>NC_064921.1:1015660699-1021270699 GCF_023897955.1 Schistocerca gregaria | reverse complement strand
ACCGGCCTTCAAGAAAGAACCGTCTCGTGCAGACCTACGTACCTCGAACACTCAGCCATCGACCAATCCTTCCACAAAACGACCTTCCAAGAAGGCTCATAGGAAGCACAGTTCTCCTTCCCCGCCACGGTGCATTTCTCCTCCTGCGCCCCCCAGCGGTTGCCGCCCCAGGCCGTCATCCGTTTCGCCTGGCCGCACCGCTGGTAGCCGAACATCTGGCCGTTCACCAGCGGAGGAAGCTCCCCCTCCCGGCCATCTTAACAAGATGGCCGATGAACCTATAGAACAAATGGACGATGACTGTCCGCCTCCTGCTAGCGGCGGCAGTGCTCGCTCGAAGCCGGGCCCTCAGCGGCCTTCTAGATGACCCCTTCTTGCATCTTCTTGGCACTTATTCACTGGAATATTCGCAGCATTCGCTCCCACCGAGAGGACTTGAAGTTGCTACTCCGCCTGCACCGTCTGCTCGTCGTAGCCCTCCAGGAAACGAAGCTACGCCCATGCGATCACATTGCCTTGGCACACTTCACCTCTGAGCGTTTTGACCTACCCCCTGTGGCAGGTATTCCGGCTCATGGAGGGGCTATGTTGCTGGTCCGGGATGATATCTACTATGATCCCATCACATTGCACACCGGCCTGCAGGCAGTTGCCGTCCGCATTACTCTCCCCACTTTTTCATTTTCCATCTGTACCGTTTACACTCCATCGTCGTCTGCCGTTACCAGGGCAGACATGCTGCAAATTATTGCTCAGCTCCCTGCACCATTTTTGTTAACTGGAGACTTCAATGCTCACCATCCTCTTTGGGGCTCTCCAGCATCCTGTCCGAGGGGCTCCCTGTTAGCAGACGTTTTCAACCAGCTCAATCTTGTCTGCCTCAATACTGGCGCCCCTACTTTCCTTTCAGACACCTCTCACACCTATTCCCATTTAGACCTCTCTGCATGTACTACCCAACTTGCACGCCGGTTTGAGTGGTATGCAGTTTCTGGTACATATCTGAGCGACCACTTCCCGTGTGTTATCCATCTCCTGCATCATACCCCCTCTCCGTGCTCAACTAGTTGGAACATCTCCAAAGCAGACTGGGGGCTCTTCACTTCCAGAGCGACCTTTCAGGATCAAACCTTCACCAGCTGCGATAGTCAGGCCGCACATCTCACGGAAGTCATTCTCACTGCTGCTGAATATTCCATCCCTCACACTACTTCTTCTCCACGCCGCGTACCGGTCCCCTGGTGGACCGCAGCATGTATAGACGCCTTACGTGCTCGTCGACGTGCTTTACGCACCTTTAAACGCCACCCTACAGTGGCGAATTGTATCATTTACAAACGATTACGTGCGCAGTGTCGTCGTATTTTTAAAGAAAGCAAGAAAGCCAGCTGGGCTGCTTTCACAAGCACCTTCAACAGTTTTACTCCTTCTGTTGTATGGGGTAGCCTGCGCCGGCTATCTGGAACTAAGGTCCACTCACCAGTTTCTGGCTTGACGGTCGCGAATGACGTCCTTGTGGCCCCTGAGGATGTCTCCAATGCCTTCGGCCGCTTTTTCGCAGAGGTTTCGAGCTCCACTCATTACCCCCCTGCCTTCCTCCCCCGAAAACAGGCAGAGGAGGCTCGGCCACCTAATTTCCACTCCTCGAATTGTGAAAACTACAATGCCCCATTCACCATGAGGGAACTCGAAAATGCACTTGCCCGGTCACGGTCCTCCGCTCTGGGGCCTGATTCTATTCATATTCAGATGCTGAAGAACCTTTCTCCTGTGGGTAAAGGTTTCCTTCTTCGTACTTACAATCGCATCTGGATTGAGGGACATGTTCCCGCATGCTGGCGCGAGTCTGTTGTTGTACCGATTCCTAAGCCGGGGAAGGACAAGCACTTGCCTTCCAGTTATAGACACATCTCGCTTACCAGCTCTGTCTGTAAGGTGATGGTGCGAATGGTTAACTCTCGTTTGGTTTGGCTGCTCGAATCTCGACGCCTACTTACCAATGTACAATGTGGATTTCGTAGGCGCCGCTCTGCTGTTGACCATTTGGTTACCTTGTCGACCTTCATTATGAGTAACTTCTTGCGGAAGCGCCCGACCGCGGCTGTGTTCTTTGATTTGGAGAAGGCTTACGACACCTGTTGGAGGGCGGGCATTCTCCGCACCATGCATACATAGGGCTTTCGCGGTCGCCTCCCTCTTTTTATTCGTTCTTTTTTAATGGATCGACAGTTCATGGTACGTGTGGGTTCTGTCCTGTCAGACACCTTTCGCCAGGAAAATGGGGTGCCACAGGGCTCCGTTTTGAGCGTCGCTCTCTTCGCCATAGCGCTCAATCCAATAATGGATTGCCTCCCAGATGATGTATCAGGCTCCCTTTTCGTGGACGATTTTACCATCTATTGCAGCGCGCAGCGTACATGTTTCCTGGAGCGCTCTCTTCAGCGTTCTCTTGACCGTCTTTACTCTTGGAGTGTCGCCAATGGCTTCCGTTTTTCTACCGAGAAAACGGTCTGTATTAACTTCTGGCGCTACAAAGAGTTTCTCCCACCGTCCTTACGACTCGGTCCCGTTGCTCTCCCATTCGTGGAGACAAAAAAATTTTTAGGTCTTACATTTGACAGGAAACTTAGTTGGTCTCCACATGTCATATTTGGCTGCCCGTTGTACCCGTTCCCTAAATGTCCTCCGTGTTGTCAGTGGCACGTCGTGGGGAGCGGATCGAACCGTCCTACTTCGCCTATATCGGTCGATCGTCCGCTCCAAGCTGGATTATGGGAGCTTCGTATACTCCTCCGCACGGCCGTCCATCTTACGCCGCCTCAACTCCATACAACATCGGGGTTTACGGCTTGCGATCGGAGCGTTTTATACTAGTCCCGTCGAGAGTCTTCATGCTGAAGCCGGTGAACTGCCACTCACTTACCGGCGCGATATACTGCTTTGTCGTTACGCCTGTTGGCTTCTGTCAATGCCCGACCACCCATCGTATCGTTCCTTTTTTGACGACTCTCTCAACCGTCAATACGGGTTGTATGTCTCTGCCCTGCTACCCCCTGGAGTTCGCTTTCGTCGTCTCCAACACCTTGATTTTTCGCTCCCTGCAACCTTTAGAGTGGGTGAGAGCCACACGCCACCTTGGCTCCAGGCGCAGGTTCGCGTTCACCTTGACCTCCGCTCGCTCCCAAAGGAGTTTACCCCCGGTTCATTATACCACTCCCGTTTTGTCGAACTTCGTTCGAAGTTCATTAATGTGACCTTCATTTATACAGATGGCTCTAAGACCAATGACGGGGTCGGGTGTTATTTATTGTCGGTGCACAAAGTTTCAAATACCGGCTACATGGCCATTGTTCGGTCTTCACCGCTGAGCTCTTTGCCCTTTACGTCTGCCGCCACCGACATTCTGCTTACGTCTTCTGCTCAGATTCTCTGAGCGCCATCCAGAGCCTCAGTGATCCGTATCCGGTTCACCCTTTCGTGCACCGGATCCAACGCTCTCTTCAGCAGCTGGTGGACGACGGGTCTCCAGTTAGCTTTATGTGGGTTCCTGGCCATGTCGGTATCCCTGGGAACGAAGCTGCAGATGCCGCGGCCAAGGCTGCGGTCCTCCAGCCTCGGACGGCTTCTTGTTGTGTTCCTTCATCAGATTGTAGCACGATCATTTGTCAGCGCAATATTATCGCTGTGGCATGCCGATTGGGCTGCACTTAGGGACAACAAGCTTCGGACCTTGAAACTGCTTACCGTAGTTTGGACGTCCTCCTCACGTCCTTCTCGGCGGGAGGAGGTCGTTTTGGCCCGGCTACGAATTGGACACTGCCGGTTCAGCCATCGCCATCTGCTGACGGCAGCGCCGGCGCCGTTCTGTTCATGTGGGTAATTGCTGACGGTCCGCCACATTTTAACGTCCTGTCCGGATTCTACTACACTGCGTCTTTATCTTGGCCTACCATGTACTCTGGATGCTATTTTAGCGGACGACCCAGGAGCTGCTGCTCGCGTTCTTCGTTTTAACAACTTGACACACCTGTCTAAGGACGTTTGATTATGCTGTAGTTTTTTAATCCAATGTCTGTTAATACGTCAATTATAGTGTTGTCCCTTTTAGTTGCTGTTTTAACCTTGTGCCTCGCGGTAAATTCCTAAATTAGTCAGGGCGCTAATGACCATTGTAGTTGTGCGCCCTAAAACCACAAAAAAAACTCACTTTCGTAGATCAGAAATGGAGAAAGGAGTTGCCACATTCATCAGGAACTGTCGTAAATTTAAGAACATAGACATTGATAAATTTTGCCTAGAACATCATATGGAAGCATTTGCAACAGAAGTAAAATTTCACAAAAAATCCTTCATAATATTAAGTGTATATTGAGCACCTGCAGGTAACTTTAATCTATTCGTAAACCACCTTGAAGCTGTACTGGCCCATTTAAGAACCAAAAACAAAGAAATGGTGGTTGCTGGTGATTTCAATGTAGATTTCCTTAAAGACTCTCCCAATAAGAACTTATTTGAGTTAGTAACACTATCATTCAACTTAATTCCCACTGTAAAGTTCCCTACTGGGGTAGCCACTTGCTCACGAACAGCCATTGATAATATCTTTATAGAAAAGGCCAATGAATAAAATTATATTACAAAACCAATAGTCAATGGCCTCTCAGACCATGACATGCAGTTCCTTCTGTTAAATGTGAATACTGAACAGGATATAAAATCTGTTAAATCTGAGCTCAAGAGGGTAATCAATAAGCGAAAAATTGATTATTTTAGGACACTCCTCAGAGACATTCACTGGACTCATGTTTACAGTGCTCATGGCATGAATGGAAACTATAACACTTTTGCTTATAAAGTGCTTACCTTATTTGAACACTTTTCCCCCAAAACTTACCAAGGTTAGAGCAAAGTCTACAAAGAAGCCATGGATTACTCAAGGAATAGGGGTATCTTGTAAAACAAAAAGAAAACTGTATCTGTCAATCCGAAACAGTTCCGATATTGATGCTATAGCACATTACAAGAAATACTGCAAAATATTAAAGACTGTAATACAGATGTCAAAGCAAATATATTACAAGGAAAAGTCATATAAGATAACAAAATAAAGACTATATGAGATATAGTGAACGAGGAGACCGGTAGAATCAGACATGAAGAGGGGCAAATAGCATTAAGATTAAATGATATGTTGGTGACAGATGTGTGTAGTGTCGCCGAACTTTTTACCACACATTTTATAACTGTTACTGACAAGGTGGGGTTGTCAGGTTCTGTAGATGCTGCTGTGGAATACCTCAGACCAGATATTTCAAGTAACTTCCTTAATATGAATTCGACCTTCACTACCCCAACAGAAATAATGTCCATCATATAATCTTTAAAATCAAAAACATCTAGTGGGTATGACGAAATATAAACAAAGTTAAAGAATGTGACTCTGAGCTAAGTAACATATTAAGCTTTCTGTGCAACCAGTCATTTATCAGTGGAATATTTCCTGAATGATTGAAATATGCTGAAGTTAAGCCACTGTTTAAGAAGGGAGATAAAGAAATAGCATCAAATTTCCGTCCAATTTCACTGTTGCCAGCATTCTCAAAAATTTTTGAAATAGTAATGTACAGTCGGCTTTATAACCATCTTATCTCAAATAACATACTGTCTAAGTCCCAGTTTTGATTTCTATTGGGTTCTGATATTGAGAAAGCTATCTACACTCACAGTGAAAATGTGCTTAATTCATTAGACAAAAAATTGCAGGCAACTGGTATATTTTGTGATCTGTCAACGGCATTTGACTGTTTAAATCACAATATCCTTTTAAATAAATCAGAATATTATTGTGTAATAGGAAATGCTGCAAATGGTTCAAATCTTATATATCTGGCAGGAAACAAAGGGAGTTACTAGGAAAGAGACATGTATCAAGCTATCAGGCATAGTCCAACTGGGAACTAATTACATGTGGGGTCCCACAAGGTTCCATTTTGGGAACTTTTTCTTGTGTTTATCAATGAACTTTCATAAGTAACATTACCAGATGCTAAGTTCGTTTTGTTTGGTGATGATACAAACATTGCAATAAATAGCAAACCAAGTGTAGTCTTAGAAAGACCAGCTAATAAAATATATGTGGACATTAATCACTGGTTCCTAGCCAATTCTTTGTCACCAAACTTTGAAAAAACACACTACATGCAGTTCAGAACTCTTTTAAGGGGTGTCCCACGAGTATATGTTTAACATATAAGAAGATAGAAGGAGTGGACAGTGTTAAATTCTTGGGATTACAGCTTGATAATAAATTCAACTGGGAGGAGCACACCACAGAACTGCTGAAGCGTCTTAACAAATCTCATTTGCAATGCGAATTTTATCAGACATAGGGGATATAAAAATGAAAAAGCTGTCATACTATGCTTACTTTCATTCCATAATGTCATATGGGATTATTTTTTGGGGTAATTCATCAAGCATCAAGCCAAGCTAAAGTTTTCTGGGCACAAAAACGTGCAGTAAGAGTTATATGTAGTGTGAACTCAAGAATATCCTGCAGAAGCCTGTTTAGGGAACTAGGGATACTAACTACCGCTTCCCAATGTATTTGTTCCTTAATGAAATTTGTCATTAAAAATATCAGTTTTTCAAACCAACAGCTCAATTCATGGAATCAATACTAGAAATAAGAATAATCTTCACAATGATTTAAAGTCACTTAGTCTTGTACAAAAAGGTGTGCATTATTCAGGAACACACATTTTCAATAACTTGCCAGCAGCCATAAAAATCTTAACAACCAATGAAATTCAGTTTAAGAGAAGCCTAAAGGATCTATTGGTGGCCAACTCCTTCTACTCCATTGATGAATTTCTCAGTAAAACCGACTGATTTGTGTATATATATATATATATATATATATATATATATATATATATATATATAAAGTACAATCTAACTTCTACACCATTTCAGTGCAGTAATGTGTTCATTGTAAATAAGTATTGTAGTAGTTATATTACATGTTTATTACCTTATAAATAAATAAACTTATTTTAAATTCAGTGCATTAGTATTTGTAAAATGACTTTCATACAGCGTTCAGTAAAAAATGACGATCATCCACTTGGGATCTGTGGAATGGTACATTAGCTTATTTGTTTTAGTTGTAAATATTTGTCATGTATTGTTGTTTTCCTGACATCCTGGATGACCTCCTCACTACGGATCAATTGGAATGAAAGTAAATCTAATCTAATTAAGTCTTGTTCTGGGAGGTAGCTGAATACACCTGGAGCCATGTCTGACACCTGTTTGTACTAATATTAACTCTTTGAAGTCTTTGTAGAGTTTATTTGGTCCTATGGTGTTTCACTATTTTTTAAGAGATGAATACTGGTAATGACAAAGGGCTTTAATAAATATATGGTTTCGGAAAACAGTGGTCAAACTACTGAGTTATTCAAGAGATGTTTGCTGGATATTCTACAAGTAACACCGGATATGTTCCATCACATCTTCTCAACATCGCCTATCATTAAGATTATTGACGGTCCAGACTGCACATTTGGTCTCAGCTGAGAAAGCGTTTACTCTGATGGCGTCTGTTCCGTACACTTACATCAATATCGCACTTATCTCCGCCGCAATTGTTTTAATTGGGAAAAATCTCTTTTTTTGCTTCTCTCTATTGCACTGCACCACGTCTTCATACTTACAACTTTTGACCTCATGCAGCAGACAAAGCTGCTTTAGCTTCGTACAGTTATGTGTCGTGCCAGACATGTCTTTCTATGTCACCATTTTACCTCATCTTACACATTTAGATATCGTGGCAATCAGCAAACATTTTGACACACTTGTGCTTTAGTCAGAGAAAAGCCCATTTATGGTCTATCTAAGTACAATTTACACTTTGACAGCCATGACGGAAGACCTTTTGAAAAACTTTTTCGTGAACTATCGATATCTCACCCATCTGCATAAATGTACGCCAAAGGGAAAGCCAAAATAAAACGTTTAAAGTTTCCTGTATTCCTCGAAAACACGAAATTTTATCAGTCATAAAAAGATAAAATATTTCTTGAGAAACGAAATAAAGGGCAGTGTGAAGATATGATAAGCGAGTTAGGGTGGCACTCATATCAAACCTCACGTGAAACATTTCGTGGCTATAAAATTTCGACTCGACAGTTACTTTTAATAGCACCAATGTGTACGAGAACGTCTGGTGTAGTAGTCTACAGATACGAGCCTCGCATGCTTGGTGACACTCGACGTAATACTGACCAAACCTTCTGTCAAGACTGATTCATTGTGTTACTTAAGAAAACTGTCAAATCGAAGCTGGTGTAGCCACAGTAACGTTTCCGCTCATGTTGAGTGGAGTTAATTTTTTTATTAAAAAGTTCGCTAGTTGTTCATCACATCCTAACGTGATTACCATAATGGAATACACTGAAGGATATAAAAATTGCAACACCAGAAAGCAAAACTAAGCAAAGCTCTGTGTTCTGGCCCTGATGGGTAAATCGCGAACGACCGACCATCGAACCATTCTCTGCCAGTGGCGTCAATGGCTGCGGTATGGAGGGGCGTGGACTCAGCAAACCGCTCTCCCTTCCTTTGTTGGCTTTCTTGGCCTTCGGGCCGATACTTCGCACTCAGATGTTTCCTCAATTGGCATCTCCGTGCTGAGTGTAGCCTCGTCCAGTCCTTCTGCCACGGAAAAATCCCTATCAGTACTAGGAATCGATCCTGGGTCTTCTGCCTAAAACACCAGGATGGATAGAAAATAATAAAACTTTGCTTACTGTTTCTATACAGCATGGTAGAAGATTACGTGATTTAGTTTTTAAGTAATTTGGGGTGAACAGAGAGCGAACTGTAGTACGTAGGACTGCCACATCTGGCGGCAATAATGACTCTAACCTGGTTGGACGGAGTCGATCCGAGCTTGGATGACAGATACGGATATGTCGTAACAAAGTGCTTCACCTCTGTTCCAGAAGGCTTTTGACCCCGGGTGCGTATGGAGTATCGTCTCAGTTGTGTGACTGGATTCATGATTTCCTGTCAGGAATATCTCAGTTCGTAGTAACTGGCGGAAAGTCATCGAGTAAAACAGAAGTAATATCTGGAATTCTCCAAGGAAGTGTTGTAGGCCCTTAACCGTTCATGATTTACATAAACAGCTTAGGAGACAATCTGAGCAGCCCCCTTAGATTGTATGCAGGTGATGCTGTCATTCATCGTCTTGTAAAGTCATCGAACGATGAAGACCAATTACAAAATGATTGACACGATTTATCTATGGTGCGAAAAGTGACAACTGTAAATGATGAAAAGAGGAAGTCGTCCACATGAGTATGAAAATGAATTTTGGTTACAGAATAAAACACACAAATCTAAAGGATGTAAATTCAAATAAGTACTTAGGGATTACAGTTACGAATACCTTAATTTGGAACGATCGCTTATATGATGATGTGGGATAAGAAATCCAGAGACTGAGATTTATTGGCAGAACACTTAGAAAGTGCAACAGATTGACTAAAGAGACTGCACACGCAACGCTTGTCCGTCCTCTTCTGAAGCATTGCTAAGCAGTGTGGGGTCCGCATCAGATAAAGTTGAATCAGGACATCGGAAAAGTTCAAAGAAGGGCGGCTCGTTTTGTATTAGTGCAATATAGGGAGTGTGCTATGGGTGTGATAACGGCGCACCACGAAGGAATTACGGGAATGAGACGGAAATCGGCAGATCTGATGCAGAGCAAATAACACCTATACTGTACGTTAGCACCTAATACACTAGAAGTGTTAGCCTCAGGCAGGAATTTTGTATTTGACGGTGTGTTTACTTAATGGATAGAGGGTATCGAACACGAATTTCGTTACTATGGCGATTAATAGAAAGCTGAAAGACTTTGAAGATAAAGATCGTAGTAAATGCATACAAATGAAATAACAAACGGTCGCCAACCTAATTAGGCGTAATCATTTGGAACATTTATCTGATAGCATTTAAATGCAATTTAGCAAAAAGGGGTTTCCGTTCTTCCCCTCTTTGTAAAGTGCAGTGAACACACACAAATACCAGACGAACTGACCAGTGGTAAGCAGTAGTCATCATTTGCATAAATTGGCAATCACAGAAAGATAATTAGCACTTTACTCCTGTTGATGGTAATCAGCACCTCAACCATTAACCTATTCAGCACCAAAAAGTTATCAGACCTCACGAGACTAAATGAAGTATGTCAAGAGTCCTGGTTTAACACACCACAAATGCAGATAATACTGTACAAACACTTTTTTTACCCTCTTATTTACGGAAATACTTCAGATTTCTCTAGCTAAATAATCTTCAGTTTAACTTTCTCATAGAAAATAATATAGTAGGTGCCCATAAACTGTCAATTACTCTACTAGCAATTTCTGTAACGATTTCAGAGACAAATTACCTTACAATATTGTGGATTTTTAACCCCCACTTAACACTTTCAACACTGCCCTCTTTACACTCGGCACTTGGCTGTGGACTGGCATATTTAATGGATGTTTGAAATTAGATTGCAAAGAACAGAATAGTGATAGGAATATGGTTCTTGTATTATTTGAAAGGAAATAATAAGAGCTTTACATGAATGTGAGTTTATTTTACAATATAAAATAGAAATGGATGTTATAATTAAAAAGACAACACACAAATGTCGTGGACAAAAAGTTTTACATCCTCTCTCTTGAGTAATGCCATTATACTGTATCTAAATTTTAATATCACTGGAATGTCTAACTGCAGGTACCTGTAAACTAGAGTATTTTAATAGTTCAGATGTAGTTAGTCTTTGTGTGAAAATCCGGGGAACATTGTGGGACGCAAAGGCCAACGCCACAATCCTTGCACCACCATCTACTTTCCTTCCTGATGCGCTTACCCCGTCCCTTTCTTCCCCCTGTCTGAACATACTTTGCAATACGTTAGTAGCATTCACCTCGTTTGCAGTGGGTGGGACCTTCTCTGGAAAGTGCCTTGCCAATGTTCTCTTAATTTTTGAGGATGAAGCGGATTGCTACTGAAAAATATTTCCACCCTTCTCAGCTAATTTCTTCCCCACTTTGTGAATGTAGTCTACTAGGGATACGTTCTTCCTACTCTTCTCTTTATATAAAACAAAACTGTTGACAGTTGACACGATAAACAAGTGGAGAAACAGTTTTTTCCACCACTTAAAAGTTTTTCGGGCAAACGGATGATAGCTGGAGAACTGATCTGCTCTGTCAGCCCCAGCTTTATTCTTATTGTAATCAATAATGTCTGGCTTTAGAATTTATGCTGTTCCACCTTCGGCCCTCTCTTGAATACTAGCTCTGGTAGACTTATGCTTTGTGGAAAGACAAAAAACATCTCGTTTTGACTTCCACTTCACTGCGCCCTAAAGCCATAACAAACAGTCCCATTTTCTGACACAAGTTCCGTGGCGCGGCTGTAACAACCTGCGCAGTGTGTCTGCCAGCAAGGGCCTCTACTCGCATGGTACCGCCGAGAAAGCAAGGGCTGTTTCACCCTCGGCTCAAAAGAGAACGCGCGAATGGTGACAGCCAAAGGCTTGTAGAGAGATACGAGCGTCTGTGAAGAGCCATGCGGGAAGCGTACAACAGCTGCCACCGTCATGCCTTAGTCAACCGTCTGGCCGAGAACCCGAGAGAATGCTGCTCTTATCTAAAACAGCTGAACTGGTCTGATGTTTCCATCCAGTCGTCTGTTGATCAGTCCGGTGTGGCAGTTGAAGACGGTAAAACAAAAGCCGAAGTTTTAAGTTCCGTTTTTAAGAATTGCAAAGTCTCCCACGAACGACACAGTAATAAGCATCCCTGGCGTAGAAAAAAAAAAAAACAAAGATGAAAGCAAATAAGTGGCCAGGTCTGGATAGAATCCCAGTTAGATCTTACAGAGAGTACTCTACGGCATCCGTCACTTACTTAACTCGCATTTATCGCGAATCTCTCGCCTAGCGCATAGTCCTAAGCGACAGGAGAAAAGCGCATGTGACTCCTGTATATAATATGGGTATAAGAACGGACGCGCAAAATTACAGACCAATATCGTTGACACAGGTTTGCTGAAGGATTATAGAGCACATTATCAATTCGAATATAATAAATTTCCTTGACACAGAAAAGCCTATGTCCACAAATCAGCACGGTTTTAGAAAATATCGCTTGTGTGAAAATCAGTTTGCCCTTCTTTCACCCCCCCCCCCCCCCCCCCTGCGGGTCCCGGGGCTTAGAATAGGCCCGAGGTATTCCTGCCTGTGGTATGAGCCGACTAAAAGGAGTTTCACACGATCCTGACTTTCTGTGACGGTCCCCTGTAGGCTTTGACCTCCATTCTTCAAAATTTTCCCGAAGAGCGAGCCAATTGGAGAAGGGCGCCTTACAAGGTGCATCGTGTCCATCGTGCATTGAGATCTTTAGCCCACTTTCTCACTGTCGCTTTGCAGTCCTGCCCATTCTCCATCTCTTGGGCGAGGACACCATCCTGGGTGCGTTTTTCACCATGCACTATGCAGTGTCTATTTCTGCGACGACGACGGCTGTGGAGTTCTTTACACCTGATATTCAGCATGGTAGCCGGTCCAATGTGGTGGGGCCGCCATGTACCTTGTTGGTTGTAGCCCCCTGACCACACTGGGATCGCTCTGCTGATGTCTGCGTCGTTAATTCCCCATGTATGCCAAGGGGCAGTGCCCATCCCCCTGCGGCATCGGGATTCCCAGCAACGGCCGTCCTGCCAGGTGATCTTCGCTGCAGCTGGGTGGCGCAGGTGGGGAGGGCCCCTGGTCCAGAGTGGGTGACATCAGGGCGGATCACATGTGATGAAGCATAGTCCATCATCTCTTGCTGGTGCTTAAACACTGGCAGTCTCTAAGCGACAACGAGTCCAATTCAATGCACGGAAGTGCTGCACGGAAGTGCTGCACGGAAGTGCTGCACGGAAGTGCTGCACGGAAGTGCTGCACGGAAGTGCTGCACGGAAGTGCTGCACGGAAGTGCTGCACCAAATCGTTCCCCTCTCTCGCCACACCATGGGAGGAACGTCAGGCTAATGATGCTAGCAGACCTTATTCGCCCTGGTACCTTTTATGTTAGAGAGCTGATGGGAAGTCTTTCATGACAATGAAACCTCAGTTTTTTGTTGAGCAGTTAGAGGACAAGTTCAGGGAGGCGGAGGGCTTGTCCAAAACGAGATCTGGATCAGTCTTGATCAAAACAGCATCCTCTGCCCAGTCACGGGTGTTACTCGCTTGTGATAAGCTGGGGGATGTTTCTGTAACTATCACACCCCCATAAGAGCTTAAATATGGTCCAGGGTATCATATTTCACAAACCTCCTTTTGCAGTCTGACGATGAGCTGCGCGCCAATTTAGAGCGGCGATGGGTACATTTCACCCGGAATGTCCACCACGGTCCAAAGGATATTCAGGTTGCCACTGGTGCCTTCATCTTGGTCTTTGAGGGTGATACATTGCCCGAGAAGGTCAAGGTGATGGTCTACAGGTGTGATGTAAAACCCTATATCCCTCCCCCGATGTGGTGCTTTATGTACTGGACGTTTGGCCATATGTTTTCCTGCTGTACTTCCAGCATCACATGCCGAGACTACAGAGGCCCATCACATTCCAATACTCCATGTGCCCTGCCTCCCATCTGTCAACTGCAGAGATACCATTCGCTTGCTCGCCTGATTGCAGGATTCTCCAGAAAGAAAGGAAAATCATGGTGGAGAAAGGAAAATCATAGAGTACAAGACCCTGGACAGACTGACCTACACTGACGCTAAGAGAAAATTTGAACGCCTGCGTCCTGTGCGTATGACATTGTCTTACGCCGCCGCTACAACAGTTCTGGCACCATCAGCTACGCCAACCAAGGTCACCTTTGAGCTGGAAGACTACACCTGCCCCCTTGATGGTGAAGGGCATTTCCCTCCCTGTTGCTCCTGCACCACCTACTTCGGGAGCAACACCCCACCAACCATCGGGGACATCCGCCCCAATTCTATGCTGGAGAAGTGTACGTCTTCTTTGGCTACTCTCGCTAGGAAGGTGTCCCTTGGGTCACTCCCTTCCAGGTTTCTGCTAGTGGAAAAGGTTAAACCTGCCAGTGGCTGAAGAGCCCAAAAGCAGATGGTTGTACGGCTTCATCCTCAGTCCCAGAGACTGAGCCTGTGAAGTCCTCACAGCCAGGGAAACCCAAGGAGCAGCGAGAGAAATCCAGAACGAAAACCCCTAAGACCAAGGAAATTGCAGTGACACCCACACCACTGCTACCTACAAGCTTTGCGACTGAGGATGGGGTGGAGATTTTGGTGTCTGCTGAAGACCTAGAGCGCGCCAGATCTTCAGGAAAAAAGTCGATGGCAGAAGGTGACTTTGAGGCGTAAACTGCCTTATTGAATGTTCCCATACCTTCCCAGTATCATGATTTCATCCTCCAGTGGAACTGCGGCGGTCTTTTCCTCCACCTGGCTGAGCTTTACGCCTGCTATCTGCATTGCCCTCCAGGAAACCTGGTTCCCACCAATGTGAGCCCCTGCCCTCCATGGCTATAAGGGTTATTACAGGAACTGTAGCGACTATAATGGATGTCAGATGGAGTTTGAATTTATGTCCTAAATTCAGTCTTTAGTGACAATTGCCCCTCTTGAAGCTGTGGCTGTCGGAATGAGGACGATGCAGGAAATAACTGTCTGCAATGTATATCTTCCACCAGATGGTGCAGTACCCCTGAATGTATTAGCTGCAACGATCGATCTACCCCCTAAATCTTCCGTAGTTTTGAGAGATTTTAATGCCCATATTTTTTTATTATTTTTTCTACCCCGTTGTCTAGGGGTAGCGTCTTTGATTCATAATCAAAACGTCTTCGGTCCCGGGTTAGATCCCCGCCACTGCCTAAATTTTGATAAATAATCAGCATTGGCGGCCGAAGACTTCCGGCATAAGAAGTCAGCCTCATTCTGCCAACGGCCTTGTCAAAGAGAGCGGAGGAGCGGATAAAGGTTCAAGGCACTCTCTTGACCTAAGGGTGGGAAATTGCCACTAAAGGCGGAAGAATCAGCAATGATCAACGACATGAGGATGCAGAAGGCAATGGAAACCACTGCATTAAAGACACGTAACGTGTATCCGCAGGACATGTGGCCTGTAGTTGAAGTGTGAGCAGCCTGAAAACTATCGACCAGTGCAACCCTAGTCATCCTTTATTAGCGTCCATCCAGGAGTCCATCTATGTTCTGGAAAGGCCCAGTCGTTCAGTGGTTTTCGCCTGGACCCCTGGTCACGTCGGAATCCCAGGAAATGAACTCGCTGACAAGCTGGTCAAAGAGGCTACACGGAAACCACTTCTGGAGCCGGGCATCCCTGTAACTGACCTGCGTTCGTTATTACGCCGCAAGGTTTTTCAGCTTTGGGAGGCGGAATTGCAAAATCTCTGTACGCACAACAAACTGCGAGCCATTAAGGGGACCACGAATGTGTGGAAGTCCTCGATGAGGGCGTCTCGCAGGGACTATGTGGTTCTCTACAGGCCGTGCATGGGCGACCCACGGCTGCCTCCTGCGCCGTGGAGACCCACCGGAGTGTCGGTGCGGCGCCCGGCTGACAGAGGCCCATACTCTTCTGCTGCGTCCTTCTTTGGCTGCCCACAGACTTCATCTTCGGCTTACGGCCTCGTTATAGTTGGTTTTAGCAGACAACGCCTCATCGGATCATTTGGTTTTACGTTTAATCCATGGGGGTGGGTTTTATCATTTGGTCTGAGTTTAGCGCCTGTCCTTTGTCCCTCTGTGTTCTCCACCCTAGTGCTTTTAGGGTGAAAGTTTTAAGGTGTTGCAGGGTGGCTGGCTTTTCCTTTTTATTTCCGTGGTCAACCAGAAACTGTAATCTGCCTCCTTGTTTTACTCTACTGTTTCTTGCATCTCTGTTGTTTTCTTGTCCTCTTTTGTTCCTTTTGGAGTTCGTTGCCTTTCCTTCGTTCTTGTGGTCTTTCCTTTCTCTCCGTTTTGTGTTATATGTCTCGTCTATTTTATTCTCATTGTTTTATTAGGAACAAGGGACCGATGACCTCGTAGTTTGGTTCCTTTCCTCCTCTTTAAAACAAACAAACCAAGCAACCAACCAACCATACCCAAAGGAGGGCCGTCTCAGTGTCACCATCCTACATTACAGGGTCAAAGTATGAATATTACACACTTTCTCCTACTTAGGTCTACGGTGCGCCTTAGGAGCTTATGGTGGCACCATTAATTCGTGGGCGTTTCTTTAGAAAACTCACCTAAACGTTTTTTGCCATTTTTTTCGTACCAAAATCGAGACGCGACTCAAAGACGGCTACACACAACTGATGACTGACACTTTTGCGATACTTTTCTAAAATACCAATCTCCAACAACACTGAATTTTCTTGATATGTTTATCCGTGTCCGAGATACAAAGTTCAAATTTACCTTACTTGTACGCATAAAATACGCACGTAAAATCCTGTGTTAGGCGAAAACGTAGTTTATAAAGTGACGCTGAGCGGAGAAATACACTCTAAAGTGTCTCCGTTATCATCAGAAGGATTCTCAGAACCCCATTTCACTGTACTGAAACACATACAAATTTTTAGAGCACGTAAAATCCGGCCTAAGATGTAAAATTTTACTGACTCGTAAGGTTATTTTCAAATGAGTGTTATGCCTTGCTGTGACAGGGAAAAGAAGGGAACCAGCGGAAAACTGTTCCTACTGGTGCACAGAAAAGGCTAATGTGCTCCTCTTTAAAAGACCCCGACTGTAAAGTTGGGCACCACCTACCTCAGCAACTTTAAAAATTTTGGCAAGCGGACATATTCAAGCTTTTTATTCTGAGAGAGGAGGAGACAGTGTATAGAGAGAGGTAGTGGAAAGCAGTTGACAGTGAAAGAACACAGAGTGAAGGATACGGTGCCAGTGGGAGAAGGGAATAAAGAGAAGCAGAAAGTGGGAGTTGGGTTAGAGCCAGTGACTGAGACAGTCCATGACAATGTCAGCGAGAAAAAGAGTATGACCACGAGAAGACAGCATTACTGGGAAGAAGTGAGTGGGAATTTAGCAGTGAGATAGTGACAGTGAGAGGAAACAGTATTAAGAGATAGATAATGACAAGGAGTTAGGCTGAATGAGTAGTGAGAACGGGTAATTGGGAGTGTATGGGTATGAGGCAATTCAGCTATGGACTAGTGAGAGTGAGGGAGTTATAGTTAGGGGAGCTCGCGGGAGTGAGTTGCATGTTAAAAAGAGCGCGAATATGTTCGCATGCCACAATTTTTGGGAAAACCTTTAAAGGTGCTGAGGACGGTAGACTGAGGCAGCTGGTAGAGGAAAGGTGCCTATTATGCGATAGTTCCCTAATATGAGACACCTCAACTGTACTCTTGTTAGGGGTTGCACTCTAGTGGGGAACTTCTTAAACACGTCTATTGCGTGCCAGACGACGACACAGCGAGTAGGACGCCATAGTTCAGCCGGACACAGTACGTAGAGATTGATACAAAATTTCTTGTGTTCGGAGCTTTTGCGACATCGGTGTTGAGACAATATTTCAGCTCAAAGGTGAGTGGATGTTACTGTACTCTTTTGTTGTTATTTGTAATGGTATTACCTATAATTATTGGCAGTTAGGTTCATTTTCCAACGTACGTTGTTAGCAAGTGCGTGATTCTTTGTGTAAGATGGCGAAATTCCTAAAATGCGATAGTATGGGGATCCAAATACGCGACAGTGTAGCATATTACAATACCTATCGCGTATTGGGGAACTCGTTCTCTCACGATTTTTTAAATGTAATTTACGCAATACTATAATAACAATATTTCATCATTTTTTGTAGTAAAATTTTGGAAACTGAGTTTATTTTAATTCGATTAAATTATCATAAACACTGATTACTTTGACTAGTCTTATGATCAAAAATTGGAATGTTTTCTGGAACTTGATGGACCGTGCACCTGCAGGATCAATATCAGCTTGTTATCCAAGTGACTGGATAGAAACTCACATTTCTACTCAGTGGTTTGGTCATTTTGTGAGCAATGTAAAGCCATCTTCAAATGACCCTGACATTTTGATTCTTGATGTACATTATTCCCCACAAAGAATCGCGATGTTTCAGATAAAGCACGTTAAAACAATGTTCATATTGTATGTTTGCCACCTCACTCAACGCATAAAATACAGCCACTTGACGTCGGATTTATGGGGCGTTTGAAAACCTACTATGCCCAAGAGATAGAAACGTGGTTGGCAAATAACCCAGGTCGCGACATCACTCCATTACTAATAGTAAAGTTATTTGGAGCAGCTTACAACCGAGCAGCAACATTGGAAGCATCTGTGAATGTCTTCAGAAAAACAGGTCTCATCCCATGCAACAGAAACATCTTTACGGAACATGAATTTTCAATTCATCGCCATGCTACCGCTCTTTAAGAAAGAGGTGCCAAAAAAGAAAATGAAACTACTGAGCTGTCAGCCCGGCACACATCACACCTCTCCCACACATCGCAAAACCACCTGGAGTTAGTCAAATAGGTCAAACATCGCGTTCGTGCTGTGCTGCGTTACTAACTTCAACTCCTTATGTGAAGCAACTGCAAGAATCTAAACAGGAGAAATCAGAGGCTGTAGCTAAGGAAGCAGCGAGAAAATTATTTGGGGAGAAGAGTTGAAAACCTTCCAATCGTAGACCCAAAGCAGAAGCATCGTCTAGTGACTCGGCATCCGATGTCCATCTTGATGACAGTGGGGATTCAGACAGCAGTGATGACGATGACGCAGAGTGTCTGTTCTGCACTGGGCGCTTTTCTGAAGGCAAACACGGGAATAAATGGGCACAGTGCACGAAATGTTATCGCTGGGCTCATGAAGATTGCGGTGTCTCAGAAGACAATTTTGTTTGCCTCGGATGTCGTAAATATAAACCTAAGTAGTGTGAAAGGAGTGAAGGATAACAGAAATGAATGGACATGTAAAAGTTGTATTATTATGTAATAAACTAATTAAAGCAAAATATTATTACTGTCTCATTAGGAAACCTTGATCTCATTTCTACGAAATACCTTGTTTGTGAAGATTTAATAACTACTGTGAAAGATTGTTTATTACTGCAAATACGATAATTGTATGATAAAATTAAATAATGCAAGATATTATCATCATCATAAAAATACAATTCTCTTACTTTTAGTTCTTTCAAATGGGTTTACAGAAGTGTCTCATATTAGGCACCTTTCCCCTACCCCATTTTTCAGTCAGAGCCTGTTAAACGGGGGCGTATTTGCATTTCCTGTGCTCCGATAGCATTTTTCCTCCTCACAAAACTGTACAATTTTTTTATATTTCTATCCTCGCGTGCGCTAGTCGTACGGTGTCTCTGGCATCCTGCGCGACACTGAGTATGGCCCTCCTGAACCCTACGATTCCATATTCGCTTGGCAGTCCTGGGATTGCAGCCATCGCAAGCAGTAGTCTCGTGGAACAGCAAACCGCAGTATCGATAGGACACGGTACTGTCGCTTTCGAATATCTGCACGTGCTGGTAGACGTTCCTGAACGTTACACGAGGCCTAACACGATCTCATAAACAACAAACATTCAGATGCGATTTCTGAATTAAAATAAAGCCGCGTAATCTTTAGTTGTACACGTAGTATTTACTCTGTGTGGCTGCACAAAAACGATAATCGTCTGGGTATCCAAGCTCATAGTGCAGTTCAGCCCAATTTTTCTTTTGTTCCAGGCCGCCTTCTCGGAGATGTAATTTAACGATAAAAGGTGTAATTTAAACCTTTCTGATACCTTGCAAGGAGTGCAATCAGATGTTAGCTAGCACCGTTACCACCCCTCCCTTCTCCGGGCCACAGTCAACAACATTAGCACCTAACTAATGCTTGGAATAAAAACGCATTTTCTTTGAGCACTTTTATTTTTAAAATGTCGAGAGAGAAACTAATATTAGTTTTGTACTTGTTTATTAAACCGCAAATTAATGAGTGAATGAGACAATTGGTGCGCCTGTTTTCCAGTAACATTTTTTTATAGAAAGAGGAAGCAATTCTCAATGCATCTCCAGAGATGCCTACAAATCCTCCTCAGAAATGAAAGCTAACTATATGTGTTGAGGATATATATGTTGTGCTTCATGAAGCACACGTCTATTAAAAAGCAAACAGGTTAAAATGTGTACTAGATTTACTGTCTGTAAACAACTTGATTGCTGGACATGCTTGCTTCTGAATTGCCATGAATTGAGACACTTCAGGCTGCAAATGCTTTGTATAACACCAATGCTACTAAAAATAATAATAAATATTTTAATAGAAAAATATAGACAAAGACTAACAAAAATACTGAAAACAGAATTGACAACAAGAAGCAAGACAAAAGCTATAAATACTTACGCTATACCAATATCTTCGGTTTACGGACTCGTTACAGTTGGTTTTAGTAGACAACGCCTCATCGGCTCATTTGGTTTTACGTTTAATCCATGGGGGTGGGTTTTATCATTTGATCTGAGTTTTAGCGCCTGTCCTTTGTCCCTCTGTGTTCTCCACCCTAGTGCTTTTAGGGTGAAAGTTCTAAGGCGTTGCAGGGTGGCTGGATTTTCCTTTTTATTTCCGTGGTCAACCAGAAACTGTAATCTGCCTCCTTGTTTTACTCTACTGTTTCTTGCATCTCTGTTGTTTTCTTGTCCTCTTTTGTTCCTTTTGGAGTTCGTTGCCTTTCCTTCGTTCTTGTGGTCTTTCCTTTCTCTCCGTTTTGTGTTATATGTCTCGTCTATTTTATTCTCATTGTTTTATTAGGAACAAGGGACCGATGACCTCGTAGTTTGGTTCCTTTCCTCCTCTTTAAAACAAACAAACCAAGCAACCAACCAACCATACCCAAAGGAGGGCCGTCTCAGTGTCACCATCCTACATTACAGGGTCAAAGTATGAATATTACACACTTTCTCCTACTTAGGTCTACGGTGCGCCTTAGGAGCTTATGGTGGCACCATTAATTCGTGGGCGTTTCTTTAGAAAACTCACCTAAACGTTTTTTGCCATTTTTTTCGTACCAAAATCGAGACGCGACTCAAAGACGGCTACACACAACTGATGACTGACACTTTTGCGATACTTTTCTAAAATACCAATCTCCAACAACACTGAATTTTCTTGATATGTTTATCCGTGTCCGAGATACAAAGTTCAAATTTACCTTACTTGTACGCATAAAATACGCACGTAAAATCCTGTGTTAGGCGAAAACGTAGTTTATAAAGTGACGCTGAGCGGAGAAATACACTCTAAAGTGTCTCCGTTATCATCAGAAGGATTCTCAGAACCCCATTTCACTGTACTGAAACACGTACAAATTTTTAGAGCACGTAAAATCCGGCCTAAGATGTAAAATTTTACTGACTCGTAAGGTTATTTTCAAATGAGTGTTATGCCTTGCTGTGACAGGGAAAAGAAGGGAACCAGCGGAAAACTGTTCCTACTGGTGCACAGAAAAGGCTAATGTGCTCCTCTTTAAAAGACCCCGACTGTAAAGTTGGGCACCACCTACCTCAGCAACTTTAAAAATTTTGGCAAGCGGACATATTCAAGCTTTTTATTCTGAGAGAGGAGGAGACAGTGTATAGAGAGAGGTAGTGGAAAGCAGTTGACAGTGAAAGAACACAGAGTGAAGGATACGGTGCCAGTGGGAGAAGGGAATAAAGAGAAGCAGAAAGTGGGAGTTGGGTTAGAGCCAGTGACTGAGACAGTCCATGACAATGTCAGCGAGAAAAAGAGTATGACCACGAGAAGACAGCATTACTGGGAAGAAGTGAGTGGGAATTTAGCAGTGAGATAGTGACAGTGAGAGGAAACAGTATTAAGAGATAGATAATGACAAGGAGTTAGGCTGAATGAGTAGTGAGAACGGGTAATTGGGAGTGTATGGGTATGAGGCAATTCAGCTATGGACTAGTGAGAGTGAGGGAGTTATAGTTAGGGGAGCTCGCGGGAGTGAGTTGCATGTTAAAAAGAGCGCGAATATGTTCGCATGCCACAATTTTTGGGAAGATTTTTAAAGGTGTTGAGGATGGTAGACTGAGGTAGCTGGTACCCCATTTCACAGTCAGAGCCTGTTAAACAGGGGCATATTCGCGTTTCCTGTGCTCCGATAGCATTTTTCCTCCTCACAAAATTCTACATTCTGTTATATTTCTATCCTCGCGTGCGCTAGTCGTACGGTGTCTCTGGCATCCTGCGCGACACTGAGTATGGCCCTCCTGAACCCTACGATTCCATATTCGCTTGGCAGTCCTGGGATTGCAGCCATCGCAAGCAGTAGTCTCGTGGAACAGCAAACCGCAGTATCGATAGGACACGGTACTGTCGCTTTCGAATATCTGCACGTGCTGGTAGACGTTCCTGAACGTTACACGAGGCCTATCACGACCTCATAAACAACAAACATTCAGATGCGATTTCTGAATTAAAATAAAGCCGCGTAATCTTTAGTTGTACACGTAGTATTTACTCTGTGTGGCTGCACAAAAACGATAATCGTCTGGGTATCCAAGCTCATAGTGCAGTTCAGCCCAATTTTTCTTTTGTTGCAGGCCGCCTTCTCGGAGATGTAATTTAACGATAAAAGGTGTAATTTAAACCTTTCTGATGCCTTGTCAAGGAGTGCAATCAGATGTAAGGTAGCACCATTCCCATCCCTTCGTCAATATTAGCACCTAACTAATGCTTGGAATAAAAACGCATTTTCTTTGAGCAGTTTTATTTTTAAAATGACGGGAGACAAGCTAATATTAGTTTTGTAAATGTTTATTAAACCGCAAATTAATGAGTAATGAGACAATTGGTGCTGCTGTTTTCTAATAACTTTTTTTTTATAGAAAGTGGACGGAATTGTCAATGCATCAGCAGAGCTTCCTACAAATCCTCCTCAGAAAAGAAAGCTAACTAGACTTGTTGAGGATATCTACTTGTTAAAAAAACGTTTCCTCTGCATCATTCCTCTCCCTTGCGACATTTGCTTCATGCACGCCCCCATTTAATAGCAAACAGGTTAAAAATGCGTAGGCCTACTGCATTTACTGTCTGTAAGCAATTTGATTGCTGGACACGTTACTTCTGAATTGGGAGACTTCAGGCTGTAAATGCTTTGTATAATACCAATGCTACTACTACTACTACTACTAATAATAATAATAATAATGATGATGATGATGATGATGATGATGATGATGATAATATGTAGGTCTTGCAGTCGTGTTGTAGCCATTACATACTTGTGTTGTGCAGCCAATTGGTATGGTTCTCGCTTCCCAAAGCGAATAATGAAGCTATGTCTACTGCACTGAGAGAGCTACCTACAACTCGGAGAAAGCTTTTTCATGAGATATTTAAGAGTATGAGATGTATAGGTCTCAGTATTACTGTTATAGATGCATGGTAAAAAGTACAAAGTGAGTCGCGTGTGCGAGTGCGTGTGCGTGTGCGCCCGGTATTTTTATGCTTTAATGCTCTTATATGAAAAAATGTAATTATTGGTAACTCGTGTAGTCAGTAACGAGCTTCTTAAAAAAAATTAGGTTTGTGACCGAAACACAGTAAGACCCTTCCGTTTTTACTTCTCATAAAACTTCATTTTGCCCTCACGATATGTTTATCCCCAGATTGGGAACCACTGCGTTAAACAGAAGGGAGAAAAGTCTGGCTGCTTCTTGGAGATTCTGAAAAATAAATACTTGAGATCCACTGCCCTAGTTTGCTCTTGAGGACCCTCTTGTTTTTCCATTAACCGGTATGTGAGCACCAATTATCGCTGGTCTTGCAGGGTTTGACGAGGAACAGGCGCAACGTCCTTGCTGTGCGGAAGGTCCGGTGTCGGAAATTGATTTGGCGAGGCTTCCGTCATTAACAAGCGGCAGCGCCGGTGGCTTCCCAGTTAACTGAGAGGGGGCGGGGGGAGGGGAGGCGTCGGTATAAAAGGCCTCTCGGCGGTTAATGCACCACCACAGCCGGTGAGATGTAAGTACACAGCTCGCGCGTTGCTTCTCCCAGTACTGGTTTCCAGTACTTACGGTATTTAACTGTCTGATTTGTCAGTCTGACCTAGTAGGGTGCAACACCTTGTTAGCTGTCTTGCTGAGCTGTTATCCACATTTCATCCAAGCTGTCTTCGACTCTCAGTACTCCATCATTAATTTGATTCACGAGTGACTTGTTAAGTTTGTCCCCGTTCCCTGTTGCATTAGTAATCAACATCTCCATCCTGATGTCAAACCATAAAATTTTTTCACCAATCTCCTCTACCTGAACCTACCATTTGCTGTTCTTCGTGATCCTTTCTTTAAAAAATGGCTATTATTTTCTATTCCTCTCTAAATTATTTCATTTGGCTGCTATAAACACTACGTTACAGAAGGAGCATGCTGACACCGTCTCTAGTCTTGGTAATGGTTGCATAACGGAGGGGAAGGGTATGTACAAGTGTCTTTAGGTTTCCCGTATCAAGCTGAAGCCATCATTGATGATAAGCTACCAGACTGCGTGTTTGTTCATTGCTAGAAGAAAGGGAACACTTGGTGAGCGGGAATGTTGAAACGAACGTCGTGGTTCATGTCAACGGTAGCCTGAATGAGTGGGACCAAGTCGCGGAGCAAAAAACACACTCGAAACTTCACAAAATCACCGCCGGCCAGAATTATGTCCTCCAAACACTGTGGTTGGAACATATCAGTGGGCCGCCGATGTACTCGAGGTCTTTCATTTGGAAAGAGGCCTCGTCGGTGCACGCAATCCGCCTCCAGTTAGCTACCGTCCACTTTTGTTTTCTTTGGACCATTCGAGACGCACAGCTTTGTGTGATGCTGTGGGCAATGGCCTTCTGCCGACACCAAACGCCCATTCCATAGAGTTCCTTTCGAAATTTTCGGAAACTGTTTGAGCTGGACCTGTACCTACAGACAGCACCAATTCCTGTAGGACAGTGATTCTCAGACGGTGGTGCGTGCACCACAAATAGTACATGACATTTCAGGTGGTACTCTGCAAGTAAACAGATTATTCTCTTGCTTTTTTTAAAAAATAAAATGATAATGACAAAACTGGTAAAGGAAGCATCTGTATAATGTTAAGAAAAGTGGATTTACTAGGGAATGTGTTGATTACGGACCGGACACAGGAAGGTCGAATTGTAAATCTCCCCGTCGCTGCCCTTGCTAGAAATGATTCGTCTCGTTTTAACGTCGGCGATATTTCGATCAGTTCCTGTCGGTGGTTATTCCAAAATTTTTGTGGCCCTTTGGAACTGCTGCCAACGCACACGGTGTACTAATTTGTGGCTCTGCAGTAGTAATTATGCAGTGGGCGGTTTATTGTCGTTACTGTTGCTTTGGTGGATATCACGTAAAATGACATCGTGATACGAAGAAAGCTTGCGTCTGGAAAGGGAGTCTGCGTATCACAACGAGCTGATTCTTGACTACTACACTACTGGCCATTAAAATTGCTACACCACGAAGATTACGTACTGCAGACGCGAAATTTAACCGACAGGAAGAAGATGCTGTGATATGCAAATCATTAGCTTTTAGAGCATTCACACAAGGTTGGCGCTTGTGGCGACACCTACAACGTGCTGACATGAGGAAAGAATCCAACCGATATCTCATACACAAACAGCCGTTGACCGGCGTTGCCTGGTGAAACGTTTGTTGTGATGCCTCGTGTAAGGAGGAGAGAAATGCGTACCATCACGTTTCCGACTTTGATAAAGGTCGGATTTTAGCCTATCGCGATTGCGGTTTATCGTATCACGACACTGCTGCTTGCGTTGGTCGAGATCCGTGACTGTTAGCAGAATATAGAATCGGTGGGTTCAGGAGGGTAATACAGAACGCCGTGCTGGATCCCAACGGCCTCGTATCACTAGCAGTCGAGATGACAGGCATCTTATTCGCATGGCTATAACGGATCGTGCAGCCACGTCTCGATCCCTGAGTCAGCAGATGGCGACGTTTGCAAGACAACTACCATCTGCACGAACAGTTGGACGACGTTTGCAGCAGCATGGACTATCAGCTCTGAGACAATGGCTGCGGTTACCCTTGACGCTGCATCACAGACAGGAGCGCCTGCGATGGTGTAGTCAACGACGAACCTGGGTGCACGAATGGCAAAACGTCATTTTTTCGGATGAATCCAGGTTCTGTTTACCGCATCATGATGGTTGCGTCCGTGTTTGGCGACATCCCAGTGAACGCATATTGGAAGCGTCTATTCGTCATCGCCATACTGGCGTGATGGTATGGGGTGCCATTGGTTACACGTCTCGGTCATCTCTTGTTCGCATTGACGGCACTTTGAACAATGGGCGTTACATTCAGATGTGTTACGACCCGTGGCTCTACCATCAATTCGATCCCTTCGAAACCCTACATTTCAGCAGGATAATGCACGACCGCAACTTACAGGTCCTGCACGGGCCTTTCTGGATACAGAAAATGTTCGACTGCTGCCCTGGCCAGCACATTCTCCAGATGTCTCACCAATTGATTACGTCCGGTCAATGGTGGCCGAGCAACTAGTTCGTCACAATATGCCAGTCACTACTCTTGATGAACTGTGGTATCGTGTTGAAGTTGCATGGGCAGCTGTACCTGTACGCGCCATCCAAGCTCTGTTTGAATCAATGCCCAGGCGTATCAATGCCTTTATTACGGCCAGAGGTGATTGTTCTGGGAACTGATTTCTCAGGATCTATGCACCCAAATTGCGTGAAAATATAATCACATGTCAGTTCTAGTACAATATATTTCTCCAATGAATACCCGTTTATCATCTGTATTTCTTCTTGGTGTAGCAATTTTAATGGCCAGTAGTGTACAATTGTGAAGTTAAACTAGGCTGTGTGATGTGCGTGGAAGAGTTCAAAGTTAACCATGAAGCGCAACAGTGCATTAAAAAAAATCTAAACGAACACCTAATTGCAAGTATGCTAAGTTTGACAAACATTGTAAATATTATACTTCCTTACTCGTTGAATATTTTTATCGGGTCCGCCTTAATTTACTCTCACATTATTTGCTACAAACAAGTACCACGTGTGAACATGGACGACCCTGTCAAACACGTTTCCACGAAATCTTATTACTTGTCATATTTCTACTATACATAGTTCTTGATCGGCATGACGCAAATACCGTATTGTATTTTATCAGCACACAGCAAGATGGAGAAAATGATTCCTCCCATAACATTCCTAACCTCTGCGGCATTCGTCCTTCCGCATACCGCCCCCAGCCTCCCACAAAGTGAACAATACGGTGATACTTACAAATTTTTTTAAAAAATGTTAATTAGTGGGCAGTGACAAAGTCTGGGAAACCGTGCTTTTGGGTATGAAGTTGATTGTCATTGACAACACGTAACGCTTGACTCTGGTCCCTGACGGTTAGACTCTTTACTACCGGTGTTACGCCGCGATACGCGGCTGCGATTGTTAGCTCTCCTTGTGCACACGTCGCACAGAGGCAAGAGCAGCTGGTGCCCGACTTCAGATAAATATTCATTCTTTCGGAGTTCTTAATAGGTATACCAGAGTTCTGTACAAATTTGAATAGTTGTACAGAATTTCGCGAAAAAACAAATGAACACAACTCCGAGTAGCTCCGATGAGATGGAGTGAATACAATGCTCGTGTCTTTGTCTTTTTAAATTCTTCCAAGCCGAGAAAACTTTTCAGTTCTGGTAGACTGTACATTTTTGTGACTGTTATGGTTCATAAACGCCAGTTACACCAGAGTGGAATTTCCCAAACTGTGTTGTTATTTTTTATGATTTAAAATTGAATTAATCAATCAAAACAATCGTCTCCGATTTTTAAAACTTTATTAACCTTCAAAATAAGGTGTTCCACCAGAGTAGCAGATTTCTCAATCTTCCGTCAGGAGAAATGTTTGGGAACTCCTGCACTAGAGCAGTTGCTCCCATCCTGGGGGTTATTTACCACTTGAGGGGTAAAATGACGTTTTTTAAGAGATAAAGACAAAAGGGTTAAACTGTCTCTGTCGTCATGAAGCTAAATTATTTTTAAAAGCACTTCACTATTAACAAGTTTTTGTAAGATCCTTATACTGATTACGTAAGCTACCAATTTTTGCAAATACTAGCATTAACATGTGACCCAATGTGAAACGAATATGTGAACATCTACGAATATCTACCCTACGTACTTAACCACTACACACATACTTTGTACTTTGTCACTATGACAATAAATTTGAGACATATCTCTCATATGCTTATATATTTTACGAAAATCCCTTCTCCGAGTTGTAAGTAGTTCCATCGATCGACCAGAAACTGCGTTATTCACTTCGCTACAGTTAAGGAACAAGCTGACAGCACAACACAATAGTAATTATGTAACGGCTACTATACCGCTATAGGGCCTACACCGTATTACTGTTATTAGTGACACTGATGAGGAAGTATAAAGCATTGACAGCCTGAAGTCTTCCAATTTCTGCCATTGCAGAAGGAAGGGAACCAGTAATCAAGTGATTTACGAAGAGTAAGTATCTGTAACACATCTTAACCTGGGTGATTTTAAGAGGGGGGGGGGGGGGGGACTATTGAGTGAAGCAAGTGGAGCACTGGTAGTGTGCTCTGTAACAAACGTCTACCCCCAAAGTGGATAGATCGCTTTCTTTTCTGTAAAGTAGTTGCAGGTAGCACTTGCGATACACATATAATGGCTTCAAGATTCGATAAAAAGAGGATGCTACAAATAAGAAGTCACAATTGTCTCACTGGCTCATTAACTCGTGGTTTACTAAAACACCTACAAAAACTAAATATCATTTATGTTTCGTCATCTTAACACGAAAATTGTTCCAATTAAGTTCTTTTTCATTCTAATGTTTAGTTAGGCGCTAATGTTGACGATAGTGGGAGTGGAAGAGGAGGAAGGGGGAGGGGAGGGGTGCACTCATGGGTAATGGTCTCAGAAAGGCTGGGATCCACTGCACAAGAGCAACGACTCAACTATTCAAAACAGTGCATGTTTCCCTCACATCCTTCTTTGTTAACGTTAATGGTTGGTCGTATGGGGGAGGGCGCCAACCAGCGAGGTAATCGATCCCATCGTATTAGGGAAGGATGGGGAAGGAAGTCGGCTGTACCCTTTTGAAAGGAATTATCCCGGCATTTACCTGAAGCGATTTAGGGAAACCGTAAATCAGGGTGGCCGGACACGTGTTTTGAACCTTCGTCCTCCCGAATGCGAGTCCAGTGTGCTAACCACTGCACCACCTCGCTCGGTAGCTAACGTGGTGTGCGTTGTCTGATTTTTACCAACATCTTTACAAATAGTATTTAAAGACATTACATCCAAATCTTTGTCTTTTCTTTTAACAGAATTCCACAATATTCTTTTGTTTAATAAACAATCTGGCACTGGTGTTTGGCCATGGCCGACTTCCAAACGTGAAAATCTGTGGATTTTGTCACTCGAGCGGCAGTGGATTTTCCACTCTGTTTGTGTCCTCGGCTATGTAGGCTGATTCATCACATTTCATGATTCAGAAATGATCTTGGAGAAATCATTCTTTTATGTATTCAAAATCAATCAGTATCACTTAGACTGTATACGATCGGATTGTGAAAAACGTGGCTTAAAATGCAGTTGTAAAGTTATGAAAATGTAATTTTCTGCTCGGTTTCTTGCAGTGCAGTCAATTTTAACAGATTCTTTAAACGATAACGGCACGAATTGATTTGGTCGTTTGAAATGAAAAGAACTAACAAGGAGCCCCTTGGGTGCAAGGTCGCAAAAGGCCAATGGTGTTTACGGCACTCGACGCCCCAAATACTGTCTATCATGCAACGACAATTTTGGAGGTATGAATTAAAAAAGTCTTTCAGTCACAAATTTTCGTGCTTTATTAAATACATGATACACTTCGGACCCTGTGGGTTCATCATCAGGTGTAAGTCGTCTTGATACATGATTTATTTTCACTCGTGAATGAGGTGAAATGTATGTCCATGTCATGAAAAGTTATGATGATAGGTTATGAATTTCGTAGATCAAATGCGGAAAATATGTGCGAAACAGTGGCAAAAATGTCCAGTGTAAATTTACCACGTAATCCAAGAAAAGCGTTTAACACTATCATACATTGGTTTTTTTCTATCCTGTCATGCATATAGCTTCACTCGTCACACTTTTGTAAACACTTCACAGATGTACGTAGTGTGATCAAAGATGAATTTCTTCGTAGTGCCAGAGATCTAATTATTAAACGACATATGCAGGGTAACTTTAGAATAGGTCTTTAAAATTACTAAAATAACTGTGGCTTGCGAAATATGTTCATTTAACATAGATTCAAACTTTTTGTTTTATTTTATGGAGATATATCTCCAGGTGACTAACAGATTTAGGGTCTTACCGTTGGTTTCATTATGAAGTAGTATCAAATTGTTTTCTAGACTGTTGATAATATGTTTCCTGAAACTTCCTGGCAGATTAAAACTGTGTGCCCGACCGAGACTCGAACTCGGGACCTTTGCCTTTCGCGGGCAAGTGCTCTACCATCTGAGCTACCGAAGCACGACTCACGACCGGTAGTCACAGCTTTACTTCTGCCAGTATCCGTCTCCTACATTCCAAACTTTACAGAAGCTCTCCTGCGAACCTCAGAGCCATTTGAGCCTTCAAGATGATTGAGAAATATATCTGCCAACGAACCTGATATGCTGCTGCCCATGGCAAGACCCTCTTTCTGTTGGTAAATTTTCCCTTTAAATTTCAAGTAACTGAGTGACAATATTAGCTGCATCATGTCCTTGACTTTGATATTTCTACAGTTAAAATTTTTTACGTTTTTCTTAGCTACGAAGATTGCATTTTTTCTTCAGTTGGTACATTCGTAAATAGGTTAGTTACATCAAAAGACGCAAACCCGTCACCTGCAAGAATTTCTATATTTTTTTATCTTAGTTGCACCAGTTGTCCTGCTTACTATGTAGAGAAAAAGGCACAGACTTCAAAATCCGTTTTGAAGAACACACAAATACTTTCAGGCTCAACCACTTCGGAAAATCAGTTACGGCAAAACGTATGTTGGAAATGGAACATATCAACAATCTAGAAAACAATTTGGTAGCACTACATAATCAAGCCAGTGGTAAGACCTAAAATCTATTACAACTGGAGATATACCTCCACAAAATAAAAAATAAGAATCTATGATAAATGAACAGGTTGATTTCGCAAGCCACATTTTAGTAATTTTAAAGACCCCTTCTAAAGTTTGCATTTGTCAATTGTTTGATAATTAGATCTCAAATCACTACGAATAAATTCATCTTCGATCACACCATGTACATTATAATCATCTTGTAAGTATACTAAATTAATAGTATACCGATGACGCTAGTTCTGTGAAAAGATTTTTGTTACCGTGACTATGCGCAATGGAAAGGTATCAGACTGTTTTGCGACTCTGGAAAGATCGTCATTGAGAGGAAACAATAACAAAACAAATGGAAATTGAACCAAGGTCCTATTAGTAATCAAGTGAACTGTAATTACGTAAAAGGAAACGGTCGCCAACCAAATTACGTAAAGCTGTACCTAGTATTAGCGTGGTTCATAAAGAAAGTTAACTGTTGGTATTGACTTTACTTGACACTGCACTTCCGTTTTGCTGATATACAAGACAGTAGCTCTATATAGCAAGGGATGTACCAATGATTTGATTTGAAGTACACAGGAGTAGTATGAATACGCTTTGTTAATAGCTAGCTCTCAATAACAATATTTGTACATGACAGTAGGAAGATGGTGATAATTGTACATAAATGATCACTAATTGCGTAGCGCTACTGACTTGGACAAGAAGTTCTTTTGTCAGTTTAATTGTAGCACATTACTGCTACTGAAACAGTTAAGACGCAGTTGTATCTTTTATACTGACTATTATTTGGCTTCTCAAGAAACATTCACTTCCTTATATTTCTCAAATGAACAGTGGGTATCTGTATCTAGCGCAGTCTGAATTGATGTTACAGTAATATTACATTTACGTTTCTCTAACTATAAGCATGGGGACCCATAAATTAACCTATCGGTGTGGTCAGATAGAGACTGAACACTTTAGCCACAACACAATATTGGAAACACTCTTAAGTACATAATGCATGAAACTGTAAATTACTTCAATAAAAAATCTTCGAACTACATACTTTAAATCTTCTCTTAGTAGTTATACGCTGATGAAACTTTAACGGTTCATTTATGAAAACTACGTAGAGTATTTTAAAACTTATGCTCACTAAATAATTACATACTTCACAACTCAGCAAAGTTTATTAATTTTTGTTAAAGAAGACAATTGCTTTTCTGTTTAATAAAATAGGAAAGTCGGATTCAACTTAGCACTTGGGATGGGATCCTCATTAGGTAAATGACTAAGGATAAAATACGTTAGCTCAACACAGTTTACAGGATACAAAATCATTATTGAAAACGAAACCATATAACTGGTCCATGCAATTATACAGTACTCGGCTGATAATTTGAGCTGAAGGTGAAGGCAGTGCTATTCAAAAAAAGGGCGGCAAAAGTGACCACGGCTCTTCCTGTGTGACGAGCTTTGAAAATTCCTTCCTTAGCGTCAGATTTTCCTAGTACAACCAAAGTATGCCATGCATAAGCCCCATCGCTTTCGCATCCGAGGCTATATTATACCATAAAATCTAGCAGTTGTTCTCGCCCCCATCAGTTCACAAGACACCGCACTCTTTGCCTGCTAGCCACCGACTGACTCGTGACATACGGGAGTTTTGCTGTTCGGCCGCAAAATCCACCTTTGCTATTCCCGCCTAGCCAGTTCCGTTTCGGAGGGAATTCAAAGTTTTACATGATTACAAACCTACTTTCCCTATGGATAACCTGTATTACAATTAAATTTTTAGCTTTTACATTCTTTTACACCGCATTACTTTTGAAGTTATATTCCTAGAATAATTACAATTACATATATTATCATTAATAAAGAATAAAACATTTACACCGATGTTACATTAAAAGCATCGTTATACAGAGTTCACATTCAGTAAAAACAGAAAAAGTTAGATAAGGCCATTATAGGTAATATCAATAGAGGTGTTTACAATCTATGAATTGTTCACAAAAATGTGTACGCAAATGTGCTTGTGACTGAAGTGCTATGCATGAAATGTGCGGAGAAACCAATGTATGAAAGTGTTAAAATATTTAAAACGTTTTTCTTGAATTATGTGATAAGTTTACATGGTTCATCTTTTCTTTTGTTTAGCACATTTTCCGCATTTGACTTACGAAATTCATAACCTAACGCAAACTTTTTCATGACAGGAATATTCATTTCACCCCCGAGCAAAAATAAATCTTTTATTAAGACAACTTACACCTGATGATGGCCGGCCGCGATGGTCTCGCGGTTCTAGGCGCGCAGTCCGGAACCGTGCGACGGCTACGGTCGCAGGTTCGAATCCTGCCTCGGGCATGGATGTGTGTGATGTCCTTAGGTTAGTTAGGTTTAAGTAGTTCTAAGTTATAGGGGACTAATGACCACAGCAGTTGAGTCTCATAGTGCTCAGAGCCATTTGAACCACCCTGATGATGGACCACCAGGAGCTGAAATGCATCGCGCACTTAAAAAACACGAAAATTTGTGATTGAAGGCGTCTTTTAATTCACACTTCCAGTGTTTGCAGCTACCAAATATGTATAAAATTAAACCACTATATTATCTTCTTATGGCAACAGGACTGGAGGTATCCAATGGTGAGCATAGCACGAAGCTACGGAGCGTAGTTGAAATGCTTCGTCGACGAGCCACTCACAATAATACTACAGTGCTAGTGGTGTTGATACAAAGCAAAGGCAACGATGAACAGAGATTACATTGCATTATATCTACCACGTGGCAGATGAAATACACTCCTGGAAATTGAAATGAGAACACCGTGTATTCATTGTCCCAGGAAGGGGAAACTTTATTGACACATTCCTGGGGTCAGATACATCACATGATCACACTGACAGAACCACAGGCACATAGACACAGGCAACAGAGCATTCACAATGTCGGCACTAGTACAGTGTATATCCACCTTTCGCAGCAATGCAGGCTGCTATTCTCCCATGGAGACGATCGTAGAGATGCTGGATGTAGTCCTGTGGAACGGCTTGCCATGCCATTTCCACCTGGCGCCTCAGTTGGACCAGCGTTCGTGCTAACGAGCAGACCGCGTGAGACGACGCTTCATCCAGTCCCAAACATGCTCAATGGGGGACAGATCCGGAGATCTTGCTGGCCAGGGTAGTTGACTTACACCTTCTAGAGCACATTGGGTGGCACGGGATACATGCGGACGTGCATTGTCCTGTTGGAACAGCAAGTTCCCTTGCCGGTCTAGGAATGGTAGAACGATGGGTTCGATGACGGTTTGGATGTACTGTGCACTATTCAGTGTCCCCTCGACGATCACCAGAGGTGTACGGCCAGTGTAGGAGATCGCTCCATTCGTCCCTCCATTCACGCCTGTCGCGACACCACTGGAGGCGGGCTGCACGATGTTGGGGCGTAAGCGGAAGACGGCCTAACGGTGTGCGGGACCGTAGCCCAGCTTCATGGAGACGGTTGCGAATGGTCCTCGCCGATACCCCAGGAGCAACAGTGTCCCTAATTTGCTGGGAAGTGGCGGTGCGGTCCCCTACGGCACTGCGTAGGATTCTACGGTCTTGGCGTGCATCCGTGCGTCGCTGCGGTCCGGTCCCAGGTCGACGGGCACGTGCACCTTCCGCCGACCACTGGCGACAACATCGATGTACTGTGGAGACCTCACGCCCCACGTGTTGAGCAATTCGGCGGTACGTCCACCCGGCCTCCCGCGTGCCCACTATACGCCCTCGCTCAAAGTCCGTCAACTGCACATACGGTCCACGTCCACGCTGTCGCGGCATGCTACCAGTGTTAAAGACTGCGATGGAGCTCCGTATGCCACGGCAAACTGGCTGACACTGACGGCGGCGGTGCACAAATGCTGCGCAGCTAGCGCCATTCGACGGCCAACACCGCGGTTCCTGGTGTCCGCTGTGCCGTGCGTGTGATCATTGCTTGTACAGTCCTCTCGCAGTGTCCGGAGCCAGTATGGTGGGTCTGACACGCCGGTGTCAATGTGTTCTTTTTTCCATTTCCAGGAGTGTATTAGCGTTTGTGCGACATGACTCAGTGGAATGTGTGTGTTGTAGTATACGCTCCACTGTGCGGACAATGTACGTGGGTAGTATAATGACGACGATAGGTGCTTAACAAGTGGGCGTGGTGCGGTACTGAAACAGGAGCCGAGCCATGTAGTCCATCATCCTTGTCAGAGAGGAACCGCAAAACCCGTCTCCAGTGGAACGTAGTGAAGGGCAATCGTTGTCCAAGGAGCGTGTACTGAACATGGTTGCGTACATGAAAGATCTTCCGTAAATTATGAACTGATTTTGAATAAGCCCGCTACAATATGAACCTGAAATGCACAAGAAAAACTGCCGATATTCAGTGGAGGAAAACTGGTGTTCGCGCAATTCAAGTATGCTCGATAAAGTTTGTGGATGTGTATGATGGAGACATACCAGGTTATGCGCATCAAACTGCTAGCGACATACATTAATGATTTAAAGGGAAGCAATGGATGGTTGCATAACATCAGTGCTACAGAAATGGAAGACGTAAGATAACGAAATTTCTGACATAACGTCGACTTCGCGATGAGCACCAAAGTGTGGAATCGGTCCGACAAAATTTGTTGATGAGACGACAAACTTATCGCATCATTCAGAAAGGAATTGGTTTTCAACTCCCATCAGTCGACATTTGAAGAGGGAATGCATACCAAACGAACTCTGAAAATTAGAGGTACCGAGAGTTATATCAAAATCAAGTAACAATTATGCCGACTGTTGATCTGAATGATAAATTGGTTGAAAAGTTATTTATCGTTCTGCGACAAGATAGAGGTGCTCTACCCACTAAGATTGTTTCTCGTGTGCTGTGATCCTACAAGGGCTTAGAGAATATTTACGTCACACAAACCAAGCGTGGGAAAATGGGCATAAGAGAACTTAAACTATTATATGAGCATTGCTTTTGGCCAATAGCTGGCCAAAATAACGTGCTTTTGCTTGGTTTCTGGTCTGCGTATAAAAATCATGCTCGTTTAGAGCAAACTATCCGTTCTGAAAAGTAACATTGCATTTCGTACCACCTGGAACCATTGGACAAATGCAGCCTCTGGATGTTTGTTTCTTCCGTGCCTAAAAAATGTAGTATCGCGCTATCTGCAGCTACGTCTATAACGATAGCCAGTTTTACGAAAAGCTTGATATAGGTTCTTAAAACACTAGTGTCACAAGATAGTTGCCGTTTATCTTCAAGGATTACCCACTCCAGGTTTACCAGAATTTCCATGGATCAAACGAACCTGCTTGTTCTGTGTTCAGTATCCCCCGTTTTCCCTATATGGTATGAGTCCCATGCACCAGAGCAATTTTCTAAGATGGATCGCACGTGTATTTTGTAAGAAATCTCATTTGTAGACTGTATTTTTCCGGTATTCAACCAATGAAACGAAGTCTCCCAAGCATTTTACCCAAACAAGTCTTGGCCTATATGACCATTCCAAGTCTCCAATTATAGTAACAACCAGGTCTAGGAGTTGACTCGCTGGCCGTTATGACTCGCTGGCCGTTGTAGTCATATGTTTTGCATTTTGTGAACTGCATTTAGTTTACTCTGATGCAATACTTTACTGTCACATGTCAGGTACATATAAAAAATTGCAATGCTAGGCAAGTTGTAGTGCAAAAATCTAACAACAACACTGAATGTTCTCTATCAGGCATGTAACTTCTTTGAACCATGTGCAGTAGCTTACGGACCCATTTAAATATTTAAATTTTTTTTCAGATTTCTGCTAACGGGTAGAACCAGATTTTCATTTATGAAATATATATATAAGCCCGCCTCCCCCCTCCACCCGCCCCCTCCCCAAACACACACTCTCTTCAAAGCACCACTTGGTCTGTCTGGATCAGACAGTTAGTGCCTGCAAAATATTCGCATTGTGGGACATGTGTCAAATCCATACATTTAAAAATGATTTATTCAGTTTCTGAGTGCGTGGTTCTCGATACCTGGCTGCTAGGAATATCGGAACGGTACTCGCACAAATTTCCACCCTTCATCTTTAAAACGATGACTGCGGGTGTGATAACAGTTACTAGCTCATTTGGTCGTGGTTGCCTACAGGCTCATTCGGTTTCGGAACAGATAACTTGTATTGAGATGCTGACACATGGATCACTCATGCCCCTATGAGAATTAAAATGAATAACTTTTAAGGTCCTGACTTTAGTAACAGCAGCAGTGCCCTGCTAAGGCAGGCAGCAGTGTGTTGCATTAGCGAATAACAACTGGGTGTAGATGTGTCCCAGTTGTTGAGTGTGAATATGAGCTTAATTTGGTGGCGCTGTGTTGGCAGGACTGGAGCGGGGTGGCTGCTGACGGCGGTTGGTGCGTTCTCGGTGGTGGCGCTCGCTTCGGCGTCGCTGTCGTCTGTGGGAGACGTCGGCGTCACCGGGCGAGCAAGTGGCGCCTCACCACCACAGGTGAGGTCCTCAGTTGGACAACGAGACCGTAAGAGACATAACGATACTCACCAAACTGCCCCCAAATGCTTGTGTTGGCAGATCTATTGACAAATTGTGTTGTTTGGCCACGGAAAGGTCCTTCTGGAACTGTAGGAGGCATTTCTTGGCCAAGCATGAGGACTGTGGAGCGGAGATTTCTTTCCTCAGTGCTGGCACCATTGCCTTGTTTTGTGTTTATAGGGAAGCAGAGGTGACACACCGGAAACACTCTCAGCGCTCGGAGACAAATGAATATCTTCCAATTAGTGCTGATTTTTTCCGCTACTGGCAGCAGTAGTAAAAACTCGTCTTATCGTGGACAAACAGTACTCTTATTCACCTTAATATGCCATTGTCTCAAGCATGGCGAAGAGTCACTTTTTTCTGTTATCGAATCATGTTCATGCAATCAGACAAGCGAACAATTCACTTTCTTCTTGAACTTGGCAACAGTTACGGCGAAACCATACGACAGGGGATGCTATTATAGTGTAGGGGCTAATTGTTTGGGAGGTAATTAACCTTTGCAGCCAGATGGAAACAAGACTCCATGTTCTGTGCAACTAGCACCCTAGCGTCTTGTGTATTCCCTCCTCTGTGCCGACACGGGTTGTATGCACCTATTCACATTTGTAGTGTGAACGCAGAGCATGCAAGCAGCCATAGCTATGCTCTGCTGCATCAAGGCAGACCACGAAAGTTCTTACTGTCTACCAACCTGGTACGTTCATCTAATAGCCTGCGCAGAACCGAAAGTCCCGGAATTCAGCTCTCTTAATGTGAGACTGAAAGAAAATTGATAGCGATTGAGCTAAGATGCTGAACGCAACTAATTCGAGTCAAATTTAGTTGAGGGACGCCGCCTGCTTAAATTAAATTAAATGAACTGACGTAGCAGACAATCCCGTAAACAACTAACTACCAATACGATGAATGTTAGACTACAAAACCACACGTAGTACAGTCCACCTGTAATCCCCCGTGACACAGCACTCGTTAAAGCGTGTGCTATGGTAAGTGAGCGGGATTCACCTTATGAGAAAGGATTTTCGTATAGATGTCGACCGCGTGTACCTGAATGGTGGCAAATCAGACTTATAACCACTCTGTAATAACAATGATCCGTCAAGTAAGTTCAAAATGCAATTACACGTCAGGATGGACCAAAAGCAACACTGAAGATGCTACCAATTTGTTAATAATACGGTCGCCAGCCTAATTAAGCATTAACTGAGTTTCTTCCCTGTACAAGTTGGCAGATATTCGTGCAAAGCAACAAGTATTAACACTGCATAATATAGTAGAATTTTAGAACCAGAAAATCTATTGAACTGATGGTTTCACGTTCTGTAATGATATGGAAACCCATGAATACATAACACTATACTATAATGTATACTACAAAACTTTATACTGTCTATTGATCTGATTAAAATCGGCATAGGTTACCCTAGAAATTGCACTTCCGTGCTACACACAAAATGTCAATTTTGATAAAGATAAAACACTGATAAATTTTTACTTTTATATTGATTTTAGCTTTTGCTGGTCAAACTAATATAGAACACTTCAGAATTAAAATGAATGAGGGGGGACCCCGAAACTGTTATGATCGCTGTATTTAAAAAAAAATGGTTACTGAATTTAGTTTTGAAAATCTTCATCCGTTAACATCAAGAGCCTCTCCATTTTGTGAAAGTAGGACAGAAGCGAGCAGTTAGTTGGGTCCTATGTTTCATGTTACACTATTTACCGTGCGAATATGAAGAACAAACTGCAACCTTTTCTAAGAGAATTAACAATTAATAATAAGACTAACGTTATTTCATGCAGAAGAATAAGAGCGCATACGTTGCCATTGCGTGTATGGAAGTATTACGAAGTGCTTTTGCTGATGGGAACCATCTCATATTTCGCAGGGCTAGTTTAAGGTCGCGTGGGGACTGTAGTAATGGCGAACTGCCGATACCCTGTTCACCAATATGTATTCATATTTTTTAAACGTGTTACTATACTTCTTTGTTCTATTCACAAGTGAATATAACGTCTAATAAAATTTTTTCACTAATTTCAGCTGTAACTTGTGTTTTACCTCTTCAACCATCTACGCAGCTTAATCAACATTACTCGAGATGCTAAATTTACCCATCACATTTGAATCTTGTTACCGTCACCCCCCCCCCCCCCCCCCACTCCCAAGAACCTTGGACCTTGCCGTTGGTGGGGAGGCTTGCGTGCCTCAGCGATACAGATAGCCGTACCGTAGGTGCAACCACCACGGAGGGGTATCTGTTGAGAGGCCAGACAAACGTGTGGTTCCTGAAGAGGGGCAGCAGCCTTTTTAGTAGTTGCAGGGCAACAGTCTAGATGATTGACTGATCTGGCCTTGTAACACTAACCAAAGCAGCCTTGCTGTGCTGGTACTGCGAACGGCTGAAAGAAAGGGGAAACTACGGCCGTAATTTTTCCCGAGGGCATGCAGCTTTACTGTATGATTAAATGATGATGGCGTCCTTTTGGGTAAAATATTCCGGAGGTAAAATAGTCCCCCATTCGGATCTCCAGGCGGGGACTACTCAAGAGGACGTCGTTATCAGGAGAAAGAAAACTGGCGTTCTACGGATCCGAGCGTGGAATGTCAGATCTCTTAATCGGGCAGGTAGGTTAGAAAATTTAAAAAGGGAAATGGATAGGTTAAAGTTAGATATAGTAGGAATTAGTGAAGTTCGGTGGCAGGAGGAACAAGACTTGTGGTCAGGTGACTACAGGGTTATAAACACAAAATCAAATAGTGGTAATGCAGGAGTCGATTTAACAATGAATAGGAAAATAAGAATGCGGGTAAGCTACTACAAACAGCATAGTGAACGCAATATTGTAGCCAAGATAGATACGAAGCCCACACCTACTACAGAAGTATAAGTTTATATGCCAACTAGCTCTGCAGATGACGAAGAAATTGAAGAAATATATAATGAAATAAAACAAATTATTCAGATAGTGAAAGGAGACGAAAATTTAATAGTCATGGGTGACTGGAATTCGAGTGTAGGAAAAGGGAGAGAAGGAAACATAGTAGGTGAATATGGATTGGGGCTAAGAAATGAAAGAGGAAGCCGCCTGGTAGAATTCTGCACAGAGCATAACTTAATCAAAGCTAACACTTGGTTCAAGAATCATAAAAGAAGGTTGTATACATGGAAGAAGCCTGGAGATACTGCCAGATTTCAGATAGATCACATAATGGTAAGACAGAGATTTAGGAACCAGGTTTTAAATTGTAAGACATTTCCAGGGGCAGATGTGGACTCTGACCACAATCTATTGGTTATGAACTGTAGATTGAAACTAAAGAAACTGCAAAAAGGTGGGAAATTAAGGAGATGGGACCTGGATAAACTGAAAGAACCAGAGGTTGTACAGAGTTTCAGAGAGAGCATAAGGGAACAATTGACAGGAATAGGGGAAAGAAATACAGTAGAAGAAGAATGGGTAGCTTTGAGAGATGAAGTATTGAAGGCAGCAGAGAACCTAGTAGGTAAAAATACGAGGACTAGTAGAAATCCTTGGGTAACAGAAGAAATACTGAATTTAATTGATGAAAGGAGAAAATAAAAAATGCAGTAAATGAAGCAGGCAAAAAGGAAAATAAACGTCTCAAAAACGAGATCGACAGGAAGTGCAAAATGGCTAAGCAGGGATGGCTAGAGGACAAATGTAAGGATGTAGAGGGTTATCTCACTAGGGGTAAGATAGATACTGCCTACAGGAAAATTAAAGAGATCTTTGGAGAACAGAGAACCACTTGTATGAATATCAAGAGCTCAGATGGAAACCCAGTTCTAAGCAAAGAAGGGAAAGCAGAAAGGTGGAGGGAGTGTATAGAGGGTCTATACAAGGGTAATGTACCTGAGGACAATATTATGGAAATGGAAGAGGATGTAGATGAAGATGAAATGGGAGATACGATACTGCGTGAAGATTTTGACAGCACTGAAAGACCTGAGTCGAAACAAGGCCCCGGGAGTAGACAACGTTCCATTAGAACTACTGACGGCCTTGGGAGAGCCAGTCCTGACAAAACTTTACCATCTGGTGAGCAAAACGTATGAGACAGGCGAAATACCCTCAGACTTCAAGAAGAATATAATAATTCCAATCCCAAAGGAAGCAGGTGCTGAAAGATGTAAAAATTACCAAACAATCAGTTTAATAAGTCACGGATGCATAATACTAACGCGAATTCTTTACAGACGAATTGAAAAACTTGTAGAAGCCGACCTCGGGGAAGATCAGTTTGGATTCCGTAGAAATATTGGAACACGTGAGGCAATACTGACCTTACGACTTATCTTAGGAGAAAGATTAAGGGAAGGCAAACCTACGTTTCTAGCATTTGTAGACTTAGAGAAAGCTTTTGACAATGTTGACTGGAATACTTTCTTTCAAATTCTGAAGGTGGCAGGGGTAAAATACAGGGAGAGAAAGGCCATTTACAATTTGTACAGAAACCAGATGGCAGTTATAAGAGTAGAGGGTTATGAAAGGGAAGCAGTGGTTGGGAAGGGAGTGAGGCAGGGTTGTAGCCTCTCCCCGATGTTATTCAATCTGTATATTGAGGAAGCAGTGAAGGAAAGAAAAGAAAAATTTGGAGTAGGTATTAAAATCTAGGGAGAAGAAATAAAAACTGAGGTTCGCCGATGACATTGTAATTCTGTCAGAGACAGCAAAGGACTTGGAAGAGCAGTTGAATGGAATGGACAGTGTGTTGAAACTAGGGTATAAGATGAACATCAATAAAAGCAAAACGCGGATAATGGAATGTAGTCGAATTAAGTCGGGTGATGCTGAGGGGAATTAGATTAGGAAATGAGACACTTAAAGTAGTAAAGGAGTTTTGCTATTTGGGGAGCAAACAATTGATGATGGTCGAAGTAGAGAGGATATAAAATGTAGACTGGCAATGGCAAGGAAAGCGTTTCTGAAAAAGAGAAATTTGTTAACATCGAGTATAGATTTAAGTGTCAGGAAGTCGTTTCTGAAAGTATTTGTATGGAGTGTAGCCATGTATGGAAATGAAACATGGACGATAACTAATCTGGACAAGAAGAGAATAGAAGCTTTCGAAATGCGGTGCTACAGAAGAATGCTGAAGATTAGATGGGTAGAGGGGAAGATCATATAACTAATGAGGTATTGAATAGGATTGGGGAGAAGAGAAGTTTGTGTCACAACTTGACCAGAAGAAGGGATCGGTTGGTAGGGCATGTTCTGAGGCAATAAGGGATCACCAATTTAGTATTGGAGGGCAGCGTGGAGGGTAAAAATCGTAGAGGGAGACAGAGATGAATACGCTTAACAGATTCAGAAGGATGTAGGTTGCAGTAGGTACTGGGAGATGAAGGAGCTTTCACATGATAGAGTAGCATGGAGACCTGCATCAAACCAGTCTTAGGACTGAAGACCACAACAACAACAACAACAACAACACCGCCTTCTACGCACCAACGAAATTCATAAAATTTTTGGACCACGACTTACTTAGGCCGTGCGCACACTGTAACTGATTGAATGATAAAGGTGTTCTTATTTCTGTTTTCCTTGAATGCGAACAGTGATGTAGCCACTGTTACGTATTTTTAACATTGCTGAAACTAATGGCGCGCAGAAATAACAGCTCACCACCGTTGCAGACACTGACTTGTGCACACACTCCAAATTTATTACACATTATTGCAGCTCATACTAAAAAGTAAAATGCGTCTTATTATAAACTTACCAAGTGAATATCTTTGGAAAGAACAAATTTTCAGTTCGAAACTTCTAATAGTTAACATTCCTCCAAAAAATAGGGCCTCGAAACCATACTGCCTAACAGCGTGGAACCTTAGCATGTGCTTCATATATTGTATGGATGAATTGCCTCTGATGTTACAACACACCAGTCAGAAATGCGAAGTAGTGCAACAATTGGTTCCCTCGCGAAGTACGACAGAGCACTTCTGTTGTGCGTGAAATGCCCTGTATTTTGGCGGTACTGATTGCTATAAAAATTGTACTTGGCTGTACAGGATGGCCAGAAACAGTCTGGAAAGCTGGTAATGATGTTGCAGGGTAGCTTGTGCTGAGAAATAATTGTTAAGAAAAATAGTGAGAGTGGAACACTTTCCCAGCGTAGTCGCAAGTGGCAATAAATGTGTGTACCTGCTGGGTTATTCATAAGTGTCTGCGGTATTTCAGAAGACGATTGTGCGCAAACTGCAACACGTACGGAAAGTAGTGACAGAGCAATGGCTAGAGCACATCCCCAAGCTTTCAACTCGAATTACAGGTGCTCAACATGCATACCGTTTGTGACACGGCATACGTCAATAAGTGCATGCAATTCATTGGCATCGCTGACACGTTTTGTCCCGGAAGGCACGACGTCAGCCCAGAATGGATATCTGCTCGTAGCGTTGCCTATGTAAGGCGGGAACTAATTTGATGAGACAATACGGAGCGGATGATGTGTTTCCATGTTGTGATATGATTACTCTCCAGAGCAATTACGCCACAGTGCGTTCAAATGGTTCAAATTGCTCTAAGCACTATGGGACCTACTTAAACCTAACTAACCTAAGGACATCACACACATCCATGCCCGAGGCATGCCGTAGAAGCAGCGCGGTTCCGGACTGAAGCGCCTAGAACCGCTCGGCCGCAGCGGCCGGCCAGAGTGCGTATTATGAGTGGAAACTGATAAGCATTTTTTTCTGTATGTCTTGTACTTTTCGTGCCGTCATCTTCTGAAAATATGGAGGTACTTGTGAATGATCCTGTATTCTGTCCTCTGAGAAGAAATAGTGAGGGACTAATGGTTAGGCTAGAAATCAGATAAAACTATGTTAAGTCGTTCCCTCATAGCAACACCTGTAAGACGAATTAACTTGTGAGACTGGGATGCATCGTAAGTATAGTTTTGACTGGTAAATAGATCACTCTGGAGGTGTTTCTAGTGCGGCAGAGGCCACCGCTCACTCGACTGAGTGCGGATTCTCCGGTACTGAAGAGCAAGACAGTCATCAGCAGGTTAAAGTTCTCCCGTCTTAAGCTAAATTAGTTCCATACCTTAGTCACACTTCACACTTCGATTTGTAATTAAAAGCGCTGCAGAAGATCCTTGAAAAGACACTTTCTCCCAAATTCATTTCCGCGTTTTCTGCGGAACGACATCAAACATTTTATACCGGAGTACAAATGTTGATTAAGCGACAATTCCACATGAATCGTCGATATGCGACGTAAACTTCCGTCGTTCATATTTTGAAACGTCTTAAGGTGGCGTTTTTCGATCTTTCAGTATTCGCTATTGAATTTTCAATCTTAATTTTCATCGTCCCCCCTTCCTCCCCTTTCTCATGCGATAACAGTGTAAACTCTAAGACAAAAAATAAGACACACCTCGAAGGAATTATCCGAATGCGACGGAAATTTGTTGATCTGACATACACATACAGACAAGCAAATTGCTACAATTTCAGAAAGATTGGATGACTTACTCAAGATAACGAGCTTCACAAATTGAGCAAGTCAGTAACGCGTTGGTCCCGTTCCGATCCCTGTGCAGGCAGTCATTCGGCTTGGCATTGATTGATACAATTGTGGGATGTCGTTCTAACAGATATCGTGCCAAATTCTGTCAATTTGGCGTATTAGATTGTCAAAATCCAGCTCTGGTTGAGGGCCCTGTCCATAATGCTCCAAACGTTCTGAACTGGGGAGGGGTCCGGCGACCTTGTTGCCCAAGTTAGGGTTTGGCGAGCACGAAGACAACATTATCTTGCTGAAATGTAAGCCCAGCTTGGTATCTCACTCTGTCAGAGGTGTGTCTAGAGGTGTGTCTAGAGGTGTGTCTAGAGGTGTGTCTAGAGGTGTGTCTAGAGGTGTGTCTAGAGGTGTGTCTAGAGGTGTGTCTAGAGGTGTGTCTAGAGGTGTGTCTAGAGGTGTTTCTAGAGGTGTGTCTAGAGGTGTGTCTAGAGGTGTGTCTAGAGGTGTGTCTAGAGGTGTGTCTAGAGGTGTGTGTAGAGGTGTGTGTAGAGGTGTGTGTAGAGGTGTGTCTAGAGGTGTGTCTGCTGGAATCTCATTGACTGGAGGGTTCAATTGTCTTACATGATGAGACCCACTTCGAACTGGGTGTCACGGACCAGCAAAGACATGTCTGGAGACGCCCCAGACAGTGGTACGATACCAACCTGACGGTCGCCCGCCATGCTGTCTGGCAACCAGGAGTGACGGTCTGGGCTGCAATTTCATTTCATAGCAGAACGCCTTTGGTTGTCACCCACGGCACCCTTACAACACGGGCGTATATTGACGTTATTCTGCTCCCCGTTTCATAGTCCTTCATGGCAATCTATCCTGCGCTTAGACTTCAGCAAGATAATGCCCTTGCCAAACCCAACCTTGGCCACCAAGGTCGCCAGATCGCTTTCCATTTGAGAAAGTTGGAAGTATTACGAGCAGGGCTCTCAAGTCAGCTTTAGTTTCTGATGATCTAAAGCGCCAGTTGGACAGAATTTGGCACGATGTCCCACAGGACGACATCCAGCGACTCTATCAATGCCAAGTTGAATAACTGCTTGCAGAAGGACCAGGGGTGGGCCAAAACATTACTGAATTGCTCAATTTGTGTAACTCATTCTCTTCAATAAATCATCGTTTTTTTTTTAATTGTAAGCATTTGCTTGTCTGTACATGTCTACGTTACATCTACTCACTTCCGTCCCGTTCAGATAATTCCCTCGTGGTCTGTTACTTAATTGGTCTTAGTCTGTATACATGTAATAATACTATTTTAGTATTTTAAGGCTAAATCTAGAAGTTACAAAATTGGTAGCTCGTTACATGCGGGATAGGGATCCATTTCAAAATTCCACATATGGCCTCTCAATTGCGTAACAAGAAATCTTTATAGACTTCACGGAAAGTGGCGAAGATACTTGAATGTCGGTCGGGACTGGATGATGAGCTTTCTGCATTGAAGGCAAGAGCCATGCGTATACCATTACCATTTTCAACAGCCTACGCTTGCGAAACCGGATTTTCTTCACTGACTGCTCTGAAGACAAAATATAGAGACATAGAGAATGAACTCAGTCTGTTTCTAATATGAAACCCTTCTTCGAAAAACTTTGCTCTGAAAGCCAGGCCCATCGGATTCAATGATAATTATTAAACATGTTTTTAATTTCGTATTGCAAAGTTAATTATTAAATGCGCTATACACTACTGACAGAGAAGTTTCCTGTTTGTAAGTGCATTGTGCCAATGTAAATGTGAAGTGTAATTTTTTTTATATCAGAATCAATTCTGCTTGGTTTCAATAAAATAGTCAGTTTTTGAATTTATATGTTTTCATTTCAATAAGCTCTCCTCCCCCATTTATTGTTACCACACTCCTCTAGTGGGGCGACCCGCGCTCTACAGTTTTTTGAATCTCTGTCGTATGGTACTTGAAGCACACGTATCTTACGTTAATAGTTTAATTTGTTTCAGGCGAATGTAACGGCAGGAGCTAAACCGAGCACAACAGAAGGTCGTGAGTGCTTGATGGATATAGAAGTGGTGAGTCGTTTTATGATATTTTGTTCCTACCTTTCCACATTTTATTCCGTAGTTACACTTCAGTATCCTATCATAGGCACTTTATTTGGTTTACCGTTTTTCATATGAATTTTTTCCGTAAGAATATTGCCAACGTAGTCACTGTTGTAACATCTGTTTTTTGTCGAGAAAGAGGTGAAAAATACGACGGGAGAGCTGCTACAGGAGAAAAATGATTATATGGGTAGATCGGGTAACTGGTGAGGTGGTTCTGAATCGAACTGAGATAAAAAGAAATTTGTGCCAACTTGACTAAATAAAGGGATCGCCTCATACGACACGTTCTGAGCCATCAAGGAATCGTCACTTCTGATAAAGATGGGAAGGGCGTGTGAGCAAGGGATGAGGGGAGGGGGGGGGATTATCGGGGGAGGCTGAAGCTAGACTTAAATGAGAACGTTTAAGTGGATGTAGTGTGCAGTACTTACCCAGTGATGAAGACACTTGATCTGTACAGACTAGTGTAAACAGCTACATCGAACTAGTGAGTATTCCAGCTGAAGACGTCAAGAAAAATCGACAGGATGGGAGTGCGCCCCGCCCTTGCGATTTCTCAAGCTCTGTATGCCCGTCTGTGTGCAGCTGTCACATCGTAATCTTTGTTGAATCTAAAATTTCATATAAAAAACATAGTAAAATGTCAGTAGGCCCTCACCGTAGAAACGTATGTGCGCTCGTGCGTGTCAGTTACTAGGACCAGTGTCGAGTCGCGCAGGATACGTAACACTGTTGTGTAAATAAACTTTATAAATATCCAAAAGCATGAATCAGTTACTTTACAACCGAAAACAGGTATAAACGTTAGTCCTCGGAGTCTTTCGCGGCGGCACGTGCGAATAAAATCTTCTCGGTTTGCAAGTCGCATCAATTCGAACAAATTTCTCGAGCTTTCGCTGTCGAAAGGAAGCGACGACGGATGCTTAACGCTTGCTGGGAGACTGGAGCGGCGCTTTCAGACGTGGCGCTGGCCCCCTCCTACCACGTGACGTCACTCGGTGCCGCGGCGCCCCGGAGCTGCCCGACTCACTTTCCGCGCGCGCGTCGCTTCGGCCCCCTCTGATTAGCGCCAGCGGCCGTATTCGTGGCCACACAAGGGGAAAACCGCGCCAATCCCGGCTGTCAGTAGCTTCATTCCTAACGAAGATGACAGAGATTGCCATTGAAAGCTCGAGAATTTTATTGCATTTGCCGAAGGTTTAAAAAAAAAAAAAGGCTCTGAGCACTATGGGACTTAACTTCTAAGGTCATTAGTCCCCTAGAACTTAGAACTACTTAAACCTAAGTACATCACACACATCCATGCCCGAAGCAGAGTTCGATCCTGCGACCGTAGCAGCAGCGCGGTTCCGAACTGTAGCGCCTAGAACCTCTCAGCCACCCCGGCCGGCCAGCTTGAAAACCGGAAAGATTTTATTCAGGTATAAACACTGTTAGAAACGAAGTGGTATTGTACATTTACGTAATGAAGAGAAATTGCATAAATTCCTGACTTATTACGAGCTAGTACAGCAACACTGCAGTTGTTTGCGCCGTACAGGTGTAGATGTAAGGCGTGGTGGAAAAAAAAAAAACTGTAATAACATTGCGGTTGACGGAGCTTGTGTAGTAACAAATTCTCCCACTACGCTTCTATAGCTTCTATAGCGCACCTCATTGCCAGTTCAGCGCCGCCTTTGTTGTCGACCAGGTTTGTCTCATTATCTATAGTGATTGTTTTTGCTATCGGTGTTTTGTTCTTGTTTCACCGCTTTTTTTATGATGGCAAGTTGAAGTCAACAGCGTGCAGCTGTGAAATTTTGTTTTCTAATGGGTAAAACTGCCGGTAAAACAGTTTTAATGTTGAAAAGAGCTTTACAAGATGACGCTATGGGAAGACGTCATCTTGACCCCGTCCAAAAAAATTGCAAATCAAATGTCAAAACAATGCTGATTTGCGTTTTTGATGCCAAGGGCGTAATTCATTCGGTCCCCCCCCCCCTCCCCCCCCCCCCCCCCCCTCCCCCCCCCTGCCCCCCCCCCCCCCGTCAGACTGTCAGTTTGGAAGTTTTAAGAAAATTGCGGGCCGGCCGCTGTGGCTGACCGGTTCTAGGCGCTTCAGTCCGGCACCACATGGCTGCTACAGTCACAAGTTCGAATCCTGCCTCGGGCATGGATGTGTGTAATGTCTTTACGTTACTTAGGTTTAAGTAGTTCTAAGTCTATAGTAGGCTACTGATGACCTCAGATGGTAAGTCCCGTAGTGTTCAGAGCCATTTGAAGAAAATTGCGCAACAGTGTTCGTCCAAAATGACCCGATTTGTGGCAGACAGGAGACTGGTTCTTCCACCGCGACAACGCACCTACACACTCAGACAACTCTGTAAGACAGGTTTTGGTTAGAGATGGCTTGGTTCCGCTGCCGTGCGCACTTCACTCGCCTGACCTAGTTCCATGCGACTTTATTATTTCCACTTACGAAAAGGGGCTTAAAAGGACACCGATTTGACATCTACATCTACATTTATATTCCGCAAGCCACCCAACGGTGTGTGGCAGAGGGCACTTTACGTGCCACTGTCATTACCTCTCTTTCCTGTTCCAGTCTCGTATGGTTCGCGGGGAGAACGACTGTCTGAAAGCCTCCGTGCGCGCTCGAATCTCTCTAATTTTACATTCGTGATCTCCTCGGGAGGTATAAGTAGGGGGAAGCAATATATTCGATACCTCATCCAGAAACGCACCCTCTCGAAACCTGGCGAGCAAGCTACACCGCAATGCAGAGCGCCTCTCTTGCAGAGTCTGCCACTTGACTTTGTTAAACATCTCCGTAACGCTATCACGGTTACCAAATAACCCTGTGACGAAACGCGCCGCTCTTCTTTGGATCTTCTCTATCTCCTCCTTCAACCCGATCTGGTACGGATCCCACACTGATGAGCAATACTCAAGTATAGGTCGAACGAGTGTTTTGTAAGCCACCTCCTTTGTTGATGGACTACATTTTCTAAGGACTCTCCCAATGAATCTCAACCTGGTACCCGCCTTACCAACAATTAATTTTATATGGTCATTCAACTTCAAATCGTTCCTTACGCATACTCTCAGATATTTTACAGAAGTAACTGCTACCAGTGTTTGTTCCGCTATCATATAATCATACAATAAAGGATCCTTCTTTCTATGTATTCGCAATACATTACATTTGTCTATGTTACGGGTCAGTTGCCACTCCCTGCACCAAGTGCCTATCCGCTGCAGATCTTCCTGCATTTTGCTACAATTTTCTAATGCTGCAACTTCTCTGTATACTACAGCATCATCCGCGAAAAGCCGCATGGAACTTCCGACACTATCTACTAGGTCATTTATATATATTGTGAAAAGCAATGGTCCCATAACACTCCCCTGTGGCACACCAGAGGTTACTTTAACGTCTGTAGACGTCTCTCCATTGATAACAACATGCTGTGTTCTGTTTGCTCTAAACTCTTCAATCCAGCCACACAGATCGTCTGATATTCCGTAGGCTCTTACTTTATCAGGCGACAGTGCGGAACTGTATCGAACGCCTTCCGGAAGTCAAGGAAAATAGCATCTACCTGGGAGCTTGCATCTAATATTTTCTGGGTCTCATGAACAAATAAAGCGAGTTGGGTCTCACACGATCGCTGTTTCCGGAATCCATGTTGATTCCTACAGAGAAGATTCTGGGTTTCCAAAAACGACATGATACTCGAGCAAAAAACATGTTATAAAATTGTACAACAGATCGACGTCAGAGATATAGGTCTATAGTTTTGCGCATCTGCTCGACGACCCTTCTTGAAGACTGGGACTACCTGTGCTCTTTTCCAATCATTTGGAACCTTCCGTTCCTCTAGAGACTTGCGGTACACGGCTGTTAGAAGGGGGGGGGGGGGGGGGCAAGTTCTTTCGCGTACTCTGTGTAAAATCGAATTGGTATCCCGTCAGGTCCAGTGGACTTTGCTCTGTTGAGTGATTCCAGTTGCTTTTCTATTCCTTAGACACGTATTTCGATGTCATGACAACGTTGAAGAAGTCAAAAAGACAACGAGGGAGGAGCTGTTAGCCATTTCTGATAATTCCGTGATGAGATTTTCACTCTGCAGCGGAGTGTGCGCTGATATGAAACTCCCTGGCATATTAAAACACTGTGCCGGACCGGGACTCGAACTCTGGACCATTGCCTTTCGCGGGCAAGTGCTCTGCCAACTGAGCTACCCGAGCACGACTCACGCCCCGTCCTCACAGCTTTACTTCTGCCAGTCCCGAGTTCGAGTCTCGGTCCGGCACTTCAGAAAGTTTCATTTCTGAAGATGACTACCAAAAAATGTTTGGAACAGTGGAAGGACCGTTGGGACAAATGTATTAGTTGCAATGGAGAGCCTTTTGGAAGGGATAAGTTTGTTTTGTGTACAATTTGAGTGTCTGGCGTCTTTTAGTGCCCAGTCGTAGACGTGTTTCCACTTTCTAATCTGAACTGCTAAGTGTTAAAACAACCCCGCGTGCTGACAGCGCCTGCCGTGGTGTTGCAGGTGGAGCGCGTGTCGGGCCGCTGCCTGCCCCTGGGTCGCTCCGCCGTGGGCTGCGTGGCCGCCGCCCACGTGCGCCCCTTCCACCCCTCGTGCGTGTAGCCGGCGCCGCCGCCCTCTCCACCACTCTGCTGCTGGCGGACGCCAAACATCTGCCTTACTGTACTCACCACACGTTCATCAATAAAGACTATTTTATACTCAAGCTTCCCACACAACTCTAGTAGAGGGAGTAAAACACGCCATAAAAAATTTAAATACTAGCGAGAATGAATTGCAACGTGACTCAGCAACTTTTCAACACGATAGCTTTCTTTCTTGTACAATTTAATTTATGGCCATAAATTCCATGTTTAGTCCCCCTTAAACATCCCAACAACCAGCACCATAAATTCCAGACCTGTAATCGGGAAACTCTCTACAGGTCGTACATGTTCAGTGACATAACATGCGACGCTTTATGTATTATAGATAATATAGTTATGAAGTGTGTTACAGCAACTGCTGTAGAGACAGTGTGTTGTAAACTGAACTAAAATTTGCAAACTATTGAAAATGACAAATATACATCAGAGTTAATTTAATTATACATCGAATATTTAAATAGTAACTCATCTTTCAGCATTTAAGGCCAACTGAACGTTCTGAATATCTAAATAACATTGTCTTCATAGTAGAGAACGGTCAGTGCCTGATTAAGAAAATGCGGGGCCTGTAGCAAATGACAAGAAGAGCGCCTTCATTTGCTGTAGGTCTCAAAGCTTAGGATGTAAAATAAGCAGCAATTAATAAAAACAGGTTTTCTCGATTTAATTGGGGCAAATTTAGAAGTAACACTATTCATGTGAATGACTAAGAAAATCACATTCTGTATTCATTAAGATGAGGTCGTCTAGACATTCTTTTCCTGTGGTGCTCCTTAACTCATTTTTAATACACTTCAATGTTGAAAAAGAGCGCCCTCCCCTGGTGTTCGTGATCATCAAAGACAAATGCGCAAGTCCAGTTCTACATTTGGGAATCATGATCGCAACGAATTTTTCTGTAAAAAACTTTGTAAGACTGCAGGTCTAGGGCTCGTGCTTTTTGCTGTTAATACCAGCACTGATGGACGCCTCTAAAACACCCTTGTTTTGACGTCAAACGCTAATGATGTGGGGACAAAGTTCGGTAAATGTTTGCAGCACGATGTTAATTCTTCATTCCCGTATTTACGTGTGCAAACTTGGGATGCTGAGGGAGAGCCGATAAAATTTTAGGTAGTAACATATAATGTAAATCATAACACCGACTTGTAACGCCGTCTGATCAAATTATGTAATTCCATTTTATTTTGTAGTTTATTTTCCGTTGTATGCAGATCGAAGTTGCAGGACTAGGGTCACTACTTACGAAATAAGTACGGTATCCATTTACTGCTTTCTTATTGGTAATCAACAGAATCGTATTCTAGCTGATAGGGTTATTACAACTAGCTTTGACAGCTTTAGGAAACTCCATTTCAGTTTTGCTGTGTTCTCAACTTAAGAGACGCAAAGCATGGTGTGGGCGTCGATCACTTTTACAAATGATCTAAAATTTTTTCTACTCATTGTTTCGAACACCACCGTCTTTCGTTTGGACACTACGAACAATACCATTCGTATCTAACTTAATAATTTTTTCACACTCATGCGCTGAGTACCCTAATGCATGGGGCCCTTAGCATTTCCTAACTCTTGCTACGTGTCTAATCCGGAACTGAAAATGATACGCACGTCTAATATGTAATTGTGAGCAACTTTAAAATTAAAAAGAAATGAAAAAAAATGTAGTACTCATACATACATATGAGAGATTCATTGTGATATGAATGTGATTCCTGAAGTTCTCAATACGTACGAGTACTGCATGAGATTTCGGGATTGCTGCCGTATGATAGCAACAGCTTGCCACAATATTTCATCTGACAACCAGGCAGCCATCTTCACATCAGTCATTTCTACCCTGTGAGCACGACTTCATCCGTCTACAATAACGAAATCTCATTGAATAAGGTAAGTATGGTTTGTAGCACTTCAGAGTTACTAGTTCCTTGCTGATTTCTTTCTTTTTTCTGGTTAGGTAGACAGTATGGCCCACAGTATAAAAACAAATATACTGAATCAAACAAAATTATTTTCAGATACTAGACAGTTTAATTTTACAGCAGCAGTTTTTGTTTTTAACAAATTTCACATGTTTTTGATATTCTACCACAATCATCACATGTTTCTGTGGAAATTGGGGACGGATGTCTGGCAGGTAAAACGCAGCCATGCTTTCACTGTGCTGGTGTTGGAACTGCCCCTCTCTTTAGTTCGTTACGGGCTATACAAGGAAGCGACAGAGAAAAGAGCGGGCACTCTGTTTCGGGAGTCTTCCGTAAAGGCTCTAAAACTAAACTACTCCTGAGCAGGCCATGAAGGTCCAACAGTACCAACCGGTCGCCGTGTCATCCTCAGCCCACAGGCGTCACTGGATGCGGGTATGGCGGGGCATGTGCTCAGCAAATTCAAGTAAATCTTGTCAGTACTCTCTATTTAAGTAGTCTGTGTTACACTATGACTCTGCTACATACCAATAATCAGCAAATGAAATCAAATTAAGAAACACTATGAAAAACCACTTAACAGTTAAAAACATTGTGGAAATAAAAGCTATTGGCAATTGACGAATTTCAGTTTTCGAGGCAGATAAAATTCTTAAATTTATTTGCAAATGTGAAATGTTGCGTTTCAAGAAGCAAAATGATTAACAACTGATGACGTATGATTTACTGTTCACGTTTTATGTAACTATTTTTAAAAAAATAGACATAATTTCACTCAACATAAAACTCTATAGTTGAAGAACTAACAATATTCTCTAAATAGCTTTAATCAACATACAGTACTTAAATATGTAGAGCTCGTAATACATACAAACGCTGCACAAAACGCAGCCGTTAATGTTCCAAAACAACAAAAACAGTGAGATGTGCCGGAAACTGCTTATGGCAGTGTCTAGATTGAAACGCAAGCAGAAAACATGAGACAATGATAGGTACACTATCCTACAGATACAACACTCTCCCCGACTGCGTGGACCTTTCCGTTGCGGCTAACTAGGGTGTTACGTGAGCTCTGTAGAGCTATAGCTGCTTACGTATGAAACCAACTGTCGTTTTAAGATTACACACGGCCTTGAGCGCTGAGAAAACAATCAAAATCCAATTTTAGGATTAAATAACTTAGTTACCAATATTATTAAACAGTTCTCATTAGATTTAAATTTTCACAAAGGAACAGGGAAAATGCCAAACTCAGTAACCTTCTGATACTGGGCATTACTAGTAAAACTTCTTACTTGCAGCAGTGGTGTTTCGGGTTTGAAATAACGAAGAAATGGTCAGTTGCATTCATCAGTTCAAATTCCTCCCTAGGAGCACCACACTTTTACGAAATAAAACTGTGCACTTCGCGCCCCCCCCCCCTCAAAAAAAAAGGTAGTGCTCCAACAAAGGCAAGTTTTAGAAGCTTTAGTACAAGACATGCAGTTAAAAACGAATATTATCACACAGACTGCTATTGTCTCACAGCAGCAATAGGACATTAGGAAAAGTTGGAATAAAGTAACATTCAAACTTATCTAAAGTTTCAGACTACACTTACACGCCATAGATATCCGTGCATGATGGAAACATTCATGAAATACTATTCTAAAGGGCAGTGATTTATGGCTATTGGAAATTCTGATTTCTGACTGAATTAAATAATTAAGTAGATAGTGTGAAATACTGTGGATCAGATATCACTATTGGAGAGGTCATTTACATTTATAGGTTAAGCAATTTTAAAATGCACAACTATGTATTATGCATAGGAGTTTTAGTTGAGGGTTGTCGAGTGATGATACTGTTTTCCAGCTGATGACAGGAATTCTTTTGAGGAAGGAGTTGTGACTCAGAAACTATCCGCAAGCGAGGACAGATAAAGAAAATGAAGGCACAGCTGCGAGACGAGTGTTTCAGAAACAAAGTATGTTGTCTTTAAAAACCTAGGCGTCACCCGGACGTTCAATGTTCCTTCCATCAGAAGTGCACACAGATGATTGTAAGTAAACTATCAAAACTTCAAAGAACTACCCTGCCCCTAACCCTAGCACATTTCAACTCGGTCGATCGATCGTCTGCAGGACAAGAATGTGCGTTAAATCCACCGTTTAATCTCTGTGCCACATCGTTTCAATACTAAATGGTAGCACTGAAGTCAGCTTCGCTCCTAACACCGTGGAGGTCTGTCCGTGTCTGACCCACTTGGTTTAGTTTCTGTATGTACTGAAAACGGTTATTTACCAGAGTACTCAGAGGCGGACAAAATAATGGGATTACATAGCCACAAAAAATTTTCCGGGTCACCGGTGGCTGCGATGACGCCACGGCGCTGAAGCGGTGCTCCCTAGCTGCCAGGTGGCAGACGTAGCGTCGATGAGCAAACGCATTTGCCAGTGGGCGGGTTGCGCAGCCCTGCAGGCGATCCACGGGCAATGGCCGTCCCTGAAAGCAGAGCGTGGCGCACCTGCATAAGCGGCAGCTGCAGTCGTGGCTGGAGCGCCAGCGCCGTTCAACCCCACTCTCTTCTCGAGTGTGTGTTCGACGTCGCCGTAGCCAGTGGTACGTTAGCTGCATAACAGTTGTCAGATGTGAAGACCCAGTCACTTTGACCAGGAGAAACTTTCAAAATCTCGATCTACATACGGTTCATAAGCACCTGTGTCGTACTGTCAACAAACACGTTTACACAATTCAGTTTAGTAAAGTAACTGAGACGTCTCAGTGATAGTCACAAATGTCTTGATAATAACTCATATTCGCGACTACATAAACAGTGCTAGCAACAACTCTTTCCGTTTGTTAGTGAATACAGTACGATTCTGTATAGATACACTACTGGCACAGATTCTGTATAGATACACTACTGGCACAGCCTTACCAGAAGCTTCTAAGTTTTTTTTAGTTGTGTAACTGGAATATTAGTATTTTTTACTGTGGCTTCAAGCACTGAAAAAGAGAGTTCCAAAACGCGGACAGAAATAAGGAAGTTTGGAATGAGAAAGAAGTTTAAAGCGTGGTTAACTGCAGATCCCAAGGACAGTTATAGTGCTCGTTGCCGGGCGTGTGATGTCAGTTTGTGTGCTGGGAGAAGCGAACTTTCGAAACAGCAAATCGGGACTGGCACAGAAACTTAGTCCCACAATTTAATAAACAACTAGTACTTTCATCGTCGGAGCATCGTCCTGCTACAAGGACCGCAAGTCGTAAGCTCGAAGACTGTGCCAGAGCTGCCGAAATAAGATCAGCGACAACATTTTCTCAGTACTCACTATCCTTATCAACATATCATGTAGGTGAGCTTAAAACACATTTTTGTCTATTCTAAAATTGCACGTAAATTGACTGATATTCTGCAAACTCGCAAGTTTTCATTATTTGCAGACGAAGGCACTGCCATTTATAGTAAAAAATGTTATGAGTAGTTGTTAGTTATTTTTCTGAAGACAGAAAATATGCTGTTACGCAGTTGTTGGAAACCATAAATTTAGATTCATAAATTGTACCGTACAAGCTCTCTCTGATGGCAGGCTTCAAACGCTTCAGCGAGAAAAGTATTTCAGCTACAAGTATTATTGTCATGGCTATAGATGTTGCAAGCCTGATGGTAGGGGAAAATTCCTCGTTGATAACAAAATTGAAAGCTGAGGCAGAGGACTCATTCTTTGTTATTAAATGTGTATGTTAATCCTTGCACATTATCGCCAGTAAAGCTGCCGAGAAATGTGAATTATTTAATAAGAAACATAGCATACTGCGTTAGCCACAGCTGCAGAAAACAAGTAACGCTCTCTTCATTACAAGAACTCATGAACTAAAAGAAACATAAAATTTAAGACCCGCTGGAACAACGTGGCTAGAATTACAGCAGTGTATATCGAGGAATTTAGAGTAGTGGGAAACTCAGCAGCTCTTATTTCTTGAAGCCATGTTACATGATAGTGTGATGATGGCAGAAATGATAAGTCATGAAATGATCAACGTTTACACAAAAACTTAACTCGAATAAAGAATACGGTCCTGGGTTTTTAACACTGCAGACACTCTTTTTCAAAGTAAGCAGAATTTAATAGGGCAATTACAGCCACAAAGCCAGAGATTAGAACACTTTGTCAAAATGAGACGCATCTACACTAAAAAAATGGGTAAATTAAATCCCTTGACCCTCAAACTTTACTTAAATTAGATCAGATATATGCCTCGGAAGGGAATGTAAGAAGTTGTAAATACTTATACTGAAAATGAAAAAAAAAACAGATAATCATAATTTTAGACTGCGGTGTCTGCAGTTTTGTCGAACTGCTGTATTCGAAGAGATACATAGATTACCCGTATCAGAGCCACTTTTCCACGAGATACAATTCGTTGAGCCAAATGTTGCTCTTAGCTATGAAAAGAGAACAGATGTGCCTAATTTGCAAATCATTTCTGAAAAGTATCAGCCTTTTTTACTGACTCCTGCCTCATTACAGATATAATGGAGGTCGTTACCGTGCTGTTTTGACCAAACAGACAACGAGCTCTTACAAGAGAATTGTCTGAGGTCTTTCAGAGTAAATTGTAGCCAATCAAAGGTTTTTTAGGACAAACAGTTTTTGAGAATATTTCTACACTTGTAAAAATTGTGAAAACATTTTCACATTCAGATGCAGAAACAAGACGGGATTTTCTGTGTGTTTGATACTCAAACAAAAAAAAAAAAAAAAAAACGGAATTAAATGGGATTTACACTGCTTAACCAGCTGCTATTAATTAAATCGGCTATAAAAGCTCATAAAAACGAATATATGCGACAAGCATTTGAATCTGCATAAGAAACAAACGTATGATTTTAAGTAATCTTCGGGAAACTCTGTCACTAGAAGATGTCTTCAATGAAAAAGAGGTGATTGTACGTATTTACATATAGCGAATTGTTAAGTTACCTTACTGAATAACTGCATTTACTCAGTGTTCAAGTTCATGATAGCTTTACTCACTCACCTGTCTGAATTAGCTACTCTTCTCTATTATTAATTCAATAACTATAAAATTTAAGTCAATCTCGCACAAGGTGTTGTTATTTTGTGTTGTTAATTCAGGATATAAATTGATTGTTCCCTTTATTTATAGGTCCTGCACCCTGGCTCTGATCACATTTGTGCATGCCCCAGTTCCTCGAAATGGAGGCCGTGCTTAAGGGTGTAGTCCTTCCCAGTTTCGCTGGGAATCTCTCGCGCTGTTAGCAGACGACAGGCAGTCGGGATCCGTGTGTGTTTCGTAGTGTAGTGTGTCGAGATTATGCTTTAATGGGATCCATGTGCAATAATGGCTGTTGACTCCAAAGATAGACGCTGAAATTTTATAGATTATTACAGACTAAGAGAGGTCATATGGAATGACGCTTTAAATACTGCATGAACAAAAATTTGAGGTGAGACGACATGAGTGTCAAGTATTAGACTTAGTCTTCGATCATTTTGCTGTAAACAATAAGTGTCGAAGTAGAAAATCAGAGAACACACAGCCTATAAACCTTTTAAAAGTATATGTGAATACTTTGGACAAATGTTAATGTAGTGGCAACTTAATAGCACAGCATTTGAAGAGCAAAAAATAAAACATTTGATAGGTGCAGCTTCTCAATAGACTACAGCGCCGATACAAGAGACAGAAATGAAGGGCATCGATGATGAAAAAATACAAAACCGGAAAACACAACCTCCGTACTAGGGATTCTGATGTGTACGGCGTTATCGAATTTGAGGATGTTTACCAGTACATAATCTCCCTTGAATGAAGTTGTGTAAACTACTTCATTAGAATCACAACGACATATTAATAGTTAATTAACATTTAAAGAACGACTAAGAATCTCCGCCAGGTGTTGTGACGGAGCGGTTCTAGGCGCTTTAGTCTGTAACCGCGCAGTCTCTACGGTCGCAGGTTCGAATCCTGCCTCGGACATGGATGTGTGTGATGTCCTTAGGTTAGTTTGATTTAAGTAGTTCTAAGTTCTAGGGGACTGATGACCTTAGAAGTTGAGTCCCATAGTGCTCAGAGCCATTTGAACCAGTTTGAACCATAAATGTGAATCCGTGGTATGGTCCAAAAACTACTCTACTACCAAGCATCTATTTTCTACTATTCCATAAAGAAAAATATGGTTCCAAGGAACAGGGTGCTGAGAGCCCTACGCTGTAGCAGCGAATACTTTGCCCCTCTGTCCTATGAAGCAGCATGACACCGTATCAAAAGTGAGAGTGGCCTGCAATCTCTCAAGTTATTAGAACTGTTTAACATCTTGAAAGTCTTGGCAGTGGTACTGGTTCCAGCGCTTATCCTGTACCTGTTTTGCTTTACCACTCCTCAAATATGCATTTTTCAGTTTCACAATATAATAATATGAAGATTAGAACTTTTTGAAAGCCCTAAACTAGTCATCTGAAGAAATAAAAATTTGCATCTGGATGCTAACTTTTTTTTTCTTTGTATAATGGAAAACATCTGTTCCTCACTGCACACCCAACCACGTCTCTGCACTTCTCAAATGCCCAGTGGCCGAGAGCCTTAGGTAAAGGGAATAGACAATAAAATTAAGAAATATGTATAAAAATAAAAACCAAAAATGAGTCTTTTCTGTTCAGAAACCTCTAATGGAGAGTAACTGGAAATAGTGCATTTCCAAAAGAAAGTCTCCCATCTTTTGTAGGATGCACAAAATGTTGTGTTGCTGCAGTGGCATTGAGGATAACAGCGGTAAGCTTCCCAAATAACATTGCGAATATTTTGTTTTAAAACAGTGACCATTCAGTGTAGAAAATTTTCAATAAATTGAAAATGTTAGTACCCAATGCGCGATTTTACAGAGATTACTCATAAAAAAAGTTACGTTACGTATAACTTTCTATGTCAGCTTCATAGTAAAGTGCCCATCTTCTCGCTGTCATTCGTATTGTGATATTCGCATTTAAGTAAGACACTGTACGAAATTCAGAAAATTTTGCAATGAAAAGTACGGGCCGCCACGATTTTGTGTATGGTGCATATTACACCATATGTTGCTTCGAACGAAATTTAGCTAACATATTCAATTTTTCTTTCGATTTGGGAGGTCTCTATATGTCTCCAATCTCGAGAAAATGGAATTTATGTAGATTGTTCACTGCACGGCTGCCAGAATGAAATATTCATCACATACCTCATACCTCCTAAACCGCTCGAGATATAGAAACGAGATTTTGGCAATGACAGTATACAACGAGGAGAGTATTTTGCTGTATGGTTAACATGTGGAACTTTCTTATCTATGTCGATACAGCCGAAGCTACAGTTTTTATTTAATTTTGTTTTAAACCCAGTACTGTAATTTTTAAAAAGGTATTGATAGCTAGTGAAAATAGAATCTGCCGATATGAAACTAAACGTGAAATTCCTTCTTTTATGTTACAGCAAACTGACACGATGAGATTTTCTTTAAGATATTTACTTCTATGGTCGCCTATTGCTTATTTAATAAGTCACTCTGTATTGCAATTTATACTGCTTTTTTGGAATATAAAGCAAAATGAAACAAGACAAATGTAGCTGTTCTTCATAATTGATGATGCTTCTTCAGATGAGAAACGGTTAACAATTCAGATAAAAATCATCTGGCAACTTCAGAGGAATTCTGTAAACCAGTGTATCTTTATTAATGAAGATCTGGGACAGAAAATTGCCAAAGGATTTTCTTTCTACACCTCAGTTATATTTTTACATATGGAAAATTACAGAAAAAAGCATACCGTCTTTCCGTTGCTATCGACGCCAGAGGGTGGAAGTCAATCTTCTTGCTACAAAAATCTTTCAATTGATCTGTGATACCGACTTTGACGAATAGTTGGCAAGGCCCTGCAAGTCTTCAGTGTGTCCACAGCTGTGAAGGAGCTTTATTGGGTCAGTTCTACTGCCCAGCAAAAATTCAGCAGTGTTCTACTAGAATTAACAAATTTGTTTCCTGTGTATATGTTGACAGCAATATAAGAATGCAGAGTGGCTAACAAGGCTACAGACATGTGACAGTCATTACTTTATGAATTACTTGAGAGGTTGAAATAGATTGTAGATGTATATAACCTATTTTTAACAGACCAAAAGACAATTAAGGCAAATAAGATCACCACTTCACTCTGAACGGGTATACGGACAATAAGATGATACAATATTTGCTGTTACTTATTCATATTTTTTGGATGAAGAAAAGAGTGAAAATCCTTTTGCTAAGTTTCCATTCTAATTGTTAACAATTAAAAATGATGACTTACAGGATCCCGCCAAAGTTCAAAGAGAATGGCGAGTTATTTTTGTCAGAATAGTAAACCTTTCTCATTTGCACAATCCTCGTCAGTTTTGATTAAAGGCTATGTTTCTCTTGTTGACAGGTTTAATTTTGCTTCTTTTGCTAAAACAGCATGATTTTGACACACTGGCCTTGCAGTAGTTGTTGCGACATAATTCTGAAACAGTTACATGTTAAACAAGCAACTGACGACCAGAGGTCAGCAGCTTACAGAAAACATTTTTTCAGTTTGTAGTAATACAGTAGAAGAAATTTCATGTTTATTTTCATAATTGCAAATTCTCTTCTCTCTAGCTGCAAAAGACTCAAAAAGATTGCAGTACTTGATTGAAAAGATAAAATACAAACTGTAGTTTCTGCTACATCGCCACAGATAAGAAAGTTTCATACGTTAACCACATAGAAAAATATTCTCCTCTTTACGTGCTGTCATTTGCCAAAATCTTGTATCTATTTGTCGAATGGGTTAGGATATATGAGGGATATTATGAATATTTCATTCTCGTGCATGTGCAGCCGGAAGTGAAGATCCTAAATAAATTCCATTTTCTCAAGATTGGAGAAAGATAGAGACCTTCGCCCAAAGCTAAAGAAAAGTTCTATATCTTAGCCAAATTCACTAGCAGCAATGTATGACTGAAGAAGAACTTACTGAGCATGTACGTTCGGGGCACAGCACTCGATGGTAGTGAAACATGGATGAGGGAAAACAGGAATAGAGGAGAATGGAAGCATTTGAGATGTGATGCAAAAGGCGACTGTTGAAAATTAGGTGGACTGGTAAGGTAAAAAATGAGGAGATTCTGCACAGAATCGGAGAGGAAAGAAATATATGGGAAACACTGGCAAAAAGGAGGGATATGATGCTAAGATATCTGTTAAGACATCAGGGAGTAACTTCTATACTACTAGAGGGAGATCTAGAGGATGAAAACTGTTGAGGAAGACGGAGATTAGAATGCATCCAGCAAATAATTGAAGACGTAGGTTGAAGTTGGCACTCTGAGATGAAGAGCTCAGCACAGAAGAGGAATTCAAGGTGGACCACATCAAACCAGTCAGAAGCGTGACGATTAAAAAAAAAGTGTAATACGAAAAATGCAAGATCACGCCGACCTTTATTTTCATTGCAACCTTTTTGAACTTCGCGCTGTGTCGCACTTGAATTCGAAAATCACATCAAGTATGACCGTTATCGAAATGCTGAGCACTTCATCCTGAAGCTGACATACAAAGCTAAAAGCAAAGTGAACATCTTTTTTTTTACCCACTAGGTTCTGTAAAAACGTTTGAGAAAGATTGCAGGGCTTGCCCCTGGATTCTGTTAGGGCAGCGCGTCACCAACCGGCGTGCCGAAAGTGGTAACAGAAAGTCTCGTTCCAGAATGAGATTTTCACTCTGCAGCGGAGTGTACGCTGATATGAAACTTCCTGGCAGATTAAAACTGTGTGCCGGACCGAGACTCGAACTCGGGACCTTTGCCTTTCGCGGGCAAGTGCTCTACCAACTGAGCTACCCAAGCACGACTGACGCCCTTTCCTCACAGCTTTACTTCCGCCAGTACCTCGTCTCCTACTTTCCTAACTTCACAGAAGCTCTCCTGCGAACCTGGCAGAACTAGCACTCCTGGAAGAAAGGATATTGCGGAGACATGGCTTAGCCAAAGCCTGGGGGATGTTTCCAGGGAAATACGGAAGCGTCGGATCCCGCCCGTCTGCTTTGACCCATGACGTCACAAATATGGTGGAAACGACCATAAACCACGATTCCAATATACATTAATAGGACGAAAATACATCGAAAAACCAACACACACACTCTCCACAAAAAGCCTAATGACACTAACGGGACAAGCGCGGGAAATGGGGTGATTTTGGGTGGGGCCAAACTATATATAAACAAATTTAGACACACACTGCCATACAAAACGACACAAAACGACGAAAAAAACAGACAGCATAAAACTCCCGAAGTATAACTAAACACAATATCATCTGGATTCGGACACTTCCATTGGCTCAAAAACCCCTCCCGATACCAATACCAGCATACACAGCCACACATTGGGATCGAACACTTCCCTTCACCTGCGCACTGTTAATTTTATCCGTCGTATCCATTCCTGAACAAAAACAACAACCGATTAATTTTACTAAAATTACCTCACAACGTACAGCGAACAACACTAAATTAACCTTCATACAAAATTGTTAACTCACTGAAACTAATTCTAGTACAAACACAGCCGACACTCGAACAATTCTGGATAATGAGCAAAAGCAAACTGAGCCCATTACACCACACAAACGAAAACCCTGAACATACCACCAGAGAACACAACAAAAAAATAAAACGACATATACAAACACACCACACTCACAAACCAAACTCCGCCCGTCATGACGTCACACACGACAACGCCCTTACGTCACGGGTCAAAGCCGACGAGTGGGATCGGACGCTTCTGTCGACCCGGTTCCAGAATGAGATTTTCACTCTGCAGCGGAGTGTGCGCTGATATGAAACTTCCTGGCAGATTAAAACTGTGTGCCGGACCGAGACTCGAACTCGGGACCTTCGCCTTTCGCGGGCAAGTGCTCTACCAGGAGAACTTCTGTGAAGTTTGGAAAGTAGGAGACGAGGCACTGGCGGAAGTAAAGCTGTGAGGACGGGGAGTGAGTCGTGCTTGAGTAGCTCAGTTGGTAGAGCACTTGCCCGCGTTAGGTAAAGGTCCCGAGTTCGAGTCTCGGTCTGGCACAAAGTTTTAATCTGGAGGGGAGTTTCAGAACGTCTCGCTGGAAGGCGCTGGCCCACGCCAGTCGTCGCCGCCAGCTGCCTGCCATGGTGTGCTGGTGTGACGAGGGGGTGTTTTCCGCGTTAGAGCAGGCCGCCTCGCGAAGGTAGCCCGCTGTCTTTCTGTGAGCACCGTTTAAAGTGGGACGACTGTGCGCACACACCCTGACGCATAAAAGGTTTTCACGATTTCTACGAAATTTCGAAAATACAGTGAAATACTTCGCTCGTACGAAGCGAAATGGGATATCTACAATCTGTAGAAAATCAAAGGGCCAAATATAAATCAAATTGCGAAAAGGATAACCAAAGATAGTGAAAAGTAAATATAATAGATAAAAGTGTGAAATTATTACAATAAACATGGTCATAAAAGTGAAATAAAGTCAAAATAGTTTCGAGATGGGATTAAAAAAAAAGTAGAGAAATGTTAAGCTGGTGATTTCAGTGTGTCACATGTTGTACATAGTCTCCCACCCCCTTCCCCACTGAAATACAACGCACAGAACGTTCAAGCAAATGTGTGAAACTGTCAGGAAAGTCCTTCTACATCTACATCTACATGGTTACTCTGCAATTCACACTTAAGTGTCTGGCAGAGGGTTCATCGAACCATTTTCATACTACTTCTCTACCATTCCATTCTCGAATGGAGTGTGGGAAAAAGTAACACCTAAATCATTCCGTTCGAGCTCTGATTTATCTTATTTTATTATGATAATCATTTCTTCCTCCGTAGGTGGGCGTGAAGTAAATATTTTCTAATTCGGAAGAGAAAGTTGGTGATTGAAATTTCCTAAATAGATCTCGCAGCGAAGAAGACCGGCTTCGTTTCAGTAACTGCCACCCCAACTCGCGTATCATATCCGTAACACTCTCACCGCTACTGCGCTTGAACAGGAAACTAGCTGCCCTTCTTTGCACTTTTTCGATGTCCTCCGTTAATCCTACCTGGTAATTATCCCACACCACGTAGCAATATTCCAGCAGACGAATATAGACTTACTGTACATGCAAATGCATATCTATTACATATTTTTTTGTTTGCTAGGCTGTGCTACACGTGTTCCTGCGGTACTTGCCTTTATAAGAACATAAGACATTAATGTTATTATAAACATATGACCTTTTTATTGATAAATTGTTAAATAAAAGTATACATTTTTATGATCGGAGTTAACGGGTTTGCCGAACGCCCGTGTCCCCCAATTACAAGTGCAATGTGCTCCGAATACATAGAAAGATAGGACCCTTATCATTTAGCTACAATATAGCAGGTCAGCAACTGGAAGCAGTTAATTCCATAAATTATCTGGGAGTACGCATTAGGAGTGATTTAAAATTGAATGATCATATAAAGTTGATCGTTGGTAAAGCAGATGCCAGACTGAGATTCGTTGGAAGAATCCTAAGGAAATGCAATCCGAAAACAAAGCAAGTAGGTTACAGTACGCTTGTTCGCCCACTGCTTGAATGCTGCTCAACGGTGTGGGATCCGTACCAGATAGGGTTGATAGAAGAGATAGAGAAGATGCAACGGAGAGCAGCTCGCTTCGTTACAGGATCATTCAGTATCCAGTGGAAGACTCTGCAGGAGAGACGCTCAGTAGCTCGGTACGGGCTTTTGTTGAAGTTTCGAGAAAATACCTTCACCGAAGAGTCAAGCAGTATATTGCTAGCTCCTACGTATACCTCGCCAGGAGACCATGAAGATAAAATCAGAGAGATTAGAGCCCATACAGAAGCATACCGACAATATTTCTTACTACGAACAATACGAGACTGGAATAGAAGGGGGAATCGATAGAGGTACTCAAGGTACCCTCCGCCACACACTGTCAGGTCGCTTGCGGAGTATGGATGTAGATGTAGTTCGGATAATTGACGCTCTACTGTACCTCATTTCCTGTCCCATTCGCGAATGGTGCGCGGGAAGAAAGATGTCGACAGCCCTGCATGAGGTCCGGTTTTCCCTTCGTGATCACACTGCAACATGCAAAATCGCGAAAAATAATATGATGCTTGTCTCTTCTTGGAATGCACGTTACAGGAATTTTTACAGTAGACCTTCTCGTGACGCAGAACGCTTTCGTCGTGGCGTCTGCCGCTTAAGTGCGAAGCGCACGGCAGTAACGCTCTCACGCTTACTGACCCGAACAAGTCAAGAACCGTGCTGCTTTTCTTTGGATCTTCTCTATCTCCTCCATTAACGATACCTGGTAAGGGTCTCAGACTGACGGACAATAATAATAAGAATCGCTCAAAAGAGTGTTTTACAAGCCACTTCTTTGTGGATAATTCCATTTCCTCTCGATTCATCGAATGAATCTCAGACTAGCATCAGCTTTTCCTAAGAATAATTGTGTGGTTTCATTTTACTTTTGGTTCTTCTTTGTGATGATGCTACACTTGCCTGTTATTTTGTCTTGAATGTCGGTTATGTTCTCAAAGTATTAAGCCTTCATCTGAATTTCTGCTCTTGGTCGTTTGTGGTAGATTCGAATTGTCAACAGCAAGTCATGTCATCCGTGAGGATTTTTTTCCTGCAAGGAGCCGGCCGGAGTGGCTGTGCGGTTCTAGGCGCTACAGTCTGGACCCGCGTGACCGCTACGGTCGCAGGTTCGAATCCTGCCTCGGGCATGGATGTGTGTGATGTCCTTAGGTTAGTTAGGTTTAAGTAGTTCTAAGTCCTAGGGGACTGATGACCACGGCAGCTAAGTCCCATAGTGCTCAGAGCCATTTGAACCATTTTTTTTTTTCCAGCAAGGAAACGTCAGCGGTTTGCACAGCTGTCAAGTCGCGGCAGGCGACCATTCGACGTCGTGCTTGTTCGGGAGTCAAAGTGTGCGGGACACACTTTGCACACACCTTTGTCCACTACAGAACTTTCTGCAGAATTTCTTGAACTCTTTATCTAGAGATGTTTCGCTCACTGCTCCATGCGATTTGTGACACAACTAGGTTCACACACTATATCCACATGCCGACTACTTAACCCTGTCTGCTCACAACTGATTGGTTGAATGACATCTATTGTTTACAGTTGATAGTTCTAAATGCCACCATATTTACTGTTCTGACGCCATTTTTATGCCAGGAAAGCTTTCTGGACGGACAGTGTACAATACGCTAGCCACCATTGGTGTATGTCAGAGTACTTTGTTACACTATCATTTCTCCCTTTCCTGTTCCATTTGTGAATGGTATGCAGTAGGAACGTCTGTCAGTATCCTCGGTATGATTTCACATATTTCTGAGTTTCCGTTAGGGTCACTTCGCAAGATGTATGTGGAAAGTAATAATATGTTGTCAGACTCCTTTTGGATATAAGCTTGAGAAATTTTACCAGTAAATTTCGCCAAGATACACAAAGTCCCTCTTGAATCGCTTGTGAAAGGAATTTAATAAGCTTCCTTGACGCTCTTGCGATTTCTAAACAAATACGGGTACAAAATCTCTGCTCTGCTTTGAATATTTACTGTCTCTCCTAGTATTCCCACCCAGTAAGGGTCCCAATTTTCAACAGTTAGCTACATCACTTCATGTGAATTAAAGACGCAGTTTCTGTAGGAACAACGCTAATATTCTGCTCTGTTCTGGTCCAACGGAGCTTCTGGTCCGTTTTTAATGGCTTCGACCTCGGTGGTTTCACTTTCTTCCATTCAGTTCATAATAGTTGATACTTCCAGATTGTAAGGTGTCAGGCAAATCCAACACCTTCCATGAAAACCCTGACATGATAAGCAAATCCAGTAGTATGTCACGTATCTCCGAATAAATCTTGACATTAAATTAACCAAAGTAATACGAGGAACGAGTGAGTAAATTGAATACCACAGACTAACACCAGAATGCCTAAATGCATGTCATACCTTCCCACCGTGGGACAGACGCAGTTCCGAGGGAAGAAACGAGAACAGAAGCCGAGAGCAGAACCGTGTTCAGCTAGAAGGCCCTACGATAAGGGACGGACTGGACACCCACGTCGTCAGCCTACCGCTAAGACCACACCACTCGCACGTTTTAGCGTGAGACTTTTTCGCGTCTCTGTTACGTCAAGGACCACCCCCCCCCCCCCCCCCCAGCCCATGTTAAAAGCTAGAGCCCTCCAGAAAAACAGTATAGATCTTACGATAACACAAAAATGGCCACACCACCGGCAAGATTTAGCGTGAGACTTTTTCGCGTCTCTGTTACGTTAGGACTACCCCCCAGCCCATGTTAAAAGATAGAGCCTTCCAGAAGAACTGTATAGATCTTACGATAACGATAAAAGGACCACACCAGCTGCAAGTTTTAGCGTGAGACTTTTTCGCGTCTCTGTTGCGTTGCAAACCTTAAAAACATTGCCCCACCACGAAAAGTATATCGTTTCTCATTGGATAGACAGAATTTTTGTAGGTGGAGCTTAAGGTTAACATTGAGACACTAATTGGTCAGATGAAAACACAGCCAGATAGTTTTTTTTAAACCAACTTCGGTAAATAGTAGTAAGGAGAAGTTAGGAGAGAGCTAGTTCCGAGACAGCGAGCTGGATTGCTGCTGCGCCGGCCGCCGACACCCTGACGCTGCCTAAACACCGACAAGGTAATGAACGCACGCGATGCCGCATTTTTGAGCGAATAAGGCTTCACTCAGAACTGCAGAAGTCTCATCTGTTACACCCACTTTTTGCGTAATACTAGTGTCGATCGTAAATTAAAGCTCTTGGTGTTCACATTTGCCACGTGAAGTAAAAATTTGAAACGCGATGATTTCTCTGTTATATAATTATTGAGAAGTCACATCAGCCACTGTAGTTTACGACAAGTTAGATAAGTAATTAAAGATAATTGAGGGTCACTGTAGACCAATTTGATAGTTTTCTAATTTGTGAAACTTAATTTAAACCTACATTATTGATGTGATATGGCATAGGTCATCCTTCTATCCATTGTAGAACTTGGAAACCCATTCACGGAATATTCGTTCACATTTTTGTTGAACGCAGTTGGTTTTTACCATCCTGTATTAAAACACTTCCTTTTATCAATAGTGCAATTTATAAACAATGTTTTGTGAGTAGAATAAAACTTCCAATGTTAAACTTGACTGCTTTTTCGACGTTATTTTACCAGCTAACTAAAAATGGGAAAGCCTTGAACCCCTTCCATTAAATTTAGTTAGTATTAAGATTCTTTTACAGGGAGTGCAGTGGAGCTGACGCTGAAATCATTAAGAATTTGGTTATATATTCGCTAGTCTCCCTGAACTCTTTTGAATTCTACATGTCATGTGTGGTGTGGCGTCTCCTTACCAGGAACAAGTCCCACGTTCAAACTAGTCAATTCCCTTAAAAACACGCTCAGAGCGTCGTTTCGCGAAAGTGGTAGGGAGACACGATATAGAACAAACGGACACCACCATGAATGTTACAAGGTTACTTTATCCGTTTCATTCGAAAGGAAAACACGATGCGTTTTTCAAATATGAGACTTGTTTGACAGGCAGTGAAGCAAAAGTAATCTCACCTATTGACGTGGTTTAAAGCATGTTTTCTTTCCAACATTTACAATAGTCGGCTGCGGCAACCAAGATGGACGAATTTGTTTAACCGAGACGGATTCGTTGCTGGTAATACTGCTGCGAGTAACATTGTTTGCATTGGTTTCCACTCTTCCAAACCCTACAGCTTGGTCGGCCGCTGTGGACGCGCGGTTCTAGGCGCTTCACTCCGAAACCGCGCTGCTGCTACGGTCGCAGGTTCGAATCCTGCCTCGGGCATGGAGATGTGTGTGATGTCCTTAGGTTAGTTAGCTTTAAGTAGTTCTAAATCTAGGGGACTGATGACCTCAGATGTTAAGTTCCATAGTGCTTAGAGTCATTTGAGCCACCTACAGCTTGGGTGGTACGGCACCGCTGGCCTGGAGAACCCAGAGATGCGATTCAGGGTGCCAGAGGCCTATACTTCTGACAAAATTAAAGAAAAACAAAACAAGTTTGCTTGTGATACAGGTACAGTAGAGTAGTGCAATGTAGTATAGTGTAGAATTACAAAATACAAAACCCGTGAGTTAGCAATGGGGAGCAAAACAGTAGTACAGTACAATTCTGGATGAGCGTACGAGCATTTCGGTGTGCCACACGGCCAAAGGGTAGTATGTAGATTCTTTTCATCTTAATATGTTATTACTCCTTCTCTGTTTTTCTATATGTCTCATTTTTTTCCTTACTAAATATGTTCCCTAAACAGCGCAATGCTGAGACACACATGTTTAACTTTGACATTAATATATTATGCGTCACAGTAGTATATACTACCGATATCTTGCATGCAATATCTGTTCTGTTTTTCTAGCTAAATTACAGACTAAAAGGAAATAGCAAATAAATATATAGTAAATAATTTCCGCAGATTTTGAAGGTAGTCTGAAGGAGAATTCACACAGCGATTACTACTATCGAGATTTTTCGTTAGATAAGCTGGGTTAAGATTTGTGAAATTGTCCACCAATGAAGTACTTTGTTGCCTCGCGTGCGCTCATCAGCGCGTTTGAGGCACTTCTAGCCGTGTGGAAAGGATCGCTTTCCAAATGAGACATCTCGTCTTCCCCACGGAACACAATTGTCACTATAGACGAATTTTATCTTCAAGCAAGAATTATAGCCAAATTGGTCGCGAATACTTTTCATGTAGACTGACGGTACTAGAAAATGCACGTCCTCATCAAATCTGAACATTGATTGAAGGACTGGACTTTCTAGCTGGACACGCCGATGTCTACTCATCATAAGAAGTAGAAGGCATGACTCACAGCGGAAGACAGCGGGCCGCCATTTAACAGAAGGCCAGCTTTGTTACATCCGAGTAAATTATTTATCTTCGGTGCTCCGCCGTTAACACGTGCAGCCGGCATCTGTCAGCAACGGAGGATCAAGGTTGTAGTAGGCGCTACCCTGGTTGTACCCTGGTTTGCTGTACTAGCGAGCTGTTGCAGTGCAGCGCCGTCGATCGACTTTCAGGTAACGCCAAAGTCGACGTTCGGCTTGCACATCAATGGTTCGTGAATCCCTGAAGTCAGACATTCTGTGCATTCGGGTCCGAAAGCCCATGATCGGCTAATTTTTTTTCCCGGACGGATTAACAGCTGTCTTCTTTTTCTGTGGCCACAGACTCTCAGTTCCACTGAGTACCAACTCGCACTTGGAACACGCACTTCTGGGGCATACGTGGTAGAACATACTACACGTTTAATAAAATAATAATTAAGAAGTCGCCTCCCAGCCCCTATATTCTGCAGCTTTTCTACGTTGTAATTATATTTTCTTGTGAATCCTTTCTTGTATAGAGTTTCCTGTTTTACAGTGTTTATGTCAAACTAAGGATGTCTGAAAACTACCGAAATTGAAAGATTAGCAAAAAAAGGAACCACACGAGATTACTTTTCAGAGTGAACCTTTGGTATCAGGACCAAAACCACGAGACTTGATAAGGAATAAGATTTAGATAAGTTTTTAGAAGTCGCAACAGGCACTATCCTTCTGAGATAAGTGAAGCTTCACGATATTTGTGCCCCGGTGGGTAATAAAACACCCATTACCGGACATTAGTGACCTTCGACGATGGCATAGCTGCTACTAGCTCTTAATGCTTGAGAGTAAGACATGATGTAAACCTATACAGGGTCGTCCATTGATATTGATCACCTCAAATATCTCACGAAATAAGCATCAAACGAAAAAATTACAAAGAACGAGAATCGTCTAGCTTGAAGGGGGAAACCAGATGGCGCTATGGTTGGCCCGCTAGATGGCCCTGCCATAGGTCAAACGGATATGAACTGCGTTTTTTTAAATAGGAACTCCCATTTTTTGTTACATATTCTTGTAGTACGTAAAGAAATACGAATGTTATAGTTGGACCACTTTCTTCGCTTTGTGATAGATGCGGCTGTAATAGTCACAAACGTAGAAGTACGTGGTATCACGTAACATTCCGCCAGTGCGGACGGTATTTGCTTCGTGATACATTACCCGTGTTAAAAAGAACCGTTTACCAATTGCGGGAAAGGTCGGTATCGTGTTGATGTATGGCTATTGTGATCAAAATGCCCAACAGGCGTGTGCTATGTATGCTGGTCGGTATCCTGGACGACATCATCCAAGTGACCGGACCGTTCGCCGGATAGTTACGTTATTTAAGAAAACAGGAAGTGTTCAGCCACACGTGACACATCAACCACGACCTCAACAAGTGATGTTTCCCAAGTAGGTGTCTTAGCTGCCGTCGCGGCTAATCCTCACATCAGTAGCAGACAAATTGCGCAAGAATCGGGAAACTCAGAAACGTCGGTGTTGAGAATGCTACATCAACATCGATTGCACCCGTACCATATTTCTATGCACCAGGAATTGCATGGGAACGACTTTGAAAGTCGTGTACAGTTCTGCCAATGGGATCAAGAGAAATTACGAGACGATGACAGATTTTTTGCACGCGTTCTATTTAGCGACGAAGCGTCATTCACCAACAGCGGTAACGTAAACCGGCATAATATGCACTATTGGGCAACGGAAGATCCACGATGGCTGCGAGTAGTGGAACATCAGCGACCTTGGCGGGTTAATGTATGTTACAGCATTATGGGTTGAAGGATAATTGGCCCCCATTTTATCGATGGCAATCTAAATGGTGCAATGTATGCTGATTTCCTACGTAATGTTACTACAAGATGTTTCACTGCATGACAGAATGGCGATGTACTTCCAACATGATGGATGTCCGGCATATACTCGCTTGCGGTTGAAGCGGTACTGAATAGCATATTTCATGAAAGGTGGATTGGTCGTCGAAGCACCATACCGTGGCCCGCACGTTCACCGGATCTGACGTCCCCGCTCCTATGCTCGTACCCTCTACGCCTACAACAAGGCAAATATGAACATATTAGAGGTATCCACAGACTGAAACACTATGGAACAGTGGTAAGCCTAGAAATATTCACTGCAGCAGAAACTCTTAAACTGACTGTGAAAGGAAAGCTTGAAAAAATTAGAAAGAATTGAAACCTAAGAAAATTACCTGGGACGAAAAAGAGCAATGAATCTGAGAAGAGGTCAAGGTCAATTGCAGAACTATCTATGAAAATTGAAAAAGTAATAGATGTAATGAGAAAAAAGAGATTAAACTTCTATGGACAAATATGCAGGATGAATAATGATAGCATAATTAATCAAGTCTTTGACATAAAAATAAATAATTGCTAATCCAAAAGCAAACGACTGCGAGAAGAATGAGAAGGTATGGAAATGTTGGAATCGACTTGGACACAGTAAGAAACAGAACAATTTTTGAAGAATCACTATGAAAGTACACTTTCAGGACAAAAAATATTAAGAATAGAAGGACACTCTCGCAAAATGGAAGAAGTGTGAGCCCAAAGAAAACTACAGTTGAAAACAAAGTAGCTGCGGCACTCTTGATTTATGGCTATTCCAAATAGAATTAAAAATAAAATCTTGTTTGAGTCTTGACTGGTTACCTCTTCAGTCATACCTCTAATAGTTCAGAAATGGTTCGAAATAACGTACAAAGATAGATATTTTTAAGTCAAATGATGTACTTATTCATCGGCACTCGACAGCTACTGAAAAGAGCAGTACAGTCATACGGCAGGGAAACTTTTTGCGTAAAGACTGCCTAGAAGAGGCAGTTTCACTTTCGATGGCAGGGCAACACATCGTAATGCGGCATGAACTGCGCTGATCAGACGCGCTTGATCTTCACACACTACATCTCCTGGAATTTCTCTAGTAAAGTTTGAGCGCAAGCACTGACAAGCGTACTATTACTATAGGTTATTCGTCTTGATCTGACTGTAACCTAAGTAAAATTTGGCTCTTTTTAATTAGATTGCAGTCAGATCAAGACTGGTAACCTGTAGTAACAGATTGTAACAGCTGCTGTGGAAGATGGCCACGCAAACAAATATATATTGACAAGCGTTGTATCGTTGTAGTCTTCTTCTTTGGAGCTTAGCTACAAAACGAAATGCTCACCCCTTTGCATGATTGCACTTGTATAAAATTTTAATATCGTTTCCTGAACCACTTCTGACCCCTCAGGTATGTCCACGTTATTTGGGGCACCATGTGTATAATGAACCGACCAAAGTCAGGAGGTTATTAAAGGCTCGTATGACTAATTCACTAAAATCCACAAACTTAGCGATGCGTAAATTCCATCAGTATGATGCAGGCTCCTGAAAACATAGACATCCTTACCGGCTCGTTAAACACGCTCGTAAGGCTTTAGTTCACTGAAGTCCACATGCTTTACGTTGCGTGGACTCTAACAGTGTGCCGAAGCCACTGGAAAATATAGCGTCCTTATCGACTCGGCAAACACCCGTTAGTGAGTGGTATTTCCATATGGAAGACTCGAATGGATCGTTAGGGCATATTAAAAAGAAATTAGCTGGTATCATTTTTAATCTAGTAATTGACAAAATCGTTCGTAAAATATATTAGCTAAATGATTTAAAAGCCAATGAAGAAAATGGAGCATTGGTGTTAAACGTTCGTTAACGACGATGTCTTTAGAGAGGCAGACCAATTACGAATCGTGTTTAATATCTGCATCTGTATTTTCTAAATAGCTGAAAAGTATGAAGCAAAGAATAATTCTAATTATGTAGTAATCTATTAAATTTCATGAAGGTGGCATACTTATACTATCTGATCAAAAGTATCCGAAGACCTATTGGTGGACATTAATGTGGAGTGTGTCCCGTTCACTTGTATGACGCATTGAACCCCCCTGGCAACACTTTCATGTATGAGATGTCTGAATGTCTGAGGAGGAATGGCTGCCCATTCTCGTCTCGAGAGCCGCAACCAGAGACGTAGTGCTGTTAGACGCTGGAGCCCAGAGCGAAGCCTGTGTTCTGATTCATTCCAGAGGTGTTCCACTGTGTTCATGCGGGGACGGTGTGCAGGCCAATCCATTTCAGGAATGTCATTGTTCACAGACAACTGCCTCACAGGTGCTGCTTTATGACAGAGTGCATTCTCATGGAGTTACAAACACTCATCGTCTCCGAACTGTTCCTCTCCTGAACGCAGTTGACAATGCTATTAACGTCTTCATATCCTTCCGCATTTGGGGTTTTATTAAGCGCAAGGAGGGGACCGCGCCGTAATCACGAGAAAAACCACATACGGTTGCCAGAACTCGGCCGTTTTCGGAAATACAACCGGCAACTTTCTACGAACCTCGTGGATAGAGCAAATAAATCCAGTTGCCAGTGTTACCGTTGCAGATCAGAAAGCGGTAGCATTTCCCCTTGATCCAAAGTATAACTGTAACGCTAGCAGGAAACGTTAATTTAAATCGTGATTTGAAGAGAGGACCTCACTTTAGTCGGCAATTTAATTATGAAGCTGGGTTACGTACTTGAGTCATAAAGTTTGATCTGCTAATAGCATACATATATCAGTTCATAAATAACTCATGAAAAATGTATTCTTTAGATCACAAATGATTCAAATGGCTCTAAGCACTATGGGACTTAACGCCTGAGGTCATCAGTCGCCTAGACTTAGAACTACTTAAACCTACTAACCTAAGGACATCACGCAAATCCATGCCCGAGGCAGGATTCGTACCTGCGACCGTAGCGGTCGCGCGGTTCCGGACTGAAGCGCCTAGAACCGCTGGGCCACAGCGGCCGGCTCTATTCTTTAGACATAGACTTTGTAACACAGGCCAAAGAGCAAACTATTCAGAAATACAAACTAGGGTTCCCAACGACATATTGCTGGATAATACCGGCTGAAATAATAATCAGTTACTGTTAGAGCTAGCAAATTAATTCGGCCGTGTTTCCATTCAAAATATATAAAAAAAGACAAGAACTTGAACTCAGTACTCAACACCTGTATGAACATAAGAAGGAAATAATCATATCAGCATGGTCTCAAATAAGTTTTAAGGCGATACATTAGTGGTGCTTAGCTGAAGCTTTCCCTCCAATTTAACATGCCAGGAAAACAAAGAAGTATGCGAACAGTTACGTGAAACGCATGTTACAGTGAGAGATTAGCGGAAGCTAAAGCACAGAAATGAAACCCTCTCTCCTCAAACACGTGAAATTCCTGTCGTCCACAGGTCACGCTGCAGTGTGTGCTTACCATTCCTGCAGTAAATTTGCGTGCAGCGAGCGCTAGGGCTAGCTAGGGCAGGCTACTGTGACTGCGGCGACGGGGTTCACTTATATTCTCAGACGCGATCGCGAGAAATCGTTATTTAAATAGGAAGAAAAACGCGAAAGGACGACCTGGCACAAGTCAGTATCTCAAAGAAAACATGGCAAATGGAATTTTTCCAAAGGATTTGCGGAGTTTATGAATAGAAAAGACAATTCAGTTTGTGTTACCTGTCGATCAGTTTGGCTTTAGGAAGATAAAGACACCAGAGAGGCAGTTGTGAAGTTGCGGTTCATAAAGGGAGCAGGGCTAAAAAAATAAAGACACATTCATAGGATATATTGGTATGGAAAAGCGTTTGACATTGTAAATTGGTGCAAGATGTTCGACATTCTGGGCACAAAAGGGGTAAGCTATAAGGAAAGGCGGTTAAAATAGAATGTGTACAAGAACCAAGAGGGAACAATAAGAGTGGAAAACCAAGAACGAAGCGCTCGGATTAAAAAGGGTGTAAGACAGGAATGTAGCTTTCGCCCCTGCTGCTCAATCTATACAACGAAGAAGAAATGAGGGTAATAAAAGAAAGATTCAAGATTGTGATTGAAATTCAAGATGAAAGGATATCAATGGTAAGATTCGCTGGTGACATCGCTATCCTCAGTGAATGTGAAGGATGATTTCAGGATGTGTGGATGGAATGAACAGTCTAAAGGGTACGGTATGTGGACTGAAAGTAAATCGAAGAAAGACGAAAGTAATGAGAAGTAGCAGAAATGAGAACAGCGAGAAAACATTACAATTGGAGATCACGATGAGCCTTCTTTTTCACTTATGTACATCTCCTTGGTTACAGGCTCCTGCTTGATCATTTCTTCTTAGGTGGAGCTCTTTCTCAGGCATTAGACTGTTTCGTTTAATGGCGCCTACCTTTGATTTGATTAAATTTTCTAATCTGTCGCAACTGGTGTAGGTGTCACATCTTAGCCTATAAAATGATATATTAAATTGTGCATTGAACACCTTACGGTAAATGCAGGCCTTCATCGGCAAAAGATTTTCTTCTTCACATTTATCAGTATAAAGCTTATACGTTTTTGACATATATTACTCCAGTGATAGGTATTTCCTATTAGGATTATGATTACTAGAATAGTGACCTGTGTAATAAGGAAAGCTTTCTATCTGGTCCCTTACGATCCTGAGGCGATCTCCTGGTATTTTATTTCCTGCAGCAGCCGTACTACGTTTATCTACAGGGGATAGGACTTCCACTGTTGGCTTGGTTAATGTAGCTGTGGTAAACCGACGATTACTTATAGTTAGTGTTTCAAGAAAGAAATCCTTACACACTTGCTTACCAACCAGATTAATCACAGCAGTTTGCGTTTTTGGCTCCTTACAATATAGTTTTAGGCGTCTTGGTTTTGTAGATGAAACACATTTTACCATGAAGACCTTTGTTGTTGCCAAGAACCAGTTTTCCAATATTCTTCTGAGATAATTCTTCGTCCTTCTTCTTAGAATGTCCTGCATTCACATCGGCATGTATGCTGAAATGGCTAATGGACTCTTGCACGTATAATTTTTCCTACTATAGATGAATATTCTTGTCCAAGGTTTCTTAGCAGTTTTATTTTATTCTCTTTCCAGGGCTCCACTATTATGTTTCTTTTTCTTGGAACAGTGTTCTTTTCAGTTTCTGCACGAGATACACCTAAGTAAAATGTTTCAGCTGTGGTTTGGATTTTGTCATTGTTGGGTTTTGTTTCTCACTTGCTATGATCATTTTCATCTGAAGATGCATCAGGATATAAGAAACAGTATACCATTATACATCGATATAAAAAACACAAATCATTATAAAACTCTGTTTTATACAGAAAACGCCCTTCATAATCGTATCATTTTGGTGAATGTAATTGGTTCAAGGGCACGTGAGTTTACCACAAAGATGGTAAGCATTACAGTAACATACAGGTAGGACTGAAAATATTTTCGTGGCCATGCTCTTCATGAGGAAAATAATTTTTATTTGAAATAAGGAGACGTTTTACGCTAGTTTAAAGTGTGCTAGTAAACTAAAAAATAGTTTATGCCATTTTTCCCTTCAACAAAACTCATTAATAATTTGAGTACATAACGTTACCCAGTTGCTAAATGTTACACAAGACGCTTGCACTTTAATTGCCTTGGTCAGGAACATAATATTCATCTGCGACTGAAGCACCATGTGATAAATCTTCATCAGTCGTTCCTGAAGTGCCGTTACGGCTGTCGCCCGTTCATATGTTACTATACTTACAACAGCTGTTAATCTCTCGGAGAGAAGAGGATTACAATAGATAGAAGGTATATAAAAAGAGGGCTAAAAAATTAACAGGAAAGTGTAAGGAAGAGCATGGAAAAAGAGTATGTTGCGAATCAGAGCATTCGCTTGGTTACAACAGATCGGCAAGGGCACTGAGGATGACAGGAAACATGACAATGGCTACCAATCCCGTATCCTCAGTGCAACTCATATCTATTGGGCAGCGAAAGACGCACGTCCAAGCACTTGTGGGAGAGAAACATAAACATCAGTTGAGAGAAATCTGCAACAAAAGCAGTACATTAGGTAATAAAAGAGCTACATTAGAGGAAGTCGTAAGAGAGATCCTGAAAAGGCAAGAAATGGTGACACGTTTAATTGTTCAGTCAGACTGGGGGGGTGGGGGGGGGGGGAGAGAAGAAAAACCAAGAGAGTAATGTGTAATATACATACTTGCTATCTATAAAAAAAGAGACAAGAAGTACCGAAAGAAGTATACGGGGGTTAGTGTTGTGGCACTTATTAGAGTTATGATGAAAAACAGTTTGGAGAATGAGATTGAGGGAAAGTTGCGAGAGGATTAGGCAGGCCTTACAGTTGGACGAACTTATATGGATCATAGCCTTAGCCAAGTAAATGAGAAACCGTATTCTAAGGGTCAGGAAATACACCTAGTATATATTGTTGTTGCGGTCTTCAGTCCTGAGACTGGTTTGATGCAGCTCTCCATGCTACTCTATCCTGTGCAAGCTCCTTCATCTCCCAGTACCTACTGCAACCTACATCCTTCTGAATCTGCATAGTGCATTCGTCTCTTGGTCTCCCTATACGATTTTTACCCTCCACGCTGCCCTCCAATACCAAATTGGTGATTCCTTGATGCCTCAGAACATGTCCTACCAACCGATCCCTTCTTCTGGTCAAGTCGTGCCACAAACTTCTCTTCTCCCCAATCATATTCAATACTTCCTCATTAGTTATGTGATCTACCCATCTAATCTTCAGCATTCTTCTGTAGCACCACATTTCGAAAGCTTCTATTCTCTTCTTGTTCAAACTATTAATCGTCCATGTTCCAATTCCATACATGGCTACACTCCATACGAATACTTTCAGAAACGACTTCCTGACACTTAAATCTATACTCAATGTTAACAAATTTCTTCTCTTCAGAAATGCTTTCCTTGCAATTGCCAGTCTACATTTTATATCCTCTCTACTTCGACCATCATCAGTTATTTTGCTCCCCAAATACCAAAACTCCTTTACTACTTTAAGGGTCTCATTTCCTAATCTAATTCCCTCAGCATCACCCGACTTAATTCGACTACATTCCATTATCCTCGTTTTGCTTTTGTTGATGTTCATCTTATATCCTCCTTTCAAGACACTGTCCATTCCATTCAACTGCTCTTCCAAGTCCTTTGCTGTTTCTGACAGAATTACTATGTCATCGGCGAACCTCAAAGTTTTTATTTCTTCTCCATGGATTTTAATACCTACTCCGAATTTTTCTTTTGTTTCCTTTACTGATTGCTCAATATACAGATTGAATAACATCGGGGATAGGCTACAACCCTGCCTCACTCCCCTCCCAACCACTGCTTCCCTTTCATGCCCTTCGACTCTTATAACTGCCATCTGGTTTCTGTAAAAATTGTAAATAGCCTTTCGCTCCCTGTATTTTACCCCTGCCACCTTTAGAATTTGGAAGAGAGTATTCCAGTCAACATTGTCAAAAGCTTTCTCTAAGTCTACGAATGCTAGAAACGTAGGTTTGCCTTTCCTTAATCTTTCTTCTAAGATAAGTCGTAAGGTCAGTATTGCCTACGTGTTCCAACATTTCTACGGAATCCAAACTGATCTTCCCCGAGGTCGGCTTCTACTAGTTTTTCCATTCGTCTGTAAAGAATTCATGTTAGTATTTTGCAGCAGTGGCTTATTAAACTGATTGTTTAGTAATTTTCACATCTGTCAACACCTGCTTTCTGCAGGATTGGAATTATTATATTCTTCTTGAAGTCTGAGGGTATTTCGCCTGTCTCATACATCTTGCTCACCAGATGGTAGAGTTTTGTCATGAAGTGCTCTCCCAAGGCCGTCAGTAGTTTCAATGGGATGTTGTCTACTCCGGGGGCCTTGTTTCGACTCAGGTCTTTCAGTGCTCTGTCAAACTTTTGACGCAGTATCGTATCTCCCATTTCATCTTCATCTACATCCTCTTCCATTTCCATAATATTGTCCTAAAGTGCATCGCCCTTGTATAGACCCTCTATACACCGCTTCCACCTTTCTGCATTCCCTTCTTTGCTTAGAACTGGGTTTCCATCTGAGCTCTTGATGTTCATACAAGTGGTTCTCTTTTCTCCAAAGGTCTCTTTAATTTTCCTGTAGGCAGTATCTATCTTACTCCTAGTGAGATAACCCTCTACATCCTTACATTTGTCATCTAGCCATCCCTGCTTAGCCATTTTGAACTTACTGTCGATCTCATTTTTGAGACGTTTGTATTCCTTTTTGCCCGCTTCATTTACTGCATTTTTATATTTTCTCCTTTCATCAATTAAATTCAATATTTCTTCTGTTACCCAAGGATTTCTACTAGCCCCTGTCTTTTTACCTACTTGATCCTCTGCTGCCTTCAGTACTTCATCCCTCAAAGCTACCCATTCTTCTTCTACTGTATTTCTTTCCCCTATTCCTGTCAATTGTTCCCTTATGCTCTCCCTGAAACTCTGTACAACCTCTGGTTTTTTCAGTTTATCCAGGTCCCATCTCCTTAATTTCCCACCTTTTTCCAGTTTCTTCAGATTTAATCTACAGGTCATAACCAATAGATTGTGGCCAGTGTCCATATCTGCCCCTGGAAATGTCTTACAATTTAAAACCTGGTTCCTAAATCTCTGTCTTACCATTATATAATCTATCTGATACCTTTTAGCATCTCCAGGGTTCTGCCATGTATACAACCTTCTTTCATGATTCTTAAACCAAGTATTAGCTATGATTAAGTTGTGCTCTGTGCAAAATTCTACCAGGCGGCATCCTCTTTCATTTCTTAGCCCCAATCCATATTCACCTATGTTTCCTTTTCTCCCTTTTCCTACACTCGAATACCAGTCACCCATGACTAATAAATTTTCGTCTCCCTTCACTATCTGAATAATTTATTTTATTTGATTATACATTTCTTCAATTTCTTCGTCATCTGCAGAGCTATTTGGCATATAAACTTGTACTTCTGTAGTAGGTGTGGGCTTCGTATCTATCTTGGCCACAATATTGCGTTCACTATGCTGTTTGTAGTAGCTTACCCGCATTCCTATTTTCCTATTCATTGTTAAACCGACTCCTCCATTACCCCTATTTGATTTTGTGTTTATAACCCTGTAGTCACCTGACCAAAAGTCTTGTTCCTCCTGCCACCGAACTTCACTAATTCCCACTATATTTAACTTCAACCTATCCATTTCCCTTTTTAAATTTTCTAACCTACCTGCCCGATTAAGGGATCTGACATTCCACGCTTCGATCCGTAGAACGCGTTTTCTTTCTCCTGATAACGACATCCTCCTGAGTAGTCCCCGCCCGGAGATCTGAATGAGAGACTATTTTACCTCCGGAATATTTTACCCAAGAGGACGCCATCATCATTTAATCATACAGTAAAGCTGCATGCCCTCAGGAAAAATTAGGGCCGTAGTTTCCCCTTTCTTTCAGCCGTTCGCAGTACCAGCACAGCAAAGCCGTTTTGGTTATTGTTACTAGGCCAGATCAGTCAATCATCCAGACTGTTTCCCCTGCAACTACTGAAAAGGCTGCTGCCCCTCTTCAGGAACCACACGTTTGTCTGGCCTCTCAACAGATACCCCTCCGTTGTGGTTGCACCTACGGTACGGCCACCTGTATCGCTGAGGCACGCAAGCCTCCCCACCAACGGCAAGGTCCATGGTTCATGAGGGGGGGGGGACCTAGTATATATGGATTGAGAAAAGCATACCGTCGACGCACTATGGGAAGCGATGGAGTGCCGGCCGGGGCTCTCTAGGCGCTACAGACCGCACGACCGCTACGGTCGCAGGTTCGAATCCTGCCTCGGGTATGGATGTGTGTGATGTCAAAATGGTTCAAATGGGTCAGAGCACTATGGGACTTAACTTCTAACGTCATCAGTCCCGTATAACTTAGAACTACTTAAACCTAACTAACCTAAGGACATCACACACATCCATGCCTGAGGCAGGATTCGAACCTGTGACCGTAGCGGTCGCGCGGTTCCAGACTGTAGCGCCTAGAACCGCTCGGCCACCCCGGCCGGCCGTGTGTGATGTCCTGTTATTTTGTCTTGAATGTCGGTTATGTTCTCAAAGTATTAAGCCTTCATCTGAATTTCTGCTCTTGGTCGTTTGTGGTAGATTCGAATTGTCAACAGCAAGTCATGTCATCCGTGAGGATTTTTTCCCTGCAAGGAGCCGGCCGGAGTGGCTGTGCGGTTCTAGGCGCTACAGTCTGGACCCGCGTGACCGCTACGGTCGCAGGTTCGAATCCTGCCTCGGGCATGGATGTGTGTGATGTCTTTAGGTTAGTTAGGTTTAAGTAGTTCTAAGTTCTAGGGGACTGATGAGCTCAGAAGTTAAGTCTCATAGTGCTCAGAGCCATTTGAACCAAGCGCTGGAGTATCCAGGGACAGAAGCACAACATATGTCTCCGATTAGGCGACCACACCAGCAAACCTATGCACCAGTTAAAGTAGGGAGAAAGTTGAGTGAGCCATTCGTAACACGAAAGCACATAGACAGGGATGCAGTATGTCGCCGACGCTGTTTGAAATATGTGTGCAATGTGTACTGGAACGGTGGAATCAATCGTACTCAGGTACGAGAATTCCTTTGAAGCATGGAACTATGTACTCATTATTATTTGCCGATGATCAAGTATTGACAGCACAGAATAGGGAGGATGTCAAGTTTGTGATAAAGAAGTTAATGGAAGCCTTCGAACAAGGTGGGCTTAGAACAAATATGAATAAAACATAATATCCAGTAGTAGGGGGAAACAGAGGGAATGCTGCCGCAAGGAACTATTATGGCAGTAAAGTAGTAAGGGCCTATTATCCTTACCCCGAGAAGCTGAGGACCAGATGTGGAAGGTAGGAGCAATTAAGATAATAAATGGAGTTCTCTGGAGGAGAGCAATATCAAAAGAAACAAAGAAGGGGATTGTGCAAACAGTTGTTAAAAGTATACTGACATATGAATCAGTGAAATCATAACGTCGTAAGTGATATTTTTTGCAAAACTGAGTTAAGTGCACTTTTGATGCTGAACGAAGGAATGCTTGTTAGCAGCAGAAAGATTCAACGGCCAAATAATAACTTCCGCCATTTAGTGGCATATGGTATAATTACATTTAATGAATCACAACAGATGGCCAATGTCAGTACAGGAGAAGCTACAAAATGGCTGACGTTCAGAAGAACCACGGTTTAGGCTCCGAATTATTAACGAAATCTCGTTCAAAATGAATAGGTCTGCCTTTCAAGATAATCATTGTTATATACTATTGCATAGTCTGTGATCGATTTTAGGTTCCTTGACGGATTAGCCCAGGTGTATTCGTGAATTTCTGTGTGCTAGAATTGGTCATTCATAAAAGTACAGTTCTGAATATTACAGTAGTTAATCAAAATCCAACTGTTATCATTCCATACATCCTCTCCCCATGCCCACACACCATCATCATTTAATCTTTTATATTGTGATTTGTTTTGTTGGACATGTCCGACAGAACAGACACCATTTTTGATACAGTGGCCGTACATATACTGGCCGCAGTTTGGCATTCAATTAAATTCAATGACAAGTGAAAGTTTCTGCCAGACTGTGACCCGAAACCAGGTTTTCCGATTTATGCTAGCAGTCACCTTGTTGTATTCAATATATACCTCGACCCGGATCGAGAAGCTAAGAACTCGGGACTGTCCAGACTTTGCAAGATTTATTAAAGTTGAATTAAATGGGACTTTGCTCATAGAGTGCCAATTCTGAAATAGGTTCAATCCTGGTATCATCCTACATATGAGTTGTGATGTGATGGATTAAGCTGTCGGTTTCTGTGCAACACACTTTTACATGATTTGCTAGAAACTTGTTTAGTATATATCCATAATTAAAGTGTATAAAAAATATGAAGGTGCATAAAAAGTGTCAGCTACTGGCGGAAATGTTAGCTTTTGGGAGAAAACTGTGTTCTTTTCATCTCTCTCTAATACATCACACTTTGGTTGCCTCATTAAAATATCACAGAGAGCTAGAGGAATATTACTGATTATGATTGTGAGGCACATGTGGAAATACTGTAAGTAATTTTTTGATGTTGTATGCACATATCTGAGATGAATTTTAAGGAAGGCATTGTACAGTGGGCAAGGCAGATGTGAAAATAACTGACAACCATCACCCAGCATACAACTGGATAGAGAAAGGTGGACAGTTTAGAGTGTGGGGATGATGGTCAGTTTCCAGGGTGGACTGGAGAATGATGGGCAGTGGAGAATAATGGGTGATACAATACAGTTCTTAGATCCAGTAGCCGAAATCCCCAACAGCTGACATCCCCCAGTAGCTGACACCATCCTTCTAATTTACACACCACAGTTTAATTTCCAGGAAACAAGATTATAGTAAACTACAGAAGGAATTATAAGAACACAGTTTTCATCAGTAGCTGACATAATCTTTGTGATTTATGTATCACAGTTAAATATGCTTCTCTCTCTCTCTCTCTCTCTCTCTTTCTCTCTCTCTCTCTCTCTCTCTCTCTCTCTCTCTTTCTCTGTCTGTGTAATGCCTGCTTCAGTTAGGCATATTGTGGAGGGAATCAAAGGAATACAGTTTTACCTCAAGTTTTCTTTGCGTAAAAACAGAAGATGACAACGTTTTTAACAGCAAGATGATGTTAACTCTGGCGTGGGGTCACCGTAATGTTTAATTGGCGTTGATAAAGGACGAGTTTTTGATGAGGAAATGACATTGTTTAGTCTGGTAACTCTTGTCGACAAGCGCTCCTTACGCTGTAAGTTAGATGAGGAGCAGTGCCTATTGTGTTTTGCGAGTTACCGAAAACTTTTTTCTGTATTTTGATGAATTTAGTGTGTGGTACAGAGATCGAATTAAGCTCGTCTGCTAGTTCATTTCAGTAGTGCCAATAAGCGAACCGTGTGTATTTTAATAAGTTATACAGATAATCAGGTGTGGAAAAATGTAGTCTGGAGGTCCATTGTGCTTGCAAAGCTGGTTTTCTGCTTGAAATCTTGCTTATTTGGAGCAATAATACAATTTTATTTTGCTACCAAGTTTGGTTTTCAAGATCTGTAATTATCTCTGATAAATAATTTTATTTCGGGGACAAAGATTTACTTTTGAGATATCGACTCTGTCTTGTTAACCCATCATCTTCGACGATGTTTCATCTTTCTTGCCATCTTTGCTCATATTTGGTATGTACAAAGTACGAGGGGCGTTCAATAAGTAATGGAACAGATTTTTTTCTCGACCAATTTCGGTTGAAAAAATGGGGAATTTGTTGTGGGACATCGTGGAATATTTTCGCAAAAGCCCCTATAGTTTCACGAAATTCTGATAGGTGGCGTCGCTATACGTAGGCAACGTAGCCTTAAAAATGGCGCCTATAATTGAGGTCCGTTCCATGCAGAGGGCTGTCATTGACTTTCTTTTGACGAAAACCAGAACATCGTAGATATTCATAGCCGCTTCCTGGGGACCTGGCAGTAAACAATAAGGTGAGTCGTTGGGCGACGCGTCCGCCATTGTCGTAACAAAGCCGCGCAAACCGGTCCGATCTCTCCCGCGCCTGCCGACCGCACACAGCTGTGACTCCTGCCATACTGGAACTTGGCTGACATTCTCCTTCGAGGTGATCGACGGATCACAATCCAACACCTCGCCGCTCAACTTGACGTCTCTGTTGATATTGCTGGCACACTCGTCCACCAGTTGGTGTACTCGGACGTGTGTGCCCGCTAGGTCACTCGCTGCCTAACAGAAGAGCAACGAACGACAATCTGTGCGGAATTATTTGCGCGTTACGAGGCCGACCGTGACAGTTTTTGTCGTACATTGTCGCAGGCGACGAAACCTGGTTCATTACTTCTAACTGGAAACAAAACGGCAATCCATGGAGTGGCACTACACAACCTCTCCTCGAAAGAAAAAGTTCAAAGTCGCAACCTCAGCCGCTGAAGTCATGGCGACCGTCTTTTGGCACTCTGAAGAGCCTGTCTATTTGATACCCTCCCTTATGGTGCAACGATCAGCTCTGAGGTGTAGTGTGCTGTCATCAGGAAAGTGCGGAAACAGCTTCAGAGTGTTGTCGCCGCAAAAATGGAAACGAATCTCTCCTTCTCTACGACAACGCAAGGCCTCACGTATGTCTGCACACCCGAGAGGAAGTTACAGAATTTCTTCCTCATCCACGCTGTAGCCCGGGTCTCGCACCTTCCGACTTCCACCTGTTCGGCCCAATGAAGGACGCACTCCAACGGAGGCAGTACGTGGATGATGGGGAGGCTGTTGAAGCAGCAAGACGTTGGCTCCCACGTCGACCACTAGAGTGGTACCATCCGATCGTACAGGCCCTCACAGTGAGGTGCCGTGAGACTGTCGCAATGAACGAAGATTATGTTGGAAAAGAGGGTTCTGTAGCCAAAAGAATGATGAACAAAGTGTTTTATTTGAATCCTGAAACCAACCTGTTTTCAGAAAAAAATGTTTTGCATTACTTATTGAAAGCCCCTTGTAGAAGTTTTCGTTGTTTATTGCGAAAGTATGCAGGTTACGTCTGTTTTTGGTCTTTTTTTTATGCGGCCAGCAACGAATCCATTCCCTGTGCCAACCTCTTCATATCAGAGTAGCACTTGCAACCTACGGCCTCAGTTATTTACTGTATGAATTAGAATCTCTGTCTTCTTCTACAGTTCCTCTACTACCATGGAAATCATTCCCTCATGTCTTAATAGCTGTCCTGCTTTATTGTCAGCATTTGCCACATAACCTTTTCTTCTCCGATTCTGTGCAGAACCTTCTCATTTCTTATCTCAAATGCTTCGATTATCATCTCTTCTGGTTTCCCCACTGCCCATGTTTGGCTATAATACAATGCTGTTCCTAAAGCACATTCTCAGAAGTTTCTTCCCCCAATTGAGGACTACGTTTGATACTAGTAGACTTCTCTTGGTCAGGAATACATTTTTGCCAATGCTAGTCTGCTTTTGATGTACTCATTCCACCGTCCGTTATTGTTTATTTTGCTACCTACGTAGCCGCATTTCTAAACTTCATCTACTTCTTGATCATCAATTCTGATGTTAAGTTTCTCGCTGTTCACATTTCTGCTACTTCTCATTACATCCGTATTTTCTCGATTTACTCTCAATCATCATTCTGTACTCATTACACTGTCCATTCCATTCCACACATCGTGCAGTCCTTCTTCATTTTCACCGAGGACAGCAATATCAGCAGCGAATCTTATCATTGCCATCTTTCTACCCTGGATTTTAATCCCACAGTTGAATCATTCTTTTATTTCCCCTCATTGCTTCTTTAATGTACATATTGAACAGCAAGGGCGAAAGACTGCATCCCTGTCTTGTCCCTTTTTAATTTGTTGTTCCCTCTTGGCTCTTGTACACGTTGTCCACTATCGGCTACTAAAATTGCTACACCACGAAGATGACTTGCTACAGACGCGAAATTTAACCGACAGAAAGAAGATGCTGTGCTATGCTAATGATTAGCTTTTCAGAGCTTTCACACAAGGTCGGCGCCGGTGGCGACACCTACAGCGTGCTGACATGAGGAAAGTTTCCAACCGAGTTCTCGTACAAAAACAGCAGTTGACCGGCGTTGCCTGGTGGAACGTTGTTGTGATGCCTCCTGTAAGGAGGAGAAATGCGTACCATGACGTTTCCGACTTTGATAAAGGTCGGATTGTAGCCTATCGCGGTTGCGGTTTATCGTATCGCGACATTGCTGCTCGCGTTGCTCGAGATCCAATGACTGTTAGCAGAATATGGAATCGGTGGTTTCAGGAGAGTAATGTGGAACCCCGTGCTGGATCCCAACGGCCTCATATCACTAGCAGTCGAGATGGCAGGCATCTTATCCGCATGGCTGTAACGGATCGTGCAGCCACGTCTAGATCCCTGAGTCAACAGATGAGGACGTTTGCAAGACAACAACCATCTGCAAGAACAGTTCGACGACGTTTGCAGCAGCATGGACTATCAGCTCGGAGACCATGGCTGCGGTTACCCTTGACGCTGCATCACAGGCAGGAGCACATGCGATGGTGTACTCAGCGACGAACCTGGGTGCACGAATGGCAAAACGTAATTTTTCCGGATGAATCCAGGTTCTGTTTACCGCATCCTGATGCTCGCATCAGTGTTTGGCGACATCGCGGCGAACGCACACTGGAAGTGTGTATTCGTCATCGCCATACTGGCGTATCACCTGGCGTGATGGTATGGGGTGCCATTGGTTACACGTCTCGGTCACCTCTTGTTCGCATTGACGGCACTTTGAACAGTGGACGTTACATTTCAGATGTGTTACGAACCGTGGCTATACCCATCATTCGATCCCTGCGAAACCCTACATTTCAGCAAGATAATGCACGACCGCGTGTTGCAGGTCCGGTACGGGACTTTCTGGATACAGAAAATGTTCGACTGCTGCCCTGGCCAGCACATTCTGCAGATCTCTCACCAATTGAAAGCGTCTGGTCAATGGTGGCGGAGCAACTGGATCGTCACCATACGCCAGTCTCTACTCTTGATGAACTGTGGTATCGTGTTGAAGCTGCAAGGCCAACTGTACCTGTACACGCCACCCAAGCTCTATTTGACTCAATGCCCAGGCGCATTAAGGCCGTTATTACGGCCAGAGGTGGTTGTTCTGGGTACTTATTTCTCAGGATCTATGCACCCAAATTGCGTGAAAATGTAATGACATGTCAGTTCTAGTAAAATATATTTGTCCAATGAATACCCGTCTATCATCTGCATTTCTTCTTGGTGTAGCAATTTTAATGGCCAGTAGTGCATATTATCTGTCTCTCCCTATAGCTTACTCCTATTGTCCTCAGAATTTCAAACATCTTACACCATTTTACATTGTTGAACGCTTTTTTCAGGTCGACATATCCGATGAACATGTCTTAACTTATGCTTAGTATTGATTCCATTACTAACCTCAATTTCAAAACAGCCTCTCTGGTGTCTTTACCTGTCCTAAAGCCTAACTGTCATCTAACATACTCTCAATGTTCTTTTGTCATCTAACATACTCTCAATGTTCTTTTACATGCTCCTATATATTAACCTTGTCAGCAACGTGGATACATGAGCTGTTAAGCTGATTACGCGATAATTATCGTGATTATCAGCTCTTGCAATCGTCGGTACTGTGTGGACGATATTTTTCCGAAAGTCAAATGGTATTTCGCCAGACTCATACATTCTACACACCAACGTCAACAGTCGTTTTGATGCCAGTTCCCTCAATGATTTTAGATATTCTGATGGAATGTTATGTATCCCATCTGCCGTATTTGATGTTAAATCTTCCAAAGCTCTTTTAAATTTTGATTCAAATACCGGAACCCTAATCTCTTTTATATGGATTCCTGTTTCTTCTTCTATCACATCAGAGAAACGTCCCTCTCATAAAGGCTTACAGTGTACCCTTCCCACCTATCCGCTCTCTCCTCTGCATTTAACTGTCTAATCTCCACTGCACTCTTAATCTTAACACCCTTGCTCTTAATGTCATTGAAGGTTGGTTTGAATTTTCTATATGCTGAGTCAGTTTTACTGAAATCATATCTGTTTCGATTTTCTCACATTTTTCATGAATCCGTTTCGTCTTAGCCTCCCAGCACTTCCTGTTTACATCATTTCTCAGAGACTTGTATTTCTGTATTCCTGAATTTCCCTGAAGATTTTTGTACTTCCTTCTTTCATTGACCAACTGAAATAATTCTTGTGTTACTCATGGTTTCTTCGCAGTTAACTTCTTTGCACCTATTTTTTTTCTTTCCAACTTCTGTGACTACCCTTTTTAGAAATATCCATTCCTCTTCAACTGAACTGCCTACTAAACTATTCTTTATGGCAGTACCTATAGGTTCAGAGAACTTCAAGCCTCTTTCTTCGTTCCTCAGTACTTCAGTATCCCAGTCCTTTTCGCACTGAATCTTCCTGATTTGTCTCTTAAACTTCAGCGTACTTTTCATCATTGATAAATTGTGATCTGACTCTGAATCTGCTCCTGGCTACGCCTTAGAATCCAGTGTCTGATTTCGGAATCTCTGTCTGACAATAATGTAATCTAACTGAAATCTTCCCGCATCACCCGGCCTTTCCCAACTATACCTCCTCCTCTTGTCATTCTTGAACAGATTATTGGCTGTTACTTGCTGAAATTTATTGCAGAACTCAGTTACTCTTTCTCCTCTCTCATTTCTAGTACCTAGCCCATATACCCCGTAAGCCTTACTTGCAGTCCATCACTATTAGACTTTCATCCCTCTTTACGTACTCAGTTACTCGTTCAGTATTCTCATACACTTTCTCTATCTCTTCATCTTCAGCTTGTGATATTGGCATGCGTACCTGTAATATCTTTGCTGGTGTTGGTTTGCTGTCGATTGTGACGAGAACAACCCTATCACTGAACTGTTCTCAATTCATAACGAATCCTACTCCCATTATGCTATTTTCTACTGCTGTCGATGTTATCCTGTACCAATCTGAGCAGAAATCCTTGTCTTCTTTCCATTTCAGTTCACTGACCCGCACTATACCAGATTAAAGAGTCAACAACCTTTAGATATTTAAATACTTTTGTAATACTGAAACAGAACAATTTAAATGTGGAATTATTTAAATTGAGGGTGCACTGTACTTTCCACTGAGAGTAGGCCTAAATAATTATACTGTTCCAGTAACTCAGACTGCCTCCTTAACGTAGCTCTGTACCTAATGTCTGAATTCTACCTATTCAGCTTAGTGTCGATCCTTTAGACCAAACTTAAAATGCCAACTGTCTGTTTATCACGCTATTTGTGGCTATTTATGCATGGAAATAGCTTAATCACGTTGTGTGTGTGTGTGTGTGTGTGTGTGTGTGCGTGTGTGTTTGTGAAATTAACTTTTTAATACTTGGTGTAAACATTGCATTTTACTGCGTTACTGATATATTTTTGTAAACATTTCAAACGTTGAATCAACGCTGCGACGCCTGAAAAGCATCTTAAAAGAATTCAAATGTGGAAAATAATTAATTTGATGTTGCGTGATGCACTACATCAAACGCGGTATGCAGATCAAAGCATGAATACTGCCATCTGTCGGTGACGACAAGCAACACGACCATATTTTAAAATCCTGTAGAACAGTAGTTAAAATAAAAATAATTTGCAACATCTACGTATCTGTATTACGTTAATTATATTGCATAGGCTATTTATGGAGAGTATGTTTTATACTCATTCTTGTATTCCATAGCGAGTGCAACGTAGTTCCCAATGAAATTTAGTGATGCGACTGGCAAGGGAGTTAATAAACAATATTTTGTAGTGAGGAATGAAAACACAGTGGCAATTTTTTTAAATGTGGCATTATTTTACACAGCTTAGACGGAGGTTACATATTCATTTTGAAGTGTGTGTGTGTGTTTGTGTGTGTGTGTGTGTGTGTGTGTGTGTGTGTGTGTGTGCTTGTGTGTGTGTCGGCCGTTGTGGCCGAGCGGTTCTAGGCGCTACGGTTGCAGGTTCGAATCCTGCCTCGGGCATAGATGTGTGTGATGTTCTTAGGTTAGTTAGGTTGAAGTAGTTCTAAGTTCTAGGGGACTGATGATCTCAGAAGTTAAGTCCCATTGTGCTCAGAGCCATTTGAACCATTTTTGTGTGTGTGTGTGTGTGTGTGTGTGTGTGTGTGTGTGTGTGTGTATTTTGCTGACATATTTTAGATTTGGAAACATTGCAAACATAATTTTTTAACAAACAACTCACATCATTTAGATATTTTTGAGTTCGGTGCAAATTTGGATACAGTCCTGCTGGCACATAGTGATGAGCTGTTTCATTTTAATGGGCGGTAAAGTAGTGGGATGTGATTGGAGGTGTGCAGGGAGGAGGGGCGCAGGTGGGGCAGAGTAAGGGTTGAAAATCACAACTGGGTTAGTTCCAGCATCTTGGATTTTTTTTAATTTCCCGCTAACACAAGTAGTTTAATTTCACCATCTTGTATTTTGATTGGCTGGAGAGAGCCAGTAGTGTGGGTGGGTAGACCGAGGAGGGGAGGGGGTTGGGCTACATTCGTTACATGATAAATAGGGGAGGTTGGCATGCCGTCGATGAGGGGAGCATAGCTTGTGACATCATGAGTTTGCCTCTGCCTGTAGGCAGCCCAATGGCCAAAAGTCAAAACGTTGCTGAATGTATCTTTATATGCTATTCACGTTTTAATTCATTTACTAATGATTGAAGAGTCTTACGTGATTATCCTGGGACTTCCATGACTTGTTTCATTTTTGTCACCCTTCAAAATAATGAAAAAACTTCAACAGTCCATGACACTCATCTTTACCCATTTCAGTGAAACACGTGGCACTGAACAATAAAGATAGCTGTCCTCACAAAACTGTGATCTGCAATTATTTCTTTTCTTCCAGAAAAAGGCTGTGGGGAAAACTGAAGTTTTATTAAAAATAATTGTACGAGTACAAGATCTTTGTATGACTCCTGTTGAAAAAGTAAGATCCATTTGCTCGCTAAATGGAAACCACTATGGAAATAAAAAATATTATATTTCCTACACCATACAGCATCTCTCTACGTTGTCGCCAAACCGACTTACACATCTGTCGTCGCGTTGTTCAAAATGGTTTAAATGGCTCTGAGCACTGTGGCACTTAACATCTGAGGTCATCAGTCACCTAGAACTTAGAACTACTTAAACCTAACTAACCTAAGGACATCACACACATCCATGCCCAAGCCAGGATTCGAACCTGCGACCGTAGCACCAGTGCGGTTCCGGACTGAAACACCTAGAACCGCTCGGCCACAGAGGTCACGTTGTTCCAACTTTCCAATACTCTCGTCTTAGAGGGCTTTCCGTCAGTTCTTCATCTTGGTCTATAGCTCGCTGTCTGTGCCAAAATGCTGTCTTCATAGACAATGGATCATGTGAGCAGAGATGGAATTCAGGGGAGCCATTTACGGACTGTATTGTAGTTGTAAATGTCGTGTGACTAGGGCCTCCCGTCGGGTAGACTGTTCGCCTGGTGCAAGTCTGTTGAGTTGACGCCACTTCGGCGACTTGCGTGTCGATGTGGATGAAATAATGATGATAAGGACAACACAAATCGAACCTGGGCCGTTAGGTATGATATTCCGTCGCGCTGACCACTCAGCTATGTATTTTAGGTGATCGAACAATAAGCATCGAAAACGCTGCAGGAGCATCTTCATTGCCCCTGCAGAGCGTGGCCAAGAACTTTCATGAAGAATGAAACGCATGGCAGTTATGTTATGAGGGCTGCTTGACTTGAGGCGAAATCTTTCATCAGCCCCTCATACTTGACGGGAGACACTACTGTTCTAGGCATCTTTGCGAGCTCACTGTTTGCTGAGAACTGAAAACAGCGACGTGACGCCATCGATGGTCATACTAGAGGCACAGTCCAATATACAATACTGGCCATTAAAATTGCTGCACCACGACGATGACGTGCCACAGACGCGAAATTTTAGCGACAGGAGGAAGATGCTGTGATATGCAAATGATTAGCTTTTCAGAGCATTCACACAAGGCTCGCGCCGGTGGCGACACCTACAAGGTGCTGACATGAGGAAAGTTTCCAACCGATTTCTCATACACAAACAGCAGTTGACCGGCGTTGCCTGGTGAAACGTTGCTGTTATGCCTCGTGTAAGGAGAAGAAATGCGTACCATCACGTTTCCGACTTTGATAAAGGTCGGATTGTAGCCTATTGCGATTGCGGTTTATCGTATCGCGACATTGCTACTCGCGTTGGTCGAGATCCAATGACTGTTAGCAGAATATGGAATCGGTGGGTTCAGGAGGGTAATACGGAACGCCGTGCTGGATCCCAACGGCCTCGTATCACTAGCAGTAGAGATGACAGGCATCTTATACGCATGACTGTAATGTAACGGATCGTGCAGCCACGTCTCGATCCCTGAGTCAACAGATGGGGACGTTTGCAAGACAACAACCATCTGCAAGAACAGTTCGACGCCGTTTGCAGCAGCGTGGACTATCTGCTCGGAGACCGTGGCTGCGGTTACCCCTGACGCTGCATCATAGACAGGAGCTCCTGCGATGGTGTACTCAACGACGAACCTGGGTCACGAATGGCAAAACGTCGTTTTTTCGGATGAATCCAGGTTCTGTTTACAGCTTCAAGATGGTCGCATCCGTGTTTGGCGACATCGCGATGTACGCACTTTGGAAGAGTGTATTCGTCATCGCCATATTGGCGTATGACCCGGCGTGATGGTATGGGGTGCCATTGGTTACACGTCTCGGTCACCTCTTGTTCGCATTGACTGCACTTTGAACAGTGATGTTAAATTTCATATGTGTTACGTCACGTGGCTGTACCCTTCATTCGATCCCCGTGAAACCCTACATTGCAGAAGGATATTGCGCGACCGTATGTTGCAGGTCCTGTACGGCCCTTTGTGGATACAGAAAATGTTCGAGTGGTGCCATGGCCAGCACATTCTCCACATCTCTCACCAATTGAAAACGTCTGGTCAATGGTGTTCGAGCAACTGGCTCGTCACAATACGCCAGTCACTACTCTTGATGAACTGTGGTATCGTGTTGAAGATGCATGGGCAGCTGTACCTGTACACGCAATCCAAGCTCTATTTGACTCAATGCCCAGGCGTACGAAGGCCGTTATTAGGGCCAGAGGTGGTTGTTCTGGGTACTGATTTCTTAGGATCTATGCATCGAAATTGCGTGAAAATGTAATACATCTCAGTTGTAGTATAATATATTTGTCCAATTAATAGTCTTTAATCATCTGTATTTCTTTCAGTGTAGCAATTTTAATGGCGAGTGGTGTATCTGTGCAAAGCTTCATAGGATTTTCACTGTTGTTTCCATTTTGCAGCCTATTGCACTTTACTTTCCGAATAGCCCTCGTAGAATGATAATCTATACAAACTCTATCAATTTCCTCACAGACGTGATTCTGGCGCATTGCAGCTCCACTTATACAATGTTGGTTACACAATATCGTTAAGGAAAGCACTTTGGGGGATTGATTGGAGACTTCATAATTAAGACAGAACATTTTCGAACCCCGTCAAAGTATCAGTAGATAGAGTTGGAGCCATAGTTTTTCGGCTGCTTTTCAGAGCCACAAGCTAAACAGCTGGTTATATAATCGATATCTGAGTATTGTAGAGGAGGGAGCAGAGTGAGCTTTGGAGAGCGGATCTGCGGGCAGAGCGGCGAGCACGGGCGTGGCGTGGCTGCTGGCAAGCTGCTGTGGTCACTAACGCAGGGCGAGCCGAGCGCGTCAGTGCAGTACTACCGGGCACAGAGGAGCTGCTGGCGAGGTGGACAGCGCAAGGGCGGAAGCTGTGTCCGTTACCTGCTGCTCGACGCTCCTCCCTGTACCGCAGTGCGTGTATTGACAAGGCTTCAGCGTGGAGACGGAACACGCAGTTGATTTTCGACTACGTGCTGAGACAGATGGTTCATGAATTTGGGGAATGTGCAAATTCAATAACCACTTAAGCGACGTTTTTCCCAAATGATAGTGTTCGCGACCATTATCAAAGTGTAGTACAATTCCATTCAATGCAGGTAGTATCTGACTGTCCAGATAGTAGCACTCTCGTCTCACTGTAGCTGACGTTTGGTAATTTGCTAAACTATGTTCGGTTTTGCTGTCTTGTTCCTGTAAAGTCAGAGAGAAAGAGTAACGTTTTCCGAAGTTTGCAGAAACAGACCGGTCAAAGGGGTGGGCAGTGCTTAAGAAGGAAACTGTTTTTAGGTATCAGACTTAGGTTAAATGTTGAGTGCATATTTTACATGTTTTTTTTAAATGGGTGTATACACTTGCTAATGACAAGAAAACCTTTACAAATTTTCTATCTTATCGTAAAACTAGTATGCTCAGAGCGTAGTTGTTCAAAGCTCAGCGTGATTTGTAAAAGTCTATTAAGACAGTTAACAGCATATGAACTTCTTTTATTTCATGAAGTTGAAAGTTTTATTAACTCGTGTTCTACATTAAACTGAAAAGAGAATTTACTGGTGTAGACAATTTTTCGAGGATTAATCTTTTTGTTAAGAATTAAGCAATACGATAGAAAACGGCATAACTGTGGGGCAATGTTTGATTCTTGTTTCGGCTACTGATGTCAGACACATGTTTTTAAAAGTTTGTCTTAACATTGTGTACTCCTTCAGGACGTTCAACATCCCTACATCCGTATCCTGTCATTGGTCAATTTGTAATCCTTTGTCTCTTCAATATTACATTTTTATACGAACATATACCACAATGTTACAGAGTAACATGGTATGCCTGGTAGGGAATAAAACACTTTCATAACTGCCATCAGTCATATATCTGATTCCTTCTAGCAACCAATGAAGTAGTCATGGCCAGTCCCCTGATAATGCCATTGATTTTTACAAAAGCTCGTTCTACTGTGTTAGTGAACCTCATTCTCTTTCTACGTTTGTACATGTACGAAAAATCCTCTGACGTCTTTGTCACGGCATTAGTCTTTCAAACTTAGATCCAGAAATTAACACAACGGAACAAAACATTTCTAAAATTTCTGTTCGTTATCTGTGTGTGATTGGAGAACCACATTATGAAAGAGTTACATGTTTGCACCTGTTACTGACCTTCAAAGTAGTCACCAGCATTGTGTAGAACCCGTTGCCAGCGATGTGGAAGGCGTAGTATACCGTTAGCAGAGCCTGTTCTGTTGATGGTGCGAATGTAGCGGGCTAATGCCTGTCGAATCTCTGGAACAGTTCTGAAGCGAATGCCACGAAGTGCTTCCTTCATCTTCGGAATCAAATCAAAGTAACGACGACTTAAGTCTGGGGAGTATGGTGGATGGTACAGTACTTCCCAGTCCCATCGACCGAACAGAGCAGCCACAGCTTGCGCTATATCCGCCCGCCTATTGTCTTGGAAAATGATGGGTGGGTTGCGCAGAAAGTGTCGCCACTTCTTTCGCAAAGCTGGTCGCAGCTGATGCTCCAAAAACGAACAGTCATACTGTGCACTGACGGTCTGCCGTGGAGGAACGTAATACGTTAGGATAAAACCGACCCCGTCGTACACGAGAATCGCCATAACTTTAGACCGCTCCATTCGCACCATCAACAGAACAGGCTCTGCTAACGGTATACTACGCCTTCCACATAGCTGGCAACGAGTTCTACACAACGCTGGTGACTACTTTGAAGGACAGTAACAGGTGCAAACAAGTAACTTTTTGTATCGGTTGTGAATAAATAGTTTCCATTATTTAAGTTCCAACCCTTCTACTTAGAGTACTGCATGGGAAGCAACTGTCTCCAAACGTGGGTTGCTTAGAAAAAGTGTGAAACTGGTGTATGAACCTAGGTTTCCTTGTGTTGATAGGAAGAGAAAGATAACCGACGTACCTGGTGCCAGAGAGTGGGACGGTTTTAGAAAATACTTACGATCATAATTGTCATTCGCAGCTAGGGCAATAAGCAGACGCGAAACATGCTTCTGTCCCCACGTCTGTATTAATAGGTGGTCTTTGAAATAATAAAAATTATTTACTTCTGCACAGTACATTCTAACCCAGAGAATAATCATAAGACAAAAAAGAAAACGGCGCACTACGATGGAATTGTCAGGAAAGAGACGGAAATCGTGGATGTGACGTACATGTACGACACACAGCTGATTACAGTTTAAGAAAAATTGGATGATTTATTTAAGAGAAAGAGCTTCACAAGTTTGGCAAGTCAGCAACGCATTGGTCCACCTCTGGCCCTTATGCAAGCAGTTATTCGGCTTGGTATGGATTGATAGGGCTGTTTGAAATCTTCAAGAGTGGTATCGTGCCAAATTATGTCTTTCTGGAGCCTTGATCATCATCATAATCAGCCAATTCAACCATTAAATGATGTGGCCTCTTCGAGTCGTGGATTCAGGTAAGCTTTCAGCAGTCTTCTCCGAGTGGGACGGTCTTGGGCACTTCTCTGCCAGGTGTTACCAGCGATCTTCTTGATGCCTTTGTCCCATCTGTCTGGTGGTCTTCCTCTAGGCCTTCGGGGCTCTCTCGGACTCCACTCCAGTACTAGCTTCGTCCATCTGCTGTCTTTTCTTCTTGCGACGTGGCCAGCCCACTACCATTTCAAGGAACCTACTGTCTCTAAGATGTCGTTAACCTTCGTCACAGACCGGATGTCATGTGCCATTTTCCTGTCCTTTCTTGTATAGCCCAGCATTGATTCTCCATGGCTCTCTGTGCTGTCCTAAGTAACCCTTTTGTAAATGAGTTCAGTGTCCATGTCTCGCAGCCATACGTCATCACAGGAAGAATGCATTGATCAAATACTGCTTTCTTCAGGTTTATTTCTGGCCTTATGTCTCCCATCATATTTATAATCTGGCCAAGGTAGACATATTCACTGACCTCTTCCAATAGACTGTCCTTGACTTTCACATCTCCAGCTGGGACCCATTTGTTGGACATTACTTTTGTTTTGGATAGGTTCATGTTCAAGCCAACCTGCTGACATTCCGATGCAAGATCTGTAACTACGTTTTGGAGCTCTGCGGAGACTTTGGCCAGTAAGGCAATATCATCAGCAAATCTCAAGTTGGTAAGCCTTCTTCCATTAATTATAATTCCCTTACCTTCCCAGCTCAGCTTTGACATAGCCATTTCCAATACAGCAGAGAACAGTTTTGGGGAGATGGGATCGCCTTGCTTGACACCCCTCATGATGCGCAATTCTTGAGTTGATTATAAGTTATAAGTCTGTACATATAACTGTCTGGAGCCTTGGATCGTCAAAATGCCGAGCTGGTTGGACGACCATGCCCATAATGCTCCAAACGTTCTCAGTTGAGGAAATATCCGGCGGCCTTGCTGGCCAAGGTACGGTTTGGGTAGCACGAAGACTACAAGGAGAATCTCTCGCCGTGTGTGGACGGGCATTATGTTGTTGATATGTAAGCCCAGGATGGCTCGCAGCGAAGAGCAACAAAACGGAGCGCAGAATATCGTCGTAGTACCGCTGTGCTGTAAGGGAGCTGCGGGTGACAAACAAAGCGGACCTGCTATGGAAAGGAATGACACTCCAGATAATCACCCCTGCTTGTCGGCCCATACGGATCGGTATTCGACGGCTGTCCGGGGCGTCTGTAGATACGTCTCCGCTAGTCTTCGGGGCTCTGTTCGAGGTGGGACTGTGGGACTCATCACTGAGTACTAGTCCAGCCAGTGAGATTCCAGGTCCCCTATACTGCCTTTATATCAGGCGCTCCCTCGAATTCTGACTACAGGTCGCCGCTTCACTTCCTAAGATGTGTTCCGCAGCCGCAAGCGTCAGGGGAAGTTTTACATACCCGCCACGGCCTGTCAGTCCGTAAGCTTAAAGATTAATATCGACTGCGAAAGCCTACCTTGGATGATCACTTGCAGTAGTATTCTAAACCGATTGCCGCTCGCAAGGCTCGACACCAGTTACCGGTCCCCGCCAGTTACTTTTTCCCGGCCGCTGTTCTTACGCTGCGTTAGGTGCCTCCATGTTGTACACATTCCGTGCAGACATGTTGGGCAGTCCGCGTTCATACGCAGATAAATCAGGCAACATCATTCACGGTGTTCTCATGGGTACATCAAAACACAGTAACTCCTTTCTGCCTTTCTGCAGCCGGCCGGTGTGGCCGTGCGGCTCTAGGCGCTTCAGTCTGGAACCCCGTGACCGCTACGGTCGCAGGTTCGAATCCTGCCTCGGGCATGGATGTGTGTGATGTCCTTAGGTTAGTTAGGTTTAAGTAGTTCTAAGTTCTAGGGGACTGATGACCACAGATGTTAAGTCCCACAGTGCTCAGAGCCATTTGAACCATTTTGAAGCCTTTCTGTAACGCCTCTTCGTCGACCCATGTTACTGCGATGATGCCATGCAACTAGCGCACACACAGCACGCCATTGCCATCACTGACGTCATCGGTGGAGCGTCACGTGACCGCCTGGTCTCTGCACACCCTACAGCACCCCAGAGCGACCACTGAGGTCCTTTAAGATGATGACTAATACACACATCAAAAAAAGTTTTTTATCACCCACGTTCCCAGAACTCCTGAAGACAGACGTTGACTGTGGATATTGTATCACAGACACAGTCCCTTTGACTCAGAGATGTCACTAAACCCGAGCAAAGATGTAAACAACCATGCATGAGCAGAATCTATTTGACGGAGGGAGTCCGACAGCCGATCAGTTCCAGTCATTCCACCAGGAAGGACGTACACGGCTCCTGTTGTCTGTATTTCAACCATGCCTAGACGGTCAATACCGCGTTCAATCGCGTCCGCGTTGTTACTTTGTGCCAGGAAGGGCTCTCAACAAGGGAAGTGTTCAGGTGTCTCGGACTGAACAAAAGCGACGTTGTTCGGACATGGAAGACATACACAGACACTGGGACTGTCGATAACATGCCTCGCTCAGGCCGACAAAGGGCTCCTACTTCATCCATCATTGCAACCACAACACCATGCAGCGCGGTGCAGATGGGCCCAACAACATGTCGAATGGACCGCTCAGGATTGTCATCACGTTCTTTTCTCCAACGAGTGTCGCACACGCCTTCAACCAGACAATTGTCGGAGACTTGTTTGGAGGCAACCCGGTCAGGCTAAACACCTTAGACAAACTGTTCAGTGAGTGCAGCAAGGTGGAGGTTCCCTGCTGTTTTGGGGTGGCTTTATGTGGAGCCGACGTATGTCGCTGGTGGTCATGGAAGGCGCCGTAACTGCTATACGATACGTGAATGCCATCCTCCGACCGATAGTGCAACCACATCGGCGAGGCATTCGTCTTCATGTACGACAATTCGCGCCCAGTTGTGCAGATCTTTTGAATGACTTCCTTCAGGATAACGACATCACTCGACTAGAGTGTCCAGCATGTTCTCAAGATGTGAACCCTATCCAACATTCCTGGGATAGATTAAAAAGGGCTGTTTATGGGTGACGTGACCCACCAACCACTCTGAGGGATCTACGCCGAATCGCTGTTGAGGAGTGGGACAATTTGGACCAACAGTAACTTGGTGAACTTATGGATAGTATGCCACGACAAATACAGGCAAGCATCAAATCAAGAGGACGTCCTACTGGTTATTAGAGGTACCGGTGTGTACAGCAGTCTGGACCACCGACTCTGAAGGCCTCGCTGTATGGTGGTACATGTAATGTGTGGTTTTCATGAGCAATAAAAAGGGCTGAAATGATGTTTATGTTGATCTCTATTTCAATTTTCTGTACAGGTTCCGGAACTCTCGGAACCGAGGTGATAAAAAACTTTGTTGATGTGTGTATTTTGTCCTGTGTGGGTATAAGAGATTCGAACTATCTGATGCACAGGAAATATTTGATTATATGTTAACCATATAGTCCGTAAACAAGTGTAATTAATTAATGATAGAAAGCCTTTCATAGCGTGCCAGTGGCTTAATTCGTTACACAATTGGAGAAAGTTAGACATGTACAGTTAATGATGATATGACATTCAGTACTGTCAGTATGTTCTTGTATAAAGTATGACAGCCCGATGTTGAACACAGGAGAGCAGCTGATTCTTCATGATCAACGACTTATTTTACACCCAAGCGTTATTTTTGCACATCATCCACTTTTAGGCACAACATTTGTTACTACTGTTTACTACTAAGGACATCTGTACTCCCACATACCACATAGTGACACTGACCCCGCAACAAATCACTTAATTTAGCGCTACATTTGAAAGTGTGTCGCTAGAATTTTGGCCGGCACCACTTAAGTTAGGTTTAAGTAGTTCTAAGTTCTAGGGGATTCATCACCTCAGATGTTGAGTCCCATAGTGCACAGAGCGATTTGTAACTTTATGTTTTCGAGGAGGTGGTTAAAACGTGAGGAAAGCCTATTGGTGACGTGACCAATACGTCTTCCGGCGTGGAGTTCAAATTGTCTCTGGCTAATCTGACGAGCGACAAGGTCAGGTACGTGGGTGGGTACCGATTGCGCGCGAAAAGGTTTGCTGTTTGTCCAACTGCGCCACAGCAAGTTCGGCATTACCTCAGCAAACAGGTCGGCTACGATGAGGTATGTTATAACAAGTCGTCTGCGCGCGAGTATTTTATTTGCTACTTCGTACTGTTTCCACTGAACTGATGCTAGCACTTTTATTATCAATCACTTTAATTCCTATTCCTCGTATGTCAGTAGCAAGTTACAAATGGATTGTTAGGTTACTGTAGAGCAGTCGTGTGATACGTTTCACAGGGCTTTCGGCCTGGATTTTCAGAGGGCACATTCACACATAGAATATAACTTCGTTTACGCTGCCGATGAAACATTAAAATGAGTGATACAGACAGGCATCACAGATCTAACAAGAAACTTGAAAAAAATGATCAACGTATACAGGAATTAATTTTAAAGTGCAGGAATGGAACTACGACCGTTTGAATTGTTTAGAAAGCGTTTCTTATTATTTTCATAAGCAATGAAAATAGTTTCCGTGCGGTTTTAAAAGACGTTGACGAGTGCACCATTATGGGCAGGAGTATTTTATCAACCATATTTATCCACAACTACACTCCTGGCAATTACAATTGCTACACCACGAAGATGACGTGCTAGAGACGCGAAATTTAACCGACAGGCAGAAGATGCTGTGATATGCAAATGATTAGCTTTTCAGAGCATTCACACAAGGTTGGCGCCGGTGGCGAACCTACAACGTGCTGATATGAGGAAACTTTAAAACCGATTTCTCACACACAAACAGCAGTTGACCGGCGTTGCCTGGTGAAACGTTGTTGTGATGTCCCGTGTAAGAAGGAGAAATGCGTACCATCACTTTTCCGACTTTGATAAAGGTCGGATTGTAGCCTATCGCGATTGCGGTGTATCGTATCGCGACATTGCTGCTCGCGCTGGTCGAGATCCAATGACTGTTAGCAGAATATGGAATCGGTGGGTTCAGGAGGGTGATACGGAACGCCGTGCTGGATCCCAACGGCCTCGTATCACTAGTGGTCGAGATGACAGGCATCTTATCCGCATGGCTGTAACGGATGGAGCAGCTACATCTCGATCCCTGAGTCAACACATGGGGACGTTTGCAACACAACAAACATCTGCACGAACAGTTGGACGACGTTTGCAGTAGCATGGACTATCAGCTCGGAGACCATGGCTGCGGTTACCCTTGACGCTGCGTCACAGACAGGAGCGTCTGCGATGGTGTACTCAACGACAAAGTTGGGTCCACGAATGGTGAAACGTCATTTTTGGGATGAATTCAGGTTCTGTTTACAGGATCACGATGGTTGCATCCGTGTTTGGCGACATCGCGGTGAACGCACATTGGAAGCGCGTGTTCATCATCGCCATACTGGCGTATGACCCGGCATGATGGTATGGGGTGCCCTTGGTTACACGTCTCGATCACCTCTTGTTCGCATTGACGGCACTCTGAACAGTGGACTTACATTACAGATGTGTTACGACCCGTGGCTCTAGCCTTCATTCGATCCCCGCGAAACCCTACGTTTCGGCAGGATAATGCACGACCGCATGCTGCAAGTCCTGTACGGGCCTTTCTGGATACAGAAAATGTTCGAGTGGCGCCCTGACCAGCACATTCTCCACATCTCTCACAAACTGAAAACGTCTGGTCAGTGGTGGCCGAGCAACTGGCTCGTCACAATACGCCAATTACTACTCTTGGTGAACTATGGTATCGTGTTGAAGCTGCATGGGCAGCTGTACCTGTACACGCCACCCAAGCTCTGTTTGACTCAATGCCCAGGCGTATCAAGACCGTTATTACGGCCAGAGGTGGTTGTTATGGGAACTGATTTCTCAGAATCTATGCACCCAAATTTCGAGAAAATGTAATCACATGTCAGTTCTAGTATAATGAATACGCGTTTATCATCTGCATTTCTTATTGGTGTAGCAATTTTAATGGCCAGTAGTGTATTATAGCTTAGGGAACTGGGAAGGAATATGCTCGAGTGCAAACCTGCGTTTTCATGGCTTGCAATTAACTTCAGCATCCGCAGTTCAGCTATTTTGATAAGTGACTGCGCCCGCAGTTGACCACTTGACGAGCAGCTAAAATTTGGTGTGTGCGCGCAGTCGGTATCACCAGCGAACTGTCTACGAAGCTGTATTCCGGCACGGTGTTGTTTTCACGCCGTCTTCGGTGTACCCAAGTGTGCGCCGGCTGCCGCGTGCCTACGTCACTGGCAGGGCTGCGCAGGCGGCGGCTGCGCACACACAGGACGATCCCGCCTCGGGCGCAGGTGTCGGCAGGTGGCTGGCCGTCCTCAGAAGACATGCAGACGCTGACCCTGCTGCTGCTGCCGCTGCTGCTGCTGCTACGGCCGGCAGCCGCGGCGCCCGCGGACGTGCTGCAGCAGCGCGCGCTGCTGGCTCTGTCCGACGCGCTCGCCTACCTGGAGGGGCAGTCGCAGGCGCTCATCGACTCCGTGTTCGCCGTCGCCATCGCCGACGGTAAGCTGTCTGCAGACGGAAGGGCCGCCCTTTCTTTTCTCCTGCTGGTGTCAGGTCACCGCCTGGTGTTTTAGGAATGTTATAGTATGTTCTAAGGTAAGGTTACTGTTGGGTTGGCAGAAGAGCCAACACCGTGTTACGAGAGGAGGCCGAAACGCACGCGTTTTAGCTCACGCAGGCTGGCGTGAGGTGGGAAGGACTGTACTGATGTGAGGTCTCGAACATGACAAGGAATTAGAATTCAGATACCGGACGTGATTAGTTTGATACTTAACTTTAATCCATTAATGATGAACGTCACTCTTGACGGTACATGATTCACAATATTGTCTGTTCAGTAAGTACTGAATATGGCGCCTTGCTAGATCGTAGCAAATGATGTAGTGTAAGTAGGCTGTTTAGGTTTTTATATTGGTAACGCCGCCGCCACGTAGCGCTCTGTATGAGAATCACTGGCTGTGCTGTGTGCAGTCTGTGGCTGGTTGGCATTGTTGTAATACTCGCCATTGTAGCGTTGGGCAGTTGGCTGTTAACAGCGCGCAGCGTTGCGCAGTGGGAGGCGAGCCGCCAGCAGTGGTGGATGTGGGGAAGTGAGATCGCTGATTTTTGAGAATGGATAATCTGGAGGTGTGTCCATCAGAAACAGAACATTTGTAAGAATGGATGTCATGAACTGCTATGTATATTATGACTATTAAGATAAATACATTGTTTGTTCTCTATTAAAATCTTTCATTTGCTAACTATGCCTATCAGTAGTCAGTGTCTTCCGTAGTTAGAATCTTTTAGTTAGCTGGCAGTAGTGGCGCTCGCTGTATTGCAGTAGCTTGAGTAACGAAGATTTTTGTGAGGTAAGTGATTTGTGAAACGTATAGGTTAATGTTAGTCAGGGCCATTCTTTTGTAGGGATTATTGGAAGTCATTTTGCTTTGCGCTAAAAATATTGTGTGTTAGTTTAGTGGCGATCAGAATAGGTAAAGACCGAAATGTCTGAGTACGTTCAGTTGTGCGCAGCTGTTTGAAAATCAAATAATGTAAGAGGTTTATCAGCACAGTAATTCAATAATTTTTCTAAGGGGACGTATCAGTAGCTGAAGGCTATGCTAAACTGTCGTCTCTGCAAATGAGAGCGCATGTAGACAGTGAACCATCGCTAGCAAAGTCGGCTGTACAACTGGGGCGAGTACTATGGAGTCTGTAGACTAGACCTGCCGTGTGACGGCGCTCGGTCTGCAATCACTGATAGTGGCGACACGCGGGTCCGACGTATGCTAACGGACCGCGGCCGATTTAAAGGCTACCACCGAGCAAGTGTGGTGTCTAGCGGTGATACCACAGTTACATTTAATCTGAAGCGTCGTAGCTTTTCTTCAAAAAAAAAAAAAAAAAAAAAATACTATGGTATTTCGACGAAGGAGAATTCCTATAACGGTAGCTAGTGGTTGATGATAACTTATTAACAGTGCAAAACTTCCGTCTGCTGATGTCCATAGAGTGTAAATGCGAAGAGGAGGCGGAAGAGCAGATCAGCGGTTAACGTCCCATCGACAATGAGGTCATAAGAGACGGGGCACAAGCTCGGACTAGGGAAGGAAATCAGCCGTGCCCTTTCAAAAAATCATCCCGGCAATTCAGGGAAATCACGAAAAACCTAAACCAGGATGGTCGGACGCGGGTTTGAACCGTCGTCCTCCCGAATGCGAGTCCAATGTGGTAAATGCGAAGAACTGATTCATATCTCCTGCTGTTTCCCTAACGTATTCGCAGTATGTATTTCAGAATAAAATTCCGTCGTCAATTGCACAATTATCTTTTTCTTTCGCTTTACCGGTTTCAACAGATTAATCTGTCATCTTTGAAACTTACAAAATTTGGGATATTATAAATCAGTAGAAATTCGCCATGCGTTTATGTAAACCATAAGAAGTCTGTTACAGAGACTTACCTACTGTTAATATTGATTTAGAAGACGTCAATATCTTCTTCATAGAAGCATAATGCTACGACATGTCCAAAATGTACATAATGTATATGATAATTAAAAGGAAAGACTGATAATTTGTAGTAAATGAATCACACTTATGTACATAGGGAAGTTGTGTTAGCAGCAAGAAACACATATAAAAGCTCACCGAATGTTTAAGTAACGTATACAGGATGCTACAAAAAGGTGCAGCCAAACTTCCAGGAAACATTCCTCACATACAAATAAAGAAAAGATGTTATGTGGACATCTGACCGGAAACGCTTAATTTCCGTGTTAGAGCTCATTTTAATTTCGTCAGTATGTACTGTACTTCCGCGATTCACCGCCAGTTGAACCAATTGAAGGAAGGTAATGTTGACTTCGGTGCTTGTGTTGACATGCTACTCATTGCTCTACAGTACTAGCATCAAGCACATCTGTACGTAACATCAACAGGTTAGTGTTCATCACGAACGTGGCTTTGCAGTCAGTGCAATGTTCACAAATGCGGGGTTGGCAGATGCCCATTTGATGTATGGATTAGCACGGGGCAATAGCTGTGGCGCGGTACGTTTGTACTGAGACAGATTTCCAGAACGGAGGTGTCCCGACAGGAAGACGTTCGAAGCAATTGATCGGCGTCTTAGGGAAAGACCTAGAACGACGAGGACACCGGAAATGGACGAGGCAATTATTCGTGCAGTTGACGATAACCCTATTGTCAGCACCAGAGAAGTTGCTGCTGTACAAGGTAACGTTGACCACGTCACGGTATGAAGAGTACTATGGGAGAACCAGTTGTTTCCGTACCATGTACAGCGTGTGCAGGCACTATCAGCAGCTGATTGGCCTCCACGGGTACACTTCTGCGAATGCTTCATCCAACAATGTATCAATCCTCATTTCGGTGCAAATGTTCTCTTTACGGATGAGGCTTCATTCCAACGTGATCAAATTGTAAATTTTCACAGTCAACATGTGTGGGCTGACAAGAATCCGCACGCAATTGTGCAATCACGACATCAACACAGATTTTCTGTGAACGTTTGGGCAGGCATTGTTGCTGATGTCTCGATTGGGCCCCAAGTTCTTCCACCTACGCTTAATGGAGCACGTTGTCATGATTTCATACGGGATACTCTACCTGTGCTGCTATAACATGTGCCTTTACAAGTACGACGCAACATGTAGTTCATGCACGATGGAGCTCCTTCACGTTTGAGTCGAAGTCTTTGTACGCTTCTCAACAACAGATTTGGAACGCGATGGATTGGTAGAGGCGGACCAATTCCATGGCCCCCACACTCTCCTGACCTCAACCCTCTTGACTTTAATTTATGGGGGCATTTGAAAGCTCTTGTCTACGCAACCCCGGTACCAAATGTAGAGACTCTTCGTGCTCGTATTGTGGACGGCTGTAATACAAAACGCCATTCTCCAGGGCTGCATCAGCGCATCAGGGATTCCATGCGACGGAGGGTGGATGCATGTATCCTCGCCAACGGAGGACATTGTGAACATTTCCTGTAACAAAGTGTTTGAAGTCACGCTGGTACGTTCTGTTGCTGTGTGTTTCCATTCCATGATTAATGTAATTTGAAGAGAAGTAATAAAATGAGCTCTAACATGGAAAGTAAGCGTTTCCGGACACATGTCCACATAAAATATTTTCTTTCTTTGTGTGGAAAGTTTGGCCGTACCTTTTTGTTACACCCTGTATAAGTGAAGTTCTATACGATACATTTTGTATGTGTTCCCTGGTGTTAGCACACAGAAACTAAACTACGTATTTACTGTAAACTGTAAACTACTTATTTACTGTAAATTATTAAATTGTGTTTATAATTGTCACAAACAATACGAGTATGGACATTTTTGGACATTTAATGCCATTATATTTCCGTGAAGACGATATCTGCTAAACGAATACTCAGATGGCTCTGAGTACTACGGGACTTAACATGTGATGTCATCAGTCCCCTAGAACTTAGAACTACCTAAACCTAACTAACCTAAGGACTTCACACACATTCGTGCTTGAGGCAGGATTCGAACCTGCGACCGTAGCAGCAGCGCGGTTCCGGAGTGAAGCGCCTAGAACCGCACGGTCACAGCGGCCGGCTACAACCTATTTTTCAGGTCTGACGACAGTACCTTGACATTTTAAATTTATTTTTTGAAGCGAATCTTACCACAAATAACCTTGTTGCTGTTTAGATTATGTTGCCTCGAAATGTCGAAAAAATATTTCGGTACAGTTTTGCCATAACTGCAACACCTCTACATATACACCTACACTCTGCAGTACAGAGTGTACTTCCCGCTCCACCAGTTTCTAAGGCTTTTTTCCGTTCCATTGGCGCAAGGGAGGCGGGAATAATGATTACTGAAACGCATCTGTGTGTGGTGTAACCAGCCTGGCCTACGCGACGCGTAGGGGTTTATGGCACAAAGTGGTTATAATTAAACTTTCGCTGCTTGAGCCAGTGTAGATGGAACCACCTTTATAGGAATGATGTTCAGACTGAGCGCTGCAGTATTTGCGTTTTTGGAAGAGTTTATGCTATGACTTGCGCTTAGGCGGCAGTACTGGCCCGGCGACATAGGGCTGAAACACAAGCATCAGCGTGCATTACAGTTGCAGACAGTTAACACTGGACTAGACAGTACGAGCAGGGTTTTTCTCGTAGGGCTTTTTTTAAATCAAAACAATAGCAATACTGCTGATGCTCTTCGCGAGTATAGACTGATTAAAGGAACACGGAGAGGTCCTCTTTCCGCACGGGGTAGAAGAACATGGCTCAGAAGTCCGAGTTAACTGCCGATTTGGGAATTGCTCCTGGGAGAGGCCAACGGCGAACTGCGCCACGAATCGTTGAAGAAGTTGCTGTTGCCATGGCTGCGAATGCTGGATGCAATGTGCGATCTTCCAGCTTCGTCACTGCAACTGAAAACTCCGTGGTCCTCCGTTCGAAAAGTGCAACCAACGAACTCTAGTGCGGACCCAGGCCGTCGTGGTCGCCACATTCTGCAACGTTTGTAACCAACCTTAAACGTAAACATGGTACGCAGTTAACAGAGTTACTCTTTCACATGCAAATTAAAATGTATTTCTTTCAATGGTGTATTCGTTATTTCACTTCCACAAGTCCTTACACAAGTTTTCACAAAGTACAATTGTCCTTTGATCACTGGTTTTTCGTGGGAGTAGCGATACTTTAATTGTAACCTCACTGTATATTCCTAGGTTCCTTACGTGAAGCTGGTCCCTCAGAATTTGTAAGTAGGATTTCACGAGACTGTTGGCATCTGTCTTGAAGTCTCCCAGTTTTTCCTACATCTCCATGAAGCTGTCATGTGATTTAAACAAACCTGTGACCATTGGCACGGCCCTGCTGTGTATACGTTCAACAATCCTCGTTATTCCTATTTGGTACGCGTCCCATACACTTAAGCAGTAGTCTAGGACGGGTCTCACGAGTAATTTGTAACCAATCCCCTTTGCAGACTGATTGCATTTCCACAGTATTCCACCAATGAACCGAAGTCTGCCACCTGATTCACCAACGATTGAGTCTAAGTGATAGTTCCATTTCACATCCATACAAACTGTTACACCCAGATATATGTGTGAGCTATAGTGATGGCCTGACTGACTATTTGTGCGCTTTTATAGCTGTGCAGCTAAAATACACAGCACGAATAAAAAAAACCAACACACTTCTCTGGGGCATACGTGGCGTTACTTTTACGTCTGTCGGCGGCTCTGCATCCAAGATAACAAGCTACGTACACTCTGTCAAGAAATATTCAGTCTAGTCACAAATTTCGTTTTATACTCACATACGACCGCACTTTCGACGAAAAGCGTAGGTTTGGTGCTGAGTAGATTTTTTTTCTGAAGTCAATACCAACTGTCTTAACCTAAGGTTTTTAAGTAATCGTGTGATAAAAGCACAGGTTAGGTTTCGCGCGACGGATATTTTCGGAGTCCACTCTGGTAGAAATAGTTGATCTCATTCTCTTAATGATTCTTTTTTACATTTGAACCCAAAATTTCTGACGTTTATGACTTTTTAAAAATTTCGTTCTATTTTTATAACATAAGAAGAATTCGACTTGCGTTTTACTTCAAGTTAGAAATAAGAAAATGGCTGTACGACGCACTCATTAGAGGGAATACAAAGTCGGATAGGAGAATGAAGGGAAAAAAAATCGGCTACGTTCTTTTCAGCGGAGTCATGTCAGTATTTGTATTAAAAGATCCGGGAAACCACAATAAATCTAAATCGGGATGCATGGAGAGGGATTCGACCTCCGAACCTCCTGAACGTCAGACGCTGAAAGAGAATAGGCCAACTTGTCTAGTCAGTCTAATCAAAATGGCTCTGAGCATTATGGGACTTTACATCTGAGGTCATCAGTCCCCTATAACTTAGAACTACTTAAACTTAACTAACCTAAGGACATCACACACATCCATTCCCGAGGCAGGATTCGAACCTGCGACCGTAGCGGTCGCGCGGTTCCGGACTGAAGCGCCTAGAACCGCTCGGCCACACCGGCCGGCTCAGTCTAATTAAGTTCCTGCTTTTGCTGGTCAGCAATGACAGTACACTCACTGAATAAAAGGTTTTATACTTTCACCTGCCATTATGAGTGTTCTTCAATAATTTGAGTCAGCATACACTCTACCTAAAATTCTTCTCTCTAGCAACATTCACATTTAACACGAATAAAAGGTGAGTAGTTTACACAGATCTGTCTGAAGCGCCTTGTACACAGCTAGAAACGAAGCGCTCTCCTCGACCTTACATAATCCGAGAAGGTGCCTGAGATAACGATTAACTTCCACAATTGCAGCATGAATTCGCTGACTGCTCAACCACAGCAGCACTTATCGTGATGTAAAATGTTCACCCAATCATAGTCACAAATTATTTATTCCTACTGTGTCACATTTAATACTTCCATTATTCAAAATATTGAGTCATCCCCTACTATTTGAACATTACAGGTTGAACTGACAGCTGAATAATTTTTGTGTATTAAACGAAGTAAATTATATAGAGGTAGGTGCTACGCAGTAAAGTGACTTACAAGCTGGAAATAATAAACGACTTCTGAAGAGATATGTTGAAACAACACCACTAAAATATCAGCGTCATAATTATGTAACGTATGAGGCCATATTCAAATAAATAGTTCAAAGTTCTCTAATGGGTTTAAATGTTGTTTCACGATTATTCCCGGGAACTTATGCTGCTGCGTACTTCGTAATTGCGTTATTTTCTAGTGCTTGCCGGTTAGAAATCAACAATTGCTACAAGTAACGGTGTAGTCTGTAAAATTAAATGTGAATAAATATCAGAACTAGCAGTGCCAACCAAGGTTATCTGCCGTAAAAATTCTTTTAATCGATACGGAAATATTTTTCGACATGATTTAATCATGTTATTATTATTCGGACACTAATCTTGCACACTTTTTTTTCAGCCACTACGCAAATTCGCTCGCATGTGGTATTTGCTTTTCTCGTAGCGGATGCTGCGTTTGACCCACAAGACTGGGTACGATGCACGAACTGAGCGTGTCGACGGAAAGTGTCCTCTATGGACACGATATGACTCTTTGTGTTGTTCTGGACTTAGAAGCGTCGTATTGACTTGGGTCGAAGCTATATAAAACAAAGGAGTTGGTTGTCTGATTCGGCTGCATGTTCCGAATGAGTCTAATTACGACCATATGAGCCACATGAGGCATCAGTTTTATTAATTCCGTACGATTCATTTATTCTGTTGCTACTTTTGTATCCATCCACGTAACAGCGCAGCAGTGTTGCACTCACTGTCTCTTTATCGCCATACGCTTTGTTCACAGAAAGCAGCCAGTGTGTGATGTTACGCAACAACACAAATCCTTCATGAGAGCTTCCACAAATAAGCTCGTGTTTGCTGCGGCGGGAATCAGATGGTTCCTTTTCTCTGAGCTCACATAGTGCTCCGGACAAATTGCCGACCATTTCTGACCGGTGGGAAAATATTTTTCCACATCGCATCCCCCCTTATTATTAGACATTAGGTGCCTTTCCTTGGGCTCTTGTTAAGACCTTTAAAAATAAACCTAAATGTTGTGGTCGTGGAAACAGATTGTGTTTCCCTCTGAAATAAGTAGGTGAAAGTTTTGCACCTAGAGGATAGTGTACCCAGAAACACGTGATATTGTTTGGACGTTACTACAGACCAAAAAATTACAGGTCCATATCGTCAACGTCGAAATGCAGCAGGATTTTGAAACATATATTGCGCTCGGAACATTATGAATAACCTACAAGAAAACGGCCTATTGACACACGGTCAATATGGGTTTAGAAAACATCGTTCCTGTGAAATACAACTAGCTCTTTATTCACATGAAGTGTTGAGTGCTACTGACAAGGGACTTCAGATTGATTCCGTACTTCTGGATTTCCCGAAGGCTTTTGACACTGTACCACTCAAGCGGCTCGTAGTGAAATTGCTTGCTTAATGAATATCGTCTCAGTTATGTGACTGGATTTGTGATTTCCTGTCAGGGAGAGTACAGTTCGTAGTAATTGACGGAAAGTCATCGAGTACGACAGAAGTGATTTCTGGCGTTCCCCAACGTAGTGTTGTAGGTCCCTTCGTGCTCCTTATCTATATAAACAGTTTTGGGAGACAAACTGAGCAGTCCTCTTAGGTTGTTTGCACATGACGCTGTCATTTATCGACAAATAAAGTCATCAGAAGATCAAAACAAACTGCAAAACGATTTAGAAAAGCTATCTGAATGGTGCGAAAAGTGGCAGCTGATCCTAAATAACGAAAAGTGTGAGTGCTAAAAGGAACTTGTTAAACTTGGGTTACACGATAGATCAGTCTAATCTAAAAGCCGTAAACTCAACTAAATACCTACGTATTACAATTACGAACAATTTAAATTGGAAGGAACACATAGAAAACGTTGTGGGGAAAGGTAACCAAAGACTGTGTTTTATTGGCAGGACAGTAAGGAAAATGTAGCAGATCTACTAAGGAGACTGCCTACACTACGCTTGTCCGTCCTCTTTTAGAATACTGCTGCCCGGTGTGGGATCCTTACCAGATAGGAATGATGGAGTACATCGAAAAAGTTTAAAGAAAGGCAGCAAGTTTTGTATTATCGCGAAATACGGGAGAGAGTGTCACAGAAATGATACAGGATTGTAGATGTGGATGAAGTGATTTTAGAATCACAGGAAAGAATGGACAGTAGAGGCCACCATAAGCACTTACCACCACTTTCTACATGTTTTGTTGTTGTTAGACATGAGGTTGTGCTGTACATATCAACTGTAAGTATTTTACGATCTACACATTTAACTGGTGTACAATACATAAAACTGCTGGAATATACTGTTAATTCTTCAGGTGCAGGAGTTTATAGTGAGTAAAACGCTATGCCTGAAACCCTTAAAAACTTCCAGTGGAGGCAGAAAGATTTAGTCATTTTGTATTGTTCTAGATTCCATTAAATTCAGCAAAAGGTGGGAAAATATAAAGTTTGTTACTTTTTAGTTTAGTAAGTGACCTTTATCTAATTTACAAATTAATTCTCTTTCCATCGGAAGAAGGTCGAACAGAATTACAAATAAAACATCACTTACTTTTATACTGACTTGTTGAGCATACGACACTAACTGCTGAAGATGTATTTTACATGTGAAGAAAACTGACACGTAATTAGCTAAATTTTGGAAAATCTGGCACGAACGAAATTGAAAATTGATAAATATGCTCAAAACTTTTATGTCTGCAGTTGAACAGGAAAACATAGTTTTGGTTTGATACGAAAGAGAAGTAAATAAATTCATGTATAACGCTATCTACATCTACATACACATTCAATAAACCAAAAATGAAGTGCATAGCAGAGGGTCCGTCCCATTTATAAGGGTTTTCTTCTCTTTACATTCACGTACGGACAGCAGGAAAAATGACTGCTTAAATGCCTCTGTGCGTGCTGTAATTAGTCTAAACCAGTCTTTGCAATCCGTGGGGGAACGATACATAGGGAGCTGTTGTATATTCCTAGATTCAATAGCTGAAAGTCGGTTCTAGAAACTTTCTAAGTAGGCTTTTTCGGGGTAGTTTGCACCATCTCAGGCTTCAGCCAGTTCAGTCTATTCGACATCTTCGTGACTCTCTCCCACGGGTCAGATGAACCCTTGATCATTCGTGTTTACCTTCTTGGCATCCGTTCAGTATCCCCTGTTAGTCCTATTTCGGATGGTTCGCACTCACTGGAGCAATATCCCACCAAGGGTCACACGAGATTGTTGTATGCAGTCTCCTTTGTAGACTGGTTGCATTTCGCTAGTCTACCAATGAACCGCAGTCTGCCACGTGCGTTACCTACGACTGAGTCTATGTGACCGTTCCATTTCATATCCCTAGAAAGTATTACATCCAGGGATTCACATGGGTTGACAGCTTCCAATTGTGACTCATTGATATCATACACTGAAGCGCCAAGGAAACTGGTATAGGCATGCGTATTCAAGTACAGAGATACTTAAACAGGCAGAATAGGGTGCTGCGGTCGGCACCGCCTATATCAGACAACAAGTGTCTGGTGCAGTTGTTAGATCGATTACTGCTGCTGCAATGACTGGTTATCAAGATTTAAGTGAGTTTTAACATTGTGTTATAGTCGGCGCACGAGCTATGGGACACAGCATCTCCGAAGTAACGATGAAGTGAGGATTTTCCCTTACGACCATTTTACGAATGTACCATGAATATCAGGAACCCGGTAAAACATCAAATCCCCGACATCGCTGCGGCTGCAAAAAGATCCTTCAAGAACGGGACCAACGACGACTGAAGAGAATCGTTCAATATGACAGAAGTGCAACCTTTCTACAAATTGCTGCAGATTTCAATGCTGGGCCATCAACAGGTGTCAGTGTGCGAACCATCCAACAAAACATAATCGATATGGGCTATCGGAACCGAGGGCTCACTCGTGTACCCTTGATGACCGCACGGCACGAAGCTTTACGTCTCCCCTGGCCCGTCAACACCGACATTCGTCTGTTGATCACTGGAAACATGCTGCCTGGTCGGACGAGTCTCGTTTCAAATTGTGTCGACTGGATGGACGTGTAGGGATATGGTGACGACCTCATGAATCCATGGACCCTGCATGTAAGCAGGAGACTGTTCAAGATCGTTGAGGCTCTGTAATGGTGTGGGGCGTGTGCAGCTGGAGTGATTCGGCACGCCTGATACGTCTAGATACGACTCTGACAGGTGACACGTAAGCGTCGTGTCTGATCACCTGCATCCATTCATGTCCATGGTGCATTCCGACGGACTTGGGCAATTCCAGCAGGACAGTGAGACGTCCCATACGTCTAGAAATGCTACAGAATGGCTCCTTGAACACAATTCTGAGTTTAAGCACTTCCACTGGCCACCAAACTCCCCAGTCATGAACATTATTGAGCATATCTGGGATGGCTTGCAACGTGCTGCTCAGAAGAGATCTCCAGCTCCTCGCAAATCTTACGGATTTATTGATAGCCCTGCAGGATTCATGGTGTCAGTTCCCTCCAGCACTACTTCAGACATCAGTCGAGTCATGCCACGTCGTGTTGCGTCACTTCTGTGTGCCCGCGGGGACCCTACACGATATTAATTAGGTGTGCCAGTTTTTTGGCTCTTCAGAGTGGTTTTTTGGGAGGATTTCAGGCAACGTTGGTTCATCTGTAAACGAGACAGTATATAGGACACTAGTGTAATCCTTAATTGAGTACTGCTCGAGTTTTGGGATCAGCGCCTGGTCCAAATAAAGGAAGTCATCGTAGCAAATCAGAGACGACCTGCCAGATATGTTACCGGCAGGCTCGAAAAACACGCATGTATTACGCAGATATTATATAAATTGCTGGTGGAGGGGGAAGAAAGGAAAGAAAAGGGCTGGAGCTAAAGATATTAACTGCATCAGGACTTTTTGCGAAATCAGCGACGACGAGTGAAAATGAGTGCCGAATCTGGGAGATTCCGCCTAACGGGGGACGTTGATGAAAAAAACACACTATTTCAAAAATGCACCAAATCCACAGTTTTTGAGATATGAAAATGAAATTTAGTATCACTCTTTGCATGAAACTAACATATTTACGTATAAAATCCTTTGATCATATATATTCAACTTTTTTAAATGAAATTTGAAGTTTTATTTGCAAAAAATAATGTATGTTCCTTTTTCTCAAAAAGTATTCACGAGATTTCTACACAATTTTCTCTGTTTCATCTCTTTATATGTTGTAAGCGTCTCTCATGAGGTTTTAGGAATAGGTGAAATAGGCAAATTTTCATAATTTTTAATTATAATTACACAAGTACAATTTTAAATTCATGCAAAATTCTAATCATCTTTCCCCATATCTCAGGTTGCAATCAGAATTTCTAAATTTTCTCTTGAGCCTACGTTTATTAGGTTTACAGGAATATGTGTACAAAATTTCACAATTCTAGCGTTCATTGAATCTGAGGGTAACGTTCATAAACTTTAAAAAACAAACTTTTCAGGAAACGCAATTTTAAGTTCAACCTAACTTTTTTACTTATGTCACTTTTTCAGAAGGCACCACATTCGTACTCTGGGTCGTCTTTCCCTTCAAGGCTTCTCTTCTGGTTTCTTGTTGTCTGTCTTCTTACCTTTCCCAAGTCCTCAACTGACTTTTCATCTGCAGAGACGCGCTGTAAATCTATTTCCTAGCTTGAAGTGCATTCTTTCTAATACCTTCATCCTCCCGACGTTCCTATCATTAAATACAATAACTGCACCATAAGTTGCAATTCTGACAACTGTAGCAGAAGCAAATGTGTTTTTAGGGCATCGTTTCCATATGAGTGAATTTAGATACTCTTTGGATTTTGGGTTTTGCCATGAACACACTTTTTGAGAAGTGCAGGATCGGCCAAAGATGATCTATAAAACCAAAGAGTATGTATCACGGCCTTCTAGATGTATCCAGCTCACGTTTGTTTGAAAGTAAAACACAGCACACAGCATCGTTGTTCACTGAGCTGCTATTAAAGTGCTGCTTCAAAATGTGTGTGTGGCATGGAGGCCCCTTCACACTTTTAATTACTTTTCAACATTCAAACTTTGGGAACATATTGTCCACGAGTTGTACTAACAAATAAAAAAAATTGAAAATTTACATTTTTGGTCAATTTCATCAACGTCTCCCCTTAATAGGCCTTAACCACTGCCGGCCGGGGTGGCTGAGCGGCTCTAGGCGCTACAGTCTGGAACCGCGCTTCCGCTACGATCGCAGGTTCGAATCCTGTCTCGGGTATGGATGTGTGTGATGTCCTTAGGTTAGTTAGGTTTATGTAGTTCTACGTTCTAGGGGACTGATGACCTCAGATGTTAAGTCCCAAAGTGCTCAGAGCCGTTTTGAACCTTAACCACTGTATTATCCAGACAGAGTAGTTGTCGCAATTGCGCGGAATATCTCGGCACACTGCACAGGGTGAAAAGTATTTAAACCGACAAACTCTGGGAGGTTGGATGGGGCATAAAAACAAATATTTTTCCCTAATGTCATTTTTTTCTATGAGGTGTATTTAAACCGGTAGAGGAAGATTTCTCTGGCGACATATTAATTAAACCAACGAAAAAGTCCAGAGGGGACATATCTGGGGTCGAGCAGGCCATGGTACAGGACCACCTCTGCCAATCCACGTTTCTGGGAACCGTCGGTCCAGGAATCGACGCACACGACGTCTGAAATGTGCCGGCGCCCCGTCATGTTGGAACCACATGCGTTGTCTTGTAGGGAGCGGGACGTCTTCCAGCAATTCTGGCAATGCTCTGTTGAGAGAACTGTAATAGTGCCTGCCATTTAAGGGCCTAGGTAGCAGACAGGACCCAGTTAAACATTCCCCAACAACACCGACCCGCACATTAACGAAGAACCGCACTTGATGAGCGCTAGTAACTGTGGCATGTGGGTTATCCTCATTCCAAACATGCGAATTGTGCATGTTGAAGACTCCATCACGCCCGAACGTTGCTTCATCGGTAAACAATTCCGAGAATGGAAATGTAGGATGCATTTCACACTGTTCCAGGTACCAGTGCGAAAACTGTGCTCTGGGAGGATAATCAACTGATTCCAGGTTGTGGACACGCTGTAAGTGAAATGGACTTAACAATTGCTCTCGAAGGACTGTTCTTACATTCGTCTGATTCGTCCCCATGTTACGTGCAATTGCACGAGTGCTGATTGAAGGATATCACTCCACATACTGCAATACAGCTTCCTCAAATTGCAGCGTTCTTACCGTGCGACGGCGACCCTGTCCAGGTAATCTGCTAAATGACCCGGTCTCACGCAGACGTTGGTACACAGCAGCAAAGGTCGCATGATGCGGGATACGGCGACTAGGATACTGTTGTTGATAAACCCGCTGTGCAGCTCGTCCGTTGTGGTGCACAACGTAGTACGCACCAACCATATCAGTGAACTCACTCCAGGTGTATCGCTCCATTAGTAAACAGAGACAATGCACTACTACATTGGTGGACAGCAGTTGCCTACACCTGAAGAGCGTAATACGCCCTCTAACAACTAAAGATCCTAATACGGCCTCTAACAACTGAAGAGCGTAATTCGGCCTCCACCGGTTTAAACACTCCTCATAGGAAAAAAAGACATTAGGGGGAAATATTTGTTTTGATGTCGCCTACAACCTCCCAGAGTTTGTCGGTTAAAAACTTTTCATCCTGTACAAATGATTCACCTCGCTGGGCAATGAATCGGTAACCCTCAGAGCGGGTGCACATTTACGCTCGACCTCTGACGGAAATCTAAAATTGGCGAGCACGGAGGACATAGACGGGGACAGCAGGGTGGCTGTGGGGGTCAGCCGGGGAGCGTGCCGAGAATGTCTGTGCAGCTGCGATGGACGCTGTGTCCGGGTGGCGCACTGAGCAGGACATCCCAGGCTGGAGTCCCCGTCAGGCATATTTTTCCACTCGCCACTAATGATTCCCCATGAACCCCCGATGCAGATGGAATCAGTAGTTCCATACCTTTCATTTCCTTCTGCCTCCTCCACCTTCAGTTCACATAACATCTATCACACATGTGGATTCCACGTGATGTCTGTTCTTTAGGACAGGCGCTACGCACTCATATATTACGGAGGTGCTTCGTGACCTCAAATGGAAACCCCTGGGGGGGGGGGGGGGGGGAGGGGGGAGGCGACGTTCTTTTCAGGGAACACTACTGAGAAAATTTAGAGAACGGCTACTTGAAACTGAATACAGAACAATTCTGCTGGTGCCAACGTACACTTCGCGTAAGGACAACAAAGACTAGAGGAATTAGGCCCCGTACAGAAGCATACAGGTAGCCGTTTTTGTCTCACTCTATTTACTAGTGGAACAGGAAAGGAAATGACTAGTACAGGTAAAACGTACCCTCCGCCACACACAGTACAGTGGCTTTCAGATGCAGCTGTAGATGTAGATATGCCTGTGTGTACTTCTACATCATATTATTGATAAAAGTGATTTCTGGTAGTCAAACAGTTGATAGTCCAACCAGTCCACAACACACTTCACGCATAATTGTTTTACTGGGAGAGAGTTGTATATTAAGTTACTGTACTCACTTAATATATATGTAATCAAGCTGTGATTGCGGTCATTCGGTTTGTAATTTCATCAGTGTCAGAATCTGTGATATGAATCGAATTAGCGGATTTACAATAAGCTCTTTCTCTGTTTGGGCTAGGTGTAATGGTTGCATTACTCTCAACAATCTGAGCGTGGAATCGCTCTGGTAAAAGCTGTGATCTACAGATTGTCTATAGTTTATCCAAGAATACCACTGTTGCAGGCAGTTGTTCGTTATGCAACATAAGTAATATACTGACATGTGTCCTAGAATAATTACTCATAGGCCTTAAGAAGGTCACACCGGTTGAAATACTAATTTCAGACAGTTACGAGGGTCACTCCAAAAGAAATGCACACTATTTTTTTAAACCCTTCTTTTATTCTACATGTTTGAAAATTTTACAGTGTGTAGATACGTCATCTAGGAACATTATTTTCATTTCTCCACATAATTTCCATCCCTCTCAACTGCCTTACGCCATCTTGGAACCAGCGCCTGTATACCCACACGGTAAAATTCTGGACCAACCTGTTGGAGTCACTGTTTGGCAGCGTGAACAAGGGAGTCATCATCTTCAAACCTTGTTCCACGAAAAGAGTCTTTCAGTTTCCCAAAGAGATGATAGTCACATGGAGCCAGGTCAGGACTGTAAAGCGGGTGTTTCAGTGTTGTCGATCCGAGTTTTGTGGTCGTTTCCATGTTTTTTTGACTGACACGTGGCCGTGCATTGCCGTGCAACAGCAAAACATCCTGCTTTTGCCGATGTGGTCGAACACGACTAAGTTGAGCTTGAAGTTTCTTCAGTGTCGTCACATATGCATCAGAATTTATGGTGGTTCCACTTGGCGTGATGTCCACAAGCAAGAGTCCTTCCGAATCGAAAAGCACCGTAGCCGTAACTTTTCCAGCAGAAAGTGTCTTTTTGAATTTTTTTTCCTTGGGTGAATTTGCATGATGGCACTCCATTGATTGCCTCTTCGTCTCTGGTGAAAAATGATGGAGCCATATTTCATCACCTGTCACAATTCTTCCAAGAAATTCATCTCCACAATTCTCGTACTGTTCCAAAAGTTCGCTGCTTACCGTTTTTCTTGTTTCTTTGTGAGCCACTGTCAACATCCTGGGAACCCACCTGTCAAAAACCTTTTCTAACGCCAACTCTTTCAGTATTCTGCAAACACTTCCTTCTCCTATCCCAACGTAGCGTGACAATTTGTTCACTGTGATGCGTCTGTCAGCAGTTACCAATTCGTTAACTCTCTGCACATTGTCTCGAGTGTGTGCAGAACGAGGCCTGCCGCTGCGAGGACAATCCTCAATATTCAAATGGTTCAAATGGCTCTGAGCACTATGGGACGTAACATCTGACGTCATCAGTCTCCTAAAACTGATAACTACTTAAACGTAGCTAACCTAAGGACATCACACACATCCATGCCCAAGGCAGGATTCGTACCTGCGACCGTAGCAATTGCGCGGTTGCGGACTGAAGTGCCTAGAATCGCTCGGCCACCGCGGCCGGCCCTTAATATTGCCGTGCCCACTTTCATCACGTAACCTGCTTGCCCACCGACTAACTGTACTACGATCGACAGCAGCATCTCCATACACCTTCTTCAACCTCTTGTGGATGTTTCGCACTGTCTCGTTTTCACAGCACAGGAATTCTGTGACAGCACGTTGCTTCTGTCGAACGTCAAGTGTAGTAGCTATCTTGAAGACATGCTGTGACAGCGCCACTCACGGGATCAGGTTGAACTAAGTTTGAAAACAAGCGGGAAGGATGTACCTACACACTGTAAAACTTTCACAGATGCAGAATGAAAACTGTATTTTTACAAAAAAAAAAAGTGTGCATTTCTTTTGGAGTGATCCTCGTACTTCCTACCTCGAAATACTCTGAAGAGGATTCTCTATCATCTACACATTCTACAGTATACAACTTTATCCTTGACTGCTTGGAGCACCCGTGTCTCACGAAATTTATTATTATCCTTTTTGCGCTACGGTCGCAGGTTCGAATCCTGCCTCGGGCATGGATGTGTGTGATGTCCTTAGGTTAGTTAGGTGTAAGTTCTAGGGGAGTGATGACCTCAGAAGTTACGTCCCATAGTGCTCAGAGCCATTTGAACCATTTTTAATCGTTTTTGGTACGAAAGCATTAACTTTTTCAGAATCGTAGGTATGCTTTAGCATTTTTTTAAAATTTTCCGTGTTCTTTAATTTCCTAAGTTGCTCTTATATTCACACAAACCTGAACATTCTATAGTTCAACAAAGCTGATGGCGCATTCAGCGCCAAAAGCGTTGCTTAACACACATACTTATGGCTTAGAAATGGCTTTTATTCCATTTATTATTACTTCCTAAACAACATTATCGGCGTGTAGCTACGAGAAAGGTCCGCTTGACATGTTTGTGCGTTGAATTGTTACGAGAGATCGATGCTCCTACGGAATCTATGTGAAAATTTTACCACGACTGACTCTCGCGCGCAATTACCTTTCACCTCAGCGACAGCTCGATTCGTTCCCGCCTCTAGTTCCACCCTGCGGAGAGCTCGAAATGAATAGCAAAGCTGCCCATGTATCACCGTAACACCTGCTGACATCTGAGTCTTGGGTTTGCATTCTAAATTCACGCCTTGTGTCTACAGCCAGGCTAGTCGGGATATACAGGGTGAGTCACCTAACGTTACCGCTGGATATATTTCGTAAACCACATTAAATCCTGACGAATCGATTCCACAGGCCGAACGTGAGGAGAGGGGCTAGTGTAATTGGTTAATACAAACCATTTAAAAAAATGCACGGAAGTATGTTTTTTAACACAAACCTACGTTCTTTTAAATGGAACCCCGTTAGTTTTGATAGCACATCTGAACATATAAACAAATACGTAGTCAGTGCCGTTCGTTACATTGTAAAATGCAATTACATCCGGAAATATTGTAACCTAAAGTTGACGCTTGAGTACCACTCCTCCGCTGTTCGATCGTGTGTATCGGAGAGCCACGAATTACGTAGGGATCCAAAGGGAACGGTGATGGACCTTAGGTACAGAAGAGACTGGAACAGCACATTACGCCCACATGCTAACACCTTTTTATTGGTCTTTTTCACTGACGCACATGTACATTACCATGAGGGGTGAGGTAAACGTACACACGTGGTTTCCGTTTTCAATTACGAAGTGGAATGTTAGGTGACTCACCCTGTATACGGCGTGCTGTAACTATTGCTTATACGACACGCGATATACTGTATATGTGTATAAAAAAGATAGCTGCTATCGTTACATAAGCGTGAATTTACACAGTCCACTAATTTTCGGTTAATATAAACTCCTTCTTTTAACTGATTCTTCACTAAATCGTGAACAGCTGAAAATGTATACGTGACTTTGCATATTTTATCTCCTGTCTTCAGTAGCAATTGTCTTGCAAGTATATTTCAGTTCGTAGAAAAATTATACAATAACAACATCGTAAAAATTATTCGTCTCTGAATTTTATAAAAACGAATTATTTATTCGTCGTTACTTAAATACAAACCGCAAAGGTGCTGTGAATCAGTTTACAAGGGATAATTATTTGTGAAACACTGCTAACGCAATAAAAAATATATTTTTAAACGAAGAATCAAGCGAAGTAAAAAATACTTTATTTTGATGTATTTTTTTCCCTACCCTCAACAGCAAATACATGTAATTTTTACACACAACAGGTGGCAACCCAAGTAGGGAAGCAACAACAGTAGACTGCTTCCTTAGGAGAGCCTAATGACTTCGTGTGTGAAGTACTCATTGGATATACACTACTGGCCATTAAAATTGCTACACCAAGAAGATGACGTGCTACAGACGCTAAATTTAACCGACAGGAAGAAGATGCTGTGATATGCAAATGATTAGTTTTTCACAGGATTCACACAAGGTTGGTGCCAGGGGCGACACCTACAACGTGCTGACAAGAGGAAAGTTTCCAACCGATTTCTCAAACACAAACAGCAGTTGATCGGCGTTTCCTGGTGAAACGTTGTTGTGATGCCTCGTGTAAGGAGGAGAAATGTGTACCATAACGTTTCCGACTTTGATGAAGGTCGGATTATAGCCTATCGCGATTGCGGTTTATCGTATCGCAACATTGTTGCCCACGTTGGTCGAGACTGTTAGCAGAATATGAAATCGGTGGGTCCAGGTGGGTAATACGTAACACCGTGCTGGATCCCAACGTCATCGTATCACTAGCAGTCGAGATGACAGGCATCTTATGCGCACGGCTGTAACGGATCGTGCAGCCACGTCGCGATCCCTGAGTCAATAGATAGGGACGTTTGCAAGACAACAACCATCTGCACGAACAGTTCGACGACGTTTGCAGCAGCACGACTATCAGGTCGGAGACCATGGTTGCGGTTACCCTTGACGCTGCATCACAGACAGGAGCGCCTGCGGTGGTGTACTCAACAACGAAACTGGGTGCACGGATGACAAAACGTCATTTTTTTTCCAGATGAATCCAGGTTTTGTTTACAGCGTCATGATGGTCGCATCCGTGTTTGGCGACATCGCGGTGAACGCACATTGGAAGAGCGTATTCGTCATCGCCATACTGCCGTATCACCCGGCGTGATAGTATGTGGTGCCATTGGTTACACGTCTCGGTCACCTCTTGTTCACATTGACGCCACTTTGAACAGTGGACGTTACATTTCAGATTTGTTTCTACCTGTGGCTCTACCCTTCTTTCGATCCCCGCGAAACCCTACATTGCAGCAGGATAATGTACTACCGAATGTTGCAGGTCCTGTACGGGCCTTTCTGGGTACAGAAAATGTTCGACTGCTGCCCTGGCCAGCACATTCTGCAGATCTCTCACCAACTGAAAACGTCTGGTCAATGGTGGCCGAACAACTGGCTCGTCACAATATGCCAGTCACTACTCTTGATGAACTATTGTCTCGTGTTGAAGCTGCATGGGCAGCTGTACCTGTACACGCCATCCGAGCTCTGTTTGACTCAATGCCCAGGAGTATCAAGGCCGTTATTATGGCCAGAGGTGGTTGTTCTGGGTACTGGTTTCTCAGGATCTATGCACCCAAATTTCGTGAAAATGTAATTACGTGTTAGTTCCAGTATAATATATTTGTCCAATGAATACCTGTTTATAATCTGCATTTCTTCTTGGTTCATCAATTTTAATGGCCAAAGTGTAACTTGAGTAACAAATTCATCTGTCATAATTCGACAATTTTATACCTGCCCACGTCGACTATTGGTGATGTGATTGTTAAGTGAAAACGAGAAGAAGCAGCCACAGCTGTAACAAGACGAGGCAGTTCTCACGTACTGATGCACAGGGATCGATCAGCACTGCGGAGGATGGTGGTAAAAAAATTGCGTGAAATGAGCGGAAGGAATCATTAGTGAGTTCCAAAGAGGTTCCAGCAGTCCAGCTGGCACAGTGACTGTGCGTAGGGAGTTGAAGGGAGTAGTGCACAATGGTCGAGCAACCCCTTACAGGCCACATGTTTCTGCAGTCAATGCTAAGCGAACTGCTGTCGGCTGAGGCCCCTAAGACGTCTGTGAGCCTGTGGGAAAGTCAGAAGGACGTCAACATCTGTAGACATCAACAGCGACAAATCTTCTGCGGTCTCCCGCCTGAGTGACGCAATTCACGCTAATAGCTTTTCCAAGACAGTGCAGTACTTGACCTTCAATGTTTCTAACAGTTTTTTCTAACAGTTTCCCTTACTTTTAACATCAGTAACCGGCAGCAGACTTCCACATTTAATGAAGCGGATAAATTTCAGATATTTTTAGCTAACGTTACCGGTATGTGGCATATATCATTGTAAACGTTTGTGTGTTTCAGATGAAGCGTATGCCCCTGTAACTTACAAAATAATAGATGACAGGGAAATTTATTGTGGTAGGTCCACATATGAAACGTTACACTTTCTGCGGGGATATGAACATAGTTTATTGATTTCTTTTCCAGAGAGTTACAGCAACCAGACACAATTTTTAAAGAGAACATTAGTTTTTCCTACTATGTAGCTGCTGTATTTAAATCAGTTCTGTACAAATAAGTTTAAAACACATTTCTATCGCGGTTAGTTTGGGAACAAGAAACTTTCAGAGACTTAGGGGTGGATGCAACATGCTGTACATAATACTTGGCTACGCGCAGATGAATGTTCTGGTGGCGGAATGTTTCATTAGCTAGGTGTTGCAATGTGAGCCCGTGTTTCTGAGTGCACAACGCAACGCGTCTTCTAAATGACCTGCTGACGAGACGTAACGTCGACGGTATCACGGAGCGACAAGCTTCGTCGATGTGTCATCTGGAATCATTTGTGGTTGTGAGTTCGGCGATGCAAACACGACTCTTTGAATATGTCCTAAAAAACAAATCTACTTGTGTTAATTCGGTCGCACGTGTGAACCATTCCGGAGGACCTCGGCACCCCAAACATCTTACAAGAAATCGTTGTCCAGTTGCTGCACAATATCACGCGCAGTATAGGATGGGTAACCATCGTGCTGCAACCTCATACGATGTCCAATGTCTGGGTAGGCATTTTCAAAGAGAGCACCTAAACTGTCGACGATTAAAGCCCGGTACACTTCACCTGTCAGTTTTTCTGCGAAGTTATGTGGACCGATGATTCCATCCCCAAGGATTCCACAACAAGCAGTGATAGACCGCTTTCGTTACTGATCGAGAGAACATACCCACCAAGGATTTTCTGTGGCCCAGTCATACGCATTATGATGTTCACTGCACCATTGTTCGTAAGGCGTCCAGAGTGTAATTATCCAAGGTCCCTTTGCAGAAAGTAACTCTCCGGTTGAAATCCTCCGCAGCAGCGTTGGTGACAGGTAGTATGGGTGAAACTTGCAACCCTGTACGATATGCCACACAGGTGTAAGGCTGCAGAAACATCTCGTAGGCTGAAACGAGGATCCTGGTGTATTGCATCTACAACAAACACCTCCATCTCTTCACTTCTCCCTGTTCTTCATCTGTTACTGCCGCGCCTTCTCAAACTACTTGTTTGTGGAAGTCGTTGTTGAGCACTTAAGAACGTAATGGCTGCCGGAACTTCTCGTCCAGAATATATCACAGCAAACGCAATCACTGATTCATTAGCATCACGTCGGCATTCACCGAGCATTAGCAACCTGTAAAAGTGCTGGTTGGATGTGTATGCCATTTCTATTCGACACCGGTATCTGTGGCACACTGAACCCGTTTGTTTGTGCGGTTTGACCTTCCTCGTATATGACAATGTAAGGCGACGGTCAGCAATCCCGTCCATAGGCCGTGTAGATGACGCATTGTGTTGTGATTTCAAGAACTTGGGCGCACATTTGAACCCGCCAGGGCCGCAGTGGTCTCGCGGTTCTAGGCGCGCAGTCCGGAACCGTGCGACTGCTACGGTCGCAGGTTCGAATCCTGCCTCGGGCATGGATGTGTGTGATGTCCTTAGGTTAGTTAGGTTTAAGTAGTTCTAAGTTCTAGGGGACTAATGACCACAGCAGTCGAGTCCCATAGTGCTCAGAGCCATTGAACCCGCCAGTAGAACATTCATCTACTCACAGTCAGTTCCTGTTTGTCACCCATCATTTTGTAAGATACAGAGGTGTACATCTTATGTCAAACACACTGTTTACACTGGGAATAATTTTTGGCATAATAGCGCACAGATTTCAAAACTTAATGAAAGATAGTTTTTTTATCATTAATGCCAAAGCAATTAAGACCGACATAGATTTACTTTTAAAAACTTATTTTCATTGGAATTGCACATTTTCACACTGCAATTAGTTTCCGCTTACAGTTAGTGCCTAGTTGTAATGAAGCTACGTACTTTATCGAGAAATGAAAGAAAGAAACAATGTTGTGTGCCCACATGGCAGATTAAAGTGTGTTCTCTAACTCTTAAATTTCATGTGTAATGTTCTTACCTACCGAGCTGTGCAGACACTACATTGAAAATTTGATAAATTAAAACGCTGAAGAGCAGATTAATAACTGACGGAAGTATGTCCGTCTTACAATAAAGTATAATTTCGAAGTTTGCATCAGCCAGCCCTCGCACCTGGTTCTTAATAATCTGGAAAGAAGGTTGAACAAGTCAATACAACCTTAAAATTCGTGCCTCATTCCTCCGTCATTCATTAAAATAGAGACTGTATTAATCTTTTCTCTTGGATATAGTTATTTTTAAAATATTTTTTAAACCACGAGGTACCGTTATCCGTACGCCACAAGCGCTACACCTGAAATTTTCTCTCGACGGAGAAGCAATCGATTAGAGTGAGCCTTGTACGGATGCATACTTAGGGCACTTCATCTCAGGTACAGTGGTTTGGGCTCTAAGTCGTGGAGGTGCTTCGTGGTAAGGATGTGGGCCATTAAGTGGAAGAAGAAAAGGGCTACGTGTGGATTAAACAGTTTCTGTATCGTTCCCTTGTTTATTACTGTAATAAGCGCATCAGTGTCGCTCGCTGTTATTTTCGGTTGGAAAATAAGGAAAATTACATTCATTGTAGTGCTTGGTAATACACATATCGCTTTTTGAAGGTTGGAAACCAAGTGAAAGTATTAAACAGACAGCAATATGTCACTATGAGTCACCTGACTTGCTACTAAAAAAATACGTCCTGTGTTACTTAGTCCCACAAAAAGAAAGTAATTTTTGTTATTTAATATGTGAATATGATATATAACGCGTATAAGGATGGCAGAAAGACGAGAGCAAAGCCTGTGTTAATATGTTGAAGACTTATGGGACACGTTTTATGTTCACGCAGTGTGGCGGTTCTGGAGACCAGAAAATTCCTCTGAATGAATCAGTATGGATAGTGCGAAACCCGTTTATTCACGAGATCCAGAAGGCAGCAGATACCGGCGCCAGGTCGATGCTGTGTTCCTTCATTTCCGGATGTCGTTTGATACGCTACCACATAGTCACTCAGTGAATCAAATACGTGTCTACAGAATATCTGACCAACTTTGTGTTGTAAACTTTTGTGAAGAGTTCCTTGCAATTGCAGTGTTTTCTGGAAGGAGTGGTCAATATTCATGGATATGTCATGAAAAATCATTCGAAGCAAACGTGTATAGTAAAAATGAGCTCTAAAATGCATATCTTAAGAGCTGTGCACACTTATTTAACTTTGATACGTGAAAAAATCTCTTCTATTGCAATCTGTTTGCTTTCAATGTTTTGAGAGGTGGTAATGTGGACCGAAACAGGAAAAAATTTCCAATAAACACTGGCTCTAAAGAACATACTTTAAGAGCTATGAGCACGTGTTCATCTTTGCTACTGTGAAACACATCTCTTCTACTGAACAGATGCTCATAGGTCTTAGGGGGTGCATTTTAGGGTCCAAGTTTGCTGGACTTTTTTGTCGTTTACGTCCATACTACTTCTTCCAAAAATATGGAAAGCAAAGAGCACGCTGTAGAAGAGATTTGTTTCACAGTATCGAAGATGAAGAAGTGCCCATAGCTCTTAAAGTATGTTCTTTAGAGCCCGTGCCTACGATACCTTTTTTCTCCGAATGAATTTTCTGTCGTATCCCTGAACGTTGACCATTTCTTCTGGGGCAACCTGTAGCTCAGAGCATGTTATTCTTAACAGAGGCAAAGCTTCCTCCAAGGGAGTGCTATAGTGTCATTACTGTTCACAATATATATTAACGACCTGTCAGATGACGTCGGAATGCTGACGAGGCTATTCCCGGATGATGTCTTCGTGTAGAGAGAAGTCGCAACTCTAGAAAATTGTAGCACAATGCAGGAAGACCGGAAGACGATTGACTCTTGTGCAGGAATTGACAGTTGCTTCTCAGAGTAAACAAATATAACATATTGTGCACAAATAGACGGAAAGATTCGTTGTTGATTACACGATTTCCGAACAGTCACTGGGAGCAGTCACATCCTGTAAATATAAGGGATTATGCGTATGGGATGATTTAAAGTGATACGACGAAATAAAATTAATCATAGAAAGGACAGGTATCAGACAGAGATTTACTAGAAAAATCCTCAGGAAGTGTAGTCCGCCCACGAAGGAGGTAGCTTACGAAACTCTCGTTTGATAGGTAGATGAATACTGCTCGTCAGTCTGGGATCCTTGCCAGAAAGTAGTAAAGATCCAAAAAAAGGCAGCGCGTTTCGTCACTGTTTCGTTTAGTTAGCTAGAACCAATAGGAGAGTCGTTTAGCATCACTATGTGGTTCTTCTTCTTCTTCCTTTCTTCCTAGGCTAAAGCCTGTTTCCTTCAGTACACGACAGTCTACCCTGAGATTGTCGCTGCATATTTTCCTTGGACACCAATATTTCGTTGATCAGTTGGTGATTTATCTTTTACGATTTTTCACAATCTTCCATTCGTCTCTCCTGTCTATGTGTTCGTTCCACTCATGCTTTCTCTTATGTATCCATTCACTGCTGGAGTGAACTTAACATCCTTTTCTAATGCATTCACTTCTCTATCTATCTCTCAGTCTTCCCTGTAATCCTTTGCAGACTTTTCATTTTCGTTGCTTCGAAAAGTATTTTTGTTTTTGATGTTTCCGGTCTTGTCTCAATTGTGTGTATCGTAACTGGTCTTGCTATTGTTTTGTATTTATTGCCTTTCCTAATTGCTTGTTTTTCCAAATAGTATCATTTAAACACCCTGCGACTTTGTTTGCCTTTTCTATTTGTTCTCTGACATCCTTTCCTACATTGACACTGCCGGACCGATTAATACCACGACATTTATATGTCATTACCTATTGAATAATTTTTCCATCGATTTCCAGTTTACATCCAATTGGTTCTACAGAAGTGGCTATACATTTGTCTTTTTGCGAGTGTATGACCATGTTTAGGTTCTTGGCTGCCACGTTAAATATATGTAAAGTCTCCGCAGGTTATCTTCAGCAGAACTGCATCATCGGCATATCAAATAATTTTTAGTTTTTATTCTCCATTCTGTAATCACTGCCAGTCAATAACCTCTCTATCACCTCGTCCGAGATTATATTAAAAAGTAGCAGAGTCAGATTTTATAATACCACTATTAACTGATGTGTAGCTAGTTAACACGAAACCAGTTTTCACCTAGATGTGATTAACTTTTAAAATTCCAAGAGCGTACCTTCATAGAACAGTCAACTGATGTATTACTTCCTTTATTCGAGCTTGGATAGAGGCTTACCAGCAATCGTTCATCTCGCACACCATTCGTGATTGGATTGGGGAAGAGGGTGGGCGAGGAGTCACAGCGGTACACAGAATCCTCTGCATAATATTCCATAAGGTGGCTTGCAGACCACTGATGTAGATCGTGGATTTAGCGGTACGTATTACTAATAGTGATGCGGTGTGTGCGCCAATGACGGAATAGTGCAATGAAGTGGCCATAATTTATAAACAAAGCAGAAGTTTCGAACGGGGAACACATGTTGCAGTTCATGTACGTGAGTGAGTGCCTGTGAGAAAGCCTGAAATTCTACAACGAAGTAAATTTATAACTTGTTGCTTTGTGTTTCGTGTGCCTTCACCTGTTAGAAATACTCCACCGAGATTCATTGTGTGTGTGAGCTGTGGTGCCGTGGTGTGGGCGCAGGGCAGCTGCAGGACATGGTGGAGGCCGCTAGCGACGCCGGCCTCAGGAGCGCCCTGGAGCACCTGGAGGCGCGCGCCGCCGCCTTCGTGCGCGACAGGAGCCGCCAGCTGGCACGCGTCGCCGACCACGCGGGCGCCCAGAGTAAGTGCTACGCTGGCAGACTAACCACTAAAGGCGACGATTCTGTGACAAAGAGACGTGGCCAGTTCTCTACTAAACATTTTGCAGGGGCTACGAAGTCAGCGCAGGGAGGTAAGGTCACCTGCTGCTACAGGGAGTTTATTGTACAAGCCACTTGAAAACTGATACAAACGCTTAGGCCCAAATTACGGAAACAGCAGAGCACCCTAAACTGATATTTTCAGATAACGAAATGAACGAGAATTTTTTTACGTACTTTTCATGCCCAGCAGGGCTGTTCGTGTAATGACCCACTGGAGAGTCATGGACTTTTCATACAAACATCGGCCGAGTTAGTGGTGGAGCAAAAGGGGTCCCAGTTCGAAATACAGCATGGATGTAATTAAACTTTCGCTACTTCAGCCAATCTAGACGGAAAACTGTTTACCGTTTCGGAACCCAACTTTATATCTATATGTAGGTCAGTACCCAACATTGCACAGGTATATACTTACTCCAGTCAGGAGTATTATTCCACTCTTCTATCAGCCCAGTTCCACCTCCTCCATCTGTCTAAGGAACATGGAGAAGTCCTCTTGTGGTTGAAGAACATGAGTTGGGAGTTAAAATTAACTGGCGATTTGCGAATTACCCATGGGAGAGGCCGACGGGTAATGGTGTCACAGAAAGCTGAAGAAGAAATTTCTGTTGCCACGGCTGAGAATGCCGGAAGAAATGTTCGATCTTGAATAAGTCCACAAGCTGTATCACGATAGCTCAACATTCCATTGCCCACTGCTCGAAAAATGCTGCGATCATTTGTGAAGTGGTATCGATACAGACTTCCAGCCTGTTGTGGAGCAGAAGGTCGTCGTACTGAGCGACGTTTGTATCGTGGAACATAAACATCAAACGCAATTAACGTTTGTTATCCTCTCGTGTGGAAATTAAAATGTGTTTCTTTCAATGATTTATTCGTTGTTACCTTCCGCGTGTACTTACAATAACTTCCATGAAGTTTCATTGTCCTACGATCAATCGTTTTTCATGGGGCCCTCTCAAGTAGTGGAAGCTTAACTATAACCTCCCTGCACTTGGAGGGGAGCTATGAGTCCAGCATTTGCCCTACAACAAAGGGAAACCTCCCAGAAACTTTGGCTAGAACCAGCGGATGGGAACTATTTTTAATTTGATTCTGGGACATTATTTCCTAGACCAAAAATATGAAATCTAAGTTATATATAGGTTCAGTTGTATCGACGTGTGTAGGAGCGCAGAGATACATCGATGTTTCTAGTTGCAAGTTATTTTGAACGATGTTTTATATCTATGTTTTGTATGACATTTAGAACAATGCCCTCGCTTATCAACTGCTATTCACAGTCGAGGATTTCATGATTCTTTGCTGTTTTTATACTTGTTTGTGAAATTGTTGACCTAAAAGCGGGGTTTGACTCCGATCCATTGATTGCTTAACAGAAACTTAATGTACTAAATTTGCGAAAACTATGAATTGGTGGTTTAATCTTAATTGTAGACAGGTAAATAAATGCATTCTTTGTTGTTCATGATAGATTAGTTGTTGTTAGAGTGTGTAATACATCTATTCCTCAAAATTACTCAATTATCAACTAATTATATTACATTCCTCTCTTACTCCATGAAATATTTTATTGTTTTGTTTGATATATATAGTGATGGATAAGTTTGTATATTCCAGTTGTGTATAAAAAATTACTACAACGGCTCGTATTAGGATGACATTTGGCACACAAAGAGGCCATGAGCTGACAAATGAGTTTCCCTGGGGCATTTCCGACTACCGTGGGCAAGTGAGTTACCTGTAACTAGTTAATACAGCTCATACCTGTCTGCCAATTATCCCAAGAAACTTGTCTGTATCAATCCCCTAAAAATGGTTTTCCAAAAGATACGATTATACTCTACTTAAAAAGTGAATTAAGCAAACAAATGAGAAGGTGTTTGAGATTCAAATATACCTCGATTGTGGCACTGCCTAATGTGTTGGTCTCAAGGTTTAAGTTATTACATTTTGATGTGGTCACATACTTCAGTGAATTCGCGAAAACGGCAAAAAATTGATAATAAATACGATTCCTCCGACGAGTCAGGAAAAAAGATAAGACTATCGATATATTGAAGTATAATAAACATATAATACATAGTACATAAAGTTTAGGTCGTTTTCATATACTGCTACAATGGACACCGAAGTTCCGATGTATTTGGGTTCATCTGTTGCTCCGATAAAACTAAATCCAATTGACATGTGGGAAGGTATAAAATCTCTGTTACCGGGAGTATGTAAGTAAGTCATGATATTTACCAGTTCTAGGAATATCGATAGTAACTCAGAAATGTAATCGGTAATTCAGTTAATGAACAGGAAAGTACAACATCGAACCCTAAAAATGAAAAAAATACTGATTACTGATCGCAGCGATTACGTTGTTATATACTGCAATTGTGTTGAGATTTGTATTAGTTAAAAGTTTACAATAAAAATATAGAACTGTAATCGGGTATCATTTTATCTAAACTTTTAATAGCAATTAGTTAATTTCTTTCACATATACACTTTATAGTACTGTAAAAACCCATAAAGCAATAGGTTTCCCTCGAATCAAAAATTCGAAAAACTATCAGTCTTATCATACATCAACGTTCCCCTCGGAACAACAATACATCGAATGATTGATGTTTATCAAAACGATGTATGTATCCCTAGACGTGTGCAATGTGATAGGTTCATACTGTGCAATGTGAGTCAGGCACATATTTATAAACTGCACTTAATGACCAACAACTGTGCACAGCTTGACATTGCTGGTGCTACGTTCAAAAACAAGATACAAATATCTGTCCCGAATACTCGGTGAAATTTGCGACCATTTACTGTTCGTGGCTGATTGTCGAATATCGAGTGTTACTTATCACCAGAATTTACGGATATACATGCAATGTACGGTGTAGCCAGATGTGCAGAGAAAAATTTCTCAGTAGACATCGTCCAACTAGCAATTAACCAGTGAAAACTCGATTCTATAAAGACTCGAACTTCCATGAAGCATGTAAGCGAGAAGAAGTTAGGAAAACGTTCGAAATTGTGTTTAAAGTTTGTTGGAAGTTCTCATTAGGAAACACTGAACGGATATAGTCTGGGTGATTTGCGCTCCATTTTAATAGCTAGTTTTTCACGGCTCTCGATGTTCAAGACGCCATATCTCTTGAAGGATGTGTCGTACGATTATGTAATTTTGGACGTACGTTCAGTAGTATGTGTGGAGGCAGCCCGAAAACTTTGTTGTGAATAGTGTCAGTATTAGTACAGAAATAAAAAAATTAAAACCCTATGTCTGCTGCTAACGTTTTACTGCATTAACAGTGAAAATGCAGTGATCGATAAACTGCATCCTTTAAATGTATATACAGAGTGGTCCATTGATCGTGACCGGGCCAAATATCTCACGAAATAAGCCTCAAACGAAAAACTCTAAAGAACGAAACTCGTCTACCTTGGAGGAGGAAACCAGATGGCGCTATGGTTGGCCCGCTAGATTGCGCTGCCATAGGTCAAACGGATATCAACTGAGGTTTTTTTTTTTTTTTTTTAATCGGAACCCCCATTTTTATTACATATTCGTGTAGTACGTAAATACACTCCTGGAAATGGAAAAAAGAACACATTGACACCGGTGTGTCAGACCCACCATACTTGCTCCGGACACTGCGAGAAGGCTGTACAAGCAATGATCACACGCACGGCACAGCGGACACACCAGGAACCGCGGTGTTGGCCGTCGAATGGCGCTAGCTGCACAGCATTTGTGCACCGCCACCGTCAGTGTCAGCCAGTTTGCCGTGGCATACGGAGCTCCATCGCAGTCTTTAACACTGGTAGCATGCCGCGACAGCGTGGACGTGAACCGTATGTGCAGTTGACGGACTTTGAGCGAGAGCGTATAGTGGGCATGCGGGAGGCCGGGTGGACGTACCGCCGAATTGCTCAACACGTGGGGCGTGAGGTCTCCACAGTAGATCGATGTTGTCGCCAGTGGTCGGCGAAAGGTGCACGTGCCCGTCGACCTGGGACCGGACCGCAGCGACGCACGGATGCACGTCAAGACCGTAGGATCCTACGCTGTGCCGTAGGGGACCGCACCGCCACTTCCCAGCAAATTAGGGACACTGTTGCTCCTGGGGTATCGGCGGGGACCATTCGAAACCGTCTCCATGAAGCTGGGCTACGGTCCCACACACCGTTAGGCCGTCTTCCGCTCACGCCCCAACATCGTGCAGCCCGCCTCCAGTGGTGTCGCGACAGGCGTGAATGGAGGGACGAATGGAGACGTGTCGTCTTCAGCGATGAGAGTTGCTTCTGCCTTGGTGCCAATGATGGTCGTATGCGTGTTTGGCGCCGTGCAGGTGAGCGCCACAATCAGGACTGCATACGACCGAGGCACACAGGGCCAACACCCGGCATCATGGTGTGGGGAGCGATCTCCTACACTGGCCGTACACCTCTGGTGATCGTCGAGGGGACACTGAATAGTGCACGGTACATCCAAACCGTCATCGAATCCATCGTTCTACCCTTCCTAGACCGGCAAGGGAACTTGCTGTTCCAACAGGACAATGCACGTCCGCATGTATCCCGTGCCACCCAACGTGCTCTAGAAGGTGTAAGTCAACTACCCTGGCCAGCAAGATCTCCGGATCTGTCCCCCATTGAGCATGTTTGGGACTGGATGAAGCGTCGTCTCACGCGGTCTGCACGTCCAGCACGAACGCTGGTCCAACTGAGGCGCCAGGTGGAAATGGCATGGCAAGCCGTTCCACAGGACTACATCCAGCATCTCTACGATCGTCTCCATGGGAGAATAGCAGCCTGCATTGCTGCGAAAGGTGGATATACACTGTACTAGTGCCGGCATTGTGCAGTGCCTGTGTCTATGTGCCTGTGGTTCTGTCAGTGTGATCATGTGATGTATCTGACCCCAGGAATGTGTCAATAAAGTTTCCCCTTCCTGGGACAATGAGTTCACGGTATTCTTATTTCAATTTCCAGGAGTGTAAATATGAATCTTTTAGTTGGACCGCTTTTTTCGCTTTGTGTTAGATGGCGCTGTAATAGTCACAAACGTATAAGTACGTGGTACAACGTAACATTCCGCCTGTGCGGACGGTATTTGCTTCGTCATACATTACCCGTGTTAAAATGGATCGTTTACCAATTGCGGAAAAGATCGATATCGTGTTGATGTACGGATATTGTAATCAAATGCCCCAACGGGCTTGTCCTATGTTTGCTGCTCGGTATCCTGGACGACATCATCCAAGTGTCCGGACCGTTCGCTGGATAGTTACGTTATTGAAGGAAACAGGAAGTGTTCAGCCACATGTGAAACGTCAACCACGACCTGCAACAAATGATGATGCTCAAGTAGGTGTTTTAGCTACTGTCGCGGCTAATCCGCACATCAGTAGCAGACAAGCTGCGCGAGAACCGGGAATCTCAAAAACGTCGGTGTTGAGAATGCTACATCAACATCGATTGCACCCGTACCATATCTCCATGTACCAGGAATTGCATGGCGACGACTTTGAAAGTCGCGTACAGTTCTTCCACTGGGCACAAGAGAAGTTACGGGACGATGACAGATTTTTTGCACGCGTTCTACTTAGCGACGAAGCGTCATTCACCAACAGCGGTAACGTAAACCGGCATAATATGCACTATTGGGCAAAGGAAGATCCACAATGGCCGCGAGAAGTGGAACATCAGCGACCTTGGCGGGTTAATGTATGCCACCATTTTGTCGATGGCAGTCTAAATGGTGAAATGTATGCTGATTTCCTACGTAATGTTCTACCGATGTTACTACAAGATGTTTCACTGCATGACAGAATGGCAATGTACTTTCAACGTAATGGATGTCCGGCATAGCTCGCGTGCGGTTGAAGCTGTATTGAATAGCATATTTCATGACAGGTGGATAGGTCGTACCATGGCCCGCACGTTCACCGGATCTGACGTCCCCACCCCCGGATTTCTTTCTGTGGGTAAAGTTGAAGCATATTTGCTATCATGATCCACCAACAACGCCTGACAACATGCATCAGCGCATTGTCAATGCATGTGCGAACATTACAGAAGGCGAACTACTCGTTGTTGAGAGGAATGTCGTTACACGTATTGCCAAATGAATTGAGGTTGACGGACATCATTTTGAGCATTTATTGCATTAATGTGTTATTTACAGGTAATCACGCTGTAACAGCATGCGTTCTCAGAAATGATAAGTTCACAAAGGTACATGTATCACATTGGAACAACCGAAATAAAATGTTCAAGCGTACCTACGTTCTGTATTTTAATTTAAAGAACCACATGTTACCAACTGTTCGTCTAAAATTGTGAGCCATATGTTTGTGACTATTTCAGCGCCATCTGTCACAAAGCGAAAAAAGTGGTCCAACTAAAACATTCAAATTTCTTTACATACTACAGGAATATGTAATAAAAAATGGGGGATCCTATTTTTAAAAACACAGTTGATATCCGTTTGACCTATGGCAGGGCCATCTAGCGGGCCAACCATAGCGCCATCTGCCTTCCCCCTTCAAGCTAGACAAGTTTCATTCCTTGTAGTTTTTCGTTTGAGGCTTACTTCGCGATATATTTGGCCCGGTCACGATCAACGATCAATGGACCAACCTGTATATTTTTGGCGGAGGGCGGGGGGGAGGGGGGGGGGGGGGTGCGGTGTCAGCGAGGAGAACGTTCCTAAAGGTCTCCAATTATGTGTAAAGTTTGTTGTATGGTGTCAAGAGGTCCCATTCTCAAACACTGGATGAATGAAGTCCGGGAATTTGCGCACCGTCAGTTACGCTGCCTGCACGCAAACACACACTTTCTAACTGTAATAGTTGAAAATCAAAGTCTTGTTGGCTCTAGAAGCCACTGGATAGGCAACCTGCAAGAGGTTCTGAGTTCGGGATGTACCGGCTGTATCCCCTACGAGTCATCAGGTGCATTTTCGCTGGTGTTTCGGCATATATTTGCAATTTCGTTATTCCAATATGTAGATGGTATCAGTCTAAACAAATACTGCGTATCATGCATTTCATGCAACACCCAGCGTCGAAGGAAAGCGTGTCTGTGTCTCCCATAGCACTAGACTAATTTGGGGTCGCATTATCAAATGGGTACGTAAAATTCCACTTAAAAAATCATTTTGTTTCTAGCCGGAAGCAAAGTGACACTTTCTGTCCACGGTGGACGTCGCATGAAAGACGTCATGATCAGTATTTGTTGGGCTGACACAATCTACATATGGCAAAAACTAAATTGCAAATATCTGGTGAAACGCTAGAAAAAATGCACCTCACGACTTTTAAGAGAGACACCCTGTATATGGTAGTAGCTTGTGGCACTATTGGCCGGGAGACCCTATCTGGAGTAGTTCGTTCGCCGAGTGCAAGACTTTTTAAGTGAAGCCACTTAGGCGACTTGTGAGTCGATAATGATGAAAATGATGTAACACAGTACTCAGTCCTCGAGAGGATAAAATCTGTAACCTAGCTGGGAATCTAACCCGGACTTCCCATATGGCAGTCGGCCACGCTGGCTTTATTTCTTTTTTAATACAGTTTTATTGATCATTCTTCCTCAAAGTTTACATGCTTATTATCTACTCCATATAACTAACATAATTATTCTGTAACATAAAGGATATTTGTCTTCAATATTATTATTAAATAAAACTTTTTCTTGAGATAGTGAGTAAAAAATTGGCACATTCAGCTTCATAGTTTCTCATCCGTTTATGTTTATGATGGTCTGTTGCGAGGTACTCACAGAAGCCCTGTTGACTCTATTCCTCATTAAGGAACGGTCAAAAGTTCCCGTTTGAGGGCGTTGCTGCCGTGTACGTGCAACGTAGAGCGACTCCGTTGTGGGTATATAAACACCAACATGAAAGGGAGGTACCCAGGCTACCATCGTACTACTCGCTCCTTCCAGCTTCTTGGTTTTTCTCTTACCATCTTCGCTCGTCCTGTGCGCCTCTGCCCCACCCTCACCTACCTTGGACTCACCATTGACCGTCACCTCACCTGGATCCCTCATCTTAACTCTATCCAGTCCAAAGCCAACTACCCCCTCTGTCTCCTTAAACTCCTCTCTGGCCGGACATGGGGATTGAACCTCTCTACCATCCTCCACAGCTACAAATCCTTAGTCCGTCCCATCCTCTGTTGGGCCAGTCCTGCCCGGATGTCCGCCCCCTCCCCCCCCCCCCCATCGCCAAATCGTGTAAGTCGCTCCAGATCCTCGAGTGCCATGCACTCCGCCTCGCCTTCCATAGAAGCCTCCCATCCCCCATGCAAATCCTCTATGACATGATTCCTTTCCCCCATCTGTTCCTTTTCCTCAAACATGTCCACGCCCTCTACACCTCCCGCCAACTTGATTCCCCTCATCTCCTGGTTGCTCCTCTCCTCTCCAACCCCCGCCCATTGCCCCACCTTCACCGTCGTCCCTATCCTCCACCTCTACACCCTTCATCTCCTTTCTCGTGGTGGCTTCCATCAACTCCCCCTTTGGATGATGCCCTCTCTCCCTCCATTTATCTCTCCTATCAACTATGATCCTCACCTCCCCCTCCCTCCATCTGTCCTTTTTCCAGGCTTCTCTCCCCCTCTTCCATCTTGTTTTTTCTCCACCTACCCACTCCTTGACCCCATTCTCTCCTCCCAGGTCCTTTTTCTTTCCCCTTCACTGTCTTCCCCACTCATTCTCACTTCTGCCCTGCCCCCGTTTTCCTGTGTCCTCCCCCTCCATCGGCTCCACCCTTTTCTTCTTTCCTCTCCTCCCCCTTTTTTCCCCTCATCAGTCCGGATACTCCCCCCCCCCCCCCAATCTCCCTTCGTGTCTCCTTTATAATGCTGTTTTAAGTGTGTATTCAGTGTTGTGCGTCCCCTGTCAGTGTTGTGAATAGACACCATATTGTCGCTAGGTGTGCTTTTAAACTGTTGCAAACAGAAACCAGACTGTCGCCGTGTTTTTTTTTAAATTGTACCTATCTATTTACTGTGTATTTAATCAGCATCACCGACCCTTTGTTTTTATATTCTCTTCGCAATTTTTCGCCTTGTTCCAGTTTCAATCAGCCACCATTTTATCGCCTGTTTTTATTTTTATGAGAAGAAAAGAATAAAAACACGTTGGTCCTGTTCCGCTGCATTTGTTTATAATGATACCATAGTTCACGTTTCCACATTAACCCCACGCACGTCGAAAATACACGAGTGCCGGACTGGTCCCTCCCTCCTTTTTTCCGGGGCGTTCTGGCAGCAGCCTATTATGCCTTTTTGCAGCCTGCAGAAAATCATATCTCCTAATTTTGTTTTTAACTTTTCTGTAGGCTGCAGAGTGGCATAATAGGCTGCTGACAGCCAATAAATGAAAACAAGAGGGAGGGAGCAGTGCAGCACTCGTGTATTTCCGACGTGCGTGGGGTAAATGTGGAAACGTGAACTATGGTGGCATTATAACCAAATGCAGCGCAACAGGACCAACGTGTTTTTATTATTTGCTTGTATGCCAATATAAATACCACTAGACATCTGTCGGTCAACGGAGAATGTGTACGGGACAACTTGTCTGTCGAAAACCACCATTATGGAATGGTGTTCAAATGGTTCACATGGCTCTGAGCAGTATGGGACTTTACTGCTGTGGTCATCAGTCCCCTATAACTTAGAACTACTTAAACCTAACTAACCTAAGGACATCACAGTCATCCATGCCCGAAGCAGGATTCGAACCTGCGAGCGTAGCGGTTGCGCGGTTCCAGACTGTAGCGCCTAGAACCGCTCGGCCACTCCGGCAGGCTGGAATGGTGTGCGAAGGTGTGGTGTTGCTTCATGACAACACACGTCCCCATATCATAAATGTCGCAGTGCGGAAATTACGCCAGCTCATACGACAGACACAAGACCACCCGCTCTGTAGCGCTGATCAGCCCCCAAGCGACTGTCACACCTTCGGCACCCTAATAAAGGCCTTGAAGCGTCGATGATTCTGTCAGACGGGGATGTGCGGCAGGATGCGGACTTCTTCACGCAGCAGACGCGGTGTTTTACCGGAAGGTTGTCATCGACCTGATGGGTCGGTAGTAAGAGTGCCTCAGAGCTCCCGATGCTTTTGCCGATTGGCGTACTGACTCTGGAGTGTACGGCCTTCGAACGGAAACTTTTTGATGGCCCCCATAACATACCATATGATCGTTTAGACAGTTCACTGCGTTCCTCTTCACTTTGGAAAATCGGACATCAGTTGGGTTGAGTAAATCCGCTGTGTCCCCGCCCGGCCATCTGTGGATGGTTTTTAGGCGGTTTTCCATCTGCCTCGCCGTATGAGGGCTGGTTCCCCTTATTCTGCCTCAGTTGCACTATGTCGGCGATTGCTGCGCAAACAAGTTCTCCACGTACGCGTACACCACCATTACTCTACCACGCAAACGTAGGGGTTACACTCGTCTGGTGCGAGACGTTCCCTGGGGGGTCCTCCGGGAGCCGGACCGCACAATAACCCTGGGTTCGGTGTGGGGCGGCGGAGGGGTGAAGTGTACTGCGGTAGCCGTCGTGGCGTTGTGGACCACTGCGGCTGCGGCGTGGACGGAGCCTCTCCGTCGTTTCTAGGTCCCCGGTTAACATACAATACAGTACAATGCAAATCCGCTGTTGTTATTGTACAGCGTGCAATCCACTTGATACTCGGCACCACGGGTCCAATTCCATTCAATGTTCCTTCCTCATTTATAGATGTATATCTATGTTCCTCACTGTCGATAAGATTACATGTTGAGGGCAAGAGGGAATCGGTGAGGTATTTTGTGTATAATCTGAAATTAGTTGGAATTTTGCTATTGACGGCGGTGTACCGCAAGACTCTCACACTCGTTATTAAATATTGGTTCTGAGTATTGTTTCATACCACTTGCCAGTTTGTACTCCTGTATTTCTCTTCTGTCATGTTTCCAGCTTTGTGTTCCGTTAATGTATGGTATAATTAACTTACTTTTGTCAGTTTGTTATCGGTCGTTGCCGCTTGCATATACCCTACTGACCATTAAAATTGCTACACCAAGAAGAAATGCAGATGATAAACGGGTATGCATTGGACAAATATATTATACTAGAACGGATAGGTGATTAAATTTTCACGCAATTTGGGTGCAGAGGTCCTCAGAAATAAGTACCCAGAACACCTCTGGCCATAATAACGGCCTTGATACGCCTGGGCATTGGTCAAACAGAGCTTGAATGGCGTGTTCAGGTACAGCTGCCCATGCAGCTTCAACACGATACCACAGTTCATCAAGAGTAGTGACTGGCGTATTGTGACGAGCCAGTTGCTCGGCCACCATTGAACAGACGTTTGCAGTTGGTGAGAGATCTGGAGAATGTGCTGGCCAGGGCAGCAGTCGAACGTTTTCTGTATCCAGAAAGGCCCGTACAGGACCTGCAACATGTGGTCGTGCGTTATCCTGCTGAAATGTTGGGTTTCGCAGGGATCGAATGGTGGGTAGAGCCACGGGTCGTAACACATCTGAAATGTAACGTCCACTGTTCAAAGTGCCGTCAATGCGAACAAGAGGTGACCGAGACGTGTAACCAATGGCCATCACGCCAATACCATCACGCCAGTATGGCGATGACGAATACACGCTTCCAATGTGCGTTTACCGCGATGTCGCCAAACACGGATACGACCATCATGATGCTGTAAACAGAACCTGGATTCATCCGAAAAAAATGACGTTTTGCCATCCGTGCACCCAGTTTCGTTGTTGAGTACACCATCGCAGGCGCTCCTGTCTGTGATGCAGCGTCAAGGGTAACCGCAGCCATGGTCTTCGAGCTGATAGTCCATGCTGCTGCAAACGTCGAACTGTTCGTGCAGATGGTTGTTGTCTTGCAAACGTCTCCATCTGTTGACTCAGGGATCGAGATGTAGCTGCTCCATCCGTTACAGACATGCGGATAAGATGCCTGTCATCTCGACTGCTAGTGATACGAGGCCGTTGGGATCCAGCACGGCGTTCCGTATTACCCTCCTGAACCCACCGATTCCATATTCTGCTAACAGTCATTGGTCTCGACCAACGCGAGCAACAATGTCGCGATATGATAAACCGCAATCGCGATAGGCTACAAGCCGATCTTTATGAAAGTCGGAAACGTGATGGTACGCATTTCTCCTCCTTACACGAGGCATCACAACAATGTTTCACCAGGCAACGCCGGTCAACTGCTCTTTGTGTATGAGAAATAGGTTGGAAACTTTCATCATGTCATCATGTTGTAGGTGTCGGCACCGGCGCCAACCTTGTGTGAATGCTCTGAAAAGCTAATCATTTGCATATCACAGCATCTTCTTCCTGTCGTTTAGTTTCCCGTCTGTAGCACGCCATCTTCGTGGTGTAGCTATTTGAATGGCCAGTACTGTAAATTTTGGAGAGAGATCAAGGAATGGTTTCAGTAAGGAGGTTCAAATGGGTGTAAGTTGCAGCAATTACTACTCAGAAATGAAGAAGCTTGCATAGGCTAGACTAGCATGGAGAACTGCATCAAACCAGTCTTCAGACAGAAGACTACAACAAAATTTATCTTCGTTTATTTATTTCACGAACAAGTGTAGATACACATTAACGGTTGGGGTATGTGGTTTCATCAATGTTCCTTCCCAAACTTATAAAATCTTATGATTTTAATTTGTGTGGTAATAATAAGATGAAGGAGGTATCCCTAGGTGGTAATGAATTTAAGTGGTCGAACTTAGGTCAATTTAGGGGTCAAGGATTATGCTAAATACACCCAACAGGAAGTGGTGGTGTCGCAAGTCGGATGTATACGACAGACTTTTAGGCTAGGCGCAAATTGAGACGCGTGTAGCACGTGTGACGTGACACGACACTACAGCGCTACACGCACGAGTTGCGCGGGTCCAGCGCACATTGCGACGCGTACACCGTACTTCGCACGTGCCGGCTGGCGACGCTCTGCGCTCACAGAACCGCACCGCGCGCAACCTGTTATCTTTCTCAAACGACTTTACAGAAACTATTCACAGAAAATATTTGATTTTTGCCTTACTTGTAGCGTTATGTGTCAGCTTCGTGCCGTTGTGCCCATCATCTCGCTGATGACCATTCTTATCGTGATGAAACTACGCAAAATTCGCAATGTTTTGCAACGAAAATTTTGCGTTTGGTGCGTATTACGCCATATATTGCTGCGTATGAAATTTAGCTAACATGTTGAATTTTTGTTTAGACTTGGGAGGAGGTCTCTATCTGCCTCCGATCTCGAGAAATTGGATCCTATGTAGCGCGCTCACTCCCGATCTCACGCCCGCAACATCTCTCATACTCCTAAACCGCTCGAGACATCGAAACGAAAGTTTGGTGAATGACAGCATACAAGGAGGAGAGTGTTTTGTCAATTCTTAAACACAAGGAGCTTTTTTATCTATGGTGATATATCAGTACTTCCCTTTTTGTTTGTTTCACTCCAGTGACTGTAATTTTTAAGAGTTATCGACAGCTAGCGAAACAAGAGCTTCCTAGTACCAAAATAAACATGAAATTTTTTCTTTTATGTTACTGCAAACCGACACTATGAGGTTTTTTGTAAGTTAACGAGCTCTGTGATTGACAATTCCTTGTTTAATGAGGCACATCGTTTCGGAATTCGGTCGCAGTAGCTACTGTGAGATGAGTCTGGTAAATTACACTGTGACAAAGAAAGTACAATTAAACCAGCCACCAAGCGAAATGTGGCCGTTACTCACAAACGGTGATACTTCTTCGAATGAGAAAAGGTTAAAAACTCACACAAAAATAGATTGCCACTTCTGTTGGAATTTTGGTGGAATCTCTGTTACCCATCGCATTTTTAACACTGAGCTACTGGAATGGAAACTTACCAAAGGATTGTCTTGATCTGAGCAGTATTAAAATAATGACGAGCGTTCCTTCAGGCGGAATGATAGGCACATGCTAGATACTGGTTACTCAATCTACGGCTTGCCAAGCTGACAATGTGTGATCGCGAATAAAATACTTGTTATTCAGGAAAATAAACAATTGATCTGTCGCACAACCCAATGGTCAGGAGGATAACGCGCGCGGCAGGAATGCTAGCAATGTGTGCCTTGTGAGCTGGAGTTCGAAAAACATTGTCATGAAGGTAGATCTGCCTTTGTCAGCAGTACATTTCAACAAATTAAATATATCTAATCATGTCACTCTTTAAGGATATTCCTATTTTCGTAATAATACCGACCATTTTCCTCATTTGTGTACTCTGTTGTATAATTAGTTTATTAATGCTGATAGTGTGCGTGTAACAACTGAAATGCTTTTTCTCATCACGACGAACCAATTAAAACATTGTCATTTGTGACTGCTTTTCAACTGTTTCTAGCTTGCAGTGAAAATGCGATGTTCACATGCATGTAGTACAATGTGTCGTATTACATTATTACATCCACATCCAAGTAATCACAGTGAGACTTTTATACTTCAGATCTTGGAACACAAAGGGATCACACCTGTGGAGATTATTCTTTTCTAAACTTTTGTAACAGATCGTACATATACGCCAGCATAATAGGCAGCGAGAAGATAACCTCGTTTTACTTTCCTGCCTTGGTTCTTAATCACATGATTTTATAATATTCCTTGCTCCCTTATTCACTACCCTCCGTCCCTTCGTGTGATCTGAAAACATCGCGGAGGCATGTGATACAACTGCAGCGGCCAATGGATCACCAGTTATTGAGATATGCATTTTTCTTGACAGAAGAAAAACAAAACAAAACTATACAGATATAAAAACAGAAAAGTATAATGGACTAACGAAGAAATCTGGAGCGCTTAAAAAACGAAAAACGAAACACTACCCAAGGGCAACAAAATTTAGTATACAGTAAGGCAAAATTTATCGTATGGACAATACTACCACTGCTCGTATGCGCCGTTCCGATGTGAGCATATGGCCGGGCTACTTTTCCGCTTCTCGCCTAAAATTTCCCACGGTGCTAGCGAGGCACGAGAAATGGTGGCGCAACCACAACGCCGCGCGACCTGGCGCAGGCGCGGGTCGCGTCCCAGTCTCGTCGCGTCGCAATTTGCGCGGTCCCATTTGAACCAGTGAAGTTGCAAAAATGCGCGCTGCGCTGCGTCGCTTCGCACGCGCTATACGCGTCTGAATTTGCGCCTAGCCTTACGTAGTGTTTGCGCTTCCAATGTTTATATTCGTATTAGTTTCGAAGATGAGGTGTCGTGCGACTTGCGCCAACAGAGTACAGCGAGGCCACGATCCAGTGTGTGAGCAACCTGAACAGCAGCGAGCACGTGTGTTGCAGTGCTGCAGCTCGCGCAACCGCGGCTGTGGCGAGGCCTGGGCCGGTTTGGCGCCTCGCCGCTAGAGGCGCCAGCGCAGCCTGGCGCGCTGACCGCCAGTTCGCTGGCGAGCCTGCTGGTGCAGCGCTGGCCCTCCGAGGGCGACTCCGACTTCTGCCTGCGCGGCCTGCTGGACGGCTGCCGCGTCTCCAGCGGCTGCTGGAGGGTCGAGACCAGCAGCGAGCCGGTCCCCAGGGGATACTCCACCACGCACCGCCTGCTCTTCTACTCGGTCGCCTGGAGGGTAAGCTCTACTTTCCACACATTACTTATTTTTTCCTCTTTCACTTTCGATCTCTATTGGAGGGGGCAGTGTTTATCTATCATCAAACATATTTCCTTCTTTATTGATCATTTATTTCCCACTCCATGGGTTGAGCGGTGGCAGCAACCATGTTGCTGCTCTTCAGTCAACCGCTTTTAAAATATATACATCGCCATCGCCCTCATATACAGGGTGTTACAAAAAGGTACGGCCAAACTTTCAGGAAACATTCCTCACACACAAAGAAAGAAAATATGTTATGTGGACATGTGTCCGGAAACGCTTGCTTTTCATGTTAGAACTCACTTTATTACTTCTCTTCAAATCACATTAATCATGGAATGGAAACATACAGCAACAGAACGTACCAGCGTGACTTCAAACACTTTGTTACAGGAAATGTTCAAAATGTCCTCCGTTAGCGAGGATACATACATCAACCCTCCGTCGCATGGAATCCCTGATGCGCTGATGCAGCCCTGGAGAATGGCGTATTGTATGACAGCCGTCCACAAGACGAGCACGAAGACTCTACATTTGGTACTGGGGTTGCGTAGACAAGAGCTTTCAAATGCCCCCATAAATGAAAGTCAAGAGGGTTGAGGTCAGGAGAGCGTGGAGGCCATGGAATTGGTCCGCCTCTACCAATCCATCGGTCACCGAATCTGTTGTTGAGAAGCGTACGAACACTTCGACTGAAATGAGAAGGAGCTCCATCGTGCATGAACCACATGTTGTGTCGTACTTGTAAAGGCACATGTTCTAGCAGCACAGGTAGAGTATCATGTATGAAATCATGATAACGTGCTCCATTGAGCGTTGGTGGAAGAACATGGGGCCCAGTCGAGACATCACCAACAGTGCCTGCCCAAACGTTCACAGAAAATCTGTGTTGATGACGTGATTGCACAATTGCGTACGGATTCTCGTCAGCCCACACATGTTGATTGTGAAAATTTACAATTTGATCACGTTGGAATGAAGCTTCATCCGTAAAGAGAACATTTGCACTGAAATGAGGATTGACACATTGTTGGATGAACCATTCGCAGAAGTGTACCCGTGAAGGCCAATCAGCTGCTGATAGTGCCTGCACACGGTGTACATGGTACGGAAACAACTGGTTGTCACGTAGCACTCTCCATACAGTGACGAGGTCGACGTTACCTTGTACAGCAGCAACTTCTCTGACGCTGACATTAGGGTTATCGTCAACTGCACGAATAATTGCCTCGTACATTTCAGGTGTCCTCGTCGTTCTAGGTCTTCCCCAGTCGCGAGTCATAGGCTGGAATGTTCCGTGCTCCCTAAGACGCCGATCAATTGCTTCGAACGTCTTCCTGTCGGGACACGATCGTTCTGGAAATCTGTCTCGATACAATCGTACCGCGCCACGGCTATTGCCCCGTGTGCCGGCCGCGGTGATCTCGTGGTTCTAGGCGCTCAGTCCGGAGCCGCGCGACTGCTACGGTCGCAGGTTCGAATCCTGCCTCGGGCATGGGTGTGTGTTATGTCCTTAGGTTAGTTAGGTTTAAGTAGTTCTAAGTTCTAGGGGACTAATGACCACAGATGTTAAGTCCCATAGTGCGCAGAGCCATTTCAACCATTATTGCCCCGTGCTAATCCATACATCAAATGGGCATCTGCCAACTCCACATTTGTAAACATTGCACTGACTGCAAAACCACGTTCGTGATGAACACTAACCTGTTGATGCTACGTACTGATGTGCTTGATGCTAGTACTGCAGAGCAATGAGTCGCATGTCAACACAAGCAACGAAGTCAACATTACCTTCCTTCAATTGGGCCAACTGGCGGTGAAATCGAGGAAGTACAGTAAATACTGACGAAACCAAAATGAACTCTAACATGGAAATTAAGCGTTTCCGGACACATGTCCACATAACATCTTTTGTTTATTTGTGTGTGAGGAATGTTTCCTGAAAGTTGCTTTTCTTGTAACACCTTGTATACAGTGATTGGGACTGTCTGTTCCGTCTTCACACGTTTACACTGAGGTGACAAAAGTCATAGGATATATCCTAATATCGTGTCGGAACTCCTTTCGCGCGGTGTAGTGCAGCAACTCAACATGTCACCGACTCAACAAGTTGTTTGGGACTCCCCTACACAAATATTGAGCCCTTCTATAGCCGTCCATGGCTGCTAAAGTGTTGTTGATGCAGGATTTTGTTCTGGAACTACCCTCTCGATTATGTCCCATAAATGTTCGATGCAACTCATGTCGGGCATTATGGGCGGCCAAGTCATTCGCTCAGATTGTCCAGAATGTTCTTCAAACCAGTCAAGAATAACTGTGATCCGGTGATGTGGTGCATTGTCATCCATAAGAGTTCCGTCGTTGTTTGGGAACATAAAGTCCATTAATGGCTATAAATGCCCTCCAAGAAGCCGAATATAACAATTTCGAGTCAATGATTGGTTCAGATGGACCACTGGATTCAACCCATTCCATATAAACATAGTCCACACCATTATGGAGCCACCACCAGCTTTCACAGTGCTTTGTTGACAACTTGGGTCCATGGCTTTGTGAGGTCTGCGCCACACTCGAACACTACTATCAGCTCTTACAACTAAAGTCGGGCCAACAGATATGGTCGAGAGCCCAGGAGAGGCGCTGCAGGCGATGCCGTGGTGTTAGCAAAGGCACTTGCGTCAGTCGTCTGCTGCCATAATCCATTAATCCAGTAACGTGGCCGTAGGCCACGGCACTTCGTGAGAGGTAATGCCTGAAATTTGGTATTCTCGGTACATTCTTGACTCTGTGGATCTGGGAATACTGAATTCCCTAGCGAATTCCGCATAGCAAACTCAAAATTGGCTTACTTAATAGAAGGCACTATACGTGTATTGTTACTTGTATCTCATACTTTTCTTATATCTGTGATAAATTTTGTATTATATGGCAGTTTGTTGTGTAGTTATATCCCTTTGTGGAAGCTTTCTTTTCGGGAGCGGCCAATGTTTGTACAGCAACGTTTTCAAGATGTGCGTACAAGGCATTCGTATAATTTAGAATAATCCATGCACCGATCTTTAATTCTAACAGCTCTCTTTCATTTTAGTAAGAAAGGGTTTGTAGCAGAAAATGTGTGTATTTTTGTGAACTTCACATGACTGTTCAGATCTCAACCAATGCCATTGTAATAAAGACAAGCGTAAGTTGCGCGCGGGTCGTTTCATCTTCATCTCCATATAGCCTCCTTTAGCCAACACAGAACTTTCAATCATTGTGACACGTTGCACTATCTTGGTAGGAAACTATCAGTACGGCAACCGTACTGCTTTTCTGTTATAAGCAGCGTACTTTCACAGACCATTCCCTTTCAGCTCGGCTGCGCCAACGCCACGTCTTTCGCTGATACGGACTGGAGCACCCGAATCCCTGAGCTGTGTGCCAGCATCTTGCTGGACGCTGAAGAACTCGCCGCGGGCGGCTATCTATCACCCACCAGGGATCTCTTCACCGAGCAAAGTAATCACGACATTTGTACAGCTTACAGTGTGCAGTGTGACTTAATAAGCGTTGTCCACCTAGAGCAGAAGGAATTTCTCGTTTGTCAGAAGATAACACCACAGTAGCAGTTTGTAACAACAGGCGCGAGGAAAGAAATTTTGGAACACCCAGTACTTCACATGATTTACACGCTGCTCGTGTCACGTTATTGACCTCTATTTAGTATTGCTAATACACAATACAACACGATAGTGCATTTCGCACGACCACTACATGTATACTTCGCAATCAGTCTCACAGTGTGAGTGCATGGTACTTCGGCTGCTACAATAAATATGTGACCACATTCTCATTGTTAAATCAGATATGTATGGAACTTTTTGTGCGCAAATTACACTCCAGTTACAACACATTGTCATTAATCTGCGTTTCACAGATGGAATATTCGAGGGCGTACTGAAAAGTAACGCCTCGGAACTTTTTTATGTGAAAACTCTTGAAGCTTCTTAAATAAAACAAACGATAGTAACATTCTACATACGGGGTGATCAAAAAGCCACTATAAATTTAAAAACGTAATAAACCACAGAATAATGTAGACAGAGAGGTACAAATTGACACAAATGCTTGAAATGACATGGGGTTTTATTAGAACAAAAAAAAAAACAAAGTTCACAAAATGTCCGACAGATGGCGCTGGACAGCAAAACATTAGTGACTGCGCATGACAATCGTGTATAAAAGGAGGTGTAATGAGAGAGAGAATCAGATGCTCCAGCAGTCGCAGCATGTTGACGTTACCTGAAAAGCCGCTTTTAGTGAAGCTGTATTATCAGAATGGGGAATGTGCTAGTTCAGCGTTACGATCCTATCGCCATAGGAAGGAGATTCGAACGGGTAAAGCTCCGTTGAAAAATGCAGTTGTGGCGAGAATGATTTCGAAGTTCGAAGCCACGGGTTGTTTAGACGATAGACCCCGTAATACCCGACCGAGCACAAGACGTAATGCTGCTGAGACAGTTCAGGAAGAAATGGAGACTGTAGCGGGTTCGTCTCTGCAAGGGGAAGTCGGCGCTCGTGCAGTCGCACGTCGCAACGGCATTCCATACACTACTGTTAGGTTGGCCCTTAGAAAAGATAGCGGAAGATGACGATTCATTGAGTAACGTGTTGTGGACCGACGAATCTCATTTCACGCTCCGAGGGTCTGTCGACGACCACAACTGCAGAATTTGCGCTACCGAAAATCCTAGAACTGTCGTGGAAACTCCATTGCACGACGAGAAAGTCACGGAACGGAATGGGTTGGATTTACCAAATATACCGTTATCGTGCCTTTTTTCTTCGAGGAAATGCGTGATTCTGAATTTGTAACTGCTACCGTGACGGGTGAGAAGTACTGCGATATGTTACAGAATCGCATCATCCCCAGCCTGGCTGATAAACACCTGCTGGAACGTACGATGTTTATGCAAGATGGCGCTCCACCCCATATTGCTAGACGCGTGAAAGATCTCTTGCGCGCATCGTTTGGTGATGATCGTGTGCTCAGCCGCCACTTTCGTCATGCTTGGCCTCCCAGGTCCCCAGATCTCAGTCCGTGCAATTATTGGCTTTGGGGTTACCTCAAGTCGCAAGTGTATGGTGATCGACCGACATCTCTAGGGATGCTGAAAGACGACATCCGACACCAATGCTTCACCATAACTCCGGATATGCTTTACAGTGCTGTTCACAACTATTCCTCGACTACAGCTATTGTTGAGGAATGATGGTGGACATATTGATCATTTCCTGTAAAGAACATCATCTTGGCTTTGTCTTACTTTGTTATGTTAATTATTGCTATTCTTATTAGATGAAGCGCCATCTGTCGGACATTTTTTGAACTTTTGTATTTTTTCGGTTCTAATAAAACCCAATGTCATTCCAAGCATGTGTGTCAATTTGTACGTCTCTATCTACATTATTTCGTGATTTATTCAGTTTTCAAATTTTTGCTGACTTTTTGATCACCCAGTATTTATTCTTCATGTCTAGATATTTATATCTCAATATAATTACTCTGGCGGTGAATACATTTCTCCCAACGAGAGACCAGTTTCTCGAGACAGTTATTGTAGAATGTCTGACTTGGCTGACGGAGCTACAACCTCACCTCTGCTTGCAAAGGAGGGTGTTCTTTAAGTTTTGCAAAGAGATGAAAATCGGGTGGGGCCAAGTCGGGACTGTATGGAGGATGATCAATGACAGTGAACTGAAGGCGTCGTCGGACTGTTGCAGATGTTTCAGCGGTCGTGTGTGTCCCTTCGAATTCGAAACTCGATTACGTCACGCTGTTCCTCATATACAGAGTTGGTTATGTTACACGCTACAGTTCGGAGCCCTGTAGCGAGAGAGGGCTGCAAATACAGTATGCAGACATGAATAATAAAAATGTAGAATGTTAAAAAAATAGGAGGCACTACTTTCCAGCATGTCCTCACACAATCAGTTAACAACGGCGTACCTTGACTTATAATTCATTTGTACACTTTCTCTCAAGTACTATATTTCCGCAAGACACCGTATGAACGTAAAGCACAGGGATAATGCTTCGGAAACTGAATAGAAGACAAGGCATTTAATTTAGTGGATGGATGGAGGAAAAGAACATTAGAGTTGAACGTCCCATCGACAACGAGAGGATGAAGACGGTGCACAAACTCGAACTGGACAGTAAATCAGCAGTGGCCTTTCGACAGGCGCCATCCTGGCAGTCTCCATAATTGAGTTATATAAACCACGGAATCACTAAATCAGGACAGCTGTATGGATATCTGAAGTCCGTTAAACCTTTGCACTATCTCTCTCAATCCTGTACTGGAAGGGAGACTTTTGCTATGCTGGATGTTGTACTTTGTCCTTGTATCCAGCGTTTCTAGTCACTAACAAAAGAATACGAATTTATTCGTTCACCTTCTACTGTAGATAAATAACTATTTATATTTGAATCTGCCGCTCTAGAAACTAGATTTATTTTTGACCGACATGAATATTCTTTTGTACTCTGTTGAATACTGGTCTCGTAACATATCGTGTGCCTGTTACTTGGGATACATAAATTTGTTCAGAACCAAAACATATTCGTGGTTTGATTCGTCTGAGGTCCTGTGGATCAAATAGTAGGCTTTATTCATAAAGTTGAGTATCATCTGCAGTTAGTTTACGTTAGTCCCATTACAACAAACTATATGTTTTCTGTGTTCCAGTTGTCCTTTGTGGTCTAGAGGGATTTAAAGAATTTATAAAACCTTCGTGGCTGGAGAAGATACTATCATGGCAACGACCATTTGGCTGTTACGGAAATCTGCATAATTCTATCCTACGCAAAAGGTAAGTAAATTTTCTCGCAGTCGGTTAGTAAAATAAAGTAAATGACTTGGCGTCCTTTGATGGAGAATGCCAGAGCCGTAAAATCATTTTTCCAAAAACGGCTCTGTCAACAGTTGTAAGCAAGGAACTACCTTCCACAACACCTCTCCTCCATCGCCCCAACCTAAACAAATTGAAGCTAACTCATGAAAACGGCGCTGTTTAGGTTTATATTGTTTAGGTTGGGGCGATGGAGGAGAGGTGTTGTGGAAGATAGTTGCTTGCTTACAACTGTTGACAGAGCCGTTTTTGGAAAAATATTTTTACGGCTCTGGGGTTCTCCATCAGTTCATATTGTTTAGGTTGGGGCGATGGAGGGGAGGTGTTGTGGAAGATAGTTCCTTGCTTATAGCTGTTGAGGGCATCACGGTCCATTTCTAGGAAAGGGCGGATAGATTTACGTAACATAAGTATGATGAACTAGCAGAGTACCTAGTGTTGCCCGAGTAGTCCGAGTAGTGCTTATTCCAACCTTGTGTTACGGCTTCTGCACCACTTGTCAGCAGCAGACACAGTGGCTGCGCCAAAGACTGAGACGGCGTGGAGTTTTACAATTATTTATTGAACTTTCTTTACAATTTCTACCTCGTCGTCGCTGCCCAACCCTGCGAATCCCTCCACCTGGCTGCTGCTGTGTAGATTCTCCGATAATGCGCGCAACGCGCGCCGCTGATCGCACTCGGGAGCCTCAGGCCACCAGTGCTCCGCTGAGGCCAGGATGGTCTGTGGTTGAGATGAACTCGTCGCCGCTGGGCAGCCCAGTATGGCCGCGTCGCGGTGAGGTCAGCTGCTGGCGCCTGCTGCACCGGCGGCCTGGAAACCGTCAGTCGCAATGTCTGCGAGGTGCCGTCATGGACGGACCACGCGCCGTGGGGCCGGGTTGCCGTGGAGTCCGGGCTTCAGTCCCCGGTGGCGCCTGTGACCGAGACCGCGCTGCGGCCGGTCCTGCTGGAAGTTCTCGCTGTAGTAGTCAGCCACGGTGCCGACCGAACTCGGGCCGACCTCCAGAGCTGAAGTTGATATCTGGCGGCGAACGGATGACTCCTGCGAGCTGGAACAGACTTCCGGAATCGTCAACTACGAAGACTGGACATCCAGACATGGACCACGCCCGTCCTCAGATCCAAACTGCTTCCTAATGGCTTCTGTCTGTTGCTGCCTGCGCTCCACTATTTATATCCGGCAGGAGGACGTTTTTTTTACCCTCGGTGGTAGCTTTTTGTTATTACTCCCGCAGTATATTGCAGCATAACTCTGCGTGCTGGCCCTACTTCCCCTTACTCAGCACTGTCCAGGCTTCACTCAGCGCTCGGTCTGTCTGCGTCTTGTGTCAGTCTGTTGGTAGACTGCTGTTGTCAGCAAGGCTATCTGTGCCTGCCTACTTTGCAACACCTCAGTCGCCTTTTGCCATTCTACACTGCGTGAAGCAACGCTTACTACATGTGGCTGCAACCCTTGTGTTAGTCCATTTCCCCCTCGCTCCTCCCCCTGTCCATTACCCTTACCCCTCCCTTCTTTCAGCTCCTCCATCTCCAATTCTCTCTCCATCTCTTTCTGCTCTTCTGTCTGTCTATCTCCTCCTATCCCTTTGTCTGCCTATCCACTCTTCTGCCCTCTCTCTGACCATCTGCTTGCCCACTCCACCCTGTCCTTCTACTCCTTCCCCCCTCAGTCCATTCCCCCCTCTGTTGATCTCCTCCTCCTCTTCCTCATCTAATTCAATCTCTTGATGCCCTCTCTTTTTCCATCCCCTTCTCCCCCCTTCGCTGTTCCTTTCCTCCTTCCTCCTCTCTCTCTCTCCTTCTCCACCTGCTTCCTTTCTCTATTTCCTCCTCTCCCCACTTTCTGCCATCCCTTCGTCTTCCCTTTCTCCATCCATTCCCTTCTTCTCCTTTCCCTGCCCATGGGACCCTCTCATCTCTCGGTGTCCTTCTCACCCCCCCCCCCCCCAATCTCTGTCCATTTAATCCTCCTTCTTTTCTCTGCCAATCTCCACCTCTCCCCTCTATCCAGTTCCTCTTCACCCTCTTTCTATCCATCTCTTTGTCTCCCCCCTATCTGTGCCAATTTCCTCCTCTCCTCTTTTTCTCCCCTTCTCCTCCTTCAAATGCCTTTCTTCACTTTCTCGCCTCCCCCACCCCAATAGGAGGCTGGTGGTTCTCACTGTCACACTATTTCTTCCCAGATCGTCGTTAACATGCGTATCAAATTTGGTTGAAATCGTTGCACAGGGTTTAGGATGAGCTCTCTATCCTTAATTTTGCTCCCACAAACACATGTCAAAAACATTTCACATATATTTAACATACACTCCTGGAAATTGAAATAAGAACACGGTGAATTCACTGTCACAGGAAGGGGAAACTTTATTGACACATTCCTGGGGTCAGATACATCACATGATCACACTGACAGAACCACAGGCACATAGACACAGGCAACAGAGCATGCACAATGTCGGCACTTGTACAGTGTATATCCACCTTTCGCAGCAATGCAGGCTGCTATTCTCCCATGGAGACGATCGTAGAGATGCTGGATGTAGTCCTGTGGAACGGCTTGCCATGCCATTTCCACCTGGCGCCTCAGTTGGACCAGCGTTCGTGCTGGACGTGCACACCGCGTGAGACGACGCTTCATCTAGTCCCAAACATGCTCAATGGGGGACAGATCCGGAGATCTTGCTGGCCAGGGTAGTTGACTTACACCTTCTAGAGCACGTTGGGTGGCACGGGATACATGCAGACGTGCGTTGTCCTGTTGGAACAGCAAGTTCCCTTGTCGGTCTAGGAATGGTAGAACGATGGGTTCGATGACGGTTTGGATGTACCGTGCACTATTCAGTGTCCCCTCGACGATCACCAGAGGTGTACGGCCAGTGTAGGAGATCGCTCCCCACACCATGATGCCGGGTGTTGGCCCTGTGTGCCTCGGTCGTATGCAGTCCTGATTGTGACGCTCACCTGCACGGCGCCAAACACGCATACGACCATCATTGGCACCATGGCAGAAGCGACTCTCATCGCTGAAGACGACATGTCTCCATTCGTCCCTCCATTCACGCCTGTCGCGACACCACTGGAGGCGGGCTGCACGATGTTGGGGCGTGAGCGGAAGACGGCCTAACGGTGTGCGGGACCGTAGCCCAGCTTCATGGAGACGGCTGCGAATGGTCCTCGCCGATACCCCAGGAGCAACAGTGTCCCTAATTTGCTGGGAAGTGGCGGTGCGGTCCCCTACGGCACTGCGTAGGATCCTACGGTCTTGGCGTGCATCCGTGCGTCGCTGCAGTCCGGTCCCAGGTCGACGGGCACCAGTGTTAAAGACTGCGATGGAGCTCCGTATGCCACGGCAAACTGGCTGACACTGACGGCGGCGGTGCACAAATGCTGCGCAGCTAGCGCCATTCGACGGCCAACACCGCGGTTCTTGGTGTGTCCGCTGTGCCGTGCGTGTGATCATTGCTTGTACAGCCCTCTCGCAGTGTCTGAAGCAAGTATGGTGGGTCTGACACACCGGTGTCAATGTGTTCTTTTTTCCATTTCCAGGAGTGTATTTCAAACGTATTTTTACACGTATTCCACCCGTATCTTCAGCGAATTTCACCATGCAGTTTCATTTTCATGAAGCTCTATGCTTATGACGTCGTTTCTCAAGATCTGTATTACGTAAAATGATGTATTTTCGTTGCTACATCCAGCAGAATATGTGGACGCTGTCTGCGAAATGTGATGCGAATAGAGTTACTAGCAAAAAGGGAATAAATTTAAATGCCATGCATGATGTGGCGGTTTTTAACGCACCTCATTGTTTCTCACGTCATATCTCCTGAACCATGTGTCTTTCAAGGACAAATTTTTCCTGTTGCATTTAGTTGTGTATGTTACTACTATGTGCCACGTGCGTCGGAATTACAATTAGCTGTAAAGAAATGACGAATTAAAACGTCGTGTTTCATGCGACAGTTTTACTGAGTGACCAGTGAAAATGTAGAAAACATTTTTTTTTTTCCTTTCATAATTTTGTGAGGGCTGCCAGCGACAAAAGTTTCGTAAAGGTTTGAAATTATGTTTAAAGCCTGTGACAAGTCAATAAAACTCTCATTCTCAAATACTCGATGAGTAAATTCTGTTTCTCACCTCTTTTTCACCCTCACCTGATCCCTTAGATAGGTAGATGGTTCATAAACCCACAGCGATTCTCTACAGGCAGTAAGTGCAAAGTGTACGAGGTCTGGTTGAAATCGGTCATGTGGTTTAGGAGGAGATACGGAACATAAATACATACATACAATCGTACGTCCATTTTTATAGGATGTATCGATTTCTGTGATAATTTGGGGCTGTTGTTCTTTTTCATAAAAAAATATAAAAAGTGTGGTTCTTGTTAGTGAAATATTCCGCAGTTCCTTGGAACAGCAACTATCCGCTTACTCTCGCATTCGGAAGGACGACGGCTCAATTCCGCGTCCGGGCATCCTGATTTAGGTTTCCCTAAATCGCTCCAGGCAAATGCCGGGATGGTTCCTTTGAAAGGGCACGGCCGACTTCTCACCCCGTCCTTCCCTAATCCGATGAGACCGATGACCTCGCAGTTTGGCCAAAACAACCCAGTCAACCCCGCTTACTCTTCAGCGTGTTCCAAAGAACTGCAAACGTTGCCACTGTTCATGCTCTGTTAAGTAGGGCAAGTGAACAGTTTCTTTTCCCTCCCTGTGCTTCTTCCTCTTTTGTTTGCTGCGAAATTCGAACCTCCTCTGCAAGCTTCTTCCATCATTCCAGCGGTTGTGCCTTGTCAACCCTCTTTTACCTTCTCCTACCATTTTATTTCATTCCCAAGGATCCACATAAAACTGGTTGACGGTATACTATACGCTGATGAGCCCAAACATTATGAACACTCCCTGCCTCGAGATAAAACAGCCGCCTGATGCATTTGCGAGAACTGATACGGTAAGGAAAGTACACTGAGGTGACAAAAGTCATGAGATACCTCCTAACATTGTGGCGGACCTCCTTTTGATCGGCGGAGTGCAGCAACGCGAGGTGGCATGGACTCAACAAATCGTAGGAAGTCCTCGGCAGAAACACTGAGCCATGTTGTCCCTATGAAAGTCCATAATTGCGAAAATGTGGCCGGCGCAGGATTTTGTACACGAAATGACTTCTCGATTATGTCCCATACACGTTCTACTGGACTCAAGTCGAGCGTTCTGAGCAAACAAATCGTTTGCTTGAACTTCCCAGAATGTTCTTTAAACCCTTGACATGACGCATTGCCGTCCATAAAAATTCCTTCGTTGTTTGGAAACATGATCCATGAATTGCTGCAAATGGTCTCCAAGTAGCCGAACATAACCACTTCCAGTCAATGGTCTGTTCAGTTGGACCAGAGGACCCAGTCCATTCCACAGGTCGCAACGCAATGGAGCCACCACCAGCTTGCACAGTGCCCTGTTGACAACATGGGTCCATGGCTTCGTGGGGTATGCACCACACTTGAATCCTATCATCATCTCTTACCAACGGAAATAGAGATTCATCTGGCCACGCCACGGTTTTCCACTCGTGTAGGGTCCAACCAATATGGTACGAGCCCAAGAGAGGTGCTGCAGGTGATGTCTTGCTGTTAGCAAAGGAACTCGTCTCATAGGTCTGCTGACATAGCCCATTAACGTCAGCATTTGCCGCACTGTCCTAAAAGGCACCTTTGTCCTACGTTCCACATTGATTTCAGTGGTTACTTCATGTCTGTTAGCACTGGAAGTCCGCCTGGTTAGCTGGATGGTAACGTGCTCGCCTCCCATGCAAGCGGGCCCGGGTTCTATTCCCGGCTGGGTTGGAGGTTTTCTCCGCTCATGAACTGGGTCTCCCATGCAAGCGGGCCCAGGTTCTATTCCCGGCTGGGTTTTGAGGTTTTCTCCGCTCGTGGACTGGGTCTCCCATGCAAGCGGGCCCTGGTTCTATTCCCGGCTGGGTTGGAGCTTTTCTCCGCTCATGGACTGGGTCTCCCATGCAAGCGGGCCCGGGTTCTATTCCCGGCTGGGTTGGAGATTTTCTCCGTTCAGGAACTGGGTGTTGTGTTGTCTACATCATCATTCCATCCTCAGCACTGACGCGCAAGTCGCCCAATGCGGCGTCGAATGAAGTAAGGCTGGGACTTGGCCGCCGAACTTCCCCGAATAGGGGCCTCCCGGCCAATGATGCCACACGCTCATTTCATTTCATTTCAGCACTGACAACTCGTTGCTCTCGGTCATTAAGTAGGGCCGCCGGTCCCTGCGTTGTCTGTGGTGAGAGGCAGTGCTATTCTCGACAGGATATGGACACTGTAGAAGTCGAAATATTGAAATCACTAACTATTTCTGAAATGGGATGTCTCATTAATCTAAGTCCAATTAGCATTCAGCGTTCAATGTTTCTTAATTTCCGTCGTGCAACCACAATCAGGTCGGAACGTTTTCACATAAATCACCTGAGTGGAAATAACAGCTCCGCCAATGCATTGCCCGTTTATCCTTGTGTGCATGATACTATTGTCGTCTGTATGTGTATATCGCTGGCTCGATTTTGGTCACCCCATTGAACACAATGTAGCAGATACGAGTGGAGAATCATCGTAGCGATGGCACAGGCCGCCAATGGGGAAATACATCGCCATAACCGGCTTTGATACACTACTGGCCATGAAAATTGCTTCACCACGAGGATGAAGTACTACAGACGCGAAATTTAACCGACAGGAATAAGATGCTGTGATATACATATGATTAGCTTTTCAGAGCATTCACACAAGGTTGGCGCCGGTGGCGACACCTACAATGTGGTGACACGGGGAAAGTTTCCAGCCGATTTCTCATACACAAACAGCAGTTGACCGGCGTTGCCTGGTGAAACGTTGTTGTGATGCCTCGTGTAAGGGGGAGAAATGCGTACCATCAGGTTTCCGACTTTGATAAAGGTCGAATTGTAGCCTATCGCCATTGCAGTTTATCGTATCGCGACATTGGTGCTCGCGTTGGTCGAGATCCAATTACTGTTAGCAGAATATGGAATCGGTGGGTTCAGGAGTGTAATAAGGAACGCCGTGCTGGATCCCAACAGACTTGTATCACTATCAGTCGAGATGACAGGCATCTTATCCGCATGGCTGTAACGGGTCGTGCAGCCAGGTATCGATTCCTGAGTCAACAGATGGGGACGTTTGCAAGACAACAACCATCTGCACGAACAGTTCGACAACGTTTGCAGCAGCATGGACTATCAGCTTGGAGACCATGGCTGCGGTTACCCTTGATGCTGCATCACAGGCAGGAGCGCCTGCGATGGTGTACTCAACGACGAACATGGGAGCACGAATGGCAAAACGTCATTTTTTCGGATGAATCCAGGTTCTGTTTACAGCATCATGATGGTCGCATTCGTGTTTGGTGACATCCGGGTAACGCAAATTGGAAGCGTGTATTCGTCATCGCCATACTGGCGTATCACCCGGCGTGATGATTTGGGGTGCCATTGGTTACACGTCTCAGTCACCTCTTGTTCGCATTGACGTCACTTTGAACAGTGGACGTTACATTTCAGATGTGTTACGACCTGTGGCTCTAACCTTCATTCGATCCCTGCAAAACCCTACATTTTAGTAGGATAATGCACGACCGTATGCTGCAGGTCCTTTACAGGCCTTTCTGGATACAGCACATTCTCCTGATCTCTCACCAATTGAGAACGTCTGGTCAATGGTGGCCGAACAACTGGCTCGTCACAATACGCCAGTCGTTTCTCTTGATGAACTGTGGTATCGCGTTGAAGCTGCATGGGCAGCTGTACCTGTACACGCCATCCAAGCTCTGTTTGACTCAATGCCCAGGCGTATCAAGGCCATTATTGCCACCAGAGGTGGTTGTTCTGGGTACTGACTTCTCAGGATCTATGCACCCAAATTTCGTGAAAATATAATCACATGTCAGTTCTAGTATAATATGTTTGTCCAATGAATACCCGTTTATCATCAGCATTTCTTCTTGGGGTAGCAATTTTAATGGCGAGTAGTGTATAATGCATAGTATTCCGGCCCAGCGACGGGACACGAATATAGCTGATCAGCTGTTCACGTTCTGCTGTCATCAGCGTTTATGCAAAGTGGTATGAGGACGGGGAGACACGAGCAGGCGACAAGACATCAGTACCTCATTACAGAACAGGATCGGTACTGCAGTAGAAGCGGCGATTTGTGGCAATTATGGAGACAGAGTACAATATTGATGTAGGAAAAAACTTTCGCCCACGCCATTCAGCACACAGTGATGAATGTGAACCTCCGCAGCAGACCACCCCTCGGTGTTCCCACGTTGACTCAACGAGATGATCAGTTACGACTGACGTGGAGACGGGAACTTCTACATTGGGTGGTGGATCAATGGGAACGTGTCGCTTGGTAGCATGAACCATATTTCCTTGTTATACGATGTCAATGGTCGTGCTCGGTCTCGCCGTCGTTCAAAAGAGTGATCGCTGGAAACATGCACCACGTCATGGACAAAGACTGTTGGCAACAGTATTTTGTTATGTCGGACATTCACCTGGGCTTACATGGGACCAGTGGCAGTAACTGAAGGCACTTTGGCAGCAGTGGACTACGTTTACGTTATAGGAGGCCACCTGCATCCGTTCATGCTTCATGCCCTCCCCGAGAGCGAGGGCATCTCCCAGCGGTATATCTATCCTTGTTACAATGTCGGAATCGTGCTACAGTCGTTTGAGGAGCGTAGGAGTGAACTTATGTTGATGCCTTGGCCACCAAATTCGCCTAATCTCAACACGATGGAACACACCTAGGTCACTGCCGGTCGGTTAGTTCTGTACCCATAAAACGCTGGTCCCTAGTTGACAGCAACTGTTTGGCCCAGCATAGGCTACTGAGCGCGTAGCCGTATTATATTGGCTCGGCGGTGTTTGTCTATAATGAAAAAAGTTATGTAGGTATAAGGGGCTATCAAAAAGTTTTTGTTCAAAGGTCGTACAGTTCAGAATCGGTATTTTAGTCAGAAAAAATCACCATTAGTGTTGAGACACTTCATCCCACCCACTCAACATGATAGACATAATCGTTTGGTAAAACACGCTGTTCTCCCAGGTGAGGAATTCAGTTAGTGCCTGTTGCACATCCTCGTCCGACAGGAGTCGTCAGCCCTTCAACGCTTTTTTAAGGGATAACCACAGGGGGAGAGACGAGGAGTAAAGGACTGTAGGGCAGGTCCTGGAGTGTCACCCACTTTGGTGGGCGTAACTTCTGCATTACGACATCTACGTTATGAGGAAGCGCGTTACCGTGAAGCGACAGCACCACCTGGCGTACCATTCCATAACAGTGGTTCTCGACTGACATGCTACCCCATACACACTCTCCATTCTCCGATATGTTTACCAGTGTTTGTCCTTCAGCAGCCAAGAAAAGAATAACAGCACATTGGTCTTCGTTTGATGCATTTGGTGATGAGATCGCTGCAGTACCCCTCCGTAGCGCAGCGGCAGCGTAACAGCCTTCCACGCCATGGGGTCCGGGTTCGATTACTGGAAGAGGACTAGGTATTTTGTCCATCGTCGTCATTTTCATCATCATTGACTCGTAAGTAGCCGAAGTGAAGCCAACTAAAGAGACTTACAATACGGCGGCCGAATCCCGAAGCGGATATCCTGGCCAATAAATGCCATACGATCATTTCATTTCAGTTCACGTTTCCGTATTTGGCGCTCGCACGCCGCAAAGTCACGAATGACCCACTAGTGCCTCGCTTAGATGTCGGTGTCCATATACCCTCATCGTAGTCGCGCTACATTCCATACAGGGTGTTCGGAAGTTCCCATTACAAATTTCGAGAGCTTGTAGAGGGGAGTTAATACATAGTATTTTGAACAGGAGCCTATGTTCGGGAACGTACCGTTCCGTTCTTCGACGGTTTCAATTCAGATCTTTAACCCATCCACTTCTGCTTGAGGAACTGAATTAGGCGTGACGCAGTACAATTATTAGCTAACAATTCGAAAGGAAAGACAACGAAACATCCATTTATTACTTAAGCACATTTGTTTGTATCATTACTGAAACATTACATGTTTACATTATTCTAAAAGATAAAAGAACCCAACATATTGTATGTACAGAACAGTACCGATACATTACAACAGCGGCTCGACGTATCGAGAACAGTGTTGTTACAGACACTGTACCTACGAGGCATGTTCTGGTACACACTCTCCATCGCACCTGGTGCCTCCTCAATTTCTAGTGCAGCGGCCAGAACTAAAAAAAAAAAAATGGCTCTGAGAACTATGGGACTTAACAGCTTAGGTCATCAGTCCCCTAGAACATAGAACAACTTAAATATAGCTAACCTAAGGACATCACACAACACCCAGCCATCACGACGCAGAGAAAATCCCTGACCCCGCCGCGAATCGAACCCGGGAACCCGGGCGTGGGAAGCGAGAACGCTGCCGCACGTCCACGAGATGTGCGGCCAGAACTCGTGCCAGCAAATCTTCCTCTGTCTCTAGAGGAGTCTCGCAGCAAGGTAGACGTTAAGGGAGATCACCTGAAAGACTGACCTAGTACACGTTATCCTGTCTACCCTACTGCATACTGGGACAAGCAGCTTTGAGCTTTTTTTCTTTCTCTCGGCAGCCGTGGAGGCCTTACACAACTTGAGTTGAAATCGTAGTAGAACGGAAACAGTGCTGATTCCCCTCTACAAGCTTAGAAGTTTGTAACGGGAATTTCCGATGCCCCTGTATACGCTGCAGCAACGCCCTCAAACTGAACCTCTTTATAAAATGAATCTTGTATGTATGCAGCAATAAACTACAATGGAGTGTCTGGCATTCCAGCTCTTCGTTACTTACATGCTCAAAACTTTTGTCATATTACCAGCAAAGGATTCATACACTCCTGGAAATTGAAATAAGAACACCGTGAATTCATTGTCCCAGGAAGGGGAAACTTTATTAACACATTCCTGGAGTCAGATACATCACATGATCACACTGACAGAACCACAGGCACATAGACACAGGCAACAGAGCATGCACAATGTCGGCACTAGTACAGTGTATATCCACCTTTCGCAGCAATGCAGGCTGCTATTCTCCCATGGAGACGGTCGTAGAGATGCTGGATGTAGTCCTGTGGAACGGCTTGCCATGCTTGCCATGCCATTTCCGCCTCAGTTGGACCAGCGTACGTGCTGGACGTGCAGACCGCGTGAGACGACGCTTCATCCAGTCCCAAACATGCTCAATGGAGGACAGATCCGGGTAGTTGACTTCCACCTTCTAGAGCACGTTGGGTGGCACGGGATACATGCGGACGTGCATTGTCCTGTTGGAACAGCAAGTTCCCTTGTCGGTCTAGGAATGGTAGAACGATGGGTTCCATGACAGTTTGGATGTACCGTGCACTATTCAGTGTCCCCTCGACGATCACCAGAGGTGTACGGCCAGTGTAGGAGATCGCTCCCCACACCATGATGCCGGGTGTTGGCCCTGTGTGCCTCGGTCGTATGCAGTCCTGATTGTGGCGCTCACCTGCACGGCGCCAAACACGCATACGACCATCATTGGCACCAAGGCAGAAGCGACTCTCATCGCTGAAGACGACACGTCTCCATTCGTCCCTCCATTCACGCCTGTCGCGACACCACTGGAGGCGGGCTGCACGATGTTGGGGCGTGAGCGGAAGACGGCCTAACGGTGTGCGGGACCGTAGCCCAGCTTCATGGAGACGGTTGCGAATGGTCCTCGCCGATACCCCAGGAGCAACAGTGTCCCTAATTTGCTGGGAAGTGGTGGTGCGGTCCCCTACGGCACTGCGTAGGATCCTACGGTCTTGGCGTGCATCCGTGCGTCGCTGCGGTCCGGTCCCAGGTCGACGGGCACGTGCACCTTCCGCCGACCACTGGCGACAACATCGATGTACTGTGGAGACCTCACGCCCCACGTGTTGAGCAATTCGGCGGTACGTCCACCTGGCCTCCCGCATGCCCACTATACGCCCTCGCTCAAAGTCCGTCAACTGCACATACGGTTCACGTCCACGCTGTCGCGGCATGCTACCAGTGTTAAAGACTGCGATGGAGCTCCGTATTCCACGGAAAACTGGCTGACACTGACGGCGGCGGTGCACAAATGCTGCGCAGCTAGCGCCATTCGACGGCCAACACCGCGGTTCCTGGTGTGTCCGCTGTGCCGTGCGTGTGATCATTGCTTGTACAGCCCTCTCGCAGTGTCGGAAGCAAGTATGGTGGGTCTGACACACCGGTGTCAATGTGTTCTTTTTTTCCATTTCCAGGAGTGTATATATATTCATATTCATATATACACTCCTGGAAATTGAAATAAGAACACCGTGAATTCATTGTCCCAGGAAGGGGAAACTTTATTGACACATTCCTGGGGTCAGATACATCACATGATCACACTGACAGAACCACAGGCACATAGACACAGGCAACACAGCATGCACAATGTCGGCACTAGTACAGTGTATATCCACCTTTCGCAGCAATGCAGGCTGCTATTCTCCCATGGAGACGATCGTAGAGATGCTGGATGTAGTCCTGTGGAACGGCTTGCCATGCCATTTCCACCTGGCGCCTCAGTTGGACCAGCGTTCGTGCTGGACGTGCAGACTGCGTGAGACGACGCTTCATCCAGTCCCAAACATGCTCAATGGGGGACAGATCCGGAGATCTTGCTGGCCAGTGTAGTTGACTTACACCTTCTAGAGCACGTTGGGTGGCACGGGATACATGCGGACGTGCATTGTCCTGTTGGAGCAGCAAGTTCCCTTGCCGGTCTAGGAATGGTAGAACGATGGGTTCGATGACGGTTTGGATGTACCGTGCACTATTCAGTGTCCCCTCGACGATCACCAGAGGTGTACGGACAGTGTAGGAGATCGCTGCCGGGTGTTGGCCCTGTGAGCCTCGGTCGTATGCAGTCCTGATTGTGGCGCTCACCTGCACGGCGCCAAACACGCATACGACCATCATTGGCACCAAGGCAGAAGCGACTCTCATCGCTGAAGACGACACGTCTCCATTCGTCCCTCCATTCACGCCTGTCGCGACACCACCGGAGCCGGGCTGCACGATGTTGGGGCGTGAGCGGAAGACGGCCTAACGGTGTGCGGGACCGTAGCCCAGCTTCATGGAGACGGTTGCGAATGGTCCTCGCCGATACCCCAGGAGCATCATTGTCCCTAATTTGCTGGGAAGTGGCGGTGCGGTCCCCTACGGCACTGCGTAGGATCCTACGGTCTTGGCGTGCATCCGTGCGTCGCTGCGGTCCGGTCCCAGGTTGACGGGCACGTGCACCTTCCGCCGACCACTGGCGACAACATCGATGTACTGTGGAGACCTCACGCCCCACGTGTTGAGCAATTCGGCGGTACGTCCATCCGGCCTCCCGCATTCCCACTATACGCCCTCGCTCAAAGTCCGTCAACTGCACATACGGTTCACGTCCACGCTGTCGCGGCATGCTACCAGTGTTAAAGACTGCGATGGAGCTCCGTATGCCACGGCAAACTGGCTGACACTGACGGCGGTGCAGAAATGCTGCGCAGCTAGCACCATTCGACGGCCAACACCGCGGTTCCTGGTGTGTCCGCTGTGCCGTGCGTGTGATCATTGCTTGTACAGCCCTCTCGCAGTGTCCGGAGCAAGTATGGTGGTTCTGACACAACGGTGTCAATGTGTTCTTTTTTCCATTTCCAGGAATGTATATATTCATATTCATATTCATATTCATGGCAATTGAATCTCAATGTAGACAAGTGTAATGTGCTGCGAATACATAGAAAGATAGATCCCTTATCATTTAGCTACAAAATAGCAGATCAGCAACTGGAAGCAGTTAATTCCATAAATTATCTGGGAGTACGCATTAGGAGTGCTTTAAAATGGTATGATCATATAAAGTTGATCGTCGGTAAAGCAGATGCCAGACTGAGATTCATTGGAAGAATCCTAAGGAAATGCAATCCGAAAACAAAGGAATTAGGTTACAGTACGCTTGTTCGCCCACTGCTTGAATACTGCTCAGCAGTGTGGGATCCGCACCAGATATGGCTGATAGAAGAGATAGAGAAGATCCAGCGGAGTGCAGTGCGCTTCGTTACAGGATCATTTAGTAATCGCGAAAGCGTTACGGAGATGATAGATAAACTCCAGTGGAAGACTCTGCAGGAGAGACGCTCAGTAGCTCGGTACAGGCTTTTGTTAAAGTTTCGAGAACATACCTTCACCGAAGAGTCAAGCAGTATATTGCTCCCTCCTACGTATATCTCGCGAAGAGACCATGAGGATAAAATCAGAGGGATTACACCCCACACAGAAGCATACCGAGAATCCTTCTTACCACGAACAATACGAGACTGGAATAGAAGGGAGAACCGATAGAGGTACTCAGGGTGTCCTCCGGCACACACCGTCAGGTGGCTTGCGGAGTATGGATGTAGATGTAGATATAGGAATTTAGCTTACATATTTGAAGTAATACCGTAGCGTAAGCTATAGTACACCACAAAACGTGCGAGTCTTTCAAAAATTGTGCATTTTCATGTTCACAGGCGACGGAAGAGAACAGACATCGCAGGCGACTACGACTGCTCGATGCACTTCACTGGCCTAGCCGTCAGTGGAATCACGCTGTTTCTCCGTGATATGATAGAAACGAGATAACCAGAGACCATATTGTAACTTCACTTTAAAGAACTCAATAAAACTTTGTTGAAAGAATGCAAAATATTTGTGATCATTGTGTAAAATCATCACACATTCTCAGCAGACAAAATGCTAGACATCTAGTGTATCGAAGCCACTAGCTAACAAGCACTTGCAGATGGCACGCAATGCCAGGAGCAAGTGACAAAACTTTTGGGAGTATGAACTCGTACTCAGAAAGTCCAAGGGGGTGTGTACTGTGCAATATCTGTCTTGTAACATCTGGCGCACGACCATTGTCACACAGTGGCTAAACGGGGGGATTGGCTACGAGACAAAAGTCCTCCGTTAGGTATCGCAAATATTTCGTAGTAGATTGATAGACACAAACAAGTAAAAAATAAAAAAATCGGTTTAAACCCGAAGAAATTATCCGTATGAAACGAAAATCGGTAGATGTGATGTACATGTACTGACAAGCAAATCAGAAAAACTGGATGGTTTATTCGAGAGGAAGGACTTTACAAACTGAGCCAGTCAATAACATGTTGCTTACGCAAGGAGTTATTCGGCTAGACATTAACTGATAGAGTTGTTGGTGTCCTCCTGAGGCACAGCGTGCCAACTTCTGTCCAATTGGTCCGTTAGATCGTCAGAAGGTAGAGATGGGTGCAGGGCCCTGCTGGTAATGCTCCAAACGTTCTCAGTTGGGGAGAGACTGAGCGACTTTGCAGTTTGGCAAGCAGCAGGAAATCTCACCTCATGCAGGCGGGCTTTCTCTTCTGAAATATAAGCCCAGGATGGTCTGCCACGAAGGACAACAGAGTTCGCTACAGATGCCTGCTCAAAAACCATCCTGCAGCCCAGGTAATCGAAGCCAATATACGACACCACAACTGATGGGGAAAAAATGCGTCACGGATTTAATTACACTTCGAAATTGTCGTGAAAAATCCAGCACTTGTAACGAATGGGTCATAATACATCACATGTAGTGGCTGGGCGTTGTGGCCGATCGGTTCTAGGCGCTTCAGTCCGGGCGTAGTTCTAAGTTCTAGGGGACTGATGACCTCGGATGTTAAGTCCGATAGTCCTCAGAGTCCTTTGAACCATCACGTTTACTAGAGAAAATCGTCGTCCTAAAAGACTGCTAAGGGGGCAGTAGTTGAACGTGCATTCTGATCGATAGGCATCCACAAACTACCGAAAATCGAGGCCCTCTTGATTCCTCCCTCCATGCACCTATGGGGAGGGACACAGGTTTCTTGAAAGAGCCAGCTGTTCCGCCTACAACCTTGCAACATGGGCAGGCCGTTGTCCGCACTCAGCTTTCCACTTTCTGGCTGCCGCCTTAAGGCGATGGTCCTAGACAAACCAAAAGGGAAATTTAGTAGCATAACCCCGCCCATCTGGAGAATGCTCCGGATGGCTATTTGAAAAGTCAGCTGCTTGCGAAAGAGGAAACCCCTTTCCGTCTAAATCGAGCGCTGCCTCAGAGCCGTCATAAATGACTGCTACCCCGACCAAAGGAGAGCCGCATCTGTTAGGGTGCTCGCCCACCGTTCTGCGCTGCCAGCATAAACGCAACTCCTATAATAAAGCAACTATTAAAAAAGGAAAACACATTCGTAACAATAATAAACGCCCGCTTTCCACGAAAATAGGCAAAGCCCATTTTCTTTTAGTTTTATGAGCAGAATCAGTATAGCTTTTACAATCGTCCGTACTCGAATGTCCTTATTTTGTGACGTCCAGTGGAGTGTGCCGCCACTGATCAGCAGAGACATGCCAACCCTGCGTACAATCAGTAAAAAAAAATACTTTATTTTCATGCGAGAACTACTGATCACTGCAGAATGTCATCAGAGTAAAGAAAAAGCGAGAATTTAAATTCCAAAGAAAAAATAATAATAATGTTTATTAAACAATTACTTCCAGCTTGTTGAATATATTACACGATCTGAGAGCGTCTCTTGCGTTCAATATCTGTAAATAAACTGTCATGCACGTGAAATAACATTAGAGAATACAGTCTTTCATGCCTCTGACTTACATGTTACAAGAAACACAATCATTTTATATTCGACAACAACAGGCCGTAATTCAAGAGAACGTAGCTGCTTTGTATACTATGACAGGTCTCCGTTTACCAATGTGATGCTATATCATACGAGCGTTTACGAAACAAATCGTGGGAGCCTGTCTTGGCATGTGTAGATGGAAGATGGAAGATGGAAGACTGAAATTTCATTACAAGATATCACTGCAACGAAAAAAAAAAAAAAGAAATGCTTGTCAAGAATCATTCTATGGTGCCCACCCTAGCCATCTTCCACCCACCAGGCGGCACACAACATTGAAATCAATTTGACAGGCTAACTAATTAAATCGATCATGAGAGTCACTTTGCATGGCGAGTAATTTTCTTTTCAGCTGTTGGATTACACTCGCCAAGTAGGACAACTGGGAATCCATGGAAGGCTCACGATGTTCTTTTCTAGGAACACTACGGAGAAAGGACATCCAAAGTTGACCACAGAGGGATTCCACAGCCCACACACACATTTTGCGTAAGGACCGCACTTTAAAAACACGATCATTACGCCTACGTTACGATCACCCTGCATAAAAAGCGATCCTGAGTCTACAGGTACACACGGGTCGCGCTGGTAGTGTTACGCTTTCTGGCAGAAATGCTGTCCCAAATGCTGTCCGCAATTTGGAGTCAAATCTATCAATTCAACAACATATTTGCGCTGGTTCTTTTAGAGACATCTTTTAACTATTACAGTCACTGGTGAATCATATTTTTGCCACTCTCGTGTCTCGAAACGAGTCACCTTCTTTTTTTCGAATCTATCTGCTAAGGACCCCATACGCGAAGAACTCTGGTGCTGTTGTTTAGACAGTCCCTCTGCTTCTTGTAACTGAACTTCTCCTAAGTCTCTCCTCCTCCCCCCCTCCTTGCAGCTTGGTCCACGTGATCGTTTCAATTTAAGTCTTACCTGTACGGAAGTCGGAGAGCACTATATCTAACACCTTATGCAACCTGTGGGGAAACAGGACGAGCTGAGTTACCGCGACAGGAGCGCGTTTTGACCATTTGGTGGAAATGGGAACATGTTGTCATAGCTCCGCTAATCATTCACAGTATGTAAGATCAGCGCCAAACGAATCTTTCCCCTGCAACATTAGGTAGCAAGAGAGATAGTACAAGCAGTTACGGTGGTGTTTCTTGTTGGGAAAATTAGGAAGACTACATATCATACATGGCATGGAGGAAGGATGAAGATTTTGCTACTGCATTGCGACACATCTCCATACTACATACAGGTAGTCCAAAGGAGACCTGTGTCTCTCAGGGTGCATTCATGTCTATCACCCAAACATATGTGACGATCCTATTAAATATACATATATTGGGTAATTGGAGCAGGTGGTTCATGATCGAAGTCACCTCCACAGAGTGGTGTAAAGTTTCATCACCCGTACTGTAGGATGACCATATCCAACAGATTATCAATCACACAAGAGGGTTCCTGTATTGTTGCTTCATAAGCAGTTTAATACATTGTTTTTTTTCGGTTGTAACACACCCAATCACTGTACACCACCATACACTCTGTTTTTTCTACCACGACTTAGAGCTCCATGTCAGCTAAACTGACATTAACATGCTTCGATTCTCTGGCTCTCATAGGAAATTGCACATCGCGTGGCATAAACTATACAGCTACCACAACACAGTCTGGTAGAAATAAAACATACATGCGATGTTTCTTATTGACAAAAATGTGGAAGACATCGCAACATATGGAAACCGGAGGAGTTTGCAGTATTGTAGAGCGCTTCCAACAGCTATTCGAAGGTACAGTTAACCTCATCTTACCGTCGAAAGGGTAGTGGGCGTCTCAGTGCTCCATTTCTGTAAGCATTGTTCCTCCATTTTGCAGTCATGTACATGATTACTGTTCTGGTGTTGACCATCGCCAGAAGGTGCTGTTCACAACACGAGTGAGGTAGCACAAATAAAAGGAGGTATTAGTGAAAAATAAAATAAAAAATCTCAGCACATGGAAGTAGGAAGAGTCTGTAGCAAAGAGGAACGCTTCCAAGCTACTGTATTAAGGTGATGACCTCTACATTTAATCCCATGTTCCACAACGACAAGTATCAGATATCCAGTGTTACGTCAAGATACCCTCCGCCTCAACGGAGTGGTGTCAGTCAATCATTACGCGGTAATCAACAGCGTAGTCAGTGGACGGTCAGCATGGGAAAGACACCCTTGATACGGAGCGATGTATTGTAATACACACCACACTTGATATCAGTTTTACCCAAAAGTTGGAGAGAGCAGTATTTACCACATTCTGCAACCTGTGTAGAAACAGAGTGAGCCGAGGTAATGCTATAGGAGCGTGTTTTGACCACCCGGTAGAAGTGGGAACATGTTGTGTTGCAGCTCCGCCACCTCGTCTGGTGTGTGAGGTAAGCACCAAATGAAGGCTAGTCCTGCAGCTCGTCTGTAAAGACAGTACGAATAGTTGTAGTGGTGTTTCTTATCGGGAAAATTATGCAGACTCAACACTGAAGCAGATCCACGTCCCTCAGAATCCATTCACGTCCATCACCCAAACATTCTATCATGGTTTTCTGTTCCATCCAACAGAGAAAATTTACGAACTATAAAAGCTCTGTTAATTTCCTCTGATAGATTTTTACCGCATCTCTCTCTCTTTCGAAATATCGAAACCGAATACTGTCTACGTGCTGGCATCGAGCATAGGTGGCGATCCTGTTAAATATACGAGTGTTTATCCATTGGAGCAGGTGGCCAGTGACCGACGTCCCTTGCAAAGTCCGGTGTAAAGTTTCATCGCCTGTACTGTACGAGAACCTTGTCCCACATGTTACCAGTCGCAGGAGAGGGTATCTGTTACATTGCTTGATACACCACTTTTTCTGCTGTAACATGCTTTGTCCACGGCCATAACTTTTTCCCCCGCAACGACCTTGACGTCTGTGTCAGATTCTAAACTGACATTAACACGTTTGGCCATTGACTTCCCCGGTGCCGCAGTGGTTAGACACTGGACTCGCATTCGGGAGGACGACGGTTCAATTCCGCGTCCGGCCCTCCTGATTTAGGTTTTCCGTGATTTCCCTAAATCACTCCAGGCAAATGCCGGGATGGTTCCTCTGAAAGGGCACGGCCGACTTCCTTCCCCATCCTTCCCTGATCCGATGAGACCGATGACCACGCTGTCTGATCTCCTTCCCCAAAACAACCAACCAACCATTGACTTCCCCAGGAAACTAGACATTGCACAGTATAAATCGCATTATGAGATAATCAACAGTGCACCAGCGGACTGTTGGGATGGAAAAGACACAGTCGATGTACTGTAGTAATAAGCATCATACACTCCTGGAAATTGAAATAAGAACACCGTGAATTCATTGTCCCAGGAAGGGGAAACTTTATTGACACATTCCTGGGGTCAGATACATCACATGATCACACTGACAGAACCACAGCCACATAAACACAGGCAACAGAGCATGCACAATGTCGGCGCTAGTACAGTGTATATCCACCTTTCGCAGCAATGCAGGCTGCTATTCTTCCATGGAGACGATCGTAGAGATGCTGGATGTAGTCCTGTGGAACGGCTTGCCATGCCATTTCCACCTGGCGCCTCAGTTGGACCAGCGTTCGTGCTGGACGTGCAGACCGCGTGAGACGACACTTCATCCAGTCCCAAACATGCTCAATGGGGGACAGATCCGGAGATCTTGCTGGCCAGGGTAGTTGACTTACACCTTCTAGAGCACGTTGGGTGGCACGGGATACATGCGGACGTGTATTGTCCTGTTGGAACAGCAAGTTCCCTTGCCGGTCTAGGAATGGTAGAACGATGGGTTTGATGACGGTTTGTATGTACCGTGCACTATTCAGTGTCCCCTCGACGATCACCAGAGGTGTACGGCCAGTGTAGGAGATCGCTCCCCACACCATGATGCCGGGTGTTGGCCCTGTGTGCCTCGGTCGTATGCAGTCCTGATTGTGGCGCTCACCTGCACGGCGCCAAACACGCATACGACCATCATTGGCACCAAGGCAGAAGCGACTCTCATCGCTGAAGACGACACGTCTCCATTCGTCCCTCCATTCACGCCTGTCGCGACACCACTGGAGGCGGGCTGCACGATGTTGGGGCGTGAGCGGAAGACGGCCTAACGGTGTGGGGGGTTCCGTAGCCCAGCTTCATGGAGATGGTTGCGAATGGTCCTCGCCTATACCCCAGTAGCAACAGTGTCCCTAATTTGCTGGGAAGTGGCGGTGCGGTCCCCTACGGCACTGCGTCGGATCCTACGGTCTTGGCGTGTATCCGTGCGTCGCTGCGGTCCGGTCCCAGGTCAGGGGGCACCTGCACCTTCCGCCGACCACTGGCGACAACATCGATGTACTGTGGAGACCTCACGCCCCACGTGTTGAGCGATTCGGCGGTACGTCCACCCGGCCTCCCGCATGCCCACTATACGCCCTCGCTCAAAGTCCGTCAACTGCACATACGGTTCACGTCCACGCTGTCGCGGCATGCTACCAGTGTTAAAGACTGCGATGGAGCTCCGTATGCCACGGCAAACTGGCTGACACTGACGGCGGCGGTGCACAAATGCTGCGCAGCTAGCACCATTCGACGGCCAACACCGCGGTTCCTGGTGTGTCCGTTGTGCCGTGCGTGTGATCATTGGTTGTACAGCCCTCTCGCAGTGTCCGGAGCAAGTATGGTGGGTCTGACACACCGGTGTCAATGTGTTCTTTTTTCCATTTCCAGGAGTGTAGTTGGCACTGTGATCAATTTTAGGAATTTTATATTAATTTCAACGCCGATCAATGATTCAGCAACATGCTTACCAATTTCTGTAACATCATTAAACAGCCCCTCCACTACATTGCGCGTACCATCGTAAATGTAAGTAGACGACTGTGCAGTACGTTCATTCATTGTTAATTCTCAAACATATACGCCAAAGTATACTAGACAGTGACCTACATATCTGTAGCACTTCGATCATAGTGCATAACTTACGATCTTTCTCTATGTGGATGGGAGTCACAGGGCATTCTTACATTCTTAAGATAAAGTTAGAGACCAAAAGATCTCCTCACATTGTCTTTTACCAACGCTCGCTGCAGCTGACCAGAAGTAGACCACTAAATTCCACGTTTCGCTTAGGAACAATGCGAACCGAGGCTGTAACTGCTGTCCCGCAGCCATCAATAAGCTCAAGATTTCTCCAGATGCGCGAATGTTGAGGTTAGCACCCATTATCGACATACAGTAGATATGAAACTGTTGTTATAATATAACAGACAGTTAAGAACAAGAAATCGGTGTTTTTTATGCCTGGTGGAACTCCAGATGGAAGAAGTTTCTTGCGTTTTAAATAAATCAACTGCACTAATATCTCTGGTCATTACCAACAAGATATTGGTAACAGAGAACATAAACACATTCATTCCTAAGGCTACAATGTTCTGCACTTAAAACATGCTATAATATTAGGTAGTTGCAGTTCCCATCCTATTAGTCGTATGGAATGAAACACTGTTACTATCCCAATGTAAGAAATATATTTCCAGCTGATGCCATACATTCTCCTTGCAGTTTTCTCTACAATAAACTATGACGATAAACTGCTTCCTTAAAAAAACGACTTCTTGTGATACATGTAAAATATAGCTTTCCAGGTATGTATATGACCCACTATTCAGATCCAATCATGGTTCAGAAATTATACTATGCTCGCATCAGTCCTACATAAAATGACCATTGGTAACAGGGAATGCCGGTATTGGGACAACCTAAGTTCTGCCCCAACCTCCATTGTTGCCAGATGTATCCAAGATGATGCGATGACGTCATCGAAGATGGCGGCTTGTAGACTTGGCAACAGCACATGATGTCATCCAAGATGGCGGCCGTGACGTCAATCAAGATGGCGGATTAAGGAAGGAAGTTTGAATTTTGGTAGAAAGATATATCAATTGGGCTACCTCCACTAACCTAACCCCCCTCCCCTCCCCCAGAAAATGGTGGGAAGTTCAAATTCCATCAGGATAATGCATCACACCACAGTTACATTTACTAACATAAGAAAATGGCCGGAAGATAGGTCACTTGGACTACCTCCACTAATGTAAGTCACCCGACCACCACCTGCTCTTATGAACTGGTGGGAAGTTTGAATTTTAGCCATAAGATAAGTCAATTCGCATATCTCTGCTAACCTAAGAAAATGGAGTGAAAGAAAGGGCACTTGGGCTACCTCCACTAATGTAAGTCACCCAACAACCACCTCCTCCTAGGGAGCGCTCCGAAGTTTGAATTTTGGCGGTAAAGAAAGAACACTTGGGCTCTTTCTACTAACCTAAGAAAATACCTCCACTAACCTAAGTCACCCGACTGCCCCCTCATCCTAGGAAATAGCAGGGAGAGGACCCGCCCAGTGCTAGACGTAAGTCTTTATTATTTTGCATGCACCAGTTTTTATTTAAACTATTTAATGTGATACTGCCATCCAGTGTGTTCACCATGAGCTCCAGACTCCAACTGACCTAGTACACAGTACCACCACCAGAGGGCGCTCTCATCCATGACGTAATCGAGGATGGCGGTCATGACATCGGCTGATGACACAAGTACCATTATCCAAGGTGGCAGGAAACTGTGTTCACCATGAGGTCAGGGATGCATGACGTAACCCAAGACCACGGGGGGTGGGGGAATGGCATGAAACAGTGTGGTCGCCATGGGGTCTGTACCTAGTTCATAGTACTGTCACCAGAGGGCGCTGTTGTCCACTCCGTGACATAATCCAAGATGACTGTCGGCAGGGGAAAATGATTCCGCCTGCACAGTGCTGATGGAATGTACTTTATTTATTCTGGAACAATTTATTTTGTGATGAATTTGAGATAGTACACTCCTGGAAATGAAAAAAAGAACACATTGACACTGGTGTGTCAGACCCACCATACTTGCTCCGGACACTGCGAGAGGGCTGTACAAGCAATGATCACACGCACGGCACAGCGGACACACCAGGAACCGCGGTGTTGGCCGTCGAATGGCGCTATCTGCGCACCATTTGTGCACCGCCGCCGTCAGTGTCAGCCAGTTTGCCGTGGCATCCGGAGCTCCATCGCAGTCTTTAACACTGGTAGCATGCCGCGACAGCGTGGACGTGAACCGTATGTGCAGTTGACGGACTTTGAGCGAGGGCGTATAGTGGGCATGCGGGAGGCCGGGTGGACGTACCGCCGAATCGCTCAACACGTGGGGCGTGAGGTCTCCACAGTACATCGATGTTGTCGCCAGTAGTCGGCGGAAGGTGCAGGTGCCCGTCGACCTGGGACCGGACCGCAGCGGCGCACGGATGCACGCCAAGACCGTAGGATTCGACGCAGTGCCGTAGGGGACCGCACCGCCACTTCCCAGCAAATTAGGGACACTGTTGCTCCTGGGGTATCGGCGAGGACCATTCGCAACCGTCTCCATGACGCTGGGCTACGGTCCCGCACACCGTTAGGCCGTCTTCCGCTCACTCCCCAACATCGTGCAGCCGCCTCCAGTGGTGTCGCGACAGGCGTGAATGGAGGGACGAATGGAGACGTGTCGTCTTCAGAGATGAGAGTCGCTTCTGCCTTGGTGCCAATGATGGTCGTGTGCGTGTTTGGCGCCGTGCAGGTGAGCGCCACAATCAGGACTGCATACGACTGAGGCACACAGATCCAACACCTGGCATCATGGTGTGGGGAGCGATCTCCTACACTGGCCATATACCTCTGGTGATCGTCGAGGGGACACTGAATAGTGCACGGTACATCCAAACCGTCATCGAACCCATCGTTCTACCATTCCTAGACCGGCAAGGGAACTTGCTGTTCCAACAGGACAATGCACGTCCGCATGTATCCCGTGCCACCCAACGTGCTCTAGAAGGTGCAAGTCAACTACCCTGGCCAGCAAGATCTCCGGATCTGTCCCCCATTGAGCATGTTTGGGACTGGATGAAGCGTCGTCTCACGCGGTCTGCACGTCCAGCACGAACGCTGGTCCAACTGGGCGCCAGGTGGAAATGGCATGGCAAGCCGTTCCACAGGACTACATCCAGCATCTCTACGATCGTCTCCATGGGAGTATAGCAGCCTGCATTGCTGCGAAAGGTGGATATACACTGTACTAGTGCCGACATTGTGCATGCTCTGTTGCCTGTGTCTATGTGCCTGTGGTTCTGTCAGTGTGATCATGTGATGTATCTGACCCCAGGAATATGTCAATAAAGTTTTCCCTTCCTGGGACAATGAATTCACGGTGTTCTTATTTCAATTTCCAGGAGTGTATATTTATCACACTGATACAAAACACACGCTCTGATATGATTGGGGTCACACCACACAGCCCACAAACATGTAAACTACTCCTAAATAACGCTCTGCAGACATGCAAACAACTCCTATGTTACCGAAATAATTTCAGTACAGTCATGCAAACTCCTCATACATAATGCAGTACACTGATGTGCAGACACGAAATCAAATCTTAAACCGTCCAAATAACACATAGCACAGCCTGCACACCTGCTCGCAAAATAATGCAACAGACATGCAAACAACGTCTGCAGGCACCGCACACCGGCCCCCCTCCCCCCTGCACAGGGGGCTACCACATACGCTCCCAGAAATCAGAACGCAACAGCACCCCCCACAAAGTGATGTACAAGTGCCCGTTTGGGCCCCACAAGCATGAGCTGGTGACATCCCTTTCATACTTGGTACCTGAGAGATTCCTCTTGAAATACATGTTCACCTAGGCACCGTTGCTGACACGACCAGATGGGAGCAAAGACCTATTTGCAGAGTGCAGACGCTCCAAGGGTGCAAGCTACCACTGGATATAAGCCAGCATGAGCCAACATGAGCCATCACCCTCACGCCGATGCCAACAGCATGTGGAAGTTATTCGAGAGTTATACTGACATCACATCTCTATCTAAATAAGCGTTCACCGCTGCTGGTGCGACCTCTCTCTCTACCTGTGGTCTAGCGAAGAACTATTTGCGGAGCGACTCACCCTCAAAAATGCTCTAGAAAACTGTTCCACATCTCGTAATAACTAATTGAACATGCAAAATGCATCTAGCCATGCTTAACTGCCAAGCATAACTGACAGAGTGCCGTGAAATGCGCTCGCATAGCTGCAAACCACTGCAAGTGCATCTAACAAGGTTCTCGATCTTATACTGATATCACATGGCTATGTTAAAATAAGAACCAACTCGAACTTTTGGAAATTGTATAGTGTCCCAGAAATAGTTAACACTCGATTTTGTAAGAGCTTTCGTGATGTCTCGGCTTGTCTGCACGGAAATTCTTGCCCTAACAGAACCTGTTTATGAAAACAGTGCAGCATAACATTGAACGCATTCTTCCTCACGGTCCTAACGTGGCTCTCTGTCCATCACGAGTTACCCTTCCTCCTTTCAACATACGAAAATTTTCTCACAGCTATGTAGAGACTCCTATATCCCAGCACAAAGGATGTCTTGTGAATAAATTGTGCATTATGATTGGCTCTTATCGAATTTTCCCACCGAATTACTGGTGCTACCGTTGTGGAAGCACCATCTGCCTTTTTTTTTTCTTTTTGCAGACGAGGCCTTCAGCAGCATATAAACTAATTTACACAGATCGCCATACTGCACCAACAATTAAGCCTTTCAAAATGTCCTCTACATATCATCAAAACTCCTACTCAACTACACTGCTTGCTCACTGAGGGCAGGAGCTTGAGTATTAGAACGTGAAACTGCGTACTGTGTTGATGCAGGAAACGTACAATTCATATCCTAACCCATACAAAAATCGCCCCTTTCACATCATTTGCAAGTGTAATAGAAAGACAAATAGACAGCACTGTGTATACTCCTCGCAGCACTAGATATTTCCCTGCGAGGTTTGGCGGTCATCTGCTCCCGACGGATGACTAGAGTGCCCTCAGAGGACCAAAGTCACTCTCAGAACTGTTGTACGAATTCGGACTTGTTCCCCTTGGCACAAACGCATTACTGTTTCTAGTTTGGACCTGCTTGCTTGCTTGCTTTTCTACATCCATCTCCAGACTATGGGATTACAAGAACACATATATTTTTGCTTGGTTTGCTATGATATTATACAATTTTCGCAGTACTTCTCGATATCAAGCACACAGCAGTAGTCTACCTATCACTCGCGCATCATAATTCTGAAGATAGAGACTGGAAATTATGTCTCTACAAACCCGAAGCTTTTGTGCTCATCCCATCTACAAAGACCATTACGTGAGAACGCGAAACAAATAGAGGAAACTGATATTTTCACTCATGATTACTGATGTTTGTGATGTAATAGATTCCAAATCACCCCTATAATTTACAAAGTCAACTATTGTGTTTCTCATATCTAGAGAACCAGCAAACGTGTCTTTCACCTGCTAAATGCACACACCACTATCCATGTTCCCTGAACTAAATAAAGGCGCGAAATGTGCAGAAGCAGTCAACCGAACAATTTACATGGGAGGGAATGACGGTCCAGCACAAACGCATGTTCATATTCAATCTTCTCAAATTTCCACGCGATCATGAAAGCTGCCCAACATCTACTAACTATTAGTTCACTATTCTGCCATCTAGAGGATGACAAATTTAACTCAGCTACATTCCTGCATTTTCCAACTGGCCAACAGACCCACATTCCCAACTTAATGTCCACACACTACATTCGTAGTGCCCCAGTCCACTACACTCATTACTCGCAACAGAAAATCTTACTGAGTCTCATAAGAGTTCAGCCAATGTGTGTTCATCCAGCACAGAAGAAGAAAGTCAATGGCCGGTTACCTTTAACTATATATGAAGATGGTATATGTTCTTTCGCCCATGAGTCTCACAGGGAGTGTGCAAGGGGTAAATCCCTGCAGTCACACTATCCTCTGTGCTGTTGGTGGTTCAGATGGATAGAGCGTCTGCCATGTAAGGAGGAGATCCCAGGTTCGAGACCCAGTCAGTGCACACATTTTCAACTGTCCCTGTTAATGTATATCGGCGCCTCTCGACATCTTAGGGTCTTGATTTAGTTATCATTTCATTCTAAGAGGCAAACTCTTTTCCTAACTAAAACAAGCGTTGTCAGTCAATCATTATGTGTAACCAACAGCCTGTCATTGGATGGATGGGATGGAAAAGGCAAGGCCAATGTCCTGTAATAAGAAGCATCACAGTTGAAAGCATGAACAATTTTAGAAATTGTACAACAATTTCAACATCGGCCATTGATGTGACAGCATGTTTCCCCAATTTAAGTATCATAGCTAAACAGACCCTTCTCTACTTTTTGAGTATTATTGCGAATGCAGACAGATGACTGTGTAGTACATCTGTTTATTGTTAATTCTCGAACACATAAATCATCAAAGTATACCAGACAGCACTGTACATATTTGTAACATCTTGAGCATAGTGCATCATTTATTATCTATCTCTATGCGGATGTGAATCACAGAGCATTCTCGCAGTCTGACCAGCCCACCCTGCAGCACTGTTACCAATTTGATCTGCAGCTGACCAGAAATAGACCACTACATTCCACGTCTTGCTAGTGAATGGAGCTTGCCGAATCCTCACCCATCCAGGTGGACAAGATTTCCCCAGATGCACCCATGTCGAGGAGGTTAGCACCCTTATCGGTGTATAGTAACAGATTTGAAAGTGTTGTGATGAAACAGCACAGGGTTAAGAAGAGCAATAAACAGTGATTTTCATGCATGATGGTGCTCCAGATGGATGGAGTTCGAAGCATTTTACATAAATCAACTTTAAAGTATGGTTCTAGAATCCAGGATCAGTACCTGGAACGTATTGGTAAGAGAGATCATAAACATCTGCACTCCTAAGGCTACAACGTTCTGCATTTAAAACAGGCTATAATGTTAAATCGCTTGAGTTTCTGACCTATCAGTCTTGTGGAATGCAGTGCTGTTAATATTTAAATGTAAGAAATATATTTCCAGCACATGACATACATCCTTCTGTAAGATTTCTCAACGATAATCTATGGTAACAAACTGTAAAACACTGGCTCTGTGTGATCCATGGACAATATAGTTTTCCAGAGATGTATAGCGTCCACTGTCCACATACGATCACGGTTCAGAAATTATACTATGTCCACATTAGTTCTATATCGACCAGCTGAGACTGTGCAAAAAAGATCGACAGGTCCTTATACTCTCCGACAGTCACGGTCGTCGAATTGCAGAAAAAGTGTCTAGCCTTTTACCAAGCTACAATGTCATGGGTTTCGTGAAACCAGGAGCTTGTTATTCGGAAGTAACAAAACCAATTGAAAACTCTTGTAAAAACTTTGGACCATCAGACCACGTGGTAATTTTTGGAGGTGCGAACGATGTTGCAAGGGATCAAGCCAACGAAATAAAAATAGCTCTTAAATGTGTACTGCAGCAGACAATCCACACGAATGTGTTAGTTATTAACCAACCACAGAGGCATGACCTACCTTCCTGGTCATGTGTGAATCAATTAGTGATTAAATTGAACTCTGACATAAAGGGTGTTTGTGGAAAATTTGAGCATGCAAATGTAATAGATGTAAGCACTCTCGAAAAATCCATGCACACCAGACACGGACTTCATCTAAATTATGCTGGTAAACAATACCTAACAGAGAAAATATATAATTTTGTAAAGCATTACACTAGACAACGTACATGTTAAAGGGGTCCAAATTGACTCACAAGGAAGTATGAAACCCAAGGAAAGAACGAATAACACAAAAATGGGCCAAAACACATTAGATAAATGGCTGGGAAGAAACACACACCAAGGGACAGGTAGAAGTTTTTCAGAGTAGCTGAGGGTGCCACAGGGCAATGTGTTAGAGAAGAAACTTATACATACACTTTAAAAGTCGTTCACCAAAATGTACAGTCCCTACCAAACAAACTTGATGAAATAAATGTGCTTCTTAGGAATGAGTGGAAGGAGGTATCAGTTTTATGTTTTTGTGAGCACTGGCTAGAGAAGGATCATTTACAGTATTCAAACATAACCGGTTTCACTCTGGCAATCTACTTTTGCAGATCAATATCAAAGCTTGGAGGAAGCTGCATTTATGTAAAAGAAAACGTAGACTATAAGATAATAGACTGTGGAAATCACTTAGGAAGCGAAAAACACTTTGAAGCCTCAGCTATTGAAATAACATCAGGAAAAACTATAATAATGTGTGTTTACAGATCACCCAACAGCAATATAAATATTTTCTTTAAAAAACTTGACCTTGCACTAGGGAAACTTAAAAAATACTTGCAAAACTATAGTTCGTGTGGCGATTTTAATATTGACCTCTTAACACAGAGCCACCAAAGAGAAAAATTCCTTAATATTATTCAAGAATATAACCTTTGCACCAAAATAAACTTCCCTACACACGTAACAAAAACTAGTGCTACACTTATTGATCAGATCTTTGTAAACACTGACATGCACACCTCAGAAAATTTTAATACCGGCTATAGTGACCACAATGCACAGCTACTTGCCGTATGCGGAAGTGTTGTTTTGTCTAGGAATGGAAGTGTTATCTACAAGAGAAAATTCACCATGCAAAATATTGAGCACTTCAAACATATGCTAAGTACCCACTCGTGGAATAAAATCTACAACAGTTACAGCACAGATGAAAAGCTGGATAATTTCATGGACATTTACAGATATTGTTTCGAAATTGCATTTCCAAAAAAGAAAAAAATTGTAAAGGCCCCAGCAAACCCAGAACTTGGATTACATCAGGGATCAAAGTATCATGTAGAAGAAAAAGAGAACATTTTGCGCTATCAAAAACAGATAGCAGCCCTGAATTTGTTCACTACTTCAAAAAATATAAGTTAACTTTGAGTCGTGTAATAAGGGAAGAAAAATTAAGGGAAAATGACAATCTTATTATAGAATCATCAAACAAAGCTAAGACAATGTGGAATATGGTACAGATACTTACTGGAAAGGTGAAAACACACAAAAACATTGTATTGTCACAGGCGGGCAGCAAGAGCACTGATCCAAAATTAATCGCTAACCACTTCAATTCTTACTACACCAGTTTTGCTCGTGAGTTAGTGAAGGAACAAATGGGAGAAACATCAAACAAAATATTACAGGAAACTTCTGGAAATAGTGTAACAAATACATCCATGTTCCTCCAACCAATAAGTAGGGAAGAACTGTTAAACAGCATAAAGTCATTAAAAAATAAATATTCAGCTGGAGTCGACGATGTGACAGACTACATTATAAAAGTATCAGCTGAACAGATACTCACATCACTGCTAGATATATGCAATTCTTCACTATCAAGTGGTATTTTCCCAAAACAGTTAAAAACTGCAAAAGTTGTACCACTTTACAAAAAGGGCGATCGGCAGCAGATGGTCAACTATAGGCCTGTGTCACTCCTATCAGGTTTTTCAAAAGTCATTGAAAAACTAGTTCTGCTACAACTAACTGATTTCTTTAACAAAAAAATATGATTTCAGGATGTCAGCATGGCTTTAGGCCTCACCGCCGTACTGAAACAGCCACTTTTAGCCTCATAAATCGTATTTTAAATTCAGTGGATAATCACGAAAATGTTTCGGGGATTTTCCTGGATTTAACAAAAGCATTTGATCTAATAGACCATGAAATTCTCCTAAGAAAGTTAGAGTGGTATGGTGTAAGAGGCCTGCCACACGAGTGGCTGAAATCCTACCTAGAAAATCGCGCTCAGATAACAGGTAAAACACGTGGGAAATAACGAACTCCAAGCTTCAATCGAAACCTTCCACATTAACCCACGGTGTACCACAAGGCTCAATTTTAGGTCTCTTTCTCTTCCTAATTTTCGTAAATGACTTCCCCCTTCACGTTCAACACTCTGAACCACTGCTCTTTGCAGACGACACAAGCATATTAATTGAAGGTGAAAATGAAATGGCTCTAAGTTTAAATGCTAAATTCACAAATGAAAATGTCACAGAGTGGTTTATGAGGAATAAATTACTAATAAACTCTCAAAAAAACAGTCGTCTTACACTTCCATACACAACAAAATAAAAACCCATTAAAACCAAACATGTCCATGAAAAAACAAAGAATTAACAGTGTCTCTGAAACAAAATTTTTTTGGCATCTACTTACAAGACAATCTTAAATGGAATTCCCACATCACTTCATTAAATTCTAAACTATCCATAATGACTTATGCGATGAGGATTATATGGAACAACACAAGTCCTGAAACAGTTAGAGTGGTGTATTACACTTGCATACACTCCCTATTGAGATATGGCATCATATTCTGGGGAAATTCTCCTCATAGCATAATCACATTCCGGAAACAAAAAAAGATTGTGAGGATAATGAAAAATGCTAACAGCCGAAAATCATGCAAACCATTCTTTAAAGAACTGGGGATTCTACCCCTACCATGTATCTATATACTAGAAGTTGTGATGTTCCTAAAAAAAAAGCATGCTAAAAATGGAAATGTATTTATTCAAAATAAATCTGTACATGAACACCATACAAGGGCAAATAGTGACATACACAGACATCATTGTTATACCACACTGTGCAAGAAAGGTGTATATCACTCAGGTTCACATTTGTTTAATAAGCTGCCAAGTAACCTGAAGGCCATAAACAAAATCCATAACTTTAAAAAATCTGTAACATCATATCTCTTGGAAAACTGTTTTTACTCAGTAACACCGTACCTTGAAAAATAAGTTAATTTTGGTTGAAACAATATAAAAATGTAATGTAACAATATAGAAATATAAAAATGTAACAATTTATAAATGCAATGTATACAATCAATGTAACAGTATATTAATGTAATGTCATTTTGTCCAACATCTAAGGTATGGTATATGTACCACAAAGATTCAGGACGTAAATAAATAAATAAATAAATAAAAATAAATAAATATAAAATGACCGTTAATAACTGAGAATACCTGTTACAAGGAAACAAATACATGGATAGCAGCGTTGTCCGATATGTGAAATTACAAGTCTTGCCGCCACTAACTCTGTAAACAGCGCATCTGTCAAGCAAATGTATACACGAGGGGTTCCAGTGTCTCACCAACACCTGTCGCTAACTTAGTTATGAAACTGAAGAATCGATTTTATACTTAACATGCGACAGGGGAATGGAGTACATTGCATAAATCGTCATGAGCTGGAAGTTCTCTGATGATCAGGAGGTTTACTGTTAATGATTGCAAGTAAAAAGTGCTCTAAGAACGATACAGAACATGCAGTTGTATACGAGTCGAACGCTGACTATGCCATGTGACTAATGCATCCCGATGGAAAAACAGGAAAAAAATGGTCAAATGACCTGCAGCAACTTCCCCCCCCCCCCTCCCTAGAATGCATCATCAGTCTACCAATTAAATTGCACCTCGTTACATCTCCATTTCAACTGACCACCCTGTCCATTTTCTGTTATCCTTTAACGCAGATGCAAGTAAGTTTAGAGACAGATGGTTCTCTGTCTTCCTGAAAAGTGTCCAATACAGTAGTCAACTTGTGTGTATCACTGTTACCTCAATAGATGTACAGTTCGATGCCGCCTCAATGGAATAAAAAGTGACTGTTTCCCTGCTGTAGTTCACTTCCGTGTCGCCATTTTCTCGGATTTCTCTTGCTGTCGCATACTTACTCCCATGTACAAATTCTTCTGTGCCAAGCAGAAGACACGCAAGTACTTCCTCAAATTCCCCGCATTTCAGCGTAATTTCCCTCAACATATACTTATTTTCCGCAATCCTGTCGATTTTTATGTCACTTCTACCCATGCGATCGTGACATAACCTCTCGCTCCATGTTCTAAAACTGCTTGTAAATGTAGTACAGCTGCCAATACCTAGCGAAAATTCTCTATTTTTCTGATTGGGAGGTGTAGCATAACACTGTACTCGATTGTATCCAGTCATCTTCACATTTGCACAGCATTTGCTCTGTTTTATGTGCCTCTGCGACTTACAGTATAGTTTGCTGGATACGATCATCCTCCTAGAGTACAGGTGATGTAACTTTAAACTGGTCTGTGCAGTTGATCAATACCTGTATATTTAATAGGATTGTCACATGTGCTCGATGCCTGCATGCATCCAGTATGTGGTTTCGATATATGGGAGGAGAGAGATGCGTCACAAATCTTATCTAGTTCTCTATCAGATGAAGTTACTTGAGCTTTTATAGTTCATAATTCTTCTCTGATGAATGGTGTAGAATAATGAAGATTATGATGAATAATGTTGAAAAGATAGATGTGAATGGACGTGGATCTTTAGCATCTGTATCTAGTTTGGGGACGTGCCACAATGTGCCCATTTCCACCGAATGGTCAAAACATGGTCCTGTCACACTAACTCACATTGCTCTGTTTCTACACGGTTTGCATGAGGTGATGGATATGGCTTTCTCTGACTTCTACCCAGTTCCGACTTAACTTGGAACGATCACATGTGCAAAGCTCCAGAAATGGCGGCTGACGCAGGATGCGTAAGGACTGACTAAAAACATGTTGGAATTTTACTGTAGCAGAAAGGCTCGAAAAAGGTGACTCGTTTCGAGATATGAGAGTGCTAGAAATGTGATTCACTTCTGGCTGTAATCATTAAATGGCTTCTCCATAGGATCGAACGCAGGTATGTGGTTGAACGGAAAGACTTGATTCTAAATCCCAGACAGCATTTCTCGCGAATTGTGTAGCATTCGAGATCTGAAAAGTTAGTCTACATTTCTTACGACCTCAGTCAGCACATCATCTACTGTTTGTGATCCTGCTCAATCAATCATCCCCTATAGCCCAGTAGATATATCACCAAACCTCTGACATGGGATCGAGACACAATGGGTTAGAAATACTGTAGAAATATCTAGCTGCAGTGGTGTGATGGATTCGCAAATTCCGGTTTCATACCACGTTTCTTAGCTGAATCACTTTCCAAAATGGGTAATTTTATTACGAGGTTGCATCATCAGTGACGAGTAAGTGCAGTGTTGGTCTGATACTATATACTCCAGCGATCGCTGTCATGGAATTTGTCTGGACAAAAAAACCACCTCATTCAGAGGTAATGTCGTACCTCGACTTCTAAAGAACAGGTAGTGTCGTACCTCGATATGTAAAGCAGATATTGCTTTTAACATGGACACTTGTATGCATCTATAGAGCCAAGACCACTTGTGACAGTAACATACAGTAGTTGTTGGGATCGGGGTTTTTAACATCTGGCTGTTTGTAAGAGGACTAAAGTCTTTTTCTAAGACATAGTGGTAGCACACGCAAGATAAAAGTTATGAGACATGTCCACTCATGGTTGATATTCCCTCAGCATTATTTCGTATTCCCAGTGATCAGTTATTGACGAAGTATTATACTTAGTAGTAGCGGATGCATGATAGGTTCGCATTTTAGCATCAGGTTTATAAAGTAAGTGTGACATGTGCAACGGAAATGACTATGTCCAGTCATAATGAAAGTATGGATTTGACTTGGAGTACTGCGATAGCAAGGGAAGAGTCACAAGAATGGGTACTGATATTTCCATTTCCAGAGCCACAGCCATCAGCAGGCTGTATTTCCCATACTTCGCTCATTGTTGGTGTCATTCAACTGAGACTGCAATGGTAACATTTAGTTGTAAGTAGAGGGATAATATATACATGTGAACGATTTTGTAGGATCATTCCGCCTATGCATCCTTGGCCTGCAGCGCCGGTGGCCTGTGTGGGAATGATTTACATTTCCCGTTCACGGCAGAAGCCGTCCGAATGCAAAGGACTGTTGGAATGCAGGAATGTAGTTGAGTTAACTTTGTCATCCTCTAGATGGCAGAATAGCGAACTAATACTTAGTACGTGATGGGCATCTTTCGAGATAGCATGGAAATTTGAGAAGATTGAACAGGGACATGTGTTTGCGCTGGACCGTTGATCCCTCCCATGTAAATTGTTGTTCGGTTGACTGCTTTTGCACATTTCGCGCCTTTATTTAGTTGAGGGAACATGGATTGTGGCGTGTCCATTTAGCAGGTGAAATACACGTTTGCTGGTTCGCTAGACATGAGAACCACATTAAGTGACTTTGTAAATTATAGCGGTGATTTGGAATCTGTTACATCACGGACATCGGTATTCGTAAGTGGAAACATCAGTTGTTTCGAGTTTTCATGTAAAGATCTTCGCAGTCGGGATAAGCGCTGAAGTAGAGAAATAATTTCTAGTCTATATCTTCGGAATTATGTTGCGCAAGCGATCAGTAGGCTACTGCTGTGTGCTTGATATCGAGAAGTGCTGCGAAAATAGTATAATATCATGACAAACCATGCGAAAATACACGAGTTCTTGTAATCCCACGGTCTGGAGGTGGATGTAGAAAATCAAGCAAACAAGCAGATCCAGACCAGGAACAGTAGCGTGTTTGTGCCGATGGGGTTCAAATGGTTCAAGTAGATCTAAGCATTACGGGACTTAACAACTGAGGTCATCAGTCCCCTAGACTTAGAACTACTTAAACCTAACTAACCTAAGGACATAGCTCACATCCATGCCAGAGGCAAGGATTCGAACCTGTGACTGTAGAAGCAGCGTGGTTCCTGACTGAAGAACCGCTCTGTCACAGCGGCTGGCTGGCGAGGGGGAACGAGTCCGATTTTGTAGAACAGTTCTGAGAGTGACTTTGATCTGCTGAGGGCGCTCTAGTCATCTGTTGGGAGTGGATGACCGCCAAACCTCGCAGGGAAATATCTACTGCTGCGAGGTGCTGTCTGTCTGTCTTCCCGTTATATGTGTGAATGATGTAAAAGTGGGGAATTTTTGTATGGCATAGGGTATGAATTGTATGTTTACTACATCGATATGGTACATGGTGGTATATTGCTGGGTTGAAGATTGGTCTCACGTTCTAATATTCAAGCTCCTCTACTTAGTTGGCGAGCAGTGTAATTGAGTAAGAGTTTTTCAGTATTTGCTAATATGTAGGGGGCAGTTTGCAAGGTTTAATTGTCGGTGAAATATGGCGATTTGTGTAAAATAGTTTTTTCGCCGCTGAAAGCGTTGCTGCAGAAAGGAAAAGAAGGGGGACGATGCTTCCACACTGGCGAAAGCATCAGTAAATCAGCAGGTACATTCGATAAGAGCCAATCATAATGCACAATTCACTCACAAAACGTCTTTTGTGCTGGGATACAGGTGTCTGTACATAGCTGTGAGAACGTGCACATTTGTTGAAAGTAGGAAGGGTAACACGTGATGGACGTTAGGTCCGTGAGGAAGAATGCATTCGACGTTATTCTGCGCTATTTTCGTAAACAGGTTCTGTTAGAGCAAGAATTTCCATGCATACAAGCCGAGACATCATGAAAGCTCTTACAAAATCGAGTGTTAACTATTTCTGGGACACTATACAATTTCCAAGAATTCGTCTTGGTTCTTATTTTAACATAGCCATGTGATATCAACATAAGATTGAGAAACTTGTTAGATGCACTTGCGGTGGTTTTTGGATTTGCGAGCTCATTTCTCGGCGCTGTGTCAGTTACGCTTGGCAGTTAAGCATGGCTAGGTTGGACTGCAGGAAGAGAGAGAGATCGCACCAGTGCAGCCAGAGGATAACTTGGCTCTTATTTAGGTACACAGTAGATGTGATGTCAGTATAACACTCTAATGAATTTCACGTGCCATCGGCAATGGCGTGAGGTGCATGGTCTGTGCTGGCTTGTGGCTGGTAGAGGTTCGGGCCCTTGGAGTGTCTGCACTCAGCAAATAGGTCTCTGCTCCCATCTGGTCGTGTTTGCAACGGTGCCTTATGTGAAAACGTACATCGAGACGTGTGTATATCTCAGGTACGAAGTATGAAAGGTATGTCGCCACATCACACTTGTGGGACCCAAACGGGCACTTGTGCATCGCTTTGTGAGGGTGCTGTTGCATTCTGATTTCTGGGAGCGTGTGTGGTAGCCTCCAGTGCAGGGGGAGGGGGGGGGGGGCAGTGGGTGTTGCCTGCAGACGTTGTGTGCGTTTCTGTTGCATTATTTTGCAAGCAGGTCTGTAGGTGGTGCTATACGTTATTTGGACGGTTTATGAGTTGATTTGGAGCCTGCACATCAGTGTACCACATTATTTAGGAGGAGTTTGCATGTCTGTACTAGAATTATTTCGGTAATTTAGGAGTTGTTTGCGTGTCTACAGAGCATTATTTAGGAGTAGTTTACAGGTCTGTGGGTTGTTTGGCGTGCCCCCAAGCATGTCAGAGCATGTATTTTGTATCAGTGTGATAAATATACTACCTCAAATCCATCCCTAAATTTATTGTTCCAGAATAAATAAAGTGCACTCCTTCCTCTCTCCATCAACCCTGCGCAGGCTGAGTCATTTTCCCCTCCAGACAGTCATCTTGGATTATATCACGGAATGGGTGACAGCACCCTATGGTGACAGTACTGTGTACTTGCTGCAGACCTCATGGCAACCACACTGTTTCCTGCCATTTTCCCCCTACAGTCTTGGGTTACGTCATAGAACTGACGACAGAGTTCTCTGGTGATGGTACTGTGTACTAGATTCTGACCTCGTGGTGAACACACTGTTTCCCGCCATCTTGGATAATGGTACTTGCATCATCAGCTGACGTCATGACCACCATCCTCGATTACATCATAGATGAGAGTGCCCTCTGATGGTGGCACTGTGTACTAGGTCAGCTGGAGTCTGGAGCTCATGGTGAACACATAGAATGGCAGTACTGCATCAAATAGTTCAAATAAAAACTGGTGTATGCAAAATAAAAAAGACTTATGTCCAGCACAGGGCGAGTCCTCTCCCTGCTATTTCCTAGGATGAGGGGGCAGTCGGGTGACTTATGTTAGTGGAGGTATTTTCTTAGGTTAGTAGAAAGAGCCCAAGTGTTCTTTCTTTACCGTCAAAATTCAAAGTTCGGGGCAATTCCTAGGAGGAGGTGGTTGTCGGATGACTTATATGTGTGGATGTAGCCCAAGTGCCCTTTCTTTTGCGCCATTTTCTTAGGTTAGTAGAGATACGCGAATTCACTTAACTTCTGGCCAGAACTCAAACTTCCTGCCAGTTCATAAGAGGAGGTGATGGTTGGGTGACTTAGGTTAGTGGAGGTAGTCCAAGTGACCTATCTTCCCACCATTTTCTTAGGTTAGTAGAGGTAACCGTGGTGTGATGCATAATCCTGATGGAATTTGAACTTCCCGTCATTTTGTAGAGGAGGGGAGGGGAGGGGGTGTTTAGGTTAGTGGAAGTAGCGCTATTGATCTATCTTCCCTCCAAAATTCAAACTTCCCGCCTTAATCCGCCATCTTGAATTACGTCATCACCACTATCTTGGATGACGTCTTCAGCTGACGTCACGTCCGCCATCTTGGATGACGTCATCGCCACCATCCTGAATACATCTGGCAAAAATGGAGAGTGGGGCAGAACTTAGGTTGTCCCAGTACTAATGCCTCCTACAAAGAAATGGACAAACACATAGCAGCAGTGTTCGACATGTGAAATTACACGTCATTCCGCCACTAAATCTGTAAACAGGATTGTAATACAGCACAAACATCTGTCGCTAACTTAGAATCACTGTAGTTACTAATTTGGAGCCTCGATTTAATGCCCAAGATGCGGCAGGGGAATGGAGTATGTTGTATAAATCTTTATTCATCTGGAGGAATGTGTGGAAACACGATGGAAGCCCTCTGATGACCGAGAGGTTTTCTGTTAATGGTCACAAGTAGACAGTGATCTATGTCACACACAGAACATGCAGTTGTATGCGAGTCAAACGCAGGTTATGTCAACTGATGAATCCCGACAGAGTAACGGAAAAAAATGATCAAACGGCCTGCAGCAATATGTCCATCTCTCTCTCTCTAGAATGCATCATCAGTCTGCCATTAACTGCTACCTCATTACAACTCCATCTTACCCTATTACTCCATCCACTCTGTGTCATCCTTTAATGCATATGCAAGTAAGTTTAGAGGCAGATGGTTCCCTTTTTTCCAGGAAAGCATTAAAGACAGCAATCAACTCGCACGTGTCACTATTACCTCAATAGACATGCAGTAGAATGCTGTCTCAATGAAAAATAAAAGATTGTTTCCCCAGTTCCCGGTGCTTCCATATCTACGTTTTCCTGTTTTGCTGTCATATACTCGTTCCCATGTGCAAGAATTGTTCTGCACCATTCAGAAGTCATGTAAGTACTTCCTCAATTTTAATGCATTTCGGCACATTTTCCATCAATTTCTACGTATTTCCGTCATTTTATCTATTTTATGCAATTCTATCCATGCCATCACGACATCACTTATCGTTCTGAGTTCCTAAATTGCTTGTAAATGTAGTATATCTGCCAATACCTAGCACAAACGCACTATTTTTGTGGTCGGGTGGCACAGTATAGCACTGTACTCGAACGTAACCAGTCACCCCCAATCGCATATTCTACTGTTGCAGCACTTCTGCTCTATTTTTTGTATGTCCAGTTGTATGGTACCGTCATTTTTTGAGTTGTATTGCGCTTTCATGCCGTCCTTATGTAGCGCTATGCATATAGTTGTGTACTTAGGTCCGATCTTTGTGATTAATTACGCAATTAGGATTGCTCTTTGCGTCAGTTTCCAGACCAACATAAATAAAGTACACTAACGTAACTTTCCTCTCCCGCATATGGACAGTTTCCATATGTGGTGGGGTGCACTTGAGCTTTCCGTTCAGGAGGACCATGGTTCGAGTCCCTGAAAGGGCACCGCCATTTTTAATTTCTCATCAATTCCAAGTTGGTTTAATTGCACCAGAGATAAGTTCCTGCAGTCACACCATTGTCTGTGGCCTCTGTGGCTCAGTCCGATAGGGCATCTGCCACGTAAGCGAGAGGACCTGAGTACGAGTCCCGCTCAGGGTACATATTTTTCAACTGTCCCCGTTCATACACTCCTGGAAATGGAAAAAAGAACACATTGACACCGGTGTGTCAGACCCACCATTCTTGCTCCGGACACTGCGAGAGGGCTATACAAGCAATGATCACACGCACGGCACAGCGGACACACCAGGAACTGCGGTGTTGGCCGTCGAATGGCGCTAGCTGCGCAGCATTTGTGCACCGCCGCCGTCAGTGTCAGCCAGTTTTCCGTGGCATACGGAGCTCCATCGCAATCTTTAACACTGGTAGCATGCCGCGACAGCGTGGACGTGAACCGTATGTGCAGTTGACGGACTATGAGCGAGGGCATATAGTGGGCATGCGGGAGGCCGGGTGGACGTACCGCCGAATTGCTAAACACGTGGGGCGTGAGGTCTCCACAGTACATCGATGTTGTCGCCAGTGGTCGGCGGAAGGTGCACGTGCCCATCGACCAGGGACCGGACCGCAGCGACGCACGGACGCACGCCAAGACCGTAGGATCCTACACAGTGCCATAGGGGACCGCACCGCCACTTCCCAGCAAATTAGGGACACTGTTGCTCCTGGGGTATCGGCGAGGACCATTCGCAACCGTCTCCATGAAGCTGGGCTCTGGTCCCGCACACCGTTAGGCCGTCTTCCGCTCACGCCCCAACATCGTACAGCCCGCCTCCAGTTGTGTCGCGACAGGCGTGAATGGAGGGACGAATGGAGACGTGTCGTCTTCAGCGATGAGAGTTGCTTCTGCCTTGGTGCCAATGATGGTCGTATGCGTGTTTGGCGCCGTGCAGGTGAGCGCCACAATTAGGACTGCATACGACCGAGGCACACAGGGCCAACACCCGGCATCATGGTGTGGGGAGCAATCTCCTACACTGGCCGTACACCTCTGGTGATCATCGAGGGACACTGAATAGTGCACGGTACATCCAAACCGTCATCGAACCCATCGTTCTACCATTCCTAGACCGGCAAGGGAACATGCTGTTCCAACAGGACAATGCACATCCGCATGTATCCCTTGCCACCCAACGTGCTCCAGAAGGTGTAAGTCAACTACCCTGGCCAGCAAGATCTCCGGATCTGTCCCCCATTGAGCATGTTTGGGACTGGATGACTCGTCGTCTCACGCGGTCTGCACGTCCATCAGGAACGCTGGTCCAACTGAGGCGCCAGGTGGAAATGGCATGGCAAGCCGTTCCACAGGACTACATCCAGAATCTCTACGATCGTCTCCATGGGAGAATAGCAGCCTGCATTGCTGCGAAAGGTGGATATACACTGTACTAGTGCCAACATTGTGCATGCTCTGTTGCCTGTGTCTATGTGCCTGTGGTTCTGTCAGTGTGATCATGTGATGTATCTGACCCCAGGAATGAGTCAATAAAGTTTCCCCTTCCTGGGACAATGAATTCACGGTGTTCTTATTTCAATTTCCAGGAGTGTATTTATCAATGCCTGTAAGCAGGTAAAGTTCTGTTTTCATTGTAATTTCATTCTTCAAAACCTGCAAGATCACCAATGGTATCTGCACAGATACCAGCATCATATAGATGAGGCTGACTGGCCAATGATCTTCAGTGCAGATGCATTCAGACTGCCTGAATTCTTACGGGAATCGGTAGATTGGCTGCTTGGCTGCTGTGAGTAATTAGTATGGTGGGCAGGGGCAGTACAAATGGAGCGTGTGGACACAGAGTTGGAAAGTGTGGGTCTCACAGGCAGCGCGCCAGAGGTAAGTCTCTGCAGTCGCACTATTGCCTGTCCTCAGTGGCTCAGTCGGATAGAGCATCTGCCATGTAAGTAGGAGGTCTTGGGTTCGGGTCCTGGTCGGGGAACACATTTTTCAACTGTCCCCATTGATATTTATCAATGCCTGTAAGCAGGTAAAGGTCTGATTTCGTTGTAATTTCATTCAGATCAGTATGAAGCTGGCAGTAGAATCTTTATCATTAAAGAAACTGTTCAGTCAAGGGATAGTTCTATTGATTGTTGTTTTGCTGCTATAGATTTGTCACAAACATTTCATCTGAAAACTGTTCTTTGGACAGCATGCTACTTTAAGAAGAAAACAGGACATATATTAACCATAAATCTCAAATGACTGAGGATAAAAAAGGATGTGTTCCATCAATATTTCCTGATTGTACATTCTATTTTTCATCACAAGTGGCATTCAGGAAATTGCCTGATGGAAAGGAAATTTGTCAGTAAGCAGCTTAGCTTCAGCCAGTAATGAATGAAAGTGTGAAATCAGCTGAACAAAATGAAAGTGAAAATAAACTTTCAAGAATATCTCAGTTAATCAGGGGTGGGGTGCATTGAACTAACATTTCTTTGTTCTGCACTGTCAACAGCAAGACAGACAGTGTAATTTTTGTTAATGTAGACACACAAGGATCTGCACATCAGTTATGTTATTCTGTCATTATTAATGTAGAGTTGAAAGTTTTCATTTTTATAAAGGAATTTTTGGAAACAACTTGTTGAACATTTCCAATGAAAGTAAATTGTCATAATATTGAAATTATACTATAGACTGAAAAACATACCTCTCCAGATGTTGAAGGTAAATAGCACTCTTAGAATAATGCAAAGTATTTTAGATATGCTTCTACATGTACATCTATATCCATTCTCTTCACACCACCATGAGGTGCATGGCAGAGGGTACATCCAATTGTACCAATTATTAGGTTTCTTACTGTTCCATTCATGTATGGAGCATAGGAAAAATGATTGTTTGAATGCCTCTGTGCATGTAGTAATTATTGCAATTTTATCCTCATGATCCCTGTGTGAGTGATACATAGAAAGTTGTAGTACATCCTCACAGTAATCATGTAAAGCCAGTCCTAGGAACTTTGTTAATATACTTTCTCAGGATAGTTTACATCTGTCTTCAAGAACTTCCATTTCAGTTTCCACACTTTGTCTGTGACACTCTCCCATGGATTTTATTTTTTTTATTTAGTCCTTCAAATCCTATATGTATAGAATATATACAAGGATATTGGACATGGTTAGGTATTTACAAGATGAAAATACAGTTTGTATTGCAATGCTAAGGACTAGATAGTCAGGTAATTTAGCACAGATTCTTAAATACAACAAACATCACAGGATATTGGACATGGTTAGGTATTTACAAGATAAAAATACAGTTTGTATTGCAATGCTAAGGACTAGATAGTCAGGTTAGTAATTTAGCACAGATTCTTAAATACAACAAACATCACAGGATATTGGACATGGTTAGGTATTTACAAGATAAAAATACAGTTTGTATTGCAATGCTAAGGACTAGGTAGTCAGGTTATTTAGCACAGATTCTTAAATACAACAAACATCACAGGCAACATACAAAGTAGAATATTAGTAATGCATCTTTATTTTTGTTGTTTGGCTTTTATATATTCTGTCAGACTGTAAAAGCAATGATCAATCAAATATGCCTTTACTTCAGCCTTAAAACTACAGAGTTTACCTATTGATTTAATATGTTTAGGTAGATTATTGAAAATCTTTATCCCAGTATGTAGTGTGCCTTTTTGGCACAATGATGTTCTCACCTGTTTCACATGAAGGTCAGATTTTTGCCTTGTATTGTGTGCATGTATATCATCATTTTTTAATAAGATATCTGCGTGTCTATCAATATACTGTTTGATGAAAACTGATGTTTCGAAGATAAAAATGCAGGGAAGAGGAAGAACTGACAGTTTTTTGAATATGGGTCTGCACGATTTCGTATTGTTTACCCCTTCAATAATTCTTAGTATTCTCTTTTGCATCCTGAAAACTTTAATATTTGTTGTTGTATTACCCCAGAAGATTATGCCATATTTAATTACAGAATGCACATAGGAGTAGTATACATTTAATAGGCTGGCTTTGCTGCAACAAGTTTTTAAGATCCGTATCATGTAACAGGTTTTGCTTAGTTTTCTTTGCAAATATTCAATATGTACCTCCCATTTTGTGTTGTTCTGGAGCCAGAGTCCCAGAAATTTAGTGCTGTTAACACTTTCAAGAACTCTGTCCCTAAGTTCTATTTCTGTGTTTGGGTGGTGTCTTCCTTTTACATTATAGAAGTTCAGTGCTACTGTCTTTTCTTTGTTTATAATTAGCTTGTTGTATCTGAACCACTGTTCTACACTGTTCATTGTTTGTATAGCGGAGTCTTTTAGTTTTTCTTCTGTTTTAGCACTAATAAGGAAGCTTGTATCGTCTGCAAATTGGAGGGTAGTTTGACAATACTTGTTGTACATAAGATCATTGACATAGAGGAGAAACAGGATGGGTCCTAATACTGATCCTTGAGGGACACCATATTTCACATTTTCATATCCTGAATAGAAGTAGCTGATTTTGTTATGGTCAGTATATTGCACTTCAACCACCTGTTTGCGACCACATAGGTATGTCTTGAGCCACTCATTGGATATACCTCTAATTCCTAACTGGTCAAGCTTCTGCAGTAGGGCATTATGGTCAATGACGTCAAAAGCTTTAGATAAATCAAGACATATGCCTGTCACAAACTCACTTGCATCCTGTTTAGCATAGATTTCATTAAGAAATTCAAATATTGCACTTTCAGTTGAATAGCCTTTCCTGAAGCCATGTTGTGAAGGAGATAGAATTTTATTTTTGTTTAGGAAATCAGACAATCTCTTATAAAAAACTTTTTCTAAAATTTTTGAAAATACAGGCAGTAGGGCTATTGGTCTATAATTTGAAACACATTCTGGATTTCCTTTTTTGAACAGTGGTTTCAGCTTCGCTGTTTTCAAGCATGAGGGGCAGGTTCCTGATGCCAGTGAGCTGTTGCACAAATGTGTCAAGGGTTCAGCTAAGGCAAAACAGCATTTTTTAATAATTGCGTCTGGTATTCCATCAATTCCACATGAGTACCCTGTTTTCAAGGTTTTTATAACTGATAAAATTTCTTCAGAATTTGTGGGTGAAAGGAACAAAGATGTAGACACATTTCTCACACTATTTCATGGTGGAGGTGATATTTTGTTGTGTTCTTCCAGTCCACTCACCAACTGTTCACTTACGTTTGCAAAATATTTGTTGAAGGTCCCTGCAAGTTCTGATGGGCAAGAAATCATTTGTCCTTCATAACATAAGTTCATATTTTTATATTGTTTAGTTTCACTTGTTGTTTGATTTTTTATAACTTCCCATATAGCTTTAGATTTGTTTTTTGAATTTTCAATGTATTTGTCATTTGCCATTGTTTTAGCTTTTCTTACAACATTTTTGAGGATCCTCTTGTAATTATTCAGGTACAAATGAAATTCAGGAGGCATGTTCTGTGTCTTTGCTATAGTGTGTAATCTTCTTTTCTCTGCACAAGATATTCTAATACCTGTTGTAATCCATTTGTTCTTTTTGAAGTTAGGTTGACATTTTTTGCCTTTTTAATGGAAATGCAGCTTCAAAGTATGACATGAAGATTTCCATGAATTTTTCAAACTTTTTGTTAGTATTTTCACAAGTATACACTTCATACCAAGTTTCTTCACTTAGTCTCAGTACAAAAATGTTTATTTGTTTGTTAGTGAATTTCCTTGCTTCTTTTACAAGATCTTCTTTCTCAGTTGTTTCACTTGGGGTGTGCAAAGCAATAAACTGTGCATAGTGATCACTGAAGCCAGTATTAAGATTTCCGGCCCAGAAATTGTTATTTACATTTGTGTTTATTAATATCTGATCAATTGTTGTACTAGTAGTTGGTGTAACTCTTGTAGGAGAGTCAATGGTGGTTTTTATGTTATATGTTTCCAGTAGGGTCATCAAGCTTTGCTGGTCTTTTGAGATTTCTTGAAAATCTATATTAAAATCTCCACATATGATCACTGTTTTGTTGAAGTTTTTTATAGTGTTTAAAGCTGCTTCTAGTTGGTGACAGAAATCATGTAAGTTCCCATCAGGGCTCCTATATACACAGATGATTATTAATTTTAATGCAGAGAGTTCAACTGCGGATACTTCAAAAATTTTCTCTTCAGCTAACAGTTCAATGGGTTTTATGTTAAAATAATCAATGCCACTTTTAACAAATATACATGACCCTCTATGACTGGATGTAATTCTACAAAATGATGAAGAAAGATTGAAGTCTGCAAGTTTTGTGACTGACATTGCATCTTTAGGCAGCCAGTGTTCGGTTATACACACTACAGAAATGTTTTTTAGCTCATCAGTACATAAAATTTCAACTTCACTTAATTTGTTTAGCAATGATTGGACATTTTGATGAATCAGCATGAAATTAAAGGGTTTGTTAGGCTTTGGCATATTTAATTGATCACTTACCTTTACCTTGTCAATAAAAAATCATTCAGGTGTGCTGGAAGTACTGCTTTTCTTTTCCCGACTCCATATATTCTTCTATTATCATCTGCAGCAGAATTTTCTTCTGTGTCTGGCTCCCCTGGTAGTTGTTCAGCTGTTGATCTTACTGATGATAATATTGCTGCTGGTGATAGAGTTGGGTCTGCAATTGGTAGAGCTGTTACAGCATTCACTGTGCCTGGATATTGGAGGCACCTAGTTCCTTCTTTTGTTGTTGATGTTGGTGAGTGAGGTTTTGCTGGCGTTGTTTCCTTCGAATATTTGGGGGGCCAATCCAGGATGATTTTTCTTTTGAGTGTCTGATGCCTCTTGGTGATAATTTCTTCGATTTTTCCGACGAGCAGTTTTTTCCCCATGTTGTTAACGTGCAATCCATGTAATTTGTGGAATCTGCGCCCAATATTATTAACATTTACGAGTTCTACATTTCTGAAATGTTTGCAAAGTAATGAAATTTGTTGGTTGGCATTGATTATTTCTTTATTTACGCATGACCAAGAAGGTAAGTCATGCCGATGTGGAATGTTCAGCACTAAAACATTTGTGTGTGTCAACTGTCCTAAGCACCTTTTTAGTTCTTGTTTTGCTTTGTGGGTTTCGTTTTTATATACGTCATTTGACCCACCAATTAGCACAACAAAGTCTTCAGAGGATAAGTCAGTAACGTCTGTGGATCGCACATGATTGCAAACTTCTGACATAGAAGCACCAGGCTTTATGTAAGCGATTGTTTGTAAACTGGACTGACCGCTCAGAAGGCGAGCAAATCCACGACCATGACTGTCTGCCATCAAAACTACTTTTCTTCGTTTAGGGATCTCTGCCTGTTTAGAGGGTCCGCCGTCATTATGGCCAAACAATTTAGTATCAGCGCTGGACAAATACTTGATATTTGTGTCACGCAAGTGTTCGGGTCTTTCAGTTTCATTTCCTTTCATAACAGTAGTTGAGTTGTTAGGCATTCTTTTGGATGTATCACTCCGCGTATTTGTATTTTCATATTCAGCTCGGAAGTTAGTTTTATCACATGCACAATGTTTCTTACCTTGCATGGTTGATTGCGCATTGAATCTGCTGGTGAACGCGGTACTATGCTCATACAATAACCTTTGTTGAGAATGAGGCACTTTGTTTTTCACTTTGCCTGGAATTTCGTGGTTACTGTGAGGCAAGTTTGACGTAGGTTCACACTTTCCGATTAAATAAACCTGACCATACGTGCTGCTCTTCTCTGTATATGTTCAAAATCCTCCGTTTGTCCTATCTGGTATATCCTATGATACTTCCTATGGTCTAGGATGGGTCAAATGAGTGATCTATAAGCAATCTCTTTTGAGGACTGATTGCTCTGCGCAAGTATTTTACCAATAAACCAAAATCTACCACCTGCTTTATTCATGATGTGATCATTCCATTTCATATCCCTACAGAGTGTTAGACCTAGGTATTTGTATGAATTGGCCAATTCCAGCAGTGACTTATTGATGTTACAGCTATGGGATATTATGTTTTTTTTTTTTTTTTTGAAGTGCAAAATTTCATTTTTATTAACAATTAGGGAAAGTTACCAATCTCTGCACCACATTGAAATCTTTTCAAGATCTGACTGAATAGTTTTGCAGCTTCTTTCAGATAATACGGCATCATCTGCAAAAAGCCTGATTTTACTATTAATATTGTCTGTAAGGTCATTAATATACAATATACAATACAATACAATACACACCTCCCTGGGGCACATCCAAGTCACTTCTACATCTGACGATGACTCTCCATCCGAGATAACATGCTGCGTTCTCCCTAACGAAAAGTCTTAAATCCAAACACAAATTTTGCTTGATACCACATATGATTGTATTTTTGACAATAATCATAGGTGTGGTACTGAGTCAAATGCTTTTTGGAAATCAAGAATCATTGCAACTACCCTTGCCTTGATCCAAAGCTTTCAGTATGTCATGCAAGAAAAGTGCAAGTTGGGTTCCACATGATCGATGTCCTTGAAAACCATGCTGTTTGGCATTGAGAAGGTCATTCTGTTCAAGATACCTCATTATGTTTGAGCTCAGAATATGTTGTAAAATTCTACAACAAATTGATGTCAAGGATATTGGATGGTAGTTTTGTGGATCACTTCTGCTACTGTTCTTGTAGATGGATGTGACCTCTGCCTTTTGCCAAGGAGGGGGCACAGTTTTTTGTTCAAGGGATCTACAACAGATTACTGTGAGAAGAGGGACTAACTCAGCTCCAAATTCAGTGTAGAATCACACAAGGATTTGATTGGGGCCTGGAGCTGTGTTCAATTTTAACAATTTCAGCTGTTTCTCAACATCACTAACACTAATATTCATTTCATTCACCTTTTCAGTGGTATGAAGATTAAACTGAGGCAATTCTTCTGCTTGCTCTTTGTAAAGGAACATTTGAAAATGGAATAAAGCATTTCAGTTTTGCTTTGCTACTCTCATTTTCAGTTCCTGTCTCATGTGCTAGGGTCCGGACACTAACTTTGGTGCTACTAAGAGCCTTTACATAAGACCAGAATTTCCTTGGATTTTGTGAAATGTCATTTGACTAAATTCTGTTATGGCAGTCTCTGAAGCCATCACACATTGTTCTCTTGACAGCCAAACGTGTTTCATTCAGCATCTCTCTATCTATAGTCCTACTCTTTATTTTGTACCTATTATGCTGTAACCTCTGTTTCTTTAGAAGTTTCTTTACAGTGACTGTATACCATGAAAGTCCCATCCCATTGTGAACTGTTCTACTGTGTACATGTCTATCCAGTCGCTTACTGAAGGCTCTAATGATAAACAATCTTTTTTAGTTTGTAAAGTCCCACATACATCTTGTGAGTAGCAGGCACCAATTAAGATACAAATCAGAGGACTTACTGTTTTTCTCTCTTGTGCAAATTATGTCTTCAGTTGTCTATAGGTTCATGAGGGAATCTGGAAACTTGCTAATTCCCCAATTCTAAGCACAATTCCTTCTCATCTGCCTTTCTCAATAATGCTGCTACAGAACTGATGGCCTTGGATTATTTGTGAGCTCCTTTAGTGAAGCAGTCATTGCTTTTCTTTTTCACTTTGTCTACATCCACTCTAAAAATTATTTTTGGCTGTAAATATTTGCTGTAAAATATTTCCTTTGATATGAGATCTGGTGCTGCTTTGAAGTGAGCACTTAGAAGCCATAGAATGCATTTAACTAGTATACCACATTTTTTACTAGTTCTACACATGTTGTGATATGCTTGCATCACATTTTTTGTTTTTGTGTGGACGGATGTGGTAAAATTTTGTTCTGATGGTGTGAAAGCACATTTGAAATGCATCAGTTGTTGCCATTTCCTGTAATCCAGGCTCCCACCATACTGCAGATAGCACTATTTTAAAGGCATTTAATGTTTCCTTACTTATGACCCTTTCTGTTAATATTTAATTAGAAAGACAGGAAACAACTGGTTGCTTATTAACACTTTTTGTATGAAGTTTCATAACTGGTCAGAGTTAACTGGGTCAACTGTAGCTGCTACAACCCTTGCTGTGGTGAGAACAGATTGGGGGAGGAATGGTTGGTTTTCCTGATTTGTTTTCTTGTACTGCTGCATTGTAAGTAATTTTCTATGTGCTTTTTGTTATTGGCTTAATTGATTCATTGATACTTCAAGTTCCATAAATCTCATTCTGCTGAACAAGGTAAGCTATACATTAACAGCCAGACAAAGGCACTGCGAGCTGTTCAAATCATGTACAAGAAAAACAGTTGATTTCTTTTTAAGTCTACTACTTTATGCAAAGCATTTATGTAATTTCACTCATTTTAGATATCATTATCTGTCTACACACTGGTATAGTTAGAAACTAGTTAATATGAGGAATAGTGTAAGCTGAAAGTTACATACCTCAGTTGAAAGATTCTCATAAAATATGGGAATGGCTTTTAGTTTATTTTGAACACCTTGGGATTTCTGATTTGCTGCCTGCTGTCTTCAAAGGCCATGTTAGATTTTTTAGTGAAAGTATGGTGGAAACTTTTTCTCTGTTTCTACTTCAATTATCTCTCAAATATTTTAAAGGAAAATTGGATTCATAACATTGTAAGAGTATTTTTTTTTTTTAAAGAGACATTTTATTACTATCTACTGTGTGTCCTCAGTAAACTTCCTCCTCTTGCACACATAGTAAATTATCTCTGAATCATGCAGCTGAGTCAACATTATGATTTTGAGAAACTATACTGTCTCCCTTGTTTAACTAAACATGACTTATGAAAAAATTGAGTGAGGTGGCGCAGTGGTTAGCACACTGGACCCGCATTCGGGAGGACAACGGTTCAATTCCACATGAGGTCATCCTGATTTTGGTTTTCCGTGATTTTCCTAAAATCACTCCAGGCAAATGCCGTGATGGTTCCTTTGAAAGGGCATGGCTGTCTTCCTTCCCCATCCTTCCCTAATCCGATGAGACCGATGACCTCGCTGTTTGGTCTCTTCCCCCAAAACAACCAACCAACCAATTTGTGAAAATACTTCAGTGCTGCCCTGTGACCATCATAGTCAAACTATTTACTATAACAACAAAAACAATCAATTTTTGACAAAATAATTTAATTCGATGGATGAAAAATCCACTCACCAAGTGGTGGCAACTACAAACCTCTTTCAGGTGTATGTCCTGCTGCCGCTTGGTGAGTAGCTTTTTTTTTTTTTATCTATCCAATTAAACCGTTTACTATGGAGCTCAGATCTGTTTCATGAAAGACAGCTGGGATTAGAATAAATTATCAATCACTCTTGTAATATGTCCTTTTTAATTGGAAATATTACATGGTAATGAGACTTAATTTGAACACCAGTGCCCTCAACCAGTATGCTTTAGCACATTCAGTAGGTACTATCCAAGATGAAATTAATATTGAAATAAGCACATAAAGTGACTTCCTAGTTATTTCTGCTAAGTATTATTAATTCTCTTAATGACCTGGTGAAGTTTTAAAAAAAGTTCTGTTGTGGGCCTTTAGACTGTCAGAACTAAAATAACTTAGTTGCAGTACTCATTTATAACTATGGCCTGGAATTTTATTCCATTTTTTTTTTTGTGTATAACCATTTCTCCTTTCCTTATACTGGTATTTACCTACTGTAATCTGATGATGACTGTTATTCTTTTAGGCACATTCATTCAATTTCTATGACTTTGAAATAATGTTACATTACACATAATACAGCCGTAAAACTACCTTTGATTTTTTAGTTACTTTTAATAATATGAAAAGCTCATCTTTCTTACGTATCATGTTTGTTATGTTTTCATGAACAAGTCCAAATTTATTTTGGTAAGGTATTCCACAGAGTGAAGAGTGTGTTTGGCTTTATTTCAGTGAAATCTGCATTGTAATTTGTTCACAACTTCCTTCATTTGACAATGTGCTAACAATGAAATGTGTGTCAAGTTTCCTGAATAACGTACATGTCAACATGTACAGTGTTTGCTCACAGCTGAGTGGGACATTGCTTGTTTTTTATGGTGTACTCACATTAATTAATCCTGTTCTAGTAACAATTTGTGTTCTAGGAAAGAACAATAAATCATGTAGTTACTTCTTGATCCTTCTTTAATGGTTGTTCGTGAAAAACTAAACTTTTTGCATAATGTCGTATGTATGTTGAGTGATTTTTAATCACATCTGCGTTTCAAGTATTTAAAAAATAAAATATTTTGTCTCCATTTTTATTATCTTCTGGTATACAGAAATAGCTTTGTTTCTATAGTGAGAGAAGCATCTCAGTATCTTGTCCTATATTGCTGTGTGTGTTTACATCTGTCTGACTTTTTGTAATGGTTTACTGGTTCATATTGTCATACAACGTTTTGTGTGGAAGAATAAATTTTCATTTGCTCTGTCACTCAAAAATGTTCAGGATTTCTTATCATTCCTATCAGATTTTTGAGTTTCCATGATTTTTATTTCAAAGAGCTAGGATCATTTTGGACAATTATAATAACATTTACAGAATCAATTTGATCATTTATACAAACACAACTGTTCCCAAAATAATTTTGATCTTACTTTACTTTTGAAACTTGTTGTAATGTATTCAGTCTTCCACAGATTAAGCAATGTAGGAAGAAAAATTACAAGGGAAGTGCCTTAACATGAAATTAATACCAATCTGACAGAATTTTCTGTCAAGGATATAAAAATTTCGACAATTTTTCATGCTTTAAGATTATTATAGGCCTGGAAAATCAGGAAAATAATAGATGTTAGTTATGTTTTTTGTTATGATGAAAACTGTCTCAGGAGATGCTACATTGTATCAAATGATATGGGTTTCCTGTGCAGTCAACACGTTTTGAAGGATATGTGGAGACAAAAATTTGCTAAAATAACCCAGAAAACAAATTTTTATATTGTGTAGGAGCTCTGTTGCTTGATTTCAAAAGAGAATCATCTGTTTAGTGTTGAATATGGCTTCTCTTTTACTGCAACAAAAGGTAAATCCCCAAGGCACAAGAGAAATAATGAATTTTTAATTAGAGTTTGTCTTCAGGACTACAGATGCATATTTGGAGTACATTGTTGAGACCATAGAGCAGTTCTTTCTAGTATTTTATGTAATGGTATAAATTTTCTTAGCTTAACTACAAGGCTATGCAAAAGAAGAAACGAGCAGATCTGAAACTCTTGAAGCTCATATAGTTGCAGCGTATGTCACAGTGCTATTCCATACAGACTCAGTTATCAGTGTGTGACATTACCAGGGTGCTTGCAGGCTTATAGTCCAGTTGGAGTTGCCATCTCACACACTCCCTGGAGGAACAAATCCATTCCATTATTTATGATGGAGTTTTAAGCGACAAGTATCCATTGCAATTATGGTGTCACCTCTGCACACAAATTGACCTTCACCTCATGTTTCACCATATGTTATGGACTCGATGGGGTTGTGAAGCTGCCACTCCCCCCCCCCCCCCCCCCCCTCCCACCTGCTCCCCTCCATCCCCACCCTCCCACCCCACAAGACCAGATTTCCGAGGTTAAGCGTGAACACAAACCTTTGGATGCACAACTTCAATTTGCTGATAGGATATATTTGATTATATAATACAGACAATACATCAATAATACTGACAGCAATGAGTGGTGATAGAGATTTGCAACTTCAATAGCAGTACAATCAACAGACTGCAAACTACAAGCTGAGCCAACCCTGCCTGACTTGTGCTGACTCTGATGTTACTGCACAATCCAGAGTAATGACCTTAATGCATCATTTACAAAGCCCCGCCTCACCACTGCCTGTGCTGTGCCTGTGTCTGCACAGAACAATTGCATCATGCCCACCATTGTACAACACAACACTGATTATGCTGCACTTATGCACAAGTATTTTTGTTGGTGTCATGCTACATACACCAATTTTCCCCACAACTACTGTCCTTCACACAATTTCCCAAGCTACAAGCATGGTTCACTGGAGGTCCACTGGGTCTTGCAGGATTTTTAAGTTGCCTTGAGACTGACAACAACGACAGCTCACATCCACTCTGTTGCCAGCACAATATCGAACTTTTTGTGTGTGATCACTTCAACAGCCAATTTTACCTCATTGACAAAGGCTCAGTGGTCCGCACTTCACCATCCTCCTGACCAAATCAAACACCATCCCATGCATTTGTCCAACTCTGTGAAGTAAATAATTCCATAGTCTGAATCTACAGTTCACAAGTCTGCACACTAGACCTCAGCCTAAACGAAAAATTCACTTGGATATTTATCATCGCGGATTTAACAGGAATAGTTAATGGTGCAGCCTTTGTGTGGCACTCAAACTTGGATCTTTACCTGGATAATTGCGAACTAATTCACATAAAAAAGACAGCATCTTCTCTGCCATGGGCATTGTTGGCAGTGCCTCTTTGGCGGCCCAGCATAACACATAACAGCACGGCCTACTTCTCACACCAACTCCTGTACCCTGTGGACACATCCAATGGGCATCAACTCATTCTGGAGTGCCTGCATAATGTATAGCATATTCATCATGTTCAACAACTCTACTTTGACACATATAAAACACATATTCACCTACAACACGACAAGAATGTCATCCAACACTGAATCCAAGATGTCAAATGTGGGCTCCATGCAACATGGCAACACCTTGACCATCTACATTAATCAACTACATCCATTGTCCCCACCTTTATGACACCTCTACTGCCATTCATGGAGATACTCAAAGCAGTGCTTCTTGATATCCCTACAGAGGTCAGTACTGAAATGTTAGCTTGTCCATCCGCTACCAAATCTTCATGCGCCTTACTGCCAGAATGATTCAGATAGTGTGCCACAACAAATGGAACAGTCCACAAGATCATCACCATACCCAGTGTCCTGGTGTGTCACAGACCGTGTTGACTACCACCGGATCTACATAGGGCTGCAAAAGCAGCATTGGACAAGCTCTTACAGGCACGGATAGTTCGCTACTCTGACAGTTCCTGGGCTTCTCCCATAAAACTGGTCCCCAAAAAGAACAGAGCTCTTGGGTCGTGCAGTGATTATAGAATCCTGGATGCTTGAACCATTATGGACATCTACCCAGTACCAAACATCCTGGACCTCATCCATTATTTAGTGAGCACCTCTGTTTTTAGTGTCATTGACAGTAGGATGGCCTACCTACAAATACATTAAAAAAAAAACTGCTGTTATCACCTTTCTGAATTTACCTTCTTGCCCAAAGAACATGGCAACACAGTATTTGTGCTTTACTTTCCAAATTTCCATTCTGTTATGCCTATCTTGATAATATTTTAATTTTTTACTCCTCAGATGAATAATCTCACAGCAGTGACTTAAAACAAGTCTGGACACCCCCTCTCATGCTGGCATTGTAATCAATGCAAACGAATATCAACTTCGATTGGAAGAAGTTGCCTTCCTCTGACACATTATCTGACACATGCACCAGGCATCTGTACCACACCATATCATAGAGAGACTATCCAACAACTGCCAACAATCAGGAACTATCTCTATTCATAGGCAAGGTAAATGTCTACAGAATATACCTTCCACAAGCAGCCTCCCTGCAAGTACCCCTATCACAAGCACTCACAACTGGAATACCACCAGCAAACACAAACTGACATGGACAAATGAGATGCAGTCCACTTTTGATAGCATTAATATCTGCCTTACCGAAGACAGAACCTTGGCATACCCCTTCCTGGCACATAGCTCATCATAAAATCAGACAAGAGTGAACCACTGTTAAAGCTTTGCTACAACAAGAACGATTCAGATAGTTAACTCAACTACAGAGCAGCCATGCTGTTTCTTTGCATGCTATCTGGTGTTATTATAATAGAAGTGGTCTGTGTATAACTGGGAGTTACTGGTGCTCTATAAAGCAGTACACTACTTCAGACAGGACATGGAAGAATGCCCCTGATCATCCACACCAATCATCGCTCACTTACTGACTCTTTCCGAAGCCCTGAGGGTAATGACATTTTGACTATGTTGCCCAATTTACCATGGACATCTGTCACCTCAAAGGTACAGAGAACATTGTAGCAAATTATTGTTCACATCAGCAGGTTGCCATCTGTCCCTGAATTTGATCAGTTCACTGACGCACAACAACAATAAGAACAGTTGTAATCCCTCATTCACGACAAGTCCATGAACCTATGGATTAAATCTCACCCTATTACAGGGGTGGCCCAAAATATACTATGTGAAGTCTCACAAAATTGGACACACTCCCTCATAACATCATTCAGTGCCATATCATATTTGAATAGTTCAACGATTTAGCACATCCATGCATTTGCCCAACCACTCAGCTAGTGACCAACACGTTCATGTGGCCTAATGTAAATGCTGGGCTCACACATGTACCTTGTGTCAAAAGTGCAAAGTCTCACATCACATGAAATCTTTCATTGGCCATTTCCAGAGCCCGAAAGAGCACTTTCAGCTCAAGCATATTGATCTCATCAGTGGACTACCTGTCTCTGATGGCTACCGCTATATCCTCTCGGTGATCAATCAGGTCACACAATGGGTTGAAACAATAGCAGTAAACTGACTCTAACACCAATGCATTTATTGAGACATGGATCTCACACTTCGGTTGTTACATAACTATTACAACAGACCTGGGCACACAATTTGAATCTGCTCTCTTCCTCGAACTATGCTATATGACAGACACTTATCACTTCAGAACTCCAGAATACCATCCTCAAAGCAACGATTTGGTTGAGTGTTGGGACTGCACAATAAAAGCCGCCCTCATGTGCCTTGGATGACTATGGACTGAGGTGCTCCTGTGGGTTCTTCTGGGAGTTCCAACAGCACAAAAACATGACCTTGGAGCCTCCTGGCTGAAATTCTATAAACTTAGATGCTATTCCTCCCTGCATACTTCACATTCCAAGACCCATCACCTGCATCCCAAGAAAGACATTCCAGACTTAGCTGCACATTTTAAGAGCCACACAGAACACTTCTGTATACCACCATCTGTCCCAAACTTGTTGCTAAAGTCTTTGTTCACAAAGCACTCACAGACTGTAACTTCATAATGTTAAGAATCTCTCCTGCACCCTCCCTATTCAGAGCCCCATAAAGTGATCCAAAGAGATGACTGAATCTTCTGCATCGTATTATATTAAAAACTTAGAACCATGTCCATAAACTAACTCAAACCAAGGTGGACACTTCAAGATACATCACTCGATGACAACATATGGCAAAGCATACCCTCTCTTGACACTTGCTTATTCTCCCACTAACAGTGACATACCATAAACCTTTGTACTACAGCTAGATATCCATGTCTTTCTTCTTGGAGACTTCCATATCAAGTTCATAAATAGTAACCTCCAGTAAGGAGGTCAGCACGCCGTCCTCCATACAGAATGGCTCAATTGCATGGCACTTCCGTAAGACCATAAAACTGGCATCCCTCATTAAAACTGTTGCCATTACATCCCAGGTTTTCAGTGAAGATATCCGCATGGTCAAGGTGCCATGTTTCCTTCCAATGTACCCCATTCCATTGCTGGTGCCACCTGGCACTAGTAACACACTCTCCACTCTACCTTCCCTTCCACACACTTGCTCTACGGCCAACCCTACCACACTTTGAGCAGGACATCTACAATATTCCTCATGAAAAACCTAATTTGCAATATTGTACACTCATTAGTATTAATAAAACTGCCTACAATTAACTAATACAGATATTTCAATATACTATCGATTTCCCAAATAGAAATGAATGAGCAGACATTTGCTGTCCCTCCCATATATATATATATATATATATATATATATATATATATATATATATATATATATATATATATATATATAATCAATAAATTACAATTTTTTAATAAATTTTATTTACATATCTTATAACAATATATACAAAAATGTCACAGGTTTAATTAAAAATATGAAATAATAATGGATATCTATCTCTAAATATACATCAATAATGAAATAATGTCTATAGCATCAGACATAAGTATTACACACAGATTACAAATTTCACATAGGCAAGACTCAATTTTAGGCATTGCAGTGAAATAACTCTTGATCCTGCTTCCTTAAAGTTTACATAGACTTTCAGCGTATGAGGCAGATAATGTATGTATGTATGTATGTATGTAATAGGGCCTAAAGCAAGATTTAGGCAATTTAAAGTAAGCTTTGATAACTGATGCAAAAATAAGCAGGCTAGAAACACACATTCTTCCATGACATTGACACCTAATGAAAATGATGTTCTTGGGATAACAACTTAAAAGTATGTAAACTTACAACTGTTGAGGCACAATAAAAATAAATAAACATTAATCAACAAAAACAGAGAACTTAAAACTACAACATGCACAATTTTTATGAGTCTTCAACAAATTCATGAATGTTCTGATGACTGTTTGAATTCCATGTCATTCATCGTCTATAAGTTGACTTTGTGTAGGGACCACGTCCACCTTCCTCTTGGACAAGTTGATAGTAACTGAACACTACCAGCCAAAGGTAAACATATATTGCTGTAAAAAGCAAATCACAATCAGGCACAATACTCTTGAAAAGGAAAATGTTAAAAATTATTTCAAGACAATCCTGACACTTTATGTTCTTAAATGAGATGCTTTCATAAAGAGAAAACTCATATTCTCTAGTAATAAAATAATATTTTCTCTATTTTCAACCACTCATTCATTTATTCATTTACCATGTGCTGTAATTTTCATGATACTGGAGGAACAGATATTCACATGAGTAATATTAGTGCTGGGAAGTACCTACTGGACCTGTATGAGGTCTGTTCAAAGAATTCCGGAACACTGTCCACAAAATTTTTCTACACTTACTTTTTTCTTATTGTGCATGGTCTACTTCAAAATACCCTTCTCTACAATTGAGACAGAGCTCTCAATACCATTTCACTTCCAGAAGCAGTCTTGGTACTCCTCTTGCTGGATTTCGTGAAGCATCATCTGTGAATTTTCTTTTGTCTTGTCTGTTGTTGCAAATCTTCATCCTTTCAACAAGGTTCCCAATTTTGGAAACATAAAATACTCTATAGCAGCCAGATCAAGAGAGTATGGAGGATGATGCAGCACAGTGATTTCATTTTTTCATGCACCAATGGAATCACTGCACCAACGGAGATGAGTGTGTGGGTGTATTATGATGATGCAAGAGCCATGAACTGTCTCACCACATTTCAGGTCACTTCCTTCTCACATTTTCTTGCAGGCATCACAACACATCCTAATAGTACAATTGATTAACAGTCTGCCTGTGGCATGAATTCATGATGATCTTAACCTTCAAAGTCAAAGAAAACTATCAGCACGGCTTTGACATTTGACCTGACCTGATGAGCTTTTTTGGTCTTGGAGAACATTTGCTGACCTATTGTGAAGATCGAACCTTGATCTCAATATCATAGCTGTAGACCCATATCTCATCACCAGCTATGATTCTCTTAATGAACATCTCTTTCTCATTTGTGTGATCAAAAAGCTCTTCACAGATTGAGAGGTGAAGGCCTTCTTGGTCTTGGTTAATGAGCCATGGGATGAACTTTGTAGCAACAAGATGCATTCCAAGATGCTGTGCCAGTATTTCATGACATGATCCAGTTGACACATTATATTCTTCTGCAGTCAATCTCCAAATGGCAAGTACATTTTTGTTGACATTCCTGACATGAGCAGTTTTGGTAGACATTAAAGGGTGTCCTGAGTTAAAGTCATCTTTAACTTCCATCTGACATTTTTAAAATATGTGAACCATTCATAACATTGAGTATGGTTTAAGCACTGATCAGCATAGACTTCCTGCGTTATGTGGTGCATCTGTGTATAGGTTTCCTTGAGTTTCATGCACAACTTAATGCAGGTGCATTGCTCCTCTAACTCTGCCATCTTGAAATTTGCAAACTGTGGGACACAACCTTCTTCTCAATACATCTCTGAAAAATAACTAACAGAAAAACAAAAATGAAACTTCTGTCAGTTACACGTCAAATACAGACATGTGCAGGGATGGCAACTGCATTTTGCTCCAACACACCACTGGCGCCTTACGAACGTTCCAGAATTTTTTGAACAGACTTCACACTTGTGAACTATACTACAATGATTTACGCAAGTTACAAGATGAAAACAGCACCAGCAAAATGAAAGCGGGGACAGACAAAGACTCATCGGCAGATAAATGAGGAGACATAAGTACGCTTAGAAAGTCCTGCCTTTTGAACTTTAGTAGGTCTTTTTTGTATGAACACTCTCTCCCATTGATAGCAGTTGTTGTTCAGAGAAGAAGCTTGCAGGATTCATATGGCACATATATTGAAACAACTGTTGTGTTCATTAGTGTTGTGGTGTGCTCCATGTTCAGAATTTAGATGATCAATGTGTGATTAGACATAATTTGTCAGTTACCATTCACTTATTTAATATTCATACATATGATACAGCATGGTAATTGCAGTACATCTAATATATGACGTTAGTGGATTCAAATTCTAGCTCTCAAACTTGCATCACAAAGAGTAATACCTTGAGGGTGATGCAGATACCACAGCTACTGTATAGTCCACCAACTACCATAATACAGTCAAGTCACAGGCATTTTCTAACCAGTTAATGGTCACATACCAGCTATCCTGCAATTACTGCACACTGCCCTATGTAGCTGTTGGGTCAGATCTAGTGCAAATCCAATTCTCGGCGTTGAGCAATGAGACTTTGTGTGACATCATGAGTTAATGATGCAAAGGATGTTTATAGCCATGGAGTATAATAACGGGAGGTGATGCTATGTACTTTTGCTGTAAATCACTTTGATGCTGGCGACACCATGCTGGATGTTCTAAAACATTAGCAGACTACTGCTTACAATTGCTTCTTGTTCTCAGTTTCAGTTATTTTCATGGAAGTGTTGCTTAAAACAGACAATGGTAATAGTGTTTGGGTGAATAATGTAGTGTCAGTAAGTCATTTAGAGAAGTTTTTCTAGTCTTTAATGCATATTTCATCCAATAATATGATGCAGTTCACCTCATTAATGTAAATTTCCTTTTGTTATAAGTTTTGGATGACCAAGAAGAGAAGTGTTTACATGAAAGGGTTGCTTTCATAATCCAACATTTTCCTTAATATGGACTGATGAACTGATGTTTGGTCTATGTCCTTGTCTCGAAAATGCTAAGAACATCTTTTGATAAGTTAGGATGGTTTCCAATCTTTCCTTCTCACAGTGTTCACCAAGGGAGTTTTTTGAATTGGAGTGACAGGAAATCTAAAGTCAAATGATAGAAATAAAACCACTAATGTAAAAGGCAACAATGCAACTCAAATTCATATTTATAAAAGAAAATATCACTTGAATGAGTCTTATGAATCAAATGTGAAACCCTTACACTTTAGACTGTAATGAGAATGATTAATATGTCAATAAATTATGCAAGCTGGCATTTTTTTTTATTAAAATACTTCCACAAGATGTTGATGTTTTTGGAAACTAATATGGCACTCGTTGGCTTCAAGTTTGAGGTATCATGATAGGTTCCCTTATTATACCTCCACGGAAGAATGTAAACAGCTTATTATTAAATGTTGTTTATCATTGTCTCAATAACACATGTAAACTATGCTGTTTTATCTGAATATGTCATTATTTCTGAGGGTGTGCTTAGACAGAAAAATAAGAACATATGGTAAATTACTGTGAGTGAAATGAGTAGCAATCATATTTACAACCTTGGTTCTAACAATTTCTTTTAGGATTTAGTTTTTTGCTATCACCCTGTCTCTCAAGTTCATTCAAGTTTCATTATTATTTGTGATTTTTAAATATATCTTGTACTTGTGTCTGTTGCATTCCATATACTTTAGTATTGTTGTGATTCTGAGTTTCTTACTTTACATGATAGTTTCTCCCCACCTAGAACCCCACTTTCCTACAATTGTCCATTTAGTATCTATAGTTATTATTAAAAATTCCCATGATTCAGTAACTCATGATTATACTTTGGCACCATGAGAACATTCACGAGAATTGTTTTTCATTTTTGAATCTTGTATGTGTTGCATCTTTGAATCCAGTATGACATCGAAGCTGATAAGTGGAATGGTATCTAGAATTTATCCCAGTTGTTCATCTACCCACATGATCAGCATCAAACTGTGTCTAGTCATAGGCTCCTGTATTGAACATGCTAAACACCATAACAATAATAGCATCAAGAGCTCCCACAACATCGACAAAATTTGGATCGCCTGTCCCCAGACCAGCCCTTTGAGTTGAGCAGGATGACAAATCCCTTCAGGAAACTCAAAATCTGCTTAACCAAATCATCCTCAGACTTAACCAATTGCCACTTCCTTACCTATGCCCCCTACACTTTTGTTATTTACCACTCATTTGCATTTTCTAGGCCAACATTGTACTCCTCTCTACTCCCCCACTCACTCATACACACACAGATTGATTTTTATTTGGTCCCATTTGATTACATTATGTAAAAAGTTTGCACTCATAATATAGGACTGATTAGCTTCACTTGATGCCTTAAAATATGTAGTCAACACTGCAATCCAAAACAACAAGTTATTTGCACACATCGTATGAGAACATTTTCAGTTGATTAATGTACACACTTATAAGTAATAATAACATTCCTCATCCTTTACACATATAGTCTACACTATAAAATTCTTTTTCCATTAAGTAATCCTTTAGAAGTTTCTGGAATATCCTTTCACTCATGCTGTCCTGTAGACTCTTCAGAAGATGCTTTACCAGTTGTACACCTGAGTATCAAGGACATTTTTCACCAACTTGCAGTCAGTGTAGTGCACTTCTCAGCTGGCCCTTACTTCTTGTGTCATGTGAATGAATGTTCATATTTTTTCTAGTAATGTACTGTGTTTGATTCGTGAAATTATTGTTCTGCACATGTACATGAATGAAAAAGTCAGTTTTTTTAGATTACTGAAGGCAATTTTGCTTAAGTCTGTTATTATTATTATTACTCAAAATGGTCCTATTGGCCTTTTTTGTATAATTGCTGCTGGAGTTCCCTAAACAGTAATTCCACAAAGTAAGTACAGTTCAAATAGAGAATGGCACACTGTACCTAGAAATTTTTTTGTGAACATAATGTACCAGTTTTTTCATAAGAAATATCATAGTGTGTACAACAGACACTGATTATGTTGTATCCATTGGAGCTTATTGTCAATAGCAATTCCCAAAAAAATTGTTGAGGTAACTTCTTACAGTCTTGTTTCATCTATGAATATGTCTATATGAACACCATGAACACTGTCTTTTTTAGATTTATAAGTAAGTCACACTGTATGGGTAGCTGTACTATGTTGTTTTTCAACATGAACATGCTTGTTTACAATGTTTCCAGATTTTCTTTTACATTCACTAATGTCATGTCATCAGCATATAGTACTTTCTGATCCTTCTCACTGGTCTCAATATTGTTTATAAATAGGTTGAATAGAAGTGGGCCAAGTACAGATTCTTGAAGTACACAGTACTTAACATTCCTGATTTCAGATCTGCATCCAGGGTCTGTTGTCACATACTGCTCTTGTTACTGACATATGATGTCATTCATTGCACTGCAAATCCACCTGTTCCACTGCTTTCAAATTTTTTGATCAGTGCTGTGTCAATAGCTTTATTCAAATCCACAAACATAGCAGATACAGAGTTTTGTTTGTGTAATGCATCTATACCAGATTAAATAAAGCTTAAGACAACTTGAACTGGCTTTTGATTCTCTTAATAAACAGAGCCATAGCAAATTCAAATCATAAAAGTAAAATAGCATGGGGCATAATCAACACCAAAAATTTAGTACAAAGAGTGTAAGTAAGAGCAATTTTATTAAGTAAATAAGAACTGAGAACAGTAGAGTTACAAATGGAGCAAAAGTTGTAAGTCACCGAAGTGGCGTCAACTAAAAAGGACTCCCCCGCATGGGGCCTCCTGGCCAACAATGCCATACGATCATTTCACTTCATTTTGCTTCTCTTATTGCTTGGTTGCACTTCTTCTGATGTTTTTTAAAGTCTCCATGTTCCCATTTGTTTGAGTGCCTCCACTTTAGTCCTGCGTTCAGTTATTTCTTTGACAATCCATTTATCACTGTGACCTTGCTTTTCTGACAGACCATTTTGGAGAAGACTGCATGAAAGTGATGATTTAGTATGTTAAGAAATATATCTTACTTCTCATTTGTGTTTTGTTCTCATTGTTTCACCCAGTCTTCTTCACTCAGTGTTATTTTTAAAATATTCATGTTTTATAGATTTATAATTCTCACTCCTCTTTTCTGACCTTGCTTCTGTTTCTGAGCTCCTATTTTTGTATACACAAAATATTAACCCATGATGGTAAGAGGCTTCTGTTAACAGAACTTTTGCTTCACATTCACTATTTTCAATATTAGTGATAATGTTTTCAATGACGGTCTGACTCTGATCAGTCACTTTCGTAGGTATATTGATTACATTTACACTGTAACAATGCTTCTTTTAATTCTAGTTTTGTTTTTGGGTCTTTACCTATGTCTGTGTTGTAGTCTCCACATATTACAACATTCTTTGTTTTAAACTTCAATAATAATTTTGCTAGTTTTTTCAGAAATATTGCAATGTTACCAATTGGAGACCTGCATACAGAGAAAATTCTCATTTCTTCACTCATTACAACAGTGATTTCAAAATCTGAGTCAGTGCATGCTGGAAGGTTTATACACTTACAGTATTCAGTGTCTTGCAGACTACAAATTTTCTTGTTGTATATAGCAACACCTCCACCTTTATGTTTTGATCTACAGAAATAATTAATCAGATCATATTTGCTTATTATTAGACTGCAACATTCTGTTTCATTTAGCCCTTGCTCACTAATGCATAACACACCTGGTTGTGTTCACTCAGGAAAATTTCTACTTTAGTCTTATGTTGCCTAGGCATTGCAATATTGAAATGCCTTGAGGTAAGACTAACTTCATTTTCCTTTCGATGATTCCCGAGCCGTTGAAAATCTGTTATCATTGGAGACTTACGTGTAACCATACTGTATTCCTTGTTATGTATCTTCTCTCTCTTCAGTTGGCTGTGATATAAATAAAAAATTCTAAAAAATTTTTGCTAAGTAGTGGAGAATTCATACTCTCTGCAAAATCCACATTGGCTTCCTTTCTATTTGGGCAACTTTTGAAGTTGCTTTTTCAGACAGATATATTTCATGTTCTTTTTATGGTCTCCCTCTCCCTCTCTCTTCTCTCTCTCTCTCTCTCCCTCCCTCTCTCTCTCTCTCTCTCTCTCTCTCTCTCTCTCTCTCTCTCTCTTCTGTGCCTCAGATACTTCAGTTTTATGAAATCTACATCTACATCTACATCCATACTCCGCAAGCCACCTGACGGTGTGTGGCGGAGGGTACCCTGAGTACCTCTATCGGTTCTCCCTTCTATTCCAGTCTCGCATTGTACGTGGAAAGAAGGATTTTCGGTATGCTTCTGTGTGGGCTCTAATCTCTCTGATTTTATCCTCATGGTCTCTTCGCGAGATATACGTAGGAGGGAGCAATATACTGCTTGACTCTTCGGTGAAGGTATGTTCTCGAAACTTTAACGAAAGCCCGTACCGAGCTACTGAGCGTCTCTCCTGCAGTATTCCACTGGAGTTTATCTATCATCTCTGTAACGCTTTCGGGATTACTAAATGATCCTGTAACGAAGAGCGCTGCTCTCCGTTGGATCTTCTCTATCTCTTATATCAACCCTATCTGGTGCGGATCCCACACTGCTGAGCAGTTAAAGGTTGTAGCTACCAGACTATATCCATGGTCTAGAGGTAGGGTCTTTGATTAGAAATCAATGCATCATTGGTCCAGTGTTTGAAACCTGCTACTGCTTAAATTTTGATTAATAATTAGCATTTGCAACCAAAGACTTCTAGCACAAGAAGTCATCCTCAGTTCACTAATGGCCTTGTTAAAGAAGGCAGAGAACTGGAAAGAGGTTGTCTTTGGGGTGGGAAACTGCTGCTTAAGGTGGAAGAATTAGTAATGATCAATGGCATGAGGGTGCAGAAGCCAATGGAAACCACTGCATTAAAGACACATTATGTGTACCCACAATACATGTGGCCTGTAATTGACAAAGTGTCATGATGATCTCTCCATTGGCAAAAGATTCCGGAACAGTCACCCATTTGAATCTTCGGGAGGAGACTGGAAAGGGTAGGTGACCATGAGAAAAAGATTCAACAACCAATGAAAGGATAACTTTCTTTGAGTCGAGGCATGGAATGTCACAATGTTGAATGTGGTAGGGAAGCTAGAAAATCTGAAAAGGGAAATTCAAAAGCTCAATCTAGATGTAGTAGGGTGAAGTGAAATGGAAGGAAGACCAGGATTTCTGGTCAGATGTGTATAGAGTAATATCAAAACCAGCAGAAAATGGTATAACATGTATAGAATTCATTAAGAATAGGAAGGTAGGACAGAGAGTGTGTTATTGTGAACAGTTCAATGGTAGGGTTGTTCTTACCAGAATCAACAGCAAACCAACACCGACAATGATAGTTCAGGTACATATGCTGACATCGCAAGCTTAAGATGAAGAGATAGAGAAAGTATATGAGGATATTGAATGGGTGATACAGTACGCAAAGGGAAATGAAAATCTAATGGTCGTGGGGGGGACTGCAGTTGTAGGGGGAGGAGTAGAAGAAAAGGTTACAGGAGAATATGGGCTTGAAACAAGGTGTGAGAGAGGAGAAAGACTAATTGAGTTCTGTAATAAATTTCAGCTGGTAATAGTGAATACTTTGTTCAAGAATCACAAGAGATGTAGGTATATTTGGGAAAGGTCAGGTGATTTGGGAAGATTTAAGTTACATTACATCATAGTCAGACAGAGATTACGAAATCAGATACTGGATTGTAAGGCACACCCAGGAGCAGATTCAGACTGAGGTTCAATATATTAGTGATGAAGAGTAGGTGAAGTATAAGAGATTAGTCAGGAAGAATCAAAAGCAAAGAAGAGGGATACAGAAGTACCAAGGAGTAACGAAATATGCCTGAAGTTCTCTAAGACTATAGATACAGCAATAAGGAACAGCTCAGTAGGCACTACAGTTAAAGGGGAATGGACATCTCTAGAAGAGCAATCACAGAAGCTGGAAAGAAAAACGTAGGTACGAAAAGGGTAAATGTGAAGAAACCATGGGTAACAGAAGAAATACTTCAGTTGATCAATAAAAGAAGGAAGGAAAGAAATGAATAGATAGTGCAGGGAAGCTAAGGCAAAAAGGTCAGATGAAAAATGTGAAAAAATAAAAAAAGAAATGATTGTCAGGAGGACTGATTCAGCATATAGGAAAATCAAAACAACCATCAGTAAAATTAAAATCAAGGGTCATAACATTAAGAGTGCAATGGGAATTCCACTGTTAAATGAAGAGGAAAGAGTGGATAGGTGGAAAGAGTACATTGAAGGTCTCTATGAAGGGGAAGATTTGCCTGAGAGACAGAAGAAGAAGCAGGAGTCGATTTAGAGGAGATAGGGGATCCAGTATTAGGATCAGAATTTAAAAGAGCTTTGGAGGACTTGAGATGAAATAAGGCAGAAGGGATGGATTACATTCCATCAGAATTTCTTAAGCCATTGTGGGAAGTGGCTACAAATGACTGTTCATGTTGCTGTGTAGAATGTATGAGTCTGGTGACATACCATCTGACTTTCGGTAAAATATCATCCACATAATTTTGAAGACTGCAAGGGCTGACAAGTGTGAGAATTACTGCACAATCGGTTTAACAGCTCATGCATCAAAGTTGCTGACAAGAATAATATACAGAAGAATGGAAAAGAAATTGAGGGTGTGTTAGATGATGATCAATTTGGTTTTAGGAAAGGTAAAGACACAAGAGAGGCAATTCTGATGTTGGAGTTTATAATGGAAGCAAAGCTAAAAAAAAATTAAGACACCTTCATAGGATTTGTCAACCTGGAAAAGGGTTCTAGAATATAAAATGGTGCAAGATGTTCGAAATTCTGAGAAAAATAGGGGTAAGCTATAGGAAGAGATGGATAATATACAATACATACAAGAACCAAGAGACCAAGAATGAAGTGCTCTGATTAGAAAGGGCATAAGACAGGGATGTAGTCTTTTGCCCTTACTGTTCAATCTGTACATCAAAAGAGCAATGATGAAAATGAAATAAAGGTTCAGGAGTTGGATTAGAATTCAACGTGAAAGGATATCACTGATACGATTCACTGATGACATTGCCATCCTGAGTGAAAGTGAAGAGGAATTACAGGAGCTACTGAATGGAATGAACAGTCTAATAAGTACAGAATATGGACTGAGAATAAATTGAAGACAGACAAAAGTAATGAGAAGTAGCAGAAATGAGAACAGCAAGAAACTTAATATCATCATTGATGGTCATGAAGTAGATGACGTTAAGGAATTCTACAATCTAGGCAGTGAAATAACCAATGACAGACAGACATCAAAAACAGACTAGCAATGGCAAAAAGGACATTTCTGGCCAAGAGAAGTCTGCTAGTATCATAGGCCTTAAAACTGCGGAAGAAATTTCTTAGAATCTATGTTTGGAGCACAGCATTGTATGATAGGGAACAGCATTGTAAACATGGACTGCAGGAAACCTGGAACAGAAGAGAATCAAGCCATTTGAGATGTGGTGTTACAGGCAACGTTGAAAATTAAGTGGACTGATAAGATAAGGAATGAGAAGGTTCTGTGTAGAATTGAAGAGGAAAGGAGTACATGGTAAACACTGACAAGGAGAACGGACAGGGTTATAGGACATCTGTTAAGACACCAGGAAATGACTTCCATGGTACTAGATGGAGCTGTAGAGAACAAAAACTGTAGAGGAATATGTCCAGCAAATAACTGATGATGTAAGTTGGAAGTGCTATTCTATGATGAAGATGTTGGCACAGGAGAGGAATTCATGGTGGGCCACATCAAACCAGTCAGAAGTTTGACCACTCAAAAAAAAAGTAACATCCTAAAATAAAATAAAATCTTTTGATAGTTATCAATCAAATAAATTGTTTCCATTCTGTATATGTTTATTTAAAATTGTTATTATAAATGTCTTGAGTAGAAAAATATCACTTTATTTTAATACTATATAGGTTTCCAGATACACTACTCAGCTATTTTTTGGCTAGCACTAGAGAGTGTACAGTTATGCACTTTCATTGTAATTTCATTAACTTAAAGTTACCTGTTCTGGAAACATCAAAGCTTAGTTTAGCATATGCATGCTTCCTTGCAATACTAAGAGGAATTTGCATTTCTAAACTAGGGAAGTCAAATGCCAATCTGTTATTCCCTGGAAGAATCCCAGGAAATGTAATTTCTGTATGAAAGAGGTATCTCACAAGGCTTCTGTTTGACTAGTTCTTGAGTACTGCTTATCAACCAAAGACTCATTCATAACAGCTAGTATTAATAGAAGGTCTAGAGAGAGTAGCACATTTCATAACAGGTTACTTCAATAAGCCCGAGAGGGTCATGGAGATGCTCAGCCAATTTCAGTAGCTGACACCAAAAAACAGGAATTGTGCATTACAAAGAGGGTTATTCTTTAAGTTCTAAGAGTGTGCATTTCCAGAGGAGTCAAACAACATATTGCTTCCTCTTGCTAAAATCTTGCAAAATGACCAAGGCATTTAAATCACTTAAATCTAAGCATACACAGAGGCTTACTAACAGTTCCTTTATTTTTCCAGCTACAATTTGTGAAGAGAATACATAAAACACTCTCTGTCATGTCCTCTAATGGACCACTTTCTTTTCTTATGTTCACAAGGCATTTGAAGTGACTGAGAAAAGTCAACTTTGGATGAACTGTGGTACATGCGACAACAATATAGAATATAAAAATCCTCATATAGCTATCTTTGACTTCAGCTCAAAGAGGGGAGGTCTATTTTGGAGTGGAAGAATTTAAAAATATGTCAACTGGTGTAAGGCAGAGAACTGGAAAATCCTAACAATGAGAAAACCCTAACAGTTATTTGCTGTCCCTTCTGTAAAACTGTCTTAATATCAGGATTCTGGTTTTGTGAATTTACAACAGCATTATAATAATGTTCTCAGAACAATAACTTTTAATAGAGAGTTAGGTAGCCATGTATCACAAGTGTAAAATACATAGCAACATATAAACAACAGCTGAACAATATCACAGCAAAAGCCACTACATATTTCCTATGTAGTTTGTAGGATGTTCAATTACTACTAGAAAGTTAGAGTTATGACTCAGATTATGCCATACAATCCACATAGCACAGTTATTAGGGTTTTCTGCTAATGTATTTCTTGGCTCATCCAGTATCTCTAAAAGGTTCTCTTCCATGCTGGGAGTTACATCAAGAGAAAAACTACTGAAAGAAGTAATCAAATTGATATTAAGATATTAATAATATATTATTTATGGGAGACAAAGAGCACTCACTTAACAAGTCAGGAACAAATTAAGCATAGCTCAGAAGCACAAATTTATATAAATCCTAGAATTTCTAGATTTTCAATTTTTTAAAGATTCCTGCATTGGGGGACAGAGGTAAAAAATGCAGCAACATAGATATTGCAGGAAACAAAAAGTTATTAAAAACCACAGGCAGGTGAAACCCATGGTATAGAACATAATAAAGAAACACGGTTCATCTTTGCTGTTAACACACTGTTACATCATAATCAATTCTTATGCTTTGTGTTTCTCCTTTTACAACATTTGGAATGACTTCCTCTTGTTAAAAACTAGTGCACTTCATCTTCTTCATCCTATTCTTCATTTTTTTAAAGAAAAAATTTAAAAAAAGATGTCAAAAACTAGATATTCACTCATATTTTTCAGTTCATGAGTCAGCCATCTTTAGTCCTATTTTTTTTTGTTTTAACAGACAGTAAGTACACTCTCCTTCTCTGTTGCAAATATCATGTTCATTAAAAAAATAAAATTAGCTACTTACCAACACTGATAAGGCCACCAACCAACCAAATGCTTCCTAATAATTCCTTCCCCTTTATGAAATTTGTAACAGATGTGTATATTATTGAGATGAACAATCCAATTGCCAGCATTATTCCAAGGACAACAAATGGCAACATCATGTACTTGCTGCGCTGTGGAATAAAGAGTTTATTGTCAAATAATAATTTTCAAAATCATTCTCAAGCGAATGCTCTGCAGATATGACTTAAATGTATTATGAGTTTGCCAACTAATTTACAGATAAACTATACATATGTTCATAATTGACAAGTCATTTATGTGGTGTACTAGCATCATTTTATAGCCCATTTAGTTGTTTGTAATTTTTGCTGTAATTCCTATGTCCAGAGTCAGTACATTAATAGCACTGTTATGTCTCAAAGAATAGTTTTAGAATTCCTTGTTTTCAGTTGCTACACTGAAGTGCAGAGTTTGAGAGTATTTATAAGAAAAATAGCCTTGAATTGTAACTTTATGTTTGCTTGCCCCTACCTCCCCTTATTAAGAGGTAAAGTGATCTGTCTTTAATGTGCCACACTATTCAGTCATAAAAAATTCTGAAACCCTTTTAACTCGGACATAATGTACGTTTTAGCAGCCTATGGGTCATTATGAAGACATTATTAACATTTTTGGATGTTGTACTTAAAGAATATACTGTACATTCCAAATGAGTGACAGCACCCACTATCTGTCAGATTCATGATATGGATTGTCAATGAAATAGTTAACCAAAAATGAATGGATTACTATTTATATTTTTAATAAATTGTATAGCTGAAGTGCAATATCCTTGTTCACAGCCAACCAACACACACACACACACACACACACACACACACACACACACACACACACACAGAGCTACATTACATTGCACTGGCTTGACTATAGTATTGCAGATTAGTTGTGGTGAGAAGTTGTGACAGGTAGAGAAGGTGAAAGGAGCAAAGAGACTGGGAGCAGAACAGAAGGGCAGATGTGAGGGAGGCTGACAGCTGATAAAGAGTAGAACAAGGGAATGGCATTGGAAGAGCCTACCCTGGTATAGGAAGTAGAAGTTGCATAAGGCATACAATGAAATAGAGGAGGGGGAGGGATAAAACAGAGAAAGGGAAACCACAGAGAGAAAAAAGTGTGTGCAGAGAAGCTAACAGACACTGAGAGATGTGAGATTGAAGCAGGTGTTGTACGGACAAATTCCTAACAGAGATGCTTCCTCATTGCCTTAATGTGGAAAATCAGTCACTTGCCAAAAATTACTGACTCTAGGAGAACAGTTACCTATGGTTTGTTGTGCAAACTACTGATACATTGTATCTTCAGTCTTGTTTACAGCTGAGACAACATTTGGAATTCAATAGCAAATTTTCAGATCTCTTTTCATGGGTGAAATTTTAGGTGACTGTCTGGTGGTCCATAAGCCTTCCTAGTATGTATGACTGGCATTGTCTGCAAAGACTTCAGTGATAATACTATTTTATTTTTATTTTTGTTTTATTTATTTATTCTGCCATTTGATGTGTATCACTTGATACATATTTTGAGGTAACGGACGAGTCATGGCGCCCTGAAAATATTTTAAGTCAGAAGAAGCAGTGGCCGTACGGGTTGGTCGGTGGGCGCGGGCTGCTCAGCTGGGCTACCACATGGTACTGACGTTAGCTTAGCAACCGCGTGATGCCGCACAAGGACCAGTCCAACCATGTGGCTGGGAATTCCATTATGACACTGTGTTGATGAAGGAGACACGTCGGGAGTGCCAAAGATGGCGGATTTTGTGGAATCTTAATGGCAGACATTTCACAGTTTATATAGAAATTATCAGTAGCCAGATGAATCTTGATACCACCAAAAGAAACATGTACATTACTATTATTCACACGATGATTCTGATGGTGTAATCTGATTTGCAATATCTTTATTAGTTCAAAGTTTAGTATCTGACAGTAAATTATACAAGTAACACCCAGCAACGAATTTCCAAAATATAAACGCTTCATCCGATTTTGTCAATCACTGTGCCTTTCGAAAGCTGTTAGTGCAAACCTAAACTGGTATGAATTTCAGGCATGTAACTTGAATAATACATGACTTATTGGAGGTCAAAGTGGCCGATTACTATTGATCGTGTCAGGCCATAAGTACTCTACAGTTACACGAAATGCTTATAAATATATTTATTCATCTATGTCTTCATTTATATCTGATAATTCTATTCATGAAGAAATTAGTTAAATATTTACTGTGTTATAGAAAGCACAGAGACATTAGGCTACTGACCTACCTTTGGTTCTATCCCTTTGATATATGTTTACTTAATTTGTTTATGTATCTAATAATATGTGTTAGAGCGTGTTTACGGTCCAGCCGTAGAAATATTTATTTAATTTCAAGTTATTTAAATGTAAATCTAGTATTTCAAAAGTGTTTTATGTTTGTGAGTACACGTTAACTTGGAGACATGGAGGGAGCGCTCTAGCCAATCACAGCACTCATTACTACGGGAGGCAGCTACCTAAGTGAATGAAGTGCTGAACAGTGAACAGTGCAGTGCGAGGGTCAGTACAGCACAGGACACAGAAGTGTGGGACGTGATGGCGTGACAGACGCAGTAGCGAAAAAGACTTGGAGAGTGGAGTGGTTTGTGCGCGGTCGTGGCAGATAGAAATACTTCAGAGTGTCGACTTATGCACTTGTGAGATTTCCTTGGCTTCTACAGTGAAGACGTAGTGTGCATTTAGAAGTGAATATCTTGTGAGCTATGTTGTTGTTCATAGCTAATTACGTGATATAGGAATCTATTGTTTCCCTGTTATTCATCTTATATTTTATTTAATCGCTGGACCATTGACACCAATAAATGTTTTGCAGAAATGTACTGCATTCTCAAAAGTACTTCTACTATCGTACTCATCATTTAAAGTCGTTAAGATAGTACCTGCATATTTTATTTAACTGCAATCTTCATTTATAAATTTACATGTTACTTTCATAATTCGCAATTGTCGAGTGATAGAAACCTTTGATCATTCAATTCATGTGTGTAGTCTTATTGTATACTGCAGACTTAGCAATACTTGGCCTGTAAAGTGGCAACTACGTATCCAAGCCCCTAGACATCAAAACCAGCCAAAACTTTCAATATTGCAACTCTGAGTCTGAGGGTGTGTAGTTATTGGAAAGCCCGCACTATTCTTGATACATATTCTATGGTCTATTAAGTTTTCCTTTACATTTTATGACTAATTCTCTTATATATAAATTTACAAACATATAAATTGTTTATGAAAAATAAATGAACAGTAGTTGTACTTTCTTGATTTTTCATGTGTCATACTTTTGGATTTTCTTTCTGGTAACCGGAAAATTCATTTAAGAAATAAAATGGATTTTTCTCTAATATTCCTTTGACTGTGTGCATAAAGGCATTAATGTTCCTTATCTGGGTGATATTCTGTGGATGGCAACTAAATAGGTACATACCCACATACGTTACACTTGGACTGTTCTCAGTTGTCAACAGTTTCTTGTCTGGCATTGATGAGCCTCCTCGTTTTTCTTAAAATTACTAATGTTCTAGTATTGGGTACCAGTATTTTATGTTTGTTACTGTTAAAATATTTAGCAGTTTGAATTTTGGTGTGCTGCCCATTTTAGAGGCACTGCAAAATTTACCCCTGAAAATAAGATGAAACACGTGGATTCCAGCACATTCCAGACAAATTATTTGAGATCCACTGGATGCTATCTACCATGAGAGACAGATATGTGGTTCCATGGTCTATATGTTCTCCCAGCCACAGTTGTGTTAGGTTATCATTTATGCAACAGACATTATTAACACAGAGACAGTTTGTCAATATGTCATGAGTGCCAGTGAAATTATTTGACTCTATGCACGGGTGATTATAAAATGTACAGTCCTCCATGGTCTTATCAATGCATGCGGATGCAGAAGTAAGCAGTGAAGATTTTGGATATTTTATATATGTCTGACTGGAGAACTTGGAAAAATGGCCTTTCATCTTCAACTCAAAAATTAATCAACCAGTGGGAAATCCTGGATAGAATAATTAAATCTTATGAAAAGAATGGATTGTTGCTCAGCATATGGAGGAGACACTGAGTCACAGACAGGTGCAACAAAAAGACTGTTGTGCATTTAAGCTTTAGTTTAACACACCTAGTAGAAAACATACAAACACATTCACATAACCATAACTCACACACACATAGCAACTGTCTGGTCACTGGTTTCTGAATACAAAGCTTATGAAGAAAATACTTGCATATTTCCATTCTGTCTATCCTATGTACTTTTCCAGGGGCAGATGTGGATTCTGATCACAAACTATTGGTTATGAACTGTAGATTAAAACTGAAGAAACTGCAAAAAAGTGGGAATTTAAGGAGATGTGACCTGGATAAACTGAAAGAACCGGAGGTTGTACAGAGTTCCAGGGAGAGCACAAGGGAACAACTGACAGGAATGGGGGAAAGAAATACAGTAGAAGAAAAATGGGTAGCTTTGAGAGATGAAGTATTGAAGGCAGCAGAGGACCTAGTAGGTAAAAAGATGAGGGCTAGTAGAAATCCTTGGATAACAGAAGAAATACTGAATTTAATTGATGAAAGGAGAAAATATAAAAATGCAGTAAATGAAGCAGGCAAAAAGGAATACAAACGTCTCAAAAACGAGATCGACATGAAGTGCAAAATGGCTAAGCAGGGATGGCTAGAGGACAAATGTAAGGATGTAGAGGGTTATCTCACTAGGGGTAAGATAGATACTGCCTACAGGAAAATTAAAGAGACCTTTGGAGAAAAGAGAACCACTTGTATGAATATCAAGAGCTAAGATGGAAATCCAGTTCTAAGCAAAGAAGAGAAACCAAAAAGGTGGAGGGAGTATATAGAGGGCTTATACAAGGGCAATGCACTTGAGGACAATATTATGGAAATGGAAGAGGATGTAGATGAAGATGAAATGGGAGATACGATACCGCGTGAAGAGTTTGACAGAGCACTGAAAGACCTGAGTCGAAACAAGGCCCTAGGAGTAGACAACATTCCATTACAACTACTGATGGCCTTGGGAGAGCCAGCCATGACAAAACTCTACCAGCTGGTGAGCAAGATGTATGAGACAGGCGAAATACCCTCAGACTTCAAGAAGAATATAATAATTCCAATCCCAAAGAAAGCAGGTGCTGACAGATGTGAAAATTACCGAACAATCAGTTTAATAAGTCACGGATGCAAAATACTAACGCGTATTCTCTACAGACAAATGGAAAAACTGGTAGAAGCTGACCTCAGGGAAGATCAGTTTGGATTACGTAGAAATATTGGAACACTTGAGGCAATACTGACCCTTAGGGTGGCAGGGGTAAAATACAGGGAGCGAAAGGCTATTTACAATTTGTACAGAAACCAGATGGCAGTTATAAGAGTTGAGGGGCATGAAAGGGAAGCAGTGGTTGGGAAGGGAGTGAGACAGGGTTGTAGCCTATCCCCAATGTTACTCAATCTGTATATTGAGCAAGCAGTGAAGAAAACAAAAGAAAAATTCGGAGTAGGTATTAAAATCCATGGAGAAGAAATAAAAACTTTGAGGTTCGCCGATGACATTGTAATTCTGTCAGAGACAGCAAAGGACTTGGAAGAGCAGTTGAATGGAATGGACAGTGTCATGAAAGGAGGGTATAAGATGAACATCAACAAAAGCAAAACGAGGATAATGGAATTTAATCGAATTAAGTTGGATGTTGCTGAGGGAATTAGATTAGGAAATGAGACACTTAATGTAGCAAAAGAGTTTTGTTATTTGGGGAGCAAAATAACTGATGATGGTCGAAGTAGAGAGGATATAATAAAATGTAGACTGGCAATGGCAAGGAAAGCGTTTCTGAAGAAGAGAAATTTGTTAACATCGAGTATTGATTTAAGTGTCAGGAAGTCGTTTCTGAAAGTATTTGTATGGAGTGTAGCCATGTGTGGAAGTGAAACGTGGACGATAACTAGTTTGGACATGAAGATAATAGAAGCTTTTGAAATGTGGTGCTACAGAAGAATGCTGAAGATTAGATGGGTAGATCATATAACTAATGAGGAGGTATTGAGTGGGATTGGGGAGAAGAGAAGTTTGTGACACAACTTAACTAGAAGAAGGGATCGGTTAGTAGGACATGTTCTGAGGCATCAAGGGATCACCAATTTAGTATTGGAGGGCAACGTGGAGGGTAAAAATGGTAGAGGGAGACCAAGAGATGAATACGCTAAACAGATTCAGAAGGATGTAGGTTGCAGTAGGTACTGGGAGATGAAGAAGCTTGCACAGGATAGAGTCGCATGGAGAGCTGCATCAAACTAGTCTCAGGACTGAAGACCACAACATGTACTTTGCACAAAGATTTTATGAAAATATATGTATGTAACTAGCTGTAGGATACTAAAAAGTAAATTTCAAACATTTTACTTACTCTGATTGCTCCAATAACTAGTAGTCCTGAGATGAGAACTGTCATCACAAGATTTATGGCTAGTATAATTTTCACTGAAAAAGAGCAGGCATGATAATTAAGAATCACTGGATAACAACACATTGTCAGTATGGTGCAAAGAAAAAAAAATAAATTAGTTGTGATATAAATACAAAAATCTCTTCAGCAGACATCATAGTCATAAATATATATAGACTTTCAATACATGTTTGTGGCAGTAATATGCAAACAGCTGACCAGCTTAAAGGTTTCCATGATGCCCATTCCCAGGTGCTGGGCCATAACAATCTGCTCTTTGTTAAAGTCATTTACCATATTTTATGGACTGATGACCTCGCTGTCTGGTCTCCTTCCCCAAACCAACCAACCATATTTTATGGACTATACGATGCACTTTTGCTTCAAAAAATTGTCTCCAAAATTCAGGTGGGTCTTACACTTGAAATTCACCTAAAAAAGTCCAGTGTTTGATTTAAAATTCCCACCAATCTTAAAAATGGCCATTTCACCCTGCCATCACAAACCCAGAGCACTCTCTAGCCTATGATGTGTCACTGCAGTATATGGTGGCAGTGAACTTAAACTGAAAGTGATTTGTGTTATTGGTAAAAGTACAATAGTTTTGTTAGTGGCTAGTTTCATAATGGGGGGAAATAGGTGTTCATATGATAAACTGAAAGTAATAGCATGTGCAGAAGAACATGGAAACAGAGCAGCTGAATGGCATTTTGGCCCTCCGCAAACAGAAAAAACCATTTGCAATTAGTGGTCTAGTGAAGAATAACTGAAAAAGAAGAAGTAGACTAAATTTGCAGATAGATGATTGAATACAAAATGGCTAACACTAGAATATATCATATTGAAATGGATTCAAGGACACCATCAAGGAGGCACTTAAATTAATACAGAAACAATTCAAATACTCGTTCTTAAGCTAATGCTACAGAGTAACTTAACACACTTTAAGGCTGGAGTTGGTTGGTGCTACAGATTTATGAAGTGTTGTGGACTTAGCATTTGAACCAAAACCAAAATATCTCAGAAAATGCCTCAAGAATATGAATATTAGCTTTCCATCACTTCATTTTTCAACATCAAAAGAAAACCAGAGTAAAATTAAAGCAAATAGTAAATCGGTACAAAATTCCTCTGACATTTGATGTGCCAAGTAACAGAACCATTGCCATGGAATTGCAACTATAGAAACAGATGGACCTGAAAAATGCCCTACACTGTTGTCCTTTTGTGTTGTGCTGACAGTACTAAACTTAATCCAACGATCATTCTCAGTCTGTTGTGCTGACAGTACTAAACTTAATTCAATGATATTTTCAAATGCAAAAAAATGCCAAAACCTTCTAATATGCTGTCAGGTGTAGTTGTTCCTGTACATGACAAGGGTTGGATGGATGAGGCTGGTATGAAATCTTGAGTTAACAGAGAGAGAGATAGAAGGAAAGATGTTTTATTGAAGAAGAGTTGTCTTCTTGTGCTAGATCAGTTTAGTAGGCATTTGAAAAATTCTCTGAAAGAGAAATTGAGACAGGGAAATAAAGAGATTGCTATTATTCTGAGAGGACTTATTTCACAATTGCAACCTGTTGATGTCTCAATGAATAAACCAATTAAAGTGAATATGAGAGAGGAATGGAACAAATGGGTGATGAATGAAATCCAATAGGAATTCATGCCAAAGGGAGCTTTAAAACAACATATAATCAAACAAGAGTGTCAGTGGATAAAACTGTCAAGGTCTAAAGTGACAGAAGATATAATTGTCAAATCTTTCAAGAAGCACAGCATAAATAACATTCTTGATTGGAGTGAAGGCCATCTTATATATGAAGAGGACAATGATGGGAATGAAGAGGAAGAAGAAGATGAAGAAAGTCAGTTTGGAGTTTAAAAACTAAGAATTTTTTATTTAGTCTGGCTTTGCAATCTAACAAAAATGGTAAAAATGTTACTTTTTAAAAAATTGCTTGAAAATTAAGGTTCATCTTATGGCCCACAGCATCCTATAGTCCATAAAATATGGCATGTCATTGAATTTTCCCGTTTCAGTTGATGCCATTGTTAGAACAAGTCCCCATTCATCTCTGATCAACTTATGTACTTTTTTACTGTGTCACTTGCTCTCAAATCCACCAGGGGACATTCATTCTCACAGTGAGCAATGATCATAATGTTTAAGCTCATCAGTGTATGTATGCCATTTATTGTGAGTGACTTGTGAAAGATTCATTAAGGAGAAGCAGCTTTAACCTGCATTTGAAAACACTCTGCTGTCTATCAGACATTTTACTTCTATAGTTAGACTATCAACTGCTCAGAATGATGTCAAATTTTAGTAGCATATGTTATGCTCAGAATGATGTCAAATTTTAGCAGCATATTATTAATGCAGTGGGGAACATCATGGAATTAAAAAAAAAAGAAACGAAAAATTGACCAATAGTTGGTGCTGTAAATTTCAGAATACACACACCAACAGACGTGCAGAATGCAGCTGATCCTTAGTTTGCATCCAAGACACCGAATATGACTGTCTCCATGAAGGATCTCACATTGCTGGTAAAGCTCTTTTACGAAATCAGTGACTGTTCACCAGCGCCTGCAGAAGTTCTAACACTGAAGGGTATGAAAAAAGGCATTGACCTGACATCTGCTAAGGATTTGGAGAAAATGACAACAAAATTTGAAAAGACAGGTTCTTTTTAAATCCAATGCGGCAGAGGGAGGAAAGTAGTTGATATGACACCTGATGAAGATGTGGCCACAGTCTACAGCTGAAAAAGAAAACAAATGATGTTAAGTTACACTGCACACCTCAGATAACTTACCATCCGTGTTAACCAGAATTTACATCTTCAAGTCCAAATATTTGGTAAATTTTGGAAGCAGTGGCTAACATTGTTTGAATACTTTGGATTTCCAGTTTCTATGTGATGTCTGCCAGCAACATGACATTTGCACCATAATATGAAATTACATTCTCAACCTTAGACTGGGAAGCAAAATCTTTAGGGAAATAACTTTTAGTTTTATTGTAGCAGTTGTGAATTTCACAGTTCCTCCTAAATTCACCCTTATTATTAGCCACAAACATTATTAGGGAGTAAACGTATTGGTGTGTGGGTGTAGGAACCCTGTCTTTCTAAAGGCTATTCACACTGCATCACAAATAAGATCTATCCAATCACTTTTGCCTTTTGATTCAAATTTTACAATAACTTCTTTTATTTTTCTACAACTATATCTTCTTCTTTGTCTTGTATTAGATTAGATTAGATTTACTTTCATTCCAAATGATCCATAGTGAGGAGGTCCTCCAGGATGTGGAACATGTCAGAAAAACAATAATACATGACAAATATGTACAACTAAAACAAATAAGCTAATGTACCATTCCACAGGCCCCAAGTGGAATGATCGTGATTTTATAATGAACACTATATGAAAGAGTCATTTTACACATACTAATGCACTGAATTTAAAATAAAAATTTCTTTTATTTATTTATAAGGTAATAAACATGTAATATCTTTTGTACCTTTCTGCCTTACACAAAAGGAACTAGTTGTAATTCCCAATAATCTGATATTGACTCCACATTATAAATGTGCACGTTCCCTTAACGCTATTGTGGTTACTTCTTTCTCAGTTATTAGTAAACATTGCTTGCTTAATGGGATTCCATTTCAGTCTCTGTGAAGTATCACAATGATGCACATCATAGTGCACCAGAAGATAAATTCTGCTGTTACATAAAAACACCATTACAGAGCAAATGACCTAATAATTAAGTGTACAAACTCTACAGAAATATTTGAATATTGTTGTTACTTTTTCATTAATTTTCTTAAACTGTAAAATTTGAAATCCAGGTAAGCAGTGATATGCCGCTGAAAATGAATGCCGCTAAGTGAGCACTGTTTACTAATAACTGAGAAAGGAGTAACCAGAATAGGGTTAAGTTACACATGCACATTTAAAATGTGTAGCAAATGTCAAATTACTGGGTATTAAAACTAGTTCCTTGGTTATAAGGCAGAAAGGTGTAAAAAATACACGTCAAAGAAGAAGATATAAATATATAAAAATAAGAGAAGAAGTTAATTTAAAATCTGGAACAATAGACAAATATGATTGGCTAGATCTTAGTCCTGATGCAGTGTGAATAGGCAGTTGCTACAAGAGAAACAAAAATAACAGCCACACTGACCAGGCTTCACTGCTCAAAGTTCAGACTGACTTTCTGTAATCTAGTGCTGTGAGATAATTGTGTTATGGGATCTGGAAACAGGCATACAATGCTGGGATTACAATTCAGCAGGTGGACTGGGATGAGGGATCATGTTGAGTGGGGTGGATAGAGGGAGAAAAAGGCAGGAAGCAGGAGAGGGGTTGGGGACAGGCAGCTAGCAGCTTGGAGAGAGGCAACAGGTGTGCTGGATAGAAATGTGGGAGTGTGGGGTGGTAGGTGTACAGGCTAGGCATGAGACACAAGTGTATCTGAACCACCGGGGTCATGTACAACATGTGGCATGGAGGCATGGATTGGAATTGGAATTGACAGGAGAGAGAAAAGGAAAGCTAATGGGTAGAGTGTGTGGGGACAGAGGGTTAACAGAGATTTACGCTGAGAAGATTACTGGAGTTCAGCACATTCTTCTCTTCTGTAATCCTCACTCTCTGATTCTCTGTTAATCCAATGTTCCCCTTCTCTGTTCTGTCACCCCCTCCTCCCCCCCCCCCCCCCCCCTCAATCCATGCCTCCACATTGTCTTCACTGTGCACTGCACAAATTAACTGGCTCAGGTGCCCTGTGTGTCATATGCCTAGTTCGTGCATCTGGGTGCCCCCCCCCCCCCCTCCCCCATTTCCCCATCCTGCACACCTGCTGCCTCCTTCCAACCTGCTAGCCACCTGTCATCAACTCCTCCTCCTGCTTCCCACCTCTTTTTCCCTCTGCCCATCCCACCCAACACAATTCCTCACACCAGTCCACCTACCAAGCTGCAAACCCAGCATTGTGGTCCATCTGGCAAAATAGAGGTGCACAGGTGTGTGTGTGTGTGTGTGTGTGTGTGTGTGTGTGTGTGTGTGTGTGTGTGTGTGTGTGTGTGTGTGTGTGTGTGTGTGTGTGAGAAAAAGAGAGAGAGAGAGAGAGAGAGAGAGAGAGAGAGAGAGAGAGAGAGAGAGAGAGAGAGAATTTATTTTATGAACAGAACTTACCAATTAGAGGTGGCAATGTGTCAATCACAATTGTCTGCATCTTCACATTTGTAACAAGAACAAAGATAAGAGTAGCAATTGCAAGAATCTGAAACAAATAAACAGACAATAGTGTTATGCTTACAACCCAACAAATTAATAACAGCAAAACTTCAAATGATATTTAAAGATGATGCATCAAATTTACAATTATATAATTATTTTCTACAACAGCTGTGGTTGTCAATGTGAAATCAATACATGCATTATCTGCCATAAATGAATAAACAGATAGCCATCAGGGAATGTAGCAAAAAGAGGAAGATATTCTTATGAACATGATTTACTCCTCCCCCTTTTTCTGTGCACTGCAGCTCTTGTCAGCCATTGACTTACTCAACAATCTGCTTTAATATATTGCATTAAAAGCCAGTGTTTCACTGATCAAGTCAAAAAACTGAACAATGAAAATTCTGGGTGGAATAATAAAAAACTGGAAAGGACATATTGCTACTCACCTCACAGAAGAGGCATTGAGCTACAAACAGATACAATGGGAAGAATAGTAGGAATATTCCGCATTTGGACTAAGTCCTTCATCACACATGGAAACACACACATTCACACAATCACAACTCACACAAACATGGCCACTGTTGTCTCCAGACATTAAGGCCCAGATGCAGCTGTGCCTGAGGTGACCAGCAGTCTTAGCTGGGATGGGTAGTGGGGGTAGAGAACAGGTGTGGGGTAGGGAGCGGGAGGGGTAGCAGAACAGAGATGGAGAAAGGTGCTAGTGCTGCCTATGGGAACATGCAGTTACATGGTAAGGACGGGATAGGGTTGCTAGAGTTGAGGTGGCGTAAGCAGATCCCTGACAGCTTGTAGTGCTGTTGCCGGCTTTCAACTCCAAACAGCTACCCCTGCAGCAGAAACAGTAGCTGTCTACATAGCTGTGACAGTACTAAGGTGTTCCTATGGAGGCATTTGCAAAGTCACATTACATTATTGACTGAGGTAGACCCATGATGCTGTCACACCCAGCGCAAAGCAACTGTCAGGAATCAATTGACACTGTCTCAACTATAGCTGCAGCACTGAGAGGCTGTGCAAGGTGGGGGGAGGGGGGGGGGGGGGGGGATTGTAGAGAAGGGATGGACTATGCAGGCAGGTTAGCATGATAAAAGTGGGAGCTGGAAAGGGATAAGCAGAGACATGATAGCAAGTAGCAAAGGTGTTGCCAAGGGAGTTATAGGAATGAAGGCTATTTTACAGGGAGAGTACCTATCTGTACAATTCAGAAAAGATGATGGTGGTAGAAAGAATACACGTAGCAGAAGCAGTTGTTAAAGGGAAACACATTGTGTTGGGTGGCAGACTCAGCAATTGAGTGGTCCACCTGTCCTTTGGCCACAGTTTGGTGCAATTCATGTGGACAGACAGCAGTTAGAGGTCATGCCTACATAGAATGTGACACAGTGATTGCAGCTAAGTTGGTTCATCAGGAGGGTGCTTTCCCATGTGGCTCTGCCATTCATAGAGTAGGAGATGCCTGTAACAAGACTGGAATAGGTGGTAGTGGGAGGATGTACGGGACAGTTCCTGTATCTAGGACTATTGTAGGGATATGAGCCTTGAGGTGAGGGGTGGGGAGCAGGGGTGGATTAGGGGCAGTCAGAGACATACATGTGTTGGGTGGGTGGGTGGAATACCACTGTGGGAGGGGTAATGAGGCTATTTCTCACTTCAAGGCACAATGAGAGATAGTCAAAACCCTGGGGGAGAAAGTGATTCATTTGTTCCAGACCTGTGTGGTACAGAATCAGGAGAGAATCGCTCCTTATTGGCTGGAAAGTGCATATGTGGAGGATCCTAGACATCTGGGAAGACAAGGGACATGAGATCTGTTTCTGGACAAGGTTGGGAGGAGGCATATTTTGAGAGGGAATGCTCATAACTGCAAATGCTGACCCTGGATTGCTAGGTTGTATGGAAGGGACTTCTTCATGTAGATTGGGTACAGCTGTTGAAGTGACAGTATTGTTGGTGGTTGGTAGTTTCGATGTGGGTGGAGGTACTGATGCAGCCATCCTTGAGGTGGAGGTCAACATTGATCAAGGTTGCCTGCTGGACTGAGAGCACCAGGTGAAGCAAATAGGGCAGAAGATGTTGATGTTCTGGGAAAATGTGCATAGGTTGTCCTTACCCTTGGTCCAAATCATGAAGATGCCTTCAATAGAATTGAACCACGTGAGGGGTTTGGAGTTCTCTGTGGTTAGGAAGGATTCCTCTAGATGGGTCATGAACAGGTTAGCGCAGGATGGTGTCATTTTGGTTCTGATTGCTGTACCACAGATTTGTTTGTAGGTGATGAGGTAGTGTTCAGTGACAGCATGGGCATTGGGGATGTTAGTGTAGGGGCATCAACAGTGACAAACAGGATGCCAAGTGATAAAGGAAGAGGAACTGTGTAGAGTCAGTGGAGAAGACTGTTGGTATGAAGATAATTTATTGAAATATTTTCAACCCCCATCTTAAAGTATTGTTTGGAACATGTAGGTAACTAATATTCCTGCAAAATATGCATTTAGTCACATAAATAAGCTATCCGAAACAGATAAAAAACAGATATTTGCTATAACTGAGGAAACAAGGGCATGTTTACAAGTGGCAGTTTCCCAGTAATTTTACTACATTCAATGTAGCCTGTGTAAGTAGAAATAATGTACAGCAATTCAACAGTTGCTTATTATTAATGCATTTTCCAACAGCTGCTTCTCTTTGTTAATATGTACTTTGTGACTCAATTCACAGCCATGAAGGTTCTCTTTCATTTTTTATTTACCTATTTGCCTATTTACGCTTCTAGTTCCATAGGAGCAAACTGAAAAGCCAATCTCCATGGTCATGGAATGAGTCCATACATGAAATTACACAGGCAAAGTTAATAAAAAATTTAAAAAAATGAACATGAATACTATGCAGATGACAAGCTGCTGGGTGTGTATAAGAATAATTAATAATGTAACACAGTATGTTGCTTAAAATTTTTCCACTAACTCTCCAACAGAACAGAAGGAATGAGCCATGAGGGAATTCTTCAATAGCTGCATGTGGTAGCTGTGCGGTCTGCAGTGCCTTGCCATGTTTCACACAGTTATTAATATGCCTCTGCTGATATAATCACATGTTGTGAGATTAATCAATGCTTTCTCTCTGATGTTATCCTATAAGTCCATACACATTTTGTTTTACTTCAAATGCTCAGTATACACAAAATACTTTTTGTAATTCATAACACAAAAATTGTTAGTAAATTAGTGAAACTGAATAAGGGGACTCGAACACTTTCAGTAACATTGAACACCCATATTGGTACTTGTCTTCTGGCTAGAAGATACTGTTTTAGGAGGGAAGCTATATATGTACAGTAAGATTATTTTACTAACGCACAAACAAGTTTTGTCTTTATTTTAGTTTCTGCTCCTTATTACTAGATTAATTTTTTGATATTGAAGTAAACTTTTATCTAACCCTCCACTTAGAATTTTACCAAAGTCATGCAATGCAGCTATAGCAAATAAATGTACAAGTGTCAGGAGTTCTGTAATTAATCAACCATGACAACAACCACTATGAAAAATGAATATTACATTTTAAAGTCCCATCAATATTGACATCACTAGTGTTGGAACTTCATTTATTTTTGACATGGTTAGTGAAAAGAATTGATCTGTCCTGGCCTTATTGAAGGAAGCATCCCAGTTTTCACTTGAAGTGATTCATGAAAATCAGAGTAATTGCAGGAGAATTTGAATTCTGCTCTTCCCATATGATAAAACTTTACACTACATCACTACAAAACTTTCATTATTGCATGCAAAAACCTGTCCCAGACCAGAGGAACTTCCTCTATTTGTGTCTGTCTCACAGATGAACCTAAAGTTTCTTTTTGTCACTCATTTCTATGCACACTTTTCAAGCTCTCCACAGGTTCTTATGATACAATGCTGGCTAAGAACTTCAGAGAGAAAGGATACAATGAAAGATTATACTTTTAACTACAGCCTCTGTGACATTAGTCACATTAAAATTTTAGACACTTTAGCGTTGTTACTGACACTTGTGACAAGTTAAAGCTGTATGTGAAACAGAAACTCATACATAGATCATTGCATTTTGTGAGCAGTGGGCTAACATTTACAATCTGGCACACAGTTTCAAAGCATACTCTCATCTAAAGCACAGACACATGTTTTCTCATTAACTGAGTTTCTTATTGCAGCTTCTTCCCACAACCGATATTGTAAATTATCTCCAATTATTTTAATGGAATTTTCTCTTATATTGCTTACTCTGTACTAACTTTCTATCAGCAGGTTTTAATGTGATCATTTCACCATCATATCTGGACAGAAGATTTGTTTTTAGGCGTATCCTCCAGCCCATTATATTAAATTCATATTATAATACAATTAGCTTGCACCTAACAAAAAGTCATGTTTCTTGTACTTATCCATGCATTGGAAAAACAGCACATTAGAAAAATATGCATCTCTCGCACAGAGTTCAGCTTTTCTCCCAACATATGTGCAAAAACAATGAGTTTTATTGAAAGTCATATTTTGAAGACCATATACGCATCATGAATGGTGCTGTTAAATGTTTTTCCAACATACTTGAATTACAAAATTAAATCCCATCCTAACAGACTTTGGAATGCCCAATGGTATCGACTGACCACTGAGTCATCTTGAGATAATAGGTGTCACTGGATGCAACTATAAATGGGCATGTGGCCAGCACACTGCACTCCCAGCCATTGTCAGTTTTTGTGACCAGAGCTGCTGTTTCTCAATCAAGTGGCTTCTCTATTGGCCTCATAAGGATTGAGTGACACTCACTAGCCAATGGCACTTGGCAGACCTGAAAGCCTATCCATCCAAGAGCTAGCCAACCCGATGGTACTTAACTTATGTGGTCTGACGGGAACCAGTGTTACCACTGTGGAATGCTTGAAGTACAGTGAACCCTGAATTTCTGTGTCTCAGTGAATATTTGCCATGGTTACACTCAACAGTACTATGCGATTAGATTATAGTAAAGTAATATGTGGTCTCACTTGCTCATTAAAATTCATTGGTGACTGGGACCTGATGTCAATGATATATTGTCACGTTCCCCATTTGTAAGCATTCTGGCAGTTTAATTATGTAAGTAGTTTTGCATTTGAACATTAATATCAGTAAACTTACATTTTGTTTTGTTGGAGGAAACTTGAAAATGTACGATTGACACCTAAAAGTAGCACCTATTAAATTTTAATGTGCAAATGAGACTGTGTATTACATGCTAAATGGTGGTGGTAGTTTTATGAAGCAATCTGTATCATAATGTGAACTATGCACAAAGAACTGAAGATGGTAGTACAGTACAAATAAAAATCACTGCTTTGGTTAACATGAGGTACTGAAATTGGAATTAACGTAAAATTCAAAGTTACTGATTTAATTTTCTAGAAATGCATTGTGACTTTTTGTACCATTACTAAGGGTGCTTTAGGATTTGTACTGAAATATCCATCTGCAGATTTTAATCAAACTGATATAAAATAAACAGTACACAACAAAAAGTAGATGGTTAACAAGAGCAGAGCACCATATTGTTCTTAACATCATTCTTCCTTATCATACAGTGAAAAATAATAAAAAGAACGAGTCACTTACTATGCCAAGTAGCCCTGTGATGATGGTTCCCCACTTAAGGGAACCACAAAAGCAGCATCTGTCTAGGATTGGCATGTTTCCTGTAGTATCTGGAACAAAATCAACATAAAGAAATAATGTATGAGAATGAACAATCCAAATAAGGGCTGAAAATGAGAAACTTCTGTGCGAGGTACCTGACATATACTAAAATAATAACTACCACAAATTATAACAATTAATGGATAGAATAAAAATTACTCTGTTTCTATACCCACCGTCTAACAAAAGAATTTTAAATACACTGAAAGTTAATAAACTAAGTAGGTTTAATACACAAATGATAAGTTGTAACTTCCTGATGTGTTATTACTGCGTAAGTCTTATTTAATGAACAGAAATTACCTAAGACTTCTCAGTACAGTAATAAACAATCTCTTCATAATTTGTGAAATGAAGCTCAAGGGCAATGTTGGTAATGCAGGGTGTGGCACCATTCATAGCATAATTTGACTTGTGCAGTACAATAACATACTGCAGGAATGCGCGCCAGCTTGTGCTAGTGTATTAATGAGCAGCTATTTCGAATGTGACAGTGATATGGAGTGGTGGAGTGCACAGCATCTTGCCTTTGCTGCTGATGAGGTGGGCATGTGCATTTCGAACACCAGGTTCTGTTTGCAATGGCAAACCAGGAAGAAGTGAAAGAAATGTGCAGCACCAGAAGCTGAGAAAAATGTTCATGCTGCACTAGTGTGTAGCCCAAAAAGATCTGCTCATTGTCACTCGCAAACTGTGCATTTGTCTGATCACTCATTCAGGAGAATACTGCATGAAGATCTCCATATTCACCCATATAAGATGCAAATTGTTCAGGAAATTAGGCCTCACGACTTGGTTTCACCTGAAACACACTGCTTAACCGTGTGTGATCTCCTTTGCCAGAATCCACAAATGTTTCTCACCATCATGATGTCAGATGAAGCTCATTTTGAGTTATGTGGTTCAGTGAATAAATGGTATATGTGTTATTGCAGTGACATAAACCCCGTATGAACTGCACATCAAGCCCTTGCCCAGTTTCCGTTTCAAAGTGTGATGTGAAGTTGCTTTCTTCGGGATTCTGGGCCCTTACTTCTTTCAGAGCTCCTGAAGTTTTGGAAAAAAACCAATTCTGTAGCATGTGAAGATAGCTCATTCCAGTCACTGTTTTTTTTTCTCAAAAAATTGAGACCCTACACTTTCTCATGAGACTGGCACAAAAATGTTCATTTTAGGTGATTCTCTTTCATGCTCAATAATGTCATGATGGTTCTGGAATCACCATGTGTGCACATTATGTTGTTTACTTTATCACTAACATGAAATGGTTGCTTCATCACTGAAAATTAACCATGGTGAAAAGTTATCATCTTCCAGAGCATTGCTGAAGTCAACCCGTTTCGTTTTTTCACCAACTCCAAGATCTTGCATTCATTAAAGTCCGCATGGCTTATGCACACACACACACTTAACACTTGCAGGCAGTCATATGAGGCACTGCCAGTTCTCTGGTTGTGCAGTAAGTAGACTTCCGTGGACTCTGCTCAAATATTTGCTGAATTATTTCCACCACAACTTCAGAAGTGCGAGATTGAACAGGACTCTTGCCTTTGCACAAGCGTCCAGTCTCTTCAAAGTGGTGATACCAGTGCAAATGTTTTTGGGAGGAGGCAAACTGATGCCAAAACACCAACAAAAGGTATGGTGGACTAAAACCACTGACTCACACTTTGCAAACTGCAGCATACAGGATGCCTTCTGTTGAGCAGATACCATCTTACTTTTGACTGAGTGCCAACTGAGAAGATGCACTGACTGACATCTAACGGCAATTTTCTGAAACTATGCCATGCTCATTCCAACAACACACATTTCCATGCTGGCATGTCCCATATTTCATAATTATTATCGCCCAAATTCAGGCCATTCTGTTTGAAATACCCTGTACAGTACTGTTTGATTATATCATCAGTTTTTACCGTCTGCCGGATATTCCTGTGTCAAACTGTTTCTGAATATTTTAGCATCTGCCGTTCTCACATTTTCTGCCTTCTGGTTCATATTTCCCAAAGAATTTTCGGCTCAAGGATTCTTTTCATACCTGTCCATTTCATACTCTCACTATGGACCCAAGTTTTTACATTACACCTTTCAAATACTTTCAGTTTCTTTTCTGTTTTGCAAGGGCCATATTACTGTCATGCCATGCTCTAGATATCCTCTTTCAGAAATGTCTTCCTTAATTCCATGTTAATATTCCCTTGCAGCAGAGTTATTGTGGCAATCTTTTTTGCCTGTGCCAGTGCCATTCTCATTGTGGTGTGTATTTTGTTTGATCATTTTGTATAATAATGTCATGTAGTTATCAGAACTAGTTCAATCTTATTGTTCTGTAGTTAGGCATTTCCTCTTGTATTACTTTTTATAGCTTTAATCTTTGCTCTGTGTATTATTAATTCCTGGATGGAGCAAGACGTAAAATAAGGGAAAGGCAACCACTCATCATAGTGGATCAATTCACGGATCAAAGCAAAACATAATAGAAAACAGCATTCGCACTAGCTTTTGAGATAGCTCTTTCTTCCAGCAATAGTAAATACACACAATCTCCAGTAGTAAACACATCCAAGAACACAGACACCCAAAAGCTCACTCCCATTGCCACAGCAAATATGTATTTAGAGTTCCTGCAGGCTGCAGCTGAAGGAGTGTGTGTTTGCGTGTCTATGTGCTTGTGTGTGTGAGTGTGTGTAGTATTGCTAGAAAAAGAGCAAACACTTGAAAGCTAGTGTGGACACTGTTTTCATAACTATTTCAATTATTTAATAATTTTCACACAATCTTATTGTTCTGTAGTTAGGCATTTCCTCTTGTATTACTTTTTATAGCTTTAATCTTTGCTCTGTGTATTATTAACCCATTTTCTAGGTGAAGAGGACTTTCCATTGGATTTGACTGTTATCCTAAGTCTTCCTTACTGGTAGAGGAGAGAAAAAGCCTGACAATACATATGGGAAAAGGAATGCATTACAGTCAATGAAAATTTTTCAGTGGAACTACTGCAGAATTGGTCAAACACTTACAGAATATTCTTTTGCAATAGCAGGAAAAGTTACAAACCAGAAGACATTTATTATCTCATTAGATATTTACTTTTGACAGTTTCCTTCCATGTTTAAAGTGACAGCACTTCTTTATATCTTTGCTAAATAATTATCAGTCAATTCCTCTCACATCCACACTGTCAAAAGTGATTGAGTACTGCTCTGTCTGTGGATTATTTTATTTTTTTTTTGGGGGGGGGAGGGTAAGTAGGCAGCTACCCTCCTCTGTTCCTCCTGGAGTACATCCTTGCTGTCAGTTACAGTGTGTTATCTGATGATAAGCTGGCTTATACCGGGAGGGGGGGGGGGGAGGGGGTTGTTGGGATTGGAGGACGCAGGTCCAGCCTTCATTGGAGGTTGAGGAGCCATGCAGGGGGCATGGGGGAACAAGCCCTGCCTGCCTCCTGGCAGCTTGACTTATGATACATGCTCCCACAAAAGCAGAAGTCATATGTGTAGATAAATTTCGATTAACATTTTAAATATTCCATCCCATCTATTATGCACTTCTTCCTTGAATTGCCCCAGTAACTTAATTTTTCAGCTACAATCTTTTTGACAACACAATATTCATTGAATATTTCCGCACTATATATTTCCACAGAGCTTACTATCTGAGTCAATGGTACAGTTGACTCTATATCATTGACTCTATATCACTCCATTGTATATCCATTTTCAAACTGGTTGAACAAAGTGAATTATAATCTGAAAATTTCTTACCCATGAAACCAAATATTCAAGTGCTACATTATAGACTGAATGGACACGAATAAAATGAAGTGCAAGCAGTTTAAGCAGCTATACTATTCCTTCAACATATATTTAATCTTGAAACTCTTAAAATTATTTTGTACCCTGATTTTCATCTTTGTTAAAAGTAGTTCATAACAAGATATTGTCTTTGCAAGGTAGGAATCCTGCTTTTCGATTTTTCGAAAGCTTCTTTCAAGAAGACTGATCTGGATATGAGTAAACCACAAATCCCAATCATAATTCAGAGTCCTCATTGTTGAAACCTGATTACAAAATGGAAAACTTGATTCAGAGAGGAAAACTTATTTTAGAGCAAGATTTAAATTCAAAATTCTTTCAAGAGCAGGAAGCAACATCAACCACTTTGTACTACTGTGTCCTAGTAACTGACATTTACAAAATCACACAACTCTTTGCGTCTTTTCACTTTACAGTATAAATACGAAAATACTTGTAATTTTAGAGATGATATTTTCTATATCAACTGGCAGCTCCCCAACGGCTGTTTCCACATTGTTGTGGACAATATATGCCATGCAACTCACATCTGTACGACAATTCCTACCAAAGGTCACCGAGCGAGGTGGCGCAGTGGTTAGCACACTGGACTCGCATTCGGGAGGACGATGGTTCAATCCCATCTCCGGCCATCCTGATTTAGGTTTTCTGTGATTTCCCCAAATCGCTTCAGGCAAATGCCGGGATTGTTCCTTTGAAAGGGCACGGCCGATTTCCTTCCCAATCCTTCCCTTACCCGAGCTTGCGCTCCGTCTCTAATGACCTCGTTGTCGACGGGACGTTAAACACTGACCACCACCACCACCACCAAAGCTCTCCTGTAATTTTGCAAAGACATTTTCTCTGCCTCTTCTGTTTACTCCACAAAACAAAGTGTACATATTGCTTGCAAATAAAGACACAAACTTTGATTCTAGGTATGAGTAGGCTGAACTTACATCACATTTTTAGATGTTAAATTAGAACTTTCATTGTCAATAGAAATGAGTTCCAATAAATATTTTTTGATGCACTCAGCTTTCTGAAATGAAATACTTTTTTTTTAATAAAGGAAGAAACTTTGTTGTGTCTGCTGCGTGCAACACATCATTCCATCAACATCACCTGATGATGGCGGAACGATTAATCGCCAAAATATCGGGAACCTTCAAAGGCTAGCTCCGTCAGTACACCCGAAAACATTGGATGCAGCATATACGCCGGGAAAGACTCATATCACATACTTCGTCCGCCTTCGTTGTTCACAGAACGCGCTGAACAGTTACAACAATACGTGAGGTAAGAGCCTATCCAAGACTTACCACAACAAGAAATGGCAAAAATACTTCCGTTTTTAATTTGGGATTACGGTGTCAAGAAAATTCGGGAACTACCTGTTCACATCCCATTAAAACTTCTGGGAATGCGGTACACACAAGCAAAAAATGGAGACTGTCCAGTTTTTTATGGGACAAACGGCACGTTCACCGATGTTACATTATGTTTGTCTATACCCTGTGAAATGACACTATCAAGAGTTACAGCAGGCAGAGGCTCAAATACACCGAAGTGGTTGAGTAATTCTAAGCGTTTACTTGAAAACCTTAGACACACATTCCTGCTGTCCTCAGCGTATTCTACTGGTACACCACGCAGTTATCCAGTTACGACTATGCCATTTACAGGAAAGTAATTAGGTGCAGTCCAATCAGCCACCTTACAAAAATAGCTAACGGTTTGCATAATTAATTAGGATACCAAACACAGTCCAAAGAAACGGTGATGTTAGCGCTTTCAAATCCGACAGTCTCCAGGACCCAAAATATACAAGTTTGGACAGGATTACCTTCTTCGTATATCACCAGTTCGTCGTGGTGCGCTTCATACTAAGCTTGTTGGTGTTTGTGTTATACACATTGTAAGTGTAAGCATGACGAAGATGACGAGAAAATAAAATTCGGACGCTCCAGGCATTGCACAGTATAACACCAGGTCGAATTAATAAATCACTGATAACATTTCCACGAGAAATAACTGAATACATATTAATTGTTCTATAGTTATTACTGTTTCTTATATTCAGTCAAATAAATGATAACATTTCATCGAAACGGCTTGCTATTCGAACTTAATGAGGGAAAATCACACTAACTATTTACGGTATACATAAAGCAAACACGAGTCACCGATTTACGAAATAAAGTTAGCTGCATACCTGACAAGCTATTGTTGAACTCCTGTTACACCTTCTTCCGCAGCCACTGTAATCAGTTCTGTTACATTACAATTGCGATGGAGCGAAAGTAAGCTTTCTTTCGACAAAAACGGCAGTCAGGTCTCCAGAGTAAGAAATAATGTACCTACACTCCTGGAAATTGAAATAAGAACACCGTGAATTCATTGTCCCAGGAAGGGGAAACTTTATTGACACATTCCTGGGGTCAGATACATCACATGATCACACTGACAGAACCACAGGCACATAGACACAGGCAACAGAGCATGCACAATGTCGGTACTAGTACAGTGTAGATCCACCTTTCGCAGCAATGCAGGCTGCTATTCTCCCATGGAGACGATCGTAGAGATGCTGGATGTAGTCCTGTGGAACGACTTGCCATGCCATTTCACCTGGCGCCTCAGTTGAACCAGCGTTCGTGCTGGACGTGCAGACCGCGTGAGACGACGCTTCATCCAGTCCCAAACATGCTCAATGGGGGACAGATCCGGAGATCTGGCACGGGATACATGTGGACGTGCATTGTCCTGTTGGAACAGCAAGTTCCCTTGCCGGTCTAGGAATGGTAGAACGATGGGTTCGATGACGGTTTGGATGTACCGTTCACTATTCAGTGTCCCCTCGACGATCACCAGAGGTGTACGGCCAGTGTAGGAGATCGCTCCCCACACCATGATGCCGGGTGTTGGCCCTGTGTGCCTCGGTCGTATGCAGTCCTGATTGTGGCGCTCACCTGCACGGCGCCAAACACGCATACGACCATCATTCGCACCAAGGCAGAAGCGACTCTCATCGCTGAAGACGACACGTCTCCATTCGACCCTCCATTCACGCCTGTCGCGACACCACTGGAGGCGGGCTGCACGATGTTGGGGCGTGAGCGGAAGACGGCCTAACGGTGTGCGGGACCGTAGCCCAGCTTCATGGAGACGGTTGCGAATGGTCCTCGCCGATACCCCAGGAGCAACAGTGTCCCTAATTTGCTGGGAAGTGGCGGTGCGGTCCCCTACGGCACTGCGTAGGATCCTACGGTCTTGGCGTGCATCCGTGCGTCGCTGCGGTCCGGTCCCAGGTCGACGGGCACGTGCACCTTCCGCCGACCACTGGCGACAACATCGATGTACTGTGGAGACTTCACGACCCACGTGTTGAGCAATTCGGCGGTACGTCCACCCGGCCTCCCGCATGCCCACTATACGCCCTCGCTCAAAGTCCGTCAGCTGCACATACGGTTCACGTCCACGCTGTCGCGGCATGCTACCAGTGTTAAAGACTGCGATGGAGCTCCGTATGCCACGGCAAACTGGCTGACACTGACGGCGGCGGTGCACAGATGCCGCGCAGCTAGCGCCATTCGACGGCCAACACCGCGGTTCCTGGTGTGTCTGCTGTGCCGTGCGTGTGATCATTGCTTGTACAGCCCTCTCGCAGTGTCCGGAGCAAGTATGGTGGGTCTGACACACCGGTGTCAATGTGTTCTTTTTTCCATTTCCAGGAGTGTATATTAAAAAAAGAGTACTTAGACAACATCTTCAAAAAAAAGACTTCATATTACTGACATGACTGATTATATACAGTTGTCTGTTTTACATGAAAATGACTGTTGTTGTTGTTGTTGTCTTCAGTCCTGAGATTGGTTTGATGCAGCTCTCCATGCTACTCTATCCTATGCAAGCTTCTGCATCTCCCAGTACCTATTGCAACCTACATCCTGCTGAATCTGCTTAGTGTATTCATCTCTTGGTCTCCCTCTACGATTTTTACCTTCCACGCTGCCCTCCAATGCTAAATTTGTGATCCCTTGATGCCTCAAAACATGTCCTACCAACCGATCTCTTCTTCTAGTCAAGTTGTGCCACAAATTTCTCTTCTCCCCAATCCTATTCAATACCTCCTCATTGGTTACGTGATCTATCCACCTTATCTTCAGTATTCTTCTGTAGCAGCACATTTCGAAAGCTTCTATTCTCTTCTTGTCCAAACAAGTTATCGTCCATGTTTCACTTCCATACATGGCTACACTCCAAACAAATACTTTCAGAAACGACTTCCTGATACATAAATCTATATTCTATGTTAACAAATTTCTCTTCTTCAGAAACGCTTTCCTTGCCATTGCCAGTCTACATTTTATATCCTCTCTACTTCGACCATCATCAGTTATTTTATTTCCTAAATAGCAAAACTCCTTTACTACTTGAAGTGTCTCATTTCCTAATCTAATTCTCTCAGCATCACCCGATTTAATTTAACTACATTCCATTATCCTCGTTTTGCTTTTGTTGATGTTCATCTTATATCCTCCTTTCAAGACGCTGTCCATTCCGTTCAACTGCTCTTCCAGGCCCTCTGCTGTCTCTGACAGAATTACAATGTCATCGGCGAACCTCAAAGTTTTTACTTCTTCTCCATGCATTTTAATACCTACTCCAAATTTTTCTTTTGTTTCCTTTACTGCTTGCTCAATATACAGATTGAATAACATCGGGGAGAGGCTACAACCCTGTCTCACTCCTTTCCCAACCACTGCTTCCCTTTCATGCCCCTCGACTCTTATGACTGCCATCTGGTTTCTGTACAAATTGTAAATAGCCTTTCGCTCCCTGTATTTTACCCCTGCCACCTTTAGAATTTGAAAGTGAGTATTCCAGTCAACATTGTCAAAAGCTTTCTCTAAGTCTACAAATGCTAGAAATATAGGTTTGCCCTTTCTTAATCTTTCTTCTAAAATAAGTCGTAAGGTCAGTATTGCCTCACGTGTTCCAACATTTCTACGGAATCCAAACTGATCCTCCCTGAGGTCCGCATCTACCAGTTTTTCCATTCGTCTGTAAAGAATTCGCGTTAGTATTTTGCAGCTGTGACTTATTAAACTGATAGTTCGGTAATTTTCACATCTGTCAGCACCTGCTTTCTTTGGGATTGGAATTATTATATTCTTCTTGAGGTCTGGAGGTATTTCGCCTGTCTCATACATCTTGCTCACCAGCTGGTAGAGTTTTGTTATGACTGGCTCTCTGAAGGCCGTCAGTAGTTCTAATGGAATGTTGTCTACTCCGGGGGCCTTGTTTCGACTCAGGTCTTTCAGTGCTCTGTCAAACTCTTCACGCAGTATCGTATTTCCCATTTTGTCTTCATCTACATCTTCCTCCATTTCCATAATACTGTCCTCAAGTACATCGACCTTGTATAAACCTTCTATATACTCCTTCCACCTTTCTGCCTTCCCATCTTTGCTTAGAAATGGGTTGCCATCTGAGCTCTTGATATTCATACACGTGGTTCTCTTCTCTCCAAAGGTCTCTCTAATTTGCCTGTAGGCAGTATCTATCTTACCCCTAGTGAGATAAGCTTCTACATCCTTACATTTGTCCTCTAGCCATCCCTGCTTTGCCATTTTGCACTTCCTGTCGATCTCATTTTTGAGACGTTTGTATTCCTTTTTGTCTGCTTCATTTACTGCATTTTTATATTTTCTCCTTTCATCAATTAAATTCAATATTTCTTCTGTAACCCAAGGATTTCTAGCAGCCGTCGTCTTTTTACCTACTTCATCCTCTGCTGCCTTCACTACTTCATCCCTCAGAGCTACCCATTCTTCTTCTACTTTATTTCTTTCCCCTATTCCTGTCAATTGTTCCCTTATGCTCTCCCTGAAACTCCGTACAATCTCTGGTTCTTTCAGTTTATCCAGGTCCCATCTCCTTAAATTCCCACCTTTTTGCAGATTCTTCAGTTTTAATCTACGGGTCATAACCAATAGATTGTGGTCAGAGTCCACATCTGCCCCTGGAAATGTCTTACAACTTAAAACCTGGTTCCTAAATCTCTGTCTTACCATTATATAATCTATCTGATACCTTTTAGTATCTCCAGGGTTCTTCCATGTATACAACCTTCTTTCATGATTCTTAAACCAAGTGTTAGCTATGATTAAGTTGTGCTCTGTGCAAAATTCTACTAGGCGGCTTCCTCTTTCATTTCTTAGCCCCAATCCATATTCACCTACTATGTTTCCTTCTCTCCCTTTTCCTACACTCGAATTCCAGTCACCCATGACTATTAAATTTTCGTCTCCCTTCACTATCTGAATAATTTATTTTATTTCATCATACATTTCTTCAATTTCTTCGTCATTTGCAGAGATAGTTGTCATATAAACTTGTACTACTGTAGTAGGCGTGGGCTTCGTATCTATCTTGGCCACAATAATGCGTTCAGTATGCTGTTTGTAGTAGCTTACCCGCATTCCTATTTTCCTATTCATTATTAAACCTACTCCTGCATTACCCCTATTTGATCTTGTGTTTATAACCCTGCAGTCACCTGACCAGAAGTCCTGGTCCTCCTGCCACCGAACTTCACTAATTCCCACTATATCTAACTTTAACCTATCCATTTCCCTTTTTAAATTTTCTAACCTACCTGCCCGATTAAGGGATCTGACATTCCACGCTCCGATCCGTAGAACGCCAGTTTTCTTTCCCCTGATAACGACATCCTCTTGAGTAGTCCCCGCCCAGAGATCCGAATGGGGGACTATTTTACCTCCGGAATATTTTACCCAAGAGGACGCCATCATCATTTAATCATACAGTAAAGCTGCATGTCCTCGGGAAAAATTGCGGCTGTAGTTTCCCCTTGCTTTCAGCCGTTCGCAGTACCAGCATAGCAAGGCCGTTTTGGTTAATGTTGCAAGGCCAGATCAGTCAATCATCCAGACTGTTGCCCCTGCAACTACTGAAAAGGCTGCTGCCCCTCTTCAGGAACCACACGTTTGTCTGGCCTCTCAACAGATACCCCTCCGTTGTGGTTGCACCTACGGTACGGCCATCTGTATCGCTGAGACACGCAAGCCTCCCCACCAACGGCAAGGTCCATGGTTCATGGGGAGGGGGGGGATGAAAATGACTAACGGCACCATAAACTGGTCTTGACATGTTTCGTAATGTGTCAGTTGTATTGTACAATGTATTTCATATAATTATTTCGTCCGTTCTGTGACAGCCATTTGCATGTACTGTTGCATCCACTATAAGATCGATGTTGAAAGTCCACGACTGTAAAAACTGAGGTTTCGTTTACAATATAAATGTAGTGGCTACTGTCAGTCACGAATTTCATTCGCTTAATCTGTCTTATACATGGTCGTATTGCGAGAAAAAGTATCTCATTGGCAGTTGTGTCAGCCTACACCATGACGACAAGCACTCAGCAAGCATCACAGTTCAGTCAGCAAAATGTCGTAAGAAAAACGTCCTTGAATATCACAATTGTCCCCCGAAACGTTTGTGAGCAGGAAAACTTTTTATAATCGTGATTGACACAGCAAATTTTTTTATGGTCAAAAAGATAACATCTGGATTTTATTTAGGAATATTAATTTGTTGCTTATGTGCCTCTCTTATTACGTCATTTACAGTATGTGCGCACTGTAAATGTACATTAAATGCAACGCAAATTGCATGAAAATACTTAAATATTACGAGGTAAAATATAGGTTGCTTTTTCTTTTTCAGTACCTACACAACAGACATCACTAAGTTTTACAGAAAGTTACTATGGAAGTTACTTTCACCTCTGGCTGCGCACTGTGTAAATGAAAAAATGTGAAACTATACCACGATATTAATCTGCAGTTTTCTTATAACTGCCTGGTCAAGTCAGCTGATACGTAGAAGGATGGCAAGAGCGTACAGGTTCCATCTAAAAGAGCTCGCATAAGAAAAGCAATTTAGTGTTTACACCAGCTATCAGGGTAAGGACAAATCAGTGCCAACATAAATCCGTTATTATAATTGGTCGTTCACAGTATGACTGGTGCTAAGAAATGGCGGCAATGGATGGCACTGTTACATGGACTTTAAATAGGCAGTGACGTGTGACGGATCTGAAGGTCGTAAACTCACAATGAAGGCAGCTTTCTGTTTACTATCTCTTGACCCTGAACTAGAAATGGGAGACTGACGCAAGCTTTGCGAGACCGGTGCGCGGCCTTGGCCGTATTCGAGCGCATGTGGCCATTTGTGTCGTCTTGAAGACATTGAGCAGCCAGACGATGGCACAGTTACGTAGCGCTGTCCACAAGAATGAAGAGGAAAGTTACATTGTCAGTGGCAGCAGGGCGTTGAAAATTTTAATCGCTATACACGATAATGGTTGAAGTGAGCACATGACCAGAAGTACAGAATCATACGGACCAGCTACTCTGTTACGAGCTTTGATAAAAATGTGTACTATAAAGAGCCTCCTTTGGCTTTATTCGTTCTAAATTTCTAATGGAGTCGAGATTGTGTACACATTTCAAACTATGATTATTTGAAACATATGTGTAACAAGGCTTGCACTAATAAATTATAAAAAAAACAACAAACCTAAACTGTAACTATATTGTGCGTGTATGACACAACAATGTTTTCAAAAGTTATTTATTCAGCTGTGTTAAATATATGATCATGCCAACGGCATTAGATCTGAAGATTATTGCTATGAAAGTTACCAGTTTCGGCTAGAAAAATACAATGTTCAGCATGAGATGATAGCATGTTGTTGGACGATTCCATACATTACACAGAGCGTCGATAGAAAAAACTGATACTGGATACTTCCGAATGATGTAAAACATTAAAACGATGTCCATTTTCAAATGTAAGTTAGATAGCAGTCAGCTCAGATATACAATAAACAGAGTATTTACAAGATATTAAACAAGATAATGTACCTTTTAGACGGCAGGTTGCTGTATCAAAGCCTCTTCATTGTTTCATAGTCTTCTTCATATAAATTATAAGTTGTCTACTAATATCTCGTTATACCTCGAGCAGAATCAGTAGAAACGTGGGTTTGCGCACGTGCGTGAGAAAAAAGTGTGAATGTGAAAGATTATTTACGGCCACTTAGTTGTTTATATTTAGTTATTATAATTACAGGGTCTCCCCTTGCCGTGATTTTCCATGTATGGCGATAAAATTCCCTGACGGATTATATTGAGAGCGCGGTTGCTGTTGTGGTCTTCAGTCTTGAGAGTGGTTTGATGCAGCTCTCCATGCTACTCTATCCTGTGCAAACTTCTTCATCTCCCAGTACGTACTGCAACCTTCATCCCTCTGAATCTGCTTAGTGTATTCATCTCTTGGTCTCCCTCTACGATTTTTACCCTCCACGCTGCCCTCCAATACTAAATTGGTGATCCCTTGATTCCTCAGAACATGTCCTACCACCCGTTCCCTTCTTCTAGTCAAGTTGAGTCACAAACTTCTCTTCTCCTCAGTCCCACTCAATACCTCCTCATTAGTTATATGATCTACCCATCTAATCTTCAGCATTCTTCTGTAGCACCACATTTCAAAAGCTTCTATTATCTTCTTGTCCAAACTAGTTATCGTCCATGTTTCACTTCCATACATGGCTACAGTCCATACAAATACTTTCAGAAAACTTTCTGACACTTAAATCTATACTCTATGTTAACAAATTTCTCTTCCTCAGAAACGCTTACCTTGCCATAGCCAGTCTACATTTTGTATCCTCTCTACTTCGACCATCATCAGTTATTTTGTTCCCCAAGTAGCAAAACTCTTTTGCTACTTTAAGTGTCTCATTTCCTAATCTAATTCCCTCAGCATCACCCGATTTAATTCGACTACATTCAATTGTCCTCGTTTTGCTTTTGTTGATGTTCAATTTATATCCTCCTTTCAAAACACTGTCCATTACGTTCAACTGCTCTTCCAAGTCCTTTGTTGTCTCTGACAATAACAATGTCATCGGCGAACCTCAAAGGTTTTATTTCTTCTCCATGGATTTTAATACCTACTCCGAATTTTTCTTTTGTTTCCTTTACTGCTTGCTCAATATACAGATTGAATAACATCGGGGATAGGCTACAACCCTGTCTCACTCCCTTCCAAATCACTGCTTCCCTTTCATGCCCCTCGACTCTTTATAACTGCCGTCTGGTTTCTGTACAATTGTAAACAGCCTTCCGCTCCCTGTATTTTACCCGTGCCACCTTCAGTATTTGAAGGAGAGTATTCCAGTCAACATTGTCAACAGCTTTCTCTAAGTCTACAAATGCTAGAAACGTAGGTTTGCCTTTTCTCAATCTTTCTTCTAAGATAAGTCGTAAGGTCAGTATTGCCTCACGTGTTCCAACATTTCTACGGAATCCAAACTGATCTTCCCCGAGGTCGGCTTCTACCAGTATTTCCATTCCTCTGTAAAGAATTCGAGTTAGTATTTTGCAGACGTGACTTATTAAACTGATAGTTCGGTAATTTTCACCAACATTAACTGTGTGCTTTTTCAAGCCCCAAAAAACATTTCAGCTGTCCCCAACCACATATTAAACTGTGACGCAGTGTTTACACTTGGTCCGCTATTGATTTTTTTAGTTCGAAAAGTTAAAGTATTTTTGAAAGGACACAGTTTCACATTCTAAAGTGCATTAAAAAGGCATGGTGGCAGGGGTGTGTTTCGGAAGCCACAGGTTCGAATCCTTTCTCGGGCATGGATGTGTGTGATGTCCTTAGGTTAGTTAGGTTTAAGTAGTTCTAAGTTCTAGAGAACTGATTACCACAGGTGTTAAGTCCCATAGTGCTCAGAGCCATCAGGAAGATTACTTTAAATATATTACTTTAAATTTAAATTTAATTTTAATTTAATTTAATTTAATTAATAAATTTAAATTTAAATTACTTTAAATATATTACTTCTTTCAACAGAAAATGTCTTCGACACGACGCTGCGAACTTCATCATCATACCTCATACTTTCATTACATGTAGGCAGAAAACTGATTGTAACTTCAAAGCATGTTGAGTAATATTATGCGTAGCACGTATATAATACAGTTCATGTGTAAATTTACTTTTTCAGAATCATTACCGATCCTCAAAACGTGGCTAAACCATTACAGTTAGCAGCAAAGTGGCTACCTCTTTCTGTGCATAATTTGCCCTCGTTTAAACTGTATCTGGTGAGACCACAGCTATAAAGCCACTGGAAAAGTTGTATACAAATGTGTTCCCCTCCTACACATGAAGGAATACTGTCGTATACATCTTGAAATAACAAGCCTACATAAAAACTTGCTACAGGAGCAAAGTCTGCACTAAGGACGAATTCGTGGAATCTGTTATATTTTTAGCAACAAGGGTATCTCTTATAGAGCTTTCGCCATTTATTACTAGAGGCTGACAGCAGCCGAGAGAGCATTTCCCAGCCAGAACATCATTAATGTTTCATTCTCGTAACATGCGCTTATTTTGCCGGAACTTGGGATAAGCAAACCAAAAGACGAAAGCAACAGCTTGTGTGGCTTAGGGACTGGCAGATGCCCTACGATTTCACTGCGATCAGACATACAGAGAGTCGTCGTTGTGAGCGTGTTTCTACGCGCAGGAACGTGAGCGTGTGTCGTAGTAAAGTCGCGGTTTTCTCTACGACGAATTTTATGCTACACTAAGCACGTAACATCGGCGGGAATGCGGAAGATTCCAGAAACAACCGATCAGAGAACGACTAGCGAGGTTGAGAATAACTTCAATATGACGTAGATTTCCCTCGGCGGATTAATAATAACAGCTACGTGCTACAGTGTTTAAAAAATATCTGTGCTGGAGGATAGAATAATCCGCAATTGGTTCACGACACCAGAATATTGTTTCCATGAAGTAACATTATACTATCCATCACGTACCCCGAATTAGGCTCAACAAGGCTACTACTGCAACATTCGAAATGAGCGTTATGTTTCTTGCAGTGACCACTAAATGAGAAATGGTGTAATACTGTTGGTATCTGGCACAGGAAATCGAGCTCTCATTATTTTTCAAAGAACTTCAAAATTAGTGCAAACGACAAATAAAGTTCGAACAAAACCATTATCATTTATTTTCATATGAGGCAGGTGTCTTCATAATTCAATCTTGTGCTCTGTGTTCTTTGTAATTAAAGCTTTACGTACTGCAACGCAAGAGCTCTAGAGTCGTGATTTATCTCGTCCATCATGACCGTGCTGTGGAGATGCCGTCTGGCGTTGTGCCGCTCTTGTGTACGTGACTAACCAGCTAAGAAGTTCACCATATCATCACACGTATTAAGAACACCTGTCTCTGTCGATGCCTGTATCGGTTGCTTCAATCGCCACGACCCTTAATCATCGCTGTAAAATACAGTTCTCCAACTCGTCAGTATTATCGTACATCTCGCATATTGTCCTGCCTATTGGCAGTTACTTCACCTTCTGCGTACCCAGTACGTTATCCTCGATGGTGAGTGTTCATCGGAGGTGAGGGTATCATCTGGAGTGCCCCAGGGAAGTGTGGCAGGTCCGCTGTTGTTTTCTATCTACATAAATGATCTTTTCGATAGGGTGGATAGCAATGTGCGGCTGTTTGCTGATCATGCTGTGGTGTACGGGAAGGTGTAGTCGTTGAGTGACTGTAGGAGGATACAAGATGACTTGGACAGGATTTGTGATTGGTGTAAAGAATGGCAGCTAACTCTAAATATAGATAAATGTAAATTAATACAGCTGAATAGGAAAAATAATCCTGTAACTTTTGAATACTCTATTAGTAGTGTAGCGCTTGACACAGTCACGTCGATTAAATACTTGGGCGTAACATTGCAGAGCGATATGAAGTGGGACAAGCATGTAATGACAGTTGTGGGGAAGGCGGATATTCGTCTTCGGTTCATTGGTAGAATTTTGGGAAGATGTGGTTCATCTGTAAAGGAGACCGCTTATAAAACACTAATACGACCTATTCTTGAGTACTGATCGAGCGTTTGGGATCCCTATCAATTCAGATTGAGGGAGGACATAGAAGCAATTCAGAGGCGGGCTGCTAGATTTGTTACTGGTAGGTTTGATCATCACGCGAGTGTTGCGGAAATGGTTCAGGAACTCGGGTGGGAGTCTCTAGAGGAAAGGAGGCGTTCTTTTCGTGAATCGCTACTGAGGAAATTTAGAGAACAAGCATTTGAGGCCGACTGCAGTACAATTTTACTGCCGCCAACTTACATTTCGCGGAAAGACCACAAAGATAAGATAAAAGAGATTAGAGTTCGTACAGAGGCATCTAAGCAGTCATTTTTCCCTCGTTCTGTTTGGAAGTGGAACAGGGAGAGAAGATGCTAGTTGTGGTACGAGGTACCCTCCGCCACGCACCGTATGGTGGACTGCGGAGTATGTACGTAGATGTAGATGCGTAAGGCCTGAGCGAACGGTACTGTTGGAGTGGTATACCACGTCACTTGCCCGAACGCTGATGCAGGCTTTCAAAATCGGAGCCAGTATTACTCTTGTAACTAGGTCCTCATTCGTCTACTAGAGGCTGAGGAGTTGAAAACCCAGGACTCTTGAGCAACAAATAGCTAATCCCTAAACTCTATCAGATATTGTGTTCCGTATCGCAATCGAGAGGCTCAACTGCAGAAGCGGGCGAAAAAAATATAATTCTGTGCCTAAAACATCGTTACAGTACTGCGGCCACTTGTATAGTCATTCGAACATGTTAGTGTTGCCATGATACAGTATATTGAGCAAGGTTTGAAGTACGAACCGTAGTCGCAGGCCAGGTAAATTGTGCGAATCGATTAATCCCTTTTGCAAAAGTTTTTAATTTGCCTTAAATTAATGCTCACCTATACGATTTGTATGTGCACTGTTCTGATTTTACGTTGACCTTGGGCATAATAGCTTAATTCACGCAAACAGCAAAATAACAACACATCACATCAACAGCCAATACTTGCAGACCAAACAAACTTCGTTTCTCTTCATTGCTCACAGACCGCGAACGCGCTCAACAGTGACAATAATAAGCGAGACAAGTGCCGATCTAGCATTTCTCACAAGAAGAAATGGCAAAAATATTTAGTATTTTTTATTTAGGAAGATGGTGTCAAGAAAGTATGGGAACCATTCACGTCCCAACAAAAATTCTGGGAACGTGGGACATACAAGCTAAAAAAGGGGACAATCCCTTTTTTTACGCGGCGAATGGCAGGCTTAGATATGATTGGTGCGTGAATAGGACCGTAACTTCCGAGTTTGCGTTGTGCCTCCCTGTTGGCGTACGTGTGCAGTGCATTGACAACTCGATGACAAAGCAAGAAAAGAGTTTTTAAACTAAATTACGCTAAGGACAATACACCCACACGCTTGCCCGAGAGAGGACTCGAACCTCCGACGGGCGGGGCCGGGCGAACCGTGGCAAGGCGCCTGAGACCGCGCGGCGCGCCTTCAGTTTTGCATCATAATGCAGGAAGCACTTGAGGACGAACATTTCACCTCCAGGCTGATATTCAGCGACGAAGTAGGCGCGCCTTCAGTTTTGCATCATAATGCAGGAAGCACTTGAGGACGAACATTTCACCTCCAGGCTGATATTCAGCGACGAAGTAACCTGGAAAGGTGTTAATATGAGAGTGTGTGGCACGGAGCATTCTCATGAAATTGTGAAGCATGAACGCGATTCCCCAAAGGTTAATGTTTTCTGAGCAGTGCTACAGCTGTATGGCGCGTTTTCCTTCTGTGAGAAGACCGTGACAGGTACATCTTACTTTGATACGTTGCTGACTGCCGATTCCGAGAATTTCATCTGAGACGGAGCATTTCCCTCCTCCCTCCCCACTGGAGCATCAACGTTCTTCTCTACCTATACGCCGAACTTACGGATCGCTGTATTGGCGAATTGGTGAAGATGTAGTTTTGCCCCTTTGCTGCCCCCCCTTCTCCCCCACTTCCAGACACTTTGTGACTTTTTGCTCTGGGGCATACCGTGTTTACGTACACCCACTGCCTAGAACACTGGAACAGCTCGGTGAATGCGTCAATAATGCTGTTGTGTCCAGTGACTGGATGCTGCAACATAAGGCACTTGACTACCGCTTGGACGTGTGTTCTTTGACCAGAGAGGCACTCATAGAACATTTGTACAGTGCAAAATTCAAACTTGGTGAGCTTACGATTCTACTCATGCATTAATCATATGTGTGCGTGTAATACTTTGAAAAATATTGGGTTCTGAATACGAATGAATCATTTGTAGCAGCCGTGTACGTTGTGTAGATCCCTCCAGTCTGAATGTAACACATAGTTCTTGAATTCCATCATAGCCTTGGCTGCGATATTTGGCACGTCTAGCCCCTTTCGTTCTACATATGTAACTGATTGATGTTCGAATCATAATGCAGAATGATGTCCGACGTGGGAGGAGGAGGTAAATGATTCACGTCTCTGAAGGATTTCCGAAACCAACTATGATTATTTTAACACAGAGAGATACCTCAATTGATTGATCGATTTCGCTAATTTCTCCAGTTTTCTTTCCATTTAATTAAACATTTTTCCGTTTTTTCACTCTGGCTACCATGGGCGTCCCCATTCTCGGGTTGGGGGGTGGGGGAGGGGTTTAACGGGGGTAGGCATGTCCTAGCTGCCTCGACAGATCACGTCCCCTGATTCAGTGCCGCTTGCTCGGTGGTCGAGAAGTTGTTCAGGCCTCTGCCACTCTTCGTAACTATATCGTTTGTGTGACGAGCATTCCTGCGAGACGCACTGCAACTTTCAACGGCCCCAAGTTCGCGTCAGCAGATAAGCACACTGATTCCCGCCTCCTGGAGGGACGTGTTCACGACCTGGGCACTCTGTGCCTATGCGTTATCGTCGCTAAAATTCTGGCCGTAGCGCTGGCCGATGGTTTGTAGGATTCTGTCCAGGTACTGCTTAGCCCTCCGGCGTCCGACACCCGTACTTGATACTGGCCCAAAACATGGCTGACCCACCTTCTTGCTAAACCGGTAGATGGCGTGCAGTGGCACTCGGCCGCCTCCACACTCTTCTGCGACTATCATCAGGCGTCAGACAAATCTTGCACTCGTTGACGATGAGACGCCACTGATTCAGTTTGCATTCCAGTGTTCTCTTTCCTACCTTCTCTGATGGATCCCCAATTCACCTACAAGTGGACGATTTGTGATAGTAAATTAACATGTTGTTGGTGTGGTCTTGAATCCAAAGACTCGTTTGATGCAGGTCTCCGTGCAAGTATATTCATCTCCGAATAACTACTGCAAGGTCTTCCGTGTTTGTGCGTCGTGTCACCAGTTTTAAGTGTAGACCATCGTCAAGTGTGAACGGCTCCGTGTTTGCCTTTCTGTGTCAACTGTTTTCTTGCCCACCGTTCTGTAACCTATGTGTAATCTTTCTGTTTTTTCTCATCTTGTATCCTCTGGCTGAAGAACAGCATAGAACGCTGCTGACAGCCTGCCTGTTGTACAGGTTTTAAAATTACAATAAAGAAAAAAAATAACTACTGCAACTTAAATTCCTCAGAATCTGCTTACTGGTTCATCTCTCGGTCTCCCTCTATTAATACCCTCCCCTCCCACCCCCCCACCCCCCGCGCCCCTTACACACACACACACACACACACACACACACACACACACACACACACACACTTCCCTCCAATACTAAATTGATGATCCCTTGATCTCTCAGAATGTATCCTGTCATGCGATCCCTTCTTCTAGCCACATTGTAGCACAAATTTCTTTTCTCCCCAATTCTATTCAATAATTCTGTTCAGTACCTCCTCACCAGTTAAGGTGATCTACCCATCTATACCTCCTCACCAGTTAAGGTGATCTACCCATCTAATCGTCAGAATTCTTCTGTAGCATCACATTTCAAAAGCTTCTGCTCTCTTCTTCTCTCCTGTCCTCTCAACTCGTTCAATAGTAACGGCCTAAACAGTGTACCCAATACTAAAATTACAGCCAAAATGTGAGTTTACAATGTGATTTGTGTCGCTGTAAATAAATAAATTTGTTATAAAGTAACTGCAGACGATATTTTATTGTGCTTACCAAATATGAAAGTTGAATTTACCTCAACTTAAGCTGGGAATAAAGCAAGTGATTCAAAGCAAAGTAAAAAGATCTTGTAACATTTTCCTCGGTATTTCGTGAAGCTCATGCAGTCACAGTTCCTATACTGATCAGTAAGCTCCTTAATTTGTCGAAACTTAGTAAAATGTGAGCCATTTGTTGAATTCTTCGAGCAGCCAACGGGAAATTGTGACATTCTATGCAAACACTGTGTGTTTCGTCGCGCACAGGACTCTTTTTAACAGTACTGCAGTGTCAACGTACAACATTTGCCAATACTTAAATCTGTTAAATTATAGAATCGCATTGAATGTTGGAGGGATATTCAAAGTTTCTGGCTATTTCGATTTCACAGCAGAGAATTACCTCAGCCCAGTGCAGTGATAAAGTGGTGATGAACAGCGCTATTTTGTTTTTACTCTGGCGTGCAAAGGTACTGTGACTCAGGAATTTCAATATCTACCAGTATTGCGGATATGCGTCGGTAAATTAACAAAAATATAATTACAGAACTTCATTTTTTCCAGGTGATAATTAGAGCTGTATTATTATCATAAGGATGAAGGATGGAGTTACTCCATGTTGTTATCCGTATTAATGCCCGCATACAATTGAGGAGACAGTGTAGTTCCTAAGCAAATATTCTGCGGTTAGTCAGAAGTCATTTCACAGTTAGACAGTCAAGTATGGCCCACACTGGAGTCAGCGGCTACAAGTGATGGTTGGGCGCAGTGTGTCGTCTCACTTTTTTACGATGACAATAGAAGGCTTATAATGAAGTGCAGCGCGAAACAATTTTGTTGCAATCTAATAGCACCACAGTGCACCAAATCATTTGTCCTTGTTCTGTATAAGGCACTTGTATTGGCTTGGGATATAACGTGGGATACTGTTTGCACCACCACTTCACCTCCTAACGCTGGCTTAAAGTAGATGATGAAAAAATGTCTTCCGCCGCCAGGGTTTGACCTGTTGTACGTATGCTGCCCTAGTGATGAGGGACTGGTATGAACTGTATTCTGCACCGCTGTGCTCTCAAAATACAAAACTAAATTTACTGCGTACACGGTGGCAAACTCTTACTTCTTGCCTTGAATCAGTGTTGAAAATCGCGATAAACTTAAATTTTAAGATCCAGACCGGAAGTTGCTTCCAGTTCGCCCACAATTTCAGTTTCAATATTTCGTATCGTCATATTTTGGTGTTAATGAAAGCCAGACTACCCTTCACGAATGACTGTATTACACACTCTACTGGCCATTAAAATTGCTACACCAAGAAGATGGTTCAAATGGCTCTGAGCACTATGCGACTTAACTTCTGAGGTCATCAGACGCCTAGAACTTAGAACTAATTAAACCTAACTAACCTAAGGACATCAAACACATCCATGCCCGAGGCAGGATTCGAACCTGCGACCGTAGCGGTCCCTCGGTACCAGACTGTAGCGCCTAGAACCGCACGGCCACTCCCGCCGGCCACCAAGAAGAAATGCAGATGATAAACGGGTATTCATTGGACGAATATATTATACTAGAACTGACATGTGATTACATTTTCACGCAATTTGGGTGCATAGATCCTGAGAAATCAGTACCCAGAACAACCACCTCTGGCCGTAATAAGGCCCTTGATACGCCTGGACAGGGGCTTGGATGGCGTGTACAGGTAGTTGGCCTTGCAGCTTCAACACGATACCACAGTTCATCAAGAGTAGTGACTGGCGTATTGTGATGAGCCAGTTGCTCGGCCACCATTGACCACACTTTTTAATTGGTGAGAGACCAGGAGAATGTGCTGGCCAGGGCACATTTACTGTATCCAGAAAGGCCCATACAGGACCTGCAACATGTGGTCGTGCATTATCCTGCTGAAATGTAGGGTTTCGTAGGAATCGAATGAAGGGTAGAGCCACGAGTCGTGACACATCCGAAATGTAACGTCCACTGTTCAAAATGCCGTCGATGCGAACTAGAGGTGACCGAGAGGTGTAACCAATGGCACCCCATACCATCACGCCGGGTGATACGCCAGTATGGCGATGACGAATACACGCTTCCAATGTGCGTTCACCGCGATGTCGCCTAACACGGATGCGATCATCGTGATGCTGTAAACAGAACCTGGATTCATCCGAAAAAGGACGTTTTGCCATTCGTGCACCCACGTTCGTCGTTGAGTACACCATCGCAGGCGCTCCTGTCTGTGATGCAGCGTCAAGGGTATCCGCAGCCATTGTCTCCGAGCTGATAGTCCATGCTGCTGCAAAGGTCGTCGAACTGTTCGTGCAGATAGTTGTTGTGTTGCAAACGTCCCCATGTGTTGACTCAGGGATCGAGACGTGGCTGCACGATCCGTTACAGCCAAGCGGATAAGATGGCTGTCATCTCGACTGATAGTGATACTAGGCCGTTGGGATCCAGCACGGCGTATTACCCTCCTGATCCCACCGATTCCATATTCTGCTAACAGTCATTGGATCTTGACCAATGCGAGCAGCAATGTCGCGACACGATGAACCGCAGTCGCGATAGGCTACAATCCGACCTTTATCAAAGTCGGAAACGTGATGGTACGGATTTCTCCTCCTTACACGAGGCACCACAACGACGTTTCTCCAGGCAACGCCGGTCAACTGCTGTTTTTGTATGAGAAATCGGTTGGAAACTTTCCTCATGACAGCACGTTGTAGGTGTCGCCACGGGCGCCAGCCTTGAGTGAATGCTCCGAAAAGCTAATCATCTGCATATCACAGGATCTTCTTCCTGTCGGTTAAATTTCGCGTCTGTAGCACGTCATCTTCGTGGTGTAGGAATTTTGATGGCGTCATGCAAACAGAAAAGAAGGCTTCAAACTGGGACGGGCTGTTTGCAAAAGACAATTATTGTTTTTTTAAAAAAAATTAATGACGTTACTAATCGAACATAATACAATATCATCTGTTTGATAGCAGAGAGTACAGTAGAGAAACGGAAGGATCGAGTACCGAGCAAAGACTGTTGAAGTTCAGTCTAGTGACTACATCTGAATGACAGTGACGAAGAGCGTAAAGAAGGACACCGAGTTGCGTGTTCGCCAGAGAAGCAGAGTAACGAGGTTTGATTGCTTCGGATGCTTCGACGAACCACCTGCACCTCAGCCTTCGGAGAAACTGTGCGCGGGTAGTGCTTTCGCTCAGTTTTTCTGCTCGAGCCGCATGGCGGCAGCACGGGTCGCACTCCGTAAGCTACCGGCCGCTTCCACAGAAGGAGCGGACCGCGCCGCCGGTACGGGCGGGCAAGGCGCGCCGTGTGACGGCCGCGACCTCGTGCAACAGCCGACAGCCGGGGACCGCGCGCGGTCACGTTTCCAGACCGGGCGACCGCAGGGCACAGAGGCGGCCGCGGCGGCAGTCCAGTGCTGGTCGGTACTCAATTCGTGCACGTTGTAAAATGTACGAAGGCCTCGAGAAATCCTTATCACTAGCGAAGTTAGTTTGTCTGTATTGCGATCCACGTTCATTTGAAACTTAGCACTTGACAGTACGTCATTCCAGAATGATTAATCAACAGCAGGACTGTTAGCATACCAGTTGTAATATTTCTGGCGAAGTCAGCCATCGTATTAGGCCCCAAGAAGCTGTTCCCAGAGCAGTGGAGATGCAAGAAGTACAGGGTGTCCAGAAAAGGGCTCCCTGATTTCAAAATTAAACATCTCGAAAACAAAGATCGATAGAGGAATGCAGTAAACGGTATGTTTATTGTGAACGTTGTAGGAAGTTTATACAGCAGTTTGAAATAATAGTTACAAAAGCTGCTAACAGATGGCGCTGTACGCTGTATAGCTCATATCGGCATACATAAGTGAAATAATCGTATCAAAACAATCTTTGCAAACAATCGCCATACGTAATGCCTAGTATAAATAGTGATCCGAAGCCCTGAGCAATCAGCTCCACTATTGAAACGTGAAAGGAGGTTAGAGTACCGATGGAAGAGATTAAAAGCATGAACTCCAAAGAACAACGCGTTTTTCTAGTGCTAGAGTACCACAGGTTAGAAGAGAGTCCCACGGCAACAAGGCGAAGTTTTCAAGCACGATTTAATGTTCCAAAAGGATCCGATCCGAAAACCATTCGTACGTTCTTCGCAAAATTTCAACGAACAAGCAGCGCAGCTGATGATCTAGTGGGGCATGTTGGGCGCAAGCAAACCGCAGTTACGCCTGAAAATATCGTCACAGTTTCTTGAATTATTCAGCGAAATCCAATGTCATCCGTCCGTAGAATTGCATCTGAGACTGGTTTGAAGGGTTCCAGCACGCAAAAAATATTGAGAAAGAGCCTACACATGTTTCCATTCAAAATTCAAACGCACCAGGCGATATCCGTACGAGTTGTGCAACAAAGGGTTTCCTTTGCTAATCAGATGCTCACAATGATTGATAGTGAGGGATTTGATGTTGGCTGCATCTGGTTTACCGATGAAGCACACTTCCACCTGAATGGATACGTGAATAAGCAGAAATGGCGATTTTGAGGTTCCGAAAATCCATGTTGGTGTGAAGCGAAACCCCTGTATTCTCCTAAAGTTATTGTGTGGGCTGCAGTATGCAGCAGAGGCATTAATGGCCCTTTTTTAATTCGAGAAACGGTCATTGGTGCACGTTACGTTGTGATTTTGGAACAATTTGTCGCCACACAGCAAGCGTTAGACTGTTACAGGATCGACCAGGTACTGAATGGTTTATGCAAGATGGAGCCCGACCACATCGGACCGAACAAGTGTTTCGCTCTCTTGAGGAATACTTCGGGAATCGAGCCACTGCTTTGGAATATACCAAGTTTACTGGTGCAGGCATGGATTGGCCTTCATATTCGCCGGATTTGACTCCCTGTGACTTTTTTTGTGGGGTACAGTGAAAGACATGGTCTACCCGAAGCATCCCGCCACGCTGGACGAGCTTGAATCGGCGATCTCTGTGGCATGTGAATCCATTTTGAAAACATTGTGATGTGATTGTTTGCAAAGATTGTTTTCATACGATTATTTCACTTATGTATGCTGATATGAGCTGTACAGCGTACAGCGCCATCTGTTAGCAGCTTTTGAAGCTATTATTTCAAACTGCTGTATAAACTTCTTACAGCTTTCACAATAAACATACCGTTTACTGCATTCCTCTATCGATCTTTGTTTTCGAGATGTTTAATTTTGAAATCAGGGAGCCATTTTCTGGACACCCTGTAATAGATGACGAAATGTGGTGTGAGGTACCTGTCACAGATGTTAGATTCGGTACCATTCCCGTGAGAAATAAAGCAAGCAAGCACTCCGTCTTCAGGCCTCAAGTGGCCCATCCAGACCGTCCGACCGCCGTGTCATCCTAAATGAGGATGTGGATAGGAGGGGTCTGTGGTCAGCACACTTCTCCCAGCCGTTATGATGGTTTTCTTTGACCGGAGCCGCTACTATTCGTTCGAGTAGCTCCTCCGTTGACATCACGAGGCTAAGTGCACTCCGAAAAATGGCAACAGCGCATGGCGGCCCGGATGCCGTGAGAAAGACTGCCTGCATAATGCTACTGCTCTGTGATTGGCTGCTGTGTTCGGAGCAAGGGCGCCAAAACGTTAAAGTATAGTTATTATTAGTTAAACTACTCGTTGGAATGACTTCACTTTTTTAATATAAATATCTCTCAACAGCTGACTATTAATCAGCCATTTTAGAATTATTAAAAGCAATTTAAATCAAAAACAAAAGACTGACGAAATTGCAGACGAAGCACTTCGGAAGCGTTTGGGTCACGCCTTTTCTGGTATGGTGCGCAAAATGTTTTGGGCTGTTTGTCACTCTGGATTAGACAGTCGAGAAGAACAGACCTGTTGTCTCTCGTAGGATGTGTTTCCAATAAGTTCCTGTTCGTCACTCAGTCGAGATGTACAGTCATTTGTCTGTTGCAGGATGTGTTTACCAGTATTCAGTATTAAAAGATTCACTCTGTTAGTCATGAGGCACAGACACGTGCCACAAATAGTGAAAAGATAAATTTTCGTAAACATTGAGTTTGATCATGTACTTTGCTGTATCAGAAGGTGTTGTATTAAGATCATGTACTCTTCACGTGTGGCTATATTAAATTATGCGAGTGGCATCCCAAAGAAGTGATACATTATTTCAGAACAGAACCTCGCTAAAAGTCAGTTCCAGCCTCAAGATACAGAACCTTCGACCTGCGTGCTTTTTTCTGCGCTGGGGACATCAACTTGACAACAGCAGGTTAGTGAACTACAGCAGAACCTTCGCATTCCACACAGAGCAGTGGAAACAACTAGGGACCTCACGTGTACTGCATGCACAGAATTAATGTGATCAGTGACATGTCATCTGCAGTAATGCAGAGGAGGTAAAGGAGGATGATCGTTATTAACACCAACAATCAATTCATTGTTCCTTTCTTGACGTACAGTCTCTCGCCAGCCTATGACTGGGTGTTTTCAACCAGTGAGGGATCGGGAGAACTTGCTGGCCAGGGCAGCAATTGACACCCTATGTACCAATGTGGGTCTGGATGGCATGGCCAACTTGCAACTTAATGTTGTTGAAACATAACGTCACGGAGACCTCAAAGAGAGCGTACACCCACTGGCTTCTACACATTAGGAATCTAATGTCTGCTGTCAAAAATACCATCTATACAAACCTCAGGTGATCTTTGTGTGTACCCAATGGTGTCCTGTTCCATCACAACAGGTGCTAGTAGTGATCACGAATGCAATTTGCCAACTTCAGTTCTTCTCCGAGCGTCCACGATCGGATAGGTCTATCACGAAACTGTACGCAGAACTGGGACGCATCTGAAAATTTAACAGCCACTTGGATAGCAGCTTCCGTGTTACGCACTTAGATGGCAACTTTAACGTTAGCCACTTCGATAACATTTCAGGACAGTCTTTTGCCAGTTGGAGACCAGCAGTAAGTTGCCCTTTGCCTGCAACACATCTGTGCAATTGCCAGAGTTAAGTATTATATTTGAGTATTTGTAATAAAACTCATTAATACGAGTTCTTTGATTGTTTGTCTAGCGAACCGAATAGACAGGATTCCTAGACATAACAAATATCGCAGGTCTATAAAGCGCAGTCTCAATAGACCATGATGCGTCGCTGACGGATTTCTTCACGTTTTGGTAGACGTTTCTCCTTCTTGCACGACGTATAAAACGAGCTTCTCACAAACATACAACATAAAGATAAGATTTCTGAATGGGAAACCAGCTGCCTAATGTTTCTTTCTATAGAGAATGTAAGGGTCGCTATTCTCACATACTTTATGTGGTTGCAGTAAAGTGCTAACCATTTGCGTGTGCAGCCATGCGGTACACTTCACGCCAATTTGGCGTTTGTTGCAGTTGTTGTGTAATACGGCTTTTAACAATTCCTGGAACTCACTGGACACACCCTAAAGTTATTACTGCTCATCCGAGCGTGCGACACGCCAGAAATGTCCGCTTTCATGTTTACAACGTCCGAGAGCTTTGTAAACTTTCTTTCTTCACACGACACGAGTGGTACGCGCAGCTGATGTAAACAAACCAGATGATGACTCAGCCTCAGAGTCCGCCACGTTCTGAATCAGCGGCGGCAGCTGACAGCAGCTTTTAATAGTCACGTGATTCATCTCTGTGTGCTTGCGTACCTCCTGCCACCTTAGCGGGCGCCGCCGGCCACGCGTCAGTTTTGAACCGTTATTCACTGCCTTCATCGGTTGTTATGTCGAGATGAGTGGCAGTTTTAATATTACCGCCGATCAAGTAAATTTATCAAGAAAACTTACCTTGCAGCCTGCCATCACACGTACCACCAGTAAAGAAAATTACCTCGAACAATTAAACAGAGAACCGACTCGTGGAGATAACATCTTGGACCTACTGATAACAAACAGACCCGAACTTTTCGACTCTGTATGTGCAGAACAGGGAATCAGTGATCATAAGGCCGTTGCAGCATCCATGAATTTGGAAGTTAATAGGAATATAAAAAAGGGAGGAAGGTTTATCTGTTTAGCAAGAGTAATAGAAGGCTGATTTCAGACTACCTAACAGATCAAAACGAAAATTTCTGTTCGGACACTGACAATGTTGAGTGTTTATGGAAAAAGTTCAAGGCAATCGTAAAATGCGTTTTAGACAGGTGCGTGCCGACTAAAACTGTGAGGGACGGGAAAACCCACCGTGGTACAACAACAAAGTTAGGAAACTACTGCGAAAGCAAAGAGAGCTTCACTTCAAGTTTAAACGCAGCCAAAACCTCTCAGACAAACAGAAGCTAAACGATGTCAAAGTTAGGAGGGCTATGCGTGAAGCGTTCAGTGAATCCGAAAGTAAAATTCTATGTACCGACTTGACAGAAAATCCTAGGAAGTTCTGGTCTTACGTTAAATCAGTAAGTGGCTCGAAACAGCATATGCAGACACTCCGGGATGATGATGGCATTGAAACAGAGGATGACACGCGTAAAGCTGACATACTAAACACCTTTTTCCAAAGCTGTTTCACAGAGGAAGACCGCACTACAGTTCCTTCTCTAAATCCTCGCACAAGCGAAAAAATGGCTGACATCGAAATAAGTGTCCAAGAAATAGAAAAGCAACTGGAATCACTCAACAGAGGAAAGTCCACTGGACCTGACGGGATACCAATTAGATTCTACACAGAGTACGCGAAAGAACCTGCCCCCCTTCTAACAGCCGTGTACCGCAAGTCTCTAGAGGAACGGAAGGTTCCAAATGATTGGAAAAGAGCACAGGTAGTCCCAGTCTTCAAGAAGGGTCGTCGAGCAGATGCGCAAAACTATAGACCTATACCTCTGAAGTCGATCTGTTGTAGAATTTTAGAACATGTTTTTTGCTCGAGTATCATGTCGTTTTTGGAAACCCAGAATCTACTCTGTAGGAATCAACATGGATTCCGGAAACAGCGATCGTGTGAGACCCAACTCGCTTTATTTGTTCATGAGACCCAGAAAATATTAGATACAGGCTCCCAGGTAGATGCTATTTTTCTTGACTTCCGGAAGGCGTTCGATACAGTTCCGCACTGTCGCCTGATAAACAAAGTAAGAGCCTACGGAATATCAGACCAGCTGTGTGGCTGGATTGAAGGGTTTTTAGCAAACAGAACACAGCATGTTGTTCTCAATGGAGAGACGTCTACAGACGTTAAAGTAATCTCTGGCGTGCCACAGGGGAGTGTTATGGGACCATTGCTTTTCACAATATATATATATATATATATATAAATGACCTAGTAGATAGTGTCGGAAGTTCCATGCGGCTTTTCGCGGATGATGCTGTAGTGTACAGAGAAGTTGCAGCATTAGAAAAATGGAGCGAAATGCAGGAAGATCTGCAGCGGATAGGCACTTGGTACAGGGAGTGGCAACTGACCCTTAACATAGACAAATGTAATGTATTGCGAATACATAGAAAGAAGGATCCTTTATTGTATGATTATACGATATCGGAACAAACACTGGCCTGTAAAATATCTGGGAGTGTGCGTGCGGATCGATTTGAAGTGCAATGATCATATAAAATTAATTGTTGGTAAGGCGGGTACCATGTTGAGATTCATTGTGAGAGTCCTTAGAAAATGTAGTCCATCAACAAAGGAGGTGGGTTACAAAACACTCGTTCGACTTATACCTGAGTATTGCTCATCAGTGTGGGATGTGTACCAGATCGGGTTGACGGAGGAGATAGAGAAGATCCAAAGAAGAGCGGCGCGTTTCGTCACGGGGTTATTTGGTAACCGTGATAGCGTTACGGAGATGTTTAGCAAATTCTAGCGGCAGACTCTGCAAGAGAGGCACTCTGCATCGCGGTGTAGTTTGCTCGCCAGGTTTCGAGAGGGTGCGTTTCTGGACGAGGTATCGAATATATTGCTTCCCCCTACTTATACCTCCCGAGGAGATCACGAATGTAAAATCAGAGAGATTAGAGCGCGCACGGAGGCTTTCAGACAGTCGTTCTTCCCGTGAACCATACGCGACTGGAACAGGAAAGGGAGGTAATGACAGTGGCACGTAAAGCGCCCTCCGCCACACACCGTTGGGTGGCTTGCGGAGTATAAATGTAGATGTAGATGTAGGTACCTTTCGACCAGACTTACTACATTTCTGAAAACTCGTCCTCAGTGTATGACACAACAATATCCTTAAAATCGGTTTGGCGCAGAATGCTTGAACACATTCTCAGTTCCAGTATATTAAATTTCCTTGAGAGGGAAAAGGTTCTGTCCATAAAGTAGCACAGATTTTGAAAGCATTTTGAAAGCATTGCTCGAGTGATACTCAGCTTGCCCTCTTCTCACGTCATATCCTGCAAACAATGGATGAAGGCAAGAGGCAGATTCCATAATCTTAGATTTGCATAAAGCATTTGACACGATGCCACACTGCCGATTGTTAACGAAATTACGAACATAAGGAATAAATAGGGCAATAGCGCGACTCATTGCTGTGTACTGTCGGAGTGTTAGGGATCCACAACAGGTGGATCACTGGAGAATAGCTGACGTTCTTTTCGAGGAGCACTGTTGAGAAAACTTGGAGAACCGGCATTTGAGCCTGGCTACGAACGACTCTACTGCTGCCTTTGTACATTTCACGTAAGGACCACGAAGATAACATGAGAGGTATTAGGACTCGTACACAGGCATATACACTGAAGAGCCAAAAAAACTGGTTCATCTGCCTAGTATCGTGTAGGTCCCCGCAAGCACGCAGAAGTGCCGCAACACGGCGGGGCATGCACTCGATTAATGCCAGAAGTAGTGCTGGAGGGAACTGACACCTTGAATCCTGCAGGGCTGTCCATAAATCCGTGAGAGTACGAGAGGGTGGACATCTCTTCTGAACAGCACGTTGCAAGGCATCCCAGATATGCTCAATAATGTTCAAGTCTAGGGAGTTTGGTGGTCACCGGAACTGTTTAAACTCAGAAGAGTCATTCCTTAGCAATTTTGGAGTTGTGAGGTGTCGCATTGTTCTCCTGGAATTGCCCAAGTCCCGTCGGAATGCGTAATGGACATGAATGGATGCAGGTTATGAGACAAGGTGCTGACGTACGCGTCACCTGACAAGAGTCTATCTAGACGTGTCAGGGGTCCCATATCAATCCAACTGCACACGCCCCACACCATTACAGAGCCTCCACCAGCTTGAACAGTCCCCTGCTGACATGCAGCGTACATAGATTCATGAGGTTGTCTCCATATCCATGCACGTCCATCCGCTCGATACAACTTGAAACGACTCGTCCGACGAGGCAGCATATTTCCAGTTATCAACCGTCCAATGTCGGTGTTGATGGGCCCAGGTGAGGCGTAAAGCTTTGTATCGTGCAGTCATCAAGTGTACACAACTAGGCCTTCGGCTCCGAAATCTCATATGGTTGAATGGTTCGCACGCTGACCCTTGTTGATGGCTCAGCAGTGAAAACCTCAGCAATCTGCGGAAGGGTTGCACTTCTGTCACATTGAACGATTCTCTTCAGTCGTCGTTGGTCCCGTTCTTGCACTTTCTTTCGCCGGCCGCAATGATGTCAGAGATTTGATGTTTTACCGGGTTCCTGATATTCACGGTACACTCGTGAAATGGTCGTACGGGAAAATCCCCACTTTATCGCTACGTCGAAGATGCTGTGTCCCATCGATCGTGCGCCGACTATAACACCACGTTCAAACTCATTTAAATCTTGATAACCTGCAATTGTAGCAGCTGTAACCGATCTAACAACTGCGCCAGACACTTCTGTTGTACAGGGTGAAAAGTATTTAAACCGACAAACTCTGGGAGGTTGTAGCGGACATCAAAACAAATATTTTTCCCTAATGTCATTTTTCCCTATGAGGATTATTTACAACGGTAAAGGCAGTATTACGCTCTTCAGTTGTTAGAGGCCGTATTACGATCTTCAGATGTTAGAGGGCGTAATACGCTCTTCAGTTGTAGGCAACTGCTGTCCACCAGTGTAGTACTTCATTTTTTCTTTTTACTAATGGAGCGATACACCTGGAGTGAGTACACTGATTTGGTTGGTGCGTACTACGTAGCACACCACAACGGACGAACTGCACAGCTGGTTTATCAACAACAGTATCCTAATCGCCGTATCCCGCATCTTACGACCTTTGCTGCTGTGTACCATCGTCTGCGTGAGACCAGGTCATTTAGCAGATTACCCGGACAGGGACGCCGCCGCACGTTAAGAACGCTGCAATTTGAGGAAGCTGTCTTGCAGCATGTGGAGCGAGATCCTTGAATCAGCACTCGTGCAATTGCGCATAACATGGGAACGAATCAGACGAATGTAAGAACAGTCCTTCGAGAGCAGTTCTTACGTCCATTTCACATACAGCGTGTCCACAACCTGGAACCAGTTGATTATCCACCCAGAGCACAGTTTTCGCAGTGGTACCTGGAACAGTGTGAAATGCATCCTACATTTCCATCCTCTGTGTTGTTTACTGATGAAGCAACTTTCGGGCATGATAGAGTATTCAACATGCACAATTCGCATGTTTGGAGTGAGGATAACCCACATGCCACAGTTACTAGCGCTCATCAAGTGCGGTTCTTCGTTAATGTGTGGGTCTGTGTTGTAAGGGACTGTGTAATTGGGTCGTATCTGCTACCTAGGCCATTAAATGGCAGGCAATATTACAATTTTGTCGCCAGAGCATTGCCAGAATTGCTGGAAGACGTTCCGCTCCCTACAAGACAACGCATGTGGTTCCAACATGACGGGGCGTTGGCACATTTCAGACGTCGTGTGCGTCGATTCCTGGACCGACGGTTCCCAGAAAAGTGGACTGCCTGTACCATGGCCTGTTCAATCCCTAGACATGTCCCCTCTGGACTTTTTGTGTGGGGAGAGATGCGCAACCTTGTTTACGGAACTCCTGTTGCATCAGAAGAGGATCTGGTTCCCCGGATAGTAGCAGCAGCAGGAACAATTCAGGATACTCCTGGGGTTTTGGCCCGTGTCAGACAGAACATGATCCGATGGTGTAACATTTGTTTACGTGTCAATGGAGGCATTTTTGAAAATCTAATGTAATTGAAATTGGGTTGTGTTAATGTGTTGTCTCTTGGTCATAAAGAAATGGAAAAAGTGTTTGTTGGTTTAATTAATTTGCCGCTAAAGAAATCTTCCTCTACCGGTTTAAATACTCCTCATAGGGAAAAATGACATTAGGGAAAAATATGTGTTTTGATGCCCCATACAACCTCCCAGACTTTGTCGGTTTAAATACTTTTCACCCTGTATAGGAGTTGCCGACCGCAGCGCCATATTCCGCCTGTTTGCATAGCTCCCCTATATCAGTTTCTTTGGCGCTTCAGTGTAGATAGTCTTTTCTACTTATCTTTTGTTTGGAATAGAAAAGGAAAATAACACAGGGAACCCTCCGCCACGCACAATACGTTGGTTTGCGGAGTGTATAGGTAGATGTAGATGTACTTTTCAGCAGTTAGATATTACGCCACTTTAGATTAAAATTTCCTTAACAGTCTATATAGAGTGCGCCAGGAGAAATGGTCAGTGCTGATAGCTCTGAAGGTCTGCCCTTTAGGTACTTTTTCTTCTTTTGGTCCATACTTTCACCTCTCAGAATATTGAAAGCAAAGAACTTACAGTAGAAGAGACTTGTTTCACAGTATCGAAGATGAAGACAAGCTCTTAGCTGTGAGGGTATGCATTTAGAGCCCATGTTTACTAGCCTTTTTTGCTTCGAATGTGCGTTCTGTCTCATTGGCCATTCCTCTTGGGGCATTCTGTAGAGACGGAATGTTAAAAGTATAAGTATACTTGAACGTTTTTCTGGTTAATGGCAGTAAAGCGTCCATATCGTGACAACAGACTTTGTGTGGATCTAGAGCCCATACATTCATATGTCTGCATGGGCTACTATCCTCTATAATGCACCAAAGACAATACAAGTGACACGTGGCCCTGTTTGGATGAACCACAGTAACTGTCTGTAAAATTTTTCTCTTACTCCCCATGACAGTATACTGAGGACAATGGCAACTGTTTAAGCAGTTATAAGCTCACTTTCTCTTCCAATCCATGCGAAGACTACGTACGAAAGCATTAGTTGATCGCATTAGTTGAGTCATTATTTTCGTATAGTGCGCTAACAATATGCCCTTAAATATTAGAGTGGGATCGACAAAATCTGGAGGAGGTTAAAATGTTCAGGTAACTGGAACGCTTTTTGAACTAAAAAAGTTATTTACATTACAAAAATTATCTCTGTTGATAAGCAAGATCAATTATAGCCAAGAAAAAAGATTATATGTGCCACTTTATGGGTCAGGAACATGAGCCCTAAGAAAAACAGAAAGAAAATATTTAGAGATCTTCGAGATACCGTTTTGGAGGTGCAGAGAAAAGATAAAAGGATACGAGAGGCTAAGAGGGAATTTATTTTGACAAATATCCTTCTCGGGGAATCCAATGGGATTAGGTATATGTACAGGGCAGCCCGAATTCCATCGTAAACGTTCGGAGGCTGTTCAGTGATATTTTCTGAATGTTATGGTACAGGGAACCCGTGATCTCCGGTGGCTCATTACTGAGAATTTGCATCTCGACTTATATCTCCATTTACCTTTGTATCTACACTCCACTGAAAATATCTGCACAACAGAGCAACTGTCCACAGTATGATCTACGTGTCTTGGTTCCATCCACAGTAACGTTCACTTCACTCTTGCCCGTCGAGCTTGCATGTAGTACTTCCCATTTCTGTCAGAGTTAGTTGTACGTTAACAGAAATACACGGCATGAAGAACCGGCCAATATGTACTTCTCTGTACTGGTCCTATGAATGCAATGGAAGAGCGGCGTGGCGTTGCTGGTTCCCCACGTTTTTCGTCTGATGGTTGTTGCTTTACTCTGTTTCTTATGTCGTATATTTGGTGGCTGCCCATTACAGGCTTTTTCGCTGTTTTGGTTCTCACATAAACAAAGGGGCAACTAGGGTAATAAACTGAATGAATCACAAATACATTATTACTCCTTAATGAGACACCGAAGACTATGGGTCCGACATACCAAAGTACACAGAGAATATCGCCGACCAACCTACGAAATTTGTGGAGGAGTTCTGTTTCATTCTGTGTTTTGAATAACAGCTGACTTCTACATGACGCTTTAGCATGCGAGAAGAAGCAAAACATGGAATGGGAATAAAAAGAAAGGACTAGTTAACTGATGAACAAAATAAAGATAACCAAAAAGTTTTGTCAAGTGAAGGAAGAAACTGAAGCCAGAAAAAATACAGAAACGAAGAACCATAATCGATAGTTGAGAAAGAACGGACGACTTCTCATGAGCATCTGTGGGTCTGCCAGCAGACACATTACTATCAACGATGATGAAGCCGCAAGCATATTTAATTACTCCGCAGGTCGCGAGACGGAAGTCTGGTGAACTTATCCGGACTTTTCGTCGATCGGCGAGAATTCATATTGGGGTGCTGCTGGGTACGACGTGTATCATACACACATTTCCAAATTTCACAAGATTACGAGCCAGCAGTGCTTTAAAACATTGCGGAAGTGTGTAAGCGCAGTTTAACTGTTCCGTCCTCTGGCAACTGGGAAACTTACCGACCACGTCTGCAGGAGTTCCTCATCCAGATACCCATCCTTTCAGTCGAGACACTATGGGGTAATATTACTGCTGAAAGAGACTGTTATCAAAAACTCCCCAATTTGTTTGCAGCTACGTAGTCTGTAAGAATCTCGACCACGATGCTGGAACGCTTTCGTGGTGACGAAATCTACTGTTGTTGGACAGCAGCTTTTTTGCGTAATATTTCTCGATGAGCGACTCCCACTTTCGAAGATCTCTCGAAGTGAAGAAAAAACTCCTTAAATTACAGTTCTGACCAGTCGTGACTATCGGACATTCACTTCTTGTCCTCCAATTTCTGTGTAAAATCCTAGCAAAAGGCCTGATTTCATCTTTTGTAACAACTCTACTTAAGCAATCAAAAACATTAGTTTACAAATCACAACGAATTTTATTACACAGTGAAACAAAATGCACCACATGCTCTGTAAACAAGTAGTGTATGAACAAAACCATAGCCTCCGTATGGGACAATCAGAATGGTATTAACTGCAAATGTCTTATAGTATTATAGGCTGGGATATGCTACAGGATGGGTTGAGCTCCATAGGAGAAAGTCTGTTCTTCCTCCGAACACATTGGCCTCTTCTCTTTCGGACATGTGAGAGCGGTGTCATACGAATATTTTTGGAGTGAAGGTGAATATTGATCGTGTGTAGTGTAGTGTAGTGTTATGTTTTGTTGTATAATGATGATGATGATGAGAGAAGGGAGAGGATGAACCTCAGTGCCGACACACAGCTCACTCCTCCCGAATAGCACCAAGGGGACCGCCTAACATAATGCCCTATCCCCAAGGATGGATCACCCAACACTGGCGCACGCTCTTATTTTATGAGACACTGCGGAATTCAACTCAGGACATTGGCGCAAAGACTGGTGATCACGGATTTTACGCCACAACCTCTCATCTCCTTGTCGTTCAAATACTGGCACTGAAAGTGTCATCCACCCCAATGATTCGAACCGGATTACCTTCGCGTCGAGAACTATCGCACAGGCGTGCGCTAGCGACCTCATCTAGGAGGCAGGTGTGAATTGCATTCTCAGACAGCGCCAAGGATCTGTCTGTCTGGCGGTACGACAATCTCTGGTCATCTTCCATTATTTTCCGTACTACAGCAGGGTGCTGTTGCGTGACCAGTAAAGATCACTGTACACGTAAATCTGCATTCCGCACAGCACCCCACGATGTGAGCAGGAGGATACGTAATGGACCAGTGTGATTCGCCCCTTCCCCACCCACCTTTCATTCTCCATAGCGGGTGGAATTCGGGAAGAAAGATTGTCGGTACCCTTCTGTATGGATCCGAGTTTCTTTGTCATTTTGCATGATGTTGGAGGAAGCAAATCGTCTTTCATTACAGTTCTCTGAACATTTCTGCTGCATTTTCACCCTGATAAAACTAACTCATAACAACTTTTGGAGCTCTTAATTACATATTTTTTCTCTCTTCCATTAATCACAATTGGTAAGGTTCCCAAGTCGACTAACAGAACCCAAGAATCGGTCAAACGAGTATTCTGCAAGTGACCCCTTTCGTGCACGAAGCACTCTTCAAACTACTTCGGATAGGTCTGTCTGTTTAAGCGCATTACATTACCTTAATTTATGCTTAGGCTAGCTCTATCTTTGCATTATACACTGATCATCCGCAGCTCTCTCTGCGTTTCGTAGTAAGTTTTGAACGTGCGACCTCCTGAACACAAGTGCATCGTCTCTGAACAGTCTCATAGGGCTTCAGGCGGTCTATGGGGCCAGCATCCTCAGGGCTTAAATTCCTTCCTCCCAATGGCATTTTAAAGCTTCTGCCATTTTCCTTTCCAAGGAAGAATCCGTTTACCTCTTCTGTCTGCATCTAGTATACAACTCAATAGTCAAATGTGACAAAAGTTTACCAAAGAAGCTGGTCTAACTGAGGCGGGACGTGGAAACTAGCCCAGTATTTACCTAGACAGTTGTGGAAAACCACCTAAAAGCCACATCCAGTCTGACTCCCATATTTAATCCGCAACTAGTATTCAATCTAGAGCTGGCGCGCCTCCCCGTGTGCCGGAAGCGGACGCTTTAAGTGGAGTAGGACGTCAGACGGGCCGACTTGGATCAGGAGAGGCACCACAGGACATTTTAATTTCCACAGTCTATACTTTTACAAATAAATTCATTAAACTTTGTCAGCATGACCAGGAAGGATTCAGAATTCACACTCATAGCAGTGGAAGTTCTAAAACATAACGAAGTAATTTTTTTTACGTGTGACATTTCATCATTTTTTCACTTACTAATGGCACCATTTGTTGCTATAAGTACACCTTTCTTCATAAGTTAGAGAGATTCTTCGATGAATTTTGCACAGCATACAAACCATACTTAAAGGTGTATGAAACTCTATAATTTTCCAAATCTGTTAAAAACTGTGGTAAAAATTGAGATAATTAAATATAAAAGTTGTGTTTTTTCTAAACACGAAGTTTAAAATATAACAGTTCATTCGTAATTTCATAAATTAAATAAATTCTAGAGTTTCATACAACTGTGGGTATGGTATGTATGCTGTGCAAAATTCATCGAAGAATCTCTATAACTTATGAAGAAAAGTGTACCTATAGCAACAAATGCAGCCATTAGTAAGTGAAAAAATGATGAAATTTCGCATGTAAAAAAAATTATTTTGTTATATTTTCGAACTTCCACTGCAATGAGTGTGAATCCTGAATCCTTCCTGGTGATGTAGACAAAGTTTTATGAATTTATTTGTAAAAGTATAGACACTGGAAATTAAAATGTCCTGAGAGGCCTCTCCTGCTCCAAGTCAGCCCGTTTGACGTCCTACCCCCCTTAATGTGCTCAGGTGTCTGGGCCAGTCAGGACTGAAATTATTCTGAAACACTTTAAAACATAAACATGCGGTACAGTGATGTGGTCAGTGCTTTCCAAGCACTAGGTACGCTTTTCAGATAAACTAATACACTCCATGTGTACTCACTAAAAATTACATTTATCATTCAGGACGCGTTCAGATTACAGTCATAGACTTTACCCTTTATGAGGATTGCATTGTGAGAGATTCACCGGTTTCGTCCCCTCCGTGTCGTGTATTTGTCCTTGTGAACTTCACACTTCCAGCTCTGCCAGGTACTGGATCATTTGCTGCGGATTTGTTGTAGCCTTTTTTCAGTAGATTCGGTCTATTTCTGGGACTTCCTATAACCTGAGTCTGGAAACCACCAGCGGAAATCCTTTCTAGTATATGGGCAAGTGACAACGTCCGTCGTACAATCGTCTTCTATTTCTGCTCCAAAACTGCTGTGCGACGGTAGACCAGTGAGTAGTTCCGCCATCGAGTAAGAGCTGGTACAGCTCATGTTAGCACACGCAATCAAGAAGTTAAGAAAACATTTAAAAGGAAGCTTCCGGCAAGCATTAATGATTGGTGCTGTCATCTCCCAAAGATATCTTGTTCCAGAACACAGGTATTATCAATATTTTGATGAAAATGTGGTTAGTGTTCTGTATGTAAGTCATACTTTATCTTGCATTTTTCGTCGTACCATACGCGTACGGCACGTCCTAGATAGCGGAACAGTGTTTCTTGCTTTGACTGTTGGTTGCGCCATCTATCTTTGTTAAAACCGCACCTACCTGTTTTAGAGTCATAACATTCATCTTCTGCCTTTAAAATGCACTAGTTGCACGCTAGATTCATTTGGAATGCAGACGTTTTGCATTTTAATCACTCAGAAACTGAGCATCAAAATGTACTGGCATGTTTATTTATCTCTGCAGATTTTATTCAGTATCTTGTCTGGCCTTATTATCCCTTTTACTTCTTCAGTTATAAATTTTAAACGATCTTGTAGCAGAACATTTTTTTTTCCTTTGTAGGCTTTGTAATCAGTGCTTACCTAACTTGAGGTACTTAGTCAATCTTAATAAAACGTATACCATTATATCACCCGATATAAAATGATTCAGAAGACAAAAACCTATTTAAATTGTGGCAAGACTCTATTCTAATTAAATTCTGATAATGTTTGTAAAACACTGAAGGGGGTACTTGCCGATATGCGTATTTCGCGTTCTTGTCCTCATGCAAATGTGTTTTTCTTTAACGGGGCATTGTATATGACAATATATTTGCTTGATAATAGTCGGGGGTTGAGACCGGCTAATCGGTAAGAGTGATTACTCAACGCAATGCAGTCTGTGAAGGAAAAATGTTGTGAAATTCATTTCAGCTGTGATTCCAAATAACCGAGACCATTAGATATTTTATCTCTATGTGGCTAGCTCACGACCTATGTTGCAGTATTTTGAACTAATAACGCTCTTGGAGCTCTTTCGCTTGGTGGATGCTGCAGGTGTCTGTGTATTAGTCCTTGAAGGAGATCCGATCCCTCTCCTGCGACGCTGTTGCAGCAGGGCGGAAACCGGAAATTTCTGGTTCCCACTGACCTCATCTCGACTCGACCATCGTGCACATACTGGCGAGTGCAAAAATGTAGTCGACCGGGAAACACGTCAGTATGCCATACGCGACGTTGGTGACAGTATGTGTGTCATATGACAGGGATCTCATATCGACGCATCTTAATTGCATGCCTGGTGAGTGAATGAGCTATGCCTGCTTGTCCGATTTGTGAGTTCGTATGAATGTGAAAGTGATCTCTCCCAAAGAAATGATGAAAACACGTTTGGCACATAGGTTGCAACAAATGAACGCTACAGTTTCACAGTTACACAGTTTTCCAGGCGATGTATCAAAACATATGTTTTTGACGTTTTTGAAATGTTCAGCATGTACACTACCAAATTCTGCGTATGTCTAAGCAAATCTGAACATGTCCTGAAATTTCGGAGAGCGCAATTGGTTGTGTGTGAGAGCTTTGACTGGTAGAAACACGATCGCATAAACTATACTGCTTTTTGTACCTGTCCACTTATGCAAAATCGTGGCCTCTCCACAAAATATTTCATTTCTCTAAGGCCAAACACATCTAACGGTTGCACAAGAGGTGTACAACCTGGAGGAATGGTAATCACGTCTTCTCCTACATCAATATCCTACAATGCCTGATCCTTCTGTTCTCTACAGCTGTCAAGTAGTGAAGCGAAATCTCCAGAGAACTGGAGAACTGGCGCGTCGATGACTGGACGGACAGCTCAAAATTTTGTCTAAAAAAAAAAGAAACACGGATATCTCGCTTTGCTGTCCAACACCGTGACTACATAACCACGACGCCGTGGCCTCTGTAAATTGCTCGATATTGCTCATCTCAGCCTTAGACCATTCACTGTTTCTATTTTGCTTCTCTTTTCACAGTTCAGCTCATCTTCTTCCTGTTTTCATGCTTGATGTGCGTTCAGTTTTTTACGGCCTATCTAATGCTCCATCTTATCACTAAATCTGAAGGGTGTGCAATGGAGAGCTCCCCTTGTAAGTATGGAGTTATTGTATCAGCGTACTCTTTAAGGAACCTTCAAAATGGTTCAAATGGCTCTGAGCACTGTGGGAGTCAACTGCTGTGGTCATTAATCCCCTAGAACTTAGAACTACTTAAACCTAACTAACCTAAGGACATCACACACATCCATGCCCGAGGCAGGATTCAAACCTGCGACCGTAGCAGTCGCACGGTTCCGAACTGCGCGCCTATAACCGCGAGACCACCGCGGCCGGCTTTAAGGAACCTGACTGGTGTACAATCTGGACCGGAAGCCTTGCCTTTCCTAAGTGTTTTAAGTTTCTTCACTACTTCTAAGTTACTTATGTTGGCACTTGTCCTTGATTCGTATTCTAGAATATTTATGGCGTCTTCTTTTTTGTGAAGGAAGTTCTGGAAACCGTGTTCACTAACGCTGCTTTCGTGCCACTCTCATCAACAATAACATTACATACGTTATGGCGCAGTTTTGCCACTGATGTACTCTACATACGACCAGAATCGCTTTGGGTTTTCTGCCAGATTTCTTCTCTCTCTCTCTCTCTCTCTCTCTCTCTCTCTCTCTCTCTCTCTCTCTATCTCTCTCTCTTTCTACCTCTCTCTTTCTCTCTCTGCACTATCAATCCTGGCTGGGAAGTATCACACATTGGAAGTGAATCGTATCTCTTTAATATTCCTCCAATTAGTTTCAATCTAGCATTGCCTTTTCTACAATTAATTTTATGTTGTGATTTCACTTCAAATTGCCTAGAAAGCATAACGTAAGGTATTTATTGTTTGCATTATCAAAGATGAAAAAAATATAGCTAGGTGAGACAGCCTTTTTTTTCAGTGGTCGCTGGAGGTTGTACATCGTGTGTGCTGCCTACTAAGACCAGGTAGGTTTGTATTAATTGAGTGGTCACATGTGATATTTATCAAAAAAATTGTGCCGTGTAAGGCATCAGTTGAAGACGTAAACATTTCTTGATAAAAATATATGCTGTTGATTTGTATTTTTATAAATTACTGCTTATTTCTGTTCATATCTCCTATGGTAGAGAATGACTTACGATGGCAAATCAACTCTTTAACAGATGAGTGTAGCACATACTGTAGTGAGAAAAGCCTGAAGACTAATTAGAATATCACATTCCTTTACTATACGTTGACCTACTATAGGTGATATGCCCGTCTTTTACTCCTACGGTTAAACTGACTTTCTCCGACAGTAATAGCGTAACTACGGTTTAAAGTGAACTGCAATTGCAGTATAACTCAACATATGGACTGCATTTCTCTGTAGATGTCGATGATCGTTCGTATCTTGCTCCACAGAAAACGAATCACGCTTCGTTGCTCTAACGCCGTGGACGTGTGAAGCGCAACTTGCGGTAAAAAAAGGGGGGGGGCAAAGACTTTCGGAATTTTCCTCGTATTAGCTGAAACGTCCCCTTAGAAACATTAATGAATTATTGTGCTGATAAACATGTTACATGATTTGATTTTCAAACAGCTGAGCAGAACTGAACTTACTCAGACATTTCGCTCTTTACCTATTCTGATAAACACTAAACTGACAGCCAATATTTTTAGCGCAACGCAATCTGACTTTCAAAAATCCCTACAAAAGAATGGCCCTGTCTAACATTAACATATACCTTTCACAATCACTTACCTCACAAAAATCTTCGTTACTCGAACTACTGCAATACAATGAGCGCCACTACTGCCAGCTAAATAAAAGATTCAAACTACTGAAGGCACTAACTACTGACAGGCATAGTTAGCAAATGAAAGATTTTGATAGAGAACTAACAATGTATTTACCTTAATAGTGTTCAAAAGTCATTATATATATATATATATATATATATATATATATATATATATATATATATATATATATATATATCAGTTCATGCAACCAGTCTTACAAATTTACTGTCTCTGATGGACACACGTCTAGATCATCCGCTCTCAAAATTCCGCCATCTCTCTCCCTACATCCACCACTGGTGGCGGCTCACCTACAACTGCGCAACGCTACGAGCTGTTAACAGCCAACTGCCCAACGCTACAATGGCCAACAATAATGCAAACCAGCCACTGACTGCACACAGCACAGCCAGTGATTTTCATACAGAGCGCTACGTGGCGTTACCAATAACAAAACTTATACAGCCTACTTACATAGCATACGACGCTCCACTTGGTGAGTGGACTGCACCATTATGTTCTAACTCCTATAGTGACGTGCCGTGGTTCCATGGACTGGGGATCTCGAGGAGTACCAATACCACAAACAAAAAATTTGTAAGTAAATTTTTTGAGTTAACAATTAAAACTTCACGACTTTGCCTCGCATAAAAAGGGAGTAATGGAGAAGCATAGAAACAGTCTTGATAATATGGCAGTACTGAGTACAGTGAAGCAGGCTGCAGTTTCCTTGTGGCGCGCTATCCTCCTCTTTGTGTGAGCGAGATAACGCCGCGTCGTCCCTCTTGGCGCTCGTCCAGCCTACGAAACGTGACGTCACGCGTTAAATCCGATGGCCGCTGCCTCTCCATCGGCGCTTTCCGTTGTGCGGTCCCCCACATTCACGACGCGGCATAGTGTGTGCCGCCACAGGTGCTGTCTCTGCAGCCACAGCCATTCTGGTTACGTCTTATCGATTTGCCAGCCAACTGCACTGTTTTCATTGTGAAAGTAACTAAATTCAATTCTACATCTACATCTACATCTACATGGATATTCTGAAAATCACATTTAAGTGCCTGACAGGGTGTTCATCGAACCACCTTCACAATTCTCTATTATTCCAATCTCGTATATCGGGAGGAAAGAACGAACACCTATATATTTCCCATATTTTATCGTGGTGATCGTTCCTTCTATGTAAGTCGGTGTCAACAAAATATTTTCGCATTCGAAGGAGTAAGTTGTTCATTGCGATTTCGTGAGAAGATTCCGTCGCAACGAAAAACACCTTCCTTTTAATGATGTCCAGCCCAAATCCTGTATCACTTCTGTGACACTCTCGCCCATATTTCGCGATAATACAAAACGTGCTGCCTTTCTTTGAACTTTCTCGATGTACTCCGTCAGTCCTATCTGGTAAGGATCCTACACCGCGCAGCAGTATTCTAAAAGAGGACGGACAAGCGTAGTGTAGGCAGTCTCCTTAGCAGATCTGTTACATTTTTTAAGTGTCCTGCCAATAAAACGCAGTCTTTGGTTAGCCTTCCCCACAACATTTTCTATGTGTTCCTTCCAATTTAAGCTGTTCGTAATTATAATATGTAGGTATTTAGTTGAATTTACGTCATTTAGATTAGCCTGATTTATCGTGTAACCGAAGTTTAACGAATTCCTTTTAGCACTCATGTGGATGACCTCGCAGTTTTCATTATTTACGGTCAACTGCCAATTTTCGTACCATTCAGATATTTTTCTAAATCGTTTTGCAGTTTGTTTTGATCTTCTGATGACTTTGGATCTGAGCACTATGCGACTTAGCCTTTGACGAATAATTCGCGAATTAGGGAAAGATATTTACTCTTTGAAAAATCTATTTGCTCTTCGACTTTTGATCTTTGTCATATTTGTGAAAACGTTTTTTATTGGTTGATACGTGCTACATGATACTATTCAAAGTAATGAATACAATGCTTATACGAGGGTCACTCCAAAAGAAATGCACACTATTTTTGTAAAAATACAGTCTTCAAGATGGCTGCTACACTTGACGTTCTTCAGAAGCAACATGCTGTCATAGAACTCCTGTGCTGTGTAAACGAGACAGTGGGAAACATCCACAAGAGGTTGAAAAAGGTGTATGGAGATGCTGCTGTCGATCGTAGTTCACTTAGTCGGTGGGCAAGCAGGTTACGCGATGAAAGCGGGCACGGCAATATTGAGGACTGTCCTCGCAGAGGCAGGCCTCGTACTGCACACACTCCAGACAAAGTGGCGTAAGGCAGTTGAGAGGAATGGAAAATATGTGGAGAAAATGAAAATATTGTTCTTAAAGGATGTATCTACACACTGTAAAACTTTCAAACATGTAGAATAAAACATGGATTTAAAAAAAAATAGTGTGCAATTCTTTTGAAGTGACCCTCGCACAATGTTGTTTAATCCATACTTCCACACTATTTGTTGCATAATGTACAGAATACGTTATATAATGTATACATAGTTACTTCAACGGATGTACATATGCGCACTCTCGCTAATGGCCCTCTGTAGGCACCACTCGGCGGCGACGCTATGCGTAACCGACGCATCTTGCGTCGGGACAGCTTGGAAGAGGGCAGAGCAGGGTGTACATCATGATCTGTGCCTACCCGAACAGGCACACACGTAAGGGTAGCTGAAGTTATTGCATGTACAGTAATTTGCTTAGTCGCCATCACTCAACAACACTACTGATACGTGAGCACAGCTACCAGGTAACAGCTAGCGAGCAATATAATTACAGATAGCTGCTATGTTGGTGAGAAAGCGACATGTTGCCATGTGTAACGGAATAGTTCCATTAGTCACGTGAAATAGCACACGATGGTAAAAGGATATAATATCGTAATGTTTGATAGTGAATAATTTCTGAGCATCCAGCACATGGCACACTTCCTATCTGAGGTACACATCGCAATGTGCCAAGGGTTTATCGCTAGTACCTCGCTCGATTCAGGGCTGCCAGCTTGGATAACAACGTGTTGATGACAGGATTCACGGTCGACTGTCACTTACTGTAACAGCGAGTAGGAGGGCAAGCGCGGCGAATCATTCGACAATTCAATAGCGGACAACAGCAGCAGCCTCACCATCCAGAACTGCTTCCTCGCTTTTGGTTGCTCAAACCACTGTCTGCCACTCGTTTCCTTCTTCTTAGTGCAGAGATGAGTATGGGCACATGAGTCCCTCCCGTGAAAACTCTAAGACACGAGAAAAGCCCTCCTGGATTGCTGAGTCACAGTACACGTTGCTTATATGCCCACGGCAGAGTACAAATACAGAAAAAAATCACGATAGGCAGAGGATCGCGCCAGAGAGCAGGCCACGTTTAAGAAGGTGGTTGAGGTGTTCTAGTCTGGAGAATACTTACTTGTGATGATGGACTTGGCTTTCTTTGTCTTGTGGAGCCCAGATCACGACTCGCCATCGCCCTAATGAGGGAGAAAAGAGATGCCACACCCTATAAGGTAGCTACTTAAATTTCTTGTGAGTGTACGTATGCCTCAGTGGAAATGTTGTAATATAAAAGCCGGCCGGAATGGCCGTGCGGTTCTAGTCGCTACAGTCTGGAGCCGAACGACCGCTACATCCGCAGGTTTGAATCCTGCCTCGGTCATGGATGTGTGTGATGTCCTTAGGTTAGTTAGGTTTAATTAGTTCTAAGTTCTAGGCGACTGATGACCTCAGAAGTTAGGTCGCATAGTGCTCAGAGCCATTTTGTAATATAAGACAGCAGCCCTCGAAATAAACCTCGATTTATTGACACTGGAAACGGAAGTTTAATAAACTACTTATAATACTTCCCCGCCTGGTGCTGGTACTCTAAGTCGCGTGATGAGATATACCCCTAACATACTTCTCCAGTTACTGAGACGTGTTTATGTCCACGCAAATCGACCCTGAACCTTCAATTTCTGTTGATGACATAGTTTCTCTGTTTTAATATTTCGATTAATTTGTTTCACTACGTTCTGTCCCCCCAACACGGACCTCCGATTCATCAATTTGAACTTTACTACACACTACACGATAAACTAATGGCCGATCACTTCGGTAAGCTTTTAAGCAGACATCTTCAGTAGCTGTTATTGATCGACACAAGGGAAATCCGCAGGCCTGTCCATGACTGTCAAGCAAATATCAGTATAGTGAACAAACCAGTGAAAACATACATAACAGTTTGATTCATACCAACATATACCACTTTGGAGTTGCCGTGTTCTTTGTATCGGCACAGGTGGCACGTAAGGACACGATTCCTGGCACAGAGTGTATTACTTTTTATCTAAAAGCAGGTGTTTCAAACAGTATTCTAATGGTGCGTTCGAAGCAACGTTTATGTTTTGTTTCCTTAACGCATTTTATCAAAAATTATGATTTTCCATGCCTAATGATGGACTGGAACAGAAGTATTACTGCCTTATTTACAGCTGTCACGATTCCAAGTAAAGAAAGAGAAAACTGTTGCCACGTTGTTACTTCTTACAGTTGGCCCTCATAAGAAGAACTGGCGTAGCGAGGTGACAAATGAAGAGACGTTACGGAAGACACCACCATCATTGATAATGTTTCAATTACAGCACGGTCTTCCAGATTGTGCGAGCGTATCGTGATCCGATTACAGTGAAATTAATTAAAATTAACACAGTATTACCTTGAAATATTTCCTGGCGGTGACGATAAACGTGAAACTTACTCAGACACTAAAACTCGGAAGAAAACATTTTCTGCCAGGCGTGCTAGTCAGGTAAGGTATGTAGGAAAGCGTATCGAGTTTGGAAAGTAGCAGAGAGGTGCCGAGAGATTGGAACTTTCAGTCTGGTCTCGCTGTTCCCGGATGTTCTGCTGGGAAGAGCATTGCTAGCGAAAGGCAAGGCTCGTGGTTCGAGCCCGGCCTGTTACGATTTTCATTTTAGCTTCGTTACACAACGGAAGATATATTATGGGTAGTAAACTTAACTGAATAATGGCACAAGGAAACTAGAGGAACTTGCGACTCTGTTCCCTCACTGGAACTTCCCGAAATTACTTTACAGAGGAATTGGAACACTGATTAGCCAGAACATTATGACCACAGACCTAACATCGACATAAACCAATCCAGACGATAGCAACCTCAACTGGCGAGGAATGAGTACTGGTCAAACACGCGCGCCGTGCGTGTAGTATCAAGGAGCGTGCTGTCCCTGTCTAGAAGGGGAAGTCGCGCGCCCTATCTGAGTTTGACCGACGGCAGATTGTGATAGCCTGGAGGCTCGGAATGAGCATTTCGCAAACTGCACGACTTGTCGGGTGTTCGAGGAGTGCTGTAGTGAGTGTCCTCAACAGGTGGCGAAACAAAGGTGAAAGCACAACCAGACGTGGTGGGGTTGGGTGGCCATCCTCATTACACATGTCGGACGTTATAGGCTGGGCAGACTGGTAAAATAGGACAGTCGGCGAGCTGTGTCGGAATTAACACCAGATTTTAATGTTGGACAGAGCACAAGTGTGTCTGAACACGCAGTGCACCGAACACTCCTAACGATGAGTCTCCGCCGCCGACGACGTATGTACATGCCAAATACATCATCACGACATCGGTAACTACGACTGAAATTGGCACGTGATCATCGGCACTAGATGTTGGTGCAGTGTCAGAGCGTTGCATGGCCTGATGAATCGTGGTACCTTCTTCATCATGCCGATGGAAGGGCGCGAATCCGTCGTCTTCCAGAACAGCTCTTTAACACACGTACTGCGGGACGGAGACAAGCTGGCGGCGGCTCCATTATGCTCTTGGGAACATTCGAGTGGGCATATCCTTGGTTCCAGTAGAGCTCTTGCAAGGCACCATGACTGTCAAGGAGTATTCATGAGAATCATGTTTCCCGACTGCAGTAGGCTTTTCCAGCAACATAATGTGCCATGTCACAAGGCGAGGAGTGTGATGGAGTGATTCGAGGAACACAGTGGCGAGTTCCAATTGATGTGCTGGCCCTCCAAATTCGCGAGATCTGAACCCGATCGAACATATCTGGGATGTGACTGAAGGTGGTGTCAGAGTTCATGGGCTCCCTCCGCGGAATTCACGGGAATTTGGCGACTTGTTTGTGCAATTGTGGTGCCAATACCCTCCAGCGACCTATCAGAGCTCGTCTGCCACGACGCGTCGCCGCTTTTAACCAAGCCAAAGGTGAACATACCGGCTTTTAGATAGGCTGTCACAATGTCCTGGCTCGTCAGTGTACACCACACAACGCAGAAGAATTCGTTTCGTACTAGCTAAGACACTGAGAAAATATTAGATACAGGCTCCTAGGTAGACGCCATTATCCTTGACTTCTGGAAAGCGTTCGATACAGTTCCGTACTGTCGCCTGATAAACAAAGTAAGGGCCTACGGAATATCACACCAGCTGTGTGGTTCGATTGAAGAGTTTTTAGCAAACAGAACACAGCATGTTGTTCTCAATGGAGAGACATCTACAGACGTTAAAGTAACCTCTGGCGTGCCACAGGGGAGTGTTATGAGACCATTGCTTTTCACAATATATATAAATGACCTAGTAGATAGTGTCGGAAGTTCCATGCGGCTTTTCGCCGACGATGCTGTAGTATACAGAGAAGTTGCAGCATTAGAAAATTGTAGCGAAATGCAGGAAGATCTGCAGCGGATAGGCACTTGGTGCAGGGAGTGGCAACTGACCCTTAACATAGACAAATGTAATGTATTGCGAATACATAGAAAGAAGGATCCTTTATTGTATGATTATATGATAGCGGAGCAAACACTGGTAGCAGTTACTTCTGTAAAATATCTGGGAGTATGCGTGCGGAACGATTTGAAATGAAATGATCATATAAAATTAATTGTTGATAAGGCGGGTACCAGGTTGAGATTCATTGGGAGAGTACTTAGAAAATGTAGTCCATCAACAAAGGAGGTGGCTTCAAAAGACTCGTTCCACCTATACTTGAGTATTGCTCATCAGTGTGGGATCCGTACCAGATCGGGTTGAAGGAGGAGATAGAGAAGATCCAAAGAAGAGCGGTGCGTTTCGTCACAGGGTTATTTGGTAACCGTGATAGCGTTACGGAGATGTTTAACAAAGTCAAGTGGCAGACTCTGCAAGAGAGGCGCTCTGCATCGCGGTGTATTTTGCTCGCCAGGTTTCGAGACGGTGCGTTTCTGGATGAGGTATCGAATATATTGCTCCCCCCTACTTATACCTTCCGAGGAGATCATGAATGCAAAATCAGAGAGATTCGAGCGCGCACTGAAGCTTTCCGGCAGTCGTTCTTCCCGCGAACCAAATGCGACTGGAACAGGAAAGGGAGGTAATGACAGTGGCACTTAAAATGCCCTCCGCCACACACCGTTGGGTGGCTTGCAGAGTAGATGTAGATGAGCATGTCACTTATGAATGGTATTATGCCATTTTCGACACATGTTACTTTAACTGCCCTTTCTGACACGTTGAGTTGTGAAAGAAGTGGACAAGGCGAAAAAACTTTTTGAAGCGATGGTACTTTACGAAGTAGCTCAGACGTGGACTTTGAGAGAATGGCTTTAGCTACCGTACCTCTTTATCATAGAGAAAACTTTAACTGGAAGGTAGATCTACGCAAGTCTCTTCTTCTGAAGAAATTACTAAAACTGGTATTAGAAAAGAAAATATCTTAAATATCTTTTGGCTCGCAACTAGTTGCAAGACGTTTGACATTAACGACACTTCTAGAGCTTGCAAGAGTCGTTGCTTGTTGGGCAGTTGGCTTCGAAGAGAGTGTGGATGTCATGATAGACATCTCCCCCCCTCCCCCTCCACCCCAGAGTAGAATTTTTATTTGTTGCCAGGACTCGAAACCAGCATTGCGGCGATAATACTGAACATTGGTGACCGATGAACCACGAAGACGGACACAATAGGCCACACAAGTAGACAGGTAAATGTTGCGTCGTTCGCTATTCCTTCTTCACGTCAGAAACAGACACCTTAATGTGGGAGGGCCTTTCCCGAAGTGGAGCTTTGCACGTGCTGTGTGTTTACATCGCGTGTCGAGCGTGAGAGAGCAATGGCGTAATATTTCGGGCGTCGGGCGTCTCTCACTTTTCGACGCCTCCAGGCCACCCTTGCGGCTATTTTAAGACCCGCAGCTCGAGTTACTTCACAGTCAATGACGCCGAGTGAGACTGCAAAACAAACCAATGCGGATTTCAATCACTGAAAAAAAGAAATGTTTTCTCCGCCTGCCGGAGTGGTCGAGCGGTTCTAGGCCCTACAGTCTGGAACCGCGCGAGCGCTACGGTCGCAGGTTCGAATTCTGCCTCGGGCATCGATGTGTGTGATGTCCTTAGGTTAGTTAGGTTTAAGTAGTTCTAAGTTCTAGGGGACTGATGACCTCAGCAGTTAAGTCCCATAGTGCTCAGAGCCATTTGAGCCATTTGAACGTTTTCTCCGTCGGCCTAGAATATCTTTCCGTTTTAAGTTATGTCGTTTCACTACAATAAGGTTTTTGCAGATATATGCAACATATAAAACAGCGAGAGTTTTTACACATCCTGTATCCCATCTGTCTCTGTATATATTGACAGTGTTCATGCTGTAAATGGGACTGATGGCCCTTGTAGTCTGGTCTCTTCAATCCCACAAACCAACCAACCATGCTGTAGACAAAAATGTTAATTATTTTAGCTGGAAACATTCTATAAGTGTTTTTAAATGGTGCCATCGTTGTGCGAGTTTTGTGCATGTTAGGATATAGGTTTTCAGCTGAACACAGTATGGCAGATGCGTTATCTAGTTATTTCCAACTAGTGTTTCTCATTAATACGATCGACAAGTATTAAATACTTGTTTGTACATATTTCCTAACCACTACAAGATCCTGCAGAAATATCGGCTGTTTCAGGAGGAACAGTGAACGTTTCAGGAGGTGGCAGTATCCAATAAATGCAATAAAACATTCAGTTTAACAAGCGTCCAATGTTTACTGGTTACAAAGGTAAGTTTTCATTTGGCCTCTTGATACGCCAGTTGCCATGGGTTCCTTTATCGATTATCGCTTTTTTTTTAAGTTTAAACTGTGAAGCTGTGCTTGAGTTATTATAATTGAATTTTCAAACTATCATTTTGATTGTCATTTGTTGCCAAATTCTGCTTTATCGTTGAAGCATAATACATGTATTTAGAAACGGGGAGTGCAATGATTTGTGTACGCGTGCTGTAATGGAAACGCTTCTGCTGCTCGTAGAGAGTACGGTAGACGATTTACTAACCGCATTCATAAGCGTTCACTCTTCTTTCCATTACGCTGTATGAGACTGGAACAGTGCCCAGCTGTCAAACCTCATCTGAACGCCCGAGTGCGCAGAGAGTGGTTGAAGTAGAAGATATTATTCAGTTGACAGAACGTAGCCCTTCAACAAGCAGAATTTCTGCTCAGATCGGCGTTCCACATACAAGAATGTGTCGGCTTACTTATGTACGACCTCCGTTCTTATCATTCACAGCGGATTCAACACCTTCGAGATGGAGACAAAAGTAGACGATTGGAATTTTGTCGTTGGCTTACTGAAAATCGTTGACTAATTCCGTTAATACCGTTTGCAGATGAAGGCGCCAATTTCACTCCTGACGGCATCACCAATCGCTCTTAAACCAGAGAGAATCACAATTTATTTGTGGAGATACATTTTCAAGAAAACTTCTCTGTAAATATTTGGCAGACAATCAATTAATTGAGCCTGTTGTGTTACATGGCCTCATTATCTAGTCTTTCTTGAGAACGAGCTCCCAGCTATATTGAAAGAGGTTCCTTTGTGTACAACGATGTACATTTTAGTCATTAAGTGTCACACCGTCTAAACGTAACATTTCCCAGAACGTGGTTCGGAACAGATGATCACGTTACTTGGCACCAAGGTTCCTGACCTTACACCTTTAGATTTTTGCCTGTGGGGATGGTTCAAAGGCGAAGTCTACAAATACAAAGAGACGAATCTATCATTCGGGGTATGAATAGTACTACCTCATAAAAGAACTCCAAGACGACCGCTGCAGATCCATACGTTGTGTTATCAAGACATTTCTGTGAGTATCTGGTTGGGTTACATCCTAGCAGCTGTACCATAGTAACCATAAAAAATGGAAACATTTTATATGGAAAGTTTTATTCGAATTAGTCTACTTTATCACCTCCTGAAATATTTAGTATTCAACCTGAAACGTCCTATATAACGAAAATATCTAGAACGATCTCATGATTATAATACCGTAGCCTGCACTGATGTTAGTTTCAAATAATGCTAATGAATTAGGTGAGAGATGCTTTCCCCGTGATACAACGTGACCACTTATACATTTAAGAAATAAGAATGTACTTCGAAATATTATATGCAGTTTTTGCAATACTTATTTTTGATCATATTCGAGTCATAAATAAATTCTAACGTTTCTGGTAATTAGAAAAAAAATGGCCAAAATGAATGCACAATTGGTGGGCGGTATGTAGAACAGTGTTCCAGCGTAAGTGGTTAATGTCGAAGAGAGTTGAAGTTCTCGTAATCAAAGTAAAACTCCCTGTTGTGTGTGCAGAACGGTCAGTTTTAAGCCGCCGAACGAAGTGGAAACATGAAAACAAGTGGCAGTACGCCACATAATCAAATGGTTCAAATGGCTATGAACACTATGGGTATTAACATCTGTGGTCATCAGTCCTCTAGAACTTAGAACAACTTAAATCTTACTAACCTAAGGACATCACACACGTCCATGGCCGAGGTAGGATTGGAATCTGCCACCTTAGCAGCAGCTCGGTTCCGGACTGAAGCGCCTAGAACCACTCGGCCACATCGGCCGGCTGGCACATAATCATGTGAGTAAATTCGCAGAGGGCAGAATGATAGGAGAGCGACGCGCGTGTCGAGCTAGTGGACAGAAGAGTGGGTGCACTGTACCAGGCGTTCTGCCCACGTCACGGTGGCATCAACGTCGTGGCCTGCACAGCTTCACGCACAGTATTAAGGCGCAGCTGCCCTACTGCGACGTGTGTTGTTTTGTTTCTTAGACCTTCTACTGCGGGCACGGTTAGCTGTAGCCGTGCTTCTGCATTGGTTTCCGCTGTTAAGAAGCCAAAAATACCGCATGCAAAGTTGGAAGTACGTACTCCGTCGCTGTTTAGCGGCAAAATGTCGACTCTCCTAACGAATCTGTTTCAACTGGCCTTGCACCGATAGCCACATATGTCTTACATGATAGTGTGGGTCAGCAATCTGGCAGCGTGCGTTTCTGAGTGATAAAACGGACCGACGCCAAGAGCGGTGCCCCAGCGTGTAGAGGGAAAACTCAACAGTAACCGCTATCTGTGGGAGGTTTGAGAGCGCGATGTTGTTTGTTCTTCAGACAACCCCCCGCATCATATTTCAGCGCATAAGTAAGCGTAGGCGAGTGCTCACCTTCCACGAAGAAAGTTGTCTACCGCTGTCACTGTGACCTGCATTTTCACTTGACGTGTAGAAATTACTAGCTGCATGGTGTGTAATTATCCAGGAGCAAATACAGACAAACTTTGATTCGAAGTATGCCTTTAAGGGCACGTTTTCCAACACACTCTGGGTACCATAATTTTATCAGAAGTGACACACCTAGGATACATGCAAAAATTCCTGCGTGGCGGTATCACAGCGTACTGAAATCGCAAGCTAGAGTTAATATACAGTTCTGTGAATCTGATCATTTGTGTTTCACCATCTAGCTAATATGCGTGTTAAGTCCGATCCTGCCACTAGTGTAGTGTGCAACACATAATCCCTGCCTGGCAGCCAGCAGCAGCGCAGCCTCGAGTGCCGCTCTGAGTGACCGCTCGGTTTGAGGCGCCACGTGACGGATCGCGCGGCCCCTACGGCGGGAGGTGCGAGTGCTCCCTTGGGCATGGGTGTGTGTGTTGCCCTCAGTATAAGTTAGTGTGTTAGTCTAGGGACTGATGATGTCAGCAGTTTGGTCGCTTAGGAATTCACAAAAATTTGAACATTGTTTTGAGCCTGGAGTGGCGTGGTGTGGTGTGAAGCGTTTGGGTGTGTGTGTGTGTGTGTGTGTGTGTGTGTGTGTGTGTGTTTGGGGGGGGGGGGATAATTGTGCCCATATCGGGAAGGTGTTTCTGCCGTTGACTCTCTCCCAAAAATGTTATATGAAACTATTGCAAATTGTTTGTTGACTTAACTGTTGCGCTTGATTATTGATTTATCACCCATCCTCTCTGAAAGGTAAAGCTGTAATCAGGTACAAGATTGGTTTGAAAAATGGTTCAAATGGGTCTGAGCACTATGGGTCCCCTAGAACTAATTAAACCTAACTAACCTAAGGACATCACACAGATCCATGCCCGAGGCAGGTTTCGAACCTGCGACCGTAGCGGTCACTCGGTTCCAGACTGTAGCGCCTAGAACCGCACGACCACTCCGGCCGGCGTCTGTAATGAAGACGGGAGGCGAAACCCTAATATTTCTATCTCCAAGTGTACGAAGAATCACATTATTCAATGCTTTCCCAGCGAGGCGTTGTTGCGAGAAAGAGTTTGGGCCGGGTTGTGCGCTGCCAGGAGATGGAGCGACGCCATGGGTGCCGACGAAGCGACGCCGTGCGATGCGATCCGCGGGCGTTTCGCAAGCCGTGACCCACTGGCCTCGCGCTGCCACCGCGTCCAGACTACTGAGGCGCCGCCGCGCTCTGCCCGTCCGCGAAGCTGTCGCGTCAAGAGGAAAGCGTGTATCAGCTCGCGGCTCTTACGAGAGGATCGCGCCTACTCGTCATCACAGATCTCCTCCAAATTTGTGACACCTGTAAGACTTGGCCAGAAATGTAAGTGACAGAAGCGGGACCTGCACATCATCAAACATTTTATATAAATCGCTTTTTTGACGAAGGTCGAGGGGGACGTGTGCCACCCACGTAAGCGTTGTTTCCAGGGAACGGTTGGCGTAGCGGAAAAAGTATCGAACGGTAATCTGTTCGAGACCGTAAGCGGAAAGTTTTTTGAGTGTTTACATTACTTAAACTTCAAATAAACGCAAATAATGTGCAATCTATTGTATTTATTAACATTTCCGTAAAAGGCATGAAAAGAGAAGGTGAAGGACAATTTGGAATAGCAAATAATCTTCCAACAAAATGTTATAATGAAAGCGCTTAAGACTTCGCATTCCGTTTGTTTTATTTTAACCTTCAACCACCGTTGGGAGTGGTTACTGCCAAACTGTGTGCTGACAGAGAACCTCTTATGAATTAATGTAAACCAAGTTCGTTTTTCTATAGTAACTTCAAAGTAATTGTGTAACAGTAACAACGCAGCACTTCTAATAGTGTATGTGCAGTATGCCGAGAATATTAGTGCATTCCCTGTTTTCGATTAATATAATCCCAGGGCGAGTAAATCACCAACTGTAAAATAATAGAACGGTCTAATTTCACATACGGAGTTCTCGCGTTCGCCTTACAATCTTCCTCTGGAAATTTATATGCAGAGGCCTCGTGCATGCTGTTACGTACAATTCTTCCTTGGAAATTTATTTGCGAGCTCACATTTTCCTCAGTCTTTCCTTTTCATGCCATTTAAGAAAATATAAATAAATGCAATATACTGGCGGTGTAATTAATGTAAAAAATGTGAACAAAAATAAACTGCTGGGTAGCACTCCACCTCACGACCCTCCGATTACTCTTCTGTACTCTTTCGCTGCGCCATCGACTGACTACAAGTTAGACTCGCATAAATGCTTTATGCGTCTCCCAACACGCTCCGAATGCTTGGCCATCTGGCGCTCCAGCTTCTGACACTTTCATTTATGGTCAAGCCCTGCAAGTTACAAAATTTGGTTATGCCGAGAAGCTGCGTTCTCCTTGTTAGTCTGTCGGTGCACGTATACTTGCTTTGTTGCCTTTTTATGCTGGTCATTGTGGCCGAGCGGTTCTAGGCGCTTCAGTCCGGAACCGCGCTGCTGCTACGGTCGCAGGTTCGAATCCTGCCTCGGGCATGGATGTGTGTGATGTCCTTAGGTTAGTTAGCTTTCAGTAGTTCTAAGTCTAGGGGACTGATGACCTCAGATGTTAAGTCCCATAGTGCTTAGACCCTTTGTCTTTTTATCTCAGGTCCTTCCTTGCCAATCACGTCAGTGAATATAGGATACATAAATATGTTTCTACAAGAGGAGCACCCAGTTGGCATTCGTTTAAAGACATTATCCTACATTTACCAATGTGATCCAAAGAATACATGTAAAACACAAGTCAGCATCTCTATTCTGGCGAAGTTTCTCTGCGGCTTTGCTTGGCTTATGTGGTCGACACATATAATGAGCAGATCTCCTCCTTCCTCTCTGTGTCCACATCTCCCTCCCTCTGTCTGTTCACCTCATCCTCGCACCACTACCTGTCTATCCCCTCACCCTCCCCCCTCCCCAATCTCCCTGTCTCTTCATCTCGTCCCCTCCTTCTCTTTGTCCATTTCCTCCATCCCCTCTTTATGACCATATCTTCCTCCCCCTCGCTTTGACCATATCCTCCATCCTCCTTCACCTCTCCATCCCCGCCTTTCCCTCTCCCTTTTCCACTTGCCCAGAACCCTTTACACATTTCCCCCACCTCTTGTATGTCTCCCCACTCCCCTCTCCCTGCCTATTTCCTCCTCCCCTTGCTCCATTCCCTCCTGTATCCATCTCAACCCATCCCAATGCAGACCCTTCAATACAGTTCAATAAACCATGCTCACACTTCCTCAACATGTCATCATTTGTTGGTCCGTGATGCACAGGCTGCTATGCTGTATCCATCTCAACCCATCCCAATGCAGACCCTTCAATACAGTTCAATAAACCATGCTCACACTTCCTCAACATGTCATCATTTGTTGGTCCGTGATGCACAGGCTGCTATGCAAAGGTCGATAAAGCAGGCTGCTTCTAGTGCAACACAACATGCCTGTCATGCTGGGAAGCCTACATACTGGGGCCGGTAACCGGCAGATTAAAAAATAAAATAAAATAAAAACTCAGTTTCTGCCCTGACTGTGCTCCTGTTCGAGCTGGGAGGCTATAAACCCGACAGTACTGTTACTGTTGAAGCCCACTGTTACTGCGCCGAATTAGGTTGAAATCGAAGAGATTCTGGATGTACACACATACACTCTACTTTATGTATATAATAGGAAACAGATGAACAGTTTCAAGCATTGGTAGTGATTTTAGGCAAGCTTTGGATGAATTTCATATACACATTTGATATTAACACATGAATTTTTGCATTTGTTCTGTCTATGACTCTTTCAATAAAATTATGGTATCCAGCAGTAACAGAATCGTTATAAGCAAATAAAGCATGGTAGTGTGCGAAATTTATACAATGGCTGTACGGAAAGTAACGAATGATCAGTCGCTAAATGGGACTGAGAGTGATAATCTGACGAAGCTTTCCACAGACGTGTTGGGCAGTGTCTCCAATATGTCTGTGGGCAGCGTCACGCCCTCCGCCACACACCGTTGGGTGGCTTGCGGAGTATAAATGTAGATGTAGACGTCGCCCTTCTCATTTATGAGCGCAAATGGTTCAAATGGCTCTGAGCACTATGGGACTATGGGACTTCCCCTAGAACTTAGAACTACTTAAACCTAACTAACCTAAGGACATCACACATATCCGTGCCCGAGGCAGGATTCCAACCTGCGACCGTAGCAGCAGTGCTGTTCCGGACTGAAGCGCCTAGAAACCTTCGGCCACTGCGACAGGCTTCTGAGCGCACAGTGAGCGCATAAAGGTGCATAGAAAATGGAGGTCCCGCCAAGTCTGGGTTCCTGCCGAGATGTTCGCCTGATTTCATGCAGCCCTACATAATGTAACTGTCATGTATTTCTTCCTTCATGGCAGTTCTCAGCCTCGCAGTGCAGGGGCACTGAAGATGCCCCTGCAGCGTTTTCGACGGGAAATTTTTATCACCCACCACATAATCCGGACTTGGCTGCCTCTCATCTCTGATCCAATGAACCGCTGGCTATCAGGACAACATTTTGGCACAGACAACGAACTGCAGTCCAGCGTAGAAAATTGTCGGAAAGAACAGCAGGGTGCCTTCTATGACGAAGGTATTGGAAAGTTGATACAACGCTACGAGAGACGTGTAAGTTTGAGCGGCGGCTGTGTAGAGGAGTAGCTGGAAGGTACAGCTAACTGTTGAAAATAAAACAGTTTTGATTTTCTCTGTGGTTTCCATTTCGTGACCGATCGTTCTCCACCTACATGTACATACGTAATCCGCAGGCCACCGTGCGGTGAGTGGCGGACGATACTTCGCACTACAACTATGCACTTTCTTTCCTGTCCCAATCGCAAACCGAGGGGAAAACGGCTGTCTATATGCCTCCGTATCAGCTCTAATTTCTCGTGTCTTATCTTCGTGGACACTACGAGAAATGTATGTTGGCGGCAGTGGGATCGTTCTGCAGTCAGCTTGAAACGGCGATTCTCTAAAGTTTCTCAGTAGTGTTTTTCAAAATGAACGTTACTTCCCTTAGGGATACCCACTTCCGCTCCCGAAGCATATCCATAACGCTTGCATGTTGTTATAACATGCCGGTAACGAATCCAGCTGCTCGCCTCTGAACTGCTTCGACGTCTTCTTTCAATCCGACCTGGTGCGGATCCCAAACAGTCGAGCGGGACTCAAGAATAGGTCGCAATAGCGTCTTATATGCAGTCTCTACAGATGAACCACACTTTCCTAAAATTCTTCCAGTAAATCGAAATCGACCATTCGCCATCCCTGCCACAAAATTCTCACATGCTCGTTTCGTTTCATATCGCTTCACAGCGTTACGCCCAAATATTTAAACGATGTGACTGTGTCAAGCGGAACACTAATAATGCTGTATCTGAACATTACAAGTTTGTTTTTCCTACTCATCGCATTAACTTACATTAAGAGCCAACTGCCATTCGTCAGACCAACTTCAAACTGTGTCTAGGTCATCTTGTATAACCTACAGTCTCTTAGTTTCGACACCTTTATGTACACTACTGCATCATCAGCGAAAAACCGCGAATTGCTGCCCACCCTGTCTGCCAGATCATTTATGTACATAGAAAACAGCACCGGTTCTATCATACTTTGCTGGGGCACTCCTAACATTACCCCTGTCTCAGATGAACACTCACAATCGAGGACAACATATTGCGGAATATTATGTGAGAAAAGAGCAAGCTGGATTTCGTACAAGCGATGCTTTCTAAAGCCTTGCTGATTCGTGGATATGAGCTTTTCAGCCTCTTGGAGTTCATTATATTCTAACTGAGAATATGCTCTAGAATTCTACAGCAAACCGATGTTAAGGATATTGGTCAGTTACTTTGCGGCGCCCTTCTTTTACCATTCTTATGTACAGGAGTCACCTGCGCTTTTTTCCAGTCGCTGATCGAGAGATTCATGATAAATGCGAACTATGTAAGGGGCCAATGACGTACAGTAAGTACTCTTTATAAAACCGAATTGGGATTCCATCCGAACCTGGCGACTTATTTGTTTTCAACTCTTTCAGTTGTTTCTCTACGCCAGAGACGTTTGAACGATTCCTTTGCACGAGCAGTTTGTTGAACGTGATATTTAAAACTTCAGCTTTCCTTTCCCTATCTTCTACTGCCAAACCAGACTAGTCAACGAATAACTAAATGGAAGCAGAGACCCGCTTAGCGATTTTACATCGGACCAGATATTTTTCGGGCTCTCCGTCAGATCTTTAGCCAAGGTATGACCGTGGTAGCTATTATATGCTTCGCTCATAGAGCTATCCAGAGACGCACGAATCTCTGGCAATCTTTTTCCTGTCGTCTTTTGAGCGTCCTCTTTTGAACCGGGAGTGCTACAGCCTTTGCTTCCTCAGCGTTTTCCGAATTTTGTTATTAAACAACTGTGGGTCTTTTCGGTCCTTAATCCACTCAAGGGCACGATTTACAATCTGTTTAAACTTTGCCCATAATTGCTGTGTGGCCATCATTCTGGACCTAAATGATTGCAGTTCATTGTCTAAATGAGATGCTAACAACTGCTTATCTACAGTTTCTAGCAGAAACACCCGCCTAGCCCTCTTGACTGATTTATTAACTTTCGTGACCATAGCCGCTATGATGACATCATGCCACTAAACCCCGTCCCTATACTAACGTCATCGATAAGGTCCGGCCGGTTTATAGCTAAAAGGTCCAAGATACTTCCATTGGGTGTTGCCTGCCGAACTAGCTGCTCAAGACACTTTTCGGAAAACATGTTCAACAGTACTTCACAAGACTGTCTCTCTGTACCCCCTCCGATGAATCCATACACGTCCCAGGAGTCTATACTCGGCAGGTTAAAGTCACCACAAAGTAGTATTTCATGATTTTGGTATTTATGCACAACTGACCATACACTTTTGAATGACTCTAGAACTGTCACTTGGGAGTCGGTAAAAACATTCGACAAATTAACATGGTTTCACCTAGACCCTTGTCCGCCGCCGGTAGTTGAGTGGTCAGCGCGACAGAATGTCAATCGTCAGGGCCCGGGTTCGATTCCCGGCTGAGTCGGAGATTTTCTCCGCTCAAGGACTGGGTGTTGTGTTGTCCTAATCACCATCATTTCATCCCCATCGACACGCAAGTCGCGATAGTGGCGTCAAATGGAAAGACCTGCGCCCGGCGAACGGTCTACCCAACGGGAGGCCCTAGTCACACGACATTTTTTTACCTAGACCTGTTATGGGTGACCGGATAACTTCACTCTCACACTCAACTTCATCCTCGGTGGAGACATTATTTTTGTCGACTGCAATGAACACTCCCCGCCCCCCCCCCCCCCCTCGTATGGCGTCTAATCTGTCTTCCCGATAAACATTCCAAGAGCCGCTAAACATCTCGTACCTTACTTTCCGAAAGGCCTTCGTATATTTTGGGACAAAACATTATCACCACTGCTCACCATACGATTGAGTGCCGCCTGGTGGCACCTGAAGCGGTAAGGAAAGCATGTAAGTGGGACAGGCACGAAAGGGAACCAGATGACGATGTGGGCCACAAATGGGGAACTCCACTGTCATAAAGTACTTTGACCAAAGACATATTTTTATGGCCCCATACCTGGGAGACATCGTCTTGGAAACGACCAAGCTGTCCGGCCGTTTGCGTGCTCCTATCGTTAGTCTCTGGAAAGTAGTTGAAAGGTGTTGAAATCATGAGTAGAAGACTAGATGTTGGGCGTCCACGGCTTATCACGGAACCTGGAGGTGGGAGGCCTGCCCGTTCTGTAAGGCGGGCTAAGTGGCGATCTGTGACAGATGTAACAACAGAGTAGCCTACATTGCCGATGCAGGCACACGTGATTTGGAATACATCGTTGAACATGGTGCTCCGCAGCTAACGGCCTCTATGTGATCCCATGTTAACCAAACGACATCGTCAATTACGATGGATTGAGCATGGGATCATCGACATTTACCTTGGATCAATGGAAGCGTGTTGCGTGCGCACCTTTCCTGTTACCCAAGGTCGGAGGTCGATGGCCTTGATACGGATACGTTTCCATGCAGGCGAATAGCTGGTTGAAACACGCACAGCACGACGGACACAGGCTGGTGGATCAGTATTATGCTATGGGAGGGGAGGGGGGGGGGGATATTCTGCAGACCACCTTTGGTATCTGAGGTAGTAATCGACGGCACCATGACTGTGAGCTTCGTGAATGTTATTGGGGACCACCTCCATCCCTTCATGTTTGACGTTTCCCCTCACCGCGTTGGCATCTTTCAGCAGGATAACAGTTCGTATCACAAGGCCAGAATCGTGCTAGAGCAGATTCAGGAGCGTGGCAGTGGCCTCATTTTGATGTCTTGGCACCGAATTCGCATGATTTGAACCCGAGGGAAGAGATCTGGGATGCTGTCGGACGCTCGCAAATCACCGTTCCGCAATTTACGGGAATTTCGTAATCTGTGTGTAGCTATCTGGCGCCACATATCTCCGGCAACATACCAAGGGTTGTCGAATCCACAGCATACAGAATCGCTGCTGCATTGCGTTTCACATTTGGACCTGTGCACTTTAAGGAAGTTGTCATGACGTTTTGGCTCATCACTGTATGTGAACTCGATATATTTTTGTCGTTCCTTCATAATGTGTTCATCAACTTGGCAGGAAAACGTGACAAAGATCTCACCTGACTGTGTTATCAACCAGATGGAAGAGCTGGGTTGCGTTTAAGTTAAATACACTTTTCTTAACGCATTTCGCCGCCGAGTTCCACCCAAATTAAATTATGAATCATAAAAATTTAAGCTCCCATGGTAGGAAATACTAGAAGTATTAAAATTTTCTAAGTTATTGTACCGTGGTCAAATGGATTTCCTTGACAAACTCAACGTGCCATCCCAGTCTGCGAGGAACATCATCAAGGAAATTGTGACATCGGTTCACTGCACACAGTGACGGAGATAAATGATGTGACGTTTGGAACCTTCATTAAATTACAATATTTGATTGTGTAACGATCCTTAGTGCAGCTACGCACGTAGCCCCCAAAAAATGTTTTATTTCATTAAAGTAAGGGAAAATACGCTATTGCGTTGGGAACAAGGAAGTTCGTATCATTTGAAATCGGTGTAAAAACAGCGCAGCGTCGGAGTGCCTGGCACATCGACTACCCTTATGAACCGTGGGCGCCCTTGAAACACCGCTGGAAAATATATTAACTAGAGGACATTTCCAGTGAATATGTCGATCTCGTCTCCTTTGTGAAAATAACCCGTCTTGTTAGTATCTTTTTGTGCGAAGATAAATTACGAATCCCTGTCCCTCTAAATACAAGTCTGTATCGACCGCAAACCTGCTGCGCACCTACTGAACGAACAATGGGCTGTAAAGCACTTCCAGCTTCCAACACAAACTACTGCTGACGAGCAGTATTTTCCGCTGCGGAGCCTTTGCTTGGCACAGGAACCGTTATTGACAGAGGGAAAGATCTTTCGGTTGGCAAAAGATCAGTTTTACTCTACATGCACCTCTAAATAGGTACGTAGCCTGCAAGCCACAACGTGAGGCACTGCAGTATCAGTTATACTACACCTCCATATTCTATTGGCACGTTGAGTGATTAAAACATTGCTCTTATGCTTCTGTTTACGACGTATTTTTTTCCTCACTGTCATCCTTGTGTTATTCGTTTGCAATGTTGATAAAATGGTCTTAAAGTCTTCTATAGAACCAAGTGACTGCACTGTGCAGCGCTAAACTAATCGAAATTGCTCTCCATTAATTCTAAGTTTAAGGGAACCAAAAAAGTTATAATAGTTGAGGGTACAATTTAACGCGAGTTTATGTCTTCAAGATTAAATCATTAAAAAATCGGATTGCGACTTCAAGTTAAAAAACAGAGCTGTAATTTCAATTACATGCGTATTTATTTTCAAAGGTATGAAGAAAATAACAACTAGGATAAAGTCAATTTCATCGTTTTGTTATTATTTTTATATTTAAAGCGAAAGGCACATACAAGTTTCTGAGAATACATAAAAAAACTTCAATTTCATTCATTTTTTCATGCTGAAGAAACTACATAATAAATGCTCACACTTTCTCCACAAATCTTCTTAAAAACGAAATTATGTCTTTTCTTTCAAGGTTAATCAGCTACTCCTTGCTGACGGCGAATCATTCAATGCCCAGACTAACAAGGAAGTGTTGTGGTTGGCAGGAGAGCCAACCCGTATACCTAAAGGAGGCCGAAATGGACGCGTCTCAGCTCACGCAGGCTGGCGTGAGGTCTGGAACATGACAAGGGAATTAGAATTGAGAAAAACGGACGTAGCTGGTGGAATACTTAACTTTAATCAATTCATGGAGAACGTCGCTCTTTATGGTACATGATTCACAATATCAATAGTACGGATACTGGTGCCTTGCTAGGTCGTAGCAAATAACGTAGCTGAAGGCTATGCTAACTATCGTCTCGGCAAATGAGAGCTTAGAAGTCAGTGAACCATCGCTAGCAAAGTCGGCTGTACAAGTGGGGCGAGTGCTAGGAAGTCTCTCTAGACCTGCCGTGTGGCGGCGCTCGGTCTGCAAACTACCGGACCGCGGCCGATTTAAAGGCTACCACCTAGCAAGTGTGGTGTCTGGCGGTGATACCACAGGAACACGTAGGTTTTTTAGGCACGAAACTTTCCACAGGGAAGTTTTGTCCTCTATTGTCTGAGCTACATCAGTAAGCATTCTTCAGGAAGTGGAAACTAACCTCACTGGGTCCGTTTCTTTCATTTTTATAATACTTTCCAACAATCTCATCTTTCTGCTTCAGGAATCTTGAGAACTGGATGACGGAATTCAGAAACCTCAATTTTCAGCCTTCTTTTTTACTTCACGTTTCCTTTTTGCAATAGACAAGACAAAGACATGTACTTCTTTGAAGTCACCTTTACCTAATTTCTATCCTGTGGTACGTTATACATGCTTGAGAAAACAAACGAGTGTTGCGAAGATTTGAATGACAAAATAATGATCTGAAGAACTGACGAAATAATTCGAACTACCGCGTGTTAGGTAGCTGATGACTGCATATTATATAGTGTTTGCCGCACGACCTGCCATGACAAGCATTTCGATTTATCGAGCGTACCGAAACACACAGGTTTTCCTTGACTTATTGAGGTTTTTACTGTGGATTTGACAAGTGTTATTTACTGAGAAAAAAAAACAAAAAGGCGAATCTGCGCCTGTTTAAAAGACTCTGAAAAGTGGAATGCCAGCTGCCTCATTCTACCTTCCTCAGCACCTTAAAGAAATTTCACAAAAATTTTGGATTGTGAACATATTCGCGCTTTTTCATGCTGAGAGAGGAAGAGACAGTGACTGTAGGAAGGTGATGAAAAAGTAATAAGTACTGGAAGACAGTAGACAGTGGTTGCGTTATAGAAAGAGCGAAGGGACAATGGCGGTATGAGAGAAAGAGAAGGACACAGTGACAGCAAAAAATAGTTGACAATGATAGAACAGTGCTACAGAATGAGTGAAGAAGACTATGTCAGTGGGAGAGAAATGAAGAAAAGGAGAAAATGGAAGTGGCTGAAAGCCAGTAACAATGAGAGACAAAGTTAGTGACAATGATGACGAGGAATGGAAATCCCACACCTCCGTATGACTGGCTCCAACGTTCTAATATGTACTGCATTTATATTTTTCGCGCCCCCCCCCCCCCCCCCCCCCCATGAACCATGCACCTTGCCGTTGGTGGGGAGGCTTGCACGCCTCAGCGATACAGACGGCCGTACCATAGGTACAACCTCAACGGAGGGGTCTCTGTTGAGAGGCCAGACAAACGTGTGGTTCCTGAAGAGGGGCAGCAGCCTTTTCAGTAGTTGCAGGGGCAACAGTCTGGATGATTGACTGATCTGGCCTTGTAACAATAACCAAAACGGCCTTGCTGTGCTGGTACTGCGAACGGCTGAAAGCAAGGGGAAACTACAGCCGTAATTTGTCCCGAGGGCATGCACCTTTACTGTATGATTAAATGATGATGGCGTCCTCTTGGGTAAAATATTCCGGAGGTAAAATAGTCGCCCATTCGTATCTCCGACGGGGACTACTACTATCTTAGAAGAAAGATTAAGGAAAGGCAAACCTACGTTCCTAGCATTTGTAGACTTAGAGAAAGCTTTTGACAATGTTGACTGGAATACTCTCTTTGAAATTCTAAATTTGGCAGGGGTAAAATACAGGGAGCGAAAGGCTATTTACAATTTGTACAGAAACCAGATGAGAGTTGTAAGAGTCGAGAGGCACGAAAGGGAAGCAGTGGTTGGGAAGGGAGTGAGACAGGTTGCAGCCTCTCTCCGATGTTATTCAATCTGTATATTGAGCAAGCAGTAAAGGAAACAAAAGAAAAATTCGGAGTAGGTACTAAAACCCATGGAGAAGAAATAAAAACTTTGAGGTTCGCCGATGACATTGTAATTCTGTCAGAGACAGCAAAGGACTTGGAAGAGCAGTTGAACGGAATGGACAGTGTCTTGAAAGGAGGATGTATAAGATGAACATCAACTAAAGTAAAACGAGGATAGTGGAATTTAGTCGAATTAAGTCGGGTGATGCTGAGGGAATTAGATTAGGAAATGAGACACTTAAAGTAGTAAAGGAGTTTTGCTATTTGGGGGAGCAAAATAACTGATGATGGTCGAAGTAGAGAGGATATGAAATGTAACTGGCAATGGCAAGCAAAGCGATTCTGAAGAGGAATTTGTTAACATTGAGTATAGATTTAAATGACAGGAAGTCGTTTCTGAAAGTATTTGTATGGAGTGTAGCCATGTATGGAAGTGAAACATGGACGATAAATAGTTTGGACAAGAAGAGAATAGAAGCTTTCGAAATATGGTGCTACAGGAGAATGCTGAAGATTAGATGGGTAGATCATATAAATAATGAGGAAGTATTGAATAGGATTGGGGAGAAGAGAAGTTTGTGGCACAACTTGACCAGAAGAAGGGATCGGTTGGTAGGACATGTTCTGAGACATCAAGGGATCACCAATTTAGTGTTGGAGGGCAGCGTGGAGGGTAAAAAGCGTAAATGGAGACCAAGAGATGAATACACTAAGCAGATTCAGAAGGATGTAGGCTGCAGTAGGTACTGGGAGATGAAGAAGCTTGTACAGGATAGAGTAGCATGGAGAGCTGCATCAAACCAGTCTCAGGACTGAAGACCACAACAACAACAACAACATATATTTTAAATAGGCTTTCGACACTTTACCTCACAAGCGGCTTGTAACCAAATTGCGTGCTTATGGAATATCGTCTCAGTTATGCTATTCGATTCGTGATTTCTTGTCGCAGAGGTCACAATTCTTAGTAACTGACGGAAAGTCATCGAGTAAAACAAAAGTGATTTCTGGCGTTCCCCAAGGTAACCTATGTATATAAACAATCTGAGCAGCAGTCTTGCGTTTTTTTGCACATGACTCTGTTGCTTACCGCCTAGTAAAGTCGTCAGAAGATCAAAACAAATGGCACGACGATTTAGAAAAGATATATAAGAAACTATCAGCCGCGATTGCGGTAATGAAACCAACCTTTACCTAAGTTTCAGGCCAAGTAATTCAGCCTTGTTCAGAAGATAAACCTGATTCTATAATATGTCTACGAGGGCGTGGTCTAGAAATAAAACTAAAACAGTCTGAATAGGCGTAGTCACATTTTAAAAATGCGGTACGTAGGTACTAAGTCAGCACCAAGACTTAAGCTCCAAACAACCGCCTCGTCTCCATGGGCGTCGTGCGTTGGGGCCTCGGGAGCTCACGTGGTGACTTAGTAACTATGCACCGCATTTTTAAAATGTGACTACGCATATTCAGGCTGTTTTAGTTTTATTTCTAGACCACGCCCTCGTAGACATATTACAGAATCAGGTTTATCTCCTGAACAAGGCTGAATTACTTGGTCTGAAACCTAGGTAAAGGTTGGTTTCATTACCGCAATGGAGGCTGATAGTTTCTTATGTATCAGATTATTACGGTAGGTGACTGGGCTGCAATGTTGAAAATACTAAAATTTAGAAAATATATATGTATGACTCGGAAATTTCCAATTAATTCTAAGTAATGAAAAGTGTGAGGTCATCCACTCGAGTGCTGAAAGAAATCCGTTAAAGTTCGATTACACGATAAATCAATGAAATGTAAAGGCGGTAAATTTAACTAAATATATAGAATTACTATTACGAACAACTTAAATTGGAGAGAACACCCAGAAAATGTTGTGGAGAAGGGGAAGCAAAGACTTCGTTTTATTGGCAGAACACTTAGAAGATACAACAGATCTAGTTAAGAGAATGGCTACACTACGCTTTTCCTTCCTCTTTTGGACTGCTGCTGCGCGGTGCGGAATGCTTACCAGATATAGTTCAAATGGCTCTGAGCACTATGGGACTTAACTTCTGAGCTGATAAGACCCCTAGAACTTACAACTACTTAAACCTAAGTAACCTAAGAACATCACACATCCATGCCCGAGGCAGGAATCGAACCTGCGACCATAGCGATCGCACGGTTCCAGACTGAAGCGCCTAGAACCGTTCGGCCAAAACGGCCGGCTTACCAGATAGGGTTAACGTAGTAGTTTTGTATTATCGCGAAATTGGGGAGCGAGTTTCACAGACATGATACAGAATTTGGGGGTGCACATACTTAAAACAAAGACTTTTCTTGTTGCGGCGGGATCTTTTCACGAAATGTGTGTCACCAACTTTCTCCTCCGAATGCAAAAATATTTTGTCGATGCCGATGTCCATAGGGAGAAACGGTTGTCATAAAAAAATAAGGGAAATCAGAGCGCGGGCGGGAAGGTATAAGCGTTCGTTTTATCCGCGCTGTTTGAGAGCAGAATGATAAAGAATTATTGTGAACCTGGTTCGATGAACCCTCTTCCAGACGCGTAAGTATGATGTGCAGAGTATCCATGCGGATGTATATGTATAATCAAGGTCGGCGTTTAACAATACCACCACTTGCAAAGTAGATTAGAAATCAGATTAATAATGTTGCTCACGCAGCATATGTTCGCTTTATCGGACAACAACAAAACTATTGACTGTGGATGGTATAGTCAGAATCGAAATAATGAGGTCAGTGTAAAGAAGTCATTAATTTGCACTTATCTTGAATGGATTCCCACGTAGATTTCATCGAAGTCGTTATGGCTCATATTGTTGATTCTAGGGTGATTCCACTTTGGCTGCTAGAAGGTCCGGATCTGTATTTTAGCAACATTTGAAGACCTAACAAATGCGTTTTTCAAGAAATTCTTGATGATCAAACAATCCCAGATCGGAACAATGGCATGACAGAAATAATTTTTAAATTCGTATTCACGATCCACATTTTTAATAAATTTCTTGTGTATTCACATATACTTCTTCTTAATTGTCACATCATCAAGAAAACAGTTTTGTATCAATCTTCACATATTTAATTTCCACTTTAACCAAACACAAGACTTCACTGTTCTTTTACAAAGCGAAATAACAACATATCTTCTGCAAAGTGAAACAAAGACTGCTCTGTGCCCATTCACGCCAAAACGATTACAAGTAAGTCAAAAATTATGACAGTGTCACAGAAATGAACACACACAAGAACCATATCACTGTAATATATCGATACATCGGAGTACCTGTACATTAATAAAACCAAATGTGAATATTGTCACAAAAATGTGTCTGTTACTTCGCAGAAAAGTAGTTCCTGGTATCGGGAACTGGGGCTGGAGTGCCGTAATGGTCACGTAAATAGAGAACGACTTCGACGAAATCTATGTGGGAATCCATTCAAGATAAGTGCCAAATTAATGACTTTTTTACAGTGACCTCATTATTTCGATTCTGACTATACCATCTACAGTCAGTAGCCTTGTCGTTGCCCGATAGAGCGAACACATGCTGCGTGAGCAACATTATTAATCTGATTTCTAATCTACTTTGCAAGTGGTGGTATTGTTAGAATTACTGCAGCTCTGTGTAAGTCCTTTCGATATTTAGAATTGTTATGCTTCCAAGTGTACAAATTTTTATGGCTAGCAGCATATATCTTTTGGACTCTGCGAAACTGCCCACAGTGTGTGGTGTCAGTGCCCATTTGTAACGCCGGAAAGGCATATCCTCCTATTTCCATCTATTGCACTATAAATTTTTTTCCTTATTTTGTTACCTGAAGATATGCCATTTCTGTGTCTTTATGTATTGTAATTGTTTTACTATTTGTGTATATATATATTTATGCATTTATGTCGATGTATAATTGGTTTGTTTTGTAAATGTTATTTTTATTTTTACGCTGAGCCTGGCCTAGGGAAAGATTATATCGATAGGTCGTGTGGAGAACCAAAGTGTTTAGGATCTTTGGTAGTGTTAACTCTGCCGCGTGGAGCGCGGGCAGAGCAGAGTCTGGCTGGAGTATGGCGGTGGAGCAGGTGTGTTGTGTGACGCTCCTGTGAGTTGCCGCGCTTCCGGGGTTTGACAGCATGCAATTGCCCTCGACTTGCTATGATAGTTTCTGACACGGTGTCGCTGACGGGAAGCATTAGCTGGCGCACACCAATTGCCCGTTCCGCCTGGTGACCGTGTCGAGAAGAAGGCGCGCCAACATCCAGCTTCTGCAACAGCGACGGCCGACAATGAGTGACTGTCGCCACCTCCTCGATCGACGACTTCAAACCTTCAATCAACCAACAAGGAAGACTGGAAGCACGTATAGTTTTAGAACTGTATGGCAGACCTCAGCTTTTAAAATTTGCCTCAAAATTACAGCAACTTAGCATGAACATTTGTTGCTCATAATCCCAATTGCATTACCAAGCAGGGTCCCTTCCTTTTCCGGAATGAACCCGAGTGTCGTTGTAATTCAAACGCCAGCACTAAAGTAATATCATTCCATTTCACTGTCTTAATTTCAAAGTTGAGTTTAAGTATTCATAGCTGGCTACAGTATTTAGATTACACTAGCACAAATTAAGAGTGCGAGTTTTGTAAACATATTTTATCTTACCTGTGACTGCAGCTCAGCTTGGTACGCACTAAATTTTACTATTGTCAGTTGTTCAGAATCATTTAATTCAAGTTCAAAGTTAAATCTCTTATGTCTAAATTGCGTTGATTCAAGTAGCTTTTGAAATGATTGTTGAGGTAGGCCAAGACTAACCGTATTTGACTGAATTTCGATGTGCTTCAGAACCAAAGCTCACTATTAATTTCAGTCACTAAATTAACTTTCAATTTTCCAGTTTTATTAATTCTTCTGCTAAATTAAGTCAGAGTGTAGCGAAATTTATTACTTCTGACAAACATTCAGTATTGCGAATACATAGAAAGAAGGATCCTTTATTGTATGATTATATGATAGCGGAACAAACACTGGTAACAGTTACTTTTGTAAAATATCTGGGAGTATGCGTGCGGAACGATTTGAAGGGAAATGATCATATAAAATTAATTGTTGATAAGGCGGGTACCAGGTTGAGATTCATTGGGAGAGTCCTTAGAAAATGGAGTCCATCAACAAAGGAGGTGGCTTACAAAACACTCGTCGGACCTATACTTGAGTAGTGCTCATCAGTGTGGGATCCGTACCAGATCGGGTTGAAGGAGGAGACAGAGAAGATCCAAAGAAGAGCGGCGTGTTTCGTCACAGGGTTATTTGGTAACCGTGATAGCGTTACGGAGATAATTAGCAAACTCAAGTGGCAGACTCTGCAAGAGAGGCGCTCTGCATTGCGGTGTAGCTTGCTCGCCAGGTTTCGAGAGGGTGCGTTTCTGGATGAGGTATCGAATATATTGCTTCCGCCAACTTATACCTCCCGAAGGGATCGGGAATGTAAAATTAGAGAGATTCGAGCGCGCACGGAGACTTTCAGGCAGTCGTTCTTCCCGCGAACCATACGCGACTGGAACAGGAAACGGAGGTAATGACAGTGGCACGTAAAGTGCCCTCCGCCACACACCGTTGGGTAGCTTGCGGAGTATAAATGTAGATGTAGATGTATATGTGTCAACCTTCAGTTGCCACGCTTTTAGTGCTAATTATATGTGCAATAACCTTTCTTTTTCAGTTATTATAGTAGTTGTCCATAGGACTGACGACCGTAATTTTCCCCAAATCTCAAATATCTAATTAACGCCAGTTAAGTGTTAACGTAACGACCGCACATTTACTTTCTTTATTAACTTTACCCCTTTTCAAAATTAATTTCCACCAATTTTATTTTCATTTTTCCTTTCATTTAGATGTAGCCCTTTCCTCCCTCTTTACCGACAAATTTACTTCGGTGACGATTGCTTTTCCCAAATTTGTATTAGATGCACGCGGTTTAATTTTTCAGTGTCATTGAGGTCGGTAAGTGAGGGCGAGGTTACACATTGCCCCGTACCCGGCGCTACTGTGGCCAGAGAATGAGCGGTCGTAGACAGCGGGTGGACGGCGGTCATGCATGGAGGGGGGGGGGGGGGGGGGAGTTCCGTCGCCGCCGTGTGGCCATGTAGGGAGCCGAGCTGGCAGCCTCTGTCCACCAGACCAGCCAGCCAGCTCTGCTCTCCTCTGGCCGGGTCAAGGCGCGCGGCCGCCTTTCCCGGGACAGCCGCTGTTGCGTCCGCTCTTTCGTCACGCAGCCCACAATTCGCCCACATCTGCAACGCAGCCAGTGATCCCTCGATGTCTCAGAACATGTCCTACCAACCGATCCCTTCTTCTAGTCAAGTTGTTCCACAAGCTCCTCTTCTCCCCAATTCTATTCAACACCTCCTCATTAGTTATGTGATCTACCCATCTAATGACAAACTGCTTATTTGCTTCTGTCTCGGGTTCTTCGGCCGACGTTCGTGTGATGATTTTGCTGACGTTTCGCCAGCACGAGTGGCTGGCATTGTCAAAGCTTCACCCTCCATTGCCGGAGGGCAATGGAGGGTGAAGCTTTGACAATGCCAGCCACTCGTGCTGGCGAAACGTCAGCAAAATCATCACACGAACGTCGGCCGAAGAACCCGAGACAGAAGCAAATAAGCAGTTTGTCAACAAGTGGCCACGAAAGTCTTAACAATTTTGTACCCATCTAATCTTCAGCATTCTTCTGTAACACCCCATTTCGAAAGCTTCTATTCTCTTCTTGTCTAAACTATTTATCGTCCACGTTTCACTTCCATACATAGCTACACTCCATACAAATACTTTCAGGAACCACTTCCTGACATTTAAATCTATACACGATGTTAACAAATTTCTCTTCTTCAGAAACGCATTCCTTGCCATTTCCATTCTACATTTTATATCCTCGCTACTTCGACCATCATCAGTTATTTTGCTCCCCCAAATAGCAAAACTCCTTTACTACTTTAAGTGTCTCATTTCCTACTCTAATTCCCTCAGATTCACCGGACTTAATTCGACTACATTCCATTATCCTCGTTTTGCTTCTGTTGTTCATCTTATATCCTCCTTTCAAGACACTATCCATTCCGTTCAACTGCTCTTCGAAGTCCTTTGCTGTTTCTGACAGAATTACAATGTCATCAGCGAACCTCAATGTTTTTATTTCTGATCCATGGATTTTAATACCTACTCCAAATTTTTCTTTTGTTTCCTTCACTGCTTGCTCAATATACAGATTGAATAACATCGGGGATAGGCTACAACCCTGTCTCACTCCCTTCCCAACCACTGCTTCCCTTTCATGCCCCTCGACTCTTATAACTGCCATCTGGTTTCTGTACAAATTGTAAATAGCCTTTCGCTCCCTGTATTTCACCCCTGCCACCTTCAGAATTTGAAAGAGAGTATTCCAATCAACATTGTCAAAAGCTTTCTCTAAGTCTACAAGTGCTAGAAATGTAGGTTTGCCTTTCCTTAATCTTTCTTCTAAGATAAGTCGTAGGGTCAGTATTGCCTCACGTGTTCCAACATCTCTACGGAATCCAAATTGATCTTCCCCGAGGTCGGCTTCTATCAGTTTTTCCATTCGTCTGTAAAGAATTCGTGTTAGTATTTTGCAGCTGTGACTTATTAAACTGATAGTTCGGTAATTTTCACATCTGTCAACAGCTGCTTTCTTTGGGATTGGAATTATTATATTCTTCTTGAAGCCTGAGGGTATTTCGCCTGTCTCATACATCTTGCTCACCAGATGGTAGAGTTTTGTCATGACTGGCTCTCCCAAGGCCGACAGTAGTTCTAATCAATGTTGTCTACTCCGGCGGCCTTGTTTCGGCTCAGGTCTTTCAGTGCTATCCAGACTAAGTAATGCCAAATTGATCTCCAGACATCACGACCGGCGGACGCGTTACTATACGCTGAAGTGATTAAAGTCGGGGGGTAACGATACGCACGTATACAGATGGCGCTAGTACAGCGTACACAAGGTAAAAAAGGGCAGTGCATTGACAGAGCTATCATTTGAACTCTAGTACAGCTGAAGTCAAATGGGCCATCATGCTTACCACCGCTAGGAAGGCCCCTGGTTACGATGGCGTTCAACACCGTGTCCTCCAGGAGTTCACGGACAAAGCAGTAGACTACCTAGCACACATCACGAATGCCATACTCAAACACCAACACTTTCCCGCCGTTTGGGAGACGGCCAAGGTCCTGATGTTCGGGAAGCCGGGGAAAGACCACTCCCTCCCACAAAATTACCGACGCATGTCTGCTGAGCGCGTTAAGCAAGATCGTTGAGAACGTAATACTAAAACGACTCACCAGGCACTGTATCACAAACGACACTCTGCGACCGGAGCAATTCGGTTTCAGGAATCACCACTCAACAACACAATTCATCCGCGTCGTTGAATACATAACACACGGATACAACACAAACAAAGCAACTGGGGCGGCGTTCCTGGACAACGAAAAGGCTTTCGATCGTCTATGGCACAACGGCCTAATACGCAAACTCAGCGACGCAGGGTTCCCCGACGGGCTCGTACGTCTCCAGCCAGACACCGAGGTATTTGACCTTCTCGCGGTAACGTGTTGGGCGTGCATGTAGTGTTATTGGATTGCAGTGCTGATGTTTGCGCAGTAGCTTCGGTCTTCTAGTGAGCAGAACGGCTTCACACTTGTCGAGATTTACACACCATTTCACCAGCCATATCTCACGGGCAGGAGTTTCAACACCGACGTGCAGGGCAGACAATCGACACGACATGGTATCCAGGCAGGAGTACCCCAAGGAAGCATCCTAGCGCCCTTACTGTTTAACGTCTACATTAACGACCTCCCAGCTACACACAACACGACGGTGGCAATCTACGCGGATGACACCGCCATCCTTCCCGTCTAACATTAACTCACGACTACAGACTGCACTCAGAACTGCGGAGCCTTGGCTAGTGAAATGGCGTGTTAGAGTAAACGTCGACAAGTGCGAAGCAGTTCTGTTCACTAGAAGGCCGAAGCTACTGAGCAAACATCAGCACTGCAACCCAATAACACTACATACACGCCCAATACGTTTCCGCGCTAAATCATAACCAACGCTCCGCGCTACACACGCATCGCGGACCTTCAACGGGAATATCTGCTACATACCATCTTGCAGGTATTCCAAAAACTCTCCACACGACTGTATAATAACACGAGACACTCGCGCAATACGTTTATCCTTTCTCTGGGTAACTACGACCACAACCATAGATGGAAGCATAACAGACCAAAGACACTATTGGCAAGGAACTAAACATCTATGGTCCATAGCACGCTAACACGACAGTACTGGCGAGCCCCTGCAAGACAGCTGCAGGGAAACCGTACTGTACACAGCACGCAAACCAGCCCCCCCCCCCCCCCCTACACTGTGAGCCGATCTATGATCGATCGCCCACTAATCTACAACGACCTTGAACTGTTGCAGGGACGCAGCAACTGCAGCAAGCCCCGCAACGACAAAGGTAACAATGCACGATACCTCGCACTAACATAACCACACCTTGCATGCACTGTCGCAGATAACAAGCCGCTACTGCCTACCCGTTCTACTGTCGCAGAGGTTTTTTTTCCCTTGGCGCTTGCCTTGGCACTTTGTTTTCCTCTGCTCTTACAACCGCTACCCTTCGATCGCTTTCGTCCACTTTCTATCTCCCGATGTACCATGTTAATGAGTAATCTTACCCAGACGCATGGATAACATCACAGCCCGCATCCTGTGACTCCTGATTCAAAAACTAACATGTTATACGGAGGTGACAGTAGAACATTTGGTTTGCTCACCAAGTTGGTGTGGGCGTGGAGGGGCCCCATCCTTTGGTAAAAATGTACTCAAGTGATTCATGTGAAAAGATTTTGAGCATGATTACGGCGGAACGACGAGAATTAACAGACTTTGAACATGGAATGATAGTTGGAGTTAGACGCTTGGGAAATTCCATTTCGGAAGTCGCCAGTGTATTTAATATTCTGAGATCTACAGTGTCACTAGTAGACTAAGAATTCCAAATTTCAGGCGTACCTCTCACCACGGGAAACGCACTGACCAACAGCCTCCGTTAGGACATTGCGGCGAAATTTGGCGTTAATGGGTTATGGCAAGCCGGCCGCTGTGGCCGAGCGTAGGCGCATCAGTTTGGAACCGCACGACCGCTACGGTCGCAGGCTCGAATCCTGCCTCGGGTATGGATGTGTGTGATGTCCTTAGGTTAGTTAGGTTTAAGTAGTTCTAAGTTCTAGGGGACTGATGACAGGTGTTAAGCCCCTTACTGCTCAGAGCCACTTTTGGTTATGGTGACAGACGATGAACGCGAGTGTCTTTGCTAACAGCACATATTGCTTGCAGCGCCTCTCCTGATCTAGAGACAATATCGGTTGCAGCCTAGGTGACTTAAAAACCATGGCCTGGTCAGCTAAGTCCCGAGTTCAGTTGGTAATAGCTCATGGTAGACACCGAGTACGGAGCAGACCCTACGAACCCATGGTCCCACGTTGTCAACAAGGCAATGTGCAAGCTGGTAGTGCGTCCATAATGGTGTCTGCTGTGTTTACATGGAATTGACTGTGTTATCTGGTCTGTTCGCCTACTTAGAGGCCATTTGCAACCATTCATGGGCTTCATATTCCCAAACAACGATGGAATTCTTATGGACGACGATGCGCCATGTCAGCGAGATATAATTTTTTGGCCACCTAGATTGCCCGACATGAATCCCTTCGAACATTTATGGAACATAATCGAGACTTCAGTTCGTGCACAAAATCCTGCACTGGAAATACTTTCGCCTTCATGTACGTCTGTAGAAGCAGCATGGCTCAATGTCTCTGCGGGGGACTTACGATGACTTGTTGAGTCCACGCCACGTCCAGTTACTGCTCTACGCCGGTCAGAAGGAGGTCAGACACGATATGAGGACTTATCCGGTGACTTTTCGCACCTCAGAGTAAAAGGACAAGCGATGTAGTGTGTTGTCAGTAGAGAAACAGTAACAGCAAAATGGTCCCTAAAGCTCAGTGGCTTAGATCTTAGACTGTTCAGTGGATGACACCTTAGTAGCAAATCCTTAAGGGATATTTCAGTTCGCCTGAGGCTGTTCGAGACAGTTGTTGGTGATGTGATTGTGGAGTGGGAACACCAAGGAACAACCACAGTTGAAACAAGACCAGCCAGACCTCATATTCTGACGGAGAGGGACCTTTCAGTATTGCGGAAACCGATTGTAAAAAATCACATGTAATCAGTCCAGCTAGCACAATGACGGTGCGTAGGTACTTAATAATAATGGGGTACAATGGTCTAGCACCTCCTCATAAGCCACACATTTCTGTGGTCAGAGCTAACGAATCTTTAAGGCGGTGTAAAGAGGAAAGCCATTGCGTATTAGGTAACTAAATGGGAGTGACGGTGATGAATCGTGATATAACCTGAGGCAATCAGTTGGTTCAAATGGCTCTGAGCATTATGAGATTTAACATCTGAGGTCATCAGTCCCCTAGAACTTAGACCTACTTAAACCTAACTAACCTAAGGACATCACACACACCCATGTCCGAGGCAGGATTCGAACCTGCGACCGTAGCGGTCGCGCAGTTCCCGACTAAACTGCCTAGAACCGCTCGGCCCTGTGGCCGGCTTGAGGCAATCAGATGGAACGATTTTGGTTTGGCGAACGCTTGAGAACGTAACCTGACAACATGTGTAGGGCTAACAATCAAGTACGTAGGAGGTGCTGTTACGGTGTGAGGGGTGCTGTTACGGTGTGAGGGAGTTTTTCGCGTTTACCGTGTGCTCCCCTTATTGAGCTCAGGAATACTCGAAGCGCGGAATTATGTGAACACGTTTTAAGCATTGTGTACTGCTTACCGTAGAGGAACAATTCTTATACAATCATTGTACCACCCTGTTACAGAACAGCATCTGTGAGGCAATGGATTTTGGACAAGAACGTTCCTGAAATGAACTGGCCCACCCAGAGTTCCGACCTAAACCCTGATGACATTCGTTACAATGTCGACTCTGCTATGGACCCTAGCATCGAACATCACTACCTTCTCTTCCTTAAAGAGTTTGTTAACGATTATGTCACCAGTTTCAGTATTTATATCAGGCCGCAATCCACACACGCCTCTTAACAAGACAAAAGTTGACCTGGTAAGAAACATGTGTGGATTGTGGCATTCATTCTGCAAACATTTATATAGCATGTGTTGACACTTTTTATGTTTATCATTAAGATCAGGTATTGTCAGTGCAGTCTCAGTAGAACAGGCTTGAAAATGAATATCTAAGATTCAAAACTAGTCGCCTGATATAAATAATGCAAGTGGTGACAGAATTGTTAACAAACGCTTTCAGGTACTTAAAAAAGTTGCTGGTTTCCTATCAACAAAATGTTGAAATTAAAAAATTACCTTCTCTGGTTTCAGCTCTTCAGGAAAAATGGGCTGACCCCTCCACAGACATTCAGACATGACAATGAAAGTGCCTCCTGCAGAGTTCAAGTCCTGATAAACGTGAAGAGTGGACACACCTCATATTAATATCCACTAACTCGTGTCTGGATATTTTCTAGGGGATACTGTATATTTGTACCCATCTCGTCAGCAAAGAACATGTCTGCAAAGCAATTTACGAGGTGTTAAGCAAAATTTGCTGCAACGAGATTCTTTCGTGCATATAGTTGTAGGCTCCTTAGATATACTTCCTCAGCACGTGTAGCAAGTAGTGCTGAGCTGAATGATGATGTACACCTTTAGTTTTGTTTTGTTACCATTAGCTTTCGGCTCTCCCATATCTGATCTAAAAGCAGAATGTGTTTGCTTAGGAGTTTGTTTCGATCATGTCAACATTGTTTGCAGGAGCACATGTAAAATTAAGGGAAGACTTTCATACCAACATCTTAGACTGAATGATCTCCGTCGTCAAAGGGTTTTCTACAACTCAACATCTAGCACTCACTTACGCTAGTATACTATTACTGTAACATTGAACAGAGCATGTCCCACGCACCTATGTAAAAGAAAACAACGCACCCTTGGAGTAGTTAAGATAATTACTGGTACTGTATGATGTCGCCTAGATGCCTAGCCGGGTTAGAGACATTACTGTTGGCAGACGTGACAGCTCCGTGTACTAAATTTCGCACCATGTACACCCAAATCACCTACAGATTCCGAATACACCGTGTATGCACCATAATTAAAACTACTCGTATGAACTGTCCTGGAAAACTTACTTTTTGTGAGCACTTAGAGCAGTTTAGTAAAAATACCAACGAATATAGCATTTTTGATAGATAACACTGACTTGCAAGTGTGATACAGTAATGCAACAAATTGTGATATTAGCCATAAACGTTAAGTGCTACGAGAATTGGAGTTATAACTGTAGCGCTCTGGAATGAGATTTTGCAGACTTACACTGCCATCAGTAGGTAAACAGAACATTAATTGCTTCTGGATTCTATTTATCTTCTCGCTGCTAGCAATTGCGATAACTGGAAAGCCTCGACACACACACATACACACACACACACACACACACACACACACACACACACACACACACACTTCCGAACGAACCAGGTAAACAGCGTGGCTGCCTTTATTTCTTTTATGTGTAGTAAATTTTTGCGTTCACCAAAAAGTTGATGCACAATTTTCTTAGGACATATTTGCCATAAATACATGCTATAGAAAACATAGATATTTTTCAGATGTGAAGTACCACAATTTTATTCGTAACTTCCCAATCTTGCGGTTTCGTCAGAAGGCCATCGTCTAAAATGTCACCGGATGGCAGAGAATGAGGTCACTGCCTACACTGACGCTGACGCTTCTTGGGCACGCCGGCTGTGACAGAATTTTCAGTGAAAGCTAAACACAGCGGCAGTGACGCCTCGGCAGAAGTGACGTTGCGGAAGTGATGAAACCTACGCTCACGCTGCACCTCGCTTTGCTGTCAACCTTTTGTGGCGCTCACTTTATTAGGTGGCGGCACAGTTGCGTAGGTAAGCATGCGTTAATGTTCAAGGACATCTGTCTTTACCACCTTCAGCCGCAGTATGTACTTCTACTTTCCGTACCTAAAATGCTTCGGATGTACGCAGGTTTTCAGTACTTCTCGAGTGGCAATGTCAAACGATTTAAGTGTCATTTTTCTCAAAATGCGTTTCCAGTGCAGTTGCGTTCTCGGTACTCGGCTGCACTTGGTTAGAGTTGTTGCAACTGCCAAATCATGGAGAAAATGTTTCAAACATTCATTAATTACTAGATACTCACGATCTTTGTGTCAAGCATTGCTTCCCTCTGGAGTTCCAAGTCCAATGCGTTAAAGTTTTCGTTCCGCAAGGTTTACACATGACTGTTGAGTTAGTTGAAGTTACGAGCCCATTCCATGTAATTCCAATGCATACAACTGTCTTCTTTGATATTAAAAATGTTACTGAAATATTGTTATCAATGCACGCGTCTAAGGTCCCCAAGGACAGTATGATCAAAATGTCTCATACACATTTATCTCGAAGAGCCATTAAAAAATCTTACTCTGAAACAGAAGAATGGATAAATGTCAATGTATTCAAACGGAAAAAGAACAGCCATGTTTATCAGCTGCAAAAGAAAAGAACTGGTGCCTATGTTGCCATTTCTCTGTAAGTAGCACTGGGAGTTCTACAGTAAAGTTTGCAACGCCTCATCCCGAGAACGATGTTGTCTAACAAAAAGAAATCACCACTGAGAGGCTTTTTTCCTCGAATTTAATTTCGTCGTTCTCCTGTAAAAAATTTAAATCATGTGGGAAATGGTTTTTGTTGACTACATTCTACATCTACATCTACATCCATACTCCGCAAGCCACCTGACGGTGTGTGGCGGAGGGTACCCTGAGTACCTCTATCGGTTCTCCCTTCTATTCCAGTCTCGTATTGTACGTGGAAAGAAGGACTGTCGGTATGCCTCTGTGTTGGCTCTAATCTCTCTGATTTTATCCTCATGGTCTCTTCGCGAGATATACGTAGGAGGGAGCAATATACTGCTTGACTCTTCGGTGAAGGTATGTTCTCGAAACTTTAACAAAAGCCCGTACCGAGCTACTGAGCGTCTCTCCTGCAGAATCTTCCACTGGAGTTTACCTATCATCTCCGTAACGCTTTCGCGATTACTAAATGATCCTCTAACGAAGCGCGCTGCTCTCCGTTGGATCTTCTCTATCTCTTCTATCAACCCTATCTGGCGCGGATCCCACACTGCTGAGCAGTATTCAAGCAGTGGGCGAACAAGCGTACTGTAACCTACTTCCTTTGTTTTCGGATTGCATTTCCTTAGGTTTCTTCCAATGAACCTCAGTCTGGCATCTGCTTTACCGACGATCAACTTTATATGATCATTCCATTTTAAATCACTCCTAATGCGTACTCCCAGTTAATTTATGGAATTAACTGCTTCCAGTTGCTGACCTGCTATTTTGTAGCTAAATGATAAGGGACCTATCTTTCTATGTATTCGCATCACATTACACTTGTCTACATTGAGATTCAATTGCCATTCCGTGCACCATGCGTCAATTCGCTGCAGATCCTCCTGCATTTCAGTACAATTTTCCATTGTTGCAACCTCTCGATACACCACAGCATCATCTGCAAAAAGCCTCAGTGAACTTCCGATGTCATCCACCAGGTCATTTATGTATATTGTGAATAGCAACGGTCCTATGACACTCCCCTGCGGCACACCTGAAATCACTCTTACTTCCGAAGACTTCTCTCCATTGAGAATGACATGCTGCCTTCTGTTATCTAGGAACTCCTCAATCCAATCACACAACTGATCTGATAGTCCGTATGCCCTTACTTTGTTCATTAAACGACTGTGGGGAACTGTGTCAAACGCCTTGGGGAAGTCAAGAAACACAGCATCTACCTGTGAACCCGTGTCTAAGGCCCTCTGAGTCTCGTGGACGAATAGCGCGAGCTGGGTTTCACACGACCGTCTTTTTCGAAACCCATGCTGATTCCTACAGAGTAGATTTGTAGTCTCCAGAAAAGACATTATACTCGAACATAATACGTGTTCCAAAATTCTACAACTGATCGACGTTAGAGATATAGGTCTATAGTTCTGCACATCTGTTCGACGTCCCTTCTTGAAAAGGGGGATGACCTGTGCCCTTTTCCAATCCTTCGGAACGCTTCGCTCTTCTAGAGACCTACGGTACACCTCTGCAAGAAGGGGGGCAAGTTCCTTCGAGTACTCTGTGTAAAATCGAACTGGTATCCCATCAGGACCAGCGGCCTTTCCTCTTTTGAGCGATTTTAATTGTTTCTCTATCCCTCTGTCGTCTATTTCGATATCTACCATTTTGTCAACTGTGCGACAATCTAGAGAAGGAAGCACAGTGCAGTCTTCCTCTGTGAAACAGCTTTGGAAGAAGACATTTAGTATTTCGTCCTTTAGTCTGTCATCCTCTGTTTCAGTACCATTTTGGTCACAGAGTGTCTGGACATTTTGTTTTGATCCACCTACCGCTTTGACATAGGACAAAAATTTCTTAGGATTTTCTGCCAAGTCAGTACATAGAACTTTACTTTTGAATTCATTGAAAGCCTCTCGCATAGCCCTCCTCACTCTACATTTCGTTTCGCGTAATTTTTGTTTGTCTGCAGGGCTTTGGCTATGTTTATGTTTGCTTTGAAGTTCCCTTTGCTTCCGCAGCAGTTTTCTAACTCGGTTGTTGTACCACGGTGGCTCTTTCCCACGTCTTACGATCTTGCTTGGCACATACTTATCTAACGCATATTGTACAATGGTTTTGAACTTTGTCCACTGATCCTCAACACTATCTGTACTTGAGACAAAACTTTTGTGTTGAGCCGTCAGGTACTCTGTAATCTGCTTTTTGTCACTTTTGCTAAACAGAAAAATCTTCCTACCTTTTTTAATATTTCTATTTACGGCTGAAATCATCGATGCAGTAACCGCTTTATGATCGCTGATTCCCTGTTCTGCATTAACTGATTCAAATAGTTCGGGTCTGTTTGTAACCAGAAGGTCTAATATGTTATCGCCACGAGTCGGTTCTATGTTTAACTGCTCAAGGTAGTTTTCAGATAAAGCACTTAAAAATATTTCACCGGATTCTTTGTCCCTGCCACCCGTTGTGAACGTTTGAGTCTCCCAGTCTATATCCGGCAAATTAAAATCTCCACCCAGAACTATAACATGGTGGGGAAATCTACTCGAGATATTTTCCAAATTATTCTTCAGGTGCTGAGCCACAACAGCTGCTGAGCCCGGGGGCCTATAGAGACATCCAATTACCAGGTCTGAGCCTGGTTTAACCGTGACCTTCACCCAAATCATTTCACAATTCGAATCTCCGTCAATTTCCTTCGATACTATTGCACTTCTTATCGCTATAAATACGCCTCCCCCTTCACTGTCCAGCCTGTCTCTGCGGTATACATTCCAATCTGAGTTCAGGATTTCATTACTGTTTACATGTGGTTTCAGCCAACTTTCTGTCCCTAGTAGTATATGGGCGTTGTGAGCGTTTATTAATGAGAGCAGTTCTGGGACCTTTCGATAGACGCTCCTGCAGTTTACTATTAGCACATTAATATTGTTATTCCCTGTTGCATTTTACCTACTCCTGCCTTGCTGCGTCTCAGGAGGCGTCTTGTCGGGCCTAGGGAGGGAATTCTCTAACCTAAAAAAAAACCCATGTGCACTCCACACGTAGTATGCTACCCTCGTAGCCGTTTCCGGCGTGTAGCGCACGCCTGACCTATTCAGGGGGACCCTACATTTCTCCACCTGATAGCGGAGGTCGAGAAATTTGCACCCCAGCTCTCCGCAGAATCGTCTGAGCCTCTGGTTTAAGCCTTCCACTCGGCTCCAAACCAGAGGACCGCGATCGGTTCTGGGAACGATACTACAAATAGTTAGCTCAGATTCCACCCCACGAGCGAGGCTTTCCGCCTTCACCAACTCCGCCAACCGCCTGTACGAACTGAGGATGACCTCTGAACCCAGACGGCAGGAGTCATTGGTGCCGACATGAGCAATAATTTGCAGTCGGGTGCAGCCAGTGCTCTCTATCGCCGCCGGTAGGGCCTCCCCCCGGCAAGCAGACAGAGTGAACACTGGCCTTCTTCCCCGACCTTTCCGCTATTTCCCTAAGGGGCTCCATCACCCGCCTAACGTTGGAGCTCCCAGTAACTAATAAACCCCTCCCCCCGTGTGCCTGCTCGGACCTTGCTGAAGGAGCAGCCACATGTCCACTCACAGGCAGAGCGGGCGATGCCACACGGCCAGCCTCCACATTGACCCTCCGCCTCGTACGCCGCGAACGCCGCTGAACCCGCCACTCCCCTTGGGGAGAGGGTGGCCCAACCGCGCCCGGTACCCGCGAAGATGTCTCGACAGCAGGGACAGTGGGTGAAGCATGTAACACCTGGGGTGTACCTTGCGACGCACCAGACTCCCCACTGCCGCTACACTCCGAGGCAGCAGCCTGAAGACGGCTGACCGCGGCCATCAACACGCTCAGCTGTTCGCGAAGAGTGGCCAGCTCCTCGTGCGTCCGTACACAGCAGTCACACATCCTATCCATCCTAAGGAATCAAATTACTGAAGAGACTTAATCAACTTTTAACTAGACTGCTAATTCACTAAAGGCTGATTATTGACTAAACTGTGATTGCTAACCACTTCTTGTAGAAAACAATGAAAATAGCACTACCTGTCTCTGGACTGTATTCAAAACAAACACTACCACTACTAAAGGGACTCTCTCTGACTGTATTCAAAACAAACACGAAATCTATGGAACATTTTTAGTAATAAATGAAAAGCACCAGTTTGCTTTTGTCCTACAATATTACTTTTATTGCTAACCGGTTTTCGGCTGACAAGGCCCTCTTCAGACATTTACTGAGTATTATCACCAAGGAAGTTAAATATTAGCAGACAACATTGGAAAACAAGTAACACACCTGGACTGAAGTAGAAACATATAGTAACTAACTTCTTTGCAATGAAACAGTAAAAGCTGTACAGTACATGAATAACAATGGAGTAGACAGGAAAACCGGTTAGCAATAAAAGTAATATTGTAGAACCAAAGCAAACTGGTGCTTTTCATTTATTATAATGTTGTTCTACCAAGAACCGACGGAAGATTCTGTTAGCATTTTTAGTACTTAAAAATTAATGCTGTAGTTCCATACTTACATCATCACTAATAAATCGTTATGCCTAAGTATTATTGGCACTTGGAACAAAAGCTTTCTTATTGGCGCTTAAGACTAGTCAGTTTCCTTGTATGACATTTAGAACGTTCTTAATAAGTAATTTATATTCTAACTGATTATCGTTTGCAGCGATGGGGTGAGCAGTATAATTCTGTAGTATCAGAATACCTTCTCAACATTTTGGATACAAATAAGTCATGTACAAAAAAAAATACAATGGTTTCGGTTGTCCTGACACATATGAGACTTGGCGCTTACAACGTTTGACATTTCTGCCATTTCCATGCCACTCTCGAAGCGTCTGTGGAAAGTGGATGAGCGACGGTCAGTACACGAGTAGAGGGTGTTGGGCCTCCACGCCTTCTCATAGTGTGTTGACGTCGTAGGCTGGGGTAGGATAGGCGGCGGTCTATGGTGGATCTAACGACAGAGTACAGTGTTGGTTCAGACATTTAGAGTATCGGAGCACATCGTTCAGCGCATATTGTTCAAGACGGGGATCCACTCCAGATCAGCCCCACGTGTTTCTGTTTTGAGCCAACGTCACCGTCAATTACGACTGCAGTAGGCAGCAGATCAAACGAGATTTTTCCGTGGATCAATGGAAACGTGTCGCCTGATCAAATGAATCACATTTCTCGTTACACCAAGTCGATAATCGTATCTGGAGACGCCGAAATCCAGATGAGCAGCTGCTTGTAGCATGCACCACGGCTGGTGCGAGCAGTAGTATGCTGTGGTGGACTGTGGTCTCCATGAAAATTGTGGGTGGCCATTTGCATCCACTCGTGCTTGATGTCTTCCCTGAGGGCGGTGGCAACTTTCAGCAGGGTAACTGTCCTTCTCACAAGGGTAAAATCGTGCTACAGTAGTTAGGAGGGCATGATACTGGACCCACGTTGATATCTTGGTCATTAAATTCGGCTGATCTGAACCCGGAGGAAAACATGAAGGACTCTATCGGGCGCCAGCTTTATGTCCACTAATCACTGCCCCGTACTGTACAGACATTGCATGACCTGAGCGTAGGCGTCTGGTGTCACATACTTTCGGAACCCCACTAGGGACTTGTCCTTATACGTCAAGCAGTATCTCTTCGGTCCAAAAGTGCACCAACGTGCTATTAAGCAGGTGATCATAATATTTTGATCCATCGGTGCAAGAGATGATGAAACTGTCCACGGGGACTGTTGAAAATGAGGGTATGTCCGAACCTTGTTCAGCACAGAAAATACGAGTATTAGCGTACAGGCTGATTCAGAACAGATTTCAGTTGTTTATGATAGACAAACTATGGAAAGTAGAACACATTGCACATGGCTCTGGATGGAGGAAAGTTCAAAGTTTTATCTTCGCGCACGTACTGTACCATACACTCAACGTGAGCACCTTCCGTTGTTCGAGAAGCATCGAAACGGTAGTCCGTTTCACTCCACAGACCAACAGGTCCCTGTTTACTGCACCGACAGCTTCAATAGTTCGATTTCTCAGCTCGTGAAGAGTAACTGTCACAGGCATCATAAAGAATCTGTCTTTTACATATCCCTCCACTCAACCGCAATAAAAAAATCGCAAGGTGTGACGTGGGAGGCCAAAAACAACGAGCAAGATCTTGTTGCCACTTCTTCCAATCCAGCATTGTGGGCTGTTATTGTTAAGATAAGACCGCACCTCAAAGTGAAAATGAGTCGGGGCGTCGTCATGCATCAAGACGAAATCGTTGGAATCTTCGTGAAGTTGAGGAAACGACCAGTTTTGTAGCAAGTCCGGGCATGACATTCCTGTCAGTTTCCTCCGCAACAGGAAAGTCTCATAAACTTTGTGAACAGAAAGAGCGCAAAACACATTCAGTTTCGATGTGCTTCTTTCATGTTCGACGAGGACGCCAGGACTGAAGTGATATCAGGTGTTCCCCAGGGAAGCGTCCTGGGACCTCTACTGTTCCTGATCTATATAAATGACCTGGGTGACAATCTGAGCAGTTCTCTTAGGTTGTTCGCAGATGATGCTGTAATTTACCGTCTAGTAAGGTCATCCGAAGACCAGTATCAGCTGCAAAGCGATTTAGAAAAGATTGCTGTATGGTGTGTCAGGTGGCAGTTGACGCTAAATAACGAAAAGTGTGAGATGATCCACATGAGTTCCAAAAGAAATCCGTTGGAATTCGATTACTCGATAAATAGTACAATTCTCAAGGCTGTCAATTCAACTAAGTACCTGGGTGTTAAAATTACAAACAACTTCAGTTGGAAGGACCACATAGATAATATTGTCGGGAAGGCGAGCCACAGGTTGCGTTTCATTGGCAGGACACTTAGCAGATGCAACAAGTCCACTAAAGAGACAGCTTACACTACACTCGTTCGTCCTCTGTTAGAATATTGCTGCGCGGTGTGGGATCCTTACCAGGTGGGATTGACGGAGGACATCGAGAGGGTGCAAATAAGGGCAGCTCGTTTTGTATTATCGCGTTATAGGGGAGAGAGTGTGGCAGATATGATACACGAGTTGGGATGGAAGTCATTAGAGCATAGACGTTTTTCGTCGCGGCGAGACCTTTTTACGAAATTTCAGTCACCAACTTTCTCTTCCGAATGCGAAAATATTTTGTTGAGCCCAACCTACATAGGTAGGAATGATCATCAAAATAAAATAAGAGAAATCAGAGCTCGAACAGAAAGGTTTAGGTGTTCGTTTTTCCCGCTCGCTGTTCGGGAGTGGAATAGTAGAGAGATAGTATGATTGTGGTTCGATGAACCCTCTGCCAAGCACTTAAATGTGAATTGCAGAGTAGTCATGTAGATGTAGATGTAGACTTTGTGATCCCAAAATTCTTAAATTATGGCGATTTACTTCACCCGATGGATGAAACGTCGATCGTCCCAAAGGATGAGTCGTTAGGAAAAAGTGTCCTATTCCACATCCAGGAGATTTAAAATGCGAAATTCGTACCTTCTTTTATGGTCAGCAGACGCAACTTCTGCAGTAACTGCAACTTGTAAGGCTTCGTATACAGGTGTTGCTTCATAGGCATGTTTCGCTTTAGAACACGCCACATCATTATTTAACGAAGTTGAGGTTCCGGAACTGTTCGTCTTGTAGAAGTCCGAGGCCTCCGCGTGAACGCATCTCGGACACGCTCGACATTTTCATCACAAGTGCGTGGCAGACCAGTGATCTTTCCTTTGCGTATGCAACCAACTTCCAAGAATTTTGTGCGCCAGTCACAAATCTGCTTATGCAGAGGCAACTGAATCGACAGTGCAAAGCACGTTGTTCTTTAACAACAGACTGACTTCGCGCAAATTCCAGCAAACTGTGGTGTAGTCGCAAGTTGCTAGAACAGCCAAGAGCGCAGCTGTGTCAGAACTTTCAGTCTTCCTCTAGCCAGTGAAATCGCAATGTGTTTCTATCCTTCATAGTTTTTCTGTAACAAACAACTGAAATCTGGCCTTACTTTTTGAGTCACCCTGTATAATGCAAGTGAAGGTGTTGAAGACGGTGATTTTAGAAAAAGTGCTTTTGCATGCGAGACACGGACCGTACAAGACATTTAAATTATAGCGTGACACTATGACTGGCAGTTGAAACATGCATGTTGTACCAAAACAACCCCGGTAACGCTTAGAACGTTCTGAAGGACGGAAAACTTGTTGGCTTTGAAGATGGAACTCGTGTCCAGAACTACGTGGCCTGAGTGATGTGGAAAGCATAAGTTGAAAATGGTGATGTCAAAGTTTCCTAGGATTTGATGTGGTGCCGCTATGGTTTAGCCGCGCTGAGTAGCTGACGGTCTTAGGCGCCTTGTCACGGTCCGTGCGGTTTCTCCCCGTCGGAGGTTCGAGCCCTCCCTCAGGCATGGCTGTGTGTGTTGTCCATAGCGTAAGTTAGTTTAAGTTAGATTAATTAGTATGTAGGCTTATGGACGGATGACCTCAGCAGTTTGGTCCCATACGACCTTGCCACAAATTTCCAAATTTCTGTGGTTTAAACAGGTGACATGTTTGGAATACGATGCAGCACCAGCTCCAACTGATGCAAATATGATCCGCCACTTGGACGATAAAAATACAAATCGATGGTTTTGTCTGTTTCAGAGCTATACGGTTATCAGATAAGAAACATCGTCACTGTTTTCTGTAGGTTAATATGACTAACATGCTGTGTACTGTTTCCATGGCATAGCCCGAATTCACGAAGCGATTGTTGTGCTAAGCACGGAACAGCACTTATTAGGTCACGTACGTTGACCTTTATAGACCCATTGTACTCGCTGCTATCATGCTGGATGTCTAAATTTTGAATCTATTTTGTCCTGTACTACACTGAGAGCTGATGTTAGCGTTTTCGACGAAATGTGAAATACGCGCTCATCATCGCATATCTGAACCATTATCAAACTTCAACTTCCAACAAAAGGCAAATCACAGTTGGTGGTCAGTGGTCCTCTCTTTAAACCTGGTCAGTGTATCATCCTGCACAGCATACCAAACGTTACGGGTGACTTTTTGGTAAAATGTTATAGAAACACATGCTGAGAGATACAGAAATCCTCTATAACCCTTAACTATAGCGTTAGCGATGATTTATTTGAGCCTGTGAAGGTATTCATATATCATGGTACGAGGGTTGAAAGTGGCCGTTGTTTTTCGCAAGCGGTCTTATTTCAGAGATATTCCTGCGAGGAGTGTATTGGTGGGAGTGTCAAAAAGGTTTAATGAAAATAAATGTTGCTACAGCTGCCGATAGTTGTCTGTCAGCACGCAACTACAATGGAGTCGCAGCTGAAAACCAACTCCTTAGTTTGAAGCATAATGAGAAGTAAATAATTAGTCAGTTGTATGATGCAAATACCTTGGTATCAACGATTCAAGCGGGAGCGTTGGGATGGCGACGTCAGTCTTAAGTGGCACAGCGAACTCCTAAAACAAATTTATTACGAGTTAAACTTTTGAATCTCTTATATAATCTGTGCTTATTATTTACTTGCTACAAAAGACTTAAATAATAATAATTATAGCAACAATCACAATAACAATAGTACTTACAATAATAACAATATAGCACACTACATGTATCATATTTGAACCGATAATTGCTCCATGACCTTCGGCTGATTTCAAACATTTATCACTATTCTTATGAGAAAAGATAATACTCTGATGCTTTAAGAAATTGCTGCACTATTTATAGTCAATGGTCAATGTAGATAGCAACTTGCAAATTTTCTTATATAGTTCACACGTTACGGCTAAGTCCATTATCAGAACTGAAAAATAAAAACAATAAATTTAATTTATGGTTCAAATGGCTCTGAGCACTATGGGACTTAACTTCTGAGGTCATCAGTCCACTAGAACTTAGAACTACTTAAACCTAACTAACCTAAGGACATCACACACATCCATGCCCGAGGCAGGATTCGAACCTGCACCGTAGAGGTCGCGCGGCTCCGGACTGTAGCGCCTAGAACCGCCTGTAATTTATCAAGTCAAGATTTATAGTAGTGTAGAACTGATGATGGCGAAACGCTTTAATTGTACAGAATGATTCAATAAGTTATGCAATCGAAACTGAACACAGATTGTTAAGTACCGATATGTTCGCTGATCTCTGTAACGAGTATCAACCTATATTGTGTTGTCACACTCTTTCTGAGAAGTTTTTGATGTTACATTATCTGGAGATGTTAATTATTGGTGGTTAACTAGAAAGTATAAACGTCATTGTGGCGGAAAACTTGTGTTAACAGCGCTAAACTACCGCAAGACTAGCCAAGAAACTGCCTGGGGTTTGTATTTATAGGTACTTCAAAAAATGGTTCAAATGGCTCTGAGCACTATGGGATTTAACAGCTGAGGTCATCAGTCCCCTAGAACTTAGAACTACTTAAACCTATCCAACCTAAGGAAATGTAGTAGTAGTAGTAGTAGTTTTATTCATCCGTAGATCTCTTTTTACAAGGATATAGGACATGTCAAAGTATTTACAAGCTTAGATCAATTTACAATAAGCTAATTCGTATACACATATATTTACAGACTTCTAGTTAGTGACAATCATTAGATTTTACTCCTGGTATACAATAATTTATTTACAAATAACTCATTAAATAATGTAATGCCACACTATTCACTCATATTTCACTATCAGTCACTGCACACACTATACACACATTGTTTCATAACACTTCACTCACTACACACACACACACACACACACACACACACACACACACACACACACACACAGGTGATCCTTGGGCCATTTTCTGTACTGCAAGTTCCCATTTGCTATCCTGAAAAACTGAGTCAGCATCCCTTCATAATGAGTGAGATGTTGAGCTCAGAAAGAGGAAGAGGTGTTAGTATTGTGCTATGCATAGCTTGAGGGGAGAGTGTCTCTAGAAAGGAAAAAAGAAGAAAAATAATAAAGTGAAGGTGTTATGTGGAATATTGGATGTTTTATAATCATCATTATTATTATTATTTGTTTGTATAACATTTTTTTATCAAACCCCTACTCTGCTTTATCTAAGTAATCCTTCAATGTATAAAATGTATTGCATAACAGGTACTTTTTAGCTGCCTTCTTAAATAAGTGTATTTTTGAAATTTCTTTAATCTCTTTTGGTAATTTATTGTACAGTTTTATTCCTTGGTAGAAAATGCTGTTTTGAGTTTTATGTTTATTTTTTCTTGGTAAATGTAAGTTGAGTCTATCTCATGTTGCATGGTCATGGACAGAGCTGTTTGTGCAGTAATTGCCAATGTTACTTTTGATGTGTACAACTGACTGGTAAATGTGTTCACATGGAGCAGTTAAAATTCCCAGTGTTTTAAACAGATCTTTACAATGAGCTCGACTACTATTTCTGGTTATTATTCTCATGGCTCTTTTCTGGAGTTTGAAAATTGTGTTCATATTTTGTGGATTTGTTCCCCAAAAAAGAATGCCATAGCTAAGAATTGAGTGTACATATGAATAATATGTAACTAAAAGACACTGCATGTTACACACAGATGATAGAATTCTAAGGGCATAACATGCTGATGACATTCTGTTTGCAAGTACCTTTGTGTGTTCGCACCACTTCAGCTGAGAGTCAATATTCATTCCTAGAAATTTTGCATTTGTTACACAGTCTATAGAGGTGCCATCTACATTTAATTTAACATTGTCATTTTTCCTCTTCAAACTGAAGTTCATGGCATTAGTTTTCTTTATGTTTAATGTCAATTTGTTGCTTATTGACCAATCGTAAACTTCCTTGAGAGTTTCATTTGCTTTCTCGGTAAGGAGTTCTCTTGTTCTCTCAGTGACTATAATATTGCTGTCGTCAGCGAAGAGAATTTTCTCACCATGAGTAACACTACTGGGAAAGTCATTGATGTATATCAGGAATAGTATTGGTCCTAATATGCTACCTTGTGGAACCCCTATATTAATATGTTTTGGTTCTGGTAAGTATTTTACTAAATGTTTAGATCTATTTGAAGTATGTGTTATCTCTACTCTTTGTACCCTATCTGTTAGGTATGATCGAAACCAGTCATTAGCTACCCCTCTTATTCCTAATGCTTCTAATTTATTTAATAGAATCTTGTGGTCGACTGTATCAAAAGCCTTAGAAAGATCCAAAAATATGCCTGTGACACACTCATCTTTATCAAGAGCATTAAGTACAACTTTTGTGAATTCTACTATGGCTGACTCTGTATTTCTGCCACTTCGAAAACCAAACTGTGATTTGCTTAAAAGATTGTATTTATTCAGATAATTCATTAATCTGTCTTTCATAATTGCTTCTATTATTTTTGAGAATGCTGACAGCAGGGAAATGGGCCAGTAATTTTCTATGTCTTCTGCATTACCTTTCTTAAGCAAAGGTACAATTCTTGCCTGTTTTAGCTGCTCTGGAAATGTCCCTGATGTGAAGGATTCATTTATTATATTTGTTAATGGGCCTTGTATAATCCCTATGCATTGTTTCAGTACACACATTGGTACATCATCTAAGCCTTCTGACTTTTTATTTTTTAGCTTTTGAACAGTTTTATTGACTTCATTCTCTGTGGTTGGAAGTAACATCATTGTATCTAGTGCAACAATTTTTGCAGGTGTTATATTTGTTTTGGGGAATTTTTGCTGTAACTTCTCTGCAATACTTGAAAAATGCTCGTTTACATAGTTTGCTAAGTGTTGTGGATCATTTATTACCTTATCCCCCTCCCTTAGCAGTATGTTATTCTGCGTTTGTTTGCCTCTCCCCGTTTCCTTTTTTATAACATCCCAGACTGCTTTGCTTTTATTCTCTGCATTATATATTATTTTGTCATTAAATGACTTTTTTGCAGCAATCAGCACCTTCCTATAAATCTTTTTGTATCTATGATAGAAATTTAAGAATTCTGGATCATTGTGAATCTTTTTCATGGAACTGAGGTGTTTAAGTGTTTGGGAGGACTTCTTAATACCTGCTGTTATCCATCTGTTTTTGTGAGATGTTGATACAGTCATGCATACTTTTGGAAATGCTGTTTCAAAGTTCAATTTAAACAATGTGGAGAATTTGGAGAATTTCATATTCACATTGGTTTCCTTATACACTTCATCCCAGCTTTGTTTTTCTAGTTCTTTTGAAAAATCTTTTATTTTGATTTCTGATAGATGTCGTTTATAGGCTTGTAGTTTAGGGAATGATTCGATGCCTGATTTTACTGTTGTTATTTGACAGAGATGGTCTGATAGTCCGAGATCTTTTACAGCTACATCACATTTTTCCCTGTCTATATTTGTGGCCACATGGTCAATTACTGATGCAGTCATTGTAGTAACCCTTGTTGCACTATTGACCAATAGGGACATGCCAAAACTTTGAAGGATATTTATGAAGGTGCTGCTGGATTCATTTATGATATTAGTGTTGATGTTTATGTCCCCACACAGAATTATGTTGACCTTTGTACTTGAGACTTTATCTAGAACTTCTGTTAATTTATTGAAAAAAGTGTCCACACTACCACTGGGAGATCTATACACACACAAAATGATTAATTTCTTGGTGATATCGAGCCCTGATAATTCAATAGCTGATATTTCAATGTGTTTGTCTTCACTTACTGTACTGAGGTCATGTCTAGATTTCAACTGTGTTCCTTTTCTGATATAAATGCATGATCCTCCACCCCTTGAAGTAGTTCTGCAGTAAGAGTTTGCCCTTTCATACAATGATAATACTACATGTTGGATTTCTGTGTCTCTACACCAGTGCTCAGTAATACAAACTACTGTGCAGTTCAAAGATTGGAGCTCAACTTCTAATGCTTGTATTTTATTTTTTATTGATTGCATGTTTTGATGGAGGATTGTTAAGTCTGTGAAATGCCCCATGTTACTCTTTCCGATGGTTTGTTTTTCTTTGTGACATCTGGTATGTGTGATTTTTGAAGTGTTATAATCTGTCTTGTGAGTGATTGTTTCAGTATTTTTTGAACTGCTAGAGATACTCTTTAGGCAGGGGAACCTGTTGTCTGGATTTATCCTAAAAAAGACCTACTTTTCCTACCTATGACAACAGGTATTTGACCATGTGTGGCCCGAGATCCACCCCCTATACTTTCATGAATCAGCTGTACCAATCTTCCCTTCCCAGTCCTGTTTAGGTGTAGGCCATGCCTAGTGAAACCCCATCTGTTGATAGTCCCGACGGGCACCAGAGAAACATTCATGCCCGAGGCAGGATTCGAACCTGCGACCGTAGCGGTCGCGCGGTTCCAGACTGTAGCGCCGGCCGGCTTGTAGGTACTTTTTTGTGTTAGTTGATTATTCATTTTTACGTAATGCGCGGGTATTGTAAGGGAAAACAGCTTCGTTCTATAAGTGACGTTTGTGACGTACAGAACATCTTCAGCGGTACACTGTCGTGCCCTCTGTGTTAGAAAAAAATGGTTCAAATAGCTCTGAGCACAATGCGTCTTAACTTCTGAGGTCATCAGTCGCCTAGAACCTAATACTACTTAAACCTAACTAACCTAGGAACATCACACACATCCATGCCCGAGGCAGGATTCGCACCTGTGAGCCGGCCGGAGTGGCCGAGCGGTTCTAGGCGCTACAGTCTGGAACCGCGCGACCGGTCTATTCCCTAGATATGATGTCTGTAGATCTTTTTTCTGGAGGAAAGCTGAAAGATGCTGTGTACAAGGACATACCAACTACATCCGATGATATGCAACGACGTATTACTGAGGTCTGGTCCGACGTCTCTGCTCTGCGGTTCTAGGCGCTTCAGTCCGGAACCGCCCGACTGCTGCGGTCACGGGTTCGAATCCTACCTCGGCCATGGATGTGTGTGATGTCCTTAGGTTAGGTATGTTTAAGTAGTTCTAAGTTCTACGAGACTGATGACCTCAGATGTTAAGTCCCATAGTGCTCAGAGCCATTCGAACCTGCGACCGTAGCGGTCGCTCGGTTTCAGACTGTAGCGCCTAGAACCGCACGGCCACTCCGGCCGGCTGTGTATTAGACCAGGCTGAAAAAAAGATTAAAGGGGTAGCCTCCCCTTGAAAAGGATTTATTTTGTGGGAGAGTTTCTTTTTCTAGCCGTCAGAAGCTGATGAAAGTCGACGACACTCCTAGACTCCAGCAAGTGAGGTTTTCCTGTGTTTTGTGTTGCTCACAGTCTTCGATTTTTTTTACTGGTGAACCCCCTGTATCCTAGTGTGGACTATTCTTCATGTCTAGGCAACTGTCCGAGTATTAGCAGCAGTTCGTGATTGTACTTTTCATCGTTAGCAGAAGACATCACATACGTGTGTCATCTAATAGCCCAAACATATCATCAAATTTCCTGAGCTACAATCGTTATCCAATGACGCGCTTAGATCACTTGCTGGGTAGTGAGGCGTAAGGTTAGTGAAGAGTTTGGCACTTTGTTGGTGTACGAGAAATGGCGTTGATGGGTTGTGAGACAGAAGGTCTCACACAGGGCGGGAGGTTTCATCATCAGGTGGCGACCGATGTCTGCGCAGAAGCACCGTAACGACAGCAAAGGCGTGGGTGCGCATGTAGGTAAGCGTGTGATGGCATTTACGACTGTCAGCCTATTCTAAACACTACACAAGTAATCTGTTATGTTTCTACACAGCGTGCATTCGGTGGCACGCAATGAAACGTTCCTTTCGTCCTTTCCTCGGAGCTTCCGGAGCGTTGCACCAAGTCCCATTTGCGGCGGTGCTCACAAATCACGCAACGGGCGCCGTGCACAACTTACTGCTCCACAGATGTAACAGTAAACGTTTATTGACGCACTGAGATTAATTATCTGTGTTACACTATACTCCGATTAAACTTACTTTATGATCGAGGTTTCAGCGATTTTTTTTTTTCGAGCTCGATTTGCTCTCTGTGCTGCTTGCTTTGCTTGTTACACGGATCGCTTTGCAAAGCGTGGCTGGCCGTACGCCGACAACACTGCCCCCTGGCACTGCAGTCTGTAAATCACATACTAATTTTAATCGGAGTGTACCAATTATTCTAAATACAGGTCGCCAATCTCGCTTTGACGCGCGAGTCACAGTTCAACTTCTTACAACTCTGAAGTCCATAATACAAAAGCCCTGTAGTTATCCATCCAACTACTTACTATAATCACAGAATGATTCTAGATCCGACGATGGGACACGACTATCTTCACCGTTAACAGTTCAGTGCACCGCCTCCAACTGCCAACCAGCTACTCCCACCGAGAGTCACAACAGCGAAACAGGAATATCGTTCAGAGTTAATAGTGGGGGAAAAGAACACTATCCTCAAATTTGCACGGAAACAAACGAAATTCATTAGCAACAATTAACCTTAGACAACTTCATTTCAACATCACCTCCAGCTAGTTAATGCCTACGCGGTCTGATCTGAAGCCTCTTTTTAGCGAAAAAGAATAGTTTGCGCCCTCTGATCGGCAACAATCGCCAAGAAAATCGGGAAAGTGCCTGAACAGAATCGACGTCCGGGCACGGGAACGCACTTTGGAATCCTTTATAGGCTCTCTGTGCTGGAAATGCAACCTCATACATCGCGAAGGATCACTAACTCCAGACTTACATCCCGACACCAGTTTAGAAGACCATTTCCGCTCCAGAGCGCCCACGACTTGCCATTTCATCCCCATGAGCGCTGCCGGCCGACCCTTCGATTTCATGAACTCCAAGTCATTCCACCAAATTATTTAGCATTGAGGACTTCCGACAGTCCGATCCAGGAGTAGAATGTAAGTATTTCCTTCGGCCATTTCATGCTCCCACTAATAGAGGAACCGATGGCCCTAGCAGTCTGGTCCCTTCAATCCCACAAACCAACCAACCAACTAATAGAGCATGTGTAAACTGTTGCTTTTAGACAACACTTTCGGGATCTTTTTTGCCATGGGCGTTGGAAACACCGGCCATCATGAAGAGATTACTCGCCCTGTAAGCCAGCAGTATAGTCTCCGGTTACAACCTATTTAGAAGGATTAGCCAAAGTCCAGACCGTCAGTTCCAAGCTGAAAGAAGCCCCCTTCCCTGAGAAAACGAGTTTCAAATGCTTCAAATGGCTCTAAGCATTATGGGACTTAACATCTGAGGCCATCAGTCCCCTAGACGTAGAACTACTTAAACCTAACTAACTAACGACATCACATGCATCCTTGCCCGAGGCAGGATTCGAACCTGCGACCGCAGCAGCAGCGCGGTTCCGCACTGAGGCGGCCGGCAGAAAACGAGTTTGTCGTAGATAATAGGCTCAGGATGACCACATAAGCACCACCAGGAAATCAGATCTAACAATAATCTGCAACACATGTCGAGAAAGTAATCCTCCATACACAGAAAAAGTACACATTAACATTGTAGGCCCACATATTTGTGTCTGCGACATACACTGATGAGACAAAACGTTATCATCAACTGCTAAGTAGCCTGTTTCTTCGTCTTTGGAATAAAATACATTACTGATTTTGCGTATCAGGTATCCAACAGTTGGATGGTAGGTTTGTGGAAGTATGCCGCACTAGATACACTCCTGGAAATTGAAATAAGAACACCGTGAATTCATTGTCCCAGGAAGGGGAAACTTTATTGACACATTCCTGGGGTCAGATACATCACATGATCACACTGACAGAACCACAGGCACATAGACACAGGCAACAGAGGATGCACAATGTCGGCACTAGTACAGTGTATATCCACCTTTCGGAGCAATGCAGGCTGCTATTCCCCCATGGAGACGATCGTAGAGATGCTGGATGTAGTGCTGTGGAACGGCTTGCCATGCCATTTCCACCTGGCGCCTCAGTTGGACCAGCGTTCGTGCTGGACGTGCAGACCGCGTGAGACAAAGCTTCATCCACTCCCAAACATGCTCAATGGGGGACAGATCCGGAGATCATGCTGGCCAGGATAGTTGACTTACACCTTCTAGAGCACGTTGGGTGGCACGGGATACATGCGGACATGCATTGTCCTGTTGGAACAGCAAGTTCCCTTGCCGATCTAGGAATGGTAGAACGATGGGTTCGATGACGGTTTGGATGTACCGTGCACTATTCAGTGTACCCTCGACGATCACCAGAGGTGTACGGCCAGTGTAGGAGATCGCTCCCCACACCATGATGCTGGGTGTTGGCCCTGTGTGCCTCGGTCGTATGCAGTTCTGATTGTGGCGCTCACCTGCACGGCGCCAAACACGCATACGACCATCATTGGCACCAAGGCAGAAGCGACTCTCATCGCTGAAGACGACACGTCTCCATTCGTCCCTCCATTCACGCCTGTCGCGACACCACTGCAGGCGGGCTGCACGATGTTGGGGCGTGAGCGGAAGACGGCCTAACGGTGTGCGGGACCGTAGCCCAGCTTCATGGAGACGGTTGCGAATGGTCCTCGCCGATACCCCAGGAGCAACAGTGTCCCTAATTTGCTGGGAAGTGGCGGTGCGGTCCCCTACGGCACTGCGTAGGATCCTACGGTCTTGGCGTGCATCCGTGCGTCGCTGCGGTCCGGTCCCAGGTCGACGGGCACGTGCACCTTCCGCCGACCACTGGCGACAACATCGTATACGCCCTCGCTCGAAGTCCGTCAACTGCACATACGGTTCACGTCCACGCTGTCGCGGCATGCTACCAGTGTTAAAGACTGCGATGGAGCTCCGTATGCCACGGCAAACTGGCTGACAGTGACGGCGGCGGTGCGCAAATGCTGCGCAGCTAGCGCCATTCGACGGCCAACACCGCAGTTCCTGGTGTGTCCGCTGTGCCGTGCGTGTGATCATTGCTTGTACAGCCCTCTCGCAGTGTACGGAGCAAGTATGGTGGGTCTGACACACCGGTGCCAATGTGTTCTTTTTTCCATTTCCAGGAGTGTATCTATGCACTGGTCATGTAATTCGCGTAAATAACGGGCCACTGATTCGCGTACATGATGATGGCACCCGATAGCGAGCCATACGGGTTCCATAGGATTTACATCAGGCGAATTTGGTTGCCCAGTCTTCAAGGTAAGTTCAGTATAACGCTCCTCAAAGCACTGTAGCACGGTTCTGTCTGAGAGACAAGGACAGTTGTACTGCTGAAAGATGTCACCACTGTGGGAGAGACATCAAGCGTGGAGGGATGCACGTGGTTTGCAGCTGCCAACTTGACTTCAGTTACTGCCACAGGTCCCGTGCCAGGGCAGGAGAATACCTCTCGTATCATAATACTGCCCCCCGCTTCCGTGGCGCGCTGCACGTTTCGAGCCGCCGTTCATCGCGATAACAGTGTTTGTGGAGACGACTATCGACCTAGTGTAGCAAAAATGAGATTCACCCGGAGAGCCGACACGTTTTGGTTGATCGACGACCGAGTCCCGATGGTCCTGTGCCCAGTGCAGTCGTAATGGAAGATGTCGTTGGTGAACAAGTGAACACGTAGGGGTGGTCTGCTGCGATATTCAACAATGTACTACGAACAGTGTGCTCCGAAACACTTGCGCATGCACCAGTATTGTGCTCTTTCGGCAGAGATGCCACAAATCACTATTTATCCTAGTTTACAGAACAGACAAGTCTCCCAACCTCACGTTCTTTGAAGAGTCGTGGACGTCCAACCATTCATCGCCTAGTGGTAGTTTCACTGTCGTTCTACTTCTTTACGTAGATGTTCACGGCAGTTGCGCGAGAACATTCGACCAGTTTCGCCGTTTTTGAGATACTCTTTCACGGGTCTTTATTATTATTATTATTATTATTAATCGATAATAATCAGCCCTTTGTCGAAGTCTCTTATCTCAATGGATTTCCCCATTTGCGGCCCATATCTTCGCTAGGGCGATCCCCCTTCTCCCCCTTCCGTGTCTTCTCCGCTTGCATACTTTTGTTACCGACGACACCTGGCGGCATCCAACGCTGCAGTGGGCGGAGGTCATAATGTTTTGGCTTATGAGTGTATTGCTACACCAAAAAAAAAGAAAATAAATAAATATTGTCCCAGTGCCCCAGTTCAGAAAAAATATCTCAGTTGTAAGGTAAACACCGAAAGCGGTAATCTTTTCTGACACAGCCGGCCGCTGTGGCCAAGCGGTTCTAGGTGCTTCAGTTTGGAACCGCGCGACTGATACGGTCGCAGGTTCGAATCCTGCTTCGGTCATGGATGTGTGTGATGGCCTTAGGTTAGTTAGGTTTAAGTAGTTCTAAGTTCTAGGGGACTGATGACCTCAGATGTTATATCCCATAGTGCTCAGAGCCATTTCAACCATCTTCTGACACACCCTACTGGGAAACCATCCGCCCCATTCTCAGTTCGCTGGGTTTTGGGGGGAAAGAACGAACAAAAATGCGCCAAACTCCGGAATGAAATTTGGAAATGAATGGACACTATATCTCGTCGACGGCAATAAGCCATTTGCTTCTAAATTCTTTAAACAGAAGAAGATATTCGGTCTTCAAGAATGTAATTTCACGCTTCGTGAATAGGTATCTGTAGGGGGCATAATGCAACTGTAGTGATGGGTACGAGGGCGAAAGGAAACGAAGGCACTAAAATCTACCATTAACATGAGGTGATGGACACTTCATCTATGTGTCAACAACGTATCCTATAGCATTGTCAGTTGGTAACCAAGGTGACAACTTTCATAATAAAGTATCTATATAACATGCAAATGATTTCTTATTTAAAGTAATACACACTTCGTCTCCATTGTAAACTTCCAAAGTGAGTGAAGAATTTAAATGCAGTCTGTATGCTGTTATACGTTTCTACTTTTCTCATCACACATGCATTTTTAGATCACATTTCGCTTCTTCTTTCAGTTGGTCCTTTCTGCTGTTTTGATCTTGGGAGCCGCGTACTGAAGGAACTAAGAACAATTACGTACTTCTAAATTAATTATTTTTTATGAATTCTAAAGACCGTTTCGAGGAACTTTTTTCAAAAGTTTAAGAAGGAACTCTTCACAAGTACTTTTAAAACGGCAAAACTTTTTATCTCTCGCGAAAACTAACGAAGAATACGTAGTGAAGATGACTGAAAATGGAGTGAGGATGAGTTCAATTGGTTCAGATGAACCGGGAGCGACTAGTGGTCGAATGTTCTACGTCCGTTTAATGTCAAGGCCGTTAATAGAGGAATATTTTCTCTCGTAATTGTTACGACGTGAGCAGAAGACACCTCTTAAGTGGAACTAATCGACTTAACTATGTGAAATGGACCGGAATGAGACCCTAACTGCTGTTGTATAGTTATAGAAACTATGCTACCATTGTAGGTCTCGCAAATATCCTTTCATTAGCGGTACAGGCCCATACGTTTAGTTGCCTTAACTGAAAGCCAAGAGAAGCGTTTACTTCTTGGACAGTGTAACACAGTAATTACTTTTGTTGCAGTATAACCATCATAACGATATGTAGCAGGCGAAGTTACTTCTATTAAGTATCATCTTTTTGTTTTTTAAGCAATAAGCTAAGTCACGATGTGTAGCATTACGTAAGACGTGTTTTCTAAGATATTCGTAGTATACAACGAAGCATTGACACCGCTTTGTTCCCTGTACTGTTAGTCCTTCCCACAATCAGTATGTATAGTTTTCGCTCTAAATATTTCGTAGCAGTATATATACCTTCCTTCATCCTCTCGGTACAGAAGTCACAACACACATGATTGTGAAAATATTTAGCACGAAGTTTCACTTGTCCTGTCTAAAGCATCACAGTTGCACCAGGAATTTCAAGAATACAGTTCAAAAACAAAGTAACTAATGTTATACAGGGTGAGCACAAAGTCTTGCCCTGATTATATCAGTTTATTAGAGAATAACCGCTTGACATAACAATTTATATTTGATGCCGTTATATAGGTTAGTGTTTTTTAAGGCCACTTACGTTAGTAACCTCACGTGTGCTCCCTTGGTAGCTCGGAGAATGTCGAGGCGGTATACCAGTTCCCGCCAGGTGTTTCGTAACATGTGTTCTGTCACAGAACCCACAGCAGCTTGTATCCTAGCCTTCAGTTCGTCGACGTCAGCAACTGATGTGACGAAGACTCTGTCCTTGATGTAGCCCCAGAAAAAACAGTGAAGGGGCGTAATGTCTGGAGAACGGAGTGGCCAGGGTGTTGGATCGTTCCTTCCACTCCACCGATTCGGCAACGTTTCATCCAGCAAGTCACGCACTATCAAAGTCCAGTGGGGAGTAGCACCATCTTGCTGGAAAATTATCCATGGTTGATATTCTTCTAACTGTGGGGCAATGAACTGTTGCAAAACGTCTAAGTAAACGTTAGCGGTGATGGATTTTTTCCGCGAAGAAAAACGGTCCAAAATCCTTGTAATGCATGCGGCCGCACCAAACATTCGATTTTTCGCTGTCTCGCTGTAATTGTACAGTAGCACGTGGAGACTCTGAACCCCACGTACGGACATTATGCCTGTTTACCATTCCACTGACATGAAACGTGGAGTCATCGGTAAAGCATATGCGATTTAAGCAATCGTTTGCGCCATCAATCCTGTTGAGAATCTCAGTTGCAAATTCAGCAGATGTCAGCAAATCATTCGCTTGCAAGGCCTGCACGATTTGCACTTTGTCAGTATGCAACTTAGGCCTTTCATGAAGAATCTTCACCACTCTTGCTTGCGGCATTTGAAGTAGACGTGTTGCGTGACGAGTTGATTTAGACTGCCTCCGGTGAAACGACTGCCGAACACGACCAACAGTTGCATCACTCACACGAGGCCTGCCACTTCGGGGACGATCTTCAACGCTGCCTGTTTCGTTAAACTTTGCATACCATCGCTTTATTGATTTAACGTCAGGAGCGCTGCCTCCATAAGAAACCCGAAATTTACGCTGAACACTGATGGGCGATTTCGTTTCGTGAAACCAAAGCACACATTGCACTTGGTCCTGCCTCGACGCCATTCCGCCAGCAACTAATGTGACCTAACAGACCGCGTCGGTGTTGTGGACCACTAGCGCCATCTATTGGCCACAACAACTAGTAACGCTAACCTATGTAACAGCATCAAATGTAACTTATTATGTCAAACGGTTATTCTGTTTTAAATTTTTATAATCAGGGCAAGACTTTGTGCTCACCCTGTACTTTTATTCGCACCTTTGAAGTAAATAGCCAGCCCTTACTGAATTTGGACCAAAACAGGAAATGTCAGACACACGGTTCTTCTAAAGGCTGGAGGGACGCACGAGACTGTACAATATGAATCATAGATTCGGAAGATACCAGTTACACATTAAAAAAACGACAGTGAAAATAAACTGACTCAAATGGAAGACGTTACGCTATGAATACCTTAACCGAACGTTATTAACCCGATACTCCATTATTACCTATGGATCACGCTGACAAAAATTTCATCCTTGTGAAAGCCTATTTTCGCTACAGATGAAAGGCACTTTTGTAGGTGAAGAATAATTTGTACACATGACAGCTATTGGATGTGTCTGACAGTGCTTGGACTTCCCTGGCGTAGCTCGTAACACAGACTGCTAGAAGATTGGAGGATTGTTCGACTGAATCTGACGGATAGACGGATGACAACAGCAGAAATGCAGAAGAGGGTGCAGGCGACGCGCCACACGGTACTGGAAGATGGGCTGAGGTCTCGAGTTGTAGGACTGCCACACGTCCCGTGGAAAACAGGACAGTACCCTTTCATGGTCCCCGTGTCTGATGTCCCCGTAGTTTCTGTCGGGACCCAAAAATGTCCCGTATATTAAAATTTCGTATATACGTTTCATGCCATAAATTAATGACGCTGATTTGAATTTAAGTAGTGTATAACTGTTTGAAAATGTTGGGATCTGTTATTTTGAAAATACGTTACCTTATTTTCTTGGTTATCGCTTTATTTATTTTTGTTAGATTTCTGTTAAAGCACCTGCAAGCTTCCACGAAATACAACAATGGCCAACAATTGCCTTCCCTCGTTCCGCCCCTTCGAAGCCTCCTGTATCAGGATTGCACTAAAGTATGTTAATATTCACTTTCAAACAGCAAGAATGCATGACTTAGCTGAGAAGGTTTAAATTTAACCACGTGCTTTGTTTCTTTATTTGAATATCGACAGTTCTTATTTATTTTCTGTGCACTCTTGTGCCGACCTCAGCTCAGTGATAACTGTTGAGTGTTGAATGTTTTAAGAAGTGTGTGTGCTCTTGTTAAGTTTTGGGAATAATCATTTCAGCCGCGCGGGATTAGCCGAGCGGTCTCAGGCGCTGCAGTCATGGACTGTGCGGCTGGTCCTGGCGGAGGTTCGAGTACTCCCTCGGGCATGGGTGGTGTGTGTGTTTGTTCTTTGGATAATTTAGGTAAAGTAGTGTGTAAACTTAGGGACTGATGACCTTAGCAGTTAAGTCCCATAAGATTTCACACATAATCATTTCAGTATTGTACTCACACTCAGTATTCAGAGAATCTTTCTCTTCCTTACTGCGATTCAAATTATGCCTAAACGCAAGTGCACGTTTTCATATAAACTCAAAGAAAAGTATGCTTTTCTGGAAAGTACCAAATAAATTGTGAGGTTTATTGCACAACTTGCCACAACACATTTTTCATTGCACTTGGTGGAAGTTCAGACATTTTACAGCACGCGAAAACTAAGAAACATAAACTGCGTTCAACAGCTGCTGCAACATCATCGAAAATGAGCATCTTCTTTCCCACCACAAAATTAGGTACCTTAACAGAATATTGTAATATTTAAATCTTATACTTTTGTTTTTCACTACTGCATCTTTTCATTTTGTTAGTAAATTTTACAAATTCTCTCTGTCTCAGGCAATGAAGAATTAAAATTGACTGCGGCAGAAGGAACATTTGTCTACCACACTGTGTGTCGCAATCACAGCTATGGTTCTGTAGACTCCACATCGAAAATGATAAGGAAAGTCTATGATATAAAGTTTAGCTGTGCAAGCAGAAAAACAGAATGTATTTTTAATAATGTGCAAAGAGCTTCGTACCGAAGGCCTTAATTAAGTGAATTTTATAATCATTTCGATCGATACCAGCAGTCACAAATCTACTAAATTACTTCCTCTCATTGTCAGATATTTCAAACCTGAAAGTGGGGTACGTGTAAAGTTGTTAGATTTCTGTTCTGTCGAAAACGAAACATCAGCTGTCTTATCACATCCTGTACAGCATGTTCTACAGACCCACAATTTGGAGTCAAAATTTGTGTGTCTCTCAGTTGATAATACGAATAGTATATTTGGTGAGGTTAAGAGAGGAGGTAAAGCAAACTTGTTCAGCAAATTAAAATGGCGTCTGTAAAAGTCTCTTGTAGGGATTGGTTGCATGCACATATAATTCACAAAAGCGTAGAAACGACAGTAGGCAAGTTACCAATCGTTGTTGAAAACACTGTGTGTAAATTTTGTATTTCCATATATACAGTGTTAGGGTGGAACGACTAAAGGAATTCTGTGAATTTGTGATTGGTGAATATCAGTAAGGACTGGGTTACAGCACAAGATGGTTACCATTATTGGGTGCACTTGAAAGGATTGTGAATTTGTATCCTGCTCTAAAATCATTTATTCTTTTCAGAATCAGGAGGATTTAGAATTATGGTTATGTTTTGTTCACAGTCAGCTAAATATCTTTCAAACACCCATACTAGAAATTGAAAAGCAAAGTATTTGAATTGCAGAAGCATTAGGTAGTTGTGAGCTACTAAAAGCAAAGGTAAAAAATAGGGGAGTTAATAATTTCTTGAGTCTCCAAGTTAAATCAATGTTGCTGAAATTGTGTGGGTGTGACCGACCAGCTCAAGATACATTTCATTCATTTTTAAATACGTTCTGCAGAGTAGCGCATGAGCATAGATTTCCGTTGAGCTACTTTGAAATCAAGACCAAAAAGATCAGATGTGGAGGCCAGTATTTCAACAAGACAAGACATAGGTAATGCAACCCTTGACTGGCCACTCCTGTTTAATGAATTTTGTGTGCCTAAAATAATTGCAGTAGAAAAATTCTGTGAATGGAATGTTAACAATGCAGCACTACAGGACAGGTGGGTGAAATTTTCAAATTATTCAACGAGAAAAACATTGCAATAAAAGTCCTCCCTAAGGTTATAGAATTCATCCTTTGCCTTCCAGGCTCAAATGCAGCCATAGAGCGTTTTTTTTTAATTAATAAGTACTGGTCATGTGAAAAGACCAATATTTTGGAACCTACCACTGCAAATTCTTTAATGCCACAATGTAATTTCACTTTCCAATGCACGGAAATGTATGACAGACTGTTGAATGTGAGAAATGTTAAATTGTTTTAAATGTAATGGTGTTCTTATTTTTAACTACTTTGTACTAGTTTTAAGTAAATAATAATGGCTTTTTATTATCTTTGAAAAGCAATTTCCTTACATAAATATCGGTGGTAAAAACCATTATGAACATCATATTCCACTCATGAAAATCCATTGTTAACCCGTTTCGGTTCCAGTTAAACAGGATCGAAAAGTAATTTTAGTGGCTGTCAAGACTGTCTTTGTCCTCGAGGATGATAGATTATCTTTGTAGGTGCCCGTGTATTTTAAAAAAAATTATATATGCTAGACTTATCGAGTTTCCATGCGTCGTTTACTGCTAACCGCATACCACAGGGTACAGAGAAGTGCATGGTGAGTTCAGACCGCCTTGCGAAAGGTCACAGAAAGCCTCGATTATCGAGACCCAGACATCTCAAACTACTGGAATCATGGTTTGGTAGGCAACGGAACCGATCTGGTAACTGTTGAAGGAGCTCTGCTCTCCAGTATGTAGTAAAAACTATAAACCCTGTTGTCGCACGTTTTATGACAAAATTAATGCAAGACCGCACGCTGGCGTATACACGACAGTTTCCTTGAGAAAGGTGTAGATCCTTGAATGATCTGTCCGGAGATCTGAATTGTCACCCATAAATATGTCTGGTATGTGATGGGGAGACATAATCTCATATTAGCCTCCATCCATCAGTCTTCATTAACTGATACAGTATGTTTTTCAGGCACGGCAAGACGTTTCTAGAAATGACATTCAGAAGCTATTTGCTTCAGTGAGGCAAGCGATAGAAAAATTTATTCTTGCCCCTGCGAGTCACATCATATATCGATGTTGATGATGGACGTCAGTTCCGAACACAAAGAAAGTTCAATTTAATATCCGTTATGTGATGAATATTTCCATAAAATCTGATAAATTTCGGTCTAATGCTCCATGTTCTGCTACTTTCATTTCCGTAAGTGTATGTTGCAAAATAGCGAAGGGGAAGAAAAACACTCTTGTGAGAGCCATTTCGATATCATCCATTTTCGATACCTTTCAGAAAAAAGCAGTTTCTAACATTCACCTAGTTCCTAAAGTGCAGGAACACCTTGGCGGTAACAGTTTTGTACATGATTAAAATCTTCAGTATGTGTACAGTAAATATTCAGTGCCTAAGGCGGCCGTGGAGAAAAGCAGCTGGAAGAATGTGGCTAGTGGAACCTTTTCTGTTTTTGTTTTACTTACGCGTCGTTTACTAAAGATCTATACCGAACATAAGATGACGTCCTAAACTTTCTGTTTGCTTTTACAAGTACGTTAGGCTGCGTTAGAAACTTTATCTCTTAATGACGAAACACAGGCAGACGTTGGTTTACTGGCAAGGGTGCTCAGCCTTTTTAGGCTTGACATTTGCTGCATGCAATTTGGCCCATTTAGAGATCTGATGACTTAAAAATGTATAAACGTTTAAACACAAAAGAACAATTAGTCAGAGCCAATCTTACACAGTCTGAAAGATGAGGATTAGTTAGATTATTTCCATATTTATATTTCACTATGTTCGTCATTGAAAACGCTGCCTCTCATGGATAAACTGAACCAAACAACGAAACAACACACGATGCCACTTTTACAATGTTACGGTAAGTTTTTGAACTGACTAATTTCCAAAATTTTAACCTCACTGCATTGTGGCTTTAATGAGAAGTCATTTCGAACTCAAATTATTTCCTCTTCAAGTTCAGGTTCGCAACAAGAGAGGACAGTACTCATTTTATTTCAAACATCTTCCACATCAGCTTTTTAGAAAAGTCGAGCTATGAAAACCAAAACAGGTCCAGTTCCCTTGAAATCTGAAAATCGGTTTTCAGACTCTGAGTTCAGTGCTGTCTGGTTTGTCACATCCTTTTTTGCAGCTTCTCGATCCAATGATGTTTGCTGATACGACAATTCTGACAGAATTTGAGGAAAGTGTTTCACATTTAATTTCTGTAACCGCGCTATCCAAAGATCAAGTTTTTGCATGAAAGACTTTACAGGAGGCATAAAATCTATGACAGATTGGGTTCTTCCTTTGAGTTCTTTGTTTAGCTCGATTAGTTTAAGTGTTGTATCTAGTTACAAATGCCAAATGCAGCAACCAGCTCAAATCATACAGCTGTGAGTAATCTTACTCTCTCGTCAATATGAACAGCACTCCTAGTTTCGACAAAACCAAGTGTTTAAGTGATCGTTACCTCAGTAATGCACATTGTTGATTTGTGGAAGCTCAAAAAACAGAGGTTCGGGTTGCCGCTCATGACACACTCCAAAGTCACAATTCGGGAGTAGTAACATCATCAGGCAGGAGGAAACACTGTTGCATGGTATGAGCGTTAAAGACGATGAAATTCAGATGGAAACGAAAGAGGCGGAGACAGTGGTGTCAGATTTACTGTACCGCCTACAGTTGACAAAGGTTTTGAGAGATCGACCCATGAGGCTGTGGCGATTGATTGTTCGATAGCGTTCGACGGTTTGAGCACTCCTTGTTTGGTCAGTCCTTGTCGGTGCCAGTTGCAATGTCCTCGGTCAACATCAAGTTATTACACAACAGCAAATTTGCAAGCATTTACATATCTCGTTTTCATTGCGACCTGTGTGTGTTCTTTCAGTTTGATGTGTTTACGGTCGGCTTGGTGAGAACAAGTGGGCACACAGAACTCTAGAATCGTATCCAGGCTTAGCACTAATAAGTAGCTGCCAACGGCGATATCCTCGACATCTTTCATATCCGGTGAATAATTCTCTCTCGCTGCCTTCTATTCCCTCGGTCAATTACACAAGAGCGACTCGTGATGGGTGCGCGTTACGTGTCAGTGCGTAAATCAGCTGCCAATCCCTCTGCAACTTGGGCGGTGACATCAATTTTCAGTTGTTCGCGTCGAGTGTAGCATTCTACATTCCGTCCGTGCGGAAGAATTTGCAACCACGGGAACGGCGAGCGACTTAATTTGACGCTAGCGAGGACTTACGGTTTCCTCTGCAAACACCAATCACTCGTATTAAATGAATCGTCGCGCTTTGGCCTCTTGTTACACTTAGTTTTATTGTTAACTCTGTTTTCGATACACATGCGAAGACTGCATACGGATTTGTTACTTTTTCTACTAGCGTTCTGCCACAACAGACACAAAAAAACCGCTCCCAGAATAAACAGAAAAAAACAGCATTTAGGTACAGCAACATTTGGACAAAGCAAAATATTACACATTTCATAAACAAGAATGCGAGGAAAAAAAGAGGACCATAATGACAATTGTATCAGTAATGAGAAAGACAGCTCTATTGCATGAAAAAGCTAAACATGTACATTAAAAAAATGTTATCTAGGATACCCTACGGAATGGGGTGAACCGCCAGTCGGAAATGGAGTTCTTCCTCCGCGCACACTGGCCCACTTCGTTGGGGGTGCGGCGAACTGCATCGGATGTGCATGAGGGGATTGCAGGTGAGTGTGGATGTCTCTAGTGTAGCGTTATGTTTGTGTTATATGATGATGATGATCATGAGGGAAAAGAGAGGGTGAAACCCGGTTCTGGCATATAGCTTACTCGCGAATAGCATCAAGCCGACCGCAAACTGTAACGTCTTCACCCGACTGACGGATTACCGTCAACATTGAGAGACGCTGCGATGGGGTCTGGAATTTAATAACGGCACTGGTACAGAGGCTGGTGGTCAGCAACCTTAACACCACCACCTCTTCTCCAATTTGCCGGCCAAATGTTGGCTCTGAAAATTTCGTCCACTAGCAGTGTCCGAACCGACTTGCCTCTGAGTTGGAAGGACCACATAGATAATATTGTCGGGAAGGCGAGCCAAAGGTTGCGTTTCATTGGCAGGACACTTAGCAGATGCAACAAGTCCACTAAAGAGACAGCTTACACTACACTCGTTCGTACTCTGTTAGAATATTGCTGCGCGGTGTGGGATCCTTACCAGGTGGGATTGACGGAGGACATCGAGAGGGTGCAAAGAAGGGCAGCTCGTTTTGTATTATCGCGTTATAGGGGAGAGAGTGTGGCAGATATGATACACGAGTTGGGATGGAAGTCATTACAGCATAGACGTTTTTCGTCGCGGCGAGACCTTTTTACGAAATTTCAGTCACCAACTTTCTCTTCCGAATGCGAAAATATTTTGTTGAGCCCAACCTACATAGGTAGGAATGATCATCAAAATAAAATAAGAGAAATCAGAGCTCGAACAGAAAGGTTTAGGTGTTCGTTTTTCCCGCTCGCTGTTCGGGAGTGGAATAGTAGAGAGATAGTATGATTGTGGTTCGATGAACCCTCTGCCAAGCACTTAAATGTGAATTGCAGAGTAGTCATGTAGATGTAGATGTAGATGAGTCGAGCGCCACCGCACAGAGTCGTGCGTCACCGACCGACCTTTCCACCCCCTACCTCCTCCCTCGCCTTTTTTTTTTCACCTCGGCTATGGAGATGATTCTTATTTACGTGATACTTAGCAGGAAAACATGACACAAAAAATAAGGTAAAAACGCGGGAAAATACCATCTTCTAAATATTGTTGATGTGATGGTATATATACTTTCTGATGCTGGTAGTTGTTAATATTTTGAAATGTTAGTCTGCGAGGGGACAACGACCTTGCCGCAGTGGCTACACCGGTTCCCGTGATATCACCGAAGTTAAGGGCTGTCGGGCGTGGTCGGCACTTGGATGGGTGACCATCCAGGCCGCCATGCGCTGTTGCCATTTTTCGGGGTGCACTCAGCCTCGTGATGCCAATTGAGAAGCTACACGACCGAATAGTAGCGGCTTCGGTCAGGAATGCCATTTTACGACCGAGAGAGCGGTGTGCTGACCCCACGCCCATCCTATCCGCATCCTCCACCTAGGATGACACGGCCATCGTATGGTTCCGGTAGGCCACTCGTGGCCTAAAGTCGGAGTGCTTTTATAGTATGAGAGGGGGAGTTTGCTGGGACCCTCTATTAACAGTACACAGACTACTTGTCATGTTACTTTACAACAAATATAGTTACTTGCAAAGCAGCCAACGACAACTGCCAGTCCTCGAAATTAAACAACCAGATAATTTGTAGAAGGAGCGGCTAATAGGAAAAATATCTGACTTTCTTTTGGTACTGTAGGAATTCCCAATTACTGGCTTTATATTAGTTAGATGAGGGTGTGTTAAAGACCTTTGCACCAGAGTACATACCTCCACACTGTACACTAGACCAGGATCAAATTGTACATGAAAATTGCGCAGGGAGGTGGTAAACACTGGTGGTGTATTTGGGAGGACCTCGGTTCAGATCCCCGTCCGGCTACCAGGTTTATGCTTTCCGTGATTCCCTAAATAGCTTAAGGAGGTTGCTGGGATAGTTCATTTCAAATGGCACGGTCGATTTCGTTCACCGTCCTTCCCCCATCATGGTTGGTAATCCTTCCCTAAATGTCTCGCCCTCGTCGGGATATTCTACATCTACATCTACATCCATATTCCGCTAGCCACCTGACGGTGTGTGGCGGAGGGTACCTTGAGTACCTGTATCGGTTCTCCTTTCTATTCCAGTCTCGTATTGCTCGTGGAAAGAAGGATTGTCAGTATGCTTCTGTGTGGGCTCTAATCTCTCTGATTTTATCCTCACGGTCTCTTCACGACATAGGGAGAAATATACTGCATGACTCCTCGGTGAAGGTATGTTCTCGAAACTTCAACAAAAGCCCGTACCGAGCTACTGAGCGTCTCTCCTGCAGAGTCTTCCACTGGAGTTTATCTATCAACTCCGTAACGCTTTCGCGATTACTAATTGATACTGTAACGAAGCGCGCTGCTCTCTGTTGCATCTTCTCTATCTCTTCTATCAACCCTATCTGGTACGGATCCCACACTGCTCAGCGGTATTCAAGCAGTGGGAGAACAAGCGTACTGTAACCTACTTCCTTTGTTTTCGGATTACATTTCCTTAGGATTCTTCCAATGAATCTCGGTCTGGCACCTGCTTTACCTATTATCAACTGTATATGATCATTCCATTTTAAGTCACTCCTAATGCGTACTCCCAGATAATTTATGGAATTAACTGCTTCCAGTTGCTGACCTGCTATAATGTATGATAAGGGATCTTTCTTTCTATGTATTCGCAGGACATTACACTTGTCTACAATGAGATTCAATTGCCATTCCCTGCACCATGCATCAATTCGCTGCAGATCCTCCTGCATTTCAGTACAATTTTCCATTGTTACAACCTCTCGGACACCAAAGGACTAGGAAGAGCAGTTGAATGGAATGGACAGTGTCTTGAAAGGAGGATATAAGATGAACATCAACAAAAGCAAAACAAGGATAATGCAATGTAGTCGAATTAAGTTGGGTGATGCTGAGGGTATTAGATTAGGAAATGAGACACTTAAAGTAGTAAAGGAGTTTTGCTATTTTGGGGAGCAAAATAACTGATAATGGTCGAAGTAGAGAAGATATAAAATGTAGACTGGCAATGGCAAGGAAAGCGTTTCTGAAGAAGAGAAATTTCTTAACAACGAGTATAGATTTAAGTGTCAGGATGTCGTTTGTGAAAGTGAGTGTAGTCATGTATAGAAGTGAAACATGGACAATAAATAGTTTGAACAAGAAGAGAATAGAAGCTTTTGTAATGTGGTGCTACAGAAGAATGTTGAAGATTAGGTGTGTGGATCACGTAACTAATGAGGTGGTATTGAATAGGATTGGGGAGAAGTTTGTGGCACAATTTGACCAGAAGAAGGGATCGGTTGGTAGGACATGTCCTGAGTCACCAAGGGATCACAAATTTAGCATTGGAGGGCAGCGTGGAGGGTAAAAATCGTAGAGGGAGACTAAGAGATGAATACACTGAGCAGATTCAGAAGGATGTAGGTTGCAGTAGGTACTGGAAGATGAAGAAGCGTGCACAGGATAGAGTAGCATGGAGAGCTGCATCAGACTAGTCTCAGGACTGAAGACCACAACAACAAAGACAACAACAACTTCTCGGTACACCACAGCATCATCTGCAAAAAGCCTCAGTAAACTTCGGATGTCATCCACAAGGCCATTTTCCTTTACAATAAAATTATTTCCTTGCTGTGTATTTTCCTCGTAGCATTCATAATTCGGACGAGAATAAGAAAGGGTTTCGAATCCACCTCACGTGTGAGTAAGGTTTTGCTGAGAGTATTTTGCAGCAGTGCTCAGACGGCCGCGTTTGTGAAACCGTTCTACAACTACAGGTAGCCTCTCATTTGGTAGGGGGACGCTCCTTTTTAAACAGAATACTTTGCTGTTCTGTTAGAGGACAGATTTTCCTCCTCGCACCCATTGTATCTGCTCCAGTTTCCCTAAGAGGTGAGCCGTAGCACAATAAGAGAATCACGGTGCCCTGGAACAACTTCGCAGGGCTACGCTGAGCAGTAGCCATCGCCATTTCCGGCTGTAGTGCGAGTGCCGTACGCCGCCAGCGGCCAACTGCGCGGGCCAGATGGCCACAGTGGCGAGTGCGCAGGCGCGCCAAGGCCGCGCCGCCGCGTGACGTCACGGCGCTGGCACGCCGCGGCCTGGATCACGGCGTCCGGCGTGGGCAAGGACCGGCCGAGGGGAAGGCGGGCGGCGCGGAGCCCCCTGCCTTCACCGGCGAGGAGGCCACATCGCAGCCAGTCGCTGCGTTCTTCCGCAGCTGCACCTTCATTCGATCACTCTGTGTCACCTGTCGTCATCACAGGGGAATGGAAATAAAAAGCTGCGTATTAGGGTCAACGTTTAAGTACTGGCCATGGCCATTAAAATTGCTACACCACGAAGATGACGTGCTACAGACGCGAAATTTAACCGACAGCAAGAAAATGCTGTGATATGCAAAGCATTAGCTTTTCAGAGCATTCAGACAACGCTGGCGCCGGTGGCGACACCTACAACGTGCTGACATGAGGAAAGTTTCCAACCGATTCCTCATACACAAACAGCAGTTGTCCGGCGTTGCCTGGTAAAGCGTTGTTGTGATGCCTCGTGTAAGGAGGAGAAATGTGTACCATCAGTTTTCCGACTTTGATAAAGGTCGGGTTGCAGCCTATCGCGATTGCGGTTTATCGTATCGCGGTATTGCTGTTCGCGATGGTCGAGATCCAATGACTGTTAGCAGAATATGGAATCGGTGGGTTCGGGAGGGTATTACGGAACGCCGCGCTGGAGCCCAACGGCCTCGTATCACTAGCAGTCGAGATGACAGGCATCTTATCCGCATGGCTGTAACGGATCGTGCAGCCACGTCTCGATCTCTCGATCTCTGAGTCAACAGGTGGGGACGTTTGAAAGACAACAACCATCTGCACGAACAATTCCACGGCGTTTGCTGCAGCATGGACTATCAGCTCGGAGACCATGACTGCGGTCACCCTTGACGTTGCATCACAGTCGGGAGTGCCTGTGGTGGTGTACTCGACGACGAAAAAGGGTGCACGAATGGCAAAACGTCATTTTTTTGGATGAATCCAGGTTCTGTTTACAGCATTATGATGGTCACATCCGTGTTTGGCGACATCGCGGTGAACGCACATTGGAAGAGAGTATTCGTCATCGTCATACTGGCGTATCACTCGGCGTGATGGTATGGGGTGCCATTTGTTACATGTCTCGGTCATCTCTTGTTCGCATTGACGGTGCTTTGAACACTGGACGTTACATTTCAGATGTGTTACGACCTGTGGCTCTACCCTCCATTCCATTCCTGCGAAACCCTAGATTTCAGCAAGATAATGCTCGACCGCATGTTGCAGGTCCTGTACGGGCCTTTCTGGATACAGAAAATGTTCGACTGCTGCCCTGGCCAGCACATTCTCCAGATCTCTCACCAGTTGAAAACGTGTGTCAATGGTGGCCGAGAAACTGCCTCGTCACAATACGCCAGTCACTACTCTTGATGAACTGTGGTATCGTGTTGAAGTTGCATGCGCTGCTGTACCTGTACACGCCATCCAAGCTAAATGCCGAAGCAAATCAAGGCCGTTATTACGGCCAGAGGTGATTGTTCTCGGTACTGATTTCTCAGGATCTATGCACCCAAATCGCGTGAAAATGTGATCACATGTCAGTTCTAGTACAATATATTTGTCCAATGAATATCTCTTTATCATCTGCGTTTATTCTTGGTGTAGCAATTTTAATGACCAGTAGTGTATATTTCGACGTAGAGGCTTACGACTCAATTCACCTTGTCCAACATACTTCCAGTAAGTATTCCCTTCCATATTTGTAGGACTTCGGTGAACCACAAATTTGCGAGGGACATTCAATAAGTGAGCCAGTTGCGGTAGAAAAAATGCGGAATTTGTTGTGGGTCAGGGTGGAATATTCTCACTTCAGCCCCTATAGCTTCATGAAGTTCCAATAGGTCGCGGCGCTATAGTAGCCTTCAGAGCGTCGTCTTCAACGGTGGTGCGTTCCAGGCAGGGGGCTGACATTAAGTTTCTTTTGGCAGAAAACTAGAGCATCGCAGGTATTCATATGGACTTGTAGAATGTCTACGGAGACCCAGAAATGAACGAAAGCACCGTGAATCACTGGGAGAAGTGTCTGTCATCATCGCAACAACGTCGCACCCACTCGTCCAATCTCGCTCGTGCCGGTCGGCCGTACAAAGCTGTCACTCCTGCAATGCTGGAACGTGCACACACTCTCATTCGAGATGATCGACGAATCACAATGAAACACCTCGCTGCTCAAGCGGACGTCTTTTCTGGTAGTGCTGACACACTCGTCCATTAGTTGGGGTTATGTTATGTTAACCGAGGACCTAGAAACGACGGAGAGGCTCCGTCGCCGCCTCAGCCGCAGCGGTGCTCAACCCCACGACGACTACCGCAGTCCACTTCACCCCTCCGCCGCCCCGCAGGGTTATTGTGTGGTTCGGACCCCGCTGGACCCCGCTGGACCACCCTAGGGAACGTCTCCCACCAGACGAGTGTAACCCTATGTTTGCGTGGCAGAGTAATGGTGGTGTACGCGTACGTGGAGAACTTGTTTGCGCAGCAATCGCCGACATAGTGTAGATCAGGCGTAATAAGGGGAACCAGCCCGCATTCGCACAGGCAGGTGGAAAACCGCCTAAAAACCATCCACAGACTGGCCGGCTCACCGGACCTCGACACAAGTCCGTGCCGGGGACCAGGCGCTCCTTCCCATCCGGAAAGCCGCGCGTTAGACCGCACAGCCAACCTGGCGGGCATTAGTTGGGGTACTCAAAGCGGTATACCCACTGGATTCATCGCCGCGTAACAGAAGACTACAAAGAGCAACGAAGCACAATCTGAGGGAATCGCTTGAGCGCTACAAGGCTGATCGTGAACATTTTTGTCGAACATCGTTACAGGCAATGAAACATGGACTGACCACTTCGAACCGGAAACAAAACTACACTCCTGGAAATGGAAAAAAGAACACATTGACACCGGTGTGTCAGACCCACCATACTTGCTCCGGACACTGCGAGAGGGCTGTACAAGCAATGATCACACGCACGGCACAGCGGACACACCAGGAACCGCGGTGTTGGCCGTCGAATGGCACTAGCTGCGCAGCATTTGTGCACCGCCGCCGTCAGTGTCAGCCAGTTTGCCGTGGCATACGGAGCTCCATCGCAGTCTTTAACACTGGTAGCATGCCGCGACATCGTGGACGTGAACCGTATGTGCAGTTGACGGACTTTGAGAGAGGGCGTATAGTGGGCATGCGGGAGGCCGGGTGGACGTACCGCCGAATTGCTCAACACGTGGGGCGTGAGGACTCCACAGCACATCGATGTTGTCGCCAGTGGTCGGCGGAAGGTGCACGTGCCCGTCGACCTGGGACCGGACCGCAGAAACGCACGGATGCACGCCAAGACCGTAGGATCCTACGCAGTGCCGTAGGGGACCGCACCGCCACTTCCCAGCAAATTAGGGACACTGTTGCTCCTGGGGTATCGGCGAGGACCATTCGCAACCGTCTCCATGAAGCTGGGCTACGGTCCCGCACACCGTTAGGCCGTCTTCCGCTCACGCCCCAACATCGTGCAACCCGCCTCCAGTGGTGTCGCGACAGGCGTGAATGGAGGGACGAATGGGGACGTGTCGTCTTCAGCGATGAGAGTCACTTCTGCCTTGGTGCCAATGATGGTCGTATGCGTGTTTGGCGCCGTGCAGGTGAGTGCCACAATCAGGACTGCATACGACCGTGGCACACAGGGCCAACACCCGGCATCATGGTGTGGGGAGCGATCTCCTACACTGGCCGTACACCTCTGGTGATCGTCGAGGGGACACTGAATGGTGCACGGTACATCCAAACCGTCATCGAACCCATCGTTCTACCATTCCTAGACCGGCAAGGGAACTTGCTGTTCCAACAGGACAATGCACGTCCGCATGTATCCCGTGCCACCCAACGTGCTCTAGAAGGTATAAGTCAACTACCCTGGCCAGCAAGATCTCCGGGTCTGTCCCCCATTGAGCATGTTTGGTACTGGATGAAGCGTCGTCTCACGCGGTCTGCACGTCCAGCACGAACGCTGGTCCAACTGAGGCGCCAGGTGGAAATGGCATGGCAAGCCGTTCCACAGGACTACATCCAGCATCTCTACGATCGTCTCGATGGGAGAATAGCAACCTGCATTGCTGCGAAAGTTGGATATACACTGTACTAATGCCGACATTGTGCATGCTCTGTTGCCTGTGTCTATGTGCCTGTGGTTCTGTCAGTATGATCATGTGATGTATTTGACCCCAGGAATGTGTCAATAAAGTTTCCCCTTCCTGGGACAATGAATTCACGGTGTTCTTATTTCAATTTCCAGGAGTGTATAATCCATAGATTGGGACCACACGACCTTTCCTCCGAAGGAAAACTTCAAAGCCGCAACTTCAGCAGGTAAAGTGATGGCGACGGTCTACAGGGACTATGGAGTGGTTATCCTGTTTGATATCCTCCCTCACAGTGCAACGATCTGCTCTGAAGTGTATTGTGCTACCGCCATGTACGTCGCCACAAGAACGCAAACGAACTTCTCCTTCTCCATGGCAACGCAAGGCCTCACAGACGTGTGCTGACACGAGGGGACCCCACAAAACTTGACTGGTCTGTTCTTTCTCATACAGTCTGTAGTCCATCTGTTTCTTTCAATGAAGGGCTCACTCCGCGGGAAGCAATATGTGGATGGTGGGGAGGTTATTTACGCAGCAAGTCGCTGTCTCCGACGTTGACCAGTAGAGTGGTACGATGCGGGCATACGGCCCCTCCCAATACGATGGCGTAAGGCCGTCGCATTGAACGGAGATTATGTTGCAAAATAGGGTCTGTAGCCATAAGAGTGCCGAATAATGTGGTGTATTGGGATGCAGAATAAAACCAACCTTCTTTCAGAAAAAAAATGTGTTGCATTACTTATTGAACGCCCCTTGTACATCTACTATTATCTCTTTATTGGAATGTTTCGTCTCAAAATAATTTTCAGGAACAAATTTATTAAGACGCTGCTATACATGGAAGACATAAACTTACCAGTTGGGTATGCAGTACCATCTTCAAGTAATAAACGTTTGTTTCTCAGTTTGGTAATGTAACGTAGGTGTTTTTCGATGGTTGAGATGTTTTAGTTAAAATAATTGTCGTATTAGATGAAGGACTCAAAACAGTTAGCTGCTATATGATGCAAAAATTGGGAAGGAAAAAAGATTTTATGCCGTTCTATAAAACAACTCAGCGTTCGCCTGAAGTAACTTATCAAAAAACGGAATATATGAGTGAATGAACGAGGGTTTGAACCCCATTATTCTCAAACATAAGGCCAGGTCTGTGCTTTTGCACCAGCTATCCTAGTGAGAGCACCTACAGGTTAAGCTTTTAACTTAAAACATCGATTATCAGGCTAATGATTTTGGAAAGTTCGTCACCATATCTATCCCCCGATTAGGCAGAAGATTCTATCAATATTTCGTTCTCTATCAGAAGCTCATTCCTCCGAGACGAGCTCCAGTCTATTAGTATACGTTAATGACTTCGGATATGGTACTCTCGTGAAATATAATTGGTCAATATCTACTGCACAATCCATTCAGCGAAAAGTACGCTCAGACATATACATCAGTACAGCTCTGCTTATCCTGACAGTGAATATGAAAGAGAAAGAGAAAAGGGATAGTAAAGCATCCTGCTGAAATCGAAGCACTTGCTCAGATGTAGAGATCCGGTGCAGCATCCAGACGTGCCTTTATTATGGAACCATACATTTACTGAAACTAATTTAAGAAAACAAAAAGTAATGTAAAAGTATTCTAGTAGGACAGGAAATGTAGCCACTTTGTAGCATCTCGACTATAGCATGCTATCCGTTAAATAATAGTATCTTTCAGGTAGTAATAATTGAAGGATGGCAGTCATGTACGTTAAATTTTTATTTGATAATTAGTGAAATGCAAAGAAACTTTGTGGTCGAATGTTGCTTGTGTAACTGTGCTGGGTTGAGCAAAGAGAGCTGTCAGTAACATCCACAGGTAAGGGAGGCACTGTACCTGAAATTTCAGTTTGATGACATTAGTCGTGAATTCGCCAACTAAAATCCATGAGATGGCGGCTGATCAGAAGCAGTCGTTGCACAGTTCGAACGTGGCTACTTTTTTTTTAAGACTCCCCTCCTTCACGCACAAAGCTTGCCAACCTGATACGATGGTACCGAACCCCTACGCTACACTAAATATGTCAGAACATTGTTGCAGAGACAACGAAAAAAGCATACAAAATTTCAAAGAACATAAAACCCTCAAGACTGGCAAAGTTTTACAGAAGCTCCAAAAATAGCCCGAACTTCAATGCGAGAAGTGTTTAATAGTTTCCACAACAAAATTCTGTCTCGAAATGTGGCAGAAAATCCAAAGAGCTCCTGGTCGTACGTGGAGTATATCAGCGGAAAGACGCAATCAATACATTCACTGCGCGGTAACAATTGTGATGTCACGGATTAGAGTTACTAAATACAGTTTTCCAAAGTCCTTCACCAAAGAAGTCGAAGTAAATACTCCAGAATTCAAATCTAGAACAACTACCAACATGAGCAACTTAGAAGTAGATATCCTCGGTGTAGCGAAGCAGCTTAAATCACTTCCATAATGGCTGGGCCTCCCAATTGTATACCAGTCAGGTTCGTTTCAGAGTATGCTGATACAGTAACTCCATACTTAGCAGTCATCTAGAACCGCTCGCTCGTAGAAAGATCATCATCTAAAGACTGGAATATCGATTTTCGACTTAGTTGTACTCGATCGTCAGAGCATACCAACTCATAAATCCAGGCAACCGTTTTCCAAGTTCTGGTTTACAAATGGCGGTGAACATTTACCCAACCTAACCCCTAGGCCGTGTGAGATATGGCGGACAGAGGCGTGGGCTCCTGTACTCAGCAGGGAGGAGCTTGTTCTGTACATTATGGCCGCTCGCCAGTTCATGTTGCCCGACGTAGACTATCCGAATAATTTGTAGCATTGCAGTCCTTCTATTGCATGTTACAGCCAGAGCTGATTTATGGCCCCAAGCGACACGAGCCGCCACTTAGGGCATTAAGCTGAGATGGACGTCCAATTACTAGGTTTGTATACAGTGGATGTGACAATTAGTGGCAAAACTGACGCGGATAAAAGTGTATGGGGGGGGGGGGGGGGGAGAGGGGAGGGCAGGGGGAGCACCAAAAGATAAATCGCCTAGAGGTATGTGAGAGTATGTTCTCGAACCAACACTGTTGACAATCAATTGCAAACGATGGCGACCTCAGATAACAGTACAGAATTGTTCACAGCTGTTGTCTCTGACAGCGTAGGTTTCCCACAAAAAGATACACCCTTGACTGAGTCACATATGGAAAGCACATTGTCTGCACGGTATTGGGGATGGAATATGCTATTTACTGGGCATTCCAAGATTTCGACACTTATAGTTATGCATAATGAATTTGCCAGGTTTTTCAGTTTGCCTTTTGAGCGAAAAACCGATGTCTAATAACGGGCAGACAAACTGGTCTGTGATTAGTGGAAGTACAACATGACTGTACGTTGTGTGTCAATAAGCATATTCGTTTTTATGTGAAATAATTTCATCTGCATCTACACTGATACTCTGCAAATCACATTTAAGTGCCTGGCAGAGGGTTCATCGAACCACATTCACAAGTCTCTATTATTCCAATCTCGTATGACGCGCAGAAAGAACGGACACATATATCTTTCCCTACGAGCTCTGGTTTCCCTTATTTTATCGTGGTGATTGTTTCTCCCTATGTAGGTCGGTGTCAACAAAATATTTTCGCATTCGAAGGAGAAAGTTGGTGATTGGAATTTCGTGAGAAGATTCCGTGGCAACAGAAAACGCTTTTCTTTTAATGATGTCCAGCTCAAATCCAGTATCATTTCTGTGACACTCTCTCCCATATTTCGCGATAATACAAAACGTGCTGCCTTTCTTTGAACTTTTTTGATGTGCTCCGTCAGTACTATCTGGTAAGGATCCCACACCGCGCAGCAGTATTCTAAAAGATGACGGGCAAGAGTAGTGTACGCAGTCTCCTTGGTACATCTGTAACATTTTCCAAGAATCCTGCCAACAAAACGCCGTCTTTGGTTAGCCTTCCACACAACATCTTCTATGTGTTCCTTCCAATTTATGTTGTTCGTAATTGTAATACCTAGGTATTTAGTTGAATTTACGGCATTTAGATTAGACTGATTTATCGTGTAACCGAAGTTTAACGAGTTCATTTTAGCACTCGTGTGGATGACCTCACACTTTTCGTTATTTAAGGTCAACTGCCAATTTTCGCACCATTCAGATATCTTTTATAAATAGTTTTGCAATTTGTTTTGATCTTTTGATGACTTTATTTGTCGATAAACGACAGCGTCACCTGCAAACAGCCTAAGACGCCAGCTCAGACTGTCTCCCAAATCTTTTATATAGGTAAGGAACAGCAAAGGGCCTATGACACTGCCTTGGAGAACGCTAGAAATCACTTCTGTTTTACTCGATGACTTTCCGTCAGTTACTACGAACTGTGACCTCTCTGACAGGAAATCACAAATCCATTCACATAACTGAGATGATATTCCATAAGCAAGCGGTTTCACTACAAGTCGCTTGTGTGGTACAGTGTCAAAAGCCTTACGGAAATCCAGAATTACGTAATCGGTCTGAAATCCCTTGTCAATAGCACTAAACACTACATTAATTTATTTCTGTATTAGTCAAATGAATGTTGCAGAGGCTGTTGATGGGTTTCGGTTAAAGCCAAAATAGAACTGAATCATATTTGTAATCGACGTATATTGCGTAGGATTGTGAGAATCTGGAAACTACAGGCGCATTTAACTTATTGGATTATGTGACGATATCATTTGAAGGCTTCGTTCTTGTTCTGTAACTGTACGAAAATTCTACTTTCATGGGACTAGTGCCTGCTACACTACATTTCGTGCAGCGCTGCATCGTGCTCACATCAGCTGAACACAGCGCCCCCCTGCTCTGAAGAAACCAGAACGAGACTCAGGGTGGGAATACCGAGCGCGGTCCAGCAGAGTCCAGCTGGATGTTGTAGCTGCCTGCGCCTCGCGGGCTTGACCTCAACACGGCAGAGATTCGCTGGCAGCGCCACAGCGGGACGCTCCCGCGTTAAAGTTCGCCCATCCTGTGGGGCTTCTGCCGTGTCCTTGAACGGCGGCAAGCACTGCAACCAAACGATATGCACAAAGCCTGTGGCCACGGGCGATACCTCTTGGCGGAAATTTTCCACTCCTATACTCTGGGACTTCACTGTAAATGCAGATTCCATTTACAGTAGCTGTAAAGGTTGGCATCGACTTCTCATTACAGGGAGATCTGATGATGTTTTGCACTTCACGAAATATAGTAGACAATGGCTACACTGTTAAAGAGTTTTAAATGGGTTGACTCACTTCGTACAAACATATGAAGTGGCAATATGTGGGTATATGAAGTGAAACGATAGCGTAGGCGTAGTTGTGGGTGCAGCGAATAAATTTTTCTGTTCATCAGCAAGACACAGAATGCCTACGTAAGAGATTGCAAATAGAGTACTTGTTTAGTCGATGCTAAAATACTGTTCAAGTATGCGGGTTCTGCATCTGCATCTACGTGACTATTCTGCAACTCACACTTAAGTTCCTGACAGATGGTTCGTTGAACCACGTTCAGACTGTTTCTCTACCGTTCAGCTCTCTAACAGCGGTGGGAAAAATGGACAAAAGTTTTTCGGTGCAAGCTCTGATTTATAATGACCTTTCCTCCGTATATAGATTGGAAAAATAAAACATTTCCATATTCAGAAGAGAAATTTGGTAACTGAAATTTTGTGAAAACATTTAATGAATGGCATCCTTACTCGCTTATCATATCCGTCACACTCTCTCCCCTATTTCGTGACAGTACAAAACGAGCTGCCTTCTTTGAACTTTTTCGATGTCTCCTCAGTGCCATGCTGCAGCAGAGAACGAACAAAAGTAGTGTAGGCGCTCCCTTCAGCAGACCTGCGGTATCTTCTAAGCGTTCTGCCAATAAAACGTTTGGCTTGGATTTCCCACTATATTACCTATGTGATCGTTCCAATTTAAATTGTTCATAATTGTAATTCCTAGATATTTATCTGAATTGACAGTCTTTAGATTTATTTTCCTTACTCACAGACAATTGACTCTTTTCGCGCCATACAGATATGGTGTCTAAGTCATTTTGCGATTGGTTTTAATCTTCTGATCACTTTACTAGACGGTAAGTGACATCATGTGCAAACAGTCTAAGAGGGCTGTTCAGTTTGGGTCTCAAATCGTTTACGTGGATAAGGAACGGTAGAGGGCCTGTAGCACTTCTATGGGTAACGCCAGATATCTACATCTACATCTACATTTGTACTCCGCAAGCCACCCAACGGTGTGTGGCGGAGGGCACTTTACGTGCCACTGTCATTACCTACCTTTTCTGTTCCAGTCGCGTATGGTTTGCGGGAAGAATGACTGCCTGAAAGTCTCCGTGCGCGCTCGAATTTCTCTAATTTTACATTCGTGATCTCCTCGGGAGGTATAAGTAGGGGGAAGCAATATATTCGATACCTCGCCCCCTCTCGAAACCTGGCGAGAAAGCTACACCCCGATGCAGAGTGCCTCTCTTGCAGAGTCTGCCACTTGAGTTTACTAAACATCTCCGTAACGCTATCACGGTTACCAAATAACCCTGTGACGAAACGCGCTGCTCTGCTTTGGATCTTCTCTATCTCCTCCGTCAACCCGATCTGGTACGGATCCCACACTGATGAGTAACACTCAAGTATAGGTCGAACGAGTGTTTTGTAAGCCACCTCCTTTGTTGATGGACTACATTTTCTAAGGACTCTCCCAATGAATCTCAACCTGGTACCCGCCTTACCAACAATTAATTTTATATGATCATTCCACTTCAAATCGTTCCGCACGCATACTCCCAGATATTTTACAGAAGTAACTGCAACCAGTGTTTGTTCCGCTATCATATAATCATACAATAAAGGATCCTTCTTTCTATGTATTCGCAATACATTACATTTGTCTATGTTAAGGGTCAGTTGCCACTCCCTGCACCAAGCGCCTATCCACTGCAGATCTTCCTGCATTTCGCTACAATTTTCTAATTCTGCAACTTCTCTGTATACTACAGCATCATCCGCGAAAAGCCTCATGGAACTTCCGATATTATCTACATCACGTAAGTCTGGGTCAACAAGAGGCAAGGAGCATGAGCAAAGGACACCACTACACTTCACTGGTTTGTCTGCCTCGCGGGGAAGTGTTATGTAAACTCTGCAAAATCTTATCTGGCAGATGTTACAAGTAATTTGTTTAATATATCTCTAAACCTCCGCAAAAGATTAATCAAAAAGCTTTCGAAACTATATCGGCGAATTTTCTCAAGAATAAATCTTACAAATACTCGTTTCTGTAAGTTCGTAGATAGAAAATAGTTCCGCTTTAAAGTAAAGCGCTGTTGAAAATGAGAGTAACAGCGATTCATATTGTAGCACTACGAGGAAATCGTGCTAAGACCCTGAAACTGGTTTCATGTACAAGTAATTGTTGCATGGTTAAATGATTGTTTTGTCTATAGGTTTAGGTTCTGCAAGCTGCTCAAATTCAGTAATTGGTATGAAAGTGTTGTGTATTATGAGAGTGTAGGTGCTATGGCAGCAGTTTATCACTTGTAATATCTTATTAATTCTATAGTGATTGAAATATGTTAATAGCTTAACTAGTTTCGGAATGTGTTCATTCTATCTTCCGGCATGTAAGCATCATTGTGTTACTTTTGTACCCAAACACACGATGCCACATGCGTAAGGAAAACTCACTCCTTAAGTAACTCGATATATATATATATATATATATATATATATATATATATATATATAAACTTAATAATATTAGTTAATATAACCTGTACCAAGTAAGGAACTCCACTAGTTAACTGACATGTAGTCTGCAACCAGTTGTGGAAACAAGCCAAATTCAAGAAACTCTGGCTGCATTAATGGAAGTTCATAAATTCATTATTGAATTTAAAGTTTTGGGTCAGCACAGTTAAATCATGGTGGCGCTACAATTAACGCCTTGACTACAAACCCGAAGTTTGAGGTTCGGTTCCTCGGCGGTCCGAGGATTTATTGTGATACTAATCGCCTTTATTGTTTTTTGCACAATACTAAAGACTAGTTGCTCCATCGTTCTGATTTCTTCTATATGAGTGATGAGGAGGAATCAGACGTACCTATAATATCACTGTGCTCATCAATCCCAAGCTCATATTTGTCACTGATCGTTTATTTATTATTAATGAGTAATACACGTTAACAGCGTTTGTGATATTTCATAGTTTTTTTTATTCTCGCAAGTGCATGAAAAAGCAAAAGAACCCCAACAATAAACGGACCATTACCCTAAAGATACAACTTCCTTACTCTGCTCGTATTTTAAGTCTTTAAGATATTAACATTAGACTTATTACCTCGAAGTTAATATAACACCGCCCACAACCCCAATGACACTTCACAACTGATAAGGTCGTTATAAGGTTATTTTTAAGTCAAATACCGATATTTGTTGATCAATAATCTCTTTTGTTGGTATTAAATAACAGTTTTATGCCCGCCTTCTTGTTCCTTGTTTGCTGAGTGTAAGAGTAACTGTAGAATTTACGACAGGAAAGCTAGTCGTATTTAATAACTGCCTTTAATGCATAATTTGATTCTTGAAAAGGGTAGTTTAAAGTCATCACTTACAAATGCCCGTAGTTTACGTACAATAGTTTTTCGTAGTGAAAGGTATAGGAAAAATGCTTCTTCCTGCTGCACATTCATAGACGATTGCCGAGTGAACAATATAACATTTAGATGCACAGTGCATATGCGCAACGCGGTTGATGTTTCTTTGTTGTAGGGGACAACACGTGAAACATTGGCTTGTCGCCCGAAACTCCCGATGACATTCTTGGCTGGTGCTTAAATCGCCAGTTCAGAGACCTCCGGAATGTAGTAGCTATTTTGACATCGTGTGCCCGTGTCTTACCTGCAACAGGTACGAACTTGTTACGATCTGCTGCAATCAACCAGATCTCGTCTGCTCTTTCGTAGACACATAAAGACCATTTGAAAAAAATAGTTGAGACGTAGAATTTAGGCTTTCGAGATAAGGTGAGCCAGAATCGGATTAAAACCGGACATCAGAGAAACGACCACTGGTCTGATACCCGGCAAGCGTAATTGTCGCTTTTAGGCAAATGTCTCAAAAAAACACAACACACATACAGTTAAAATACGACAACACGCAGAAGAAAGTTCACACGAGTCACAGATGGTGCCCACGACTTTGCTCCCTTAGAATAAACCAGTAAAACCCCCGATTCCGTAAAGTACCAAACCCCGTGTACAAAATATCCTAACACTCGTAATTACTTCACAAATGAATTAATATGCTAAACAGCTGGCGTTAAGCATGTAAGGGAGAAAAATTTAGGAAAGGTTAGAAATTATGTTTAAAGTTCGTTGGCAGTTGCTAAGTGCTCTCTTTATCAGACACTGAGTCAGTGTACTCCGCGTGATTTTTAAGCAAAAGCTAGGTTTTTATGCATCTTCCTGTTTATGACGTAATACCTCCTGAACCATGTGTCGTGAAATGATATAATTCTGCGAATACACTCAGTGCTATATGCGGATACTGCCTGCAAACTATGTCGCAAGTAGAGTCCTTAGTAAAGAAGAAATAAAATAAAATGTCATGTCTTATGGTGAAATTTTCATGCATGAACAGCGAAAATGTAGTGAGCAATATACTTCTTTCGTTTCATTATTTCGTGGGGGATATCAGTGACAAAAGTTGGAAATCACTAAGTCCTCTGATTCTCAAGTTCAAAAAATGGTTCAAATGGCTCTGAGCACTATGGGACTTAACATCTATGGTCATCAGTCCCCTAGAACTTATAACTACTTAAATCTAACTAACCTAAGGACATCACACAATACCCAGTCATCACGAGGCAGAGAAAATCCCTGACCCCGCCGGGAATCGAAGCCGGGAACCCGGGAGTGGAAAGCGAGAACGCTACCGCACAACCACGAGCTGCGGACGATTCTCAAGTACTGAATGAGTAAAGGCCTGGTATTTGCACGCCATCTATTTAGCTGCCTTAATATAAACACACAGTTTCTAACGATAATACTTGTGTTAAGCCTTTAATTTAACATTATACTTCTGAATGAGTAAATTATGACAGTATTTAAATTACCAGAATGAGATTTTCACTCTGCAGCGGAGTGTACACTGATATGAAACTTCCTGGCAGATTAAAACTGTGTGCCCGACCGAGACTCGAACTCGGGACCTTTGCCTTTCGCGGGCAAGTGCTCTACCATCTGAGCTACCGAAGCACGACTCACGCGCGGTACTCACAGCTTTACTTCTGCCAGTATCCGTCTCCTACCTTCCAAACTTTACAGAAGCTCTCCTGCGAAACATGCACAACTAGCACTCCTGAAAGAAAGGATATTGCGGAGACATGGCTTAGCCACAGCCTGGGGGATGTTTCGAGAATGAGATTTTCACTCTGCAGCGGAGTGTACACTGATATGAAACTTCCTGGCAGATTAAAACTGTGTGCCCGACCGAGACTCGGACTCGGGACCTTTGCCAGATGGTAGAGCACTTGCCCGCGAAAGGCAAAGGTCCCGAGTTCGAGTCTCGGTCGGGCACACAGTTTTAATCTGCCAGGAAGTTTCAGTATTTAAATTCATTCATTAATCATACGAAACACTGAAAATCAAATTTTCGTTGCCGCTGGAAGCCGTTTGATAGGCAACTGGTATCGGTTCTGGGGTTCGTCGTTCAGTAATACACTGCGCAACAGATGCAAAGGACAACTTTTTCGAAGCTTTGTAGTTGTCTCCCAGTGCGACGCATAAATTTGAAATTTGGCTCAAACATGCGCATGATCTCTCTCTCTCTATAATGATGCCAAAGTGTGGCGCAGTGCAATATCACCATCGGACCGGACAACGCCTCAAACGGCAAGACGTCGACACATGCGAAAAAAGGCCACAGCTCGGAGGTTCACGCCACGTGTAAGGTGGGTTAATGATTGTACATCGGGACCAAACTTCAGCACAATTCCGCCCAACGCCACGCTGGACGTTTCACATGATGGGAGGGTGAGCACATCCCCTCTTGCCCACATCTCACGCGTTCTTTTGACGCCTCTGCGATGGAGGTTAGAATCGTGACGCCCAGCATTGAGAACACCGCGTGAGGGGTCGCCCGACCCTCAAACGCTAGAGCATCAACGAGACTTAATGTGTATCGAAGTTTCATACAGGTACATCTGTAACGTTTTCAGCTAAGGTGCGTCTGTGGTACCCAGGGTGTTGCCGAACTGGTGGGTCTTAGAGGGACGAAGGACCCTCTGGCGGTATATTGACACACATCATATTGTTGCAGCTCCCCCCCCCCCCTTCCCCCCCAGATCACGCAATAAGACGGCACGAAAAAGGAGGCGTGAATATGCATAAATACCTTTTCCTGTTGCGGTTCGCCCTCAAATTGTGTCTAATGGTTTTGAATGGTCATTCGTGGATCCAACCTGTACACGAGAGCAAAAATTGCGATCGCTCTCCCCTCCAAAGCGGTCATGTCTGGGTTTATGGGGACGCAGCCCCACAGAGAAGGGCTGAAACGTCCGAGGGTGTCAGCAGTGTCAAAAGTTGTCAAGAACGTCTCACTGTTACTCACTGCACTGTGAACTGTCGTTTTCGACCGCGTGATGTGTGGCAATCAACGCCCTGAGGAACGGCATGCCTTTCGAAAGATGTACAATTAATCGTTGGTTTCGACATTACGATTACAAGTTGCGGGATGGTGTTTTTCGTAAAAAACATGAGAAACAAAGTTAAACGGCACCAGCTGCATTGAATAAGTGCCATGTTTACGCACTCGCAAGGTCTTTTGAGGTTTTCCGTGGAAAAACAAACCTCGTTAACATGTTCAAAAACCTCTCTTTCAGCCGATAATTCGGAAGCAAACCATACGTAACGCAGCATTTCGTTAAATATCGGCGCTGATCATTGGTCATGCAGTTTCGAGTGTATTTTAATAGCGTCTTCGCGAGAAGCAATATCTCGTTCTCTTTCGATTCAATGCGAACAATTTTGAAGAAACGGACAAGCATACATTTTCAGCATCACTTTATGCGTTTGGTCGTTTACTAGTCGGTAGTTATGAATATTACATTATTTGTGATAATAAAAATTTGTAGACCGCCAAATAATATTGTAAATTTAATAAAAGTTCATCCGATTGCACGTATTTTTCTCATTACATCAATTGTAATATAAATAGTAAAGAAAATGACTGTATTAGAAATTTAAAAAAAAGAAAAAAGACACTGACGAGCGGGATTCGATTCAGCGACCCAGCGATTACGGGGCTTGAACGCTAAGCACTCGCCTGCCGGCGCTTCCTGGTAAAAATTGCCACGCGCAGGTGTATATATATGACGATCGAAATTACCTTGCGATTTTCTCAATAACTCTTGAGAAGTACGCGCTACACATTTTGTTGTCCTGATGGAGTACTACGAGTGTACGAAGTTGCGTTCCAAACGTCGTGGCGTCCCCTTGTGAGTAAAGATTGGGAATTTGTAGGGCCGCGGATAACCGCGCAGTTGAACGCCCCACCAACTAAACATCATCACACACAACAACACAAAATTCGATTTTTGTATCTTCTCGGGTTTTTTAGTGACGTTCCACTCCTTGCGCTTTGTGACGTTACGTCGTAAATGTAACCAACAGACTATGCTTACAACACAAGTATAAACGTGCAATTGCATTGTAGATCTATAGGACTGCATTTCGCATTTCGTTATGTACGAAGGAGGTGGCTCTTCGGAGCTGGGAATAGTCGTTTCGTATACGGACAGCACAGTTCCTTCTTCTGGGTAAATCCTGAAAGTCATTACAGTGGCTGCTCCATTTTCTACTTTTTCCTTTTACTTACTATTTGGGCACTCCTATGTAACACTTCAAATGTTACAATTTTGCAATGCTTAACCTGTGCAACTGCAGTTGTCTTATGGCTGTGGAACATAAGTAGTGGGTTGTCGGAACCGGTGAAAGGTTGGGTGGCTGGGCACCACCGCCCCCCCCCCCTTCCCGTCTCTTGACACAGTGTGTGGCCGCAGGACTCGGCAGCTCGGGTCCTCCCGCCTCGTCGGCCGTCTGCCTGCCAGCCAGCCAGCGCCTTCGGGCCGTGGCTCAGTGGCTCATTTCACGGATGACGGGCGGCCTCGCCGCCGCAGAGGTGCCACACCCACCACCGCGGCTTGCACCCCCAGCGCGTACCTCAGAACGACACATACTGCTCTTCCTGGAAACTGTCGCTCTAAGACTTATTGTCGCTCTTATCCGTCTCTTGTGGAAGCCTTAAGCTTAGTATGTACTTCGGGCGCGCGGTCATTCACAGTGAAACGTCCTCTTTGAAAAATTTATACACGACTGTGCTTAAACTGACACACAATATTTTTAGTGCAACGCAATCTGACTTTCAAAAATCCCTACAAAAGAATGGCCCTGACTAACATTAACCTATACCTTTCACAAATCACTTACCTCACAAAAATCTTCGTTACTCGAACTACTGCAATACAGCGAGCGCCACTACTGCCAGCTAACTAAAAGATTCAAACTACGGAAGGCACTAACTACTGATAGGTATACTTAGCAAATGAAAGATTTTAATAGAGAACAAACAGTGTATTTACCTTAATAGTCGAAATATATATGGTAGTTCATGACATCCAGTCTTACAAATTACAAAACTCCGCCATCTCTCTCCCCACGTCCACCACTGCTGGCGGCTCACCTTCAACTGCGCAACGCTACGCGCTGTTAGCATCCAGCTGCCGCTGCCCAACACTACAATGGCGAGTATTACAACAATGCCAACCAGCCACAGACTGCACACGGCACAGCCAGTGATTTTCATACAGAGCGCTATGTGACGTTACCAATAAGAAAACCTAAACAGCCTACTTACAACAGGCACAACTCTCACACCGAATACTGTGGTTTTCTGTTCCTCTTATTTTTATTTCAAACTACCGAACCCCGAGTGTGAGATGGGTAGCTACAGCTACAACACAACACTTGTCGGCCTTAACAAGAAACAAAATAAGGTGAAGTAGGAGAAAAAGCCGGCCGAAGTGACCGAGCGGTTCTAGGCGCTAAAGACTAGAACCGCGCGACCGCTACAGTCGCAGGTTCGAATCCTGCCTCGGGCATGGATGTGTGTGATGTCCTTAGATTAGTTAGGTTTAAGTAGTTCTAAATTCTAGGGGACTGATGATCTCAGAAGTTAAGTCCCATAGTGCTCAGAGCCATTTGAACCACTTTTAGGAGAAAAACAAATGTACCTGTAAAGCAAAGACATGATAATGTTGCACTGTAGGAAGCAACACTGTTGATCATTTTCTTTCGTTGTACTTCCCCTCCCGCCCGAGGTTCGAGGCCTCCCTCGGGCATCGGTGTGTGTCTCGTTCTTAGCATAAGCTAGTTTAAGTTAGTTCTAGTACTGTGTAAGTCTAGTGACCTATGATCCCAGCAGTTTCGTCTGTTAGAAATTCACACACATTTAAACAGTCTGAACAGTCTTTGTACGTGTCAGTAAAGGCCGATAATGTTCTATGCAAATAACTAGTCGAAGATCTGCGGTACTAACGGGCGCAGAAGGAGGAGGAAAGGGAGAAGAGTCTCAGTTTAAATTATCGTCGACGGAGAGTTCAAATGGTTCAAATGCCTCTCAGCACTATGGGACTTAACTTCTGACGTCATCAGTGCCCTAGAACTTTCTCATCAGTCCCCTAGAACTTAGAACTACGTAAACCTAACTAACCTAAGGACGTCACAAACATCCATGCCCGAGGCAGGATTCGAAGCTGCGATCGGAGCGGTCGCGCGGTTCTAGTCTTTAGCGCCTAGAACAGCATGGCCACCGCGGCCGGCGACGGTGAGTTCATTGGATACGGAGTTCAGACAGGGTGACAATCTGGAAGGAAATTGGCCGCGTGCTTTTCAAGTGAACTGTCCCATCATTAAGCTAAATAGATTTAGCAGGACGGGCGGAAATGGATTGAAGCCACAGTCTTCTAAAATGCGAGTCTATTCTCCTAACTGCTGCGTCACCTCGATCGGCAGCTTGAGAGGAAACATTGTGCACAATATTTATTTTATTTTCACAATGTCTATTCTTTTAGTCATGCACGCATGTTTCAAAGAGCAGACACTGTAAAAATAAAATAAATATTGCAAACCTAGACTGAGAAAACGACGATAACATCGTCGACCGCGATGCCTCGTAGTCTCAGCCTCCCTGTTGTGGGAATCCAAGCAATGGTGGCAGCATTAGCGGATGTAGGCAGTGTAGCATCTGGAGTCCGGGAAGCGTGCACGGATAGCCGAGGTGGTTAAGATTACTGCTCGCCATAAACAGGAAATGGGGATTCGAGACCCCGCCCGGCGCAAATTTTCCGAAGTGCTTAATAGGTAATGCAGTGAGTGCTTAGCTACGATCTACTCTCTTCTGCAAGAAGGAAGTCAGTACCAAGACTAAGTTATCTGTGCACCGTTCAGTCTTTCGACCAACTTTGTTGTATGGGAGCGAAAGCTGGGTGGATTCAGGGTACCTTATCAACAAGGTTGAGGTTACGGATATGAAAGTAGCTAGGATGATTGCAGGTACTAGTAGATGGGAACAATGGCAGGAGGGTGTCCACAATGAGGAAATCATAGAAAAAAGGGGAATGAACTCTATAGATGTAGCAGTTAGGATGAACAGGTTTAGATGGTGGGGTCATGTTATACGCATGTGAGGAGCAAGGTTACCCAAGAGACTCATGGGTTCAGCAGGAGAGGGTAGGAGGAGTCGGGGCAGACCAATGAGAAGGTATTTTGAAGTAATAGGCTTAACATCAGAAGAGGCACCAATGTTAGCACGGAATAGGGGATCATGGAGGAATTTTATAAAGGGGACTATGCTCCAGACTGAACGGTGAAAGGCATAATCAGTCTTAAATGATGATGATGATAGGTAATATAGCTGTTTCTAATGTAGCTGATGTCAAAGAATTCGCAATTGGCGAATAAATTTCGTAATATTGTGTACAATGCTACAATATCTTCGAAATCTAAAGAAAAGTAGATATATGCTATGGAGATAGACGAGTAATACAATATGTACCAGGTTCGACAGAGAATCGTAAAGACCAAAATACCATAAAGGGAAGTGAATGGGTTGGAAAGGGCACACGGCAAGACATAGTCTTCCTTCTCTAGCACTTAATCTGTATATTAGAGAAGTAAAGATGGGAAAAAAAGAAAAATCCAGGAAGGTAATAAAACCCAAGGCAAAAAGTTCAACGGTAACGTTAGCTAACGATATTGCTAGTCTCTGTGAAAATGGAGAAGGATTGCAGGACTTGTTGCAGAAACGAACGGTCTGCACCGAATATAATATCATTAAGAGTAAAACCAAGAAAGACTGAAGTGTAAAGGAATCATACTAGCGACGAAGGTATTATAAATATTGATAATCATTTAGTATATGAAGTACACGAATTCTGTTATCTTCGAAGCAAAATAACGCACGAGCGACGAAGCAAAGAAACTATAAGAAGCAGACAAATACAGCCAGAGACAATATCCCTCGTTAAAGAAGTCTATTAGTATTAAGTTCAGGTTTTGACAGGACAAACAAATTTATGAGAATATACACCTTGAGTACTGTACGTAACTGAATGACTGACTGCCGGTATACCAGAAAAGAAGAGAACTGAAGCGTTTGAGACATGGTGTTACAGAAATAAGCTAAAATTTAAGACGACAGATAAAATAAGAAAAGAGGAAATTTTGTGCAGAATCATCAAGGAAAGGAAAAATAGGGGAAACACTAACTAAAAGATGGATAGGGCGATAGGACTTATATTAAGACATGGAGGAATGAATAATTTGCATCGTACTAAAGAAAACTAGCACGGGAAGAAAGAGCTTAGAATATATAACACAAATAATTGGTGATGCTAGCTGAAGGTGTTTCTCAAAGCTAAAGAGAGTGCTTGCGGCTCTCCTGGATTTGAGAACTCATTGGAAGACTTATGCCGGGTTAGGGACGGAGTTCATAGCTGGTAAAGAAGCTAAGGGGAGTACGGTGATGGCATACGAATTGACGGAAGGTTCGTGGTTACAATCTATGTGGAAAGCAGCCATGAGGTTTCTTGTGCTATATGGGTTGTAAGTGGTAAAGGGGTTATGTCATATTCGGGGTAGGGGGTTGGGTAGGGGGGAGTTGTATCAAGCAATAACAAGTCTGAAACTTATGGATATTGTTAGCGACATATATCAGATGTCCCAGCCATCTTTTCTGATTTGTTCATCATTATTTCGATAAATGGATTATCATAGCTCATTGGAAGACATGTTTCGCTATTGTGCGACGGTCAGGATGGCGGGCATGTGGGCTGAGTCACGTGTTGTCCACATACCACCGCTTGGAGCGCTCTGCTCTACATCCGCAAGTATGCAAGCCTTCGCGCACAGCAGCGTTAACTATTGTAGGCGCAGCTGCTGTTTGTCCTTGCTGATGGAAGAGGCCGCAGTACGAAATGCGTAGCTTACAACACCAGGAAGTGACTAATCAGCAATTCATTTTACAACTTACACGTCTCCATCCTGACAGATCGATGTAGGCATGATCCTATTTTGCATCATTGGACTACGTCGAATGCCTCCACAAGGATATCGCACAATGTTTGCAAATATATGACGAGGGCAGTTATTTGCTGGGACGTTCTATACGCTCGGTATCCCATGTACCTCAAACATCTAATATTTATACACGTTCCTTTTGACGGGACATCCACAACGGTTATTCATCATCAGTGATTTTATCATTGGTAACACCTAATATTTGCTAATCTGAAGATGTCTCAATCAGGCAAAGGGTGTCACTGTGTAAATAAATAATAAATACATCCCAGCAACCAAGACTGACTTTGTCTCTTCATCGTACCATCCGTGCCATGTGTTGGAAAATGTATTTTACAGTAGGGCAAGGAGCCCATGGGAAGAAATCAGTCCAGAGTTAACAAAAGGAAACATACTCGTAATCAAATAAACTGTTATACGAAAACAAAACAGTGAAGTTACTTATAGATTGCATGACAGGGATTTGAACCTTGATTCTACAGAAACACAAACCCACTCCCTACACTGAGCGATTGTATAATAGTAGGACAACATTGTTTGTGTAGGTTTCACGCTACGATATCCAAAATAAACAGCTATTTCCTTTGGTACAGACTGCGCCATGTCATGAAAGTTGAAGTGTCCAGAAATTTGTACAGTTTTTGGTCCAAAAATAGTATACGAGTTTTAGTTCATTCCTCTTCAAAAATTATGTAAACATCGCCTATTATAAAGTATTCCTATCTGGACAACTTTGGCTGTTAGACAGACAGAAAATAATCAGAGCCCTTTACTCGGCCTCGGAAAAACCTGTCGCTACTTGATGAAGTCTGTTGGTGTGGATTTGGAACTACATTTTAGATTCAAACTGAGACAGGTACCATAAATGTTTTCTGTGTATGGCAAATAATTATCTCTAGATAAAACCTACCCTTCAGCCACAGTTACAGCGGTCTTTCTTTAGACCCACAATCTCAACAATCGTAATATTTCTCAAATTGCAATTTACGTAAATAAAAATGTAAATGCTCGTTTGTTCAAAACCACATATCTCCGAAAGTTTTCGCCCAATATTTTAAAATTGGACGCAACGTTGCATTCAAATATCTACTTTATAATGTTCACTCCTGGAAATTGAAATAAGAACACCGTGAATTCATTGTCCCAGGAAGGGGAAACTTTATTGACACATTCCTGGGGTCAGATACATCACATGATCACACTGACAGAACCACAGGCACACAGACACAGGCAACAAAGCATGCACAATGTCGGCAATAGTACAGTGTATATCCACCTTTCGCAGCAATGCAGGCTGCTGTTCTCCCATGGAGACGATCGTAGAGATGCTGGATGTAGTCCTGTGGAACGGCTTGCCATGCCATTTCCACCTGGCGCCTCAGTTGGACCAGCGTTCGGGCTGGACGTGCAGACCGCGTGAGACGACGCTTCATCCAGTCCCAAACATGCCCAATGCGGGACAGATCCGGAGATCTTGCTGGCCAGGGTAGTTGACTTACACCTTCCAGAGCACGTTGGGTGGCACGGGATACCTGCGGACGTGTATTGTCCTGTTGGAACAGCAAGTTCCCTTGCCGGTCTAGGAATGGCAGAACGATGGGTTCGATGACGGTTTGGATGTACCGTGCACTATTCAGTGTCCCCTCGACGATCACCAGAGGTGTACGGCCAGTGTAGGAGATCGCTCCCCACACCATGATGCCGGGTGTTGGCCCTGTGTGCCTCGGTCGTATGCAGTCCTGATTGTGGCGCTCACCTGCACGGCGCCAAACACGCATACGACCATCATTGGCACCAAGGTAGAAGCGACTCTCATCGCTGAAGACGACACGTCTCCATTCGTCCCTCAATTCTCGCCTGTCGCGACACCACTGGAGGCGGGCTGCACGATGTTGGGGCGTGAGCGGAAGACGGCCTAACGGTGTGCGGGACCGTAGCCCAGCTTCATGGACACGGTTGCGAATGGTCCTCGCCGATACCCCAGGAGCAACAGTGTCCCTAATTTGCTGGGAAGCGGCGGTGCGGTCCCCTACGGCACTGCGTAGGATCCTACGGTCTTGGCGTGCATCCGTGCGTCGCTGCGGTCCGGTCCTAGGTCGACGGGCACGTGCACCTTCCGCCGACCACTGGCGACAACATCGATGTACTGTGGAGACCTCACGCCCCACGTGTTGAGCAATTCGGCGGTACGTCCACCCGGCCTCCCGCATGCCCACTATACGCCCTCGCTCAAAGTCCGTCAACTGCACATACGGTTCACGTCCACGCTGTCGCGGCATGCTACCAGTGTTAAAGACTGCGATGGAGCTCCGTATGCCATGGCAAACTGGCTGACACTGACGGCGGCGGTGGACAAATGCTGCGCAACTAGCGCCATTCGACGGCCAACACCGAGGTTCCTGGTGTGTCCGCTGTGCCGTGCGTGTGATCATTGCTTGTACAGCCCTCTCGCAGTGTCCGGAGAAAGTATGGTGGGTCTGACACACCGGTGTCAATGTGTTCTTTTTTCCATTTCCAGGAGTGTATATAGGAGAAACGTTATTGCCAAAAATCTCTAAAGGTTGTTGACCGATTTACTTTAAATTTTTGCTCAATACTCTAACTGACATTCGGACGAACTTAGGCTATATACAGGGTGAATTATCTCAAACTTTTTCCGCAAATATTACGGAAATGGAAAGTGCTATTGATGTGCGGTTTTCGTAGATTGGGTTGGTAGACTGGGCCTAGTATTGTTAGCAAATAAACAAGGTATAATAATACTTAGAAAGAGTACTTACAATTTTTTTTAAAAACGGAGCAATGCCTATCGATATCAAAAGACTAAAAGTAGGATAAATTAGAATGTCAGTGCGGTTTGTTGTATGACTCTAGTGCGAGACGTTTACGAGGTATCAAACAAATGGTTCAAATGGCTCTGAGCACTATGGGACTTAACATCTGAGGTCATCAGTCCCCTAGAACTTAGAACTACTTAAACCTAACTAACCTAAGGACACCACACACATCCATGGCCGAGGCAGGATTCGAACATGCGAGGTATCGTTATTTTGAAAAGTTCCCTCACCGACACTTGTTTGTGCCATACAGCCTGCTTTGTTGTTAAGTACGATGTTGTTATGTTTGCCTACAGTGTGTTTGTGGGTTCCTTAAGTGCACTGCGACTTGCTAGTCAGTTAGTGTGTGACACTCCAAGCAGCAGGATGTGGGTGGACGATGGGATTTGTCAATACAGAAAAAACTCACATGATCATGCTGTTCGGAGAGCCTAGGAACAATGCTTATCATTCTTGTACCATGTATGAGGCAAGATATGCCAATAGACGTCAAACATCTCGGTCATTATTAATCAACCTCTTCAACCAGTTACGAGAAAGTGCTTGTATGACACCTAGACAACCTAACAGAAGGAAACAAGTGACGACAGAAGAGCGTTAAATTAATGTTTTTGTTGCTGTTGCAGTTGAATCGCACGTTAGCTCCCGCGCAACTGCACGAGGAAGTGGCACGAGTCTGGCAAGTGTCCTTACACATTCCCCATCTACATAGGTTCCATCCTTATCGCAACTCTCTCTATCAAAAGTTGCATGGAAATCAGAATGAGAATCGTGTTAACTTTTGTACATTGGTATTAAGACGGGATACTCCAGACATATGTATCATGTATATCGTTTAGTGATGAAACCACATTTACCAGTCACTTACTAGTAGTGGCCAGATAAATCGCCAAAACATGCACTACTGATCTGTTGACTTCGTCAGGTGGATCGTCAGTGTCTATGGAGTGTAAACGTGTAGTGTGCGACAGTAAACCATCAGCTCATAGGGCCGTTTTTCAGAGACGGAACACTGAAGTCGCCCAAGTATCGCAGCCTCCTAAAAGACCATCTTCGTCGGATGCTAGAAGATATTCTCGGCAGACTAGGAGGAACCAGTGGTACCAACGTGATGGTCGTCCAGGCCATAGTGCACGGAGTACTAGAGCACGTCTTCACAAATTGTTTTCAATTCGTGGGATTGGACGCAGACAACCTGTATCTTGGCCGGTCTATTCCCTAGATATGACGTCTGTAGACCTTTTTTCTGGAGGAAAGTAAAAAGATGCTGTGTACAAGGACATACCAACTACACCCGATGATATGCAACGACATATTACTGAGGTCTGCTCCGACGTCTCTGCTGAAGCCGGCGCGGTGGCCGAGCAGTCCGGAACCGCGCGACTGCTACGGTCGCGGGTTCGTATCCTGCCTCGGCCATGGATATGTGTGATCTCCTTAGGTTAGTTAGGTTTAAGTAGTTCTAAGTTCTAGGGGAATGATGACCTCATATGTTAAGTCCCATAGTGCTGAGAGCCATTTGAACCATTTTTATTTGTCTCTGCTGAATTGCTAGCAGGTGTCCAGACTGAAAGCTTGTATTGCCGCTGCCACTCGGCATCTTGAACACAAGCTGTGATGGTCAATTGTCACGCTACTGGCCAGAATCCATATAAACAGTGTATGCACTTGTGTAGTTCTTCGGCGTGTGCTACCACATCTATTGTTAACGTGTCGGTGTGAGAACTTTTCAAAATACGATATCTCCTAAACGACTCGCTATAGAATGCTGCAACAATAAACACCACTAACATTCTAATTTACCCTACTCTTAGTCTGTTAATGTCAAGAGGAACTGTTCCTTTTAAAAATGTGTATGTTTGCACAAAAACACATTTTCTATCTATTACACTCTGTTTATTAGCTAGCAATTCGAGCCCCTGGTTATCAATCTATTCTATGAAAACCGCACATCTACATCTACGTGGATACTCTGCAAATCACATTTAAGTGCCTGGCAGAGGGTTCATCGAACCACCATCACAATTCTCTTTTATTCCAATCTCGTATAGCGTGCTGAAAGAATGAACACCTATATCTTTCCGTAGTAGCTCTGTTTTCCCTTATTTTATCGTGGTGGTTGTCCTTCCCTATGTAGGTCGGTGTCAACAAAATATTTTCGCATTCGGAGGAGAAAGTTGGTGATTGGAATTTAGTGAGAAGATTCCGTCGCAACCAAAAACGCCTTTCTTTTAATGATATCCATCCCAAATCCTGTATCATTTCTGTGACACTCTCTCCCATATTTCACGGTAATAAACGTGCTGTCTTTCTTTGAACTTCTTCGACGTACTCCGTCAGTTCTATCTGGTAAGGATCCCACACCGCGCAGCAGTATTCTAAAAGAGGACAGACAAGCAGACATGCGTAGTGTAGGCTGTCTCCTTAGTAGGTCTGTTACATTTTCTAAGTGTCCTGCCACATCAACATCACTTTCCATTTCCGCAATACTTGCGGTGCTAGTTTGAACTGATTCACCATTTGGACTTCTTAAAAACGTTGAACGTTGTTTTTAATGCTTTTCCGTATTTTAAAGGTGCGAATTCAACGTTTACGCTGGCAAAAAAGAAATGGAAAAATAAACTTCTGTCGTACCACGTCTCAAATCTCCGGTTAGGATTTATTTTATGTCATAGGGATCGGTCCGGTGTATATACGCACCGGTTCTCCGTACCAATACCTCTGTCGAAAAAAAAAGACAGATCATAACCGCAGATTTTGAGATGTGGTACGGCAGAACATTATTTTTTACCAGTACAAATGCTGTATTCGCACTTTTAAAACGAAGTTTTGGCGAAGTTAACATTCAACATCTCCCTTCTCCGAAGGACACAGTACGAGAACCTCTTTGTTTTAATTTCGTGTTTGCTAACAATGTTTCGCTAATGTATATACAGCGAAACGTTATTAACAAACAGGAAAGTTGTATTTATGGCTTATTGGCTTATGATGAGAATGTTACTACAGAATCTGAATACACAATAACAATGAACGAGGCGCGTGGACTGAGAGGAGATGGACAAGGAGAGGGGGAGGAAAATATGGACAGAAATAGGAAGGGGGGGGGGGGGGTCGAGAAGGAGGTTAGATAGTGTTTTCAGTTTCCATTAGTGTCAGAAACGTGTGAGTGGAGTTTTCTATTTTTTCCAATTAGTCACACTGAAGCCACAGCAACACATGTTCGGGAACAACTACTACATAACAAATATCCAGCTTTTCATGATATTAGCAACCTATAATTGGAGAGCTATTCCATCCTGGAACATATCTCGGTGCTTTCGCTTTTGTTCATATACCGCTTTAAGGCGACCGATTACACAAGATCGAGAAATATATTAACGACCGAAGTCTCCTTTAGACAGCTGTATAAGTCCTGCATTCCCGAATGAGGATAGCAGTGGCGAAGAACAACATTCTCCGAAGTGACTCACACATCACACAGTGTCGTAACCGCCGATTAAGAAGGTGCATCTGTTCACAATTAAAAGCTCTGGGATTGCATGTCTTAATTGTGCTGTTAGCCGCCAGAGTAAGGTTTGAAGACGTTATGCTTGCATGCTGGACCGAGTTGTTAAAATTGGCAGAGGTAATGATATCTCTGCCGCATCACACACATATCAAAAAAAGTTCTGCATCACCTCGGTTCCGAGAGTTCCGTTACCTGTACACAAAATTACAATACAGATCACAATAAGCATCATTTCCGCCCTTTTTATTGCACATGAAAACCACACATTGCATATTGTACCACCATACAGCGAGACCTTCAGAGGAGGTGGTCTAAATTGTTATAGACACCGGTATCTCTAATACCCAGTAGCACGTCGTCTTGCATTGATGCATGCCTGTATTTGTCGTGGCATACTATCCACAAATTCATCAAGGCACTGGTTGGTTTAGATTGTCCCACACCTCAACGGCGATTCGGCGTAGATCGCTCAGAGTCGTTGGTGGGTCAAGTCGTCCATAAACAGCCCTTTTCAGTCTATCGCAGGCACGTTCGATAGGGCTCATGTCTCGAACACATGCTGGCCACTCTAGTCGAGCGATGACGTTATCCTGAAGGAAGTCATTCACAAAACGTGTACGATGGGGGCGCGAATTGTCGTGCATGAAAACGAATGCCTCGCCAATGTACTGCCGATATGATTGCACTATCGGTCGGAGGATGGCATTCAAGTATGGTACAGCCGTTACGGCGCCTTCCACGACCACCAGCGGCGTACGTCGGCCCCACATAATGCCATCCCAAAACAGCACGGAACCTCCACCTTGCTGCTCTCGCTGGGCAGTGTGTCTAAGGCGTTCAACTTGACCGGGTTGCCTGCAAACATGTCTCCGACGATTGCCTGGTTGAAAGCATGTGCGACACTCATCGGTGAAGAAAACGTGATGCCTATCCTGAGCGGTCCATTCGGCATGTTGTTGGGACCATCTGTACTGCGCTGCATGGTGTTGTGGCTGCAAAGACGGACCTCGCCATGAGGTCGGGAGTGAAGTTGCGCATCATGTAGCCTATTGCGCACAGTTTGAGTCGTAACACTAAGTCCTGTGGTTGCACGAAAGGCATTATTCAACTTGGTGGCGTTGCTGTCAGGGTTCCTCCGAGCCATAATCTGTAGGTAGCGGTCATCCACTGCAGTAGTAGCCGTTGGGCGGTCTGAGCGAGGCATGTCATCGACAGTTCCTGTCTCTCTGTATCTCCTCCATGTCTGAACAACATCGCTTGCGGTCACTCCGAGACGCCTGGACACTTCCCTTGTTGAGAGCCCTTCCTGGCACAAAGTAGCAATGCGGAAGCGATCGAACCGCGCTATTGACCGTCTAGACTGAGATTCATTGGAAGAATCCTAAGGAAATGCAATCCGAAAACAAAGGAAGTAGGTTACAGTACACTTGTTTCCCCACTGCCTCAATATTGCTCATCAGTGTGGGTTCCGTATCAGAAAGGGTTGATAGAAGATATAGAGAAGTTCCAGCGGAGAGCAGCGCGCTTCGTTACAGGATCATTTAGTAATCGCGAAAGCGTTACGGAGATATAAACTCCAGTGGAAGACTCTGCAGGAGAGAAGCTCAGTAGCTCGGTACGGTCGTTTGTTGGAAGTTTTGAGAACATACCTTCACCGAGGAGTCAAGCTATATATTGCTCCCTCCTACGTATATCTCGCGAAAACTCTATGAGGTTAAAATCAGAGAGATTAGGGCCCACACAGAGGAATACAGACAATCTCCCTTTCCACGAACAATACGAGACTGGAATAGAAGGAAGAACCGATAGAAACACCGATAGTACCCTCCGCCACACACCGTCAGGTGGCTTGCGGAATATGGATGTAGATGTAGATGCAGATGTAGGCATGGCTGACCAACAGACAACAAGAGCCGTGTACCTCCTTCCTGGTGGAATGACTGGAACTGATCGACTGTCGGATCTCCTCTGTCTAACAGGCGCAGCTCATGCATGGTTGTTTACATCTTTGGACGGATATAGTGACGTCTCTGAACATCCAAATGGACTGTGTCTGTGGTACAGTATCCACAGTCAACGTCTGTCTTCTGGAGTTCTGGGAACTAGGGTGATGCAAAGCTTTTTTTTAATGTGTGTCTTACCCAGCAGTGTGGGTATCTGTTACGCTGGTAGCTTTTTTCTCTTCTCTTCTGGAAGTATGCTATGAAGCTATTAAGAAGCAGCACAGACAGCCTAGGAGCAGCTGTCAGTTACTCATGTCTGCTGTCAGACATCGCGAAGCTTGTATACCGATGGTGTTACTAGATAAAATTGGAAGGGCTCTGGATGGATTTTCCTGGGGAGTCACACGGGATTCAGTTTGCTTCCAAGACCGGCAGGAATGGTATGCCGATCATAGTGATTGCGGAAAACGATAACAGGCCGCAGAGAAATTGCGGTGCAGCGTAACCAACGGTCTTTGACGTCATTTCTTCTGGAGAGAGGTTACGACGAATGGTAGTCATTGTCTAGCAAGATAATATGATCAACACAACAACAACATTACATATCTTCGTAATAGGACAGTAGAAGGATAAGAACAATATTTGCGTGGTACATGGGCTCTGATTTTATTTTCGTGTACAGTCCTCCAGAAGTACACGCTGGAGAATCAGATCATCTCGCAAGTGTAGTAGTCTGCGTAACAGCTTGGCGTCACTCATATAGGGCATGCACGGGTCAACGCATGGGGGATGTAGTCTGGAAATAATGGTGGTGGTGGTTAGTGTTTAACGTCCCGTCGACAACGAGGTCATTAGAGACGGAGCGCGGGCTCGGGTTAGGGAAGGATTGGGAAGGAAATCGGCCGCCTATTAAAGTATTCCTATCTGGACAACTTTGGCTGTTAGAAAGACAGAAAATAATCAGAGCCTTTACTCGGCCTCGGAAAAACCTTTCGCTACTTGATGAAGTCTGTTGGTGTGGATTTGGAACTACATTTTAGATTCAAACTGAGACAGGTACCATAAATGTTTTCTGTGTATGGCAAATAACTATCTCTAGATAAAACCTACCCTTCAGCCACAGTTACAGCGGTCTTTCTTTAGACCCACAATCTCAACAATCGTAATATTTCTCAAATTGCAATTTACGTAAATAAAAATGTAAATGCTCGTTTGTTCAAAACCACATATCTCCGAAAGTTTTCGCCCAATATTTTAAAATTGGACGCAACGTTGCATTCAAATATAAGCCTGTTTCACATATCTACTTTATAATGTATATAGGAGAAACGTTATTGCCAAAAATCTCTAAAGGTTGTTGACCGATTTACTTTAAATTTTTGCACAATACTCTAACGGACATTCGGACGAACATAGGCTATATACAGGGTGAATTACCTCAAACTTTTTCCGCAAATATTACGGAAATGGAGAGTGCTATTGATGTGCGGTTTTCGTAGATTGGGTTGGTAGACAGGGCCTAGTATTGTTAGCAAATAAACAAGATATAATAATACTTAGAAAGAGTACTTACAATTTTATAAAGAAAAACGGAGCAATGCCTATTGATATCAAAAGACTAAAAGTAGGATAAATTAGAATGTCAGTGCGGTTTGTTGTATGATTCTAGTGCGAGACGTTTACGAGGTATCAAACAAATGGTTCAAATGGCTCTGAGCACTATGGGACTTAACATCTGACGTCATTAGTCCCCTAGAACTTAGAACTACTTAAACCTAACTAACCTAAGGACACCACAAACATCCATGCCCGAGGCAGGATTCGAACATGCGAGGTATCGTTATTTTGAAAAGTTCCCTCACCGACACTTGTTTGTGCCTTAAGGATAAGAACAATATTTGCGTGGTACATGGGCTCTGATTTTATTTTCGTGTACAGTCCTCCAGAAGTACACGCTGGAGAATCAGATCATCTCGCAAGTGTAGTAGTCTGCATAACAGCTTGGCGTCACTCATATAGGGCATGCACGGGTCAACGCATGGGGGATGTAGTCTGGAAATAATGGTGGTGGTGGTTAGTGTTTAACGTCCCGTCGACAACGAGGTCATTAGAGACGGAGCGAAAGCTCGGGTTACGGAAGGATTGGGAAGGAAATCGGTCGCGCCCTTTCAAAGGAACCATCCCGGCATTCGCCTGAACCGATTTAGGGGAATCACGGAAAAACCTAAATCAGGATGGCTGGAGACGGGATTGAACCGTCGTCCTCCCAAATGCGAGTCCAGTGTGGAAATAATGCTTCCATTTCAGACCCTTCGGGATCTACTGTCGCCTATCCTGTCACATTTTCTTCTCGGTAACGGTATGCATGCAGCAACACTCGTTCCTAATATGTTCCAAACCGCCAAGCATAAACACGGTATTTTCTGGTGCTCCTACCTCGGGTACTATTGGTGATAAAAAGGTAGGGTCAAGTGTTTTGGACAGCCCTTGGGACCGCGCGACCGCTACGGTCGCAGGTTCGAGTCATACCTCGGGCATGGATGTGTGTGATGTCCTTGGGTTAGTTAGGTTTAAGAAGTTCTAAGTTCTAGGCGACTGATGACCTCAGATGTTAAGTCCCGTAGTGCTTAGGAACGTCTTAGTACTACAATCCCTTCTTCTAGTCAAGTTGTGCCACAAACGTCTCTTCTCTCCAACCCTATTCAATACCTCCTCATTAGTTATGTGATCTACCCATTTAATCTTCAGCATTCTTCTGTAGCACCACATTTCAAAAGCTTCAATTCTCTTCTTGTCCAAGCTAGTTATCGTCCATGTTTCACTTCCATACATGGCTACACTCCAAACAAATATTTTCAGAAACGACTTCCTGATGCATAAATCTATATTCGATGTTAACAAATTTCTCTTCTTTAGAAACGCTTTCCTTGCCATTGCCAGTCTACATTTTATATCCTCTCTACTTCGACCATCACCAGTTATTTTACTTCCTAAATAGCAAAACTCCTTCACTACTCTAAGTGTCTCATTTCCTAATCTAATTCCCTCAGCATCACCCGATTTAATTTGACTACATTCCATTATCCTAGTTTTGCTTTTGTTGATGTTCATCTTATATCCTCTTTTCAAGACACTGTCCATTCCGTTCAACTGCTCTTCCAAATCCTTTGCCGTCTCTGACAGAATTACAATGTCATCGGCAAACCTCAAAGTTTTTACTTCTTCTCCATGAATTTTAATACCTACTCCAAATTTTTCTTTTGTTTCCTTTACTGCTTGCTCAATATACAGATTGAATAACATCGGGGAGAGGCTACAACCCTGTCTCACTCCTTTCCCAACCATTGCTTCCCTTTCATGCCCCTCGACTTTAATAACTGCCATCTGGTTTCTGTACAAATTGTAAATAGCCTTTCGCTCCCTGTATTTTACCCCTGCCACCTTTAGAATTTGAAAAAGAGTATTCCAGTCAACATTGTCAAAAGCTTTCTCTAAGTCTACAAATGCTAGAAACGTAGGTTTGCCTTTTCTTAATCTTTCTTCTAAGATAAGTCGTAAGGTCAGTATTGCCTCACGTGTTCCAACATTTCGACGGAATCCAAACTGATCCTCCCCGAGGTCTGCATCTACTAGTTTTTCCATTCGTCTGTAAAGAATTCGCGTTAGTATTTTGCAGCCGTGGCTTATTAAACTGATAGTTCGGTAATTTTCACATCTGTCAGCACCTGCTTTCTTTGGGATTGGAATTATTATATTCTTCTTGAAGTCTGAGGGTATTTCGCCTGTCTCATACATCTTGCTCACCAGCTGGTAGAGTTTTGTCAGGACTGGTTCTCCCAAGGCCGTCAGTAGTTCTAATGGAATGTTGTCTACTCCGGGGGCCTTGTTTCGACTCAGGTCTTTCAGTGCTCTGTCAAACTCTTCACGCAGTATCGTATCTCCCATTTCGTCTTCATCTACATCTTCTTCCATTTCCTTAATATTGTCCTCAAGTACATCGCCCTTGTATAAATCTTTTATATACTCCTTCCACCTATCTGCCTTCCCTTCTTTGCTTAGAACTGGGCTGCCATCTGAGCTCTTGATATTCATACACATGGTTCTCTTCTCTCCAAAGGTCTCTTTAATTTTCCTGTAGGCAGTATCTATCTTACCCCTAGTGAGATAAGCTTCTACATCCTTACATTTGTCCTCTAGCCATCCCTGTTTAGCCATTTTGCACTTCCTCTCGATCTCATTTTTGAGACGTTTGTATTCCTTTTGGCCTGCTTCATTTACTACAATTTTATATTTTCTCCTTTCATCAATTAAATTCAATATTTCTTCTGTTACCCAAGGATTTCTAGCAGCCCTCGTCTTTGTACCTACTTTATCCTCTGCTGTCTTCACTACTTCATCCCTCAGAGCTACCCATTCTTCTTCTACTGTATTTCCTTCCCCTATTCCTGTCAATTGTTCCCTTATGCTCTCCCTGAAACTCTGTGCAACCTCTGGTTCTTTCAGTTTATCCAGGTCCCATCTCCTTAATTTCCCACATTTTTGCAGTTTCTTCAGTTTTAATCTACAGGTCATAACCAATAGATTGTGGTCAGAGTCCACATCTGCCCCTGGAAATGTCTTACAACTTAAAACCTGGTTCCTAAATCTCTGTCTTACCATTATATAATCTATCTGATACCTTTTAGTATCTCCAGGGTTCTTCCACGTATACAACCTTCTTTCATGATTCTTAAACCAAGTGTTAGCTATGATTAAGTTGTGCTCTGTGCAAAATTCTACTAGGCGGCTTCCTCTTTCATTTCTTAGCCCCAATCCATACTCACCTACTATGTTTCCTTCTCTCCCTTTTCCTACACTCGAATTCCAGTCACCCATTACAATTAAATTTTCGTCTCCCTTCACTATCTGAATAATTTCTTTTATTTCATCGTACATTTCTTCAATTTCTTCATCTTCTGCAGAGCTAGTTGGCATATAAACTTGTACTACTGTAGTAGGTGTGGGCTTCGTATCTATCTTGGCCACAACAATGCGTTCACTATGCTGTTTGTAGTAGCTTACCCGCATTCCTATTTTCCTATTCATTATTAAACCTACTCCTGCATTACCCCTATTTGATCTTGTGTTTATAACCCTGCAGTCACCTGACCAGAAGTCCTGTTCCTCCTGCCACCGAACTTCACTAATTCCCACTATATCTAACTTCAACCTATCCATTTCCCTTTTTAAATTTTCTAACCTACCTGCCCGATTAAGGGATCTGACATTCCACGCTCCGATCCGTAGAACGCCAGTTTTCTTTCTCCTGATAGCGACGTCCTCCTGAGTAGTCCCCCGGAGATCCGAATGGGGGACTATTTTACCTCCGGAATATTTTACCCAAGAGGACGCAATCATCATTTAACCATACAGTAAAGCTGCATGTCCTCGGGAAAAATTACGGCTGTAGTTTCCCCTTGCTTTCAGCCGTTCGCAGTACCAGCACAGCAAGGCCGTTTTGGTTAATGTTGCAAGGACAGATCAGTCAATCATCCAGACTGTTGCCCCTGCAACTACTGAAAAGGCTGCTGCCCCTCTTCAGGAACCACACGTTTGTTTGGCCTCTCAACAGATACCCCTCCGTTGTGGTTGCACCTACGGGACGGCCATCTGTATCTCTGAGGCACGCAAGCCTCCCCACCAACGGCAAGGTCCATGGTTCATGGGGGGAAGAATCCTACGGTACAGGGACAAATGCATGGGCAACTGGGGCAAATTGGTTAGTTCTTTTTGCATCTAATGTGTTCGGTGGGTTTGATGGAACTAATAGAGGCACCATTAGTTTATGGAACGTTCTCGGAAAACGACAAAAAAGGATTTATTTACTATATTTCCGCCGTCACTAACGGGCCAAAGCCCAGCCGAGGATTCACAGACGGCTGTGCGCAGTAAAAGGTTAAAATGTGTACGATATTTTGATATCTCCAACAGTCTTGAGTATTTCGATGATACTCTTATCCGTTTCCGAGAAACAGAAGTTCAAAGTTACTGTACTTCTACATCTAAAATTCGGTATGAGGCGAAATCTAAATCAAAAATAATCACAGAAAATTGCTTAACTTTTGACGTAGTATTCTCTAGCATTTATTTAGAAGAGCCATCTCCCAGTATCGAAAAACACAACAGAAACTTCTTTCTTTGGTACCAAAAACCAGCCGTGGCCTGCGAGACGGCTCTGCGCAGCGAATTGCTGTAATTTTTACGATATCTTCCTAAGATCCCGGTCTAAGACAACTTTGCAAAATTTTCTTCCTGTCTTTATCCTTTTCCCGAGATACAGAGTTTCAAAGCTACCCTACTTGTACACTTGAAACACACACGGAAAATTCGGTGTGAGCCTAAAACATAGTTAATAAAGTGACGCAACACGTAGAAACAAGCTGTAAAGTGCCTCCGTTATCTGCGAACTCCATACAGATGCACAAGCAGAATGTTTTGCTCTTAAAATCGCGTCTGAGATGTAAAATTAGTTTTGCGTTATTTCAGTTTCACGTAAGCAAACTATCTAAATTTTTACAAGTTTGTTGGCCTTGCCTGCTCCGCGGCAAGCACAGAAATATTTGTGTTGTAAATATAAGCCGCCTTTTCTTGCTGCACTGTGTTTTATTTCACCCAGACGCGTTTCGCCTATTTACTTTAAGGCATCTTCAGTGGGATGTAGAACGAAACAGTTTTCATATGGTGTGTGACATTTGTAGATTATAAAACACTTTACATCTCGTTTTTATGTAAATAAGCGGTTACTTGCAGTTCTTCGCGTTTTTGGTTGGCATCTGCGTTTCCTCTCATCTGGTCACATGCTCGAGGTCGCACTACAACTTTCCTCATCAAACACAAGCACGTTTTCATGTTCCGAACTTTTATCTTCATATGCTTGGTAAGGAAAGTTTAGTGCGACCTTCAACATGTGCCCAGATGAGAGGAAACGCAGATGCCAACAAAAAACGCGAAGGACTGTTAAGTAATCCTTTATTTACATATAAATAAGACGTGAACTGTTTTATAATCCGCATATATCACATATCAAAATAAAACTGTACTATTCTAGATTACACTGAAGTCGCCTTAAAGTAAAAAGGCAAACGCGCCTGGGAGAAATAAAATACAGTGCATCAAGAAAATAAGTTTTTTCTTTTTTTCACGAAGCAAATATATCTAAATTTTACTGACCAATATACCGAACAATACACTTCTTTTCATACGAGTCACATGCCATGCTCCAACAGGGAAAACACGGGACCAATGGAAGCAGTGGAAAAATGTTCCTATCAGAGCACGACAAATGCGAATATGTTCCTGTTTATTCAAAAGCCTGACGGAAAAATGGGATACCGCTACCTCATTCTATCTACTTCAGCGCATTTAAAAATTCTAGAGTAGCGAAAAGTGGAAGTAGGTGAGAGCCAGTGAGAGACAGAGAATATAATGACAGCGAGGAGGAGAAAGAGACAGGAGCAGTGGGAAAGAAGGAATGAGATATTCACAATAAAAAGAGAGCAAGATGGAGAGAGTCACAGTGACAGAAGACTATAGCAGTGGGACAGAACGAAGTGGACTGAGGCTGTGACACAACAGACAACGAATGAGAGACACAAAGAGACGACGACGATGTTTTAGGCTGAATGAATGAGAGAGGAAGGAAAACTTGGAGCAGATGGGTATGAGCGACTAACAGCACTGATACCTAAATAATCTGCAAATCGGTAGTAGGAAAACAGCTGACATTCTCGTACTTCTGAAGAGTGTTGTGGATCCGTCCCAAATACGAGCAGGAAGTGCGTTGCTCTCCAGAGTACCAATACTCATTATGTCGGGTAATACATTTTTCATCGGCGCACGATACTGCGCTAATAGTAACTTCCCGATAATCAACAAGCACAACCGTCGAATACACTATTGGCCATTAAAAATGATACACCACGAAGATGACGTGCTACAGACGCAAAATTTAACCGACAGGAAGAACATGCTGTGATATGCAAATGATTAGCTTTTCAGAGCATTCACACAAGGTTGGCACCGGTGGTGACACATACAACGTGCTTACGTGAGGAAAGTTTCCAACCGATTTCTCATATACAAACAGCAGTTGACCGGCGTTGCCTGGTGAAACGTTGTTGTGATGCCTTGTGGAAGTAGGAGAAATGCGTACCATCATGTTTTAGACTTTGATAAAGGTCGGATTGTAGCCTATCGCGATTGCGGGTTTATCGTATCGCGACATTGCTGCTCGCGTTGGTCGAGATCCAATGACTGTTAGCAGAATATGGAATCGGTGGGTTCAGGAGGGTAATACGGAACGCCGTGCTGGATCCTAACGGCCTCGTATCACTAGCAGTCGAGATGACAGGCATCTATTCAGCATGGCCGTAACGGATCATGCAGCCACGTCTCAACACCTGGGTCTACCGATGGGGACGTTTGCAAGACAACAACCATCTGCACGAACAGTTCGACGACGTAGGCAGCAGCATGGACTATCAGCTCGGAGACTATGCCTGCGGTTACCCTTGACGTTGCACCACACACAGGAGCGCCTGCGATGGTGTACCCAACGACGAACCTGGATGCACGAATGGCAAAAAGTCATTTTTTCGGTTCACTCCAGGTTCTGTTTACAGCATCATGATGGTCGCATCCGTGTTTGGCGACATCGCGGTGTACACACATTGGGAGAGTGTATTCGTCGTCGCCATACTGGCGTATCACCCGGCGTGATAGCATTGGGTGTCATTGGTTACGCGTCTCGGTCACCTCCTGTTCGCATCGACGGCATGTTGAACAGTGGACGTTACATATCGGATGTGTCACGACTCGTGGCTCTACCCTTCATTAGATCCCTACGAAACCCTACATTTCAGCAGGATAATGCATGACCACATGTTGCAGGTCCTATACGGGCCTTTCTGGATACAGAAAATGTTCGACTGCTGCCCTGGCCAGCACTTTCTCCAGATCTCTCACCAATTGAAAACGTCTGGTCAATGGTGGCCGAGCAACTGGCTCGTCACAATACGCCAGTCACTACTCTTGATGAACTGTGGTGTCGTGTTGAAGCTTCAGGGGCAGCTGTACCCGTACACGCCATCCAAGCTCTGTTTGACTCAATGCCCAGGCGTATCAAGGCCGTTATTACGGCCAGAGGTGATTGTTCTGGGTACTGATTTCTCAGGATCTATGCACCAAAATTGCGTGAAAATGTAATCACATGTCAGTTGTAGTATAATATATACGAATACCGGTTGATCATCAGCATTTCTTCTTGGTGTAGCAATTTTAATGGCCAGTAGTGTCTTACAGTATTCCGTCCAAGGTCTGATTTTCCTCTCATAAATGCCGGTCGTGATACTGAAGTGCGTCATAACACGTGTGAATCGAAAATGACTGGCTGATGGCGTTTCATCAAGCAAAGTCGTGTACTGGTTGAGGCTTTCGACTCACAGCCCGGATGACTGTGGCTCAAACCCTAGTCCGGGAATTTTCATTTTGATTTTCCTTAATTTCCCTAATCGCTTAAGGCAAATTCCGGTATAGCTTCTTTGTACAATACATGGCCTATTTCCATCACTAACCCAAGCTGAACCCTAGTCAGGGAATTTTCATTTTGATTTTCAGTAGTTTCCCTAATCGTTTAAGGCAAATTCCGGTATAGCTTCTTTGTGCAAGACATGGACTATTTCCATCACTAACCCAAGCTGGTGCTACGTCTCTGTTGACGTCATCTTTGACAGGACTTTAAGCCCTGTTCGCCGGCCGGAGTGACCTTGCGGTTCCAGGTGCTACAGTCTGGAGCCGGGCGACCGCTACGGTCGCAGGTTAGAATCCTGCCTCGGGCATGGATGTGTGTAATGTCCTTAGGTTTAATTAGTTCTATGTTCTAAGTGACTGATGACGTCAGAAGTTAAGTCGCATAGTGCTCAGAGCCATTTAAACCATTTGAAGGCCTGTTCTTTCCTTACTTCGGAGACCGATCCTAGAGTCTTAGGTACACATTGCTCGTGCGATCGTCTGCGAGAAGTTGGTGCTCGTTTTGTAGTTATCGCGCAGGGCTGACACTTGCCAGCGCGAAGAATTACTGCCCGCGGGCAGTGCGCGGTAAGTGCTGAGTGGCAGTTGGGGACTCGGACAGCGGGCGCTTGGCCGGGACGGTCTGGGTGTGGCTGCCCACAAGGACAGCCGCGGCTTTCGAAAGGCGGCCGCTATTTCGGGAAGACGCCCACCGACACCAACAGCGGCAGCGGCGCGCGATGAACGACGCAAAGCGGCCGCCGCCAGCCGGCGAAACCCCGCGCTTCCTGCGTCACGGCGCGGGAACACAGCCGATCCTCTGGCTCTCGACATATAGGTACGTCGCACTCCTGGTGAAACACAGCCGACGCTGAAGAAGACTTGTTTTCAGGGAATCTGTACTATATAAACTGCACGATGACCACAAGCCACTGGCAGGGCAAGGCGGGGCAAGTTGGGGAAGCTAACTTTAAACCCATACAAAAGGGTCAAAAATAAACAAATTCAAGTAGGTTTGATTATCATTTGTTTACTTAACCATTGAATTACAATAGCATGCAAAGAAAACTGCAAACTTGTTACATTTAGTAAGAATTACCTCGATCTGAAACATAAACTACCAATTCCCCGTCTTGTCCCATATGCGGGGTAAGATGGGGGAGTAGCATGAATTCATCTCTACAGCTTAAATAAGGGCTGGAATAACGAAATCACTTTACGATAAGGTTTCGAAACATGGTTCTGCGAATTGGAGAATCAGGTATTACGTTTAATTTAGGCCTCTTACTTTCACATAGTACACAAGTGTGGACAGCCTCGTCATCATCATTTTCTATCCCTGCACAAGTGTCGTGGGCCCAGCGTCTGCAGCTGATACACCGTATCCAGCCTCCTTCAGAGAAGTCATAGCAGTATAAACATTCTTCACTCTCTTTCTCGTTGTCATTCGGCCTCAGTTTATTATCCCTTGAGCATGAAGGGGTGGTTAAGGTTCAAATGGCTCTGAGCACTATGCGACGTAACTTCTGACGTCATCAGTCGCCTAGAACTTAGAACTAATTAAACCTAACTAACCTAAGGACATCACATATATTAATGCCCGAGGCAGGATTCGAACCTGCGACCGTAGCCGTCGCTCGGCTCCAGAGTGTAGCGCCTAGAACCTCACGGCCACTCCGGCTGGCGGGGTGGTTAAGACATCAGTAACTCTCGTCACTTTCTCGTTGCCATTACGTCCTTTTGGTGGTATCCCAGGTTTATTAAACGTCTTTGAGAAGAGTTTTCGTTTACATGCAGCACGTTTGGGGACTCCTTTTTGTTTAATTTCTTCAGATAGTTCACTCCTGTAAGGCGATTCCGTTAAAACAACGGGTTTTCCACGTCTGTTAGAAGGTTTCCTTTTTTTTATCCACCTTTGGAATAGCTAACACCATTTCAGGGCTGGTAACCTGAAAGTTAGACGAAACAGAGGCTTGATCATCAGTTGTCAATTGTTCAGGTGTTTTACGTCTTGACAACATATCTGGTATCTAGTCTCCCGTTTCTATAACTTCAGATGTGTGAACTTGATGAATGTCTGTAGCTGAACAGGGAAGGTAATCACTTTCTTGAAACACATTTCTGTTTACAGGCCAAATGCCTGTTTTCCGAAACCCGTTCACTGCGGTGGACATTGTAGCTGAATGAATGAAGGCTTTGCCGAATCAACTTCAACGTATAACGTACGTGTTGAAAACCCGCAGCCAGGTAAACACACGAGGCGATAAGAACGTAATGGTTGGACAAATAGTATGGACAAGACGGGGAAGCCCCCCATCTTGCCCCACCCCGTCTTACCCCCTACCATGCTGTCAGGTTATTTTACGCCTACATGAACACTACTTAGTGAACATTGACTACTGACACAGCAGTTTACTGTTAATAAGGCGTATTACTCAGTGCTATATATACAATCTGGACAAATGTTCACGAAACATGTTTTAGGACCTCGAAAGGTGTAAAACATTGCAAATCAGTATAACAACTGGACGTACCTTGCAAAGCTCACAGAAACCGCCGCGCAACTAAGGCTCAGCAATGTCACCACACTGGGAGCTGTGTATTGATGACGCTGACGTAGCTATCCACAGATGGCAATACTCTCACTGTAGCTTATAGCCCTTCCCCGTCTTACCCCACCTCCCCGCCTTGCCCCGCCTTCCCCTACGTTTTCAATTACTATCGATATTTTATTGTATTCCATTCGTGTATTGACGGAAGTAAAAACGACTCTCTGTATGCCTCTGTACGCGCTCTGGCCTCTCTGAAGTCACACTCATGACCCTTATAGAAGGTGTACGATCCCGGCAACAGCACGGTCACACAGCCCTTCTCTAACGCGAGCTCTAAATTTGTCCTACGGATTTCGCGAGAACTACATCGTGTTTCATCTAAGGACTTCCCGTTTAAGTTCCCGAGCACCTCTGTTACACTTTCATACGGACTATACCGACATGTTACGACCTTAGCAACGTGTTTCCGAGTCCGTTTGATGATGTTGTCATACCCACTTGATTAGTTCTCCAGACGCTGTGACGGTACAGTTGGTCGTTCTAAGATCTCGTATGCGATTTTTTTTTTTTTTTTTTACAAATGTACAGTACTTTTTTTTAGAACATTTCCAACAAATCGAAGTCTTCGTTGGTATTCCCCAATACCAATTCTACGCCTTCGTCACATTTAATATCACCTCTTCGTATCGCTGAAACGTATACGGTGAGACGTGCTTAAGTTATTCCCCACGAATCTTGTAATCGAACTCTGTCGGGTCCTTTCTCTCTGCTTTAGACGTAGTATTTAATTTGCCCGCATTATACCAAGCGCATTATACCAAGTGACAATTTATTCGCAGACTTTCTCCATGACGTTACTCAAAACAGATGAACATATTGTGCGTGCTACATCACGATCGTCCAACGATAATCGTTCCCTGTAAACAACAGCATCGCTGCGAACAATGTGATAGTGATCGTTCAATTTTTGTTACTGCAAGAAATTTTCGCCTCTAATGTTTGGCCAACAAGGTAATGAGAAGTGGTGGAATGCGGCACTTGATCAGGGGAGTATGCGATAATATCTTCAAAATTTGTGGCACTGCGGAGGTTAGCTTGCCTTCTGGGTGGTGACGTCCAGCCCAGCTTGCGCGTCTGTGGTTTTTAGAAGAAGCGGACGGCGTCTGACACCGAATTTACTCTTCGTTCTTAACATCACTGCAAGTGTATCCTAGATAATACGCAGGTAACGCTACACTTACCAAGCAGTCAGTACAACCTGCAAGGCCAGTACAGTTACACACGTAAAATGGCGCCGGCTAATCGCTTTGTCTTTGGTCAGAGACAAAGACTTCGGTGAAGCAGTCACATTATTGCTGTTGGGTATTACTTGTCCTACTTCGTCTGAAAACATTTCTCGCGCAATTTCTCTTTGTCAACTGAACTCAAGTACAACTAAGAAAATGATTATCAAGATCTTCTTCCAGTTTGTGACACATCTCTTAAACGCAAACGCACAAATATTCTGCCTGAAATTGCGTACCAACCGAAATGGCGCATTGGTTAAGGTGCTGGACTCTTAACCGGAATGAGCGGGATTCAGACCTCCGCCAGGCGATACAAATTTAGATTATGTATGGTTTCCATAAATCCATTAGGCTTTTCGAGTTTGAGTTTCACCTCTAGTTCGTTTGTCACCAAACAGACATTAAGCAGCAATGGAAGGAAATTCCTTGAAAGCTGCTCGATCCATTTAATGTTACGATTCTTCCACCCGTGGTTACCGATTTTAATTACTGTTATTTTATAAACTGACAGCAGTCCCACGTCTGTAAATAGTTCCTCATCTGAACCAATTGTATTGCGACGTTTGCGACTAACATTTTTTAAAGTGCCAGTAATCACTGTTCAGAAACCGACATTGAGAAGGTATTAAGAATCGACCGACATTCTGAAAGAAAATATTGGCTGCCACAGAACTTGTAAAGATGGGATTCAGATCACGCTTCTCTTGTACCCTCAGTTGTTTTGAGTATCCAAGTATTTCGTATCTCGAGAAGGACGACCTGCACTTGGTAATTTTTATTTTATGAGAATACGGTCCAAAGTACGATGCTGGAGACGTCATCAGAGGAAACAACACACTGGAACCAGTGAGCCACAAAACTCGTTTCTCTAATATTATATTTTTGTCAAAGTTCAATCAGTAATGTGCTAGAATTAACAGAGAGACGACAGAACTTCAAAAGCACAAAAAAATATTCAACAGAGAAGGAGCACTGACATTAGGCAAGCTGTATGGCTGCGTGCTAAAAGCAAACAGACAACTCATGTCGGTGCGACTTCGCGATCCAGACAGCGGTCTGATGGATTCATGGTGCGACTAATACGCGGATAGAGATAGGCAGTTTGGCTTGTCTCAGAGTGCTACCTGACTCTTTACAGCCTCTCGTGGAGGTCAAATTCACATGAAGTCTTATAAAACCTTCAACCCGCCGCGGATAGAGCCAGGAACGTTTATACACTACAGGGAAAGAAAATTAGTACACCTGGAAGGACGACGTCAGTCCGATGGCGACATATGCCACCTAGGGGATAGTAGATGTGCTGACAATGGTTTCGCCGTCGTCGGCCAGCAGATAGAGCAGTGGCTTTGCTACCACAGAGCATCTGTATCTGCCCTTTAACAGGGAGTGCTCAAGCCAGAAGGCTTACAAGGAGACGGGACGACCTTGGGGTAAGGGATTTGTCCGAATTTTTGTGTGATGAAAGAGGACCTCTAACACCTCACGTGGTTAAAGTATTACGACGCACTACCCGGAAAATACCGAGAAAACTCGATCCAAAGTTTCTTAGGTGCCTTATGAGTATAAAATGTTAGTCCATTTCCGAGACGCCGTCTGGCATACGTAGTTAGCGCTCGGACCCTTACGCCAGAGTTCTCGTGTTCGATTCTTCCTCCGGCACTTTTTTTTCTGTTGCTTGCAAAATTGTAGCGCATTGTTACAGGAGAATCGTGAAATGAATTCCTGGGAAGATTGTATAAAAATTCATTCTATAATTCACCATCAATTATCGTCACCAATATTCCGAGACATGATTCAATATGCCTGGTTTGCCTCAAAATTATCAGAATCTTGAAACTTTTTCGTAAATGTTAATGGGGCATGTTTTTGTACAGATTTATTGCAAACGCCCTGTGATTGTAAAAAATCCGCTTTTATGTGTTGCGCAAGATGTCGCAAAAATTATTGCTTTGTTTGTTTTTACGATAATTACCATTGCCGTTCTTGTTTATAATTATTATATGTATAAAAATTGAATGTTTCCCAAACGACTTTGTTGTTCTGACTAAAAACCCAATGTTTCTCCTCATATACTTTACAATGTAAAATGGAAAACCCACCGCCATGAATTGTATTGTTGGACAAATCGAAAATAATTTTTATTCAGTAACGTAACTAATTTGTTAAAGATAATGTAGGTTTGGGAAACTTTCTGAATAATTGGTGGAATAACAAAAGAAAATGAAACAGAGAAAAAGTGCCGGAGGAGGAATAGAACTCTAGTCCTCTGGCGTAAGAGTCCGAGCACTAAACATCTTTTTTTCCGTTACGGACGTCGCAAGACATCCTGTTCAAGATGGGTGGTTGATCCTTCCACTCAGTATTTTTATTATTATTTTTATTACAGAGGCCAACCGGCACTCTGACCGAACACGCTGAGCTACTGTGCCGGCATCGTCTCTCCAAGACGGCGACTCGGTACTGGACAAACATTTTATACTCATAAGGCACCTAAGAAACTTTGGATCGATTTTTCCCGGGATTTTCCGGGTAGCGCGTCCTACTATTTTAACCACGTGAGGTGTTAGGGGTCCTCTCTCACCAAACAAAATTTCGGACAAATCCCCGACCCCAGGGTCGTGCCGTCTCCTTGTTAGTGTGGTGCAAACATGTGAAGCAAGCAGGCAACCGTGCTTCCTACAGCCAACTGACCGAGTTTGGAGGGGGTCAAACTAGGACCTTCCGAGTGTCGGAATGGCCCACAAACGTTGGGTGTGCTGCATGGTCAAGAGGTCAAGAGGACATTTCCACGCCCGTAGACAAGGCTTGGACGTCCACACAGCACAGACGCCCGTCGGGATCGTGGCACTGTAAGGGCAGCACTGGCAGATCGTACAGCTGCCACCGTGCAGATAAGACGGATCGCGAGCCCAGACGTGTCAGCACGAACTGTTGCGAACCGGCGATTAGCAGTGGGGCTACGGGCAAGCACACCTTTAGCTCGTCTTCCACTCACGCCGCAGCATCGATTTGCACGCCTTGACTGGTGCTGTCCGAGGATCACTTGGAAGTTGGAATGGCGCGCCGTGGTCTTCAGCGGCGAAAGCAGATTCTGTCTGCAAGCAAGTGATGGTCGTTTACTCTTACGCTGTAGACCTGGTGCGCGCTGTCTCGTAGAGTTCGTTCCTCCCTGACACGTGTGACGGTAAGTCACATAAATGGACATTTGGAGAAAAGGAAAAAAGGGGTTTTGCTTGTCTCACGTGTGAATTATAAATTATTTCAAGACTGTGTACGTGTGCGCGATGTATAAGAAAGATTAAAAAAGTCAAGCAATACCACCAAAAATCACAAACAGCGATGTGATATATAAAAAAGAACATTCTTTTTATCTGTGTAATGAAAATGAACATGACCAGAGACTATTGCTTTATTGGAAGTGCTCCTGTTTTTTGTTTCGTCTGCAGGTAGGCCGCCATTGTAGCGCTGGGTAATAATTAATGTAATTTTTCTGTATTTTTGGAAAATATAATAGGAATTGTTATTAGAAAGTGTGTATTATTGACTTAGTTGTCGCATCTCATGATCGCAACCATTAATTCTCAATAACCAAGTTTTTACGGAACTTCGTAGAGCAGGGAGCTCATCTCTCCTAGCAGGATTTAGTCGACCATTACGCTGACTGTATTATTTAATTAAAATTTCATGTCATAATATTAAATGTAAATGCGAGAGACTTCTCAATTTTGATCTTCCATTAATTTCAAAGTTAAAAAGAGTAGTGATAGAATTCATTTACCAAAATTCACAGCACTGAATGAGTTCAGTGTGTTTCATTAACGGCAGATGAGATTCTCTCCAGTTTTGCCTTGCAAATAATGAACAAGAAATATTGAAAATCATTCCATTCAATGAGCTCAGCAGTATCTCAGTTAATCTTTGTGTAGTTTCGTACATAAATAACCAGTAGCCCCTGAGACCCATATTAATAATTACAGTTTGCCTAAGAATACGCATATTATCTTTTCTAAAACGCACCGCTCACACAAACTATTTAGTAGAAGGCGGTGGTTTGCGCGCTGTGTTTAAAAAATATTATATCGTACGCAGCCGATGTCAGTACGAGTGTTATCACGGTATAAGTTAATTAAAAGACTCATGCTACCCCACAATATTTAAAGACAACCCAAACAAAATCATTGTTGTTGTTGTGGTCTTCAGTCCTGAGACTGGTTTGATGCAGCTCTCCATGCTACTCTATCCTGTGCAAGCTTCTTCATCTCCCAATACCTACTGCAACCTACATCCTTCTGAATCTGCTTGGTGTATTCATCTCTTGGTCTCCCTCTCCGATTTTTACCCTCCTCGCTGCCCTCCAATACTAAATTGGTGATCCCTTGATGCCTCAGAACATGTCCTACAAACCGAGTCCTTCTTCTAGTCTAGTTGTGCCACAAACTTCTCTTCTCCCCAATCCTATTCAATACTTCCTCATTAGCTATGTGATCTACCCATCTAATCTTCAGCATTCTGCTGTAGCACCACATTTCGAAAGCTTCTATTCTCTTCTTGTCCAAACTATTTATCTTCCATGTTTCACTTCCATACATGGCTACACTTCATACAAATACTTTCAGAAACGACGTCCTGACACTTAAATCTATATTCGATATTAACAAATTACTCTACTTCAGAAATGCTTTCCTTGCCATTGCCAGTCTAAATTTTATATCCTTTCTAGTTCGACCATCAACAGTTATTTTGCCCCCCAAATAGCAAAACTCCTTTGCTACTTTAAGTGTCTCATTTCCTAGTCTAATTCCCTCAGCATCACCCGACTTAATTCGACTATATTCCGTTATCCTCGTTTTGCTTTTGTTGATGTTCATCTTTTTATTTCCTTCACTGCTTGCTCAATATAGAGATTGAATAACATCGGGGAGAGGCTACAACCCTGTCTCACGCCCTTCCCAACCACTGCTTCTCTCTGATGTCCCTCGACTTTTATAACTGCCATCTGGTTTCTGCACAAATTGTAAATAGCTTTTCGCTCCCTGTATTTTACCGCTGCCACCTTCAGAATCTGAAAGAGAGTATTCCAGTCAAAATTGTCAAAAGCTTTCTCTAAGTCTACAAATGCTAGAAACGTAGGTTTGCCTTCCCTTAATCTAGATTCTAAGATAAGTCGTAGGGTCAGTATTGTCTCACGTGTTCCGATATTTCTACGGAATTCAAACTGATCTTCCCCAAAATCATAAAATATATAATTATAAAAATAAAAATATATAATTATCCCATGATTAGTGCCCACACCAGACATATACAGTTATACCGTAATACACACTGGCCCCAACTCAGGCCTTATGATCTAGGGTGTGATAAGCTATAACTCTCGTTTACCTTTGGTGTTTCCGGAAAGGACGCTAACCAGCGTTCAGTATGTACAGAAGGTTGATAGAGCCGTTCTTGCAACAGGAAAATGATATGTTGTTCCAACAAGATAACGGTCGCCCACATAGTGCCCGGGAAACTCAAAGTGCTATGCAAGACGTTCGGCAACTTCCCTGGTCAGAACCATGCCCATACTTGTCTCCAATAGAACACATGTGGGATGTTGATGGGACGAGAAGTGGCTCGTGCGACTCGTCGGCCAGCAACTCTTACAAAACTACGTGAAAAGGTCGAGCAGGCGTGGAATAACGTATCCTAGGACAGTACTCGCCGTCTATGCGATTGACTGGACGCCTTACTTTGGAACCTGTGGAGGCTACACCACGTACCAACATGGATGTTCCAGCGTGGATCAACACATGGTACCTCAGATCCTTTTCTGCTGGTGATCTGTAAATGCGATCATTTCCTGTAATCCGTATGCACTGTTCCAGAAATGAATTTTGAGTGAATTGGAATTCTCTAAAAGGATGTACGAGGCATGTTTTATAAGTAAGTACCGTTTTGAAATTAATAAAAAAGATGTGGTAAGATATCTCAATAATTTTATTTTTACATGAAAGCCTGTACCTTAATCTACGCACTGACGCCATTACAGTCTGTTTCTTCCTTGCTGTGTACTGAGTGTTTAAGATGTCTCCGATAACCGTGAGTCCCGCCGACTGTGAAGTAGGGCCTGTTATAAGATTTCTTATTGTTAAAGGCCTAACAGCGATCGATATTCATCGTGAGATCTGTGCAGTTTACGGAGAATACATTATGAGTGATGGAATGGTAAGAAAGTGGGTGAGAGCATTTAAAGGTGGCCGCACAAATGTGCATGACGAACAACGGAGTGGGCGTCCTTCGGTCGTTAATGAAAGTTCGGTGCAGGAAGTGGACAATAAGGTGAGAGTATACAGACACTTTACGGTTTCCTCCTTGCGGGATGACTTTCCTAACGTTTCTCGTAGTGTTTTGTATGGCATTGTGACCGAGCACTTGACTCATTGAAAATGTTGACGGATGTGCACAAAACCAAACATTTGGCAGTGTATCGACTTTCCTTGAGCGGTACCACGACGGTGATGATTTCTTAAGCCAAATTGTTACGAGCGATGAAACATGGGTAGCCTACGTCACACCAGAATCAAAGCAACAGACCGTGGAAGTTGAGCAAGGGCATCGTTTTGCTGCAAGACAATGCCCGTCCGCATGTGGCGAATCAGAGCAAAGATCTCATCACATCTTTTCGATGGGAAACTCTAGATCATTCTCCGTACAGCCCCGATCTTGCACCCAGTGACTAACGTCTGTTCCTGCACTTGGAGAAACACCCGGGCGGTCAGCGTCTTCAAGACGATGACGAAGTCAAAACAGTGGTTAACAAATGGTTCAAATGACTCTGAGCACTATGGGACTTAACTCCTAAGGTCATCTGTCCCCTATATCTTAGAACTACTTAAACCTAACTAACCTAAGGACATCACACACATCCATGCCCGAGGCAGGATTCGAACCTGCGACCGTAGTGGTCGCGCGGTTGCAGACTGTAGCGCCTAGAACCGGTCGGCCACAAAGGCCGGTAGTGGTTAACAAGTCAGGTGGCAGACTTCTATGAGGAGGGTATTCAAAAACTGGTACAGCGTCATGACAAGTGCCTCAGAATTGACGGACATTATGTAGAAAAGTAGATTAAGGTATAGGCTTTCATGTAAAAATAAAATTGAGATATCTTAGCACGTCTTTTTTAGTTTCAGAACTGTACTTACTTAAAAAACACGCCTCGTACTAACTTTTCCTGCAGTATATGACTATCGTGGTGTTCATCTTAAGCACTACTCATCTGAGTTTTTTTAAAGTGATACTACGAGAATGCACTAGTGTAAGGAAGGCAATAGTAAAATATTACGCAAAATGGACAGTGAAGTATTGTGTCCATTCATAAATTTCTGCAATCATGCGGGACACATATTTGTGCAGAAAAACGAAATATTCATCGAGGTGCAATACAAGTAGTCAAAAGCGTTGAAGTTATGCTTGAGGATATATCGAAGTTCCGTATGCGAGCTACGTGTCCACTAATACGTTCTGAAGCAGCTGCGACAGTACTAATGCGCTGTCACTTTCACCTCTTTTTCTCTCTGTGGAAAACTAACTTAGTTGCCGGTGAACTTTTTGCACAACAGGAAAGAAAAAAAACCTAACCTTATAAAGCATGATTTGGTTCTGTGCTTCAGTTGGTTTCCCGATTTTTTCTGTTTCAGTAAGTCAGATTGGATAACGGCAGCGGTGAGGTCGCTGTTGTGAGCAGAGTAACTCGATACTGTCCAAGCGTAATACAATACGCCTCGTATTATGATCAGTTACGTAAGGCAGGCAATGGATATCTTTCCATCTAACCTGACGCGCTTCGCCGCTAACGGTCGAATCTCTGTGAAAATATCACCTGCTCTGATATCGGTTTCTGTGCCACACTCCGCCAATAAACCCACAAATCTTTAGTATAGATTTCAGGAAGCATTTACCTAGAAACAGTCGTACTTTTTTTTCATCGATCCAAAACAGAACGCGGCACAGCAGAGACACACCGGACGCTGGGGCTCGTTAGCGGAGAGGCCATCAACTGCAAAGCACGAGCGCAATTGTAGATGGGCGACCTCCATTTAGAGATGAAGTCAGTCCGGCCACAACTGGCGAAGCCTTGCTCAATTCTGAGTCGCAGCCAACACCGTCTCCCCCTCTTCTCGCACAGTAGGGCTCTGTTCTCTGTATCACGATACGCAGACACTTCAACACTGCTTCACTCTAACCTTGTCCACCACGTCTCCGAGTTCTCTTGTGTTTCCCCTCAATATCGATATAAATTGAACACTGGAACTTTGTACGAGTAGACACCTTCCTGTTTCGCGATCTTGCGGCCCGTTTGTTGATGCCAAATTCACAGTAGCATTGGTGGATGTCAGTTTACAAGTAAATCCTACTTACTGAACCGGTGAACAAATATTGTTGCAGTTTTAAATGCCAGCAGTGTCCACATGGTACATTGTATGAGAAACTCAGCACAAGGATGCATGCCACAGTGTGACTGAAGCAACTCAAATACAGGAATAAAAGGATTTAAGTGAATCTCCTTTTTTTTTAACGAAGCCGAAGACTTTATGCAGCTCAGAACTTCCAAGACATTTCCTTCTTGTGCGTGTATGAAATATGATGAGATGGAAATAAGAGAAGTTGAGAGTGTAAAATTCTTGGGATAACAACTTGATAATAAATTCAGTTGGGAGCAACATACTAACGAACTGTTAACGCGCCTAAACAAGCCTGTATTTGCAATGCGAATGATGTCAGACATAGGAGATAAAACTGGCATATTTTGCTTATTTATATTCCATTACGTCATATGGTATCATATTTTGGGGTAACTCCACAAACAAAGTAAAAGGTTTGGAGTAAAGACGTGTATAATAAGAGTAATGAGTAGTTCAAATCCAAGAACATCATGTTGAAACCTATTCAAAGAATTGCGCATATTAACCACAGCTTCTCATTATATTTATTCCTTAATAAAGTTAGTTGTAAATAATACATCTTTTTTTCCAACTAACTGCTTAGTACACAGTATCAATACTGGGAATAAGAAATGGTTCAAATGGCTCTGAGCACTATGGGAATTAACTTCTGAGGTCATAAGTCCCCTAGAACTTAGAACTACCTAAACCTAACTAACCTAAGGATATCACACACATCCATGCCCTAGGCAGGATTCGAACCTGAGACCGTAGTGATCGCACGGTTCCAGACTGTAGCGCCTAGAAGTGGGGAGTAAGAACAATATACACAAAGATTTAAAATCACTTACTCTCGCCCAGAAATGAGTCCAGCATTCAGCAGCGCATATTTTCAATAAGTTACTAGCAACCATTAAGAGTTTGATTTCAGACAAGGCACAATTTAAACATAATTTAAAAGAATTTTGGGTGCCCAACTCCTTCTATTCCATCCGTGAGTTTCTCGACAAGTGCAGTAGACCATTTTAATGAAAATTTATTATACCTTAATTTTTGACAATACTTGGTTGTGACAGCCAACTAACTACCTACTGTGTGAATGGTGGATGTATGGAAAGCAGATGTAAGTCTTAAGTCTGTAAATAGTCGATGTTTTATTTTAAATCTTGTACATAATCTGACTGTTCTTAACTGAGGATCACTGCAATTAATAATTTCTGATGATACTTGGTTGTAATAGCCAAGAAACTAGCAAATGTCTGAATGATGGATTTAATGAAAGCAGATGTAAGTATTAAACCGGTAAATATTAGAAGTTTAAATTTAATTCATGTACATAATTTTACTGTTTATTGACTGAGGAAATTAATGAAACTCAAGTTTTTCTATTTACATTTTTATAATATGTTTATCTGACATGTTCCATACCCAGGAGTATTCCCTCTTTTATGGGTCTATGGAATGAATAATTAATCTAATCTAATCTAATCTTATGGCGTTGTGTTTAGAATGACGCTAATTCCAGAAGTTCGGGATTAAATGATTATCTGTATGTGTGTCACAAGACATTAACTTATCGTGACTCACGAGCAGAAATGTGACCCACATATGCACATTCAGTGGCTTAAGTAGCTGGCTTCGGATCATCACTGAAAAGTATGAGGTGTATTTTTCGGGGTCCCCTACCTCAGTCGGTAAAAACGGAACCCTTATAACATCACTTTGTTGTCCGTTTGTCTGTCTGTCTGTCCGAATGTTCAGAACCGCATTTCCCAGGAACGGATAGACAAGTCAAGTTAAATTTAAGTCACATATTAAGATCTAGGGTCTCTTGGCGATATAAAAGTGTGAAGCTTATAATTCAATGCTATCAAAAGATTCACCATTTATGTCACTTATTTCAAAACAAACTGACTCATTAAAACCTAAATGATGTTTTGCGTTGACGTAGAATAATGAAATTTGCCAAGAAACAAGATTTAACACTACAAAAACGAAAAAAATGCGAAATTGTTGATTTGTAATTACATAACACAAAAAATGTTTTTGTTCTTTTTTTAGCAGAATTTCTGTTTGTCTGTCCGTTTGTTAAGATCCCTCTATCGCAGGAACGGGGTAGACGTATCAAGCTGAAATTTGTGTGAAGCACTAAGGTCTGCGGTCCCTTGCCGGTGTAATAAACATTGACTTCTAAGTCAATGCAATCAAGAAAGAATACAGATATTTTTGTCACATAACACCCGCAAATTCACTCTTTAAAACCGAGAGGGTACTTACCATTGACGTAGAGGTATGAAATACGTCAAGAAGAAGTTTTCACAGTACAAACAAAGGAAAAAAGTCCAAAAATTGTTAATTTTTACTTAGATCACACGAAAAAAGTATTTCTTTTTTAATTTGTTATCCGACTTCAAACTTGAAATTAAAACATTCACGTAAGTCTTGGAATCCGTGGAACCGATATCTCGCTGTATCAATGTCGGTAACAGGCAGAAACCGTCGGGATACTCGTTTCCCGGAATGCGTGAACTCTGCGTGCATCGTTAAGTTTGTGCAGAAACCTCAGCGCTAGAGTCCGTCTTTCACTTCGCCAACTCTTCTTTTAATGTGATGCGATATTTACCTCAGTTCACTCAGCGTGTGGTCTTACTTTAAAGTAAGTCATCACTTTTTGAACCTGCTATCACCAAATTGAATGTAGTTGTATCAACACAAAAAACCTACCACGTTTGTTTTATATTTCTCCTGAGATAATTGCACGAAATTACAGCTTTTAAGGAAAGTCTTCCCCCTGGAAGCATTAGAAGGGTTAAATCTTTACGTTAGCATGGAATTTAATTTTAACATAATTAAAATAATTGGGCTAGTACATTCCAGAACGTTCAGAAGCTGTGGCTCATCTTAGTGTGTCTATTATACGTACTTCTGAAATAGTATGTTGTTTAATATTGTACAGTCAGTTTTATCATTAGCAAACTGTTTTGTTAATGCTGTATATAACGCAAACAGTATTTCTAGGCATGTAGTGAAAATAATCATCTTCTTAAACTTATTGAAGATGTGAGCGCAAGATGTCACTGTCCTGAACGCTTGCAAAGAATCTAGAAGCCAGTGCGCAGTACGTTGATGGAGCTGGAAGACCGCGGAGAGCATCCACCTTAATTCTTTAATTCTTTAATTCTTAATTCTTTAATTAGTGGTGTGTCTTCTGAGTTACTGGCCATTTAGCGTTTCCTTTGCGCATTTCTCCTCCCCTTGCCATGTTTTATAATGTCAATATTTTATTTCCACCGATTCTTTAACTATGCCTGTTCTTCATTTACTTCATCTTAGAGGAATATCGTTCCAAATTCAATCTTCCTTCACATTGTCTCTCCTTGCGCCTGTACCATAATGAAAATTACGTTTTATGCAATTCTGACACGAATCACAAATAACACCACGTGCATTTTAAGTACGGGTGGTTACGTGCGTATCAACCTTAATTTAAAATGCGTTTTTGGGTCAGGGTCTGCAATACGAACTGCAGAAAATAGGATGGTGTCAAATAGTGCATACAACGTATCGATTTCCTTTCTACAAAGAAAGTGTTCTAATTTATCGCTCGGAAATTGCTGATAAATGGCAGCTCCTAGTGTGATCGACAGAGTACATCCTAACTAGTGACCCACCCACAACTGCACTCCCTTAGCAAATGACTTGCTTCCGTGATCGTTCTTGGATTTTCTTTCGGACACACATGAATGTACCTAAATACATGCAGTTTTTGAATTACGAATCTTCAGCACTCTTTCTTAGAAGATATATACAGAACATTAATATGATTCGGCGGTGTTACGCCCCGAAACATGGCACCCGCTCTAACTGGTGTGGATATTGCCATTGTTGTATCGATCAATCGATAACTTGGCAGACGCCTTCAGCAGCTGCAATTCTTGTCACACTTGTTTCAGGATTATACTTTTGTTGCTGCACTCGTTCCACCATGTCAGCTGCGCAAAATTCTGTCATTAACAATTCTCTTAATTCGACTGATCGTGTCTCTGCAAGTCGCTGAAATAACCTGAAGAACTTTTTTTCCCCAATGTAATGCGACGTTGTGGATGCTATTCGGCATACTTGATGCGCCTGTTGACTAAAGAAATTGGCTACTCTATAGTAAAATACCGGTCTGTCATTAACCACATGTAATCATAGGACTCCAATACAAACTGTACCTTATTCACACTGTATGGAATCACTAATCTTTTTCAGAAGACAGTAATATTTCAACACAGCATTTAATAAATCCCTGATGTAGAACGCAGCTGTAACGCCTATGATTGACGCGGCTACAAAGAAGAAGCAAAGGAAAATTGGATGACGACAACAGTAACTTCTAAAAAAACTTCTAAAAGAGTGTGTTCATGCTAAAACAAAGATCCAATGAGGCTCTAAATTCACTTATATGGAAACGATGTGATTAAAGTTGAACAGACCAAGACTTTCGCTTTTATTACAAAGTTATTTAGTTTCCGACCTATCTCATTTGTCAGGAAAAATTCGCTCATAAGAAGATATTAAATTTGGACAGACAATTAACAACTAAACACGTGTCATTTAGTACTAGCTATCCTGCCGGCGATGCAAGGAAGAAAGTAGTCGAGGAAGTTAAAAAAAAAAAAAAAAGCAAGCAACATCAAGTTCTGTACTGCAAGTTTTGCGGTTAGTCAAGTGACAACTTAGAGAGGAAAACCATATACAGACAAAAAATACGTGGAAATCATTTTATAAATGGATCCTAAGAGCTATTGCGGGATTTGAAGAACAAGCAGATATTCTTAAAGATATTGAGGAATTAGAACTGTCTACTAAGGCAGTGAAAGATGGAACAGCAAGCTGAAAATCTTAAATTGGTTTCTGCTTCATCAACAGTATAGCTGGTGAGTTTTTTCACACATGTGATACACCGCAAGTTTCATTTTTCGTACGATTTATTTCATATACAGATCCTAAAGCAGAATTTTTTACCCTCAAAGCGCAAACATGTGCTGTAACTGAGACCATTGGAAAACATCGTATTCCACTCTATCAATCTCTCTCCGTTTCAACAGACATGGCGGGAAGTATGGCCGGCGAACGGTATTTGTTGCCATTTTGAAGGAAAAAATTTACCACGAGATACTTACTTATCATTGCACCATTTATCAAGAAGCACTCTGTGTGGAGAAATTTCGAAAAAAATTTGCAAAGTTACGGAACTGGTAATTAGTACTATCTTCTCCGGGTCATTTGTACTATCTTCTCCAATCTAGCTAAAGCTATTAATCATCGTCAGTTTGAAGAATTTTTAGTTGGAATCGAGAGTGAGTTCGCAGATGTTATGGTGCGTAACAAGGAAAGTGATTTCTTAACAGCAAATATTTTGAAACGTTTCTCTTCCTTATTAACAGGAATTCAAGCATTTCTCCTTGAGAAGTGCTTTCGCTATCCAGAAATAAGTGAACGATAAGTGGATCAAAAATTTTTATTTGATAATAGACGTTACTTCTCATCTAAATCAGCTTAATCGTTAAATAAAGCTGTAAGAGAAAACAGTTTTTCGACGTTAGGAGGGGCTATTTCATTCGAAAAAAGTCACTTTTTTGTTCAAGATTTTGAAAGAGACTGATTTACTTTCCAAGGTTGAAAAACCACCGTGAATAATCCTGATATTAACACCTGATATTTCAAAACAACGCTTTTAAAAAAGAGAGAATCTTTTGTCAAAAGGTTTCAGGAATCCAGGAGCAGCAAAGCGACATTAGGTTCTTAATGCTTCTGCAAAACAATTAAATTTTTCTCAGTTTAATATTGGCACTTGGAACTCTGAAATGCAATTATTCGATTCAAGAAACAAATAATTGCGGAGCTGAAAATTTGTATGTCTTTGAGCTGATATAGAAATATGAAGAAACACAACAGAGAAACTAGGTCACAGCACAAGTGGTATGCTTTGAAATACCTTGAGAAAGAAGAAATGTCGATTTTTAACACTTGCAGTAGTTTATTAATCCATAAAATTAGCTGAACAAAACTATAGTTTTCTGTTCTTTCTTGATTCGTTTCTACGTATCCATATGAACAATCATTTTGAGACATGAGCCTTATCAAGAGTAAATTGAGAAATCGTCTTATTGGTGTGGCGTTGGAACCGGGCTTAGAATTAAAAACGACATACAAACTTGACGTATCTAAATTCTGAGGAGATGCAATGCTGTTGTTCATACTAATGTTTTGTCGGTCACAGTTGTGATTCAGTTTTATGGATACCTTACAATTTGATTTTATAAATAAATAACATCCTTATTAAGTATGACATCAAGTTTTATCCAATGAATTTATATTTTGACTAAGACGTAAAGCTTTAAGTGAAGTTAATTTTGGAGAGCGTTCTGAGTGGAAGGAAATGTAATGTCGAGTATTGGATAAGGTATGTTGAGATGGTTTGGACATACAGAGAGGATGAGGGAAAAGAGGTTGACAAAGCAATTGTGCAGAACGGATGTGGACAGGAAGAGGTGGAAGGGGTCGACTTCAGAGAACAGACCTCAATCAGGCTGAGGACGTTTTTAACAAGGGCCAGCTTAGGAGTACTGTGATGAATTCCATAACAATGTATCCACCTGTAAAGTTTAAGTTTAAAAAGTTTGGCTCAGTCGTTGTACTGTTCATATTTGGCTCTTTTGACTTTTCAGTTTGTCAACCTCTGTCCTACACCACTGAACAGTGGATATACTAGTAACAAGCGAAAGATCCCATATCTCATCATGAGACGAGGCAGCCAGATGTCATCACACTTCGCATAGACGTTTCCGAGTTGCTGAATCTGCAGAGTACAATAATGATTAAGATAAGGAAGCAGATGGAAATCTACGTAGGTAGACATGAACTTTTATTGAAGTGAGCTCGGAGAAAATCGCATTGCGATCCAAGCTTGAGATCACGAGATATTTGAATTTTGATTGAGTATAAAAATTGAGTTGCCGTTAGCTGGCAGCGACCACGAGAATGAGCGCCCGAAAAACACGAGTCATTACGTTAGGAGTTCCGAATGCGGTATTAGGCAGTTTGGAAGGCTGGTGTAAGAATACCAGCAGGAACAGCGTCCTACTTTGCAGGTGTGGATATCTCAGCTACGGCCAGGTGGAAGAGTCCAGGTCAGTACAGCATGGAAGGGAAAAAAGTTCATCATAAAGCTGCGTTTTGTCAGAATCAGGGGGTGGGGGACATTATATCACGTACCACTCTGAGAGCGTCTCCACTGGAGTCATCGAGTGAGTGCATTATACAGTGAGAAAGACTACAATTCCTAAAGTGGACAGTGTGACAAATTGCAGTCCAGTTAGCTGTGAGGGTGACGAGACATTGTGCAGAGAGAATGCGTTGGTTGTTGCAAGGGAAACGACGGCGGCTCCACCTCTACTTCACAGTAAGCTTCCTTTCTGCTCATGCCGACTTAATAAAGTCTAATAAAATTAAATCGTGTAGGCAGTGATTTTACTTGGTGCTGATTAAGTGTATTTTCATTCTGAAAATCTACAAAAACTTAGACGATGATAGATAACGAACGAAGTTTATGCAATGCAATACGCCATAGCTCCAACGAAGTGGGTAAATGGGGCGGCATGGAATATCTGGTTGTTTATTGCCTCAGTGTTGTGACTGATGACCTCTTGGTCGCGAAGGTGGCCTTAGATCATTTTGTGTCTTGGAGAATATTATGTTACTTATTGCCAGCAGATCTAAAGTTTTCCCTAGCGTTGTGGTCTCAAGCTCCTCGTGGCACAGAACATAAATCATGTCTCACACAGCATAGCAGTGGCGCGGCAGCTTAAAATTGTAAATTCTTTTTTAGTTCGTGGCGATAGTGCCGCGTTGATCGGAAGTAGTTTCGGTCGTGTGAATTCTGGTAAATGCACTTGTAGCGTTGCATCATTGTAGTAACGAATGTAAACCTACCAAATTGGAGAACACTGGGCCTCAACAACATATATTGTGAAACTTCCTGGCAGATTAAAACTGTGTGTCGGACCGAGACTCGAACTCGGGACCTTTGCCTTTCGCGGGCAAGTTCTCCTTTCTTTCAGGAGTGGTGGTTCTGCAAGTGGTCTTGATAAATACTGTCTCCTCTCCTACAAGAATTTGAGACTCTTTTCTTAGACAAATTGGCTTCCATACCTAATACGGTTCAAAGAGACGGATACAGTATTGTATTATCCTCTAACATACAGTGATTGAATAGATAAAAATCTCTCTGAGTAAGATTAGAATTGTTTTTCAGACTGTTTCAAGTATTAGTTTAGATTCCCTAGTATTGTTACATGAGTAAGAAAAGTGATTCATGATCAGTGGCAAATATCTCCAAAACTCCTTTAATATTAGCTCGCTGAACAACGATTCCGTGGATTACTTTCAAGCAAACTTGTACGGAATACAACTAGAAAGCTGTGATATATAGTCTTTGGTTTCATAGATCGTCTGTGACTGTTCCGTGTCTTGGAAACAATAGGAAACCAGGTGCTTTGTTTATGAAGAAGCAATTCTTGTTTTCCTTGTTCAAATGACGGAGATGAAAGACACTCTTCAAGTGTATTATGAAATCCTATCAGAGAGAACCTATCCATTCCCAGCGAGACGAAGAGTGCAGTATGGGCTACATATTTCCACATGGTGTCAATAGAAGAACATGATATTCATCGTCTGTACTACGTTAACTGGTGCACTGTAAATATTTGCGGGCTTAGAGGGGATAAAAAACCCTGAATTCACAAGCAGAGGCTTCCAAATTATATGCTGCATCTTGTCAAGCCCACTTACAGATTTCTGGCCGATCTTGAACTTCTAAAAACGCGTGTTCATGCTAAAACCCATATCCAAATGAGTCTCTTAATTCACTCATATGGAGACGTTGCCCTAAAACCACATTTTCATCTGCTACAGTCCTCAGAATTCCAGCTATTGATGCAGTTCTTCTATTTAATGATGGGAAGGTAGGAAAGATAAAGATATTAGAGATAATGGGATACATCTTGAGAAAAATAGATTTACAGCGCCTCTCTGCAGTGAGAGTCAGCTGAAGACCTGGTAAAAGAAAGAAGGCAGAAAACGAGAAACCAGAAGAGAAACTTTGAAAGGAAAGGGAACCATGAGTACAAATCTGGGGCCTTCTGAAAAGACGACATAAGAAAACACGTTACGCTGAACTTCAAATTACATGTCCTAAAAATTATGTTTTTTTCTCAGAACCTATGAAGGCAAGAATTAAGAAAGTTTGTGCACTTATTTCTATAAACCCAATAAATGTCTCAAGAGTAAATTTTGAAATTCTGGGTGTGAACCGAGATGTGGGACAAAGTGTTTGGAATTTTGCAAGAATTTTATATTGTACTTACTGTATTATAATCAATAATTATTAAAATTCTCCTATTAGATATATTCAAAAAACCTCATGAGAGAAGCTTACTGAATGCAAAGAAATCAAACAGATAAAATTTTGTAGAAATTTATGTAATAGTTTTTGAGAAAAGGTATATATATATTACGTTTTGAAAATAAAATTTTTAAATTCGATGAAAAAGTTACATATATAATCCAAGGAACTCGACGGTAAATGTGTTAATTTCATGTGAAACATGGTACAAAATTTCACTGCTGTTTCTTCAGAATTGTGAATTTGGTGCATCTTTTAAATAGTCAGCGTCTTTCATGAATGTCCCCCTTTAATTCTTGTCATCTACAAACACATTTAAAAGAGAAGGCACCGTACAAGGAAAGCAAGTTTCTGCTATTGTTTAGCAGACTGTTGCAGGAGGACGCAGGTATAGATATTATTTCTTCTGTCTTGTGATCTCAAAGAAAATGTCTTTGGTTCGTAGTTGATTCTCCAAGGGTTGCACTATACATGAGTAGCCCAATAGGTTTCCTGCTCAATGCTCATGGTCGTTAGCAGCAGTTTGAGCGGACACTGACGGTTTATCACTTCCGCTCGTCCAGGTATTGTGTATCGTAAATGGATAACTTTTTCAGTCAAGCCGGCCGACATGAGTAAAAGAAAACACTGCGTGACCTTAAAACACCGGAAAATATTGGAGCCCCACAATGCTAACAAACAAAAGCAATAAGAAGAGAGAAATAATCACTTCGTGCAACACGAAAGAATATTCCCGCATACATCATCAATGTGTGTCAGCAAACTCGCGTCCCTCTTAACCTTTTTAATGTACATCGTATACATATTTTAACTCTCTAGTGTGCAAAAAACTATAGGCATTCAGTCATCTCACGCTTATTTCCTTGCAAAATTTCCCTTGAAACGGAGGGCGTTTTGCAAACGTCGTTGTTGTAACTGAACTTACGCTCAATCATCCTCTAACAGAACAACGTAGCGTTGTGCTTAACATATTAAAGGACGAAATTTGGCATGCTAAAATCGTTGGAACGGCTGCGGAAGGTGTGTGTTTTTGCTGCTGCCAAACCGGCTATACCACCAGCATGATGACGGCGTACACATTCCGATGGTGATCTCACCGTTGTTAACGCAAAAACAGGACGCCGTGTTAGAGCTGCAGCGTACCCGTTGCTTTCGCGACTTTTCCTCTCTCAAATAGTCAGACCGCGTATCGGTGCAAGTGGGTGAGATACGCAGAAAGTAATTACAATTCAATGAGGTCACCGGCATTCGAGACATGTGCAGCGAATTATGGTTTCATAAACAAAATATATAAACTATTAAAAAGACCAAGGCTGACGACGTGGTGATTAAGACACTGCATTCGTACTCGGGTGTAGTCCTGTTTACATATCCGTCTGAAAATTCTTATTTGTGTTTTGCCTGTTTCTCCAAATCACTGAAGGCGCATTCCGAAATGGTTTATCTCACAGGAGTGGATCGATTTTTTAAACTTTCTGTCTAGCTGAACTTCTGATTCCTCTCTTAAGACTTGGGTGACGGCGCTGCTGAACTGAAACCCTCTGCCTCCTTTTCCCTATGCCAACACTCTTGACAAGTTTGACAAACCAGCGCATATAAAATCTGATGGGAACGACTTTTATAATAGCGTTGCCTCTGTCATGTAATCTGCATCCTTTGCATGTCGTGCAGGAGGGGGCAAATGTGCGCACGGAGCAACGACACGAATCTAGTGTTTTTCCTACTTGTGAGTGCAGTGTGGCAGTCCTGCATCTTTAGTTGAGAACTTCTACAGTGGAAGAGTCAAATATGTTACGTAAATGGTTTGCGCTTTGAAGCTTTCGAGATATGAGGTGAGTTATATCTTTGGAACTTTCGATCTAAGTACATACGATGCAACTGTCGACTACCTATCTGCTGTAACAAAACACTGGAGAATTAAAAATATCTCGTATGTAAGTACATAACGTAACTCACGCTTTAAGTGTAACTGTTAGTTTAACAAGTTACCATACGTGGCAGCTGTTACTAGAAGTTCAGAAATCTGCACCACGGGGCAAAGAACCTACAAGTAGCTGGGGCAAATGTCCGCATGCGTACCTTTGTTCCAAAACATTTGTTTTTTCTTTATTCGGTTTTAATAGAGAACTCGTAGGCTTATTGAACATATTTAATGGATCTTGATTTATAGTGCACTGAAATGAAATGATCGCATGTCATTGTTGGCCGGGAGGCCCCATGCGTTTCTCATCGACCGATTCAGTTTTAATAAGCCTAGTTAACTTCATGTTACAGAAATTACCAGAGAAAAATGTCCTCCACGCCGTTGTCTTCTAAAACGGTGGGGAATGTTAAGAAGCTAATAGAAAATTGATCTTCCAGTAGAAAAGCAACTAAAAGACTAGGATTTAATAAATCCACATGTCGTAAACAGGCTGTGGAGTGGTATTGTCGGGGCGTTTCAAGAGAGCGTTTTCTGAGGCAGAGGAAACTGAATTGGCGGTGCACTGCATCAGTCTGGTTCATATGTTCTGTGACCTTACATTTGAACACTTCCGACATTTATCATACCAATTTGCGGAAACTAATGGCGTAAGCCACCCGTTTAACGTATAAACCCAAGTGGCAGGGGAAATTCAGGGATCGCTCATTGATCGCTAGTCATAATTTAAGTTTGAGGCGACCAGAGAAAATCAGTATCGGGAGTATAGCGGGGTTCAATGAAGCACAAATGAAAGTTTTTTAGCAAGTTGGAAACTTGCAATCTAAAAGTAATTTTCAGCCATATCGATTCTATAACGAAGGCGAAACAGGAAAACTGTACCGGGAAAACTGTAGAAAAGTGTGGTAAGAAAAGGACAAATAATAGTACAATGTGTTTCCTTGTGTTGAAATGTTTTGTACTCAGGTTAGTAATACGTTAGTGTTATATTTTGGTACTTAATATGACCACGACGAAGGAGTCAGTCGTGATGATGATTATGATGATGGTGATAATTTTGATATAGTAAAACACTATACAAGTTATAGTGGCAGTACCTGACAAATACTGAAATTCTTCTTTATTCTGTTATAATTATTAACTTCTTTTTTGTGTGGAATTTCTCCTCATAACAATAGAATGTCTCCCCATGCCTGAGGCAAAGACCAATTCTCTTCATTTGTAACATTTTGTTAAATATAACTTTAACACATGTCCGGCCCCGGTAGCTCAGTGGTCAGCGCGACAGAATGTCACTCCGGTTTCGATTCCCGGCTGGGTCGGAAATTTTCTCCGCTCATGGTCTGGGTGCTGTGAAGCGCAAGTCGCTGAAGTGGCGGCAACTCGAATGACTTGCGCCTGCCGAACGTTCTACCCGACGGGAGGCCCTAGCCACGCGACATTTACATCTTTTTTACTTTAATGCATCATATAAGCAATCTTTAATTTGTGGTATCGGGCAAAGTGTATTCCTAGGTGTATTGTGTATAATTTTCATCGTCTCGTTACCAGAAAATCAAAAGGGAAAAATAGAAAAGTGTTAAGTGCGCATTTAACTTATGGTATCGGTCAAAGTATAGTCCTAGGTGTATTGTGTATAATTTTCATCGTCTCGTTACCAGAAAATCAAAAGGGAAAAATAGAAAAGTGTTAAGTGCGCACCTTTGCTTCTGCCTACCCTAAAGTCCATTCGACCGCTTGAGACACAGAAAACCATACGAGGTACAAATTACGAGTATAATTAATCTCTGGCAGTAAACTCTTTGCTGTTTCTGTTGAACACCGAGAGTGAGACAACTGTTTTCATTTGAAATATTCCATGGGTTCTACGTTTTCATTTGAAATATTTCATGCGTTCTACGTTTTGTGAAATCGCTTATTGACCTCTTCCTTCGGATCCCTATTACTGTAAATACTAACTCTGGCGGCAATGTCAAGGTCAGAGAACCATTAAGTTTCTGTGAAACGCGTAATATTCGAACTGAAAGTTTCAATTTATCAACAGCTAAATGCACGTGATTCTGATTGTTAGCACTGAGGCTTCGCTTTGAATGTACTTCCAACAATCACGGCTTTTAATTAAAACAAGGTATGAAATACACTGAATTAGTATCTGCAGTTACAGGGTTTAAAATAAACTTTCTGTTGTTTCTTTCTGTGTTGAATAATTGAAGTAATGTCACACTTTACACCACTACGGGTTTTTTGCATGTAGTAGGGCTTCGTTTCTCACTGTCCGAGTCACTTTTAAGCACACTTGCGACTGCTCTTTTTGTAGAGTTAGCAGATGATCCATCCTCAAATCGTACTAAACGTAGCTACGCAATACCCAGACGGCCGGATCTTTTTAAAGCTAACAGACAGTGGCATACTTGGCAAAGAACTACAGCCGAGGCCGGCCTCAGTGGCCCAGCAGTTTTAGGCACTTCAGTCCGGAATCACGCGACAGCTACGGTCGCAGGTACGAATCCTGCCTCGGACATGGATGTGTGTGATGTCCTTAGATTAGTTAGGTTTAAGTAGTTCTGAGTTTAGGGGACTGACGACCTCAGCTGTTAAGTCCCATAGTGCTCAGAGCCATTTGAACCATTTTTTAACTACAGTCTACAAGTGTCGCTACATTTAGTATGTATCACAGAGTGGAAAATAAGATCAAATTTTTCATAAACACGTCTCATACAGTTGTGAAATAAAAACGTGATTATCTGAACTTCTCATTTTCAAAGTCAGTTCTCTATCTGTGACGTATAACGAACAACTGCCATAGCATTGGTGAATAGGTTCAGTGCTTAAATGAATGTTCCTCTTTGGAAATAAGTTTCTTCTTTATGCATTTGGTGCAAGAAACCCTTTTCATACTTTCCCATTAATCTGCGAATATTAGTGTACAACTGTGGCAGGCGATTGTATTTAAGTGGAGTATGAGGCGAATTGAACAATTTACAAACCGATTGATGCATAAATGAACACATCTGATAGCTGAAGACAGTTGTACAATTAATAGGAATGAATTTAAGCGTGCTCCATACTTAAGCAAATAATACTATCAGCACAATTTCCTTGTTAAATTTGCCGTTATAAACGTGGTTCCTGTCTGTGGAGATTGAGCGAATAAACCAACTTAGTACTAAGGAGAGGTGGTGACGTATCACGTGCTCATTGTTAGGTTGATGAGACGACGCACGTCCTGGTGATAAGGTACCCACGGCCAGCTCCACAAGACCGAGACTGTCTTCTCACGAGGAGACAAGATGGAGTTATGAAGTTAGCCTCACGGGCGATATCGGAATATTCTACAATAATTCGAAGAAATTTTGAAATTGCGTTCAAATTTGAGGAGCGAGAAACAATCATTAGCATATTTTTCCAATTATTAAGTGACAAAAATAAAATGTTTGGTAAAATCCTTAGGAGAATTCAGTTCGCTGTTCGCAGGACATACTAGATGTCTAAAGAATAGAGCCAATAACGCTGAAGTGCTGGAGATTGCATAGAACTCTATATACAACCTACTGACGTTGTAGTCAACTGATACTGCACATTTATGTGTGGGTCAGTAGCACAAAACATTTATGAACCTTATATTCATCCAACGGAAATAGTTTACATGTAAGGTCATTGTATTCTATCATTACTTGAAAACTTTGTGAGAAAAGTTATCCTATAGTTATAAGGAAATCTGAAAATTCGACATAATATTTGAATATCCTGAAGCAAAGAATAAACAAATCATAGCGTTGAGAAGAAACATACCAACCATTCAAGATGTCGTCGAATATACTTCCTGGGCAAAGCATTTTCCAGTCCAGTGAGAGCGTTCAGAGTACTTATTTGTGGGACAGGCTTTGTGCAATACACATAATGTTTTTATTAAGACAGATATTAATTATTATTTTAGCATACGCGTACTTCCCCTGCATTAGAAACAAAATGTAAATTCCACCCAAGTATGAGGGGCAGTCAAATGAAAATGAGATAGATGGGAAGAAAATAAATAAACTGTTCATTATTTGAAAAGTAATCATCGCGACTGTTAATGCGTTTATTCCACTGTGCGACAAGACGTTCAATGCCTCCATGGAAAAATGTTTGCGGTTGCCTGCGGAACCACGCTTGTTCCCGGGCGTGCACCTCTTCGTCCGAAACAGATCGCTCGCCACGAATGTCTTTCTCCAGGGCGCCGAAAAATTGGAAATCGGATTGGCGAAGATCGCTACTGTATGGAGAATGTGCAGTGGTTTCCCAGCGAAACCTCTGCAACACGTAGGTGGGCATTTTGAGGCAACAAAATGATGCCGTCCGTCGACCCGCTGCTCATCGACTTTGTGGAACACGGCGTCACAATTAACACACAGGGGTTTGTGGGCAACTGAAGCTTGAAATTAAGACCAAATGCTTAGGAATGTTAAGAGACGGCGTCATACTATTGCGGGATGATGCCCGCCCACATGTTGTCAAGATTGTTTCTGCCACGCCGAAGAAGTTTCGCTGGGAAGTCCTTAGATATTCTCCATACAGTCCTGATCCGTCCTCAACCCATTTACATTTTTTTTTTTTTGTGTTCTGGAGAAAGACGTTCGTGGCTGTCGATTTGCTTCGGACTAAGAGGTGCACGCCTGGGTTCAGTAGTGGTTCCACAGGCAACCGCAAACATTTTTTCCATGGATGCACTGACGTCCCGTCACACGGTGGGAAAATTGTATTAGTGGTTCTGAGGATTACTTTGCAAATAACAAACAGTTTAATTAGCTTTCCATCCATCTTGTTTCTGTTTGACTGCCCCTTATGCATGGACAGTTTAAGGATGTGCTCCGGCCTGGAACTAACTGCACAGATTAAAATCGTACATTATGCGGTATTGTAAGTGCGATCGTTCGTGGAATTTCCAGACATCGTGGGTAAAGTACGAGGGCTGTTCGGAAAGTAAGGTCCGATCGGTTGCGAAATGAAAACAACAGTGAAAATAAAAAAAAATATTTGCAACAGTTAGCCACACCCTCCATCTACCTCTCTAAATAGCCGCTCCTACTTTAACATTTGTCGTGTCGTTGTACAAATTTCCAGTACCGTCGTCACAGAAAGCAGCCGCCTGTGCTTCCCGCCAATTCTCTACTCTCGTCTCCCTTTCGTTGTTTGCGCCAAACTGTTGTCTTTGTAGCCAGCGATCCATGTCAGCAGAGATGACCAAAGGAGGGTGCCAATAAAGGGCACTATTCTGGTGATCGAACACTTCCTATCTAAAACGCAGCAGGAGCGTCTTCATTGCTCCTGCAGAATGCGGCTGAAAATTGTCTCAAAGAAAGAAACGCATCATATGTGTGTTATGTGGGCTGCATAGCTTCAGGCGACATCTCTCACCAGATGCACATACTTGGCGGGAGACACTGTTGTTTTAGGCATTTCTATGCGATCACTTTGCGCTCGGTAGCTGAGTGGTCAGCGCGACAGAATGTCAATCCTAGGTGCCCAGGTTCGATTCCCGGTTGGGTTGGAGATTTTCTCCGCTAAGGGACTGGGTGTTGTGTTGCCATAATAGTCATCATTTCATCCCCATCGACACGCAAGTCGCCGAAGTAGCGTCACCTCGAAAGACTTGAACCAGGGTAACGGCCTACCCGACGGGAGGCGCACGTCACACGACATTATTACTTTGCACACATCTGTACAAAGTTCCATCGGATTTTTAAAATGGTTTCCATTTTGCGCCTAATCGGACCTTACTTACCGAATACGCCTCGTAGTATTGAAATTTTTTTTCCGTCTAATATACGAAAACTTATTTCACTACGAACCAGTACTGATTCTTCCTGCACAAAAGAATGGATCACACGGCAAAAGAAAAATCCACGAAGTAAACGATTAAAGCAGGAGCCCAGCATTTAGATCATGAGGCTACTGGAGGCCACTGGAAAGTTTGTACAACGATACGACAGTCTACATAAGAGCGGCGACTACTTAGAGAAATAGCTGGGCTAACTGTCGCAAATAAAAAAATCTTGTTTTTCAGTGTTGTTTTCATTTCGCGACCGATCGGACCTTACTTTCCGAACAGCTCTCGTACTTTATCCACGATGTCTGGAAGTCCCACCAATGTTCGTGGGCCAAACTAACAAGGGAACCTCCCCATCGCACCTCCCTCAGATTTAGTTATAAGTTGGCACAGTGGATAGGCCTTGAAAAACTGAACACAGATCAATCGAAAAAACAGGAAGAAGTTGTGTGGAACTATGAAAAAAAAAAAGCGAAATATACTAACTGAGTGGTCCACGCGTAAGACAGGCAACATCAAGGACCGTGTGGGCTCAGGAGCGCCGTGGTCTCGTGATTAGCGTGAGCAGCTGCAGAACGAGAGGTTCAAGTCTTCTCTCGAGTGAAAAGTTTACTTTCTTTATTTTCGCAGAGTTATGATCTGTCCGTTCGTTCACTGACGTCTCTGTTCAATGTAATAAGTTTAGTGTCTGTGTTTTGCGACCGCACCGCAAAACCGTGCGATTAGCAGACGAAAGGACGTGCCTCTCCAATGGGAACCGAAAACATTTGATCGCAAGGTCATAGATCAACCGATTCCTCCACAGAAAAACACGTCTGATATATTCTATACGACACTGGTGACGGCATGTGCGTCACATGAGAGGAATATGTTGTCGACCCACCTAACTTGTACACTTGGCCAATGGGTAAGAAGATTCTTCTACCTTGCTCGATTTAGGTTTTCTTGTGGATGTGATAATCACTCCCATAGAAGTGATGAAAACATAAGAGTTTGTCATATAAACTGCAACAAATGAATGCAACAGTTTCACAGTCGCACAGTTTTCCCTGTGCTCTGTCAAAACATATGTTTTTAAAGTTTTCAAATTTTTCCGTGTGTAGACCGTCAAATCCTGCATATGTCCAAGCAAATGTGAACATGTCCTGGAATTTTGGAGAGCGAAGTTGATTATGTGTGAATGCCTGAATTTGGTAATTGTCTGAAAATAAAAAATTAAACTTCTCACTCGAGGAAAGACGTGAACCAAGGACCTCTCGGTCCGCAGCTGCTCACGCTAACCACGGGACCACGGCCCTCCTGAGTTCACACTCTCCTTGATGTTGCCTATCTTGCGCATGGACTACTCAGTTTGTATATTTTGCTTATTTTTTTCATATTTCCACACAGCTTCTTCCTGTTTTCTCGATTGATCTGTGTTCGGTTTTTCAAGGCCCATCTACTGTGCCAACTTATACCTAAATCTGAGGGGGATGCGATGACGAGGTTCCCTTGTAAGTATCAAAGCTGCACAAGAAGGGAGCATCTATCGAACGATCGGTATATAAGAACGTAAATAAAAAAATTGAAAATAAAAAAGAAAAAACGTCCGTTTATGTAAAATTATGCTAAGTTGAACATTTTCGATCTGAAAATCCCACCACTCGATGTTTCTCTGCAATGATCCATTCCTGTTTTCTTCCTCAGTGGCTGTTGTCAGTGTTAAGCATATTATGCGGTCCAAAAAAAGACGTCTTCTTTGATGCGTTCGATGTAAGCTAGAAGGCTGGAAGCGCCTGGCTTAGGACGAGCCGGCGGTGCCCCCCTACCTGTTCTGTGGTGAGCTGCGCCACCGCCTGCTGCCTGCTGTCTGCTGTGGCGTCGAACGGCGACTGAGCTGCGCAGACTCGGCGGCGGGCGGCCTCCACATCACTCCCCCCCCCCCCCCCCCCCCCCCATACCGTCAACCACACGACCTGCACACAGCTCGCGCCAAAACCGTGACCGGTCAGCTGGCTGTCGCGACACCAGCCATTTAACGCGCTGACGTTACAGCCTTCCGTGAATGCGGCGGTTTTGCTTTAAACTGTCATCTTACTGCTTAACCACTTGCGGCTGGCGGCGTATGTTCTCGTCGCTGGCTATCGCACCGTAACATTTGTTACTGATGCTGCACGCACTCTACATGGCGAATCTCAAACAAACTGAGCGTGTACGGTAACCTTAGACAGGAATCTGTAACGCATCTACACTTCCTGTTTTTTAAGTGACACGTACACCTAATACTCCCTGTTGTTTGGGAAAGACATCTGTCCTAAGAATAATCAAAATCCCGATAAGTGCTGATACAGCTATAATCGAATCGTTATCGTGCGACTACTTTTTCACGATAATGATCGAAAGAAATTCTGACGAAAAAGGCAAAAATAAGAAATAGTTAGGAAAATTTAGGGTAAATAAACTGCATCTGCTATAATTTTAGATTCCAAATTACGTAAGAACCGTCGTCAGCTCACTGTGTGAACAAAACATACATTAAGATTATTGATTGGTTATAGATTGTAATTACGGACTAATCAATGGATTGTAAGCAGACAAGAACGGATCCAAAGCACCTACTCGAGCTCAAATGTAAAAACACAGTTAACACCGCGACTTAAAGTTAATTCAAAAACTAGCAAAAAAATAAATAAAAAAACACAAAAACATGTACGTAAGAGTTAAACGTGTGCAAAAAGGTTCGCCTAATGAATACCTTTGCATTGCACACTGTAAAATTCACTGTTACTGATTTTAGAAATGAAAATGTTCATAAATAATTTTTTCTATCATCGTAAGTTACTTCAGGAAAGATCGTAATGTTTCATTTTGTGAATAAGAACTTAAGTTACACTATATCGTTACATAATTTGCAAATGGGAGCAGAGTTTGCAATGCACTCAAAAAACATCAAAGTATTATGCTAAAGCAACATTTTGTCAAAATTGACTTAAATTATGCTTTTACCCTTTTATTATTAGACATTATTCCTTAACTAGTTGTTCTACCAAGTAACAAAGTTCCCTGTTGTTACACTACTGGCCATTAGAGTTGCTACACCAAGGAGAAATGCATGTGATAAACGGGTATTCATTGGACAAATATATTATACTAGAAATGACATGTGATTACATTTTCACGCAATTTGGGTGCATAGATCCTGAGAAATCAGTACCCAGAACAACCACCTCTGGCCGTAATAACGGCCTCGATACGCCTGGGCATTGAGCCAAACAGAGCTTGGATGGCGTGTACAGGTACAGCTGCCCATCCAGCTTCAACACGATACCACAGTTCATCAAGAGTAGTGACTGGCGTATTGTGACGAGCCAGTTGCTCGGCCACCATAGACCAGACGTTTTCAATTGGTGAGGAATCTGGAGAATGTGCTGGCCAGGGTAGCAGTCGAACGTTTTGTCTATCTGGAAAGGCCCGTACAGGACCTGCAACATGCGGTCGTGCATTATCCTGCTGAAATGTAGGGTTTCGTAGGGAACGAATTACTGGTAGAGCCACGGGTCGTAACAGATCTGAAATGTGACGTCCACTGTTCAAAGTACCGTCAATGCGAACAAGTGGTGAATGAGACGTGTAACCAATAGCACCCCATACCTTCACGCCAGGTGATACGCTAGTATGGCGACGACGAATACACGCTTCCAATGTGCTTTCACCGCAATGTCACCAAACACGAATGCGACCATCATGATGTAAACAGAACCTGGATTCATCCGAAAAAAATGGCGTTTTGCCATTCGAACACCCAGGTTCGTCGTTGAGGACACCATCGCAGGCGCTCCCGTCTGTGTTGCAACGTCAAGGGTAACCGCAGCCATGGTCTCCGAGCCGCTAGACCATGCTGCTGCAAACGTCGTCGAACTGTTCGTGCAGATGGTTGTTGTCTTGCAAACGTCCCCATCTGTTGAGTCAGGGATCGAGACGTGGCTGCACCATCCGTTAGAGCCGTGCGGAAAAGATGCCTGTCATCTCGACTGCTAGTAATACGAGGCCGTTGTCATCCAACACGGCGTTCCGTATTACCGTCCTGAACCCCCTATTCCATATTCTGCTAACCAACGCGAGCAGCAATATCGCGGTACGATAAACCGCAATCGCGATAGGCTACAATCCGACCTTTATCAAAGTCGGAAACCTGATGGTACGTATTTCTCCTCCTTACACGAGGCATCACAACAACGTTTCACCAGGCAACGCCGGTCAGCTGGTGTTTGTGTATGAGAAATTGGTTGCAAAATTTCCTCATGTCATCACGTTGTAGGTGTCGCCACCGGCGCCAACCTTGTGTGAAAGCTCTGAAAAGCTAATCATTTGCATATCACAGCATCTTCTTCCTGTCGGTTAACTTTCGCGTCTGTAGCACATCATCTTCGTGGTGTAGCAGTTTTAATGGCCAGTAGTGTAGAAGACAAGCAAAATAATGAAATAATAAAAACGCGTGTAAGAGTTGGTCGTTTGCAAAACAGCTTTGCGTGACTCACTATAGTGTTATTTGTTACTGCTTTTAGAAATGAAAATGCCAATAAATATTTGTTTTCTATTATAGTAAGCTATTTGCGGAAAATTCGTAATGTTTCATTTAGCGTATAATCAGTAATTTTACACTATAATGTTACGTAATTTGCGAATCTAAGCAGAGTTTGCAAAGCACACAAAAAACATAAAACGGATTATTTTGTCAAAGTTCAGTTAAATTATAATTTTACCCTTTTACTGTTAGGCATTATTCTTTAACTAGTTGTTCTACCAAGTAGCAAAGTTCACTGCTTTTAAACAACAGTTCTGGATAGAACTCAGTTTTATAAATTGCAGTTATTTATTTTAGATACTGAAATTAAATAAGCTCATGACTTTCAGTATTTTACTATTCCTTCACTGCTGGTATTTTCCTTGTCAATAACGGTGATATGATAGGAGCCTCTTAGGAAAATAATTGAGGTGAACTTCATTTAGACTACTACGCTCGCTAGCCTTGTACAATCTAAAGATGTAACTGATCGCATCTTACTTTGACAAATTTTTGCTAGTGCGATGTAAGTCATTATTCATGGACAATGTAAGACAATAGGCTCTTCTTTATTGTTGTCTCATATAAGAAGTTCGTGGCCAAAGTACGCCCCCAGCGACAATACTCCTTGCTTCGAATCCAATCTTTGGCTCTCCACATTAGAAAACTTCCCTGACAAGTCCAGCATTTTTACTACACCATTATTACAACATTCTTTTTTAATTAGTTGGTTTGAATTAATCGTCTTTTAATTATATGAGAACGTTAATAGAATAATAAAAGGTACATGTGACAAAATTATATTACAGTTACTTTATGGTTACAGAATGAATTATGGGAAAATGTATTAGGCACTGTGTTGTTGTGTTTCAAATCTTACGCTCCCTCTCAAAAATTCTATGACCGTTCACTAAAAGTAGGCATCGAACGATCCATTACCAGCAAGTCATAACCCTTAACCTTATTTGCAATGTGCACTACGTAAGTACTAGCTCAATGATCAGCGTGTCTGCCTGCTATGCGGAGGATCCGGCTTCGATTCCCAGCACTGTCTGCAGTTTTTCCATGGTGGGAGTGCTGGAAGCGGATGCACTCAGCCTCGTGATGCCAACTGAGGAGGTACATGAAGGCGAAACAGCGGTTCGAAGACCTCAAAAACCCACAACGGTCGTGAGAGAGGTATGCTGACCCCACGCCCCTCCATCCAAATGAAGCCATTGGCAAAGGATGACACGGCGGCCGGTCGGTCCCGACTGACCGGTCTGCTTGTTTGGCGGATACTTCTGCTCTACAAAGTGAATAACACAGTTGCACACCCAAGTACCCACCATGTAGAATTACAACTACTTAGATTTCACTATTTTGCACATTTTCTCGAAACACAAGCTCAGTACTTCTAATAGGACTTCAAAATCACAATTCTCTCTTTCACATAAATTCGTCTATAAGAAGAGATAACAATTTGGCTGTTCGTTCAGCTTAAATGATATAAATAAATATAAGTAGTTGAAAGAAACAATACAGAACACTTTCTAACCCTGCAAGAAAATTACCACATACAAAGGACGAAACAGAAAGAAAACCCTGTTTAATAATAAAGTATACATGTAACTCGCTGCTTACGTTCATCGATAAAATAGTAGAATAACACTCAAACACAGGATTATTATTATTATTATTATTATTATTATTATTATACCACCCAACCCCCTTCCACACACACTTCCATGATCCGCTACACAAAAGATTTAAGGTAAAAGTCAAATCAGGTGAACACCGAAACTTTCAATCACTGTCTGACAGCCGTTGCATTCATATTCAAGTTTCTATAACTCGCCCTGACTACACACACACACACACACACACACACACACACACACACACACACACACACACACGGCCGACTGGTTCTAGGCGCTTCAGTCTGGAACCGCGCTGCTGCAACGGTCGCAGGTTCGAATCCTGCCTCGGGCATGGATGGGTGTGATGTCCTTAGGTTAGTTAGGTTTACGTAGTTCTAAGTCTAGGGGACTGATGACCTCAGATGTTAAATCCCATAGTGCTCAGAGCCATTTGAACACACACACACACACACACACACACACACAATCCATACATATACTTCCTCTCTCTCCCTCTCCCTCTCTCTCTCCCCCTCCCTCCCTCCCTCTCTCTATATATAGGGAGAACCATAAAGTGAACGCACATTAATCACGGCTTTAAATCATAGTTTTCGGTAAAACATCTACAGCTGGCGACAGAAAAATAATAGTGCTCCATATCAGTTAGCGCAAAGAACATGTAAACTGTGAAGAAAGAAGTTCGTAACGTGAAAATGTGGCTATGTTTCGTAAGTGAAGTTATATTGCGACCTCCAGCACGTGACCAGATGAGGATAAACGTAGATACCAGCCAAAACCTCGACTAACTGTAAGTAATACGGGTATTAGTAGATTTCTGCTTGCTATAGCGATACCTTCAACCATCATCTGCCGACTGCGTCTACTAATGCCAGTGTTCCTGGCCCCTGTTTTGGTCAGATACCAGGTGGAATCTTCCTATACGTAGGTAAGGGGTCTGAAGACAGCGTAGTAAATCGCCGATAGTGGTAGCCACATAAAATAAGGTTGGAAACTAGACGGCGAAACGTGGTTAATTTGACATCTTGCAGGGAACAGCTAAGTCCCGCAACCGTCTGAGTGGATGGACATACAGAGAGTCACACTTTTTTCCCTCCGGCATTTTTGCTGTCGAGTCCTTGGCTTCCAGAAGCACCGATTGGTAAAAATATTCATCTATCAGCAACATTACATTCTTTTCAGTCCATTCCATCGCTCACGCAGATCAGAGAACGAAAGCAAACAAGATAGCAGACGAAACTTTTCTGTATTGCTAACGCCGAAGCGAAGAGGTCGCTATCTTCCTTTCGTGGTTCGCTATAAGACCGACTGCCAACAGGAGGCGAGTGAACACTAGAGAATACGAACCGAATACGGCCGAATGCAGTTCCATTCGCAGTTTACATCGGAGAGGAGGGATCAGGACTGCATGGAGAATATCTAAGGACTTTCCAGCGAAACTTCTTCGGCGTGGTAGAAACAATCTTGACAACATGTGGGCGGGCATCATCCCGCAGTGTAATGACTCCGTCTGTTAACATTCCTGGGCGTTTGGACTTTCAAGCTTCAGTTGCCCACAAACCGCTGTGTGTTAATTGTGACGTCGTGTTCCATAAAGTCGATGAGCAGCGGGTCGACGGACTGCATCACTTTCTTGCGTCAAAATGCCCACCTACGTTGCTGCTCGGCCGCTTATGTACGCTCCACTGCGAACCAGGCTGTACAAGCGTCGTCCGCGAGGAAGAACCCTGACAGTTTATGTGGCCTTTGCGCAGTTGCTTCGCGCGCCTACCACGACCAATGACGTAAGGCGACTTTGGTTACGTTTCCTTGGCAACGCGTCGCTGCCGCCGGTGACTGGTTTTCATGCAGTGCTGACAGCAGTCTCTCGCAGCCCACGGCTGAAAGCTTGTCAGTGGTGCTGCCAGCTGTCCAGTCTCTTCTTTCTGCATACGGTATATAAACACCAGTCTGAATAAATATGTCCGAGAGACCTGTTGGTTTACAGTTATTGAATTATGAAACTGCTACAAAATATGCTTAATCCTCGCGTGACCAAGCAGGGTATTCAGACTACCTCAGACTGATTTTGTCTGAAGAACTATATTGTTGTGATTTCATGAATTGGTCCTAAAATGATTGGAATTGTATTCATATTCGTGAACGATCGAAATTTGTTGTTTCTGTAGTTGTCATTGACTGGATATATTGGTGGTGTTGTGAGACTACCACACTTGGTATGAAATGTCTGATCTCCTTGTTTGTTAGCCGGACGGAGTGGCCGAGCGGTTCTAGGCGCTACAGTCCGGAACCGTGCTGCTGCTACGGTCGCAGGTTCGAATCCTGCCTCGGGCATGGATGTGTGTGATGTACTTACGTTAGCTAGGTTAAGTAGTTCTAAGTTCTAGGGGACTGATGACCATAGAAGTTAAGTCCCATAGTGCTCAGAGCCATTTGAACCATTTGAACCGTATTTGTTAAGAATAAATATTTCATGAAATATTTCTCTGATTCGTCTTTGTTGAGTTTTACCATACATCCGTTATTCAGCTTAAATAACATTTACTGTTTTCTATTGTTTGAGGCTTCTATTGTTGAGCTGAATTAGACGTTCACTGTTGAGCTGAAATTACACGAGGCCAGATTTCATCTCCAAGTAAGGATGCCAAAAGAACTTTCCAGAAAGGGATTATTGGACATTCTAGACAATCCGATGTCAGTGGCAATGAAAATTACTGTAACATTGACACTGTATTGAATGAATATTTGGGACCTCTCAACAGTTATCATATCACAGTGTCAGCTGAAGCTGATGATGAAATATCAGAAGGTAACATACACTGATGTCCAAAATTAAAGCAACAAAGCGCTATTTCTCTATCCTCTGTCTAATTCAGGATACTGTCATACAAACTATCGACAGATGTGCGTATGATCGTGTTCTGCACGGAAGATGGCATTCCGGTCAACGGACAACCACACCAATAATAATGTCAGGGCACCTATCAAACGAGGTAGTGTTTGCTGGGTAGTCCCAGAACCTCGCTGTGTACGCAGTCACAGACAGTGTAATATGGCATAGAGAAGGCGCCTACAAGACACTTTGCAGTGGAGGACCGTAGGAAGAATGGAAGCAGGACAGTCGCAAACAGATTTGGCCCGACGGCTTAATGTGAATCGTTCCGTTGTTTCTAGGATGCTGAGACAGTTTATAAAGACCGAAACTGTACAGCGAAGATCAGGGCGGGACCTACCACATGCGACATCAGGAAGATAGGACCGTTATTTGGCTGGGAAGGCACGACGGTACCGTCTTACTACTGCACGGCCATTGGCATCTGACCTGGCAGCACCCACTGGACGTGTTGTATCGAGGAAAACGGTGTGCAGAAGGCTTTGGCAAACTGACATTTATTGCAGGAGACTTGCTGCATTTTTATTTCTGACGCGTCTTCACAGAAGCGAATGTAAGAGTGGAATCATCAACATGCCACCTGGGTGGTCGAACAGAGGGCCAATGTTCTTTCCACAGATGAGTCCCGATTTGCTCTGGAGGGTGATTCTCGGCGGATTCGCATCTGCAGGACACGTGGAACACGATTTCGGGACCAAAGTAGTGGGAAAGAGACCTGTGTGGGCAGGGATTATGTTGACTGCTCGAACAGGCCTTTATGAAAGTGTACTGATGAATCGGCGAGGTTTAACTGCTTTCTTGTACCGTGGCGAGATCTTTGGACGTGATGTACGGTTGTGGCGAGCTGCTGTGGGCTCCGGTTTCGTATTCAACGACGGTAATGCTCGAGCTCATAGAGCACGGGTGGCTGATGTCTCCTTGGAGTCACCAAAGTGATGTACAATCAAAAGTCTTGCACTCGCTCACTGAGCCACACACGATTACCGTTACTAGAGAATGTAAGGTCTGTTTTGAGTTAAAAAAGAGAATGGTGCTGCTTAATGTGTGCTCTTATCAAATATGTTCAATTAATGCTGGCCACTTTCGATGAAAAAACGTAAGGTTAGGGTTTGGCGTCCTATCGATGACAAGGTGATTACAAACGGAGCACAAGATGCTGAAACGTCCCCTTAAGAAAATTAATGAATCACTGCTCTGATAAACCTCTTCCGTTATTTGCTTTTCAAACAGCTGAGAAAAACTGAACGTACTCAGACATTACTCTCTTTACTTATTCTGATCAACACTAAACTGACACACAATATTTTTAGCGCAACTCGATCTGACTTTTAATAATTCCTACAAAATAATGGCCCTGACTAACAATAACCTATACCTTTCATGAATCACTTACCTCACAAAAATCTTCATTACTCGAATTACTGCAATACAGCGAGCGCCAATACTGCCAGCTAAATAAAAGATTCTAGCTACTGAAGTCACTAACTACTGATAGGCATAGTTAGCAAATGAAAGATTCTGATAAGGAACATACAATGTATTTACCTTAATAGTGTTCAAAAGTCATAATATATATATATATATATATATATATATATATATATATATATATATATATATATATATATATATATATATATATCAGTTCATGACATCCAGTCTTACAAATTTACTGTCTCTGATGGACACACGTCCAGATCAACCACTCTCAAAACTCCGCCATCTCTCTCCCCACATCCACCATTGCTGGCGGCTCACCTCCAACTGTGCAGCGCTACGCACTGTTCACATCCAGCTGCAATGGATCCAACACTACAATGGCAGACAACAATGCAAACCAGCCACAGATTGCGCACAGCACAGTCAGTGATTTTCATACGGAGCGCTACGTGGCGTTACCAATATAAGAACCCGAGCAGCCTACTTACACTGTGATTTGAGACTGATTTGAGAAAATCGGGCGCGTTCTTTTCAAGTAAACCACTTCCCCATAATGACTTAGGAGAGTCATAAAAAAAAACTAAGTCCAGATGGCGCGACGATTACTAGAACCGTCCCACTCCCAAATCCGAGTCAAGCGTCTCAACCTTCAATGTAGGACCAATCTGACTGCACACACCTTTGAATTCGAATGTCGAACTTGTTCAAAAAAAAGTGCGTGTCGTATTCCATGAGGCTGTGCAGTAGATGTGTCATTTCGCCTTTAACTCTTCCACTCCCTCAAGATAACTGAATTTAATCGTAGACAGGAAATATCGGACAGTAGCAAGTCAAGCGTGTAAGAAGAATGCCCAACGACAGTAATATTTTCACTGGACGAAATTTGATTCACAATTAAAGTATTTCGGGTAAGCGTATTGTTCTGATGGAACATCCATATGTTCCTCGACAACTGACGGCACATGTTCGTATAACATTTCCAAAATTTCTTTATTAAGTGAAAGGTTAGCTATTTTACTAGTGAGTACCTTTCACCCATAACGAAACTAAAGATTTCTATGAAATGTTAAGTATTACTTTGAAAGTGGAACAACTTATGAATGCTCGTAGAGAATATGAGAACCTATCATGTAGGAACCGCCGCTTAATTAATCAATCCCATAAATTTCCCCACTTTCCTTTCTCTTGTCACTCATTTTAGCGCAATTTACTTACTTACTCTCCACATGTTCTATTTATTTGTTTAAGCACCTTCTCGGTCCGTGTGCAATATTTCAATCAACTTTCCGTCTTATATTCGGGAGGAAAACGGTTCAATCTCGCATCCGGCCATCCAGATTTAAGTTTTCCTTGATTTCCCTTAGTTGCTTAAGGCAAATGCGGGGATGTCTGCTTTGAATAATACAACTGAAACACACACACAGAGGAAGCAGGTAAAGAAGGAAAATGCGACATAAGAAAGTAGAACGTAAGGAAAGGGAAAACGTAGCAACAAGAATGCCGCAGTAAATTGTCATTGGCTGGCCACTTACATAAAATATGAACGAGTTTGTCACACAGTGAGCAAATTAAGATCCTCTCGCTAAAATCTTTGTAAAAACATTTGACATGGCACAATTTTAAAACTTTAGCCGCATTCGTCCGAGTGTTGCCTAAAAGAGATGGGAGGTCCGCTGGCAAGACAGCCGCGGCCCGCTGGTCAGAAAATAAAACGCAATCCACTAAAACGTGGCGCACAGTGACCTGGACACCGCAAGCGCCACACACTGGAGGGTCCTCCCGCCGGAGCAGGAAGCCATGCGTCATAGGGCTGTGGCCTATTCGAAGCCGAGTGAGGAGAACCTCGTCCCGTCGTCGGGGCTGAAAGGAAGTACACCACACACGCGTTGTGGGCTTGACTATACGCAGCTTATTGTCAGTCACTTCCAGCCACTCATCCTCCCACCGGCGCATGACTCGTGAGCTCAACAGCGAGGTCAGTGCGTGCAGGGGTATAGCACACTGAGATACTTGTGGATCGAGACACGCCTCCTTGGCTGTGAGATCTGCCCTTTCATTCCCAGCAATGCCGACATGCCCGGAACCCAGCAGAAAGCCACCACCTTCCCCAATCGCTGTAGTTGGAGGAGGGCGTCCTGGATGGACTGGACTATTTTATCTGCTGAATACAAACGTTGTAAAGAGTGAAGGTCACTGAGTGAATCGGAACAGACAAGAAACTTAGGACAGGAATAATGTCTCATCTGCTCCAGTGCCCGCAAGATCGCAGACAATTCTGCATCAAAGACAGTACAAGTCTGAGGCATTCAGACCTTCAGGACACGATCCGGAAAAACAACTGAGCAACCAGCGGAATCCCCTTGTTTCGACCCATCCGTAAAAACAGCTACATAGTCGTGGTGCTCAGATAAAAGGGCAGAAAATGCTGCATTAAAAACGGTGGCAGGAGTGCAATCTCTCTTGAACTGCAATAAATCTAAAATCACTCCGCGCCTCTTCAGTATCCAGGCTGGCAGGCGGTTAAAGCCCTGGATTTGGGGTTGTACAGACTCCACACCGAGGGACTCTAGTACACGTTGCACACGGATCGCAAACGGCAAGGTAGCCCGGGGACGGTGGGAAAAAAGGCGATCCAGAGGTGGCTGAGCAACAAGATGGTGAGCAGGCGAGCCCAGCATGGTGGACAGCGTCAAGGATCTGCAAATAAGACGGCCCCGCTGACCCATATACTGTGCACCCGCAGTCCAGCCGTGAGCGCACGAAAGCTCGGTAAAACTGAAGGAGACGCGCCCTGTCCGCTCCCCAAGACCTGTGGCTGAGGCACTTGAGGATGTTATTAGGTCTGCCCACATTCGTTCCCTTTAATGCGTGTCAGGGCGCTGATGACCTCGACGTTGAGCGCCCATAAGCCCCAACACACACACACTCCTTTGAAAGGGCACGGCCGATTTCCTTCCCTAATCTGAGCTTGTGCTGCGTCTCTAATAATCTCGTTGTCGACGGGACGTTAAACACTAATCTCCTCCCCTTACTCCTCCGTCTTACCTTATTGCTTCCGAAACTTTTATAGCGTTCTTGTTAATTCTTAATTTGCACGAAAATCGGACGGTGGTTATCTTGTATACAGCCCATTCTGGCAGAAAATCTTTTAGCGTCGATAGTTATTCTGCGTTTTGCAGGAACTCTTCTGTAGTAAAGTGTTCGTCCTGGTCCATTGAATTGATCGACCAAGTTAAAATCTGTTATCAGGTAGGGACACACTTCAAAAATGGCAAATGGGTACTTGGTCACGCGAGTCGTTTCGGTTATTTTGTGTCAGTCAAAAAATGGCTCTGAGCACTATGGAACTTAACATCTGTGGTCATCAGTCCCCTAGAACTTAGAACTACTTAAACCTAACTAACCCAAGGACATCACACAACACCCAGCTATCACGAGGCAGAGAAAATCCCTGACCCCGCCGGGAATGGAACCCGGGAACCCGGGCGTTGGAAGCGAGAACGCTACCGCACGACCACGAGATGCGGGCTACTTTGTGCCGGTCCTCATAGTACATGCAAACGCCGGCTTTCTGCCGCGTTGCCCCATATTTTCTATCACCAAGTAAACATTCACTTGCTTTACTCCCGTCTACTTATTCCGTCTAGTTATTGCTAATGTCCAAGAGCTTCCTGGATTTAACTGGGTTGTACGCACAGCGGAACTGTATTGAGAACCGGAGCTTGCCTCTGTTTTGGCTAACCCTCTAGGAGAATCAGCAGTGGTTCTGGCAGTGTCTTTCTGTAAGCACCAGTGATACAAGGATTAGGGTTTCGCGTTTATCCATGTGAGGGGATGGATGCACTTAAGTTTCCTGCAAGGGTAGTGCCAAGTTGCATCTGGTGGGCAACTCCCTTAAAAATCCGAGCATCGTCACTGTAGCCTTCCCGCTCCGAATCGGATTTCTCCGCACAAAGTACCAACCATTGTAGCAGCAGTGCCGTAAAAAGTAATTTCTTGTGTGACGCCCTCACACAGAACATTATCTGCTGTCTCCAATCTATTCGACATATTTGAAATCGTATGCATGAATACACACTGTCGTTGAAAATTTAAAATTGACACTTACGCCAGAGGTGGGACTCTAACATAAGACATCAACCTTAAGAACAAGGAAATTACGCCAAATCCAATACATTGTACAGGGTGTTTCAAAAATGACCGGTATATTTGAAACGGCAATACAAAATAAACGAGCAGCGATAGAAATACACCGTTTGTTGCAATATGCTTGGGACAACAGTACATTTTCAGGCAGACGAACTTTCGAAATTACAGTAGTTACAATTGTCAACAACAGATGGCGCTGCGGTCTGGGAAACTCTATAGTACGATATTTTCCACATATCCACCATGCGTAGCAATAATATGGCGTAGACTCTGAATGAAATTACCCGAAACCTTTGACAACGTGTCTGGCGGAATGGCTTCACATGCAGATGAGATGTACTGCTTCAGCTGTTCAATTGTTTCTGGATTCTGGCGGTACACCTGGTCTTTCAAGTGTCCCCACAGAAAGAAGTCACAGGGGTTCATGTCTGGCGAATAGGGAGGCCAATCCACGCCGCCTCCTGTATGTTTCGGATAGCCCAAAACAATCACACGATCATCGAAATATTCATTCAGGAAATTAAAGACGTCGGCCGTGCGATGTGGCCGGGCACCATCTTGCATAAACCACGAGGTGTTCGCAGTGTCGTCTAAGGCAGTTTGGACCGCCACAAATTCACGAAGAATTTCCAGATAGCGTGATGCAGTAATCGTTTCGGATCTGAAAAATGGGCCAATGATTCCTTTGGAAGAAATGGCGGCCCAGGCCAGTACTTTTTGAGGATGCAGGGACAATGGGACTGCAACATGGGGCTTTTCGGTTCCCCATTTGCGCCAGTTCTGTTTATTGACGAAGGCGTCAAGGTAAAAATAAGCTTCGTCAGTAAACCAAATGCTGCCCACATGCATATCGCCGTCATCAATCCTGTGCACTATATCGTTAGCGAATGTCTCTCGTGCAGCAATGGTAGCGGCGCTGAGGGGTTGCCGCGTTTGAATTTTGTATGGATAGAGGTGTAAACTCTGGCGCATGAGACGATACGTGGGCGTTGGCGTCATTTGGACCGCAGCTGCAACACGGCGAACGGAAACCCGAGGCCGCTGTTGTATCACCTGCTGCACTAGCTGCGCGTTGCCCTCTGTGGTTGCCGTACGCGGTCGCCCTACCTTTCCAGCACGTTCATCCGTCACGTTCCCAGTCCGTTGAAATTTTTCAAATAGATCCTTTATTGTATCGCTTTTCGGTGCTTTGGTTACATTAAACCTCCGTTGAAAACTTCGTCTTGTTGCAACAACACTGTGTTCTAGGCGGTGGAATTCCAACACCAGAAAAATCCTCTGTTCTAAGGAATAAACCATGTTGTCCACAGCACACTTGCACGTTGTGAACAGCACACTCTTACATCAGAAAGACTACGTACAGAATGGCGCACCCACGGACTGCGTTGTCTTCTATATCGTTCACATCACTTGCAGCGCCATCTGTTGTTGAAAATTGTAACTACTGTAATTTCGAAAGTTTGTCCACCTGAAAATGTACTGTTGTCCCAATCATATTGCAACAAACGGTGTATTTCTATCGCTGCTCGTTTAGTTTTTATTGCCGTTTCAAATATACCGGTCATTTTTGAAACACCCTGTATTAGGCGGCGAACGAAACTAACGTCGGGTGGGCACTTAAGGAAGGATAATGATGCACTGATATTGTCAATTCAACAAATGATTTATCGGGTATGGTCAGCATCAGTATGAGATTGTTGGCTAACGATGCAGTTTTTTTGCAGAAAAGTACGATATTTTAACGATCTTATGGGGTACAAAACGTCTTGGACGTAATATACAGTCGGTGGAACGAATGACAACTCCTTTTAAATGTAGATGACTGCAAGACAATGCTCGTAACGAGGAGAAAGAACAAGATGGTATCCGACTACGAGATCGTCCGCCCCGATAGCTGAGTGGTCCGCGTGACGGACTGCCGTTCTAAGGGGCCCGGGTTCGAATCCGAGCCCGGCCGGGGATTTTCTCCTCTCAGGGAGTGGCTGTTGTGTTGTCTTCATCATCATTTCATCCCCATCCGGCGCGCAGGTCGCTCAATGTGGCGTCGAATGTAATAAGACCTGCACCAAGGCGGCCGGACCTGCCCTGTAATGGGGCCCCCCAGGCCAATGACGCCAAAAGCTCATTTCCACCACAAGATTAATGGTGCAATTACGAGGCCCGTCGGTGAAACTGAAAAATCATATAAATGACTGCATATAAATGGGACGAACACGTTAAATAAGTAGTAGAGAAGACTTAGATTTGCGGGAAGAGTCTTGGGATAGAGCAGTGGACCTGTACGGAAATATGTGTGCGAGATGCCAGTGGGACCCATTCTAGAGTGCTACTACTTCATTTGGAGACTTTATTAAGTAGACACTGCAGCAGAAATTCAGAAGCGAATTGATACGATCGTAATAGAACGGTCTAGCCCATACCTTAACGTAACAGACATAACCAGGAAATTTCAAAAATGGTCTTTGGAAGAACAGCAACGGTTTCAGAATGAATTTTCAGTCTAAAGCGAAGTGCTGAATGATTTGCCGGAAGTTAAGCTGTAACGATGGGACATGGGTCGTGCTTCAGTAGCTAGTCGACGGAGCACATGCCTGTGAAGGGCAAAGGTCCTACATGCGAGTCTCAGTCCGCACACGGTTTCAGTCTGATAGGAAGTTTTTTTAAGAAATCAACGTTGTTTTGCCGGGCGAGTGAGTGTGAAATCTTATGGGACTTAACTGCTAAGATCAGCAGTCCCTAAGCTTACACACTACTTAACCTTAATTATCCTAAGGACAAACACACACACACACACACACACACACACACACACTAGCCGCACAGTCCATGACTGCAGCGCCTCAGACCGCTCGGCTAATCCCGCGCGGCTTGCCGGGTAAACATAGAGATTTGGTGTTAGAGGGTGGCTCACCAACAGTTCTGCTGCTACATCGTATAAGCCGCACAGGTGTGGCAAGAATAAGATGACCAAGATGACAGAGCGTTCCGAGCGTACATTTTTCCATCTTCCAACGCAGCAGGACGGAAAATCACTAATATTAGTGCAAAGTACCCTCCGCCATGCGCTGTAAAGTGGTTTGGGAACTTATGTAGTATCTGTGATGTGTGGAACACCTACAACTCAACAGCAGATGAGCACACATGCTACGCTACGGGTCTAATGCGCAACGAAAGGGATTATTATTTAATTAGAAACACTTAAACGAGAGTTGCAGTCACGAACAATGAGACTCTCAAGACATTAAGAACAAACTAAATATATGACTGCGACGTTCAGCCTACCAAACTGTCGGCAGGCAAGAATGATCTGCCCTCTTGTGTAAAGACACACTGTACTGAAGGAGAGCAAAAAAGTTTTTGAAAAGAGAAAATACTAATCTCAAGTGAAATTAGGTTGTGACGAACTGGTCTTGTAGCTTATAATAACAACTATCATTAAAAGCTTGCAGCACATTTTAATGGTTAAAGGAAGTTATCACAGAACACGTCGATCTTAATAGATATCTGCATTGTGTAATTAGAAGGCTGGTCACAGCTTGAAGAAAAGTACTACTTTCCCAATTTTCCTATCCATCCACGTTAATACTCATGCAAGAGTACAAATCAATGTTGAATAATAATAATAATTATGTACTATGTGAACAAAATATATTGACAACAAATATACCGTAGCTCGATTCCAACTGAGATTTCAAAATCCATGATCAGAATCTCAAGATAATTTGAGAAATGGGTAGATAAAAAGACCACAATTTTCTTACGAATTTACGCGAATTCCCAGTTTCTTGACTAACGTCAGCGGAAAGCCCGTTAAAAAATTTTGGTCTCCAATAAAGAACTCTAACGGTGGGGCCACAGAGGAACAAAAAAAGATTAGAATACACAAAACAAATTATGGCGAAGATGGATGGAAATGAAAACATTGGAGGTGATGGAGACAGTCATCAGACCAAGTGAAAGACTGGTAACCTGAAAACAAATGAGAGCTCTACCCAGGGATGCAAACAGCACATGGAATTCCTTTTCACGTTTACTGTTCCTAACGCGCACACTATCAAACAACAAGTGTACGTCCTTTTCACGTTTACTGTTCCTAACGCGCACACTATCAAGCAACAAGTGTACGTCCCCACACAGAGGCCGCTGTGTCTGGCTGTAGGTTACGGACACGTTATTAGAAAGATTTTCTGTTAGACTGAGTAAACGTAGACCATTTAATGACTTTGAATGTGGTTCCATTGTAGGGGACGTCAATTTCATGGAGGGAGATTTGACAGGGCCTGAATCCCAAAGGAAACGTTTGGGATGAAATACAGCTTCGGTAGATTTCAGCAGTGTGTTGTGTACATACACTCCTGGAAATTGAAATAAGAACACCGTGAATTCATTGTCCCAGGAAGGGGAAACTTTATTGACACATTCCTGGGGTCAGATACATCACATGATCACACTGACAGAACCACAGGCACATAGGCACAGGCAACAGAGCATGCACAATGTCGGCACTAGTACAGTATATATCCACCTTTCGCAGCAATGCAGGCCACTATTCTCCCATGGAGACGATCGTAGAGATGCTGGATGTAGTCCTGTGGAACGTCTTGCCATGCCATTTCCACCTGGCGCCTCAGTTGGACCAGCGTTCGTGCTGGACGTGCAGACCGCGTGAGACGACGCTTCATCCAGTCCCAAACATGCTCAATGGGGAACAGATCCGGAGATCTTGCTGGCCAGGGTAGTTGACTTACACCTTCTAGAGCACGTTGGGTGGCACGGGATACATGCGGACGTGCATTGTCCTGTTGGAACAGCAAGTTCCCTTGCCGGTCTAGGAATGGTAGAACGATGGGTTCGATGGTTTGGATGTACCGTGCACTATTCAGTGTCCCCTCGACGATCACCAGAGGTGTACGGCCAGTGTAGGAGATCGCTTCCCACACCATGATGCCGGGTGTTGGCCCTGAGTGCCTCGGTCGTATGCAGTCCTGATTGTGGCGCTCACCTGCACGGCGCCAAACACGCATACGACCATCAATGGCACCAAGGCAGAAGCGACTCTCATCGCTGAAGACGACACGTCTCCTTTCGTCCCTCCATTCACGCCTGTCGCGACACCACTGGAGGCGGGCTGCACGATGTTGGGGCGTCAGCGGAAGACGGCCTAACGGTGTGCGGGACCGTAGCCCAGCTTCATGGAGACGGTTGCGAATGGTCCTCGCCGATACCCCAGGAGCAACAGTGTCCCTAATTTGCTGGGAAGTGGCGGTGCGGTCCCCTACGGCACTGCGTAGGATCCTACGGTCTTGGCGTGCATCCGTGCGTCGCTGCGGTCCGGTCCCAGGTCGACGGGCACGTGCACCTTCCGCCGACCACTGGCGACAACATCGATGTACTGTGGAGACCTCACGCTCCACGTGTTGAGCAATTCGGCGGTACGTCCACCCGGCCTCCCGCATGCCCACTATACGCCCTCGCTCAAAGTCCGTCAACTGCACATACGGTTCACGTCCACGCTGTCGCGTCATGCTACCAGTATTAAAGACTGCGATGGAGCTCCGTATGCCACGGCAAACTGGCTGACACTGACGGCGGCGGTGCACAAATGCTGCGCAGCTAGCGCCATTCGACGGCCAACACCGCGGTTCCTGCTGTGTCCGCTGTGCCGTGCGTGTGATCATTGCTTGTACAGCCCTCTCGCAGTGTCCGGAGCAAGTATGGTGGGTCTGACACACCGGTGTCAATGTGTTCTTTTTTCCATTTCCAGGAGTGTAGTTCCGCGTAGTCTGTGCTTACACAACTTTCCCAATAGAGCTCGCCCCGCTAAGCACAACAGCGCAGGTGCGGCGCTCGTCCGTCTCCGCACTACGAGATGGCGCTGCCTTAGAGACGGCCCAAATTCTGCTTCCGCCGATCCGCGTATTAATATGTAACGCAGCCAATGAGATTGCTGCTAACTAGAACCTTTTCTCCTCATGGATCACACTCGCGCAGTGATACCTGAACGCGCGAGGTATTATAACGAGTGTACAGACCTCCGCTTAGTCAGTCTGCATTAGTCTGCACCAGTCTGTAGTCAAGTTTCAGTCTGCGCCTAATCAGATTATCATATTCCTGTACATAGCCATGAAGAGAAATGTATAGACACTTTGTCAAGTATCAGAGATATGTGAGAATAAGAGTAACGTACCAAGACCAAAGGAACTTAAGATTGTCAATTGTAAATAGCATCCAGAATCAAGTTAAGTAAGGTTTATGATTGTTATTATTTTAATAAATGTGTGTGAAAATTAATCAAGCTCTGTTTAAAGTCGGTCGCCGTCAATCTGCTACTCTAAGCGTGCAAGTGGCGTTTCTATCGTCTGACCTAACGGCAGAAGATAAACACGCCACGATAAGACTACGAGACATATTGCTGACACTCGCCTACTTCGCTAGGGCGACAAGTCAAACAATCTGATGGTGTGTGTACAGAAGATCTTACAGTACGCACACTACAGAGTGATTCTCCGAACAACGTGGCGACTTCAGTTTATCACGCTTTAGGGAGAATGGAAATAGTTTCCGCTTCATTACATCAGAACTTACTGTGTTGCCTTTATAAGAGGGCAGCGCTTTGAACATTAATGACGAAAGATAAGGGACGCGTCCGGCTAAATTGGCCTGCAAGTGGAACCGCGATCCTTTATCGCGACGCAATTAAATTCGCCTTACATGGGTCCGCCGACGCTGCTGGCATTCCTTACTTCAGCATATCTGAAACACAGAAAAATGTCCCACTGTTGATTCCAATCCAAGCACGCCTATAAATGTATAATGGCAATAGGGCTGAGTACGATCGAAATTAAAACGCTCATCGCTTGGAATAGCAATGCCTACTCAAGTACCAAAAGTTGCGCATTTCACTTTATACACACTGAGAAACAGAATGAAACACAGCTGGGCCGCATCACTTTGGAAGAAGAAAATGAGAATAATCGCTATTTTGTCTAAAACTGACATAATGAGACCGTGGCTGTGTACAAATAATGTAGGTTGATTCTTACAATGAAGATAACAGCAACCAGCCACTATTAATACAGCTATTTATTTAAGTAAACAGCTCCGTAACCGGTTTGGAACTGGCAAGTTCATCATCAGACGGCTGTTCACATGATTTGCAAGACACACTTTACATAATTGTCATTTTTCTATTATTATTCTTCCACTGTGGCGAAATATTCTTGGTGTGTTGGTGCTCTACGGTAGAAAGCATTGTTAGAAGCGCCCTATGTGAACATGTTCACAGTGGAAGAATAATAATCGAAAAATGACGAGTGTGTAAAGTGTATCTTTCAAATCATGTGAACAGCCGTCTGATGATGTACCTGCCAGTTCGCAACCGGTTACGGCGCTGTTTACTTAAATAAATAGCTGTATTAATAGTGGCTGGTTGCTGTTATCTTCTTTATAAGACTCAACCTAAATTGAGAACAATCGCATTTAATTACTCATTCATCGCAGTAAATGCAGCTGTGCGGACAGTTGACTGTGATTCAGCCAAGACCGTAAAGTCCAGCTTCTTCATTTGAAAACAAAACAACTTGAACACGGAGCACTGGTGCAACGCAGCACAGATTACAGTTTAAATTGTTCAAATGTGTGTGAAATCTTATGGGACTTAACTGCTAAGGTCATCAGTCCTTAAGCTTACACACTACTTAATCTAAATTATCCTAAGGACAAACACACACACACATGCATGAGGGAGGACTCGAACCTCCGCCGGGACCAGCCGCACAGATTTCAGTTTAAAGAAGTGTGAATTCCTTTTCAACACGGTAATGGGCACTATCTCCAATTTTTTTTCCAAAGCTAAACAACACACGTGTTTAACCATAGTAACTGTTATTTTATAGATTAGCACAAAACAACATAATTTTGAAACCACATGAAGCAGCCTCTATTACGGAACGTGAAATTAACTCGAATATACGAGGGCTTTTTGGAAAGTAAGGTCTGATTAGGCGTGTAATGGAAACCAGTGAAAATCCGATGAAGCTTTGCGCAGATGTGTTGGGCGGTGTCTCTTAGTATACCTGTCGATGTTGTCACGTCGCTCTTTCCACTTCTGAGCGTACAGTAAGCAACTGAAGATGCACAGATAAATAGCGTATCCTACCAGGTATGAGGGCCTGGCGAGAGATTTCGACCAGTCTCTTGCAGCCCACATAACATAACTGTCAGGCGTTTCCTTCATGGCAATTGTTGGGATCATTCTGCAGGGCCACTGAAGATGCCCCTTGCAGCGTTTTCAATATGAAGTGTTTGATCACCCACAATACAGCCCGCAGTTTGCTTCCTCCAAGTTCCATCTCTGCTCACGTGAACCGATGGCTGTGAAGACAACATTTTTGCGCAGACAACGAGCTGCAGACCGGCGTACGCAATTGGCGGAAAGAACAGACGGCTGCCTTCTGTGACGAGGGTACCGGGAAGTTGATACAACGCTACGACAACTGCCTAAGTCAGAGCGGCGACAATGTACAGAAGCAAAAGTAAGGTGTAGGTAACTGACGAAAATAAAACATTTTTCAATTTTACAGTGGTTTACATTTCAGAACCGATGGGACCTTACTTTCAGAATAGACGTATATTTTCATCTGAGAGTGTAATTTACGTCAGCAGTTAAGTCTTTCTAGTGGCCCTACCAGTAGCAGTTTGCTGATATGTTACCATTCGCAAGGGTTTGCAGAAATCACATTTTTATCACGCGATGTAAGCAAGCCCATGACAATTAACCGACATAGAACTGTTTTACGCTATGTTAGACTCACGTATTCCTGTTGGTTGCTGCTGCTACTACTGCTGATTATGGTTTTAAAGAGAGCAAACGTCCAAAGTCATTAGTCTCCTATTCATTCCCCTCCTCCCCCCCCCCTCACTCCAATGACGGAATCAGTGTACCCCATCTGCCTGCATGTAAAGTAAATTCTGTGAGGAAGTGATCTAAATGTTTGTGTACCGCATATATATGGCAGAAATGGGTAACAGCCAGGTATTCGCCTAGTGAGATGTGGGAAACCGCCTGAAAGTCACATCCTGGCTGGCCGGTACACCGAATCTAGTCGGTACTCCGCCGGGCGAATTCGAACCGGGACCGGCGCCTGAGCGCTCACGGTCACCTGGCGGATTTTCTGTTTTTAGCCTCATCGTAGATTCGTGTCTGTGCTTCTAGCAAGCTGGGACTCCCATGTGTCTCGCACTCATATTAATTCCACAGGAGAATGAAGGCAGTCGTGGGATATGTACGAGTCTGCGGACCACTATATTTACGACTTGACAGAAGAGTTTGCAGGTTCTGGAAGAGATGTATGTATGACTCTGGAGTACGTTTAGGAAGGACATGTTCTGTTTTCTAGCGTCGTAAGTGATTCCTTACCCAAGAACAGGGAACGTTGTTAAAACGTAATTCGTAATTCGATTCGTGAGGTGAAGATTCAGAAGTGGACAGTCAAATGTAATGACAAACTTTGGGAGAATCTTCAGGACGCAGTAGAAACAGATATGTTGCTGCTTTGGGACACTTAAGTGGCACGCTTGAAGTGAAGCACTTAAGCTGCTGAAACATCGCTCAACACAATGTGTAAGAAAAGACAAACAGTTACTAGAGTAAAGGTAAACTCAGACGTGGCCGCAGCCAAATGCAAACAACATCCAGCGCCTACATATGCTGCAGTCTTGTGTGCGTGCTCGGGTGTATTAAATATAATTAACAGATTTTTATCAACATAAATTATGTTCCAAAGCAGGCTTGTATAATAAACCCATCACAATATAAATGGCAAATAAACAGTAATTTCAATATCTGTACCAAATTTTAAGGTCTTAAAACTTATTGACAAACTTCAACCGTAGATGTCCTACTACATCAGTCAACGTTATTCAGTCTTGAGTAGTTATAACTGCAAGGACGCATGATACCGAATTGAAAACAGAAGAAGAAAACGATATACACTGTGTGATCAAAAGTATTCGGACACGCGGCTGAAAATGACTGCAAGTTCGCGGCGCCCTCCATCGGTAATGCTGGAATTCAATGTGGTGTTGGGCCACCCTTAGCCTTGATGACAGCTTCCTCTCTGGCAGGCATACGTTCAATCAGGTGCTGGAAGGTTTCTTCGGGAACGGCAGCCAATTCTTCACGGAGTGCTGCACTGAGGAGATGTATCGATGCCGGTTGGTGAGGCCTGGCACGAAGTCTGCGTTCCAGAACATCCCAAAGATGTTCTATAAGACTCAAATCAGGACTCTGTGTAGGCCAGCCCATTATAGGGATGTGATTGTAGTGTAACCACTCCACCACAGGCCGTGCGATATGAACAGGTGCTCGATTGTGTTCAAAGATGCAATCTCCATACACGAATTGCTCTTCAACAGTGGGAAGCAAGAAGGTGCTTCAAACATCATTGTAGGCCTGTGCTGTGATAGTGCCACGCAAAACAACAAGGGGTTCAAGCCCTCTCCATGAAAAACGCGACCACACCGTAACACCACCGCCTCCGAATTTTAGTGTTGGCACTACACACCCTGGCAGATGACGTTCACCGGGCATTCGCGATACCCACTCCATGCCATCGGACCGGCAAATTGTGTACCGTGATTCGTCACTCCACAAAATGTTTCGCACTGTTCAATCATCCATTTTTTACGTTCCTTACACCAAACGAGGCGTCGTTTGGCGTTTACCGGCGTGATGTGTGGCACATGAGCAGCCGCTCGACCATGAAATTCAAGTTTTCTCACCTCCCACCGAACTGTCATAGTACTTGCAGTGGATCCTGATGCAGTTTGGAATTCCTTTGTTATGGTCTGGATAGGTGTCTACGTATTACAGATTACGACCCTCGTCAACAGATGAGGTCGGACTGTACGCTTTTGTGCTGTACGTGTCCATTCACATTTCCACTTCATTATCACATCGGAAATAGTGGACCTAGGGATGTTAGGAGTGTGGAAATCTGGCGTACAGACCTATGACACAAGTGACACCCAATCACCTGACCATGTTCGAAGTCCGTGAGTTCCACGGAGCGCTCCATTCTGCTTTGACGATCCGTAATGACTGCTGAGGTCGCTGATATGGAGTACATCTACATCTACATACATACTGCGCAATCCGTGGCGGAGGGTACCTCGTACCACAACTTCTCTCCCTGTTCCACTCCCAAACAGAACGAGGGAAAAATGACTGCTTATATGCCTCTGTACGAGCCCAAATCTCTTTTATCTTATCTTGGTGGTCTTTCCACGAAATGTAAGTTGGCGGCAGTAAAATTGTACTCAAATGCTGGTTCTCTAAATTTCCTCAGTAGCGATTCACGAAAAGAACGCCTCATTTCCTCTAGAGACTCCTACCCGCGTTCCTGAAGCATTTCCGTAACACTCGCGTGATGATCAAACCTACCAGTAACAAATCTAGCAGCCCGCCTCTGAATTGCTTCTATGTCCTGCCTCAATCCGATCTGATAGGGATCCCAAACGCTCGAGCAGTACTCAAGAATAGATCGTATTAGTGTTTTATAAGCGGTCTCCTTCACAGATGAACCACATCTTCCCAAAATTCTACCAACGAACCGAAGACGACTATCCGCTTTCCCCACAACTGCCATTACATGCTTGTCCCACTTCATATCGCTCTGCAATGTTACGCCCAAATATTTAATCGGCGCGACTGTGTCAAGCGCTACACTACTAATGGCGTATTCAAACATTACAGGATTCTTTTTCCTAATCTTCTGCATTAATTTAAATTTATCTATATTTAGAGTTAGCTGCCATTCTTTACACCAATCACAAATCCTGTTCAAGTCATCCTGTATCCTCCTACAGTCACTCAACAACGGCACGTTTCCGTACACCACAGCACCATCAGCAACCAACCGCACATTGCTATCCACCCTATCCAAAAGATCATTTATGTAGATAGAAAACAACTACATCTACATACATACTCCGCAATCCACCATACGGTGCGTGGCGGAGGGTATCTCGCACCACAACTAGCAGCAGTACCTGGCAGTAGGTGGCAGCGCAATGCACCTAATATGAAAAACGTATGTCTTTGGATGTGTCCGGATACTTCCGGTCACATAGTGTAGATGTACACGGATGTTAGTCACAACTACCCTGAGCATTACAGACTGTAGTAGGTACTGGCGTGTTTGGAAGGAACGACACGGTGTCGCGAGAGTTTTGTTGGTAACGTGCAGCATCTGTTGCTTTCGGGGGGTTGCGCGCTGCCTGGTGGGTGCCGTGGCGCGTGTGCGGCCGTGCCAGAGACGGGCCGTCCTACCACCAGCTACGTGCTCCGGAAGGAATCCAGAGCGTCATCAGGCGGGCCGCGCTGCCTCGTGGCATTCCACACAGCACACCTCACACCCCGGCCGCCTGTCTTTGCGGAAGCTCACCGTGGAACTCTCAGCTGTTCATCGAAGTCTGCCGAACGGGTATTCGTAGACAAAACTATGACGCTCCTCATCTGCTTAAAACTGAACAGATGAAGCAACTCCCACACGATTTTCCTAAAACGTAAACTGAGACGCAAATGTAATAAGAAAACGATTGAGCCGTGCTGCGGATCGTGTTGGTGCCGTGCGTAGGTTTCTGCCTGACCGTATGGTTTAGCTGGCATGGTTGCGATGTTTGTTTCTTCTCGTAATCACTGGCACCACTCGGTTTCGTAAGCGTCGCCTGTCCGCTAGTGGCACCAGCGGCGCTTATCAAATCAAATGGCTCTCAGCACTATGGGACTTAACATCTTGAAACGTCCCCTTAGAAATTTATTGAATTACTGTGCTGATAAACCTCTTACATTATTTGATTTTCAAGCAGCTGAGCTGAACTGAACGCACTCAGACATTTCGCTCTTTACCTATTCTGACCAACACTAAACTGACACACAATATTTTTAGCGCAACGCAATATGACTTTCAATAATCCCTACAAAAGAATGACCCTGACTAATATTAACCTATACCTTTCACAAATCACTTAGCTCACAAAATCTTCGTTACTCGAACTACTGCAATACAGCGAGCGCCACTACTGCCAGCTAAATAAAAGATTCAAACTACTGAAGGCACTAACTACTGATAGGCATAGTTAGGAAATGAAAGATTTTGATAGAGAACAAAAAATGTATTTACCTTAAAAGTGTTCAAAAGTCAGAATATATATAGCAGTTCATGACATCCATTCTTACAAATGTACTGTTTCTGATGGACACACGTGCAGATCATCAGCTCTCAAAATTCCGCCATTTCTCTCCCCACATCCACCACTGCTGGCGGCTCACCTCCAACTGCGCAACGCAACGCGCTGTTAACATCCAGCTGCCAAACATTACAATAGCCAACAACAATGCAAACCAGCCGCAGATTGCACACGGCACAGCCAGTGATTTTCATACGGAGCGCTACGTGGCGTTACCAATATAAGAACCCGAACAGTCTACTTACACTGTGATTTGAGACAGTCCCCTAGAGCACTATGGGACTTAACTTCTGAGGTCATCAGTGCCCTAGAACTTTCTCATCAGTCCCCTAGAACTTAGAACTAGTTAAACCTAACTAACCTAAGGACATCACACACATCCATGCCCGAGGCAGGATTCGAACCTGCGACCGTAGCGGTCGCGCGGTTCCAGACTGAAGCGCCTAGAACCGCTCGGCCACATCGGCCGGCGGGCGCTTATCGATATGTAGTTCTGCTGGCCTATCTTTGCGGCTACCTCGTGCTTCTCCCGTATGCTGTGAGTGAGGAATTCAGTTGGGGGCGTAGGAGCAGCGAGGTCCGCGCGAAACGACAACACGCCGGGACCGCTGGCGGCCTGTATGGACTGCCGGATCGAAGGGCAGCGGTCACGAGGGTGCACGACCTCGCCGATACCGGATCCTGCATATTTGAGTGCGTTGTAATTCGCGTATAGAAACCTCCACCATTCTGAAATCTTTCGATTCTCCAGTGACTTGGATTCGTGTTGCTGCTCGCAGTGTCGCCGAGGTGAAGAGCAGCGAGTGGAGTGCCTGGGGAACGCGGATCTGATTAGCCTTCCTGAGCTTCTAATTACTATTTACCATTTTCAACTTCTTACACTGTTAAGTTCAACCAGTGATATTTTTCTGTCTTGTGGCCGCTACCGCCCCAGTTACCTGCCATGCGGGTTAGCGTATGTAACGGCAGTGTACGTTTCCTCGCCTAGCCACCGCTGTCCGGTGCGGCGTGTAAGTTTGACAGCTTGTAGGTTGGGTGGCGTTATTCTACCTTGGTGGTAGTCATTCCTTCTTGTTGCGGGCGCTCTAAGCACAGTATTCTGCGGGCGGAGAACAGACCGCCGGTTCCGGCTTTGGGGTAATTTTACATCTTGCATTGGTTTTGTTGGATGTCAGGTAGCCTCACCAAGATTATCATTTGTCACTCGTTAGACTGCCCCCAGTCTGAGTTACCATGTTGTGATCTGAATGAAACTCTTTGCTGGCATTCTCTTCTCTCGCGAAAGTATTTTTGGTGTGACCTACTCACAGATCGATTCCTGGAGCACCGTCTGTCACTTGCCCTTCTGTTTTATTTTATTATTGTATTATTAAGTTACCATCATCTGTGTCACCTGTTTGGTGATCTGTTGTTTGTTCTATTTAAATTAACTTTTGCTATGCCATTCGCCGTTTGACAGTATATTTGTTTTTGTTTTTCATAATTGCCATTATGGCGTTAAAGTTCTTCCTGCTTTAAAATTCTGGTTACGACCTCATTGGCTTGCTTTCCAAAATTATTTGCTGTCTGTATTTTATGTACGTTTGCTAAATTTATAATGATTTACATTTTCGGCGTTAAAGCCCTTCAGCCGTGATTGTGATTGCCACCACATTGGCTTGTCTTCGAAATTATTGGCTGTCTGTACTTTATGTATTTGTTAAATTTTAAATAATTACCAATTTTCGCGTTAATGGCCTTCAGCCGTGATTGTGATTACGTGCCTCAAAATTCTGATTGCGACGTCATTGGCTTGTTTACAAAAATTATTTATTAAAATAAATGAGTGAAATTGCAAAGTAGACCAGTAGTAATTGATTCGGCCCCGTCCACAATCGTAACCCAATCCTGCCTTACTTAATTACCAGGTTTCAACGATGGACAGCAAGGAATTATCCGAATTGGACGTTAATCGATAGATGTGATGTATATGTGCAGACAAACGAATTATTATAATTTCAGGAAAATTGATCGATTTATTCAAGAGAAGGAGCTTCACAAATTGAGGAAGTCAGTAACGCGTTGGTCCACCTCCAGCCCTTATGCAAGCAGTTATTCGACTCGGCATTAACTGGTTCGGTTGTTGGATGTCCTGTAGAGGGATACCGTGCCAACTTCTGTCCAGCTGGAGAGTTAGATGGTGAAAATCCCGACATGGTTGGAGGGCTCTGCCCATAATGCTCCAAATGCTCTCAATTGGGGACAGATCCATCGACCTTGCTGTCCAAAATGGGGTTTGGCAAACACGAAGAGAAGAGGTAGAAACTAAAACCGTGTGTGGGCGGGCATTATCTTGCATAAATGTAAGCCCAGGATGGCTTGCCTTGAATGGCAACAAAACGTAGCGTAGAATATCGTCAACATACCGTTGTGCTGTAAGAGTCCCGCTGATGACGATCAAATGGAACCCCAGACCATCACTCCTCGTTATCGGGCCGTATGGAGGGTGACATGTCAGGTTGGTATCCCACCGCAGTCCAGGGCGTCTCCAGACACGTCTTCGGCCTGGAATCTCATTGAGTGGAGTACAGTTGTCTTTAGTGACGAGTCCCGCTACTAACTGAACACTGATGACCAACGAAGATGTGTCTGGAGGCGCCCCAGACAGCGGTTGGATACGGCCCGACAACCAGGAGTGACACTAGACGCTGTTCACAAATGGTACTTACATCGCTCTTCTGAAATTGCGACATTTTTAAAATTTGTTTTAAGAGTATGCAGTAAGGAGCACTCTTAAAGTCAACAGGGAAAATTTGTACGTAAGCTAACGTTTCCATATATGACTCCAATTAGCATATTTATTTGCATGTTTAAGCGTAGAACCCCTTCTTACGACGTGCGAAGTAAAGTAACATATTTTAAACTGCCACAGTCGAATATCTTCAAGTGTGGGTCAGTCTGTAGTGTATAATTTTTTATTCAAATTATACTAACTGCTCGAGTGTATCCACTTCATCTTCTCATGGGACATCCACGGCGAAACAAAGTCTGTTCTTGCCTAGGACTCGAGACCAAGCTACTAAAACTCCTTAATAATTTGTATGTGACGTCTACAATATCAGATAAATTATTTAAAAAAATCTTATATGTTCATTTGCCTGTCTACAGCTCCAATCTAATATTTTTAGTTAAAATGTGGGAGCCATCATTACAGTGTTATACTACACTTATAAAACAATTAGGGGAACAGAAGAGACATTGCACACTCCATAAACATAAACTGTCAATTCGCTCTGATGTTGACACAGGAGGATATAATGTCAACTATATTTTAGCACTTCGAAGACGGAGCTCGAGTCTCAAAGCTCTACGTTTTAATTTGTTACTTCTTTACTACTACTTATATTCGTAACAAATTTTGCAAACAGTATCCCCACATACTACGGAATGTAACAGCAAAATTATATCATTGTGCGATGCGTAGTTCCGAAGATATGGCGTCTATGGCTAAGGACTAGTGCTCTAGTGCGACTCGATATCGTCTCGAAAGTGTTAGTATGTTGGAATATAAACCCTCCGAAATTTTTGTCCACATGACTAAAGACGTATGAGAAATTAATTCTATTTGTATCAGTTGGATAGCTCACAAACAGATTATAAATTCATAGATTCCAGTTCGATATCTATCAAGTATGGAAATCTTTTCTGATTCTAAACGTTCGTTTCGCCTATGGAAATAACATTTGTTTTTTCTTGTCATTTATTTAATAAACTATTGGCTTCAATTAATCAAGCTGTGCAACCAGCGCATTTAACAATTTTTGAAACAGTTAGTGGAACACGTAACAATGACAAGATACAGAACACTTTGTTAAAATTGTATGCAAAAAATATCTGGGAGTACCATAGTGTGGGTTCTGCCATAAACTGTAATTTTCGTCTTCCTATCGCCTTTCTTAAACTTAAGGTTCCCGCCTCCCCCAACCCTCTTTGCCATTGTGTCTGTCATCTCTTCTACTCCTCTAATGCCCCCCTCCCATCCACCTCTTTCTCATACTGGTTCACATATTACAGGAACTAAATAGCATACCGTTTAACAAAGGACAGCCATGTTCACAGGAATCCTCAGGATGGAAAACTGCTTCATTTAGTCGTATCATGTTACAATTTATTCTTACTACCAGAAGGTTTTCGAAAACGAAGGTTTTGAGCCACGTATGACATCAAAATATCGCCAAAACGTTCTTGGCGTTACGTTAAATGGATGCAGACAAAACGTGGAACATAGCTTTTAGGCATCTGAGTGCCGCTAAATCCTAAAATTCACGTACCCCATAGACAGTTTCATGCGCATGCATTTCAAGCCATTCAATTTTGATACAATGTCGCGACTTTTGAGTCAAACCAGGTCTCTTGTCGGCAGTTCAGTCAGGCAACATTCAGTAACCGGAAGTAACGAAATAAGCTCGCGAAACACAGTGTGTTTTGACGCGTGTACGATGCATACGACAACGACGGACGAAACCTACTACTGCGAACACTATAGCAACGAAAATTTACATCTACATCTACATCTACGTGATTACTCTGCTATTCACAATAAAGTGCCTACCAGAGGGTTCAATGAACCACCTTCATGCTGTCTCTCTGTCGTTCCACTCTCGAACGACACACGGGAAAAACGAGCACTTAAATTTTTCCGTGTGAGCCCTGATTTCTCTTATCGTGATGATCATTTTTTCCTATGTAGGAGGGTGCCAACAGAATGTTTTCGCAACCAGAGGAGAAAACTGCTGATTGAAATTTCATGAGAAGATCCCGTCGCAACGAAAAACGCCTTTGTTTTAATGATTGCCACTCCAATTCACGTATCCACTCCCATTGTCAGATAAACTTCATAAGTTCTAGCAGTGACGTTCTTTTCTGACAGCAGAAAATTCTGTGTCAGATTCCTACTACTTTCTATGGGAACAGTTGAAGATACGCCACGAACACAGGTTTTCTGGAAAACGTCATAATTTCACAGCTAGACCAGAATAAAGGCTTTCGTGTTAGAAGAGGACGTACCACCTCACTGCTAACTACGTCTTCAGTAGTCCCTTGAGAGTCAACCAACACTCCAGCTGCATCGCTACATCATCCTTCAGATTTGGTCCAGGTTTCCGTATTTCGTAACACAGAGGGAGCAAAATTAAAACAATAAAACAGCCAGAGGAAATATTTCTTGCGCCTTAAGATAGGTTTCCCAACATACGTCATCTTTCCGGGATGCGGATGATGTAAGTTGGGTAGCGTAAAATATTTGGTGGACCAGCCTTTAATTCTGCAGTAGCTGTACGTCTTTTGAGTAACACCCTGCGAAGTAACTCTGCTGTCAGCACAGCGGCTATGTTAATGTGGTTGCCTAGCGTCTAGGCTGTAGTGCGTCCTCCGCTGTGTATGCGGAACATCCAGAACATGCATGCAAGTCTGATTCGATGTTGACGAAAGTACTGTGTCCTGAGACTTTGTTCTTGCATCCGTCCTCCAAGAGCGTATACAGGATATTGGCCGTGGGGCGGCTGGTAGTTTTCTGGAGAATGGCGAAATAACTTCGATTTTTCACGACAAATAATGCCGAGCGCGCTTGCTACATGCCAGTATTTCTTACAGTGAAACGTCTGTCTATATGGCTGGGAAGGATCTGAGTTCAGTTTGTGAAGATCGTTTATTTCTAGGAGGGGAGAGGTCAGATAGCCCACCTGCCCCCCCCCCCCTTCCTCTACCTTTCCTTCCAACCTCCCAGCTTGGTACGCCCATGACCTCCTCCCTTCCTCTAGCACCATATCTTATCATAGCCCACACGATTTAACTTCAGAAAACATATGAAATAAAAATTTTGATGCAGAAATTTTCTTTTTTGTCTCACCGAGTCTGTGATATCAAGAATCTTGTTTACTGTTCTAACGCATAGACAAAGCTAGTCATTTCCAAAATTCCATATATTCTTGAAACGAAGATCCTCATAACTCGCATCTGCTTTATTTCGTAATAGCGGAGCGATATCTCCGAACAGTATGGCTAAAAAATTTCCATGATATTTTTGCCTACACTAAGTGAAATAACGTTCCTGTATAAACCTGAAGAAGGAGACAAAAATATAAGAATTTTTTTTCTGCGAAAGCATTCCAACTGTCTACGTATTCTGCTTTATTTACACTGACTTACAGAGTTTTTTTAACCTAAATATTTGCTGCTAAAACACTATGGATAAGAATTTTGAAATAAGAAACAAGAGGTTTTCATCGACTTTATGAAAACATTTTTTCACACGTAGTCATTTTCAGTTTTTGTGTAACCTGACACTATTCATGGATTTACAACGCAAGAATTCACAGCGACTTCTAATTTCTGTTTTCCTTTCGTCTGAGCGCAACCTGTGGAATGTCTGGTAACCAATTCCAGGATCTACTTGAGGGTACTATTTCCTGCGAAAAACTCGTCAAATGACAAAATAATATAGAACCATGAAAATAAAAGCAAATCAATCAGGAAGATTGTCAAGCAGTAAACAGGAAAAAACAGACAAAAATATAATGACTTACAGCTGAAGGAAAGCCGTAGGGAAATAAATTATCTACAGGAACTAACACAGGTTGCGAATAAATAGCTTTCCAGTTCTGCAGAAAAGCTCTAACAGAACTTTCCAGGAGCAGATGTACCTTCCGTGAAACAATATACAGCAACTGCAATGATGATGTTATCCATCACAGAACTTGAAGACAGGAAAGCAGTACAACATGAAAAAACAGTGGGCACAGATGAAGTGAAGTCTGTCTATTGAAATGATACGTAGGAAGAACACAAGCTCCTTAATTGACGTGATAAATGAATTTTCAGCTCAGGTAACTTTCCAAAGCACTTAAAACAAGCAAAAGTTAGACCTCCACTAAAGAAATGTAATGTAGAGGACATAGAAAAATACAGGCCTCTACCTATGTTGTTGTCTTCTCAAAAACTCTGTATACAAATGTGAAAGACAGGCTTACGAATTATCCGAACAAATGGAACCTTCTCAGTAAAAGAGTGCTCTATTTTTTAATAGTAAAAACAAGAATCAGCCAGAGAGGAATTTACAAAAGTGGTGCTTCATGCAGTAGAAAATCATAAGTCCCTAAGAGGCATACTACTGAACAAGCTGTAATTATTAGGATTTAATGAAGTTGTAAAAGAATTGTACAAAGAGGTTGAGAGGGAACAGCTTGTTCCATCCCATTATAATTAGCTTGTTCCGTCGCATTATATTGAATACTATAGATGTTTGAGATCCTTCCATCATTTTTCCAAATTTAACAAATGTTGTAACTCGAGTGAAGAAATGGACTACCCATTTATTTAATTCATAATTACATAAATGCATTTCCTTTCCTTAATCCCTATACGTTGAATTTGATTAATTAACTTTGAGTTTGTATTAAGGAGTTCGTGTGCTGGTAGTGGCAAGGCGGAGATGTGACCACTCTGAAAGTTAGTTAGTGCAGACGTAAATTTGGGGTAAAGGCAGCGATGACTTTAGTTCGGGGTTGGTAACAGGTTCCCCTCCCCTGCAGGGTGCAGGAGAACGACCTGTGAGGGCCGCCATGACAGGGACTCTCTGGGGGAAGCTGTAGAACTGGGCGGATGGAATCGAGGGCGATCTCCGTCTTTGCCGCCAAATCCTTTCTGGGATGAGGTATAATTTATTACATTGTTATTAATCCGCTCTTTTTCAGGATGGAAGTAGTTAGCATGTCGTTAGGACCCTTCATTCTTTTGAGAAATTTTACCTGTAAAATAAAATTTTCGGTTAGGGTTTCTTTTCCAGAGGACAGCATGGGGGCTCACGTTATCCATTTCTAGTAATGCAATCAATTAGTGCCTTCAGCACACGAGAGCAGCAAAAGTATTAAAAAAATCATATAGTTCCACTTTTAGCAGAAGTGTTTTGCAATTTTAAATTTCTTACTGGTCTTGCTAAAATCACATGAGGCCTCGCACCGCCAGGTTAGCTTAACACTTGGTCGTAACTGCTGATGTGAAATTTAGACGATGATTCCGTGCGAAACTTGCTAGGATATGTGTGAGTTTTGTGTGAGTTACTTTAGGATTTAAGCGTATGACGTATTTTTTTGGCAAATTAATAAATTTTGTGCACTGATCTTTTGATTCATGAGTTCCTCCATTTGCAGGCAGCAACTTAGACGAGGTTCCACGTCCTAGTTAACTGGTAAATAATAGGCAGTGTGCGTGAATATTTGTATACAGGGTGTTACAAAAAGGTACGGCCAAACTTTCAGGAAACATTCCTCACACACAAAGAAAGAAAATATGTTATGTGGACATGTGTCCGGAAACGCTTACTTTCCATGTTAGAGCTCATTTTATTACTTCTCTTCAAATCACATTAATCATGGAATGGAAACGCACAGCAACAGAACGTACCAGCGTGACTTCAAACACTTTGTGACAGGAAATGTTCAAAATGTTCTCCGTTAGCAAGGATACATGCATCCACCCTCCGTCGCATGGAATCCCTAATGCGCTGATGCAGCTCTGGAGAATGGCGTATTGTATCACAGCCGTCCACAATACGAGCACGCAGAGTCTCTACATTTGGTACCGGGGTTGCGTAGACAAGAGCCTTCAAATGCCCCCATAAATGAAACTCAAGAGGGTTGGGGTCAGGAGAGCGTGGAGGCCATGGAATTACTTCGGCTCTACGAATCCATCGGTCACCGAATCTGTTGTTGAGAGGCGTTCGAACACTTCGAGTGAAATGTGCAGGAGCTCCATCGTGCATGAACCACATGTTGTGTCGTACTTGTAAAGGCACATATTCTAACAGCACAGGTAGAGTATACCGTATGAAATCATGATGATCGAGGAAGTACAGTACATACTGACGAAACTAAAATGAGCTCTAACATGGAAATTAAGCGTATCCGGACGCATGTCCACATAACATCTTTTCTATATTTGTGTGCGAGGAATGTTTCCTTAAAGTTTGGCCGTACCGTTTTGTAACACCCTGTATATTGAAAACAAGAATGAACAGTGGGCTGAGAATCGAAAAACTAGCCGTTGGCGTCGATAACCCACGTGGTGTCGAACTACACCGCCAGCGAGCTACCAGTTCGTTCTTGAAAACTGTTAAGGTGGTGGTGGTGGTGGTTAGTGTTTAACGTCCCATCGACAACGAGGTCATTAGAGACGGAGCGCAAGCTCGGGTTAGGGAAGGATTGAGAAGGAAATCGGCCGCGCCCTTTCAAAGGAACCATCCCGGCATTTGCCTGAAACGATTTAGGGAAATCACGGAAAACCTGAAACAGGATGGCCGGAGACAGGATTTAACCGTCGTTCTCCCGAATGCGAGTCCAGTGTGCTAACCACTGCGCCTCCTCGCTCGGTGAAAACTGTTAAGGTGAGGATGCTTGAATGTGCTGTAAATTGTTAATTTGCGAGTGCCAAAATTTATACGATGTATTATTTTTAAAGAAATTGTTTTTTGTGTATCCGAGAGATGTTTGTGTCTGCTTTGTTCCCCCAGCTTTCCCGTCAAGAATCTTTGCTGTAATTTTGACTAAGGGAACGGTGCTGATAAGTAATTGGGGACACGAATCGCGGTTCATTAATTCCTAACGATTCGGTACAAGTAACAACATGAGATAAGAATTTCAATCACTGTGCAAGCAGACGGACTACAGATGCAGCAACGTAGATCTCTCCCTTTTCCCAGTGCACAATATTATAAACGAGACCAGATTTCTGATAGCATAAGCACCTTCAGTGCGAGAGAGTGTTGAATAGATTTCTGATAATATGGGCGCCTTCAGTGGTAGATAAGACAGAATTTATTCGTCTTTGCTTTGTTAATTGCAATTATGAGATCGCTTAAGTAGCGAGTAAATAAATGGTTATAACATTTCAAAGGCCTCTGACTTTTCTGGGTAAATAATAAAAATGTTATATGAATGTAATTTCATGGATTCAGTGGCTGATCATAACACCTGCATCCTACTTAGAGAACGATGTTAGTACTAAATTGAAGTCTTGATAATCTGGCGGGAATGAAAATGAACAAGAATAGAAAATATAGATCATGTTAGAGAGTGGTAATTAGTTACTTGTGCACTTGGTTGCTTGAGCCCTTCCCCGCGTTACGCGTTGCAAAATCGTAATATGATGATCACTTAGCCAATCAAACACTAACTTCAGGCCGGTCCCCTTTCAATGAATCCTTCCGAGCATTAAACCAAGTGGGTAAGCAGTGTGTATATGAGATGCCTCGGCACACACGCAACCGGCACGCTCTAACATAGACTAGGAGAGAGAGAGAAAAAGATAACAACGGGGAAGATAACCGTTCAAGGTACAAAGGTAGAAGAAGTATGGGCCGCAAACGAAGTGAGATTTTTAGTAAAACATCTTGTAACCTTCCCGTATAAATAATATATAATACTCCCGGGGCCTTGTTTCGACTCAGGTCTTTCAGTGCTCTGTCAAACTCGTCACGCAGTATCGTATCTCCCGTTTCATCTTCATCTACATTCTCTTCCATTTCCATAATAATGTCCTCAAGTACATCGCCCTTGTATGGACCCTCTATGTACTCCCTCCACCTTTCTGCTTTCCCTTCTTTGCTTAGAACTGGGTTTCCATCTGAGCCTTTGATATTCATACAAGTGGCTCTCTTTTCTCCAAGGGTCTCTTTAATTTTCCTGTAGGCAGTATCTATCTCATCCCTAGTGAGATAAGCCTCTACATCCTTACATTTGTCCTCTAGCCATCCCCTCTTAGCCATTTTGCACTTCCTGTCGATCTCATTTTTTAGACGTTTGTATTCCTTTTTGCCTGCTTCATTTACTGCATTTTTATATTTTCTCCTTTCGTCAATCAAATTCAATATTTTTTCTGTTACCCAAGGGTTTCTACTAGCTTTCGTCTTTTTACCTACTTGATCCTCTGCTGCCTTCACTACTTCATCCCTCAAAGCTACCCGTTCTTCTTCTACTGTATTTCTTTCCCCCATTCGTCACAATTGTTCCCTTATGCCCTCCCTGAAACTCTGAACAACTTCTGGTTTAGTCAGTTTATCCAGGTCCCATTGAAGCAAAGCAAGCGCTGTATCATGTATAAGATACAGAGGCGAGCGAGTGCACGGGACTTACCCTAGTTCACTGCTAGTAGCGTCACGTCATCGTAACGCGCCTGCATATAGTATTGCACCACATTTAACATAAAAGTAAAAATTAAGATTTGTGTGTAAAACTTTGTTAAAGTATAGTTCTATGTAATAATGTTTCAGGTAACAAATCTTAATGTTATAAAATTAGTAGTTTACGTAAAATTCACGTTTTGAAAGAAAAATAGGAGGCGCTAAATAATGACGCTAGGAAGCCAAAATTTGGTGAGAAGGTGCAGTAAGAAGTCATTAATGAGTGGTGCTGGTTTCCAAAACCATAAAACTAAAATTGACTCTAGAATCCGCGTTTTTCGGAAAAATCAGAGGCGCGAAATAATAGAGCTACAATATTGAAAATTGGTAGGATGCTTCAGTTCACCCTAATAATAATAATGGAAATACCACAATCAGTTACCTCTTCTAGTTTTTTTAGTAATTTAGTAAAAACTACTTTTGTGAGTAAAATGTACATAAGCATTATAGATTAAGTACTTTAAATTTTAATGATAAAACAAATTCTTTAAGACCAATGATCAGATAGGACAATTAACAAAGCTACACCAAGTTTTAGTCTTGTAGCATAATTAACAGCTGATACAAGTCTTGATAAAGCTATGGTTCAGAGGTAACAATCTACCGTTAGTTCCATTGTAAAAATTCTAGAGAGTAAAGTTTTAATTTTAGCGGGCTGAGATTTTCTACGTGCTTCTGTACTGCTCAGATGTATGTATACAAAAATTGAGAAGTTTGTAAAGCTATTATTAAATGTGATATTTAAGATTATGTGCCTGAGATAGCGATCATTTGAAGGCTGCAGGCATCTGCATAGGAACGGAAAGAACAGATGCTCTCTTGGCGGTACGCGCCGGAGCTATATAAAAAGAGCGGCAGAGGCAGTAGTAAGCTCACTCCGCATTAGACCAACGCCTAGTCCACGCGAGCTTAACGTCCGATCGCGCCTCGCCTCGGGTGACGTCATAGCGGGCTGTGACATGCGCGTACTTAGCAATGTAAACGGACATTGAAAATCGCGAGGACTGTACACCGTCCTGGATCGTTTAGACTTCGGTAACAAACTGTTATTGTGCCGTCCGTGTGAAGTATAATTCCGCGTGGCAAGTGGTGACTAACTCCACTTTTAAGGCGAGCATTAATCTTTTTTTTAACATTATTGCGAACTATTAATAGAGCACCGTTAGTTAGAGTAATGAACTATTCGGGAGGAACTTGCTGTAGAAGTCGCCTCTGAACTATTAAACGATTGGCTGAATTAACAATATTTAATGTCTTTAGCATTTTCAGAAGTTTCGAGTAATTTGTGTGAGCCTTTAAGATAATAAAATCTTGTTTGGAACTTTAAATTTTATTGAAGCAGCCCTAATCCCGTGAAGAACTATGGATATTTTTCGTTTAGCTGGGCTGTACAGGAATGTGGCCGTGCAGACTGGGAACTAAGGTCAGTAAGTTTCCCTTCGCTTTCTCACTGGCCACCAAATTAGTTGCCAGGCTCGCGTGATTTAAGGTGGCAATGTTCAACTTTCATTCAACATTAAACAACGATTTCTTCGCCGTCCCACATATGTTGCATCGGCAATAGTCTGTTACGTGAAATGAACATTCAAACAACTCATTCGACAACTTCTTCGCCGCCCCACATATGGTGCATCGGCAATAGTCTGTTACGTGAAATGAACATTCAAACAACTCATTCGACAACTTCTTCGCCGCCCCACATATGGTGCTTATCGGCCGGGAAAACTGAATTAAAAGCAAATAAAAGTGCTCGATGTGTGAAAGCGATTGGTATAAATTAACGAACTCGGTAGGCAATAACAGGACACTGAATTGAACTAGTGTGGGAACAGTGTTACCAGTAAAGGCGGGTGTAGTGTATAAACAATAAGTGTCTACCGCTGTACGTTGGTTAGTGACGATGGTGAGGAAGGCGACGATGCTGGATCGCGGCTGCCGACGGCGCTGAGACTAAAGGAAGACGGTGCGTCATCGCGGAGCTGCGCTGATCTGCGAGACAGCTGCCGGCTGCGCCGAGCGGTCAACGGTGCCTTGCTGCCCCCCCCTGGAGCTATTGCAGTAGGCGATTCCTGTGGCGGTACTCGACGCTACAGCTGCTGCTGCTGCCTTCAATACGTCGCGACGCGTCGCATCACGATTGCTGGTACACCGCGACGACATCATTCGTCGAAATAAAGCATTTAAGTTAAGTCAAAGACTTTTAAAATATTTATTAACTGCTGCTAACAAACTAAAAGATATGGAAAGTAGTGTACATTTCAGAAGGGAACCGGTCTCTGACCAAGAATCCTCAGGATCAGGAATTGAGTTTAATGAGGATGGTTCCATTAATCCCTCAAATATTGAACTAGAACGTAATTTGTCACCAGTAAATTATGACTTTAATTTAAATGAGAGTGCAGGGATGCAATCAATAAGTGAAATAGAAGTCAAAAGGGAGCCAGTAGAGTTGCTAACTTTGTCAGGTAGTGAAACTGAGCTCAAAGTCAAGAGATACAAAGTATCAAGGTAGAAGCTCCGGATTGGATGCAAATACTGTTTGCCAAACTCGAATCAAACCAAAATAAAATTGAGGCTAAAATTGAAAATAGTAATAAAGAGTTGGAGAATAAAATTGAGGCTAAAATTGAGGATAGTAATAAAGAACTAAAAGAAGAACTGCAATCAAAATGGAATAGTTTGAATTATAAGATAGATGCTATTCATCATGACATTCAAGTAAAAGTAGGGCAACAGTTAACTAAAATGCATAGTACTTTCAAATGTGAAATAGATCAAATTCAAAAAAATTATCAAGAGGCAGATGAACTTTTGGAAGTGAGGTTGTCCGAAAGATTGAGCAACGAGTCCAAACTTTGCTCTGACAAAGTTAAAGAGGTACAAATTAAAGTAGATACTTGTCAGAAAAACATTGAGAAAGTAAAAGAAACCTGTACCGAAATTCGTGGTGCAGTGGAACAAAGATGTTCTGCCAGGATAGAAGCAGTAGAGTCACAAGTAGAGGAATTAAATACTAACATTGCTAACCTAGAAAATAGAGTAACCTCTGTTAATTCTAGTCATTCTACTGTACAGCATGTGACTTCAGTTGACGCCGCTTTTATAGGGTGTCGACAGTTTTTGCGCTTTGATCCTGATAAGTACATTCACCCTCTTGAATTTTGGAATGACTTTGAGGATGTTCTCCCCAACACTTGGTCAGAAAGAGAAAAAATTTCATTTATAAGAAGTCTTTTGTCAGGTGATGCTTTGCGATGGTCAGCGGATGTAATGATCAAATGTAAAACTTTATCTGAATTTAAGTCTGCATTTCTCAACGAATACTGGTCACATAACAAACAAAATGATGTGTTAAGGGAATTCTGGAGTGGTAAGAAGTTTTTCCCAGGGCGTGAATCAGTAAAGGATTTCGCTAGGAAGTGGGTTTCAAGACTGTCACATTTGACAGAAAAGATGAAGCCAGATATGATCATTATGGGTTTAGAAGGTAAGCTGCCGTGGTACTGGCAGAAGAGGATCATTTCCGCCCCTAGAGATAATATAGACAAATTTATTGAATATCTGGAAAGAGTGGAAAGAGTAGCTGCTGCTGAGGAGCAGGTGCAGCAGAATAACAAATCTTCTAACAATCACGTACAAAATAATGGAAACGTGAACGTTAGAAATATGGAAGTTAGGCACACCAAAACAAACTATCGAAACCAAAGCCGTGGCAGAGGAAGAGGGGGTAGATACTCACCACGCTTTCGTAACAACTACTATGACGAAAGTGGAGAAGTAAATACTATGCCATTAAGACAAGAAGGGAGTCATGATGCTACTATATCTAGTGGTGTCACAGATGAACACAACAGGCCGCGTGTGGGAAACTAAATCCCGTCTATGAGGAAACTGGCGCTCACCAGGCGGTAACAGTAACACAGCCAGTAACGGAAACACAGACAATCAGCCAACATACACAGACAGACAACATGGATGACGAAATAAATACAGATAATACCAGTGATGTGTTAAGCCACTCTCACAAAATAGTGGATAGTATTTTGGATACACTAGAAAAATGGGTCAAGGAAGAACAGGAACTCAAGGTAGATAATGGGGAAGAAATAGATAATGGGTTTGAGTCTGATGGGAATAATGATGAAGTAAAAGCTTACATCTTCGATGAAAATGGCAATCTAAAAGCTGAAGTAGAAGTAGCAGAAGTAGAATCAGTACTGCAAAACTTTAGAGAGGAGGAAATGATGAATGAAGGGGGTAGAAATAGTAACGAGGTGAAAGAATCTAGTAGCTGTGTAAACGTGCCACAAATGGTTGAAGGTGACGACATTCTTATGAACAGCAATATTGCGCAGGGACGCAGTTGCTCAGAGGTAGAGGATAGTTTGGCTGATGTGCAGCAAACAAAAGTAGAAAAAGTCGTCAGATGCTTCGATTTAAAGTTAGTGGACAGATTAGAGAAAGCAGCTAAGATTATAGAGCATGATGAGCCCCAGGATGTAAATGTAAATGTAATTGCAACTGATCAGAATTACTTTAGCTGGAAGAACATAGAACGAGATTTATTAGACGAGGTGTGTGAGCAACCTGTTCAATGTAAAATAACTCACCCTGTTATCAAAGTAAACATATCAGGAGTCACTGTGCGTTGTCTGCTTGACAGTGGCAGTGAAGCAAGTGCTTTATCACAAACATTTTTTGAAACCATACCCAATAAAGAGAAGTTAACAGTTATGAAAGTAAGTGGCTTAAAGATTATAGGTGCTACTGGAAAAGTCTCTAGACCAGTTCAACACGAAGCTTTGATACCCATTGGTATGAATGACGTAGTAATAGATCATCCTTGTTTGATTGTGCTAGGCTTAAGTGTTGATATGTTGATTGGTACTGATTTCTTATCAAAGTACCAGGGAAAGATCAATTTTGATCAGAACAACTTAATTTTAACTTTACCTGACTCTAAAGTGATAAGAGAGTCTTTTATAGGAAGTCATATAGGCGGTAGTAATGAAACTTGGGAACTGCCTATTAGAGTAATAAAGAATAAAGGATACTTGCAGGAAAATTTGGTTTTCAGTGAGAATGAGGAAAGTGCTAAGGTTGAAGAGAGACACATCCTAAAGGAATTTAAAATTAACAGTAATTAATTACTGTAGGGAGTCTGCCATTCTTTGGCGGATACACGGTTTGGCGTACCGTGCAGTCCCAGCTGGGTGAAACTTTATTTCCTTTTCAAGTTTCATTCCCTTCTTCTGGTCTATCATAACAGGTAAGAATCACATATGTCTTCATGTTGTATATATGCTATTAGGTTTTAAGTATTCTTAGTAAGGATCTACCTAGTGAATGGCAAAACAAAAGTCTGAGTACCAATAAGAGGCAAACATGGCTAAAATAAATAAATTAAAATATTTCATGTAATTGTAAAGGGTTAGAAACTACAACTAAGAGAGACACTTTGCAGTATACGAAGTACGGTATGAATATGAATAATCCATGAGATTATGCAGAAGGTAGTATGTTGCTAGAAATAAGGTTGTCTGAAGGAAAACAGCGTAAGAAGGTAATGCTCATAGAGGCAAGCAATGGCGTTTTAGAATTAAATAAATGGAGATGTGTGGAAGTGGTGTGAGGATCGCACCAAATATATAGAAACAGGACGTCAATAGGCTGACAAAAGGAAAAGGGAGAAAGAAGTGGAGAAATGAAGTATTTTTGAATCTGGAAGAAAAGGGAGAAAATGAATAAGGTGAAGAAGTGAAGTAAGTAAATTGAAGTAAATGATGTAGGATTAAAGAATAATTCCCTCACGTCTCGTGAAATGGTGAAAAACGCTAAATCTTGCTTGAGGCAAATAAATAGTTAAACAGACAACAGAAACACACAAATATTGGAAAATGCAGAAATTTGGAATCGGTATACTGAAAATAACTAATTTCTTTAGTAATTCATACAATAAAGCAAAGTGCTGGTCAGCAAATGACTTCTTTGATGAACTAATCCATACGATAATTAAGCCAGAGTACATTAAAACTAAAAGGTTACTCAATTTTCTAAGTTGAAGCAAGATCTTAATATATTAATTTGCTAAAAGAATTTTCACTATTTAGGAACCTAAAAGATTATTTATGAAAGAAGAAAGTAGGAGCTATTGTATCAGATACGACTTAGTGCTAAATGTCTTTCTGACAACTTCACAATTAGTAAAATAGTGCCACAATATAAACTATAAAATGTACTTTGTCCTACCTTAGATATAAGTTGAAAACAGAAACTTAGACTGTATTGTCTGTTTCTCAGGGACATGCAGGCTGCATGAATGACTGACAACAAGCGGTAGGGAGATTGGAAGTAGAGACGCAAACCACAGTGAATACAATTTCCTCCCACAATTTTGTCAATCAGTGAAATTAAATGAGTGTTACAATAGGACACCCACCATAGTGCCGAGTATTATAGTAAAAGAAAAATGTGAGTGCGTTGCAGTGATAAAAGTCGTGTGTATTTTCTTTTTCAGGAAGAGACTGATTTTAAAGAAAAAAAAATAACTATTTTGTAACCATTGAAAAATTTATATTTCCATGTAAATGTATGTAAATAATTTGTGAATGTCTTCTGTACTAGGTTTTCTATGTGTATATGAGTATGGTTATTTTGTGTATGTAGTAATAAGGAATTTCCTAAGAAGAAGCAACTTAAGTTGAAAGAGGTATACTAAAGTAATCCATCGCTTGTTTGTTCTTTTAGAAATTTAATTTTGTTCAAAAATAGATTTTCACGAAAATTAAAAAGGGGGTGATGAAGCAAAGCAAGCGCTGTATCATGTATAAGATACAGAGGCGAGCGAGTGCACGGGACTTACCCTAGTTCACTGCTAGTAGCGTCACGTCATCGTAACGCGCCTGCATATAGTATTGCACCACATTTAACATAAAAGTAAAAATTAAGATTTGTGTGTAAAACTTTGTTAAAGTATAGTTCTATGTAATAATGTTTCAGGTAACAAATCTTAATGTTATAAAATTAGTAGTTTACGAAAAATTCACGTTTTGAAAGAAAAATAGGAGGCGCTAAATAATGACGCTAGGAAGCCAAAATTTGGTGAGAAGGTGCAGTAAGAAGTCATTAATGAGTGGTGCTGGTTTCCAAAACCATAAAACTAAAATTGACTCCAGAATCCGCGTTTTTCGGAAAAATCAGAGGCGCGAAATAATAGAGCTACAATATTGAAAATTGGTAGGATGCTTCAGTTCACTCTAATAATAATAATGGAAATACCACAATCAGTTACCTCTTCTAGTTTTTTTAGTAATTTAGTAAAAACTACTTTTGTGAGTAAAATGTACATAAGCATTATAGATTAAGTACTTTAAATTTTAATGATAAAACAAATTCTTTAAGACCAATGATCAGATAGGACAATTAACAAAGCTACACCAAGTTTTAGTCTTGTAGCATAATTAACAGCTGATACAAGTCTTGATAAAGCTATGGTTCAGAGGTAACAATCTACCGTTAGTTCCATTGTAAAAATTCTAGAGAGTAAAGTTTTAATTTTAGCGGGCTGAGATTTTCTACGTGCTTCTGTACTGCTCAGATGTATGTATACAAAAATTGAGAAGTTTGTAAAGCTATTATTAAATGTGATATTTAAGATTATGTGCCTGAGATAGCGATCATTTGAAGGCTGCAGGCATCTGCATAGGAACGGAAAGAACAGATGCTCTCTTGGCGGTACGCGCCGGAGCTATATAAAAAGAGCGGCAGAGGCAGTAGTAAGCTCACTCCGCATTAGACCAACGCCTAGTCCACGCGAGCTTAACGTCCGATCGCGCCTCGCCTCGGGTGACGTCATAGCGGGCTGTGACATGCGCGTACTTAGCAATGTAAACGGACATTGAAAATCGCGAGGACTGTACACCGTCCTGGATCGTTTAGACTTCGGTAACAAACTGTTATTGTGCCGTCCGTGTGAAGTATAATTCCGCGTGGCAAGTGGTGACTAACTCCACTTTTAAGGCGAGCATTAATCTTTTTTTTAACATTATTGCGAACTATTAATAGAGCACCGTTAGTTAGAGTAATGAACTATTCGGGAGGAACTTGCTGTAGAAGTCGCCTCTGAACTATTAAACGATTGGCTGAATTAACAATATTTAATGTCTTTAGCATTTTCAGAAGTTTCGAGTAATTTGTGTGAGCCTTTAAGATAATAAAATCTTGTTTGGAACTTTAAATTTTATTGAAGCAGCCCTAATCCCGTGAAGAACTATGGATATTTTTCGTTTAGCTGGGCTGTACAGGAATGTGGCCGTGCAGACTGGGAACTAAGGTCAGTAAGTTTCCCTTCGCTTTCTCACTGGCCACCAAATTAGTTGCCAGGCTCGCGTGATTTAAGGTGGCAATGTTCAACTTTCATTCAACATTAAACAACGATTTCTTCGCCGTCCCACATATGTTGCATCGGCAATAGTCTGTTACGTGAAATGAACATTCAAACAACTCATTCGACAACTTCTTCGCCGCCCCACATATGGTGCATCGGCAATAGTCTGTTACGTGAAATGAACATTCAAACAACTCATTCGACAACTTCTTCGCCGCCCCACACCATCTCCTTAAATTCCCACATTTTTGCAGTTTCTTCAGTTTTAATCTACAGTTCATAACCAATAGAGTGTGATCAGAGCCCACATCTGCCCTGGAAATGTCTTACAATTTAAAACCTCGTTCCTAAGTCTCTGTCTTACCATTTCATAATCTATCTGATACCTTCTAGTATCTCCAGGATTCTCCCGCGTATACAGCCTTCTTTTATGATTCTTGAAACAAGTGTTAGCTATGATTAAGTTATGCTCTGTGCAAAATTCTATCAGGCGGCTTCCTCTTTCATTTTTTACTCCCAGTCCATATTCACCTTTCGGCCGCGGTGGCCGTGCGGTTCTAGGCGCTTCTGTCCGGAACCCCGCGACTGCTACGGTCGCAGGTTCGAATCCTGCCTCGGGCATGGATGTGTGTGATGTCCTTAGGTTAGTTTGGTTTAAGTAGTTCTAAGTTCTAGGGGACTGATGACCTCATATGTTAAGTCCCATAGCACTCAGAGCCATTTGAACCATATTCACCTACTATGTTTCCTTCTCTCCCTTTTCCTACTCTCGAATTCCAGTCACCCATGACTATTACATTTTCGTCTCCCTTCACTACTCCAATAATTTCTTTTATCTCATCATACATTTTATTAATTTCTTCGTCATCTGCAGAGCTAGTTGGCATATAAACTTGTACTACTGTAATAGGCGTGGGCTTCGTGTCTATCTTGGCCACAATAATGCGTTCACTATGCTGTTTGCAGTAGCTTACCCGCACTCCTATTTTCCTATTCATTATTAAACCTACTCTTGCATTACCCCTATTTGATTTTGTATTTATAACCCTGTATTCACCTGACCAGAAGTCTTGTTCCTCCTGCCACCGAACTTCACTAATTCCCACTATATCTAACTTTAACCTATCCATTTCGCTTTTTAAATTTTCTAACCTACCTGCCCGATTAAGGGATCTGACATTCCACGCTCCGATCCGTAGAACGCCAGTTTTTTTTCTCCTGATAACGACATCCTCTTGAGTAGTCACCGCCCGGAGATCCGAATGGGGGACTATTTTACCTCCGGAATATTTTACTCAAGAGGACGCCATTATCATTTAATCATACAGTAAAGCTGCATGCCCTCGGAAAAAATTACGGCTGTAGTTTCCCCTTGCTTTCAGCCGTTCGCAGTACCAGCACAGCAAGGCCGTTTTGGTGAGTGTTACAAGGCCAGATTAGTCAATCATCCAGACTGTTACCCTTGCAACTACTGAAAAGGCTGCTGCCCCTCTTCAGGAACCACACGTTTGTCTGGCCTCTCAACAGATACCTCTCCGTTGTGATTGCACCTACGGTACGGCTATCTGTATCTCTGAGGCACGCAAGCTTCCTTACCAAGAGCAAGGTCCATGGTTCATGGGGGGGAATCAGTGTAAGTGAGATATACAGCAAATCTTGTTGCTTTTCTTGTTCCAAGTGGGCACTTCATTCATTGGTGCGTTCAGACGTGTAGCGTGTGGCAGCGGTCCACTTGTTAGTCATAGACCTTTCACTGGTGAGAGAGGCAGATAAGTGTCACAACACGCCAGTCACCGGATCCTTAAATGTTTACAACTCTCAGAAACGTCTCGACAACGAACCTAAGAGTTTATGTTTACTAGCAATTTTTTCTTCTTACACAAATCGAGCATGAACCACAAAGCTCGTTGGCTGGTTACCTACTAATCATTATTTTCTAGGATTAACCCATTCGGCTGGCAACCAGTGCACTGTGAGTTACAATGCTTCTAGAAACATCCCCCAGGCTGTGGCTAAGCCATGTCTCCGCAATATCATTTCTTTCAGGAGTGCTAGTTCTGCAAGATTCGCAGGAGATCTTCTGTAAAGTTTGTAAGGTAGGAGACGAGGTACTGGCGGAAGTAAAGCTGTGAGGACGGGGCGTGAGTCGTGCTTGGGTAGCTCAGTTGGTAGAGAACTTGCCCGCGAAAGGCAAAGGTCCCGAGTTCGAGTCTCGTTCCAGCACACAGTCTTAATCTGCCAGGAAGGGTCGTATCAGCGCACACTCCGCTGTAGAGTAAAAATTTCATTCTAATGGGTGGGCGGTTTCCTGCCTAAAATAGATGCAGGTTGTACAAGATAATCAGAGCCACAATGGTATCTGAGATTGTGACACGCATCGTTACAACTTTGCGCCATCAATCATGGTAATGCTGCACGAGCTGGAGTATCTGCTCCGCAATAGTCATTCCTGTTTGAGTCGTCGTAAGCTCGTATAGTGTGCTTACGTTCTGGCCAAGGAGCACATTCAGTGCTTTATTTGACCAGTACAACGAAAGCTGTGTCACATTTACTATGGCGGTCCCAGTTGTCGTGGCTGGGAGATGGAAAGTTGGTCCTGTGGTATCAGAAGTTGTGCCGTGAATTAACAGACCGCTACCTTGTAGCCCTAATCGTTTCGCGTCCCTTGGTGGGCGTCACTCAATTGGCAACAAGCACACCAGATTCAGTCGTGGAGTATATCCGATGTACGCCTGCCCTTTGGAAATAAGGTTGTGACGTGAGTATATGCTGTGGACATCCTTCCACACACTATTTGCCTAAAGTAGCGGAACCTTGCAAGCCTCTGCTTTGGTTTGGACCTCTCGGATCGGCTGTATCGTGATCCGCTCTCTGTGATAAAGATGGAGTTCATCTGCTGACGTTAACCCGTAACTCTTCCCTGCCTTTGGAATTAACATCGCCTCTTTCGTTCTCATTTGTATGTATTTCCCCAGAGCGCCTCATTTTGTACGGTAGGGGTGGACTGTAAAACATTAGTGCTACGCGTCCGTATTTGCTACCGGCAATTGGAGCAGCGCACGAGGTCGCGTTTCATTCCCATTGCTGCGACGTGATGAAGTAATGACACGGTCTCTTCAGTCGGGGTGGTGATGAGCTGTAATTCAGGTGGTAGTTCCGTAGGCCAGCCAGGAATTGTTGCGGAGGTAACATTGTAGGGCTCAACTCGCCGTACACCACTAGCTGAATGGCTTCCTGAAGCCCCTTTAGCTCCCCTCATGCCTCCCCTATGCTGTGGGATAGTGATCGTATGAGTTTTCGGACAGCTACCCTGGTGTCTCAACACATCTTACCAGGTCTGTATAACGTCCACATACCGATTCACTAAGTCAGCAGCCGTCCACACACATCCCACCAATCCCGCCGTTAGCCGCCACAGTGTTCGAGTGTTATTCAGAAGATCCTGTTCCGAGTTTGCCAGTTGCATACTGCGCCCCACAGCTACAGCTTCATTACTGTCCGATACTTCTCTCACCTATACCAGAGTATCGGTCAAGAGTGTATCGGTATCCGCGTTCACGAATGCCGTGTTTGAATAACCGACCACCTGCGTCCAACAACCCTTTCTCAGGTATTAAACTACCACTTGGCACAAATGTTCACACAGGTGTTTGTAGGAAACACGTGACTCTCGACACTCCCCTCACACTTCTTCCCAACATTCCCTTCTTCTCGGCCTCTAGGTGCAGCTCTAACGACGTCTCCTCCAGCCTCCGTTCTCCGTTCCACACATTGTATGTTAATTTTGCCGTCCAACGATGGCTGGTTAGGATGACATCCTCCTGCCTGGAGAACGGTACCCTCCCTCTCAGTTGTCAGTTCTGCAATGCGCCTATCCTTTCCTCGTTGAAGAGGTGCAGCACTGCCACAACTACAAATTACGTCATGATCATTCTTGCTTATGACGCTGCCTCCGGAAACGAAGCAAACTTTTCGAAACATCCAATATTCCTCATCTACACTCACAGATACATTAACAATTACACAAAAACTCCGCTATGTCATATTCTCATATTATTCAATAAACTGCAACTCATGTACACCGACAATAAAATAAATCAAAATTAATAACCCTACATTAGCAAAACCATATCCTTGTCAAAAGTTACATGAACAATATCCTACCGTTAGCAGTGAGTTCCATGAATCCCATGTTTCCTATGTGCAAGGTGCGACAATAAAGTAATGGGACTGATTTTCTTTGCAATATATGGCAACTCTGCAGGCTTGCGTAGGCAGAATATATTTGACCTTGGTGTATAAGCGGCTTCTAGTGCAAGCGGCACATCGATGCAGCTGCTCAGTCGTGAGTTGTGCTGTAGTAGGTTAACACGTGTTTGTGTCTATCGTCACGAAAATGTAACCGCATAATATTGCGCAACGGTATGCCATTTCTTTTTACGTTAAACTGGTTGAAAACGTGACTACAACTTACGTTAAGTTTCAGAAGACTTTTGGAGAGGAGTTTATGTCAAGAGCTCAAGTGTTTCATTGGCATAAAATGTTTAGTGAAGGTAGAACGAACGTTGAAGGTGAAGACCGCAATGGACGACCATCAACCTCACGGACAGATGTCAACTCGGCCTGGGTGAGTGAACTCGTACGATCTGATTGAAGATTATCAGTGGAAATGATTGCAGAAGAACTGAACAATAATCGAGAAACGGTTTGTCTAATAATAACTGAGAAAGATTTGTGCAAAAATGGTCCCCAAAAATCTCACACGGCAACAGCGAGAAACACGGAAGAATGTGGCAGACTATATGTCAGAGCAAACGGAAATCAATCCAGAATTATTGAGCCATGTTATCACTGGTCATGAAAGTTGGTTTTTCAGTACGATCCAGAGACAAAACGCCAAAGTTCGCAATGGTGCTCAAAGGTTTCACCCAGACCGAAAAAAGCTCGCATGTCAAAGTCAAAAGTGAAATGCATGCTTGTGTGCTTCTTTGATTCCAAGGGAATTGTTCATGAACAGTGGGTGCGTCCTGAACAATGACCAATATTACTACAAAGAAATTTTAGGAAAACTTCGTAAAAGAGTTCTTCATGTCTGTGCCTACATTGCTGATAACTGGATTCTGGATCACAATAATACGGCATTCCATACTGGTGATAATTGGATTCTGCATCACGATAATGCGCCATCCCGTACTGTTCTGTCAGTACAGCAATTTTTAACCTTAAAACAAATTTCAGTACTACCACAGCCACCTTATTCACCAGATATCGCTCCAGGGGACTTTTTCATATTTCCAAGAGTCAAAACGGCGGTCAAGGGACACCATTTTCAAACAACAGAAGATGTCCAAAAAGCTGTGACGAGGGTCTTGGAGGATATTACAGAAGATGAGTTCCAGAAATCTTACTATCAATGACAGAAGCGCTGGAAAAAGCGTGTGCATTCAGAAGGGAACTACTTTGAAAGAGACAACTTGACTAAAAGGGTAAGCAACATTTTTTTTTCACATCAATCTCATTACTTTATTGTCGCACCTCGTATTTGTGAGTTGCTTGGAAATGTAGGCGATTTCTGTCGATAGTATGATGTCTGGTGTTCTTGACGTTTCTTCGGCGGATTCTCTCACCTGGAAAAATCTTATTCCATGTTCATCCAGCGTAGAAAATTGTTTTACTTTTTGCCGCAAATATGGAGTACTACCGGAGCACGGAAGAAGGGACTGTGTAGACTGTCGTGGTGCGAAGTATGTAAAACTTCGTAAGAGGAGTTTCGATGCTGAAATACGGTTTCAGTTTCATTGCGGACTGTGAGGAAAACGAACGAGTTTCAGGAAGAATACGTCGTTCGACGGTTCCAAATTATCCATCGAGACGAGCATAATTCTTCTATCTTGCTGGATTCGAGACTACACGTTGTAAGCAACAGCATCGGAAACAGAGTTTCCTGCTACTACCGTTGTGACTATTTCGGGTTTTGCAGAGAAGTCTGTTATGTGTTAAACGACAGTGTACCAATTGGTGGATCGAATAAAGTTGCGGAAGTGGACGAATCTCATATAGCTAGACGGAAGAACCAGAGAGGACGACTTTCAACGAGTTAAATCGATCACATTTGGGTATTCGGTGGAATGCAAAGAGTGTCACGGAAGTGTTTCGTTGTGAGAGTATTGTCCAGAGACAAGGTCACTTTAGTGGGTCTGATAAAGCACTTCATACGGTCCTACAAGATTCTGAAAGCTGGAGGAGTCGACCACGAGTTCGTGAACCACTCTGTGGGGTTTGAGTCTTCGGATGACGGCAGTGTGCAGACGCAGAATATCGAGCGGCTATGGAAATCTGTCAAGTCTCCCACAGAAAGAGAAGGGCGTCCAGGACAAGTAAACGAACTGTACTTGTTTCGGTACCTCCATTTTGCTAACTTGCGTTGGCAGGGAAAAGTTAACACTTGTGACACTCTGCCGATATTCTTGCGTGAAATTGGTTGAGTTTACCCAGGCTATGGCAAAAAGGGAATTGTCCTTATAGCGTACACATCACATGGACTTTCACATGATGACAAGGCCGACAACGAGTAAGGTAAGTCGTCTCCTTAGTAATTACAAGTATATTTTTAACTCTTTTTCTTTTCTCGTTGCTATAGTGACCACCGTAAACATACTCATAACGTCCGCCACGAGACTCGCATAATCGATTGACAATCGCACGTTCCATATGTGTCGTTTGGACCCCGCGACTTAGATAGGCAATCATTCTTGTAAATGACCTACCAACCGTCTATAGGATGTATGCAAAACACTTCACAAAATGGACATCGTCGAAATTCAAGAAATGTTGAAAATAAAATCATTTACTTTCACCGTTAACACCGAAAGAAAAATGGCGCACCACTGTGATCACAAAGGTTCGCTCCATCAAAATCGAAGGCGAACTCCTTGGGAGTTACAAAACGTGTAGGACATTCAGTTATGTATCCACTCTTAAGGAGCGAATAGCAAATCATATTTGAGTTGCGTGGTGATGAGAACTGACGGAATGTGACGGCATGCAACCGGATGCGGAACACAGTGCATTTAATGTGTAAAAACAAGCATCCAGAGGCTGATTCTGACCAGTGGTTCCAGGTGGTATGAACTACAATGTCACACGCTTTTCAGGAGGGTAGTTAGCTCTGAAGGAGTATGATCTTTATACGAAGACCAGGAATCACGAAAAGCAAATTATTTTGATCAGCTGTTGGGCAAAAGCAGTGCTCATACCATAGTTCTCTTACGCCTGTGTTCCCATTCTTGCTTGCTGTGAAGTAAATATTCCCTACCACCCTTGCAATATCACGCACACGAAAAAGAATCGTAGGGAGCAAAGACCCTCCAACTTCTCGCAGCGCAATAAATAATTTTCCAACCAATTTACCCTCCAGATTAATAGTTGGCATAATTTATACGAATGTGTTAAGGCATTGGTGTTTGTTGATTTTGATACAACTCTCTTGGTATCTCCAATTTCCAGGGTTCCTTGTGTATGCATTTGCTCTTGGACGGAGTTGAAAACAAATTCCTCACTGAACGAAGGGATAAGTTTGTTTACCTCATCTTCAAACTGTAGCGCCGATTCCGCAGTTTGTTCAGGGGCAGCTCCTGAGAAAACAAAGGAAAACCATGATTTTTTTGGTAGTTTAATAGTAATGCTACTGTTCATGTTATACGTTGGTGACTTCGCGGATCATATAAATTGTAGTCTAAGTCTTTTTGCAGACGATGCAGTAATCGGAAATTCTGCTCCCATAAAAGTGTAGCAATACCTGTTAGATGTCAACAACAAATCAACCTTGTGCAAAGACTTGTAAATAACTCTTAATGTAGAGAAAAGTAATGTTATGTACTTCAGGAAACGAAAAGTTTTATACCATTACCTTATAGGACTAGGTCACAACTAGAATCAGTCAAATCATACAAATATTTGGCTATAACAGCGTGTAGAGATGTGAATGTTGTGCGTTAGTTATAGCTTAAGCAAATCGTAGATAACGATTCATTGGTAAGATACTGGGAAGCAGCCGTTTGTTTACAAAGGTAATTCAACACAATCACTTGTACAGCCTGCTCCGGAATACTGGACAAGTGTAAGTGATCCATATCATGCCGAAATAGCTGGGACATGAAAGTATACAAAGAAAGGTGGGGCAATGGTTCGCAGGACTGTTTGACTGACAACAGTGTAAAAATGGTTCAAATGGCTCTGAGCACTATGGGACTTAACTACTGTGGTCATCCGTCCCCTAGAACTTAGAACTACTGAAACCTAACTAACCTAAGGACATCACACACATCCATGCCAGAGGCAGGATTCGAACCTGCGACTGTAGCAGTCGCGCGGTACCGGACTGCGCGTCTAGAACCGCGAGACCACCGCGGCCGGCTGACAACAGTGTACAAATTTTGGAAAATCTCAACCGACATTATTCGAACAGAGCCGCGATGCAACTCGTGCGGACCTGCTTAGAAAACTCTAACGTCTGCCTTTCACTGCAGATATTCTTCAGCTCACTACGAATCGAAAATTGACCATACAGACGAACTGAGGCAAACGAACAGTTCGCGCAGGCGCTGTATACGAAAATTTCCTCACGCTCCATACACGAATGGAACGGGAAGAAACCATAACACAGTTAAAAGTCAACTATTACAGTATTATAAAACACACACACACACACACTTCTTCTTGCTATGTTGTCTTGCTGTCTTTTTTCTGGAAGATATGACAGTCGTGTCATTCTTTTATCAAAAAATGTTATTTTGTTGGCATCCTGTTTGCTGTTATCCCGTTGCTGGTGCAAAAAAGCCGTTTGGTATGCCTTCAAATGATGAAAATTGTTACACTGTAAATACCGATGAATGGTACACCTCGAAAATACGTACTATAGGTCATCATCTGCAGTGTTTATATTACTGCAGACGACAGTAACTACATTGCCAGAAATAAGTTTCAGTGCATTCGATGTCGGGTTACTGCCGTTGTTATCGGCACTTGTTACACTATGTATCCGCACACCCCCAAAAACATCATGCATTGTGCTGCCACCTACTGTCAGGTACTCCATATTAGCGACCTCAGTAGTCATTAGACATAGTGAGAGAGCAGAATGGGGCGCTCCGCAGAACTCACTGACTTCGAACAGGGTCAGGTGATGTGGTGTCGCTTGAGTCATACGTCTGCGAGCGAGATTTCCACACTCCTAAAAATCCCTAGGTCCATTGTTTCCGATGTGATAGTGAAGTGAAAACGTAAAGGGACACGTAAAGCACAAAAGCGTACAGGCCGACCTCATCTGTTGACTGACAGAGACCGCCAACAGTTGAAGACGGTCGTAATGTGTAATAGGCAGACGTCTATCCAGACCATCAAACAAGAATTCTACACTGCATCAGGATACACTGCAAGTACTATGACAGTTAGGCGGGAGATGAGAAAACATGGATTTCATGGGCGAGCGGCTGCTCATAAGCCACACATCACGCCGGTAAATGTAAAACGACGCCTCGCTTGGTGTAAGGAGAGTAAACATTGGACGATTGAACAGTGGAAAACCTCTGTGTGCAGTGATGAATCACGGCACGCAATGTGGCGATCCGATGGCATGGTGTGGGTACGGCGAATGCCCGGTGAACGTCATCTGCCAGCGTGAGTAGTGCCAGCAGTAAAATTCGAAGGCGGTGGTGTTATGATGTGGTCGTATTTTTCATCTAGGGGGCTTGCACACCTTGTTTTTTTGCGTGGCACTATCACAGCACAGACCTACATTGATGTTTTAAGCACCTTCTTGCTTCCCACTGTTGAAGAGAAATTCTGGGATGGCGATTTCATCTTTCAACAGGGTCGAGCACCTGTTCATCATGCACTGCCTGTGGCCGAGTGGTTACACGACAATAACATCCCTGTAATGGACTGAACTGCACCGAGTCATGACCTGAATCCTAAATAACACCACTGAGATGTTTTGGAACGCCGACTTCGTGCCAGGCCTCATCAACCGACATCGATACCTCTCCTCAGTGCAGTACTCCTTGAAGAATGGGCTGCCATTCCCCAAGAAACCTTCCAGCACCTCACTGAACGTATGCCTGCGAGAGTGGAACCTGTCATCAAGGCTAAGGATGGGCCAACACCATTTTGAATTCCAGCAATACCGATGGAGGGCGCCACTAACTTGTAAGACATTTCAGCCAGGTGTCCGGCTACTTTTGTTCACATTGTATATCATGTTGTGATTGAATATATTGACTTGAAGAGAATGACCCCCAAGAAAATTGCGGAGGACATGCGGATTACACTTAAGGACAGTTCTCCGTCATATGCAACAGTGAAAAACTGGGTGTCCAACTTCAAACGTGGAAGAAGGAATGTGGAAGATGAGCCAAGGAGCGGAAGACCTGTCATCGTTGCCACACATGAAACATTGACTGCAATTCACGATACGATTTTGCAAGGTCGTCGAACAACGTTGCAGCAAGTCGGATCCACATTTGGAATCTCCCATGGGCGTGCTCATGACATTGTTGTGGATATTTTGGGAATGCTGAAAGTTTCATCTCGGTGGGTCCCGAAAGATTTGTATTCAGATCAGAGGCGGGAGCGTGTGCAGTGTTCTAAAGAAATCGTCCACCAATTTGAAGCGAAGGAAGATGGCTTTCTTGCAAGTTATGTGACAGTGGACGGAACGTGGGTTCACAACTTTGATCCTGAGACAAAACAACAGTCAGAACACTGGAAGCATCCTTCGTCCGCCACCCCAAAGAAATTCCGGTGCAAAAATCAGCCAGTAAGGTGATGACATCTGTGTTCTTGGATGCAGAAGGGGTGATTATGGTGGATTACTTACAAAAGGGCGTAAATATCGATGCATGATACTGTTACACTCTCCTGCGCCGTTTGAGAGAAGAGGTAAAGAAAAAAAAAGGCGTGGAAAATTGCCGCGCGGAGTTCTTTTGTATCAGGACAACGCACCGCCTCACAAAGCCCTCGCAACACCTGGAAACTCTGCGTGACTGCGGGTTCGATTTGTTACGTCATCCACCATATTCTCCAGATCTGGCTCCATCACACTTTTTTCTTTTCCCAAACCTAAAAAAGACCTCAAAGGACGACGATTTGACAGTGATGATGCAGTTATTGATGCTGTGAACGCTTGGTTGGACTCGAAATCGAAGACTTTTTCTTTGAATGGTTTGTAGAAGTTATCTGAGCGTGCCCGCAAGTGTATTAGTCTACATGAGCATTATATTGAAAAATAAAGTGGAATTATGAAATTTCTGTCATTCTTTATTTGTTCAGCTTGAAAGTTTTCGACCCCCACCCCCCGACTTTTAAATTCTAAACCATGTGTGTAACAGCAAAAAGGATACGGTAAGAATAGATGAGATAAATGAAGATTAATGGGTGACGCACGGGAAAGACATATTATGGTACCAGAAGAGATATCAGGAATGCCTATAAGAAGAGGACGATGAAACTGATGAAGCTGATCGCATTGCAGCAAAAGGTATTCCAAAATACTTAAAATAAACTTAAATCAGAAAAGATAAAATAAAAAACAGACGCAGCATTATTAGAATATGTAGGCATTATACAACCCAGGATGATGCTACATATAATCCATGTCGGCAAACAAGTAAAATATATGGAACATGTAAAACAGCAGAAGTTATACCACGCTTCAAGAAAGATAGCCATTGTAGACTGCAAAACTTAAAGAAGCCTTCTCCACTTAGTAGAAAAGATACATGCAAGAATTATTTATTGATTTTGTTCCCTAAACTTTTGTGTGTTCAAAGTAGTACAGTACTGATATCATTTTTTTAGAAAAGTAAAATGCCATCACTTTCTTCAGGATTAGAAAGATAAAAGACATGTTAGTAGTGATTCGTAGAGAACAAAGGTTACGTAAGTTGTTTCGAAAGTAAAAAATAATGTGATGTGGCGTTGGAAACATGCGTTTATTACTATGCCTAATATTATGTTTAAGGTAACAATGACCAGTGAATGCTTAATCAAGCGTGTTTTGCTAATGTTCTGTCAGTAACATCAACAGAAGTCTGTTGCTTTACGCATTACCTTTGGTGCAATTACAAATATATGTTACAGGCGCTGAGACAGATCCAATAGAAACAGTGATAATAATTATGATAATAATAAAGGGTTAGACAGCATCGATTGTTTCCTTAGCATAAAAGAAGGCTAACAAAAAAACTTCCGCGTGTTTTTTCTTCTGTTACATATGTCAAACAGAAGCATACAATATAAAATCTAGTCACTACAAAAGAACGGCACTTGCTGAAAAGTTGAACACAGCAGAAAGAAGTTCTAAGCACCGACTGCAACCACAGATGAGTTACGTCCACACGGCTGGTGCGTTCCAGGACCCACAAGAACCGGAGGAGCGTCTGCCGACGTGGTCTGCTGAAACAACACGAGCATATAAAATAGCGAGTGCAAAGCAAGCAAGTTTAATGCATCACAAAGATTTGTTATCTTGTGTGGGCATGACACGGAGAGTTGGAACTTATGGGGGCACGGGGAAGTGGATTTGATGACATAGACATCTGGATGAGACGAATCTCGCGGTTCCAGACTGCAGCGCCTAGAACCTCTCGGCCACTTCGGCCGGCAGCAAGACCTTTGCTTTAGAATTTCTTGTTCACACGGAAGTGAACAATGATTGGCCGAGGAAGATTTTGCGGACAGACGAACCCCCTTCCATCTGACAGGATATGCCAATACACAGAGTTTTCGAATACGGGCAACGGAAAATCCACACGCAAATCAACCAGTACCACTTCATCCTGAGAAGGTCACTGTGTGGTGCGGGTTTACGGCATCATTTATCATAGGGCCACATTTTTTCGAAGATATAGGTGCTTCCGGTCCTGTTACCTGTACCGTCACTGGTAAGCGCTATGAGTGTCTTTTGTGCAACCACGTCATTCCAGCTCTCCAACAGCGCGGATGTGTGTATGGGATCTTTTTATGCAAGATGGCACACCTCCGCACATTGCACATCTATTTAAGGAACTGCTGAAGCGCCATTTGAAAAACGCTAGAATTATCAGCTGCCTGGCCGTCCCGATCACCTGATTGCATCCGTGTGACTTCTGCCTCTGGGGCTATCTAAAAGATGTTGTGTTCAGTGTTGCGATGCCAAACTTGGCTACGTTGAAGGCACGCACTGTGGAACACATTCTGAACGTGACCCCCGAAACACTTCCGTCAGTTATGGAACATGCTGTTTCTCGATTTCAGCTTGTCGCAGAAAACGGTGCACAGCACATTGAACGAGTTTTGCTCCAGTCACACGTAAATTAATAGTCCCATCTGATTTTGATTGGTGGTTTTTGCGAGGTTTTCGGCCTCAGGACAATTAAAAACCGATTTTTCCCGTCCGATGTAATAAGACCTTGCCATAACAAACAGTACCACATCTGTACACCCATGCACACTAAGTAGTACAATTTGTTTAACGATGGATGTACACCTTAGGCATTGTTGTGTGATTTATTTGTCATTTGCAGTCGACCACTATTAAATTATTATGCTTATTATGCTTACAGCGCAATCTACATTTTGTAACTATTTATTTTTCTTCTGCCACACGTTTTCCCCCTTCTGCGATAACATTCCGTTGCAATTTGAAGCCATTCTGACCACTGGTGTTATTTCTACAGCGGTTTGAAAGTTAAACTTTCATTGTAATCACCCTGTCTGTTGGGGCAGTAGGATCGTTCTGCAGGCAGTTGCAAGTGCTGGTCCTCTAATTTTTTTCAATAGTGTTTCGCCAATAGAACGCAGTCTTTCCTCCAAGGATACCCATTTGAAATCACAGAGCATTTTTGTTAAACTCGCGTGTTGGTCGACCGTACCAGTAACAGATCTAGCAGAACCCCCCTGAATTCGTTCGATGCCTTCCTTTAATCCGACTTGCTGGGGATACCAAAAACTCGAGCAGTACTTAGGAAGAGATGGACAAGTGTTCCTATACTCGGTATCATTTATAGATGAGCTGCATTTTTCTGGAATTCACCCGATAAACCGAAGTCGACCATCGCCTTCCGTACAAACGACCTTACGTATTCATTTCATTTCTTATCGTTTAAATGTTACGCCTAGATATTTAATCGACGTGATTGTGTCAGGTACCACACAATTAATACTGCATTTGAACATAACAGGATTGTTTTCCGCACTCATCTGTATTAGCTTACATTTTTCTACATTCAGAGGAAGTTGCCATTCACTACACCAAACAGAAATTTAGTCAAACTCATCATGTATCCTCCTGTAGTCACTTAACGAAACACATTTCCCTGTACACTACTGCTACTACTACAATACCAGACTGCTTCTGCTCACCACTCTATCTGTCAGACCGTTTATGTAACACGTACACAATAAGGGCGGTCTTAACGCACGTCCCTTCGTTAACAGTCGCCAGCGGAGCAACGTGTCAAACGCTTTACGGAAATCTAGGCATATGGAATCCGCCCACTGTCGTTCATCAATGGTTCACAGGATATCGCGTGAAAAAAGGACGAGCTGCATTTCACACGAGCTATGGTTTCTAAATCCGTCCTGATTTGTGGACGGGAGCTTTTCCATCTGAAGGAAATTTAGAAAATGCTCAACAATTCTACAGCAAAGCAACGTTGAGAACATTGATCTGTGATTTTGCGGGTCCGTACGTTTACCCTTCTTATGTACGAGAGTCACCTGGCCTTGTTTCCTTTGCTTAGGACTTTCCAATGGACGAGAGTCGCGTCAAATGCAATCTAATTGAAGGACTATTGCTGAATAGTACATTTTGTAAAACCGAATTGGGTTTTTTTCCTGACGAGGTGACTTATTTGTTTTCGATTCTTTCACTTGCTCCTCTACTCCAGGTTTTTCTTTTCCTATGTTCTCCACACTGGAGTCTATACCACCCTCCTACGTGAATGATTTGTCTCCTGTGTTTGCCCCATATACAGAGATATGGCATTGAGAAAGCAGCTGAGTCATCACATTGCCTATCTTCCATTTTTCAATCACTAGCTGTGAGTGTATGCGCTAAAATTTTGAAGCAGATGATGGTGATGTGAGTGCTTCTAATGAGCCGACTGTCCGCACAGATATGCCTGTTACTTCAGCACAAAATATGAACGGTTGTGACAGACCCATAGAACGTCTGACGTTAACTACATTGGATGAAGATATTGCCTCAAAAATTACACTTCGCAGCTGTCACCAGTTTGTCGCTTTCGTGGATGTGGCTGACAGGGAAGAAGCTACAGAGAACACGTCGTCACTAAAAACACGGCAGAGGCAGAGCAGGCTCGATACCTAATATGCTTAATGCTCTGTGCTGTGGCACTCAGCTCGTACCACCATTGAAGGTTTCCTCCCTACAGGAATCTTCACCTTAGGCTTAAAATAATGCTAACGGCAAAACTCAACTTTCGGCCCGTGTTGTACTGACTACGGCCTTCTAATCCAGCAATGATTTTATCAAACGTAACGATATCCACACGTGTTTACTGTACTGTCCTTTCATCCATGACTCAAATACGGTGTGTGAATCGGTGACAGTATGAAGCCAAGATTGCTATACTAGAGACCTGTTCAAGAGAAGTCTGCTGCAGGCACCTTATGCTGTCTCGTACATGGGAGCCATACATGTTACATTTTTCCGTCTTCTCCAGCAACAGGCTAAATCGCATAGTGTGACAATGTTTCAGTGGCTGTTCTTGGATCTTGGAGATCACTTAACTAATTGATGTGAATGTACGTAGTAGTATTTAATTTACATTATTATATAGAGTTATTTTGTTGCATTACAAATCATGTAGGATGGGCTGTCTTTATTTATACTTTACGTTCTTGAATAGCATAAATTAATTTTACTGTGAGTGCTTGGCGAAACGTTTTAGTAATCACACTAACACATCGTGAGTCTCTAAGCTCATATTCTACAAAATTTTAATTCATGTACGACTTAGGATTCAGGTTAGTAGCCCATTTTCTGGTACAATTATATCAAACCCAAAAGACAAAGGTCCTTTTTTTTATATAGAAGCAAAGAATATGCTTAATGAGTACATTCGTACAAACTGCTGCAGTACAGAAAGATATAGCTGACCCATCAACGTACAGATGGCAAGAACGACTAAAGGCATATTATGAAGGCTCTTCTCTCATACGTTTCTAGATAGGTACCTTCAAGAACCTCTCTTACAATCAGTTTTAATCTGTTGGCTTGCACACCATGTTCCCTGACGGTGGTTTCATTCTGTAACCGATCCAAGAATTGTGGCTAATTCTACTCTACTCTGTAGCCTTTCTGTAAAAAACATTAGCAAGACAGTGTATATGAACTTTAAATCAGAGGAGAAATCGTGGGAGAAAACAAGTTTTGAGAAGAATTTCCACTCTGCAGTGCGGTGCAGGCTAATGTGGAACGTCATGGCAGACTAAAACTGTGTGTCTGCCTGGGACCCGCAGCAGGAACTTTGCTTTTCGCCAGCAAGTACTCTGCCGACTGATCTGTCCAGGCAGCACTCACACACCGATTTCACAGCTTCACTTCCATCGAGAAACCTGCCCCACTTTCCAAACACAGAAGTTCTCTTACATACCTTGCGGGTCTAGCGCTCCTGCAAGAAGGGTTCTTCCGGAAGAATAGCTTAGCCTAGTAGAGGACTGGTACGGTTGATTGTTACCACAATGAACTTTTGCTCCGCAGTGAAGTGTGCGTTGATTTGAAGCTTCCTGGCTGGTTAAAACCGTGTACCGGAGAGAGGTATGGCTGACAATCACTGTCAAAAGGCAATGATATTTCCGAGTTCCTGACCATCATACAATTTTAACATGTGCGTTATATAGTCTCTTATCATCTACAGCTGTCTCCCCAAACGCTCTACACGTTCACTCTCTTAACTCTGTCGTTGAACGACACCAATATAACTTTTAAATGGAGTATTATACTGTAAACTGAACCCGTAAAAATTCTGGAAACCCTTTCATAGTCAGTCTGGTAAGAATTCTATAAGTTATTACCAGTCCTGAACAAGAATCTCTCTTTACCTGACAATCTAAGTAAAGCCAATTTCTTCGCTTCCTACTTCTTATATATTTTGATAGTCCCTGACTACTTTCAGTCTGACGGTTCCTTATTCCCCACAGCCCACGAATGATGTGACGTCTCTGTTCCACCTCTTGCTTGTACTCACCAGTACATACTATACCAAAACCCACAAACAGCGCATAACACACCAAACAAAAGCTCCACAACAAAACACGAAGTATAGCTCTTGATCACGGCTGTATTGCCTATAGTCAGTTGAAAGAAATCCCGACTTCTTGCCAGAACGATTACGAACCTATGCAGTGTGATCTTTAGACGAAGTAATGTTCTAAGCCGTGGAAAACTTCCCATTTTCTAAGTTTTAAACTCAACAATCCTGCTAGTGATACACCCTCCTACTGACCCATTAGCCTCACCTCCGAGTACAACCACATCATCACTCGCATACTCTCCACACATACCTTAACCAGCATCTTGCGAGATACCGTCCACAGCTTGTATGTGGGCGGCAGTACATTGTAGACCTGGCGGTGCGGAAGTAACCGGCCGGTACTGGACGACAGCTACGAACAGCAAGCAGAAAGACCGGTGGTGTCCACAACTCGCTATCATCTAGGGGAAGGGTAGCTACTAGTAATATGGTACTCCATCGACACACCAACGCGAAACTACAACGGCGGATTTCACTTCAAAGTATGAAGATGACCCCTGTTAATATTGCAGAAATGTTGTTCTACGACGTAGAATCATTCTACAGGATTACAAATATGCCCCAAAATGTTCGTGTCAGTGAGACAAATTAATTGATCCTTATTCGACACCCGTAATACGAAAATTAAAAAAGATACGACAGTATGCGTAAATCAATACTTATACAGAAGTTAAAGCATGTGGATACACACTCCCATGATTACAAACATCCCCTTTTACAACAGGCTCAGTTCAAAGTCCTTACCTCTTATCTTTTATACCTCACATCCTTCTGAAATACTCTTCCGAATTAAACGCTTACTACACACAGCTCACTCCCTGCATCTACATCTACATCTACATGATTACTCTGCAATTCACATTTAAGTGCTTGGCAGAGGGTTGATCGAACCACAATCATACTATCTCTCTACCATTCCACTCCCGAACAGCGCGCGGGAAAAACGAACACCTAAACCTTTCTGTTAGAGCTCTGATTTCTCTTATTTTACCTACCTATGTAGGTTGGGCTCAACAAAATATTTTCGCATTCGGAAGAGAAAGTTGGTGACTGAAATTTCGTAAATAGATCTCGCCGCGACGAAAAACGTCTTTGCTTTAATGACTTCCATCCCAACTCGCGTATCATATCTGCCACACTCTCTCCCCTATAACGTGATAATACAAAACGAGCTGCCCTTCTTTGCACCCCCTCGATGTCCTCCGTCAATACCACCTGGTAAGGATCCCACACCGCGCAGCAATATTCTAACAGAGGACGAACGAGTGTAGTGTAAGCTGTCTCTTTAGTGGACTTGTTGCATCTTCCAAGTTGCCTGCCAATGAAACGCAACTTTTGGCTCGCCTTCCCCACAATATTATCTATGTGGTCTTTCCAACTGAAGTAGTTCGTAATTTTAACACCCAGGTACTTAGTTGAACTGACAGCCTAGACAATTGTACTATTTATCGAGTAATCGAATTCCAGCGGATTTCTTTTGGAACTCATGTGGATCACCTCACACTTTTCGTTATTTAGCGTCAACTGCCACCTGCCACACCATACAGCAATCTTTTATAAATCGCTTTGCAACTGATACTGGTCTTCGGATGACCTTACTAGACGGTAAATTACAGCATCATCCGTGAAAAACCTAAGAGAGCTGCTCAGATTGTCACCCAGGTCATTTATATACACTCCTGGAAATGGAAAAAAGAACACATTGACACCGGTGTGTCAGACCCACCATACTTGCTCCGGACACTGCGAGAGGGCTGTACAAGCAATGATCACACGCACGGCACAGCGGACACACCAGGAACCGCGGTGTTGGCCGTCGAATGGCGCTAGCTGCGCAGCATTTGTGCACCGCCGCCGTCAGTGTCAGCCAGTTTGCCATGGCATACGGAGCTCCATCGCAGTCTTTAACACTGGTAGCATGCCGCGACAGCGTGGACGTGAACCGTATGTGCAGTTGACGGACTTTGAGCGAGGGCGTATAGTGGGCATGCGGGAGGCCGGGTGGACGTACCTCCGAATTGCTCAACACGTGGGGCGTGAGGTCTCCACAGTACATCGATGTTGTCGCCAGTGGTCGGCGGAAGGTGCACGTGCCCGTCTACCTGGAACCGGACCGCAGCGACGCACGGATGCACGCCAAGACCGTAGGATCCTACGCAGTGCCGTAGGGGACCGCACCGCCACTTCCCAGCAAATTAGGGACACTGTTGCTCCTGGGGTATCGGCGAGGACCATTCGCAACCGTCTCCATGAAGCTGGGCTACTGTCCCGCACACCGTTAGGCCGTCTTCCGCTCACGCCCCAACATCGTGCAGCCCGCCTCCAGTGGTGTCGCGACAGGCGTGAATGGAGGGACGAATGGAGACGTGTCGTCTTCAGCGATGAGAGTCGCTTTTGCCTTGGTGCCAATGATGGTAGTATGCGTGTTTGGCGCCGTGCAGGTGAGCGCCACAATCAGGACTGCATACGACCGAGACACACAGGGCCAACACCTGACATCATGGTGTGGGGAGCGATCTCCTACACTGGCCGTACACCTCTGGTGATCGTCGAGGGGACACTGAATAGTGCACGGTACATCCAAACCGTCATCGAACCCATCGTTCTACCATTCCTAGACCGGCAAGGGAACTTGCTGTTCCAACAGGACAATGCACGTCCGCATGTATCTCGTGCCACCCAACGTGCTCTAGAAGGTGTAAGTCAACTACCCTGGCCAGCAAGATCTTCGGATCTGTCCCCCATTGAGCATGTTTGGGACTGGATGAAGCGTCGTCTCACGCGGTCTGCACGTCCAGCACGAACGCTGGTCCAACTGAGGCGCCAGGTGGAAATGGCATGGCAAGCCGTTCCACAGGAGTACATCCAGCATCTCTACGATCGTCTCCATGGGAGAATAGGAGCCTGCATTGCTGCGAAAGGTGGATATACGCTGTACTAGTGCCGACATTGTGCATGCTCTGTTGCCTGTGTCTATGTGCCTGTGGTTCTGTCAGTGTGATCATGTGATGTATCTGACCCCAGGAATGTGTCAATAAAGTTTCCCCTTCCTGGGACAATGAATTCACGGTGTTCTTATTTCAATTTCCAGGAGTGTAGATCAGGAACAGCAGAGGTCCCAGGACGCTTCCCTGGGGAACACCTGATATCACTTCAGTTTTACTCTTTTAATCTTAAAAAGAAATCTGCTTTCATCTTTTAAAGGAAATTACAGAGTACAGCTATTATGTAGTTTAACTCACTTTACATTATTGAAATTACTTTCGTACGTTTTTCAGACATCTCTTCCTGAAGAGTGGGTGTGTTTCAGCTGACAGCTAACTCCGCACGTGTGAATAGACGAGGATGAAGTAACAATGAACAAGTAGAAAGGCTAGCTAGTGTACTCAGCAAGCAGGAGAGCGCGGTCGGCGCCCTACCTAGTTGGGTGAGGCCTCGTCGGCGTCGTCGGCCCAGGCGGCGGCGGCGGCGGCCCGCGGGCTGACGTCGCGGTGCGCGTACTGCGAGCGAGACTGCGCCACCCCCGGCCCGCTGCCGCTGCCGCTGCCGCCGGCCGGGGCTCGACCCGCGGACCTCCGGGTGCGGGGGCTGGTCGTCTCCTTCAGCTTCGTCCCCGCCCTTCCGGACAACCGACCACACACTCAGCGGCGCCGCTCTTCACCTCGTGGCCAACACTCTCCGCCGTCAAACGGTTTTCGTTCGTATTACACTACTGGCCATTAAAATTCCTACACCACGAACAAATGAAGATGATAAACGGGTATTCATTGGACAAATATATTGTACTAGAACTGAAATGTGATTACATTTTCACGAAACTGGGGTGCATAGATCCTGAGAAATCAGTGCCCAGAACAACCACCTCTGGCCGTAATAACGGCCTTGATACGCCTGGGCATTGTGTCAAACAGAGCTTGGATGGCGTGTACAGGTACAGCTGCCCATGCAGGTTCAACACGATACCACAGTTCATCAAGAGTAGTGACTGGCGTCTTGTGACGAGCCAGTTGCTCGGCCACCAATGACCAGACGTTTTCAGTTGGTGAGAGATCTGGAGAATGTGCTGGCCAGAGCAGCAGTCGAACATTTTCCGTATCCAGAAAGGCCCGTACAGGACCTGCAACATGCGGTCGTGCATTATCCTGCTGAAATGTAGGGTTTCGTAGGGATCGAATGGAGGGTAGAGCCACGGGTCGTAACACATCTGAAATGTAACGTCCACTGTTAAAAGTGCCGTCAATGAGAACAAGAGGTGACCGAGACGTGTAACCAATGGCACCCCATACCATCACGCCGGGTAATACGCCAGTATGGCGATAACGAATACACGCTTCCAATGTGCGTTCACCGCGATGTCGCCCAACAGGGATGCGACCATCATGATGCTGTAAACAGAACCTGGATTCATCCGAAAAAATGACGTTTTGCCATTCCTGCGCCCAGGTTCGTCGTTGAGTACACTATAACAGGCGCTCCTGTCTGTGATGCAGCGTCAAAGGTAACCACAGCCATCGTTTCGGAGCTTGTAGTCCATGCTGCTGCAAACGTCGTCGAACTGTTCGTGCAGATGGTTGTTATCTTGCAAACGTCCCCATCTGTTGACTCAGGGATCGAGACGTGGCTGCACGATCCGTTACATCCATGGGCATAAGATGCCTGTCCTCTCGAACGCTAGTGATACGAGGCCGTTGGGATCCAACACGGCGTTCCGTATTACCCTCCTGAACCCACCGATTCCATATTCTGCTAACAGTCATTGGATCTCGACCAACGCGAGCAGCAGTGTCGCGATACGATAAACTGCAATCGCCATAGGCTATGATCCGACCTTAATCAAAGTCGGAAACGTGATGGTACGCATATCTCCTCCTTACACGAGGCATCACAACAACGTTTCACCAGGCAAAGCCGCTCAAGTGCTATTTGTGTATCGCTTCGAAACTTTCCTCATGTCAGCACGTTGTAGGTGTAGCCCCCGGCGCCAACCTTGTGTGAATGCTCTGAAAAGTTAATCATTTGCATATCACAGCATCATCTTTCTGTCGGTTAAATTTCGCGTCTGTAGCACTTCATCTTCGTGGTGTAGTAATTTTAATGGCCAGTAGTGCACTTCCCTTTCCTGATTGAATACTGTGTATACACTTTAACGAGGAACATATGTAGAATTGCAGAATTTTGAAGAGAACCTTTTAAAGTCGAATGTTTCCAAGATATTGCAATTAAATTTAGCATAGTTGTCAACAAATGATATGTGCAATCACATACAAGTTTTCATACTTATTGACGTTGTACAGTTTTAATCATTAACAATTGAAATTTTTTCAGTCACATGACTAAAAATGCTTCTGTCTTCAAAAATCTATTTCAACAAAATTAATGCCTTTTTGTACGAAGTCTTATAAACCATTTTAAAATATAATGTGTAGCAGAATATTGATATCTTGTTCTGCTGGATTTTTACACCGCGCCAAATATCTGAGAAAAAAATGCACCACATTTTATGGCTTTTCTCTTATATAAATATCTTACTATTGTATTAAATAAAATTCCTTCCACAGAATGTTTCACTATAATATTGACTTGCTGCATGAAAGATTTAAGTAGTCTAACATCAGTCGTTTGTGACGAGAAGGTACATAAAACTTCAAAAAAGTAAGTTGCGCGAAACCGGAATCTAAGATCTGACAGTGTTCGTATTAGACCTTACCTTATCTAGGTGAGCTATTGCAATCCATATATATTTATACAGAGTGCTACAAAATGGTACGGCCAAACTTTCAGGAAACATTCCTCACACACAAATAAACAAAAGATGTTATGTGCACATATGTCCGAAAATGCTTAATTTCCATGTAAGAGATCATATTCTTTTCTTCAGTGTGTACTGTACTTCCTCGAGTCACCGCCAGTTGGCCCAATTAAAGGAAGGTAATGTTGACTTCGGTGCTTGTGTTGACATGCGGCTCATTGCTCTACAGTACTAGCATCAAGCACATCAGTACGTAGCATTAACAGGTTAGTGTTCATCACGAACGTGGTTTTGCAGTCAGTGCAATGTTTACAAATGCGGAGTTGGCAGATGCCCATTTGATGTATGGGTTAGCACGGGGCAATAGCCGTGGCGCGGTACGTTTGTATCGAGACAGATTTCCAGAACGAAGGTGTCCCGACAGGAAGACGTTCGAAGCGTTTGATCGGCGTCTTACGGAGCACGAAAGATTCCAGCCTATGACCCGCGACTGGGGAAGACCTAGAACGACGAGGATACCTGCAATGGACGAGGCAATTCTTCGTGCAGTTCACGATAACCCTATTGTCAGCGTCAGAGAAGTTGCTGCTGTACAAGGTAACGTTGACCACGTCACTGTATGGAGAATACTATGGGAGAACCAGTTGAGTCCGTACCATGTACAGCGTGTGCAGGCACTATTAGCAGCTGGTTGGCCTCCACGGGTACACTTCTGCGAATGGTTCATCCAACAATGTGTCAATCCTCATTTCAGTGCAAATGTTCTCTTTACGGATGAGGCTTCATTCAAACGTGATCAAATTGTAAATTATCCCAATCAACATGTGTGGGATGACGAGAATCCGCACGCAACTGTGCAATCACGTCATCAACACAGATTTTCTGTGAACGTTTGGGCTGGCATTGTTGGTGATGTCTTGACTGGGCCCCATGTTCTTCCACCTACGCTCAATGGAGCACGTTATCATGATTTCATACGGGAGACTCTACCTGTGCTGCTAGAACATGTGCCTCTACAAGTACGACACAACATGTGGTTCATGCACGATGGAGCTCTTGCACATTTCAGTCGAAGTGTTCGTACGGTTCTCAACAACAGATTCGGTGACCGATGGATTGGTAGAGGCGGACCACTTCCATGGCCTCCACGCTCTCCTGACCCCAACTCTCTTGACTTTCATTTATGGGGGCATTTGAAAGCTCCTGTCTACGTAACCCCAGTACCAAATGTAGAGACTCTTCGTGCTCGTATTGTGGACGGCTATGATACAATACGCCATTCTCCAGGGCTGCATCAGCGCATCAGGGATTCCGTGCGACGGAGGGTGGATGCATGTATCCTCGCTAACGGAGGACATTTTGAACATTTCCTGTAACAAAGTGTTTGAAGTCACGCTGGTACGTTCTGTTGCTGTGTGTTTCCATTCCATGATTAATGTGATTTTAAGAGAAGTAATAAAGTGAGCTCTAACATGGAAAGTAAACGTTTCCGGACACATGGCCATATAACATCTTTTCTTTCTTTGTGTGTCAGAATGTTTCCTGAAAGTTTGGCCGTACCGTTTTGTAACACCCTGTATACTGCTCTACTTCCTCAAGCAGTCTTTCCTCTTCCCTCTCTTTTTTTTTTCTAAATATGATTTTCTAATTAGACAGCTATAATGTCGGCTGCAGCAATTCTCCTCTTCGAAGCACTTATTTTCTTTCTTTGTTCATTATTATTGAGCTAGTTCACAAGCTGTCTTTGTGATATGGGCAACAACAACTCTTACTAAACCTTTTAAGCACTTTAATGCAACGAGACATGCTACAGACAGTAATAATAGATCTACACACACCTTTTATTAAAGGTTCTCCTTCGCAACCACTTGTAAACGACCACCGTAAACTGAAAAATATATCATCAGTCGCCGTTATGCTGTTCCAAAGCCCTTCTGATGTGCCATACCATGGAAACATTCCGCGCAATGTTATTGCATAAAACTGTAAGAAAACGCCACAGGAATAAACAATATGAGCAAATACAGAACAGGAGAGGAGTATGGCCCCGTGTAAGTTTTAGCAATTATCATTTTTATCACACTTATCAGTGGAATTAGAAAGCAATATTCAGGAATTGAGATTTCAGTACCATGTAGTAAATGAAGAACCAATAAAAAAAAGCATTCACACAATATTGGTCGCTTTCTGATACATCTAGTTGTAGTTTTGCAAATTACAATATTCCCTATTGTAAATGGACAATAAATTAATTAATGACGAGTACCCTGTCATAGATTACTTAGAATCACTATCTGAGGCTTTATGACTGCATGTAGGTAAACAAGCATAACATTAATAATAGTTCTGGCTGTTTTAATAACGAGATAAGTTAAAGAGAAAATAAACACAATTCTTATGAGTCGGTCAAGTGAAGTGCTTCACTCAATTATACTGACGGAAAAAAATCGTAACACCAAAAAATAATTAATGCGGAGTAATAAAATTTCGGGAGTATATTTGTTTAGGTAACACATGTAAGTGATTAACATTTCAAGATTACAGGTTAATGCAAGTGCGAGATAAGTCATTGCAAATGTGAAATGCTGGTACATTCAAAACCTGTGTAACTACCGGAATGTTGAATGCAACCAAGCAAAAGTGCTTCCATTGTGTTGCACAAGTACCGGATGTCAGTTTGTGGGCTGGAGTGCCGTGCCTGGCCGTGTGGTGGGTAGGAGGAGGTCAACTGAGAGCCTGCAACCGAAATGTCTGCGTGCTGGACACACTGGACCCTCACCTGGAGTTACGGTCTGAGGTGCGATTTCGTACGACAGCAGGGCCACTCTCTTGGCTATCTCATGCACTCTTACTGCAAATTTGTAAATGAATCTCTGGTGATTCGGTCTGTTGTGTCTCGGGTGATTCGACTTGTGATGCTGCCATTCATGAACAGCATTCGGAGGGGTATTTTCTAACAGGGTTCCACTCGCCCACATACCGCTGTTGTAGCCCAACATCCTCTACAGTGTCGGCATGTTGCCTTGGCCTGCTCGATCACCAGATCTGTCTCCAGTTGATCACATATTGGACATCATCGGACGACAGCTCCAGCTCATCCACAAACAGCATTAATCGACCAAGTACAACAGGCATGGACTCGATCCGACATGCTGACATCCGGCATCTGTACAACACAATGGACGCACGTGCTTCTTCAATTTCTGCAGGCGTATTTTATGACGAAATAAATCTCTGGTGAACTGCCTGGCACGAGTGTGCGTAGGACACAATATTTCGGCAATCGACCACGTTGCCATCATCAGGTGCGCTGATCCTTGGAACTCATCAGCCAGAAATTTGACGAAGAGACCACCAACCTTTTGAGACATGTTCTGACATCAGCTTACTTTTTATTCGACGGTGAATACTACGAGCGGACAGAAGGAGCAGCCATGGGGAGTCCACTCCCACCCGCTGTCACAAACATGTACATGGAACTTTTCGAGGAGGAAGCTCTTCAATCAGCACATCTAAAACCCACCTGGTTCTTTAGCTATGTGGATTATATCTTCGTTATCTGGCCATATCGAAGAGATAAACTGGCAGACTTCCTGACACATTTCAACTCCAGACACGAGAATATTAAGTTCACCATGGAGATCGAAACTTATGGGATGCTCCCTTTCCTAGATGTTTTGATTAGAAGGCGAGCTGACGTCACTTTGGGCCACATCGTGTATAGGAAGAAGACGCGCACTGATTTGTACCTACATGCGGATAGCTGCCACCACGCGGCACAAAAGAATGGCGTGCTCAACACTCTTGTACACAGAGCTGAAACCATCTCGGACAGGGACAGCCTCCAACAAGAATTGGACCATCTGAAGACCGTGTTTCGGAGGAACGGTTACAAGGAAGGACAAATTCGGAACGCTTTACATCCCACACTTGCAGCACCAGCGGAAACTGAGGATGAACCTCAGGAGGAGATGGCCTTGGCTATTATTCCGTTTTGTGGGGCCTTATCCGGAAAAACTGGACGCATTTTACGTAAACAGCAAGTGAAAACCATCTTCCGTCCAAGCAAAACTAAGAGCCTTCTTGGTAGTGTCAAGGACAACCTTGGTCTACATAAATCAGGGGTTTATCAGATACCTTTCCAGTGCGGTAGTGTATACGTAGGTCAGACCATTCGAACCATTCAGGACCGATGCCGAGAACATCAACGGCACACTAGACCGCAACAGCCCGGTAAGTCGGCAATCGCTGAGCATTTCCTGTCGGAATTCCACAGCATGGATTATGACCAAACCAAAGTCCTGACACAGACTTTCAAACACTGAGACTGTGTCATCAAAGAAGCCATAGAGATCAGAGTAAGGGAGCCACAACTAAATCGTGACAGCGGCTACATCCTTAGCAAGGCGTGGGAAATCGCGATCACCCGGATTAAGAAGAAAAAGTGTATTTCCCAGAGTGTACCGACTTCGGGGAGGGGGGGGGGGGGGGGAGGAATAACGAGAGCGGTGCCGGCAGAGCCTCCTGAACGAGAAGACCTAGGACGCAGCGTCCAGACGGCGGGAGAACGGACGCTGCACCTGGACCGCGCGCTGGGCGCGAACCGCACCGACTCATAGGAAGCGCCTGAGGGAGGAGCGGGAGGGGGATTGTCCTATATGTGCATGGGGCCGGCCCACCGTCGGTCAGTACATCAGCGCACCTGATGATGGCAAAGAGTGGAAGACCACCAGAAACCAGGCCACCAGGAGGCTACTCAATCGTCTACAGAGAGAACTAAAGGTAACTCTCAAAGTAGACTATCATACACTATGGCAAGCAACCAAACAGTTCACAAAAAGACGCGCTAGAATGCCGCCACTGTACGGCGAGCGGGGACTGGTCTACAGCTATGCTGGGAAGGCCAACGCCCTCGCCGACTCCTTCGAGAAGCAGTTTCAAGCGGCAGAACCCCAGGATGAAGAGCATGAAAGAGTGGTCCGTCGTCAACCGGCTGTCTTCCTCAATGCTGAGGAGGACCCAAAGGACGAACGCATACTTTTTGCCCTCGAGGACGTGGCAAAAGTAATTAGTTCCCTCCCTACAAAAAGGCGCCAGGGCACGACAGTGTCACTAATCAGTTAGTCAAAAATCTCCCACCCACAGCGATCACACATCTCGTGAACGTCCTCAACGAGATTACTCGATCCCGCGAGTTCCCAGCTTGCTGGAAACACGCGGAAGTGGTCGCGATACACAAACCAGGGAAAGAACCTCTATTCCCGCAGCACTACAGGCCGATTAGACTCTTGCCAACTCTGAGCAGGATCTATGAGTGCTCCTGCTAAGACCCATACAGGAACATATTACCAGAGAGCAACTTCTGCCTGATTTCCAATTTGGGTTCCGGCAGAACCACTCTGCCCCACAACCGGTCATGAGAGTGGTTGAAGCAGCCACAGAGGGCTTCAGCCACAGAGGCTACTGCGGGATAGTGCTACTAGATGTAGCCAAAGCCTTTGACTCAGTATGGCATAGAGGGATACTCTACAAGTTGTACAGGCAAGGGTTCCCCGGGAGCATAGTTAAGCTGATCAAAAGCTATCTCACGAAAAGAACTTTCTCCGTCAAAGTAGAAACTGCCACCTCTACCAAAAGGCGTATTCGTGCTGGGGTGCCACGGGGATCGCTCATGGGGTCCGTTATGTACAGTCTGTACTCTGCGGACACTCCAAAGATCCCCTGGTGCGGACTGCACAGTACGCAGACTACACAGACTTCTACACGAGAAATGCGAACAAGGACCTGGTCATCTGTAGGCTACAAATGGTTTCAGGTGACACAGAAACTTGGGCCCGTCGCTGGCGTATCACCATCAACTCTGAAAAGACACAGGCTATGCTGATTACCCGCAGGCTCGGAAGGCGCGAACCTCCTCAACGTCCCCCCCCCCTCCCCCCCTCCATCTTCACCTAAATGGAACCCAACTGCCCTGGCGAAGAACCACCAAGTACCTTGGCGTAACCTTAGACTCTCGTCTTACGTGGAAACCCCACATAGACGAGGTCCACAGGAAGGTCTGCGCCAGAATGTCCATCCTATACCCTACCCTGAACTCAACCAGCTCCCTTCCCTGCCCAGTAGCAGTAAACGTGTACCTGGCCCTGATCCGGCCAGTCATGGAATATGCGTGCCCTGTCTGGGGATACGCGGCAAAGCAGCACCTGGACAAACTCCAGAGGCTGTAGAGCCGCGCCCTCAGGAGGGCATTGCATTTACCTCTTGGATTCCCCATAGATGATCTGCACGCCACAGCTGAAATCCCACTCGTGAGAGAGCGTTTCCAAGATCTGGCAAGGGCCTTCTATGAAAGTTCTTTCAGATCAGGAAACGCCCTCATCCACTCCCCAGGTCGGTATGACATGTCCCGCGACAAGCACAAGCGCCCCATGACGATCTTCGACGATTAAGTCGAAGAGAAAATCCCAATACCAAATCCCTTAATCCTGTTCGCTCCTATATAACACCAATCATCTCGCCTGCCTCAGGCAAGTACCAGACACAAACAGAACAATCATCACATATCATAGACCCCAAAAAACTACAGAAATAATAACACACACACGTACACAGGGGAGAAAAAGCCGAAAGGCTACAAACTCCCCCCTCACACTTCCCAAAAGAGGGGAAAGTAAAAGATGAGAGCAGCAGTGATGGCAACGTGGTCGATTGCCGAAATATTGTGTAATATGCACACTCATACCACGCTGTTCACCAGAGATTTATTTCGTCACAATGGACGCACGTTTGCATGTCAGCATTCAACATTCTGGCGGTTACACATGTTATTAACGTACCAGTATTTCGAGTGTACTTCAAACTTGTTGATATTGTCAGTGCTGTTGCGCAGCCTCTCAGTCTCATTGCCAGACGGTTAATATTATTGCGCGCCTGGGAAATATTGTCAATATTATTGATTCTCTACGTTTCCGCTTTTCGTCAGCGGTGGAGGTTAGACAGTAACACTTTGTGAGGTGATCTCACCCTCTAACAAGGGGACCCTTCATACTGTAAATTACTGACTTTGATGGGCTTCAAATATAATGCAGACGCACTCACCCTCAGTATGTGGCTATCCGGTTTTTTTAGCGACGGGCCTTGATTTTTGAGAAAATCGATTTTGAAGTTCACTGCAAGCTTTGTTTGCCTGTAACATTACATGTATTCTGAGTAAGTCACCGTAGTGCAGCGGTTTTCTGGAACGGTAGCTCAGCGTGTTCGGTCACAGTACTGCCTGCTTTCTGTAATAAAAAACCGAGTCAAGGAATCAACGATCACCTTGAACGGATGTCTTCTGACTTCCGCCCAGACCAAACGCAACGAACTATATCGAATTAAATGAAAAACAAAGCGGTAAAGGTTCACGGCTTCTGCTCTGAAGGTACCGTGTTCGAATCCTGCTCTCCTTATTGCCAGTCCTACGACGTTTATTTTTACCGACAGGTGAAAATCTTGACGAAAATTATTCAGAATGCTCCCGACTTGATGAAAGACAATAGAGATCGCTTCTACGGAAGATTCGATAAAATTACATTCGCTAATCCTACATCAATTCAGCGCTTCTAATTTTGGAAGCGTGGTTGGATGTCCATGGTTAGCATCGAAATTAGGGGATGAAAGAGAAATCTTTCTGAATGCAAAAGAATTGTGTTTCCCGGTGTGGCTCATGAGGAAACTGTGAGCCAGCAAGACGACTGCTTTCATAAAATGCGCGTAGTGCTGCGAAAATTTGTGCTTTGTAATATTGTATGACAGAAAAAAATTGATAACTGGATATATCTTTATAATTTCGCACACCTTACACTGTTTGTTGATATACTTTGAAATAAAATTGAAAGATTCGGGCGATTCTGAAAAAAAAAAAAAAAAATAGACGAGCACGATTCCAACACGGTACTTTCAGCGCGGTAGCCGCGAGCATTTACCGTTCCGCTGCGCTGAGTTGGCCTTAACATTCGTAATATTACAGGTATACAAAGGTTGCAATGTACTTCAAAATCGAATTTCTCAGAAACCAAGGCCCGTCGCTAAAAAACCGGGCAGCCAGGTACTCAGGGTGAGTGCCTCTGACAACATATTTGAAGCGCATCAAAACCCGTGGTTTAGCGTGTGGAGGGTGCGGAGTACTCACGGGTCGTCGGAGCAGGCGAGCAGCCAGCGCCGGCTCAGCGTGTTGGCCTGCACAGCCTTGTGGGCGCGAGGCCGCCCCGCGCCGCCCGGCTCCCCGTGCACCGCCCTCTTCTTCGTGGGGCGCACCTCAGCGGCGGGGTCCGGCCCGCTGCACGCCGACTGCGCAACACAGAACAGGGTTGCTGTTGTCAGAAGCTAACCACAGAACAATTCTCCTTTATACCGGCGCTCCCCCTGTGGAACAACTACTACTGACATTTGTACCACACTCGTGCACAGTTGGATTAGAATTACAGATATAGTAGGGCGTAACACACACCTCGTTTCCCATTGGTGACAGGGATAACGCGTCATGACAAAGACTACTAGGACAATACTTAATTTATGAACAAATGAATGAGCTGTTGCATTCTAAATTTCATGTTTGGAAAAAACTCAAATGTTCTACTTAATTATCTCAATAATCTCAATAGTTAATTATCTCAACAATTCCAATCCCCAAGAAAGCAGGTGTCGACACATGTGAAAATTACCGAACTATCAGTTTAATAAGTCACGGCTGCAAAATACTAACGCAAATTCTTTACAGACAAATGGAAAAACTGGTAGATGCGGACCTCGGGGAGGATCAGTTTGGATTCCGTAGAGATGTTGGAACACGTGAGGCAATACTGACCTTATGACTTATCTTAGAAGAAAGATTAAAGAAAGTCAAACCTACGTTTCTAGCATTTGTAGACTTAGAGAAAGCTTTTGACATTGTTGACTGGAATACTCTCTTTCATATTCTGAAGGTGACAAGGGTAAAATATAGCGAGCGAAAGGCTATCTACAATTTATACAGAAACCAGATGGCAGTTATAAGAGTCGAGGGCACGAAAGGAAAGCAGTGGTTGGGAAGGAAGTGAGACAGGGTTGTAGCCTGTCCCCAATGTTATTCAATCTGTATAATGAGCAAGCAGTGAAGGAGTGGAGTAGGTATTAAAATCCATGGAGAAGAAATAAAAACTTTGAGGTTCGCCGATGACATTGTAATTCTGTCAGAGACAGCAAAGGACTTGGAAGAGCAGTTGAAAGGAATGGACAGTGTCTTGAAGGGAGGATATAAGATGAACATCAACAAAAGCAAAACGAGGATAATGGAATGTAGTCGAATTACGTCGGGTGACGCTGAGGGAATTAGATTAGGAAATGAGACACTTAAAGTAGTAAAGGAGTTTTTCTATTTGGGGAGCAAAATAAATGATGATGGTCGAAGTATAGAGGATATAAAATGTAGACTGCCAATGGCAAGGAAAGCGCTTCTGAAGAAAAGATATTTGTTAACATCGAGTATAGATTTAAGTGTCAGGAAGTCATTTCTGAAAGTATTCGTATGGAGTGTGGCCTTATATGGAAGTGAAACATGAACGATAAATAGTTTGGACAGGAAGAGTATAGAAGCTTTCGAAATGTGGTGCTACAGAAGAATGCTGAAGATTAGATGAGTATATCACATAATTAATGAGGAGGTACTGAACAGAATTGGGGAGAAGAGAAGTTTGTGGCACAACTTGACTAGAAGAAAGGACCAGTTGGTGGGACATGTTCTGAGACATCGAGGGATCACCAATTTAGTATTGGAGGGCAGCGTGGAGGGTAAAAATCGTAGAGGGAGACCAAGAGATGAATACACTAAACAGATTCAGAAGGATGTAGGCTACACTAGGTACTGGGAGATGATGAAGCTTGCACAGGGTAGAGAAGCATGGAGAACTGCATCAAACCAGTCTCAGGACTGAAGACCACAACAACAATATCTCAATTTTTACCACAGTTTTTAATAAATTTGGAAAATTCTAGAGTTTCATACACTTGTAAGTACGGTTTAAATGCTGTGCAAAATTCATCGAAGAGTATCTCTTACCTATGAAGAAAAGTGTACCTCTAACAACAAATGCAGCCAATATTAAGTGAAAAAATGATGAAATTTCACATGTAAAAAATCATTTTGTTATGTTTTTGAACTACGGCTGCTATGCTCTGAATCCTGACTCCTTCCTGGTCATGCTAACAGAGTTTTATAAATTTATTTGTAAAAGTATAGACTGTGGTCCCTCTCCTGCTCCATGTCGGCTCGTTTGAAGTCCTATCCCCCTGAACTCGAAAACGAAGCAACGCGTGGAATTTTTTTCTGAACAATTATTTCTCTGTGCAACGTACCCTGCAACACTCTTACAAGCTTTTCGGGCTGTTTCTGACCACCCTGTGTATCCAGCTGCCTGGAAACTCCATCCTAATGAAAGGATACTGTTTCTTTGAGGGACCTACGTACCGACCCAGTTGTCCTGACAGTGAGATGAGGTTACCTTCTTTCCAGGGACAGCTCTTCTTGGCATCGTTGTGCTGATTCCATATCTCTGAAAACTCTCCTTGTAGATGGAATCTATGTGACACGATACCTAAATGAAACCCAGAAACGAACTTAATTTTCGCCACCTCTGCTCACATAAATATGTCCTTACATTAGCTTTGCTTCTGTACAAATGAAAGTGCGAGAAAGAAAACCCGACACAGGCCACATAAGGGTACACAGTACTGTTGAAGTTTGAAAACAAGAGTCAAGAGAACAGTGAACTGTTTTGCCATGAGCATGTATCAAGAGTCAATAAAAACACTTACACCATTTATATTAATGTGCAGATGCTATCTATACAATACCGTAAAAGGAATGACTGAGTCGAAGAACACAACGAGCTGCTCTTCAATGAGCTACTGGAGACGAGACGCTCCTCACATCGTAACACTTACCAGATAACCTTGATCAAACTCTGAAACGTTGGCAGTAGAATTCTGAATAATGTTTAGTGAGACCAGATATCTGGTAGATTGGAAAGCTGTGAGTTACTGAAATATATTCCACAATTATCTTGGAATAGTGTATACTATTTAAGGAAAGTATTATGAATCCTTCTTGCCTCCCCATGCCCCAACCCTCCCTTCCCTCTTTAACCTACAGGATGTGTAATGACTAAATTCTACATCTACATCTACATGGATACTCTGTAAATCACACTTAGGTGCCTTGCAGAGGGTTCATCGAACCACCATCACAATAATTCTCTATTATTTCAATCTCGAACAGTGCGCGGAAAAAAATGAACACCGGCAGCTTTCCGTGCGAGCTCTGATTTCCTTTATTTTATTATGATATCTCCCTATGTAGATCGGCATCAACAAAATATTTTCGCATTCGGAGGAGAAAGCTGGTGACTGAAATTTCGTGAGAAGATTCCTCCCCAAGCCGGCCGCGGTGGTCTCGCGGTTCTAGGCGCGCAGTCCAGAACCGTGCGACTGCTACAGTCGCAGGTTCGAATCCTGCCTCGGGCATGGATGTGTGTGATGTCCTTAGGTTAGTTAGGTTTAAGTAGTTCTAAGTTCTAGGGGACTAATGACCACAGCAGTTAAGTCCCATAGTGCTCAGAGCCATTTGAACCATTCCTCCCCAAGGTAAAACGCTTTTGTTTTAATTATGCCCACCACAAATCCTGTATCACGTCAGTGACACTCTCACCCCATTTCGCGATAATACAAAACTCTCTAAATGTACTCCGTTAATCCTTTCTGGTAAGGATCCCACACCGCACAACAGCACTCCAAAAGAGGACGGACAAGCATAGTCTATGCAGCCTTTTCAGTAGATTTGTTACATTTCTAAGTTTTCTGCCAGTAAAAATCAGTATTTGGTTTGCCTTCCCCAGAACATTTCCTATGTGTTCTTTCCAAGTGAACTTGTTCGTAATTGTAATTCCTAGGTATTACTTGAATTTAGGACCTCTAAATTTGACTGATTTATCGGTGCAAACGAAATTTAACGGATTAATTTTAGCACTCAAGTGGATGACCTGGCACATTTCGTTGTTTAGGATCAATTGCCAGTTTTTGCACGATATTGATATCTTTTCTAGTTTGGTTTGATTTACTGATGACTTAACTAGACGATAAGCGACAGCATCATCACAAACAACCTAAGATGGATACTCAGACAGTCTCCTAAACCTGCAACACTACCTTCAGGAACACCACAAATCACCTCCATTTTACTCGATGACTTTCTGTCAGTTACTACGAACTGTGCCCTCTCTGACAGGAAATCACGAATCCAGCCACCTAACTTAGTCGATAATCCGTAAGCACACAATTTCACACTATAAGCCGCTTGTGTGGTACAGTGTCAAAAGCTTTCTGGAAATCCAGAAATACGGAATCAATTTGGAGTCCTATGTCAATAGCGCTCAACACTTCGTGTGAGTAAAGAGCTAGTTGCGTTTCACAAGGACTGTGTTCACTGTGTGTCGATAGACCGTTCTCTTGGAGGTAATTCATAAAGTTGTTGTTGTTGTTGTGGTTTTCAGTCCTGAGACTGGTTTGATGCAGCTCTCCATGCTACTCTATCCTGTGCAAGCTTCTTCATCTCACAGTACCTACTGCAACCTACGTCCTTCTGAATCTGCTTACTGTATTCATCTCTTGGTCTCCCTCTACGATTTTTACCCTCCACAGTGCCCTCCAATACTAAATTGGTGATCCCTTGATGCCTCGGAATATGTCCTACCAACCGATCCCTTCATCTGGTCAAGTTGTGCCACAAACTTCTCTTCTCCCCAATCCTATTCAATACTTCCTCATTAGTTATGTGATCTACCCATTTAATCTTCAGCATTCTTCTGTAGCACCACATTTCGAAAGCTTCTATTCTCTTCTTGTCCAAACTATTTATCGTCCATGTTTCACTTCCATACATGGCTACTCTCCATACAAATACTTTCAGAAATGACTTCCTGACACTTAAATCTATGCTCGATGTTAACAAATTTCTCTTCTTCAGAAACGCTTTCCTTGCCATTGCCAGTCTACATTTTATATCCTCTCTACTTCGACCATCATCAGTTACTTTGCTTCCTAAATAGCAAAACTCCTTTACTACTTCAAGTGTCCTATTTCCTAATCTAATTCCCTCAGCATCACCCAACTGAATTCGACTACATTCCGTTATCCTCGTTTTCCTTTATTTGATGTTCATCTTATATCCTCCTTTCAAGACACTGTCCATTCCATTCAACTGCTCTTCCAAGTCCTTTGCTGCCTCTGACAGAATTACAATGTCATCGGCGAACCTCAAAGTTTTTATTTCTTCTCCATGGATTTTAGTACCTACTCTGAATTTTTCTTTTGTTTCCTTTACTGCTTGCTCAATATACAGATTGAATAACATCGGGGAGAGACTACAACCCTGTCTCACTCCCTTCCCAACCACTGCTTCCCTTTCATGCCCCTCGACTCTTATAACTGTCATCTGGTTTCTGTACAAATTGTAAATAGCCTTTCGCTCCCTGTATTTTACCCCTGTCACCTTCAGAATTTGAAGGAGAGTTTCATAAAGATGAAACACAATATAAGCTCCAAAATCCCGCTACACTTTGATATTAATGAAACGAGCCTGTAATTTAGCGGATTACGTATTACTCCTACTAACTTTCTTGAATACTGATGTGACCTGTGCAGCTTTCCAGTTTTTGGGTACGTATCTTTCGTCTAGCGAGCGGTTTTGTATGATTGTTAAGTATGGAGCTATTGTATCGGAATACTCTGAAAGGAACCTAATTGGTATACAGTCTGGATCGGATGACTTGCTTTTATGAAGTGATTGAAGTTGTTTCACTAATCCGAGGATATCAAACTTCTAAGTTACTCAAAGTGGCAGCTGTTCTTGATTCTAATTCTGGAATATTTACTTCGTCTTCTTTGTTGAAAGAATTTTGGAAGGCTGTGTTTAGTAACTGTATTTTAGCGGCACTGTCGTCGATAGCATCTCCATTGCTATCGTGCAGACAAGGGGTCTATTGTGTCTTGCCACTAGCATACTTTACATTCGACCAGAATCTCTATGGATTTTCTGCCAGGTTTCAAGACTAAGTTTCGGTGTGGAAACTATTATAACCTCCTCACACCGAAGCCCGCTTCAAACTTAGAGCTTCTGTAAAAGACGGCCAATCTTCAAGATTTTGTGTTCGTTCAAATTTGGCATGTTTTTTCCGTTGTTTCTGCAACAGTGTTCTGACCCGTTTTGTGTGTCATGGAGGATCAGCCCCGTCGTTTGTTAATTTATTTGGTATAAATCTCTCGATTGCTGTCGATACTATTTCTTTGAATTCAAGCAACATCTGAGCTACACTCACAATATTGATTTGGAAGGAGTGGAGATTGTCTCTCAGGAAGGCGTCAAGTGAATTTTTATCTGCTTTTTTGTCTATCTATATTTTTCGTTTATTTTTGGAGCATTGGAAGGTTGCAATATTCAGTCTCACTACGACAACCCTGTGTTCACTAATCCCTGCATCCGTTTTGATGCTCACTATTAGCTCAGGACAATTTGTTTCTAAGAGGTCAAGTATGTTTTCACAACCGTTTACTATTTACGTGGGCTCATGGACTAACTACTCAAAGTAATTTTCAGAGAATGCGTTTAGCGCAATTTCAGATGATGTATAATGCGTACCTCCGGATATAAAAGCGTATCTAGGGTAAAATAAGGTCACCAATAACTACAATTGTATGAGTCGAGTATGTGTTCGAAACCAAACTCAAGTTTTGTTTGAACCTTTCAGAAACTGTATCGTCTGAGTTGAGAGGTCGGTAAAAGGATCCAATTATTATTTTATTCCCCTTGCCAAGAATGACCTCTGCCCATACTAACTCACAGGAAGTATTTACTTCAATTTCGCTACAAGATAAACTACCTCCAACTGTGTTTACCCTATCCTTTCAGAACACCGTTACGTCCTTCGCAAAAATTTCGGCGGAACTTTAGCCAGCTTTCAGTGCTTATATCGATTTGAGGATCAGTGCTTTCTATTAGCACTTGGAGCTCTGGTACTTTTCCAACATAGCTACGGCAATTTACAGTTCCTGTACCGACGGTTCCTGTATCTACGTCCTCCCTGTGTTCGGCCTGCACCTTTCGATGCTGAAGCTCTTTTTGTGTTTTCCCGAGACACTTTAACCTAAAGAGCTGACCAGTTCGCGCCACACAGCCCCTGCTACCCGTGTAGCCGCTTCCTGCATATAGTGGACACCTGACCTATTCAGCGGGACCCGAAACCCAGCCACCCTTTGGCGCAAGTCGCAGAACCGTCTGAGCCTCTGATTCAGACCCTCAACTTGGTTCTGTAACGGAGGTCTGTAATCGGCCCTGTCGACCATGCTGCAAATAGTGAGCTCTGCTTTCATTTCACAAGCATAACTGGCAACCTTTACCACTTCTGTCTCGAAACCACAGAGAATCTCTTTCAATAGAAAGCAACATACATCACTGATAACGATATGAGCCAACACTTGCAGTTGTCTGCACCCTGTCCTCTTCATGGCATCCGGAACGACCTGTTCCAGATGTGGAATAACTCCAACCGGTATGCACACGGAGTGCTCATTGGTTTTCTTCCCCTCCTTGGCAGCCATGTCCCTAAGGGGCCCATGACACGTCTAATACTGGAGCTCCCAACTACCAATAATCCCATCCTCTGACTGCCCGATCTGCTTGCAGGTTGAGAGATATCTTCTATAACAGGAGAAGCGACTGCATCTGGCTGAGGGACAATGTCAGCCACTGACAGCACCTGGAATCAGTTTGTCGGACTAACCAGGGAGGCCTTAAATGGGGCCCCCTGTGAAGTCTTTCGCTGCCTGCCACGCCCCGAGGCGACCTCCCACTCGACCACAGGTTAGGAGGCAATCTCAGTGTGAGCAGTAACTGGGCTGGCCACTGGTGCGGACCGATCGGCGGATTCAGACGTGTTGAACGTCCTTTGGATGCCCACGCCATCCCATAACAATGATGCCCATCATCTGCAGCTTCAAGCTGTGTAACCGAAACCATCACAGCCTGGAGCTAAGAGCAATGTGTCACCACGTCAGCTCGCACGCAGCAGTCACACTCCCTATCCATATTAAACACCTTGGGAAACTACACTACACAAACAACTATCCACCTGCGCTACAGAACTCTACAGTAGACACGCAGGACAACGCAAGAACTGTGTCTAATAGATTAATACGCAGAGATTCAAAAAGTGAACTACCAAAGCTCTTAGGTTAGACTAAATAATTCTGCTAGTGTCTTGGCCAGCTGCTGCTACCTGACTAGCTGACTATTGCTAAAAAGCAATCACCAGTATTCCAAACAAACAAAAAAACGAATATCGACACACGCTACGGAACTCTATTGTAAATACGGAGGAAATCGCAAGAACTGAGTGTAATAAATTAGATTAATAGGCAGAGATTCAAAAATAATTCGCTCCTTATTAGGAACTTATAATACGAGGGTCAGTCAAAAAGTAATGCCTCCTATTTTTTTTCTACGTTTAATTGTCAGGAAATTTAAATGCAATTACATAGGTTGAAAACCACAACATTGAGGATCATTTTGTCATTTTTCAATGTAATCTCCGCCCATCTCTACAGTTTTGGTCCATCTTTGAACAAGGGCATGTATCCCAGCACGGTAAAAATCACAGCTCTGCTTCCTAAGCCATTGACGCACGGATGTTTTGACGGCCTCCTCATCTTCAAAATGAATCCCACGATGAGCTTATTTTAGTGGCCCGAACAGATGGAAGTCTGATGGTGCCAGGTCAGGGCTGTATGGGGGATGAGGCAAAACTTCCCATCCAATTTTGACAATCTCGTCAGAGGTGTGACGACTGGTGTGTGGTCTTGCATTGTCATGCAAAAGAAGAACATCTGCCATTGATTTTGTTGGGCGAACTCGCTGAAGACGTGCTTTAAGTTTTTTGAGGGTTGTGACGTATTGAACAGAATTTATTGTGCATCCCTGCTCCAAAACATCAACCAGAATCACACCCTCTGTATCCCAGAAAACTGTTGCCATAACTTTCCCTGCCGATCGCACAGTTTTGAATTTTTTCTTCCTCGGCGAGCTAGTGTGACGCCACTCCATTGACTGCCTCTTTGATTCGGGTTCAAAAAAATGCACCCATGTTTCGTCCCCGGTCACAATTTTTTTCAGAAACTCATCTCCCTCCAAACGGAAGCGCTGCAAGTGTTGGGAGGCTATTGTTTTCCTTGCCTCTTTATTCTGATCGGTTAACATTCTTGGAACCCACCGTGCACAAACTTTTGAGTACCCCAATTGTTTAATAATCGTGATCACACTGCCTTTACTAAGAGAAATAATGCGACACACTTCATCTGCAGTCACCCGACGGTCACCACGAATGATGTCATCAACTTGCTGAATGTTGTGTGGAGTCACTGCACTCACCGGCCTGCCGCTCCGCTTTTCGTCAGTCAACGGTGTTTGCCCTTCAGCTTCCTTACAACGACGAACCCATCGTCTAACAGTGCTGACATCCACTGTCACAACACCATACACCTTCTTCAGTCTTTCATGAATACGTATGGGCGTTTCACCTTCTGCATTCAAGAATTCAATCACACAACGCTGTCTCAAACGAACATCGATGTCGGCCATCTTACAAACTTCTGCTGTGCTGCCACCTGTTGACACAGAAAGTTACTACTGCAGTGGATTGCAGAAGAAGGTTTGAGGAATGGCGCCAAATTCAAATTTTTCACTTAACTTAATTTTTTTAAGTAGAAAAAAAATGGGAGGCATTGCTTTTTGACCGACCCTCGTATGTCGAAAAACCGGTTTACTTTCCGACACAAACCAAAACGCGAGATGTGTGTCTATTAAATACTAAATTAATACTCAGAGACTCAAGAAGAAAAAGTCGATTAGCTGACCATCTCTAGACAGTATAAGACCACCAGGCTTCTCTACCGACTGTCGTCCATCTGCTCATATGTCTGGTACTGTTCCACTTCTTAGCCCCATCCTACTTTTCGACATCTCTCTTTTTAGATCTCTGCTGTGTGTATGCATCATGGTGGCGATCTTTTAGAAAAACACACACTAGGCTCCTCAGTCTGTCTCTGACATTCTTTCACTTCACTTATCTGCTTTTTGTGGTCATGCTACCGTGTTTGATGGTTCAAATGGCTCTAAACACTATGAGACTTAACTTCTGAGGTCAGCAGTCCCCTAGAACTTAGAACTACTTAAGCCTAACTAACCTAAGGACATCACAAACATCCATGCCCGAGGCAGGATTCGAACCTGCGACCGTAGCGGTCGCGCGGTTCCAGAATGAAGGGCCTAGAACCGCTCGGCCACCCCGGCCGGCCCGTGTTTGATCTCAGTCGGTAAGAATCGACAGGACTCAAGTTTGTTGCTTTTCTCTTGTCGATAAAAAGGTAACCTTTTGAAACTAAAGTTAAGCAACGAGTATTAGTTCCATGTATTTGTTGTCGTTGTCTTGATTTGTTTGCTCTGTCTGTTTCAGAGAGAAATTTGAGCTTAGTAAGAGTCATGCTGTACTGTGATCTACTCCTACTCTGTAAGCAACCCACAATACAGAAGAGTTATGCAGGCAGCCGACTTCCTTACAGATGACTCACGAAGGCTGCCATACTTCGACGGCCACCAGCTGGCAACCCAAGTCTTTCAGAGGCCGCTGACTGCACAGACCTTTTCCTTGAGTGGGCCACTTGACTGGAAAGAGGACCAACTGTACCCTGGCGCCGGGACTGTATTCAGGCCACCACACAGGCGCTGAGTGGCAGTCCACTTTGTGGGCCAGGCACTACATGCACAGACCTTTTCCTTGAGTGGGCCACTTGACTGGAAAGAGGACCAACTGTACCCTGGCGCCGGGACTGTATTCAGGCCACCACACAGGCGCTGAGTGGCAGTCCACTTTGTGGGCCAGGCACTACATGCACAGACCTTTTCCTTGAGTGGGCCACTTGACTGGAAAGAGGACCAACTGTACCCTGGCGCCGGGACTGTATTCAGGCCACCACACAGGCGCTGAGTGGCAGTCCACTTTGTGGGCCAGGCACTACATGCACAGACCTTTTCCTTGAATGGGCCACTTGACTGGAAAGAGGACCAACTGTACCCTGGCGCCGGGACTGTATTCAGGCCACCACACAGGCGCTGAGTGGCAGTCCACTTTGTGGGCCAGGCACTACATGCACAGACCTTTTCGTTGAGTGGGCCACTTGACTGGAAAGAGGACCAACTGTACCCTGGCGCCGGGACTGTATTCAGGCCACCACACAGGCGCTGAGTGGCAGTCCACTTTGTGGGCCAGGCACTACATGCACAGACCTTTTCCTTGAGTGGGCCACTTGACTGGAAAGAGGACCAACTGTACCCTGGCGCCGGGACTGTATTCAGGCCACCACACAGGCGCTGAGTGGCAGTCCACTTTGTGGGCCAGGCACTACATGCACAGACCTTTTCGTTGAGTGGGCCACTTGACTGGAAAGAGGACCAACTGTACCCTGGCGCCGGGACTGTATTCAGGCCACCACACAGGCGCTGAGTGGCAGTCCACTTTGTGGGCCAGGCACTACATGCACAGACCTTTTCGTTGAGTGGGCCACTTGACTGGAAAGAGGACCAACTGTACCCTGGCGCTGGGACTGTATTCAGGCCACCACACAGGCGCTGAGTGGCAGTCCACTTTGTGGGCCAGGCACTACATGCACAGACCTTTTCCTTGAGTGGGCCACTTGACTGGAAAGAGGACCAACTGTACCCTGGCGCCGGGACTGTATTCAGGCCACCACACAGGCGCTGAGTGGCAGTCCACTTTGTGGGCCAGGCACTACATGCACAGACCTTTTCTTTGAGTGGGCCACTTGACTGGAAAGAGGACCAACTGTACCCTGGCGCCGGGACTGTATTCAGGCCACCACACAGGCGCTGAGTGGCAGTCCACTTTGTGGGCCAGGCACTACATGCACAGACCTTTTCTTTGAGTGGGCCACTTGACTGGAAAGAGGACCAACTGTACCCTGGCGCCGGGACTGTATTCAGGCCACCACACAGGCGCTGAGTGGCAGTCCACTTTGTGGGCCAGGCACTACATGCACAGACCTTTTCCTTGAGTGGGCCACTTGACTGGAAAGAGGACCAACTGTACCCTGGCGCCGGGACTGTATTCAGGCCACCACACAGGCGCTGAGTGGCAGTCCACTTTGTGGGCCAGGCACTACATGCACAGACCTTTTCCTTGAGTGGGCCACTTGACTGGAAAGAGGACCAACTGTACCCTGGCGCCGGGACTGTATTCAGGCCACCACACAGGCGCTGAGTGGCAGTCCACTTTGTGGGCCAGGCACTACATGCACTTGCACCATATCAGTTAGGAACTCACCTTGGAGTCGCCATAATGACGACTCAGAGTTTCGTGATTGTACTTTGGTTTGTAAGAATTCTGGACATTGTTTTCATTAACCATATACTGGACTTGAACTTGTTTTCGTTTCACTGCAACTTTAAAACTGGACTATCCTTTTAGGTCGTTAACTTGAACTAAGTGTGAGTTCACAACATTTAAACTTGGACTGTCCCGTTAGAAATCGAACTTTTTTTAGCATAATGTTCCGTGTGTTTACTAGTTAGTAGCCTTTCACAATAGAATTTGTTTTCTTCCAGAGGCCTTCTACCTTCAGATTATAGCTTTATCAATTCTTTCTTGTTACTGGTTGCTCCAAACTTAGTTTTGAACTGAGACCTTGCTAGTCCCTTGTGTAGTCTAATTGTGGCACCTTGAGTACGAAGAGCAAAATTGTGAACTATGTTTAGTCACTTGAGGTGCCACTGGCCTTCTGCTGCTGTAACTACTTAGTGCTAACTTCAGAAAATTCTGTTTTATCTGATTACTGGTTGCAAACTGACCACAATTACAGATTCTTATATTAATCGCGTCTCACTAAACTCGAGGTTGATTGTATACCTCGGCTTTATTTTCTTGACCGCCTTCGGTGGATACTTAAGATCATCTTCACTGGGCTTTGTGTTAATTTTTTGCGTTCTCTGAGATTATTGGGCATTAGTTTCGTTAGCCAAAATTCCTAGTTACTCTGTTGTGTAAACAGGACAATGTCTTCACGATATTATATGTTAGAGAACTCTCAGCCACTTACACTGATGAGTTTTTATTCCTACCCAGAGTGATGAAAATGATGTCAATCATGCTTGATATCAGACTAGCTTGACGAATGATTCTGCTTCTCTCAGGCTGTTTACCAGCTTTTGTATAGATAGTATCCGCGTGATGGTTTTGGTGGGACGTAACAAAGTTTTGCCGCAACTCTTATTTTCTGATGACGTGCAGCTTTCAGAATATAAAGAATTTTGTTCGAGTGGACCTCGAGAAACGTGACCATCCTCACCTCAGTAGATCCGGAGAGATGACTGAAACCGCCAGTGGTTTGTTCTGAACAAATTTTTCGAGCTGAGGAGTTGCTAATCGTGATACTAGTTGGTGACTCAGCTCTTCTTCGTCACGGTGTCTATCAAAAGGATGGCATGTTTGACGTTGATTCTCCTCTCTCACCATCAGTGCTCTCGCCGTTTTACCATTTTTTTGGTATGAACGAGTCTCCTATTACCGTGGATTTTTCAGTTGTGCTAGGGATTTCGTAAATTATAGTGCAGTTGAATCCCATCCCCTTAATTAATATCGTGATCTTATTAAGGACTGCCAGACTGCTTAAACGCTGCTCTCTGCTACTGTGAACAATCATATTTCGCGCCTAATCCTCACATCAGTAGCATAGAAATTGCGCGAGAATCTGGAATCTCAGAAACGTCGGTGTTGAGAATGCTACATCAACATCGATTGCACCCGTACCATATTTCTATGCACCAGGGACTGCATGGCGACGACTGTGATCGTAGTGTACAGTTCTGCCACTGGGCACAAGAGAAATTATGGGACGATGACAGATTTTTTCCACGCGTTCTGTTTAGCGACGAAGCGTCATTCACCAACAGCGGTAACGTATACCGGCAAAATATGCACTATTGGGCAACGGAAAATCCACGATGGCTGCGACAAGTGGAACACCGGCGACCTTGGCAGGTTAATGTATGTTGCGGCATTATGGGAGGAAGGATAATTGGCCCCCATTTTATCGATGGCAATCTAAGTGGTGCAGTGTGTGCTGATTTCGTACGTAATGTTCTACCTATGTTACTACAAGATGTTTCACTACATGACAGAATGGCGATGTACTTCCAACATGATGGATGTCCGGCACATAGCTTGCGTGCGGTTGAAGAGGTATTGAATACCATATATATTGACAGTTGAATTGGTCGTCGAGGCACCATACCATGGCCCGCACGTTCACCGGATCTGACGTCCCCGGATTTCTTTCTGTGGGGAAAGTTGAAGGATATTTGCTATCGTGATCCACAGACAACGCCTGACAACATGCGTCAGCGCACTGTCAATGCATATGTGAACATTACGGAACGTGAACTACTCGCTGTTGAGAGGAATGTCGTTACACGTATTGCTAAATGCATTGAGGTTAATGGACATCATTTTGAACATTTATTGCGTTAATGTGGTATTTACAGGTAATCACGCTGTAACAGCATGCGTTGTCAGAAATGATATGTTCACAAAGGCACATGTACCACATTGTAACAACCGAAATAAAATGTTCAGGCGTACCTACGTTCTGTATTTTAATTTAAAAAAACCTACCTGTTACGAACTGTTCGTCTAAAATTGTGAGCCATATGTTCGTGACTATTACAGCGCCATCTATCACAAAGCGAAAAAAGTGGTCCAACTAAAACATCATATTTCTTTACGTACTACACGAATATGTAACAAAAAATGGAGTTCCAATTTTTCAAAAAACGCAGTTGATATCCGTTTGAGCTACGGCAGCGCCATCTAGCGGGCCAACCATAGCGCCATCTGGTTTCCCCCTTCATGCTAGACATGTTTCGTTCTTTGTAGTTTTTTCGTTTGACGCTTATTTCGTGAGATATTTGGCCCGGTCACGAATAGTGAACCACCCTGTATACTACCGTAAGTAAATGTGATGAAGATTGACAGCAGGCGAGGTGCTGCATAGACCTCTACAGAAATTAAAACGAGAAATAAACAGGTGTCAACAACGTAACTACAAAGGGATTCAAGAGACAAAACTTCCAAAACGGAACGAAAAAGTAATAACATGTGGTACTTGCGTAGAACAAGTAGGAGGTATATACGTCTGGAGGTCCCTTTCTTACACCTCGTTGCTGCAAACGGACATTGCACCACGACGCAAACACAAATTTGAATACACCGAACAGACACATCAATGGCCGGACGGACAGCTCATAATTTTTTTTTAAGAAAAAAAAGGAGCACGAGCGAGATTTGATCACCGATGTGCCCCTTCGCAGTCCAACATTATGACCTCAGCACCACGACGCCGTAGCCATTAAAAGTCCTTGCAAGCATCCACTCTTAAAGAATTCATATAGAATCATATTGATGTGGCTGGCCGGTGTGGTCGAGCGGTTCTAGGCGCTTCAGTCTGGAACCGCGCGACCGCTACGTTCGCAGGTTCGAATCATGCATCGGGCATGGGTGTGTGTGATGTCCTTAGCTGTTTAATACTTTTGCTATCTATCGATGCAGCTACTGTTTTTGACTATGTATAACTTTAGAAAAAAATGTTTTTTTTTACTAGGAAATTTTTTTTAGCGGGATATTTTTCTGACCTAATTAGGCATGTGGTCGACCTTCAATCATGGTATTTTACCATCCTGGCAGGGTCGCCATTTTCTAAACATTCATGGTCGTGTCTGTTTGTACTATATCGTGTCTCCCTACCACTTACGCGCAACAACGCTCTGAGCGTGCTTTTTAGGGAACTAGTTTGAACCTGGGACCTGTTGCTGGTAAGGAGACGCCAGACCACACATGACATGTAGAATTCAGAAGAGTTCAGTGAGACTAGCCATGATATAATCAAATGCTTAATGATCTCAGCGTCAGCTCCACTGCACTCCCTGTAAAAGAATCTTAATACTAACTAAATTTAGTGGAAAGGGTTCAAGGCTTTCCTATTTTTAGTTAGCTGGTAAAATAACGTCGGAAAATCAGTTAAGTTTACCATTGGTAACTTTATTCTACTCATAAAACATCATTTATAAATTGCACTATTGATAAAAGGAAATGTTTTAATACAGAATGGTAAAAACCAACTGCGTTCAACAAAAATGTGAACGAATATTCCCTGAGTGGGTTTCCAAGTTCTACAATGGATCGAAGGATGACCTATGCCATATCACATCTATAATCTAGGTTTAAATTAAGTTTCACAAAAGAGCAAACTATCAAAATGGTCTACAGTGACCCTCAATTATCTTTAATTACTTATCTAACTTGTCGTAAATTACAGTGGCTGATGTGGCTTCTCAATAACTATATAAAAGAAAAATCATCGCGTTTCAGATCTGTTCTTCAAGTGGCAAATGTGAACACCATGAGTTTTAATTAACGACCGACACTAGTATTACGCAGAAAAGGGGTGTAACAGATGAGACTTCTGCAGTTCTGAGTGAAGCCTTATGCGCTCAAAAATGCGGCATCGCGTGCGTTCATTACCTTGTCGGTGTCTAAGCAGCGTCAGGGCGGCAGCGGCCGGCGCAGCAGCCATCCAAGCCCGCCGTCTCAGAACTAACACTCCTCTAACTTCTCCTTACTGCAATTTACCGAAGTTAGTTTAAAAAAACAATCTGGCTATGTTTTCATCTGACCAATCAGGGTCTCAATGTTAACCTTAAGCTCCGCCTACAAAAATTCTGTCTATCCAATGAGAAACGTTATACTTTTCGTGGTGGGGCAATGTTTCTAAAGTTTGCAACGTAACAGAGACGCTAAAAAGTCTCACGCTAAAATCTGCAGCTGGTGTGGTCCTTTTAGCGTTATCGTGAGATCTATATTGTTCTTCTGGAGGGCTCTATCTTTTAACATGGGCTGGAGGATTGTCCTAATGTAACAGACACGCGAAAAAGTCTCACGCTAAAACTTGCGGGTGATAGTGGCCCTTTTTGTGTTATCGTAAGATCTATACTACTTTTCTGGAAGGCTCTAGCTTTTAACATGGGCTGGTGGTGGTCCTTGACGTACCTGAGACGCTTTACCTCACGCTAAAGCGTGCGGGTTGTGTAGTCGTACAGGTAGTCTGGCGGCGTGGGTGTCCAGCCCCTCCCTTATCGTAGGGCCTTCTAGCTTAACACGGTTCTGCTCTCGGCTTCTGTCCTCGTTTCTCCCTTCGGAACTGCGTCTTTCTCACGGTGGGAAGGTACGACATGCATTTAGGCATTCTTGTGTTAGTCTGTGGTATTCCATTTGCTCACTCGTTACTCGTATTACTTTGGTTAATTTAATGTCACGATTTATTCGGAACTATGTGACATACTACTGGAATTGCTTATCATGTCAGGGTTTTCATGTAAGGTGTTGGATTTGCCTGACACCTTACAAATTTGAATACAGCGAACAGACACATCAATGGCCGGACGGACAGCTCATAATTTTAAAAAAAAAAAAATGAGCACGAGGGAGATTTGATCACCGATCTGCCCCTTCGCAGTCCAACGTTATGACCTCAGCACCACGACGCCGTAGCCATTAAAAGTCCTTGCAAGCATCCACTCTTAAAGAATTCATATAGAATCATATTGATGTGGCTGGCCGGTGTGATCGAGCGGTTCTAGGCGCTTCAGTCTGGAACCGCGCGACCGCTACGTTCGCAGGTTCGAATCATGCATCGGGCATGGGTGTGTGTGATGTCCTTAGCTTAGTTAGGTTTAAGTAGTTCTAAGTTCTCGGGGACTAATGACCACAGCAGTTAAGTCCCATGGTGCTCAGAGCCATTTGAACCGTCATATTGGTGTAATGGGGTGATAAGAACTGACGGAATGCGATGGCATGCAACCGAATGGAAACAGTCTGTCGTGGAGGTTATCGTGAAACTGGCTATCCTTTAAGGTGTGGCTGCAGAAAGTGCGAGAATACGTTTTAGAATTTGCTCTAAAGGAGTATGATTTCTATTCGAAGACTAGGAATCAAGCAAAAGTAAATTATTTTGAGCAGCTATTGACCAAAAGCACTGCTCATATCATAGTTGTAGTTCTCTTACACCCATCTTCCAACTCTTGCTTGCAGTGATGTAGATATTCCCTACTGTCCTTGCAAGATCACTCAGACAAGAAAGAATCGTAGAGGGCAAAGCATCTCCAACTTCTCGTTACACAATAAATAACTTTAGAGCCAATTTACCATCCAGATTAACAGTCGGCATAGTTGTATGAAAATGCGTTAGGACATTGACGTAAGTTGATCTTGATACAAATCTCTTGGTATCTCTAATTTCCAAGCTTCCTTTCATATTCAATTCCTCTTCAAATCGCTATTGGCCGATGTTAAGAAAAAATTCCTTACTGAACGATGGGATAAGTTTTTTATCTCATCTACAAATTTTCGGGCGGATTCCGCAGTCTGCTGTGCGTCGTCAAGTTGACGCTTTGTTTGGAATTTCGTTACCTTACACCTTTCAACGCTGTAGCACTGTTTGAAGTTATGCAGTCATCCATGCTATCCTTGAAATCACTGTACTCTTATATCGCACACAGTTTGATGTGCATCATGCAGGTTACCATCATGCAGTGCCTGTAAATTCTATCGAGCATCTCTGAAACGCGCAAACACCAGTTTTTGTAAAATGTGAGCCTTGTCCTGCCTTGAATATCCGTAGTTTTTCTTATGCGCTACGTAGCCACATTGCAGTGGATTTGCTCGAAATCTGTTCATGATTGTTCTTTTCCTATGCTGCGGATGATCTTCCATGTACGTAATTGTGTTTAGTACCCGCTCTTTGGACTACGTTTTATTGGACATGGGATTTGTGGCTAACTGACCATCGAGGATGGTTAACTACATGACTCGAGCGTATACGACACCACACATTCGACTGACTCGTATTCCAAAATCGCTAATATTTCATCTGCCACTTCTTTCTCAAAGTTCGAAATTTTGTGGGTTCGTTTCTGACCAAATGTCAACTGCGGAATCTGTTGCTGTAGATGTAATGCAATGTTTGTTTTGTTATCATTGCCGTTACTGTGCTTTGCATCAACACCACTGAGACTGCAGCCTCATGCTAAGCTCACCATTGGGTGTCTCCAGTCCCGCCCCCTGTTGTCATTAGCAGCCGATATTGGGCTTGCTTGGTAGACAACATATGGTGCATCGAATGCCGTAAGCATCATTGGCCTTTTGCTACCGCGCACTCAAGGGTCGTTGTTAGTTTCACTCCTAAATACTTGCGCGATGTGATGGGCTCAAGGTGTTCATCAATAACCTTGTAGTCGAATACTATCGGGCTCTTTCTCTTTGTTGTAAGCTTTATCATAATTCGGTCTGGAAAACACATTTAAAACCTAAAACATGAGTGTGTGAGAAAACTAAGAGTTATACTATACTCAGAAAGTCCGTCTTAGGGTTAGCACTACATTCTACACAAAACATGCGTATCCAAATACAGAGATATGTACACAGGCATAATATCGCGCTGCATTCGGCAACGCCTATATGAGACAGTAAAAGTCTAGCGCAGTTGTTAGATCGGTTACTGCTGCTACAGTGGCAGGTTATCAAGCTTTAAGTGAGTTTGAAAGTGGTGTTACAGTCGGCGCACGAGCGATGGAAGAGAGCATCTCCGAGGTAGCGATGAATTGCGGATTTTCCCGTACGACCATTTCACGAGTGTACCGTGAATATCAGGAATCCGCTAAAACATCAAATTTCCGACATCGCTGCGGCCGGAAAAAGATCGTGCAAGACCGGAGTCAACGACGATTGAAGAGAATCATTCAACGTAAAAGAAGTGCAACCCTTCAGAAAATTGCCGCAGATTTCAGTGCTAGGTCATTAAAAAATGCCAGCGTTCGAACCATTCCTCGAAAGATCATCCATATGAGCTTTCGGAGCCGAAGGCGCACTCGTGTACCCTTGATGACTCCACGACACGAAGCTTTACGCATCGCTTGGGCCCGTGAACACCGGCATTGGGCTGTTGATGATTGGAAACATGTTGCCTGGTCGGACGAGTCTCGTTTAAAATTGCATTGACCGGATGGACAACCTCACGAATCCATTGACCCTGCATGTCAGCAGGAGACTGTTGAAGCTGGTGGAGGCTCTGTGATGGTGCGGGCGTGTGCAGTTGGACTGATATGGGACCCCTGATACGTCTGGATACGACTCTGACAGGTCTGATCACCTGCATCCTCTCTCATCACCCGCATCCATCCATGTCCGTTATGCATTCCGACGGACTTGGTCAATTCCAGCAGGACAATGCGGCACCCCACAAGTCCATAATTGCTACCGATGAGCTCCAGCAACACTGTACCGAGTTTAAACACTTCTTCTGGCCACCACACGCCCCAGACATGAGCATTATTGACTGTATCTGGAATGCCTTGCAACGTGCTGTTCGGACGAGATCCCTACCTCTCGTACACTTACGGATTTGCCTGCAGGATTTATGGTGTGGGTTCTTTCCAGAACTACTTCAGACATTAGTAGAGTCCATGCCATGTCGTACTGCGTCACTTCTAGGTGCTCGCGGGAACCCTGCACGATATTAGGCAGGTGTACCAGTTTCTTTGGCTCTTCAGTGTTTGTCTGACATGTAGCAGGTAGTAAAGAAAGACTGAAATTGAACCTGAGGTCATTCGTTCTCACAAAATCGTTTTATTCAATAGACGAAGTTTTATTTAAAAATTGTTAATCAGTAAAAAAGCTAGTTTTAAAAGAAATTTACTGAATAGGACTGAGAAACATTATGTTGGTTGACGGCAAATTTAGGCCACTGTACTGTTTGGAAAATTGTAAATGGTCACTTCCACTAAAACCCCCCTTTTTTTTAAGTTGACTTTCGGGTCGTCGGCATTCAGCAGTCTCATTAGTGTAATGTCAAAAGCTCAAATGGCTCCGAGCACTATGGAACTTAACATCTATGGTCATCAGTCCCCTAGATCTTAGAAGTACTTAAACCTAACTAACCTAAGGACACCACACAACACCCAGCCATCACGAGGCAGAGAAAATCCCTGACCCGGGAATAGTGTAACGTCAGTTATGACGATACGAACATAAGGACAACTCTCCCCAAGCGGAGAAAGTCTCCGACCCAGCCAGGTGTCGAACCCAGGGCGCCTTGGTTTGCAATCAACTGCGCAGTCGGCGCAGCTACCGAAGCGTCATCCACTGAAACTAACCGTGTAAACATATTTTGCAAGCCGATACGTTTCATACTAGGTGGGTAAAAAAATTGTTCAGCTCATGTGTGTGTGTGTGTGTGTGTGTGTGTGTGTGTGTGTGTGTGTTGGGGCTTTTGGGCGCTCGACATCGAGGTCATCAGCGCCCTGACACACATTAAAAGGAACGAATGTGGACAGACCTAATAAAACTGAAACACACACGCAGAGAAAGCAGGAAAAGAAGGAAAATGCGACATAAGAAGGTAGAACATAAGGAAAGGGAAAACGTAGCAACAAGAATGCACAGTAAATTGTCATTGGCTGGCCACTTACATAAAATATGGACGAGTTTGTCACACAGTGAGCAAATTAAGATCCTCTCGCTAAAATCTTTGTAAAAACATTTGACATGGCACAGAACTTTAAAACTTTAACCACATTCGTCCGAGTGTTGCCTAAAAGAGATGGCAGGTTCGCTGGTAAGTCAGCCGCTACCCGCTGGTCAGAAAATAAAACGCAATCCAATAAAACGTGGCGCACAGTGACCTGGACACCGCAAGCGCCACACACTGGAGGGTCCTCCCGCCGGAGCAGGAAGCCATGGGTCATAGGGCTGTGGCCTATTCGAAGCCGAGTGAGGAGAACCTCGTCCCGTCGTCGGGGCTGAAGGGAAGTACACCACAGACGCGTTGTGGGCTTGACTATACGCAGCTTATTGTCAGTCACTTCCAGCCACTCATCCTCCCACCGGCGCATGACTCGTGAGCTCAACAGCGAGGTCAGTGCGTGCAGGGATATAGCACACTGAGATACTTGTGGATCGAGACACGCCTCCTTAGCTGTGAGATCTGCCCTCTCATTCCCAGCAATGCCGACATGCCCCGGAACCCAGCAGAAAGCCACCACCTTCCCCAATCGCTGTAGTTGGAGGAGGGCGTCCTGGATGGTCTGGACTATTTTATCTGCTGGATACAAACGTTGCAAAGAGTGAAGGGCACTGAGTGAATCGGAACAGACAAGAAACTTAGGACAGGAATAGTGTCTCATCTGCTCCAGTGCCCGCAAGATCGCAGACAATTCTGCATCAAAGACAGTACAAGTCTGAGGCATTCAGACCTTCAGGACACGATCCGGAAAAACAACTGAGCAACCAACGGAATACCCTTGTTTCGACCCATCCGTAAAAACAGCTACATAGTTGTGGTGCTCAGATAAAATGGCAGAAAACGTTGCATTAAAAACGGTGGCAGGAGTGCAATCTCTCTTGTACTGCAATAAATCTAAAATCATTCCGGGCCTCTTCAGTATCCAGGCTGGCAGGCGGGTAAAACCCAGGATTTGGGGTTGTACAGACTCCACACCGAGGGACTCAAGTACACGTTGCACACGGATCCCAAACGGCAAGGTAGCCCGGGGACGGTGGGAAAAAAGGCGATCCAGAGGTGGCTGAGCAACAAGATGGTGAGCAGGCGAGCTGGGAGCTGCAAGAAACTTACAAGCCTGGCGCACCAGCAGGAGCTGCCGCCGGATGGTAAGTGGCGGTTCCCCAGCCTCAGCACAGAGGCTGGTACGGGACTGGTCCGATAAGCACCCGTGGCCAGTCGAATCCCAGCATGGTGGACAGCGTCAAGGATCTGCAAATAAGACGGCCCCGCTGACCCATATACTGCGCACCCGCAGCCCAGCCGTGAGCGCAGAAATGCTCGATAAAACTGAAGGAGACGTTCCCTGTCCGCTCCCCAAGACCTGAGGCACTTGAGGATGTTCAGTGCCCTCAGGGTTCTGGCTTTCAAGTCACGTAGGTGTGGCAGCCATGACAACCTGGAGTAAAAAATTAGGCGCAGAAACCGCACTGTGTCTCTAAAATGCAGGAGAGTATCCCCCATATGCAAGGCAGGCAAAGTAAAAAGACGACGAAAACGATTAAAATGAACACACACACACTTATCGGCAGAAAACCGAAAACCCGTTTTTGCAGCCCACTCCTCTAACCGCCGCACTATTAGCTGCAACTGACGGCTCACGGTTGCAACACTGGAGGAGGAACAGAAAACAGCAAAGTCGTCCACAAACAAGGAGTACTGTACTGGACTCCTCACTGTAGACGTTATACTGTTGATGGCTATGGCAGAGAGGGTAACGCTTAAAACACTGGCCTGGAGAACACCGTTCTCTTACTCAAAGCGATCAGACAGTGTGTTACCAACGCGGGTCCGAAAAAACCGCTGAGACAGGAAAGACCGAATGAAAATGGGAAGGCGGCCACGAAAGGCCCCATTGATGCAGTTGTGCAAGAATACAGTGCCTCCAAGTAGTATCACACGCCTTACTGATATCGAAGAAGATACCGATACAGTGGTGCTGACGGAACAAAGCCTGCTGAACAGCCGCCTCTAGGAGGGTCAGGTTGTCGACCGTAGACCGAAATTTTCGGTATCCACACTGAGAGCGGCTAAGGAGCTGTCTGGTCTCTAACAGCCAGACCAGACGACGGTTCAGATCATCTACAGAACATGCAACTAGCTAACGAACTATGGGAGCAAACAATGGCACGATTGTCGTGGTGTAGTAACGTCGTGCACACACTTTACATCGAGGTATACCACACGTCACAATCATACAGAGGATGTGTTGGTCATTTTGCGCTCAGATCACATTTCGTGGTCGAATTTGTACAGTTCACCATCCTCCACTCATACAGGGTATTACAAAAAGGTACGGCCAAACTTTGAGGGAACATTCCTCACACACCAATAAAGAAAATATGTTATGTGCACATATGTCCGAAAATGCTTAATTTCCATGTTAGAGCTCATTTTAGTTTCGTCAATATGTACTGTACTTCCTCGTATGTACTGTACTTCCTCGATTCACAGCCATTTGGCCCAATTGAAGGAAGGTAATGTTGACTTCGGTGCTTGTGTTAACATGAGACTCATTGCTCTACAGTACTAGCATCAAGCACATTAGTACGTAACATCAACAGGTTAGTGTTCATCACGAACGTGGTTTTGCAGTCAGTGCAATGTTTACAAATGCGGAGTTGGCAGATGCCCAATTGATGTATGGATTAGCACGGGGCAATAGCCGTGGCGCGGTACGTTTGTATCGAGACAGATTTCCAGAACGAAGGTGTCCCGACAGGAAGACGTTCGAAGCAATTGATAGGCGTCTTAGGGAGCACGGAACATTCCAGCCTATGGCTCGCGACTGGGGAAGACCTAGAACGACGAGGACACCTGCAATTCTTCGTGCAGTTGACGATAACCCTGACGTCAGCGTCAGAGAAGTTGCTGCTGTACAAGGTAACGTTGACCACGTCACTGTGTGGAGAGTGCTACGGGAGAATCAGTTGTTTCCGTACCATGTACAGCGTGTGCAGGCACTATCAGCATCTGATTGGCCTCCACGGGTACACTTCTGCGAACGGTTCATCCAACAATGTGTCAATCCTCACTTCAGTACAATGTTCTCTTTACGGATGAGGCTTCAAAAAATTGTAAATTTTCACAATCAACACGTGTGGGCTGACGAGAATCCGCACGCAGTTGTGCAATCACGTCATCAACACAGATTTTCTGTGAACGTTTGGGCAGGCATTGTTGGTAATGTCTTGATTGGGCCCCATGTTCTTCCACCTACGCTCAATGGAGCACGTTATCATGATTTCATACGGGATACTCTACCTGTGCTGCTAGAACATGTGCCTTTACAACTACGACACAACATGTGGTTCATGCACGATGGAACTCCTGCACATTTCAGTGAAAGTGTTCGTACGCTTTTCAACAACAGTTTCGGTGACCAACGGATTGGTAGACGCGGACCAATTCCGTGGAGTCCACGCTCTCCTGATCTCAACCCTCTTGATTTTCGTTTATAGGGGCATTTGAAAGCTATTGTCTACGCAACCCCGGTACCAAATGTAGAGACTCTGCGTGCTCGTATTGTGGACGGCTGTGATACAATACGCCATTCTCCAGGGCTGCATCAGCGCATCAGGGATTCCATGCGACGGAGGGTGGATGCATGTATCCTCGGAGGACATTTTGAACATTTCCTGTAACAAAGTGTTTGAAGTCACACTGGTACGCTCTGTTGCTGTGTGTTTCCATTCCATGATTAATGTGATTAGAAGAGAAGCAATAAAATGAGCTCTAACGTGGAAAGCAAGCGTTTCCGGACACATGTCCACATAACATATTTTCTTTATTTGTGTGTGAGGAATGTTTCCTGAAAGTTTGGCCGTACCTTTTTGTAACATCCCATATATCTCTGTAGTATCACTAAGTCACCCAGCGATTGCGATGGAGGAAATGAAGCACGCGGCATTATTGAAGGAAGAATCGGTGGGCTTGTCCATCTGCTCAACAGGATGGCATTGTTTCGTTCCGCTCATTCACACTTTTCCTTCACGATTTGCGTTTTGCCTTAAGTGTACTTTTTGAAGGAAGAGGCCCGTGATGAGTTCTCGTGCCTGTAATGTCCTCCCAGACAGTGTCACGTTAGTTGACTCCTATAAGATACGAGTAGCAGTTCCGTGGCAGCAACAGCTGGGCTGCGGCGTACCTGGAGGGGGAGGTCGGCCAGGGAGGGCGCCGAGTCGTCGAGGCGTCGCTTGGGCGTGGCGCGCAGCCCCGCCGGCGCCGCCTCCCACTCGGAGGGGGCGACCGACGCCGACGGCGCCGCCGCCGCCGCCGCCGCCGCCGCCGACGCCCAGTAGGCGTCGCCCTCGGCAGCGATGTCGCGGTTGGCCAGCTCCTGGTACAGCAGCAGCGCGCTGCCCCACAGGTACAGCTGGACCACTGCCACACGGCGACGCCGCCCCTGTCAGCTCACCACGTACAACACACCGCTCTTTAAAACTTAGCGGCTCAGCCTGCCGAGGCGACCGACCACACGTTTACTTTGCGCCATTTGTTAACAATGTACCTCGTTAGTGCAAAAGTTTCGAGGCTGAAATAATAAAAACAAAAATAGAGAAAAAAATGATGGTTTGAGTACTTCACGTGTTCTACGTAGCTTCCCCACACAGAAAATTGTGCAGAATGTCTTGAACAACTGATTTAAATATGTTGCTCCATTAAGATCTGTGACACATCAACAGTGATACCATACGTTGTGTTGTGTACATAGTTCCCCGTAGTCAGCGCGTACACAACTTTCCCACTAGAGCGCGCCCCACTAAGCACAACAGCGCAGGCGCAGCGCTCGTCCGTCTCCGCACTACGAGATGGCGCTGCCATAGACACGGACCAAATTCTGCTTCTGCCGATCCACGTATTAATACGTAACGCAGCCAATGAGATTGCTACTAACGTAGAACCGTTTCTCCTCGCGGATCACACTCGCGCAGTGATACATGAACACACGAGGTATTATAACGAGTGTACCGACCTTTGATTATTCAGTCTGCATCAGTCTGCATTAGTCTGTAACAGTCTATAGTCAAGTTTCAGTCTGCGCCTAATAAGATTATCATATTCCTGTACATAGCCATGAAGAGAAATGTATAGACACTTTGTCAAGTATCAGAGATATGTGTGAATACGATTAACGTACCAAGACCAAAGAAACTTCAGATTGTCAATTTTGGTCAACGTCAATCTGCTACTCTAAGCGTGCAAGTGGCATTTCTATCGTCTGACCTAATGGCAGAAGGTAAACATGCCACGATAACACCACGACACATATTGCTGACACTCGCCTACTTCGTTAGAGCGACAAGTCAAATAATCTGATGGCGTGTGTACCGAAGGTCCTACAGTACGCACACCATACATTGACACACTACTTAATACACTCTATTTACAGCTGATTGGTCAGGAGCAGATTTTTTGTTTACAGCTGCTGGTTTAAGCTGCCACCGCTATTACTGCGCTGACTTCGCTTATACTCCAGGGATAAAATAAGCGTCTGAACTTTTTAGACAAACGGATTAGCTCCGAGTTACTATGTAATTCTTTTCTCTTATTTAAAATTGAAAAACAGTATGGATTTCGAAGATATTTTATTTCAATAACGCGTTTCGGCGTTTTGGAACATCCTCAGATTGTCTACAAGACAAAAAAAACAATCAACTAAAAACAAATAGACGGAGGGACACGGTTCTATCTTGTACGACTTCGCGAATAAATAATCTGAAACTTATATTAAAACTTGCGCAAAAGTAACTGGATATATAACCCATACGACATAGAATCAAAAAGGACGAGAAGTGGACCTAATTGGAAGAAAGATTTTAAGACAATAAGCCACCCCTTGTACGAAGGCTCTAAGCACTATGGGACTTAACATCTGAGGTCATCAGTCCCTTAGACTTAGAGAACTACTTAAACCTAACTAACCTACGGACATCACAGACATCCATGCCATAGGCAGGATTCGAACATCCGACCGTAGCGATCGCGCGTTTCCGGACTGAAGCGCCTGGAACAGCGGGCGGCTCATTGTATGAAGGACACAGGATGTTTTCAAAATAGTTTCAAAAAAATAAGCAGATTGAAACGCGTATATGCCGAAACTAAGATGGCATACAAATTTCGTAAAACCAAATACATATTAAGATGCCCATATACGAGTGAAATAAAAAGGTAGAATGATAGTAGCATGATACAGAGAAAGTCAAATATGTCATAAAGGCCCAATAATACGCAGTAAATTGATGAAACTTTTTTTAAAATTTTCTCGTCTCCTTCATACAGAGAGTAGCTTACTGTGTCAATTTCCTACTTTTAATCAGGTCCACCTCTCATTCCTTATGGTTCTATGACTGATGGGTTTTATATCCATTTATTTTTTCGTAATTTTTTGCGCATATTTCAGTTTATTTGTTCTCTTAGTGGTACAGGATAGGACCTTGGCCCTCCCATCATTTCTTCTTAATGGATTGTTTTTTAAGTTTGTAGACAATCTGACGACGCCCCAAAAGGGCGAAATTCATTATTGAAATAAAATAGTTTTGCAGCCCAGACTGGTTTTCAGTTTAATTAAAAGAAAAATATTACATAGTAACTCAGAGCTACACAGTCTGTGGAAATGTCCTTACTATCGAGTGGAACACTGTGCTTGCAATTACGTCCTCTAATTAATTATGTGGTGCATGCTCCAGTTATGCAGTCTGAAGACTAGAATGCTGTAATATTAACGTTTCAACAATGAAACCAGGAGGACACTACCTAAAATGGGCGGGTAAACAATCTGGTGCCTCATCAAATTGAATATCACAGAATCACATTGTCAGGCACTCTCGTCACAAAACATTGGGATTCAGTCACAACGTAAAGAGCAGCCAGAGCTGAGACTCGAGCAGCGGACTGTTATGGAAACTAAACTAAAGTCTCATATGCGCCTGTTGTGTATTAGTAGCTTTTTATTTAAAAGGTCAATGATGTTTTATGTAATAAATCACAAGTAATGTATCTGAAAATTGTTGGTGTTTGATTTGGAAAATTTCTTTATTTCCCTTTTAAATTTTATTAATGAACCTCTTGCTGCTAAAACACATCTAATTTGTCAACTAGTCTTGTAGGACAATGTTTTACAGTATCAGTTTGCCCATAAAATTATCTTTTTTTTGTAATTTGAAAGTGACCAACATTGATTTTGCGAGTGTGTAAAAGTATTTCCAGCAAGTGTAAAGAAACCAGCTACATGCAATTAGTGTAAAATTGTTATCAAAACTTCACTTAAGAACGATTTGGTGTTGGAATCAATACTGTCATCAATCGTAGGCCATCAATCGTAGCTATTACTAAACACTACAGCAAAAAAAAAATAGAGAAATTCACTAAGTTAATGTTTTCTATCATCCATTTATTACACTTTAGCTGGAAATTTTTATAATGGTGCACACACACACACACACACACACACACACACACACACACACACACACACACACACTCTAAAAACATTTATTGTAGATTACAAAACCGCAACTGTCCGCCGTCATACGGCGTGCGCTATAGCTTAACTTAGCCCGCGAATAACATAAAGCTGCAGCAAGTGCAATCTCAAACTTGTCAGCTGGTGAAAGTGTTAAAGTTTTTGTTACAGTTTGCACAACTTTTTTAACTTTACACAGTCGGTGATTTTTCGTAAGCTAATGCTGTTGTAGGTCCATGTAATCATATTACTGATCACTACTTGTGCAATTCCAGCAGGTCAATACGACACCCCTGAAATCCATAATTGCTACAGATCAGCTGAGTTTGAACGCTTCCGTTTGTCTTATTTTAATCTCACTAAAGTATGCATAATTTCACAATTTTTTGGTTGTACGTTTTCATGCGTATTGAATATTGTTTTAACTGATTGAATAAGAACACAAGGCTAGTGTATGAGTTGGAAGGTAAATTAATTTCAGTTATTTTTGTCATGTAACATGTGGGGTTTCAGTAATTACACAGCCCAACGATGGAAAAACTTTTTTGCTGAAAATACATTATTATTATGTTTTTTTAGGGTGAGAAATCAAAATATGATGGTTAAAAAACTGTATCACCCACCATTTATTCACATTTTACAGTTGAATTTATTAAATTAAGCGATTTTTAAAGAATTTAACAGCTTTTATATAGTTAAAACAGTTTAAAAAGGAGGTGTTATGAATGTATGTGACATTGGTAGCACTGATGAAAAACATTTGTCGGCAAAAAAGGTGGATTCTATTTTTGTGTTAATAGATGGTGTTTTCTTTACTGTCAACCTAACCACACTTTCCCGTTTCCTGTACATGTGCTCAGTACAATGTCTAATCGTGGTTGTAAAAACTGTGCTGACAGTTTTTGTTATATTTGTGGTGAATTTGTGATTAAAAAACACCAAAGAAACATTACAGACTTTGTGACAAAGTTTAACTATCATACTTTGGGTCTAAATTTGGTGATCAAGTTAAATCTTGGGCGCCACATAAGGAATGTTATGTGCGTGTCAAAGATCTGAAAAACGGTCGAAAAAGGAGAAAAATGCCTTTAGATTTGCTGGTCCTATGATGTGGAGCGACCCAAGAAATCATTCCGATGATTGCTACTTTTGCAGTGTTGATATTACTGGTCATAATTCGAAAAACAAGAAGGTAATAAGCTACCCTAACCTTTCGTCAGCCATCCGACCAGTAGGGCATGGCGGAGATAGACCATCGCCGATTTATTACGTACTATTACGTGACCGCTATGTATGAATTCACTGTGTACTTATATAACGGAAAGGACCATCTATGTAGTTTCTTTGTCATCTCTTACAGGCCATAAATTTATGCTAATCCAACTATGGGACAGCAGTCTCACGATTATCCTCAATTCAAAGCTCTGAGACGAAGGAACACGACACAGTGAATTAGGACCGAATTATCCTAGAGCGATGTCAGCAGTTGCCACGGCGGCCAGGTGATCGTGAGTAACAAGCCAATCAGTCACGAAACCAGTATGCGATCAACAGTGCCTGTTACACGCAGCCATAGAGTAGAATCGTGAACAGTAGATCTCGACGGTTTATTTTCAGTTAATAATTAGAATTGATTAGTTTTGATTTTAGTTAAGTTTAGAAACAATTATTGTTGTAGACTGTCTAACTTAGTAAAAAGCATTAAAATATCGTTCATGTAATTCTTCTGTATAAGACAACCATTTTTACAGTACAAGGCAATGGATTTAACAAACGGAGGAGCAAATTAAAATGCGAGATGCATTCGATGAAGTGATCGATTCCTAAATGACAGAAGGAAGACCAAGATATATTATCTAGTCGACGACGAAGTCATAAAAATGGAGTACACGCTTGGTAGAAGGATTGGGGTTGAAAACAACAGCGCCGCATCCAAATTGTGTATAAAGGCAGTTACCTTAAACAAAAACCCAAAATCTCGATGGCTAGACAGGGCTTTGAACTTAAGTTCTGTCAAACGTACATTCAGTGCCTCAACCATTACTCCAGCTCGGTCAGCATATATAGGCAAACATATGTTAAAAATGTGTGCATACAATTATGCCCCCCCCCCCCCCATGAACAATGGACCTTGCCGTTGGTGGGGAGGCTTGCGTGCCTCAGGGATACAGATAGCCGTACCGTAGGTACAACCACAACGGAGGGGTATCTGTTGAGAGGCCAGACAAACGTGTGGTTCCTGAAGAGGGGCAGCAGCCTTTTCAGTAGTTGCAAGGGTAACAGTCTAGATGATTGACTGATCTGGCCTTGTAACAATAACCAAAACGGCCTTGCTGTGCTGGTACTGCAAACGGCTGAAAGCAAGGGGAAACTACAGCCGTAATTTTTCCCGAGGGCATGCAGCTTTACTGTATGATTAAATGATAATGGCATCCTCTTGGGTAAAATATTCCGGAGGTAAAATAGTCCCCCATTCGGATCTCCGGGCGGGGACTACTCAAGAGGATGTCGTTATCAGGAGAAAGAAAACTGGCATACTACGAATCGGAGCGTGGAATGTCAGATCCCTTAATCGGGCAGGTAGGTTAGAAAATTTAAAAAGGGAAATGGATAGGTTAAAGTTAGATATAGTGGGAATTACTGAAGTTCGGTGGCAGGAGGAACAAGACTTCTGGTCAGGTGACTACAGGGTTATAAACACAAAATCAAATAGGGGTAATGCAAGAGTAGATTTAATAATGAATAGGAAAATAGGAATGCGGGTAAGCTACTACAAACAGCATAGTGAACGCATTATTGTGGCCAAGATAGATACGAAGCCCACACCTACTACAGTAGTTCCAGTTTATGTGTCAACTAGCTCTGCAGATGACGAAGAAATTGAAGAAATGTATGATCAATTAAAAGAAATTATTCGGATAGTGAAGGGGGACGAAAATTTAATAGTCATGGGTGACTTGAATTCGGAAGTAGGAAAAGGGAGAGAAGGAAACGTAGTAGGTGAATATGGACTGGGGCAAAGAAATGAAAGAGGAAGCCGCCTGGTAGAATTTTGCACAGAGCACAACTTAATCATAGCTAACACTTGGTTTAAGAATCATGAAAGAAGGTTGTATACGTGGAAGAACCCTGGAGATACTAAAAGGTATCAGATAGATTATATAATGGTAAGACAGAGGTTGTGCAGAGTTTCAGGGAGACCATAAGGGAACAATTGACAGGAATGGGGGAAAGAAATGCAGTAGAAGAAGAATGGGTAGCTTTGAGGAATGAAGTAGTAAAGACAGCAGAGGATCAAGTAGGTAAAAAGACGAGGGCTAGTAGAAACCCTTGGGTAACAGAAGAAATATTGAATTTAATCGATGAAAGGAGAAAGTACAAAAATGCAGTAAATGAAGCAGGCAAAAAGGAATACAAACGTCTAAAAAATGAGATCGACAGGAAGTGCAGAATGGCTAAGCAGGGATGGCTAGAGGACAAATGTAAGGATGTAGAGGCTTATCTCACTAGGGGTAAGATAGATACTGCCTACAGGAAAATTAAGGAGACCTTTGGAGAGAAGAGAACCACTTGTATGAACATCAAGAGCTCAGATGGAAACCCAGTTCTAAGCAAAGAAGGGAAAGCAGAAAGGTGGAAGGAGTGTATAGAGGGTCTATACAAGGGCGATGCACTTAAGGACAATATTATGGAAATGGAAGAGGATGTAGAAGAAGATGAAATGGGAGATACGATACTGCGTGAAGAGTTTGACAGAGCACTGAAAGACCTGAGTCGAAACAACGCCCCCGGAGTAGACAACATTCCATTGAAACTACTGACGGCCTTGGGAGAGCCAGTCCTGACAAAACTCTTCCATCTGGTGAGCAAGATGTATAAAACAGGCGAAATACCCTCAGACTTCAAGAAGAATATAATAATTCCAATCCCAAAGAAAGCAGGTATTGACAGATGTGAAAATTACTGAACTATCAGTTTAATAAGCCACTGCTGCAAAATACTAACACGAATTCCTTACAGACGAATGGAAAAACTAGTAGAAGCCGACCTCGGGGAAGACCAGTTTGGATTTCGTAGAAATACTGAAACACGTGAGGCAATGCTGACCTTACGACTTATCTTAGAAGAAAGATTAAGGAAAGGCAAACCTACGTTTCTAGCATTTGTAGACTTAGAGAAAGCTTTTGACAATGTTGACTGGAATACTCTCTTTCAAATTCTGAAGGTGGCAGGGGTAAAAAACAGGGAGCGAAAGGCTATTTACAATTTGTACAGAAACCAGATGGCAGTTATAAGAGTCGAGGGACATGAAAGAGAAGCAGTGGTTGGGAAGGGAGTGAGACAGGGTTGTAGCCTCTCCCCGATGTTATTCAATCTGTATACTGAGCAAGCAATAAAGGAAACAAAAGAAAAATTCGGAGTAGGTATTAAAATCCATGGAGAAGAAACAAGGATGTAGGTTGCAGTAGGTACTGGGAGCTAAGAACCTTGCACAGGATAGAGTAGCATGGATAGCTGCATCAAACCAGTCTCAGGACTGAAGACCACAACAACAACAACAACAACAACAACTCTCTGTATCTATATCAGTCAATCGTGTTTTGCTCGTTTGGTCTCTTGTTAAATCTAATAGTGACTTCATAACCCCAGGAAGTGGCTTGAAAAAATTACGCCACTGAGGCATTTGAATGATGTCATTCGGTGTTACCTTGAAGCCCACGTCGCCACTACTTTAAAAGTTGGCTGATGAGGGTCTGCTGACCGGCAGAGCTGACAACATTAACATTAAATAAACGCAGTTGAGACTGTTTCTTACAATCAAAACATAGCAATCGCTACAGATGCACATAAATTGTGTCTAAAATTCGTAATATTTTTGAGATAAAAAAATAAATAAGTTTTATGCAATTTTTTCACATGTAAGTTTGGCTCAAATGGCTCTAACTGCTGAGGTCATCAGTCGCCTAGAACATAGAACTAATTAAACCTAACTAACCTAAGGACATCACACACATCCATGCCCGAGGCAGGATTGGAACCTGCGACCGTAGCGGTCGCTCGGCTCCAGACTGTAGCGCCTAGAACCGCACGGCCACTCCGGCCAGCCACATGTAAGGATGAAGGGGTAAGAGTTCACCTTTTCTTATTGAGACCTATCTACTCACAATTCATTTTTTGTTCGTTTCAACTACGCCAGGGCGTCACAATCGAATACCAAACCTGAAATACGAGTATAACAGCCATCCTACAGTACAGGGTGTAACTCAGAGCATTCACTAGTTAATACCTTAGCTGAAATTGCAGTAAAGGACAGAAAAATTGGAGTGTACTTTAAAACTAATGGAATCTTTACATGATGAGTTTTTCACTCGGCTGTGCAGTGTGAGCTGAGATGAAACTTCTTGGCAAAGGAAAACTATATGGCACGCCTAGACTCGGACTCAGGACCTCTGCTTTTCGCGGGCAAGTGCTCTACTAACTGAGCTACAGTCTGCCAGGAAGTTTCATATCGGCGCACACTCCGCTGCAGAGTCAAAAGTTCTTTGTGGAAACATCCCCCACGTTGTAGCTAAGCAATGACTCCGCAATATCTTTTCTTCCAGGAGTGATAGTCCGGTAAGTTTCACGGGAGAACTTCTACAGAATTTGATAATGAAGTACTGGGGGGAAGTAAAGAAGTGAGGACGAGTCGTGAGTCATGTTTAGGTAGCTCAGATGGTAGAGAACGTGCCCAAAAAAGGCAAACGTCTCGCGTTCGAGTCTCGGTCTGGCACACAGTTTGAATCAGCCATGAAATTTAAACTGAACTTTTGCGAAACACAAAGTATAAAAATAAAATGTACAAAAAAGTTAGATCTTCAAAATTCAACGAAACTAATTTAATATGAACGGACTTACAACGAGAAAACAGTTTCAACTAACTTTAGTATCGTCACTCTGTCATTTAAAGCCGTAAAGAGTTCGACATTGCACCGCGACGTGCGGGTTCAATGCATCATTTATTATTGTCAGTTAAGGTCAGCGTGCTAGTTTACCGGTGGTGGTCGTTGACATTGTAGACTGTGTCTTTTGCACCCACAAATGTTCTCGTCAGTACATGGTAGTGCCAGGTGCTTAGGTACGGGTGTAGAGCATAACTGAGCCTTACGTTATTACAGAGAGGAGGTCGGGTTATGCCGAAGAATGCAAAAATAATGTTTTTGGCATTACCTGTCATCCTACCTCAGTCGCGAGTTCGGTGCAACGCAATGCTTTAGAAAAAGTGGCTACTACTTCTCTTATGCAACCAAACTGTGGTGTCACCGCCAGACACCACACTTGCTAGGTGGTAGCCTTTAAATCGGCCGCGGTCCGGTAGTATACGTCGGACCCGCGTGTCGCCACTATCAGTGATTGCACACCGAGCGCCGCCACACGGCAGGTCTACAGAGACTTCCTAGCACTTGCCCCAGTTGTACAGCCAACTTTGCTAGCGATAGTTCACTGACTTCTACGCTCTCATTTGCCGAGACGATAGTTAGCATAGCCTTCAGCTACGTTATTTGCTACGACCTAGCAAGGCGCCAGTATCCGTAGTATTGATATTGTGAATCATGTAGCATAATGAGCGACGTTCTTCATTAATGGATTAAAGTTAAGTATTCCACCAGCTACGTCCGTTTTTCTCACTTCTAACTCCCTTGTCGTGTTCCAGACCTCACGCCAGCCTGCGTGAGCTGAGACGCGAGCATTTCGCCCTCCTTTAGAAAAACAGGGTTGGCTCTCCTGCCAACCACAACACAAACTTTATTTTGTTCGTTAAATCTTTCACCCATATCTTTTAGGCTTATTCTGGTTTCAACATGGGCTGCCACATTTTCTTTTTTTTGCCGAACTGTTCGGTATTTTCAGCCCCGTGTTCGGTGTTCGATACTGAAGAACGAACGGTTTGGCATTTTTAGAATTCCAGTCATGCTACTAATTTATTTACTTTGTATACCATTTATTAAATTTATTTCAGGAACGCATTCAAGTTCTGGAATCCGAATACATAAATTCTGTAGAATCATATAATATTATGTCACATTAAAAATGGTACTGAGTCACATACGAATGACGTTTAATTCGGGTCAAAAGCTAACCAGCCAACCAATGAGCCGGAGATTGCCTTAAAGTTTTTGTCTACCGAAACTCGTCTTTTAAGATTTTCAATGACGTGGACGTACTCCTGTATATAAAAAATATATACAATCATAAAAAATGGTGGGTATTGAAAAAGACATTGATAAAAATACTTTATACGAAGAGGTCAATATACTAAATAAAACCTTCGAACAATTGGACAGTGAGGCTTCTACAAACATCAAAATGGAGGCAGACAGATACGAAAAAAGCCGCCTATACTGTCGCAAACCAGCACCCAGCATTATGCTACTACCAGTAATGATGTAACTTCCCGGATCCTCCCGAAATCATCTGAAGATGAACCTTAAAGAGTTCGGAAACCGGTTCATGTAATAAAGCATTATTATTGAGAAAAAAAGTGACTGGTTGTAGTTGTGTATAACTTATTTACATATTTTTTAATGTTTATCAAGTGTTTTATTACGTTCACCCTCAGCCCTCAGCTTACCTCATACTTTCAGCACATACTTTCTCCAGGCAATGTTTGGTAATTTTGTCAATCTAATCTGGCAACCCTATGTTCAACGCTGAAAATTTTGTCAATTTAACTTGGCAGCCCTAGTTTCAACACAAAAATAACTTTTATAACAATTGTTTAATTGATATAAATATTTTATTTTTAGTAATTTAGTTCCGATATGCAGCGTTTCATAGCGACACTTTTGGGTTAACCCCCTGTTTTACGTTACTTGTAACTACACACAGGATGATCCCAAACTCTACCGATAAAATTTCTGATGCTGCTTAGGAACATTTTCTGAGTATTTTGGTATAAGGGGCGTGTTTTCTGCGGCTTTGGTTGGTCGGTTTGTGGGGGTTAAAGGGACCAGACTGCTACGGTCATCGGTCCCTTTTTCCAAATACTAAAAACACCCACAGAGAATAAAAACGATCAACAGACGATAAGACAGACGACACAGAACAAGAGAAACGTAGACAAAGACCAGACAAGACGAACTAAAATCACACAGAGTGTGACGGTGGTTGGCCGACCATACAAACAAAAAGGGAAAAGCCAACCACCGAGAAACACATGAAAAAAAAATCTGACAAATCGTAGGGCATAGGCCAGAATCAACACAAAAACTCACACACTTACATTAAGCGATAAAATCCCCCTGCCCGAATAAAACGCAGAACTATGTCCGCTATGGAAGAGTCGTCAGATAAAAGCGCAGAGAGCGTATCAGGCAGCGCAAAAGTCTGCCTGAGCACAGATAAAAGGGCGCACTCCAACAGAATACGGAACACCGTCAAGGACGCCCCACAACGACAAAGAGGGGGATCCTCACGACACAGCAAATAACTGTGCGTGAGTCGGGTGTGGCCAATGCGGAGCCGACAAAGGACGACTGATTCCCTGCGGTTGGCTCGCATGGATGACCGCCACACAGTAGTCGTCTCCTTGATACGGCGGAGTTTGTTTGGCACGGGCAGGTTGCGCCAATCAGTGTCCCATAAATCGAAAACTTTGCGGCGTAATAGTGCCCGCAAATCAGTCGCCGGGAGGCCAAATTCTCAGAGATGGTGCGCTAGTGGCCTCTTTCGCCAGGCGGTCAACAGTTTCATTTCCGGGGTCCAAACAAAGACCACAGATCTGCCGCAACGGGCAAGAGTATGCAGGGACTCCTGGATAGCCATCACCGGACGAGAACGAGGGAAACACTGGTCGAGAGCTCGTAAACCGCTCAGGGAATCGCTACAGATAACGAAGGACTCACCTGAGCAGGAGCGGATATACTCTAGGGCACGAAATATGGCGACCAGCTCAGCAGTGTAAACACTGCAGCCGGCCGGCAACGAACGTTGTTCAGAATGGTCCCCTAGAGTTAGTGCATAACCGACTAGACCAGCAACCATCGAACCGTCGGTATAGACAAGGGGCATGGTTTCCGCGGCTTTTGCAGATTTATATTGTAATCGTAATTTATTCGGTTTGCTACTCCACTTGTTTCCGTGAAAATACCTTCATATCAGTGGAAAAGCCTGTGGTATCCAGTCACTGCAATACCAAAAGATCGGGATTCTACAGACGTAGAAATACTGTGACTGGGTGCCGTCACTGCAGAAACAGTTAAGCATAGTGCCGTTGTGCTGCTCTTCTGTTACTGTACATTCCGTGAACCCATGCACGTGCCACGCTTGGGGCAAGTCTTCAACGGTAACTGCTTCGTATCATAGCTAAGCACAACTAACATTTTCGGGAAAACAAAAGCGAAACATAACCGAACAGTACAGAGTGAAGTGGGTATGGTATTACTGATTTCAATAAACATCGGGAATTAGTGGAACAAGTTGACATTTGCAGCGTTGTGCTGATATTTTCAGTGCAATACAGATACGAAGATAAATGTGGATGGAATGGAGGGTAATAACTCAAACGGAATGCAATTATTTTGTAACGAGCCACCGGATCTAGATCTACGTGATTACCCTGCTATTCACAATAAAATGTCTGGCAGAGGGTGCGATGAACCGCCTTCAAGCTGTCTCTACCGTTCCACTCTCGAACGGCACGCGGGAAAAACGAGCACTTAAATTTTTCTGTGCGAGCCCTGATTTCTCTTATTTTATCGTGATGATTTCTCCCTAGGTAGGTGGGTGCCAGAAGAATGTTTTCGCAATCGGAGGAGATAGCTGGTGATTGAAATTTTACGAGAAGATCCCGTCACAACGAAAAACTCCTTTGTTTTAATGATTGCCACTCCAATTCACGTATCGTGTCTGTGGCACTATCTTCCCTATTTCGCGATAATACGAAACGAGCTGCCCTTCTTTGAATTTTTTCGATGTCATCCGTCAGTCCCACCTGATGCGGATCCCACACCTCATACCAATTATCCAGAATAGGGCGGACAAACGTGGTGTAAGCAGTCTCTTTAGTAGACCTGTTGCACCTTCTGAGAGTTCTGCCAATGAATCGCAGTCTTTGGTTTACTCTACCCACAACATTATCTATGTGATCATTCCTATTCAAGTTATTTGTAATTGTAATCCCTAAGTATTTAGTTGAATTTACGGCCTTCAGATTTGTGTGACTTATCACGTAATCGAAATTTATCAGATTTCTTTTAGTACTCATGTGAATAGCTTCACACTTTTTTTTGTTCAGGGTCAATTGCCACTTTTCGCACCGTACAGATATCTTATCTAAATCATTTTGCAATTGGTTTTGGTCATCTGATGACCAAAATCATTTTGCAATTGGTTTTGGTCATCTGATGACTTAACAAGACGGTAATTGACAGCATCATCTGCAAATAATCTAAGAGGACTACTCAGATCGTCTCCTATGTCGTTAATATAGATCAGGAACAGTAGAGGGCCAATAATTCTTCCTCAGGGAATGCTGGATATAATTTTTGTTTTACTCGATGACTTTCCGTCTATTACTACGAATTGTGACCTTTCTGACAGGAAATCACGAATTGCGTCGCACAACTGAGGCGATATTCCATAGGCACGGACTTTGTTTACAAGACGCTTGTGAGGAACTGTGTTGAAAGCTTTCAAGAAATCTAATAATATGGTAACATTTGACATCCCCTGTCGATATCACTCAATAATTCACGAGTTTAAAGAGCTAGTTGTGTTTCACAAAAACGATATTTTCTGAATCCGCGCTGACTATGTGTCAATAAATCGTTTTCTTCGAGATACACAGTATATCTTTCAAAACCCTACTGCAAATCGATGTAAATGATATAGGCTCGTAATTTAACGGATTACTTCTATTTCCATTTTTAGGTATTGATGTGACTTGAGCAATTTTCCAGTCTTTAGGTACGCATCTTTCTGTAAGCAAGCGGTTATATATAATTCATAAATCGGAAGTTATTGCAATTGCATACGCTGAAAGGAACCTGACTGGCATACAATCTGGACTGGAGGCGTTGCCTCTATTAAGTGATTCAAGCTACTTTGTTACACCGAGGATATCTTCTTCTGTGTTTCTCATCTTGGCAGTTGTTCTTGATTGGAACTCAAGAAGATTTACTGCGTCTGCTTTGGTGAAGGAGTTTCGGAAAACCATGCTTAACAACTCTGCTTTAGTGGCACTGTCATCAGTGACTTCATCGTTGTTATTGCGCAGTTAAGGTATTGATTGCGTCTTGCCACTGGTGTGCTTTATGTATGACCAGAATCTCTTTGGTTTTTCTGCCAGATTCCGAGACAGAATGTCGTTGTGGAAATTATTAAAAGCATCTCGCATTGAAGTACGCGCTATATTTAGAACTGCTGCAAAACTTCGCCAATCTTGACGATTTTGCGTTGTTTTAAATCTGACACGTTTTTTTCGCTGCTTCTGCAACAGCGATCTGACCTGTTTCGTGTACTATGGGGGATCAATACCACCACTTATTAATTTATATGGTGTATATCTCTTAGCCGCCGTCGATACTATCTCTTTGACATCATTTCACATCTTTTCTACGTTTACATGATCAGACCAGAAGGAGTGAAGACTGGGTCTTAAAAAGACGTTAAGAGCATTTTTATAACCTTTTTTAAAATAGATATACTTTGGTTTCTTTTTGATGGTTGTAGGTGTTACGGCAGTCAGCCAAGCAGCAACTGCCTTGTGGTCGCCAATCCCTGTATTCGTCACAATACTCACTATTTGTCCAGGATTATTGGTTGCTAAAAGGTCAAGTGTGCTTTCGCAACCATTTACACTTCCAGTGGGCTCATAAACTAACTGTTCAACATAATTTTATGAGAAAGCATTCAGTACAATTTCAGATGACGTTTTATGCCTGTCACCGGCTTTAAACGTATAATTTTTCCAGCATATCGAGGGTAGATTGAAGTCACCACCGACTATAATTGTATGAGTGGGATACCTATTTGAAATAAGACTCAAGTTTTCTTTGAACTGTTCAGCAACTATATCTTCTGCGTCAAGGGGTCGATAAAACGATCCAATTAATAGTTTAGTCCAATTATCAGGTATATCTTCTTCCTATACTATTTCACACGAACTATCTACTTCAGTTTGACCGCTACGGTCGCAGGTTCGAATCCTGCCTCGGGCATGGATGTGTGTGATGTCCTTACGTTAGTTAGGTTTAAGTAGTTCTAAGTTCTAGGGCACTGATGACCTCAGATGTTAACTCCCACAGTGCTCAGAGCCATTTGAACCATACTTCAGTTTCGCTACAAGGCAAACTACCTCTGACAGCAATAAATACTCCACCACCAACTGTATTTAATCTATCCTTTTTGAACACTGTTAGATCGTTCAAAAAAAACTTCTGAACTTATTTCCGGCTTCCACTCCACCTCTCTGTATCTACAACTGTTTGAGCTTGAGTGCTTTCTATTAGGGCTTGGAGCTTTGGTTCTTTCCCAACACAGCTACGACAATTTACAGGTACAAAACCAATCGTTTCTGCGACTACCTTACTGTGTTTTACGTCCCCCTCTTTTAGACAGACGCCCCTTCTGTGGTTCCCTGAGACCCTCTAACCTAAAAAATCGCCCGGTCCCTTCCACACAGGCCCCGCTACCCATGTAGCCGCCTCCTGTGTGTAGTGGACTCCTGATCTATTAAGCGGAACCCGGATACCTTATGGCGCAAGTCAAGGAACCTGCAGCCTACACGGTTACAGAGCCGCCTGAACCTATGATTCAGACCCTCCACACGGCTCCGCACCAAATGACCACAGTCGGTTTTTATGGACGATGCTGCAGATGGTGAGCTCCACCTTCATTTCGCAAGCAAGACTGGCAGTCTTTACCATATCCGCTAGCCGCCCGAAACCAGACAGAATCTGCTCCGATGCAATACGACACGCGTCATTGGTACCGACATGAGCCACCAGGTGCAATTGGCTGCACCCTGTACTCTTGATGGCATCCGGAAACACCTTTTCCACATCCAGAATGACTCCCCCCAGTATGCACACAGAGTTCACACAGGCTTCCTTCCCCTCCTTGGCAGCCATGTTTCTAAGAGGCCCCATCACGCGCCTAACATTGGAGCTCCCAACTACCAGCAAACTCACCCTCTGTGAAATCCCAGACCTTGCAGGCCAAAAGGCATCCTCTGGAACAGGGTGGACTACTACACCCAGCTCGAGACATCGTCAGCCACAGATAACGTCCGAAACTTGTTCATCAAACGAACCGGGGAGGCCTTACGATCGGATCCTCGGAAAGTCTTTCGCTGCCTGCCAGACTTTGGCATGATCTCTCACTCTTCCACGGGTGAGGGGCCAACCTCAGTGCAGGCAGTACCCAGGGTGGCCATAGCATTGGATCGATCAGGGAACCGTGGGACGTGCTTGACGTCCCTCGCATCCCCGTGTCCGACCCCGACAGTGACGCCCCTTGGCAGCAGCCTCAAGCTGTGTGACGGAAGCCAACGCAGCCTGGAGCTGTGAGCAAAGGGTCGCCAACTCAGCTCGCATCTGTACACAGCAGTTCCTATCCATTACTGCAGTCACTCCTGTCTGAAGCTCGTAAAAATATGCAACAAACGAACAGTGTACTCGCATTATTAGTAACAGGAACTAGTGGTGCGCTCTCGCTGACGGTCTAACCGACACTGTCCTAACCAAACAAACAAAAGCCTGTGCGATACGAGGGTGGGTGGATGTAAGAGTCGATAACAACGGCGGTATTGTACGCTACACTGTTATTAAAATAAAAAATTGTGCATAGTAAACACTGTAACACGCAAGAAAACACAAAAATAAACCAGTAACTACACAGGTATCTGTAAATATAAGTCGTTCCCGTTGGAAGCTCGTGAAAATATATAACAAACGAATGGTGTACTCCCTTTATTGGCAGCAGGAACTTGGGTACCCCAAGTGCCTTATTCCAAAATACTCGGAAAATACCCCGAGCAATCTCAGAAACTTCTTCCGTGGACTCGGATTGATGTTTTCCTTTATCTCTGCTCACTTCCGTGTGTTCCAAACGGCTCTTTTTATACGATTTCTGGGAGAGAATAATGAAACTTCGTGGTATAAAGGTGCTACATCGCACAGCATTGTGTTTACTACGCTTTACATTGATATGAGGCTAGATAAGAGATCACAGGAAGCTATGATTTGTAGAGCGTGGCAGCAGAGTGGCAATATTGGGGCAGGGAGAGGTTAGGTGGTATCGGACCCACTCTCATATTATTCGTGTGTGTTTTTGTGACTGGATGGACCCGTTTGTGTACCTTCTTTTTTATAGTTAGCTACAGTAATTTAACTTGGTGGTAGGTTGTCTCTCGATGGAAATGTGGTTGTTAGGTGAGTACCCAGCTCTACGGTCAAGATGACGGTGATCTCGGAGCACGTCTTGGGGAGGTTGACGACGTAGCAGATGAAGGCCTCGGTGAGGGTGAGCACGGCCCCCAGCACAATGTCCTTGATGGCGCCCACCAACAGCCACGGAACCATGCGGGACGGCGACTTCCCCTGCAACCACAAAACAACACTCACCTGCTTCGCCAAAGCTGGGCATTACTTGGAAATCGTGCATTGCTCAGATAGTAAGAAAAGAAGATGAATTTACCAAAAACGATGGAACTTCTACTTTAGTTTTCCGGATACAACATTAAATACACTCGTGAAAAAAAACCTTAACACCAAGAAAGAGTTGTGCACATAAATTAAAGCTGTTGGGCAGGTTTCTACATCTGAAACATGATATCTAATCTACACTAATGGCCATTAAAATTCCTATACGAAAAAGAAATGCAGATAATAAACGGGTATTCATTGGACAAATATATTATACTAGAACTGGCATGTGATTACATTTTCACGCAATTTGGGTGCATAGATCCTGAAAAATCCGTACCCAGAACAACCACCTCTGGCCGTAATAACGGCCTTGATACACCTGGGCATTGAGTCAGACAGAGCTTGGATGGGGTGTACAGGTACAGCTGACCATGCAGCTTCAACACGATACCACAGTTCATCAAGAGTAGTGACTGGCGTATTGTGACGAGCCAGTTGCTCGGCCACCATTGACCAGACGTTTTCAATTGGTGAGAGATCTGGAGAATTCGCTGGCCAGGGCAGCAGTAGAACATTTTCTGTATCCAGAAAGGCCCGTACAGGACTTGCAACATGCGGTCGTGCATTATCCTGCTGAAATGTAGGGTTTCGCAGGGATCGAATGAAGGGTACAGCCACAGGTCGCAACACATCTGAAATGTCAAGTCCACTGTTCACAGTGCCATCAATGCGAACAAGAGGTGACCGAGACGTGTAACCAATGTCATCTCATAACATCACCTCGGGTGATGCGTCAGTATGGCGATGACGAACACACGCTTCCAATTTGCGTTCACCGCGATGTCGCCAAACACGATGCTGTAAACAGAACCTGGATTCATCCGAAAAAATGACGTTTTGCCATTCGTGCACCCAGGTTCGTCGTTAAGTACACCATCGCAGGCTCTCCTGTCTGTGATGCAGCGTCAAGGATAACCGCAGCCATGGTCTCAGAGCTGATAGTCCATGCTGCTGCAAACGTCTTCGAACTGTTTGTGCAGATGGTTGTTGTCTTGCAAACTTCCCCATCTGTTGACTCGGGGATCGAGACGTGGCTGCACGATCCGTTACAGCCATGCGGATAAGATGCCTGTCATCTCGAGTGCTAGTGATACGAGGCCGTTGGGATCCAGCACGGCGTGCCGTATTACCCTCCTGAACCCACCGATTCTATATTCTGCTAACAGTCACTGGATCTAGATCAATGCGAGCACCAATGTCGCGATACGATAAACCGCAATCGCGATAGGCTACAATCCGACCTTTATCAAAGTCGGAAACGTGATGGTACGCTTTTCTCCTCCCTAAACGAGGCGTCACAACAACGTTTGACCAGGCAACGCCGTCAACTGCTGCTTGTGTATGAGAAATCGGTTGGAAACTTTCCTCATGTCAGCACGTTGTAGGTGTCGCCACCGACGCCAACCTTGTGTGAAAGTTCTCAAAAGCTAATCATTTGCATATCACAGCATCTTCTTCCTGTCGGTTAAATTTCGAGTGTGTAGCACGTCATCTTCGTGGTGTAGCAATTTTAATGGCCAGTAGTGTAATGTCGCGCCAATCGCGCAAGGGTAGCTCCGGTAGCGCCACTGTGAGGATGCAAATCAGGTTTCCCTTAATTGCACGCTGAAACGGTAGTGAGCATTAAGTACCTTTGAGGTTGGACGAGATGAGTTAATATTAGTTAACAATGCCTTTGAGGCGACAAAGACGCCACAAAAAAAAAGAGAGAAGAAAAACTCGCTGAGTTTGAACGAGTTCCAGAAGCTGGATGTTCATTTGCGATACTGCAAAAAGACTTGGCACGAATGTAGCCACTGCACACGGTTGTTGGCAGCGATGGTCACAGGAATGTACGGTGGCAAGAAGACCAGGCTGCAGACGCCCGCGTGGTACTACCGACAGGCAAGACCGCCGAGGTTGCTGTACGGCTGCACCTGCAGCGGCAGTCGAAGCACCAGTTGGCACCGCAGTGATACAAAAAGGTGTTGCCAACCGGTTACTTCAAGGACAGCTCCGAGCCAGGAGCCACGTAGCGTGCGTTCCACTGATCCCAAACCACCACTATTTGCGACTTCAGTGGTCCCAAGCGAGAGCTCATTGGAGGGCTGAGTGGACGCCTTAGGTGTTTTCCGATAAAAGCTGGTTCTGCCTCGGTGCCAGTGGCGCCTGCGTGTTGGTAAGAAGGAGGCCAGTTGAAGGTTGCAACCAACCTGTCTCTATGCTAGACGTACTGGACCTAAACTTGGCCATTTGGTCTGGGGTGCGATTTCTCATGACAGCAGGAGCACTCTCGTGGCTATCCCACGCACCCTGACTGCACAATTGTGCATCGGTCTGGTGAGTCAACCTGTTGTGCTCCCATTCATGAACAACATTCCAGCCGGTGTTTTCCAACACGTTAGCGCTCGCCAACATACCGCTGTTGTAACCTAAGTTGCTCTACAGAACGTCGACACGTTGCTTTGGCCCGCTCAATCACCAGAGCTGTCTCCAATCGATCACATATTGGACATGATCGGACGACAACTCCAGCGTCATCCACAATCAGCATTAAAAGTCCTTCTATTGACCAACCGAGCGCAACAGGCATGGAACTCCATCCCACAAACTGACATCCGGCAAGTGTATAACACAGTGAATCGACATCTACATTAACGTCCATACTCCGCAAGTCACCCGACGGTGTGTGGCGGAGGGAACCTTGAGTACCTCTATCGGTTCTCCCTTCTATTCCAGTCTCGTATTGTTCGTGGAAAGAAGGATTGTCGGTATGCCTCTGTGTGGGCTCTAATATCTCTGATTTTATCGTCATGATCTCTTCGTGAGATATACGTAGGAGGGAGCAATATACTGCTTGACACCTCGGTGAAGGTATGTTCTCGAAACTTCAACAAAAGCCCGTACCGAGGTACTGAACGTCTCTCCTGCAGAGTCTACCACTGGAGTTTATCTATCAACTCCGTAACGCTTTCGCGATTACTAAATCATCCTGTAACGAAGCGCCTGCTCTCCGTTGGATCTTCTCCATTTCTTCTATCAACCCTATCTGGTACGGATCCCACACTGCTGAGCAGTATTCAAGCAGTGGGCGAACAAGCGTACTGTAACATACTTCCTTTGTTTTCGGATTGCATTTACTTAGGATTCTTCCAGTGAATCTCAGTCTGGCATCTGTTTTACCGACGATCAACTTCAAATGATCGTTCCATTTTTAATAACTCCTAATGCGTACTCCCAGATAATTTATGGAATTAAATGCTTCCAGTTGCTGACCTGCTATATTGTAGCTAAATGATAAGGGATCTTTCTTTTTATATATTCGCAACACATTACACTTGTCTATATAGAGATTCAATTGCCATTCCGTGCACCATGCGTCAATTCGCTGCAGATCCTCCTGCATTTCAGTACAATTTTCCATTGTTACAACCTCTCGATACACCACAGCAGCATCCGCAAAAAGCCTCAGTGAACTTCCGATGTCATCCACAAGGTCATTTATGTATACTGTGAATAGCAACGGTCCTACGACACTCCCCTGCGGCACACCTGAAATCACTATTACTTCGGAAGACTTCTCTCCATTGAGAATGACATGCTGCGTTCTGTTATCTAGTAACTTTTCAATCCAATCACACAATTGGTCTGATAGTCCATATGCTCTTACTTTGTTCATTAAACGACTGTGGGGAACAGTATCGAACGCCTTGCGGAAGTCAAGAAACACGGCATCTACCTGGGAACCCGTGTCTATGGCCCTCTGAGTCTCGTGGACGAATAGCGCGAGCTGGGTCTCACACGACCGTCTTTTTCGAAACCTATGCTGATCCCTACAGAGTAGATTTCTAGTCTCCAGAAAAGTCATTATACTCGAACATAATACGTGTTCTAAAATTCTAAAACTGATAGACGTTAGAGATATAGGTCTATAGTTCTGCACATCTGTTCAACGTCCCTTCTTGAAAACGGGGTTGACGTGTGCCCTTTTCCAATCCTTTGGAACGCTACGCTCTTCTACTGACCTACGATACGCCGCTGCAAGAAGGGGGCAAGTTCCTTCGCGTACTCTGTGTAAAATCGAATTGGTATCCCATCAGGTCCAGCGGCCTTTCCTCTTTTGAGCCATTTTAATTGTTTCTCTATCCCTCTGTCGCATAGCCCTCCTCACTCTACAATTCGCTTCGCGTAGTTTTTGTTTGTGTGGAAGGCTTCGGCTATGTTAATGTTTGCTGTGAAGTTCCTTTTGCTTCTGCAGCAGTTTTCTAACTCGGTTGTTGTACCACGGTGGCTCTTTTCCATCTCTTATGATCTTGCTTGGCACATACTCATCTAACACATATTGTACGATGGTTTTGAACTTTGTCCACTGTTCCTCAACACTATCTGTACTTGAGACAAAACTTTTGTGTTGAGCCATCAGGTACTCTGAAATCTGCTTTGGTCACTTTTGCTAAACAGAAAAATCTTCCCACCTTTTTTAATATTTCTATTTACGGCTGAAATCATCGATGCAGTAACCGCTTTATGATCGCTTACTCCCTGTCCTGCGTTAACTGTTTCAAATAGTTCGGGTCTGTTTGTCACCAGAAGGTCTAATATGTTATCGCCACGAGTCGGTTCTCTGTTTTAGTGCTCAAGGTAGTTTTCAGATAAAGCACTTAAAAAATTTCACTGGATTCTTTGTCCCTGCCACCCGTTATGAACATTTGAGTCTCCCAGTCTATATCTGGCAAATTAAAATCTCCACCCAGAACTATAACATGGTGGGGAAATCTACTCGAAATATTTTCCAAATTATCCTTCAGGTGCTCAGCCACAACAGCTGCTGAGCCAGGGGTCCTATAGAGACATCCAATTACCATGTCTGAGCCTGCTTTAACCGTGACCTTCACTCAAATTATTTCACATTTCGGATCTCCGTCAATCTCCTTCGATACTATGCACTTCTTATCGCCATAAACACGCCTGTCTCTGCGGTATACATTCCAATCTGAGTTTAGAATTTCATTACTGTTTACATCTGGTTTGAGCCAACTTTCTGTCCCTAGTACTATGTGGGCATTGTGACCGTTTATTAATGAGAGCACTTCTGGGACCTTTCTATAGACGCTCCTGCAGTTTACTATTAGTAGCTTAATAGTGTTATTCCCTGTTGCATTTGCCTACTCCTGCCTTGCCGCGTCTCAGGAGGCGTCATGTCGGGCCTAGGGAGGAATTCTCTAACCTATAAAACCCACATGTGCACTCCACACGTACTCCGCTACCCTTGTAGCCGCTTCATGCGTGTAGTGCACGCCTGATCTATTCAGGAGTATCCTACATTTCTCCACCCGATAGCGGAGGCCGAGAAATTTGCACCCCAGATCTTCCCAGAATCGTATGAGCCTCTGGTTTAAGCATTCCACTCGGCTCCAAACCAGAGGACCGCGATCGGTTCTGGGAACGATACTACAAATAGTTAGCTCACATTCCACCCCGCATTTGGATGCCCGTATTCAACGTTCTTGCGGTTACATTAGCTATTAATGTACCAGGACTTCCCATTTGCAATGGCTTATCTCGCTCTTTCATTAACCTGTGATCTTTCAGTGTTAATCACTTACATGTGTTACCTAGACAAATGTATTCCCGAAAATTTGTTACTCTACATCTATATTTTTGGCGTTGGCATTTTTTTCCGTCATTGTAATAAGTGCTAAAATTTTCACAATGATTTTGTATGTGTTCACAAGGCAAGAGAGAGACGGAAAGTAGAGAATATCATTTGTTAGGAATGAAAGTAGTTCTAAATTATTTTATTTTGTTGTAACTTCTTAAAATTAATAATTATTGGTTTTCACCAATATGGCACTAACATATACATTCATTTGTACTAACAAACCCATGAGCCCAGACGTCTCAGATGAGAGACGGCTGGTAGATTCGAGCAGCCAAGTAATGGAAACCCAGCAGATCTCTAGAGATCCCACAGAAGTCGCTTGTTGAAATCTCGTGCTCGTAGTTTTTCAGGAATGTCTATTTAGTGTGGTAATGGAAATAAGTGTCAGGTATGGCAGAATTCAGTTCCTCGCTTGGACCGAGTCTTTGAATAGGAATCATAAGAATCACTCACTGTCACATTTGTCGGTTATTTGTTTCTTCAAGTAATGTAAGTCTTTGATGTCCAATATATTTCAGTTATCGAGTCAAAATATAGATTTATCCAGCGATACGACCTTCCCTGTTCACTCATAACCCATGATTAACCCTGATCAAAGCATTATCCCTTGATTGATGAATATATGCAAGATCGAGTACCATGCCTACAACATGTACAGTACTATTGTTAACTATTTTATCATAAGTGCGACGCTTTAAAAAGATACCTGAGCTCACCAGAATCTCTTTTCTTAAAATCTTGGAAAAAGAGTTAAGAGAACCAAGTTACGTAAAGACAAAAGAAATATGAAGGCGTTATTGATTTAAATGTGAAGTGTTTTGAAATTATCTGATAAACAGAACAATGTGATCCCATTATACAAAGAAAACCTGTTATCACCGAAAGTCCCCTGTGCAAAATATAGGTTCCTTAAGTCTTAAGATTCTGTTGCTTCTACTTTTAAGTGTCTCTCACAATATACGATCGCTTTAGGACTGCTTAGTGTATCCACTTTCCTTCTATTTCTGCCAATTTCCTCCTTGTCACCTAGCTGCACACCATACCAGACAATTTCACTGTAGTCACAACACGCTCAAAATTCACCGTTCACCAGGCATCCACAGTGCAATACACGCCTTTTTGATTTCCAAGTCAAGTATCTAACTGATAAGTCCATAAAACTCCCTTCTACTCTCCTACAGACCATTGGTGGTGATTTAACTTACACGTAACTGTAAGCGATGGTACGCACTTGTTCTTGTAATGAAAATGATAACAAGGCCTATTGCCTTTCGACGGGTGATTCTATCATTGACCTCTAGTGCCAGAGCAGTAACGAAGTCCCCTTCACTAGTTCATAAGCATGCCAATAGATTAAAAGCATGCCTGACTAGTTCAATCAGGTGTCCCGAAATAAATTCATTTGTTAGATCTGCCACTGTGTTTTCCTGCCGTTTCCATTACACAGTGAATCTAGACACATAGTTAACTAACTATATTAACTTCCAATTGAACAAAAACACAATGCCACTAGAAGAAAAGTTTATAATAATGAATTAGAATGTGTAAGAAGTACCAAATTCTTAGGGATGACTGTAGACAGCCAACTGAAATGGACAAACTATGTCAACATTTTGGCAAAGAAATTATCCACAGCGTGCTATGCTCTTAGAATCCTTGCACCGGTATGCAATAATACCTGTCTTAAAATAACATATTACAGATATCTACACTCACGTCCTCAGCTATGGGATCATGTTTTGGGGAACAAGTGCCAGTAACATAGAAACTGTGTTCAAAGTACAAAAAAAAGCCATAAGGATTGTAACAAATAGTAGCAACAGGGCCCACTGTCTAGAATTATTTAGAAAGCTAGGCATTCTGTTTCTTGTGAATATATATTTCAGAACATAATGTTCATTAAGAAAAATCTCAACATGTATAACACAAACAGCATAATACATGACCATGAAACAAGATCTTGTCACCACCTCCATCTAGATAGAAAGAACAAGGCTAAGAGGTAAAAAAAGTATATTTTATAATGGGATAAAACTGTATAGCAAATTACCACAGGAAATTAAAAAAATAAAAGAGCCCCTCACTTTTAGACAAAAGCTTAAAACCTTCTTAGTAAGTAAAAGTTCTTATACTGTAAAAGAGTATTTAACATAGATGTAGATTATTAGCAACATATGACATTATCACCAAAATATGATGTATTTATAAATGTGTGTATGATTAGTTATAAAAACTACACAAAATATGAGAAATCTGTTTCATTGTAAATGTAAACGTGTGCTCATGTATTATAAACTGATGACATCCATACAATATATATTGTTCCACGGATGAATAAATAAATTAATAAATAAAAATATATTCTCACTTCGAAGGATACACTATGGAGAGTAGTGCTGGAGCAGCATTTACATAAAGTGTGGAAGAAATGTGGTGAAATAATTTTGAACCTAAAGCTCAGTTCTGTCGATGGATTATCCGTACGGGCACTGATACTGGCGGTCGTCACTTTGAGCAGCTGCTACAAGCTGAAGTTGTTGCTGTAAGATGTAACTTGTTTATGTCAGTATGAAACTAAAAATTCATTTCAGATAGAAGTAATCGGGTTAGCACAGTCTACAATCTACATAAGTTTGATAGTAAACACTGGGACTGTTTTGACAGTAAGAATATTAGTTCCTTCCAGATCATTGAGGTCTTCGTCGTCGATATATGGGCTTGGAAATTTATAGTGATTGAATTGCATAATTCTATGTCATCGTACAGGCGTTAAAGAGACTGGTATCTGGTAAGACCAGAATTTGGTGCCTCTAAATGCGATGAAAGTGCCTCCTACGTTCTTTGAAAGATTTCTGGACAGTACGTGAGTTGTGGAAAGAGACACTTTTCGTCTTAAAAATATCTTCACTGTTTCTATATAATCGTAATATTATCTTGAATACTCTATCCTTAAGAATCGAAAACATTTATACATTCTCATTAGTTATAAATATTTTACATTGGTTGCATGGTAACACGTTCACAATATACAGACACCGCCGTTAATCTGCGTTATAGGTGCCTGCAGCGTAGATTCATAGCCTCACATAGATGACATCAACAAGCATTCTCCCATTTACATAGTGCATTAGTATCTGTGATTCGCCAGAAGAAAATCTCTCTATCAGTCGTTAATCATCCAAGTGACAAGTTACTTGTGCCAATCATTTCGTTGGGACTTTCATGCCCATGTGGAATGCTGCATACATATAGGGTGTAATCTGCTTGTTTCGTATTCGTTGTTACACATAGCGTAAAGGTTCCTAGGAGGAGTCGTAGTTTGGGAGATAGAAACTTGTAGGAGCAGACACTGGGTCCCCAATCTCTAAAATTGTTATTTATGTTGTTGCTCGGTAACTTAAGGAGCTTATCAGCTAAACTACAAATAAGCTAGTTAACGTTGTCAGAGATGAACGTAGTTAAAATGAGTAAATTAACAAATGTGTTAAAAAAACTGGTAGGTTAACAGGGTAAAGCTAAAATATTCCTTTGATAATGAGCTATTCCAAGACATTAAAATGCCAAGCACTTTCTTAGACAATGGAACTTATCGTATGAAGGGTAGCGTTCCACGAAAATTTCCAGATCATTTGTGGCTCAGAATGACTTTCCTGTGCCGTCAATTGTTCCCAGTTACAATGTACAAGTACGATATCTCTCGGTGCAGAAAATAAGATTCTAATTCGATAGTTCAAATGTAAACAAATACACAGATAAGAAGTGCCGGCAATGGAAGTGCGATATTTCTATACTCTTAATTTCTGTCTCTTAACCTCCCTAACGCCATTTGCGTCGATAGTGGCCCGTAGCACATTGGAAATACGTAACTCCCTTGTTTTCAAACCTATTACTAGCAAAATAAATGACACTCTCCCTCTGAACAAATTGCGTCCAATGATGTTTCGCTCATTTTTATATTTACAACACGTTATAATTTATTCATTGTTTTTACACTATCACCGGGGTCAGTATGGTCCCAAATTAAATTGTTAATTTGTTTCTTGAATTAACATTTATGAAAATAGAATAATTAATGTTAACTTGAACAGTGGTTACATGAAACGCCTGCAGCAATGAAAATATTATACACTGGAAAATCATATCTCCCTCGTTTTCGAAGCTTTTTTTTCAAAATATATGACTCTCTCTGAGTGAAATGTATCCAATAATATTTTGTTCAGTTTTATATATACACCACATTAAAATTTATTCATGGTTTTTGCAATGAGTACCGCTGGGTTCAGTATATTCCCAACTCAATTATTTGTTTGTTTCTTAAATGTGACATTTAATGAATATGGAACGACGAACGATAGCTTGAACAACTCTTAAACAAAAAACCTGCAACAATGAAATTATTGTTTACCTCTTTTGTACCCATGTGAGGGTTTCTTGTATCAGCTGTTGTAACGGTCGCACTACAAGTGGGGTCCATATGACCCCATAAGCACAGTGGGCATATGTATCTCCCTTGTTTTCAAAGCTATTACTAGCAAAATATAAACAACTTTATCCCTCTTAATTGATTTATTCCAATGACTTTTCGTTCATTTTTGTATTTACAACATATTAAACTTTATTCATTGTTTTTGCAGTGAGTACCACTGGTGTACGTGAATCTAAATTTCTTTAAGTTTCTTGAACATAATATTTTTGCAACTAGAATCATTACTGTTACACTGACTAGCTGTAATGTATGTTTTTGTGTTAGTTCATTAAAATACTGCGGTACAAATTAGTAGGGTCTATACGACAGCAGTGAAAAAAAAAAGAATCCTGATAATAGGAAGGATAAAGTGTATTATACAGTATGTTTCAGGAGGAAACAGACATACATTAACAAACGACAATGTGGACTGTTCCTCGCTGTGGACGTTTAATAAACATATGTTTCGTTCTCAACCGCCTCCACTATTCCGTAAATTGTAAGCAATGAAAACAATTCCGGTGACAGCAAAGTAATGGGTTTCTACTGACAGTTTTTTTATCGTTTCTCTTTACAACTCATTTTCGAAAATACCACTGACAATCTCATTTCATTTTGAATTTCTTGGGGACAACCGGTGGTAACTGATATTTCTTCGGTAGATAATTGTTTTTGGTTTGATTAATTATCGTCTTCTAGAGGTAACAAAATTCCAACATTTCATTAATTGTTTTCTCGCGTGTTAAATGTGTTTGCACACATTAAAGGATTTTGTTGACAACAGCTCCGATTTGAAACTCCATATCGTTCTCCACTAGATGTACACTCCTGGCCATTAAAATTTCTACACCAAGAAGAAATGCAGATGATAAACGGGTATTCATTGGACAAATATATTATACTAGAACTGACATGTGATTGCATTTTCACGCAGTTTGGGTGCACAGATCCTGAGAAATCAGTACGCCTGGGGATTGAGTCAACCAGAGCTTGAATGGCTGTACAGGCAACTTCAACACGATACCACATTTCATCAAAAGTAGTGACTGGCGTATTGTGACGAGCCAGTTGATCGGCCAACATTGACCAGACGTTTTCAATTGGTGAGAGATCTGGAGAATGTGCTGGCCAGGGCAGCAGTCCAACATCTTCTGTATCCAGAAAGGCCCGTACAGGACCTGCAACATGCGGTCGGGCATTATCCTGCTGAAATGTAGGGTTTCGCAGGGATCGAATGAAGGGTAAAGCCAGGGGTGGTAGCACATCTGAAATGTCAAGTCCACTGTTCACAGTGCCGTCAATGCGAACAAGAGGTGACCGAGACGTGTAGCCGATGGCACCCCATACCATCACACCGGGTAATGCGCCAATATGGCAATGACGAATACACGCTTCCAATGTTCGTTCACCGCGATGTCGCCAAACACGGATGCGACCATCATGATGCTGAAAACAGAACCTGAATTCATCCGAAAAAATGACGTTTTACCATTCGTGTACCCAGGTTCGTCGTCGACTACACCATCACAGGCGCTCCTGTCTGTGATGCCGCATCAAGGGTAACCGCAGCCATGTTCTCCGAGCTGATAGTCCATGCAGCTGCAAATGTCGTCAAACTGTTCGTGCAGATGGTTGTTGTTTTGCAAACGCCCCCATCTGTTGACTCAGGAATCGAGACGTGGCTGCACGATCCGTTACAGCCATGCCGATAAGATGCCTGTCATCTCGACTGCTAGTGATACGAGGCCGTTGGGATCCAGCACGGCGTTCCGTACTACTCTCCTGAACCCAACGATTCCATATTCTGCTAACAGTCATTGGATCTCGACCAACGTGAGCAGCAATGTCGCGATACGATTAACGGTAACCGAGATAGGCTACAATCCGACCTTTATCAAAGTCGGAAACTTGATGGTACGCATTTCTGCCCCTTATACGAGGCATCACAACAACTTTTCACCAGGCAACGCCGGTCAACTGCTGTTTGTGCATGAGAAATCGGTTGGAAACTTTCCTCATGTGAGCACGTTGTAGGTGTCGCTACCGGCGCCAACCTTGTGTGAATGCTCTGAAAAGCTAGTCATTTGCATATCACAGCATCTTCCTCCTGTCGGTTAAATTTCGCGTCTGTAGCACGTCATCTTCGTGGTGTAGCAATTTTAATGGCCAGTAGTGTAATATGCTGAAACTGGAGGTGGTATCTTTTAACATGAATTTTAGAGAGAAGTTGACAATAAAATGCAACAAACGATTTTTAATTCACTGTTATCGTCGCGGCTCCCACATCTCACAGTACCATGTTGCAGTGGGTGAGAGCTTCCAGAGACGTTGCCATCACGTTTTCTCTTTACAAGTCCGAGTATGTGCGCTTCCTCCTGTCATACCTTGCATTGCTACTATATTGTTTTTTTAGTAAATATCTCAGGTATAATACTCACAAACAATAACGCGTGGAACATCAGCAGGTAGAACAACAGGTGCAAGGGAGTAAGAGCGTTTTTCATGAACTCCATGCCGTGGAGGGCTGTAAAAAGGAACAATTTCAACCACAAATCTCTGATATAAGTATGACATAAAGTCGAAATCATCGTTCTTACAACTGTAAATTGCTGATATGATCAATACGTTTCAGCACTTAAAAGATAAGTATCATATGTGAAGTGAATCCACGATTGTGAATCACCTGTATTGCTCATAGAAGAAAACATCATAACAAGTCATTGTTCTAAATTGCTCTTTTGACTACCACTTCACATGCTGAAGATTCATCTCCGGTTTTAGGCTGATGCACTGGATTCACTTCATGAGTGCCAATATTTACCCTATCTTTTATCACAGACTGTAAAGATATGATCATATTTTTCACAGATTTTTCACAGAAAATTGGTAAGACCATGAGACAACCGCTATAATTTGTTGAATTTATTTTACCGCTAACAGGACGGAATGTAGGGAGCGCAGGAACCATCCCCCTGCTGCAAGGGGGAGAAGCGGTTTGGTGATGGTGGTGGTGGTTAGTGTTTAACGTCCCGTCGACAACGAGGTCATTAGAGACGGAGCGCAAGCTCGGGTGAGGGAAGGATTGGGAAGGAAATCGGCCGTGCCCTTTCAAAGGAACCATCCCGGCATTTGCCTGAAACGATTTAGGGAAATCACGGAAAACCTAAATCAGGATGGCCGGAGACGGAATTGAACCGTCGTCCTTCCGAATGTGAGTCCAGTGTGCTAACCAATGCGCCACCTCGCTCGGTAGAAGCGGTTTGGGTGGAGTGGCAGGGGGGGTGGGGGTGGGGGGGGGGGAGTAACCTCCGCTTTCTTCAATACATACAAATCTCTTGCTCTGAATCTGAACACCTACGGAAGTAGAAATGACACACTGGAAGTAATGAACGCTTAAACGTTTCGTGACTGTGAGAATTTTAAAAGCAGAAACCTGCGATGGGGCCAGAATTCACTATGTAACGGCTACTGCAATGATGCACAGAGTTTCGTCATTGCTACATACTTAAGGCTTGTGTTGCTTGAACGGAAACATGTAGCCGTATTAAGTCTACCGATTCTGACCTATGCAGCCCAGTAATCAAGTCAAGTCCAACAAACGGTGTTCTCTTTTCAATACTAGGGGACAAGCTGTATTGCTGGCATAATATGAATACGTGATTAAGATCAAACAAAAGCTTTTGTCTACCGTAATAAATTTCAGGTGTAGGTAATAACTGTATATAAGTATTATCACATAAATAATTAGTACTCAAAGTGTTTTACTGGTTAGTTAACTAGGTAAAGTAAGAAACGCAACCGAGCGAGATGGCGCAGTGGTTAGCACTCTGGACTCGCATTCGGGAGGACGACGGTTCAATCCCGCGTCCGGCCATCCTGATTTAGGTTTTCCTTGATTTCCCTAAATCGCTCCAGGAAAATGCCGGGACGGTTCCTCTGAAAGGGCACGGCCGACTTCCACTGCCTGTCCTTCCCTAATCCGATGGGACCGATGACCTCGCTGTTTGGTCTCTTCCCCCAAAAACCAACCAACCAACCTAAGAAACGCATTACGCATATTCAGTGCAGAACACTACTTAATTTACGTGCCAGCAGAGAAGGACCTAGGATATTTCATTCGATACAAAACTTGTTTTCCGTATGATACGTGGTAATACAAATACATCATCACAACAGAGGCTTCTTCCAGTTCTGGTGGAGACACTTTCTGCAGGGCCAGGCAGAGTAAGTTATTGTGCACTTCTCTGACACTCTCACAGCATTTAAATGCGAAACAAAACCGTGATGAACCTCCTGTTAATTTTTGCCTGACGTTTTTTGTTAATCCATGTTGGACAGGTTCGAGAGTAACAGACATTACTCAAGAAGCGGTTAGACAAACGCGCTGTAAGCGAACTGATTTGTATGCGGATGGCAATTACTTAGAATTCTTCCAAATATCAATATCTTGCTCAGAATCAGATTTATGTGGTCATTCCACCTTAAATCATTTCGGAAAGGTAGCCTTAGACATTTAGCGGTGATGGCGCCATCAAGCAATGTCACAACTTCTCACGCACTTACATGCGTCGCCTTACACTGTATAGGCCTATGTCCAACATTAACACCAAATTAAAAGGGAAAATCACATAGCAGCCAAGACTGTTCCGCTGCTTAGACATATCAGTGCACACTGCCACATATGATATAAACCCTTTGGTTATATTTTGGAAACAAATTCTGGTGTGCTATCAATCCTGTAGGCCCACTAGAGAAAATTCAAGGTCTCACAATTAACGTGAGAGGCAGTTCGGCCACACCACTGGATAAGGACTAACATTCACACCACACCAAGTGTCATTAGCTCATGTCTTGGATGGATAACGAATCATTATGTAGCGAATGGGAGTTTGGAGAAAGCTGCATTCTTTGCATTCTTTCGTATAACCAGAAGTAATGAGGAGACTGCAGATCACACAAGGAACTGTACGCCTAAAATCAACGATTTCTGATCGGCAGACCTGCCACCAAAAATCTGTTCTTAACCAAGAGAAAGATTTATGTGTTGGGGCTTCAGAAAATGAGTTATACTTGTGGTTCCACTCTGAGACCATTGCTCAACAATAGTAGCGCATTGGCAGAGGTGAGTACATGTTCCGGGTTTCCTACAGACACAGTTCTATTGCGGGACGAATAGCAGGTTCATTTCAGTGTGGGAGTGAAATAGTGCAGCAATTGGAAACGTACTCCAAAGTTTTACGTATACGGGACAGTACGATGCTTGTGTGCGAAACTTCTGAATTGCGCACAGATTCACCGTGAAATTCTGGACCAAATGCAATGTCGCGCCCAGCCATAGAGAAACGGTGCTAACAATTCGACCAAGGCTGCAGATACCTGATGAAGCTGTTCGGCAAGTCCAGATCTTGCACCATACGATTTTCATCTTATGGCAAGCTTAAGGATCGTGTGGGGGAAAAGAAATTTTCCACCTATGATGACGTTCCCACAGCGATTCTCGGGTGGCACCGTGTGCAAGGAGCTGATTTCCATCGTAGAAGCGCTGAACGGCTGTCAGAGTGTTCCGCCCGTTGTTTGCAGAGACTGGGAGATTCTGTCGGAAAATAGTGGAATGTATCTGTGTCACTTTGAAGTGTAGCCAGGATTCAATGAAAGTTACTTGGCCTGCCATGACTATGCGTAACCAATTTATTGCACACCCCTCGTATAACTGCAACAGACACGATCTTTCTACTGTACACGATTGCGATTAAGATATTTAAGGTGTTCGGAGCGTTCTGACCTTTGGCCTTTAGATTTGGGAATAACTTTCAGCTTCTCTTAAAAAATGATGACCAAACCCCTACCGATTTTTTGAAAGTGGGAGCTTTATAACTAGTTTTAAGAAAGGTGAATAAAAAATTAAAGTATGAAGAACTAAAACTCCTTCACACTAAATTCTACTCACTCGTCCAAACGACTTATCCGCTGTTACGGCTACGAGTAAAGAGTGGTCCCTGATGTTGCTGGAGAAACAGTCTCAATGTTTGTTTAGAGCAGGGATTCCCAAAGTGGTCGATGTCGACCCCCTTGGGTCGATATCGGTTTTCCTAGGGGTCGACATAAACGAAAACTGATTTTGGGGGTCGACTAGGTCTAAAAATCGACCCCTATTAAATTAACACAAGTTCTTATTTAAAACTTTCAAGATAGGTAGGTACTGTTTTCTTTATGTTGTGTTATGTGTACTAAGAATAATTAATATTTTTGTAGGAAATAGCATTGTTGTAGTAATGTAAAGTCTCAAGTTTGTTCAAGATTTTTTCATCTGGTGGAAAAGTCTGTGTGGACAAGTTTGTGCAAGATAATGAGTTCGAGCGTACGGTTTCAGGCGCGTTTTGACTTGCTCTCTATTTGACGCTTACGCGATTTAACAAGAACGAATTCATGATCAAGTCCAAACATGTCTTCTTCTATTGACCTAAGTGAGAATGAAAAATAACACCCTGTAGCAGCTGTTTTAAGTTAGCGGACCATTATGAATAAGGGGGTTGATCTTAAAAGTAGGTAATTTGTCCATGGGAGTCTGAAGTAACAGTTCATTTTGGAAAATGGGTCACTGTCCAAAATAGTTTGGAGATCTCTGGTTTAGAGCAATGATCGTCAAACGTTTTTTCTCAAGAACCAACACTGGCCTTCTGGGACGGCAACTCGAGCAGCATATGTAAATGTTATTATTAACGGTAACGCAAATAAATTAGTATGCTGAGAGCGCCAGCAGACTAGCTATTGTCAAAGGCGATATAAGTTGACCGGTGGGTCCCAAGTCCAAGTACTGATCGTTAACACTCGGTACCATTTGGAACACTTCACGGCGACCGTTCTCTGTTTCAGATTGCTGCCACCCTCAGTGGCCCCAAAATGTAAGACTGTTAATGCCTCACGAAGTGTTGTGGTATTTACTGAGTGATTAGGCTCAAAAATGGTTCAAATGGCTCTGAGCACTATGGGACTCAACATCTGAGGTCAGCAGTCCCTTAGAACTTAGAACTACTTAAACCTACCCAATCTAAGAACATCACACACATCCATGCCCGAGGCAGAATTCGAACCTGCGACCGTACTGGTCGCGCGGTTTCACACTGTAGCGCCTAGAACCGCTCGGCCACAGCGGCCGACAGTGATTAGGTGATTAATAACAGTTATTGTTCTTAACTGCATGATCCATTTAGATCTATTTAAAAATGAGACACGATCGCAAACGTTTGCTGAATGTTTCACCTGTCATATTTCTTCCCCTCACTGCATTGTATTACAACAGCCTTAATTTAATTTCATATTCCTAGTTAGAAATATGTTCCACATTTAAAGATACCGTCTCTAAGCGGGTCCACTAATCGATGTTCCTTCCATCTGAAATGTATACTATAACATCTGACGCACACTACGCCCGTCGGTTGTCAGTACTGGAAGACAAACAATAAGGCATCCTCCTGTCGCATTCTCTAATACCGCAGTCGCCGCCCTACTTACCCAGCCACTCTTGAGATAAGTTGTTAACTTTAGTTAGCTCATGGCCGAATTCACCAACGTGAGCTAAAATTAAGCACATATTAAAATATTACTGTCTCTATAGGTATTTTTGTTTCTTTCTGAGCACTCTTAACAAACTCTTAACGTTAGTTGACGTTTTAGGATTCGGCTGTTAGTTGCTGGGTGCACATTATTATAAAATACGGCTGAGAACCGCTTGCCGCATGCGGCCTGTGAGCCGCGGTTTGACGATCACTGGTCTAGAAAGATCAAGAAAACGTCCGCCCACATAGTTCTCAGTGTGACGGATTGCCGTCCTACAGGCCCGGGTTCGATGCCCGGCTGGGTCGGGGATTTTCTCCGCTCAGGGACTAGGTGTTGTGTTGCCTTCATCATCATTTCATCCCCATCCGCCGTGCAGGTCGTCCAGTGTGACGTCGAATGTAGTAAGACCTGCACCAAGGCGCCGGGACCTGCCCCGTAAGGGGCCTCCCGGCCAATGACGCCAAACGCTCATTTCCATTTCATCAAGAAAACAACGGGAAACCTGAAACACGATACCTGGGAGGCTGAATATGACTTTGGCTTCTTATTAACATGCTATTACCTTATCCTTGGCCCAGGCTCTCTAGAGCTACCTCACTTTGGCCATGGTCTACAGATCTAGAACGTAATCAGTGTTTTTTCGTACTTGTTTACTTCACGAACTTAGAGGCAACACTGAGAGAGAGGGGCGGGGGGGGGGGGGGGGGGGGGAGGGGGATTCATACAATGAGGAAGGAGGGTGACGCATTTTGGCCGAGTAATGTTAACCACATTATTTCTAATCTAGTTCCACTAGGAACAATAACTTAATAACAACATAATTTGCAGTCGTTTGTTTTAAGGGCCACTAATCCTCTGGTCTACTTACCACTTTGGATGATTTTCTCTTCCCAGGACGTGAAGTATCCCTTCGTGTCCACGGCGCCTAGTATCCTATCAGTCTTCCCCTCACCGAAGTACCAGTAGCATTGTGTTCCTGCGTGTACCTGTGAAAGGTTTCCTCCCTTAAATACGGTATAACTTTTCTGAAAAGGATCATGGACCATGTTGGTATTATCTTCTAATTTCTAAATAGGTATTTCTTGTTTGAAACACACATCTTAACAAAAGTTGAGAATATCAATTACTCCTTGTTGTACACCCATTGAGGTTTGTACAATACCTTATTACTAATTGAACGTAATTCCTTCTGAAAACAAGAACAATTTTGGTTAGTTACAGAAAATCATTACTAAACGAAGCAGGCTGTCTCGTAAGTGTACTTCTTAACAACAAAAATAGTGAAAACCTTTATTTCATGATGACGGTTATCAGTCTTGCTGTGGATGATACCATCAAGTTTATCTTGAGGTATGAGGACCCACTCCTAAATGGCAGGTTCAGTGAGGTCCTGAAGATCGTTAGGTTGATTCGGACTCTGCGCAACGGTGACCTTCAACAGGTTCCAAGCATTCTGAGTTGCTTTCATGTCTGGGGACTATGCTGGCCAATAAATTCGGCTGATGTTGCCTCTTTGAAGATACTGAGACACTGCTAGAGTATGGTGCGGTCTTGCATTGTCATCGACTAGGATGTAGTTGTCACCGACTCCACGTTGTAGGGCCTTACAATCGTTCACAGCACCTCTTGTTGGTATCGGGGACCAGTCAAATATCCATAGATGGGAATTAGAGGGGGCCCGCCGACCCATCGTTATTGCCGCCGAGAACGTTACGCTTAGACCTACAAACTGACAGACTTCCTGAACGTATCGTTCCTGGTGTCGTCCAGCGTTTCTCCAAAGCCCAGCACGTCTAGTGCCCGGTCGCAAATCAATCCTGATTTCGTCAGCAAACATGACATTACTCCATTCCGAAATGGTCCAATGTTGATGTGCAGGAGCCCCGGTCCTCCGATTGCGTCGGTTCCGTTGTTTCAGTGGAAAACTTGTAACTGGTCTTCTGTAATGAAGACCACCTTGATGCTATCTTCTACGCTCTCTTTGGTCTGAGATACGAATCGCTGCCATTCGGGGAAAGTCATTTCCAATATTTCTGGCAGTTTACATTGGGCGCCTGCGAGTCGACAGCTGGAGGAAACGATCCCGCATTGCTGTTGTCATACGAGGATGACCACTGCGACGTCTATTGTTTACATTTCCCGTGTTTCTCTACTTTCTCCGCACCTTACACACACCACTTGCAGTGGCATGTAACCGATCGGCAACATCTTGCCGTGTATGACCTGCTGAAACTAAAGCCACTATCCTGACTCTATCGAAATACTGTACGCCTGTACGTGGCACGTTACTGCAGTCCTGAATACAAACAGAAGGAAGCTGTTGTTGGTACTGGAGTGCTCGCGGTGTGCTGCTGCGGCAGCGGAATGTTTACATGACTAGGAAACGGCGTTCGGCATACAGTATGGGCTCTGACTGGATAATACACGAAGTGCCTGGGTCAATGAGACCTCTATTATCGTCGACCACATTTTACGATAGTTTTCCAAACTTTTGTTGAGCAGTCTAGTTGCAATTTCATGGTCGAAGTGCTATAAATACCACTTTGCAATACATCAGACAAGTACCGTGGAATTAAATTCCCTTTGTGTGGTTGTTGTTCAGATCATAAATCCTAAGGTTTACTTCTATGTAGTTCTATCGGTTGTCAGCCATCTTCTTTATTTCAGTATAACAGCTTCGCCCTATGTCAACTACGATCTGCCTTGTATACTCGGATGTAATACTATCCCTGCGATTCTTTCCTGCTTTTCACTACAGTTTTGAGCAACAAATCACGTTCCTACATGTACCATACCATTAAAATTCTTTGTTTCATTACGTTCTTTATGAAACATTTTTTCTCGTTGGCTTGTTGCAAAAAGTCTTAATTCCTTAGTCTATCAATCTGTCTAATCTTCAACAGTCTGCTGTAACACGACATTCTGAAACCTTCTAATAATTTCATTTCTATCTTTCTAATTGCCCATGTTATGCACCGGTATTCAGCTGAGCACCATACCTAGCTGTTCTTGGTTCTTTTGCTGGACTCAGGGTTTATGGTTTTGGATGTTAGCAGCTGTTTCTTATTACATTAAGACTTTTGCTTTGTGTAGTCATATTTCTTTCTTGTTTCTTGCTCCTTTATATACTTTAGAGGAGCAAGTTCATCCACCTTTCCAATAGTCTCCAGCCCAAGTGTAACCTTTAGCTATTATGGAAATTGCTGTCACTATCACTCCAGTTTGTTTTTGTTAAGCTGCAAACTATAGCTATAAAACCTCACACGTTCCGTTTCAATAAGCACCCGACTCCGTTCCTAACCAATTGCAGCGACTTCTGCTATCTCATCAGTTCAAAATTGGTTCAAATGGCTCTGAACACTATGGGACTTAACATGAGAGGTCATCAGTCCCCTAGACTTAGAACTACTTAAACCTAATTAACCTAAGGACATCACACACATCCATGCCCGAGTCAGGATTCGAACCTGCGACCGTTGCGGTCGCGCGGTTCCAGACTGAAGCGCCTAGAACCGCTCGGCCACAACGGCCGCCGCCCTCATCAGTCACCAGCCAATCGTATCGCATTGTCGGTGATAAACGACACTCACATCTAGATAGTGTACTACGTTCTTCATGGATTCTTCAATGTAGAGATTAAATGTTCTGAAGACTGAGGCAAATATGATGCCGAAGAAATCTATACATGAGCCTCGTGCGCTATTGTAGAGGATGAAAATCCAGATCATACTGTGTGAGAACAGTGATGGAAAAACATGTAACTGAAGGATGTTAACAGCGTTCCGTATTTAGACCAGAGCTCTGAGATATCGCCTATTTCAGAAAATAAGCGAACAATCCCAGGCAAGAGGAAAGTCGCATACGTTGACAACTTTATGACAGTAACAACAGTGAACACTGAGGTAGAACTAGAATAAAATAGTCACGATGTTCTGACACTGCATCACACAAGGTGTTCGGAAAACAAACTTAAAATAGTTACAAATACAGCAGTATATACTGTACTCAAAGGGTAAGTAAATAGACTTTAATGTCAGTGATGACAATGAGAAACCTGTCTTATACCTTACCTGATTTTGCCTCTTGTACCACTCTATTAGAGTTGACTACTTCACTCGGTTTCGCATAAAGTGAATCAGCTACACTTCTGTTCTTTCAGTTGGTATCCTATTGCCTAGAAATGGAAAACATCTTATTCTAGCCAAAACGTTTCTCCAAAGCCTTGTTCTTCCAAATTTGCATCCTATTGCTAACCATAGTGCTAAAGTTGCTTCGTGAGTGTCTCTGTTTCATCTAAAATCGAATAGGACCTCTATTAATCTGCTTTCAGCTTCCGTTCTCAGGTTTCGGTAAAGAACTTGTGCGAGTTCTTCGTGTAATGCAACTAATACAGAAATAACTTGCGAGAATAATGAACGAGCCACAACCGCAGCTAGTTCACACTGTAGATCAAATGCCAATAGATGTATTTTGACAGGTTCTGACTTTCTTTGAACCAGTGGCAAACCAGAAAGCAAAAGTTAGACATATGAAATACGAAAACATAAATAACAAAATTTTCATGACAAATCACATAGAAAAGTGGTGTACGAAGCTGTTGTCCTCGGTGTGTGGTTGAATGAAGCAATAGCGAAAACAGGAACATTTGAGACAGACATAAGTGCCAAGTAAAGAATAAGAAAGAGACCACCTCGCATACAGTTCACAACTGCGGAAGAAGAAGGAATATATATTTTAAAAGTATACACAGCTTCTTGTGTCCTAAGTACACATTTATTGAGCGCACTTGCCCGTGTCAAGACTTATCGAGTCTCTAGTGTGCCTGCTTATGAAGATGCTTCTAGGTCGCAAGGTCGAAACCGAGATCAGAAAGTAATGTGTTTACACCTGCAGCCACTCAGATTGTTCTCTAGGTACGTAAGAATGTAATTCATAAAATACGTTGGATTACAAATTCGTGTGCTGTGCTCGCGAAATACACTGGAATGAAATTTGTCGAGTATAGTGAATTCTAATTTCAGTTACTACATTCATATTGTTGGGAGGCTGTTTTTTAAAGAAAATGTACTATTGGGAGCAATAACTACTATGGATGTGTAAGTTGCAACATTTGTAACGATGCGTGAAAAATGTTTCGGAACTACCAACTGGACGAACAGCCTGGAGAGGCAAAAACCAGTAAAGACAATATAGAAATAAACTCTTCTTCTAATTAATGTGACTTCATAAACTGTTACGTCTGGAATAAACTTTTCTGAGCGTTCTGTACCTTATGTTGCACCTCGGTCGATTTGTGTGTTCTAGATTTGTGAAGAGAGGGTTGAATTCCAAATAACAAGCTTTTCTAGTCGATACGACGATGTTTTCACTTTTTTGAGACAAAACCAAGTACGGATATAAACAACTATTATCGTTCACTTACGAGGAGTGAGAAATTGAAATAAAAATGTTGAAAACATGCAGGAGATTGTCATAGAAGCTGGAGGGCATGATTTAGAGACCGAGGAAGGAATTATTAAGAACATAACTTCACATAAATGTTTGGGTGTCACACTTAGAGCAGGTGGAATTTATGCTCAAGACGTACAGAATAAAATTTAGTTAGGTGCATCCAGTATCATTAGTATAACAAAATCTTGGAAGTTACTAAGAAGCAATTGTACAAGAAATCTGTTGAAAGCGCGGTTTCATATGGGGCAGAAGTGTAAACACTTCAAAATAGTGTGTTCTCGCAGTAGCATCTACGAGAGCGACACTATCGTGGAGCAGAAAAATACTGAAAACAAGAAGCGTTTGGTTTGAGCGGAACGTCGCAGATTATGTATTCGCAACGATATCCGTGTCCATTTCTTCCAGACGTCAGTTTCGGGTTCGTTTCTGATGGCCTCCAAGTCAACGGTACGTTATATTTTCGTAACGAACAATTGATGAAGCGGACGTATCCTTGAGTTACGGCTAACGACTACTGAAGTGTGCTGGAAAGTATATGGGGACAGTTTCATTCATATATTTACAAAGATGACCCAGTATTTTAATCAGAGTGAGATACACGATGCACAAAATATTCGCCAGATGCTACTTCTTGTTTCAATGTGTTATACAAGCAAATAATAATTCTAGCAGTACAAACTCAATGACAATAGTAACACGGATACAACAGGGTCCCGATACTGAGTGCCACGATACGAAACATCTTGCAACATAAGATACAAAAAGCAGATGTGATTTCAGTTACAACTGACATGAAACGTACTCAGCAGTTAAATTTTGTTGCATGCTTAAAAGATCAGCATTTTTAGTACTGGCTCTGGATTGTGCATAAAAGCATTTAGCAAGTCCTTAATAGGCTACATGAAAAGAGAGAAGTAGTATTTTAACGTGATTCACAACAAAAGGAATATATCATTCGATAATACTTACAAATCCAAGGGCGCCAATTGTCAGTATCTCTGTGGTGGGCGACATGCACCAAATATTCGCAAATCGAGCCATCTCTGTAAATAGGGAGTAGCTGGTAGAAGATAATTAAATAAATTGTTGTACAGCAAGAGATCGCAGCTACAGTGAAATCGTTTTTCACAAAGTTTACATTCTGGTAAGACTAAGAATTTTGGCAATGAATCTAGAACTATCAAGGAATAATTATACCTAATAGTTCGGATTCGTTGAAGGCCGTTTGATGATCGTTATTAGACGTTCGAATGTATTGCACCATAAAAGAGCAATCTCGCGTTTGGTTACATGGGCTGGCCGAGAAGAAGAAGTTATGGCTACCTAAGAACACCTCCAATCAGTCCGAGAGAAATTAGTGTCGGCCACAAAATACCACTTCGATGTTTTCTATTACTATAAGAAGAAAACTTCACAGTATCTGATACACCATTACCTTCTTCTTTTTGCTCTGAATTTTTTAGTTGAAATATAACCCATTTACTCACTTTACTGTGAATATCAAACTTTCGAGGTTAGCCGGTCTCAATTACGACTGCAATATTTCTTTTTTCAGCTCGCAAGTAGCATTTCAGACACAAAATTCATTCTGTTTTTACTGTCCAACTCACAAAGCTGGGGACGTAACCGGGATATGAAATACTACTGTAATGCCATTGTTCTGCAGATCTTATGTTACAAGAATGTCAAACTATTGCTGTATTTTCAATGTAATTTACAAATGAGTAATGTTACTATACGTCGCACTTGTTTTTCATATTTTCATATTAATACTCTCTTCATGTCGATGTCTTCTCCCATTTCATGTCTTCCGTATTTTTAACGGTTTTCCCAAAGTTGTGAATATTTTAAATTTTCTTCATGGTAGACAAACAGTGACAGTTTTTAAAATAAAATTATTACACTGTGAAATCGACTGTTCTGCAGATCTTATATTGCAAGAGTGCCATACTATTGTTGTCGTTTCAGTGCGATTTTCAAATTTCGTGATCCAGCACAAAATGGATGCCTTAGTGCCGCTAATACTTGTCTAATCTTGACTTGTTCCGAATATTTGCAGACTATGTCTCATTTCAGTCTTTGCAACTGGCATTCATCTCTTTGCACATGTAAATGTGTCTTTGGGTTGGGGGTGGAGTGGATTCGATGCACAGATGGATGCAGTCCATAATTATTGCTTTCGTGAGTAGCATTAGTTCAACTGTTTCAAATTCATTACCCTAGAGTAGGTATACAATATCAGAATATGAATAAGGTGATCTAAACATAAATAAGGACTGTGAACATTTCATTCTTGAGGACAACACTGCACCATTTATGTTGTGTTTCTATTTTTAAACAATATATCCGTAGATCAGGTGTCTTTTCCATTCATACATTGTGCCCTAGTGATCAACATCATGAATTGAGAAAATATCAAGAGTCACAAATAGCATTAGGTTGATAAGAATTTTTTTTAAATTTGAAATTATTAAACACAAAGCACATACTGAAGAGTTTCAAAGCCACACTATTTGATGGCTATGTTCAACGGCAGTGGAGAAATCCAGGATTTTGTTCAGGGAGGGAGCGGTGGGAGTGGGGAGTCCGTGTACTGATCTCGTACAAATTTTGCATCATTATGATGTCTCCAAATTCTCTAAAGTAAATGAAGAAGTTTCCTTAATCAATTACAATAACTGCTCAAGCTTTCCGAGAAAAAAATCTAAGTGATATTTGAAATGCCAGGCAACGACATAGATGTAGAAAAAAAGTCACATTTTATTATTAAATGTCACAAAAAATACACAGACATTAAATATTAAACTGAACAAGTTACAAAAGACAGCAAATTATAAGACAGTATTCATACAGAGGCTCTTTTGGACTAGCATATTGAGCCCTTCACCAACGTTTAGTCTGCTTTCAAATATATATTTATAAACAGCAGAGCAATGAGTCTGTTTTCCCCTGCTGTATTCCTCAAATAAGTCTTCATCTTCTCAATTTACTTCTGGTTCTCTCTGATGTTGCTGTTGTCACAGGGATTACAAGCATCACTGCAACTATTTCAAGAAGCTTGTGAATGTTAGGAAACATCTCTTTTTCACATTTATTTACCATTTCAGTACACGATGATTTAGTGTCTGGAAAGTCCATCATTTGTCTTTTCCATGGCAAATATTCACCATGTAACTATGTAGTCCTGATGTAGCCACCATTTTCAAGATCATCCTCATAAAATTTGATCACTATTTCAAAATGTTTTGAGTTCCCTGAGACAGACACCAAGCAGATAAAGGAAGACAGAATATTTTTATGAATTAAAAAACTGATATCATGGCATTCAAAAATGGAAAACGGGAATACAATAATGAGATTTGGGATCAGTAATAACTGTGTTGGAGCAATCGATTTTCCATTTCTTGGTCTTTGGAATAATGATTGGTGCCTCATGTTTTTCATACTTTTCTATTTCTGTGGTGAGAAGTTTCTCTAAATAACCATCTACAAATTTTCTGACCTGCAGCAATTGACCTTTGGAAAGGTTTTACTGTGACAGCCAAATTTAAATCTTTCTTGTAGATATCTGTTTATAAAATGCTGTTCCTAAAAATGAATTCAGTTATAAAAATGGAAACCATAAATTTCACTTTGTGGGTGGAGTTGACTAATCTAGTGGAACCAGTCAATGTATTATTCACCTCTAAACTCTCCACTCACAACTCGAGCGCTGTCACGAGCTTGTCCTCTAAATCATTTAGAATATAGACCTGGATCTTTCAAAGTTTTCAAAACTGACTCTAACATAGTGAAATTGCAGAAGTAAGAGGAACAAAGCACAAAAAATAGTCTCATATTTTCGTTTGCTCCTCATCGAAGTATCAAAGACAGAAAGACATTTGCTCGATAGCTGCAACATCAGTTGCCTCGCCAGTGTATGTATATCAGAGGAATGTAGAATGTCTATTGTGTACACCAGTTCTGTATGAGAATGTATTTAAGATAAAAGGGAAACGTATTTGGTCCAAACCCTTTTTGTATTTTATTTACACTTTTCACTAGTGACAGAAATCTATAAATAGGAATCGAAATATTTAAGCAGTAACTGCAGAAGAAAGAATGGCTTGCTAACTAAATATATAAAACACTTTAACTGTATAGGCTTTACTCATCTCACAATAAGACTCACATAGGAAACTTTAATACATTTCATATAGTAATAAAAAGAAAACAAGTAACACACTCAGTCACTATTGAGATGTTACTTTAGGTGGATAGCACAGAAATAATGTTATCATAGGGGAAATGTAGGAATATTTTTCACTTTCATATGTGTTGTTGCCAAATAGTGTTTCATGTACTAATTAAATGATGCGGTAGAAATTACACAAATAAGTAAGAAGTTTTGTTGAAAGTTCATTACAGAGACATTCATTTCAATGTGACACATTATACTAAATTTAATTAATCCTGTTGTACCACTTATAATAACTGTTAGATTGCTGCAGTTGACAGCAATTGAAAAGAAGAAATTGCGAAGACTATTAACTTGTACCAATGTGTATGGAGAAGAACTATGGGGCCATGCAGCTGTTAGGTGGAATAAGAGTTACGCAGCTGCAGTGATACAAATACAAGTGAAACAATTACAATGGTTCAAATGGCTCTGCACACTATGGGACTAAACTTCTGAGGTCATCAGTCCCCTAGAACTACTTAAACTTAACTAACCTAAGGACATCACACACATCCATGCCTGAGGCAGGATTCGAACCTTGACTGTAGCGGTCGCGCGATTCCAGACTGTAGCACCTAGAACCAGTTTGCCACCCCAAAAAATTACAATACAGGAAAGATTATGAAGACTGTTACATCTGAAAGCTATGTTGTAAAGTATCCTTTTCTTACATTTTTGGAAATTAAGGAGAAACAGGTGTAGTTCAGACAAAAAGTATGAGAACAATGAAGAACTACAGGGTTTGAAATTTCTTGACAGATTAAATCCGTGTGCTGGACTGAGACTCAAACTCGAAACCTTTGCCCTTCTTGGGCAAATGCTCTAACAAGTGAGCTACAAACCTCTACAAAGTCAAGAAGCATGTAAGTACATTAATTAAATAACAACATACTTAAGTGATATGAAGACAGTATATTCTTTTGGACATGTCCAAAAGAATAGATACCGTCATATAGATAAGGCTTACTGGCCAATGATCTTCTTCAGTGCAGATGCACTTACATTGCCCGAACTCTTATGGGAATTGGTTGATTGACTGCTACGAGTAATAAGTATAGTGGGTAGGGCAACTACAAATATAGTGTGTGGACAATAAGTTGGTAATGTGGGTCTCAGGGGGAGCATGTCAGAGATAAGTCTCTGCAGTTGCACTATCCTCTGTGTCCTCGATGGCTCATATGGATAGGACATCTGCCATCTAAGAGGAGATCCCGGGGTCAAGCCCTGGTCGGGGCACACATTTTCAATTGTCTCCGTTTATATTTATCAACGCCTTTCAGTAGCTTAATGTCTGTATTTCATTGTAATTTCATACTTAAGTGAATAATAATGTCTGTGTAAAATATTACTTCCAGATTTCTAATAATAAAAACTATTTTATGATGGTGATGGTCATAGCCTCTTACTAAAAATCATTTTGACACTGTCCTGGAATATTCTGGGTAAAACATTACAAACTAGACTAAAAATCAGTCCTTATTCATCATTATAAGAACAAAATTTTCAGATATAGACTGGCTTAGATATAATTCTTGTTCCACAGATCCTCCATGGTGAAGAAATCCTCAGTGATGAGGAACATGTCATAATATAAGAATTCATAATACAAAGGAAGGACACGCTAATGCACTTTTACAGATTTTAAGTAAAATGACCTCACGGGTCAAAAAAATTTAAACGTATTTTAATTTAATGGCTGATTAAAAACTTGTCATAAAACATGTAAATACACAGTGCTATGAGGTGTCTCTGATAATATTTAGGCGATTGTTATCATGTGTTGTCAAACACAAATCAGAGCATAGCATATATGTGAACTGATCACGTAGCTGCACTCTGGATCTGCCGAAGTCAGATTTTGCATACCACTCACTCTATTTGATATTATTAATTACACATATGTCAATTATTTCTTCTAAGAAATTTGATATTGTAGTTGAAGGAGTTTGCCACCAAAAAATTCAGTAGGCGCCCCCTAAACTGAACTTTATTACTAGTTAAATTTTATTCATTCATATTAATGCACAGTAGGTAAGACTATAAAGTTGTGTTTTGAGAAGCCTAAGCTTTGTGTTACTGTCGAAATTCAAGAATTAGATTTTCTCTGGCTTCGACAAATAATCCAGCATGACATGCAGGAGAACTCCTCTGTTGTTTGGAAGGCAGGAGAGGGGTACTGGCGGAAGTGAGGACAGGTCCTGTGTTGTGCCTGGACTGCTTAGTCGAAAAGTGCATAACCACAGGTTACACTCCTGGTGTAGCACACAGAAGGTTTCGTTGTCAGTGCACACTCCGCTGCAGACTAAAAATTCATTCAGGAAACCAACTACAGTCCTAAGTGAACTTCATAGTGTATATCTGGAGGGAGATACTTACATCTCAGAGCTAACAGAACTCCATGCAGCGGTCACTAACAAACAGCTTATATGAGACTCAGCCACATTGCAGCTTGGACTGGCCCTCAATAAATGTCGCTGTTGAATCAGTATGACTAACGCTTTCAACAACAAGCTGAATTTTCTGTTGAATCCTGTTTGGTAGCTTTCGCTACATCACTATTGATGTACATATTTGATCACATCTTCTGCCTCTTTATTAGTTGATTCACCTGACATGGTGAGACGATGATTATGTGATCAGAATGGCTCACTGTCTAGGGGTGACCATACTCCACTGCATTAAGTCCCTGGTGTTCAATACGCGATTAATTATAGATACCTGATACTAGAAAATCAGGAAGCTCGAATCCCAATGAAATTTAAATAAAGTTCTAGCATGCAATTCCTGTTAATGTCAATATAAAAACTCCAAACATATTCCACAGGAAATAATAGTCTTCTGAATACTGTTGATCCCTTCAAAGTCTTTCCACTACTCCTGAGAGAAAAAATTCGATTCATAGAACGATGTACACCTAAGATAATGTTAAGTTCCAGCAGGTAATGTTGACCAGAACCTTGAGTACATACAAATTCACACCAGTCACTCACCAGATCAACATAGCCACCATGTCATTTAGTGTGCAGAATCATATTACTGACCTGTCGTTGTCACTCTAGATCTTAATTGGATGACATAGTCCCAATCTTTAAATTGGAATAATAACATAGAAATTCAGATTTTCCTAAAAAAATAAGAATTAGTACAGCAGAATAACGTATTAAAATTTCGATCATACTATCTATTACGCTTCTAGTCTGTAAGAATGCTGAAACTGCATGCATATGAGCTTTCCACTCTCACCACAGGATTTTGTAGTGGTAGAGAGGCAGCAAACGTTGTTCATTATTTTGGCGGTCTCTGCTTATTCACTTCAGTGTAATACTAAATTAATACAAGCGTAAATGTAAGTACTCTCGCACAGGAGAAAGTCTAGTTAACAACACCTGAAAACTCAGTACTTACATCTGAGTTTTCTCACTCAGAAGCAAGTCTGGGCTGGAAAATCACAATAACTTAAGTTTGCTTTCACAGGAACAGATGTGGCCATGCAATTAACACTAAGATTATCATATCTAATCCTAAAAATGTTCAATTTGAAGCAACAGTACTCATAACACCAAGTTGACAAAACCTAAACGTAAGAATGTTAATCTTGGAGAAAGTCCAATCATACTTAATACTAATGACACTGTGCCTACGTCTAAAATTTCTCAGCCTAATCTTGAGGCCGTATCTCTTGTTTCCTAGGGGTTGAGTGTTAGAACTGTCAGATGTCTCACCTTCTCACAAAATGTGGCAAAAGTGATTTCGATGTCATTACACATCATCCATCTGGTGTAGCGAGTCTCTCTAAAATCTCAGATTCAAGGCTGTATTCTATACCCACTGCAGATGACTTATGTGCGTTTCCATGGCGTTTCTCCACACTTCTGCACCATATTCCAACTGTCGCAGTAGAACAAGGTATAATAAGTATCACTCTCAGACGAGATGAATATAAGGTTAATGAGTGGTCTCTGTATTCTGAGCTGCCCAACTGCCTTTTCTCTTCTAGCATTGGTGCAAAGCTGCCAAGTTAGACTCTTCTCCAAGGTGACAATCAGGTAATTTCTCTATGTCTCATATTAGCTGCCGACCACTGCTGTCGGTGGCCAAGGATGTTTGAGATTTAAATTCCCACCAGCGAAGATGATCCTGTGTAGTGACAGCAAACCGCCAATGGCAGAGTTTTCAGGAGGCCATGGGGTTATCTGCAGGTCACCACAAACAACACATGGCATCTGGAGGAGCCGAGGATAACACATTTGCCCCTACATTTATGAGATGCTGCTGGAGTTTTTCTGGACATAAAAAGACTGCCACAGTCCTTGCTGTGCAATAAATGAAGAGGCGTGTGACATCCCGGTAAACTCCAGACTTGAACTGTGTCTCTGCAACTAGACACATGTTGACAACTTCTTCAACCAGGAATTGGCGAAATCTTCCTCCCCATGTCCTGGTATCATTAGCATTTCACACTCACACAGTCAGCCTGCGTTACATAATGACCAAGTGAGATCTAGGCAGGGCTCTTTGGAGTGCCATGGCGTCAAGGTTTTCTGGTCTTCTAATGCCAGTTGTCAGTGACAACCTGCTGGCTCACCACTACATATAGTATATGGGGTGCTGGCTCGTTCCATCATTTTGAGATATTGCTCGTGTTTAATCGCCACATAACAGGAAATGTACAAAAAATGAAGTACTTTTTAGTTACAGCACTTGTCAGTATCTCAAAATATCTACTATCCTATGACCTCTATCATAAATATTATTCCTATGATCAATAATACTGACGATACAGTTGATCAAATGAACCACATTTTGCAACATTTTCGAATAATTTCTAGGAAATTTTCTAACTGTAACATTTAGAGGGAATGTAGGAATCAGTTCTGTATGATTTTTATTCTATTTCCTGTGGTGTGCTCAAAACAGAGGTATCACACACCACTGGCCCATTATTATCTTAATTACACTTTCAATTTTGAAAATTCGTTAACATTACACAATAGAGTCTCGTTATTTATAGCTCCATATTAATTAGCTTTGCCTACACCAATACGTGTGGTTCCTGAAGAGGGGCAGCAGCCTTTTCAGTAGTTGCAAGGGCAACAGTCTGGATGATTGACTGATCTGGCCTTCTAACAATAACCAAAACGGCCTTGCTGTGCTGGTACTGCGAACGGCTGAAAGCAAGGGGAAACTACAGCCGTAATTTTTCCCAAGGGCATGCAGCTTTACTGTATGATTAAATGATGATGGCGTCCTCTTGGGTAAAATATTCCAGAGGTCAAATAGTCCCCCATTCGGATCTCCGGGCAGGGACTACTCAGGAGGATGTCGTTATCAGGAGAAAGAAAACTGGCGTTCTACGGATCGGAGAATGGAATGTCAGATCCCTTAATCGGGCAGGTAGGTTAGAAAATTTAAAAAGGGAAATGGATAGGTTAAAGTTAGATATAGTGGGAATTAGTGAAGTTCGGTGCAGTGAGGAACAAGACTTTTGGTCAGGTCAATACAGGGTTATAAATACAAAATCAAATAGGGGTAATGCAGGAGTAGGTTTAATAATGAATAAAAAAATAGGAGTGCGGGTAAGCTACTACAAACAGCATAGTGAACGCATTATTGTGACCAAGATAGACACGAAGCCCACGCCTACTACAGTAGTACTAGTTTATATGCCAACTAGCTCTGCAGATGACGAAGAAATTAATGAAATGTATGACGAAATAAAACAAATTATTCAGATAGTGAAGGGAGAGGAAAATTTAATAATCATGGGTGACTGGAATTCGAGTGTAGGAAAAGGGAGAGAAGGAAACATAGTAAGTGAATATGGATTGGGGCTAAGAAATGAAAGAGGAAGCCGCCTGGTAGAATTTTGCACGGAGCACAACTTGGTTTAAGAATCATGAAAGAAGTCTGTATACATGGAAGAAGCCTGGAGATACTAAAAGGTATCAGATAGATTATGTAATGCTAAGACAGAGATTTAGGAACAAGGTTTTAAATTGTAAGACATTTCCAGGGGCAGATGTGGACTCTGACCACAATCTATTGGTAAAGACTTGTAGATTAAAACTGAAGAAACTGCAAAAAGGTGGGAAATTAAGGAGATGGAACCTGGATAAACTGAAAGAACCGGAGGTTGTACAGAGTTTCAGGGAGGGCATAAGGGAACAATTGACAGGAATGGGGGAAAGAAATACAGTAGAAGAAGAATGGGTAGCTTTAAAGGATGAAGTAGTGAAGGCAGCAGAGGATCATGTAGGTAAAAAGACGAGGGCTAGTAGAAATCATTGGGTAACGGAAGAAATATTGAATTTAATTGATGAAAGGAGAAAATATTAAAATGCAGTAAATGAAGCAGGCAAAAAGGAATACAAACGTCTAAAAAATGAGATCGACAGGAAGTGCAAAATGGCTAAGCGGGGATGGCTAGAGGACAAATGTAAGAATGTAGTGGCTTATCTCACTAGGGGTAAGATAGATACTGCCTACAGGAAAATTAAAGAGGCCTTTGGAGATAAGAGAACCACTTGTATGAACATCAAGAGCTCAGATGGAAACCCAGTTCTAAGCAAAGAAGGGAAAGCAGAAAGGTGGAAGGAGTATAGAGAGGGTCTGTACAAGGGCGATGTACTTGAGGACAATATTATGGAAATGGAAGAGGATGTAGATGAAGATGAACTGGGAGATATGATATTGCGTGAAGAGTTTGACAGAGCACTGAAAGACCTGGGTCGAAACAAGGCCCCCGGAGTAGACAACATCCCATTAGAAATACTGACGGCCTTGGGAGAGCCATTTCTGTCAAAACTCTACCATCTGGCGAGCAAGATGTATGAAACAGGCGAAATACCCTCAGACTTCAAGAAGAATATAATAATTCCAATCCCAAAGAAAGCAGGTGTTGACAGATGTGAAAATTATCGAACTATCAGTTTAATAAGCCACAGCTGCAAAATACTAACACGACTTCTTTACAGACGAATGGAAAAACTAGTAGAAGCCGACCTTGGGGAAGATCAGTTTGGATTCCGTAGAAACACTGGAACACGTGAGGCAATACTGACCTTACAACTTATCTTAGAAGAAAGATTAAGGAAAGGCAAACCGACGTTTCTAGCATTTGTAGACTTAGAGAAAGCTTTTGACAATGTTGAATGGAATACTCTCTTTCAAATTCTAAAGGTGGCAGGGGTAAAATACAAGGAGCAAAAGGCTATTTACAATCTGTACAGAAACTAGATGTCAGTTATAAGAGTCGAGGGACATGAAAAGGAAGCAGTGGTTGGGAAGGGATTAAGACAGGGTTGTAGCCTCTCCCCGATGTTATTCAATCTGTATATTGAGCAAGCAGTAAAGGAAACAAAATAAAAATTCGGAGTAGGTATTAAAATCCATGGAGAAGAAATAAAAACTTTGAGGTTCGCCGATGACATTGTAATTCTGTCAGAGACAGCAAAGGACTTGAAAGAGCAGTTGAATGGAATGGACAGTGTCTTGAAAGGAGGATATAAGATGAACATCAACAAAAGCAAAATGAGGATAATGGAATGTAGTCGAATTAAGTCGGGTGATGTTAAGGGAATTAGATTAGGAAATGAGACACTTAAAGTAGTAAAGGAGTTTTGCTATTTGGGGAGCAAAATAATTGATGATGGTCGAAGTAGAGACGATATAAAATGTAGAGTGGCAATGGCAAGGAAAGCGTTTCTGGAGAAGAGAAAATTGTTAACATCAAGTATAGATTTAAGTATCAGGAAGTCATTTCTGAAAGTATTTGTATGGGGTGTAGCCATGTATGGAAGTGAAACATGGACGATAAATAGTTTGGACAAGAAGAGAATAGAAGCTTTCGAAATGTGGTGCTACAGAAGAATGCTGAAGATTAGATGGGTAGATCACATAACTAATGAGGAAGTATTGAATAGGATTGGGGAGAAGAGAAGTTTGTGGCACAACTTGACCAGAAGAAGGGATCGGTTGGTAGGACATGTTGTGAGGCATCAAGGGATCACCAATTTAGCATTGGAGGGCAGTGTGGAGGGTAAAAATCGTAGAGGGAGACCAAGAGATGAATACACTAAGCAGATTCTGAAGGATGTAGGTTGCAGTAGGTACTGGGAGATGAAGAAGCTTGCACAGGATAAAGTAGCATGGAGAGCAGCATCAAACTAGTCTCAGGACTGAAGACCACAACAACAACAACACCAATACATGTAGTTCTCTGTGATTGTGTGTCTAATAATTACCTCCATCAAATGAAGTCGCAGATTTGCTGAGAAGTCTTTCTCATTCGTTAGCCAGATGGGTACGTGTTTGGTGAACAACACACACCTTGACAGCATTAGCCATATGCCACCTATTGACACTTTAATGAGTCGTGTACTCACTTCTGCATGGCTGTTTTGAGCTTTCATAGAAATTTCAGTTTATTTCGTCTTTATATTATAACTTTTAAATTATTGACTATATTGATGAAGCTACTCATTTCAGCCTTCAGTTTCCTATCTGATAGTATATTTCGTGTTTGTTTGGCTTTGCTGATGTTGTCAATTACCTTTCATTGCAATATAGAATTTCAGCTTCGTTTCATCTTCTCTTGCCATTAAGCTAAGCTGATCATTGCCAGGTTGTAGCATACCACATTAGATTGCTAACTACATAACAGTCCAACTACATTGGTATCTTCACAGAGAGCAGTCACCAGATTTAATCATCAGTGACCTAGCACTCCCACTACATATGTAAGTTAAGAGTACAATGGGTTATTTGCAGAATACAAGCACTAGGTCCATTAACTTGGCGACATCAAAGTATGAATAGACTATATCAAACACACAAAATTATGCAATGAATGAAATAACAATATGTGCAACCCTTTGCCTACAGTTTTGTTTGACTTAAACGGATTTAGTGGCATAATGCAACTATAAGGAGTAACAGTGTTTTATGATATTAGATCAAACACTTTAAAAACGTTGTTTGCTGTTGTGACTCTGTGCCAGCTTCTGCTAGATCTGTCCTGATACAAAAACATAAGTGACTAACCAATGCAGGTCAGATTAATACATGTACAGCCACATGTTAAACTGTCAGGCCTTCTGCACTGGACAATAGTCACACTTACCATATTATCATTTGTTTAATAGTTTATAGTAAAAGAACAATATTAATATCAAAATGATAGTTAAATTGCACAAATAAGATGTTATTAAAAGTTTTGATGAAAGTTTCTCTTCATTTCATTTATTTAGTCATTCAAAGAAAAACAACATTAATGAAATTAATCCATTCTGTGTTCATGTGTATAGTTCAAAAAGCACAAAAGCAGAAATAATACATACCTTGCTATGAATGTGGATAATCTGTGCATGGTTTGCAATACAAGCTGTGTCACATTATGAAACATTTGTGTAGTATCACTATACATGTAGAATAATATTAATACAGGAAGTAAACACCAGCCCTACTGCACTATACCATAGTTCATAATACACTCACTATATCCACCCCCCCCCCCCCCACACACACACAAACATACACACACACACACACACAAACACACACAACACACACACACACACACACACACACACACACACACACACACACACACACACACACACACAGATGTATAGCCAGAGATATTCATATTCATTGCAATATTTATCCTGCAGCAGTAATGGTGATGCCAGCATTGCAGACATTGACACAATCTTTGACTATGGGATGTCGCTGCCGACCAATCAGAAGCCATCTTTGGGCTATACAAAGCCATCACAGCAGCACTTTTGACAGCCAGTAGCTCCTGACAAACACAATGGTGGTAACAGTTGAAAGCCCAAGGCTTCTTTACCCTGAACTCCTGAGGCAAGAAGTCTGAGAATGTTTTGTAGAGTAAAATAATATATTGAAAACAAGGTGTGGTACGTCACAATGTAATATGTAATTGATAATGGAGCAGTAACTGTTCCAATTAACTTCAAGAAGTTAAGTGTTGTGTGCTGCTGGGGTTAGTGCTAGGCCTTTTGTTACTCATTTTGCACACTTATGATCTGCTACAGTCAATACAAGACAGGGTCATTACATATGCTGATGTCACATTCAATGTAGCACGTAGCATTACTTTGCAAGAACTGGGAGAAAAATGGAAACAGAACAAATGATAATATATATTTCAGTGAACAATTTATCTATGTATGGCTTTTAGTCATTTTACATACAGATATATATCAATAAAACTGTTGAAAGTGACAAAATAAATCTAATGGCACGTGACTCATTTCCCTAGCAAAAAGTTAGCCATGAATTGTAAGATTTTGTAGCAGATGAATATATGATGTATGCACCACACAACGAAAAGCTTTTCTCAAAAATAACCTCTAATGTTTTAATTAGAAAAATGCCTAACACTGTAAATAAAGATATTTTACTAAAAAAATGTTGTTCGGTGTTCTTCCCAAATAAGTAGACTTAGTATATTGACAGTTCCCTTATTATACATATATGACTCAATTTTATTTATGAAAAAAACTGCAGTCCGTTTTTCAGTGTGGATGTACATGATCATAAAACAAGGAATATAAATGTGTGCCAAACAGATGGCAAAAGGTTGTGACTAATGTGTAAGATCCTACAAATACAGGTTGAATTGTGTTCAAAATACTTCTTCTTTGTATATAGAGTATATGATTTTAAGAAAAAAATTAAAATGGTTTCTACTTTTAATGTGTCCATACAGTGTTAAGGAAAACAAACAAAGGCAGTATGATAGTTACATATTAGCAAAATTTGTTATGGTATAAGTATGGAAATGTATAGGACTAATTTATGGGAAAAAAATTAATGCTCTTGAGGTAGTTTTATGATGTAGTGTGGTTGATTATCTTTTCTTTTCAGTGTTTTGGAAAAAGCGCATGTAAAATTTCCACATGACCAGCCACATCGAACAGATACTGATAGTTGAAGATTTTCTCACACACTGATATGTGTACAGCCCTTTTAACTACATAGTCCCTTTATGTGGGAGCATGGGACAAAACGTTTGTTCCATTAAACAGTATTTTATGTTTGTTTGTGAGGCTGTGCTCCACAACCGCAGATAACTCCAGTTCTCAATGTCTTTTGATGTTCTGGACTAAACAGTCAGCAATTGTGAGGATGGACTGACTGATGTAATTGCTTCCACACTCACAAGGGATGTTTTAAATCCCAGGAATTCTGAGGCTCTTAATCCAGAAAAATGGACAGGGTCCAGGGAGGATGATCTATCAGATCTATTTTTCGACTTCCTGAGAAGATAAAGGAGATGCTACACCCTGTTAAGGACAGTTCTGGCCTCAGAATTCGTAGAATTTACAACATCCCTTGTGAGTGCACAAGCAGAGATATTCGTCGCAATGTTTACGCTATTTTTGAGACTGGTGGCGCCACCAGCGCAAACGTTGACACCATCTGCGACACCATGACGTAACTACCGAAGGATCAGAAGGCGTCTATGGGCTATATGAGGCCTCCACAGCATCAGTTTTGAGTCAGTTGTTCCTGACAAAGTCGATGGAGGTGCTCGTCGAGAGCTCAACATTTTGAACTGAACTGATGTTCCAAGAAGTCCAAGAATTTTTATATGCCATTGCCATCATCAAAAACTTGCTTCTCCTATTATTTTATTAATAATGTGCTTCTGAGTCTTCTACTATGTTGTTGTTTGCATTTGCTGCACAATCTTTCCATGACCGATCCAACATCTTATTTGGGTGCTGCAAGTTTTGCTGATGTGTACTAGCTGCTTGGAGTTCCAACAGACAGTCTGGTTGGGCCCTGGCAGTACTCATAACAGCAAAGCTCACAGAAACTGAAGACGAAGGCTGGATTGGTCGTCGAAATATTGTGCAAAAAATGGAAACAACAACTTGGTAGAACATCCAGAAGCACACTATTAATCGAATATGCCGAGAAAACTGGTAGATGACAATTATTTTATTATATGTGATTTTCTTCTTCTTTCGTAGCATAGCTTTGAAGTTTCTCTAACAGTGTATTGTGGGATATACAGTCAAATACCTTGGAAAGATCCATGAAGAGGGCGCAGATTTTACTGTTAACAATGTGCCTTAATCAGAAATGTTAAAATTTTTGATTCAGTACTAGTTAGCCTGTCCTTTCTTATTCCGCACTGTCCTTTGTGTAATATTTTTTGTTTTTGAATGCAATTTGTTATCCTACTTTCGTGGTTATGTTCATTATGATGGATAAAACATTTTGCATAAAGAGCATAAAGGAACTGATTACCTTGAAATTAAAACTGAAGAAACATATCCTCTCCGTATGTTGGCGTAAGGTAAATAATATTTGCAGGAAATTCATAGAAAAAAGCTAAATTAAACCATTTATTTGTCACACAGAGGAATATTATGAAGAAAAAATAATAAATAAAATAGATGTGTATGGTCATGTGAAAATTTTACATGCGCTTTTTCCAAAATAGAGTATGTCGCTTGTTAGCATCATTCCACATGAAAGCCACACAACTGGTACAAAATAAATGCCCTCTGTAGCACAACACTGCGCATTAAATTTGCCTCTTACTACTTCTTGGATCCGTGTTATAAATAAATCCTCCCCCAATCTGTTGAGATGTAAGCCATGGGATGTGTGGAATCTTCTTCCTACGCAACTTAAGTCCACAACTGTAACATTTTTAAATCTCGTGAATATATTAAGGCTCTGTTTATTTGTGCTTCGTACTTCTTTATTTACAAACGACCAGATTGGCAAGTCATGTCGATGTTGAACAGAGAAGACGATCACGTTTGGACTTCTCAGCTCATGTGGCTTTCTTTTCAGTTGAGATCACTGTGTCTTTCGTTTCGTTTGTTGCAACATAATTTGTTCCCACTAATAACTCGAAAAAGTCGTTATTTGTAGTCACTGTTTTCATGTCATCGTTCATCGAAGTCACTGCCTGAAATTTTGCGCCTGGTGTCACTAGGCTAGTTATTTTGGTTTTCTGTGAGAGATAACATATCATTGGGGCCATGTGGTAGTCATATCCTTGGTAGTAATGACTTTACCCATGAATATCTTTGAACTGTTTACAATAGGTTTGTCGTTTCACGTTTTGTTTGTATTTGATGTTGAGGTGTAGTGTGCCGTTGGTGTGACTTGGTATTTCGGAGATGCTGTGACGCTGTATAATAAACTGTTTTGTCCAGCAAGCGGTTTAACACACTCTTTAATAATGTTTTACCACGTAAGTGCCAAGAACAACGTTGATATTGATGTTAATGCTCTTCTGGTTCCTCGGGATTCATAAATTTTTCCCGGTTTCGATTCCAGGCGGGGTCAGGGATTTTCTGTGCCTCGTGATGATTGGGTGTTGTGTGATGTCCTTAGGTTAGTTAGGTTTATGTAGTTCTAAGCTCTAGGGGACTGATGACCATAGATGTTAAGTCCCATAGTGCTCAGAGCCATAAATTTTTGATAGTGTATTCATTTATCGACTCGGTTTGAGTTGTTGATGGTACATTTAATAATAAGATTCAGTTTCTCACGACCCAAAATTTCAGTGACATTGATTTCGCGTTCAACATTGTTGTACACATTACCGTTGAGCGGTGTTATATATTCCTTCAGTAATTCGGTAGCAGCAGTATGTTTTATTAACTTTCAGATCTCCTTGGAGCATGAGATTCTACTTCATCCACGGTATTTTGGACCACAGCTTATTGAAACCGTGAAACAGAAGTTATATACGGAGGTTGAAGGAACTTGCACGGGAAAGTAAGCAACATTTTGTTTTACTGTGATGCTTTTGTATTAGCAACAACATGTATTATATTTAATTTCCTTTTTCCAGGTATGGTTTTGTAATAGCCGTTACAACAATAGATCATATAGGTGCTGGCCTCATACAGCCGGGCCAGGGCTTCGTTGTTTATCCTGTTAAATATAAGGCTATTGTGTTTAGGCCTTTTAAAGGAGAAGTTCTTGACGCTGTCGTCACACAAGTAAACAAGGTATAAACGTCTTTAAATAATAACCGTTTGCAAACAACACGATATACAGTTAAACACCCGTAAAAATAGTTTAATTTCTGGAACAATACCTTGTAATCTAAATGAAACAAATTTGCTTTCGAAAGTATCTGCTGTTGTGCATGAAACTAAATCGTGTTTAAAAAGTATTTTGACAGTCACTGATGTTTCCATCATGACTGAAACATCCTTTGCAAGATGTTTTTCACTCATTTGCAGATTTTTTCTTTTTAGCTGTTGTTAGATTAGGCCTATTGAATTTTATTTCTCTGAATTACTTTATTTGGAAGGATTTTTTTTACTTGATGTTAAGGTTGTATTCAGATTATGCACGTTTTATTTCTAAAGTTCTGTGAGCTACTTAATCCTGGAATTAAATACTGAGTTTCACTCTTGCGTATGTGTAGGTTAACACTATATCACGGAAAAAGAGAGAGGGAAAGCAAGCAGCCTTTGACCACAGGAGGTATTCTGTTTTGGTTGTTTTATTTTCGCATTTAAATATACATTCAGCTCTTAGTTCAAAATCTCAAAGCCATGTCCTGAAACTGTTTTTTTGTCACTAGGCAGTGCCCCAGATTACCACAAAGCCGTAACTCAACAAACACACACACATCATACTAACACATGTAAGTTTACTGGATAGTGGAGGTTTAAACCTTTGAAATGCATTGTGACTATAAATACAAAATGACTGGCGATAGTAAACTTTTTTCATTTGGTATCAATAACAGTCTCGGTAAAGCTTAACCTAAAATGTTTGCATTTAAAGAAGAGTCTACTGTAAAATTTGCTGTCATGAGGAACACACATTTATTAGTTGATTGAAATGCTCTTAACTCTGTTGTGGGTGACTGGAGAGAAAGAGTAGCAGCTTTACCAGAGGAGGTAAATCATGCTGATACTACATCCTCCTTATTGTCACATGTTTGTCTAAAGAGAAATCAGTCTGTAAGCATTCATCACCCATGTAGGGGTGATGACTAATTGACATCCTGTCACTATTGCTCAAGTCACTAAACTCAGACATTAATTTATTTTAAATGAACTCTAATTTGGTTTCAGAAATCTGTGGGTGAAGATATTTTACATATTAACTACAACTGAAACTTTCAGTGTTGTGGGTTAAAGTACTGTGTGCACACTGCAGCTTGGTACTTTGTGCAGGGCATTCTAGATGTTGGTTTAATGGATTCTCCTAATTCCTCTGTATCCATCACCCACTGCAATGAATGCAAAGCTACAGAGCACATATAGTTCAATGTATTTATCATTATAAACAATATGTAATGAAACACAACATTTATGTTAACACCTTTGTCAGATATTGAAAATGTAACTGTTTCTGTGGTTTTTGGTTTACAGTGTAGGGAAAGGGTTCTGGCAATTTCCCAGACTTCGTAATCTTCATGAAAGTTCTGTTAATACAGCAATTTTTAGTCTATAGCAGTTCAAAGGAATTAATATATGAGTTGTAATTTGGTCAGCTACGATCAGAATGCGAGAAGAAAAAAATGGTTTCAGCATAAGCCCCTGTCAGTATGTACTTATTGCTAATAAGTAGGTGGCTGTAACCTATCCAGATTCCTTACGTTGTGAGTAATATTGTCTTGTATGTTTACTTTCTCTTTCCTGGACTAATTTTAGCTACAGGTGATTAGTATAGAGTGTGAGTGCCTTTCATTTTATTGAACATCACTGAGGTTTCTAAACCATTACTTTTTCAGGTTGGGATGTTTGCCGAGATTGGTCCGTTGTCGTGCTTCATTTCACATCATGTAAGTTTAACTTTCTGTACAGAAATTTTAGATAATCTACTGTGTTTATGTTTTCCTAGATGAAGAGTGTAGAGGGGTTTTCAAAATAACTTTTTGCTTAATTAATTGGATATGTACCTAGTAAATCTCTTAAAACCTGATGGCTATTCTTGTAGATGACAACACTCTTTCAATACTAACAATATTCAGAGTGTAGTAAAACTTAATGGTGTGCCCTGTGCTCTAACTTTGAAATGTATGTTGTTAACGTCTACCACAAGCTGTCATTGGAGATTATGATGGTGAAACGGGTGATGTGTATAGAAGTACCACTTTAACTGAGTAGGTGCTAGGTGCAATCAGAGTGGATTTTTGGACAAAAGCACTTCTGTTTGCAGGGACAAATACAAACAAGTAAAGAATAATATTGCCCAATTTTCACTTTATTCTTTTGTCACAGCTTGGTGTTTCTTGCTTTGATATGTAAACTGCAGGACGCCAGATGCAAGAAAACAAAAGATGAAACTATTAAGTTGCAAGCTGTTTTAGCTTCTGTCTGTACTACAGATGTCTATCACCACAACAAATATTTCACTTTCATATGTGTTGGCTTTGCCAATCACAACCAAATTGTAACCTTCCATTGTAACATAGACATTGTGGTGTACTTGAATGTCAGTCTGTCAGAATATAGATTTAATATTCACATTCATTGGTTTCGCCTTTATTGATACATACCCAAACAACAATGAACAGATGGAAATCACAGTGCAGCTGTCACCTTCCAACCTTGTGCCATGCTGAGGTCAGTCTGTTACCGAAACATAGGTTCTGCCTTTTTGGTAAAATCACTAATAAAATTGTAACACAGTGCGAACGTGCTGTACATATCAATAAGAAAAACCTGTATAAGTGGCAGAGATTACAGTGCTCTTATGCTGTCAACAACTCTTCCCCAGCTTACTGCTGTTGACAGTTTGTGTCCATTGGCTGTAACCAATTGGGTCATAGTATACAGTAGCCAGTGAGAATAATTGAATCTGATGACTTGTTTCGGTCGAAGTTCCTTTGTTTTTTTGTGTGGGTGGCACGAGATTGGCGATTGTTGATCTGGCTGTTACGGATATAAAGTTGGTTAGTTGTTTTTGTATTTCTTGGGTTGTATGTTTCTTGGAATAGGACATAGTGTGAGCCATTTTGGGAAGAGCACCTTACCTAGTGTCTCCGGTGTGTGCCCTCCTAGTACCTTGCATCTTTTCCTTCATGTCGTTGACTGATGCTAGGGTACATAGCCAGCCCGTGTGGTGGGGTCGCTATGTGCCCTTTTGGTTGAGTCCCCTGAAAACACAGGGATCACATTTCTGATACCTGAGCTGTGACCTCCTCATATAAGCCTAGGAGTGGTTGCTTGTCATCCTGGAGCATCGGAACTCCTGGCAATGGCCACTGTGCCAGATGTCCCTTGCTGTGGCTGGGTGGCGCCCGTGGGAAGAGCCCCTGATTGGAGTGTGTGGCATTAGGGCGGATGCTATGCAAATGAAACGCTTGTGGATCCAGAACTCTGGCCGTTCTTCTATGGACGTCTCTTTGAGTGGAAATGATTCTTTTAGTGGTTATTTTGTGCCCCTTCAGCTTTCCCCACCATGGCTACCACCTGGGAGGAGGGTCAGACTCGTCGGCTAGGGGTGAAACCTTTACCCCACTTTCTGGTTTGCACCAGGATTGATGGGGACACTTTCACCAATACCAAACCTTTATTTTTTGTAGAACACATTGAAGACGAGTTTGGCAAAGTGGACACCCTGAGCAAGATGCTGTCAGGTTCGCTGTTGATCAAAACTGCTTCAGCTGTCCAGTCTGTGGCCCTTCGTGCCTGTGACCATCTTGGCACAATTCCTGTGTCCATTACCCCCCTCCTCCCCACCAGTCTTTGAATATGGTTCAAGGTGTAATTTTTCACAGGGACCTAATCCTTCAAACTGATGAGGAACTTAGGGACAATCTAGGACGGCATGGTGTTCACTTTGTTCAGCGTATTCAGGAGGGCCCGAAGGACAATCGAATTGATACTGGTGCCTTTATCCTGGCATTTTAAAGGGATACTCTCCCTGAGAAGGTCAAGATTATGGTTTATCGATGTGACATGAGGCTGTACATCCCACTACGTATGAGATATTTTAAGTGCTTGCGTTCTGGACACACGTCTTCCCACTGTTCAAAGACCCCTCTCTCTGGTGACTGTGGACATCCAGTCCATAAGGGTAGTTGCTTCGTCCCCCCTCCTGTGTGTGTTAATTGTCATAGCGATCGATCTCCACATTCACCAGATTGCCCAGTTCATAACAAGGAAAAGAAGATACAGAAGTATAAGTCCCTTGATAGTCTAACTTACAATGAGGCTCGTAAGTATGCACGTCTTCATCCTGTGTCAGTGATGTCTAGCTATAGTTTAGTTACATCTTCACCCCGTCCGTAACCCAGTCCCGAACCCCTCTCCTCCCCCCCCCCCCCTCCCTCTTCCCTGCGGTTCCCACACCCTCCCCTCCAGGCGCCGCTCCTCCTCCCCAGTCCGGGAAATGTTCCACTTCTTTGACCCCAGTTCTTTGATGTCTGCCAGTGAAGGACACCCCCCCCCCCCCCTTTCCCGGCACCTTCCAGGCCAAAGGTCTGGTGCCACATGACGACTACGAAAACCACGGACTGTGCCCCCCCCCCCCCCACTCCAGGTCATCCGCTCTCTTTCTGTTTTAGATCTTGCTGCAGCTGGCTCATTTTTGCGGCACAGCCCTCCTCAATCTCAAACAGAAAAGAAGAAGAAGAAGGATAAGTCTTGGGACAAGGAGCCTCTGGTGTTGCCAAAGGTCTCGGTCCCACCTTTGCAACCTGACTCTGACCTGCTGTTCATGGATGTCACCCCCTCCTTGTCAGTGATGAATGGTGACCTGGTGGCATGACTGCTTTTGCCTGTTCACCCCCCATTTGAATCATTGTGTGGTTATCCAATGCAATTGGAATGGGTATTACCATCACCTTCTGAAGTTGAAATCCCTTATTTCGTTTTACTCTGCTGCTTGTGTGGTTCTACAGGAATCTCATTTTACTGATGATCACTCAACGAGTCACCTTGTGTTTCATGCTTTCTGTCAAAATCGGGTCGGCCCCCTGCGGGCCTCTGGTGGTGTTTGTACGTTGGTCCATACGGACGTTGCTAGCATGTGGCTTCCTCTTCAAACTACATTGGAAGCAGTTGCTATTAGGATCCACCTGAATTTTAGGGTCACAGTTTGCAATCTGTATCTTCCTCGTGACAGGACTCTTACACCTGCTGCCTTAACTGCCCTTCTTCAGTAATTTCCTCCTCCCTTCCTCCTTGCCGGAAATTTTAATGCTCATCATCCCTTGTGGGGCAGTGCATTTCCATCTAGTCAGGGTCTTCTCACAGACCAGTTTCTTGCAGACCACGACTTGTGCCTTCTTTATGATGGCTCCCCTACCCATTTCAATGCCGGTCATGGTACCTTTTCTGCCATTGATCTTTCTCTTTCTTCTCCCTCCCTCCTCCCTTCATTACACTGGTTGCTACATAACGACCTTTGCAATAGTGACAGCTTTCCATTGATTCTCTCGTTCCCTTCCCACTCCCCATTGGACAGGTTACCTCATTGGTCTTTCTAACGCACCGATTGGTCACTATATACTGCACAGGTCGTGTTTTTCTCCCTTTGTTGAGTCGTATAGATGACGTCCTACGTGATGTGTCTGATGTGATTATTCGTGTGCTAGCCTTTCTATCCCACGATCATCTGGACCATTTCGCTGCTGACAAGTCCCATGGTGGAGTATGGCCATTGCCATCCATGATCGCCGTCAAGCTTTGCAACACCTTAGAGGCACCCATTACCTTGCTTCTATTGTCCCTATGTCATGGGTATGGGCTACACTTCGCTCTCTCCAAGTTTGCCATTGGTAGTCTATCCTCCCAGGCCTTGCCCTCCTGGATGGCCTGTACACGGACCTATTGATTCTTATGGAACATCTTGCAACCTGTTCAGCATCAACCTCCTATCTGGCTGCTTTCCTTCACCAGAAACAGTGGGCCGAAGCTTCCGCCTTATGTTTTACCCCTTGGCAGTCAGAATCTTACAACAAACCTTTTACTGAATGGGAAGTTTCTTCCACACTTTCTTCTTCTCATGATACGGCCCCTGGCCCAGACTCCATTCATAACCAATTGCTTCAACATCTCAGTGCCCACGACAACATCTTCTCCGGATGCTTACCACATTTGTCTCCAGGGTGACTTCCTTTCTCAATGGAGGGATAGCATTGTGGTTCGCATCCCTAAGCCTGGTAAGAACCCTCTGTTTGTCGAAAGCTATTGGCCAATTAGTCTGACAAAAACTGTTTGCAAGTTACTTGAATAGATGGTAGCTCGTTGGCTCAATTGGGTCCTCGAATCTCGGTGTGTATTGTCCCCTTACCAGTGTAGCTTCAGAGAGGGACAGTCTCCGATTGATCATTTACTTCCCTGGGAATCCGCAGTTCGGCAGGCTTTTTCCCAGTGCCGCCATTTGGTTGCAGTATTTTTCTACCTTCACAAGGCCTATGATCGGTTTGGCACCATCGTATCTTTCTTACGCTTCATGAGTGGGGTCTTTGGGGCCCACTCCCGATTGTTATCTGCCAGTTCCTGTTCCATCGGTTGTTCGGGTTGGTACTGTTTTTAGTTCTCCACGGACCCAGGAGCATGGCATCCCACAGGGTTTCGTATTGAGTGTACTTCTTTTCCTCATTGCTGTAGATGGACTTGTGGTTTCCGTTGGTCCTTTGGTCACACTTGCTCTGTATGTGGATGATTTCTGCATTTGGGTTAGTTCCTCTTCAATGGCCTCTGCAGAGTGGCAGCTTCAGGGTGCTATATGGTTTGCCTCTGCATGGACCCTCTCACACGGGTTTCAATTCTCTCCTTTAAAATCGCTGGTGGTCCACTTCTGTTGCCGTATTACGGTCTGCCCCGATCCAGAGCTCTACCTCGATGCGCAACGATTACCTGTGGTCCCACAGCTTCATTTCCTGTGTCTTCTTTTTGACAACAAGCTCGCTTTGCTGCTTCGTATCGGAGTTCTGAAGATAGGGTGTTTCCCTAAACTCAGTGTCCATCTCTTCCTTGCCCATACCTCTTGGGGTGTGGATCGTTCCACTCTTCTCCACCTTTATCGGGATTTAGTGCTGTCTCGCTTGGACTATGGTTATTAAGTTAATGGTTTGGCTGCTCCTTCCACACTGTGCCTCCTGGATCTGGTCCACCATCATGGTATTTGTTTGGCCATCAGTGCCTTCCCTACTAGCCCTGTCGGTAGTTTCCTGGCTGAAGTTGGAATCTCTCCCCACCACCCCTCCACCCCTCCCTTTCTGTTCGGCAGTCCCTGCTTCTGGTTTCTTATGCAATCGCTGTCTATTCCTCTTCCACTCATCCTTCCTATTCTATCTTTGTCCCAGACCAAGGACATCGCCCACCTGATTCCCGCTGTCGGGTGTGCCTACCGCTTGCATCTCTTCACTGTGATTTTGAGCTTTCTTCTTTGTCTCGCCTGTACTGCATCAGAGGTGCTATATTTCCTGCCTCTAGCATAGCCTTGGGATTGCCCACTTGCTGACTTCCCTCCTTTTGTTTTCACCATTGACAACATGACTACACTTTTATGTTTTTTAACCTTTTATCGTTATGACTCTTCTGAGATGTAAATCCGTCCGAATGGACCACCTTTGAAACAGGGCACTGATGACCTTGCTTTGTGGTCCCTCCTTCCACCCCAATCAACCAACCAACCAATCTATCTTAGTTCTTTCTCAAGTGATACATGTTCGCTGTGCTGCCTATTTTGCAGGTACATACAGGGCCTCATCTAGTGTTGTGGCTGCACAGCAGCAACACTCCCTGCCACTGCAATCTGTCAGTCAGAGTACAATGTTATCACTGAAAATATTTGGTTACGAAACTTTGATTTAAACTTTATAACGGGCGCCCAGGTACTTCACCTATTTGGAGTATAGAACAGATGTTGAGACTATATCTTGTCAAATTAGAGGCAGCCAGTGGGAGGACAGCATGTACCCAATGCACAGCTGTTAACTAGATTTGTCTGGACCTGGAATTCTCAGTGAAATTTTGTTTTCATTTATTTATTTTATGTTTGGGTAGTCATCCTCAATATTTGAACCAAATGCAGCCATTAAATTAGCCACATGAAGAAACTGTGAAGTTTAGCTTTCCATGTGTATGAAAGTGTGCATGTAATACGCCTGTACTTTGCATGGAATAACATGCCAACACAAGGTCTTAGTACTGTATATGGAATTTTTTCCACTAAAAGTCATAGAAAGTCACCTTGGAATGAGGTTGGAGAAGTGACAAGTAGTGAGAGCAATCTTGCAACTGCCAGAATAGGCAGATTCTTATGCCTATAGATCTGTTTCAATTCTGCAGTGAGAGCATTTATGGTAGTGAAAGAGATATATTAACATCGGATCTCCATCCTGTACAATATGATGCATGCATTTATGAGAGATAGTGGAGGATAGGTTTCACTAAGCAGAAGGCGGCTTTAACAAATCTTATCCGCCCACCTGGCACAGAACATACATTTTACTGGTCATCAAATAGTGACAAGTTGTGGGTTCGGAACGTCATATTATTTCAGTTATTCCAACTTCATCAGTGACATTAGTGACAGTGGAGGCCTAGTTTTTCACTTGATATTCAATAGAAAATTAATAAAGCCTCCAAAAACAAAAAACAAAAGCTTGAAATTATCATAAGTGCAGGATCCTAAAAGGAAACCCCTTCTAGCTTTTGATGTTTCTTTAAAAAATGGTTCACCTGAATTGGGATCCGGTGCCAAGGAAATTCAGCTGTGGCTGCTGTTGCACAAGTGTTGAGCCTGACCCCTGTGGCAAAGGGGATTCTGATTTTCTCAGTTTAAAAGAAACCAGTGGTTGTCAAGCCATCATGGGCCATGGTGACACATCTATAAAATTTTTCATTAGTACACTTACGTTCCATATAAACTGTGAAGGATCTAAACACAAAATATCCTATACATTAAACTATAATTAAACTAGCACAGCCTTAGCATTGTTGTGGTCTTCAGTCCAGAGACTGGTTTGATGCAGCTCTCCATGCTACTTTGATTCTGTGCAAGCCTCTTCATCTCTGAATAACTACTGTAACCTGCATCCTTCTGAATCTGCTTAGAGTATTTAACTCTTGGTCTCCCTCTACAATTTATGCCTCCACACTTCCTTCCAATACTAAATTGGTGATCCCTTCTGGTCAAGTTGTGCCACAAATTGCTTTTCTCCCCAATTGTATTCAGTACCTTTAATAATGAATAGGAAAATAGGAATGCGGGTAAGCTACTACAAACAGCATAGTGAACGCATTATTGTGGCCAAGATAGATACGAAGCCCACACCTACTACAGTAGTACAAGTTTATATGCCAACTAGCTCTGCAGATGATGAAGAAATTGAAGAAATGTACGATGACATAAAAGAAATTATTCAGATAGTGAAGGGAGACGAAAATTTAATAGTAATGGGTGACTGGAATTCGAGTGTAGGAAAAGGGAGGGAAGGAAACATAGTAGGTGAATATGGTTTGGGGCTAAGAAATGAAAGAGGAAGCCGCCTAGTAGAATTTTGCACAGAGCACAACTTAATCATAGCTAACACTTGGTTTAAGAATCATGAAAGAAGGTTGTATACGTGGAAGAACCCTGGAGATACTAAAAGGTATCAGATAGATTATATAATGGTAAGACAGAGATTTAGGAACCAGGTTTTAAGTTGTAAGACATTTCCAGGGGCAGATGTGGACTCTGACCACAATCTATTGGTTATGACCTGTAGATTAAAACTGAAGAAACTGCAAAAATGTGATGAGAAATTAAGGAGATGGGACCTGGATAAACTGAAAGAACCAGAGGTTGTACAGAGTTTCAGAGAGAGCATAAGGGAACAATTGACAGGAATAGGGGAAAGAAATACAGTAGAAGAAGAATGGGTAGCTCTGAGGGATGTAGTAGTGAAGGCAGCAGAGGATAAAGTAGGTACAAAGACGAGGGCTGCTAGAAATCCTTGGGTAACAGAAGAAATATTGAATTTAATTGATGAAAGGAGAAAATATAAAAATGCAGTAAATGAAGCAGGCAAAAAGGAATACAAACGTCTCAAAAATGAGATCGACAGGAAGTGCAAAATGGCTAAACAGGGATGGCTAGAGGACAAATGTAAGGATGTAGAAGATTATCTCACTAGGGGTAAGATAGATACGGCCTACAGGAAAATTAAAGAGACCTTTGGAGAGAAGAGAACCATGTGTATGAATATCAAGAGCTCAGATGGCAGCCCAGTTCTAAGCAAAGAAGGGAAGGCAGAAAGGTGGAAGGAGTATATAGAAGGTTTATACAAGGGCGATGTACTTGAGGACAATATTATGGAAATAGAAGAGGATGTAGATGAAGACGAAATGGGAGATACGATACTGCGTGAAGAGTTTGACAGAGCACTGAAAGACCTGAGTCGAAACAAGGCCCCCGGAGTAGACAACATTCCATTAGAACTACTGACAGCCTTGGGAGAGCCAGTCATGACAAAACTCTACCAGCTGGTGAGCAAGATGTATGAGACAGGCGAAATACCCTCAGACTTCAAGAAGAATATAATAATTCCAATCCCAAAGAAAGCAGGTGCTGACAGATGTGAAAATTACTGAACTATCAGTTTAATAAGCCACGGCTGCAAAACACTAATGCGAATTCTTTACAGACGAATGGAAAAACTGGTAGATGCAGACCTCGGGGAGGATCAGTTTGGATTCCGTCGAAATGTTGGAACACGTGAGGCAATACTGACCTTACGACTTATCTTAGAAGAAAGATTAAGAAAAGGCAAACCTACGTTTCTAGCATTTGTAGACTTAGAGAAAGCTTTTGACAATGTTGACTGGAATACTCTTTTTCAGATTCTAAAGGTGGCAGGGGTAAAATACAGGGAGCGAAAGGCTATTTATAATTTGTACAGAAACCAGATGGCAGTAATAAGAGTCGAGGGGCATGAAAGGGAAGCAGTGGTTGGGAAAGGAGTGAGACAGGGTTGTAGCCTCTCCCCGATGTTATTCAATCTGTACATTGAGCAAGCAGTAAAGGAAACAAAAGAAAAATTTGGAGTAGGTATTAAAATTCATGGAGACGAAGTAAAAACTTTGAGGTTCGCCGATGACATTGTAATTCTGTCAGAGACGGCAAAGGACTTGGAAGAGCAGTTGAACGGAATGGACAGTGTCTTGAAAGGAGGATATAAGATGAACATTAACAAAAGCAAAACGAGGATAATGGAATATAGTCAGATTAAATCGGGTGATGCTGAGGGAATTAGATTAGGAAATGAGACACTTAAAGTAGTAAAGGAGTTTTGCTATTTAGGAAGTAAAATAACTGATGATGGTCGAAGTAGAGAGGATATAAAATGTAGACTGGCAATGGCAAGGAAAGCGTTTCTGAAGAAGAGAAATTTGTTAACATCGAATATAGATTTATGTATCAGGAAGTCCTTTCTGAAAGTATTTGTTTGGAGTGTAGCCATGTATGGAAGTGAAACATGGACGATAACTAGTTTGGACAAGAAGAGAATAGAAGCTTTCGAAATGTGGCGCTACAGAAGAATACTGAAGATAAGGTGGATAGATCACGTAACTAATGAGGAGGTATTGAATAGGATTGGGGAGAAGAGAAGTTTGTGGCACAACTTGACTAGAAGAAGGGATCGGTTGGTAGGACATGTTTTGAGGCATCAAGGGATCACAAATTTAGCATTGGAGGGCAGCGCGGAGGGTAAAAATCGTAGAGGGAGACCGAGAGATGAGTACACTAAGCAGATTCAGAAGGATGTAGGTTGCAGTAGGTACTGGGAGATGAAGCAGCTTGCACAGGATAGAGTAGCATGGAGAGCTGCATCAAACCAGTCTCAGGACTGAAGACAACAACAAACAACAACCTACTCATTATTTATATGATCTACCCATCTAATCTTGAGCATTCTTCTGTAGCACCACATATCGAAAGCTTCTATTCTCCTCTTGTCTAAACTAGTTATCTTCCATGTTTCGCTTCCATACATGGCTACACTCCATAAAAATACTTTCAGACAAACTAAAAATGAATCCTTAAAAAAAAAAAAAGTCATGCAGACTGTTATTACCAAGATTTATATAATGTGACAGTGATGTAAAGCTTGAAGGCAGTTTATGTGTTGCAGCTGTTCTGCAACAATTTTATTACAAGATATCCACCTTGCTAATGCACAGCTAAATTTTAAACTTTAGTACTAGTTTGAGTATGTACCTATTACAACAGGAAATATGGCTGAAATATTTCATGATGAATTGCAATGGCAGATGTCCTTTTTTCATATAATTTTTCGAGTTCTACTGACTTGGGCCCACTTTATGTTTATCAGTACTTTTGATATTACCTTCCCCATACACAGCTAAACAATTTTAAAACATAGTAAGCAATATCAGATTTAATTGGGGTATCAGTAGAACATAGGCACATTTTCACATTGCCTCCAATTTGTTGCCACTTTTTAGGGCCTTATATGCTCACATCGCAATACTAAGACCTTGTGTTAGTAAATGACATGCAAAGTTCCAGGCTTATTACACACTTACTTCCAAATATGAAAAAGGTAAACTTATTATTAAACTTAAGTGAGTGCAAAAAGTTGTGGAAGATGGCCTGTTTTTGTTTCTTTCAAGGAAATATCGTCAGAAGTGGTGTAACTCAAAGTTACGGGAAACTCAGGGTTGGGCTGTTGGAAGCTGTGCTGTGGGATCAAACAGATAGCAGCTATATATATGCAAGTATTAAATTGCCAAAAGTAAAACTGTACCAATGTTTATCGGAAATATGTAGAAATGTTCACACAAAATTTCATCAAAATTCAAATTCATCATTGGGGACCCTTTCGGCCACTTGGTGAGGATTGGGCCTACATCTACATCTACATCTACATGACTACTCTGCAATTCACATTTAAGTGCTTGGCAGAGGGTTCATCGAACCACAATCATACTATCTCTCTACTATTCCACTCCCGAACAGCGAGCGGGAAAAACGAACACCTAAACCTTTCTGTTCGAGCTCTGATTTCTCTTATTTTATTTTGATGATCATTCCTACCTATGTAGGTTGGGCTCAACAAAATATTTTCGCATTCGGAAGAGAAAGTTGGTGACTGAAATTTCGTAAAAAGGTCTCGCCGCGACGAAAAACGTCTATGCTTTAATGACTTCCATCCCAACTCGTGTATCATATCTGCCACACTCTCTCCCCTATAACTTGATAATACAAAACGAGCTGCCCTTTTTTGCACCCTTTCGATGTCCTCCGTCAATCCCACCTGGTAAGGATCCCACACTGCGCAGCAATATTCTAACAGAGGACGAACGAGTGTAGTGTAAGCTGTCTCTTTAGTGGACTTGTTGCATCTTCTAAGTGTCCTGCCAATGAAACGCAACCTTTGGCTCGCCTTCCCAACAATATTATCTAGTGGTCCTTCCAACTGAAGTTGTTCGTAATTTTAACACCCAGGTACTTAGTTGAATTGACAGCCTTGAGAATTGTACTATTTATCGAGTAATCGAATTCCAACGGATTTCTTTTGGAACTCATGTGGATCATCTCACACTTTTCGTTATTTAGCGTCATCTGCCACCTGACACACCATACAGCAATCTTTTCTAAATCGCTTGCAACTGATACTGGTCTTCGGATGACCTTACTAGACGGTAAATTACAGCATCATCTGCGAACAGTCTAAGAGAACTGCTCAGATGGTCACCCAGGTCATTTATATAGATCAGGAGCAGTAGAGGTCCCAGGACGCTTCCCTGGGGAACACCTGATATCACTTCAGTTTTACTCGATGATTTGCCGTCTATTACTACGAACTGCGACCTTCCTGATAGGAAATCGCGAATCCAGTCGCACAACTGAGACGATACCCCATAGCTCCGTAGCTTGATTAGAAGTCGCTTATGAGGAATGGTGTCAAAAGCTTTCCGGCAATCTAGAAATACGGAATCAACTTGAGATCCCCTGTCGATAGCGGCCATTACTTTGTGCGAATAAAGAGCTATGTAATGATTCATGAATACAGTTTCGCCTTTTCTTCAACAATTTCCATTTGTTTCCTTTGTGTCTGTTACATTTTCATGTAGTCTGTTATTGTCCTGGTGGCATGTCTCTGACTTACTTCAGTTGGACAAAAATAAATCTTAAACATACAGCTGTGCTGTAGACTTGGTCGCTCCAGAGTCTTGTGTGTGGCTGTCTTAACAGATGCATCATAGTTTCTCAGACTTTCAGCAAATCAGTTCGCCTTTCATGCTACTGATTTCAAATGTTTTGTGACTGACTTAAAATGCTGTAAGTTCTTGAGGTTTGCTGTCGAATCCTAAAATCATCTCAGTTCGATATGTCAGTGATCCAACTGTTTGCCATCTTCAGGAGACTGCTACTTCTGCTCACAAGTCCCATTGAGAACTGATGCCAGGCTGCAAATTCACGTCCTTTATAGGCGTCCGTACTGTTCACGGCGCATGCGCCGCCCATCACGGTTGCTGCCTTCCAAGACTGGGCAGGTGATGCCGCCCTTAGTAGAACACTGGTGGGAATGATATATCGTACTTGGGGATGATTTTTGAACAGTCTGACTGGCTGTACCGAAGAAAGTTCGTTTTTGATGCGGGATAGTACAAGATTCCGTGGCCTACTAAGAGGAAACCCATTGTCTCTATTAATTAAATTACCTGCCACCTAATTTCAATTGCCTCTTTATAGACACTGTTCCAAATCCCGAAAGTGTTAGCAACTATAACATTTTTGTCAATTTCATACCATGTTCCTCATTTAAGCAGTATTCTGCGACTCCCAATTTTTCCGGCTGTTGTAGCCTTTTCCTCACACCTGTCATGAACTGTGTGAATCGAACGGCCGATATAAGCCTTTCCTCACTGACATGGAATTTTGTAAACACAGAGTTTCCTGAGCTCCACATCGTCTTTCACAGAGCCAAGTAGTGCCCTAATCTTGGAAGGTGGAGAGAACACACTCTTAATGTTAAAATTCCTCCAGTCTTAAACGATATGCCCCCAGCATAAAGAATAAGGGCCACCGATCTATGTTCCTCATCATGCGCCTCCAATGACGGTCCAAACTCGATAGTCTGACGAATCTGCTTCTCAAAGTATCCATTTTCCTTGAAAACAGCCATCAAATGCGCAAGTTCTTGGCTTAAGCTGTCTGCGCCAGAAATGGCATATGTTGCATACCAAAGTCCTAAGGACGCCTACTGCGTTGGTGTGGTGGCTGACAACTCTTAGAATCCGCTCCCGGGATTGTAATGACTCCTTACCCTCTCCCTTAAAACCCACATCATTTCGTCTTTCCCTCTCCTTCCCTCTTTCCTGATGAAGCAACCAGGGGTTGTGAAAGTTTGAATATTTGTGTGTGTGTGTTTTTTATTGTGTCTGTCAACATACCAGCGCTTTCTTGTTTGGTAAGTTAAAGCAAGAAATGTTTTGAAGAAAGATGTCAAGAAAGCAACAATGTTGCCATTAAGAGAGAACATCATCAATTTGTAGCCCTCGGTTCATATCAGCTAAGTTTCTGTTGACACAGTGGTTCAACCTTGCTAAATCTGAAACCGACAGAGATGTTAGCTGACCATTACAATGCTTGTATGTATGATAATGGATGGTGCATCAGCAACATTATTGACATATAATTGGAACAAAATGATGCACTGATAAAATTTATGCATTCCACCCCATTCATTTATTTTATTCGCCTGAGAGGCAAGATGCTTGTTGGGTACCAGAACAACACATCATTTCCATGCTCTCTGTTCTTTCAGAATCATCACCTGGCTGACAGCGTCCACTTTCAGAAAATTAACTGCAGAAAGTGGCTCAAAAATTTTGAAAAATGTAAACTGCAATGTTGAGAATTTTAAAATAAAAATTGATATTACTTTTTGCTTGCAGCCTATGTGAAATACTTCTACAGATTTGGGATCAGAGATAAGATAGTTAGCAAATGGCTTTATAAGGAAACAGATACCATCAGAAGGCTTTGGAACCTAAATTAAGAATCCAAATTACTGGCTTAGTATCCTGGATGACGAAACCCACCTGTAGCTTGTACTGCTCAGCTGTCGAGCGTGAGCCCTATGACGAGGCGGTTGATGGCTCATCTTCTTGAACTGGTGGTGACAATTTCATCATGGACCAGTGCGATATAGTGAGGCATTACTTGTCAGCTTAAAAATAAAAACCAAATGCAACAGGACATGGATAACAGTTTTCTGCAGTGTGTTCCTTTGTGATGGTACATTAACACAAATTTGTCCATCATTTTTATGTATTATTAGTGCATATTGGAAAATTGAACGTGATTTTCTGAATGCTTGAAAACATGCTTCTCTTTCCATCTGTGATTCGTTTAAAATCAGTTATGGAAAACAGATTTTATAAAAGCAATCTGAATGTGATCTGTTTTTGTAATTATTACGAAACTAAAGTTTGAACTAATTTTGAAGAAATTTGGAAAGCAGTACGCAAATGATATTTTACGCTGAGGTGACAAAGGTCATTGGCTAGTGATACACACATATACAAGTGGCGGTAGTATAGAGTACAGGAGATATAGAAGGACAGTGAATTGGTGGAGCTATCGTTTGTAGTCTGGTGATTCATGTGAAAAGGTTTCTGATGAGATTATTACAGCACAATATGAAGTAACAGACTTTGAATGAGGAATGGTAGTTGGAGCTAAACACGTGGGACTGTCCATTTCAGAAATTGTGAAGGAATTCAATATTTTGATTTCAGGAATTACCTCTCACCACCGACAATGCAGTGGCCAACGGCCTTCACTTATCGACCAGGAGCAGCGGTATTTGCGTAGAGTTATCAGTTCTAACACACGAGCAACACTGCTTGAAATAACTGCAGAAGTCAATGTGGTACATACGACGAATGTATCCATTAAGATGGTGTGGCAAAATTTGATGTTAATGGACTATGGCAGCAGATGCCTGACGCAACATCACCTGCTGTGCTTCACCTGGGCTCATAACCATATCAGTTGGCCTGATCAGATGAGTCCTGATTTCAGCTGGTAAGAGCTGATGATAGGATTCAAGTGTGGCACAGACCCCACAAAACTATGGACCCAAGTTGTCAACAAGGTACCGTATAAGCTGGCAGTGGCTGCGTAATGGTTTGGGCTGTGTTAATATGAAATGGACTGGCCCTCTGGTCCAACTGAATTGATCATTGTCTGGAAATGGTTATGTTTGGCTACTTGGAGACCATTTTCAGCCATTATGGACTTCATTCCCAAACAACCATAGAATTTTGTGGATGACAATGTGCCATGTCACTGTGCCACTATTATTCACGATTCGTCTGAAGATCATTGTGGACAATTTGAGCAAATGATTTGGCCATCTGGATCGTACTATGTGAGTCCCAACAAACATTTATGGAACACAATCGAGATGTCAGTTGATGCACAAAAGTGTTCAGTGGCAACACTTTAGCAATTGTGGATAGCTGTAGAGGCACCATAGCTCAGTATTTTTGCAGGGGATATCCAGTGACTTGTTGAGTCTGTGCCATGTCGAGCTGCTGCACTATTCTGGGCAAAGTGAGGTCCAACATAATATTAGGCGGTATACCATAACTTTTGTTATCTCACTGCATATTGTAATTCCATTTGTTGCTAAGTCGTTGTGTCCAAAGTTTCATGTTTATGATGCCTTTAATCAGTGAGATATAAGAAATCAAAGTGAAAACTTTATTCATAGCCTGATTTTTCTGGCTACTTTGTCCCTGTTAATGCAACACTGTTAGTTCATGTTGTAAATTAAACCTATTGTTTGGAAGGGGGCTTAAAGTGTTGTTTAATATGAGACTGGTTTGAAGCTTTAACAGAAAGTGGTATTTGTAAAAGAAGTGTTGAATATACCGTATTTTCACATTTTCACAAGAATCGTCTTTTCCACAAATTTGTATGTTATTGGAAAATAGCAGGCAAATGAAATTTTATATTACATGTCCTTGTGCTACAGAGCTATTGCACATTAAGTTTCACATTCAGGAAGCATTTACTCTACAAGATGCAAGAATTCAAAGTTTACAGTTTTTTTTCTTTATGTTAAATTGAGGGATTTTCTAATGAGTCCAGTTGGAACAGTTTTCAAGAATATAGTTTTTTTTTTTTTTTTTTTTTTTTTTGCAAAATCAGGTTGAAAATGCTGTTTTTTCGACTTTTCACATAATTTACTCAGTCTTGAAAGTGGCACATAAATGAAAGCTTATATTTGAGAATCTTGTGTTGTTAAGTTACTACATGCCAAGTTTTATGTTCGTCATTCCTACAATCCCAGAGGCATAAGAGGTCAAATTATGAAAATTTTTTGAGTGGTTTTACCTAAAAATTTTCTTGCTGGATATGGCTGGTAAAATTTGTTTGATTATTATTCTTAAGAGAAAGCATGAAGGACTACAAGGTGGACAAATTTTATTTCTTTCAACAAAATATTCTTTGCGATATAACAGCTCGAAGTCACCAGAAATTCACATTTGCTCTGTACAAAGTCGCACGTGTAGTCAAACAAGTGACTATATCTTGACCAGTATTGCTTTGATGAATGTTAAAAACTTTACCAATGTTCAATGGGAACATGTGTGGATGTTCACATAAGATTTCATTGAAACTCTTGATGGTCGAGCAGGGACGCCTAGGTGAGTCAACATGGAATGATCTGTAGGCAATAATACTGGACAAAAGTAACTATTTATTTTTACATTTTTCATAGGTTGCTTTGTAGTTTTAGCTTGTGTAATGAAAAATTCCGTGTTTGTGGTGTGACTGTAGAAGTTGAGCTGCATTACAAATCAGTCTAATAGCACCTGTAAAGAATTGTCTTTTCTGACCAGTGTTAATGCACTACAGGGTTCAATAATTATTCCACATCTGTTCTTGCTACAAGTAAATGGTATTTCTGCTTTTATCAATATATTTGTTTATTTTTCTTTATGAGTCAGGCATTACATTTAACTTCATCTCTCAACATGTGGTTCATGAACATGTTACAATTGTTGTTGTTGTTGTTGTTGTTGGTTCCCCCCCCCCCCCCCCCCCCCCTCGTCTCTCCGCACTTGGCAGCCTATTAAATGAGGGGGAGACACTAATTGCATGGTAGGACACATCTTCACAATTTATGTGATAGAGTAATGGAAAATAAAACAGTTTTAAGTATATTTGCTTGTCCATATTTGTGACAACCTGAAATAGAAATATCATCATATGTGTCCTACCAAATGCAAATCGTGTTCTGTATGGGATAGTTAATTCTGAAATGGAAATGTTTGTAGGTGAGCCTGCTTTGTATGTTTTCATCTGTGGGTCATGTAAATCAGTCGTTCCCATTAAGATCAGCACTTACTGGCATGTTATTCATTAACAAAAATGTACAGTGAAGAGTGTGTGGTTTCACACTGATGAACCTATTGTTCAGAAATCCCTAAGCAGTTAGACATGTTAACAATGGCTTCATTGGCTCCCCTCTGTGATGTCTCACTGATGACCTATGATTATGTTGGAATAAATGTATCACTCATCAGTATAGTTTTTGAACAAAGAAGAGTTTCCCAGTACACAACTTAACTTTGTTTTGGTATGCAGCTACAATAACAAACTTGCATACTGTCTCTATAACAAGTAAACATGGAAATCAAGTTTCCTGACAGATTAAAGCTGTATGTTGTATGAGGACTTGAATGCAGATCTTTGCCCTTCACAGCCAAAATTATATTCTGTATCATCGTGTAATGATTTAAGGCTCTAATATGACAGTGCTGTCACCAACCTATCTCTCTGTCATCAAATTATACTTTTGTCTCTAGGAAGAGCCTAAATATCTTTAACCTTTTTTTTTTTTTTTTTTTTTGTTGCAGTCAATTCCTGCAGATATACAGTTCTGCCCCAATTCAAATCCAGCTTGCTACAAATCAAAGGAAGAAGTAAGTGTAACTAAGTTATAATTTGTTGAAGTTTGACATGATTGGTAAATACAAATTGCACATTACATTACTTCAGAATACATCAGATATGTGTTGTGAATTAATCTGAGTTTTAAAATATATTTACGATTTCTGTGTTTGTAGGATATTGTTATAAATCAGGATGATGAAATTCGATTGAAGATTGTTGGCACACGTGTTGATGCCTCAGGAATTGTAAGTAACCATTGTAGTAGTTACTTTCTCCATGTTTTTTCAGTGTAGGGATAATGAATATTTTATTTTTTATTTCAGTTTGCAATTGGGACATTGATGGATGACTATTTGGGTAAGTTTATGTTTTAACTGATGTAGCAGATACTTCAATTTTAAATTAAAAATAATATTTTGATCAATTTTATTGAAATATTTTTCAGGTCTTGTGGGCAACTGATCTCATTCCAGGGAGTGGCCAGTGGTGTCTTTTTTAAAATATTATTTTGTATAATCTGATGCCTATCGCTTGATAAGGTGTTAGTTTGCAATGAATGTGAAATGTTTGTAAAATCTGAACTCATCAGAAACTTCTGTGAAGGAACTGTTACATTATATTAATTATGGAGTACATATCATTATTTTTCTTGTGTGTGTGTGTGTGTGTGTGTGTGTGTGTGTAAGTACCACTCATCTACAGTTATGGTGACCATTAAGTTTAGATAAGCTTTTATCAACTCCTGGCTGAAAGCAAGGGGGAACTACAACTCTTATTTTTCTCAAGGGCATGCAGCTCTGCTGTGTATGGCTTAATGATAGTGACATCCGCTTGTGTAAAATAATCTGGAGACAAAATAGTCCCCCATTTAGATCTGTGGGGAAGGGGGAGGGACTACAAACGAGAATGTCACCAGCAAAAACAAAACTGGTGTTCTGCTGGTTGGAGTGTGAAATATTAGAGCCATTAACTGAGTAGGTAGGTTAGAAAATGTGACTAGGGAAATGGATATGTTGAAGTTGGATTTAGTGAGAATTAGTGAAGTGTGATGGCTGGAAGAATAGGATTTCTGGTCAGGTGAGTGCAGATTTTGTGTTGAAGTAATCTAACTGCTGTGTGTGCTCAGCACCTCCTGGTCAGTTTTGAACAGAAAATATTTGGAGAAAGTTCTTGAAAGCTTGTCACTGTTCTGCCCATTGATTAGTCATCGTCATGATTTCCAAAACCTTTAACTGTTGATGGTGTAGATACATCTTGTGGGAGATTGCTGATCTATTGATCAGCTTGGTGCATAAAAATTCCCTTAAGATCATCTGAAGCACATTTTGTGTGTCAAAGAGCCTCTAAGCGAGCCCAGCTTATTCTATCTAATGACAGTAATGCTAAATTTTAAATTATTTTCCTTTCATGTTTGAAGTTCATATGTACTTATTGGCCCCTGCTTAAAAAAGGTCCAAAATGCTTAAAAAGGTGTATTTAGTTGCTAGTTAGCATATTAATTTATAAATAATTTGGAACAGATGACTTGGCATGCAATGCAACAGGGCAAACTGACACAGTTCTATGTGATTTAATCCTCTGCAACACAAATTTTATTTTTAGTCATAACAAAAAAACTAACAGAGCTACAATCAATATGTTTCTGCAGACAGAAAGGTTCATATTTATGAGACCTCTGCCTGATACTAAATATTACAGCGAAAGTAATTAATGCTGCATAATTTCCAATTTTTTGAACTGGAATATAAGTTTGTGTCATTGAAAAATCTGTCACATTCCCTACTCTTCTAAATGGAAACAAACAAAGTTAAAATGGTTGGTAGGTAAAATGTTGCCATCACAAGTTTTAAAGTAAACCAAAGTTTACCATCCAATCATCCAACACATTCAAAAATCTTTTGCTATGTCATTTTGTCATTCCATGTCACCTTGGTATACTTTCCCTAGCATGAGTGACAATGGTTAAACCTCACATTGCTTGAAATTCTGGGTAGCTACCTGCCAAAATATAGCACCTTTTGAGGTTCGAGTGGCTATAAGGCAAGCGTGCAGCAAAAAGTGTCCCCTACTACGACAGTGTTTCTGGTGTGTTGATCACACAGAGTGATTGGGACTGTAATGACAGAGTTTCTCACAGATCTGTATCCTTCCATCTCCAGTACCTTTTAAAAGGCCTAACTTCCTACTGAAACAGCCTTATAAATCTCCTATTTCTTTCTTCTTCTGTTTATCTAAATTAAAAATTAACTGCTTTTGGGCCATACATAGCTCTTACTTGTGTATAGTTCAGTGTTTTGCTTTTGGATATGAGTGCTGCCTTCTGCATGTTACTTAAGGTATACTTTTTCCCTTTCTCCATTTAATTGCTGGAGCCCATAAGACATGGGAGAGTGTCATCAAATTGGTCTACTGTTTGTTTATCATTTATGTCTATTCTGTTGTACTCTCTTCTATATTAAATAATTTGCTTTCAGCCTTACTTAAGTATCTCATTCTACATCCTCTCCGCAAGTTTCTTTTTCTCTCCTCTCATCCATTTCTTTCTTATTGTACCCTTCATGAACTCTTTATTTCCCACATTTCACTGTTAATTTTACATGATATGTGTCATTGTTGGGCCCAAGCCTTTCCGTCCTCAACTACCCTTTTCTTCCTCTGCATCTGGCGTACTACCATCCTCATATTACTATTCAAAATTTCTTAGACATTCTTGTGCTCCTGAATACATTTATCTCTTACTGGCTACCTACATCAGTTTATTCATGAATTCTTGAAGCTTATCCTGACGCTGTTTTAGCGACACAATAGTTTTGGGTGACGACTGTCTTTATTCAAAGGGTGATACTCCACTCTCCACCAATACAAGCCACTCTGTGGCTGGATGATTTCTCCCACTTCCCATACAATTAACTCTGGAGGGCCCTGGCATGCTCCTCCAGTTCTTCTATTGTAGATTACCATTGGACATCAATGACTGTCATTACAGTTTTTTATTATGATTATAAAGTATATGTCTTTGGATATGGGAAAAAAGTGGCCCACAGGAAAGGGAAAGTTACCAGAAAATAGTCATATTTCATTGCATGGTTCATATCCTTGGGTGACCACTGCTTCTCTATAAGGAAGCAAGATAGCAAGAAGGCCAGACACTATACTGGTTCAATAAGGTTTTTGCAAGAACAACCCATACCTCTGTAAAAGAAACCTCTACCTCAAGGCATGCTGTGTGCTTCTTTGAAACAGTCATTAACAGGGAACCTGCTGCACCCCTGTCATGTAAGGCACGTCCACACCAAGTTGCGACAAAGCAAGATGGCATCTGTGTCTATTATGTTTTTGTACCTTTTAAATTACTAATTTTTATCTAATTGTTGTTGTTGTTGTTGTTGTTGTTGTTGTTGTTGTGGTCTTCAGTCCTGAGACTGGTTTGATGCAGCTCTCCATGCTACTCTATCCTGTGCAAGCTTCTTCATCTCCCAGTACCTACTGCAACCTACATCCTTCTGAATCTGCTTAGTGTATTCATCTCTTGGTCTCTCTCTACGATTTTTATCCTCCACGCTCCCCTCCAATACTAAATTGGTGATCCCTTGATGCCTCAGAACATGTCCTACCAACCGATCCCTTCTTCTGGTCAAGTTGTGCCACAAACTTCTCTTCTCCCCAATCCTATTCAATACTTCCTCATTAGTTATGTGGTCTACCCATCTAATCTTCAGCATTCTTCTGTAGCACCACATTTCGAAAGCTTCTATTCTCTTCTTGTCCAAACTATGTATCGTCCATGTTTCACTTCCATACATGGCTACACTCCATACAAATACTTTTAGAAATGACTTCCTGACACTTAAATCTATACTCGATGTTAACAAATTTCTCTTCTTCAGCAACTCTTTCCTTGCCTTTGCCAGTCTACATTTTATATCTTCTCTACTTCGACCATCATCAGTTATTTTGCTCCCCAAATAGCAAAACTCCTTTACTACTTTAACTACTTTAAATGTCTCATTTCCTAATCTAATTCCCTCAGCATCACCCGACTTAATTCGACTACATTCCATTATCCGCGTTTTGCTTTTGTTGATGTTCATCTTATATCCTCCTTTCAAGACACTATCCATTCCGTTCAACTGCTCTTCCAAGTCCTTTGCTGTCTCTGACAGAATTTCGATGTCATTGGTGAACCTCAAAGTTTTTATTTCTTCTCCATGGATTTTAATACCTACTCCGAATTTTTCTTTTGTTTCCTTCACTGCTTGCTGAATATACAGATTGAATAACATCGGGGAGAGACTACAACCCTGTCCCACTCCCTTCCCAACTGCTGCTTCCCTTTCATGTCCCTCGATACTTATTACTGCCATCTGGTTTCTGTACAAATTGTAAATAGCCTTTCGCTCCCTGTATTTTACCTCTGCCTCCTTCAGAATTTGAAAGAGAGTATTCCAGTCACCATTGTCAAAAGCTTTCTCTAAGTCTACAAATGTTAGAAATGTAGGTTTGCCTTTCCTTAATCTAGCTTCTAAGATGCGTCATAGGGTCAGTATTGCCTCACGTGTTCCAATATTTCTGCGGAATCCAAACTGATCTGTGCCGAGGTCGGCTTCCACAAGTTTTTCCATTCTTCTGTAAAAAATGCGTGTTAGTATTTTGCAGCTGTGACTTATTAAACTGATAGTTCAATAATTTTCACATCTGTCAATCCCTGCTTCCTTTGGGATTGGAATTATTATATTCTTCTTGAAGTCTGAGGGTGTTTCATCTGTCTCGTACACCTTGCTCACCAGATGGAAGAGTTTTGTCAGGACTGTCTATCCCAAGGCCGTCAGTGGTTCTAATGGAATGTTGTCTGCTCCCGGGGCCTTGTTACGACCCAGGTCTAATTATCATCAAAAATTAATTACAATGAAACCTCTTTATAATGTTGCTCCATATAATGTTTTTCTCTGTATTACGTCCGTTTTTTTTCCCCCCGTCTCGACTAAAAGCGCATATAAACAATGTTAAATTTTCATCTTTACTGAGTTTCCTCTATATTACAATTTCCTCCATGTAACACTCATATTTTTGGAACCCTGGTCAATTATTTACCTCTTTAAAACGTTTAAGTGACTGGATGTAAACACACAGTTTTCTGTTCTGTGGATTCACAATTTGCACCCGCTCAGAAAGCCTGCGCTCAGCATGTTTCATATGTCAGTGGCAGAACAGTGTCACATGACATGTGACACACATTCTGCTTGTGATCTTTTTGCTGCCATTTCAGTCGATGCTTTGTATTCATAGCGTGTTGTGTGAGCTGAGCAGCAAACAGTTTGTGTGTCTAGTGAGAGTGTGTCTTGGATATAACTTTTTTTTTAAGCTTTCATCAGTGGACATGAGTGAAAAGTGGAAGAACCTTTCTCTGGAAGAGAAGTTTTCTGTTATTAAAAAAGTGGGGGCATCTCCTGGTGTGACTCGTGTGGAGGTAGCGAAGCAATTTGAACTGGCCCCCTCAACACTCAACAAAGCGGAATGAGGAGAAAGTAAAAGTGTGGACGAACTAACTATAACTCAGTGGATGCAGACTTTCCCTAATTTGATACATGGCTACAAACTGTATGACATTTATAACATTGATGAAACTGCCATGTTTTTCAACTTAAAGCTGGATAGGACATTTACTTTTTGTGGGGAAAATTGCCATGGCAGTAAGAAGAGCAAGAAACATCTTACTATTTTGTTGCGTACAAACGCCGATGACAGTGGAAAACTGAAACCTTTGGTTACCGGGAATCCAAAAAATCCAAGGTGCTTCAAAAACATTTCCACGTTTCCGTGCAAATATACAAATAATGCCAAGGCATGGATTACGAGTGATATATTTTTACGTTTTCTCAGAGAATTTGATGCCAAAATTGGGAGTGCTGCAAGAAAAGTGTTGCTGTTTTATAGATGTGCGGCACATCCACCAGACGTATCCTTTCTGAGAAATGTGAAAGTAATTTTCCTATCACCCAACCGCACCAGCCACCTGCAGCTTTTGGACTTGGGAATAATACACCCCTTAAGGTTAAATATAGCCCTTGTATAAAAGGCTTTGAACTTGATGGACCAAAGTAGTCAGCAGAGCTCACTACTGAAGCTGAATATTTTACAGGCAATGAATTTAATTATGTACTCGTGGAGGGAAGTCAGTGCTGAAACTATTAAAAACTCTTTCACAAAAGCGGATTTGAGAGAATGGGATGGCAGCTCCTGTGGAAGATGTTGCAAGTGATGTGCAAGAGTTTCAGGAATTAATATGCAGTGTTTCTGTCACTTTTGAGGACTTTGTGGCTGTGGATGAGAACGTGGCAACCACAAGAGTACAAAGTATTGAGGAACTGATTGCAGAGAGAAGCTTGGAGAATAATAGTGGTAGTGAAAGCGACAGTGACAAGGAAGATGACCCTGTGCCCTCATATACTAAGGCAGCTGAAGCCTTTGAAACATTCAGGAGATACATGATGGCCCCTAGACTTGAGGACAGAACGAGCAATAATTGATTGCCATACAGTCAAGGATAAATAGAAAACAAACATGCTTGCTTGAATATTTTTAAAAAATCAAAGTTATGTGATTTTCAGATTGCATAGGTTCCTAGAGTTTTGTGCAAATTTAAGTTCCAATTCACAATTTAATTATTAAAGTAATTTTTTGTAACTAATTCTTTTTTAATCTGTACCACTTACTGTGTTTTTGTGTAATATGTGCAGTATATCATAAACAACATTTGGCTCATATTCTATAATTGGGTCAACTGAAGAACGGGATACCACCTGTCAGTTTTGGACAATGATGTCATATCTTAAGAATCTGTTGTAACTTTATACAGCACAAACTGATCCATTTACTTTCATCCATCCACCTACCGGTTCCCATGTTTTAATTACAAAAAACTAATCATTTGATGCATTGATCATTTGCAATGGGATACATTGATCATTTGCAATGAATATCATATTACGGTATTCTGAAAATTTAAAATGTCACCCATGGCACTATTTGCCAAAGCTGATTAGTGGTATCCCTATCTTCAGTAATGCCCTATAATTATTATTTGGAAGCCTTCCTCTTTATAGTGTTTTCCTCTATACAGTGTTCAGAATTCGTGGTCCCTTTGAAAACGTTATATAGAGGTATCACTGTATACACATAGTGTATAAGCAGTAGGTACATAGGTTTATCAAAATATTATTCACACCATAATTCATGTAAATTTATTGTTTTTCTGATAATTGATGATCCACTGATTGTAAAAGCATATTCAGTTAGACTGATAATGTAGTCTAAAGACAGATTTTTGGCAATTGGTACAGTCTAAAACGTTGGCTCCATTCGTTCAAAACCACAGATTTCACTCTCTAAGAGGACATGAATTGATTTACAGGAAACTATCTTGAAAGATATTCGTAATTAATGTTTGGGACAAGCCACACTTAGCTGTTGTTATCTGTGTCATACTACTCTTACATTCCCAAGACAACCTTTACACTGTTGTAGACATTATTTTTCTAAGCAGTTAAGCCACTGACTAACAACTTTATAAAATTAATATAAAGCATAACAAATTTATGGCTACCATTATACTTTAGTTAAGAGTGTTCCCACTGTGGATGATCAAATGGTTTTAAGAACTTTTCTTATTCATTAACCCGTAACATGTTTCATAAATCTGATTGCCTCAGGAGAGCTAGCCAGCCCATGCAGATGTGTTTCTAATGCTCTGACCTTTCACATTGTTTTTGTGAGATATACGGAAGCTGTGGTGATCATAATGGGCACGCTAGTGTAAAAGGAGACACAAAATCAACTAGTGGCAAAACCCATACAGTTTGCACATTTACTTTCTTATACTTATGTATATAAGTGTCACCCGGCATTCCCTTTGTCTTGGAGAAAAATCAAGTGCATCACATAAATTCATTTCAAAAACATAGATACAAAAGCTTAATGTAAAGTTGAAATGTTTTTTTTGTGCTGATCTTATCAAAACTTGTGTGGTTGTCGTGATATATAGTGTAGTATTAAATCGTCAGTTGTAAACATAACTGTGCTTTTTAGGAACACGATACTGTCACATGGAAGAAGGTGTAATTAGATGAATGATGAACACTAACTTCACTCAACGAAGGTTTATTCAGCACTTGCACATACAAGAGCACGGAGCGAACTGCCTCCGGCCAGAACACATACAGTATATTTACAGTTACAGAATATTTCAGTACATTGATTCTTGACATTTGTAGATACTTCTAAAATGTACTCGAACCGAATATAGAAATTAAAATTTTACATTTCAAGTGAGTTTTGAACCCACAACCCTCCAAGCAACAATGTAGTATCATAACCACTACACAACGGTGACTGTGCTACTCAGCTTCTTCTGCAACATTGCTCCCTCCTTAAGAGAACAGCGTCTCGGTGTTACGTCCTCCTAGTCCAGGAACGAGTCATCGGTCCTGCATACTCCGACACCCGATGTCTGATGTTCACCCTGGCGGTGATCTTCTTGGAACTTCTTTTGCCGCTATGCTCTTAGTCACCTTTCCGCTTGTTGCCTGTTGCTGGAGCTTTGGATTTACCCTGGGTTGCAGGATCCTTATAGGGCTTCATTTGAAAGATGTGGACTGTATCTCTGATTTTTCAATCATATTGTGTTGGGGTAAAACTCTTCAGCTTTAGAAGTAACTTCAGACAACTGTTTTACAACCTTATAAGGTCCAAAGTAGTGCCTGAGGAGCTTTACAGAGAGACCAACCTTCCAAACAGGACTGAAGATCTAGACGAGGTCACCAGGCTGGTAGACAACAGGGTGGTGGCTGCGTCATACCTTCGGCGATCGTTTTCTTGAGCCTACAGCGTGCGGAATCGAGCTAACTGCCGAGCTTCCTCAGCTCTGGTTAACGCCTGGCTGATGTAATCGTCGTCCACATCATCAGGATGTAATGGAAACATAGTGTCCATTGTCGTAGTCACTTCACACCCTTGCACCAGGAAAAATGGCATAAATCCTGTGGTGTCTTGTTTGACGATGTTGTAGGCAAATGTACGAAAGGTAGCACCTCATCCCAGTTGCTCTGCTCAACACTGACAAACATTGATAGCATGTCGACCAAGGTCTTATTAAGACGTTCAGTAAGCCTGTTGGTTTGTGGATGGTGGGCAGTCGTCATGTGATGAGTAATGTTGCACAGACAGTTTATCTCTGTCATAAGATTTGATTGAAAAACTTTCTCTCAAATCATAATTAATGACCTTGTGGCACCGTGTTTTAATACAATGCCTTCCACGATGAATATGGCTATATTGAATTCTTCGGCTGTTTTCACAGCTTTTGTAATGGCATAGTGTGTCAGATAATCAGTGCAAACAATAATCCATCTATTGCCACTAGCAGACGTTGGAAATCGTTCGAGGAGGTCAATCTCAACACGCTGGAAAGGTGTTTCGGCTGGTGGAATTGTTATGAGTCGGCCAGGTGGTTTCTGAGGAACGTACTTTCTCCTCTGGTACTCTCGACACTGCGACACGTAGTGACAGACACTCCTAAATAAACCTGGCCAGAAAAATCTCTTGCAGATCCTATCATATCTCTTAATAAATCCTAAATGTCCGACGTCAGGTGTGTCATGGAATTTCTGTAGAACATCTAAGCGCATGTGTTTAGGAATCACTGGTAGCCACCCCTTTCCAAATGGAGCAAAGTTTTTCTTGCAAAGTAGTCTATTAACTATCTTAAATTGTCCTTTCACATCATCTGACTGATTTAAGGCAAGCATAATTTGAGATGTCTTGGTGTCCTCCTCCTGCTCAGCAGAGAGATCCTGGTGTGCAGCAAGACAGTCACTGTCTTCTTCAAAGTCTTGATGGTCTTGCACAGGGTTTCTTGAGAGACAGTTGTCATCTTGGTGTTTTCTTCCACTTTTGTATACTATGGTAATGTCATACTCTTGAAGACATAGTGCCCACCTGGCGAGTCGTCCTGTTGGATCCTTAAGACCTGTCAACCAACGAAGTCAATGACGGTCTGTAACAACTGTGAATGCCCCTCCATAGAGGTACTGCCGAAATTTGCTCATGGCCTAGATCACAGCAAGACATTCTCTTTCTGTAGTTAAGTAGTTTCTCTTGGCTTTTGTAAGTGTCCTAGAAACATAGGCTATAACCTTCTCTTTCCCATCCGAAATTTGCACCAGAACAGCACCGATCCCAAACCCACTGGCTTGTGTGTGTAGTTCTGTAGGTGCTCTCTCATCATAAAGACCAAGTACGAGGTCAGTCGTCAGAGCTTTTCACAGCAAATCAAAAGAATCTTGTTGATCACCACCCCAGATAGATTTAGCATTGGCTTTTAACAACTCTTGAAAGTGGCCTGGCTTTGATACAAAAGTCTTTGATAAAACAATGGTAATAAGAACATAATCCGAGGAAGCTTCTCACATCTTCTGGTGGTTTCCGGCGACTAGAGGGAGCAGTGTGATGCTGGTGTGCCAGACTCCCACTCCCACTTTATTATTGAGCTTACGTGGAGTTGTTTCGCTGATCTACTTTTCAGGAGAGCCGGCTGTGATTGTCTGCCTGACTTTTTCTCCGAAGATAAGATGCTATTTTGGAGGAATATTTTATACTCTTAAAATAACTCTGTACACTCACAACCCTCCAAGCAACAATGTAGTATCATAACCACTACACCATGGTGACTGTGCTACTCAGCTTCTTCTGCAACTTTGCTCCCTCCTTAAGAGAACAGCGTCTCGGTGTTACGTCCTCAGGATACTGTTAAACCAATCTCACTATATTTTCACTTCCACAAACAAGACACCATGTAAGTGATTCATTTTTTTGTAAGCCCAACAATTACTGGTCCTACAGATACTCTTACACACTTCGTAACAAATCCAATCTAGAAAGCTCTAGTAATTCCACCATCCGGACCTCAAGAAAGTAAGTGAATAAGTAAGTGTCTTTTCTTTTCTTTAACAACATTCAACTGTTCTTAATAATGACTGACGTAGCACCGTCATGGAGTATGGTGCGTTTGCTCCTTGTGCTGGATGTGTCACTTCTGAGGCATGCGCTGCGACTACCTCAGTGCGCCGATCAACTGTCCGATACATGCCAAACCTGCACACACATATTCGTGGTGCAGTAAACACAATTCCACTTTCACACACTCATCTTTAAAATAATGTGTGTTCGAGACAGGGGAAATACGAATGTTTCTAGAATTTACTCCAAAATTCTTGAGGCACTACATGTCACTCCCCCTAGCTCGAACACACAATATTTTATACATGTTTATTATGTACGTCAGTATCTTATTCATATAACATTAATTTTTAGTTCGATCAGTTTGCATGACATTCCTTTAAACAAGCATGTACCTAATCTATAGCTCACCTTTTTTCCATTTTACTACCGTTATAAAACTTGAGCCTTTGGATCAATGTTAAAATTCGTGAGGACAAGAATTTTTATGTTTTCTGTTCCCTTTTCCAATGGTAAATTCCAAGAGTGCATCACCCATGCTTATTCTGTTGTTTGCTATTACTTTGCTTACTACTTTTTCTAAGTATGTATTTATTCCTTACTTATTACAATCTGGAGGAAGTCTGGGTGCTCTTTTCGACCTTTGTAACTTCACACAACACACAACAATGCAAGTGGAAAAGAAAATTCAAGCTTACCAGAATAATCTCTACCAAAATGTGTGACTTTTGTGACAATACTGCCCTTTTCCTTTTAGGCAAAGTATCTATACCATACATACGGGGTGATAATATGAATGCCCTCACTCCTTCCGTTTTGGTAGGTATGCCCCTTTAAGCAAATTCCTAATATACTGTGGTACAGGTCAATCCCCTTCTTGGTGCCCCTGCCCGCACAGTATAGGTCAGCACTTCTTGAGTCTGCCTACCTGCCCTTTTCCATCCAGTCAATGCTGGGTGTGCCCTCCTCCTCCTTCCTGAGTAGGCTTCATAGTCCATTGCCGTAATATACATTTTTATGTACACTATAATTCAAAACTATTTCCTAGAAAAACTAAATCTCTACTTTATCCCTCCCATTCACTTCTCAATACTTCCTTTAACCCCTTAGAGTCCTCCCTTACTCTTCCAGTTCTAAGTTTCCAATAGACACCACACTTGGAAGTATTATTTAATATATAGATGGTGTGACTTACCAAACGAGAAAGCGCTGGTCGATAGACACAATAAAAAACACACACACACAAATTTCAAGCTTTTGCAACCCACGGTTCCTTCATCAGGAAAGAGGGAAGGAGAGGGAAAGACGAAATGATGTGGGTTTTAAGGGAGAGGATAAGGAGTCATTTCAATCCCGGGAGCGGAAAGACTTACCTTAGGGGGAAAATAGAACTCAAGTGCGCACCCCCCCCCCCCCCCCCCTCCCACACACACACATAACCATCCGCACATATACAGACACAGGCAGACATATGTAAATGCAAAGAGGTTGGGCAGAGATGTCAGTCGAGGTGGAAGTACAGAGGCAAAGATGTTGTTGAATGACAGGTGAGGTACGAGGGGTGCCAACTTGAAATTAGCGGAGGTTGAGGCCTGGTGGGTAACGGGAAGAGAGAATATATTGAAGGGCAAGTTCTCATCTCTGCACCCCTACCTTCTACCTCCTTCCTAAAATTCACAAATCCAAACATCCCGCCGCCCCATTGTAGCTGGTTACCAAGCCCCCACAGAACGTATCTCCGCCTACGTAGATCTGCACCTTCAACCCATTACATGCAGTCTCCCGTCCTTCATCAAAGACACCAACCAGTTTCTTGAACGCCTGGAATCCTTACCCAATCTGTTACCCCCGGAAACAATCCTTGTAACCACTGATGCCACTTCCTTATACACAAATATCCTGCACGTCCAGGGCCTCGCTGCGATGGAGCACTTCCTTTCTCACCAATGAGCTGCTACTCTACGTAAAATCTCTTTCCTCATTACCGTAGCCAACTTCATCCTGACCCACAACTTCTTCACTTTTGAAGGCCAGACATACCAATAATTAAAGGGAAGTGCCATGGGTACCAGGATGGCCCTCTCCTACGCCAACCTATTCATGGGTCGCTTAGAGGAAGACTTTTTGGTTACCCAAGCCTGCCAATCCAAAGTTTTGTACATATTTATTGATGACATCTTCATGATCTGGACTCACAGTGAAGAACAGCTCCAGAATTTCCTGTCTAACCTCAACTCCTTTGTTTCCATCAGATTCACCTTGTCCTTCTCCAAATCCCATGCCACTTTCCTCGACGTTGATTTCCATCTGTCCAATGGCCAGCTTCACACAGCCGTCCACATCAAACCCACTAACAAACAACAGGACCTCCATTATGACAGCTGCCCCCATTTCATATCAAACGGTCCCTTCCCTACAACTTAGGTTTTCGTGGTGAACGAATCTGCTCCAGTCCTGAATCCCTGAACCATTACACCAATAACCTGAAAACAGTTTTTCCGTCCCGCAACTATCCTCCCGACCTGATACAGAAGCAAATAGCTAGAGCCACTTCCTCATCCCCTCAAACCCAGAACCTCTCACAGAAGAACCCCACAAGTGCCCCACTTGTGACAGGATACTTTCCGGGACTGGATCAGACTCTGAATGTGGCTCTCCAGCAGGGATACGACTACCTCAAATCCTGCCCTGAAATGAGATCCATCCTTCATGAAATCATCCCCACTCCACCAAGAGTGACTTTCCGCCGTCCACCTAACCCTCGTAACCTCTTGGTTCATCCCTATGAAATCCCCAAACCACTTTCTCTACCCACTGGCTCCTACCCTTGTAACCGCCGCCCAGTGTAAAACCTGTCCCATGCACCCTCCCACCACCATCTACTCCAGTCCTGTAACTGGAAGGTGTACACTATCAAAGGCAAAGCCAAAGCACCCACGTGATTCCCAAACTGACATGCTTACACTGTGAAGCGTTCTATGTGTGAGTGACCAGCAACAAACTGTCCATTCGCATGAATGGACACAGGCAGACAGTGTTTGTTGTTAATGAGGGTCACCCTGTGGCTAAACATGCCTTGGTGCACGGCCAGCACATCTTGGCATAGTGTTACACCGTCGAGGTTATCTGGATACTTCCCACTGACGCCAACCTATCAGAACTCCGGAGATGGGAACTTGCCCTTCAATATATTCTTTCTTCCAGTTACCCACCAGGCCTCAACCTGTGCTAATTTCAAGTTGCCGCCCCTCATACCTCACTTGTCATTCAACAACATCTTTGTCCCTGTACTTCCACCTTGACTGACATCTCTGCCCAACCTCTTTGCATTTACATATGTCTGCCTGTGTCTGTATATGTGCGGAGAATGTGTGTGTGTGTGTGTGTGTGTGTGTGTGTGTGTGTGTGTGTGTGTGTGTGTGTGTGTGCGAGTGTATACCTGTCCTTTTTTCCCCCTGAGGTAAGTCTTTTCGTTCCTGGGATTGGAATGACTCCTTACCCTCTCCCTGAAAACCCACATCATTTCGTCTTTCCCTCTCCTTCCCTCTTTCCTGATGAAGCAACCTTGGGTTGCGAAAGCTTGAAATTTGTGTGTGTGTTTTTATTGTGTCTATCAACATACCAACGCTTTCTCGTTCGGTAACTTACAGCATCTTTGTTTTTTATATATGATTTACATATCCATCCGCACATATACAGACACAGCAACTTCCAGGCCTCAACCTCTGCTAATTTCAAGTTGCCTTCCCTCGTTCATCATTTGTCATTCAACAACATATTTGCCTCTGTACTTCCACCCCGACTGACATCTCTGCCCAACCTCTTTGTCTTGACATATGTCTGCCTGTGTCTGTCTACGTGTGGATGGATGTGTGTGTGTGCGTGTGTGTGTGCGCGTGTGTGTGTGCGAGAGTATATACGTGTCCTTTTTTTCCCCCTAAGGGAAGTCTTTCTGCTCCTGGGATTGGAAGGGCTCCTTACCCTCTTCCTTAAAACCCACATCCTTTTGTCTTTCCCTCTCCTTCCCTCTTTCCTGATGAAACAACTGTGGGTTGCTAAAGCTTGAGTTTTGTGTGTGTGTTTGCGTTTGTTATTGTCTCTATCAACGTACAAACGTTTTCGTTTGGTAAGTTACATCATCTTTGTTTTTAGATATATTTGTCCCATGTGGAATGTGTCCTGTCATAACAACCATGAATACTCTTAGTTCTTACATATATAAATATATCTCTGTACACACCTGTATGTGATGTGGAACCGTCACCTCACATAACTAGGTGTGCATACCAATCATTATGTGCACAATTTTCCCGCTCCAACACACGACGGTTCTCACACTGTCTTTTCTGTTTGTGTCTTTGTGTTTCATTGTGTGTGTGCATATGGGTAGTCGTGTAGCCTGATTCTTCAGCCTGCTTATGTAAAATAAGTTGAAAGCTATAGAAAACCACAGAAATTGAGGAGGATTTAAGTGATAGAAGTGTATGCATATGGAAAGAGGGAAAGATAGACCGGTACTCAGATGAGAAGTAAAAAAGGAAAACCCCCCTGCGGGTTCGGGGGTAAGAGCAGGTCTGCAGTATTCCTGCCTGTTGTAAGAGGTGACTAAAACAAGTCTCAAACTTTTCGGCCTTATGTGATGGTCACCTGTTAGGTTTGACCTTCATCTCTCAAAATTTTCCGAAGAGCGAGCCGATTGGGGAAGGGCACCTTACTTGGTGCATTGTGTCCATCTTGCGATCAGACCTTCCGCCAGCTTATTCGCTGTTGAATTGCAGTGCTGCCCGCTCTCCATCTCTTGGGCATTACTACGTTTCTGCATGCAGATTACATCTTGCACTGTGTGGTGCCTCTTTCTGCACTGACAGCGACTATAGACCACATGTTACCTAGCATCCAGCACGGTAGCCAGTACGTTATGGTGGGGCCGCCAGGTACCCTGTTGGTTGTAGCCCCCTGACAACACAGGGATCGCTCTACTGATGTCTGTGCTGTAAATTCCCCACATATGCCAAGGAGTAGATGCCTATCCTCCTGGGATATCAGGACTCCGGCAACGGCCATCCTGCCAGGTGGCTCTTGCTGCGGCTGGGTGGCGCCCGTGGGGAGGGCCCTTGGTCGGAGTAGGTGGCAACAGGGCGGATGACGCGCAATGAAGCGTGGTACATCGTCTCTCGCTGGTGGCCAGCCACCAGCAGTCTCTAAGTGTTCTCGGGCTCAATTTAATGCTCAGAAGTACGATCCGAAAATGTTCCCCTCCCTGGCCACACCGTGGGAGGAACGAAAGTCTCAGGATGGCATTAATAGTTATTCGCCCCGATTCTTAGTTTGTACGAGAGGTGATGGGAAGTCTTTTCTCTCCACAAAGCCTCAGTTCTTCATCAAGCATTTAGAGGACAAGTCTGGGGAGGTGGAGGACTTGTCCACAATGCGCTCTGGGTCAGTCCTGATACAAACGGCATCCTCTGCCCAGTCACGACGGTTTCTTGCGTGTGACAAGTTGGGGGATGTTGCCGTTATGATCACACCCTATAAGAGTTTAAATATGGTCCAGGGAGTTATTTACCATAGGGATCTTCTTTTGCAGTCTGATGATGAGCTGCGTGCCAATTTATAGAAGTGTACATTTCGTCCAGCGCGTTCGTCGGGGTCCGAAGGAAGATCAGATTGCTACTGGTGCCTTCATCTTGGTCTTCGAGGGGGATACATTACCGGAAAAGGTCAAGGTGATGGTCTACCAGTGTGACGTCAAGCCCTATATCCCTCCCCTGATGTAGTGCTTTAAGTGCTGGAAGTTCGGCCATACGTCTTCCCGCTGCACTTCCAGCCTCACATGTCGAGATTGCGGACGCCCCTCACATCCCAATAATCCCATGTGCCCCGCCTCCCATCTGTGTCAACTGCGGGGAGCACCATTCACCTTGCTCGCCAGACTGCCGAATCTTCCAGAGAGAGCGTAAAATCATGGAATACAAGACCCTGGACCGACTGACCTATACTGAGGCAAAAAGGAAATACGACCAACTCCATCCTGTGAGAATGACATATTCCTATGCTGCTGCTACAACACCTGTGCTAGCCCCGTCCTTTTCTCGAATTGCGGCCGGATCGACGAGTAGTACAACTCCTGCCCCCTCGCCAGTGGGGGTCTCTACCCACCGGGTTGCTCCTGCGCCTCCTACCTCAGGAGCAACACCATCCCACCCATCGGGGACGTCCATCCCTGCTTCTAAGCCAGAGAAGTGTCCAACTTCTTCGGCTTCTCACGCTTGCAAGGGGTCCCTTAGGTCCCTCCCTTCCCATGTTTCCACCAGCGGGAAGGCTGACGACCGGCAGTGGCATAAGTACCCACAATCAGCTGGTCGTAGGGCTTCACGATCCTCCTCTGTCCCAGAGACTGAATCGGTGAAGCCCTCCCAGCCAGTGAAACCCAAGGAGCAGTGTGGGAAACCCAAGAAGAAGAGCTCTAAGCCCAAGGAACTCGCGATGGCAGCCACCTCACCGCAACCTTCCAGCTCTGTGTCTGAGGACGAGTTGGAGATTCTGGCGTCCGCTGAGGACCTCGATCTCGCCGGTCCCTCGGACACCATGGATAGCACTAGCACAGGTGCTCAATCAGAGGCAGCAGGTGAACCAATGGCGTAACCTGCGTTCCAAGTCCCGTCACGCCTTTCTCAGACATGGACAATAACATCCTCCAGTGGAACTGCAGCATTTTCTTCCACCATCTAGCTGAGCTCCGACAACTTATCAGCCTTCACCCTTTCTTCTGCATTGCTCTTCAGGAAACTTGGTTTCCAGCAATGCGAACACCTGCCCTCCATCGCTATTGGGGTTATTATAAGAACCGGGCAGCTTATGAAAGGGTGTCTGGTGGCGTCTGCATACACTCCTGGAAATGGAAAAAAGAACACATTGACACCGGTGTGTCAGACCCACCATACTTGCTCCGGACACTGCGAGAGGGCTGTACAAGCAATGATCACACGCACGACACAGCGGACACACCAGGAACCGCGGTGTTGGCCGTCGAATGGCGCTAGCTGCGCAGCATTTGTGCACTGCCGCCGTCAGTGTCAGCCAGTTTGCCGTGGCATACGGAGCTCCATCGCAGTCTTTAACACTGGTAGCATGCCGCGACAGGGTGGACGTGAACCGTATGTGCAGTTGACGGACTTTGAGCGAGGGCGTATAGTGGGCATGCGGGAGGCCGGGTGGACGTACCGCCGAATTGCTCAACACGTGGGGCGTGAGGTCTCCACAGTACATCGATGTTGTCGCCAGTGGTCGGCGGAAGGTGCACGTGCCCTTCGACCTGGGACCGGACCGCAGCGACGCACGGATGCACGCCAAGACCGTAGGATCCTACGCAGTGCCGTAGGGGACCGCACCGCCACTTCCCAGCAAATTAGGGACACTGTTGCTCCTGGGGTATCGGCGAGGACCATTCGCAATCGTCTCCATGAAGCTGGGCTACGGTCCCGCACACCGTTAGGCCGTCTTCCGCTCACGCCCCAACATCGTGCAGCCCGCCTCCAGTGGCGTCGCGACAGGCGTGAATGGAGGGACGAATGGAGACGTGTCGTCTTCAGCGATGAGAGTCGCTTCTGCCTTGGTGCCAATGATGGTCGTATGCGTGTTTGGCGCCGTGCAGGTGAGCGCCACAATCAGGACTGCATACGACCGAGGCACACAGGGCCAACACCCGGCATCATGGTGTGGGGAGCGATCTCCTACACTGGCCGTACACCCCTGGTGATCGTCGAGGGGACACTGAATAGTGCACGGTACATTCAAACCGTCATCGAACCCATCGTTCTACCATTCCTAGACCGGCAAGGGAACTCTCTGTTCCAACAGGATAATGCACGTCCGCATGTATTCCGTGCCACCCAACGTGGTCTAGAAGGTGTAAGTCAACTACCCTGGCCAGCAAGATCTCCGCATCTGTCCCCCATTGAACATGTTTGGGACTGGATGAAGCGTCGTCTCACGCGGTCTGCACGTCCAGCACGAACGCTGGTCCAACTGAGGCGCCAGGTGGAAATGGCATGGCAAGCCGTTCCACAGGACTACATCCAGCATCTTTACGATCGTCTCCATGGGAGAATAGCAGCCTGCATTGCTGCGAAAGGTGGATATACACTGTACTAGTGCCGACATTGTGCATGTTCTGTTGCCTGTGTCTATGTGCCTGTGGTTCTGTCAGTGTGATCATGTGATGTATCTGACCCCAGGAGTGTGTCAATAAAGTTTCCCCTTCCTGGGACAATGAATTCACGGTGTTCTTATTTCAATTTCCAGGAGTGTATATGTCCTCAACTCTCTTCACAGCGAGTCTGTACCTCTCCAAACACCTTTAGAGGCTGTCGCTGTTCGGGTGTGGATGCCACAGGCTGTTACCGTCTACAGTCTTTACCTTCCACCGGATGGTGATGTTGCGCAGCATGCCCTGGCTGCGGTGATAGCCCAGTTGCCGCCACCTTTCTTCTTACTGGGCGACTTCAACGCCCGTAACCCTCTGGGGGTGGGTCGGTGGTGACAGGTCGAGGCACCACCATTGAGCATTCCTTGGCACAGCTAGATCTTTCGCTTTTAAATTATGGTTCTCCGCCATCGACCTTTCTATTTGCAGCCCTAGCCTCTTACCGTCTGTCCAATGGAGGGTGCATGACGACCTATGTGGTAGTGACTACTTTCCGATCTTTCTGTTACTGCCACGGCGACACTCTTCTGGGCGCCCTAGCAGGTGGCTGACTGGGACTTGTTCTCCTCCACTGCCACTATTGAGCCTCTCTCTAATAATGACATTGATGTGGTGGTTCAATCGGTCACCACCGGCATTGTTACTGCCGCCGAATTTGCCATTCCCCATTCTTCTGCGTCCCCTCGGCGGAGGACTGTGCCTTGGTGGTCGCCTGAGATCGCTGAAGCGATTAAAGATCGCCGGCGGGCACTCCAGTGTCACAAGCGACATCCCTCCATTGACCACCTTATCGCCTTCAAATGACTACGTGCGCGAGCCGGCCTCCTTATCCGCCAAGGCAAGCAGGAGTGCTGGGAGCGGTATGTGTCCACCATTGGCCTCCATGTCACTCCATGGCAGGTCTGGGCCAAGATTCGATGCGTCTATGGCTATCGGACCCCTGTCAGCGTCCCTGCGCTCCCACTGAATGGAGCAGTTTGTACTGACTCCGACGTCATTGCAAACCGCTTGCTAGAGCATTTTGCTATGAGTTCCGCTTCTGCGAATTACCCCCTGGCCTTCCGCTCCATTAATGAGCGGATGGAACCTCGGAGCCTTTCGTTTCACACTCACCATCCAGAATCGTACAATGTTCCATTCAGTGAGTGGGAATTTCGCACTGCCCTAGTCGCTTACCCTGATACCACTTTTGAGCCAGATCGCATCCACTGTCAGATGCTGAAACGCCTTTCAGTGGACTGCCAGTGGCGGCTCCTTGACCTTTACAACCGTATTTGGGTCGAGGGTGAGTTTCTGTCGCAATGGCAGGAAAGTATTGTTATCCCCATTCTGAAACCAGGCAAGAACCCTTTGGAGATGGACAGCTACTGTCCCATTAGCCTCACCAATGTTCTTTGCAAGTTGCTTGAACGGATGGTGAGCCGGCGGTTGAACTGGGTACTGGAGTCTCGGGGTCTTCTGGCTCCGTCTCAGGGTTGGTTCTGTAAAGGCCGCTCCGCCACTGACAATCTGGTGAGCCTGGAGTCGCCAATCCGTACAACAAATCCATCAAGGTGATTTTATAATTGGGGATCCTAGTGCCTGTAAAACAAGTAAGACTGTGTATAATGACAAGATCACGTGCAGCTTCGTCCACAGGAAGCAGTAGGACCTTGATATCAGTGATTTGCTGCAACTCTTGCTTGTCCGCCACATCAAAACTGAGTGTGCTGAATTACTGAACTACATGACAACATAAGAGGATGAGAACAGAATACAGGATAGTATAAGACTTGAAGAGAATTCGGTGTGGGAAAACAAATATGGAAGTAACACCGAACCCAACTTGGCATCCGACAGTCGTCACTCCGCCCGTTAAACAGAATGTTACCGTCCCTGGGGAACAGATGTGAATCCACCCAGATCCATGGATCTGACATTAACCTCACTCGATTACTTACAGACCAATATTTTTACGTAAAATTTTACGTAAAAGTCTCCCCACAACAAAACAATTACCATTTTACTATGTAACCCAACAGCTTGTCAAGAACAAGTTTGAATTCTTTCTACGAGTCGTCTGTAACCTTGTTAGTATCATTAGGTTTGGAAAAAGCAACAGTTGCATTGTTTCTTGATATTATACTCTCGGAAATTTCTCAGTCTATAATTAGCTCCAAAGATTCCGCCAGACTACGCACATTTATAATGTCAGAGTTGACTATTTTCTCTTTGAAATTTTCTTCTACATTGTTTCCTCGTGAACTGACAGTTCGTGCATTAACAACTCGTGGCATTTGCGGTTGAATAATCGACCGTGTATTAACACCTGGAATTTTTTATTGAGTAATAGGGATCAGTTTATCCTGTCTTTTGATGTGTGTAGTCTTTGTTTCACTGCATAGAACGTAACATTACATACATTTTGAAATGATCATAATTTTTCATTAAATTCAGTATCTATATTGTCACAGTTGTCTTCAATATCAAAGTCTAATTTCTGGGTTAACTGCTGAAATTGATCATCCTGCTTTTGGTTAAAGTCCATAAACGTTTGATTTATTTGTACAGTTACAGAATTACTTAAGTCATTTTTTAAATCTGCTCGTAAATTTCCCACTTTATCATTTAACACCTCAAATTTAGAATTTAAAGTTTCATCCTGTGCTTCTAGTTTTCACTTACAGCTGTACTTATTTCATTTCTCAAGGAGTCAATTTGAGTAGTTGCAGCTACACATTGTCCCTCTATTTTTTTCCCTTAATGAAGTATTTTGAGAATTTAGTTCTTGTCTTAAAGAAGCTGAATCTGCATCTAATTTTTCACTTAAAGAGGAAATTTGAGCAGTTATTAAATTTGCTAATTTAGTCTAATCTGGGATCCCTCTATTAATTCATATGGCCATGCCATATTCATACAAGTGGTTCTATTTTTTCCAAAGGTCTCTTTAATTTTCCTGTGGGCAGTATCTATCTTACCCCTAGTGAGATAAGCCTTTACATCCTTACATTTGTCCTCTAGCCATCCCTGCTTAGCCATTTTGCACTTCCTGTTGATCTCATTTTTGAGACGTCTGTATTCCTTTTAGCCTGCTTCATTTACTGCATAAATTCAATATTTCTTCTGTTACCCAAGGATTTCTACTAATCCTCGTCTTTTTACCTACTTGATCCTCTGCTGCTTTCACTACTTCATCCCTCAGAGCTACCCATTCTTCTTCTAGTGTATATTTCTGTCAATTGTTCCCTTATGCTCTCCCTGAAACTCTGTACAACCTCTGGTTGTATCAGTTTGTCCAGGTCCCATCTCCTTAAATTCCCACCTTTTTGCAGTTTCTTCAGTTGTAATCTACAGCTCATAACCAATAGATTGTGGTGAGAGTCCACATTTGTCTCTGGAAATGTCTTACAATTTACAGTGCTACTAATTATTAATTGTCTACTTTGTTTATAATTACAAAAGAATTTGACTCCAGCTACTCAGTAGGCCCTTGTGTCTAAGTCAAGCAAATGAACTAAAATGATTCATTATAGTCTATAAAGCTAACTTCACTGACCAGAAAGAGGAAGTAAGTGCAAGGTGTAGTGGTAAAGGAAGTGCACTGCAAATGGAGATGCTGCAATTCACAGTCTCTTTACAAGTGAGTGCTAGCACATGACATCTACGTGGTCATGAACAGTGCTCACTTGCCTGGGTCATGAAGAAAGGCAGTATTATTCACCTTCAGCATCTACTGTGAACCTGTGCAAAATTTATTCATGCTCTCACACACACTGCAGCAGTGTGCAGACCTCTTGGATGGGCCATACACTTGCGTACCTTTACTACACACCCTGTCATTTGTCATTGGACAGAGGATGTTTTCCTGACACATGGATGGATGCTGTCCTAACACCACTACAGACACCAGCAAAGGATTATACTCAAGTAGATATCATATTATTGTCCTGCCAGTATTATATATAGTATTGTAGCACTGCCAGACAAACCTTGGGACAAATGGTGATTGTCATATTGTATGTAGACAGTTCCTTAGTTACTACCGGTGTGGGAGCCTATAATGTCTCCAGATTGTTTTTTGGTTCCTCCTGTCACATGACTACTTCAGACATGAAATCAGGGAAGTCCAATCTGGCAGGGATGGGTAGGGGACTGTGGTTTCTTGGAGGGGGAGATCCTGAACATTACTGCTCTTTTTATCAACAGTAACAGCACACACAGTTAGGTAACTTGTATGTACAGGCATACCTATTTGTGGATGCTAAGATACTATTTTGCTCCTCTCCTAACACTGCAACATCAAGTCATAATTATATTTTTTGAATAAAATCATTGCCACTATTTGGCAGTAAATTTTATTATTAATTTATTTCACTATCATGATTTTAGTTGTAGAGCCATTTTAAAGTGTGATGTTGAAGAAAGTCGGGTAAATGACTTATTATCATCAAAATATATCGTAAAATGTAAGTGAACGTATATACCAGTCATCTTATCATAAAGATGTGAGTGTGAATTAAAAATGGGGATTACAGCTAACATTACCCATGGCAGCCATAGTTTAATGTTCTGTACTGTACAATGTCCAAATACATGGATGTACAATTTCTGGGATCTGAAATGGAACCAACAGTATGCTCAGTTGTAGCTACCGCGGGAGATAGACTTTGGTTAATTGGTAGTCATAGATGTTCGTGCAATTGGGGAGGATGAGGATGCACAGTACATCATAGTGGCCCCTCCTGAGATCTAGAGTATCAACTTTCTAATTGTTATAAAATTCAGGCTTATGTATATAAATGATTATTTGGATTATTTGTTATTCTAGTAAACTGCATACTCAGCATTGCCAACTATGATGAGAAATATTGAGGCAGTAGAAATTTTTAAGTAACTGAATTTATTTGCTTGTCAAGTTGATCATGAGAAATTATACTGTTTCCTTTGTTTGGAAGCAGTTTCATCACTGTCCTGTGACCAAGCAGATGCTAACATTTTTGGAAAATTGATGAAATGGAATAACCAGTTTTTTCTCTAACACTTAATTGTATAGCTGTTAATTAGATGCAGAAAGTGTTCATTCCATCACTACAACAAAAGGACACCAATACCAGTTTTGTCTAAAATAAACATGGCTATGCATCCAACCCTAATCCAGGATGTCCCCTCTCCTACTGCACAACTTAAGCATGGCAAAGAGCAAAAAGTTTCAAGGTCAAAAAGATGTTTTCTCCTGGTCTTGCGGCCTTCTCAAATGCAATGGGATGGACTAAAGCACACCTTGCAATTTCAGAGTTATGAATTTTGCAGTGTAGTTGCAATGACTGTGCAAAAAGTCTCAAACTGGTGAGACTATGACAATGACACTTAACCCAAAAGTGTAGCTTTCAAAACAGAGATTGTTTATCTTGAATGATGCTATTCCACATAAAAAACGTGTGTTTAAGTAATTCCATTAACATTGTAAGACATGCAGTTTAGTTAACAAGTGGTGTAATAGGTGGCATCAGATTTGAACATATGCATTTTAAAGTTAGCTTTGTTTTATTCTACATTCAGGAGTCTTGATAATGTTTTTTTTGTTTACTTTGTTTTGAAAATGTCTCATTCCTTCTCTTTTGTAGAATTTTATGTTCAGTGTCAATATAACATTATTGGTATGTGAATAAAAGTATTTGCGGCAAATATTTTTAGACCTCCACTTACCAAGTCTTTGGATAAAATGGATTTAATTGTATGAAGAAATCACTTCAGAGTGTTAAGTCAGATAGGTAGATCCATAGTTACATTTAAAAATATGCTTTGCATAATGTACTAATGAAATGTGCTTATCTTTTTTGTCAAAGGAATCCACCTTAAAAAAGTTACTGGATAACTTCCAGTCCTTTGAGATAAAGTTACATGATTTGTGTATATCCTCAAAAATTTACATAAAGCGGTAGTGAATTCAGAAGAATGTCCCTGCCCTCCCATCCTTCCACCTTGGATGCATTTAACTGGAATAGCAACAGGTGCAATTTGAAACAATGATTGTGAACATGTCCCATAAATCAGATTGTATCTCAGATACCAACTACTCATTGCAAGGGAGTCAAATATAATTTTGAATGCAAGTGTGTGTGTGTGTGTGTGTGTGTGTGTGTGTGTAAGTAAGTAACTATGGATCTCAAAAATTCTAAATATTGCCAGACTGAATCTGAGAAGTTTGAGAATTTCCGAATGCAAGTGTGTGTGTGTGTGTGTGTGTGTGTGTGTGTGTGTGTGTGTGTGTGTGTGTGTGTGTGTGTGTGTGTGTGTGTGTGTAAGTAAGTAAGTAACTATGGATCTCAAAAATTCTAAACATTGCCAGACTGTGAATCTGAGAAGTTTGAGAATTTCCGAGTTTTCTTAAAATGCAGCCTTATAAAAGGCCAAAACACATCCAGAATCACAAAAATTGTGCACAGATATAAAGACCATAAAATTTCCAATAGTACATTATTGCAAATGCCAGTTTAGGTCCAAAGTTAAGGTGTAGCACAGGCATTAATTTAGACAACACAGGCACGCTCAGACCAATGAGGCAGAGAGGGAGAGGGGGGGGGGGAGGGGGAGGGAGAGGGAGGCCTGTCACCTATCAACCTTTTAAAATGTTTGCATACATCGAATTATACTAAGTACAATGAGTATGAACTCTTGATATTTATAAATGCTGGTGAGTCCATGCAAAATGGTGTCTGAAATGCCTTCTGTATTGTAGGATGAATGCTTGTAAGAAAAAGGGAGTGTATGGAGTGTCAGTGACATGCACCAATGACTTTTCTTTTCAGATATGCACAAATATGTGTTCTTTAAAATTTCTGACAATTATTTTGACAATTTCTTTATTATTTACACAATTTTAAATAGTACTAAAACTGTACAAGTTGACATTTTACAAAGAAGAAATGACATGAAGTATGAGGCACAATTCCATGCACATATTTGCTATCAACCGTTCACTTTGATTTTGATGCATTTTAATTCCTCAGTTCTACATAGATAATTTACAACACTGTATTTATGTGACCAGTGAATTGAGAGGGTTTCTGACTGCTGCTGATGTTCAGAAGTATATAAATTCAAATTGAAACAGGCACTCAGTTAATAATGTATACATGAAACAGTCATTGTATTTTTGAATTGTTACAGTTACAAGCTCAGTACACTAAACAACTACAGTGTTCATGCTAGTAAAGACAATGTCAAATTGTTGAAATGGTTCATGTACTATGATGCATCATTGTTTACTCTATTTTAAATTAATTCTGAAAGTCACTGCTTGCTTTTAGTGTACCTTGAGGATTATAATATAGAGTAAATTATTCATATGCTCCAATCCACTTATTTCTTAACTTCAGTTTCATGACAGAATTGTAGTATCATTTACCAGGCTCCAGAGTTACTTTAGATGTACATTAGATATGTAATGTACTAAGCACTTTTAGTACAAACACATCAAACTATCATTGTGTCTTAACAATCTGCATCTTCCTTGTTGAGAGTCTAAATGCGAAGTTATCACCCTACTGATAACAAAAGTGTATGAATATTATTAACTTTGATGAGAGGCAATTGCACTGATGAGTTACCTTATAATATACACAAAGTTGAGTGTATCTTGTAGTACTACAGATAATTAGGAAGCAATATTTGTCTACATAAGATAGAAAAAAACAAATGTCATGTAGAAAGAGAGCCTATGGGTGCTTAATAGATACTACTGGCCATAGAGTTTGCAGATATGTTAGAAATGCTATAGCATTAATATTGAACATCTTAATTTCTGTAACGGTGATACTCATCTGAAGGTACCGTTTCATTCTTCATGTACAAATGGAAATGATAAGTTGATTCTTAAACAGCATATGAGGCAATTAAAATACTTCAAGGAAAAGAAATGAGAAAAGGAAATGCCCACCGTCACTGGCTTTCATTTAATGGTTGTGAGAACTCGATAAAATAATAAGTGTGAGAACATGATGGATAGATTAATTTGTGTTCAGTCTTGAGGGAATTCACATTAATATTGGATTTTGGACTGCAAATAATGTTTCAGCCAAGGATGAAAATACAAGTATAATAAGGTTCAAGGAAGATGATAAATCCAGGAACAGTATCATCAGTTTGTTTAAGATATGCCCTCACTCTCACGGTCAAATATCCATGGTTTATTATATACAAATAAGAAGGAAAGTACTGGTTAACAAAATTAGTGTAATGAATCATTCTTTTGCCACCTGTAAGAATTGTTTAATCTTTGACTTCACAGACAAGTAAACACTCAAAAATTTGTGGGGTATTGAAAGGAGTAACTTTATCATTTTGCCTTTCCAGAGAGAGCACAGTTCTCCTTTCTATGGCAGTATTACATTTCAGTGATGTTAATTCCACCCAGTTTCTTGAAGAGATGAACAATGAGTGATTACCAGCAACTGATGAGAAGTGTGTTTTACACTAGTGACTTATGGCAAACTTTAAGCTCCAGACTCATATACAAGAGGCATCTTGAACAAAAGAGCAGCTTGACGTGGGTGTCCAAGCTTGGCAGCAGTTGATCATCGCACCTCATTGGCAGGGCAGAACTGGTTCCTGGGGGAGAGTGCCCCTTGTCCAGGAATGAGTGTGATGTCGGGGTCGCACACGGTTCCACGCACCAGCTCATCTGTAGACCCCGTCATGATGCGGAAATTAATGTCGTTGGGGTCCAACTCACGGTACAGGAAGAGTGGCAGACGGTTACTGAGGACCCACAGGTTCTGGCGCAGCTCATGATCCACCTTGAGGTCATTAGGGAAAATGAGCGTCACATTATCTTGTGCCACAATGCCCTGCAGCGACATACGGTAACCATGTGGCTGTGCAGAGTTCCAGCATCCCACCTATGACATCAGAAATTTTATGATTAAAAAAAGTTAATAACACAAAAATGTGGAATGATCATCTAGAATATTTTTTGTTTATGCAGGACCCTTGGTAAGTTGTATTAATTAATGAGGTAGAGAAGGTTCAAACAAGGAGTACACAAATCGTCACTGTTTTGTTATTGTAGCATGAGAGTGCCAAAGACACGACATGTAGGCTTCAGTGGGAGACTATAAAAGGTGTTGACATTATGAAAAGCCCTACTCTAAAAATTCTAGGATATGAGTTGAAAAACATATCTGATGTTCACAGCTGTAAAGTTGGGGAGAGTGTGCACACATGGATGGGTACCAACAATCTTTCTTTCTGCTTACCACCTACGAGTGGAATACAAAGGGGGGGGGGGGGGGATTTGATTATGGTGCTTGTGCAGGAGAAATGTAAATCAAGTGTGCATTGGGAGGGGGGGATGGGGAGGGGGAGACAGAGGCAGAACCCCCCCCCCCCCCCCCACCCCAGGGGGTCCACAACTCTTTTGTGGATACGTGCGTAGTGAGCACGGGACCCTGAGCTAATGTGGCCTTCCTTCCTTTCCGGGCTGCATACCTTCCCTTTCATCCTTCTCCATCCCCCATCTTCGCCCTCCACTCACCTCTGCCTCTTTCCTTCCCTTTCTCCCCCTCTGGGAGTATGTTTTGTGCCTACGTCCGGAGACGGACGCTCGAAACTGTAACGAGTTCTTTGCTTTCTCCACTAGCACGTCTTCGTCCTTCCTTTGTCCTTCTCTTTTCCTTACCTCTTCTCTTTGGCCTTTTCTCTGCTGCGGCGTTTGAGACCTCTCTTCTTTCCTTTCCCTTTCTCTTTTTTCCTCCCTGTGCGTGTCTGAAGGCTGACCCACACATTTCCATGCGTAATTCCTCGCCCCGGGTAGACAGGTAGGACACATACGTACGCCATGCCCAGGGAGGGGTGATTACCCAAGCTGAAACCTTCCGAAAGTGTCGATTGGTCCCTCCGTCCGTTTCTCGGGAGGTGTGACCTGAGGTGTGAACAATCACCTAAGGCGGGACTGCCCTCAGAGAGGGCCCCCACAAGCAAGGAGCGCGCCATCGGAGACACCGGTAATCATGGGGGATACTTTTGCAATGGTTTCCACATCGTCTGATATGTCAGCTAACAAGTGTAAGTTCAAAGAGTCTCAGCCACAGACAGTCCTTCCATCGTTGCCACAGTTCCTTGTTGTTTCTCGGTATGATGAAGGTCACGACTTCTCCACAGTCAACCCTTTCATTATTCAGAAAGGTGTCGACGCAATTGCAGGTCCTGTAAGGTCTTGTTCCAGATTACGAAAAGGCACCCTGTTGTTAGAAACAGTCAGTGCCCTCCAGGCACAGAAATTGCTGCGTTCTTCGCTGCTACACACCTTCCCTGTCCAGGTGGAACTGCACCGTACTTTAAATTTATCACGTGGGGTCGTTTATACACGCTCCCTCGACGGATTGTCTGACGAGGAAATTCAACACTACCTGTCTGACCAGGGCGTAACGGCTGTTCATAGAGTCATGAAAAGGGTTTACATGAACATCATTCCAACTCGTACTGTCTTCTTGACATTTGACATAGTTCAACTCCCATCGAAAATCAAAGCAGGCTATGAGATAATTTCCGTTCGCCCTTACATCCCAAATCCTACGCATTGCTATTGGTGTCAGCGGTTCAGTCACACCAGCCAGTCCTGTTCCAATCCGGCCAAATGTGTTACGTGTGGCAAGGATGCCCATGAGGGTGCTTGTCCACTTCCATCCCCTCATTGCATCAACTGTATGGGTGACCACGCTGCTTCGTCTCGAGATTGCCCCATTTTTAAAGATGAGAAGCTCATTCAGGAAATCAGAGTGAAAGAAAAGGTGTCGACCTTTGCTGCTCGAAAATTATTCGCCAGTCGACAGCCCACCATGCCTCAGACAGGAAAATACAGCCCTGTCCTTGCCTCTCCTCGGCCAACAAAGGAGGCGGCCATGCAGACTTGTGATCTCACCTTTAGTGCCACAGTTGTCAGATCTGCCAGCACAAAGATCGCCCGTTCAACCTCCCCACTTTCGCCTGCCCACTCTATGGCTCATCCTTGATTGGGTTCTGCTAAATCTCGAGCCCACAAGTCAGACACCAAGACTTCGAAAAAAGAGCATACTCGTGAAGATTTTTTACGTACCCCATCTTCACAACCATCGGTTCCTCCTTCATCTAAACATCATGTTTCCAAGAAGGCTAATAAGAAACCCAGTTCATCTCCTTCTCCGCCAAGGCGTGTCTCATCGACAGCACCACCTGGCGGTAACCGCCCTCGGCCATCTTCTGTGTCGCCGAGGCACACTGCTGGCGGCCGATCAACCGGCCGATCGCTGGTGGCAGGAGCTGCTCCCGAACAACCTATGGATCAGGATCTTCTGCCTTCGGCTGAATGCCATTCCATGCTGTCGATCGCAAGCTCTGAGCAGTCGTTGAGTTGATGGCAACCTTGGTCACATTCCTCCATTTTCTGTTCACCCTATGTCCATTATCCACTGGAATATCCACGGCATTCGAGCCAATCGGGATGAATTGTCGATCCTCTTACGATCCTACTCACCAGTCATCTTCTGTCTTCAGGAAACAACGCTGCGTCCTCACAACTGCTTTGTTCTCCCCCATTTTCAGTCGGTCCGATTTGATCTCCCCTCTGTTGAAGGCACTCCAGCACATGGAGGACTCATGATTCTTCTCCATGATACTCTCCATTATCACCCAATCCCCTTAAACACTTCCTCCCAAGCTGTCGCTGTCCATCTTTCCCTTTCTGGATATACCTTTTCTCTTTGTACTGTATACATTCCATCATCCACACCAATACCACGAGCTGATCTCCTTCACCTTCTTGGTCAGCTTCCACCCCCCTATTTGCTGGTTGGGGACTTCAATGCCCACCACCCGCTTTGGGGATCTCCACATCCTTGTCCGCATGGCTCACTGTTACTAGACGTCTTCCACCAAGCGGATCTTGTTTGCCTCAACACTGGGGACCCTACATTTTTGTCTGCCTCCACGACAACTTTCTCTCATTTGGACCTTTCGGTCGGTACTGTTCCGCTAGCTCGGCGCTTCGAATGGTTCGCCCTTGATGATACAAACTCGAGTGACCACTTTCCGTGTGTCCTTAGACTGCAGCCTCAACTGCCATATATGCGCCCGCGACGCTGGAAGTTTGCCCAAGCCGATTGGACACTTTTTTCGTCTCTAGCGACATTCGATGACCGTCACTTTCTAGCGTCGACGATGAGGTCACACATATTACTGACATTATTCTTACAGCTGCGGAACGTTCAATACCACGCACCTCCGAAGTGCCACCCTCCCTCCCCCCCCCCCCTCCCCCCCAGTCCCTTGGTGGAACGAGTCATGCCGTGACGCAATACGTGAGCGGCGACGTGCCCTTCGCGTTTTCCGCCACCATCCTACTTTGGCCAACTGTATCCGCTATAAGCAGTTCCGTGCGCGATGCCGTCGCGTCATCCGCAATAGCAAGAAGGCAAGCTGGAAATTCTTTACTAGCTCATTTAACCCCTTCACTCCCTCCTCGGAAGTTTGGAGTCGGATTCGACAGTTATCAGGCACGCCTAGTTTCTCCCCGGCCTCTGGGCTCACTGTCGCGCATGATACATTAGTGGACTCCGTCGCAATTTCTATCTCATTGGGTCAACACTTTGCTGAGATTTCGAGCTCTTCAAATTACCCGCCAGAGTTTCTCCCGAAGAAACGTGCGGGGGAAGTGCAACCTCTTGCTTTCTCCTCTCAAAATCGCGAAAGCTATAATACTGTTTTCCCCATGCGGGAACTCCAACATGCACTCTCTTCTTCTCGCTCTTCCGCCCCAGGACCGGATGGTATCCACATCCAAATGTTGCTGCATTTATCATACCATAGTCTGCGTTACCTCCTTTGCCTTTATAATCGAATTTGGATAGACAGTACTTTTCCCAGACGATGGCGGGAAGCTATCGTCGTTCCTGTTCCGAAACCTGGAAAGGACAAACATCTCCCCTCTAGCTATCGCCCAATTTCTCTCACGAGTAGTGTATGTAAGGTTTTGGAGCGTATGGTGAATTGCCGTTTAGCTTGGTGGCTGGAGTCCCGCAGTCTTTTTAACACCTGTCCAATGCGGTTTTCGAAAGCATCGTTCTGCAGTTGACCTTCTTGTTGGTCTCTCCACTTATATCATGAACAATTTTCTCCGGAAACGCCAAACAGTAGCAATATTTTTTGATCTGGAGAGAGCATACAATACCTGTTGGAGGACAGGTATCCTCTACACACTATTCTCTTGGGGCTTTCGAGGTCGGCTGCCCCTTTTTCTTCTCGACTTTATGGCAGAGCTCACATTTAGAGTGCAGGTGAACACCACTCTCTCCCGTACTTTCTCCCAAGAAAACGGGGTACCCCAGGGTTCCGTGCTGAGTGTTGCACTGTTTGCCGTTGCCATAAATCCGATTATGGATTGTCTCCTTCCTGATGTCTCGGGCTCCCTCTTTGTGGACCCAGCCTTCTTGAACGACGTCTTCAAGGATGTCTCGATCGCCTCCACTCTTGGAGCCTCGAAACCGCCATCCGTTTTTCTCCCAGTATGACCGTTTGTGTTACTTTCTGGCGACGTAAGGAGTTTCTTCCACCCTCCCTACATCTGGGACCTGTCAACCTTCCGTTTTCGGACGTCGCTAAATTCTTGGGTCGTATGTTTGACAGAAAACTGTGCTGGTCCTCCCACGTTTCCTATCTTTTGGCTCCCTGTCTGCGATCCCTTAACACCCTTCGTGTCCTGAATGGACACCGAGTGGTCCTTCTCCGCCTCTATCGCGCCTTAGTGCGCTCGAAATTGGACTATGGAAGTACAGTTTACTCCTCTGCTCGGCCGTCTATTCTTCGGCGTCTCGACTCTATCCACCACCGTGGATTACGTTTAGTGTCTGCAGCTTTTTACACCAGCCCTGTGGAAAGCCTTTATGCTGAGACTGCTGAACCTCTGCTGTCCAATCGGCGAGCTGTCCTTCTGAGTCGTTATGCTAGCCATCTGTCTTCCATGCCTGCTAATCCGGCCCATGACGTTTTTTTCTACGCCTCCTTGGATGTAGGGTATGCAGCCGCCCTTCCTCCCTACTACCACCGGGAGTCCGCTTCTGTCAAATGCTCCATTCTCTTTCCTTCCGCTTTCCTAAAACCTTCTTGACAACTTGGGGTACAGCACCGCCTTGGCTCCGTCCCCGATCTGCCTGCTCCGTGACCTTTGTCAATTTCCCAAGTATGGTACCCCTTCACTTGTTTATCGTCGGGCATTTGCTGCTCTATGTGCACAAATGAAGGAAGCCACATTTATATACACTGATGGCTCGAAAACATTGTTAGGTGTAGGGAGTGCCTATATTGTTGGCGACACCCCAAATCTATTTCGGCTTCCTGACCAGTGTTCGGTTTAAACTGCGGAGCTTTACGCTGTTCTCCAGGCTGTCCAATACATCCGCCGCCATCAGCGGATACAGTATGTTATCTGTTCAGATATTCTCAGCTCTCTCCTCAGTCTCCAAGCTCTCTACCCTGTCCACCCTCTGGTCCACCGGATTCAGGACTGCCTGCGCTTGCTCCATTTTGGGGGGGGGGGGGGGGCGTCTCGGTGGCGTTCCTCTGGCTCCCAGGACATGTTGGTATCTGTGGAAATGAGCCAGCCGATATAGCGGCCAAGGCTGCCGTCTCTCTTCTTCGGCCAGCTATTCGATCGATTCTCTTCACCGATCTACGGAGCGTTTTATGTCGTCGTGTTGTTCTTTTATGGCACGCACATTGGTCGATACTTCCCAATAATAAATTGCGGGACGTGAAAGCTCTTCCCTGTGCTTGGACCTCTTCCTCCCGAACGCGTCGTCGGGAGGGGGTAATTTTAACTAGACTCCGGATAGGGCACTGTCTTTTTTAGCCATCGACATCTTTTAAGCGGCGATCCTCCCCCACTCTGTCCCCACTGCTCTCAGCTGTGGACGGTAAGACACCTTTTAATTGAGTGCCCCTATTTTACTCCGTTACGCGCCCGTCTACAGCTGTCGCCTGATATATCGTCCATTTTAGCAAATGACACGCGCTCGGCCGATCGCGTTCTCGAGTTTATCAGTGTCAGTGAGATGACATCAGTCATTTGAAGCTCTTTTTGAGGCCAACCAACCCCTGTCTGTAGTGGATTTTTAAGCTTTCCTTCTGCTTTTAGTTTCTCCAATTTTTTGAGTTACGTTCCCATTGCTGCTGCTTTCCATTTTCGTTTTTTACCGTTTCCCAAGTCACAGACCGGGCGTTAATGACCATAGCAGTTTTGCGCCCCAAAACCAAAACAAAAAAAGAGGCAGAACATTGGGAATATTATTCGTGCTGAAATCTGACATTTAGTTGGGGGAACCTGTGGCAGAATTGGGTGCCTAATTTTCAACGGTGATTCTGAGGTACAGGAAAATTATAATAAGACTTTAATTTGGTTAAAACCTCTTTGTTATAATATTAACTTCATAAAAATTACACCATGTCAGTATTTAATTACCGGACATCTTTTTTTATTGCAAAATTTCAGAAATGGCAATTTGCCTCATGAGAGGGGCAAAATGGGGAATAATAGTTCACACACTAGAATTATTTGTAAATGAAAAAAAGTTTTCACATGCAAAAATTAGTTCTAAATCACATAGAAACTATAATATTTTGTGTCTTGTCTAAAGTACATACATGGATAATGTCACCCTCATCCTCGTAAGAATTGAGAGTCCATTTGAGGCACACACTGCGACTCATCTTCAAAGCAGTTGAAGCATTTGTCAGCTTCTTCTAATCTACCATTATCATTGGATGAAGTTGGCTGCCTTAGGTTTGAAGGAATTTTGGAGCTTGGACTACTCATCTTAGTTATTTGAGATCTGGTTGTAGCTTTATATTTTTCACTTACTACAGACTTCCTGTAGTAGCTCAAGATGCATTTTGTAGACTTAGACTCTAAGGCTTGTTTTTTACTTCGCTTTTTCTTCATTGGCAGTTATTAGCTCTGTCTTATGAGGAGAGTGTTTAAAATAACTATTTTGCCTCTATATTTTGACTCCCTGTTGTTGATGTGTGATACTGTGGGTATCAGTATCTGGACTGGAAACCTGGAAGTTGCATCCTGGGGAGAATGCTACTCCACAAAGAGGCATACCCAATGAGTATGGGGTAGGAGTTGCAGCTTTTATGAAGTTCCAGTCGTGCTGTGATAGACAAGCTTGTCATCCCTGCAGAAGTTTTCGTCAAAGTTTGCACCTGAATCCCGGAAGTTCCTGATGTTAGGAATTCTAGATTTTCAAAAGCCTTTAACAGCATGTAACATAATTGGGGACTACAAAGGTGCACTTCCAAACAAGGTAGTGGCTACTGATCAAAGGAGGCAAGGATGACTGGGACTCCTCAGTTTTTCTGCAGTAGAAGTAGTAGTAATAGTAGCAGCAGCAGCAGCAGCAATAGTTATTTTTACAATAAACCTTTAAGCACCTTCGTCAGTGAGTGCAAAAGATGTTAGCTTATGTTTGTCTAAACTGCCAGCACAAGAGAGCAAGTCAAATTGCCTAAGCTTAACCATAACCTAAGGCAGAGAGGTACAAAGCTTATGGTGAAGAGGCCAGTCATATGCCAGGCCTCCTGCAAATGTTCAGTTGCTGTGGAACCATGATGCCACTACTAGGAATGGGAGAAGTGATTACAGGTTGTTGTTGCCATGCTTCGGTGACGAGGGAGACCAGTTGCTGTGTGCCACCTCTCTAGGTTTCTCTTACAATAAGTGTCCCATGTGTAGTGAATATGGTTGAACACAGCCTTGTACCGGTACAGATGTAACACTTTTTATTGAGAACATCATTATTTCTGTGCAGGAACTTCATTTCTGAAGAGGTGTGAAACTAAACAACATTAAATTTTGAAGAAATGATTTCCAACATTGGAGCTACACCTTCTTCAGAAATACAATCCTGGAAATTGAAATAAGAACACCGTGAATTCATTGTCCCAGGAAGGGAAACTTTATTGACACATTCCTAGGGTCAGATACATCACATGATGACACTGACAGAACCACAGGCACATAAACACAGGCAACAGAGCATGCACAATGTCGGCACTAGTACAGTGTATATTCACCTTTCGCAGCAATGCACGCTGCTATTCTCCCATGGAGACGATCGTAGAGATGCTGGATGTAGTCCTGTGGAACGGCTTGCCGTGCCATTTCCACGTGGCACCTCAGTTGGACCAGCGTTCGTGCTGGACGTGCAGACCGCGTGAGACGACGCTTCATCCAGTCCCAAACATGCTCAATGGGGGACAGATCCGGAGATCTTGCTGGCCAGGGTAGTTGACTTACACCTTCTAGAGCACGTTGGGTGGCACGGGATACATGCGGACGTACATTGTCCTGTTGGAACAGCAAGTTCCCTTGCCGGTCTAGGAATGGTAGAACGATGGGTTCGATGACGGTTTGGATGTACCGTGCGCTACTCAGTGTCCCCTCGACGATCACCAGAGGTGTCCAGCCAGTGTAGGAGATCGCTCCCCACACCATGATGCCGGGTGTTGGCCCTGTGTGCCTCGGTCGTATGCAGTCCTGATTGTGGCGCTCACCTGCACGGCGCCAAACACGCATACGACCATCATTGGCACCAAGGCAGAAGCGACTCTCATCGCTGAAGACGACACATCTCCATTCGTCCCTCCGTTCACGCCTGTCGCGACACCACTGGAGGCGGGCTGCACGATGTTGGGGCGTGAGCGGAAGACGGCCTAACGGTGTGCGGGACCGTAGCCCAGCTTCATGGAGACGGTTGCGAATGGTCCTCGCCGATACCCCAGGAGCAACAGTGTCCCTAATTTGCTGGGAAGTGGCGGTGCGGTCCCCTACTGCACTGCGTAGGATCCTACGGTCTTGGCGTGCATCCGTGCGTCGCTGCGGTCCGGTCCCAGGTCGACGGGCACGTGCACCTTCCGCCGACCACTGGCGACAACATCGATCTACTGTGGAGACCTCACGCCCCACGTGTTGAGCAATTCGGCGGCACGTCCACCCGGCCTCCCGCATGCCCACTATACACCCTCGCTCAAAGTCCGTCAACTGCACATACGGTTCACGTCCATGCTGTCGCAGCATGCTACCAGTGTTAAAGACTGCGATGGAGCTCCGTATGCCACGGCAAACTGGCTGACACTGACGGCGGCGGTGCACAAATGCTGCGCAGCTAGCGCCATTCGATGGCCAACACCGCGGTTCCTGGTGTGTCCGCTGTGCCGTGCGTGTGATCATTGCTTGTACAGCCCTATCGCAGTGTCCGGAGCAAGTATGGTGGGTCTGACACACCGGTGACAATGTGTTCTTTTTGCCATTTCCAGGAGTGTATAAGCGCATAACACGTGCATTCCAAAGTTTGTGGTATGAGCAGCATAAGTGGTTATGTGCTAGCTCTACAAAAGGGGACTCAATCTGCTCTCTGTGTTTGTTTTTAAGCACAAGAAAAACTACATGGCTGCTGAGGGTCCCCACGATATGAAGAATCTGGGTTGTGCGACTGCTACGGTCGCAGGTTCGAATCCTGCCTCGGGCATGGATGTGTGTGATGTCCTTAGGTTAGTTAGGTTTAAGTAGTTCTAAGTTCTAGGGGACTGATGACCACAGCAGTTGAGTCCCATAGTGCTCAGAGCCATTTGAACCTTTTTTTTTTTTTTGTTTACGTGTTTAGCATGGTATACTTCTTCTAAAGGTCATATAAGTTGCTTTATTTCATATAAAGAACTATCCAAACAAGGGTATACTATTTCAGAACTGCGTAATGAACACCACTGTTGAAAATTAGACACGGCAGAGAAGTGAAAGCTAACAGAGACATCGTGAAAATTCTAACTGTCGCCATAAATCTTTTGTGTAAGTAGGAGGTAGCTTTCACAGGTCATGATGAGAGAGAAGATTCCCTGAATCCTGGAAATTTCAGAGCCACTTTTAAACTTGTGCTGAACAGAAAAGAAGACTTGAAAGCAGGCTAGAAGAAAATGGGCTACTTCTGGGGATTTGAAAAGCTATACAGGACACACTAATTGAATGCATAAACGATGAGATTTGTGAATACATACATTCAGATTTAGGTAGACTCTCATTTGATGCCTTTTCGTGATGTTTGCCAATCGAGAACGAGTGCTGCATTATTCACTGTGCTGAGGGCCATGTTCCAAAATTATGGTATGAAGAACAAACTCCTGGCCCAAACACGTGTTCGTGCTTTTTTCTGGCAGCTTTTTTTTACTCACTGTGTTGCAGATTGTTTGAATTTAGTTTTGCAGCAGAGCTGTTCTTGTATAAAACCCTTATGGATTTGTTTCTCCACACTTCAGGATATTGTTGCTTTCTTCCACTGGTCTTTCAAATGCAAAGCAGTTCTGGACAGTATTGTTGGTAAACACATTATTTTGAGCAGTGAAAAAGAGATGAAACTGTAATGGCAGAATAATATCTGGCATTCATGAAAACTGTCTGGGGCTAACTGAGGTCTGTAATTATCATATGGTAGGGAAACTTGGTAAATATGCTAATGCAGTAATGTAGAACTAATTTACACTAGAAAGAAATTAGTTCCAATTTCGAACATCAGGTGCAAATCTGGCGGTGAACACCGTCTGTATGGCAGCACGACATCCGTGCTGTCATTTGATAAGACGTCACGTGAGTGAACAGTATGGCTGTCGAGCAGTCAGACTGTGCACTGTTACTGAAAACAGTTTATGTAAACGTCGGCAGTGTATTGAGAGAGTATCGCTGACGGAAAACCCGAGAATCCCGATGTCGTTCAATGGTTTAAAGAAAGTAGTAATTAACTTCGAAAACAGGGGTGACCTTGAGGTAGCACCTGGAAGAGAAAGTTCCTGTGCTGTAATTAACAATGCAGCATGGGCCTCGGGTTGTCACAGTGCCCGTACAGCATCATGAGAGTTCTCCATCCCATGGTCAATGGTATGGAAAGTTTTGAAGGTTATTTTACACTGGCACCCATATAAGATCCAAACGGTGCAATAACTGAAACCTCGTAATCTGAAGCAACGTCCTGAACTTGCTGTCCCATTCCTGGCAAAGTTGATCGCATGTGGTCAGGCAATATTCTTTGGAGCGATGAGACACATTACACTCCACAGGGCACAGTGAATACATGGAACAGCCAAATTTGGTGTACCGTTAAATCACAGGTCGTACACGAACAGCCAATGCACTCGCTGTATGTGACTCTTTGATGTGGATTCACAAGCACCTTTATTCTCGGCCCCTTCTTCTGTGAAGAGAATACACCCAGAGCGCCTGTCAGGTGTACAACGACATCTGCGAGTCATCGAGACCTCCTTGTACACCATGTGATTCCGTCTTCTGAAGAGCGTAGCTCTGTGTAGGCCACTGTTTCCAGCCACAATGGGCAACACCTCACGTCGCTCGCCCAGTGAAGTGTCTGCTTAAGGCAACCTTCCACGAACTTGTTACCTCTCGAGGTTTTCCAGATGTATGGCCTGCTAGATCATGATCTGAATCTACGGGACTTTGGGATCAGGGAATATCTAAAAGAAGGCGTTTACGAGGGACACGTTTGGTCTCAACCTGATTGAAAGCCAGTATACAGGAAATCGTTGTTCAGATTCCACGATAACTGCAGCGAGCAACTGTTGATCATGCCTTGTTATGGATGCAGTGTCTTGTGGATGTCTCTGATGCTCGTATTGGGCACACTGTGTAAGTGGCGGTTAGTAATAAAATCGGCATTATGCCTTTCTCACTTGTTTGACCTCTTATGCCCTCTCCCCATTCCTAATCAATTACATCTGGAAACATTTCCGTATATCTTTCTTGTTGTCACAACGCCAGATCTGCACACGGTGTCCAAAATTAGAACTAATTTTTTCCAGCGTAAACTGGTTGCACATTAACGTATTAGAATATCTACGAAGTTTCGCTGCCGTATGATACTCACACCCCACACTGAACCTCTGTGAGTAGCTGCACTTGAATTGTAACCACCCGGTATGTAGAGAAGGCAAACACCATCAGCAAGTTTTATGGTCGGAGCCTGAGATTTTCCAAATGATAATTAAATCCTGATAACTGCTCCACGTAACTTCCAGTGTAACACTAGTGGGGGCGCACAATAGGCTGCTGTTGCCGGTGACTTACGGCGTCCCTGGTGACCAGGTTGTAGAACATGACACCGCGGCGGTCCATGGCCGAGGCGGAGGCGTGCGCGTCCTTGAGGCCGCGCGGCTCCTCCAGCAGGTGGAACTCGTCGTCGCTGCTCTTGGCCGCCGTCTCGTTGCGCAGGATGGACGACAGCACCGCGAACTCGCGGAAGCTCGACATCGGGTGGAAGAACAGTGTGCGGTCTCCTGCGCACAGACGAGGTGGAAGACGTGACACAGCGATTCACACGTAATGTGGTTTTGCTTGCATATGGATATGATGAAGAAACACCACACAAGTACAAAAATATATACAGGGTGTTACAAAAAGGTACGACCAAACTTTCAGGAAACACTTCACCAGTTGGCCCAATTGAAGGAAGGTAATGCTGACTTCGGTGCTTGTGTTGACATGCGACTCATTGCTCTATAGTACTAGCATCAAGCACATCAGTACGTAGCATCAACAGGTTAGTGTTCATTAGGAACGTGGTTTTGCAGTCAGTGCAATGTTTACAAATGCGGAGTTGATGTACGGATTAGCACGGGGCAATAGCCGTGGCGCGGACGTTTGTATCGAGACAGATTTCCAGAACGAAGGTGTCCCGACAGGAAGACGTTCGAAGCAATTGATCGGCGTCTTAGGGAGGACGGAACATTCCAGCCTATGACTCGCGACTGAGGAAGACCTAGAACGACGAGGATACCTGCAATGGACGAGGCAATTCTTCGTGCAGTTGACGATAACCCTAATGTCAGCGTCAGAGAAGTTGCTGCTGTACAAGGTAACGCTGACCACGTCACTGTATGGAGAGTGCTACGGGAGAACCAGTTTTTTCCTTACCATGTACAGCATGTGCAGGCACTATCAGCAGCTGATTGACCTCCACGGGTACACTTCTGCGAATGGTTTATCCAACAATGTGTCAATACACATTTCAGTGCAAATGTTCTCTTTACGGATGAGGCTTCATTCCAACGTGAGCAAATTGTACATTTTCACAGTCAACATGTGTGGGCTGACGAGAATCCGCACGCAATTGTGCAATCATGTTATCAACACAGATATTCTGTGAACGTTTGGGCAGGCATTTTTGGTGATGTCTTGATTGGGCCCCATGTTCTTCCACCTACACTGAATGAAGCACGTTATCATGATTTCATACCTTATACTCTACCTGTGCTGCTAGAACATGTGCCTTTACAAGTACGACACAACACAAGGTTCATGCACGGTGGAGCTCCTGCACATTTCAGTCGAAGTGTTTGTATGCTTCTCAACAACAGATTCGGTGACCGACAGATTGGTATAGGCGGACCAATTCCATGGCCTCCACGCTCTCCTGACCTCAACCCTCTTGACTTTCATTTATGGGGGCATTTGAAAGCTTTTGTCTACACAACCCCGGTACCAAATGTAGAGACTCTTCGTGCTCGTATTGTGGACGGCTGTGATACAATACGCCATTCTCCAGGGATGGAGGGTGGATGCATGTATCCTCGCTAACGGAGGACATTTTGAACATTTCCTGTAACAAAGTGTTTGAAGTCATGCTGGAACGTTCTGTTGCTGTGTGTTTCCATTCCATGATTAATGTAATTTGAAGATAAGTAATAAAATGAGGTCTAACATGGAAAGTAAGCGTTGCGGGACACCTGTCCACATAACATATTTTCTTTCTTTATGTGTGAGGAATGTTTACTGAGAATATGGCCGTACCTCTTTGTAATACCCTGTACAGAGAAAAATTCTTGTTTTACCGGTGTTGCGCATATTGCCATGATAACTTGTGTGAAGTTGAAATGATATTTTTGATTTGCATTTGAACTTTAATAAGAGGGTTGTCCGCAAAGTAAGTTCCGTTTGGTTCTATAAAGAACGTGTACAAAAATCTACAACTGTTAAACTACTTTTCTATATAGCTTCTGAAATTTTGTAGGCACTTGTCATGACGTGGCACAAGTTTTTGTTTGCCTCCTCCATAGAAGTTTGCCTCCTGTGTATTCAACCATGTGGTTTTTCAGTAACAATTTAATGAATTAATGATCGTGAGATTTCCATAGCAAGGGCACTAAGTGTAAACTTAAGGCTGCTCTTCAGTTGTGTGAACCATTTCATCAATAACCACAGACAGGCGTCTACTTCGTTCTTCACCGTGCACTTGGTCACGTCCTTCATTGAACAGTCTGACCCATCTTACAACCACTGAATCACTCATAGCATTTTGTCCGTAAACCTCGCAGATTTGCCGATGAATTTCCTTTGGTTTAACTTTCTTTGCATTATAAAACTAATCACAGATCTGATTTCACACGCAGCGGCATTTACAATTACGGCTGACAACATAAAGAAGCACTACAGAGCACACGTCGGCAGCAGCGATCTGAAAATGGCGTACATGTCCTCTCCTTGAGTCAGAGTAACTGCCGCGCATGCTCGGAACTGCGATCGTAGCGCTGCCGCGGAGAGAAATAGAAACGGAACTTACTTTGTGGACGACACTCGTATTAAGCCCAGACAGCCACATGAGCTACCAAATGATTAGCTACACGTATTTCTTTTCGAGGATTAACATCATAAAATAAGGTAAGGGTAATGCACGATTAGATTTAAAATGAACAAGAAAATAAGAAGACAGGTAAGCTATTATGACAACACAGTGAATGCTTCATCCTAGCCAGGATAGACGCAAAGCCAACACCCATTAGCTGAGTTGTTATGCTTCCACACATGATAAAGAGTTTGAAAGAATATGCGATAGGATGAAAGAGATTATTCAGATCGTTAACGGCGATAAAATTTAATTATGATGAGGGACTGGTTTTCGGTCGTAGGAAAGGAAAGTGAACGATAAATGGGAGAGCATGCACTCGGGTAAATGAATCAAAAGGGAAGCCCCCTGGAAGAATTTTATGCAGACCCAATTTGATCATTGGTAACACTTGGTTTAAGACTAGTAAAACAAGGTTGTATACCTGCAAGAGACTTGGACATACTGGAAAGTTTAAGGCAGATTGTGAAATAAGACAGAGATTTTGGTAATTTCCAAGAATGATTGCCTATCGAAGTCACGGGGCCCAAACGATACATATCGAACGTGCGATTGTAAATCGATCGTGAGACTCTGGTGGCGGGCGTTATGAGTATGTTAACTGCGAAACATTTCCAGGAGAAGACTTGACTCCGACCGTAATTTATTGATTGCTAACTTGCTCGGAATAGTTCCTGTTCTTCGAAACGAATATTAACCCTTTCAGTCACACATTTTCAATTTCCAAAATAAAAATTTGAAATTTGGCATACATATTAACCAGATTTTTTTGATAACGTTGAATACAAAATTTCCTAATTTGGATAATCCGGAAGCTGGATCTGAATCGTCCTATATGTAGGACACGGTGACGTGTTTTACTTTCTATTGCCTCCTTCTTATACTCTGACCATGAATTAGTTACTGCTAGATCCAATCCATGAATGAACATTCTTAGATTCCACTTCTTGAACCTTTTGTTAGGGATACTAACAATATGTAAACAATATCTATAGGTAGAAATTACATAAAATTACGTAATATAGTTCAGTTCTTCGAAACGAATATTAAAGAAGGGCTTTTGCATTCTGTCACTGTTTAGGGTTCCGTATCTCAGCCTGAAAAACGGAACCTTAAATTTGAAACGTAGCAGCCCATTTGCATAAGATTTCGAACTTAATTTGGATCGCTCATTTTTCGTAACAATTCGAAGCCAATTTGGATCGCTTGATTAATTGTTAAGCCATTAGCTGGAACCCACATAGGTAATGACGCCTTTTGAGCTTTGCAATTTGATTTTCAACAACTTCACGGAAAAATGTTCGTTAATATTACGTCCATTCACTGGTAGGAACATGTATCGTCGATTCCTTTAATTGCACTCAGAACTTTTCATTTACAAACAACTGAATAACAAAAGAAGCACCAAATATACAGTATTTTACAATGTTAGAAACCTGTAAAAACTCTGTTTGTGATACTGTCAACTTGTTGTACTATTCCAGAATGAGATTTTCACTCTGCAGCGGAGTGTGCGCTGATATGAAACTTCCTGGCAGATTAAAACTGTGTGCCCGACCGAGACTCGAACTCGGGACCTTTGCCTTTCGCGGGCAAGTGCTCTACCAACTGAGCTACCGAAGCACGACTCACGCCCGGTACTCACAGCTTTACTTCTGCCAGTATCCGTCTCCTACCTTCCAAACTTTACAGAAGCTCTTCTGCGAAACATGCAGAACTAGCACTCCTGAAAGAAAGGATACTGTGGAGACATGGCTTAGCCACAGCCTGGGGGATGTTTCCAGAATGAGATTTTCACTCTGCAGCGGAGGGTGCGCTGATATGAAACTTCCTGGCATATTAAAACTGTGTGACCGACCGAGACTCGAACTCGGGACCTTTGCCTTTCGCGGGCAAGTGCTCTACCAACTGAGCTACCGAAGCACGACTCACGCCCGGTACTCACAGCTTTACTTCTGCCAGTATCCTTCCGACCGAGACTCGAACTCGGGACCTTAAACCTAACTAACCTAAGGACATCACACAACATCCAGTCATCACGAGGCAGAGAAAATCCCCGACCACGCCAGGAATCGAACTCGGGAACCCGGGCGCGGGAAGCGAGAAGGCTACCGCACGACCACGAGCAGCGGACTAGTCTGGTATCTATACAAGTTGTAGATAACCTGACGCTTCTTTTACTTTATACCTGTTTTTCTTTTCATAATTTCGAAGAGTGTATTCCTGCTAACATTGTCGAAATCCCTTCCTAAATCTATAAATATATAAATTCCCATCTTCTGTCTATTTTCTAAGATAAGTTGTAGTGTCAATATTTCCACACGTGTTCTTACATTTATCTAGAACCCAAACAGATCTTCCCGAGATTGGCTTCTACCAGTTTTCTATTCTTATGGAAATAATTCGTGTCAGTAGTTTGAAACCATGAGGTGTCAAACTAAGAGCACGGTAATATTTGCACTTGTCAGAACTTGTCTTCTGTTATATAGCTTATAGCTTATATAGCTTATAGTCCATGGTGCTGCAAACGTCGTCGAACTGTTCGTGAAGATGGTTGCTGTCTTGCAAACGTCCCCATCTGTTGACTCAGGGATCGAGACGTGGCTGCACGATCCTTACAGCCATGCGGATAAGATGCCTGTCATCTCGACTGCTAGTGATACGAGGCCTTTGTGATCCAGCACGGCGTTCCGTATTACCCTCCTGAACCGACCGATTCCATATTCTGCTAACAGTCATTGGATTTCCACCAACGTGAGCAGCAATGTCGCGATACGATAAATCGCAATCGCGTAGGCCACAATCCGACCTTTATTAAAGTCGGAAACGTGATGGTACGCATTTCTCCTACTTACACGAGGCATCACACCAACGTTTACCCAGGCAACGCCGGTCAACTGCTGTTTGTGTATGAGAAATCGGTTAGAAACTTTCCGCATTTCAGCACGTTGTAGGTGTCACCACCGGCGCCAACCTTGTGTGAATGTTCTGAAAAGCTGATCACTTGCATATCACAGCATCTTGTTCCTGTCGGTTAAATTTCGCGCCTGTAGCACGTCATCTTCGTGGTGTAGCAATTTTAATGGCCAGTAGTGTACTTGCAGTGGCAGAGGGTGCTGGGGTTGGTAGTCCAGCGTTGCTGGAGGCGTGTCTCAGTGTGCAGGCTCCACTGGGTCCACAGAATCCCGCACGACCGCTATTGGCGTCTAATGGAAACTTGCAGTTCTGCCACCAACTTCGCGACGCCCTTGGAGTGGTATTGATACATGATACCACATAGACACTGAAGGGTAGAAAAAATGCGTTGGTCTGATGTCTGCTAAGGCTCTGGAGATAAGTTCGAAAAGACAGGTTGTTTTGATGTGCAATGTTGCTGAGGGAGGAAAGCAGTTGGTCTGATGTCTGTTGAAATGTGGCCACAGAATTGCAGGTGGGGTCGAGCAGTGATGTGCAAACATGCTGTCGGCATTGAATTGCCCGAACGTTGAACATGCCTGCAAGCACGGTGCATAAAATACATGTACGCATCCTGCATTTCTATCCATACAAAATCACCCATGTTCAGGAGTTGCTTCCTGCTGACCTACCAACAAGAGAAATGCTCGGTCTGTAATTTCTTGCTCGCATGGAAGTGGCCAATAAATGGCCATGAAACGTTCTGTGGAGAGACAAAGCCTATTTCTATCTACAAGACATGTCAGTACGCAGAATTGCAGAATATGGGCAACGGAAAGTCCGCATGCACATCTACTGGTACCACTTCATTCTGCAGGGATTACTGTTTGGTGCAGATCGGCGGCATCGTTTATCGTAGGGCCGTATTTTTCCGAGGAAATCAGTTCTGCGGGTCCTGTTACCTGTACAATCACTGTTAAACGGTGTGCGAGTCTTTTGTGCCCTAACCTCATTCCAAACCTTCAACATTGTCATTATGGAGGTAGGATCATTTTTCTAGAAGATGGCTCACCTACACATATTGCACAGCCAGTGTAAGCAGCTGCTGCAGAGACATTTTGGAAACGCTAGAATTATCAGCCGTCATTTCCCGACAGCCTGGCCGACCAGATCATCTGATCTTAATCCGTGCGACGTCTGACTATTGAGTTATCGGAAACGTGTTGTGTTCTTTCTTCCAATTACGAATGTAACTGACCTGAAGGCACGCAATGCGCAACGCATTCTGAACGTGACACCGAGACATTCTGATCTGTTGTGGAACACACTGTTTCTCGATTTCAGCTAGTGGCAAAAATCTGAGTATTGTTCATGTCTGTCGCCAATCTCACGAGAGTTAGAAACCGATTTCATTTTGCTTTTTATGTTTCTTTTGGCCTCAGGACAATTAAAAATTGGTTTTTGCCATCCGATGTGGTACAACCTTGCCGTGGTGGAAGGAGCTACAAAACTATCAGTGTCACGACTGTTGCCCGCCGAACTTGGGCAGTCATGCAAATAGAACAGTATGACTGCTGTAACATGCAGCTCAAACCATAGAAGTCGTATTGCGATTAATCTGCCATTTGTAGCCGAATCCATTTAAGTCAATTACAGCGTCATCCATTGGCAAAATTTTCTATAAATTATTTTATTTCATAGCATTTCCCCCCTGCAGTAATCTACAGCGTTCTGAAATTGGAATTTTAATTTGGGAAACCGTATATATACAAGCGTACCATAAAATGATCGGAAAATGTCGTACATGTATGATAGAGCACGCGTACATTTTACCGCTGATATAAGACAATATCTAACGCACCCACACGCTCCAAAAGGGATACCTAGGTCGAGCAGGACCGTACCATAGACTCCACGATCAAGTGACGTTAATCCTCTGGATTTTTCTGTCTTGGATCACCTGAGTAGTGAAATGTCCAGCACTCCCGTTAATTTGGTAGCAAAACTGGAGCAGTGACTTTTACAGTCTTATCCAAATTTAGGAGGTGGTTTGGGTGTGTCAGTAAGAATTCGTAACACACTGTGGGGTCGAGCGCAGCGTTATAGTCAAATGCGAGCGGGACACGATGAACACGGCCTTTAGAAGGTACGACTTTAAAATAAACTGTTGCATGTCGCGTGCTGAAGTAGTATTTTATGCCTTACTGAGGTAGGCTGTGTGTGAAATTTGAGCCCAGTTACATGAGGACTTAATCAAAAAGGTTTCAAATACTTTTGTGCTACATGGGAGAATATTTAACGCCAAAGTCAGGGGCCACAGATTCGTAGTTTAAAAGTTTATGCTTTAGTTGAGCAGATGCATATTTAATCAGCTTCATATTTATTATGTCAGTGCCCGACGACTTTTCGTTTTTTGTTTCTTGGATTACATTTTGCTGTTCTTTCATTGTTATCAGATCCATAGAGTCGATGGTGTTGGTGTTTATTTCTGGTTTTTGTTCATTATCAATTCATAAACATTTAAATATTTTGAACATTTCATTTCGGATATTATACACTCCTGGAAATGGAAAAAAGAACACATTGACACCGGTGTGTCAGACCCACCATACTTGCTCCGGACACTGCGAGAGGGCTGTACAAGCAATGATCACACGCACGGCACAGCGGACACACCAGGAAGCGCGGTGTTGGCCGTCGAATGGCGCTAGCTGCGCAGCATTTGTGCACCGCCGCCGTCAGTGTCAGCCAGTTTGCCGTGGCATACGGAGCTCCATCGCAGTCTTTAACACTGGTAGCATGCCGCGTCAGCGTGGACGTGAACCGTATGTGCAGTTGACGGACTTTGAGCGAGGGCGTATAGTGGGCATGCGGGAGGCCGGGTGGACGTACCGCCGAATTGCTCAACACGTGGGGCGTGAGGTCTCCACAGTAGATCGATGTTGTCGCCAGTGGTCGGCGGAAGGTGCACGTGCCCGTCGACCTGAGACCGGACCGCAGCGACGCACTGATTCACGCCAAGACCGTAGGATCCTACGCAGTGCCGTAGGGGACCGCACCGCCACTTCCCAGCAAATTAGGGACACTGTTGCTCCTGGGGTATCGGCGAGGACCATTCGCAACCGTCTCCATGAAGCTGGGCTACGGTCCCGCACACCGTTAGGCCGTCTTCCGCTCACGCCCCAACATCGTGCAGCCCGCCTCCAGTGGTGTCGCGACAGGCGTGAATGGAGGGACGAATGGAGACGTGTCGTCTTCAGCGATGAGAGTCGCTTCTGCCTTGGTGCCAATGATGGTCGTATGCGTGTTTGGCGCCGTGCAGGTGAGCGCCACAATCAGGACTGCATACGACCGAGGCACACAGGGCCAACACCCGGCATCATGGTGTGGGGAGCGATCTCCTACACTGGCCGTACACCTCTGGTGATCGTCGAGGGGACACTGAATAGTGCACGGTACATCCAAACCGTCATCGAACCCATCGTTCTACCATTCCTAGACCGGCAAGGGAACTTGCTGTTCCAACAGGACAATGCACGTCCGCATGTATCCCGTGCCACCCAACGTGCTCTAGAAGGTGTAAGTCAACTATCCTGGCCAGCAAGATCTCCGGATCTGTCCCCCATTGAGCATGTTTGGGACTGGATGAAGCGTCGTCTCACGCGGTCTGCACGTCCAGGACGAACGCTGGTCCAACTGAGGCGCCAAGTGGAAATGGCATGGCAAGCCGTTCCACAGGACTACATCCAGCATCTCTACGATCGTCTCCATGGGAGAATAGCAGCGTGCATTGCTGCGAAAGGTGGATATACACTGTACTAGTGCCGACATTGTGCATGCTCTGTTGCCTGTGTCTATGTGCCTGTGGTTCTGTCAGTGTGATCATGTGATGTAACTGACCCCAGGAATGTGTCAATAAAGTTTCCCCTTCCTGGGACAATGAATTCACGGTGTTCTTATTTCAATTTCCAGGAGTGTATTTACTTGTAAAGTATCTCGTTCTTGCTTATTCAAGTGCTTCATAATTCTGTATGTTTTGTTTTGCCTTCCTTGAATATCATGTTCTGTATCGATCGCACTTTCCTGTTTAGTTTTTCGTATTTCTCTCATTACTAAACAAGATTTACTTTTATTGTCTCTGTAATTCATATTATTAGGTAATGACAAGGTGTTGAAGTACGCCTGCTTTTTGTATTTTATGAGTTTGCTGACATGGTCATTACAAATCGTTAATCCAGTTCTAGAATATTTCTTTTTCCTCATTCCTAATGCTTTAGCGGCTAGTTGCATTATAATTTCTTTAATAGTATTCCATTACAATTTATATTGTTACTTACTGGTCCACATTTCTTATTTTATCTCTTTTGATATGATAGTTTGATACTATATTATTCATGGAGTAGGCGCACATTACAAGCTCTTACTTCCGACTGGGTGTTTATGAATGGTTTCTTCTGTATATACACACATCAAAAAAAGATTTGCGTCATACCGGTTCCCTGTAATCCTGAAGATAGACGTTGACTATGGATGTGCTATCACAGGCACAGTCCTTTGACTGTTCAGGGATGTCACTAAACCCGCCCAAAAATGAGTAGCGTCTATTAGACGGAGGGGGTCCGATAGGCTATCAATGCTTAGACGATCAATACCGGTGCGTCCGCATCGTTAATTCGTGCGAGGAAGGGCTCTCAACAAGGCAAGGGTCCTGACGTCTCGGAGTGAACCAAAGCGATGTTGTTCGGACATGAAGGGAGGAGATACAGAGAGACAGGAACTATCGATGACATGCCTCACTCAGGCCGCCCAAGGGCTACTACTGCAGTAGATGACCGCAACCTACTGATTGTGGCTCGAAGGAACCCTGACAGGAACGCAACCATGTTGAATAATGATTTCTGTGCATCCACATGACGTCGTGTTGCGACTCAAACTGTGCGCATTTGGCTGCATGGTGCGCAACTTCATTCCCGATGTCCATGGCGAGGTCCACCTTTGGAACTACGACACCATCCAGCGTGGTACAGATGGGGCCAACAACATGCCGAATGGACCGCTCAGGATTGACATCACGTTCTCTTCACCGATGAGTGCCGCATGTACCTTCAACCAGATAATTGTCGGAGATGTGTTTGGAGGCAACCCGGTCAGGCTGAACGCCTTAGACACACCGTCCAGCGAGTGCAGCAAGGTGGAGGTTCCCTGCTGTTTCGGGGTATCATTATATGGGGCCGACGTACACCGCTGGTGGTCATGGAAGGCGCCGTAATGGCCGTACGATACGTTAATTCCACCCTCCGACCGCTAGTGCAACCATATCGGCAGCATATTGGCGAGGCATTCGTCTTCATGAACGAAAATTCGCGCCCCCATCGTGGATACCTTGTGAATGACTTCCTTCAGGATAACGACATCGCTCGACTAGAGTGGCCAGCATGTTCTCCAGACATGAACCCTATCGAACATGGCTGGGATAGGTTGAAAATGGCTGTTTATAGACGACGTGACCCACCAAACACACTCAGGGATCTACGCCGAATCGCCGTTGAGGAGTGGGACACCAACAGTGCCTTGATGAACTTGTGGACAGTATGTCACGACGAAAACAGACATGCATCAGTGGAAGAGGATGTGATACTGGGTATTAGAGGTACCGGAGTGTACAGTAATCTGGACCACCACCTCTGAAGGTCTCGTTGTATGGTGCAACAACATATGTGTGGTTTTCATGACTACTAAAAAGGGCAGAAATGATGTGTATGTTGATCCCTATTCCAATTTTCTGTAGAGGGTTCCGAAGCTCTCGGGACCGAGGTGATGCAAAACTTTTTTTTGATTTGTCACACAAAGACAAATGCATTAAATATATTTTCGCTCTGCGTTTATCTTACTGTAAGTCAATTGCTCTCCGAAGTGGAATACGGTCATCCTCGCAGATTGCTTACTGATTCATAGCACTCAGCACCGTGACGTCGAGATTTTGCTGATGAACGCCTTCTGACTTCGACTGCGCTCTACTGCGACGTTTAGCTTACTGCTGCTAGCACACTACTGCTCATACTGCCCCTTGTTTATAGTATCAGTTTAATGTTTGCTGGGTGTCTTGTAAAATAGATTCTACCTCCTCTTACTGCTATCATAATTTGTGGGAACTTCCAACTCCTGCTGGAATGATTTTCCAAGTAAGTGTAACATTGCTAGTGTATCTTCCGTTTTTCATCTTCTGATCCATCCACTGTTACCTAGAGACATTCACTAAAGAGCCAAAGAAACTGGTGCACCTGCCTAATATCGTTGTAGGGCCCCCCGAGCACGCAGAAGTGTCGTAACACGACATCTCAAGAACTCGACTAATGCCTGCAGTAGTGCTGGAGGGATCTGACCGCATAAATCGTGCAGGGCTGTCTGTGCGTGGAGGTGGTGATCTCTTCTGTACAGTGTGTTTCAAGGCATCCCAGATATGCTCAATAATGTTCATGTCTGGGGTGTTTGGTGGCCAAAGGAAGTGTTTAAACTCAGAAGAGTATTCCTGGAGCCACTCTGTAGCAATTTTGGACGTGTGGGGTGTCGCACTGTCCTGCTGGATTTGCCCAAGTCAGGACTGGATGCAGGTGATCAGACAAGGTGCTTACGTACATGTCACCTATCAGAGTATGAAGGGTCCCAGCTGACTCCAACTGCACACGCCGCACGCCTCCGCCAGCTTGAACAGCCCCCTGTTGACACGCGCCGTCCATGTATTCATGAGGTTCTCTCCATATCCGCTTGATACAATTTGAAACGTGACTCGTGCGACCAGACAACATGTTTCCAGTCATCAACAGTCCAATGCCGGTTTTGACGGACCCAGACGAGGCGTAAAGCTTTGTGTCATGCAGTCATCAAGGGTACACGAGTGGAACTTCGGCTCCGAAAGCACATGTCGATGATGTTTCGTTGAATGGTTCGTACCCTGACACTGACAGTGTTCAAATATGCAGCAATTAGCGGACGCGTTGCAATTCTGTCACATTCAACGATTCTCTTCAGTCGTAGTTGGACCCGTTCTTGCAGGATCTGTTTCCGGCCTCAGCGAAGTCGGGGATCTGATGTTTTACCGGATTCCTGATATTCACGGTAGACTTGTGAAATGGTCGTACAGGAGAATCCCCACTTTATGGCTGCCTCGGAGATGCTGTGACCAACCGCTCGCGCGGCGACTATAACACCACGTTCAATCTCACTTTAATCTTGATAACCTTCCATTGTAGCAGCAGTAACCGATCTAACAACTGCGCCAAACACTTGTTGTCTTATATAGGCGTTGCCGACCGAAGCGCCGTATTCTGTCTGTTTACATATCTTTGTATGCGAATACGAATGCGTATACCAGTTTCTTTCGTGCGTCAGTGTACTAACGGAGCGTAGTGACCTTGCTGAAGCAGTTTCCCTTTTGTTTGCTGACACCACTACGTTTGTTCACCTTTATCTATTTGCTACTAATCCTTTTTAATATCTATCCATGGGTGATCTTCGTAACATCAGCAATGTTCGTTCTCTTATATTTAATTTTATTGTAATCTTACAGAGATAAACTACCCTAAACTCCGTCTGAACAGTCCTTGGAAGGCCCAATGGTACTGACCGACCGCCGTGTCATCCCCAAAAATGGCTCTAAGCACTATAGGACTTAATATCTGAGGTCATCAGTCCCCTAGACTTAGAACTACTCAAACCTAACTAACCTAAGGACATAACACAGATCCATGCCCGAGGCAGGATTCGAACGAGCGGCCGTAGCAGCAGCGCGGTTCCGGACTGAAGCGGGTAGAACCTCTCGGCTACAGCGGCGGCCGGCTGTCATCCTCAGCCCGCGTGCGTCATTGGATATGGAGGACCATGTGGTCATCACACCGCTCTCCCGGGCGTATGTCAGTTTAAGAGGCCGGAGCCGCTACTTCTTTATCAAGCAGTTTGCCTCACAAGGGCTGAGTGCAGCCCGGTTACCAAAAGCCCTCGGCAGATCGGATGGACACCCATCCAAGTGCTAGCCCAGCCCGACAGTGCTTAACTTCGGCGATCTGACGGGGACCGGTGTTACCACTGCCGCAAGGTCGTTGGCAATCTTACAGTCATGATAACATGAATAAACAAATGTATGACCTAGCGCGTGAAGAGTTTGAGAGAGCACTGAAAGACCTGAGTCGAAACAAGGCCCTGGGAGTAGAGGACATTCCATTAGAACTACTGACGGCCTTGGGAGAGCCAGTCATGACAAAACTCTACCATCTGGTGAGCAAGATGTATGAGACAGGCGGAATACCCTCAGACTTCAGGAAGAACATAATAATTCCAATACCAAAGAAAGCAGATATTGACAGATGTAGAAATTTACCGAACTATCAGTTTAATAAGTCACAGCTGCAAAATACTAACGCGAATTCTTCACAGACAAATGGAAAAACTAGTAGAAGCCGACCTCGGGGAAGATCAGTTTCGATTCCGTACAAATGTTGGAACACGTGAGGCAATACTGACCCTATGACTTGTCTCAGAAAATAGATTAAGGAAAGGTAAACCTACGTTTCTAGTATTTGTAGAATTACAGAAAGCTTTTAACAATGTTGAGTAGAACACTGTCTTTCAAATTCTAAAGGTGGCAAGGGTAAAATACAGAGAGCGAAAGGCTATTTACAACTTTTACGGAAACCAGATGGCAGTTACAAAAGTCGAGAGACATGAAAGGGAAGCAGTGGTTGGGAAGCGAGTGAGACAGGGTTTGCAGCTTCTTCCCGATGTTTTTCAATCTGTATATTGAGCAAGCAGTGGAGAAAACAAAAGAAAAATACGGAGTAGGTATTAAAATCCAGGGAGAAGAAATAAAAACTTTGAGGTTTGGGGATGACATTGTAATCCTGTCAGAGACAGAAACGGACTTGGAACAGACGTTGAACTGAATGGACAGTGTCTTGAAAGGAGGATATAAGATGAACATGAACAAAAGCAAATCGAGGATCATGGTATGTAGTCGAATGAAGTCGGGTGATGCTGAGGGAATTAGATTAGGAAGTGAGACACTTAAAGTAGTAAAGGAGTTTTGCTATTTGGGGAGCAAAATAACTGATGATGGTCGAAGTAGAGAGGATATAAAATGTAGACTGGTAATGGCAAGGAAAGCGTTTCTGAAGAAGAGAAATTTCTTAACATCGAGTATAGATTTGAGTGTCAGGAAGCGTTTCTGAAAGAATTTGTATGGCGTGTAGCCATGTAAGGAAGTGAAACATGGACGATAAATAGTTTGGACAAGATGAGAATAGAAGCTTTCGAAATGTGGTGCTACAGAAGAATGCTGAAGATTAGATGGGTAGATCACATAACTAATGAGGAGGTAGTGAATAGAACTGGGGAGAAGATTAGTTTGTGGCACAACTTTACTAGAAGAAGGGAACGATTGGTAGGACATATTCCGAGGCATCAAGGGATCACAAACGTAGTACTGGAGGGCAGCGTGGAGGGTAAAAATCGTAGAGGGAGATCAAGAGATGAACACACCAAGCAGATTCCGAAGGATGTAGTTTGCAGTAGGTACTGGGAGATGAAGAAGCTTGCACACGATAGAATAGCATGGAGAGCTGCATGAAAGCAGTCTGAGGACTGAAGACAACAACAACAACAACAACAACAACAACAACATGAACTAGTAGTTACTGACGAGAGACTGTGTAGGATACAGGTGATACGTTTTTACAGTTCATCAGATTTGAAACGAAGGGTAGTTACCAATAAGAATTGAGGAATTATTTGAGGTTAACAGTTTAAGAGACTCACTCCGGAAACAATAACGGCGATAGGCTGCAGTGCTGCCACGTCGTCTGCGACACGCCTTTAGGTTACTTGGTGTTTGTATAGTTTGTAATTTTAGAGCCTTACCTGTTCCCGAGTGCGCGGGCGAGAGCGACAGGCCGAAGACGCCGTCGGTCCACCGGAAGGAGACGCCGTGCAGCTGGTAGCGCGCGGCCAGCGGGTCGGGGTAGAAGTAGGGGTGCGACACCGACCAGGAGCGCCGCTCGCGCAGGCTGAACACGATCACCGAGAAGCCCCACACGTCTGTGGCGTACGCGAACGCGTCCTCGCACTGCCCGTCTCGCACGTCCGACACGATGTTGGACAGCAGCGAGCCCTCCTTGTACTACACACAGCACCGGCGGGCGCTCCTTAGTTCATGTACAAAATGGTTCAAATGGCTCTGAGCACTATGGAACTTAGCATCTGAGGTCATCAGTCGCCTAGAACTTAGAACTACTTAAACCTAACTAACCTAAGGGCATCACACACATCCATGCCCGAGGCAGGATGCGAACCTGCGACCGTAGCCGAGGGAGGACTCGAACCTCCGCCGGCACCAGCCACACAGTCCATGAATGCAGTTTTTTCAATCAAATTACATTAATTTTATGAGTAGGTCGAGAGGTGAAACGTTACAAGCTCCAGAGAGAAAGATCAGTTCTGGTAAGCAGTGCTCGGCGTGCATGGAAGAGCGACATTCAGAGCGTCGGCCTTAGACTGCTGCTGGTGTGTGCACTCACCTGGTCGGAGGGGATGACGTGTCGCATGATGAGCTGGTCGGTGCGCAGGTCGAAGAGGAAGATCTGCGCGGCGCACTGCTGGCGGATCTTGTCGATGGCGTTGGTGACGCCCGAGTCGAGCACCCAGAGGCGGCCGCAGGGGTCGACGTGCATGCGGTACACCGACGTCAGGCCCACGCAGTCTTCTCGGCCGTGCCAGTCCCAGCTGGGGTACGGCCGAAGCGCCGGCGACTGCGAGCCCGCCTGCGAAACGCCCACACCCCTCAGCTCGGTGACCCCAGGGCACTGGCCTCTCCAATCAAGTTATTCTGACCACCTGAGTGCACCGAGGACGCCGTGGTGGTCTGTCAGGGAGAGCACTAGGCTCTACAGCTGGTGGTCCCGGATTCAATCCAGGATTGGAGTCCCTCCAAGATGGACCCAGGTCCTCTCAGCCTGCTAACAAGTTCAGGACTGAGGTGCTTTCCTGGGCATACAAGGTGTTCGAGTGCCATGGGAAACCAAAGTATGATCTCCATCAGCAGTCAGGCCAGAAGCCCACTCATGGGTTTAGCTCCACAGTCTTTACCACTGACTTAATTTTAGGGAAAATACCGGCTGTCTCAGGCATCGACTAGAAATAACTCAGATAATTAGTAGTGGGTTCCTACGAGTGTATGCAGCCATGCTGACTGTATTGCTTTTCACAGCTGTTGAAGAGAGTGTGGCAGACAATCAGTGCTAACAGACAATCGATTTGGCTCCATAGATGCTTAAGTGGCTTAAGATGTGTGTACTTTGGGAGCCACGGATGTACTCTGAAAGCTTGATTCCGAACTTCTAGGCGTGTGGGGATTGTGTATTATGTATTGAACCGGGGATCTAGAAACGACGGAGAGGCTTCGTACCACTGTAGCCGTCAGTGGTTCACAACCCCACAATAGACCACGCCAGTCCACCCACGCCACCACCGCCCCACACCGAACCCAGGGATACTGTGCGGTTCGGCCCCCAGTGGAACCCTCATACCAGACGAGTGTAACCCCAAATGTTTGTGTGATAGAGTGATTATTGTCTACGCGAACGTGGAGACAGTGTTTGGGCAGCAATCGCCGACATCGTGTAACTGAGGCGGAATAATGGGAACAAGCCCGTATTCGCCGAGGCAGATGGGAAACAAAAAAATGGTTCAAATGGCTCTGAGCACTATGGGACTCAACTGCTGTGGTCATCAGTCCCCTAGAACTTAGAACTACTTAAACCTAACTAACCTAAAGACATCACACACATCCATGCCCGAGGCAGGATTCGAACCTGCGACCGTAGCAGTCGATAGGAAACAGCATGAAAAACCATCCACGGGCTGGCCGGCACACCGTAACTCGACACTAATCCGTCGGGAGGAATAGTGCCGGGGACCGGCACTCCTTTCCTCTCGGAAAGCAGCGCCTTAGACCGCGCGGTTAGTCGGGGGGCTCGTGTGAGGATACTTTCAATCATGTGGAAATGCGCATTATCATGTTGGAAGAGCCATTGCTTCCCAGAGAAAACTGTCTTGAGCACAGGCGAATGAAATTATCTCTAAATAAGCATTCGCAACCTAGTAGCCGAAGAGCTCCTTTCACGTTGATTAACAATCTAATAAAATGTATCCAATACTTTACCCTCACCAAAGTGCTAACATCTCTCTCTCTCTCTCTCTCTTTTGTATGAGTCACGTAAGATGTAACACTTCTTTTGTTTCCTGAATGGTTAGACATATCGGAAAGCGGTTACAGAAACTGTTAGAGCGTCGAGGGGTACGTATTTTCTTTTTTAATGGAACCGTGTACTTTTTATAAGTACATTCCATAGCTCTTGAGAGGATAATCACACTGATACGGGGTTTGTTAATCTTGACGTTGCGACCTGTTGCATAAACGGCATCGGAATTAGCGGTGCAAACACCGCCAAGAAGAGCTCTCGTGCTACGCTGTGTCAGAACATCAACACGTCTGTTTTGCGTGTCTGCATTGCAGGCCGCTCATTTCTGTTTTTACATTCGTTATGTGCAGACATACACTTCAATGAGAAGGAGATGCATAATATACCACTTCATGGTGTATGCAAAAGAAATGCCGTAAAAATAGTACAGCGGTATTGGGCTATCTATCGTGATTGCCATTGTCCGACACGCCAAGCATTTGCACGAATTATTAAGGCGCTAGTACGGCCAGGCTGTTGAACGCCAAAACGAGGAAAAAGAAAGAAGACACGAAGAAGCTGTTCTAGCTACGACGCTAATGAATGATACGAGACGTATTGCCAAGGAATGTGGAATCAGACAGAAGAGTGTCATTCGCATCCTGCATCGACACGATTTCCATCCCTATCACCTGTCACTACGTCACGCACTCGACGACCGTCATTTCGAACTTGGTACAGAGTTTTTTCGGACTGCACGTCAAAAATTGTTCAAATGGCTCTGAGCACTATGGGACTTAACTTCTGAGGTCATCAGTCCCCTAGAACTTAGAACTACTTAAACCTAACTAACCTAAGGACATCACACACATCCATGCCCGAGGCAGGATTCGAACCTGCGACCGTAGCGGTCGCGCGGTTCCAGACTGTAGCGCCTAGAACCGCTCGGCCACCACGGCCGGCACTTCACGTCAGCAACTGAGAAGGGACACTACTTTCTTCCAACGTGTGCTCCGCACCGATTAAGAAACGTCATTAACCACCACAATGTAAATGTGCCCAACATTCACTACTGGGCAGCCGAAAATCCACAACGGCTTCGCCAGGTGCCACAACAACGGCCGTGGAGCGTAAACGTACGGTGCAACATCATATGAAATTACATTTTGGAACTTTACTTCATATCAGGCATGGACATTCGCACGCACACTTTCTGACAAACATTCCGCTGGTTCTTCTGGAGGAATTACCACTGGGTATTTGACAGTGTATGTGGCTGCAGTACGACGGTTGTCCAGCTGACTCGTCCCGTGTAGCAAGGTAAATACTGAATGCGAACTTTCCTGGCTGAATGAGAACTTTCCTGGGCGTTGGATAGAACGAAATTCTATTGTCAAATGGCCTTCGAGGTCCTCCGATTTGACTCCTCATAATATTTTTTTCTTTGGGGAGCACTCAAAGTTGCAGTCTACGACGAAACCCCAACTACGCCAGACGATATGTGTCGTCGAATCGCCAGTGCGTGCTCTACCATATTATCCACTGTAATTACATTTATTCATCGTTCTTTTTAATGTGAAGTGCCTTTCAGTCCATGGTCTACAATTTGAACAGATGCTTAACTAAAGAAAAAAATTATTTTTTTGAATACAAAATTTATGTTACGTGATTTGGGTGGTTACCAAATCATTGTTAGTAAATTGTTTACTTCATTTACTTGTGTACGAAATTGCATTGCAATGTCAATAAGTCGACAACGTGTATTGCATATAGCGGGTAACACTGTGATTACGCGCCTACGTTCAGCATAAAATACGTTTCTTTAAGAACAATATTTACTTTGCGATATACAGAGAATCACTAGAGTGTGTTTGATACAATATTTAGTTCAACGAATGTATCCCATGTGATATAATTTAGAGCAGTGCAGGTATAGACAGTTGTTCGACAGCATGTATTTTACCTCTAAGAAGGAAACAGCCACGTACAGGAAAACATAGGTCAAATCTTCCTTCTGACATTTAGATATTTAATACAGTAGTTGCTTTCTGCACCGTTTAAGGCTTCTTTATTTGTGAAGAATAAGCAGTTGATTTCGCCGTTTCAACTCCCATAAATCTGGGAGAGTACACAAATGTGAAATAGTTTTTCTTAGCCCTTTTTGATACGCTAGATTCTAGCCTATGTCGTATTTCCATATACAACATTCGTAGTTGAACCTGCATCTATGTCATAAGTTGGTCCAGGGGGAAATAAAGCTTTATTCGCGTAGCGCTGGCCTACCTTATGGTATACAACTACGCAGTTTGTTCGAGATGCCTGCTCGGCAGTGCTTGCACCACAAATGCCGTTTCCGCCCAGAGTGTTCTCGGATTCTAGGACATATCTCGAATTTTTTTACGCTTAGTTTCAACGTCAACAATAACAAACCCTATATCACTGTAACTGTCTTCTCAAGAACTATCGAATGCAGCTGCAAAAAGTATTTTATTTAATGAAAACATACTTGCTTCAATATTTTAGTTAATACCAGCGCTAAAGACATCAACAAAAACAAAACAAGAAATACGTGCTCCAAGACGCTCTAATATTTGCCGGAAACCGCGTTTTGATATGTGTAACCGTTCAGGAAATATATATATATCCAAAAGTGATTGTACTTGCAAGTTCCTCGCCGAATTTGAAAATGCCTATATCTTGCATGAAAGAAAAGACACTTATCAGTTACCAGTTACACATACCTTTCACCGATCATCGATCACCGATCCTGTCCTTAATAGTGATCAGTGTAAAGTCTTTTGCATCAGCCCATATGTCTGCTATAGGTAGATATACTTGTACTACTGTGGTAGATCTTGGCTTTGTGTCGAAGTTGGCTGTGATAATGCGTTCAATACGTTCATTTGCATTCACATTTTCTCATTCATTCTTAGGCCTACTCCAGCACTACCTCTATTTGATTTACCACCACACTTCTCTTATTCCCACTATATCTAACTTCAACCTATCCATTTCTCTTTTCAAGTTCTTTCCGATTAAGATCTCTAACATTCCACACCCAACTCAGTAGAATGCTGGCTTTGTTTTTCTTGATGACAACATCTTTCTGGGTGGACGACTAATTTAGTTCCAGAATGTATTACGCACGCAAGAAGATGCTGTCATCATTAAGCTGTGTAGTAGAGCTGCATGTTCTTAAGAAAAGTAACAGCTGTAGCTTCCCCATGTTTTCAGCCATTCACATTGCAAAAGTAGCAGGGTCATGTTGTTAAATGTTGTAAAAGCGGATTAGCCAATCATCCATACTGCTGTCCGTGCAACCACTGAAACCAGCGCTTTGTCTGACACCTGCACGGATACCCGTCAAATGACGTTGCTCCTACAGTATTACTGTCTAAATCATTGATGTGCGCAAGCCACCAAAATACAGCATTGTTGATGATTTGTGTGTGACAGTATTTTTTAGTACATACGAGGGATGGAACTTAAATAGGGACAACTATTTGTTCACAACCGATACAAAAGAGTTACATGTTTGTACCTGTTACTGTCCTTCAAAGTAGTCACCAGCGTTGTGTAGAACTCGTTGCCAGCGATGTGGAAGGCGTAGTATACCGTTAGCAGAGCCTGTTCTGTTGATGGTGCGAATGGAGCGGCCTAAAGTTATGGTGAGTCTCGTGTACGTCTGTGATGCCGTTAATCCAACGCATTACGTTCCTCCACGGCAGACCGTCAACGCACAGTATTACTGTACGTTTTTGGAACATCACGTGCGACCAGCTTTGCGAAAGAAGCGGCGACACTTTCTGCGCAACCCACCCATCATTTTGCACGACAATGCGCGGGAGCATACAGCGCAAGCTGTGGCTGCTGTGTTCGGTCGATGGGACTGGGAAGTACTGTACCGTCCAACATACTGCCCGAACTTAAGTCCTTGTGTCTTTGATTTGATTCCGAAGATGAAGGAACCACTTCGTGGCATTCGCTTCAGAACTGTTCCAGAGATTCGACAGCCAGTAGACCGCTCCATTCGCACTATCTACAGAGCAGGCTCTGCTTACGGTATCCTACGCCTTCCACATCGCTGGCAACGGGTTCTACACAACGCTGGTGACTACTATGAAGGACAGTAACAGGTACAAACATGTAACTCTTTTGTATCTGTTGTGAATAAGTAGTTGTCACTATTTAAGTTCCAACCCTTGTATAAATGTGGTGATAGACTAGTTTCTTCAACTTCAAATCAGTACTTGCTATAATTATGTTCACTGGGGACGGAGCTGAAATGAGATACTTCATTAATTGTGAGGTGTTGAGTTTCCAGTCATGATAGTGGTCAATTCCAAGTTGAAAAAATGGAGCCATGTCTACTTCTCGCATTTCGTTGTTTGAATACCTTATCTACATCTACTTCTACATCTACATGGATACTCTGCAAATCACATTTAAGTGCCTGGCAGAGGGTTCATCGAACCACCTTCACAAGTCTCTATTATTTCAATCTCTTACAGGGTGCGGAAAGAATGAACACCTATATCTTTCCGTACGAGCTCTGATTTCCCTTATTTTATCGTGGTGGTCTCCCTATGTAGGTCGGTGTCAACAGAATATTTTCGCGTTAGGAGGAGAAAGTTGGTGATTGGAATTACGTGAGAAGATTCCTTCGCAACGAAAAACGCCTTTCTTTTAATGATTTGCAGCCCAAATCCTGTACAATTTCTGTGACACTCTCTCCCATATTTCGTGATAATACAAAACGTGTTGCCTTTCTTTGAACTTTTTCGATGTACTCCGTCAGTCCTATCTGGTAAGGACCCTACACCGCGCAGCAGCATTCTAAAACAGGACGGACAAGCGTAGTGTAGGCAGTCTCCTTAGTAGGTCTGTTACATTTTCTAAGTGTCCTGCCAATAAAACGCAGCCTTTGGTTATCCTTGCGCACAACATTTTCTATATGTTCTTACTCATTTAAGTTGTTCGTAACTTTAATAGCTAGGTATTTATTTGAGTTTACGGCTTTTAGATTAGACTGATTTATCGTGTAACCGAAGTTTAACAAGTTCCTTTTAGTAGTCATGTGGACGACCTCACACTTTTCGTTATTTAGGGTCAACTGCCACTTTTCGCACCGTTCAGATATCTTTCCTAATTCGTTTTGCACTTTGTTTTGATCTTCTGATGACTTTATTAATCGATAAACGACAGCGTCATCTGTAAAAAACAACCGAAGACAGCTGCTCAGATTGTCTCCCAAATCGTTTATATAGATAAGGAACAGCAAAGGGCCTATAACACTACCTTGGGGAACGCCAGAAATCACGTCTGTTTTACTCGATGACTTTCCGTCAATTACTACGAACTGTGACCTCTCTGACAGGAAATCGCAAATCCAATCACATAACTGAGACGATATTCCATAAGCACGCAATTTCACTACGAGCCGCTTGTGTGGTACAGCGTGAAAAGCCTTCCGGAAATCCAGAAATGGGGAACTGATCAGAAATCCCTTGTCAATAGCTAGTTGTGTTTCACAGAAACGATGTTTTCTAAACCCATGTTGACTGTGTGTCAATAGACCGTTTCCTTCGAGGTAATTCATAATGTTCGAACACAATATATGTTCCAAAATCCTGCTGCATGTCGACGTTAACGATATGGGCCTGTAATTTAGTGGATTACTCTTACTACCTTTCTTGTATATTAGCGTGACCTGTGAAACTTTCCCTACAAGTTCAGTTGTTCTTTGTAAAAGATGAAAGTAAATTTAGTAAATCTTCTCAAAATTTAATCATAGCCCATTTGCCTTGTACGAGCTATAGTTATTTCATTGCCCAATCTTTCATTTTGGGCACTGCTGCTGTTTTCTTTTCGTATGTTTTTATCGTTCGGAAAAGGCCGTTCTACTGTCAGTTTAAGATGAAAATCAATAGTGTTTCATGGAAGTAGCAAAGGACGCACAATGGAACAACGTAGTACAGCGAGTCTGACTGTATTATTTTTGAATTGTTAAAAAACCTAACACTCTACGTATTTTATAAGCTACTGTTTCGTGTATAACTGATTAGATTAGATAAGTACTTGTTCCATAGATCATGAATACGACAGTTCGTAATGATGTGGATCGTGTCAGGTTAATAAAAGGTGTCTATACAAGATATTACATTACACATAATATTACATGACACTTAATATTTTTTGGCTGGGGTTGGCGAAATTATCAACTTGCTATATCCAAAAATTCATGCAATGAGTAGAAGGAGTTGCCATTTAGAAATTCTTTTAATTTCCTTTTAAATGCTATATAGCTATCTGTCACACTATTGATGCTATTACGTAAGTGACCAAAGACTTTTGTGGCATCATAATTTATCCGCTTCTGAGCCAAAGTTGGATTTAACCTTGAGTAGTGAAGATCATCCTTAAGGTTAAATCTAACTTTAGCTCAGAAGGGGGTAAATTATGCTGCCACAAACGTTTTTGGTCACTTACCTAATAGCATCAACTTTTAGGAAACATTCCTCACACACAAAGAAAGAAAATATGTTATGTGAACATGTGTTGGGAAACACTTGCTTTCCATGTTAGAGCTCATTTCAAATCACATTAATCATGGAATGGAAACACACAGCAACAAAACGTACCAGCGTGACTTCAGACACTTTGTTACAGGAAATGTTCAAAATGTCCTCCGTTAGCGAGGATACATGCATCCACCCTCCGTCGCATGGAATCCCTGATGCGCTCATGCTGCCCTGGAGAATGGCGTACTGTATCACAGCCGTCCAAAATACGAGCACGAAGAGTCTCTACATTTGGTACCGGGGTTGAGAAGATATGAGCTTTCAAATGCCCCCATAAATGAAAGTCAAGCGGGTTGAGGTCAGGAGAGCGTGGAGTCCACGGAATTGGCCCGCCTCTATCAATCCATCGGTCACCGAATCTGTTGTTGAGAAGCGTACGAACACTTCGACTGAAATGTGTAGGAGCACCATCGTGCATTAACCACATGTTGTGTCATACTTTTAGAGGCACATGTTCTAGCAGCACAGGTAGAGTCTCCTGTATGAAATCATGATAACGTGCTCCATTAAGCGTAGGTGGAAATAACATGGGGCTCAATCAAGACATCACCAACAAATCTTACCCAAACGCTGACAGGAAATCTGTGTTGATGACGTGATTGCACAATTGCGTGCGCATTCTCGTCAGCCCACACATGTTGATTGTGAAAATTTACAATTTGATCACGTTGAAATGAAGCCTCATCCGTAAAGAAAACATTTGCACTGAAACGAGGATTGACTCATTGTTGGATGAACCATTCGCAGAAGTGTACCTGTGGAGGCCAATCAGCTGCTGATAGTGCCTGCACACGCTGTACACGGTACGGAAGCAACTGGTTCTCCCGTAGCACTCTCCATACAGTGACGTGGTCAACGTTACCTTGTACAGCAGCAACTTCTCTGACGCTGACATTAGGGTTATCGTCAACTTCACGAAGAATTGCCTCGTCCGTTGCAGGTGTCCTCGTCGTTCTAGGTCTTCCCCAGTCGCGAGTCATAGGCTCCCTAAGACGCCGATCAATTGCTTCGAACGTCTTCCTGTCGGGACACCTTCGTTCTGGAAATCTGTCTCGATACAAACGTACCGCGCCACGGCTATTGCCCCGTGCTAATCCATACATCAAATGGGCATCTGCCAACTCCGCATTTGCTAACATTCCACTGACATCAAAACCACGTTCGTGATGGACACTAACCTGTTGATGCTACGTACTCATGTGCTTGATGCCAGTACTGTAGAGTAATGAGTCGCACGTCAACAGAAGCACCGAAGTCAACATTACCTTCCTTCAATCGGGCCAACTGGCGGTGAATCAAAGAAGTACAGTACATACTGACGAAACTAAAATGAGCTCTAACATGGACAGTAAGCGTTTCCGGACACATGTCCACATAACATCTTTTGTTTATTTGTGTCTGAGGAATGTTTCCTGAAAGTTTGGTCGTACCTTTTTGTAACACCCTTTATAGCATGATGATACTGTAACTGTGGTTGGAACGGAGCAGTAGTGGCAGAGACGTCATTTACGTACAGTGAGGTTGCAAAGCCGTGCCGAGCGCCGGTAGGTACCTTGGCCGGGTCCCTGGGGATGGTGGCCAGCGTGGCCGGGATGCCGTCCTTCCAGCGAGGCACGCTGACGAAGATGCGGTCGCCGTACACGTCGAGCCCCAGCGGGAGCGCGTTGCGGCGCACGTAGCGCCCGGAGGCCGCCATCTGCTGGCGCGCCAGCTCCGACGGGAAGTCGAAGTCGACCTGGCGCCACTGGTAGAGGGTGCGCAGCGGCGGCGGGGCGGCCACCCGCGGCTGCGTCCAGGGGCCGCCCTGGGCCAGCGGCTGGCGGCGCTGCTGGGGCAGCTGCCGCAGGCCCATCGCCGCCAGCGCCGTGATCAGCGGCAGCAGCCGAGACGCACCGGAACCGTCTGAGCAGGGAGGAAGCGACCTCTTGCACAACCGCTGGTACCTGCCACTCGTCATGTTTCTTAAGGGTCGTCATCCTCTGACTCATTTGATGCGGCGCTCCACGCTTTCGTCTCCAGTGCGAGTCTCTTCTGCATATACCGGCTGATCAAAAAGTCAGTATAAATATGAAATTGAATACATAACGGAATAATGTAGATAGAGAGGCACAACTTTCCAAGAAGTAGAAATTAATTGTTAAAGAACAAAAAAAAAATAAGGCATGTGGAGAAGATCAGGTTTTTGTTGAAATGTGGAAATATGCAAGTGACACAGTCAAGACCTCCATACACATGGCTCTAACAAAAATTTGGGTAACAGAACGATTTCCTGAACATTGGGCCACAGCTATCATCCACCCACTACACAAAAAGGGAGATAAGAGCAACCCAGACAACTACAAAGGAATCTCTCTCCTAGATTGCACATACAAAATTCTATCCAAGATCCTATATGAAAGAATCAAGGAGCAATTAGAACAGGAGTTAGGGGAATATCAGGGAGGTTTCAGACCATGGTGAAGCTGTGCACAGCAGATAATTAGTTTAAAATTGATTATGGCGTACTACAAGAAACGGAACAAACCTCTGGCAATAACATTTGTAGATTTTAAGAAGTCATATGACTGTCTCCACAGACCTTCAGTATTAAAAATTTTAAGAAATCTACGACTCCATCCAAAACTAATTAAAATAATACAACTCACTCTAACCAACACCAAATCGAAAGTGAAGTTTAGAGGAGAAATTTCGGGACCATTCCTCATAAAAACAGGCTGAAGACAAGGTGACTGCCTATCACCATTACTCTTCAACTGTGCACTGGAATATATAATGAGAGAAAGGTACAAGGACAATCCAAAGATGATAAGAATTGGAAGTGCAAAAGATGATATTAGCTTAAACTGCTTGGAGTTCGCTGATGATCTTGCTCTCCTAGCCAACACCATTCAAGAAGCCAAGAAACAAGTGAAATCACTACAAGAAATAGCAGAGAAAGTAGGCCTTGAATATCATTTGAAAAAACGGAGATTATGCTGACCCACCACTTGCAAACAAAATTACAATAGGGGAACAGGAAATAAAACTTGTTGATAAATTTAAATATTTAGGCGAAATAATAACATACAATCTAAATGAGAAGCCATCATGGCAGAATAGAATAAAAAATGAACTACGCAAATTACATTATCAAAACTACATAAATCAAAAACAGCCTATATATAGATGCAAAATTATAACACTATAAAACAGTTACACAACCAGAAATTACGTATGCTACTGAAACTATCATCAAAATAACTAATACAGCAGAAATTGACAGAATACTAAAAATTGAAAGAAGAATAATTAGGACATGTATAAATAAACAGTATAATAAATAAATGGACATTGGAGAATAGCATCAAATGAAACAGTGTATAATAAAAGAGAACCAGTCATCAGTACAATCAGGAAGAAACACATCTCATTCTTTGGACATCTGATGAGAACTCCAGAAAACAGAATTAGTAAAAAGCCGGCCGATGTGGCCGTGTGGTTCTAGGCGCTACAGTCTGCACCACGCTGCTGCTACGGTCGCAGGTTCGAATCCTGCCTTGGGCATGTATGTGAGCGATGTCCTTAAGTTAGTTAGGTTTAAGTAGTTCTAAGTTCTAGGGGACTGATGACCTTAGAAGTTAAGTCCCGTAGTGCTCAGAACCATTTGAACCAATTAGTAAAAAAAAAAAATACAAAAATTGTGGATTAGCAAGAGCGACATTAAATGGATCACATAAGTTAATCAAGGTATAAAAGAACTTCAATTTACAGTAGATGACCTAAAAAACAAGACAGAGAAAACCAGAATACTGCAAGACCAGCAAACCAAGCTACAAATGAAAATCAATAAAAGGAGTACAGGAAGAGTAGTCTCAGATGAATAAAGAAAGAAAATATCGGTAAGAATGGTATGGTCAATTTTTATCTTTCTATCCTCTCTATCAACATTATTCCGTGGCTTATTAAGTTTTCAAATTTATACTGACTTTTTGATCACCCGGTGTATTAGGAACAGTAGAAGACCCAAGACCGAACCTTGCGGCACCCAATTCTTGATTGTTCCCCATTTTGAGAAATCACCAGTTTTTTTTTTTTGCATATTTTGTGAACAGCTTATTTCAACTTCATGCACTCTTCCAGCTAGGTATGATTTGAACCATTTGGGCAGTCAGAAGAGCAAAACACCTTTCATATAAGAATAGACTCTAATAATTATATTACCTAAATATCATATTAAGTTATTGTTGAGCCAAATTGTATGCCTGTCTAACAACTTGTTTACAACTTTGTATTTTTGACTAGGGTGGTCCAATGAAAGCCATAAAATAAATAATAATAGAGAGGTACAAATTGACACACATGCTTGGAATGACATGGGGTTTTATTAGAACCAAAAAAATACAAAAGTGCACAAAATGTTCGACAGATGGCGCTTCATCTGGTCACAATAGCAATAATTAGCATAACAAAAGTAAGACAAAGCAAAGATGATGTCCTTTACAGGAAATGCTCAATATGTCCACCATCATTCCTCAACAATACCTGTAGTCGAGGAATAATGTTGTGAACAGCACTGTAAAGCATCTCCGGAGTTATGGTGAGGCATTGGCGTCGGATGTTGTCTTTCAGCATCCCTAGAGATGTCGGTCGATTACGATACACTTGCGACTTCAGCTAACCCCAAAGCCAATAATCGCACGGACTGAGGTCTGGGGACCTGGGAGGCCAAGTATGACGAAAGTGGCGGCTGAGGACACGATCATCACCAAACGACGCGCGCAAGAGATCTTTCACGCGTCTAGCAATATCGGGTGGAGCGCCATCCTGCATAAACATGCGACTTCCAGAAGGTGTTCATCAGCCAGGCTGGGGATGATGCAATTCTGTAACATATCGGTGCACCTCTCACCCGTCACGGTAGCAGTTGCAAAACCAGAATCACGCATGTCCTCGAAGAAAAACGCCTCGAAAACGGTAGATGTGGTAAATCCAACCCATACCGTCACTTTCTCGTCGTGCAATGGAGTTTCCCCGACAGTTCTAAGATTTTCGGTAGCCCAAATTCTGCAGCTGTGGGCGTTGACAGACCCTCGGAGCGTGAAATGAGCTTCGCCGGTCCACAACACGTTACTCAACCAATCGTCATCTTCCGCCATCTTTTGAAACGTCCACACCGCAAATGCCCTCCGCTTCACTAAATCGCCAGGTAACAGTTCATAATGCCGATGGATTTTGTACGGATAGCATCGGAGGGTACGCTTAAGTACCAACCAAACAGTAGTGTATGGAACGCCGGCGCGACGTGCGACTGCACGAGCGCTCACTTCCCCGTGCATAGACGAACCCACTAGTCTCCATTTCTTCCTGAACTGTCTCAGCATCATTACGCCTTGTGCTTGGTCGGCCACTACGGGGTCTATCGTCTAAACAACCCGTGTCTTCGCCACAGCTGAATTGTCAACGGACCTTTACCCGTTCGAATCCCCTTCCTATGGCGATAGGCTCATAAAGCTGAACTAGCACATTCCCCGTTCTGATAATACAGCTTCACTAAAAGCGCCTTTTCAGGTAACGTCGCCGGCCGGGGTGGCCGAGCGGTTCTAGGCGGTACAGTCTGGAACCGCACGACCGCTACGGTCTCAGGTTCGAATCCTGCCTCGGGCATGGATGTGTGTGATGTCCTTAGGTTAGTTAGGTTTAAGTAGTTCTAAGTTTTAGGGAACTGATGACCTCAGAAGTTAAGTCCCATAGTGCTCAGAGCCATTTGAACCAGGTAACGTCAACATGCTGCGACTGCTGGCGCATGTGACTTTCTCTCTCATTAAAGCTGCTTTTATACACGATTGTCATGTGCAGTCACTGACGTCTTGCTGTTCAGCGCCATCTTTCGGACATTTTGTGAGCTTCGTTTTTTTTTGGTTCTAATAAAACCCCATGTCATTCGAAGCATGTGCGTCAATTTTTATCTCTCTATCCTCTCTATCTACATTATTCCGTGGTTTATTAAGTTTTCAAATTTATACTGACTTTTTGATCACCCGGTGTATTAGGAACAGTAGAAGACCCAAGACCGAACCTTGCGGCACCCCATTCTTGATTGTTCCCCAGTTTGAGAAATCACCAGTTTTTTTACATATTTTGTGAACTGCTTATTTCAACTTTCCGCACTCTTCCAGTTAGGTATGATTTGAACCATTTGAGCGCTGTCCCATTCGTACCACAGTATTTGAGCTTATCTAGAAGTATTATGTAGAAGTATTACGCAGTGCAGGGAAGTGCAGAGTGCGTCCTGTCTGCAGAGGAATGACCTCGTGTCAAGGCCGTCTTAGCGTTAGACACAAGTGTATATACTTAACAGAGGGGCGCTTAAAGTGGAGAGTAGCTCTTTTTAAGTCTATGACAGGCAGCGTTATGACCGGGTTGGAAACTGAAAAGCGAAAGTCAGACACACCCACATCAATTTAGAAGATATCAGTGCAGAAGGGCTAGCTACAGTTTAGAGCTTTGAGATTTACAGCGTGACAAGCAGTGCCTGAGAAATTTCACAACAAAATATATCTAATAATATATAATTATCTAATAATATAATTATAACCATGGTTATTAACAAACATGTATTCGAATATATACGTTCAATAAGTAATGCAACACGTTCTTTTTTTGAAAGTAGGTTGGTTTTATTGGGGGTTCCAATGTTGTTGTTGTGGACTTTACTCCAGAGACTGGTTTGATGCAGCTCTCCATGCTACTTTATCCTGTGCAAGCTTCTTCATCTCCCAGTACCTACTGCAACCTACGTCCTTCTGAATCTGCTTAATTTATTCATCTCTTGGTCTCCCTCTACGATTTTCACCCTCCACGCTGCACTCCAATACTAAATTGGCGATCCCTTGATGCCTCAGAATATATCCTACTAACCGATCCATTCTTCTAATCGAGTTGTGCCACAAATTTCTCTTCTCTACAATTCTGTTCAATACCTCCTCATTAGTTATGCGATCTACCAATCTAATCTTTAGCATTCTTCTGCAGCACCACATTTCGAAAGCTTCTATTCTCTTCTTGTCGAAACTATTTATCGTCCACGTTTCACTTCGAATATACCATATTATTCCCAAGCCTTTTCGCTACAAAACCCTATTTTTCGACATAATCTCCGTTCAGTACGACCACCTTACTTTGGAGGGCCCGCATGCCCGCATGATACCACTGCACTGGTCGACGTCGGAGATAATTTCTTGCTGCCGGGCGGGGTGGCCGAGCGGTTCTAGCCACTATAGTCTGGAACCGCGCGACCGCTACGGTCGCAGGTTCGAATCCTGCCTAGGGCATGGATGTGTGTGATGTCCTTAGGTTAGTTAGGTTTCAGTAGTTCTAAGTTCTAGGGGACTGATGACCTCAGTAGTTAAGTCCCATAGTGCTCAGAGCCATTTGCCATAATGTGTTGCTGCATCAGTAAGCTCATCAACATCCACGCACTGCTTCCCGCGGAATGCGTCCTGCTTTGGTGCAAACAGGTGGAAGTAGGAAGATGCGAGATCTGGGCTGCACGGTGGATGAGGAAGAACAGTCTAAAGAAGTTTTGTGAGCTTCTGTCGTTTGCAGCGACTCATTGTGAGGCCTTGTGTTGCCAGCCAGAATTAGAAGTACGTTTGTATTCTTACATCGACGAACGCACTGAAATCGTTTCTTCAGTTTCCTGAGGGTGACGCATTACCCTTCCGAGTTGATGGTTGCACCATGACGTAGCTCATCAAACACAATAACCCCCTCAGAGCCCCAGAAGATCGTCGCCACAACTTTAGCGGCAAAGGGTGGGGCTTTTAATTTTTTCTTCGGAATTTCCTGGCAGATTAGAATTGTGTGGCGGACCGAGTCTCGCACTCGGGACGTTTGCCTTTCACGGGCAAGTGCTCTACCGAGCTAAAAATGGCTCTGAGCACTATGGGATTTAACTTCTAAGGTTATCAGTCCCCTAGAAGTTAGAACTACTTAAACCTAGCTAACCTCTGGACATCACACACATCCATGCCCGAGGCAGGATTCGAAACTGCGACCGTAGCGGTCGCGTGGTTCCAGACTGTACCGCCTAGAACCGCTCAGCCACTCCGACCGGCCAAATGAGCTACCCAAGCACGACTTACGATTCGTTCACATCCTGACTTCCGCCAGGCTGTGGCAAAGCAATGTCTCCGCAATATCCTTTCCTCCAGGAGTGCTAGTTCTTTCAGAGGAGAGCTTCTGTGAAGTCGGAAGGTAGGGGACGAGGTACTCGCGGAAGTAAGGCTCTGTTCAAATATTCAAATGTGTGTGACATCTTACGGGACTTAACTGCTGAAATCGTCAGTCCCTAAGCTTACACACTAGTTAACATAAATCATCCTAAGAACAAACAGACACACCCATTCCCGAGGCCGGACTAGAACCTCCGCCGGGACCAGCCGCACAGTCCATGACTGCAGCGCCTGAGACGGCTCGGCTAATCCTGCGCGGCTGTAAGGCTCTGACGGCGAGTCGTGTATCGTGCTTTGGTAGCTCAGATTTTAGAGCACTTGTCCGCGAAAGGCAGACGTCCCGAGTTCGAATCTCGGTTCGGCACACAGTTTTAATCTGCCAGTCAGTTTCATTGTCGTTTTGTTTCCGGTAATGAGCCCGTTTTTCATCGCCTGTGACAATGTTCGGCAAAATACTGTCACGATACGCGCAAGCAATTCCGCACAGACGGTCCTCTGCTGCTCTTTATGAACTTCTGTCAGACGGCGAGGAACCCAGTGGGCAGGTACCTCTGATTACGCCTTCTGGTGGACGCGTGTCTTAGCACTACCAACAGTCCTGCAGCGACTTGTTTGCTTCCGATCCGTCGAACACCTCCAACGAGACTGTCCACAAGTTCGAACACTGCAAGAGTCAGAGCTGTGCGCGGTCGGCAGGCAAGCGGGAGAGATCGGACAACTTTACACAACTCACCCCGCTTTTTTTTCACCGCTACGTCTCTTTAGACTTCTGCAAGCACCTACGAATTTCTACGATGCTTTGGTTTCCCGCCAAAAGAAACCCAATGACAGATCACTGCTTGGAACGCACATCCGTCACAGATGCCATTTTGAAGGCTACGCAAAGCGCGACCGCCAATAGCAACTTCATGAAACTGTTGGAGCTGGTGCTGGAATATTGCACGATTCCACAATGTTCCACAACAACCTTTATATTTTGGCAATCAAAACTGCCTGATAAAAAAAATGTTGCATTTCATACACTACTGGTCATTAAAATTGCTACACCAAGAAGAAATGCAGATGATAAACGGGTATTCATTGGACAAATCTGCTATACTAGAACTGACATGTGATTACATTTTCACGCAATTTGGGTGCATAGATCCTGAGAAATCAGTACCCAGAACAACCACCGCTGGTCGTAATAACGGCCTTGATACGCCTGCGCATTGAGCCAAACAGAGCTTGGAAGGCGTGTACAGGTACAGTTGCCCATGCAGCTTCAACACAATCCCACAGTTCATCAAGAGTAGTGACTGGCGTATTATGACGAGTCACTTGCTCGCCCACCATTGACCGGACGTTTTCAGTTGGTGAGAGATCTGCAGAATGTGCTGGCCAGGGCAACAGTCGAACACTTTCTGAATCCAGAGAGGCCCGTACAAGACCTGCAACATGCGGTCGTGCATTATCCTGCTGAAATGTAGGGTTTCGCAGGGATCGAATGAAGGGTAGATCCACGGGTCGTAACACATCTGAAATGTAATATCCACTATTCAAAGTGCCGTCAATGCGAACGAGAGGTAACCGAGACGTGTAACCAATGGCACCCAATACCATCACGCCGGGTGACACGCCAGTATGGCGATGACGAATACACGCATCCAATGTGCGTTCACCGCGATGTCGCCAAACACGGATGCGACCATCATGATGCTGTAAACAGAACCTGGATTCATCCGAAAAAATGCTGTTTTGCCATTCGTGCACCCAGGTTCGTCGTTGAGTACACCATCACAGGCGCTCCTGTCTGATGCAGCGTCAATGGTAAACGCAGCTATGGTCTCCAAGCTGATAGTCCGTGCTGCTACAAACGTCGTCGAACTGTTCGTACAGATGGTTGTCGTCTTACAAACGCGCCATCTGTTGACTCAGGGATCGAGATGTGGCTTCAGGATCCGTTACAGCCATGCGTATAAGATACCTGTTATCTCGACTGCTAGTGATACGAGGCCTGTGGGATCCAGCACGGCGTTCCGTATTACCCTCCTGAACCCATCGATTCCATATTCTGCTAACAGTCATTGGAAAACCACCAACGCGAGCAGCAATGTCGCGATACGATAAACCGCGATCGCGATAGGCTACAATCCGACCTTTATCAAAGTCGGAAACGCGGTGGTATGCATTTCTCCTCCTTACACGAGGCATCACAACAACGTTTGAACAGGCAAGGCCGGTCAGCTACTGATTGTGTATGAGAAATCGGTTGGACACTTTCCTCATGTCAGCACATTGTAGGTGTCACCACGGCGCCAACCTTGTGTGAAAGCTCTGAAAAGCTAGACATTGGCATATCACAGCATCTTCTTCCTGTCTGTTAAATTTCGCATCTGTAGCACGTGGTGTAGCAATTTTAATGGTGAGTAGTGTATTAATATCCCCTCACGTCTTGCAGACTTGTGTAAAATTTTTCTCAGCATGAATTCCAACAACTCCACGGATTTGCAGCTACGATTATGTCGATGTTTATCTCACACGAGTACTCATGTGAGTAATTTTTTTCTGCTGTGAAGAGAGCGAGTCCGCAGCTCGTGGTCGTGCGGTAGCGTTCTCGCTTCCCACGCCCGGGTTCCCGGGTTCGATTCCCGGCGGGGTCAGGGATTTTCTCTGCCTCGTGATGACTGGGTGTTGTGTGCTGTCCTTAGGTTAGTTAGGTTCAAGTAGTTCTAAGTTCTAGGGGACCATTAATGTTAAGTCCCATAGTGCTCAGAGCCATTTGAAGAGAGCGAAATCTGTCCACAAAAGTTGTCTCTAATTTATAAGCTTATCTTCGAATTAGTTGCACTTAGAATATGGTACCAGACATTGATACTTTTGTCAAGTAGGATTCATTGAGACCCACTGGCTTTATGTTCAACGTGTCAATAAGACAGTCACGAAATACAAGTTGATGTCAGTTTAAACTTCGTCCGATAACGATATTCATCATAAGGATCCATCAGTCGTACGAAATATTATGGTTCTTACTTAAACGCCCCATGCTCTCTAGCTCATCTATAAAAATAGGTGTAAATTTCATTTTTATTGTCATTTCTCATGAACGAAAGTCTTAGGATTTAAATTTGCCACAAGACATTGATCGGCCACCGCAAAGGGATGCACTTCCCTGGAACTAAGGCTCTTTCGGTAGGATAGACTTATTGAGAATAGTTTCTCGCGCATAGCTGCCTTCTTACGATTCCTCCTCTCCGTTCCTTCCCATGCCATTAGTCTCCATGAGCCAGCCGGTTGCTCAACGCTGAGGCGTGAGCGCAGCCCAGCTTGCACGAGCAGTTCGGGGAACGCACCTACTCTATAACACACTGTGTTGTCTGCAGTATCACACTCTGTTGCGTGATGTAGTATAAATTACGCAGTACTACCTCAGTCAGTTGCCACGTGTCATATGTTATGGGTGAGTTTAATAAATTAGTCCCCTAGATAGCCTGTTATGTCACTATGAACCTTACGAGCCTGGAGGTCAGGCTAGAGTAGGGTGTTACGCCATAAAGTCAAGCGCTGCACGCCAGCCGGAAATGAGAGAGCAGAGAGGGCTGTGAAGGAGACGTCAGCCAATTGCGCGCTGACCGACCCCTCTCCAGGACGACAACGCAACGGCAGCGGCCTCTATGAGAACAGGACATAAGTGCCCCCCCGACTGGTCGCGGTCCACTCCTACAGCAGCATCAAGATTAGGCACTCCAAGACCAGCGACTTAGCAATTGTATATACTGAAGAACATTGTTTATTTTCTCTGTAGCCCTTTGCTTGCGAGACATCTTTTTAACACAAAGTTCTTGTTGTTGTTGTGGTCTTCAGTCCTAAGACTAGTTTGATGCAGCTCTCCATGCTATTCTATCCTGTGCAAGCTTCTTCATCTCCCAGTACCTACTGCAGCCTACATCCTTCTGAATCTGCTTAGTGTATTTATCTCTTGGTCTCCCTCTATGATTTCTACCCTCCACGCTGCCCTCCAATACTAAATTGGTGATCCCTTGATGTCTCGGAACATGTCCTACCAACCTGTTCCTTCTGCTTGTCAAGCTGTGCCGCAAACTCGTCCCCAATTCTATTCAATACTTCCTCATTAGTTATGTGATCTACCCATCTAATCTTCAGCATTCTTCTGGAGCACCACATTTCGAAAGCTTCTATTCTCTTCTTGTCCAAACTATTTATCGTCCATTTTTCACTTCCATACATGGCTACACTCGACACAAATACTTTCAGAAACGACTTCCTGAAACATAAATCTATACTCGATGTTAATAAATTTCTCTTCTTCAGAAACGCTTTCCTTGCCACTGCCAGTCTACATTTTATATCGTCTCTACTTCGCCCATCATCAGTTATTTTGCTCCCCAAATATCAAAACTCCTTTACTACTTTAAGTGTCTCATATCCTAATCTAATTCCCTCAGCATCACCCGACTTAATTCGACTATATTGCATTATCCTCGTTTTGCTTTTGTGATGTTCATCTTATATCCTCCTCTCAAGACACTGTCCATGCCGTTCAACTGCTCTTCCAAGTCCTTTGCTGTCTCTGACAGAATTACGATGTCATCGGCGAACCTCAACGTTTTTATTTCTTCTCCATGGACTTTAATACCTATTCCGAATTTTTCTTTTGTTTCCTTTACTGCTTGCTCAGTATACACACTGAATAACTATACACACTGAATAACATCGGGGTTAGGCTACAACCCTGTCTCACTCCCTTCCCAACCACTGCTTCCATTTCATGCCCCTCGATTCTTATAACTGCCATCTGGTTTCTGTACAAATTGTAAATAGCCTTTCGCTCCCTGTATTTTACTCCTGCCACCTTTAGAATTTGAAAGAGAGTATTCCAGTCAACATTGTCAAAAGCTTTCTCTAAGTCTACAATGCTAGAAACGTAGGTTTTTCCTTTCCTTAATGTTTCGTCTAAGATAAGTCGTAAGGTCAGTATTGCCTCACGTGTTCCAACATTTCTACGGAATCCAAACTGATCTTCCCCGAGGTCGTCTTCTACCAGTTTTTCCATTCGTCTGTAAAGAATTCGTGTTAGTATTTTGCAGCTGTGACTTATTAAACTGGTAGTTCGGTAATTTTCATATCTGTCAACACCTGCTTTCTTTGGGATTGGAAACACGAAGTTAAGTATTGTACTCGTTTCCTTTTGTAATAAAATTCATGAAGCCGATTTGCTTGAATTGTTCTCTAGCGATTCGAAAAAACAGGTTTTCGAGGCACCCCATATTTGACGAGTAGGCAGTATTCAACATAGGGTACGTCAAACCGAACAAATTTTTCCAAATAATTGTGGGTCACAAACGCCACGGCCATAAAACTACAGCCAACGAGTGACGAGTGAGCGTGTGTATACATTTAAGGTAACTCGCTCCAGTTGATATTTGCTGTGTCAACGAGCGCAGTTACCACTTAAATTAGCTGCAGACAGCGGTTTCAGTTGTGCAGCTAAACGTGGGCAAACTTGAAACTTCTATCCGTGGTTGGTTACATGAGACGGGAATTTTCTGTAGTGTTTACAGGGTAAATAATCTAAAGGTACTGCAGTGCCATTAATATGCGTTACAACACTGCAGTGAGAGAGGCAAGAAGTGGAACTGTAATAACAATGTTATGATAATGAAATCCAAAGTCTACATGCTTTAATTTTAGTTCAAGTACAGTAGATCAGTAAACGTGACTTAGGAAGGCTTGCGATCATCATGTAATCTTGAAACTTAATCCACTGCAGAATAAGTCGACAAAATACTTCCGCTGCTCATGGGTGATAGACATGAGTCGATACTCTGCGTGAACATTTTGTTCTCTTTTTACATTTCTGAAGATGGGAAGAGCCCGAAACGCGTTAATAAATGGCTTTTTCACAGCAAATTGAAGAATTATTTTAGCAAGATTTTCACCAGTGAACAGAGATTCAGTAAATGTGAAGTTAAGACAGTGGTGCGAAATGAAACAGAAATTAAATTTTACGCTTGTTTGCTCGAATCACTCTTTTTTAAAAATCAAATGCTGGAAATACGTGCCTCTAACATCGTTTCATATGCTGCATCCTCACTCACACCTTTACTTGGAATTATTAAAAAAAACACGAAGAACATAAACCGTATTGATTTGACTAACATTTAAATATGTTTCTTCTGAAATGAGGATTTACAAGTGATACAAGTTGATTAATTTTTAAACTAATGAAGGTATACGGTGTAGAATAATCCAGTATGATATAAAAATCTTGAATGTTTGATTCTCCGTGGTTTTAAGATACTTATTAAAGCACACCAGAATACCAAGAGGTGCATTTGAAATGTTTATTTGCCAAACCGATATTCGGGTGCCTAGCCCATTGTCAGTAGCTTCTGATGTAGAGGAACAAACACCTGTATGCACATGGATTTCTACAACATAACAACTGTACATAAAGAGCGAACATTAATATAACTGACAAATTGCAGGGATGGATTTCTGACTGGAAATGAAGGAGAAAAGGTCCTGTGAACATGTGTCCGGAAATGCATCGTTGCCACAGTAGAGGGTGCTGACGAATGACTGTTCCTCTGAACACGTACCGTGTGTTCCTTGTATGTTGCAGGCTGTGCGATTGACACAGCGTACTGTAAGGGGCAGAATGGCCCTGTATTCAAGTTGGAACGAGCCTATATGGTGTTCCTGTAAGGTCAAGCATATGGAAACGGTCGACAGGCAGCACGGCTTCACCCAAACAAGTACACTCACAGACACCAACCACAACCACATCACACAACATTTCAAGCCCTTTTTGAGCGTTTGTGTGATACTGAGTCCTTTCAGACAAAACGTACAGGGATGCGGCAAACTGTGCGTACACCGAATTTGGAGGACCGGATTCTACAGGATATTGGGACGAAGCCCAATACAAGCTCCAGATTAGTATCCCGCCGACATGGTGTAAGCCAAAGTACGATTTTGTGTGTCCTGTAAAACATCACCTAGTAAGCCTATCGGCTACAACAAGTGGAAGGATTGTCAGCAGAGGATTTCCCTCCACGGGAAGGATTTTGCACCAGACCACCACAATTATGGTTCTTTTGGTCTCTTTACCGCCGAAGCAACGCTTACCAGAGCCGGCGTCATCAATCTGCATAATCGTCATCTGTGAGCTACAGACAGTCCTCGGAGAATTGTTGAGGCGCATCATCAGCATCGGTTCACTATTAATTTGTGGGCGGGGATTACTGACGATGACATACTTGGGCTAGTGAATATTCCACAGTGCCTCGACGGAGGAACGTAGCTGATTTTCCTGTGGAATACTCTGTCAGGGATGTGCCTTTGACAATACAACAGGTTATGTGGTCTGCATGACGCAGCACCACCCCATTTCCGCATTACAGTTCGCCGACACCTCAACAACATATTACCCGGATGTTGGATGGGACGTGGAGGCCCTATAGCATGGCCTGCTAGATACCAGGACTTAAACCTCCTAGATTTTTACCTCCGGGTTCACCTGAAAAGCATTGTGTATGCTGAACTGGTCAACAGTGGGTTCACGACGCCTATTTGGAGAGAGGCCGGAACGTGCGGAAGTGTGTGATTATCCATGATGCGACGTATTAACGCGTGCATTGCATCCTATGGAGGCCACTTTAAACATCTGTTTTGACATGGACGCGATGCGGCTCAATGCTGTGTTGCGGGATGATTTGTTCTCTTTGCACGCATGCCGTCCATTTCCGGACACATGTTTGTAGGACCATTTTTCCTCCACTTCCAGTCAGGATCCGTTACTGCGGTTTTTCAGTTGTATTAATATTCAGCCTGTGTAAGAGTATAAACATAAATCTTCTTACATCACGTATCTCCATAGGAATAACGCGCTCATCTGTATGTGTGTGTGTGTGTGTGTGTGTGTGTGTGTGTGTGTGTGTGTGAGAGAGAGAGAGAGAGAGAGAGAGAGAGGATATGAAATCCCATCAGTTAAAACGATAGGATATGAAATTCCTCCTATCACATAGTATTTTCTGTCGTGAAATGACCCTCAAAGACTTTCGAGCTCTTACTGAGGTTTTCCAACAGTCATACTTCCCGCGCACCTGTGCTGAATGGGGAGAGAAATGGCTCTGAGCACTATGGGACTTAATTTCTAAGGTCATCAGTCCCCGAGAACTTAGAACTACTTAAACCTAACTAACCTAAGGACATCACACACATCCATGGCCGAGGCAGGATTCGAACCTGCGACCGTAGCGGCCGCGCGGTTTCAGACTGTAGCACCTAGAACCGCTCGGCCACCCTGGCCGGCTAATGGGGAGAGAAAGAGAGGAAACGGTACCTGTGCCTAAATTTCCCTATATCGCATACGACAAGCAGGACAAAAGCTGTAAATATAAAAAGGCTTCCGCCAACTTCTCTCCCCACATTTTTGCGATGCGAGTTCATCCTCCGTCTCTAACGATGATGTTAAAAAACTGTGATCGAAGCCCTGTGTTTGAAGAGCACAGAAGTTTTGCAATTAACGTGACCCAGCTTCATATGTATTGGTTAGGTCTATCGCGGTACAAGAACGGGAGACAATTCTGACTGGTGTAGCCAGTATATTCAGCGGGTTGGGTGGAGGGGGGGGGGGGGGGGCTGTTGCGGACCGTGCTATGAGAGGACAGATCGCTACTAAACGATTTATATTTCTTGACGGGGCCGGGGGGGGGGGGGGGTGGTACACCTTGACACCGGTGTAGCAGGCCCGCTCGCCGGCTCGTTGGACCGTCGCGAGGCACGTTGCCTCAAGCATCGGCCTTGTTACACACACACACACACACACATACACACACGAGTTGGCGAGTTCACAATGGGACCGCATCCATAAACAAGGCGTATTGTATATACACTCCTGGAAATTGAAATAAGAACACCGTGAATTCATTGTCCCAGGAAGGGGAAACTTTATTGACACATTACTGAGGTCAGATACATCACATCATCACACTGACAGAACCACAGGCACATAGACACAGGCAACAGAGCATGCACAATGTCGGCACTAGTACAGTGTATATCCACCTTTCGCAGCAATGCAGGCTGCTATTCTCCCATGGAGACGATCGTAGAGATGCTGGATGTAGTCCTGTGGAACGGCTTGCCATGCCATTTCCACCTGGCGCCTCAGTTGGACCAGCGTTCGTGCTGGACGTGCAGACCGCGTGAGACGACGCTTCATCCAGTCCCAAACATGCTCAATGGGGGACAGATCCGGAGATCTTGCTGGCCAGGGTAGTTGACTTACACCTTCTAGAGCACGTTGGGTGGCATGGGATACATGCGGACGTGCATTGTCCTGTTGGAACAGCAAGTTCCCTTGCCGGTCTAGGAATGGTAGAACAATGGGTTCGATGACGGTTTGGATGTACCGTGCACTATTCAGTGTCCCCTCGACGATCACCAGAGGTGTACGGCCAGTGTAGGAGATCGCTCCCCACACCATGATGCCAGGTGTTGGCCCTGTGTGCCTCGGTCGTATGCAGTCCTGATTGTGGCGCTCACCTGCACGGCGCTAAACACGCATACGACCATCATAGGCACGAAGGCAGAAGGGACTCTCATCGCTGAAGACGACACGTCTACATTTGTCCCTCCATTCACGCCTGTCGCGACACCACTGGAGGCGGGTTGCACGATGTTGGGGCGTGAGCGGAAGACGGCCTAACGGTGTGCGGGACCGTAGGCCAGCTTCATGGAGACGGTTGCGAATGGTCCTCGCCGATGCCCCAGGAGCAAGTGTCCCTAATTTGCTGGGAAGTGGCGGTGCGGTCCCCTACGGCACTGCGTAGGATCCTACGGTCTTGGCGTGCATCCGTGCGTCGCTGCGGTCCGGTCCCAGGTCGACGGGCACGTGCACCTTCCGCCGACCACTGGCGACAACATCGATGTACTGTGGAGACCTCACGCCCCACGTGTTGAGCAATTCGGCGGTACGTCCACCCGGACCTCCCGCATGCCCACTATACGCCCTCGCTCAAAGTCCGTCAACTGCACATACGGTTCACGTCCACGTTGTCGCGGCATGCTACCAGTGTTAAAGACTGCGATGGAGCTCCGTATGCCACGGCAAACTGGCTGACACTGACGGCGGCGGTGCACAAATGCTGCGCAGCTAGCGCCATTCGACGGCCAACACCGCGGTTCCTGGTGTGTCCGCTGTGCCGTGCGTGTGATCATTGCTTGTACAGCCCTCTCGCAGTGTCCAGAGCAAGTATGGTGGGTCTGACACACCGGTGTCAATTTGTTCCTTTTTCCATTTCCAGGACTATATATTATGGTGTTACCAAGTGCTAGGACACAGTAGTTCACACAGTTTTCTTCTGTCAACATCAAACATCGGTCTTGACATGTAGACTTACGTTTTCAGAGATTTCGCTAAACCATTTTGGGCGATTGCCGAAGTGACTTCATTGACATAAAGAAATAAAAAAATAAATAAAAAAGATGTTTCCCTCTCCATCCTTTTTCAACAGAGGCGAACTTCCTCCCGCAACAATCCTCCTTATTAATAATGTCGAAACTACTATCGCGCTGGTAGTTCGACAATTTATGGTTTCATTCAAAGTCTCCAAGCCCGCAGTAATGTGTGGCAGTGCGTACCTGGCGCTAGTGTCATTTGCTTCCTTTCCTGTTGTATTCATTACTGCCGGTGGAAAGAAATTTACAATCTCACCTTGCTGTGGGTGGTCCAGTTATAACATTTTCGCCGTTCCACGATGTCTATCTACAAAAGAATAACAATTTCTTATAATCACAGCCAATATATTTTGGTTAAAACTGTCCTGTCGTCAGTTACACATCAGTTGCAAACTGTGCAACTATCCTGAATATTTTTAGCTTCCTTAATCAATCAGACTGCATAAAGAGATCAGACAAACGTGAATACTATAGTAGATAATGGATGGGCATCAGGTACGTTATTTGTTTCGTCGGTAAGGGGCACACACCTATAATGACTAGTACGAACACGAATATCTTACATTTCTAGGATTACGCATAGCCCTCCTGAGGCCATGTACAGTGCACGGCGGAGGGTACTTCCTACAGATAACAATCTGTCCCTTAGCTTTTCTTTTCTCTAGTACGACTGAAACGCGGGCCGATATTAACAATATCATATTTCCTGTAATAGCTACCCTAAACCCTGGAATGAGAAAAAGGGCCACAAAAAAGTGGGTTTGCGTGAAAAGGTTTAGGAGACGCCCTACATGTGAACGCCGCGCACATCTTTCCAGCGTCTGCCCAAACTATGGCGAAAAAAGCGCGTTCATTGGAGACGGAGCACACTCTCAGATAACGAAATGATGTGGAAGGAAATCCGCCATGTCCTTTTCAATATAACGGAAAACCTAAATCCGGGTGGCCGGACGGAGATTTAAACCGTCGCCCTCCTGAATGCGAGTTCGGTACGCTAACCACTGCGCCACCTTGCCTCGGTCCAAACTATGGCGTCCTCCTTCCTGCCCTACCGTGGTAAGCATCTTGCTCCTAACTGTGGGTAACTACTCTGGTCAAATTATATATCTTCTTAAATACTAATAGGATTAGTAGAATTTGCCGTATGTTGCTACATTTGTCGTAAAATTTCATTCAGAGGAGGATAGGAGATTTATGTATGTACGTTTAATTTAACGTCAAACGTTTATGAGTTTCAACTTCCGGCTTCCTGCGATTTCTGACGTACACGGGCAGAGCCGACGATCAATGACGCAACTATCGCCCTATGAGTCACGTTCTGTTACCTCCGCCTTGACAATGGGATTTGCCGCAAGCTATTTAGGGGAACTACGTCAGTCCAAATCAGGAATATTTAGAGAAGGCTTCGAAATCACTGATCCTCAATAACAGACAAGCGACATCACTATCGACCCAACTGATTCAAACAACGAGAGGCGTAAGATCCGGGAAGTGCTACAGAAAAACCAAGCGTTTCTAACCCCGAAAAGTGACGTAAATGTAAAAGACACTAATTTTATCTCAGTGAGCTTAATTGAAAACGTAAAATCATACATGTGTGCTTTCACTTAATTTCTTTTCGTACCGTTTCGGCTGCCCTGCATAAATGTTCTGAGTTGTGTTAATTGCTACCGAATAAGTATCGGCTCCATTGCTCGGAGCCACCTCAAAGGGAAAACAATTAAGTAAAAAAGCGAAGCTGTTATCGAGGGCGGTATAAATATCGTTTCTTTGCCCGTATCTATGAAGGCAATTTAGCGATATTGAAAAGCTCACCTTCTTTTACTCTGCCGCAAACTTAGCTGTGACTATACATTTTCTTCGTCTATGTTCCCTCCTGTATTTCGTTCTGGTGCTGACGACTATCGGAGAAAGAGTCCGCAGCTGGTGGTCCAGTGACTATTGTTGCTGCCTCTGGATCACGGGGTCCCGGGTTAGATTCCCGGCCGGGTTGGGTATTTCCTCTGCCCGGGGACTAGGTGTTACTGTTGTCCTCATCATATCATCATCATTTGTGACTGTGGCTACATTGAAATGTGTAAAAAAATTGTTGTTGTTGTTGCGGTCTTCAGTCCTGAGACTGGTTTGATGCAGCTCTCCATGCTACTCTATCCTGTGCAAGCTTCTTCATCTCCTAGTACCTACTGAAACCTACATCCTTCTGAATCTGCTTAGTGTATTCATCTCTTGGTCTCCCTCTACGATTTTTACCCTACACGCTGCCCTCCAATACCAAATTGGTGATCCCTTGATGCCTCAGAACATCTCCTACCAACCGATCCCTTCTTCTGGTCAAGTTGTACCACAAACTTCTCTTCTCCCCAATCCTATTCAATACTTCCTCATTAGTTATGTGATCTACCCATCTAATCTTCAGCATTCTTCTGTAGCACCACATTTCGAAAGCTTGTATTCTCTTCTTGTCCAAACTATTTATCGTCCATGTTTCACTTCCATACATGGCTACACTCCATACAAATACTTTCAGAAATGACTTCCTGACACTTAAATCTATACTCGATGTTAACAAATTTCTCTTCTGCAGAAACGCTTTCCTTGCAATTGCCAGTCTACATTTTATATCCTCTCTACTTCGACCATCATCAGTTATTTTGCTCCCCAAATAGCAAAACGCCTTTCCTACTTTAAGTGTCTCATTTCCTAATCTAACTCCTTCAGCATCACTCGACTTAATTCGACTACATTCCATTATCCTCGTTTTGCTTTTGTTGATGTTCATCTTATATCCTTGTTTCAAGACACTGTCCATTCCATTCAACTGCTCTTCCAAGTCCTTTGCTGTTTCTGACAGAATTACAATGTCATCGGCGAACCTCAAAGTTTTTATTTCTTCTCCGTGGATTTTAATACCTACTCCGAACTTTCCTTTTGTTTCCTTTACTGCTTGCTCAATATACAGATTGAATAACATCGGGGAGAGGACTGTGTAAAAATTGGGACTTTGTACGGGCGCTGATGACCGCGCAGTTAAGCGGCCACACAAACCAAACATCATCAGCATCATCATCATCATCATCATTTATCGGAGAAAGAGAGTGTCTTCGTCTATTTTTTGTTATGACAGTGTGACATAAGCACACTTATGTGGAAGAAGAAACTGTTAAGTAAACATATTCATGGATTCAACCTGCTCGTAGGCCGAACACGTGAATCCACTCTCTGTGAAACAGATCATCACGACACAACGGAATTACCAGGTGTAGCTGCTAGTGGACATTCATTTACATCAGTAGGAAAGTTGAACATTTGTGCTGAACGGTAGACAATCGGTTGCTATTGTGACTGACGTAACTGGTTGGTATCGTTTAAGCAGCTTTTCACGCTTGCTAAAGTAAACGCAGTGCTGGTACAGATTTACTAAATCAGATGTACAGTGTACTAACATTTACAGCAAACCTTACAGAGAAACACTTTTAAAAAAGAGACACAAGAAGATTTTAGTTCCATATTGGGTTATTAATTTGTAGTGACGGAAGGGTATCCGACGACAAAAAGTGTGCTAGCTGGAACATTGCTCAGAAACGTTTTAGTAACAACCACAGTAAGAACAAAAAAGTTTCACCAACCCAACCGAACGAGTAACTTATTGATTATTATGATGCCTTCCTATTCTGGAGGAGCTACAGTCAAATCTCTGCCAGAACATTCGGATTAAACAACAATTCTTCCTTCTATATCAATGGCCAATTGTTTTAGTTCTTCATTTATAGTTACCCTGATCTTGACAAGACGCTGGACATTTATTTTCCTGTGTTCTTCGCCTATTCGACCATTAGTGTGTGCACGATATTGCAGTACCTGTGTTGTTCAGAAATAAGACGCAATGTCCTTTTAGATATGCGTGCGTGTCCCGGTTCGGCACACATTCTCATTTCTGTGGTTCCATTACACAGTTGATCGTTGCCCATATTTGTAACTGCGTATACATTTCATGTATTAGTGTGTGTGTTCCGTCATCCTACCATATCTCCATAGCCGAGGTTGTTAAAGCTACAGTGGCCTTCTGCCATGAGGACATCGTTCGAAATATTTAGTATATATCCTAACCCAGAAATGTCCGGGAGACAGGAGGAGAAGAGGTGGCGTAGGTTTTCTGAGCACCATGTTGTGCACATTTGTTCTATTGTAAATCACGGACTTTTCTATGGTTTCTCATGAAGTGGATACAATTAAAACTATAGGCAGTGGTATATCCGTGTGATGTTAATATCAGCCCCCGTTGGAGCTATCAGAAAGGAAGAGTCTAAGTGGCAGCACTCGTTTTCGTGATCCATCTTTCTATCATTTTCTTAATAATCCATAGCAACATTACAGTGTGCAAGAACTCATTAAATCAACAAGACGACACGAATACTGGCGTGCCAAACATATCCGAAGTCAGACGAGCGACCTTACCTCATTACTATAGTACGCCGTACACGAACAGCCTTCAGAAGCAGTCACAGTATCAGGTTCTCTCTCTGACGGGGAAACGCGTGGATTTTTCATTGAAAAATCTCTTACATGCCGTGCATCAGTTGTTACGAAGCAAATTTGGGCGCCCAAGGCTGCCATGTCTTCATTCATCAAACGAGGTCACTTCGCGCACCAATAGAAAGTAGTGAACAAGTGGAACCTCGAAACCTGGGCAAGGCTAATGGTTCGCCAAACCAATGAGAAGTCCACAATCCTACCACGGAGCAGGAAAAACGGCCGTGCTACAGTTTTCCTCGTTCGCCAGCTCTCGCAACGCAACTTGTTTCTTAACACGCAGTCACGTAAGAACGAGTTTTCCCAAACGACTTTCTCAGGAAGCAGCTCCCGTTAGCTCAAAAATATTACTTCCAGTTGGACCAGTTTAATGTCAGATGACACATTGACCGATGGAGCAACAAATCGTCTGAAGACACAAACAATGACTGTTTTTAAAACTTTGTTTGTAGTCATCGGACATGATCCATTCAGCCAAATGAAATATTTAGTGACTTCAAAAAATGGTTCAAATGGCTCTGAGCACTATGAGACTTAACAGCTGAGGTCATCAGTCCCTTAGAACTTAGAACTACTTAAACCTAACTAACCTAAGGACATCACACACATCCATGCCCGAGGCAGGATTCGAACCTGCGACCGTAGCAGTCGCGCGTTTCCGGACTGCGCGCCTAGAACCCGAGACCACCGCGGCCGGCTAAGTGACTTCGAGAAAGAACAAAAAATCTGTTTCAGAATGGGCAGACAGGTAGCCCATTCGTGCTTCAAATGTCACTCAGTTTGACAGAATTTAATTCAATTAAATGAGTCATGAATAGAAGTTAAAAACCGTAAGAATAACAGCCGAAACAACGTTAGCTTATGGTGAACTCGAAATGGAAGCCCCTCTGTTAAAGCTATTATTGTACTGTATAATGTTAGTAGTTGGGTGAAAGCTGATAGTTCGAATCGTTTTTCCAACTGTTTTGCACAGCAGAGGAAGTAGATGAACACCTATATCCACACTCTGCTAACCCCGTGAAGTGCACGGCAGAGGGTATGTCCCACTGTACCATCTATTAGGGCTTTTTCTCGTTCAATTCACGTATGGAGTGCGAAAAGAATGATTGTTTAAATGCCTCTGTGCTTGATATAATTAACCCAATCCTGTCTTCATGGTCGCTATCTGAACGATACGTACGGGGTTGTATTACATTCCTAGAGTCATCATTTAAAGCCAGTTCTTGAAATTTTGTAAGAAGGCTTCTTCAGGATTGTTACCCTCTATCTTCAAGAGTCTGCCAGTTCAGTTCTTTCAACGTCACTGTTCGACCTCCTACAGGTCAGACAAACCTGTGATGATTCGTCTTGCCTTTGTCAAAATACGTTCAATCCGCAACTAGTCCTGTATGGTATGGGTCCCACACACTTGAGTAATATTCTAGGATGGGTCGCACTAATGATTTGTAACCGATCTTCATTCTAGAGAGATTGCATTTCCATAGTATTCTACCAATATATCAAAGTCTACCACCTGCTTTACGAAAGAGTGAGCCCATGTGATAGTCCCATTTAATATCCCTGCCAAGTATTACACCCTGGTATTTGTATGAGTTTACTGATTTCAATAGTGATTCATTGACTTTATTTTCATAGGATACTACGATTTTCCGTTTTGCGCCACTTTGATATGTTATCAAGGTCTGAATGAATATTTGTGCAGCTTTGTTCAGACTGTACTTCAGTATGGATAACTGCATCACCTGCAAAAAATTTGGGAGTACCATTAATATTGACCGCAACGTCGTTAATATAAAACACGAACTGTAAGGAACCCAGCTCACTTCCCTGAGGTACACCCGAAATTACTTCTTTATCTGTCGGCCATTCTGCACCCAACATAACATACTGTATCCTCCCTACCAAAAAATCCTCAATCCAGTCACACATTTCGTCCGATATCACATGTGATGGTACTTTTTATAAGCGTAGGTGTGGTACAGAGTCAAACGCTTTTCTGAAATCGGGAAATACTCCACGTTTCTGACAGCCAATGTTGCACGAGTTTCGGGCTGTCATGTGACAAAAGTGCGAGTTGGGTTTCACATGATCTATGTTTTCGAAATCCATGGTGACTGATATGGAGGTGGTCGTTCTATTCGAAATACCTCATAATGTTTGAGCTCAGAATGTGTTCTAAGGTTCTGCGACAAATGGGTGTCAAGGACGTTGGACGGTAGTTTCGTGGATGACTTCTGCTACTCTTCCTGTAGACAGGTGTGACCTGTGCTTTCTCCCTACTACGGAGTACGGCTTTTTGTTCGAGGGATGTACGATGGATTGAAGTTAATAGAGGGGCTAAGTGATTCGCGGGTATAGAATCTGATAGGGATTCCATCGGGCCCTGGGGCTTTGTTCAGTTTTAACGATTTCAGCTGTTTCTCAACGCCACTGACACTTATACCTTTTTCAGTCTTTTCAGTGTCATGAGTACTAAATTGGAGCAATGATCGTGGGTTTTCATTTATGGACTTTTAAAAACAGAGTTAAACATTTCTGCTTTTACTTTGCTAATCTCAGTTTCACTTCCGGTCTTGTTCATGAGTGGGCGCTAACTTTGGTACCTTTACATATGACCAGAATTTGAGTTTTGTGAAAGATCTTTCGACGGTAGTCATTGAAGGCTTCATGCATTGCTCTCCTGTCCGCCAAACATGTTTCATTCAGCATGTTTCTATATGTAGACTTACGCTTTGCTTTATACCTACAATGCAGCGAAAGTTTGACGATACATGGGTCCACAACATTTGTGAAGTGTTTAAATAAAATCATTCTGCTTTTAGCTGTTAAAACATTATTTATTGCCGCTGCAATTTCGACACGTGGTTATTTTCCTGTATTCTAAAAACATAACATCTTTGCACTTCGTAGCTCATACTCTTTGTATGTTTATATCTTTGCTGCTTTTCTGATGCATTTACTACTCCTGCTACATGCAATTTAAACTTGATTGTTTACATTATTGTTTCACCGGCTATCTAAGGTGTATGGTATACGGAGCAGCAAATAAAAACACACCACATTCAGCTGCTCTCACAGAGCATGTCACAGCAACTTATTATCGAGTGGATTACAACATCCCACGTAAGTAACTGTGAAATTTTCACTTTCAACGTTTGTCAATTTCATAATTACGTGTATTATAATTAATGTTTTAACAGCAAAAAGTAGAATAATTTCATTTAAAAATATTAAGCAGTTGTCTCTGTTTCGTTATAAGTTTTTTTATCAGTAACTGTGTACCATGGAGGATCTCTCCTATCATGAAATGTTCAACTGGGTTCGTATCTATCGGGTGCACGGTCAAATTTTCTTTTAAACTTGAGCCATAGCTCCTCTTCATGCTCCTGTCCTGAGATTCATTCATATTCACTCATCGCATATAAGCAAAGATGAAACGGACGGAAATGAGTGTAAAAATAAATTAATGTTGTTGAAGGCAAAGCCAGACGATAAGATGGATTCTCGTTATTTCTACGTTTCTCTCTGTTAACAAAATGGTTCAAATGGCTCTGAGCACGGTGGGACTTAACTTCTGAAGTCATCAGTCCCCTAGAACTTAGAACTACTTAAACCTAACTAACCCAAGGACATCACACACATCCATGCCCGAGGCAGGATTCGAAGCTGCGACCGTAGCGGCGCGCGGTTCCAGAATGTAGCGCCTAGAACCGATCGGCCACTGCTGCCGGCCTCTGTTAACAGAGACATCCTAGAGTAAACAATACATGAATTCAGTGTTCAATTTAAACTGGGAAATATAATACACGAAGGACTTACATACTTTACACCAACATTCAAATTCATCACCAAAATGCTTAAGCCCTTTAAAGGAACTGTGGATGTAAGACAAGATAGTGCTTATATTCAGTCTTACGGTTTTGTCTTTAATGGCCTTGATGTCAACGAGTCATTAAGCTCTGATCTAATTTCTTCTACATTCGCTTGTGGTCAGTAGATACCAACAGGAAGAGCAGTTTGTAGAAACGGTTTTCATTTTTGGGTAGTTTTTTTTGTGAACTTCTCATTCTCTGGGTAGAGCAGGTTGTTCGCGTAGTGACCTATAGTAGAGTGAGAGAATTTTCACCCAAATGCAAGCCGAAATAACAGTGGGGCAGAGGGAGTCCTGTTTCTTGTAAATTGCGATACCATACATACGCGGTGTGCGACAGCAGAAGAGCTTCTGTGAAGTTTGGAAGGTGGGAGACGAGGTACTGGCAGAACTGAAGCTGTGAGGACGGGTCGTGATTCGTGCTTGGGTAGCTTAGATAGTAGAGCACTTGCCAGCGAAGGGCAAAGGCCCTGAATTCGAGTCTCGGTCCGGCACACAGTTTTTTCTGCCCGGGAGTTCCAAGTCTAAATGGTTCAAATGGCTCTAAGCACTATGGGAATTAGCATCTGAGGTCATCAGTCCCCTAGAACTTAGAACTACTTAAACCTAACTAACCCAAGGACATCACACACATCCATGCCCGAGGCAGGAGTTGAAGCCGCGACCGTAGCGGTCGCGCGGTTCCAGACTGAAACGCCTAGAACCGCTCGGTCATAACGGCCGGCGAAATTCCAAGTCTCTCTCTCTCTCTCTCTCTCTCTCTCTCTCTCTCTCTCTCTCTCTCTCTCTCTTTCGCTCCACAAAATACTGCAGTTTGGCTCTATGTTGCTTAGCTGTCTAAAAAACACGTTCCAGATGAATACAAGTCCTGTACGGTATTCAATGAAATCTTATATAACTGTTGTTGTTGTGGTCTTCAGTCCTGAGACTGGTTTGATGCAGCTCTCCATGCTACTCTATCTTGTGCAAGCTTCTTCATCTCCCAGTAACTTCTACAACCTACATCCTTCTGAATCCGTTTAGTGTATTCATCTCTTGGTCTCCCACTACGATTTTTATCTTCCACACTGCCCTCCAATACCAAATTGGTGATCCCTTGATGCCTCAGAACATGTCCTACCAACCGGTCCCTTCTTCTAGTCAAATTGCGCCACAAACTTCTCTTCTCCTCAATTCTATTCAATACCTCCTTATGAGTTATGTGATCTACCCATTAATCTTCAGCATTCATCTGTAGCACCACATTTCAAAAGTTTCTATTCTCTTATTGTCCAAACTATTTAGGTCCATGTTTCACTTCCATACATGGCTACACTCCATACAAATACTTTCAGAAACGACTTCCTGACACTTAAATCTATACTCGATGTTGACGAATTCCTCTTCTTCAGAAACGCTTTCCTTGCCATTGCCAGTCTACATTTAATATCCTCTTTACTTCGACCATCATCAGTTATTTTGCTCCCCAAATAGCAAAACTCCTTTACTACTTTAAGTGTCTCATTTCCTAATCTAATTCTCTCAGCAACACCCGACTTAATTCGACTACATTCCATTATCCTCGTTTTGCTTTTGTTGATGTTCATCTTATATCCTCCTATCAAGACACTGTCCATTTCGTTCAACTGCTCTTCCAGGTCCTTTGCTGTCTCTGACAGAATTACAATGTCATCGGCGAACCTCGAAGGTTTTATCTCTTCTCCATGGATTTTAATACCCACTCCGAACTTTTCTTCACTGCTTGCTCAATATACAGATTGAAAAACATCAGGGAGAGACTACAACCCTGTTTCACTCCCTTCCCAACTATTGCTTCCCTTTCGTGTCCCTCGACTCTTACAACTGCCATCTGGTTTCTGTACAAATTGTAAATAGCCTTTCGCTCCCTGTATTTTACCCCTGCCACCTTCAGAATTTGAAAGAGATTTATGTAACTATTGCTGCAAAATACTGACAAATCCAGGAAACGAGGGACGAGCTGGATAGTGATCATGCACCCCACGTTCCAAAGCAGATCACAAAGGCTCAACAATACCGAGATATGGTGATTACGGTGGCCAGGGAGATGCATCAGTTCATCCTCGGGCTCACAAAACCAGTCCTGGACAACGCGAGCTGAGTGAACAGGGGTCCTGACGTCTTGAAAAACAGCATTACCACTGGGGAACAAATATTGTGCCGTGAGACGGAACTGATCATCCAAAATGGTCACGTAATCCTGGAGAGTAAAGGGATCTTGCAGAACAATCATGCGGCCCGTGGAATACGACGATATGGATGCCCAAATCATTACCGAGCACCTGCCATGCTTCTCTTTTGGGACGTAATGTCGGCCAAAAGTTGGAATAAGTGTATTACAAGACTCATCCGACCAAATGACTTTTCCATTGCTCAGGAGTCTAGGTTTAACGGCTTTGGCAGCACATCTTCCTGTTACTGGTATCTTCACCACTGTTGAGTGATTATGGAATTTCAGCTCGCCCTGTTATTTCTTTGCTGTTGTGTCTCTCTTCCTGTTGTTTTGATGCTGGCAGGATTTTTGAACGTGACGTTCAGTTCTGCAGCTGTCGTTCTCTTGTTTGTCGACACTATCCTCTTCAATAACCGATTGTCACGTTCAGTCAACATACTATTTCGTACACGTTTTGACTTATTGAAAGATGTTTCTCCCCTCTCCGTATAAGCGGAACAGATCTCCGATACTATGGCTGTTAAAACAGCAAACAGTTCCGCTACTTTGATTTCTGAAGCACCTACCTATCATACGAGCAAAACAATTTTCCCACGTTCGAATCGATAGATCCGAAAAAAATGCACTCACAGCTTCATAGAGCACTGCACTGACCATGATCGACCCTTGCTAAATATTGAGTACATCGCACACGTGCCGTTCGTCGTCAAGTATAACAGCGCAACCTCCAGCCTTGCTAGCATCTGGATATTTTCAAACATGCATTTCTCACGGTGTTCCCATACTTTTGTCCATCCCCTGTGACTGGAATGAGAGTCCATTGATAGCTGTTTCAGTAAGGTGAAGATTAACCATCACGAATGAATCTAGCATGTTACAGAACCAGCAATAAATACGACACAATGAGTGACTTAGTAAGCAACGGTTGCTAGTTAAATCTCTTTTTAGTTATTTTTACCGCAACGGTAGGGGGTGGATGTGTGTTTTAGGATTCTATAACTCAGTTGGTACAAATGGAACTCTTACAGGATCACTTCGTTTTCTGTCTGTCTGTCCGACAATTGAAGACCATTTTTCTCAGCAACGAGTAGACACATCAAATTGAAATTTATATCAGAAAAGTTGACGATTCCCTGGCGGTGTAAAAAATCGAAACTTGTACGTCAATGAAATCAAAAGATACGACCATTTATGTTATGTATTTTGATACTCGCAAACTCACTCGTCAAAACCTATGGGGCCTAGAATCATGACAACTGGCAAGAATCAAGGTCTCGCAATACAAGTAAAGGAAAAATAGGAAAGCCGTTAAACGTAAATATATAACATAAAAAATATTATCATTTGTTATCTGACTGGCCGTATGTTCCTTGGTATGTTAAGACCCCTTTTTCTCATGAACTGGTAGACGCTTCACGTTAAAACGTTTATGCAATCAAAAGATAGGGCCATTTATATCAAATATTTTGATACTTTCAAACTCACTCATTAAAAACTGTAGGGTATTGATACTTCCCATGAACTGGTAGACGCTTCACGTTAAAACGTTTATGCAATCAAAAGATAGGGCCATTTATATAAAATATTTTGATACTTTCAAACTCACTCATTAAAAACTGTAGGGTATTGATACTTCCCGTTAAGCTACAATCATGAAATTTGGAAGAAACAAGGTTTCACAGCTTTATTGAATCGTATGGTGATTTAATACAACATACAGTTGATTCAAGACAAGTGATTTTATACAATATATATATGATATAATACAAGATTTAAGTCCGTGTTTTTCAACCAATTAATTAAGAAAGGTGTGAGAGCGAACAAGTCGTCGGGTATACCAGGGTATGAATGAAGCGGACAGCGTTGGACTAGATGTTCAATTGTCTGCTCTTCTCGATTACATTCACACACTGGCGAACTGATCCAGCCCCATTCGTACCGGACGTAGCTATAACAACCATGTCCAGTCCTTAACCTGTTGAGGCGACACCAGAGGTCCCTCGGTAGGTCAAAACCTGTTGGATTCTTTTTGGGACCAAGGTGACGGGCTCTTGTTTCCGATGTTTATGTTGACCATTCATGCTTCCAGCTTTCATTTAGATCAAAACCATGCGCGATGAGCTGTCCTGCACTAACACTTGCTGCTCTTCATGATCGCTGTCGTTGCTGTGGCGGATGACAGAATTCCTGGTGCAGAGGTGATGCAGAGATTTTCTTGGCCTTCCTCAGTAGAGTTTGTTTCTGCCTTAAGTGAGGCGGAGGGATGTGTCTCAGTACAGATAACCAGTGGCATGGGATTGATTTAATGGAACCAGAAATGCAGCGCATTGTGTCGTTCAGTTTTGTGTCAACCTTCTTCACATGTACACTTTCCAACCAGACAGGTGCACCGTACTCGGCAGCAGGGTACACAAGACTGATGCCTGTTAAACGCAGACAGTCAGCAGAGGTTCCCCAGGTGTTACCACTGAGCTTATGTAGTATGTTGTTCCTTGCAGCAACTTTATGAGAAAGCTTGGTGGTGTGCTCTTTGTAGCTCAGGGCTCTATCTAGAGCGATTCCGAGGTATTTTGGGAAAGGTTTCACAGTACAAGCAAAGGAAAAAAAATGAAAAAAACTGTTACTTTGAAATTATTTGTATATCACACGAAAAAATATTTCTTTTTGTCATTTGTTATCCGACTTCAAACTTAAAATCAAAGGTTTCCGTTCTAGAAAGTCTTGCTATGTAAATAAGAGGCAAAAATGGTCGAGGTTCTTGATCCCGGAATGGATGATCTATCTGTATACATAATTAAGTTTGTACGAAACCCTCAGATCGTGAGTTCTACTCGCATCTGGCCAATTTTTTCCTATAATTTTTATTTTTCGCAACACTCTCCTCTTTCTTTTTAAAAATGAGGTTCTTAGCAGCAGTATGCAGACAGCTGAAATGTATAGCGAAATAACCACTATAATTATTTACAAGAAATAGATAATTTTGTAAACGTGTTTGAAGTAAAACATAAATGTTGTAAAATATTTATTGTGGACTAGCAAAGAGGTATGTACGGGTGTAGTTAGTCAGCGGCAGAGAGTGCCTGCCAGAACAGAAGGACGTCCATTACGGTCGGAGCAGAGTGAATGGAAAGTACACGCCGCACCGCTAGGGCGTGACTTGGAAACAGGAGCGTGTGGTCTGATTAATGGCTTGGCATAGCGTGAAATCAACTCTGACAAGACGGAATAGAGGTACTTTAGACGCCAGCGACGACGGGGAACGCCCGGAGAGGAAAAACCGTGACGATAGTACTGGAAACGGACTGGGCAGCCGTAAACAACAAAATTGGAGGATGTGGCGACAATATAAGTATTCTACTCCTTCAGAGATATGACCTGGTTCATTGATCAATGGTTGTGTTGAATACTGCTTGTGGTTATTTCAATTCAACACCTAACTACATACATTTCTTTCTGTCTCATCACGTTCATTCCATACGCCGAAAGTAGTCTTCCAAAGGTTATTGTGCTGATAGTTATTATGTGAATACAACAAAGACAGAAACCAATACAACCAGCCACAATTCTGCAATTGAACGATTTGTTTTCCCATAGTTAGTTTCTGGCCTAAGCACATGTTCCGCGTGAAAGAATTTTTTTTGGTCTAAAACAGCACATGGTACAAAGTGCTTCGTCGGTATTCTGGATGGTAGTAGTGCCTTTACGCATTTTTATATTTCTACAGATGCGCAGAGGTCTGTGGTTGTCAGCAATAAAACATTTTAGTGAATATTTGACAGTCTGAAGGATTCAGAAAAATAATAAATATGAAATGGATTCACAGAAAATATTTTGACTTCTTTGGTAGCAGTCTTTTCCGCCTGGTCGGAGTCTAATAACACTTCCAGTAGACTAGAAACTTGTTCAACTCAATCAAGACATACGAGTACTTGTTGCTATAGCGGAAGTACGTACATTACAACCATATTCAATGCGTTTTGTCCGAATATAGCTGAAATGTGAAACACGTTGGAGCAAATTGGAAGCGACTGTCAAAAGAATGTGGAAACAGCCGCGGATTAAATTCATTTTAAGTTATAAGAGTAAATTAGGGACGCGTAAGTATAAAAGATATAGTACTGGACATGGTTAAAAATTATATTGAATATTTTTTGTGATAACCAGGAGAAATAACAATAAAAGCCAAGACGGAAAGGAATTAGAGATATTGGATACGAGCAGGACAGGATATTTAGTAATTCTGGGAGGCAAAGCGCACCTCTTTGTTTGCACCGCTTGTGCCGTGTATAGATCTTCTGTCTTGGTGTACATCTCTGTTTCATCTACGATAGGTATACGTAGGCAGCTGTTCCTCTATTAAAAACAGCTTCCTCTGTGGCCACAATCATCTGATAGGTGTAGGCTGTGAAATTTAACGATTGTAATCACTTTGGTACCCCTCTTTCAATATGGTTATAAATTCCACGTAGCAACATTACTCTCCATTGTTTACTTTAGTTTTTGACAGTTCCGACTTATCCTGTCCTCGAGATAGACTACTGCAAAGGTTTCCTTCATAAGTGACCTCGGGTAGCGTTTCTGGGTTAGCTCATAGCGAGAAATCACTGCACGCTGTAGCCCATATTTAAATATATGAGGAGGTCATTATCAAAGATGAACAATTCTAGTTTTCAATTTTTTTACGGGAGTGACCAAAAACTAATATGTATGTCGACACCTATATGGTGTACAGTACTAAACACTTTGCAAGTGGTTCTTGCGGTGTCTTAAAATTAAACTTCATTTCATTCAGTATTAACAGGTAAGACGAAGGGGGAAGATCCGTGTTCTGGCCCTGACGGGATAACGGCCCCAGCAGACTGCCGTGTCACCCTCTGCGTCATCAGATGTGGTTTGGAGAGGCATGTGGTCAGGAAACCACTGAGCCTATCGTTCTCGAGTTTCTGACCTTCGAACCTTTACTAATCGATCAAGTAGCTATTATTTTGGCGTAACGAGGCTGAGTGCACCCCGTACCAATCCTCACACCAAGGAAAAATCTCTGGTGGTAACAGGGGTCGAACCCGGGTCCTCCGGATACAATCAGCCGCGCTGATCACTTAGCTACAGAGGTGGACACGGTGTGAACGGCAAAGCTGAAATTTGTGAATACATTTAGCAGCTCTCCGGTTTTGCTACATACGAGAGAATTTATACGATTTTTGAACTGAAGTCAGACTTTTTAACAGGTCTGTGCAGCTTTGAAACTAGTGTGCTTCACATGATGTTATAAAAATTAGCTTTTATAGTTCCTTTCTGTAGCAATGAAACTGAGTCAGTATAAATAATGAACCTGTAATACAACACCTTTAGCTATGCATAGCAAAAGCACAGATATTATGCTTGTAGTCTTCTTTTATTATATAGACTTTACTCAAACATCATAAAAGTTCGCAAAATTCAGTTATGATACTGATGATCTGCTTTATATCGTCAGTCAGAATTTCTTCATGATCAGAAGCTTCTAAATGTTCACATCCACACCTTTCGCTATGGAGAACACTTTCAACTTCCATCTTTGTGCTGAATTCTTATGAAGTATGTTTTTATATATCACTGTACCATTTGAAAGTCATGTCACTTTTCTTAGTAGTGCTTGGTCTTGTTCAATCTCTTCCAAGACTATATTTTATTATGTTAAACTAATAACATAAGACCTGACTGAAAATGCAACGTCTTACAACAGAAGACTTTCCGTCATATTGAAAGCGAATTGCAGTATGGGAACGCCAGAGAAGCATTCCTGTCATCTTACTGGCCTCCGCAGAAATGTAATGGAGTTTGCCGAATTTAGTTCCGCTGATGCGATTTACATTCATTTTGAAGAGGTTTCAGCCTCCTTCCTGAAGGCTGAGAAGATAATAATTAGATTAAATTTGAAAAGTACTACTGGTATTGGTTAACATTCAAATTCCGTAAACAATGAAGCAATGCGATTTTCCTCACAAAAAAGGTAGGTTTCCGTGTTCTGACCCTGCACGGGCTAATCGGGCCCAACCGACCTCCGTGTGACCTTCTGCCACTGGCGTCCTCTGATGAGGCACTTGGTTAGCAAAACCTTTTTTCTGTCGTTGTCGCAATTCTTGACGCAAGACCCGCTGCTTAATCGTCGAGTAGCTCCTCAGTTGCCCTCACGAGTCTAAGTGTACGGCATCCCACGCCTCGCACCAAGGAGAAGTCACTGGAAATACCAGGAGTCTAGAGGCGGTCCACCGCATAGCTGCGGGGGCTGACACCTCATATAATGGTTTCTTAGTAATAGCTGAACAGTGTCGTAAGCTTTCCTAGCGAGCGAGCGGCCCAGGTGTAAGCTCTCGACAGGCTTTGCTAATGTGTTGGAGAGTCTGCATTTACATATACATGGAAACTCTGCAAATCACCCTTAAGTGCCTGGCAGAGAATTCATCTACATGTACATACACCTACATACATACTCCGCAATCCATCATACGGTGTGTGGCGGAGGTTACCTCGTACCACAACTAGCATCTTCTCTCCCTGTTCCACTCCCAAACAGAACGAGGGAAAAATGACTGCCTATATGCCTCTGTACGAGTCCTAATCTCTCTTATCTATTCTTTGTGGTCTTTCCGTGAAATGTAAGTTGGCAGCAGTAAAATTGTACTGCAGTCAGCCTCAAATGCTGGTTCTCTAAATTCCCTCAGTAGCCATTCACGAAAAGAACGCCTCCTTTCCTCTAGAGACTCCCACACGAGTTCCTGAAGCATTTCCGTAACACTCACGTGATGATCAAACCTACCAGTAACAAATCTAGCAGCCCGCCTCTGAATTGCTTCTCTGACCTCCCTCAATCCGACCTGATAGGGATCCCAAATGCTCGAGCAGTACTCAAGAATAGGTCGTATTAGTGTTTTATAAGCGGTCTCCTTTACAGATGAACCACATCTTCCCAAAATTCTACCAATGAACCGAAGACGACTATCCGCCTTCCCCACAACTGCCATTACATGCTTGTCCCACTTCATATCGCTCTGCAGTGTTTAGCCCAAATATTTAATCGACGTGACTGTCAAGCGCTACATTACTAATGGAGTATTTTCCTATTCATCTGCATTAATTTACATTTATCTATATTTAGAGTTAGCTGCCATTCTTTACACCAATCACAAATCCTGTCCAACTCGTCTTGTATCCTCCCACTGTCACTCAACGACGACACCTTCCCGTACACCACAGCATCATCAGCAAACAGCCGCACATTGCTATCCACCCCATCCAAAAGATCGTTTATGTAGATAGAAAACAACATCGAACGTCATCTCATTAATTCTCTATTATTCCAATCTCGAACAGCGCGTGGAAAGAACGAACACCTATATCTTCCCGTGTGAGCTGGGATTTTCCGCGCACTAGTACTCCAAAAGAGGGCGGTTAAGTATAGTGTAGGCAGTCTGTTTAGTAGAGCATTCGGTATGTGGGAAATGGTCCGTCATTAAGGACAAAGGCTCAATTAAGGCTGCAGTGATGCGTAATGAGATAAGATTCGCCGCTTAAACGCACATCACTGGCACCTCCGTGGAACGCACATTCTGACTTTCTTGCGCATCAAGCTAGCAGTGTTAGCGATCTGCCAGTGTGGATGGCGGTTATCACTGAAACAATCGGTTTTCAGTTATATCGGTTTTTTGCACGCTAGTATAACCTGACTGTTATAACAAATCAAAGTAACAGGTTTCTGAAATAACCGATTTCGATTTTTTATTTCAATTATTTCTTGCAAAAAACGTAGAAATCGAGCATAGATTGTAAAGTTCCGACTCTCTCAGTTTCAAGATATATGGAATCAAAATATTAAATTAAATAGGCAAATAAAACTTCCTCCGTCCACTGTTCGCTGTTTTTCTCGAAAAGTGATAACTGGTTGAATATTACAAAAAATCACGAGTGTTCTTCATTGATTATAATATTATAATTTTTTGAAACTGTGATTAGGCCGGCCGGTGTGGCCGAGCGGTTCTTGGCGCTTCAGTTGGGAACCACGCGACCGCTACGGTCGCAGGTTCGAATCCTGCCTTGGGCATGGATGTGTGTGATGTCCTTAGGTTAGTTAGGTTTAAGTAGTTCTAAGTTCTAGGGGACTGATGACCTCACAGTAGTGCACTATTGGGGCATTACGAATAACCAGTGCTAAAGGATGAAAACTCTGATTGAATGACTATTTTTGTTGGTAATTTGTCAGTTTTCAAGGCAACAAGCAAATGTAAACGTCGTGTGACTATGGCCTCCCGTCGGGTAGACCGTTCTCCTGGTGCAAGTCTTTCCATTTGACGCCACTTAGGAGCCTTGCGCGTCGATGTGGATGAAATGATGACGATTAGGATAACACAACATCCAGTCCCTGAGCGGAGAAAAATCTCCGACCCAGCCGTGAGTCAAACCAAGCCCCGTAGGACTGACAGTCTGTCGCGCTGACAACTCAGCTACGGGGGGGGGGGGGGGGGGGGGGGCTAAAAGCAAATAAAGGCGTGTTATGTAGACACAGGTAGCAGATCAACTACTTTCTGTTTTTACTGTATACTGTGAATGAATTGTTGTTAAGTTTTAAATTTATTACTTCTGCCATGATTTCCTTCCTCTTTTGCTATTTAATAGAAACGGCAGACAAATCTTTAACCGTTTAAAGCAAATGCTTGTACTTCACTCCTACGTCACTTCGCAAAAATATTTCGAGACTATCGTTGGTGCCACTCTGCAATGCGACGGATGTCCGGCGACGACAGCGAGGAACTGCCTCATTAAGAAGTTGGGGGCAAGCCTTGAACACAGTACATACTCGCATACCTTAAGCCAGACATCCGCCAACAAGGGCATTAATGTCTGAGCATGCTGGACCAATCCTTGTGGTAAGTTTTTGTTGGTCGTTTTTGTCGCCACTGTTAGTATAATAGCCCTGACCGCTTTTCCGATTTTCTACAACAATACAACATTCCAAACCAGTGCAAATTTTATGAGTAAAAATTACTCCTTTTTTTTAAAAAAAAGGGTTTAGATAAAACAAAATTTTTAGCATTGCTGCTACGGCTAATAGATATTTCGGTTTTCTACTCGGTTATCAGTAAAAAGAGAAAAACACCTGTGAATACTAACACGGAAAACTCGCTATCGCACGCCCCTGAAATTTAGTGGCAAAATGGCACAGTGTTCAGAATTGTCAAAGACTGGTCGCAGATCAAGCATGGAAACAAATCAAATGTCTCTGAGCACTATGGGACTTAACATCTGAGGTCATCAGTCCCCTAGAACATAGAACTAGTTAGACCTAACTAACCTAAGGACATCACACACACCCATGCCCGAGACAGGATCCGAACCTGCGACCGTAGGGGTCGCGTGGTTCCAGATTGTAGCGCCCAGAACCGCCGGCCCCACCGGCCGGCCATGAAACCGGAAAGAAGGTGTACTGAACTGTGAAAAGAGAAGCAAAATGGAAACAGTAACGGTCCAAGATCAAGAATGCGAAATCGAGCGAATTTCAATAATGACAGCGTCGTTTTTGTGTGGATCTGATGTTGGGCTGCGAAGCAGGAAAATCTTTTTTCAAATCTCCCTCGAACCCCCTTTTTTTGACGTGTCTGTTCCCCTTCAGCAGTGTTGGCAATCATCATACCATACGTTGCTTGTGGAATATGTACCACGTGGTAAGTACATATTACCGTCGCAAGCAAATGCGATGAATAGTGAGAGCAGGTGAGATGCCGCATAAACCTCTCACAGAAATGAAAACAACGAATAAACGGGTGTGAACTATGTTACAACAAAGGAATTCAAGAATCAAAACTTCCAAAACGGAAAGCAAGAGCCACAACATGTGGTAGTTCCGTAGAACAAATAGGAGGCATCCCTGGAAGTTCGTCAAGCTAGGTGGCGCAGCGGTTAGCACACTAGATTCGCATTCGGAAGGACGACGGTTCACTTCCGCGATCGGCCATCGTGATTTAGGTTTTCCGTGATTTCCCTAAGTGACTCCAGCCAAATGCCGGGTTGGTTCCTTTGAAACGGCACGGCCGACTTCCTTCCCCGTCCTTCCCTAATCTGCTGGCAGTCGGTGAAGATAAGCTGCGTCTGGCCAAGGCCACCACGCGGCCATGGCGTACGTCCTACCAGTCATGCAGGCGGGATGAGGTTCTCCTCACTCGCCTCCGCATCGGGCACAGTCCCTTAACGCATGGTTTTTTACTCCGGCGGGAGGACCCCCCAATCTGCAGTGCTTGTGGGGTCCAGATTACTGTCCGCCACATTTTACTTGACTGTCTTTTATTCTCTGACCAGAGGGCGGTGGTTTACTTGCCACCGGATTTGCCCTCTATTTTGCAAGACGACGCAACGACTGTGGTTAAGGTCTTACGGTTTTGTGTCCTGTCCAATCTGTTGCCTCGAATTTTAGGGAGAGGATTTTAATGTACTGCTGGGTGACTGGCTCACCCAGGGTTTAGGTAAGAGGTCCCCCAGTCACGATTACCTACTTGTTTAACTTCGATTTCTGTTCTCTTTTCCTTGCGTTTCCTTTCCTTTTTTAGTGCGTTTCGTCTCCTCTTGTTTTGCCTCTGTATGTGAGGATTTGGAACTGCTTCAGGTCTGTGTCTTTTAGCCGTTCTCCTTGTTCGCTGTCCGTCTTCGTCCCTTCACCGCATGTTTTACTGTTTCTATGCGTTTGGGCACTGATGACCACGCTGTTTAGCGCCCGAAAACCTCAAACCACACACACACACACACACACACACACACACACACACACACACACTGATGAGACCGACGACCTCGCGGTTTGGTCTCTTCCCCCAAATAACCGAACCCAACCTGGATGTTCCGTCATTACATCTCGCTATTGGAAACGGTCGACAATACACACACAAATTCGAATGCAGCGGACGGACACGTGAGTAACAGGGCGGACAATTCATAGTCGTATAGGGAAAAAAAGCTGCACAAGGGCTATTTGAACACGGATCTCCCTCTCCGCAGTCAAGCACGGTGACCCGACAACCGCGACGCAGTGATTCCTGCATTACGCTCGATGTCGCACATCTTGAGCTTGGACGGTTCACTGTTTCTCTCTTTTTTTTTTTCATCGTTCAGTACACCTTCTTCCTGTTTTCTTCCTTCATCAGACTTCAAGAAGAGTATAAGAATTTCAATACCAAAGAAGGCAGGTGTTGACAAATGTAAAAATTACCGAACTATCAGTTTAATAAGTCACAGCTGCAAAATACTGACGCGAATTCTTTACAGACGAATGGAAAAACTGGTAGAAGCCTACGTCGGGGAAGGTCAGTTCGGATTGCGTAGAAATGTTGGAACACTGACCTTACGCCCCGTCTTAGAAGAAAGACTAAGCAAAGGCAAACCTACGTTTCTAGCATTTGTATACTTAGAGAAAGCTTTTGACAATGTTGACTGGAATACTCTCTTTCAAATTATAAAGGTGGCAGGGTAAAATACAGGGAGCGAAAGGCAATTTACAATTTGTATACAAAGCAGATGGCAGTTATAGGAGTCGAGGGACATGAAAGGGAAGCAGTGGTTGGGAAAGGAGTGAGACAGGGTTGTAGCCTCTCCCCGATGTTATTCAATCTGTATATTGAGCAAGCAGTAAAGGAAACAAAAGAAAAATTCGGAGTAGGTATTAAAATTCATGGAGACGAAGTAAAAACTTTGAGGTTCGCCGATGACATTGTAATTCTGTCAGAGACGGCAAAGGACTTGGAAGAGCAGTTGAACGGAATGGACAGTGTCTTGAAAGGAGGATATAAGATGAACATTAACAAAAGCAAAACGAGGATAATGGAATGTAGTCAAATTAAATCGGGTGATGCTGAGGGAATTAGATTAGGAAATGAGACACTTAAAGTAGTAAAGGAGTTTTGCTATTTAGGAAGTAAAATAACTGATTATGGTCGAAGTAGCGAGGATATAAAATGTAGACTGGCAATGGCAAGGAAAGCGTTTCTGAAGAAGAGGAATTTGTTAACATCGAGTATAGATTTAAGTGTCAAGAAGTCATTTCTGAAAGTATTTGTGTGGAGCGTAGCCACGTGTAGAAGTGAAACATGGACGATAAATAGTTTAGAAAAGAAGACAATAGAAGGTTTCGAAATGTGGTGCTACAGATGAATGCTCAAGATTAGATGGGTAGATCACGTAACTAATGAGGGGAGAAGAGGAGTTTGTGGCACAACTTGACTAGAAGAAGGGATCGGTTGGTAGGACATGTTCTGAGGCAACATGGGATGACCAATTTAGCATTGGAGGGCAGCGTGGAGGGTAAAAATCGTAGAGGGAGACCAAGAGATGAATACACTAAGCAGATTCAGAAGGATGTAGCTTGCAATAAGTACTGGGAGATGAAGCAGCTTACACAGGATAGAGTAGCACGGAGAGCTGCATCAAACCAGTCTCAGGACTGAAGACCACAACAACAACAACATGTGCAGTTTTCGACGGGCTATTCTTGAGCCATCTTATCTCTAAATCTGAGGGGATGGGGGGGGGGGGGGGGTGGGGGGGTGCGATGAAGAGTTTCACTTGTGAGACCAAACAAATAACGAAATAACTGGTTATTCAGAACTACCGGTACCGGTTTTAACCGGTCGGCTTTTGCTGCCGCTATCTGCCAGGCGAGTGCGGCAGCTCGCCGGGAGGCGGTTCGTGGTAGTGAGAACGATTAAGCAGAGGTAGCGGCGGCCGTGTGGCGGCGCTGTCGTAACAGGTGGGGGCCGCGGAGCGTGCCAGCCGTCCTCGGCCAGGCGAGACGGCGGCCCGGCGCCGCCGCCGCCGCCGCCGCCGCCGCCGCCAGCTTCCGGGAGCGGTGGGCCCCACGTGCCAGGCCGCCAGAAATCCGACGCCGGGAACGGATATTTCCGCGGAGATGTTTCCACCTTCCCACTCAGAAGCTGCCGTCCATTGTTCCCTTACTTTCTGTTGCCTTCAAACAGTTACGCGGACTGGACTTTCTCGCGTGAAATCCCTGTCCGTCAGGGTGCAAGAGGAGAACGAGCTACTTTGCTCGATTTGGAACCAGATGTTATTCCAGAACTGACATGTGATTACATTTTCACGCAATTTGGGTGCATAGATCCGGAGAAATCAGTACCCAGTACCCAGAACCTCTGGCCGTAATAACGGCCTTGATACGCCTGGGCATTGAGTCAAACAGAGCTGGGATGGTGTGTACGGGTGCAGCTGCCCATGCAGCTTCAACACGATACCACAGTTCATCAAGAGTAGTGACTGGCGTATTGTGACGAGCCAGTTGCTCGTCCACCATTAACCAGACGTTTGAATTGGTGAGAGATGTGGAGAATGTGCTCGCCAGGGCAGCAGTAGAACATTTTCTGTATCCAGAAAGACCCGCACAGGTCCTGCAACATGCGGTCGTGCATTATCCTGCTGAAATGTAGGGTTTCGCGGGGATCGAATAAAGGGTAGAGCCACGGGTCGTAACACACCTGAAATATAACGTCCACTGTTCAAAGTGCCGTCAGTGCGAACAAGACGTGACAGAGACGTGTAACCCCATACCATCACGCCGGGTGATACGCCAGTATGGCGATGACGAATACACGCTTCCAATATGGGGTTCACCGCTATGTCGCCAAACACCGATGTCACCATCATGATGCTGTAATTAGAACCTGGATTCATCCGAAAAAATGACGTTTTGCCATTCGTGAACCCAGGTTAGTCGTCGAGTACACCATCGCAGGCGCTCCTGTCTGTGCTGCAGCGTCAAGGGCAACCGCAGCCATTGTCTCCAAGCTGATAGTCCATGCTCCTGCAAACGTCGTCGAACTGTTCGTGCAGATGGTTGTTGTCTTGCAAACGTCCCCATCATTGACTCAGGGATCGAGACGTGGCTGCACGATCCGTTACAGCCATGCGGATAAGATACCTTTCATCTCGATTGCTAGTGATACGAGGCCGTTGGGATCCAGCACGGCGTGCCGTATTACCCTCCTGAACCCACCGATTCCATATTCTGCTAACAGTCATTGGATCTCGACCAACGCGAGCAGAAATGCCGCGATACGATAAACCGCAATCACGATAGGCTACAATCCGACCTTTATTAAAGTGGGAAACGTGATGGTACGCATTTCTCCTCCTTTCACGAGGCATCACAACACCGTTTGAGCAGGCAACGGCAGTCAACTGCTGTTTGTGAATGGGAAATCGGTTGGAAACTCTCCTCATGTCAGCATGTTGTAGGTGTCGCCACCGGCGCCAACCGTATGTGAATGCTCTGAAAATTTAATCATTTGCATACTACAGCATCTTTTTCCTATCGGTCAAATTTCGCGTCTGTAGCACGTCATGTTCTTGTTGTAGCAATTTTAATGGCCAGTAGTGTATATGAATGTTTGGTGTGTGTCGTTTCGGACATATGGGAAACAACAGACACCAGCCATTCATGCAGCTGATTCGCCACGATGGCCAATGAATCTATAACGTCCAATGCGGAAGCACAATATCGTGCGATCTCCGGCGGGAATCTAAAATTGGCGAGCACGAAGTGCATGGACGGCGACTGCAGATGTTGGCACCAGACGACAACACAGTCCATAGATTTGCGGTAAATACTACGTCCGGATAGCACAGTGGTTCACGCAATGCAGAGTACGCAGGAGATTCCAGACTCGAGTCCCAGTCAGGAACACATATCCAGAATATTCCAATGTGTGTGAACTCCTAAGGGACCAAACTGCTGAGGTCATCGATCGCTAGACACACTACTTAAACTAACTTGCCGCTGAAGACGACACTCAGACCCATGCCCGAGGCAGGACTCGAATCTCCGGCAGGAGGAGCCGCACGATTAGTGACGTGGCGCCTCTGACCGCGCTGCCACTTCGCGCGGCGAACACACGTCCAAAACACCTCGCCGCCAATTCCGCATTAAGTCCCGATGTAGCTGATATAATCAGTTCCCACCCTTTCCTTTCCTTTCTCACCTCCCCTCCCCCCACCCCTCCACACCTAACCATCAATTTACAAGCCATTAATGCTTCCTTTCCCCTCGGCAGCAGGTCAGCTGTTGAGGTGCGAACGCGTCGACGCAAAATGTTCAGGTTATACGGACTGGCGACATCCACTTACAGGTGCTGTTAAGACCGTGCAGAAAACGCCAGGTCCCAAAGTTTGTGACATGTTTGTGGCAAGACTACTGGAAACAAGGAAAAAAAAAACAACAACACGCTGATGTCTGTTGTAAGGTGTCAGGCAAATCCAACACCTTCCATAAAAACCCTGACATGTTAAGCAAATCCGGCAGTATGTCACATAGCTCCGAATAAATCATGACATTAAATTAACCAGAGTAATACGACCAACGAATGAGCAAATGGAATACCACAGACTAACACAAGAACGCCTAAATGCATGTCATAACTTCCCAACGTGAAACAGACGCAGTTCCGAGGGGAGAAACGAGAACAGAAGCCGAGAGCAGAAACATGTTAAGCTAGAAGGGCCTACGATAAAGGACTAACACCCACATCGTCGGCTGACCGCCAGGACACCCCCCAGCCCATTTTAAAAGATAGAGCCCTCCAGAAGTACAGTGTAGATCTTACGATAACACTAAAAGGGCCACACCAGCTGCAAGTTTTAGCGTGAGACTTTTCGCGTCTCTGTTACGTTGCAAACTTTAAAAACATTGCTCCACCACGAAAAGTATAACGTTTCTCATTGGATAGACTGAATTTTTGTAGGCAGAGCTTAAGGTTAACATTGAGACCCTGATTGGTCAGATGAAAACACAGCCAGATAGATTTTTTAAACCAACTTCGGTAAATTGTAGTAAGGAGAAGTTGGGAGAGAGTTGCTTCCGAGATGGCGAGGTAAGCGGAGCTATGCTGCCCGCCGCCCCCTGACGAACACCGACAACGTAATGAATGCACGCGATGCCGCATAACAGCGCATAAAGCTTCACTCAGAACTGCAGAAGTCTCATCTGTTACACCCCCTTTTTGCGTAATACTAGTGTCGATCGTCAATTAAAGCTTACGGTATTCACATTTGTCACTTGAAGTAAAAATCTGAAACGCGATGATTTTTCTGTTATATAGTTGTTGAGAAGCAGCATCAGCCACTGTAATTTACGACAAGTTAGATAAGTAATTAAAGATAATTGAGGGTCACTGTAGACCATTTTGACAGTTTTCTCTTTTATGAAACTTAACTCAAACCTAGATTATAGATGTGATATGGCATAGGTCATCCTTCATCCATTGTAGAACTTGGAATCCCATTCAGGGAATATTCGTTCACATTTTTGTTGAAAGCAGTTTGTTTTTATCATCCTGTATTAAAATATTTCCTTTTATCAATAGTGCAATTTATAAACAATGTTTTGTGAGTAGAATAAAATTTCCAATAGTAAACTTAACTGCTTTTTCAACGTTATTTTACCAGCTAACTAAAAATAGGGAAGCCTTGAACCCCTTCCACTAAATTTAGTTAGTATTAAGATTATTTTTACAGAGAGTACAATGGAACTGACGCTGCAATCATTAAGTATTTGATTATATCATCGCTAGTCTCACTGAACTCTACATGTAATGTGTGGTCTGGCGTCTTCTTACCAGCAATAGGTCCCAGGTTCAAACTAGTCAATTCCCTAAAAAACACGCTCAGAGCGTCGTTGCGCGAAAGTGGTAGGGAGACAGGACTTAGAACAAACAGACACCACGCAGAATGTTAGATCGTACATATTAAGTTATCACATATAAAAAAACATCCACTTACGCCTTTTACAACTTGCTGTACACTCTTCGTTGCCGGTCGCTGTAGCCGATCTATTCTAGGCTCGCCGGCCGCGGTGGTCTAGCGGTTCTAGGCGCTCAGTCCGGAACCGCGCGACTGCTACGGTCGCAGGTTCGAATCCTGCCTCGGGCATGGATGTGTGTGGTGTCCTTAGGTTAGTTAGGTTTAAGTAGTTCTGAGCTCTAGGAGACTGATGACCACAGATGTTCAGTCCCATAGTACTCAGAGCCATTTGAACCATTTTTTTTTTGTTCTAGGCGCTTTAATATGGAACCGCGCGACCGCTACGGTCGCAGGTTGGAATCCTGCTTCGTGCATTGATGTGTGTGATGCCCTTAGGTTAGTTAGGTTTAAGTAGCTCTAAGTTCTAGGTTACTGATGACCTCAGAAGTTAAGTCCCATAGTGCTCAGAGCCATTTTTAGCCTAAGGGCATCACACACATCCATGTCCGAGGCAGCATTCAAACCTATGACGAAGCAGTCGGGCGGTTCCGGATTGAAGCGCCTAGAACAGCTCATCCACCGCGGTCCGCTAATTGTGTGGTATTTTATTTGTGACATGCTGATGTTCCCCGCCACTTTGTTACAATTTGACGCAATATCAGTATGCGACTTTCAGCTTGTACATCTAACAATGTTACAAGATCCAATAATGACAGCGCAGATCTGTCGAAACCTGTAATAATAATAAAAAGAATTACTCGCGATAATGGTTCTTGAAGAACAATGTCGTAAGAATGTCTTGTATTTGATTGATTTATAAACTCTTGGAACCTTGTAATATGATGATTCCTTTACGTCCGAGGGCAACAGTTGAATTGATATGGTGATAATCTCTCCTTCATTCGATAAATAAATATTCAAATTAAATATTTTTCAACTTCGACACAATGGTATATCCTTATTTTTTTCGAATACGTTGCACCTCTTACTGGTGTATTGTTCACCGTGTTAAAATTCTGATGGGATTTAAAAAGGCTTGTCACTGCGGAGTTAGAACACTTCTGCAGATAACTCAGTTTCGGAAGGCGCTGTGACCTCAAGTTACGTAAGCCCTGAAACAAGACGCTGTGAAGAACTGCCGTAGGAAAAAAAAAGCCTCGCATTTTCGTAACAACAACAGCGGGAATTATTTGTGCATACTCGCGAAATTGCCGGTCAAAAATAAAACTATGCACGTCTAGTTCAACCTTTTTGTATTTCAAAGATCTTTAGCAAGATAAACGTCGCACAAAGGAGGAGAAGAAACAACAAGCGAGCGTTTGACGGGCAACAGCCGTGTTAAGTCGCGCCAACGGGTTTCTTAGACAGCGGCGTGCCGGTGGTCAGCTGTTTGTCAGCAGCTTCTTGCTCCTCCTGGCGCACGCCGAGGGACTGCGAGGAAAGCGCCGGAGCGTTAGATACGATACGATGCGGAATTCGACCTTTCCTCTTCCTCGTCAGACTCGCGGTCTAAGTCACTTGTTCCGTAGACACAGTTTGAACAGCCTGAATTAAACGGCGGAAGATGTCGAGAATGATAGGAATCAACACGTTACGTCAGAAAATTGAAGATCTCTACACCATACATTAGCACAGTTGTTAATGTGTTGCTAGAAACAAATTAAAATTGCAAAGAATTTTTGACAACGTAAAGAAAACGCGCTTGCAGCGTGTACCTTTAACGTGAAGATGGCTATTGGCTGGTCGACAACCGTTACGGCATTATGTAATACTGATGCGGTTAAACCATTTTTTTTAAAAAAAAAGAAAGAAAAAAGCACTAAGATGACAAATGTCATGGGATACCTCCTAATATCGTGTCGGACCTCCTTTTGTCCGGGCCGGCCTGGGTGGCCGAGCGGTTCTAGGTGCTTCAGTCTGGAAACACGCGACCGCTTCGGTCGCAGGTTCGAATCCTGCGTCGGGCATGGATGTGTGTGATGTCCTTAGGTTAGTTAGGTTTAAGTAGTTGTAAGTTCTAGGGGACTAATGACCACAGCAGTTGAGTCCCATAGTGCTCAGAGCCATTTGAACCAACCAGTTAAGTCCCATAGTGCTCAGAGCCATTTGAACCATTTGAACAAATCCTATGAATGTGCCTCGATTTTTCTTTAGCCTTGCTTCTATTATCAACCGCAACGTCAGAATTGCCTCTCTGGCGCCTTTGCCTTTCCTAATGCCAAACTGATCGTGACCTAACACATCCTTAATTTACTTTGCCATTCTTGTGAATATTATTCTCGTAAGCACCTAGGAAGCATGAGCTGTTAAGCTGATTGTGGCATAATTCTCGCACTTGTCACCTCTTGTACTCTTCCGAATTGTGTGGATGATATTTTTCCGAAAGTCGGACGGTATATTGCCAAACTCGTACACACCAACTTGCATAGCCGCTTTGTTGCCACTTCCCCTAATGGTTTTAGAAATTCTGATGGAATGTTATCGATCCCTTCTGCCTTCTTTGATCTTAAGTTCTCCAGAGCTCTTTTAAATACTGTTTCTAATACTGCATCTCCCCTCTCTTCTAAATACACCCCTGTTTCTTCCTCTATCACATCAAACAAATCTTACCCCTCATAGAGGCCTTCAATGTACTCTTTCCTCTGCATTTAACAATGGAATTCCGTTTGCCCTCTTAATGTTACCACTCTTGCTATTAATTTCACCGAAGTCCTTCCGACTATCATTTCTTTATCGATTTCTTCACATTTTTCATGCAGCCATTTCGTCTTAGCTTCCGTGCACCCCCTATTTATTTCATTCCTCAGCGACTTGTATTTTGGACTCCTGAATTTCCCTGAACATTTTTGAACTTCCTTCTTTCATCGAGCAGCTGAAGTAATTCTCCTGTTACCTCTGGTTTCTTTACAGCTAGCCTCTTTGTACCAACGTTTTTCTTTCCAGCTTCTATGATTACCCTCCGTATAGATCCCCATCCCTGTTCAATAGTACTGCGTGCTGGACTATTCTTTATTGCTGTATCTTAGAGAACTTCCAAGCGTATCTCGTCATTCCTTAGTTCTTTCGTATCCCACTTCTTTGTGTATGGGTTCTCCCTGATTCATCTCTTAAAATTCAGGCTGTAGTTTGCTCCCATTTTCAGCCGTTCGCAGTACCAGCATAGTAAGGCCAGGTTGCCTAACCTTATAAGACCAGATAGTCAATCTATCAACTACTGAAGAGGCTACTGCCCCTTTTCAGGAATCACAGGTTAATCTGGCGCTCCTACAGATACACCTCCTACAGGTACCGATGCACGTACGGTCTAGCTATATATATAGTTGAGGCAAGCAAACCATCCTAAGCAGCCAAGGTATGTGGTTCACAGGGGATGGTGAGAAGAAGAAGATACAACAGTTTGTAAAATCATAATGATTTTTCTGATATTCGAAATACGTTAGATACCCTGAAAGAAGTTATATGAAGAGCTATAATTAGAATTTATACTAGCAGGCCGTTGTGGCCGAGCGGTTCTAGGTGCTTCAGTCCGGAACCGCGCTGCTGCTACGGTCGCAGGTTCGAATCCTGCCTCGGACATGGATGTGTGTGATGTCCTTAGGTTAGTTGGGTTAAAGTAGTTCTAAGTCTAGGGGACTGATGACCCCAGATGTTAAGTCCCATAGTGCTCAGAGCCATTTTTTTTTGTTAAGTCCCATAGTGCTTAGAGCCATTTGAACCAGAATTTGTACTATCATCTCTTCAAGGTTATTGAATATCTGTGCTGCGGTAAGTAGAGACCACTATTGAAAAGCAATAGAGGACTTAAAGAAAACAGGTGTCTCTCGCTGACATATTTTGATTCTCAGTGTCTCCCACGTGATGTGTACACACTAAGTATTTGATAAAAAGTTCAAGATGTCAGATGAGGTTTTAGATAAATGTTGGTATACAAAAGGAGGAGTACATTTCTCGGCACTTCCTATTTGTACGTTTTTTTTTCCATATCGAAATACTGAAGCAAGCGCGTGTTCCTTCTTTCAGTCGGTGGCCTTTAGAAACACAGATACAGTGGTACAGCAGTTCAGTGATATCAGTAAATATTTTCGTAGAAATTACCGAGTAAGTAGCTAAGTGCGATACTAAACACCCTGCTTGAATATGCTAGTAGTGTAAAATTTAACCCCACATTTTTTTGTAAATATAACCTGACAGCTCTGAAATTTACAATATTTTTCTGATAATAACTTCACTGAAACCTTTGGCAGATGATCTCACTACATTTCTTTTTTAGGACCGAAAAAATTACGTTGTTCCATTAAGAACATAATTGTTCAATTTTTTGCAAAGACAAAAAGAAGGGAGAAAGAGAGAAGCTTCCTAGCAAACTAAAACTGTGTGCTAGAGCGGGATTGTTTTTTTTTTTTTTTTTTTTCCTATGTCGTGAGCGCTCTGCTGAACTCTACTCAGAAAGCAGATTGGCTTTACTTCCGTTATGCAGGTGCCTTTGTGTAACTAATTCCTATGGTTAAGGGTTCCTGAGAAATTTCCGATAGAAATACCCAAATTATGAACGTCATGATTGAAGTGCAAACAATATTTTGAACAGTTTATATGCTACAACTTCACTGGTTTCCCAGCCATAGTTTCATGCTTGAGTTTTAGAAGACGGATATATGTGAAAATGTGATGGTACTGAGACAGCTATGATCATCTTGTGCCCCGCAGTTGATACATATTAATAGGAAAGAGCACTGGTGTACTGAGGTATTTTTACACTGTCCAGGCACACGTTCGAAGTCAGTGTGCAATAACCACTCTAACAAGACTAACAAGACTACAGTGGACTGCTCTGTGATGACCTACCTACCAATATTGTTCAAAACTTCGACTGACTCTACTGTGGGTTTGCTCTGTTGTGGTCCAATATCTGTCTGCATGTCAAGAGTCAGCACTGTCTTTCCATTGGAAGGACAACACTACTTCTTCAAGACTGCATTGAAATCCACTACTTCCGTGTGCATTCTCTTTTGCTGCTCAGACTTTGAGAAAAACACTGCAATTTGACTGTGATGAACGATCAGGACTGTCTCTATGGACTGTAAGAAAATTTTAGCTTTTGACCAACATTGTATTAATATGTGTGTGCATTTGATATCTTTCTTACTGTAATTATGAAATTTTTTTTCAAATCTGTATTGGCCAGTGCCCAAAACAATTTGTAAAATTTTTTGTGAGGAACATAGGGGCTATGTAAGTAGTCTGTTTGGCTGTTTAGGTTTTCTTATTGGTAACGCCACATAGCGCTCGACATGAAAAATCACTGGCTGTGCTGTGCGCAGTCTGTGGGTAGTTTGCATTGTTGTCTGCCATTGTAGTGTTGGGCAGATGGATGTGAACAGCTCGTAGCGTTGCGCAGTTGGAGGTGAGACGCCAGCAGTGGTGGATGTGGGGAGAGAGATGGCGGAGTTTTGAAATTTGTAAGACTGGATGTCATGAACTGCTATATATATTATGACTATTGAGGTAAATACATTGTTTGTTCTCTATTAAAATCTTTCATTCGCTAACTATGCCTATCAGTAGTTAGTACCTTCCGTAATTTGAATCTTTTATTTAGCTGGCAGTAGTGGCGCTCGCTGTATTGCAGTAGTTCGAGTAACGAAGATTTTTGGTGAGGTAAGTGATCTGTGAAAGGTATAGGTTAATGTTAGTGAGGACCATTCTTTTGTAGGGATTTTTGAAAGTCAGCTAGCGATGCGCTAAAAAATACTGAGTGTCAGTTTAAGCACAGTTTTGTATAATTTTTCGAAGGGGACGTTTCAATTCGCACGCCAGTGCCGCAACTGTGTGTCCACTGAGTGGCCATATCCGATCTTTACAGGTAATCAAGTTTTATGGTCCATCGGACAGATGGACGTTGGGGTGTACGACCGTGTAACAAGCGTCGGAAGGGTCAAGCACGGAAGAGAGAGCGTCATGGTCTGGGAAATGTTTTCGTGGCATTCTTTGGGTGATTTTATCATCCTGGAAGGTACAGTGGATTAACACAAGTACGCACCTATCCTTGAGGACCAATGCCCACCTGTACTTGTAGTTTCGTTTTCCTCGGTGCGATAGTATGTACCAGCAGCTTGGTCAATGTAGCGTGTCACGCAGCCCGAGTTACCAGCCCACCAAGTCCTCGGACTTAAACCCGATCTACAATCTATGGGACCACCTCGATTCGACTGTTCACGCCAAAGATCCTCAACCGTTGAACCTAGCTCAACTGGCCGTGGCACTGCAGCCGGTACGCCTACGCATATCTGTCGTTACCTTTCACTAACTTATTGACAAAGTGTTGTTATTCAGATTTTTGACAGGTGGTCACATTAAAGTTACTGGACTGTGTATTATGGCACGGTTTCGTTCAGTGTAGATCAGGTGCCACTGCCAAAAGTCTTCGTAACAAATTCTCTCAGAATTGTGCCGATATAATGGCTCAAAAGATCAAATCATCTTTAAGTAAGGTTGGACGTAGATGCTGAAACATATCGACAACACAAACGCTCCGCCATCCAGCTGGCACAAGGACCGCGAGCAGTGAGTGCAGGAAAAATGACGTGCTGTGCAGACTAGAATGTCCAGGCTGTTTTGGGTTTCTGAAGGGAAATCATTATACAAACAAACGCACTATTATCATTAGTTTCTAATACACATAGCATGGAACTATTTGGTCTGGGAATAGTGCAGGTAGCAGCGAACTGTCTGGCAGTTACTGTAAAATCGTTCTCAGCGTTATTTTTGTCGCAGTAATGTTTCGTGGTCGGCGGTGTTTCTCGAGCTACGCCCCACTGATTATTCGTCATTTGGTCACTTGAAGTAGTCACTTACCAAACTGACTTATAATAATGTCTGAATAAATATACAAATATGTATAAAAGGCTATAGAAGATTGGTGAATGGGGTATATTTTTACCTGATTGTTCAAGATTGCAGGTTCGCTAAACGTGCCTTGTTGACGCAAAATTGTACTGCCACAGTAAAAAGTGATTCAGTAATTAAATGTACTTTTAAAGTTTATGTAAGACAGTGCGAGATGTTATAACAAAGGACCAGAAGGTAAACAAAGTAATTCAGAGTTTTTTTTAAGGTTGAGCGAAACTGCTGGCCTTGGATATCTAAGGATTGTGTGGGACGTCCGAGGACAAGACAGTTGCCGGAGCAGGCTGTATGGATGTGCAGCCTAATGACGACGAACGCAAGCCGTGTTCATAAGTGAAGGGGCCCGGTTTCGATTCCTGGCCGGCTCGGGTACTGGCTGTTGTGTTGTCCTTACTTTCGACATAAATGGCATTATACTACTGAGATGGCTGTATGAGCACGTTAGAGAAAACCAACAAATGAAAAAAAGAAAACCTCAAGCCGTGACTGTCAGCGAATCGGATCACGGGTTTTTATCGTTATCATCTTCCGTCCTTGTCAGTAGTGCCCTGTTGCATCGCAGGGAGCTTCATTCCCAAGCGAGATGGTGCAGTGGTGAAAGAGTGAGACTTAAATCGCTCACATAATGATCCAGAGTCAATAATTATAAGGTTCCTCTAAATCCCTTCACGCAAACGCCAGGACGGTTCGTTGAAAGATACACGTTTGATTTTCTTCCCGGCCGTCGTCTGGGGCTCCGTTTCTAATGAGCTGAGACGCTAGCCAGATGATAAAATTCTAACTTTCCCCTTTTTACTAGGCTCTCTGTCATACTGCCTGTTCAGTTTAATAGTACTTTCGTTCCTAGGTTATAGTTTCCCGCCGGCGGCTGTGGTTGCAAGCCACGGATGTGCTGCGCCTTTGACCTTGGCTTGTGTCGCTGTTTCTTTAGCCGGGGGCTGGAGAAAGACGCGCTGCGCCGGCAGGAAGACCGCAGGGCTAGCTCTGCGGTGCGCCGCCTTTCTAGCCACCGCGTCTCCGACGCGTCAAGGCCGCGCTTTCGCCGCCGATCCCCGGCTTTCGATACGGTCCCACCACCGCCACCGCCCGGCTTCCCGAGTGGCACCGGCAAATTTCTTCCTGAGCCTCACGCTCTTCTCCAGCGTTGGCGGCGCGTCAGGGAAGCATTCCCCCTGCGTTGACTTCTTTCGGAAGGGGGGGGGGAGAGGGGGGGGGGGGGGAAGGAGCAACTGATCAGCTCCGTAACCTACGTGTGTTGGGATGCTAGATCCTAGTGACGCTGTGGTAGCTAAGTTACATAAGCGTTGGCTAGAGAAGTGAAGAGGGTATTTAATGTAGTAGTTGACGACACTGGAACTTCTCGCATAAAAATTTAGGCGATGACAGAGAGATCAAGACGAAGGTTAATGCATTTACCCACATGTACTGGATTTCTCCATAAATTTAAACATCAGTCTCCATAGCTGACGTTACAAGGGCGCACTAGTAGGTAGCCCGTTCGAATCTTCGACGTGGAGGCAAATTTCATATCAGTATCTGCATATTTGTATTCATCTCAGCTACATCTAGCCACATCACATTTCTTCCGTTAAGGTGGTAGACGGCAAGAAACTAACGATATTAATAGAATTGTACAAAACTTCGAATGATTCCCTACATTACTGCATAGTTCAAATGATGGGCGTGAAATACAGTCATCACAAAAAGTTTAACATCACTCCGGTTCTCAGAACTCCTGAAGATAGACGTTGACTGTGGATATTTTATCACAGACGCAGTCCCTCTGTTGAGAGATGTCACCAAACCCGCCCAAAGATGTAAAAAACCAAGCATGAGCAACGCATATTAGACGGAGGGGGTCCGACTGCCCATCAGTTCAGTTGTCCACAGCTCGTACTCTCGTGGTCGCGCTCTCGCTTCCCGAGCACGAGGTCCCCGGTTCGATTCCCGGCGGGGTCAGGGATTTTCACCTGCCTCGAGATAACTGAGTGTTTGTGTTGTCCTTATCATTTCATCATCATTCATGCGAGTGGCGAAATTGGGCTGAGTAAAGGTTGGGGATTTGTACGGGCGCTGATAACCGCGCAGTTGAGCGCCCTACAATCCAAACATCATCATCACAGCCCATCAGTTCCAGTGATTCTACTAGGAAGGAGGTAAACAGTCTGTGTTGCCTGTAGTTCAACCATGCCTAGACGGTCAATACCGCGGTAAGACCGCGTCCGCGTTGTTACTTTGTGACAGGAAGACCTCTCAACAAGGAAAGCGTCCAGACGTCTCGTAGTGAACCAAAGCGATGTTGTTTGGAAATGGAGAAGATACAGATAGACAGGACCTGTCGATGACATGTCTGGCTCAAGGTGCCCAAGGGGTACTACTGCAGTGGATAACCGCTACCTAAGGATTATGGCTCGAAGGAATCCTGACAGCAACGCCATCATGTTGAATAATGCTTTTCGTGCCGACACAGGACGTCGTGTTACAACTCAAACTGTGCACAATAGGCTACAGATGCGCAACGTCACTCCCAAAGTCCATGGCGAGGTCCATCTTTGCAACCACGACACCATGCAGCGCGGTACAGATAGGCCCAACAACATGCCGGATGGACCGCCCAGGATTGGCATCACGTTCTCTTCACCGATGAGTGTCGCATATGCCTTCAGCCAGACAATCGTCGGATACGTATTGGAGGCAACCCGCTCAGGCTGAACGCCTTTAGACACACTGTCCAGCGAATGCAGCAAGGTAGAGGTTACCTGTTGTTTTGGGGTGGTATTATGTGGGGCCGACGTGCGCCGCTGGTGGTCATGAAAGGTGCCGTAGCGGCTGTAAGATTCGTGAATGCCATCCTCTGACTGACAGTCCAAACATATCGGCATTCGTCTTCATGGGCGACAATTCGCGCCCCATCGTGCACATCTTATGAATGACTTGCTTCAGGATAACGACATCGCTCGCCTAGAGTGACCAGTATGTCCTCCAGACAAGAACCCTATCGCCCATGCCTTGGATGGATTGAAAACGGCTGTTAATGGACGACGTGACCCGCCAACCACTCTCAGCGATCTACTCTGAATCGCTATTGAGGAGTGGGACTATCTGGACTAACAGTGCCTTGACGAACTTGTGGATAGTGTGTTACAACGAATATAGGCGTACGTCAATGCAAGAGGATGTACTACTGGGTATTAGAGGTACCAGTGTGTACAGCAATCTGGACCACCACCTCCGAAGGTCTCGCTGTATGGTGGTACGACAGGGAATGTGTGGTTTTCATGAGCAGTAAAAAGGGCAGAAATGATGTTTATGCTGATCTCTATTCCAATTTTCTGTACATGTTCCGGAACTCTCGGAATGGAGGTGATCCAAAACTTTTTTGATGTGTCTATAAGGAGTTACTTATGGAAACAGTGACGTTCCGAAAGTAATGCCGTGCCAGGTCGAAAAATTCATTGCATCCACGTCTCAGAGCTTCCGTGGCGTTGCACCAAATCACACTAGCGGCCGTGGACAGAGTCCACGCATTGATCGTGACGCGCGTTGTGCGAGACACACTGCGCAACGTACTGCTCGGCAGGTTTGGTCGGAAATCTTTACTGGCGGACCCGGATCAGTTGTGTTCTCTGCTAAACTAGCAGTCATTCTAAGCCCGTGTGTGTAGCTTCGCTGTGCCCCACAAGACGTAAACTCATCACAAATCCAAGGTCAATAGCTGGCCATTTCCGAGATCTGACCACTGTACTGGACTATGTTCACTGTTAATAGTTCAGAGCATGGCCTACAAGCCACACCTGCCGATAATCAGCACAACAGCAAAACAAAAATACAGTCTAAAGACAGTATGGAAAAAATAACACAAGAACTTCACTCTGAAATTTTATCGAACGAAATATAATTTTGAGGTGTGCCAGTAACGTGTCTGCCTATCGATATCATCTACATCTTCGCAAGCCACGGGACGGTGTGTTTAGATTATATTAGATTTACTTTCATTCCAATTGATCCGTAGTGAGGAGGTCCTTCAGGACGTAGAACATGCCAGAAAAACAGCAATACATGTCAAATATTTACAACTAAAACAAATAAGCTTTTGTATCATTCCACAGGTCCGAAGTGGAATGATCGTAATTTTTTAATGAACACTATTTGAAAGAGTCATTTTACAAATACTGATGCACTGAATTTAAAATAAAAAAGTTATTTATTTATTTATAAGGTAATAAACGTGTAATACAACTACTATAATGCTTATTTACAATGAACACATTAGTGCACTGAAGTGGTGCACAAATTAGATTGTACTACACACACACACACAATCAGTTGATTTTACTGAGAAATTCATCAATGGAGTAGAAGGAGTTGGCCACCAATAAATCCTTTAGGCTTCTCTTATACTGAATTTCATTGGTTGTTAAGCATTTTATGGCTGCTGGCAAGTTATTGAAAATGCGTGTTCCTGAATAATGCTCTCCTTTATGTAGAAGACTAAGTGACTTTAAATCCTTGTGAAGATTATTCTTATTTCTAGTATTGATTCCATGAATTGAGCTGTTCGTTTGAAAAAGTGATATATTTTTAATGACAAATTTCATTAAGGAATAAATATATTGGGAAGCAGTAATTAGTATTCCTAGCTCCATAAACAGGCTTCTGCAGGATGTTCTTTAGTTCACACCACATATAACTCTTACTGCACGTTTTTGTGCCCGGAAAACTTTAGCTTGGCTTGATGAATTACCCCAAAAAATAATCACATATGACATTATGGAATGAAAGTAAGTATAGTATGCCAGCTTTTTCATTTTTATATCCCCTATGTCTGACACAATTCGCATTGCAAATAGAGACTTGTTAAGACGCTTCAGCAGGTCTGTGGTGTACTCCTCCCAGTTGAATTTATTATCAAGCTGTAACCCCAAGAATTTAACACTGTCCACTTCTTCTACCTGTTTGTCATCGTATGTTAGGCATATACAGGCGAAGGGTATGCTGTACCACTACTAGACATTTCCTTTTCTCTTCCACTCTCAAACAGTTTGGGGCAAAAACGACTGTCTTCATGCCCCAGTATGAGCCCTAATTTCTCTTGTCTTATCTTCGTGGTCCTAACGCGCGTTCTATGTCGGCGGCTGGAGAATCGTTTGGCAGTCAGCTTCAAACGCTGGTTCCCAAATTTTCTCAATAGAGTTCCTCGAAAAGAATGTCGCCTTCTCTCCATGGATTCCAATTTGAGTTCCCAAAGCATCTCCGTAATGCTTATGTCTTGTTCGAACCTACCGGCAACAAATCTAGCAGCCCTGCTCTGAACTGCTTCGATGTCTTCCTTCAATCAGACCTGGTATGGATCCCAAACATTCGAGCAGTATTCAAGTATAGGTCGTACGAGCGTCCTATATGCGGTTTGCTCTACAGATGCAACAACTCTTTCTTAAAATTCTCCCAATAAATCGAAGTCGGCCATTCGGATTCCCTATCGCAGTTCCCACATGCTCGTTCCATCTCATGTCGCTTTCCGACGTTGCGCCCGGATATTTAAAAGACTTGATTGTGTCAAGCAAGACACTACTAATACTTTAACAGAACGTTACAGATTTCTTCTTCCTATTCATCCGCATTAACTTATATTTTTCGGCGTTTAGGGCTAGCTGCCATTCATCAAACCAACTGGAAATTCTCTCTAAGTCGTCCTGTACCTTCCTACAGTTACTGCCCAACGTGTACGACAAATCATTTTTGTGTATAGGCAACAACAGCGGTCGTACCACATTTCCGTGGGGCAATTCTGACGATACCGTTGTCTCTGCTGAACACTCGCCGTCGAGGACAGCATGCTGTGTTCTACTACTTCTAAGCCTTCGAGCCGTGAGTGCGGTGTGGCGGTAATGTTAACAGTGGCCAAGGAGGAAATGTAAGCACAAGTGAACACGCCCTCAGCTGGAGGGTGTTGTGGAGCCTCCAGTTTGTGTGTCGCAGCCATGGGGTACAACCGCTGAGCGACGAAAGCAGTGCCAAGCTACTACAAGCATCGAATACAGGCTGTTTGCCACTTCTCGTTGTTGTTTATGGAGTAACGCTCCCAGATGGCTTTCTCAGAATCGCAGTCAATGAGTGAAGGCTGTTGCGTGCCATTTCGCAGTGCCCTGTACGGAGTGCAACGCTCCGACAGATGCAGTGGAGCTACGGGCAATGACTGCTACTTGTTGCTGCCGTGTATGGAGGACAGCCAGCACCCGGGGTTGATGCTACGCCTCTCACATTCAGATTGGTGTGGATGCGGAAGTGACGGGATCATGTTAGCATGCTGTTCAGCTTTGTTTGGAAGAGTTATAGATACCGTCAAGCCAGTAATCACCGGAATGAAGTCACGGTTCGTTTATTGTGATTCACTTTGTGTTCTTTTCTGTTATACGCTGTATAGTCTGTTTTCCTTTTTACTGTTTTAAGATGGTACAGCTGTGTGAGGGACACGTAACGCGTGTTTCCTTTTTGTTTGAGCAACTTTTATTTTTTGTGCAGAAATCATGGTTGGTGAGTAGTTCGGGGATATCGCTGGGCAGACATTTGGTTGATCATGAAGATCAAAACAAGCCATAAAACGATTTACAAAAAATATCTGAATGGTGCGAAAAGTGGAAGTTGATCCTAAATAACGAAAAGTGTGAAGTCATACACATGAGTACTAAAAGGAACTGGTTAAACTTCGGTTACACGATAAATCAGTCTAATCTAAAAGCCGTAAATTCAACTAAATACCTAGGTATTACAATTACGAACAACTTGAATTGGAATGAACACATAGAAAATGTTGTGGGGAAGGCTAACCAAAGGCTGTGTTTTATTGGCAGACACTTAGAAAATGTAACAGACCTACTAAGGAGACTGCCTACACTACGCTTGTCCGTGCTCTTTTAGAATACTGCTGTGCGGTGTGGGATCCTTACCAGGTAGGACTGACGGAGTACATCGAGAAAGTTCAAAGAAAGGCAGCACGTTTTGTATTATCGCGAAATATGGGAGAGAGTGTCACAGAAATGATACAGAATTTGGGCTGGAAATTATTAAAAGAAAGGCGTTTTTCGTTGCGGCGGAATCTTGTCACGAAATTCCAATCACCAAACTCAATGTGCGACAAGCTAACTGACCTATATTTGTCATGTGTATTTTTAGAGAGGTTCGTGTTGAAGATTTATTTTTTGAACAATCTGATAACGACTGGTAAATGTCTTCCACGATTCTTAAGGAGGGGATACCACTACTAGCGAAGTTTATTTTGTTGTAACTTTAAGTACTTGTTGTAACCTTGTTTATTTCGTAACTGGTCATCTGTATTCAGTTTTATTATAGCCTTTGGTAAACGATTGTGTGTTAATAATATATACAGGGCGCAACAGGTGTGAGTGCAGATATTTCTATTGGTGGCTGAGGACACTGTACTAAACAACATTACAGCATTATTTATGTCACTTGCAGACTAATAATTATAGGCATTACAAGTGATGTCTTTTTAGGTTGGTTAGTACTTCCAAGTACATGTGACAAGAGCAAGTCATTGAAGCTTGTTTTCCGTTAGGCCTTAGGTCAGGTGCTGAAGTGTGGGCAAAGCGATTGCTGTATACCGAAAGGGCGTAGTTCACATAGTGGTGCAATACCACCATGCACAAAACGTCAGGTCATAAAGTGTTTGTGGGAAGACTGTTCAAGGCAGAGAACAGAAACCACCGCACTGATGTGTGTACATATTAAGATACCACATATAAAAATTTGCACCCACCTGTTACACCCTGTATAAGACTGAGTGTTTTTTTTTATATGTGCATGCAAGACTACTGCACAATATTTTTTACTACCAGCTGCAAAATGATATATTTGTTTTCTTATTGCCGAATGTCATGAAATATATCTGGAGATTAAATTGTGTTATGATCAGCTACGGTGAAATTGCTCTTATAAGGAAGTGCAATGTTCAGATAGCGTTTTTATTAATAAATAGTGAAATGATATTTGTCCAGTAAAGCCACCATCACGTTCCACTCTCCTACGCCGATGGTCCCCATCGGCGCGATGTTATTGGCTTCCACTAAATCTCGCCAAGTCCGCTGAACCACGACCTACAGATAGCTACTGGGTCTGTGATCCGAAGCAATTGCGCAACGTTCACGTTAAAACTCAGTTAAAGTTAACATTCGCCTAGAACGGAAACTTCAACACGAAATCCACGTCCACGTAAAGAACCCCTCAATTTTCCGTACTGCAAGAAATAACTCTACTAATCACAAGGATAACTCTCTCCCGACTCCTGAAACACACCACCAAATCACTACCTCCGCCTTAGAAAGCATACGAGTTCTTCACCCCACAAGCGTCACAAACAGACTCTTCGATTTTTTGAGTTCCAGACTGCTCCATGAAATCATTTAGCACTTCCCCATTCACTCAGTCGTAGCCAGTAGCAGAATATGGGCATTTTCATTGGCTGCTTCCTGCTCCTATCTACGGCGCCTCTGTAAAAGTGCTGCTTTCTGACAGGGGCCTGAGAACTTTTTCTGCAACAGCTGTCGGGAAACATCGGTCGTCATGAGAAATCACAGACCCTTAAGTCAGCTAAGCAGGCTCCGATCACATCCCACTTAGGATGATTAGGGGAAGAACAACCCATTACCCCCAAGACTGGAGAACCCCTCGTTCCTCTGCATACTGACTCTGGTGGACACGGTACTCCCATCACGAGCACACAGGCACGGACCGGAAATACTGTGTTCCAAGACCACTCGAGCAATGAAGAACAGAAACAGGCCAGAGGATGCTGATGTTTAAACGGAAATGAGTAATGCTGGAGGAAAAGTAGTACAATAGGAGTATGCAAAGTTACTTACATTAAATTTGTAGAAGAATAAAATTCCTTAAAGTTGGAACAGTTGCTGTAATTCACAAGCACGGACACAATCAAGACACAATCTATATAAATATTTTAGTGTCGTCTCTGCAATGTTCATGATATTTACTGAAATTACGACTAAACACTTAGAAGATACAATGGAGTTATCCAGGTAAAGGAACAAACTGGATTTAAAAGTAGACTGAACACGAAGAGCCATTTTAAAGTCGTGAATGCACCTGTAAAACACGCCAATGAATATGAATTACCACTTCACTTCTAATTAATGGATTTCAACCAAGATTATGACAATATTTTAGCAAAATCTTTCATAACAGCCCTTAGGAAAAAATACAGGTATTATACCTCTACTCTTGCATTGTTGAATATAGACGTGAAGTTCCATTAAACTTGATTTGGATGGTGAGGACCCAGAAATGAGATTTTGTATCGCTAAAACTGTTCCTAACGGCACTAGAGAAGTTTTCAGATATCTAAACTGAGGAAATTAGGCAATATGTATTATATTAACTAAATTTTCCGTCGGTGCTTGATATATTTGTTCCGTTACCTGAATCTGTCTTTAAAACAGATCTACAGATGAGCATAAATTTCGCTTCTAGGAATGGCTACAGCTCTGCCCTACTGACAATATACTGCGAAAAACGTAAATGCGTAGAATAACACCCCTTCTGTGCGATGACAAACAGAAAGCAGTCAGTACTAACGAAAACTGGTACGTCATCCCATATGCTGCCTAGATTTCAGATAACTCCATTGAAAAGTTGAAGTCTCGCGACTACAGATCTGCATTTTATAATTCCAAAAGAGTATCAGATTTTTTATTCAATAGAAAATACAAACTGCAACCCTTGGCATAGAGTGGTGTATATAAAATCATGCACAAACACTGTGGAAAAGTATAAGTCGGTCAGTCAGGCAGAGCTGTGGCAATTACGTTATCCGAACATGATCGAAGCTGGAGATTAAGAAAGAAAGATTCGACCTTTGCTGATCACATTTCAACAGAAAGCCACTCATATCATGTAGAATTTGGTGTTATACATTCTGTAAAGCAAAGCAGGAAGGTGGCGCTGCTAGAAATACTGTAAATCAATAAACATGTGGCACAGAATGAGAGCATTGAATTAAATGATCAAACTCAGTGTTCTTTTTTCTCTGTTGTTAATTTTCCTTGGGTGAAAGATAGATCAAAATTCTAATTCAAAATTATTTTTCGTCAACTGATAAATATAGCTCCACATAAAAACTTTTTTCCTTTTTTTTAGTTAATGTAACTACCTCTATCCAAAATACATCTCATCATTTTTATACATTTTGTATCTTCTGTGTAAACAATATCTGTGTAAGTCGCACGTTATTGTATCTGTGTTTAAAACATTCCGTAGTCACCTGAAGATGCCAAAAGCCGATTCGTGACCAAATGAATATAATTTCTGAGGAAACGAGAAACTTTTTCTATTGAATACGTATTAATTGAACGAATCTGAATAATAATAGTTTGCTGATGACATTCTATTTTTGGCCTCTGGTGCTGAAAAACAAGCGCCATCAGATTTAAACTAGGACACAAAGTCAATTACGATAACTTTAAAATGAACAGATCTAAGATAAAATTGTACGAATGATGTCTCAGGATGGGTTGATAGACTTTCTCTATTGAGGGTATTGAAGAAAACGACTGTATGAAGAACGAAATAAATAAATAGAAGAATAAAAATGGTCTGGAGTGTTTTTGGTACACAAAAGCAGATGGACAAAAGAAGTCCTATGATGGATTCCAAGAGATACGAACAGACTTGGTAGATGATCTAGTAGATGGATAGATGACATTACAGACTTGCACGAAAAACAAGGATAGTCACACCTGAACTTTGTAATGTATGAAGAAATTTGAAGGAGGCCTTAATCCATCAGCGTATGCCAAATGGTTGATGACGATAATGATGCTGTTGTGTTATTTCTAAAAAACCGACTTAGTATCGCACAATACGACAATGAGCAACAACAAGAGGCGTCAATCAATTATCAGACTAAGAGACATTCAGAACGGGGTCCGGGACAAGGAAAGGTGAGTTTGATATGTATCCGGAGCGGCAGTAGGGAGGGTATACCGGTGGTGACGGAGATGGAAAGCGAAGTGGCTACTCAACGATTAGGTGGTGAAGCAATTTGTGAGGCTATCAAGGATCAGAAGAACAAAAGAGGAGCGTAGAACAAAAATAGTGTGTCCTTTGCTTCATGGAACGATACTTAAGGACCTTAATCAAAATAAATAATATAAAAAATTGTGAAAAATACCGCCTGTGAAATAAACTTTATTACACATTACAACTATGTGGCAGACCGGACACAAACCAAGAACTTGGCGTTCCGAGGGCAACACTGTGACCGATTGTGGTGTCCAAGCTTATTTCACAACTAGCTCCCATAGCTTGAAGCATCGGCAAGGCCTCTCCCGAAAATTCCAAATTTCATGGAAACTCAGTTGCATATGTTGATGGACTTGCATTTGTGGAAGAGAGAACGTTACTCCGTAATAATTATCCAGCCTGAACTTTGTTTCCAGAATTAGTATTTCGACTTTGCGACGGAGTACGCTCCGTTGACAACCTCTTTTGGAATTAACGCCAGTGGTTGTTATTTCGAGGTACCTGTCGGCATGTGGTCACAGTGAAAGCTTGGAGTCTTGCCATAGCAGAGGAGCGAGATGGACATTTTTATTCCTTAGAACTAAACGAAATAACGGTGGCCGCAACGACTGGCACAGCAATGTTGTTTGGTAGTCTTGTAGCCTAGTTGGCCACAGTCTGAAACACTTCTCGCAATGTCGATATGCAGATGGAATGCACGTAAGTGATGATTAGAGCTCTGATTCTGAAGAACGACATTGCCGGGTAGGGAAAAAAAGTGCTACCTGGTTACATACACTTATTCTGGAAAGGGTTCGTTATACCATAAACTAGTCCTAACTTACTACCAGGCAACGCAGCTACAAGTTTTAGCAGGTAAATGCCGTATTACGCACATTAGATTTCAGCTTGAAATGTGAGTGTACGATGCGACTAAAGCCTAAAGTACACAAGCCCATTCGTAGAGTAAACGTTCATAACAGGTCTCGTTTGTAAGTGACTCGCACATGCTAAGACTTTCTTAGGAAACGTTAACTTCCTTTCAGATCAGAATTCGATAAACAATAAGCATAATGACCCCACGTAATTTGACGATTCATACGTTACTGTCTTCATTATAAGTTAACATTGTTAGGCTTCGTAAGAGAGAGTTTACGATTACAGCGGTGTGCGCAAACCGCCAGATTTCGCATACGAACGGAGCGAACCGTTTCTCCCTCGAGTGATGTTCTCTAGATTCAGTTAAGCGTAATGTGGCTAATGTGAGAAAGATTGCACCTACTGGGAATGAAACTGTGGGGAATTTTAGAACGTGAGAAAGTACGTTCGTAATCTCAGGATATCATGCAATCGTCATGGAACTGTGTCACTCACCTAAGAGATAAAAACTGATTGCAACCATCTCAGTAGGTGTTGCGGTCCACGAAGAGTATTTTCCCCTCTTATCTTCTTTATGCAAATATGAATATTCATACTGTCCACTACTGATGCAGAAGAGATTTTGGTTAACATTTTCTTTAATCAACTCACATGTACTCACATAAATATTAAGATACTAGCAGAACATGAATAGTAGCTATTAAATAAAACTGAAGAAACTGTATCTGACTACTAACAAGAGGATGCAAATTTGCTAGAGGTTACATTTAGCTGGAATTAGCATAAATAATATAACGCAGTATATCCCTAGTTTCTTGTTAATGAAGTATCCAAATTAAGTTTCTGAGAAATGTACATCTTTTGCTAATGCATTTCTTAGCTTTTCCCACGTGTATGAGGTTTCTCCTTATTGAAGAGATCTACAGGACATAATGAATGGATCAAATCTGGACCACTTGATGACTTCTGTATTGCTAGGAGAACCACGAGTACAGTGAAACTGATTCAGGAACAAACCATTGTGAAAGACGTTATCGTGACGGTAATGAAAATGTAAGTGAACTGGTTGAAATCTGTTGGTACGCGAATGGGAGTTGGATGGAGGTTCTTTGCTGCATTCCAATACATAAGAAGACACAGAGACAACGCCTTACTGGAAGACCCTTAGCTGACATAAGAGAACATGAAAGGGAACATTGGACTTGTATGGCTTCGTGGATAAATCTGAGGGAGACCAGTCCTACAGAACCATTTTTCCGAGAGCCGACACTGACTATTATGAAGATGATGATAGCCACTTACTCTCTAAAAAAAATCGTTTCAGTAACGCAAGCATGCGACAAAGAGCTAGAGTAGGAGAGAGCGACAAAGTATCACAGCAAGAGCCGTTCAAGAGGACACCTACCGTGCTGAAACCAGTTCATAAACTCCGATATTAATTACAGACTGAAAGGAGAAATACACTATCAATTCTGACTCGCTTTTAATTTCATTCGGTAGCTAGCTGACTACCAACAAGAATGCAATGCGAACCCTCGCGACAACAGAATTTTTTTCCTAGCGGAAGGGCAAATGAAGAGACGACCATCAGTTCAGAAAGCCGACATTGGCAACAGGCATAGCGGTGAGCTTACCTTTTACTGCAGTCTAGCTATACTTGTAAGTAGTCTGTTTAGGTTTTTATGTTGGTAATATCACGTAGCGCTCTGTATGAAAATCACTGGCTGTGGTGTGTGCAGTCTGTGGCTGGTTGGCATTGTTGGAATATTCGCTGTTGTAGTGTTGGGAGTTGGACGTGAAGAGCGCAAAGCGTTGCGCAGTTGGAGGTGAGCCGCCAGCAGTGGTGGATGTGGGGCGAGAGATGGCAGAGTTTTGAGCGCATTGAACACTATTAAGGTAAATACATTGTTTGTTCTCTATCAAAATCTTTCATTTGCTAAGTATGCCTATAAGTAATTAGTGCCTTCAGTAGTTAGAATCTTTTATTAGTTGGCAGTATTGGCGCTCGCTGTACTGCAGTAGTTCGAGTAACGAAGTTTTTTTTGTGAGGTAAGTGATTCATGAAAGGTATAGGTTATTGTTAGTCAGGGCCATTCTTTTGTAGGGATTGTTGAAAGTCAGACTGCGTTGCGCTAAAAATATTGTGTGTCAGTTTAGTGTTGATCAGAATAAGTAAAGAGCGAAACCTCTGAATACGTTCAGTTTTGCTCAGCTGTTTGAAAATCAAATAACGTAAGAGGTTTATTAGCATAGTAATTTATAATTTTCCAAAGAGTATGTTTCATACTTTCCGCAGAAAATAAAGAGCAGCTAACGGGTAGGCCAATTCCCATCATGATGACTGAACAAAATATTTTCGTTTAATGTTCCTTTACATAAATCTTCCGATATCACTATCACAGAAAATTCCATGTCCTCATACTTTTTCATCAGTATACTAGACATTAACTGATGGGGAGCTACAGGAAGCAGAAGGGGAGACAACTGCCTCAAAGGCTTTGTGAGCGAGATACTGTCAACGATTCGAAATATCGATTAATTTCTGCGTCATCTGCCCACTTTGCCACATTTAGCAAAAGCATGTTTGAGAATCTAATTGTTACAGTGGAGAGTCTCGACTTCCTCCCGTCGAGTGAGTAAGAGTTTATACTGACAGAAACCTATTCCATTTAGAAGTGCGACAGAGATGAAGTTATTTCCGATACTAATACGTTACGTGACTTCAACGTGCCCTCTACAAACACTCGGACGCAGGAACCACTGTTTATCTGAAGACAAAAAAGGAACAAAATAACTTACCAGCGCGATCATCGTACAAAATAATTTACTCCTGAAGCTCATCCAACGTGCTTTGAGTTTGTCTTTCAGTAGATTATTAGCAAGTTTGCTCAGCCTGATTCTACATTATGTCGGTATCATACACCAGTGTGCTGTTTTTACATACGCTCTTATAAGAGAAAACGATGCCGAGGTTAGTGTGGCGGTCTTATGTACAGCACTGCAACGCTTTCAGTCCGTCTTCATGCGGAGTGATGGAATACAAATGCACCCGACCATTTTGACACAACTCCACAGCTCTCAGGCTTTGCGTGGGATACAGAAGGGGACATTGTTATTGGCATTGTTATTACTTGAAAAAGTTTGTAATCTACACTCCTGGAAATTGAAATAAGAACACCGTGAATTCATTGTCCCAGGAAGGGGAAACTTTATTGACACATTCCTGGGGTCAGATACATCACATGATCACACTGACATAACCACAGGCACATAGACACAGGCAACAGAGCATGCACAATGTCGGCACTAGTACAGTGTATATCCACCTTTCGCAGCAATGCAGGCTGCTATTCTCCCATGGAGACGATCGTAGAGATGCTGGATGTAGTCCTGTGGAACGGCTTGCCATGCCATTTCCACCTGGCGCCTCAGTTGGACCAGCGTTCGTGCTGGACGTGCAGACCGCGTGAGATGACGCTTCATCCAGTCCCAAACATGCTCAATGGGGGACAGATCCGGAGATCTTGCTGGCCAGGGTAGTTGACTTACACCTTCTAGAGCACGTTGGGTGGCACGGGATACATGCGGACGTGCATTGTCCTGTTGGAACAGCAAGTTCCCTTGCCGGTCTAGGAATGGTAGAACGATGGGTTCGATGACGGTTTGAATGTACCGTGCACTATTCAGTGTCCCCTCGACGATCACCAGAGGTGTACGGCCAGTGTAGGAGATCGCTCCCCACACCATGATGCCGGGTGTTCGCCCTGTGTACCTCGGTCGTATGCAGTCCTGATTGTGGCGCTCACTTGCATGGCGTCAAACACGCATACGACCATCATTGGCACCAAGGAAGAAGCGACTCTCATCGCTGAAGACGACACGTCTCCATCCGTCCCTCCATTCACGCCTGTCGCGACACCACTGGAGGCGGGCTGCACGATGTTGGGGCGTGAGCGGAAGACGGCCTAACGGTGTGCGGGACCGTAGCCCAGCTTCATGGAGACGGTTGCGAATGGTCCTCGCCGATACCCCAGGAGCAACAGTGTCCCTAATTTGCTGGGAAGTGGCGGTGCGGTCCCCTACGGCACTGCGTAGGATCCTGCGGTCTTGGCGTGCATCCGTGCGTCGCTGCGGTCCGGTCCCAGGTCGACGGGCACGTGCACCTTCCGCCGACCACTGGCGACAACATCGATGTACTGTCGAGACCTCACGCCCCACGTGTTGAGCAATTCGGCGGTACGTCCACCCGGCCTCCCGCATGCCCACTATACGCCCTCGCTCAAAGTCCGTCAACTGCACATACGGGTCACGTCCACGCTGTCGCGGCATGCTACCAGTGTTAAAGACTGCGATGGAGCTCCGTATGCCACGGCAAACTGGCTGACACTGACGGCGGCGGTGCACAAATGCTGCGCAGCTAGCGCCATTCGACGGCCAACACCGCGGTTCCTGGTGTGTCCGCTGTGCCGTGAGTGTGATCATTGCTTGTACAGCCCTCTCGCAGTGTCCGGAGCAAGTGTGGTTGGTCTGACACACCGGTGTCAATGTGTTCTTTTTTCCATTTCCAGGAGTGTAATTGAATGCTAATGATTCTCTGTTGTGCACGAGTGCCACTCCCAATGGCAAATCTTTACTACACGACTGGCCATTAAAATTGCTACACCAAGAAGAAATGCAGATGATAAATGGGTATTCATTGGTCACATATATTATACTATAACTGACATGTGATTATATTTTCACGCAATTTTGGTGCATAGATCCACAGTTCATCAAGAGTAGTGAGTGGCGTATTATGAAGAGCCAGTTGGTCAGCCACCATTGACCAGACGTTTGCAGTTGGTGAGAGACCTGGAAAATATGCTGGCCAGGGCAGCAGTCGAACATTTTCTGTATCCAGAAACATTCGGTCGTGCATTAATCTTCTGCAATGTAGGGTTTCGCAGGGATCGAATGAATGCTAGAGCCACGGGTCGTAACACATGTGAAATGTAACGTCCACTGTTCAAAGTGCCGTCAATGCGAACAAGAGGTGACCGAGACGTGTAACCAATGGCACCCTATACCATCACGCCGGTTGGCACGCCAGTATGGCGATGGCGAATACACACTTCCAATGTGCGTTCACCGCGATGTCGCTAAACACGGATGCGACCATCGTGATGTGTAAACAGATCCTGGATTCATCCGAAAACATGACGTTTTGCCCTTTGTGCACCCAGGTTCGTCGCTGAGTACACCATCGCAGGCGCTCCTGTCTGTGATGCAGCGTCCAGGGTAACCGCAGACATGGTCACCGAGCTGATAGTCCATGCTGCCTCAAACGTCTTCGAACTGTTTGTGCAGATGGTTGTTGTCTTGCAAACGTCCCCATCTGTTGACTCGGGGATCGAGACGTGGCTGCACGATCCGTTACAGCCATGCGGATAAGATGCCTGTCATCTCGATTGCTTGTTATACGACGCCGTTGGAATCCAGCACGGCGTTCCGTATTACCCTCCTGAACCCACCGATTCCACATTCTGCTAACAGTCATTGGATCTCGACCAACTCGAGCTGCAATGCCGCGATACGATAAACCGCAATCGCGATAGGCTACAATCCGACCTTTACCAAAGTCGGAAACGTGATGGTACGCACTTCTTTTCCTTACACGAGGCATCACAACAACGTTTCACCAGGCAACGCCAGTCAACTGCTGTTTGTGTATGAGAAATCGGTTGGAAACTTTCCTTGTGTCAGCACGTTGTAGGTGTCGCCATCGGCGGCAACCTTGTGTGAATGCTCTGGAAAGCTTATCATCTGCATATCACAGCATCTTCTTCCTGTCGGTCCTCGTGGTGTACCAATTTTAATGGCCAGTAGTGTGCATGTACACTGTCCGTTGAAGTTAATGTGACCACCCGTCGAAAGCCTGGAGAACCACTTTAACTAAGTTTCGCAGTGCGAAACGCACAGGAAGAGAGCCAGTGAGGTTCCAGAAGGTACCGACAGCGATGTGGAGCCCTGCCGACTCCAGTCCCAGCCGGTTGCCCCACGACTCTTGGTTGAGGATCCAAGGCGCGAACAGACCGATCGATGTGGTCCCACATGTTCTCGATTGAGTTTAAATCCAGGATGTTTGGTGGCCAGGGGAGTACAGTAAACTCATCCTGGTGGTCTCAGAACTGCGCACGTACACAGCAAGCAGCATGACACGTTGCGTTGTGCTGCTGGTATACGTCATCATACCTAGGAGAAACAAACTGCCTGGAGGGACGGAAATGGTCCCAAAGGGTAGACGCATATCTGTGGTGATCCATTGTGCCTTCCAGAATGACGACATCACCCAGGGAATGTCACGAAAATAACTGTTGTTGTTGCTCTGGTCTTCAGTCCTGAGACTGGTTTGATGCAGCTCCCCATGCTACTGTATCCTGTGCAAGCTGCTTCATCTCCTAGTATCTACTGCAACCTTCATCCTTCTGAATCTGCTTAGTCTCGCTCTACGACTTTTACCCTCCACGCTGCATTCCAATACTAAATTTGTGGTCCCTTGATGCCTCAGAACATTTCCCGCCAACCGTTCCCTTCTTCTAGGCAAGTTGTGCCACAAACTCCTCCCCAATTCTATTCAATACCTCCTCATTAGTTATGTGATCTACCTATCTAACCTTCAGCTTTTTCCTGTAGCATTACATTTCGAAAGCTTCTATTCCCATCGTGTCCAAACTATTTATCGTCCACGTTTCACTTCCATACATGGCTACACTCCATACAAATACTTTCAGAAACGTCTTCCTGACACTCAAATCTGTACTCGATATTAATAAATTTCTCTTCAGAAACGCTTTCCTTGCCGTCGCCAGTGTACATTTTATATCTTCTCTACTTCGACCATCATCAGTTATTTTGCTCCCCAAGTAGCAAAACTCCTTTACTACTTTAAGTGTCTCATTTCCTAATCTAATTCAGCATCACCCGGCTTAATTCGACTACATCCCATTATCCTCGTTTTGCTTTTGTTGATGTTCATCTTATATCCTCCTTTCAAGACACTGTCCACTCCATTCAACTGCTCTTCCAGGTCCTTTGCTGTCTCTGACAGGATTACAATGTCATCGGTGAACCTGAAAGTTTTTAAAACCTACTTCGAATTTTTCTTTTGTTTCCTTTACTGCTTGCTCAATATACAGATTGAAAACATCGGGGAGAGGCTACAACCCTGTCTAACCCCTTTCCCAACCGCTGCTGCCCTTTCATGCCCTCGACTCTTATAACTGCCATCTACTTTCTGTACAAATTGTAAATAGCCTTTCACTTCCTGTATTTTACCCCTGCCACGTTCATAATTTGAAAGAGAGTGTTCCTCCAGTCAACATTGTCAAAAGCTTTCTCTTTGTCTACAAATGCTAGGAACGTAGGTTTGCCTTTCCTTAATCTTTCTTCTAAGATAAGCCGTAAGGCCAGTATTGTCTCACGCGTTCCAACATTTCTACGGAATCCAAACTGATGTTCCTTGAGGTCGGCTTCTACCAGTTTTTCCATTCGTCTGTAAAGAATTTTTCGAAAATAACTAGCCAGACGATAATACTCGCTCCTGGTTGCAGGATGATTGTTTACAGATGTTTCACACCGTACACGCCAACGGCCGTGTGTTCGATGGAGCGCAAAATGTGATTCCGTACAGTTGCGGTACTGGTGTGTAAATCCCAGCCTCCGTCGCCGATGGGCAGCAGTCAGCACAAATGCATGGACCAGCCGCCTACCGCTGTGACACGTACGCAGCAATGTTCACTGGACGGTTGTTGAGCAGACGCTCTTGGTAGCCACGCGGTTTATCTGGCGATCGGTTTCTCCCCAGTTGCACGCGTATTCTCTGCAGCCGTCGTTCACCTTTGTCATCTATGGCCCGTTGTGCACGACAAATGCCTTGGTGCTGGTTTTGGATAGCGCCATTTTGGCATGCACGATCTACTTTAACCATGACTGCATCCGAACAGGTTTCAAACTCAGCGGTTTCCGAAAATCTTCCACCCTTGATCCGAAAGCCCATGACCCCAAAAGTCCATGAGCACAAATCGCTTCTTTAGGGCATTACAACGAAGACTGCAATTTTTTCGCATCCCCTAACGCGCTTTTTATATCCCCTCCGCCACTGGTGCTCCCAATTGCCGTCTGCGAGTGCTTATTCCACGCTGACTTCGAATATAGGAGATGGCCACATTAATGTAACTGGATCGCATTTGTTTAGTTGTGGGGGCCGGTTGGTGCACTACTCTTTGGTTGTCAACTTAATATGCTTCTGTGCTCGCCGCTTCTGAAATTGTTATGCTTAATGCCTACACATTTGTCCATTGACTGTGACGACTGCTGGAAATGTAAACATGTGTATCTCTAGAAAAAGATGTTTTCATCATATGCATCGGGCATGGATGTGTGTGATGTCCTTAGGTTAGTTAGGTTTAAGTAGTTCTAAGTTCTAGCGCACTTATGATGTTAGAAGTTAAGCCCCATAGTGCTCAGAGCCATTTGAACCATATAAAAATCGAATCACCTTCGCTAGTTAACCACTCCCAGATTTGTGGCAGTTAAAGGGCAATACGCTCGTGCCCAGTAAACTTTTGCTGGGAGCGCTGAAACAAGAGGCGACACTTTCCCAAAAAACTCACTTGTGACAACTTTGTAAATGAGATCAGATATGGAAAACGAATCTGAATTCTTCACTTGCAGTCTTTCGTGGTGACAAGAGAACAATACACGATTAGGATATGCGCGTACTTTTTTTTCTCACTGATATAATGAACGGAGGAGTAAAGATAAAGTGTGATTTTGATAAGATTTTTCTTTGTCAGCTACTGATGGAGCTTGGTAAGTGTAAGAATCAAGTAGATTCAATTATGCTGCCACTTAAATATTCTCCTGTTCTTTTATTTAACATAAACAGAAAAATACGAAGGTATGCTACAATTATTTCTGTTATTCTTGCTGGGTTTACTAGATATTACAGTTTTATGCGACGAAGCGATACAATAAAAAGAACAGACACACAAAAATCTACAATACAAAGACTTAGCTCAATATTTACTTTTTATTGGTTAATTCACGCCTCTCCATGATTCTCTTTCCGTATACTATGTAAGTTTCTAAGAAACAAATATCAGTATTTAGTATTCCTTCTATGGTATCGATTACAGGTGTTATGAAGTAACAATTTATAAATAAGGCTAATTTAGTCGACAGACCGAGAATATTGATAGTAATTCTATCAAATGGCATTCAGTTAAGTTGCACGCATAAACTGCGAACTGAAACGAATCGTATTCAGTACCAAAAACTTTCGGAGAGCAAAAATCAGAAGAATTGCCATCAATATTCCGAAGATACCGCTATTAGTGAACTTGATTCTGAAGTTAGAATACAGTGACGAAGTAAATATATAAAGTGAAACATACAGATCACCAATAAGCGCATAGTGCACTTTCGTTTGAAGAAGTCATTGGTTTTGCAGCATCCAACGCTAACAAATAAGGAAAGATGATTTCAGACAGAGATATCTAACACATATTCGGGGTAAACAGAGTCAGCAATATCTGTGAAGTATAGCTTAAATAAAATAAGTATATTTGTTTCATGTTGACGCTTGTAGTATAGCATGGCAAATAATTCATTAGAAGCAAGAACTGTATGATTTTAAGAACAGAGTAGAAAATATCCAGGTGGACTGCACCGATATTCCAAACTATCACAGATGCTAGCTAACCCAAATGTTTTGTTAAATGTAGAACATTGAAATACCGGCACCGAGGTCCAACTCGGAATATGGCGCAGACGTTTTCAGAGAAAGGAAAATGGATCTCGCTTTGACACGGTTTGAAGACAGCATTAGCGCTCATAAATATAACACTAGGAATAAAAGTGACGTTTACTATGATTTTTCCGGTGCACGATATTTGTTTCAGTTAATCAGTTTGAACATAGATTAAATTTGAAATGCATACAAGTAGAAATAACTTATTTAATGATTAGCAAAGTTTTCACTTGGAACACGTTTTTCTAAGGCATGTGACGTGTTCCACGTCGTAGCGAGATGTAGCAAGAATGTTTCAGCTTACTGATGTGACACAAAACGGAGAAACTTAGAAAGAGTGTTACGGGCTCCGTGTGACAATGTCATTCCTCTCTTTGCCACTATTGAGACTGCTAGAGAGATAGGTCAAGTTATTTCACGAAATTTGTTTCAATGCAACTATCTCTCGTTGGAGCACAACCAGGAAAACCCATGAAATCGAAGTTTTATGAAACAAGGAAGGTCTATCCGTGAACTGCACGAGAATCATGACTGGAGAGTTTGGCAACAAATGACTGTGTAATTATCTTCTTTTCATGTCTTTAATTTGAAAGCACTGCATGGTAGGCAAGAACAGACAAAAAAGAATGGGTCATTGTTTATGGAAAGGAGCAGTCTTGTCATGTTATTATGGCAGACAGTATTTCGAACTGGCTCAAAATTTAAATAATGTTTCACAGCATCGTTACAAGATTGCAGTAAATGCGCGATATCAGAGTGAGCAACAATTATAATTTTAGGTGAGTTCTTTCGCTGTTTGAAGGAGCCTGATGAAAATAGTGAAAAGGATATACTATCCTAATGTCCTTATTTGTTTTAGCGAAAATAAAAATCAGTCGTCACCTGCACATTTTTAAATTTCTCAAAAAAGTGAGCTTCGGAACGACTTCTATGAACAAAATTATACTTTTTCTAATGTTCTGCAAATATCATTAATAATAAGTAATACTTACAGAACATCAGGAAAGCATTTCTTTTTTAATATAATAATAATTTTTTTCACTTTTTAGTAGAGTCTTTCTATTTATAGCATTTTGTAGTTGCACATATGTAAGCAGAAGAGTATTTTACTGTAGCGTTCAGTCAGTCATGTTGAGTACTCCCTAGGTTCCGCTGGACCTCACCAAAGATATGAATGTCCATCCTTCTCAACGATGGATCCTTCTGATCGATGATCCGTGGGACTTCGGCCGTTCACTTTGGTAATAACATGAAACACCGGAAGCCGTCGTTTTGATGTTATACTGCAAGCAGTGAACTCAGATTGTATTTACTATTCCATCAATGGCCAACATCTATGAACTGACTTTCATAGAATACTGTAGCAGCGATGTTATGTCTGCAGCCATCAACAGCTAGTGGTTGACGGTTGCGGACACAACACCGCTGTTGCAGCAGTCTATGAAAGTCAGTTCATAGATGTTGACCTCTGATGGGATCGCGTATACGATCGGAATTCACCCACTCAGCGTCAGCTATGGCCTGAAGACTGTGTATTGAGTCATCGAAACTGGTTGCAATATCATAAAATAACATCAAAACGACGGCTGCTGGTGTTTCATAATACGAGGGTCAGTCAAAAAGTAATGCCTCCTATTTTTTTTTCTACGTTTAATTGTCAGGAAATTTAAATGCAATTACATAGGTTGAAAACCACAACATTGAGGATCATTTTGTCATTTTTCAATGTAATCTCCGCCCATCTCTACAGTTTTGGTCCATCTTTGAACAAGGGCATGTATCCCAGCACGGTAAAAATCACAGCTCTGCTTCCTAAGCCATTGACGCACGGATGTTTTGACGGCCTCCTCATCTTCAAAATGAATCCCACGATGAGCTTCTTTTAGTGGCCCGAACAGATGGAAGTCTGATGGTGCCAGGTCAGGGCTGTATGGGGGATGAGGCAAAACTTCCCATCCAATTTTGACAATCTCGTAAGAGGTGTGACGACTGGTGTGTGGTCTTGCATTGTCATGCAAAAGAAGAACATCTGCCATTGATTTTGTTGGGCGAACTCGCTGAAGACGTGCTTTAAGTTTTTTGAGGGTTGTGACGTATTGAACAGAATTTATTGTGCATCCCTGCTCCAAAAAATCAACCAGAATCACACCCTCTGTATCCCAGAAAACTGTTGCCATAACTTTCCCTGCCGATCGCACAGTTTTGAATTTTTTCTTCCTCGGCGAGCTTGTGTGACGCCACTCCATTGACTGCCTCTTTGATTCGGGTTCAAAAAAATGCACCCATGTTTCGTCCCCAGTCACAATTTTTTTCAGAAACTCATCTCCCTCCAAACGGAAGCGCTGCAAGTGTTGGGAGGCTATTGTTTTCCTTGCCTCTTTATTCTGATCGGTTAACATTCTTGGAACCCACCGTGCACAAACTTTTGAGTACCCCAATTGTTTAATAATCGTGATCACACTGCCTTTACTAAGAGAAATAATGCGACACACTTCATCTGCAGTCACCCGACGGTCACCACGAATGATGTCATCAACTTGCTGAATGTTGTGTGGAGTCACTGCACTCACCGGCCTGCCGCTCCGCTTTTCGTCAGTCAACGGTGTTTGCCCTTCAGCTTCCTTACAACGACGAACCCATCGTCTAACAGTGCTGACATCCACTGTCACAACACCAAACACCTTCTTCAGTCTTTCATGAATGCGTATGGGCGTTTCACCTTCTGCATTCAAGAATTCAATCACACAACGCTGTCTCAAACGAACATCGATGTCGGCCATCTTACAAACTTCTGCTGTGCTGCCACCTGTTGACACAGAAAGTTACTACTGCAGTGGATTGCAGAAGAAGGTTTGAGGAATGGCGCCAAATTCAAATTTTTCACTTAACTTAATTTTTTTTAAGAAGAAAAAAAATGGGAGGCATTACTTTTTGACCGACCCTCGTATAATGTCCCCAAGGATAGTTTAACCAGCGAAAAAATGCTCCTGTCTGAGCACAAAAAATGCGAGTATGCTTGTTTAAAAGACTCGGATTGAAAATGGGGCACCAGCTGCTTCATTCTAACTTCCTCAGCACCTTTGCGCTGTTTTTGATACGTAACTCACATCTCACGCGCACAAGCTCTCCTACCCACTAGTCGCTCATACACATCCACTCCCAAATGCCCATCCATACTCACTCACTCACTCAGCCCATTCGCAGTCATTATCTCTTTGTGACTCTCCAGCTGCCACTGTCTCCTCTCCCACAGCCATAGTCTCCTTCCTTCTGTGCTACTACTACTCTCTCCTCTCACTGTTATTACCTCCCTCCTACTCTCTCTTACTGCTACTATCTCATTCATAGCTTCCCACTGCTGCTGTCTCTTCTCAATGCCACTACCTCTCTCTTCCTGCTTCATTCTTTTACTAGCACTTCTCTGTAGCTGTCAACTATGTTCCACTGACATGTGTCCCTATCTTCCTCTCACACTACCATTGTGTACTTCACTCTTTGCTTATCACAGCCGGCCGCTGTAGCCGAGCGGTTCTAGGCGCGTCAGTCTGGAACCGCGCGACCGCTACGGTCGCAGGTTCGAATACTGCCTCGGGCATGGATGTGTGTGATGTTCTTAGGTTAGTTAGGTGTAAGTAGTTCTAAGTTCTAGGGGACTGATGACCTCAGATGTTAAGTCCCATAGTGCTCAGAGCCATTTGAACCTTGCCACAACCCGTATCTACTAACTTCTAGTATTTATTGCTTTTCCGTCTCTTTCGCACTAACACTGTCTCCTTTCTCTCTCAGCACGAAAAAAGAGCGAATATGTTTGCGTGCAAAAAATTTTAGGGAAAATTTTTGAAGGTGTTGTGGAATATAGAAAGAGGTAGATGGTTTCCCACTTTTCAGTCAGAATCTTTTAAACACGAGCACATTCGCCTTTATTGTGCTGCGATAGTCAGTAAAATTTTGATAGTTTACTAAGGCGGGACTGAAATAACGAAAAACTAATTTTACATTTCAGGCAGGATTAGAAGTGCGCAAAACTTTTACATATGCTTCAGTACTTCAACACGGGTTTCCCAGTACCATTCTGATGATAAAGGAGACACTTTATAGCCTATTTCTCTGTTCTATGTCACTTTGTAAACTACTTCTTCGCCTCACTCCCGATATTTCAAGCGTATATTATGTACACAGTTACGGTAGCTTTGACCCTATGTATCTCGGAAAAGGATAAAGATATCAAGAATATTTCCAACGTTGTTTGAGGTCGGCATCTTAGGGATATATTGTAAAAATTATAACGATTTGATGCGTATATACGCGGTTCGGTTTTGGTACACAAAAACTATGTTTTTCGTATTTTCTCTGGAAGCAACCATGAACTAAGTACTACCTCCATAAGCCCGTTAAGACGCGCCGTAGGTCACATCTAAAGCTAAAAACCAACCGATTTGCTCCATTTGCCTAAGCTGGGAGAATTGTGTAAAGTTGAAACTTTGACGCTGTCCTGTAGGATAGTTACAGAAAGCCGATGCTTCTGTTGGGTGTACAAATACTCCCTAACCCAAAGTCTGTCCAAATATTCAAAAGACTTCAGCCTACCTTTCTGTTCCCAATAGAACATGAGGTATGGGCCCCGGAAAATGATGTTTTCTGCGCAGCGTTTTGGAGTATATTAGGTGGCGCATGCAGTCGCTTGCGTGCTGAACGACATTTTGTCCGTTAACAAAAGTGTGGTATGCACTTGTGATTTTGGACTATAAAATCAGCGAAGAATTTTTATAGCAGGAGAAAAAAATAAGTGATAGTTAAGGGGAGGTTTACTGTCTTTTGGTTCCAAACATCGTTTTTTTAAAAAAAAATTGCATTTTTGGATCCATAATAGTGCTCAGAATCTACCCCTGAAACGGTTTTTCCGAATACGCAATGGAAGTGTTTGTTATTAGCGGTTGAACAAAAAATGAACCTGCCTGAAATCGGCCTTTTTCAAGCAGCAGTTTTTTTTCGGAGGACCAGTTATTGTAGTGGGGCTTGGGAGGAAACACACAAAATTCAAATGTAGATTTGAACGCGTGTGTTTCGAAGTTAGCCCTCAAGAATTTGCGTTCTGGTGCGAAGAATGTGGAGATTGAATCTTTCCTGGCAGTTACCAGCTTCAACGAAGGATATTGAGAAAATCTGAAGACCATGACAAGGATGTCCGTCACCCTGGGACTCCATTCGACGCAGTTCGCCAAGCATTCGGACGACCTCCGGCTTCAAGTGGCTGAAAACCGAATGTCACCGGCCGTACGAGCGGCTCTGAAGCAGCGCAGGATGACCCAGTTCGGACAGAACGCCCTGTATGAGGAAGAGGAAGGACTAGTTTATGGACCCGGAACAGCAGATTGAACGTACGTTGCATAATATTGCATTAATATGTAGTCAAAACATCAAACGCGTTTTTCTCGTAAAGTTTTTTTTTTATCTCGCGGTATGGTAACTACAAAACTACTGAACGGATTGTCAAGAGTCTTTGTTTCCGACGAAGCTAACGAAATTGTCTAGCAGTTGTACCACTTTTATTCCGATCCATCAACTATAAATATTTTTAGTTGGACGACGAAGTAGAAAAACCCATGAAAAAAAAACATTTTTTTTTTCAAATGGGCGCCATTTAGTTTCCTATGGTCCAAATAACTTAAGAGAGATAATCTTATATACTTCGCTAACGTCAACTGAATTTTCATTTCAGACGAGCCGGCTGACCTGTGACATACCACACGTGGAGGTCTACATCGAAATTTTGTTTCGTTCCGACGCCACGTCCGCCTTTGCTCTTCAACATTTATGGTGAAAAAAATTCCAGTTTCTAGAAGAAATATCAATAAACATTTTGACCAAATCTGACATTGATATCTATAACACATCCCGAGAAAAAAATTCTCCAAGAGCATGCTTTTTTCGGGCCAAAGATAGTAAACCTCCCCTTAAAAATTTGATTTAAACCTAATCAAAACCTGCGTTTGGATCAAACATCCCAATTATGTGGAACATGGAGAACCATCGATCTCTCAGTGGGAGAACGACGAAGCCTCGCAGCTGGCCGTTACGGCACTTAGGTCGTTGCACGGAGGGGCAGCAACCAGATGCAGAGCTATGATAGCAGCCTGCCTGCCACTCTCTGCGTTCTCTGTACTCCTTCCTCAACAGGCCCGGTCACGCAGTCAGGACTGCAGTAATTAATACCTTATGTAACACCCACCAAACTGGGCCATCTTCTCTCTAGGGACGGGGCACAAGGTCGGAATAATTCAAGGAGAACTTCTGCACCTCTGTATCACGTACTACATTTTCTCGATAACTGAATTACTGCAGATTCAGAGGTGTTACGCTAAGAATCTCCGTATTTAACGGTATGCTTTGCCACATTCAGTGCAGCGATCGCATTGGCCTTATACACTACTGGCCATTAAAATTGCTACACTAAGAAGAAATGCAAATATTAACGGGTTATCACTGGACAAATATATTATACTACATCTGACATGTGATTACATTTTCACGCAGTTTGGGTGTATAGATCCTGAGAAATCAGTATCCAGGACAACCGCCTCTGGCCGTAATAACGGCCTTGATACGCCTGAGCATTGAGTCAAACGGAGCTTGGGTGGCGTGTACAGGTACAACTGCCCATGCAGCTTCAACACGATACCACAGTTCATCAAGAGTAGTGACCGGCGTATTGTAACGAGCCAGTTGCTCGGCCACCACTGACCGGACGTTTTCAACTGGTGAGAGATCTGCAGAATGTGCTGGCCAGGGCAGCAGTCGAACATTTTCTGTATACAGAAAGGCCCGTACACGACCTGCAACATGCGGTCGTGCATTATCCTCCTGAAATGTAGGGTTTCGCAGGGATCGAATGAAGGGTAGAGCCACGGGTCGTAACACGTCTGAAATGTAAAAAAAAAGTTCATGATCTACTCAAATAAACAGCTACGTATGAATTGTAATTTCTGCCGGCCTCTGTGACCAAGCAGTTCTAGGCGCTTCAGTCCGGAACCACGCGGCTGCTACGATCGGAGGTTCGAATCCTGCCTCGGGCATGGATGTGTGTGATGTCCTTAATTAGGTTTAAGTAGTTCTAAGTCTAGGGGACCGATGACCTGACATGCTCAGTACCATAGTTCTTAGAGCCATCTGGGCCATTTGCAATTTCTTTAGTACCTTACTTCTCGAATTCATTGTCAAAACAATAAAGGCTGTTGTATTTACATATAGACATTGCAGCACTCTCTGCGATTTCCTGGACAGTGTTTGGAAGTGAGTTCTTCGTACCACTATTAATATCTCCGCTTCTGCTTCCACTCACAAATCAGGGAACATAAAAATTACTCCTCTTATGCCTTAAAATACCTTTTCGTATTCTTGCGTTCCTTGCATTAATCTTATTACGTAACAACAAAATGGAAAGCATTGTTCCGGCTTGCTTGTGACGCATACGGTGTGACGTTTGTTTCTGTTGTATACTGGACGTTCGTAATAATGTAGTTAGTTCTGTGCGTCACAGATCCTGCGAACAAGTACCATACTTGAGTAGGCACATACTGTGAGAGCAGCTGTCTCGCGAGCGGGCAGTGTCCCCTAGTATCCAACTCCGGCTTTAAATATGGGGCGGTCGTGATTCCTACACGTTCATTAGGGCCCAACATGTATACGAGATCGGCATATTGGCGTTCATTTCAAGCCTATATGTATATATGCCGTTTCTGAGCACCAGCAGGTTGAGAATTACTGGAAAACCCGTTGTTAGCTGTGTGATTCGTTCCAGTAAAATAATGAGAAACATCATATTTGTGGCAAAAGAATTATTGTGACTTGCGTATTATGAGAGTAGGCTATTTGAAGGCAGCGACAAACTGAAGATCCACCAAAAACGCATTGTTCTTGGTACAATTTGTTATAATCAGATTTTCAGTTTGCAACATAATTATCTACGATTAACGTTTTTAGCAAGGGGTAAGACAATATGATTAAACGCTTAGTGGCAGTTGATGGTTTAGCTAGCCGGCACGGTAACTCAGCGTGTTGCAGGCACGGTAGCTCAACGTGTTCGGTCAGAGGGATAGATGGCCTCTGTAATAAAAAAACTGAGTTAATGGATGAACAACGAACTGAAATGGCTTTTTTTCGACGTCCGCCCAGAGCAGATACAACGAACAAAAACGAACAAAATGAGATAAAAAAAGCGTGTTCGGTCAAAGGGTTAGGTGCCTTCTGTAATAAGAAAACTGAGTTAGTGGATCAACGACGAACTGAAACGGGCGTCTTGCGACGTCCGCCCCCAGCAGATACTACGAACTAAAACGAACAAAATCAGATCAATTTAAAAAAAGCGTAATGAGTAGCGTCTGTCTGACTTTTTGTTAGGGCGGTGGTTCGCGTCTTAACACTTCCAAAATTTTTTTCATAACATTCGCATTTTTATTAGCTTCTGATACTTTATTATTCCTCCACCCATGAACCATGGACCTTGCCGTTGGTAGGGAGGCTTGCGTGCCTCAGCGATACAGATAGCCGTACCGTAGGTGCAACCACAACGGAGGGGTATCTGTTGAGAGGCCAGACAAACGTGTGGTTCCTGAAGAGGGGCAGCAGCCTTTCCAGTAGTTGCAGGGGCAACAGTCTGGATGATTGACTGAACTGGCCTTGTAACACTAACCAAAACGGCCTTGCTGTGCTCGTACTGCGAACGGCTGAAAGCAAGGGGAAACTATGGCCGTAATTTTTCCCAAGGGCATGCAGCTTTACTGTATGATTAAATGATGATGGCGTCCTCTTGGGTAAAATATTTCGGAGGTAATATAGTCCCCCATTCGGATCTCCGGGCGGGGACTACTCAAGAGGATGTCGTTATCAGGAGAAAGAAAACTGGCGTTCTACGGATCGGAGCGTGGAATGTCAGATCCCTTAATAGGGCAGGTAGGTTAGAAAATTTAAAAAGGGAAATGGATAGGTTAAAGTTAGATATAGTGGGAATTAGTGAAGTTCGGTGGCAGGAGGAACAAGACTTCTGGTCAGGTGACTACAGGGTTATAAACACAAAATCAAATAGGGGTAATGCAGGAGTAGGTTTAATAATGAATAGCAAAATACGAATGCGGGTAAGCTACCACAAACAGCATAGTGAACGCATTATTGTGGCCAAGATAGATACGAAGCCCACACCTACTACAGTAGTACAAGTTTATATGCCTACTAGCTCTGCAGATGACGAAGAAATTGGAGAAATGTATAATCAAATATAAGAAATTATTCAGATAGTGAAAGGTGACGAAAATTTAATAGTGATGGGTGACTGGAATTCGGTAGTAAGAAAAGGGAGAGAAGGAAACGTAGTAGGTGAATATGGACTAGGGCAAAGAAATGAAAGAGGAAGCCGCCTCGTAGAATTTTGCACAGAGCACAACTTAATCATAGCTAACACTTGGTTCAAGAATCATAAAAGAAGGCTGTATACATGGGAGAAGCCTGGAGATAATGACATGTTTCAGATAGATTATATAATGGTAAGACAGAGATTTAGGAACCAGGTTCTAAATTGTAAGATATTTCCAGGGGCAGATGTGGACTATGAGCAAAGAAGGGAAAGCAGAAAGGTGGAAGGAGTATATAGAGGGTCTATACAAGGGCGGTGTACTTGAGGACAATATTATGGAAATGAAAGAGGATGTAGATGAAGATGAAATGGGAGATACGATACTGCGTGAAGAGTTTGACAGAGCACTGAAAGACCTAAGTCGAAACAAGGCCCACGGAGTAGACAACATTCCATTGGAACTACTGACGGCCTTGGGAGAGCCAGTCCTGACAAAACTCCACCATCTGGTGAGCAAGATGTATGAGACAGGCGAAATAGCCTCAGACTTCAAGAAGAATATAATAATTCCAATCCCAAAGGAAGCAGGGGTTGACAGATGTGAAAATTATCGAACTATCAGTTTAATAAGTCACAGCTGCAAAATAATAACGCGAATTCTTTACAGACGAATGGAAAAACTAGTAGAAGCCGACCTCGGGGAAGATCAGTTTGGATTCCGTAGAAATGTTGGAACACGTGAGGCAATACTGACCCTACGACATATCTTAGAAGAAAGATTAAGGAAAGGCAAACCTACATTTCTAGCACTTGTAGACTTAGAGAAAGCTTTTGACAATGTTGATTGGAATACTCTCTTTCAAATTCTGAAGGTGGCAGGGGTAAAATACAGGGATCGAAAGGCTATTTACAATTTGTACAGAAACCAGATGGCAGTTATAAGAGTGGAGGGGCATGAAAGGGAAGCAGTGGTTGGGAAGGGAGTGAGACAGGGTTGTAGTCTCTCCCCGATGTTATTCAATCTGTATATTGAACAAGCAGTGAAGGAATCAAAAGAAAAATTCGGAGTAGGTATTAAAATCCATGGAGAAGAAATAAAAACTTTGAGGTTCGTCGATGACATCGTAATTCTGTCAGAGACAGCAAAGGACTTGGAAGAGCAGTTGAACGGAATGGAGTGTCTTGAAAGGAGGATATATATCAACAAAAGCAAAACGAGGATAATGGAGTGTAGACGAATTAAGTCGGGTTATGCTGACGCAATGAGATTAGGAAATGAGACATTTAACGTAGTAAAGGAGTTTTGCTATTTGGGGAGCAAAATAACTGATGATGGTCGAAGTAGAGAGGATATAAAATGTAGACTGGCAATGGCAAGGAAAGCGTTTTTGAAGAAAAGAAATTTGCTAACATCGAGTATAGATTTAAGTGTCAGGAAGTCATTCCTGAAAGTATTCGTATGGAGTGTAGCTATGTATGGAAGTGAAACATGGAAGATAAATAGTTTGGACAAGAAGAGAATAGAAGCTTTCGAAATGTGGTGCTACAGAAGAATGCTGAAGATTAGATGGGTAGATCACATAACTAATGAGGAAGTATTGAATAGGATTGGGGAGAAGAGAAATTTGTGGCACAACTTGACCAGAAGAAGGGATCGGTTGGTAGGACATGATCTGAGGCGTCAAGGGATTACCAATTTAGTATTGGAGGCCAGCGTGGAGGGTACAAATCGTAGAGGGAGACCAAGAGAAGGCTACACTAAGCAGATTCAGAAGGATGTAGGTTGCAGAAGGTACTGGGAGATGAAGGAGCTTGCACAGTATAGAGTAGCATGGAGAGCCGCATCAAACCAGTCTCAGGACTGAAGACCACAACACAACAACACTTTATTATTAGTTTAATATAAGTATATGCTATAATATTTGATGTTATGTAACTGTAAGTTCACCTTTTGAGGGGTGACTTTGTTCGATTGGCTTAATCTACAGGACAGCTTGCGCTACTTGTATAAAGATATTTTGCTCGTTTTTCTTTTACGCTTCGTAATTCACATCCAAAGATTCTGCTACTGGGTAGGAACAGTGATCAATTAAGACTGACCTTGGGGTTTTACTAAAATGTGTGAATGATGAAAAAATGGTTCAAATGGCTCTGAGCACTATGGGACTTAACATCTATGGTCATCAGTCCCCTAGAACTTAGAACTAGTTAAACCTAATTAACCTAAGGTCATCACACAAGGGAATGATGAAATAATGTTTATGTTATGCATAGAACTATTCCAAATTTGTACCGCACTGTTTCTAATGGAACTTTTGTAAGCCTGTGTCCTTATTGATTGGACATGGTACTTTCCTTTTCGTGGACGATGGAGGAAATGTGCGTTTTAATAGAGCTAACGTGGGAATTTTACGCGCTCCCGTTGAGTAAACAGTGTGATTTACGAAGTAGAAACATCCCTGAGCTGCGCTGGAGTGCGTTGCGATCGCGTATACCCAGCACCGACTCAAAGGAAGGCCTCGGCGCTTGATCATGACGTCACGTCAGCTAGGCACGGCGAACGCCAGGTCTGTTGCAGGCATACTCACAATGGTGGTGTTTCCCGCTCTGACACAGGAAAATGTGAAGCTATTGGCGGTAGTTGACCAACACACATTGTTCTGAGAGATAACTACAATCAAAAATGGCTCTGAGCACTATAGGACTTAACAGCTGTGGTCATCAGTCCCCTAGAACTTAGAACTACTTAAACCTAACTAACCTAAGGACATCACACACACCCATTCCCGAGGCAGGATTCGAACGTGCGACGTAGCGGTCGCGGGTCTCCAGACTGTAGCGCCTAGAACCGGTCGGCCACTCTGGCCGGCATATCTACAATCAATTAATTGTGAAATTCATTACACTTCTTAACAAATAGTGTACTCCTGAACTTAAATTTCGACCTGTTTTAAAGACTGGCATATAAAAACAACTTCATGGTCCAGCAGCAACAGAATTCGTGTTCTTTAACTTATTTGTAAATCTGAGGAAGTTACGTTTGTACTGGGTTGCTTATACAAGAAACTATGAACATATTGGTGCTCTTCTTTAGGTATCTTGGTTGACTATGGGGTGAGGAGCACTCAGTGTTAATGAAATATCTTGTGATTGTACACGTTGGGAGAGGAAATTGGGGACAGAAGAAGAGGCAAAAGAGAGATACTTGTTTTAGCAAATAAATTTTTTTTATCTTATAAAGTAACTCCTTTCAGTTGCAAGAGGGGAATATTTTTCTTTCCTAATGTGCATGTTTAAAAAAGTTTAAGCTCAGCAGTATTTTCGATGTATTAAGCTATTTTGTTTCCTGTTTAGAATTCCTTTCGTTGAAAACGACTGTAATCTGATGACTGGCAACAGTTGGACATTTACACATGTAAATTAGTTCACATTTCCAGTGACGATGTCAAACGAAAATAAATAAATAAATAAATAAATAAACTAGTTCATTTTAAGGGGGTTGGGGTAAGTTTCGATAACAAAATGGATCAAGTAAATATAGGGACTTGAATATAAAATTTCCGAAGCTTGCAATGGGGCAAGGCATCTCATATTGATTTACGTTTATATGAAACTTCCTGGCAGATTAAAAGTGTGTGCCGGACCGAGACTCGAACTCGGGACCTTTGCCTTTAGCGGGCAAGTGCTCTACCGACTGAGCTACCCAAGCACGTCTCACGCCCCGTCGTCACAGCTTTAATTCCGCCAGTATCTCGTCTCCTACCTTCCAAACTTCACAGAAGCTCTCCTGCGAACCTTGCAGAACTAGCACTCCTGGAAGAAAGGATATTGCGGAGAGATGGCTTGGCCACAGTTTTAATCTGCCTGGCAGTTTCATATCAGCGCACACTGCGCTGTGGAGTGAAAATTTCATTCTAGATCTACGTTTGTTTCGACAGGATTCAGTAATACAGAACTATGATCTTCATTTGTAGCTTTACGATAGTAATAAAATCTTTCATCTAAATAAAACTGCAGAATCCAAAGCAATACCGAACATTTTGTCCAAAAATAAGAGATTTATAGTGATAAGCACGCCCAGGTGTTTGTGCCGCAACAGACCAGGTGTTCGCAGTGCCTAGCTGACGTGACGTCACGAACAAGCGCCGAGGCCTTCCTTTGAGTCGGTGTTTGGTATACCACGTTGGGGCCCACGTACCGTATGCACGAGTCGAATCGTTCCTGAGCGTTCAGCAGCACGTCGAACTCGGCACGCTCAACGTTAAAGTTCGACAGCACGGTCCGTGTACCGACAGATTAGGGGATGAGAACACGCTTCGCACAAGTAGACGCTTCGACAGTGGCAGAAACCGACCTGTGTGCTGATGCTGTTGGAGCTGATTGTGGAACTCCGGGAAGGTGGCGGCGGGGTCAAAGGCCGGAGCGTGGAGGATTGGCGGCGCGGCGAACCAGTGAGGGAAGTCCGAGTGCGCGAGGGCCATGCTGAGCCGTGCTGAGCCGTGCTGAGCCGCGCTGCGCTGTGGAGCGTGCAGTGGCCGCGGCGGAGCTGGGGCACGCACTGCCGGCTGTCGCCGCCGGGCCAGCAAAGCTGCGGCGGAGAGGGCGACCACGCGGCCCCTCCCACTCTTGCCTCGCTGACGCCGCGGGGGCGGGTACGTGACGTCACGCCATGGCACCTTACTGTACTGTGCGGCAAGACTCGGCGCCGGCACATGACGTGCTCCTGCTGATGAGAGTCTCTCACTCTTTCTGTCTTCCCTCCACTCACGTCGTCTTCATTGCACCCAATGACGACATAAAACTGTTCCGTCGTAAATATCTGACCTGAGACTTGTACAGTGTTTAAGAAGGGTAGTAGGAGTAATCCGTCGAATTACAGACCTATATCATTAACGTCGGTTTGCAGTAGGGTTTTGGAGCATATACTGTATTAAAACATTATGAATCACCTCGAAGGGAACGATCTATTGATACGTAATCAGCATGGTTTCAGAAAACATCGTTCTTGTGCAACGCAGCTAGCTCTTTATTCGCACGAATTAATGGCCGCTATCGACAGGGGATCTCAAGTTGCTTCCGCATTTCTAGATTTCCGGAAAGCTTTTGACACCGTTCCTCACAAGCTGCGGGCCTATGGGGTATCGTCTCAGTTGTGCGACTGGATTCGTGATTTCCTGTCAGGAAGGTCGCAGTTCGTAGTAACAGTCGGCAAGTCATCGAGTAAAACTGAAGTGATATCGGGTGTTCCCCAGGGAAGCGTCCTGGGACCTCTATATAAATGACCTGGGTGACAACCTGAGCAGTTCTCTTAGGTTGTCCGCAGATGATGCTGTAATTTACAGCCTAGTAAGGTCATCCGAAGACCAGTATCAGTTGCAAAGCGATTTAGAAAAGATTGCTATAAGGTGTGGGAGGTGGCAGTTGACGCTAAATACCGAAAAGTGTGAGGTGGTCCACACGAGTTCCAAAAGAAATCCGCTGGAATTCGATTACTCGATAAATAGTACAATTCTCAAGGATGTCAATTCAACTAAGTACCTGGGTGTTAAAATTACGAACAACTTCACTTGGAAAGTCCGCATAGATAATACTGTGGGGAAGGCGACCCAAAGGTTGCGTTTCATTGGCAGGACACTTAGAAGATGCAACAAGTCCACGAAAGAGACAGCTTACACTACACTCGTTCGTCCTCTGTTACAATACTGATGTGCAGTGTGGGATCCTTACCAGATGGGATTGACGGAGGACATCGAAAGCGTGCAAAAAAGGGCAGCTCGTTTTGTATTATCACGTAATACGGGAGAGAGTGTGGCACGTACGATACACGAGTTGGGATGGAAGTCATTAAAGCAAAGACGTTTTTCATCGCGGCGAGATCTATTTACGAAATTTCAGTCACCAACTTTCTCTCCAGAGTGCCAAAATATTTTGTTGAGCCCAACCTACTTAGTTAGGAATGATCATAAAAATAAAATAAGAGAAATCACAGCTCGAACAGAAAGGTTTAGGTGTTCGTTTTTCCCGCGCGCTGTTCGGGAGTGGAATGGTAGAAAAATAGTACGATTGTGGTTCGATGAACCCTCTGCCAAGCACTTAAATGTGAATTGTGGAGTAATCATGTAGATGCAGATGTAGATCTACATCTACATTTATACTCCGCATCCACCCTACGGTGTGTGGCGGAGGGCACTTCACGTTCCAGTTGCGTATGGTTCGCGGGAAGAACGGCTGCCGGAAAGCCTCCGTGCGCGCTCTAATATCTCTAATTTTACATTCGTGATCTCCTTGGGAGGTATAAGTAGGGGGAAGCAATATATTCCATACCTCATACAGAAACGCACCCTCTCGAAACCTGGGCAGCAAGCTACACCACGACGCAGAGCGCCTCTTTTGAAGGGTCTGTCACTTGAGTTTGCTAAACATCTTCGTAACGCTATCACGCTTACCGAGTAACTCTGTGACTAAACGCGCCGCTCTTCTTTGGATCTTCTCTATCTCCTCTGTCAACCCGACCTGGTACGGATCCCGCACTGATGAGCAATACTCAAGTATAGGCCGAAAGAGTGTTTTGTAAGCCACCTCCTTTGTTGATGGACTAAATTTTCCAAGGACTCTCCCAATGAATCTCAACCTGGCACCCGCCTTACCAACAATTAATTTTATATGATCATTCAAATGGTTCAAATGGCTCTGGGCACTATGGGACTTAACGTCTAAGGTCATCAGTCCCCTAAAACGTAGAACTACTTAAACCTAACTAACCTAAGGACATCACACAAATCCATACCCGAGGCAGGATTCCAACCTGCGACCGTAGCGGTGGCGAGGTTCCAGACTGTAGCACCAACAACCGCTCAGCCACTCCGGTAGGCTATGATCATTTCACTCAAATCGTTCCGCACGCATACTCCCAGATATTTTACAGAAGTAACTGATACCAGTGTTTGTTCCACTATCATATAATCATACAATAAAGGATCCTCCTTTCTATGTATTCGCCATACATTACATTTGTCTATATTAAGGGTCAGTTGCCACTCCCTGCACCAAGTGCCTATCCGTTGCAGATATTCCTGCATTTTGCTGCAATTTTCTAATGCTCCAACTTCTCTGTATACTACAGCATCATCCGCGAAATTCCCCATGGAACTTCCGACACTGTCTACTAGGTCATTTATAGAGATTGTGAAAAGCAATGGTGCCATAACACTCCCTGTGGCACGCCAGAGGTTGGCCGGACGAAGTGGCCGAGCGGTTCTAGTCGCTACAGTCTGGTACCGCGCGACCACTACGGTCGCAGGTTTGAATCCTGCGTCAGGCATGGATGTGTGTGATGTCCTTAGATTATTTAGGTTTAAGTAGTTATAAGTTCTATGGGACTGATGATCTCAGAAGTTAAGTCCCATAGTGCTCAGAGCCATTTGAACCATTTTTTGAACGCCAGAGGTTACTTTAACGTCTGTAGACGTCTCTACATTGAGAACAACATGCTGTGTTCCGTTTTCTAAAAACTCTTCAATCCAGCCACACAGCTGGTCTGATATTCCGTAGGCTGTTACTTTATCAGGCGAGAGTGCGGAACGGTATCGAACGCCTGGGAGCCTCTATCTAATATTTTCTGGGTCTCATGAACAAATAAAGCGAGTTGGGTCTCACACGATCGCTGTTTCCGGAATTCATGATGATTCCTACAGAGTAGATTCTGGGTTTGGAAATGACACGATACGCGAGCAAAACACATGTTCTAATATTCTAGAACAGTTGGATGTCAGAGATATAGGCCTACAGTTTTGCGCACCTGCTCGACGACGACCCTTTTTGAAGACTGGGACTACCTGTGCTCTTTTCCAATCATTTGGAACCTTCCGTTCCTCTAGAGACTTGCGGTACACGGCTGTTAGAAGGGTGGCAAGTTCTTTCGCGTACTCTGTGTAGAATCGAATTGGTATCGCGTCAGGTCCAGTGGACTTACCTCTGTTGATTGATTTCAGTTGCTTTTCTATTCCTTGGACACTTATTTTGATGTCAGCCATTTTTACGTTCGTACAAGTATTTAGAGAAGGAAGTGCAGTGCGGTCTTCCTCTGTGAAACAGCTTTGGAAAGACGGCAATTTCTCGCTCTTTCTGTCTTCCCTCCGCTCACGTCGTCTTCGTTGCGCTCAGTGATAACACAAAAATGGCCCATCGTAAATTTCTGGACTGAAACTTACGAGGATAATTTGAAATGTTCTCGGGATGGAATAGAAACAATCGACTTACCTCAGTGAAACTTTTTTATTTTTTAGTCTGGTCTCCCGGTACCCTAATGTACTTAGTCCAGCGAAGTTCCAACACTTTTATCCCATCTCGATAACTAGATTTCTTCAGGCCTACAGAATACCCGTCAAGTACGGCTGTCAGTTCTTCGTTTGAAGCGAATCTCCCTCCACCGAGGAAACTTTTGAGCTCAGGGAAGAGATGGAAGTCCGATGCAGCCAAATCAGGCCAAAAAGGTGTGTGTGGCAACAGCTCGTGTCCTAGTTCATGTCTTTCTGTCACAGCAACAGCAGTTGTGTGTTGACGCGCATTGTCTTGACGAAAGACGACTTTACTCCTCCCCAAACCTGGAATTTTCTCGTGTATCTTTTGCTGCAGCTGGTCCAGGAGGTTACAATAGTATTTTCCCGAAATTGTTTAACCAGTGTGAAGATGGTTTATCAGCAGAATCTCTTTCGATCTCAGAAAACAAACGCCATGACTTTCCCGTCAGATCCCACCTTATTGCCTGTGTCCACCAGTTTGACAGAGGTGTTGTTTGTACAGTACAGTAGTGCACTCAAGTTTCATCTATGGTCACAGACTGGTGCAAAAACTCTTGTTGGTTGCTCTGAAAACGAGTCAAAGATTAATTACGAAATACAGTCTAGAGAACCAACCCGGCATTTACCTGAAGCGATTTGGGGAAATGACGGAAAACCGCAATCAGGATGGCCACCTCGCTCGGTAAACCTAAAAGGCGTAAGGCCAGAGCTGTAGCGCTAAGCCGAACTGTCTGCCCTGCAGAAGAAGATATGGCGACCGTTAATGGGTGTTGCAGCACAGACATGTGTGCCCAGTGCCAAGATCTGCGTTATTTACGAGAAAGTACTGATTAAAAACATCTTATCATACAGGTATACAAAAACCTGAAACTATGCAATGTTCCTCAACTCGGATCATTCGGAATTTTTACAAGGCACCAGCAGCAGGGAAATATCCGATTTTGAAACTTTCACGAGGTCCTAACCAGGAGGGAATTGTATAATTTCATCTGTGTGCTTTCATAGTTTAGTTTCTTGAGCAGTATTTAATATCTAATAGACAAAGTTTTCTCGTTTTCGTTTGCGTTGGAAAGTAAACTGATTTTGTGACAAATTACAAGTTCCTAATATTCAATTTCAATCACCAACTTTCTCCTCCAAATGCGGAACTATTTTGTTGACGCCGACCTACACAGGGAGAAAGCATCATCATCAGAATATAAGGGAAATCAGAGCTCGCATGGAAAGATATAGTTCGTTTATTCCGCGCGCTGTGCGAGAGTGGAATAATAGAGGATTATTGTGAAGGGGTTTCGATGAACTCTCTGCCAGGCACTTAAGTGTGATTTGCAGAGTATGTAAATGTAGGGGTGCAAGGAAACTACTGCAGAACATTACAGAATAAAATTGCCTGCGTGCATTACCAATACTCGTAAAAATAAAAGCGGTGGAAATCCTACACATAAGGCGATGACTTGATTTTCTAATTTACAGTATGTATTTTAAGTGTTTTGAAATAAGGCCAAACACATATTGAATTCAAACATAAAATACCATTTGTCGCTCACGTCTTGTCGCTGTAATTGGTTTATTACCAGGCTATGACATTATACGTATGAACTCAATATGTTCTTTGTTCGTATCTTAAAATACATGTTGTAAATTAGACAAACAAGTTATCGTCTGATGTGTGACTTTCTTAAACAGGATTTGCACCACTTTTGTTTTTACTGGTACGTGTTTGTGGGACATTTATACACGCAGAAAGTCGCAATGTGCTGGTTGTAGAAATACACTGCACCATTTTAACGGTGTGTTGCTATTCCTGAACAGGTCGATGAACTACACGTCCAGTAGAAAAATAGAATCTTGGAAGGATACCTGTTTTACACAATGTTCTGAAAATGCTGGTAAACACTCAACTATCAGGAATTCGACGTACCGGCAAGCGCCATTGATATTTTTCGGTAACAGCAGGAGCACTACTATTGAAGAACCCGTAAACATACGCCTTATCAAATACACCAATCTGTATATTCTTCATTAGAGTAGATGTGTGGCATTTTGTGCAAACTGATGCTTCTCTATGATACGCCATCAGTCCCTGACACTACTTTACTCACAACACGTCATGGGAAATTGCGCCTCTAACGGGCTAGCTTCATGGCACAAAGACAGAGAGGCTGAAAGGAACGAGGTAGGTTGGCCTAGAATAAAATTTTAAGGAAGGTGGATTAGCCAGACACATTTGAGCGCGCAACTAACCCAAAAGCAAATGTAAATTAAATATTTTCTATTTCGAGAGCCATTAGGAATTGGGCATATATACTAAAGCGCCAAAGAAACTAGTGTAGGCATGCGTACTCAGAGGGGAATTTAAGGAAATGGGACCTGGATAAACTGAAAGAACCAGAGGTTGTACAGAGTTTCAGGGAGAGCATAAGGGAACAATTGACAGGAATGGGAGAAAGAAATACAGTAGAAGAAGAATGGGTAGCTTTGAGGGATGAAGTAGTGAAGGCAGCAGAGGATCAAATAGGTAAAAAGACGAGGGCTAGTAGAAACCCTTGGGTAACAGAAGATATATTGAATTTAATCGATGAAAGGAGAAAATATAAAAATGCAGTAAATGAAGCAGGCAAAAAGGAATACAAACGTCTCAAAAATGAGATCGACAGGAAGCGCAAAATGGCTAAGCAGGGATGGCTAGAGGACAAATGTGGAGACTCTGTAATGGTGTGGGGCGTGTGCAGTTAGAGCGATATGGGACCCCTGATACTTCTAGATACGATTCTGACAGGTGACACGCACGTAAGTACCCTGTCTCACCATCTGAATCCATTCATGCCCATTGTGCATTTCGACGGACTTGGGCAAATTCCAGCAGGACAATGCGACACCGGATACGACCAGAATTTCTACAGAGAGGCTCCAGGAACTCTCTTCTGAGTTTAAACACTTCCGCTGGTCACCAAACTACCCGGACATGAACATTTTTGAGCATATCTGAGATGCTAGCATCGTGCTGTTCAGAAGAGATCCCCAGCCACTTCTACTCTTACAGATTGATGGACAGTCCTGCAGGATTCATGGTGTACATTCCCTCAAGCACTAATTCAAATATTAGTCGAGTCCATACCACTTATGTGCGGCACTTGTGCGTGCTTTTGCGGTGTGGGGGGTGGGGGGAGGGGGGGGCTACACGATATTAGGTAGATGTACCAGTTTCTTTGGCTCTTCAGTGTTTATCCATTTGAAGTTTTTTTGTTTCAAAAGAACGTTTCTGTCATATCCGTTAATACTGACAATTCCTCCTCAACACTTTGTATTTTATTCGTCAAGTGACATTTTAGGTCATTTTTTCGAACATTTTAGGTGTTGCGTTTGTGGCTTAATGCTTTGTGGACAAAGACCAAATAGATAAATAACTATTTAGAAAACGAAGATTCACTAATTACTACATACTCCATTTGGCGTTGCCAGCCTTGCGTGAAGTGGAAAGCTGGGCCACTATAATGAGGGCAAGTAGTGGAATCCAAAGAGAATCACATTGTGTGGTTGCTCATGGTCATCGAGCAAAGTCAGTCGGATCGCCAAGCCCGCTTTCACTGTCACGGGCCGAAACGAGAGCGAAATTCTGCACTCGTTTTCAAGGTGTACGGAGTTTGGCTGTATTTGACAAGCTAAAATGTGTGCTGGACCACGTACGGAGACCATATACCTACATTTCGCGGCAGAAGACGAAACACTACACTACCTGAGGACACCTAAGTTGCGTAAAGTTTCAGACTGTCAGTGGTCGCTCTTTATTTCTTCCAAAATTCGCCGAGTCCCTTATATGAATGCTGCAGGGGAATGGATACAACGGTAAATTAGGCTTTACCATAATGATGTTACTGAGGTCGAAATTTTCTGCTGATGAAAATTTCTCGAGTTCCCAGATGGGTGGCAGCGCTAAGGTGTCGTGACATTTCGACGAGTGTCATATTCACTATCTTCGTGGTTGGAAAACCGAGAGTTTTTAATCAGCAGTATACGACGAGAAAATCGCGGTACACACCACATTGTTTACAGGTGGCGAACCTGTGTAACTAAATTCGATTTCTCGGCAGCTGTTATATTTAAAAAAAATTGATTGTCAGGGGCTGTTAAATAGTAAATAAAGCAGATATTAATTACATATTAAAAAGGAAACACTTTCCTGTTTTATTTCCAGGAAATAAATTCTTACCAAAGACTCCAGAACGTTTAGCGGGGTAATGATCCTATTATAAAAGGAAGGAAGATTTGAGCTCAAGTTTCCGTCAACGAAGAGGTACGTAGAGACTAAAAACTATGTCAGGTTGACCAACGATGGGGAGGAATTCTGTTGCGGTAACGTTGTTGGAGAAATCTTGGAGTTTACCAGAGGTGATTCACAGAAAACATAATGAAACTAACCCCTGATGATGGGACGAGGTTTTGAAATCCGGCCTTCCCCAATGCGGGTCCTGTTTGAACTGATCTGCCTCTGAATTCCTGTGAAGCCGGTCACTGACTCAGATGTACAAGTGCCAGTAGTTTATCTTACCACGTACAGTGTGCTGCAGTGAGTAGCTCGGCAAATTTCCTGTATAAATCATCTTGCCAGGGGACAAAGTCACGAAAGTCGTGCCAAGTGAGCGAAATATTTTAAGAACACGTGAGTATCAAATCCCAAATGATTGGATGTAACGTCGCTTTTTCCCTCTACCTAGCCGTCCGTCTGTCCTAGTTACGACAAAAGAAGGCTAATGTATGTCATCATTTCAATCAGGTGATGGATATGTTAATATAATTACTTTGTCTTCTAAAGATAAACAAATCCTACGGAAAATTAGTAATATAACATTCTAGATCGCAAGGCACGTTTAATAAAAGGTGGCTGGTTTCCATCATCATATCATCGTATTCAGGCCTTAAACCATATTGATGGGCTGACACTGAATGGAGCAGGACCCGCCGATTGACGATAGTCAGCTGTTGACTGTCGTCGTTGAGCGTTTCCCGCCCCACGCACAGCCTTGTCCATCAGTGTGGTTGATGGTCTGAAGATGATCATATGATGATCGAAACCAGCCACCTTTCAATAAACGCGCCTTGCGATCTTGACTGTTTTATAACTAATTTCAAATGTTACATTTTGAGCGCTGACTCTCCCCAGCAGTGTTATCAAAAAAATATCCTATGGGTGTTTGATAAGCTTAAGAAAGGTATCCAGTGAGATAATGCAATACTTGCGACACGGAACTGGCCTTTGGGAGGTATGTGGTTCAAATTCCCATTCGCTTATTCAAGCTTGGTACTCTTATTTCAATCGAAGAGGTTGAAAAAATCAGCCAACCAGTTGCACACGAAAGGTTTATTCAGCCTTTCATCTAGGTTTCGATATTTATAAAATTATCTTCTTGAGAAGGAGTGGGCCTTTTTACATCAGATGGTGATAAATTGCATTAATTGAAGAAGAGCGGCTCTGGTATATAAAAATAATAAAAAAAATCAGAAACATCACGTGCAATGACTTAAGACAGCAGCCAGATTACATTCAGCGTACATCAGAATAAATGCACACCCGGTCGCTGTGGCTGAGCGGTTCTAGGCGCTTCAGTCCGGAGCCGCGCTGCTGCTGCGGTCCCAGGTTCGAATCCTGCCTCGAGCATGCATGTGTGTAATGTCCTTAGGTTAGTTAGGTTTAAGTAGTTCTAAGTCTAGGGAACTGATGACCTGAGATGTTAAGTCCCATAGTACTCAGAGCCATTTAAACCAATCAATGCACAAATGTAACTTCCACTGGTAAGGGCTTCTCTACATCTACATGGATACTCTGCATATCACATTTAAGTGCCTAGAAGAGGGTTCCTCGAACCACCTTCACAGTTCTCTATTATCCCAATCTCGTATAGCGCGCGCAAAGAATGAACACCTATATCTTGCCGTACGAGCTCTGATTTCCCTTATTTTATTTTGGTGATCGTTCGGTGTCAACAAAATATTTTCGCATTCGGAGGAGAAAGTTGGTGATTGGAATTTCGTGAAAAGATTCCGTCGCAAAGAAAAACGCCTTTCTTTTATTGATGTCTAGCCAAAACCCTGTATCATTTCTGTGACACTCTCCCCCATATTTCGCGATAATACAAAACGTGCTGCCTTTCTTTGAACTTTTTCGATGTACTCTGCCTGTCCTATCTGGTAAGGATTCCACACCGCGCAGCAGTATTTTAAAAGAGGACGGACAAGCGTAGTGTAGGCAGTCTCCTTAGTAGATCTGTTACATTTTCCAAGTGTCCTGCCAACAAAACGCAGTCTTTGGTTAGCCTTCCCCACAACATTTTCTATGTGTTCCTTACAATTTAAGTTGTTCGTAATTGTAATAACCAGGAATTTAGTTGAAATTACGGTTTTTAGAATTGACTGATTAATCGTGCACCTAAAGTTTAACGAGCTCCTTTTAGCACTCATGTGGATTACCTCACACTTTTCGTTATTTAGGGTCAAATTATAGCAGAAGTACACAAAGAATAAAATATTTGCATAACATAAGCATTCACCACACCAAAGAGAAAGGCCAATCGTGGGTGCACTTGGTTTTAGTGGGCTGACAGTCCTGTAGAAGGCTTCCCGCAGAAGTTCTTTCATCAGCTTCCGATCTCAAGGCGGACACGCAATGTTGTTGCACAGACGTGGATGGATATAATGTTTGTCTATTCGAAAATGTCGACTTATCTAATTTCGATGGGTAGTTGCGCACATCTTTCAAGTCTACCGGGCAGCACCATCTGCTGCAACTACTTGTCCATAGTTACGCACTCATCTGCTTAAGCGTTATTCACATTCGTAACAGTGTCCATTAATGGAAGTTATTGTACGGATGTTCAGCGTAAAAGCAGGGGAAGAAATTTTCGTCGCCAGCCTTCGGCAGCAAGCGGAATGGAGGTGGTAGCGTACAAACTGCGCGTCTGGTGTACTGAATAGCGGCCGTAGTGACCGAGCAGTTCTAGGCGCTAGCCGCTACAGGTTCAAATCCTGCTTCGGGCATGGATGTGTGTGATGTCCTTAGGTTAGTTACGTTTAAGTAGTTCTAAGTTCTGGGGGACTGATGACCTCAGAAGCTAAGTCCCATAGTGCTCAGAACCATTTACCATTTCTTGTACTGTATAAACATAAACCTAACTGTAGGATCGCATTGTGTAAGGGGACATAAGTGTGATAAGGACAATCTTCATATTTGGAGTAATTTGCAGAAAATGTACGATACAGTAATACCACGCTTGAAGGCAAAGGAAGGTCGTGCAAGGATTATTCACGTTTGGTTGAAGTCTCACGCACCAGAGCCGATATTTACGCATGTGCGTGTCCTCCAAAAACAGTTCTGATTGACTCAATTACGTATCTTGTTTCGGACGACAATTATTATCAAAAGATTCATAGTTTAATTGGATCATCCCATGTAGGCTTTCACGGCCGGCGTCTTCATCAGTAAACACTTCCGGGCTAAATTGCCGTGGTCGATCTGTAGAACTTCTTCTCCCTGACGTTTCGTTCTCAACTACGGAGAACATCTTCCGAGGTGAGTCGACTCACCTCGGAAGATGTTCTCCGTAGTTGAGAACGAAACGTCACGGAGAAGAAGTTCTACAGATCGACCACGGCAATTTAGCCCGGAAGTGTTTACTGATGATTGGCTTTAGGTAATTCTCCTCTTGTTGTTGTTGTTGTGGTCTGCAGTAAAGAGACTGGTCTGATGCAGCTCTCCATGCTATTCTATCCCGTGCAAGCTTCATCATCTCTTGGTGCACTTGAATTAGAGAGATTCGATCACACACGGAGGTTTTCCGGCAGTCGTTCTTCCCACGAACCATACGCGACTGGAACAGGAAAGGGAGGTAACGACAGTGGCACGTAAAGTACCCTCCGCCACACACCTTTGGGTGGCTTGCGGAGTGTAAATGTAGATGTAGATGTACCTACTGCAGCCTACATCCTTGTGAATCTGTTTAGTGTATTCATCTCTTCGTCTCCCCCTGCGATTTTTACCCTCCACGCTGCGCTCCAATACTAAATTGCTGATCCCTTGACTCCTCAGAACATGTCCTACCAGCCGATCCGTTCTGCTAATCAAGTTGTGTCACAAATTTCTCTTCTCCCCAATTCTATGCAATACCTTCTCATTAGTTATGTGATCCACCCATCTAATCTTCAGCATTCTTCTGTAGCACCACATTTCGAAAGCTTCTATTCTGACACTTAAATCTATACTCGATGTTAACAAATTTCTCGTCTTCAGAAACGCTTTCCTTGCCATTGCCAGTCTACATTTTACAATCTCCTCTTACAACATGCAAAAATTACAGCTCATTCATCGCAACTTATTCAATGCTTTTTCCCATTAGTCGCCGAGGATGCATCTAAAGAAATTAAATTTTCCACACCCATTGCAGGAAGACCTCTCTAAAGCAGAACTGATGCAATAGCATCACAAACACTTTCTGTTGTTCTGATTCGACTTTCAAATGTCGTTTTCTGTCGGTTTCAGTGGAAACAGTTGATGTGTCCCACGTCGTCAGAAGCGAATTAAGCTAATTTATTCTTCTGTTACATGCAGGAAATAACTCTGAACCTGATGTGTGGCTTCCTCGTATCTAACTCATTTGAAATCTCGTTCTAGTTGTGGCAACTGGACTTCCCGAAAGCTTCTGATGACGCTGTCACGGGCCATGCTTGTAGACAATTACTAAACCCGACGCGGAAGCAGTTACTATCGTCCTCTCCTGTGTACGTATACAAAGGCTACAGTACGACAAGCGATGATCCAGTGTTATACGTACCATTAAAAGAACCAAAATGTGGTTTGAGACGTTGAATATTAAATAATTACTAAGGCGTGTGCAGACAATGAAGCTACATAACGAATAACAGTGTATTACGAAATATTACAGAAATTCCACACTTAAGTAATTATGCCGTTGAATTAACCTTTAGATGAGATGGTAAATTTGTTAGCAATTGTTTAAAGATTTCTCCAAGTAAATATTTAGGTTTTATAATAATAGAACAATTTGAACGGAAGAAGGCCTAATGACTTAGACCAAGTCACTGAAGAACATGTGCATCATAACTACTGCTTCCATTAGCTTTCATCACAACGGTAGATAACTCAGAATTGAAAGAGTAGTTTGGCAAGGAGACTCCACATGACCAAAACTATTCCCAGAAGGTTTTCACATACATTTACTATGAAATAATTTCAGCTAAAATAATTTTGAGATCTGTCATCTGTCTACTGTAAATTATCAATTAATAAAAGTCAAGATCGTGATAATCATTCATTTAAAATGGTTATTGCGATCCTGACTGTTTTATTGATACTGCGAAATAGAAGGAACAAGTCTTAACGAAATGCGTCCAAATCACCACTGTTTTGTAGATGACTTTATACTGTTTATCCCTAGTGCAGCTAAATATAAACAGTTAAATGTATTTAGCAGAGCAGTGTTTGAAAAATCAGGAAAATCAGTTACAACAACATTAAAAAAATGCAGTCGGCATATTACAAATAAGACGCTTAAATCAAAATTCAAGTCATAGAAGCAGTTTTTGAGACATCTTCAACTTTTGTAGTCCTGTCTTCCTCAGTTGCGTGTAATATTACGGTATATTGATAATTTTTACTTTATGGACCATCTGACAGTAACTGAAGGAAGGACAATTTCAGTGGCATACGCATTTCGCCTTTATTTTCTGCGAGGCATCTTCAGTGGCAGGTCGCACGGACGATTTTCTACATATTACGCTCCTGTAGCATTTTTGGTGTTGTCCTTCTCCTTATAAATGCCAATTTGCGGTTTTTTTTCCACATTTCACTGCACTATGAACTGCACCCTTGTTTGGATGCTATGTTTTGGTTTGTGTTGCCGACTGTCCAAGGAAATACTTCGCTTAACTCTAGGAGAGAAGAAAAGATCAAGAAGGCGACCAGATGGCTTTAGGTAACACGCAGCGGAAATACAGATGCATTGGTGGAGACTATATTAGCTGGAGACTACTGGAGGAAACGTCATTCAGCAGTGGATGACAAATATCTGATGATGACAACTACTACTCAGCAACTCTAGAACTTTTGTTTATAGTATCTGGCTTCCGAGTTAGGGCACTAGAGCCATACTCAGTTGGAGTCAGTTCAAATACTCAGTCTGACCATTCTGATTTATGATTTCTTCAGTTTTCCCATTCACTTAAGGACAACGGCGGCACGTTTCCATTAATAGTCTATGGCCGCCTCCTTACATTCATTCCTTTTATGACGTTACAACATATTGCAGAAGCCAGGACAAGCAACTTGGATTACTCAATTTTTTATTTTTCCATAGTTTCTATCACAGTTGGATTCAAAAATTTTGTTGTGGTCAGCTTTGGACTGTAGTGTCCATTCTCAAACCATTTCCTTCGCCGTAAACGTTAACATACATTTCGACCAGTGAGTACATATGCAATAGCCATAACTAGTATTCCTTTTACATAAAATAATCGTCCTAAAATGCAAACATGGAGTGCACCGAAAAAATCTCATAATTGAACCCAATAAATGACATTAAAATTAAACATACTTCAGAGGTATTACTTGCATTATTGTGCTGTGATTGGATTTGCTAAAAAGGCAATGTGCTTACAAGTCGTATCTGACATTGAGTGGGGAGTACATTTATACAGTTTTTCAGATGAATGTGTGAGCTTTCTTCTTTTTCATATAAAGTTGTCATACGAGCGAAAGAAGTAAGATTCGCTAACATAGCGCTGAAACTCCCATTTAGCAGTAGCTGTACATAACTTGAAAGTTTAACAGTGCTCTCAGAAAGAAGAAAGTTGGCGCTAACGAATACAAACGAAACCATCTGAACTTCCAAGTTTCGTGTAATTACAGCTAAGGGTTAAATGATGTGACACTTTTCAACAGCACTATCTGATTCTTTAGGCGCTCTCCTAGAAAGTAACTTGAGCCAAGGAGCTAATTAAAACGAACTAAAATAGGCAACAACAACTTGACATGGAGATACTAACATTTTATCCTATGGGTTCCACCAGTACGAAAAAGACATATTTATAAAATTTTTCACATGATAATGAACCTTCGTTATCATAGGAATCAACAAATACAAGAAGAATTTGGCAAAAAATAAACACCCAATTGTTTTAGGGAGGGGGTTTACTTTGGTACCACTAAGACATTTATAGTTTTCAACCATCCATCATTTCGATTGATTATTTGACAGCAAATTCGTATTTTTCCTAGAGACAATCCCACATCTCGAAACTTCCTTGAACTCATAAGGCTTAAAATTAATTATAGTCCTAAATAAGAATAAAATGGTCCAAAAATTGGTTAAATTTTGAATCAAAACTATGTAGGTCCTACTGACCCAGTGGTTTTATTTGGAAACCACTCGTAACTTCAGCACTAAAAACTCAAATTTACGTTACAGTAACTTTAGATCACTTATTTTCACTGTCAATGAACTCAATATGACCACTTAAAAAAAATTGATGCCACAGTCCTCTACAATCACGTAGCACAATCTCCGCGCCGATTGTTGCTTTCAAAGCTGTAAGTTACTCGAGAGTGGGTTACCATCTCGCATCTCAAAGTCAATAAATGACCGTACTGCCACCTAACTACTTACAGATTCCTGGATCCGACCACTGGAAAGGAAAGACTCGCCTCTAACAGCTTAATAAATCACCGTCAGCTGCCTATTAGCAATTAGCCAACGCAATTTCCCGACAGATAGATGGGAACACAGTTCAGTCGCAGGAAAAAGGTCACTCAGGAAACACCATTCTCAGGTTTTCGCTGACACAATTAAGTTTATTAGTATGGAATAACTCTAGCCAAGTCCGACGCTTTCTATCTAACACCTCTTCCATGTAGTTAAAATTTCCACGATTCCACAGAGCCCTTATCGTACCGCAAAATTATTAAACGTGGACTTATTAGTCCTCACCATTGACAAAGCACAACGGGAAATGCCTATAAGCCTTCCTCTCACTTGACGTGAAAACGCACGTGAGCTAGGAGCTCGTGACGTCACAGCGTGGAATTCCGCGTTCCATTACAAGGCGCAGCTTGAAATGAAGAACATGGCTGTCAGATTATGCCCCTTGGCGATGAACGTGGCCAATGAGATGCGGCATCGTTTTTACATTACAAGCAATACAAAGGAGCTGCCATATTGTATTCTAAATTTCGTATTAGTTGGGTTTTCTTTATCATAGAGTACTTGGTATGAATGTAAGCTGTTTCGAAGCATAGGGAAATCGAGGATCTCTCGAAAACGGGCCATTTTAGCTACGATAAGTTATAGTAAAATGTCAGGAAACTGCATGTCAGTACATAAAGGCTTCCTGCATTTGATGACTTTTGAGTTATAACTTGTGTACTATAAAGTGTACCTTTTCAATGGCACGGAACAATGACGGCCTATCAAAAGCGCGTCTTTGATACAAGTCGTCAAAGTTAAATATCAGATAGTGATCTTTGTGGATACGGTCTTTAGATACTGTATACCACACACGGTAAAACAGTTGCCAGGTTGGAGCTACATTAATGCAGTAGTTGACGTTGTTCATTACAAATAATATACGAGCCAGTAAGAAAACCAGAGCGAAAATTAGGCTTTGTCGCTGACCATTCCCCTGCTCCTGCCTACAGAACCTGCCACCACCATGTAGCAGGATTAGGGAAACCCCGGCCCGTCATCTCTATCAAAACAAAAACAGTCTTCTCCTTGTGAACGGAAGTGGTAGAGCCGGCTTCAAAATGAAAAAGGAACAACACACGTGGGCAACCAGGAAATGAAATGTTACAGCAAATAATTTCCGAGGACACATAATTTTTTATCGTTAGACACATTACTGGTAACCAGCAACGAATATGCGAAGTTTTTCACAAACCGGGAGTATTGATTCTCTTGTCTTTTTCCACCGACTGGCGGCGTAGACATTTCGAAACATTTGGGTCTATCTTTAGGCGCCACAAGAGATGATGCAGTTGATGAAATATTATACTCTTATTCCAGACGAGTGGCGTTCAATTTGTCATCCTACAAGCTTGGCGATCTATGTTGTCCATGGCTGCGGCAAGTAAAATTGAATGAATACCTCAGAAAAATAGCCATAGGTGCAAATTTAACTTTTATTTACTTGATGACTAGTTTCGGGTCGGAACCCATTTTCAAATCATCCAGATAATGATGATAAAATCTTCTCGGGTTGGCAGCCGAGTCAATGTGTTGTTCTCCAGCAACGTTTCAGCAAGTTTCTTACTTGCCATCTTCACCTGAAGAAGTTAAGAAACTTGCTGAAACATTGCTGGAGAACAACACTTTGACTCGGCTGTCAATCCGAGAAGATTTTATCGAGATTCGCTGAGAAAGCCTGCATTCTCATATCATCCAGATAGTAAAAATGACATTTCCCATTATTTAAGAACCATTTCGAGAGAATATATATATATATATATATATATATATATATATATATATATATATATATATATGTGTGTGTGTGTGTGTGTGTGTGTGTTTGTGTGTGTGTGCAAATGATACTGAAAGGTTTATCTTCTGTAATTGTTCATTTGCACTTCATTGTACGTAAACTGGTTCACGACCCGAAACTAATAATAAAGTGAATAAGAGTGATAATTGCAACTTTGGCTGTATATACGTTGTACTGATTAATGCAAATTGCTGTCCTGCTATTACTCCAGCATGCTGCAAGTTCGTGAGATTGAAGTGAATGATCGAATAGGTCCTACAACAAGGTGATATCCTATTTCCATATTCCTTTCTCCTTCTTTCTAATCCTTGTCAAACTCATATTTTGTTCTCCTCTTAATGATCTCGATCTCGATATGTGTCTAAGTCCTTTTAGCATTATAATCATATCGTTCTCCCTTTAAAGAGAACATACAAACTAAGTTAGCATTAGTCTTCTTCGTCTACATCTACATCTACGTGGTTACTCTGCAATTCACACTTAGTGCCTGGCAGTGTGTTCATCGAACCATTTTCATGCTACTTCTCTATCATTCCACTCTAGAATGGCTCATGGAAAAAAGGAACACCTAAATCTTTCCGTTCCAGCTCTGACTTCTCTTATTTTAATATGATGATAATTTCTCCCTACGTAGGTGAATGTCATTCAGGAGAGAAAGTTGGCAATTGAAATTTCGTAAATAGATCTCGCCGCAAAGAAAACCGCCTTTATTCCAGTGACTGCCACCCCAACTCGCGTTGGTATATCAGTGAAACTCTCACTCCTATTGCACGATAACACGAAACGAGCTGCCCTTCTTTGCGCTTTTTCGATGTCCTCCGTCAATCCCACCTGGTAAGGATCCCACACCGCAGAGAAATATCCCAGCAGAGGACGGACAAGTGCAATGTAGGCTGTCTATTTAGTGGATTTGTCGCATCTTCTAAGTGTTCTGCCAACAAAGTGCAGTCTTTGTGTCGCCTTCCCCACAATAGTATCTATGTGGTCTTTCCAATTTAAGTTGCTCGTAGTTGTAATTCCTACGTATTTAGACTGGGTGTTGTGTGATGTCCTTAGGTTAGTTAGGTTTAAGTAGTTCTAAGTTCTAGGGGACTGATGAACATTGATGTTAAGTCCGATAGTGCTCAGAGCCAGCCTACGTATTTAGTCGAATTGACAGCCCTTAGATTTTTGCAAGTTATCGTATATCCAAAATTTATCAGATTTCTTCTAGTACTCATGTGGATGAACTCGCACTTTTCTTTGTTTAGTGCCAATCGCCACTTTTCGCACCATACAGAAATTCTCTCTAGATTTTGTAATTGGAATTGATCGTCTGATGATTTTACTAGACGGTGAATTACGGTGTCATCTGCAAACAGTCTAAGGGGGCTTCTTCTTCTTCGTCTTCATCTTCCCAAAACTTCTTCATTCTGTCACGTTTGTGAGCGAGTTTTCGGATTTTGGACTTAGTTCTGTTGTTTATTTGAATGTGAACTCGTGAGAGCCAATCTTCTATATGTATATTTTCTGTTTAGTTACCTCTGGGTCGAAAACGACATCTTGTAGTGAGTAGGCTAGGCAAAGTACTTTAGATTTTCTGGTTCCGTTTATGACGTGGAAGGCTCTTTTCGTTTGAGCATCGTTACCCTGCCATGAAATTGAGCGTTTTACCATGGAATTGAATTCTTCTCAACTTCTGTTCATCCAGATAGTTTTTGGGATTCTCGCGAATATCCTCCACAATAGCTGTTGTTCTAGTTTTCCAGTGACCTGAACATTCAGGTTGATGTTGATATCTCAGTTACGTAGACTGCCTCTGGAAGAATATCTCTTTGATAGTGGCATTGTTTGACTTAAGTGGATACAGATTTTTCGTTGTAAATATACCAGATGACTAGCCTCTACACACTTTGAAACGTCCCCTTAGAAAAATTAATGAATTACTGTGCTGATAAACCTCTTACATTATTTGATTTTCAAACAGCTGAGCAGAACTGAACGTACTCAGACATTTCGCTCTTTACATATTCTGATCAACACTAAACAGACATACAATATTTTTTAGCGCAACGCAATCTGACTTTCAATAATCCCTAAAAAAGAATGGCCCTAACTAACATTAACCTATACCTTTCACAAATCACTTACTTAACAAAAATCTTCGTTACTCAAGCTACTGCAATACAGCGAGCGCCACTACTGCCAGCTAAATAAAAGATTCAAACTACTGAAGGCACTAGCTACTGATAGGCATAGTTAGAAAATGAAAGATTTTCACAACTGCTGGCGGCTCACCTCCACCGCTACGCGCTGTTAACATCGAGCTGCCCAACACTACAATGGCAGACAACAATGCAAACCAGCCACAGACTGCACACAGCACAGTCAGTGATTTTCATACAGAGCGCTACGTGGCGTTACCAATAAGAAAACCTAAACAGTCTACTTACAACTATTTCTGTGCGACGTTTATTGTTCATTTTGTTTTTTGTACTGTTGCCGATAATTTCACCTAAGTGCCCGGAGTGTTGGACCTGAGTCATTTTGCCGTATCTCATCATTCGGTAACACAGGTCTGTTAGTTTGTAGTCTATGTACTGTGTCTTGTCACAAGAGGTTTGGAAGGCAGTTTTTACATTTTAAGAAACTTTTCTACGGTGTTTCTGGCTTCAGTGGCAGTCCTTAATAATTACTGGTAAGTCATCGGCAAACGTAAGACTTTTACTTACTGATGTATATATGTTCAATGTATTTCTTTCTGTCGTATTTTGAAGACATTATCTATCACAAGATTGAAAAGGAGCGGGATTAAAGCATCTAAATGTCTTACATCTATTTTTATTTCGAAAGACTCGAAGGTTCTGTCAGTAAATTTTACTCTTTAGGTCTTACGCTCGATTAAGTTGGTTACTTTGATATCCACACCACATTCATCTAGTACATTAAATAGCGTGGTCGAGTCAGTCGAATAACACCCGTTTTAATCTAAAAAAGTGACCGCTGTGCGAATTGTATGACGGTGCTGTGTCGTCAGCTTGAGGTTGCAGATTTCTGCACAGTATCAGCCTTGTCGAAAACTCTCCTGGTACTCACATCCATTCCATCTGTTGCTCTAATTTGGTGAGCAGAATATGTTGCAGGTAACTGACAGTAGGGGAATGCCTCGGTGAATACCTGGGTATTTCTTGTCATCTTTTTGTGTAAAGTGTGAATTTTTCCAATCTGTATATATTGATTCTCTCTCCAATATATTCACAGTGATGGCTTGTAGACTGTCAATCATGAGTTAGTTTTTGGTCCTGAACAGTTAAGTACACCGTCTCCCCCGACGCTTCGTTGTTTTCGAGATGTAGTATGATGTTACGTATCTCATCGAGTGTTGGTGGATCTGAGTCTTGTTCTGCTGTGGATATTGGAACTTGCAATTTTTATGTAGGTAATTTATGTAGGTATTTTTAGTTGAGTAGTTGATGGACGCAATGCTTCAGTGTGTCACAGTTTGCCTTCGTGTCCGTCTTGAGTGTTTCCTCTGAGCGACAGAAATAAATACTGGGTCGATACAATTTGCTGGTTCTTCCCTGAAAGTCAAGGAAAACTGCTTGTTGTTCTGTTTGGATTAATTAACCATTCCCGTTATCTACTGAAGTAGTACGTGTGTTTAATTCGTCTGACTGTTTCTTCAGTGTTTCGAAGAAGTTCTGCCAATGTTTGTGCATTCTGATGGCTCTAGGACATTCTGTGACCCATCATCGGAGTGTAAGTTTTTGTGAAGTTGCGTGGAGTCTCATTGTTAATTCTTATGTGGTCTCGATAATTGTATCCCATATTTGTACATTTCTCTGCAGTTGTTGTGTAGAATGCCTTGCACGATTCATAAGTACTCTTTGTCTAAGAGTGGTATTTTGCGTTTCTGATTAGGTCTGAAGTGCGCTGTGATTCGTGAGAGATGATCGTCGGGCCGTATGTAATGCTTACATATGCGCACATTCATGACTTGGGGAAAGAATTTCCTGATGCTATTACATGATCGATCTGTTATAACCTTTGCAGGTTGTTGGTGATTTTCATTTGTTGTTTTCCGTGGTGGATTCTTAAAATGTATAGATATTAGTTGAGGCTTAGTCATTCTAGATGGATTTATAACTCGCTTTCCATTGGCAATTGTCTCTCTATCTACTGAGAAATTCCCGATTATCTGTTTGTAATCCAGTTCTCTGCCGATCTGCACATTGAAATCTCAAAGCAAAATTTTAACATGATGTGGAGGAATCTTCGAGAGTGTTCATTAGAGCTGTGGCTAGGACTTTTCAACTTCGTTTGTGTGAGGTTCTTTGTTCACAGGAGAATGTGCGTAAAATGCGCCAACAAAGCTAACGACGTGTAGGCCTGTTTGGCGCATTTAACTCTGAGGAGACCACTGAAGCCGGCCGGTGTGGCCGTGCGGTTCTAGGTGCTTCAGTCTGGTACCGCGTGACCGCTACGTTCGCAGGTTCGAATCCTGCCTCGGGCATAGATGTGCGTGATGTCCTTAGATTAGTTAGGTTTAAGTAGTTCTACGTTCTAGGAGACTGATGACCACAGATGTTAAGTCCCATAGTGCTCAGAGCCATTTGAACCATTTTTGGACCACTGAATACTGTTTTGTGCCAGGAATGCAGCGTCCAAGGTGTATTTACTGTTTGCATTACTTCAGCCAGACATATCGGTGGTTATTATTATTTAGCGTATGTGATTTTCAAGTACAAATGGTTTCATGTTTAAATACATACGGACAGATAAGGATAAAACCAACATGCATTATAACACACAAATAATGTCTCGTCTTATGGACATTCAATTAAGGATAAAGTAGGCATACACAGGTTGTTACAATAAGGTATCTTGTCATAGATAAGATAAAATTATCATATAGAAATTGTTGCTATAATGTCATTCAGCAATCACAAATATGGAATCTATAGAGTCTCTTTAAAGTTCTATGTCTAGGTTTTCCATCCACTCGACGGCTGCATGAGAGGCTGCATAAAGTTCTAGAATGGATCCTTTAAAAGCACGTTTAGTGAATTCCTTAATGATGTGCTGGATCGTTTGCTCTGGATGTCCACAATCGCACTGTGGTGAATCTCGTACGCCCCATCTACAGAGCATCTCGCCACTTCCGCCATGACCAGTTCTGAACCTATTGAGTATAACCCAAATTCTTCTTGGCAGGTCTGTACTAGGTAGGTTTCCACCAGGTGATATTTCATTGCAGTTCTTGGATAGACCGGCCTGAGACCATTCATTTTTCCATGAATCCATAGCATCGTAAGACATAGCCGTAAGATTTTGAGCTGTTCTCCATGGTGGTCTTCTAGATCTTAGTCGGGAAAGATTTGGGGCTATGTCCTGATGGATTGGAAGTTTGGTATTGGAGGAGATTTTAAGCCATTCATTAACTAAGGTGGTTTGCCGCCTAAGATGTGGTGGAGCTATACTGCAGAGAACAGGAAGCCAAGGTAGTGGGGTGGATTTAATGGTGCCAGTTATGGTTCTCATGGTGTTGTTTAGCTGAGTATCCACTTTAGACGTGTGGCTGCTGTTTAGCCAAACAGGGCTGCAATATTCCGCAACAGAGTATACCAGCGCTACAGAAGATGGTTCAAATGGCTCTGAGCACTATGGGTCTTAACAGCTGTGGTCATCAGTCCCCTATAACTTAGAACTACTTAAACCTAACTAACCTAAGGACATCACACACATCCATGCCCGAGGCAGGATTCGAACCTGCGACCGTAGCAGTCGCACTGTTCCGGACTGCGCGCCTAGAACCGCGAGACCACCGCGGCCGGCCGCTACAGAAGAAATCTTCAGAGTATGTACATCAGCATCCCAGCTAGTATTGGCGAGCTTTTGAATAATATTATTTCTTGTGCGTATCTTAGCAGCAGTATCTATTAGGTGTGGTTTGAATGTAAGCAATCTATCCAATTTAATACCAAGATATTTTGGGTTTGGGTTATGCTTTAACTTTCTACCAACAAAGGTAACGTCAAGGGATCGGGTGCCTGTTGATTGTTTAAATGAAACACTGTAACTTCTGACTTTATTGGGTGAGGAATTAATCTCCAAGATCTGAAATATTTACCCATTACTCCGAGGTCTTTCTTAAGGGAGTTTTCACACTGTTCAAAACTTTTATGTTGCACAGCCAGGGCCATGTCATCTGCATAACAGAACTTCCGCGCATTTGTTGTTGGTATGTCGCTTATGTACACATTGCAAAGTAATGGTGCCAATACAGGACCTTGTGGTAAGCCGTTGTTTGAAACAATGGTTCGGCCCTTTTTTTCCTTCTAGATGAACTTCAGGGGTTCTTTTGCCGAGCATATCACTTAGTAATTTGTACAAGGTCTGGCAAAGGATAATCTCAAGTATCTTGCTAAGAAGACCAAGCCTCCACACAGTATCGTATGCAGCTGTTAAATCTAAAAATAAACAGCTGTTTTAAGTTTCCGTTCATAACCGTTCTCGATATGCGTTGTTAAAGCCAGTACTTGGTCGCAACAGTTATGGTGTGGTCGAAAACCAGCCTGCTCGATGGGGATTCTGTCATTCGGCAGTGCTTGAAGGTTATTATGTAGTATTACTGCAGGTCAAATGCTTGGAGAACGGTATGTAGCTGCCGGGAATGTCGAGAGCGAAACCTCCCGTGACGTAACACGTTATGCAGTCGACGGGCAACGAGACGTGCTGTGCCAGTTTCCCAAACCGGTCCGCAGGGAAGGACGCTCGGACTTAACGAGACCACTGACCTCTGAACGGGAGAAAGGAGAAGTGCCGTTGTGTGACCTCAATAACTGGACGATTAACATGTCATATGGCACAACGTTTCCAAGAGTGAGGTACAAATACAGTAGATCCGGGAATCCATAAGGATCACTTAGGCGCTTCCCACGCCCGGGTTCCCGGGTTCGATTCCGGGCGGGGTCAGGGATTTTATCTGCCTCGTGATGACTGGGTGTTGTGTGATGTTCTTAGGTTAGTTACGTTTAAGTAGTTCTAAGTTCTAGGGGACTGTTGACCATAGCTGTTAAGTCCCATAGTGCTCAGAGCCATTTGAACCATTTGATCACTGAGACAAAATCACTCTAAGAGCTCTGTTTTGATTGTTATGAAACTTAAGTTGTGTGTAGTGAAGTTATTTTAGACACACAGGACGTAAAACACAAAATTTCGTCTTCGCCCATCAAGAAGTAGGCACTATCAACCGCTGCGTCCTCACGTCTGCATCTTATGGATCCATCTTCTGCTGGGGCTGTTCTTCCTACCAATTAGTACTGAGATGTATCTTTAGGTAATATTTCATTGCACGTTCCACGTAATTTTTTCACTCTTCATTTCTATGTTATACGATTTTTGTCTTTTAAGCTCCGGATGTACAACTACTACAGCAAGACTGACTCTAGTTCTATCTCCTTTTATGACTTCTAGAAATGACCTTGAAAAACGTCGTTTCCGCAACCTGGATTCTACTTCGACCTTTTTTTTCTTTTTCCCCACACGTCTTGCTGCCCACTGTATACTGTATACACAAACTTTCAGGGGTGATGGAAAATGGAACGTGTATAAAATAAATGTAGGGAATCATCTTGAAATGACTGTGTCCGAAGCTACGAAGGCAAATTTGTTGTAGGATAACTATGGAAGTGGGAAAGAGAACCTATGAACCGTTGATTACATATCTAATGAACTGCTTGATTACGTACCAACTACACTACTGGACATTAAAATTGCTACACCACGAAGATGACGTGCTACAGACGCGAAATTTAACCGACAGGAAGAAGATACTGTGATACGCACATGATTAGATTTTCAGAGCATTCACGCAAGGCTGGCGCCGGTGGCGACACCTACAACTTGTTGACATGAGGAAAGTTTCCAACCAATTTCTCATACACAAATAGTAGTTGACCGGCGTTGCCTGGTGAAACGTTGTTGTGATGCCTCGTGTAAGGAGAAGAAATGCGTACCATCACGTTTCCGACTTCGATTTATCGTAACGCAACATTGCTGCTCGCATTGGCCGAGATCCAATGACTGTTAGCAGAATATGGAATCGGTGGGTTCAGGAGGGTAATACGGAACGCCGTGCTGGATCCCAACGGCCTCGTATCACTAGCAGTCGAGATGACAGGCACCTTATCCGCATGGCTGTAACGGATCGTGCAGCCACGTCTCGATCCCTGAGTCAACACATGAGGACGTTTGCAAGACAACAACCATCTGCACGAACAGTTCGTCGACGTTTGTAGCAGCATGGACTATCCTCTCGGAGACCATGGCAGAGGTTACCCTTGACGCTGCATCACAGACAGGAGCGCCTGTGATGGTGTAGTCGACGTCGGTCCTGGCTGCACGAATGACAAAACGTCATTTTTTTCGGATGAATCCAGGTTCTGTTTACAGCATCACAATGGTCGCATCCGTGTTTGGCGACATCGCAGTGAACGCACATTGGAAGCGTGTATTCGCCATCGCTATACTGGCGTATCACCCGGCGTGATGGTATGGGGTGCCATTGGTTACAGTCTCGGTCACCTCTTGTTCTCATTGACGGCACTTTGAACAGTGGACGTTACATTTCAGCAGGATAATGCACGACCGCATGTTGCAGGTCCTGTACGGGCCTTTCCAGATAGACAAAACGTTCGTCTGCTGCCCTGGCCAGCACATTCTCCAGATCCCTCACCAACTGAAAACGTCTGGTCTATGGTGGCCGAGCAACTGGCTCGTCACAATACGCCTCTTGATGAACTGTGGTATCGTGTTGAAGCTGGATGGGCAGCTGTACCTGTATACGCCATCCAAGCTCTGTTTGACTCAATGCCCAGGCGTATCAAGGCCGTTATTACGGCCAGAGGTGGTTGTCCTGGGTACTGATTCATAAGGATCTATGCACCCAAATAGCTTGAAAATGTAATCACATGTCGGTCCTAGTATAATATATTTGTCCTATGAATACCCGCCTATCATCTGCATCTCATCTTGGTGTAGCAAATTTAATGGCCAGTGGTGTACTAGTCGCTAAAGTTTTATGGTAAACAGAGCTGACTGACAGTAAGCTGTAGGCCTAGGTAATGAGGTGTGGAGACAGAAAACTATTGCACTATGATGTGCACACTGACGTGGCCATCTCTGTAAATGTCTATAGGACGGCACAGCGCTTCCAGGTTGCAGTGAATAGACACTCAGTCCTAGTTAACACTGCGTTGTTCCCGTTTACGGAATTACATGTAAGTTAAAGTTAAAGGGGGTCACTGCTGTCAGATGCAGCGGGACATTATGCAGAATGTGTGGCGAGAGTGAAAATGTGCACGGGACCGGGATTCGAACCCAGCAGTAGTTAACAACTACGCCGTTCAGGACACTTGTCGCTTAATGTCCCACTGTAGCTGACAGCAGTGATCCTACTTTAAGGGGGGTAGCGCGTCAAAGGAGCCGACTTGGAACAGGAGATTCACCACAGGACATTTTAATTTCTACTGTCTACACTTTTACAAATAAATTTATAAAACTTATCACCATGACCAGGAAGGATTGAGAACTTACACTCATCGCAGTGGAAGTTCAAAAACGTCGCAAAATACTTTTTTTTACTTGTGAAATTTCATCATTTTTTTCACTTATTACTGGCTGTATTTGTTGCTATAGGTACACTTTTCTTCCTAAGTAAGAGAGATTCTTAGATGAATTTTTCATAGCATTCAAACAGTAGTTACAGGTGTATGAATTTTCCAAATCTATTAAAAAAACTGTGGAAAGAATTGAGATAATTAACCATAAAACTTTTTTTTCTAAACATGAGGTTTAAAATGTAACAGCTCATTCATTTTTTCACAAATTAATTAACTTCTAGAGTTTCATACACCTGTAACTATAGTTTGTATGCTGTACAAAAGTCGTCGATGAATCTCTCTTACTTAGGAAGAAAAGCGTGCCTTTAGCAACAAATGCAACCAGTAATAAATGAAAAAAACTATGAAATTTCATATGTAAAAAACTGCGTTTTGTTAAGTTTTTGAGTTTCCACTGCTATGAGTATGAACCGTGAGTCCTTCCTGGTCATGCCGTTAAAGTTTTATGAATTTATTTGTAAAAGTATAGACAGTGGAAATTAAGATGTCCTGTGGTGCCTCTCCTGCTCTAAGTCGGCCCGTTTGACGTCCTATCCCCCTTAATTTACATTTAATGTCTCACATGTGCGGATTATTTGTTCGAGTCCTCCCTCGGGCATGGGTGTGTGTGTTTGTCCTTAGGATAATATAGGTTAAGTAGTGTGTAAGGTTAGGGACTGATGACCTTAGCAGTTAAGTCCCATAAGATTTCACACACATTTGAACATTTTTTGATTCCGTGCTCCGGAAGAACAGACACCACGCATTCATACAATTGATACGCCTAGCTGGACAATGACTCCACGTTCTTCTGTGCGGAAGCATAAAAATGTCGAGCTCAAATGGGAATCTCACAGTAGCGAACCGGAGTATAATGGACAGGGAATGTGGATAGATGGCGTTCAGCGGGTATGTGGATCGGCTGTGAAGGCTGTCGAGATAGTCCGTGCAGGTGCGATAACGATGTGTCCTGGATGGCACTGTGGTTAGCGCACCTGCCCACTAGGTAGGAGATCCCGGGTTTCGAATCCCAGTCCGGTGCACATTTTCACTCGTCGCCGCTGATTCCATGTAATGACCTGCTGCAGCTGACAGCAGTGAAACCACTTTGATTTTCATGTAAAGTTCCACAGCTTCAGAATCTGCACGGTGTCGGTTCTTTCGGACATATTATGGGTTTAGCAGACATGATGCCCGAAGGAACAGTCACCCCACATTCATATTATGAAATTAGCAGGCGTGATGTTCGTTTTAGGAGATGTAATAGGAATCTGTATGGTAGCTGATGGGTTGTATCAGACCAGATATTCATGTAAGGGGCATCAGTCGCTTACCACGTTGTCAAGACCCAACAATTAAGGGGAACAAGGCGCTTGGTACAACATTGTAAAGATCAGGGGGAACAACAAACTAGTCTAAACTCCCATCTTGTTCTCGTGGATGAGTAGTCCTCAGTCAGCACTCCATCAGTTGATTGTGAAATCCATATCACTCAAAGTGATGACTGAAACAAGAATATGAGAATACCAGATGGATCTTACCACAAGAAACGACCGCTCGCCGTGTTGAGGCAACAGGTGGTACAGCACTGAGTTTCCTGTGTATGTGCTTTTCTCCGATGAATCCTGTTTCACCAGCGAAAGAAAGTTCAAAAATAGTAATATTCAAATATACGATGGGCAAAGTGCAACTAGCCCGTAAAATATAGGGGAGGAGGGGGGGGGGGGGGGAATGATCGAAAAGTTTGTGTTCGAATGCCACACCAACCCATAGCCTACCTGTCGATGCTTCAATACCTGCATTGGAGTCGCGCTGGGTTGCATATACACTACAGAAACGCGATCAAACGGAAACTTTTTGATCGCTCCTTTTACTGGATGCGCCTTAAGATAGATAACCCAACTTACATCATCCGCTCTTGGTGTAACTGATGTACGCAGATGAGCCAAAACATTAAGGCCACTTGATTAATAGAATCTATGTCCGTCTTTGAAACGAAATACATCACTGATTCTGCATATCAGGAACCCGACAGTTTGTTGATAGGTTTGTCGAGGTATGTGGCATTAGATTTCTACGCACACGACATGTAATTAGCGTAAATAACGGGCCGCTGATTTGGGTACGCGGTGATGGTACTCGATAGCGACCCTAATCGGTTCCATATGATTTACATCAGATGAATTTGATTGCAAGTCAACAACGTGAGTTTACGATAACTCTCCTGAAACTACTGTTACATGGTTCTGGCTCCGAGACACGGACAATTAATTATACTGACTGAAAGATGAAATCGCCGTCGGGGAAGAGATCAAGCATGAAGGGATACAGACGGTTCGCAGCTGTCACCGTGTGTTTGATTACTAACACAGGTCGCATACAAGCGCAGGAGAGAGTCTCCCATAGAATCATACTGCTCCCACCAGCCTGCGTCCGTCTCGCGCTGCACGTTTCGAGCCGCCGTTCACCTCGATAATGGCTTTTCTGGAGACGGCCAGCGACCTAGTGTAGCAAAAATGTGATTCGCTGAAAGAGTCGCCACGTTTCCTGTGGCCACTGCAAGCATAACTGACGATGTCGTTGGATCAACGTGTGAACACGGAGGGATGGTCTGCTGCGGAGCTCCGTGTTCAGCAATGTACGATGAACGGTGTTCTCTGGAACACTTGAACGTGCACCAGCATTATGCTCTTTCGTCAGAGATCAGCAGATCACCATCTGTCCTTCTTTACACGGCAGACAAGCCTCAGAATACCACGTTCTTTGAAGAGTCATGGAACTCCAACCATTTAGCGCCTAGTGGTAGTTTCATTATCCTTTTACCTCTTTCCGTAGACGCTCACGACAGTAGCAGGTGAACATTCGACCAGCTTCGACATTTCCGAGATAAGCGTTCACAGGCTCTGCGTAATAATAATCTACCCTTTGTTAACGTCGTTTATTTCAATGGATTTCCCCTTTTGCAGCCCATATGTTCGCCAGGATGAACCGCCGTCTGTGTCTGCTCACATACATTTCTTACTATGTCACGTGACCGCAACGGCGCCAGGCGTCATTCATAGTTACGATGGACAGTGATCGTAACTTGTCAGTGTAAGGTGGGTTGGCTATCTTAAGGCGCATGAAATATTTTCTGGGCCACTTTCATTTTGCCTATCGGGTAAGTCCCAATTTCGATGGGAGGGCACATGTTACCGTTGTGTATAACGATCAACAAAGATTTTCAGTGAATATGGGGACTGCCAAACTAAATGACTAGTTAACGCTTTAGTGGTTAAAATTTATTTTATGTATATTTAAAAAATTAAAAGCCAAAAACTGTTTTCCGTTATGATCAACTATAAACTTCTACTCACAAAAATTATTTAAGTTGTCCGATTTTGAATATCAGTGATGTGGGAAACCTAACCAGTTCCATGTTTTCTTGTGAACGTAGTGTTGTCAGATTTAATTTTTGGTTGTAGAGTGATTTTATCAGGATAGCAAATAGGGAAAAAGCACTATAAATCAGAACCAAACACATTTTTTTCCGTGACGGTTAAAAATATTGAATAAGACACAAAAATTTCCAACATAAAATTTCAACCTCTGACACATCACATACCAATATTTTGTCTATTCTATGAAGTTTCTTGGCTCGTATGTCTCCAAATAAATACAAATATATACAGTGTAGCAGAACTCCTGATGATCCTACCAATGTTACAAAACAATGTTGTGACGTATAAGAAAACACAATTAGTTCTTTCAAATATTCTTATCGGGGGAAGATGATGATTTGATCTGATTTTCGTGAAACAAACGGTCTGTACCAGCTATAAAAAAACACCCATATCTTCCCCCAAACAGATCTCTCGGAGCCTTCTATAAATACCCACCCCCTGGTCAGTGGAATTTTTGTCCAAGTTCCGAAAGCTTCTTGCTACATAGTAATACTAGACAGACATGGGACATACACGTCCCAATGCTCAAAACTGCTTTTTACCTTACTGGAACGCATATGTCTCACCGACCACGAAAGGGTTTAGGGTTCTATCTGCCTCTTCTCCGATTAAGTATACCAGTGTACCCTGTACTCCCCACGCTTCTGGAAGGCATACTACATAGTGCGTGTATGAGAGTACATCACGATGAATCCGTAGATCATTTTGCACATTTTGTTTGTGATCAGTCGTGTCAGACGTTTTCAGGTCGATTTACTTAATCGTCTCAGTACCCGGACGGAAGCCATCATACACGATGCAGCAACACACTGTGGACATCTTGTAGCTTCTGTTGTCAACCGCTACGGCTGCTATTATGTTGGTGGCAAACACACTCATTATTTTCCTGGATAGCTCTTACGTAGAGCATCGTACTTTCCTTGACACAGACCCAGAGCAACATATTTTAATCGATAAAGTAATGAAGTGCAGTGTTAATCCGATGTCCAAACTTTGTAATTAGTCTAACCTCGTTTTCTTGGGTCAGCAGGAGCGACAAGTAGCGGTTTGAAGCACAGTCCTAGATGCCTTGCTTAATACTGGTCCTTGAAACTTAGTAAGTAAGCTTCTGCGGGATAGTTGGCGCCTATATACAGTGGTCCAGCAATTCTGCTATCTCAGCATCTCCGTGATGCTCTCGTAAGAGTCAAACAATAATGTGGCTATGCTGCCCTTCTTTTTATAAGTCCAGTGTCCCATGTTAGCCATACTTAGTATGGGGCTCAAACACTTGAATACCGAGCGAGGTGGCGCAGTGGTTAGACACTGGACTCGCATTCGGAAGGACGACGGTTCAATCCCGCGTCCGGCCATCTTGATTTAGGTTTTCCGTGATTTCCCTAAATCACTCCAGGCAAATGCCGGGATGCTTCCTCTGAAAGGGCACGGCCGACTTCCTTCCCCATCCTTCCCTAATCCGATGAGACCGATGACCACGCTGGCTGGTCTCCTTCCCCAAACCAACCAAACACTTGAATAGTATGCTAGGGCACGTTGCATGTATATTTTGTAAACAATTTCCTTCGTAGATTGGCTGCATTTTCCCAGTATCCTGCCAATGAATCTAAATCTATAATCCACTTTACTGATAAATGGCCCTATGTGATAACTCAGTTTCCTACCTTTATAAACTGTTCCACCTAGGTAATTGTATGAGTTGACTGATTGCAGTTGTGACTCATTGACAGTATGAGCATAGAATTCTACCTTTGCGTTCTCTGAAATGCATGATTTTACGTTTCTGTATATATAAAGCAAGCAGCCAATCTATGCATTAGTTTGAAATCTTATCGTAATCCGCCAAAATATTAGATTGGTGCATAAGTTAGTAGCGCTATTGTTTTTGTATTGCTATGGGTTCATTTTCGATTATTATTTTTTATTTGTAGTTCACTGTTGCTATTTGAATTTACATATTGTCAGTCTGTCACTTGGAGATAGTGAATGGAGCTGTGGACGCTAGAAAATGGAGTGTCAAGTGGAGAAACCGGAACATTTCCGACTTTTTTTCTGTCTGAGTTTAACAGAGGGGTGACAGTGGCGTAGACAGCCAGAAACATTTGCGCCTCTTATTAGTATAATGCCACCAGACAGAGCACGAGACGAAAACGGTTTTCTCGTTTTAAGAAGGCTTATTTTGACATTAGTGACCCTCCACGCTCAGGAAGACCTTCGGGGTTCGATGAAGGTCGTTGAAACGCATTAACCTACAGCGATCCATGTGATTGCACCAGAGAACTGGTAAATGTGATGAACTGTTATCATTCCAGCAACGTGCGACATTTGCCTGTGTATGGTTACCGCATGCTCTACGCCAAACCCGCAGAAATCAGCGAGTGGCCATATGCGTATTTCTGCTTGCTCGACATCAATTGGATCGTGAACAACACCGATCATTCGTATGCTGTATAGTTACTGGTGGGGAGAAACGGTGTCTTTATAATTACATAAGGAAAAGAAGGAAATGATTGATCACAAACAAAGATCTGTGCACATCCACAGAAGACAAAGTTATGCATCAGGTGGAACACTGCGACGGTGTGAAGAACTACGAATTGCTTCTTCGAGGTGTAACCATCACTGCCAGCCGAAGTGGCCGAGCGGTTCTAGGCGCTACTGTCTGGAACCTCGCGATCACTACGGTCACAGATTTCATCTACATCTACATCCATACTCCGCAAGCCAACTGACGGTGTGTGTCGGAGGGTACCCTTAGTACCTCTATCGGTTCTCCCTTCTATTCCAGTCTCGTATTGTTCGTGGAAGGAAGGATTGTCGGTATGCTTCTGTGTGGGCTCTAATCTCTCTGATTTTATCCTCATGGTCTCTTCGCGAGATATACGTAGGAGGGAGCAATATACTGCTTGACTCTTCGGTGAAGGTATGTTCTCGAAACTTCAACAAAAGCCCGTACCGAGCTACTGAGCGTCTCTCCTGCAGAGTCTTCCACTGGAGTTTATCTATCATCTCCGTAACGCTTTCCCGATTACTAAATGATTCTGTAACGAAGCTCGCTGCTCTCCGTTGGATCTTCTCTATCTCTTCTATCAACCCTATCTGGTGCGGATCCCACACTACTGAGCAGTATTCAAGCTGTGGGCGAACAAGCGTACTGTAACCTACTTCCTTTGTTTTCGGATTGCATTTCCTTAGGATTCTTCCAATGAATCACAGTCTGGCATCTGCTTTACCGACGATCAACTTTATATGATCATTCATCAGGTTCGAATCCTGGCTCGGGCACGGATGTGTGTGATGTCCTTAGGTTAGTTAGGCTTAAGTAGTTCTAAGTTCTAGGGGACTGATGAGCTCAGAATGTAAGTCCCATAGTGCTCAGAGCCATTTAAACCATTTGTAACCATCACTGCTGTCAACAGCTGAGACCTTTTGCTGACGCAATACAAGAAAAACGACCAGGAAGACTGCGTGAAGTGATGCTGTTCCACGGTGACACCTGCCTGCATTCCACTAGACTGACAAAAAACATTGTACAGGAGTTGGGCTGAGGAGTCATTCCGGACTAACCACATTCACCTGATCTTGCGTTGCGCCCTCAACTTTTCACTTTTTCCGCTCTCTATCGAACAGTCTTCTGGGAACGTCCTTTCCGGATGAAACCGTGCCCCGAACATAGCTGGACGAGTTCTTCGCCTCAAAACTGCGTGGTTTCTACAGTCGTGTAATCGAAACGCTACCCCAGAGTTAGCAGACTGTTGTAAATAGTGATTACTGATAACTAAGGTCTCTGGTATATGTATATGTCGTTTTTATTAAACTTATAAAGAAATACTACACGCCTATGCACCAACGTAATACACTCCTGGAAATGGAAAAAAGAACACATTGACACCGGTGTGTCAGACCCACCATACTTCCTCCGGACACTGCGAGAGGGTTGTACAAGCAATGATCACACGCACGGCACAGCGGACACACCAGGAACCGCGGTGTTGGCCGTCGAATGGCGCTAGCTGCGCAGCATTTGTGCACCGCCGCCGTAAGCGTCAGCCAGTTTGCCGTGGCATACGGAGCTCCATCGCAGTCTTTAACACTGGTAGCATGCCGCGACAGCGTGGACGTCAACCGTATGGGCAGTTGACGGACTTTGAGCGAGGGCGTATAGTGGGCATGCGGGAGGCCGGGTGGACGTACCGCCGAATTGCTCAACACGCGGGGCGTGAGGTCTCACAGTACATCGACGTTGTCGCCAGTGGTCGGCGGAAGGTGCACGTGCCCGTCGACCTGGGACCGGACCGCAGCGACGCACGGATGCACGCCAAGACCGTAGGATCCTACACAGTGCCGTAGGGGACCGCACCGCCACTTCCCAGCAAATTAGGGACACTGTTGCTCCTGGGGTATCGGCGAGGACCATTCACAACCGTCTCCATGAAGCTGGGATACGGTCCCGCACACCGTTAGGCCGTCTTCCGCTCACGTCCCAACATCGTGCAGCCCGCCTCCAGTGGTGTCGCGACAGGCGTGAATGGAGGGACGAATGGAGACGTGTCGTCTTCAGCGATGAGAGTCGCTTCTGCCTTGGTGCCAATGATGGTCGTATGCGTGTTTGGCGCCGTGCAGGTGAGCGCCACAATCAGGACTGCATACGACCGAGGCACACAGGGCCAACACCCGGCATCATGGTGTGGGGAGCGATCTCCTACACTGGCCGTACACCTCTGGTGATCGTCGAGGGGACACTGAATAGTGCACGGTACATCGAAACCGTAATCGAACCCATCGTTCTACCATTCCTAGACCGGCTAGGGAACTTGCTGTTCCAACAGGACAATGCACGTCCGCATGTATCCCGTGCCACCCAACGTGCTCTAGAATGTGTAAGTCAACTACCCTGGCCAGCAAGATCTCCGGATCTGTCCCCCATTGAGCATGTTTGGGACTGGATGAAGCGTCGTCTCACGCGGTCTGCACGTCCATCACGAACGCTGGTCCAACTGAGGCGCCAGGTGGAAATGGCATGGCAAGCCGTTCCACAGGACTACATCCAGCATCTCTACGATCGTCTCCATGGGAGAATAGCAGCCTGCATTGCTGCGAAAGGTGGATATACACTGTACTAGTGGCGACATTGTGCATGCTCTGTTGCCTGTGTCTATGTGCCTGTGGTTCTGTCAGTGTGATCATGTGATGTATCAGACCCCAGGAATGTGTCAATAAAGTTTCCCCTTCCTGGGATAATGAATTCACGGTGTTCTTATTTCAATTTCCAGGAGTGTATTTGTGTAGCTTTCCAAACAGGGCTTCCTTACAGGTTACTGTATCATCTGCAAAAATTCTGTGGTTGCTGTTAATGTTGTCTGCCAGGTCATTAATACATGAAGGGAACAGCAAGCTTCCCAATACACGCCTTTGGGCACGCCTGGATTTACTTCTACGCCTGTCAATGACTTTCCCATCCTCGATAACTTCCTTCATCCTCCCCACCAAGAAATTCTCACTCCAGTCACAAATAAAGTTTGAAACTCCATCTGATCTCGTCTACACTAATAAGCATTTGTGAGGAAATTCACGAACTACTGCATGCACCTGACCGGATTGATCCTACGTCATGTGAGAACAGCATGAGTTGGGTTTTACATGACCGATGCTTTCGGAAAACGTGTTGGTTGGCATGGAGACCATTCTGTTCGCAATACCGCAGTATACCGGAGCTCAGTAAATTTTCTAAGAATGCAGAACAGGTGACTGTCAGAGATATCGAATGATAGTTTTGTGGATCACTTCTGCTACTCTTCTGGTAGACTCGACACATCTTTGTTCGAGTGAAGTCACACAGGCCACCTTCGGTCGGTCTTCGGGAACACAGACGTTTCAGATGTTTCCGACAAATTAAAAGAACGCTGAAGTGAAGAGCCATCTCCGGATGCTCTCCTAGTTCAAAATCAGGTCTTCGGAGGCTCTCCTAATTCAAAATCCAACGAAAAATGTTGCAGCGTTTGTTCTTCCCCACCGCGAATTATGGAGGCTCAGCCGTTCCCGAACGTGACAAGGGACATGTACATTTTGAAGAAGTGAAGTTACTATAAAAGTGATGCATTTGACTATAGTCCGGAGGAGGTCGATAAAACATACTTTGGAGAAATGCCCAATCCATACTTTCAAAGACCTGAAAGACTTGCATGATGTGACACCAACTGCTGCGATCTGGTTGTCACATTTATACATTAACCTGTAAATATGTCCCCTGAATATATTTTTTGTAATGCCAGACGATAATAATAGCAATAATAATACCATGAATAGTCTCATAAAATTGCTGTCGTTTTCTCCCATGACACAAGTGCTTTCTCTCTCTCTCTCTCTTTCTCTCACTCACTCACACACATAAACACACACACAAACACACACAGGAGTAATTATCAGACTACTCTGAGATGCATCCAGTAGCCGGGTGGTGTGACCGTGCGGTTCTAGGCGCTTCAGTCTGGAACCGCGTGACCGCTGCGGTGGCAGGTTCGAATCCTGCCTCGCTCATGGATGTGTGTGATGTCCTTAGGTTAGTTAGGTTTAAGTAGTTCTAAGTTCTAGGGGACTGATGATCTCAGAAGTTAAGTCCCATAGTGCTCAGAGCCATTTGAACCATTTTTTCATCATTCACACATTTTAGTAAAGCCCCAAGGTCAGTCTTACTTGATCACTGTTCCTACCCAGTAGCAGAATCTTTGCATGTGAATTACGAAGCGTAAAAGAAAAGGAGCAAAATATCTTTATACAAGTAGCGCAAGCTATCCTGTAGATTAAGCCAGTCGAACAAAGTCACCCCTCAAAAAAAGGTGAACTTACATTCCCGACGGAAAAAGATTTATTTGACTAACAGTGTCATGATTGTTGATGGAAGTTCTGATTTCTATGCAACAATCTCGATACACATATTTTGTTAGAGTGAGAATGTGTTAACATCCACAGCCGTTTGGTTAATAAGTGTGACTGCCATTTGGTTAATAAGTGTGACTGCCATTTGGAATAGTCCGTACAGAAAAACTTTTTTCTTTTGTGAAATATATGAAACATGACACTCAAGTGCTCCTGGGTGGGATAGTAACAGTTCCGAATTCGAAATCATGGCAGCCACTGTTGATATTGTGGTGTGTTAAATATTTACCCTTCTTTGCTGGTGCCGCAGGATTTCGTAGGGCAGAGGATAGAGAATGAGGTAGCTGTCGCCCTGCAAAACGCAGGCTTGTTCTCGAAGGCTTTAACGTCCCGTCGACATTGAGGATCATTAGAGTCTGAGCACACGTTCGGAATGTTTCAAGGATTGGGACGGAAATTGACCGTGTCCTTTAAAGGAACCATCCCGGCAATTATAGGCAGCGATTTAAAGAAGTCACAGAAAATCTAAATTTGGATAGTTGGACGCGGATTTGAACCGTCGTCCTCCCACATGCAAGTCCAGTGTAATAATCACTGCAGCACGTTGCTCGTTTTCCTCGACGTTATCATTTTGTTAATTTTCTGAATCCATGAACTTATGCTTTAAGGTTTCAGCAGCTTAGGAAATCCTTTACATTAGTTCTGCACACAAGGCGAAAGGCAGCAGCATCTCCTTTCCTCATCAATAAGAGAAAATAAATGAAACTAAAGTTAAATAAATCCGTTTTAGGTTAAGTTAAAGAAATTTTTAATAAAATCTTCTAAAAGGTAAGATCTCAAAGAAACAACACGATGACTAGTGTCTGCTGATTATGCAGCCATCTTCATATCTGGAATAATAACAGAAAATTTCACTAAGAAAGAGTCCAAGGAGGGATTGTTTAAATCTTAAAAATATAAGCAAAAGACAGTTACACACCAATTATATATATATATATATATATATATATATATATATATATATACATGTGTAGCGTCCGCTCGTAAAATGAGGCCAAGACAAAGTCTGCATCACAGTGAACCGCTCACGTGATAAGGAGTGTAATACTCTTGACTATTAGTTTTATCAGTTGTGGTTTACGTACATTAAAAGCGGGAAATATAAATATGGGGAAAAGAAGTATATACAAAATATGTTACACTCTCTTAAAAGCATCAATAATAAAACGTATTGGTACATGAGATGCCTCAGCCACCAGCTTTGCGCACATTGCTCTTTGACACTAAACGTCTTGCAATAATAGACTTCGTGTCATAAGACACCTATATGAAAGATCATAAATACTGATGTAAAACAACAGTTACCCATTACAGCAAAAATAATAAATTAATACATACTGTAAACATGGTGTCCCATTTATCTTGACCACCCGAAATAACTGTCCAGATGCAAGTTACAAAATCTTTCAAGCAAATGTTCTTTAACCGTCAGGGGGACATCAATCAGCATAATTTCCTTCGTTGTAGCTTTGTTTTTTTCCAAAGATATGAACAGCGATATGACTTTTTTAAATGGCACCCTGTATTTTTTATTCGGTAATTAATTTCCTCTCCTAAAGACCTATTTAAAAATGTATCACAGTGTACCATTCACGTTATTAATTATATGACACAGCACTGACGTTGACGCCCCCAGCCTTTAATGCAGGTACTCGGGATAATGGAACACATCCACATGCTGTCGTTGAAAGAGAACAAATGCAAACATAAGTAGAATACACATCCTTCATTCCGTCAACCATCGTCAGTTTAACAGTTGTGTGAGTAGAATGTACACCAACGAAGAGAAGGTAGAAATGCTACTCGTCTAGGGGGAACGTAAGTTAAAAAAAAATAGTTCAAATGGCTCTGAGCACTATGGGACTTAACATCTGAGGTCATCAGTCCCCTAGAACTTAGAACTACTTAAACATAACTAACCTAAGGACATCACACACATCCATGCCCGAGGCAGGATTCGAACCTGCGACCTTAGCGGTCTCACGGTTCCAGACTGAAGCGCCTAGAACCGCTCGGCCACCATGGCCGGCAATGTTAAGTTAGGAGTACAGTAATTGCAGTACTGTTTTCTTATGTACGGGTACATTTAGTACAGTAGTTTAGTCCTTTTAAATACTGTTGTGTAGAGTAGGCATATAGTAAAGGCTGTCCTTCCTACAAACTGCATCGACATAACATTTCTTTTATTGTTGTTATTGTCGTTGTTGTTGAAGGTAGACGAAATGCAGGCAGCGGAACCGTACAGAGAGCGATATCCTGACAAGAACCCACCTTCCCGACTTACGTTTTTTCGTCTTGTTGCGACGCTTCAGGAAACGGGAAGTTTCAACAAACGACAACGCAATCGTCTTAGCACTCGGAGAGACGAAGCTGCCGAGGTTATTGTTCTCGCTTCCGTTACTATGAATGCACATGTGAGCACACGACAGCTTGAACATGAGATTAGCATTCCTAAAACCAGTGTACATCGTATTCTTATACGTTATGTGTTCCATCCTTACCATGTACACCTACGTTAAGAATTGCATGGGAATGATTTCGAGAATCGTGTACAGGGTGCCTTTAAAAAAAGTCATACCGCCGTTCATATCTTTGTAAAAAAACAAAGCTACAACGATGGCTACCGTACTGATTGATGTCCCCGTGACAGCTAGAGAACATTTGCTTGAAAAATTTTGTAATTTGCATCTGGACAAACAGTTATTTAGGGTGGTCAAGATAAATGGAACACCCTGTATAATAAATAAATAAGCATATATCACTCAATTATCATGGGTGGCTGCTACCGATATGGTAGCCTGATCCGTCTCGCACTTAATGTTAGACGAGATCGTGTAGGCCTACGCTTACAGTGGCAGTATCGTCACTAAATGGTTCAAATGGCTCTGAGCACTATGGGACTTAACTGCTGAGGTCATCAGTCCGCTAGAACTTAGAACTACTTAAACCTAACTAACCTAATGACAACACACACATCCACGCCCGAGGCAGGATTCGAAACTGCGACCGTAGCGGTCGCGCGGTTCCAGACTAGTATCTTCACTGAGAATAGTATATACGTTCCTGGCGTGTGCCTGGCAAGAATTTCGTGTGTGCTCATAGCAGCTTGTTTGTCACGTACACGTTGTCGGTGAGATATACAGCCTTGCCTCCAGTGTACTGGTCGATGTCGATAGCATTCCACGTGTACTGGTAGCGTGCGTCTGACAGTCCCTTGATGACTGACCTACTCTGCAGCACTTCCAACCGAGAAGCAGCCCACGTGACAGTTTTAGAATCACACGGAAAAATTTAAGTGCTCGTTTTTCCCGCACGCCATTCGAGAGTGGAACGGTAGAGAGACAACTTGAAGGTGGTTCATTGAACCCTCTGTCAGGCACTTTGTTGTGAATAGCAGAGTAGTCACGTGATGTAGATGTAGACACTAGCAGTTGGTCAGATGATAACCAAGAATGTTATCCACAACATGCACGCAGCACTACCTTTTACCAACTATTGTATGGTTGGACTAGTATTTTTAATCTATGAGTGACGCAAGAACGGGAATTTATTAAGCTGAGTGCGAGTGAACATCGTCGCCGACAACCACAATTGAGGTGTCACTGAGCAACGTTTATCACATCACAAAAGTAAAAACATGCGGTATAGATGTAACAATATTTGAATAGCGTTAGAGTGTATGACTTCCAGTATCCAAGCCGATTACACACACACACACACACACACACACACACACACACGCACACACACACACACACACATACATACACATACACAAACACACACACACAAGATCACAGTTTGCCGCGCGGGATTAGCCGAGCGTTCTGAGGCGCTGCAGTCATGGACTGTGCGGCTGGTCCCGGCGGAAGTTCGAGTCCTCCCTCGGGCATGGGTGTGTGTGTTTGCCCTTAGGATAATTTAGGTTAAGTAGTGTGTAAGCTTAGGGACTGATGACCTTAGCACTTAAGTCCCATAAGATTTCACACACATTTGAACACATCTGGTCACAGTTCGTAGTAATAGACGGAAAGTCATCGAATAAAACAGAAGTAATATCCAGCGTTCCCCAAGGAAGTGTTATAAGCCCTCTATTGTCCCTGATCTATATTAACGACATAGGAGACAATCTGAGTAGTCGTCTTAGATTGTTTGCAGATATTGCTGTCATTTACCGTCTTGTAAAGTCATCAGATGATCAAAACGACTTGCAAAATGGTTTAGATGAGATATCTGACCGTGAATAAAGAAAGTGCGAAGTTATTCACATGAATACTAAAAGAAATCAGCTAAATTTCGATTACGCGATAAGTCACACAAATCTGAGGGCTGTAAATTCGACTAAATACTTAGGGATTACAATTACAAATAACTTAAAATGGAATGATCACGATAATATTGTGGGTAGAGCAAACCAAAGACTGCGATTCACTGGCGGAACACTTAGAAGGTGCAACAGGTCTACCAAAGAGACTGCTTACACTACGCTAGTCCGCCCTATTCTGGAGTACTGCTGTGCGGTGTGGGATCCGCATCAGGTGGGACTCACGAATAACATAAAAAAGTACAATGAAGGTGAGCTTGTTTTGTATTATCGCGAAATAGGGGAGATAGTGTCACAGACATGATACGTGAATTGGAGTGGCAATCATTAAAACTAAGGCGCTTTTCGTTGCGACGGGATCTTCTCATGAAATTTAAATGACCAGTTTTCTCCTCCGATTGCGAAAACATTCTGTTGGCACCACCTACATTGGGAGAAATGATCATCAAGATAAAATAAGAGAAATGAGGGCTCGCACAGAAAAACTTAAGTGCTCTTTTTTCCCGAGTGACGGCCGGAGTGGCCGAGCGGTTCTAGGCGCTACAGTCTGGAACCGCGCGCCCGCCTGGTCGCAGGTTCGAATCCTGCCTCGGGCATGGATGTGTGTGACGTCCTTACGTTAGATAGGTTTAATTAGTTCTAAGTTCTAGGGGGCTGATGACCTCATAGGTTAAGTCCCATAGTGCTCAAAGCCATTTGAACCATTTTTTTTTTCCCGCGTGCCGTTCGAGAATGGAACGGTAGAGAGACAGCATGAATGTGGTTCATTGAACCCTCTGCCAGGCACTTTATTGTGAATCACTCACTCACTCACTGGTCACACCGGGCTCGAGAGTCCATTACCGCAGCAACGTATTTTCGCCATCTGTCCCTGTTTGGGCTATTTCCTTCCATTCACCTTCAATGCCTAGGCTCCTCAAATCAGCCTTCACATCGTCCTCCCATCCACGCCTCGGTCTCCCCACTGCACGTTTTCCCTCTAGGTGCCCTACCAGTACTCTGCGCGCTGCCCTGCCCTCATCCATTCGAACTACGTGACCCGCCCATCGCAGCCTACGTGATTTAATAATACTGATTATGTCAGGACTGCAATACTCTCTTTCAAATTCTAAAGGTGGCAGGGGTAAAATACAGGGACCGAAAGGCTATTTACAATTTGTACAGAAACCAGATGGCAGTTATAGGAGTCGAGGGACATGAAAGGGAAGCAGCGGTTGGGAAGGGAGTGAGACAGGGTTGTAGCCTCTCCCCGATGTTATTCAATCTGTATATTGAGCAAGTACTGAAGGAAACAAAAGAAAAATTCGGAGTAGGTATTAAGATCCATGGAGAAGAAATAAAAACTTTGAGGTTCGCTGATGACATTGTAATCCTGTCAGAGACAACAAAGGACTTGGAAGAGCAGTTGAATGGAATGGACAGTGTCTTGAAAGGAGGATATAAGATGAACATCAACAAAAGCAAAACGAGGATAATGGAATGTAGTCGAATTAACTCAGGTGATGCTGAGGGAATTCGATTAGGAAATGAGATACTTAAAGTAATAAAGGAGTTTTGCTTTTTGGGGAGCAAAATAACTGATGATGGTCAAAGTAGAGGGGATATAAACTGTAGACTGGCAATGGCAAGGAAAGCGTTTCTGAAGAAGAGGAATTTGTGAACATCGAGTATAGATTTAAGTGTCAGGAAGTCGTTTCTGAAAGTATTTGTATGGATTGCACGCATGTATGGAAGTGAAACGTGGACGATAAATAGTTTGGACAAGAAGAGAATAAAAGCTTTCGAAATGTGGTGCTACAGAAGAATGCTGAAGCTTGGATGGGTAGATCACATAACTAATGTGGAGGTATTGAATAGAATTGGGAAAAGAGGAGTTTGTGGCACAACTTGACTACAACAAGGGATCGGTTGGTAGGACATGTTCTGAGGCATCAAGGGATCACAAATTTAGCATTGGAGAGCAGTGTGGAGGGTAAAAATCATAGAGGGAGACCAAGAGATGAATACACTAAGCAGATTCAGAAGGACGTAGGTTGCAGTAGGTACTGGGAGATGAATAAGCTTGCACAGGATAGAGTAGCATGGAAGCTGCATCAAACCAGTCTCAGAACTGAAGACCACAACAACAACAACATGTCAGGGCGTGAATATAGTTCGTGAACCTCTTCCTTATGCAGTTTATTGTGAATAGCAGAGTAATAAAGTAGATGATGTAGAAGTTTTGTGATTAAATTACGCCGTAGTGCCAAAGCGGCGAGAAGATTTACAAATGATTACCTCGCTATATCAAGAAGAATCAGTACTAAATCAATGGATGTGTGTATGTTTATAGTTTACTATGTATCTGGTGTATCGTGAGCAGTAGCTGCAGAAATAAAAGAAACGACCGCCGTATGCAGAGCCCCATCTCGTTCAACAATGTGCTTTGGACGGTGTCCCGGAATGCTTGTGGTGCACCAGCAATGCAGTCTGGCGACAGATCTGCCACAGGTCGGCGCCTATCCTGCTTTACACAGCGGTCCAGCCTCCTTCCTCCACTTTCTGTGACGAGGCGTGGACGTCCAGTACCTGATCACCTACTCGTGGTTTCATTGTCCATCAGCCACTTTCCACAGATGCTCACGACAATAGGACGCAAACAGAGGTTCAACTTTGCCATTTGATTGTTGCTCGTTCCCACGTGCCGACCATAACAGTTCACAGTTTGGCAAAGTCGCTCGTGTCAGTACATTTCCACACATGTAGCCCGTATCGACGCTAGAATGGTTCTCCGTCATTCTCCGTACCGCGTATACAGGGTGTTACAAAAAGGTACAGCCAAACTTTCAGGAAACATTCGTCACACGCAAATAAAGAAAAGATGTTATGTGGACATGTGTCCGGAAACGCTTAATTTCCATGTTAGAGCTCATTTTAGTTTCGTCAGTATGTGCTGTACTTCTTCGATTCACCGCCAGTTGGCGCAATTGAAGGAAGGTAATGTTGACTTCGGTGCTTGTGTTGACATGCGACTCATTGCTCTACAGTACTAGCATCAAGTACATCAGTACGTAGCATCAACAGTGTTCATCACGAACGTGGTTTTGCAGTCAGTGCAATGTTTACAAATGCGGATTTGGTGGATGCCCATTTGATGTATGGATTAGCACGGGGCAATAGCCGTGGCGCGGTACGTATGTATCGAGACAGATTTCCAGAACGATGGTGTCCCGACAGGAAGACGTAACGAAGCAATTGATCGGCGTCTTAGGGAGCACGGAGCATTCCAGTCTATGACTCGCGACTGAGGAAGACCTAGAACGACGAGGATACCTGCAATGGACGAGGCAATTCTTCGTGCAGTTGACAATAACCGTAATGTCAGCGTCAGAGAAGTTACTGCTGTACAAGGTAACGTCGACCACGTCACTGTATGGAGAGTGCTACGGGAGAACCAGTTGTTCCCGTGCCATGTACAGCGTGTGCAGGCTCTATCAGCAGCTGATTGGCCTCCATGGGTACACGTCTGCGAATGGTTCATCCGACAATGAGTCAATCCTCATTTCGGTGCAAATGTTCTCTTTACGGATGAGGCTTCATTCCAACGTGATCAAATTGTAAATTTTCACAGTCAACATGTGTGGGCTGACGAGAATCCGCACGCAATTGTGCAATCACGTCATCAACACAGATTTTCTGTGAACTTTTGGGCAGGCATTGTTGGTGATGTCTTGATTGGGCCCATGTTCTTCCACTTACGCTCAGTGGAGCACGTTATCATGATTTCATACGGGATACTCTACCTGTGATGCTAGAACATGGGCCTTTACAAGTACGGCACAACATGTGGTTCATGCACGATGGAACTCCTGCAGATTTCAGTCGAAGTGTTCGTACGCTTCTCAAAAACAGATTCGGTGACCGATGGATTGATAGAGGCGGACCAATTCCATGGCCTCCACGCTCTCCTGACCTCAACCGTCTTCACTTTCATTTATGGGGGCATTTGAAAGCTCTTGTCTACGCAACCCCGGTACCAAATGTACAGACTCTTTGTGCTCGTATTGTGGACGGCTGTGATACAATACGCCATTCCCTCAGCGCATCAGGGATTCCATGCGACGGAGGGTGGATTCATGTATCCTCGCTAACTGAGGACAGTTTGAACATTTCCTGTAACAAAGTGTTTGAAGTCACGCTGGTACGTTCTGTTGCTGTGTGTTTCCATTCCATGATTAATGTGATTTGAAGAGAAGTAATAAAATGAGCTCTAACATGGAAAGTAAGCGTTTCTGGACACATGTCCACATAACATATTTTCTTTCTTTGAGTGTGAGGAATGTTTCCTGAAAGTTTGGCGGTACCTTTTTGTAACACCCTGTACAGTGTGTGTCAGGAGGAAAGGCACATGCTTTGAGGGGCGATATAATTACTGATTCTGATCAAAAACTTCATATGGACTAATTCCCTGTTCAGAAAGGTTACCGAGGTACAACACATTTAATATTAATTTTGCACGTTTTTCTTGAATAACTCGAAAATCACACCCTTCACAGAAAACGTGTCGCAATGCGAAATTGAACTACATTAAATTTTCTACAAAAAAGGGTCATATTCATTTTTCTCTAGTACTATCAATGTGCGCGAAGAAAGTGCGAGAATACTGAAAATCTCGTACGACACATATGCGCTATAGTTTAGGTGGTTTCTGAAACCCAATCTGATGTAGTTTTCCGACTTAATACACCACAAGTGCCCCGTATTAATTTGTTCGTCTCACCTTCCTCTACACTAAACAATGTTTAAATAATACAGAGAATAAATAACAATATACATTAAACGTTTTCTATCTCGGAAATCATTAAGAGTAGGGCATATGTCCATATGAAGCTTTTTTGTTCAGAATCACTAAAACCCCTCGAAGCATGTACCTTTTCTCCCGATTCACCCTGTATATTTTTGAAGCAAGATACCGCAATTTGACTGTTTTATTGTTTATTTAAGTACAACCTAGTTTTCGGCCTTTTATTCCAGTTTCAAGTGTTTGATATTATGGTTCAAATGGCTCTGAGCACTATGGGACTCAACTGCTGTAGTCATCAGTCCCCTAGAACTTAGAACTACTTAAACCTAACTAACCTAAGGACATCACACACATCCATGCCCGAGGCAGGATTCGAACCTGCGACCGTAGCAGTCGGACGGTTCCGGACTGCGCGCCTAGAACTGCGAGATCACCGCGGCCGGCAAAGTTTGATATTATGTCTTTAACATACATTTCAGGACACTTGACATGTTGTGAAGCTCAAAGTTGGCAATGAATTAAGAAAAATATTGCCCCTCCCCCCCACAAAATTGCCACATGTAAAATCAACATCTTGTGACAGATCAGAAAATAATCGTGGGAACTCGTCGTATTTAGTAAAAACAGGCTTACGTTGGCAAATAAAAGATAAGCGCATCTCATTAAACGTTAATAGTAGTGAAATTAATGAGTGTAATAGAACAACTGAATAGTACACAAACACACAACTAAATATTTCAAACGTCAACATTACTTCATAACGCGCACCACACCATAAATGAAACGGAACAAATGAACAGCACATACGTACATTCCTACAAAAAGCGTCTGTAACAGGAAGAAACGGCAACATTAAATGAGATATGTACCCGACAAGACAAAACTAAGTGAAACAACACCAGAATATCAAAGAAACAACAAGTAAGATGCTAAATATCACCACACATAGTGATTCTCAGTCGGAAATATTAACAAGAAACTGAATATAAAGATGTTCGTTGTTTGCAGAATGTAGAGTCAATGGCATAAGCCACCATCACACATGGTTATTATATCCAAATTGAATATACCTTAAATGTACAACATAAAATGCCTCAATTCAGTGCAGTATGTCTTAACTGTATACTGTATGTAAACTAATGTAAAATATCTGACGCCTCATGATCACTCCTATTGCAAAATTAAATATTTTAAAGCCAAAATCCATTTAGCCATACACGAGTTTAACATGAAACAATGATTTTCAGAAAGAAAATATACGAGAAAGCCCACTGAAGATAGCACGTAACGTGCTAAACATTTTGGGGCAAAATAAAACTAACGATGTCTTGCAGCAGGCGGATTTCCTCCCCAGTTTTTATGGAAACTACGAGTTCACGTGTGTACCGTTGCGGGAATTCCTTTGACGTTTGTGACACTCTCGCGACAGAAAGGAGTAAACAGGAAGAGTAACGGGCAACGGACTTCGAAACATATTTTTACGCGCCTTACAGACTGTATTGAACCGCCGTGAAAATGAGGAAGGACGAAATAAGGTTACACGTAGTCACTTCCTCGATGACGTATTCCCAGACAGTTTTACAACAACTTCCACAGAAGTAGTTGTGTTCTTTCTCAAAAGGAGGAAAATGTGACTGCCATTTACAGGTATAAACCACATTTGTTGACTCTGACGAACGTTCTGGGTCGTACCCACCTCTGTGCGGAAGACACTGACTAGGCTTAGCAATGTGGCGCTGCACTCTGAGGTAGCTGCGTCGAATCCTTGTGATGGACTCGGCGGCACCACAACATCTACTGTTACTAAAATGTGTTGCGTCTCATCAATTCAGGTGAATTTAGATCATGCTTCGTGTTATATTTTCTTTTATTCGTGGTCGTGAATCTTAGCTAATGCAGCTAACAAGACATTTCCGCAATTACTGAGTATTGAAAGTGCTTGGATAGCTCAGTCGTCAGAGCACTTGTCCGCGGTAGACAAAGATCAGAGGTTCTTCTTCCGGTCCGGCACACCGTTTTTATCCGCCTGGAAGGTTTCTGTCATAGTCTAGCAAAGGCAAAGTTTTTGCTGTTGCACAGTTACTCATTACGTTGTTCTAGTGTCTACATCACTTTTGAGAAGTCGACTGTCGCTCCTGTTGAAAGTTTTACTCTTGATGCGGCCCGCTCCGTATTTCTCTCCGACTTCAACTTCTTCATCACAGATGGAGATCATTCCCCGATGTCTCAACACATATCCTATAATCCTCTCCCTTCTTCTTGTCAGTATGCTCTGCTTGTTCATTTCTTCGCCGACTCTACGGAGAACATCCTCATTCCTTTTCTTATCAGTCCGCCTGATTTTTTAACGTTCTTCTTCAGCGCCACATCTCAGACGCTTCGATTCTCTTCTGTTCCCATTTTCCCACTGTGTATGATTCATTGCCAAACAGTATTGTGCTCCAAACTTACAGTCCCAGAAATTTCTTCCTCAAATTAAGTTGTATGTTTGATACCACTAGACTTCGCTTGTCCAGGAATACTCATTTTGCCAGTAATAGTCTACTTTTTATGTCCTTGCTTAGTCAATCATGGCTTTTTCTGCTTCCAAGGTAGCAGAATTTCTTACTTTTGTCTACTTCGCGACCACAAATTTTGATGTTAAGTTCCTCACAATTCTCATTTCCGCTGCTTTACTTCTGTCTTTTGCCGGTTTACTCTCAGTTCATATTCTGCACTGATTAGATTGTTCATTCCATCCAACAGGTCCCGTAGTTCTTCTTAACTTTCACTGAGGATAGCAGTGTCATGAACGAATTTTATCATCGACGCCCTTTTACCCTTGATTTTAATCCACTCTTCAACCTTTATTTTATTTCCGTCGTTGCTTCTTCGATGTACAAAAAAATGGTTCAAATGTCTCTGAGCACTATGCGACTTAACATCTGTGGTCATCAGTCGCCTAGAACTTAGAACTAATTAAACCTAACTAACCTAAGGACATCACACACATCCATGCCCGAGGCAGGATTCGAACCTGCGACCGTAGCAGTCGCGCGGTTCCGGACTGAGCGCCTAGAACCGCGAGACCAACGCGGCCGGCTTTCGATGTACAGAGTGAACAGTAGGGGCGAAAGGCTACATCTCTGTCTAAGACCCTTTTTAATCCGAACACTTCGTTCTTCGTCGTCCTATCTTATTGCTAACTCTCGATTTTTGTACGTCTTGTATATCACCCGTTTTTTCCTATGCCTTACTCCTACTTTTCTCAGAATGCTTTACATTGTCCAAATCTCTTCTAGGCCGACAAATCCTATAAGTTTCCTCAGTCTTGCTTCCAATATTAAGCGCTACGTCTTTCAGCATCTTGGATGCACGAGTCGTTAATCAAACATTCAGCTGCTCTTGCTTCCTTCGGAATTGTATCGATGATAATTTTCCGAAAGTCTGATGGTACGTGGCCAAACTCATAGATTCTACACCCCAACTTAAACAGTTATTTGCTTACCATTTTCCTCAGTGATTTCAGAAATTACGATTTAATGTTGTCTTTGTCTACTGCCTTAATTGATCTCAATTCTTCCATAAAACAAATGTGTGTGAAATCCTATGGGACTTAACTGTTAAGGTCATCAGCCCCTAAGCTTACACACTATTTAACCTAAATCATCCTAAGGACAAACCCACACACACACACCCGTGCCCGAAGGAGGACTCGAACCTCCGCCGGGACCAGCCGCACAGTCCACGACTGTAGCGCCCTAGACCGCTCGGCTAATCCCGCGCGGCAGTCTTCCACAGCTTTTTGAAATTTTGACTCTAATTCTGGATCTCCTATGTCTTCCAGACTCTTAATTTCTTCTTCGATCAAGTCATTAGATAAACCCTTCCCGTCACAGAGGCCTTCAGAGTACTTTTTACATCCATCTGCTATCTGTGCCGGCCGTTGTACCCGAACGGCTCTAGGCGCTTCAGTCTGGAACCGCGTGACCGCTACGGTTGCAGTTTCGAATCCTGCCTAGGGCATGGATGTGTGTGATGTCCTTATGTTAGTTATACGTAAGTCGTTCTGAGTTATAGGGGACTGATGACCTCAGATGTTACGTCCCATAGTGCTCAGTGCCATTTGAACCATTTTTTCCTCTCCTCTGCGTTTAACAGTGAAATTCACGTTGCAATCTTAATGGTACCACTCTTGCTTTTGATTTCACCGAAATTTGTTTTGACTTTTCTGTAAGCTGTGTCAGTTTTCCGATATGTCTTCATATTCTTCCTGTCGTCATTTCACCTTGGCTGTCTAGCACTTCCTATTTTCTTCACGCCTAAGTGATTTATCTTACTGTTTTCCTGCCTTTCCTGAACATTTTTGTACTTCGTAGATCAATTGTAGTATTTTTTATGGTACCCAAGGTTTCTTTGTAGTTACCTTCTTTGTACCTATGTTTAACAGTCGAACGTCTGTGCTTGCCCCGTTTACAAATGTCCCTTTCTCTTCAACTGAACTACCTATCTTCAAACGTTTCTCATCATTCCTCAGTATTTCAGTTTCGCACTTCCTCCCACAGTGATCCTTCCGGACGAGTCTCTTAAACTTCAGGCTACTCTCCATTACTAAATTGTGGTCTGAGTCCACAAGTGCTTTTGTGTACTCCTTACAATCAGTCCGTGATTTTGGAATCTATCTGATCATTATGTAATCCAGCTGGAATCTTCCAATGTCTCCCGGTCTTTTTGAGGTATACCTCCGCCTCTTGTAATTCTTGGACAGTGTATTCGCTACTATCACCTGAAATTTATTGTAGAATTCAATTTATCTTTTATCTGCCACCAAACCCATCTTCTCTCATAATTCTTTTTTCTATTCCTTCGATTCCAACCACGTCCACTCTTCATCTTCGGCCAGGGACGTCGGCATATACCCTTCAACTATCGCTGTCGCTTTTGTTTTGCTGTCGAAACTGATGTGAACAACCCTATGATCGAACTGTTCGCATTAGCTCACTCTCTGTCCTACTTTCCGATTCATAATTATGCCTGCTCCCATTATACCATTTCCTGCTGCTGACGATATTACCCTACACTCGTCTGCCGGGAAATGCTTATCTTCTTTCCATTTCATTTCAGTGACGCCACTGTACCTAGATGAGCCTTAGCATTTCCCTTTTCAAATTTTTTAGCTTTCCTGCTACGATCAGTCTTCTGACATTCCAAGCTCCGACTAGTAGAATGTTACATCATCGTTCGTTATTCCATCTTTTTCTTATGGTCCATCCTGGCAGTCTCTTCCTTAAAATCCGAATGGGGGTCTAGCTCGGAACCTTATGCCGATGGAGAGATCATCTCTGACACTTTTTCAATTACTGGCCACCTGTCCTGCGGATACACCTTCTGTGCCTTTAATGCACTGCCTTCTCCTTCCTCACGCCGTTGATCATGGATGATTCACCCAACGTTTAAGGGCAGTTGCTCACCCCATGGGTAAGAGACGCCCTTAACCTCTGCCCACACCTCCGCCCTCTTTGACACGGTTGTAGGCAGAACGAGGGTGTCTTCTTTTACCGGAAGTCTTTCGTCATCTTTCCTGAGGATTTTTATTCGGAATTTAAGCATGGCTGAATTCGGACCCGGGACCCTGGACATTTTGATTACCAATCAAAGAAGGTACCCCTAGGCCCTAGACCAAGGGAGAACCATGGACGCTAAATACTTCATAAATAGTCATTACGCCTATAATGTTGGGCCAATGAGTTTTGTGGAAAACCTCATAATGTTGTGAAAGCAAGAACTAAAACCTGTATAATAAAGTTTCTGAACTCACTTTAATTGTAAGACTTTTTCACCGGACCAGTGCACTACGCTTCCTCATTCAAACTAAAATTCTTCCTTTGTGAGCTTAAATCCTCCATGTGAAATCTGACACTACGTAAAGTGGTACGTATGCCAAAGATGACGTTTTCATCTACATACTGATATTAGACAGTTGAAGGATATCGTGCATCTTTCAGTTTAACTTGAACACTCATAGCAGATAACATTTCAGACGTTATTTCGTTCACGATAAACATTATCGCTATGTCTTAGTCCTTTTTTATATTCTCCGTTCGTTTTGTTTCTCACCGGATGTCGGCAGCCAAGTTTCTTATTGTTCACTGCTTCTATTATATCTTTTGCATGAATCCGAGGTGTTACGTCACTTTTATACATCCATTGTTTTTGGAGGACTTCCTGCAACTGAGTCACAGCACTTCCACATAAAGGCGTTAACATTAACAACGCTCACTCACCTGTGTTACTATCGGCCCGTTATACTTCAAGGTGGTTTTCTCATCCGACTGGGAGAACGGCGCATTCGTACTGAGTAGACGTCATCAGGATTAGAACGCGCCGAAAATTTGAGTTTTGCTTATTACATTTGTGTATCTTTTGTAACAGGCCAAACAACGTCTTTCAGCTTGTTTCATACTGGACCAAACCACGATTACAGAACTGAGTTACTACTCGAAATAACAGGAAGAATACTTACAAAAAATGCTAGCAACACTATTTACAACTTCAGTTAGGCCACAGACATGAATTGTAACACAGTTTCAGGAATATTTTGGAATTGCTTGAAACAAATCACCTTCAGGAAATTACATAATACCGAAAACCAGTTTTTAACGAAGCATATCAAAAAATAGATTTCTGAAAAGCTCTAATTCAGAAATATTCTTATCTACTGTACAACTAGGAAAATGTAGTACACTGTTAAATTTACAGAAAACCATAATAAAGCCAAATAACTGACATAATGTAATTCGATTTCCTTCTACAATATTAATTTGCAGGTGGTGCTCTAAATTACCAATTTACTCTCTGTTTTGTATCTGGAAACTTGATAGTATAATCTTACAATCAGACAAAAAAATCTCTTTTGTTGTTAGAAAGATTTTCATAATGAGTGCAATAAATTTCACTGATATTTAACACGTCTGCAATCTATATCTGTTTCTTCACATTCTCGTGAAAATACACAGTGATACTTGATGTATCCACTGCATGATGAAATAGCATCCAATACTTCACTACCGAATATGATAATATGCTGCTATTGTCTACTTCACTGAAGGAATAAACTGGTCTTCAGAAATAAGTAACAGATAAAATATGTTATTAGCCGAAGGGATCGCTTTAGAGGCAGCTTTCTCTTGAACACCTTATTTTGTTTGGTTATGAGGTATTATCGTTACGCTCTCAACTTCCAGATTTTTGTGTTGCGGAGAATAAGAGACAGTCTATGTTCCGTTCTGGTGCAGGCAGAGTAGCTTACAACACATTGCAAAAAGAAAAAGACGCTGATCCTGCTTCATGGGTGACGATATTGTATTCCTCAAGTATGTATGGCTCTCGTTTGATCTGTTGTTGTAACCAAGCCACTGGCACTTCAAACATCAGAAACGTTTAGATGGAAGGCACCTTTTTTCGAGATGGCGGTTCATGCTTTGATATAATGTGTCAATAACTGTGAATCAAGGGTGTTTCCTTTAAACTGTCACTCAACAATGCCATAATATCTATCAATTCAGACATTTTCGGAGGGATTCGCTGATACGTTGCTTAGCAGCCTAATCGGAAATATTTTTCTCCGCACACAATGGCTTTTCTTTGTTGCGTATGAGAATACTGTGTTAAGTGTATCTACTGAGTGAGCTGACTGTACTGTGGTTTAATATTTGTGTTGTACGATGATGAAAGAAGAGGAGGGTGAAATTCCATAGCCTACTCTTCTGGAATAGCACTCAGGAGGAACCCGGGCGTAGCGTCTCCATCCAACGCACGCATTACCATCAACAGTTTCACACGCGTTCACTCCATGTGACACTACACTAAGGTTTGGAACGTCTTCAAAAACATTGGGCCAAAGTCAGATAATGATGAGCGTTACTTCACTATGTTTTCTTCTCTTGCTAGCCAAATACACCACGAGGAAATTACTTACATCGCCAAGTTCCGAACTATTTCCGAGTGGAGCGACAACGAACATCCGTGCGTTAGCGACCGTGACTACAGAGGTAGGAGTAGTGCAAGCTGCTAATCGTCTACTACTGCATGTGTTGCAGTTGTGTTACTTGAAAGGCTGATATTCAATAATAAACGGTTACGCTGAAGGAAACGGAAAGAGGTACACCAGGAATAAATCAGTTCATAACACTGTTGCAGAAGCAGCGAAAGAAGCATACTAAATTTAAAAGAATACAAAACCCTGAAGATTGGCGAAGATTTACAGAAGCTCGAAATTTAGCGCGAACTGAACTTCGAAACGCTTTTAAAGTTTACACAACCAAATTCTGTTCCTAAATCTTGCAGCAAATCCAAAGAGATTCCTGCCGTATGTAAAGAACACCAGTGGCAAGACGCAGTCAATGCCTTCACTGCGTGACATCAGCGGTGATGCTGCTGATGACAGTGACACTGAAGCAGAGATATTAACCGCAGTTTTCCGAAATTTATCCAGTAAATAAGTCGAAGCAAATTCGTTACGAAGTCCGATGTAATTACTAAAGAATCCTTTTATTACAAAGCCAAGGCAGAGGTAAATCCAATTCTCGTCTCACGGTTAAGTATCATCTTATTAACAACAGACCGACAATTGCTAGTTACCCAGATTTCATTACAGCTCCCATCATGAACATAGTCCCACTTTCTCTATTTGCTTACTTTACCCTTTACAATCAACATTTAAAATCTAATATCACACGGAAAGAACGATTATAGTCTCCACCCTCGATGCTGTGAAACAAGTCTCTGCTACTGCAAGGTCTCTGGTTTGCATAATTCGAGAAGTGGATTAAAGCAAAAAAAGTCCAGTAAACATGTGCTATAAGCCCTTGTTCATCTTCGCTACAGCGAAACACATCCCTTCTACTGAACAACTGCTTATACTCTCAAGGTATGCGTCTTAGAGCTCATTCTCACTAGACTTTTTTTACTTCAAATGAGTGTCCCTGCCATATTTCTGAATACTGCCCATTCCTTCTGTGTCACCCTGTTCAATGAGGACAACGAAGAAGATTAATTGGAGGTGGACAAGGAATGCAGCCACGTGACTGGATGGTACATCTACATCTACGTTTATACTCCGCAAGGCACCCAACGGTGTGTGGCGGAGAGCATTTTACGTGCCTCTGTCGTTAAGTCCCTTTCCTGTTCCAGTCGAGTATGGTTCGCGGGAAGAACGACTGCCGGAAAGCGTCCGTGCGCGCTCGAATCTCTCTAATCTCTCTAATTTTACATTCGTGATCTCCTCGGGAGGTATAAGTAGGGGGAAGCAATGTATTCGATACCTCATCCAGAAACGCACCCTCTCGAAACATGGACAGCAAGCTACTCTTGCAGAGTCTGCCACTTGAGTTTGCTAAACATCTCCGTTACGCTGTCACGCTTACCAAATAACCCTGTGATGAAACGCGGCACTCTTCTTTGGATCTTCTCTATCTCCTCTGTCAATCCGACCTGGTACGGATCCCACACTGATGAGCAATATTCAAGTATACGTCGAACGAGTGTTTTGTAAGCCACCTCCTTTGCTGATGGGCTACATTTTCTAAGGACTCTCCCAATAAATCTCAACCTGGTACCCGCCTTACCAACAATTAATTTTATGTGATCATTCTACTTCAAATCGTTCCGCACGCATACTTCCAGATATTTTACAGAAGTAACTGCTACCAGTGTTTGTTCCGCTATCATATAATCATACAATAAAGGATCCTTCTTTCTATGTATTCGCAATACATTACGTTTGTCTATGTTAAGGGTCAGTTGCCACTACCTGCACCAAGTGCCTATCTGCTGCAGATCTTCCTGCATTTCGCTACAATTTTCTAATGCTGCAACTTCTCTGTATACTACGGCATAATCCGCGAAAATCCGCATGGAACTTCCGACACTATCTACTAAGTCATTTATATATATTGTGAAAAGCAACGGTCCCATAACACTCCCCTGTCACACGCCAGAGGTTACTTTAACACCTGTAGACGTCTGTCCATTGAGAAGAACACGCTGTGTTCTGTTTGCTAAAAACTCTTCAGTCCAGCCACACAGCTGATATTCCGTAGGCTCTTACTTTGTTTATCAGGCGACAGTGCGGAACTGTATCGAACGCCTTCCGGAAGTCAAGGAAAATGGCATCTACCTGGGAGCCTGTATCTGATATATTCTGGATCTTATGAACAAATAAAGCGAGTTGGGTCTGACACGATCGCTGTTTCCGGAATCCATGTTGATTCCTACAGAGTAGATTCTGCGTAGATGGGCTGAGGAAGTCAGTCTTTTAAATAAAAGGGAAAATATAGGAATTTTTTGTGTTCCAATAAGGATTTTTCTGCTGGTTAACATTGTTACCGGTAGGTCAGAATAAAACGTAAGTGTTACAGAGATACTTACGGAACTCAAATGGGAATCCCTGGAGAGAAGACGACATTCTTTTCGAGAAACATTATTGAGAAAATTTAGAGAACCAGCATTTGAAGCTGACTGCCAAACGGTTCTACTGCTGCCAACATAACGTTGCGAGTAAGGACAACGAAGATGAAATACAAGCAACTAGGGCTCATACGGAGGCATATATATTATACCAGCGCACACTCCGCTGCAGAGTGAAAATCTCATCCTGGAAACATCCCCCAGGCTGTGGCTAAGCCATGTCTCCGCGGTATCCTTTCTTTGAGGAGTGGTAGATCTGCAAGGCTCGCAGGAGAGCTTCTGTAAAATTTGGAAGGTAGGAGACGAGATACTCGCAGACATAATGCTGTGAGTACCGGTCGTGAGTCGTGCTTCGGTTGCTCAGACGGTAGAGCACTTGCCCGCGAAAGGCAAAGGTCCCGAGTTCGAGTCTCGGTCGGCACACAGTTTTAATCTGCCAGGAAGTTTCAGGCATATAGATAGTCGTTTTCCCCTCGCTCTGTTTGCGAGTGAAACAGTGAAAGGGAATGACTAGTAGTGATACAGTGTATCCTCCGCCACGCACCGTACAGTGGTTTGCGGAATAACTATGTCGATGTAGATGTTGTAATACAGGGAGAAGGCTAGAGGAGGCCTCTCTCTAGCAGCATGGCCGACGCTGGAGCTCTGGAGAAGTGGCCCGCTTCGGCGTAGCTCGCAGCCTGCTGTTAAACCTGGCGGGCGGAGAATGCAGCGAAAGCTGAGCAGCGCACCTCGGGGCCTTGCCTGTCAGCCAATTCCGCTAATTGAGCGCTTTTCGGAGAAATCGCTACCGGCCGCTGTCCGCCGGCTCTGTGAAGTGGTGCGCGGACTGCACGGTGCACGAAACTTCCAAATACAGTCACGAGTACAGGTCTCTGGCTCTGGTGGCTTACCACGCCGTAAGCAGATGCAGAGTACACTACTGGCCATTAAAATTGCTACACCAAGAAGATGTGCAGATGATAAACGGGCATTCATTGGACAAATATATTACACTAGAACTGAGAGGTGACACGCAATTTGGGTGCATAGATCCTGAGAAATCAGTACCCAGAACAACTACCTCTGGCTGTAATAACGGCCTTGATACGCCTGGACATTGAGTCAAACAGAGCTCGGATGGTGTGTACAGGTAAAGCTGCCCATGCATCTTCAACACGATACCACAGTTCATCAAGAATAGTGACTGGCGTATTGTGAGGAGTCAGTGGCTCGGCCACCATTGACCAGACGTTTTCAGTTGGTGAGAGATCTTTAGAATGTGCTGGCCAGGGCAGCAGTCGAACATTTTCCGTATCCAAAAAGGCCCGTACAGGACCTGCAACATGCGGTCGTGAATTATCCTGCTGAAATTTAGGGTTTCGCAGGGATCGAATGAAGGGTAGAGCCACGGGTCGTAACAAATCTGAAATGTAACGTCCACTGTTCAAAGTGCCATCAGTGTGAACAAGAGGTGACCGAGACGTGTAACCGATGGGACCCCATACCATCACACCGGGTGATACGCCAGTATGGCGATGACGGATACACGCTTCCAATGTGCGTTCACCACAATGTCCCCAAACACGGATGCGACCATCATGATACTGTAAACAGAACCTGGATTCATCCGAAAAAATGACGTTTTGCCATTCGTGCACCCAGGGTCGTCGTCGACTACACCATCACAGGCGCTCCTGTCTGTGATGCCGCATCAAGGGTAACCGCAGCCATGTTCTCCGAGCTGATAGTCCATGCAGCTGCAAATGTCGTCGAACTGTTCGTGCAGATGGTTGTTGTCTTGCAAACGTCCCCATCTGTTGACTCAGGGATCGAGACGTGGCTGCACGATCCGCTACAGCCATGCGTATAAGATGCCTGTCATCTCGACTGCTAGTGATATGATATGAGGCGTTCCGTATTACCCCCTTGTACCCACCGATTCAATATTCTGCTAACAGTCATTGGATCTCGACCAACGCGAGCAGCAATGTCGCGATACGATAAACCGCAATCGTGATAAGCTACAATCCGACCTTTATCAAAGTCGGAAACGTGATGTTACGCATTTCTCCTCCTTACACGAGGCATCACAACAACATTTCACCAGGCAACGCCGGTCAACTGCTGTTTGTGTATGAGAAATCGGTTGGAAACTTTCCTCATGTCAGCACGTTGTAGGTGTCGCCACCGGCGCCAACCTTGTGTGATTGCTCTGGAAAGCTATCTTCATGCTGTCGTTTAAATTTCGCGCCTGTGGCACGTTATCTTCGTGGTGTAGCAATTTTAATGGCCAGTAGTGTATTACACGAGGAAACCCTGCAGCTCTGTGAATAAACATTCAGCAGTAAATTAGAGCAGGCGGCCACACAAGCCAAATAAATATAGGGCTCGGGCAAACATATGGAAACACCTCGAGAAATACTCGGTTGAACAGAACCAGGTCTCTGGGATGTCGTTTGGGCGGATGAGTCTTGTTTCACACTGTTCCCACGTCTGGTCGAGTTTACGTTCGAAGATTGAAATACGACGGCGGTTCGGCGATGATTTGGGCAACCATATCGTGGTATTCCATGGGCCCCATTGTTAATCTGCAAGGTGACACTATTGCCAAGGATTATGCGGCCGTGTGATCAGGTCGTCCCATTGTGATAGTGTGTTCCAAGACGACAGTGTACCTGTTTACACAGGTCGCATCATCCGGCACGTGATCAATTGTCGCATTTCCCTTGGTCATTACAGTCATCAGATCTCAATATTATTCAGCATTTGCTTACTTTGGAAGGAAGGGTACGTAATCGCTATCTATCTCCATCGTCGTCGCTTGTATTTGCCTCTGTTTTGCAAGAATAAAACTCTGCCATCTGGTGGGCAAAATGTATGAGACAGGCGAAATACCCTCAGACTTTAAGAAGAATATAATAATTCTAATCCCAAAGAAAGCAGGTGTTGACAGATGTGAAAATTACCGAACTATCAGCTTAATAAGTCACAGCTGCAAAATACTAACTCGAATTCTTTACTGACAAATGGAAAAACTGGTACAAGCCGACATCGGGGAAGATCAGTTTGGATTCCGTAGAAATATTGGAACCGTGAGGCAATACTGACCCTACGACTTATCTTAGAAGCTAGATTAAGAAAAGGCAAATCTACGTTTCTGGAATTTCTAGACTTAGAGGAAGCTTTTGTTAATGTTGACTGGAACACTCTCTTTCAAATTCTGAAGATAGCAGGGGTAAAATACAGGGAGCGAAAGGCTATTTACGATTTGTACAGAAACCAGATGGCAGCTATAAGAGTCGAGGGACATGAAAGGGAAGCAGTGGCTGGGAAGGGAGTGAGACAGGGTTGTAGCCTCTCTCCGATGTTATTCAATCTGTATATTGAGCAAGCAATGAAGGAAACAAAAGAAAAATTCGGAGTAGGTATTAAAATTCATGGAGAACAAGTAAAAATTTTGAGGTTCGCCGATGACATTGTAATTCTGTCAGAGACAGCAAAGGACTTGGAAGAGAAATTGAACGGCATGGACAGTGTCTTGAAAGGAGGATATAAATGAACATCAACAAAAGCAAAATGAGGATAATGGAATGTAGTCGAATTGAGTCAAATGATACTGATGGAATTAGATTAGGGACTGAGACACTTAAAGTAGTAAAGGAGTTTTGCTATTTGGGGAGCAAAATAACTGATAATGGTCGAAGTAGAGAGGATATAAAATGTAGACTGGCAATGGCAAGGAAAGCGTTTCTGAAGAAGAGAAATTTACTAACATCCAGTATAGATTTAAGTGTCAGGAAGTCGTTTCTGAGAGTATTTGTATGGAGTTTTGCCATGTATGGAAGTGAAACGTGGACGATAAACAGTTCGGACAAGAAGAGAATAGAAGCATTCGAAATGTGGTGCTACAGAAGAATGCTGAAGATTAGATTGGTAGATCACATAACTAATGAAGAGGTATTGAGTGGGATTGGGGAGAAGAGAAGTTTGTGACACAACTTAACTAGAAGAAGGGATCGGTTAGTAGGACATGTTCTGAGGCATCAAGGGATCACCAATTTAGTATTGGAGGGCAGCGTGGAGGGTAAAAATCGTAGAGGGAGAGCAAGAGATGAATACACTAAGCAGATTCAGGAGGATGGCTTCAGAAAACATCGCTCTTGTGCAACGCAGCTAGCTCTTTATTCGCACGAAGTAATGGCCGCTATCGACAGGGGATCTCAAGTTGATTCCGTATTTCTAGATTTCCGGAAAGCTTTTGACACCGTTCCTCACAAGCGACTTCTAATCAAGCTGCGGAGCTATGGGGTATCGTCTCAGTTGTGCAACTGGATTCGTGATTTCCTGTCAGGAAGGTCGCAGTTCGTAGTAATAGACGGCAAATCATCGAGTAAAACTGAAGTGATATCAGGTGTTCCCCGGGGAAGCGTCTTGGGACCTCTACTGTTCCTGATCTATATAAATGACCTGGGTGACAATCTGAGCAGTTCTCTTAGACTGTTCTCAGATGGTGCTGTAATGTACCGTCTAGTAAGGTCATCCGAAGACCAGTATCAGCTGCAAAGCGATTTAGAAAAGATTGCTGTATGGTGTGTCAGGTGGCAGTGGACGCTAAATAACGAAAAGTATGAGATGATCCACATGAGTTCCAAAAGAAATCCGTTGGAATTCGATTACTCGATAAATAGTACAATTCTCAAGGCTGTCAATTCAACTAAGTACCTGGGTGTTAAAATTACGAACAACTTCAGTTGGAAGGACCACATAGATAATATTGTCGGGAAGGCGAGCCAAAGGTTGCGTTTCATTGGCAGGACACTTAGAAGATGCAACAAGTCCACTAAAGAGACAGCTTACACTACACTCGTTCGTCCTCTGTTAGAATATTGCTGCGCGGTGTGGGATCCTTACCAGGTGGGATTGACGGAGGACATCGAGAGGGTGCAAAGAAGGGCAGCTCGTTTTGTATTATCGCGTTATAGGGGAGAGAGTGTGGCAGATATGATACACGAGTTGGGATGGAAGTCATTACAGCATAGACGTTTTTCGTCGCGGTGAGACCTTTTTACGAAATTTCAGTCACCAACTTTCTCTTCCGAATGCGAAAATATTTTGTTGAGCCCAACCTACATAGGTAGGAATGATCATCAAAATAAAATAAGAGAAATCAGAGCTCGAACAGAAAGGTTTAGGTGTTCGTTTTTCCCGCTCGCTGTTCGGGAGTGGAATAGTAGAGAGATAGTATGATTGTGGTTCGATGAACCCTCTGCCAAGCACTTAAATGTGAATTGCAGAGTAGTCATGTAGATGTAGATGTAGATGTGGATGTAGGCTGCAGTACAGGATACAGTAGCATGAAGAGCTGCATCAAACCAGTCTCAGGTTTGACAATACTACAACAACAACAGTGGTATAAGATCCCCTTGAAAACCATACAGGACCTGTATTTACCAATTCCGAGACAACAGGAAGCTGTTTTAAATACCAATGGTTTTCCTACACCGTATTAGTCATGCTAATGTGATGTGTGCTGTATTTTTATCCAACCACCATACATTTTAACGGCTAAGGTACAGTAAGGTGGTAAACATATGCAGGATTTTCCAAGGCCCTCCTGAGAACAACTTTACGCCATAAGGCATATATTCTGAGATATAGTGTATTTTTTCTTGTGTTGTGAACGGTCAGTACCTAATGGTGTGAGCTTTCTTCCTGTTGATATTCATCGCTTATTTCTTGTTGGTTGCGTTTGTTTCTATTCTTGATCATCTGTCTATGATGCTTTAGTCAATAACAGCATTTACATGTGTCTTCCACATCAGTCATTCCGTGGTTATAGTTTTGAGATTGTGCCCGCATCAGAACAAGATAAGTGATTCCATGGAGTGTGAACAATGTAGAGAGTGACATGGTGTCGGACATACATGACTGGTACTCAGCTGCGGTTCAGCTAAAGCCTGTAACCCACGTTGCGTTTGTCTCTATTCTTGATCATCTGTCTATGATGCTTTAGTCAATAACAGCATTTACATGTGTCTTCCACATCAGTCATTCCGTGGGTATAATTTTGAGATTGTGCCCGCATCAGAACAAGATAAGTGATTCCATGGAGTGTGAACAATGTAGAGAGTGACATGGTGTCGGACATACATGACTGGTACTCTGCTGCGGTTCAGCTAAAGCCTGTAACCCACGTACACCGAACGACATTCTCAACGTCGCATATCACCTGAAAACAAAATGCCCATCAGACTGTTCTAGCAACATGTAGGCACACAAAGAATGGGCGATGGCGGTAGCCTTCATATAGACGCTCGTCTCATGTGGAAGAGCGAACTGTAACGGCTACCAGACGATCTAGAAATAAGTGTGCAAAGAACTTGTGATGAATAAACCACGCTCTTGCATGGTCAGTTCAGTTCTACGGATTCGTTGTTTTATGTAAATAGCTTACAGCATTTGCAAGACGAAGCACAGAAGAGCCGTAGTTGGCAGCTTGCCTTTTATTAACGAAAGAGGTGGAATTTGCACAGAATGAAATAAGAAATTCCCACAATTACCAGGCCTATAGACAGATGTAAATCCTCCAGCGATCACGGAGGAAGCCATTAGGCCCGCTTTTAGTTCAAATGGCTCTGAGCACTGTGGGACTTAACATCTGAGGTTATTAGTCCCCTAGACTTAGAACTACTTAAACCTAAGGACATCAACACATCCATACCCGAGGCAGGATTCGAACCTGCGACCGTAGCAGGAGCGCGGTTCCTGACTGAATCGCCTAGAACCGCTCGGCCACCGCGGCCGGCTCCGCTTTTAGTGTTGATGTGTGGCCGACAGACTCATAGGGTCGCATACTTTATCGGATAAATCAACATATATTTCTTTTCGACAAATTACCTGCGCTGTTGTTGAAAATTACCTTGAGTAAAAGTAATAGATCAGATTTATTGAAGGAGTGGTACCAGTCATTTCATTTATGTTTATTGTGGCATTTAAAGGTATTGGTGTACTCCATACCTAATAACAACTCGCTCACATTGTATTATCGTGAGTCCCATACATGTGACCAGATCTGAGGGTGTGTTCGTACCAGTTAGACAGTCTTTCGGAAGGAGGACTGAAGGATGTGTATTCATGACTGGAAACTGTATTGAGCATCACATGCTGTGTAAGCAGACATTGCTTTGGCTGGACAGAATGACCCATATTTCAAAAAGTATTTGCTTCGGAAATTGTTTACAGGATGTCGTTCTTACTAATTTTGACCAGTGCTAAGCACGCGGACAAAAAGTTAGTCATCGATAGGAGACACCACGCCAATACCGTACAAAACAGCCTTATCAGCTGCAGCGATTCGCTGAAGATTAATTCTCGAGGAGCTATCAAATTGCGGGGAACGTTGCTTGTTACATTTCACTCTCTGTTCCACACAGTCTCAGAAATAAACTATGGGATGTCTCCTTGTTCTTCAGTACTAATCCGGATTAAAGTCTTTAAAAAGTTCTCTTAAATGTGGACTGATGTACACACTCTTAATGTTACCAGACTTGCCTTTAAGCCGGCCGAAGTGGCCGTGCGGTTCTAGGCGCTGCAGTCTGGAACCGCGAGACCGCTACGGTCGCAGGTTCGAATCCTGCCTCGGGCATGGATGTGTGTGATGTCCTTAGGTTAGTTAGGTTTAAGTAGTTCTAAGTTCTAGGGGACTAATGACCTCAGAAGTTGAGTCCCATAGTACTCAGAGACATTTGAACCATTTTTGAAGCCTTTAATGTCGCCGAAGGTTGTTTTGACTTTCCTGTATGCTGAGTCTGTCTTCCCGACAATCATTTCTTTTTCGATGTCTTACAAATTTCTCCTGCAGCCATTGCGTCTTATCTTCCTTGCACTTTCTATTTATTTTATTCCTCAGCGACTTGTATTTCTGTATTCCTGAGTTTCCCGGAACATTTTTGTACTTCCTCCTTTCATCAATCAACTGAAGTATTTCTTCTGTTACCCATAGTTTCTCCACACCAACCTTCTTTGTACCTATATTTTCCTTCCCAACTTCTGTGATGGCCCTTTCTAGAGATGTCCATTTCTCTTCTACTGTACTGCCTACTGAGCTATTCCTTATTGCTGTATCTACAGCCTTAGAGAACTTCAAGCGTATCTCGTCATTCCTTAGTACTTCTGTATCCCACTTCTTTGCCTATTGATTCTTCCTGATTAATGTCTTAAACTTGAGCCTACTCTTCATTACTACTGTATTGTGATCAGAGTCTGTATCTGCTCCTGGCTACATCTTACATCCTGTATCTGATTGCGGAATCTCTGTCTGACCATGATGTAATCTAACTGAAATCTTCCTGTATCTCCCGACCTTTTCCAAGTATACCTCCTCCTCTTGTGATTCTTGAACAGGGTATTCGCTATTAGTAACTGAAATTTGTTACTGAACTCAATTAGTATTTCTCCTCTCTCATTTCTTGTCCAAAACCCATATTACCCTGTAACTTTTTCTTCTACTGCTTCCCCTACAACTGCATTCCAGTTCCCCATGACTATTAGATTTTCATCACCCTTTGCACACTGTATTACACTTTCAATATCCTCATACACTTTCTCTATTTCTTCATCTTCAGCTTGTGACGTCGGCATGTGTACCTGAACTATTGTTGTCGGTGTTGGTTTGCTGTCGATTCTGTTAAGAACAACCCTGTCACTGGACTGTTCACAGTAACACATTCACTGCCCAACCTTCCTATCCATAACGAATCCTACTGCTGCTGTTGATATTACCCTATCTATACTCATTTGACCAGAAATCCTTGTCTTCTTTTCACTTCACTTCACTGACCCCTACTATTTCGAGATTGAGCCTTTTGCATTTCCCTTTTCAGATTTTCTAGTTTCCCAACCACGTTCAAGCTTCTGACATTCCACGCCCTGACTCGTAAACGTTATCCTTCTGTTGAATATTCAATCTTTTTCTCATGGCAACCTCCACCTTGGCACTCCCCTCCCGCAGATCCGAATGGTGGAGTATTCCGGAATCTTTTTTCAGTGGAGAGATCATCATGACACATGTCCTGTGGCTATACATTACGTGTCTTTATGCAGTGGTTTCCATTGCCTCCTGCATCCTCATGCCGTGATCATTGTTGATTCTTCCTCCTTTACGGGCGAATTCCCACCCCTAGGACAAGAGAGTGCCCTGAACCTCTGTCTGCTCCTCCGTCCTCTTTGACAAGGCCGTTGGCAGGATGAGGGTGACTTCTTATGCCGGAAGTCTTCGGCTCTCAATGCTGATTAATTATCAAAATTTAAGCAGCGGCGGTATTCAAACCCAGGACCGAAGACGTTTTGATTATGAATCAAAGACGCTACCCCTAGAGGAAGATGCACACATCAAAAGAAGTTTTGCATCGTCCTGGTCCCCAGAATCCCTGAAGGCATTAGTTGACTGTGGATATTGTATCACAGACACAGTTCCTTTGACTCTTCGGAGATGTCACTAAACCCGCCCAAAGATGTGAACAACCATGCATGAGCAGCGCCTATTAGACGGAAGGGGTCCGACAGCCGGTCAGTTCCAGTCATTCCACCATAATGGAAGAACATGGCTCGTGTTGTCTGTAGTTCAACCATGTCTCTGGACGTTCAATACTGCGGTTCGATCGCATCCGCATTGTTACTTTGTGCCAAGAAGGGCTCTCAACAAGGGAAGTGTCCATGCGTCTCGGAGTGCACCAAAGCGATGTTGTTCGGACATGGAGGAGGTACAGAGAGACAGGAACTCTTGATAACATGCTTCGCTCAGGCCGCCCACGAACTACAACTGCAGTGGATGACTGCTACCTACGCATACGCTCGGAGGTAGCCTGACAGCAACGTCACCATGTTGAATAATGCTTTTCGTGCAGCCACAAGACGCCGTGTTACCACTCAAACTGTGCGCAATAGGCTGCAAAATATGCAATTTCGCTCCCGACGTCCGTGACGAGATCCATCTTTGCAAGCACGACACCGTGCAGCGCGGTACAGATGGGCCCAACAACATGCCGAATGGGCCGCTCAGGACTGGCATCACGTTCTCTTCACCGATGAGTGTCGCATATGCCTTCAACCAGACAATCGTCGGAGACATGTTTGGAGGCAACCCAGTCAGGCTGCACTCCTTAGACACACTGTCCAGCGAGTGCTGCAAGGTGGAGGTTCCCTGCTGTTTTGGGGTGGCCTTATGTGGGGCCGACGTAAGCCGCTCGTGGTCATGGAAGGCGCCGTAACTGCTGTACGATACGTGAATGCCATCCTCCGACCGACAGTGCAACCATATCGGCAGCATATTGGCGAGGCATTCGTCTTCATGGACGACAATTCGCGCCTCCATCATGCACATGTTGTGAATGACTTCCATTCGTCTTCATGGACGACAATTCGCGCCTCCATCATGCACATGTTGTGAATGACTTCCTTCAGAATAACGACATCGCTCGATTAGAGTGGCCTGCATGTTCCTCAGACATGAACCCTACCGAACATGCGTGGGATACATTGAAAAGAGCTGTTTATGGACGACGTGACCCAGCAACCACTCTGAGGGATCGCCGTTGAGGAGTGGGACAATCTGGACTAACAGTGCCTTAATGAACTTGTGGATAGTATGCCACGACAAATACAGGCATGCAGGTACTAGTGTGTATAGCAATCTTGACCACCACCTCTGAAAGTCTCGTTGTATGGTGGTACAACATGCAATATGTTGTTTTCATGAGCAGTAAAAAGGGCGGAACCGATGTTTATGTTGATCTCTATTCTAATTTTCTGTAGAGGTTCCGAACTCTCGGAACTGAGGTGATGCAAACTAGTGATGATCGTGATGGTACTTACAACAGCAGAAATAGCCATGTGTGGAATGAGGAAAACCCTCACTCTGTTGTAGTAGAGTCACACCATCAAGTACAATTTGCTGTGAATATCTGAGGTGATACTGTAGGCGACAGTCTCATTGGACCATATCTTCTATCTGGCCGTCTGAATAGCTACCTGTACTTGAGGTTCTTGCAGAGAGTTCTGCCAGACTTGCTGGAGAACGTACACTTGGCTGTTTGTGAGATGATGTGGATACAACATGACGGCACACCGCCTCACTTCAGTGTGCATGTCCGCAACCAGTTCAGTGCTATATTTCCTGGTCGCTGGATTGGAAGGGTGGAGTCCTATTCCATTGCCACAGAGGTCTCCTGATATGAATCGAATTATTTCCTATGCGGATATCTAAAGTCACTTGGTTATGAAACACGAGTGGATACGGAGATGGAATTAGTTGCCAGAATTGTAGTTGTCTGTGATGTGAATCGAAACACACCCGAATATTTGTCAGGGTGCTTCAGAACCTTGTTCGCTGATGTCATGCTTGCGTTGTGGTTGATGATAGTCAGTTTCAGCACATTTTTTAAGGTACAGTACAAATGGTACTTTCGTTGTGTCATTGATGGTAGTTGCTGTCAACTGTTAACAAATGCAAATAAAAAAATCCACAGTTATGTGATTTTATTCCCACTCTCTCCTTAAGCTGGCATATCCGATCCCAGGTTCCCTACCTCAGACTGTTCAGTGGAACATCCTCTATGTCTTGTTAAATTTTTCCAGGCACTTATCGGAAAACCCTGTATACTAAGTCCATCTACAGTCCCTAGAATCCTGTAACAGAAAAAGAAAGCAGGTGTTGACAGACGTGAAAATTACCGAAAAATCTGTTTAATAAGCCACAGCTGCAGAATACTAACGCGAATTCTTTACATACGAATGGAAAAACTAGTAGAAGCCGACCTTGGGGAAGATCAGTTTGGATTCCGTAGAAATATTGGAACACGTGAGGCAATACTGACATTACGACTTATCTTAGAAGAAAGATTAAGGAAAGGCAAACCTTCGTTTCTAGCATTTGTAGACTTAGAGAAAGCTTTTTACAATGTTGACTGGAATACCCTCTTTCAAATCCTAAAGGTGGCAGGGGTAAAGCGAAAGGCTATTTACAATTTGTACAGAAACCAGATGGCAGTTATAAGAGTCGAGGGACATGAAAGGGAAGCAGTGGTTGGGAAGAGAGTGAGACAGGATTGTAGCCTATCCCCGATGTTATTCAGTCTGCATATTGAGCAAGCAGGAAAGGAAACAAAAGAAAAATTCGGAGTAAGTATTAAAATCCATGGAGAAGAAATAAAAACTTTGAGGTTCGCCGATGACATTGTAATTCTATCATAGACAGCAAAGGACTTGGAAGAGCAGTTGAACAGAATGGATAGTGTCTTGAAAGGAGGATATAAGATGAACATCAACAAAAGCAAAACGAGGATACTGGAATGTAGTCGCATAAAGTCGGTTGATGCTGAGGAAATTAAGATTAGGAAATGAGACACTTAAAGTAGTAAAGGAGTTTTGCTATTTGGGGAGCAAAATAACTGATGATGGTCGAAGTAGAGAGGATATAAAATGTAGACTGGCAATGGCAAGGAAAGCGTTTCTGAAGAAGAGAAATTTGTTAACATGGAGTATAGATTTAAGTGTCAGGAAGCCGTTTCTGAAAGTATTTGTATGGAGTTTTGCCATGTATGGAAGTGAGACACGGACGATAAACAGTTTGGACAAGAAGAGAATAGAAGCTTTCGAAATGTGGTGCTACAGAAGAATGCTGAAAATTAGATGGGTAGATCACATAGCTAATGAGGAGGTATTGAACAGAATTGGGGAGAAGAGGAGTTTATGGCACAACTTGACAACAAGAAGGACCGGTTGGTAGGACGTGTTTTGAGGCATCAAGGGATCACAAATTTAGCGTTGGAAGGCAGCGTGGAGGGTAAAAATCGCAGAGGGAGACCAAGAGATGAATACACAAAGCAGACTCAGAAGGATATAGATTGCAGTAAGTACTGGGAGATGAATAAGCTTGCACAGGATAGAGTAGCATGGAGAGCTGCATCAAACCAGTCTCAGGACTGAAGAGCACAACAACAACAACAAAGTGACAGGATATCAAAGATTCACTGATAATATTATTATTCTCTGTGAAAGTGAGGAAGAATTACAGGAACTGTTGAATGAAACGATCGTTCGAACGAACACAACTTCATGATACAACCTCCAACTGTAGAATGGAAGCGTGTACGGATGCCCGAAAGTGTTACGGCGACCGCTCGTGACAGGCGGGAAATCCGGGTTCGAGTCCCATTCTGGCGCAAATGTTCAATGTCCACATTGAATTCTTTCCTGTTTTTATCATTGTCGTCAGGCCAAAGGTAAATTTAAAACAGAAAATTTATTATTTTCGGTTATCTTCCGATTCAGTCATTCCAGACTTTGGCTGTAAACTCTGAAATATGCTTCTTATTATCGTCAGCAGAGCAAATGTAAATTTGAAATTTTTCGTTGTTGCTTATAACTTTCCACTCATTCGTTTCCGCACCAGGCTTTCTAATCACAAACGTCCCATCTCCATCGTCCCTTAAGGTCGTAGTCATGGAAACATACTGATTAACTGCGTAGTTAAAGCTTACGGTGTATAATTTTAGAAACAACAATGGCATGTTTTCCTAGTTTGTTAGCTGACTGCTTCTGTTTTCTGACGCATTCAATTTGTGACAATGCCCTTCCATAATCTTGCAATCTAACTTCATCATTTTGTAAACGTGTTCAGTTTTTATTGTTTACGGGTACTGTAACTATATTCATGTTACACTATACTGCTAGTTTCCTGAATCTACGTTTTTGCACTATATTTGTTTCTATAAATCACAAATACTAAAATAAATAACGATAACCGAAAACATGATATGTCGAATGTGACCCAAAGTACAGAGAGTAACAGATATACAAATACCTGTAAAATGTCGAAACGGTTCCTGGCAAAGAGTTTGTTTGAACGCATTACGTACTTTTATGTGTAAAAATTTATTTCACTAAGTCTTGTAAAACACGAGTAGCATGCTGCTGTTAAAAATGAAGTGTATGAACTTTTTGCAATATATTTTCTTGTAAAACAAACCCTCGCAGCAGCAAATGTCTTGTAAGGAGTGCGTGTAGTAATACGACTTTCGAGAACCAAACATAATCTATGGAACTCAAATGTGCTCTTAGTTGCAACGTTTATCATTTCTTTTAACTGTGTTTTGTTTGTGCCATGTCACGTCTTCTACGTTTTCAATATGTTTCACAACATTTGGCAGAAAAATTTTTACGTTATCACTAGCGCGAGTTTTCTCCAAACGGAAACTGGTTTAGTAATTATCATCAAAATAGGTACTGCAAGCAGTATGTAATCGCTGCGGCCTCAAATCATTAACATAACAAGAGCCTACATCTACATCTACATGACTACTCTGCAATTCACATTTAAGTGCTTGGCAGAGGGTTCATCGAACCACAATCATACTATCTCTCTACTATTCCACTCCCGAACAGCGAGCGGGAAAAACGAACACCTAAACCTTTCTGTTCGAGCTCTGATTTCTCTTATTTTATTTTGATGATCATTCCTACCTATGTAGGTTGGGCTCAACAAAATATTTTCGCATTCGGAAGAGAAAGTTGGTGATTGAAATTTCGTAAAAAGGTCTCGCCGCGACGAAAAACGTCTATGCTGTAATGACTTCCATCCCAACTCGTGTATCATATCTGCCACACTCTCTCCCCTATAACGCGATAATACAAAACGAGCTGCCCTTCTTTGCACTCTCTCGATGTCCTCCGTCAATCCCACCTGGTAAGGATCCCACACCGCGCAGCAATATTCTAACAGAGGACGAACGAGTGTAGTGTAAGCTGTCTCTTTAGTGGACTTGTTGCATCTTCTAAGTGTCCTGCCAGTGAAACGCAACCTTTGGCTCGCCTTTCCGACAATATTATCTATGTGGTCCTTCCAACTGAAGTTGTTCGTAATTTTAACACCCAGGTACTTAGTTGAATTGACAGCCTTGAGAATTGTACTATTTATCGAGTAATCGAATTCCAACGGATTTCTTTTGGGACTCATGTGGATCATCTCACACTTTTCGTTATTTAGCGTCAACTGCCACCTGACACACCATACAGCAATCTTTTCTAAATCGCTTTGCAGCTGATACTGGTCTTCGGATGACCTTACTAGACGGTAAATTACAGCATCATCTGCGAACAGTCTAAGAGAACTGCTCAGATTGTCACCCAGGTCATTTATATAGATCAGGAACAGTAGAGGTCCCAGGACGCTTCCCTGAGGAACACCTGATATCACTTCAGTTTTACTCGATGATTTGCAGTCTATTACTACGAACTGCGACCTTCCTGACAGGAAATCACGAATCCAGTCGCACAACTGAGACGATACCCCATAGCTCCGCAGCTTGATTAGAAGTCGCTTATGAGGAACGGTGTCAAAAGCTTTCCGGAAATCTAGAAATACGGAATCAACTTTAGATCCCCTGTCGATAGCGGCCATTACTTTGTGCGAATAAAGAGCTAGCTGCGTTGCACAAGAGCGATGTTTTCTGAAGCCATGCTGATTACGTGTCAATAGATCGTTCCCTTCGAGGTGATTCATAATGTTTGAATACAGTATATGCTCCAAAATCCTACTGCAAACCGACGTCAATGATATAGGTCTGTAGTTAAATGGATTACTCCTACTACCCTTCTTGAACACTGGTGCGACCTGCGCAATTTTCCAATCTGTAGGTACAGATCTATCGGTGAGGGAGCTATAGTATCAGCGTAATCTGAAAGGAACCTAATCGGTATACAATCTGGACCTGAAGACTTGCCCGTATCAAGCGATTTGAGTTGCTTCGCAACCCCTAAGGTATCTACTTCTAAGAAACTCATGCTAGCAGATGTTCGTGTTTCAAATTCTGGAATATTCCATTCGTCTTCCCTGGTGAAGGAATTTCGGAAAACTGCGTTCAATAACTCCGCTTTAGCGGCACAGTCGTCGATAACAGTACTATCGGCACTGCGCAGCGAAGGTATTGACTGCGTCTTGCCGCTTGTGTACTTTACATACGACCAGAATTTCTTCGGATTTTCTACCAAATTTCGAGACAATGTTTCGTTGTGGAACCTATTAAAGGCACCTCGCATCGAAGTACGTGCCAAATTTCGCGCGTCTGTAAATTTTAGCCCATCTTCAGGATTTCGCGTTCTTCTGAACTTCGCCTAGAGTTCGAAAATTACACTTTCCGTGAGCGTTATCCTGTAAATAAGCTATAGTAACATCAAATCCTGAAAACAAAACGAAATAGTTCACGCCGAAGCGCAAAGAACGTTTTCTCGAGGCAGCCATGGAATTCGATCACAATGGAGTGAAGGGAAGGGTCGGTTACCTTGACTGGCGCAGCGGAAGATACCTGTAACGTCACAGAGTCACAAGAAATGTGACCGTACTGGAGGCCAATGATGACTCATCGTTACGAGCCTACTGTCAGGCACGTAATGAGACTCCCTTCCTGCGGGCGCCATCCATTAAGAAACATTTAGCTTCGTAAAAACTCATTACAAAGTGTAGTTTCTCCTACTCCCAAGAAAAGAGATTTGTAATGTAGCAGTTGTTTAACCGCATTTTTGGCAGTCTACCACAACCTAATATCCACGGCTCTTTATGTGTAGAAGTATCTTCCGTCAGCTGTGTTTCCTGCATGACCTCTGCGATTCCTGCATTCCAGTCCTATGTAGCTGTAGTTTTCTTCCGCTCTACTGCACGTCTACATGCCCACACTTTCTGGGATATTTTGTTGCCATCCATACATCTCATAGAGCCATACATTTGTACTTGTTTCCTTTCTATATAACGTACAAATGTAGAACCTATTTCCATTAATTGCATCACGCTGTTACCTGTCCATCATTTTGCGAAATTGTCTCCAATACAAATACATGGTCGTGGAGCATGCAACTACGTAGAGCATTTATTTAATTTTCTTTGTCAGTGTCCGCTCGTCTGCCCCTTCGTCCTTCGACACAGTGCTAACCACAAAACTCTTGTACTGTCTTTCTCTGTAATTTTAGAGATACTGTGGTTCCGTTATACTAGGCAGAGCTGCTGAATTACTACCTCCTTCCTAATTTTATTCTGTAATTCTTAAACATTTCTTCCACCCGTTATCGATATGCTGAAGTACATTGTATCAAGATATGTATACGTGGGAAACGCCTTTTATTCTTTGATTTCATGTAATGTAACATGGCAATTTCATAACAGGTTCCATAAGATCAGATGATGGCAGCATAAGACTGTTGAAACCAGTCATCTCGGAACAGTAGAAGTTTCTACATTGCGATCGCTTTGTACAAAGTATGTTCACTACTAAACTGAAGAAAACTTACAGGATCTGTTGAATGGAATGACTAGTTTAACAGGTACAGAATATAGTTTGAGAGTAAATCGAACAAAGAGGAAGGTAATGAGAAGGATAAAAAATGGGAACAGCGAGAAACTTAACAGCATAATTGGTGATCGGGAAGTAAATGAAGTTAGGGAATTCCGATACTTATGCAGCAAAATAACCCGTGATGGACGGAGCAAGGAGGACACAAGAAGCAGATCAGTACTGGCAAAAAGGGAATTCCTGGCCAAGAGACATGTGCTAGTATCAAACTGAGGCCTTAATTTGAGGAAGAAATCTCTGAAAACGTAAGTACCGGAAAAGAAGATAATCGAAGCATTAGTAGGACGTAGAAAATTAGATGGAATAACAGGGTTAGGAATGAGAAGGCTCTCCGCAGAATCGGTGAGGAAAGGAATATATGGAAAACACTGAGAAGAAGAAGGGACAGCATGACAGGACATCTGTTAAGACATTAGCGACTAACTTTCACAGTACTAGAGGGAGCTGTTAAGGGTAAAAATTGTGGAGGAAGACGAGGTTAGAATATATCCATCAAATACTTGACGACGTATGTTGTAGTTGTTACTCCGACATGCACATGTTGTTAGATGTGAGGAAATTTTGGAGGGAGTATCAAACTAATCAAAAGACTGGTGACTGAAAAAAAGTGTCTGGCAACAGGATCTACATCTACATCCATACTCCGCAAGCCACCTGACGGTGTGTAGCGGAGGGTACTTTGAGTACATCTATCGGTTCTCCATTCTATTCCAGTCTCGTATTGTTCGTGGAAAGAAAGATTGTCGGTATGCCTCTGTGTGGGCTTTAATCACTCTGATTTTATCCTCATGGTCTCTTTGCAAGATATACGTAGCAGGGAGCAATATACTGCTTGACTCCTCGGTGAAGGTATGTTCACTAAATTTTAACAAAAGCCCATACCGAGCTACTGTGCGTCTCTCTTGCAGAGTCTTCCACTGGAGTTTATCTATCATCTCCGTAACGCTTTCGCGACTACTAAATGATCCTGTAACAAAGCACGCTGCTCTCCGTTGGATCTTCTCTATCTTTTCTATCGACCCTATCTGGCTCGGTCCCACACCGGTAAGCAGTACTCAAGCAGTGGGCGAACAAGTGTACTGTAACCTACTTCCTTTGTTTTCGGACTGTATTTCCTTAGGATTCTTCCAATAAATCTCATTCTGGCATCTGCTTTACCGACGACTGATTTTATATGGTGGTTCCATTTTAAAGCACTCCCAATGCCTACGCCCAGATAATTTATGGAATTAGATGCTTCCAGTTGCTGACCTATATTGTAGCTAAATGGTAAATAAGATTTCTTTCTATGTATTCGCAGCACATTACACTTGTCTACATTGAGATTCAATTGCCATTCCTTGCACCATGCGTCAACACGTTGCAAATCCTCCTGCATTTCAGTACAGTTTTCCAATGTTGCAACCTCTCGATATACTACAGCATCATGCGCAAAAAGCCTCAGTGAAATTCCGATGTTATCCACAAGGTCATTTATATATCTTGTGAATAGCAACGGCCTACGACTCTCCCCTGTGGCACACCTGAAATCACTCTTACTTCGGAAGACTTCTCTCCATTGAGGATAACGTGCTGCGTTCTGTTATCTAGGAACTCTTCAATCCAATCACACAATTGGTCTGATAGTCCATATGCTCTTACTTTGTTCATTAAACGACTGTGGGGAACTGTATCAAACGCCTTGCGGAAGTCAAGAAACACGGCATCTACCTGGTAACCCGTGTCTATGGCCCTCTGAAACTCGTGCACTAACAGCCCGAGCTGGGTTTCACACGATCGTCTTTTTCGAAACCCATGCTGATTCCTACAGAGTAGATTTCTAGTCTCCAGAAAAGTCATTATACTCGAAAATAATACGTGTTCCAAAATTCTATAACTAATCGACGTTAGAGATATAGGTCTACAGTTCTGCACATCTGTTCGACGTCCCTTCTTGAAAACGGGGATAACCTGAGCCCTTTTCCAATCCATTGGAACGCTACGCTCTTCTAGAGACTTACGGTACACCGCTGCAAGTAGGGGGCAAGTTCCTTCGCGTACTCTGTATAAAATCGAACTGTTATCCCATCAGGTCGAGCGGACTTTCCTCTTTTGAGCGATTTTAATTGTTTTCCTATCCCTCTGTCATCTATTTCGATATATACCATTTTGTCATCTGTGCGACAATCTGGAGAAGGAACTACAGTGCAATCTTCCTTTGTGAAACAGCTTTGGAAAAAGACATTTAGTATCGCAGACTGAGAACTGACTGGAGAGCCAAATGCAACGAATAGGAAACGAGAATTGGACCAGAGAATACTTTCCGTTGTAGACACTAGTCATAATGGCTCATTTCTCAGCAACTATTTGTTTCTGAACGTACGCTTTTGGCTCCATTTCCAGTTTTGGACAGTACGGTCTCCTCTGAGAAACTGGTACGCTTTACGACACTCCGCATGTAAGCGTAGAGGCCACATGGCGCAAGGTTCCTCCCAAGCGAGGCCGCAGTTCGGCAGCTGACAGTTGCCAACAGCGGGACATCAGCAGTACTTCTTGCGGGCCGGGCCACCGGTTCTCACCGTCTCGCCCGAATTCCTCTCGTTGTTATGCAACGCGACCAGACGGGCACCCAGCTAAAAGTGCTGGCCCGTTCCAGCCCTCGCCAGTCTGACTTGCACCTTTCGGCTCGTGACGGAAACACGTTTTTAACGAAGCCCGTGTTTTTTGCTTAGCTGTACTCACTTTGTTGAATAACATTCTAGCAATGAGACTGATCACGGTGGAATCCGTGAATGGGTAGGGTGCTGTTCTCCGTTCCTTTTAGAACGGTGTATGTAACATAACGCAGTGCTATTTCTGTTGGGTTAGTCCCTGGCGAAATGTATAGACGCTCGACGCCACGTTTCTGGACTCACCCAAAGTGAAATATCCGAATAGCACCTCGCATCAGGGCATGACAGCGCTTAAGTACAAACTAACATTGATTCATCGGATCGAAATAATACAGGCTGTTTCAAAAACATTTAACCGTCTGTACAAAACTGTATCTTCCGCATGAGTGAAGATAGGAACTTGGAAAATATTTAAACTTACATATAGGACTACAAAAATTTTGTTTTGCAAAGGACATCGAATTCACAAAGATGTATCGTTCCCAGAATGAGATTTTCGCTCTGCTGCGGAGTGTGCGCTGATGTGAAACTTCCTGGAAGATTAAAAGTGTGTGCCGGGACCGCGACTCAAACTCGGGACCTTTGCCTTTCGCCTTTCTATTTCATTTTGTTCGTTGTGTTTGGTCGTTCCGGACGTCACGTGACATCAGTTAATGTTCATTGTTGATCCTTTCACTCCGTTTTTTATTACAGAAGCTAACCAGGTCTCTGACCGAACACGCTGAGCTACCGTGCCAATATACAATCTGAGCTACCCAAGCACGACCCACGCCAAGTCCTCACACCTTCACATCTGCCAGTACCTCGTCTCCTACTTTCCAAACTGCACAGAAACTCTCCTGCGAACCTTGCAGAACTAGCACTTCTGGAAGAAAGGATATTGCGGGCACATGGTTTAGCCATAGCCTGGGGGATGTTTCCAGAATGAGCACATACAACCTTAGGCTGTATTTAGCATCAAAGTTTTCATTTACCTTTCGCAAATATGTCTGCACTGTACGAAAATTAGTAAGTGACTGTAAATAATATAAAAAAGGTTTGAGAGTTTCGCCAGCCGACAGTAACAATGGACATTGCTGAGTTGGGGTAGCTTGCATGCTTTGACGGAACAGATAGCCGTACCATAGGTGCAGCCACAAGAGATGAGTATCTGTGAACCGGCCAGACTAATCCGTTGTTCCTGAAGAGGGAAATGAGCATTTTCAGTAGATGCAGTGTCAACAGCCTGGATAATTCAATGATTGCCTTCCTCAGATTAGCTAACGTGCCCTCGTTGTCCTGGTACTGACATCGGCTCAAAGCAAGGGCAAACTACACACACTTTTTCCCCTAGAGCACGCTACTCCACAATAAGGCTAAGTGATTATGAAATATTCTCGGTAAAATATTCCGGAGGTAAGATGGTGTCATATTTGGATCTCCGGCAGGGACTTCGGAAGATGTCGTCATTAGGAAAAACAAACCTGGCATTCTATGGGTCAGAACGTGGAATGTTACATTCCTTAACTGGGTAAGTAGGTTAGAAAATTGAAAAAGGGAAATGGGTAAGTTGTAGTTAGATACTGTGAGAATTAGTGAAGTGTGGTCAGAGGCAGAACGGAACTTCTGGTTAGGTCATCATGGGATTATCAACACAAAATCAAGCAGGGTAATAAGGGAGCGAACCTAACAACGAAAGAGAAATGCATGTAACGTACTATGAACAGCATAGCGAAAGCATTATCGTTTTCAAGATAGACATGAATCCAACACCTATCACAATAGTACAAGTTTATACGCCAACTATCTCTGTAGATGATGAAGGGACTGATAGATAGTATGATGAGATAAAGAAAATTATTCAGACAGTTGAGGGAGACTAAACTTTAATTGCGATGAGTGACTAGAATTCGATAGTAAGAAAAGGAAGAGCAGGAAAAATAGTAGGAGAATGTGGACTGAACAAAGCGACGGAGGAAACGGGTTTAGGAACACCAGGATGAAGCCTCTTCCGTTTGGACGCTGGTCGAGTGTGGTGGTGGTGAATGGAATTGAGCGGCGGATCGCTAGTAGGACATGCCTGAACGAATTAGACTTTTATTCTTGTTGAATACAGAGGTGTAATCATCGCTGGAGTGGAACCCGTTGGTGCCGTGATGACAGACGCAGAAACTCTGCGAGCCGCCTTCAGCCGGAGCTCCTGGTCATTCGTGTCATAGGGAACGCCATCCGCTGACGTCAGCAGGGCGGCAGTAGCTGGCGGGAAACGCACGCCGCGGCCATAGAGTAAATATCTCTGGAATGAGGAATGCGTTCTGCGCATGTTGTTAACATTAAACCAGGATTGTCACGTGTTTTCGAGACTTCGCTGTGCGTGTGTGCTTTCCTCAGAGTTTGAAGTTTATAATATCAAGAGTTTATCTTGTGTTTTCACCGTTTGTTGATATTCGTTGATAGTGTAATAGCGATGGTGAATTACTGTTGTTGCTGCTGATGCAAAGAAAAATATGTGAAAGGAGGGATAGTAACTTTTCAAGCGTGCTATGTTTAAAAATTTCGAGTCGCATTATAATCAAGGCTTGATTCTGTAGACCTATTTTTCTACGATTTTATGACTATATAATAGATATTGCGGCTCGTACAATAGCTTACAAACAGTCGCTTCCTCTCGTTAATTTGCTAGTGGAACAAGAAAGGGAATGGTTAGTTGTTTCAGCAGATACTATCCTCCATGCATTTAGCAGTGATTTGTCGATTATGTATAAAGATTTGAAAGACGGGTGACAGATAAATTCGATAGAGTGGGAGTCTGTAATTGTCTTCGTATAATATGTGTGTCCAAACCTTTTAAATTTACTATAAAATTACAGTAGGAGACCACGTTAAGAGTGTCTAGGACATGGCGAATGATTATGTGTGATTTGTATTTTATTTTCCCGAAGGATGAACAACGAGTAAAGATGTGGCTCCAGAAAACAAGGAGGAATAATTTTGTCCCCACAAAATATTCCAAAGTATGTTTAAAACACTTTGAAGAGGAATGTTTAGACAGAGAAAAATTTGGACGTGTGTGGCTGAAGGTAGATGCTATACCAACTATTTTTGATTTTCCACAGCACCTACTACCAATTTCTGCATTCAGCTTAAATACATTTTCTGCAAAAATCAAATGCAAAACACTATAGTGTAGATAATCAAAGTACACATTCATCTTCTTTGGTGTATTTTGCCTTCAATTTATTTTCTTCCCCATGTGATTAAGAAACGTAAAATATTAGTAAACATGTCGCCAAACTCTTTCATTTGTGTCACTTTCCACTTCCCTTAATGGTGTTATATAGGTTGACTGTTAAATGACTAACTGTATTTGCTTTACAATACATTTATTCTCCGATCGCCTTCCCCCCCCCCCCCCCTTCTTGCTCAGTCTACTATTTATTTAATAAACTGAGAGCAAGCACGTAAAATGCGTTAAATAAACGCTTCAAAGTGTCACCAGTAAGAAAAATTATGCTTCAGGTCGCAAAAACGAGAAAATAAACACGCAGAAATAGCAGAAAAAAGGACGAATTAGCAGTGATATAATCGTTAATGTGTCGCAAATTCGGTGTTTTGCAAAAGTACTAGCGTACTGTCAAGTCGTTTTCCAAGACTATCACTGCAAAAATGTATGTGAGGCTCCGTAATACTATCAAGTGCCGTATCATACCGAAAACTACCAAGAATCGAGTGCATCTGAACTGTGACACCTATCGCAAAGAAGCAGAATGCAATATCACTTACCCTTAAAAGTTACGTAGCTGGTTTATTCGAGGTATCAAACGGATACTGTTAAAATGTATGCGCAACATATATAAATAATCCACGACACGTACGAAAAGAATCCGTCTGCACTAGGGATGTAGTGACATTCGAAATACACAGGGCGCTATACGGACAAACACACGACGTCCCGAGAACACGTGACCAGGTCGGCAATGTATGTTGACAACACAAAATCTGTTCTGCGCATGTGAATGCTCACTCCAGAGATATTTACTATATGGCCGCGGCCGTGGAATGATAGCCACATCCAGGCTTCATACCCGCCTCGGGCCACGGAACACAGCTCAGGGGAGGATGGACATTCTCAGGAGGCAGTCGCCCAGTAGGTGACTCGGCAGCGTGAAGATGCCAGGTGTCGGCATACAATCATCTGCTTCTGGAGTCTACAATCTTCTGCTTCTTGAACGTAAGTCCAGAGTAGGTCACTGGCTAGATTACTGTGTACTGCGAATGGTCTTCATCTGGAAGTTTCGGGCTGGCATTCATGGCATAGCTCAGTAGCATGTATGCACCTGGATACTACCTGAGAAAATAATATAAATAAAAGTCATGCAGGAGGCAGTGAGCTCACTAGAGTGAGAGGGTCTGATTCTACATCTACGTACAGACTGCGCAGACCACCATAATCTGTATGGCAGAGGATACCTTGTACCACCACAATTCATTTCCGTTCCTGTTCCACTCGCAAAGAGAGCGAGGGAAAAACGACTGATTAAAAGCCTCCCTATGAGTCCTAGTGTCTCGCATCTTCGTGATCCTTAACGCGAAATGTCCGTCGGCGGCAGCAGAATCGTCCAGCAGTCGGCCTCAAATGCCACTTAAAATTTGCGCAGTAGTGCCTTGCGAAAAGAGCTTCGTCTTCCCTAGAGGGATACTCATTTGAATTCACGAAGTATCTCCGTAATACTTAGGTGCTGTACCCTTGTGTCTTCATTTTTAAAAAAAATTCTGTAATTTTTTGTTTGATTTCGAACTGCTTTCCAGTACTCTTTCACTAACACTGTGACATTCCTCCTATCAAGTCTGAACGAGATACATTTTTAAGTTTTTTGTATAATTCAATACGTTTACCCATACACTGTGAATGCATAAGCAGGGCTTCAGAAGCCCTCACACATTTATAAATGTTCTTTAGCCTATATTGTCTTCAACATTTGTTTGGGAGAAGTTATTAATTCAACAAATCTGTAGTTGTATTTCCAGCAACAGGAGTGCCAACAGCAGCAGTAGCTGTAGTAGTAATAGTATAACTAAAAAATAATACACGCTACTTTCACATATTGGCGATGTAGGTGTATTATTGATCTTTTTGCTATCAAATGTTTTATTATTGCCTGGTATTGTTATCCTGTGGTGCTCTTGTCAGCCTCATTGTTACTGCAGTTTGTTTGTTGCTTTAAGGCCCATATTGTTAGTAGTATGACTCGTTTAGTGCTGCACAAGCTGCTGTTCCAGAGACACGCCTTTTGCTATGGCTTCGATACAGAAAGCAAGATAGTCAGTACGCGATAATGCAAAGGCAACTAATTTTGAAAGTGTTGTGACTCAGTGGTTTGAGGCAGATGACAGTCCTTCCAATAATATTACTTCATCGGAGTCTGAAAATGAGGAACCACCACAAAAAGGTAAACAAAGACCACACATACCTTAGTCGGAATGGAACGATTTGGAAATTAGATCCTCCTCCAACTTTTCGTAGGCCTGTCCATAATAATGTAAAAAAGGCACCTGGTCCAGCCCGTGATTTGAAAACCTATAAACCTAAGGATGCCTGGGACTATTTCATCTCCAAGGAAATACTAGAGGAAATCGTCAACTGCACAAATATTGAAGGCAGAAGAGTGGTTGCTTTACGTGGTAAAATGTGGAAAAACGTTTCGCTTGCTGAAATGGAAGGTTTTCTTGGTCTTTTACTGCTTTCTGGTATTGAGAAGAGTTGGGGTGTACCTATTAGAGAATTATTCTTGGATGAAAAGGCAAATCCTACATATAAGGCCACCATGTCAGAAAATAGATTCGAGGATATAAGGAGAATGATTAGATTTGATGACAGGCGTACCCTTGAAGCTCGAACTGCAGATGACAAACTTGCAGCTTTTCGCTATGTATGGGAACTATTTCTTGACAAGTGTAGAAATAGAATGATTCCCAATGATTCGCTCACAGTTCACGAACAGCTAGCCCCATTCCGTGGAAGATGCAGCTTCACCCAGTATATGCCCTCTAAACCAGCCAAGTATGCCACAAAAATATTTTGGTTATGTAATGCTACATCTGCATATGCTTTAGACGGAATTGTTTACATGGGAAGGAAGCCCCATGAAACTATTCAGAAAAATCTTGGACTGAATGTGGTGAAAGATCTTGCTAAAAGCATTGAAGGATCATCAAAAAATATTACTGTTGACAACTTCTTTACTAGTGTACAGCTGGAAGAAGAGATGCTTTAGAAGCAAATTACAGTGGTGGGAACAATCAAACAAAATAAACCAGAAATTCCTAATGAAATGAAACCATCTGCCTCAAGAGCGATTCATTCGTCTTTGTTTGCATTTAGAGGTGACATTACAATGGTGAGTTATGTTCCCAAAAAGAAAAAGTCTGTAGTTCTCAGTAGCACAATGCATCGCAACAGAAACATTGATGAAACTCATGCAAAAAAGATACCAGATATAATAAAGTTCTATAACTACGAAGGGTGGAGTAGATCAAATGGACCAGAAAATTCGTTATTACACTTGCAAGAGACAAACAAGAAGCTGGTCATTTGCATTATGGATGAATATGACGGACGTCGCAGCAATGAACAGTGAAATTTTATTTTCCGCCCAACATCTGATATACCATTGTGGAAGAAGTGATAAAAGACGTTTGTTCCTAAGACATTTAGCAGAGGAAATGGTAAGACAACTAATGGAACGTCGTATTCAGATCCATAATCTTCCAAAGAAAATCGTTGATGCCATGCAAAGATGTGGTGTTCAAAAAGATGCCACATTGCCGAAGAAGATGCAATTATTGTCCATATAAGAAAAACACAGGAAAGGTGCTATGACATGCATTAAGTGTAAAACCAACATTTATAAGGAACATAGTGGCGTTCTTTGTGCTTCTTGTTTGTCACATGTTGAAAAATAAGAAAAATGCAATTTTATGTGAACAATGAATAATAATTTTTTATCAAAATATTGCCTGTATACATAATATTGTGAATAATGAGTATGTTTTAATTGAAGAAATAGGTTGTAATAAATGTTATAAAATGTAAACTTCAACTTATAAGTGAATTAATAAAATTATTTGTATATGTTGTGTGTAAATGGCTGCAACTAATCAAAATTCAATCTTAGAATTTTTTAAATTAATAAAATGTTAATCAGGCCCAGCAGATCCTGTTACTGTATCTTAGGAATCTTCCAATAGGACAATAAATTTGACAGAAATAAATTTAACTCCAAAGAATGGTTATATAAAAAGAGGAAACTTTTTAATTCGGGCAGGGCCTTGGAGCCCCTGCATATGCATTCATGTGTGTTTTCGGCACCATGCATCCTAGGGTTAAACCTACCGGTAAGAAATCTAGCAGCGCGCCTCTGAATTGCTTCGGTATCTTCCTTTATCCGACCACGTGAGAACCCCAAACATTAGAACAATACTCAAGAACTAATTGCACTAGCGTTGCATACGCCGTCTCCTTCGTGGATGAGCTACATTTTCCCAAAATTCTTCCAATAAAACGAAGTCGAGCATTCACCTTTTCCATTACCAACTTGCTACATTCATCCCATTTCACATCACTTTGCACCATTACACCTAGACATTTAATAGACGTGAATGCATCAAGCTACATTCTACTAATGTTGTAGTCGAACGTGATAGGGTTTTTTCCCTACTCATATGCATTAAAACTATACTGTGCATTAAAACTACACAAACGTCTGAAAAATGTGATCGACAGGAAGTGCAAAGTGGCTAAGCAGGGATGGCTAGAGGACAAATGTAAGGATGTAGAGGCTTATCTCACTAGGGGTAAGATAGATACTGCTTACAGGAAAATTAAAGAGACCTTTTGAGAAAAGAGAACCACCTGTATGAATATCAAGAGCTCAGATGGAAACCCAATTCTAAGCAAAGAAGGGAAGGCAGAAAGGTGGAAGGAGTATATAAAGGGTCTCTACAAGTGTGATGTACTTGAGGACAATATTATGGAAATGGAAGAGGATGTAGATGGAGATGAAATGGAAGATACGATATTGCATGAAGAGTTTGATAGAGCACTGAAAAAACTAAGTCGAAAGAAGGCCCCAGGAGTAGACAACATTCCATTAGAACTACTGGTAGCCTTCGGAGAGCCATCCATGACAAAACTCTGCCGTTTGGTGAGCAAGGTGTATGAGACAGGCAAAATACCCTCAGACTTCAAGATGAATATAATAATTCCAATCCCAAAGAAAGTATTTTATAAAAGACATCATATTCACGCCAGTGACTGTAACACTTTCTTTATTTCACTATTGCAACTTCGACCTTAGGCCAGTATCAAGTGAAGATGTTACGGCTGTTAGGCCATGTCGACCTAAAATCAGCTGAGACATTTATACATTGTTGTCATTATTATTAAATACATTGGTGACGCTGTTACATAGTGCTAGCACATATACGTAACAGCATCACCAATGTATTTAATGGTAATGACAACGACATGTAAATGTGTCAGCTCATTTCAGGTTGACACGGCCTAACAGCCATAACATCTTCACTTGATAATGGCCTAAGGCCGAAATTGAAATCGTGAAATAAAGAAAGTGTTATAGTCACTGGCGTAAATATGATGTCTTTTATAAAGCTCTACATGACTGTGAATCCCAGGTATAAAAAGTTAACCAAAGAAAGCAGGTGTTGCAGACGTGAAAATTACCGAACTATCACTTTAATAAGTCACGGCTGCAAAATACTAACGCAAATCCCTTACAGACGAATGGAAAAACTGGTAGAAGCCGACCGCGGGGCAGATCAGTTTGGATTCCTTAGAAATGTTGGAACACGTGAGGCAATACTGACCCTACGACTCATCTTAGAAGGGACTGATAACCTCCGATGTTAAGTCTCATAGTGCTCAGAGCCATTTGAACCATATGAACTTATCTTAGAACATAGATTACAGAAAGGTAAACCTGCGTTTCTAGCATATGCAGACTTAGAGAACGCTTTTGGCAATGTTGACTGGAATACTCTCTTTCAAATTCTGAGGGTGGCAGGGGTGAAATACAGGGAGCAAAAGGCTATTTATAATTTGTACAGAAACCAGATGGCAGTTATAAGAGTCGAGGGACATGAAACAGAAGCAGTGGTTGGGAAGGGAGTGAGAGTAGGAATTAAAATCCATGCAGAAGAAACAAAAACTTTGAGGTTTACTGATGACATTGTAAATATGCCAGAGACAGCAAAGGACTTGGAAGAGCAGTTGAACGGAATGGACAGTATCTTGAAAGGAGGATATAAGATGAATATCACTACAAGCAAAACGAGTGTAATGGAATGCAGTCGAATTAAGTCAGGTGATGCTCAGGGGATTATACACTCCTGGAAATGGAAAAAAGAACACATTGACACCGGTGTGTCAGACCCACCATACTTGCTCCGGACACTGCGAGAGGGCTGTACAAGCAATGATCACACGCACGACACAGCGGACACACCAGGAACCGCGGTGTTGGCCGTCGAATGGCGCTAGCTGCGCAGCATTTGTGCACCGCCGCCGTCAGTGTCAGCCAGTTTGCCGTGGCATACGGAGCTCCATCGCAGTCTTTAACACTGGTAGCATGCCGCGACAGCGTGGACGTGAACCGTATGTGCAATTGACGGAGGGCATATAGTGGGCATGCGGGAGGCCGGGTGGACGTACCGCCGAATTGCTCAACACGTGGGGCGTGAGGTCTCCACAGTACATCGATGTTGTTGCCAGTGGTCGGCGGAAGGTGCACGTGCCCGTCGACCTGCGACCGGACCGCAGCGACGCACGGATGCACGCCAAGACCGTAGGATCCTACGCAGTGCCGTAGGGGACCGCACCTCCACTTCCCAGCAAATTAGGGACACTGTTGCTCCTGGGGTATCGGCGAAGACCATTCGCAACCGTCTCCATGAAGCTGGGCTACGATCCCGCACACCGTTAGGCCGTCTTCCGCTCACGCCCCAACATCGTGCAGCCCGCCTCCAGTGGTGTCGCGACAGGCGTGAATGGAGGGACGAATGGAGACGTGTCGTCTTCAGCGATGAGAGTCGCTTCTGCCTTGGTGCCAATGATGCTCGTATGCGTGTTTGGCGCCGTGCAGGTGAGCGCCACAATCAGGACTGCATACGACCGAGGCACACAGGGCCAACACCCGGCATCATGGTGTGGGGAGCGATCTCCTACACTGGCCGTACACCTCTGGCGATCGTCGAGGGGACACTGAATAGTGCACGGTACATCCAAACCTTCATCGAACCCATCGTTCTACCATTCCAAGACCGGCAAGGGAACTTGCTGTTCCAACAGGACAATGCACGTCCGCATGTATCCCGTGCCACCCAACGTGCTCTAGAAGGTGTAAGTCAACTACCCTGGCCAGCAAGATCTCCGGATCTGTCCCCCATTGAGCATGTTTGGGACTGGATGAAGCGTCGTCTCACGCGGTCTGCACGTCCAGCACGAACGCTGGTCCAACTGAGGCGCCAGGTGGATATGGCATGGCAAGCCGTTCCACAGGACTACATCCAGCATCTCTACGATCGTCTCCATGGGAGAATAGCAGCCTGCATTGCTGCGAAAGGTGGATCTACACTGTACTAGTGCCGACATTGTGCATGCTCTGTTGCTTGGGTCTATATGCCTGTGGTTCTGTCAGTGTGATCATGTGATGTATATGACCCCAGGAATGTGTCAATAAAGTTTCCCCTTCCTGGGACAATGAATTCACGGTGTTCTTATTTCAATTTCCAGGAGTGTATTAGGAAATGACACACTTAAGGTAGTAGATGAGTTTTGCTATTTGGGGAGCAAAATAACTGATGACGGTCGAAGTTGAGAGGATAGAAAATGTAGACTGGCAATGGCAAGGAAAGCGTTTCTGAAGAAGAGAAATTTGTTAACATCGGGTATAGATTTAAGTGTCAGGAAGTTTTTTTCTGAAAGTATTTGTATGGAGTGTAGCCATGTATGGAAGTGAGACACGGACGATAAATAGTTTGGACAAGAAGAGAATAGAAACATTCGAAATGTGGTGCTACAGAAGAATGCTGAAGATTAAACGGGTAGGTCACATAACCAATGAGGAGGTGTTGAATAGAATTGGGGAGAAGGGGAGTCTGTGTCAAAACTTGACTAGAAGAAGGGATCGGTTGGTAGGACATGTTCTGAGACATCAAGGGATCACAAGTTTAGCATTGGAGGGCAGCGTGGAGGGTAAAAATCGTAAAGGGAGACCAAAAGATGAATGCACTAAGCATATTCAGAAGGATGTAGATTGCAGTAGGCACTGGGAGATAAAGAAACTTGCACAGGATAGAGTAGCATGGAGAGCTACATCAAACCAGTCCCTGGACTGAAGACTACAACAACAACAACATGCGTTAACTTACATTTTTCTGCAATTAGAGCAAACTGCCATTCATCACAGCAGCTAAGTCATCTTGTATGTCCTTACAGTCACTCGACTAGGACACCTTCCATTACACGACAGCGTCATCGGCAAAGAGTCGTAAATTAATGCTCTCCCTAACCCTCGGATCATTCATATATATATATATATATATATATATATATATATATATATATATATATCACACTTCCCTGGAGCACTCCTTACGATAGTGCAACTGTCTCCTAAGAACACTCGCCGTCCAGGAAACGCACTGGGTTCTATTACTGAAGAAGTCTTCGACCCATGCACATATCTGGCAACCTAAATGCTCCTATCTTCGATAGAGTGCAGTGCGACACCGTGTCAAACGCTCTCTGGAGACCTAGGAATACGGAATCTCCCTATTGTCTTCCATCCATGGTTTGTAGAATACCATGTGAGTAAAGGGCAAGCTGAGCTTCGCAAGCGCCACGTTTTTTAAATCCGTGATATTTTGTGGACAGAAATTTTTCTTTCTCAAGAAAATTTTTTATTTACGTAGTTAGCATGTGTTCAAGAATTCTGCAGCAGACCGATGTTAAGGATGTTGGCATGTAAGTTAGTTTTTCTACCATTCTTGTATACGGAAGTCACATGCGCGTTCTTCCAGTCGCTTAGGTTTTCTCGCTGGGTGAGAGATTTGCAACAAATTCAGGCTAAGTAAGGCCCAATGAGGAAGAGTGCTCTCTGTAAAAGCGAATGGGGATACCATCTGGACTTGCGACTTACTTGTTTTCAACTCTATCTGCTGCTTCACTACGCCACCGATGCCTATCTCTGCGTCCTCCATGCGGGACTCGGTATAACAATCAAAAGACGATATGTTTGCACAATCCTCTTGCGTGAATCATCTCTTAAAGGTGAAATTTAAATTTTCACCTTTTCTTTTGCTGCCTTCTATTGCCACCTCAGACTGGCCGACGAGTCTGTAAATACACTCCTGGAAATGGAAAAAAGAACACATTGATACCGTTGTGTCAGACCCACCATACTTGCTCCGGACACTGCGAGAGGGCTGTACAAGCAATGATCACAGGCACAGCACAGCGGACACACCAGGAACCGCTGTGTTGGCCGTCGAATGGCGCTAGCTGCGCAGCATTTGTGCACCGCCGCCGTCAGTGTCAGCCAATTTGCCGTGGCATATGGAGCTCCATCGCAGTCTTTAACATTGGTAGCATGCCGCGACAGCGTGGACATGAACCGTATGTGCAGTTGACGGACTTTGAGCGAGGGCGTATAGTGGGCATGCGGGAGGCCGGGTGGACGTACTGCCGAATTGCTCAACACGTGGGGCGTGAGGTCTCCACAGTACATCGATGTTGTCGCCAGTGGTCGGCGGAAGGTGCACGTGCCCGTCGACCTGGGACCGGACCGCAGCGACGCACGGATGCACGCCAAGACTGTAGGATCCTACGCAGTGCCGTAGGGGACCGCACCGCCACTTCCCAGCAAATTAGGGACACTGTTGCTCCTGGGGTATCGGCGAGGACCATTCGCAACCGTCTCCATGAAGCTGGGCTACGGTCCCGCACACTGTTAGGCCGTCTTCCGCTCACTCCCCAACATCGTGCAGCCCGCCTCCGGTGGTGTCGCGACAGGCGTGAATGGAGGGACAAATGGAGACGTGTCGTCTTCAGCGATGAGAGTCACTTCTGCCTTGGTGCCAATATGGTCGTATGCGTGTTTGGCGCCGTGCAGGTGAGCGCCACAATCAGGACTGCATACGACCGAGGCACACAGGGCCAACACCCGGCATCATGGTGTGGGGAGCGATCTCCTACACTGGCCGTACACCTCTGGTGATCGTCGAGGGGACACTGAATAGTGCACGGTACATCCAAACCGTCATCGAACCCATCGTTCTACCATTCCTAGACCGGCAAGGGAACTTGCTGTTCCAACAGGACAATGTACGTCCGCATGTATCCCGTGCCACCCAACGTGCTCTAGAAGGTGTAAGTCAACTATCCTGGCCAGCAAGATCTCCGGATCTGTCCCCCATTGAGCATGTTTGGGACTGGATGAAGCGTCGTCTCACGCGGTCTGCACGTCCAGCACGAACGCTGATCCAACTGAGGCGCCAGGTGGAAATGGCATGGCAAGCCGTTCCACAGGACTACATCCAGCATCTCTACGATCGTCTCCATGGGAGAATAGCAGCCTGCATTGCTGCGAAAGGTGGATATACACTGTACTAGTGCCGACAATGTGCATGCTCTGTTGCCTGTGTCTATGTGCCTGTGGTTCTTTCAGTGTGATCATGTGATATATCTGACCCCCGGAATGTATCAATAAAGTTTCCCCTTCCTGGGACAATGAATTCACGGTGTTCTTATTTCAATTTCCAGGAGTGTAGAAGTCTTCGATTTGCTTAGCGATTTTACATATGACCAGAATTTTCTCGGACAATGTTTCGCTAAGGTATGACTGGGGAAGTAGATACATGCTTCGCGCATTTATCTTCTTACTTCGTACTTCAATTATTATTTGGTGAACCCTTCCGGCTAGTGTTTTTCTCTCGCCAGCGCCGTAGCCCGGAAAGCAAATCAAGTTTGGCTTGCTATTCTCGTCCAGTCAGCTTTTCTGGACGCCTGTCGTAGCTGAAATGTGTATCAACTTCAATTTTCTTAAGCCGTGGCTGGCGTATTTTTCAGCGTTATCGTGCTGAATAAGTACTCTGGGACACTGAATAAGTCTTCTTACCTCACAGTGCATTATTATCGTAATGATGGCACGTCTGTCTCCATGAAGTCGTTTTGCTGCATTGACGCTAAGTATTTCAGTGCTCCAGAGTAGGTCGTGTCGCAAAAGAATGAAAGAGAAAGTCTGCTGGAATTTTGCACATAGCATATTTTAATCATCGCTAACACTTGGTTTAAGAATCATAAAAGAAGGTGTAATATGTGAAAGAGACCGAAGGACAACGGCAGATTTCAGATTGATTTTATAGTATAATGGTGAGGCAGAGCTTTAGAAACCCGATTTTAAACTGAAAGAGTTTTCTATGGGTAGATGCGGACTCTGACCATAATTCACTGATTATGAATTGCAGATTACAACTGAAAAAACTGCAAAAAGTAGGAAGTTATGGAGATGCGACTTGGATATGTCGGTGGAGCCAGGTGTTGTTGCGAGTTTCAAACGAAGATTTAGGCAACATGGACTGAAACAAAGGGCAAAGAAATGAAACAGAAGACGTGAGTGACTTAGAGAGATGAAGTAAGGAAGGTTGCAGAGAATCATGTAGGTATAATGAGAAGGCCTTGTTGAAATCCCTGGATAACACGGGAGATGTGAAGTTTAGCTGACAAACGGAAAAATATACAAAAGGGCAGCACATGAAGCAGGTCCAAGGGAATACTTGTTGGCTGGCTGGAAATTCGAGTGTTTCATATTGGGATGTTGTCAGATTCGATGTGTGTAGCCTCTCACTCCTTGCTTTGCAATCGCTTCTGCTTTTACTTGTGGCACTGTTAATTGTGTGGTTTAGGAAATGCCATTTAAGCTATTATATGAGGTTTGAGCCTTGATGTATTAGTTACTTTCTTTTTTTTAAAAGAAAGAATAGAAAAATATGTAGCTGATTTCCTTCTGTTATTTAAGCTGCCTATAATCTTGATAAGAAAGGAGCCCTTTCTCTGAAATTGAGATTAAAGTGTGCACTACTATTTCCCTTTTTTCCTAATATTAAAACTTTTGTATAGTTTAGTTGTTTTCCTTCAACCACTGCTGGAAGTCATCATTTACTGGGACATGGTCCCATTGTGGCATATGGTGCTTTGGTCATGTTTGTAACAGCTTTTGCATTAGATGAAGGAAAGCAGGTTGAAAACTGTAAGCAATTTTGCTATTAAAAGTGGCATGCCTCTATGTGCCTTTTGCTACTTGAATGACACTTGTTTCAGTGTCAATGTTTGACCTCCTCTGAAGCCTATTGCTTGTTCGTAACACTAATATTATTAGAGGTATTTGTGTTGAGTGCCTACCTTTTGATCTGCAAACCCTCAAAGAGTGCATAATTATCTATTATAAGAAATTCCTCTAATTGGGTTTTGTCACTAAGGCAACAAATTTTTAAAGTGGACTACTCTTACATATATTTTCTGCTGATGTGAGTCATTAATAGCTGATTCAAGGTGCAGCTTGTACTTTGGCCAACCCTAATTAATATATTTTCTCTTAATTTGGCCATAAAGGTTGTTAATGAACTATCATCACAGTAATCATTAAAGTTAGGAAGTAAATTTTAAAGTTGCCTTATTTCTAATTTGCTTTAATTGGTCTTCTTGAAATCTGCCCATTTTTTCTCTATTTGATATTGAGTCTGGTACTGAATAATTAGTATATGTTAACTAATAGTTCCTTGTCAGTAATGTAGCTGCAACTGGGGATACGTTTCTTTTTTAGAGGCTTGACAAAAGTCATACAGTTGGTGTGTTTTGACCTATCTCAGCACTGGATTTTGTTTTGCAATTACAGTTTGTGTTCAGTGCAATTGGTCAGTTTAGACCAGCACCTTGATGTTTCAGCACTGGCAGGAAATGTATTAGAAGGATCAACAATCGTTTCAGGCAGCATGGGCTGTGACCAAAGAAGGAGTTAAGTGCTTTTCTAATTTTGAAACGCTTGTAAGTTCATGACTTTCTTTTTAGGTGCTTTATTTTTTTTAATCTTAAAGGATGTTTTCCTCCATGGATTAGTATCTTGATTGTTAAATCGATTTTACTGCAGCCTTACTTTCGGCACAGTTATTGTCCTATGTAATTATGAGTTGTTATAAATTTGAAGCCATTTGTTGTTCACCTGGACAGTTAAAAGTTTGCTCATGGCAATTTCAATCTGCTAAAATTTGAGTCCACTCACTGTTTTTGGACAATAAAGTAAAAAGAAATTTTTTAAAATTCATTAAGGTCCTAAATTATTATTATTGTCGATGCTTTTAAATTCTGAGTGCGAAGCAAAGAATACATTTCAATGGTGAATGATGTTTTAAACTACCCAAGATCCAGTCCTTCCTCTCAACAGCACTTGCTAGTGCCAACTTAGGTGCAGTTAACATGCTCATTTGGCTGTTTCAGTGCACAGTTGTACCAATAAAAAGGTGGCAGTGCCCTCATTTCCCTCACTGAAATAAACATCATTAACAATTTGTTATATTATATTTGTAGTTATTAGTGTTAACCAATAGTGTTAATTAATTTCTGTGTTCCAGGAAGACACTGCAAGGTACAAACTTGAGAGGTTACATAGGAATTTCTTTTCTGAAATGTGATCAGTTGCTGTATGAACTTAGAGTTTGTGAAAAAGTTGGGGATGGAAGCATAGCAGAACTGTGTCACATTGGATACACCTTCGAGCTTCACAGTTCAGCACTTAGTACTTCTTCTGTGGTTTTTCTTGGTTGTGAGAACATTTTTTTCTTGAGGCCAGCAATCCTAACCCAAAAACATGCGTACAGGTTCAAATGGCTCTGAGCACTATGGGACTTAACATCTCAGGTAATCAGTCCCCTAGAACTTAGAACTACTTAAACCTAACTAACCTAAGGACATCACACACATCCATGCCCGAGGCAGGATTCGAACCTGCGACCGTATGCGTACAGGTCCAGGCTCATCTTAGTCATTAAGCTAATCATCTTAGTGACTTAAGACAGCTGCAAGTTAGTGGAGGGCAGGCCAGTGTTATTGATCAGTTGCTTATCCAGGTTAAGGACTTGCAGGTTAGGGACCATATGGGAGCAGTAAGTGAAGAGGGTAGTTCAGCCTTTAGCCAGTTAGTGCAGGTTAGTGATCATGGGGGACCGGAGGCAGGATGTAGACCCATCATTGGATGTTTTGCCAGTCTATTTACTTTAGGAAACTACAGAACTTTCCATTGAACAGACTGCTCATGTAAAATTCATTCTGTGGTTAACTGTCTGTTTTGAACTTCGTGTCAATGTCTTGGCTATCTCTAGCAACTGCACCCAGTACATCAGCAGTTATTGAGCAGGACTTTTTCAGAAGTTTTGCAGGATGGGAAATTGTCATGCAACCTGAGGAGATATATTGTTCAACGTAAGGTACCCCCACGATTAAAAGCCAACTTCTATTTAAATACACTCCTGGAAATGGAAAAAAGAACACATTGACACGGGTGTGTCAGACCCACCATACTTGCTCCGGACACTGCGAGAGGACTGTACAAGCAATGATCACACGCACGGCACAGCGGACACACCAGGAACCGCGGTGTTGGCCGTCGAATGGCGCTAGCTGCGCAGCATTTGTGCACCGCCGCCGTCAGTGTCAGCCAATTTGCCGTGGCATATGGAGCTCCATCGCAGTCTTTAACATTGGTAGCATGCCGCGACAGCATGGACATGAACCGTATGTGCAGTTGACGGACTTTGAGCGAGGGCGTATAGTGGGCATGCGGGAGGCCGGGTGGACGTACTGCCGAATTGCTCAACACGTGGGGCGTGAGGTCTCCACAGTACATCGATGTTGTCGCCAGTGGTCGGCGGAAGGTGCACGTGCCCGTCGACCTGGGACCGGACCGCAGCGACGCACGGATGCACGCCAAGACTGTAGGATCCTACGCAGTGCCGTAGGGGACCGCACCGCCACTTCCCAGCAAATTAGGGACACTGTGGCTCCTGGGGTATCGGCGAGGACCATTCACAACCGTCTCCATGAAGCTGGGCTACTGTCCCGCACACCGTTAGGCCGTCTTCCGCTCACGCCACAACATCGTGCAGCCCACCTCCAGTGGTGTCGCGACAGGCGTGAATGGAGGGACGAATGGAGACGTGTCGTCTTCAGCGATAAGAGTCGCTTCTGCCTTGGTGCCAGTGATGCTCGTATGCGTGTTTGGCGCTGGGCAGGTGAGCGCCACAATCAGGACTGCATACGACCGAGGCACACAGGGCCAACACCCGGCATCATGGTGTGGGGAACGATCTCCTACACTGGCCGTACACCTCTGGTGATCGTCGAGGGGACACTGAATAGTGCATGGTACATCCAAACCGTCATCGAACCCATCGTTCTACCATTCCTAGACCGGCAAGGGAACTTGCTGTTCCAACAGGACAATGCACGTCCGCATGTATACCGTGCCACCCAACGTGCTCTAGAAGGTGTAAGTCAACTACCCTGGCCAGCAAGATCTCCGGATCTGTCCCCCATTGAGCATGTTTGGGACTGGATGAAGCGTCGTCTCACGCTGTCTGCACGTCCAGCACGAACGCTGGTCCATCTGAGGCCTCCAGGTGGAAATGGCATGGCAAGCCGTTCCACAGGACTACATCCAGCATCTCTACGATCGCCTCCATGGGAGAATAGCAGCCTGCATTGCTGCGAAAGGTGGATCTACACTGTACTAGTGCCGACATTGTGCATGCTGTGTTGTGGTTCTGTCAGTGTGATCATGTGATGTATCTGACCCCAGGAATGTGTCAATAAAGTTTCCCCTTCCTGGGACAATGAATTCACTGTGTTCTTATTTCAATTTCCAGGAGTGTATATTTGGCCCATGATGTTTCCTGCTGAGATGCTGGGGAATTATATTAAAGAAATCCACATGGTGTTCTCTATATTAGAATTATAGAATACCAAAGGCAAAACCATCGGAGGCCTGAGGTTCACTGATGATCAATGCAAAAGGCCTAAAGAACTTTATGTTACCCATGATGTTAGCCAGAGGGAACATGAGGACACCCCTCCAAGTACAGTTAAGCAGAGGGTTTGTTTCCTATGCTGCAAGGGCAAAGATTTTGTGCATGAGCTCAGGTAAAACATGGCCAGCAGCCAAACTGCTGACACACAACAGTGTGTACCCCTACACCACCGAGTCAGGTTCTTACCTGTTTTTGTGTAGAACTTAACAACGAAACGATGTATGTTGCTTGATTTGGGCAGCACTGTTTCCCTGCTGGATTATGAGTGGTATCTAGAATTTAGAAGGATGTGTACGTTGCCTCCCTTGTGGGCTTCATTTCAGAGATGTTGAACTGTCAATGGGCAGACTTTATGTCTGGCAGGCAGTTTGCTTGGGAAACTTAGAATTCAATACTTCTTGTGGCCTATTGATTTACTCATAGTTAAGAATTTTTGTGTCAATCTTCTTGTGGAATGTGACTTAATACAATGGACTGTATTTGTCCTTAATTATGCTGAAAGGGTTTTCTTTTTTTTAAATTTTTCCCTCATGAGAGGTTTGTGTTAAGTTCTTGTCTCTGTCTTCAGGGGGTGAGCAGAGTCCACTCTTAAGACCCAGACTTTGAAGTTGGTCATCTGGGACCCACTGAAGCTAGTCAAATATCAAAGGTTCTTGTTCAGATCCCTGAAGTGCTTACTAATAAATTGGAGGGGGGGGGGGGGAAGGGAAGAGGGAGGGAGGCTAACAGATGATGTTCCCATCCATCAGTCCCCCTTACAGACATTTACCTCCTAAGATGAGGGTCTGGTTTGGGCTGGTGAGTGACATACTCTGTGACGTGCTTACCAGGCCTTCAACATCCTTGTATGCCTCCCCAGTATTATTCCAGTTCCTAAGGGTCAAGCATGGAGCAGGGGACTACTGAGCTGTTATGGACTATAGAGGATTAAATCAAAAGGTTATTTTGGAATCTCTCCCTCTTTCTAATTTCCATAATTGTTTTACTTGGTTTGCGGGTGCATGTTTTTTTCCATACTTGATCTCAACCAAGCTTGCTACCAGATTATGTTGACCGAAGACCTTAAACATGTTACTGCTTTCTGTATAGATGGGAACCTGTATGAACTCAACCAGGTTCCCTTCATGTTATCAACCAGAGTGCTGTTTTGTCATGCCTGTTGTATAATGTGTTGAGTGATCTAAAATTTAAGTCTGTGTATAATTAATTGGATGATGTATTTGCTGATCACCTGCAACATTCTGAACAGCTCCTGCTTCATCTTAGGGTTGCTGGGATACTGTTAAACCATCTAAAATTACCTTGGCTCATCAGCAGATCTCCTTTTTGGGGTACTTAGTCTCGGTGGAAGGTGTTAGGACTAAACAAAGGCAGACTCAGGAATTTGAAAATTTCCTCCTCCTAAAAGTAAGAAGGGAATTGCCCAGTTTATTGGGATGAGCAACTTCTTTCATAAATTTGTACCTAATTTCTCTCAGTTCATCACTCCCCTTTATAACCATTATATGTAAGAAAGGTGAAACTCTTAATTGGGGTGAAAGTCATTGGGCCCCCTTCATAGCCATTAAGATAGCTCTGAGCAACTCTGCTGTTCTGGCTGTTCCTAATCTTGAGTTCCCTTTCACCATTCAATCCAATGCCTCCAATTCCTGTGTCCTGGCTGTACTCTTGCAAGAGCGTGGCAGTGAACACCATAAAGTTGCTTATGCATCAAAGAGATTATCGTGTGTGGAGCTGAAGTACTCCATGTATGAGTGGGAGACTCTTAACAGTTCTTTTCACCGTGGAAAAGTTTAAATTTTATCTAGAACACAGGGAGTTTATATTAGAGACCGATAATCAAGCATTGGTTCTGAGCTTGCCCCAGGAAGATGTACAGGACTGCTCAGTGGGCTGTCAGCACCTAAGCTTTCTGCTTTAAGGTTAGGTACATCAGAGGTCCAGATAACTGAAGTGCTGATGCCTTGAGTCATATGTTTGAGGAACACACTCAGGGCAAGCAGAGTGGACAGGAAACTCAGCAGATAACTTGAATTTCTAGAGTGCTAGCTGAAGTACTGGAACTCTTTGGAGATGCCGTTTTGACTGGCACTTCTCTTCTCGTAATGACAATAATTCCTTTGATGTTTTCACATATACGTCGCACAATAAATTTACTGCTATGCAGTATTGCACTTTTACTTTACACTAAAATAATATTACTTTTAACGATAATAATAATACGGCGCCAAGACATGCACATCCGACACAAGTTACAAGAGACAAGAGAAGACTGAGTCACTGTTCATCGAGAATATCTCGTACATAAAAAAAAGAAATGTGTAAAAGTCTTCTTCTTCTGTCCGTCTTTCACGCCGCGGTTTTCAAAGTCAATAACTCACTGCATCTCTGACGGCGCTTCGACAATAAACAAGTTACGTCACAGGTCGTTCACCTTTTACATTCTTGCAACATTATTTGCTAACTGTAGCTGTTGCCGAGCGACTGCTTGATTAGTGAATGATTAAAAATGATAAGGCAAGCACATAATGTTACAAACTCTAGCTTTGTAATTGCTTCTGCTTTTACTTACCTTCTGCTTTTACTTACAGTGCTGTTTTCTTTTCTGATGAAGACTTTGGCCAAAAGCTCTTGTGTAACAGTATTCACATTGTGCTTGTCTGCAATGCAATGAGTCATTCTTACAGTGAGTAGCTATTTGCCCTTTTCATGATATGTTAATAAAATACTGAACTGTGAATGGCAGAGCTAAGCAGGTCTTTGGTGTATTTACAAAGAATGGGGTTTTATTTGTTTATTTATTTACTCATTCATCTTGAGATTATCTTACAATGGTATAGAATTTTTCATCACAATACAACCAAAATAATTAGTTAAAAAGTATACATACACAAAAGATATATATTTTATGAGAGTAGGACAGGTGGTCAGCCATGCGTAGGTGAAGTAACTATCTTGCAATTTGTCTGAAATGATTTAGAAAAGCATGGAAAATCTAAATCAGGATGGCTGGATGGGGTAAAATCTGTCCTCCCAAATATGAGGTCAGTACCTCAACAACTGCACTGCCTCATTTGACTAGCCCTTATTGTACCACATTCTTTGATACAAACATTGTGTTACCCTTCATTGCTCTACATCTGCTGGAGACTCCAAAGCCATGATCTTGCTGCATTATCCCTTGAACTAACTCCAATCCATTCAGAAAACTTACTCCAGTCCATTTGAAGAACTGACTCTAGGCCAGTAAACATGCTACTATTCTGTATGCCTGTCTCCATGTCCTTCCCTCAAGCCACCTGAAAAACTGTGTTAGCAACCCCCCCCCCCCCCTGTCCCTCCCCCCCCCCCCCCCCATGGTAAGTAAGATAATAGGACTCAGGAGAATGATAAGTTAACTCTGATTGTGTAATATACATTACTTATGAAAAACATTTTAGCTGTCTTTTTAAACAAATGCATTTTAGTAACCTTTTTCAACTCGTTGAGCAATTTATTATACAATTTTATTCCCTGATATAAAACAGTGTTTTGAGATTTTTGTAAATTTTTCTTGAAAAAGCAAGTCCAACTGGCTCCTGTTTCATGATTGTGTATATAACTATAAGTGAAATAATAAAGTTTTCTCTGATATGCACAACACAGTGGTAGAGGTATTCACTTTGTGCAGTAAAGATTCATAGTCTTGTAGACAGTTCTTTACAATGAACCTGATTACTACATCTAGTTACTATTCTCATGGTCCTTTAATGCAGTTTCAAAACTGTTTCCATCTTATGTGCCTTAAGTACCCAGAAAAGAATCCAGTATCTAAGAACTGAGTGAATGTAGGAATAGTATGTCACTACAAGATGTTGCCTGCTACAAACTGATGGACCCTAAGAGCAAAATATGCTACTGACATGCTTTTTACCAGCATCTTTGTGTGTTTGTTTTATGCTAACTGAGAGTTCATCCCTAAAAACTTTGTGATTGTTATACAGTCTATAAAATTGTTATATATACTTAATAAAACAATTGTTTTCCATCTTTATGCTGAAGTGCTTAATGTCTTTTACATTAAATGTTAACTTATTACATACTCCATACTTAGGCAGGAAAGGGGTGTCAAGGGGAAGAGGTTGAGAGGGGGAGGGTTAGAGGGGAAGTTCAATGCCTAATTTTATCTAGAATGCCCATTGCATTCCTGTTGTTGTTTAATCAAATTTTATTGCTACACAGCAACTTCCTTTGCTCATAAAAATATTATGAAAAGGAAAGTTGCTACTCACCATATAGCAGAGATACTGAGTTGCAGATAGATACAACAAAAAGACTCTCTCTCTCTCTCTCTCTCTCTCTCTCTCTCTCTCTCTCTCTCTCTCTCTCTCTCACACACACACACACACACACACACACACACACACACTCTAGTGTGTGTGTGTGTGTGTGTGTGTGTGTGTGTGTGTGTGTTTTGTCTATTGTTGTTGAAGGCCTCAATGGCCAAAAAGCTTTAATTGTGAGAGTATTTTTGTTGTACCTATCTGCAACTCCATTGTTACATTCCATCCTGGATTTTCCTCTGTTCATAAATGATACAGTTTAGGAAGCAGCCAAATGCGTAAGTCCCCCATGACACCAGTTATTCTGTTATGGTCTTTGTTATGGATATTCAGTTGACATGAGATCATGAATTAAAATGGTTTCAACATTTGAAAGATGGGTTTCTTACGGGAATCTTAAGACATTTCCAGAAAGTTCCATTTTATCTATGGAATCAGCAAGGAATAGCAATATTGTTGTGTTATAAAGGTCATGTGTGCAAGAATAAATTGAAATCAGTGGAGGGTCAAAGACTTCATTGCCAGGTATTGCTATTGGTTTTGCTTCGATAATTGATTATGAAATTATACCACACTGTGGAGATATCACTAACTATGCTATGCCACCCACCAACTGAGAGATCAACTTGAAAAATTATTTCTATAGTATATTTACATATACGTATATATAGTATATTTACATATACACCAGAAGCCAACATACTGCATCATAATGAGTACAGAGTGTACAAGAATTATTTTCTCCTCTTCCCATTCCATTCATGAAATGGGCAACTTCTAAGTTCTCTACAGTAAGGGCAACATGCCAGTCCTTGCACCTGGCTAATAATAATGGCTTTACTAGAAGATGGCAGATATTGCTTCTGTGTCTGTAGAGTTTTCATCTAAGATGATATGCTGTGTTCTACTGTCCAGAAATTTTCTCAATTTTTTTAAACTACAAATACTGTTCAAACATATGTTCTTTATTATACATTGATGTTGTACTGGATTTCTTGCAGGCATTTCAAAAGCCTAGAAACATTGAACTTACCTGGTTGCCTCTATCCATAAGATGTAGCTTACTGTATATGTAGAATGTGAGTTAGATTTTGTTTATTGGTGTTTTTAAAATCTGTGCTGGTTTCCATAGAGAATTACATTTTGTTCCAGACTGGTTGCTGTTCAAAGTTTAGTGCATGCCAAGTTGCTTTTTTATATGTGGATATGATCTGTGACTTTTTTTCTAACCACAGATAACAGTTACCAGTTCAATGGGTATTTGATAAATTATGGCCTAGAGTGGAATTAATTCATTAACAAATCAACTCTATATAGAAAATTACAAGAATTCCACTATGCTCTAAAGTCTTGATGAATCTGAACAATTTCTGCTTGTTTACATCAGTAGTACTGATTACTATGGCACTCATATTTGTGGTGGACAAGTGAATTTAATTTAGCTGGGATAAGCAAGAATAACATTAAGAACTATAGTGACAGTTTATCAGTGATGCGGTACACAGATTAAGTTTCTATTATTTCCCTGCCTTTTGATAATATATATCTTAAGTCTTGAATATGATGAATGGACGAATGAATATTTGCTGATAATATTCCTTCATTTACTTTTGTGTAATTACAGTAGCTGGTTGATGTTAACATTTGGCTTTCATTTTGATGTTGCAGTTTTCAGTCACTGTCTCTTCAGTTAGTGCCTCAATACTACCTTCTGTGCACTGGGAGCTTTAATATATGACTAAAATGTCATAAGTTTTCTTCTTGTGATAGTCTATAGCTTTGGCAGTCCCTGAATTAATCATGTGGCCACTTATTATTGTTGCCTGCAATGCAGCTAACATCTTAAAATATATTTTATTTATTTTTCCTATCCAAGGATTAATACTTTGTTTCATACCTGTTGTATAGTATGTACTGTTTCTGAAAATGTTTCATGATATTGTATGTATACAAATGTGGAGATAAGCCTCTACTACCTTTAATTACATTGTGAGGAATGTGATATTCTGAAGTTTGATTGACTAATCTCAAACATACCTGACATTCCATTATCCCACTGACCTGCAGTAGGCTGTTTTAGAAAGAGTGATCAATGATTCCGTATAGCTGATACACAATACAATGGGTATTCCACTAATTATAATGGAATTTCCTCTATCATACCTCTTTAGTTTTGCACAGATTTGTTTCTGTATATGATATGTTTGCATCCATACAATGATCAAAAGTAGGAACTGAATTTTGATATTTTCAGCAATTGAAAAGACAGATTGTAGTACTTCAGCCTTCATTCCGGTTTTCTTTTTTTTGTTTTTTGTTTTTTGTTTTTTGTTTCAGGATCACTGCAGTTAGGTGGTGCAGTGATTAAAAACATAGCTGAACTTTCAGACAATACCCTTGAGCTATGTAGGACAAAACCCCCATGAAATCTGCAGTGATAAAGGTGTGGAGGGCAGTGGTGGAGGTGGGTTTGGGACATGGGTAATGCAAATGAAGGAATGCATTATTGATTGATGTGCTGTAAGGATATATTTACATCTACTTAAACATCTACATAGATACTCCACAAGCCACAATATGGTGCATGGTGGAGGGTGCCCTGCACGACTACTAGTCATTCCCTTTCCTGTTCCACTTGCAAATAAAGCGAGGAAAAACTATTGCCTGTAAGTCTCCATGTGAGCCCTAACTTCTAGTATCTTATCTTTGTGGTCCTTATGCACAATGTATGGTGTTTGGCAGTAGAACTGTTTGGCAGTCAGCTTCAAATGTCAGTTCTCTAAATTTTCTCAACAGTGTTTCTTGAAAATTGTCGTCACCCCTCCAGAGATTCTCATTTGCATTCCTGAAGCATCTCTGTAACACTTGCATGTTATTCAAACCTACCAGTAACAAATGTAGCAGCCTGCCTCTGATTTGCTTCAATGTCTTCCTTCAGCCTGACCTGATACGGATCCCAAACACTCGAGCAATACTCAAGAATAGGTCACAACAGTATCCTACGTGCAGTCTCCTTTACAGGTGAACCACTCTTCCTAAAATTATTTCAGTCAATCATTCACCTTCTGTACCACAGATCTCACATGCTCTTTTCATCTCATATCACTTTGCAATGTTTTGGCCAGATATATAAATGACTTGACTGTGTCCAACCAGGCATGAGTAATACTCTAACTGAACACTACAGGTTTGTTCTTCCTACTCACTTGCATTAACTTCCATTTTTCCACTTTTAGAGTGAGCTTCCATTCATGACACCAATTGGAAATTTTCTCTAACTCAACTTGTATCTTCCTACAGTCATTCAACTTAGATACCTTATCGTGTATGGCAACATCATCAGCTAACAACTGAAGATTGTTTCCCACGCTGTCCACTAAATCATTTATGTATATAGAGAACAACAGGGGTCTTATCACATTTCTCTGGGGCATTCCTGACACCCTTGTCTCTGATGAACACTCACTGTCGAGGGCAACATACTGGGTTCTATTACTTAAGAGATATTTTTCCAATTAAGAGACTATAATGTAGGAAGGCAGGAGGGAATTACACTGTATAGTTTGCAAAGCAGGGGAATCATCCTTAGATGGCATCCTTTGGTCCTGCAGCCTTCCTAGTCTTAATCTCTACTAGCCACTGCATCACACGCCCATCCAACCTGTCCCATACCTATGCCAGAGTGAACTCACTGGTGCCGCATTCGTATCCTGCTCCCTTGTATCCTCTCCCTCCTAGTCATCAGCCACATTCCTCACTTTCTTCTCTTCCTTGCCCCCCTTTCTCTTCTTACCCATTCCACATAACACAATCCCTCGTCCTAGTCAGGCTGCAACTCTAGGACATTTTAGCTGCCCAGGACAATGTAGCCATGTGTGTTATGTTTGTTAAGTATTCATTGACTTCAAAGAAAGACATTGTGTGAAAGCTAAGCTAAACAGTGAATGATTAACTTTTACTTCTTGCATTATTTGTAGTCCACACAGGATTTTAAAGTAACATATCAATATTCCTCTCCTTAAGTCTAGAGAATTGTTCAGCTACATGTTCTTATGAAGTCTTTCCTAATGGAGTGTAGAGCTATTGCTAATTTTGAGGTAAAGTAATTTACAGAAAAAAAATTATTGTCACAGAAAGTTTGCCCCACATTGTCATTGGTACTCCAACAATCAGTTGCTGAAGATTAAATGTGTCACTGAAAGACTCCTATAAATAATTTTTGAGCTGGAACTGCAGATGTACAACACAGTACGTAAGATATTTATAAGCTCATTTCTGTGTCAGAAGCTAAATTCTCAGTTTGGCACATGCCAGAAGACTTCAGCAGAAATATGTATGAAAGTCTGCATACTGATCAAACTTTTCAGAGTTGAATAAATTTGCAGTGGCAACATTCTTAATAAAGTCACAGTATTCACCTCCCTCATTGAGAATAACTTCCCACATTTTTGTGTATCAATCATTTTAAATTATACTATCTCAGAGATCTTGTACAGTATTTTAAAATGTTTTATCCTTATTTATATAGTCATGGGAGTCTGCTAGCTGCGTCTGTAATTGGCTGTACCGTATATAAACATGTAATGAGTTGCCATAAAATACAAACCGTCAATGTAGAAATGCTGGAAGTTTTAACATCAAAGAAAACCCTCTTGCCTGTATGATTATGATAGTTGGGAGAGTGTTGCTTTGATCAGCTTTTTGAATGCTGTGCTTCAGTAATAGAGTCAGAAAAATGCAGAATAATAGTTCTGATTGTTTATAGGCTGCCAATAGGCAATCAGGCCATTGGAGAGTATTCTAATAACATTTATTTGTGACAGCTTTTGAAATCTTTAAATATGGTGATTTCCATATCAAACCTACTAACCACCACCAATACCTCCTCTTCGACAGCTGCCACCCGTTCCGTACCAAGAAGTCCCTTCCGTACAGTCTAACCACCCATGATCATCGCATCTTCAGTGATGAGCAGTCTCTCTCAAAATATACCGAGGGTCTCACTGAAGCCTTCACTGTCCGTAATTATCCTCTCATCCTTGTACAAAAACAAATCTCCCGTGCCTTATCTTTCCAGTCTCCCACCACCTCCCAAAGTCCCCCAGTCTGGCCACAGAGGAACATTCCCTTCATAACTCAGTACCATCCGGGACTGGAGCAGCTGAATTACATTCTCTGCCAGGGTTATGATTACTTCTTGTTGTGCCGTGAAATGAGAAATGTCCTGCCCACTATCCTTCCCACCTCTCCTACGGTGGTATTCCACAGTCCACCGAACCTACACAATATATCTGTCCATTCTTACACAACCCTGCTCCCAATCCCTTACCTCATGGCTCATACTCCTGTAATAGACATAGATGCAAGACCTGCCCCATACATCCTCCTACCACCACCTACTCCAGTCCGGTCACTAACATCACCTATCCCATCAAAGGCAGGGCTACCTGTGAAACCAGTCATGTGATTTACAAGCTAAGCTGCAACCACTGTGCTGCATTATATGTAGGCATGACAACCAACAAGCTGTCTGTCCACATGAGTGGCCACTGACAAACTATGGCCAAAAAACAAGTGGACCACCCTGTTGCTGAACATGCTGCCAAACATGGTATCCCTCATCTCAATGACTGCTTCACAGCCTTTGCCATATAGATCCTTCCCACCAACACCAGCTTTTCTGAATTGTGCAGGTGGAACTTTCCCTGCAATACATCCTACGTTCCATAACCCTCCTGGCCTTAACCTTTGTTAGTCACTGTCCTCACCCATCCAGCCCCCTCCCTGTGTATATTACAGCACTACACAACTGTCATTTCATCGGCGAGTCAGCATCTCCACTATGTGGTGAGTAGCAACTTTCCTTCTCTGGTATTGTTACATTCCATCCTGGATTTTCCATTATTTGATTTACATACTGATTTTGATTCAGATAGTACTGATAGGAGGCTTTTTTCTTTCCATTGCAGTAACATTTCCAACAAGAATAGAAGGGCAGAGAGTGACAGCAGTTCATAATTTATTTCTAATTCCTACTGTTTTTCCTGAAATAACTGTGAGCTCAACAATAAATCATGTCTGTGACCATGATGACCACATGGTAGGGATCAAGTGTATCTCATTTCTTCCATACTGGATTCGATCTAACCTTTACCTCACGCTATGCAGCAGAACAGTTTTTCACCACAACTAAGATCTCGGGGCAGGAGGGATGGGTGTGAGGAAGCAAGCAGGGATCTCTTTACTTCATTTCTTGTTTTCCAATCTGCCTCCATTTCACTTTATTTACATTTTTACCTAATTACCATTAACATACATGAGTATAATCTGCATTTCCATAAAAGAGATAGACTGGCCCTCAGTCTTAAGGAATATAACACCAAGTCTAAGTTTGTGCTTAGTTTTGTATATGTAATTAATTTCCTAATTTATTTTGACTATTCCTAGTTATTATCTTTTGTTATAGGGTGAAATCAGAAACCATTTCATGAGTTACATTCTATTGTTTATTTCTAAACAAATATATATTCTGTACTAATTATAAACATTTGTAAGAATTTATTTGACTCTATTCAAAAACATGTTAGCAAAGCCAGCCCTTATTTAATCCAAAATAATTACCAGATTTGTGAAATTTTATTGTGCCTGGTGCATGTTCCATTTTATCAAGTTTTAACAGGATCTTTTACTTTTTGTTATTCTGATGATGGAAGCTTGACTTCAGAAACGCGTCAATCTTAGTGTTTTACACTATAAAAAAGCGGTTGAGCTGATATATTTTTTAACATTGAGATTCACAACCATGACCTCTCATCCAGTATGGATAAAATAAAATAAAAAGTTTACATATTTTATCTTCTTTGTGTTTCATAATCAACTAATAAATAACAACAAAAGCTAACTTAAAAGTAAAATCTATAGGTACCACAGCAGATTTATCTGCCAACTTCACATTTCTTGACACTTCATCGTAACAAACTATACTAAAAGATTAATTTTGGAGAGATACGTAATGCTGTGTATGTTAGCTTCACAGCATGCTTAAGGTTTTTTGTGTTTTTAATTCTAAACCTGGGACCTTGTTCCAGTGACATCACAAGTTGGCTATTTTTCTGTGAAGGTGATTTTTATGTATATAAATAAATATTGAACTGCAATCAGATCATGTGATGACAGGATTTTCTAGAGTATTGACACAAAGGAACAAACTCACTCCTGAGAAAGATGGAAACTCCAGGTAGGAATATGGACGATGTAGGAAAAGATAGATTGCTACATACCATAAAGATGACATGCTAAGTTGCAGACAGGTATGATTAAAAGACATTTACATGTAAGTTTTTGGCCATATCCTTTGCTGGAAGAAGAGAAACCCAAACCAGTCACTCACACAAGCATGCACACCTCTTGCACACATTATCATGAACTCTGGCAGCTCGGGCCACAATAACAATATATATGTTACAGTTAATATATGTTATAGTGAATTACAAATACAACTAGCAGAATCACATAACTCTATAGGGAAGGGTAAAGAATTTTAAAACTACTGTGCAAGATCTTGTTTGCAGACAGGTTCTGGATTCCACCAAAAGGAAAAGTCAAGCAAACGAAAATTTGAAAACAGCTGTTACAAAATAATGTGTGAAATAGCTCTCGGTCTGGGAAATATAAGGGGCATTCAAAAAGAAACGAGCAAGAGGCATACTTACAGAAACCAGCACCTGTATGTTAGAAGTATTGACCCTGGCTGTTGAGACACTTGTCCCACTATGACATAAGGTGGTGAATAGTTATCTCATAAAATTCCTGGGTCTGTGATGTTAAGCAGCTTCACACTTACAGCTGGATGTCGTCATCCAAGGTGAATCATTTGCCCCTCAGAGCCTTTTTAAAGGGGTCCAAAAATGGCATAACCACAGGGAGAGAGGTCCATACTATATGGAGGGTGGCCGAGAACCTCCCATTAGAATTTCTGAAGGAGTGTTGCCACTGTGTTGACCTGCATTGTCGTGGAGCAGAATGACCCCACTGGTGAGACTGCCTGGTCATTTTGATTTCATTGCTTTGCGAAGGGTGGTCAAGGTTTGGCATTCATTGTTGTCCCCTGCTGCAGGAAGTTAATCAAAAGAGGGCCATCTTGGTCAAAGAAGAACATCAGCATAACCTTTCCTGCACTCGTGTGGATGGCCTTGACTTTTTTGGTGGTGGTGAGCCTGGATGCTTCCACTGGAGACTGTCATTTCGATTCTGGTTGGAAGTGATGACAGCATGATTCAACTCCAGCCACCATTTATGCCAGGAATGCATTCCCTCCCCAAGCATAGCGCTGCAGATGAGCAAGACAGTGAGCTATTTGGCATGCTTCCTGGTGTGGTTGAATTCTGTGGGGCATCCATTGGGCACACACTTCTCGCATGTGCAGTTGTTTCTTCATGACGGTGTGAAAACTTCCGATTCTCAATCCAACCACAGCAGATATGGTCTTCACTGTCACTTGGTGGTGCTGGATAATGAGTGCATCCACCACCTGGATAGTTATCGGTAATGCAGTGCAGTGCCACAGATTGTGAATCACTGGCTAACAACACCCGTTCTTCCCTGAAGCTCCTGTGCCACTCCTTGACCCTTGCAAGAACATGCAGTGTTTGCCATACACTTGAGACATTTGTTGATGAATGTCCTTTCCTCCTACTCTTTCTGCTCTCAGAAAACAAATAACACCTCTTTGCTCTTCTGTTGGCACCTCCGTGTCACTGTTTGCAATGCAACTGGCAGTGTTGGATGATTGATGCATGCTGCTGCTAGCTCTGTATAGTCACGTGATATGCATGCATACCCTCTAACAATGGGCTGTGAACTTCTACGCTTTGGTCAGAATCACACCTCATTACACACGCTGTTATATTACCCTCCTGTCCCTGGTTTGCACATTTGAGACTCTGGCTCGTTTCTTTTTGGATGTCCCTTATAAAAGAAGAGACTTTATTGGACACGCTGCCACTGCAGAGTTATTCAATTGTGAAATGTTCAGTCAGTATGCAAATAAATTTTCATGTATATTTCTGCTTAAGTCTTGCAAAACACATTCATTCCTGGAATGCATCAACCTGAGAACTGAGATTCTGACACAGAAATGAGATTATAAGTCTCTTACATCTACAATTTCTGCTTTAAAATCACTTATTTTTTAGAAGTATTTTAATGGCACATTTAAACTTTAGAAATTGGTTGCCAATGATGGTGTCACAGATGGGGCAATGTTTCTGACAATAAATAAATCTGTTCAAAAAAAGTCACTTGATACCAGATATAAGCAGGTCCAAAAATACTGTCATTTGTGTTGGAAATATTCAAAATGGGTCCCGAAAATTTCAATTCTGTAATCCATTACTGAGAAATATATTTCATTATATGTTTTGGGGTGGCCTCACGTCGGAGCCTTTAACTATCAGCAGTGCCTGATCACTTTTCTTTGTGATTGTGTAATACTGCCACAGAAGATGGCAAAGATAAGCTTTTAAAATTATCTTTGTAAGAAAAGAACAATGTCAGGGGAATATTCAATTTTTTAACGACTTTTGTTTCATTATTGCTGGAGACTACTTATATTTTAGATCTCACACAAAAAGGATGTGTAATTTGCACTTATGAATTAACAATTTCTAGTAAATACTATGTATGATGAAAATTCAAGAAAAAAAGATAAAGAAAACAAAAAAATCAAATAATGAGCCGGTAAAATATAGTGCAAAAAGTAGGACTTTAAGAAAAAAGACTGAGATGATGGTAACAGGCCCTCTAGTAATAGACCACATAACAGTAAACAACAGAAAAATTAAAATAGTGAAGCAATTTAAATATCTTGGAGAGATTATAAGACACAACTTGGATGAAAAACCTGCTTGGCAAGAAAGAACCAATAAATTGATAAAAGCTCAAAAAGTAACATGGTCTATGTACAATAAGAAATGTCTATCAATTCAAACAAAATAAAACACTACAAGAAGGTGGCTCAGCCAGAGGTAACATACATAAGCAAGACTCTTTTTAAAGTCACTCAGAGAAACAGAGTTGACAGAATACTAAATGTAGAGAGAATAATAGCTAGAACATGCATAAATAAAAAATAACAGAAATAAAGACAATGGTGGATAGTGCCGAATGAAGTAGTGTGCAGGGAACTGGAGCCCATCACAGATAGTATACGTAAAAAGAGGATTTCTTTCTTTGGCCACATAAGGAGGACACCAGAAACTAGATAAGAGAGAAAATTATGCAGAAACTGTGGAATCTGAAGCAACAAGTCAGATGGATCAAGGAAATTGAAGAGGATATGGGAGAACTAGATATAACCTTGGATGATTTGCAAAACAAGACAGAAAATCTCAGGAAATTGAAAACAAGAAAATAAGATTTAAACCAAAAGTAGACAAATTACACACAATGAAATGGGTATTTACAGATGAGGAGAGACAGGAAAGATCAGAACGAATGAAAAGATGCTGGGCAGTTAAGAAAGAACGAAGCATGCACTTACTGAAGAAGAGGACCAGCAAATGATTGACTAAAGTGGTCCTATGAGTCCATAAAAGCAACAGGGTGTTTCAGAATGAATATACCAGGTGTAAGGCATTGTAGCATTTATTACATTCAACTTAATATTGTAAATAGCAAACCAAATGCAAGAGCAACTGAAACAGTTTAGTTTGTATACCTGTGCACAATGGGAAGAGTATGGAATGACAAAGAGTGACTGAAAAAAAGTGTTGAAGCAGTGCAGGTCTTTCATGTTTAGTGCCAAGAAATATCCCCACGAAAAGTTTATGGGCCTTTCTTTTTCAGTGAGTCAACTGTAACTGATGTTTTTTATCTTGATGTGCTACAGCTATGGCCCACACCTCAATGGGAAGAAGCTGAACAACACATTTTTATTTGGTAGCAAGATGGTGTGCCACCTCACTGGCATAACTCAGTATACAACTGATTAATGATGTATCAGACTGGTGGATTGGGCACAAGGGGCCGGTTGGCACAGCATTTTATACATGACCTCCATGCTTACATACACTCTGACGTGATCATGTGTATGTGCTTCCGATACCAGCTGATCTATCTGACTTTAGAAAGAGTGTTATTGCAACAGTTACTGCTGACACATTGATCAAGGTTTCAAAACAACTCGCCTATTGACTTAACATGTGATTGGTGTTCACACTGAATGATTTTAAGAATAACTGTTTGTGGTTCTCTTTTGTTTGGTGTATTTTTTATAATTGTAAGGTGAATGTAGCATATGCTAAAACTTGCATATTCATTTTGAAATACCCAGTATTTTGAGAGCTGGCTGGAGTGGCCAAGCGGTTCTAGGCACTTCAGTCTGGAACTGCACGACCGCTACGGTCGCAGGTTCGAATCCTGCCTCACGCATGGATGTGTGTGATGTCCTTAGGTTAGTTAGGTTTACATAGTTCTAAATTCTAGGGGGCTGATGACCTTAGAAGTTAAGTCCCATAGTGCTCAGAGCCATTTGAACCAGTATTTTGAGAGGTATTATAGACACAAGAATATTTTTAGTTATTGAGCCAATAATTGTTCAGAAGCATGACTTTTACCTGCAATCATAAGAAGAGGCAGTGATTTCTTCCATCCTGCAAGACATCTAAAATATATATATATGAGCTAATCACCAAGATTTAGTGGATGGACTATATGTTTGGCAACCACAGAAAATTAGAGGAAATTTAATAATGTCATGTAACTTAATAGTGACCTCTCTTAAATATATTTATGTGTAATATTTGAACAATTGACTTTTTGTTAAGCATCAAGTTTGCTGCAAAATATGGTTTGTGTGGCTTCAGTTTTGATACATTGCATTGTATTTTTCTTAGACTGTAAGGAAGACTGTTCATAGCACCAATTTAGTTACAATAAGAGTTCATGCTTTAATTCCAGTACTGCAAGTAGTAATTATCTTTAATTGCATAAATTTCATACCAATTCATACTCTTTCTATTAACTGTTGAGATGTTTCCCAGCACCATTATTCCAAAATTGACCAACAGAACAAACACATGGCGAATAAATGTCTCACAGTGCATGATAAAAGCTGAAAAATGAAGTGCACATGTTGCAGAGATTTGTTTGTTTCATACTGTCCAAGTGTGAAAAACTAGTGTCATGAAGTGAGAACATATTTCCTAAGTATGACGACAAAAAGATTATACAAGAGAATAAAATTTAACCACTAGGTGGCAAGTATGCAAGAGTTGCCATTTAAAGTTATGAAACTGAAGATGCACATTTTTTTTAAAATCAGACTGTCAAATGTTTGGGTCATAGTATTGAGAGACTGAAGGATATATGCTGGAGATGCAGTACACGCCCCAGTACTACAGAGAAGCTGATGCTTCTTCAGAGCAATTTGGAGACTGCCATCTCTCCCTAGGCATGAGCTCTTGCATCCAGTACCTTTAGCATATCCTCTGCTGTTCTGTCATTTCCTCTGGTCTTACATATATTAGTCCACATTTCCTGCTCTTACTTACCCCCACTTTTCCTGTCATGTCATTTTTCATTTGTTCACACATGATGTTCTGTAAATCCCATCATGAAGGAGAGCCCTTATGGATGTGAGATGAGATCAATCATTTCTGACATTCTCACACTTTGAAAATTGCTTACAGTAAAATTTTGTAAATCAAAATGCCATATAATTTGGGGAACTGCAATTGTCAGCTCTATATGTAGGGGCCTACTGGAAACATTGATACCTATTTGATGTGTTCTTTGTGTTAAAGTGATTTCACTTACTGCCAAATTATATAGTGCTTGTGGACTGACTCTTAGAGCCAAGTAATATAGTGACCCTCCTGCCCTTTCATTTGTAGTAATTATTATCGGCTGCCATACTGTTGAAGGCAAAGCAACAACGGTCACATTTATAAGTAGGAAACAGAGTAAATGAAGGAAAAGTGAATAATATGGACTCACATATTATAAAATAAAAAAAATCATTGAATGAAAAAAGGGAGAAACACAATTTGTCCAATACGCCACTGGTTTGCTTTGCCTGGGTGAGAGTAACATATGCCAGCGAAGCAGCCAAATGAGATGCAATGCTGGAGAAAACTGAGAGTTCCATGTTAGTTAATTCAGGACAGGATGGCCAAGCTGAGGACAGAAGGAAGTCCTTGTGCTCAAGGTAAGCAGATGGCTTTGATAGCTAGCAGATATTCTCTGCCCCCCCCCCCCCCTCCCCCAAAAAAAGACTTTAGGTGATGCTTTTTCATTCTCTCAGTGCCTTGTCACCCTAAAAGCCACAGAGGCACTGAATCAACTTTCTCCAGTAAACAATATTATCACCAGCAGATCCCCAAACTACACTCAACTCCTCTCTGTTGAAAGGAAACCCTTAGACCTGGTTCACCGTGTTTGATAAACTTTTTTATCTGCATAGCATCATGGATGAGGACTCATGCTCTATCTGTGTGGTGAACCATCTATATGATCACACAAACCTTATAAGTGACCTAGTTCTCTGCCCACCTACTTTCTGGAAATATTCAGCTGACAAAGCATCAATAATCAAGCATCTATCATGCCCTCCATCTGAAGTTATTCACCACATTATTATCCATGAAGAAAGCTTGGATTTGTGGGCTCCATCCCAAATCTGGCACCAGCCACGAGCATGTGCAGTTCATACATGACATCACATTATGGATCTTGTGGCCCATCAACCTACCATTTTAGCTACAACTTCAGCTTCATTCTCATGCCTCAGATTCTTTGGAGTCTGAGCTACAACTCGCAGACCAGGCTTACAGCATCCTTTGTCATAGGCACCTGCTTGACAAACCTGATGAGGTTGGTACTACTGACAGCCGTCCTGCACCATCTCACCCAGCTGACAGAGGACACATGAGAGCATGCACAGCACTTGAAGAGGACAACCAGCCACCTGGCAGCTACCTTTGCATACTACCTGCACATACCATCTGCCCATTCATGAGCATCGCTGACCCCTCTTCTGAAGGCCTGAGTTACTCCTCGCAGAATCCAATAGATGTCCCACAGGCAACACGAAGTACCACCCTACGTACCCCCTCTATTGGTTCCACATTATTTTTGGCAACATTGTATCAAACTACCAACAGCCTTGCACATTTCCAAACTCTGCTCATGGGTCAGTTTAGGCACTCTGTGTCAGCTCCACAGTGCATCTTACAAATCAACAGTTGGTGAACACAACCTCCTCTTTTGATGGTTGTCTCTACATGGTGGACCAAACATCGGGCATATGATTTCTTATGAACAAAGGTGCTGGGGCTGGCATCATTCCTATTGTGTTAGCTCCCACTTTCAGATCACTAACCAAGCAAGCTAAACACAATGTGCTGGTAACAGCTCTAGTATCACTGTCCTCAGCACTCATACTTCAGGTCTACCACATTTTCTTCAGTTTCTATGAACTTTCCACATCACAGATGTGAAAAAACCTGTGCTGATTATAGACTACACTAAACATTTCAAGCTATCACCTAATATCCTGTTGGCCTCATTATTCTGTCCTGCCTCTGGCTCCCTAGTCCTGAACTCATTCAGCTCTACTCTCTTTTTCACCTCTACGAATCCCCTCCTTAGATCTCTCTCTCTGACTGCTCCACTGTAACGGCTAAACCCACCACATTATCGGTCGAGCTTATGCTCGAGTACTTTGCTTTTGATGCTCTACAACTGCACAATGCCACCCTCTGTCTCCTGATGGATGCAGCATCCACACAACTGGTGCAGGCTCATCAAATGGTATGTGAGCTCTTTGCCAAGTATTCGTCACACCTCAATGATGCTTCAGCAGCCATGCCCTTTCCTGCACAGGGCTGGGTTGTGTTGTGTTGGGGGAGGAGACCAGACAGTGAGGTCATCGGTCTCATCGAATTAGGAAAGAAGTCAGCAGTGCCCTTTCAAAGGAACCATCTCCTGCATAGGTCTCCTAGGTCAGTGACACTTTCCTTTTCAGTGGTTCCTCCAGAATGCTATGGAGCATCCACCCACATGAAACAAGGTCTGCTGAGTCCCAAAGAACTGTGCTATACTAAATCAGCTATCAGTGAACTCCTTGACACAGACATTACATGCCCATCAGATAGCAATTGGTCTTCCCTCATGTACCTCATCCAGAAGCTTGATGGTTCATTTATCTGTACAGGGATTACAGGGTTCTGAACTCTCACACTGTTACTGACAGTTATTCAACCCCCTCATTCAGAATTTCACCCAATTTCTCAATGGTGTGTGTGTGTGTCTTCAGTGCACTTGATTGCCGCAAAGCTTACCACCAAATTGCCATGTTCAAAGATGAAATCTCCAAGGCTGCTTTAATTATCCCTTTTGGACTATTTAAGTACTTCTTCATGCCATATGGCCTCAAAAATGTGGCCCAGACTTGGCAGTGGTTTATTGATTCTTTATTGTTCAACCTCCCATTTGTGTATGGCTGTCTGGATGACATATTGATGATTTTACCTCTCCACCAAGGAGCATGTGTAGCATTTGGCACAAGTACAATACACACTCTTTAACAATAGAGTTGGAATTAACCAGGATAAGTCTCAACTATCTTGTGACAGTGTAACTTTTCTTGGCTATGCGTTTCTGGCTGAGGGCATCCGTCTGACATCTGACTGTTGAGTTTATCTGCAACCTCCCTCTACCAATGGACTTCCATGTGTTGTGAAGATTCCTAGACACTACAAACTTCTACCACTATCACCACTCATATGCTGCCCCCATCCAGGCCATGCTCACCTTAGCCTTGATCAGTAAATACATTTTGGGCACAGAGGAAGCTCCATGGACTGATGACATTATCCAAGCATTTGAGCCTCTCAAGTCCACTACTCACACTGGCACACCTGCAACCTAATGCCCACATTTTTGCCACTGCCAATGCAAACAATACATTAATAAGTATGATTTTTGTAACAGGGATACTACTGAACCTCTCTGATTTCTCTCTCTCTCTCTCTCTCTCTCTCTCTCTCTCTCTCTCTCTCTCTCTCTCTCTCTCTCTCTCAAGGCCACTACTAGCCTATTTACTGAACAATTTGTCTAGCTGGGAGTTAAGAATGATTTTCATACCTGGATAACAGAGAAATAAAGTTGGATAACATGCACAGCCCTTCTAGGACAGTTTATCATCACCAAAGGATGCCTACATCATGTAGACACTGAAATCATTCCAGGGCTTTTGATATATACTCTGTCACTGATTGGGTCATGAGATGAGTTGAAGCTCTTCCTCTACCTGATATTGTCACTGATTCAATTGCACACACCTTTGTCAACTCCAGGTTTTTCATTTTGGTTGCCCTTCATTCTTAACCACTGACCAGGGCCACCAATTTGAATCCTCGCTGTTCTTGAAACATTATGAGCTGCGTTCAGAAGTTCTACACCACTGCCTACCATCCACAGAGCAACACTGTCCTCAAACATTGACACCACACCTGTGTGGCAGCACATGTGTCCTGGTGGTTCCTGGTCAGAGACACCACCACGGGTCCTCCTGGGAATATGTGCTACCCACAGAGAGGACTTACTAGCATGACTTGCTGACAACCTCTATGGCAAAACACTCATCCTCCCTCAAATGAATATGAGCTTCGCACTCTAGTCGATTGAGTACATGAACATATTTCACACATTCGTAGTTCTCTGCTGAGACTGCATTCCCTACTATGGGCCTTCAGTCACCAAGATCTCACATCCTGTGATTATATTATGCTTTGTGATGACTCTGTGCCTCTCTACAGCCCTGTACTCAGACCCTCACAAAGTCATTGACAGGAGACAGAACACACTAGCCATTCTACTAAACAGCAAATGCCAAACCACTTCCCAGCCAGGTGGTGGTGACTTCAAACTACGACATTTCAATGAGTGACATACTCATCATGTTCTGGCAAAGTGACTTTGCCAGAAGAAAATTATTGAAACGTTGCAGTCTGAAGACACCACCACCCAGCTGGAAGCCCGAGAACTCTTCAACAGTTGTATATGCTGGGAAAGCATACATTCACATTTCATATACTGCTGAAGTCCTTGAAGGTCCTACCAGATGGCAAGCAGGACGTCACTGTGGTCAAGCATTCAAGCAACTTCATCCTCTCCATTGTCATGCCTCTCCTTCCACAACTCACAAACCTCTCTCCACTCATTAAACCATCCCCCCCATCCTCGTGTGGGTCATGTTCACCCACCAGTGATTTCATCATGGAACACATCTCTGTTCTCTGTTTGTCCTCTGCACTCTACAAAACCCTGAGAGGGCAGGGGGCAGGCTCTGTGGTGAAATTTAATCACAAGAAACATCATCTGCAAGTCTGACGTGTAGAATCTTTGATTGAGGATTTTTGATATGTTTGCCTTTGTGCAGTTCTTCTCTTGAATGTTCACGCATTGTACATATGTGCTACAGTAATGTAATAATAGTGTTCTTCAAAGTACATTGTGCTGGTGATTGTTATTCCTTTGCCATACAACTAAAGAAAGAGAGTTACCAAAATTTTATTTCTGCAGTCTCAGAGGATTTATGAAAATAAATCAATAGCTGTTCTGCTGAAAGCAAGCCTCACCCAAAAAAAGGACAGGCATCACAGTGATAACCACATTTTATGTCCCCATGTACAAACGTTCAGATAAATTATATTAGGAGTAGCTAGTAAGGTACAGGTACTCATATATTTTATTTTTCAAGAATTGAAGACTTCCAGTTCTCAGCCTGATGTCACCCACCAACCAACTAAAATATTTTATACCAGAATCTAAAAGTCTGTTCTTAACCCTAAAGAGGAACATAAATAATCTACATTGAAATTATTATTACTTCAACTATTCTGATTGTGAATTTCACAGTTCATCCTAAGCTCATTCTTGTCATTTACTATATTGATGCATAAGTGTAATCATCCTTAAGTCCCTGAAGGAGCTTCTGCAAGACATTTAGTCATTGAGATTAGATAACATTCTTATTGAACCATTCAGTAAACTGTGTGCCCAAGAATACAATACCAGTGTCAAATGAAAGTGTACAAAATACCCACAGAGTTTCATTTATTATGCACTCATTGATCTCTGCTTCTGGTACCTGTAAATTTTCATGTTTATGGGACTGCATGGTAAGAATCTTTAGTAAGATTAAGAGATAAGCTGCTTACTGTGAAGCAGTTGTAAGCCTGTAGGACCATTCTACTGTCTGTGTCTGGTACAGATATGTTGGGTCTCTTAATCAAGATACTTGTATCATAGTGAAAACACTTTTTGAAAAGCTCTCCAATGTCTTTGATAAAGTATTTATACAAGTCAAGGTCAGTGTAGAGTCAATTACCTAACCATATTAGATACCACAATTAATGTTTCCCCTTTTCAAATTTATATTCATTTTTGTGGTATTATTAATTGTTAATGAGATATTGTATGTGTCAAAAATGGCTCTATTGTTTGGATTAGATTAGATTAGATTCAGTTTTCATTCCATAGACCCAAAAAATGAAATGATTCTTGTGTGTATGGGACATGTCAGAAAGTATAAAATAAAAACATAAAACATTTCAGTGTAATACTTACTACCCTGATCATTTGTCAGGAGATAGTCAAAATGTGTTAATACAGTGCAGTAAACTTGAACAGCTAATATTTACAGAATTAACACACTGTCTGAATGAAACACTGTTATGCACTACCAATGATGTGTGTCACTTTGGATCAGAAGAAATTCTCTCTGGTTTAGAGCAGCTAACAGAAGTGGTAAAGGCTACCAGTCTTGCTTGCAAGATGAAAGCAGAGCTGACCATTTGCAGCATAGTTGACAGGACCTATTGTGGATGTCTGCTACAGAGCCAAGTGGAGGGTCTGAATCAGAGGCTCGGACAGTTCTGCGACCATGTAGGCCACAGATTCTTCGACTTGCGCCAGAGGGTGGTTGGGTTTCGGGTTCTGCTGAATAGGTCAGGTGCCCACTTTATGTAGGAGGCAGCTACATGGGTAGCATAGGCTGTGTGGCTTGGACTGGGCAATTTTTTAGGTTAGAGGATCTCAGGAAAACCCAACAAGGGCTTCAGTCAGAAAGGGTGCAGGCTGAACACAGGAAGAATGTAGGTACAGGCACCATTGGTATAACTGTTGTAAATTGTCACAGCTGTGTTTGGAAAGTACCAGAGTTCCAAGTACTAGTAGAAAGCACTGATGCTCCAATCGTCATAGGCTCTGAAAGCTGGTTAAAGATGGATATAAGCTCAGCCAAAATTTTTGCAAAGAACCTAACATTCTTCCAAAAGGACAGGCTAAACACGGTTGGTGGTGGCGTGTTTGTTGCTGTTAGAAGTAGTTTATCTTGTTGCAAAATTGAAGTAGCTTAGATACTTTGTGAGTTAATATGAGCAGAGGTCATTGTTGGCAACTGGAATAAAATAATAATTGGATCCTTTTACCGACCTCCCAATTCAGATGCTACAATTGCTGAAAGGTTCCGAGAAAACTGACCTGTACCATAATAGTTGGGGGTGACTTTAATTTACCCTCAATATGTTGCCAAAAATACGTGTTCAATTCCAGAGGTACGCACAAAATATAATCAAAAATTGTGCTTAACACATTCTCTGAAAATTATTTTGAGCAGTTAGTTCATGAGCCCTTGCAAATAGTAAACGGCTGTGAAAACACACTTGACCTCTTAGCAACAAATAATCCTGAGTTAATAACATGTATCAAAACTGATTCAGGGATTATTGAACACAAGGATGTTGTAGCAAGATTGAATATTGTAATCCCCAAATCCTCAAAAAATATATCTATTCCAAAAGCAGATAAAAATTCACTTGACGCTTTCCTGAGAGATAATCTCCACTCATTCCAAATTAATAAAATAAGTGTAGACCAGATGTGGCTTACATTCAAAGATATAGTATTGGCAGCATTTGAGAGATTTATACCAAATAAATTAACAAACGATGGAGCTGATCCCCTTTACTACACAAAACGGCTTAGAACACTGTTGCAGAAACAACGAAACAAACATGCCAAATTTAAACAGACACAAAAACCCCAAGATTGGCGATCTTTTACAGAAACTTGAAATTTAGCATGGACTTCAGTATGAGATACTTGTAAGAGTTTCCACAACGAAACTCTGTCTCAAAACCTGGCAGAAAATCCAAAGAGATTCTGGTTTTATGTCAAGTATGTTAGGGGCAAGGAACAATCAGTGCCATCTCTGCATGATAACAATGGAGATACTGTCGAAGACACTGCTGCCAAAGGAGAGTTACTAAACACAGCCTTCCGAAATGCCTTCACAAAAGAAGACTAAGTAAGTATTCCAGAATTCGAATTGAGAACAGCTGCCTACATTTGTAACGCAGAAGTAAATATCCTTGGAGTACTGAAGCAACTTAAATCACTTAAACTGAATAAAAGCAAGTCTTCTGGTCCAGACTGTATATCAGTTAGGTTCCTTTAGGAGTATGCTCCATACTTAACAATCATATACAACCACTTGCTCGACGAAAGATCCGTACCGAAAGACTGGAAAGTTGCACAGGTCACACCAATATTCAAGAAAGGTAGTTGGAGTAATCAACTAAATTACAAGCCCATATCATTAACATCGATATGCAGCAGGATTTTGGAACATATATTGTGATTGAACATTATGAGTTACCTCAAAGAAAACTGTCTATTGACACACAGTCAACATGGGTTTAGAAAACATCATTTCTGTGAAACACAACTAGCTATTGACAAGGGATTTCTGATCAGTTCCCCATTTCTGGATTTCTGGAAGGCTTTTGACACTGTACCACACAAGCGGCTCATAGTGAAATTGTGTGTTTATGGAATATCATCTCAGTTATGCGACTGGATTTGTGATTTCCTGTCAGTGAGGTCACAGTTCATAGTAACTGATGGAAAGTCATCGAATAAAAAACAGAAGTGATTTCTGGTGTTCCCCAAGGTAGTGTTGCAGGCCCTTTGCTGCTCCTTATCTATACAAATGATTTGGGAGGCAATCTGAGCTGCCATCTTCGGTTGTTTGCAAATGACGCTGTTGCTTATCGACTAATAAAATCATCGAAAGATCAAAACAAATAGCGAAACAATTTAAAAAGATATCTGAATGGTGTGAAAAGTGGCAGTTGATCCTAAACAATTAAAAGTGTGAGGTCATCCACATGAGTGCTAAAAGGAACTCATTAAATTTTGGCTAGGCTACACAATAAATCAGTCTAATCTAAAAGCTGTAAATTCAACTAAATACCTAGGTATTACAATTACAAACGACTTAAACTGGAAGAAACACATAGAACATGTTGTGAGGAAGGCTAACCAAAGACTGTGTTTTATTGGCAGGACACTTGGAAAATGTAACAGACCTACTAAGGAGACTGCCTACACTATGCTTGTCCGTCCTCTTTTAGAATACTGCTGCACAGTGAGGGATCCTTACCAGATAGGACTGACAGAGTACATCAAAAAAGTTCAAAGAAAGGTAGCACGGTCTGTATTATTGCGAAATATGGGAGAGAGTGTCACAGAAATGATACAGGATTTGGGCTGGACAGCATTAAAAGAAAGGTATTTTTCGTTGCAACGGAATCTTCTCACAAAATTCCAATCACCAACTTTCTTCTCCGTATGTGAAAATATTTTGCTGACAATGACCTAATAGGAATGAATGATCACCACAATAAAATAAGGGAAACCAGAGCTCATATTGAATGAAATAGGTGTTCATTCTTTCCGCACGCTATACAAGATTGGAATAATAGAGAATTTATGAAGGTGGTTTGATGAACCCACTCTTAAATGTGATTTGCAGAGCATCCAAATAGGTGTGGATGTAGCTGTACTAATAAATTTATCATACACAAAATACCTAATCTTGACTGTTGTGACCAAGTATTGTCAAAACTGAATCTAACCAATATTTTTACTTAAGCTGGCTTAACAGTCTCATCTATGGCGTAGAAGAAGTTGCCTATCAAAAAGTCTTTCTAACTCTGTTTAAACCATACTTATCTGAAACCAAGTTTTTAATGGTTGCTGGCAATTTATTGATAATGTTTGTCTCTGAATATTGGACACCTTTTTGGACCAAGGTAAGTGATTTTAGCTCTTTATGTAGATTGTTCTTATTCCTAGTATTGATACTATGAATTGAGCTATTGCTTGGAAATAAAGATGTATTACTTGCAACAATATTCATTAAGGAATAAATATACTGAGAAGTAGTGGTTAGAATACGAAGTTCCTTGAACAGATTTCTACAAGAGGTTCTTTAATTTACACCACAAATGATTCTTATCACATGCTTTTGCACCCTAAAAACTTTTGCTCGGTTTGATGAGTTGCCCCAGAATAGAATAGAATGTTTTTATTAGCCTTTTAGTATTTTTCATACAACTGGCTTCATCAAAGTTTACAGAGTGTTTTAGTTTCAGTACGATGTTCAAATAGTTACAAAAAGGGGAGAAAAGGAACTAAAGACCTTTTCTTCAGCATTATGTAAAACAATGTTTTATACAGTAATTAAATACACACATAAGAAAAGATTCACAGTAAATAACTAGCTTATATAATATCAAAACATTTTCTTCACAACTTAGGTAAAGCATATATTTTGATGATTAGTTTCTAAGAATTCTTCAGTTGTATAGAATTAGTTGTTTTTTAGCCAGGTTTGCAATGTATTCTTATATTTATTTAGTGGTACTGTACGAGCTGAGCATGGGAAGTTACTGAAAAATTTTATGCTTAAGTACTTATAGTTATTATGGGCTACAGCAAGTCTTGTGGAAGGCAAGTCCAGCAGGTGACTGTTTCTTGTACTGTATGCATGCACATCATATCTCATGTTCAATTTTTTCAGATTTTCTCTGGCATATATTAGACAGTTATATATGTACATGCTTGGCACTGTCATTACGCCAAGAGATTTAAAATAATTTCTGCAAGACTCTCTGGGTGCTAACCCCTCCATGCACCTGATTGCCTTCTTCTGCCATCTCGAAATACATTCAGCCCCTGGGGAGTTACCCCAAAGCAATACTCCATATTGCAGTTGGGAATGAAAAAAGCATAGTACGAGTGGAGTAGCAATTGCTTGCTTACACTGTTTCTTAATTTATACAATAAGAAAAGTACTCATGCTAGTTTACTACATAGATAATTGGTGTGTCCTTCCCATGAGAGCTTTTGGTCTATGATTAGTCCAAGTAATTTCACTGTTTTGTTTTCATTTTTAGTTACTTTGAGATTAAATATTATTTCTTCTGTTTTTGTTTGATTTATGCACAGCTGGTTAGCCTGGCCCAGTAATTAGCCATTTGCATCATTTCTCTATTTTTGTACAGTACACTCTGTAAGTTCTCTCCTGTATTTATTAATGTCATATCGTCAGCATATAGTATGTTCTTACAAGGTATGTAATTCGAGAAGTCATTAACATAGAAAATGAACAGAAAAGGTCCAAGAACAGAGCCTTGGGGTATTCTTCTTTCTATAGGGAGTATTTCTGACCTCTGCCTATTTGCATATACAAGTTGTAACCTATTGCTTGGATAAGATCTGAATAGTTGGAGTGTGTCATCTTCAATGCCATAGTGCTTTAACTTTTTGATGAGTATGTCATGTGACACCAAGTCAAATGGTCAATAAGTGTTCCAGACATTGATACCCTTTTTTCATACCCTTCATAAACATTGTGTACCAAAGCTTCTATTGCTTTTCCAGTTGATAGGTGTGACCTGAAGCCAAACTGTTGTTCATTTAAAATTTTGTTGGTTTCAAAATACCTGTATATCTGCTTATGCACACAACTTTCTACTAACTTGGATATAATTGATACTATTGAAATGGGTCTGTAGTTATTTGGGAGGTTCCTTTCACATTTTTTATACACAGGCAATGTAACTGTGAGCTTAAGACAGTCGGCAAATATTCCTTCATCGAGTACTCTGTTTGATAGTGAGAGAAGTGGCATTTCAATTTCTTTTGCTATACATATAATGATGAGATTACTGAGTCGATAATAATCTTCTGTTTTGGAAATACTTAATTTATTTATTGATCCCATATGACATAATATAATGAAAGTAAGCAAAGCGTGCAAGTTTTTTTATATTTATATCTCTTACTTCTGACATCATTTACATGGCAAATACAGACTTGTTTAGGTGCTTAAGCAATTCTGTGGTATGCCCTTCCCAACTGAATTTATCATTGAGTCATAATCCCAGAAATTTAACACCGTCAACCTCTTCAATCTGCATGTCTACATATGTTACACACATGCTTGAAGGAAATCTCTTTCAGGTTCTGCTGTACATTGTGGGTCTTCTCAAAGTTTAGTGACAGTGAATTAGGTTTAAACCATTTCTTAATGTCTGTGAAAATTTGATTAGCAGCTAATTCTAAATCTGTACTTGATGTGCTACTTATTGCAATGTTTGTATCATCTGCAAACAAAACTAACTTAGCATCTGGCAATGTCACAGATGAGAAGTCATTAATGTACACAAGGAAAAGCAATTGATCTAAGATGGAACCTTGAGGAACACCACATGTGATTAATTCCCAGTCAGATGAAGAGTGACTGCTTACTGCACAGGTATTTCACAATGACACCCTTTGTTTCCTGTTAGATAGATAAGACTCAAACCAGATTTTCACTCTGCAGCAAGCTTTCGAAATGTGGTGCTACGGATCAATGCTGAAGATGAGATGGGTAGATCACGTAACTAATGAGGAGATATTGAATAGAATTGGGGAGAAGAGGAGTTTGTGGCACAACTTGATACGAAGAAGGGACCAATTGGTAGGACATGTTCTGAGGTATCAAAGGGATCACAAATTTAGCATTGTAGGGCAGTGTGGAGGGTAAAAATCGTAGAGGGAGACCAAGAGGTGAATACACTAAGCAGATTCAGGAGGATGTAGGTTGCAGTAAGTAATGGGAGATGAAGAAGCTTGCACAGGATAGAGAAGCATGGAGAGCTGCATCATATCAGTCTCAGGACTGAAGACAACAACAAACAAAGCAATGACTAAATAAAATCACACAAAAAATGTCTACCCATTAGCACACATTGAGGACACCCTACACTGCTTGAGAAAAGCAAAGTACCAGTATTTCTCAAGTGTGGATGTATAGTTAGGCAACTGGTAAACTGAAGCTGATGAATCTGACTGGAAAAAGACTGCGTTCATAACATCTGATACACTCTATGAGCTTACTCTGGACTACATAATGCCCCAGTAACTTTCATACACAATATGGACAACTCGCTTTGGCACCTTAAATGTAAGACGCATCTTAGCTATCTGGTTGATGCAGTTGGTTTTTTGAAGACATTTGATGAACATCTGAATCACCTGAAAATCATGTTGAAGTGTGATCAGGCTGCGGGTCTCTGTCTGAATCTGAAAAAGTTCCTCATTGTCACCCAAGATATAAAGATCTTACTTGATGACAATACAGTCTATCCCAACGCAAAGAAAATAATAAGTGTCACAGATTTTCTGACTCCTCAGCACATTTTTGGTATGAGAAATGGTTTTGGACTTTCACACAAAGGCACATCCTTTTCCAGAACTAATGAAAGAGGGTGCAAAATTTTTCTGAAATGAGATGCGAGAAAGACATTTCTTTACTGTTATGGATGTGCTAAACTCTTCTCCAGTCCTACCCTTTGTAACACTTATATTGATTACAAGTAAGTTTATATTACATAACTTTGTATCTGCGATTGTGAAGTGTTTATTCTTTGTTAGTTAAGGTCATTGATTTGTGACAGGAAATTTAAAGTCTGGTGACAGGTAATTTAAAGTTTGTAATGTACGGGGAGCATTTGAAAAGTCCGTGTGAAGTCCAAGAGATGGCACCACCCACACATATCAAGGTCATGTTTACCTGTTTAGCTAGTAGCATCTTTGGAAAGAATGCACACCAAGTTTTAGCCATATTGGTCTATTTCTTTGTGTTTGGCATTTGTGTGAATCAAGGAAGTTGAGTAATTGTCAAAAAATGGACGAAGAAGAATTAAGTGTGGTGATCAAACATAGCTTCATGAAAAGCAAAACGCCTTTGGAGACTAAAGAGAAGCATAATAAATGTTACAGTGAATCTGCACATTTGATTACAACAGGAAGGGTAAACTGGCTGAGCTGATAGCAGGAAATTAAAAGTGGGTGGAGGAACTACATCTCATGGTGGAAACTCTTTTTTAGTGTAAGATCAATGTCCAGTGGGAAACTCAGCCACGCAAGTACTAAACATGTTAAAAAAGTTCAAGATACTCACAAAAGTAAAGTGAAAAATAATGTTAGTATATTTCATCAAAATACTGGGTAATTGAGGAATAAAATTGATGATCCTCTGCTTTGTTTAGAAGATATAGATACTGAGAATGTAATAGATGTACTATGCCTGTCACATTGTCACTGATATGCAAAATGTTAGTATCAATGGGTACAAATTAGTTGCACATGTAAGTGGAGATAATATGATGAGAGTTGCCATATATGTCAAAAGCTTCCACAGTGTAAACAAATTTAGAAACTAAAAAAATGGTGTAGAGCAACATATGGAAGCATGTGCCACTGACTTTAAACTAAATGATGGCACTTTCATAATTGTAACAGTGAATAGGTCCCCCTCAGGGAATTTCCAGCTACACTCCTGGAAATTGAAATAAGAACACCGTGAATTCATTGTCCCAGGAAGGGGAAACTTTATTGACACATTCCTGAGGTCAGATAAATCACATGATCACACTGACAGAACCACAGGCACATAGACACAGCCAACACAGCATGCACAATGTCGGCACTAGTACAGTGTATATCCACCTTTCGCAGCAATGCAGGCTGCTATTCTCCCATGGAGACGATCGTAGAGATGCTGGATGTAGTCCTGTGGAACGGCTTGCCATGCCATATCCACATGGCGCCTCAGTTGGACCAGCGTCCGTGCTGGACGTGCAGACCGCGTGAGACGACGCTTCATCCAGTCCCAAACATGCTCAATGGGGGACAGATCCGGAGATCTTGCTGGCCAGGGTAGTTGACTTACACCTTCTAGAGCACGTTGGGTGGCACGGGATACATGCGGACGTGCATTGTCCTGTTGGAACAGCAAGTTCCCTTGCCAGTCTAGGAATGGTAGAACGATGGGTTCGATGACGGTTTGGATGTACCGTGCACTATTCAGCGTCCCCTCGACAATCACCAGAGGTGTACGGCCAGTGTAGGAGATCGCTCCCCACACCATGATGCTGGGTGTTGGCCCTGTGTGCCTCGGTTGTATGCAGTCCTGATTGTGGCGCTCACCTGCACGGCGCCAAACACGCATACGACCATCATTGGCACCAAGGCAGAAGCGACTCTCATCGCTGAAGACGACACGTCTCCATTCGTCCCTCCATTCACGCCTGTCATGACACCAGTGGAGGAGGGCTGCACAATGTTGGGGCGTAAGCGGAAGACGGCCTAACGGTGTGCTGGACCGTAGCCCAGCTTCATGGAGATGGTTGCGAATGGTCCTCGCCGATACCCCAGGAGCAACAGTGTCCCTAATTTGCTGGGAAGTGGCGGTGCGGTCCCCTACGGCACTGCGTAGGATCCTACGGTCTTGGCGTGCATCCGTGCATCGCTGCGGTCCGGTCCCAGGTCGACGGGCACGTGCACCTTCCGCCGACCACTGGCGACAACATCGATGTACTGTGGAGACCTCACGCCCCACGTGTTGAGCAATTCGGCGGTACGTCCACCCGGCCTCCCGCATGCCCACTATTCGCCCTCGCTCAAAGTCCGTCAACTGCACATACGGTTCACGTCCACGCTGTCGCGGCATGCTACCAGTGTTAAAGACTGCGATGGAGCTCCGTATATGCCACGGAAAACTGGCTGACACTGACGGCGGTGGTGCACAAATGCTGCGCAGCTAGCGCCATTCGACGGCCAACACCGCGGTTGCTGGTTTGTCCGCTGTGCCGTGTGTGTGATCATTGCTTGTACAGCCCTCTCGCAGTGTCCGGGGCAAGTATAGTGGGTCTGACACACCAGTGTCAATGTGTTCTTTTTTCCATTTCCAGGAGTGTATTTCTAGAAACCTTGGATGCTTTGTTGTGCTATCTGTCAGACAGAGGGACGCAAATTATCATTTGTGGGGAATTTAATGTTGATTCCATGAAAGAGTGTAATAGGAAGAATGATCTTGTACTATTACTCAGTTCTTTCAATTTGAGGTCCGTCACTGATTTTCCTACTCGGATAACAAAGAACAGCAGTATGTTGATAGATAACTTTTTTATAGACCAAGATAAGTTTAAGAACATAATTGCTTATCCTGTTGAGAATGGTCTTTCAGATCATGGGGCACAGCTAGTTACAGTACATGACAGGTCCATGCAGTATATCAAATCAGAATTTCAAAGCAGTGCGTTCAATTAACAATATTAATATCGCAAACTTTAGGGAAAGCCTACAGCAGCTAGAATGTGATGAAGTGTATAAGGAACCCGATGCAAACTTGAAGTATAACTTATTTCAACTTACATTTTTAAGGGTATTAGAAATGGTTTTTCCAGGAAAATAGTTAAATATAATTCCAAGAAAACACATAGAAAAACTTTGGCTAACTGAAGGAATAAGAGTATTTTGCAACCGTAAAAGAGAACTGTATCTAACAGCAAGAGGGAGTACTGGCCCCGAAATTGTTCAATATTATAAAAAAATATTGTGCGGTACTAAGAAAAAATATTAAAAAGTCCAGAAGCATGTGTATCATGTCTGAGATCAGTAACTCTGATAATAAAATTAAAGCAATTTGGAATATTATTGAAAGGGAAACAGGGCAACCAAGAGCACAGGAAGACTTAAGTGCCATAAAACTGAATAACAAGTGTACTAACAAACAATCAGAAATTGAAAATATTTTCAATAATCATTTTTTAAATGTTGTGGAGAAAATAGGATCTAGATCTTCACTGGAAGAGGCAAGGCTACTAATAGAAGAGGCCATACCTGTGCAGTTTGAAACAACTGTATTTCCACCAACCTCTCCCTCTGAAATCAGTAAAATAATAAACTCACTGAAAAGTGAAAGCTCTTATGGAATTGATGGCATTTCCAGCAAGATACTTAAAGCTAGTTCCCCACAGATAAGTAGGATTCTCAGCTACATATGTAATAGCTCTTTGGAGCAGGGTGTTTTCCGGAATGGACTGAAATATGCCATTGTAAAACCATTGCATAAAAAGGGGTATACGCCGGATGTCAACAACTACTGCTCAATCTCTCTTCTGACAGCTCTATCAAAATTTTTTGAGAAAGTAATGAATTCATGAGTAGCCTCTCATATTTGTAAAAATAAAGTACTAACGAAGTGTCAGTTTGGTTTTCAGAAAGGCTTTTCAACAGAAAATGCTATATACGTTTTCACTGATCAAGTATTAAATGCTCTAAATAACCAGATATCATCCATTGATATTTTTTGTGATCTCTCAGAGGCCTTTGATTGTGTAAATCATGGAATTCTTTTAGATAAGCTAAATCATTATGGTTTGAGTGGGGCAGTGCACAAATGGTTTAATTCATACTTAACTGGAAGAATGCAGGAAGTTGAAATAAGCAGTTCAAGTAATGTTAAAACAACAGCTGATTCCTCAAACTGGGGGACTATGCAGTATGGGGTCCCACAGGGTTCGGTCTTCGGTCCTTTACGGTTCTTGATATACATTAATGACTTACCATTCCGCATTGATGAAGATGCAAAGTTAGTTCTTTTTGCTGATGATACAAGTATAGTAATAACATCCAAAAACCAAGAACTAAGTGACATAATTGTAAATGATGTTTTTCAAAAAACTATTAAGCGGTTCTCAGCAAACGGACTCTTTAAATTTTGATGAAATCCAGTATATACAGTTTCGTACAGTAAATGGCACAACTCCAGTAATAAATATAGACTTTGAACAGAAGTCTGTAGCTAAGGTAGATTTTCAAAATTGTTAGGTGTGTCCATTGATGAGAGGTTAAACTGGAAGCAACACTTTGATGGTCTGCTGAAACGTCTGAGTTCAGCTACGTATGCTATTAGGGTTATCACAAATTTTGGTGATAAGAATCTCAGTAAATTAGCTTACTATGCCTACTTTCAATCACTGCTTTTATATGGCATCATATTCTGGGGTAATTCATCATTGACTAGAAAAGTATTCATTGCTCAAAAACGTAATCAGAATAATTGCTGGAGGTCACCCACTGTCATCTTGCAGACATCTATTTAAGGAACTAGGGATCCTCACAGTAACCTCACAGTATATATAATCACTTATGAAATTTGTTGTTAATAATCCAACCCAGTTCAAAAGTAATAGCAGTGTGCATAGCTATAACACCAGGAGAAAGGATGAACTTCATTATGCAGGGTTAAATCTGACTTTGGCACAGAAAGGGGTAAATTATGCTGCCACAAAAGTCTTTGGTCACCTACCAAACAGCATCAAAAGCCTGACAGATAGCCAACTAACATTTAAAAATAAATTAAAAGAATTTCTAGATAACAACTCCTTCTACTCATTGGCTGAATTTTTAGATATAAATTAAGGGGAAAAAACCAACAACTTAAATATTAGTGTCATGCAATATTTTGTGTAATGTAATATCTTGTACAGAGATCTTTTATTAACCTGATACGTTCCACATCATTGCGAAGTGTCGGATTCATAATCTATGAAACAAGTATTAATCTAATCCAATCTAATGTAATCTAATAGTTTATAAGTGGTTTTAAAATTTTTGGAATGGCCAAATGGGCACAAGTGATTCTGAACATTCTGGATGTCCTGTGGAGGTTACGACTCCAGAGATCATTGATAAAATCCATGATATGGTGATGGATGACAGAAGAGTTAAGGTGCATGAGATTGCTAGTGCTATGGGCATCTCAAATGAATGGGTACATAATATTCTGCATAAACATTTGGGCATGGGAAAGCTACCTGCAAGATGGGTTCTGCGATTGCTCACGCTTGACCAAAAATGGAATTGTGTGAAGTGTTGCAAGGATGGTTTGCAGCTGTTCAGGAAGAATCCGGAGGACTTTAAGCATCGTTTCATCACTGTGGATGAAACATGGATACATTACTATACTCCTGAGACCAAACAACAGTCTAAACAATGGGTTACCAAGGGAGAAACACACCAAAAAAGGCAAAGACCATTCCTTTGGCCGGAAAGGTTATGGCGACTGTCTTGTGATTCGCAAGGGATAATCCTCATTGGCTATCTGGAAAAGGGTAAAATTCTTACAGGTGCATATTATTCATCATTATTGTACCATTTGAAAACCGTGCTGCTAGAAAAACGCCGACAATTGAACCGCAAAATCTACTTTTCCATCATGACAATGCACCAGCGCACACCTCAGCAGTTGTGGTAGCAAAATTATTGGAAATAGGATTCCAGATCATTTCAAATTCCCCCATTCTGCAGACCTGTCTCCCTCGGACTACTATTTTTTCCCCAATTTGAAGAAATGGCTAGCGGGATAAAGATTTTATTCAAACAAGGAGGTCATTGCAGCAACTAATAGCTATTTTGCAGACTTGGACAATTCCTATTATTCGGAAGGGATCAACAAATTAGAACAGCATTGGATGAAGTGTATAAGTCTAAAAGGAAACTACACTGAAAAATAAAAAAAGGTTTACCCCAAACACTTAAGTAGTTTTTTTATTTGCACGGACTTTTCAAATGCCCCTTGTATGTGTGGAAAAAGATAAATGATTGTTTAAAATAATTAAATTTTATAATAGGTGTAAGTTTATGAGATAAACAATGTGGATTGGAAACTGGTTCATGCTTAGGGCACTTGTATAGTAAAATGTAAAAGATGTGTAGTCCCTCCACAACGGAAGTGGTATGGTGCAATGTAAAAGGTGGTTTTGGCAGTTGAACTGGATGGCTCCTTGGCATGAACGGTACCCAGTCAGTGCTAGCTGGTGCATGTTACACATCTACAGTGCCAAGAGAGGCAATTGGGTGGAGCTTTGAATGGAATTTTGCCTCAGATGTGGATTTGGCTGTTGCTTGGTACTCTCAGCAAAAAGAATGGCTCTATTACATAAAAAATCTGTTGCCAAGAAGAAATTTTATAGAGCATTCAAACATCAAGAGCCATAAGTACATTGGCCGCCATGTCGCTTGCCACCACAACTTTGCCACTGCTCCATCAACTTCATACATACAGATTTGCATCACAGCATGAACCAGTTAATTTCTGTGAGTGATTTTAATAATAATCCAAATGCCTTAAATCTGTGTTTGGAACTATATCTTTCATATTGATCATGAACCTATGCATGGTCCTCTCCTAAGTGTTTATAAAACTGAGTATCCTGTTTCAAATGAACTAGTGATTTAAGTCAAACATGCAAGGATCAGCAAGAGTTGAAGTTAGTTAGAATTTTGCTAAAGTACTCTCAGTTTATTGCAAAGTATCATTTTGCAAAAATTCAGTGCAAGACTGTGTAAATGTTACTGTCCAAAATAACTGCTTCACGTGTAATGAAAAAGGCACCTAAGTCAAAATTATTTGAAACATAATTTAGCCTTGATTACTATCATGAATGATTTTTTAAGTTAATTGAGCTCAATGTTGAATAATTTCCCTTGAAAAGTAAAATATAAACTATCCCAATTGAAGTTAAGGAGTGACTTGGTTTAAATTAAGTTTTGCTGCTGACATAATGATAGAGTTTGATGAGTTATACTGTACCAGTTTATGGGTCCCCACCATATTCTTCTGATATTAGAAAGATAATTGGAATATTATTGCTGCTAAGGGAAACAAATATAAGCAGAGGGATATGAACAGTATAATTGTGTTATCATTTATATTTATTTATGGTTTTTACATGCCAGTTAAGACAGAGGACCCTCAAGTCCATCTTTAGTTCTGTATTTCTTGCATTAACATTTCACTACTGGTTCAAGTAATGATCTTGAGTGTAACTGTTATTGGTACCTAAGTTTGGCACAATTTTTGCTTTCTGTGATTACTAGTTTATGCGTTATCGGCAACTGCTGCTACACACAGCTTAGAGTGCCCTGTGTCTACTTGCATCCTGTGAGCTATGCAGAGGGAAATATTAATGAAATTAACTTCAATACCGGTAACTAATGTTCAATTTTCTTAAACATATATTTCCAAAGTCATGTGCCTAATTGGGCTGGCAACCATTTATTACTTCATTCATCTGTGAATTTTACTACTTTCATTAACCCCAAAGTTAAAGCCTGTTTAGTTTTCTGTCAATTGCAATATCTTCAATATCACAGTCCAATACCTTTATCCATTAGATACACATGCAGTCAAAATCCCCAAATCCTCTCAGAGGATAACATTAGCTTGTTTCACAGCAGGTTAGTGTTATATATGGCTTTTCCTTTGACAGAACTTGAGGGTAGGTTGTTAGGGAACAGTGGCATATAACAAAGTTAGTGTTGTACATTGTATATCAAAAATGCATAGAGAGGACTTCACATTGACTATAGTGGTTTTGAATAGATGCAGTTCTAGTGCAGATTCTGGAAGGTGCTAGACAGGTGATGGATTATGCAGCTGGGGGTACTCTTGAAGTCTGGCACGAACTACTCTACAAATGAGGAATAGCGCCTTGGACCTATTTATGCCACCAACAAGTAACAGCCATATTTATTTGGCAAACCATTCACCTCTGTGACAGACCACCATTCTCTAAGCTGCCTAAGTAGCTTGAAGGATCCATCAGGTCAGCTGGCAAGATGAGTACTAGGCTTAAAGAGTACAGTATCAAAGTGGTATAAAAAATGAGTGCAAATGGAAGGATGCTGACTGATTTTCAAGGAATCCTTTGGTGCAACACATCAGTGTGAATGAAATGTCCATCATTGCTGCATTAAATGACATTAAGGCTGAACAGAGGGAAGATCCAGCACTGTGGAAAACCATAGAAACCTTGAAGAAAGAGGGACCACACATCTCAGCTTGCAACACTACATATCATAGGGTTTGCGTTATAAATTGATCAGAGAGAGTGGAGGCTGGGTTGCGTGACATGTAGCTGACAAGCAAGACAACTGTATAGAGTAAGTGAGATGTATGTCAGAAGGAAGGGTGAGACAGTAGAGCCACAGAGCCACAGATGTCTGTGCAGCCACTTCCAGCATATCCTGCATTGTTAAATAAACTACATGGGTATGCACTAGCAGGCAGCATGCTTGCATGCTGAAGTTCTGGGTGTATCTAACACTAAATTATTTATTCAAAAAAATAAACTAAAACTGCAATGAAAATCCCAATAGAAGTAAGTCATAAACTTTACTAGTTTCCAACAGTTCTGATTCATAGTGTAAAATACGTGTCCAAAAGAGATACGTTCAGCTACATAGAAAATTAATTTGTGTAATATTGGAATGCAAACATAATATAAAAAGTATATCTTATGTATTTAATATGAAGTATGTTCAAATATTAGAAATAATTTCGAATGATGGTATAGAAGTTAAGAAGTAACTTAACTTGAGTAGTGATTACATGACCAAGTTGAGGAAGAGAGCAAAGCTGGTTTTGGGGTGTTTTGTTGGTGTCTTTGGTAGGGGTAAGAACTGTGTGGCTAAGAGCCACAGGTGAGCTTGTGATAATGTGGTAAGCAGTTTGAACTTATTAATTTTCAATGAAAACTGTTTGCAACTGCAGAGAGGCATTCTATTCATTGTGAGTTAGCATGAACAGTTATATTGATTTTTACACAAGATTATGTTACTCAATAGACTGTGTGAGCTAGGGAATTAATTGACATTAGCAAGTTTAGAGTAATGGACCAAGCCACTGCAAAAATAAAACATTTCTTATATAGGGATTAATTGTTTGCTTGCACTGCTCTGCTAAAAATCATTTTTAATTATTTTGAATATTTGTTGCTGTATGACTACCAAGTAAGGGAACATTGTCTGTTGGCAGTAATAAAACTAAAACCGAGTCAAAACCTGTGGCAGGATACATTATTGTCCATGTGGACCATTCCCAGTTTATTTGATGTTTCATGTTTGTGTTCTAAATTGTTCATTGACTGTTCGTTAAGCTGTATTATTATTAGTGAATTTACATAGGCCTCAGTGCAATGGCACACAACCGGCCCCTAGCCCAAAAGTCGAGGCACTAAATGTATTAATTGGCTGTGTGCCTGTCCATTGGTAGTTGTACCAGAGACATTGCTGTAAGTTGGTCTTATCAAGAATCAACGAGAAGTAGCAGATTGTGTTGCAAGCTCTTCTACAGCCAGCTATCCTGAAACATTTCCCTGACATTTCTACATATGGTCACCTGTGATTTGCGAAGATTCTGAACAGAATCCGATGTAGGTTTTACTGAGTAGATATCTACCCATTCATTAAACGCTATGTGAGTTACTGGAAGGACTGCCAGTAATGGAAGCACATGCTACAGTTATCTCCAGGGCATCTGATATCATTTTTGCCTGCAGCAGCATTTTTGTGTCAGACTCAAACTGACTTCTAGTGGAGATTCCTGAAGTCAACAAATGATAATCAATGTATAATAATCAGCATTATCTATCTCACAAACTACATTGTCACAAAAGCTTTTCCTACTGCTGAGGTCCTGGAAATTGCAATGTTTCTTGTGTAAGGCAACATTTTGAAACACAGAGCTCCCCATGTGATGAGCTTTGATTATGGAAAAAAATTTCATCTAAGACCAGTCTAAGAAGTTACTTCACATTGCTATAATACCAACAGGATGAAAACTGCCTACCATCCACAAAACACCTCAGTAAAATGGTGGCAGTTATGCATTCAGTGCATACTGATGTCAAACACAAAGATTGGGATACAATACTACCCATTGTCACAGTCGCATATTACAAAGCACAGTAAGTCATCACAGACTTCACACTATTATTTCTGCTCCACAATCATGAGGTCAAAATGACAATGTATACATTGTTCTTGATTTAACTGGACAAAACTCAGGATGACTATGGGAAGAACCTGATCACCAGGAACAAAGAAGCAAGGCAACTGGGTCACATATGGTCTTAGGACATCCCCAAGAATAACTGGCAGTGCTATTATACCATGTCGAAAGCCTTGCCACAGTGGTCACACAAGTTCCCATCAGATCACCGAAGTTAAATGGTGTCAGGCTGGGCTAGCACTTGAATGGGTGACCATTTGGTCTGCCAAGCACTCAGCTCCTGTGAGGCAAACTGAGGAGCTCTTTGATTGAGAAGTAGTGGCTCTGGTCTCGCAAACTGACATGTGGCTGTGAGAGTGGTGTACTGACCACATGCCCCTCCATATTCGCATCCCGTGATGATGCCTATGAGCTGAGGATGACATGGTGGCCAGTCAGTACCCTTGGGCCGTCTTGGCCTGTTAAGGGTGGAGTTTAGTTTTAGGAGTTTTAGCTATTATACCAAGCATCAACCAGTGACATACATGCTGGGAGACTAGATATGCATTTTTGCACCTGTGCAGAAAGGAAGACTATGTGAAAAGTTAGTAAAACATTACTCTAAGACATAGAATGTCCTTTGTTACTTGTAAGATATCACATACAAAGTCAAAGATGGTGATCCTTGACAATGAAAAGTGCAGAGACATCATCTATGTCATCCATACAAAGCCGTACTACAGTGATGAGGCACGGATAAATCATGGGGATCCTTGCTCAAGGAAGCTTAGCGTGCTCTTGGTGATCAAGGAACATCAGATAAAGCACAGTTTAAACAGAGTTTGCAAGACTTTTTGGTACGCATCTCCTTCTACTCTATAGGTGAATAGCTTAACAGGGACTGTTAGACCAGCTAAGTAAAAATGTTTGTTAGATTTCACTTTTGACAACACATGGCCACAATAATCAAGATTAGGTATTTTGTGTATGATAAATATATTAAAAGTGCATAAATGTGTTACATTCTGACAATGTATTAACTCTGTACATGTTAGCAGTTCCAGTTTACTGTAATGTATTTATTCACATATTTTGACAATCTCCTGACGAATGATCAGGGAAGTGAGTATTATATTCAAATATTCTATGTATTTTATATTATACTTGCTCATATGTCCTGATTCACAAGAATCATCTCATTCTTGGGTCAATGCAACTAAAACTGAATCTAACCTACCCCAATCCTATCTGAATGGAAGGAGCTACCTTCAGTGCTCATCATAGTGAAGGCAATGTGACAATATGACCCAAATGCAATGATCCTCCAGCACTTCCATACAGAGGACCATTGATAAGACCTAGATCTAAAAAGAAGTAGTCAGCCCCAATGACCACTTCTGAAACAGTGGGTAGCTGTTTGTCCAGGAAATGGATCAATGCTGCAAGCTGTGTTGCATGCAGACTGGAGTAGCAGTTAGAATCACTGGCTGACAACCTGCAATCTCCCAGATCAAATCTGATACCAGCAAATATTTTGTTATTTAATATTTATTGTGGAATATTTGATGTTTGTATAAATTACAAAATTCTTATTCCAGGAGGCAGTTTTGTTCTATCTGTACACTGGTGTCTGGAATAAAGTGCTTCCAGCACTAAGTTTTGTATTTCATTGATGATCCTGTTTCCAGATTTGGACTTGATTATGATTAACATAAACTTGTGGTGCCGATGAGATTGACACCAGCATCAATATGCGTTTCTCTTGGAATTTGAGCATTGTCTTTGAACTCTGAGCTTTGTCTATGGGCTGTTCCACCATGTTCACTTCTTTGTGACCCTTTCTTGTGTTTAGGTGAATAAGTGAACTACTACTAAATGGCTGTTGTTTGGTGTAACCAAACAAAACCTTCCTTATTGACATCTACCCACACAGCGACGCTGTTGACCTGACCGTGGTTCGGCTCACAAGGACCACCTCTGCCGACGATTTAGTCACCCCCCCCCCCCCTCCCCTCCTGGCCTCGTAAGAGTACTCCATACTGTGGGAGGGGAGGAGGACGGGGGAGGGGACTATGTGGCATGATGAGATCGACATCAGCATCGAAATGCATTCGACTTTGGACCCTGAGACTCTGAGCATCGTCTTTGGACTCTGAGCATTGTCTTTGGGCTGTTCTGCCATGTTCACTTATTTGTGAGCCTTGCATGTGTTTAGGTGAATAAATGAACTACTGCTAAATGGGTGTTGTTTGGTGTAACCAACCTGAATTCCCCCATAAACTCAATCCATTATCCCTGGTGGACCAATTGGTAGTTGTGATGGAACTGGCAAATATAGCCCATTTTGTTACATTATACTCTAATTAAAGTTGTTTTGAAAAGCATTTGCTTAGTATGATTTTAGGGTAGGTGTTATGATCAGTAATTGATAAAGAAGTTGTAAGTTCTTTGTCAATATGACTGAGATCCTTGGTCAGCAATGTAATTTCACCCATTTGTGTTTTGGCTGTGGTCGACAGTAAACATTAAAAATTATCTGACAGTAAATGTGTGTTTTTTCCTAAACCAAAAACCTTCAAATCTTACTTCATGATTTTGATAGTCTGGTGATAGTCAAAACCCGCACCTTTTTTTTATCCAGAGCAGCAAAGGAATCAATTATTGCCTAGACAATGAAACCACATGTACATCAGTTGTTCAGCAGCATCAAGATGAGTGACATCATGACCATTTCTACAAAGTACTTTGCATCCATTAGCCACACCATAATGGTGTCTTTATGGAAATAATTTTGCAGCATAATAGAGAGGGTTCATGGTAACTGGGAGCTCTGTGCTGTGATTAAGACATTAATATGTACATGGATTGATGAAATGTATGTTTTGCAGGAGCCTATGGAAGAAAAAAAAAATTACGAACTTGACCATTGTAAAACAGGAAAGTGGTGCTGAATCCAAGCAGGATCATGAGAATTTGTTACTCTCTGGGGACTCAGACATGCTGATAAAAATGGAAGATGACTCATTCAACAAAGCAGATTGGGAGATGTTGGACATAAAGTCAATGTTACAAATGATGGAATAATCATTAGTTTTAAATCAAACAGTTGCAGCATGCTTACAAGCTAATGAGGAACAGTTAAAAACCATGAATCACACAGTCATGGACAGTTTTTGGGTCATAAATCAGAAAGTATCACATCTCGAGGGAGTGATGAATAAAAAAATTGACAATCTCATACTTTCAGGTAATAAACTTTGCAACAACATATCAAAGATAGACAAGAAACTTAGTAGGGCAGACAAAGATTTTGGCAGTAGAATCTAAAGTGGGAGAAGTAAAATCTAGTCTAACAAAATCCAATATGTAAAAAATGAACTGGTCACAAACAGAGAGGAAAATGCAAAGTGTTTTGTTAATGTTAACAGACAAATAAATACAGTTTGTGTAAATGTATGCGCTATGGCTGTAGATCTTGAAAGTAGAGTAGATTTGAAACTAAATGTTGTGAATGATAAAGTGGTGACAGTCAGTAACACTGTAAAACTCCATGAGGTTGAAACTAAGACATATGTTAGTGAACTAAAATGTACAGTTAAATCATAAGTTTGAAATACTTAGCAATGATGTAGTTAACAAAACTTTTTCTGTGAACACATGTACCTTATTATCCAATATTCCAGTTAAAAACTTTGCTAATGGTGTAGTTTGCATTATGTCGACTTTCTGCAGAGTTTTAGGGACAATTGTTTGCCTAAAATGAGTGAAAGTTTGTGAAAAAATGTTTGGAGGGGGAATCTTTGTCATGGGCCAATCAGAATTTTTCTGTGGAAATGTCTTATGCAGAATTTGAAATAGATTTTTTAAAACTATTCTGGTCTGAAACTGAACAAGCCAGAATAAAGAGTGAGTTCCTGAACAAACCAAATTATAGGGAAACACAGGGGACTATGAAACAGTATTGAAGAAACTTGTACATTTGAGTAAACCCTTTGATGAGCTCACGCGTATTGATACTTCAAAGAGAAGATTGCCAACTGATGTGCAGTGGGACATAGTTTATGGACCAGATGACAAAATTGAACAATTCCTAAGCTAATACTAACAAAGAGATAGAGGGGCTGGCCAGTACCTATCTCAGCTCAGTACAGCCGATAGATACACAAAAAACAACCGAAAATTTAAGTTCCTAGCTTTCGGAATAAATGTTCCTTCATCAGGGAGGAGAGGGGGGGAAAGAAAGGGAAGAAAGGAAAGTGGATTTAGCAACAGTGTTGCTTCATAACCTGGGTTGTGAGTAACTAAATCTACTTTCCTTTCTTCCCTTTCTTTCCCCTCTCTCCTTCCTGATGAAGGAAAATTTATTCCGAAAGCTAGGAACTTAAATTTTCGGTTGTTTTTTGTGTATCTATCGGCTGTACTGAGCTGATGTAAGTACTGGCCAGCCCCTCTATCTCTTTGTTAGTATTTGTTTCACATCTTTATATAAGATTTTCCAATTTCTAAGCTACATGGACAAACTAGACAGAATTATAGACCTAGTTGGGAAACCACAAAACTATTTAAATCACACATAGAGAGATGGGGATCATAGTTGGGGGAATATTAATTTTAACAGAAGGAAAACAGTAGATCTAACAACCATAGTTTTCATCATAGGGAACAAAATAGCCACAATAATATCAGTTTCCATTCAAGGGAAAACTATAATTTCTATTCAAGAGGACAATGTGGGAACAACTGGAACAGAAATAATAACAGGGGGTTTGAAAACAGGAACAGAAATAAGCATGAACCTAGTGACCCCAGGAGTCAAAATGTTATGGGGAGTCATGAAGAACAAAACTAGCCTGCGCTCCATTGTCGGTCCACTAGGTAGGGGCGAAAAGCATAGATAATAGACGGACCAGTAAAAGTGACTACATTGTACCAAAAGATACATCTGAAGTATAGAGTAGTTATCTTATTAATGTGTACTGCCCTGTGAACACAGTATCTATTAAGAATGACACTTGTTCCTCATCTAACACTAAAAATTCAGGTAAGAGGAATGAACATACTGGTTGCAATAGAAAGCCAGGGGAAGTAATTGACTTAGTTGAATTTTATGAATGGGCAGAAACTTGTAGTTTGTCAGAGGACCAGCAGGTTAATGATTTGCATGATTTAGGAATTGAAGCACTGATGAGGGAACCAGGTGAACAAATGATTGACACTGATTTAATGAGCAAATAATTAAATACACTTGGGTATAAAAGCAATATTGCAAGTTTTTAGGAGAGAGAGGTCGATGATTGTAGTATTAGGGAAAATGAAGATTTAATGGTACATGATAGCGAGCAACATTTTGTTTGTTTGAAAGAGGAAATGGAAGCATTAGGTGCTGTGGGATAAACTAATGTGCATGGTGCAGATATACCCAAGGATGTTGTTAAAAATTTAAGGGGTGTTAATGTCAGTCTGACAACCAATAGGTTCCATAATCCAACAACTTCTGAAGAAACACGTGCAGATGATAAATATTCTCTGAATAGTAAAACTGACTGTGCAAGTAGGATACCATTTGCAATGAACAAAGGAGAATTATTTCTCTATAATATGTGGCTAAATAGTGATGCAATTAGAAATGATAGTAATTTTAGAAAAATATGCAAGGTCTACCACCGCATGGTCAGTAGCGGCTAAACAAGCTAGCCCTCACATCCCGTCTTGAACACTCAATGCCAGCACCATGACTGGACGGTACAATGAACTACCTAAAGTCCTTGAAACCTGATGCATAGCCAGAGAATGATGGTGCAGCCACTTCAAGTAGATCTCAACAGAAGAGTTCCCTCATCCACCATTACCCACCGGCCATGCTGTTGAAGGGCCCATAAGAGAAATTGCAGTCGAAGAGGACAAGATTGCTTTGAGGAAAATGAAGCCTCAGAAAACCACCAACCTAGATGACCTTCCAGCAGAGTTATGGTGTTCCCATCATTGGAAGGCAGCCAAATGGTTAACGGAACTCTTCAAAATGATCATTGACAAGGGACAAACACCAACTGATTGGCAGCAGAGCATCACTGTGCCTATCTTTAAGAAGAAGGGAAATCCCACTGTATGCACAAACTACAATCCAATTTGACTTCTCTGCCACATCATGAAAATCTTTGAGTGTGTTCTGGACCAAAGGATCCATGACAGCACACACATTTCCAGAAACCAAGATGGATTTGTGAAGAATTGTGGCACAACTGATGCGATTCAGGATGTAAGACTCTTAGTCAAGAAACATCATGAGAAAGCCAAGCCACTGCATCTTGCATTTCTGGATCTCGAAAAGGCCTTTGATCGGGTGACACACAGTCTCATCTGGCCAGCACTTTGACAGCATGATATGCCAGAGCAGTTTATTAACTGGGTGCAGTTACTTTATGAACAGCCAAGAAGTTATGTCCATACAATCTCAGGACTATCCAATTAAGGCATATAAGTCACCCAAACTCAGCATGGTCTGCAGTTCAGGGTTGGGAAGGAGGAGGGGTTTGTGTACTATGTACTCTATATGTACAGACAGTACATATTTGTTACTTTCATCCACATCAATCCATTTACTTAGTTTCTGTACATTTGATTTATTACGTATTACATAGGCATCTTCCATTTTTTGATGAACTCACAATGGTTTTATGGAAGACACAGCATAGCTTCAAAAAAGAAATAGTTGATAAACCTATAATATGAGAATGAAACTTTGTAACTGGTAATTCAGATCTTATTGGACAGTGTAATTATTTACAGTTCACTTATATTTAATTTTGTTTTCCACTTGATGGTGAGTGTATAGCAACATACTTTGCTTTCAGACGCAGCTACAATAGTTTTTGAGAAATGTTATAGAGAGATGAAAGATTTGCATTGAATAAATGAAGAGATGTAATGTCAGCTGGAAATATTTAAAATTTTCAACTCTATAAATTATTTAAAAAATATTTCAGTGGAAAATTATTATCCTTTGTCACTAAGATTATGGATAAATTAAAGGATAAAGTACAGTGTCTAAATAAGAATAAAATTTGTAGTGATATATGGTGCAGGACGTAATGAAAGAGGGAAGAGACAGTGTGGTAACATAAGAATAAGAGAGGGAATTTACCACAAAAACACATGATGATGAAAAAATGGTCTTATACAGTCATTTAAATAAATTTAGTAAATTATTCTCAGGTTAATTAGTGGTACAGCTACACTACCTCTTCAATTCAAAATGGGCACTAATTGTTGTGATGATTCTATTGAAGTTTAGTGAAAGAAAGTTCTGCATATAGATTTCAACATGTTTATAAATTTTCACAAGATTTGTGACTTTGTAGGCTTTCCTGACTTAATAAGTACTGAATTAGTAGGCAAATCATCATCCTATACAGGCCTCGATAACAGTGCATTATAATGTTCTGATGACTTAAAGTGTAAGTGTGGATCTGTATTATATCGGCTTATTCCCCAAACCACCTTCCACTTCTTTACAAGTTGACTTACTTGGAATTTGTAGCCACTCCTCTTTACTGAATAGCTGGCTGATGGAAACCCTCTTGACTTCTTCTCGGTTGAATAATGCTAGGTACAGGAATTTTTAGACTCTTTCTACTTATGAAATAAGTAGACATACAAACTTTACTTTTCATCAACTAATGATGTATTTGATCTCAATACACAACAAAAATCTCATTTTCCAGATGAATATGCAAATTCCTGCATGTCTCTTGTACAGTTGGACATTAGAAACAAATTGAATTACAGTTAAAAGAAAGTTGACATGGATACCATGATCTTTCTTAACACGAATCATAAAAATGAGTCTTGCCACTAACAAGGTTGTGTCAGGAGTCTACAAGAGTACTATTTGCAACTGCTCTTGTTTTAATAACAATAGTCAGTGATGCAATAAGCACAGAGCTGCATATAAACAACATGGTTCTTCCTCACATACTCTCTAAAACATCTATGGATTGCCAGACAGGTACTTGTCTGACCATCGCGCCTACTGTCTTCCCATGACTGCTCTCCAAGAATTGGCAGATAGGGCTGCCTTCTGTAGAACATTGCCAGCAACAGTACAATGCACTCAAAGATTATTTTCAAACATGCGGACTTGCTCCATCAAAGAATGTTCATTTTTGTTTGATAGTACAGAGTCCCAAGTCCTGCTAGGCAGCAGTTAATTAACTTGTGTGCCAATTCAGTTTTGACTGCTGTTTTATAAACACTGCTCCAAAAACTGGAAGTGTTGGCAACTATCAGTCTCATCAAATTTCATCCCCTGTCCCTCATTTAAGCAATGTTCTGCTACCACCATTTTTTCCACCTGTTGTAGCCTCATCTGACAGCAATGTAATGGTCATGAACTGTGCAAATCAAACAGCAAGTGTAAGCATTCCTACAATGACATGGAATTTTATATATGCTAAGCTCCCTAAGCACCAAATCATCTTTCACGGAGCCAAGTAGTACACTAATCTTGGAAGATTGATGGAACACACTCTTAATGCTAAAACATCTTGACAAACTGAATAATTCAGACAATGTCAGACGGGTAGAAAATTTTAGTGACTGGGGTAAAAATACCAAAGGGAGACCCACAGGATTCAATTTTGGGTTCACTTCTGTTTCTTATATATATACTCCTGGAAATGGAAAAAAAGAACACATTGACACCGGTGTGTCAGACCCACCATACTTGCTCCGGACACTGCGAGAGGGCTGTACAAGCAATGATCACACGCACGGCACAGCGGATACACCAGGAACCGCGGTGTTGGCCGTCGAATGTCGCTAGCTGCGCAGCATTTGTGCACCGCCGCCGTCAGTGTCAGCCAGTTTTCCGTGGCATACGGAGCTCCATCGCAGTCTTTAACACTGGTAGCATGCCGAAACAGCATGGACGTGAACCGTATGTGCAGTTGACGGACTTTGAGTGAGGGCGTATAGTGGGCATGCGGGAGGCCGGGTGGACGTACCGCCGAATTGCTCAACACGTGGGGCGTGAGGTCTCCCCAGTACATCGATGTTGTCACCAGTGGTCGGCGGAAGGTGCACGTACCCGTCGACCTGGGACCGGACCGCAGCGATGCACGGATGCACGCCAAGACCGTAGGATCCTATGCAGTGCTGTAGGGGACCGCACCGCCACTTTCCAGCAAATTAGGGACACTGTTGCTCCTGGGGTATCGGCGAGGACCATTCGCAACCGTCTCCATGAAGCTGGGTTATGGTCCCGCACACTGTTAGGCCATCTTCCGCTCACGCCCCAACATCGTGCAGCCCGCCTCCAGTGGTGTCGCGACAGGCGTGAATGGAGGGACAAATGGAGACGTGTTGTCTTCAGCGATGAGAGTCGCTTCTGCCATGGTGCCAATGATGGTCGTATGCGTGTTTGGCGCCGTGCAGGTGAGCGCCACAATCAGGACTGCATACGACCGAGGCACACAGGGCCAACACCCGGCATCATGGTGTGGGGAGCGATCTCCTACACTGGCCGTACACCTCTGGTGATCGTCGAGAGGACACTGAATAGTGCATGGTACATCCAAACCGTCATCGAACCCATCGTTCTACCATTCCTAGACCGGCAAGGGAACTCGCTGTTCCAACAGGACAATGCACGTCCGCATGTATACCGTGCCACCCAACGTGCTCTAGAAGGTGTAAGTCAACTACCCTGGCCAGCAAGATCTCTGGATCTGTCCCCCATTGAGCGTGTTTGGGACTGGATGAAGCGTCGTCTCACGCGGTCTGCACGTCCAGCACGAACGCTGGTCCAACTGAGGCCTCCAGGTGGAAATGGCATGGCAAGCCGTTCCACAGGACTACATCCAGCATCGCTACGATCGTCTCCATGGGAGAATAGCAGCCTGCATTGCTGCGAAAGGTGGATATACACTGTACTAGTGCTGACATTGTGCATGCTCTGTTGCCTGTGTCTATGTGCCTGTGGTTCTGTCAGTGTGATCATGTGATGTATCTGACCCCAGGAATGTGTCAATAAAGTTTCCCCTTCCTGGGACAATGAATTCACGGTGTTCTTATTTCAATTTCCAGGAGTGTATTTACATACAGGGTGTTTCAAAAATGACCGGTATATTTGAAACGGCAATAAAAACTAAACGAGCAGCGATAGAAATACACCGTTTGTTGCAATATGCTTGGGACAACAGTACATTTTCAGGCACACAAACTTTCGAAATTACAGTAGTTACAATTGTCTACAACAGATGGCGCTGCGGTCTGGGAAACTCTATAGTACGATATTTTCCACATACCCACCATGCGTAGCAATAATATGGCGTGGTCTCTGAATGAAATTACCCGAAACCTTTGACAACGTGTCTGACGGAATGGCTTCACATGCAGATGAGATGTACTGCTTCAGCTGTTCAATTGTTTCTGGATTTTGGCGGTACACCTGGTCTTTCAAGTGTCCCCACAGAAAGAAGTCACAGGGGTTCATGTCTGGCAAATAGGGAGGCCAATCCACAACGCCTCCTGTATGTTTCAGATAACCCAAAGCAATCACACGATCATCGAAATATTCATTCAGGAAATTAAAGACGTCGGTCATGCGATGTGGCCGGGCACCATCTTGCATAAACCACGACGTGTTCGCAGTGTCGTCTAAGGCAGTTTGTACCACCTCATATTCACGAAGAATGTCCAGATAGCGTGATGCAGTAATCGTTTAGATCTGAAAAATGGGCCAATGATTCCTTTGGAAGAAATGGCGGCCCAGACCAGTACTTTTTGAGGATGCAGGGACAATGGGACTGCAACATGGGCTTTTCGGTTCCCCATATTCGCCAGTTCTGTTTATTGACGAAGCCGTCCAGGTAAAAATAAGCTTCGTCAGTAAACCAAATGCTGCCCACATGCATATCGCCATCATCAATCCTGTGCACTATATCGATAGCGAATGTCTCTCTTGCAGCAATGGTAGCGGCGCTGAGGGGTTGCCGCGTTTGAATTTTGTATTGATAGAGGTGTAAACTCTGGCACATGAGATGATACGTGGACGTTAGCGTCATTTGGACCGTAGCTGCAACACGGCGAACGGAAACCCAAGGCCGCTGTTGGACCACCTGCTGCACTAGCTGCGCGTTGCCCTCTGTGGTTGCCGTATGCGGTCGCCCTACCTTTCCAGCACATTCATCTGTCACGTTCCCAGTCCTTTGAAATTTTTCAAACAGATCCTTTATTGTATCGCTTTTCGGTCGTTTGGTTATATTAAACCTTCGTTGAAAAATTCGTCTTGTTGCAACAACACTGTGTTCTAGGCGGTGGAATTCCAACACCAGAAAAATCCTCTGTTCTAAGGAATAAACCATGTTGTCCACAGCACACTTGCACATTGTGAAGAGCACATGCTTACAGCAGAAAGACGACGTACAGAATGGCGCACCCACAGATTGCATTGTCTTCTATATCTTTAACATCTCTTGCAGCACCATCTGTTAATGAAAATTGTAACTACTGTAATTTCGAAAGTTTGTCCGCCTGAAAATGTACTGTTGTCCCAAGCATATTGCAACAAACGGTGTATTTCTATCGCTGCTCGTTTAGTTTTTATTGCCGTTTCAAATATACTGGCTATTTTTGAAACACCCTGTATATATAAATGACCTTCCACTTAACATTCAACAAGGAATTTTTATTTTATTTTATTTTATTTATTTATTTATTTATTTCACCAGACCATCAATGTGTTGCTTCCAGTTTAGCCTCTCATCAATGGACACACCTAACAATTTTGAAAATCTACCTTAGCTACAGACTTCTGTTCAAAGTCTATATTTATTACTGGAGTTGTGCCATTTACTGTACGGAACTGTATATACTGTGTTTTATCAAAATTTAAAGAGAGTCCATTTGCTGAGAACCACTTAATAATTTTGTGAAAAACATCATTTACAATTACATCACTTAGTTCTTGGTTTTTGGATGTTATTACTATACTTGTATCATCAGCAAAAATAAGTAACTTTGCATCTTCATCAATGTGGAATGATAAGTCATTAATGTATATCAAGAACAGTAAAGGACCTAAGACCGAACCCTGTGGGACCCCGTACTTGATAGTCCCCCAGTTTGAGGAATCAGCTGTTGTTTTAACATTATATGAACTACATATTTCAACTGTCTGCATTCTTCCAGTTAAGTGTGAATTAAACCATTTGTGCACTGCCTGACTCAAACCATAATGATTTAGCTTATCTAAAAGAATTCCATGATTTACACAATCAAAGGCCTTTGAGAGATCACAAAAAATACCAATGGGTGATGTCCAGTTAATCAGAGCATTTAAATAAAATAGAAAGAAACTTCCACATGGGAAAAATATATTAAAAACAAAGATTCCAAGACTTACCAAGCGGGAAAGTGCCGGCAGACAGGCACATTAACAAAACACACAAACACACACACAGAATTACTAGCCTTCGCAACCGATGGTTGCTTCTTCAGGAAGGAGAGGGAAAGACGAAAGGATGTGGGTTTTAAGGGAGAGGGTAAGGAGTCATTCCAATCCCGGGAGCGGAAAGACTTCCCTTAGGGGAAAAAAAGGACAGGTGTACACTCGCACACACATACACACACATATCCATCCGCACATACACAGACACAAGCAGACATATTTAAAGGCAAAGAGTAAGGGCAGAGATGTCAGTCGAGGCAGAAGTACAGAGGCAAAGAAGTTGTTGAAAGACAGGTGAGGTATGAGCAGCGGCAACTTGAAATTAGCGGAGGTTGAGGCCTGGCGGATATCGAGAAGAGAGGATATACTGAAGGGCGAGTTCCCATCTCCGGAGTTCGGATAGGTTGGTGTTGGTGGGAAGTATCCAGATAACTCGGACGGTGTAACACTGTGCCAAGATGTGCTGGCCGTGCATTAAGGCATGTTTAGCCACAGGGTGATCCTCATTACCAACAAACACTGTCTGCCTGTGTCCATTCATGTGAATGGACAGTTTGTTGCTGGTCATTCCCACATAGAAAGCGTCACAGTGCAGGCAGGTCAGTTGGTAAATCACGTGGGTGCTTTCACACATGGCTCTCCCTTTGATCGTGTACACCTTCCGGGTTACAGGACTGGAGTAAGTGGTGGTGGGAGGGTGCATGGGACAGGTTTTACACCGGGGGCGGTTGCAAGGGTAGGAGCCAGAGGGTAGGGAAGGTGGTTTGGGGATTTCATAGGGATGAACCAAGAGGTTACGAAGGTTAGGTGGACGGCGGAAAGACACTCTTGGTGGAGTGGGGAGGATTTCATGAAGGATGGATCTCATTTCGGGGCAGGATTTTAGGAAGTCGTTTCCCTGCTGGAGAGCCACATTCAAGGTCTGATCCAGTCCCGGGAAGTATTCTGTCACAAGTGGGGCACTTTTGGGGTTCTTCTGTGAGAGGTTCTGGGTTTGAGGGGATGAGGAAGTGGCTCTGGTTATCTGCTTCTGTACCAGGTTAGGAGGGTAGTTGCGGGATGCGAAAGCTGTTTTCAGGTTGTTGGTGTAATGGTCGAGGGATTCAGGACTGGAGCAGATTCGTTTGCCACGAAGGCCTAGGCTGTAGGGAAGGGACCGTTTGATATGGAATGGGTGGCAGGTGTCATAATGGAGGTACTGTTGCTTGTTGGTGGGTTTGATGTGGACGGATGTGTGCAGCTGGCCATTGGACAGATGGAGGTCAACATCTAGGAAAGTGGCATGGGATTTGGAGTAGGACCAGGTGAATCTGATGGAACCAAAGGAGTTGACGTTGGAGAGGAAATTCTGGAGTTGTTCTTCACTGTGAGTCCAGATCATGAAGATGTCATCAATAAATCTGTACCAAACTTTGGGTTGGCAGGCTTGGGTAACCAAGAAGGCTTCCTCTAAGCGACCCATAAATAGGTTGGCATACGAGGGGGCCATCCTGGTACCCATGGCTGTTCCCTTTAATTGTTGGTATGTCTGGCCTTCAAAAGTGAAGAAGTTGTGGGTCAGGATGAAGCTGGCTAAGGTGACAAGGAAGGAGGTTTTAAGTAGGGTGGCAGGTGATCGGCGTGAAAGGAAGTGCTCCATTGCAGCGAGGCCCTGGACGTGCGGGATATTCGTGTATAGGGAAGTGGCATCAATGGTTACAAGGATGGTTTCCGGGGGTAACAGACTGGGTATGGATTCCAGGCGTTCGAGAAAGTGGTTGGTGTCTTTGATGAAGGATGGGAGACTGCATGTAATGGGTTGAAGGTGTTGATCTACGTTGGCAGAGATACGTTATGTGGGAGCTTGGTAACCAGCTACAATGGGGCGGCCAGGATGTTTGGGTTTGTGAATTTTAGGAAGTAGGTAGAAGGTAGGAGTGCGAGGTGTCGGTGGGGTGAGGAGTTTGATGGAGTCAGGTGAAAGGTTTTGTAGGGGGCCTAAGGTTCTGAGGATTCCTTGAAGCTCCGCCTGGACATCAGGAATGGGATTACCTTGGCAAACTTTGTATGTAGAGTTGTCTGAAAGCTGACGCAGTCCCTCAGCCACATACTCCCGACGATCAAGTACCACGGTCCTGGAACCCTTGTCAGCCGGAAGAATGATGATGGATCGGTCAGCTTTCAGATCACGGATAGCCTGGGCTTCGGCTGTGGTGATGTTGGGAGTAGGATTAAGGTTTTTCAAGAATGATTGAGAGGCAAGGCTGGAAGTGAGGAAATCCTGGAAGGTTTGGAGAGGGTGATTTTGAGGAAGAGGAGGTGGGTCCCGCTGTGATGGAGGACGGAACTGTTGCAGGCAGGGTTCAATTTGGATAGTGTCTTGGGGAGTTGGATCATTAGGAGTGGGATCAGGATTGTTTTTCTTCGTGGCAAAGTGATATTTCCAGCAGAGACTACGAGTGTAGGACAGAAAATCTTTGACAAGGGCAGTTTGGTTGAACCTGGGAGTGGGGCTGAAGGTGAGGCCTTTGGATAGGACAGAGGTTTCGGATTGGGAGAGGGGTTTGGAGGAAAGGTTAACTACTGAATTGGGGTGTTGTGGTTCCAGATTGTGTTGACTAGAATTTTGAGGTGTTGGGGGGAGTGGAGCTGGAAGTGGGAGATTGAGTAGATGGGAGAGACTGGGTCTGTGTGCAATGAGAGGAGGTTGAGGTTTGTTGGAAAGGTTATGGAGGGTGAGTGAGTTGCCTTTCCGGAGGTGGGAAACCAGGAGATTGGATAGTTTTTTGAGGTGGAGGGTGGCATGTTGTTCTAATTTGTGGTTGGCCTGTAGGAGGATGCTATGTACAGCCGGTGTGGATGTGGGAGAGGAAAGATTGAGGACTTTGATTTGGGATAGGAGTTGACGGGTGTGTTCATTGGCCGAGTCGATGTATAGGTGAAGGATTAGGCGGGTGAGGGCTATGGATTGTGCTGTTTGGAACTGGTATAAGGACTGATGGAAAGAAGGATTGCAGCCAGAGATGGGAACTTTAAGTGTGAGGCCTTTGGGAGTAATGCCAAATGTCAGACAAGCCTGAGTAAATAAAATATGGGAGCATAATCTGGCTAGGGTGAAGGCATGTTTGCGGAGGGAATGTAAATAAAATTTAATGGGGTCGTTGTAGGGATGTTGTGAGGTTGACATGGTATTAGTAGGTGGAAAGGGTAATATGAGGTTAAAGTGAAAGTAAATAGAGATTTATATAGGGAGAGATAAAGGTGTGAAAAAAGTCGAAAAAGTGTTGGTTTGAGATGAGCTATGTTGATCATGTGCAGAACTTAGGTTGCTGAACAACAATGGGTGCAAAGGTTGGGTAGTTATGTTGTCTCCAGATCACGTTAAAGGGTGGGGAAATTCAAGAAAATTTCGAAAAAAAAAAAAAAAAAAGAACCTCTCACAGAAGAACCCCAAAAGTGCCCCACTTGTGACAGAATACTTCCCGGGACTGGATCAGACCTTGAATGTGGCTCTCCAGCAGGGATACGACTTCCTAAAATCCTGCCCCGAAATGAGATCCATCCTTCATGAAATCCTCCCCACTCCACCAAGAGTGTCTTTCCGCCGTCCACCTAACCTTCGTAACCTCTTGGTTCATCCCTTTGAAATCCCCAAACCACCTTCCCTACCCTCTGGCTCCTACCCTTGCAACTGCCCCCGGTGTAAAACCTGTCCCATGCACCCTCCCACCACCACCTACTCCAGTCCTGTAACCCGGAAGGTGTACACGATCAAAGGGAGAGCCATGTGTGAAAGCACCCACGTGATTTACCAACTGACCTGCCTGCACTGTGACGCTTTCTATGTGGGAATGACCAGCAACAAACTGTCCATTCGCATGAATGGACACAGGCAGACAGTGTTTGTTGGTAATGAGGATCACCCTGTGGCTAAACATGCCTTGATGCACGGCCAGCACATCTTGGCACAGTGTTACACCGTCCGAGTTATCTGGATACTTCCCACCAACACCAACCTATCCGAACTCCGGAGATGGGAACTCGCCCTTCAGTATATCCTCTCTTCTCGATATCCGCCAGGCCTCAACCTCCGCTAATTTCAAGTTGCCGCTGCTCATACCTCACCTGTCTTTCAACAACTTCTTTGCCTCTGTACTTCTGCCTCGACTGACATCTCTGCCCTTACTCTTTGCCTTTAAATATGTCTACTTGTGTCTGTGTATGTGCGGATGGATATGTGTGTGTATGTGTGTGAGAGTGTACACCTGTCCTTTTTTTCCCCTAAGGGAAGTCTTTCCGCTCCCGGGATTGGAATGACTCCTTACCCTCTCCCTTAAAACCCACATCCTTTCGTCTTTCCCTCTCCTTCCTGAAGAAGCAACCATCGGTTGCGAAAGCTAGTAATTCTGTGTGTGTGTTTGTGTGTTTTGTTAATGTGCCTGTCTGCTGGCGCTTTCCTGCTTGGTAAGTCTTGGAATCTTTGTTTTTAATATAATCAGAGCATTTAATATATGAACAGTGAAAGCGTATATCGCACTTTCTGTTGAAAAGCCTTTCTGAAAGCCAAACTGACATTTAGTTAGTACTTTATTTTTACAAATATGGGAGGCTACTCTTGAATTCATTACTTTCTCAAACATTTTTGGTAGAGCTGTCAGAAGAGAGATTGGGCGATAGTTGTTGACATCCGACGTACCCTATTTTTATGCAATGGTTTTACAATGGCATATTTCAGTCTATCAGGGAAAACACCCTGCTCCAAAGAGCTATTACATATGTGGCTGAGAATCCTACTTATCTGTGGGGAACTAGATTTAAGTATCTTGCTGGAAATGCCATCAATTCCGTAAGAGTTTTTACTTTTCAGTGAGTTTATTGTTTTACTGATTTCAGAGTGAGAGGTTGGTGGAAATACAGTTGTTTCAAACTGCACAGGTATGGCTTTGGCTGTTAGAAGCCTTGCCCCTTCTAGTGAAGATCTAGATCCTATTTTCTCCACAACATTTATGAAATGATTATTGAAAATATTTTCAATTTCTGATTGTTTGTTAGTACACTTGTCATTCAGTTTTATGGCACTTAAGTCTTCCTGTGCTCTTGGTTGCCCTGTTTCCCTTTCAATAATATTCCAAATTGCTTTAATTTTATTATCAGAGTTACTGATCTCAGACATGATACACATGCTTCTGGACTTTTAATATTTTTTCTTAGTACCACACAATAGTTTTTATAATATTGAACAATTTCGGGGTCAGTACTCCCTCTTGCTGTTAGATACAGTTCTCTTTTACAGTTGCAAGATATTCTTATTCCCTTAGTCAGCCAAGGTTTTTTATATGTTTTCTTGGAATTATGTTTAACTATTTTCTTGGGAAAACAATTTTCAAATACCCTTAAAAATGTATCGTGAAATAAGTTGTATTTCAAGTTTGAATCAGGTTCCATATGCACTTCATCACAGTCTAGCTGCTGTAGGCTTTCCCTAAAGTTTGCAGTATTTATATTGTTAATTGAACACACTGCTTTGAAATTCTGATTTGATATACTGCATGGAACTGTGTCATGTACTGTAACTAGCTGTGCACCATGATCTGAAAGACCATTCTCAACAGGATAAGCATTTATGTCCTTAAACTTATCTTGGTCTATAAAAAAGTTATCTATCAACATACTGCTGTTCTTTGTTATCCGAGTAGGAAAATCAAAGACGGAGCTCAAATTGAAAGAACTGAGTAATACTACAAGGTCATTCTTCCTATTACACTCTTTCAGGGAATCAACACTGAAATCCCCACAAATGATAATTTGCTTCCCCCTGTCTGACAGATAGCACAACAAAGCATCCAAGGTTTCTAGAATTAGCTGAAAATTCCCTGAGTGGGACCTATACACTGTTACAATTATGAAAGTGTCATCATTTAGTTTCAGTTCAGTGATACATGCTTCCATATGTTGCTCTACACAAAATTTTTTAGTTTCTAAATTTGTTTACACTGTGGAAGCTTTTGACATATATGGCAACTCTCATCATATTATCTCTACTTACATGTGCAGCTAATTTGTATCCATTGATGCTAACCTTTTCCATATCAGTGACAATGCGATGCTCAGACAAGCATAGTACATCTATTACATTCTCAGTTTCTATATCTTCTAAACAAAGCAGAAGCTCATCAATTTTATTCTTTAATCACCCGATATTTTGATGAAATATACTAACATTATTTTTCACTTTACTTTTGTGAGTATCTTGAACTTTGTTTAACATCTTTAGTACTTGCCTGGCTGAGTTTTCCACTGGACACTGATCTTACACTAAAAAAAAGTTTGGTGCTGCTTTTGCCCTGGCTGTGTCTTGTCTGGTCAACACAGCAAACATAAGACATCTGACAGGTAGCAAGGAAAGCTTAAATCTAATTTCAAATCATTTCTTTTTGACAACTCCTACTCCATTGACAAATATCTACTTAAAAATAGGTAGCCAGCAAAAAGGCATGAGTAGGAATAAAATGATAAAGCATTTATTAATGTTAGCACTAATTGTGTATATTTATCTTGTAAACTGACTTGTTCAAGATCATTTTGATAAATGAATCCTTCAAAAAACTTTCTTAAATAATGTGCCTCCAGAATAAGGAGTAAAGGTCACAGATCTATTCTTCTAGTCATGTATCTCCAGGAATGGTACCAGCTCCATAGCCTGATGAATCTGCTTCTCAGAGTATCCATTTTCCTTAAAAACAGCCATCAAGTGTGCAAGGTCTTGGGTTAAACTGTCTGCATCAGAAATGGCATGTGCTTTGTGTACAAGAGTTCTAAGGAAGCCACTACATTGCTATGGTGGATGGCAACTCTTAGAATGCCAATTGGTGTGTGTTGGCTTTCAATCAACACTATGTCCCAGAGAAACATCTTGCTTTTTGTAAACCATGACACCAAAAAATGGAGGCATTCCAGTACTTTCAACCTCCATGGTAAATTTGATGCTGGGATGGAGGCAGTTGAAGTGGCCCAAAAACCAATTGAAGCATCATGTCCTTTAGGCCATATGAAAAAGGTACCATCTGTGTGCCTTCAAAAGCACATTGGTTGCAAAGCCAAAGTCCTCAGTACTGTATGCTCAAAGTCCTTCATAAATACATTGGTAACTGTGAGCAATAAATAACTACCCATAGCCACTCCATCATTCTACTAAAATATATTACTATTAAATGAAAAATATGTGGGTGTCAGCTCCTGATGACAAAGCTTCACCAGCTTTTCATCCAGTTTTTCGCTAATCAAACTCCCAGACTCTTCCAAGGGTACTTGTGTAAATTAATATACCTCATCAAAACTCGCTAGTAATTCCAAAGGACCCATCCTCAAAGATTTCAATCATTAAATAAAATCTATTGTATTGGTGATATGGTGCTCACACTTTATTTTTAACATATGGGCTGAGAACAGATATTAAATACTTCACCAGGTTATAAGTGGGCATACCCAAATTACTAACAATAGGATGTAGAAGAATCTCTTAATTATGTAACTTTGGCAGACCATACAATCTTGGTAGAATGGCAGCACCAGGATAATCCCTACTGTTAGTAATGTGGATGCAGCCACTTCTAACCTGGTGTTCTCAGCCAGTATGTTGGCATGTGTGAACACCATTATCTCCAATTTGGTGTATTTTATTCAGTGATTGACATCTTTGAAGCTGGCTGCTTTGAGCTTACTAGTGACTTTTGATGTGCCATCTCTATTTAAACAAGTCCCTCTGGAGGAGTCCCTGGATTTGATTAGTGAAAAACTGAATGAAAAGTTGGTGAAGCTTAGTCATCAGGTGCTAACATCCACATATTCTTCATTTAATGACAACATTTTTTGACAGAATGATAGAGTGGCTATGGGGAATTCCTCTATCACCCATAGACACCAATCTATTTATAGAGGACTTCGAGGGTACGGTACTGAGGACTTCAGCTTTGCAGCCAATGTGCTTCTGGAGGTATGTAGATGATATCTTTTTCATCTGGCCTCATGGAAGTGATGCTCTCAGGAGATTTTTGGACCACTTCAGCTGTCTTCACCCTAGCATTAAATTCAATTCAACTGCTCTTCCAAGTCCCTTGCTGTCTCTGACAGAATGACAATGTCATCGGCGAACCTCAAAGTTTTTATTTCTTCTCCATGGATTTTAATACCTACTCCGAATTTTTCTTTTGTTTCCTTTACTACTTGCTCAATATACAGATTGAATAACATTGGGGAGAGGCTACAACCCTGTCTTACTCCCTTCCCAACCACTGCTTCCCTTTCATGTCCCTCGACTCTTATAACTGCCATCTGGTTTCTGTACAAATTGTAAATTTCCTTTCACTCCCGGTATTTTACCCCTGCCACCTTTAGAATTTGAAAGAGAGTATTCCAGTCAACATTGTCAAAAGCTTTCTCTAAGTCTAGAAATGCTAGAAATGTAAGTTTGCCTTTCCTTAATCTATCTTCTAAGATAAGTCGTAAGGTCAGTATTGCCTCACGTGTTCCAATATTTCTACGGAATCCAAACTGATTTTGCCCGAGGTCGGTTTCTACAAGGTTTTCAATTCGTCTGTAGAGAATACGCGTTAGTATTTTGCATCCGTGACTTATTAAACTGATTGTTCGGTAATTTTTACATCTTTCAGCACCTGCTTTCTTTGGGATTGGAATTATTATATTCTTCTTGAAGTCTGAGGGTATTTCGCCTGTCTCATACATCTTGCTCACCAGATGGTAGAGTTTTGTCAGGACTGGCTCTCCCAAGGCTGTCAGTAGTTCTAATGGAATGTTGTCTACAGCCAGAGCTTTGTTGTGACTCAGGTCTTTCAGTGCCCTGTCAAACTCTTCACGCAGTATCGTACCTCCCATTTCATCTCCATCTACATCCTCTTCCATTTACATAATATTGTCCTCAAGTACATCGCCCTTGTATAGACCCCTCTATATACTCCTTCCACCTTTCTGTTCTCCCCTCTTTGCTTAGAACTGGGTTTCCATCTGATCTCTTGATCCTTGCATTTGTCCTCTAGCCATCCCTGCTTAGCCATTTTGCACTTCCTGTCGATCTCATTTTTGAGACATTTGTATTCCTTTTTGCCTGCTTCATTTACTGCATTTTTATATTTTCTCCTTTCATCAATTAAATTCAATATTTCTTCTGTTACCCAAGGATTTCTACTAGCCCTCGTCTGTTTACCTACTTGATCCTCTGCTGTCTTCACTACTTCATCCCTCAAAGCTACCCATTCTTCTTCTACTGTATTTACTTCCCCCATTCCTAAAAATTGTTCCCTTATGCTCTCCCTGAAACTCTGTACAACCTCTGGTTTAGTCAGTTTATCCAGGTCCCATCTCCTTAAATTCCCACCGTTTTGCAGTTACTTCAGTTTTAATCTATATAGATTGTGGTCCACATCTGCCCCTGGAAATGTCTTACAATTTAAAACCTGGTTCCTAAATCTCTGTATTACCATTATATAATCTATCTGATAGCTTTTAGTATCTCCAGGGTTCTTCCATGTATACAACCTTCTTTCATGATTCTTGAACCAAGTGTTAGCTATGACTAAGTTGTGCTCTGTGCAAAATTCTACCAGGAAGCTTCCTCTTTCATTTCTTAGCCCCAGTCCATATCCACCTACTACGTTTTCTTCTCTCCCTTTTCCTACACTCGAATTCCAGTCTCCATGACTATTAAATTTTCATCTCCCTTCACTATCTGAATAATTTCTTTTATTTCATCATACATTTCTTCAATCTCTTCATCATCTGCAGAGCTAGTTGGCATATAAACTTGTACTACTGTAGTAGGTGTGGGCTTCGTATCTATCTTGGCCACAATAATGCATTCACTATGCTGTTTGTAGTAGCTTACCCGCATTCCTATTTTCCTATTCATTATTAAACCTACTCCTGCATTACCCCAATTTCATTTTGTGTTTATAACCCTGTAGTCACCTGACCATAGTTCTTGTTCCTCCTGCCACCGAACTTCACTAATTCCCACTATATCTAACTTTAACCTGTCCATTTCCCTTTTTAAATTTTCTAACCTACCTGCCCGATTAAGGGATCTGACATTCCACGCTCCGATCCACAGAACGCAAGTTTGCTTTCTCCTGATAACAACGTCCTCTTGAGTAGTCCCCACCCGGAGATCCGAATGGGGGACTGTTTTACCTCCGGAATATTTTACCCAAGAGGATGCCATCATCATTTAACCATACAGTAAAGCTGCATGCCCTCGGGAAAAATTACTGCCGTAGTTTCCCCTTGCTTTCAGCCATTTGCAGTACCACCACAGCAAGGCCATTTTGGTTATTGTTACAATGCCAGATCAGTCAATCATCCAGACTGTTGTCCTTGCAACTACTGAAAGGGCTGCTGCCCCTCTTCAGGAACCACATGTTTGTCTGGCCTCTCAACAGATACCCCTCCGTTGTGGTTGTACCTACGGTACGGCTATCTGTATCGCTGAGGCACACAAGCCTCCCCACCAATGGCAAGGTCCATTGTTAATGCGGGGGAATATGCTCATAAGAATAAAATACAGATATATTCTGCTTTGCACTCCTGTGCTCTCTAATGCAAGGTTGGACGTAAATGTAGAGAAGTACTACAAGGACAAACTGCTGATTCACACAAAAAAAATCAAAAACTATTGTTACTTTCTTCCTTCTCTAGTTATAGTACATAACTAAAGAAAATATGATAATTCAATAGGGAATTGGAAACCCTTAAAATTTATACAGATGCCAAATATGACACAGCAGTATCCTAATTTTCATCAGACACCACTTAAAAGACATGTAGAAAACTCATTGCATCTCAGAATGTGGGAACCATACAAGAACTTACAAAACACATTTTTACCAATAAAACAAGTGTCTGCATTATCATGTGATGTGACCTAAGTGCAAACAAAAAGAGTAACCAGGAAGAACACAGCATTAATATCCAATTTTTTATAGCACTACACTGTCGCTCTAATTGATATGAGCCATGTCAGTGACTGTTAAAGATCACTTTTCAGTGATTTCTCAATAGCAGTGTTCACAAACATGGGATCATGAATGAGGAGCACTATTCAATATGATAGCTCACTTAAGAGCTGAAGTTGCAAGAGAACAGTATCCAGAAAATACTGCCAATGTTAGCCTTCCATAAACAAAAATTGTATTGTTACCTCTGGAGTAATAACACATTTCTACATTTTCTATGATTTTATGGTTGAGGATATACATTGATGTGCTTGAAGATGGTTAGAAGAGTTTGTTTTAAATTGTTGTCAAGAACCAATGGAGAAATAATACATCTACAGAGCTGCATAAGATATATCCACAAGCCTTCATAGTGCAGGTACTGTGTGCAACCCACTTTCATGTCTTTTGAAAAAGAGTTGTGACATTAAATGAAGGGGCAGAGAAGTGATGGTTCACAGCCAACAAGCCTTTCTGTGTAGAACCCAAGTTTGCTGTAGGGGCCCATGTACTACTGCCATCATTTGGAACAATACCTGTTTACTTGTGTGAAAAAGACAGAAATCTTTTTGGAGCTACTGAAGAGATGGAAAGAAATATTCTGACAGATCACACACCGTACTGAGGAGGTACAAGTGAAGTGGATTCGGGAGCAGCTGTCAACATTTTGAGAAAAAAGGCAGAGGTTGTTAGATCATAAAGATCTCATCAATAAATCTGACACTGACAAAGGATTTAAGGGGTTGAATAGCTTTTTGAAAGACCCCCCTTTGTGACTTGTACACATGGGAAGAAGTACCTAAGGCAGTTCTAGTTATTAGCTTAAAGTCTTGCTGTTCAAAAGAAATTAATTATGGGCAAGAGGTAAGGAAGTAAGTGTTGTATTTAGTGTGAGGATAACACTGGCAAAAAATCTCTAAGCATTGTAGATGCTGATGTACAGGGCAAGCAGGACCTCTGGTGGTAAAGTAATAATGGGAAAGATCTGTGGGATATCACTGGAGGAAGTGATTAGCATTTAGACACAGAAAGGTAGACTGCAGAAAATTGGTTTCAGATGAGAATCAGACAGGGCAGATGATCTTTTCTGGGAGTATAGTAACCAGTAACAATTAAGTGTCAGTAGGGTGTTCATTTTGTGGAGTTTAAGGTGCAAGCAGAACATTGGTTGAAGGGAGCAATTTCATAGTGAAGAGGGAGATGCATTTAACCCTTTAACTGCTCTGGATGTGTTAATGTGCACTCCTTTTTTCCTGTCCCTGTTTGCTCTCCACCAGTCCTTCTACCTGGTACTCTGAACGTGTCTACACAGGAACAGGTACAAAGGCATGCACATTAACATATCCAGAGCAGTTAAAGGGCTAAGTGAAAGTTTTTATGAGGGACATAACAGTTTGATGAGAAACTGGAGGTCATATTGAACAAATAGAATGAGATCATAATGCTAAGATTTGTAAGTAAATGTGTTAGGGCAAAGCTGGCAGATCCACTCATGTGCTCACAGCTGTTCTTTGAAAGTCCTGGTGGAGCCCATGTCAGAGTTGGATTTTACACCACAAATTGTAACTCATTCTGTAGTTGTGACTTTGGACTTGTTGGGAGGGTATTTGTAGAAGGTGAAATAAAGTTAAAGGTGAGAAATTGCTGAAAGATTTTAAGGAAGATTGGGGGGGGGGGGGGGGGGGGGGCGACTGTGGGTGCAAAGGGCATATGAGCTTTGGTTAAAACAAAGTTCACTGGTATTGCCTGGCTGTGAGTCATTAGAATGGATGGCACAGAAGTCAGTCTCTGAAGGGAATAAGTGAAGGAAAGCAGGTTATGGTGTTGTACCACAGTCCAGAAGAGTGATGCATAGCCCTAACCTGTCAACAAAGGATGCTTGCAAGCTTTAAAACAAAGTAATCAATTAATATTTAGGAGAGTAAATGTGTTGTGCACCTTTTGGTATATATTTGTAATCTGGAGGGCAACCCATGAGTTCAAATTGGATGACAATTGTTTTAACTACACAAGTGATACTACCTGCACGAGCATTTGTGAATGCTCTATGAATCATTGCCCCAGGTCAGAGATGTGTGTCACTCTTGAAGCAAGAGTCACAATTGACAATAAGGAAAAGAACTAAAGTGAACAAAAGAATTTGAAATCTGTATTCATTCTGTGTTTATATTTCAATCTGTCAACTTGACATTTACATTGAGATTGAGAGTTAAGCAATTATTGTAAGGTTCAATCCAAAGAAATGTTAAATATGAAGGCTTAATGCATTTTAGGGCAAGAATATATGGCGCAGAGATCTGAGAAGTATTATGTTTATTTACATAGTTGGATATTGTGCAAAATTCTCGGCTTCTACCATTTACAGCTGAATCTGAATACAAAATCTGAGCTTTATTCATAGTCAAACATAGATATTAGCTTAAGTCATAATCAGTAATCATTACTCAAGAGAAAAGCAGAACCTCTACAAAACTAATCTTTAGCCCCAGGAATTTTACATGGTTCTTGAGCAGTACAGTATGGTCAAACACAGATTTTGGCTGGCTGTGTGTCAGTCGAGTGACTGACTGAGAAATTCAATCACTGAAGGGAATGAGTAAAGCAAAGCAGTTAAAACTGAGTTTGGCACTAGATATAAGATCTTTTTAGGGTACTGAGACTCAGGGTCAGGATTTTGGAAGGTAGGTTGGTAACATTGTAGGGAACCTAGAAAGTGTGTTCATGGGTGTCCTGTTTTATTATTTCTTTATTTAAAATAATTAAATAACTAACTATCTATAACCTTTAAGAGAACAAAATGTGAATGATTGCAGTTTTAAGTAAAATCTTTGACATTTTCAAAAAATAGAGAGTAGTTGTAGTCTTTATTCATCCAGGTACATGGTATTTCTTTTTAAAAAAAAGTTGGAAGTATGTTTTAAGTATGATTGCTCCACAGTTATAGACCGCAGTTATTCTATTTACTCACAATGATTTCGTTGTATATATGTAATTGAAGGTAACTGAAAGGAAGTGGAAAAGAAGCAGTTGAAACATTAGTATACAAAAACCTGTTTTTTATACAGTAAACATTTTGTCTGATATGTAGCCTATTTTATTAGTTGAATATGTTCTTTTTTGAGAAATGTCCACCTCTAGTGAATAGTTTCCAAATATTCTTTTCTCCTATGCAACAAATGTAAATGTTTACTAAATAAGGAAGAACTCAATCAGAAGATGATTTGATTTTGTTTTTGTAGAAGTAGGAAGAAAAGTTTCCTTTACTGAATATACAAACAGTTAAATGTATGGCACATGTAATATAATTTTAGCTAGTGCTTGATTAAAAAAAAAAAAAAAAAAAAAAAAAAAAAAAAAAAAAAAAAAAAAAAAAAATGTTCAGGCACACCTTCTAGGAGATTTTTTTGTAAATTTAGATGACATAAAAATTATTCTAATACTTTTTTCATCAGGGGTACTGGTACAATGTACTGGCATGTAGCATAATGAATAAACCACTGCTTCTAACTAATATGAGCATATATGGAAGGAAATCATTTCCTGTAACAGAAAATTATCTGAAGAATGACAGAAAATGTGACTGTTTATGAAATTTGGAAATGCTTATCCTAATAATTTTTTTTAAGTGAACGTTCACAGTACAACAAAACGTTTAATGTTGTAATTCCTTTTTATTTCATAACTTTAAAACACAACAGTTACTCACTAACATATTTACTAAATGATAATAATTTATATTTACTACAAATATGTACATTAATTACAAAATTGTAGCATTATTGGTACACTAGCTATTCTACTCATGACACTGCAGGTATGTTCATATGCAGTATATACTGATGTAAAAAAGTAAATACATAAAAATATGTTTCTCTAAACACAAATAAAAATATTATAGCTCCTACAGTACAAAGACAAGTTCAATAACTTGCAGTTAGAGTTAACCCGTTTTCCACACAATTGTATATGACAGGAAACATAAACATTAACAGAATTTTATTTACATCAAAATCTTCATGAATTATTTTGTGTGGTCAACATATCTACTTTAATTCGAATATGATATGCTACAGTAACAAAAACTAAAATTTACTACAATAGTTCATATTTAACCTCAGTTACTCAGTCTTGTTCTAGTAAAAATAACAAAATACCTGTATAACCTTACACAGATCTTAATTAACGACTAAATTGATGGAAGTCTCTACCATTGTATTTTATTAGTGCAAGTAGCTCATTTTCAACAGAAGTTGAAATACTGTTATTTATAATCACATATGTGATAGGGCCTCAAAGTTTCTATAAAGTGGGCATCTATATATTTTACTTACAGCACTAGATATTTTACTTATTATACTGGTATAGTGATGTATTTGTGAGCAGCCACAATATGAAATTTTGTCTTGGTAATTAGGGAACTTTACGTAACTATGAACACATTATTGAATTCTATTTTATACTACTCTATTCTTTATGTGAATGAACTTATTTGATAGTTTACATAAAATTATTATTTATTAACATGTGATAAAAAGCTGCATGGGCCTGGAGATTAATGAAAATCATGACAGTAGCTACAGACCACCTATTATGAAGCACCTTCATGATTATTTCTGTTGTTTATACATCTACAAATCATTATACACATACTTTAGGGACTGATAACCTTGTAGTTTAGTCTCTTTAATCTACAAACCAACCAACCAATACACATTGCAAGTACAAATTTGTAGCCTCAGAGTGTAGATTATTTTTTCATGTAGTCTGCTGAAAAGCTTTGCATTTGTAAAATGTGACTTTATAGGGGCCATTCATCTTATCATGTGGTAGTGATATGCAACAGTGGCCGTTCAGAATATGTTTGGCTGCCTGGCCAGGACTGAAAAAGTCACTCATGAAGGCAAAGTCATCTGACAATACACTGCATCTGCTCTTCCTGTCACAGGTGTCAGTTTGGTGAAAACTTTAGGTGTGTTCTGGAAACTGTGGGAAGTTGCCCAACAATGAGTGCTTTTAACTTAAACATAAAAAATAATCACATTGATTTACACAAGTAATATAAATTGTACTTGGAAATTATTTTAAAGATAGTAAAAAGACTAGCACTTTGCTGCATCAGTCTATTTCATGTGTCAATGAATTGAGGAGTCTCAGTTACAGCTTCTTAATTAGCCAACTAGAGAAATTCTAAGATCTTTTTTTTCAGTATTGGAGTAATTCCAACACAATGTCACATAGTGTAACGGAAAAAAAATCTATTGCTGAATGTAAGAACTTTTGCAAAGCTCAATGCATCTTGTCTGGATAGTGTGAAAGACAGTTAAATGAGACAACTTGTTTTACATGCAGTCATTTGTCCTAAAGCACAAAACACACTAGCATATGCTAGATATATGCAGAATACACAAAACAATCATAAAAAACCTTGCCATCTTTACATGATTTTCAATGAAAAAATATTTTTTGCATCAAATGGTGTAATTATGCCATTTTAGAGTGTCTACTCTATTTTAGGCCTACCATGAAACAGTAATGATACAGTGGAGAGTGATATGGCACATTTGTGATGAATGGATTACTTCAGGACATTTCGTTTGTGCTGAACCATATGCAAAAATGTGGTGCAAGCCTGATTTGATTTTTTGCTATAAGTATTGAAATTTTCTTTGACTTTTGGTATCATAGAGTTCAGGATGCAAGAAGCCCTTGTAATTATTCTTTGTAATTAAGAAAACTGGCTTATGATGGAAACTACAGAAAGCCAATGTTAAAAGCGCTGGGGACAGGGATTGGGAAAGCGTGTGGAGAGTGTGACAGGGTATAAATATGCCATCCATGGAAATTATTTAAATATTTCAAAGTTAATTAGGGCATATAGCATCACTGTACTACTGGTACTTGTAGTTATGAGATTTGCCACATTGCAATTTCCCCTGTCAGTTTATCTTCTCACAATTTAAGACACAGTCAAATATTTGGTAAAATAATGGTTCAGTTGTGGGAAGTGTAAAATCTTGTGACAGTGTACCAGTAACTTACTGTTTTCTAATGCCTACCATACTTCCATGAACAGTATTTACAATACCATACATTAAAAATATTAATTTAGTAGGGAAATAGCAAAAGATTGTTGTCACTCCAGGATAACTTTGAGGAAATTCAGACCGTACATTGTCTCTGCTTCCAATCAGTAAATCATCTACTAATCAGTGTCAGCAACTAATGGTTATTATTCAGAGGAAATTGTAAGGTGTATATGAACTGAAAGTAACAGTAGTGAGACTTCAGTTAAAATGAGTAGCACTTCCCCCTCCTGGAACCTCTTGTACAGATTTTTGATTCATTTGTGGATTCCAATGAATTGCAACAGTAGAAATTACTGTGATTTTACAAAACCACAGATTTGGTGTTCTGAGTGTGGAGGGAAATACTACAAAACAGCATCTGCTACACAATTTAAGTTCATTTGGGTGTCACGCTGTTAATGGGAAATTCCGTTTCATTGGGGCAGTGATGACTTTGACACTGATTTGCAGTCAAGAGGGATGAGAGTCTTTCAAATACACATGTGTATCTGTGGTTTGTACTGTAATGCTAAGTTTCTGTTATTAATGGGCAGGTTCTGAAAGAAATTGAGATGGCACAGTGTACCTGGTGAACTTAAGTTTTCTCATGAAACAGAAAAACTGCCATCAATTGCAGAAAGATTTGAGATTAACAGAAACAATAACTGTAGCCTACCGGTATTCTGTCTTCTCTCCTTCCTTCCTTTGACAGTCAAGTTATGGTGGGGAAATTTCTTGTATCATTGGACTGGCTACTTATATTTGGCCAAGGTTATAACTTAGTAACATTAAAACAGAAGTGGCTGAAACTCTTCATATAGAGCTTTGTTACTCTATTCTTTTTAAAAATACAATGTATTGTATAATGCAGTACTTCAGTAAACAGTTTATGTACATTATGATAAATACCTTGGGAAATAAAAATCTGTGCAGTAGTAAAGTTCAGTCTATGTTCTAATTATTTCAAATACAACAGTTGAAGCTCAGACCTCCTTTGGCAACTTTGCCTTCATTGACATCAAGGTTCAAGAGGCAGTTGCTGGCCATAAAGATAAATAATCTTCTGATAAGTGCCTGTAGTTTACCCATGAGCTTTAAGATGATGCGAGGATCCTGAAATGAATGTTTCAAAATATCGGGCCAGTGGCTACAAATGAATGTTTCAAGCAGCATGTTGTCTAGAGCAAGTAAAGCTTGTGAAGTAGGCTACATGTTTGCAGACTGCTTTCAATCCATAACACAAGGCTGTTGGTGGCATTATGTTGAAAAAAATACATAATGTCCTCTAACATGCCCAAAGTGAAGTTTACAACAGTTTACTTTGCGTTGCTGTTTATAGAAATTGGGAATTCCTAGTTAGAGGAACATGCAAGAACCAGTTTAAGTTGAGGTGCAGCAGGTTTTAGTGCTCCAAAGGTCAAAAGTTTGGCAACATGCTTCACCCTTATTCGGAAAAAAAACATTGTGGGCAGATATTTGGGAGAAACTGGGCTACTGGGCTGTTCAAGTGACAGAGAACTGAGAACTAGTCAAGGTTACGAACTTAAAAAAAAAAACGTGTGGTTAGTACTAGCAGAGTACGGTACCAATTTTATCCTTTTATCCTTACAGTGAACAACGCATACAGCCAATAGAGTCACATGATTTTGCATACGAAGTTCTGTTCTGTCAATTTACCACCCGGCACAGTAATGCAGTTACAGTACCAAACTTTCTACAGATTGTAATTTTCGTGGAAGAAACCCCTCTCAGCTAAGACCGTCTTATAGATTGAAATTGTAAAACATCAACTAACAGAACTTTATTTGGTGCACGTTCCCAGTGTTCATTGGAGATTTTCTCCTACAGTTATTTGGAGACTGTACGTCTCGTTGTCCCTCTTCGACACTGAATACCAGACACCTTCATTGTTGTAATTCTTCATGTTTTCCCGGCGATCTGTTGACATCTTGGATATTCGGGAATCCAGCCGGATATTCGCGTCATTCTCGCACAATATTTCAACAGCGTGGCTCGCTGTCTTCGTCAGGTGATACCTGACGGTCTCAGGTAGCACCAGAAGAAGACAGCGAGCCACGCTGTTGAAATATCGTGCGAGAACGACGCGAATATCCGGCCGGATTCCGGAATATCCAAGACCCTCATTGCTGCTTCGGAAGGGGAGGTCCTGTGTGCTGTCCATTTCGGATTTTACACCTATGGATTGTGTCTTACAATATGATTACCTGAAGTCGTTGATGTACGTTTTCCAGGTGGACCAGACCGCAGGTATTTTTGAGAGAGTGCGGAAAAATTTTACGGCTCGTTGTAATGGAAGCTTCGAGGCTGTCAGCTGTCACTACGATCTACTGGCACGAGCTTAAGTTTCTGCTAAAATGCGCGAATTGTTTGTGTCACTGAATGTTGATTTTCGACCATTAGTACGTTTTCTCAAAGTACTGGTGAGAATCTTATACTTACTGCATAATTTTGTCCTGAAATGTTTTCAACATCCTGTGGACACGGATTGGCGATTTTTTTGTCTCTGTGAAGTGGCTCGTTGGAAATACGTAGAGGGTTCTCGTGAACCGCTGCTCATGACTTTGAAGCAAGCTTCATCCAGAAAATCCATTGTAATAATTTAACAACTGTAAATACATCACGAGTGACATAAGCAGCACAGTGGGCTTTCTGGTTCTGCAATCGTGTCTGGGAAGATGAGACGTTTATCGCGATGCAGCAGCAAAGGCGATACGGTGGCGACTCCGTACTCTGTAGGTGGAGGCCAGGCAACCAGGCCACTGCTGGAAGAGGAGGAAGCGGGGAAGTACGGCGTGGAGGCTGGAGGCCTGCGGTGGCAGCTGGAGAGGTCGCAGAACCTGCCGGGGAGGCGCGCTCCAGCCTGGTCCCTGCACCAGCTCGACATCAGCGACAGCCAGGAGTCTGCGGGCACACCACAAAGTCCGCATTACACACACGACTAAAGTTGCGCTCTTTCCATGGCTGATAAACTATCTCAGTTACACACTAAGCACTTGTATCCTATTTGTACGATTGCACTACTGGCCATTAAAATTGCTACACCAAGAAGAAATGCACACGATAAACGGATATTCATGGACAAATATATTATACTAGAACTGACATGGGATTACATTTTCACGCAATTTGGGTGCATAGATCCTGAGAAATCAGTACCCAGAACAACCACGTCTGGCCGTAATAACGGCCTTGATACGCCTGGGCATTCAGTCAAACAGAGCTTGGATGGCGTGTACAGGTACAGCTTCAACACGATACCACAGTTCATCAAGAGTGACTGGCGTATTGTGGCGAGCCAGTTGCTCGGCCACCATTGTCCAGACGTTTTCAGTTGGTGAGAGATCTGGAGAATGTGCTGGCCAGGGCAGCAGTCGAACATTTTCTGTATCCAGAAAGGCCCGTACAGGACCTGCAACATGCGGTCGTGCGTTATCCTGCTGAAATGTAGGGTTTCGCAGTGATCGAATGAAGGGTAGAGCCACAGGTCGTAAAACAATTGAAATATAACGCCCACTGTTCAAAGTGCCGTCAATGCGAACAAGAGGTGACCGAGACGTGTAACCAATGGCACCCCATACCATCACGCTGGGTGATACGCCATTATGGCGATGTCGAATACACGCTTCGAATGTGCGTTCACCGAGATGTCGCCAAACACAGATGCTGTAAACAGAACCTGAATTCATCCGAAAAAAATGACGTTTTGCCATTCGTGTACCCATATTCGTCGTTGAGTACACCATCGCAGGCGCCCCTGTCTGTGTTGCAGCGTCAAGGGTAACCGCAGCCATGGTCTCCGAGCTGATAGTCCATGCTGCTGCAAACGTCGTCGAACTGTTCGTGCAGATAGTTATTGTATTGGAAACGTCCCCTTCTGTTGACCCAGGGATCGAGACGTGACTGCACGATTCGTTACAGCCATGCGGATAAGATGCCTGTCATCTCGACTGCTAGTGATACGAGGCCATTGGGATCCAGCACGGTGTTTCGTATTACCCTCGTGAACCACCGATTCCATATTCTGCTAACAGTCATTGGATCTCGACCAACGCGAGCAGCAATGTCTTGATACGATCAACCGCAATCGCGATAGGGTACAATCTGACCGTCATCAAAGTCGGAAATGTGATGGTACCCATTTCTCCTCCTTACACGAGGCATCACAACAACGTTTCACCAGGCAACTGCTGTTTGTGTTTGAGAAATCGGTTGGAAACTTTCCTCATGTCAGCACGTTTTAGGTGTAATCACCGGCGCCAACCTTTGTGTGAATGCTCTAAAAAGCTAATCATTTGCGAATCACAGCGTCTTCTTCCTGTCGGTTAAATTTCGCGTCTGTAGCACGTCATCTTCTTGGTGTAGCAATTTTAATGGACAGTAGTGTATTTCAGTCCCTGTCTTCCCCTACACCTATTATTCTCTACATCAGAGGATCCCAGATGGTGGTAGGCATATCACCGGTGATACGGAAGGACATTCCAGGTGGTTCGCGAACATGTAAACAAAACACGTACTGATATAAGTGAAATCTTTTTTACGTTACTTTATTTTTAAGAAGAATTTAAAAAAACAAAAAACAGTGTTTTATTGTCTTAAACGATGCTGTGTCCCTTCTGAAATACGAGGCAAAAGAGTAATCCATGAAAAAAAAAAAGATTCTATTGAATTTCGAGCTCATCCTCTAGCGCATCAGATGGACCGAAACGTCCCAACTACACCAACTCGACACCACCTGGAATGTCCGGGTATAGTTAGAAGCATTTCGAAACAATAATGCGTTAGCTCGGCGTAAGCAATCGTCAGTAAGTGCACGAAAAAGACAATTCTTTCGCTTCTAATGCCGATTTTTGTGTGGAGTATTGACTTTTGACAGTTTGTTTGTGATCTTATAGTATATAGTTTTGTCTTTCAAGTAAGAATGAGTGCTAAGAAGGCGTACTCGTGCAGAAAAGGTACGAAAACATAGTGTCCAATGTGGTGTGGTAGCAGTTATGTCATCAAAGCGTCCAAAGACTAGATCCGAGGCTGGGAGTCAATGCCTGTGCTAAAAAACTGAAAGACAGCGTCCAGGAATTTTATATGAAATACGGACTGAGCTATAGGATTATAAATTTTCTTGTAGGTTTTACTGTTATTTCTCAACACCTGAAACGTAAAACGTGTAGTACCGGCGTCGCGTTGCAAGAAAGAAGTCCTCGATGAAAAGGCTTCACAAAAATTATTGCTTGCCAGGAAGCTGTTGTACGAAGCAGCAGTAAGTTTATATGCAACGCTTAACGAAATGTGCCGCCGAATCGTCATAGCAATGCGCGTGCTTGGTGTAGGTCTAAACGGAACTGTGAAGTTCATCGAATTGCCACCGCAGATATTTCAGTTGTTCTATGACAAATTAGTGGACACGATTTCGATCGCAACGGCAACACTACAACTGACTAGTCCTGGATAGCAAATTAACACATTTCAAAACTTCAAACACGTTTTTCTCGGAATATGATTTTTCAAAACGGCAAGCAGCGTAACTCCAACAATTTTCAATCCCATTATTTGAAAATTTAACTACAGCTTTGAAACAACATTTCAAAGTAAATCCCTTAGGGGATTTTTGATTAGTTAATTCAAACAATATTTATTAACAAGTGGCTGTTCTGTTTTTGGAGAAAACTGAAAGACTTTATTCAAATATTCGCCAATTACACAAGAATTCATATTCTTAAAATTCTCTAAGTGATTCGTTAGCTACATTCATATGTACTACATAGATTTCTTTTTCTTTCTTCCAGATTCAAATTAGCACCAGTTATAGTGCGTGCCGTAGATTGTCTCAAATCCAACATGCTTCGGGAAAATAGCTGCAGTGTCGTCATTTTGAAACATTTTCCACCAAAATTTTTTTAGTATACTTAAGCGTATGTGAAATACCTACTCCAAGTATTATTTCTCTGTCACCTTTCCTTGCGCAAAAGAAGTGTTAAAAAGAAAATGGATTTACTGCAGATTGTTTGTTTCGGACTATACGCAAGCCACAGCAAGATCGGATTGGACCCTCCACATCCCTCCCTTCATAAATCGTCGTTGTTTGGGCTGGGAATTATTCACCTTGCTTTGACGTAGGCGATATTTAGATCGGGTCCTGCCGTTGGTTATTCGAAAGTTTTCGTGCCGGCTTGCAAGTGCTACCAACTTACGTAATGCACCAAAGTGTGGCGCTGCAGTACTCATTACGCAGTGAACGGTTTATTTTTGTTATTACTATTGCTTTTTTGGGCGTTACATTAAATGACATCGTGATACGAAGAAAGCTTGCGTCTCGAACCGGAGTGTGCGTATTATAAACAAAACTCCCCCTCCCACACCTCGGGGATTCGTGAAAAGGCAAACAAGCTAAAGTGGTGCGCTCAAATTTATAAAAATGTCAACTGGTAGGGTCTACGCAGTGAAAACACTTTGAGAACTCCTGCTCTACAGCTTCCGTTACTACCATGGAAACTATTCCCTTATTTCTTAACGTATGTCCTATCATCAGTCTCTTCTTCTTATCATATTTTCATATGTACCTTTCCTCGCCGATTCTGAGGAAGGCCTCTTCATTCCTTATCTTAACAGCACACCTCAAACGCTTTGATTTTTTTTTTGTTATGGTATTCCCACAGTACGTGTTTCACTGCCGCACAATGATATGCTCCAAACATACATTCACAGAAGCTTTTTTCTCAAATTAAGGCCGATGTTTGCTATTATTACACTTCTCTTGGCTAGGACTTCCGTCTTTGTCTGTGCTAATCTGCTTCATATGTCCTCCTTGCTTCGTCTCGACAGTGTTATTTTACTTCTAAGGTAGCAGAATTTCTTCCTCTATCACTTCGTGGACTCCAATTTTGACAAATTTACAGCCAGTCTTATCCCCGATACTCCTCCTTAGTGTGTTTAATCTCAGTCCATATTCTGTACACATTGACTCTTCATTCCATTAAACACATTCTGCAGTTTTCCTTCACTTTCGCTGAGAATAACAATGTCACTGGCGAATCTTGTCACTGACATCCTCTCATCCTGAATTTTAATCCCACTTTTTAACCTTCCTTTTATTTCCGTCATTGTTTCTTCGGTGTTTGGATTGAACAGTAGGGACGAAAAATTACATCCCTATATTCGGTCTTGGTCTTCCAGTCTCCTGGCTCTTTCTTGGTTTTTGTTCCTATTGCATGTTACCCGTCTCCTTTATGTCTTATTTCGGAATTTCGAACATGTTATAGCAATTTACACTGTCGAATGCTTTTTCTAGGCCGACAGATTTATGTATCTTGATGTGTCTTAAATCTTGCTTCCATTATCAATCGCATCGTCAAAACTGCTTCTCTGGTGCCTTTACCTTTCCGAAACACAAACTCATCGCCATCTAACCAATCCTGAACTTGTTTTCCATTCTTCTGTATATTATCGTTGTCGGCAATTTGGAAGCATGATCCGTTAAGGTGATTGTACGATAGTTCTCGCACTTATCTGTCATTGCTATCTTCGGCCGTATGTGAATTATAATTTTTCCGAAAACCTGATGGAACGTCTCTAGACTTGTAGAATGGACACACCAACTTGAATAGTCGCTTGGTTGCCTCTTCCCTCCATGAATTCAGGAATTCCGTGGGAATGTTATCTACCCCTTCTGCCTTATTTGATCGCAAGTCTTCCAAAAGTTCTGGATCCACTAAAGTCCTCCATATCGACATATACCCTCTTGAGACGAGTCCTACCTTCGTAGAGACCTTCAGCGTAATCCTACCTAAGGGTACGTCAGCACAAGCAGGGTGTCACAATTCGATTGATGCTGACTGTCAGTGTTTTACAATAGTGTAGGAACATCGACAGTTTTTAATCAGTTATCTGTAACAATTAAAAAGCGTAAGCACTTTTGTTTGTTGTTTTAAATCAACTTAGCTTTAAATCACATATGTAAGTCAAACTGTTGGATTACCACGAGCACGTTCCGCTATTTAAGGACTTTCAAGAGGTGGCCCAGTCAGTCATCTGACGCAAATGGTTGACTCCCCACGTATTCTGACGCAAAGTCAGGTCAAGAAGTATTCATGAAATCATTTTAAATTTTTGGTAGTCTAGTGACGAGTTTATTTAGTTTGTCACTAGCTGTACACAGTTTCTTTTTAATTTTTTATAGGGCTGACGGAAATGTCATACAGTCGAAACCATTAAAGAATTTTCCTGAGCATTTGATTGCAATAAGCATTATTGTTAACATTTACACATTTCTATATACACTGACGAAACAAATCGCAATACTAAAAGACAAATACCCGTAGGATATTGAAATTTCGGAATATATTTGTTTAGGTAACATAATTTAACACTGCAAGATCACGGGCTAATGTAAGCGCAAGATAAGCCATTGCAAATGTGAAATGCTGCTGCATTAATAAGCAGTGTATCTTCCAGATTGTTGCGTGCTACCAAGCATGCATTGTGTTCTACGGGTGCGGGATGTCAGTTTGTGGGATGGGGTTACGTGCCTGTTGCACTTCGTCGGTCAATAGAGGGAGGGTTAATGTTGTCTGTGGATGATGTTGGAGTTGGCGTTCGATTGTGTAGCATATGTGATCGGTTGGAGACAGCTCTGGTGATCGAGAAGGCCAAGGCAACATGTCGCCATATTGTAGAGCATATTAGGTCACAACGGCGGTATGCGGACGAGCGTTGTCCTGTTGGAAAACATCCCCTGGAACGCTGCTCATGAATGGCAGCACAACAGGCCGAATCACCAGTCGATGAGGGTGGGACAGCCAGGAAAGTCCTCCTGCTGACGTACGAAATTGTACTTCAGACTATAACTAGAGGTGTAGGTCGAGTGCGTCTACCATGCAGACAGACTGGCTGCAGGCCCTCAACTAGAGCCTCCTTCTAATCAGTACTTGGCCATCTCTGGCACCGAGGCAGAATCAGCTGTCGTCAGAAAATACAACAGATCTCCACCCTGTCCTCCAATGAGCTCTCGCTTGACACCACTGACATCGCAAATGGCTTTGGTTTGGGACCAGTGAAATGCGCGGTACAGGGCGTGTGGCACGGAGCTGTCCCTGAAGTAACCAATTTGTAACAGTTCGTTGCGTCACGGTGGTACCAACTGCTGTAGATGCAGTACGATGCGCCAGAGCCGTACGCTGAACACGGTGGTCTTCCACGGTGGTCTCTGTGGTGCCATTTGGCCGTCCTGTGTGCGGTCTTCTTGCGACCGTACATTCTGGTGACCACCACTGCCGCCTGTCGCATACAGCAGCTGCATTCCTGCCACGTCTTTCTGCGGTATGGCAGGAGGAACATCAAGCTTCTCGTAGCCCTATTACACGACCTCATTCAAAGTCAATAGTGTGCTGATAATGTCCTCTTTGTCGGCTTAAAGTTAGGCTTGAGTAACATAAACCAGCAAGTCCAATCTCCAAAGTAACTAACGCTCACGACAATTACAGCGTGTATTTATGGCAAACCTGATTTGCATCCTTATCTACATCTACATGATTACTCTGCAATTCACATTTAAGTTCATCGAACCAGAATCATACTATCTCCCTACCATTCCACTCCCGAACAGCGCGCGGGAAAAACGAACATCTAAACCTTTCTGTTCAAGCTCTGATTTCTCTTATTTTATTTTGGTGATCATTTCTACCTATGTAGGTTGGACTCAACAAAATATTTTCGCATTAGGAAGAGAAATTTGGTGACTGAAATTCAGTAAATAGGTCTCGCCGCGACGAAAAACGTCTTTGCTTTAATGACTTCCATCCCAACTCACGTATCATATATGCCACACTCTCTCCCCTATTATGTGATAATACAAAACGAGCTGCCCTTTTTTGTACCCTATCGATGTCCTCCGACAATCCCACCTGGTAAGACTCCCACACCGCGCACCAATATTCTAACAGAGGACGAGCGAGTGTAGTGTAAGCTGTGACTTCTGAATATCGTGGCAGAATGTCGACGGGATCCGGCTGCATACCCGGAAATTATTAGAAGAATGTAGTGTAAGCTGTCTCTTTAGTGGACTTGTTGCATCTTCCAAGTGTCCTGCCAATGAAACGCAACCTTTGGCTCGCCTTCCCCACGATATTGTCTATGTGGTCTTTCCAACTGAAGTTGTTCGTAATTTTTACACCCAGGTACTTAGTTGAATTGACAGCCTTGAGAATTGTACTATTTATCGAGTAATCGAATTCCAACGGATTTCTTTTGGAACTCACACTTTTCGTTATTTAGCGTCAACTGCCACCTGCCACACCATACAGCAATCTTTTCTAAATCGCTTTACAACTGATACTGGTCTTCGAATGACCTTACCAGACGGTAAATTACAGCATCATCTGCAAACAACCTAAGAGAACTGCTCATATTGTCACCCAGGTCATTTATATAGATTAGGAGCAGCAGAGGTCCCAGGACGCTTCCATGGAGAACACCTGATATCACTTCAGTTTTACTCGACGATTTGCCATCTATTACTACGAACTGCGACCTTCTTGACAGGAAATCACGAATCCAGTCGCACAACTGAGACAATACCCCATAGGCCCGCAGCTTGATTAGAAGTCGCTTGTGAGGAACGGTGTCAAAAGCGTTCCGGAAATCTAGAAATACAGAATCAACTTGAGATCCCCTGTCGATAACGGCCATTACTTCGCGCGAATAAAGAGCTAGCCGCGTTGCACAAGTGACGCCTTTAGCACTGTTCTTACGCGACTAGCGCGAAATTTAAATAGGAATTCTTTTTCAGATGTAGATACACGCCTACCAACTCTCATTTACGTCGCACAACTCCTTCTTGCTTTCCCGTTAGTGTATTTGAATCAGATGTTATCTACTGTACAATCTTTGCTGTTATAACTAAAAGAATTGTTTTGTAAAAATAATTTCAAATTATTACAATAGATTTTGGACTGGCAGATGCAGTGGGTGGATAAAAATGTAGAAGCACCACAAACACAACAAATTACCATGCTCAATATGGTAAAGAAAAACCGTTGGTATTTAAAACAGATTGCAGTCGTCACGGAATGGATAAATACAGGTCCTGCATAGTTATCAAGGGAAGGTTATACCGTTTTTCCTGCAAAATAGTGACATGTACTATGACAGTTAGGCGGATGGCGAGAGAACGTGGATTTCATGGTCCAGCGGCTGCTCGTAGCCGGCCGGTGTGGCCGTGCGGTTCTAGGCGCTGCAGTCTGGAGCCGAGCGACGGCTACGGTCGCAGGTTCGAATCCTGCCTCAGGCATGGATATGTGTGATGTCTTTAGGTTAGTTAGGTTTAATTAGATCTAAGTTCTAGGCGACTGATGACCTCAGAAGTTAAGTCGCATGGTGCTCAGAGCCATTTGAACCATTTGGCTGCTCATAAGCAACACATCACGCCGGTAAATGCCAAACGACGCCTTGCTTGGTGTAAGGAGCGTAAATATTGGAAGATTGAACAGTGGAAAAACGTTGTGTGGAGTGAGGAAACACGGTACACAATATGGCGATCCACTGGCAGGGTGTGGGTATGGCGAATGCCCCGAGAACATCATCTGCCAGCGTGTAAAGTGCCAACAGTAAAATTCGGGGGCGGTGGTGTTATGTTGTGGTCGTGTTTTTCATGGAGCCAGCGTGCACCCCTTGCCCTTGTTGTTTTGCGTGGCACTATCACACCACAAGCCTACATTGATGTTTTAAGCACCTTCTTGCTTTCTGCTGTTCAACAGGAATTCGGGGATGGTGATTGCATCTTTCAGCACGATCGAGCACCTGTTCATAATGCACAGCCTTTGACGGACTGGTTACACTACAATAAAATCCCTGTAATGGACTGGCCTACACAGAGTCCTGACCTAAATCCTATAAAGCACCTTTGGTATATGTTGGAACGCCAAATTGGTGGTAGGCCTCACCGACCGACATCGATACCTCTCCTGTGAGCAGGATTCCGTGAAGAATGGGCTGCCATTCCCCAAGAAACCTTCGAGCACTTGACTGAACGTGTGCCTGCGTGAGTGGAAGCTGTCATTAAGGCAAAGGGTTGGCCAACACCATATTGAATTACACCGGCATTACCGATGGAGGGCGCCACGAACTTGTATGTCATTTTCAGCTAGTTGTCCGGATGCTTTTGATCACATAGTGTATCTGGTGACTGGTGGCCACGAGAGTGCGACATTTCATCGTGGTGCTGACAAAAGCAGTCCTGGCCGATGTGACCTGTGTGAGTTGGGGCCATGTCGTCCTAGGACACAGCATCATCACTGGTGAACAAAAACCGTATACCATGGGATGGATCTGATCAGCCAAAATGTACACAGAATTCTTGCCAGTAATACGACCTTGCAGAGTAATCACGGAACCAATGGAATACAACGATATGGCTACCCAAATCGTCACCGAATCTGCGCCTTGTTTCACCCTTGTGAAGCAAACTAGGCCAGAAAACTGAAAACACAAGACTCTTGCGACCAAATGACTTTCTTGCCACGACTCACTGTCCAGCTTTTATGGCTTCTGCAGCACTTTTTCAGCTTACTGGAATCTCCATCACAGAGCAGCTTGTCCTGCAATTGCACGCTTTTGGAGTTCCTTTCGTGTTGTTTTGGTGCTGGCAGCTTTCGGGAATGCGATGTATACTTCTGCAGTCGTCCTCGTACTTTCCGTCACAATCATCTTCAATGACTGACTGTACAATCACTCAACACGCTTTCGTCGGTGTGACTTATCTGATAATCTTTTAACGCTTTCCCTGTACGCGCTAGATATCTTCGATAGAGTGCCCCTCGAAACATCAAACACTTCGACTACCTTGGTTACGGGAGCACCCATCATACGAGCAATAGTGTGCCCTCGTTCTAAGTCAGTCAGTTCCGAAATATTGCGGTGACAAATACACAGAACACTGCTCTGATGCCGACTGACACTTACAACGTATTGAGTACATAGCAAAGGTGCCGTTCGTGGCCAAGTAATACAGCGCATCTGGATTTTCGTTGAAGGGTGCATTTCTCGTGGTGTTCCCTGATTTTTGTCCGATCTCTGTATATGTAGAACGCTAAGACAGCATACGGTAAGTATCGTACTGATGATAATGAAAACGAACCGATTTAAAAATATAAAATAGAACGTAATTATATATTGGGAATTGATACAGGGCAGAAGAAGCAATGCTTCAAAGCATCGCTTTGTGAAGGAAATAGGTGACCACCTACTATGAACGTGCTAACTGTATACCACTATTTGACTGCTGGAAGAGTGAACTATTGTTTCAACAGCGTACTAGGTTAAAATAGCAATCAGCCGTGATCTTGTTGATGGGCACAGTTCGAACCAAACTGAATTTAAGCGGAGGGACTAACAAACTGTCTTTTTCAGTGAATTTGAAACACGCTGAATTAGAGGTGGTAGCAGTGCTGAGTCTGGTGGGCTGTGGAAGATGGAACGCTCGCTGTCGTGTCTCAAAGGGCAATGACCGTCAGGATCCCACCTGGATCATCACACGAGATGAGCAGCCGCCACTGAGGTCACGACAGCCGCGAGTAGCCTGTTTGTTACATTTCCTACAAGGTCAAGCAGGTGCCCTTTTGCAATACGACTTTACCTTTGCACATATGTCTCGCCTTAACTCACGCGCGCTGCAACGTGTTTGTCTACTACCGCAACCAGACAAGTATGTGCGGGACATGGCAAAGAAGTTGACGTGTTACACTGTAGCTAAACTTGTAGCAAATATCTGAAGATGGCAGGTAGAGACTGATGTTGGTACTCCACTGTATTACATCGCAAATGTAACTGAAGTAAACAATCAGTTATAGAATGAAATTTTCACTCTACAGCGGAGTGTGCGCTGATATGAAACTTCCTGGCAGATTAAAACTGTGTGCCGGACCGAGACTCAAACTCGGGACCTTTGCCTTTCGCGGGCAAGTGTTCTACCGACTGAGCTATCCAAACACGACTCACGCCCGGTACTCACAGCTTTACTTCTGCCATTACCTCGTCTCCTACCTTCCAAACTTTACAGAAGCTCTCCTGCGAATCAGTTATAGCTTCCCAAGAGTATCTGCGTCTCTCCAGAGACATTAACTTTCCTTCTAAATAAGAGTTAATTTCATTCACGTCACTGGAATGGTTATCACGCACTCATGGAGGCAACAAGAGAGTAGCAGGTAATTATGTCGAAAGTGAAGTGAAAGAGAATTAAGTGGCGGTACTGTACCTTAACTGCAACAGAGGCTTTTTACAAATCACACTGAGTAATAACAGCAGTCGTTATTTCTGTAATTGCATGGTAACATACTTTTTCATTTCAAAAAGAATGAGTTAAATCAGGGGATACCCAAGAAATTAGATTAAGAAATGAGAGGGTGAAATTGGCGGACGAGGGCTTGCTGTATGAGTAGCGTAATTAGTGACGATAGCAAATGTAAAGAGGATATAAAATACAGACTTACGACAGCAAGAAAACATTTATGGAAAAGAGGAAAAGGCTAATGTTAACGTTTATGTTTTGAGAAGTATTTTCAGAACTCACTTATCTGTAGCATAACATTATGAAGAAGTGAAACGAAGGTGATAAACTGTTCAGAGGTGAAGATGCTCGCAGATTTTTAAAGGCGATGTTGCTGAAGAACGCTGAAGGTTACATTCGTGGATCTGATGTCTAATAAAGAGGTACTGGATCGAATCAGGGAAGAAATAAGTGTGTGGCACAGCTGTACTAAAAGAAGGACTCAGTTGAAAGGACACATAAAGAGGCACTAAATAGTAATTAAAATTATTTATAATCGGTCTTGATTGCAGTCGATGCTAACTTCTGGCCGGTTTCGGCCTTTTAATTACGGGCCATCATCAGAGTTTGCAGTGTAATAACTAAAGTGAAAGTGTTATATTACGTAGAGATGCCAATGATGTTAAAGCACGCTCTAAACTGAAACATCATTACCCATCTGGATGACCGGAGATGCCACGTAACCCGTTGCGGAGGCCTCAGTTACTGTAACTGAAGCTGATGGTTAAGCAGTCACTAGTTATACAAGGTGTTACAAAAAGGTACGGCTAAACTTTCAGGAAACATTCCTCACACACAGAGAAAGAAAATATGTTATGTGGACATGTGTCCGGAAACGCTTAATTTCCATTTTAGAGCTCATTTTAGTTTGTTCCTCCACCTACGCTCAATGGAGCACGTTATCATGATTTCATACGGGATACTCTACCTGTGCTGCTAGAACATGTGCCTTTACAACTACGACACAACATGTGGCTCATGCACGATGGAGCTCATGCACATTTCAGTCGAAGTGTTCGTACGCTTCTCAACGACAGATTCGGTGACCGATGGATTGGTAGAGGCGGACCAATTCCATGGCCTCCACGCTCTCCTGACCTCAATCCTCGTTATTTGCATTTATGGGGGCATTTGAAAGCTCTGTCTACGCAATCGCGGTACCAAATGTAGAGATTCTTCGTGCTCGTATTGTGGCGGCTGTTATACAATACGCCATTCTCCAGGACTGCATCAGCGCATCAGGGATTCCATGCGACGGAGGGTGGATGCATGTATCCTCGCTAACGGAGGACATTTTGAACATTTCCTGTAACAAAGTGTTTGAAGTCACGCTGGTACGGTCTGTTGTTGTGTGTTTCCATTCCATGATTAATGTGATTTGAAGAGAAGTAATAAAATGAGCTCTAACGTGGAAAGTAAGCGTTTCGGGACTCATGTCCACATAACATCTTTTCTTTCTTTGTGTGTGAGGAATGTTTCCTGAAAGTTTGGCCCTACCTTTTTGTAACATCCTGTATAGGAAGGGCGCTCCAGAGCTTAAAGCTTCGCCGGCAGCCAATGGGGAACGAAATACATATCGTTTTTAATCTTCATTATTAAATATTTATGTTTTATATTTAACTAATCAAGAAACGAGTTTATATTCATTTATGGTTCATAGCCTATGTTACAGCCAGCCTCATAAAATGTATTAAAATTTAGTGTAATTCGTTAAGAGTATCGTCTGGAGTAAATAATTAGCACTATAAGATCGTTAACTCTATCGCTACTGCTATTTATTCGTAATAAAGTCAAATGTATGGCGTTTTAGTACGAAAATTATACGTATTGATTTATTTGTATTAGTAGTTAGTTATTTAAAGTCTTAAAAAACACTAGAAAAAACTAATGGCAAAAACTTATTACACTAAAGATCGCTGTTCTCTAACACTGTTATATAAAATTGTAAATAGTAATTAATTTGATATTGGAAGGAAATGCGGGGAGTAAGACTGGTAGAGGAAGACCAAAGCTTGATTATAATAAAAAAGTTCAGGTGTTCGTTAGGTCACAGAAACTACGCAGAAATGAAGAGACTTGCATAGGATAGAATAGTGTCGAGTGTTGCATCATACGAGTCGTCCGACAGAAGGTCACGAGAAGGGAGCTGTGGTACGGCAGACTACCACGAGTCACCGAGAATGGCGCGTGCCTCAGCGGAATATTCCGTAGACATCCCGAACTCCACAACAGTTGGGATGCCTCCACTATTGGCAGACTGACAAGGGAACCTCCCCATCACACCCCCTCTGATTTAGTTATAAGTTGGCACAGTGGATAGGCCTTGAAAAACTGAACATAGATCAATCGAGAAAACAGGAAGGAGTTGTGTGGAACTACGAAAAAATAAGCAAAATATACAAACTGAGTAGTCCATACGCAAGATACGCAACATCAAGGATAGTGTGGGCTCAGGAGTGCCGTGGTCCCGTGGTTAGCGTGAGCAGCTGCAGGACGAGAGGTCCTTGGTACAAGTCTTCCTTCGGGTGAAAAATTTAATTTTTTATTTTCAGACAGTTCATGTTGCAGTTTATGTGACAAACTATTATGTTTTCATCACTTTTTTGGGAGTGATTATCACATCCACAAGAAAACCTAAATCGGGCAAGGTAGAAGAATCTTTTTACCCATTAGCCAAGTGTTGCAGTTTATGTGACAAACTCTTATGTTTTCATCACTTTTTTGGGAGTGATTATCACATCCAGAAGAAAACCTAAATCTGGCAAGGTACAAGAATCTTTTTACCCATTCGCAACTGTACAAGTTAGGTGGGTCTACAACATATTCCTCTCATGTGACGCACATGACGTGTAGAATATATCACACGTGTTTTCCTGTGGAGGAATCGGTTGACCTATGACCTTGTGATCAAATGTTTTCGGTTCCCATTGGTGAGGCCGTCCTTTCGTGTACTAATCGCACGGTTCTGCGGTGCGGTCGTGAAACATAGACACTAAACTTATTACAGTGAACTGCCTATCTTGCGCATGGACTACTCAGTTTGTATATTTTGCTTAATTTTTCATAGTTCCACACAACTTCTTCCTATTTTCTCGATTTATCTGCGTTCAGCTTTTCAAGGCCTGTCCACTGTGCCAACTTATAACTAAAACTGAGGGGGGTGCAATGGGGTGGTTCCCCTGTGAGTGGGCGTGGATGGATTTTCTGCAAATCCCGAAATTTCACTTTACTGAATATTCAGTGTTTTCCATTAAGTCCCTGGAAATTTTCTGGTGGTTAGTTCGTTAGTTTGGCGAATATGATCAAGAGTGTGGCGTCGATTAGCAGCTGTGAAGGGGGCTGGACCATCAACGATGGCCGCGGGTGAGAAACAAGTCAGTCATGTTGCTGACTAAGAAGCTTAAAAGCTTAACAAATTTTGGCAGTTTTTCGGACCTTTCAAAATCTGGAAGTACGTCGCAGACCATCGTGGACATTGAACACGGAATTTCGAGATGCAGACGCGCGTGATAATGCTGCGACATTAATTCTGTAGGAAAGGCGGATCCGCAACTCTCAGTATCAGAGGAAAGGCTGGTGCTATCATTCTGGGGAAGCTTTATGTCAAATAAGGGCGCTAATAGTTAGCTAGTCGAACAAAGGACTTGGAGTGGTTTAAATAGAGGAAATAAACTGTGTTATTTCTGAGAAAACTGGAGTGTTTTCTTTTGGTGCGAGTTACCGATATTCGCCTCTGTCAACTGTAGCCACGAGACTCAGCTTTTCTGAGGTTGTCTAGGACGTTGCAAAGAGCAAGTTGGTTCAGTGGGATGGTGGCTGCTCTCACCATTACACAAACATAGTGGTGCATCTAGTTCTTACACGTGCGCTGATTAACACTGAGATGCCCACAGTGGTGTAATTGCATCATGCAGTGGGATCGCGTGCTTTACAAAGGCCAAGTTCATGTGGATTACGGCTAGAACGCGCTTTCGTAGCGTTTCTTCTTCAACAAGAGAATTGTTGGGTGTAGAAGGACATCCTCTACCAGCCACAATAAAAGGTTATTTATTTCTCACACGACCGAATTCGGGCTTGCTCCCATCCTCAGGTGTTTATACATTCATGTACATATTTGTACTGCTGGAGATCACTGTATAAATACAAAAACATATTTTTTTTATTTACTGGTGATATCCAACAGTATAAACATGTACATGAATGTATAAACACCTGAGGATGGGCGCAAGCCCGAAACCGGTCGTGTGACAAATAAATAACCCTTTATTGTGACTGGTAGCGGATATTTTTCTACACCCTATAAAGGAATAGTCACGGAGTTCGAAGCATCCATTGTGGGTAAAATTCATTTACGAGAATTTTTGTAATAATTGTATTAAGAGCACTGGAACCTGTTAATATGTTAATCACCAGTTAACACGAAACGAAAATGTTGGATGTCGGCAGAGGATAGAAGAAAGGCGTCACTTCGGGAACTATCCATACACCTGACGGCATTTGCAAATCACTTCCCACGCAGTCGATGTGTGACAGAGTTGATTGGTCTCTGCATAAATGTAACCCTCATTAGGGAATGGAGCAGGAGCGCCTAGTTTTACAGTCGCTGCGAAAATACTCTGTATCACGTAGTTTACGAAGAGTTGTCGAGTACCTCCTATGATGACCTGAAGTGACTGTAGGGAAACCCTAAAGCAGTGATGGAACTAGCCGCAATAGTGGCAGCTATTAGGAATTTCAGGCTTCGCTAGGAAACATGACTCAACGACAGTCTGCGACAATTTGTGTTTCCCCGTATTTGCGACGCCTGCCTCCGTCGAAAACGTTGTCCGTCCTCCCAAACGACGGTGCAGAATGTCAAGGACACGGCATTACAGAAACTTGATGCGGCATCTTCCAGACCTCAGTTATACGGTTCTTTCCCCGCCTCTCTCTTAACGTTCTTGCAGAGCGACTCGTTGTAACGAATTTTATCGCTAATTCTGTGTGGGGAAAACGCTGTAGATCCACAACCTTTGCTGACCAGGTTCCAAAGACACTTATGTTACTTTGCTATTGTTACATCGGTTAATCATTGGGGAAGATTTTACACAAAGTTCAGAAGATTTTGAAGTAAGTTTAGATACAATGCAGGCGAAGTATGTTTCCGTTCTATCTTAAACTGAATGTTCTTCTAGTTGCTGGAGTCTTAGCCGAATTGGACTGGTACGCAACATACCGTTTAGTTTATTTCCGAGATGTACGACGGGGTCCGATGGGTGCTTTAGGCAGATTAACCGAACAAATCCTTATCACTTTCTTAGAGCAACGACATCCGAATCGGTAGTGTTTTAATAAAGATAAGGTCAGGTTACAAACTGTTGGCACAGCATGATAAGCTTGCTGTAGCCCAAATCGTTGTCATTCACGCCGGCGTTCCTTTCGTCAGTGACGAAACTAAACGCCCAGGACTGCACCAGGCAACTTGGCACTAGCCTATCATCCCCCATTTAACTACGCTGTTGCCGCAACTCACTTCGAGGGACACCACTCGCCAGTTATCCACACGAGATCCATAAGACACCTCCTATTACTCTTCCAGCGGCCGATAACGGCATCATTTACACCAGCGTAGGCTCATTGCGTATCAGGTTTTGTGATTTGTACTTACTTCTGTCAACAGCAAAAATTAAAATAAAATAAAATAAAATAAAAAATAAAATGTACTCCCTCTTCTGTGTTTTGTAGGTTTCAATAAACGCCCGATCTTTGTTCAGACGCTGAAGAAAGAAAATTTGCTCTGATTTGCTACTGGAAATATGAGAATGTCACTGAAGTCTGAAGACAGTTTAGAAGGACTTTTCAATGAAGCCCATCAACGCGGTCTATCACTGAATGCATCAAATATAGGTCTGAAGCAACTGGAACTGTTCAAGACACCCAGCGAAAACATTCAGATGTCTATGAGTCTCAGAAAAGAAGAACAACTACTGGAAACCGTCCTCCGATCCACAAGGAAATCATTGCGACATGTAGCTCTTGAGACAAAAGTCCGTGAAGCCACCTCATTTTTGAGTGAGCCAATTGATAAAATCACATTTCAAGTTAGCCCACACTCTTAATGAAAATTTTTCTGTTCGAGTGGTACATTTTATAACGGCAGTTCGTGGGTAAATGTGCGTAAGACGCATATTTGCCAAGGTTAATTGTCTGGAATGATGGGGTTACTTTTAAGTTAAATGGAACAATTGATCAATACGATTGCAAACATAATGGTCTTTAGAATCCGTATGTTGTTGTAGAATACCACTTGAACTGTCCTGGGTTTAAAGTGTGGCATTGAAAAAAAGCGAGAGACTTCGTAGAACGATCCCGGTTTAGACTTTCCGTGGTTTCCCTAAATTACTTCGGCCAATTTAGTGGTGATTCCTACCCTAAAGCTGTGGCCGACTATCTGTCCCCTCCTTGTTGTTCTTAAGTCGTGATACCACTACATGTCCAATGTCCTTGTAAGATGAATAAAACTACTACTACTACCACCATTCGTTTTTGACAGCACAATGACTAACTTTATTTAGACTTCGTATTAGGTCCTTGAGATCATACGTTGAGGATATGTTTGCTGTAGAAATTTTCTCACAGTGAAATGGATCACCTTCTCTGTTCCACGACGAAGCATTGCTTCGTCTTGGAGCTAATTTCATGGATGAAATGGGGTAAGAAGTCTTAATAAATTCCGCCTGCGTTTCCTTAATTTGACATCCATTGACTTCTTATTATGGAGATACTTACAAGAAAAGTCTAGTAACAACACGGCCGGCACCAATCCATGCGCAGGACGAGGAGGAGATTAAAAGACAGAAGCTTCAAATTCTCGTTCCGCAGTTTCTTGGATGTTATCATTCAATTGTTCCACGATATCAGTTTTGTCTGGGTAACAACAGTCATTAGCTTGAACATTTTTTTAAAGCGAAATGGGTAAATTGTTGTCAAAATACCTAGAATACGTAAATGCATTCTTGAGTTACAGAGCGTTGAAGGCGCGCCGTGTACCGTGCAGATTCTCGGCGTAAAATCAAACAGTCTGCGTGTGACTTAGGGTATAAATGGCGGCTAAGTTGCAGAGCTCACCTGCGCACATGATATGATTTAATATTTAAATTTCTCTGTTGGTATTTAAGTATATTTCTTCTTATATGCCCGTTTTAATTTTGCTATAAAGTTTAGAGGAAATCTGATTATCTGGGAAGAAAATAACGATCCCACATTTTTCTTAGAGACTCTCCGGAACTTGGTCTTTTTACGGAATTCGTTGCTGAGACCGTGTTTTGTTTGCACTGTTCGTAACAGAATGGATACTACAAAAACTCAGGAAGGTACCGTAATTTTTTATTTAAACAAAATTATGTCACTCAACATGTTATTAACTGTTTGTATGTATTAACAGACTAAATTGGTCAAATTCAGTTATGCAGGACTGACTGTAGAGAACGCTGTTAGCTTGAACAAGTAAGTTAATTTATTCTGGTTGATCTGTTGTTGTTGTGGTCTTCAGTCCTGAGACTGGTTTGATGCAGCTCTCCATGCTACTCTATCCTGTGCAAGATTCTTCATCTACCAGTACCTACTGCAACCTACATCCTTCTGAATCTGGTTGATCTAATTCACTGTAAAATCTCTTTGCAGTTACCCTGGGCGCAAATAGCTCCTGTGATATCCCCGTGGTAAAATAGTCGAATTGTGGGCCCCCGAAATCATGAAACATTACAGTTTACGAATCATAGTGACAGTAAACATGTCTATGTTGTAACGAACTGCACATAAACAAAAGTTCACCTTACATGAATTAAGATTCGCTGTAAGCTTACTTGCTACCGCTTGCGAAGGCTCCAAAACACACTCCATCGACTGCTAAGTTGAATCCCCGAACAGAGCTTCGTATATTTCCCATAACAGTCGGTTGTTGTTTCCCTTGTAAGTTTCTCTGGATGGGACCTATTCTAGCCAGTCAGGAGTCCTATTAACATCTGACGTCACAGTCTGCAAGGTGGGGTTCCACAGAGAAAGCTAGTTAACTCACAAAACAGAATGCCCACACCTACGGGTTGCTCTGTTATCTTTCTCAATTGATTTTAAAGAAATTGTTTAGTGAAAAAAATTGATTTCTCCCATTTGATAGCCTCATTCATCAACTTCATCATGGTCCGCTTATCATTTCGTTTTTGATCGTAGCTATTGTGATTTTAGGAATTAAGTATCCCACTGCAAAAAATCTGAATAGTTAGCAATGAAAAATAGGGAGCGCTATCAGATTGTGTTTGGTGCCTGTTTGGTCAAACATTGCTACGTATAAAATGTACCTAAAATACTGAATTATTCCAAAAGATTGGGAGGACATCTACATTGCTTGAAGAAAAAGTGAAGCACCCAGAAAGGGGGGAGTGCACTAAATGATACTTAGTGGGTTTAGAGGGTAAGTGATGTTATTGCAGTGATTATGAAATCGAGTCAAATTTAGAAAAGCATTTAGCAATATGAGCTCACTTATGTGTATGACAGACAATGTTCACAGGTCTGGATGTACGCAATGTTTCGATTGGGAAGAGTGTCCGCTTCTATATCTACATGGATACTCTGCAACTCACACTTAAATGCCTGGCATAGGGTTCATCGAATCACGTACACCCATGAATAGCGCGCGGAAAGACGAACACCTGTATCCTTCCGTGCGAGCTCTGATTTCCGTTATTTTAATACAATTATCGTTTCTACCTATGTAGGTCGGCGTTAACAAAATATTTTCGCTTTCGGAGGAGAAAGTTGTTGATTGAAATTTCGTAATAAGATACCGCCGCAACGAGAAACGCCTGTGTTTTAATGATGTCCACTCCAAATCCTGTGTCACGTTCGTGACGCTCTCTCCTCAATTTCTCAATAGTACAAAACATGCTACTCTTCTTTGAACTTCCTCGTTGTACTCTGTTAATCCTGTCTGGTAAGGATACCACAGCGCACAGCAGTACTCCAAAAGCGGACGGACGAGCGTAGTGTAGGCAATCTCTTTAGTAGATGTTCAGATGTTCAGATGTGTGTGAGTTCCTAAGGGACAAAACTCCTGAGGTCATCGGTCCCTAGACTTACACTAAACTAACTTATGGTAAGAACAACACACACACCGACGCCCGAGGGAGGACTCGAACCTCCGGCGGGAGGGGTCGCTTTAGTAGTTCTGTCACATTTTCTAAGTGGTCTGTCAACAAAACGCAGTGTTCGGTTCCCTTCCCCATAACATTTTCTACGCGTTCTTTCCAATTTAATTAGTAAGTAATTGTAATTCATAGGTATTTAGTTGAACTTATGGACTTCAGATTTGATTGATTTATCGTGTACCCGAAGTTCAACGGATTCCTTTTACCACTCATGTGGATGCCTCACACTTTTCGTTATTTGGTGTCAACTGCCAATATTCGCATCATAACGACATCTTTTATAACCTTTTTTCAATTTTTTAAAATCTTCTGATGACTTCACTAGACGATAAATGATATAATCATCTGCTAACAACCTAAGACGGCTGCTCAGATTGTTCCTAAATCGTTTGTATTGATAAGGAAGAACGGAGAACCTATAACATCGCCATGAGGAACGTCAGAAATAACTTCTGTTTACTCGCTGACTTTCCGTCAGATACTACGATCTATGGCCTTTCTGACAGGAAATCGCGAATCCAGTCATGTAACTGATATGATATTTCAGAAGTATGAAATTTGATTGCAAGCCACTTGTGACATACACTGTCAAAAGCCTTCTGGAAATCTAGATATATGGAATGAATTTGAAATCCCTTGTCAATAGCAGTCAGCACCTCGTGTGAGTAAAGAAGTAGTTGTATTTTACAAGAACGATGTTTCCTGAAACCTTGTTTACTGTGTGTATTAGACCTTTCTCTTCAAGGTAATTCATAATGTTCGAATACAATATATGTTCAAAATACTGCTGCATATCGACATTATGATATGCGCCTGTAATGTAGTGTATTACTCTTATTGCCACTATTGAATGTTGGTGTAACCTGTGCAACTTTCCAGTCTTTGGGTAAGGATCTTTCGTCGAGTGAGCTGTTCAATATGACTGTCAAGCGTGGGGCTACTGCATCAGCACAGAGCTGATAAATAATCTGGACCAGAGGCCTTGCCTTTATTAAGTGGCTGAAACTGCTTCGCTACACCGAGGACATCTACTTTTAAGTTACTCATGTCATAAAGAAGTTGTATCCTCTCCGAGCGAAGCTGGACCACAACTGTTGTAACTAGTCCTTGATATCCCGGATTCTGAATTCCGGCTCTGGGTTGGAGTAAATGTTCAAGCTGGTCCCACACGTTTTCTATCAGAGACATAACTGAGGATCTTGCCGACCATGGGGGTATTTCAACACTATGCAAACAGTTCTCAGAGATACATGCCACGTGTCGGTGAACATTGGCTTCTTGAAAAATGGTACCACAGTACTGTTGCACGGGAGGTAGCTTATGAGGACGTAAGTGTCACGGTATACCAGTTTTGTCTGAGTTCCCTCAGTTACTACCAGCTGTGCCCGAAGTCATACTCAATGACTCCTCACACCACAACACCAGGAGTATCACTCACCATTCAAGTCATTCATCAGCATCCCATGCTTCCTGATCATAGAACCACGCCAATGTGTGTGTGGTGTTAATGGCAGCCTACACATTGGACGGAAATTTTCTTGTCTGGCTACTGCCAATCCCTGACCAATGGTGTGAGATGACTCAGAATATTGCAGGGAGTCCATTACGCGTTCTTGGATGGCAGACGCAGATGTGTTAAGAATGTTATGTTGTAAGTGCACAATACAGCGATCCCCCATTGTGGTGGTCAGACTTGACAGGCCGAAACATTGATGATGAATATACCTGCTCTCGCAGTCCCACGCAGTCTAACCTTGGACCTATATAAAATCTGAATGCAAAAGAATCTGGATATGACACGATTCGACTAGCATGCCAAATGGAGACCCACAGTGAAGTTTTCGCAAATTCTGTCAGGTGCTCAGTGCTATCTCACACAAGTACACAGCATCCCTATGTCCTTGCAGTGTTCACTCAACCTCTGAAACTGTGATGATGATGACGTTTGTTATGTGGGGCGTTCAACGACGCGGTCATCAGCGCCAGTACAAACTCCCAATTGAAACTTCCTGGCAGATTAAAACTGTGTGCCGCACCGAGACTCGAACTCCGGATCTTTGCCTTTCGCGGGCAAGTGCTCTACCGTCTGAGCTACCCAAGCACGATTCACAGATTCAATTCCGCCAGTACCTCGTCTCCTACCTTCTCTTTGCTCCTCGCAGTGGGAAAACGTTGTGGAGTGACAAATCACGGCACGCAATGTGGCGATCTGATGGCATAGTGTGGGTACGCCTGCGAAAGTGTAAGCTGTCATCAAGGCTAAGCGTGGGCCAACACCATATTGAATTCCAACATTACTGATAGAGGGCGCCACGAAGTAGTAAGTTATTTTCAGCCGGGTGTCCATATTCTATTGACCATATAGTGTATCACTACTCTGTTTGTCAAATATATTAGTCGTATGTCGTTAGAATGCACTTAACACGTGATAATAGAAGCGACTTCACTATAACAAAAGTTCGGAATAATAATAATAATAATAATAATAATAATAATAATAACATATTAACCATTGCAATGTTAATTGTAAGCAGAATCTCTAAGGATGTGTTGGTAAATCTAATAATGAGAAAGAACATGACGGCCCTAGTCTTGAAAGGTAAAATAAATGTACATTCTAAAAAGGAGAAGGAGAAGAAGAAGGGAGAAATAAATCAACGACGCACCTCGAAGGAATTATCCGAATAAGGCGAAAACCGATAGAAGCGATGCACATGTACAGACAAACAAATGATTACAGTTTCAGAAAACAATGTATGATTTATTCAAGAGAAAGAGTTTCTCAAATTGAGCAAGTCAGAAAAGAGTTCATCCGCCTCTGGCCCTTACGCATGCAATTATTCGACTTGGCATTGATCGATAGAGTTGTTTATGTCCCTCCGCGGGATGTGCGAAATAATTTTGCTCGTCAGTTGCTGTGCCACGACATTGGGGATATTATAAGAAAGCCCTTATCGAGCAGGTTCATGTCGTTTTAGTCACCTGGGTTATATGGGCATATGCCCAGTCACACTGAAAACCATTCACTTCTCTAGTAAAACCAAGGTGTGCTGAATATAAATTCCTGTTAATCCTTTCTTTCTTGCAATAAAGTGCATTTTTCTCATTTTTATAGTAAACAGAATAATCCGCCTAGGTCCTTCAGCAGAGACAGTACAACGCCTATTGAACACATGAATCTCACACCGTTTCGGCCCTACGCAGTGCTAAGCTTTTTACTGCACAACGCAATGAGGTAGCAACTGATGTTGACAGAGTTATTTCCAAATATATGCAGGACTCAGATAGTGGGTGTGGAGATTCTGAGGCTTTTGCTTTGAAATCTTTTGAACAATATGTTGCATGGGAACCAAGCCTTGGCGATAAAGGTTAATAAGGAGAAGATGGTTGTTGTAATCGAAGAAAAAGACTGTCGAGAAAATGGAGCAGTTTTTTTACGTTGAACAGTATTGTCAAATAAAGGTTCCTATAACAGCTAACTATGTAGCTAGATTTTATAAAGACTATTGAATGTCTTTTCAATGCATTTCCGAAAAGGCATCTATTTTCGATGCACCCAAGTGCCTCTAGATTAAGGGCCACTATCAACCTCCAAAGGGATCACCATCCTGTCTGCCCCAATCTTCAATGCTTGTGTGTGTGTGGGGGGGGGGGCAGCTGGATACCATGTTGTAAAAGACACTCTCTAAGTACTTGCTCTGGACATCATTTCCAGCAATCTGTCGACGTTGGGCGATAGATCAAAACATGAAATTGATGAAGTTCTGGCAACATTGAGGATTGTATTGCAATTTAGGTATTTCAGGTTTGAGAACTGCTATTACACACAAAAAGACTGACTGGCAATGGGATTCTTCCTTAGCTGTTTGTTTAGCAAATATTTTTGTCACTAGTTTCGAACGCGAAGTTAAGGGAAAATTTTCATACCATACCAAGACGGTAATGTTGTGGTGCAGGTACGTTGACGACATTTTGTTAGTGTATGATGGCAACAGTGATGCGAACGATCAGGGTTTTAATTATGTAAATAATCTCCACCCGAAGATCCAGTTCATTATGCAGCATAGTTTATCATGATCACTACCTTACCTATAATTGCAGAATTATAGCTTTATCTTTGATTTTTACTGGGAACCTACGTGCACTCATTCTGTGGTTCATTGTACCTCAAAGCATCCCCTTAAGTACAAAATCGCTGCTGTTAGAGATATGGTGAACAGGATGCTTAACATGGTCTCGTCCCGTGAAGATTTTGACAGAGAATGTCAACTTACCCAGGTTATAGACTTACATAATGGTTACGAGGCTAACTTTGTCGGTGATATCAACATGGGCAATTTAAAGAAGAGAGGTCCGAATCTGAAGCCAGTTAGTATCCACGGCATTACCCTGCAGCCTGTTCTTAAGACTCCCCTTCATGGCTCATGTTTACCATCGGATCTCCCACTACGGTAGGATTTCCGAGAGATACTAGTCTTGTTGTTGTGGCCTTCAGTCCTGAGATTGGTTTGATGCAGCTCTCCATGCTACTCTATCCTGTGAAAGCTTCGTCATCTCCCAGTACCTGCTGCAGCCTACATCCTTCTAAATCTGCTTAGTGTATTCATCTCTTGGTCTCCCTCTACGATTTTTACCCTCCACGGTGCCCTCCAATACTAAATTGGTGATCCCTTGATGCCTCAGAACATTTCCTACTAACCGATCCCTTCTTCTAGTCAAGTTGTGCCACAAACTCCTCTTCTCCCCAATTCTATTCAATACCTCCTCATTAGTTATGTGATCTACCCATCTAATCTTCAGCATTCTTCTGTAGCACCACATTTCGAAAGCTTACATTCTTGTCTAAACTATTTATCGTCCATATTTCACTTCCATACGTGGCTACACTCCATACAAATACTTTCAGAAACGACTTCCTGACACTTAAATCTATACTCGATGTTAACAAATTTCTCTTCTTCAGAAACACTTTCCTTGCCATTGCCAGTCTACATTTTATATCCTCTCTACTTCGACCATCATCAGTTATTTTGCTCCCCAAATAGCAAAAATCATTTACTACTTTAAGCGTCTCATATCCTAATCTAATTCCCTAGTCGCAGGATCAGTATTCCCTCACGTGTTCCAACATTTCTACGGAATCCAAACTGATCTTCCCCAAGGTCGGCTTCTCCCAGTTTTTCCAGTCGTCTGTAAAGAATTCGAGTTAGTATTTTGCAGCTGTGACTTATTAAACTGATAGTTCAGTAATTTTCACATCTGTCAACACCTGCTTTCTTTGGGATTGGAATTATTATATTCTTCTTGAAGTCTGAGGGTATTTCGCCTGTCTCATACATCTTGCTCACCAGATGAGAGAGTTTTGTCAGGACTGGCTCTCCCAAGGCCGTCCAGTAGTTCTAATGGAATGTTGTCTACTCCCGGTGCCTTCTTTCGACTAGTCTTATAACAAAAAATATTTCTGCAGTATATTTTATTCTCCAGAAGATTGGCCAAAAATAGAGGCATAGGGAAAGGTCTTCTGTTTGTAAGTTCGATACAACTGTAGTTTATAATGTTCAATGAGGGGACTGCCCGAAGAGACATTTTGGCCTGACTGGCAGATTTTGGAGTGTGCGTTTCCAAGAGCATCTTAAATTGGCCAGTTCGAAATCTAACCTATATGCACACCTTCGTGAAACGGGTCATATATTTGGCAACCTACTCACCAGTTTATTATTTTGACTGTCTGTCTTCTTATTTGTAATTATGTTACTTTTTTAGTCATTATATTTACCTTTTCTTGAATGACCATTTCGTATGTCTAAAAAGTAAGTTTTAATTTCCTCTACTTGGTGATCCTACTTATTTTTACGCGTATTACTTTCGTCATCGTTATATTTACTTTTCCCTGAATGAAAAATTGTTGTCTTTCACTTCTTTATCGTTATATCTTTGGATACATTCTCTCACTGTTAGGACGCTTCCAAACCTTCCGTATTCAAAAATCCCGCTGCGTTTGCTTTATGTCGTCTTTTTACCGCAGCTCACTAGAACCCCTCTGACACAATGTCATTTTTTGTGTTGGTTCACACCCGTCTGCCTTCCACGCCGCACCATTGCAACCACCAAGGGGTGTAGATACATTCCCTGTTCATGTTTCTTCATCTACGTCCTTTGCTGTCTCATTATCTTAAAATTCTGGTGTGGTTAGGTGTCATTTCACTTGATGTATTTTGTGGGAAAGTAATAATAATAATAATAATAATAATAATAATAATAATAATAGTGTTAATAACTGTGTCAAAATGATATATTTAATTTAGTGTCCTCCATTTCATGGATTCCATCCGGATACACTTATCGGTTTGTTGTTCAATCAGCCTTATGATTTTGACACTTGTTCACAACGACGTGAGAGTAAGTGAAGGGGGTAGGGGGGTTGATGATTTAGCTCGCCGGAGGTCCCAATTTTGATCTTTCCTAATCTATGTCTTTCGTTTCACACAAAGCACTTATACACTCCTGGAAATTGAAATAAGAACACCGTGAATTCATTGTCCCAGGAAGGGGAAACTTTATTGACACATTCCTGGGGTCAGATACATCACATGATCACACTGACAGAACCACAGGCACATAGACACAGGCAACAGAGCATGCACAATGTCGGTATTGCTACAGTGTATATCCACCTTTCGCAGCAATGCAGACTGCTATTCTCCCATGGAGACGGTCGTAGAGATGCTGGATGTAGTCCTGTGGAACGGCTTGCCATGCCATTTCCACCTGGCGCCTCAGTTGGACCAGCGTTCGTGATGGACGTGCAGACCGCGTGAGACGACGCTTCATCCAGTCCCAGACATGCTCAATGGGGGACAGATCCGGAGATCTTGCTGGCCAGGTAGTTGACTTACACCTTCTAGAGCACGTTGGGTGGCACGGGATACATGCGGACGTGCATTGTCCTGTTGAAACAGCAAGTTCCCTTGCCGGTCTAGGAATGGTAGAACGATGGGTTCGATGACGGTTTGGATGTACCGTGCACTATTCAGTGTCCCCTCGACGATCACCAGAGGTGTACGGCCAGTGTAGGAGATCGCTCCCCACACCATGATGCCAGGTGTTGGCCCTGTGTGCCTCGGTCGTATGCAGTCCTGATTGTGGCGCTCACCTGCACGGCGCCAAACACGCATACGACCATCATTGGCACCAAGGCAGAAGCGACTCTCATCGCTGAAGACGACACGTCTCCATTCGTCCCTCCATTCACGCCTGTCGCGACACCACTGGAGGCGGGCTGCACGATGTTGGGGCGCGAGCGGAAGACGGCCTAACGGTGTGCGGGACCGTAGCCCAGCTTCATGGAGACGGTTGCGAATGGTCCTCGCCGATACCCCAGGAGCAACAGTGTCCCTAATTTGCTGGGAAGTGGCGGTGCGGTCCCCTACGGCACTGCGTAGGATCCTACGGTCTTGGCGTGCATCCGTGCGTCGCTGCGGTCCGGTCCAAGGTCGGCGGGCACGTGCACCTTCCGCCGACCACTGGCGACAACATCGATGTACTGTGGAGACCTCACGCCCCACGTGTTGAGCAATTCGGCGGTACGTCCATCCGGCCTCCCGCATGCCCACTATACGCCCTTGCTCAAAGTCCGTCAACTGCACACACGGTTCACGTCTACGCTGTCGCGGCATGCTACCAGTGTTAAAGACTGCGATGGAGCTCCGTATGCCACGGCAAACTGGCTGACACTGATGGCGGCGGTGCACAAATGCTGCGCAGCTAGCGCCATTCGACGGCCAACACCGCGGTTCCTGGTGTGTCCGCTGTGCCGTGCGTGTGATCATTGCTTGTACAGCCCTCTCGCAGTGTCCGGAGCAAGTATGGTGGGTCTGACACACCGGTGTCAATGTGTTCTTTTTTCCATTTCCAGAAGTGTATATCGTTTTTTCTTCGTAGTGTGTCATGGCACTATTCGAACAATTTCCTGTTTTATTCATTTTGACGATTTCACCTCTTGAGGGGTTTGATTTTTGATTATGAACGTTCGGGGCATCTTAGTGCGCTGATGTGTCACTGTTGTAAGCATATTTCAATTTTGATGTTTCTGTCTGTTTGAATATAAGTTCTATAAAAATATTTTAAAATTAGTTTTCTTAAAATTCTCGAAAACATATTAATTTTTACAGTATTTTTAAAGGATTCTTATAGTATTTTTTTCATATCTGTTACATGAGATTCTTTCCTTCGTATGTAATTCACCTGGGTATGCTATTTAGTGCAGCGAAACCGGTTGTGACAGTAACGAAACCACACATCAGAGCTTCCTTGTAGTTGATTTTATTTCCATTCATGATGAAGCTTAACGGCTGTGGCTGCCCGCATTACGTAGTTCTCACCGACGTGAGTAGAACTGTCTTCAGTGACGAGCCTCGCCTCCAACTGAGTCCCGAGGACCAACCAAGACGTGTCCAGAGACTGCGCGGACAGTTTTGCGATACCAACCTAACTGTCACCCTCCATATGGCCCAGAAATCAGCAGTGATGGTCTCATTTCATGGCATGACCCCTCTGGTTGTCATCTGCGGCATCCTTACAGGAGGGCGGTACGTCAACAGTATTCTACGCTCTGTTTTGCTGCCCTTCGTGGCAAGGCATCCTCGGCTTACATTTCAGCAAGATAATGCCCGCCCACACAAGGTGAGAGTTTCTACTGTTTGTCTTCGTGCTTGCCCAAGGCTACCTTGGCCAGTAAGGTCGCCGAATCACTTCCCAGTTTACAAAGTTTGGAGCATTGCGGACAGTGGCTTCCAACCATTTCGGGATTTTGACGATCTAACGCTTCGATTGGACAGAATTTGGCACCATATCCCTCAGGAGGACATCCAACTCTTATCAAATCATGGTTGCATAAGGTCCAGAGGTGTCCAATGTGTTATTGACTTGCTCAATGAGTGAAGCTCTTTCTATGTTAACTCCTCCAATTTTTTTCTGAAAATGTAATCTTTGTTTGTTTGTACATGCACATCACATGTACTGATTTCCGTCCCATGAGTATAATTGCTTCGTGGTGCATCGTTCTTGTCTTACAAGGAGACGGCACAACCGTGGGGTCGGGGATTTGTCCGCAATTTTGTGTGGTGAGAGAGGACCCCTAACACCTCACGTGGTTAAAATATTAGGACGCACTACTCGGAAAATCCCGAGGAAAGTCGATCAAAAGTTTCTTAGATGCTTTATGAGTATAAAATGTTAGTCCCTTGCTGAGCTGCCGTCTGATCTACATGGTTAGCACTCGGACCCTTGCGCCAGAGGTCTCGCACATTTTCTTCTTCTGGTGCTTGCAAAATTGCAGCGCTGTTACAGGAGAATCGTGAAATTAATTCCCGGGAAGATTGTATAAAAATTCATTCTATAATTCACCATCAATTATCGTCACCAATATTCTGAGACATGATTCAATATGCCTGGTTTGCCTTAAAATTATCAGAAACTCAAAACATTTTCGTATATGTTAATGGGGCATGTTTTTGTACAGATCTATTGCAAACGCCCTGTAATTGTAAAAAAATCCGCTTTTACATGTTGCACAACATGTCGCAAAAATTATTACTTTGTTTGTTTTTACGATAATTACCACTGTGGATCTTGTGTATAATTAATATATGTATAAAAATTGAATGTTTTCCAATCGACTTTGTTATTCTGATTACAAACCCAATGTTTCTCCTCGTATACTTTACAATGAAAAATGGAAAACCCACCCGCTAGGAATCGTGTTGTTGAACAAAAGAAAGTGATTTTTATTCAATAATGTAACTAATTTGTTAAAGATAATGTAGTTTCTGAATAATTGATAGAGTAACAAAAGAAAATGAAACAAAAGGTGCTAGAGGAGGAATCGAACCCGAGACCTCTGGCGTAAGAGTCCGAGCCCTAAACATCTAGGCCAGGCAGCGGGTCGGCAACGGATTAACATTTTACACTTATAAGGCACCTAAAAGACCTTGGATCGATTTTTCTCGGGATTTTCCAGGTAGTGCGTCCTAATATTTTAACCACGTGAGGTGTTAGGGGTCCTCTTTCACCACAAAAAATTTCGGACAAATCCCCGACACCACGGTCGTGCCGTCTCCTTGTTTGAGTGTAAAAATAAATACTCGTATTGGGTTATGTGGATTCTTTATTATCTTCATCTCCAGCAGGTAGCAACAGCGACCAGAGATATTGCTCGTCTCTACGACAGATGCCGCCTTCAGCGGCCAGAGATGGAACATGCATGTCACGTACGCCGCGCCTATCGCGCTGGTACAAGGCTGGTTGGGCGAGCATTTACCGCTTCTTCCGCGTCGTATGAATCGCCGAGTATGTCGTCATATTGCTATGCGTACAACGAGCCTTCTTTGTTTCGGGACTCTCTGGTTTACGCTGTTGGTAAACATGCAGCAGGCAGTCTGTGACGACTGTACTTTGTTTACAGTTTCGTACTGGGACTGTAGAGAGAAGTGGCGACGAGGTGTTAACTCTATCACGAGTTCACAACACGTGCCTATACTATGACTTCGAAGTTTCTTTAACTTTGGCAACCAAAGCCGTCACGATAGCAGCAACAACAACCTAAGGAACAAGAAAAATTGCGACAATAACAGTAAGCTGCTATTCCATGGTTTTGGTCTGAACAAATGACATATCAGTCGTTGGTCACAGTAACGCCCCACCACCGTTGGCCTGCTGGGACGAGGCTTCAGGCAACTGGGAGGTATACCTCTGTTTTTTTGAGCTACTTCGTCTTGCTTGTAGAATTTGTAGTAGGTAACGAAGTGTTTACTCTTGTCGTGTAGGAGGTAACGAAGTGTTTACTCTTATCTTGTAGCAGTAATCTTTGTGAAGTGGTGCAAAACTTGCGACCACTCTCGAACGCTAGCGATTTATATTTCACTGAATTATCCGCTCAGAGAAGAGAATACCATGGTCATTAAAAGCAGATTGTTGCCGTCAGACTACAGTTTAATCGGTCTCCTACACAATAAGGCAATCTTAAGCAAGATGGGCTGTAGTCTCTTCTACAGTTCCCTATGTTTCAGATTTTGCACGCAAAAGGACATAACTTTACGCTTTTATTAAATCTAAAAACTGTTTTTAGCCTTTCACTGACAAAGGGTGCAATTTGAAATTTTGAAGTATGTCAATACTTATGATTTCTCGAGCTGTAAAGATTCCCTCTCCTGTCTTCCCATTGGCTCCAGTGTGGATTTCATTCGCTAGGAAATTATTTGCATTGCCCTAGATCAGCAACTTTAAGAAATTCTGGACGAATTATGGCTGACAGGACGTGTGTAGCCACAGTATTGTCCCACGACCCAGTTGTGCAAAGTTTTGTCAGCAGTGGAGCGATATTAACCTTGGCCACTGACGACTGTGAATGCCGGACAGTCATCCACCCACCTACTCGTGTCGTGCAGTCTACAGACGCTCCACGCTTCACACTGAGGGATGACAACACGCATGAAGGCTTTCGCACAGCGGCACGTATACTGTCGCAGTAGTGACGCTGAGACTGAACTTGTATGAAACTCCTGTTGTTACAGATCATTAAACCAGATGACCCCAGCACACCGCCCGCATATCGTGGTCGTGGGGTAGCGTTCTCGCTTCCCACGCCCGGGTTCACGGGTTCGATTCCCGACGGGGTCAGGGATTTTCTCTGCCTCGTGATGGCTGGGTGTTGTGTGATGTCCTTAGGTTAGTTAGGTTTAAGTAGTTCTAAGTTCTAGGGGACTGATGACCGTAGATGTTAAGTCCCATAGTGATCAGAGCCATTTGAACCATTTTTGAACCCAGCACACCTTTTCTCTCGGTGGCCATACCCAGACCACACACGAGAGTACACATTGATTTTTCTTGGACATTTCAGGGAGCTATATGGCTGGTGGTGGTGAATGCTCTCTCCAACATCCCCTTTGTGCTGTGTTTTGCTATCATCCATGCCCTCCCACCATCTATGCGATGAGGAAGACGTGCAGACTGATGTCTGCCAACAGACCCCAATTTACGTCATAACAGTTTGAGGCCTTCTATTATCGCACAGCATTCAGCACCTGACCACTGCCTCCTCCTGCCCAGCCTCCAACACAGAGAGCGAGTGAACTGTCAGGACATTGAGAGCTCAAATGTATTAGGCTCCGCTGACGATACTGGGCGAGGAAGCGTTCCGAAGCTTGCTCTACGCACACTGGGCTACTCCAGCCAAAATGTTGCGTGGGTGCAGACATCGAACCATGCGAGACCTGCCTTAAAAGCAGCGAGACCAGGTTAAGTGTAGGCCCGCCTACATGCAGGGAGCCTGTTTCAGAGTGCGTACATTTGCCGGGCACCCGGGGTGGTTCTGGGGGGTCGTAGTAGGCCGCAGGCGTCAGCTGTTCGACGTCGCTGCCAGTTATGAGCTGCCCCCACCAACACCAGCTCGCACCCCAACTACAGTAGTACTGAAACTCAGGGCCCTGACACCACGGCAAACACTCACTATGCGACTAGTCGTAATGCTGTGCCGTTCTCTCGCTGGTACACCCTGCACCCCTGCCTGTTAACCAAATGAATGAACTACTGTCTGACAGCTAAGGGATGTGGAGCCAGTCTCCTAGCTCCAGTTCTACATACTGCCATATCCACTGACCCCGCAGTACCAAACCGGGCTATCAGAATTGGCTAGCCCAGACAAAGCCATGTTTCTGCCTCTCTTGGTGGAGAGCTCAGTCGTACCTCAGCTTCCATGCCGACAACAGCACAAACTTGGCCATTATCAGAACTACGTGCCGAGGGAGGATGGATTTATTATCCCCGCCTATAGCGACTATCGATAGTGATTCAGAGACGCTATACCTCGCTGTACACCCACTGCCTCCAGTTGCAAGAGGCTGAATTGGTGCGTCATGTGGACTGCGTCTCCCGCATAGAAACAGGCCGTCCCGATGCCGATAACGACTTGTTCCATGCTGTATGAAGTGCTCTGTCTCTCGTTATAGCGCCATGCATACAACGACCCTGCTGTGTTACTGGACTCTCTGGTTATCACCATTGATATATAATCACTGCGAGCTTACGACTCTTTTCCTGTTTACGGGCTGAAAAGGATCAGATCTGGAAGTGACCAGAAAAAGTGATTGTATTTAATACAAAAAATGACGTATGTCAAGTTCTTTTAAGTTACTTTTGCAGTTTCTATGGCGTCTTTACTTGTGTATTTGTGCAAGTTACTGAGCCATGCCATCTCTTATCTACTGCACGTCGCCCAGCAACGGCTTAGCGTGAGGCTCCCTATAGGGCTTCTGTGGCGACTTCCGAGTCTTTTTACAGGTATACCGGGCTGGCGAAAAGGGGTCTTTGTCTGGCTGTCAAGAAGGAAGGTTCCAGCGTAGGGTCCACTCCAACATGTGCGTCGGATCGCAGTGCGTGACCAACGGAAGGTGAAGCATTTACGACCTGGAGCAGCCCCTGTTTGGTCACTTCCAAGAATGATTCCCTCCCGAAGTCGCGGGGTCGAAACGATACAAATCGAACGTGGGATCCTCAATCGATCACGCGACTCTGGTATCGGGCGTTATGATCGATTATTTGTGATCGTCATTTTTATCTGTTTTCCGTCATTCCCTTAGTTGCTCTGAGTTACTCACCTCCGCGAATTAATGGCAAAAAGGGAATTGTTCCCATAGCGTACACATCACATGGACTTTCACATAACAACACCGACAACAACTAAGGTAATTCGTCTCCTTCGTAATTACAAGTATTTTTGTAACGCTCTTCTTTTGTCGTTGATATATTGACCACCATAAAGATACTCATACCGCCCGCCACCAGAGTCGCTTGATAGATTTAGGATGGCATGTTCGATATGTATCGTTTGAACCCCGCGACTTCGAGAGGCAGTCATTCTTGGAAGTTACCGCCTGTTCAATCAAAAGGAACTGAACATGGTGAGAACTTATCAGAAAATTTCCTGTTGCCATGCGCTATGCGCTGCGGAGTCGAATTTATCACGCAGCCTAGTCTGGTTTAGTGTTGCTTCTTGGAAGTTCAATCCTTATTGGTCTCCAGTCCGTTTCTTACAAGGTGTTTGTTATTGGCGCCGGAAGACTTGAAAAGAGTTGATTGTTTAATTGTTGGGTGTTAAACTGCATCCGCCCATTAATTTGTAGTCATGGACTGTGCGGCTGATCCCGGTGGAGGTTCGAGTCCTCCCTCGGGCATGGGTGTGTATGTTTGTCCTTAGGGTAACTTAGGTTAACCAGTGTGTATGCTTAGGGTTGATGACCTTAGCAGTTAAGTCCCATAAGATTTCACACACATTTTTTTGAACATTGTCCCTATATTTAAATTGGCCATTTATTTGAGTACCGGGCTCTGTGGGGAGAACAGATCTGAGTGGCTCAGCTCGTGTGAATTTGCTCGTTACGTACGTCTACTTTAAGATTTTTGTTTTGCGAGTATTGTAACGTGTCCTAGCAGACGCTGTACCCTTTGCTTAATTCTATTCGATTATGGTTATGTCATCAGCACCGTTTCTTGTAAGTTTCAACCTAGCTATATTACGCTTGAACCAGGTTTTGCAGGACTTACTGTTGTTGGTTTGTTATTCAAGAGTTAATAATTATTAGCGTTAGATAAAGGCATTATTGCTTAATTTATTTTTATTTTTGGGTTGAACTTATTTGTTGGTTGTGAAAGTTTATTGTCAAAATGTTTCTGGGCGAGGACAAACGCAATGTGTAACCCTGTGAAATTCTGTAGAGCCGCCCGCTTCTCTGAACTGGTTATTGTGCGTTTGTTAAATATGTTCTATTTATATGTTTTACAAGTACCAGTAACTGCGCTGTTTGGCCAGCATGTGGAATGGTGCCGGGTTTGAGTCCTGGCTACACATGATTGAAAAAGGACGTTGTTACGACACCTGCTCGAATTTATGGTTGCATTGTAAACTTTTGGGCAATCATTTGTATCCTGTTACTTAATGAGTGCAGTGGTGGTTCATTTTTATTGAATTTGTTGTTGTTCCAATGTGATTAGTTGACCGTCTAACCATACCACTCCGCAAGCTGCAAGCGATGGCCACTGCGGTTACTTACTTGATATTAGTATGTGTTAACGCGTTATAGTATTGAAGGTTCAACTTCTCGGCAGTCTAGTTAAAAATGGACGAGCAGGGGTGAAGACAATCAGTTCATTCTTTTCGTAATTGGCCCAGTGCACTACCTGTATTAATAACTTCCTGTATTATCTACATCTACATCTACATTTACATCGATACTCCGCAAGCAACCTGACGGTGTGTGGCGGAGGGTACTTTAACTACTTCTATCGGTCCTCCTTTCTATTCCAGTCTCGTACTGTTCGTGGCAAGAAAGATTGTCGGTACGCCTCTCTGTGGCCTCTAATCTGATTTTATCCTCATGGTCTCTCCGCGAGACGTACGTAGGAGGGAGCAATATACTGCTTGACTCCTCGGTGAAGGCATGTTCTCGAAACTTCAACAAAAGCCCGTGCCGAGTTACGGAGCGTCTCTCCTGCAGAGTCTTCCACTGCAGTTTATTTATCATCCCCGTAACGCTTTCGCGATTACTGAATGATCCTGTAACTAAGCGCGCTCGTTGGATTTTCTGTAGCTCTTCTATCAACCCTACCTGGTACGGATCCCACACCAGTCAGCAGTATTCAAGCAATGGGCGAACAGGTGTACTGTAACCTACTTCCTTTGTTTTCGGACTGCATTTCCTTAGGATTCTTCCAATGAATCTTAGTCTGGCATCTGCTTTACCGACGATTAATTTTATATGGTCACTCCATTTTAGAGCACACCTAATGGCTACTCACAGATAATTTATGGAATTAACTGTTTCCGGTTATATGGTTATTATTGTTATTATAATGGTGCTGTGTGGCTCTCAAATCTATTTTATTCAATTATTCTTTAATTATAAAACTGGTATGCAAAGTACAGCTGATATTAGATAACAATGTGGTGGATGAATTTGTAATGATAACGCTTAAAATACCTATTATCTCACCGGGAGAGACTTAAGATAGCGTTAGTGATAAATCGTCTGTCACATTGGGGTGCATCATCCTCTGTGATCCGTTCCGTTCATTCAGTAGAAAGTGTCTTCCAGAAGAGTGCTCAACATGGTACCTTCGATACTACGCTGAGCGAGGAGGATAACCAGCTAATCGTTCCGAACCAGAAGCATCTTTCAGAATGTTCGAATTTCTGACGAGTGGGAAACGATTCGTCTTGTCGACTGAATATTACAGAGCTTCTTATCAATGAAACCGTTGTTTTAATGTCTGCGTAATGCCAAAACTGTGAAGATAATCAAAAATTGTTACCGACCTGGAACCTGGTCAGAGTGGCAGTGATCCCTAAAACGGATTTTCGAATAGGAAAGAGATGTACTTCGCAAATCTTTATTCTGACACAGTACTTTCAAGGCCGTTTCCAACGTGTAAAACTACAGATGTCATAGTCAACAGCTTGACTGCTGTATATCATTCAGTCAGTCACCGTGTACTGCTGCTCAGTGTGTGATCGATGACGAAGCAATTCAAGCTCATTAAATGTCTTCGATGTCGCCTTGGGAACATAATATTTTTCATAGAATTTCAAGCTCAGCGTCTGATGGAGACACCATAAGAATGGCCTAACCTGAGGCAGTCGACTTGCACTGCCTGATCAAAAGTATACGGACATCTGTTTGTGGACATTAAAATGGGATCTATCCACCCTTCGCCTTTGTGATGGCGTGAACTTTGCTGGGGATGCTTTCAACGACGTGCCTGAATGTCTGCGGAGGGGTGGCAGCCCATTCTTGCTCAATAGCGTTCTTCGCCAGCAGTTCGCCAAACCCAAACCCTTCTATCGGAGTGCCACGGGGTATTGCGTGAATCACCACCCACCGGAATGCTCGACGATCCCTGTTCGTCAGTACATGAGGTTTGCCAGGTCTTTTTGTTCAGCTGTGGCTGTTCCTTCGCTCTTCCACTTCACAATCACATCATGAGAATTTGACTGATGGATTACATACTGAGATGACATCAAATGATTAGTCCACTTTAAAAGGCACTGTTTCTACTCCTCTACTAACAACACAACACTCACGCCTCCCGCGCGGGGTAACCGTGTGGTCTCTGGCGCCGCGCGGCTCCCCCCATCGGAAATTCGAGTCCTCCGTCGGGCATGTGTGTGTGTGTGTATGTGTGTGTGTGTGTGTGTGGGATCCTTAGCGTAAGTTAGTTTAAGCTATACGCTACTGGCCATTAAAATTGCTACACCAAGAAGAAATGTAGATTATGAACGGGCATTCATTGGACAAATAAATTATACTAGAACTGACATGTGATTACATTTTCACACAATTTGGGTGCATAGATCCTGAGAAATCAGTACCCCGAACAGCCACCTCTGGCCATAATAACGGCCTTGATACGCCTGGGCATTGAGTCAAACAGAGCTTGGATGGCGACAAGGGTAACCACACCCATGGTCTCCGAGCTGATAGTCCATGCTGCTGCATACGTCATCGAACTGTTGGTGCAGATGGTTGCTGTCTTGCAAACGTCCCCATCTGTTGACTCAGGGATCGAGACGTGGCTGCACGATCCGTTACAGCCATGCGGATAATATGCCTGTCATGTAGACTGGTAGTGTTACGAGGCCGTTGGGATCCAGCACGGCGTTCCGTATTACCCTCTGAACCCACCGATTCCATACTCTGCTAACAGTCATTGGATCTTTACCAACGCGAACAGCAATGTCGCGATACGGTAAACCGCAATCGTGATAGGCTACGATCCGCCCTTTACCAAAGTCGAAAACGTGATGGTACGCATTTCTCCTCCTTACACGAGGCATCACAACAACGTTTCACCAGGCAACGCCGGTCAACTGCTGTTTGTGTATGAGAAATCGGTTGGAAAGTTTCCTCATGTCAGCACGTTGTGGGTGTCGCCACCGGCGCCAACCTTTCGTGAATGCTCTGAAAAGCTAATCATTTCCATATCACAGCGTCTTCTTCCTGTTGGTTAAATTTCGCATCTGTAGCACGACATGTTCGTGGTGTACCAATTTTAATGGCCAGCAGTGTATTAAGTAGTGCGTGAGTTTATGGACCGACGACCTCAGCAGTTTGGTCCCTCTAAGACGTTACCACTAAACATATAAACTCCCCGCCTCCTTTTATATTGGTGTGCTCTTCCGCATGACGTAATTTTGCATCACACAGGGGTGTTCGGATAATTTTATTCAGATAGCGTTCACAAACAAGCAGACCTTTAAGGAATTTTATCTGAACTGAGGACTGCAGATAATATTTTTAAACGCTACAATGATTTCTGTCTGGTGCTCAATAGGAACCTAGCACATATAAATTGAAGCCTGCTAAGACCAGTGTGTCTTGTCTTCCGCGTAAAGAATAAAAGTGTGTCTAAAAACCTTCATATTGTCGGAGTAAACATGGTTTTGGATCACTGTTTTAGTAATAAGTAATGAATTGTACCTCTGGACCGGATTGTTACACACCAGAAGGAATGTACGGACGCGAAGTTTAATGTTTGTGCTAATGTCAGCCGGCCGCGGTGGCCAAGCGGTTCTAGGCGCGCAGTCCGGAACCGCGCGACTGCTACGGTCGCAGGTTCGAATCCTGTCTCGGGCATGGATGTGTGTAATGTCCTTAGGTTAGTTAGGTTTAAGTAGTTCTAAGTTCTAGGGGACTGATGACCAGTGTAGTTAAGTCCCATAGTGCTCAGAGCCATTTGAACCATTTGCTAATGTCAATACTCTTCGTAAACATTCAGGTAACAACCAGGAAATAAAATCATGGAAATGGCGGTACAAAACCAAAGTGGTTCAGTATAACGCTCCGGAATATACGTGTGCCTTCCGCTTCAAATCGTGCCATGCCGAACAGACAGGGATGCTGAATGTGCCGTGTCTGCTTATTACAGGATGCTTCACAGCAACCAAGTCACTTCAGCGCACGTCTGACATGTATGGAGGGGAGAGGCAAGATGCCTACTGAGATTTTTACTGTTTATGCGGGTAACACACTGCCCAGCAGCGGATGACATTCTGGAGAACTTTCCTGATTTCTACAGAAGATGTACTCTCGCTTAAGATATTATTCAATTCTGTCCAGTCAGGGGAGTTTCTACCTCATTTACTCAGTGCAGATATCCACATGCTTCGAAACCTTCAATAAAGAGGCCACAAGGAATATTAGTCGTCGCGGAAATCGTTCATCAGCTTGCGCTCTATACTTGATGACGCAATGAAAACATAAAAAGTGGGAAATCTTCCGGTAATTGACTCGTTCCAAAGGTGGGGACGAACAGAAGCAGACGTCGGATCAGCCGACGAGTTGTCCAAAATGTCCAGTTAAGTGTATACTGGAGGTCTTGGTAGGTCGCAGAAGGGCGCCTACAAACCACCGTCGATACAACGTCACGAAGAAACTAACGAGGAATACCAAGGATATCCCAAAACTCGTTAGTAATTGTAAAGTACACAGCCAGTGAACTGGTTTCATGAAACAGGGTTCGTATGTAACAGATCTTTTAGAGGACCACTAAGAGGTGTTTGGGATGAAAAACCCCAACTCTCTGTTACGTAGGTTCGTCGTCAGTTCTGAAGCTCACCACAACGCTATTCAGACAAGAATGATCAGTCTAATAATAGTATGCACCAGATCAAAGTGTTAATAACCAGCACCCACAGTAACTTCTGTTGCGTGTTTTTAAGTGAAGATTATACAGATAGTCAACTAGATTGACCAAACAAGCATTTTTTCATGGAAGTAATTTATTCAGTGATTAACCATCATATTTCCTGGGATGCCGACTGTCATAACACATGTCAGAGAATCCTCATCGACTTATTCGCTCATGTGATGGCAACATGTCATGTCTATTTCTTCTCTTCCACAACGGGAAAATGCAGGACGCTTCTTGCCTTAACGTACTGCAAGAGAAATAATTTCCATACTTCCTGAATGGAAAGGCACTTCCCTACATGGTTTCTGTACGGACGTGTCCTTCCAGATAAAGCGGTAATGTGAGACAACACATAAACAAAAGGTTTCCCGAACATTTGATTGAACAGCTGTCTCAGTAGAGTGGCCTATGATGATCTCTCAACAACCTCCACTTTACGGAGACCTGTGAAAGCCGGGGACTAAACTGTGGACTTTAAAAATTTGTCACGGTTGCCAGTAATCTTATGTTACTACAACATTTTTGAGAGTGCAATGAATGCCCAGTCAACGGCGAGAATCGCTCGCTTCCTTTTTGAAGACAACTATTCTGGTTTTTGTGTTTAGAGATTTAAGGAAACAAAGGAAATTCTAAAATTTGTTGACCAACTGCGGATCGGGAAAGCCATCCTCCAGAATACGAATCCACTAAGGTCACTGCGCCCCTTCTTTCGGTTTAAATGCTTTTGTAAGGCTGTAAAACGTGTCATGAACTGTGTTTGTAAATGTCAACGAACAATTTGTTCCTCCGTTTTGTCTCTTTCGTCATCTACGGTTACGGGGTAACTTGCGTTACTATCTTATTATTTCCTTGTGTTAGACTTGGTTAATACCCTAGAAAGCGTACTTAAAAGGCGACTTCCTCTTATAGACCTGGTGGGTAATGTGTCGCTGTACATGTTGTCAATAAGTATTTCTTCTTATGCACATAAATGGATTTTCACAGACATGGACTGTAGGTATTTTTATGACTATTAGATATTTATTGGTGATGACAACCAGACACATTATTATAAAATAAATAAATACTCAAATGTTATTAAGTGATTAGCAGTGTATGCATTATGCATATATAAAGATAGCTTGTACTTTTTGATTTAGTGCTTAAATGTTGCATGAGAAACACACAAAATGTAATGATACACAAATGGTAATTGATACGTAAATATTACATTGATAAATTTATTTCACTGTAAAAGGCATGAGAAAAATGTTAGTCTGACGAAATATTGAAGATGATGCACTTTGGTACTTGTCATGACCTCCAACACACAGTTTTGTTACACTGAGTACTGTTTTCATCAGAGGTACTAAGATCTGTTAACCAGTGAGGATGGTATGAATGGTATTATGAAGCAAAACTGCCTTAAAGTATCGATATATAAAAATTCATGGTAAACCTCATATCTGCAATGAGGAGTATTGGAAGGAATGGACAAAGTCTGTGAGTCTATAGGTGAGGTAAAGTACGTAATTTTTGGCTTCACACAAATCTCTCTACCCATTTAGAATAACTACTACGTTTTGGACATCTCGGATTGGTTTATTTCTAAACCCAATCACTGCTGTTGAAAAAGCTTATGGACAAACTGGAAGATGTATAAACCACTTTGGTGCTAGTTACAGGTGCATGGAAAGTTCGGCAGCTTGATACGAATCCTCCAACAAAAAATGTTTGACTACTTACTGATGAGTTATAGAAACAACATACGGACATTCTCCAACAGTAGAGTTTACGGTCTACCGTGCATCCACGAATGTTTGTTAAACAGTGGGGATTTCTTTGAATATTCCCTTTTAGCTTTCGTTGTATACTACACCAGTGACATATATTGTATAAACAACTTATAGTAATATTTCCGTACATAATTTGAATTTCTTTGAATATTCCCTTTTAGCTTTCGTTGTATACTACACCAGTGACATATATTGTATAAACAACTTATAGTAATATTTCCGTACATAAACTACTTGTTATATTTGTTGAAGGACTTTGAATGTTGTAGTGTTACATTTTGTAGCAGGTAGAGAAATGGTGGATTGGATCACTGGTAGCTTGTACACATATTAATTATTATCCGATGGAACAGTGGACAAGACTTTCTTCCATATCAGTAGCAAAATCATCCACAGAATGACAGGACAGATACTGAACGGCATTCTAAGAGATGTGTGGCTGCCATATTTAGCAGCTTTTGCAACTGTCGAGTAATATCTATTTTGTGCGGTTGGTTATCGGTATGTAGGTCCATGAAGTTTCTGTTGTCAGAACTTGAAATGAAAGGTTGATTTACGTTTTGATGTCGAACTCCAGCTGTCGCAGTCACAAAGATATTATTTATCCAACGCCTTATGATGAAACTACTCGAAATAATGTAAAGTCGTGTGATATTATTGCAGAAGAGAGATGCTGAGGGGCAGTTTTAGCCATTTGATCGAGAAAGGTTTGCTTCTTCGCGCGAATGGCACTTTTCCTCGTAAAACTCTGAATAGCCGTTATAGTACTGATGAATGTTACGGGTGCATGTTCTAGCATAGTCAATGGCGATGATGAAGAGAAAAAGGAGGGCGAGGAGCCTACAAGCAGAATATACCTAGATACTGATCACAGAAGGTGCGACATAGTCCTGAATAAAGCCAGTAACCGAGAAAGTACAGAATTTTTTTTATTTCACCCGACGAATACAAAAAATTATCTGACTACAGATTTCGATCCATAATGACCGCCTTCAGATCTGATTAAAACAGAGAAGATTTTTACTATCCTAAAATGATGTGAACAAAAGCGCAGTTCGCACTATGATTCTTCCGGCTCTGTAGTGTGGTTTATACTACACTATTGTATTTTCAATGGTGCCAAGCTAATTTTGCTTGTATCTTTTGACCATGCTACTTCAGCTTAATCGTATTAGAATAATATGTCAGTTTGGTAATCTGCTAGTCTCATCAGATCTGAAGATGGTTATTCAGGACAAAAAGCGGAAGTCTGATGACTATTTTTTGTGATTATCAACTGGAATTTAAAAAATAAATAAAAAGCCTACTGCTCTGGAATTGGACTATGGTGGTAGCATAGATTAACATCCTCATTCTGTGACATTACACCATCAGTAGCGTGATGTGCTCTCAGTTCATGAGACAGAGAAGAGAGGTTTAGGAGTTACCCTGTGTAATGGGACTTGAATTACGCAACCATTACGACACCTCACCTGAAGCTCTCGATACCAATAATATTCTACTGTGTTTCTGTTAAGTACTTAACATATTTCTGAGACAATATTCAGATTTGATTTCATTTGTGATATATAGATATGTTTATATCGCAATGATATTATTTTTACGCGTATTCTTTCTTTTGTCACTATGATCTTTGACTTACTTGTAACTCTGATTTTTGGGCGCGTAAGCGATTATTAGTTATTAGTTAGAGAGTCGGACCTTGAGAAGTCAAGTCTTGGACGTCATGTTGGAAAGACGCATAACGTAGTCAGCTTATAAAATGTGAACTTTAACAGTGAGCAAGATGTTTTCATGTATGTTTTGTATTGTGATGTTTTGTGTGTTACGTGATATTGCAATAAAAGCAATTAAAAGGAAGAGGAACTTGAATCGGAGTGCTGATTATTTGTTTACATCACCATTGTGCTAACTTTGAAAGGTTTAATCTTCAAGAATAGTTTGTGAAGCGCATCTAGAAAACTTTTGAATATAGTAGAATAAAACCTAGGCCTATTTGCATCCGAGCTTGGAGTCATCACCACCTAGATTTTCGACGATTGAGCCGTGATTTTACAACGAGACCAGCGTGGGAACACGAAAAGATGAGTGCCTAGTTTATTCAATATTACATGAAATGACTTTATTAACTGTGCTCTAATGACACCTGCCACATAATAACTATGTTGTTGCCCGAAAATGCAGTATTTAGGAGCGTGAGCAACACCACACTCATTACTAAATTTTGACCTTTGTTGTGGTAGGGTTGTTAGACCTGGGCGGTGATGGATATGGTGGCGATGAGATACTGCACATCACCTACTCTTCACCGTCTGCCATCCAGATACATGATATGAGAAGTTCTTCTGTCGGTAGTGCCGCTGGACTGAATACTGTCGTAGAAATATCCTCGGAAAGAAGGAGGGTAAAACAACATTAGAAAAGCTAGACTTCTCGTATCAAACCAGTCAGCACGCAGCCCTGAAAACACCACTAACAGTTTGTCGGTAGACATTCGTTCCAAGTTGGGTACTGAGTAAACAGTATGTTATAAATCGATGTACTGATATGTAGTGAAATTCAGGGGACGTTTTCGTCTTTTACTCTCTCATTAGGGAAATCTCATTTTGAATGCTGCCCTGTTTTTAAAATAAAACAGACAGTCGAGTTATTAACGCCGGTCCTTCTTGAACTTACACACTGAAAATGTAGTGGTTTTGTGTAAATGAAGGGGTGAAATGAGAAGGTGGGGCTTCGAACTTTCACGGAAAGTCCTTGCGTTAGCTTCTTTGGAAACTCTGCGGGGACTAGGCTGGTTTCTGTGAGTGATACCACCGGGTAGCGCCTACGGCAGACACTGTGGGTGCAGCGATTACTCGTGTCGCTCCGCAGCCAGAGGGAATGGCGGTCAGTGTTTGCACGAGTGGCCAGCCGGCTGCAGCGGCTGGTGCGGCTGGAGCGCTGCCCGCTACTGGAAGAGGAGCCCTCCACTACCGTAGTAGCCGCCGCTGGGGCCGCCGTGCTGCGGCCGCTGCTGGGACTGCTGCTGCTGCTGCTGCTGGCGCTGCACCGCGCAGCTCGTCCCGCGCACCAGCTCGTCCACCGGCGACGCCAGGATCCTGCGGGCAGCGCACCGAGGTGTCACTCACACACACATCTTACAATTACACTTTCCTCGAGACATCTGAGTCTCATCTTTATCTATGATAATGACGGAATCTGAAGGATTAAAATTTCTGCCATGGCCGGGACTCGAACCCAGGTCTCCTTCCTCACCAGCCAGGAATCTTAATTACTCTACTAGCCATTAAAATTGCTACACCAAGAAGAAATGCAAATGATAAACGGGTATTCATTGGACAAATATACTATACTAGAACTGACGTGATTACATTTTCAGGCAATTTGGGTCCATAGATCCTGAGAAATCAGTGCCCAGAACAACCACTTCTGGCCGTAATAACGGCCTCGATACGCCTGGGCATTGGGCCAGGGCAGCAGTCGAACATTTTCTGTATCCAGAAACGCCCGTACAGGAGCTGCAACATACGGTCGTGCATTATCCTGTTGAAATGTAGGCTTTCGGAGGGATCGAATGGAGGGTAGAGCCACGGGTCGTAACACATCTGAAATGTAACGCCCACTGTTCAGACTGCCGTCAATGTGAACAACAGCCGACCGAGACGTGTAACCAATGGCACCCAATACCATCACGCCGGGTCACACGCCAGTATGTCGATGACGAATACCTGCTTCCAATGTACGTTCACCGCGATGTCGCCAAACACGGATTCGACCATCATGATGCTGTAAACACAACCTGGATTCATCCGAAAAAATGACGTTTTGCCATTCGTGCACCCAGGTTCCTCGTCGAGTACACCATCGCAGCCGCTCCTGTCTGTGATGCAGCATCAAGGGTAACCGCAGCCATGGTCTCCGACCTGATAGTCCGTGCTGCTGCAAACGTCGTTGAACTGTTCGTGCAGATGGTTGTTGTCTTGCAAACGTCCCCATCTGTTGGCTCAGGGATCGAGACGTGGCTGCACGATCCGTTACAGCCATGCGGATAAGATGCCTGTCATCTCGACTGCTAGTGATTCGAGGTCGTTGGAATCCAGCACGACGTTCCGTATTACCTTCCTCAACGCACTGATTCCATGTTCTGCTAACAGTCATTGGATCGCGACCAAGGCGAGCAGCAATGTCGCCTTACGATAAACCGCAATAGCGATAGACTATCAAAGTCGGAAACGTGATGGTACGCATTCCTCCTCCTTACACAAGACATCACAACAACACCAGGCAACACCGGTCAACTGCTGTTTGAGTATGAGAAACCGATTGCAAACTTTCCTCATGTCAGCACGTTATAGGTGTCGCCAACGGTGCCAACCTTCTGTGGATCCTCTAATAAGCTAATCATTTACATATCGCAGCATCTTCTTCCTGTCGGTTAAATTTCGCGGCTGTAGCACGTCATCTTCGTGGTGTAGCAACTCTAATGGCTAGTAGTGTATTATTACCAACACTGTGGCTAAAACCGCTGCAGGCACTGCACGAGTCCTGCGCCCTCCCCAACACAAACTTCCACTCATGTTTTCAGCTTATTTTCCCCTTCTTGGATCGTCACTCGGTAACATTGACGATCCAAAAAGGGGGAAATAAGCTGAATACACGAACTGAAGTTTATGTTGGGGAGGGCGCTCGACTTTTGTAGTCCATACAGAAATGTTAGCGATAGTTCTGTCGTGAAGTAAAGGCTAGCGTTCATGCCTAGTAACCTATCGTGACATCCACATTTGTCAAATATGACACTACTTTTACAGTAAAGTGTAAAACACTAACTGACATCTAAACTACAATAAAGTAAGAACTAGTGGATAAATATCGTCAGAAGAACTGAGCAGTTAACTTCTGGATGGCAGGTGGACATAAATATCAGAATGTAAACACCACACAAATTCACTGAACTTAAGGTTTGCATTGCAGAAGACATGGAATGAATGTAAAATAAAAAGCACCATATCTTTTAGCGACAATCTTAAACAGACGATTACAGAAAATTGTGAAAATCACTGTCACGTATCTAAAATTAATGGGAGGACGTAAACCCAAACATGCAAGCACCCCACACATAATCACTGAACTCAGAAGACAAGAAAAAAATTAAAACGGAAAAAGTGCGATATTTTTAACAACAGTATTGAGCTAATAGTTCTGGAAATTACGAAAAGCACTGTAATGCAAATAAAACAACATTCCAGAGCATTCCACATTGCTGGTTCTGATGTCATAGCATTCCGATACTCTGATATGTCTAAAGTAACAGTGCTTCGAAAAGAATGACCTGATTTCAAAACTCCTCATTTTTTGATAAAAGCAAACTATAAATATGGGGTGGATTGTAAAATACCCACAAAATCTTAAAGTTTTATCTATTCTATTAGAAATGCTTCATGTGCCCACCACCAGCAACATGAACAACATCTAGATAATACACTCCTGGAAATGGAAAAAAGAACACATTGACACCGGTGTGTCAGACCCACCATACTTGCTCCGGACACTGCGAGAGGGCTGTACATGCAATGATCACACGCACGGCACAGCGGACACACCAGGAACCGCGGTGTTGGCCGTCGAATGGCGCTAGCTGCACAGCATTTGTGCACCGCCGCCGTCAGTGTCAGCCAGTTTGCCGTGGCATACGGAGCTCCATCGCAGTCTTTAACACTGGTAGCATGCCGCGACAGCGTGGACGTGAACCGTATGTGCAGTTGACGGACTTTGAGCGAGGGCGTATAGTGGGCATTGCTCAACACGTGGGGCGTGAGGTCTCCACAGTACATCGATGTTGTCGCCAGTGGTCGGCGGAAGGTGCACGTGCCCGTCGACCTGGGACCAGACCGCAGCGACGCACGGATGCACGCCAAGACTGTAGGATCCTACGCAGTGCCGTAGGGGACTGCACCGCCACTTCCCAGCAAATTAGGGACACTGTTGCTCCTGGGGTATCGGCGAGGACCATTCGCAACCGTCTCCATGAAGCTGGGCTACGGTCCCGCACACCGTTAGGCCGTCTTCCGCTCACGCCCCAACATCGTGCAGCCCGCCTCCAGTGGTGTCGCGACAGGCGTGAATGGAGGGACGAATGGAGATGTGTCGTCTTCAGCGATGAGAGTCGCTTCTGCCTTGGTGGCAATGATGGTCGTATGCGTGCTTGGCGCCGTGCAGGTGAGCGCCACAATCAGGACTGCATACGACCGAGGCACACAGGGCCAACACCCGGCATCATGGTGTGGGGAGCGATCTCCTACACTGGCCGTACACCTCTGGTGATCGTCGAGGGGACACTGAATAGTGCACGGTACATCCAAACCGTCATCGAACCCATCGTTCTACCATTCCTAGACCGGCAAGGGAACTTGCTGTTCCAACAGGACAATGCACGTCCGCATGTATCCCGTGCCACCCAACGTGCTCTAGAAGGTGTAAGTCAACTACCCTGGCCAGCAGATCTCCGGATCTGTCCCCCATTGAGCATGTTTGGGACTGGATGAAGCGTCGTCTCACGCGGTCTGCACATCCAGCACGAACGCTGGTCCAACTGAGGCGCCAGGTGGAAATGGCATGGCAAGCCGTTCCACAGGACTACATCCAGCATCTGTGCGATCGTCTCCATGGGAGAATAGCAGCCTGCATTGCTGCGAAAGGTGGATATACACTGTACTAGTGGCGACATTGTGCATGCTCTGTTGCCTGTGTCTATGTGCCTGTGGTTCTGTCAGTGTGATCATGTGATGTATCTGACCCCAGGAATGTGTCAATAAAGTTTCCCCTTCCTGGGACAATGAATTCACGGTGTTCTTATTTCAATCTCCAGGAGTGTAGATAAGTTCGTCATAAACTTTACACTATGTATCTGCTTTTACAACAGTTATGATCGCTGTTATTCTGTTCTTCACTTCTTCTACGACACGAGGTAAAGAGTAGATGAACACACTTTCCTTCACATACGCCACAAGAACAAATCGCATGGGGCCCTGCCTTGCGACGTTGTAGGTCAAGATTGCAGGGCAGTATCTCGGGATCCCATGCGCCCTATCCAGCGTCGAGGCTGAGTGTCACTGAGAAACTGACATACGTTGTGGTGGAACTCATCCAGTTGGAAAATGAGGTCATAGGAGTCCACCTGAAGTCGTGAAAAAAGCCAGTTCTGCAGCATTTGAAGGAAGGTCATCCCAGACACTGTGTTTTCCTGTGCGGGGTCGATCTTCGCACAAGCATACTGTCTCTTCAGATTAGCGATATCAACGACAGATGTTTTTGCTCGCTAGCGGACCAGTGCCAAAACACCGACGTAAAGCGCGCTGGACCTAACTCACTGACTCGCTTTTCGCATACTGTAGCACACAAAACGTCTGCTGTTGAGAGGACGCCATCTTACTCCTGACTTACTGCAAACTGAGAAGACGCATTGACTGATATCTAACGGCGATTTTCTGAAACTCTAGGCCACACCCATTCAAACAATACACATTTCCTTACCGGAACGTCCCATGTTTCGTAATTATTACTGTACAAAATCAGGTAATTCTTTTTGAAGCACACTGTAGTACCAAATTATCAAACCTTGGTGTCGATACCGATACTGTAGGTGTGTGTAATTATTTGTGTCAATCATATCGGAACCTCTCTGCATTTCGCTCTCGTGATACTTCTGAATTTCTGAGCTATGTTAGAGACCAGCTTACATTTTGTTTCAGTTCCGAAATTGATTCCTTGTACAGCATAATTTTAACAGTTTTAAAATTTAATATACCGGGTGATCAAAAAGTCAGTATAAATTTGAAAACTTAATAAACCACGGAATAATGTAGATAGAGACGTAAAAACTGACACCGATGCTTGGAATAACATGGGGATTTATTAGAACCACCCCATATTGCTAGACGCGTGAAAGATCTCTTGCGCGCGTCGTTTGGTGATGATCGTGTGCTCAGCCGCCACTTTCGTCATGCTTGGCCTCCCAGGTCCCCAGACCTCAGTCCTTGCGATTATTGGCTTTGGGGTTAACTGAAGTCGCAAGTGTATTGTGATCGACCGACATCTCTAGGAATGCTGCAAGACAACATCCGACGCCAATGCCTCACCATAACTCCGGACATGCTTTGCAGTGCTGTTCACAACATAATTCCTCGACTACAGCTATTGTTGAGGAATGATGGTGGACATATTGAATATTTCCTGTAAAGAACATCATATTTGCTTTGTCTTACTTTGTTACGCTAATTATTGCTATTCTGATCAGATGAAGCCCCATCTGTCGGACATTTTTTGAACTTTTGTATATTTTTTGGTTCTAATAAAACCCCACGTCATTCCAAGCATGTTTGTCAATTTTTGCCTCTCTATCTACGTTATTCCGTGATTTATTCAGTTTTCATATTTATACTGACTATTTGATCACCCGGTACTTTACGATTGATTCACACCAGCCGAAATTTTGCCGCCCGAATTTTTCGCCTTGCCACGAGTGGCGTCGGACAGAGAACTGCGCAGCCGATAGGTTCGCGTCAGCCACGCAGGACGGAGGATGACGTCACGAGAGGAACGTGAGACGTGCGTGCGAGCTGGAGAGATGCACACGCACGCTGTCAGCTTTCGCCGCGTGGCTGCCCTGAAGCGGCGGCGGAATTTCCGCGCCAGCCGTCGCCCTTGGCGTGGCTCCTGCGAGGACGACGGACTCGTCCTCGGGGTCACCCAGGCCCATCTGCCCCCTCCCCCCCCCCCCCACCTCCAACAGACTCCGCGACTTACCACCACATAATTGCTCGTTTTGTTGTTTTTGTCGACGAAACTGCTACTCGGACCTGAGATCAGCCACGCTAATTGCGTTTGCGTGCTAATCTCGAATCGTTACGGCATGTTTTTCCAGAAGAGTGTGTGCGGATGCGTAAACATCCTCTCGGTGGAGAGATCACGAGAGCTGATTTAACTGAGGTTCACGCAACTGAAGGTTTCATTTCGGTTTTAGAAATCGGCCTTCTGCACAGTACCACACTGGGTGAATCCCGATCCCACGGAGAATGTTAAAAAATATACCTGCTCAGCCACTTGTTTATAGTGTAAAACACTAAGAATGACGCGTTTCGGAAGTCAAGCTTCCATCATCAGAATAATAAAAAGTAAAAGACCCTCTTAAAACTCGCTGAAATGGAACATGCACCAGGCACAATAAAATTGATAATACAATTAAAACATCGTGGCTACTTCCCTTCTTGCAGCCATGTCTTCCAAGGTGCATCTCCACATAGTCAAAATATAAAACACTCTAAAGTGGTGTCGCCTATGGTGTTCAACATCTACCCACATGGCTCTCTCCTCTATCGTCGTAAACAGCCCGTGCGCCTCCGTTGACACCACACACCACGTAACCAAACACGACACTGAACCGCCAGTGAGCTCACGTGCAAGTAAACAAGGAAGTCACAGAGATGTCTATACAAACAGATAACGTATACATGTTCCAAGGACCTCATGAAATGACGGTATCCTCAAATTGCTAAAAATGTAGTTACTAAAAGAAACCAGTGAAATGTTTGAAAAAGTTATTTGTATCACCAGTTAGCTGTTCATTCAGTGTGTTCTGATTATCCACGCTATGTATCATAATGTTCAGCTGTTCTAGTAGATCCATCTTTTTGCCTTTGTCCTGTCTACGTAAAATAACGAGATCCTGATCTATTCCCAACATTGGGTGTCCCGTTTCCCAAGTATGCGTGGCTACAGCTGACTTTTCGAAATTATTAAGCCGGAAAGCATCGCTATGTTCTTTGTAACGTACATTAAAGGACCTACCAGTTTGGCCTACATAACTTGCTTTGCACGTGTTACACTGAATTTTATAGACCCTAGCTCTCTCATACTTATCGCTTTCCTGCTGCAAATTATTTCTTAGTTTAAATCGCAGCGTATTATTGGTCTGAAAAGCGGTATCAACTTTAAAAGGTTTGAAAATGTTAGCCACTTTTTGCGAAATATCACCGAAGTATGGTATTGTGACGCTCGTAATATTATTTGCGGTGTTCTTCCTTGCATTCGCGCGCTGTTTCTGTCATATTAATTTATTGACAACGTTTTGGTGATATCCGTCAGCTCTGGCTAATTGTTACACGATGTTCAGCTCAGTCATTCTGTCTTCTTCATTCATAGGGACTCTAAAGGCTCTGTCTATCAAAGATCTAAAAGCGGAAAGTTTCTGGCTATTAGGATGGCAGGAATTATTTTGTATCAGCACATCGGTTGTGGTTGGTTTCCTAAATATTTTAAAAACATGCCTACCATTTTGTTTCCTAATACTTAGGTCGAGAAATTGCAGTTAACCATTTTTCTCTCCTTCCGCAGTGAATTCAATTTTACCGTGTAACTCGTTAAATTCATTTACTATTTATGCAACTTTTTTATTATTCTGATGATGGGAGCTTGACTTCCGAAATGCGTCAATCTTAGTGTTTTACACAATAAACAAGTGGTTGAGCAGATATATTTTTTAACATTGACATTCACAACCACGCCCTCTCATCCACTATGGATAAAATCAAAGCCCACGGAGAATATTTCGGACTTTATTCAGGGGTGGGAATGCAGTCTTTCGCGGCGGCACTTATTTGTAAAACAATCTCGGTTTTCTTGCCAGGCCAATTCGGGATAAAATCTCAAGCTTTCGACCATTACCTCCATCGTCATCGTTAGGAGCAACTGACTGTCTTCACTGCTGCTGTGGTAGCCGTTTTTATAGCCCGTGGACGGCTTCTGATTGGTCGGCTTCAGAACTGGAGAAATCGGCAATTGCGGAAAACAGCCTCACAAACAAACGTAAAATATTGTTTGATGAAACAAAAATTCTGTCCCATGCCTCCACGTACTAGGATTCTGTTATTAAGGAGGATGTTGTAATAAGAATGAGCCAAAAGAACTTTGGCCGCTACAGCGGATACCATCTGAGCTGTGCATGGAAACGAGCGCTTGATGCAGAGAAGCAGCAGAGACGTTCCTTCCAACATTGACGTTCCAACGGAAGCGGTCACAAGCCGCCCACGACCTATAAAAAAGTCTACCATAGCAGCAGTGAAGACAGTCAGTTGCTCCTAACGATGACGATGGAGGTAATCGTCGAAAGCTTGAGATTTTATCCCGAATTGGCCTGGCAAGAAAACTGAGAATGTTTTACATATGTTATTCAGGGGTATTTTACGAGTATTTTGCTGTAAGGCACCCTTAGACTCATGTGGCTCGTTACAGAGAAATGACGTACTTATTAGATACTCGATTTGTTACTATATTTAGCCTTGTTTCTGATGAAAATATCTGCACATCGATGTAAAACCCAGTAATATGAAATCACAAAACGTACAATACGCAACACAGAGTAATGCAACAACCTTAAGAGAGATGCAAAAGTACTGCGATGTTGTTGCCGTCAGTGCAGGTATAGCGTCGTTTTGCTGCTATTCCCTTGAATTCAGTGAATTCATCCATATACGAGGTGCATAACGACGAACACTGCCCGAAAAACAAACCTGAGGCAGAAATGAGCAGTATTGAAGGCAAGCTTGATAGCGAAGAGTATATTAGGCATTATTGTCGTCAATAACTGCCCTCAGAGACTATAACAAGTTTGTTTCCAAAGACGATACGCAGAACACACAGTAGACATTCGCGCTATTGTGCAGATTTTTTCATTGTAGTAGTGATAAAAAGATAATGGGGCCGAACATTCGGGAAATAACCCTCGAAACTTTATCGGCCGAGTTCCGGTTCTCCCTGAATAATATCTGTATTTCGTTAGGTGTTACAATGTTCATTGCCTCCATCCGTAACGGGTATCTATATATTTATTTCTGGAATTGTATTACACATTTCCACGTGAATCGAACATTGTAATTTTAAGCCATAAACTAATACAATTCATTTACTCGTATAATGACCATCATTTATAACTTAAGTCTACAGGATGGAATTCATTTAACAGTACAGCACGAAAGCATTTAATCTACAAAGCAGTCGGATTTTTTTTAAACAAGTAAGTATTTTTAGCGAAATCTTTGCAAAATGGCTCTGAGCACTATGGGACTTAACATCTATGATCATCAGTCCCCTAGAACTTAGAACTACTTAAACCTAACTAACCTAAGGACATCGAACAACACCCAGCCATCACGAGGCAGAGAAAATCCCTGACCCCGCCGGGAATCGAACCCGGGAACCCGGGCGTGGGAAGCGAGAACGCTACCGCACGACCACGAGATGCGGGAAATCTTTGCAAAAACATCGGCGCAGCCCAGGCTATAAGTTGGACTTGTCACATTTTTCTCCTCATGCGCTGCGTACAGTTCTTTTGTCATCAGTTTCGTGTGTCTTTTTTCCCTTCATTGTGAGGTAGGTATCCGTGAATTTGCATTGTGAAAGAACCGAAACAAATTGCGCAACGGAGTGAAACAGCACTGTTTTGCTACTGCTACTGATTCTCAGTTGTTGAGTCACGTGGTTTATGCTCGGTTTGTGGCGATTTTTGAGTAATGGAATTGAGTGTGAAAACCAGAAAATCTCATACAACATTGTTAACTCTGACTCATCATCATCATCATCATCATCATCGTCGTCGTCGTCGTCGCCAGTCTTTTGCCAACCGCTGCAGGATAAAGGCATCCATCAGGCTTTACCTTGCATTACATATGTGCATCGACGTTGACACTCCATGTTTTCTATCGCCGTCGACTCGATCTGTTATTGTTCCTTGGAATGAAATCTGGCTATTTGACTAAACAGTGTCCACTTGGTTTTTATTGCAGACATATTTTAGTGGTTCATGGTGTGGGTTCCTGTAGTCATGTCCTAGTTCATGAACCACGGGCAACATATGAGTGGCCAAGTAAGTGGTCCCGACAGTCGGGATACCAGTTACTCTGGAATAAGGCTGGGCATCTCGGACATATTCTGAGTCGTGGTCACCTTTGTGCTCATACGGCAAAGACTACCAAATCCACCAGTCAGTCCCACAACCGTTAGGGGTAACACTCAATGGGACTTGGGGCAAGTAAGGCTAGCAACCTGCTTCCCCGATACTTTAAATATGATGCTGGCAACAATCAGAGCAAAATGCCTCTGACCTTTGGAGGTGACAGAGTCCCACCTCTAACTGACAAACCAGGGACTCCTAAGATACGACTTGGCAAATAAATGGTAATGAGATGGGGAGCTATTAATATCAATGGGGGCTACCCTTGGAAGAAGGTAGAGCTGGCAGAGGCTGCAAGTAAGATGGGGCTGGACGTTTTAGCTTTTAGTGACATTTGGGTAAGGGGTGAGAAAGAAGAGGAAGTGGGAGAATACAAGGTCTACCTGTCAGGAGTCAAAGCAGGAATAGCACAATGGGGTGTAGGGCTTTACATCAGGAAAGAAATGGAACCCAGCGTAGTGGCAGTAAGGTATGTAAACTAACGACTGATGTGGGCAGATTTGACAGTGTCTAGCAAGAAAATTAGGATTGTGTCAGTATATTCGCACTGTGAAGGGACAGTTCAAGATAAGATGGATAGTTTTTATGAGGAACTCAGTGATGTAGTTATTAGAGTAAAGGACAAGGACAGTGTTCTGCTCATGGGTGATTTTAATGCCAGGATTGAAAATCGAACAGAAGGGTATGAAAAGGTTATGGGTAAATTTGGAGAGGATATGGAGGCCAACAGGAACGTGAAACAACTCTTGGATTTCTGTGCCAGTATGGGCTTAGTAATCACAAACTCCTTTTTTAAACATAAGAACATTCACCGGTATACTTGGGAAGGCAGGGGAACCAGATCTGTCATTGACTATATAATAACAGATCAGGAATTCAGGAAGGCTGTGAGGGACACACGTGTATTCAGGGGATTATTTGATGACACTGATCATTATTTAATCTGCAGTGAAATTGGGATTGTGAGGCCGAAAGTGCAGGAAGTCAGGTCCATATGTAGGAGGATAAGAGTGGAGAAACTTCAGGATAATGAAATGAGGCTCAAGTACATAACAGCGATCTCAGAAAGGTACCAGTTAGTTGAATGTAGTCAATTACTGTCATTGGAAAAGGAATGGACCAGGTAAAGGGACACAGTACTAGAAGTGGCTAAAGAATGTCTTGGAACAGTAGTGTGTAAAAGTAGGATGAAGCAAACAGCTTGGTGGAATGACACAGTCAAGGCAGCGTGTAAAAGGAAAAAGAAGGCGTATCAAAAATGGCTACATACTAGAACTCAGGTAGACAGAGAAAGTTATGTTGAAGAAAGAAACAAAGCCAAACAGATAATTGCAGCATCCAAGAAGAAATCTTGGGGAGACTTTGGAAACAGGTTGGAGACTATGGGTCAAGCTACTGGAAAACCATTCTGGAGTGTAATTAGCAGTCTTCGAAAGGGAGGTAAGAAGGAAATGACAAGTATTTTGGACAGGCCAGGAAAACTGCTGGTGAATCCTGTGGATGCCTTGGGCAGATGGAGGGAATATTTTGAAGAGTTGCTCAATGTAGGTGAAAATACGATCAGCAATGTTTCAGATTTCGAGATAGAATGGGATATGAATGATGATGGAAATAGGATCACATTTGAGGAAGTGGAGAAAATGGTCAATAGATTGCAGTGCAATAAAGCAGCTGGGGTGGATGAAATTAAGTCGGAACTCATCAAATACAGTAGAATCTCAGGTCTTAAATGGCTACACACGATAATTGAAATGGCCTGGGAGTCGGACAGGTTCCATCAGACTGGACAAAAGCAGGAATCACACCAATCTTTAAACATGGAAACAGAAAAGATTGTAACAACTACAGAGGTATCTCTTTAATCAGAATTGTGGGTAAAATCTTCTCAGGTATTGTTGAAAGGAAAGTGCGAGTATTAGTTGGATGAAATTCAGTGTGGGTTTAGGCCTCTTAGAGGTTGTCAGGACCAGATCTTTAGCTTATGGCAAATAATGGAGAAGTGTTATGAGTGGAACAGGGAACTGTATCTATGCTTTATAGATCTAGAAAAGGAATATGACCGGGTTCCTAGGAGGAAGTTATTGTCTGTTTTACGCGATTATGGAATAGGAGGCAAACTTTTGCAAGCAATTAGTCTTTACATGGATAGTCAGGCAGCAGTTAGAGTTGACGGCAAATTGAGTTCATGGTTCAGAGTAGTTTCAGGGGTAAGACAAGGCTGCAACCTGTCTCCACTGTTGTTCACATTATTTATGGATCATATGTTGAAAACAATAGACGGGCTGCGTGAGATTAAGATATGTGAACACAAAATAAGCAGTCTTGCATATGCGGATGACTTAGTTGTGATGGCAGATTCGATTGTAAGTTTGCAATGTAATATTTCAGAGCTAGATCAGAAATGTAAGGACTATGGTATGAAAATTAGCATCTCCAAAACGAAAGTAATGTCAGAGGGAAAGAAATATAAACGGATTGAGTGCCAAATAGGAGGAACAAAGTTAGAACAGGTGGACGGTTTCAATTACTTAGGATGCATATTCTCACAGGATGGCAACATAGTGAAAGAACTGGAAGCGAGGTGTAGCAAAGCTAATGCAGTGAGCGCTCGGCTACTATCTACTCTCTTCTGCAAGAAGGAAGTCAGTACCAAGACTAAGTTATCTGTACACCGTTCAGTCTTTCGACCAACTTTGTTGTATGGGAGCGAAAGCTGGATGGATTCAGGTTACCTTATCAACAAGGTTGAGGTTACGGATATGAAAGTAGCCAGGATGATTGCAGGTGCTAGTAGATGGGAGCAATGGCAGGAGGGTGTCCACAATGAGAAAATCAAAGAAAAACTGGGAATGAACTCTATAGATGTAGCAGTCAGGATGAACAGGCTTAGATGGTGTGGTCATGTTACACGTATGGGAGAAGCAAGGTTACCCAAGAGACTCATGGGTTCAGCAGTAGAGGGTGGGAGGAGTCTGGGCAGACCAAGGAGAAGGTACCTGGATTCTGATAAGAATGATTTTGAAGTAATAGGTTTAACATCGGAAGAGGCACCAATGTTAGCACTGAATAGGGGATCATGGAGGAATTTTATAAGGGGGCTATGCTCCAGACTGAACGCTGAAAGGCATAATCAGTCTTAAATGATGATGATGATGATATTTTACTTCTTCATTCCACTTTGCTCCCTATCCATTTATTGGTTCTCCTATCCCTTAGCAGTTCCCAAGCGCAGCTCTCCATTTTGTGTTCAACAACCCTGACTTTTTACATTGTTTCCGCTCTGAAATTCTGTGTATTACTGCATGAAGTCAGAAAGGTTAATTCACATTCACAGTAAACTTTCCTTATGAGACACGTTCAGATCGAACAACTTTGAGGCAGGAAATCTCCCGTAGCTGTTTTGGTGGATCTGTTTTGGAACCTGGCTTAAGTCGTTTAGAAAACTGGAATATCTAAAACAGTATGACAGGGCGGAGATTAAAACAAAGTCTCTGCATCTATATCTCTATCTATATCTACTTTTACGTACGTACAGCGCAAGCCACCGTATGGTGAGTGGCGGAGGGTACTCTGTACCGCTAGCAGTCATTTCCTTTTCTGTTCCACTCGCAAATAAAGCGAAGGAAAAATGACTATCTATATGCTTGTGCACGAGCCCTAATCTTGCTAATCTTATATTCACGGTCCTTACGCGAAATGTACGTTGACCGCAGCAGAATCACTCGGCAGTCAGCCTCAAATGCTGGCTCTCTAAAGTTTCTCAGCAGTGTCTACGAAACAACGTCGTCATCTGTCCAGTGATTCCCTTTTGAGTTCCCGAAGCACGTCCGTAATACTTGCGCTTTGTTCGAACCTGCCGGTAACAAATCTAGCAGCTGATGTTTGAAATGCTCCTTCTCTTCCTTTAACCTGACTTGGTCCGGGTCCCAGATACTCTAAAAGTACTCAACAAAGGGTCGCAAACATAGTCTCCTTACCCTTACGGATGAACCACACTTCCCTAAAATGCTCCGAATAAACCAAAGTCGAACATTCCCCTTCCTCGCTACAGTCCTTTCATGTTCATTCTATTTCACACTGCTTTGCAGCGTTACAGCAAGATATACGAGGGTCACTCCAAAAAGAAATGCACACTATTTTTGTAAAAATACAGTTTTCATTCAGCATGTGTCAAAGCCTTACAGTGTGTAGATACATCCTTCCCGCTTGTTTTGAAACTTAGTTCAACCTGTTCCCGTGAGTGGCGCCGTCACAGCATGTCTTCAAGATGGCTGCTACTCTTGACGTTCGTCAGAAGTAACGTGCTGTCATAGAATTCCTGTGCTGTGAAAAGGAGACAGTGGGAAACACCCACAAGAGGTTGGAAAAGGTGTATGGAGATGCTGCTGTCGATCGCAGTACAGTTAGTCGCTGGGCAAGCAGGTTACGTGATGAAAGCGGGCACGGCAATATTGAGGATTGTCCTCGCAGCGGCAGGCCTCGTTCTGCACACACTCGAGACAATGTGCAGAAAGTTAATTGGTAACTGCTGACAGACGCGTCACAGTGAACAAATTGTCACGCTACGTTGGGATAGGGGAAGGAAGTGTTTGCAGAATACTGAAAGAGTTGGCGTTAGAAAAGGTTTTTGCCAGGTGGGTTACCAGGATGTTGACAGTGGCTCACAAAGAAACAAGAAAAACGGTAAGCAGCGAACTTTTGGAACAGTACGAGAATTGTGGAGATGAATTTCTTGGAAGAATTGTGACAGGTGATGAAGCATGGCTCCATCATTTTTCACCAGAGACGAAGAGGCAATCAATGGAGTGCCATCATGCAAATTCACCCAAGGAAAAAAATTCAAAAACACACTTTCTGCTGGAAAAGTTACGGCTACGGTGTTTTTCGATTCGGAAGGACTCTTGCTTGTGGACATCACTCCAAGTGGAACCACCATAAATTCTGATGCATATGTGACGACACTGAAGAAACTTCAAGCTCAACTTAGTCGTGTTCGACCACATCGGCAAAAGCAGGATGTTTTGCTGTTGCACGGCAATGCACGGCCACGTGTCAGTCAAAAAACCATGGAAACGACCACAAAACTCGGATCGACAACACTGAAACACCCGCCTTACAGTGCTGACCTGGCTCCATGTGACTATCATCTCTTTGGGAAACTGAAAGACTCTTTTCGTGGAACAAGGTTTGAAGATGATGACTCCCTTGTGCACGCTGCCAAACAGTGGCTCCAACAGGTTGGTCCAGAATTTTACCGTGTGGGTATACAGACGCTGGCTCCAAGATGGCGTAATGCAGTTGCGAAGGATGGAAATTATGTGGAGAAATGAAAATATTGTTCCTAAAGGATGTATGTAGACGCTGTAAAACTTTCAAACATGTAGAATAAAAGATGAATTTTTTAAAAAAATAGTGTGTATTTGAAACTTCCTGGCATATTAAAACTGTGTGCCGGACCGAGACTCGAACTCGGGACCTCTGCCTTTCGCGGGCAAGTGCTCTACCAACTGAGCTACCCAAGCACGGCTCACGCCCCGTCCTCACAGCTTTACTTCCGCCAGTACCTCGTCTCCTACCTTCCAAACTTTGCAGAAGCTCTCCTGCGAAACGTGCAGGACTAGCACTACTGAAAGAAAGGATATTGCGGAGGCATGGTTTAGCTACAGCCTGGGGGATGTTTCCAGTGTGCATTTCCTTTGGAGAGACCCTTGCATAATCAAGGTGACTCTGTCAGGCAGCACACTAGTGATACTGTACTGGCACATTTCAGGTTTGTTTTCCCCGCCCCGAGTAGCAGACCATTGTCTTACCATTGTCGCACTGCTGCTTGGCAAAAGCCCGCTTGAGGGCACGACTCAAGGCTCTCCCAGTATGTTTACGCGTTCCTCCTCGTCGCACGTGCGGCCTTGCGTGTGCCTGACGAAAGCAGTGGACTCGAGTCGAAGCAGTCCAGAAACCAGATACTTCGCGACTTTGTTTGTACGGTAATTTTCACGTCTTATTGTTACGAAAAATACCACTGTAACGAAAAATTCCAAACTGACTGAAAAATGCCGACACGAGGTAGTTGGTTGCTGGCATGCAACCCGAATTGATCAAAGAAGTAATGTTCCAAATCTGCAGGACACTTTCGGAAGAAAATAATGGAGATGTATCAATGCTTGAGGCATGATTCCATCTATTATTACTCACATTCTACCACGTATTAATTGAGGAAGACTATTCACTTAGTACATTCTGGAAGCGTGATGTTGATGGTTTGAGTAGCTGAAGGACAGAATATGACAGCAATGTAACAGCGTTCGACCGAATAGAAGGTCCAGCCAATTGGTAGGCACTTTTCCTAGGGGGACAAGTTGGGAAACGCTGTGATTGGTTCCGTGAAAATCCACATATTATCTCAGCTGCAAATCGCACACAACATAGAACGGCTGTGGTATACCGCTCCCACTAAGACTTTAGGTAGTAATATAAAATTCCCGTCGTTGACGAATGGTTTCTTCTAAAGTCTCTAAGGTCATAAATGTATGGCCCCTCACTGTTTCATGTATTGCCCACATTATTAAGCAGATTAATGTAGCGGGAATTTGCAGAATGACTTAATATTTTCCAGAGAGTGCTGTCGGGGCAGTTAAAATGGAAAGATGGTGCACAGTCTTCTTCGTAATGAAAGGCCATTAAAATTGCTACACCAAAAAGAAATGCAGAAGATAAACGTGTATTCATTGGACAACTATATTATACTAGAACTGACATGAGATTACATTTTCATGCATAGATCCTGAGAAATCAGTACCCAGAACTACCACCTCTGGCCGTAATAACGGCCTTGATACACCTGGGCATTGAGTCAAACAGAGCTTGGATGGCGTGTTCAGGTACAGCTGCCCATGCAGCTTCAACACGATACCACAGTTCATCAAGAGTAGTGCCTGGCGTATTGTGACGAGTCAGTTGCTTGGCCACCATTGACCAGACGTTTTGAATTGGTGAGAGATCTGGAGAATGTGCTGGCCAGGCAGCAGTCAAACATTTTCTTTATCCAGAAAGGCCCGTACAGGATCTGCAGCATGCGGTCGTGCATTACCCTGCTGAAATGTAGGGTTTCGCAGGGATCGAATGAAGGGTAGAGCCACGAGTCGTAAAACATCTGAAATGGAACGTCCACTGTTCAAAGTGCCGTCAAAGCGAACAAGAGGTGATCGAGACGTGTAACCAATGGCACCCCATACCATCAACCGTGTGAAACGCCAGTATGGCGATGAGGAATAGACGCTTCCAACGTGGGTTCAGCGCGAAATCGCCAATCACGGATGCGACCATCACGATGCTGTAAACAGATCCTGGATTCATTCGAAAAAATTACATTTTGCCATTCGTGCACTTATGTTCGTCCTTCAGTACACCATCGCAGGCGCTCCTGTCTGTGATGCAGCCTCAAATGTAACCGCAGACACGGTCTCCTATCTGATAGTCCATGCTGCTGCAAACGTCGTCGAACTGTTCGTGCACATGGTTGTTGTCTTGTTAACGTCCCCATCTGTTGACTCAGGGATCGAGATGTGGCTGCACTATCGGTCATACCCATGCAGATAAGATGCCTGTCATCTCGACTGTTAATGATACGAGGCCGTTGGGATCCAGCACTGCGTTCCGTATTACCCTCTTGGACCCACCGATTCCATATTCTGCCAACAGTCATTGGATCACGACCAACGCGAGCAGCAATGTAGCGATACGATAAACCGCAATCGCGATAGGCTACAAACGGACCTTTATCAAAGTCGGAAACGTGATGGTACGCATTTCTCCTCCTTATACGAGGCATCACAACAACGTTTCACCACGCAACGCCTGTCGACAGCTGTTTGTGTATGAGAAATCGGTTGGAAACTTTCCTCATGTCAGCACGTTGTAGGTGTCGCCACCGGCGCCAACCTTGTGCGAATGGTCTGAAAAGATAATCATTTCATATCACAGCATCTTCTTCCTATCGTTTAAATTTCGCGTCTGTAGCACGTCATCTTCGTGGTGTAGCAATTTTAATGGCCAGTAGTGTAATTAAATAAAACACATTGAGTAAAGTAACAAGAAAAGAGCAGTTACATTTGTCGACTTAGGAGGTACCTTTGATCTCCTTTCCCAAACGGTACTTGATGCAATGATAATATCACGTTTCGTATAAGAAAAGAAAAAAAAGATAAACAGAAAAATCACACAGCTTGAAGAGTCACAAATGACAAAAGACACAAACCAAGTTATTATCCAGTTTGTTTTTGAGGTACTTTTGCTCTATGAGATAAATTAAGGAAAACCTTACAGATGCTGGCTGTTAAGATGTTGCAACCGCACCTCTCTATAATGGGAGGCCTTGACATTCTGCCACGTCGTCCGGAGAGACACGGAACGGAACGCTGGCGGCAGATGCGGCCTCCGCGAATGAGGGGGACAGACAACTCCATGTCTGCAGGCGGTCGCAGGTCACGGCTCTCAGCCAAGCTTTCTAAACACTAATCCAAACTACTCAAAGCGTAGTTAAGTATACACCGACAACTCTTTCATTTCACAGTTAACTTTGGAGAGAGGTCAATTTTAGTTTAATCCGATAGCCGCGACGTTCACGTTCCTCGTGGTAGGTGGAGAATCAGTCTGTATCTTTTGATCAGAGAAACTTCTCTCACGTTATTGATACCAGGCACGTTTTCGGGAGTGCAGTCTTGTTGGCGACTGTTTACTTGAAACAGAACAGCAAGGGGTCGACGAATAGAGAGCGAACTCACGAACAAAACCTGCTTAAACGAAACTGCGTTACACCAATCCATCTTTCCACAGCATCGGCGACTTCCCAGAAGCCGCATGACTGGTGCGAGAAGTCGTACCTGTGCAAAAACTGACGGGAAGAAAAATGAAATGAAGGGTCATTGCTCTACATTAGCAACCGATAGCAGTTTCAGTTTACCCGCTGTCGCGGAAGATTGTTTTTACAAGATGAGAGCACCGCAGTAGCTGAGACAAATCAGCTTCTAATTTCAATATAAATCTTATCGAAATCTGAATCACTATTCTGCAATTCGCACTTAAGTGCCTGGCAGAGGGTTCTTTGGAACATCTTCACACTATTTATGTACCGTTCCACTCTCTGACAGAGTGAGGAAAAAATGAAGCTCTGATTACTTTTATTTTGTTATAATAATCATTTCTCCCTAAGTAAGTTGGCGACAGCAAAATACTTTCACACTCAGAGGAGAAAGTTGGTGATTGAAATTTCGTGAAAAGATCTCACGGCAACGAAAAACGCCTTTATTTCAATTATTCTCATTCCAACTCACTTTCCCCTTTTTCGTGATAACACGAAACGAGCTGCCCTTCTTTGAACTTTTTCAATGTCTTCTGTCAGTCCTATCTGGTAATGATCACCTACAGTACAGTTACTCTCTAGCAGAAGACGAACAAACGAAATATAGGCAATTATTTCAATAGACTTTTACATCTTCTAAGCGGTCTGCCAACGAAACGCAGTCTTTGGTTTACCTTCACCACAACATTAGCTATGACAACTTTCCAACGTCCGTAACTGTAATTCTTATGTATATACCTGAATCGACAAACTTTAAATTTGTGTGATCTGTCGTGTAACCGGAATTTAACGGCTTTCTTTTTCACTCTGTGCATTACCTCATCCTTTTCCTTCTGGAGAGACATTTACCACTCTTCTCTCTATACACATACCGTGTCTAAGTCATTTTGTAATTGGTTTTGAATTTCTGATGGTTTTACTAGACGCTAAATGACAGCATCATCTGCAAAAATATCTAAGAGACCTACTCAGATTGCCTTCGAAACCGTTATGTAGATTAGGAACAGAAGAGCGATAATGACACTTCCCTGGAGAAGGCCGGATATCACTTTCGTTTTGTTGTTGTTGTGGTCATCAGTCCGAACACTGGTTTGATGCAGCTCTCCATGATACTCTATCCTGTACAAGACTCTTCATCTCTGAATAGCTACTGCAATCTGCATCCCTCTGAACATGCTTACCGTATTCACCTCTTGGTCTCCCTCTACAATTTTTACCCCCACACGCTTTCCTCCAGTACTAAATTGGTGATCCCTCCATGTCTCAGAATGTGTCCTACCAACCGATCCCGTCTCTTGGTCAGGTTTTATTACAAATTTCTTTTCCCCCCAATTCTATTCAGTACTTCCTCATTACTTACGTCCTCTACCGATCTAATCTTCAGCATTCTTCTCTAGCACCACTTTTCGAAAGCTTCTATTCTCTTCTTGTCCAAACTATTTATCGTCCATGTTTCACTTCCATACATGGCTACACTCTATACAAATACCTTCAGAAGTGGCGTCCTGACACTTAAATCTATACTCTTCTTAAGAGTCTTTTTTTTTTGCCATTGCCAGTCTACATTTTATATCCTCCCTACTTCGACCATCATAAGCTATTTTGCTTCCCAGATAGCAAAACTCATTTACTGCTTTAAGTGTCTCATTTCCTACTCTAATTCCCTCAGCACAACCTGATTTAATTCAAATGCATTCCATTATCCTGGTTTCGCTTTTGTTGATTTTCATCTTATATCCTTCTTTCAAGATACTGTCCATTCCGTTCAACTGCTCATCCAAGCCATTCACTGTCTCTGCCAAAATTGCAATGCCATCGACAAACTTTAAAGTTTTATTTCTTCTCCTACTCCAAATTTTTGTCTTGTTTCCGTTTTGCTCCGTGATTTTCAATCGATTACTACGGATTGTGATCTTCCTGACTGGAAATCACGAATCTACTAGCACAAATGAACCAATATTTCAAGGGCACGCAATTTGATTAAAAGAGTTGTGACGAACATTGTTTAAAGCATTCTAGAAATTTAGGTATATGGTACCAGTTGGAGATCCCGTATCGAAAGCATTCATTACTTCGTGCGAATAAAGATCTATCTATGTTTTACTAGAACGATATTTTCTGAATTAGTGCTGATGGTATGTCAAGAGATATAGCCTTCGAGGTGATTCAAAATGTTCGAACACAGTATATACTCCAAAATCAATCACCAAATCAGTGGTAGTGATACCGGTCTGTAACTCAGCGAATTACTCCTGTTTTCTTTTGCAGCATTTTTTTGACCTGTCTAGCTCTCGTATCTTTTGGTACGGATGTTTGCGTCTATTGTTATTTATTCGAATTCTAGAATATTGATTTCGTCTTCTTTGGCGTAGGAATTACGGAAAACTCTGTTCAATAACTCCGCTTTAGGTGTGCTATCATCGGTAATATTACCATCGTTAACGCGCAGTGAAGGTGTTGATTCTGCCTTTCCGCTTCTGTACTTTACATACGAGGGTAATCTCCTAGGTTTTTCTCTCAGATTTCGAGACAGAGTTTGGTTGCGGAAGCTGTGGAAGTTATTGAAAACATCTCTCATTGATGTCGACATTAAGCTTAAATCTTCAGTAAAACATCGCCAGCCTGGGAGAATCACGAAATGAAAAATTTCGGTTAGTGGAAACGTCCAATTGGCTATTAATTACAGAAGCAAAATATCTGTTGAATGTACTGCGTAGAATTTCCCATCTCTTAATCCTACTGAGCAAGTGCTGTATCACTCCATTCAATCGTTCCCCTCTTTGCCTACCTTGTTCCAGTTCAAGAACTCTCAAATAGGTACAAAGTACCTCGTGAAGTTCAAGAACTCGAATTAGGAATCATATCACGGTTAATCTGTTTGTCGAGGATTAAAAATGGAATGCTCAAAAGAGAACAACTATTGCTCGGAAATGAGTAAGTCTTTATCTACGATTACAAATGTTTTCGAATTAGAACATTGGCAGTGAAACATTTCTATGTACACTCGTTTAGTTTTCTTTGCACTAAACTTCGATACAGCATACAAGTACATTAAATGCATGTCTCCCAGTTCTTGTAATGAGTAATGCTTCTTTTTAGACAAGTAATCATGAATCGTAAGCACTGGTAAACTTCAAAGTCGACGTATCATACACGAATGTGTGCAGGTTTTCAAGGCAGCGCTACCAACGCCATAGCGGCATACGGTTGTTTGTTACTTAACACAAACAGTTTACAGATATCAGCCTCTCATGTATTGCTTCTACAGTAGCTTTTCTCCTAGCTCTAGTCCGTTGTCTCAAAATACTCGTTCTAACGTAAGATCCAGTATCGACTGCGTTATTTCAGTCTCAGACAGGAGTCAAGACAAAGGTCATCAAGATTTAAAACTGTGTAATACCTCAGAAACAATCCAAATAGCATTATTCCATTAGTGCAGTGTATGGTCACCGTTCGTGACCAAGAGTGTTGCACACACGTTATGCAAGCATTGGGGGACATTACGGATAAGATCCTGTGGTTTAATATTACAGATATCCAAGAAAAGAACTTTTCGGTTTTGTAACTGTCGTGGCGTATGTTGCAGCTGCAGTATGTCATCGGCGTACACTGATAGCGCATTCAACAAAATTAATTTTCAGTGAGAATGCTGACGGAAGCATGGGATTTATTCTCCCTTCACTAAGCTCTCTGGAAGTGAGCGTTGTTGTACACTAAATGAAAAAGAGTCGCCAACGGCACCAGTATGCGGTGAAACAAATAGTCAGGAAGTCCTGTACTTTTACGTTCGCGCCATCATTCCCACATTGGATGACACCTAAGCACCATGACGATGATAAAATATTTCATGCAAAAAATTTCCCATCCGTAAATGTGTCGGTTGTCTAGTGCGACATTACATCGCGTCTGGTTGGAGTACGGAACACGATTCCAATTTGTGTGCCTCCGAGTAATGTGTATTTTCGTCCGGTGTCTACAGTCACAATATCGTAGAGGTATCAGACGAACTGACCCTATCCCACCCATGTACAGAGATCTCCTTCACGAAAAAGACTGCATACAATGTTTCGATATTCTACATCCTTTTTTTTTATATATATATAGAAGGCCGCCAATATATCAGTCACAATATGTAGTCTATTGGAGTGAGCTACTGGAAAGACACAATGGAAGGGTCTGATGTCAGTTGTTCACGAACTATCTTGTTGATAAACTTCGAATCGCTCCCTTCGTCGGAAAGCGAATACACCATTGTGCAATTAATCTTTCCTCCTCCCGCGCCGGCCATGAATACCCCAAGGCACTGACTGGCCGCCGTGTCATCCTCAGACCACAGGCCTCACTGGAGGCGGATATGAAGGGGCATGTGGTCAGCACACCGCTCTCCCGGTCGTATGTCGGTTTACGAGACCAGAGCCGCTACTTCTCAATCAAGTAGCTCCTCAGTTTGCCTCACAAGGGCTGAGTGCACCCCGCATGCCAACAGCGCTCTGCAGATCCCATGGTCACCCATCCTAGTGATAGCCCAGCGCCACAAATAGTCTTTGGCACACTCAAAATGATATTTTCTATTTCATGCTGTGTCTGACGCGCCCCTCTTACCACGGCCCAGTGTGAAACAAATGATGTAGTTCCTCATAGCGGCAAATCGTGCGGAACCGACGCTTCGAGTGCTTAAGGAAACATCTGTGGTTGCTGGTTATCCAAAACTGTGATTATACCTAAGGTTTCCTAATAAATGCCCCAGTTGACATCTACGCTCGTGTCTTATCTGTTTAGGAGAGATCTTTGCCCGCATCTCGTGGTCGTGCGGTAGCGTTCTAGCTTCCCGCGCCCGGGTTCCCGTGTTCGATTCCCGGCGGGATCAGGTATTTTCTCTGCCTTGTGATGGCTGGGTGTTATGTGTTGTCCTTAGGTTAGTTAGGTTTAAGTAGTTCTAAGTTCTAGGGGACTGATGACCATAGATGTTAAGTCCCATAGTGCTCAGAGCCATTTGAACGAAGATCTATCACGCGTTCCCGTACTTATGATGATTAGTTGTTATTAAAGTATCCCTAGCCAAAACGCTCTCCGCATGACGTATCAGGACAGATTGCCGCGTGGGGTAGCCGCGCGGTCTGCAGCGCCTTGTCACGATCCACGCCGCTCCCCCCGTCGGAGGTTCGAGTTCTCCCTTGGGCATGGTTGTGTGTGTTCTCCATAGCGTAAGTTAGTTTAAGTTAGATTAAATAGTGTGTAAAGTTAGGGACCTATGACTTAAGAAGAGGTTTACTATCTTTTGTTTAAAAATGGACTTTATTAAAATTCCATTTTTGGATCCATAAAAGTGTTTAGAATCCACCCCCGATACGGTTTTTTCGATTATGCAACGGAAATGTTTGTTATTCGCGGATGAACAAAAAAAAAGTGCACCTGCCTGAAATCGGCCTTTTTCACGCACCAGTTTTTTTCTTTCGGAGTACGAGTTATTGTACCGGTGCTTGGGAGAAAACACACAAAATTCTAATGGAAGTTTGAACGCGTGTGTTTGGAAGTTATCCCCCAAGCATTTGCATTCCGGTGCGAAGACTGTGGAGATTGCGACTTTCCTGGCAGTGAGCAGCTTCAACGAAGGGTATTCGGCAATTCTGAAGACCATGACAACGATGGACGTCACCCTGGGCCTCTATTCGACGCAGTTCGCCAAGCATTCGGACGACCACCGGATTCAAGCGGCCGAAAACCGCTGTCACCGGCCGTGCGAGCGGCTCTGGAGCAGCGCAGGATGGCCCAGATCGAGCAGAACGCCATCAGTGAGGAAGAGGAGGGGCTAGTTTATGGACCCGGAGTATCAGATTGAATGTAAGTTTCATAATATTGCATTTATATGTAGTCAAAACCATGAAACGCGTTTTTCTCGAAATGACTTTTTTTTTATCGCGCGGTATGGTAACTTCAAATCTACTGAACTGATGTCATGATTCTTTGTTTCCGACGAAGCTAACTAAATTGTCTAGGAGTTGTACCACTTCCATTCCGATCCGTCAACTATAAATTCTTTTACTTGGCCGACGAAGTCGAAAAATGGATGACAAAACACTATTTTTTTTCAAATGGCCGCCATTTTGTTTCCTATAGTCCAAATAACTTAAGCGAGGTACAACTCCTAAAGAATCTTATATACTTCGCTAACATCAAGTCAATACTGATTTCAGACGAGCCGGCTGACCTGTGACATTCCGATTGTGGAGGTCTGCATCGAAATTTTGTTTCGTTCCGACGGTACTTCCGCCTTTGCTCTTCGACATTTCCGGCCGAAAAAGTTCCAGTTTGTAGAGGAAATATCAATAAACATTTTGACCACATTTGCCATTGATATCTATAATACATCCCGAGGAAAAAATTCTCAAAGAATATGTTTTTTCGGGCCAAAGATAGTAAACCAACCCTTAAGTAGTTAGGTCCCATAAGATCTTACCACAAATTATTACAGTCTGACTGATACTGTAACTGTTATTACCGGTATACTGTATATGTACACATCCTAGGTAAAAATTGCAGCTGAGTATACAAGATAGTGAGTGAAGGAGCTTTGTAGGATGGTTGCTCTGTCTCTTTATTATAACTTTGCGGGAACGGTGCAATTAGTACTGATGCGATCGTAGTCAGTCTCCACAAAATATTCGGCGCTGCAAAGCGCGTCATATTAAAAAATAATGAACCAACGACTTCCGCTAATGCGAGATGTGTTTATCAGGGTATGTAATACATCTGAGTCAATGAAACTTTGATACACTGTTTCCACTACCACCCCCTAATTCCTTGAAATGAGCGCAGCCGCGCGGTTAGAGGCGTCATGTCATGGATTGCTCGGCCTCTCCCAGTGGAGGTTCGAGTCCTCCCTCGGGCATGGGTATGAGTGTTGTCCATAGCGTAAGTTAGATTAAGTAGTGTGTAAGTCTAGGACCGATGGCCTCGGCAGTTTCGTCCCTTAGAAATTCACACACATTTGAACATTTGAAATGAGCGCAAATAAAATTCGTCACATGAAGATGGTATAAGTTATATTGCACCAGTAATATTACGTAACCTGCGAAGACTAACTGAAAAAGTGGTAGAAACTTGGGTTCTTTTGTTTTCAGTATGATTTGGTCTCCAATTTGGAAGAATTTTATAGAAAGGTAGACTCTAGTGTCCTTTGTATCGGTGCACATAAAATCCTGAACCTCCTTTCGATTATTGCGTTTTTGAAAAAAGAGAGAGAGAAGGGGAGGTAAAGGCAAGATTGTTGTGGAGTGTTGTAAGTAGGCTGTTTAGGTTTTTATGTTAGTAACGCCACGTAGCGCTCTGTATGAAAATCGCTGACTGTGGCTGGTTTGCATTGTTGGAATTTTTGCTACTGTAGTGTTGAGCAGTTGGATGTGAACAACGCATAGCGTTGCGCAGTTGGAGGTGAGCCGGCAGCAGTGGTGGGTGTGGGGAGAGAGATGGCGGAGTTTCGAGAACGGATGACCTGGACGTGTGTCCATCAGAGACATTAAATTTGAAAGACTGGATGTCATGAACTTATATATATATATATATATATATATATATATATATATATATATATATATATATATATATATATATATATATAATGACTTTTGAACTCTATTAAGGTAAATACATTGTTTGTCCTCTATCAAAATCTTCCATTTGCTAAGTATGCCTATCAGTAGTTAGAATCTTTTATGTAGCTGGCAGTATTGGCGCTCGCTGTATTGCAGTAGTTCGAGTAATGAAGATTTTTGAGAGGTAAGTGATTCATGAAAGGTATAGTTTATTGTTAGTCAGGGCCATTCTTTTGTAGAGATGATTGAAAGTCAGATTGCGTTGCGCTAAAAATATTGTGTGTCAGTTTAGTGTTGGTCAGAATAGGTAAAGAGCGAAATGTCTGAGTACGTTCAGTTCCGCTCAGCTGTTTGAAAATCAAATAACATAAGGGGTCTATCAGCACAATCATTCACAAATTTTTCTAAGGGGAGGTTTCAGTGTGAGCAACGACACTTCCTCACTATCGTAACAGACACAGAGCTTTACCACAGAGTGAGTCGACAAATTACGGCGAAGAAAAGCAGCAACGCCCAATTAGGTTAGAAAGGGAGACACCCCAGTTTCTAGTTACACTATGTTACCAATAGAAAATAGTTGGTTATGAAACTTTACGAGGTTGTATAAGATAACAGATTCTCAGGGGGCAAGGATGGCGTTCTGGTGCAGGCGACGCACCTGTAGTTGATCTCCGAGTTGTCGATGGTGCCCGTCATGTGCTTCTGGAAGCGGCAGGTGAGCACCCAGAGGTGGCTGCGGCCCTTGCTGTCCTGGATGACCTTGACGCCGCTGGCGAACTGCAGGTTGTCTGCGTCGCGGTCCAGCTCGACGATGTTGCGGCCGCCGTAGGTGGAGCGCGAGTTCCAGCAGCTGAGCGTGTTCCGCGGCAGCACGCTGAAGAACATGACGCCGTCCACGTCCATCGCCTCGGCCGCTGTCTGCCGACAAACAGAGCGGTGTCCAGCACGAGAAACGGACGCGGAACAGGTTCGTCCAGCGAACTAAACAGATTGGTTTCATCTTTAACCCTTTCGTGAGCCGTGGGAAACATGCTTCCCACTATAACGAACTCGCTCCTAGTCTCGTGGGATTCACAGCTACCACCTCTGTACGGTGCTACCACCTAGTGAACAGTATAAGATACTACTTCCAATCGGAAGTTCCCGCCGGTTTTGCCGTACCTTCACGCAAAGGCATTGTATAGCTGAGTGTTGCCCTGTAGAGGAGCCTTGCAGTGCTGTTTGCGTGACATTTTGTGATTTTTTTCCTCAAAGATATAGTATAAGGTAAATACTTGTGATTTACCCAAATTTATGAAGGAAAACGTAAAATTGGAACGAGGACAATTCCAGTTTGAAACAAAAGGAGCCATTTCAGAAGTAAAATGGATGGATAACCGTCCAGCCACTTTCCTGTCCTCAATTCATGACCCCTGAGAAACAGCCACAGTGAAAAGGAAAAACAAGGATGGTACTAGTACAGAGATTTCTTGTCCTGAAGTTGTGGCAGAATACAACAAAATAATGAGTGGTGTCGATAAGTTTGGTCAATTACGAGAAAGGTATGCTATTGGCAGACGTTTTGTAAAATGTTGGCACAGAATATTTTATTTCCTGGTGAATGTGGCTGCAGTGAACGGTTTTATCCAGTGGAAAATAAGGAAAAGAGAAAGTGGACAGCATGATCAGCTCACATACAGGATCCATCTAGCCAGACAATTGATCGCTGGCTTCTCATCGCAAAAAGGCGTGGACAAAACCTGTCTTTCTGGCAAAAAGGGGTAAATTACCAGAAGATTTTCGTCATGTGGCTGTAGGCGAGCATGAACCCATTTTAGAAGAAACCTACTGGACGTGCAGTCATTGTAGAACCAAAGCTACGGAAAAGACCACTCGCTGTGTTTGCACATATTGTCAGATACCACTTTGCACAGACCTATGTTTCAGAAAATTTTATCGCACGTAATTGTGATCAATCATTGTAACAAGAGAAGTAAATTTACCAAATAAATATGACGTATATTGAAAAAGTTGTTTTTGTCATTTAACTCCAAGGAAGGGCAGTGGGAAGAATACTTCCCACCTTGTTGTGTGACCTCACTTTCACAGTTGGAACAAATCTGATATTCTGTTTGATAAATATACCTATCTGTTAACTACTATCTGCTCTCCATTCATTAAAAAAAACTGCTCAATAATTCTGCCCACGAAAGGGTTAAGAGTTTACTCTGTTGCTCCTAAATTCTATCCTGCAACGCTTCTCACGAGAAACCTGTTCTGCTGAGAGCTTTCAGTACTTCCATGTTTCATGACCTAGTAAAATTTCTTATGTGCAGTACTTCCCGGCTGGATTCGTAACTGCAACGTGGAATCGAGTCCGGCGCCCGATACGGTGTAGCGTATAGAATTCCTTTACAAATTGCACTCGTAAGGCTCCCTGAGCTCGGTAATGAGTCTGCAACAAAGTTACCTCACCAGACGAGGCCCGGCCAACTAGAGCTCCGTTAGCGCGTACCAGTTGTATGAACAGGTGGTGTCTGTTCTTTTGGAAACGCCCGAAAGAAGAGACAGCACGCATCAATACAGAGTGATTTTTTCCACTGTGTACAAACTCTAGGGACTGGTCGATGAGAGGACTCGGAACAAAAACGGTCTAATTAACTTACGTTCGGAAATGAATGGTTTTGGGACCAGTCTTCCTTCCACGTCACCTAAAAGATCGAAACCATCGGCATTTCTTGCGGGTGAGTTTTCCTCCCTTGTTGGAAGACGTGCCGCTGATGTTTCCAAGCATGTTAGACCGCAGTCTCTGTAACAATGTATGTTTGAATAAATGGTCCATAGACTTTACCAAAGCCTTTGACCTACTGGAAAGGGATGGAGAAGATAGCGTATGAGCAAGAATAATCAAGTCAGTCTTCGAATACAACTCAATCACAGTATCAGACAAACTCTCTTTTTCGAACCTCATTCTGCAATCGAGCGGAGTCTTAGAGGGTGGCCCAATGAGCCCTTTGCTGTTAGATTCTTGCCACTGAAGAAGTACTGCGAATTGCAGAAAATGAAGAAGATGTATACATATATGCGTACGCTGACGACATAGCCGTAGGTTCAACAGATATACAGAAGCTGCAGAAAATCATTGAGAAAGTAGACAAATGGTGCAGTGAACACAAACTACACATAAACATAACAAAAACAGAAAAAGTGATTTTCAGAAAAGGGGGCAAAACACCCAAGAATGCGGAAATCAACATTAAAGAACAAAATATAAAAATCTCATCATACTTGAAATACCTAGGGGCGACATTGCAACCAACAGCCAAATGCTTCACGAAACATACAACAGAACGTGAAGCCCAAGCAATAATAGCAATACAGGACATCAAAAACATCCGCCTACTCAGTCTAGAAACGGCCATGAAATTATTCAACGCAAAAATCTTACCTATCCTGTCCTATGAGATGGAGGTTATATGGGACCACCTGACAGATAAAATATAGAAACACTAGAAAAGGTAAAATCGACTTATCTAAAAAGAGCACTGGATCTCTCAAAGACAACAAGACCTAGACTAGTGTACCTGCAGCGAGAGAGACATTCCTAATTGAAGACATCAAACTTTGATATATGATGCCACACACCAGGACTTCCAGAAATCAAGATCATGGAGGACGAACGAGAAAAAGTATGGCCGGAGTTCTATGACACCGAAGCAATGACGAACAGCTCATGGACAGCACCGAACTTCGAACATGTCGTAACTAGATTTTCTATTCACGGCTTTCATCATCTAATTTGCAAAAACAAAACTTATCATGAGTCAACCACAACATGTGTGTGTGAACTGTGTAACGAAGCCTGTGAACGATATCACATAGAACTGTGCAGTAAAAGAGTGAAATCTATAAATGAATATGCAAAAATGTAAATGTAAAATATTAAGCAAAGTAACTGTATGTGGCTATTTGGCTGCAATTTTATTAAATAAATTGAATAAATGGTCTCTAACATGGAAACATGCATTTTCGGGCACACGAACATTAGACCTTTTTTGTTCCGTACCCTCTCATCGATCAGTTCCTATAGTTTCCACACGGTCGAAAAAATCACCGTGTGTAACTGATTCACCTCGACAGGCAATGAATCCTCAACCTTGAGTTGTCAGTCAGATTCACATGAACCTAAAATGGGCCATTTTGGAGGAAATACATGCTGACTGCAGGTCGGGAGCGGGCCGAGTTAGTCCTCGAATTTACATTAAAAATTGTGTCAGGGTGCCATAATGTTTAACGCAAGTGCCTAGTAAGTTGGAGATCACTTGTTCGAGTCCCAGCCCGGCACGCATTTTCGCTCGTCACCGCCAATTCCACATAAAGTCTTGATGCAACTGATTTCATTAATTCCTTTTCTTTTCTCTCTCGCCTCTCCATCTTCAGTTTGCACAATAAACACCCACTGTGTTACATTTTATTTATTGATTTTTTTAAATCTTACACATCTAGCTCTGTAGGACCAAACTGACCAGCCTCTGTGGCCATGGAACGTGTCAGTATATGAAATTACAGCACAAAAGTAATAAGAGATAAAATAAAATGTTTATGAATCCTAAAAAGACGACAAGCTGTAAGTTTACATAAGCGCAGTCAACAATACAACACAGGAATCAGCTTAATTTTTCAAGGAACTCCTCGACAGAATAGAAGGAAAGACCCATTAGGAAACTCTTCAGTTTGGATTTGAAAGCACGTGTGGATTACTGACAAGATTTTTGAATTCTGGTGGTAGCTTACTGAAAACGGATGCAGCAGAATACTGCACGCCTTTCTACACAAGAGTCAATGAAGTGCGATCCAAATGCAGATTGGATTTCTAAATAATGTTAACTGAGCGAAAGCTGCTAATTCTTGGTAAGAAGATGAAATTGTTAACAAGAAAAGACATCAAAGAATATATATATATATAGCTCAGCAGGTGAGTCATTTGCTAGGGGACAACGATAGTTGATACATCTCTGAAGGCCATTTCTTCCATCTTACGCGAACTGTATTAATTCAGACTCGTAACGGAAGAGATGACAAAGACCCCAACCACAGCTACAGCTATTCACCCAACCAACACACACTACTATCCTCTCCCTCCTCTACTCATCATCACTATCAACATCATCATGATAGAACACGAAATTACACTATACACGGTGTTACAAAAAGATATGGCCAAACTTTCAGGAAACATTCCTCACACACAAAGAAAGAAAATATGTTATGTGGACATGTGTCCGGAAACGCTTGCTTTCCACGTTAGAGCTCATTTTATTGCTTCTCTTCTAATTACATTAATCATGGAATGGAAACACACAGCAACAGAGCGTACCAGCGTGACTTCAAACACTTTGTTACAGGAAATGTTCAAAATGTCCTCCGAGGATACATGCATCCACCCTCCGTCGCATGGAATCCAGGGTGCGCTGATGCAGCCGTGGAGTATGGCGTGTTGTATCACAGCAGTCCACAATACGAGCACGAGGAGTCTCTACATTTGGTACCAGGGTTGCGTAGACAAGAGCTTTCAAATGCCCCCATAAATGAAAGTCAATAGGGTTGAGGTCAGGAGAGCGTGGAGGCCACGGAATTGGTCCGTCTCTACCAATCCATCGGTTACCGAATCTGTTGTTGAGAAGCGTACGAACACTTCGACTGAAATGAGCAGGAGCTCCATCGTGCATGAACCGCATGTTGTGTCGTACTTGTAGAGGCACGTGTTCTAGCAACACAGGTAGAGTCTCTCGTATGAAATCATGATAACGTGCTCCACTGAGCGTAGGTGAAAGAACATGGGGCACAATCAAGACATCACCAACAATGCCTGCCCAAACGTTCACAGAATATCTGTGTTGATAACGTGATTGCACAATTGCGTGCGGATTCTCGTCAGCCCGCACATGGTGATTGTGACAACGTACAATTTGATCACGTTGGAATGAAGCCTCATCCGTAAAGAGAACATTTGCACTGAAATGAAGACTGACACTTTGTTGGATGAACCAATCGCAGAAGTGTACCCGTGGAGGCCAATGAGCTGCTGATAGTGCCTGCACACGCTGTTCATGGTACGGAAACAACTGGTTCTACCGTAGCACTCTCCACACAGTGAAGTGGTCAACGTTACCTTGTACAGCAGCAACTTCTCTGACGCTGACATTAGGGTTATTGTCAACTGCACGAAGAATTGCCTCGTCCATTGCAGGTGTCCTCGTCGTTCTAGGTCTAACCCAGTCGCGAGTCATAGGCTGGAATGTTCCGTGCTCCCTAAGACGCCGATCAATTGCTTATAACGTCTTCCTGTCGGGACACCTTCGTTCTGGAAATCTGTCTCGATACAAACGTACCGCGCCACGGCTATTGCCCCGTGCTAATCTATACATCAAATGGGCAGCTGCCAACTCCGTATTTGTAAACATTGCACTGACTGCAAAGCCACATTCGTGATGAACACTAACCTGTTGATGCTACGTACTGATGTGCTCGATGCTAGTACTGCAGAGCAATGAGTCGCATACCTTCCTTCAATTGGGCCAATTGGCGGTGAATCGAGGAAGTACAGTACATACTGACGAAACTAAAATGAGCTCTAACATGGAAATAAAGGGTTTCCGGACACATGTCCACATAACATCTTTTCTTTATTTGTGTGCGAAGAATATTTCCTGAAAGTTTGGCCGTACCTTTTTGTAACACCCTGTATGAACGCAGTGAACAATATAAAACAGGAATCAGCTTAATTTTTGGAGAAACTCCTCGGCAGAATAGCAGGAGAGACCTATGAGGAAACTCTCCAGTATCGATTTGAAAGCACGTGTGGATTACTGACAAGATTTTTGAATTCTGGTGGTAGCTTATTGAAAATGGATGCAGCGGAATACTGAGTACCTGTGGGCCAATTTCTTGTACCGAAATACTCAGCTGATACTCCTGATCAACTAGCAGAGTTGTAGCGGTGGGGCACTGTTTAATCCTGTGGTTTGGACGGAGACCTTCCGCGTGGGCTCCGAGCCGGTGCTCACCTGTCCGGGCCGCGGCTCGCCCAGCAGCAGGAACTCGTGGCTGGCGTGGTTGACGCCGTCCTCGAAGAGCGACTGGTTGCGCAGCACGGACGTGGCCACGGCGGACTCGCGGTCGGAGGCCATGCTGTGGAAGTAGAGGCGGCGGTCGCCGTCAGCCTGGGGCGGCCCCAGCGCCAGCCCCAGCACGCCGTCCATCAGGTCGAACGAGTCGCCGTTCAGGTCGAAGTGGCCCCACTGGGGGTAGGGGTAGAAGTAGTTGGCCGTGACGCGCCACGAGCGCCGCCGCTGCTCGTCCAGCACGACCAGCCCGAAGCCCGTCACGTCGGCGGCGTACGCGAAGTTTTGCGTGCACGCCGCGTCGCGCGACTCCACGGCGATGGTGACCAGCAGCGACGAGGCCGTCAGCACGTCGTGCGGGTACTCGTAGCTCAGCGTCCTCTCGCCGCGGTTGTCGAACACCACCACCTTCGTGGGACAGATCCGCCTGAAGTCGCTCGTCAGAATGTCGACGAAGCCGGTGTCCAGAATCCACAACCGGCCGCAAGCGTCAACCTGCAACAGCAAGTTACCGTGCACTGTAAAAAGTATCCCATCAAAGAAATCTACCACTGCCGGTAGCAAATTTCCACCCGTCCAAATCTACATCTACATTTTTACACTCCGCAAGCCACCCAAGGCTGTGTGGCGGAGGGCACTTTACGTGCCACTGTCATTACCTCCCTTTCCTGTTCCACCCGCCTATTGTCTGCGGGAAGAACGGCTGCCGGAAAGCCTCCTTGCGCTCGAATCTCTCTAATTTTACATTCGTGATCTCCTCGGGAGGTACAAGTGGGGGGAAGCAATATATTCGATACCTAATCCAGAAACGCACCTTCTCGAAACCTGGACAGCAAGCTACACCGCGATGCAGAGCCCCTCTCTCGCGGAGGCTGCCACTCGAGTTTGCTAAACATCTCCGTAACGCTATCACGCTTACCAAATAACCCTATGACGAAACGCGCCGCTCTTCTTTGGATCTTCTCTATCTCCTCCGTCAACCCGACCTGGTACGGATCCCACACTGATGAGCCATACTCAAGTATATGTCGAACGAGTGTTTTGTAAGCCACCTCCCTTGTTGATGGACTACATTTTCTAAGGACTCTCCCAATGAATCTCAAACTGGCACCCGCCTTACCAACAATTAATTTTATATGATCATTCCACTTCAAATCGTTCGGTATGCATACTCCGAGATATTTTACAGAAGTAACTGCTACCAGTGTTTGTTTCGCTATCATATAATCACATAATAAAGGATCCTTCTTTCTATCTCCAGCCACGAAGTAAAGAATCTAAGATTTTTTTAATAATAACATACGCGTAACGCAGCAAATTATTACGAGATGACATTCGTTGCTGTAAGGCGCGCAGCGGTTTGGTACGGTGGCTGCAGGATGGCAATTTTGTTTTTCCTTCGCTTTGCACACAACACGGCTGACGCAGCCTGCCGTGAGAACTGCATAGCGTAACATTCAGTCAATACGAAGATTCATACGCTATACGAATCTAAATAATCCATATTAGTTATTATCCGATTTTGTTCAAATTTGGTACACCGCTATTTCGAATGATGCTGATAAAATTTTAGACTTTTTTACTATACTTCTGGAGATAAAGAGAATTACCTACAACTCATAAAACCTACCCTTGTTGTTTAAAACGAACTTAGGAACAATAACAGATTAACTTTCATTGTCATTTGAAGCCATTCCAAAGTTATCAGTGCATAAAAATCAATTAATTAGAATTTTCTTTTTCAAACGTTGAACACTGTGCATTATGTAATACAAAAATCAGTCAAAATATTATTTGATTACATTTTGCCATGTTATGGCTTGAGAATGATTGAGAGAGTGTATGGGGAACATACGTTAAAATTTAATATTTCGTTTTACGTAAAACCTTGTACAAACGAACCGTGGGAAAGTTATGTTGCAACCACTATTCAGGTGAGATATGTCGGAGTTTGCTTGCTTTTGTATAAAATTGGCCAGAATGGAATTTAGGGGCGGAATAAGTTTATTTACCAATCTGAAGAATATTTCCCACTTCTTTTATTTTAATCAAACAAAATACAAGAATCTGAAGTTTTGCTGACATTAATTACTATCAAATTAATGATAGGATAAGGCAAGATTTGCCGCGAGATTGATCTAGAACGAACCTCCTGATTGGTCGTTTAGATCAACAGCCAATCAGAATTAAGCTGTTCCCGCGCGAAAAGAGGAGTTGGCATATAGGAGAGTACCTCGAAACAGTCGCTTGCTAGCCGGTCTACGGCTAACACGATGTTAGATCGCTCCTTAAAAATACTCGGTAAGATGAGGAAATAGTGAGCTAATTTCGGTTCGAACATATCGTGAATGAAGCGACTGGAGTTGCGAACATTTTAATGAAAGTTTGATGTTTATAAATTAAATAGTTCAAGAGATATGAGCGTGTGAACATTCTCGTCGTAGTAAGAACTCCGCGTGGTGTGTTTCATCCTCTGTGCGGAATATTTTGGCGAGCACCTCTTATGAAGAAGAGCACTGAAACGACCGAATGTTTAACTCGCGAGTAGTTGTCGGTCTGTCACTGGTATAGCGTGAAAATTAGTCCGTTCGTACTTGCTACAATTCTGGCTGCTTTTCGAGTGAAAATTTGTTTTATAGACAGTGAACTTTCAAGGATAATGTTTCACCATATTAAATACGGATTTGATAGGCATTTCATGTGTTTCAATATGAATGAAAGGCAGACTTAATCTAATGTTAAACGCTTTTCTGCAAGTAGACTGAAGATCCCGAACGTTCGATTTTTTAATCATGGCCGGCCGGGATGGCCGAGCGTTTCTAGGTGCTACAGGCTGGAACCGCGGGACCGCTACGGTCGCAGGTTCGATTCCTGCCTCGGGCATGGATGTGTGTGATGTCCTTAGGTTAGTTAGGTTTAAGTAGTTCAAAGTTATAGGGAACTGATGACCTCAGAAGTTAAGTCCCATAGTGCTCAGAGCAATTTTTTTAATCATGAACTTTCAGGAACTGACCTTCAACTACAGTTATGTGCCTCTGTGTGGTAGGTATTAGGTAGTGGTTTCATCAACGCTGCTTTACACTGTCTAGCACGTATCTACTACCACAGAGTGAAGGGACACCTGAAAGAAGCCTATCGAGTGAGATGGACTAAAGGACTATAGCGCTAAGCGTTAACAAAAACGCATACGATCGACCCCCCCGCCCCTCCCCTCCGCAGACACCACACGAAATCCGCAGCTGTGATACACATTATATAAAATGAAGCTATATATCGAGAAAGGAAAGCAAAGGGAAAGGCTATTGATATCAGCTGTTAACCATTGCGCCACCCGGACAGAGTGTTTACCTGCTTCGAGATGACTGGGTGTTTGTGTTGTCTACATCTACATGATTACTCTGCAATTCACATTTAAGTGCTTGGCAGAAGGTTCATCGAACCACATTCATACTATCTCCCTACCATTCCACCCCCGAACAGCGCGCGGGAAAAACGAGCATCTAAACCTTTCTGTTCGAGCTCTGATTTCTCTTATTTTATTTTGGTGATCATTCCTACCTATGTAGGTTGGACTCAACAAAATATTTTCACATTCGGAAGAGAAAATTGGTGACTGAAATTTCGTAAATAGATCTCACCGCGACGTAAAACGTCTTTGCTTTAATGACTTCCATCCCAACTCGCGTATCACATCTGCCACATTCTCTCCCCTATTACGTGATAATACAAAACGAGCTGCCCTTTTTTGTACCCTGTCGATGTCCTCCGTCAATCCCACCTGGTGAGGAGGAGGAGATTAGTGTGGTTCAAATGGCTCTGAGCACTATGGGACTCAACTGCTGTGGTCATTAGTCCCCTAGAACTTAGAACTACTTAAACCTAACTAACCTAAGGACATCACACACATCCATGCCCGAGGCAGGATTCGAACCTGCGACCGTAGCAGTCGCACGGTTCCTGACTGCGCGCCTAGAACCGCGAGACCACCGCGGCCGGCGAGGAGGAGATTAGTGTTTAACGTCCCGTCGACAACGAGGTCATTAGAGACGGAGCGCAAGCTCGGGTGAGGGAAAGATGGGGAAGGAAATCGGCCGTGCCCTTTCAAAGGAACCATCCCGGCATTTGCCTGAAGCTATTTAGGGAAATCACGGAAAACCTAAATCAGGATGGCCGGAGACGGGATTGAATCGTCGTCCTCCCGAATGGGAGCCCAGTGTGCTAACCACTGCGCCATCCACCTGGTAAGGATCCCACACCGCGCACCAATATTCTAACAGAGAACGAACGAGTGTAGTGTAAGCTGTCTCTTTAGTGGACTTGTTGCATCTTCCAAGTGTCCTGCCAATGAAACGCAACCTTTGGCTCGCCTTCCCGACAATCTTATCTATGTGGTCTTTCCAACTGAAGTTGTTAGTAATTTTAACACCCAGGTACTTAGTTGAATTGACAGCCTTGAGAATTGTACTATTTATCGAGTAATCGAATTCCAACGGATTTCTTTTGGAACTCACGTGGATCACCTCACACTTTTCGTCATTTAGCGTCAACTGCCACCTGCCACACCATACAGCAATCGTTTCTAAATCGCTTTGCAACTGATACTGGTCTTCGGATGACCTTAGTAGACGATAAATTACAGCATCATCTGCGAACAACCTAAGAGAACTGCCCAGATTGTCACCCAGGTCATTTATATAGATCAGGAACAGCAGAGGTCCCAGGACGCTCCCCTGTGGAACACCTAATATCACTTCAGTTTTACTCGAAGATTTGCCGTCTATTACTACGAACTGCGACCTTCCTGACAGGAAGGTCATCGTCACTCATGAAAGTCGCGGGGTTGGACTGAGCAGAAGTTAGGAATTTGTACAGGCGCTGATAACCTCGCAGTTGAGCGCACTACAAACGAAACATCTTCCTGACAGTGTTTATCGCAACCGCACGCACGACTTGGGCGCGCCTCGGTGGGCAGTGAATCCTCCAGTTACAGTGCGGATGCATAAGTGCGGTCGACTGTCTGCGCCAACCTCAGAGTAGTGAGGAGGACACGATCAGGGACTGCAGATACGTTGCGCTGGGGGCGAGTGTGTGTGTCGGCTGACAGGCATGCAGAGACAGTGAGCTCGAGTGTCGTAAGCAGTGTGTCCGGATGACGCAGCTGCCTAGTAAGCAGGAGACCCCGAGTCTGAATCACGGTACGGCACACATCTTCATTAGTTGCCGCGGATTCCGCACAAACTTCCGATGCAGCTGACATCAATAATCCCTTCCCCTTCATTTCCTGCCCTCCGTCCATCTTCAATTTACATAAGATGTGCAGGATGTTCAAAACTTCCAGGTACGAACTTATGTGACTTGTAGAGAAGAGCGAGTACATAACATTTTGGATAGGAAACCATGTCCGGAAACGTACCATTCCGTGCTACAGCCATTTGAAAACATGTTTGCTAGGTAGGATTGAAGCAGGGTACTTATGGTGAATGGTGCCTACGTCGAAATGGTTATGTAATAGAACCCAGTACGTTGTCCTCGATGGTGAGTCTTCATCGGAGGTGAAGGTATAATCTGGAGTGCCCCAGGGAAGTGTGGTAGGTCCGCTGTTGTTTTCTATCTACATAAATGATCTTTTGGACAGGGTGGATAACAATGTGCGGCTGTTTGCTGATGATGGTGTGGTGTACGGGCAGGTGTCGTCGTTGAGTGACTGTAGGAGGATACAAGATGACTTGGACAAGATTTGTCACTGGTGTAAAGAATGGCAGCTAACTCTAAATATAGATAAATGTAAATTAATGCAGATGAATAGGAAAAAGAATCCCGTGATGTTTGAATACTCCATTAGTAGTGTAGCGCTTTACACAGTCACGTCGATCAAATATTTGGGCGTAACATTGCAGAGCGATATGAAGTGGGACAAGCATGTAATGGCAGTTGTGGGGAAGGCGGATAGTCGTCTTTGGTTCATTGGTAGAATTTTGGGAAGATGTGGTTCATCTGTAAAGGAGACCGCTTATTAAACACTAATACGACCTATTCTTGAGTACTGCTCGAGCGTTTGGGATCTCTATCAGGGTGGATTGAGGGAGGACATAGAAGCAATTCAGAGGCGCGCTGCTAAATTTGCTACTGGTAGGTTTGATCATCACGCGAGTGTTACGGAAATGCTTCAGGAACTCGGGTGGGAGTCTCTGGAGGAAAGGAAGCGTTCTTTCCGTGAATCACTACTCAGGAAATTTAGAGAACCAGCATTTGAGGTTGACTGCAGTACAGTTTTACTGCCGTCAACTTATATTTCGCGGAAAGACCACAGAGATAAGAGAGATTAGGGCCCGTACAGAGGCATATAGGCATTAATTTTTCCCTCGTTCTGTTTGGGAGTGGAACAGGGAGAGAAGATGCTAGTTGTGGTACGAGGTACCCTCCGCCACGCACCATATGGTGGATTGCAGAGTATGTATGTAGATGTAGATGTTCGTTGCCCTATCTTAGGTGACAAATGAAATTAAGTCTCCTTTTTAGGCGACCAGCTCCGCATTCCCCACTTATTAGTGTGAAATATAGTGTCCTTCTATTGATAACATTGAAGAGGCTGTACCATGAAAAATTTCAGAACTATGCTGAAAAACTGCATCTTTGTTGTGAAATAATCTGGAAAAAATAATTTCATTTATAAATATGAAGTGAGTTCTCTTATTTTAAATTGTCAAAATTCTCATACTGTAATTCAGTACAGTAAATTTGATGCTTGGAGCAAGATTATAGTGGAAAAAAGATTTTGGGACGGAAAGAATGTCACATCAAAAATGTGCAAATATTTTGATTTTGATGTTGTATTTGAATCATAAGTTATACGAGAAGAAACCGATTTAAATTTTAAATTAATAGTTATAGAAAAAAGAAGATTGTCCTAAATATAATGCTGCTGGAGCACTTAAAGCATACTTCCGATGCTTTTTATAAGCATTGTGTTGTAATCTAGCTGAATCAATCCTGAACCAAACAGTTCAACGTTAGAGTACAATGTCTATCGCAACTGGCTGGTTGTAAAAATGAATACTCCCATATTGTGAGCATAAACATCTAGCTATGTGAATGTTAATGCTATATAAATAGCTTTTTTTTCATCTGTAACAGTAGTTAGCGAAATAGATAGGGAGACGTTCCCACTTTCTTACACGCCTATTACTTTGTAGTACATCCCATAACTCTGCGTTATGCCCTCTACACGTTTCATTCTGTGATGTGCTATAACACGGTGACCATACAGGATACATTCCTTCTGGTTTAGCTGTTATGAACGCTTTATACACCTGCACAGCGGTCTATGACGACAGCTTTCCTCGCCTGATCTCCCCGATTCCGTCGAATAGCCATAAAAATAGCGCAGTAGGCAGATAGTCCAGATCTAAGATTAATCCAACGCTGAGTGGATTTACTTAAATGTATTTGCTGAAGATTACACGTCACCAGACGCTTCTTGCACCGCCTCTCAAACCTTTCGTGGCGTCAACCAACGAGCTTGTGAAAGCTATCGGCCCTTATGCCCGCAAACGTGTCTAAATTTGCGCATTCCTTCACGTAGCGCACGCACTCGGCAAGGTCGTTTCGCCGCAGCTTATACTAACTGCATATCCAGCCATAGTTACACCACAGTTAAACTCGTAACTGATGAGATTTGCCCTTATGAATACGAGAGTGCGTAGTGGACTAAACGTACAAGGTGTCGTTCTGAGACTGGTTCTGAAGAAAACACTTTAAAAAGTCGAAACAAAAATAAATCATAGGTTTTTTTTTTAATCCTTGAGTCTAAGCCATCTATAGTTTCTTGTACGAAGTCAGTTTTCGTGAATCGTGCTGTACTTCTTATTGAGGTACTTTGTTTCATGCGCAATTGACTAATTGGAGCCTGATTCTTTGAGTGTTTGCTTACAGTCAAACAGGATGAAGCTGTAGTCGGGTTAAGGGCGGCGTTTTGATTTGCACATCTTCAGGGCGACTGTCATTACATAAAAAAATGTGGTAGATATTTCCTTCTTCTACTTTCTCTTCTGCCTATCACAGAAGAGTCTAATCACCAGTTCAGGGCTCGGTTTTACCTATTAACTGGCCGTCCTATGTCACTGCTTCTTTTTTACCTGTATTTTAAAGCCGTTTTTGGCTTTCGTTCAAGATATTCCTTCCCGTTTTCTTTACGTTGTTTTAGTTTGTCATTTACTGCAAAAATATTCAGTTCTTGTCTAATGTTTGATCAGCAATCCTGTCCAACTAGGTACAATCTTTGACAAATCGTAAAAATTTTATTTCAGCCGCCAGTACAGTAGAACAGGTGCAGCCATCACCTTATACAATTTCGTTTTTGTATCTCTCTGTATTTTAATGTTCTGTTTTATAGTGAAACATATTTCTGTAATTTAATATCTACATCCTTATCTTCGTTAAAAGTAATATAGCTCCCTAGGTAACTGAAGTGCTGAATTTGTTCCAAAATCTGATCTTCACTTACAATTTTGCTAAATACTTGACTTTCCCATGGATGGTGTGGTCTATATGAATATTAAGAAGAGTAGGCGATAAAGAGCACACTTGTTTTACACTGTAAATCATTAAAATATTTCCCTCTGTGTAATGGTGACCATCAAGTTCAATATAATTTCAATTATACAGTCTCTTGATACTGTTTATTAACCGATTATCATGTTAGTATATTCCACACTGCTATGAGGATGATCTACATCTACGTGACTACTCTGCTATTCACAATGAAGTGCCTGCCAGAGGGTTTAATGAACCACCTTCAAGCCGTCTCTCTACCGTTCCACTCTCGAACGGCACGCGGGGAAAAAGAGCACTTAAATTTTTCTGTGCGAGCCCTGATTTCTCGTATTTTATCGTGATGATCATTTCTTCCTTTGTAGGTGGGCGCCAATAGAATTCTTTCGCAATCGGAGGAGAAAACTGGTGATTGAAATTCCATGAGAAGATCCCGTCGCATAGAGAAAAGCCTTTGTTTCAATGATTGCCACTCCAATTCACGTATCTTGCCTGAGGCACTATCCCCCCTACTTCGCGATAATACAAAACGAGCTGCCCATCTTTGTACTTTTTCGATGTCATCCGTCAGTCCCACCTGATGCGGATCCCACAGCGCACAGCAATACTCCAGAATAGGGCGGACAAGCGTGGTGTAAGCAGTCTCTTTAGTAGACCTGTTGCACGTTCTGCCAATGGATCGCAGTCTTTGGTTTGCTCTACCCATAACATTACCTACGTGATCGTTCCAACTTAGGTTATTTATAATTGTAATCCCTAAGAATTTACTTGAATTTACAGCCTTCAGATTAATTTAGCGGATTTCTTTTAGTATTCAAGTGAATAACTTCACACTTTTTTTTATTCAGGGTCAATTGCCACTTTTCGCACCATTCAGATATCTTACCTAAATCATTTTTCAATTCGTTTTGGTCATCTGATAACCTTACAAGACGGTAAATGACAGCATCATATGCAAACAATCTAAGACGGCTACTCAGATTGTCTCCTATGTCGTTAAAATAGTTAAGGAAGAATAGAGGGCCTACAACACTTCCTTACGGAACGCCAGATATTACTTATGTTTTACTCGATGACTTTCTTCTAATACAACGAACTGTGACCTTTCTGACAGGAAATCACGAATCCAGTCGCACAACTGAGGCGCTATTGCATAGGCACGCAGTTTGGTTAAAAGACGCTTGTGAGGAACGGTGTCGAAAGCCTTCTGGAAATCTAAAAACATAGAATCAATTGGACACCCCCTATCGATAGCACCTATTACTTCATGAGTATAAACAGCTTGTTGTGTTTCACAAGAACGGTATTTTCTGAATCCGTGCTCACTCTGTATCAATAAATCGTTTTTTTTTTTCGAGGTAATTCATAATGCTCTAACCAAGTATATGTTCCAAAATCCTACTGCAAATCGACGTTAGTCACAGGGACCTGTAATTCAGTGGATTACTCCTATTTCCCTTTTTGGGTATTGGTGTGACTTGAGCAATTTTCCAGTCTTTAGGTACGGATCTTTCTGTGAGCAAGCAGTTGTATATGATTGCTAAATACGGAGCTATTGTATTAGCATAGTCTGAAAGGAATCTGACTGGTACACAATCTGGACCGGAGACCTTACCTTTATTAAGTTATTTAAGCTGCTTTGCTACCCCGAGCACATCTGCTTCTATGTTTCTCATGTTGGCAGTTGTTCTTGATGGAATTCAGGAATATTTACTTCGTCTTCTTTGGTGAAGGAGATTCGGAAAACCATGTTTAATAACTCTGCTTTAGTGGCACTGTCATAAGTGACTTCACCGTTGTAATGAGCTGTGTCCGACAAAGTAACTGTTACACTTTTGGGTAACGGTTCTTGTTTGGAGGTGCGACAGTCGCTTCCTGGACTTTTAATGCTATCCATTGCTTCTGTTGCCCTTCTTTTCCACCGGATTGCACAGGGAGAACTAAAGGGCGGGACGAAATTTGCTGATTGTGCATGAAATGAGGCGTATCCCGTGGAAGTACTGTCTGTTGCGGGAAAAATATCTTCAGCCAAGAAATAAAGAAAGGCTTGAACTGAGTGCTTTAAGACATATCATTGACAAATGTCACACAAGAGGGTATAGACAATCACTACTCCTTTTGTAACATTAGATGCACTCATAAAATATTGCAATGAATATTACAAACGGTTGTAAAATCATTTCAGTACCTGTGGGTAAGCGCTATCACAGAGTAAATTACACGATGCGCATCCTAAATTTGCTGTCTGTTTAGTCAGTCAGTACGAGAGAAGTATTACTAATTTCAACACACACACGTATTTTTAACTAAGATGGTAAAACCGGAGAAATTTTTATTTATACAGAGGGTGTCGAGGCACATTCTTCCGGGACAGGTAAGAATGGCGGAGAGGGGTACTTAGCGTCCACAACACAGCACCTGTGGAGGAAAAATATCGGCGTAGTAGAAAGCCAAATGGAAACATTGCCACCTTCAAAATATTCCCCTCTGCCATTGACATTGAAACACAAAATTCTTTTATTTTTTCTTACTTTGGTTGTGTTACATCGTTTGGGATTATTCTGGAGTGGCTATTACGAATTATCAGAAGATCCCCACAAGGGGATTACCAGAACGATTTCCAGTATCAGCTTATGAATTTCTTGTAGGTCACTGTTCCAGCATCTACAGATTCTAACCCGGTAATGATGTATTTGATCTCCATTAAGATGTTTATAATCAATATTGATCGGTGATTCGTTAAAGACCTGTCACGAAATTTTTATGTTCCTCTCACAGGGTACTGAGAAGCATTTGACTGGGAGTGCGATGAGGAACAATGTGCTGTAATAAGTAGGGCCGAGGACATTTTTAGGTGAGTCTTATTACATTTACCAGCCGACTTTTCACCCAAAGCAGTATTCTAGTGACATCACTGATTTTTCTCTGAAACGTGGCACGCTCGACGTCTTGTGGCTAAAAGATAAGTTGCTGGAATCATTTAGAAACGACATAGAAACACCAGCTGCCCAAATCGTGTCATGTAGAAATGTAAGAGGGCTTAGATGTGAACTATAATTTAATGTATATTTTCCATGCCGATGGGGATACGTTGCCGCAGAAGTAGTTTTTCGATCTATTTTTAAATTTGCAGATTAATTTTACGTTCTTTAATTGCAAAGTGTCAGACCACCGTAGGTGCTGAGAAGGGATCAGCTAGATTTTCGGAAGGCATTTGAAATTTCTCGTGAACTGGGGCACTCCTTTCGCCAGAAGCATGAATGGGGTATGGTATTCTTCCCAGACCATTTGGGATATACTCACTGAGTTTTTGGCTGTGTTTCCCGACGAATCATGGAGACTTTTCTAAACGCTCGTTTGCGAAACAGTCACGAGTGAGAAACTGTTAGGTGCTGAAAGGGTTGAACGAGCAAGAATGTCCGTGGGCGAGGAACAAATCATGCATTCTGCAACGACAGCACAGGCCAAACACATTTGATAATTTGCAGAGTATTTTTATGAAAGTAAGAACTTTCAACATCGCAGCGCGTCAGCAATCGTTGGTTAATATATAAAAAAAAACTAAAAACCCGCCTCGATTGCGGATAAAAGCACCTAGTGTTAAGTGTTAACCCAGGATTCGGCGTAGATAACTACACCTTCTTCAGAACAACAATGAAACACACAAGTGGCTAAGAAGACCTTTGTAAATGGTTAAAAGGAAACTATAACTATGCATTTATAAACGAAAAGTAAAGGAAACACAAACAGCACATATGTGCAAAGTCAAAACCACTACTTAACTTAATGAACCGCCATAAAGTTAAGTAGTAGTTTTGACTTTGTACATATGTACTGTTTGTGTTTCCTTTTCTTTTTCGTTTATAAATGTACAGCTATGGTGTTCTTTTAATCATTGACAAAGGTCTTCTTAGGCACTTGTGGGTTTTATTGTTCTTAACAATAGGTGCTTTTTTCACAATCGAGGCGGGCTTTTAGTTTTTTAATATTCTTATGAAGTGGTTAAACGTGGGAGTAGGTCGCAGGCCTTCGTTGAGGGAAGAAGACAGCTTAGAGAGAGTTGCTTGCATAGTTATCGATTTGGTAGAGTGGTAGGGGGCCTTCTTCGTTTAGGAGGAGCACCGCGTTGTGCGGCTGTAGCGAAAGCTGATCGGTGGCTGTGACTTCCAATCAAGTATGCAAAGATTTGGCCAAAGCTAGGTTTGTTACTCGATGAAAGCTCTGTATTTCGTTACGGGACCATTGTTACTGATGCTGAATGGCGACATACACTACAATAAGCAGCATTGTCTCAGTGGAGCCTGCCTTGCTTGCTTCTTGTATGTCTTTCTGACCATATTTTTAATCTCATATCTCGGGATATTTTACTTTTCTGATATTGCCGAGAACGTGTTAAGCAATTAGTTGAGGGGATCAAGATGAGAATGCAGGCATTATATGTTTCCAGTACAGCGGTCGAATCTCTGAATTTATCTGACTATAGTGAGATTGCTACAAGGCAGTTATTAGATCAGCCTTGGAGCTAGTAAAACTATGTCGTCTCCAAAATCCAAATCCTGCAGACGTTCGTGGATCCCCCACTGGATTCCTCGTCTGCTGCCTGCTGTGACTCTTCTCATAACAGAGTCTAGAACGAGTAGAAAAAGTGTTGGTGACAAAATGCAACCCTGACGGACTCCAGTTGTTACTCTTATGTGCTCTGTCATATTTCCCTTGTGGAGTACGCAACATTTGTAGCCATCATATAGATATTTTATGATGTTTAAGATCTTATGTGGTATGCCATACTTCCGGAAAACCTACCAGAGCACTTTATGTTTCACGGAATCGAAGGCCTTTTGAAAATCAATGAATGCCAGGTACATGATTGCTTGGAATCCTTTGATTTACTCTGAAATGATCCTAAGAGTGTTAATAAGAGCAACACAACTGCGTTGTGCCCTAAAACCGGCCTGTTCTTTACGCAGTCACTTTTCAAGGGATTCTTTAATTCCGTTTAAAATAATTCTGGTGAGGACCTTACTAAGCACTGACAACAATGTAATACCACGCCAATTGTTACAGTCTGACAAATTTCCCTTGATAAATAGTTTTTACCATACCTAAATTTTTGAATGTTATTAAAAAAAAGTCTTTAGATGTGTGAGAGACAAGTTCCAAACACACGAACTTGCTACGCTACGAGGAGACAGCGCAGACGTGGCAGAGGCTGCTCTTACCTGTACCCTGAAGACGGAGGTGAAGCCGTCGCAGTTTCCCTGCAGGTTGGAGCGCCAGTCCGGGAAGGGCAGCAGCGGCGTCCCGGTGTCTCCCTTGGGCGGTACGACAGCCAGCGTGGCGGGCACGCCCTTCTTGAACCTCGGGACCGTCACCAGCAGGCTCCACAGGCCGCGCTCTGCAGCACGCGGGAACCCGAGTGTCACCCTGCTGTCCAGCCCTCCCCACGTACCTCACCTCCCGGTGTCTCCCTTGGGCGGTACCACGGCCAGCGTGGCGGGCACGCCCTTCTTGAACCTCGGGACCGTCACCAGCAGGCTCCACAGGCCGCGCTCTGCAGCACGCGGGAACCCGAGTGTCACCCTGCTGTCCAGCCCTCCCCACGTACCTCACCTCCCGGTGTCTCCCTTGGGCGGTACGACGGCCAGCGTGGCGGGCACGCCCTTCTTGAACCTCGGGACCGTCACCAGCAGGCTCCACAGGCCGCGCTCTGCAGCACGCGGGAACCCGAGTGTCACCCTGCTGTCCAGCCCTCCCCACGTACCTCACCTCCCGGTGTCTCCCTTGGGCGGTACGACGGCCAGCGTGGCGGGCACGCCCTTCTTGAACCTCGGGACCGTCACCAGCAGGCTCCACAGGCCGCGCTCTGCAGCACGCGGGAACCCGAGTGTCACCCTGCTGTCCAGCCCTCCCCACGTACCTCACCTCCCGGTGTCTCCCTTGGGCGGTACGACGGCCAGCGTGGCGGGCACGCCCTTCTTGAACCTCGGGACCGTCACCAGCAGGCTCCACAGGCCGCGCTCTGCAGCACGCGGGAACCCGAGTGTCACCCTGCTGTCCAGCCCTCCCCACGTACCTCACCTCCCGGTGTCTCCCTTGGGCGGTACCACGGCCAGCGTGGCGGGCACGCCCTTCTTGAACCTCGGGACCGTCACCAGCAGGCTCCACAGGCCGCGCTCTGCAGCACGCGGGAACCCGAGTGTCACCCTGCTGTCCAGCCCTCCCCACGTACCTCACCTCCCGGTGTCTCCCTTGGGCGGTACGACGGCCAGCGTGGCGGGCGCGCCCTTCTTGAACCTCGGGACCGTCACCAGCAGGCTCCACAGGCCGCGCTCTGCAGCACGCGGGAACCCGAGTGTCACCCTGCTGTCCAGCCCTCCCCACGTACCTCACCTCCCGGTGTCTCCCTTGGGCGGTACCACGGCCAGCGTGGCGGGCACGCCCTTCTTGAACCTCGGGACCGTCACCAGCAGGCTCCACAGGCCGCGCTCTGCAGCACGCGGGAACCCGAGTGTCACCCTGCTGTCCAGCCCTCCCCACGTACCTCACCTCCCGCTGTCTCCCTTGGGCGGTACGACGGCCAGCGTGGCGGGCACGCCCTTCTTGAACCTCGGGACCGTCACCAGCAGGCTCCACAGGCCGCGCTCTGCAGCACGCGGGAACCCGAGTGTCACCCTGCTGTCCAGCCCTCCCCACGTACCTCACCTCCCGCGCCCCTGTTTGTCTTAACACACTCTTATTGAGTAGTATACCTGGAAGAATCCTCGAAATACCAGAAGGTATGAGATAGATTATATAATGGTAAGACAGAGATTTAGGAAGCAGGTTTTAAATTGCAAGATATTTCCAGGGGCAGATGCGGACTCCGACCACAATCTATTGGTTATAAACTGTAGATGAAAACTGACTAAACCAGAGGTTGTACACAGTTGCAGGGAGAGCATAAGGGAACAATTGACAGGAATGGGGGAAAGAAATACAGCAGAAGAAGAACGGGTAGCTCTGAGGGATGAAGTAGTGAAGGCAGCAGAGGATCAAGTAGGTAAAAAGACGAGAGCAATTAGAAATCGTTGGGTAACAGAATAAATATTGAATTGAATTGATTAAAGGACAAAATATAAAAATGCAGTAAATGAATCAGGCAAAAAGGAAAACAAATGTCTCAAAAATGAGATCGACAGGAAGTGCAAAATGGCTAAGCAGGGATGGCTAGAGGGCAGATGTAAGAATGTTGAGGCTTATCTCACTAGGGTAAGTTAGATACAGCCTACAGGAAAATTGAGGAGACATTTGGAGAAAAGAGAACCACTTGTATGAATATCAAGAGCTCAGATGGAAACCCAGTTCTAAGCAAAGAAGGGAAAGCAGAAAGGTGGAAGGAATATATACAGGGTCTATACAAGGGCGATGTACTTGTATTATGGAAATAGAAGAGGATGTAGATGAAGATGAAATGGGAGATACGATACTGCGTGAAGAGTTTGACAGAGCACTGAAAGACCTGAGTCGAAACAAGGCCCTGGAGTAGACAACATTACGTTAGAACTACTGACGGCCTTGGGAGAGCCAGTCCTGACAAAACTCTAGCATCTGGTGAGCAAGATGTATGAGACAGGTGAAATACCCACAGACTTCAAGAATAATATAATAATTCCAATCCCAAAGAAAGCAGGTGTTGACAGATGTGAAAATTACCGAACAATCAGTTTAATAAGTCACAGCTGCAAAATTCTAACCCGAATTCTTTACAGACGAATGGGAAAACTGGTAGATGCCGACCTTGGGGTAGATCAGTTTGGATTCCGTAGAAATGTTGGAACACGTGAGGCATTTCTGACCTTACGATTTATCTTAGAAGAAAGGTTAAGGAAAGGCAAACCTACGTTTCTAGCATTTGTAGACTAAGAGAAAGCTTTTGACAATGTTGACTGGAATACTCTCTTTCAGATTCTAATGGTGGCAGGGGTAAAATACAGGGAGCGAAAGGCTATCTACAATTTGTACAGAAACCAGATGGCAGTTACAAGAGTCGAGGGGCCCAAAAGGTAAGCAGTGGTTGGGAAGGGAGTGAGACAGGGTTGTAGCCTCTCCTCGATGCTATTCAATCTGTATATTGAGCAAGCAGTGAAGGAAACAAAAGAAAAGTTCTGAGTAGGTATTAAAATCCATGGACAAGATAAAAAACTTTGAGGTTCGCCGATGACATTGTATTTCTGTCAGAGACAGCAAATGACTTGGAAGAGCAGTTGAACGGAATGGACAGTGTCTTGAAACGAGGATATAAGATGAATATCAACAAAACCAAAACGAGAATAATGGAATGTAGTCCAATTAAGTCGGGTGGTGCTAAGAGAATTAGATTAGGAAATGAAACACTTAAAGTAGAAAAGGAGTTTTGCTATTTTGGGAGCAAAATAACTGATGATGGTCGAAGTAGAGAGGATATAAAATGTAGACTTTCAATGGCAAGGAAAGCGTTTCTGAAGAAGAGAAATTTGTTAACATCAAGTTAGACGTACGTGTCAGGAAGTCGTTTCTGAAAATATTCGTATGGTGTGTAGCCATGTATGTAAGTGAAACATGGACGATAGATAGTTTGGACAAGAAGAGAATAGAAGCTTTCGAAATGTTGTGCTACAGAAGAATGCTGAAATTAGATGGGTGGTTCACAAAACTAATGAAGAGGTATTGAATAGAATTGGGGAGAAGAGGAGTTTGTGGCACAACTTGACAAGATGGAGGGACCGGTTGGTAGGACATTTTCTGAGGCATCATGGGATCACAAATTTAGCATTGGAGGGCAGCATGGAGGGTAAAAATCGTAGAGGGAGACCAAGAGATGAATACACTAAGCAGATTCAGAATGATGTAGGTTGCAGTTAGTACCTGGCGGTGAAGAAGCTTGCACAGGATAGAGTAGCATGGAGAGCTGCAACAAAACAGTCTCAGGACTAAAGACCACTGTAACAACAACAACAAAAACATTGAGTTGCTCTCTTGTCTGTCTGCTTGTTTGACACGAAATTTGCAAATAATTTTAAACTAACTTCCTGACAGAAACTTGAAATTTGAAACATAGCTCAGAACTGGACGACAATGTAGTATTAACTCGCTTTCTTGTTCGTCTGTTCGGGAAGGCGCGTGGTTAGTTGTGAGGAAGGTTGGTAATGTCTGACATATCGGCTGCCCTGCAGGATCTGAGAGAGGGCGGGGAGGAAGACGTGCAACATACAAGGAGGTTCATTGATCGTGATGGGGCCAAATATCTCACGAAATAAGCGTCAAACGAAAAAACTACAAAGTACGAAACTCGCCTAGCTTGAAGGGGGAAACCAGACGACGCTATGGTTGGCCCGCTAGATGGCGATGCCATAGGTCAATCACATATCAACTGCGTTTTTTAAGTAGGAACGCTCATTTTTTGTTACATATTCGTGTAGTACGTAAAGAAATATTAATGTTTTAGTTGGACCACTTTTTCGCTTTGTTATAGATGGCGCTGTAATAGTCACAAACGTATAAGTACGTGGTATCACGCAACATTCCACCAGTGCGGACGGTATTTGCTTCGTGATTCATTACCCGTTTACCAATTGCGGAAAAGATCGATGTCGTGTTGGTGTATGGCCATTGTGATCAAAATGCCCAACGGGCGTGTGCTATGTATGCTGCTCGGTATCCTGGACGACATTATCCAACTGTCCGGACCGTTCGCCGGATAGTTACGTTATTTAAGAAAACAAGAAGTGTTCAGCCACATGTGAAACGTCAACCACGACCTGCAACAAATGATGATGCCCAAATAGGTGTTTTAGCTGCTGTCGAGGCTAATCCGCACATCAGTAGCAGACAAATTGCGCGAGAATCGGGAATCTCAAAAACGTCGGTGTTGAGAATGCTACATCAACATCGATTGCGCCCATACCATATTTCTACGCACTAGGAATTGCATGATGACGAGTTTGAACGTCGTGTACAGTTCTGTTACTGGGAACAACAGAAATTACGGGACGATGACAGATGTTTTGCACGCGTTCTATTTAGCGACGAAACGTCATTAACCATCAGCAGTAACGTAAACCGGCATAATATGCACTATTAGACAACGGAAATCCATGATGGCGGCGACAAATGTAACATCAGCGACCTTGGCGGGTTAATATATGGTGCGGCATTATGGGAGGAAGGATAATTGGCCCCTATTTTATCGATGGCAATCTAAATGGTGCAGTGTGTGCTGTTTCCCTACGTAACGTTCTACCGATGTTACTACAAGATGTTTCACTGCATGAGAGAATGGCGATGTACTTCCAACGTGATGGATGTCTGGCACATAGCTTGCGAACGGGTGAAGCGGTATTGAATAGCATATTTCATGACAGGTGGATTGGTCGTCGAAGCACCATACCGTGGCCCGAATATTCACCGGATCTGACGTCCCCGGACTTCTTTATGAGGAAAGTTGAAGGATATTTGCTATCTTGATCCACCGACAACGCCTGACAACACGCGCCAGTGCATTGTCAATGCATGTGCGAACATTACGGAAGGCGAACTACTCGCTCTTGAGCGGAATGTTGTTACACGTATTGTCAAATGGATTGAGGTTGACGGACATCATTTTGAGCATTTATCGAATTAATGTGATATTTACAGGTAAACGCTGTAACAGCATGCGTTCTCAGAAACGGTAAGTTCACAAAGGTACATGTATTACATTGGAACAACCGAAATAAAATGTTCAAACGTACCTACGTTCTGTATTTTAATCTAAAAAACCTACCTGTTAACAACTGTTCGTCTAAAATTGTGAGCCATATGTTTGTGACTATTACAGCACCATCTATCACAAAGCGAAAAAAGTGGTCCAACTAAAACATTCATATTTCTTTACGTACTACACGATTATGTAATAAAAAACGGGGGTTCCTATTTAAAAAAACGCAGTTGATATCCGTTTGACCTATGGCAGCGCCATATAGCGGGCCAACCATAGCGCCATCTAGTTTCCCTCTTCAAGTTAGGCAAGTTTCGTTCTTTGTAGTTTTTTCGTTTGATGCTTATTTCGTGAGATATTTGGCCCGGTCACGGTTAGTGGGCCACCCTATATATGACATATGAGTACGCAGGTGAAGCCATGGTCAAAAAGCCAGTATCTACACTATGTGATCAAAAGTATCCGATACCTAACTGAAAATGACTTACTAGTTCGAGGCGCCCTGTAACGGTATTGCTGGAATTTAATATGCTGTTGGCCCACCCTTAGCCTTGATGACAGCTTCCACTCTCGCAGGCATACAATCAGCCAGTTGTTGAAAGCTTTCTTGGGGAATGGGGGTCCCGTTCTTCACGGAGTGCTGCAGTGAAGAGAGGTATCGATGTGAGACGGCGAGGCCTGGCACACAGTCGGCGTTCTAAAATATCCCAATGGTATTCCGTAGGATTCAGGTCAGGACTCTCTCCGTACCAGTTCATTACAGGGATGTTATTGTAGTATAACCACTCCGCCACAGGCCGTGCATTATAAACAAGTGCTCGATCGTCCAATGTTTTACGGTCCTCACACCAAGCTAGGCGTCGTTTGGCATTTACCAGCCTGATGTGTGGCTTATCAGCAGCCGCTCGACAATGAAAGCCAAGTTTTCTCGCCAACTGTCATAGTACTTGCAGTTCAAATTCTCTGTGTGATGGTCTGGATAGATGTATGCCTGTTACATATTACGATCCTCTTCAACTGTCGGCGGTCTCTGTCAGTCAACAGACGAGGTCGGCGTGTACACTTTTGTGCTGTACGTGTCCCTTCATGTTTCCACTTTACTATCACATCTGAAACATTGGATCTAGGGATGTTTAGGAGTGTGGAAATTTCGCGTCTAGACGTATGACAAAAGTGAGACCCAATCACTTGATCACGTTCGAAGTCAGTGAGTTCCGCGGAGCGCCCTATTCTGCTCTCTCACGATGTCTAGTGACTACTGAGATCGCTGATATGGAGTATCTGGTAGTAGGTGGCAGCACATTACACCTAAACGTACGTTTTTGGAGATGTACGGATAAAAAAATGGTTCAAATGGCTCTGAGCACTATGGGACTTAACTTCAGGGGTCATCAGTCCCCTAGAACATAGAACTATTTAAACCTAACTAAGCTAAGGACATCACACACATCCATGCCCGAGGCAGAATTCGAACCTGCGACCGCAGCGATGTCCGGATACTTTTGATCACATAGTGTATATGTATATTGTACAGTAAACGGTTATAATATGACCAAAATATTTAAAATCCATTGAAATATTTCACGTGCACAGAAGTAAAATTCAGAAAATAATTTGTGCTAGCCCCATACAGATTTCTAATCCCATACAGATAGTCTTTAAAATTTGTGCTGCTGGATTCATAATAGCTACGTCAGTATCTATAAGATGTATTACGAAAAACGTGGGGTGCATGCAACAGATGATAGGAAATTATGTATTCATGCAACTGTCATGTATTGCTCGAGCTTCACGTTTTTCATTATAAATTTTACAAGTATTGCTATAGCTATTAAAAATTCACAAGCACAAATTATCAGACTATCTCTAAGTAGCTAGGAATCCGGATGGAAATAGGAGAAATCTTTTTAATCCAGTTTAAAATGTGTTATATTAAAAATTTAATTTTGACTTGCATAATTGTTTTTAAAACGTTTCATTCTCCACCGTGAATGGTGAAAGGGATGTTCGAAATGTGACCCACTGTCACTCAACAAGTTTGACGTATTTTATCGCACGATAATCTACATCGATGGTAGATCGCTTGATAAGCGTATGATCTTCCTCTTGTTTGGGTGCAAAATGTGAAAAACTGGGAAGTGTGCACCGCAGATGCTGTAGTTCGGTGCCCTGTGTTGAAAATGTCAGAGGAAACGTCGTGACAGACTTGAAGCCAAACCAATGATGAGAGGCGTCACGATGCATAAGCTCAAGTACTGTGGTGTGAATGGGACAGAGCTTAAATGGTTTGAATCACACCTAACTGGAAGAGTGCAGAAAGATGAAATAAACAGTTGACATAATATGCTAAAAACTGGTGTTTTCTGAAACTGGGGAACAATCAAGAATGGGGTGCCGCAAGGTTTAGTCTTGGGTCCTCTGCTGTTTTTAATATATATTAATGACTTGCCATTCACGAAGATGCGAAGCTGGTAATTTTTTCCCATGATACAAGTATAGCTATCACACTCGACAGACAAGAACTAACTGGTGACATTGTAAACGATCATTAAGTGGTTCTCTGCAAATGGGCTCTCGTTAAACTTTGACAAAACATGGTATATGCAATACCACACAGTTAATGGAATGACCCCATTAATAAATATAGATTTCGATAAGAAATTGGTAGCTAAGGTAGAATATTCAAAATTTCTAGGTGTATGCACTGATGAGGCGTTGAACTGGAAAAAACACACTGAGGATCTGCTGAAACGTTTGAGTTCAGCTACTTATGCTGTTTGGGTCATTGCAAATTTTGGCGATACACATCTGAGTAAATTAGCTTAGCACGCCTATTTTCATCTCTCCTTTCGTATGGCATCATATTCTAGGGTAACTTATCATTGAGTAAAAGAATGTTCATTGCAAAAAACCGTGTATTCAGAATAATTGCTGGAGCTCATCCAAGATCATCCTGCAGACACTTATGTAAAGAGCTAGAAATCCTCACTGTAGCCTCACAATATACACTCCTGGAAATTGAAATAAGAACACCGTGAATTCATTGTCCCACGAAGGGGAAACTTTATTGAAACATTCCAGCGGTCAGATACATCACATGATCACACTGACAGAACCACAGGCACATAGACACAGGCAACAGAGCATGCACAATGTCGCCACTAGTACAGTGTATATCCACCTTTCGCAGCAATGCAGGCTGCTATTCTCCCATGGAGACGATCGTAGAGATGCTGGATGTAGTCCTGTGGAACGGCTTGCCATGCCATTTCCACCTGGCGCCTCAGCTGGACCAGCGTTCGTGCTGGACGTGCAGACCGCGTGAGACGACGCTTCATCCAGTCCCAAACATGCTCAATGGGGGACAGATTCGGAGATCTTGCTGGCCAGGGTAGTTGACTTACACCTTCTAGAGCACGTTGGGTGGCACGGGACACATGCGGACGTGCATTGTCCTGTTGGAACAGCAAGTTCCCTTGCCGGTCTAGGAATGATAGAACGATGGGTTCGATGACGGTTTGGATGTACCGTGCACTATTCAGCGTCCCCTCGACGATCACCAGAGGTGTACGGCCAGTGTAGGACATCGCTCCCCACACCATGATGCCGGGTGTTGGCCCTATGTGCCTCGGTCGTATGCAGTCCTGATTGTGGCGCTCACCTGCACGGCGCCAAACACGCATACGACCATCATTGGCACCAAGGCAGAAGCGACTCTCATCGCTGAAGACGACACGTCTCCATTCGTCCCTCCATTCACGCCTGTCGCGACACCACTGGAGGCGGGCTGCACGATGTTGGGGAAGACGGCCTAACGGTGTGCGGGACCGTATCCCAGGTTCATGGAGACGGTTGCGAATGGTCCTCGCCGATACCCCAGGAGCAACAGTGTCCCTAATTTGCTGGGAAATGGCGGTGCGGTCCCTTACGGCACTGCGTAGGATCCTACGGTCTTGGCGTGCATCCGTGCGTCGCTGCGGTCCGGTCCCAGGTCGACGGGTAATTGCACTTTCCGCCGACCACTGGCGACAACATCGATATACTGTGGAGACCTCACGCCCCACGTGTTGAGCAATTCGGCGGTACGTCCACCCGGCCTCCCGCATGCCCACTATACGCCCTCGCGCAAAGTCCGTCAACTGCACATACGGTTCACGTCCACGCTGTCGCGGCATGCTACCAGTGTTAAAGATTGCGATGGAGCTCCGGATGCCACGGCAAACTGGCTGACACTGACGGCGGCGGTGCACAAATGCTGCGCAGCTAGCGCCATTCGACGGCCAACACCGCGGTTCCTGGTGTGTCCGCTGTGCCGTGCGTGTGGTCATTGCTTGTACAGCCCTCTTGCAGTGTCCGGAGCAAGTATGGTGGGTCTGACACACCGGTGTCAATGTGTTCTTTTTTCCATTTCCAGGAGTGTATATATATATTCACTTACAAAATTTGTTATTAACAATCCGAACGAATTCAAAAGTAATAGCAGTGTACATGGCTACAACACTAAGAAAAAGGATGATCTTCACTGCTCAAGGTTAAATCTAGCTTTGGCTCAGAAGGGGGTAAATTATGCTTGCACGAAAGTCTTTGGCCACTTACCTAATAACATCAAAAGTCAGACAGATACCCATATAGCATTTAAAAGAAAATTAAAAGAATTTCTTAATGGCAACTCCTTCTACTCATTGGATGAATTTTTGGATATAGTAAGTGAGTAATTTCCCAACCTCCACAAAAAAAGTGTCATGTAAAACTTTTTGTAATGTAATATCTTGTATAGACACCTTTTATTAACCTGACACGTCCCACATCATTACGAAGTGTCGTACTCATGATCTACGGAACAAGTACTAATCTAATGTAATCTAATGGAGATTCTACTGTATATTAATTGTGCACGCCGAGGATGAAGACGACTTACCGCTCTGCCAAGGCTGCACGTCAATGGGGATGGAGTTCCCCGGAACGTAGGAGCCGTTGCGTATCATGGCCTGGCGGGTGCGTTCCGACGGAAAGGCGAAGTCTAGCGTCCGCCAGGCGTTCAGGATGCGCATCTTGCCGGCCGCGCCCACGCCCGCCGTCAGGGCTGCCAACAGCAGCATCGCGGCGCCCAGCCGAGTCATCCCTGTCAACAAACCACGTTAAGGTGCGTCCGACGCCTCTGTAGGGTGGTGCTGTCAGTCTGGGACGTGGAAGACCAGTGCCAGGGTTACCACACTGGCTGATGCCTTTGTACAGTCAGTCTCTGACGTGTAGCAGGGGCAAATACACCAAACGTCCAAGCCCCCGTGAGCGATCATTGATGGCCCAGCAAGCGAATCAGGAGGAAATGGGGTTAAAGCAGGAGAAAAAGACAGTGCAAAGGAGTAGCATACATTTGTGGAGATCGTGGGAAGTACATACACCACTTTCCATTAAAGTTACTACACCACGAAGATGACGTGCTACAGACGCGAAATTTAACCGACAGGAAGAAGATGCTGTGATATGCAAATGATAAGCTTTTCAGAGCATTCACACGAAGTTGGCGCCTGTGGGGACACCTGCAACGTCCTGACATGAGGAAAGTTTCCAACTGATTTCTCAGAAAACGGCTCTGAGCACTATGGGACTTAACTGCTGAGGTCATCAGTCACCTAGAACTTAGAACTACTTAAACCCAACTAACCTAAGGATCGGCGGCCGCTGGTGGCCGAGCGGTTCTGGCGCTACAGTTTGGAACCGCGCGACCGCTACGGTCGCAGGTTCGAATCCTGCCTCGGGCATGGATGTGTGTGTTGTCCTTAGGTTCGTTAGGTTTAAGTAGTTCTAAGTTATAGGGGACTTATGACCTCAGCGGTTGAGTCCCATAGTGCTCAGAGCCATTATTTTTAATCTAAGGATCACAAACATCCATCCACGATGTAGGATTCGAGACTGCGACCGTAGCGGTCGCGCGGTTCCAGACTGTAGCGCCTAGAACCGCTTGGACACATCGCCGATTTCTCATACACAAAGAGCAGTTGACCGGCGTTGCCTGGTGAAATGTTATTACGATGCTAGGTGTAAGGAAGAGAAATGCATACCATCACGATCTCTACTTCGATAAAGGTCGGATTGTAGCCTATGGCGATACTGGTTTATCGTATCGCGACACTGCTGCTCGCGTTGGTCGAGATCTAATGACTGTTAGCAGAATATGGAATCGGTGGGTTCAGGAGGGTAATACGGAGCGCCGTGCTGGATCCCAACGGCCTCGTATCATTAACAGTCGAGATGACAGGCATATTATCTGCATGGCTATGACCGATAGTGCAGCCACATCTCGATCCCTGAGTCAACAGATGGGGACGTTCGCAAGACAACAACCATTTCCACGAACAGTGTGCCTAAGTTTGCATGACGGTTGCATCCGTGTTTGGCGACATCGCGGAGAACGCACATTGGAAGCGTGTATTCGTCATCGCCATACAGGCGTATCATCCGGCGTGCTGCTATGGGGTGCCATTAGTTACATGTCTCGGTCACCTCTTGATCGCATTGACGGCACTTTGAACAGTGGACGTTACATTTCAGATGTGTTACGACCCGTGGCTCTACCCTTCATTCCCTGCGAAACCCTACATTTCAGCAGGATAATGCATGACCACATTTTGCAGGTCCTGTACGGGTCTTTCTGGATACAGAAAATGTTCGACTGCTGCACTCGCGAGCACATTTTCCAGATCCCTCACCACTGAAAACGTCTGCTCAATGGTGGCGGAGCAACTGGCTCGTCACAATACGCAAGTCACTACTCTTGATGAACTGTGGTATCGTGTTGAAGCTGCATGGGCAGCTGTACCTGTACACGCCATCCAAGCTCTGTTTGACTCAATGCCCAGGCGTATCAATGCCGTTATTACGGCCAGAGGTGGTTGTTCTGGGTACTGATTTCTCAGGATCTATGCACCGAAATTGCGTGAAAATGTAATCACATGTCAGTTCTAGTAAAATATATTTGTCCAATGAATACCCGTTTATCATCTGCATTTCTTCTTTGTGTAGCTATTGTAATGGCCAGCAGTGTACTAACGTCCAATTTTCAGCGGTTGTAGGCCAACAGTTGCACAGCTTTAAGTGATTCACGGAAACGAAACTCAATTTTTACAACCGATAGCATATAAATCACTTCTTGGGGGTTGTTATATTGATGTACAGAAACGGAAGTTACCTTAGAACAGTTCCAATGAAATAAAAGAAAACTGAGTGAGTTGCTCGAATCAGTGCCGTCGATTTTTTGTAAAAACTTCGGGATATAATCGTAACCAATGTTTCGTATTAATAAGTAATTTAAGTATCAGACTCTTCAACACAATGATTACACAGAGTTGTGTGACAGATAAATCACGAGTATGGACTGTCACTGGATGCTGTTTGCACGATGGGCCAGTGGAAAAGCTTTCATTTCCTTTTCGACGCTCTCTTAACTCGCGTTCGCTTCGCACAGCAATTATTGGACATTTTGGATTCCTTTCGACGCGAGCTTTCCTCTCATTTCCTCTGACTGTATGTCGAGCATATTTACAATCGATGTGGACTCTCTTTATTTATTCCGTGATTTTAAATTTAATACTGATTTTCACTTATATTCCGAAGAATAGTTTTATTGTCTCGCTTCGGCTACTAGTAAAACTCGGGAAGCTTTTCACAATGAGACTCGAATGAATGGCCCAGCTACATATGTTTCAACGCTGCAGCAGTTTATAGCCTTATACAAAGATATCTCTAGAATGAAATTTTCATTCTACAGCGGAGTGTGCGCTGATATGAAACTTCCTGCCAGATTAAAACTGTGTGCAAGACAGAGACTCGAACTCGGGAGCTTTGCCTTTCGCGGGTAAGTGCTCTACCAACTGAGCTACCCAAGCACGGCTCAGGCCCCGTCCTCAGAGCTTTACTTCTGCCAGTACCTCGTCTCCTACCTTACAAACTTTACAGAAACTCTCCTGCGAATATTGCAGAACTAGCAATCCTGAAAGAAAGGATATTGCGGAGACATGGCTTAGCCACAGCCTGGGGGATGTTTCTAGAATAAAATTTTCACTCTACAGCTGAGTGTGCGCTGATATGAAACTTCCTGGAAGATTAAAAATGTGTGTCAGACCGAGACTCAAACACGGGACCTTTGCTTTTCGCGGCGAAAGGCAAAGGTCCCGAGTTCGAGTCTCGGTCCGGCACACAGTTTTAATCTGCCAGGATGTTTCACAAGGATATCTGTTTACAATCTCGTGGACGCACATACTCTGGTACGACGACGCCATGGACAAAATAGATTTTGGGCGACAGAAACGTACAGACGTGATCCAAATGTCATGGCGGCAACTTTTGTTTATCCACTATCAGTCTCGTAGCTATTAGCAATTCGAAAGATAAGGGAATGAATATTTTCATGTCAAAAGTCTTGTTGTTGACTGCTGTCTAATTTTCACCTCATTCCGCAAAATTGTGCCTAGCTTATCCCGAGAAGATCGTTGAAACATTTACGGTGCACCACTGGTCGTAATCCGAACGACGAAATGATGTCTTGTGTTCGCTTTCTGACTGTAGACTTCGCGTTTCACGCATCAGAACAGACAAGAATCTAATTGGTTGTGGTTCTGCGACCTTGATGGACCATGATATCGGCTAGCTCCGTCCGTGTATCCGTCAGGGAATGTTACACGATGTTTCCTCTGATGGGTAGAATCCGCAATAGATTAATCCCGCTGGAAGAACATATCCAGTCTTGTTGCGATAGAAACCTCTCCCAATGCCAATAGAAACTGACGTTATACGCAGTCTTCGTGCCTCGTGCTTACGATGAGACACCAGGGCCAAGTAATCTATTGTCAAATACACTCCACCACACAGTTAAGGCAAGCGATGTTTAAAACGTTCATGCATTTGCCAATTTTCTCTCGCTAACAATGAGAGTAGCGGATCTCATTGACCCTACAAGGAGTGGAAACAGATCACGAGTGAATCGAATTAATGGCCAGTTATCTGTCTCTGTGTTGTTCGGTTGTGGTCAGTGATTCACTGCTCATATAAGAGGTATGAAAGCCTGCGTGGTTTTTTTTTTTTTTTTTTTGTGAGTTGGCTTACTGGACTCGGGAGAAGGGCGCTTCAAATACCTGTCCGGCCATTCATATTTAGGTTTTCCGTGATTTTCCTGAATCACTAAAGGAGATAGCTGGGATGGTTTCTTTCATAGGGCACGGTCGATTCGTTCTGCATCGTTTCCGAATCTGAGATTGTTCGCTGTCTCTAGAAGACTGTAGTGAAATGCAGGAAGCCCCGCAGACGACTGACGGCTGGTACAGGTACTGTCAGTTGACTCTGACCGTAAATAAATGTAAAGCATTGCACATAAATAGTCGAAGAGATCCACTACTGTTCGATTACACTATTGGACGCAGTTTACTGGAAACAGTGAGAAACACTAACACGCTCAAGAATATCCAGTGGTAGGGTTACAAGGGAGGCATTGTGTATCACGGAGAGGTTTACTACTAAAATTTCCAGAGAGTATTTTCCGGAAAGAGTCGGACAACATACTACTTCTTCACACACACGTCTTGCGAAAAGACCACAACGAGAAAATTCGAGGCATTAGAGCTAATACAGAAGTTTATACAATTATTCTTCCCAGGTGCCATTCGCAAATGGAACAGGGAAGGGGGAATCAGTTAAAGGTATCAGAAGTACCCTCCACTACACACCGTCAGGTGTATTGCGGAAAACTGATATAGATCTACGTCTACATCAATATTCTGCAAACCACACTTAAATTCCTGGTAGAGGGTTCATCGAACCACCTTCACAATAATTGCCCGTTATCTCACTATCGAACAGTGCGAGGCGAAAACTAACACCTATATATTCCCGTGCGATCTCTGATTTCCCTCATTTTATTGTGATGATCGTTTCTCTCTACGTAGGACGGCGTCAACAAAATATTTTTGCATTCTGAGGAGAAAGTTGTTGATTGGAATTTAGTGAGAAGACCGGCCGCAGAGAGAACCGCCCTAATTTCAATTATATCCATCCCAAATCGTGTATCGTGTCCACGACACTCTCTCCCCTATTTTTCGATAGTACAAAAAGTGCTGCCCTTCTTTGAACTTTCTCGATGTACTGCATTAATCCTATCTGGTAAGGATCCCAGACCGCGCAGCAGTACTTCAAAAGAGGACGGACGAGTGTAGTGTAGGCAGTCTCTTTAGAAGATCTGTTGCATCTTCTAAGTGTTCTGGGAATAAATCGCGCTCTTTGGTTCGCCTTCCCCATAACATTTTCTATGTGTTATTTCCAATTTAAGTTGTTCGTAATTCTAGGTATTTCTAGGTATTTAGTTGAATTTACGGCCTTTAGATTTGATTGATTTTTCGTCTAACCGAAGTTTAGTGGATTCCTTTTGGCATTCATGTGGATGACCTCACGCTTTTCATTATTTAATGTCAGTTGCCAACTTCAACACCATACAGATATCTTTGTTTTGATCTTCTGATGACTTTACTAGACAGTAAATGCCAGCATTATCTGCAAACAGTCTAAGACGGCTGCTCAGATTTCTCCTAAAGCGTTTATGTAGATCTACATCTACATCTACATCTACATCCGTACTCCGCAAGCCACCTGACGGTGTGTGGCGGAGGGAGATAAGGAACAGCAGGGGAACACCAGAGATCACTTCTGTTTTCTGGATGACTTACTGTCAGTTTCTACGAACTGTAACGTCCGTGACAGGAAATCACGAGTCCAGTCACATAACTGAGACCATATTCCATAAGTACTCAATTTGATTACAAGCCGCTTGTGAGGTACAGTGTCAAAAGCTTTCTGGAAATGTAGAAATAGGGAATCTATTTGAAATCCCTTGTCAACAGCATTCAACACTTTGTGTGAGGAAAGAGCTAGTTTTTTTCACAAGAACGATGTTTGCTACAGTAAACCCGTGTTAACTACCTTAAGATACCAAGGAGTAACCACCCGGAGCGACGTAAAGCGTAATGACTACACAAAACGGAGAGTAGGAAAAGTAGGTGAGAGATTGATATTCAGTGGGGGAGTCTTAAGGAAATTAATCCATGAACGAAGGGGCTTACAAAACACTCGTTCAACCAATGTTTGAATATTGTTCCTCAATGTGGTACCCTTACCAGGCAGGATTGATATAGGACATAGCGGCACGTTTCGTTACGAGGTGTTTTAGTCGGCGGGAGAGCTTTACGCGTTACTGAGCTACGTAACAAACTCTATTCGCAGAGTTTACAAAAGAGGCATTGTTTATGACGCAGAGGTTTGCTGTTGAAGAGTCAGGCAACGCAGTCATTTCTCCCACAGAAGTCTCTCGAAGTGATCACAACGGGTAAATTAGAGAACTTGTATGTCATACTGACCTTTACCTACGTACAAGCATTTTCTCCATGTGCCATTCATGGTTGGAACAGGAAAGGAGGACTTAGATAGTTGTGCCAGACGTACACTTCGCCACACTCCGTAAGATGGCTTTCGGAGTGTAGATGTAGTGATCTCGTCGTCAACGGGGTGTCAAACCCTTGTCGTCCTTCTTCCTGCTGATCTATGTAGCAGGGTTCAGTGATATCGCATCAGTGATATCTCCTTCAGCGACGTTTAAAAGTCCCCCGAGCTATGTCCCTATTTTCTTGTTCATTTTCTGTGTGTTTTAGTAATGCAGGTTAACTTCGCTTACGGCGATATAGGCAGGTCGTTTGATCTGCGTTTCTCGTGGTCTACATGCAGTTTCTCGGTTTGTGTCTAACTGCGGTGGTTAGTACATTATTTTCGTGTTTTATATAATTGTACATAATAGGAAATTGACAGGCACTGTGCTTTTTGTGTGTAGACACAACGAGAAGTGACCGCTGTTTGTCTCTGCAGCTCAGTTTGCTTTTAAGGCCATGATATGCAATAATCTGCTTCCGTCTTATCGAATAACTGCTGATGTGGATTCAGAAATATCTACAGTTTATAGGCGATCGCTACCAAAATGCTAACTGTCGACCAAGGGGGTGGAGAAGTGAAAGTCAAGACAAGCCTCAGGTAAAATGGCAAATGGGAATCCAATAAGTGATACGTAGCTTGAGACTTACCCACAGAGACTCGTTTGAACATACGTTCTAACGATCCTTTATCGTTTACACTATGTATATAGGGTCGGTGCAGAAGCCCGTGCCGTTTTTAATTGGGTTGGCACCACTGAATTGTGAAGCATTCGTTTTAGTCATTCATTTGTTTTTTCTTCAGTTCGGAGTCTGGTTGCTGCGAACAGGAGCTTGTATGTTGTTAACTGATTCGTTTGGCCATTTTCAGGGCTAATCAGTATCAAGCAGATTAAAACGAGCACTTTGAACACAGTTCACTCTCCAAGTTTAATAGAGGAAGCACATTCCGAAAGAACGGCACGGAAATCGTTTTTTCGTTTCCGGGAAGGAAAATTCGACTTGTGTTATGATTACTTTCCGGAAGACCTTCGGTTTTCAATATAAAGGCCCAAATTTGTTGGTTCACAAGGAAAACGTTTCTGAAGAAGAGAAATTTGTTAACATCGAGTGTAGATTTAAATGTCAGGAAGACATTTCTGAAAGTATTTGTATGGAGTGTAGCCATGTATAGAAGTGAAACATGGACGATAAATAGTTTGGACAAGAAGAGAATAGAAGCTTTCGAAATGTGGTGCTACAGAAGAATGCTGAAGATTAGATGGGTAGATCACATAACTAATGAGGAAGTATTGAATAGGATTGGGGAGAAGAGAAGTTCGTGGCACAACTTGACCAGAAGAAGGGATCGGTTGGTAGGACATGTTCTGAGGCATCAAGGGATCACCAATTAAGTATTCGAGGGCAGCGTGGAGGGTAAAAATCGTAGAGGGAGACCAAGAGATGAATACACTAAGCAGATTCAGAAGGATGTAGGTTGCAGTAGGTACTGGGAGATGAAGAAGCTTGCACAGGATAGAGTAGCATGGAGAGCTGCATCAAACCAGTCTCAGGACTGAAGACCTCAACAACAAACGATAATCCTCGCCAGACAACGCAGCAGTTAATGCAAAGTATAGAACGCGAGCACACAATCACTGCGCGCCATGTATATCCATTGAATAAGGTACAAAAATTGGGTACATGGGTAGCAGATGTGTTAAGCGATACCAGAAAATATCAGCGTATAAGTTTGTCTTCGCTGCCTCCTTATCGTTTGGTATGTCGTAGGCACAAACCATTCCGTGGGAATATTGTCACAGGTGACGAGAAGTGGTATCTGTAGATGAACTTAGAGAATGGCTCATCCTATCGAAAAAAGTAGCATCCCCGTGCGAAGAATGGTGCACACCCTCTTAAGAATTATGTTGTGCATGTGGTAGAACCAACGTGGCTTTTTCATCATGAATTGCTACCAAGAAATGAAACGATAAAAACTGCTGCGTATACTGAATAGCTTAGAGGGCTCGCTGTTTTTACTGAAATCAGATCACTTGGTAACCCGCGTCGTTACGACCGAATACGGCCAGAATCACCCAGATCTATCGCTGAACTTGGTTGGGAACCACTTCCCCAACTTCCACTAGACTTATCCACTCCTGATTATCACCTTTTCCGGTATCTCCCTGACATTGTTCGGGGATAAGTCTCTCATGACGAAGCTTCTCTCAGCAACTCTCTAACAGATTTCTTCTTCACGAAATGATAACAGTTCTACGGTAGAGCCATAGAACTCCTACCTGAACGATGACCGGCTTCATAGGCAATGATGGTGACATCACTCAGTAGTGTATCTCTATTGTCAGTGCGTATTGTATGCTACAATAATGTATTGTAACGAAACTGTGCACCGACTTGTACAAGGATAGTCACTAAATGGCATACATGAAAGACAGAGAGAGAGAGAAGGAGAACGCGTGGGAAGGAAAAGAAATAAAAAAAAAAATACAAAGCTGACATTGAAGGAACTGACTGGCGATAGACTAATATTGGTGACGGACCGTGACTTGAACAAACGTATTGACCTTCAGACATAGGAAATGCGGCAGAGATGCACTGACACACACATTGTGTAAACCAGACGTGTTTGGGTGACTCATTTGACGGAATCGAAGAATCAGCTTTGCCTCAGGTTCAGTCTGCAAACTGAGTGAATGGTTTCGTGTATTTAACAGTCCAGTACGCTGCTTACTTTGGTAGTATTCACAATGACCTCAATCTTGGTGATACTTTTAACTCTTGCGCGTACTGTTTGCGAACTCTTCTCGCAGAAATCTGAAAGTTGTTCATTCAGAACCGTTCACAACATTTATGTGAACTGGAACGCTGTTGTTGGTACGAAACGTCTGTTATAATTAATCGTTCGATGAACTGGCTCTATCTCACATGTGGTTACCTTACTATGTGATATGTATTGATCTAAATTATAAACAACTCCACAATGTGATTACGTAGGCTTCCCCGGCGTAATAAGTCTTGAAAGTCTCTTCGGATTTGCTGCCGGATCCTAAAATCAACTTGACTCGATATTTCGGCTATCCAGCTGGTCGACATCTTCAGGAAAATGCTGCTTCCGCTGATCAGTCGCGCTGAGATCAGCAGAAGCAGCATTTCCTGAAGATGTCGACCAGCTGGATAGCCGAAATATCGAGTCAAGTTGATTTTAGGATCCGGCAGCAAACCCGAAGAGACTTTCAAAACTCAACAATGTTGTACATGGACTGATCCAAGTCTGTTGGAGGAAGGATGCCTTGGATGGGGATGCTATGGCAAAGCGTTTCGGCAAGAACTTTCATTCTCATCCTTCCTTTAATTTATATAATCATTCACAGCAGCAGCAACAGCAGCAACAAAACCACAGAACACTGCATTACAAGACCACTAATTGATATTTAAACTATACAGATAGTCTTCTGACAGAATAACAGGTCAGAAGGACACCACATCCATTAGAATATACCCATTAAGCCGTTATTCCTTTGGTTGTCCGTCATTTGCCTGAATGACTTCATGCGAAACGCAGCGTGATTTCTTCTACAAGGGTTTGTCCACCCTAGTCCGACCTAACCCGTGCTTGTCCAATAATAACCATGGTGTGAACTGAAGGCAACCGCAAACTTAACGGTTCTCGCTCCATAACCGTTTTCCCATGAGCATATTGTAGGGAAGCAGCCCACTCACGCCGTATAAAATTCACAGCAGTCTTTCCATTGTGTGCCAGCCAGTGCGCTGTAACTAGCTCTGACGTCATAAATGTTGCACAATATTTTAAAAATCAAGTAAATAACCGGAAACGTTTCTAGCATGTCAGGAGTGATACTAAATCACTATGTTTTGAATATCAGTTCAATAACTTTAATCACTTTCGAAATTTAGACCTTTTTCTGTAAAAATCATTGGCGCGACAGAAAAGAGCTAGAAACTTAAATATTTATATTTAGATTCCTTTTGCATAACAATTTAGTAGAAACAGTATTCTGCATCTCATAAATTAAAATTTTAGTTGAAATTCATGAGTTTCTGGTTTTTGTCTTAAAAATTAAGGAAGCAAGATAGATTACGTACGTGAATAAATAAAGCTAGGATGTTTAAATTTAAGTAGAAAGGAGATGCGCTACAATCATAAAAATGTGAAAAGTTTCAACTAAATAACTATAAAACTATAGCGATAGCATATCTCAAAAGGGCAAGTTCAGAGCTCGTCTACTGCGTGTAGTGTAATTAAATTAATTCTCTCGCCCAAAATATTGGACTTAGCCACGTCAGACTATCATAATGATTACTTACCTGTGTGCTGATTGTACATTTAAACTGAAACCTTCATCGGCCATCAGCAAAGAAAGCAATGATTTTTTTAATAACGTGAAGTGGTGCATTACTAGCCCAGCGGCTAGTAGGGACAGCGGAATTAATCTGGCGTTCCCTTAGCCGTCCGCACCGTGGCTTTATATATAAGAACGCTGCACGAGAAAAGAAGGCCCTGGTTCTCTCCAGACGCTGACCAGCGCACCATCTGTGCCGGGAGTCGCGTCGCGTCGGTATCATTGCTATAAACAGCCTCGGATGTCGTAATAAGTTACTCGTGATACGCGTTGCCAAGATATTTTCGAGTGAAGTGTTAATTCTGGGATGACTTTAATGATCTATCTTCAGTTTGCGTATGTCGTATTTTCACGTGCCGCCGCGGGACAGACATTCTACCATCATTTAGCGTGGCGTTTGATGAACATTATCATCAAATTAGGGCGAGCATTTACTTAAACATTTAATTGGAACAGTTATGGTTGCATCAGCGCAATAGACTCTGAACCTCTCTGGTAGTTGGATTGTGTGGATTCTTTTTGGTCTGTGACTTTCAGTATATAGTGAACACTTTAGAAAGAATCGTTTTTGATTATGAATCCCAGGCAATCTCCTATTTCCTCAGAGCTATAAGCTGTAGCGATAAGTGTATTTCTCAGATGAAGTGGGCACTAGGAATTCTAATTACAGGCTTCACGTTTTGATAATCACTTTCTGGTTGCCAATATTGTAGTTAGAGAGCCAGTGTTGAGAACGGCAAACAACAGCATTAAATAAATCATAGGAACATTTTAATAACAACATAATTCCACCCGCCGCTCCACATATGGTGCATCGTTGGGAAAGACATTTCACATTTAATATACAAATTTCCATACGCCGCCCCACAACATGGCTCATTATGCGACTTTTTAACCAGGCTCAGTCATTTAACACGTGGATTCATATGAGATAGCTATTTTCGCGGGTCGAGGGAAAATACAACTCGAAACAGTACTGAGACAACCCTGAAAGGTTCTCAGTCAAACGTATTTTAATTTCTTGTTTTTTGTTGTTGGAGAATTATTTGTTATTAGATGCACGATTGTCACAACTGCTCGGAAAATCCTGCAGCTTTCTGGAGATAAGCGCTCTAGCCGCCGTATCCCGGGTTGCACACCTCTTCTGTGGTTTCCGCAAGCCACTTCCTGGCTGTGGTCTCCACACGCAACTGCAAGGCGCCGTCTGCACACACTGCCGCCGGCACGCCGGAAAATGGCGGCACAATCCCAAGAGCGAGCAGAGGAATTTTTGCTTTTGCGGGATCGTCAAGCTGTCCGCGATGTTCGCCGGGCACACCGTACTGCACCTGAGAACTCTACAGTTTCATAAAGCTCTGCAGCAAAACAAAACGCTTTCCAGATATTCCAAGTCTTCGCAGCCGTCCTCTGAGTGTTCATTCTATTCAGAACATCGCAAACTATCCAATTTATACCAATAAAGCTAGTGTGCTGTAGACACATGTCAAATGTATTCGCAAAGATAGCGGATTTGTTTAGATCAGAGAAAATCACAACGGATCTGCATTGACGATCTAGTCTTCTCCGGTTCTTACACCTCTGCTTACCAATCATGAGCTTTTCCTATTTTAGAAAAAAAAGTTTATTTCACAAAACCATAGTAAATTGGTTTTATTGAAATAAGGACCATAGAACCGAAATTATTTTTTAGGTCTGAATTCCCTAAAGGTACTGATCTGAATTTTTAACCGATTTCATCAACTTGTGTTATCTTCAGAAGGAAGTACGCATAACGCTAGCCACTTACCACACAGTTCCTACTAGAGTAGTAATTTCTAAGAAAGAAGGGTACGAAGAAAGGAAAGACGATATCCAGCGTCCCGTCTACGACAAGATCATTATAGATGGTGCATTAGCTCCGCTTGGATTGACAGAGATCGGCATTACATATTTCAAACGAACCATCTGTTGACTAGCAAAAGCGATTATAGCAGTCCGCGAAAACGTAAGTCAGGACGGTCTAACGGAGGCTTCAGTCACCTCCCTACCTCTTACCGCCCCCTCCCTCCCCCCTCTCGCCTACCACCTCCAAATGTAGACACAGAGTCTTATTCACTGCACCGCCTCGCAGTAGATGAGTAAGAAAAGAGAAATAATGAATAAGTTGTTTTGAGGTACCTCAGTTTAACCAGGAATCCGAACCACTGTGTAACTTGGCAATTTCACAGTCACAAAGTAAGACATATGCCACATCACAGTGCCAGTAAAAATGTAATATCAACAGAAGATGATATGTATTTGTGACACTATTCATATCCACTGAGTCATATTAAGCGAATTCCATCAACATTACTTCTGAGAAAATGGCTTATTCGCACGATGCAGTCGCCTGTCTTGTTAGAGCGAATTCCATCCACATTATTTCTTAGAGATTGGCTTCTTCTCACAATGCAATCGCCTAGCTTGTTAGCAGGTTTGTTATTAAGTCAGTTGTATTTGGTATTCCTCTCCTACATATGTGCGATCGTGGTAAGCACAATTTATCTACTGGGTGTCATCAACCGACGACCTTGGCTGAAGCTAATTCTGACCTTTTGTAACAGGTAAAGTTGCGATTAGTACGCTTCACGTGTTGACCAAAACCATGCTTTTGGCGCGATTCGTCCAACCTGACTAATGCAACCACATAAATATTCTACGATAACACACCAACGCCGCACAGGAATGAGTCACTCCGAACGAAAATACACTGATCAGCCAGAACATTACGACCATCTACTGTCACTGGAGGAAGTTGGTACCACATCTGCACACACAAGTCACCTAATTTTCATAAAATAACGGGACGGTGGCGATGAACTCCGACGCTACGTTCAGTTACATCCCATATGTGCTCGATCGGATTCGTACATGGCGAGTTGGGAGTCCAGCACATCAATTGGAATTCGCCACTGTGTTCCTCGAACTAGTTCATCACACTTCTGGCCTTGTGACATGGCACATTATCTTGTTGAAAAATGCCACTACCGTCGGGGAACACGATCGTCAAGAAAAGGTGTACGTGGTCTGCAATCAGTGTACGACACTCCAGTCATGGTGCTTTGCAGGAGCTCCATTGGATCCATATATGCCCACGTGAATGTCCTCTAGAGCATAACGGAGCCGCCGCCATCTTGTCTCCATCCCGCAGTACAGGTTGAAGGAGCTGTATGCTTGGACGACGACGGATTCACGTCCTCTCGTCGGCATGATGAAGAAGGTATCGGGATTCATCAGACCGTGCAACGCTCTGACACCGTGCCAAACTTGATGTTAGTTCCGCTGCAGTTTGCCGCCTTTCCTGTTTTACCATTCTGCTCAGCCAACAACGTACGACATCCGTAATGAGGGGTGGCCGAGCAACCTCACGACATCTGGACTTGATTTCGCCTTGTTTCGCCACGTGTTGAAAACACTCACCACAGCACTCCTCGGACAACCGAAAGTTGTACAGTTTCCGAAATGCTCGTGCCGAGCCTCTGGGCCATCACAACCTGCCCTCTGCCAAACTCATATCACGCACCTCCCCCATTCTAAACACGGACAGCAAGCTCACTGATACTGCATGCCCCGTGTGTGTGTCTGGCTAGCAGTCATTCCTCGCCATTGCTGCTATCGGCTGGACGGGTTCATATCTGTAGTAGGTCGGTGGTCATAATGTTCTGGCTGATCAGTGTAATTGTTTTCTGATAGGTTTGTTTATGCAATATGGCGAAAACAGTGGCACGTATAGGCGATGAAAATCGTTTTGCAATTAGCTTGTACCCATAAGATTTCTCACTTAGCTACCCTCGTGTGACATATTAGCCTATTGTTAAGGCAGGCATGTAGTTTGATGTCATAGGTAGCTCACGAGCGACGCACGTCCCAACGACAGAAATACTTTATATTTACAGCAGTTGAAATGGCTGTGTACACCTTAGATTTATGAAAGCACTATCACGAACGTAGATTTCGTGTTAATGATATTGCATTTATGTTACGCTTGTCTGCAGACGCCAGTGGTAAGAAAGGTTACGATTCGAACTGATCAACTCTTCTCGAGTTCGTAGACTTCCACGGCGGGTGTCATTTCAGATGAAATAATTTTGGGTATTGGTGTGCGTCATTTTCTGTCGAAACATTGGAAATTTAGTTGTTTCAGTAGCTCTCACAAACACTCCAATACTCAAAATTATTTTATTCAGAACCGTTCTCGAGATTCCTGTAGCTCAGGTAGTAAACCGACGGAAGGTCGTTTGACTACAGTCGACGATGTGTCACTGAAATGAGCCTTCAAGTAACTAAGAATAAATATCCAGAGTGGTGTAAGGTGGAATGCCCACAAAACCTAGCCCTGGGCAATCAAATGCCAGACACTAATTTTTTGGAAAAGTCATGACGAAGTGTAGTTCTCGCAGATCAGAAGCTGTTCACGAAACTCTAGTTTGACCAAGTAGTCTTCGTCTGGCTGTGAGCCTTACCAAGTATCGTTCACGGAAGAGGTAGAGCAGAGTTAAAGAGGAACTGTTTCAGAGTGACAGCCGCGCAGAGATATTCAACAAATGCAGGGGCACAGACTTTAAGAAAGACTTGCGCTTCACAGAGAAGTTTACTGTTGAAATTCCGAGGGTCGACGTTCAAAAATCAGCCAAGAAATAGACTGCTTCCTCTAATACGTGTCTCGCGTAGTGACTACGACGATAAAAATGAATGGTTTATTAGGTAGCTGCACTACGAAGTTGTTCACTGTCGATGGCGTGAACTATCGTCGAAGAAAGCGCTGAAAGACTCGACAAAATTCCACTAGAAATGGAAGGCTTTTTTTTAATGTGGTAAATTTTAATATAATGCCTGTAGCGAAGAGAAGAAAAAAAAACAGATAGTATCAGATTACGTTAGTGGTGAATCACACCGCGTAAACATTTAGGAGTAATAGTAAGAAGCGATATGAAAAGAGAGGATCATAGAAAACCAGCTTTATGGAGGGCTTCGATTTGATGGAAGGGTTGTGGGAAAATTACCGTGATGTGGTTGCTGTCGCTAGTGGAGCGCCTGAGGGAGCGTGGCAATGCCGTTCTTCCATTGCACCACTCAAAATCTATCCGCAATGCTTTGTATCGCTGTTAAAGTTTCTCTATCACTGCCGGGGAAGAAAAAACGACACAGAACCGATGGAAGAATACAGCGCATGCTGACGATGTTTGCACTGTCGAATTTTTTTTTTTTTTTTTTTTTTTTTTTTGAAGAAGTTGTCGTAACTGTGTAACGGAAACCATGGGGACATTATACGCTCAGAAAATATCTGTAAATAGCCTCCGAAATTTTGTCGGTGCAGGTAAGGAACCAGAAAATTACGGCAAAATTCATATAGAGGGAAACCGACAGGCATCCCCGCTTAGCGTCGCTTATGGAACGGAAAATGGTTGAAGGAGGGAGGGGAGGGAGGCGGTGATAGTGATACACTACAGGTAAGTACCATCTGCTAGATAGCCGTGAAGTAATGACTGAACGCCGTGCTATTGATGGCCGTCGCACGAAGAGAAACCGTCAGAGAGTTACACGGGATTCAGCCAGTTGACGCAGACTGTAGGTGTCGGAGCCAGCACTGTGGCGGGTACTCACCGGAGGCGCTGTGGTGTGCGGACGAGGAGAGCAGCGGCCGCTTCTGGCTGCAGTGCGTCCGCTAGCAGGGTCTCCGCTGGAGTGTAGCGCTCCGCCGGCCTGTGCCGCGCTATATACCGACGCTGCGAACCGGTCGCTTCTCCGCGGGCTGCGCCCATGACGCACGCCAGCCCCCGCTGACCTCACGCCGTGGATACGCCTTCCACACACCGCCGCGCACACCCCAAATTTCGCCGCGGCGGAACATACGTCCAGCCAGTCACGTCGTACAAACTTATTGTGCAACACAGTTCGTATCTTTACAGCGCGGAAGAGCTGTATCAAATGTGGATGAAAAGGTCGCGCACAGAACAACTTTTAGGGAGAGGGAGGGTCTTGGTGCCCGGTTCCTATTTCATCCGGGATAAAAAATGTTTGGTTTAGCCTAGACCAGCGGCCATTTGTATTGCCATTCGACCAACTGTCTTACTATACCTATAACTATATGAAGCAAGGTTTGAACGACGAACCGGAACTGACGCCCACGCCAATTCTGCGAATAGATTGATTCTTTTTGGAAAAGGCTTAAATTGCGCTGAAATCAATGCTCAGCTAATGGCACCATTTTTATGTGCACCGCTCGGATTTCTGTGCAAAGGCAGTCATCCTTAAATAATCCCGGCACTTGAGCGAGACTGATGGTTCAAATTTGGTCCACCTGTGTATGGGATCTTTGTCTCTGGTAAGTTTTGACCATCTGAAAAAAAATCTTACTTCATTACGATTTCACGTGCAATGCAGAAAATTCTAATAGTTGCCCGCGTCGGTAACAAAAAGCAAAATTGGAACGGTACTGGTTCTTGTTGACGGCGCCATTTGAAAGGCGTCACTCGAGGATAGTAAGACATGCCACACGTAAGCGAGCAGATGCAACGACAAGCTACAGCGGAACTTGACCAGGTAGTAACAAGACAACAGCGCCGAGGATCATTTAGTAATCGCGAAAGCGTTACGGAGATGATAGATAAACTCCAGTGGAAGACTCTGCAGCAGAGATGCTCAGTAGCTCGGTACGGGCTTTTGTTAAAGTTTCGAGAACATACCGAAGAGTCAAGCAGTATATTGCTCCCTCCTACGTATATCTCGCGAAGAGACCATGAGGATAAAATCAGAGAGATTAGAGCCCACACAGAAGCATACCGACAATCCTTCTTTCCACGTACAATACGAGACTGGAATAGAAGGGAGAACCGATAGAGGTACTCAGGGTACCCTCCGCCACACACCGTCAAGTGGCCTGCGGAGTATGGATGTAGACGTAGATGTAGAAAACCGCTGTTCCACCCTCAGGAGAAAACATCGCAAAAAGGTCCACAGTGCTATACCAAACGTAAGCAAACACGCATCTGAGGAATGGTTGGTGTGTTTACCTGTGCACATGAAGCCTGTTACTTTGTTGTCTGCCATTGTATCTATGACATAATTTGCTCGCGAAGCTACTGAGTCTTTCACAATGCATACGACATGATTTTAATTCATGGCGAGTGTCGTCAAACTGTTCGAAAGCGGTATGATTGTATGCTGAAAGCTATCCTGATCGAAAGCGGTATGATTGTATGCTGAAAGCTATCCTGATCGAAAGCGGTATGATTGTATGCTGAAAGCTATCCTGATCGTTCTAAGCCCTCACGATCTCTCTGTGTAATTAATATAAAGAAAAACATTCGAGAAACTGAAAATGTTAAGAATGAAATACGCTTAGGAAAAAGAATAGTAACTGACATGGGAAACCCAAATCAAAATTTATCAGCGGTAAGTCACTACCCATACGTCACTATGAGGCAGCTAGAATGTGTGACCGGCGTCAGCCTAAGAAGTGTTCTGTGATCACTGCATCCCAGCATATTTCATCCTTTCTGTAGTTCACTCCCTCAACAGCTCCATGGCAGTGACTCTCTAAATCTGTTTCAGTTTTACGAATGGTGTCTGCGAAAACTGCAAAGTGATTCAGCGTTTCTACGCAAGGCTTTGCTTGCAGATGGAGCACTCTCACAAACGAAGACAACGTAATCTTCGTAGACTGAACTACGGTCAGTTGAAAATCCTATCTGGCTGGGAAATGTGGATAAAAAACGATGACCGTGTCTGAACCTGTGAAGCGGGCTCTGCAAGGATCGCATCATTAGTTCCATTTTTATTGATGTGACAAATCAGCGTAAAGTAGCTACAGTTCATAATAGATAGGCTGTCACAGTTATAGGTAAACATCTTACTGGGGACATGGCACTCCATGTGGTACCTGCAAGACTGATGACCCAACTATCCTACGCAAGTAATTACAATCCTTGTTAACGTATGCCTCGAGAGAGCCGGATAGACAAAATGGCCTGCATTGTCACCTTTGGACTCTTATTAGCGGTATAACTTAAAACGAGAGATCTACAAGGACACAGTGATAACTCTCAAACACACGAAAGTTGGTGTAGCAAGGGCCTGTGTGGTGATAATTCCAAATAAAGAACTTCAGCAGGCTGTATATTCTGTCCGCAATCACCTTACATCATGTTCCTCCGCCCAAGGTTCATTTTGAGCACTAGATATGACAATCATAATAAAATAACACAGTACCCGTTCATTAGTTACATGCATACTTATCTTTGGTATAGTATGGCAGATAATTGTGGACTCTTCTCCTGATAGCGGGAGAACAGTTTACGGCTATGTTACCTTGTTACTATTTGATTAAATTTCGCATATTTTACGTCGTTTTCCTCTTTGAAAGCTGTTTCAATTGTCATAGTAAAAAGTGTGTAGTTTCATTCAAAGAAGTCGATCTCAGAGTTCGGCACCTATCTACATCGACATCTACATCTACATGGATACTCTGCAAATCACATTTAAGTGCCTGGCAGAGGGTTCATTGAACCACCTTCACAACTCTGATTATTCCAATCCCGTACAGCGCGCGGAAAGAATGAAAACCTATATCTTTCTGTACGAGCTCTGATTTCCCTTATTTTATCGTAGTGATTGTTCCTTCCTATGTATTCCTGCCCAAATCCTGTATCATTTCTGTGACACTCTCTCCCACATTTCGCGAGAATACAAAACGTGCTGCCTTTCTTTCAACTTTTTCGATGTACTCCGTCAGTCCTATATGGTGAGGATCCCACACCGCGCAGCAGTATTCTAAAGGAGGATGGACAAGCGCAGTGCAGGCAGTCTCCTTAGTACGTCTGTTACGTTTTCTAAGTGTCCTGATAATAAAACGCAGCCTTTGGTTAGCCTTCCCCACAACATTTTCTATGTGTTCCTTCCAATTTAAGTTGTTCGTAATTGTAATACCTAGGTATTTAGTTGAATTTACGGCTTTTTGATTAGACTGATTTATCGTGTAACCGAAGTTTAATGAGTTCCTTTTAGCACTGTTGTAGATGTCATCACACTTTTCGTTATACAGGGTCAACTGGCACTTTTCGCACCATTCAGATATTTCTTCTAAATCGTTTTGCAGTTTGTTTTGATGTTGTGATGACTTTATTAGTCGATAAACGACAGCGTCATCTGCAAACAACCTAAAAGGGCTTCTTAGTTTGTCTCTCAAATAGTTTATATAGATAAGGAAGAGATGGTTCAAAAGGCTCTGAGCACTATGCGACTTAACTTTTGAGGTCATCAGTCGCCTACAAATTAGAACTAATTAAACCTAACTAACTAACTAACCTAAGGGCATCACACGTCCATGCCCGAGGCAGGATTCGAACCTGCTACCGTAGGGGTCGCTCGGTTCCAGACTGTAGCGCCTAGAGCCGCACGGCCACTCCGGCCGGCAGATAAGGAACAGCAAAGGGCCTACAACACTATCTTGGGAACGCCTGAAATCACTTTTGTTTTACTTTATGACTGTTGATTGTATGTCCATAGACACTTTTCTTCGAGGTAATTCGTAATGTTCGGACACTATATGTGTTCTGAAATCCTGCTACATATCGACGTTAACGATATGGGCCTGTAATTTAGTGGATTACTCATATTTTTAAACTCATATCTACAAACATTACATTTATTCGTGTTGTATGTACTGCATTTTTGGTGGCTTGACCCCGCGCCCCCACCTTCAGTAGCTCACTCTTTGCCGTGCTCTGCGTCGGGCGCTCGTTGCCATTTGTGGAATTCGTGTTAACTATTGTGATCTGAATCCGACAAGGCTGGGAGCTGCTTGACAACCTGTACAAAAGACCGACTGACCGAAGGCGTCACAGCGAGTCGCCTGGCAGTAACGGGTGGACAACAACAACTAGAGAACGACAAACAGTGGATATGGCACCACAGAATAACAGGTCCAGCAAGTAACCCAAGAGGGAAGCATGACGAGGAGAACACGACAAGTGCCACAGAGTGATTTTCCCGAAATTTCGCTCAGTTTAAGAGAGGTCAAAATAAGCGAACAGGGGCCTCAGGTTATCAGCAGACATTCGACTGTTCCTGAGAAAACGACGATCAGAGTTTTCGGGGTACTTTAAAAATGCTCAAATGTGTGTGAATTCCTAAGGGACCAACCTGCGGAGGTAATCGGTCCCTAGACTTACACATTACTTAAACTAACTTATGCTAATAACGACACACATACCAACGCCCGAGGGAGAACTAGAAACTAAGGGCAGGGGGGACCGCGCAATCCGTGATATGGTGCCTCAAACCACGCGGCCACTCCACGCTGCTCGGGGTACTTAATGTGCATTTTCGCAAAAAATGGTTCAAACGGCTCTGAGCACTATGGGATTTAACACCTGAGGTCATCAGTCCCTTAGAACTTAGAACTAATTAAACCTAACTAACCTAAGAAACTCCCTGGCAGATTAAAGCTGTGTGCCAGACCGAGACTCGAACTCCGGACCTTTGCCTTTCGCGGATCGGAAAGTAGGAGACGAGGTACTGGCAGAAGTAAAGCTGTGAGGACGGGGCGTGAGTTGTGCTTGGGTAGCTCAGATAGTAGAGCACTTGCCCGCAAAAGCCACTGCAAAGTGAAAATATCATTCTAACTAACCTAAGGACATCACACACATCCATGTCCGAGACAGGATTCGAAACTGCGGCCATAGCGGTCGCGCGGTTCGAGACTGAAGTGCCTACAACCGCTCGGCCACAGCGGGCAGCGCCTTTTAGCTAGTAAGCAGTTCAGCCGGAACGGTGACACAAGGGTTAGTGTTGCGGCGTCACTCTTTTGCGTCTCGTGTACGAAATACCATTATCATTTTTATTTTTGTTTCTCATTTATCTGCCCATGTCTGTAGAAGATTACTACAGAAATGTTTTCCTACGTTTACTGACACAATGCTGTTCTTATTGATCTACTAGTTGTATATTTGGAGAATGATTTTTTTTTAAATAGATGAATAGAATAATTGTTTGAAATTGTTTTCCGTGAATTTCTTGTAGTGTACCTTGATTCATAATCAGTTGCTAGCGCCAGTCTTCGTAAAAACGATCCGTGACGGATGGTGTGCCGCGAAATTATTGCTGACGCGTGAGACTCATATGAAACAAGCTCGCTGTTGCAAACCCACCTGTAACCGATGCTCCTGGTGTTTGGAATTTCTGTTTCGAATGTTTATACAATCAGTATCGTCCAGTGGAATGCACAAATTTTTCTGAAGAATAAACATAATAAAATATAAGGATTGAGAATTGGTATCAGAATGAAATACGAGGGTTGTCCAGAAAGTAAGTTCCGATCGGTCACGAAATGGACTCCAGAGTGAAAACCAGCTTTGCACAGATGTGTTGCGTAGTGTCTGTAGTATGATCGTCGATCGCATCAAGACGCTCTTTTCGATTGTGAGCGTACTGTGAGAGAGTAAAGGTGCCTAGAACAACGATGTCTCCGCCAAGTAGGAGGGCCCGCTGAGAGGCTTCGCCTTAATGAATGCAGCCCACCTAACACAACTGCCACGCACTTCCTTCTTCATACCAATTCTCAGCCGCACTCTGCAGGGGTAGTGAATACGCTCCTGCAACATTTTCGATGGGAAGCCCTAATTGGCTCTTCCTGAGTATCATCTCTTTCACATTAAATGCTGGATACGAAGACAGCACTTGGGCGCAGGCGACACGCTATAGACCAGCCTAGAGAATTATCGGAAAGGACAAGCGGCTGCCTTCTATGACGATGGTATTGGAAATTTGGTATAACGCTCCGACAAAAGTCTAAGTCGGAGCGGGGACTATGTAGAGCTGTATCTTCAAAGTGTAGCTAACTCTTGCAAATAAACTGTTTCTGATTTTCACTGTGGTTTGCATTTAGCACTGATCGGAACTTTCTGGAGAACCTTCGTATAAGAAAAAGAGAATTTAAAAAGATTGTAACCTCTGAAAATACCACACGCACATATAATAAATGTATTGTGAAACCTATCTGAAATTATACAATTAATACAATGCCCTTGTATCCACTAACTTGATGAGGAATATTCGTGTAGTAACCTGGAAATATGGCTGGATAAACGAAAACAATAAAAACAATAATCTGTTTTCCAACATAGGACGCAAAAGTGAGAGGCTGTGACCTAGCCAGTGTGCCCCAGGTAGGCTGATATCAGCGTACGCTAAAACGCTTCTAAATTTCGATGACAACTTTTACAGTCATTTTCTGAGAAACGGATAAGCCGAGACACGTGTTCGCTTATTTTGACTTCCCTTCTACTGAACTAAGCTTCTGGGAAGTAGGGTTACGCCACTTGCCGTGTTCTCCTCGTGAGACGCAGCGAATTCGGAACCAAGACAACGATGTGTAGCGATATCAGTACAACAGCACAGAGAAATCACGACTGACTGCCGAGTCAAGCGAGCATCGTCCCTAGCGGAAATTGCGCTGTACTGGCAGTGCAACGTTTCCCGAGTGGTTCTTGCCTACTATTACCGTGATGTTGTTTATTTATCTGCCTCGTGTCTGAACGTGTCTACATGGAGTCAGGAATTAGGTTTGACTGGGAGGTGAGCTTCTTGTGGGTGCCCTGCCTGTCAAGCAGGGCCAAGGGCCGCTTGTAACGGTCGGTAACGTTGTCCGCTTCGAGGCGACGGATCAAAGGGCTTTTGGAAGTTCAGGTCTTCTTGTAAAATTTCATTGCGTGCTATTTAAATCTCCAAAGCGAGAGTTTCTCAGAAACTGCATCGCAGAGGAACGCCGCTGGGAATTCCACGGGACATGTTATATCCGTTATACTTGTTTTGGAGACGTTAAAGTTTGATGAGATGAGTTTTCGCAGTTGTTCCCCAGACGGGGTAGGCGTAGTTCATTATCTGCCGGAAGTAAGACCTATAAATCTGAAGGCCACATGTGGTGAAGAGAGCTGAACGCTGATTGATGAGCGGATAAAGGGCGCCCACTATGCTCGTCATCATAAAAAAATGGATCAAATGGCTCTGAGCACTATGGGACTTAACATCTGAGGTCATCAGTCCCTCAGACTGCATTAGATGAGTATGTGACAAGCAAGATCGTAAGAAATGGAAAAGAGCCACCGTGGTACAACAACCGAGTTAGAAAACTGCTACGGAAGCAAAGGGAACTTCACAGCGAACATAAACATAGCGAAACCCTTGCAGACAAACAAAAATTACACGAAGTGAAATGTAGTTTGAGGAGGGCTATACGAGAGGCGTTCAACGAATTCGCAAGTAAAGTTCTATGTACTGACATGGCAGAAAATCCTAAGAAATTTTGATCTCAAAGCGGTAGGTGGGTCAAAACAAAATGTCCAGACACTCTGAGACCAAAATAGCACTGAAAGAGGGGATGACAGACTAAAGGCCGCAATACTAAATGTCTTTTTCCAAAGCTGTTTCACAGAGTAAGACTGCACTTTACTTCCTTCTCTAGATTGTCGCACAGATGATAAAGTGGTAAATATCGAAATAGACGACAGAGGGATAGAAAAACAATTAAAATCGCTAAAAAGAGGAAAGGCCGCTGCTCCTGATAGGATACCAGTTCGATTTTACACAGAGTACGCGAAGGAATTTGCCCTTCTTCTTGCAGTGGTGTACTGTAGGTCTCTAGAAGAGCGTAGCGTTCCTGAAGATTGGAAAAGGGCACAGGTCATCCCCATTTTCAAGAGGGGACGTCGAACAGATGTGCAGAACTGTAGACCTATATCTCTAACATCGATCAGTTGTAGAATTTTGGAACACGTATTATGTTCGAGTAAAATGACTTTTCTGGACGATCAGCATAGGTTTCGAAAAAGACGATCGTGTGAAACCAAGCTAGCGCTATTCGTCCTCGAGACTCAGAAGGCCATAGATACGGGTTCACAGGCAGATGCCGTGTTTCCTGACTTCCGCAAGGCATTTGATACAGTTCCCCACAGTCGCTTAATGAACAGAGTAAGAGCATAAGGGCCATCAGACCAATTGTGTGATAGGACTGAAGAGTTCCTAGATAACAGAACGCAGCATGTCATTCTCAGTGGAGGGAAGTCTTCCGAAGTAAGAGTGATTTCAGGTGTGCCGCAGGGTAGTGTCGTAGGACCGTTGCTATTCACTATATATATAAATGACATTGTGGATAATATCGGAAGTTCACTGAGGCTTTTTGCGGATGATGCTGTAGTATATCGAGAGGTTGTAACAATAGAAAATTGTACTGAAATGCAGGAGGATCTGCAACGAATTGACGCATGGTGGAGGGAATGGCAATTAAATGTCAATGTAGACAAGTGTAATGTGCGGGGAATGCATAGAAAGAAAGGTCCTTTATCATTTAGCTACAAAATAGCAGGCCAGCAACTGGAAGCAGTTAATTCCATAAATTGTCTAGGAGTACGCATTTTGAGTGATTTAAAATGGAATGATCATATAAAGCCTATCGTCGGTAAAGCAGATGGCAGACAGAGATTCATTGGAAGAATCCTAAGGAAATGCAATCCTAAAACAAAATTAGTAGGTTACAGTACACTTGTTTAGCCACTGCTTGAATACTGCTCACCGGTGTGTGATCTGTACCAGATAGAGTTGATAGAAGAGATAGAGAATACGCAACGGAGAGGAGCGCGCTTCGTTACAGGATCATTTAGTAATCGCGAAAGAGTTACGGAGATGACAAATAAACTCCAGTGGAAGAATCTGCAAGAGACACGCTCAGTAGCTCGGTACTGGCTTTTGTTGAAGTTACGGGAGCATACCTTCACTGAGGAGTCAAGCAGGTTATTGCTCTCTCCTGCGTATATCTCGCGAAGAGACCATGAGGATCAAATCAGAGAGATTAGAGTCCACACAGAGGCATACCGACAATCTTTCTTTCCACGAACAATACGAGACTAGAATAGAAGGAAGAACCGATAGAGGTACTCAAGGTTACCTCCGCCACACACCGTCAGGTGGATTGCGGAGTATGGATGTAGATGTAGACCTTTTTATTAAATACTTTGTTGTTGTTGTCTTCAGTCCTGAGACTGGTTTGATGCAGCTCTCCATGCAACTCTATCCTGTGCAAGCTTCTATATCTCCCAGTACCTACTGCAACCTACATCCTTCTGAATCTGCTTAGTGTATTCATCTCTTGGTCTCCCTCTACGATTTGTGCCCTCCACGCTGCCCTCCAATGCTAAATTTGTGATCCCTTGATGCCTCAAAACATGTCCTACCAACCGATGCCTTGTTCTAGTCAAGGTGTGCCACAAACTTCTCTTCTCCCCAATCCTATTAAATACCTCCTCATTAGTTACGTGATCTATCCACCTTATCTTCAGCATTCTTCTGTAGCGCCACATTTCGAAAGCTTCTATTCTCTTCTTGTCCAAACTAGTTATCGTCCATGTTTCACTTCCATATATGGCTACACTCCAAACAAATACTTTCAGAAACGACTTCCTGATACATAAATCTATATTCGATGTTAACAAATTTCTCTTCTTCAGAAAAGCTTTCCTTGCCATTGCCAGTCTACATTTTATATCCTCTCTACTTCGACCATCATCAGTTATTTTACTTCCTAAATAGCAAAACTCCTTTACTACTTTAAGGGTGTAATTTCCTAATTTAATTCCCTCAGCATTTCATTTGACTACATTCCACTATCTTATATCCTCCTTTCAAGACACTGTCCATTCCATTCAACTGCTCTTCCAAGTCCTTTGCCCTCTCTGACAGAATTACAATGTCATCAGCGAACCTCAAAGGTTTTACTTCTTTTATTTCTTTTTGCCTGCTTCACTTACTGCATTTTTATATTTTCTCGTTTCATCAATTAAATTCAATATTTCTTCTGTTACCCTAGGCTTTCTAGCTGCCCTCGTCTTTTTACCTACTTTATCATCTGCTGCCTTCACTACTTCATCCCTCAGAGATACCCATTCTTCTTCTACAGTGTTTCTTTCCCCCATTCCTGCCAATTGTTCCCTTATTCTCTCCTTGAAACTGTACAACCTCTAGTTCTTTCAGCTTATCCAGATCCCATGTCCTTAAATTCGCACCTTTTTGCTGTTTCTGCAGTTTTAATCTACAGGTCATAACCAATAGATTGTGGTCAGAGTCCACATCTGCTCCTGGAAATGTCTTAGAATTTAAAACCTGGTTTCTAAATCTCTGTCTTACCATTATATAATCTATCTGATACCTCTTAGTTTCTCCAGGATTCTTCCATGTATACAACCTTCTTTTATGATTCGTGAACCACGTGTTAGCTATGATTAAGTTATGCTCTGTGCTACATTCTACCAGACGGCTTCCTCTTTCATTTCTTAGCCCCAATCCATAATCACCTACTATGTTTTCTTCTCTCCCTTTTCCTACTGACGAATTCCAGTCACCCATGACTATTAAATTTTCGTCTCTCTTCACTACCTCAATAATTTCTTTTATCTCATTGTACAGTTCTTCAATTTCTTCGTCATCTGCAGAGATAGTTGGCATATAAACTTGTACTACTGTAGTAGGCATGGGCTTTGTGTCTATCTTGGCCACAATAATGTGTTCACTATGCTGTTTATAGTAGCTTACCCGCACTCCTATTTTTTATTCATTATTAAACCTACTCCTGCCTTACCCCTATTTGATTTTGTATTTATAACCCTGTATTCACCTGACCAAAAGTCTTGTTCCTCCTGCCACCGAACTTCACTAATTCCTACTATGTCTAACTTTAACCTATCCATTTCCATTTTTAAATTTTCTAACCTACCTGCCCGATTAAGGGATCTGACATTCCACGCTCCGATCTGTAGAACGCCAGTTTTCTTTCTCCTGATAACGACATCCTCCTGAGTAGTCCCCACCCGGAGATCCGAATGGGGGACTATTTTACCTCCGGAATATTTTACCCAAGAGGACGCCATCATCATTTAATCATACAGTAAAGCTGCATGTCCTCGGGAAAAATTATGGCTGTAGTTTCCCCTTGCTTTCAGCCGTTCGCAGTACCAGCACAGCAAGGCCGTTTTGGTTAATGTTTCAAGGCCAGATCAGTCAATCATCCAGACTGTTGCCCCTGCAACTACTGAAAAGGCTGCTGCCCCTCTTCAGGAACCACATGTTTGTCTGGCTTCTCAACAGATACCCCTCCGTTGTGGTTGTACCTACGGTACGGCCATCTGTATCGCTGAGACACGCAAGCCTCCCCACCAACGGTAAGGTCCATGGTTCATGGGGGGATTAAATTCTTTATTCACAAATAATTTGAAATATACACTATAACCCACCATCTTATATGATTAGTGGGTCCTTTTATGATACAAATTATTATAATTGCAGCTAGTTTACACGTTAACAACTGAACTACAGCCAGTATAGATTTATTGTGGACAGCTATATTACTATTAATACTGTATGATAGCTACTAAGGTCTAATGACTACCGCCTTCAGCGTCACAGGTGTGCCAGCAAGGTTATAAACGTACCACACAGCCTTGCCCATCGAGCTAACCCCGATGAGCGTGCCGCTGACACTAGGCAGACCAAGGATGTTTAATAGCTGCAGGTACTTATTTTAATTTCCTAATTCTAAGTCCTACAAACTAAGTTCTAGTCCATATCATGTTTAGTGCATGTCAAGATTCTGTCCTATTGTACCCCGCTCCCCTGGTCCTGTACGTGGCGGATTCCAACTTAGAACTACTTAAACCTAACTAACCTAAGAACATCACACACATCCATACTAGATCAGTAAGACTCCGGTGGCGTGTCGGCTTAGCCGGCCGGTGTGGCCGTGCGGTTCTAGGCGCTTCAGTCTGGATCCGCGTGACCGCTACGGTCCTGCCTCGGGCATGGAAGTGTGTGCTGTCCTTAGGTTAGTTCTAAGTAGTTCTAAGTTCTAGGAGACTGATGACCTCAGATGTTAAGTCCCATAGTGCTCAGAGCCATTTGAACCATTTTTTGAACATTTGAGCTGCCAGCTATTTATCGGGTTGAGCCCCTTGCTTGCGATCGGCCCATTCCGCATCGGAGCACTGCGCTAGCCACGCAGAGTGAACAACACCTCTCCGTGCCGCGTAAGCAGTTCGCTAAACAGGCGGCTATACAGGCGAACAGAATTAAGTCTTGCCCTCGGTGTTTTTCACGGCACAAACGCCACGACTGCCCCTCCCGACAAGCTCAGTGTTACAGTTGTGATAGAAAAGGACATGTACAATCCGTATGTTTGCAACGGAACGAACATAAGTATTCGGCCCTCTCACAAAAATCTAATCACAAGGCCAATGTCATTAATGCAGTATATTCCAAGTATGCAATTAGCAAGCTTATAGTTTCGACAGTGATACTTCAGTTAAAGAAACTTTTTGTGCATTTACTTCTTTGTGGGAAACGTGTGAAATTTCAATTGGACACGGGCGGGTGCCTCTGTCACATTACTGAATCGTCACACATATGAACTGTTCGACTCCCCATGCCTGTCTAAAACTAGCACGCAACTGATGGCTTATAACGGACAAGATATTCCCTTTCCCGGAACATGTACTTTGCATGCCATGTATCGCCGCATACGCAAACAGTGACTTTCACTGCGCTACAATCACACGAGTGTGAGAGCGTATTTGGTCTTGATTCTTTTGATTTGTTTGGATTTAACATTCAGGACAACGTGTCCGCAACAGCATTCCATGCAAAAGACTGCCGCTAGCTTGCTAAAGAAATTCCTGGAACTCGTTTCTGAAGGTTTAGGCGAGGCTAACAATTTTGTTGCACATTTTACTCTGAAAGACAATGCTCAGCCGAAGTTTTGCCGGGCCAGAACTTTTCCCATTGTATTACGGGACAAAGTCGCGGCTGAACTTAAAGAATTGCAAGACAACGGAGTTATTGCACCCATATCAGCTAGTCAGTGGGCTTGTCCACTGGTTTCGCTCCCGAAACCTTCCGGGCGGATTCACCTCTGTTTTGACTTTAAGTCTACGGTCAACCCACAAACTGTCATTGATACTTATCCATAGCCACGCCCAGAGGATCTCATGGACAAATTAGGCGCTGGACGCTACTTTTCAAAAACTGATTTGCGCGACGCGTATCTTTAAATACCGCTCGATGAAGAGTCTCAAAAAGTGTGTGTAGTGAATATTCACTTGGGCTTGTTTAAATATTTGCGTTTGCCTTTTGACAATGCTTCCGCACCCGCCATTTTCCAGTGGTATTTGGAACAGCTGACTGCACAAGTACCAAACCGTTCAAACTATTTGCACGATATTGTTGTAGCACGTCGTACACCTAAAGAACATATTGCTAATTTACGTGTTTTGTTTCGTGTGTTATCTGTTGCAGGACCAAATTGTAGACTGGACAAGTGTGATTTTCATTAAACCATAGTTGCAGTATCTTGGTCATGTCATAAACAATTAAGGTGTACATCCTCTACAGTCGCATTTGTTAGCCACTCGAGACTTGCCGGTTCCTCGCAATGTCACAGAATTACAGTCAGTCTTAGGTTAAATGAACTATTATATTCGGTTCATACTGAATGCTGCACACATCGCAGCTCCATGCATTCCCTGCGTCGCAAGGAATGCACTTTCACGTCTTCCTATTGGCCCTGATACAGATTTTGACGCTTCCGCTGCATTTTGTTGTCACATCGATGCTCAGGATTCTGAAGTGCTACAGTCTTTTCCTCTGAACTATAAGAAAATGGCACAGGCCACGGAGGCCGATCTAGATTTGAACATTTTGCTCAAATACATTCGCACATCTCGGCCTGCCTCACTGAATAGCTTAAAGAACTCTGTAGTGCGCTGATACTTTGCACGTCCGCATAGCTTCGCAGTGCGGAAAGTTCTAATTCTTGTTCAAAATGACTGTGGACAGTCACGTGCGTTGACCCCTAAAACTTTGGAAAAAGAAGTGTTGCAGTTACTCCACCAAGGAGACTGGGGGATTGTTCGTACGCAACAGTTAGCGCATCGACACTGTAATTGGCAGGGTGTGGACGCCCAAGTAGAACAGATGGCGTTACAGTGTCCCGCCCGTGCGGAAAATCAGTCCTCTCCGCCACAAAAATTCTCTGCTTGGCCTAAGTCGCAATCACCACGGCAACGTGTGCACATAGACGTTGCGGGACCTTTTTGTAACAACCGTTGGTTGATTGTGTTTGACACGTATAGCAACTTCCCTTTTGCTATGCCAATGAACTCGACAACGTTACATAGCACAATTCAGGTGTTGTCTATTTATTGCCTCGAAGGTTTACCTGAAGTAACAGTTCAGACAACGGACCACAGTTCACGTCAAATGTATCTGAAACACTCTGTGAACGCAGTGGCATATAGCGTCTAAACAGTACACCGTTCTGTTGTGGTTGGCAGGAGAGCCAACTGTGTTCGTAAAGGAGGCCGAAATGCACGCGTTTTAGCTCACGCAGGCTGGCGTGAGGTCTGGAACATGACAAGGGAATTAGAATTGAGAAAAACGGACGTATCTGGTGGAATACTTAACTTTAATCCATTAATGGAGAACGTCGCTCTTTATGGTATATGATTCACAATATCAATAGTACGGATACTGGCGCCTTGCTAGGTCGTAGCAAAAGACGTAGCTGAAGGCTATGCTAACTATCGTCTCGGCAAATGAGAGCGTAAGTAGGCAGTGAACCATCGCTAGCAAAGTCGGCTGTACAACTGGGGGCGAGTGCTAGGGAGTCTCCCTAGACCTGCCGTGTGGCGGCGCTCGGTCTGCAATCACTGATAGTGGCGACACGCGGGTCCGACGTATACTACCGGACCGCGGCCGACCTAGCAAGTGTGGTGTCTGGCGGTGAGACCACACGTTCCATCCACAGTCAAACGGAGAAGCGGAACGTTTTGTCAGAACCTTCAAGCTGCAAATGGCCAAACTTAGCTCCGCACACACAAGGGATCAAGCATTGCAACTGTTTCTCGCCTCATATCGTTCGCACCCACGAGATGGACCATCGCCGGAGGAACTGCTTCACGGCCGCCGTCATCGCACACTGCTCCACCTGATCCACCCTCATGAGCAACCGGAGCCATAGGAAGAGGGCAAGTATCGCTTCGCGCCACATGATATTGTATTTTACAGGGTCTTTAGCGGCAGCAGACGGTGGGCGTGAGGCGAAATCTTCGTCGACTTGGCTCTTGCACGTATCTTCTTTCTGGTCCACATGGTTTGCAGCGCCGCCATGAAAATCAGATTCCCCTCTGTCACGTACACTACGATCTTTCAGTCTCTCTTCCCCCAGATTGATGGGTCCCGAGGACAGCGCGGCCACAGCAGTCGCCAGAGGGTGCCACCACGACACAGCGGGACGATCCCATGGAGACGGAGAATTCGCCTCCTCTGCCTGCTCTCGTCCTACCGACGCAGCTGGACCCGCACACACCGCAGCTGCCGCCGCCTTCTTCATCTGGTTCATGGCAGCAGGAGTTGGACGCGTTCCCTTCTGGTCGTTTTCCGGGGCAAGTTTCCGCCATAGCGCAGGCCAGGTGTGTGTGTGTGGGGGGGGGGGGGGGGAGGGGGTGTACTGCTGGAAGCTTGACGTCCCCTTGTAACGCCGGAAATGCATTTCCATTTATTTCCATCTATTGTACTATAGATTTTTCCTTATTTTGTTACCTGAAGACATGACATTTCTGTGTCTTTGTATATTGTAATTGTTTTAGTGTATATATATATATATATATATATATATATATATATATATATAATTGGTTTGTTTGGTAAATAATATTTGTATTTTTACGCTGGGTCTTGCCTAGGGAAAACTACGCTTACAAACGAATACATCGATAGATCGAGTGGAGAACCAACGTGTTTAGGATCTTTGGTAGTGTTAACTGAGTCTGGCTGGAGTAGGGCGGTGGAGCAGGTGTGCTGTGTGACGCTCCCGCGAGTTGCCACGCTTCCGGGGTTTGGCAGCATGCAATTGCCCTCGACTTGCTATGTCGCGGACGGGAAGCATCAGCTGGCGCACACCAAGAGCCCGTTCGCCTGGTGACCGTGTCGAGAAGAAGGCGCGCCAACATCCAGCTTCTGCAACAGCGACGGCCGACAATGAGTGAGTGTCGCCACCTCCTCGATGGTCGACTTCAAACCTTCAATCAACCAACAAGGAAGACTGGAAGCAGGTAAAGTTTTAGAACTGTATGGCAGACCTCAGCTTTTCAAATTGTTCCATTAGCATCACTAAAATACAGCAACTTAACATGAACCTTTGTTGCTCATTGTCCTAATTGCATTACCAAGCAGGGTCCCTTTTCCGAAATGAACTCGAGTGTCGAAATTCAAACGCCAGCATTAAAGTAATATCATTCGATTTCACTGCTTTAATTTCAAAGTTCAATTAAGGTATTCATAGCTGGCTACAATATTTAGATTACACAAGCACAAATTAAGAGTGCGAGTTTTGTAACCATATTTTAGCTTACCTGTGACTGTAGCTCAGCGTGGTACGTACTAAATTTTACTATTGTTAATCAGAATAATTTAATTCAAGTTCAAAGTTAAATCTCTTATTTTTAAATTGCGTAGATTCAAGTAGCTTTTGAAATGATTGCTGAGGTAGCCCAAGACTAACCTTATTTTATTGAATTTTGTAGTGCTTCACAAAACAAAGTTCACTATTAATTTGTCACTAAATTAACCTTCAAGTTTCTGGCTTTATTAATTCTTCTGCTAAATTAAGTAAGAGTGTAGCGAAATTTATTACTTCCGACAAACATTCAGTTTTCACACAACACGTGTCAACCTTCAGTTGCCACGCTTTTAGTGCTAATTATATGTGCATTAATCTTTCATTTTCAGTTAGTATAGTAGTTGTCCATAGGACTGGCGACTGTAATTTTCCCCAAATCTCAAATACCTAATTAACGCCAATTAATTGTTAACGTAACGACCGCACATTTACTTTCTTGATTAATTTTACCCTTTTCTCAACATTAATTTCCACCAATTTCATTTTCATTTTCCCTTTCATAGATGTAACCCTTTCCTCCCTCTTTACCGACAAATTAACTTCCGTCACGATTGATTTTCCCAAATTTCCATTAGGTGCACGCGGTTTAATTTTTCACTGTCATTAAGGTCGATAAGTAAGGGGGAGGTTACACCCTGCAGCCACAGCTTCCGGCCCGACGTTGCGCCCACATACCTGGATTCTACGCCGTGGTCGCATTCCCTACATCACCACGGTCCGTCCGGAATGTTCTGGCGTAACCGCAAGCGCCGGAACGAACAGGAAGAACGTAAAACGAGAGAAGGTGGTGAGGCGACGTCAGCCAATAGCCCGCTCACAAGGACAGCGGCGCGACTAAAGTGACCTCAGCAAGAAGTGAATATAGGTGCCGCTCCTGCCAGCCTCGGCTGGACATTAGTGGACAGTATTAGGACGGCGTAGCAGAGGGTGCAACGAGAACAGTTATTAGTGATTCACACCCGTTGCTTGTTTGGACTTTGTCTATAGCCAAGATCATTACTGTTTGCAAGTTACCCATCGTTTGCCACACTTGCTGTATATTCAAATTAAGTATTGTCAAATCTGATTCACTGAAATAAAACTAGTAATGTTATTTGCTTGAATTGTTGTATAGCATTCCAGGGACGCAGCATCCCTTAGGTATCCTATACGAAACGAGTGGGCAAAACCGCACAATGCCCTTCAGGACAACAAATAAACTGTTCCGTTTCCACTTTACGACAACGACTGTACTGTCTTCTGTGTCCATGCCATCAGGAAAAATTACGGCCGTAGTTTCCCCTTGCTTTCAGCCGTTCGCAGTACCAGCACAGCAAGGCCGTTTTGGCTAGAGTTACAAGGCCAGATCAGCCAATCATCCAGACTGTTGCCCCTGTAACAACTGAAAAGGCTGCTGCCCCTCTTCAGGACCCACACGTTTGCCTGGCCTCTCAACAGACACCTCTACGTTGTGGTCACACCTACGGTACGGCTATCTGTATCGTTGAGGCACGCAAGCCTCCCCACCAACAGCAAGGTCCATGGTTCATGCGGGGGAGTGTTCACGTATACCACTGAATCTAAGTGGAAAATTGTATCATTGTACGACACATAGTTCAAGAGACGTTGTGGCATAAACAATGAGATGAGTGACGCACTGACGCTTCAAGCATAATATTTAAATGTATTACTTCGTTGATACTTGTTCTACTCGCAACACATTTTGCGGACAGTATCCACATATGCCCCTGAATCTACATATAAAATTATATCATTCTATACCAGATAGTTCAGGAGATATGGCGTCATATACATTAAGCGCAAGGCCAGACGTTGAGTGGTATGGGCGTTAACGCAAAGCTATAAATAAATACCTAGGCAGCGTCTGGTTTCTCCGCTAATGTATTTAAAACCTAGTATACAAGACGAGACTAGGTGGCGTGCAACTGCAGTACCGGCCATCACCCATGTGCTGTGAAACTGAAAATTTTCATCTTGTTCCAGCTTTGGCGAAACTACAATCATGCTCATAAATTAAGGATAATGCTAATACATGGAGAAAAAACGCACTGGTGGGCGGTTTGCGGGTTTAAATCACCTCGGGGTATGACCATGCGGTGCATTTGACCTGTGGTCGTCGCACGGTGGCGCTGGCAGCAGTCCACATACACAGAGGTGTGTTGGTGGATGTCAGAGTACGGTGCAGCCAGTAAGTGTGCAGACGTTTTCAGATGTGGCTTTGTGTTGAAAATGGCTTAAAGACCACATACTGATGAGGGATAGAATGCTAGGGCGACTGGAGGCTGGTGAAACACAGCGGGTCGTAGCATGGTCCCTCCGTGCGCCAGAAAGTGTGGTCTCAAGATTATGGCAACGATTCCAGCAGACAGGAAACGTGTCCAGGCGCTACAGTACGGGACGTCCAAAGTGTACAACACCACAAGAAGACCGATATCTCACCATCAGTGCCCGCAGAAGGCCACGGAGTACTGCAGGTACCCTCGCTCGGGAACTTACCGCAGCCACTCGAACAGTTGTCTCCGGACACACGACTCAACAGACATGGTTTATTCGCCCGGAGACCTGCAAGGTGCATTCCACTGACCCCTGGTCACAGGAGAGCCCGTAAATCCTGGTGTCAAGAACACAGTACATGGTCATTGGAACAGTTGTCCCAGGTTATATTCACGGACGAGTCCATGTATAGTCTGAACAGTAATTCTCGCCTGATTTTCATCTGGGGTGAACCACCAGGAACCAGATACCATCTCCTTACTGGCCTTGAAAGGGACCTCTATGGAACTCGTGGGCAAGTGCTCTACCATCTGAGCTACCGAAGCACTTGCCCGCGAAAGGCAAAGGTCCAGAGCTGGAGTCTCGGTCGGGTACACAGTTTTAATCTGCCAGGAAGTTTCATATTAGCGCACACTCCGCTGCAGAGTGAAAATCTCATTCTGGAAACATCCCCCAGGCTATGGCTAAGCCATGTCTCCGCAGTATCCTTTCTTTCAGCAGTGCTAGTTCTGCAAGGTTCGCAGGAGAACTTCTGTAAAGTTTGGAAGGTAGGAGACGAGATACTGGCAGAAGTAAAGCTGAGGGCGCCGGTCGTGAGTCGTGCATCGGTAGCTCAGATGGTATAGCACTTGCCCGCGAAAGGCAAATGTCCCGAGTTCGAGTCTCGGTCGGGCACACAGTTTTAATGTGCCAGGAAGTTTCAATATTTTTATTCATTCTTCATTACTAGATGGGCATTCTGTTAGTAAAAGGGTGAATGGCCTTTTAGACCATGATGCACAAATTTTAACACTAATTTTTTTTTGTTTACAAAACAATGTCCTATTTAATTACAAACTATGTAGGAAAGTTAATCCAACAGCAATAGAGAGTTTTTCAAAACTTGTCAAGGAACAAGAGTGGCAAGATGTTTATAGTGGCGATAATATAGATGATAAATACATTGCTTTCCATAACACATTTCTCATTCTCTTTGAGAGTTGCTTTCCATTAGAACATTCTAAACGGGGTACTAGCAGTAATGGATATCCCTGTTGGCTGACTAGTGGGATAAGGATATCATGTGGAACAAAGCAGGAATTATATCAAAATGTTAGAAATAGTCACAATCAAGTTACAGTAGCCCATTACAAACAGTACTGTAAGGTGCTTAAAAATGTTATTAGTAAGGCAAAAAATATGTGGTATGCAAATAGAATAGCTAATTCACAGGATAAAATTAAAACCATATGGTCAGTTGTCCTCCCCCCATGAACCATGGACCTTGCCGTTGGTGGGGAGGCTTGCGTGCCTCAGCGATACAGATGGCCGTACCGTAGGTGCAACCACAACGGAGGGGTATCTGTTGAGAGGCCAGACAAACGTGTGGTTCCTGAAGAGGGGCAGCAGCCTTTTCAGTAGTTGCAGGGGCAACAGTCTGGATGATTGACTGATCTGGCCTTGCAACATTAACCAAAACGGCCTTGCTGTGCTGGTACTGCGAACGGCTGAAAGCAAGGGGAAACTACAGCCGTAATTTTTCCCGAGGACATGCAGCTTTACTGTATGATTAAATGATGATGGCGTCCTCTTGGGTAAAATATTCCGGAGGTAAAATAGTCCCCCATTCGGATCTCCGGGTGGGGGCTACTCAGGAGGACGTCGTTATCAGGAGAAAGAAAACTGGCGTTCTACAGATCGGAGCGTGGAATGTCAGATCCCTTAAACGGGCAGGTAGGTTAGAAAATTTAAAAAGGGAAATGGATAGGTTAAAGTTAGATATAGTAGGAATTACTGAAGTTCGGTGGCAGGAGGAACAAGACTTTTGGTCAGGTGAATACAGGGTTATAAATACAAAATCAAATAGGGGTAAGGCAGGAGTAGGTTTAATAATGAATAAAAAATAGGAGTGCGGGTAAGCTACTACAAACAGCATAGTGAACACATTATTGTGGCCAAGATAGATACGAAGCCCACACCTACTACAGTAGTACAAGTTTATATGCCAACTAGCTCTGCAGATGATGAAGAAATTGAAGAAATGTACGATGAAATAAAAGAAATTATTCAGATAGTGAAGGGAGACGAAAATTTAATAGTAATGGGTGACTGGAATTCGAGTGTAGGAAAAGGGAGAGAAGGAAACATAGTAGGTGAATATGGATTGGGGCTAAGAAATGAAAGAGGAAGCCGCCTAGTAGAATTTTGCACAGAGCACAACTTAATCATAGCTAACACTTGGTTTAAGAATCATGAAAGAAGGTTGTATACGTGGAAGAACCCTGGAGATACTAAAAGGTATCAGATAGATTATATAATGGTAAGACAGAGATTTAGGAACCAGGTTTTAAGTTGTAAGACATTTCCAGGGGCAGATATGGACTCTGACCACAATCTATTGGTTATGACCTGTAGATTAAAACTGAAGAACCTGCAAAAATGTGGGAAATTAAGGAGATGGGACCTGGATAAACTGAAAGAACCAGAGGTTGTACAGAGTTTCAGAGAGAGCATAAGGGAACAATTGACAGGAATAGGGGAAAGAAATACAGTAGAAGAAGAATGGGTAGCTCTGAGGGATGTAGTAGTAAAGGCAGCAGAGGATAAAGTAGGTACAAAGACGAGGGCTGCTAGAAATCCTTGGGTAACAGAAGAAATATTGAATTTAATTGATGAAAGGAGAAAATATAAAAATGCAGTAAATGAAGCAGGCAAAAAGGAATACAAACGTCTCAAAAATGAGATCGACAGGAAGTGCAAAATGGCTAAACAGGGATGGCTAGAGGACAAATGTAAGGATGTAGAAGCTTATCTCACTAGGGGTAAGATAGATACTGCCTACAGGAAAATTAAAGAGACCTTTGGAGAGAAGAGAACCACGTGTATAAATATCAAGAGCTCAGATGGCAGCCCAGTTCTAAGCAAAGAAGGGAAGGCAGAAAGGTGGAAGGAGTATATAGAAGGTTTATACAAGGGCGATGTACTTGAGGACAATATTATGGAAATAGAAGAGGATGTAGATGAAGACGAAATGGGAGATACGATACTGCGTGAAGAGTTTGACAGAGCACTGAAAGACCTGAGTCGAAACAAGGCCCTGGAGTAGACAACATTCCATTAGAACTACTGACGGCCTTGGGAGAGCCAGTCATGACAAACCTCTACCAGCTGGTGAGCAAGATGTATGAGACAGGCGAAATACCCTCAGACTTCAAGAAGAATATAATAATTCCAATCCCAAAGAAAGCAGGTGCTGACAGATGTGAAAATTACCGAACTATCAGTTTAATAAGCCACGGCTGCAAAATACTAACGCGAATTCTTTACAGACGAATGGAAAAACTGGTAGATGCAGTCCTCAGGGAGGATCAGTTTGGATTCCATCGAAATGTTGGAACACGTGAGGCAATACTGACCTTACGACTTATCTTAGAAGAAAGATTAAGAAAAGGCAAACCTACGTTTCTAGCATTTGTAGACTTAGAGAAAGCTTTTGACAATGTTGACTGGAATACTCTTTTTCAAATTCTAAAGGTGGCAGGGGTAAAATACAGGGAGCGAAAGGCTATTTATAATTTGTACAGAAACCAGATGGCAGTAATAAGAGTCGAGGGGCATGAAAGGGAAGCAGTGGTTGGGAAAGGAGTGAGACAGGGTTGTAGCCTCTCCCCGATGTTATTCAATCTGTATATTGAACAAGCAGTAAAGGAAACAAAAGAAAAATTTGGAGTAGGTATTAAAATTCATGGAGACGAAGTAAAAACTTTGAGGTTCGCTGATGACATTGTAATTCTGTCAGAGACGGCAAAGGACTTGGAAGAGCAGTTGAACGGAATGGACCGAGTCTTGAAAGGAGGATATAAGATGAACATTAACAAAAGCAAAACGAGGATAATGGAATGTAGTCAAATTAAATCGGGTGATGCTGAGGGAATTAGATTAGGAAATGAGACACTTAAAGTAGTAAAGGAGTTTTGCTATTTAGGAAGTAAAATAACTGATGATGGTCGAAGTAGAGAGGATATAAAATGTAGACTGGCAATGGCAAGGAAAGCGTTTCTGAAGAAGAGAAATTTGTTAACATCGAATATAGATTTATGTATCAGGAAGTCGTTTCTGAAAGTATTAGTTTGGAGTGTAGCCATGTATGGAAGTGAAACATGGACGATAACTAGTTTGGACAAGAAGAGAATAGAAGCTTTCGAAATGTGGTGCTACAGAAGAATACTGAAGATAAGGTGGATAGATCACGTAACTAATGAGGAGGTATTGAATAGGATTGGGGAGAAGAGAAGTTTGTGGCACAACTTGACTAGAAGAAGGGATCGGTTGGTAGGACATGTTTTGAGGCATCAAGGGATCACAAATTTAGCATTGGAGGGCAGCGTGGAGGGTAAAAATCGTAGAGGGAGACCGAGAGATGAGTACACTAAGCAGATTCGGAAGGATGTAGGTTGCAGTAGGTACTGGGAGATGAAGCTGCTTGCACAGGATAGAGTTGCATGGAGAGCTGCATCAAACCAGTCTCAGGACTGAAGACAACAACAACAACAACATGGTCAGTTGTGGAGGAAGTGTCTGGTCAGCAGCACAAGGTTGATAGTATGAAGTCAGTTTTCAGTAATAATATTCCTGTTACTGATTAATCAGATGTATGTACAGTATTTAGCAATCGTTTTCTGAGCATTGCTGGTGAATTAAATGAACATTTAGTTTGTACAGGAAATCATATAAATTTCTTATCAAATGACTTTCCGAGACTGACGTCTGAAATACTCCTCTGTGATACAGACAAGAGGGAGATTGAGTCAATAATTAAGTCACTGAAGACTAAGGACTCTCATGGTTATGATGAAGTGTCTAGTAGAATATTAAAGTACTGTGCTGCACGTGTCAGCCCTGTATTTAGCCATATTTGTAATTTTTCCTTTAGGAATGGTCAGTTTCCTGAGAGATTAAAGTACTCAGTAGTAAAGCCGCTCTATAAAAAGGGAGAAAGGGATAATGTAGATAATTTAGACCTATTTCTATGCCATCAGTGTTTGCAAAAGTTATCGAAAAGGCTGTGTATGTAAGGTTAATTGATCATTTTATATCACACGATTTGCTATCAAATATACAGTTCGGCTTTATAAGTCGTTTGACAACTGAAAATGCTATATTCTCTTTTCTCTGTGAGGTACTGGATTGCTAAACAAAAAGTTTCGAACGCTTGGTGTATTTTTTGATTTAACAAAGGCATTTGATTGTGTTGATCTCACAATATTGCTCCAGAAGTTGGACCATTACGGAATAAGGGGAGTAGCTCACCTCTTACTTTAGCAACAGGCAGCAAAAGGTCATTATTCACAATGTTGGTAACGGCTGTGATGTGGGATCTGAGTGGGGTACTGTCAAGTGGGGGGTGCCCCAGGGATCAGTGTTGGGGCCGCTCCTGTTCCTTATTTATATAAATGATATGCCCTCTAGTATTATGGGTAGCTCTAAAATATTTCTGTTTGCTGATGACACTAGCTTGGTAGTAAAGGATGTTGTGTGCAACATTGACTCGGTTTCAAGTATTGCAGTATATGACCTCAGTTCATGGCTTGTAGAAAATAAACTAACGTTAGATCACAGTAAGACTCAGTTTTTAGAGTTTCTAACACCCAATTCAACAAAACCTGACGTTTTAATCCCACAGAACGGGCGTATGATTAGTGAAACTGAACAGTTCAAATTCCTAGGTGTTCAGATAGATAGTAAGCTGTCGTGGAAAGCGGACGTTCAGGCTCTTGTTCAAAGACTTAATACTGCCATTTTCACTATTCGAACGGTATCAAAAGTGAGTGATACTTCGATACGTAAATTAGTCTACTTTGCTTATTTTCATTCACTTATGTCGCATGGTATTATGTTTTGAGGTAACTCTTCCCATTCTAGAAGGATATTTTTGGCTCAGAAACGGGCGGTTCGGGCAATAAGTGGTGTGAGTTCACGTACCTCTTGTCGACCCCTGTTCACGAGTCTGGGTATTTTGACATTGGCCTCTCAATATGTATATTCCTTATTGTCGTTCCTTGTTACCAGTATTAGTTTATTTCCAACAATAAGCAGCATTCACTCGGTTAATACTCAGCAGAAATCAAACCTCCATTTGGATCGGACTTCTTAACTCTTGTGCAAAAAGGTGTGCAGTATATTGCTGCATCCATTTTCAATAAACTGCCACTCGAATTCAAAAATCTTAGCAGTAATCCACGCGCTTTCAAATCGAAACTGAAGAGTTTCCTCATGGGTCACTCCTTCTATTCTGTCGAGGATTTCCTTGAAGAATTAAGCTGATTCTCATTGTATTGCTGATAGCTTTTGCTTAAACTTATGGACTGATTTTCTTTCAGGTTCATGAATATTTATTTTTATCTGTTATTACCTTTATGTTGTAAGTTCATGTACTGACACGTTCCATGACCATCGAGATTTGCTCCTCAATTTGGTCCTACGGATCTTGACATGCAAATGAAAATAAAATAAAATATTCTCAGGCGTCTGAAATAGCTTGTCGGGTCTTCAAATGGTACAAATGGCTCTGAGCACTAGTGGACTTAACATCTGCGGTCATCAGTCCCCTAGAACTTTAGAACTACTTAAACCTAACTAACCTAAGGACATCACACACATCCATGCCTGCCTGAGGCATGATTCGAACCTGCGACCGTAGCAGTCGCACGGTTCCGGACCGAAGCGCCTAGAACCGCTCGGCCACCGCGACCGGCTCGGATCTTCCACAACAGTTTGTTTCAGCAAGGTCGCTGAGTATCGGAGTTGATTTCCTTTCTTTATGCAGTCGTGAATCCAGACACGTCTCTTATTTCCTTAAGCACTGATTTCATGCACACAAGCATTAACTCTCCAGCGACTTGTGCGGCTGCCAAAACTTCCATTTCGGAGGTGACTCCGGCACTCAAAAAACGACGAAACTGAAGTGTACACTTCTGTCTCTGTGTCTACAGTCGTATACGAAACCATTTGCTGGAAACCCATTTCACAAAACGAGTCGCTCAAGCTAATGTCGTCGTGTAAACTAGCCTTAAGTTTGCCCGCTATACAGTCGCTTGTGTGTTTCAGGAAGCAGAAGAGGTCCTGGTAATGCGGAACGTCCATGGTCAGGGTTTCTATACAAAGTTGTCAACGTTATTACACTGTCATTAACTGAGTTTGTATGTGGTTGGTAACGCCTTGTTATGAGTTTCGTGATGAAAATATTACTGTTCAGTGTTTATTCATTAAGAAATTTTAATTGTTGTTATACATTGTATATTTATTTGACAAGCTTTTATCTTTCTCTGAATCATAGGCGTAATTTTCTCCCTCTAGAGGTTGCTCTATTCATCGTGAAATTATTCAATAGGTTGCCCGTAAAGTTCTGTCATCACTTCGTATATTTTGACAGCTTTGCGGTATTTATTTTACCATAAATTGTGTATTTTGACAAGAAAAGTATATACCTCCCCGTCCTTCCTACCCATAGACACTTCCTCTCCTTAGCCATGCTGCTGCTAAAACTGGAGTGACATTATGCGTATTCGACTCTATTTGCTTACGTTCAACATCAGCTGTAAGTCGGTGCAACAACCATTTCCTGAACGTCTTTTGGAGGAAGGAATATTATGATTTAACATAGTGTCGACGCAGTATAATTGGAGGCGGAATGGAATACCGAACTAGGGATAGATGCGGCCGGAAATAAGACTTGTCCTTTTTCAAAGCAAGCATCTTACTTCCTAGCGTGTTCCATGACCGATTCTGAGAAACTACTGAAAACCCAAAAATAGGATGTTGAGACCGGCATTCCCCTAGAATGCTAGCCAGCTCTAGAGCACCACAGAAATAATTAATGACCTCCAGTGAGAGACGTAACGAGAAAGGCGATGTGCATCACAGAAAACTTTGTTCTTCAAAACCCGAGTAAATTCGTCGATAGCCGAATCTGGTTATTCAAGCATCTTCATAGTCACCAAGATAAGTTGCTGGTTGTACAAAGAATTTGCTGTTATGCGCATGGTTTGTATGAAGCCCTAACTCTCCACAATTTATGATGGCAGTTATATGAATATCTTAGCAGTGATACCACGTGATCTATTGTCGGCTGTTCTGGTTATAATAGAATCCCACAGACTGCATTTTATTATTAACAATAGATTGTGAACCATCTAAAACTTACACCGCAACAATTGAGGAAATAGAAAAGTGCTGTTTATATGTGGTATTCACAGAACGCGTTGGTAATCACAGGCTCGTATTGTTAGTCAATAAACATATTGTATTAATACGTATTGTACTTCTTGTGAAAACATACACTTTTCTAAATGGAACAGTGCCTACTAAAATTAACAGACTAAAAACGGGGTAAATTAGAATGTCAGTGATGTCTGTTGCAGGACTAGTGCGAGTCGTTTACGAGATGTCGTATTTTGTAAAGTCCCCCCCCCCCCCCCCCTCCCCCAACCTTCGTACAGTACTTCTACACGCAAAAGAACAACGAAAGTGCATACACTAGTTATGTGGATTCTGACCAGTAACGAGACAATTGACATCCATGGTTGTGTTCAAAATGAACACGCTTCCAGTCTGGTCTGGAACGACTGCTGCACACGCGCTAGCGTTTCAGCGAAGATGTCCGAGCAGGCTGCAGTAATATGTCGCTGCATACATTTGCATGGATACTCTGCAAATCACATTTAAGTGCCTGGCAGAGGGCTCATCGAATCACTATCACAATTCTCTATTATTCCCATCTCGTACAGCGCACAGAAAGAATCAGCACCTCTATCTTTCCGTACGAGCTCTGGCTTCCCTTATTTTATCGTGGTGATCGTTCCTCTCTGTGTAGGTCGGTGTCAACAATATATTTTCGCATTCGGAGGAGAAAGTTGGTGATTGAAATTTCGTGAAAAGATTCCGTCTCAGCGAAAACTGCCATTCGTTTATTGATGTACCGGTACAGCCCACATCCTGTATCACCGAGCGAGGTGGCGCAGTGGTTAGCACACTGGACTCGCATTCGGAAGGACGATGGTTCAATCCCGTCTCCAGCCATCCTGATTTAGGTTTTCCGTGATTTCCCTAAATCGTTTCAGGCAAATGCCGGGATGGTTCCTTCGAAAGGGCACGGCCGATTTCCTTCCCAATCCTTCCCTAACCCGAGCTTGCGCTCCGTCTCTAATGACCTCGTTGTCGACGGGACGTTAAACACTAACCACCACCACATCCTGTATCATTTCAGTTAGACTCTCTCCAATATTTCGCGATAACACAAAATATGCTGCCCTCCTTTGAACTTTTTCGATGTACTCCGTCAGTCCTACCTGCTAAGGATCCCACACCGCACAGCAGTGTTCTAAAAGAGAACAGCCAAGCGTAGTGTAGGCAGTCTCCTCAGTAGGTCTGATACATTTTCTAAGTGCCCTGCCAATAAAACGCAGTCTTTGGTTAGCCTTCCCCAGAACATTTTCTGTGTGTTCCTTCCAATTTAAGTTGCTCGTAATTGTAATACCTATGTATTTAGTTGAATTTACAGCTTTTAGATTAGACAGATTTATGATGTAACCGAGGTTTAACGAATTTATTTTAGTAGTCATGTGGATCACCTCACACTTCTCGTTATTTGGGGTCAACCGCCAATTTTCGCACCATTGAAATATCTTTTCTAAATCGTTTTGCAGTTTGTGTTGATCTTATGATGCCTTTATTAGGCGATAAACGACAGCGTCATCTGCAAACAACCTAAGACAGCTGCTCAGATTGTCTCCCAAATCGTTTACACAGGGTGTTACAAAAAGGTACGGCCAAACTTTCAGGAAACACTCCTCACACACAAATAAAGAAAATATGTTATGTGGACATGTGTCCGGAAACGCTTAATTTCCATGTTAGAGCTCATTTTAGTTTCGTCAGTATGTACTGTACTTCCTCGGTTCACCGCCAGTTGACCCAATTGAAGGAAGGTAATGTTGACTTCGGTGCTTGTGTTGACATGCGACTCATTGCTCTACAGTACTAGCATCAAGCACACCAGTACGTAGTGCAATGTTTACAAATGCGGAGTTGGAAGATGCCCATTTGATGTATGGATTAGCACGGGACAATAGCCGTGGCGCGGTACGTTTGTATCGAGACAGACTTCCAGAACGAAGGTGTCCCGACAGGGAGACGTTTGAAGCAATTGATCGGCGTCCTAGGGAGCACGGAACATTCCAGCCTATGACTCGTGACTGGGGAGGACCTAGAACGACGAAGGCACCTGCAATGGACGAGGCAATTCTTCGTGCAGTTGACAATAACCCTAATGTCAGCGTCAGAGAAGTTGCTGGTGTACAAGGTAACGTTGACCACGTCACTGTATGGAGAGTGCTACGGGAGAGCCAGTTGTTTCCGTAACATGTACAGCGTGTGCAGGCACTACCAGCAGCTGATTGGCCTCCACGGGTACACTTCTGCGAACGGTTCATCCAACAATGTGTCAATCCTCATTTTAGTGCAAATGTTCTCTTTACGGGTGAGGCTTCATTCCAACGTGATCAAATTGTAAATTTTCACAATCAAGATGTGTGGGCTGACGAGAATCCGCACGCAATTGTGCAATCACGATATCAACACACATTTTCTGTGAACGTCTGGGCAGGCATTTTTGGTGATGTCTTGATTGGGCCCCATGTTCTTCCACCTACGCTCAATGGAGCACGTTATCATGGAGTCATACGGGATACTCTACCTGTGCTGCTGCAACAAGTGCCTTTACAAGTACGACACAACATGTGGTTCATGCACGATGGAGCTCCTGCACATTTCAGTCGAAATGTTCGTACGCTTCTCAACAATAGGTTCGGTGACCGATGGATTGTTAGAGGCGGACCAATCCTGTGGCCTCCACGCTCTCCTGACCTCAACCCTCTTGACTTTCATTTATGGGGGCATTTGAAAGCTCTTGTCTACGCAAGCCCGGTAGCAAATGCAGAGACTCTTCGTGCTTGTATTGTGGACAGCTGTGATACAATACGCCATTCTCCAGGGACGCATCAGCGCATCAGGGATTGCATGCGACGGAGGGTTGATGCATGTATCCTCGCTAACGGAGGACATTTTGAACATTTCCTATAACAAAGTGTTTGAAGTCACGCTGGTACGTTCTGTTGCTGTGTGTTTCCATTCCATGATTAATGTGATTTGAAGAGAAGTAATAAAATGAGCTCTAACATGGAAAGTAAGCGTTTCCGGACACATGTCCACATAACATATTTTCTTTCTTTGTGTGTGAGGAATGTTTCCTGAAAGTTTGGCCGTGCCTTTTTGTAACGCCCTGTATACATAAAGAGCAGCTAAGGGCCGATAATTCTACCTTGGGAAATGCCAGAAATCACTTCTGTTTAACTTGATGACTTTTGGTCAGCTACTATGAACTGTGACCTCTCTGGCAGGAAGTCACAAATCCAGTCACAAAACTTCAAAATGGCTCTGAGCACTATGGAAATTAACTTCTAAGGTCATCAGTCCTCTAGAACTTAGAACTACTTAAACCTAACTAACCTAAGGTCATCACACACATCCAGATTTGACGCCTGTAGACTTTTTTCTGAGGGGAAAGTTGAAAGACGCTGCCTCCGACATACCAACAACACCCGACGCTATGCAGAAGGCTTTTGACACTTTATCACAGAACCGACTTATAGTGAAATTGCTTGCTTACGGAATATCGTCTCAGTTATGTGACTGCCGGCCGTGGTGGCCAAGCGGTTAAAGGCGCTACAGTCTCGAACCGCGCGGCCGCTACGGTCGCAGGTTCGAATCCTGCCTCGGGCGTGGATGTGTGTGATGTCCTTAGTTTAGTTAGGCTTAAGTAGTTCTAAGTTCTAGGGGACTGATGACCTCAGCAGTTAAGTCCCATAGTGCTTAGAGCCATTTGAACCATTTTGAAAACTAAAACGGGTAAATAAACAGAAGTTTGAAGTCAAGTAGTATGTGATAGGAGAAGGAGGGGGGGGGGGGGGGGGGAAACCTCTGTGCCTATGTTATCAACATGCTTGCCACTTTCGAAGCCCTCGCCTTGGATGCAGCTCGTGATTTTCAAATGGAAATGGGGCATTCGATACTTTCAGACAGAGAAGCACACGAGGAAATAAATGGTGTCTTTCATTTGAGCACAACTTTATTCATTCTAGAGTTATGTCGCATTTTGTACAGAGCAAGTCAATTGCTCGTGGTGAGCATGGTATTGTCGACATGCTGTCCAGCACGTTGTAAGACTGTTCCCATTCGCTCCATTCATTCCTCATGGTGCTTAACCAATGAGCCAGAATTCTCATTATTGATGCACAACTGACAACACTTTCCTTCGAGGAACGGCGCCCTGTGATCTTGCTGACTGATGCCAGAACAGCGGTTAACGTTTATTCATCCATAGCCGTTCTCAGTCGCCTGACTTTCGGTTTGTCTGCGACAGAGCCAGTTTCACGGAATTTCGCTGGAGGTTTCACCACCGCACTGTGGGTAATGGGTGGTCTGTCTAGGAGCCGTTCGTTGAAATCTTCCGCGGAACACGGGTCCTCCTCTTTCCTCATATCAGATCGCCGTCAAAGCGTTCAGCTCGCATTTACGACATCAGCTTTCACATCACTTGTAAGTAATAAATATGTCATAACTGACAGAACCACTAAAAGCTGTGCTCAAATGTGAGCCACCATTGCTTCTCTCGTGTAATTATCAATCTGTCCGATACGTCACACGACCGCCGTTTCCATTTGAAAATAACGCCTTCCATAGAAGGTAGAGACTTCCCAAATGGTCGACGTATTGGTAACATAACCTCAAAGGTTTTCGCCCTTCTCCCGTCTGATATTACTCAACTTTGCCGGCCTTTGTGGCCGAGCGGTTCTAGGTGCTACAGTCCGGATCGCCCTGCTGCTACGGACGCAGGTTCGAATCCTGCCTCGGGCATGTATGTGTGTGATGTACTTAGGTTAGTTGGGTTTAAGTAGTTCTAAGTCTAGGGGACTGTTTTGTTGTTGTGGTCCTCAGTCCTGAGACTGGTTTGATAAAGCTCTCCATGCTACCCTATCCTGTGGAAGCTGCTTCATCTCCCAGTACTTACTGCAACCTACATCCTTCTGAATCTGCTTAGTGTATCCATCTCTTGGTCTGTCTCTACGATTTTTACCCTCCACGCTGCCCTCCAATGCTAAATTGTGATCCCTTGATGCCTCAGAACATGTCCTACTAACCGGTCCCTCCTTTTTCTCAAGTTCTGCCACATACTCCTCTTCTCCCTAATTCTATTCAATACTTCATCATTAGTTATGTGATCTACCCATCTAATCTTCAGCATTCTTCTGTAGCACCACATTTCAAACGCTTCTATTCTCTTCTTGTCCAAACTATTATCGTCCATGTTTCACTTCCATACATGGCTACACTCAATACAAATACTTTCAGAAACGACTTCCTGACACTTAAATCTATACTCGATGTTAACAAATTTCTCTTCTTCAGAAACGCTTTCCTTGCCATTGCCAGTCTACGTTTTATATCCTCTCTACTTCGACCATCATCAGTTATTTTACTTCCTAAATAGCATAACTCCTTTACAACTTAAGTGTCTCATTTCCTAATTTAATTCTCTCAGCATCACTCGACTTAATTCGACTACATTCCATTATCCTCGTTATGTTTTTGTTGATGTTCATCTTATATCCTCCTTTCAAGACAGTGTCCATTCCGGTTAAATGCTCTTCCAAGTCCTTTGCTATCTCTGATAGAATTACAATGTCATCGGCGAACCTCAAAGTTTTTATTTCTTCTTCGTGGATTTTAATACCTACTCTGAATTTTTCTTTTGTTTCCTTTTCTGCTTGTTCAATATACAGATTGAATAACATCGGAGAGAGGCTACAACCCTGTCTCACTCCTTTCCCAACCACTGCTTCCCTTTCATGTCCCTCGACTCTTATAACTGCCATCTGCTTTCTGTACAAATTGTAAATAGCCTTTCGCTCCCTCTGTTTTACCCCTGCCACCTTCAGAATTTGAAAGAGAGTATTCCAGTCAACATTGTCAAAAGCTTTCTCTAAGTCTACAAATGCTAGAAACGTAGGTTTGCCTTTTCTTAGTCTAGCTTCTAAGATAAGTCGTAGGGTCAGTATTGCCTCACGTGTTCCAATATTGCTACGGAATCCAAACTGATCTTCCCCGAGGTCCGCTTCTACCAGCTTTTCCATTCGTCTGTAAAGAATTTGTGTTAGTTTTTTGCAGCTGTGACTTATTAAACTGATAGTTCGGTAATTTTCACATCTGTCAACACCTGCTTTCTTTGGGATTGCAATTATTATATTCTTCTTGAAGTCTGAGGGTATTTCGCCTGTCTCATACATCTTGCTCACAAGACGGTAGAGTCTTGTCAGGACTGGCTCTCCCAAGGCCGACAGTAGTTCTAATGGAATGTTGTCTACTCCCGGGGCCTTGTTTCGACTCAACTCTTTCAATGCTCTGTCAAACTCTTCACGCAGTATCGCATCTCCCATTTCAGGGGACTATTGACGTCAGATGTTAGTCCCATAGTGCTTAGAGCCATTTCAACCATTCGAATTTGCATTTCAGTTTATCCAACAGTTTTGTTTTAGAAGAATGGTTCTACACTCTGACAAAGGTTTGATTATCATGGCCCAGCAACGATAATCTCAGGACTTGGGAAGCCGATAGACTGCCCGGGTGCTTCTGATGTGAACACCTATCGAAAGTTGAGTAGGCGACAGAATGTAAGACGTTCACACCGCATCACAGAATCTACGTCCACATCTACATATATACTCCGCTATCCACCAAACTGTGTGTGGCGGAGAGCACAATTATCACTTAAGTTTCATCTCCCCCTCTGTTCCACTCTGATCGCCTCAGTACGGGCTCTAATTTCCCTTACCCTTGAATGGTAATCATTGTGATATTTTAAAGTTGGTGGTAATAATATATGCTCTACCTCCTCGGTGAAAATCGTATTTCGGAATTTAGTGAGCAGCCCCTTCTGTTTAGCGCGTCGTCTATCTGCAAGTGTGTCCCACTTCAAAATTTCTATGAGATTTGTAACGCTCTCGCGATGGCTAAATGTACCAGCCACGAAACTTGACGCTCTGCTGTGGACCTTCTCAATCTCTTGAATCAGACCCAACTGATAAGGGTCCCATACAGACGAACAGTACTCTAAGACTGGACGAACTAACGTATTGTAAGCAATTTCAGGCTTCTACCAATAAACCGCGATCTAGATTTCGCCTTACCCGTTACTTGTGTAATCTGATCATTACATTTGAGATCATTTGGAATAGCCACAACTAGATACTTGACTGTTGTTACCGCTTGCAAAGACTGGGTACTTATTTTGTATTAGTACATTAATGGTGATTTTCGCCTTGTTATACGCAGTAGGCTACACTTACTTATATTGAGAGATAACTGCCAGTCGTTACAGCACGCATTTATTTCCTGCAAATCCTCATTGATTTGTTCACAACTTCCATGGGATACTAGTTTCCCTTAAAGTACAGCATCATCGGCAAACAGTCTAATGCCGCTGTCAATACCATCAACCAGATCGTTTATGTAAATCGTAAAAAGCAGCGGACTTCTTACGCTGCCCTGGGGCACACCTGAAGATATGCTTGTTTTTGCTGATGTCACCCCGTTCAGGACGACATACTGTTCGCTGTCTTTTAGAAAACTTTTTATCCAACCGCATATGTCATCGGATAGACCGTAAGTGCGCACATTTTCGAGCAGGCGAAGGTGCGGAACTGAGTCGAATGGCTTTCGAAAGTCGAGAAATATGGCATCAACCTGGGAGCCGGTATCTAGAGCCTGTTGTATATCACGCACAACCGCTGTTTCCTAGACCGTGCTGGTTTCTGCAGATGAGCTTCTCGGAGTCTAGGAATGTCATCATGTCTGAACACAAAATATGTTCCATGATTCTGCAACAAATCGATGTCAGTGAAATTGGCTGGTAATTATGTGCATCCGATTTCCCCCCCCCCTTTTATAGATTGCTATGAGCTGAGCTTTCTTCCCGTCTCGTGGAACTTTCAGCTTTTCCAATGATCTCTGACAGATGATGGATAAGAATGGTGCTATATTTGTAGCATAATCAACATATAATCTTACGGGTATACCGTCTAGGCCAGATGCCTTCCTGGCGTCTAAGGATCTTAACTCTTTTACAATACCAGATACACTAAACACTATGTTAGCCATCCTTGCGTTTGTTCGATAATTGAAAGGAGGAATGGTGCTGCAGTCGTCTACCGTAAACGTGTTTCTGAAAGCTAGGTTTAGAATTTCCGCCTTCTGTTTGTCATCATCAGTTACATTACCCTTACCGTCAGTGTGAGAAGTTATTGAATTATTTTTAGCGTTCATAGGTTTCACGCAGGACCAAAATTTTTGGGGCTATTTTTAGAATCTGCAGATAAAATATTGCTTTCAAATTCGTTAAAAGAATCTGTTTGTCATCATAAGTTACATTACCCGTACCGTCAGTGTGAGAAGGTATTGAATTATTTTTAGCATTCATATATTTTACGCAGGACCAAAATTTTTTGGGGCTATTTTTAGAATCTGCAGATAAAATATTGCTTTCAAATTCGTTAAAAGAATCCCCTCATTTTCTTCTGACAGCTGCTTTCATTTCGCATAATTTCTGTTTGTCAGCGGGGCAGTGATTACGTTTAAAATGACTGTGCAAAATTCTTTGCTTTCTCAGCAACTTCCTGATATGTGGATACTTTCCCTCCCCTATATTTTTGCTAGGCACATACTTCTCCAGCACATGGTGGACAGTACCTTTAAATTCCGACCAAAGATGCGCAATAACTTCGTGTCCCGCGGTGAATGCTTGTAGCTGACCATGAAGATCTTCATTAATGACACCTTTATTTGCTTTCCCAAACAAGAAAATTCTGCGCTTTTTTTTTTTTTTTTTTTTTTTTTTTTTTTTTTTTTTTTTTTTTTTTTGCAACTTCCTCTGACATAGTTGGTCGATAATACCTTCATGTAGATTAACTTCCTCAAAAAGATCAGGTCTGTTTGCCGCCAAGAATGTGGAGTTCGGAGTTCGGAGTCTTGCCCGTTCTGTGAATCACGGCAGGCAGCGATCTGTGGCAGATATGACAGCAGAGTACAAAGCTGCTCCAGGCAAAACTGCTTCAGGGCACCACTTTCAGCGCACATCGTTGAACGCCGAAGACGACCCTCACGTGTTCCCCTGTTGACCTAACGACATCGATAATTACGATCGCAGTAGGCACGGGATCGTCAAGACTGGATGGCGGACCAGTGGAAATGCATCAGCTGGTCGAGTGAATCACGTCTGTTGTCCAGGTAGATAATGATCTACGGATACGCCGTAGTTGTGCTGAACAGCTGCTTGAAACGTGCACCGCGTCATAGACGAAGGGCAGTAGGGGCTCTGTTATGCTGTGGGGGACATTCGCCTCAGATTCCGTGGGACTTTTGGTGGCATTGAAGGCACAGTAACAGCTGTGGACAACATGATTATGTCTCGGACCACCTGCATCTCATCACGCTTAATGTCATCCTCGATAGTGATGGCATCTTCCAGCAAGACTAATAGCCACGCCACAAGACCAGAATCGTGCTACTGCGGTTTGAGGGGCGCAACAAAGGACTCACGTTGATGTCTTGGTCATCAAATTCGTCAGGCCTGAATCCGATGCAGCACGTCCGGGACACTATCGGACGCCAACTTCGTGTCCACAAAGCACCAGCCTTCAATTTATGAGAATTGCGTGTCTTACACGTAGACATCGTCGGAAAGCTACTATGCCACGCAGAATCGCTGCTGCACTGCGCACCAAAGGCAGGCCAACACGCCATTAAGCAGGAGGTCAAAATGTTCTGGCTAATCAGTATATAAACAGAGCAGAACTGAGGTGCAGTTGTTAGCTGTGGATACGGGGAACTTAGAACATCTGACCATACTGACTATATCAGCCACACAAAGATGATAACATGAAAGGCAGTCAGTGATGGTTTAAAACAGCGTATGAGATTGTGACAGCAATGACTGTGCAACTCGTTAAATTATAGCTGAAAGAAGACGCTCTTGAAGAATGTGAATTTATCTCTTAGTAAGATAAGGAAGTGCGACTGAATCGCTGAGAATGATATATAAATGATCTTATAGTGCGCGTTGGATGTTCTTGAAGACTGTTCGCAGATGATGCGGTTATCTGTAAGAAAGTTGCAATACCAGAAGACAGTATCGATTTGCAGAATGACCTGCAGAGGACTGATGAATGTTGTAGGCTCTGGCAGTTGACCCTGAACGTAAATAAATGTAACATATTCCGCATACATAAGAGTAGAAGTCCACTACTGTAGAACTACACAATTGGTGAGGAACTGCTCGAAACAGAATCTATGAATGAAAAACTTCCTGGCAGATTAAAACTGTGTGCCGGACCGAGACTCGAACTCGGGACCTTTGCCTTTCGCGAGCTTCAAGTCTCGGTCCGGCACACAGTTTTAATCCGCCAGGAAGTTTCATATCAGCGCTCACTCCGCTGCAGAGTGAAAATCTCATTCTAGAAACATCCCCCAGGCTGTGGCTAAGCCATGTCTGTGCAATATCCTTCTTTCCGGAGTGCTGTTTCTGCAAGGTTCGCAGGAGAGCTTCTGTGAAGGTAGGAGACGAGATACTAGCGGAAGCAAAGTTGTGAGGACTGGGCGTGAGTCGTACTTGAGTAGCTTATATGGTAGAGCACTTGCCTGCGAAACGCGAAGGTCCCGAGTTCGAGTCTCGGTCCGGCACACAGTTTTAATCTGGAGGAAGTTTCATATCAGCGCACACTCCGCTGCAGGGTAAAAATCTCATTCTAGAATCTATGAGTAATTATTCAGTGCGACCTTAACTGGAATGACCGCATAAGTCAAATAATAGGAAAAGCAAATGCCAGACTGAAATTCATAGAAAGAATCTTAACAAAATGTAACTCATCCACGAAGGAAGCGGCTTATAACGCGCTTGTTCGACCGATTGTTGAGTATTGTTCATCAATATGGTATGTACCAGATAGTACTGATAGAAGAGAAAGAGAAGATACAACGAAGAGCGCCTTTTTTCCTCACGGAATCGTTTAGTCGGTGAGAGAGAGTTACCAAAATGCTCAACAAACTCCTTTGGCAATAGTTACGAGAGAGTTGTTGTCCATTAAGGAGAGGTTTACTACTGAAATTTAGAGAGACAACATATTACTTCCTCCCACATAAATGTCGCGTAATGACCGTGAAGAGAAAATTCGAGAAATCATTCTTCCCATGCGCCATTACGAATTGCACAGGCTAGGGGGATGAGTTAGTGGTATCAGAAGTACCTTCCAACACACCCCATTAGGTGACTTGAGGAATGTGTAGACAGCTCTTCATGCTAAAGAACCAAAGTCTGAAGGGTGACAGGTGTTTCAGTTTTGACTTCTGCTTGTCCGGAAGGACAGTGGATTTCTCCAGTACGAAATAAGTCGATAACGGAATTGTGAACTGTTTAAGGTATTTTTAAAAATACGTAAATTTGTTATGTTCCTTTAAATGCTGTGACTTTAGTCCTGAAGCTAATATCAATGGCGCTTTCTAACAGATAATGTCAGAAAGTAAAATTGCAATCACGTCATGTGCCCAACAACAGTGTATTAATTAACTGAAACTAACTTATGAAACAAAAATATTTCTTTTAGTATTTGTAACTTAGGTATCATTCAGACTTACTAGGTTTATGGAAATAAGGACCACAAACATAAGAAAAATAGATCGCGGCATTATTGTTTCCTCTATGGTGTCAGTTCTTCGTCGTTACTTAAGTGCCGGCCGCTGTGACCGAGCGGTTGTAGCCGCTTCACTCCGGAACCACGCGGCTACTACGGTCGCAGGTTCGAATCCTGCCTCGGGCATGGACGTGTGTGATGTCCTTAGGTTACTTGGGTTTAAGTAGTTCTAAGTCTAGGGGACTGATGACCTCAGATGTCAAGTTCCATAGTGCTTAGAGCCATTTGAACAATTTGTTATTTAGTTGGTCTTCCTTAGCGCGATACAAGTAAAACTACCTTAGGCAAACACAAACTGTTTTGTGTATATCGTATGTCAGAATAAATGTTCATCATTTCTAATCCGTATTAATTCTTTTCTCACATTCAGTCTTGATCTGTGACTAACACTACCAATTTTTAAATTGCAGTGTACGGCAGAGGGTAGTGTTGGTTTTCTTGCGTAACGTACTAAAAAGTTTTTGTGCTAGTAAAGCCATAATCACGCAAAATCTCTAAAACATTCTGTAGCCAATTTCTATTTTACTTGCATCCGGACAATTTCTGATGAACAATTATTACCTTGAAATATGACGTACCGGCGATATTATTTGTTTTCACGCGTAATGTGGCCTGTGAACTCGGTTTTGTTGTGTTTCTACTGCCACATAGACATCCACACAGCATCACTAAAATTACTGGCTGTCAGGTTTGTTTCGGATACGAATTTCAAACCAGGAAAAGGACAGTTTGAATGATAACAAAAGATATAAAAGTTTGAGATTGTGTAGCTACAGCTGACACTACTCTTCGAATGTAATGCAATACACACTGGACGTGTTATGTATGTTTCCCGCGGTGGAATAAGGACAGAATAAAAACTGAAATATATTGAGATATGATAATGAAGGCATAAAACTGCATATGCTACTTTCAGATTAAGATTGGATCTCAACACTCTTCAGTCCCCTCAATCATATCCCAAACAGACAGTTACATCTTCTACACTCTTATAGTAAATGTCCCGTAACCTGTTTAGAGAACAAGTGCTTTATGGGCACAGAATCTGTTCCAGAAGGAAGCGTAGTTTCCAACAGGCTGGCTTGGAATGTTAAGCCGAGCTTCGTTGTCAGATAGTTATCGGTATTGTAGATAGTGGAGAGGGGGGAGGGGGCAGGTTGGAGGGGAGGAGGGCAACGCGTTGGCGACAGGAACGGTATCCGGCCGCTCTATGCCGACCTTGCGCTGATGCAGTACTAAGAGGAAGAAACTGAAGACGAAGTTGCACAGGGGCGGCTAAGGAAGGCGCAGCCATGGCAGCAGATGTACCTTTATTAATTGCTTGGAAGTCGGTGTTTCGTTTCCAAGTGATGTTTCGTGAGTTCGAGTCTCGGTCCGGTATACGGTTTTAATCTGTCACGAAATATCATATCAGCGCACACTCCGCTGCAGAGTGAAATTCTCATTCTGAAAACATACCCTAGGCTGTGGCTAAGCCATATCTCCGCAATATCCTTTCTTCTAGCAGTGCTAATTCTGCAAGGTTCGCAGAGGAGTTTCTGTGAAGTTTGGAAGGTAGGAGACGAGGTACTGGCAGAATTGGAGCTGCGAGGACATGTCGTGACTCGTGCTTGGGTAGCTCAATTGATAGAGCACTTGCCGGCGAAAGGTCCAGAGTTCGAGTATAGGTCCGGTACACAGTTTTAATCTGTTAGGAAGTTTCAAGAGAATTTTGTTAGCACCGAGTATAGATTTATGTGTCAGGACGCCTTTTCTGAAACTATATGTATGGAGTGTAGTCATGCATGGAAGTGAAACATGGACGATAAAGAACTTAGACAACAAGAGAATAGAACCTTTTGATATGTGATGCTACAGACGAATACTGAAGATTACATGGGTAGATCAGGTAACTAATATGGAGGTACTGGAATTGGTGCTACAGCTTGGCTAGAAGAAGGTATCGGTCGGTAGGACACGTTCTGAGGCATCAAGGTATCATCAATTTAGTACTGGAGAGAAGCCCGTGGTGGGGGGGGTAAAAGAATACACTAAACATATTCAGAACGATGTAGGTTGCAGTGGGTACTCTGAGATGAAGAGGTTTGCACAGGATAGAGTGTCAAGGAGAACTGCATCGAACCAGTCTTTGGACTGAAGATAACAACAACAATAAGTAAGCATAATCTGAGATTAATACTAGATTCCCCTCCTGTTTGCTTGCAGGTGGCAGGACTGGGAAAAGGTGCCATCGAACGTCACCCACAGAGCTGACAAGTTTCAGAACAACATTTATTGATACCTAATGACGTTGAATGAAACGCAGATCAAGTTGAAAAAAGGTGAAACTTTCCAGAATATTCAAAAGTGAAAGTAACTTAACTACAATGTTTAAGCCACTTCATTTTAAAAAGGGATGTTTAATTTACTTATTGAAAGACAAAACTAGTTTGACAAGATTAATAACACTTAATAGTAACAAGCGCTGAGCTTAAATAAGGTGACTAAGGAGTCCAAAACTCTATTAAGACATAAGAATTAATAACGTGTAGATAAATATTACAAAATGTGTTTGAAACTCAGTAAAAAATGATTGATCCAGAGCACTCGCCGCTTCTGGCCCTACTTAACACAGTTAAACAATCGAAAGACTCTGAATCCTGGCTCTCGTCTTCTAGAACGCACGAAGCAGACACTTGCGACTACAGGCACAAAACATAACTGACAATCAGACAAGTTGAAATCAGGTTCGGAGGCACAGAAGATTGCGTCAGGCAGCGCGTGAACGCCTAAGGCACGTATCCTTGGAGACTGGCATGATAATTGCAAAATTCCCGTGGAAATTACAGAACCGTGAAAGACACTAATCGCGGGCTGATCGCCGCCAGTAATAATAATAATAATAATAATAATAATAATAATAAACGACAGCAATGCACGCAGGGTAATTTCTAATAAGAAAGCCTCTCACATCGAAGTATCAAATTTCGCAGGTTGAAAGGACTCCACCCACACGGTCCCTGTGGGCTGGAATAAGTTCAAATGCCAGACGTTAACCAAATTCAGAGACTACGCCCTTCGCGAGGAACCGAAAAACACCGTTGTGTTGGCACACGGGACAGACTCAACCTCGCGTACATAATTTTGGTATTATGTCAAAGCGGTAGGTGGACCAAAACAAAATGTCCAGACACTCTGTGACCAAAATGGTACTGAAACAGAGGATGACAGACTAAAGGCCGAAATACTAAATGTCTTTTTCCAAAGCTGTTTCACAGAGGAAGGCTGCACTGTAGTTCCTTCTCTAGATTGTCGCAGAGATGATAACATGGTAAGATATCGAAATAGACGACAGAGGGATAGGAAAACAATTAAAAGCGCTCAAAAGAGGAAAAGCTGCTGGACCTGATGGGATACCAGTTCGATTTTACACAGAGTACGCGAAGGAACTTGCCCCCCTTCTTGCAGCGGTGTACTGTAGGTCTCTAGAAGAGCGTAGCGTTGCAAAGGATTGGAAAACGGCACAGGTCATCCCCGTTTTCAAGAAGGGACGTCGAACAGATGTGCAGAACTATAGTCCTATATCTCTAACGTCGATCAGTTGTAGAATTTTCGAACACGTATTATGTTCGAGTATAATGTCTTTTCTGAAGACTAGAAATCTACTCTGTAGGAATCAGCACGGGTTTCGAAAAAGACGGTCGTGTGAAACCCAGCTCGCGCTATTCGTCCACGAGACTCAGAGGGCCATAGACACAGGTTCCCAGGTAGATGCCGCGTTTCCTGACTTCCGCAAGGCGTTTGATACAGTTCCCGACAGTCCTTTAATGAACAAAGTAAGAGCAAATAGACTATCAGACAAATTGTATGATTGGATTGAAGAGTTCCTAGATAACAGATCGCAGCATGTCATTCTCAATGGAGAGAAGTCTTCCGAAGAAAGAGTGATTTCAGGTATGCCGCAGGGGAGTTTCGTAAGACCGTTGCTATTCACAATATACATAAATGACCTTGTGGATAACGTCGGAAGTCCACTGAGACTTTTTGTGGATGATGCTGTGGTATATCGAGAGAATGTAACAATGAAAAATTGTACTAAAATGCGGGAGGATCTGCAACGAATTGACACATGGTGCAGGCAATGGCAATTGAATGCCGATGTAGACAAGTGTAATGTGCTGCGAATACATAGAAAGAAAGATCCTTTATCATTTAGCTACAATATAGCAGGTCAGCAACTGGAAGCAGTTAATTCCATAAATTATCTGGGAGTAGGCATGAGGAGTGATCTAAAATGGAATGATCATATAAAGTTGATCATCGTTAAAGCAGATGCCAGACTGACATTTATTGGAAGAATCTTCAGGAAATGCAAACCTAAAACAAAATAAATAGGTTAATGTATACTTGTTCGCCCACTGCTTGAATACTGCTCACCAGTGTGGCATCTATACCAGATAGGGTTGATAGAAGAGATAGAGAAGATCCAACGGAGAGCATCGCGCTTCGTTACAGGATCATTTAGTAATCGCGAAAGCGTTACGGAGGTGATAGATAAACTCCAGTGGAAGACTCATGCAAGAGAGACGCTCAGTAGCTCGGTACGGGCTTTTGTTTAAGTTTTCAGACCATACCTTCACCGAGGAGTCAAGCAGTATATTGCTCTCTCCTACGTATATCTCACGAAGAGACTATGAGGATGAAATCAGAGAGATTAAAGCCCAAACAGAGGCATACCGACAATCTTTGTTTCCACAAAAAATACGAGACTGGAATAGAAGGGAGAACCGATAGAGGTACTCAAGGTACCCTCCGCCAAACACCGTCAGGTGGCTTGCGGAGTATGGATGTAGATGTAGATGTAGACTACGAACAGGTTGGCTAGAGAACTTCCTCCAAGCTGTTGGAGAAACCTTTCACTGGCGGCCGGTAGCAGTAAATTGCTCAGCAAATTTTGCTACAGTATTCTTCGAGACTTTAGTTTCAAGAGATAAGTCTGCCCCGGCTGAATTCAGTAGTAATACATACAACATAAGTAAGCACGAATCGAATCTCAGATTTAACAAACTTCTAGACAGTAATTTGCTAGACTTTAAGGCAAGTGCGACACATGTGTGGCCCACCGGAGAGCTGTTACAAGCGGCATGTGCGGTAACGCTAGCCGTTAAATTCAGTTTTAGAGACAGTACATGGGGGGCAACCACGAAATTCTCAACAAGAAACACGAAGCAACAGGCAACGCACTTCGATATGTCGCAGAGTAATGACCCAAACAAAGGTTCCTACTGCAACAGAAAGTCCACTAGGAAACCAAACACTGAGACACAGTCAGTGTTCAGAAATGACCCTTGCTCGATTAGGTTAGCCCCGAGAGATATTAGAATTCCCAAACGTCTCACCCGGAAGATCTTGCTAGGTGACAGCTAAAGAGTAACTCCCAATGTTGACTGAAGCTCGGGTGGTGCAGCAAACGGCTTCCTCCCGCGTGTTCGCTTCAGAATTTGCACGCATCGATGGGCTGAGTTGCGTTTCCCGCTTCCTCCTCGGAAACACGCCGCGCGTGTTCAGAAGACAAGTCGGGAACGAACCATAGAATGCGCAACACAGGGGCTCACGTTCAGCACTCACACCGAACTCTAAACTGACGCTCGCGCACGGTTCACCGACACCTCTTCTCGGCGCAGCTCAGGTTGGCCTTCTGATATCAATTCCCCGCCTCATGGCTTTACAAGCAGTGCAGCCGGCGCTCCAGGTGCATGCCTGTACGAGGAAAGGTGCGATCTAGCGTCTCATGTTAGCTTTACATTTTTTTCTGGATACTTTGCTCATTGATTGGAATTCATCAACAACACCCGGCGTGTGATTTGTACCTTAAAAAAGTAAATATTTCTACTACAAACATTTAGTGAATATGCGGTCTCTTCAGTTTAATATAATTTTCGACTCTTCTTTTTAAGTTCTTTTCAGGTATCTGAAGATCATTTTTAGCCATTTTTTGTCACTGTGGTGCAATTTTGGACACATTTGTACATTAAAATTGCTACACCACGAAGATGACGTGCTACACCCGCGAAATTTAACCGACAGGAAGACTATGCTGTGATATGCAAATGATTAGCTTTTCAGAGCTTTCACACAAGGTTGGCGCTGGTGGCTACACCTACAACGTGCTGACATGAGGAAAGTTTCCAACCAATTTCTCATACACAAACTGCAGTTGAGCGGCGTCGCCTGGTGAAACGTTGTTGTGATGCCTCATGTAAAGAGGAGAAGTACGTACCATCACGTTTCCGACTTTGATAAAGGTCGGATTGTAGCCTACCGCGATTGCGGTTTATCGTATCGCAAAATTGCTGCTCCCGTTGGTCGAGATCCAATGACTGTTAGCAGAATATGGAATCGGTGGGTTCAGGAGGGTAAAACGGAACGCCATGCTGGATCCCAATGGCCTCGTATCACTAGCAGTCGAAGTGACAGGCATCCTATCCGTATGGCAGTAAAGGATCGTGCAGCTACGTCTCGATCCCTCAGTCAATACATAGGGACATTTGCAAGACAACAACAATCTGCACGAACAGTTCGACGACGTTTGCAGCAGCATGGACTATCAGCTCGGAGACCATGGCTGCGATTACCCTTGACGCTGCATCACAGGAGCGCCTGCGATGGTGTACTCAACGACGAACCTGGGTGCACGAATGGCAAAACATCATTTTTTCCGATGAATCCGGGTTCTCTTTACAGCATTACGATGGTCGCATCCGTGTTTGGTGACATCGCGGTGAACACACATTGGAAGCGTGTGTTCGTCATCGCCATACTGGCGTGTCATCCGGCGTGATGGTATGTGGTGCCATTGCTTACACGTCTCGGTCACCTCTTGTTCGCATTGACGGCACTCTGAACAGTCGACGTTACATTTCGGACGTGTTACGACCCGTGGCTCTACCCTTCATTCGATCCCTGCGAAACCCTACATTTGAGCAGGATAATGCACGACCGCATGTTGCAGATCCTGTACGGGCCCTTCTCGACACAGAAAATGTTCGACTGCTGCCCTTGTCAGCACATTCTGCAGATCTCTCACCAATTGAAAACCTCTGGTAGTGGTGGCCGAGCAACTGGCTCGTCACAATACGCCAGTCACTACTCTTGATGAACTGTGGTATCGTGTTGAAGCTGCATGGGCAGCTGTACCTGTACACGCCACCCAAGGTCTGTTTGACTCAATGCCCAGGCGTATCAAGGCCGTTATTACGGCAAGAGGTGGTTGTTCTGGGTACTGATTTCTCAGGATCTATGCACCCAAATTGCTTGAAAATGTAATCACATATTAGTTCTAGTATAATACATCTGTCAAATTAATACCTGTTTATCATCTGCACTTCATCTTGGTGTAGCAATTTTAATGGGCAGTAGTGTATATGCGTGAAGTGCCTATTATTAGGAGACAGAGCGTCATAAAGTTTTCTTGGTTAAAAAAATGCTGACTACAAACGTAGTTTGGTATCCGCAGAACCCTTGCTATCACCCTAGAATCCTTGCCATACGTTCATACCTTAGTTAAAACTACACTTATATCTGAGACCAGATCTTATGTACATATTGTGCATGAATACGTATGGTAACTTTGAACGTACTGATCACGGTAATGAATAACGACATCAAAAACAGGTTCAGCCTTCCCAAGAAACATCGTGTTAGGAACATAAGGTAAAGTTTTCGATGATTTGGCATGAACAGGAACTATAAAAATGGGCCTGTACACATCGGTGCCTTTGGTATACAAAAATCAAAGCTTCTGCGATTTAGTTTGATAACGGCTATAAATTTTCGAAAACGGGAAAATGGCCTTACTAGAAGAATGTCTAAGGAATCTACAGTTAAAATTGGAGCAATTTTGTATGATTATTTATCTAGACCACGGCGGTACACAGTGAAAAAACGAGTAAAAATTGATTATCGCGGATTTCTGCACATGTACGGTAACTTTGAACCTCTGGATCTCTGTAGCCGATAATAATATGGAAAAAAGTTTCGAAGATTCCGAAAACATCATCTGAAGACGATTAAAAATTTCGAGAATCTAGCACGAATAAAAATTGTAACAGGACAATATAAATTTAAAACACATTTATCAAGCGCGTGTAGGAAGTGATACGAAATTCAATGAATTTATATCAATATGCAGGGATTGCTAGCATCATACGGAGGCACAAATACGCGGTCTTTAATAAAACCCCAGAGAAAGAAATCCACAGGTGTCAAGTCCGGAGAACGAGGTGGCCATGTGATTGGCTCTTCACGGTAAATCCACCGACCCGGGAAGCGATTATCGAGAAAACCTCGAACATGGGTGAGGTAATCAGGGGTCCACCGTCTTGCTGGTACTAAACAGGCCCATCTCGATCATCTTCATCGATCTGTGGAATTAAAAAAAAATTCAAGCATATCCAGATACACAATACCAGTGACAGTTTTCTCCACGTAGAGCAGAGTGTCGTACACTTACAATTTACTAATAGCACAAAACAAATTAACTTTCGGTCTATCATGAACGTGTTACAGGGTTGAAGGTGGATTTTCACTGTCCCGTATTCTGCATTTGTGGGTGTTCACCATGCCACTGATGTGAAATGTTGACTCATCGCTGAAGATTAGGGAGTTCTTCCTCCATCCGATGCAACATTTCCGCAGAGAATTCCCCACGAGAAACCTTACCCTGCATTGCTAATGTGCTATGCAATTGTGAAACTGTACGGTTTCAAGTGTAAACGCCTATGCAGTATTCACCAAACAGTCCTTTGTGGAATGCCAGTCCCGCGAGACGCACATCGCGTTGGTTTTTGTGGACTGATGACAAAGCTCTTCCTAACCTGTTCGACGTAATTATTAACACGCGGGCAACATGGTGATTTAACATAATACAGGGAATAACCCATATCGACGAAATCCTCGTGCCAAAAGTAAATTGTAGCCCTGATTAGAGATTCTTTAGTGTATTCGATGCTAAATTTACTCCGAACTGTTGTAGCAGAGTTCGTTTCATGGAACTAAACCACACATCAATCACGCTTCGCACCACTGAAAGCAGCCATTTCAACTGTGCACTAAGCTGGCGCTCCTGGTGACGGAATGGGGTACTGATGCACTACGTGGATAAAACTTTAGGTTGTTTGCCACAAAATAGCACCTCTACCGTTTCTGTAAGTTATCTCAACAAATTTCTGTATCATTCCACAGGCGTAAAGTCCTTTTTCACTCACTCTGTGTTTCTTAATCCATTTTCGAATGACAGCATCACTACAGTGTTTTTCAGAAATTGCAAAAAATTCTCCAAAATAGTAAGGTTTTTCGAAACGTGAAAAAACTGTTCCAAGATACATGGTCATGCGCCTGGGAACGAATGTTCTATGCAGATTTAAAAGTGTTGAAATCAAGAAATGTCTTGCCAGTACTGTATTTAATAGTCTATGTTTTACAAGTTTATATGACAACTAGTTCTGCAGATGATGAAGATATTGATGAAATGTATGATGAGATAAAAGAAATTATTCAGGTGGTCAAGGGAGACAACAATTTAATAGTCATGGGTGACTGGAATTCGAGAGTAGGAAAAGGGAGAGAAGGAAACATAGTGGATGAACATGGATTGGGGGAGAGAAATGAAAGAGGAAGCCGTCTGGTAGAATTTTGCACAGAGCACAACTTAATTATAGCTAACACTTGGTTCAAGAATCAGAAAAGAAGATTGTATACGTGGAAGAATCCTGGAGATACTAGAAGGTATCAGATAGATTATATAATGGTAAGACAGAGATTTAGGAACCAGGTTTTAAATTGTAAGACATTTCCAGGGGCAGATGTGGACTCTGACCACAATCTATTGGTTATGAACTGTAGATTAAAATTGAAGAAACTGCAGAAAGGTGGGAATTTAAGGAGATGCGACCTGAATAAACTGACTAAACCAGAGGTTGTACAGAGTTTCAGGGAGAGCATCAGGGAGCAACTGACAGGAATGGGGGAAAGAAATACAGTAGAAGAAGAATGGGTAGTTTTGAGGAATGAAATAGTGAAGGCAGCAGAGGATCAAGTAGGTAAAAAGACGAGGGATACTACAAATCCTTGGGTAACAGAAGAAATATTGAATTTAATTGATGAAAGGAGAAAATATAAAAACGCAGTAGATGAAGCAGGCAAAAGGGAATACAAACGTCTCAAAAATGAGATCGACAGGAAGTGCAAAATGGCTAAGCAGGGATGGCTAGAGGACAAGTGTAAGGATGTAGAGGCTTATCTCACGAAGGGTAAGATAGATACTGCCTACAGGAAAATTAAAGAGACCTTTCGAGAAAAGAGAGTCAATTGTATGAATATCAAGAGCTCAGATGGAAACCCAGTTCTAAGCAAAGAAGGGAAAGCAGAAAGATGGAAGGACTATATAGAGGGTCTATACAAGGGCGATGTACTTGAGGACAATATTATGGAAATGGAAATGGATGTAGAAGAAGATGAAATGGGAGATACAATACTGCGTGAAGAGTTTGACAGAGCACTGAAAGGCCTGAGCCGAAACAAGGCCCCCGGAGTAGACAACGTTCCATTGGAACTACTGACGGCCTCGGGAGAGCCAGCCCTGACAAAACTCTACCATCTGGTGAGCAAGATGTATGAGACAGGCGAAATACCTTCAGACTTCAAGAAGAATATAATAGTTACAATCCCAAAGAAAGCAGGTGTTGATAGATGTGAAAATTACCGAACTACCAATTTAATAAGTCACAGCTGCAAAATACTAACGCGAATTCTTTACAGACGAATGGAAAAACTAGTAGAAGCCGACCTCGGGGGAGATAAGTTTGGATTCCGTAGAAATGTTGGAACACGTGAGGTAATACTGACCCTACGACTTATCTTAGAAGCTATATTAAGGAAGGGCAAACCTACGTTTCTAGTATTTGTAGACTTAGGGAAAGCTTTTGACAAAGTTGACTGGAATACTCTCTTTCAAATTCTGAAGGTGGCAGGGATAAAATACAGGGAGCGAAAGGCTATTTACAATTTGTACAGAAACTAGATGGCAGTTATAAGACTCGAGGGGCATGAAAGTGAAGCAGCGGTTGGGAAGGGGATGAGACAGGGTTGCAGCCTGTCCCAGATGTTATTCAATCTGTATATTGAGCAAGCAGTGAAGGAAACGAAAGAAAAATTCGGAGTAGGTATTAAAATCCATGGAGAAGAAATAAAAACTTTGAGGTTCGCCGATGACATTGTAATTCTGTCAGAGACAGCAAAGGACTTGGAAGAGCAGTTGAACGGAATGGACAGTGTCTTGAAAGGAGGATATAAGATGAACATCAACAAAATCAAAACGAGGATAATGGAATGTAGTCGAATTAATTCAGGTGATGCTGAGGGAATTAGATTAGGAAATGAGACGCTTAAAGTAGTAAAGGAGTTTTGCTATTTGGGAAGCAAAATAACTGATGACGGTCGAAGTAGAGAGGATATAAAATGTAGACTGGCAATGGCAAGGAAAGCGTTTCTGAAGAAGAGAAATTTGTTAACATCGAGTATAGATTTAAGTGTCAGGAAGTCGTTTCTGAAAGTATTTGTATTGAGTGTAGCCATGTATGGAAGTGAAACATGGACGATAAATAGTTTGGACAAGAAGAGAATAGAAGCGTTTGAAATGTGGTGCTACAGAAGAATCTACATCTACATCTACATCCGTACTCCGCAAGCCACCTGACGGTGTGTGGCGGAGGGTACCCTGAGTACCTCTATCGGTTCTCCCTTCTATTCCAGTCTCGTATTGTACGTGGAAAGAAGGATTGTCGGTATGCTTCTGTGTGGGCTGAAGATTAGATGGGTAGATCACATAACTAATGACGAGGTATTGAATAGAATTGGGGAGAAGAGGAGTTTGTGGCACAACTTGACAAGAAGTAGGGACCGGTTGGTAGGACATGTTCTGAGGCACCAAGGGATCACAAATTTAGCATTGGGGGGCAGCGTGGAGGGTAAAAATCGTAGAGGAAGACCAAGAGGTGAATACACTAAGCAGGTTCAGAAGGATGTAGGTTGCAGTAAGTACTGGGAGATGAAGAAGCTTGCACAGGATAGAGTAGCATGGAGAGCTGCATCAAACCAGTCTCAGGACTGAAGACCACAACATGTTTTACTTTATTACTCATACTTGGAAATGATCTAAGGTCGAAATTGTGAAATCTTACATAAAATATAGAGAGTGACAACTGAAGACATCATGAAATCTTTCAAAAAATTCATCGCAGCTACAGACCGTATCGCACTGAAAATTATCGCATTGAAAATTATTACTCTCTTACTCACCAATAGTCAGTAAGTGTAATCAGAATAAGAAATATTATCAGATGTTACAAGTTAAAAATGTTTTGAAATAGAAGATATTGGCATTAACACAAATTTACATTTTAGATACACGCAAAATACAAGTCAGTATAGAAATTCAGTTTATTTTGCAAATATCATGTGCTCCATGTTAAAGAGACCGTCTGTTTCAACGTGCAAGATGGTGCACGACTGACGAAATGTGACTTGTTACGTAACTGGTCTTAAAAATATGCAGCATTTCACTCGTCATAAACGTAACTGACGAATTAACAATATCCCCAAAATAACACTTACATACGTAGAAAAGATATTTACGAAGGATGCACCCAACACATCATGTCGGACAACAATAAAGGCAACAGAAAATGCTGGAAAATGTTTAAGGAGTTCTATAGGGCGCGTTCCTTCATGTGACTCTACACTCAATCGCCGAAGAAACTGTATAGGCTTGTTTATTCAAATATAGAGATATGTAAACAGGCAGAATACGGCGCTTCGGTCGGCAACGCCTATATAAAACAAGTGCCTGGCGCAGTTGTTAGATCGGTTACTGCTGCTACAATGGCAGGTTATCAAGATTTAAGTGAGTTTGAACGCGGTCTTACAGCCGGCGCACGAGCGATGGGACACAGCATTTCCGAGGTAACGCTGAAGTAGGTATCTTCCCTTACGACCATTTCACGAATGTACCATGAATATCAGGAATCTGGTGAAACATCATATCTCCGACATCGCTGGGGCGTGAAAAAGATCCTGCAAGAACGGGCCAATGACGAATGAAGAGAATCGTTCAACGTGACAGAAGTGCAACCATTCCGCAAATTGCTGCAGATTTCAGTGTTGGGCCATCAACAAGTGTCAGCGTGCGTACCATTCAACGAAACATCATCGATATGAGCTTTCGGAGCCGAGGGCCCATTCGTGTACCCTTGATGACTGCTCGACAGAAACCTTTACGCCTCGCCTGGGTCCGTCAACACCAACATTGGACTGTTGATGACTGGAAAAAACAATGCCTGGTCGGATGTGTCTCGTTTCAAATTGTATCGATCGGATGGGCATGTACGGGTATGGAGACAACGTCATGAATCCATGGACGCTTCATGTTACCAGGGAACCGTTCAACCTGGTGGAGGCTCTGTAGTGGTGTAGGGCGTGTGTAGGTGGTGTGATATGGGACCCCTGATACATCTAGATACCACTCTAACAGGTGACACGTAAGTAAGCATCCTGTCTTCATCCATTCATGTCCATTGTGCATTCCGACGGACTTGGGCAATTCCAGCAGGACAATGCGACACTCCACACGTCCAGAATTTCTACAGAGTATCTCCAGGAACACTCTTCTGAGATTAAACATTTCTGCTAGCCACCAAACTCCCAAGACATGAACATTATTGAGCATATATGGGATGCCTTGCAACGTATTGTTCAGAAAAGTTCTCCACGCCCTATTACGCTTACGGATTTATGGACAGCTCTGCAGGATTCATGGTGTCAGTTCCCTCCAGCACTACTTCAGACATTGATAGAGTCTCGAATGATATTTTCACTCTACAGCGGAGTGTGCGCTAATATGAAACTTCCCGGCAGATTAAAACGGTGTGCCGGACCGAGACTCGAACTCGGGACCTTTTGCGGGCAAGTGCTCTACCAACAGAGCTACCCAAGCACGACTCACGCCCCGTCCTCACAGCTTTAATTCCGCCAGTACCTCGTCTCCTACCTTCCAAACTTCACAGAAGCTCTCCTGCGAACCTTGAAGTTTATGAAGACAGGTGTACCAATTTCTTATACTCATCAGTTTAATATCAGTCATTAGATTTTATTACCGACCAGATGATATCATGCATTCCCATATACACTATCATTCAGGTACAACAGTCTCCTCCACTGATAATGATGGATCACCCATGGAATGGGACCATTAAATAAATCAGGAATATATAGAATTGGATGTGACGATTCTGAGTTAATATACATCGGACAAACCGGAAGGATACGGCTGAAAAGGAAATCTAACTAAAATAACCAGAGTACGTGTCAGAAGCGACCTAGGGTTCTGGGGCCAAGGAAAGCTAGCTGCTCTAGGCGCTCAGTCCGGAACCGCGAGACTGTTGCGGTCGCAGGTTCGAATCCTGCCTCGGGCATGGATGTGTGTGATGTCCTTAGGTTAGTTAGTTTTAAGTAGTTCTAAGTTCTAGGGGACTTATGACCACAGATGTTGAGTCCCATAGTGCTCAGAGCCATTTGAGCCAAAGCTAGCTGCCGGAAGAGCTAATGCCTGACTGAGGTTCTATGAAAGAACGCTAAGGAAATGAAAGAAATAGCTTACAAAACCCTCATCCGAAAGATTTATGGAGTTTCTCGTCGGTCTGGGAGCCTTCTCAAGTAGAAGCAAATGGGAGACATAGAAATTCACTGAAGAACGTTGAGTGACGTCAACGAGTAATGTAGTAATCCTGAAAGCGTCTCGTATATGCACATTAAAGTGCTTACAGCCGCTGTAACTTAAAACTTATGGATCACGAATGCAACAGGGAGATAGCTGTAGGGAAGACATTATAATCCTCCGCCAATCACAATAAGGTGGTACGTGCAGTACAGGTATAAATGTAGGAACAGCTGAAGATTTATATCGAACCTTATCTGACGAACAGCTTCTAGCAGACCAAGAAGGAGATAAACTCATATCAGGAAATAAAATGGTATAAAGCAATCACAGTCGTGTTGTTTCTTTCAGCCAGTTTGCAGTAAATCCGTCGTAGCTACTGAAGGTGGTTGCAGCACTGAGGCAACTGATGACTTTCTATGCGGCCAGTCTCCTTTCCAAGACCAACAAGGACACTGTGAGTTATTTGTCATCCGCTTACGTCATGCACGTTCTTTCAGCCATTCCTCGACCTGTCGGGCTATTGTTACTTGTGTTCTATCTGCACTCAGCATCCTGTTTACTAGCTCAACAAACAATATTTGCATCACAAGCACATTACAACAAAACGAGCTTATGGCTCATTTTAAACCTCATGAGCGCTAGTAAACTAGCCTATTGTGAAGTATAGCGAGAGCCATCTTCCTATTAGATCAAAAAACCCTAGACGTTCTTCGTGCCTTCTGCATGAAAGGGAGCTATATAGTCGCCACGTGTGACATAGATTCCACGGTTCACGTAATGGGAACTGTTTTCCAAAAACACCAATTTCAACATTTCAGTCGTGAACTGGCAGGTAATCAGAGGTGGCAGATGAGAACAAGTAGGAAGAGAAGGAGTCTGGGGTTCGGGAGGGGGGGGGGGGGGGAGGGGAAGGAGGAGGGGGGAAGAAAGTTCCTAGCTCCACCAGCGTTCACCTCATATGATTGAGGGAAATCACGAAAAACTTAATTCTGGATTGCTGGAAATAGACCTGAATCCAGCTTCTCTTGAATACACTTGACTACTTGTAAAACACTGGCTCAGAGACACAGATACTTTCATATTCTGAATATTTCTTTACTTCTTTGTTATGATTCCGAAGACACCTATGTGATCTCCATTTTATGATTTCTGTGTAAGGTATGTGACGGAGGCAGCGCAATCTTCACGCACAGAATCTCTCCCCCGTTGGTGTCCCTGAGGCTCAAATAATCACATAGTTTCCTTCACCGTATCACCGGACGGCTAGTCAGGTCTTCCGTGAAGCTAATCGATAAGGCAGCTGGAAGCTAGCACTGGAATGCCTCCTTCAGCGAGTATGGAAAATCACGTTCCAGTCACTTCCTAGATGGCAAGTGAACCCGGTTCCCTCAATGAGTTTTTCCGTCTGCTTTGGGAGACTGGCTTTTGGTTGTTACGCTGAGCGTTCACATACATATTTGCGAATTTTACCAAAGAACAGAATAATTTTAATTTCAACAGAGAATATTCTGCATTTATTATGTGAAAAATGAAAACTATGGGCAGGAAGTGCGATGCCGATGAGTGCATTTGAGCACACGTCGCAGGTCGCCTCACAGCTTCAGATTATCAGGAATCTCTCCAGTTTCTCTTGTTATTATCACAGCACTGTGGGAGAGACTTTGCAGCGTTTGGAAGGAAAAGGGTGGGGACCGTGACAAGCTGAAGTTCTGATCAGGCTCGTGTCGCGTGCTGGAAAGGCGTAAATGGTTTCACACTGCCAGAGAAATGTAGAGATCCGTTTCGAATCCTGGTTCAGCAAATAGTTTTCCTTGACACGTATCATTAATTTTATCAAAATATTTCGAGCAGATGTACACTAACTTTGCCTACATTGTGGACATTATGAACTACAGAATAAAACTGACTAAGTCATGGAGTACACGTTTAAAGTGCAGTAATCCCAATTGTTACTATGGATCTGTTATTACATCTTGATCTGAAACAGAACTGAGTGTATTGTAGACCAGTAATGCAAACAGTTCGTGAAATATCGTCATTACACCCTTTCAGTGCTGTACACCATTTCAGAACCAATGCTAGCAAGGTGTCTGTGACTACAGCTGAAGTCTTCTGTTGTTTCACTGTGATGCAAAGGTCGTCTTTAACTTGAATACAATTTATGATCGTAGTGTTTCACAACACAGTGCTGAAAACTAATGCCTTCAAATTTTTTTTTGAAACTCTTAGTGCTTTTGAAATAAAACAATCGTTATTAACATTCTACATGTTTATTCTTCATGTCTACGTATTGATTTCTCTGCATAGTAACCCCGGCGACGAAAACATTTCTCCCAATGAAAGACCGATTTGTAATATCGTTATTCTACAGAGTGTTTGACATTGTTGTTGCAACTCTGGTTGCATCGCCTCAGCACTAACAAAGAGAAGTCCTCGAAGGTGCTCTGTATGCTTTGGAAACAGATGAAAACCGGGTAGCGTCATGTGGGAATTGTATGGTGGGTGACCGATGACAGTGAAACCAAGGCGTCGAATAACTGCAGATGTCGCAGCGTTGTTGTGCGGTTTGGCACTGCCATGCTGAAAAGAGGGTGCTCCATCTCTAGAGGAACTTTTCTAAGTCGAAACGCTGTTTCTCACGCACCGACATACGTTAGACACGGCCGTGTTAAACGCTGCAATTCTGAGTCCTCTGGTGACAGAGTGACAGATTCCATGCCCTCTTTTGCACGTCGTCTCTCATTTTCAACCATTTCATCAATGTTTTATGTCACTGCACTGTGGTAACAGGCCGAATAATGGTATTGTAATGAGAGTGTTTGTACTGGGAGCTCAAAATGCTTTTCACTTGATTCCTATGCATGTTGGATTGCTTCCCAGAGTGGCCTGTGTGAGGCGAGGACTGGTGGACGCAGCGCACTGCGTTTCCGTTTGGGGGCTGCACTTCTGCGAATCCTAAGAGCGTCGGACATCAACGGGCTTAAGCGCTTGGTGGAACGACTGATGCCGGTCGTGTCTCACCTATTGTATGCAGGGCGAAACGACCTGCGAGACGTCTAAGTGTCGCCGCAGGTATGTGTTTACCGTTCCGGCGCGTCTGGAACAAGACTTCTGGCACCGACTGACTCCATTGTCCTCATGATTCAGAGAATACGCGACTGTCTGGCGAGGATGGCCGGTGGTCTAGGAAGGTTGTTTTCGTAACCGCTCAAACGGCAAGTGCACTGCGCTCAGCTGAATAGTAGAAGCATTATAAAGGCACATTTGGATGCCATGCGTGAGTTTCCTCGGAAACGCGAAATCTTAATTAAATAATTAATCTCTGACAAATAAATAAAGCCTATGGCAGAGAACTGCAGTGCTATGCCGCTGATAAAACAAAACACAATTACGACACTCCTATGTTTCATTTAAAGAGGTAGGTATTGTACAATAACTGGTGCGGGAAGCACGTATATTTTATTAACTGGCACACCGCCATATTTGATGTTATATAAGAACTCTGCGAGTTGCAAACTCACTAGGCACTCGACCCTGTAAAGATTCTATATTTATGAAAGTAAGTTGAATTATTTAACTGTAGGCTTATTTGTTGCAAAGGTGGGAATTTAGACACATGGGATGTGGATAAGCTGAAAGAACCAGAGGTTGCAAAGAGTTTCAAGGAGGGCATAAGGGAACAATTGACAGGAATGGGGGAAAGAAATACAGTAGAAGAAGAATGGGTAGTTTTGAGGAATGAAATAGTGAAGGCAGCAGAGGATCAAGTAGGTAAAAAGACGAGGGATACTACAAATCCTTGGGTAACAGAAGAAATATTGAATTTAACTGATGAAAGGCGAAAATAAAAAATGCAGTAAATGAAGCAGGCAAAAAGGAATACAAAAGTCTCAAAAATGAGATCGAGAGGAAGTGGAAAATGGCTAAGCAGGGAGGGGTAGAGGACAAATGTAAGGATGTAGAAGCTTATCTCACTAGGGGTAAGATAGATACTGCCTACAGGAAAATTAAAGAGACCTTTGGAGAGAAGAGAACCACGTGTATGAATATCAAGAGCTACAATGGCAACCCAGTTATAACCAAAGAGGGGAAAGCAGAAAGGTGGAACGAGTATATAGAGGGTCTATACAAGGGCGATGTACTTGAGGACAATATTATGGAAATGGAAGAGGATGTAGATGAAGATGAAATGCGAGATATGATACTACGTGAAGAGTTTGACAGAGCATTGAAAGGCCTGAGTCGAAACAAGGCCCCCGGAGTAGACAACATTCCATTGGAACTACTGACTTCCTTGGGAGAGCCAGTGATGACAGAACTATACCGGCTGGTGAGCAAGATGTATGAGACAGGCGAAATACACTCAGACTTCAAGAAGAATATAATACTTCCAATCCCAAAGAAAGCAGGTGCTGACAGATGTGAAAATTACCGAACTATCAATTTAATAAGTCACAGCTGCAAAATACTAACGCGAATTCTTTACAGACGAATGGAAAAACTGGTAGATGCGGACCTCGGGGAGGATCAGTTTGGATTCCGTAGAAATGTTGGACTACGTGAGGCAATACTGACATTACGACTTATCTTAGAAGAAAGATTAAGAAAAGCCAAACCTACGTTTCTAGCATTTGTAGACTTAGAGAAAGCTTTTGAAAATGTTGACTGGAATACTCTCTTTCAAATTCTGAAGGTGGCAGGGGTAAAATACAAGGAGCGAAAGGCTATTTACAATTTGTACAGAAACAAGATGGCAGTTATTAGAGTCGAGCGGTATGAAAGGGAAGCAGTTGTTGGGAAGGGAGTGAGACAGGGTTGTAGCCTCTCCTCGATGTTATTCAATCTGTATATTGAGCAAGCAGTGAAGGAAGCAAAAGAAAAACTCGGAGTAGGTATTAAAATCCATGGAGAAGAAATAAAAACTTTGAGGTTCGCCGATGACATTGTAATTCTGTCAGAGACAGCAAAGGACATGGAAGAGCAGTTGAACGGAATGGACAGTGTCTTGAAAGGAGGATATAAGATGAACATGAACAAAAGCAAAACGAGGATAATGGAATGTAGCCAAATTAAATCGGTGATGCTGGGGGAATTAGAGTAGGAAATGAGACGCTTAAAGTAGTAAAGGAGTTTTGCTACTTAGAAAGTAAAATAACTGATGATGGTCGAAGTAGAGAGGATATAAAATGTAGACTGGCAATGGCAAGGAAAGCGTTTCTGAAGAAGAGAAATTTGTTAACATCGAGTATAGATTTAAGTGTCAGGAAGTCGTTTCTGAAAGTATTTGTTCGGAGTGTAGCCATATATGGAAGTGAAACATGGACGATAACTAGTTTGGACAAGAAGAGAATAGAAGCTTTCGAAATGTGGTGCTACAGTAGAATGCTGAAGATAAGGTGGATAGATCACGTAACTAATGAGGAGGTATTGAATAGGATTGGGGAGAAGAGAAGTTTGTGGCACAACTTGAGTAGAAGAAGGGATCGGTTGGTTGGACATGTTTTGATGCATCAAGTGATCACAAATTTACCATTGGAGGGCAGTGTGGAGGGTAAAAATCGTAGAGGGAGACCAAGAGATGGATACACTAAGCAGATACAGAAGGATGTAGGTTGCAGTAGGTACTGGGAGATGAAGAAGCTTGCACAGGATAGAGTAGCATGTAGAGCTGCATCAAACCAGTCTCAGGACTGAAGACAACAACAACAACAACATCTGATTTAACTAACTGTGTAAACTTTTTTATGTTTAGTAGACAGTCACCTCTTTACGACTTATTGACATGGCTGGCAAATGTTTCTAATATTGAGATTTTGAGTCCGCACCTACCGCAGCAGTCTTTGTAAACGATTTAAATACGAAGTCCGATCATTTGAGTCTGATTTCATTGCATTTACAAAAAAGCCATTGTCAAGCGTCTGATACCAAATAATTAAAAGTCCGCGTTCCAGATAAGCAAATATTAATTACAACCAATCACTATCATACATATACAATAGTTAATATTTTATTTTATTTTTATATTTATTTATTTTATAGCATGATTGGTCAACTTAAACTGAGGCCAGTTGACGTCATAAAGCCCTGCTCGAAATTGGAGGGAACGGTCGCTATTGGCGCGAATGATGTTCTGAGACAGTCTGGGGGAATTTTGGAATCAGCGCTGAATGCTGATTCGCGGTTTTCGACGATGGTAGGGAGTTGAGCAATGTTGGCTTCGCTCTTGCGTCGCGCGAGCGCAGATGGATTCGGGATGTGATCTTCGTCGGAGTCGGACGGTCTTGCGACGTAGCCGCACTTTCTCGGCAGAACTTAGAATTCTCGGACAGCCTTAGAGGCCAGGGGTTGAAACAGAGTTGCTGCACAGCAGAAGTCGGCGCCTACAGCATTAGAACGCTGCCTGCCGACGATGTGCTGCAGATTTCAGGTCTGGTATTGTACTTTGCGGCTTCGGCATTGCAGGACCTATCATTTTTATACTGAATCCCTTAGCAGCACGCGCGCTCGCTTTGCTAGGAGTCCACCTTGCTTGTTTCTCGATGTGATCCCATTCGTGCTCTCACTAGTAATCGTGATACTGCAATATAGTCGGGAGATTACTATTTGATTCATTAGGACCTCCAGTCATTATCGTCAATCTATTGCATCACAGAGAGTAGGAGCCCTTTGTTCTCGATCCAACTCTTATTCTCATAATAGTTCAATATACCCCATCCTTTAACCTACTGTTTGTGTAGATAATCATGTGCCTTTACGTTACGATGTATAATAAATCTCATTGTGATATTTAATCTGTATATAATTTCGTAAAAATATGCAGAATCCCATTTCCTCTTGTTTATTATGACAAATTTCTCTTTTTTCCTGAGTAGGTTACGATTTTTCTTAAATTATTTTGAGTGTGCACTCCTTATTTTACCAATTAGCAGGGTCCACCATCATTTCCTTTCGTTACCATTGTGCGCGCAATTAATTATGTGGCAGGTAAGGAGGGGGTTGAGTGCATGTCTCGCTCTCATCCAAAATTCGTCAGAATTAAAGAGGTACAAACTCTTCTCCACCCCGGCACCTGGCAAGAGGGCTGTAAATATGTAGACATGAAGAATAAAGATGTAGAATGTTAACACTGCTTGTTTGATTTTAAGAGCTTTATGAATTTTCACATATAAATTCGTAGACTTTAGTTTTCAGTACGCCCTCGCAAATAGCATGTGAGACGAGGTGTCCACACGCTCCACCCTAATTCGGCGTCTCGTATCATCCGTCGTAGTTAACAAGTGCACCTCAACAATTTTCATTCGCTTTCTCGGCACGGATGAATCTAGTGGCGCCAGATTAGGAGAAGCAGCCCACACGTTGAGTTCGGCTGCCATCACTCTAATACTTGCTTCTACGTGCCTGCAATAGACTGTGCATTGACAAGAGCAGTGCTAAAGATGTTGAATTGGTGATGACACTTCATGGCAACAAAGCAGCGGTGTAGAAGTTAAACATCGCATAGAACGCGTGCCTAGCGACATGTGTAACTTACTCATGTAGGTCTAGGTCCAGTTTGCATTTCTTCTTTTCGCTTTGACTCCATATACACTACACCGGCATGTCAAAACATGTGACGTTTCAGATACTGTTGTTTATAGTTCTCGTAAAAAGTAATGGGTGTCTGAGAACTGATTATACAAAATTTTTTGCTGTTGTTACACCTTACCTGACGGTGTGGTCTTCTACATTTTAATGTATTGTGTATGATTAGAGATCAGAGGGTACTAGATTATCTTAGGCACCCGTGCCCAACACTGAGACAATGACGTTGTAGATATTTAAATGTATTTTAGGGAGCCTAGGTTTTATTTCTAGAAGGTTTTTACTATGGAGGAATATCTGTTTGAAGCGGGTATTTCATTTTTGTTTCTTGCGGTTAGGTGTTTTGCCGTACAAGGGTGTTATAGTGAACGCTTATTTGAGGCCTGATGTGTCTGGTTATTTAGGGGTACATAGTTATCAAGGGTTTCGAGAGGAGGGCCTTTTCAGTTCTTGGAGACAGAAAAAAAACTAAACTAACGTCCATCCGAACAGGCCACTACAGCCCAACGGTGTGCTGACCACATGCCCCTCTATATCCGCATCCAGAGACACCTGCGGGCTGAGGACGATACGACGGTCGGTCGGTACCGTTTGGCCTTCTTGGAGATAGGTTGTCACAAAATTGTGTGGTTTATGTACAGCTGCAATGGGTCCGTGGTTAGCCTGTACCACGTTGGTTTCATTTTTACCGTTAGGTTCTTACATCACGTATACACACCTTTGGCATAGGTCTTTAAAAATTAATGAACGTTTTTAGTTGGATCATGACCGACATTTTGGACCCTTTGTTAAATTTATAACCGTGTTACATTGTGATGTTTTAACGATTTGGTTTGAAAGGAGCGAAAGTTGGTTTTTAGATGTCCATTGTTTTTACATATGACGATAGCCATGTGTTTTGTTACTGTGATTCAGGTTTGTTCTGTGTTCATGTTTATAAACTTATACATTTCTGGACTAGAGGAGGAAAAAATGGAGGTGTTGACATATGTAATCTATTGGTACTTCGTAGAATATTACCTTCAGGTTACTTCAATCAATACATAAGAGTACCATAATTTTATGTATTGGTTGTTTTATAGATGTTTAGCTTTCAAATATTGACATTGTGTTATTGTTCTCTGGAAAACATGGCCTGAGGATGGCGGTAACGTGCCGCCGAAAGTAGTCGTGGGATAGAATAAAGACATTCTCAAGATAGAACTGTGGTGGTACTTTTTATCACATGTATCTTAATTGCTGCATATGAAGAGGAAATCAGAGACATCGCGTAGGATACTGCCAGAATGCGGCCCAGTTTCCTACAGTGAGGTACAAAACACGCTACATAATTATGTTGTGCTCGCAAATACCCCAAAGGGGAAGCCGTGATTTAAGCACATCGTGCAGTGAGAAACACTGCAGTCACTATAATACTTAAGCTACTATTCGAAGGCGCAGTATTCATATACTAGGCTATCGTTCAACCACTACAAGTAATATGTAAACGTAAGTTTTTTACACTCGTACAGACTTAGTTGTCGTCTTGCATCTGTCGATTCAGAGCAAGCCCAAGGATCGACGAAGTAGGGTGTCGATCTTAACGTAATCACCGAGGATGTAGTCCATTTAGAGATGATGGGTGACTTGCGGTCTTGGAGAAAGAGCACGAAATTTCGTGAGGTGCTTTCACTTGGAGAGACTACAATACCCCCTTCTACTGATACAACGCAATCACACAGCAAGGTGGTGCATTGGTGGAACACTGGACTTGTATTTCAGAGGAAGAATGTTGAAATGCATTCTCTCCCATAAAGATTCATTACGTGATGCAGCAAAACATTTAAATTTTTGACAAAAAGCTTTCGGCTGTAGTGAAACGAACTTTTTTTCTATTCACAATGGAAAGCGTCGAGAAAGCCGCATGTAGAAGGTGTGCAGAAATGAAAAAATCTCCTGGGGTGAATACAGGTGTAATTCTTTTTAAAGGGCACTGCCGATCCATCCTTCCCCAGTACAACACTGTGTTCCATTTCTAGTGACTACCCGTCGACGTTACGTTAAATCTCAATCGTCGTACCGTTCCTAATGAACGCGCTGAAGTGGCGTTCCATATCCGACGTTTTAACTGCAGGTTTATTATTAAGCTGCACCATCTTCCACTAGATCAAACAGAAAGGTCTCAGACTTGCGTCTCATAGGTCTGAGTCATATTTCGATAGTTACTCTACTCCACCAAAAACAGTGTCCTCTAGAACTGGTCGCCAATTGTTTAGAGAAAATTAAGGTTTTTGGCAAGATGAGACCGCTCTGGAACCTTGTAGGAAAGCCTTTTCATTATCTACATGACACATGAAACGTGGATCGTTGATTAGGCAGAGAAGAATAAATTGGACACATCTGAAATATTCCCGTTATTTAGTTACCCTATCCTTGCACGCTGCGTATTCGCTCGTCTCTTCTCAGAATAACACGTTAGAAACAATAGACGAGCAGTCACTCGAAGTGTAAATGGTTGTGAAAACACACTTGCTTGACCTCTTAGCAGCAAATAATCATTAGTAAATAGGGAACATCATGACGAATGCAGCAATTATTTACCAGAACATAGTTGTAGCGAGACTGAATACCGTCACATCCAAATCCACCAAAAACAGACGCCAATTACAGTGTAGTTATTTAAAAAAGCAGAAAAAATTTCTCTTGAACCCTTCCTAAGAGACGTTCTCCACTCCTTCCATACTATGCAAATGTAGACCATGTGAGTTTCAATGGACGCATACCAAACAAATTAATAAGAGATGGAACTGAGACCACATGGTACACAAAACACCAGTGAACACTATAGCACAAGGAACGAAAAAGCATGCCAAATTTAAAAGAATCAAAAGACTCCAAGATTAGTGATGTTTTACTTAACTCTAAACTTTGTTCTGACTCAATGAGAGATTCTTTTAATAGTTTCCACACGAAACTCTGTATCGAAACCAAGCAGAAAATCCAAAGAGATTCTGGTCGTATGTAAAGTACACAGGTGACAAGACACAATCAATTCCTTCACTTTGCGGTAGGAATGGTAATGTTACGGCTAACAGTGCCACTAAATCGAAGTTACTAAATAAGGTTTCTCAAAATTCATTCCTTATCAGAGAGAACAAGATGCCAACTTTACTAACGTCGAAGTAGGTACATTACCTTAGGTGTAGCGAAGCAGCTTAAATCACTACAAAGTCAAGTCTTCCGTTCCGGACTTCAGTGTCCGTTCCGGACTGTATACCAATTAAATTCCATTCACAGTATAGTGATATACAGCCTCATGCTTGCCAACCATATACAACCATTCGCCTGACGAAAGACTCGTATCAAAAGATTGCAAAATCGCACAGGTCACACCAATTTCTAAGAAAGGATCTAGGAATAATCCTTTGAATTGCAGATGCATATCACTGACATCGATTTGCGGTTGAATTTTGGAACATATATTGCGTTCGTACGTTATAAATTACCTCGTGAAAATAATTTATTGACTTATAGTCAACATGGATTCAGAAAATACAGCTTGCTCTTTATTCACATGAAGTAGTAAATGCTGTTGACAGGGGATTTCAAATTGATTTAATGCCTCTAGAGTTCCAGAAGGCTTATGACACCATTCCTCGCTAACAAATTGTAATCAAAGTTTCTGCCTATGGAGTATCAGTTGTGCTACTGGATTCGTGATGTAGAGTCAGAAATATCATAATTCATGGTAATCGACAGGAAGTCATGGAGTAAAACAGAAGTGATGTCTGGTGTTCTGCATGGAAGTGTTGTAGTACCTTTTCTGTTGCGAATGTGTAGATCGTTTGGAGATGACGCTTCTTTCTTTTTTAAGTCATTGCTCTTCTAAGTGGTTTTATGGTGTCCACGATGAATTCCTCTCCTGTACCAACGTTTTCATACCATAGAAGCATTTAAAACGTGCGTCCTCAATTATCTGCTGGATGTACTCCAATTTCTGTCTTCCTCTATATTTTTTACCTTCTACAGCTCACTCTAATGCCATGGATGTTACTCCATGATGCTTTAACACATGTCCTATCATCCTGACCCTTCTTGTCAGTGTTTTCCATGTATTCCTTTCCTCGCCGATTCTTTCCTCATTTTTTACTTTATCAGTCCATTTGTCGTCTAGTGAAGCCACCAGAAGATCGAAACCAGTTGAAAAAAGACTTAGACACGATGTCTATATGGTACGAAAAGTGTCAGTTGACTCTAAATAATGGAAAGTGTGAAGCCATCCACTTGAGTACCAAAAGGACCCGTTAAATGTGTGTTCTACGATAAATCACACAAGTCTAAGCACTGTCAACTCAAGTAAATACCCATGTATTACAATTACGAGCAATTTAAGTTTCGTCGAACACACAGAAAATGTTATGGGAAAGGCGAACCAAAAACTGCGCATTATTGACAGAACACTTAGAAGGTGTAACAGGCACACCAAAGAGACTACTTACATTACACTTCTTTGCCCTCTTCTGCAATAGTGCTGTGCGGTGTGGGATCCGTACGAGATAGAATTGACGGAGGACATCGAAAAAGTTCAAAGAAGGGCAGTTTCTTTTGTAAAATCACTAAACACGGGAGAGTGTCACAGATATCATAAGCTATTTGGGATGACAATCATTAAAACGAAGGTGCTTTTTGTTGTGGCAAGATATTTTGACGTAATTTCAATCACCAATTTTTTCCTCTGAATGCAAAAATAATCTGTTGGTGTCCGTTTACGAAGTGAGAAATTATAACCGCAATAAAATAAAAGAATAAAGAGTTCCCACCGAAAGACTTCAGTGTTCATTTTTCCCACGCGCTATTCGAGAAAGGAATAGCAGAGTAATAGTCTCAAAGTGGTTTGAATAATCCTCTTCCAGGCACGTGTGGATTGCAGGTAGACATGTAGATGTAGGTGAGATGTTCAAGAAATCTGTTGACGCCTCAGACAAGAAGGACGCAGACGTTACTGTTTCATTCGCTAAGGTATCCATTCAGTTACAAGAAGCAGCGTAAAATGAAAATAAATGAGAAAACAAATAATTGGCATATTCTAACATTAAAAGTCTTTACGTTGGGCTTTGGTGATTCAACACCGATAAGTTTCAAGTGACGGAAAGCAGCTGTCTAGTACAAGAGCTGTCGTAACGTTTGAAAACACGCAAAAGCTGATGTGTTTGGAACCATCGCCATAAGACAGAGTTACGTGATCTGTCTTGTATATCACGAATATGACAGCTGATGTGTTTCTTGGAATCTTCTGAAAACGGCCAGTTGCAACGTACCAGTACATTTAAATTTTTGACAAAAAAGCTCACACTAAGAGCATAATGAAGCTTTTAGCCATTATCAAACGGCAAATTCGGAGAATGTTTCACGTCCCTGGAATACAGAAGAGAAAAACTGAAAAAAAACTGGCACAAGATTTTGACAAATGGAGCATATTATGGAACCAGTAGAAAAACTAGTAACTGTTTAAAAAGTACCCAAGTGGTAAAGATGAATCTGAAGTTATGTAGTCGACAAATTGAAAGCTTACGGGAGCGTTTTATCCTCTTTCTGTGACGTGCCATCATTCAGGGAAAACCCAGAAGCTACAGTACATCTTTCTAGCTTTGTACCTGCGGATTACAGACGACGTCAGATACTTTTTTCGACCGACACAGCTACTTCGGAAGCTGACAAGTCATGGTGCATCTGCTGGAAAGCCGTCATCTCCAGGGCACAATGAACTTTTGGTGCGACCCTTTGGGGAAACGATGGAAGTCCGCCGACGGAAAAGAAAACCTCGTGAAGCAGCTTCTGCGGTTTGGTTAATGTGTTTACGGCTTTTTTGGGGTTTTACATAAGAGCGACAGCTGGCTTAATCGTGCTTATTGCCGCGAGAGGCTACGCAGTTTAGTGATGTTTTTATCACTACTCACAGTGGCTGCCATTTGTAGCTAGACAAGATAGAACTCATTCATGTTATGGTTGGTGTGACCTTGTCACCAAGGTTTCCCATAGCAAATCATAGATGTTAGGTTCAATACGAGCGTAGTGGTCGCAAAGATCGGGGACGTCTCTACCCTTTACGACAGGTTCTCCTAATTTTTTAATTATCATCTCAGGAGAGAATGTAATTAATTTTTGGCTTATTTTCAGTTAAATATATGCATTACTGGTATACACTGAAATCCAGGCATCACAGACTCGTAGCATGCCATAATGGAACCAAAACAAAATGGCACACCACATCAATAAAGTGTAATATCGTGAACTAATTCATTTTTGCAACGATCCATGCTGTTGCAGTACACGGTAACAATGCACCATCATATAAGGCAGTGGTTAAGCGGCGCAAAACCTTCCAGTGTGGTCAGACAATTCTGCATGACGAAAAACGAAGTGGTGCACCATTACCCTGCAAAGAACCGGGACTCTCCAGAGAAGTGGAGGCTCTGGCGTGTCACGGGAGAGGCGATAGCGGAAATAAGAGAAAAACCAATTATGGATCAGTTCTCAACATCTTGCACGGCATTTTGAAACTGACAAACAAACATCACTGCCCGCTGCGAACCTCAACTGCTGACTGCCATTAAAAAAGTCCTCCGGACTGAGGCAGCAGCAGGTATTTGGTATCTGTCTCAGGCCAATCTAGAAGACTTCTTTAACCGACTGACCGCCATGCCCAAGAGATGGACGGGAGAATGAAATAAAGCAAGCAGTGAAAACGTACGGGTTCATCATCGCCGAAAACCATCACCGACAAACTGGTAGTGAGTAGTTTTTAGGACTCCCGTGGTGTGGTGCCGACAGATTATGAGTACTCCTCGTAAGAGGCAAACCGTCACAGACGCGTACTACAGAAATCTCCTGACGAGGTAACAACAAGACAACAAGATGAAGCATAGCGAGAAGACGTCTAAGAGTTTTTCTTCTTCTTTGGGCTATGAAACTTTGCCACACTGCCCATATCCTAAGATGACACCCAGTGACTTCTTTCTCTTTCATTGCATGAAAAAATCATTGCGTAGCAGGCATTTCCACGACCGTGAGGCCACTTTTCGAAGTGGTTTTCTGAATAGTCAAAATGGAGACTTATACATCTAAGATCTCCACAGAGACATTCATCGCTGGGAAAAATGTGCCGTATTGTAACGCATGTGAGACGAGGGAGTGACAGCAGCCTCAAGTATCTACGTTTTCATCTGCACAGACGCTCCCCAAGCCACCGCACGGTGCGTGGCGGAGAGCACATCGTACCATTACTATTCATTTCCTTTCCTATTCCAATCACAAATACACACATCAAAAAAAGTTTTGCATCACCTCGATTCCGAGAGTTCCGGAACCTGTACAGAAAATTGGAATAGAGGTCAACATAAACAACATTTCCGCCCTTTTTATTGCTCATGAAAACTACACGTTGCTTGTTGTACCACCATACAGCGAGACCTTCAGAGGTGGTGGTCCAGACTGCTGTACACGCCGGTACCTCTAATACCCAGTAGCATGTCCTCTTGCATTGTTGCATGCCTGTATTCGTCGTGACATAGTACCCACAAGTTCATCAAGTCAATGTTGGTCCAGATTGCCCCACTCCTCAACGGCGATTCGGCGTAGATACCTCAGAGTGGTTGGTGGGTCACGTCGCCCATTAACAGCCCTTTTCAGTCTATCCCAGGCATGTTCGAGAGGGTTATTGTCTGGAGAACATGTTGGAAACCTTAGTCGAGCTATGTCGTTATCCTGAAGGAAGTCATTCACAAGATGTGCAAGAAGAGGGCGCCATGGAGACGAATGCCTCCCCAAAATGCTGCCGATATGGTTGCACTATCGGTTGGAGGATGGCATTCACGTATTGTACAGCCATTACGGCGCCTTCCATGACCACCAGCGGCGTACGTCGGTCCCACATAATGCCACCCCAAAACAGCAGGAAACTTCCACCTTGCTGTAGTCGACAGTGTGTCTAAGGCGTTCAGCCTGACCGGGTTGCCTGCAAACACGTCTCTGACGATTGTCTGGTTGAAGGCATATGCGCCACTCATCGGTGAAGAGAATGTGATGCCAAACTTGAGCGGTCCATTTGGCATGTTGTTAGCTCTATCTGTAACGCGCTGCATGGTGTTGTGGTTGCAAAGATGGACCTCGCCGTGGACGTTGGGAGTGAAGTTGCGCATCATGCAGGCTATTGCGCACAGTTTGAGTCGTAACACGACGTCCTGTGGCTGCACCAAAAGAATTATTCAACATGGTGGCGTTGCTGCCAGGTTTCCTCCGAGGCATAATCCGTAGGTAGCGGTCATCGACTGTAGTGATAGCCCTTGGACGGCCTGAGCGAGGCATGTCAACGACAGTTCTTGTCTCTCTGTATCTCCGCCATGTTCGAACAACATCGCTTTGGCTGAGTCCGAGACGCCTGGACACTTCCCTTATTGAGAGCCGTTTCTGGTACAAAGTAACAATGCGGACGCGATCGAACCGCGGTATTGACCGTATAGGCATGATTGAACTATAGACAACACGAACCGTGGACCTCCTTTTTGGTGGAATGATTGGAACTGATCGGCTGTCGGACCCCCTGTGTCTAAAAGCGCTGCTCATGCATGCTAGTTTACATCTCTGGACAGGTTTAGTGACATCTCTGAGCAGTCCAAGGGACTGTGTCTGTGACAAAATATCCACAGTCAACGTCTTTCAGGAGTTCTGGGAACAGGGGTGATGCAAAACTTTTTTGATGTGTGTAGAACGAGGGAAAAACGACTGTCTGTATGCCTCCGCAGGAGCCCTAGTTTCCCTTGTCTTATCGTCGTCGTCCTTATGTAAAATGTACAAATGTAGAATCGTTCTCCAGCCAGCTTTAAATGCCGGTTCTCTGTATTTTCTCAACAGTATTCCTCGAAAAGAATGTCGCTTTTTTTCCAGGGATTCCCATTTGAGTTCTTGAAGTATCTTCACAACACTTGCGTGTTGTTCGAGCCTACCAGTAACAAACTTAGTAACCCGTATATAAATTGGTCCAATGTTCTCCTTAACTCCGACCTGCTGAGGATCCCAAACACTCGAGTAGTAACCAAAAATAGGTCACGCTAATGTCCTGTGTGGGAACTCCTTTACAGATAAAACACACTGTCCCAAAATTCTCCCAAAACACCGAAGACGACCATTCGCCTTCTCTATCACAACCTTCATATGATCGTTCCATCACGTATGGCTAAATATTTAATGTTGTATTCTAAAATTATGGGACTGATTCGTTACTGATCGACATTAACCTACGTTTTTTTCTACATTTAAAGGAAGCTGACCGACTATAGACCCTAGATTGTAAGTTCTCTCGTATCATAATGTATTCACTCAACTACGACACCTTCCCGTACACCAGACCATTAGCAGCTATCAGTCGCAGATTGCTACTCGCACTGCCCGTTAAGTTATTTGTGTCGACACAGAATAATAACCGTCCTGTCACACTTCCCTGGGGCACTGCTGACAACACCCATGTCTCTGATGAACATCCGCCGTCGACGACAACCTACTGGTTTTTACTACATAAGAAGTCTTGGAGCCAATCGTACCTGGGAACTTATCCCGTATGCTCGTACCTTTGTTAACAATCTTCAGTGGAACACCGCGCCAAACGCTAATTGGAAATCTAGGAATATGGACTGTATGTCGCTCTTCATCCAAGGTTCGCAGGATACCAGGCGAGAAAAAAGCAAGCAGAGTTTCAAACTAGGGACGCTTTCTAAAACAGTGCTGAACTGTGGACAGAAGCTTTTTCGTCCTAAGAAAATTTATAAGCTTCATGGTCACCGCTTGATTTTTTTTTTCGAAGTGATAGTTAGAACATTATGACTACTGCTCGTAAATTGAATAAAAATTCAAGTTGTGTGGGGGCGTTGAAATCACTTTGAAAGCTTGGTTGTGGGATTAGAGCCAAATGCGGACACCTCTGACCATTTCACAGGACGCACGACTGCATTCCCCTCACGGAAAACAGTCAACGTGTACTGGTAAATCTCATCTCCAAGAATAGATCGATAGCCAAATTAATCAAAGGAGACTCCCCTCCCCGTCAAACAACAGCATTGCGTCCACCGTCTAGTAATGTTCGAGCAACTCTTGCCTCGTGATCGTTCTCCGACGTTTCTCGCAGTAGATGCAGATGTTCAAATACAAAGAAATACTAGACAATTACAGATTTTATGGTCATCTCTGTTGTTGCTAACGAAGGTTTCTACTCACTGTTACAGTACTGCACATTATCTGCGACATTTAAAAGAAAAAGGCGAAACACACGGGTCGTTCTGGAGAGCACAGTGGAAAAACCAGAAGGAAATTCATCTCCTGCAAGATAGTAAATCGGTTACTACGGAATATAACATTTTTACAGATTAGTCGACGGGATGATAAAATGAAAACCAAGGGCCATATTCCATCATTTGGGGCTCAATGAAAATGAGAATAAGACAAACTTCCTGGCAGATTAAAACTTTTTGCTCGACTTGGTCTGTGACCCTAAACCGAGAAGAAACGGTCCGGGTTCGAGCCTCAGTCTGGCACACAGTTTCCTGTTCCTTTCGTAGGTCCAGCTCTTAATCCAAACTGTTGTACATTAATTTTTCTGAAAATCTCCTCCAGGCGTACTGGTTCGTTTGGTAGGCTGTCAGCCTCAGACACTACATGGGTTGTAAGACATAAGGTTTTACGAACGCTCATTGTTGGCGAAGAACGGTAGGTGACGAACGCCTGCGTATACACTGATCAGCCAAAACATCATGACCACGGCCCTCCGCGACGTTGGATGTCGTCTGGTGGCGTTGCGGGCGAATGACGCGGTAACAAAGGAACACTATGTGATCAAAAGTATCCGGACACTCGCCTGAAAATAACTTACGAGTTCGTGGCGCCCTCCATCGGTAATACTGGAATTCAATATGGAGTTGGTCCACCATAGCCTTGACGAAAGCTTCCACTCTCACAGGCATACGTTCACCAGGTCGGGAAGTTTCTTGGGGAATGGCAGCCCATTCTTCACGGAGTGCTGCACTGAGGAGAGGTATCGATGTCGGTCGGTGAGGCCTGGCACGAAGTCGGCGTTCCAAAACATCCCAAAGATGTCCTATAGGATTCAGGGCAGGACCCTGCGGAGATCAGTCCATTACAGGGATGTTATTATCGTGTAACCACTCCGCCACAGACGGTCCATTATGAACAGGTGCTCGATCATGTTGACAGACGCAATCGCCATCCCCGAATTGCTCTTCAACAGTGGGAAGAAAGAACGTACGTAAAACATCAATGCAGGCTCAAATGGCTCTAAGCACTATGGGACTTAACATCTGATGTCATCAGTCCCCTAGACGTAGAACTACTTAAACCTAACTAACCTAAGGACATCACACACATCCATGCTCGAGGCAGGATTCGAACCCGCGACCGTAGCAGAAGCGCGGTTCCGAAATGAAGCGCCTGGAACCTCTCGGCCACAGCGGCTGGCTCAACGTAGGCCTGTGCTGTGACAGAGCCACGCAAAAGAACAAGGGTGCAAGCCCCCTGCATGAAAAACACGACCACATCATAATACCATCGCCTCCGAATTTTACTGTTGGCGCTACACATGCTGGCAGATGACGTTCACCGGGCATTCGCCATACCCACACGCTGCCATCGGGTCGCCACACCGTGTACCGTGATTCGTCACTCCACACAATGTTTTTCCACTGTCCTATCGTCCAATGTTTACGCTCCTTACACCAAGCGAGGCGTCGTTTGACATTTTCCGGCCTGATGTGTGGCTTATGAGCAGCCGCTCGACCATGAAATCCGTTTCCTCACCTCCCACCCAACTGTCATAGTACCTGCAGTGAATCCTGATGCAGTGTAGAATTCCTGTATGATGGTCTGGATAGATCTCTGCCTATTACACATTACTACCGTCCTGAACTGTCGGCGGTCTCTGTCAGTCAACAGGCGAGGCCGGCCTGTACACTTTTGTGCTGTACGTGTCCCTTCACGTTTCCACTTCACTATCACGTCGGAAACAGTGGACCTAGGGATGTTTAGGAGTGTGGAAATTTCGCGTACAGACGTATGACGCAAGTGACAACCAGTCAACTGACCACGTTCGAATTCCGTGAGTTCCGCGGAGAGCCTCATTCTGGTCTCTCACGATGTCTAATGACTACTGAGTTTGCTGATATGGAGCTTCTGGCAGTAGGTGGTAGCACAAAGCACCTAATATGATAAACGTATGTTTGGGCGGGTGTTCGGATACTTTTGATCACATATGTGTGTGAGCAGACACTCACGGGTTTTCGCCCTAGGGAGGATATAGTCTGCAAATGGGGAAGTCCATAGAGATAAGTGACTTTGACAGAGGGCAGATTATTATTACGCAGAGCGAAACCGGTCGAACGTTCGCGTGCTGTTTGTCGTAGTGATCTACGGAAAGAGACAGAGCGCCACTGAAACTACCACTAGGCGCAAAAACGTTGAACGTGCACGACTCTTTAAAAAACATTGCGTTTGGAGGCTTGTCTGCTCTGTGTAGTAGGACAGATAGTGAGTGGTCTGCGGCATCTACCCGGAAGAGTACATACAGTGCTGGTAAACGCACAAGTGTTTGGGAGCACGCCGTTCATCGTACATTGTTCAACATGGAGCTCTGCAGCATACCACCCCTACGTTGACCCGACTACATCGTCAGTTACGAATGCAGTGGGCACTTAGCCATCAGGATTCGACCGTTAGAGCAATGGGAGCATGTCGGCTCTTCGGGCGAATCACATTTTTGCTAGAGTCGAAGGTCGTCTCTACAGACGCCGTCATCGAGGTGAACGGCGTGTTACACACAACGGACGCAGGCTGGTGGGAGCAGCATTATGCTACGGGACACATTCTCCTGCGCTTCCATGGGACCTGCGCTGTAATCGAAGACACGCTGACAGCCGCGAACCACCTGCAGCCATTTATGAGTTATGTCTTCCCCGACAGCGATGTCTCAGTAGTATAATTGTCCGTGTCTCGGGGCCAGAACTGTCTTGCATTGGTTTAAGGAGCATTGTAGTGAGCTGACGTTGATGTCACGGCGACCAAATTCGGCTGATGTTAATTCTATGGAACCTACCTGGGTCGCTATCGCGCGTCATCACCGCTTACGCGAATCAGCGGCCCATTGTTTACACGAATTGCATCGATGTCAAATGCCAGACACCTCCACAAATCTACCAACAAACTGTCGGATCCTTGATACGCACCGAGCGAGATGGCGCAGTGGTTAGCACACTGGACTCGCATTCGGGAGGACGACGGTTCAATCCCGTCTCCGGCCATCCTGATTTAGGTTTTCCTTGATTTCCCTAAATGCTTTCAGGCAAATGCCGGGATGGTTCCTTTGAAAGGGCACGGCCGATTTCCTTCCCCATCCTTCTCTAATCCGAGCTTGTGTTCCGTCTCTAATGATCTCGTTGTCGACGGGACGTTAAAAACTAATCTCCTCTCCTCCTCCTCCTCCTCCTTGATACGCAGAATCAATTATGTTTTTCGTTCCAAAAAATGGCCAAACAAGCTATTAAGCAGGTGGCCACAGTGTTCTGGCTCATCAGCTTATAAATTGGAATGACCAGGCTTATGGTACACTTATTGCCCTAAATACCAATCTTCCTCACACCGAAGCAATACATCATTTGATTCTCTTTCCTATTGGGGGGGGGGGGGGGGGTGTCTGTGGAGTATAGACGCGTATGATTATAATAGCAGGTTTATATTATAGCTTCGCGGTTAGCATGTCGCCAGAAATGTTTTGTTAGCGGATTTAATCAGCAGGAGGATAGAGTTCGCTGAATATACAGTATGAGATCAAAAGTATCCGGAAATCCACAAAAACAGAAGTTTTTCATATGTAGTACATTGTGGTGCAACCTACTGCCAGGTACTCCATATCAGCGACCTCAGTATTCATTGAACGTCGTGAGAGACCAGAATGTGTAGATAGGCGGAACTCACGGACTTCGAACGTGGTCAGGTGACTGGGTATCACTTATGTCATACGACTGCATGTCAGATTTTCATACTCCTATGTATCCCTATGTCCACTGCTTCCGATGTGATAGTGAAACGTGAAAGGACACGTACAGCACAAAAGCGTACAGGCTGACCTCGTCTGTTGACTGACAGAGGCCGTCGGTAGTTGAACAGGGTCGTAATGCCTAATACGCAGACATCTATACAGACCATCACACAGGAATTCCAAACTGCATCAGGATTCACTGCAAGTACTAAGACAGTTAGGCGGGAGGTGAAAAAACTTGGATTTCACGATCGGGCGGCAGGTCATAAGGCACACATCACGCCGGTGAATGCCAAATGATGCCTTACGTGGTGTAAGGAGCGTAAATATTGGGCGATTGAAGAGTGGAAAAAAGGTGTGTGGAGTGACGAATCACGGTACACAATGTGGCGATCCGATGGCAGGATGTGGGTATGGCGAGTGCCCGGTGAATATCATCTGTCAGCGTGTGTAGTGCCAACAGTAAAATTCGGAGGCGGTGGTGTTATAGTGTGGTCGTGCTTTTCCTGGAGGGGGCTTGCACCGTTGTTGTTTTGCGTGGCACTATCACAGCACAGGCCAAAATTAATGTTTGAAGCACCTACTTCCTTCCCGATGCTGAAGAGCAATTCGGGGATGGTGATTGCATCTTTCAAAACGATCGAGCATCTCTTCATAATGCACGGTCTGTGTCGGAGTGGTTCAGGACAATACCATCCCTGTAACGGACTAGCCTGCACATAGTCCTGAACGGAATCCTATAGAAAATCTTTGGGATGTTTTGGAACGCCGACTTCGTGCCAGGCCTCACTGACCGACATCAATACCTGTCCTCAGTGCAGCATTCCGTGAAGAATGGGCTGCCATTCCCCAACAAAGCCGGCCGCGGTGGTCTCGCGGTTCTAGGCGCGCAGTCCGGAACCGTGCGACTGCTACGGTCGCAGCTTCGAATCCTGCCTCGGGCATGGATGTGTGTGATGTCCTTAGGTTAGTTAGGTTTAAGTAGTTCTAAGTTCTAGGGGACTGATGACCACAGCAGTTGAGTCCCATAGTGCTCAGAGCTATTTGAACCATTTTCCCCAACAAACCTACCAGCACCTGATGAGCATATACCTGCAGGAGGGGAAGCTGTCATCAAAGTTAAGGGTGGGCCAACTCCAAATTGAATTCCAGCATTAACGATGGAGGGCGCCACGAACTCGTACGTCGTTTTCGGCCAGGTGTCCGGATACTTTTGATCACGTAGTGTAGCTACATTGCACTTTTGAGGGAAACAAGTAGCACAGAGTGAAAGAATGTGGTAGAGGAATTAGATAAAAAGTCACTTGTGTTTAAATTGGTCATTGTGGAATCACAGTGTTGACTTTCGTACAAACAGTCGGTGTTTCGGTCAGGAAAGTATGGAACAATTGCAGGAGTCCTCCAGACGGAGGAGAAAAGCTAACGTAAAAGACAAATCCTTCGCTACGAGTACGTCACACTTGTGACAGCTACGTCATTTGCTCCAAACTGAGAATTGCTACGTTTAAACAAACAAGTACGTGTATTTCTGACACTAAAATAATTTTGAAAATCAAATTTACTTTGCAAGATTTAAAGTACCGAATTTTCTCACTGCCTTGAAGATGAATACGTGCCTTTCATGGCAACAAAATAACCTTACACGCAAGTTTAGCTAGGAACAACAGCTCAATTTCATCAACAGAATGTTAAGGCGAGAAATCGTTACTTAAGGTTGCACTACAACCGATGTTTGTGGTGACAAAGGAATGGACTCAGTCCCGCGCCGGCCGGTGTGACCGTGCTGTTCTAGGCGCTTCAGTCTGGAACTGAGTGACCGCTACGGTCGCAGGTTCGAATCCTGCCTCGGGCATGGATGTGTGTGATGTCGTTAGGTTAGTTATAGGATCACGTAGTTATAACTTCTAGGGGACTGATGACCACAGATGTTAAGTCCCATAGTGCTCAGAGCCATTTGAACCATTTGACTCAGTCCCATTTCTTCTGGCACCAACGACCCGAAATACGTGTTAGTTCAAGGAAGGAGCCCAAAACACACAGTGGCCGCATCCACGGCACTCAGCGTCGCTGGGAAATGCTGCTTTGACCATGACGCTTCACAAGTGCAAATTGAACATTTCATTCTGGAAACATCCCTCGGGCTGTGTCTAAGCCGTGTCAGCGCAGTATCCTTTCTTCCGTAAGTGCGCGACGTGCCAGTTTCGCAGGAGAGCTTCTGTGAAGTTCAGAAGGTAGGAGATGAGGTACTGGTTGAAATTGGAGCTGGGACGTAGGGTTGTGAGTCGTGCAGTCGGTAGAGCAATTGCCTGCGAATGGCAAAAGTCCCGAATTCGAGTCTCGGTCCGGCACATAGTTTTAAGGTGCCAGGAAGTTTCATGTTGTGAAGTTGGTGAAACGTGTGCTTTTTATTTACTGGCCTGTATTACTACACTCTGCAATAAAATAAAAGGATAGCTTTTTTCTACACATCGTTATTGTCTCCCATTGCGACGCATAAATTTGGAAGTTGGGTAAAAGGTGGCTGTAACATTTAACTGTAGTGGAGCAAAAGCGTGGCGCCATGCGACGCCAGCCTTGGTCTAGGCGAAGATTCAAACAGCAGGGTATGGAGACAAGCGAAAAAACTTGGGGTCGTAGACAAACCGTTTGAAGTTTTATTCACGCATGTGTCAGTGTCGCACTCCTCTGTGATCACGCCACAGTAGGGCACGAAAAAGGACAGCTGAACAATGTAATGCTTCGGATCGCGTTCAGATTTGCTTGAATGATTTTATACGGTCCCTAGTTTTTCCACCCCGTACTTAGAATCATATATTGCGGTCGCACAGCAGTTGAAAGAAGTAAGACTATGTTCAGTGTCGTTGCTGTCCCACTGCTACGCAGCAAGTTGTTACGACATAACATAACTTGCAGTGAGGCACGCAGCGGTCTAATACCGCAGCTGCAGAATGGCTGGCTTTTTTTATTCTTTTTTTTTTTTTTTGCTTTGCTCACAGCACAGCTGACTCTACCTGCCGTGAGAGCTGCATAGCGTAACATTCAGTCGTTACGAAGATTCATACCCTTTACGAATATAAATAATCCATATTAATTATTATCCTATTTTGTTCACATTTGGTACAGAACCTTTCATTATTAGCGGAATGATGCTGTCAAAATTTCAGATTTTTGTTTATTCTAGTTCTGGAGATAAAGAGAATTACCTAAAACACATAAAACCTACGCTTGTTTTTTAAAACCAAGTTAGGAACAATAACAGATCAACTTTCATTGCCATTTCAAGCCATTCCAAAGGTATCAGTACATAAAATTAGTGACTTAGAATTTTCATTTTAAAACTTTTGTCAGTGTGCATTAAATAATACAAAAATCGGTCAAAATTATCATTTTATTATAGTTTACCATGTGAGTGCGTGAGAATGATTGAGAGAGTCTATGGGGGACATACGTTAAAATTTAATATTTCGTTTTGCGTAAAACCTTGTACAAACGAGCCGTGAGAAAGTTATGTTGTAACCTCGATTCAGTTGACGTATGTGCTTCCTTTTGTAAAAAAAAGTACCCAGAATGGTAGTCTGAGGCGGAATAAGTTTATTGATCAATTTGAAGAATATTTCTCACTTCGTTTATTTTTATTAAACAAAATACAAGAAATTGGAGTTTTGCTGACATTAATTATTGTCAAATTAGTTACTGGATAAGCAAGATTTTCCGCGAGAATGATCTGGAAGGAAAGTTCTGAGTGGTCGTTTAGATCAACAGCCAATCAGAATTAAGCTGTTCCCGCGCGTGGGCATATAGGAGAGTACTTCGAGAGGAGTCGCTTGCTAGCCGGCCTGCGAATAACACGATGTCACATCGCTCCTTAAAAATACTCTGTAAGATGAGGAAATAGAGAGCTAATTTCGGTTCGAACATATTGCGACTGAAGCGACTGGAGTTACGAACATTTTAATGAAATTGTGGTGTTTCTAAGTTAAATAGTTTGAGAGATATAAGGGTGAGAACGTTGTGGTCGTAGTAACAACTCCGCATGGCGTGTTTCGTGCTCTGTACGGAACATTTTGGCGAACACCCCTTACGAAGAAGACCACTGAAACGACCGAGTGTTTAACTCGCGAATACTTGTGGGTCAGCGACTGGTAGAACGTGAAAATTAGTCGGGTCGGACTTACTAAAATTCTGGCTGCTTTTCGAGTGAAAATTTGTTGCATAGACAGTGAACTTTTAAGGAAAATCTTTCACCATATTAAATACCGACTTGGTAGCCATTTCATGTGTTTCAATATGAATGAAAAGCAGAGTTAATCTAATTTTAAACTCTTCTCTGCAAGTAGACTGAAGATCCAGAACGCCCGAGTTTTTTAATCATTAATTTTCAGGAAGTGACTTACAAATAGAGTTACACGTCCTCTGTGTGGTAGGTATTAGGTGGTGGTTTCATCAACGCTGCATTACACTGTCTAGCACGTACTGCTACCACAGACTGAAGGGACACCGGGAAGAAGCCTATTGAGGTAGGTGGAATGAACGACAGCATTAACAAAAAACACAGACGACCGACGCCGCCCCGCCACATCACGAAGTCCTTAGAACAGGATTGAAGTATCCCGGAGGTGTCAGTAGTGTCAAACGTTGCCAAGAACGTCGTCCTTTTGCTCGTCACATTGAAAATTATTGTTTTGGACTGCGAAGTGTGCGGAAATCAACGCCTCATAGAAAGGAGTGGTTTCATCGACGCCCTTAATTGCACCTCCTGAGGCGTTTCAGTGCCGATTCTGAGCAGCGGTGTGTCTGCAATGTTTTCCTCTGCCACTCGTGATAAAAAAGCGTGGTTTCAGCGCTAGCTGCAGCGCTTCAGACTGCCACCATAGAGGCACCAAAACAAGTTGTTAAATAGGAAACTTCCTGGCAGATTAAAACTGTGTGCCCGACCGAGACTCGAACTCCGGACCTTTGCCTTTCGCGGGCAAGTGCTCTACCACCTAAGCTACCAAAGCACGACTCACGCCCGGTACTCACAGCTTTACTTCTGACAGTCTCTCGTCTCCTACCTTCCAAACTTTACAGAAGTTCTCCTGCGAACCTTGCAGGACTAGCATTCCTGAAAGAAAGGATATTGCGGAGACATGGCTTAGCCACAGCCTGGGGGAGGTTTCCAGAATGAGATTTTCACTCTGCAGCGGAGTGTGCGCTGATACGAAACTTCCTGGCAGATTATAACTACCGGCAGAAGTAAAGCTGTGAGTACCGGGCGTGAGTCGTGCTTCGGTAGCTCAGATGGTAGAGCACTTGCCCGCGAAAGGCAAAGGTCCCGAGTTCGACTCTCGGTCGGGCACACAGTTTTAATCTGCCAGGAAGTTTCGTATCAGCGCACACTCCGCTGCAGAGTGAGAATCTCATCCTGGAAGTTGTTAAATGTCTACAAGAACGGGTGTAATGACGTCTCCGACCTGTGACACTCCACTGTGGCGTTGGGCAGAATTGTGGAGACATTTGGTGCCAATGTGGCGTCATTAGTGCACTTCAAAGCTCACATGAACTTCTTAGCTTTGTCCTTTGTTTTCCCACATGTGTCAACACCTTGCTGCCTGTAGCGTTGTTGAGCTCGAGGACGAAGCCACAGGGCACCATCCTTTTCCACCACTGGAGGGAAAGGAACACACTGAAAATGTTTTGGGAAAGGGTAAACAAAGACTGCGCTTTATTGGCAGGACACCTAGAAAATGTAACACACCTACTAAGGAGACTGCCTACACTACGCTTGTCCGTCCTCTTTTAGAAGACTGCTTCGCGGTGTGGGACCCTTACCAGATAGGACTGACGGAGTACAGCGAAAAAGTTCAAAGAAAGTCAGCACGTTTGCATTATCGTCAAATACGGAGAGAGCGTCACAGAAATGATACAGGATTTGGGCTGGACATCATTAAAAGAGAGGCGTTTTTGTTGCGACGGAATCTTCTCACCAAATTCCAATCACCAACTTTCTCCTCAAAATGCGAAAATATTTTATTGGCGCCGCCCTACATATGGAGGAACGATCACCACGATAAAATAAGGGAAATCAGAGCTCGTACGGAAAGGTATAGGAGTTCATTCTTTCCGCTCGTTATACGAGATTGGAATAATAGAGAATTGTGAAGGTGGTGCGATGAATCCTCTGCAGGCATTTGAATGTGATTTGCAGAGTATCCATGTAGATGTAGATGTAGACTGTAACCACCTTTGAGACAAAATTAAAACTTATGCATCGTAATAGGAGACAATTACGGCATTTCGAAAAACCGATTCTTCAACTGTATTATGCAGTGTAGTTAGAAACTTAATACAACTGGCACCTTCGATTCCAGTAGTAAAATAATATAAGCAACAACCTGCTAGCCTGGTAATGGCGTAAAATGTAAAGCTGTCGCTTCTTAATACTGGCAAAGCCATAGACAGCGTTTTATTGCATACCAAGCTAGTGAAGTCTAATAAAGATCTAAACTTTCCATCACGTCCACCGCCGTCATCGGAAACGATATAGTTCTGCCATCAAGGAAACTTACACCGTCCTCAATACCAGGTACAACAATCGTCCCATATGGCGCAGTTCATAGACCAGCAGTCAAACGCCAGTTTGCTCATTCCTTTCCCATACGGGAGCTAATTCAGAGTTTAGCGTGTAGCACAGTACCTAAAAGTCCCGCGAGGCTAGTCCGTGCAGCGCAGCAGTTACCGTAGCTGAATCTGTCCGGCGAGCGCTGGAGGTGAGCAATTTGCTGGAACTCGTCGGCCGCAAGTGGCTCCTTTGCGGCTGCGTTATTTGCTGGGCGTCGCTACTGGACAAAACAGACCCACGTATTTACCGAGCGTGACTATGCGGACGTGGAAACGTGTTGGTGGCGGGGCGCGTGTAACCGCAGTGTGTCGCACAAGAACGCAGGATCGCTCCGTTGTTAGTCCACTTGTTGACTGACTGGGAAAGTCATTTGCATTGACACTATTGTGGCTGGCACTGTTGTGAAGCCAACAAGACGACTCTTACAAATCATGCTTGTGAAGCCCCATTGCAATACTCGACGTATAACGTGTTTTGCCTTGTCGAGAATTCCTCCACGCACTCTGTAGTCATACTGAATACTAAATCAGGCGAAACTAGATTCTAGCTCTCCGATGGGATACAGAATCGCAGTTCGTTGTCGCCTGACATCTACTTCGCAATCATCTTTTCACTTTCGATAAAGGCCAGGTGAGCGTTCGACAACTTCACTGTTCCAGGCAGTCATTCACAGTCAGAGGCTCATCACAAACTACTTTCTATGAAAGCTCGGTCACCATATTTCCCAGGTTCTTCACAGGACGCCGATTGAACTACTCCTCTGTATGACGACCAGTTGTTAATTGTGTGGTGAATGTGTCCTCTCCTCATCCTAGGAGTGTCAATTCCCATGCCAAGGATTCTGATAATGTTCAAAGGCTCTCCATCTGAGGAACAGTGGAGCTGGCCTGCAACAGGACATTTGTGATAGTAAGCAAATGAAAGATCAAAAATTTGAAATACATCGAGCATGAATATGACTACTGAACATACCTATCTAACGTCCTATACGACTTTTAAAAGCCGTGCGGAGTGGCTGCGTGGTTTGAGGCGCTCTGTAACGGACTGCGCGTCCCCTCGCGCCGGAAGTTCGAGTCCTACCTCGAGCATGAGTGTGTGTGTTGTTCTTAGCATAAGTTAGTTTAAGTAGTGTGTAAGTCTAGGGACCGGTGACCTAAGCAGTTTGGTCCCTTAGGAATTCACAAACATTTGAACTTATTTTTGCTTTTAAAACACAACACGTATCCTGCTTAATGCTATGGCTCCATTTAGAAAAAAATATGTTTATTCAACCGATAAAACTGTTATTTGTGCACTGTATAACCGATTTCGGTAGTGACGGCAAACATCTAAATATGAAATAACTACCATGCAAGGAATATTATCAGATTACTGGATATTCAACTGCACGAGACGCCAAAATTGAACCTTAACATAATGATCGTCGTTAGCAAAGACGAATCGATTAGATTCCAAAAATATTACTTAATGTGAATACCTTGACATGTCACTACAGTTCGTAGCTGAGACATAATGTCCCAGAAGGACTAGCCAATATTCATGAATATGACAGAAACGATGATTCGAAGCAAAAAATTACAGTAAACATGGGCTGTAAAATCCATAGTTTAAGAGCTGTAAGTACTTCTTCGTCTTCAGTACTGTGAAAGAGATCTCTGCTACCGCAAGCTCTGTGCGTTCCATACTTTTGGAGAAGGCAGTATCCACCAAAAAAAAGAGAAAAATAGTCTAGTGAACACGGGTTCTGAAATAAATACTGTTGTATCGCGGGTGGCCACAACAATATTTCGTAGTCTAGGCAACAGGAGACAGACCTGGGTAGGTGGGCACACTACAGAATATCAATAGACAGTGCTATAGTGGAATAATCGAACACATTTACTTAGCTTCTCAGAAGCAGTCATGTAAACATGTGAAACGTTCCCAATCTCTGAATAAAGTCTTGTGTTAAGTCAGCAGTAAACTATCTTTCTAGCTGCGCTGGTTCTCGCAGACCCAACTATCAACGTTGGCAGCCGCTGTCCGTTGAAGCTGAGGTGTCGATCTGAGCAAACGACCTGCGCTGACGAACTGGCCGCCGAGCGCCCTTGTCGGCGTCCTTTATGCCAGCGCCAGAGAGTGCACTGGTGCCGTGTAATCCCTCCGCAGAGGGGACGTACGGTTCCTGGCGCCACTCCTCGGGATCCGCAGATACTGACGTTCGCGCTGGCGGGCTGCTGGCGGCCAGCCCACGAGTGGTGTCTTACGACGAGACCACACATATCTTAAGAGCTATGGCACTTGTTTGGCAGGAGAGATGTGTTTCACAGCAGCGAAGATCAACAAGTATTTATAGTTCTTAAGCTATGCAATTTAGAGGCCATATTTACGGGATTTTTTTCTTGTTTTGGTCCATACTAGCACCTCTCAAAATATGGAAAGCGAAGAGCTTGCATTAGAAGACATTTGTTTCACATCAAGACGTGCTCATAGCTTTTAAGGCACCCATTTTGAACCCCAACGTTTACTAAAAGTTCTTGCTGCCAATGATCGTTCCTGTCGTATCACAAAATACTGACCGTTCCCCTGGGAGATCCTGTATACGAGGAAAATGCCATGGAAACTATGAGAAACATGCGAGAGATATATCTGTTCCCTCTTGCTGCACTGTGATTTTCGCGTTCTGTTCGTGGCAAAGAGTCGCTACCGTGCAACTCTAACATTGTGCGTGGTGTCTCTTTGTTCCATATCGTGTCTCCCTACCATGATGACTCCATGATCTCAGCGTCAGCTCCACTGCACTCCCTGCAAAAGAATCTTAATACTAACTACATTTAGTGTAAGGGGATCAAGGCTTTCCTATTTTTAGGTAGCTGGTAAAATAACGTCGAAAAAGCAGTTAAGTTTACCATTGGAAATTTTATTCTACTCACAAAACATCGTTTAAAAACTGCACTATTGATAAAAGGAAGTGTTTTAACACAGGATGGTAAAAACCAACTGCGTTCAACAAAAATGTGAACGAATATTCCCTGAATGGGTTTCCAAGTAATACAATGGATCGAAGGATGACCTATGCCATATCACATCTATAATCTAGGTTTAAATTAAGTTTCACAAAAGAGAAAACTATCAAAATGGTCTACAGTGACCCTCAATAATCTTTAATTACTTATCTAACTTGTCGTAAATTACAGTGGCTGATGTGGCGTCTCAATAACCATATAACAGAAAAATCATCGCGTTTCAGATTTTTACTTCAAGTGGCAAATGTGAACACCATGAGCTTTAATTGACCATCGACACTAGTATTACGCAAAAAGGGGGTGTAACAGATGAGACTTCTGCAGTTCTGAGTGAAGCTTTATGCGCTGTTAAGCGGCGTCGCGTGCGTTTATTACCTTGTCGGTGTTCGTCAGGGGGCGGCGGTCAGCACAGCTCCGCTCACCTCGCCGTCTCCGAAGCAACTCTCTCCTAACTTCTCCTTACTGCAGTTTACCGAAGTTGGTTTTTAAAAAAACTATCTGGCTGTGTTTTCATCTGACCAATCAGGGTCTCAATGTTAACCTTAAACTCTGCCTACAAAAATTCTGTCTATCCAATAAGAAACGTTATACTTTTCGTGGTGGGGCAATGTTTTTTTAAGTTTGCAACGTAACAGAGACGCGAAAAAGTCTCACGCTAAAACTTGCGGCAGGGGTTGTCCTAGTGGTTAGCTGGCGACGTGGGTGTCCAGTCCGTCCCTTATCGTAGGGCCTTCTAGCTTAACACGGTTCTGCTCTCGGCTTCTGTTCTCGTTTCTCGCATCGGAACTGCGTCTGTCTCACGGTGGAAAGGTATGACATGCATTTAGGCATTCTTGTGTTAGTCTGTCGTATTCCATTTGCTCACTCGTTACTCGTATTACTTTGGTTAATTTAATGTCACGACATACTACGGGATTTGCTTATCATGTCAGGGTTTTCATGGAAGGTGTTGGATTTGCCTGACACCTTACACAACGTATACGACGCTGTTCTGCGACTTCAGTGTATGCTATATAGTCACTATGGACAGTACCCTTTCCAATAGGCAGCTAAACAGACGGATGTAAGATTGCTGGGCCGAATACTGCGGCGAGCTTACGGGAATGTCTATCGTGTTGTTGAGGTTGTTCTAGCTACACAGAAGCACGTCTATCGTTCTTAAACGGGTGGGCAGCTTGCTCGTCATTAGAGGACCGGAGGTGCCGACTGCAGTTACTTGCCAACATCTGCAACGGTAACACGTCGGCATTGTCTTCAGGCAGGGCTTATTTTCCGTGCGGCGAAAAAAGATGCCAGAGACCTCCGACAGCGCTGTTGTCAGCTCTCAAGTGCGTAGTGCCAAAGGCTTACCGGCATTTCTACCTGAAAGCCATTGTCACCTATAACTGCAGAAATACCGGGCGTTAACAGCAAGACGCGAGCAAAATCACATTACCTGATAGGTCGACGTAGCCAAGAGAAACAGTCGCGCAAAGACAATTTAGTGAAGGTTTCTCCCTGCCCTTACAAACTATATCACGTATGGAATTAATTTAGGAGAGAAAGTAGATGACATCGAGTTAAAGCCATGTATTAGATCTTGTTTCTTTGACACTATTAAGATCAGTTCTCCTGTTTTTGGTAATTAGAGTAGGTTTTTTTTTGCTGCAGTGAGCAAATTGTTTAAATTTGTTCATGTCTGGATGTAGTGTGGTGTGTGGATATTTCTCTGTGGGTGAATGTTTTCCTTCTCTTTATATTCGATGCTTAAGATGTTATTCAGCTGCGTTGTGTCAGCTGACTGCGTTGCTATTCAGGGTAGTTTTATAGTATTCAGCGATTTATTATTCGAACCTATCGTGTTTCATTTTGTGCCAAAGCGTTTTCTGATATTTACAATATTTTATTGAGTTCAATTAAGTATGGTTCTCCAAAACTATTCTTCAGCTGATTTCGGTCGTAATCAGCCACAGAGCAATTAAAATTTAATTGCAGGCATACTTGGTGATACAAACTGCAGAATTTATTTTGTAGCACGCTGTTGACTTTGACGAGTTACTACAGACTGAATTGTTTGCGTGGCGCGTGCTAGTTAAATACATAACGATGTACGACAGGTAAAAAGATAAACCCGTTGCACTTAGTCTGACTTCGGGGACTTGACTTTACCCTCCAATGCAGTGAGGTTGCTGTTTAGAGTGCAGCATAGACTCTAGAGTAAACCTGTTCTGTAAAAAATGAATGCAAAGACTTTATAAATAAGAATTTCTCTTAGAGTCCAGTGTAGCGCTACAGTCTGGAACCGCGCGACCGCTCCGGTCGCAGGTTCGAATCCTGCCTCGGGCATGGATGTGTGTGATGTCCTTAGGTTAGATAGGTTTAAGTAGTTCTAAGTTCTAGGGGACTGATGACCTCCAGTGTAGCTTATGATGTAGCCATTAATTCCCACCCAGAAATTGAGACCTGTTTCCGTGTGATGTGCAGAAGTAGTGAAGCAGGATCCCTCGTTCTCACTCTGTCTACCGTAGAGCTGTATCTTGTGCACGACTGAGGAATACTTGTATTGTGTTGATGTTATTAAGAATGATAATAGAAATTAAAGAAATGAAAAGGGAGAAGCATAGTACCAGCACACAGCAAGCTGCTCTCAAATAACTACAAGGGAACGTCGTGGCTTAACTTCGTTATCCGACGATCGAAGTACCATCAAAATTGTAACGTCCTCTTCCTCTATATAAGACTGCGGAATTGTTTTGCGATTCAGTTCATCTCAGTGGTGCACAGTATGAGTTTTATGAAATGTGGCACGACACCTTTTCTTCTCTTGTCTTCTCATTGGTCTGATGTAACACGCCACGAATTCCTCTCCTGTTCCAACCTTTTCATCTCAGAGTACTACTACAACATAATTCCCCGTTTTTCCCTACAATTTACCCTCTAAAGCTCCATCTAGTATCCCGGAAATTGTTCTCTGATGTCTTAAAAGGTGTCATTTTTCACCTTATCAGTCGACCTCATTTTCAACATTATTCCCTAGCACCACATCTCAAATGCTGCGGGTCTCTTTTGTTCCAGTTTTCCCACAGTCCACGTTTCACAGTCATAAAATGCTGTGCTCCAAACATACACTCTCAGAAATTTCTTCCACAAATTAAGACCTATGTTTGATACTAGTAGACTTCTCTTTGTGAGGAATGCACTTTTTGCCAGTGCAGTCTGTTTTTTTGTCCTCCTTGCTCTACCCATCATGGGTTATTTTGCTGCCCATTTCGTGATCTTCAATTCCGTTGTTAAGGTTTTGGCTGTTCTCATTTCTGATACTTCTCATTACTTCCGTCTTTCTTCAATTTACTCTCCATCCATGTTCTGCACTCATTAGACTGTTTATTCCAGTCAGCAGCATCTGTAATTCTTCTTCACTTTCACTGAGGATAGCAAAGTTATCATCGAATCTTATTATCGGTATCTTTTCATCTTGGGGTTGAAGCTCTTTTGTCCGTGTTTGCTGTAACAACAGATATGCTTTTGGATGAGGTCCGCCTGTAGCAAAACACAATTTTGTTTTTTTATCCCAAACATGCTTCACTACAGTTGCAGCATCATCAGTGGGGTTTTGTTTTATGACTGTTAAACATAAATAATGTTCTTTACTGTTTGTATACATGTAAATGTTTGTTCATAACCAATCCTACTCCCTTTATACTATTTTCTGCTGCTGTTGATGTTGTCCTATACTCACCTGACCAGATACCCTTGTTTTCTTTCCATTTCACTTCACTGACCCCCCTATATCTAGATTGAACCTTAGCATTTCTCTTTCAGATTTTCTAGCTTCCTACAACCTTCAGTCTTCTGACATTCCACGACCGGCCTCGTAGAACGCTACCCTCTATTCTTTACCCCTACTTTTATCAGAAATTGGAATATCTTACTCATATTTTATATTGTCGAACGCTTTTTCCTGGTCGACGAATCCTATGAACGGCTCTTGATTTATACAGGGTGTTACAAAAAGGTACGGCCAAACTTTCAGGAAACATTCCTCACATACAAAGAAAAAAAAATGTTATGTGGACATGTGTTCGGAAACGCTTACTTTCCATGTTAGAGCTCATTTTATTACTTCTCTTCAAATCACATTAATCATGGAATGGAAACACACAGCAACAGAACGTACCAGCGTGAATTCAAGCACTTTGTTACAAGAAATGTTCAAAATGTCCTCCGTTAGCGAGGATACATGCATCCACCCTCCGTCGCATGGAATCCCTGATTCGCTGATGCAGCCCTGGAGAATGTCGTATTGTATCACAGCCGTCCACAATACGAGCACGAAGAGTCTTTACATTTGGTACCGGGGTTGCGTAGACAAGAGCTTTCAAATGCCTCCATAAATGAAAATCAAGAGGGTTGAGGTCAGGAGAGCGTGGAGGTCATGGAATTGGTCCGCCTCTACCAATCCATCGGTCACCGAATCTGTTGTTGAGAAGCGTACGAACACTTCGACTGAAATGTGCAGGAGCTCCATCGTGCATGAACCACATGTTGTGTCGTACTTGTAAAGCCACATGTTCTAGCAGCACAGGTAGAGTATCCCGCATGAAATCATGATAACGTGCTCCATTGAGCGTAGGTGGAAGAAACTAAAATGAGCACTAACATGGAAATTAAGGGTTTCCGTACACATGTCCACATAACATCTTTTCTTTATTTGTGTGTGAGGAATGTTTCCTGAAAGTTTGGCCGTCCCTTTTTGTAACATCCTGTATTCAGTCCTGCTTCGATTATCAACAGCAGCTTCAGAACTGGCACTCTGGTGCCTTTACGATTTCCCAAAGCCAAATTGATCATCATCTAACAGATCTTCAGTTTTGTTTTCCGTTCTTCTGTATATTAATATCATCAGCAACTTCGACGCATGAACTGTTAAGCTGACTGTGCTATAATTATCTCACTTGTTGCCGTTAGCTATCTTGGAAACTGTGTGAACGATGTTTCCCCGAAAGTCTGATGTTATATCGCTAGTCTGATATATTCTGAATGTTGTTGTTGTTGTGGTCTTCAGTCCTGAGACTGGTTTGATGCAGCTGTCCATGCTACTCTACCCTGTGCAAGCCTCTTCATTTCCCAGTACCCACTGCAACCTACATCCTTCTGAATCTGCTTAGTGTAGTCATCTCTTGGTCTCCCTCTACGATTTTTACCCTCCACGCTGCCCCCCAATACTAAATTGGTGATCCCTTGATGCCTCAGAACATGTCCTACCTACCGATCCCTTCTTCTGGTCAAGTTGTGCCACAAACTTCTCTTCTCCCCAATCCTATTCAATACTTCCTTATTAGTTATGTGATCTACCCATCTAATCTTCAGGATTCTTCTGTAGCACCACATTCCGAAAGCTTCTATTCTCTTCTTGTCCAAACTATTTATCGTCCATGTTTCACTTCCATACATGGCTACACTCCATACAAATACTTTCAGAAATGTCTTCCTGACCCTTAAATCTATACTCGATGTTAACAAATTTCTCTTCTTCAGAAACGCTTTCCTTGCCATTGCCAGTCTACATTTTATATCCTGTCTACTTCGACCATCATCAGTTAGTTTGCTCCCCAAATAGCAAAACTCCTTTACTACTTTAAGTGTCTCATTTCCTAATCTAATTCCCTCAGCATCACCCGACTTAATTCGACTACATTCCATTATTCTCGTTTTGCTTTTGTTGATGTTCATCTTATATCCTCCTTTCAAGACACTATCCATTCCGTTCAACTGCTCTTCCAAGTCCTTTTCTGTCTCTGACAGAATTACAATGTCATCGGCGAACCTCAAAGTTTTTATTTCTTCTCCATGGATTTTAACACCTACTCCGAATTTTTCTTTCGTTTCCGTCACTGCTTGCTCAATATACATCGGGGAGAGGCTACAACCCTGTCTCACTCCCTTCTCAACCACTGCTTCCCTTTCATGTCCCTCGACTCTTATAACTGCCATCTGGTTTCTGTACAAATTGTAAATAGCCTTTCGCTCCCTGTATTTTACCCCTGCCACCTTTAGAATTTGAAATAGAGTATTCCAGTTAACATTGTCAAAAGCTTTCTCTACGTCTACAAATGCTAGAAACGTTGGTTTGCCCTTCCTTAATCTAGCTTCTAAGATATTGTCGTAGGGTCAGTATTGCCTCACGTGTTCCAAAATTTCTACGGAATCCAAACTGATCTTCCCCGAGGTCGGATTCTACTAGTTTTTCCATTCGTCTGTAAAGAATTCACGTTAGTATTTTGCAGCTGTGACTTATTAAACTGATAGTTCGGTAATTTTCACATCTGTCAACGCCTGCTTTCTTTGGGATTGGAATTATTATATTCTTCTTGAAGTCTGAGGGAATTTCACCTGTCACATACATCTTGCTCACCAGATGGTAGAGTTTTGTCAGGACTGGCTCTCCCGAGGCCGTCAGTAGCTCCAATGGAATGTTGTCTACTCCGGGGGCTGCTGCCCCTCTTCAGGAACCACACGTTTGTCTGGCCTCTCAACAGATACCCTTCCGTTGTGGTTGAACCTACTGTACGACTATCTGTATCGCTGAGGCACGTAAGACTCCCCACCAACGGCAAGGTCCATGGTTCTGCATACCAACCTGAATACCAGTCAAATAATGACGATAACCGATCTTAACAACGGTTCGAGAAAGTCACTTTGTAGAGTGCTCCTGCGTGAGTGAGCTTAATAGACTGGCCTACGGTGGTGTTCTGAAATCATTCAGATTCTGAAGCCCTTCGTTCCGAAGAACGTCATAGTAATCCACCAGATATTGCAGAATGAGCAATATTTAAATACTACTGCTTTCTGTCTACATGATCACCGATACTTCCGTTCTGATAAAACTATGTGCCCGAACCGAGCTGGAGCCCGGAACCTTGCTTTTCGCACAACGTTCTTCCGACTAAGCTATCCAGGTACGACTGAACATTCGCAGTTACCGCTTTACTTCTGCCCGTATTTCTCTCCTACCTTCTGGAAACATGATCACCTGCCAACAGAAAAGGGCAATATTGCGTATCTGACATAAGTGCACTACTGGCCATTAAAATTGCTACACCAATAAGAAATGTAGAAGATACACGGGTATTCATTGGACAAATATATTATACTAGAACTGACATGTGATTACACTTTCACGCAAATTGGGTGCATAGATCCTGAGAAGTCAGTACCCAGAACAACCACCTCTGGCCGTAATAACCGCCTTGATACGCCTGGGCATTGAGTCACACAGAGCTTGGATGACGTGTACAGGTACAGCTGCAGATGCAACTTCAACAAAATACCACAGTTCATCAAGAGTACTGACTGGCGTATTGTGACGAGCCAGTTGCTCGGCCACCATTGACCAGACGTTTTCAGTTGGTGAGAGATGTGGAGAATGTGCTGGCCAGGGTAGCAGTCGAACATTTTTTGTATCCAGAAAGGCCCATACAGGACCTGCAACATGCGGTCGTGCATTATCCTGCTGAAATGTCGGGTTTCGCAGGGAGCGAATGAAGGGTAGATCCATGGGTCACAACACATCTGAAATGTAACGTCCACTGTTCAAAGTGCCGTCAGTGCGAGGAAGAAGTAACCGAGAGGTGTAACCAATGGCACCCCATACCATCAAGCCGGGTGATACGCCACTAGGGCGATGACGAATAGACGCTTCCAATGTGCGTTCACCGCGATGTCGCCAAACACGGATGCGACCATGATGATGCTGTAAACACAACCTGGATTCATCCGACCCAGGTTCGTCGTTAAGTACACCATCGCAGGCGCTCCTGTCTGTGATGCAGCGTCAAAGGTAACCACAGCCATGGTTTCCGAGGTGATAGTCCATGCTGCTGCAAACGTCGTCAATCTGTTCGTGCAGATGGTTGTTGTCTTGTAAACGTCCCCATCTGTTGAGTCAGAGATCCAGATGTGGCTGCACGATCCGTACAGCCATGCGGATAAGATGTCTGTCATCTCGACTGCTACTGATACGAGGCCGTTGGGATCCAGTACGGCGTTCCGTATTAACCTCCTGAAGCCACCGATTCTATATTATGCTAACAGTCATTGGATCCCGACCAACGCGAGCAGCAATGTCGCGATACGATAAATCGCAATCGCGATAGGCTAGAATCCGACATTAATCAAAGTCGGAAACGTGATGGTACGCATTTCTCTTCCTTACTCAAGGCATCGCAACAACGTTTGACCAGGCAACGCCGATCAACTGCTGTTTGTGTATGAGAAATCGATTGCAAACTTTCCTCATGTGAGCACGTTGTAGGTGTCGCCACCGGCGCCAACCTTGTGTGAATGCTCTGAAAAGCTACTCATTTGCATATCACAGCATCTTGTTCCTGTCGGTTAAATGTCGCGTCTGTAGCACGTCATCTTCGTGGTGTACCGATTTTAATGGCCAGTAGTGTAATACATGGCTTCAGTTACGAAACTTGAGCAGTGGGGAATCTGTCGTTTCTTTCACGAGTACAGACATGAACTAAATTCGTCTCCGTGCCGGGGACACCTCTGTGATGTGATGCGGCCCTTGCAGGCCCCTGCTGTGACTGACTGGCTGTGTTCCCGGGTCGACGCTCGCCTCGCAGTGGCTGGCTGGCGCTGTACAGCCACTCCTGGCCGGCACGCCAGCTGACAACGTCGCTGAGGTCGCAGACGCTGTTTGGCCGCGTGACACACTTCGCAAAGCGCCGCTCCTGACCGAAGTCAGGCGCCAGCCCCGCGCAGGCGATTCCCGGGGAACCCCAGAGACTCTCTACTGTCCTCCAGGAAAGAACACACGCACGGTTTCTCGTCGGCAATGTGTTTTCTCCGAGCATGGTACTCGTATCCAACACTAATACAGATACCTGAGTGTTTACTGTATTATTCCCACCTTATAAACCTCGATACCCAGCCGTGCGAAAGTGTGAATTTACAGACAGATCATCAGGCATCAAAGATGGGACTATATAGTCAGCAGTTTCCGAGCGTTGCAGAGTTATAGGAAAACAAGAGGATCGTGAAGTACAAGAAACGCCAATAGCGCAACCAGGTGTCTTAAAAGCGTATTATCTCTCTCTCACTCACTCTCTCCCCCTCTGCGCATGTGTGTGTCTTTGTGTGTGTGTGTATGTGGGTGTGTGTGTGTGTGTGTTTGAAGCGATTTTTATATTTTAACTTGCTCAAATTTTATAGTTATGCCACGTTTTTCCACCCCCATCTCCTGAAAATTTCAGCACAGGCTCTAAAGTCATAGCTCTCGTGCGGCCACACCAACACATCATTGCCACCATGTCATCAAAAACCGCTGTTACTTAAATGACCCGTGTTTGGATTAATTAAGAACAAATGTTTAACAGATGTCACACTTACAACGGGAAATCGGTTACAGATATCACTCATTTGTGATTATTTAACCTTCAAACGTACATCTGGTGGAATTTTTTGATAGTGAAAGAAAAGACGACAAAAGGGGGTCTTTGTGTAAGTAAAGTTTCGTTCAGAGGCGTCAACACACCCAGAGCATACTTTGTGGAATTAGGGGATACCAGTACATGCTGCTCTAATCTGTTGCGTCTGTTGCTGTGTAGAGTGGATACAAATGTTCTCTTTGACAAGTCAATGCTGCGCAACCTCAATAATAACTGTGTAGAAAGCGGACTCTTTTAATATTTGTTAATTTACTTTCTATTCTAAGAAATATGGAAGTAATGTGGGGAATCTCATGACGGTGTCACTTAATAGTTTCATTAGTACATTATTTGGAAGTAATGTTCTATTTCTGGAATAGGCAAATGGTTTCCTCGTGTTCGTTAATTCGAAGCGTCATTGCACAGTGAGAAAGACACTGTTGCAGCAGCGATTCTGCTGACACTGTGTAGGTGACAGAAAATGACGGACATATGAGTTTAAGAATAGTTCTTTGGCTGACGACATCTCTACATCGTAACACGAGTGATTTTGTTTGTGGAGTTGTTCGCTATTACTTCTCGCAATTGGATTTTGCATGTGGCAGTGTATAAATGACAGCTATCGGCAGGCGCATAATGTCACTTTCAAGTTAAAAGTGTCACCAGATTTTACTCTTACACTATGTTTTAAACTACGAGACGGTTGTTAACGATCAAACAACCTCCCTGCTACGTCGGTCTGTGAGAAATCACATTACTGCGCTGTGGGTGCGACAGCGGTTGCCCTCATAGCCTACAAAATACGAAACAACTTACTGATCCTTTGTGTAACGTAACGGAAAGAATATCGATACAGACAATAGGTTCACTGTTTTTCAAATAAACAGCCGCAGCCTTGTAGAACCACCGACCTTCAAATTAGTGTACAACAGAATATCAGTGCGATACATGTTCAAACAGATCAACGCGTGAAACTGTTAAGAGCTGGTCTTTTCCCGTAAGTATGGCCTGCATCACTTATACTGAACAGTGTCTACGACGTCAAGTAAGTCGTTTAAGTGTTTACAAATTTTTATGTCTTACAGCTTCAAATATAGGGCGTGTTCAAAAAGTATCTCCGCAATGCCGTATGATAGACGAGCGTGCCGTATGATTGTTCGCCTGCCTGGGATACTTCCCTTAAAATAGGGGACACTTCCAACATTTAATGCGAAAATTTGTAAGTAAAAATGAATATTCAATAGATTAATAACCTGTATTTCACTAACTTTCATTTCGGTATATTCACTGCGGTATACGGCACACTCAGCTAACAATCATGCGGCACTGCGGAGAGACTTTTTGAACACCCGGTATGAGTCACATCCATGTGTACTAATAATCAATTAGGAGAGAATATTTTAAAGTTTTGTTTAAGTCGTTGCAGGTCCCACTCTGATTCACTGGTAAACTTTTACAAGGAAGCAATGGAAGATGACGAATTTACATCCCTACTCGTGTTCAATGACGAGGCGACGTTCGACATAAACGGTCAAGTGAATCGTCACAGCGTGGATATTGAAAGAGTAGATACTCCGAAGTTGATTGTCCTCACTGCTGTTTCACCCGAAAGATGTAAGGGCACTATTTTTTTTTCACTGCATAAGTGGAACGTTGCAAGAGTGGTTGTTTCCTAAATGATGGCTGATATCTCAGACTTCATATCTCAACAAGACGGAGCCCCGCCTCATAGGCTTAGAGTGGCGCGTTGCCATCTGGCGGAGGAACTTCCCAACACGTGGATTGTGTGCTCTGCGCTCAGCAGGGTTTGGCACTCTTCAGGTGGCCCCTAAGGGCTCCTGGGCCTACAGTTGGTATTTCTTTTTTGTTTAGTGATATATGAAACACGACTTTTACGTACCAACTTTGGCCGACAACACTGACTGAATTCAAGGATCGCATCACAGCTACGCCGCCAAAAATAGGGACATGCTCGGATATGTATCGGCCGAGTAACACGAGGACAACACACAGAACATTTGTAATGTTATGTAAGGAACTCTAAAACGTAGTTTTCCATACACTACTTTTATGTTCTATGTTGTGGAATACAATTACCCAAAACACGATGAATAATTTGCAAAAAAAAAAAAAAGGTTCAAATGGCTCTGAGCACTATGGGGCTTAACTTCTGAGGTTATCAGTCCCCTAGAACTTAGAACTACTTAAACCTAAGTAACCTAAGGACACCACACACATCCATGCCCGAGGCATGATTTGAACCTGCAACCGTAGCGGTCGCATGGTTCAAGACTGTAGCGCCTAGAACCGCTCGGCCACTTCGGCCGGCAATAATTTGCAGACAGCCTGTATAATGAACTGACGACGCTGAGCTTATATTCCACTTTCTGGGTGGGCGTGTTCTAATTAAGCGTGAACGGGGACGCTTACTACTAGGTGTTTGCAATGCAAAGCAAAGGTACTGAGAAATTTTGGAAGATCTAGAATTTCCTTTGTAGCAATAACCATGCATTTCTTCAAATGTTTCTAAACCGCAGCCCGCTCTGTTTGCAGCAGTTATCCGCCAGCTGGTGAACGTGGCGCACAGGTACATGGAGTGTTCCGTGACTTTCGGGACGCATTCTGTTGTGTTGCCCTATCACCTAGTGAACAGTACGAGCTTACAGAACCATTTTTGTGACTAGATTGAAGACAGTCTAAAAAGTGAAGTCCTGTATGTAGCGCGGGGTAGTTCGCGAGGGCGTGCTCCTGGACGGTAATTAAGTTTTACATGGACTCCGAACCACGGTGAAATGTTTGACATCTGCAGAGACAAAATCAGAGTCGTAACAATTCCAGTACCAATTGAGAATTGGGCTCCGGATCATTGGTGATCAATCTTATACACCAGCTTGTTACCAATCAGTAGATAAAACTGGAACAAAGGAACAGATTTCTCCAGAAAAGAAGGTTCTCTGAGGTGCATAATGGCTTTTTTTCCCATCCATTTTTTGTGAGCTGGACTGCGCTTTCTGTTCCTTCTTACCTCTTCTTAGTTTCTTACTCTTTCTTAGTGGATGCATTTTCTACCGGTAATGAACACCACTGCGTTTAGAAAGTGCATAGAATTTTCTTGTGGCTACCTCTCGGCAACGGTACGCTCCAACACGAAGTCACTGGGAAAAAATTAGTCGACTCGCAAATGATTCATGTACTGATTTTTCCCCATTAATTAACAACAGAAGGCACTGATGACGCTGTTTAAATGAAAAGCAGTACGCTTGTTCCATGAATGCAGATCAAAGCCTCCATACGCGTAAGTGACGATATTAACAGTTGATTAAATTATTAGTTTGTAGCTGAGGAACCAACAGATAAAAATACACACGAAAAAGGTAACAACAGAGATTAGTAATCTTATTTTCTCACAGTTTTGTAAGGCTAATAGCTGGAGTTTCAAAGAGCGAAAAATGATTGTATGTCTCTGATTCAGTGCTTGAAGGAAAGAAAATTATACTGTTGACACCATACAGTGTTGCGCTGTAATATGATGTACTAGGGCTGAGATACGTTGAAAATTTGTTTGCGCTGCGTCAGTCGGACATAGTTTACTACCGTTCCGGTTTTTGAGATTTGTGGATATTTATTTGTGCCTTGAGTGAGGCGAAAAGAATGCCTGATGTGTCACATTCTCTAAATTATCAAATCAGAAATACTGATTATAACATTTTCTAAGTTTCTCTCTTCTTTATTTGTATCCTTCATACATATTTCTACTACAGTTGGCTACATATAGAGTATCTAGTATACAAACTATGTAGTATACAGAGTATGTAGTACATAGACTATGAGTCAAGACTGTTCACTCAACCTAAACCTGGAAACTTAATTTTCAAATTTTGTTTATTTTTCAGTGTTGTGTAGTATTGCCCATTTCCACTGTAGAACGCCAGAACGAAATGATTATGGCAAAGAATAAAACTAAAAAACTACACTCCTCCCGAACAGCCCATGAAGGCCCAACGGAACCGACAGACGCCGTGTCATCCTCAGACCACAGGCGTCACTGGATGCAGACATGGAGGGGCATGTGGTCAGCACACCGCTCTCCCAGCCGTATGTCAGTTTCCGAGACCAGAGCCACTGCTTCTCACTCAGGTTGCTCCTCAGTTTGCCTCACAAGGGCTGAGTGCACCGCGCTAGCCAATAGTGCCCGGCAGACTGGATGGTCACCCATACAAGTGCTAGCCCAGCCCGACAGCGCTTAACTTCGGTCATCTGACGGGAACTGGTGTTATCACTGCGGCAAGGCCGTTGGCACTATGCCAAAGAATACGAGTTAGAAATGAGTCGAGGCTGAAGCCGTATTTTTTTAGATAATACCAAAGCGCCAAGGTAATGCACAGGGAACGTAAATAGAAATGGGAGTAAGAACGGCGTTGGTTTTGGAGGACGAGAATGCTTTACAGTTTCCGTTTTGTAGTTATTTTATGAAGTATACAATACTGGGGACTACACACAAATGGTTCAAATGGCTCATGGCTCTGAGCAGTATGGGACTTAACTTGTGAGGTCATCTGTCCCCTAGAACTTAAAACTACTTAAACCTAACTAACCTAAGGACATCCCACACATCCATGCCAGAGGCAGGATTCGAACCTGCGACCGTAGCAGTTGCGTGGTTCCAGACTGTAGCGCCTAGAACCGCTCGGCCACCCCGGCCGGCGTACTACACACAAAAAACATGCAGATCGGTGTTCCACTCACAGATGGAAGATGAAAGTTCTTGGTCAATAATGGTACCTCTGCCTTGCAGTGGTACTCAGTGGTCTTTGTATAATAATAATAATAATAATAATAATAATAATAATAATAATAATAAATATATAATTAATAAGTCATTTATTTCTTTCGAATGTGTAACCAATAATTTATTATTCAGGAGGAAACCTAATAAAAGAAAAGTAAAATGAATTTAAATATCTCATTTGCATACGCAAATCACTTTCTTAACCTTTTTTACCTTTTGTGTTGTTTGAAGTGAAGATCAGTAGACTCTTAACGTGCTGGAAAAACGTTTAGTTTGCGATGTTAACATCTCAGGGGAATGGAAAATTGTCTTCTCACCTCGCGAGAAAATTCAGATCAGTTCTAATTTCGTGGGTATCGCGTTGACAACGTAAGAAAAAATGTAGAAAAGCAAAATCTGTTACATTTTATAAATTGGAGACTAATAACTGTTACTATGAAATGAAAGCGGAAATGCCAAATTAAGCAATTATCATTTCACAAAAATATGTATTTTATATAGACATCTCACAGTTTTGAACAAAATAAAGAATTGTGCCGTATTTCGGCGAAACATGTAGAAAGTACAGTAATCTCAGCTCAATTCTGGAGCGAAAGAAAAATATTCATTGTAAAGTCATTTCGGTAATCGCAGTTGCCGATAATAATGACACAACTAAACAAATTCCTAACAGGAATGCAATTTCAGCTCACTTGAAACAAAATGGAAGAATATAGCAGTCTGATAGCGTAAGATTCTGTCGGAAAGGCGGGCGACTAAAGAGAGAGAAAGAAAAGACCAGCGCGCATTCTTTATATAGGACAAAATACAGATGATAATGCTACACCATTCTCGTTATCCTGGGCGTGCATATTCGCTGACTTGCAGCGCAGTTAATTGGCACAAAGTTTAAATTATATTTTTAACTTTTGATATTGGGATAGGAAAGGAAAAATAGTACATTATTACGTCGCGGGCAGGGCACAATATTACATTTGTTGAAGGATTACGTAGATGTTCTGGCGACACTCTCATCGTAAATAATCAGCAGCATTAATCTAAAGATGAACCGTAAGTGTAATGACGAGGGGCGTTGAATAAGAGATGCAACACTTTTTTTTGAAAGCAGGCTGGTTTTATTCAGGCTTCGTGTACACCATATTATTCCCCATTTTTTGAGCTACAGCACCCTAATTTTCAACATAATCCCCGTTCAATGCGACTGACTTACGTCACCTTACTTCGAGGGCCTGCATGCCCATATCATACCACTCCACTCGTCGACGTCGGAGCCAACGTCTTGCTGCGTCAATAGTGTCCTCACCATCCATGTACTGCTACCTACGGAGTGCATCCTTCATTGAGTGAGACAGATGGAAGTCGGAAGGTGCGAGATCCAGACTGTACTGTGAGCTCCTCTCGGGAGTGCAGACTTGTGTAAAACCTTGCGTAGTCTTGGAGAAGGAGAAGCTCGTTAGCATTTTTGTGGAGACGAACACGCTAAAGTCGTTTCTTCAATTTCCTGATGGTAGCACGACACACTTCAGAGTTGGACGTTGCACCATGATGGAGGACATCGAACAGAATAACCGCTTCAGAGTCTGACAAGACGGTCGGCTCGACTTTACTGGCTGAGGATGTGGCTTCGAAACTTTTCTTCGGAGTGGAGGTGGAGTAGTGCCACTCTGTATGTAATGTGGCAGAATAAATGGTCAGATTCGCACCTTACATGAGGCCTTTATACATCGCAACGAGAAGGTGAAGATACCTAACGTAATTCGGCGGTTATGACAACATTTGTCTATCAATATGTAATGCAAAATGGGTTACAGCCAATCAATGGTAATTAACACACCGTTCCTATGTAATGCATATTTTTGAGCCGAAGGTGGAACAGGGAACAGGAGTCGCTTTTAGTTTTGAAAAGCCTGGCGTAACAAAGGCGTGCTGCAGGGGTTACAATGGAATCCACTTAAAGGGGTGGCAGGAGGAAGGTCAGCGACCCTGGGCCAGGTGATTTGGGCCAGAGGACTGTGTGTAGTGGCACATCTGCACAATGGACAGAGAAAAAGCTTTAGAAAGCTGCGTTTCGGGATTCCTACGGGATACGAACAAGAGATGCATTTCGTTCAGTGAGTGCAACACAAGAAAGGTCAATGTACTTTAGGCATGTAGAACAGGCACGAAATGTCCGACTGACGGAAATGCACTAGGAAGGAGAAAAATACCAAAGTTTCGATGTAGTTTTATAGACAGGACATTGCGATTGGTAGAGAGAGTTTCTGCAAAATAAGAGGAACGCTCCTATTGGTTATAAAAGGGCCGTGATGTGAAAAACGAATGAAGCCAAGTGGGGGGAAGGCAGTTCTGCCATGAGTAGGACAAGAGAGAAATTTTCAGGAGGACTCTTCTCTTAACTGGAGTCAAGTGCAGAACGGAGTGCTTAACGCTCTGTACGACACAGAGAAGAAATTTGTGTCGGCACTGCGTTCACAACGGCTGCACTTCAGCTAGAAATTAGCTATGGCAACGTTCAGCTCCAACTGTGGAGAAACGAACCAGCTAGATTAGTTAATTAATCTTACAGGAACTGACAGGGCACTGTAATATGCACGCTGCTCCAACCATGTGGCACATAATAAGACTAGAGCTGAGTACATGTTTTCTCGCATATCGAGAAACATAGGGAAAGTTTCTGCTGGGAAGTTCAGCAAGGGCCAGATTAGTTTTGTAGGACTTTCAGTGGGAGAGAGCAGCCTTGCAGACAGCAGCACATCGCAGCTTAAGGTGTATACCGCGTGCAGAGGCGTAAACTTCGTTGGTTCACCAGCTTGCGTCCACTGTAAACTCGAGAGGCATTGGGTAATCTTGTGCTCAAATTTGTCACTTAACTAACCATCTACTGTATACTTTATTGCCATCCTAAATAGTACCGATCTTTGAACAGGAATCGGACGTATGTGTAAGGAGCAATTTGGTAAAGAAACTTCCAATTAAACTTTCATAATATTGTGTTTAGGATTAATGTTCTTTGAGAGAGTTTGTTTTTAACAATTTGTGTATAAAATTATTTCACTTTTTGATGTTGGCAATATGCGTTATCCATTGCACTGTTTTTATGTTGCCGAGTTGAAAACTGTGGAAAACCGTGTAATTTTGTGAAAAAAATTGCAACATTAAACGTGTCATTTCACTTTACACAGTTGTTCTCAATTCTAGAATAAGCAGAACCGCACCTTACACGTGAACTGCCGTTTTGTTTCCGTTTTGAAGAGATGAACCGATGATGCATCGTCAATGTCGATGTTGGACAAGAAATTGTCACCATCACCCTCGTAACGCTCAAGAAATTCCTCACAGGTGGTCCTTCGTTGCTCTTTACGGTCTTCTGTTAGGCGGCGAGAAACCCAGCAGGCTCACACAGCTTTGAGTATTCCGGCTGGTGGTAGAATGTGTCAGCACTACCAACGGAGATACACAGCTGAGCAGCGTCCGCACGTTCCTACATTACAAGAGGTTCAGCTGTTTGTGGCCGGCCGGCGCTCCGGAAATGGGACACTTTCGCGTGACACTGTTGCGGAGATGACAGACACCTCGCTCAATGAATCACCGCGTTTCTGTTCACTGCCAAGTGAACTGGCATCCCGCGAAAAGTAACTCAGTGACAGCTCGCTGCTTGGAACGCACCTCTGTTACAGACGTCATGAAACTACCTGAAGCGGAAATATTCCATGATGTCTCACAACAAATTCTGCGTTTTTTCAACCGAAACTGGACAAGAAAATATGTCTTGCATTGCTTATTAAACAACCCTCGTATATTGTTTAGTCAAAATAGACTGGCAATAAAGCCTTTAAGGATCTAAACACAAGTAATTACTCGAAAAGTTGGGGAGAGATCTGGCAACCTTGCTGGCCAAGGTACGATTCGGCAAGTACAAAGACAAACAGTAGAAAATCTCGCCGTTTACGGACGGGCATTATCTTGTTGAAACGTAAGCCCAGGATGACCTGCCATGCAGGACAACAAAACGGGTTTCAGAATATCGTAGACGTATCGCCTTGTTGTAAGGGCGCTGTGGATGATAACTAAACATGTGCTGCTGGTTGTCGGATCGTGCAGGGGGCGACGGGCACGCTGGTATCCGACAACTGTCTGGGCCTGGAATCTCATTCACCGGATTACAGTTGCCTTCAGTGATGAGTCCCGCTTCATATTAATTCCTGCTGACCAGGAGACGTGTATGGAGTCGCAACCGGACACTGGTTGGATACCGACCTGACTGTCGTCCTCTATACGATCCGACAACCAGGACTGATGGTCTGGGGTGTAATTTTTCATCTTTTTTCTTTCGAAATTCTTCCAATCCATATTTGGCATACAGCAAACCAGTGCTTAACATTATTGGTTAAAAACAGTTTGGTTGCAATTTTATTTTTTTATTTTTTAACTACGCGTTTCACCTTATTTAGGCATCTTCAAGTTATTTTAATTTGGTATTTCTTAGAAGGATCCTTTAGCCAGTGTAGCGAAAGGGCGCCGTTGAATATATCAGGCCAACATCGCCTTTGTTATAGTTTTTACTGAGTTTAACGAAGGCGATGTTGGCGTGATATGTTCGACGATGCCCTTTCGCTACACCGACTAAACGATCCTTCTAAGAAATACCAAATTAAGATAACCTGCAGATACCTAAATAAGGTGAAACGCTTAGCTGAAAAAAAATGCTGCTACACTGTTTTCAACCAATACTATTTCTTTCTTTTCCTCTCTCTCTCTCTTTTTTTTTTTTAAAAAAAATCAGTGTTTTGACTGGTATGATGCGGCTCGCCACGAATTCCTCTCCTGCTCCAACCTCCTCATTTCAGAGCAGCACTTGCAACCTAAGTCCTCAATCATTTGCTGCATATACTGCAATCTCTGTCTTCCTCTACACTTTTTGCCCTCTACAGCTCCTTCTAGTACCATGGGAGTCAGTCCTTGACGTCTTAGCAGACGTAATATCATTTTGTCCCTTCTCCTTCTCAGTACTTTGGCACGTATTTCTTTCCTCTCAGATGCTGCGCAGGATCTTCTCATTCCTTACGTTATCAGTCCACCTAATCTTCAACATTTGTTTGTAGAACACACCTCAAATGCTTCATTCTCTTTTGTTCCTATTTTGCCACAGACAGTGTTTCACTACCATAAAATGATGTGCTTCAAACGTACATCCTCAGAAATTACTTCCTCAGATATTTGATACCATTTCCCTTAGTCAGCAAAGCCCTTTTTGCCACTGTTAGTCTGCTTTTGAAGTTCCTCCTTGCTCCGTCCATCACTGGCTATTTTTCTGCCTAGGTATTAGAATTTATTAACTTCATCTACTTCATGACCATCAATCCTGATGTCAAGTTTCCCACTGCTATGATTTCTGCTAATTATCATTAATTTCTTCTTCTGTACTCATTAGACTGGTCAATTCACTCAGCAGATCACGTAAATTTTCTTCACTTTCACTCATGATAGCAATGTCATCAGCGAATTTTATCGTTGATATTCTTTCACCTTGAATTTTAATTCTACTCTTGAACCTTCATTTCCATCATTGTTTCTTCGATTTACCGACTGAACAGTAGGGGCGAAAGAATACATCCCTGTCTTTCATCCTTTTAATCCGAGCACTTTGATCTTGGTCGCCACTCATATTATTCCCTCTTGGCTCTTGTATATATTGTACATTACCCGTCTCTCCCTATGGCTTACCTGCATTTTTCTCAGAAGTTCGAAAATGTTGCACCATTTTCCTTTGTCGAACGCTTTTTCCAGTTCAACAGTTATCAACCCAATTCCGGTATCTTTACCTTTCGTAAATCCAAACTAATTGTCCTCTAACACATCTTCAATTTTCTTTTCCATTCGTGTGTAGATTATTCTTGTCAGCAACTAGGATGCGTGAACAGTTAAGTCGATTGTGTGATAATTCTCGCACTTGACAACTCTACCTGTCGTCGGAATTGTGTGGATGAAAACTTTCCGAAAGTCAGATGATATATCGCCATACTCATACGTTCTGTACACCAATCTGAATTGTTTTGTTGCCGCTTCCCCCGATGGTTTTAGAAATTCTGATGGACCGTTATTTATCCCTTCTGTCTTACTTGCTCTTAAGTCATTCAAAGCTCTCTTAAATTACGATTCTAATACTGGATCCTCTGTCTCTAGTAAATCGCTTCCTGTTTCTTCTTCTATCACCCCAGCCAAATCTTCCCCCTTCAATATACTCTTCCCACCTATCCGCTCTCTCCTCTGCATTCAGTAGTGGAATTCCGGTTGCACTCTTAATGTCACCACTCTTGCTTTTAATTTCACCGAAGATTAATTTGACTTTCCTGCATGCTGAGTCAGTCCTTCCGACAATCATTTCTTTTTTTGATTTCTTCACATTTTTTATGCACCCATTGCGTCTTAGCTTCCCTGAACTTCCTATTTATTTCATTCTTTACCGACTTTTATTGCTGTACTCTTGAATTTCCCTGGACATTTTGGTACTTCCATCTTTCATCGATCAACTGAACTATTTCATCTGTTACCCAAGGTTTCTTCACTGTTAATTTATTTGTAGCTCCTTTTTTCTTTCCATCTCCTGTGAAAGCTCTTTCTAGAGATTCATTCCTTTTCATCTGTACTGAGCCATTCCTTATTGCTGTACCTATAGCCTTAGAGAACTTCAAGCGAATCTCATCATTCCTTAGTAGACCCTACGTCCCGTAGCTGAGCGGTTCTAGGCGCTGCAGACCGGAACCGCGTGACTGCTACGGTCGCAGGTTCGAATCCTGCCTCGGACATGGGTGTGTGTGATGTCCTTAGGTTAGTTAGGTTTAAGTAGTTCTAAGTTCTAGGGGACTTATGACCTCAGATGTTAAGTCCCATAGTGCTCAGAGCCATTTTTAGACCCTACGTCCATAGCCCACTTCTTTGCGTATTGATTCTTCCAGACTAGTCTCTTAAAGTTCAGCTTGCTCTTCATCACTACTACTTTGTGATCGGAGCCTATATCTGCTCCTGGGTACGCCTTACAATCCAGTGTCTGATTTCGGAATCTCTGTCTGACCATGATGTAATCTAATTGAAATCTTTCCGTACCTCTGGGCCTTTTCCAAACATACCTCCTCCTCTTGTGATCCTTTATTACAGTATTCGCTATTACTAGCTAAAACTTGTTACATAACTCAATTAGTGTCTCTCCTACTTCTTTCCTTGTCCCAAGTCCACATTCTCCTGTAACCCTTTTTCCTACTCCTTGCCCTACAATTGCATTCCAGTCCCCCATGACTATTAATGTTCATCTCCTTTTACATACTGTGTCACCTCTTCAGTATCCTCATATACTTTCTCTATCTCTACATCTTCAGCTTGCGATGACGCCATGTACACCTTAACTATCGTTTTTGGTGTTGGTTTGCTGTCGATTCTGATAAGAACAATCCTATCGCTGAGCTGTTCACAGTAACACAGGCTCTGCCCTATTTTCCCCTTTACAACGAATCCTACTCCCGTTACACCATTTGCTGCTGCTGCTGTCGATTTTACCCCTGCTGCTGTTGATTTTACCCTATACTCATCTGACCTTGCATTTCACTTTACTGACCTCTACTATATCTAGACTGAGTATTTGCGTTTCTCTTTTCAGATTTTCTAGCGTCCCTACTACGTTCAAGCTTCTGATATTATTCGCCCCGACTCGTAGACCGTTATCCTTTCGTTGTTTATTCAGTCTTTTTCTCGTTATCACCTCCCCTTTGGCAGTCCGCTCCCAGAGATCCGAATGGGGGACTATTCCGGAATATTTTGCCAATGGGGAGACTATCATGACATTTTTTTCAATTACAGGCCACATGTCCTTTGGTTATGGAGTGTAGCCGTGTATGGAAGTGAAATATGTACGATAAATAGTTTGGACAAGAAGAGAATAGAAGCTTTCGAAATGTCGTACTACAGAAGAATGCTGAAGATTAGATGGGTAGATCACATAACTAATGAGAAGGTATTGAATAGAATTGGGGAGAAGAGGAGTTTGTGGCACAACTTGACTAGAAGAAGGGATCGGTTGGTAGGAAATGTTCTGAGACATCGAGGGATCACCAATTTAGTATTGGAGGGCAGCGTGTAGGGTAAAAATCGTACAGGGTGATCAAGAGATGAATACACTAAGCAGATTCAGAAGGATGTAGGTTGCGGTAGGCACTGGGAGACGAAGAAGATGGCACAGGATAGAGTAGCACGGAGAGCTGCATCAAACCAGTCTCTGGACTGAAGACCACAACAACAACACGTCCTTTGGTTACAATTTATGTGTCCTTAATGCAGTGGTGCAGTGGTTTCAATTGCCTCCTGCGTCCTCATGCCGTTGATCGTTGCTGATTCTTCCGGCTTGAGGGGCAGTTTCCCACCCCAAGGACAAAAGAGTGACCTGAACCTCTGTCCGCTCTTCCTCCTTTTTGACAAGGCCGTTGGCAGACGGATAGTGACTTCTTATGCCGGAAATCTTCGGCCCCCAATGCTTTTTATTAATCAGCACTTAATCGGTGGATGGTTTCGAACGCGGGGCGAGGAGGTTTCGATCAGCAGTCAAAGATGCTACCCGTAGACCACGGGTGCTTTTCATAGCGCGACGGTTTTTGTTGACATTTGTGGCACCCTTACAGCACAGCTGTACGTCGGCTACATTCTACGCCCCATTTTGTTGCCTTTCATGACAAACCGCCCTGGGGTTTTATTTTAGGAACACAATGTTACTCCGCGCACTGCGACAAATCATACTGCTTTCTTCGTGCTTGCCAAACGCTTCCTTGTCCAGCAAGGTCGTCGGATCTATCTGAATTGAGAACGTTTGGAGCATTATCGGTAGCGCCCTCCAACCAGCTAGGGATTTTGACCATCCAATGCGCCAATCTGACAAACTTTGGCACATATCCCACAGGAGGAAATTCAACAGCTCTACGAATCAGTGCCAAGCTGAGTAACTGCTTGCATCAGGGCTGGAGGTGGACCAACGTGTTATTGCGTTGCTCAGCGTTTGAAGCTCTTTCTGCTGAATACATCATTGAATTTTTCTGAAAATGTAGTTAATTGTTTGTCTGTTCATGTACATGAAATATAGCGATTTCCGTCCCATTCGGATAATTCCTTTGTGGTGCGTCGCTTTTTACTTATTTATTTTGTCTTAGAGTTTATTCTGATTGATGGAGTAAAATAACTTGACCAAAATCAAACCGTGGATAGCTCCTATATAGCACAGCTCCTCATCCGCAAGATTTTGCATGTCAGTGACTATTGTCTAGGAAGTAATGATCTCGTAGCATTAACTAGATCAATTCACTTCCATCCTATAGCTACAACACTTGAAGTTGTCTCTTACTAACTCTTTAACTTGAAGCTAAACAGGACACTTGCAATACAGTTTATACTCATGTCACCTTCGTCATGATTGTAATTCAAAAAATGGTTCAAATGGCTCTAAGCGCTATGGGACTTAACATCTGAGATCATCAGTCCCCTAGACGTAGAACTACCTAAACCTAACTAACCTAAGGACATCACACACATCCATGCCCGAGGCAGGATTCGAACCTGCGACCGTAGCAGAAGAGCGGCTCCAGATTCAAGCGCCTAGAACCAGTCGGCCACAGCGGACGGCCTGCTTGTAACTCACAAGCAGTAATCTCACTATGAGTTATTCCAGTATTGGGGTCAACTGAAGATACTGCTTGAATGTATGATTTGTCTAGCAGTGGTGGGAATTGCCACTGTTCTTAGCATCCGTGTTGAAGGTTTCTTCCAATGATTCGAATGTCTAATTTACCACTTCCTCTCTCTGTTTCGCTATTCGTTTGGTCGATTCCGAATACCCGTGACCTCGTGAAGTAAAGCACGCGAATTTCTTATGTCTGCATTTTCTCCCATAGACCTGCAGGGTTGGAGTCCATTAGTTCTGCTTTTCTATCGATCCATCTCGTCTTCTACTGCCCTTTTCTCCTCGTGCCTTCGATCTTCCCCAGCATTAACACCTTTACCATATCTTCTCATTATGTGCCCATAACAGGTATCACACTTTCCAAGGAGCAATGTGGTTTTATTTGCTGTAATATCGACCTCTCCCCTCTCTTTGTGGTCCATTTAACTCCAAGGAGGTCCCTCCAATAGCAAAATTCAAATGTGTCTGTTTTATGCCGTTCAGCCTTTCTTAAGGTCCATGTCTCACATCCATACATCACAACTGGGAAGACCATAGCCATCAATATACGGGTCGTTGTTGTTGAACTTATGTCTCTACTCCTTAAAACATTCTCGAGGTTGGATATTGCGTCTCTTGATTTCGTGGCTGCAGTCACTATCAGAAGAAATCTGGGTCCGAGATAATTGAATATAGAAACTACCTCCATTGTTTTTCCTCTTATGTGCCATATGGGGGTAGGTGTATTTACGATAATTTTTGTTTTCTTGACGTTCAACATTAGTTAGAGCAAACTTATCACTTTTCCTTTTACCTTTCCGTCTTCTTCATCTAAACCGGAGTTCTCTGAATATAGACTGAAAAATTAAGGTGACTATATGCAGCCTTGCAGTACTCTTTCTGAATCTTATAAATTTCATATGAGGTAAATGAATTGTTTGCTATTTCTCTTTCTCTCTGTCTGTATTCCTCTTCTTCACCTTTCTTCTGCAGCTTAAGGGACGGAGAGGGCAACTCTGAAGCCACGTTCAGTCTTTAGCCTTCATCTTTACGTTTGGAATGCCATTCCATGTAGCTACAAATATGAGGCTCTTCAGGTTGCTTTGTGCTTGCCAGGGGAACTTCATAATCAGATTTACACGTGAGGGAAACCACACAAAAAGTTTACCCGGTGTTAGTTCATATTCAGGCTTGTGACCACAGCCCTATACAACCTCACCACGTCTACGTAAATGCTCCACGAGCCACTGCGCAGTGCATGTCGGAGGATTCAACGTTATCAATTTTCTTTCCTATTGCATACAAGTATTGAGCGAATAAAGAAATGACTGTCTAGGTACCTCCTTACGCGTCTCATTGTCCTTTTCTCGTGATCCCTTCGCGATATAAACGGTGGTGGCAACAATATAGTGCACAGTCATCTTCGAATACTGGTACTCTGAATTTAGAAGAAATTGTTTCGTAAACCTTAGTCTTTAGTTCTGCCTGCTCTCTTACACTGACCCTTTGCATATTTTGTTTTTTAGGTCCTTGGCTTCAAAAGGTAAGGTTCAGTTTTCGATTACGGTACGAAATCGGATTACTAATTCTCCCGACAGTGAGTAAGAGATGTGTTAGCGACCGCTACGACTGTATGAAACCTATGCAGAGTGGCCAGCAAGTCTTGTGGAGTAGTAGGCGCCAGCCGGTGTTGGGGTAGGCTCAGACCAGTTTTTGGCCTCTGCCCGCATTCCGTCACGCGCTCATCAGCGGCCAGGAAGCGGCTTTCCACCATCGGCTGCCTCCACCGCAGCTCCTGTGCCGGCAGTGGTCGCAGCGAACGCCGATGCAAGCCGTCTGGTCTACCAAAAGAGAAAGCAGCATTATCACCAGCGTGCACACCGTACTGTTCCCAGAACTGTCTTCCGTGAATCATTCATTTCGATTCGGTATTCCAATGCCACAATTCAGGAATTATTGTTTTTAAAAAATCTTCGCAAATTTTTCCGTTCACTGTACTTCCGTAAAACGTTATTCTGAGAGAACTGACAACAGAAAATTGTTACGTATGAACTAGATTTATTTATCTCATTCGAAAATTGAATCTTCTGTTAGCAGCAGCGGAGTGGAGTGCATGCCGTCAAAAAGTTGTATGGCGTTTGTAAACGGTCAAGCGTACTCTAGGCGTCGTAACGGCATGCATTCTGTCGCAGAAGAAGCGCAGTCGCGCCGTGGGGTAGTGGTCATGATACTGAACTGTTGCGTGGCGGGTTGTGAGTTCAAAACTCACCTGGATTATACAATTTTATTTCTATATTCGGTTCGAGTGCATTCTAGAAGTATCCACAAATGTCAAGCTTCATTGTAGTGGAGTGTTCTGTAGCTGTATATACAGGGTGTTTCAAACATGACCGGTATATTTGAAACGGCAATAAAAACTAAACGAGCAGCGATAGAAATACACCGTTTGTTGCAATATGCTTGGGACAACAGTATATTTTCAGGCAGATAAACTTTCGAAATTACAGTACTTACAATTGTCAACAACAGATGGCGCTGCGGTCTGGGAAACTCTATAGTAGTCTCTGAATGAAATTACGCGAAACCTTTGACGACGTGTCTGGCGGAATGGCTTCACATGCAGATGAGATGTACTGCTTCAGCTGTTCAATTGTTTCTGGATTCTGGCAGTACACCTGGTCTTTCAAGTGTCCCCACAGCAAGAAGTCACAGGGGTTCATGTCTGGCGAATAGGGAGGCCAATCCACGCCGCCTCCTGTATGTTTCGGATAGCCCAAAGCAATCACACGATCATCGAAATATTCATTCAGCAAATTAAAGACGTCGGCCGTGCGATGTGGCCGGGCACCATCTTGCATAAACCACAGAAAAATCCTCTGTTCTAAGGAATAAACCATGTTGTCCACAGCACACTTGCACGTTGTGAACAGCACACGCTTACAGCAGAAAGACGACGTACAGAATGACGCACCCACAGACTGCGTTGTCTTCTATATCTTTCACATCACTTGCAGCGCCATCTGTTGTTGAAAATTGTAACTACTGTAATTTCGAAAGTTTGTCCGCCTGAAAATGTACTGTTGTCCCAAGCATATTGCAACAAACGGTGTATTTCTATCGCTGCTCGTTTAGCTTTTATTACCGTTTCAAATATACCGGTCATTTTTGAAACACCCTGTACATACTGTATGTGTTCTGGTCAGAGGCAGTTGGCTCCGCGCCCTTGTTCGTGCAAATGCTGAATAAAGCTTCGTTAAGTGAAGTTAGTGTTCGTCATCCACCTAATTAGACCGTCTTCTACGTGACAATATCAGTACATCCGAGTACTTGAAAACAGACACCGGCACATACAGTGTGCAGCGTTACTTTGAACGTATTCTGGTATGGCTCAATCAATATACAACCTGTGTATGCCACTGATAGAGAGCTCGTATCCTTAAGTATACGATAAACAAACCAAATCGCAGACGCATTTACTGAAACACGGACTGATAACGTCACATCACCTGACAAGACTAACATAACAGCTCGGCAGGCACAGTTTTGTCATTCTACAGGGTGACTTATAATACATTTACAATATTGACACTATAAAAAAGACAGTGACTCTTCGAAGATATCTTACTCAGGTAGAAATCAGTTAATCCTGACTAGCATTAACGACAAAATGTTTATTTGTTATCACTCAATAAAAGCATGAGATGGGAACATTAAAAAATGGTTCAAATGGCTCTGAGCACTTTGGGACTCAATTGCTGTGGTCATTAGTCCCCTAGAACTTAGAACTACTTAAACCTAACTAACCTAAGGACATCACACACATCCATGCCCGAGGCAGGATTCGAACCTGCGACCGTAGCAGTCGCACGGTTCCGGACTGCGCGCTTAGAACCGCTTGACCACCGCGGCCGGCTGGGAACATTAGTGTGGCAGGCTAATGAAAATGAAAAGTTCAAATAAACTTCTGATTTATTAGAATAATTACAACAACAAACCATCAAACAGATTAATATAATTCGAACCAACTTAATACAGTCACATTCTGATACAGAATAACACAAAGAAATATTAAATCTGATATAAGAACGGAGGCTTCCGCGGCCGGTGTCATAGTGATTAAAGTTGTTCACCGTGACTGTGCACAACCTATCACGTTCCAGGAAGCCCGTGTACTGGCGAAAGAATCTTTGATGCGAGAACGCAAAATACGGGAGGCGATCGAAATTATTAAGCAGCCTGACAACATCAACAGAGAAGATGGCTACAAACTCCCGGCGTCCTGGCTGCCGGCCATCCCAGTCCAACGGGCGCGAGGCTAAAGCTACACGCGACACGGACGTGTCTGCACAAACAGGTGTAGAGCAACTGTCAGTCCACTTCCGCGCACACCAGGAGCAAAACGTGCCGACCAGAAGCCGAACGCTGAATGGCAGACAGCTACCAATCGTTGACGACATGGACATCCACGAATAGACTCTTTCCTTCCATCTTCCCTTACGGCATGAGTAGCCAATCATATTAGAGGGCCAATTAAAAGTTTTACAGCAGTGACGTCAGAAATCGATAGTCTGTCATAAACAGAAGCACGTATCCCCATGCAAAACCAGTCGTGCCCTGAGGAAGACCGTTGCAATTCGGCCGAAACGTCGGTTTTAGTGTATTATTGTTGTTAGTTTTTAGCGATGACGCGGCATAATACCCAGAAGAATTTTAATCAAAATATTAAATCTGTTTGTGTTGGCTGAATCTGAATGAAAGGACGAGTTACTAAGTCCCGAACGCGGGTTAAACGTGGGACGCGAACGTAATCATAATGCTGTATATTGATCTTAGTCAGGTCATCACTCTGCTACACGGTTCGTTGCAAAACCCAGACAGTCCCGCGTATCTACAACACACCGAACCGTCAGGAAAGTAATGACACCTTACCTCGTATTACTGAGCAGAATAAAAGGAGAGGAGCGACATGTATTCAGTTCAAAACTATAGGTGGCACTCTCAAGACATAATAGTGCAGCCACTCTCAGTACCAGTTCAAATATTATGTAGCGCTTCTCTTCAACTGAGTGGCAGCAGAAGTGTCACGTCACAGCTTGTCTAATACAAACAGCTCTCAAATGGCCTCTTCCGGCTAAGCGCTGCCTGCCCGCACAAACTTACAGTATCGGGAACATCGTACGTAAAACTGCTCAGCGCCGACTACTTCACAGTAACATGCAGTGCGTTAAATGGAGAGAGCAGTTAAGGTTGCCCACGTCTGACCAAGTCTTCCTTTCCTACTCTACCTGTTCACATGGCTCGATCAAGCCGTAGCCGTCCACTGGCCAAGTGACTTACTCCAAACACCACTAAAGTTCTTCAGATGCCGCAGACATAAATATCGAAATCGATGAACGTGCAGTCGACATATAAAGACAAAGAACACTCCCACAATCGATGTGAAAAATACGTGATCCAAATGAAGGACCGAGCGGAGTGACGCAGTGGTTAGCACACTGGACTCGCATTCGGGAGGACGACCGTTCAAATCCCACGTCCGGCCATCCTGATTTAGGCTTTCTGTGATTTCGCTAAATCGTTTCAGGCAAATGCCAGGATGGTACCTTTGAAAACGAACGGCCGATTTAGTTCCCAATCCGAGTTTGTGCTCCGTCTCTAATGATGTCGTTGTCGACGGGACGTTAAACCCAATCCGAGTTTGTGCTTCGTCTCTAATGATGTCGTAGTCGACGGGACGTTGAACACTAATCTCCTCCTCCAAATGAAGTGTGGGTGGTTGAATCAAAAACACCATTCAGCGCTATAACCTACAGATATTTTTAACTTCATAATTAGAAACATCAGTAGTTGATTTTTGTGTTGATAATCGTAACAGAAAAGGCTGTTGATGTTCTAGATTTTTCCTTATGAAATAAAACTCAAATTTTCCGAATTAAATATATCGGAGAGTGGGAAGTTGAGGGGAGAAGAAGAGGATAATGACCTATGACCACCTAGTCCCAAAATGTACAGCACACAATGAGGAAATTGGGCGTGGAGGAAGAGAACACACAAGATCGAAACGCCTGGAGGAATATTTTGAAAATATAGTTTAAGAACGTTTATTCTTTGTATAGTAATCTACGAGTAAATTACTGTGTTGGAGAAAAGCCTCTGCATTGAGGAAAAGCTCAAAATAATAATAAAACATAATATATAGGATATTCTTAATATTTTCTGTCAATATCTTAGAATGTTTCGTGTAATCTCAGTTGCGTACCATTTACATGTAAGGAGGCGCTTTGGTCCAATAGGAAAACTTATATCTGTTAAAAAAAATTTTGACAATGAAGTGACAAATAGGAGTGGAACCTGGTAACATAAAGACGGACAGACGGAGATGTCTCGTCTATCTGATTAAAAAGAGGTAATTTTACAGAAGTGGAGACGGTTTTCCTGATGGTGAAAGTCAGAAAATGGTGTGCAAATGAGAAGATTACAGCAGTGAAAAGGGGGAAGCACATGATAACAGCAGTGAAGCGGAGGAAGCAATTCGACTCTGCAACAAAGGAGCGAAACACTGAAGCTTCCAGAAAACTATCACAGCAATATTGTTGCAATGCAAGACGAAGTTCAGAGAACAAGTACGATTTGATATTCTCACGGAAGAAGAGGAGTCGCAATAGAGGACGATTCCAAGAAACAAGATTCAAGATAGAAGATTTATCAAGAAACGACGCAGAAGACAACGGGAGGTCAAGACTACGAATATCTGGTGAAGAAACGAAGCCTAAGTAGTTTGTACACGAAAACGAAAGTATGCTATGGATTAACTGAAGCATTCCATGTTCTAAAAAGTTATCATCTTTATTTTCCCTGACGAGGACCGTGAATGACATCAGTGCTACAGTTCGTTTTACGAAAAGCGGCTGTTATCGATTATTTAGTGTACGAAAGGACTGAACATGAAACAGATTTGCTATAGTTAAATTATTTGTTGCGACTAGCAAAACGTACGTTAATTTTTGAAAGTGGAAACTAGTTAAGTGACAACTTGTCAATTAAATACACCGTTAAGCGGTCGTACATAGGTGTTGCAACACCAATAATCCATAGATTTAAGTACATTCTGTATAAGTTATCAGCTGACATTGTATACTAGTATGTCTGCATAGTCAAGATCTTTGGTTGATTAATATGTAATAATTATGTTAATTGTTTTGTCATTTTAAGAGATTATATTGTAATTGTACCTCTGGTTTCAAATGTAATACTCTGTGGATGTAATAATTTATACAAACAATGCACATATTTTCTTGAAATTACTGCAACCAGTCCCCTTTTGTTCATAACCGGTTTCGAACCGCCTAACGATACATCATCAGGTAGTACATATATTAATTGTCATTAATTTCAGTTTACACCTACTGTATGTATTCATTGTTCCTTTTACCTGGCTAGGTAGCGAGATAAAACTGTTATCCCTTATGGATGGGGAACACAGGGACTGTAATGAATAAATGTTTCCTGAAATTACTGCAACCAGTCGCCTTTTGTTCATCATCGGTTTGGAACGGCATTTCCTTGCCTAGCCAGGTAAAACTAACAATGAATACATGCAGGTGTAAACTGAAATTAATGACAATTAATATATGTACAATCTGATGATGAATAGCTAAGCTGTTAGAAACCGGTAATGAACAAAAGGCGATTGGTTGCAGTAATTTTAAGCAACCTTTATTCATCACAGTCTCAGTATTGCTCATCCACAATGAATAAGTTTTTTCTGTATATTTCACTGGTCCATTAATTAAAATGACAGTAGCTCATGCTACTACCAGTCAGACTTTGTTAGTGGTTCATATGTCGTTCGCTAATTGTTTATTATACAGCTTACTAGTTTTTGCCAATAGCAAGTGTTATTGAGAGGTAGTGTGTACTGCTGCATTTGTTGGCCATTCTATGTTCTGCATAAAAGTTAACTTTTGTGTTCCTTGCTAGAGTAAGTTGCTGTATAATATTGAGAGTAACTGTGTTAGAAGGGGTAAGTTGGAGTATCAAGTGAGGTTAGTTTTATTAGGTGAAGTTTATTTCCGCTTTGTGGTAAATCTTGATACCGCATTGCCTAATTAAGCTGGCGACCGCATGTAAACATAATTATAGTTTACTTTAGTATTATTAGAACGTCAGTTCTAAATCACTTACTTCGCGATTACGTAATCGTAGTCCGATTCTTTGTCATTAGGTACGGTCACGATCAGGATAAACCCTTCACAGAAGGTTAACGTCATCGGCGATTGCCAGTTTGGTAAGGCCCAGTTTGCTTTATTTGTGGTTGGATTATGATTATTTCTCGCATCAAGTGTCTCTTTAAGCGATGTAAAATCTTTGGCGCGTCAGGATGTGCTATATGTATGGCATTACAAACGGTATGTCTCACTTCATTTATGGTGGTTCATTATAAGTTTGCTATATGAAACCTAGCATAACATTTCTACGTCAGAGGTCATCTTCAGTGTTGGCTATTGCTTCTCACGTATTTCATTGACATGTTTGGCATTTTTTAGGATTGACGCTTTCATGTTATTTATCGGATGTTGTGTTCGTGGTGGTAGTAAGTTCCTTTGGGACCAAACTGATGAGGTCATCAGTCCCTAGGCTTACACCCTACATAATCTAACTTACGGTAAGGACAACACACACACTCATGCCCAAGAGAAGTCTCGAACCTCCGAACTAGCGGGAGGGGGGTTAGCCGCGGCCGCGCGAACCGTGGCGAGGCGCCCAAGATCACGCGGCTACCCCGAGCGTCGAATATTGTGTGTAGGTTTGCAGATTACAGCTTACAGCTAATGCTCCGTTTAGTGTTTTGTTCCCTCACAACATTTGTGACACACACTGCAAAGCGTCATTGCACTTGGAGTTTCCCTCTACAACATCTTTACTTGCCTATTGCGCACTCACGTCCAATTTGGGGGTGACCTTCGTCTTTTATAAGGGAATTTCCCCCCTTTCCCGCAAATAAGTGGTAGAAATATCTGTCCTCATCTTGTCCAGAAATACAGATTTCTTTGAGGGGCGCAGTGACTAGTTTTTTGTAGCGATGTTTCAGAAAATCGTTTTGCTCATGACATTTCACCCTATAGCGTTTTTGCATGGCTACATGACTCTATTCTTGAGCCAGGAATGGCACTTATCTTTCTATTTAGCCGCCCCCCCCCCCTCCTGCGAACCTTTTACTTGCGTCTGAATATTTGACGAGCCTTTTCCTGTTTTATCTAGAAATACATACTTACATTAATGACGTGCAGGAAAATTTCTTCGTTAGTTGTATTACAGAGATTTAATTTAAGCTTCATAGGTTACAGGTTTAATAAGATTAATTTTGAGTTACATACATTTAGTTGAACCTTTCTCCTAGCTAATTTTTCTGTTAATATATGCATTATGGTACTGTATATTTTGTTGGAGTGTGATGATTTTACAGTAGTATCTAATGATTCAATGTTCTTTATGTTACAACTACCTAACACACTAGTTAATGTTATTGTGTTGTTTACAGTTCTTTAACAAACCGCCTTATGGTATACTGTCATAGTTGTAATGATATTCACATTGTATCTCCAATTTTGAACCATAGAGGACATCACTTATGTTTGTCCTCTGTTATTCTGTGATTAGACACCTTCTCCCCATTTAGTAATAGAGTCGAAACTTTTAATGTTACTTCGGCACATGTACAACGTGTTTTTTACCATATAATTCACCTTAGTAATAAAAAAATAACAAATAATACTCTTATGGCACATGTTTTGCTTCGATACTGTATTTGCAGTACACCCTTTTCTGCCTGCCAGCATTTCTTAGCTGGCATCGAAGAAAGAATTTAAAGCTGCACCCTCGTTTATTTGTACAGATAGTATAAATGTTGGCATATGGACTCTTTGGTGCCCAATATATATATCAATTACACCTTCGTTTGAACAAGCGCACACAAAATATTAAACACAAAAATATAATGTATGTGAATGTGGTGAAACTGCTGCTCCATAAACCATGCACGTTAGAAAGCTGGTGAAATAATAATAAAAAAACTTAAGTTAAAATCTCGTGTAGCATGTGTAGTAAAAGGATCTTTGTCGCTTCTGTGATCCATTTAGCACGCCTTCTACTAGAAATTTAAACTTAAGTGTTTATATCTTTATTTCACCAGCTTTCTAACGTGTATAGTATACAGAACAGCAGATAAATTCACCACCACGACTTCCACTGCTCTTACACTGCATGTGACAGTTCTCACACAGTCACACTCTAACCTGATCGTAGGCTGTGTTCCAGAAATGAACACTATAGAGACAGAAGTGATACCCTTTCTGCAGTACCTGACCATCATTTTCCAGGGCAATGGTCAAGCACGCACAGTGCAAGCTGTTACTGATTTGTTTGACTGATGGGGCTGCTAAGTGCTATATCACCTACTGCCCTCCCCTGACTTAAGCCCTCGTGAGTTCAACTCGATTTTTAAACTGAAGGAAACACTTCACAGCACTGACTTCAGAACTGCTACAAAATTGATCGGACAATAGACCCCGCCACTCGAACTGTCAACACAACTGGCATTGCTAAGAGTATCCTACGATTTCCACGTCGCTGGCAACGGGTTATACACAATGCTGGTGACTACTTTGAAGGTTAGTAAAACTTTGAAACCCGTATCTGTTGTATACGTGCTGTAAATAAATAGTTGTTACTATTAAAGTTCCAACCCTCGTATTTAATCCACTAATGGTAGTTCTCTTTATTCTTACAAGACTGTAATAATATTACGGATGTTTTGAAGTGGACCACAAATAAGTCCAGTTGTTGTCCTCGCCTCAAAATTCACTAGGTGGCATCCTCACCGAACATATGTGCGGTGTTAACGTCTCTAATCTCATACCTTGTAAGACCTCTCCGTGTAAGGTAAAAGTTTGGTGGTACTAATGCGTGAACATTCGGTGCCAGTATCGGGTCATTGCTCAACTATGTTCGCAGTCATATAGTTTTCACAAATCACTGTTCGTAGACGTAGATGTGACAGAGCTCGAAGAACGCGAGAGACTGCACCTCCTCAAGCTATGAGTTGTCTGGAAACGTGCGTCATCCTCTAAGTTCCTCTACAACAGCGTGTTTGTCATCTGTTTCTCTGGTCGCAGGCCGAGTAAATTTACTCAGCACTGTTTACAGTGCCATTGCCCCTCCAAGAACATCGTGCTTTGCTTTCTTTGCAACAGCGTTACAGAGAAGAATAAACAATAATCTTGAGAGAACGGCACAAAAGTACTTCGTGCCGCCTTGTGTCATATAGGAAATAGCGGTATCTATATTGGATGAACTACGTAAGACACGACTTAGTAATTTTTCTTTTTTTTTGCTTGATTTTCATGTTCGGATGTCCTTTTCACGGTAGCCGAAGTGAAGGTATGACCGTGTTTAGACAGGTTGTGTATTGTGTGTTACGAGGAGAAGGTTGACAACCAGTCCGTCGTTTACACAAAAAATAAGCGTAGAATACCACCTAGGAACGACACTCGGACAGATGCATCTAGTTTTCCTGATAAAAAATGCTTCACACAGCAACAGCTGCAACGCTTGCCACACATGCCTAGGTTTAATAGCCTGTGCCAAAGTCTACGGTGCGGAAGGTACACACGGTTGCCAATTTCGTTGAAATATTAGGGTACAATTTCAAATTTCCCGAGGCAGATGACATAGAGCAAAAATTGGCCAGATTCAAATAATTACGTGGAACCGTACAACGTACATTAAAACATAACGTACGGAAAGAAACATTAATTAATCATTACAGAGTAACAGAGTTGTCGTTGCTTCAGTATGGAAGCGAATGTTGCACACTAAAATTAAATGAAACAACGAGTTTACTGTCACCAATCGCTGTTTATTTATCTCCACGACGCATTTCAAAGCTCTAAACCTCCATCATCAGGTGAATTCATATGTGTTAGTATGAAATGCGACTGGTATGTTGTGTTACGTTTTTGGAGGAAATTGTGGTACTGTCTAGTGGGAGAAACAAAACACTATTTCAGGACATGGTTTTTGGTTTCTTTTTACGAACAGCTAAATGTGTATCTAACGATAAAAATGAATCAAGTAAAATGGAGTACCTCCAGTGGTCACAGGTTCCTTTCACTGTCGTAACACATCACATGTATACTGTCATATTTTGTAAACAAATATGGCGTCGGGTAACTATAGGTGCAAGGATCATACAGCAGAAGAGAAACATCACAAAGTACTAAGAGTATTCATCGTAAAAACATTATTACAGAATAAATTTTAAAGTATTTTGCAGGAAAATTTTTCAGAATTTTGGAGATCTTTGTTTTGAGGTGTTGAATACATTTGTTATAATACATATTTCAGATGGTATATAAATCAGATTTTGTCGAGTTAATATAGCTTAAAATTAATACTAAATACAATAAAGTGACATGATGCAACCTTTTAGCACATAAATTATATTGGTTACAGAGGTAAAATTATACTTAAGACGAATTGAATCATTAGAAATGAAGTTCCTCCACTTCGTAACGGGACATTAATTACTGCACCATAAAAGAAACACCGATATTAGTAAAGAACTAAATGTTGAAACCATTACAAATATAATTAAAAATACCGATTGAACTGGTTAGACCATGTCCAACGTATGTCTAGTTACAGGGTAACTGAAGCTGCAAAGCAATATAACCTAACAAGAAAGATAAACAATGGATGTCCCTTAAAGAGATGACGTGAACACGCCTAATACTTGAAGACGATGATGAAGTTTTATTTTCATAAGTAAACCTAAGAAACGTTCCAATAAATGCTGCATTATGAAAACAGTTAACATACATTACGTTAGTCTCTCAGAGGAAACTGAAACATACTGTAGGCAATAATCGAAACACTATTTATTCCGACGTTTACAGAGTTACGTGAAGTAAATGTGATTATCAGTATAGGACAGACAGGCCATAATTTCAATATTCGCTTTAAGGAACGTATTACTGGAGTTGCATGTAGTAAATACCTATTTGGACAGCGTCCACAACAACGTAAACACTCACTGGAGATAATCAATGACAACGTAAAAATTTCACGTAACACTCCTAAAGGTCTTTTATTAGACACTCTCGGAGAAACAGAGATTTACATTCGGCACAAAAATCGCCCCCAGTGCCTTATTTATTTATTGAGCGTATGATACATAACAATCACAATAACACATTAAATACAGTACCACAGACACATTTAGATCTTTATATCTAAGCCAATGATGCAATCCACCACTTCGGAAGTAGCCAGGTTCGAACCCACTAGATATCCAGGGAAGGCACGGAGGAGGCAGTCCACAGCTATACGCTTTACTGTTTGTGGACCGTCGGCACAGTCACAGTATGGGGCATCCACCCAAGCCCATTTATGAAGAACAGAAACACATCTACCCACACCGCATCTGAAACGGTTAAGCGTGCTCCAAGTGTGTCTTGGCAAGCTGAAACCATTGAACATTACTGTTGGATCTTCAACTTTCAAGATGCCCTGTGGGGTAGAAGATGTCCATTCTTTCCGCCAGCTGTATTTGGGTCCAAATGGTTGCTTAACAATGGCCGTTTTACATGCCGGTTTACGGGACTTAAACCGGGATGATTCAAGCTGTCTCACATCTTCGTGCCTTATCAACGAACAAGTCGATTAAAGAGAAACTTTTTACGACTTATTTGATGATTTTTTATAATGTGCTTACTACTCTTCTGTTTTCAGTTTCTTATTCATCCAAGCTTCTTTTTTTTTTTTTTTTTTTTTTTTTTTTTTTTTTTTTTTTTTACAGCTTTTAGCAAGAGAGTTTTATTTTTGAGTGTGCGTTTAGTATACATTTTATGCTGTACTTCATTTTATGTTTACAAATAGAAAGCTCCAATATAACCTAAAACATATACCAATGCTGCGCTGCGCCCCCTGCGGGTTTGGGGGTTAGAATGGGCCCGCGGTATTCCTGCCTGTCGTAAGAGGCGACTAAAAGGAGTCTCAAACTTTTCGGCCTTATATGATGGTCCCCTGTTGGGTTTGACCTCCATCTCTCAAAATTTTCCGAAGAGCGAGCCGATTGGGGAAGGGCGCCTTACTTGGTGCATTGTGTCCATCTTGTGATCAGACCTTTCGCCAGCTTATACACCGTTGAACTGCAGTCCTGTCCGCTCTCCATCTCTTGGGCATGACTTTTTCTGCGTGCAGATAACACCTTGCACTGTGCAGTGCCTCTTTCTGCACCGACGCTACCATGGACCACATGTTACCTAACATCCAGCACGGTAGCCAGTCCGTTGTGGTGGGGCCGCCATGTACCCTGTTGGTTGTAGCCCCCTGACAACACAGGGATCGCTCTACTGATCCCTGCGCCGTTAACTCCCCACGTATGCCAAGGAGTAGATGCCTATCCTCCTGGGGTATCGGGACTCCCGGCAACGGCCATCCTGCCAGGTGGCTCTTGCCGTGGCTGGGTGGCGCCCGTGGGGAGGGCCCTTGGTCGGAGTAGGTGGCATCAGGGCGGATGACCCGCAGTGAAGCGTGGTACATCGTCTCTCGCTGGTGGCCAGACGCCAGCAGTCTCTAAGCGTTCTCGGGCTCAGTTTAACGCTCAGAAGTACGATCCGAAAACGTTCCCCTCCCTGGCCACACCGTGGGAGGAACGTAAGTCTCAGGATGGCAGTAGCAGGTATTCGCCCGGCTTCTTAGTTTGTACGAGGGTTGATGGGGAGTCTTTTCTCTCCACAAAGCCTCAGTTCTTCGTCGAGCATTTAGAGGACACGTTTGGGAAGGTGGAGGGCTTGTCAAAAATGCGCTCTGGGTCAGTCCTGATACAAACGGCATCCTCTGCCCAGTCACGACGGCTACTCGCTTGTGACAAGTTGGGGGATGTTGCCGTTACGATCACACCCCATAAGAGTTTAAATATGGTCCAGGGAGTTATTTACCATAGGGATCTTCTTTTGCAGTCTCATGAAGAGCTGCGCGCCAATTTAGAGCGCCGAGGTGTACATTTCGCCCGGCGCGTTCATCGGGGTCCGAAGGAAAATCAGGTTGCTACCGGTGCCTTCATCTTGGACTTCGAAGGGGATACATTACCGGAAAAAGTGAAGGTGATGGTCTACCGATGTGACGTTAAGCCCTATATCCCTCCCCCGATGCGGTGCTTTAAGTGCTGGAAGTTCGGCCATATGTCTTCTCGCTGCACTTCCAGCCTCACATGTCGAGATTGCGGACGCCCATCACACCCAAATACTCCATGTGCCCCGCCTCCCATCTGTGTCAACTGCGGGGAGCACCATTCACCTTGCTCGTCAGACTGCCGAATTTTCCAGAAAGAGCGTAAAATCATGGAATACAAGACCCTGGACCGACTAACCTATACTGAGGCCAAGAGGAAATACGACCGACTCCATCCTGTGAGAATGACATCTTCCTACGCTGCTGCTACAACACCTGTGCTAGCCCCGTCTGTTTCTCCAATTGTCGCCGGATCGACGAGTAGTAAAACTCCTCCTGCCCCCTCGCCTGTGGGGGGGCTCTACCCACCGGGTTGCTCCTGCGCCACCTACCTCAGGAGCAACACCATCCCACCCATCGGGGACATCCGTCCCCACTTCTAAGCCAGAGAAGTGTCCAACTTCTTCGGCTTCTCACGCTCGCAAGGGGTCCCTTGGGTCCCTCCCTTCCCAGGTTTCCGCCAGCGAGAAGCCTGACGACCGACAATGGCGTAAGTGCCTGCAATCAGCTGGTCGTAGGGCTTCACGATCCTCCTCCGTCCTGGAGGCCTCCCAGCCGGTGCGACCCAAGGAACGGCGTGAGAAACCCAAGAAGAGCTCTCAGCCCAAGGAACTCGCGGTGGCAGCCATCCCACCGCAACCTTCCAGCTCTGCGTCTGAGGATGCGGTGGAGATTCTGGCGTCCGCTGAGGACCTCGATCTCGCCGGTCCATCAGACGCCATGGAAAGCACTATTACAGGTGCTAAATCGGAGGCAGCAGGTGACCCAGCGGCGTAATCTCCCTTCCCAGTCCCGTCAAGCCTTTCTCAGCCATGGACAACACCATCCTCCAGTGGAACTGCAGCGGTTTCTTCCACCATCTAGCTGAGCTGCGCCAACTTATCAGCCTTCACCCTTTCCTCTGTATTGGGCTGCAGGAAACTTGGTTTCCGGCAATGCGAACCCCCGCCCTCCGTGAGTGTCGGGGTTATTATAAGAACCGGGCAGCTTATGAAAGGGTGTCTGGTGGCGTCTGCATCTATGTCCTGAACTCTCTTCACAGCGAGTCTGTACCTCTCCATACACCTTTAGAGGCTGTCGCTGTTCGGGTGTGGACGCCACAGGCTGTTACCTTCCACCAGATGGTGATGTCGCACAGCATGTCCTGGCTGCTCTGATAACTCAATTGCCTCCACCTTTCCTGTTACTGGGCGACTTTAACGCCCATAACCATCTGTGGGGTGAGTCAGTGGCAACAGGTCGAGGCGCCATCGTTGAGCATTTATTGGCGCAGCTCGATCTCTCGATCTTAAATGATGGTGCCTTCACACACTTCAGTGTGGCGCATGGCACATACTCCGCCATTGACCTTTCCATCTGTAGCCCTAGCCTCTTACCGTCTGTCCAATGGAGACTGCATGACGACCTGTGTGGTAGTGACCACTTTCCGATCTTTCTGTCACTGCCAGAGCGTCAGTCTTCTGGGCGCCCTAGCAGATGGGCTATGAATCAGGCTGACTGGGATTTGTTCTCCTCCACTGCCGCTATTGAGCCTCTCTCTAACGATGCCATTGATGCAGTGGTTCAATCGGTCACCACCGGCATCGTTACTGCCGCCGAATCTGCCATTCCCCGTTCTTCTGGGTCCCTTCGGCGGCGGATTGTGCCTTGGTGGTCGCCTGAGATCGCTGAAGCGATTAAAGCTCGCCGGTGGGCGCTCCAGCGTCACAAGCGGCATCCCTCAATCGACCACCTTTTCGCCTTCAAACGGCTGCGAGCGCGAGCCCGCTGCATTATCCGCCAACGCAAGCAGGAGTGCTGGGAGCGGTATGTGTCCACCATTGGCCTCCATGTCACTCCATCGCAGGTCTGGGCCAAGATTCGCCGCCTCTATGGCTATCGGACCCCTGTCAGTGTCCCTGCGCTCTCACTGAATGGAGCAGTTTGTACTGACTCCGACGTTATTGCAAACCGCTTGTCAGAGCACTTTGCTATGACTTCCGCTTCTGCCAACTACCCCTTGGGCTTCCGCTCCATTAAGGAGCCGATAGAACGTCGGAGTCTTCCTTTTCGCACTCACCATCCTGAATTGTACAATGTTCCATTCAGTGAGTGGGAATTTCGAAGTGCCCTCGCCGCTTGTCCTGATACCGCTCCTGGGCCAGATAACATCCACTCTCAGATGCTGAAACACCTTTCAGTGGACTGCCAGCGACGCCTCCTCGATCTTTACAACCGCATTTGGGTCGACGGTGAGTTTCCGTCGCAATGGCGGGAAAGTCTTGTTGTCCCCATTCTGAAACCAGGGAAGAACCCTTTGGAGGTGGACAGCTACCGTCCCATTAGCCTCACCAACGTTCTTTGCAAGTTGCTTGAACGGATGGTGAGCCGGCGCTTGAATTGGGTACTGGAGTCTCGAGGCCTTCTGGCTCCGTCTCAGGGTGGGTACCGTAAAGGCCGCTCCGCCGCCGACACTCTGGTGAGCCTGGAGTCGGCCATCCGTACTGCCTTTGCCCGCCGTCAGCATCTGGTTCCTGTCTTTTTCGACATGCGGAAGGCGTATGATACGACATGGCGTCATCACATCCTTTCTACGCTTCATGGATGGGGTCTTCGGGGCCCTCTGCCGATCTATATTCGCAATTTTCTGTCGTATCGTACCTTCAGCGTGCACGTCGCGGCCTCATATACACTCCTGAAAATGGAAAAAAGAACACATTGACCCCGGTGTGTCAGACCCACCATACTTGCTCCGGACACTGAGAGAGGGCTGTACAAGCAATGATCACACGCACGGCACAGCGGACACACCAGGAACCGCGGTGTTGGCCGTCGAATGGCGCTAGCTGCGCAGCATTTGTGCACCGCCGCCGTCAGTGTCAGCCAGTTTGCCGTGGCATACGGAGCTCCATCGCAGTCTTTAACACTGGTAGCATGCCGCGACAGCGTGGACGTGAAATGTATGTGCAGTTGACGGACTTTGAGCGAGGGCGTATAGTGGGCATGCGGGAGGCCGGGTGGACGTACCGCCGAATTGCTCAACACGTGGGGCGTGAGGTCTCCACAGTACATCGATGTTGTCGCCAGTGGTCGGCGGAAGGTGCACGTGCCCGTCGACCTGGACCGGACCGCAGCGACGCACCGATGCAAGATAAGACCGTAGGATCCTACGCAGTGCCGTAGGGGACCGCACCGCCACTTCCCAGCAAATTAGGGACACTATTGCTCCTGGGGTATCGGCGAGGACCATTCGCAACCGTCTCCATGAAGCTGGGCTACGGTCCCGCACACCGTTAGGCCGTCTTCCGCTCACGCGCCAACATCGTGCAGCCCGCCTCCAGTGGTGTCGCGACAGGCGTGAATGGAGGGACGAATGGAGACGTGTCGTCTTCAGCGATGAGAGTCGCTTCTGCCTTGATGCCAATGATGGTCGTATGCGTGTTTGGCGCTCTGCAGGTGAGCGCCACAAGCAGAACTGCATACGACCGAGGCACACAGGGCCAACACCCGGCATCATGGTGTGGGGAGCAATCTCCTACACTGGCCGTACACCTCTGGTGATCGTCGAGGGGACACTGAATAGTGCACGGTACATCCAAACCGTCATCGAACCCATCGTTCTACCATTCCTAGACCGGCAGGGGAACTTGCTGTTCCAACAGGACAATGCACGTCCGCATGTATCCCGTGCCACCCAACGTGCTCTAGAAGGTGTAAGTCAACTACCCTGGCCAGCAAGATCTCCGTATCTGTCCCCCATTGAGCATGTTTTGGACTGGATGAAGCGTCGTCTCACGCGGTCTGCACGTCCAGCACGAACGCTGGTCCAACTGAGGCGCCAGGTGGAAATGGCATGGCAAGCAGTTCCACAGGACTACATCCAGCATCTCTACGATCGTCTCCATGGGAGAATAGCAGCCTGCATTGCTGCGAAAGGTGGATATACACTGTACTAGTGCCGACATTGTGCATGCTCTGTTGCCTGTGTCTATGTGCCTGTGGTTCTGTCAGTGTGATCATGTGATGTATCTGACCCCAGGAATGTGTCAATAAAGTTTCCCCTTCCTGGGACAATGAATTCACGGTGTTCTTATTTCAATTTCCAGGGGTTTAGTTCCTCCCAAGTCCAGGAGAACGGTGTGCCACAAGGTTCGGTTCTCAGTGTGTGTCTGTTTTTAAAAGCTATTAACGGTCTCGCTGCGGCCTGTATGCTGACTTCTGCCTTTACTACAGCTCTATTGGCATTGCAGCTGCTGAACGTCGGCTACAGGGCGCAATCCGCAAGACGCAGTCTTGGGCTGTAGCGCATGGTTTCCAGTTTTCCGTAGCCAAGACCTGCGTTATGCATTTCTGCCGGCGACGCACTGTTCACCCGGAGCCGCGGCTTTATCTTGACGGCGAGCTTCTTAAAGTGGTGGAGTCACATAGGTTTTTGGGGATGGTTTTTGATGCCCGGTTGACTTGGCTGCCTCATATTCGGCAGCTTAAACAGGCGTGTTGGCAGCATCTAAATGCTATGCGATGCCTGAGCCACACCAGGTGGGGCGCCGACCGATCTACTCTCCTACGGCTTTACCAGGCGTTAATCCAGTCCCGTCTGGACTACGGGAGTCTGGCTTACGGCTCAGCATCCCCATCTGCGTTGCGGGTGCTGGACCCAATCCTCCACAGCGGGATACGCCTTGCCACTGGTGCCTTCCGAACCAGCCCTGTGGACAGCATACTTGTGGAGGCAGGTGTCCCTCCACTGCGGTTACGACGCCAACAATTACTGGCTGCTTATGCTGCCCATGTTTTTAGCTTGTCCGGGCATCCAAATTATCGTGTCCTCTTCCCGCAGTCAGTCGTTCATCTGCCAGAACGTCGGCCACGGTTGGGGTGCCCGATCGCCGTACGTGTCAAACAGCTTCTTTCCAGGCTTTGGTGTTTCCATGTTCCACCTCCTTTCCGGGCCCCTCTGCGTACACCCCCGTGGTGTGTGCCTCGCCCTTGCCTTCGGCTCGACTTGGCACATGGCCCGAAGGACTCAGTCCCTCCGGAGGCCTTCCGACGCCGTTTTTATTCCATCCTGGCCACGTATCAGGGCTCTGGCGTTGTCTACACCGACGGTTCGATGGTTGCTCGTCTAGTCGGTTATGCCCTAACTCTAGGGGACCATTCTGAACAACGTTCGTTGCCGGCTGGCTGCAGTGTTTACACTGCTGAGTTGGTCGCCATCTTTCGTGCCCTAGAGTATATCCGCTCCTGCTCAGGTGAGTCCTTCGTTATCTGTAGCGATTCCCTGAGCGGTTTACGAGCTCTCGACCAGTGTTTCCCTCGTTCTCGTCTGGTGATGGCTATCCAGGAGTCCCTGCATACTCTCGCCCGTAGCGGCAGGTCTGTGGTCTTTGTTTGGACCCCAGGCTATGTTGGTATACCCGGCAATGAAACTGTTGGCCGCCTGGCGAAAGAGGCCACCAATGCGCCATCTCTGGAGATTGGCCTCCTGGCGGCTGATTTGCGGGCAGTCTTACGCAGCGAAGTTCTCTCGTTTTGGGATTCTGAATGGCGCGGTCTGACCACCCCTAACAAACTCTGTGCCGTCAAGGAGACGACTACTGTGTGGCGGTCATCCATGCGAGCCAACCGCAGGGACTCAGTCGTCCTTTGTCGGCTCCGCATTGGCCACACCCGACTCACGCACAGTTATTTACTGTGTCGTGAGGATCCCCCTCTTTATCGTTGTGGGGCGTCCTTGACGGTGGTCCATATTCTGTCGGAGTGCGGCCTTTTAACCGTGCTCAGGCAGACTTTTGCAATGCCTGACACGCTCTCTGCTCTTTTATCAGATGACTCTGCCATGGTGGACTTGGTTTTGTGTTTTATTCGGGCAGGTTTTTTTTATCCTTTAATCTGAGTTTTTTAGTGTTGATTCTGGCTTTTAGACTCTGATTTTAAACTGAGTTTTTAAAGTGTCCTTGGTGGTTGGCTTTTCCTCTTTTTCTCTACGGTCGGCCAACCACCGTCACACTGTGTGTTTTAATTTGTTTTGTCTGATCTCTGTCAGAGTATTTCATGTCCTGTTTCGTCTGCTGTCTTTCCTGTTGTTCGTTTTTTATTCTCTTCGGGTGGTTTTAGTTTTTATGGAACAAAGGACCGATGACCATAGTAGTCTGGTCCCTTTAATCCCACAAACCAACCAACCAATGCTGCGCTGCCTCATGTGTTCACGCCAAATTCTGATCTATTTTTGAGAACTATTAATACATTTAAACTATTACCTATTACGTCCAGGAACTTTTTCATTGCTGGAGGTTCTGTTCTTTTTTCAGTTAATTTTAAAATATTGTTATTATTTTCAAAAATTCTTAAATATGAATTATTATTTGTAAATATTACAGAGCCCTTATGCGCATTTAAGTGTTTTGAAACAAAACGATGGGCAAGTAGCGGTACATCATTCGTTACTGGCGGCCAGCGGGCAAATATTTGTATTATCCCTGGAGCAGCGGCCCAGCGAACGTCCATTCCCTTGCTAACAGGCGGCGTCCTGTTCTACACATCTTTGCGCCGATGTAGGGGCTTGTGCACTGCCGATGCGATAATCTTGTTTCAAAATATTTAATCTCCTTCTAAATTATTTTAAATGTATTTTAAATATTTTATTGTAATTAACGTTGGTATCTGATATGTACTAGATGAAGGTTTTTATAATTATACACAAGCAATTTTGTGTGTGTTAAATTTTGTGTCCCGCCTGGATGGGCAGTGTTCGTGCGAACTGCATCTGTAACATAGACCGAGAGTGAAGGTTGAAATGGCTCTAAGACCTATGGGACTTAACATCTGAAGTCATCAGTCCCCTAGAACTTAGAACTACTTAAACCTAACTAACCTAAGGACATCACACACATCCATGCGCGAGGCAGCATTCGAACTTGCGTCCGTAGCGGTCGCGCGATTCCAGACTGAAGCGCCTAGAACCGCTCGGCCACTATGGGCGCCGAGCATTGAGGCAATAATATCACCGGTACACCAGGTTCAAGATACCAGTTTAGTAAAACACCGTACCCTGATGTGTGAAGAAGTCCCTGCTCCACATCATCGCCCGATATGAATCGACGACCGTTCAAGGTTTCTATGGAACGAAGGTAGATGTCCGCAAGGGCTTTTGTCAAATTGCGACCACCATGGAACTTGATGCACCATCACAAGGGTGGTTTTCGACAGACATGTTGTCCCATACATGTTGTTGATGTTTACAAGTGTTTATCCTTCGGTAGTCAAGGAAAGGAGCTTGGTCTTGCTGGGACTCATGCGGTAATAATGTCGCCATAGTTCACGTTTCCGCATTTACCGAAAGCACGTCGGAAAGACGCGAATGCAACACTAATCCCTTTCCTACGTATCGGTGCTTATGTATCCACATCGTAGTCGCACTACGACGCATATACACTATACAGCAATTCCGTGAAATGAACACTTTTTATTGTCCCTTATAAGCAATAAGGAGATGCTACTCACATCTGTTTGTGTGGACTAAATAATTTAATCTCATTTAAATAATTTGTCTGAGTTGTTTTAGGGTAAATGTAAGTGCTACTCTGAAGTGATTAGATCACCACAAGAGACGAAATCGTGCCGAACTGCATCAAACAAAACTACATGTATATTGTATATGTGTACTCCGGAAGCCACGTTATTGTGTGTATCGGAGGGTACTTTAGGTACATCTGATACCCCCTTCACTGTTTTTTTTTTCTAATGGTGCGTAGTAAGAATGGTTGTCGATAAACCTCCACGTTAGCTCAAATTTGTTGCATTTTCTCGTCTTGGTCATTTCGCGAGACGTATGTGGAGGAAACAATATCTTACCCAACTCTTATCGGAAAGTACTCTCTTTGTATTTAAATAGTAAATTTCTCCGTGTTGCATGATGCTTCTCTTGTAGCACCTGCCACTGGAGGTTTTTGAGTACCTCCGTAACGCTCTCGTGTCGAGTAAGCGATCCCGTGAAGAAATGCGCCGCTGTTCTTTGTATTTAGTCATATATTAATCCAACCTGGTAACGTTCCCAGATTGATGACAAAGACTCACGAATCGGTCGAATTAGTGTTTTTTAAGCCATCTCTGTCGTGGCTGAATCACGTTTCCCTAAGATTCTTCCTATGAATCTCAGCTTGGCATATGCTTTTCCTACTACTTGTTCTATATGGTCACTCCACTCTAGGTCGCTCTACGTTGTTACTGTTAGGTATTTCACGGTAGTTACTGTTTCCAGCGATTTGCCACCAATAGTGTCACTGTACGCCTATTTATGCGCAATATGCAACATTTATTTACTTTCAAGGTCAACCTCCAGCCCGTGCACCATTTATCAAACCTCTGCAGTCCTGCTGGCGTCGCTAACTTCTCGTAGACAACCGCGTCATCTGCAGACAGCCTTATGGAACTCTGACGTTATCCACTAAATCATTTATGAATATTTTACACAGAAACGGCCGTACCTCTTTTCTTTGGTACTCCAGAAATTACCATAACATATATAGATTTTGTTCCAACAAGAGCGACATGTTGAGTTCTATCTGCATCTGCTGGGTTCTGTCTGGTCTGATGGCCCATTCGGCAAGCTTGTATTTTTTTTCACTAAACGGCAGTGCGGGATTTGTCAAATGCCTCCCTAAAGCCAAGGGACACGGCGCCAACCAGAGTGCCGATATAAACAACGCTATGTATCTCATGGGCGAAGAGAGGGAGACGAGTTTCGCAAGATCTCTGTTCGTGAAATCCGTGTTGGTTTTTATAGAGGAGATTCTTGTTCTCCAAAAGCGACGTAGTACGTGAGCGGGAAACATTCCCCATAGCTCTACATAAAAGTAGCGTCAGCGATATAGGCCTATAATTATGTGCATTGCCATAAGTCCTTCTTGACATCGTGAATAATCAGCGCTTGTTGCCAGTCGCTGCTCCGGCGACTTACCACAAACTGCTGATAGAAGGGGAGCAAATTCTTTCGTGTAGTATTTGCAGAACCTTACAGATATCTCGTCTGGTACAGAAGTCTTACAACTATTAATCGATTGTAATTCCTTTTCTATTGCGCTGTCACTTATCTCAGTATCTCAATATTTGGCATTCCGGCAATCGTGAAGAGACCGTATTATGTCGATTGAGAGGAGGTCATATTACGATCTTCCGTGGTGAAACGGTTTCAGAAGTCTGAATTCAGTATTTCGGTGTTCCGGTGCCGGCTTCTATTGTCACTGAGCGACTGAGTAGATTGTTTAGATCAGTTTGCTGATTTTACATAAAGTCTAAATGTCTTAGGGTTTCTAGTCACATTGGTTGCGAAAATTTTACTTTAAATTTCATTAAACTCTTCTCTCATTCCTCTACTTCTACTCATTTTCACTTCTTTCGGGTTTTGTTTGTCAGGTAGCATTTAACTTTGCTTAAATCTGTGTTGATGCACTCTTTGATTTCGTAAAAACTTTATAACAAGGAATTATGAACTGCATTTGGTCTTTCCAGTCACTAGATACCTTGCTGGGAACGTACTTGTCTAATGAGTATTGAACGAATTGTCCATAAATTCGTCCTCAGGAGTGAATACGTGATGCTGACTACTCAGATACTTTGCAGTTGTATCCTGTCTCTTGTGCTAAGCAAAAATATTTTCCTATCTTCTTCAACATTTCTAATAACAGCCGTAGGCACTGAAGTTGTTATGGCCCTAATATCACTGACGCCTCCATCTACTTTAAATAATTCGAAAATAACAGGTCTGTTATTTGATAGGAGGTGTAAGACGTTAACATCAGGAGTTTGTTCTCTATCTGATCGAAGTAATACTCGATCATGACATTCAGAGTAATGTCACACGAATGTCTAACACTAATTAAAGGCTGGAAAACAATTACTAGTATACTGGAGTCAAGTCGATTTAGTACACTTTCTACTTCTAGATACGGTAGGTTGGCCTAAGTTTTAATGCCCAGAAGGTCAGGCACAAATCACATTAAAAATAAACGACGAAAATAAAAGAACCGGATTAGAAGGAAAAATTAAACACTGTAACAGGAGTCAATATACGTTTTGGGCTGTCTTGGGCAAAGATGTCGTAGTACCAAATAGAGATGTTGTTGAGTGTGAGAAAAGCTGTCACCAAAAATCGAATGTGTGATCAAATCTGGTCATAACAAACGAAAAGTTTCAGTATTCAGCTTTTCGTTGTTTTCATGGTGTACAGTGTCGTCGTTTCACCAGTAAAGTAAGCCTTTGTTCCTCAGTAATGTTTTAGCAGGTCTACGTTTCTTCTAATTCAGACTATCCTGATTACCTTTTCCTGTTGGTACATGACGCTAGTCGAATACATTATATTTTTGATAATACCAAATTAGACAAGATCTGACACTGGCTTTTGAAAGTGCTAGTGGGCAATGTGATTTTAGTTAGTACTTGAAAAAACCATCATTCTAAAAATTTGTAAGACGAAGCATGTATTTTTAAAGAAATGTAAAAACGATTTTATGTAACAAACACAATATAATCATTGAAAATGTCAGACAAGAATTACTGGAAAAGAAAAATTGAATCCTTACGAATTTTCTTTGTTACTTATTCGAGATGGTCTCTTCTCTTGTTCTGAAAAATGTGTGAGTTGTACAAACATCTCGATTGGTATAAGAAAATAAGACAGTATTTTATGTAACCTACATGCAAAATATACAAGTGTTTGTGAATGTATCCATCATAAAATACTGCAACGAGAATCAGTTCTACACCAAGAAGACTTAACAACATTAGTGTGCGATTCGTCTCGATTACGGCTAACAGGAGAATAACGATTGAAAGAAGTGGTGACAAGAACTTACAAGGTCACAAAAAAGCAAAAGGTAAAAAGTCGAACTTTCTAATATTTGCGAATAATTTACTGCGCGTGTGCGTCAAGAAAGTTACTTATGGAGGTTCCCCAAAAAGACGACTCAGCATAGCCTCATAATATTTCGTAAAAACAACATTCTAAATATGGTGCTTGGTTTCATTTATATATAATTTTTCCTTGTAAGATCGTTCGCAAACGTTTTATGCTGTTTTATTGATTTACTATGAAAATTACCAAAAACTACGCCCTTTGTGTTATTATAATATGTTAGAATGGAAATACATTACCTTTAAAGCGATAGAAATTCACATTCTTATTAATTAATATCCGAACTTCCTCAGTGTGTAACGCATGTTGGCAGCCCTTGTTTCATGATTCTGCTGTTCGCTCGTATGAACATATTCACAGAAAAAACACAGCTTCTACATTATTCTGGGAGTCTTCAGTGGATTTTATATTCTGTAACAACATCACATCTCCAGAACCAAATACAACAGTGATGTTGTAGAGTGCATTCTCTGCACACGAAGTGATGGTCGATGCTCCAGCATTCATTTTGGAGCAAACATGGCTCAATCTGTCGACGAGAGGCGACAGATAGCGATGGAAGCAAATGCCAGAGAACTGAAGCGACAGCGTGCATAACTTTTTACTTACCCACTTATATCGCACTGGCTTCGGCTTCGTTCAGGGAAAATCTGTGATAACAGCACCTGCAAAACAAGAATTCCAATCTACAGGTAATGCTTTATTAAGGAACATCTGTAGTAACGTGACAGAACTAAGTGTATTTCATAAACTAGAGGAAAACCTATGATTAACGGATGAGTTAAGCATTACGTCTATTGCATGGTAACTACTTTATACAGTTACTGAAGAAGCTTCAAAGTGAGTCAAGTGGGATGAAGAAATATGCTTCAGTGAATTTTATTTGAACCGTTTTGGGAGGAGGTTAATTTCATACCATCAGCCGCAGAGGGGAGCGAGAGAGAGAGAGAGAGAGAGAGAGAGAGAGAGAGAGAGAGAGAGAGTGAGTGAGAGAGAGAGAGAGCTGCTTTATTGGCTGTTACGAATAAAATCCAGCATAATCAATGTACAGAACTTACAGGGAAAGAAGCAAATAGAAGAACAAAAAGACTTTATCTACTAAGTAAGGAAGGTAAGAGAATTAATCTATTTCAGATTGGATCAGCACCACTCTTAGATTGTCCTTTGAGTGTACTGTCGTCGACAAGAAACGCAGAACAACTAGAACACTACTCCAACTATGAGTAGTGAATGGCAGTTCTCTTTAAATGTGGTTCATTCAAGACAATGTCTATAACAGAGAGAACGAACCCGATACTATGCAATTACGAAAGCATCGGCAAGTTTGAGAATATTTTCAGTACCTTGGGATAATAACATAGACATGGCGAACATAAAGATCAGAAGTATGGATGACGAATCGAAGATCCATATTTATTGGAAGAATTCTGGCGAAGTGCAATACATCTGTAAGGCAAGCCGCGTGCAAAATGTTAGTGTGACTAATTCTAGGACGTTATTCGATCGTTTGTAACAGGTGGGTGCTGCTCATATTTAAGTCTAACGGAGATTCTCAGGACACTGAAAAGGAATCTTTGGAAAAGGATCGATACGTTCTCGTGAAACCCTGCTGGGTAAATTCGATGAGTCCATATTAGGCTATGGAACAGTTCTGTTGTATCCATAGTTGATGATGATGTTTGGTTTCTTGGGCGCTCAACTGCGAGGTCACCAGCACCCGTACAAAATCTCAATATCTACACAGTCCAATCTTGCTATTTTCACGAATGATGATGAAATGATGAGAACACAGACACCCAGTCCAAGGGCAGAGAAAAATCCCCAACTCGGCGGGGAATCGAACCCTGGACCCCGTGATGGAGCGGCAGCAACGCGAGCCACTATAACACGAGCTGAGGACTGCATCCATTGTGTAGTACAAGTAGGAATCATTATATTATGAGAAAGACGATTAGGGTGCGCACCCAGAGATACATTCAGTTTTTCCCTAACTACAGACAAGAATGGAAACCGGCAGATTGTACTGTCTTCCATGCGGTATACAGTGCTTCACAGAATTTATATATAGTTGTAATGGGTAAGTAAACCGGTCGTGGCTGTGTTGAAAGATGCGTTTCGCCTGGAGTGATCTTCGGAAGCGACGACAAACGCATATGGGGAAGGACGGACGAAGTATCAACTATTTTCAAATACTAGTTTAATGAATTACCAACCACTATGCCACATGCTCAGTGCGAATAATAGGAACTAGTGTGTTGGCATTGGAAAGAAGAGACAAAAATACAACGAAATGAACATGAGAGAATATACCTGATGATTTTATCAAATACTCTTAAGTGTATAATTTTATGGACTACTCATTATAAGCAAACTAAATAGATGAATTTAAACAAGGTTGATCGACTACATGAACATCACCAGCCATGAAGTTTATAAGCTCAAAGGACTATGAAACTTGTGTAGGCGACTAGATCGAATGATCTGCCTGTACAACAGTAGATGTCAACGCACTGGGAGACAGCTGACTCGTTGGCAACTTTTCTCATTAAGAGCGCCGAAGAGGAAAAGATGCCAACCGAGCGGACATTGAACACTACAGTTCCAATTCGGAAACATAAGGAGAAGTCACCTGAATGTTACTATTGTAGTGCTGAATGAGTCATATCATATACAGTAAAGATCTTGGTGAAAGTCTGTGGAACCACCAGTGTTATACATCCAACTCACTTGCGTATGGACAAACACTGAGAAGTTTTCCTGGGCCGTGTGCCAAGTGATTTCATATGGTTTGCCCTGCGAGACCATAAACGACATGTAGAACTGATGAAATGGATCTAACTGCTCCACCATAATACTAAAGATGGAGCAGTATCCGCTTCTGGGTGTCAGGTAACAAACTGCATCAGAGATCTGCTCTTTCTTCCTTTCTCTTCATCACAATAATGGACATGGTCACCAGCGATTTTCAGAAACTAACTCTTCGTAACACTGCTGTATGCTGATGATCGTCTACGGGTCGCTACGACTCCAACAAGTCCAAGCCAGGAAGGACTGAACAGTCAATATAAAGAAGACTGTTGACAGATGGACATAATACGGTCACCATCAAGATCTACGGTATAGATTTTACAGTGACACCTATCTTCAAGTTTCGCGGCTCAAAAATTGCTACCAATTGCTCACTCGTTCCCAGAACCACAAACTGCGTTAGTATTGCTTAAATGCGGACAATAATTGGTGTTCTTTGTAATAAGAAGATCCCCGACCATCACAAGTCAAACATACACCTCTCTGCAATCCATCTAGTTGCATTGGACAGTACGGAACGTTGGCCCGTAACAAAAGAGGCAGAGCTACGACTTGCTGTAATGGAAAAATGTTTCAGTAGACATCTAGCCTGATACTTCATGTGACTAATGATGAAATTCGCAGGGGGTATGAAGTGGCTCCTTTTGTTGAGAAGATGGGGGTGATAAGTGGATGCACTTCGAGCTCATGAAGAAACAGTAGCAAAAGGAGGCTTTTTGGTGAAAATCGATAGTGAACGACCAATTGGAGGGACGAGGCATTCTTGGTTAGATAACTTTCATATATATCTCAGCATAGCGAATCTCCAAGCTGACTAGGTACAAGCTGACACTTAATGGAGACAGAGATTCGAAAGTATAGACTCTGCTACAAACACTTAGGAAGAAGAGAAGAAGATTTAGACTACGTCAGAAAAGATAACATCCGTTTAGCTGGTGATTGTAAAGTGTGGACAGTTGTAAAAAGGAGTTCTGTCCAACCACAGGGCGCATGACCGCAGCTGCTGATGAAACCGCTACTATAGTTCTCAGTACGGTTCCTGAGTATTTGTTTCGTGTATAGTGAGTGTTTATGTCGACAACGAACCAACGCCAATAGGAGTAATTCAGTGATACAATCCGAAGTCACGGGCAGAAGATGGAGAAGTAAACATTACACGAATGCGTTGAACGCGTAACTCACATGTGATGAGAGATGATCATCTTATAATCAAGAGGGATTGAAACGGTGCAGTAGAGGAAGCAACTGAGGTTGGTGTTACCGGAGAACACGGGTTTGGTAGTAGAAATGAGGTAGGACAAAGATTATTAGAGTACTTTAGGTAGTAACATAGAAAACACTTTTTAAAAATCACAAGTCGAGGAGATATACTTGGAAACAGCCTGGAGACACGGGATGATTCCATATGCTTTGTACCATTGACAAACAGAGATTTGGAATTAGATACTGGATTGCAAGACGTACCCACAAGCAGATATAGACTGAGGCTACAATTTAGTAATGAAGAAAAGTAAACTGGAGCTTAAGAGAATCGCCTGGAAGAACCAATGTGGAGCGAACTTAGACACTGAAACACTGAGGATTGATTATGTGCTTTTGGAGATCTCTACGTTTGTAGATTCTGCGATAGTGAATGGTATACTATGATGAAGAGGAATCATCATCTCTAAAAATGGCAATCCCTGTTTCTGGATGGACAAATACCAGGAAGGCAACTACCAAAAAACCTTCGGTAACAGAAGAAGTACTTCAGTTCGCATACGAAAGAAGGATGTGCAGAAATGTCCAGGAAAAGACAGGTGTAAAGCAATATAAGACACATACGACTGAAATAAATAAGAAGTGCCGAAACTAAGGTAAAATGGCTACAGGAAAAATGTGAAGGAATAAATAAAGAAATGCTTCGCGGAAGGACCGATTCAGCATATACAAAGGTCAAAACAAGCTTCGATGAAATTAAAAGCAAAAGTATCCGCAATAAGATTGTATAAGGACTTCCGCCGTTAAAGGCAGAGGAGAGAGTGGAAGTGGAGGAAGGTGGAGGAAGTGAAGGAACTGTATAACGACGCGATAGAAGAACAAAATGCAGTCGATTTGGAAGACACAGGGACTCACTATTTCAGCCAGAGTTTGATACAGCCGTCTAAGACCAGCAATCAAGTAGTGCAGAAGGCATAAATACGATTCCTCTCTCTGTCTTGTGATGACTGGGTGTTGTGTGATGTCCTTAGGTTAGTTAGGTTTAAGTAGTTCTAAGTTCTAGGGGACTGATGACCATAGATGTTAAGTACCATAGTGCTCAGAGCCATTTGAACCAAATAGGATTCCGTCGCAAATTCCGAAATCATTAGGAGGGGAGGATGCAACCAAACGGTTATTCAAATTGGTGTGTATAAGCGTTGAGGCTGAGATGTGCCATCAGAATTTCGAAAAAATGTCACCCACAGAAATATGAAAACAGGAAGAGCAGATCAGTGGGCGACATACTGCACAGTAAACTTAACAGCTCATACATTTAAATTTCTTACCGGAATAATATACAGTAGAATGAATCAGAGAACGGAGGATGTCTTAGATGACAAAAGGTTTGGCTTTAGAAAAGGCAAAGGCACAAGAGGGGAGTTTCTGACGTTTTGCTTGATAATGGAAGCTAGAGTTAAGAAAAATAAGAGATGATTATGGGATTTGTCAACCAAGATAAGGCTTTCGAGAAAGAAAAAGAAAATGAACGGTCAACTGAACACAGAATCTGGGTTGAGAGTAAACTGAAGAAAGAGGAGTAACAGAAATGAGATTATTTAGCCGGCCGATGTGGAAGAGCGGTTCTAGGCGCTGCAGTCTGGAACCGCGCTACCACTACGGTCACAGGTTCGAATCCTGCATCGGGCATGGATGTGTGTGATGTCCTTAGGTTAGTTAGGTTTAAGTAGTTCTAAGTTCTAGGGAACTGATTACCTTATACGTTAAGTCCTATAGTGCTCAGAGCCATTTGAACCTTTTTTTTTTTTTGAGGTTATTTAGAAATTGGACATCCAAACTGAGGGCCACAAAGTAGATGAAGTTAAGGAACTCTTCTACCTTGGACACAACTGATGATGGATTAAGTAAGAAGGACGCAAGAACCAGATCAGAACGTGGAAAGAGAGCTTTCCTGGCCAAAAGAAGGTCAAAAATGTCCAAATGTGTGTGAAATCTTAAGGGACTTAACTGCTAAGGTCATCAGTACCTAAGCTTACGCAGTACTTAACCTAAATTATCCTATGGACAAACACACACACCCAAGCCCAAGAGACGACTCGAATCTCCGCCGGGACCAGCCAAAAGAAGTCTGCTATCTTTACTTTTGAGGAATAAATTTCGGAGAACATATGTCCGGAGTACAGCATTGTATGTAAATGACCATGAGGAATCTGAAAGGAAGAGAACGTACACGTTTGAGGAGATCCGATCACATTAACATGACCAGCACGTAAGTTCGACGTTAAGGTGCAGTAACATTGGCTTTCGGCCAAGGTCGGAAGCATGTCCGGAACGGTGAAGCCTGTATATTGTTCACAAGCCGCCGTCGTTAAAGTATACCTTTCATTCCTAAAAGGAGCTACCCGAAACCGCCGCCGAAGCGATTGTGGTTCACGACGGGCCATAAATGAGTGAATGGTGGCTGTGGAGATGCGTACGGCCGACTAGACGTTCAACTGTTGAACAACTGAAAGCCGGTATGAACCAAGGGGCCACCAATAGTGTCCCCTCAACGACTCTTCAGAGAACGTTGATGCGTGTAGGCCTTTGAGCAGGCGCGTGGTTCATGCATCCCGCTGACTGCAGTTCATTGGTGACGAAGGTTGGAATTTCGACGCAAGTAGCCCACTGGCCATCCAATGACTGGAGACGGGTGGCCTTTTCAGATGTATCACATTTTATGCTCCATCGGATAACTGGCGTGTTATGGCCTGGGGAATGTTACCGTGGCATTCTCTCGGTCATCTAGTCATTCCGGGTGGTATGCATCTATTCGTGGGGGCCGTGACCACCCTAACACGCAGTGCGTCTCTCCTCGGCAAGATTGCATCTACCAACAGGACAATGCAACGTGTCACACAGCTAGCAGTGTACATGCCTGGTCCCAAGGGCACTGGGATGAGTTTACCGTACTCCTCCGGGCACCAAAATCCCAGGATTTAAATCCAATCAAGAACCTGTGGGACCACCTCGATCAGGCTGTTGGCGCCATGGATCCTCAACCGGTAAACCTAGCGGAGCTGAGCACGTCACTGGGGTCGGCGAGGCTCCACATCCCATTCGGTACATTCCAGAACGTCACTGACTCTTCCTGCCCGTCTCGGAACAGTGAACGCTGCAAAAGGTGGTTATTTAAGCTTTTGACAGGTGGTCACATTACTGTGGCTGGACAGTGCAGAAGTACGCTAAAAATTAGATGAACCGATAATAAATCAGTAAGTTCTCATCGAAAACGGCTAAAACGGAAAATTGTGGGAAATATGCAAAGAAGAAGGGAGAAGATGGTAGGATATGTGTTCAAACATCAGGAAATAATTTCCATGGTACTCGAGGACGTCTGTAGAAAGCAAAAACTTTGGGGCAACATAAATATTGAAATACATCGAAAAAAAAATAACTGAATTGTTTGGATGTAACTGTTACTCTGACATGAATAGATTGCTATAGTGGCGCGCTGCACCAAAACAATCAGAGAACTGGTAAATGGAAATGCCGTGTGGGTAGGGCCTCCCGTCGCATAGACCGTTCGCCTGGTGCAAGTCTTTCGAGCTGACGCCACTTCGGCGAGTTGCGTGTCGATGGGGAGGAAATGATGATGATAAGGAGAGCACAACACCCAGCTGGTAATCGAATCCGGGCCGTTAGGTACGACACTCCGTCGCGCTGACCACTCAGCTACCAGGTGCGGACAGAGAACTGGTGACTTCTCCACCCCGCCTCCTCCACCGCATCCACTTATCCCCAGCGCCACACACACACACCAGACAGTAAATAGAAGCTACGTGAACAGGAAGCTGCAATTCGACGTCAGCCAGTGTACAGAGGGGAGAGAGAGTGCGTGCACGCCGGAAGGGTGCGGCCTCGCTGGTGTTGCGGCGTGCTGACCGCAACGGCGGCTCCGCGGAAGCGCGGCTTCTGCCGCTGCTGTTGTGGCGTTTGATCCGTGCCGCTGCGGCCAATGAATGCGGGACCAGCAAATCCTGCTGCTACTTCTGCGGCCTGCTGTCCGGATACAGCCCTGCGGGGAGCTCAAGTTGCGCTCTCCATGTGTTACTGCAGCTACAAGGAACGCAGAGCGTCTGTGAAACTTCGTCGCGCCCTCGAATAGGAATAGCAGTGTCCGTGGAGCAATAATTCCGTAATTGTAAATTGAATATTTTCGCAATATTTAAATAATCTAAGTTGTGTAACAGGGTAATTAAACTTCAGTGTGTGCCAACGGCCTTGCCGCAGTGGCAACACCGGTTCCCGTCAGATCACCGTAGTTAAGCGCTGTCGGGCTGGGCTAGCACTTGGATGGGTGACCATACGGTCTGCCGAGCTCTGTTGGCAAAGGGGGTGCGCTCAGCCCTTGTGAGGCAAACTGAGGAGCTACTTGATTGAGAAGAGGCGGCTCCGATCTCGGAAACTGACATGCGGCCGGGAGAGCGGTGTGCTGACCACATGCCCCTCCATGTCTGCATCCAGTGACGCCTATGAGCTGAGGATGAAACGGCGGCCGGTCAGCACCGTTGGGCCTTCTTGGCCTGTTCGGGACGACTTTAGTTTTATTTTTTTAGTGTTTATTTTTGTACATAGCAGGCAATGGTAGGGATAACGTGTTTCATAGTCGATTTTTTAACTTTTGGTAGCATATATCTTCAGATAAGTGCGACAACCACCTCACAATCAGAATAACGGCTGCTAACAACAGTAACCTACAGAAGAATGGGACTGAGGATCTCTTAGATGACGATCAGTTTGGCTTTAGGAAAGGTGAAGTTAGTTCTGATTTTGTGCTTGGTAATCGAAACAAGACTGAGGAAAAATCAGGGCACTCCATGGGATTGTTGACGTCGAGCAACCATTCGGCAAATGTAAAATGGTGCAAGATATTCGAAACTCTGAGAAAAATAGGAGTAAGCTATACAGGTAGACGGAGAAATATACACTGATCAACAAGAACAATATGACCACCGACCTACTATCGATATAAACAAGTTCAGGCGACAGCAGCAGCATCTTCCGAGGAAGGACTGCTAATCAGACACACGCACTGTAAACGTTGCGTCAGTGAGCTTGCTGTCTCTGCGTGAAATGGGGGAGGCGCGAGATCTGTCTGAGTTTGAACGAGGGGCAGATTGTGGTGGTCCAGTGGCTCGGCCCGACAATTTCGGAAACAGCACGAGCAGTCGGGATTTCGAAGAGTGCTGCGGCGTGCGTCTTCAACGGGTGGCAAAACCAAGGGGAAGACACGTGCAGGCGTCGTGCAACTGGGCGGCTACCCTCATTACAGATGTCGGAAGCCACAGACTGGGCAGACAGGTAAAACGGGACAGACGGCGGACTGTGCCGGAACGAGCATCAGACAGTAATGCTGGCCATGCACAGTGCACCGGACACTAGCAACACTAGTAACCGCCGCAGCCGACGACCCATCCGTGTGACAAAGTTAATACCCAGGTATCGGTAGCAACGAGTGAAGTGGGCATGTAACCATGGGGCCTGGACATTGGTTTAGTGCCAGAGCGTTGCATGGTCTGATGAATCACGATACCGTCTTCAACATCCTGATCGGAGGGCGCGAATCCGACGACTTCCAGGGGAACAGATTGTGATGTAACAAAATAAAAGTGATGCTGTTAATCCATGGAAAAGTTGGAATTTGAGATTTCGCTTACTGTTTTATTAATCACAATTGGCGTAAGAATTATGGATTGACCATTGTCATAAAATATTGTATTATGAAGTGTGAATAGTTTTTACTTGCAGTTTCGCGTGGCTTGAAGGAGTCACAGCTATCGTGCTATTGATTAACAAATTCCACTATCGTCTTTGTAATAACTTCATGATCGTAGGTACGATCACACCCGGTTGTGAAGTTATTGTTATGACAAAACAATTTCCTAAGGGACCAGAAAGGCCACAAACACAACTGTAACATCACACAAAAGCGAAATTCAATATTAAAGCTGATGCAAGAAAACGATAAAACTGTTTTCTTTTTATCAATGTAACACGCACATTGGACTGCTGATCTTGGTGTCTGTAATCTTAGCAAAATGCATAATTAAAATGAAAATAATGCTGAGGAGATGATAGGAATGAGCACTGCTAAAAGATTCACTATTCCCAGAACAAATATTTATTATACACTCCTGGAAATTGAAATAAGAACACCGTGAATTCATTGTCCCAGGAAGGGAAAACTTTATTGACACATTCCTGGGGTCAGATACATCACATGATCACACTGACAGAACCACAGGCACATAGACACAGGCAACAGAGCATGCACAATGTCGGCAATAGTACAGTGTATATCCACCTTTCGCAGCAATGCAGGCTGCTATTCTCCCATGGAGACGATCGTAGAGATGCTGGATGTAGTCCTGTGGAACGGCTTGCCATGCCATTTCCACCTGGCGCCTCAGTTGGACCAGCGTTCGTGCTGGACGTGCAGACCGCGTGAGACGACGCTTCATCCAGTCCCAAACATCCTCAATGGGGGACAGATCCGGAGATCTTGCTGGCCAGGGTAGTTGACTTAGACCTTCTAGAGCACGTTGGGTGGCACGGGATACATGCGGACGTGCATTGTCCTGTTGGAACAGCAAGTTCCCTTGTCGGTCTAGGAATGGTAGAACGATGGGTTCGATGACGGTTTGGATGTACCGTGCGCTATTCAGTGTCACCTCGACGATCACCAGAGGTGTACGGCCAGTGTAGGAGATCGCTCCCCACACCATGATGCCGGGTGTTGGCCCTGTGTGCCTCGGTCGTATGCAGTCCTGATTGTGGCGCTCACCTGCACGGCGCCAAACACGCATACGACCATCATTGGCACCAAGGCAGAAGCGACTCTCATCGCTGAAGACGACACGTCTCCATTCGTCCCTCCATTCACGCCTGTCGCGACACCACTGGAGGCGGGCTGCACGATGTTGGGGCGTGAGCGGAAGACGGCCTAACGGTGTGCGGGACCGTAGCCCAGCTTCATGGAGACGGTTTGCGAATGGTCCTCGCCGATACCCCAGGAGCAACAGTGTCCCTAATTTGCTGGGAAGTGGCGGTGCGGTCCCCTACGGCACTGCGTAGGATCCTACGGTCTTGGCGTGCATCAGTGCGTCGCTGCGGTCCGGTCCCAGGTCGACGGGCACGTGCACCTTCCGCCGACCACTGGCTACAACATCGATGTACTGTGGAGACCTCACGCCCCACGTGTTGAGCAATTCGGCGGTACGTCCACCCGGCCTCCCGCATGCCCACTATACGCCCTCGCTCAAAGTCCGTCAACTGCAAATACGGTTCACGTCCACGCTGTCGCGGCATGCTACCAGTGTTAAAGACTGCGATGGAGCTCCGTATGCCACGGCAAACTGGCTGACACTGACGGCGGCGGTGCACAAGTGCTGCGCAGCTAGCGCCATTCGACGGCCAACACCGCGGTTCCTGGTGTGTCCGCTGTGCCGTGCGTGTGATCATTGCTTGTACAGCCCTCTCGCAGTGTCCGGAGCAAGTATGGTGGGTCTGACACACCGGTGTCAATGTGTTCTTTTTTCCATTTCCAGGAGTGTAACTAAAACATATATCCTGCCTTACGCTTAGTACTACAATGACAGTAGATTTTTATGTCCGTTTCATGTCCATTGAGCGCTCTTTCATTTAGCCATTGTCCTCTTGAGTCGCTCGTTCGTCGTCACGATAAGCTATAACAGTTCTTCTTTTTACACTTCACTCAAACTTAGACGGAACACGTTTTTATTTATTTAGTAAAAAAATTAGTCAGACCGCCACAATTCTGCGTCCATCTTACTTAAGAAAGACAGTACAAGTGCTTTGCGCTTTTTTTTCATTTGTTCTCCAGCGAACAAAATAGTGAAGGATCGCATATCTATCCGTATTTTTCTGTTTATGTTGCCGCCCAAAGACGACGAATTACTTTATGTAGGAAATTCCACCGTCGCTATGCGACGCCTTCTGGCTGAAAGTATTAACTATCTGCTGTTTCAATGAAGCCAAAAATAGCGAATATCACAAGCTCCTTGACACCTGTAATGTGGGTCGGAGACAAGCTGGTGGCGGCTCCATTATGCTCTGGGGAACATTCGTGTGGGCACTCATGGGTCCAGCGGAGTTCGTGCAAGGCACCATGACGCCCAGGAGTATCGCAGACTGGTTGGAGAACACGTACATTCCTTCATGATCATGTTTCCCAAAGGCAGTGGTATTTTTCAACCATACAATGTGTCATGTCACAAGGCCAGCAATCTCATGGGGTGGTTCGAGGAACACAGAGCGTTGGAGGTCATAGATCCCCTCCCAAGAATTTAAGGGAATTAGATGACTTGTGTTTGCAGATGTAGTAAAAACTCCCTCCAGCAACCTCCAAGGCGGCTTCCATACCTAGACGCGTCGCCGCTGTTATCCGTGCCAAAGGTGAACATACCGGCTATTAGGCAGGCGGTCATAATGGTCATAATGCTCTGGCTGATCAGTGTCAATGGGTACAAGAAACAAGGGAGAACAATAAGACTGGAAGACGAAGCACAATGCGCTCAGACCAGAAATAGTGTAATACAGGGACATAGCTGAGCCATGTGGCTTTAATTTTTGGCGGGCATGGCGCTCCCTTGGCGCCACCAACTACTTGGGCTGTCAGTATCAATTCTGATAATATGGCGAAAGCAATGGTTTTTGGTCGCGACGCATGTGTTGATTATTGTTGGTCACTGGTTCAAATGGCTCTGAGCACTATGGAACTCAACTTCTGAGGTCATCAGTCCCCTAGAACTTAGAACTACTTAATCTTAACTAACCTAAGAACAACACACACACACCCATTCCCGAGGCAGGATTCGAACCTGCGACCGTAGCGGTCGCGCGGTTCCAGACTGTAGCACCCAGAACCGCTCGTCCACTCCGGCCGGCTGTGGGCGCTGGTACTGGAAGTTAACTGGAGGGCACGTGGCTGGCAAGTTGTTGGTTTTGGGGGACTCCTGCTGTCCTGTAAGGCCCCCGAGAAGCCGCGAGTGGTTAAATCGTTCGGAGCCAAGCCTTGCCGGCCCGATTAAGGACTGGTAGCGGCGAGTTTCGGGAAGACCAGGGGACGCCGCGTGCAGCCTGGTCAGCAGGTTCCCGGCCTACTCTGCAAGCTTAAATTTTACGGCACCTCTAAGACCGCCTGTACGGATTGGGGGCAACAATACCCCTGCTTGGAATCCCAGAAGTCACGGCTCCTTCACACCTGAGTGGAGTTAACTGCTTTTTTTCTTTTTTTATACTTGTTATCGTAAAGCCACGTCTGTGTTAATGTGGAATTGGACCTGTCATATTAACGCGCCTCCGAGTGACTGTGTAGCTGGTCATCGGTCACTGTAACTGATCATAATTCGTTGTTCCAGGCCATATTCTGTGCAAGTGGACGAGCATTCTGTGTTACAATTGAGTAGTTCAGATTGAAACTGTAACATAGCTTGTGTCGAAGGTAAGGCACCATTTTATACATGAGTATGCCCTACTAATTGGATTTGCAGAGGCTGATATTTCACCTTGTTAATTTTCAAGTAATTTTAAGGATTTTTAAGTTGGTAACTTGTATATTTAGTCGCTTCCGGAATAAGCTAATATTGCCTACATCGCAGACATTCTCGTGTGCAGACTTACTTGGTCAGATTTCTGTTCCCTTCTGATGTGTGTTGGCAGTGTAGTTTTGGCAGTGGACGACGCGTTCCTGTTTCCTGGGCTCGGAACAGAGACGAGTTCTCTTTCTGCTGCAGCAACAGTTCCATAATCGCACAAGTCTAGGTTGGCCCGCGTTCTCTAGCAGCCGCCTCGTATTGGCTCAAGTTAAGTAAATTTGATAGGTGGAGTGTCGCCAATTAACTCCGGAACTCTTGACGTATTCAGTACTCTGATTTCAGCAAGCACGTAACTTTTAAAGCGTGTTCTGCAAGTTCGAAGTTTTTTGTCACTATACTTGCTCTTTAACTACTTGTTTAAACCTTGCACCCTTCTTGCTACTTCTGGCGGGTGTTAAGTTTTAAAGCTCTTTACTTACGAGGATGAACTGCTGAGTTTTTCTCTTTTTACTCACAGTCATTAGCTAACTTTATTCATTGTAAAACTTGCGTGTTGTTGCTTGTTGGCTGTGACAGATGTCTGCTGTAACTTGCCGCGTTTACTTGTATCTAGGGGGCCTGCATACTTATTTATTGTGAATGTTTCTGTTGGTGTGTACCTTTCGGGAGTCACATTTAAACTGCATGTTTTCCTAGTTTATTTTGTAATTTGTGGGACTTTACATTTATTTAAGGGTCATTGACAATGTTTCTGCTGGTGTTGACCAGATGGTAGTCATATTTAAACTGTATACCTTCCCAGTTTTTCTCGTATTGTGGTGGCTTGTCTCTTTTATTGCTAAAGAGATTTTATTAAGGTTTATAAATTGTTAAGGGCTTTCCCACAGCCACAATTAGCGACATGACGTACTATCCTTTCTTTATTTTGGGTGGGCCTTGTCTATTTGTAAGGTATACTGCATGCTTGGGAATTGTGAGTACTTTCAATGGCAGACATTTGTAATTCATTTTACTGGTACACTTCAGTTTGTTGTAGCAGCTTGCAGCCACGTCTGGTTGGAGTGACTTCTTACTTGTCTTTGGGGAATTACGTATACTTCTGGTTTTAAGCCACGTTCTTAATGGTACGAATTGTTAAACTTGTTTTTATTAATGAATTGATCCTATTCAAGTTCTTTAAATTATAGTGAGCATAGTTTTTTATTTGTAATAGTAATAATAGTTTTTAAGCAATAAGGTATTTTTCGTGAAGCAACAAATGACGAAATATGTGGGACCACCTTCCATATGCTTTTTATTAAAATTATTCGAACCTTTGTTGTGAGGTGTCAGTAGTCTTTCACCCCTACCGTTCAATACATCGAATATGAAATGACTAAATAAAGGGAAGGTTGAAGAGAGGGTTTAAAATTGAGGAGGAAACGATATCAGTGGTAAGATACACTTGTCCGTCCACTTTTAGAATACTGTTGCGCGGTGTGGTATCCTTACCAGATAGGACTGACTGAGGACATCGAAAAAGGTCAAAGAAAGGCAGCACGTTTTGTATTATCGTGAAATATGGGAGAGAGTGTCACAGAAATGATACAGGATTTGGGATGGACATCATTAAAAGAAAGACGTTTTTCTTTGCGACGGAATCTTCTCACGAAATTCCAATCACCAACTTTCCCCTCCGAATGCGAAAATATTTTGTTGACACCGACGTACATAGCGAGAAACGGTCACCAAGATAAAATAAGGGAAATCGGAACTTGTACGGAAAGATATAGGAGTTCATTCTTCCCGCGCGCTATACGAGACTGGAATAATAGAGCATTGTGAAGGTGGTTCGATGAACTCTCTGCCAGGCACTTAAATGTGATTTGCAGTATCCATGTAGATGTAGACGTAGATGACATTGCTATCCTCAGTGGAAATGAAGAAGAATTGTAGGATCTGTTGACTGGAATGAAGAGCCTGAGTACAGATTGCGAGTATAGGTCGGCAGTAAATCGGAAAAAAGGCAAAAGTTACGAAAACTAGCACAAATTAAAGGACCGAGAATCTTAACATTAAAATTGGTTATCACGAAGAAGACGAAGGGTTTCTGCTACCTTGGAACCAGGATAATAAACAGCGGTGCAGCACAGGCAAAGGGTACATTCCTGAACGTCTCCTGGCATCAAACATAGGTGTTAATTTGAGGGAGAAGTTGCTGAGAATGTACGTTTGAAGCAGATAATTGTACGGTAATAAATCATTCACAGTGTGAAAAGCGGAAAGGAATCGAAACGATTGTGGCGTGTTGCCAGAGAAGAATGTTGAAAATTAGGTGGATTTTCAGCAGAATCGGTGACGAAAGAAACGTATGGGAAACAAACTACAAGAAGAAGGGACAAGATGACAGCACATGTGTTACGACACCAGGGAATAGCCTGCATGGTGCCAGAGGGAGATGAGGAGGGTAAAAAGTGTACGGAAAGACAAAGATTGGAATACATGCAGGAAATAACTGAGGATGTAGGATGCAAGAGCAGCTCTGAGATGAAGAGCTTCGCGTAGGAGAGAAATTTGTTGCGGATTGCATCACACCAGTCAGAATACTGATGAATCAAACAATGATGATATGCAGCACTGGAACACTATCAAATTCCCATTCTGAAGCGTCGTTCGGCACTTCATTTCATGTATTTGAAGGGGACAACATTACAATTCGATGCTGAGTTGTTGGAAGTCTAGGGCAACAATCTATGACACAATAGTTGCGGTCAAACAGGTACTTGTGTCGAAGAACGAAGTGGTAGACTATCCCTCTGTGAAGAGCCAGGAGTCACAATAGGCGTGGATGCCCTTGTGCTCGAAGACAGGAGTGCCACAATCGAAGCTGTAGTGGAAAGAGCGAAATTTTGTCACGGATAAGTTTCCACTATTTTCATGGCATTCGGAACATCATAAATGTCGCCACTCGCTAGATTCCATCACAGATTACATGTGTTCAAAAATCTCTCCGAACGAAGGCTGTGGCGGAAATATTGCTTTTCTGTCATGCCAGTCTAGATTACTTCTTTAGCCACTTAATCATCAAGTAAGAGTGCTGGGAGTATCATTATGATCCCGTGGCGAAAGGAGCCAATCAAGGCGTGGAAACAAGAGTGTTCACCACCGCCGGAAAATGCAAGACCCAACCGTCATCCAGCAAGCTGACTCTGAGAGTTTTTTGGCACTACTACGGTTTGGTGCTAACAGATTATGATGGTCAGGGAAAAACCATCACAGAATCGTACTGTGAAATCCTCTAATGAGTTAAGGGAGGCGTATCAAGACGAATCATCTCGGGCAGCTGTGCGATGGGGTGTTTTTTCTCCACGACACGACCCAACTCATGCTATGAATAACACAACCAGACAAGCTGCATCAAAAACACGGTATCCCACAAAAAGGTTTATTGAACTTCAGTAACTGAGGAGGCTTTAATTATAACCTTATCAAACTGTGATTATGCGGTATTCCCACGTCTATTCTTTATCTTCAGTTGCCAATAACTGTACGTAAATAACAAAATGGCAGTAGATTTGTCGCTGGAGGATGGAAAGTGGATTTTAAAATGTTATTGGAAATGAGGAAACAAGACAGAAGTGCAGAGACTATGACGCGAGGAGTAAAAATTACAAAATTTCGCGACAAATTTGAGAGGGAAGTAAGTATGTATGATATGAAGAACAGACGATGTGGTAGGAAGAAATCAGCTGCGGATGAAAGACGGATGGGTACAATGGGACAGGTATTCACAAGACACCCCCATAAAAAACACACGGTAACCTGCGCGTGAATCATGTCTCAGCAAATCAAGTGTTCACCGCATTTTAAAGGAAGCAAAGTGGAAACTGTACGTTCTCCGGCTGCTTCACGAAATGAGGGTGATCTGGATAGGTGCGTCTCATTTTGATAATGGTTTTGAGATAATGAACAGTTGACTGACGTCATTGTTTGGACTGATGAGACGACATATAAACTGAATGGAACCATGAATCGCCGAACTGTGTGTAATGAGGAAGAGGTAAACCTCATGTTATGGAATAATCTGTTGGTCTTCCTGGGTTATCGGCGTAGTGTAGTATTTTTTTCTTTAACAAGATGGTGCACCGTCACATTACCATCGTGAAGTGTGGCAATTACTGGATAAAACACAAGTCGAGAGGTGGATAGGTCGACAAGGAAGTGTTGAGTTTCCACCCAGATCTTCCAACCTAACACCGTTAGTCTTCTTTCTGTGACGAATTGTGAAGGACGCAATCCACGCCACAAAGCCACGTACGCTGAATGCGAGAGGCGATTATGGCTGCCTGTCAATGCATTTCAGTGGAAACCATGACATACACTATGTGATCGTAAGTATCCGGACACCTGGCTGAAAATGACTTAAGTTCGTGGCGCCCTCTATCGGTAATGCAGGAATTCAGTATGGTGTTGACCCACCTTTGGCCTTGATGGCAGTTTCCACTCTCACTGGCATACGTTCAGTCAGGTGTTAGATGATTTCTTGGGGAATGGGAGCCCAGTCTTCACAGAGTTCTGCGCTGAAGAGAGGTATCGATGTCGGTCGGTGAGGCTTGGCATGAAGTCAGTGTTGCAAAACATCCAAAAGGTGTTTATATGATTCAGGTAAGGACTCTGTACATGCCAGTCCATTACGGGGATGTTGTCGTGTAACCATTCCGCCGCAGGCCGTGCATTATGAACGGGTGCTCGATAGTGTTGACAGATGCAGTCGCCATCCCCGAATTGCTCTTCAACAGTGGGAAGCAAGAAGGTGCTTAAAACATCAATGTAGGCCTGTGCTGTGATAGTGCCACGTAAAACAACAAGAGGTGCAATCCCCCACGTCCTGCCATTAGATCGCCACATTGTGTACCGTGATTCGTCACTCCACACAACGTTTTTCCACATTTCAACCGTCCAGTGTTCACGCTCGTTACACAAACCGAGACGTAGTTTGGCATTTACCGACGTGATGCGTGGCTAATGAGCAGCCACTCGATCATGAAATCCAAGTTTTCCCACCTCCCGCCTAACTTTCATAATACTTTCAGTGGATCCTGAAGCAATTGGGAGTTTCTATGTGATGGTCCAGAAAGATGTCTGCCTATTACACATTACGACCCTCTTCTATAATTGGCGATCTCTGTCAGTCAACAGATGAGGTCAGCCTGTGCGCTTTTGTGCTGTACGTGTCCCTTCACGTTTCCACTTCACTATCACATCGGAAAAAGTGGAGCTAGGCTGTGGAAATCTCTCGTACAGACACCCAGTCACCTGACCTCGTTCGAAGTCCGTGAGTTCCGGAGAGCCCGCCATTCTGCTCTCTGTCTAATGACTATTGAGGGAGTACCTGGCAGTAGGTGGCAGCAAAATGCACGTAGTATGAAAAACATACACTCCTGGAAATTGAAATAAGAACACCGTGAATTCATTGTCCCAGAAAGGGGAAACTTTATTGACACATTCCTGGGGTCAGATGCATCACATGATCACACTGACAGAACCACAGGCACATAGACACAGGCAACAGAGCATGCACAATGTCGGCACTAGTACAGTGTATATCCACCTTTCGCAGCAATGCAGGCTGCTATTCTCCCATGGAGACGATCGTAGAGATGCTGGATGTTGTCCTGTGGAACGGCTTGCCATGCCATTTCCACGTGACGCCTCAGTTGGACCAGCGTTCGTGCTGGACGTGCAGACCGCGTGAGACGACGCTTCATCTAGTCCCAAATATGCTCAATGGGGGACAGATCCGGAGATCTTGCTGGCCAGGGTAGTTGACTTACACCTTCTAGAGCACGTTGGGTGGCACGGGATACATGCGGACGTGCATTGTCCTGTTGGAACAGCAAGTTCCCTTGCCGGTCTAGGAATGGTAGAACGATGGGTTCGATGACGGTTTGGATGTACCGTGCACTATTCAGTGTCCCCTCGACGATCACCAGAGGTGTACGGCCAGTGTAGGAGATCGCTCCCCACACCATGATGCCGGGTGTTGGCCCTGTGTGCCTCGGTCGTATGCAGTCCTGATTGTGGCGCTCACCTGCACGGCGCCAAACACTCATACGACCATCATTGGCACCAAGGCAGAAGCGACTCTCATCGCTGAAGACGACACGTCTCCATTCGTCCCTCCATTCACGCCTGTCGCGACACCACTGGAAGCGGGCTGCACGATGTTGGGGCGTGAGCGGAAGACGGCCTAACGGTGTGCGGGACCGTAGCCCAGCTTCATGGAGACGGTTGCGAATGGTCCTCGCCGATACCCCAGGAGCAACAGTGTCCCTAATTTGCTGGGAAGTGGCGGTGCGGTCCCCTACGGCACTGCGTAGGATCCTACGGTCTTGGCGTGCATCCGTGCGTCGCTGCGGTCCGGTCCCAAGACGACGGGCACGTGCACCTTCCGCCGACCATTGGCGACAACATCGATGTACTGTGGAGACCTCACGCCCCACGTGTTGAGCAATTCGGCGGTACGCCCACCCGGCCTCCCGCATGCCCACTATACGCCCTCGCTCAAAGTCCGTCAACTGCACATACGGTTCACGTCCACGCTGTCGCGGCATGCTACCAGTGTTAAAGACTGCGATGGAGCTCCGTATGCCACGGCAAACTGGCTGACACTGATGGCGGCGGTGCACAAATGCTGCGCAGCTAGCGCCATTCGACGGCCAACACCGCGGTTCCTGGTGTGTCCGCTGTGCCGTGCGTGTGATCATTGCTTGTACAGCCCTCTCGCAGTGTCCGGAGCACGTATGGTGGGTCTGACACACCGGTGTCAATGTGTTCTTTTTTTCCATTTCCAGGAGTGTATGTCTTCGGGGGTGTCCGGATACTTTTGATCACATAGGGTAAGTGACGATCTGTTCTGCATTGTTGCACACGCCCTTTTGCTACCGACGGAAGACGTTTTAAACTACAACAGCACAACATCATCAGTAGTACGATGACCGTCTACGTGTAGTTTTTCTTATTATTGTTCCAGTTATTAAAGCTCATGCCGTGTAAACCCCTCTGTGGGACAAACTATATTCCCTCTCCTCTCGCAGTCTCCTGATGTGGTACAAAGTGACTTCTTCTTCTTTCCGCGGATGAAGGAACCATTGCGTTTCAGGCATTTCCACGATGACGGCGAGATGATTTCTGAGCTGTAGTTTTTGCTGAACAGCCAAAACCGAAGACCTACAACTTACTTCTCCGTGAAGTCATCCGTCAGTGGAGAAGATTTTTCGTGCTGAACGGCGTAGGTGTATAGAAGAACTAACAGCGTCACGGGGTTTCTTGTCGCAGGTTGATTTATTCGAAGTTATAGTTAAAAACTTGGCCCTTGTTTATTCGAGAAAAGTAGATATATTCTCCGATTCGTTTGTAGTTATAAACTAAATCAACAAAGTTATGAAAATGTGGTATGATTGTAGCTTGCGCAGCTGTCGGTAATAATTGATGCTTGACGTACAGGCTGTGCAGTTTCTGTAGACTACGAGGAGCTGTAACCACTGTGAGCTAGCTGTCCGAAATGTGCCAGAATAGGGAACCTCTGTTGACAAAAAGACGTGGTCAGGTCCTACGTCTCAGAAACGAGGCTTTGTCCCTTGCCTTCCCACTTAGTCTATTTTTTGAAGTCGGAATCGTGCAGGTGTGTGGCTCCAACGAAGACGTGAAGGATGTGCTGACGCTAGACCCTTTTAGTTCCAGCTTCCTGTCGGACCGGTAGCAGCCCCGAATCCTCCCGAAACTAGGTAGGTATGCAGGTAACAGGGCCGAATCCTCCCAAACTGACACAGTGCGACAGAGAATTGTCTGCGCTAATGAGCACAGCTGCCTGCGGTCACTTCGCAGTTCGCGGCAGATCGTTGTAGAGTGAACATGTCCTCAGACGAGCTTACAGTATCAGGAAGTAGGAAGGGCAGGAAAATGTTGGTTTTGAAAGGTACACCCTCGGTTTTCAAAAACTGCTGAAAGGTGGTCTAGCACGATGGACGTGCAACATTAATGGCTACAGAAGTTTTGTTAAAACTATTTCTATTGAGGAGCTGGATGTGGTGCAGTGTCAAGAAGAGCGCAATCATGAAGAACTGCCTCATAAGAAAATCCAGAGGCAAGAAATCATTTCTGACCTAAAGAGAAAAGCCATAAGAAGATATTTGTGAGTGACTGTCAAAAATAATTTACCGGAAGTTAAAAGGAGAACATACACAAGATATAACTACGAGAGAGGTCAACAGTGTTCGTAAATCTATTTACAAAATGGTTCAAATGGCTCTGAGCACTATGGGACTTAACATCTGAGGTCATCAGTCCCCTAGAACTTAGAACTACTTAAACCTTACTAACCTAAGGACATCACACACATCCATGCCCGAGGCAGGATTCGAACCTGCGACCGTAGCAGTAGACCGGTTCGAGACTGAAGCGCCTAGAACCGCTCGGCCACAGCGGCCGGCCTATTTACAAAGCTAGGCGCAAAATTGTGCCGAAACTGCCCACGTATGCTGCAGATGTTACTGATGTTATCAACACGCTGCATGTGGAAATCACAGACGGGACAAAGTGTTTATTAGAAAATAAGATAGGCTAGAAATGTAACCATAATTCATTAAATGAATACTGAGATAGAATATGTGTTGCGAAATCATGGTTTACTATTTTAATAAATTAATTACGAGGAAATCAAGGCTATAAATGATTCCAGTTTCTAAAAGTAGATATCTAAATTAGATTAAAGATAAAACTTTTAAACATACTCACAATGCACGACAAAAATATTTACATCTTCTAGTGTAACTTCATGTGCTTTTCTTTGCCTGCTTGGAGCATTCATAACGTTTCGAACTGCTACCTGCTTCGAACGGGATGATTCGGTCGCATCGTGTTTCATACCCTTGCGGCCTTGGGAGGATTCATTTCTCTGACTGTGGGAGGATTCTGGGCTGCGCCCGTCGGGCCAGCAGTTGCAGCTTCATCATCGCCGTGGACGCGACTTGCCACAGGCATTTGCCTTCAGTAGGAAACAACAGTGTGGATCGTACGCTCGCCAGCTCGTTCACTCGGCGAGCCAGCCATGTGACGCCACGACCGTAAACCACAGGCGTCAGCTTGTATTGAGATTGATCGGAATCTCCCCCTTTCTCATCTTAATCTGGCTGTTGGTTGAGTGCTCTTTCTCCTGCTTGACAGTAATTCTGTCTACCTAGGTACGGTTTCAGTAAAGGATGTCCCAGAAGGAATGGTCAATATTCAGGGATATGACAGAAACACTCACCTGTAGTAAAAGCTTCTTGTGGGCCTTCGCCCTGTTCTGAATGGTTTTTGAGATAGAACACATTTGATGTAAGCCTACGTTTGTTTTTGGGCTAGTAGCACGCACATATGTATCTTACCCATCCAGACTTTATTCTAGCCCATCCTAACTCGTTGCTTTTAACCTCTTTGGTCGGGCTTTCTCGGTCTTTAAAGTAGCCCGTAGGGCGCGTTGTTGTCCTTGGTGTGTAGTGAGAGAAGTAGTGCGATGGATTGAGGATACATGAGAGAGAAGCATCGGTTAACTGTGTTGCTAGCAAAAACGTCACACTGCACGGCAGCTCAGCTTGGTTCAGTTAGAGGGCTACTGCTCTCTGAAAAAAAAAGTGAAGTATACAACGATGAAATTAAAGGGTGTCATGTGACGTCCGCCTAGACTACATGCCGAGAACAATAATTAATAAAAAGGGTCGCTAACGCATACTTGTGTTGTGGCGCTCGATCTGGGAAAAGACGGTTCGCATCCGGGAGGTGGAATGAAATTTCACTGCCAGGGAAAGGGGAAGAGAAGTGGTAGCATTAAGTTACAGATCACCAGACTTCGTGCCAATATCCTGGTTTAAATGTCAGACTTATCCGCAGTGTCTCACGAACACACACACACACACACACACACACACACACACAAACACACACACACACACAACGCAACACAACGCAATCCATTCATGTAGTATTACAAATGTTGTAATGGAGCACGTTGTAAATAAATAAACAAAAAAAAAGAATGTGCTGCTATGGTTTATGTTTACGGCTCCTGAGTTCGTAGTGCTGCTGCTGGCGTCGAAGAATATAATCACGACTTTCCGATACATCAAATTCCTCATCGTAGAGTGGGCATCAGAGTGTTCAGGACATTGCGTAAAATACACTCCTGGAAATTGAAATAAGAACACCGTGAATTCATTGTCCCAGGAAGGGGAAACTTTATTGACACATTCCTGGGGTCAGATACATCACATGATCACACTGACAGAACCACAGGCACATAGACACAGGCAACAGAGCATGCACAATGTCGGCACTAGTACAGTGTTCATCATCCTTTCGCAGAAATGCAGGCTGCTATTCTCCCATGGAGACGATCGTACTGATGCTGGATGTACTCCTGTGGAACGGCTTGCCATGCCATTTCCACCTGGCGCCTCAGTTGGACCAGCGTTCGTGCTGGACGTGCAGACCGCGTGAGACGACGCTTCATCCAGTCCCAAACATGCTCAATGGGGGATAGATCCGGAGATCTTGCTGGCCAGGGTAGTTGACTTACACCTTCTAGAGCACGTTGGGTGGCACGGGATACATGCGGACGTGCATTGTCCTGTTGGAACAGCAAGTTCCCTTGCCGGTCTAGGAATGGTAGAACGATAGGTTCGATGACGGTTTGGATGTACCGTGCACTATTCAGTGTCCCCTCGACGATCACCAGAGGTGTACGGCCAGTGTAGGAGATCGCTCCCCACACCATGATGCCAGGTGTTGGCCCTGTGTGCCTCGGTCGTATGCAGTCCTAATTGTGACGCTCACCTGCACGGCGCCAAACACGCATACTACCATCATTGGCACCAAGGCAGAAGCGACTCTCATCGATGAAGACGACACGTCTCCATTCGTCCCTCCATTCACGCCTGTCGCGACACCACTGGAGGCGGGCTGCACGATGTTGGGGCGTGAGCGGAAGACGGCCTAACGGTGTGCGGGACCGTAGCCCAGCTTCATGGAGACGGTTGCGAATGGTCCTCGCCGATACCCCAGGAGCAACAGTGTCCCTAATTTGCTGGGAAGTGGCGGTGCGGTCCCCTACGGCACTGCGTAGGATCCTACGGTCTTGGCGTGCATCCGTGCGTCGCTGCGGTCCGGTCCCAGGTCGACGGGCACGTATACCTTCCGCCGACCACTGGTGACAACATCGATGTACTGTGGAGACCTCACGCCCCACGTCTTGAGCGGCGGTACGCCCACCCGGCCTCCCGCATGCCCACTATACGCCCTCGCTTAAAGTCCGTCAACTGCACATACGGTTCACGTTCACGCTGTCGCGGCATGCTACCAGTGTTAAAGACTGCGATGGAGCTCCGTATGCCACTGCAAACTGGCTGACACTGAAGGCGGCGGTGCACAAATGCTGCGCAGCTAGCGCCATTCGACGGCCAACACCTTGGTTCCTGGTGTGTCCGCTGTGCCGTGCGTGTGATCATTGCTTGTACAGCCCTCTCGCAGTGTCCGGAGCAAGTATGGTGGGTCTGACACACCGGTGTCAATGTGTTCTTTTTTCCATTTCCAGGAGTGTAGGTTATTCCCAGTGCCCATTTTTCTTCTGGCTGTGTAGTTCAACAATGTGCAGGAGCAGACGAACATCAATGTGTTGCCGGCACACGACGACGTTGTGCATGTATCAGTGTCCCACGAACATGTGTTTGACGAGCATTACATGCCGAAAACTTGTACCCATTTCACATAATGCATATGGATAATCATCAAATTGGCGACAACGGCACACGACTTTAATATTTTCAATGGTTAAATGACAATCGTCATTTGCTTCGGTTACTACCGTTTTTCGATGAAGCAAAGTTTCCACGGAATGGGATCGACAACACACGTAATTATCATCGATGGAAGCGGGAAAATCGACACGCTGCTGTGGAAACGAATTGCCAAATTCCTTTTGCGATGAATCTTTGGTGCGACATGATCTGTAACTTGTTGATAAGTCCAGTCATTTTAGAAGAGCGAAAGGTTTGACAGAATTACTTGCATTCTTACGATAATTTTTTAGTTGGACACCTTGAGAAGGTTCTTTTGGCCACGTGACCTGCAGTGTAGTTCCAGCATCGTGGAGACACTCCACATTTTCCAGACGCGTGAGGAAACATCTCAACAGCATTTATCCTAATCGCGGGATTGGTCGTGCCAGTACAATTAAATGTCACCAAGGTTTCCAACCCAATGCCATTGCATGTTTATTGATGGAACTGGATAAAGCCGAAGGTTTAGAATCGGCAGGTGAGTACGCGAAATGAACTGAGTGGTCGCATCATGGACGCTGAAGAAGCACTTAGACAAGCAACACAACATTCTCTTCCAAGAGTCACCAAATGCATTGAAGTTGACGGTGGGACATTCCAACACTTATTGTGAACTGCGCAACAACTGTATTGTGACGTGTACAATAATGCCTAGAGCTGAATGAGTTAAAAATATGTATTTTTCAAGTGATCCTTTGCAAAACGCATGTTGCAGCGTTTATTAATTGTTGTACATGTGTGCATATGTAAACATGAGAATGTATATAATTATACAGAAAATATATTAAAAATAACGCGTTTCTAGTAGTGGCCACTTCCGCAGCAGCTGTATATAAATTGCAGTTGTTTCACTGTTACAGTGTTGTGTAACGTAAACAGTGAACTGAAAGTGAACTGTAAGATGTCCACCTGGTTGCCAGATGAGGAAAAGCAGTTTGCTTAGATGCAGTGAATTAGAAGTTACCTGACACCCACTGAAGATGCCTTGTAAAAAAGACGAAACGCATCTGGATGCATAAATAAAAATAAAAATTTCGATGTGCAGCATGCAAAAAGGCATTTTCTTTGAAACAGCTCCAACTCATATATTAAAAATCTACATTAAATGTGTTCTGTCTTGGAAACCATTCGGAAAAGGGCATAAGTCAATAAGAAGATTTGTCTCAAATGATGGCTCGTGTCATATCCGTGACTATTGACCATTCGTTGCCGGCCAGGGTGGCCGAGCTGTTCTGAGAGCTACAATCTGGAACTGCGCGACTGCTACGGTCGCAGGTTCGAATCCTGCCTCGGGCATGGATGTGTGTGATGTCCTTAGGTTTGTTAGGTTTAAGTAGTTCTAAGTTCTAGGGGACTGCTGACCTCAGAGTTCGAAAATGGTTCAAATGGCTCTGAGCACTATGGGACTTAACATCTATGGTCATCAGTCCCCTAGAACTTCGAAGTACTTAAACCTAACTAACCTAAGGACAGCACACAACACCCAGTCATCACGAGGCAGAGAAAATCCCTGACCCCGCCGGGAATCGAACCCGGGAACCCGGGCGTGGGATGACCTCAGAGTCCCATAGTGCTCAGAGCCATTTGAACCATTTTTTGACCATTCGTCCTCGGACACTCTGTATGTGTCCTTAGTGTTGCACAACTTTAACGAAGGCTCCCATAGGCTAAATTTGTGTTTTGCTTGATTCAAAATTTAGTGTTGTTGCTACTCCACATATCTTTCTAATGAGAGTCGAGATATCATACCATCTTTCCCAGTTACTAACGAATGCAGGACCCTTACACGGTCGAATACTGCATGGGAAATAAATTTAAAATCCCGCCGGCCTGTTGATATTTACCGCGCCCATGATCTGGGACAAGCTCCTTCCCTTTTCACCGCCTGGGATTGCAAGAGCTACGGGATGAGGTAGCCGCAAGGAGATGTAAATGTTTTTACAAACTGTTGTGTACATAGTTCCTCGTAGGCAGCGCGTACACAACTTTCCCACTGGAGCGCGCCCCGCTAAGCACAACAGCGCAGGCGCAGCGCTCGTCCGTCTCCGCCCTAGGATATGGCGCTGCCATAAAGACGGACCAAATTCACCTTCCGCCGATCCACGTATTAATATGTAATGTAGCCAATGAAATTGCTGCTAATGTAGAACCTTTTCTCCTCGCGGATCACACTCGCGCCGTGGTGCCTGAACGCTCGAAGTACTATAACGAGTGCACAGACCTCCGATTAGGCAGTCTGTATTAGTCTGTATTAGTCTGCATCAGTCTGTAGTCAAGTTTCAGTCTGCGCCTAATATGATTATCATATTCCTGTACATAGCCATGAAGATAAATGAATAGACTGTCAAGTATCAGAAATATGTGAGAATAAGATTAACGTACCAAGACCAAAGGAACTTCAGATTGACAATTGTAAACAGCATCCAGAGGCAAGTTAAGTAATTTCTATGCTTGTTATTATTTTGATAAATGTGTGTGAAAATTAATCGAGTTCTGTTTAAAGTTGGCCACCGTCAGTCTGCTACTCTAAGCGTGCAAGTGGCATTTCTATCGTCTGACGTAACGGCAGAAGATAAACACGCCACGATAAGACCACGAGACATATTGCTGACACTCGCCTACTTCGTTAGAGCGACAAGTCAAATAATCTGATGGCGTGTGTACCGAAGGTCTTACCGTACGCACACCACACAAACAAATTTAGGATACCTGCAACAAGGAACAAAAGACCACGGTTATACGCAGAACCGACAAAGGGTGAAAGTGACGAAAAATAGCTGACCGTCGTGTAGCTCACGCGAGACGGGGAATCCTGATTTCGTGAGGAGCCGGCTGACAGGTGTCAGGACAGATGCAGTGCCGCCTGGCCGGTGCTCACCGACAGACAGACAGTGTTTTCACGCTCGGCGCGCCAGCCCTGCTGAGTCAGGCTGCCTGCCACTGACCACGGCTGGAGGTCGCCCTTGAGCAGAACACCCTTCGCCTTCAACTTCACCTCGGTGCCACTGCACCGGCGCCATACTGCGGTGCAAGCACTTACTCAAGGTCCGTCACTCCAGTCGAGACACGTAATGACAAGACAACTGCTGTCGCTCAGTCCCTTCGTCAGCTTTGCTCGTAGAAAAGCCTGTTTCAGCGACTTGTTTCATTGTACATGCAACTTATGCTAAAGTCATTCGAATGAAAGTGGCTCTATTCCCAAATGTGGTACAGAAAATGTAGTACTTCAAAAGCAATCAGCAAAAGGCATTTATCTTTATTGGAGCATATGCCGTAATAGTATTTTCGTAGAGGTTAGGGCTGGACGAAAACACAACCATACTGCACACGTACTTGTCCACTGTAAAACAAACTTCACGTTGCCGTAATTAAGAAAGCCAGAGACAGGACTGTAATATGGGCGTCGAAATTTGCACTCTTTTAACACAGAACATTCTAAATAGCGTTAACAAATCTTTCTTTGTAGTTAATCCTTCATACTCAGCATCTCCCTCTCTCTGCCACTGCCTGCGTATGTCTCTCTCCTGTAATATCTCTTTATATTCGATGAATTATTCTGATACAATTCTACCCTTGAATGACGTTTACTAATTTTCTATCTTCATATTCGCAGAATCAGGGCTTAAAGTAGTTTCATACAATAGCTATGCCATGAGCGCATAACTATTCTTGGTAGTACTCTCTCTGGCGGTTGTTAGAAAAAAGCTTCCGAGATTGTCTTCGTGCCGATTAGCCTGAGCATTGTTTGAAGAATTGTAATCTGAATATTGAGATTTATGAAAAAAGATAACTGATACGAAATTGTACCATTAAAAGGGAAATATATATATATATATATATATATATATATATATATATATATATATATATATACATTGCTCCTTCATACAAAAGATGTGTAGCAATTTACATTATTTGACATTTGAGAATTAATGATATTCATCGATATATTGCGTAGTTGTTAATCAGAAGGGATCTTCCGAAAGACTGGATACGAACCTGCCTTTAATAATCCAAGAGCTCCATTACTTCTTCGGAAGGTTAAACTTCATCAATGCCAAATTTCCGCTTGATCTGAGGTTTCACGACTGATTATAAAACGCTCCCAAAAATACGAGGCACTTTATTTGTACAGATTAACAGACTGCCGCGAAGCACGAGCCTGCAGAGAAGAAGAATCATCGCCTGATTTCATTCTAACAAGTAAAATTTCTGAATCATTTTGAGTGACTGAGTTATGACTGTGTTTCCTATTATGAATGATCGATTGCTCGAACGAATTGAGAACTACATAACTACATAATTCTATAGATAGGAGGAAAAAGTACACTCCCACTGTCTACTTTTTCTCTCATTCATTTACAGTAAAACACACTACCACTGTCTCTTCACTTGCTTACACTGTCTCTTTTTGTCTTACTTTCCACCATACCTTGGCAGCTCAAAAACTCTGGGGTCAACCGCTGTTTTCCCCATACCCAAGTATTTAAAATGTCGGTCCAAAATACGCCCTCCCATATACCTACTTGTTAATGTTCGCTGCTCTGCGAAGATCCAGCCTCCACTCATTTGTATTTATCATTTCCACTGTCTCCTCTCCCTTTTGCTCCCACTACCTCTGTCTCCATCCATCTGTCTTTCTGTTTTACTACCACTTCCACCCACTGACCATCAAAAACTCCTCCCTCTTTGCTTCCACTGCTATTGTCTTTATCCGTCTCTCTTTCTCTTTTAGTGCCACTTTTGCTCTTTCACCATTACATTCTCACCTCTCTTTCTCTCCCACTCACACTGTCTCTTCTCAGTTCTACTGTCACTCTCTCTCTCTGATAATCTCTTCCAGCACAAAACTGCCCGAACATGTTCGAATGCTAAAATTTTTGGCGAGTAAGACGGAATGAGGATTAAGGCAGCTGGTTCCCCAATTTTCTGACACAATTTTTTTACAGGGAAGCATATTCGCCACTTTTCTGCTCCAACGGGACCACTTTTCCATTGGTTCCCTTCTTTTCCAGTGTGTGTTGCTTATATGATCGAATTCTGCAGGTTATTAAAGTTTTGACAATGTATTTATGTAGTTCGACTCGTTTATATACTTTAACACACGTAAACAAAAAATAAGTACATAAATTATAAGGCTAACACAAAATCGTTTGTTTTACATTCTTTTCGGCATACTTTGTTTATTGATCGCAATTCATCGGAAGCTCCAGGCTTATGATTTCTACTGTAAAGAGTAAAAATGTTATTACAAATATTACTTTGAATTTGCAGTGTTTTCAGATTTACATCATTTTTGGCAGTAATTGTAATTTCTTTTCAGGCATTTTATGATCCTTTGTAGCCCATTTCTTGACGCTGCGTATTTGTAAAGGCTTGAATGGCCCAGTATACAGAGAGAACGCTTCATAAATTATTATCGGCGAAAAAACGCCGACTAAAATCACAGTTTCGTCACCTCAGAACCCTTTCGATAAGCAAAGAACCTTTGCCATGTGTTCACAACCTCAGATGAAACTACGTTTACCCTTTGGCCGGTTATTATGTGCATATTATACGCGCATGAATACCGTTAACTTTGAACCTCTGAAAATCGGTAACGGATAATGGCACCGAAAAAAGGTTCGAAGTTCCTCGAGAATATCATCTATGGTAAAAATTTCGGCGATCTAGCATGAATAAAAATTACGGAATTGACCATCCCCACAATTGGTACCTTCCGTGCCCAGAAATCATGGTCTTACTGAGTTTCCTAAGGAAATGTGACATCAACAAATGGTGATTTTATAACCCGCCTAAGGTCCACGCTAGACCACAATCAACGCAAAAGAACTGATTTCCTCAGCTTGCTTGGGCTGGAGGAAGCGTGTAATTTTGATCCCGTATTTTACGACAGCTATAGCATGCCCGTTGTTCCGATGGATATACAAATTCTCGCTACGCTAATGGCTATCCAAGATACTTGTCTCCTTATCTCTGTGACTCTCTGAAAAATCGCATTTTCGTGCTCGGCTGTTTGGAATATATTGTTTACTGTTGCAGAAACTGCTGAGATCTGTGGAACTTAGGCAGACGTTGTTTCCTCATATAAAAGACAAGAGTATCTTTGGAAACAAATGAAGTGGATAAAAGAAAATGCAAATACAGTATCTGTAAATCGAAAGATGCTTTCGTTGCATAAATACCCAAGACGTATATGCGGGTTTGCTGAAATAGACTGAATTGGCCAGAGAAGAAATGTCACTGAATGGACAGGCGATACTTTTGCCACAGAGTGCATTCATAACGGTAGTTAGCCTTGTTTTTTATTCACCTTTCATAAGTTAGAGATTATACGCAAGCGATAGTAGGAATAGCTCGATAATTAAAGGAACAGATAAACTCACTTCTTTCAGTGTAGACTCAAAGGAGGTAATGGCTGAGTACGTTGATTCCATCGTAATAATGTAAAATGAGTTATCTAACTAGAGGACAAAAAAATAAAAGACACAAGGCGCTATCCACTGCCAGACAATGCCCATTCGGGGCAATCGCGCACTTTCACATTTTGTCACCGCACGATTTCAGCGTCGGAGGTGTGGGAGTTTAGTTGCGGATTAACGCCCCTTCGACGAAGAGATAATTTCAGAATAGTTTAGTTGGAGTGAGTGTGATGAATATAGTGACACGACCGTGTTATTTCTGTAGCGATCAGTGGAGCGAACCGATAGTAAGTGACGGAGACCTCCTTGTTTCCTTCGTGGCGGGCTGTACTCTTGTGAAACGCGATGGAAGCCCACTCTTCTCTCGCTGTGTCCCCTTTTCGGCGCAGAGTTAATTTCTCTAACGGTTGGAGGGCCGTATCGGAATTGAGCTGTGGTCTGGCTGAAACCAGTCAGCTTATGAGGCGGCGACACCGGTGTTACGGTGAAATACCCTCCCCCCCCCCCCCCCCCCCCCCCTTGCCACCGTCCAATCCTGCGTACCCCGCGATCTCCCGATTGTAAAACAACCAGTCCGAAGCATGGGGCCTGGGTCACAATCTACTAGCCAGTCTGGCACTTCTCCATTTGCAAGAGAGATGTTAAGATTCAATAATTTGCACGGATACCTCCAGTGAATTACCGACTTTTTACTAACAACTGATGAGTGGTACACATCTTCCGTAGATGGGAGAAACTGATTATTCTCTACATCAAACACCACCGGCGCTGAATCAAGATATCCGTTCTTGCAAATTATAAGCTGCAGCGGCAAATCGTATTCTAATGTGCCCCGAGTATATTAAAACTTTTCCAATAGAAAATAGTGCTTCCAAAGTTTAAGGCTTTACTTTTAGAAATAAATCAGAATCAGCAAATGAAAGGTCAAGCTACGTCTTCATGTTAATACTGACGCGAAGCATTGGGCCTACAAATCTACTTCCACTGCGGGAAAGATATGTGATGGACACACTACATTGAAAAAAATAAAATAAAGAAAGAAACGCGTAAGAGTAACACATATATCTGTACATAATAATAATAATAATAATTATTATTTAAAGCACTTAGAGACTCGAACTTGCCTTCTTTGCGCCCTCATTTCTTTAATTCTCTTCCTATGGGCTTTGTTTCTCTCTCCTGGTCTTCTTTGATTTTTCCATTTGATCAGTTTACCATTTGTGGATTTTAGATTTTGTACTAATTGCGTAAGAGTGCTCTTTTGTGCACTTGTTTACGTTTCCATCACGAGTTAGATACACCATGCAGCAATGCAGTAGAATGTTCTTTTTACTTCAAAGAATGTGAATCTATGGTGTATTTAACTGCACTTCAAAAAGTGCGATGTTACCCTATTCATCATCTAACAACCATAAGTATAATGTTATATATGTGGACTTCCATAGTTGTAGAAGGTGCTTTTTAACTGCAATGTTTGTATTTTTGACAAACCTGTTTTTATTTTTAACAATGGAGTGTACTACATACTGTTCACTATACTGTCAACGTGCCATGTGTGATACAGTCCTAATGGAACACGACTTATACTAACAAGTTTTTTGAAGATCGGAAAATGACATTCTTAACTGTTGAAACTGGTCATCAGGAATAAATAGTACTGGAAGCGATCTTGGCTATTAAAATTTCCTCACGTTATAGAAATGAGTAGGGCTTTCTTGACTGCAAAAGCAACTAATGAACTGGTGTGTGTTTTTAGTATGGGTTTGACTATTTTACTTTTGAAAAGCCTGTAGCTACTAAAATCAGTTGCATGTTCTTCAGTCTTATTTACTGGAATGCCAGTCTTTGTTTGGTTTTTTTCTTTTTGTCCTTTAGGATGTGCTCTAGTTCACACAACTTCCCCCATCGTAAGTGAGTAGTTGTATTTAGTATTCCGAAAAGGGTTTTAGTGTTGTGTGTTTGTGTATCAGTCCAGACACACTATAATGCGGTAGTCTTGTTGTACTGTTCTTAACGGCAGTGGATTGGTTACCACCAGGGGTAAACGTTTCTTGCCACGACTCATGGAATTTTATTATCACAAGATGAGGACCGAAGTCAAGTTTTTTAGGAATGGAGTGTTGGTCCAGAGCAAGAATTCCAGCCCACCTCTGGTGATGAGACGGTGATCACTTTGCCACTAGCTGCAAGTGAGACACGAAGGGTTTGTGTCGATTCTTTACTCCTGTCTGACACTGGGACATGTCCTCTTCTGTCATGAACCCGTTGATCATTTTCTCTTTACCTCAGTTAACCTGCGGGTGCTTATTTGGCTAAGCCTGAAGATGCGTATATACACACTGGGCTGTATTTAGCAAGAGATGCTAGACTGCATAACACGAACTTATAGATGGAACCAATCACCTTTTGCCTAATACTTTTTAGAAAAACTAAGATAGGTCTAAATCAGGATTTCAAGACGGTATTATAAACGAAAACGCTGCCAGAAATAAATTATCTCATTGTACCTGTTGTTCCGACTGAATGCTGTGTTATAAGAAATTATTAAAGCTGAATGGAAATGGAAGGTGTGAGATTAGCCATTCTATTTTTAGCTGTTTTAGTCTGAATAAATATGTGCCATTATTGTCTCCCACCCAGGCAGTCCAATTCAGCCGTCTGATATTCTTCTAACTTTGATGCAGTCCCTCTTGCTTCGTGGACAGGAGCATTAGTAGAATGCTACAAGAACGATCCAATTACAAACTGATGTTACAGCATGGGAAGCTGCTAATATCTGAAATATTTTACTCAACTACTGTGTTCATTTTCCCACAGCCCTAATTTGATGCCGCTAGTCCAAAGATCCCCCGAACCTTCTTAACACGTCAAGGGAATTTCAGTTCCTAAACAACAGTCCGAGATAAATATCTACATCTACATCTACATTTATACTCCGCAAGCCACCCAACGGTGTGTGGCGGAGGGCACTTTACGTGCCACTGTCATTACCTCCCTTTCCTGTTCCAGTCGCGTATGGTTTCCACCGATACAGGACCTTACAGTTTGAATTGAATTTCCGAAACCTGACGCTGTAGGAAGAAAGCAGTCTCAGAAAAATGTACCAAACGTGTAGTTATGCAGAATAGTTCACACAGAATAAGGCGAGCTTTCCAAGCCGGAACACTAAGATAACTACAAAATTGGTCCACCAAGAGCAGCCAATGATGAAACGTTTATATTTCATTAGGCATCCACTAAGTCTACTACGAACACTATCCACTGCAACTACTAAGAGTACAAGTGCAGAACCTAAAATGGAGACCAACTGAAAGATTGCTATGAATGGCTCTCGACACTGGTTTAATTTAGGAGAGTTAAGTGAAGGGGCTACAGAAAAAAACTGCAGTTCATAACGACAAGAGCTAAGTATCGGCCACGACGAGAGTGTAGGTCTATCGCAGAGTAATACGTTGAGTCTTATATTGTATTAGTGTCTCTTGTGGGCAGATGCAGACAAGACCACATTATAAAGCTTAGAGCACGTAGAAAATAGCAACTAAATGTCATCGCCTTTGCCGACAGCAGGTCTATCTGTTTCCACCGATACAGGACTTTACAATTTGAATTGAATTTCCGAAACCTGACGCTGTAGGAAGAAAGCAGTCTCAGAAAAATGTACCAAACGTGTAGTTATGCAGAATAGTTCACACAGAATAAGGCGAACTTTCCAAGCCGGGACACTAAGATAACTACAAAATTGGTCCACCAAGAGCAGCCAATGATGAAACGTTTATTCTGAAACATAATCAACAGTACGACGCAGCATTAGTTGAAGATAAACTAAACTAAGCGCCATCTGAACAGGTCTCGGAAGGCCCCATAGTAGCGCCGACCGCCATGCCATCCTCCGCCAATAGGCGCCGTTGGATGGGGATATGGAGGGTCGTGTGGTCAACACACCACTCTAGCAGACGTTGTCGGACTTCGTGACCGCAACAACTACTTTGCAGTCAAGTTGCTCCTCAAATGGGATCACAACGGCTGAGTGCACCCCAGTTTCCAACGGCGTTCCGCAGGCACGGACGGTCACTCATCCAAATGCTAGCCAAGACCGACAGTGAGGAACTTCGGTGGTCTGACGGGAAGTGGTGTTCCAACCAGGAGCATAAGCCTCTGTCCCTCACCTTTCCATCCCATTACCACGCATAGCTAGCAGTCTTTGGGCAACCAAAGTCCTCAAACATCAGTGACAGCGAGGAAAGGCTGTTGTGAGGGAAACGTCCCCAAAATGTCGTAATCGTGGGGTACCATTAACTAAAGCATTAAATCTATTACTTGTGGTCTTCAGACCGAAGACTGGCTTGATGCAGCTCTACATGCTACCCTATCCTGTGCAAGGCTCTTTATCTCCGAATAACTACTGCAATTTACATCCTATTGAATATGCTTACTATACTCCTCTCTTCGTCTCTCTCTACGAGTTTTTATCCCTCACTCACCCCCCCCCCCCTCCCACACACACACACTTCCCTCCAATATCAAATCTGTGATCTTTCGATGCCTCAGAATGTATGCTCTGTCAACCAGTCACTTCTTTTAGTCAAGTCGCTCAACAAATTTCTTTTCTCCCCAATTCTATTCAGCACCTCCTCATTAGTTGTGTGATCTACACATCCAATCTTCAGCATTCTTCTTTAGTGCCATATTTCAAAAGCTTCTGTTCTCTTCTTGTTTAAGCTGTTCATCGTTGATGTTTTACTTCCATACATGGTACACACCGTACAAATACCTCCGGAACAGACTTCTTAACACCTAGAAATATATTCGACTTTAACAAATGTGTCTCCTTCAGAAACTCTTTCCTTGCCATTGCCAATCTAAATTTTATATTCTCTCTACTCTGACCATCATTAGTTATTTTGCTGTCCAAACATTACTTCTAGCGTCTTGTTTCCTAATGTAATTCCCTCAGCATCATATGATATGATTCGACTACATTCCAATATCCTTGTTTCTCTTTCGTCGATCTTCAGATTTATATCGTCTTTTCAAGACACTTTCCATTACGTTCAACTGGTGATTCTTACAGAATTACAAAGTCGTCGGGAAACCTCAAAGTTTTTATTTCTTCTCTCTGAATTTTAACCAATTTTTTCTTTGATTTCCTTTACTGCTTTCTCAGTGTACATATTCAATATCACTGGTGATAGGCTACAAACCTGTCTCACTCTGTGTTCAACCACTGCTTCCCCTTCATCCCGCTCCATTCGTATAACTGATGTCTGATTTCTGCACAAGTTATAAATAGCCTTGCACTCCCTGGATTTTATTGCTCCTACCTTTAGAGTTTGGAAAAGAGTATTCCAGTCAACATTATTCAAAACTTTCTCTGCGTGTACAAATGCTATTAACATATCGACTAAAATAAGTCGCAGCGTCGATATGGACTCACGTGTGACACGGCGGACTGTGTCTATGAGTGGAGGAGCGGGTGTGGTAGAGGCTGGCCATGGCGCCAGCAGGGCTTGTCTGTGTAGTAGGCTGCAGCACCGGAACACTGGAATTCAACCGTGTACTAACTTGTGTCAACCCCATTTTCGCACTCACTGACCACTATGTAGTGGCTGCTCCATGTGTATCTGTCAAAGTGGAAATAATACAGACGTAATGTCAGCTGGACTGAGGAAGAGCCGCCACAAATGTTAAAATTTATCACAGTGTGAAAAATTTAGAAACTAAAAAATTTGTGTAAACAAATACAGAAGCTTAAACTAAATAATGATACTTCTATCATTTTAGCTGTGTTTAGGTCCCTATAGGGAATGTTTCAGCCATTTCTGGCAAACTTAGATCCTTTGTTGTGCTATCTGCCAGACAGATGGAAGCAAATTATTATTTGTGAGGATATCAAAATAATTTTTCTAAAAGAGTCTGATAGAAGGAGTGACCTTGAAATATTATTCAATTCTATCAGTTTGCCATCAGGTATTAATTTTTCCACTTAGGTAGTACAGGAAAGCAGAACACTGATAGATAATGTTTTTATACACCAAGATAAATTTAATGAAATAAAAACTTTTCGTGTTAAGAACGTCTTTCTGATCATGATGAATGGCTATTTACAATATATGACTTACTTTGATACTGTAATGCAAAATGTCGTCCAAAATAGTCCAGTCAGTCAACGATTTAACAATTGCAAATTTTAGGAAAAGCTTGCAACAGTTAGACTGGAATGAGGTGTGCAGGGAACCTGATGCTAATTTAAAACTTAATTCATTTGATGACATTTTAAGTATGTTTGAAAATGGTTTCCCTTAGAAAGCAGTGAAATATAACTGATGCTAATTTAAAACTTAATTCATTTGATGACATTTTAAGTATATTTGAAAATGGTTTCCCTTAGAAAACAGTGAAATATAACTGTAAGAAACTATTTAAAAATCCATGGCTTACTAAAAGAATGACAATGCCATTTAAACAGAACAGGGAAATTTATCTTATAGCTAGAAGGGGAAATGACCCAGACACAGTCAAACATTATAAAAACTACTACACTGTAGTAAGATACGTTATTAAAACTCTAGAAGTATGTGCACTATGTCGGAGAATAGACCCTCTGATAACAAAATTAAAACAATTGGGAGTATTGTTAAAAGGGAAACAGAGCAACTAAAACCACAGGAAGACTGTATTTCTATCAAATGCAACGAAAAGTTTGTTGACAAAAAGTCATAAGTAGAAAATATTTTTAAAAATCATGTTTTAAAGTTTTGTAGGAAATCTAGGATCTAGCTGTTTATTAGAAAATTCAAGTCTATGTAGTATATGGAAGAGGCAGTATCTATGCAATTTTATGCAAATCAAATTCAACCCACCTTTGCTACGAAATTAGGAAAACAATGAATTAACTAAAAAGCTAAAGATCACATGGAATTGCTGGCAATGAGTACTAAAAGCTTGTTCCCAACAAATAAGTAGGATTCTCAGTGACATATGTAGTAGCTCACTGAAACAAGGCATATTCTGGAGAGACTGAAATAAGCTATTGCGATTTTTTGTGATCTCTCAATGGCTTTTAACTGTGTGGAACCATGGGATTCTTCTAGATAAGCTTAAGTATTGTGGTATGAGTGGGAGACTGCACAAATTGTTTAATTCATACTTACCTGGAATGCAGTAGGTTGAAATGAGCAGTACAAATAGTGTGCAGAAAACAGCAGAGTCCTCTAACTGAGGAGGTATCAAGAACAGTGTCCCACAGGGTTCAGTCGTGGGTGTGCTATTGTTCTCAATATATATTAATGGCTTGTCACTCTATATTGATAAAGATGGAAAGCTAGTTCTTTTTGCTGATGATGAAAGTGTAGTAACCACACCCAAAAAACAAGAATTAGGGGAGGAAATTGTAAATAATCTCTCTCATAAAATTATTAAGTGGTTGTCTGCGAATGGACTCTAACTAAATTTTGAGAAAACACAGTATACACAGTTATGTACAGTAAATGGCATAACATAATTGATAAATCTAGACTTTGAACAGAAGTCTGTTGATAAGGTAGAATATTCGAAATGTCTAGATGTTTGCATTGAGGAGAAACTGAGGTGAAAGAAACATTAATGATCTGCTGAAATGTTTTAGTTCAACGACGTATGCTGTTCAGGTTATTGCAAATTTTGGTGACAAGTCTATCAGTAAAGTAGCCTACTATGCTTAATTTAATTCACTGCTTTCATGTGGCATCATACTTTGGGATAATTCATCATAAAGGACATTGCACAAAAGGTACTCAATGCACAAAAGCATGCAATCAGAGTAATAGCTGTAGCCTGCCAAAGTCCACCTTGTAGACATTTATTTAAGGAACTAGGGGTATTCACAATGCCTTCACAATACATATATTTGCTTACGAAATTTGTTATTAATAACCTGTCCCAGTTAAAAAATATCAATAAAGTACATAGCTAAAGCACTACAAGAAAGGATGATCTTCACTACACTTGATTAAATCTGACATTGTCACCGAAAGGGACGAATTAAGCTGCCACAAAGTCTTTCATCATTTACCAAATAGCATTAAAACTGTGACAGAGAAACATCCAGCATTTAAAAAGAAATTTAAAACGATCTGAATGACAACTTCTTCTCTGCAGTGGATGAATTTTTAGATATGAAATAGTAATTGCAAAGAAAATAATTTAATTATATCATGTAAAGAAACTTATGTTAAACTAACACATTCCACACCATTATGAAATGTTGTTTTTATAAACTATGTAACAAATATTACTGTAATGTAATGTAATAAGAAGGAGGGGAGCGCCAAGATTCTACCAGTGTGCCCATCTTATTTTTAATCATTGTATATAAAAAGATACAGCATTGAGGAGTTTTCCTGCACCCGCGAGTCAGTAAAAGTGTAATAATTTCTTTACTAATTACTGTGCAACGAACATCAGACAACTTATTTGTAGATCTCGACGAGAAGCTTGGACTTGTACATTCATACGGTTTTTGGTGTAATTATTTCAGCAATGAGACACACTGTAACTGGATTTCAATTGAACATTGATATAAAATCTATCCCAAAACAAGTGTACATAGAGCAAGGCAATATGCATTGATTGCAATCGTAAAACACAATTACAATCATTAGTTCTCAAAATTTAAAATTATTATCATAGGTTTCATTGTTTGTTTATGATTTTGCATATTTTCGTTTGTAACTAATGAACTATTAAAGATATGTAAACTGTACAGTGAAAAGAGCAATAAAAATCTATTAAATAAGTGGTGGCACAAACTGAAAGAATCCTTTTTGAACACTATGACGAAGTTTGCTGTTATTCAACCTTAATTATTGAGCAAACTATTGTACATACAACTAAATGTAATGCATCATTTAAGATTAGAATTCCAGCGGGCAGCTAATGGCGCAGTCAAATCACTTTTGAGAACTCTGTATAAAAAGATGTGACGCTGGTAACCCCACCTTTGAGGAATATAGCCTTCCAGCCAGTCCCAAGCGTGGATAAGATGGGAGGATTAATCGTTGGACTAACCATTCAACATTGCAAAAAACTGAAGGGTTCTGATACACTCACAGTCAGCCTCGGATTGGAATGGATGTTACAGAAAACAATCCAAGCTTATGGATAAAGGACTATGAATAGGAACATGGTATATAAGAACACTGTACGCTACAGCACAGAAAAACCTACTTGATGAAGAACTAACAGTAAAAGATGGGTATTACAGCCCTGCAAAAGATAAGATGGCCTGGGCAAGAAATGCACAAAGAGAAAAAGTATAGAAACATATATAGTGGAAACAAACATGGTCACCATATAATTGAGACGGGATTTGCGGTATATGATATAATAATGGTCAATGTGATGACAGTAGAGCATGTCAATTAAAGGGTATGCTACATCAGAATCAAAGGTAAAAACAGAAACATTTCATTAGTAAGTGTCCATGCTCCAACCGAGAACGAGGAGGAAGACCTAAATGACGAATTCTATGACACCTTGTACGAGATGTGCTCCAGATTATCACAGCATGACACCATAATTGTTCTGGTGGACTCAAATGCCAAACTAGGAACCAATGGTAACGATGTATAAGCATTTTGAACTCGTACACTGAATAAAATGAAATGGTATAAGACTCATCAACTTCGCCACAGCTAGAAACATGAAAATAGTCGGTACATTATTTCCCCATAGAGACTTACATAAAGCAACATAGACCTCACAGGATGGGCTAACTAGGAACCAAATAGACCATGTGTTGATAGAGAAGAAACATAAATAGGTAGTAACAGACATGAGGACAATGAGAGGGGCTGAGATAGGATCAGACTATTCTCTTGTGATAATAAAGATGATACAATCATTACCAAAACAACCAAATAATGCCAAGAGTGGCAAAAGAACCCAACGAGTACATGTGAGTAGGCTAAAAGAACACCGTTTAAGATTAAGCTTGGAAACAGATTCATAGAATTAGAGAACGAAAGCAACAGGAAAGAAAATGAAGATATCAATACCAAATGGAACAAGATAACAACAGTTATAAAGAAGGCACAGGAACTATTAGTGGATAGCAATAATAGCAACATCAAGCGCAAAGTATAGTTCAATGAAGTATGTAGCAAAGTAGATCACGTCAGGAAAACAGCCAGACAGACAATGATGACCAATAACAAACATGAAAATAGTATACACTGAATAAAATACAGGACAGCCACGAGGGAAATGAAGAGAACAATCAGGCGAGAGAAAAGATCATTCATAACTAAACTGATAAAGAAGGCAGAAGAGGACTATAGCCAGAACAATAGCAAACAGTTTCACAGGACAATGATAATCTATAGAAAGGAGTACCACATGTGATAATGAAGGATGAGAATGGAAAATCAAATGAAGGGAATCTCGATAATTGGAGAAGATACTTCAAGAACTGTTTAACCATCCAGTAGACACCTACGCCTACGAAAACAGGGCAGAAAACAATGAGAATGTATAAAAAAAGGTTCAAATGGCTCTGAGCACTATGGGACTTAACATCTACGGTCATCAGTCCCCTAGAACTTACATATACTTAAACCTAACTAACCTAAGGATATCACACAACACCCAGTCATCACGAGGCTGAGAATGTATAACCATTAGTCGAAAAACCAGTTCTGAGGGAGGTGAAGGAGGCAATAAGAAGACTGAAAAATGAGAAGGCCCTAGGCATAGACATATCAGCAGAGCTCATCAAAGAAGGGGAAGACAAGACATATGAACGGTTAGCTGAATTGATGAAAGAGGTGTGGAGGAAAGAAGTAATGGCTGAGGAATGGAAAACTGCTGCTGTATGTGCCATATGCAAAAATGGAGACAAAATGTTGACACAGAACTGTAGAGGGGTATCGTAATATACATGTGCTATAAAATAACACCAACGTATACACTGAAGAAATATTATCCACTGCACGGCGAGGTTCAGAAAGGGTAGGTCAAGAACTGACCAAATATTCACACTAAGACAAATACTAGATAAGAGCTGGGAGCACAATCAGGATACGCTCTGTATGTCTATAGACTTCAACAAATCATGTGGCAGCATTGTGAGAGAGGAGATGTGGAGGACACTGGCAGTGTGAGATACCGGACCAGCTGATGAAACTAACTAAAATGTGTGTGATGGAATCAACGTGTAGAGTAAATCAGAAGATCTAAGTTACTATCCAGGGCAGAAAAAATAAAAATATGTCAGATCACCATGACACCAACGGTGTGCTACGCTAGACATAGAAAATAACTTATAACTTTCGAAAATAAAGTACTGAGAAAATATATGGACCAGTAAAAGAAAATTAACAATGGAGAATATGGAAAATAGAGAACTCAGTCAGTTGTACTCACCAACTAATATCGCAGCGTGTGTGAAAACTATAAGACTCGGGTGGTAGAGGCATGAGAGGAGGAGAGTCGGGAACATGGTAATAAAGGCACTGACGCCTTGAGAAGGTGAAGAAACGAGACCACTAGGCCGAGAACGAGATGGAAGGATAATGCTGTGCAGACACTGGGACTGGAAGGTGAAGATGCAGCTGACGGAAAGTTGTGGAAGGCAGGAATGAGTGAGGTCAAGGACCGGCTGCGGTTTGTGTGGTTAGTATAAGTAAGTGAGGCTGGTAAAACTGCGAACCTCGTTAACTGACGTATACGGGAATTTCCCGGAGGGCGTAGACCGAGACCATACAAGGTGAGCCACCTAAAACTCGCACCCCAGTTGCCAGAGGCTCCTATTGTTAGAAAACAAACAGATCATAATAATACTCAGAAATTGAATTTTTTGTGCAAATATACGCTTTTTTAAGTGGTACAATGATTATTGAATTAACAAACTAAGAGCAGGGTAAATCAGAGTATGATGTTCGTTGCACACTTCTAGTGTGAGTCGTTTATGAGATACCGTATTTTGAAGAGTTTCCACAATGACACCTGTTTGTGCCATTCTACCTGTGCTTATGCTAGGTACGACGGTGCTATGTTTGCTTTCTGTATGCTTCTGTGTTCGTTGAGTGTACTACAACTTGCTAGTCAGTTGTTTACCAAACAACATTTGTCAAACAACGGTATGTTTTCACTTTATTTAGACGACCAGTTTCAGCGGCTCATTACTGCCATGTTCAGGTCCCTTCGCGTTAAAAAGGAGTATGCGTATAGTGTATATCAAGATATATCACAACTGACGTAGCAGATAATTAGGCATAATAATAAAAGTCCCTTAAAACCCACAAAACGCAATTTGCAGCGTTAAGATCTGTGCAAATATAAGACAACAAAGCAGAATATTTCAACGTACTGGTTAACATCGAAACATTTTGAGACCATAGAGTTGTGGCAGAACATGCCAAACATTACAAAAAAAAAAAAAAGAGAAGAAAACAGACGCTATGCAAAATCATAAGCACAAACGGATGAAGCTTGTCTAGCGTTTTTACTTTTCCTGTCATTTTTTATTATTGTTGTGTATTTATTTATTTATTTGTTTAGTTTTTCTGAAAACATATCGGTGTTTGATGATCAGTTTTTGGAAAATATCTGACCAGGTGCAGTCCCAAAACCATGATGCATCATTAAGAGATTGCTAGTCAAACAATGTGTGAGAGTAGGTCATGATTGCAAGATGGGATTTAGCAATGCAGAAAAAGCTGGTATGCTCATGGTGTATGGGAATTGTAGGAAAAATGCAGTTCGTTCTTGTACGGTGTACGGCAGCAACATATCCCACTGGATGTGAAGCATTTTCGGCAATTATTTATCAACCTCTTCAACTAGTTACGCGGAAGTGGCAGCGTAATGCCTAGACAACAAAACAAAAGGAAACAAGTGACGACAGAAGACGCGGGAACTGTACCTGCTGCTATTGCAGTTGATCCGCACACCAGCTCCCGTGCAATCGCATGAGGGAACAGTATGAGCCAGGCAAGTGTCCTACGCATTTTCCATCGACTTAGGTTCCAACGCCAATCATATCTCTCTTTATCAAGAGCTGCATGGAAACAGCGTTTTAGAATCGTGTTGAAGTCTGTACATGGGCATTAAGACAGGATACTCCAGATGTGTCATGTATTTTTTTTCGTGATGAAGTCACATTTACCAATCACGACCATCTAATGCACTATTGGTCGATTGACAAACCCCGTTAGCTTCCTCGGGTGGAACGTCAGCGTCCTTGGAGTGTGAAAGTGTGGTGTGGGATAGAGAAGCATCAGCTCATAGACTTGTTTTTCATTAACGGAACACTGAACGCGCACAAGTATGGAAGCCTTCTAAGAGACCATCTTCCACAGATGCTAGAAGACGTTCCTCGACGTACGTGGAACTTGTGGTACCAACATGATGGCTGTGCAGCCCATAAAACGCGAGGTACTATACCAAGTCCTCAAGAATTGTTTCCAAATCGTTGGATTGGACGCAGGGGGCCTGTACCTTGGCTGGCTATTTCCCCGAATTTGACGCCTGTACACTTTTTTTCTGTGGGAAACCTGAAAGACGCTGTCTACAAGGACATATCAACTAAACCCGATGGTATGCAACGACATTTTACTGCGGCCTGCTCGGACATCCCCGCTGAAATGCTAGCACACGTGGAGCAGTCGTTCAATATGATACTAGAAACGTGATTGCCGCTGCCGGTGGTCATTTTTAACACAGTCAGTGATGGTCAATTGGCTCGTTACTGGTCAAAGTCCATATAACTAGAGCATGCACTAGTATTATTCTGTAGTGTGTGCTACCACAGGTATTGCATAAATTCCAGCATCGGAACTTTTCAAAACACGATAACCTGTAAATGAGTCGCTCTAGAACTCTGCAAGAAATACCAATGTGATTTTCATTTACCCTACTTTTAATTTGTTAAGGTCAATAGGCAGTGTGGCATTAAAAGCAGTGTGTATTTTCACAAAAGTACACTTTCTAATCATTATTACAGTCTGTTTATTTGGTAATAATACGAGCCCCTGACTACCAATCATTTCTGTGAAATCCACGCATCAATAGCACTTTCCATTTCCGCAATACCTGCGGTTCAAGTTTCAGGTGATTCAACCTGTACATGGGCGACGGCCACCATGATGTGGGGAGAGTTCGGTACTATATGGTTGGGGCTGGGCCTGCTCTGGTCTGGAGAGCGATCCGTGCGAGCTTGTTGAAGCAATGCTTTGGTTAGGCCGAGCGTTGATTCCAGCCGCGCGTGCCTTAGGAAGAGAAAGGTTTCTTGGTTAGTCCAGTAGCTGGACTATAGTCAGGTTTCTCATTTTTTTCTGTCAGGTGACCGTCTGGACTTGTGATTCTCATGTGAAGTGGGTTTCTGACTCTGAACACTAAAATTGGACTTCGTCTCAGTTTTACCTCTGGCGAACCCCGATGATTTTGACACAAATCGGCACTTAGAATTTACCGTCGTGTGTTGGTTGTAGTCAAATTAGATGCGAGGTAGTCTACAGTTTAGTTTCCTTTAATGATTAGGAGTGACCATAGTTAATGTTTCGCAGCAGTTCTCTATGTGATTAAATTTTATATAGTGAGCTTACCTGACGGTATATTGGGGGCTCGAGTCGCTTTTGACAACTTATTGAAACAATTGGTTTCACTAGACTTTTAGTTTGTGTAAACATTTGAGAGACAATAACCTCTTATTAGTGCAAATGGAAACATTATAGCTGCGGGTCATTATTTTACGCATTTTTCACCGAGATAACCCTAGTGATTAATTGTCTTATTGGTTAACAGCATCAGATGCAATTTTATTTCATCATTTTAATTACTAATGCACACGGGTAAATGGAGCTGAAATTATAAAAAAAGGTTCAAATGGCTCTGAGCACTATGAGACTTAACATCTGAGGTCTTCAGTCCCCTAGCCTTAGAACTGCTTAAACCTAACTAACTTAAGGACATCTCAAACATCCATGCCCGAGACAGGATTCGAACCTGCGACCGTAGCAGCAGTGTGGTTTCGGACTGAAGAGGCTAGAACCGCTCGGTCACAACGGCCAGCTGCTGAATTTATCGTCCGCATTGATGACAAAGAAGCCGACGGACTGTTAATTTACAGCGCAGCATCAACGCTTTAATTCCCTTACAGTCGTAGCGTGTTTCTACATTTCTGCGGAATCCAAACTGATCTTCCGCGGTGTCGGCTTGTACCAGTTTGTCCATTCTTCAGTATTAAATTAGTGTTAGTATTTTACAACCATGAGTTGTTAAACTGATAGTTCTGTAATACTGACACGTGTCAGACCCATTTTCTTTGGAGTTGGAGATATTACATTCTTCTTGAAATGTGAGGGTATTACACCTGTTTCATACATCTACTTCGACCATTCCAGGAAGCTGTGTTTTGGTTGTCTACTATAACCAAAAGTTCATCCGGTCTAATGTTCGGCATTTATTATTCCGTGAAATAGAACTTCAGTAGTGTAAATTAATTTTCTCTTTTTTAAATTTATTTTTACCTACAAACAGAATGACGCCCTCGGGTCGCAGAATACACACGTAGAATACCCTGAGGCGTCAGAGTCAAGGGATAGCGAGCCACACACATACAGATGGCGGCAGTATCACGTACACAAGGAATAAAACGGAAATTCGTTGGTGGCGCTGTCATTTGTACTCAGGTGGGTCATGTGAAAACTTTTCCGAGTGATTGTGGCTGCACGACGGGAATTAACAGCCTTGAGTAAAGAAGGGTAGTTGGAACTAGATTTCAGAATTCGCACGGGGATTCGATATTCCGAGATCCATAGTGTCAAAAGTGAGCAGAGAATACTAACTTTCAGGCTTTGCCTCTCACCAGAGACGACACAGTCATCGGCGGCCTTCACTTAACGACCGAGAGCAGCGGCGTTTGTGTGGAGTTGTCAGTGCTAACAGACAAGCAATACTGCTTGAAATTACCACAGAAATCACTGCGGAACGTGTGTCGAACGTATCCATTAGGACACTACGGAGGAATCTGGCGTTAATGGGCTATATGAGCAGGCGTCTGAGACGAGTATCTTTGCTAACATCACGACATCGCCTGCAGCGCCTCTTCTGCGCTCGTTACCACATCGGTTGGAACCTAGACGACTGGAAAACGATGGCCTGGTCAGATAAGTACCGATTTCAGTTGGTAAGAGTTTATGGTAGGGTTCATGTGTGGCGCAGACCCCCACGAAGCCGTCGACCCAACTTGTCAACAAGGCACTGGTAAAGCTGGTGGAGGCTCCGTGATGGTGTGTGCTTTGTTTACGTGGATTGGACTGGGTCCTGTGGTGCAACAGAAGTAATGAGACCGTTTGCAGCCATTCATTGACTTCACGTTCCCATTTGTTTGGATGACAATGCGCCATGTCACTGAGCCACAACTGTTCACGATTGGTTTCAAGAAAATTCTGGACAGTTACAGCGAATCACTCAGATCGTCCATGAACTCCATCGAACATTTGTTGGACATAATCGAGAGATCAGCTAGCGTACAAAACGCTGCACTGGCAACACTTCCGCAATAATGGACGACTATAGTGGCAGCAAGGCCCAGTATTTCTGCAGGGGAATTCCAACGATCTTTTGAGTTCATGCCACTTCGAGTTACTGTACTACTTCAGGCAGAAGCAGGTCCAAGACGATATTAGGATGCATCCTAAGACTTCTGTCACCTCAGTATATTAACTCTAGGTCAAAAATAATTCAGCATACGCTAGAACTTTCAGAGTATTACTGTTCCCATTTTTTTAAAACCCCAATCGCACTTGCACGTCAGAATACTATGACCACTACCCACGGAGAGACTGAAGCTGCGTGGTGGCCTTGCAGGCGTTGATGCTCTGCTGTAGTGCAGAGACGAATGTCACATAATTATAGCGACGATACTAGCCGCAAATGGAAAATACGACTACATAGAAAGACAGTCTGTTGTGGCTCTGCCCCTGGGAAATAGCTCAAGCTGTTTGGCAGTGTACTTGCTACTGTAATGAGCATCTATAGAGTTTGGTTGAAAGAAGGTGAAGCCTCAAGTAGGGGACAAAGTGATGGACGTCGACACCTCAGTAACGGACGTGGAGGTCGAAGGTTTAACCTCTCAGTGAAGCAGTATAGGCGCTGATCTGTAGCAGATCGGACGACGGGGTACAATGGTACATACACAGGATTTTCGCAGCGCATCGATCAGCGCACGTTGTTGAAATGAGGCCCAGAGGAACAGACGATGCCTACATGTTTCCATGTTGACGGAGCGCATCACAGGTTACTATTGGGAAAGGTAGACATTACTGAAACTGGACCGGGGATCAGTCAAAATGTATCGGCCCGTTGGGTACATCCCGGTTTTGTAACACCGAGACTATGTTCGAATACGTCGTCACCCAGGCGAATGGCTGCTTGAAACATGTGCCGCGCAACAGACGTAGACTGCAGGGAACACTCACCTGAGCTTTCAGGGGACCTGTGATTGTAACGTAAGGTACTAAGACAGCTGTGCACTATCTTAATACTACTGCGAACCACGGAAATCTCCTCATACTTGATGACATCTTATAAAATTAAAGTAAACTCCGCAGAGGCCATGAAGGCCCAACGGTACCGAACGGCCGAAGTGTCATTCTCAGGCAACAGTCAGCAAAATGGAGGGATATGTGGTTAGCACACCGCTCTCCCGGCTTTATGCCACTTTTCGAGACCGGAGCCCTACTTCTCAATCACGCAGCTCCTCAGTCTACCTCAGAAGGGCTGAGTGCACCCCGCTTGCCAAAAGCGCTCGGCAGTCTGGATGCCGGACAGCGCTTGATTTCGGTGATCTGACGGGAACCGGTGTTTCCACTGCGGCAAGGTCGCTGGCTGATCTCTTAGCGAGTTTAATTCAATTCACGAAAATACTACTTGATCAAAACTAGCCGGACATCTTTATTCAATGTGGAATTGACCACTATATGTCGATAAGGTGGAATTGGCAGTATAAAAGGAGGTGAAGAGTATTGTATTGTCTGTAGAGGAGTAGTAACAATAGAGTACAGGAGTCAGGATAGCTCAGTGACATGTACTGTGGATGTTACCTAAGTAACAAATGCCTCAGGGACACTGAAGCCCTTCTTAAGCTACCCAGATGGACTGTTGGTGATGTGACTGTGAAGCAGAAGTCAGGACCAGAATGAAGTAATACCAGGCAGACTTCGTGGACTGACGGAAAAGGACCGTCGAGCACTGGAGAGGGTGATCGAAAAAATCGCTTGGAATCAGCAGAAGGAATCACTGGTGAGTTACAAAGTGCTACCAGTGATGTAGCTAGGACAATGACAGTGCGTGGGAGTTAAAAAGACTGGAGTAGAACGATCGAGCAGCTCCTCATAAGCCACACATTTCTGCAGTCACAGCTAGGCGGCAACTGATACGGTGTAAAGAGTGACGCCACTAGGCAGAGATCTGGAGTGGTGAACCACACTATGGCTATAGCAATCCGATGGGAGGCTTTGGGTTTGACGAAAGTCTGGAGTTCCTTACCTGCCATCTTGTGTAGTGCCAACAGGGTACAGAAGAGCAGATGTTATGGTATGGAGGTGTCTTTCGCGTTTAGGTTGTGGTCCGCTTACTGCGCTTAAGAAAACTTCAAGTGTGGAAGGTTATGAAGACGTTTTAAAGTACTGTGTACTGCGTGCAGTAGAGGAACACTTCGGAGAGGATGACTGTATCAGAATGACAACGCACCTTCTCATAAACCAGCATGTGTGACGCACAGGTTTCTGAACCGTCCTAAAATGTACTGGCTTGTACGGAGTCGCGACCTGAACCCAGTGGGATGAGTTATAAAGTCGACTTCTCTCGAGATCCCAGCGTCCAAGGTCACTCACTACCTATTCTGATTTCAGCTCTTGGAGAATAATGGGCTGTCGTTTCAGATACAGTATACAGATACTTCATTGAAAGTGTTCACAAACCAGTTCAAGAAGTCATAAGAGCGAATGTAGCACACGACCCATATTAATATCTACTGATCGGTCTGCAGATATTATTCACCAGACAGTGTGTGACTGTAACGTAAACGAAATAGAAATATGAGGGATGTAATGCGTTTCTGAAAGCTGAAAAAAAAAAGATCGAGACGACGACGTAATGGAAAGGGAATACCTGACAGTAGAAATTACGAGCCAGTTACGTCATTGTGATCGCTGAAGGCCGAACGTCATAAAAAGGTCTAGAGAAAGTCTTTATTCAACAAGCGTGACGTCAAATGTATGATGAAGACGTAGAAGAAGAAAAATTGCCAACCTATGTTTTGTTGAATGTCAGTCAGTACCGAAAACGGTGGCGCCCGGAAAACGTTGACAAAATCTAAGAGAAGAAGAAAAGCAAATCGATTAGTTGTATATTGTACGTTTTGAGTACTGTACAGAAGACAACGAATACGCTGAAATACTCTAGAATTATTTGCATAACTATAGTTAGAGGTTTGCGCGGATAAGAAAAGTGCAATCGGCATCCGCACCGCATCAGCAAGATCCTAATCCGAATGTATTTCAGATTTGAGTGAGTAATTAATAGTAATATACAGTAGTACTTAGAATTATGGTATGTAATGACACAGTTATTGTTAGGGTGCCATTTCTGCGACAACTTAATTACTTTTGACTTTTTAAATCACAGGAAACGCTCTTTACCTACTCTAAAGCAGACCATTCCAAACAGGAAGGCATTGGCGGTCCGGAGCACACACAGTAGCGGCTCGGATTTCGTGACATTGGAAACGCTATTTAAAAAAATAAAATTCAATGTAATAGAATACTATGATGAAAATACATGTATAGAAACAATTATATTTCTCTGCTCTTGTGCCAAGGGAGCTAAAAATGTCAGCTGATGATTATATTATAGCTTACGCGTTCAGTCCTCGTCATTTACAGGTGAAAATACACTCCTGGAAATTGAAATAAGAACACCGTGAATTCATTATCCCAGGAAGGGGAAACTTTATTGACACATTCCTGGGGTCAGATACATCACATTGACAGAACCACAGGTACATAGACACAGGCAACAGAGCATGCACAATGTCGGCACTAGTACAGTGTATATCCACCTTTCGCAGCAATGTAGGCTGCTATTCTCCCATGGAGACGATCGTAGAGATCGAGAGATGCTGGATGTAGTCCTGTGGAACGGCTTGCCATGCCATTTCCACCTGGCGCCTCAGTTGGACCAGCGTTCGTGCACGTGAGACAACGCTTCATCCAGTCCCAAACATGCTCAATGAGGGACAGATCCGGAGATCTTGCTGGCCAGTGTAGTTGACTTACACCTTCTAGAGCACGTTGGGTGGCACGGGATACATGCGTACGTGCATTGTCCTGTTGGAACAGCAAGTTCCCTTGCCGGTCTAGGAATGGTAGAACGATGGGTGGATGTACCGTGCACTATTCAGTGTCCCCTCGACGATCACCAGAGGTGTACGGCCAGCGTAGGAGATCGCTCCCCACACCATGATGCCGGGTGTTGGCCCTGTGTGCCTCGGTCGTATGCAGTCCTGATTGTGGCGCTCACCTGCACGGCGCCAAACACGCATACGACCATCATTGGCACCAAGGCAGAAGCGACTCTCATCGCTGAAGACGACACGTCTCCATTCGTCCCTCCATTCACGCCTGTCGCGACACCACTGGAGGCGGGCTGCACGATGTTGGGGCGTGAGCGGAAGACGGCCTAACGGTGTGCGGGACCGTAGCCCAGCTTCATGGAGACGGTTGCGAATGGTCCTCGCCGATACCCCAGGAGCAACAGTGTCCCTAATTTGCTGGGAAGTGGCGGTGCGGTCCCCTGCGGCACTGCGTAGGATCCTACGGTCTTGGCGTGCATCCGTGCATCGCTGCGGTCCGGTCCCAGGTCGACGGGCACGTGCACCTTCCGCCGACCACTGGCGACAACATCGATGTACTGTGGAGATCTCACGCCCCACGTGTTGAGCAATTCGGCGGTACGTCCACCCGGCCTCCCGCATGCCCACTATACGCCCTCGCTCAAAGTCCGTCAACTGCACATACGGTTCACGTCCACGCTGTCGCGGCATGCTACCAGTGTTAAAGACTGCGATGGAGCTCCGTATGCCACAGCAAACTGGATGACACTGACGGCGGCGGTGCACAAATGCTGCGCAGCTAGCGCCATTCGACAGCCAACACCGCGGTTCCTGGTGTGTCCGCTGTGCCGTGCGTGTGATCATTGCTTGTACAGCCCTCTCGCAGTGTCCGGAGCAAGTATGGTGGGTCTGACACACCGGTGTCAATGTGTTCTTTTTTCCATTTCCAGGAGTGTATTTATAGTATTAGGCCTACACTGCGAAACGCTGGCGCACCTGTGAAAAAGTTAAACTGCCAGCGATAATTGACGTTGTCTCGAAGAAATTACTCGTCTTCCGAAGAGTGATATCAAAATCAGTTGTTATAGAAATTAGGAGTCAATTTAGCTTTAGCTAAAAATACGATTGAAATCTCGAAGCTCACCTTTTGGCTGATTTATCGAATAAAGACCTAGCGATAAATGAAATGTCTGTTTCATTATCAACTAAACAAAGTTTTTCACACTTTAAAACATCCTAAACATTGGTGTAACTTACTAAGACAAAATTTGCACTGGATTTCGTAGTTAATTCTTTCAATGTTAAGAAAATAATTTTTTTCAGAGTTTAATGGAACTGCAAACGATTTCAAGATGTCTATATAAAAACAAATGTCCCATAACTTCAAATGTTAGCCACTGTTCCCTGTTAAGCAATACCGATTTACAGTTAAAATGTTCAATTTTGTTACAAATTTCAGCCCTTATCTTTACTAATTGGCTGGTAAATTAAAAGAAACATTATTATTTTGGATGATGTGAATATTTTGTAAGTTTTCAATGTGATGATAATAATCTTTCACGGGCTATCGCAGTCACTGCTTGTTGGTGGTCGTGAGCCATAGTTTGAAATCCCACTTGCAATTAATTACAAGGCCTGCCGTGCCACCGCTCCGGCCGGGCTGTTTCACTGTTTACAAAGAGCGACAATGCTCGGCGGCTGTAAATGTTACTGTAGTGCACGCTAAAATTTAGGTAGGCACTTATGAGATCATCATTGCCTAGTTTAATAATATTGACGTGTTAGCTGTTGAATGTTCTTGTTGCCGAGAGATCAAACTTAAAATTGAGCTCTTTAATATGAAAATTACAACAAAACAAATTGCTTGTTAAATATTTCCTTTTTTTACCTAATGCTACTTAAATGTTCTTGTTGTGAATAATAAAAATACTAACAATTGGACTTTATCATTGGTATATCTGAGAACTTCATCTGACGCAACATCAAGATCTCTCGTCGATTTATCTTCTGAGGAATCTTCAAATTCATTAAAAAGTACGTCAGACTTCTGTTTTTTTTTTTTTTTTTTAGGAATTCCAGATGTTGTTTCCTCCTTATCTTTTAACTGTGGACAATTTCTGGCAACATAATTTTTCGCTTCCTTTACAACTTCATCTTTTTCGGCACTGCTAAGAAATTTTAGGTTTTTATATTTTGGATTCAAAACGTTGCAAGTTTATGGGTTACTGTTATGTCCCATTTGCTGATTAAAATAGATTTGGCTGTACTCTTTAAATCTATCAGAAATGGGCTGTCGCCATCATTTTTTTCAAGGAAGGAGAGAAGTTTTTACTTCCACAACGCACATAAATAAAAGCGTAGGGGTTTTGGAGGCTTCGAGATCACAAGAAGCTATTTTAAATTGTGTCAGAAAGGTTATATCTTCCAACATCCTCTTGTCTATAGAATCAATCAAATTATCTTGATTTTTCTCTGACAAAATTGATAGAACTTCAAACCACTGTGAATTAATAGACTCAAACATATCCAATTTACTGTTCCATCGTGTGTCTATATCTCCTTTCAATGACTTCTGAAGGCGATTCTGAAGGCCAGATCTTTTAAAGAAGGCTGTGATAGCTCGACAGGAATTTATTAGTCGCTGCACGTCACTCTTCTCATCATTCGCGTCTCCTCGAGTCGTGTGCTCCAGCACAGTATTAAGAATGTGTGCTGAGCACTAGAGCCTCTTGTACTGGCGAAGTGCTGCCACAATATTTGGACGTCTATCGGTAAAGAACACGATGTTATTCACAGCACTGAATAAATCGAACGACAGTAGCATCTTGATTAATTCAAGTTTAATGTTTTCTCCTGTTTTTTTAATTTCACTCTCAAAATTTCTGGTGCACAACACGCGATCCTCAAGTTTCACTTCTTCATAATTAACATAATGTCAGTCACTCCCATATAGTCTATTTTACGGTACGAATCAGTCCATACATCTACAGTTAGTGCTCCACCTATATCTCTGAATATATTCTTCACTTCTGCGGAGACAGATTCACGCAGACGATCGGTCGTTTCCTTCAAATTCCTGGATATGGTGGTTGGATGAGGTAGCAGTTCCTTAGCACTCACTGCACCGTACTTGGCTCCCACATCAATAAGAAACTGTGCCGTCTCGAGAAACACGCAACTTCGAATGGTAAAATGTCTTTGCTGACAAGATTGATCAATTTTTCTGTCGCGGCTGTCTTCAAATTTGGCGGAACTTCAGGAACTTTCACGTCTCTCTTGGTATTTAAATAAGTAATTATGCGACTTTGTCCAGCCTCACACGAATGTTTTACCAAATTTGAAGTTCCACTTATGTGTCCAGTGTAGGAATATACTTTTTTTACGTGCAAAAGAAGGCACCATATCTTTAATCTTTTCGTTGCCGTCAAATACGTATCCGAATTTTTTCAAAATTGGCGATTTCAATTTGTTTTCCTTCACTAATGTAAAATCACCTTTTTTCACCTTACACTAAATTGTATCCATCGATATGGTGTTCATTTGAAGAAAGAACTCTCACTGATATTTGCTACGATGCACGTTGTCACTCGGTCACTACAAAGCGCTAACTGAAGGCAGCGGAAGATTGCAACGGACCCCTGTCCGGTAGACAGTGGGCAGGTTTGCCACCTAGAGAGCACTTCACAGGCCACACAAAAGACACGGTCGCGGAAACGGATTATGCGCAGGACTCAAGGACCCAAGCTACGTCGGTCGTAGCCAGGTCCTGAGGACAACAGGCATCCGCTCTACCCGGGCCCTGCAAGATTCCAAGAATGTCAACAGACTTGAAGTTTTCAACTAACATTGCAACATACGTACTGGTCAGATGCCTTGCTATCCGCCAAGTAACAAATACCGCGGATATCCGCGGATATATCCGCGAATATCCGCATCCGCGCAGACCTCTAACTATAGTCTTACACCATTTGCGTCAACGTAGAATATTCCATATCTTTACGTCGAAGAGTTTCTTACAATAATTACAACAACTTTGTCGAAATGGCACATGTTGCAGGTTCTGACTACAGAAGAAATGCTTTAGAAATCTGTTTAAAGGATGATATGAGAGAGAATGAAAGCTTAAAAATGTCCAACGTATAATCGCACAGGCATAAACTACTCCGAAACTTCGGAATAAAACGTACCGCTGTATTACACTTATCTAGACATGCCTAATAATTACTAAGCTAAAATGTTATTACCAAGGAACACTTGACAATGCCTCACACGAAACGGCCACAGATGATACTCAGCACACCAGTAGGCATCTACAAACTACGCTGAAGAAAATACATAACTCTATTTCTGCAATTTGCTGAAATGTTAAAATTACCCAACATTTCCACACGGAAAAGAATTCAGAATTCATAAAATAATAAAAAATGAGAATGAACGTGAGATAACTCACTTAAGCAGGCCGTCACGTCTGCATCGAAAAGGAGGCATAGGGGTATAAGAAATTAAACGAGTATGTACTGTCCACGCGCCAAGCCTGTGTGGTCGGTATGCAGCCAAGGATGAACCTTCCTGTCCGGCAACGATTGTATTAGCGACAAACCACGACCAAGGTATCTTGACGTGAACAATCATCTCAGTCGACATTACCGAAAAAACGAAAAAAAGAAAGAATTAAGAATAGATACTTAACCATACGAAGCCGTAATAGCCATAACGGAATCAGATTCTCAGTAGAGAGAGCATGTGAAACGTAGCAGAAAATTCTTGCTCTCGTATTTTAGCCACTGCGAACATGAAATAATACACTACTGGCCATTAAAACTGGTACACCAAGAAGAAATACAGATGATAAACGTGTATTCATTGGACAAATATATAATACTAGAACTGACATGTGATTATATTTTTACGCAATTTGAGTGCATAGATCCTGAGAAATCAGTACCCAGAACAACCTCCTCTGGCCGTAAAAACGGCCTTGATACACCTGGGCATTGAGTCAAACAGAACTTGGATGGCGTGTACAGGTACAGCTGCCCATGCAGCTTCAACACGATATCACAGTTCATCAAGAGTAGTGACTGGCGTATTGTGACGAGCCACCATTGATCACACGTTTTCAATTGGTGGGAGATCTGGACAATGTGCTGGCCAGGGCAGCAGTCGAGCATTTTCTGTATTCAGAAAGGCCCATACAGGACCTGCAACATGCGGTCGTGCATTATCCTGCTGAAATTTACAGTTTCGCAGGGATCGAATGAAAGGTGCAGCAACGGGATTGTAACACATCTGAAATGTAACGTCCACTTTTCAAAGGGCCGTCAATGCGAACAAGAAGTAACCGAGACGTGTAACCAATGGCACCCCATACCATCACGCCGGGTGATACGCCAGTATGGCGATGACGAATACACGATGTCGCCAAACACGGATGCGACCATCATGATGCTGTAAACAGAACCTGGATTCATCCGAAAAAATTGCTTTTTGCCATTCATGCACCCAGGTTCGTCGTTGGATACACCATCGCAGGCGCTCCTGTCTGTGATGCAGCGTCAAGGGTAACCTCAGCCATGGTTTCCGAGCTGTAGTCCATGCTGCTGCAAACGTTGTCGAACTGTTCGTGCAGATGGTTGCTGTCTTGCAAACGTCCCCATGTGTTGACTCAGGGATCGAGACGTGGCTGCACGATCCGTTACAGCCATGCGGATAAGATGCCTGTCATCTCGACTGCTAGTGATACGAGGCCGTTGGGATCCAGTACGGCGTTTCGTATTACCCTCCTGAACCCCCAGATGCCATATTCTGCTAACAGTCATTGGATCTCTACCAACGGTGGCAGCAAAGTCACGATACGATAAACCGGAATCGCGAGTTGCTGCAATGCGACCTTTGTCAAAGTCGGTTACGTGATGGTACGCATTTCTCCTCGTTAAACGAGGCATCACAACAGCGTTCCACCAGGCAACGCCGGTCAACTGCTGTTTGTGTATGAGAAATCGGTTGGAAACTTTCCTCATGTCAGCACGTTTAAGTTGTCGCCACCGGCGCCAACCTTGTGTGAATGCTCTGAAAAGCTAATCATTTGCATATCACAGCATCTTGTTCCTGTCGGTTTAATTTCGCGTCTGTAGCACGTCATCTTCGTGGTGTAGCAATTTTCATGGCCAGTAGTGTACATCAACTGTAACTTTCAACCACTTTTCCTTCGTACTGATACTGATCTGAACCAAACTTATTTCGTCGGCCGGAGTGGCCGTGCGGTTCTAGGCGCTACAGTCTGGAGCCGGGCGACCGCTACGGTCGCAGGTTCGAATCCTTCCATGGACATGGATGTGTGTGATGTCCTTAGGGTAGTTAGGTTTAATTAGTTCTAAGTTCTAGGCGACTGATGACCTCATAAGTTAAGTCGCATAGTGCTCAGAGCCATTTGGACCAAACTTATTTCGTATTCGCAGTTACACTGAAGAGCGAAAGAAACTTGTACATCTCTCAATATCGTCTAGAATCCCCGCGAATGCGAAGAAGTGGCGCAAGACGATGTGGCATTTCTGAAGTAGTGCTGGAAGGAACTGACACCATGAATACTGCAGGGCCGTCCATAAATCCGTAAGAGTACAAGGGGCAGGAGATCTCTTCTGAACAGCAGGTTGCAAGGCATCCTAGATACGCTCAATAATGTTCATGCCTGGGGAGTTTGGTGGCCAGTGGAATTGTTTAAACTCAGAAGAGCGTTCCTGGAGCAATTCTAGACGCGTGGAGTGTCGCATTGTCCTGGTGGAATTGCCCAAGTCCGTCAGAATGCACAGTGACATGAATGGATGCAGGTGACGAGACAGGATGCTTACGTACGTGCCACCTCTCAGAGTCGTATCTAGACGTATCAGGCGTCCCATACCACTCCAGCTGCACACGCCCAACATCATTACAGAGCCTCCATCAGTTTGAACAGTCCCCTGCTATCATGCAGGGTCCATGGATTCACGAGGTCTCCATACCTGTAGATATTCATCCGCTCGCTGCAATTTGAAAGCACACCGCTCAGACCAAGCGACTTGTTTCCAGTAATCAACAGCCAATGTCGGTGTTGATGGGCTCAGGCGAGGCGTAAAGCTTTGTGTCGTGCCGTCATCAAGGGTACACGAGTGGGCCTTCGGCACCGAAAGCCCATATCGGTGATGTTTCGTTGAATGGTTCGCACGCTGGCAGTTGTTGATGGCCCAGCACTGAAATCTGCAGCAACGTGTGGAGGGACTGCACTTCAGTCAAGCTGAACGATTCTCTTCAGGCGTCGTCGGTCCCGTTCTCGCAGGACCTTTTCCCGGCCGCAGCGATGTCGGAGATTTGATGTTTTACCAGATTCCTGATATTCACGCTACAGTCGTGAAATGGTCGTACTTAAAAATCCCCACGTCATCGGTACCTCGCAGATGCGCTGGCTCCAACACCATGTTCAAACTCACTGTCGTTGTAGCAGCAGTAGCCGATCTCAACAACTGCGCCAGACACTTGTTGTCTTACATATCCTTTGCCGATCGCAGCCCCGTATTCTGCCTGTTTACATATATCCAACTCGTGGTGATAACATATTAGACCTTCTGGTGACAAACAGACCCGAACTATGTGAAACAGTTAACGCAGAACAGGGAATCAGCGATCATAAAGCGGTTACGGCATCGATGATTTCAGACGTAAATAGAAATATTAAAAAAATATAGGAAGATTTTTCTGTTTAGCAAAAGTGACAAACAGCAGATTACAGCGTACCTGACAGCTCAACACAAAAGTTTTGTCTCAAGTACAGATAGTGTTGAGGATCAGTGGACAAAGTTCAAAACCATCGTACAATTTGCGTTAGATGAATATGTGCCAAGCAAGATCGTAAGAGATGGAAAAGAGCCACCGTGGTACAACAACCGAGTTAGAAAACTGCTGCGGAAGCAAAAGGAACTTCATAGCAAACATAAACATAGCCAAAGCCTTGCAGATAAACAAAAATTACGCGAAGCGAAATATTGTGTGAGGAGGGCTATGCGAGAGGTGTTCAATGAATTCGAAAGTAAAGTTCTGTGTACTGACTTGTGTGAAAATCCCAAGAAATTTTCGTCTTATGTCAAAGCGGTAGGGGGATCAAAACAAAATGTCCAGACACTCTGTGACCAAAATGGTACTGAAACAGAGGATGACAGAATAAATGCCGAAATACTAAATGCCTTTTTCCAAAGCTGTTTCACAGAGGAAGACTGCACTGTAGTTCCTTCTCTAGATTGTCGCACAGATGACAATATGGTAGATATCGAAATAGGTGACTGAGGGATAGAGAAACAATTAAAAGCGCTCAAAAGAGGAAAGGCCGCTGGACCTGATGGGATACCAGTTCGATTTTACACAGAGTACGCGAAGGAACTTGCCCTCCTTCTTGCAGCGGTGTACCGTAGGTCTCTCGAAGAGCGTAGCGTTCCGAAGGATTGGAAAAGGGCACAGGTCATCCCCGTTTTCAAGAAGTGACGTCGAACAGATGTGCAGAACTATAGACCTATATCTCTAACGTCGATCAGTTGTAGAATTTTGGAACACGTATTATTTTCGAGTATAATGACTTTTCTGGAGACTAGAAATCTACTCTGTAGGAATCAGCATGGGTTTCGAAAAAGACGGTCGTGTGAAACCCAGCTCGCACTATTCGTCCACGACACTCAGAGGGCCATACACACGGGTGCACAGGTAGATGCCGTGTTTCTTGACTTCCGCAAGGCGTTCGATACTGTTCCCCACAGTCGTTTAATTAACAAAGTAAGAGCATATGGACTATCAGACCATTGGGTGATTGGATTGAGGAGTTCCTAGATAACAGAACATAGTATGTCATTCTCAATGGAGAGTAGTCTTCCGAAGTAAGAGAGATTTCAGGTGTGCCGCAGGGGAGTGTCATAGGACCGTTGCTATTCACAATATACATAAATGACCTGGTGGATGACATCGGAAGTTCACTGAGGCTTTTTGCAGGTGATGCTGTGGTGTATCGAGAGGTTGTAACAATGGAAAATTGTACTGAAATGCAGGAGGATCTGCAGAGAATTGACGCATGGTGCGCGGAATGGCAATTGAATCTCAACGTGGATAAGTGTAATGTGCTGCGAATAGAAAGATAGATCACTTATCATTTAGCTACAAAATAGCAGGTCAGCAACTGGAAGCAGTTAATTCCATAAATTATCTGGGAGTACGCATTAGGAGTGATTTAAAATGGAATGATCATATAAAGTTGATCGTCGGTAAAGCACATGCCAGACTGAGATTCATTGGAAGAATGCTAAGGAAATGCAATCCGAAAACAAAGGAAGGTTACAGTACACTTGTTGGCCCACTTCTTGAATACTTCTCACCGGTGTGGGATCCGTACCAGATGGGATTGATAGAAGATCATTTAGTAATCGCGAAAGCGTTACGGAGATGATAGATAAACACCAGTGGAAGACTCTGCAGGAGAGACCCTCAGTAGCTTGGTACGGCTTTTGTTAAAGTTTCGAGAACATACCTTCACCGAAGAGTCAAGCAGTATATTGCTCCCTCCTACGTATATCTCACGAAGAGATCACGAGTATAAAATCAGAGAGATTAGAGTCCACACAGGAGCATACCGACAATCCTTCTTTCCACGAGCAATACGAACAATACGAGACTGGAATAGAAGGGAAAACCGATAGAGGTACTCAGGGTACCCTCCGGCACACACCGTCAGGTGGCTTGTGGAGTATGGATGTAGATGTAGACGCAGATGTATTTGAATACGCATGCCCGTACCAGTTTCTTTGGCGCTTCAGTGTATGTAACACACTGACTGACGCACGCAGTGATAAATGTTTCAACCCCATGCCAGGCCAGGCGAGGGCAGTTAACGTTAACGAAAAATTTGGAAAACTCGTAAAATAAAGTTTTTTTACTCCGTATTTAATATATACCTCTTACAGGAAATTATTTGGAAATGGGATTGCGTCAGAGTAACATGTGTAACATGTCTCAGTGTAACATGTGAAATCGGCGCGCCTGACTGCAGCAAGTTAGTTAACGCACAACGAGGATTAGAAACAAAAACTAGTTGTAAACAATATGTTAACTGTAAACTAAAAGACAAGAAAATTATCACGTATACTTTATATAATTTAGGCTAACACACATGAGACACAGGTGATTAGTAGTCGGTGTACGTACGAATAACAAGGTGAGTAGATTGAGTTGCTGAAGGTCTCACAGAATGCGAGTACCTTTTTCACTCATTCAAAAACTTCAGACCTTCCATGAGTTTAAGGTAACTTCACGTGACTCTCCTGGTACCTCTTTCGTACTTTGCTGTTTCTGTTAACTTTACTCGCGTAAGTCTCAGGCAGTGACGTTTAGTATTGCTTCATACTGGATCAAGAGATTGTGGTAATTTTTGTTGGCCCCTAAGGACTTGCAACAGTTCTTTCTCGGTTGACATTCCAAATAAATGTTGCAATAGTTTCCATCCTGGAGTTCTCTGTTTCCATGGTATTTCCAGTTAGTTTCATATACAATAATGATGCACTTACCTGAGGTATTACAGAGCACTTCAAAGACGAGTTTGTGTTACCACTGAATGGTTTTTCGTAAGATTCAAAAGTAACTAGGCATTTGATATGAATCATCCACTCTTTGCTTTCCTCAGTTCTTAAGACAACGGCCTCTGGTCTTAGATTTTCATCTCCAGATCGACCTATGCCTGATGGAAGTATATCCATGATGTGTTTCGTTGAAATAGAATGCACTTGTCTTCTTTCCTTCGATTTTCCTAACACAACGCCATTAAATGGTTCTTTACCGAACGCACCATTGTTTTTTGCGTTATTGTTCATAAATGGTGGAAGTTACCTTCTGATTATAAACATTGTCCTCCCCAGATTTGTCTTCTTTTCAAGCGGTTGTTTTGAGAGAGGAACAAATATGAAACACATATATGAATATTTATACTTTGTCTTTTGTTCGAATAAAATCAGTATCTACTGTGTCATCCGTCGATTTCTCGTGGTCTTTAAATATGATTTTCTGCTGCCTTCATTATTTCATATCTCAAAGCTACCCTCCGCCTTCAATGTATATGCTTCCCCTGTTTCAGTCAAATGATACCTAATGCACCCTCTGAGACACTCAATAACCTCTGGTTCTTTCAATTTATCCAAGTCCTATCTCCTTAACTTCCTACGATTATATAATTAATTTGATTCTTAATTCAGCTGTTAGGAATTTTTACATTGTGCTCTGTGCAAGATTCTACCAGGCAGGTTCCCCATTCATTCATTTCGGCGCTTCCATATTCTCCTACTATTTTTCCTTCCTTTCCTTTTCTTTCTGTCTAATTCCAGTCACCCATCACAGTTACATTTTCACCTCACGCAACCATCGGAATCAATTCTCTTATCTCAGCATAGATTCTTTCAATCTCTTTACCATCTGCGAAGCTATTTTGCTTATAAATCTGTACTGCTGTGGCAGATGTTGACTTTGTTTTTTGTCTTGGCTACAATAGTGCTTTCGTTCACTATGCTGTTCATAGTAGCTTGCCCCCATTTCTGTTTTCTTATTCCCACTTTACCTGCATTTTATTTTGTATTTGTAGCCCTGTACTGACCTGACCATATGTCCTCCCTGCCACGACACCTCACTGATCGCCTGTCTATTTAACCTTAACCTGTCTACTTCCTTTCTTAACTGCTCTAACCTGCCTATTCAATTAAGGGACCATATTTTCCACGCTCGATCCGTAGAATGCCAGTTTTGTTTTTCCTGATGACTGTGTCCTTCTGAGCAGTCCTGGCCCGGAAACACGAGTGTGCCACTGCTTCACCAATGAGCGTGCCGTTCATCGTTGAACAATAGAGAAGAGGTGTGCGTCCAAGTGAAGAATAGCGGCTGTCGTTTGCCTTTGTTTTCAGCCGTTCGCAGTACCAGCACAACAAGGCCACCTTGGATAACATTACACGGCCAGACTGTCATCCGTGCTACTGAGAAGGCTGCTGCCCCTCTTGAGGAACAACATGTTTGTCTGTCCGCTCCACACATACCCCTGCACTGTGGATGCACCTACGGTACGGCTGCCTGCATCGCTCAGGCGCTCAAGGCACTCCACCTCGGCAAGATCGGTAGTTCATGCTAGGAGTCTTTATGCAGGTGGTGGACAAAAATATGGAAACACCAAAAACACAACACATTACCATGAGTACGGCATAGGAAATAGTTTGGCGCTTAAAACTGTTTCCAGGCGTACTGGAAACGACAAATATAGGTACACCATGGTTTTCAAGGCAGTCGTATATCATTCTTCCTGCAAAACAGTGACAAATTCAAGTTACGATGACGGAGTTGGTTAGCGATTACGCACCCTTCTCTCCAAAGTAGACGACGAAATCTCAATAACAGTGACATGTTGTGTGGTCAGGGAAGATACGACTGTTCAACCTCATGCCCACAGAACCAGTCCTGGCTGATGCAAGCTATGTGAACAGGGGCCCTGTCATTTTGGAGCACAGCATTAGCATTGGGAACAAGCATTTTACCATGCAATGGACCTGATCAGCCATAATGGTCACATAGTTCTTGGCAGTAATGCTACCTTCCAGAGTAGCCATGGGGTCCGTGCAATTACAGTGTATGGCTGCCTAAATTATTACCGAACTCCGTCCATGTTTTTCTCTTGGGAAGTAAACTCGGCCAGGAGTTGGAAAAAATGTGAAACCGACCAAGTGACATTTTTCCATTGCTCCGTAATCCAGTTTTTATGGAATCTGCACCACGTTTTCCTGTTACGTGCACTTGGCTCACTGATGAATGGTTTTGGAATTCCAGCTCGCCATGAAATTCTCTTCTTATGGATCTCTCCCCTCATATTGTTTTGTTGCTGACAGTGTTCACGACTGAGCCATTTAGTTCTGCAGTGAATTTTGGAGCTGTTGTACTCTTCAGCGACCGTCCGTCAAAATCACTCAACACATAGTTTCCTCTACGTAGTTATTAAGCTGGCGATATTTTTCCGCTTTCCCTGCACGCAGTATAAGCCTTCGATACGATGTCTGTTGATGTGGTGTCACCGCCAGACACCACACTTGATAGGTGGTAGCCTTTAAATCGGCCGCGGTCCGTTAGTATACGTCGGACCCGCGTGTCGCCACTATTAGTGATTGCAGACCGAGAGCCGCCATACGGCAGGTCTAGTCTAGAGAGACTACCTAGCACTCGCCCCAGTTGTACAGCCGACTTTGCTAGCGATGGTTCACTGACTACACACGCTCTCATTTGCCGAGACGGCAGTTTAGCATAGCCTTCAACTACGTCATTTGCTACGACCTAGCAAGGCGCCATAATCAGTTACTACGTCTTCTGAACAGATAAAATTGTGACTCATGTACCGTCAAGAGCGACTTTCGTCATCAATGGATTGAAGTTAAGTATGAAACTAATTACGTCCGCTTTCTGAATTCTAATCTTTGTCATGTTCCAGACCTCACGTCAGTAAGCTAAAACGCGTGCATTTCGGCCTCGTCTAGTAACACGGAGTTGGCTCTCTTGCCAACCCAACAGTTGAAACTCCAATCACTTAGGCTCCCTAGATTACGGAAGCAACCATTATACGAGCACCAACAATTTGTCCCCGCTCAACGTCAATTTCCTCCGACTTCAGCTACTCACAACACTATCCTAACCGCGATTATATAAATTTGTGAATGTTAACAGCTATATCGCTGATGGTTCGGACCTATGACCGTGCTCCGCTCACAAGAGCAGTCTTGGCAGCAGGAGCGATCAGTTGTGAGCAGACGAACATTTTGAAACTGGTGGTGTTGAGGAAAACCTACTGCAAACTAAGTAATTTCTGCTTATTTCCTCCCTGAGTTACTATCGACTATCCACTGAGATATTCAGGTAGCAGCCTCGAAGCTTCAGTTCTGCCAGTACCTCTCGTCAGTTTACTTCACATACCCCGTTGCTCTCATGCACGCCTTCATTATTACTTCTGAAAGTAAGGATACTGTGGAGAGAGCTACCTACAGAAGTAAAGTTGTGAGGCTGGGTCGTGAGTCGTGCCTGGATAGCTCATTCGTTAAGAGCAATGCCTGCGACAGGCAACGTGCACGTTTTGGTTCAGGGGCCGCTACACAGCTATAATATTCCTGGAAGTTAAATACGGGAAAATAGCTATTAATTAAGGATGATTTCCCTACTACTTGTTGCAGTGATAAACCTTCGCGTCAAGCAGCAAGTAATACAATTCCGACCATAAGTTCACAGAACTTCCTGTACTTCGTAGTAAAGGATAACCAACCCTGAGAGCTTGATGAGTCATGTCCAGTCTCGGTTTAGAAAACATAACGTTCGATAAGTATTAACAAATACTGGCTTACTGGGTAAGTATCTGACTATGTATCCACGTGTTATATTTTAACTTCGATTGGTCTTTCTTTAAGCTGTGGAAAATCTTCATACAAACGTATTATTTTAAGTAGCGGCTTCGTTCCGTTTCATCGTTATACTGTATACTTCTCTATAAACGGCTGCATATTTGTGCACAGAGGTCAGAGGAATGCAAGGGTATACTACTGCCATTAGGATCATGATTAGTAGAGCTCTGTGCTGTACAAATCAACCCTCCGGTTATGGTCAGTTTCAACTTATGTAAGTGTAAACACAGTCAGTGCTTCGAATCCACGTCCAAAGGCAAATAAATCGGATACTTTATCATTTACTCCTTCAGTCAACCATGCGAAGTTCGTGTACACAGATGAAATAGTAGATCAGAGGCCCCACTAACACATGTAACTCTTCTTTGGTCCCAATAAAGGCTTCGACTCGTCGTAGCATCGAAGGTCAAAGACATAGTCGACGGTACGTAAGATTATCCAAGACTATACAGTAACCAAACACTGGTTGATTTATCTGAGGAAGATCCTTCCAAACAGCATCCCAAAAGTATGGTTCACATAAAATCATAATCATGCAAACAAACGCCAATGGAGGTGCAAATTCTCTTACTGAGTGTATAGTACTCCATCTGCTACAGCAGGTAAAGAAGCTGGAGCATATGATTTAACTCCAGATTTCTGTGTTCATTGTCTGAGAAAAAGGAGAGAATATGGTCGCAGTGCATCTCACGCAGACATTCCCTGCACATGAATACCGCCCCTGGCTAATCCTGTAGCAGTCTTAAAAACAGGGAGCCGTTGTTTGAGGTGCTTTTATCTCGACACGAACAGCTCTATTTCTGTTTGCTACTCGTGCTCACATGCTGTTAAGCAGAACTCGACAGACGTTTGTCAACAACAGTGTTCATCTACTGTTACGTTCAAAGATCGCCCACTCTAACTAAATCTTTTCATCTACATGTTGTTGACTACAGCAGTTAATCAGGCAGCCAAGCTTCATCCGAATAGCGATAATCATCGTAGCTAAAATAGGTTTAGGAAAGTCTGCTGATAAATGACCTGAGGGGTGATGTTCCCCGTATCCCGTATGTCCTATCCTGATCATCATACGTTTATAAAATGCCCGAAAAGACTTGATTAGTACACTCGGGTGTGACAATGATTTGCACGGACAGTAAAAACTAATGCAACGCCAAGTTCATGTGCTAAGTTGAACTGTTGGCTCTGGCAAACACCTATGACAGCCGCTTTTCAATACGACTGTTATTTCTGGTTCAGAAAAGGTCGTATGTGTAGACCTTTCTTCGCAAAACCTCAAATCAACGCACACCACAGAAAAAATAGACTCTCTTGACTCACTAGATTCGCCATTGCAGTACTTAATAAAGAAAAACAAAGACACCATAATGCAGATAGCCACAAACAATGGGTTACTCAGTCAACAATAAAATTAAGATGCCAATAATTATACTAAAAGACAGTCACAAACAACAGCACAACGTGACTCAACGCAAATAAAGGCACTCAATATTAAAACAATGACAGAAAATAAACAGTACAACAGAAAAGAAGGCACTGAATGATATTAACAATCCGGCCGCGGTGGCGGTGCGGTTCTGGCGCTGCAATCCGGAACCGCGGGGCTGCTACGGTCGCAGGTTCGAATCCTGCCTCGGGCATGGATATGTGTGATGTCCTTAGGTTAGTTAGGTTTAAGTAGTTCTAACTTCTAGGGGACTTACGACCTAAGATGTTGAGTCCCATAGTGCTCAGAGCCATTTGAACCTTTTTTTACATTAACATAAATCTATAAATATTTCAAAAGGCACGGGACAACATTGCATAGAAAACTTACGTTCAATACAATAAAACAACCAAAAGCAGAATAAACAACGAACCAATATAAAAAAGTATAATTATACGAAATGCAGTGCAAAACGCGTGGAGTAAAATGTGCAGGACAAATAGGTTGAACATTCGACGGCAGCTACAATAAATTTTGAGAGCCTGGAAATATGGAATAAATCTCTTAAAACGTACAGAACACCTAGGATAAAATAACCACAAGCCATTCGCAAGAGAAGAAGGCATGAAAATAAACAGAATTAACAGACAAAACATCCTCTGTCTTCACAATAGACTTATTATAAAAAGAATACTGTAAGTAGTACAACAAAAAAGAAAATCGTTTTCAAGGTCCGTCTGAGCAAGACAAAAAACTCTACAGTCCTTTTGTTTATTAGTTGCTAAATGATATTTAAATCATACAGCGCACTGAAAACCAAGTAATGGAGAGAAAATAAGAAAACAAACAATTTTGACTTGAACAAGCAGAAAAGTTATGTAGATATAATGCCATTGATGTTTGCGACAAATAAACGAGCTGAGAGGAAACAGAGAAAGCGTCAGGACATATAAAAGTAATCGTTATACCTTTGGACAGAGCTCAGAAGTTGAAAGTTTTAAATTCACAATTTATTTGCGAAAAAACAAACACTGTATTTAAGAACGGCCACTGAATGTAGCTTTAAAATAAAATGTGAAACTAGCTTTGGATAATAAATTACATCACTGCAGCACGGAGAAGTGATTTAGTTTATAAATAAATGTTAAAATAACGTAAAACGCGTAAGGGAGAATTGAGAAAAAATGAAATTTCGGCCATATGAGATGAAACCCATCCTGAGACAACAAGGTGGGGTCCATACTCCATATCACTACAGCAGCGGGAAGTCAAGCACACGTATAGGATAACATTAACACATAAGTAATAAAATGTATCTTAAGCCAAAAAGAGCCTGGACTAGATCTTTTTAGTCTACAAGCATATTACTCAAAAATATATTTGAAAATGTATACATACATTGATGAGCCAGAACATTACGGTCATCGGCATAATAACGTGTTGGTCCACCTTTGGAACGCACTACAGCAACGACTCTGCGAGTCATGTATTCTACAAGTACTTTGTAGGTTTCCGATGGTATGTGGCGCCAGACGACATCTATTTACTCTCGACGTCGGAAGAGGAGTTGGAGCAAATGACCAAAGCACTAAAGGAGGCTGCCAGCAAATTTGGGCTAAACATAAACGAAGCCAAGACAGAGTACCTCGTTATGACGCGTGGTCATTGTCAGACTGCTGATCATCTACAATCACTGCAGGTTGGGGACATTTCCTACAAGAGAGTGCAAGAATTGAAATACCTAGGGGCACGTTTCACTGAGAACTCGTCGTGTGAAGCAGAGATCAATGCCATAATACAAGCAGGAAACCGATCTTACCACAGCCTAGCACAACTGCTTCGGTCCTAATATCTCTCCAGACAGTTCAAGATTCGATTGTACAAAACCCTGATCCAGCCTCTTGTTCTATATGACTGTGAGACATGGAGTATCCGGAAGTAGGACTTCCATAAGCTCCTTGTTTTTGAGAGGAAAGTGCTTCGGAATATCTTCGGTCCGGTTCAGGATGCAGATACAGGGGAATGGAGGATCAGATACAACCAAGAGCTTGAGGAACTATACCAGCAGCCCAACATAGCACGAACTGTCAAAGCCAAACGAATGCAGTGGGCCGGCCATGTGACCCGGATGGAGGATCACAGATGGCCTCGGAAGCTCCTGGATTTCACACCTACAAGAAATAGACCGCCAGGGAGACCCAAGGAGCGTTGGAGGAATGGACTCCATGAAGATTTAAACCAATAGATGAGAACGGATGGCGGATAGCAGCAATGGACAGAGTACAGTGGAAGAGGAAACTTGTAGATGCGTGCGGTCCACTGGGCCTCATCTCGTTGTAGTAGTAGTATGTAGCAACAGAGGTCTGTGCGCAGATCACACAACTTTGGCAAATTACGGGTAAGTGGTTTGTGGGCGCGGCACAATTGCCCAACAGCGTCCCAGGGTGTTCCATCTGGTTCATATCAGGCAAATGTGGTGGCCGAGGTATCAACGTCAGATTACTATCGCGTTCCTCAACACTGCAGCACGATTCTGGCTTTTTTGAAGTAAACGTTTACCTTGCTGGAATTTGCCACAGCCGTCATGTAAGACATTAAGCGTGAAAGGAGGCAAGTGGTTCTTAATATTGATCACGGAGTCCATGGCTGTCATTGTGCCCTTACTCAAAACCACAGTTCCCATGGAAGCGCGGGTGAATATCTCCCATGGCATAACACTCCGTCCATCCCACTGCTTGGGTGGCCGGTGCACATTTCGAGCAGCCGTGGCCCTGGATGACAGCCTATCAAGACACGACGACAAAAAAGTGATTCATCGGAACAACCAAGACATTTCCATTGATCTACGGTCCAATCTCGTTCCCACTATAAACGTAATTCACGATGTCGTGAGCACGTTCGGGTCGTCAGCGGCGGAGCGAAACACTTGTGTCTGCACCAGCATTGTTCTCTGTCATCAGATCTGCTTGTCCTACTTCAAAGAGCTGGCAAGTCTCCCACCTGCACGTTGGATGATGGAGCGAGGACGCTCAGTCCGTGTTATGTGCTCGTGGTTCCACTTCTATCCACTTTCCGTAGATGCTAACGACGATGGCACGCGACAGCCAACCAGCTTCATCGTTTCCGAGATCCTCATTCCCAGGCGCCGGGTACAACAATCTACCCGTTGTCTAAACCGCCTTTCCCAGTGTTCCCCATTTACGTCGCGTATCGTCGCTGTAATGATTCCCTGTTCGTCTATGGTCTGTTCATTTGGTTCCCTTAACGCGTCACGTGCCCGCACTCGGTCTCCCAGAGCGCAGTGACCATAATGTTTCGGTTAGTCTGTGTATTTTGGGCCACCATAAGTGCCTCAGATTAATTGGAGTCAAAAGCGCCTGACAATACATAAATTTCATTTATTCATTTTATGTAAATTGAAGGTGGAGGAAGGAGAAAGGAAAAAAAGGGAAGGAACTCATAACGTCAGATAATATGAATCTCAGCTGCTATTTCCATGTCCGTAAGAACAGACACCTTGCTTTCATAGCACTCATATTTATTTATCCATTTCTACCCATAAATAAAATCACCACAATTATAAATTTTACTAGGAACATAGACGTTAATATTAGAGAAGCAAAGTCTATATGAATATTCATTATTGATTAAATGAATGTTTAAAACTGCTGTTCATTAAAAATTAATAATCACTGTGAATTAACTTATTGATGATACTGTATAAGTTATAAGTTGTACGTCACATATCAGTGCTTCAAGTGAATCACGCACATTAGTAAAGGAATGCGGAAAGGGATCGGTTGAAAGTCGCGTTCACCTGTCTCCTTGATAACTTTATCACGCTACAAATTCCCCTCCAGTAGGAGCATCTGTTGTTTCATGAATCAGCAACAGCTTTTCTCCCTCATTCATCATCTCCTCTATTCTTGTGGGCACCGTCGCACCCACAATGCATCCTTGACCTATGAGGAGGAATAAGTGGATGTTATATGGACTTTTTCCTTCTTGTGCTCCCCATGAAATGTGACAGTGGTGAATTAATAACGTCTCCTGCAACCGCAAACTGCATGATTTACAATGGAGCGCGTACCCAACGAGTCCTGGTACCCAAGGACGAACAACTGCCGATCGCCCCCCCCCCCCCCCCCCTCCACAAATCGAGCGACGTTTGTGGTCTCCGCAAGCCGAGTGCGCATATTGCTCCACCACAAAGACAGACGGATCAGTCAATTCATGTAGCGGTTATTGACTACTGGCGAGTGTACCCGCGAAATCTCAAAAGTATTTCGCAGTTCGCCATCCTACTTGTAACGGAAAATACTACATGACTTCGAATAACAGTGCACTTTCAGTTCACGATGATTTCCTTCGTGTTACTACTCAGTGCCAATATTCAACTAAAAGTTGAATATGGAAACTATTAGCGTATATGTGAAAGTTAATGTTATACGCTTAACAACCAGGAAACCTGTACAAATCTCGTAAAAGTACACTCTCTCAGTTAATTGTCTTACGTAGTAGGAACCTGATAAAGTGGTAATATTAATATGTTTGATGATTTGACAGTTTTCGATAGTTCTGAGCTATGTTTTGCAGGAAATTTTGCTTAATTCCCTCTTAGCTTCCCATTTCCAAAAAACTAATATCAGTTGCTTCCCCCCTTTCTCCATTTCAAATGTTGGATACATTGTTGTCTAAGTTTCATCAACTGCTGGTTTTGTACAGTAGGAACACCAATTGTTAGATGCTTGAAAATGAAAGAAAAGAACTGCTAGGCTCATTATCTTCACTCAGATCTATGTACGAGCGAATGCATATTTGATGCCAAATGAATGACATCATGGATCCATAGTGCATTACGACCGCAGACGAGGCTTTTAGAGGCGGCTGTACTGTCCATATGCCTTCCATAGATATAAAGACTTATACCTGCCTTTCATTCAGAAAGCACTGCTGGTTTCGGTAGCTGACTGCGTGTGTCTGACAGTGTTCCATATGGTCCTGGGCACTATGGGACTTAACATCTATGGTCATCAGTCCCCTAGAACTTAGAACTACTTAAACCTAACTAACCTAAGGACATCACACACATCCATGCCCGAGACAGGATTCGAACCTGCGACCGTAGCAGTCGCGCGGCTCCGGACTGAGTGCCTAGAACCGCTAGACCACCACGGCCGGCAGTGTTCCATATCTGACAAGTAGAAATGAGGATATCTTTGATGTTGTTTTAGTATGCAACGAACAGTTCTGAACCAAATAGTCCATAGCCTTACCGTGTGTTTTCGAACTCTGACATGAGTCTTTTAGTTTCCTGTTATGTCAGGAACAGCTTCCAGTTTGTAAGGAAGACGGCGGCAAAATGTGGCATGATTACATACGTATAGCGCTGAAGTCCACGATAAAGAAATGTGAGACATTTACCTTATGTTCGAATGTCATGTCAATGGAAACAGAACAACTCGTTTACAAAAATCAATCTGGCTGTCCCAAGCACAGATAAATATGAAACCCAGATAGCTCTCGATTGTTCCAAGCGCCTCAGTGATATAAAAGAGAAAAGCAGTGTGGCTCTCCGATGCTGAATTATCGTCGTTTCAGACCTGTTCACCAGGAAAAGAACCGAGCTGATCACCGGGAATCGAACGCCAGACCTCCTTGCCAGTTGCCAGCAACGCTAACTTCCTGGCCGTGGATTCAGTGATCAACGTACATGACTCGCATTCAGAAACAGCAGAATTCATAAAGTTGTTCAGCTATACGAACTGAATTTTTCCTTCGTTTCCGAATTTACGAAGACTGTGTGAAGGCTCTTATACAGTATGTAAGTAGGCTGTTTAGGTTTTTATGTTGGTAAGGTCACCCAGCGCTCTGTATGAAAATCACTGGCTGTGCTGTGTGCAGTCTGTGGCTGGTTTGCATTGTTGTATTTTGCTATTGTAGTGTTGGGCAGTTGGCTGTTAAGAGCGCGTAGCGTTGCGCAGTTGGAGGTGAGCCGCCAGCAGTGGTGGACGTAGAGAGAGAGATGGAGGAGTTTTGAGAGCGGATGATCTGGACGTGTGTCCATCAGAGACAGTAAATTTGTAAGACTGGATGTCATGAACTGATATATAATTACTTTTGAACCCCGGTAAGGTAAATACATTGTTTGTTCTCTATCAAAATCTTTCATTTGCTAACTATGCCTATCAGTAGTTAGTGCCTTCAGCAGTTTGAATCTTTTATTTAGCTGGCAGTAGTGGCGCTCGCTGTATTGCAGTAATTCGAGTAACGAAGATTTTTGCGATGTAAGTGATTTGTGAAACGTACAGGTTAATGTTAGTCAGGGCCATTCTTTTGTAGGGATTTTTGAAAGTCAGATTGCGTTGCGCTGAAAAATATTGTGTGTCAGTTTAAGCACAGTCATTTATAATTTTTCTAAGGCGACGTTTCAAGTATAAAGATCACGGCGGATCACCTACCCTCTGCTTGTACAAACTTTGCTTGCGATTGTCACTGATTTCCTCTTTTTACGTAGAACTTTTAACACTTCCTTACAGTTACATCTTTTCGTTCACGAGAAGACACAGAAGGCTACAGATAACGGAGCCCAAATTCAAATTATATTTTATGATTTTCAGGAAGTATTGGATGCAGTTTCGCAAAAACAGCACCTCGTGAGAATATTACGTGCGGGATATCAGATCTGGTACCAGGCTGCGTTGAAGAACCTCCAGCAAACGTGACTTGGAATGTTTATTTTAATGACGGAATGGTCGTTAGAAGTTAAAGCAGCCGCAGACGTAACACAGATATAAAGTTATAGGGCCTTTGTTATTCCTTATATGCGGGTGAAGCAAAATGCGAGCACTCGGACACCACAGGACGTTTTCTTGCATGCTAACAGTACGAAGGAGTCTGTAGCAAAATTTAATCCTGTGTACATTTTCGGTAGAAAGTGGGCGTCAAACCAAGAACATTTGGCAACGCTATATTCACTTCTTGGAAGGGAAAGGGAGGGGGCGGGAGAGGGCGGAATAAACCAGATTCTGGGTTCGAATGTAATCGATGAAATAGTGCGAAACAGTGCATTTATGTGGCTTGCATGGTTATACTGGAACTACATCGGGTAAAATAAGCAGAAATAGATCAAGAAAGAGAGGGGTGGAATCGGTTATTTCTTTTGGCACTATGAAAGAAGATGTACAAAGAAAAGAGAAATAATGCTGACAATGGACTGGACATACCCGTACACGGTATAAATCCGTGGACCCTGCATGTCAGCAGGGGACTGTTCAGCTGGTGGTGGTTCTATAACGCTATGGAGCGTCTGCAGTTGAAGTGATATGGAACCGCTGATGCGACTGGATACGATTCTGACAGGTGACACATACGTAAGGATCCTGTCTGATCATTTGCATCCATTCAAGTCCATAGTACATTCCGCCAAACTTGCGACACCCCACACATGCACAATTGCTACACATTGGCTCCAGGAACACTCTTGTAAGCTTAAACACTAAACTCCCCACACATGAATATTAATTGAGCATATCTGGAATGCCTGCAACCTGCTGTTCAGAAGAGATATCCCCCATCTCGTACTCTTACGGATTTATGAACATCCCTGCAGGATTCATGGTGTCAGTTCCCTCCAGCACTACTTAAGACATTAGTTGAGTCCATGCCACGTCTTGTTGCGGCACTTCTACGTGTTCACGATATTAGGCGGGTGTACCAGATTATTTAGCTCTTCAATGTACACGATGTTGCACCCTCTAATGGCGCCGGATGATCTTTTCCGCCTTCTCAATGCGTCATACTTGCGTGAACGATAGTTCTGCCACATGTACGAGGCAACATTGTTATGTCTGCACTGGGATGGGAAAAAGGTAAGAAGGAAACAATGACATCCAGCCGCACAGTGCATTGCAGCAATGTAACGGCGAGAGACGAAAATCTATGCCGGACCGGATGGAACGTGAAAGCCCAGTTTTCCTGGAGCGGTCGGTCCATCCACCTCGGCCATTCAGACACACGTTGCGTCAGATACAAATTCCCGCTCGCAGCAGCGTAACGACCCTCGTCCATTAACGTCCGACAGAACAGACACCACTCATATCTGTAGTATGCTGATGTTCCCTGTCGGATACAGCTCGTTGGGAACCAGCGGCTGTTGTCCCCTGTGGGATCTCAGCCACCAGCACGCAGCGGCGAATCCGTCTGCACGCGCGCTTTCGCGGAAGGCAGGTAGCCTTGTCGTTACAATCCGCCAGCGTAACAGGACAGGCCGGCAGAAGCGGGGAAATAACGCAGAGACGCCGGCGCGCCTGCGCAGAGCGCAGTTACGGAAGACGGCGGGCAGATAGCGTGCCGTGCTTGGTCGTGCTTGCGCAACGACACGGCAGCCACACAGCGGCAGAGCTCTCTCTGGGGATGGCTGCGGTGCAGCGTGGCCGTTAGAGCCTGCCGAGAGACGCAGCCCGGAGCTGATGAAACCTTTGCCTGTACCGACGCTACTGTGCCAGGTCGGGCTTCAGTATCGGGGCCGATCAGAATGTGCACAGAATTGTAACACATGGATGGATAGAAGACAACGGGAAATGATATATTGTGCATATACACTACTGGCCATTAAAATTGCTACACCACGAAGATGACGTGCTACACTTTATGAATGCTAATCATGTACATTGATCACTGAATTCACGGCCAGGAAGTTAGCGTTGCTGGCAACTGGCAAGGAGGTCTGGCGTTCGATTCCCGGTGATCAGCTCGGTTCTTTTCCTGGTGAACAGGTCTGAAACGACGATAATTCAGCATCGGAGAGCCACACTGCTTTTCTCTTTTATATCACTGGGGCGCTTGGAACAATCGAGAGCTATCTGGGTTTCATATTTATCTGTGCTTGGGACAGCCAGATTGATTTTTGTAAACGAGTTGTTCTGTTTCCATTCTCATGGCACCCGAACATAAGGTAAGTGTCCCACATTTCTTTATCGTGGACTTCAGTGCTATAGGTATGTAATCATGCCACATTTTGCCGCCGTCTTCATTACAAACTGGAAGCTGTTCCTGACATAACAGGAAACCAAAAAACTCATGTCAGCGTTCGAAAACACACGGTAAGGCTATGGACTACTTGGTTCAGAACTGTTCGTTGCATACTACAACAACATCAAAGATATCCTCATTTCTGGAACACTGTCAGACACACGCAGTCAGCTACCGAAACCAGCTGTGCTTTCTGAATGAAAGGCAGGTATGAAGTCTTTATATCTAAGGAAGACATATGGACAGTACAGCCGCCTCTAAAAGTCTCTTCTGCGGTCGTAATGCACTATGGATCCATGAGGTCATTCATTTGGCATCAAATATTCATTCGCTCGTACATAGATCTGAGTGAAAATAATGAGCCTAGCAGTTATTTTCTTTCATTTTCAAGCATCTAACAATTGGTGTTCCTACTGTACAAAACCAGCAGTTGATGAAACTTAGACAACAATGTATCCGGCATCTGAAATGAAGTAAGGGGGGAAGCAACTGATATTAGTTTTTTTGAAATGGGAAGCTAAGAAGGAATGAAGCAAAATTTCCTGCAGAACAGAGCTCAGAACTATTGAAAACTGTCAAATCATCAAACATACTAATATTACCACTTTATATCAGGTTACTACTACGTAAGGCAATTAACTGAGAGAGTGTAGTTGCATACCCATACACGTCCATCCGCTCGATACAATTTGAAACGAGACTCGTCCGACTAGGTGACATGTTTCTCGTTATCAACAGTCCAATGTCGGTGTTGACGGGCCCAGGCGAGGCATAAAGCTTTCGATCGTGCAGTCATCAAGGATACACGAGTGGACCTCCGCCTCCGAAAAGCTGACAGTTGTTAATGGCCCAGCATTGAAATCTGCAGGAATTTGCTGAACGGCTGCACTTCTGTCCCGTGGAACAATTCTCTTCAGACGTAGTGGGTCCCGATTTTGCAGGGTCTTTTTCAGGCCGCAGCGATGTCGGAGATTTGATGTTTTACCGGATTCCTGGTTTTCATGGTACACTCATGAAATGGTCGTGCGGGAAAATCCCCACTACATCGGTACCTCGAAGATGCTGTGTCTCATCGCTCGTGCGTCAACTATAACACCACGTTCAAACTCATTTAAATCTTGACAACCTGCCATTGTAGCAGCAGTAACTGATGTACCAAATGCGCCAGTCACTTGTTATCTTATATAGGCGTTGCTGACCGCAGCGACGTATTCTGTCTGTTTACATATCTCTGTATTTTAATACGCATGCCTATACCAGTTTCTTTGGCGCTTAAGTGTATTTACCCTACAGATGCATGGAACAGATAGCGGAAGTTTTGAACTTCCTAAACATAACACGGTTTCTTAAAGAAATTTCCTCCATTTGTCAGTGAACTGAAATCCATTTATTTCACACAATCAAAATTTCGGTTTTATAGCCATTCTCAAGCGCATGATGAAACGTCACAAAATTTCCGACATACTTAAATGACATGTCATCATCGAATAGACATATCGGAAATTTCAACTTGCACTTGAGAATTCCTATATTCATGATTTTTTGAAATAAATGATTATTGATTAGAAATGCCGGAAACTTCTTTCAAAAAGTTTTAGTGATCCCCCAGGAAGCAAGAATCATATCCTGGTTAATTCCTTTCGATTTCATACCGTACTATAAATTTGCTTCTGACTCACAGTAAACAATCAGTATTTTATCAAATATTTGAAAAATCATTCTCACAAATCGTCTGTCATCCATCGACCTTATGTCCATTATAACTATTCGCTTCCATCTTGAACACTTCTTCAACCATTTCCACAGGATGCACGTCACAATACCGAAACTTCTTCGTTTGACTCAAAGTCGAAACGTTTTCGTGTGAGCCAATATATGCAAGAGACTAAGCACGTTGAAGTCCAGTTTCTCACTAGAATCTTTGACATCCTATTATTTTATTCGTCATTGTAGCACAGATATGGAATTGATCATATTTAGACGGAGAGTTTCTGCTCGGTGTAGTCCATATGCCGTTAAACAAACTAGCTTCATCAGCAGACACAGTAACTATGTAATATGGTGCTGAAAGTATGGTATACACAGCAAACGCTAAGAATGAAATAAATGAAATATACGTTTTTTTCCAGTTATCGGAAGAAATCACTAGTCACACACATCCGATAGACAACGAAACTGATCCAGGAAAATATTGCCATCACCCAGCTCCGCAGAACTGTAGAACATATTCTCACTTCAAATATTAGGATCTACTCAGAGTCAACTGTCATTCTACGCAGCAACCAGTGTTGATTCCGAAAACATCGATCATGCAAAATTTAGCTTGCGTATTCGCATAATCCTTAAAGCCACTGACGTAGGTAGATTCACTGCGTCGAGACTTTGAAAAGGGTTCTGATTCAATGACACACTAACACTACTGAAGCTAGTTAGTTTTGTAATTGTACTGAAAACGTCTCGACTGTTAGATTGGAGTAAATTGCCGTGGAGAACAAGCAACAGGCCATAACGATGATATCTCGATCCTGTCTCGAAATGTTCTTGCTATGCTTTCTAGGTCTGAAAACTGAAGTAAAGACTTCCCCAACTAGCCTGTTCGTGGATAAAATGTACGGCACAGAACGGAATTTTTATGACTGTTACGAATGCCGTTGTCACTAGAGCTCTGCAGGTACGAGGCTTATCCGCGTGGCCCTCTCGCGACTGCGGTGTGCGAGAGAGAGGACGAATGCACTTTGCGAACGTTGGCGGAAGTTGCCGAAGATGAGCGATGCTATCTTACCTGATAACGTAGCCGCGTGAGCGCTTCTCGACAACCACGCGTAAGTGACGCTGTTGTCCACCACCATACAGATGCCACGCGCTGGCACTCGCCTGCATATTGGCTGCAAATATGCAGTGATAAAGTTTAGAAGATACATTGTCCGTCTTCAGAATTTGCCATTAATACGATATCATGAGCATGTAATGTTATATTAATGCATTTATTCTCGTTTATGTGGATCCCTTCTGGCGTTCTTTCTTCCCATTTTTGGATGCATCATCTATATAAATATTAAAAAAATTAGGCAGTCAAGTACACCTTGTCTATCACCTTGGTTTATTAAAACTTTTTATCCTGTGTAACCTGTTATACAATTAAAATTTTACAAAACTGCCTGTTTATGGACCCAGCTGAAGTCAGAAAGTAATTCATCATTGACTCGTGTGGTTTACATAATTTTTTTTTTAAATTTCTCAATGTATTTGCCCAGCTGCCTCCACTTGTTCAAGCCCTGTGATTGATAACGTATTTTCAGTTTCATAGCGATGGCTCTCAAGCATAAAGCTATGCAAAGTATGACAGGCCATTACGTAATCTATAGAAAGTGGATGAATCCACTGTATTCTCCTTCCTTTCAAGTGGTGTTATGCTACAACTCATGTAAGCATTTGTATATGCTACATTTCACCAAGACTCTGCTGATACATGGCAGGAATGGAATGAAGAGAGCTAGCATCTCACTCACATCAGCAGCTGCATAAAAAGTGGGAAACCCCTGAAGTGGTGAGGCTGCTTGGACAGCTGATGAACAAGTCTGACACGTGGCTTGCACATGGCTAGAAGATTCACGTGGAATACACGAAGTCTAATAGGTCCAGGCCTACCGGACTGATATGACATAACTGCAACATCTGGCATTCCACATTGCTGACAAATGAGTGTAGTGTGTTGCTCCTTGCCACGCTACGATTTTGTACTAACATATAACAGTTTACAAAGTTCTCTCCTTTTGTTGGGTGATTGTCTTTCTACCCATATCCCGAGTTCAATATTCAGCCCATCGGTCTTTTGGTGAAAAATGTAGGTATTTACGATCACAGCAGTGGTGAACAGAACAACAGGAACATGGAACATTCAGAGTGAGGAGTGATTGCAAGTGAAATATCAGTAATCTAAATGAACTTAAGGAATTTCTGGAAAAGAAAAAAAAAACAGGTCTAAACAGATATATGTAAAGTGGTTTCCTATCTCATTTTATCCATTATAAATGGTTTTTTCTGGAAGTCTGCAACTGTGAAAACAGTGGGTTTGTTTATAAATAACTTTCCTGCTACCATTCACCATTTTCTTTTATTCATATTTTGCACGATGCATTTCGGGAAATGAATTCTATTTCCTAGTGTGTATTTCTTTGTACCCTCCATTTTCACATAATGTTTTCAATGTATGATGTTCTGCTTTTGTTTCGTTGATTTTGGTGAAATTTTTAGTTAGTTGCAAGTTTTTATGTGTAGTTAGTAGCGAAATTTGGAAGACCTTGTACTTATAGTTTTCTTATTGACCGTTAGTGCAGTCTCTCACACATTTTAAACATCAGTCACAACTTCTAGTGCACAGTACACATCGAAAGTAACTTATATAAACTAACAGTTGCAAAGATGTTTTTAGATATAGCTGATAGAGATAATGTTACAGTTACTCCACAGATAAGCTTTTGTATAGAAACTGAATAACATACTGAGGAAAAATTATACATATGAAACAACATATTCTATAAAAAATAGCATGATGCTAGCTGAAGAACTAAAAGACAAAAATTCTCCAAGATGACCTTTACTCAGACGCAATCATATGAGAAGCTGTAACAGTAGTAATCCAAGGGAACCTTATGAAACATAGGAAACTTGCATAGACAGAAATCATTGAATTTATGGAACTCCTCTACCTAATTAAGTTACAACTGCTTTACCTTTAATGGAAACATTTACAAGCAACCAGATGGCCTAGCAATGGGATCATGTATATCAGGTACCCTAGCTGATGCATATATAAATCACTTTGTATAAAGGAAACTGAATTTTATATGAGATGGGTAGATAAGACATTACTTTGGTGAAAGGTGATCCCAAAGACTTGACACGCATTCTGAATTGGCTCAGCAATGTATATGGTATTATTACCTTTGTGCCACAAACTTCTCTTCTCCCCAATCCTATTCAATACCTCCTCATTAGTTACGTGATCTATCCACCTTATCTTCAGTATTCTTCTGTAGCACCACATTTCGAAAGCTTCTATTCTCTTCTTCTCCAAACTAGTTATCGTCCATGTTTCACTTCCATACATGGCTACACTCCAAACAAATACTTTCAGAAACGACTTCCTGATACATAAATCTATATTCGATGTTAACAAATTTCTCTTCTTCAGAAACGCTTTCCTTGCCATTGCCAGTCTACATTTTATATCCTCTCTACTTCGACCATCATCAGTTATTTTACTTCCTAAATAGCAAAACTCCTTTACTACTTTAAGTGTCTCATTTCCTAATCTAGTAAATACACTACTGGTCATTAAAATCGCTACACCAAGAAGAAATGCAGATGATAAATGGATATTCATTGGACAAATATATTATACTAGAACTGACATGTAATTACATTTTCACGCAATTTGAGTGCATAGATCCTGAGAAATCAGCACCCAGAACAACCACCTCTGCCCGTAATAACGGCCTTGATACGCCTGGGCATTGAGTCAAACAGAGCGTAGATAGCGCGTACAGGCACAGCTGCCCGTGCAGCTTCAACACGATACCACAGTTCATCAAGAGTAGTGACTGGCGTACTGTGACGAGCCAGTTGGTCGGCCACCATTGACCAGACGTTTACAGTTTGTGAGAGATCTGGAGATTGTGATGGCCATGGCAGCAGTCGAACATTTTGTGTACCCAGAAAGGCCCGTAGAGGACCTGCAACATGCGGTCGTGCATTACCCTGCTGAAATGTAGGATTTCGTAGGCATCGAATGAAGGGTAGAACCACGGGTTGCAACACATCTGAAATATAACGTCCACTGTTCATGGTGCCGTCAATGCGAATAAGAGGTGACCGAGACGTGTAACCAATGGCACCTCAAAGCATCATGCCGGGTGATACGCCAGTATGGCGATGACAAATACACGCTTCCAATATGCGTTCACCGCGATGTCGCCAAACAAGGATGCTACCGTCATGATGCTGTAAACAGGACCTGGTTTCATCCGAAAAAATGACGTTTTGCCATTCGTGCACCCAGGTCCGTCATCGAGTACACCATCGCAGGCGCTCCTGTCTGTGATGCAGCGTCAAGGGTAACCGCAGCCATGGTTACCGAGCTGATAGTCGATGCTGCTGCAAACGTTGTCGAACTGTTCGCGCAGATGGTTGTTGTCTTGCAAACATCCTTATCTGTTGATTCAGGGATTGAGACGTGGCTGCACGATCCGTTACAGCCATGCGGATAAGATGCCTATCATTTCGACTGTTAGTGACGCGAGGCCGTTGGGATCCTGCACGACGTTCCGCATTACCCTCCGGAACCCACCGATTCCATATTCTGCTAACAGTCATTGGATCTCGACCAACGCGAGCAGCAATGTTGCGATGCGATAAACCGCAATTTCGATGGGCTACTATCCGACCTTTATCAAAGTCGGAAACGTGATGGATGGTACGCGTTTTTCCTCCTTACACGAGGCATCACAACAACGTTTCACCAGGCAGCACCGGTCAACTTCTGTTTGTGTATGAGAAATCAGTTGGAAACTTTCCTCATGTCAGCACGTTGTAGGTGTCGCCACAGGCGCCAACCTTGTGTAAATGCTCTGAAAGGCTAATCATTTGCATATCACAGTATCTTCTTTCTGTCGGTTAAATTTCGCGTCTGTAGCACATCATCTTCGTGGTGTAGTAATTTTAATGGTCAGTAGTGTATTACAGGAAACAAGACATGCACATTCAAAATTTACAGGAAAAATTCAGTGACCAACACCACAATTGCTGCAACCTCATGTTGCCCGGACATCCATAAGCAGGCAGCATACACATCAGTGCCACATAGGGCAACTAAAAGACTGTGAACCAAGAAAACATGCAACAGGAAAGTATTCTGCATCAAATAAACTACAATAAAACCTGAAACATAATATAAAGTGTAATCATAACCCATATTGAGACTCTGGAATGTAGAAAGCAACATGTCAGAAATGCGCCATGCCCTAACTAGGGCAAACAGGGTGAAATTTAACACCTGGTACACAGAGCACATTAAAGCCTACAGACGTACCATACACGCAACATCAGCAATAACTACACACACATAATGCAGGACACCCACTTCGAAAAGTACAGTAAGTACTCCACCGCCTAAATAAAGGGCATAAAACGGATTTGTTCGAACAATTGGTGATATATACACATGACTGAAAATATGAAGTTAATATGTTACACGAAAAAATTGAAAGTGAATCGGAGAATTTCTTCAGATGCTTCCACAATACACCTAAGTATAAGGAGTAACACATAAAAATAAGCAGCATTAGACATAGATGTAAGCAAATTATAATCTGTATTGTAAAGATAAATACCTTCTGTACAAAAGCATATCTGTGAAGAACGTGTATCGCTATCTGTGTTAGCTACATCTAAAAGCATCCTTGTAACTGTTTGTTTATATAAGCTACTCTTGATATGTACTGTGCACTGAAATGTGTGAGTGATGTTTCACATGTGCGAGAGACTGCACAAATGGACCATAAGAAATCTGTAAGTACAATTCTTCCAAAATTCGCCACTAAGCTGTAAGTACAATTCTTCCAAATTTCGCTCCTGACTGGACATAAAAACCGATAACTAACTAAAAATTGCACGTTTTTTTTACATATTGCAGTAAAATTAACAAAACAAAGCAGAATCTCATACATAGAAAACATTTCTTAAAAATGACACGGTACAAAGAATTACACACTTGAAAATGGGATTCATTTCCTGAAACGCGTCGTGTAAAATATGAATAAAAGGAAATCGTGATTGGTAGTAGAAAAGTTATTCATAAACATAAACGATAGTTTCCTGTGATCCAACACCCGGATCTTTGGCAGTAACATGCCAAAAGAATGTACTACATACTCCATTCCCCTACATAATCTCTAGTTCAATAAGCATCTTTCATAAGTTAATCGTATACGAGAATCTGAGCTCATTATGTCTTTTCCGGCACCAAAAGCTTTTTACACAGTAAAATAACAAGAAAATTTGCAGTCTTCTTGTGGCGAAGATGTAGGATCTGGAAGCGAAAGCTCGGCTCTAAACAAAACTTTGTCATCCTGGAGAAGCTGACGTACCAGTTGCCAAATAGGCAATTAATTTAAAAACATCACGTGTTTTGGAAAGAAAAATATTGCAATACCAGAAAATAATTAATGTAGGGTCACGAAATTTCGACAGTTTATTTGTCTAGGTAACATATGTAAGTGATTAACAGTGCACAGGTTAAGGGCTGTGGCCGAGCGGTTCTAGGCCATTCAGTCCGGAACCGCGCTGCTGCTATGGTCACAGGTTCGAATCCTGCCTCGGTCGTGGATGTGTGTGATGCACTTAAGTTAGTTAGGTTTAAGTAGTTCTAAGTCTAGGGGACTGATGACCTAAAGTGTTAAGTTCCATACTGCTTAGAGCCATCTGAACAATTTGAACAGGTTAATTTAAGGCGTTTCAGTTGTGAAATGCTGGTACATCAATAAACGGTGTAACGTCCATTAAGTTGAAAGCAAGCAGCAAACGTTATTGCATTGTGTCGTCCATGTGCCGGATGTCAGTTTGTGGTATACAGCTCTATGCCCGGTGCACTTGTTCGGTCAAACAGGGACAGTTAATGCTGTTTGTGGATGACGCTGAAGTTGACATCCGATGGTATCCCATATGTGCACGATTGGAGACAGATCTGGTGATCGTGTCAGACCAAGGCAAAACTCCCCTGACACTCCGTATAGCATGTTGGGTTAGAAAACTGTATGTAAACAAACGTTATCTTGTTGTAAATCATCCTGTGGAATATCGTTTAGGAACGGGAGCACAACAGGTCGAATCACCAGACGTGAACCATAAATTTGAACTCAGAGTGCGTGGAATAACCACCAGAGTGCTCCTGCTGTCATTTGAAATGGCATCACAGACCATAACTCCAGGTATAGGTCCAGTGTGTCTACCTTAGAGACAGGTTGGTTGCAGGCCCTCAACTGACCTCCTTCTAACCAGCACGCGGCCATCACTGGCACAGAGGTAGAACCAGCTTTTATCGGAAAACACAGAAGACGTTCACCCTCCTCCCCAATGAGCTCTCGCTTCACACAACTGAAGTCGCAAATGGTTGTGGTTCGGTTCAGTGGTATGCACGCTGCAAGGTGTCTGTCTCAGAGCCGTCCTTGAAGTAACCGATTTGTAGCAGTTCGTTGTGTCACTGTGGCGCGAACCGCTGCTCCTTCCCTCTCGGCAGTGCCACATGTCGTGCAGAGCCCGGTGTCCTTGCGACCGTACATTCCCGTGACCGCCGCTGCCAGCAGTCATGTACCGTGGCCACATACCTACCAAGTTGTTAGTGTTAAATGATTGGGTATTTAGTGGTGTTAAATCGCTCATAAGCTCTGTGGTAAATCTGGTTTAGTAAGTATATGTAAACTGAAGGGGATACTCGGTTGCTTTTGACACCGTGCAATATATTTTCTTTTATACAGGGTGTTACAATAAGGTACGGCCAAACTTTCAGGAAACATTCCTCACACACAAATAAATAAAAGATGTTATGTGGACATGTGAGCGGAAACGCTTAATTTCCATGTTAGAGCTCATTTTAGTTTCGTCAGTATGTACTGTACTTCCTCTATTCACCGTCAGTTGGCCCAATTGAAGAAAGGTAATGTTGACTTCGGTGCTTGTGTTGACATGCGACTCATTGCTCAGTACGTAGCATCAACTGGTTAGTGTTCATCAGGAACGTGGTTTTGCAGTCAGTGCAATGTTTACAAACGCGGAGTTGGCAGATGCCCATTTGATGTGCGGATTAGCGCGGGCCAACAGCCGTGGCGCGGTACGTTTGTATCGAGACAGATTTCCAGAACGAAGGTGTTCCAACAGGAAGACGTTCGAAGCAATTGATCGGCGTCTTAGGGAGCACGGAACATGACTCGCGACTGGGGAAGACCTAGAACGACGAGGACACCTGCAATGGACGATGCAGTTGACGATAACCCTAATGTCAGCGTCAGAGAAGTTGCTGCTGTACAAGGTAACGTTGACCACGTCACTGTATGGAGAGTGGTACGGGAGAACCAGTTGTTTCCGTACAATGTACAGCGTGTGCAGGCACTATCAGCAGCTGATTATCCTCCACGGATACACTTCTGCGAATGGTTCAACCAACAATGAGTCAATCATCATTTCAGTGCAAATGCTCTCTTTACGGATGAGGCTTCATTCCAACGCGATCAAATTGTGAATTTTCACAGTCAACATGAGTGGGCTGAGGAGAATACGCACGCAATTGTGCAATCACGTCATCAACACAGATTTTCTGTGAACGTTTGGGCAGGCGTTGTTGGTGATGTCTTGATTGGGCCCCATGTTCTTCCACCTACGTTCAATGGAGCACGTTATCATGATTTCATACGGGATACTCTACCCGTGCTGCTAGAACATGTGCCTTTACAAGTACGACACAACATGTGGTTCATGCACGATTGAGCTCCTGCACGTTTCAGTCCAAGTGTTCGTACGCTTCTCAACAACAGATTCGGAGAGCGATGGATTGGTAGAGGCGGACCAATTCCATGGCCTCCATGCTCTCCTGGCCTCAACCCTCTTGACTTTCATTTGTGGGGGCTTTTGAAAGCTCTTGTCTACGCAACCCCGGTACCAAGTGTAGAGACTCTTCGTGCTCGTATTGTGGACGGCTGTGATACAATACGCCATTCTCCAGGGCTGCATCAGCGCATCAGGGATTCCATGCGACGGAGGGTGGATGCATGTATCCTCGCTAACGGAGGACATTTTGAACATTTCCAGTAACAAAGTGTTTGAAGTCACGTTGGTACGTTCTGTTGCTGTGTGTTTCCATTCCATGATTAATGTGATTTGTAGAGAAGTAATAAAATGAGCTGTAACATAGAAAGTAAGCGTTTCCGGACACATGTCCAAATAACATATTTTATTTATTTGTGTGTGAGGAATGTTTCCTGAAAGTTTGGCCGTACCTTTTTGTAACACGCTGTATACTGTTTAATATTTTAATTATTTTAAGGAAATTTGTCGAACGAATGTATGCTGTTCAGACTGTTTTAGCTGATTCTGAAACCTAAGCGCCATGGAAGAGAGCCTTACTTGTAAATGCTAGCAGTTAAGTACAACCTACTAGAGGTAAGCTTCTACTTCTCATAAAAATTTCCGTTTGGCGCAATTGAGTCGCTGGCTGTGTAGCCTAAATGGGTTATTGACTGTTTTCCTATTGAAGTAACTTTCTGAGGTTAAGTTGTTTTGGAGGAGACGTTTATTACGCCCTCATTTTATCGTTCTATGTTAATAAGGAGTGTTTACTCTCTGCAGTTTTTAGTAACATGACTGTTTGATTATTACGTCAGATTTGAAGGTTTAATTCTATTAAGTTATCAAGACGTGGGCAAATTACATTTTCTCAACTTGTGTCTTTCAGCTCATGTTTGGCCTGAGTGATGTGTACTAACAGCTCGTAGCTCTTACGCACCGGCACGGTGTTTTTCGGGAATGTTTGCGGCTGCCCGACACTTATTGGAGCTGTTCGCGCTAGCACCGTATTTCGTTAGTTTGTTTGACCCAGCTTTTATTTACAAGTTAGGCGATTTATGATTAACTTTCAGATTTTTTAAATCAGATTATTTCAGTCTGTATACCTGATGCGTTGGTATTTGGAAAATTTGGGCTTACTTTCTCTAGTGGTCGAAGTTTGAGATGTTCTTCCAATTATTTTGCCATCAGTTCCGTATTGTGTCCATTCCACGCATGTAAGAGAAAATCTAGGCACACTTCCGTATTGTATCCATTCCACGCATGTAAAAGAAAATCTAGTTACACTTCCGTATTATATCCATTTCACTCATGTAAAAGAAAATCTTGGTACTTAACTTACACAGTTGGTCTGTTCTGAAAACAGAATTTTCGGACTTGTGATTTGGTAACTACGAATCACAGTTGTAGATGTTCCTGTCAAAGACTAGTCTCATTAATATCGAAATTAATAACTAATTTAAATGTTTTTAAAGCCCCATTTAAGAGTCGTTAGTAGTGATTTGTTCTTAAGGTTCTGGGAGAGTAATTCTTTTGATTATTCCGAGGCAAAATTTCTTTAATTTAGAAATATCTTACATTGTTATCTTGCAATTTGTATTTGCTGCTGATTTATTGCTTGTGGCTTGGGGCCTTTGATATGCCGCTTAAACTGATTATTCATAAAGCAATGTCACGTTTTTCTTTCTTTGGCATGGTTAATATTATATTCGGTTTGTTAGTGTGATGTGTTCTGTAAGTAAATGTGAACTGTCAAAGGAAAAATGATTGGATTATGCCCGCATCTCGTGGTCGTGCGGTAGCGTTCTCGCTTCCCGTTCACGGGTTCGATTCCCGGCGGGGTCAGGGATTTTCTCTGCCTCGTGATGCCTGGGTGTTGTGTGTTGTCCTTAGGTTAGTTAGGTTGAAGTAGTTCTAAGTTCTAGGGGACTGATGACCATAGATGTTAAGTCCCATAGTGCTCAAAGCCATTTGAACCATTTTTGATAGGATTATAATGGGTCTGCCCTTCCATGTGTACTTTCCCTTTTCTATTATACGTAAGGGGATTTCACAACCTCTAGTATCAAAGGTATCAACGCTCATGACAGTTACAGTGTCTATTTAAAACAAACCTGATTTCATAATCTAGTGCAGCAACTAGCGCCGCTCTTAGGTGTATGGCGCGAAATTGGAATAGATATCATCTTTCAGAAATAAGAAACAATCTGAAACATTCGTTTATATTGTCTCTTTTTTTTACATCAGTGTAATTGTAGCGTGGTATAATATTTTTAAGAACTTGGTAATGAGGTCATGCCTTTACAAAACATGTTGTACTTTTCAATTAAATATTGGACAAATTATGACAACTGGTGTGTCATATTTACACTGTAGTACAGATGAAATTGACAGCAGATTTCTTTTGATACTCACCCATCACTGTTTGCAGCCATACCCGCCAACTTCAAGAAAAGGATGTACCCAACAACATACTTTAGATACCTGTTCAAATGGCTCTGAGCACATTGGGACTTAGCATCTGAGTTCATCAATCCCCTAGAACTTAGAACTACTTAAACCTAACTAACTGAAGGACATCGCACACATCCATGCCCGAGACAGGATACGAACCTGCGACCGTATCGGTCGCGCGGTTCCAGACTGTAGCGCCTAGAACCGCTCGGCCACTCAGGCCGGCAGTCGAGACTTCCTTAATGTGGAAAATCATTCACGCCAAAACGATCTGGGGTATTTTTCCCAAAAACACTCGCTCCACACACAGTTCAAATCTTTCTAGCTGTCTCCTCTGCATTCACCCCTCTGTCATACCAAAAGTAGCTATTGTCTTGCAGATGTTAGACCTATTTCCACTTGCGACTCAATTTTGCAATGCTTAACTGTAGTTCATGATTTTCAAGTATGCAAAATCCAATGCTTTACTGCAAGATGATAACTAGAGCTTCAAATGCGAAAATGACAGCTGATACACACACTGACAGCGTGGCACCGCCTTCACATGGGCGGTGCCGGATTTCAGGCGGCGGGTGGCGTCTGGCCGGTGGCCGGTAGCTGCTGCAGCGCGAGGAAACGCCCGAGCGTGAGCTGTTATGATCGCGACGCAGCCACGAGCTGTCCTGCGGAATTGTTTCTGAATACTTGTTATTGCTGGTGGGTATAATGTCAAGCGAATTATCTTCGATGTTCAACCAGACTGATAACTTTAGACAAGGGCCGAAATGTAGAAAAAAAAAAAATTCCAGGTGGACGCGAACAGGCGACTATAAGTTGAGAATGCACGACGATTACCACTTTTTTGTCGTTTTTTTTATTTCGATATTGTTTTTAAATAAAGAAAATATCACGCACCGCATAAGGTTTGAACTCAGAACATTTCGCTTTTTTTTTACCACGGTGCTACCTTTTTTTTCCTAACAAAAGAAATAAAACAAAATCATAGCCATCCCTACGGGGCACCGCCACCTGTGTCACTGCCAAACAAAAATGAGCTCTTACCTCTTCAGGCGTTGCCTTTCTAACTATATGTAACCACCCCCCATCGAAAATGTGAAAAAAACTACACTACACGTGACTAACGTGTGTGCATCAACCCACAAAAACACGATGAAAGGAATGGGGGAAGGGTATTTATAGTCGGGTGCGGAAGGTATTTTATTGTGTTTTTTATTTTTATTGTTTTTTTATTTATATACATATCAATGTGCGACAGTCATGGTTAATCAAGCCTGGAAAATTAAAACAGAATGAAGGCACCATCGAAGACAGTAAACATAAATAACATGAAAATAAAGCCACCACTTGGTAGTTAGGCTTCCCAGCGACTGCGCCCACTGATAAAGATTGTTCAATATATGATCGTTTTGCTGTTCGCTCTGACCTCATCTACCACTGCCTGGAACATTCCAGCTACACGTCGCGCTGTGAAAGGCACTCCAGAGGCAGTTTGCGAAGCATTGTCGATATCTGGTATGCCCGGAAATAGCATGATGTCTTTCTTGCAAATAGAGCCAGAAGTCAAGTAAGTTCTTGTGTCCGTCACGATAGAGGTAATGGACCGCATGTCCACGTATCCAGAGTTGTGACAGAGTTGGTTCGAGTCGTAGGGTAAAATGTCTCATCCGGAAACAATAACGTGCGTGCAGATATATGCTCCGGCCTAACTCGCAAGGGATAAGCCAGGATCTGCCGCACAAGGTGCCAAACCGGTTCAGCCTCTCCACAGCTGAGGCGGTGCCCGTCAGAATCTACTGTATTGCAACCCACACAATTGGGAGATTCTGCTATGTGGATATTGTAGAAACGTTCTTGCGTCACCAGCTTTCCATTAACGATTACGAACCATTGGGAAACAACATCGGAATCAAGCATGTCATCGTGTACAGTCTTCCACACCACGCGCCACCGTACGTCAGGATATTTTAGTTCGACCACATTTTGGGGGCGGCGTTGCAGCATGTCGTGATACAGGCGTCGAGTTGTGGCCATTCACGGTGTCGTAAGATCTACATTGCAATAGCTTTGTTCTAAATAGAAACGTCCTATATAAAAGAGGGGCGCTGGAATGTCCTGTAATGGCACTGGCGCTCTAAGTGTAGCAGGTCGTAGCGCCGTCAGAAGCAAACTCGTGAGGCTCGTAGGACAACGGCGCAGCAGACATAAATGTGAGCTAACATACTGGGCAATGGCCCTATCATGGACATTAACTAGGCCGATACTACCTTTTTCCTTGGGGAGGGTAAGAGATGCGTATCTGATCTTTAGTAACATACCAGCGGTGACGAAGTATCCCAGCGCTGTCATAATGCTACGAGCCAAGGGTTTTGGAATGGGTAGTGTTTGAGCGACATGCGGTTCGCGGGACGCAAGGTATACATTGGCATAATACGCCCGCTGAACGATGTTGAGGGATCGCAAGCGCTGATTTGCAATTCCGCCCCTAATTTGGTTAAGAAGGCGTCGATAACTGAACGTCGTCGCGCGTCGCATGTCGTTCACGAAATCTAAGCCCAAGCAGCGTACAGTATCACTGAAGCGTAAGGGGGCAATGTATTCCTGCGGTAGCCCAATCCCGATGCTCAAGGCGACAGACTTGTCAACGTTGATTTGGCTACCAGAAGCTGTACCGTAGGTTGCAATCCAGTCCAACGCCGCGGCCATATCGTCAGTTCCTCGTATGACGATCATCAAATCATCCGCATATGCGGTGCAGCGATAGATGGAGTCGCCGAACTATATCCCAGTGAGCCTGTCTCGGAGACCACACAACAAAGGTTCTAAGGCCAATGCAAATAACAATGTTGATAATGGACATCCCTGTCGTACTGATCGGCGGATCGACATGGGTGCCGTTAGTCTTCCATTAACAAGAACTCGAGAAGTAGCACCATGCAGAAGGCGTGTCAACACAGTGATAAAAGGATCGGGGTATTCCATGCGGCGTAGAACGGCCGTGAGGAAAGTGTGGCCCACACGGTCAAAAGCGTGGCTAAAGTCGATAAACGCCACGGCTGCCGGCAAACGTCTACCCGTGCAAGGGAGATGAGATCTCTGCAGCGACATAACGCAGTTCTGATGTTGTTGGGTCGCCCCCAAGGACGTCTGATCGCTGGACAGGACGTGCAATAGTGTGCCGCAAATACGTTCTGAGAGCAGCCTCGAAAAGATCTTGTAGTCGCTGTTCAATAACGATAAGGGGCGATAATCGCGGACATGATTCCGTCCCTTCGTCTTATGGATGGGGACAATCAGACCTTTCAAGAATGGTGCAGAAAATGTTATACACGGGGACATCAATTCCTGACAGATTTCAGTCAAACACGGTACCAACAGTTGTTTAAAGGCTCGATAGAACTCTAATGGTAATCCATCGATTCCTGGTGATTTATGGGGAGCACCGCTACCAATGGCGTCGAGCGCTTCCTCTTCTGTCACGTCTCCCAGTAAAGTCGGTACCATGTCTGGTGGAACTGTACCGTGGACATGTGCTGTAACGGTGTCTACCGTCGCCATATCAGGGAGCACTGCTGAATAAAGTTGAGCGTAATGCCCATAGAAGGCTACTGCTATATCTGCTTGTTCTGCCACATGTCGACCGTCGTCCGTTATCATGTCGGTTACCAGTGCCCTACGGCGCCTCCTGCGTTCTAGGAGCACGTGGTGCATAAATGGCCTTTCTGATTGTATCATGTCTAGAGCAAGCGACCGTATAACAGCGCCCTGTAAATGACGGCGTGCTAAGGAGACTAGCTGCGCTTTAGCGCGATTGACTATGATCTGCCTGTCAGGTGACGGCTCCATTGCAAGACATTCCCGTAGGACGGTGTAATAAAAGTTTTCCGTGCTCCTCCTCCATGCCGCTGCTTTCCTGCCGTAAGCCATGAAGGTGCGCCTAAGAGCAGGCTTCGCACATTCAATCCACCAACTGAGGGTCGATCGGTAACGACCACGACGCTGTAAGGACGCGTAGCACGTTTACATGCCGGCTCGTCCAGATGGGCGACGTTCAGTTTCCAGGGGGGGCTACTGCGCCACACACGTGCAGGTTGGAGGGCAATGGTGCAAATAGAGGCTGTGTGGTCGGTGAATGCAGTGGGCCAGAGCTCTGCTCCTCTCGTCACCGTCGAAAGGGTGCTTGTGACATAAATACTGTCTAACCGACTTGATGAATTACTTGTATAATGGGTGTAACCAGGAGCTGGGCCATGGATGTGGCGCCACGTGGTGAGCAGGTGGAGGTCACGCACCAGCATTTCCAATTCCGCACATGGGACGTGATGTGGCTGCTGATCAGACGGAGATAATGTACAGTTAAAATCTCCTCCGATCACCATATCGTCTATGCGGCCTGTAAATAGAGGCGTAATATCTTCCGAAAAAAAGCGGGCCCGAGCTCTCCGTCTCCCTGATCCTGAAGGGGCATATACATTGATGAGTCGTACACAGTTGACAGTTACTGCCATGGCTCTTGCACTCGGTAAGTACAATACGTCCGTAGCCGCCAAGCCGTCCCGTAGCAGGACAGCCACACCACAACCGGTAGAAGAGGCGTGGGAAATGAGGGCGGTATATCCGTAAAAGTCAGGGAAACTAGCGACACATACTTCCTGTAAGAGGGCCACGTCGACGTCCGCCGCATCGAGCATGCGTTGTAGCATTGTCAGTTTGTGTGGTGCCCTTATCGCGTTGATATTGATTATGGCAAGGCGAAAGGTGTGCTGCCTAGCCTCTTCACCTAGGGTAGACGCCATGGCAATCGAAGATAAACGCAAGAGATGCCAGACCCACCGAACCAGTTACAAATTATGAGTCTTTCACTCTAGGAGTGGCATCCCCAATGCCACCTCCTCCCCTGTCAGCCGTGTCCTCTCCAGGAAGTTCCTCAACATCTTGCGACCACAGTGGGTGCAACACGATGCTGTGTAGCTGACCGGCACCTAAATCTCTCTCACGTACGTCGTCTTTGGTAGAGGTGGACGGAGCGCCATTCATCGACGCGACCTGCTACATCTGTGGTGCAAGAAGTAACTGGGCACTCGTAGGATGGGCAAGTGAACTGTCTACACCACTTAAATCCTCAGCAGGCGCAGCATCCATGCCTTCTGACGAGATGTCACCTTCTTGACCGGCCGTGTGTAGGAGGCAATCGTCAAAAGGGGTCCGCCGACGTCGTTTGCGTCGTCGGGGTGAACGTTGCTTTCGAACGTGGACATCCGTATCCGAATTTGGAAGGCAATCCAGTGTCGTTTCACCTTCCGCTAGGAAAGCCGCGGTCTGGACAATGTTCGCGTCCACGTCCATCTCGTTCTGATTGTTTTGTTGCGTCTGGATTCCGTGGGACTGTTTGCTGCTGTTGTTGCTGTGTAGGAGGCGACATATGGGTTGTCATCTGGGGTCCTTCCTCTTCCTCCCTTGGTGCTTCTGACGTCGATGGAAGTGCCCGATCGCCCGTGTCGTCCTCATCTATGGTGCGCATCGTCGTCTCAGCGTATGTGAGGGGCAGGATTGTCGTCACCGTCGGGGAAACGGAGTCTCCCACTGGTGTCTGCGTAATTCTACGTTGTATGCAGCTCGATCGAACATGGCCTTCCTGCCCACACCCGGAACAGGTACGCGGTTGACCGTCGTACATGATGATTGCACGACAGCCACCGATGTTCAAATAGGACGGCACATGTTTCTTGAGCTCAAGTTTAATTTGGCGCACACCATTGTAGACCTTATACGTCGAGAAAGTTTGCCACTTTTCTGCAACGTGACTGATGACATTGTCCTATGGTCGGAAGGCGTCCTTGACAACTTCCTCTGGGACCTCGAAGGGTAGCTCAAAAACCCTTACAGTCCTTAGGCTCATGCCTGCATGATCCACCGTCACTGCACCGATATGCCTGTCAGAATGTTTGAAGCTGAGTGAGTTCGAGTATTTAGACACCACTGTCGCGCAGACCTCTGCACTGGTCATTTTAACTGAAACCACGCTCGCCGTTATAGAAAAATGTATTCCGACGACAGTCGCCGCATCTAAACGTAGATCGTCGCGTATGAACTGTTCTATTTCGTAGGCTCGAGGACGCGCGTGATCTGGTTGGAAAGTAATTTTGATCGTATCGTGGCGCCATGTGTGTGCCATAGTCGCACTGAACTTGGAACAAATACAACTCGCGCCGCGAGAAAGTAAACACAAGCAAGCGCTCACGGTCGCGAACGGCGGGGCGCAGCGGACGTCCTCGCCCCACCGCAGCCGAAAGCAGACTGTCGTTCTAGACCACGGGCTCACACACTCCGAAAACATCTCTGAAGTAGACAACACTTCCGCGTCTTACAGTGTTGCCAGATTGTGCATATAGCCGGACTTGAGTTGTCAGGGGCGGTCAGTTTTATTGGCCACCTCAAGTCAACGAATCGGACTCTGTCTCTGTGGCGGCCGGCTGGCGGTCAGTTTTTATGTCTAAGACTGTACCTGTTCATTAATATTCATTTAGTTGACTAAAGTTGGGAAAGCTTCATTGTGCGAAGAAGAGATAGTGGCACATTACTATTCTCATTTCTATCACTGTAGGACCACACGCATGACACGCGAGTGCCACGTGTCTGCCATGCCACGTGTCACGCTGGTCGCTTGTTACTCCACTTGTGTGTCCTGTGGGTGGGCCACGCGCCACTTGCCGCTCACTCGGTGAGTGAGCGCCGCGTGGTAGCGCATGAGGACACTGCCGGCCGCTTGCTTCCATGTGCGCGTGCATGTTGAGTTATGGGCACCGAGTGCTGCTCACGTGGTTTAGGCACGTGGGTAGGTGTTCTAGTTCTCACCCACTAAATAGATATTCTAACAAAATGCTGTATTCTATCTTCCATCTGTCAGAGCACACACACACACACACACACACACACACACACACACACACACACAGTCGCACACTTGCGCCCACGCACATGACGCACACTCTCTCTCTATAATATTAAACAAGATATTGACATCCTATACAACTGAGTTGTGTAGTGGTACATCATCTTATCTCCGCCACGCACTGTACGCTGGCTTGTAGTGTAGTAGATGTAGATATTCAGATAATTAGCAACGGACACTACAAAGCAACTGCACTGCAGTTCTGGTGCTTGCTTCTATAATGACTCGTAACAGCAGAAGACTGTAAAAAATATTTCTGTACGACACTCAATACGTGGCACTTTAAAACTACTTAATTAACATTGACTGTTGTCTGTACTATTTTATCAGTCTGTACCAAATAATAAATGATTGCACAATGCTATTTAGTTTAAATAGGTTGTAGTATGCTGTTCCCAACTTGTTACTCAAACAGTTCACTCATCGCAAAGTTCATTGTTTATATTTTGTTCAAAGATCTGAGCAGGTGCACCGTCTTTTCTTGTCTCCGCTGTGTTTCGTCGAAGACGAGAAATATGTCAGAGAAGACAGTGGTATGACTTACGATCGTTGATGACACAATAAAATATGCGACCGACGATACACCGAGACAAATTGTACGACCTTTGCAAAAGCATATATAAAATAGATAATATCCGCAAATAACAGATTAAAATTCAGTGTGTTACGGTTCTTCGCTGGGAGTCCACCGTTAGACAGTTTGCGACATACTGAAAGTCTCAGTGACCATGTACGGATGAAAGGATAAACGTTTGATGTTCATCGCAACCACTCGTAAACGACCAGTTTCCTGTTTATTTTATCAGAGAACGTGCATTTATTTCATTCCTCTCAGGCAACACGGCCGGCCGCGGTGGTCTAGCGGTTCTAGGCGCTCAGTCCGGAACCGCGCGACTGCTACGGTCGCAGGTTCAAATACTGCCTCGGGCATGGATGTGTGTGATGTCCTTAGGTTAGTTAGGTTTAAGTAGTTCTAAGTTCTAGGGGACTGATGACCACAGATGTTAAGTCCCATAGTGCTCAGAGCCATTTAAACCATTTTTTTCAGACAACACGTAAAAAAAAAATACAATCAGTCAGCTTCTGTCTGTTGAATTTTAGTCGATTTGTTAAGATCTTAGTCTCGCATCAATACAGTCCTGAGTAACGGATCACAGTTCGATGCATATCAACATCTAATTAACAGAGTTCACAATTCTTTCAGGAGTTTTCATTTACTCCAAGAAGCCGCACAGTTTAAATCCATAAGGGCAGCCATTTAATATTCTTTGTTTTGACACAGCAGTAACCTCCATTGGATGCAGCGGACAAAACTGTGATTCCACAACACGCACGTCGTCTTCACTAGCCAAGTGCTTCGGCAACTACTCGCAATCTAAGCTTAGATCCGTTACAATTGAATGAAGTTATCACGTAGACAATATTTTGCTCCCGTGAGAGACAGAGTATAATGCTACAAGACAGGTATTAACAACATAACCGATATCCTACAGAATAAATTAAGTGAATGAACAAATGATTATACACTCTCTAAAAAAAAAAAAAAAAAAAAAAAAAAAAAAAAAAAAAAAAAAAAAAAAAAAAAAAAAGGGAAAGAAAGAAATGACGCACGCACCACGAAGGAATTATCCGAATGGGACAGAAACTGGTAGGTATGATATACATGTCATGGCACACAAATAATTACAATTTCGGAAAAATTCCAGGAGAAAGAGCTTCACAAACTGGGCAAGTCAATGAAGCGTTGGTTCATCTCTCACTTTTGCGTACCTAAAGACTGGAAAACTGCTCAAGTCACACCAATACCCAAAAACGGAAGTAGGAGTAATCTGCTGAATTACAGGCCTATATCACTAACGTCCATTTGCAGTAGGGTTTTAGAACAATACTGTATTCGAACGTTATGAAGTACCTCGAAGATAACGATTTATTGACATATAGTCAGCACGGATTCAGAAAATATCTTTCTTGTGAAACACAACTAGCTCTTTATACTCATGAAGTAATAACTACTATCGACAGGGGATGTCAAATTGATTCCATATTTTTAGATTTCCACACCGTTCCTCACAAACGTCTTCTAACCAAACTGAGTGCCTACGAGGTATCGCCACAGTTGTGCGACTGGATTCGTGATCACAGTTCGTAGTAATAGACGGAAAGTCTTCGAGTAAAACAGAAGTAATATCTGGAGTTCGCCAAGAAACTGTTATAGCCCGTCTGTTGTTGTTGTTGTTTTCTTCAGTCCTGAGACTGCTTTGATGCAGCTCTCCATACTACCCTATCCTGTGCAAGTTTCTTCATCTCCCAGTACCTACTGCAACCTACATCCTTCTGAATCTGCTTAGTGTATTCATCTCTTGGTCTCCCTCTACGATTTTTACCCTCCACGCTGCCCTCCAATGCTAAATTTGTGATCCCTTGATGTCTCAGAACATGTCCTACCAGTCGGTTCCTTCCTCTCATCAAGTTGTGCCACAAACTCCTCCCCAATTCTATTCAATACCTCCTCATTAGTTACGTGATCTACCCATCTAATCTTCAGCATTCTTCTGTAGCACCACATTTCGAAAGCTTCTATTCTCTTCTTGTCCAAACTAGTTATAGTCCATGTTTCACTTCCATACATGGCTACACTCCATACAAATACTTTCAGAAACGACTTCCTGACACTTAAATCTATACTCTACGTTAACCAATTTCTCTTATTCAGAAACGCTTTCTTTGCCATTGCCAGTCTACATTTTATATCTTCTCTACTGCGACCATCATCAGTTATTTTGCTCCCCAAATAGCAAAACTCGTTTACTACTTTAAGTGTCTCATTTCCTAATCTAATTCCTTCAGCATCACTTCGACTACATTCTGTATTGTTCCTGATCTATATTAATGACATAGGAGACAATCTGAGTGGCCGTCTTAGATTGTTTGCATATGATGCCGTAATTTACCGTCTTGTAAAGTCATCACATGATCAAAACGACTTGCAAAATGGTTTAGATAAGACATCTGTATGGTGCGAAAAGTGGCAGTTGACCCTGAATAAAGAAAAGTGTGAAGTTATTCACATGAGTACTAAAAGAAATCAGCTAAATTTCGATTACGCGATAAGTCACACAAATCTGAAGACTGTAAATTCAACTAAATACTTAGGGATTACAATTAGAAATAACCTAAATTGGGACGATCACATAGATAATATTGTGGGTAGAGCAAAGACTGCGATTCATTGGCAGAACACTTAGAATGTGCAACAAATCTACTAAAGAGACTGCTTACACCATGCTTGTCCGCCCTATTCTGGAGTATTGCTATGCGATGTAGGATCCGCGCCAGGTGGGACTGACGGATGACATCGAAAAACTTCAAAGAAGGGCAGCTGGTTTTGTATTATCGCGAAATAGGGGAGATATTGCCACATACATGATACGTGAATTGGACTGACAATAATTAAAACAAAGGCGTTTTCCGTTGCGACGGGATCGTCTCACGAAATTTCAACCACCATTCGTCTCCTCTGAATGCGAAAAAATTCTGTTGGCACCCACCTACATAGGGAGAAATGATCATCGCGGTAAAATAATAGAAATCAGGGCTCGCACAAAAAAAATTAAGTGCGCGTTTTTCCCTCGTGCCGTTCGAGAGCGAAACGGTAGAGAGACATCTTGAAGGTGGTTCATTGAACTCTCTGCCAGGCACTTTATTGTGACTAGCAGAGTAATTACGTAGATGCAGGTATAGATATAGATGTAGATGCAATGAGTTATTCCCAAATTCTGTCCAATTGGCGCGGTTGATTGTCAAAGTCTCGAGGTGGTTGCACGATCCTGCCTATAACGTTTCCAACGTCCTAAATTGGGGAGAACAATGTAGCAAGACAGCGTTTGACAAGGATGAAGACAAGTAGTACGTTGTCCTCGATGGTGAGTGTTCATCGGAAGTGAGGGTATCGTCTGGAGTGCCCCAGGGAAGTGTGGCAGGTCCGCTGTTATTTTCTATCTGCATAAATAATGTTTTGGATAGGGTGGATAGCAATGTGCGGCCGTTTGCTGATGATGCTGTGGTATACGGGAAGTTGTCGTCGTTGAGTGACTGTAGGAGGATACAAGATGACTTGGACAGGATGTGTTATTGGTTTAAAGAATGGCAGCTAACTTCAAATATAGATAAATGTAAATTAATGCAGATGAATAGGAAAAAGAATCCTGTAATGTCTGAATACTCCATTAGTAGTGACACAGTCATGTCGATTAAATATTTGGACGTAACATTGCAGAGCGATATGAAGTGGGACAAGCATGTAATGGCAGTTGTGGGGAAGGCGGATAGTCGTCTTCGGTTCATTGGTAGAATTTTGGAAAGATGTGGTTCATCTGTAAAGGAGAGCGCTTATAAAACAATAATACGACCTATTCTTGAGTACTGCTCGAGCATTTGGGATCCGTATCAGGTCGGATTGAGGGAGAACATAGAAGCAATTGAGAGGAGGGCTGCTAGATTTGTTACTGGTAGGTTTGATCATCGCGGGAGTGTTACATAAATGCTTCAGGAACTCGGGTGGGAATCTCTAGACGAAAGGAGGCGTTCTTTTCGTGAAGCGCTACTGAAGAAATTTAGAGAGCAAGCATTTGAGGCTGACTGCAGTACAATTTTACTGCCGCCAACTTACATTTCGCGGAAAGACCACAAAGATAAGAGAGATTATGTCTCGTACAGAGGCATATAGGCACTCATTTTTCCCTCGTTCTGTTTGGGAGTGGAACAGGGAGAGAGGATGCTAGTTGTGGTACGAGGTACCCTCCACCACGCACTGTATGATGGATTGCGGAGTATGTATGTAGATGTAGATGAAACGCTCGCTGCGTGCAGGCAAGCATTGTGTTGCTGAAACGTAAGCCCAGAACTTCTTGCCATGAAGAGTAACAACACGATGCGTACCGCTGTCCTGTGAGGGTGCCATGGATGACAACCAAAGACGTCCTGTTATGAAAAGAAGTGTCGCCCCAGACCATCATCACTTTTGGATGACGAGCCCTGCACCAGGCGCCAGTCAGGTTGGTATCCCCCCGCTTTTTGGGGTATCCACCAGACATATCTTCACTGGTCATCGTGTATGCTACTCCAAGCACTGGTGTTATAGGCGGGTTATGTGCCTGGAGATGTCCCGGACAGCGGTGGTGTAACAGTGACTTTCGCCCGCCATACAGCCCGACGTCCAGGAGTGACGGTCTGGGGTGTCCTTTCTTTTCACGGCAGGACCCCTCTGGTTGTCATACGTAGCTCTCTTCACAGCACAGCGGTATGTCGATATATTCTACGCCCTGTTTTGTTTCCCCTCGTTGCAAACCATTCTAGGCTTACGTTTCAGCAAGATAACACCCGCAGAGCAGGGCGAGAGTTTCTAGTGCTTGTATTTGTGCTTGCCAAACCCTACTTTGACCATCAAGGTCACTGGATCTCTCCACGATTGAAAAGGTTTCAAGCATTATGAGCAGGGCCCTCCAACCATGTCGAGATTTTGACGACCGATTAGATAGAATTTGGTACAGTATCCCTTAGGAGTACATCCAACGACTCTGTCAATCAATGCCAAGGCGAATAATTGCTCGAATAAGGGCCAGAGGTGGACCAAAACGTATTAACTTTCTCAATTTCTAAAGCTCTTTCTCTTGAGTAAATAATGCATTTCTTTTGCAGTTGTAATCATTTGTTCGTCTGTAGATTTTCAACACATCTACCGATTTCTGATCCATTTGGATAATACCTCCTTGGTGCGTCTTTTTTTCTTAAAGTTTACATACAAATTGAGGCATACATGTTAATATAAAAAATATGTGTTTTACGTTATGAAATTAATTTTTTGTGCGTCCCGTCGAAGATCGTGTGGACCATTAGTGTTCTCGTTAGGGGCCTATGCTATTAATAGTCGCCACCGATATGTAAACATGTCATTGTTTTAACAATATATTTACTATACGAATGGAATAAATGACGTCACACAAATGGATGGGAGTTACAATGTGTGTAGATATTAAGAGAAACAGCAATATAGGCTTAGTTGTAGTTAAAGTGGATGGCCGGTTTAGTTTGTATGACACTGGAAAATAGCAGTTTGTCTAGGAAGAACCCGAATGATTTACATGATTTAGGAAGTTGCAGCCCATGTGAGAGATGCTGGTATCTTGCTGTAGAAACTGCACCTACCGCCACTCGTTCTCAAAAACAGTTAACCTTCAATTTATTAGCGTCGCATTGGTACGATGGAAATTCGTGATACTCAGCATTAAGGGGTTAACAGGCGATGTTGCCTTAAGTTAGGTGATCAGAAACTGTTTGCCACCACCTCTTGCCCCCTCGCGATGGGTATTTCCTGCTCTAACAGCAGTTGAATCAGCAACCTTTGAACGGAGCACCATCGCACAAATATGCACCAGCGATCTAGCCCACCAAGGCGGATACAACTAAATTCTAAATAAAGGACAGTGCCTCGCTAAGAGCCCTTACAGAACAGAAACTATCCGTTAATTATTTCTACCCAGTCGGCCAGAACAGCTCCATAGTATTCAAGTCTTTCGATTATAGAAGCAAACAAAGGCGTGTCATTTCATGAAACCAATATTTGATAGTTACTGCCTTGTGAGGAGAGATAGTAGGTGCAGTCTCCTGGTGGGACCAATGCCAAAACATAGTTAACTAAAGCGATTTCTTGCATTTTATACAACAGTCTTCGTTAAAGTAGAACAACGTTGTGTGTTCGATTGACTGGTAACCTTTTACATCTTTTGCACGAATGAAACCTCTTCGTTGCTTTCATTCGGTTTCTAGCAGATTTAGTGACGTCATTTGTACAGGTAGATAGGATTTCATTTATGCGGTTCGCGTCTCATAGCTTTCGAGGGCTCTGTGTTCTGTAAATGTGTATTAAGTTCAAAAGTGGTACCCTCATGAAAGGCAGCGTTCATGTTAATGCAGTCCCTGTAGTTAAATTCTATTTTTTTCCACTATTGTGCTTAGCCTATGGCGTTTCCCATGAATTCTATGTTTTACTATGAGATTAAATGCAGTATCTTACGTTGTTAATCACGGTTGAGTGAACTAATGAACCATTCAAGAAGAGTGAAGTGACAAATTTAGTCGCGTTTACGATGTAACGTCGTTAATTAACGCGATTCCAACCGTTATTAGCCATAGATAATTTCTGTTCTGTTGCAGCGTAACGCGTCAATTTCGTCGCCATGAACAGGGAAGTTAGAAACGGTTTGAAAACCTTGTGTGTTGCAGGGGAGGCTGTACTGAGAAATTATTGTGAAGAAGATAATTCAGTACGATTTGCTGTTTCCATTTGATTAACAGCGAAGTTAGCCAGTTAGGTGGTTGCGCGCTCAAGTTCAAACATTTCTACTGTGAAGGGTCCACTTGTACGTGGAGCCCGATTTTGTAACATATTTCATGAAAGACATGAAATGGATATCACACGTAGAAGAGATTGTATCTTGACACCACTGAACCAAAGATGTTGCCTGAGTGGCAGAATCGATTGTTAAGTAGAGGCACGCGAAGAGCAGCAGCAGTTGCCGTTGAACTCTGTAGAAGACTCCTAGAGTGGCTGGCAGTGAGAATTTAGCTGTTGGCCTATCGACACAGCATAGTTTTGTAAGGTAATGAAATCTGCATATTTAGTTTTAAGTAGGCAGCAACGCAAATGCCTTTTGCTAATTTAACAGTACTGACCGTTCAATGTAGGAACCATGTATTGGCCATCAGGTTGAACGCGTAGGTTGATTAGGTATACCCGATTTGTAATATTTTGAGTGTTTTGCAATCCTGATACACACAAGTTAAATTTTGGAATCTATTTTGTTAAACGGTGTTAGACTTTTGTCATGTAACTATCCAAGTATTGTTAACTACGTCAGTAAGTGAGAATTGTAGAACAGATGACGTTCATTGATTCTGAAGTTAACTTAAAAATTTCATATTACATTTTGTAAAGGAGAAACTTTATTTTGAATACAAGTTTGAAACTGAACTATTCGGTCTTAGCATATCCCTTTATCAGTACCTCATCCTCTTCCATGTCGTGTTTATTTAAATCCAAAGAATATTTTTAAAAGAAATGATTTTTCAATCAGAATCAGAAAATTATTGATGTGTCAGAATCAAAAAAGTATTAATGTCTGTAACAGTTTCAATGCTGGAAGCACTGCACAGCGCTGAGCCAATATCCAAAATTATGACTGAACATTTGCAAGGTTATTCATTTATGAACTAATCTACTGACATTATTTGTATGAAGCTATTTTACGGCCGGCATTTCACTTCACTGAGCCAAAATTGAATATTTTGTATGCGTACTGTGGAGAGAACAGAATATCAAGATCACATCTGTTGCGACTCAAGAACTAACAAAAATGTATTTCATTGTTTATTTGCGTAGGGAATTTTATCAGTTTATTGCACAGGACCAAGGAACTCGGTGCTCACGAGACTGAGTAAATTTCAAAGGGACTGACTTCATTATCGACATCACATACTGGTTTTCCAGATTAAGTTGTTTAAATTTTCTTTGGATTACTGTAAAACTGATAAAGCACACCATTTGCTCGACAACACATTACACAGTAAATTTTGGTAGCACAAAGTTACAGTACAAGATAAAATGCGGTAATGCACAAATATCTGTTGGTCCATGAGTTACCAGGTGTTGAAATTCTCATTACTAGTTAAAGTGTGCCTTTTTCGGAAGTGACAAATTTAAGGTAGGTGAGGAAAAGCTGCGATGGGTCGCAACTACACCACAATGATCACTGATGCAACGGCGACTGAAACCAGTACTACAAGTTTTGTAGTAAAAGTTCAAAATAAAAAGCAATGCCAATGCCGTACAAAAAACCCATACAATTGTTTTCATGCTCGTATAATTTTGCCATGTATCTGTCTCAAAATATGCGTTAGATACAATATGCATTAGATGACTATGTGCCAAGCAAGATCGTAAGACATGGAAAAGAGCCACCGTGGTAGAACAACATAGTTAGGAAACTGCTACGGAAGCAAAGGGAACTTCACAGCAAACATAAACATAAACAAAGCCTTACAGACAAACAAAAATTACAGGAAGCGAAATGTAGTGTGAGGAGGGCTATGCTAGAGGCGTTCAATGAATTCGAAAGTAAAGTTCTATGTACTGACTTGGCAGAAAATCCTAAGAAATTTTGGTCTTAGGTCAAAGCGGTAAGTGGATCAAATAAAAATGTCTAGACACTCTGTGACTAAAATGCTACTGAAACAGAGGATGACAGACTAAAGGCTGAAATACTAAATGTCTTTTTCCAAAGCTGTTTCACAGAGGAAGACTGCACTGTAGTTCCTTCTCTAGATTGTCGCACAGATGACAATATGGTAGATATCGAAATAGGTGACAGAGGGATAGAAAAACATTGAAAATCCCTCAAAAGAGGAAAGGCCGCTGGACCTGATAGGATACCAGTTCGGTTTTACACACAGTACGCGAAGGAAATTGGCACCCTTCTTGCAGCGGTGTACCGTAGGACTCTAGAAGAGCGTACCAAAGGATTGGAAAAGGGTACAGGTCAATCCCATTTTCAAGAAGGGACGTCGAACAGATGTGCTGAACTACAGACGTATATCTCTAAGCCGATCAGTTGCAGAATTTTGGAACATGTATTATGTTTGAGTATAATGACTTTTCTAGAGACTTGATATCTACTCTGTAGGAATCAGCATGGGTTTCGAAAAAGACGATCGTGTGAAACCCAGCTCTCGCTATTCGTCCACTAGACTCAGAGGGCCATAGACACGGGTTCCCAGATAGATTCCGAGTTTCTTGATTTCCTCAAGTCGTTTGATAGAGTTCCCCACAGTCGTTTAATCAACAAGCCCAATTGTGTGATTGGATTGAAGAGTTCCTAGATAACAGAACGCAGCATGTCATTCTCAATGGAGAGAAGTCTTCTGAAGTAAGAGTGATTTCAGGTGTGCCGCAGGGGAGAGTCGTAGGCCGTTGCTATTCACAAGATATATAAATGACCTTGTGGATAACATCGGAAGTTCACTGAGGCTTTTTGCGGATGATGCTGTGGTACACCGAGAGGCTGTAACAATGGAAAATTGTACTGAAATGCAGGAGGATCTGCAACGAATTGACGCATGGTGCAGAGAATGGCAAATGAATCTCAGTGTAGACAAGTGTAATGTGCTGCGAATACATAGAAAGTAAGATCCCTTATCATTTAGCTACAAAATAGCAGGTCAGCAACTGGAAGCAATTAATTCCATAAATGATCTGGGAGTACGCATTAGGAGTGATTTAAAATGGAATGATCATATAAAGCTGATCGTCGGTGAAGCAGATGCCAGACTGAGATTCATTGGAAAAATCCTAAGGAAATGCAGTCCGAAAACAAAGAAAGGTTACAGTACACTTGTTGGCCCACTGCTTGAATACTGCTCACCGCTGTGGGATCCGTGCCAGAAAGGGTTGATAGAAGAGATAGAGAAGATCCAACGAAGAGCAGCGCGCATCGTTACAGGATGATTTAGTAATCGCGAAAGCGTTACGGAGATGATAGATATTAAACTCCTCTGGAAGACTCTGCAAGAGAGACGCTCAGTCGCTCGGTAAGGGCTTTTGTTGAAGTTTCGAGAACATACCTTCGCCAAGGAGTCTAGCAGTATATTGCTCCATCGTACGTGTATCTCGCGAAGAGAACATGAGAATAAAATGAGAGAGATTAGATCCCACACAGAGGCATACCGAGACTCTTTCTTTCCACGAACAATAAGAGACTGGAATAGAAGGGAGAACCGATAGAGATACTCAAAGCACCCTCCGCTACACACCGTCAGGTGGCTTGCGGAGTATGGATGTAGATGTAGATGCGTTCATTAGAGTAATATGAAAAATTGTGAATAATGATACAAACGCAGACGCATGTAGATGAGAATGATAATCTATGAAAGATTATGAAGTAAATACATTTCACACATAGCTCGTAACAAAAAATTTTACACGTATTCCAGTCGCAAACCACGACAATAATATGCTTTTTAACGTACGTGGCACTGGAGAAATAGTGGCGTGACATTACATGTGACAAAGGAGGAAGTATCAGCCAGTATATGTGTATCTATGTGTGTTTGTGTGTGTAGCAGTAGTAGTAGTAGCTTTATTCCTCCGTAGATCTCTTTTTGAAAGAATGTAGGACATGTCAAAGTATTTACAAGTTTAGATCGATTTAAAATAAGCTAATTCGTATACGCATATATTTACAGACTTCTAGTTAGAGTCAATCATTAGATTTACTACTGGTATACAATACGTCTCTTACAAATAACTTATTAAATAATGTAATGCCAAACTGTTCAGTCACATCGCATTATCAGTCACTGCACACACTATACACACATTGTTTCATAACACTTCACTCTCTACACACACACACACACACACACACACACACACACACACGTGATCTCTGGGCCATTTTCTGCTATATGACTTAAAGAATAACGCCACCAATCAGGGACAGCTATTTCTGGGCTAACTGGTGCGCATGGAGGCATGAGGTTGCCGTGTCCCCCTGGTAGGGTGTCCTGTTTACCTCGCGTCTGGCCTTCCCGCCTTCTGTTGCGCAACGGTGACGCTGTTTCTGCCTTAACTTTCACAAACGAAGTTCCGCTGTAACAATGGGCTTCCCCAAGAAACGGAGTGCTTTCAGTGAGTACGGCTACGCTTATGCTAGACTGAAAAGGAAGAAGCAATTCTCTCGCACAAACAATGTGTGCCTAAGTGGAGTGGAGTCCGTGGTTCAGCCTGTTGTGGGCAGAATCCTCACGTGAGCAATCCGAGCATGATTCCACACCGACGCGAAACTTCCGTCAACCACGACGTCTTTCCAACTGTTCGGAAGCCTAAACTTTCCTCTGCACCGGTGCTGGTCTTGACCCCCTGACAAAAACAATACACTGTCACACTGTGTAGCTGCAGAATGATGTACTGTCTCTTTAACGTTTTTGCAACACTCTTGCTACAGTAATTTCCAGAAGCGCATACTCCGGCGAACTTGATTTTTTTAACATGACAGGTCCTAACTGTGTTTCCCGTGCAGTAAGAAGAATGAAATAATACGTGAGCCTCATTAAGAATTAAGGACCGCGCATACTTCTCATCACCGATCTGTCCAAATTCAGGTCTACGGTATATGCAGGCCTTGGCCAGAAACGAAAATAAGAGAAGTGAGAGCTCCAGACAGCCAAGCGTTTGGAACAAAAATGTTAGTTTTCTGCAGATCAGGCGAGGCATAAGCCAATTATGCTACCGTAGTTTAGATGCTGCGATTGGCGTCGCGGAAAGAGTACAGAACGGTAATTCGGGAATCGTTGGGCCGAGTCCCTGTGAGGAAACTTTTGTTTACCAGTTTTTACGTTTCACTGACAATAAACCGAAATAATACTCAGAAAATCATGTTGCTTAATATTTTCACGAAGACATGAAAAATAATGCAAAGGAAAATTCAGGATCGAAAATCAAGCTCCATAAGGGGATAGCGAGGGGTACACGAGAACTACGCGCATAAAACTGGATACTTGTATTGTTTTGCCGTTGATTTGCATGTGGTACGACGACATTCATCTCAAAAACAGAGAATAAGTCATTTTCTCAGCACCTTGTTCAGAAATAAACGTCGCATTTTTACAATTAGATGATTGTTTTAAAGTTTCTACAGGAAAACAAGCATGGTTTACGTTGATAAAAAGTTCAATCTCCTCTCACAGTTTGGCAGAAAACCACTGTAACACATCATTTCTCCAAATATTGGCGACAATAGTTGGTAGCCTTGAATGGAATTCATCTTAATGCAGTCTTCTCAAGATGTGATTTCTTTACCTGCCTCTACGACATAAGTAAGGTTTTGAAGCTTATTGACCGACTTCTTCACTTGACTGTAAAAGCACACATCTCAGGGCCGCACTTGTAGAGTGCATTTGAGTGAAATGACTTTAGCACTAGACAATGGTAATCCCCCTTCATCTTGAAAAATCTCGTCGTATGATTGTAGATTTGTTTGTCCTGACCAAGCGTCAGTTAACAGAATAAATTTGTTCTCCTTCAAGTACGATTTCATTATATCAGTGAAAAACAACTGTATAAGGCTGTGAAAAACAACTGTATAAGGCTGTTGCATGTTTCCCATATTTTTATTAAGTAATGATGGCGTTCCTATATTTTTCCGCGTAGTCATCCAGCGTTCTTTTAAATCCTCGGTCGAAAATTTCCCTTTGCCTTTTGTTTTCATGGTTTTTAGGAATATGTTAATAAAACATTTTATTGAGCATTATTTCGGTTTATCCTATATCGCTCGAATTATTGGTGTGTACTTGTCCCGTTGCACCAACCAGTGTCTTGAAACTACACTAAAGAAAATGTCCCATGAGTCGCCCGACCTGCACCGTAATGCTATTTTTTCTAAGCGCTTGGTCACCTGGAGCTCTCATTTCTTCACTTCCGTTTCTGGCCAAGTCCTGCGTGTGCCATAAATCTGGAGCAAAAAATAGTCGATGACAAGTAGGTGCGGTCTCCTTGTAAAAGCGCATTTGCTCTAGAAATGTAGTTTTTGAGTTACGCTCTTTCTGATGATTACACTGCTTAAACGCGGCCCTGGATAATGTCTGCTATAAGATTTGTGGGTAGCATTCTCACAGCGAACAATTTACGAAGACCGGATAGTCTTAAAATAATGGTAACAAGCAAAACGTAAAAAGATTTTTCAAGTACTTTATGTCTCTTCCTGATCTTCGCTGACTATACAATTGTTACAAGGAAACAGAAAATTTTACATTTCATTTCAAAAATGAATTATGGGGAAATGTACAAAAAGTTCTGTTGCAGGGGAATTAATTACCCGTTTTCATGGATATTCCTTCCTATAAGACGAAATTATCGATTTAGGAAACCGGAAAAAATCTAGTGTAGCGGTATCACGAGGATGAGCTATATAAAAATCGGTTTTTGTTTTCACTATCCATCAACATCTACATGAGTACACCGCAATTCACAATTAAATACCTGGCAGAGGGTTCATCGAACCACCATCAAGCTGATTTTCTACCGTTCTATTCTAGAATGGCGCGCGAGAAAAAACGACCGCTTAAATCTTTCTGTGCGAGCTCTGATTTCTCTTACTTTATCTTGATGATTATTTCTCGCTATGCTGGTGGGCGTTCGCAATCGGAGGAGAAAGTTGGTGATTAAAATTTCACGAGGTTACGCACAAAGAAAATCACCGTTTTTCAAATTATTGCTATACCAATTCACGTATCATGTATATAGCACTTTCTCCCCTCATCCGTAATAATATAAAACGAACAGCACTTCTTTGATGTTTTTTAGATGTGCTCCTTCAATTCCATACGATGCGGATCGCACACCGCAAAGCAATAATCCATTAAAGACTGGACAAGCATGATGTAGGCAGTTACTTTGGTAGACTGTTGCATTTTCTTAGTGTTCTGCCAATGAACCATAGTCTTTGGTTTGCTTTCCACGCAAAATCATCTATTTCAGATATTTGTAATTCTAATCCCTAAGTATTTAGTTTAACTGACAGCCTTTAGATTTTGTGATTTATCGTGTTACCGATATTTAGCGGATTTCTTTTACTACTCATGTGGATGAGTTCACACCTTTCATTATTTAGAGTCAATCGCCACTTTCGCAACACACACGTATCTCGTCTAACTCATTTTGCAATTGGTTTTTATCACCTGATAACTTTACAAGATGGTAAACGATAACATTTTTTGCAAACAATCTAAGAGAGATGCTCAGATTGTCCCCTATGTCTTTTATGCACACCAGGAACTTCAGAGGATCCTGGGACCTCTACTGTTCCTGATCTATATAAATGACCTGGGTGACAATCTGAGCAGTTCTCTTAGGTTGTTCGCAGATGATGCTATAATTTACCGTCTAGTAAGGTCATCCGAAGACCAGTATCAGCTGCAAAGCGATTTAGAAAAGATTGCTGTATGGTGTGTCAGGTGGCAGTTGACGCTAAATAACGAAAAGTGTGAGATGATCCACATGAGTTCGAAAAGAAATCCGTTGGAATTCGATTACTCGATAAATAGTACAATTCTCAAGGCTGTCAATTCAACTAAGTACCTGGGTGTTAAAATTACGAACAACTTCAGTTGGAAGGACCACATAGATAATATTGTCGGGAAGGCGAGCCAAAGGTTGCGTTTCATTGGCAGGACACTTAGAAGATGCAACAAGTCCACTAAAGAGACAGCTTACACTACACTCGTTCGTCCTCTGTTAGAATATTGCTGCGCGGTGTGGGATCCTTACCAGGTGGGATTGACGGAGGACATCGAGAGGGTGCAAAGAAGGGCAGCTCGTTTTGTATTATCGCGTTATAGGGGAGAGAGTGTGGCAGATATGATACACGAGTTGGGATGGAAGTCATTACAGCATAGACGTTTTTCGTCGCGGCGAGAGCTTTTTACGAAATTTCAGTCACCAACTTTCTCTTCCGAATGCGAAAATATTTTGTTGAGCCCAACCTACATAGGTAGGAATGATCATCAAAATAAAATAAGAGAAATCAGAGCTCGAACAGAAAGGTTTAGGTGTTCGTTTTTCCCGCTCGCTGTTCGGGAGTGGAATAGTAGAGAGATAGTATGATTGTGGTTCGATGAACCCTCTGCCAAGCACTTAAATGTGAATTGCAGAGTAGTCATGTAGATGTAGATGTATAATACTCCCATGGGGGGGGGGGGTGCAGGTATTACTTCTGTTTGACTCAATGACTTTCCGTCATTTACTACGAACTGTGACCTTCCTGACAGGAAATCACAAATCCAGTTGCACAACTGAGGCGATGTTCCTTAGACACACAATTTGATTAGAAGTCACTTCTGACGAACGATATCAACAACCTTCTTGAAATCTAAATACATGGAATCAATTTGGCATCTTCTGTCGATGGCATTCATTGCTTCCTGACAATAAAGCGCTAGTTGTGTTTCGCAAGAACGATATTTCCTGAATACGTGCTGTTTGTCAATAAATCGTTTTCTTTACGGTAATTCAAATGTTCGAACGTAGTACAATTTCCAAAATCCTATTGCAAATCTATGTTAGTTGGATACTGGTGTAACTTGAGCAGATTTACAGTCTTTAAGCACGAATTTTTCGACGAGTTAACGGTTGTATATGATTACTAAGCATGGAGCAATTGTATCAATATAATGAGAAAAGACCCTGCCTGGTATACAGTCTGGACTGGAGGTCTTGCACCGATGAAATCTACTTCTAAGTTACTAACGGTGCACGGATGAAATCTACTTCTAAGTTACTAACGTTGACAGTTGTTCCTGATTCGAAATCTGGAATATTTACTTTGTCTTCTTTGGCGAAGGAGTTTCGAAAACTCTGCTTTAATGACACTATCATCAGTGACATTACAATTATTATCGCACGGTGAAGGCACTGATTGCGTCTTGCCGCTGGTGTACATTACGTATGACCAAAATCTCTTTGGGTTTTTCGCCAGATGTCGAGACAGTTTCGCTGTGCAAACTATTAGAAGCATCTCTCATTGAAGTACACTTTAAAGTTAAAATTTCTGTAAAATTATTATTGAAGCTGTAGCATTATTATTACAATTGCTGCCTCACTGTATCGTTGTTTGTTGCAAAGAAAAGAAAAAGAAAATATTTTATTATGCTCCGATCTTGTTTCTTATTTAAATAAGTAGTTTTTCGGAAGTCTGAGTTGTGAAGTAAAATGAGGACCAGTCATAGTTCTGTCTTTGCCCGAAAAAAATCAATCAAAACTGAACTCTACTAATCTCAAAAAGGAACGTAAATCCAGCTCCCATCGGTTCGAAAAGTCTATTGCCTTGTTTTATGAACCGACAAAAGCCTGTGGTCACGGTGTTGATTGTCGGTTGGACACTGGAGTGTGATGGCAGTCCCTTCGTCACGTCACCAATCTTTGCAAAAGGCTCCAAACTGCGCCTAAACGTTACTGCATTCTGCTCTGAGATCTCCGCTAGCATTCGGTTCTGAGGAACAGTAACTGAAATAATGTTCTTCATTCAGAGCGTAATGTACTCGTCCATTTGAAAAACATCTTACACCAGCTGGCAGTGGGACTTTCACTCTGCTCTTCGATCACACAAGAATCTTTTGAATATTCTTCTATTTGATGAGCACAGTAGTATCCTTTTTTCTTAACTATTGCTTAATATACACTCCTGGAAATGGAAAAAAGAACACATTGACACCGGTGTGTCAGACCCACCATACTTGTTCCGGACACTGCGAAAGGGCTGTACAAGCAATGATCACACGCACGGCACAGCGGACACACCAGGAACCGCGGTGTTGGCTGCGCAGCATTTGTGCACCGCCGCCTTCAGTGTCAGCCAGTTTGCCGTGGCATACGGAGCTCCATCGCAGTCTTTAACACTGGTAGCACGCCGCGACAGCGTGGACGTGAACCGTATGTGCAGTTGACTGACTTTGAGCGAGGGCGTATAGTGGGCATGCGGGAGGCCGGGTGGACGTACCGCCGATTTGCTCAACACGTGGGGCGGGAGGTCTCCACAGTACATCGATGTTGTCGCCAGTGGTCGGCGGAAGGTACACGTGCCCGTCGACCTGGGACCGGACTGCAGCGACGCAAGGATGCACGCCAAGACCGTAGGATCCTACGCAGTGCCGTAGGGGACCGCACCGCCACTTCCCAGCAAATTAGGGACACTGTTGCTCCTGGGGTATCGGCGAGGACCATTCGCAACCGTCTCCATGAAGCTGGGCTACGGTCCCGCACACCGTTAGGCCGTCTTCCGCTCACGCCCCAACATCATGCAGCCCGCCTCCAGTGGTGTCGCGACAGGCGTGAATGGAGGGACGAATGGAGACGTGTCGTTTTCAGCGATGAGAGTCGCTTCTGCCTTGGTGCCAACGATGGTCGTATGCGTGTTTGGTGCCGTGCAGGTGAGCGCCACAATCAGGACTGCATACGACCGAGGCACACAGGGCCAACACCGGCATCATGGTGTGGGGAGCGATCTCCTGCACTGGCCGTACACCTCTGGTGATCGTCGAGGGGACACTGAATAGTGCACGGTACATCCAAACCGTCATCGAACCCATCGTTCTACCATTCCTAGACCGGCAAGGGAACTTGCTGTTCCAACAGGACAATGCACGTCCGCATGTATCCCGTGCCACCCAACGTGCTCTAGAAGGTGTAAGTCAACTACCCTGGCCAGCAAGATCTCCGGATCTGTCCCCCATTGAGCATGTTTGGGACTGGATGAAGCGTCGTCTCACGCGGTCTGCACGTCCAGCACGAACGCTGGTCCAACTGAGGCGCCAGGTGGAAATGGCATGGCAAGCCGTTCCACAGGACTACATCCAGCATCTCTACGATCGTCTCCATGGGAGAATAGCAGCCTGCATTGCTGCGAAAGGTGGATATACACTGTACTAGTGCCGACATTGTGCATGCTCTGTTGCCTGTGTCTATGTGCCTGTGGTTCTGTCAGTGTGATCATGTGATGTATCTGACCCCAGGAATGTGTCAATAAAGTTTCCCCTTCCTGGGACAATGAATTCACGGTCTTCTTATTTCAATTTACAGGAGTGTATTATTGTTATATTTATGTTACTATGCTGAGATACATTTCTGTTAGTATTCAGAGACATAACTTTATAATCAATCAAAATATGTAACAAATTCAAAAAAATGTTAAAACACGATTTTTGTAAACACAGGGTGAAGAAAAAGTGCCGCATTTGGAGGTAGGCATGCGATTTCTCATCCAGATTCAAGACAAAAATTTATGTAGGAAAATCAGGTCGGATGCATTTTGAGAACACATGTATGAAAACGAGGAGCTGGTAACACTGTCACATAGCGCACCGGAACAGAATGTACAGAGAGGAACGTGTATCAACCCGCATAAACGTACAAGCGGTTGCAGTTCACTGAATAGACTGATGGGACATCGAACCCACATTCACAGCGGAGCTATGGTTCGACTCATCCTGACGTTCCTTTTTCTTTTATTTTTTTTAGTAACCCGTTCCCTAGTTCTCGTCCTTTACAAGCAGAACATCATTTTGTCACATGTCAATAACCCATTTAGGACAGTGGGATCCATTAAACTCCTTTCATGTATCTACTAATCACGTAATGTACAACAATAATTGCTCCTATCAAGTTCATGCAGGATGGTTTCCCGATGGAGTACACAAACGATCATTACGTCAGTATGCTTTTGGTGCTGGGTGTTGAAAGGTGGCTACACTGAGTCATAGCGCCAGAGATTGCGCCAAAGAGTATTATTCAGCCGCCTCCACTGGCAGTTGCCGCTGAGAAGTTGGTGAGGGCAGTAGTAGTTCTGAGGTAGGAGTGATCTGTGCTTGTTGAGACGACGATAGAGTACCAGTTGTTCTGTTGGGCAAGACACCGTATGTTATTCGATTGGGGATGTTGTAATGATCAGAGTGTATTTTTCGTCAATATATATGAAGGTAACGAATTTTTTATTTTTATTTATTTCAAACTTCCTAACTAACAATACCTCTTGCTCACAGGTTCAGTCAACAAAGCATCTGGCTCGTAATCTTGTATTTGACTATAATTCTGGTTTCTATGTGCAATCACAGTATTTCTAGTTTCTTTAATTACTTCAGTACAAATGGGGTTCAAAATATCTTGTCTTATCGTGGAAGAACCGTGCCAGAGGTGTACGTTGAATCACACTTCCACACACACAGAACAGTTACATTTGTGCTTTCTTGTTTCATAGGTTTTATAATTGCTGGGGACTTAATTAATTAATTGTGTTAACGGAAATTTCCTTTCATTCTTTGTTGTTATTCTGTGCAGTCAGATTACGCACTAATATTATTCAGGGTCAACCGGTTACGAGACTGCGTAACCGCACAAACAGCGATTAAAATTAAAATCATTAGCATTCTATATTTAATTAAGCCCCCATGCAGTGTATCTGTTAAGCAAACTGCTGCTGTTGCTGCTGCTGCTCGTGTTTTTCCTCGTCTGGAGCAACACGTTCGGGAAACTGGAAATCTTCATGCACAAGTAATGAACTAGGGTCCTGCAAGAAACAGATGTACTTCACAAACAGAGGACGTGATTCTAAAACGGTTCACCAGTCACCTCCGCGAAATATCCGTGGTATCTGAAACACTGATTGTTGAAGCGTTGCACGATGAAGAACTGCATCCATATTATTAAACTTTAACAACAACGGCCAGAAGACCGCATTATTCGACTATGGTTTTGTGAATGCATTTTGCACCAAGTGCACATTTCATAAATATGGATTGACGAATCTGGCTTCACTCGTGAAGGTATGTCCAATTCCACAATAGCCACTATTGGTCGATACAAAGCCAATGTGTCACGTATGTACGTGGCTTTGAGGCACGCTTTGGCATAAACCTGTGGGCTGAAATGTGACGGGAGTGCTTTCGAGTCCTTGCCTATTGCCGGACAAGTGGAATGTGATCGTACGTGCGTTTGCGACAAATTGCCTGAGACATCAGAAAACGTTCCACTGATGTTTGGTGACAGCTACATTTTCAGCATGATGCTGCGCCGTGACGCTTCGGAATGAATCTGCGTAACTATTTAAATGAAGCGTTTCAAGGGGATTGGTTTGGTCATGGAGGTCCCATCTTCTGGCCTCCACGTTCACAGGATCTTAATCCACAAGATTTTTATTTGTGTGGGCACTTAAAGGAATAACTTTATAGTGCTCCACCCATGGATGTAGACGACCTAATAGCTGGCGTACTTGCCGCTTCAGCAGTGGTGAATGCAGATGTGTTGCGTAAGGTCCAGAAAAGTATACTCAAGCGAGTGGCGAAGTGTTTGAACATCTTCTCTAGAGTGAACGTTGCTCGTACGTGTAGGTACTGGCTATGTGAAGACAAGCGTGAACATTAAAGGTGCAGGATGGAATTATCATGCGTAGCGTAACGTGCAGTCTAGTGAAGCCTATCCATTGTCTTTTCGTTCCTCTTTGGATAAAGACGATGTTACTGTATCTACTATTATCTTCTGTTGGCTTTATTTGTGTAATGAATGAGAGGATGTGGTCGTTTACATCCGTGAGAACTTCACGTATATCTTAATCTTCAAACAAAGAAAACAGTAACATAAAGAAATACACAATTTACGGCGTTGTGGAGGTGTAAATTGGAAACAGTCTTAAGCTTTAACTTTAAAATATGACGATTCGCGCGACCGCGACTCTAACATGGACGGGTCCGCATATCCGTACCTCTAGGTTCAAATGGCTCTAAGCACTATATGGCTTAACATCTGAGGTCATCAGTCCCCTAGAACTTAGAACTACTTAAACCTAACTAACCTAAGGACATCACACACATACATGCCCGAGGCAGGATTCGAACCTGCGACCATAGCAGCAATGCGGTTCTGGACTGAAGCGTCTAGAACCGCTCGGCCACGGCGGCCGGCGTACCCCTCGGCAGCGACTCGCCTCACTGAGCTAATGGGACAGCTCCGGTGAATCACAGACTTCATGCTACCTGTTCTCAGAGATGCTGTGCGAAGTTACTGTGGGCTGATATTGGCTTACTGTCCGAATCGTGCAATAACGATTTATGTGGGACATTCGGATGTGACACTAGCCAGGTAGATACTGCCTAAAGAGACCTTTGGAGATAAGAGAACGACTTGTATGAACATCAAGAGCTCAGATGGAAACCCAGTTCTAAGCAAAGAAGGGAAAACAGAAAGGTGGAAGGAATATATAGAGGGTCTATAGAAGGGCGATGTACATGAGGACAATACTATGGAAATGGAAGAGGATGCAGATGAAGATGAAATGGGAGATATGATACTGCGTGAAGAGTTTGACAGAGCACTGAAAGACCTGAATCGAAACAAGGCCCCCGGAGTAGATAACATTCCATAGAACTACTGACAGCTTTGGGAGAGCCAGTCCTGACAAAACTCTACCATCTGGTGAGCAAGATGCATGAAACAGGTGAAATACCCTCAGACATCAAGAAGAATATAATAATTCAAATCTCAAAGAAAGCAGGTGTTGACAGATGTGAAAATTACCGAACTATCAGTTTAATAAGTCACAGCTGCAAAATACTAACGCGAATTCTTAACAGACGAATGGAAAAACTAGTAGAAGCCGACCTTGGGGAAGATCAGTTTGGATTCCGAAGAAGTGTTGGAACACGTGAAGCAATACTGACCTTACGACTTATCTTAGAAGCTAGATTAAGGAACGGCAAACCTACGTTTCTAGCATTTGTAGACTTAGAGAAAGCTTTTGACAATGTTGACTGGAATACTCTCTTTCAAATTCTGAAGGTGGCAGGGATAAAATACAGGGATCGAAAGGCTATTTACAATTTGTACAGAAACCAGGTGGCAGTTATAAGAGTCGAGGGGCATGAAAGGGAAGCAGTGGCTGGGAGGGGAGTGAGACAGAGTTGTAGCCTCTCCCAGATGTTGTTCAATCTGTATACTGAGCAAGCAGTGAAGGAAACAAAACAAAAATTCGGCGTAGGTATTGAAATCCATGGAGAAGAAATAAAAACTTTGAGGTTTGCCGATGACAACGTAATTCTGTCAGAGACAGCAAAGGACCTGGAAGAGCAATTGAACGGAATGGACAGTCTTGAAGGGAGGATATAAGATGAACATAAATAAAAGCAAAACGAAGATATTGGAATGTAGTCGAATTAAGCCGGTGACGCTGGGGGTATTAGATTAGGAAATGAGACACTTAAAGTAATAAAGGAGTTTTGCTATTTGGGGAGCAAAATAACTGATGATGGTCGAAATGGAGAGGATATAAAATGTAGACTGGCAATGGCAAGAAAAGCGTTTCTGAACAAGAAAAATTTGATAAACATCGAGTATAGATTTCAGTGTCAGGAAGTCATTTCTGAAAGTATTTGTATGGAGCGTAGCCATGTATGGAAGTGAAATATGGACGATAAATAGTTTGGACAAGAAGAGAATAGAAGTTTGACCGGTTGGTAGGATATGTTCTGAGGCATCAAGGGATCACAATTTTAGTATTGGAGGGCAGCGTGGAGGGTAAAAATCGTAGAGGGAGACCAAGAGATGAATACACTAAGCAGATTCAGAAGTATGTAGGTTGCAGTAGATATTGGGAGATGAAGAAGCTTGCGCAGGATAGAATAGCATGGAGAGCTGCATCAAACCAGTCTCGGAACTGAAGACCACAACAACAACAACATGTGTTTTTTAACACAAAAAAATGTTTTTTTAAATGGACCTCCTATATTTTTTCTTCAGCAATCCATAGCAGGACGAAGCACATACACAATGGCGTTGATTGCATCGCAATATTCCCATTACATCCCGAGATATTAAGACGCGAAGTTGACGCTTGAAACACCCGACATGCGCTGCTAGCGCACGTCCTGAGACTCAAGAGTGAACCCCATGCTGCCCGTAATCGCGATGTGATTGACATGCCTAATCACACTTCCATACTTATAAAGAGGTCCGAAACGAATAATACGGTCTGCTGCCATCCTGCATTAAAGCATAGGGTTAACGCCTGAGCCTCAGGACGTGCGCTAGCAGTGCATGTCGAGTGTTTCAAGCGTCAACTTCGCGTCTCAATATCTGGGGATGTAATGGGAATATATCGATGCAATCAACGCCATTGTGTATGTGCTTTGTCAGGCTATGGATTGCTGAAGAAAAAATAGAAGAGGGCCAATTAAAAAAACATAAGTTTTTGTTAAAAAGCACATATGCTTTCGTTTTAGAATGTTTCCAAATATGTACATACATGGGCCCCAGCCCTACATTGATACCGGTGATAGTCCCCTTCCAATAGCTGTTGTTGTTCCAGAGATATTTTGGGTGGACAAGATAGCTGGGACACCCTGTATATAATATATATGCCTCATTTTACAAGTAAAATGAACATGATACCTCTTATGGTTTTGAAGGAAAAAAGTTTATTCTTACACTAGTAAAATTTAACATTTTGTACATCAATTAATGTAAAACAGTTTCTGATTGTTTGGTGGTTCTCAATTTCCTGTAGTAACTCGTTACCATCTGTAGTACAAATTGAGCAAATTTCATGTTACTAACACCATTAGTTTATCAAATAATGGTACCTGAAAGTAAAAAAAAATGTTGTTTAAAGTTTAATATTGCATATCTAGGTATAGTTATTGATGAGAATTGTTTACCACTAATATTTTCCTGCACCATACTGAGCATCATCTGTCTCATACTGATCTTCTTTTCTTCTCTTGGTTCCTCTTCTTTTCTGTCTGGCTTCTTCCGTGCATTTTAAATTAGTTTTACGAGTTCTCTCTTTATCTATTTGAGCCAAGGATTTTGCAGTATTTCAACTAGGTTTTATGCCCGATGATTCCAAAACATCCAGTTTTCTAATTACAACATCACTGAAGCATAAAATAGCATCATAAACACCAAAATTTGAGGGTTGTAAGCTGAACAAATACAGTTTTAGGTAAACGGTTCCAAATGACAGAATTCGCACATTCATTTAAATTTTGGATATTCCAATGAAGACATTTCTTCAACAATGTATCTTTACAAAGGTCTTTAAATATGGGTTTAATTTCATTCATTACTGATGCAGGTAAAGAATGTTTGTCGTCATATCTGGCAGTTCTCCCGTACTTGCACCAAGTGTCGGGATCATTCGGGCAAAGAACATGCGCCAAGAAAACCATCACATCTCAAAAAAACTGTTTCACGCAGGAACGACCAGGCATTTCAAATATGCTAAAATCTAGATATCGAGTTTTTGAAGCCCACTTGCGTTCCGTCTTCCCATAACTCGCTTCCCAGATGATCTGTTCTTAGTTTATTATCAAGATACGCTGTCTATTCACGTTAATGTGACCACCTGTCAAAAGCCTTAAACAGCGAGGACCACTGCGACACGTGCAGGAACAGAACCAGTGAGGTACCGACAGGGATGTGGAGTCATGCAGACACCACTGCCGTGGACTGCTGCGCTACGTCTCTCGGTTGATGACCGATGGTGCGAGCAGATCCATCAAGGTAGTCTCACATATTCTCGATTAGGTTTAAATCCGGAGGCGTTTGGTTGCCAGAGGAGTGCGATAAACTCATGCTGGTGCTCTTCGAACGACGCATGTCAGGTGCAAGCGGTCTGACACGTCCTGCTAATAGATGGCACAGTGCCGAGGGAAAAAGAACTGCATGTGGGTGTGGACATGGTCCCCAAGGATATATGCTTACTTGCGTTCATCCTTGGTGCTTTCCAGAATGAGCAGCTCACCTAGAGAGTGAGGAGACACGGTTGGTAGCTCTGTAGCAGCAAGTGTTTGCGCACGTGCATAACTCCGGAACCTGTTGTCTATGGCCCGTGAAGCATCATAGGTATCTCGGCGCCGGCTTTGGATAGCTCTATTTTGTCATGCAAGGTATGCTTTAACCATGGCGGCACCCGAACAGTTGTCTTTTTGGAAATTCTTTCGATCTTTGCCCAAATTCCAACGATCCTGCCCTTTTTGACATCAGATAATTCCTCCGTTTTGGCACTACGACAAATAATGCGCCGGCCGCAATGGCCGAGCGGTTCTAGGCTCTTCAGTCTGGAACCGCGCGACCGCTACGGTCGCAGGTTCGACTCCTCCTCGGGCATGGATGCGTGTGTGTGTCGTCCTTAGCGAAAGTTACAGTTACATTAAGTAGTGTGTAAGCTTAGTGACCGATGAGCTAAGCAGTCTGGTCCAATAAGACCTTACCACAAATTTCCAATTGCAGATACTAAGGAACGTATATCGTAAACATCCTGCTGCTGATGAGAGCCGAAGGAAGTCCATTCACTTTGTTGACTCACGAAGCTTCTTTTACGCATATATCAATCAAACGAGGATCCACGCAGCACTGTGTTGTCATACGCATAACACCAATTCTCTGTAACTACGTGCAGTGGCGTGACTGTAAGTCGGTTGTCAGAATAAATTTACTTATTGCAGGTATCACATATAAAAGCCTTCTGAATACTGAACTCTGTTATTAAAAGAAGTGCCTGTACAAAGGAAAATTAGCTTTGTTCTTTCAGCACGTCAGAGTCCTTGCATGTTCCACCCAGCGTGGAGGATGTCACATAATTTTCCCTCATTGATATATGATCTTGTTCATTGGCAATCAAGCTCGCTACGCCTTATTTCATCATACTTTCGTTTTTGAGGATGAAACAAAAGGGGAGCTCTTTGCTGAGAAACTGAGCGCAAGAATCAAGCTAATATCTTGTACTATAAACAATGCTACCCTCATTATTGTACACCAAAAGGCTCTCACAAGAGCTGGGAGTAATGCGGAGTAGTGAGCTTCAACGTCGATTGAAGTAGATATTGAAGTTTCTTAAAGACTACTGAACACAATTTGAACATTATTTCAGTTAATTGTTTCAATAAGCTGCTTGATTTGTTCTAGATTCATTTAGTAAGGATTAGTAGACGCGTTACATTCTAACAGCTGCAACTGTGCATTGGTTGACAACGGGGCAAATGTTTATAGGAAACTGTTAACCCTAAACTGTCGCTTCTACCGCCTCATGAAAAACTTATAATTCCTCCTCAAACGCCATGAACAACAAGCATTTTTATACACTCATTTGGGTGCAGAATGTCGAGGAACATCTATTCTTTCCTGTTGTTCAAATGATCTGTTGTGCTCTTGTGGAGAGTCTGACGGAATGTTTTCGTTTAACAGTTTCCAATGGCTGTTAATGAAGCAGGTCTATCGGCGCATGCGCAGCGAGTCCGTGCCGAATGCCACATCCGGAGAACGGGATCCTTTCCGCGATCGGCAGTTTGCAGCGGATGGAAATGATGGCGGGATAGTCACTTAAAAGTCCATTAATTTTATATTTCAGCACCTGTTCATTTATACGTGAAAATTATAGAGGGTTCTACTTCAATTTTACAGCACGAAATTATACGTAACTTAGCTGCGGCTACAACTGATTCCTTTTGACTCCTGTACCCACAAATACTTCACGATTTCATTTAACCTCCTAAGACAGAATAGATATTTCATAATTTCATTTAGAGTGGACACTGAGATACTAATCTTCAAGAGCTATATAAACCATGGCGTAAATCAAATTACTACAGATGCCGCAAGAGTAAAGATATTGATTACATATGCAACGAGTAACGCCAAAGTTAAGTTTTGTAACGCTTGAATTATGAGCATATTACACATACACTAAGTGTACATTAAAACACTATGTTTAGTCCCGATTAAAAATATTTCATTGCACTACACGATGTATATCGGGCTCTCTGATTACATCTTAGAGCACAGTTTGTTTATTTACATAGGTTTCGCAGCTCGTGAATGAGGCGTGTTCCTGAAAATGTGCGTTGTTCGGTGTTAAATGAATAGACTGGGTTCATCACATGTAGTTCAGTAATTTTAAATACTTCCTGTTCAGTTGCAGAATTTTAATAGTGCCGTGTAATACTTCTAAGATCATACATTATATCTTCCCCAGCCTCATTCTTCGGCATACCTGTGGTCTGTAGTGATTCTTTTTGTATGCAATTGCATCTTTGGTGAGATAAAGTCTCACGCAGAATCATATTGCTGAAAATCATTAGACGTTACACTTGCAAATACAACAAATAATTCTCATATCTTCTCAGGGAGGTTTTCTTGTACGTTTATCGTCTTTCTTCCTGTTCTCTCGTAATCCGTTTCCTCGTTTATTTTCTTAATAGGAGTGTATATCAGCACGGTCAAGAGCAAATAATTATATTACTCCAAAACATGATAGCACACGACCCATCGTCTACCTTGCAATAAAACGCTCATGTATGTAAACGACAACAGTAAATTTTTCACAAACGTTTCCAGTATTAACTTTATTAATTCACTTCACAGAAGCTTACGTGGCAGTTGGGAAAAAAAAAGACCGGAAGAGCCTTAGCTTAATAAAATTTTCTTTTGCTTCTGTCAATAACATGGAATTTGGGAAGTCTTTTACACCTATTGAAACACACCTTACGCCTTCGGTCCGTCGACAGTGCGGTCATTAGAGACGGAGCACAAGCTCTGATTACGACGGGATGGTGAAGGAACTCGGCAGTGAACTTTTCAAATGAATCATCCCGACATTTACCTGAAGCTATTTAGGAAGATCACGGGAAATGTAGATCTGGATGGCAGACAGAGATTTGAACCGACGTCCCCCGGAATGCGAGTACAGCGTGCTAACAACAGCGCCACCTCTCTCGGTCCGTTATTGAATTGTCTTTTCATATTACAAAAGTCATGGGATACCTCCTTCTGCCCGGCGGAATGCAGCAACCCGACACGGTATGGACTCAAAAAGTTGTTGGAAATTCCCTGCAGAAATATTTAGCCATGTTGGCTCCATATCCATCCATAGTTGTGAAAGTGTTGTCGGGACAGAATTTTATAAACGAACTGACCTCTCGAATATGTCCCATAAATGTTCGGTGGGATACATTTTAGACGAACTGGATGATCAGATCATTCGCCCGTGTTGTCAAGATGTTCGTCAAACCGTTCGCGAACAAGTGTGGCCAGATGACATTCAAAAAAGCTCCATCGTTGTTTGGGAAAATGAAGTCCATAAAAGGCTACAAATGGCTGCCGTGTAGCGGAACATAACGATTTCTAGTCAGTGATCACTTCAGTCTGGTCAGACGACACAGTCCCATCCGTGTAAACACAGCGCACACGATTATGGAGCCACCACCAGATTGCCCAGTGTCTTGTTGACAATTTGGAACCATGGTTTCGTGGGTTCTGCGCCACACACTAACCGTACCATTACCCCTTACCAACTTAAATCGATACTTACCTGGTTTTCCAGTCGTCTATGGTCCAAGCGATAAGGTCACGTGCCCGGGAGAGGCGCTGCAGGCGATATTGTGCTGTTAGCAAAGACGTTTGCGTCAGTTGCCTGTTGACATAGCCCATTGACGTCAAATTCCGACGCACAGTCGTAAAGGATATGTTCGTCGCACATCCCATATTGTTTTCTGGGGTTACTTTACGCGGTGTTGCTTGTCTGTTAGCACCGACAACTGTACGCAAACGGCGCTGCTTTCGGTCGTTACGTGAAAGACGTCAGCGACTGCGTTGTTCGTAGTGAGAGGTAGTATTTGAAATTTTGTATTCTCGGCTCTCTCTTTACACTGTGAACCTAAGAACATTGATTTTCCTAAAAATTACCGAAAAGGAACGTTCCATGCGTCTAGCTCCAACTATTCTGTGTTCAAAGTCTGTTAACTCCTGTCGTCCGCCCATAAACGCTTCGGAAACCTTTTTGCATGAATCATGAGTACAAATAATAGCTCCGCCAATGAACTGCCTTTTAATAGCTCGTCTACGCGATACTACCGTCATCTGTACATGTGCATGCCTCTATCCCATGACTTGTGTCACTTCAGTCTATATTACGGCGTAATAAAAGCAGCAATAGCGTCTCAATAATTATAGCAAGAAGAACTGCGGTATGCCGGCCGGGGTGGCCGAGCGGTTCTAGGCGCTACAGCCTGAAACCGCGCGACCGGTACGGTCGCAGGTTCGAATCCTGCCTCGGGCATGGATGTGTGTGATGTCCTTAGGTTAGTTAGGTCTAAGTAGTTCTAAGTGTTATGGGACTGATGACTTCAGATGTGAAGTCCCATAGTGCTCAGAGCTATTTGAACTGTACTTCCTGACGAGGAGGCATTTCAGCAGATAACACACAAACTCAGAGACAATGTATTATGATCGTAATGAGTCAGTACAGCCGACTAGAAAATGTCACAGAGGTGCTCAGGAAATTAAGTATTTGCTAGAAAGGCGACGTCTTTCTCGCGAAACTTCTTTTCGTAGCTTGTAGAGTGTCAGTGTTCGAGGTATACGTTTCAGGACTGCTGCTGCCCCCCTCTCATATCATATCGTAGGGTTAAATATTTGCACAAGGGCGCATTACCGACTCATTCGGTTAGTCCCGTTTTCCATTGCTAAATAGTCAAATGTAATAAGTAATAGGATAGAAAACCGTGAGACGGAAAAAAGTGGTTCAAATGGCTCTGAGCACTATGGCACTTAACTGCTGTGGTCATTAGTCCCCTAGAACTTAGAACTACTTAAACCTAACTAACCTAAGGACATCACACACATCCATGCCCGAGACAGGATTCGAACCAGCGACAGTAGCGGTCACGCGGTTCCAGACTGTAGCGCCTAGAACCGTTTGGCCACCCCGGCCGGCACACACACACACACACACACACACACACACACACACAAAAGCAAAAACCACACGCACAAAAAACGAATCAGGGCTGAAGAAAGTGAACGCAGATCACTGATGATGGTTGGTGAAACGGAGATACGGTACAGGAAAATGGAGTGTGAGACGTGAAGAGAGGTGAAGAAAAGTAGGAAACGCTAATGTTCTTTTACAAGTATAAGAGTGCTCAGATTACATGTGTAAAGCAGCTGCGTTTCAGCAAACTGATTTGGTCTTTGTTACTGGGTGACAACATATCGTGTGGAGACTGATATTAGCTAGTTCCAGAAATGTATGGCTGCGAGTAAGAAGAAGCTGAAGATGCATCGTCGTAGATAATGCGTTTAACATGTCAGATCTCATAAATTTTACAGTTATGGTAGATTTTTAAGCAGGTGATACGGCGTTGCACGAGAAACTGGAAGGAGCAGACAGATATGGAGACGGTGCTATTTGTCTTGCAACAATTGCCACCGGAGATACAAGTACGTGCCAAAAAACAGACGTAATTTGGCAAGAGTTGGCAGACAGCTTTGGCGTACCTGTTGGATGTTCACGGCGGGATCCGGCGTGGAGCGCGTCCTCAGCTGCCGCAGTGACCTGCAAACGCGCACGAACCCGCGCGCACACCACCGAGCGACGGACACCACCGAGCGACGGAAGCCTCGCGCGTCGACTGCCGCCGTCTCTGCCCGCCACTGCCCAGAGGGGCCCAGGGGTGGGGCGAGGAAAGGCCCGCTGGCGAAACCGCGGCCATCACGCCCCATCACTTTCCCGGCCTCTCAGCCATTTCCTAGTCGCACGGCACGCTGTGATTGACCGTCAAACGGAAAGAGAGCGAACCATTCCGTAGGTTATCACTAAGGCCAGCTCCTCGCACAGCAAGCGGAAATGAGCGACAAGTGATGCGGGTCACACGATCCAATAACAAACAAGTCCGTAGAGCCGGCCGTTGTGACCGAGCGGTTCTAGGCGCTTCAATCTGGAACCGCACGACCACTACAGTCGCAGGTTCGAATCTTGCCTCCGGAATGGAAGTGTATGATGTAGTTCTAAGTTCTAGGAGACTGATGACCTCAGATGTTAAGTCCCATAGTACTTAGAGCCATTTTCCTTCTCATTGTCTGTGTCTCTCTGCCTCGTTGTCATCTCAAATGGTTATTGAGAGTTGGCAATACTCTCTTAGGATGTAAAGGTTGGCTACAGCGCGCATACACAAGCTCTGGAATCTTAAGACATGGTTGTCGCGCCTCGCAGCGCACTTATTAAGTAGTGGCAGTTTGGAAGCCAGTGTAAGAGCCCGCCTGCTGTGGTGGGCACATGTGTTGGGCAAGGGGTCGCCGCCGAGCTGCCGTACTGCCGTGTCCGCCAGCAGCGACACAGGATTTGATATTGAGTTGATATTTTTTATAATTTGCACCGCTCGTATTAATATAAAGGAAAGGGTTTGTGTATGTGCGTAGCAGCAGACGGTAATTTTGATAATGATAGGAGTTGAATTGTTAAGGTGAAACGATTGTTAGATTAAGTATTGATTTTTGTCACTGATTTCTTTTGTAATTGTCAGGGAATTGCTACACTATGTATTCAATTGAGAAGTATTTCAGTCTGTCTCAAGAGTTTGATTAATTTGTAATATTGCTTTAATGCCACTGGAGGCAGATTTACAAACGATGCGATTGTTCACATAGCTTCTAGCGTTTTGTTAATTGAATGAGAAAGAATCGCTTTCAGAATATAGTTTTTTGTTTGGGTTATCATTTATCGAGTTTACATTTGACCAAACCCTTTCTCTTGAATTATATGTAGTTGTAGTAAGCAGCAGCAGCCGCACCAACAGCAGGAGTCTCCGTACAGAACATGCATTGCACTCAGCATGAATAATAGGTTTTTTATGTTTTTGTTAAATAATGGAATGCAGCAGATCAAGCAGTGGCAGCAGAAAGACCAAGTAAGTTATTTGTTGCGCACAGGAGCAATAAAAAAAAGATAAAGTTTTGGCGATCTCTGTAATAGTAAAGTTAACAAGAGTACAAGCACGAGATGTTCAGTAGAAAACACGAGATAAGAAGATAGAGCTAGCAACTTTCATTCTGACCACTATGCGACTTAACATCTAAGGTCATCAGTCGCCTAGAACTAATTAAACCTAACTAACCTAAGGACATCACACACATCCATGCCCGAGGTAGGATTCGAATCTGCGACCATAGTGGTCGCTCGGTTCCAGACTGCAGCTCCTAGAACCGCACGGCCACTCCGGCCGGCTCATTATCTCATACTCTGTCTCTTATTATCACTGGCTTTCACCCACTTCGACTTCTCTTTCTCTTCACCATCCCCCCCTCCCCCCCCCCCCCCCCACTACCGCTGTTTCCTTCATTCTCTTGCTAGAAGTGTTCCGTCATTGTCAACTACGTTCCATTGCCGCTGTGACCCTCGCTTCCTCTCACACTGCCATTGACTCCTTCCTTCTTTCCATAACACAACCGTTTCTTCCAGTATTTATTATGTTTCTGTCTCTTTGCCACTGCCATATTTCTATGTGCTCATACTAGATTGTACGTGAAGAAGAAGGATAACTTCGAACATCTGTATCTTAAGATTATATAGTAAAAATTTCAGCCATTTTCTGTGCATAGCCGTCTCTGAATAACCGGTTGGATTTTGGTTCACTACTGACGGAGAAAAAATAGTAAGAAAATCCTTTTTGTGGATTTTTCCGAGGAACCAACTACGAACTAATGGTGCCTCCCTGAGTCCCAACAAGCGCAACGTAGACCACTGCAAACCCAAAAAGAACTAACCGAATTTCCCTATGTGCCTAAGCAAGAGTAAGTGTGCAGTATTCATACTTTGACCCTGTGCTGAAAGATAGTGACACTAAGGTGGGTATACAAATGATCCATCGCCCAAGGGCTGTCTCTACCTCTGTATCACAAATTGATCCGAGATATGAATATCGGAAATTCCAGTTTTTATGCGCGGCGTTTTCTAATATATTAGGTATGCAAGTTTTCGCATACATACCTAAAAAGAAAAGACGGCACATAGCCCCATCAGTGTCCAGTAGACTACGGAACTTAAAAGTTCTATCTGATGGGTGCGGAACCATCAGCATGAGTACGAGAGACTGCTACTAACAAGATTCTGGCTCGTGTGAAAGCCGGGGCGTTTCCAAATATTTTGTCGCCGGCCTTGGCGAGTAATGTGTTTGCTCCTTTCCGCCTGTCCCCTCCTTCCCAAAGAAATAACTCTAAGCTGTAACACGAAATTGTTTATATGAATAGTATGACGATCATGACGCCATCAGAAGGTGTTTTAATAAAGAGATTTGATTATAAAAATGAGGAGTCGGAAAACAACAAAATTATCAATTTATGTGTCAGAATTCTTCTTCTTTTGAAATGTAAATTATCACGTTATTGTTTTTTTCATTTGCCTGCAGTTGTGAGTCTGTACGGACGTGTCTTCTCTGTCACAGTGTTCGTTGCGAATCATTAGCGGACAGCGGCAGCTGGTAGGGCATTGTGGAACGCCGCGTGTCATTGTCGACCTTGACTGCAAAGGTAACGCTTGTATACTATGTCAGTCTTAAGACGAAACCACTAATAACGCAAAGGCACAGAAGAAAAGACGCATTTTGTTGTAAATTTGAGGTTTCAGGTCAAATTTGGTGCCCCTTCGGTTTCCGCATTTTATGTGGTAGCCTAGTTTCCCTGCATGCTCTTAGGAATGCGCTGGAAACCTTAAACTGTTTTCTATAAACAGATACTGCGGTTACTTTCAAACAAGATCATTTTATCATCCACGAGTACTGTAAGTAATCAGATGTAGAGTGATGTCAATGTAATAACCCAAATGTTGTTAAATATTAATGTATATGACGTTTGTGGATAAACAATTCGTGTGAACCTGATTGCTCAGTTTTTTACTTCTAGTATTCTTTTAGTGTGGATCAAGTTACGTCACAGCTATTACCTCGTATGACCTCAGGATATGCAAGAACCAAAATAGAAAGATTTCGTTGTATCAACGGTGCTGTTTGTGAACGGTATCATTGTCAAAAGTCTACAGCAAGAAGTCTTGAATATGGACCTTCAAAGTAGCTTCCCGTCCATCCTCAGCCCAAGAATTTCGTTGTTTTGCACTTCAGTTAATGACTCGGTCATTGTTGGAGAGTTGAATGTCAGCGTGAACTGTAAGAAACTAAAAGTACCGAACGTACTGAACGTTCTGAGAGCTTCTAATCTGATAGTCTGTGTTTCGTTGTAATTAGGAGCCAGATTATCAGTCGTGAACTAAGAGTTCCTTTTCAACAATACATCATTTGCTTTAGTATTCCTCGTCTGACCAAGATTTGCTACAGGTTATACGAGGTTCTCAGCCAAGTGGTGCAGCGGAACGTTCTCTTGTTCCCCCATAAATTCGCAGAAATTTGAGCCAAAAGGGGAAAGATCTGTAACAGCCCGTTTGAACACTTGTGTGAGAATTAAATGTGCTAAATTAAATTTAAAAAGACAAATTAGAAGAGCCAGTCGCACGAGCTGCGATACGCACTGTTCAGATAAATGTAAGCACGGTACATAATCAGCGTTGCACTGCCGTGAAGGTAATAATGGCTGTTGACTAAATAGCCCTCCACTGAACGCCCTAATACAAACACCTCTCAGAAACTTCAACAATGTCACGTTCTGGGTATTCGCTTAATTGATGAACCCTGAAAGAAAGTAGGAAATCAACCAAAGATATCCATCAATACTGTTCTGGTGTGATGGCAGAGTTCATGGGAACATTTCCTCGCTGACAACAACAGCACAAAAAGTAATCTTAGAGGCACATATAGGAATATATTTAAGAGAATTTTTACTTCTGTCTGAAACGCATGTTAGGGTTTCACATTCCGTCAACCTCGAAGTTGTTAGAGACAGTAATTTTACATAAAGGCCGGCCGCGGTGGTCTCGCGGTTCTAGGCGCGCAGTCCGGAACCGTGCGACTGCTACGGTCGCAGGTTCGAATCCTGCCTCCGGCATTGATGTGTGTGATGTCCTTAGGTTAGTTAGGTTTAAGTAGTTCTAACTTCTAGGGGACTAATGACCACAGCAGTTGAGTCCCATAGTGCTCAGAGCCATTTGAACCAATTTTACTTAAGAAACTGTCAAAAAAAAACTGTATGTGTGTAAAAAAAAACTCGGCAATAGTGCGGCCTAAACAAACATACATCGATTAGAGGCTACTGCTGGATTTCTTCCAAATCAGGTGCGTACAGACCGGAACTTCATCCAATGGAATCGTACTATGAACTCCCACGAATTCAGTTTCACACCGTTGCTTATCCTATATATGGAGAACGCTAGAGGAATTTTCTAGTTTGCACCATTTTCTTGGGTCTGGGAAATGCGTTAGAAGTTCTGTAATGTTTATGGCGTTCATAACGTCATTTCCAGTGGATTATAGGAAAGAAGGGTGACAGGTAAGGTCGATGAAAACGTTACAGATCATATTGGCACCATGTCGCAGGTATTGTTTCCAGAACTCTTTTGGTTGCCCCGCTTATATTATTGGAAATACACCACATATTGTCTGAGAAGGGAAGCATAATTCCTCCTTGATTTCGAAAATCCAGGAAACGAGTTTTATGAAACTGTTGTGGTGTTTTTGGACACAAAAGGCCGGCCGGCCATTGACCTCCACCTGTGCGAATGCGCACGCTTTGCCCGAACTGTTATGTTACGGGAATCGTCACTTTAAGTTGGCGCGAGTAATGAATGAATGGGCAAATATCCTTTACGAACATTACGAATGTACGCTGTGGACAGTTGGTAATGTGGGTCTCACGGGAAGCGATAAGTCCCTGCAGTCGCACTATTCTCTGTGCTCTCGGAGGCTCAGATGGATAGAGCGCCTGCATGTAAGCAGGAGATCCCGGGTTCGAGTCGCGGTCGAGTCATACGTTTTCAGCTGTCCCCATTGAGGTATATCAACAACACCTGTTGGCAGCTGAGGGTTTCGATTAATTATCATTTCTTTCTAGAGAAGCTGCATGGTCATCATTGGTATCTGTTCTTTCAGAGCAGTTACTATCTTCATAAAGAACAAGCATCCGTTAGTACACTTATTTTGTTTAACTACCAACTTTATCCCCTCATCAACTCATTTTCACAGAATACTCTCTGTAAGTACGAATGTGTGAGTGTATGTAATTCAAATCTGCCTGTAAGAGAAACAGAGACACTCTTGTGCTTTCAGGTAGTGTAATGCGAGCTTTGCTGAAGCTCTCCAGTGAAGCTTAGCAAGGGGCTTATTTTTGAGTCAGAACCTTCCCGTTAGTTTCTCTAAGAAATACTGGTAGTGGTACACCCCCCCCCCCCCCCCCCACACCCTACAGTAAAGAATGCTCTTTACGTGAACGCCATTGGCTGGTCTGTTTGAGAGTTTTTCTCCCTGCTATGGCTCGCTGAACCACTGGATATCCACCCCTAACCTTTTAAAACAAAGTGGTCTTCCGGGCAACGGCCAAGAGCGTGGACGTTCTTCGGAACATGCACTGGTACAATTTTGTTTCGGTTAGTGAGGACAGACACCTTTCTTTTGTGAGGAAACTGCTTCCTTAATTACACTAAACGTTTTTCGAGTAATTTTTGCGAAAGATGCCTGTACTTGATTCCTCGATTTATTCGTACCAATATGGACCCCGTCCTATCAGCACTGAGGTTTATTTACTTGAAAATCACATTGAGTTTGTTTAAAAGCAGTGCTTTTTTCATTTGATATTAATTAATTGCATGTAAGGTTACTAGCGTATTTTTTGGCATTCAGTGATGTGAGCTCTATTGTTACTCGATGTGTCATACTTCATATTTGTACGCTGGATATTTTTCAAGGAGAAGTTTTCGATAGTCGATATGTCCCGCCACAGAGGTTCTGAATACAAGCAATGTGATCTTCGTTTGTCAGCAGCACTGTTGCCAGCAGCATTGAGTGAGAAGTAAGTGAGGCAGTCGGGTGTTAGTTATACTCCTATGCGGTCTAGAAATAACTTGCAGAACACAGAGATGTAAATGCAAAGGATGTTACTTTTTGGAAATATGATTTGGTAAAGATGTATTTGAGAAATGAAGCTTTTCTGGTGATGATATCTCTACATTGCTTGCTCACCAGTGATTTATCATGAGATTGAGAAAGACAAATATTTAGCGGTTTTCTCTTCTGTTAGTTTGATTATTGAGACGAGATTACACAAAATCATCTGTTCACATAGTCTGCGCTCAGAATTATGGAGTCACAACTCTTTCACCATTCACTGCAGTCATATTTTTTATAAAAAATGACTTTCTTAAGATGATTATAATTGCGAAGGAATGAGAGTTTGCCAAACAGTCCCATTTTCAATCACTTAATAAGTCGAATTTCTACCACCGTCTGCCAAGAAAGTGTTGCTTTCAAATTGTGTGTTGTCACTCTGAACTGAGCGGAAACAGCATAACGTGTCTAGCCGCTTTTTTTGCGTAGCACTCGTGGAGGTTTTTCTTTAGCTGGTTTTCTACTGCGCTGCGTGTTTTTATTTTCGCCACTTTCGAGCAGTACCGACTTTCCGTTGCCGCAAGGTAAGTCATCAAAGTTATCAGTTTAATATCAGCCAGAACATAATAAGACAATCTACATTTAAGCTTTGCATTTCAAAACTATTACCAGGTTTTGTTTAGGTAAAGTCTTATTCGTTGAGTGTAGCGTTACATTTGCGTGTATGTCATCTAATGTTTGGAATTTTATTTAGTCTGTTTGCGTACATTAATTTACAGGGCATTTTAATAGAAGCATTTTGGATATTTATTCTTTCAAAATTCGTTTTCTAATTTTATGTATAACGTTTATTCTGTTAATTTTGTGTGTTGCAAGTGAAAGTCACATACTGTGACGTCACACATTGTACTAACGTTCACTGCACTCGCCTATGTAGACAGGACAGCTTGTTTAGTATACAGTTTTACGTTACCGGATTATGTTTGATAAAAGTTAATTGCAATACAGTTGTTCAGCTTCAGTTGGATTTGACAACTCTTTTTATCTTATAGGGTTTTTGTAATCACACCACTTGCCTTGTTCAGGTTCACGTACAACACAGACATACACAAAGTTAAAGAATAACAAACCAGTCCAGTTTACAACGCGCAAGAACAACACATCAGACACTTCTACTAAAATTGGCGGGAGAGCCTTGACTTCCACTTGAGTCACTTGTAGCGCAATCTGTCTCCGCGCACGATTAAATAGTGGTGGAGGAGGTTTTGTCCCTTTCTGTTACTAAGTTGCGTGTCTCCTTTCCAACATTAGTGTGGGCTTATTCTCCCTTTTTGTGTGGATTCTCTACTCTGATATCACCACCTGTGACGTCATTCGCCTGGTGTTTGCCTTGCAATTCTATGTAAGCCTAAGCGAGGGAATAAGTAGGGATTATTGTTAACCTAATGCTAGCCCTTTTATCCCATATGGTTTATCAACCACTGAAGTAAATTCACATTCTTAATCGGAGTTGCCTTTCAAATGTCTCCCTCCCCCATGTATCCACATGTCCTTTAAATCTTCGAGCGAAAGCAGCTAATTTCAAGTGAATTTCTAATCAGATTTTATTCATAACGAATGTCTCTGCGAAGGAAATTTCTTCTTAGTGCAGCCGAGCCGTATTACTGGGGTCTAACAGTTGCATAAGCTAATTTTAAGGCCTTGGTAAAATAGTCCAGCCGGAAGACACACCACGCATGGTGGCTAATAGTAAAACGAGAGTTATTTGCTCCCTTATTTCAATACGCCAGGGTAAGCATCAAAGTCCATGCTATACGGCAGCTTGCGCTACTGCTTATGTATAATAATAACCAGTCTTCGTGCGTTATTTTCTTCACGCAGAGCGAGGTCAGAGTTAAACGAGAGTAATAGTGAGCTTGTATATCATTTTTTTCGCCGTATTAGAAACAGAGAAAGAACCTTCCACTCTGAGGTTCCTGCAAGCTTTTAAGTAAAAAAAAAAAAAAAAAAAAAGTTGTGTGACACGGACCTCCCGTAGGGTAGACCGTTCGCCTGGTGCAAGTCTTTCGATTTGACGCCACTTCGGCGGAGACTTGCTCGTCGATGGGGATGAAATGATGATTAGGACAACACAACACCCAGTCCCTGAGCGGAGAAAATCTCCGACCCAGCCGGGAATCGAACCTGGTCCCTTAGGATTGACATTCCGGTGAAATTCGTTTCAGTTCGTCGATGATCAATTAACTCAGTTTTTATTTATTATAGAGGGCAGCTAAACCTCTGACCGAACACTCTGAGTTAACGTACCGGCTATCACTCAGCTACCGGGGGTGGACAACTCTTAAGTAAAAATTAAAATAGGATTAGTAGCCTTGCAGTTTAAATTACGTGAAGTTGCGCTATAATTTTGGAATGGCAAAACGAAGAGTTTGGTTAAAATTTGGTGCTAATGCAATTAATAAACAGAAGATCAAATTTATAAAGTGATCAGGTTGTTAAGTATGAAGGTAGTACGCACGATGTAATTAATTCAACTCACTAACCTAAACATAATCTTTTTGATCAATTTAAATCTGCGCTACTATCCATACTACGCCGTTAACTCTAGCCGATGTTCATCATCTTACTTCTAGTAGATTACGTAGAAATCACAAACTACTTGTTTGCAAATTTCTAATAATAAATACGAAATTTCGACTTACAACTGGATGACAATATCAAATGTATTCGTCAAGAATGGAGACCATGTTTCGTTCTGTGTCAGACTATAAATCCAAATGTTCAGGGCTCGATCTTAGCTTATTGTCTAGCTCTTTATTTCTTTAAATTTCACGTTCCCCAATAACTTGCTGGATGAATCAGTCCTCTGGTCGATGGATAATAGTAATGTCTCATATCCTGTAAAACAATGGAGGTAAAAATATAGGAAGATGGCGGATCCATGCAGAGAGCAGACATTGGTTGAAGCCAGCGGGCGGGGTAGTCTGCAGTCTTGTAAAGAACAAGACAATGGTTTCTCTCTCAAAACACGGTGTGGAACTTGGTTTCTCTTCTTAAAGCCACTGAACTGACAGTCATATATTACTCTGTACTTAAATACAAATACTTTCGTGGAGGCATAGTAATAATCAGAGAGACGATAACATAATTTATTATTGCGAAATTTCATTCGTTCAGCATTGACTACATCGCAGCTAAACAGCCGATCGTTTTAATGAACTATTAGCTGTAATAGTTAACAGTACAAACGGCATAAAATACTTCTGAACATTTCACTGCCAAAATGTGCGACTTTCATGATGTAAGCACTGAAATTAAGGTTTTTAATCAGAGGTACACGGACAGTACTGTATAAAAATCGTTGAGCTTAGGTGCAGTTGAGCAGTACCACTAAAATTAAAACAGTTGAATGCCAAGAAAAGCCTATCTTTGTCTCTCCCACACAGTTTACCCCCTTCTAAAAATTCATTCTAGATACAGTCAATTTCGTTTGACAATTTTGCACACCCCGGAATATATATTTCACTTCTGATTTTAGCTTACCATTGAAATCACTATTGTACTTATGTGCAGCCATGATGCCTGTAAACATAATTTTCTACAATAAGGTATCGTTTTATATTCAACGATATAACACTCCAGTGATTCGTGAAATTAAACCTTTATTTCACAAACAAAACAAACTTTCAGCTTATTAACCAGCTTAGATTATTTCATATATAGTTCGATTTCCTTCAAAGATAATTGGTTGAGCCCTACTGTATTTGCATTCACTTTTGTTTCTGTGAGAAAAAGACTTTCGGTTTTCTCATGCCATGAACCATAGTGGACTAATACCAAGTGACTGTCAAGTGGCCATTGAAGTCTCACGTCAGCACTCAAGTCCAGAAAAAAATAGTGTTAAACAGTTACTTATTCTACACTAACTATTAAATTAACTGACTTCTGTGGATATACATAAAGCATTACTTGCGAAATCAGGTGCCCCACCTTGATATCACTTGATGTATTAGGATGTGGTCGTGACAACTCTTAATTTAGGCTACAATGAATTTGTTGTTAAGCACTACAATACCATTCATCTCTATAGTTCTTCTCCTGCAAGGTCTTTATTCCATGACTCAAATGACTATTTCGCTGCTTGAGGCATTCTTTTGGCTGCGGAGAAGCTTGATTTACTTCCTGTTTTGCATATTTGTTTCACAGACAGCATAGAACTTTCTCTTGATATGAAGAGTGGCCTGAGGCAGTGTGTCTAAATTGGGGGGAACGTCATCTGGCAACACTAAAACACAAACAGATGCTTAAAATTAGCATTACATGTCAAAATCTTCGATGCACATGAATTATTATTACTTTCTGCAGAAGTGGTGTCCAAAATAAACAACGCTCTTCCAACACAACAATTAGTGAAGAGTAGAATAATCACATAAGAAAAAAATAGGAAAGAATTGTGTTGAAAATTTTAAATCAATAATTTGTTGACTAGTCACGACATTCACACACTGGATCAACTCAAATGTTAACATTTAAGTAAAGTAAACAATGCATTGACAACTGTTGTGACACAAGCTGTCAACAGCAGCGGAAAGCAAATATAACATCGAATAAATACTTATCATACATCTTGCTTTTGGCACCTACAAGCACAGAGAAGTAAAGTAACATTATTGCAAATCATTCTACTGCATTACCGATACTTATGGAAATAATTAGAATCGTAAAACTAAGCAGTGTCTTATTTATACTTTAGACCTATAAAATTACGGCACTGTTAGCTTCTAAAATGAGTATATGATCTCAGAACACGAATGTTGAGAAAGTAAATCACTCAACACTTCTTGGTGACCTCTGATAAACGTATTTCATACAGAAACATAAAGTTGGTATCTATGAATTAATGTACCTTTTGCAAAAGTTTTCGATGAGCAGAAAAAATTAATGGCACAGCATATTGTGTTCCATGTAGACTCTCGCCAGTTCTTTCTCTGCATTCCCCCATACAGCTTTCTCAAGCTTCATCTTTCGAAAATCTGAAATCGATGAGAGACAAACATGCCACACTACAAATAAAGAAGTAGCACAAATTTATCCGCAATAACAGTGGCCAAATAACACATTAGCGAGACACCTTACACATGAAATGTTATCCTTTTAGTTTTCGTGTCACAATCGGTACGATTTGTGCATCCAAACACTACTAGGGACAACCCTATGCACACAAGCTTTGAAGAGCGGTATTTTGTGGCCACCCAATGAATATCTCGGCTTCTCTGTTGTGATGTCAGGGCCTCTCATATTTTATACCACCATGAGTAAAACACTGCTTCTGGTAGGTAACTGCCATGTTATCCCATGTGCTACGCTGAGCAAATGTCGATCTGTAGTATTGTTGGCATGGTTTTTTTGCATTCTTCGATTATCACAAGTTTTCAGAAATTTTCATTATTATTAAGACATGATAGTTTGTGTGGCATTTAGTTCAAACGATGGACTAGTTTAGGTCCAATTTAGGCCATCTTCAGGCAAAATCCATAGCAAAAGCTCTGTTTCATGTGCAAGTGGCAGCATTTTAGGTAGCCGATAAGATGCACCGTAAACGTATGTGCACGGAACGCTCTACACTGAAACTATGGTTTTCACATGCAGTAACTTGTACCTAGCCGAAACTGGCTACAATTTTCGAATGTAAGGCAGCTGCTTCCTGTTACTATACAATAATAAACTTTCATACCATGTATCGCAGAATGTCCTGACCGTTTTTCAGTGACAGAAATATTTAAATTTTAATGAGATGTACATCTACAGCTACGTCTTTACTTCAGAGCCACATTAAGGCGTGTGGCGCAGGCTATTTTGTATTCTGTCTTGGATGGTTCGCGTGAGCCTGCCTCTGTGACCGAGCGGTTCTAGGTGCTTCAGTCGCAGGTTCGAATCCTACCTCGGGCATGGATGTGTGCAGGTTAGTTAGGTTTCAATAGGTCTAAGTCTAGAGGAATGACGACTGCAGATGTTAAGTCCTATAGTGCTTCGAGCCATTTGAACCATTTTTTGGTTCGCATGAAGAACGATTGCTAGAAGCCTCTGTATGGGCTCCAATCTCTCTAATTTCTTCTTGATGATCTTTTCGTGAGACATATGTAGGAGGAAGTGATGTATTGTTTGACCCTTCTAGGAACGGGCGCTCTTTTCACAGTAGACCACAGCATGATCTAGAAGACCTCTCTGGCAGCATCTGTCACAGGAGTTGAGTGAACGTCTCTGTGATGCTTCCATACTAACTAAATGAACCTGTAAAGCAGTGTGCTGCTCTTCTTTGGATCTTCTCTATGTCCGCTATCAGTCCTACGTGGTAGGAATCCCAAAATAACGAGCAACATTCAAGTATTTATCGGACGAGTGTTTTGTAAGCTACTTCCTTTGTTGATGGATATTTCCTGAGGATTCTTCCAATGATTCTCAGTCTGCCATATGCCCTAGCCGCGATTAATTTTATGTAGCGTTCCACTTCAGATCCTTTCGTACGCATACTCCTAGATATTTCATGGCAGTAACTGCTTCCAGTAACTGCCTTTGCTATCGTGCGACTACACATAAAATGGTCTGGGTAGAAAACTTCTGCAAAAAATACCTAAAATGGCGGAAAAGGGAATTTTGACCACACACAAAATATTTTCATATTTGACTTAAACAAGTAATTTTTTAGTGTTTGTTAACCCATACTTTATTTCCAGTAATCACAACAATTATTTACAATTATAAATAATAATTTAAACTCACATGTGTTTTACATAACGCTATGTATTAATTTTCACTCAAGTCATTTGAAGCTGCTAGACGCACTTAGCACAGGTGATTTCTGTTTTATGCGCACCTTTTGTGAACACGGCTTTGTGGCACTTTACACAATTTTCACTGGTCTGGTTGCCTTTGCAGAGGCTGGTTTGGCACTTCTTCTAGGTGATTTCAGTTCCATATCCTCTTTCTTTGCCTGATGTTCTTGCTCTTTCGTTCCCCTGAGTTCATTTGCCAATTGAAGTATGAACTTATTCCTATCGATTTTCCTGTTCGTTTTATGTTATAAATGACCCATGCATTTATTGCCACCATGTCCAGTACATTGTAGAAGATATGCATTGGCCGTCTCCTACATGCATCCTTCATAGTATATTTATGGGTCTTTCGATCAACCACGTCCATTCCGTATCTTGTTGCATTGTAAATGTTAGGGTTTCAGGTTTTTGATTTCCTTCCTTGCTCCTCGCCACTACAGTGTGCAGCATACTCAGAAGAATGACATTTTTATTCTTATTTCGTTAGTACAAAGTCAAGGTGCAGTCTGTGTTGCCACTATTGTGCAGTATTGTGGTAAAGTGTATTTCATAATTTACTTCTTCGGGGATTTCACGGCGGATCTTGTTCATTGTACCAATTAATAAAGTTTTCTTTTCTTTGAGTTTCTTAGCGAATTGAGAAGACGGAAAGAAGTTGTCTGTGGTCACATTTCATCCTTAATTTACAAATGGCTCCATCAGACGCAGAACAATGTACTCCCCAAGTGGTTCTTTTCCCTATGCGTGTCCTCTTTGCTTGGTATGGGAAAGCATCAACAAAAAAATGGTTCAAATGGCTCTGAGCACTATGGGACAACATCTGAGGTCATCAGTCCCCTAGAACTTAGCACTACCTAAACCTAACTAACCTAAGGACTTCACACACATCCATGCCCGAGGCAGGATTCGAACCTGCGACCGGTTACATCAACAGCCAACCAGTATTTGTGACCATATTTGTCTGGTTTGTTGGACATGAATTGAGCAAACCTGCATCTTACATTGCTTGTTAGCAGTTACTTGTCAATGATTATACTGTTTTCAAGGAACTTTACCCAAATTTCAGATACAAGAGCGAATTTGTTGGCTGCTAGGAGTTCAGCCCATATCGATTTTTTATCAAAACGGAGAAATCTGAGAAGCTCCTGAAATCTGACCCTTAGCGTAATGTTCTTGATAAAATCAGGCCCTCAAGAACGCGACCAGAGATCATCCACAGACATAGCTTCTTTGTACAATACCCCCCGAACATACATGATGGCTATCAGTTTCTCCAGTTTCTCAAGTGACCCAGTCCAGACATTGTTTTTAGTTACTGCTTTTCGAGCATACAATTCTGTGTATTTTTTCATGAGACGTAGCATTGCTTCATTAAAAATTAGGCGGAAGGCACTGATGACAGAGCCGTTTACTCATTGGCAATCATAAGCAGTGGGACCTCCTCTCTCCTTCAGAACATTCACAGCTGACCGATTTCCAGAAGATAAATAATTTCCAATCTCCCATACGATTCCATCCCTTGCATTCATCTTTGTAGACGCTTCCAACTGTACCTACTGTCGTGAGAGAGGTGATGATTGACGTATCAGCATGTAAATCCTCTTCCATTACTCTCTCCTCCTTCACAACGTTTTCATCTTCACTTGTGTCACCTACATAATCATCATCTTCATCAGTGAAGTCAATTTCCGATTCAGCTTCGAAATTCTGTAAGAGTTATAACACTACCTGTTCGAAAACGTGTTTCACAGACGAAGACTGCCTGAGTTACACAACATAAGCTGTGGCGCGCTGGAATGTACACGTGCGACAATGAGGAACAGCTGCTCTGCGTTACTGCTCACTATTGTCACTATATTGTTGGATAATTTACTTATATTCAAAAGAGAAACCACAGTGTGGTCAAATTGACCCATTCCACCGTTCTAGGTATACTGAGTGAAATGGCGAAGAAAATTAAAATATTTCGTAAATACTAAAACATCTTCAGAAAGAGGAGAAAAATTAGAAAAATTCATATAATTTCATTAACGAAGTAAATAAATTGGATATGATAATCACCGAAAACGTTGACAGGGATCATTTTGACCCCTTTTAGTGCTAAGTTAACTTCAGTTGTGTGTAAGATTAGGGACCGATGACCTCAGCAGTTTGGTCCCATATGTACTTACCCCTAATTTTAAAAAAATCTGTACGCTCGTATTCTGTTCATTAGACGGCAGATTGGAACTGTATCGAATGCCCTCCGGAAGTCAAGGAATACGGCACCTGCTTGAGCACCTTTATCTACTGCTTTCTAGGTCTCGTGAACGAAAAGTGCGAGCTATGTTTTCGGAACTCATGTTGATTCCAACAGAAGAGATTTCGTTAAAATTACAGAGAGTCGAATACGCAGATTTACCTGTTGTTCAGCAAATTTAAACTCAAATGCACGGGAAGAACAGCCCCGGAGGCCGTGGTACAGGTGCTGAAATTTGTGGGACCATCGCAATAGTTTTCCCGGGCTTTCCAAAGGTCCGTTCATGTCAGTTTTCGTACGGTTACATCAAGAGGTCACCGTGAAATTTTTCCCTTTCCTGTACTGTAGTTTCTAATGAATTTACAGGCAATTAAAACCCAACAAATTGAGGAGGAAAGTTTCCTTCGGGAGATTACCATCTTCATTAGTCCAATAAACGAAAGCGCATGTTGAGGGCAACAGAGGGCTTCGTAAGTTTGAATTGTATGTCTGTCGAAATATTCTCTTTTTTGAATAACGAAAGGGCTATGTTGTGGTGCAATGATTTTTTACAAAATTCCGTCTCGTCATTTCACGAAGTGGAAAACTTCAAATGACGAATCCGTTACTTGACAAGTAAATTCGACGAATGAAGTTTGTTCCATAATACAGACTTTCTTCATGTACACACACTCATTTTACGATATGTCTAACCTTCTGGTGTGTAATATAGCCCACATCTCGTGGTCGTGCGTTAGCGTTCTCGCTTCCCACGCTCGGATTCCCTGCGGGGTCAGGGATTTTCTCTGCCTCGTGATGGCTGGGTGTTGTTTGATGTCCTTAGGTTAGTTAGGTTTAAGTAGTTCTAAGTTCTAGGGGACTGATGACCATAGATGTTAAGTCCCATAATGCTCAGAGCCATTTGAACCATTTTTTTGTGTAATATATGGTTCAGGTGAATATCGCTGTGGCAATTGAGCACTGGTTGTGTTTATTGTCCTATTCGCACACTCATACCTCGCCTGCTGTTTTCGTACACTATAGGATGCACCACTTCCATTTTTCTCATAGTAGTCCTGGCAAAGTTCGTTACTACTCTCTTGCATTTCACAAGCACTTCATAAATCGTCCGGGCCGCTCTTAAAATCCTATTAACACTAACTGTTTTCCCTTATCTGCATTAGCAGATGTCACGGCGAATTTTCATGGCTGATGGCGCTGTTAGTAATCTCATTCGTTGTCCATTGCGGTCCTTATAAAACAGTTCTCCACATCCACATTATTCAGCTGAGGAATTGTAATTGATATTACTGGTGTACCGCTCGCGAAAGTACCACTCACCACAGTTAACACTTCCACAGTCTCATGGTTTCTTAAACACCGTCAACAGTCTCACCATTGGGCGTATGGTATCCAGTGCTGGACCGACTTTTCCATGCATTAAAGGTATTCATCTGTACGTATGCATGTCACTCCTGCATATTTTCTAATGTTATCCAGCCACCTCCCATCAATACACTGTGCGTTGTACTCCAGTGGCAGAGACTGTATAGAATACTTGAAGCACTAAAATTTTTCTCTCTTTCTTTATTAATCCAGTCTCGCACCTTTTTGAAAAGTAAAGCTGCTTGCCTGATCCGATTGTATACGGAAGTATCTTGGTTTATTTCACCTATTTCTAGCAATTTCCTGTACACCCGCATCAGATTGATTGAAAATGATATTTAACTCATAATTAATTAGACTAATGGCTCCCAGTCAAAACATTAATCACAATACTCCCATCAGTTTGCAAATGCTCCTTGACTTCCGTTTTTTTTGGAGTACCACATTCAACTTACATAAAGGGGCTGTCTGCCTAAGATATCGCAGCGCCAATCGTATCATAATGCTACAAAGATACCAACAATTGTTCCATATGTACATTCCAAAACATAGGTACACTCGGATCGAGGAGGGTTACCAGTTATTTATTACTTATCTGTCCGGAGGAGACAGACTAATCATGCAGTGTCTGGAGAACTTCGTTTATGATGGACTGTCTTTCGAGGACGGTGACGTTTGGTAATTCATAAATAACTTAGACTTTCAGTCACTGTTTAAGCCTACAACGTATGTAGATGGTCATAACATTACAGTGTTTTAATGGCATGATCATTGAAACATATAATGAACTTCAATAAAGAGTGAGTGAAGTAGAAATTTGCCGTTGTACACTTTGTTACATTAGCCTCCAAGACAGCGATTTAGTGGCCACTGACACTGTAATAAACGAGCTTTAGAAACATACGTCGTACCATGCTCTTCCTACCTGAAAAGTCACACCGCTATAAAGACTTATGTAAATGTCAGCGATTCATTGCAAGAATAATTCGTCACTCGGGAAAATTACTAAACACAACTCTTACAGGAATGATTTCTCTGATAATATTTCTTTACTTTTTAAATAAACACGTTACTCCAATTTTTATCAGTTAGCTACCTACGCTCCCAAATGCAAACAAACACTTATATGAGGAATTCAACATATTGTTAGCACAAAAAATTTTATTGCGATGTTGTAGACTCATATTGCCCAAAGGAGAGAAATTACCTGATTGCTAAATGATGACGTAATGTATTTTCAAAATATAATGTACCGCCTATGAAGGGAAGTTACTATCTTTAAGCATCTGCAGCTGACTTACATATGAAAAACCAGCGCCACAGAGCGATCAAGAGCACCTATTTCATTCAGAGGAATTATTGAAATAAGATGTAGCACCCATGTATCTGTGAGCATGTTTTAACTTATATTTAAGTAGAATCATGGGTCAAAGAAGTAGCCTTAATGAATTAAAAATATTACTTTTCTGTATAATAAAGAAAAACAGTATAAAAAATAAAAGCTGCCTGTTTGAATGGGCATGTTATGAAACATCTGTGAAAAAACAAACTCTACAGCTGAAACGCTCTCGCTCGTGTATTATCACCTTGATGTGGAGAGTCAGGTTGAGGGGGAGAAGAGGGAGAAAGGGAGAGGTAACAGAAAGGATGGGGGAGGAGGAATGAAGGGTACGCTGTTGGGGCCAACAGGGGACTAGAGATCTTGATGAAGGACAATTTGTGAGAGGAGGGATTAGCGGAAGAGGACGGGGTACAATAAGACAGGGAGAAGAGGATATGGATGAGTGCAGGGAGAGGATGGGGTGAAAGAGGAGGATGGACAAACAGTGATGTGAGGTCGATCGGGTAGGAAGCTGTGGATGTCAATACAGTGTGGGGAGACAAGGGGGATGAGACATGACAAGGGGAGGGGGTGATTAGGGTGATGAGGTGGAACAAGGGATTTACTTTATGAGGGGGACAAATGGAGGACTAGGAGGAAAACAAGTGGGAGGAACTGGGATTGAATGGGGTGTTGGGTGGGGTGAAGAGAGAGAGGTGGTCGAAGGAAGGAGGAAGAGAGGGGTGATGAGGGAGGAAAGAGGTGATGGAAAGGAAAGCGTAGAATGATAGGGAGGAGGAGGAACCGGATGGAAAGGGGGCTAGAAGAGGGGGCAGGACGCGTGGGAAGGAGGAAGGAAGAGAAGAACATTATCAGGTAAAAATTCATGGGAGTGAACGAGATTGTGTAACAAGAATTGCTGTCATTCTTATTTCTATTCTCGTTGTGTATCAGAATCTTTATTGCAAGCAGTAGGTAATAATACGAGATTACGCTGATGAAGAAACATTAATATTGTACATGCCTTGTGGATTATGAGGTCTACCCAAAAAAGACATTTTTTCTGAATAATGTTTTTACTTAACCAACAAAGGTTTACGTCTCGTCTAATTAACGCTACTTGACTCCTCTGTTTACCAACTGTTCCCATCGGCGTATCCACTGGATCATAAAGTCAGCTTGATCAGGGAGTTCTTTGGAGCCACACAGTGATCAGTCGAGCAGCAAACATTGCCGCTATTTAATGCGTGTTTAAAGTTCCAGCAAAAATCTCACAACGAGATGCAAATGAAATTTACCCTTTTTATGCTGATTCTCTAATAGCCGCCTCTTGATTTTTTAGACAAGAGCGCCACCAATCGGTGTCGAAAGTCTCTGTAGTCCAGCTCCATGTTCAAGTGATTAATGCCCACTTTTAAATTCGACCATGATCATAATAATGGTAAGCATACTTCAAAATTTCACACGTAGTCCTCCTGTAAAGATTTTCTCTACGTAAATGCAAAGTTCCATATTACATCGCGGTTACCGTAAATCAGACATTTCAAAATGCTCACCTCACATTCAAATAACAGTAGATTCGAAACTAAACGAGATACGCGGAAGAACCAAAGAGACTGGTACACCTGCCTAATATCGTGTAGGCCACCCGCGAGCACACAGAACTGCCACAACATGAAGTGGCAAAGCCTCGACCAGTGTCTGAAGAAGTGTTGGAGGGAATTGACATAATGAATCCTGCAGGGCTGCCCATAAATGTGTAACAGTACGAAGGGGTGGAGATTTCTTCTGAACAGCACGTTGTAAGGCATTCCAGATATGCTCAGATATGTTCATGTCTGGGGATTCTGATGGCTAGCGGAGGTGCTAAATTCAGAAGAGTGTTCCTGGAGCCATTCTGTAGCAAGTCTGGAGTTGTGGGGTGTCTCATTATCCTGCAGAAATTGCTCATGTCCGTCGGAATGCACAATGGACGTGAACAGACAGGATGCTTACGTACATGTCACCTGTCATAGACGTATCAGGTGTCCCATATCACACCAAGTGCACAAGTACCACACAGTCCACCAGCTTGAACAGCTCCTGATGACACGCGGGGTCCATGGATTCATGAAGTTGTCTCCAAACCCGTACACGTCCACCCGCTCGATAAAATTTGAAAAGAGACTCGTCCGACCACGCAACATGTTTCCAGTTATCAGCAGTCTGATGTCGGTGTTGAAGGGCTCAGGTGAGGCGTAAGGCTTTGTATCGTGCGGTCATTAAGGGTACATAAGTATGCCTTTGGCTCCGAAAGCCCATTCGAAGATGTTTCGTTGAATGGTTCGCACGCTCACACTTGTTGATGGACCAGAATTGAAATCTGCAGCAGTTTGTGGGAGGGCTGCACTTTTGTCACGTTGAACGATTCTCTTCAGTTGTCGTTGGTCCCGTTCTTGCAGGATCTGTTTCCGGCCGCAGTGATGTCGGAAATTTGATGCTTTACCGGATTCCTCATATTCACGGTACACTAGTAAAATTGTCGTACAGGAAATTCCACACTTCATCACTACTACGGAGATGCTGTGTCCCATCGCTCGTGCACCGACTATAACACCACGTTCAAATTCACTTAAATCTTGATAAGCTGTGATTGTAACAGCACTAACCGATCTTGCGACTGCTACGGTCGCAGGTTCGAATCCTGCCTCGGGCATGGATGTGTGTGATGTCCTTAGGTTAGTTAGGTTTAAGTAGTTCTAAGTTCTAGGGGACTAATGACCACAGCAGTTGAGTCCCGTAGTGCTCAGAGCCATTTGAACCATTTGAACTAACCGATCTAACAACTGCGCCCGACACTTGTTGTCTAATATAGCCTTTGCCGACCGCAGAGCCGTATGCTGCCTGTTTACATATCTCTGTATTTGAATACGCATGCCTATAACAGTTTGTTTGGAGCTTCAGTGTATAAGCAATATGATTACTGGGGAAGTAGCGACAAACGATGTAATAATAACAACATATTGCTACGGCATTTCATTGGCACATGAAAGAAGAGAACGGCTTATTTTTTGAAGAAACGTAGTACTCAGCCTACACTGAATCGTTATAGTTATCTACCGTGTCCCTTTATAAAAGTTACAGTGAAGAGACACATGAAATTATCCGTTTCGTCATGAAGCAGGCGTAATGTAACGACGATCAACGTTGCGGTAGAGAGTATTTGTTGGTGAAAGGAGACTGGCGTTGTCATGATCATTCTGAGAAAGACAAAGCTGTCTCATACTGAAGTGAAAACATTTTATTAACTCAACCATTTCGCAGTAATTCATTTTGATTCCCAACAAAACGTCAGTGAAGCAAGAATGGTATTACAGAAACCTGCTCACTCAGAACACGTAAAAATAAATAGGTGCAAAGTTGAAACGGTGATGACACATCCATTGGTACATTCGTGTCACTCGCGTACTTCACGTGCTGCGTACAGCTGCCGTATGCTACTTGCGTCATACAATATTTAAGGCAGGACTGGATACGGGACTGGGGCTGCAAAATTCTATTGCATTATAAATTTAACTTTGTACACTGTCCTTAATTTTCGATGTATCTGTTTTGTTTGAATCATAACGATTTCATCAACTTTTTATCTTTGTAACTGTTTTGTTTCAAATTTAAAGACTTTATCATCTTGATGTATAACGCACAGACGGCGACGACACTTAACGTGAACCCTTCCATTCCTTCACAAATCCCGCCATTATACTTCATCTACATTATCGACTTACGGACGCTGTGCGCAGCACATGAAACATTCAGGTTGCTCTATAACTACGATGCATACTGTATACGTTGCTTTATATATGGAATGTGTGTTTCAGATTAGATAAGTCAGATCAAAAGTAGCATATCTTTCATTTAATTCAAGGTATTTGAAAATGTTACATTAAGAACGAAACGAAAGATCAATGTATACATTAGTGCGACTGTAAACTGCATTAAAAGACGTAATAAAAAGCCAAATTTTCAATGACAGGAATATGGACTTGCCACTTCTAGCATAGAAAATGTATGCAAAGACAGTAAAGAGATGAGGTGTGATAATAGAATACCTGTTGGTAGGATATGTTCTGAGGCATCAAGGAATCACAAATTTAGTATTGGAGGGCAGCGTGGAGGGTAAAAATCGTAGAGAGTGACCAAGAGATGAATACACTAAGCAGATGCAGAAGGATGTAGGTTGCAGTAGGTATTGGGAGATGAAGAAGCTTGCACATGGAGAGCTGCATCAAACCAGTCTCAGGACTGAAGACCACAACAACAACAACGCTACTCTAGACAAGATGCTGTTCGCAAAGTATGACAGACCTTAGCTGGAACAGAAATGATTTACGAGTGACATTGTTTCTGCGTGTGAAAGTAGGAAATGAGTGTAATTTGGATATCTCCTCGACAAGAATAATAGGTAGCATTTGGAGTATTTGATCAATTTAGGGTCAAAATGGACATTAACAACGATGTGTTAGAGCAAATTAACAAATTTCTTTGTCTTTGGTTTTATATTCTTAACACATCAAATGAGTGCGAAGCTGCAAGGGTACCAGTATATATATGGCATAATTAGTGGTATCCACACTAAGTAATTTCTTGTTGAGGATACATAAAAAATGTTGAATTTATCTCAAAGGAAGAATTATTGTGGAAAAAAGGTTTGTTGCATTTAAAAGGGAAAGGTGCCCATATCTCGATGGTTAATAAGAGAACAGAAATATGTATATAATCGGGGAGGGGGGGGTTATGGGTGCCTCACCCCACTTAAGAAAAGTGCGGCGTGACTACTGATGTTGGTTCTGCTGGTATGTAGAACGTGATAAACCAAAGATGAATCAGTCTCTGAAGGCTGTAACGACAATCTGTTTGAGAGAAATGCAGAAGAGAGGATGTGACTGACGTCTCCCAGTTTCACATGGACCGTCTATAAGAACCGTAAAACGGGGCTGTGCTGATTCGCACGGGAAGTCACAGAACTGCCTGCTCGGCGAATCTCTCTTTTGGGCTGCTGCAGCGGAGACCAGTAGTGCAATGGAGCGTATCGCGTTTCGTGAATCAGCCGCACCTTTCACAGGCGACTCGGTGGAACCAAAAAGTCGCACAATTACTTGTTCATTACTTTACTTTATCGCATATCTAATGCAAGAGTGGATACTGATCAAGTCAGATTGCACATTAAAATATTATTTCCATTAGTTGGTAGAAACTCACAACACCAGTGTTACACGATACATACCTATTCCATTAAATGTAATACAACTGGAAAATGGATACAGATACAAACGCACGAAGTATTATCAGTTTTTAGACGGAGAGATGCTGTTGCCATCATGTGAGCAGCACATTTAAATGATTGTATTAGTGAAATTGGTGTTATTTCTCCAATAAGGATGGTGCAAACGAACAACCAGTCACGTGGAATGCAGTTATTCTGTGGAAAATGGAAGCAGTACAGTCGGAGATAAACGTTTTAACTCCTCAGCCAAAATTCTATAAAATCGGAATTCACTGAGTTTACTGCGTATTTACACCTGAAATAGTAACTATCACTTGCTATAATTGCAGGTCAGTGGATTGTTTATAAATGGAACTAGACGTGTAATTGCAGGATGACAATTTCGCCTTCCAACTACCTTCATGGGTACAATAATGATTAACGTGTCTCGACCAATGTATCGACCGGAGGAATCGTCAAACATATTACCTAAAACACCTAATCTTTATTAGCGGTACCTTAGAGTCCACTTTGCTACAGTCCGTAGACGGATAATTAACTTCAGAAAAAGTATAAATTTCAGTTATTCAAATAATGCAACTTGTGATGCAATGTCGAGTGAAACGTAGACAAAATATAATTATTTTTAGCGTATCAACGACAAGAATAATCTTGGTTCTAGCGTTCATTTTTGCAACTTACTCGTGTGTAAAGCACAAGATATCTTACTCAAAAGAAGCTGCAATTCATCATTCACCTGTTAAATGAATGCAAAGTAGCAGCAAGTGAGATAAGTGGAAAGTGTAAGTCGTGTATTGAAGCAGCAGAGAATGACAAAGAAGATCAATTAAGATAACTAACATGAAAGACTCAGGTTGAAAAGCAGAAAATAGTTACAGAGTAACTTTGTTTAAATGCGAGACAGTTATAGCATAATCAGAAAAGAGTGAAAGAAAAGGAAAACTCGGAATGAATTTTTTTAAAGAGGAGGGATGTGTCGCGGCACAGGGTAAAAATTAGAAAAAGAATTGTTAAAACTCACTCACATGGCATCAGGCAAATTCAAGTCATGCCAGAGAGAATCTGAAGTAAGAAACGAACCATTATGTCGCAAGTGGGTTAGATAGACGACACTTTTTGCCGAGTAAGGAATTAGCATTGGAGAGAAAAAAGAACGGAAAACCGAAGATAACGACACAAGCTCATTCGTTAGCTCGTGAGGCATGTTGCAAGAAACTGTATCTATCTCATGAGAGCACATAGTCAGGGACGGACATAGCAGTTATCATCCTGCTAACTAAATGTAGCAGAAAAGAAGGACACATTCTATCACTGACAACAGAGTTTTGCATCATAGCCTCGCACTAGCTCCCTTAAAATACTCTCCAGCTCTTGTCATGAGTTGATCATTGGGATCGATGTTGCTTTTGTGGTCTTCAGTCCTGAGACTGGTTTGATGCAATTCTCCATGCTTCTCTATCCTGTGCAAGCTTCTTCTGAATCTGCTTAGTGTATTCATCTCTTGGTCTCCCTCCAGGATTTTTACCCTCCACGCTGCCCTCCAATACTAAATTGGTGATCCCCCGATGTCTCAAAACATGCCCAACCAACTGATCCCTTCTTCTAGTCAAGTTGAGCCACAAGCTTCTCTTCTCCCCAATTCTATTCAACACCTCCTGATCAGTTATGTAATCTACCCATCTAATCTTCAGCATTCTTCTGTAGAACCACACTGCGAAAGCTTCTATTGTCTTTTTGTCTAAACTATTTATCGTCCACGTTTCACTTCCATACATGGCTACACTCCATACAAATACTTTCAGAAACAACTTCCTGACATTTAAATCTATACTCGATGTTAACAAATTTCTCTTCTTCAGAAACACTTTCCTTGCCATTGGCAGTCTACATTTTCTATCCTCTCTACTTCGACCATCATCAGCTATTTTGCTCCCCAAATAGCAAAACTCCTTTACTACCTTGTTTCATTTCCTAATCTAATTCCCTCAGCATCACCCGACGTTATTCCACTGCATTCCATTTTCCTCATTTTCCTTTTGTTGATGTTCATCTTATACCCTCCTGTCAAGACACGGTCCATTCCGTTCAACTGTTCTTCCAAGTCCTTTGCTGTCTCTGACAGAATTACAATGTCATTGGCCTCAAAGTTTTTATTTCTTCTCCATGGACTTTAATACTTACTCCGAACTTTTCTTTTGTTTCCTTTATTGCTTGCTCAATATACAGATTGAATAACATCGGAGAAAGGCTACAACCCTGTCTCACTACCTTCCCAACCACTGCTTCCCTTTCATGTCCCTCGACTCTTATAACTGCCATCTGGTTGATGTACAAATTGTAAATAGCCTTTCGCTCCCTGTATTTTACCCCTGCCACCTTCAGAATTTGAAAGAGAGTATTCCAGTCAACATTGTCAAAAGCTTTCTCTAAGTCTACAAATGCTAGAAATGTAGGTTTGCCTTTCCTTAATCTTTCTTCTAAGATAAGTCGTACGGTCAGTATTGCCTCACGTGTTCCAACATTTCTATGGAATCCAAACTGATCATTCCCGCGGTCGGCTTCTATCAGTTTTTCCATTCGTCTGTAAAGATCGATGGGATTCACATTAACAGCATTCGATCCCGTGATAATGATATGGTAGTGAATCTATGTCCCAGATACTCCAACACACCCTATGAACTAGCCAAAGATATACTCGAGATGATGGTCTTCACCGGATGAATTCAGCCGCTTGCGGCCTACAATCTACTGACGGAGAAAGTGAGTGCCTTCCGACAACACTACATCATAGAGTGCTGCCAATACAGGACTTCAAAGCGGAAGCCAGCAAAACGGCGTTTTGGGGCCCATCTTCTGTTCAATGCTCAGGCACTTTCAGGCACTCAATCCTGCCAGTGGTAGGGACGAGATCAACCGATCACACAATTACAGTCAGGTACATCGGGGATGGGTCATCAAGGCTCACCGTAGTATTCAGAGTGGGACCCGGTGCGAGAATCACCTCGGTCTGCCCCGCTCATTGGCAGTCGCCAAGCTTCCAGGGTCGCTGACATCACCTCCTGGCCGTGCAGTTGCTGAGCTGACTCGACAGACGTCAGCCAGAATCCAACACGCAGCTGAACTAGCAACAGCGGAGGCTGCTGCAGAAGAACGACGACTTGTAAACACTGTGAATGAATATCTGAACTTCAATACTCTTTTACTGGCGTCGTTGATGCTTTTCAGCTTCCCAACAGCTCGCCAACTTCATGTAGAGGTGTCTCCGCTCGGCATTTTGTAGAACGTTCACACGACTTAGAAACTGATTATCACTCTTAACCATGACTTTTTTAAGGGTATCAATTTTAATCAAATATGTTACTTAATGTTATCGAGTGATTCCGTGTTTTGATAATTATTATCATCGTCGTAATCGAGATCAGGGTAATTGTTGTTCTTTTTTTTTTTTTTCTCTACGCGTCAATTTCCGTAGGACCAAACTGGGGAGCAAATCTCCGAGGTCATGGAACGTGTCAGCACATGAACTTACATCAGAAAAGTAAAAACGGATAAAAATAGATGTTTATGAGCCTGAAAAATATTCAGTGCATAAGTTTAAGTAAAAGCAACCAACAGTACAACAAGGATCAGCCCAATTTTTCATGGAACTGCTCGGCAGAATTGAAGGAGTGACTCATGAGGAAACCCTTCGGTTTCGATTTGAAAGCGCGTGGATTACTGCTAAGATTTTTCAATTCGAGTGGTAGCTTCTTGAAAATTGATGCAGTAGTGTACTGCACACCTTTCTGCACAAGACTTACGGAAGTCCGATCCAAATGCAGGTTTCATTTCTGTCGAGTATTAACCGAGTGAAAGCTGCTTATTCTTGCGAATAACCTAATATTGTTAACAAGAAATGACAGTAAGAAGTATATATATACAGGCTGTTACGAAAAGGTACGGGCAAACTTTCAGGGAATATTCCTGACACACAAATAAAGAAAAGATGTTATGTGGACATGTGTCCAGAAACGCTTAATTTCCATGTTAGAGCTCATTTAGTTTCGTCAGTATGTACTGTACTTCCTCGATTCACCGCCATTTGGCCCAATTGAAGGAAGGTAATGTTGACTTCGGTGCTTGTGTTGACATGCGACTCATTACTCTACAGTACTAGCATCAATCACATCAATACATAGCATCAACAGGTTAGTGTTCATCACGAACGTGGTTTTGCAGTCAGTGCAATGTTTACAAATGCGGAGTTGGCAGATGCCCATTTGATGTATGGATTAGCACGGGACAAGGGACAATAGCCGTGGTGCGGTAAGTTTGTACCGAGACAGATTTCCAGAATGAAGGTGTCCCAACATGATGACGTTCGAAGCAATTGATCGGCGTCTTAGGGAGCACGGAACATTCCAATCTATGACTCGCGACTGGGGAAGACCTAGAACGACGAGGACACCTGCAATGGACGAGGCAATTCTTCGTGCAGTTGACGATAACCCTGATGTCAGCGTCAGAGAAGTTGCTGCTGTACAAGGTAACGTTGACCACGTCACTGTATGGAGAGTGCTACGGGAGAACAAGTTGTTTCCGTACCATGTACAGCGTGTGCAGGCACTATCAGCAGCTGATTGGACTCCACGGGTACACTTCTGCGAATGGTTCATCTAACAACGTGTCTATCCTCATTTCAGTGCAAATGTTCTCTTCACTGATGAGGCTTCATTCCAACGTGATCAAATTGTACATTTTCATAATCAACATGTGTGGGCAGACGAGAATCCGCACGCAATTGTGCAATCACGTCTTCAACACAGATTTTCTGTGAACGTTTGGGCTGGCATTGTTGGTGATGTCTTGATTGGGCCCCATGTTCTTCCACCTACGCTCAATGGAGCACGTTATCATGATTTCATACGGGATACTCTACCTGTGCTGCTAGAACATGTGCCTTTAAAAGTACGACACAACATGTGGTTCATGCACGATGGAGCTCCTGCACATTTCAGTCGAAGTGTTCGTACGCTTCTCAACAACAGATTCGGTGACCTACGGATTGGTAGAGGCGGACCAATTCCATGGCCTCCACGCTCTCCTGACCTCAACCCTCTTGACTTTCATTTATGGGGTCATTTGAAAGCTCTTGTCCACGCAACCCCGGTACCAAATGTAGAGACTCTTCGTGCTCGTATTGTGGACGGCTGTGATACAATACGCCATTCTCCAGGGCTGCATCAGCGCAACAGCGATTCCATGCGAAGGAGGGTTGATGCATGTATCCTCGCTAACGGAGGAGATTTTGAAAATCTCCTGTAACAAAGTGTTTGAAGTCACGCGGATACGTTCTGTTGCTGTGTGTTTCCATTCCATGATTAATGTTATTTGAAGAAAAGTAATAAAATGAGCTCTAACATGGATGGAAAGTAAGCGTTTCCGGACACATGTCTACATAACATATTTTCTTTCTTTGTGTGTGAAGAATGTTTCCTGAAAGTTTGGCCGTTCGTTTTTGTAACACCCTACATATATATATAGTGAGAGGCATATGTCAGAATACCCAGACTCGTGAACAGGGGTCGACAAGAGGTTCGTGAAGGTACACCACTTATTGTCCGAACCGCCCGTTTCTGAGCCAAGAATATCCGTTTAGAATGGGGAGAGTTACGCCAAAATATAATACCATACGACATAAACGAATGAAAATAAGCAAAGTAGACTAGTTTTCGTGTTGAACGATCACTCACTTCTGATACTGTTCGAATAGTAAAAATGGCAGTATTAAGTCTTTGAACAAGATCCTGAACGTGGACTTTCCACGACAGTTTACTATCTATCAGAATACCTAGAAATTTGAACTGTTCAGTTTCACTAATCATATGCCCATTTTGTGAAATAAAACGTCAGTTTTGTTGAATTGTGTGTTAGAAACTGTTAAAACTGAGTCTTACTGTGATTTAGCTTTAGTTTATTTTCTACAAGCCATGTACTTAGGTCATAAACTGCACTACTTGAAACGGAGCCAGTGTTGCACAAAAGATCCTTTACTACGAAGCTAGTGTCATCAGCAAACATAAATATTTTAGTTATCCGTAATACTAGGGGGCATATCATTTATACAAATAAGGAACAGGAGCGGCCCCAACACTGATTCCTGGGGCACCCCCCACTTGACCGTACCCCACCCAGACCCCACATCACAGCCATTATAAACATTGTGAATAATAACTTTTTGCTATCTGTTGCTAAAGTACGAGGTGAACCAATCCCGAGCTACTCCCCATATTCCATAATGGTCCATCTTCTGGAGCAATATTTTTGGTGATCAACACGATGAAATGCCGTAGCTAAATTAAAAAACCGTACCAAGCGTTCGAAACACTTTGTTTAACCCATCCTGTAACTCACAGGCAAAACAGAACACAGCACAGCACACTTGTTAAACGAATCCTAACGCCGAATTGTACATTTGATAGAAAATCGTGTGATATAAAATGCTCAATTATCCTTACATACACAGCCTTTTCAATAACTTTTGTAAACAATGATGGCATAGAAGTAGGTCTAAAATTATCTACATTATCCCTTCTCCATTTTTATAAAGTGGCTTTACTACAGAGTACTTTAACAGTTCAAGAAACCGGCCATTCCTAAAGGAAAGTTACAGAATGGCTAAATACAGGGCTAACATGTGCAGCACACTACTTTAATATTCTGCTAGACACTCCATCATAACCATGAGAATAGTAAGTCTTTAGTAATTTAATTATTGACTCAATTTCCCTCTTGTCTGTATCACACAGGAGTATTGCAGACATCAATCACGGAAAGGCATTTACCAAGAACGTTATATGATTCCCTGTATAAACTAAGTTTTCATTTAATTCACCTGCAGTGATGAGAAAATGATTGTTAAATACTGCACCTATATCTGATTTATCAGTAAAAGAAATATTTTTACTGCGAACTGACTTGATATCGTCGACCTTGTGCTGCTGACCGACACTTCCTTCACAACTGACCATATGGTTTTAATTTTATCCTGTGAATTAACTATTCTATTTGCATACCATATACTCTTTGCCTTCCTAATAATACTTTTAAGCACCTTACAATGGGCTACTGTAGCTTGAATGTGACTACTCAAACTGCGAGGCCATTTCGCGAGGCGCACACTAACTGTTCCGTACAAACTTAATTACGTATGTAGACAGTTCATCCACGCCAAGAATCGAGAGAGAATCGAGAATCACAATGTTTGTTTGCCTGTTACCGACACAGATACTGGCAAGATATCTGTCCCAGAGATTCCAAGACTTTCGAGAACGTCTTAATTTCAAGTATGATGTCAGATAACAAATGACAAAAGAATTTTGTGTGATGTAATTGCAGCTTAACAATTTACTTATTCTTTTCCTTTACCTGTTTTGTGAAACCTTTCTTCTTGCCAAATTTCATGGTTCTACCTCGAGAGGAAGTACGCTATAGGTTTTAATGAGATACTTTGTGGGTATCAAAATATTTGACATAAATAACCGTATATTTGAGTGCATTGACTTAAAAGGTAATATTTATTTTACCTCCAAGAGACCATAGACCTTAGTATGAGGCGTAAATTTCAACCTGATACGTCTACCCAGACGAACAGACAGACAGTGTGGACCAAATGGCAACATTTTTCTTCTTGTGAGATATTTATAATTTAACAATTTTCGGACTTTTTCCTTTGGTTTTAGTATGATACCGTGCTTCTTGGCAAATTTCTTGATTCGAGCTCAGCAGGACATATGTGGTAAGTTTTGATGAGTGAGTTTACGAGTATCAAAATATGTGTCACAAATCGCCGAATATTTTGAATGTACTGACTTTGAAGTTTCACTTTTTTACATCGTCAAGGAACCGTAGATCTTAATATATGACATAAATTTCAACTCGATTTTTCTTCCCGTTTCTGAGAATAAGGGTTTTAACAATCACACCGACCGATAGACAGACAGACAGACGACAATAAAGTTGATCCTGTAAGGGTTCCATTTTTATTGAGTGAAATAAGGAACTCTAAACAGAATATTCATAATACGAATAGGATATAGACAATGGCATTTAACAAGCAATTTTGAATTCTAAACCGAAAATTGTCTGCATGAATTTAGAATCTCAAACAGCTCTATTAATTCACTGCACTGCTGTGAAACCTCCTCGTCATGGAATTTCATGAGATTAGTGGACCCAGCTATGAGTTACATCGTTACACTGTACTTAACACTCAATAACTGAGGTTACCTGCTTCCATTTAAGTTTTTACACCTCTTGATGTTCTTAATAGGTAATTAGACTGATATATTGACCAATATGTTGGGAAATTTTGTTATGTTGCAGTTTTGTCTTGCGTCTTGTCTCTTTACACATAAAGAAGGTATGTATTAAAATTTGTTTGGTTCATGCAGTACCGCAGTTGTCATGGCTAATGCCCACAAAGATCTCAGTGCTTCTGTCCTTCAAACATCTTTGATGTGTATCGGAGCATAATATTTGACAGCAGAGTAAATCAATGCAATTAAGGGCAATCGCTTCCATATAGCACCATGCATGAACCAATACACAACTTTTCTGAACATCCAGAACATTATGACCACCGACTTCCTATCGATATAAAGCCGTCCAGGTGATAGCAGCGTCACGTGGCGAGGAATGACTGCTAGTCAGACATAGGCACGGTGCATCTAGTATCAGTGAAGGTGGTGTCCGAGGGGAAGATGCCCAATCTGAGTTTCCCAAGGGCAGATTCTTATGGCCCGGAGGCTCGGCACAAGCATTTCGGAAACTGCATTACTTGTTGGGTATTCGAAGAGTGCTGTGCTGAGTGTGATCAATATGTGGCGAAACCAAGGCGAGACCAAGCACAGAAGTATTGGGATTGGGCAACTACCTCTCATTAGAGGTGTCGGACGTTGTAGGCCGGGCAGACTGGTAAAACATGACAGGCGGCGAACTGTGGGGGAACAATCATCAGACTTTAATGCTGGGCAGAGTACAGGTGTGTCCGAACACACAGTGCTCCAAACACTCCTAACAGTGGGCCCCTGCAGCCGACGACCCAATGCATGTGCCTATCTTAACACCACGACATCGGCAACTACGACTGAAATGCACACATGGCCATTGGCATTGGACGTTGGCGCAGTCACAGAGCGTTGCATGGTATGATGAATGCTGATGCCATCTTTATCATGCTGATAGGAGAGCGTGAATCTGTCGTATTCCAGGAGCATAGCTCGTTACCAGCTGTGCAACGGCAGAGAGACAAGCTGGCAGCAGTTCCACTATGTTCTGAGAAACATTCACGTGGACATTAATGCGTCCAGTGGAGCTCATGCAAAGCACCATGACGGCCAAGGATATGGTACACTGGCTGCAGACCACGAAAACACCTTCATGACGATCATGTTTTCCGACAGCAATGGCATCTTTCAACAAGGTTAGGTATTATTCGAGAAATTTAATGAAATGTCTTTATTGAAACAAGCACACAAAATTAATTTAAATTAGTTCTTTATTAACGTAATGATATGCAGAATACATAAAGTATCACACCATCTTGAAATATGATGTAGAAACATGACTTAGTAAGTCGATCAGAAGTTTATGGGGTACAAACTGTTGATAAATAGAAATGTGAAATCTTATCATGACATTTCAAAATCGATAGGTTCACCTACCTTTCTCATAATAATAATTTTCAACAAAATTGACTCTGAAGCAGTGTGTGAACATGTTTTCGTTTACTGATATTCTGTGGTAAGACATTTCGGATGTCCAGTAAGAATAAGAGAGGTTCAACTGATCATTGCAGCAAACAAATGAATTTCAATGATGTGAGTTTTATTAAAGCATGTCTTCCAACCAAATATTTAGAAAGTGAGAAATTCTGTCACTGAACGTGTTTATTGGTGGTTAGTAGCTACATGCACAAACACAGCCCTACAATGAAATATAGTATTCAGAATCCTAAGCTTTCTACTCTGTCTAACAATGCGTTCGACAATAAAGAAGCACACATTTTTAAAACTGTTTGGTGACCTAACGAAAAAAAGGAAAAGAAATTAGCACTTCCTTTCTCTCGGCAAAGATCTCTGTATCATTGACGTGCCGACTCTATAGTCAGTTACAAATATGCAAATAATCCCATACAGATTTTAAACCAGTGCCTGTAGATTTTAGGAATAATATATCACATCCAGCAATGTTTTACAGTGAATATAATCTATTAAATATACTACTAAAATACCTGATGCAGAATTACTTGGAACATCATTGAGCATAACTTCTAATAATACTTTGCTCTCCCAATAAAATATATTACTGAATTGTGATCAACATATGACATCATAAGGACGGCATCATGAAACGACCAAAATCCGTCGTGATGTATGTCTATTCACCGACATCTCTTTCTGGGCAAGCGAGCATCCTCAGGGCATGGACTTACACTATACCAAGTTGGTGTCAAACACATAGGTGCGTTTATATGACTCAGGCTACATATTTTCATTAGACAATAGACGCATGTGCATGTGACAGATGCTGTAGTTTAAAACGATGATGTATATTTGAGGCCTAGAAACCCACATTTAACTTCAAGCATGTAAATCAGTGACTTGAAGATGTTCGCTTGTCCGGAATTAGTTGTCTGTGAGTAAACATGCGTCACGACTGATTTTGGTGGTCTCATGATACCGTTTTTAAATACATCGAAGCTGTGCAATGCTGATTACAGAAAATAAAACACCAACGTTATTGGTATGTGTGAGCTCTCTTTTTTTGTGTGTGGTGCAAAAGTAAAATGTCAAATTTTAAACAAAAAATGCAAATACCTGGGATTTTTTGTTTTTAAGTAATATCTTACAGAGATTCCTAGTTACTAATTTCCTTACTTTTAAAAGAATACGAGAATTGATACTATGTAAAACAATCAATATTACACAATGATAAGGTACAAAAAGGAGCTTCATTTATTAATTAAAATGATGAAACTAGCTTCTTTCATTCATATACAGAAATAACAGTGCTTTCAATCTTTCAACGTAAGTTGGACGGAAAGTAGTGTTCAGCCCTTTGTCCGACGTATCCGACAATCACCGTGTACTCAGTACAGGAAGAAGTCACAGTTGAAATTAATCGTATTAAATCTAACCTGAAGTTTGTGGAACACAGCAAAATGTGGAGTGAATGATAGAGATCTAAACTAATGGCATACAGAGGGACACGTCGAGGATTAATTTAAGCTGTCGACGAGCCAGTTCATAAATCTGTCAGTAAAGCAGAGTATCATAATACCTGCGAGCGTTTTACTGAGATGAAATTAGACACGTAATCATAGCCTTAGAAACTGAATACAGCTCCTACTGTACGGATTAGTGTGACATGCTCCAGCATTATTTGATATCTTTTAGTATTTCGTGAACATAGCTGTGAGTACTAAATGAAGACACACTAGAAAGCTTAAGTAAAGAAAAAAGTTTATCGATGACCTTTACAAGAATCACGTAGAGGTTTGGCATCCAGAACTAATTATTTTGGGCTGTAAGTAGTGGAATAGGGAAAATAGTGGGAGGCAACGAAACACATTATAAAGAATGTTGTGTGAGCATGAAAAGATTGGGACATTAAAGGAAAGGATGGAAGAATGCATAGAAATAGTCGAATGAGTAAAGACGTAAAAAGAAAAACTGTGAGAATACTTATCATATTTTATATTGTATTCTGCCTGAAGTGAAATTAATATTTAGTCTAGTTGGCCACACTCGTACCTACACATTTTGTTAATAAATCTGAGTTTGGGAACTGAGTACGTACATGAGCTGTCGCTACCCAGACATGATTTTCAACCTCCAAACGATCTGTAAGATTCCTATTACCAATGGGAGCTCACTGTATGAAAATCTATGTCATAGACGAGATTATTTTTAAGTTCGAATGGTTGAAATGGTTCTGAGAACTATGGGACTTAACAGCTGTTGTCATCAGTCCCCTAGAACTTAGAACTACTTAAACCTAACTAACCTAAGGACATCACACACATCCATGCCCGAGGCAGGATTCGAACCTGCGACCGTAGCAGTCGCACGGTTCCGGACTGTGCGCCTAGAACCGCGAGACCACTGCGGCCGGCTTTTGATTAACTACATGGCGCATTCATCGAGCATACCTGAAGTTGGTAATGAATGTATCCGAGAATAAAACGGGTAATTTTACATTAAAATCAAAAGGTTACACGTATATGCACTGGTTCTCTCACAGGAAGAAATTTTAACTGCCTTAAAGAGCACGCTAAAAGCCTAGAACCAGTGGTTTACCCGAAATTGCGTAATTTGATAATATTATTTTATTAGCCCTATTCACAAGCGTAAGCCTAAAATACGTAGCGTTTTTGGTTTGAAATATCAGCGGTAACATTCTCATCTGCTCTTTAGCTTCACCACCAGAGAGTTTTGAAATACACCGCGTAGTTAAAAAAGTTATGCACCGAGATCACATGATTAGATGTCAAAGTAACTTCGAAAACGTACACACACGAGTATGTAAATGGTTAAAGTTACCAATTTCTCTGACTGGTAGAATTGCCAATTAAGTGCATTAGTGTTGTTCGTGTTTAGTGTTGTTAACAGGCCTCGTAGGATATACAATGGGACTAAACAGCATCAGATGTTGAGTGATCAGTGTGAAGTACACGGAGATGCCGCGTACTGGTGTGACACCATTATCATCTCCTGACTGAGTTTGGAAGGAGTCTCCAGTTGGCTGGTCGAAAGAGGCGTATCTCTATTTGTGGGACATTCGGATGTGATGGCGGTCCGATGTCGGAACGTGAGGGCAGACACAGTATTCGTCGATGTTTTGGTCAACCACAAGGCAAGATCGTCGAATTTCGCACCAAGCTCATCTACATCTGCCATCCGAGACCAGTTAACAGATTCTCTACATCATTCTCTGCTATCTCACAGCACTGACTGCATGCTAACAGCAGCTGAAGAATTACTGTCCCACGCGTACGCTGCCGTGAACTCCACAATTCAACTGGTGTAGTTGGAATGAAGTCGCCACTAGGAACCGTGGGATGCTGATGAATGGTGTCGCATTGTGCTCAGAAATGATACCTTTTGATATCACTATTAGTTGTAAATATGTATACCAAAGTACGAGGAACTTTGATACACAGGCACTTTGGTGCACCACCCATGCACCAGCATTGCCAACGTAAAGAGAAAGTCTGCTGAAGTTATAATGATTTTACTTACCAGCTGTAACTCTGGCCAAATGATATGATAAGTATTGAATTTAATTTGGCTCTAGTAGTATCTACCATATTTTATGTTGAGCATCAGCTATTGAATAAACTGGTCTGTAATATTTGTTTTGCGTTCTGTTTCACAGTTTTGGAATGAAGATAATGTGCAATATCAGGAATTAAATAATGAAGTGAGTCGAGGTGTAACTTGTCACTTTAGGATAGGTAGAACACTTAATAATGAAGTTTGCCGCCTTTCACCAAGCACATAGTTAAGGCGTCCACATGGAATATACAAGGATTTCCGACAGACACCATGGAAAATGGACGTATTAATACAAACGAACTTTCTAAAGCATAACAATGAATAATTTTAATGACTGAAAAATTACCTCAGTGACGCTGTTTCATTAAGTTGTTGATAAACTAAAACATAATTTTTATGAATTCCATTTTTAGTGGCACTTCATTTAATGTATAGACAGTAGCCATGTTATAGTAATCAGGAAACACACTGGCAGGTCCATACCTCAAAGATAGAGCTTTACATACAAAATGCAGGTGCAGTTCTCAGGGAGCAGGAGGAGGATTTGGGGTGGGGATGGAGCGTGAAAAAATGGGGACAGGCAAAACAAATCTATCGATATTTTTTTCAAGCAGAATTTACGTTAACCGTATAACATTCACAATGTTTAGTTTTCAGTACATATATATGAGTTAGAAAAACATTTGACTGTATTTAACTAGTATGTGGTTAAACTGTTAAAATATTTACCAAGTATCTAATTGCAAAACGATTCATCATTTTCAAAACATAAACTACCGAACCCAGACTTCAGGACCTTTCTAAGTAAAACCCATTAGTGCTTGATGCCAAGCGCTGAAAACATTGTTATTCGTATTTCTATAGCTGTCATTGTTATTGTAAAAAAATGGTTCAAATGGCTCTAAGCAATATGAGACTTAATATCTGAGGTCATCAGTCCCCTAGAACTTAGAACTACTTAAACCTAACTAACCTAAGGACATCAGACACATCCATGCATGAGGCAGAATTCGAACCTGCGACTGTAGCAGCAGTGTGGTTCCCGACTGAAGCGCCTAGAACCGCTCGGCCACCGCGGCTGTTATTGTAATTAACTCTATGTAACTGCACATTGTAATGTTAATGGATTCGTAAATATATTGTCTGATGAAAAACTTTGAGCTACGACGATGTTTGGTACACAACTAAACTGATAAACTAACGATTGTTTAACAGTAATTTGTCACGCAACAAGTATGCAACAATACTATGAAATACCTTAATTTTTTGTGTATATTTACACCACGGGAACGTCTGTCCCGGCGGTGGCACTGTAGTGTGCAGTGTGTAGCGTGGAGTAACGTGAGTTCGTTGTCTGCTGAAGCAATGTCACACCCAGTCTTGTACATAGTTACAGAATGGGTTCAGAACATATGAGATAATTTTTAAGTTGAAAATTACCCATGTCGAACCAGATTTCAAGAGGAGATAAATATCTTGCAGCAGCATGGAGAATCTAAAGGCATCGTTACTGCAGCGAGAAGACTGATTTACACCCAAGCAGACACGAGGTGAGACCCAGTCACAAAGTGGATTGTACTGATTTCGGTCGTGCTTATTCCGTGACCAGCAATATCCCAGGTCCGTCCCCAACAGAAAATGTGTGGGAGCAGTTCAGATGTCAAATACTTCCCAGGATCCATGTCCAGGATATCAAGGAGCAGATACAACAGCTGTGAACAATCTTACCTCAGGAGAGGATGCTAGGGCTTCATTACATCCTTCGCAGTCGAATCAGTGCATGAATTCGAATCAGAAGGGAAGCAGTGACACACTGATAAGTGGGTTCATACTGCTAAGTTCTCTTTAAGTCTGACTTAATATTGTAATCACTGAGACAGCATCACGTACCCTTTCAATGCCTGAAGTTTCGTTTTGTTTCCTCCTTCCTTTCTGGGCGTTTCAATTCTTTTTATCGGGTAGTGTATATGAAAGCGGTATGAAAAACGTACAGAGCTGACAAAAGTACATGTGGTTTGTGATATAAAATGCACACTACCTTCAGTAACTGTCAAAAAGTAGGAATGGATGAGAAAGGGGCTTCATATTCTGAAACTGAAGTGAAGAGTAGATAACGTGGGTAGTAACTTTCGGATCATGATCATTTCAGGAATCAGTGTGTGTTAAGAACTAAACTTCTCGCCACAACGTTATTGCACAAAGCACTCTCAGTATTTTCGACACGTCACAGTACAAGAAACATGTGTACTGTAATTTTGCCCAGCATGAATTCTGAGCGTGTTCTTTATAAGTCTATGCTGTCTGGATCTCTCCGCAGTTCGTGGGCCACACTGAGACTTCAAAGTGCGTTACAGAAACAATCGATCTTGATAATAACTGATGTGGTCACTTTTTCATTGATAACAATAAACACGTAATCCATGTTTTAGTATTTGGCTGACTATATTTCTAATTTTTATTTTAGCCAACAAAGGACAATCCAAAGCACAGTCAGTTTAGTCACCCAGCACTCATGTACAGTCTTGCTTTACACCTCGGGGCCCACTCCATGTTATATGTATCCCGGAGCTCGTTCTGTATAACTCAGTTGGTATGAAATCAGTATTCGAAGCCTTCAGTGTTTCATGTCTTGGTTTTCTGTATTCTCGTGTCATTGTCTCTTTAGTTTCAATCTTCTCTTTCTTTATCCTTTCCACTACTTCTAATGTCAAAAAAGGCTCTAGAAGTGCTAACCTAATCAATATCATTCCTAATGCGATCGTTATTTTATTATTATTACTATAGTGTTACTATTACTATTATTCGCAATTGATAATGATGATGATGATGAGCCCTATACTCCTTTACAGAGTGTAGGGGAGCGATGCGGGACACCCGGGCTGCCGAACTAGGAAAGGTCCTAGTGGAGGTGGTTTGCCATTGTCTTCCTCCAACCGTAATGGGGATGAATGATGATTATGAAGACGACACAATGACACCCAGTCATCTAGGGGCAGGAAAAATCCCTGATCCCGCCGGGAAGCGAGAACGCTACCACGAGACCATGAGCTACCTTTTATTACTGATCAAGACACAAAGGAGTTAAATATATTAGCTACCAGTGGGCACTGAATTATATCAATGGGAAAAGTTGAAAATTTATGCCAGATCAGGATTCGAGCATGTGTCTTCCACTTACTAGGCAGATGCATTGACCAATACGCCATCTGAAGACAATGGTCAGCCCCCCAGCACGGACAACCCTACACACATCCCGTGAAATCAGAATTCCCAACTTGTGCCACCGCCTCTCGCCGATTCGTTTATGAGTTGGAGCCTGGTGTACGACTCATCTGAACTGAGGGGATGATTGGTCGTCATTGCCTTAATTATATATGTGCTATCTGTTCTTTTTGGACACACACACACACACACACACACACACACACACACACCTATTTATGAAATGGAAATGAAGTCCCATGCCTCTTTATAGAGCATAGGGGAACGATGCAGGAGACCCGCACCACCGTACTAGGCAAGGTCCTAGTGGAGGTGGTTTGCAGTTGCCTTCCTCTGGCCGTAATACGGATGAATGATGATGATGATGAAGACGACACAACAACACCCAGTCATCTCGAGGCAGGTGATAAATCCCAGACCCACCGGGAGTCGAACCTGGTACCCGCTGCTCGAAAAGCGAGAAAGCTACCGCGAGACGACGAGTAGCGGACACACACACACATATATATATATATATATATATATATATATATATATATATATATATAATTGAGTTTGTTATGTGAAAACTAATCAATATCATTTCTTAATTCCTCCAGTATTTTATCATCATTATTCATATTACTAATGTTATTACGTGAAATTATTATTTATTATTAATGAAGCAGTTTATTGTTACTGCGTTTTTTTAATATTCGGGGAGGTATGGAAACGGTGGGCAAGAGTGCCCTGGAGCTAAGTGTTGTTAGGAGATGAATGAGACAAAGGGAATGCTGTAAAGGAGATGGATGTTAAATCTGGAAGGGTATGTCCTTTACTGGTTGAATTTCGTAGTTATGTATGGGGAGAAGGTAAAAGTTCGTTGGAATAGGATGGGGAGCGTGTTGATGGAGGGGGAAGGGTGGGATTGTTGTGGCATAAGCAAGCCAGAGTACCAGCAAGGAAATAACGTACGAGTTGCTCTTAGGTCCGCCCGGAGTGCAGACACATCTAACGTTCTGAACGTGTGTGGGAGTGCTAGAATAGCACGAAACTTGTTGTCAACAGGACAATTTTGTTGCACCAATCTCCGTGTACAAGGTGAGGTACGGATGATCGAGTGATCTCACTTCTCCGCCATCTGCCCCAGGATGACGAGGTAGGTGACGGCGGTGGCGAGCACGGAGACGAGCAGCCGCCTGTCCAGCGTGACGTAGCCGGCGGCGGTGAGGTGCGGCACGGGGCCAGCCCCGGCCTGCCGCAGGAAGCCGCGCAACTCCGGCGCGGCGGCGGCCGCGGCAGGCAGCAGCGCGGCGGCGCGCCCCAGCAGCAGGTGCGCGGCGCGGGCCTCGTCCGCCGCGGCGGCGCTGGCGAGCGCCAGGGCGCACAGGCGGCCCGCGTGCAGCGCCAGCCAGGCGGCCGACTGCAGCGCCGAGCCGCTGAGCAGCGCGCGCCCGCCGCCTGGCGCCAGCAGCCCCAGCACCAGCAGCTCGTACGCGCTGTACACGCCGCCGCAGAAGGCGCCGCCCACCTCCAGCAGCGCCGCGGCGCCCGCGTGCTCCTGGAGCAGCTCCGCGCCGCGCTGGAGCGCCGCGTGCGCCAGCCGCAGCCGGCGCGCCGCCGCCTCGCAGTCCCAGGCCGCGCGCCCCCACGCCGCCCCCGCCTCCAGCCGCTCCAGCACCGCCTGCCGCAGCCGCGCGTTCAGCACCTTGAACCTCACCCACAACTCCAGCTCCAGGCACACCAGGTACACCGACACGAAACTTTCGAAAATCGCGTAGACCGCATGCAGAAACCCGTTCAGCAGCTTCTCTTTCCCCGGATACCGGTGGAACATTTCCACTCCCAAGAAGTGTGCTGTCACCACGAACACTATTCCAGTCGTCGCCGCGATCACGCTTAACATTTTCTTCCCCTCTTTCTCCGTCATGCACAAGTAGCTATCGGCGAGATTAATTGCAGTCAGAAACTCGGGAAACCGTTTACAGCCCCCGAAAGTACCTTTTGCTTGTAAATGAACTACTTTGTACCATAAAATATTCTTCACTATTATGTCTGGAACGGCCGTTACTTTTGTTACGCCTAGACCGTTGATACGCACGTACATCCCCCGCAGTAGGGCTGTAGCTGACACGGCTAGCCATATCGGCGACGTAGAAATCCTAATCTTCCTCTTCCCTATCGTAAAAAGGCTGCGAGAACCGTCCCCCACGTGTAGCGGTACGAGGCCCAAGAACTGCAGTAACCTATAAACTGGTGCCACGATAACGTAGAATTTAACGTCTCGTAAATAATCTACACTTGTCGAAGATCCAAACAGAACGCTCTTCAGAGTAACTGGTTTCATCGTGTCGTTAATTGTATACTTGCGACTAGCTGCCTTACAGCCTGTAACAGCAGAAACCGAGTGACGTGGCTGTCAGTGGCGTTTTAAAATATCGCACTCAGTTGCGTACGATAAACTGCAGGTGAGCTGCTCGGAAATGCTTCCATAACTGTTGTTTCCCGTGGCAACCTGCTGTTTCCGTTTACTTACTTTTTTGCTCTCAAATTATTGACAGCACTGACAGATTGGCTGTACAGTACAATATCAAAGTTTCACAGCTTCAGAGGAAATTACGTCGTTATTTCAGTAATGTATTACCCTTCCTTAAACGAGATATGTCTGTCGACAGCGTCGGCGTTTTACCCTTCCAGACGATTGAACACGTACACTCTGTGATAAAAAATAACAACAAAAAACGACACACCACGAAAGAATTATCCGAACTGGATGGAAATCAATAGATGTGATGTGTATGTACAGACAAACAAAAGGTTAAAATTTCAGAAAAATTGCATGGTTTATTTAAGAGAAAGAGCTTCACAAACTGAACAAGTCAATAACGCGATGGCTCTTACACAAGCAGTTATTCGTCTTGGTATCGACTGATAGAGTTCCTGGATGTTGTAACGCGTCCTCTTATATTATTATGTTCTGGTGTTGTTGTTGTTAGAAAAAATTTTATTCAGTCGGTCGTCGAAATTCTGAAATGAAAGTTATTGTGGATGTAACATAATAATTATTTCAAGCGAAGCGCTGTTGCGACACAGGCAAAGATCAATTGCGGAAACTAAGCCACTAAATATTAAAAACAACGTTATTAAAGAATACATCCGATTGACTACATTAAATAAGTTTGCACGTACATTCGCGAATGAGTGGTAAAAATAAACCTTAATACTGGGTAGGAAATGAAATATAGTTACGCTTGTATACACTCAAATGTATACCAACATACGAACGGGATAGACGCACGTACATTTTTGGTGCAATCATCCCCCGTGGCCTGGATAACAGGAATTACAGTTAAATGCATTTATTCATCTTAGAACCTAAATGCGTGGACTTTGAAATTAAATGAAAAGAAAGACTGCAGGTTGTGAATGTCGCGGAAATATATTGAAATTGGCGGTAGGGGCCACGAAAGGAACAAGATGAACACATTCACGTACCTTTATTATTGAGCAGCGTCGCCGTGAAGATCGTCGCCTCCATCTAAACTGTCTGCATAAAATTAAAATAATAATTTTCCAGAATTTCAGGAGCAGGGACCCATGGTATAACAAAAGACGAAATCGCTTTGCTTCAAAATCACTTTCATTATTTAACCCAATTTTATCAGTAAGAAATGGCACAACACCTCTTAACACTAGGACAGAATAACAGCGAAAGGTAACTTATTCTAAAACTAAAGAACGAGGAGTGTAAAGCTTCTTTTGTTCAGCAAATGCTTTACACACTAATCTCTGGTAGTTAAACTAGTGTCTATATGTATATTCATAAAAATTTTCAAATATAATTCCTTTACATTGTCCCCTTGGGTGAACTGTCCAAAGAAATGTCAAATTCCGGACAATGAGCCCAACCACTTTACACACTGGTAGTTCTTGACTCCTGTACATATGTACTTAAATGGCAATGATTATTTCTTTAATGGAGTTCTCTTCAACACTTACTTTATATAGTTCTGGTGCTGGCACTGATACTTGGCAAGGAAAACAAAACGTACACATGGGCCACACAAAATACTTACATACTAGATACAAAAATTACTACATCGTCCTTTACATTAAATAAATGGATATTACTTTACATCATCTTTTACATTAAATTACATCGTCTTTTAGATCAAATACATGGATATTACATTACATCGTCTTTTAGATCAAATTTATAGTTCAGTTCTTTACGACCATTCACAGTGTCATTGTTCCTACGTACAAAAAACATCTTCAGTCGCACTTTGACAATAACATTACATTTCACAAGTCTTTTCTATGATTCTGCAGTTACATTTTTGCTGAAAACAAGAAAGTTTTACACGAACGTCGTATATTTTAGTGTATCGATTCAGGCTGTATGGCTGCTAGGGTACCTGGAATAGTAAGTGGGAGAAATTCTTCCTAATAGTTGCTTATGCTCTCCACTTCCTCCCTCTTTTATACCAAGATCTATTTCATAATGTCCATTCAGGGTTTCATAGTTGTCTCATCATGGGCAAGATAAACATGTAACAAATGAATTTAACAGAGATTAGTACTTATTCTAGCTTAACACTAACATATACACAAACAAGGGTACTGTTCAGTGAACATGGGTGTCGTTTTTTATATTTTGTTTTGTAATGTGGGACATACGTCATGAGCTGCAGTGGTAAAACTTTATTTAGTAGGTCAGGAAATCGAGTCTCTACGCCTCTTTGCACTTTGGTGAGCGTCCATTTGAACGTAGAGTTTTTCTTCCTGTTTAGGGTGACAATATTTACTTCGGGCAAAAGTGGGACTTTCATACATTTTCTTGTCCAAAAAGTGGGATAATTTTTATTTCTTATTAAATATCACTTTTAATGCTAACATTTCTTCTTCCTCCGCAAATATAGCCTTCAGTGATATTTGTTTGTTTGTGTGTGTGTGTGTGTGTGTGTGTGTGTGTGTGTACAAAACCAAACAAAGAATGGAAAGACTGGAAAGAAGTACATTTCAAGTTTTCAGAAATGTATGTATTAAGAAATGTAACATTTATAACACAGAATGTAGAAGTACATACAGTAACAATTACTGCAAAAAGACTTCTTAGTGAACACAAGGAATTTATGGTTTTGTGGATTTCACACTGCAATCATATTTCTTCGAAGATGAAATTTAATTCAGCTACTCAGGTTTACCTAATAGGTATGAATAGAAGTCAGTGCAACTGTATTTACTAAAGTTTAAACAGATCAGTAAAATACACTTAACACCCCTCACCGTAAATCTATTCCTCTCATCTGTCCACTGTGACGATAGTAAGCTGAAAACTCTTTCAACATTTGCATTGTGGGCAGGGAGTGAAAAGAAGTACTGTGCTATATTAAGCGATTCTCTGAACTGTTCATTACACTGGCAAGATCTGAAAAACCTACACAATTTTTCATGTGCCATCAACTGATTCCATTGTTCACTGTCTGTTTCCACTTGTTGTTTTACAAATGACTGTATATGAACTATTTCATCAAATAAGAGGCTGTCATTTACTAGAATGCCCTTTCCATTTAGCTACATTAAAGTATTTTCAACTACTGACCGTTTTGGTGGTTCTGTGAGCATCATCCCTGGGAATACAGAAAACTCAGCTATTCCCTGTAACCACGAGAGTAAATAGTCTACTGAAGCATCATAAAACGTTGATACTGCTATGTCAAATTTCTTAAGAGACTGGTCATCACAATCATTCAGCGGTTTTTTGCACTTAGTGGTATAAAATGTTCATGTTTCCTTGAATTTAGACTTGTCAAAGCTTTATTTAAGACTGCTAACCTTCGCATATGTAATTATTCTGTTTCTCAACGCTCAGAATGGATTGTTGGAAAACACTCATTTGTGAATGTACAAAAAGTAAATAACATTCATTTATATGGTCACTGAAAAAACTCTTTAAGATTGCAGGACACTTTGAGTTAAAACCTGGCGATCGAAGATTCTTCCTGTATTTCTCTGATTCCATATGATGCTTGACATCTGCAGCACCACCGTAAGACACGGATACAGCACAGTTACATACGTAACATTTTGCTGAACAGTCATTGTCTGTAGCAGTGAAGCAAGGAAATTTCCTCTAAAGCTCTTCCGAAAACTTTGATTTTCGTTTCAGCATCGCCACGACGTGCTAGCACTTCACGAAACTGATACTGAGTGCTGACAACAATGACAAGCAAAAGCAAAGAAAATAAGAGTACACAACAATTATAGTGCTTAAGCTGTACATTATCAAGGGGTACGAACGTACGGAGCGTTAGTTTCAATTGATAGTTTATAAAATCAACACTCAGAAAATATTTTAACCACTTTGTAAATGTCTGAAAACAATCCTTGAAAATCGGGACAAATTGTTTTTTTTTTTTATTAATGTCAGGCCATATTTTTGAGCCTCAAGGAACGGGACAATTCCGATGAATCGGGACGTATGGTCTCCCTATTCCTATTCAAATTGCCCTCCAGCTTCACGCTGTCGGTCAATAATGTGTCAGCTACAAGCAACCGCACGCGCAACAATGAGTTTGGCGGCACGCTACGCGCCGTTTGGAGTCCAGTAGTCGTGCAAACACCGCCGGATAGCGATGTCGCGCTCGCCGATCAAGAAATCCATGCCAAAAATACACCATTCCGCCAATCCTTCCACTGCTACAAAAACTGTCCGGAAAACAATATCTTCAGTTTGTATTTCCACCATGGTTTGTACCTTAATTAATTTAGACTTTCCATCTATGGTTCCTAAATCCTGCTGTTCTGCACTGGATATGTCGGTAAAGCTTTGTGGCTCTCAATCTCTTTAAACAATGCCTTCCACATAACACTAATTTTTGCGCCAGTATCCACAAGGATATGAGTGGGTATTTTTCCTACTATAGCCTGTAGGCTAGCTTGCACTATACCATTCTCTTCATACAACTGTGGTTCTCCCTCATTGGTTAACAAATCACGCATGTGCGTTTCATCTTGATATCTCAGCAAGTTATTTCCATGGCAGCATGGATCGCCCCCACGTCTATTCCTGGCCAATATTGGGGAGCATAATGAGGCCACGTTTTGTTTAACGCACCATTAATACTGTTTGCAGGTGTTTCGTTCGTCACTCCTATAATATTCACCCTCGACGTGTCGTTACTCCATTGCACATTGCGATCGTGATTTTGCCCTGAGTTTATAGGCGTAATGTTACTTTGAGCTTGGGACTGATCGTGTTGGTTGCTAATCGGGTACTGCCACTGCACATTTCGTGGGCTAGCCGTGTTGTTGCTAAATTGAGGCTGAAAATTACTGTGGGCGTTTCCTCACTGATTTCCATTATCGTTCCTATTCCAGTTACGCATCCGGTTATCGGAATAGCCAGAGTAGATTCTGTCACCATGTTTTTCTTTTTCATTTAAATACTGGATAAAAATTTTGATTATAGTTGTTATTGAAATTGCCTCCCGAATTCGGGCCTGGCATATACGCTGGTGCGGCGGAATCGACAAAAGCCGGTCGTGACTCAGCCGTGCACGCTACATTGTTGACGCCGTACTGCGGCTGGCGCTGCGGTGGCAATGGTGTTACTTTGTCTTGCGTCTTCATTAATTAAGTCAATAGAGTTCAAGACAGATAGAAAATACTCCAAATTGCTTTCGGGCAGTTGTGCTAGCTTTTCCCGAATATTTAGCGCTGGTTTAGCTTTCAGAATGCATAGGACGTCCGTGTGTGTCACTAGTTCATCCCAGAATCTTGTTTTATTTAATATTTCTCAAAGTACTTTCGGAGCGGTCCAAATTTTGGTTTATATTGTTCAAAGTTGAATGAGTCTTTTCTTAATCTCTCTTGCACGCCATGTGACCAATACTTTGAAAGAAACGCGTTTTCAAACTGTTCTAAAGTCTGACAAGTTTCTGACATTTCCATCGCCCATAACGCCCCATCGCCTTGGATATAACCCGTAACATATTGTATCTTTTACTGTTCCGACCACGTTTTAGGCAATACATTTTTGAATGACTTTATAAAAATTACCCGAGGCAGTAATTTTTTTTCGATAAACAGTTGAAATTGACGGTGTTTTATAAGACTCTCTTCTAACAAAACTGATAACAAAGTGGGTTCAGCTATCTGCTGTTCCCTTCTTTCGTCACGGAGTCGTTGGTTACCGTGCACCTCATAGTTTGGTGAATACACATGTACATTCGGAGTAGCATATTCACTGACCGCAATATCTCTCTTACCTGTGGGCATGTTGTCAAATTCTTCTGCTGCATGTTGGTTTCGTTCTTTCTTTGTACCAAGTTTCCCGTTTAGGTGCTCGACTATTTGATTCTGACAACCTGGTTATTCCTGTGTCAAGGTTTTCTGTGTCTGCGTTATGTTAGTTTGCAGGTTAACTAAAGATGTGTTTTGTGTTACTTATTGCTTTTTGTAGCTCTGTTTCTAGAGTACGATTTATGTGTGTGTCTCTTTCTTCTAAAAAGCCCTCGAATTACTGTTTCAGCTGTTTTGTCAAGTCCGCAACTTGATATACAGCTTCCTGCATTTTTGTATTGACCTTGGTTTGCTGTACACTCAATGCAGTCAAAGTTTGAGTTAACTTACTTATCTGATTTGGCACATCCTTTTCAAGTTATCAGTATCCCGATTCATATAGTTTAGATCTTCACGCACCACTTCTATTACCTGATCCGCTACCTCTCTTTTTAGTTGTGTCAGTTGTGTCGTCAGGTTATTGTGCATTTCAGTAAGGGTTTTTACATCACTGTGTAGCTTGTTCATTTGGTCAGTCACATTCCCTATCTGTGCTGTGACATTTTCTATCTGCGTTGTGACATTTTCAACCTGTGGGCTGTTACATTTCCTATCTGTGCTGTGACATTTTCTATCTGTGTATTCATTTGGACTGTTACATTCCCTATCTGTGTTGTTATTATTCTTAACATCTGCATAATTCGTGGCTCTGCTGGACCTGGTACCTCTGCGGAATCCGGAAAATTTTCTCGGGTTACATATTTTCGTCTGTCGCTTGCTACTGAGTACCACTATTCGCTGCGATTGCGGTATTTGTATCTGCAATGTTTTCTATCTCTGTGTCAGGTATAGATTGAGCAACTGATTTCTCATCTGACGAATTATCCATCGTTTTGGTTTGTGATCTTAATTTCACCATAGCTGTGGAGCCGAACTTCACTACTATTGCGGCTCGTACTACACGTAAACAAATCTCAGATGACGTCGCGCTCTTTCGCGTAATTCAATGTACTAAAATATGTCTCTGGTAAAACAGTAGACTGATAAATGAATTTTATGCGCGCAATCAGTGAAGGTGATCCGCCATCTTGTGACGCATTCACGTATATTTTACTAACAACAATCTGCAAATCATGCAAAAAAATCAAATTTTGAAAAAAGCGCTTGCTACGCTGTGGGTGTTAGAAAAATGCTATTCAATCCCACATTTACCGTCAACTAAAAGCGTATTTTATTTTTCCGGTCGTTTTCTTGGTAGTCGGTTAAAAATTTGATGTTCCAGACGTTCGTTCTTTTTTCAAAATTTTTATCTTATGGATATATGTGAATTTTATGGGCTGATTTCATTAGTAAATTTGGTGATCTTATACGCAGTTAGCGTAACATGTAACAGAAACAATTGGTTATAGTCGCAATAATGGAACGGAAAAATTACTTAAATCAGGGTTTATACGACCCGGGACAACCGGGAAATCCGGGAAAAACGCGGGAATTTTTTCACCCGGGAGGAAAGCGGAAAAAACGGGAATTTTTCGGGATTCCGGGAATTTTTCATTGTTTTAGCTTCCAGTTAAATTTTTGTAGTCTCTAGCAAAGAATGTTACTGTATCCCGCTACTGGAGAATGATACTGCAGCAGTTACTGGAGAATGATACTGCAGCAATAAAATATAAACGAGAGGGAAATAAAACTTTGGTAGCAAAGGAAATGCACAATTCACAAAAAAACACCATGCACGCACGCACAATTGAAATTAGCAAAAATATGTCAAAGACCATAGGGTGAAGACTATGTAATTCTTTGTAACAATGAACTGCTTGCTATGAGCATGATGTCACAACTTTCCACATTGAGTTCGCTTGACCAGTTGCAAGCGGGCTGATCCGCAAGCGCAGTTGACTCGCGTATGAGCAGTACCTTTTCCCGCTACTTGAAGTGTGTCTGTTAGCTGTATCTGCAGTAGCAGCAAGCAGCCAGATGCAAACGATAAAAATTTTCTCGCGCGCTCTAGCTGCCAGATTTGCGCATCGCAAAGTTGTCTGAGTTGTAGTGGGGAGGGGCTTAGTCTCCACGTGATCCGTGTTTAAGTTACGTGATTTGGCTGCTTCTCTTCGTTTACAGCTTCAACGTCAAATGAAAACAAAACGGATTTCTGTGGCCGGGAGCTATCGAGTGGCTTAAAATACATTCACATAATTACGGAGGGCAAAAATATATTATTAGTTTCAGTTTTCTGATTTTATTTCCAAGTTAATAGCAGTCAAGCATTAATCGCCTTGCAGAACAGTGAAGTTATTTTTGCAAGTTTGCTAAAGAAATTTGGCTTTATTAATCTTTACGCTGAGGCAATCATTTTATTTGAAACGAAGTGTTCCATTCCACGGTATTGGCTAGTTCCAACTGTTCGCTTAATTTCAAGTGCACGTCATCATCTCCTGCCATGTATGGCATTACGCCATAATAAATAACCAAAAATGAGAGCGTAGAGTACAGGTACTCGAAGAAAAGTTACGGCCCAAAAACCACACTGAAAGCTTAATATCAGATGGGACCTACTTCATTGTGAATCTGGAAAAAACCAATGTGCACTTCAAGCCGAATTATGAATTTTAGTATGGTTTACGAAATTCCGGTGCCCTTCGGAGTATCCTCTGATGCCCTGTTTCTTTTATGGTGTAATGTAAGCTCTCTTAGTGCTTTATACATACGAACATGCGGGCTTCCTACACCACTGCAGCTGCGCATGTGCAATAATGCCTGTTTTCTGGCGCTCTCTGGCAACTGGTAAATCGAACCTATTTCTAACAGTCTCCGCATATTATTGCGAACGGTGGTTCGAAAAGCGTTTCTTTCAAAGTAAATTTGTTTCTATGCAAGATGAATTATGTTACGTGTGGGAAAGTGGGATGGATTTCTAAATCACAAAGCGTTTAAAACTGAACAGTTTGAGGACCAGCCACTTACAAGAATTTCGAGCCTAGACACTTATGTCATAATTTTAAAATTACCTGCACATTTGTGAGATATACCTTAAAGTAAAACACACGCAAAAAAACGATCAATACTACATGTGAAACTTAGCTTCTGTTTTAGCTTGTTAATCTTAGAGACCAATATTATATGTGAAAGCTTAGCTTTTCTTGTAGCTATACTATGTACATTAATGTAAACCGTTAACTTTTCCCCTTTGTTTGTTCGCGCTACGTAACCAGTGATTTCTCTGCCTCGTGATGACTGGGTGTTGTGTGATGTCCTTAGGTTAGTTAGGTTTAAGTAGTTCTAAGTTCTAGGGGACTGATGACCATATGTGTTAAGTCCCATAGTGCCTAGAGCCATTTGAACCATAACCAGTGATCTTGCTATTGGCTGACTATAACACGTGTCCTATGCTCTGAATATCTGCTGTCATCGGTTGGTTCTGTTTGCAGCATTCTGATGTTAGCATCCGTGTTTGTGCAACATCGCGATGAACGAACATTCGAAGCGTGTATTCGTCATCGCCATACTGGCGTATCACCCGGCGTGATAGTATGGGGTGCCATTGGTTACACGTCTCGGTCACCTCTTGTTCACATTGACGTCACTTTGAATAGTGGACGTTACATTTCAGATGCGTTACGACCCGCGGCTCTACCCTTCATTCGATCCCTGCGAAACCCTACATTTCAACAGGATAATGCACGACCGCATGTTGCAGGTCCTGTACGGGCCTTTCTGGATACAGAAAATGGTCGACTGCTGCCCTGGTCAGCACATTCTGCACATCTCTCACCAATCGAAAATATCTGGTCAATGGTGGCCGAGCAACTGGCTCGTCACAATACGCCAGTCACTACTCTTGATGAACTGTGATATCGTATTGAAGCCGCATGGGCAGCTGTACCTGTACACGCCATCCAAGCTCTGTTTGAGTCAATACCCAGGCGTATCAAGGCCGTTATTACGGTCAGAGGTGGTAGTTCTGGGTACTGATTTCTCAGGAACTTCCCCCCCTAATTGCGTGAAAACGTAATCACATGACACTTCTGGTATAATATAGTTGTCCAATGAATACCCGTTTATCGTCTGCATTTCTTCTTGGTGTAGCAATTTTAATGGCCAGTAGTGTATAAGCCCAGGATGGCTTGCCATGAAGGGCAACAAAATGGAGCTTAGAATATCGTCGAGTACCAGTGGGCTGTAAGGGTGCCGTGGATGACAACCAAATGAGTCCTGCCAAGAAGTGGAATGGCAGCCAAAACACCGTCCTTGTTTTCGGGCTGTATGGTGGGCGACAGTCCACAGACAGACACCGCGGCCTGCGGCGTATCCAGGCACGACCTCGTTCGTCAGTGGGGCTCACATCGAAGCGGGAGTCGTCACCGAACATAAGACCTGTGTGGAGGTGGCCCGGACAGCTGTGGGACACCAGCCTGACACGCACCTTACATCTACCGATTTCCCTACCACTCGGATAACTCCTTCGTGGTACGTCCTTTTTTTCTTCTTTTGTGTGTATGTGCGTGTGTTTGTGCTTGTCTGTTGCAAATGGTTGTCCCACTGGCGATGAAACCTCCTATTTATTATCATTGTTAATTTCTTACCTAGTCTACGTAATGACACATTCCGACGCAGAGACATACAATACCTTAAAGGCTGCGCCAAAGATTAAATTGAGAGGCACGTAGATTATAGTCTTTGTAATGTTCACGTTGGATTCTCTTTTGTTTCATACTCCAAGAAGGAGCTAAGAGACACCTTCGACTGTTGCCTCGTGGAGGATGGACGTAATTTTTGGGGTGTGCGGAAAGGTAGCCATATTGTTAGTAATTATGGTTTGTGCGACGAGCAGAGCAAGTCTTATTGTCTTGTGAATAAATAATAGTGAGAAGTATCGAAGTGTTACGAAAATTATTTAAAGTGACGTAGCATTGTATTCCTTGGTTTCCACCGTCTTCGTGAAGTGAACCGATGCCGACTTAGGAAGATACACACAACAAAGAGAAGAACATCGATGGCGACTAATAAATTAATATTGCGGCAGAAGGACTAATTCTACGCCAAAAGTGAGAAATCTGATTAAATCAACAATGACGTAGAATTCAAAATGTAATTAATCTGAATGGTAAATTATATTACAGGCATATTTCACGCAGCACTGAATTTGTCCGCACTCCAGCCGGTCAATACAGTTCGTAAAAAAGCCCTTCAAAATTTCTAAAGTTACAGTTCCATTTCCGTAATTTTCCCTCTTTTCAAAAATCCAATACATTTATTTTTTTTATTTATTTCGCCACATTTACAAGCTATCGCGTCTGTAACAATCTCTTCTTCACTACCTACCTTGTACATCCAACGTCTCTATTAATGTTCAAAAAATGGTTCAAATGGCTCTGAGCACTATGGGACTTAACATCTATGGTCATCAGTCCTCTAGAACTTAGAACTACTTAAACCTAACTAACCTAAGGACATCACACAACACCCAGTCATCACGAGGCACAGAAAATCCCTGAACCCGCCTGGAATCGAACCCGGGCGCGGGAAGCGAGAACGCTACCGCACGACCACTAGCTGCGGACTGTATTAATGTTACTCAGATTTTACATTTTCTCCGAATGCAAACCAGCCACTATTCTAATTTATTGAATTCTATAGCGTCGTAGACACAGTAGACGAAACAGAAGCGTCATGAACAGAGGAAGATTCACGTTTCACAAACCACCGACTGATGTGTGGCGTAATTGTATGCAGCATGGACGATTGCTTTTGCACCTCAGTATGAAATCGAGTTTATGTAATTTCACTGGTTTGTGAGGCGGGCATTTGTCCTCTTGGAAGACGCAATTGCCGCGGGGGAAGGCATAAGCTATGAAGGATCTATAATAATGTTCATGCAGTCCACAGCTGCCATTCTACTTCAATCGCCATTCGTCTCTGCTTTGCATGTTTACTTTCCTTAACGTGTCATGCACCCGCAGTGTCGCTAGGTTGAATTCGATCTCACGGTGGGCAATGGTCCTAATGGTTTGCTGTGTGTGTGTATGTGTGTGTGTGTGTGTGTGTGTGTATGTGTGTGTGTGTGTGTGTGTGTGTGTGTGTGTGTGTGAGGGAGAGAGAGAGAGAGAGAGAGAGAGAGAGAGAGAGAGAGAGAGAGAGAGAGAGGGAGAGAGAGAGAGATAGTGAGAGAGAGAGAGAGAGTTAGATACAGTGCTGTATAGTGCTGCATGCTTCTAGCAACAGAAACGTAACGCTGAGAAGGTGTAACACATTACTGGTGGTACATTAGGCACAAAATACCTGTTAAACTAAAAGGGATTTGTGTGCAACAGATGTAGTGGCAAACTAAGGACACTCAATGATAGCTGTGTTTACCTGCATGGTACTGCACATGGTTTCTTAGAGAGCCGCCTGTCATGTTTACGTCAAACGCTAATCACCACGAGTCTGTTTTTGTTTCTAAGGATTATGCTACTGCTTTGTATCGTTTCACTATTTCTGAAATTATTCTTATTTTAACAAAGTTGACAGCGCTTCTTGTGATTTTCCAGTCTTTTTCCTGGAAAAAGAAGTCGAGTAGCAGGTGATGAAATACCCCTAACGACTATGTAATTACGCACTCTGTATCACTGATATTCACTGAAGCGCTGAAGAAACTGGTATAGGCATCCTCACAGCCGGCCCACAACGGTCGTGTCCATCCACTGCAGCCTCAAGCTGTGTAACTGAAGCCATCACAGCTTGGAGCTGAGAGCGAAGAGTTACCAACTCAGGGCTTGCATCCACACACCACAGTCATAGTCCCTATTCATAGACCGAGCGAGGACACTGGACTCGCATTTGGGAGGACGACGGTCCAATCCCGCATCCAGCCATCCTAATTTAGGTTTTCCATTTTTCCCTAATTGCTCCAGGCAAATGCTGGGATGGTTCCTTTGAAAGGGCACAGCCGACTTTCTTCCCTATCCTTCCCTAATCCGATGAGACCGATGACCTTGAAGTCTGGTCTCCTCCTCCAAAAAATCCAACACTATTCATACTAAAGACTGTGGAAAACTAAACTACCCAGATATATGGACTATCAGCACATGCTGCAGAACTCTGCTGTAGACTCTGACGAAAACGCAGGAACATTAAATTAATACGCAGGGAATCAAAAACCTAAGTACCGAAGCACTCAGGTGAAACTAAATAATTCGCTGGTAATTAGGAACTTGTAATATGTAACAAAATCGTTTTACTTTCCGATGTAAATGGAACGCGAGAACTGTGGCTGTTAGGTATTAAATTAACACACAGAAACTCAAGAAACTAAACTATTAAAGCACACAGACGATATTAAAAAATTCGCTCCTGGTTAGGAACTCGTAAATGCCACAAAACCGGTTACCTCCCTGTCGCTGCGTCTGTCTTGGCTCACTGCTGCTGCCTGACTGTTCGGTCACTGACACTTGTTGATGGCCCAGCATTGAAATCTGCAGCAGTTTGCGGAAGGGTTGCATTTCTGTCACGCTGACTGGTTCTCTTCAGTTGTCGTTGGGGCCGTTCTTGCAGGATCTTTCCCCAGCCGCAGCCATATCGGAGATTTGATGTTTTACCGGATTCCTGATATTCACGGTACATTCGTGAAATGGTCGTACGGGAAAATCCCTGCTTCATCGCTATCTCCCAGATGTTATGTCCCATCGCTTGTGTGCCGACTTAAATCTTGCTAACCTGTCTCTGTAGCAACAGTAACCGATCAAACAACTGCGCCAGACACTTGTTGCCTTATATAGGCGTTGCCGACCGCAGTGGCGTATTCTGCCTGTTTACATACCCCTGTATTAGAATAAGCATTCCTATATCAATTTCTTTGGCACTTCAGTATATGATCCCCTGTTCACTCGTCTTTTATTAAGAGACATCACACTTTATTCAGTACCCATCTCAGAATGACTCTCTCTATGAATTTTAGTTTGTTAATTAATTCCACCATTATAAGGGTAATAAATCTGCCATTTTAAAGAGATTAAGAATATTTGAATGGTAGATAATATGTGACTTCTGAAATTTTCCCGGCGTATTTGTTCTTCTAATAAATCAAGATAATATCTTGATTTTGCAGTAGTGAGGTTTCTCCTGTTGTTTTCTACCTCTGAAGAATTCATCTTATTCAGATTGTGTTTTCTCATTTTTCATCTGCCCGATTTCTAACCATTCAAGAGGATTCTTTAGTTTGCTTCGTATTTTGAACAATTTTCCCTTTCTATGTAAATCGTCAAAGACCTATTTCAGCGTCTGTTAGGGATTGAATTTTCTCGTATGGGATTTGTAAATTTCATGTGCTAACGTTTTGCATTGGGGAAGACAACTCTTTCCTTGCCTTTGCTTTAAAATTAGCAACTTGTCTGTGCCCTTTATTCTTGCATCCCATTCGTGCCATCCTATCCGTATTTCGGGAATAACGGTTTCATCACGATTTCGACAGCACAGCCATAAACACGAAAGAAGTACGTTTCCCAGTTTGAGTTTCGTTTTGAAAATTTGACATGCCTGTCGAGTCGTTCATTAGATCTTTAATCAGCTATCTTAACGTTACATTTCTGCATTGTAACCTATGTAACAAGTGGATAACGTAATTTGCAACATTAGTTTTAAAGACTATACTGACTTTCATATATTCATTCCCATGCCAGGAAACCACACGAATTGGAGTAGTAACTTCCAAATCTCTGCTGCGAGAAAATGCGCTACAATAGCTGTTCTTCGGAGGTTTCCACTATCAAGAACAACCGTCTTACGTACCTCTCAAAGCAGAGGGCGTCTGTGGAAAAAATCACGGAATTTAACTTAGATTTTACGTGTCAGCAATTGTAGACTTTAGAAAGGAACATACTCATTACAGCAATGAACTATTGATAGTGTAAATGGTAACACAACAAAAGAATCAAATAGATGATGTACATCTCAATTCAGTCAATGGAAAAGCACTGTACGAAAGTAATCGATTATAATTGGAAAATCTTAGCTGATTGAGCGGTACATTCTGAACGACTGTATTCATCGTCTATGGAAAAACCAGGAGACGTACTCTGGAATGTTGCGCGCCGTTGTCCACCAGCGGTAAGTGTTGCGTGGCAAGTGTTTACTCTTCCTCAAGGCGAAAGGATGCCGTATGACCAAGTTGTGGAGCTAAGTGATAAATGACCATTATTAAGTGAAGAGATATATCACACTGTGGAACTGCTACCCTCGTGGGACGCAGTGGTATTGTAGCTGTATCACATCTGGGTGACCTACGCCTAAGAGCTGTGGACAAAGTATCAGAGGACCACAGAATGCGACATCAGGACAGGAGGACAAGAGGACAGGAGTCTCGTTCGATCAGCAGTAATTCTACGTCGCAAGCTTTTTGAGTCAAGACGTGATCTGGAGTATTTACAAAGAATAACAGCAATTAGTCACACGTATCTCCAACGCACGGAAAAATACGCTCTAAATCTGTGTTAGCAGAGGCACGAAGAACATTACCGTTAGACGCTAAAAAATCTGCTTACCAAGACTTCGGAAAATTGTTTTCGTAATTAAATTATTTTTATTCTTTCATGCAGTTCATATTACTTGTTCCATTAGCAATGGTTAAAATAGATTAATTGTAATTCACAAAGAAATAAATAAAGTGTCCACACATCGTGTTTTGTGAATGACTTGCATTACTGCAAGGCAACTGGACGAGACATGGAGTGCAGTCAGTACAAACGATAATTGCGTCTTTAGTGTCAGAGTCTAGCGTTGTTCCAAGTATATTTTGATAAGACAACTAAATGGGAAACAAACGCATGTCAACTGCAGTGTCATGTTCACAACGTACTGTGAAATGAAAAAATAGTAAAACTTTGAAATTATGGACGTTGGAGCGGTGTAAAGAGGAGGTAAACATTTTAAGTGAAGTTCCCGTGACTGATTGATTTTCTGTTAGAAAGACTCCATCATACAATCATTTAAAACACAGAGAGATCAGTGTAACATTTATAAAGATTCATGGACTTCCTAGTAAAACACAATCATCCATGCGGCTGTTAAATGTAGTACAACTGTAGAAATTCAGTAAAAGAGGATAATTGCTAAAAAACCAAAGGAGATAATATATTTTCTGCTCACTCTTGCCTTGTATCTATATTCAGACCTCTAATGCATTTCTCACGTTGTATTCCAGTAAAAAAATGCAGTGTCAAGATTTTGTTATAATTTATACCGACTTGCATAGTGAAGACATCAGAGAATTATGCACAAGCTATGAAGACTGATTACAACATACGAAGATTGTTATTTCGATAATAGTTTTAGGTACACACATATCGTTGTAAATGCTCTTTTTTCACAATGAAGGGAATTATGTATTGGAAATTGTACATATGTAGTGGATGTGTGCTTTTGGAGGGACAAAAATATCTCATTTTTAAAAGTTCGGGCGCCTTCTCATCACTGGTCAGCGTAATGGTTGTGTGTTTCCAGGGAATGTATTGCAGGAAACTCAGTTCATTTTGTGATGAACGTTGAGAGAGGTTATTAGATGTTCGGAAAGGTTTTGATCTTTCAGCAAGTGGTCGTGCTACGTAGGAGGAATACTGTGTTCGCTGGTCTGTGGCTTACGTAACATAGAGCGATTTTTTTTCAATTTGTAGTAAGTTCCCAAGGGACCAAACTGCTGACGTCATCGGCTCTAGGCTTACACAATACTTAATCCCACTTTAACTAATTTACGCTAAGCACAATACACACACTCATTCGCGAGGGAGGACTCGAACCTTCGAAGGGGGAGCCCCGCGAACTGTGGCAAGGCGTTCCAGACCGCGGGGCTATCCCACTTGGCAGTAAAAATTTATTAGTGGGCATATCTGTAGTGGTATTTGTGACGTTTGCCCGAGGTTTGGTAGCAACAGTACTGTTATGGTTCAAACACTACCAGTCATCCCGATACTGAACTCCAGTTACAATACCTGACTCAGAAGTCGATGCTGAAGTGTTATCTACTACTCAAATAGAGCCCTTCGTAATTAATCCCTGCTTGATGAAATACAACAGTTCCACTTCTTAGTCGTGGCTGGTGTAGCTCACCTTAAATGAATGGTTCATTCGAAATTTTAGAATGATGTGAGCTTTAATGAACGGACAAGGGTAGTTGTAATTACGTGGAAAGCTTCTGCGTAACTGAAATTGGCCACTTATAGTGGGTACGACATTTTAATCACAGTTACCGCTTACTACCTCAGCATTAAGAACTGGTCTTTATATAAATATCACTGTTGAAAGGTATACTGTGCAGATTACAAGTGAAGTCCACAAAAACTACACGATATAAGACGTGTGTGTATCATTATATTTTCTTTATTCCTGAATAATGGTGTGAATCGTGACGCATTTCTACGCCTACTTAACGCGACAGTTGGAAAACTGTGTATCTTACACCACAAAATTGTGGACTCCGCTATCAAAGTAATGGACACCTAATGTTTTGAATAAACATGCCAGTAAATCGACTACCAGCAGGTGACATAAGCAGAACATCGGCACGTTGCATCAATTTCCTGCATATCTCTTTCTCAAAAATTTTCTGTACAGATATATCTTTCCCCAGAGATGTAAACAATACTACGATAATCCATAAGATTTTGTGGTTGAGTTGTTTGATTACAGACGTCGAGGAATTCTGTCGTCGTTTGGTAGCGATTTTGTGCAACAGGAAACATTCGTCAGCAAGGAAATTTCCTCCCAGTGGTTAATTGTGTAACGGCTTCCTGCACGTGTAACTCTGTCAAAACCAGTGGTTGCGGGAAGTGATTACAAGATATCCGAATATCATGCGCATTGTCAGAGTAAGAGAGAGATGGGTGCATCTCTCATGTTTGTTGTTTGATGTGGTCAGCTATATGCATGTCTAGTGCTCTCACAGCATTTATACACGAACTGTTTATATATTTAGCTGTTAACATTGTTATATGTGCTGGCTAAATGTAGTTCATGCAGATAAAATCTTCTAATCTAGCTGTACTCATTATATAACCATCTGTCACAGGTAAGTGTGATCGATACGCTTTGCACATGATGGACGATACTACTGAAGAAGTTACGAATTAGCGTCATAGACACATTTAAATTATATTTACGCTGTAGAGTATTAGTATTTTCTGATTTCTGTAGATTGTAGCACATCAAAATGCGAAACTAAAGAACACACAGAGAAGAATATCGCCAACTGACGTTACGTCAGGAATCAGTTTACTGTGGTTCATCAGTGAAAGGCCACGTGGAAATGTTATACAATATTAACCATAATTTAGAACTTCGTATTTCAATACCAGATTGTACGTGGACGATTTAAGTAACAGTTAATATAATACGCAGCTATAAAAATTCTTGTCAAATCGATAGAGAAGCAGGCAAAACAATCTTCTTTAACAAATGCCGAATTCAACATCGACTTACTCTTCACGTCACAATAACCAAAGACTTCACACTAGACTTTATCTAAAAATACAGTGTGTAATGTACCAAAACGGAGTAGTCTAGTATGTGAAAGTGACGTTAAACCTTACCATTACTTAGTGTTGTGAGGCCGTTTCATAAATTGACACATTCCGGTCTACCTGTTGTGATGTATGATGTTAAGAAGACCCCCGCTTACAGCTGGTAAAGTTGTTGTTTATTAAAACACAACCGGTTTCGCGGTCTCAGACCGCATCATCACATGCAGCCTAGAAGATAAAAAGTCAAGTGCAGCGTCACCACATTTTGTCGATATTACAATTAATAAAGGAATGTCTAATATATACTCTCAATGTTAACATATCATGGCATACCCATTGTTCTCAGTCAAAATTTACTATTCAGACAATGTCGTCAATACTGTGGCGAACGAAAAGTAAAGAAGACTTGCTCCAGTCACTAAAATATGCCTGTATCTAAAAAGGAAGTATTTTATAGTGAGAGGAAACTACAAGTTTTTAAAAAGGGCCCGGAGTGGCGATAAAAAATTGTCACTGCTAATATGATTAGTCGCGGAACTGTGCAAATTGCTATGTGGACAGTATCAGGTGGCAGTGTCTTACGAGTGTAACAGAAGGGCAGCTCAGTGCATAGAAGGGTGCAAGCGGCCTGCACGAACACAAAGAGAGGCTAGCTGGCTGGCGGAAAGGATAATGTTCATGTGGACAGTGTGGCGTCATATACTCATGACTAGGAGTCCTTGGTCGCTATCTTTACAAGCGAGAATAATAAAGAATTTTATTTCACATTAACACATAATCATACAAACGATCAAAATTAGCTGTAATTCCAATTGTTGATTCAACGTGAACTGTGCGTTTTCGTTTTTATGTCTAAAACTAAAAGCCGGCCGCGGTGGTGTAGCGGTTCTAGGCGCTCTGTCCGGAACCGCGCGACTTCTACGGTCTCAGGTTCGAATCCTGCCTCGGGCATGGATGTGTGTGATGTCCTTAGGTTAGTTAGGTTTAAGTAGTTCTAGGATCTAGGGGACTGATGACCACAGATGTTAAGTCTCATAGTGCTCAGAGCCATTTGTCTAAAACTAAAAAAAAGTAAAAAAGAAAAGAAAATGAAATTTAAAGAATGGAGCATCTTTCGCTCTTCATAGTATTGACGATATTCTCTGAGTAGTAAATTTTGATTACGTGCAATGGGTGTGCCTGTGCTGTTGTAACGTTGTGAGTATATTTTAGGTATTCCCTGATTAATTTTAATATCCACAAAACGTGGAGACACAGTTCTTTGCTTTTTACCGTGTAGGCTGCACCTGATGATGCGGCTTAAAGCCGCGAAACCGGTTGTGTTTTAATAAACAACAATTTTACCAGCTGTAAAAGGAGTTCTACCGAGCTTCAAGCCTTTCAACAGCTGCATTTTCCCGGAATATAAAATAGTTTGTTGCAATGTAACCGATAATAACTCGCTTCAATCTCTTCGTGATGCTGTCGGTGAAATCATGACAGTTGCAATTGCTTGGTATCCAGTTGTTACAACTGCTGTTCTCGACACTCACGTTCTGTATTAGATTTTTAAACAAATCTTCAACCATCCCTTCTTACGGAATGAATATTAATAAGAAGTATAAACTGGCTTGCCCTTCGGCATTATCAATAAACATAACATTTCCTCAGGACGATTTCCTCTGCGTTCAGAGAACTAAACGATCTACATCTGCATCATACTACTCCAGCCACCTAATGGTGTGTGGCGGAGGGTACCACTAGCTGATCCCTCCAACCCTGTTCCACTTGCGAATAGTGCATGGGAAGAATGATTGTCGGTAAGCCTCTGTAACTGAAAGAGATCTGCGTAATTTTGTAGCTAGCTTGGATTATCGGTGACAATACAATAAAATGGCGCACAACAGGTCATCAGTTCATGTTTAGTAAAAATGATTCGTGCGTGTCTGGATACGAAAAAATTGGTAAGGTACACTGAAAGATCCATAATACTGATTTGCTTAGTTTCAAAAAATTGATTCACTTTGTTACCGAGAATTTATTTCAGGTGTTGTGATGCAGGTGGTTTTTACGGCGTCTCTCAAAACTGTAGGGAATAACATGGAACCGAAATACATCGGAAAAATTGTGCACGCAAGAATTTTGTTAAAAACCTCTGCAGTAAGCGAGAAAACTTTCTTAAATCACGTAGACGATTATTGATAAGGCTGAAGCATCTCATAAAACAAAAAGTTTCTCTTTCTCTGAACGCTCAATGTGTTTGAATGCTGCCCACAATGTCAGTGATCGTTTCCACACACCGCCTAAGATAATTCTTTACAATAGAACGGGAATGGGCTGCACTCGTTCTGGTGAGGACAGCTGATGAGTTACTTGGATGAGTATCGGAATCGGACATTATAAGACGGTAGAGCTCTTTATAACCACATTCCCCAGCTTCCCCTTTTGTTCTTTCCTCCTCCCCCTCGTCAATTCTCTCACTTCACCCTCCAGAGCACCGGCTTTACTTCCGTCCTAAAATGGATTCCCCACGCGATAAAGCAGTCGTAGGCTGAGAGCACTTGAGCTGATCGTAGAACTTTGTGTTAATGCGTTTTTTTGCTGCAAGAATATAATGAGCAATTCTAACAATTCTGCAAGAAAGCTCTTAATTCAGTAGTACTAATATGTTTATACTTACAATTAGAGCAAGGTAGCAAACATTGTAATAATTTATAGTTGTGTGTCTCTAACTTTATTTTACCTATAAGTATTATGGAATTGCTTTATGCATGTCATATATCTATCGTCCATTTTAATTTGAAGAACTGTATATTCTGATCAATCTGACGTAGTTCGCTGGCGTAACTTTTCGATATATCGCAGCCGAACGCCTAGACCATCAAATACCCAGGAAACTACCATGTATTGTAGGTTGCCTACGCATTCAGGAGCTCTCCTGTCGTGCTTCTCAATTTCCTGCAGCCGCCGACAGCTACAACGTATGATGCGATGATAGCACAAGTAGCTGGGTGAATAACCCCAGGAAGGAAGAGAAATATATCTTCCAATGAATACAATGCTGCCACTGCTAGTAAACGGCAGAGGGTAAGTAATAACTCGTGCAGCACAAAAACGGAAAACCATTTTCAGCACTTCAGGATTGACAGACAAGGTAAAACTTTCGCTTGTTTAATTATGGAACTACAAACTCAAATGGTTTTCAGATTGCCTTCTGATGTTCTATACATTCTTTTTTAGGTCATGTCGAAGCTACCCTCCAGGCAGCAAATGTACAACATCTGGGATTTCATAGTTGTTGCTGCCTGTTAATTAAAAACTGACACTCCAAACCGTCATGAGTCCCACGAGGAATCGCCAAAATTTCAATAACGATGACGAGCAGAAGCCAAGAACCACCGAATAACAAGTCACATGAAGACTGGATAATGCTACGCTCGATGGATAAAACCGAATTTTTTAAGGAATTTTTGAAACGGTGTGGTCGATTCTTCTCACATAATATACGTTTTTAAGCTTCCAAACCTCAGTAGTAAGAAGTGATCACTTTCTTGTCTGTCTGCCTGTCTATCTATTATATATATGAAATTTCCAAAATAAACAATTTCGGTAAGCGATTTCAAGAGCTAGCGTTAATGTGACTCTCTGGAAATGTCTGTGAAAGTAGCTTTCCATAAAATGAAGGTAATTTGAAAGCTGGAAACAAAGTTATTTGAGTGAAAAGATAGTTATAACCTTATATTCGAGTGGATTCAAGAATAATACCCTTTTTTCTCAGGAATGGGTAGAGGTATCAAGTTGAAAGTATAAACCTGAAATTCATGTCAAATACTTAGTCCTACGGTATTTTCGCGAAGCAAACTATTGAAGCTGCTAAGTCAGTGTAATAGATAGATACGGCCATTACGTCAAATATTTCCGTACTCACAATCTCACCCAACCAAACCTAAATATAAACTATGTATATACATAATTAGATTTGTATGGGACTCTCAGGGGGCGAGTCCTCTCAAGCGCCCCGTTTTCTATTATCTCTTCTATCAATTCTGAAACTTCGTGAATTGTAACTTTTGGATATGTGTATGTCACCATAAGACGGTGAACACGTCTTGTATCACTTACGTAAACTATCACCACTTCAACTGATTAATTAAGCAACACACAACAATAGTTTAGGAGAATTGTCTCAGTTTACTAATGTATTAATATGAGTCTTTCTCTGGAGTCATGACAGATATAAATAATCTTGTATATCAAGTTCTGATGCTAGTCTTTGCGGAAACTACTTTGAATGAAACAACTTGACGGTTAATTTCCACTTAACTGAGCTGTAAGGCATCAGCAACGAAGCTATAGTACTATTAACTAGTGTAAGCGCTATTTAGTATCAAATATATCTCAGCGTGCCCTACACTTCAACACAAATAACTGTTGGATACTACCAAACAATGGAGAATCAAGGACGGAATGTAGATGTTGACCTCAACCTCAAAGATGTTTACCTCAGTGCCTCCATCCATATCAAACCTACAACCACCAGCAATACCTCAACTTCGACAGCTGCCACCCGTTCCATACCAAGAAATCCCTTCCGTACACCTGTGGTCGTCGCGTTTGCGGGTGCCTTGTCTTTCCAGTCTCCCACCACCTCCCAAAGTCCCACCGTCCAGCTATAGATGAGTATTCCCCTTGTAAATCAGTAACACCCAGGACTGAATTACATTCTACGCCAGGGTATTCACTACCTCTCGTCATGGCGTGAAATGAGAAATGTCCTGCCCACTACCCATCCCAGCCCTCCCACAATGGTATTCCGTCGTCCACTGAAACTACACAATATACTCGTCCATCCTTACACAATCCCTTGGTCTCAATCCCTTACCTCATGGTTCATAGCTTTGTAATAGACGTAGATGCGAGACCTGTCCCATACATCCTCTCACCACCACCTACTCCTCTCCAGTCACTAACAACTCCAACATGATCTCCTTTCGTGAATGGCGCTATTCGGTGCCTCCAGTGGCCTTGTTTCGCTTTTCCTCCATCATTTCATCCTTTTGCAACAGCAGTACCACACAGATATTGACCTTTTTTCACTCTGTTTAACTGCCAACTCCAACTATTGGCTTCATTGAAGCAGCCACATCAGTCTTCATCTGAACTGAGTTAACGCAGAATGTCACTTTCATTGTGTGTTTCATTGGCGTAATCATAAATAAATTAAATATCATGTAGTACTTCTTAACTTCATTAATGATCAATATGTGTTTACTAATATATTTATTTCTTGTCCCGGTAAAGAATATATCTGCGAAAATTAGGCCTGAATTAAGAGTTTCTCTATACACATAACGGGCTAGTTGTCTAATATCTGACTACAAATACAAACGTCTGAAGTACATTTTTCAGTTGATCCAACGATGTTTTTCTCAGTCTTATCGCTTATTTCACTTAAGGCAATGATATGTTAATATCATTACAGACCTAGAAAGAGCGCTCGATAATGTAAAGTGGGTAAGACGATCGAAATTCTCAGAAAAATAAGTGTAAGCTATAGGAATTCACAGGTAATACGCAGTATGTATCGGAACCTAGAAGGTACAATAATAACGAAGTGCTCCGATTAAAAATCATTGAGGAATGCAGCCTTTCTATGTTACTCTTTAATCTGTACATCAAAGAAGCATCGGCAGAAGTAAGAGATTGGTTAAGGATTAGGATTGAAATGAAGAATGGTAGAACATCAATAATAAGATTCGTTATTATTATCGTTATTATTTTTATTATTATTATTGTTATTCGAATTTTTCCAACTCACGACCAGATGACACAGCAGATTGATGGTATCGTATTCTTTCCCTTTTGTTTGGCTTCCTAAAATTTCTTCATTCTTCCTCTCTGCTCTCCTTTTTCCTCTACCCATGTCCCTACTCTCTTCTTCTGAGTTTCATCAAGAAACCGTGACATTTTATTGGAATTCATGCCTGTTTTCTATGGGTTTATCTGCTACTCCCAACTATCATATAAGCTTCTTACCGTCTATAAACAATGGAAGTTGAGTGTTCGTTTCGTCAAAACAGAATATTTTTTGTCAGCCACTTCCTATCCATTGTTTTTTAGTGGCCATAAAATGTAATCCTCCACTTTCTCATAGTATTTATTATTGTCTCATTTTTTTCATACACCTCGTTGTTGCTTCTCAGTCCCGAAACACTAGTTTCATTCTTTGGATCCAAAATTTGTCCATTTATTATTCTTTCTTTATTGTTCAATTTACTTACGTCTTTGTGTGTGTTTATGACGGGCCATTATGAGGCATAGAGATTCCAAGTTTTAATAACCACATTGTAAGATCTTAACTTTTTTATTAATGTACAGTGAGTTTTCAAAATGAATGTAGAAGATGTGAGGGCTGGTACGGTAGGCCATAAGAAGCAACTTTCACATAGCATCCCATGTGAGCATCCCTTAGCATTTGACGATAAGCGGCATTTAACAGCGTTGCACACTACCGGGAAGGGAGGCATACAATCCGCAGTCCGAGTCGAAATGTCAACAGGTACTCCGGGCGGGACAACACCACGGATTTTCTTCTGGCAATTGTTGGGACGCGAACGTCTCTGCACAGTCTAGTTCACCCTGCGTCAGTCAACATATGGGGTGCTGTACAGAGCAGACAGCAAATGGAGCGCTTTTCTTGGTAGGAAAGGGCAGACATGCACTGTGCATACGGGGTGGCAGGTAAAAATGCTCTCACTGCTCAACTGTTGTACGTCCACTGGTTTCTGGATTTTCGAATGCCAGGTCTACGCACGTTCACCGCAGTCCACATGTCTCTAAGAGAGACAGAGGCACCTGAGGTGAGTTGTCCACTGACAAGGTTTCGTAAGAGTGCATTTGCCTTGAAGGCCTACGGTTGCACGCGTAAATTCAAACAGGAGGGCATAATTTCCATCAATTTTTGTAACTGTTTGCATATAAAGGTTGAGAAATCTCAATCCCACCTCTCTTTTGCCTTGATGTCACAAAGAAATTGCAAGCGTTGCCGTACAGATATGCTACCATGTCGACACGGATGACGGGCTGTATGTCTACCTTCCTGCTGGCCCGCGATGCTGTTAACTGACTCATAACGCCGGAAACTAGCAATGCGGACGTAAGTCGATATGTGAAAGTTTCTTGTTATTACCCACTCTACCAGCCTTCTCATTATTTACGTTCATTTTAGAAACAGCCTGTATAAGAATTTCTTATTGTACGAGTTCTTTGTTTAGCGAAACACAATTTCCATTTTTTGGCTCTATTTATGTTAGTTGCTTTGTCCTGAGCACTCGAATGGTTTATTTCTCCAAAGTATTTAAATTCGGTGATTTTATTTATTTTTACGTAGCATGATTCACACGTTTTGGTGCAGCTCTAACAGTGATAATGTATAAGGTTGTTTCAAACGAAATTTGTAATCCAGCATTTCTTCTGCTACCTCTTGGAGAATATTTATCTCCTGTGTTGTAACTTGTAGGTTCTCTGCTAATACTGCTAAATCACCAGCAAAAGCTAAGCACTCATTTCAAGGTTCTCTCTCTTTCATACAAGTTTTATTTTATTTATTATTTCTTCTTCTGTTCTTTTTCACGTCTCGTAATATTTTCTCCAAAAGTTATTTGAATAAGAAGGAGTATTAATACCGAAAATATTCATAATCCTAAACGAGCCTACCCCCTCCCTCCCGAGGCTCGAGCTCTGCCTCGGGCATGGGTGTGTATGTTGTCCTTAGCATACGTTAGTTTAAGTAATGTCTAAGTCTAGCGACCGACGACCTGAGCAGTTTGTCTCTTAGGAATTCACACACGTTTGAACAAGCCTACCCGTGTTAGCGTTAATGATCTCCGTTTTCGTCTTCATTGATCCTACCCCACTTGAACATTACGTGTACTTCGTAATTTACATTGATAGCTGAAAGCTCTTCACGCAGAAAATAGAACTAAAGAAATTTATTTGTTTCTTGGATTGAGCGCTGTATCACACCTAGCGGCATAGAGCTATTCACAGAAACAAATTACTCAGGCCGACGCCTACTTTTTATTCACCCTTTCAACGCCCGTGAGAGAGCTGGGGCATAGTTGTAGGACTATGTCTCTTACAGAGCCATTTATGATGTATTTCGAACTTGCTCTTTAGTTATAAACTTCCAAATTATAGTGTAAAGAAAGGACCCTTAGTACAGAGAACTTTTTGAGAGGGAAGCCCTATTATATTATCTAACACAGAGGTGTAACAAGTAGCAGATGATACTGAATTAACTTTATCCGCTTCAGGTTTTAACCTACACGGAAATCTTCAAGTACAGAAAGTTGATATTCATGTATGTCTGTCAGTGATATACTACAGTCACAGGCTGTTTACAATCAGTAAGCGTCCATATACGCAGCACTAATGTTACTGATTGTGCTGCACAAATCCAGTAGTATTGTATATGTGGGCAGTACAGTTAGTAATATTATTGTTAAATACGTGGAAGTTATTTATAACTTAAACCAGCAAGTAGCAATAATATACTACTGATAAATGAATATGATTTTTGCATGCAAGGATGGCCAAGTAGACGGAAACCAGCAATGAATAAAACTGTTCAATTAAAGAGCTGCACACGTTAGAAAGTCATTCTAGAAACAATCGGGGCTAGTGCACCTAACACACCTTTCTTCGAAGTGGTGACTGGAATAGCAGTTGAAGGTAAAACTGTGAGACGATGTAAAATTTCTGTGTTCTGAAGGAGAGCCAGTTGGTTTCTAAAATTTACTTTTTTAATTTTTCATTCATTAGTTTATTTTAACACTCTCTCTTCGGGGAACATCTCATTTTAAGGGGCGAGCATATGTAGATCTATGCGCAAGTTAATTGCCAATATTATACAAATCAAAACCAGTCAAAATTTGATACGTGATAATCTTTTCAAACAACGTGGACAGTTGACTATAAGAGCAGTGGTTACCTTTCTAAATTCCTACAATTGTAGGTTATAATGACTAGAAGAGACTTAATCGCTAGGCACAAATTACAACATTTTACTGAAAACTGGTCTTGAAGCATTGATCGACGAAAGAATCTCAGGCTCAGGCTTAGATTATGTATCAAGGAGACCGTCGATGACGTAGAATACAGAAATTATGCTTAAAATTATAGCCGTCAAGAGACACAAACGCTGATGACGACCGAAACAGTAACTTGTATCATACATGCTTTAAGTAGATAGATAGTTACAGGATCTACATACTTTAGATATTCCTCTATGTAAGTGTGAGCCATCGAGGAATTCCTGACACATTCCCAGACAAAAAGAGTCACAGATGGCATATGTTGCTGAAGATCAGTCGCATAGTTATCCTTCTCTTTATGCAGATGTCTGAAACCAAAAGATGCAACATGATGGATTAAGGCACACTCATTCATTCATTCATTCATTCATTCATCCATTTATTTATTGAAGCTATCAGTTAACATAACCTGTTCTCTAGCTGTCTGCAACAGGTCTTATAAATACTTGTTACAAGGTATTGTGCACGGTGTTCGAAACTCAATGTCAAAACAGTAACCGGCCGCTGTGGGGGAACGGTTCTAGGCGCTTCAGTCCGAAACCGCGCTGCTGCTACGGTCGCAGGTTCGAATCCTGCCTCGGGCATGGATGTAAGCGATGTCCTTAGGTTAGTTAGGTTTAAGTAGTCCTAAGTCTAGGGGCTGATGACATCAGATATTAAGTCGCATAGTGCTTAGAGCCATTTGAACCATTTTTGTCAAAACAGTAAACATGAAAACTAAATTGGATGCCGTATGAGCTATGAGCACCTGTTCATATTCGATACTGCAAAACGTATCTCTTCTACTGCAACCTCTTTGGTTTCCATATTTTGAGAGGAGATGGATCAAATCAAGAAAAAATGTCCAGTAAACATACGCTCTCAGATTCACATCTCGAAAGCCATGGGCTCTTATTCAATATAAGAGGTGTGTTTCACAGTTTCTAAGGCCAACAAATGCTAATAGGTCTTAACGTCTCCTATTTTTACTGGATATATTTTCCTTCTTTTGATCGATGCTACCTCCTCCAAAAATACGAAAAAAAGAGCTTGCAGTACAAGACATTCGTTTCACAGTATCGAAGATGAAGAGGTGCTCACAGTTCATAAGGTAGGCATTTTAGAACCCATATTTATCAGACTTTCTTTCTTCTCGTTATATGACGAATCCACTCCTGAAGTTTTGTTGAGACGATACGTGCAATTAAATATGGTATCCTGCTTACTACCTGGGATCCTTGCCGGTGTCGGTAAAACTCGAGTTGCAGCACACTTTGCACTGCTTGTTAATAGCTGCAGTTGCCCAGACAAAGCCCTATGTTTTTGTGGGGCCCGGTAGACCTCGAGTGACTGTGTTTCACGTGGGTTGCCAGATTTTGAGTTAATTGTCCCATAGTATGAACGAAAAATATGAAATACAAGGGATAAGATTAAATTGAATAGCAAAAGAAGAATAACACTTATCCTTATGTAAAAAGTAAAGCACTGAAATACCAGGTGTGAAAGAATATCTGAAAATACTAACAATTTCTTTTATTTATTATTTTTTTAACTACTCTACTCTTAGAAAACCAAACTGGTCATTTATTATGGAACTTTCGTTGTCTGAAGGCTACCTACAAGACAAGCCACATGTAGAAAAACATTAAAATAATTATATCACTGATAATAATAATAATAATGGCTATTCTTCTTCGCGTGCCTCCACCACCTTATTCCATTTTAATCCATCTCGTCTTTCTGTCTCATTGTCAACAGTCTCTCCCTCAGGTTCCTTCATTAACAGTTCTCAGCAAATCTGAAATTCTGAATAAAATTTCAGCAAAGATTACCCTGTGGTAGCAGAAAATGAATTAATTTCATTTCAACACACATTCACTTACAAGTTCCGTGTTGTGAGACGTCACAACCTTAGATACTTTAAGAAATAATTTCTGTATGCCTGAAACATGCCGAAATATTAATGAAATAAAAATGTGCTGATCACTCAAAGAAGCCCAAAACTTCGAAGCTACGAGGTGAAGGCTGTTCTCTGCCGCTCTCATATTTTCTACGTTATATTTAGAATTACAGGAAAGAAGAAATTGTTTAGTCCAGTGATATAATACGGATACGCGGTTTCCGCACTTCTAAATAGAAAGTGAATGTGTTTCATAGTGTACACACGAAGAGAGGTGTTTGCTGTTTAACGTACATCGACATCGAGGTCATTAGACACGGAGCACAAGCTCTGATTAGGGAAAGTTGGCGAAGGATAGCGGCCATGCCCTTCCGAAGGAAGCATCCCGGCCTTTGCCATAAGCGATTTAGGGAAATCACGGGAAACCTATATCAGGTTGGCCGGACGCGGGTTTGAACTGCCGTACTGCCGTATGCGAGTGCAGCGTGTTAATCACTGCACTTTCCCGCTCTGTACGAGGATGTCGACGCAACAGGACGTAATTAAAAGTCCCCAGGCCTTAGAAAGACGTCTGGATAATTTAATTTTCCAGCCATGCCGTATCCGCATTGGTTTTGTAATATATTACTAGCTGCTGGTTTAGAAGAATCAACAGATTCAAAGAGGTATATGTAATGTAAGTAACACATACCCAGTCTACCGTCGTATCGTTCTCTCTTTGGTAGAATGGAGTATGATAAATCATATTTGACTGTTTACATATCATACCATCTTCCTTCTCACTCAAAGAAAAAGATTGCAGATTGGTACACTTGTTGCGATTAGCAACAATGACTCATTTATTAGAGCAGGAAGAAAATGAGTACGTTATGTCAATGAAATTTTACTTTTCTGCGTAAGTACAAATTAAGGAGTCACATCGAGAGTCAACTTGAGGTGCAGGATAGTTTTATTTACGCTTGTTAAAGTGGTCGTCGTGTGTATGTTTAGCATAAATGGATAAATTATTATTTTGAACTGTCATATAATTTTCTGCATTGGAGAGATTAAGGCCAATCGAAATTTCTCCTAAGTGATGGTAGTTTCTAATGCAGTTTGGAAATGTGATGCTGAATGCAAACGTAGCCATGTACCTCTTGAATCTCTTGAAGAGAGTTGACGCAATAGTCTTCGCAAAGCTGCAACCACAGACGACAACCGATTAATGATTTACAAAGTAACTAATGTTGCGGAAGCAACAAAAGAAACGCAACAGTGTATTTTTAATGAAGAATTCCCTATGAGAAAGATTTGAGCGAAATGCTTACACAGCCTGTTAAATGTTGACTTAGATTAAAGATAAAATAATTCCTCTTATATTTCCCACACTTTTAAAATGTATCCAACTGATTACGTCCGTATTTATGGGCGAGACATCACTTTACAACCAAATTGATACGGCAGTCTAAGCAGTGGGTGGAAGCAGGTAGGCTTTACCCTAAAGACAAACGGTAATTGTCATTATTTTCTAAATTATTACTTTGAAAATTGTAAGAAAATAACTGACAAATATTACAAAAGACTTCTGAACCAACTGAACAAAAAGGATGAGATCACGACATGAATATTGAACTGAAGAAAGTTAATGAAGGGTGAAAAGTAAAGGAAGAAACAAACATAAACTGTCGCCAGAACAATGTTCCTGGTCACAAAGATGCTTAGGAAAGAGAAATATAAGGCTTAAATTTTGAATATAAATCATCAGTAATGGCAACCCCAATGGCACTTTCTTGCCTTTGCGGTCGGAAACTGCCCTTAAAAGTGGAAGAATAAGCAATGGTCAACGGCGTGAGGGTGCAGAAGGCAGTGGAAAGCACTACATTGAAGAGACATAATGTGTTCCACAGGACATATGGCTCGTAATTGAAAAAAAGCAAAAATGTCATGATGATCTGTCCGTTGGCAAAAGATGTCGGACTACTCCTCCATTCGGATCTCCAGGAGGGGACCGCAAAGGGAGAGGTGATTATGAGAAAAACATTGAATATCCAACGAAAGGATAACACTTTAAGAGTCAGAGCACGATACGTCAGAAGTTTAAACATAGTACGGAACCTAGATAATTTGAGAAGGGAAATGCCGAGACTCAATATACACTCCTGGAAATTGAAATAAGAACACCGTGAATTCATTGTCCCAGGAAGGGGAAACTTTATTGACACATTCCTGGGGTCAGATACATCACATGATCACACTGACAGAACCACAGGCACATAGACACAGGCAACAGAGCATGCACAATGTCGGTACTAGTACAGTGTATATCCACCTTTCGCAGCAATGCAGGCTGCTATTCTCCCATGGAGACGATCGTAGAGATGCTGGATGTAGTCCTGTGGAACCGCTTGCTATGCCATTTCCACCTGGCGCCTCAGTTGGAAAAGCGTTCGTGCTGGACGTGCAGACCGCGTGAGACGACGCTTCATCCAGTCCCAAACATGCTCAATGGGGGACAGATCCGGAGATCTTGCTGGCCAGGGTAGTTGACTTACACCTTCTAGAGCACATTGGGTGGCACGGGATACATACGGACGTGCATTGTCCTGTTGGAACAGCAAGATCCCTCGCCGGTCTAGGAATGGTAGAACGATGGGTTCGATGACGGTTTGGATGTACCGTGCACTATTCAGTGTCCTCTCGACGATCACCAGAGGTGTACGGCCAGTGTAGGAGATCTCTCCCCACACCATGATGCCGGGTGTTGACCCTGTGTGCCTCGGTCGTATGCAGTCGTGATTGTGGCGCTCACCTGCATGGCGCCAAACACGCATACGACCATCATTGGCACCAAGGCAGAAGCGACTCTCATCGCTGAAGACGACACGTCTCCATTCGTCCCTCCATTCACGCCTGTCGCGACACCACTGGAGGCGGGCTGCACGATGTTGGGGCGTGAGCGGAAGACGGCCTAACGGTGTGCGGGACCGTAGCCCAGCTTCATGGAGACGGTTTCGAATGGTCCTCGCCGATACCCCAGGAGCAACAGTGTCCCTAATTTGCTGGGAAGTGGCGGTGCGGTCCACTACGGCACTGCGTAGGATCCTACGGTCTTGGCGTGCATCCGTGCGTTGCTGCGGTCCGGTGCCAAGTCGACGGGCACGTGCACCTTCCGCCGACCACTGGCGACAACATCGATGTACTGTGGAGACCTCACGCCCCACGTGTTGAGCAATTCGGCGGTACGTCCACGCGGCCTCCCGCATGCCCACTATACGCCCTCCTTCAAAGTCCGTCAACTGCACATACGGTTCACGTCCACGCTGTCGCGGCATGCTACCATTGTTAAAGGCTGCGATGGAGCTCCGTATGCCACGGCAAACTGGCTGACACTGACGGCGGCGGTGCACAAATGCTGCGCAGCTAGCGCCATTCGACGGCCAACACCGCGGTTCCTGTTGTGTCCGCTGTGCCGTGCGTGTGATCATTGCTTGTACAGCCCTCTCGCAGTGTCCGGAGCAAGTATGGTGGGTCTGACACACCGGTGTCAATGTGTTCTTTTTTCCATTTCCAGGAGTGTAGATGTAACTGAAAGTCACTGAAGTGAAATGGAAGGAGACAAGTATTTTTGCCGAGACAGCAGCAGCAGAAAATGGTATAACTGGATTACGATTCGCTTTGAATAAGAAGGTAGGGAAGAGAGTGAGTTACTGTGAACGGTTCAGTGATAGAGCTGTTCTCGTCAGAATAAATAGCGAAGCAACATCGACAACAATGGCATACATACCGACGTTGCTAGCAGGGGATGAAAGAGAAAGTATAAGAAGAGGCCGAGCACTTAGTTTCAATACGTAAAGTGGGCTGAAAATCTAATAGCCGTGGGGGGACTGGAGTTTACTCATAGGATAAGGACTCAAAGAAAGGGTTACGGGAGAATATGGGATTGGTCTCACGAATCAGAGACACAAAATACTAATTGAGTTCTGCTTTAAATATCAGTTAGTAACAGTGAATTCTCTGTTCAAATATCATAAGAGGAGCAGGTGTACTTGCAAAAGGCCGGGAGATACGGGAAATTCCAGGTCGATTCCAGCTTGGCCAGTCAGATATTTCGAAATCAGATATTGGATTGTAAGGTTCAAATGGTTCAAATGGTTCTGAGCACTATGGGCCCGTAACATCTGTGGTCATCAGTCCCCTAGAACTTAGAACTACTTAAACCTAACTAAACTAAGGACATCACACACATCCATGCCCGAGGCAGGATTCGAACCTGCGACCGTAGCGATTGTAAGGCATACCGAGCAGCAGATATAGACTCAGATCACATTTCAGTAATAATGAAGAGCCGGCTGAAGGTGAAGGAAAGGGATGAGGACATACAGAGGAAAGGAGAGATACGCTTGAAGTTTTCTGAGGCTATAGATACTGCTATAATAAATATATAATTAGGCAGTTCAGTTGAAGAGGAATGGACATCTCTTAAAAGGTAAAGCACAGAATTTGGAGAGAAAAACGTAAGTACAACAAGGTTAACTGCAAAGAAACCACGAGTAATAGCTGGAAGTAAAAAACGTCCTGGGAATACAGAAATACAAGTCACTTAAAAATGAAAATTGGAAGCACGGGGAAGCTAAGGCGAAATGGGAAAGATGAAGAAATAAAAAAAGGTGGTCGAAGAGACTGACTCAGAATATAGAAAAGTCGAAACAATCTTGGGTGAAATTAGAAGCAAGAGCGGCAACATTATGAATGCAATAGGATTCCCACTCTTAAATGCAGAAGACAGAGCGGATAGGTGAAGAGAATATACACTGAACTCCTCTGTGAGGGGGGGGGGGGGGGGGGGGGGAATTGTCTGATAACAGAGGATTTAGTATTAGAGTAATAAATTAAAATATCTCTAAATGACGTAAGATAAAATAGGGCAGAAGGGGTTGGTAAGGATTACTAATGTCTGAAAGGTGGCTACACTGAGTCACAGCGCCAGAGATTGCGCCAGAGTTTTATTCCGCCGCTTCCACTGGCAGTTGCAGCTGTGAAGTTGCTGAGGGCAGTAGTAGTTCTGAGGTACCCGTAGTTAGAGTACTAATTGTGACCATGTCGTGTGCAGTTCTTCTGCTGGGCAAGACACCAGATGTTGTTGGATTGGGGATGTTGTAATGATCAGAGTGTATTTTTCGTCACTATATATGAAGGTAAAGAAAATTTTTTGATCGTGAAAAATTTTGAACTGGTTCCGGACTGCTTTCCCGACTTGTTAAATTGTTTTCTGCTTCATTATTCATCATACTGTTCTCCTGTATTGGCGAGTTCGCCATGTTAACAATTTCGTCATTCTCACTATCCATCATTTTTGCCTTTTTCATCGATCGCGTAATCATTTACAAAACATACCAAACTCGTCACAATACGAAAATTACACAGAATATAACACTATCACCAACAATACCATTCACACGAAATGCTTCCCGACAAACGCGCCTAACGAACAATTAAAATCTTCATAGTTGCACAAAATTGTGAACCCGTATACAAGACATCAAAAATTAAATTCTGCAAAAATACCATTAGAAGAAAGACAAGACAAATACAAATTTTCAATACCAAATATACACTTGCAATAATGACTACAGTTACTAAACTACAAATTAACACAACAATACTACTGTTTGCTATTTTTACTATCGAAAGAATTCCAAGGGACGATCCGAAGCAGCGGTCGCCACGTGCATGGGGGTTTAATTAAATAGAATGCAAATAATTTTAATTTTTGTCGCTGTTTGTCCGGTGAGGCAGTCTCGTAACCGGTTGGCCCTGACTAGTGTTAGTACGCAATCTGACTGCATAGAATAACAACAAAGAATGAAAGGAAATTTGCGTTAACACAATTAATTAATTATGTCCCCAGCAACTATAAGAGCTACGAAACAACAAAGCACAAATGTAACTGTTCTGTGTGTGGAAGTGTGATTCAACGTAGACATCTGGCACGGTTTTTCCTCAATAAGACAAGATATTTTAAACGCCATTTACAATGAAGTAATTAAGAAAAATACTATAACTGCATATAGATACCAGAATTACAGTCTAATACAAGAACACGAGCCAGATGCTTTGTTGACTGAACCTGTGACCAAGAGGCATAAGACATTTGAAATAAAAAAAATTTCTTTACCTTCAAATATATTTACGAAAAATACACTCTGATCATTACAACATCCCCAATCCAACAACATCTGGTGTCTTGCCCAACAGAACAACTGCACACGACATGGTCACAACTAGTACTCTAACTACGGCTACCTCAGAACTACTACTGCCCTCAGCAACTTCACAGCTCCAACTGCCAGTGGAAGCGGCGGAATAAAACTCTTTGGCGCAATCTCTGGCGCTGTGACTCAGTGTAGCCACCTTTCAAGTCATTGAAGAAAGAGGCAACGAAAGGATTAATCACTTGGCTGTGTAGAGTGTATGAGTCTGGCGATACACCATCACACTTTCGGAAAAATATCATCTACGTAATTCCCAAGATTGCAAAAGCCGTCAAGTGCGAGAATAATCCCAGAATCAGTTTAATAGCGCATGCAACCAAGTTGCTGACGAGAGTAATATACAAAGTAATGAAAAAGAAAATTGAAGATTTGTTAGATAACGATCAGTTTGGCTTTAGGAAAGGTAAAGCAACCAAAGAGGCAGGTCTGATGTTGGGCTGGTAAAGGAAGCAAGACTGAAGAAAAGTTAACACACGTTCATAGGATCTCCCGACTTGGAAAAATCCTTCGACAGCGTAAAATGATGCAAGATATTGGGAATTCTCAGAAAAATAGGAATAAGTCACAGGGACAGAGGGGTAATATACCATGTCTACAAGACGCAAGCGGGAATAATAAGACTAGACGACGAAGAACCTAGAGTTCGTATAAAAAAGGGTGTCGGACTGGGATGTCGTCTTTCGCCGCTACAGTTCAATCTGTACATCAAAGTATCAATGATGTAAATGAAAGAAAGGTTCAAGGTTGGTTTTAAAATTAAGAGTGAAAGGATAAGATTCGCTAACGACAGCGCTATACGCAGTGAAAGCGAAGAAGAATTACAGGCACTGTTGAATGTAATGAACGGCCTAATGAATATGGAATATGCTCTGAAAGCTAATCGAGGAAAGAAGAAAGTAATGAGAAGTAGCAGAAATGAGAACAGCGAGAAACTTAATATCAAAATTGGTGATCACGGAGCAGACGAAGTTAAAGGGTTCATCTATTTAGGCACCAAAACAACCCATAATGGACGGAGCAGGCAGGCCATAAATCGGAGAGCAGCACTGGCTAAAAGGGCCTTTCTGGCCAAGAGGAGTCTACTAATATCAAACATAGCCTTAACTTGAGGAAGACATTTATAATAATATACGTCTGCAGAACAGTGTTGTGTGGTAGTGAAACATTGTGGGAAACCGGAACAGTAGAGAATCCAAGTATTTGAAATATGTTGCTACAGAAGAATGTTGAAAACATGGGGGCCTATACGGTAAAGAATGAGGAGTTTGTCCGCAGAATCGGCAAGAAAGTAACGTATGGAAAACATTGACAAGACGAAGGGACAGGATGATAGGACATCTGTTAAGACATCATGGCACTAGAGGGAGCTGTAGAGGGTAAGAACTGTACCGAAAGACAGCGATACGAATAGATCCAGCAATTAATTGAGGATGTAGGCTGTAGTTGCTGCTCTCAGATAAAGAGGTTGGCGCAGGAGAGGAATTCGTGGTGGGCTACATCAAACAAGTCCTAAGACCCATGACTAAAAAGCATCGGAAACACAATTCGTAGATGATCTAAACAATTCATTAGATGAACTTTGGCCTATTCATGCATGAAAAGAAATTTCTGCTAGTAAAACGTTTAGAGTGCAGTGAGGATGTTATTGGAGCCATAGATGTGTTGTTAAGACCCGTACTTACAGACGGGATGTACTTATTATAAAAGATAATATCTGAAAGGAAACCAGTGATAGAGTGACGTAACATGTAGAACATAAATCGCCTCTTCATTATTACCAGCAGTAGGAGCAGTATTGAACATAATTTGTTTCTTCCTGAGGAAAACATGGGAAACAAGGAGCGGAATGTTTTCTCTAACAGCTACGCTTTCCTACAAACGCATATATGGGAGGGTGCATGGCCAGTACCCCCGTTTTCATGTAGGGTGGCAGATTCACAAGCGTTGGCAACAACGTGCTACACGTTTCTCAAAGTGTCTCTAGCTGTGATAGATTCACAAGTAAACACCGGTTTTGGCATCTAATTCCTGAGTACTTGCAAGTGTGGTCATAGCGCAAAATATAGTCTGTCTGATAAAAGAAATCAACCACGCAGAAAGGGAGGAAAAAACGTAATGAAACTGGGTCGAGAGACAATGTGATGTTGTTTCAATGATTGCAAAATCGAGTCAAGTTTACGAAGAACTTGACAGTGCGAGCCCTCATATGAGTTTGTTATTACACTCCATTTGGTTTGGATGGATGCACTCTACGGTTGGGGAAGGTGTCATCAAGCAGCAGGATACCCTAGGCAAGCTGGTTCACAACTGTTGGAACTCGTCCTTGATATCGCGGGTACTGACACGGAGGCGTGCTGTTCCACAATATGTTCTGTTGGAGACTGTCCTTGCCAGCTACGAAAGTACCTCAGCATCTCGCAGACAGTTCATAGGGTCACGTACCATGGGTACAAGAGCATTGTCCTGCTGATACCATGATACTTCCGCATGAGAGGTAACATGTGAGGACGCAGGATGTCCCTTAGCGTACCGTTAGGCCGTCAGAGTTCCCTCAATCACTATCAGCCATGATCCTTAGTCATACATGTTGTGGGTAGTCCTAGCGCCTACAGTATCAGCAACCACCAATACATCCAAGGTAGGAGGTCGCATAACTCGTAGGCGCCAGCCTTCCTACTGATAGACGCAACTCGGGTGTGATGCGCCCAGCCATTTGAGCACAGCGTCAAGAAGGAGGCAGTCGACCTTTAGTAACGACCGAACGTGTCGTCCGAGCAATCGTCAGAGAAGGACTGAGAGCCATGGATTCATGATTATCATCAATCTGACGTGCAGCTGATGCTCAGTTGTAAGGTGTCAGGCAAATCCAACACCCTACATGAAAACCCTGACATGATAAGCAAATCCAGTAATATGTCACATAGCTCCGAATAAATCGTGACAATAAATTAACCAAAGTAATACGTGTAACGAGTGAGCAAATGGAATACCACAGACTAACACAAGAATGCCTAAATGCATGTCAACCCTTCCCACCGTGAGACAGACGCACTTCCGATGGGAGAAACGAGAACAGAAGCCGAGAGCAGAACCGTATTAAGCTAGAAGGTCCTACTATAAGGGACGGACTGGACACCCACGTCGCCAGCTAACCACTAGGACAACGGCAGCTGCAAGTTTTAGCGTGTGACTTTTTCGCGTCTCTGTTACGTTAGGACCACCCCCCCAGCCCATGTTAAAAGATAGAGCCCTCCACAAGAATAGTATAGATCTTACGATAACGCTAAAAGGACCACACCAGCGTCTCTGTTACGTTGCAAACTTTAAAAACATTGCCCCACCACGAAAAGTATAACGTTTCTCATTGGATAGACAGAATTTTTGTAGGTGGAGCTTAAGATCAACATTGAGACCCTGATTGGTCGGATGAAAACACAGCCAGATAGTTTTTTTTTTAAACCAACTTCGGTAAATGGTAGTAAGGATAAGTTAGGAGAAGAGTCAGTTCCGAGACGGCGAGTTGGATGGCTGCTGCGACGGCCGCTGCCCCCTGACGAACACCAAAAAGGTAATGAACGCACGCGATGCCGCATAACAGCGCATAAAGCTTTACTCAGAACTGCAGAAGTCTCATCTGTTTTACCCTCTTTTTGTGTAATACTAGTGTCGATCGTCAATTAAAGCACATGGTGTTCACATTTGCTACTTGAAGTAAAAATCCGAAACGCGATGAATTTTCTGTTATATAGTTATTGAGAAGCCACATCAGCCACTGTAATTTACAAGTTAGATAAGTAATTAAAGATAATTGAGGGTCACTGTAGACCATTTTGATAGTTTTCTCTTTTGTGAAACTTATTTTTACCTAGATTATAGATGTGATATGGCATAGGTCATCCTTAGATCCATTGTAGAACTTGGAAACCCATTCAGGGAATATTCGTTCATATTTTTGTTGAACGCAGTTGGTTTTTACCATCCTATATTAAAACATTTCCTTTTATCAATCATCATCATCATCATCATTTAATACTGATTATGCCTTTCAGCGTTCAGTCTGGAGCATAGCACCCTTATAAAATTCCCCCATGATCCCCTATTCAGTGCTAACATTGGTGCCTCCTCTGATGTTAAACCTATTACTTCAAAATCATTCTTAACCCAATCCAGGTACCTTCTCCTTGGTCTGCCCCGACTCCTCCTACCCTCTACTGCTGAACCCATGAGTCTCTTGGCTAACCTTGCTTCTCCCATGCTTGTAACATGACCCCACCATCTAAGCCTGTTCATCCTGACTGCTACATCTATAGAGTTCATTCCCAGTTTTTCTTTGATTTCCTCATTGTGGACACCCTCCTGCCATTGTTCCCATCTACTAGTACCTGCAATCATCCTAGCTACTTTCATATCCATAACCTCAACCTTGTTGATAAGGTAACCTGAATACACCCAGCTTTCGCTCCCATACAACAAAGTTGGTCGAAAGACTGAACGGTGCACAGATAACTTAGTCTTGGTATTGACTTCCTTCTTGCAGAAGAGAGTAGATCGTAGCTGAGCGCTCACTGCATTAGCTTTGCTACACCTCGCTTCCAGTTCTTTCACTATGTTGCCATCCTGTGAGAATATGTATCCTAAGTACTTGAAACTCTCCACCTGTTCTAACTTTGTTCCTCCTATTTGCCACTCAATCCGTTTATATTTCTTTCCCACTGACATTACTTTCGTTTTGGAGATGCTAATCTTCATACCATAGTCCTTACATTTCTAATCTAGCTCTGAAATATTACTTTGCAAACTTTCAATCGAATCTGCCATCACAACTAAGTCATCCGCATATGCAAGACTGCTTATTTTGTGTTCACATATCTTGATCTCACCCAGCCAGTTAAATAATATGAACAACAGTGGAGACAGGTTGCAGCCTTGTCTTACTCCTGAAACTACTCTGAACCATGAACTCAATTTACAGTCAACTCTAACTGTTGCCTGACTATCCATGTAAAGACCTTTAATTGCTTGCAAAAGTTTGCCTCCTGTTCCATAATCTCGTAGAACAGACAATAACTTTCTCCTAGGAACCCGGTAATATGCCTTTTCTAGATCTATAAAGCATTGATACAGTTCCCTGTTCCACTCATAACACTTCTCCGTTATTTGCAGTAAGCTAAAGATCTGGTCCTGACAACCTCTCAGAGGCCTAAACCCACACTGATTTTCATCCAATTGGTCCTCAACTAATACTCGGACTTTCCTTTCAACAATACCTGAGAAGATTTTACCCACAATGCTGATTAAAGAGATACCTCTGTAGTTGTTACAATCTTTTCTGTTTCCATGTTTAAAGATTGGTGTGATTACTGCTTTTGTCCAGTCTGATGGAATCTGTCCCGACTCCCAGGCCATTTCAATTATCCTGTGTAGCCATTTAAGACCCGACATTCCACTGTATTTGATGAGTTCCGACTTAATTTCATCCACCCCAGCTGCTTTATTGCACTGCAATCTATTGACCATTTTCTCCACTTCCTCAAATGTGATTTTATTTCCATCCTCATTCCTATCCCATTCTACCTCGAAATCTGAAACATTGCTGATCGTATTTTCACCTACATTGAGCAACTCTTCAAAATATTCCCTCCATCTGCCCAAGGCATCCACAGGATTCACCAGCAGTTTTCCTGACCTGTCCAAAATACTTGTCATTTCCTTCTTACCTCCCTTTCGAAGACTGCTAATTACACTCGAGAATGGTTTTCCAGCAGTTTGACCCACAGTTTCCAACCTGTTTCCAAACTCTTCCCAAGATTTCTTCTTGGATGCTGCAATTATCTGTTTGGCTTTGTTTCTTTCTTCAACATAACTTTCTCTGTCTACCTGAGTTCTAGTATGAGCCATTTTTGATACGCCTTCTTTTTCCTTTTACAGGCTGCCTTGACTGTGTCATTCCACCAAGCTGTTTGCTTCATCCTACTTTTACACACTACTGTTCCAAGACATTCTTTAGCCACTTCTAGTACTGTGTCCCTGTACCTTGTCCATTCCTTTTCCAATGACTGTAATTGACTACATTCAACTAACTGGTACCTTTCTGAGATCGCTGTTATGTACTTGAGCCTGATTTCCTTATCCAGAAGTTTCTCGACTCTTATCCTCCTACATATGGACCTGACCACCTGCACTTTCGGCCTCCCAATCCCAATTTCACTGCAGATTAAATAATGATCAATGTCATCAAAGAATCCCCTGAATACACGTGTGTCCCTCACATCCTTCCTGAATTCCTGATCTGTTATTATATAGTCAATGACAGATCTGGTTCCCCTGCCTTCCCAAGTATACCGGTGAATGTTCTTATGTTTAAAAAAGGAATTTGTGATTATTAAGCCCATACTGGCACAGAAATCCAAGAGTTATTTCCCGTTCCTGTTGGCCTCCATATCCTCTCCAAATTTACCCATAACCTTTTCATACCCTTCTGTTCGATTTCCAATCCTGGCATTAAAATCACCCATGAGCAGAACACTGTCCTTGTCCTTTACTCTAACAACTACATCACTGAGTGCCTCATAAAAACTATCCATCTTATCTGATCTGTCCCTTCACAATGCGAATATACTGACACAATCCTAATTTTCTTGTTAGACACTGTCAAATCTGTCCACATCAGTCGTTCGTTTACATACCTTACTGCAACTACGCTGGGTTCCATTTCTTTCCTGATGTAAATCCCTACACCCCATTGTGCTATTCCTACTTTGACTCCTGACAGGTAGACCTTGTATTCTCCCACTTCCTCTTCTTTCTCACCCATTACCCGAATGTCACTAACAGCTAAAACGTCCAGCACCATCTTACTTGCAGCCTCTGCCAGCTCTACCTTTTTCCCAGGGTAGCCCCCATTGATATTAATAGCTCCCCACCCCATTACCATTTGTTTGCCAAGTCGTATCTTAGGAGTCCCTGGTTTGCCAGTTAGAGGTGGGACTCCGTCACCTCCAAAGGTCCGAGGCATTTTGATCTGATTGTTGCCAGCATCATATTTAAAGTTTTGGGGAAGCAGGTTGCTAGCCTTACTTGCCCCTAGTCCCGTTGGGTTTTACTCCTAACGGTTGAGGGACTAACCGGTGGATTTGGTAGTCTTTGCCGTATGAGCACGAAGGTGACCACGACTGAGAATATGTCCGAGATGCCCAGCCTTATTCCAAAGTAACTGGTATCCCGACTGTCGGGACCACTTACTTGGCCACTCATACGTTGCCCGTGATTCATGAACTAGGACATGACTACAGTAACCCACACCATGAACCACTTTTATCAATAGTGCAATTTATAAACAATGCTTTGTGAGTATAATAAAATGTACAATGGTAAACGTAACTGCTTTTTCGATGTTATTTTACCAGCTAACTAAAAATAGGAAAGCCTTGAACCCCTTCCACTAAATTTAGTTAGTATTAAGATTCTTTTACAGGGAGTGCAGTGGAGCTGACGCTGAAATCATTAAGTATTTGGTTATATCATCGCTAGTCTCACTGAACTCTTCTGAATTCTACATGTCATGTGTGGTCTGGCGTCTTCTTACCAGCAAGAGGTCCCGGGTTCAAACTAGTCAATTCCCTAAAAAAACACGCTCAGAGCGTCGTTGTGCGAAAGTGGTAGGGAGACACGATATAGAACAAACAGACACCACCCAGAATGTTAGAGAGTAACCACAAAGATCATTAATAGGCGGCTCACGGAGAGGGATCTGAACTCTTTGCGCCGACTGCGACTGACCTCTGTTGATCAGCAAGCCCGTTTGCAGTGATGTCATACACATTCGGCCTGGAATCTTACTCACTGGAGTAGAATTTTCATCAGTGCTGAGTCTCGCTTCGAACTTACGAGCGAAGACGCCCTGGATAGCTGGGAGATACCAACCTACCTACCACCCGCCGTGCCGTCGGACAACCGGGTGTCATGGTCTGGACTGCCATTTCTTTTCATAGCAGGAGCCCTTTGGTTGTCATCCGCTGAACCCTAATAGCACAACGGTACATCGAGGATATTCCGCTCCCCGTTTTGTTGCCCTTCATAGCAAGCCATCCTGGGATTACATTTCAGCGACAGTTTTTAATGTTTCGTGCTGGCGAAAATCTACCTTGGCTAGTAAGGTCGTTGGATCTCTTGCCAATTGACAACATTTGAGGCAGATCGTAAACTTCTAACACTCCAGTGGGGTGGAATTGGGACTATATGCTTCATTAGGACATCGATTAACTTTATCAATCAATGACAATCCGAATAACTGCTTGCATAAGGACCTGAGGTGGATCAACCAACGCTTTACTGATTTGCTCTCTTTGTAAAGTTCTTTCTCTTGAACAAATTATCTAGTTTTTTTCTGAAATTGTAATGATTTGCTTGTCTGTACATGTAGATCTACCTTTTTCCGTCCCATTCGCATCATTCCTTCATCATGCGTTGGGATCTTTTTTTCCGGATATAATCTATTTAGTCAGCTCCTGATACATGACACGCTACAAATTATAGTGGATACGACTCATTTTAGTAAAGAAAAGAGGTATTCAATCGCACACACACGCACACTCACCCACCCACCCACCGAACCACACACACACCCACCCACACACACACACACACACACACACACACACACACACACACACACACACACACACACATGACTTGCATTCCAAGTATTTCCATACAATTCAAGAAATGGATGTACGTATGTTTCACATCTCTTCCAAAACCATAGAACCGAATTCGACCATACTTGGTGAATATATCACTTAATGTCTGGGAAACATCACTGTGGATAGTAACCATCTACCTGTCAAAGGGGTAAGGCAGTGAATGAAAAACCAGTGTAGCAGACAACGCTCGATGGCCATAGTCACCCAGTACTTGAGAATGAGAGCTCTTAATGACTTGGAATAAATTTTACACATTATTTCAAATCCTTCGGAAACTTTTTCTTGCTGACAATATCCACAGAACGGTGGAGGGAAAAAAGTTTAAGCTTACTACATTTTCGCTGTTGACGCCGCAAAACTGCCGCATGAATCAAGGCATTTTAATTTATTATTTTCTCACTACTAAATGAATTCACGACACATTTTGCAGAAAGTACTCACATACACCACTGAACGCACCAGCAAAATGGTATGACTAGGCGCCACACAGTTCATGAGACGCGCCGTCGTAAACATTGAGAGATGTGACAAACTGCCGTCATCATGCAGCTTGTTTCAATTGATGACTTACTCGCTACTAACTCTAATATCAACACGTTTGGGACACGGACTCGGTATATGCTGCTGAATGTACCTACAATAATATATTACTGTATGCCACCTAGTCACAAGCTATGACATCACAAACACTGAAATGTGTGAAAACTACTGCATAATGCATTATTCTTTAAGTTATTACGTTTTTACTATTATCTCTACACACTACGCATTTCGCAGACGGTTGCCACATATACCACTGGATGTACTTCCAAAATTATATCATTGTCTGACATACAGGTCAGAAGACACATTGTCATAAGCTGAGCTGCTGGAAAGCTAAACGCAGGCGAAATTCGCTAGGGATACAAGTGAAAAATGTGAACAAATATGTTTTAAATATGTTAAATATATGTAAAATATATTTGAGATGCGCATATACAGGCAATTAACATGTAAAAAATTCATCCTGAACCCGTGGAACTACTTCAACCAAATTTGGTATACATATTAGCTACAATCTGAAAAGAAATACTTTGGGGTAAGGACCACTAGCCACCTATTGGCGTCAGAATGATAAGTGGGTGAGGGGAGGAGGGAATGGACAGAGAGAGGGCATAGATGAGATCGACATAGATAGGTCATATGAGGGTTTGAACAGGGAGGGGGCAATGAAGGTGGACATAAGGGAGAGAAGGAGAGAGAAAAGAGAAACGAGGAGGAGGAAAAGCACAAAGAAAGTATAGAGGAGGAAATGGGCAAAGAGAGGGGAGAATAGGTGATAGACAGAGAAAGGAAAGAGAAGCAGGTGAGCAGCGAGATGGGGAGGAAGGAAGCTTGATAGTATATGCGAACCCAGGTAATTGCAACATGCGGACTTTGTTCCCATTCAAGCGTGCGGGACACTAATAGACGGTTGAAGGGAATTGGCACTCCGTTCCTTATGTTACGCATAGATCTGTGGAGTTTTCTGAGAAGCAGTCAGCCTGCTACAGAGCTCCAAATAGCGTGGAATACCGTGTAACAACTCAACCATACAGTACTGGTACCTAAATATGAGGACACTAATTAAGACACCGGTTATCCACGACTTCGTAACTGCATGGCAGAACGAACTCACAAGGACCGCATTTTGAAGAGGGTGAAAGCGTTTCAGCTGGTCAAAATCGGCTGGTGGGACTGATTTACACCTTTTCCATTCTCAAGGAGAGATAATGGCACCAGTTTCCTGGTCACCAGACCTTGCACCAATGTTCTGGGTTAAATTCCAAACCTCGCACAGATTACCACATACTGGGGAAACGCGACACTCTTGAAAGTGATTTGCTGGTCGGATGAGAACCTCAAACATGACGTCCCTCTTCATGCTGTTAGTAGATTTCTTGGGACCTCGGTTTGACGTCTCTATTCTCTCTCTCATCGTCAACAACATAAACTCGAATTACACTAAGGACGAACTCATCCCGAGCGACTGCTACGGTAGCAGGTTCGAATCCTGCCTCGGGCATGGATGTGTGTGATGTCCTTAGGTTAGTTAGGTTTAATTAGTTCTAAGCGCCTGATGGCCTCAGAAGTTAAGTCGCATAGTGCTCAGAGCCATTTGAACCATTTTGAACGAACTCATCACTCAGCTAAACAGTCACGTTTCACGAAGGACAGTTGCCTAGTGGCTAGAATAAAAAGAAAGGTCATTGCATTTGAGTTGGTTGAAGCCTTCGCAGAGATCACAGCCAACAACGCCGTGCGGTATTTATGTTTGTAAATATCATTATAAGAGGATGGTTCACATGCAAACTATCAACATTTATTCGTATATACGAGACGTAATACTAAAATTACAGATACAGAATTTTTTAATATTGTCTTTATCTTATAATACAACCACTTCATTGCTTCGGAGCTCCACAGGTACCTCGTGAAAATAGTCCTTTTGGTTGTAACCGCAGACACTCTTGCGCTGTGGTTTCCACTTCTTCATCATCTCTGAAACACTTGGCTCCCAACGCTGCCTTGAGTCGTCCGAACAGTGAATGCGGTGTTATGTGAGTAAAGTAGGAGTTCAAGACACTCAAATTCTATATCCTGTATTGTTGCTACGGTGGGACGGTTGCAGCAAAACATCTGCAGGCAGAAGCCCTCGTCGTTTTCTCTGATTGTAGGGAGAATGTGATTTAGTAGCAGATTTGTAAATGAGTTATGGTCACTCATAATCCCTTTTCCATGTAATCCTTCAGAATAACCAATTTTGCACCCTAAAAGAAAGTAGGTATGAGTTTTCCTACCGACAGATAAAAGCGAATTTCGTTTTCTTTTTTTGTTCAAAGAGTTATGGCTCCATACTTGCTCGATCTTTTTGTTCTATTCAGATATCCATTACCTTCGACCTGAAAGCGACACAGATTTTCCTCACAGGCATCCAATCGTCTATACCTCAAATCTATGGTCAGCTAGCCTGACAAACATCATGCGGACGATTTATTGAATCGAAGCATTTCACGGACAATACTGTGTGCTGAAGTAACTCTAATATCGAATAACGTCGGTATTTCGTTTAAAATTCTACTCCTGTTTTTCTCTTTCACTGCAGCAACGTTTTCGTTCGTCACCAGGCAGTGTGCATGACACATGCACGGAGCGTCTTCCACAGAAGGTACACCTCTTTTAATTGAGATGACAAAACACACGCACAGGTGGTAGCAGTATCGCATACGCAAGGTATAAAAGGGAAGTGTTTTGCCGGGTCAGTTGTCAAGAATGCAATGTCAAGAATGCGCCGTGCAAGCTGAAGATGGCTCCATAATGGTGTTGGCTGTCTTCGCATGGAATGGACTACGTCCTTTGGTCACCGATCATTGACTGGAAAGGATTATGTTCGGCTGCTTGGAGACCATCTGCAGCCATCTATAGACTTCATGTTTCCAAACAGCGATGGAATTTTGGTGAACGATAACGCGCCTCGCCAGCGGGCCACAGTTGTTCGTGATTGGTTCGAAGAACATTCTAGACAGTTGGAGCGAAGGCTTTGGCCACCCATGTCGCCGGACGTGAACCCATCCAATATTTATGCAACTTAATCGAGAGGTGTTTGCGCGCACAAATTCCTGTACTGGTAACATTTTCGCAGTTATGGATGGTTATAGCGTCAGCATTGCTCGATATTTCTGCAGGGGACTTCCAAAGACTAGAGTCCATGCCACGTCGAGTTGCTGTTCTAATCCGAGCAAATGAGGTCCAAAAAAACACGATATCAGGAGGTGTTCAAATGGCTCTGAGCACTACAGGACTTAATTTCTATGGTCATCAGTCCCTTAGAACTTAGAACTACTTAAACCTAACGAACCTAAGGACATCACACAACACCCAGCCATCACGAGGCAGAGAAAATCCCTGACCCCGCCGGGAATCTAACCCGGGAACCCGGGCGTGGGAAGCGAAAACGCTACCGCACGACCACGAGATGCGGACCTCAGGAGGTGTCCCATGGCTTTCGTCACGTCAGTGTAAATTATTCGCACCATTCGGGCACCTACTCCAGGAACACACACGAATCACTGTACTGTACTTTAATCCTACGGTGAATTTTCACAGGTTTAACAGCTTCACTACCCCAAAAAGTGATCACAAATCTGGGCTGAAACGCGGTGCAGGTCGACTGTACACAAAAATAGCTGCCTTTTGCGTGATGCAACAACAGCACTCGAACTGTTTGTCGTTTGTCGGAACCACTGCTTAAATAGGTAAGTCACGTCAGTGTAAATTTGACGTATTGCAGACGTCAACCATTTTCTCAAAGGATCATCGTCAGGTGACTAGGTGACTAAATATTTAATAAAATGCCACTGTTGGTGTTTGCAACACTTCCTTCCCGAAGTATACACTGACTGCCAGGCATGTTATTCAGTAAGACTTGATTTGTTGCCTCTCCTATTTGGCTATATGATGACACTTTCACCAGCATAATCTTTCAAGCTTCCACAAGACTGACCTTTTAATGCAAAATTTCTGCAAATACAGTCTGTTTGAAGGAGAACGTAAACTGAACTGTCTGATATGTGGATAATGCGGTCACACTGTTCTAGAAGAAAATATTTACTGGTTTAAGAACACAAACCGGTGTAAGTGACATGTGAACAGCACTCCAATGGAAGCAGGGCGTGGCCAACAGTTCATCCTTGCAAACCGTCGAGCACCTGAGCATTAAAATAGCAGCACTGGTGAGCTCCCCATTTTTCAACATTGAGACATCTACCCAAGAGCGTGAATTCTGGTTCGAAGTGTGTGCGTAGTCTTCTCAGTCGACTTTTAATCGAATGTGACTCCTTGCTGCAGATTTGGTATCAAGTGTGAATCTTTATTTTAATACTGAGTTTAGATAACACTGAATGACTGATGTGATAAAACAGCGAAAAATATTTAGTGCAGTTTTCGATATCTTCCTCAGCTCTTTGAGGTTTATGTACGTTTATTTCAAGAATAATTTCATGATAGTTACTTTGTAAAAGTATAACTCGTAAGATTTTCGCTTGATTTGCGTCTAGAAATTTATACTTTAGACTTGAAATGACAAAGGCACTAATTCTGGTACTAACTTTTAACAATCACAATTCGTCACTGCGTGTATAATTCGCATATTTTTGTATTTATTCTTATGTATTGTAATTGAGGGCTAACACAGTTTTGACTAGAGACACGAGTTTCGTGATATTAATTACAATTTCTATTAAAGAAAGTAAATTTATTAAAATTTTTATTTTACAGTTTATTGTTTGAAATATAACTGGATTTTGCGTTAATTTATCACGACTTTTCATTACGAATAAAGCCACAAAACTGTAAAGTTATATCGTTATGGAAGACAAAGGAACAAAGGAACATTGCGTTTACAGTTTAACAACGATACTTCGAAAATAAAATTTATTTTAAAAACAATTTCGTGTAACCGCAGAAACAAGAACATGAGAGTGCAAAAAGTTACAAAAAGATGGTAATTATAAAATTCTGTTGAGTATGTACAAAAATAAATAACAAACATATTAACAACATCATAAAGTCCTTTTCGTGGACGGTGGTCTGTTTTTATGTAAACTCAGGAGAGATTTTCCATTTGTGTATTAGTTATTACTCTAGTACGTATCTAACGTACTACTGTACATTCCAAGTTAAATGTGTTGGCGCATGGCAGCAAAACAGGTCACTGACGTAAGTTTATTTAAAATATAATAGTTTTTCACTTTTAACAACAACCCTTTACGAATGTACATTCTATTCTTTTGACGTGTGCTAAAGTCTATATGGTAAGCCTACCATAAAAATACACGGATCTCTTTGGCACAGGAAATAAAAGTGGAATATGAAAAGATCGAACGAAGTCTTTAATATGCTTTTCTGCCACTTACGAAAGATGGTGCCAACATTACGGGTTGAATCGTCGCTAGTATCATGACTGTTAATGATGATTAATTCACAAGTTACACTCAGAATCGGTCAGCAGTGTTCTGAAAAAAATTGACGGTATAAAAATGGATTGGTGTCACTGCAGAAATGACCAGTGAAATGCAGTAGACATCGAGGAACAAATGCTACATGCTGTTAATGAGACTTTTCAATTATTATTTTTATTTCGCGTTCTTGAATATAATTTTCTATAGATGACTAAGTATAGGAAATACTAACATTTTAGACACTGCAATGAAGTGTCAAGTAATTAATATCTAAATTTGAACTTCTGGAAGAAAGAGATGCCGTGAGAAATTCGTTGGTTTAGCTTAAACAGACAGTTGCATGTTTCATTTAATGTGAGTACAGGGATTATTAACTGTTTATACAAGTAAGAAGCACTTGTTGATTTGTGCATATAAAAAAAAATTCGAACAAATATGGTCTGATTCCGTTAACCATTACGGCTAGTTTTAGAACGCTAATTCAAGCGATTTTACTATCAAATCCGTAGCTACAGAATCCGATTTTGCTGTACAAGATTGTATACTGTACATAAACGTTATTATACATTAGCAAACCGTAGACGGTCAGGTAAAGGTATATGATAGGTATTGTCGTTTAAACTTGATATTGACTTGTGTGTCTTCAGTGTCTGAGAAGGGAGGGAAGAAAAAAGTAACAAACTGTGGCCATAGCTTGAATTACGTAAAAGTTTGTCTAGAAATAGAATCTGCAATACAGATTTCTTTTAGCCGAAATATCTAATAATTTCACAATAATTCTGAATGTGAACCTCAGCTACTGTTCCTATGGTGTGAGAAAACTTATTGGTCTGTGTGTATTATTCAGTAAGATTTAAGTTTAATGTGATAAAAAATATTGTGTACATAAGCTTTTCGGACCAGTTATCACCTATGTGAAAATGCAATGAATCCAAGTAATGTCAGGAAGCAGCTCAGAGATTAATACAACATCAGTTTAATAAGGGACTTTCCTTTTGCTGGTCGACAGACAACTGAAAAGTGCATTTGTAGCTGACTGACGCTCGTGGGAACATGATTATACGAGGGCTGTCCAGAAAGTAAGTTACGATTGATCGCGAAATGAAAATCACAGTGAAATTCAGAAATGTTTCATTTGTAACAGTTAGCTACACCTTTCAGCTACTTCTCTACGTAGTCGCCGTTCTGACTCAGACATTCGTCGTAGCGTTGTACCAACTTTACAATACCGTCATCATAGAAGGCAGCCGCCAGTGATTTCCGCCAATTCTCTACGCTGGCCTAAAGCTCGTGGTCTGTGCCAAAATGTTGTCTTCGTAGCCAGCGGTTCTTTTGAGCAGAGATGAAGCTGAGTGGGAGACAATTACGGGCTGTATTGTGGGTAACCAAACATTTCTAATTGAACACGATGCAGGAACACCTTCATTGCCCCTGCAGAATGAGGCTGAAAATTGTCTTGAAGAAGAAACCGCACGGCAGTTATGTAATGTTGGTTGCATAGCTTCAGGGGAAAATTCTCACCAGGCCCTCGTACTTGGCGGGAGACACTATTTTCTATAACATCTTTACGCGCTCACTGAGAGCTCAGGATTGAAAAGAGCGACATAATTCTACCTACAGTCATACTAGGGACACTGCCCAACACATCTTTGCAAAGCTTTATCGGATTTTCGTAGTCGTTTCTATTTCGCGACCGATCGTAACTTACTTTCTGGACAGCCCTCGTATGGTAGTTTTGCTGCAGTACAGATATTACGTTACAGCTGAATTGAGTAAATGAGTAAATAAGAACAAAGGTAATTTTCCAGTTTGTTCGTGATACTTCTCAGACTAATTTTGCGGGAGGAGAGATGAAAAGGCAAAAGTTTTGGAAAGTAGTAACGAGACGAGGCTGGATTGGAGAACGACGCAACGGTCCGGGCAACAGGTGACCTCTGCGAGGTCCGGTGGCGCGCGCTCTAGAAGCCGTCGAAGACGAGGGTGTTGTTGAGCAGTCCGGGGCCGAAGTAGGGCCCGACGGCGGGCGCGAGGCGTATCCGGAGGATGCGCATGTTGATCTCGTGCGGGTTGTAGGTGCGCCGGAAGAACTTCTGGAAGCGCGAAGACAGCATCCACACGCTGTAGTCGTCGCGCGGTGCCAGGATCAGCTCCGACGAGAACTGGATCAGGTCAGGGCTGCAACAGCGAGACCAGTGCGCCCTCAGCACTCCACCCGTGTGCACCACTGTATACAAAGAGGTCTACACAAAGTTGCCTCCAAAAAAAGTAAACATACCAGGCACGAAACTAGTCACGGCCAGAGCGTGGAAAACAGACCCGGCCTTTGGTAATCGCTTCGTTTCTACAGGAAAAGACTCCATACATAGCCGAAGCTAGTTTTAGATAATTACACTACTGGCCATTAAAATTGCTACTCCAAGAACAAATGAAGATGATAAACGGGTATTCACTAGACAGAGATATTATACAAGAGTTGACATGTGATTTCATTTTCACGCAATTTGGGTGCAAAGATCCTGAGAAATCAGTACCCAGAACAACCACCTCTGGCCGTAAAAACAGCCATGATACACCTGGGCATTGAGTCAAACAGAGCTTGGATGGCGTGTACGGGTACAGCTGCCGATGCAGCTTCAACACGATAGCACAGTTCACCAAGAATAGTGACTGGCGTATTGTGACGAGCCAGTTGCTCGGCCAGACGTTTTCAGTTGGTGAGAGATCTGGAGAATGGGCTGGCCAGGGGAGCAACCAAACAATTTCTGTATCCAGAAAGGCCCTGACAGGACCTGCAACACGCGGTCGTGCATTATCCCTGTTGAAATGTACGGTTTCGCAGTGATCGAATGAAGGGCACAGCCACAGGTCGTAACATATCTGAAATGTAACGTCCACTGTTCAAAGTGTCGTCAATGCGAAGAAGAGGTGACCGAGACGTGTAACCAATGGCACCCTATACCATCACGCCGGGTGATACACCAGTATGGCGATGACGAATACACGCTTCCAATGTGCGCTCGCCACGATGTCGTCGAACACATCATGATGCTGTAAACAGAACCTGGATTCATCCGTAAAACTGACGTTTTGCCATTCGTACACCCAGGTTCGTCGCTGAGTACGCCATTGCAGCCGCTCCTGTCTGTGATGTAGCGTCAAGGGTAACCGCAGCCATGGTCTCCCAGCTGATAGTCCATGCTGCTGCAAACGTCGTCGAACTGTTCGTGCAGATGATTGTTGTCTTGGAATCGTCCCCATCTGCTGACTCAGAGATCGAGACGTGGCTGCACGATCCGTTACAGCCATGCGGATAAGATGCTTGTCATCTCGACTGCTAGTGATACGAGGCCGTTGGGACCCAGCACGGCGTTCCGTATTACCCTCCTGAAACCTCCAATTCCATATTCTGCTAACAGTCATTGAATCTCGACCGACGCGAGCAGCAGTGTCGCGATACGATAAACCGCAATCGCGATAAGCTACAATCCGACCTTTATCAAAGTCGGAAACCTGATGGTACGCATTTCTCCTCCTTACACGAGGCATCACAACAACGTTTCACCAGGCAACGTCGGTCAACTGCTGTTTATCTATGAGAAATCGGTTGGAAACTTTCCTTATGCCAGCAAGTTGTGTCGCCACCGGCGCCAACCTTGTGTGAACGCTCTGAAAATTTGCATATCACTGCATGTTCTTCCTGTCGGTTAAATTTCGCGTCTGCAGCACGTCATCCTCGTGGTGTAGCAATTTTAATGGCCAGTAGTGTCTATCTTGTAGAGCTAACATATTTCAAGAATGTTGATTCCTATGTTACACCGTTGTTATTCACCTTCAGTATTATTGAGTGTACGAAGAGGGGATCTCACATTGATTCTACATTTCTAGATTTCCGGATGGCTTTTGATACCGAAAAGATGTAATGCAATCTAATTAATGAGAAGTGTAAGGTGATCCACAGGAGTACTAAAGGAATCCGCTACTTTTCGGTTGCGGGATAGATCACCACAAATCTAAAGACTTTTATTTCAACTAGAGACATATGGATTGCAGTTTCGATTAACTTCATTTGCAACAGTCACACGTTGTGCGGAAAGCGATTCAAAGAGTGCGTTTTATCGGGAGGACACCTACAAGATGCAACAGATGTACTGAAGAGGCTGCCAACATTACGCTCGTTCGTCATCTACTGGAGTACTGCAGTGCGATGTGGCATCCTCGTCTGATAGTATTAACGCAGGATATCGAAAAAGTTCAAAGAAGGGCAGCTCGTTTCGTACTAGCGTGAAATAGGGGGGGGAGAGTGTCACGGATATGAGACGCAAGTTGTATTGGTAATCATTAAAACAAACGCGTATTTTATTAAAAGATTCTTCCGTTGGTTCTTGGTAGAACAACATTATAATAAATGAGAAGCACCTGTTTGCTTTTCTTCTACAATATTACTTTTATTGTTAACCGGTTTTCTGCTTACAAAGCCATCTTCAGACATTTACTGAGTATTATCACCAAAGAAGTTAAATGTTAGCAGACAACATTGGAAGAGAAGTAACACATCTAGACTGAAGTAGAAACATACAGTAACTAACATCTTTGCAATGAAAAAGTAAAAAACTGAACAGTACATAAATAACAATGGAGTAGACAGGGAAACCCTTAGCACAAAATAGGAATAGCATGCCTACGTAACAGTTTCTATTAATTAACAAAAGTATTCTTATTTTGTGCTAAAGGTTTTCCTGTCTACTCCATTGTTATTTATGTTGTGTTCAGTTTTTACTTTTTCATTGCAAAGATGTTACTTACTGTATGTTGCTACTTCAGTCTAGATGTATTACTTCTGTTCCAATGTTGTCTCCTAACATTTAACTTCTTTGGTGATGGGGGCCGCGGTGGTCTCGTGGTTCTAGGCGCGCAGTCCGGAACCGTGCGACTGCTACGGTCGCAGGTTCGAATCCTGCCTCGGGCATGGATGTGTGTGATGTCCTTAGGTTAGTTAGGTTTAAGTAGTTCTAAGTTCTAGGGGACTGATGACCACAGCAGTTGAGTCCCATAGTGCTCAGAGCCATTTGAACCATCTTTGGTGATAACACTCAGTAAATGTCTGAAGATGGCCTTGTAAGCCGAAAACAACTTAACAATAAAGGTAATATTGTAGAATAAAAGCAAACTGATGCTTTTCATTTATTAAACGCGTATTTGGTTGCGGTTAGATCTATCACACAATTTCAGTCACAAACTGTCTGAATGCGAAAATATTATGTTGGCTCCTCTGTCAGGCACTTAATAGTCAATTGCGAAGTATTGGTGTAGATGTACGTAGTGCCAGACATTTTCAATGGAGTTAAAGTCGTGTAATTCAGAGGAACAGTCCTTGTGCGATACCGTGTCTGAATGTTCATCAAACCAGGAACGTATGAGTTCAGCCTCCTGAAAGGCTCGGGCTAGTATCCTGCAACATACACCACTGACATTCTAACTCACCATACTTTTAGTTCATTAATATCAACAGGCATAGTTACATGCAAGTGTAAGTTTGAGCAAAAAACACATTTTGTAAGTGTTTTACAATCCGTAGATATGCTAATGGTACGAGCCCCTGACTACCAATTCATTCTGTGAAAACTGCACATCAGTGGCGCTTTCCATTTCCGCTATATTTGCGGTGCAAGTTTTAGGCGATTGTATGCCGCGTATTTATAATAAAATGGTTAGAGAACTGCAGTGCGCGCTGTGTGAGTCGCAGGATGCTGTGACATCGCAGCGACGTTCTTTAAGTAGTGCTCTCGAGGAGTATGCTGCCAAAAATAGTTACACTTTCTGTCACGAGGTGAAAATATGGCACTGCAAGCAGTCAGAACGTAAAATGTTTCCTCTTTTGACGCTCGGCAATGTGTGTTATTTCCTTTGTGAAGTGACTGTTGGTGTAAAGAGTTAAGAGGGTTAAAGTGTTTCGTAGAAAACACAACGGTTGCTGAGAAGAAAGACCGTACACTGCTGGTAAAGTTTTTTTATCAGGACGGCAGTGATATTAGCTCTGCATTGCAGGAATATCGATAACACAAACAGTTGGGAAGAGCGGCCATATCAGTAAAATGGGCTAAAGAATGTGATCAAGATATCTGAAGAAAGTGCTGAAATAGGTTGTGCGAAAAGGGGGGGGGGGGGGCGGTGCATTCCCAAGGAAGTTGTTGGTGATGTTGTAGCTATAGCAGATCGCGAAGCACTTGCCTCAAATCCTGAAGCCAATGCTCTAGCTGGGTCACGGAAATCGATATTGCAAAAGATTATGTGGCGCATTTTACACTGATATCTGTACAAGATTCAGAATTTGCACCAAATGAAGTCCCAAGATGGGCTTCAGAGCCGTGACTTTGCCGTTCATTATCTGTTACTCATAGAAAAGGATGCCATGTGGCCGGAGAATATTCTTTGCATGGACGAGGCACATTTTACTGTGCACACTGTAGTGAATGCACAGAACTGCCGCATACGGGGATCTTCTATGCAGCATATTGTGCAGGAACAACCACTGCACTCAGCTTATTTGTCCGTGTGGTGTGGTTTCACTCCTTCATTCTCGGTACGTTTTCCTTCTAGGCGATGACACCTCAGGAACGTCTTAGTTGTACACTGATATCTGCATGTTACAAGGACAGCCTAGTGTAACGTGTGATTCAAGCTTTGCAAGACCGCAGCCACTATTATGTAGGAGATGGAACGAAACGACATGTCGCTTGCCAGATGAAATATTTGCTTTCGGATACCTTTGTTAACGATCTCATCATCACTAGGCAATTTAAAGGCGTGTGGCCATCCAGATCGACCGAACTAAATCCATGTGACTTCTGGTTGTGGGGATATCTGAAGGATAGCGTACGTCGACGTATGGCTCTGATTGCACTGGCTGTATTGCGGGCAAGTGTCGACCATGCAATGCTACAGATGCAGCACGTTGCCGAGTACGGAGACCCGTACAGACCATATGTTGTAACTTATGACCGTGTCAGCTAATAAACCTGCCAGAACCGCTCTTATCACATGTTTGATCGTTTTTCCTCTCGTCCTGCGCCCACTTCACACTCTTACTTCTTACAGCACCATATTTTCACCTGGTGGCAGAAATTGGAAGTACTATTTTGTCAGCATAAACCGCAAGCGCAGAAATGAAGTAACATACATACGGTGTTTCACCGTACTGCGATGTATACAGTCCGTACAGAACCACGAATACCCCTAGCTGCATACAGGCGTTGATATAGAGGGTGTTTCAAAAATGACCGGTATATTTGAAACGGCAATACAAACTAAACGAGCAGCGATAGAAATACACCGTTTGTTGCAATATGTTTGGGACAACAGTATATTTTCAGGCAGACAAACTTTCGAAATTACAGTAGTTACAATTGTCAACAACAGATGGCGCTGCGGTCTGGGAAACTCATAGTACGATATTTTCCACATATCCACCATGCGTAGCACTAATATGGCGTAGTCTCTGAATGAAATTACCCGAAACCTTTGACAACGTGTCTGGCGGAATGGCTTCACATGCAGATGAGATGTACTGCTTCAGCTGTTCAATTGTTTCTGGATTCTGGCGGTACACCTGGTCTTTCAAGTGTCCCCACAGAAAGAAGTCACAGGGGTTCATGTCTGGCGAATAGGGAGGCCAATCCACGCCGCCTCCTCTATGTTTCGGATAGCCCAAAGCAATCACACGAGCATCGAAATATTCATTCAGGAAATTAAAGACGTCGGCCGTGCGATGTGGCCGGGCACCATCTTGCATAAACCACGAGGTGTTCGCAGTGTCGTCTAAGGCAGTTAGTACCGCCACAAATTCATGAAGAATGTCCAGATAGCGTGATGCAGTAATCGTTTCGGATCTGAAAAGTGGTCCAATGATTCCTTTGGAAGAGATGGCGGCCCAGGCCAGTACTTTTTGAGGATTCAGGGACGATGGGACTGCAACATGGGGCTTTTCGGTTCCCCATATGCGCCAGTTCTGTTTATTGACGAAGCCGTCCAGGTAAAAATAAGCTTCGCCAGTAAACCAAATGCTGTCCACATGCATATCGCTGTCATCAATCCTGTGCACTATATCGTTAGCGAATGTCTCTCATGCAGCAATGGTAGCGGCGCTGAGGGTTTGCCGCATTTGAATTTTGTATGGATAGAGGTGTAAACTCTGGCGCATGAGACGATACGTGGACGTACGCGTCATTTGGACCGCAGCTGCAACACGGCGAACGGAAACCCGAGGCCGCTGTTGGATCACCTGCTGCACTAGCTGCGCGTTGCCCTCTGTGGTTGCCGTACGCGGTCGCCCTACCTTTCCAGCACGTTCATCCGTCACGTTCCCAGTCCGTTGAAATTTTTCAAACAGATCCTTTATTGTGTCGCTTTTCGGTGCTTTGGTTACATTAAACCTCCGTTGAAAACTTCGTCTTGTTGCAACAACACTGTGTTCTAGGCGGTGTAATTCCAACACCAGAAAAATCCTCTGTTCTAAGAAATAAACCATGTTGTCCACAGCACACTTGCACGTTGTGAACAGCACACGCTTACGGCAGAAAGACGACGTACAGAATGGCGCACCCACAGACTGCGTTGTCTTCTATATCTTTCACATCACTCGCAGCGCCATCTGTTGTTGAAAATTGTAACTACTGTAATTTCGAAAGTTTGTCCGCCTTAAAATGTACTGTTGTCCCAAGCATATTGCAACAAACGGTGTATTTCTATCGCTGCTCGTTTAGTTTTTATTGCCGTTTCAAATATACCGGTTATTTTTGAAACACCCTGTACGTCAACGGGGAAAGATGAAAATATGTGGACCGACGGACACGAACCCGGGATCTCCTGCTTGGACATGTCCTAAGGAACAGATACCATCTTCATAGTTAAGGTTCACCGGCCATTTGACCATCTTCTTCTGTGCGGATGCACGAACAGTGCTCCAACCCTTACGGGAATCGGCAAAAAGTTTAATCGGCAGGGGCACTATGAATATAGAGCGGGACAATAAGTTGGGAATGTGGGTCTCCACGGGAGGCGGGCGTGCCAGACGTACGTCCCTGCAGTCGCACTATCCTCTGTGTCCTTTGTGGCTCAGATGGGTAAAGCGTCTGCCATGTTAGCAGGAGATCCCGGGCTCGAGTCCCGGTCGGAGCACGTAATTTCAGCTGTCCCCGTTGACGTATATCAACGCCTGTATGGAGATAGGGGTATTAATTTCACGGTAAGTTTAATTATAATCACCCTGCACTTCTCTCATGCATGTCATGCCCACAACGCAATTAGGTGGCACTTAGTTTAGTAGTAAGCAGTGGTCATAACATGTATTTATCTCATTGCGCCTCCCCCCCCCCCCCCCACCTCCCCAATCTGTCATGCTATTGATCATGTTTTAGTTTAACCATTTTGAGGCGCTAGTGGTGATCTGTAATAACAGTTCATGGAAGATAAACTTCTTAGGTAATATAATAACCTTAATCTCAATAATAGGTTTCGGTAATCAATTTTCTTATCTTGAGATCTCGAGAGTCAGGTTTTGTATATTTCTCGAAACATCCGCACGTGAACTGTTCCTCGTAAACTGGCATATATGTAGCAAGTTATAAGACTCGTGCATCGGCATGTCAGAATTGTTGTTGTTGGTGTGGTCTTTAGTCCAGAGACTGGTTTGATGCACCTCCCCATGTTACTCTATCCTGTGCAAGCTTCTTCATCTCCGAGTAACTACTGCAACTTACATCCTCCTGAATCTGCTTACTGTATTCGGCTCTTGGCCTACGATTTTTACCCTCCACGCTTCCCACCATCACTAAATTGGTGATCCATTGATGCGTCAGAATATGCCCTACCAACGGATCTCTTCTTCTAGTGAAGTTGTGCCACAAATTACTGTTCTCCCCGATTCTATTCAGTAGCTCCTCACTAGTTACGTGAACTACCCATCTAATCTTCAGCATTCTTCTGTAGCACCACAGTTCGAAAGCTTCTATTCTCTTCTTGTCTAAACTATTTATCGTCCATGTTTCACATCCATACATGGCTACACTCCATACAAATACTTTCAGAAACGACTTCCTGACACTTAAATCTATACTCGATGTTAACAAATTTTTCGTCTTCAGAAACGCTTTCCTTGCCATTGCCAGTCTATATTCCTCTCTTCTTCGACCATCATCAGTTATTTTGCTCTCAAAATAGCAAAGCTCATCTCATTTCCTAATCTAATTCCCTTTGCATAACCTGATTTAATTAGACTACATTCCATTATCTTCGTTTTGCTTTTGTTGATGTTCTTCTTATATCTGCATTTCAAGACACTGCCCATTCTGTTAAACTGGTATTCCAAGTCCTTTACTGTCTCTGACAGAGTTACAATGTGTTGTGTACATAGTTCCACGTAGTCAGTGCGTTCAGAACTTTCCCACTAGAGCGCGCCCCGCGAAGCACAACAGCGCAGGTGCAGACGTCGTCCGTCTCCGCACTATGAGATGGCGCTGCCATAGAGACAGACCAATTCTGCTTCTGCCTATCCATGTATTAATATGTAACGCAGCCAAAGAGATTGCTGCTAACGTAGAACATTTTCTCCTCCAGGATAACACTCGCGCAGTGATACATGAACGCGAGAGATATTATAACGAGTGTACAGACCTCTGATTAGTCAGTCTGCATTTGTCTGAACCAGTCTGTACCAGTCTGCATTAGTGTGTACAAGTCTGTACGAGTTCTACATTTGTCTGTACCAGTCTATAGTCAAGTTTCAGTCTGAGCCCAATAAGATTACCATATTTCCGTACATAGCCATAGCGTGCAAGTGGCATTTCTAGACACTTTTGTCAGATATCTGAGATAAATGTGAGAATAAGATTAACGTACCAATACCCAAAGGAACTTCAGATTGTCAATTGTAAATAGCATCCAGGACCAAGTTAAGTAATTTTTATGCTTGTTATTATTTTAAGAAATGTGTGTGAAAATTTATCAAGTTCTGTTCAAAATTGGTCACCGTCAATCTGCTAATCTAAGCGTGCAAGTGGCATTTGTATCGTGTGACCCAACGGCAGAAGATAAACACGCCACGATAAGACCACGAGACATCTTGCTGACACTCACCTACTTCGTTAGAGCGACGAGTCAAATAATCTGATGGTGTGTGTACTGAAGGTCTTACAGTACGCACACCACTCAATGTCATCGGCAAATTTCAAAGTTGTTATTTCTTCTTCATGGATTTTAATCCCTAGTGAATTAAAACAACTATACGTACAGTTATTCAACTCTTACATCAAGCTTATGCCAGTTGTGAATGGCATAAGACAGGTGTTTGTTCTGATTAGCTGTGTAAATATTTGTTTTAATTCTGACATGCCGATGCATCAGCCTTCAGATTGTTATGTACCTGCGAATTTACGAGGAAGAGTGCTAGACATCTATTTTAAGAGATACGCAATAACTTGAAGTCGATATCTGAGGATGGTGGCACTGATTACCGAAACCGAGAAAAAAGGTTATTAATATCGATCTTGCCACAGCCGTATACGTTCTGTAATCGGTGGTAGGTGTTGGACGCGAGAGGGGAGGCGGTGCTGACCTGTAGGCGACGACGGTGGCGGTGTCGGTGGCGGGCTGCCAGGAGGCGACGGCGGCCTCTGTGACGGGGCTGATCCAGACGGCGCCGTCGCGCTGGTCCACGTGCAGCACGGCCGACTGCGACGACTTGTGGCCCACGACGGACACGGGCAGCTCCTCCAGCTCGCGCAGCGGGCCGCCGCGCAGAGCCGACGTCGGCACCGAGAAGAGCCGCGTCTCGGCCATGGGCTGGAAGTAGAGGAGGCGCGAGCCCGAGGCGGGCTGCCCGTGGCCGGCCAGGGGGTGCAGCTGCGGCTGCGGCTGCGGCTGCGGCGGGGACAGAGCCAGGCCCAGCACGCCGTCCATCAGCGTGAACGACTCGCCAGCCACCTGCCGCACAAACGCCGGCTCTCAGCTCCCAACTACAGTTGCGCTCTACCAAAACTACCGTACTTTTGGTGAAGTATATAAATGACGCAGCAAATAACAGGATTACCGGTGGCATTGGTGGCTTTGGTAGGGAAAGAGACATAAATGAATGCGTGGAAGGGAAACTGGGAGCCGACGATTCCCTTTGGGATCTGTCTGTTTTGCAAATAACACTAGTCAGCAATGAAAATTTTTCGGGCTCTAAAATTGTTAATTCTCACGCATTTTCATCTGCTGAATCAAAAAAATCACCATAAAAGTGACATATTAGCTCTTGCTTTGAAGCCAAAGTGACGTTTCACTTTTCCAGTTAACATTTTCAGTTTTGGTGGGAAATTTTGTTTTCAGAGTTGGCACACCTGGCCGATAACAAAACACAAATGTTCTTAATCTCTCTTTAAGTCATGAAAATAGACACTGTTGCTATGACGGCGAGTTTCATATAGTTTTTGCTCTAATTACAGTAGAACTTCTGGTTAGAGAGTGCTTTTGCAGTGTAGAATTCGTAAAAATGGTGTAAATAAGATGAATAATTTTTCTAACATTTGCGGTGAAATAACATTTTCCTCACACAAGCCGGCCGCGGTGGTCTCGCGGTTCTAGGCGCGCAGTCCGGAACCATGCGACTGCTACGGTCGCAGGTTCGAATCCTGCCTCGGGCATGGATGTGTGTGATGTCCGTAGGTTAGTTAGGTTTAAGTAGTTCTAAGTTCTAGGGGACTGATGACCACAGCAGTTGAGTCCCATAGTGATCAGAGCCATTTGAACCATTTGAACCTCACACAAACACAGTCAGAAGACTGTTGTGAAAACTGCCTACCAACATTATTGCGGTATGAAAGGAGGGAACTAGGATAAATCTTGGGTTCCACGTATATGTTGTAAAGCGTATTTTTTTGCACTACGAGAATGGCTGAAAAATAATAAACGATCTATGGCTTTTGCTGTGTCTGTCGTTGGGCAGGAGACTACAGACCATACAAATGACTGCTATTTCTGCTTGACTAGATATATAAGGGCAGGAATGCCTATGAAGAAAAGAAGAATAGGTCAGTACCCAAATCTTGGACCTGCTAATCGACCCCTTCCACATTCCTTCAGTTTACCACTTTCTATCCCACCAGAAAATTTTGTCTTTGAATTAGAAAATGAAAGGGTGAAACAAGAAGAAGAACCAAACAAGCCTTCCACATCCTGCGACCCTGATTTTGAGGGGCAAGATGATAAACAGCACAGACTGAGTCAAGCGGATTTGTGTGATCTGATTAAAAACCTTGAAGTGTCGAAGTAGAAGGCAGAAATTCTTGGGTCTCGACAACAGCAATGGAATCTTCTCCAATGAGATGTCACTACCTGACAGTACAGAAAAAGTCTCCCTTATTGGAGAAGAAAAACAATTTTGCAGTGACATTAATTGCTTGATGAAATCTCTGAGTTTTAACGATGATCCAACTGAATGGAGGCTACTCATAGACTCCTCCAAGCCTAGTCTGAAATCTGTGTTGTTTCACAATGGCATCCGTATTCCTTCTATTCCTGTTGGTCATACACTTCATATGAAGGAGACATATGCAATTATGAGAGCCATCTTGGCCTCAATGAAATACCATGAACGCAAACGTAAAATCCGTGGTGATCTAAGTGTCATTGGCATACTCTTAAGAATGCAATGTTGAAGATGCCCTTCTTTCAGCCCTGCGTATCACGCTGGGTTTTGTGAAAAATATTGTCAAACGTATGAACTAAGAAAGACGAGCGTTTAAGTATATAAGAGAGAAATTACCAAAATTAAGTGGTGCAAAAGTTAAGGAAGGTATTTTTATCGGGCCATAAATTCGAGAACTCGTCCAATGAACTGTGGATGAAGCCCGACTAAAATGGAATCACATGCATTCAGCGAAAATAATAGTGCAGTGAGAATGGCCAGCTTCTAGCCGAAATCTAGATCTGCACAATAAACTGTAAAAAGGACAACTGATCGCTGCAATCTATAATTTACAAGTCAATATAACAGTCGCTGATTGCAACAGCTTTCTGAATGGAAGGTAACCTGAAAAAGTAAATTAGTTACTTCAGGGAAAATTTTTGTCCGAATTTTCATAGCGAAATGAAGAGTGAGAAAACGATAAGTGTCGTATCAAATTGTTCAGTATTAATGCTATGTTATCCATGTTGCATCTTGTTAACTCCGTGGCTGTTACTGATCGTTAGTGAATGACGCCACAAATATTTTTAAATGTTTAATTTTAGTGCCATAACCGTTTTCGAACTACCATGCCCATCTTCAGGTGGCCAACATTTTTCGTTACATAGGTGCTGTGATCAACAGCATGTCGTCTGCTACGTACTGCACAACAATATTCGGGTATTTAGTGCCACTTTATCAGTTGTTTGATTAATAAAAATAGGGCAAAGTGCCCTTTTCATTGTGTGCCATTTTATTTGTAACATATGGATGTTCCCCGCCACTTTTTATTACAATTTGACGCAACATCACTATGTGACTTCCAGTGTTGTGAAAAGCACGTACATCTAATAATTTTACAGGATACGAAGATGGCAGAGCAGGTGTGTCGAAACCGGTAATAGTAATACCAACAATTACTAGCGACCGTGGCAAACTTGATTTATTTATTTATTTATTGTTCCGCAGAACCAAATTAAGGAGAAGTCTCCATGGTCATGGAACGAGTCAATACATGAAATTATAACACGATATTAGAAATAGATAAAATGAAGTATAAAAAAAACATATTCAGGTGACAAGCCGTAAGTTTAAATAAAGAAAATCAACAATGTAACACTGGAATTTGCTTAATTTTTTTAGCTCTTCCAGCAGCTCCTCGACAGAATAGAAGGAGTGAGCGATGAGGTAACCCTTCAGTTTAGACTTAAACGAGTTTGGGCTACTGCTAAGATTTTTGAGTTGTTGTGGTAGCTCATTGAAAATGGATGCAGCAGAATACTGCACTCCCTTCTGCACAAGAGTCAAGGAAGTGCATTCCACATGCTGATTTGATTTCTGCCTGAGTGAAAGCTGCTAACTCTTGGGAATAGGCTAATATTGCTATCAACAAACGACATTAAAAAAATATATACTGTGCGGGCAATGTCAGTATTCCCAGACTATTGAATAGGGGTCGACAAGAGGTTCTCGAACGTACACCACATATAGCCCGAACAGCCAGTTTTTGAACCAAAAATACCCTTTTTGAATCAGAAGAATTACCCCAAAAAATAATACCATTCGACATAAGCGTATGAAATTATGCGAAGTAGACTACTTTTCGTGTTGAAGTGTCACTTATTTCCGATACTGTTCTAATGGTAAAAAAAGCAGCATTTATTTTCTGAACAAGATCCTGGACATGGGCTTTCCACAACAGCTTACTATCTGTCCGAACGGCTAGGAACTTGAACTGTTCCGTCTCGCTTATAATATGCCCATTCTGTCTGATTCTTCAAGAGTAACATTCAGTCGCCCCCAACGATTGACACAGTGTCAAACACATACTCCAAGACTTTGCCTCATTCTTGTCATTATGAAGTGAGTGTGCAAGTGGTCTGGTTATTGGAATGAGAGTAGGTGAAGGAGGGAGGGGAGGGCGCACGGAGCACAGGTGTTGTGGGCGGGCGGGTGACACACCTGGAAGGCGCTGCGGTCAGGGTGCGGCCACATGTAGGACTGGCTGACCCTCCAGGCGGAATCGCGTCCCGCGTCGTAGACGACGAGCCCGGGCGCGGCGCTGTCGCTCATGTAGACGAAGACGTCGTCGCACGAGCGCGAGCCCTCGTCGTCGATGACGAGGTTGGTGAGCAGCGAGCTGGGGCGCAGCACGTCCTGCGGGAAGGTGACGGAGCGCACGGGCGCGTCGGTGCGCAGGTCGAACACGACGAGCTTGGGCGGGCAGGCGCGCGTGAAGGTGCCCAGCGAGTCCATGAGGCCGCTGTCCAGCACCCACAGCCGGTCGCAGCGGTCGGCGCGCGCCCGGTACACCGACACCAGCGTCGAGCAGTTGGGCCGCGACGCCGTCGAGTGCCACGCCCAGCTGGGGTACGCCTGCAACCCACCACACCCACACTCGCGACACTTCGCGTCAGCACACCACCACGTACCGAGGTTGTGCAGGGAAACAGGACAGCAGTTCCCATATTTTTCCTGAAGTAGAAGCCGTTTTACAAATAAAACGGTTTACTGTGTCAACATTTATTTATTCCTTTACTACACGTTTCTATGGCTCAAACCATAATCTTCAGGTGGAGATTTGGTACTTATAAGGTGAAAAAAAAAATTCGTAACAGTAAACAGTAATGAATTACCTCGAAGGAAACGATCAATTTACACACAGTCAACACGGATCCAGCAAACATAGTTCTTGTGGAACACAACTAGATCTTTAATCGCACGAACTGTTGAGTGCTATTGATAAGGGATTTCAAATTGATTCTGTATTTCTGGATTTCCGGAAGGCTTTTGACACTGTACCACACAAGCGGCTTGTACTGAAATTTCGTGCTTACGGAATGTCGTCTCAGTTATGTGACTTTTTACGGCGTAAAGTTAGCGCTGCCATTCCAGTCGGGAATCTCCAGAGAAGAGACGGCTGTGAGAACAGGTCAGCCAATCGCACGCTGACCGACCTCCCTCCATGAAAAGATAATTAACTCAAGACCCTAAGCTGTCGACAGGCGTCGATATACATCAACGGGGACAGTTGAAAATGTGTGCCCCGACCGGGACTCGAACCCGGGATCTCCTGCTTACATGGCAGACTCTCTATCCGTCCGAGCCACGGAGGGCACAGAGGATAGCGCGGCTGCAGGGATTTATCCCTTGCACGCTCCTTGTGGCACCCACATTCCCAACTTAATGTCCACACACTACATTCGTGGTGTCCCTGCCCGTTGTCTGTTGTTGTGGTCTTCAGTCCTGAGACTGGTTTGTTGCAGCTCTCCATGCTACTCTATCCTGTGCAAGCTGCTTCGTCTCCCAGTACCTAGTGCAACCTACATCCTTCTGAATCTGCTTAGTGTATTCATCTCTTGGTCTCCCTCTACGATTTATACCCTCCACGCTGCCCTCCAATGCTAAATTTGTGATCCCTTGATGCCTCAGAACATGTCCTACCAACCGATCCCTTCTTCTACTGAAGTAGTGCCACAAACGTCTCTTCTCCCCAATCCTAATCAATACCTCCTCATTAGTTATGTGATATACCCATCTAATCTTCGGCATTCTTCTGTAGCACCACATTTCAAAAGCTCCTATTCTCTTGTCTAAACTATTTATCGTCCACGTTTCACTTCCATGCATGGCTACACTCCATACAAATATATTCAGAAACGACTTCCTGACACTTATATCTATACTCGATCTTAACAAATTTCACTTCTTCAGAAACGTTTTCCTTGCCATTGCCAGTCTACATTTTATATTTCTCTACTTCGACCATCATCATTTATTTTGCTCCCCAAATAGCAAAACTCCTTTACTACTTTAACCGTCTCATTACCTAATCTAATTCCCTCAGCATCGCCAGACTTAATTCGACTACATTCCATGAACCTCGTTTTGCTTTTGTTGATGTTCATCTTATATCCTCTTTTCAAGACACTGTCCATTCCGTTCAACTGCTCTTCCAAGTCCTTTGCTGTCTCTCACAGAATTACAATGTCATCGGCTTGCTCAATATACAGATTGAATGAAATTGGGGAAAGGCTACAACCTTGTCTCACTCCCTGCCCAACCACTGTTTCCCTTTCATGCCCCTCGACTCTTATAACTGCCATCTGGTTTCTGTACAAATTGTAAATAGCCTTTCGCTCCCTGTATTTTACCCTTGCCACCTTTAGAATTTGAAAGAGAGTATTCCAGTCAACATTGTCAAAAGCTTTCTCTAAGTCTACAAATGCTAGAAACTTAGGTTTGCCTTTCCTTAATCTTTCTTCTAAGATAAGTCGTAAAGTCAGTATTGCCTCATGTTTTCCAATATTTCTACGAAATCCAAACTGATCTTCCCCGAGGTCGGCTTCTACCAGTTTTTCCATTCGTCTGTAAAGCATTCGCGTTATATTTTGCAGCTGTGACTTATTAAACTGATAGTTCGGTAATTTTCACATCTGCCAACACCTGCTTTCTTTGGGATTGGAATTATTATATTCTTCTTGAAGTCTGAGGGTATTTCGCCTGTCTCATACATCTTGCTGAGCAGATGGTTGAGTTTTCTCAGGACTGGCTTTTCCAAGGCCGTCAGTAGTCCAATGGAATGTTGTCTACTCCCGGGACCTTGTTTCGACTCAGGTCTTTCAGTGCTCTGTCAAACTCTTCACGCAGTATCTTATCTCCCACTTCATCTTCATCTACATTCTCTTCCATTTCCATAATATTGTCCTCAAGTACATCGCCCTTGTGTAGATCCTCTATATACTCATTCCACCTTTCTGCTTTCCCTTCTTTGCTTAGAACTGGGTTTCCATCTGAGCTCTTGATATTCATACAAGTGGTTCTCTTTTCTCCAAAGGTCTCTTTAATTTTCCTGTAGGCAGTATCTATCTTACCCCTAGTGAGATAAGCCTCTACATCCTTACATTTGTCCTCTAGCCATCCCTGCTTAGCCGTTTTGCAGTTCCTGTCAATGTCATTTTTGAGACGTTTGTATTCCTTTTTGCCGGCTTCATTTACTGCATTTTTGTCTTTTCTCCTTTCATCAATTAAATTCAATGTTTCTTCTGTTACCCAAGGAGTTCTACTAGCACTCGTCTTCTTACCTACTTGATCCTCTGCTGCCTTCACTACTTCATCCCTCAGAGCTACCCATTCTTCTTCTACTGTACTTCTTCTCCGATCCGTAGAACGCCCGTTTTCTTTCTCCTGATAACGACATCCTCTTGAATAGTCCCCGCCCGGAGATCCGAATGGGGGACTATTTTACCTCCGGAATATTTTACCCAAGATGTCGCCATCATCATTTAACCATACAGTAAAGCTGCATGCCCTGCATTACGGGTTTAGTTTCCCCTTGCTTTCAGCCGTTCGCAGTACCAGCACAGCAAGACCGTTTTGATTATTGTTTCAGGGCCAGATCAGTCAATCATCCAGACTGTTGCCCCTGCAACTACTGAAAAGGATGCTGCCCCTCTTTAGGAACCACACGTTTGTCAGGCCTATCAACAGATAGCCCTCCGTTGTGGTTGCACCCACGGTACGGCCATCAGTATCGTTGAGGCACTCATTACTCGCGGCAGACAACCTTACCGTGTCCCGTAAGAGTTCGGGCAATGCGTGTGCATCCAGCACAAGAGTAGAAGGTTAATGGCCGGTTAGCCTTAGCTATTCGAAGATTGTATTCATTAAAATAAAGGCCTTTTTCGTTGCGGGGGAATCAACAACTTTCTCTTCCGAATGCGTAAATATGTTGTTGACACTGACCTACGTAGGGTGAAACGATCAGCATAATAAAATAAGGGAAATCACTGCTCGCATGGAAAGATAGAGGTCTTTGTTTCTACGCACGCTATACGAGATTGGAATAATAGAGAATTGTGAAGGTGTTTCGATGAACCCTCTGCCAGACACGTAAGTATTATTTGCAGAGTATTCTTGCAGATATAGGTGTAGATGTACGTACAAGGCAAGTAGAATCGAGAAAACGCTCCATATTGCTGCTTATTGCAAGTGCTCCTTACTGTGCATTTGCTTACACTGTCTCAGCAAAGACGTTGTCAAGTCTGTGGTAGATTTGCTTACTTTGAGTACTAAGATAATTCTAAAGTGCAATTGCTCCAGTTTAGATATTTGTTACTATTCGTCAAAATGGCATTACTATATTTATTAAATGGATGTACGTATGTAATTAACATATAAGAAAAATTTTGTTACCACAACAATGTATTCAAAATCTGGGACCTGCACGGTTAAACTGCTAGTTCTTTACCTATTTATTCTTTAAATTTAAAATAGATTCACAATTAGCAAGAAGTCTAAATTCAGTAACAACTCACAAAACTACACTAATTTATGTGTCCATCTGTCTGATTGAAGGCTCGTGCGATTCGGCCGTCCACTTATGTAGTAGAATGAAATAGCTGCAGCCGTCCTTTCAATGTTATTTATTATATAGATACCTGTTTCCGTGACTCACTACACAATCTTCATGCGGTAACTGACGCTGAGGGGGTGGACTCAAAGCGTACACACAGTCCCGTCGCACTAGTCATGGCCTGCACCCAGTGATGGTTGCAGACACAACACTGCTATTACTGTAGTCTAAGAAAGCCATCTCATAGACGTCGGCCACTGCTGGTGTCGTGTATACGATTGGAAACTACCCCTCAGAGTCAGTTAAGGCCTGAAGATGGTTCAGTGAGGCACCGAATCTGGTTGCTATATACTAAATAACATTCATTTTGTTACATAAATTAATTTTGCTTCTACCATTCATGACTTTTATTTTTTTTTGCAGACGTCCATATTCTGTTACATCCCAGCCATATGTTTTTTTTTTCAATAAAAGAAAAATGAACGCATGGCCATTTGATAAAAACAATAATTGAATTTTGATGTGCAAAAGGGAATAGCTAAATTCCACTAATTGTACCTTACTGTTATCTTTGTATTCAAGGAGCGCAAACATATTTCTGAATCTGTAACATCTTTCAAGTAACAGTGCAAACAAACGCACAGTGAAGGCCAAATGCATAAGTAATAGTACGGAGCATTTCTTCGACTATACTTAGCTGATAGGTACACTGTACTCCTTTACATTCATATTAACAGTGCGTTTTCTGAAAAACCAACTGTACTACCACCAAAAGACGCAACATAACCTGCCTTTGGTCTGCTGCTGTGGAAACGCGTCTATGGTTTCCACTAACCCCATCAAAGTAACTATGCAATTCTCCACCTGAAATCGACGGTGTGAACCATCAAAACGCGTAGTTAAGAATTAATAGGTGACTGACGTAGTGAATTCTTTTATTTACTTTATCAGCAGTCGCACCCCACATGATACCATCCCTTATGGACGAAAGATTCAGAAGTCGTTTTGTACCGTGACCTATGATCTCTTGTATTTTACGTTTTGCGCACGTATATCCTTGATTAATTTACTGAATCAAACCGTTTTTCTTGTAAGACTGTTTTTATCCGAGGGGTTAATTTTTTATACTTGAGATCAGTTTCGACTTGTTTGTTCTATAAAGTGACCAAAACAGTCACAAAATCAAAGGACCTGGCGTACCTGTTGCGGCAATATGAGGACCTCCCTCTAAGAAGGCTGTATATCACTATGTAATAATTTTCAGGAAGTTCCTCTAGAACTATTATGTATGATCAAGGGGTACAGTATTTATTATACAACAGTGACTTGTATTTAGCATATTTTACAAAATTTAGAAAGTTATCTTTATTTTTATGTACCTTTTCGTGAAAGGACATTGCGTGTGGTGTAAAAGTACATTGTGGAATACTATCGTATACAAACAAAAAAATAATGTTCTCCTACAGTGGCAAAAGTTATGTGAAATATTAACAGATTACATTATCTGATATACCTAATTAATATTTCGCATTTATTTAAACTTACCGAAGAAAGACTGATTCTACAGAGGATACGAAACAGTAACTAAGAAAAAGTCAAACAGAGGAAAAATAAGCTGAATTGTTCACTCAGACGGCAAGTTCACAGAAAATTTCCTGTATTCTATATCAAATTATCTATACATTCCACAAGAAACTCATTTTCTATGCCGAATGAGGAATAAACTCATTATACAACAAAGACATTTAGGACTGACAGAAGACATCAAAAAAGTTGAAAGAATTTTGTATTCTTGCGAAATAGTGGACAGAGTTTGACGAATGCGATACTGATCTTTAGTAACAATAATTAAAACTAAGGCGTTTTAGATTGCAACGTTATCCTCCGACTGCGAAAATATTTCGTTCGAAGCCATGTGCGTACGGAGAAATGATCATTGTAATAAAATAAGAGAAATTAGAGCTCGTGCGGAAAGATTTAAGTGTTCGTTTTTGCCGCACGCTGTTAGAGAGCGGAAACGGCTGAGAAATAATGTGAAAGTGGTTCGATAAACCCTCTACTAGGTAGTTAACTGTTAATTGCAGAGTAGTCATGTAGATGTAGATATGGAAAACCTCATAACAGGAATACGGATGTTAACTTAGAGCTTACTTTCTCTTTTGTCTTTAGCAGACAGTGACGTACCCAAAGGTGAATGACATTATGACTAAAAGGTAGATACACTGAATGTGGGTCATCTGCATTGATATTTAACCATGTAATTAGTAATTTTGAAGTTTGAGTCACACGTCACAATACTTTCAGGAATACTGACAGCAACAAAGTCAGTCTGGCTCATTTGCATTATAATGATAGATGTGCTTAAGAAAGCAAATATTAAGGACTTCGATTCATAGGTAATCATGTCGTCCATTGCTCTTCTTTTTTCCGGTTAATGCAAGATTACCGTACCAGGGCAGAAATCTATGTCCCGAAACAATTAATGTTTGCTATACTATTGTAACATGTTTTGTCAAAGCAAGAAGTTGTGCAAAAGTGTCATTGTCGTATTGTTGTTTTGCCCAAACCAAAGGCCAGACCAAATATAATATTCTGGTGTACAAATTTTACGTTATAATGATATACAAGGCTCTTGCACGTACCACATTTATTGTAGTTTTTTCAGGCACGTTGTTACCAGATGCGGAACTTGCATCGTTCCTCGTAGTTTTCTTGACTTCTGCTTCCAATCTGATCGATAGATTTTCCTTTCTCTGCATTTACTTAACGATACAGTATCCTATCTTTTTCACTGCTACACAACGGTCTTCCAGGATGGTCAACTTTAGAACTGCAAATAGCTCAACTTTTAAACATAAAAAAGACATCCATTGTTATGGTAGCATGTCCAAGGTGATGCACTAATTTATTGCATCGAAAACTCCATATTGCGAGAACTGTGGTAAGCAACATTCTTTGAGGGAGGCTTTCAAATGTAATAGTAAATGTTGTATGGCAGCTGACTGGGATATCCTACGGGGTGGGTTCTGCCACCTTGTCCGAAAAGTGTTCACCCTTCGCGCAGGTTATCCTTTTTCCTTGTGGACATGTGGAAGTTCGGTGGTATGTGAGTGTTGTGGAGTGTGTGAAGTGTGTATTGTATAGTGTTGTGTTTGTGCTGGATGGATGGTGATGAGAGAAGGGACAGGGTGAACCCGGTTCTGGCATATTGCCTACTCCTTTCGAATAATATCGAAGGCGCCACTGGGCTTAATGTCCCCATCTGACGGACGGCTCAAAATCAACAGCGCTACATGCCCTCACTCCAGGACTCAATGCGGAGAGGTCTGGAATTTAACCCAGGACATTGGCGCAGAGATTGGTGATGGTGATCAGCAGCTTTACGCCAGCACGTCTCCTCCTCTTACTAGGTAAATACTAGCTGCGAAAATGTCATCCACCTTGAGGATGCGAACCTGCTTACCAATGAGTACAATGCCACAGCTGAGACGTACGTTAGCGGTCACCACTACGGAAGTGTTTAGTTTATTGATGTTTTAACTTTAGTTTCGACTGCAATATCAAAGCACTTTTCCGCTGTCAGAGAATATTTTTTATTTACTTAAACTGATACACTGAAGATCTTATTTTGAAAGCCACTGAAATCAAGAAGATTGATTTTTTTTGTGTTTTTATGCTACTTTATTTACTGTACTGTACATTCATGCACTTAAACAGAAGAGTGTTATTCGCCAATCTGTCTCATCTCTTCAGTTATAGAGGATCTGAAAACTTTTTTTTTATATTCAAGGCGTCTTATGGTGCTGTTGTATTTCTTTTTACTGTACCTTATATTCGCGTGGCCACTACATGAAACCAAAGAATGGATCTGACTCACCGTAGCTGCTCCCACGTAAGTACATAGCATACTGGTTTCGTACTATTTATTTCTCTGTAAACGAAAAATTATTAGTTTTGAATGTGAGTTGTTGGTTAGGAGAGATTTCTGACATCTACAGAATGAGGAAGAAAATATCAAGGTTCGTAAGTGTGCCAGTGATGGTTCTCAAAGGGAACAGCTTGTTGTGTGGATACTATAACGGACGTTATCAGCTTTCTTTCCTTACTTCTACGACTAAAATCATTTTCATATGATGTTTCTGTCAATATTGAGTAAAATGTTTATTGAATGAATTTTATGTAAAATTAAACGTAAATAATTCCTTGTCTCCAAAACATCTTCAAGCAACATAACGTGCTTTTCTTCTTAACATTTACGAAGGTTACGTTATAATTATGTAGAGCAAAAACTGGCCATGTGCTTTCTAAACATCACAACACTGTAAGTTCCAACTGTATATTATTTCTGGGCTTCAGCACTTCACTAGATTTAAGACTCATTTTAGATAAACTCCTCAATTCTGTTTTCTCATTATGCCGTCTTGGTGTCTGTAGCGTGTCAGTTTCTGAGTCGTTCTGTGAAATTTAGGTAAAATTGTGCGAATTTATAGTGAATATTCTCTCCCACCCTTTATGATCGCTAGAACAAAAGTCAATGTTTTGGATAAGAGTCCGAGTGCAGTTATACAATTTTAATTTGCCAGAAAGTTTCAGGTGGTGAGTATATTGAATGTGAGAGTTACTGTAGGCTCCCACGAGCAACTTTATTGAAAGTACCAAAAACATGCACAGAAAACGTAGGGAATTAGGTAATGTCTCCTTGTCTCACTTTTTAATGTAAATATAGTTTAGTGAATAATTTATGAAAATCCTGGAGACCACGAAAGTATGACTCATGGCCATGACTTAAATGATCCACTGCATTATATCACGATGTTGCTAATTTAGTATGATAATGAGATGAATTTTCGTCAAAATCGAGACAAAAAAAGGTAACGCCAGAATATTCTACATGATCATGAAAGAGATACAAAGCATTCCCTTTGTATCTTTCTTATTACGATTTCTCTTGTGAATGACATATATCGTACAGCATTACTTCACAAAACCTAATGTAGTGTCATTCGCGGCCTCGTATATTAATTTGCAAACTGTTTTGCCGCTACTTAAACTGAGGTTTCGAAAGTGGAAACTAGTAATCTGTGACTTGTTATGTCGACCTTGTTCAGGAATGAAATTGCAGCGCACGAGAGCAAAATTGTATACAATCTGAACAACGTAATTACATTCCGAGAGCCAAGAACTCGATCTTTTATGGCTTTGATATCCTATTCCGTGGAAATAATACACTGCCTACATATTCATGGAGAGTCAAACGCTGGAATAAATTACTAAATCGATTTACGGTATTCTGCAGGTAGCTTAAAAGCAGAATGATTTGATTCTTATCGGACGCATGGAAAAGTAAAACTTTTTAATTTAGTTTTTAAAGCTTATATCTGTGAGCGTAATGGTGATACTTCGTGGTTTTTAACTGACTGAAGTCAAAATTTATCCTCGCGTCACTAAAACTGAGTAAAACACATTGAATAATGACAAAGTCCTGCTTTTTGAGACACATAAAGTATTATTTTTGTTCTCTGCTTAGATACGTGTATGACACACTTGCCTTCATGTCCAGACCCGGAAAACTGGCGTAATAGAAGAGACACCGCAGCCATATTCGGGTATTAACGATTTCAAACCCTTTATTCAGCTGTCCCCAACTAAGCTTTTCGAGTTGTGCCTAAATCGTTTAAGGTTAATATCGAGAAAGTTCGTTAGAAGAGATGTCCTTCCGCAAATGGCTCTGAGCACTATGGGACTTAACATCTATGGTCATCAGTCCCCTAGAACTTAGAACCAATTAAACCTAACTAACCTAAGGACGTCACACAACACCCAGTCATCACGAGGCAGAGAAAATCCCTGACTCCGTCGCCCAGGAACCCGGGCGTCGGAAGCGAGAACGCTACCGCACGACCACGAGCTGCGCACCTGTCCTTCCTCATCCCATCTCAAACAAATTTCTGCGTCCTCCTCCCTGAGATGTTAGAGAGAAGATTTTAGCCTGTGGCAGAGAGATTCTGCCGCGCAGAGTGACCGCACGGTTTGCGGCGCCATGTCACGGATTCTGCGGCCTCTCCCGCCGGAGGTTCGAGTCCTCGCTCGGGCTGGGTGTGTGTGTGTGTGTTGTTCTTAGCATAAATTATTTTAAGTAGTGTTTCAGTTTAGGGACCGATGACCCAATTTGGTCCCTTGGGAATTAAAAACATATTAAAATTTGAGAGTGACTGTCTCAGCTTATATTTCCCCCGATAATCTGTTAATGATAACCAGTCTCTGTTTTACTATTTAAAAAAACCATTTAAACACTGCTTTAAAACCTGCTAATTGGTAATGTAGTTATTTCTAATACCTTTTTATATACTCTATTCTTCGTTATGTATATGACATTCTCACATTTAGGTCAAGACTCAGTGCGTTTATCTGTGCTCCTTTCTCCACTAACCCTAGCTCTAATCATTGTAGTACAGTGTACCTTAAGTAAGGAATTACACACCATTCCGTTTTCATTCATACTGAATCATATATCAATATTTAAGAACGACAATAGTAAGAATATCAAATCTGACCTCAGAGGTAGTTTGTGAATGTAAGTGAAGATTATAACTTAAGTGTATTTTCCGATATAAACAAACACATAGAAGGAAGGACTAAGTGCAACTAATCGTAAATTAAACTTGAATATACAAGTCGGGAAACGAGCTAGCTAACACAATTTTTATATTGCACGGGACAGCTACATCGTTCGAAGTGCACTCTACAGAAATGTGGCATAGGTGAAAGTATAAATACATTACGTCAATTGAAGATGGATGAAAAACTTAACACATATTAGCATAAATAAAGTTTTACATAAAGTAGCTTGTTGCTGTGTTTCTTCAAGTATCGGATGTATTTAGTTGTAGACTTTTGTTTTGTTTGGAATTTCCTGAGAAAGAAAGGAATCAGATGGTGTGTAAGGCGTTGTCGGTGTCGATGTCGTAACAAAAATCACTCGGATTCGGAATGGAGAAGTGAGTTAGTTGTCTGTACGCCTTTCAAAGGGAAGATCTGAGAACTTGCATTAGGTGACTAAAGGAAATATTGGAAAACATAAATCTGAATTACTCGTGGTGAATTCAACTACACTCAGGTGTATCGCTCGGTTTGAAATGTATTGTATTTAGAATGTGTTTGAAATATGAAGAAATGTGAGTACAAGTGACCGTAAGTTTGTGCAATTCTGTGGGTGTGTTTCTTAGTAGTAAGATATTAAGTACACTACTGGCCATTAAAATTGCTACACCACAAAGATGACGTGCTACAGACGCGAGATATAACCGAGAGGAAGAAGATGCTGTGATATGCAGCCGGCCGGAGTGGCCGTGCGGTTCTAGACGCTACAGTCTGGAGCCGAGAGACCGCTACGGTCGCAGGTTCGAATCCTGCTTCGGGCATGGATGTGTGTGATGTCCTTCGGTTAGTTAGGTTTAATTAGTTCTAAGTTCTGGGCCACTGAGGACCTGAGAAGTTAAGTCGCATAGTGCTCAGAGCCATTTGAACCAAATATTTACTTTTTGTACTGAAATAATGAGTGGCCAGATGTCTCGTCCAACGTTGTACTTCCGACCAGCCGCTAGCGCTCATGCCTCATTAGTGCAGAAGGAATGAGTGTAAACAGTTAAAATAGGTACCTATACGAGCGTCACTAGAGCGTGCTGGGCAGGAATTTGACGAGAAGACCACCGACCTTTACAGGCATGTCTTGGTCTTCACTTATTTTCTGTTTTGTAGAGAATACAACGAACAAACGGAACTAGTCGCAATGGGCACCCCTCTCTGGCATATTGTCGCGAATTTGTCTATGGAGTACTTCGAGGAGGAGGCCAGGTGTCGTCCAAACGGAAACCCTCGTGTTTTTTCCGTTATGTGGTCGACACGCTCGTCATGTGGCCCCATGGAACGAACAAACTCCTTGACTTCCTTGGACATTTGAACTCTATACTTCCCAACATCAGATTCATTACAGAGATCGACGTCATGGTCGAGAGAGGAACTGATGGCATCCTTGAGCACGGTGGACCGGGATAAAACGCACACTGACCTGTAATTGCCCGTATAGAACTTCCACCACCCTCCGCAGAGGAATGGGGTACTAAAAACACTTGTATACAGGGTGAGTCACCTAATGTCAACGCTGGACATATTTCGTAAACCACGTCAAATCCACAGACTGTAGCGCCTAGAACCGCTCAGCCACCCCGGCCGGCAGTAAATAATTCAGAATATTTTAGGAGACGGTAGTACAGTCTTAAAACATTTCCTACTTGTATCCACTTTCCATTGGTTACATAGATACATGTTGTTGTGGACATGTTTTCATTTCACCTGTTGGTACTTCAGATGCTATGGCTTTATTTAACGAGTGTCATTTTTTATTTGAAGGTCAAGCTGTGAAGCTGTGCTTGAATGTACATACTGGAAGTCTTCAACTGTGATTGTTAACTGTCGACAAATTCTAAAGTAGCGATTAAGGATGCCCCACGTATTTATAGCTGTGGAGTATGCCGATATAGTGTTTCTATCAGAGTCTTGTGATGGGGACGCTGATGCTGCTTGCAGAGAATGCCATAAATGATTTTCTAACGGCACAGTGAGAGTTTCAAGACTATTTACTCGTGTTTTCACTGAACTGCGTGTGACTGGCGCAATGCGCAGTGGCCATATCTGTTCTGTAGACGCAAATGAAGAGGGAAGTGGAAGTCATCATTCAGTTGCTAGAAAGTAGTCCTCTGGCAAACTTGCGCAGGATTTATACATGCTTCGGTGTTGCATATTTAAGAACGTTGCGGACACTACGTATGCACGACCGCTATCGTTATGTTTACTGTAAATCTCCGAGAAGGAGGCAAAGGTAGACATTAAATGAAGCAGCCGCTTTCTCTCGTGACGGTATTAATAACATTTGTAACTCCCATCGGCTGTAAACTCAACCTACGAAATGATCGTTTGGATTTTGAATAGTGCTGCCCTCATAAAAGAATGCCAGAACGACTTCAGAGGAGTTGCACGTGGACGTTGTCTTGAGAATTTGAAAGTACATTGTGAGCCGTAGCGTGGTCGACCTTGCTCCAGCTCTGAACGGGGTTCGATATCTCGCGTTAAATCGCAGCTCGGATATCAGAGAAACTCTAGTGCAGCTACTCTTAAAACGGCGCGGACGTTGGCGCTGGAGAGAAGGCAGGCAGTCGAAGGAAGAAGACAGGGACAGACAAAGTGTGTGTGTGTGTGTGTGTGTGTGTGTGTGTGTGTGTGTGTGTGTGTGTGTATGTGGGTGGGTGGATGGGTGGGTGTGGGTGTATTTGAGAGAAAGAGAGAGAGAGAGAGAGAGAGAGCGACCGCAGAGTGACTGCTTGCTTCCTCGCGTAGATATAAAGTTGAGCCATGGTCCAACTTGCTGTGTGCTGCAGAGCCGCTGTAGGTGGTGTCGTGTGTGGATCGGCCGTTGTATGTGCCAGTCGGCTCCTGGCAAGCTGATTAGATTTCGTAGTCTTGCAACGTCTGAAAGTGGCGACTAAAAGGCACGTTCAGTAAAGCAGTTGCTCTCTGCTTCCCATTAAAGGCGTCGTTCTGGAGATAGCTCACACGACCTATCGGTCGCTGTGTGTGCAACACGCTCAGCGTTACGTGGGTCTTACAGTATGGCTAACTTACACTGAAAAGCCAAAGAAACTGGTGCACCTGCATAATATCGTGTAGGGCCCCAGCGAGAGCACGCAGAAGTGTCACAACACGACGTGGTATGGACTCGACTAATGTCTGAAGTAGTGCCCGAGGGCACTGGCACCATGAGTCCTGCAGGAGTGTCCATAAATTCGTAAGAGTACGAGGGGGTGGAGGTCTCTTCTGAACAGCACGTTGCAAGGCATCCCAGATATACTCAATAATGTTCATGTCTGGGAAGTTTGGTGGCCAACGGAAGTGTTTAAGCTCAGAAGAGTGTTGATGGAGCCACTCTGTACCAATCCTGGACGTGTGAGGTGTCGCATTGTCCTCCTGAAATTTCCCAAGTCCGTCGGAATGGAGAATGGACATGGATGGGTGTAGGCGGTCATACAGAATGCTTGCGTACGTGTCACGTGTCAAGAGTTGTACCCAGACCTACCAGGGGCCCCGTATCTCTTCAGCTGCACACTCCACACCCCTTTTACAGAGCCTCCACCAGCTTGGTTGGTTGGTTGGGTGTGGGATTGAAGGGACCAGACTGCTAAGGTCATCGGTCCCTTGTTCCACGATAAAATCGCACGAAATAAAAACTGTCAGTCGTTAAAAACGGAGAACTGAGACAAGGGACGACACAATACAAGAAAGACAGACAAAGACCAGACAAACGGAACTAAAATCACACCGAGTGTGAAGGTGGTTGGCCGACCATGAAAATAAGGAAAAGCCAACCACCAAACGACATTAAAACCCACAGTTTAAAACCACAGGCCAAAGGCCCAAGTCAATACAGGAAATAAAAGGACAGACACTCAAATCATACGATAAAAACCCCCTTCCCGAATAAAACTCAACACGAGGTCCGCCATAGCAACGTCATCACATAAAAGGGCAGGGAGGGTATCAGGCAGCGCAAACGTCTGCCTGAGTCCTGTTAAAAGCGGGCAGTCCACCAAAATGTGGACCACCGTCAGAGCTGCCCCGCAGCGACATAGCGGTGGGTCCTCCCGGCGCAACAAATGGCCGTGCGTCAGCCACGTGTGGCCAACGCGCAGCCGGCAGAGGACGACAGAGTCCTTCCGAGAGGCCCGCATGGGGGAGCGCCACACACCGGTCGCCTCCTTCACCGCCCGAAGTTTGTTGGGCGTGGGCAGGGTGCGCCACTCGTCACCCCAGGCACCAAGCACTTTCTGGCGCAAAAGCGACAGGAGATCACACTCCATAAGGCCGAGTCCACCAGCTTGAACAGCCCCCTGTTGACATGCAGCGACCAAGGATTAGTGAGGTTTCCTTCATACCTGTACACGTCCATCCGCATGATACAACTTAAAATGAGACTCGTTCGACCACGCAACGAGTTTCCAGTCATCAACATTCCAGTGTCAGTGTTGACGGACCCAGGCGTGGCGTAAAGTTTTGTGTAGTGCAGCATCTTTTTCCGGTCGCAGTGATGTTGGAGATCTGATGTTTTACCAGATTCTTGATATCGACGGTACTCTCGTAAAATGATCGCATTGGAAAAACGCCCACTTCATCGCCATCTCGGAGATGCTGTGTCCTATTGTTCGTGCGCCGGCATCACGTCCAAACTCACTTACATCTTGATAACCTGTATTATAGCAGCAGTAACCGAGCTAACAACTGCGCTGTACATTTGTTGTCTTATATAGGTGTTGCAGACCACAGCGCCGTATTCTGCCTGTGTACATAATTCTGTATTTAAATACGGATGCGTATACCGGTTTCTTTGGTACATGAAAATTGTGTTCCAGCATTAGCGATGAAGTATACAGCGTAAGTTTTACATGTGGTAAGTACTTACGCTGCTCTAAACACGTACTGAAGGCAACCAGTGCTAAGTTCGGCATACTGGTCAGCAGACGTCGATTTAGTTCCAGTGCCCGCATAGTAATAATCCATAAATTTAAAGAGTGTAGCGCATTCAGGAAGTGACGAGCTGTTTATTGATATTTAAATTTGTCATTTAAGTCTTCCTAGCTTCTTTTCTTGTTAAGTAATATTTGGGTAATTTAAATTCCTTGCATCTGGTAATTATGTGCTGTGTTTGTTTCGGCCTACCCTTCAGTTTACAGGAGGAGGCCAATTGTCCGCCTTCCAGGCGGGATACAAATGTAACAAAACTGATTTGACACCTTGTGGAAATGACGTTTGACTTCACAAGGCTAGAGTGAATGTACGCTGGAGGTCCTAACCGATAATTGCGTAATCTCTTTAAAGGCTGATCATCGAATTGCTGAATTCGGAGTGAAACACGATAAGACGAACGTCAAAATGGTCAAAGATCGCGCTGCGTTAAAAAAAAAAAAAAAACAAAAGCTGCCTTATAATTGACTCAGCGTCTAAAAACGTAACTCGTTATCAAACGTCGTCCTAAATTCCAGTTTCCATTAAAAGAAGAGTGTATTTAGCATACACAACGCCCCCGTCAGGTGATCTACATGAACTATGATTTTTTCCACCTGATGGAGACCTCATACCTGTTGACTGCGCTCTTCTTTTATGGGGATTGCATTTTGGGAGCACGTTTAATAACGATTCAACTTTTTACACCCTGAGAGTAATATAAAACAGCCTCGGGTTTTTTTAACGCAGAATCAGTTTTGACGCTTTTGACGTCCACCTTAAGGGGTACGATCCCGAATTTAGCCGTTATATGATCGACCTATTAAGAGGTAAAACAATATTCGGTTTGCAACTTCAACGTTGGGACACCGTACATTTTGTCTAGCGTTACGATGCGAAAAGTTATTTTTACATGAATGTGGATTATAATGGCATGTAAATGGTTATGTCGTCCAATAAAAGATTGCCTTTACAGCTAATGGGCAAGGGGTACTTGGTATAGGACAGTGGCTGTCAGCAGGTGACTGCACGCAGTCAAAAAAAAAAAAAAAAAAAAAAAAAGAGCAATGGTCTGAGTATTTTCCTAGTTAGCGAGAGACATTGGTTCGCATTACGATCCATTTTCAACTTTCCATTGACCTATATCTCTAGCGTCGATCAGTTGTAGAATTTTGTAACACGTATTATGTTCGAGTGTAATGTCTTTTCTGGAGACTAGAAATCTACTCTGTAGGAATCAGCATGGGTTTCGAAAAAGACGGTCGTGTGAAACCCAGCTCGCGCTATTCGTCCACGAGACTCAGAGAGCCTTAGACACGGGTTCACAGGTAGATGCCGTGTTTCTTGACTTCCGCAAGGCGTTTGACACAGTTCCCCACAGTCGTTTAATGAACAAAGTAAGAGCATACCGACTATCAGATCAATTGTGTGATTGGATTGAGGAGTTCCTAGATAACAGAACGCAGCATGTCATTCTCAATGGAGAGAAGTCTTCCGAAGTAAGAGTGATTTCAGGTGTGCCGCAGGGGAGTGTCATAGGACTGTTGCTATTCACAGTATACATAAATGACCTGGTGGATGACATCGGAAGTTCACTGAGGCTTTTTGCAGATGATGCTGTGGTGTATCGAGAGGTTGCAACAATGGAAAATTGTACTGAAATGCAGGAGGATCTGCAGCGAATTGACGCATGGTGCACGGAATGGCAATTGAATCTCAATGTAGACTAGTGTAATGTTCTGCGAATACATAGAAAGATAGGTCCCTTATCATTTAGCTACAAAATAGCAGGTCAGCAACTGGAAGCAGTCAATTCCATAAATTATCTGGGAGTACTCATTAGGAGTGATTTAAAATGGAATGATCATATAAAGTTGATCGTCGGTAAAGCAGATGCCAGACTGAGATTCATTGGAAGAATCCTAAGGAAATGCAATCCGACAACAAAGGAAGTAGGTTAAAGTACGCTTGTTCACCCAATGCTTGAATACTGCTCAGCAGTGTGGGATCCGCACCAGGTAGGGTTGATAGAAGAGATAGAGAAGATCCAACGGAGAGCAGCGCGCTTCGTTACAGGATCATTTAGTAATTGCGAAAGCGTTACGGAGATGATAGATAAACTCCAGTGGAAGACTCTGCAGGAGAGACGCTCAGTAGCTCGGTACGGGCTTTTGTTAAAGTTCCTAGAACATACCTTCACCGAAGAGTCAAGCAGTATATTGCTCCCTCCTACGTATATCTCGCGAAGAGACCATGAGGATAAAATCAGAGAGATTAGAGCCCACACAGAAGCATATCGACAATCCTTCTTTCCACGTACAATACGAGACTGGAATAGAAGCGAGAACCGATAGAGGTACTCAGGGTACCCTCCGCCACTAACCGTTATGTGGCTTGCGGAGTATGGATGTAGATATAGATGTAGATGTAGACTTCAGTCAACGCCCGTTGGCAGCCAGTGTCTGTAATTTCTTTGTGTCTTGAAATTTTAAAAAGTATTTTTAAGGTGATTTTGGAGAATTTTTGCAAATGTATCAGTAGTAAAAATGTATGATGCGAGTTTTGGTTGCCCACCCCCAAAGCAGCAGCGTTGTGGCAGCGCGCGGCTGCGGCTCAGGCCGGCGGCGCAGGGCGTGCTCATGGCGTACTCACGTCGAGGGGTGGCGCGGCGGGCCCGTGGGCGGGGTGCGTCACCTTGGGCAGGACCGCCAGCGTTGCGGCGACGCCGTTGCGCAGGCGCGGGATGGCGACGAAGACGCGGTTCCAGCCCACCTCGAGCCCGGTGAAGACGTTGTTCTCCGGCACGTAGGCGTCGCGCGGGAAGCCGTGCGGCAGCCGGAACGGCAGGAAGTTCCACTCGTACAGCTGCTCCAGGTCGGCGGCGTGCGTGGCCGCCAGCACGCCGAGCAACAGGCACGCCCACCTCATCGTGTCTCCTGCGCAGCCACCACCGGCAAACACTGACGCGCCACTTCCAAACAGGGCGACTAATCTACAAACAAACACCGCACACTCAGACTTAATGCTCATACACTGACACGACAAACGTCATGCGGTATCGTGTCGGAACTCCTGCCTAGCGTAGTGCCGCAAACCGACGTGGAATAAACTCAAAAAGTCCTCGGAAGTCTATATAAGAATATACAGCCTACAGTTGCAGGTTAACTTTGTCGTTTACCTACGTTTCAACGTTAGTAATAACGTCTTCTTCAGAACCTGCAACAAGTTAATATTATAATGCGCTAGTAAATTATACTAGTTATGGTCATCCTATAGGAAGCAACGTATAGTACTTACATAAATTATTATTTAAATGTTTGCCTAAAACAGGCCATGTCCTAAGACAACTTCATAAAACCTGATGCATAACCATAAGGTTTTGTCACTTCTATTAAACCAACTGTAGAAATTCACTTTAAGCCCGTTGTATGGGCCTCGTCGTGTGACTAGAGACTTCGGACCGCGAGGGCTTCGCGGTCTGCCTCACAGAGGGCGGCGCGCATGCGCGAGACGTAGAGAGTCAAACTCTTATAACGCACGCGTCAGATAACCTTTTTGCTATGAATTAATTTTTTATATTTTACAATTGTAAGTTAGTTACAGTATCCAGCATGACTACGTTTTACATTCCACTACAGAGCTTACTAAACTGAGCAACAAATCTCGTATGAACATCTGTAGGAAAGGATCTATTATTACAGAAACTGTGAGGTCACATGCATTATGAACTATTGTAAACCTCATATAGGTTAGAAGCCTTAGAAATATGCCCTCTTTTTTAGATACAGTTGATCGTTCAGTAAATTGCCTCTATCTGTAATTAGGTGTGCATAAATTTGTAGTTCCTCAAGCGTGTCGAGTCTATATCCCTTAACTTCATGTTGTAGTAGCTCTGTGTCACGTAAAGGTTTAGGTGTATGAGCCATTTGCACCAAATGTTCCGCAAATTATCCTTGGAAGTTTCCTGTTGAAATATTGAGCCGTGCTGACGCTTTAGCTGTCCACACTTGCGGAAGTTTTATCGGTGCAGGGTGTTGTGCACGAACTGATCTCTCGGTTATCTCTTCTGAGTTTAAACAGTTTCGCTGGCTGCCAAAGTCCCCAGACATGAGCGATACTTAGTAGGGGAAGGCGGGGCAAGATGGGGAAGTCAACTTTAAACCCTTACAGAAGGGACAAAAACAAACAAATTCAAATAGGTTTGATTGTCATTTGTTTATTTAACCATACAATTACAATAGCATGCAAAGAAACCTGCAAACTTCTTGCATTTAGTTAGAAGTCTCTCGATTTGAAACATAAACTACCAATTCCTCAACTTGTCCCATATGCGGGGTAAGATGGGGAACTAGCATGAATTCATCTCTAAAGCTTAAGGAAGGACTGAAATAACGAAATATTGTGACGATAACGTTTCGAAACATGGTTCTGCGAATTGTAGAATCAAGTATTACGTTTTATTTAGGCCTCTTACATCCACATAGTACACAAGTGTGGACAGCCTCTGTCCCTGCACAACTATCGTGGGCACCCCGACGCTGAAACACATATTTCTGTGGCACTTTGAACTGTCCAGCTGCCCTGAAAGAACCCATATGACCTTCCATAACAGCATCTACAGCGCCTTCCATTGACTCCAATGACCAATCTTGCCTAGACGTTTGTCGCCGATACTTGCGAACCATCTGAAATAAAACACGTGGGACGTACTATTGAGTCAGATCATTCCTGGTAATCTATATTATACAGTAAATACAATATTACCACTAGTCAGTCGTTAAAGCATGGCAAGGATACTCTCGTGGCACGTTTTGTGTGTTTTTATTCACCATATAGCCTAAGGCATACTTTGTAATTAATTAGGAAAATGTTTGAATAACGAATACCATTCTATTTACAATTGTATTCAACGTATAATGTACGTGTTCAAAACCCGCAGCGAGGTAAAAGCAGGAGATGATAAGAACGTAGTGGTTGGACAAATAGTATGGACAAGACGGGGAAGCTCCCCATCTTGCCTCACCCCGTCTTACCCCCTACCATTCTGTCAGGTTATATTACGCCTACATGAACACTATGCATTGAACATTGACTACTGACACAGCAGTTTACTGTTAATAAGACGTACTCTTCAGTGCTATATATACTGTCTGGACAAATGTTCACGAAACACTTGTTTTACGACCTCGAAAGGTGTAAAACATTGCAGATCAGTATAATAATTGTACGTACCTTGAAAAGCTCACAGAAACCGCCCCGAAACTAAGATTCAGCAATGTCACCACACTGGGACCTGTGTATTGATGATGTTGACGTAGCTATCCACAGATGGCAATACTCTAACTGTAGCTTATAGCCCTCCCCCGTCTTACCCCACCTCCCCACCTTGCCCCGCCTTCCCCTATATCTGGGATGCATCGCAACGTGAAGTTCAGACGAGAATTCCACCCCCAGTACTCCTACGGATGTATGGAGCGCCCTGCAGGATTCAAGGTATCGGTTCCCTCCAGCACAACTTCAGACATCAGTCGAGTCCATGCCACCGTGGTGTTGCGGTACTTCTGCGTGCCCGCGGGGGCTTTACACGATATTAGGCAGGTGCATCAGTTTCTTTGGCTCTTCAGTGTAGTTGGCAGGACGTCAATGTATCTGGCCAGGTACGGAGACTCAAATCGAACAGATGAGTCTTCAGTGTACAACTTGGGCGAGGCATCAAACTGCTCCACTTCAACGTTATTTGCCCATGGCAGAGATTGCTTTTACAGTTTTCTGGTCTTTTCTGGAACCCTAGATAGCTCCTAGTCGTGAATGCTTTCAAGAGATTTCCGTTTGTAGTGAACTGAATATCAGCAAGTCAGTTTCCGCCCTTCCTACTACATTCTGCATTGAAAGGTTTCCTAAAGTGACCGTTTCCGGCAACGAGCCACACTTAACCTCTCAGCAGTTTCGACAGTTTCGCAGTGACAGCGGTGTTCCGGCCGGCCAGGGTGGCCGAGCGGTTCTAGGCGCTACAGTCTGGAACCGCGCGACCGCTTCGGTCGCAGGTTCGAATCTTGCCTCGGGCATGGGTTTGTGTGGTGTCCTTACGTTATTTAGGTTTAAGTAGTTCTACGTTCTAGGGCACTGATCACCTCAGAAGTTAAGTCCCATAGTGCTCAGAGCCATTTGATTCATTTTTTTCCGTTATTCAATGTCTGTGCTCATTAGTCATGTCAGACCTATTGGCGGAAATCATAATAACCCCTACTCATCCCTCCAGACTCTTACGAATATTATCAGGCGTTAACAGTGCTTAGGCGTGCTATTTATCTTTCATAAACGTTCGATGCGATACATTTCGGGCGATCCGGGTGGCTAAGCCATTCGCACGAAGTGTCCAGTAAGTTCCTCAAACCAGTCACGAGCACTTGCGGCCCGGTGTCATGGCGCATTGTCATCCATAAAAGTTCCATCGTTGTCCGCGTACATGTAGTCTATGAATGGCTGAAAATGATCTCCAAATAACCGAACATAACCATTTACACCAGAGGACCCAATTCATTCAACGTAACAGACAGGTTAAACTATGCCATTGTCAGGCCTCTTTACAAAAAAGGGGAAAACCCGAGGTCAATAATTATCGGCTATTGTCCTTGCTTACAGAATTTTCAAAAATCTTCGGGAAAGAGTGGTTAGCCATCTCAACAGTAATGGGATACTTAGTAAATCACAGTTCGGATTTCAAAAATGCTGTTCTAGTGAGACAGCAATGTACAATTTCACTGTCCACAAAATAGAGTCTTTAAATAGTAAAATGTCACCAATAGGAATTTTCTTGTACAAAGCATTTGATTGTGTGAACCATGACATTACATTACAGAAACTACAATTCTATGGTATAAATGGAATAGCATATCAGCGGTTTAAGTCATACCGACAGAACAGGAAGCAAAAAGTTTCCTTATATGGGTCAAGTGATTTAAATACGTTTGCCCCTTCATCTAACTGGGGTGAAATTACATGAACTGTTCCACAGGGTTCAATCATGGGTCCCTTTCTGTTCTTGATATATGTGAACGACCTCCCTTCCTACCTGAAAGAGGAAGCTGAACTGACACTGTTTGCTGATGATACACGCATCATTATTAATCAGGTAAAAGAAACTCCAATTGAAAATGATTCAAATAAAGTCTTTGGAAAAGTCATTAATTGGTTTTCTGCTAATGGGCTTGCTCTACACTTTGAAAAAACACAGTATATCCAATTTTCTGCTGCAAAAAGTACATTCCATTCAATAAATATAACACATCAACAGAAGTCATTAGACAGGGTAGAGCATACCAAGTTTTTAGGTGTACACATAGATGAGAATCTTAATTGGAAAATTCATATTTGCGATCTTCTGCAGAGACTAGTTTCAGAAAGTTTTGCAATCAGAATAATTGCCGAATTTGAGGATACAGAAATTAGAAAGCTAACATACTTTGCATACTTTCACTCTCTGATGTCATACGGAATAATATTTTGGAGTATCTCAACATTTAGACGAAAAGTATCCACTGCTCAAAAGAAAGTGGTTAAGATAATGTGTGGTTCATAGTCGCACATCTTGTAGGCATCTTTTTAAAAGATTGGGAATTCTTACAACAGCCGCACAGTACATTTACTCACTAATGAAATTTGTTCTCAACAACATGGACCAGTTTAAAAACAACAGTGACATTCATGATTATAATACAAATAAAAGAAAGACTTTCACTAATATTTACGCAAACTATCTTTAGCACAGAAAAGGGTAAAATATGCTGCTATAAAAATTGTTGACAAATTACCAAATGAAATAAAATGTCTTACAGACAGCAATAATAGCTTCAAAAATTATTTGAAATCATATCTCCTTGACAATTCCTTCTATGCCATAGATGAATTCTTGAATAGGAACAAATGTATATATGTATATATAACGGCTACTGTACCATGCGACTGATCAATGGAACATGAAATAATAATAAAAAAAGATATACACCCCCATATATTTTTCCAAATACAAAACTTAATGTCGTCCCACAGTCAAACACGTTCTCTGCCTCAAGCAAACAACTTACTTTGTTGTTTCCTAGCAGTCATTGACCTCACGCGGTTAGTAACTACAGCGATTCTAATGGCAGCCTCTGTCACCAGATACTACAGCTTCCGTGTTGGCAAGCTGAGACCAGTTCCATTCGACGTTTTCCCTTCTGGCAGGTGTCTGGACGCTCTAGCCTAGATCTCTAGTCCTACGGACTGCTGGGCGGCTTGGCGTGTTACCAGGGAACACAACACACGTTACAACAACCGGCAGCGAAAGTTGTTTCACTGGGCAGCTAAGCTGTCACCCACACTGTACGGAAAAGCCTTTTACATGCGCCCGCGTACCGTTCACTTTTCTGTGCGACCCACTCACCAGCGAACATATTTCACTAAGCAGTTTCACGTTAACACAGATCACGTCACATTTTAGGATTGCCAGACTTATTCTTTCAAATGCGGCGCTAAAGAAGAATGCTGAACGTTAGATTGGTAGAACACTGAAAGACCTAAGTCGAAACAAGGCTCCGGGAGTAGACGACATTCCGACAGAGCTGCTGATTGCCTCAGGAGAGCCATTGATGTCAAAACTTTTCCACTTGGTGCGCAACATGTATGAGAGAGGGGAAACACCCTCAAATAATTCCAAAGAAATTAGTTACTGACAGATGTCAATATTACCGAACTATCAGTCTGATAAGTCATGGTTCGACTATGATAAAACGAACTCTGTAAGGAAGAATGGAAAAACTGGTAGAAACCGCTATAGGGAAAATCAGTTTGGGCTACGTAGAAATGTAGTAACACATGAAACAACACTGACCCTACGACTTAGAAGATACGTCTCTCTTTGAAATTCTGAAGATAGGACGGGTAAAATGTGCAGGGAGCAAAAGGCTATTCACAACTTGTACAATAACTAGACGACAGTTACAAGAGTCGATGGTATGAAATTGAAGCAGTCGTTGGGAAGGGAGTGAGACAGGGTTGTATCCTATCGCCAGTGTTTATAGTTTAGACAAGAAGGGAAAACAAGGTTTTGAAAATGTGATGCTACAGAAGAATGCTGATGATTAGGTCAGTATATCACGCAGCTAATGAAGAAGTAGTGAATAGAATTGGGGAGTAGATAAATTTATGGTACAATATGACTAGAAGAAAGGAACGGTTGATAGGGCACTTCGAGCCAGCAAGGGATCACCAGTTTAGTATTTGAGGGGAGTGTGGAGGATAAAATTCGTAGAGGGGGATCGAGAGATGAATACACTAAGCTGATTCAGAAGGATGTAAGTTGCAGTAGCTATTCGTAGGCCAAGAAGCTTGCACAGGATGTTGTAGTGTAGAGAGCTGGAACAAACCAGTCTTCGGACTGAAGACCACAAGAACAACAGATCCTTACATCCTAGATGCTGAAGCCCCACTCCAGAAAACATGGTACTGTGGCTGCCGAGCTGACCGTCCTGCCGGAAGGGGTTTTACATTTGTAACGAAGTGGTTTGTGTCTGTTCCTTCATGTCTCTGGAACGCCTCCTAATATCTACATCTACATACATAATCCGCAATCCACCATACGAACCACAACCAGCATCTTCTCTCCCTGTTCCACTCTCAAACAGAACGAGGGAAAAATGACTGCCTATATGCCTCTGTACGAGCCATAATCTCTCTTATCTTTGTGGTCTTTCCGCGAAATGTAAGTTGGTGGCAGTAAAATTGTACTGCAGTAAGCCTCAAATGCTGGTTCTCTAAATTTCCTCAGTAGCGATTCACGAAAGAACGCCTCCTTTCCTCTAGAGACTCCCACCCGAGTTCCTGAAGCTGTTCCGTAACACTCGCGTCATAATCAAACCTACCAGTAACAAATCTAGCAGCCCGCCTCTGAATTGCTTCTAGGTCCCCCCCCCCCCCCCCCCCCCACCCCCCGACCTGATAGGGATCCCAAACGCTCGAGCAGTACTCAAGAATAGGTCGTATTAGTGTTTTATAAGCGGTCTCCTTTACAGATGAACTACATCATCCCAAAATTTGTACCAATGAACCGAAGACGACTATCCGCCTTCCCCACAACTGCCATTACATGCTTGTCGCACTTCATATGGCTCTGAAACGTTACGCCCAAATATTTAATCGACGTGAATGTGTCAAGCGCTACACTACTAATGGAGTGTTCAAACATTACAGGATTCTTTTTCCTATTCATCTGCATTAATTTCCATTTATCTACATTTAGAGTTAGCTGCCATTCTTTACAGCAATCACAATTCCTTTCCAAGACATCTTGTATCCTCCTACAGTCACTCAACGACGACACCTTCCCGTACACCACAGCATCATCAGCAAACAGCAGCACACTGCTATCCACCCTATCCAAAAGGTCATTTATGTAGGTAGAAAACAACATATGTGTCCATACACCAAATATCATAAGGGGATTTGTCTACCCGACGGGAGGTCCTAGCCACACGACATTTCATTTCATTATGCTGTGCTTGCTAAACATATTTATGGCAGCGTTGGATTGTTTATTGATAACAGTCTTATTTACTTTTTTACCTCATGAAGTTGTTCAGTCTTTTTTCATACATAGAAATAAAAACATTGGAATGCCAAGTATAGCCTGGTTATAAATGTTTTGACATTTCAGATTGAGTTAATATAATAATGCCATAATGTGTGCTCGACGTTCTCTGGATTATAAATAAATAAATCGCTGGAATATCCTAACATAAGGCGGAATTAAATAAGATTACTTTCGCAATAGTGATGCGTGAGTGAGAATTTCTGCGTAATAGTCATCAACATGGAAAAAAATGTACATCGATGACAATGCACAAGGAAATTGAATAAATATGTTTCTGGAACTCAGTAGTCCATTTCCGGCGATATGCGTTCAATGCTCACGTATAATCGTATTTACAACCGGTAAGTACAAGATCTGAATACAGGATAATAGTAAATACACCTTGGATGAGTAGCTAGAGCCAACTGCAGAGCAAAATTCATACAAAAGTAGGTAAAGCGCTTTTTCAGCGATTAAAGCTGTTCTGCTGAAACGACTATTAGCGAACGTTGCCTTTCATTCCTGCTTTCAATCGCCTTATCCCATAATAGCTTCTGCCATTATCCCTGACACAAAGGAGCTCAGCTGATCGCCAAAGTACGTTGTACGATAGTACACCAGCTCTACAATCTCCTTGTTAAGAAAGGTTTTTACGGGCTCCGAAGCGAAGAAAGTTCACACGTAATTAGTGGCTGTGAGGTTGAGAAGGACAGCTAAGTTTCGCCAAGCAAAAGGACTTTCCCGCTCTCAACAATGGTGCCTTAGTAACACTATGCTTGATATTACCCTTGCATGAAAAATAATTTTATAGTAGTGTGGTTCATTCAAGGTTAACGTCCTGTACACAGGGAATTCGTGTAATATAACTCATTCACATCACCAGCGTGGCTGCACTGATACCTTGGATCAAGTCCTCTCAAATTTGTGTCCAGCATCTGAATTACTGAACACCCTCTCTGAACCTTCCCGCTTTCACGTTCTTATTATAGGCATCGTTTTTCGTCATACATGGCAACAAAGACTCTACTGAATTTCCTGGGAAGGGCAGGCAATGACAGATCTGTTCCTTCTGTATCGGAATTTCTTTTATACTAACGCATAATAGCTTAGTAGTAAGTACATAATATTACAAGAGACAAGTAGAATATTTCCAGATACGAGTGAAACGTGCCCAGGAGCATAACAGAACAAGAATAATAATGACGCTAAGTAGGAGAAGTGGCAAAACCATCTCTCCTACTGAAAATTTGGCTGCTTGCACAGTGTGGGGAATTGCGATGCGAAACCTAGAACTGAACAGTTCGTCAGATGCAGGCTGTGGTATGGCAGATGTTATAATTTTCCGCTGATCATCAGAAATGGTTTAAATGGCTGTGAGCACTATGGGACTTAAAATCTGAGGTCATCAGTCCCCTAGACTTAGAACTACTTAAACCTAACTAACCTAACGACATCACACACATCCATGCCCGAGGCAGGATTCGAACCTGCGACCGTAGCGGTCGATCGGTTCCAGACTGAAGCGCCTAGAACTGCTCGCCCATAGCGGCCGGCCGCTGATCCTCAGAAGTGTGTCCTAGTGTTGTGTCACAATCAGGAGTCTAATGACAAGGATGCGACTGACGGTGGAATAGCGCGATACAGTTCTTACCACCAGGCCTGGGTTGGATACAAAATGTCTCTGTAGTGACTGTTGGGGACAGTGGTAGGGTGGTTGGCATGGTTGTGGTGATTCATTGGTAGGATGAGGACGTTAAAAATAAGCTTGTGTTTTTGTCGCTAACCGGGTAAGCTATGGGCCAACGTAGAGTTCGCTGGATATTCCTTTCTTTCACTTCGTCTCAAGTTTATGTTTAGCAAGAGAAATACACATTTCAAGGCACCAACATATCACATGCATCCTTACATTTCGAAAAGGTGATTACCTTTCATAATGTGTAGACAAAAAACATTAACAAACTATTCCCACAAAAATCTTGTCAAGAACAGTATACTCAACGCACAGAGAAGGAAAACCTGTGAAGTAGTCCACGGTACCTGCAGAGAGGCAGCCCCTTGAGACTCCTCCGAGACCAGGTGCCTGCCTGCAGAAGCCTGGGAGTAATTCGCAGGTTTTCTCTCTAAACGCACATTTTTAAAACACTCAATAATTGTAGGTGGGTGCCACAGAGGTATCTGCTGAACTGGGTTGCCGTAGAGGGAGACCAAGAGATGAATAAAGCAGATTCAGAAGGATGTAGGTTGCAGTAGGTACTGGGAGATTAAGAAACTTGCACAGGATAGAGTAGCGTGGAGAGCTGCATCAAACCAGTCTCAGGACTGAAGACCACAAGAACAACAACAACAGAGGAACGTTTTTAAGCCTAATTTCAATCTTATGCGTTGGAGCCGGCCAGGGTGGCCGAGCAGTTCTAGGAGCTACAGTCTGGAACCGCGCGACCGCTACGGTTGCAGGTTCGAATCCTGCCTCTGTCATAGATGTGTGTGATGTCCTTAGGTTAGTTAGGTTTAAGTAGGTCTCAGTTCTAGGGAACTGATGACCTCAGATGTTAAGTCCCATAGTGGCCAGAGCCATCTGAACCATTTTTTATACGTTGGAATGAAAGACAAGTACGTATTTTCGCAAATGTAATCCTTTAATTCTGTTGCGCTGTGTGGTTTTAGAGTTAAGAGTAACGCTGGAAAATATATAATGAAAACGTGAAAAAGTGAAGCACTGTTTTTTACGCGTGAATATTTTGAAATAATGATGAATGAAGTATATTGTCCTAAGATAAAGATGTGCCTTGCAGGGTTGTTGACAGTTAGCTTTATCATCTAGCTATACGTCAAAAATGTTGTAGAACGCAAAGTAAGCAATCCATGTAAGTGGTGGTGTGGACTGCTCGTGCGCCTCGCGGACCAGGATCTTGACGGGCGCCGCCTTCACGTCAGTCTCTGCTTGTGATCTACTCGCCAAGGACTCAACTTCCGTGAGAATAAATCCCACTGCTTTGTGTGTAGCGCCCGCACGTGTATCTCGATACTCCACGGCCTTGTCGGGACTGCCCCACGCGATGAGTATATCGTACTGTAGAGATAATCTTAGCCACGCATAAGCGTTCTGTTACTGAATACGCGCGACAGCAAAAATGTCATGTTTTAGGAGATTTAATTAAAGCTTATTTGAGCAGTTAGTGCGTCTTTGTTGAAGCAACGGAACTTCATATGGGTCAAATGGATCTGAACACTATGGGACTTAACTTCTGAGGTCATCAGTCCCCTAGAACTTAGAGCTACTTAAACCTAACCAACCTAAGGACAGCACACACATCCATGCCCCAGGCAGGATTCGAACCTGCGACCGTAGCAGTCGGGCGGTTCCAGACTGAAGCGCCTAGAGCCGCTCGACCTAAGCGTCCGGCGAGACGAAACTACAATGTCTATTTCCACATCTACATACGACTATGTCTTTCCTTCCAATGGTCGCTGAAAAACTGGACTTAGACAGAAGTATGCACAGCATTAACATGGTCCACGTACTATCAAGGAATGCATCATTGTTTCTGAATGGGTTCTGATACTCGAAAGCGGTCACAAATTAAATAAAAAGAACTGAATTTCGCAACATTAAAAAAGTGTTGTACGTACTTATATATATCATTTTCTGGTATGACCGAAATTGGAGATTGATAGAAATTCAATACAGCACCAGTATAAGGAGGAAAGGTGCTTTTGATTGTTTATTAGAACCTGTGAGCATGGAGAATTTAGATATATATGATGTATGTAATGGTATATATGTAATGTCAAATTAAAACGTATACATCTGGTGAAAGTCTGCCTGTTAGAACAGCAAGTGAAGAATAAAACACAATTAGAAGCATATAAAATTAGTAATCTTTAATGAATATACGCCTATGAATGGTGAAGGCCATTTGGATAACCTGCCAAAGCAACACAAGAGGCTCTTCTTACCCGCGTCCGGCCATTCTGATTTAGGTTTTCTATGATTTCCCTAAATCGCTTTCGGCAAATGCCCGGATGGTTCCTTTGAAAGGGTACGGCTGACCTCCTTCCCCACCCTTCCTTAATCCGATGGGAGCGATAATATCGCTGTTTGGTCCCCTCTCCCAAAATCAACCAACCTACACAAGAGTTATCAGTGTACGCCTACAAAACACTTCATTGGCCGGAATATATGCAAACACATTCTAAGGATAATAAATGGGATTAAGTGCACAGTAAATGATCGCACATGTTGTCCAAAAATGACTTAACAGGAATGAAGATTAACGGTCGTGACTGATCTGTTAATGTGATGTCTCGTAGCTGTATATAGGTCTAAGTAACCTTTTACTCATTAGAGAGTAGTTAAACATGGCATTGATAGGTTTTGGACTACTTTAATGAGCAAGTGTTCGCCTCCTAGCATTCATTACATGTCAGGTTTACTTGCAAAAACAGGTAAGAGTGGACGCTTATGTCTTTTGGCCGGCCGCTGTGGCCGAATGGTTCTAGGTCGCAGGTTCGAATACTGTGTGGGGCATAGATGTTTGTGATGTCCTTAGGTTAGTTAGATTTAGGTAGTTCTAAGTTCTACGGGACTGATTACGATGTTAAATCCCATAGTGCTCAAAGCCATTTGAACCATTTCTTTCATGGAAGAACTACAGCTTGGGGGCCAGATGGCACGTCACACTGCATATGTGCGCAGATATAAAATATCACCTAATCGTCGAATTTTGCCGTTTGGTCTAGACAGTAAAGTCACTTAATTTGGCTTTTGCAATAATGGTGCTAGAAAACGTGCCATTGGTATTGGCAGTGAGAGCGGTGTGACTGTGTTGTCGTTGGCCGATGGCTTTGCTGATATTAGCACTGCATGACTAAACACGTACTTTCAATCGGCATTCCTCGAGCTTACTACGCTCACTTTCCGTTCTCTGACCATAATAGTGGGAAAGTCCGCATACACCGTGATCACAGCCGTGAGACTGCTGATAAAAATTAATCCAGAGTCACGAAAATGTGGCACGACATGCGAAACGCAGGGAGCCGTGACGTACGCTTTACTCGTTTGTAGTGGTTACATGCCATGACCGTTCCATAAACACAGCCGGATTTGGAACAGGCGTTATATATTCGTAGAGGCAGCTTAGAAATAGTATATTAACAATATCTACAGTGGCGTCATAAACACAATTTCGCTTCTGACCAGAGAATAAGTAATTCATTTCAGGTAACTCACATCCGAAACGGGATGTACCAAACACATAACCACAATGGTGTGCAATCGATGATTGAAGATAAACGAGTCTAAAGATCAGAGAACTACGACTTACTGAAAAAATATCTGGTAAAACACAATTATACAATTACGACGAGCAAAAAAACCTGGTAAAAGACAATTATGACGAGCACATTCACGAGAGTCTAAATGAGGTATTATTTAATATAAAAGCAAAATAGTTGCTAGAAACCATTTGCACACTGATGCGCGGAAGAAACTGGTATAGGCGTGCTTATTCAATCATAGAGTTAAGTAAACGGGTCGAACACGGCACTGCGGTCGGCAACGACTACATAAGACGCCAAATGTCTGGCGCAGTTGTTAGATCGGTTATTCCAGCTGCAATGGCATGTTATCAAGATGTGAGCGAGTCTGAACGCGATGCTATAGTCGGCGCACGATTCATGGGACACAGCATCTCTGAGGTAGCGATAAAGTGGGGGTTCTTCCGTACGACCATTTCACGAATATACCGTGAATATCAGGCATCCACTGAAACATAAGATTGTGGTGTCACCGCCAGACACTACACTTGCTAGATGGTAGCCTTTTAAATCGGCCGCGGTCCGGTAGTATACGTCGGACCCGCGTGTCGCCACTATCAGTGATTGCAGACCGAGCGCCGCCACACGGCAGGTCTAGAGAGACTTCCTAGCACTCGCCCCAGCTGTACTGTGGACTTTGCTAGCGATGGTTCACTGACTTCTCCGCTCTCATTTGCCGAGACGATAGTTAGCATAGCCTTCAGCTACGTTATTTGCTACGACCTAGCAAGGCGCCATTATCAGTTATTATAGATATTGTGAATCATGTAACGGCAAGAGCGACGTTCGTCATTAATGGATTAAAGTTAAGTATTCCACCAGCTACGTCCGTTTTTCTCAATTCTAATTCCCTTGTCATGTTCCAGACCTCACGCCAGCCTGCGTGAGCTAAAACGCCTGCATTTCGGCCTCCTGTAGTAAAACGGTGTTGGCTCTCCTGCCAACCACAACAAAGATCTCCGACATCGCTGAGACCGCAAAGAGATCCTGCAAGAACGGGACCGATGACGACTGAAGAGAATGGTTCAACGCGACAGAAGTGCAACGCTTCCGCAAATTGCTAAAGATTTCAGTGCTGCGCCGTCAACAAGTGTCAGAGTGCGAAACATTCAACGAAACATCATCGATATGGGCTTTCGAAGCCAAGGGCCCACTCGTGTACCTTTGATGACTGCATGACACAAAGGTTTACGTCTCGCCTGGACCCGTCAACACCGACATTAGACTGTAGATGACTGGAAACATGTTGCCTGATCGAGCGGATGGACGGGTAGAGATACGGAGACAACCTCATGAACCCATGGACCCTGCTTGTGAGCAGGGGACCGTTCAAGCTGTTGGGGGCTCTGTAATGGTGTAGGGCGTGTGCGGTTGGACTAATATGGGATCCCTGATAGGTCTAGATGCGACTCTGACAGGTGACACGTACGTAAGCATCCTGTCTATAACGTGCATCGTGTCCTTTATGCACTCCGACGAACTTGGGCAATTCCAGCAGGACAATGGGACACCACACATGTTCAAAATTGCTATAGAGTGGCTTCAGGAACACTCTTCAGAGTTTAAACACATCTACTGGCCACCAAACTCCACAGACATAAACTTTATTGAGCATATATGGGATGCCTTGCAAGGTGCTGTTCAGAAGAGATCTCCAGCCCCTCGTACTCTTATGGTTTTATAGAGAGGCCTGCAGGATTCATGGCGTCAGTTCCATCCAGCAGTATTTCAGACATTAGTGCAGTCCATTCGGCGTCGTGTTGCGGAACTTCTGCGTGCTCGCGGTGTCCGTAGACGATATTAGGCAGGTACACAGGATTCTTTTGCTCTTCAGTGTATTAACACATGGAGTACTTAAATTCGTATTTCCCAAAAAAGATGGTCCTATACTGTAGTAACTTCTTCCGTTACTTGTTTTTCGTTTTTTTCCCTTATGGGACGTAACTCCTAAGGTCATCAGTCCCTAAGCTTACGCACTACTTAACCTAAATTATCCTAAGTACAAACACACACACCCATGCCCGAGGCAGGACTCGAACCTCCGCCGGGATCAGCCGCACAGTGTATGATGTTACTTGTTACCGAAGTGCCAATGACGAGTGTGGATGAAGTAATTAAAACATTGTGGAAAGCAACAATGTGCACGGTTGACAGGGGCAATACGTGGATGTGCTACATCATTTTCGGTGTTACTAGTACAAAAATCCACAGCGATCATTTTTCCAAAACGTTGCCATGAACTGTTCCATTCGTTGTGTATTACCTCTTGAGTGAAGCAACAAACCTGCAATTCGACACCAAACAAATAAAGCACATACAACATTTGGACTTTAATTTTAGTAAATGTGAGGATTATTTTTTCAATATCCGATAGGTTGTAAAATGAGAACCATAGCGAAAATTTAAAACGTTTAAATTACGACATGTAACAACCCCTTCCAGCTACTTCTCGCCGCTCCGACTTAGTCATTTATCGTAGCCTGGTACCAACTTTCAAATACCCTCGTCACAGGAGGCAGCTGTGGTTTTCATCGTTCTCTGCGTTGGTGTGCCATAATGCTGTCCTCATAAAGCGGTTCGCGTGAGGGAGCGAAGTCCGAGTTGTATAGTGGACGATCGAACACGTGCCCTCCACGCTGCAGCAGCGTCTTTGTTGAAAATACAATCTGCATGCGAACATTGTCATGAAGATGAACAATATCTGATGACAATATACCTCTTCGCTTATTATGAATTTCCCTTCATAGGCGGTTTTACTGTATCGCCTGAGCGGTTCTGGGCGCTACAGTCTGGAGCAGGGCGACCGCTACGGTCGCAGGTTCGAATCCTGCCTCGGGCATAGATGTGTGTGATGTCCTTAGGTTAGTTAGGTTTTAGTAGTTCTAAGTTATAGGGGACTGATGACCCCAGGAGTTAAGTCCCATAGTGCTCAGAGCCATTTGAACCATTTTTGAATCGCCTGATCTATTCAGTGAACAAGACCATCGGTTGACACTCGCAAATCAGGCATAATCCCTCAGCGTGAAATGGAAATGTTGTGTGGCTAGGACCTCCCATCTGGTAGACCGTTAGCCTGGTGCAAGTCTTTCCAGCTGACGCCACTTCGGCGACTTGCGTGTCGATGGGGATGAAATGGTGATGATAAGGGCACGCAACACTCAGTCCCTGAGCGGAGAAAATCTCTGACGCACCCGGGAATCGAACCCGGGCCACTGGGTACGACATTCCGTCCCGCTGACCACTCAGCTATCAGGGGCGAGCCTCAGCATGAAGATATGGAATGACAGCACGTAGGTTGTTTTCCAAAAATGAACAGTATAGAGACAGACGTGATGACACTTTCTGCAGGACCTGACCATCATTTTGCAGGACAATGCTCAAGCACGTACAGTGTTACTGACCTGTTTGACTGATGGGGCTGCTAAGTGCTATACCACGTACTACACTCCCCTGACTTAAGCCCACGAGAGTTCAACTCGATTTCTAAACTCACGGAAACACTTCACGGCATTCGCTTCAGCACTGCTAAAAATTCGTCGGGCAATAGACCGCGCCGCTTGAACTGTCAACACAACTGGCACAGCTAAGAGTATCCTACGACTTCCACACCTCTGGCAACGGGTTATACGCAATGCTAGTGACTACTTTGAAGGTCAGTAAAACTTTGAAACACCTATCTATTTTGTACGAGCTGTAAATAAATAGTTGCCACTATTAATGTTCCAACCCTCGTATTATTTCGAGCATACTGTGTGTCACGAGGGCGAACGTACTCGTCTTGAGTCAGCTGCCTGCCGTTTGACAATTGAAGCACGAACTATCATGACTATGAATCAAATTGGTTTGGCCAGACCAACGAACAGGTGCAGCTCACACTGAAAGCTGTCGGGATTTCAGGGCTCCGGTAGGGAAGTTCCCCACGTTCTGATCACCAGAATGCTAGACCGCGTAGTTTGCAAATTTTCGTGGACGTGTCAGAACATCAACAGCTGCTGCAGGCGTCGCAACTCGCCGACAGCTCGGCGTTCTCTGCTGCCGCCTCAATCAAGGTAAATGCGTAAAATACTGCTGCACTGGCGTAAGGTTGTTAAATGATATTCACAGCTCCCTGTTCACAGGTGAACCATAGTTTGTGGTATACTTGGCCGTAGTTGATTCCATTTGAATAGAGTTGGGTCTCACAGTGGATTCCTGTAACCAAAGTCAGATTGCGTTGTAAAATGGATAACTTCATGCGAGAATTTGTATAGCTTCTACTCCACTGTATGCGTTGCCAATCAAACACCATCCCTTCTCTTACTTTTGTTTGATATTTTTTGCCTAAGATTCATCAGCCCATTGTAGTTAAAAATGAATCAATAAAACTTGCATTATTTTTTAAACTTAAATACGGCATTTTTTTCATTCACATTCCCTCAACTACTGAATGTTTTTATTTTATTGTGTGGTACATGGGTAGATCAGCAATTTAAGGTTCAATCTTATTAAATTAATTAATTTGATTATTAATTTGAATTCTGGATGTGTCCGCAGGCAAAGGCAACAAAAATTTCACGGGTTAATTCTTTAATTTTATATACAAAAATTAACGGTGAAGCTCACGACTTGAACGTTATTGAGAAGAAAATACTTTTCTTTATGTAAGGATGATAACATTTAGCATAACTCAGACATATATTTACGATTAATGCAAGCGGCGACTTGCAAGTTCATATATATGACCATAGTTACGGGCCGTCGAAAGTTATGAATACTAATATCGCAATTTGATAAAGGATATTTGGAGAGCTATTGGCGAAGGAGTCTGAACTGTGCGTAATTTTGATGTCAGCTTTATCACTTTTGTTTCCGTGTGCTGGTGAACAAAAGGAGAGTGTAAATAAAAATTGTATTCTTATTTCAAACTTAATGAAATACTTTGATCCTTCTCTCAAAACATTGTGTACTTCTGGAACCAAGAGGTTGATTCCTTGTGTGGTGTGAAAACGGTAGCGCCGCACTCCACACTTGCTGACATTCGTCCATTTTGTGGCAATAGCGTGGCTCCTAGTAGTGACTTCTAGCCCGGAAATATATTGCTGTAAACACTGGCGAGTAAGTAGCGCCCAGTAATGTTGTGGTGTAGTGGCTGAAATTCGTGTGGCTGCCGGACAGCATTGTCGAGTTATATTGTCGGCAATACGAAATATTATCACCACTTTACAAAACGCCATAGCAAATTTCTTGTCCCTTCCTTGTCTAATCTCACCTAGCGTTTCGTCTGTTATGACCTTGTTGTCGATGGAACGTTGAACCCTAGTCTTCATTTTCGTTCCTTACTCGTTTACGGTCGCACACTCACCACTTTGCTATCTACGGAGTAAGCAAGATTCCCAGTGTTTTTAGTTCCAGTTGAATTTTATGTAAATTTATGTAGTGGTTCAGAAATGGCTCTAAGCACAATGGGACTTAACATCTGAGGTCATCAGTCCCCTAGACGTACAACTACTTAAACCTAATTAACCTAAGGACATTACACACATCCATAGCCGAGTCAGGATTCGAACCTGCGACAGTAGCAGCAGCGCGGTTCCGAACTGAAGCGCCTAGAACCGGCTATGTTGTGGTATTACGTCGATTGAATCTGGAATCCTATGCTTTTTTTTTTTTTTTTTAAAGATAGGCATTTCCAAGGCTGTCTATGTTGGCAGAGTTTAATTGCAAGCAAGTATTCGCCCAGTATCCTCAAAAATGAAACCGCTTTCATCTACACGAACGTCTTCGTGCGATGGCTTCGAATAGCTTCCCGCACAGGGCTTCTGCATTCTTCATGAGCGACAATTATGGTGGTTGTAAACTTGAGCATCACGGCTTGTCTGCTATTATCCTTCTATAGTTGGGTTAATTGGCGGTTGCAAGGACTGTCGTATCATGACATTAAATCGGAACACAGTACCTCGACTCAAAGCACGAACAACATTGCCTTTGTAGTTTAGCAGCAAGTCACTTTGTGCACGTATCGGCAACTGGATCTCGGACACGTCGCCCAAGGTCAGCGTAAGACAGTATTCGGTGTCGGCGTGACGCGGGGCACAGCGCAGAAACACCCGAGTCGCCGCTAATCCGCCATTGACGGACGCAGCCACTCGTGCTGCCTTTGTTCTCGGTCATTCTACGCTCCCACAGTTACGCTGTAATGTTACTAAACTTGCCCATATTGTAAGCTACTGGGAACAACCATCTCAATGTAGTGCAGAAAAGGAGGATTATGTTCCTGCGAAACGTAGAAGCTCCACATCTTTGAACTAATACTGGTTTCCCGAGTAAGGCTTGCCACTTTGTGCCCTAATAACATTTTAATGAATCGACTTAGGAGTCTGGATATGTTTTCACTGTTTACGTACACTATAAAAGCTCAAACAAATGTTCAAATGTGTTTAAAATCTCATTGGACTTAACTGCTAAGGTCATCAGTCCCTAAGCTTACACCCTACTTAACCTAAATTATCCTAAGGACAAACACACACACCCATGCCCGAGGCAGGACTCGAACCACCGCCTGGACAAGCCGCACAGTCCATGACTGCAGCGCCTCAGACCGCTCGGCTAATCCTGCGCGGCAAAAGATTAGTTTGCTGCGCTAGTTGGTTACCCATGCAGAATTGTGACTGGAAATCGGCCAATGCGAAATCAGTGTGATATTTGTGGAAGGAAATGCGCAGTCTGTCATACGATCTGTTAAATATCAGCTGAATATTCGCTTTTGTGCATATTTAGAAAGGCATTTGATAAAGCAGGACCAATGAAACTTTTGGAAAACACACAATTTGGTAAGTTTAGTGAACTCTATATAAGCTGGAAGAGTAAATCTGTCGGTACAACACTTACCAAATCAGATTTAAAAAAATGGTTCAAATGGCTCTGAGCACTATGGGACTTAACAGCTGTGGTCATCAGTCCCCTAGAAAGTAGAACTACTTAAACCTAACTAACCTACGGACATCACACACATCCATGCCCAAGGCAGGATTCGAAACTGCGACCGTAGCAGGCGCACAGTTCCAGACTGCGCGCCTAGAACCACGAGACCACCGCGGCCGGCAGCAAATCAGATAATATTGAGTGTTTGCGGCAGTTTGCATTCGAGACTAAAATACATCTGTCAAACGTAATAGTTTTCAGCCTGGTATTACGAAATAAACTGCCGAAAATGTTGCTTGCAAGAAACAAGTTGAGATTGTACGCAAACATTCAAGTACGTCACCAAATCAGACAAATCGATCGTCCGAAATAAAATACAGGGTGGTCCGTTGATAGTGACCGGGCCAGATATCTCACGAAATCAAACGAAAAAACTACAAAGAACGAAACTTGTCTAGCTTGAAGGGGGAAACCAGATGGCGCTATGGTTGGCCCGCTAGATGGCGCTGCCATAGGTCAAACGGATATCAACTGAATTTTTTTTTTTAAAAATAGGAGCCCCGATTCTTTATTACTTATTCGTGTAGTACGTAAAGAAATATGAATGTTTTAGTTGGACCACTTTTTTCGCTTTGTGATAGATGGTGCTGTAATAGTCAGAAACGTATATGTACGTAGTATCACGTAACGTTCCTCCAGTGCGGACGGTATTTGCTTCTTGATACATTACCCGTGTTAAAACGGACCGTTTACCAATTGCTGAAAAGGTCGATATCGTGTTGATGTATGGCTGTTGTGATCAAAATGCCGAACGGGCGTGTGCTATGTATGCTGCTCAGTATCCTGGACGACATCATCCAACTGTCCGGACCGTTCGCTGCATAGTTACGTTAATTAAGGAAACAGGAAGTGTTATGCCACAAGTGAAACGTCAACCACGACCAACAACAAATGATGATGTCCAAGTAGGTGTTTTAGCTGCTGTAGCAGCTAATCCGCACATCAGTACATCAGCAACAACTTTGTAGTTTTTTCGTTTGACACTTATTTCGTGAGATATTTGGCCCGGTCACGATCAATGGACCACCCTTTATATAGGCTAGAAGAGTAAATCAGTCAGTACAACACGTAACAAAGCAGATAATATCGAGTGTATTCAGCAGTTTGCATTCGTGACTAAATTACATCTGTCAAACGCCATAGTTTGCAGCCTGGTATTAGGAAATGAACTGCCGAAAATGTTGCGAGAAAGAAGTTGAGATTATACGCAAAAACATTCAACTACGTCACGAAATCAAAGAAATCGATCGACCCAAACGAAACATAATGTATGGGAGATGGATGGCGACGAAGTCTTCGTAATAAGTACGATTTTCACTGGTGATAAACATTTTTCACGTCGCTGAATGCATAATTCGGTAAAACTGCCGCAACTGAGGTTTGGATCACCAAAGAAAGTAGGTGAAGTTTTCACATGATTTGCCAACAGCGCCTGTGTACCGTGTACTATTCACAAATATTATACGTACCTTATTCTTCACAGGAAAAGAGGGTTAATACTTGATGCAATGAATATACTGCTAGGTTGCAGGCGCATCAGATCAGTTACGCTTGGAAGACCGAAATGAATTCAGCGGACAGTTTCGGTAACGATGTGTTGCTAGAATTAAAAGTGCAGCTACCTCAATGCTTTTCTGAAAGCTAGAGAGACTGTTAATATTTGTAAATTTTAAATTGAAGACGCTTACACGACAGGGTAGTGGGATCTGTTTAACAAATACTAAACAGTTTTTATGTAAAGTAATTTATTGTGACATTGACAGATGTTCTTTAGAAACTCTGTCATACAATCACCTTCTTGCCGTCTCCTAAAATATATACATAATAAGTAAAGCACTTCAGGTTATAAAATAGGCCAACAGGTGGCACAATAAGCTTGTATTTGTTAGAAAATTCGAACTTTTAACATTATAACAATATGATGGATATCGCTCTTATTGTGTCTTACGAGGTTTGGAAAGGCACGTTCGGAGAAAAACTACTTGGCTCACTCGTATTTTTTTCTATTAAGAAGGAATCGGCGCCACCAAACAGCCACCCATCACATCTACACATAACATTCAGCATGTTATCACACAGTGTTTAATTAATTATTTACCTTAGTTGTACAAGAATGGGAAAGAAATCTGCGATGTCCTTTTCGAAGAAACTTTGTCAACATTCAGTTTGAGTGATTTAGGAAAAGGATGAAAACCTAACTATTGATGTTGACACGGATATTTCGAACGCTATCTCACATTTGATAAAAATTAGTAGAGTTATAAATGAAGTCTCCTACAGAATTAAACTAATTCTTCCTCGCAACAAAGATGTGGATGATGGCCTTCCATGTAATGTAGTTTTTAATATATGGTTGTCTAAACATTTGATAAGCAAGCGTTTTTGTCAGATACACTCCTCTCGGTTTGGCACTTCTTTCCGTAGACTACATTTCTTTTAACCCTGGTACATAGTAATCTGTATGTCTACCTCTATCTAGTTTCCTTAGAACTGGACTAGTGGCGTACTTGAAACTGAAAAGGCTGGTGATGAGGCGAGCTGGAAAAACGGTTAATCAAGATCAATCAAGTAAGTCGTGCCCATTTTGTCCCTTTCGTTTACTTTATCAAAAGATTATCGTTATACACAATTTGCGAAAAAAAAATCATTTGAAAGTAAAAATACGCTCCTGGAAATTGAAATAAGAACACCGTGAATTCATTGTCCCAGGAACGGGAAACTTTATTGACACATTCCTGGGGTTAGATACATCACATGATCACACTGACAGAACCACAGGCACATAGACACAGGCAACAGAGCATGCACAATGTCGGCACTAGTACAGTGTATATCCACCTTTCGCAGCAATGCAGGCTGCAATTCTCCCATGGAGACGATCGTAGAGATGCTGGATGTAGTCCTGTGGAACGGCTTGCCATGCCATTTCCACCTGGCGCCTCAGTTGGACCAGCGTTCGTACTGGACGTGCAGACCGCGTGAGACGACGCTTCATCCAGTCCCAAACATGCTCAATGGGCGACAGATCCGGAGATCTTGCTGGCCAGGGTAGTTGACTTACACCTTCTAGAGCACGTTGGGTGGCACGGGATACATGCGGACGTGCATTGTCCTGTTGGAACAGCAAGTTCCCTTGCCGGTCTAGGAATGGTAGAACGATGGGTTCGATGACGGTTTGGATGTACCGTGCACTATTCAGTGTCTCCTCGACGATCACCAGAGGTGTACGGCCAGTGTAGGACATCGCTCCCCACACCATGATGCCGGGTGTTGACCCTGTGTGCCTCGGTCGTATGCAGTCCTGATTGTGGCGCTCACCTGCACGGCGCCAAACACACATACGACCATCATTGGCACCAAGGCAGAAGCGACTCTCATCGCTGAAGACGACACGTCTCCATTCGCCCCTCCATTCACGCCTGTCGCGACACCACTGGAGGCGGGCTGCACGATGTTGGGGCGTGAGCGGAAAACGGCCTAACGGTGTGCGGGACCGTAGCCCAGCTTCATGGAGACGGCTGCGAATGGTCCTCGCCGATACCCCAGGAGCAACAGTGTCCCTAATTTGCTGGGAAGTGGCGGTGCGGTCCTCTACGGCACTGCGTAGGATCCTACGATCTTGGCGTGCATCTGTGCGTCGCTGCGGTCCGGTCCCAGGTCGACGGGCACATGCACCTTCCGCTTCCGCCGACCACTGGCGACAACATCGATGTACTGTGGAGACCTCACGCCCCACGTGTTGAGCAATTCGGCGGTACGTCCACCCGGCCTCCCGCATGCCCACTATACGCCCTCGCTCAAAGTCCGTCAACTGCACATACGGTTCACGTCCACGCTGTCGCGGCATGCTACCAGTGTTAAAGACTGCGATGGAGCTCCGTATGCCACGGCAAACTGGCTGACACTGACGGCGGCGGTGCACAAATGCTGCGCAGCTAGCGCCATTCGACGGCCAACACCGCGGTTCCTGGTGTGTCCGCTGTGCCGTGCGTGTGATCATTGCTTGTACAGCCCTCTCGCAGTGTCCGGAGCAAGTATGGTGGGTCTGACACACCGATGTCAATGTGTACTTTTTTCCATTTCCAGGAGTGTAGTTTGCACATTTTCTTCGTTTCTCTGCCTTTTTTTTATTAGAAATGACCCATACAGTCTACCCAGACAAGGAGATGTATAAAAAATCTTATAGATTTGATGTTGTCAAACATATTTTGTTTTATAACCGTCATATAGGCGGGTACCCTTTTAGTTCCGAGAGGGATTCGTTCAAATTTTTCAAATGGCTTTAAGCACTATGGGACTTAACATCTGAGGTCATCAGTCCCCTAGAACTTAGAACTACTTAACTAACATAAGGACATCACATACATCCACGCCCGAGGCAGGTTTCGAACCTACGACAGTAGCTTCAGCGCGGTTCCGGACTGAAGCGCCTAGAACCGATCGCCCATAGCGGCCGATTTGGGATTCGTATACATGAAATTTATTGTCTAAGATTACTTGTTTATCGGGGAAGTTTTCTGCGCAATTTGGTGAGAAGAATGTATGGTAGGGACCAGATCCGGCACACTGTTTTAGTCCACCAGGAAAAATCTGTGATGTCCATTTTTTAGGTGAGGTACTGGGCACTTTCGGCCGCCACAAGTGTAACAAGCTGTTCATAAACTGTCTTGCCACCTTTCCCCTTACCCTGCATGGAGAACACAGACAAATCGATTAGTGTGCTACGATTCGTCTGCTTTCTTGCCCTTCTCTCTAGTACTCTGTGTTTAAGTTGCAGCTTGGATCACTAGTTACTGTCCTCCACATTTTTTCACATACTTTCGTTATCTTCCACAGGAAATCTGTGCATGCAAGATGATTCTCTGAAAGACCCTACAAAGCCAAACTGAAATTATAAATTCTTTTCTAGAACTGAATAATGGCTACCGGCTGATATTTCTCAGCTGTACATCTGAACAGTCACGAAGCTAGCAAAGCGTATTGATTGACATGTTGAGCGACAGCTGGCTGGCCATGCCAATATGCTGTTTTAGATTCGGTCCGGTTGTTTCAACGTCAGCAGGCATCTGAGAGGTATAGCTTCTGAAAGCTGGACTGGAAAAGAGAATGAATTCTTTGCTGTGCCACGAGGCCAGATAGGGCCACTGCTGCTCTTCTCAGACATTTATGATGTAACGAATTATGCTGCTATTACATACTTTCGTGTATAAGTTACCAAAGAGAGCTGTACGTTTACTTCTTGATAAAATAACGTCCTTGTGCAATGAATGGGAACGAAATGTAAATACCAAAAATATTGAGATATGCATTTCGTGCAAAACAAATCGGCATTTGAGTACACGATTAATGTCATGTCCGGGCTCATCTGCATCGTAGAAATGCATAAGGTAAATGAGAAGTTGAGCTACCTGTACATTAAAAACTATACAGACTATACTGGAATCTTAGTCAGACTCAAGGGATCAACATGAGGACGGACTAATAGGAGAGAAAAGCAGATAAGGAGAAGGGTGGCACGAGTACTTACAGACTGATTTGACTCACGCTGGGCTGCAACGTAAATACTGTAAAATCATAAATGGGAGCAGCATGAAGGAACGCGTCTCAGGAAAGACCAAATACATGTTTTTTAGGAACGAATATTCGTTATATAGACCTATATTCGTAAAATATATTTGGACATGTCCAAAAGAACAGATACCATCTTGGTATACAGGGTGTTACAAAAAGGTACGGCCAAACTGTCAGGAAACATTCCTCACACACAAAGAAAGAAAATATGTTATGTGGACATATGTCCGGAAACACTTACTTTCCATATTAGAGCTCATTTTATAACATCTCTTCAAATCACATTAATCGTGGAATGGAAACACGCAGAAACAGAACGTACCAGCGTGACTTCAAACCCTTTGTTACAGGTAATGTTCAAAATGTCCTCAGTTAGCGAGGATGCATGCATCCACCTTCCGTCGCATGGAATTGGCTCTGAGCACTATGGGACTCAACCGCTGTGGTCATCAGTCCCCTAGAACTTAGAACTACTTAAACCTAACTAACCTAAGGACATCACACACATCCACGCCCGAGGCAGGATTCGAACCTGCGACCGTAGCGGTCGCGCGGTTCCGCACTGTAGCGCCTAGAACCGCTGAGCCACTCCGGCCGGCCGCATGGAATTCCTGATGCGCTGATGCAGCCCTGGAGAATGGCGTATTGTATCACAGCCGTCCACAATACGAGCACGAGAAGTCTCTACATTTAGTACCTGGGTTGTGTAGACAAGAGCTTTCAAATGCCCCATAAATGAAAGTCAAGGGGGTTGAGGTCAGGAGAGCATGGAGCACATGGAATTGGTCCGTCTCTACGAATCCATCGGTCACCGAATCTATTTTTGAGAAGCGTACGAACACTTCGACTGAAATGTGCAGGAGCTCCATCGTGCATGAACCACACGTTGTGTCGTACTTGTAAAGGAACATGTTCTAGCAGCACAGGTAGAGTATCCCGAATGAAATCATGATAACGTGCTCCATTGAGCGTAGGTGAAAGAACATGGGGCCCAATCAAGACATCACCAACATTGCCTGCCCAAACGTTCACAGAAAATCTGTGTTGATGACGTGATTGCACAATTGCGTGCGGATTTTTGTCAGCCGACACATGTTAATTGTGAAAATTTACAATTTGATCACGTTGGAATGAAGCCTCATCCGTAAATAGAATGTTTGCACCTAAATGAGGATTGACACATTGCTGGATGAACCATTCGCAGAAGTGTACCCGTGGAGGCCAATGAGCTGCTGACAGTGATTACACACGCTGTACATGGTACGGAAACAACTGGTTCTCCCGATGCACTCTCCATACAGTGAGGTGGTCAATGTTAATTTGTACAGCAGCAACTTCTCTGACGCTGATATTAGGGTTATCGTCAACTACACGAAGAACTGCCTCGTCCATTGCAGGTGTCCTCGTTGTTCTAGGTCTTCCCCAGTCGCGAGTCATAGGCTGGAATGTTCCGTGCTCCCTAAGACGCCGATCAATTGCTATGAACGTCTTCCTGTCGGGACACCTTCGTTCTGGAAATCTGTCTCGATACAAACGCACCGCGCCACGGCTATTGCCCCGTGCTAATCCATACATGAAATGGGCATCTGCCAACTCCGCATTTGTAGACATTGCACTGACTGCAAAACCACGTTCGTGATGAACACTAACCTGTTGATGCTACGTACTGATGTGCTTGATGTTAGTACTGTAGAGCAATGAGTCGCATGTCAACACAAGCACCGAAGTCAACATTACCTTCCTTCAATTGGGCCAACTGGCGGTGAATCGAGGAAGTACAGTACATACTGACAAAACTAAAATGAGCCTAACATGGAAATTAAGCGTTTCCGGACACATGTCCACATAACATCTTTTCTTTATTTGTGTGTGAGGAATGTTTCCTGAAAGTTTGGCCGTACCTTTTTGTAACACCCTGAATATATAGCCTAGGTAAGGCTCACCGGCCATTTGGCCATCTTCTTCTGTGCAGATGCACGAACAGTGCCTGAACTCTTACGGGAACGGGAAAAAAGCCGCGAGTAATGAGTATAATGGGCAGGGGCGCTATGAATATAGTGCAGGACAATAAGTCGGGAATGTGGGTGTCACGGGGAGCGTGCAAGGGATAAATCATTGCAGTCGCGCTATCCTCTGTGTTCTCGATGGCTCGGATGGAGCCGGCACGGGTAGCTCAACGTGTTAGGTCAGAGGGCTGCTGGCCCTCTGTAATAAAAAAGCTGGGTAAAGGAATCAATGATCAACTTGAACGGATGTCTTGTGACGTTCCCCCAGACCAAACGCAACGAACAATACCGAACAAAATGGAAAGAGGGGGAAAAAAATAAAGTTGGATAGAGCGTCTGCCATGTAAGCAGGAGATCCCGGGTTCAAGTCCCGGTTAGGGGACACGTTTTCAACTCCCCCGTTGACTTATATCAACGTCTGTATTTAGCTAGGTGTATTCATTTCATTGGAATATTCGCTAGTCGCTACACATTTTTTCTATACAGAAGATGGTGATAAAACTGCACTTACCTTTGGCACATTTCGTCTTTGTATTTTAGACACAAAGGTCTCTCCCTTATATACTTCACAGTAATTTTTCAAGATCTGTTACAGAGTATGGGCAGCCTGCTTCATCATCTCGACCGTGTTGTTGTTGTTGTCTTCAGTCCTGAGACTGGTTTGATGCAGCTCTCCATGCTACTCTATCCTGTGCAAGCTGCTTCATCTCCCAGTACCTACTGCAACCTACATCCTTCTGAATCTGCTTAGTGTACTCATCTCTCGGTCTCCCTCTACGATTTTTACCCTCCACGCTGCCCTCCAATGCTAAATTTGTGATCCCTTGATGCCTCAAAACATGTCCTACCAACCGATCCCTTCTTCTAGTCAAGTTGTGCCACAAACTTCTCTTTTCCCCAATCCTATTCAATACCTCCTCATTAGTTACGTGATCTATCCACCTTATCTTCAGTATTCTTCTGTAGCACCACATTTCGAAAGCTTCTATTCTCTTCTTGTCCAAACTAGTTATCGTCCATGTTTCACTTCCATACATGGCTACACTCCAAACAAATACTTTCAGAAACGACTTCCTGATACATAAATCTATATTCGATTTTAACAAATTTCTCTTCTTCAGAAACGCCTTCCTTGCCATTGCCAGTCTACATTTTACATCCTCTCTACTTCGACCATCATCAGTTATTTTACTTCCTAAATAGCAAAACTCCTTTACTACTTTAAGTGTCTCATTTCCTAATCTAATTCCCTCAGCATCACCCGATTTAATTTGACTACATTCCATTATCCTCGTTTTGCTTTTGTTAATGTTCATCTTATACCCTCCTTTCAAGACACTGTCCATTCCGTTCAACTGCTCTTCCAAGTCCTTTGCCGTCTCTGACAGAATTACAATGTCATCGGCGAACCTCAAAGTTTTTACTTCGTCTCCATGAATTTTAATACCTACTCCAAATTTTTCTTTTGTTTCCTTTACTGCTTGCTCAATATACTGATTGAATAACATCGGAGAGAGGCTACAACCCTGTCTAACTCCTTTCCCAACCACTGCTTCCCTTTCATGCCCCTCGACTCTTATTACTGCCATCTGGTTTCTGTACAAATTATAAATAGCCTTTCGCTCCCTGTATTTTACCCCTGCCACCTTTAGAATTTGAAAAAGAGTATTCCAGTCAACATTGTCAAAAGCTTTCTCTAAGTCTACAAATGCTAGAAACGTAGGTTTGCCTTTTCTTAATCTTTCTTCTAAGATAAGTCGTAAGGTCAGTATTGCCTCACGTGTTCCAACATTTCGACGGAATCCAAACTGATCCTCCCCGAGGTCTGCATCTACCAGTTTTTCCATTCGTCTGTAAAGAATTCGCGTTAGTATTTTGCAGCCGTGGCTTATTAAACTGATAGTTCGGTAATTTTCACATCTGTCAGCACCTGCTTTCTTTGGGATTGGAATTATTATATTCTTCTTGAAGTCTGAGGGTACTTCGCCTGTCTCATACATCTTGGTCACCAGCTGGTAGAGTTTTGTCATGACTGGCTCTCCCAAGGCCGTCAGTAGTTCTAATGGAATGTTGTCTACTCCGGGGGCCTTGTTTCGACTCAGGTCTTTCAGTGCTCTGTCAAACTCTTCACGCAGTATCGTATCTCCCATTTCGTCTTCATCTACATCCTCTTCTATTTCCATAATATTGTCCTCAAGTACATCGCCCTTGTATAAACCTTCTATATACTCCTTCCACCTTTCTGCCTTCCCTTCTTTGCTTAGAACTGGGCTGCCATCTGAGCTCTTGATATTCATACATGTGGTTCTCTTCTCTCCAAAGGTCTCTTTAATTTTCCTGTAGGCAGTATCTATCTTACCCCTAGTGAGATAAGCTTCTACATCCTTACATTTGTCCTCTAGCCATCCCTGTTTAGCCATTTTGCACTTCCTGTCGATCTCATTTTTGAGACGTTTGTATTCCTTTTTGCCTGCTTCATTTACTGCATTTTTATATTTTCTCCTTTCATCAATTAAATTCAATATTTCTTCTGTTACCCAAGGATTTCTAGCAGCCCTCGTCTTTGTACCTACTTTATCCTCTGCTGCCTTCACTACTACATCCCTCAGAGCTACCCATTCTTCTTCTACTGTATTTCTTTCCCCTATTCCTGTCAATTGTTCCCTTATGCTCTCTCTGAAACTCTGTACAACCTCTGGTTCTTTCAGTTTATCCAGGTCCCATCTCCTTAATTTCCCACATTTTTGCAGTTTCTTCAGTTTTAATCTACAGGTCATAACCAATAGATTGTGGTCAGAGTCCACATCTGCCCCTGGAAATGTCTTACAACTTAAAACCTGGTTCCTAAATCTCTGTCTTACCATTATATAATCTATCTGATACCTTTTAGTATCTCCAGGGTTCTTCCACGTATACAACCTTCTTTCATGATTCTTAAACCAAGTGTTAGCTATGATTAAGTTGTGCTCTGTGCAAAATTCTACTAGGCGGCTTCCTCTTTCATTTCTTAGCCCCAATCCATATTCACCTACTATGTTTCCCTCTCTCCCTTTTCCTACACTCGAATTCCAGTCACCCATTACTATTAAATTTTCGTCTCCCTTCACTATCTGAATAATTTCTTTTATTTCATCGTACATTTCTTCAATTTCTTCATCATCTGCAGAGCTAGTTGGCATATAAACTTGTACTACTGTAGTAGGTGTGGGCTTTGTATCTATCTTGGCCACAATAATGCATTCACTATGCTGTTTGTAGTAGCTTACCCGCATTCCTATTTTCCTATTCATTATTAAACCTACTCCTGCATTACCCCTATTTGATTTTGTGTTTATAACCCTGTAGTCACCTGACCAGAAGTCTTGTTCCTCCTGCCACCTAACTTCACTAATTCCCACTATATCTAACTTTAACCTATCCATTTCCCTTTTTAAATTTTCTAACCTACCTGCCCGATTAAGGGATCTGACATTCCACGCTCCGATCCGTAGAACGCCAGTTTTCTTTCTCCTGATAACGACATCCTCCTGAGTAGTCCCCGCCCGGAGATCCGAATGGGAGACTATTTTACCTCCGGAATATTTTACCCAAGAGGATGCCATTTGCGTGTGTAAGACAATCGTCGCTGCGCTCTCTGCCCCGTGCTTAGATGTGTGCCATTCCTTTCTTCTGCAAAGGCGGACCGTGGAGCGGTAAATAAACGCTGACAGAAAGCTAAAAATGGCGGAAGCGCAAGAGCCAGTTACGGAGAATGACAAGGGGACGAGACAGATAAGCCGTAATTGCGAGGCAGCCGGTGTAAGTGCCGCGGCAGGCGGCGGTTCACGCTGTGACCGGCGGTGAGCAGGCGGCCGGTGTCGGCTCGCCTCTGGCACCGGTGAAAGGCCCCCCGGCCTTCACCTGGCTCCGCGCGGACACCACTACCATTAGCTCGTTACGACACCTGGCCAGCGCCGCGGCGTTATCTGGGTGGCGCCCAATTCCTTCCATCGACATTTCAGCCTCATTTGTCTTTCACACTTATTGTCCTGTCCGCTATGTCCTCCTACAGTAGACAAGAAATTAATAGCTCTGCAGTCAACAACAGCTCTACAACAGGAGCACAGTCCTTTGTCGGGAGGGATGCGGAGAGGAGGAGGGGGGGTGGGTGCTTGGCTGCCTCATTATGAAGCACTAAAATAACTATACAGATGAAACTTCCTGGAAGATTAAAACTGTGTGCCGGACCGAGACTCGAACTCGGCACCTTTGACTTTCGCGGGCAAGTGCTCTACCAACTGAGCTACCCAAACACGACTCACGCCCCGTCCTCACAGCTTTACTTCTGCCAGTACCTCGTCTCCTACCTTCCAAACTTTACAGAAGCTCTCCTGCGAACATTGCAGAACTAGCACTCCTGAAAGAAAGAATATTGCGGAGACATGGCTTAGCCACAGCCTGGGGGATGTTTCTAGAATGAAGTTTGGAAGGCAGGAGACGAGGTACTGGCAGAAGTAAAGCTGTGAGGACGGGGCGTGAGTCGTGCTCGGGTAGCTCAGTTGGCAGAGCACTTGCCCGCGAAGGGCAAAGGTCCCGAGTTCGAGTCTCGGTCCGGCACACAGTTTTAATCTGCCAGGAGCTTTCATATCAGCGCACACTCCGCTGCAGAGTGAAAATTTCATTCTAGAAACTATACACATGGTGTTCCGAACATCGTTGTAGCCGTTCTCTTCATTGCGGCTAAACTGCTGGGTTCTATAGGAGGAAGAGGAGTAGGAGATTAGTGTTGAACGTCCCAGCGACAACGAGGTCATTAGAGACGGAGCACAAGCTTGGATTAGAGAACGACGGGAAAGGAAATCGGCTGTGCCCTTTGAGAGGAACCATCCCGGCATTTGCCTGAAGCGATTTGGGGAAATCACGGAAAATCTGGATGGCCGGACGCCGGTTTGAACCGTCCTCCTCCCGAATCCGAGCCTGCTGGGTTCTGGGGATGGTCTTCCTCCTATATAAGGTGAACATTAATAAAACTGACAAACAGCACGGAAGGATTCCTGACTGGAGAAACTCGAGGAAATGGAGGAAAAAAGATCCTATGAACTTGTGAAATCGTTGCCACAGTCGATGGCACTGACGAATGAAAGTTCCTCGACCACTTGCCGTGTGTTCCTTGTGTGTTTCAGGCCATGTAATTGATGCAGCGTGCTGTAAGCTGGAGAATGGTCGGGTATTCATGGCGAGATCATGCAGATACGAAGTTTGTGTACGGCCGAGCAGATGGAAATGGGTGAGAGGTAGCACAGCTAGACCAAAACAAGTACTCTCATAGACACCGACCACATCACGCAAAATTTCAAGTCCTTTTTTGGCGTTTGCGTGAGCGTGGGTCCATTCAGACAGATTCATGTCGTGTAGGGAGGCGGCGGACTGTCCGCGCAACAGATTTGGAGGACCGAGGTCTACAGCATATTCTACATCTACATCTACATATTCCACAATCCACCATACGGTGCGTTTCGGAGGGTACCTCGTATCACAACTAGCATCTTCTCTCCCTGTTCTACGCCCAAACAGAACGAGGGAAAAATGACTGCCTATATGCCTCTGTACGAGCCCTAATCTCTCTTATCTTCTCTTTGTGGTCTTTCCACGAAATATAAGTTGGCTGCAGTAAAATTGTACTGCAGTCAGCCTCAAATGCTGGTTCTCTAAATTCCCTCAGTAGCGATTCACGAAAAGACCGCCTGCTTTCCACTAGAGACTCCCACCCGAGTGCCTGAAGCATTTCCGTAACACTCTCGTGATGCTCAAACCTACCAGTAACAAATCTAGCAGCCCGCTTCTGAATTGCTTCTATGTCCTCCCTCAATCTGACCTGATAGGGATCCCAAAAACTCGAGCAGTACTCAAGAATACGTCTTATTAGTGTTTTATAAGCGGTCTCTTCCTAAAATTGCACCAATGAACCGAAGACGACTATCAGCCTTCCCCACAACTGCCATTACATGCTTGTCCCACTTCATATTGAAACGTCGCCTTTGAAAAATTATACACAACTGTGTTTAAACTGACACACAAAATTTTTTATTAGCGCAACGCAATCTGACTTTCAGTAATCTCTACAAGAGAATGGCCCTCACTAACATTAACCTATACGCTTCATAAATCACTTACCTCACAAAAATCTTCGTTACTCGAACTACTGCAATACAGCGAGCGCCACTACTGCCAGCTAAATAAAAGATTCAAACTACGGAAGGTGCTAACTACTGATAGGGATAGTTAGCAACTGAAAGATTTTAATACAGAACAAACAATGTGTTTACATTAATAGTCATAATATATTTGGCAGTTCATGACATCCAGTCTTACCAGTTTCAAAACTCCGCCATTTCTCTCCCCACATCCACCACTGTTGGCGGCTCACCTCCAACTGCACAACGCTACCCGCTGTTAGCATCCAGCTGCCGCTGCCCAACACTACAATGGCAGACAACAATGCAAACCAGCCACAGACTGCACAGGGCACAGCCAGTGATTTTTCATACAGAGCGCTACGTGGTGTTGGCGTTACCAATAAAAATACTTAAACAGCCTACTTACAATATCGCTCTGCAATGTTAGGCCCAAATATTTAATCTACGTGACTGTGTCAAGCGCTACACTACTAATGGAGTAGTGGGACGAACCTTAGTACAACCTCCAGGCAAGTGGCCCACCAACATGGAGCAAGCCAAACTACGATTGTGTGTCTCCTACATGACAACCGCTACTATCCGTATCACCCGAAACGAGTCCTAGGATTATCAAGAGCCGATTTTCCTCTACGAGAAGGATTTCGTCGATGGTTTTTGCACCAGAAGGTCACAAATGTGGGATCTGTCATCAGTCCTCTTCACCGACGAAGCAACCATCATCGATCTGCATAATAGTCATCTATGGAGTACAGACAATCCTCGGGGAATGGGTTGAGGCTTGTCAGCGGCATCGGCTGAGCATCAGTACGTGGGCTGCGATTTTTGGCGACCACGTGGTACGACCGGTTACTGTTCCACGACACCTCGACGTAGAGACGTACGTGAACTTCCTGCGGAATACTCTGCTTGAGAAAGTGGTTCTGCCAACACGACAGTTACGTGGTTTCTGCATCAGGGAGCATCACCCCACTTCCGCATTACAGTTTGCCGACATCTCAACAACATCTTCCCGGGACGTTGGACAGGAAGCAGAGGCCCTGTAGCACGGGCTGCAAGGTCACCGGACTTAAAAACCTCTGGATGTTTATCACTGCGGGCACCTGAAAAGCGCTGCGTATGCTGAACCAGTTCCCGGTGTGCAGACCCTTGAACAGCGTGTTCACGACGTATGTGACGCTATTCGGAGAAAGGCGGCAACGTGCCAAAGAGTGTGGCAATCCATCATGTGACGTGTGAAAGCCTACATTGCATCCCATTGAGATCACTATCTGTTGTGATGTGGGTACACTGCAGCTCTGTACTGTGTCCCGGACGCAAGTTCGTAGGACCATTTCTCCTTCGTTTCCAGTCACGAGTCCATCCCTGCAATTTGTCGGTTTTATTAGCGTTTGTCCTGTATAATGTACTATTTTGGTCATCAGGTTGAAACCTGCCACTACATTCTAACTTATAACCTGTGAGCGTATAGTAAAAGCGTTAATGACCTGAAAATATTCCCCTTTGCATGCAAGTTAACACATGAATAACAACGCAATCCGACTACTTTTAGCAAAATTGGAGGAACTATACCAATTTTTATACCGCAACGGAGCAATAAAGGCCCCTTTGATATAAATCAAATCAATACAAATTGCCAGCAAGATCTTCTGTTCTAGTTCACTCTGTCAGTGTAGGTGTTAACTTCTTTGTAACAGAGATAAGTGCAGCGCAGATGTTAGTTCCACGCGGTGCATTCTAATGCCTAGCGACTGCAAAATAAGGTACTCGAAAGCAAACCGGTCGCAAGTTCGAATCCTGCCTCGGTCATGGATGTGCGTGATGTCCTTAGGTTAGTTAGGTTTAAGTAGTTCTAGGGGACTGATGACTTCAAATGTTAAGTCCCATAGAGCTCAAAGCCATCTGAACCATTTGAACTCTAAAGTAAAGCCTCGAAGAGTTCTCCGTTGCAGCACCGCTCTCGAGGATCACTGCGTACTGCACTTACCTTAGCTGAAAATAACAGGAGAAATACGTTACAAGTATATTGTACGTAAACATCTTTCCTTCATGAAGAAAGCTAAAATGAGCACATGTGCAAGTAATCTATAAAGTTTGAAGGACTGAAAAATAATTTCGCGTGGAAAAATTTGACGAGAGATTCCAATTAAACTCAATTATTATTCAGAGAACATACTCAAAAATCCATTGTTAACACAAGTGTCAACTTATGGACCACGTGGCTGTACCGAAAGACATATTTAAAAAAGACAGAAAAATAATCACATATCCACGATAAGCCTGAAGTGTTATTTAAAGAGTGAGAAAGTAATGTGTAAAGCAAACGACGTGCTCCGTTGACTCAATATGAAATAGAAATCGATCCTCGGGTATTACAACAAAAATGTGAATCGAACAAAGCACTATTATCGCGCACGCGAACACGCTATTGCGATTTACGTCCCGTAAATGAAGGTAAAAAATGTCGCAACCTAAAATCACGCCAGTTCAGCGCGAGCAAGCAACATTCTCACCAATAATACCAAATGGCGTAGCTTCAGAAAGCCCATCTAAAAGTCACAAGACAAATGTGCACACTTTACAAGTCGACAGCGGGTAGAACGATGTTCACAGTGTCATGCAGAAATTCAAAGTAGCGAAGGGAGTCGTATGGATGTCCGGGCGCCGACAACGCTCAGACGAACTCAGAGCCACGGCGCAAAGCAATATGATTGGCCAGCTGGACTCCACTTTCAAAATAATGACTAAAGACATGTCCTACGCTACCAAAGATAAGGTTACTCTAGCAGACGCAAAACATTGAGTCTAGAGTATTCGGGTCATAGAAGGGTTTGCAACTCCCGTGCCCATACTTAGCAACAAAGTTGTTTTTTAACAGACAGTTTTCAAGGTGACAACCGACGACACATTCTTGTATGTCAATAGATAGTCACGATGCCTGTGTAAGGGTGGCTGTCCGGTAGGCCATTGCCAGTGCTACTCTAGAAGGTGACAGGCGGGCGAAATGACTTTTCCTGGAGCGAGACATCGATGCCGCACTCCGGTTCTCTTGTTGCCGCTTGTTCAAGTTCATGAACCAGAGCCTAGTGGAGCTGGTGGCGGGCGAACACAAACGGCCAATTGGACTAGAATCGCTGGGAGCCAAGCCGCCGGCAAAATCCTCCCTGCACATACTGTTGGGCCGTTTAATTAGTGCTATAACTTTCCTTGTTTGCCATTGCTGTATCAATTGCCGCATACTTTGGTTAAGAACAATGACCGTTGGTATATCATCCATATATCCATACTGGAGGAACATCCATATATCCATACTGAATTAACAGTTTCAACCTAATACCTAACTCACACAGAGTACTATGTGACTCCTGAGTCATAACTCCAAAAACTGTTTCTTCTCACTATTTCCCCCTCTATCCTGCCTTATCTAGTGTCAGATTAACTAGTGACAGATTAATTAGTTCTAGATACTTCAGCAGATATCCAATCACGCCATTCATTTTGTTTCTGGTAATCCACAGATGTCTACCTCTTCGGCATACACGCTATATAAAGGGTGGTCAGAAACAGTGTAAAGCCTATACGGGTGTTGCAGGGTTGTGCTGGCAAATAACTGTTAAGAAGAAAATGGGATTCGTTGCGCCGTTTCCGAGTAATTAGCACTGAAGAGACAATCAGGCTTTTGCTCGCCAAATTCAAACGGTCCGACGGATACATTTACTGTCAGTTATTCTCATAGGTAGATGATAGCGCACGAAACTGGTTAGCCTTCAGCTCAGGTTAGATTCTTACTACGGTCATATGTCCAGTTTTTCTATTGCTCTCGTGTTTGGTTTTAGTAACCAAAAAAAGTACATGTCTGGCGACACCATCTCTATAGGGCTCTGAATTAGCGCGCGCAACGACCTTATGAGCTAACGTCAGTTCAAATGGCTCTAAGCACTATGGGAGTCAACTTCTGAAGTCATCAGTTCCTAGATCTTACAACTACTTAAACCTAACTAACTTAAGGACATCACGCACATCCATGCCCGAGGCAGGATTCGAGCCTGCGAACGTAGCGACAGTTCCTGTTGTATTAGAAGTTGTTAATCAAATCAGTGCTCTATGTGTCACATATTGCTAAACTATATTGTACCAGCCCGTATGACCTTTTCGTACAGCTTAACGCGCAGCATGATAGCTTGCGAAATGGGGAGGTGAGACATACTTTAGATTTGTTGGTAGTTTCTCCATATCCGGATGGTACTTTGGATACCACAAGTGTTCTTCAATTAATGAAACTCCGCTCCAGTTGATTTTTAGAACTTACGTTCACACGACTGGTTTTGGCCTTTATATTAGGCCATTATACGGAAGTTACTCTGCAGAGAAGCAACGTCAAATGATCTTGGATCTAATACTATTAGTGACAACCATTGGTCCGGTGCACCGGACAGCTGAATATGCTTTGAGACAGTTCCTCAAAATCAGTTAGGCAAATGAAGGGGTGGTCCCCAGTCTACACCTGAGAAAATACAGTACACAAACAGTTACAATAACATAACGCACAGAGCAAAGTTTACGTGATTCACTGGCAAGTGGGTTATACAATTTCCTTTCCTTCCGTTGCTTAATGGCAGCGGTGGGGGAAGGGCTGCCGGCCAGTGTGTTATAATAAATAACACTGCCTCGAATCCGGTCTCTGCGGCATCGTCGGGGAGGAGAAGGACAGACCGTAACAGGCTACTTTCGGTGCTGCTGCTCGCAGTGAGTAAGCAACCTGCTCCCTTCCTTTGTGCCGGCAGCGGGTGGTGGGGCCGCCTCTGGCCCTGTAATTTTGGCCTCAGCCGCGCTGGGAAACAGGGCACCGCTCTTTATGTAGCAGTCAGACTTGAGTGCTGGCCAGTTTTCGTGCAAGAGAGCCGTCGTATGAAATTACAGCTAATGCTACTCCACTGGTCTCAATATTTAAACAGAGGTTATGAAACAATTGCCAGCGGCCTTGTCGCGGTGGTAACACCGGTACCCGTAAGATCAGCAAATTTAGACGCTGTCGGGCTTGGCTAGAACTTGGGTGGGTGACAAGTGCTGTTGGGAAGTGTACTCAGCCCTTGAGAGGCCGTTGAGGAGATACTTGACTGGGAAGTAGCGGCTCAGGTCACGGAAGCTGACAATGGGCGGGAGATGTGGTGTCGAATATATTGCTTCCCCCCTACTTATACCTCCCGAGGAGATCACGAATGCAAAATTAGAGGGATTAGAGCGCGCACGGAGGCTTTTCGGCATTCGTTCTTCCCGCGAACCATATGCGACTGGAACAGGAAAGGGAGGTAATGACAGTGGCACGCAAGGTGCCCTCCGCCACACACCGCTGGGTGGCTTGCGGAGTATAAATGTATATGTAGATGTAGATGTAGATGTAGAGCGGCGTGCTGACCACATGCCTCTCCATGCACGCATCCAGTAACGCCTGTCGGCTAAGGGTGACACGGCGACCGCTCAGCTCCGTTGATCCTGTTCAGACGGAGTTTATAAAGAAATTACTAACTCCCTTTCGGGTAGGTAATTTATAACAGTTTCATTGCAACTGACTCTGGCGTTTTTCTCGTTTCTGCCACTACTTTTAAACCGCCTTAACATTAGCTCCACGTATAACTACCCGATCGACACAAAGCTCTCCGTAATCGGTAATCCAATCCCGTGGGTGAAGACTATACAATATTTGGGAGTAACATACGATGAAGCCCGAAAGTACGTCTGTACGAGGCCACGGTTCACGGGCAATCCTCTATGGCAGCTTCCTATTGGGGCCTCGCCCGTGACAAGATACTGACTGTCCGACATAGAGTTCAACGTGAAACCTCCCCTTAGAAAACTTTATGAGTGATTGTGCTGGTAAACCCCTTACGTTATTTCGTTTTCAAACAGCTGAGTAAAACTGAACGTACTCAGATATTTCTCTCTTTACTTATTCTGATCATCACTAAACTGACACACAATATTTTTAGCGCAACGCAACCTGACTTTCAATAATCCCTACAAAAGAATGGCCCTGACTAACAATAACCTATACCTTTCATGAATCACTTACCTCACAAAAATCTTCGCTACTCGAACTACTGCAATACAGCGAGCGCCAATACTGCCAGCTAAATAAAAGATTCTAACTACTGAAGTCACTAACTACTGATAGGCATAGTTAGCAAATGAAAGATTTTGATAGAGAACAAACAATGTATTTATCTTAATAGTGTTCAAAAGTCTTAATATATATATCAGTTCATAACATCCACTCTTACAAATTTACTGTCTCTGATGGACACATGTCCAGATCAACCGCTCTCAAAACTCTGTCGTCTCTCTCCCAGTATCCATCACTGCTGGAGGCTCACCTCCAACTGCGCAACGCTACGCGCTGTCCACATCCAATTGCCCAACACTACAATAGCGAATATTTCAACAATGCCAACCATCCACAGACTGCACACAGCACAGCCAGTGATTTTCATACAGAGCGCTACGTGGCGTTATCAATATAAAAACCTAAACAGCCTACTCACAAACGATTGTCTGTCGACGCACCCACGCACAAAAAATTCTTAAACAACAGAACACTGGCACTTTAGATGACCTTACCAGAGAACGGTCACGGAAATTACGTGACAAAATACACAACATAAATTACATCGTAAGACAGTTCAGAGATGTAGGTAAAACATTCCCCCAAGCGACAAAGCGCCCGTTAATCGGAATACAAAGCACTCAAGGCCACACCGAGAAAAAGTTATATAAGCAGCTGACAACAACTTACCGCTGTTCTCAGCTCAAAAGCATTAACACTCACACACATTTAGACTATACGTTTTATGGAAGTAGTAGAACTATATAAGAGATACGAGTGGACAAAATATTGGGAATACATGTTGAGAGTAGAAACTACAATGCGTTACGTTTTTGGCTTTTAGAACGAATTAAAAAAATAACAACTACCAAGAAAGTGCACCTTGGAAGAGTATTGTATAACGCTAGTTCACATTAACCAAGTAAATGTTTAAACTGAGAGAAAGTCACTCAGCCTTTGAGGACACAATTACGTACCAAAGCAGCAAACTATGCGCTTTCGGAATCCTATCTCTTTACATAAAGTTCATTATAAAATTTAGTATGTAGTTGTAGAACGCCGGTTGTAAGAACAATAAAATTTTAATGGTGTGTCCAGCAATGGGCTGTGCGCGTGTGATCGACTCATTGCTCACAGCCGCCCACTGTGGCCGAGCGGTTCTAGGCGCTTCAGTCCGGAACCGCGCTGCTGCTACGGTTGCAGATTCGAATCCTGCCTCCGGCATGGATGTGTGTCATGTCATAGGTTAGTTAGGTTTAAGTAGTTCTAAGTCTAGAGGACTAATGACCTCAGATGTTAAATTGTCACAGTAACAATGCAGATCCCTTACAATTTTCATTGTTCTCGATAAGTTACCAGTTGAGTCACCCGTACACAATGCCAACGACAAAGCACACAGTAACTCAAACTCAGCACAATAAGAGGTATCGCAGTTTGATATACGCAATCACTATCCGCGCAGTTCGTGTCATTCAACAGTCTCTTCAAAGCCATGGGACTACGCTTCCGAATTGTAGAGACTCTAGCCGAGTCAACCGTAAACTTCGTACAGCCGTCTCTCTCTCCGTCCTTACTAAAATGGCCTATGTTTGCTCAGCACATGTTATCGAATAGGCTCTTTTGGTAGTTTCTTTGTAAATATTTTGCTTAATTCCCACATAGTAGCTAACGTTATTTATTGTTACAAAGTTGTATGAGATAGCTCTATTCAGTACACTTGAATGCAGAATATGATAAAAGGCAAAACAGAGAACACTGTGGCCTGTATACTACACACTGTACGGTGGCAGATAATGTTTATAAAACAGTTGTACGAGCAGAACTACAATACTGCTAGTGTCAACGAAACCGGCAGCTGAAGGGAAATGGACTGTATCAACGAAGAGCCGCGTTGAATGATGACAAGCTTGTTCGACACCCCGCGCAGTGCAGTTGTAATCCTGAATAATGTCAGGTACTAGACGCTTGAAGAAAGGCACCTAACGCCTCGTGAAAATACAGCAAGAGTAACAGCAGCTAGAAAATAGACACTCTAACCCACGTCTGGTTCCTGGCGCCAAAGGAATGAGACTGGAATAACGTATTGGAACAGCGTATTCGACAGCTTTTTCCGTCAGTAGGTGAAACTAGAATCTTTCATCTTCCCATTATATAGTTTTGCTATGTATTTTGTTCATAGAAGGTTTTCCTTTGTAAGAGGCTCGGTTACGTAAGGCTACCAGCACGGTTAAGAAATGCCACAGTGAAAACTGACAATGTGTTAGCCTGGCTGAATGCAGATCTTACGTGCCGTGCATGAGAAACATTGTCGCTACGTTATCTCAAGACGGCGAGAAGTGGGCCACTGGCTAATGAGAATCAGCCGCACACACGAAACTGAGGAAGAAGTGCCGTAATAGCGCCAGGATCTAGGCAGACCGGTCTGGTTTCGCGAAACAGCGGAGAGCCGTGTGCCTGTTGCTGACTTTTTTTTCTGTGCATCATTACCGATCCTGTTACGCACTCAATAACGGCGAACGAAGTATAGGACTACCGTTGTAATTGGGAACACTTCTTAACTTATAGAACTCAGGAAGTCACAAATAATTCTTAATGTGAAAACACACTATTGGCCATTAAAATAGCTACACCACGAAGACGACGCGAAATTTAACCAACAGGAAGAAGATGCTGTGATATGCTAATGATTCTCTTTTCAGAGCATTCACACAAGGTTGGCGCCGGTGGCGACACCTGCAAAGTGCAGACATGAGGAAAGTTTACAACCGATTTCTCATACACAAACAGCAGTTGACCGGCGTTGCCTGGTGAAACGTTGCTATGATGCCTCGTGTAAGGAGGAGAAATGCGTACCATCACGTTTCCGATTTTGATAAAGGTCGGATTGTAGCCTATCGCGATTGCGGTTTATCGTATCGCGACATTGCTGCTCGCGTTTGTCGAGAGCCAATGACTGTTAGCAAAATATGGAATCGGTGGGTTCAGGAGGGTAATACGGAACGCCGTGCTGGATCAGAAAGGCCTCGTAACACTAGCAGACGAGGTGACAGGCATCTTATCCGCACGGCTATAACGGATCGTGCAGCCACGTCTCGATCCCTGAGTCAACAGATGGGGACGTTTGCAAGACAACAACCATCTGCACGACCCGTGGCTCTACTCTTCATCCTATCCCTGCGAAACCCTACATTTCAGCAGGATAAAACACGACCCCATGTTGTAGGTCCTGTACGGGTCTTTCTGGATACAGAAAATGTTCGACTGCTGCCATGGCCAGCACATTCTCCAGATCTCTCACCAACTGAAAACGTCTGGTCAATGGTGGCCGAGCAAACTGGCTCGTCACAATATGTCAGTCACTACTCTTGATGAACTGTGGTATCGCGTTGAAGCTGCATGGGCAGCTGTACATGTACACGCCATCCAAGCTCTGTAGGACTCAATGCCCAGGCGTATCAAGGCCGTTATTGCGGCCAGAGGTGGTTGTTCTGGGTACTGACTTCTCAGTGCACCCAGTTGCGTGAAAATGTAATCACATGTCATTTCTAGTATAATACATTTGTCCAATGAATACGCGTTTATCATCTGCATTTCTTCTTGGTGTAGCAATTTTAATGGTCAGTAGTGTAGCTTCGTGCGGATCAAAAGGGTGTGTCGTAGCGTTTTGATGACATGATGCTGAACAACTATATTGCTGTTGTGTACAGAGATGTCGCAACTCCAAAAACTGATGGCAAACTACCGTGAAAACTACAAAGGAACAACGCTTGGTGCAGTGTCTGACTAACAGACGTAAGTTATTGCTGACAGGAGGATCCGTTATTATTCAGTCAGACGATTGATAGTTAATCACCGTAAACAGTCAAGACCTTTAAATAAATAAGATCATGAGTACGGAACAATCTAACTTCGAAGAGAGAGCAAATGCTATGACGTAAGATCAGGGGAATTCGATCTTATGTGAAATGAAGTCATTAGTCGTTCTTCCCGCGCAACGTGCTCGAACGGAACAGGAAGCAGCGAACTGTGGTAGCCGTGTTATTCGCTAGCCACTGTTACACGGGCTGAGGAGTGCAGACGTATACGTATGGGAACTACTCCCATCTGAAGGGCATAATTTGCCATCAGCGTGAAAGATGCATCTTTGCGAGTTCTAAGCATTAAACTTGCTATTGTAAAATGGAAAATCGGCGAGATGCCGTGTAGCCGTGTATGGAAGTGAAACATGGGCGACAAATAGTTTAGACAATAAGGGAATAGAGGCTTTCGAAATGAGATGTAACATAAGAATGCTGAAGATTAGATGGATAGGTCATGTAACTAATGAGGAGGTACTGAACGGAACTGGGGAGAAGAGGAATTTGTGGCACAATTTGACTAGAAGAAGGGCTCGGTTGGTTGGGCATGTTCTGAGCCATCAAGATATCACCAATTTATAACTGGAGGGCAGCAGTAGTAGAGGGAGACGAAGAGATGAATACACTAAGCAGTTTCAGAAGGATGTAGGTTGCGTTAAGACTGGAAGATGAAGAAGCTTGCACAGGATAGAGTAGCATGGAGAGCTGCATCAAACCAGTCTCTGGACTGAAGACCACAACAACAACAACAACAACAACAACAACAACTCCTCAGATGGCTCTGAGCACCTTGAGACTTAACTTCTGAGGTCATCAGTCCCCTAGAACTTAGAACTAATTAAACCTAACTAACCTAAGGACATCACACACATCCATGCCCGAGGCAGGATTCGAACCTGCCACCGTAGCGGTCGCTCGGTTCCAGACTGTAGCGCCTAGAACCGCAACTCCTCACGTATCCATTTTAGAACCCATGTTTACTGGACATCCTTTTCCTTTTTTTTTAGTGCATACTACCACCTCTGAAAGTTGCGTATGCTACAGTTTTAGCAACAACAATATCAGTGCAAGTATTCCGCCGTCAGAGGTAAGAGAACAGTTTTTGCATATTACATTCGACCCGTTAATTTTTGGTACTAGGACCCTCATCCCGAACTGATTATTTTATATTTCTTAATAATCCTACAAACTTTGTAGGATTATGAAGAAAGATAATATATATATTGACTCCGTGATGACGTGAACTTTGTAGGATTGTGAAGAAAAATAAGATGATCAGTTCGAGATAAGGGTCCTAGAATCAAAAATTTACGAGTCGAATGTAATATGCAAAAACTGTTCTCTTACCTCTGATGGCGGAATACTTGCACTGATACTGTTGTTGCTAAGACTGTAGCATACGCAACTTTCAGAGGTGGTAGTACGCACAAAAAAAAAAAAAAAGAAAAAGGATGTCCAGTAAACATGGGTTCTAAAATGGATACGTGAGGAGTGTGTGCCGGCCGCGGTGGTCTCGCGGTTCTAGGTGCGCAGTCGGGAACAGTGCGACTGCTACGGTCGCAGGTTCGAATCCTGCCTCGGGTATGGATGTGTGTGATGATAGTAGGTTAGTTAGGTTTAAGTAGTTCTAAGTTCCGGGGGACTGATGACCACAGCAGTTGAGTCCCATAGTGCTCAGAGCCATTTGAACATTTTTGTGTGTGTGTGTGTGTGCTGGGGGCGCCTATAACTTAGGGACACTTTGTAGCGTTGTTGGATAACGTTCCCGCACGTGGCCTCCAACGTGAAACTTGAACTACTAATATTTTTGAATGTGCAGTGTCTGTTCCTTCGAAAGAACAGACGTCACGCAGATCCAGCAGCTGCGAAACATTGTAGGTAAATTGATGGGCGATCAATGCTATCAGCTGCAGCGGGACATTTTATGGAATCAGCGGCGACGAGCGAAAATGTGTGCCGGACCGGGATTGGAACCCGGGATCTCCTGCTTTACTAGGCACGCCATCCGGGACCAGTGTTACCGAAACTGCACAGATTATCCCGGTACGAATCACGACGGATCCACTCTACCATCGAGCGCCACCTATCTGCGTGATCTCTGTTCAAATGGTTCAAATGGCTCTGAGCACTATGGGACTCAACTGCTGTGGTCATCAGTCCCCTGGAACTTAGAACTACTTAAACCTTACTAACCTAAGGACATCACACACATCCATCCCGAGGCAGGATTCCAACCTGCGACCGTAGCGGTGGCGCGATTCCAGACTGTAGCGCCTAGAGCCGCTCGGCTACAGAGGCCGGCGTGATATCTGTTCTTTCGAAGGATCAGACACTGCGCATTCAAATAACTGAGAGGCGTGACTGGGCAACTGATTGACTTTCTTCAGTGAGAATGCACAGATACGTCCAAGCTGCTGTGGGAATCTGTAACAAGGAGACGGCACGAGCGTGGGGTCGGGGATTTGTCCGAAATTTTGTGTGGTGAAAGAGGACCCCTAACACCTCACATGGTTAAAATATTAGCACGCACTACCCGGTAAATACCGAGAAAAATCGATCCAATGTTTCTTATGTGCCTCATGAGTAAAAAATGTTAATTCATTGCCGAGCGGCCGTCTGACCTAAAGTCTGCTACTGCTAAAAACTCATTTTTTGAATGCTGTAATTTATGACTGCAATTATCTGTCACCTTATTTATGTCATTTCATTGTAGCCATTTTTGTTACTGTTTTTGGTAAATAAAAAAAACATGGTTAGCGGTCGGACCCATACGCCAGAGGTATCGGGTTCGATTCCTCGTCCGGTTTTTTTTTCTTCTGTTGTTTGCAAAATTGCAGCGCATTGTTACAGGAGAATCGTGAAATTAATTCCCGGGAAGACTGTATAAAAATTCATTTTATAATTCAACATCAGTTATTGTCACCAATATTCCGAGACATGATTCAACATGTCCGGTTTGCCACAAAATTATCATAAAATCAAAAGATTTTCGTAAATGTTAATGGGGCCTATTTTTGTACAGATTTATTACAAACGCCCTGTGATCGTAAAAAATCCGCTTTTATATGTTGCGCAAAATGTCGCAAAAATTATTGCTTTTTTTTGTACGATAGTTACCACTGCGGTTCTTGTTTATAAGTAATATATGTATAAAAATTGAATGTTTCCAAATCGAATTTGTTATTCTGATTAAAAAGCCAATGATTCTCCTTATATACGTTACAATGACATCTGGCAAACCTACCGCCATTCATTGTGTTGTTGGACAAAAAGAAAATAATTTTTATTCAGTAATGTAACTAATTTGTTAAAGATAATGTAGATTTGGGAAACTCTCTGAATAATTGGTGGTATAACAAAATAAGATGAAACAGAAGAAAAGAAAGTGTCTGAGAAGGAATAGAACCCGAGATCTCTGGCGTAAAAGTCCGAGCACGAAGCATCTAGGACAGAGGCCGGTTCATCAATGGACTAACATTTTATACTCATTACGCACCTAAGAAACTTTCGATCGATTTTTCCCGGGATTTTCCGGGTAGTGCGTCCTAATACTTTAACCACGTGAGGTGTTGGGGGTCCTCTTTCAACACACAAAATTTCGGACAAATCCCCGACGCCACGCTCGTGCCGTCTCCTTGTAAGTAGCGAACAGGAGAGTGATGGACAGGGACTGAGGATGTATGGCGCTCGATGTGAGTGTGGGTCGGCGGTGAGGCAAACCGGAATAGTCCGTGCTGTTGCGATAACGCTGTGTGTCCCGGATGGCGCAGTGGTTACCGCATCTGCGTAGTAAAGCAGCAGATCCCGGGGTGTAATTCGGGTCCGGCACACATTTTCGCTCGTCGCAGGTGATTCCGCAAAAATGTCCCGCTTGCAGCTGATAGCAGTGATTCCCCTTCAATTTGCATATTGATTACTAAGTCTACATCTACATCCATACTCCGCAAGCCACCTAACGGTGTGTGGCGGAGGGTACCTTGAGTTCCTCTATCGGTTCTACCTTCTGTTCCAGTCTCGTATTGTTCGTGGAAAGAAGGATTGTCGGTATGCCTCTGTGTGGGCTCTAATCTCTCTGATTTTATCCTCATGGTCTCTTCACGAGATATACATAGGAGGGAGCAATATACTGCTTGACTCTTCGGTGAAGGTATGTTCTCGAACCTTCAACAAAAGCCAGTACCGAGCAACTGGGCGTCTCTCCTGCAAAGTCTCCCACTGGAGTTTATCTATCATCTCCGTGACACTATCGTGATTACTAAATGATTCTGTAACGAAGCGCGTTGCTCTCCGTTGGATCTTCTTTATCTCTTCTATCAACCCTATCTGGTACGGATCCCACACTGCTGAGCAGTATTCAAGTAGCTGGCGAACTAGCGTACTGCAACCTACTTCCTTTGTTTTCAAATTGCATTTCCTTAGCATTCTTCCAATGAATCTCAGTCTGGCATCTACTTTACCCACGATCAACTTTATATGATCATTCCTTTTTAAATCACTCCTAATGCCTACTCCCAGGTAATTTATGGAATTAACTGCTTCCAGTTGCTGACCTGCTATATTGTAGCTATATTGTATATGATAAGGGATCCACCTTTCTGTGTATTCGCAGCACATTACACTTGTCTACATTGAGATTAAATTGCCATTCCCTGCACCATGCGTCAATTCGCTGCAGATCTTCCTGCATTTCAGTACAATTTTCCATTGTTACAACCTCTCGACATACTACAGCATCATCAGCAAAAAGCCTCAGTGAACTTCAGATGTCATCCACAAGGTCATTTTTGTATATTGCGAACAGCAACGGTCCTACGACACTCCCCTGCGGCACACCTGAAATCACTCTTACTTCGGAAGACTTCTCTCCATTGAGAATGACATGCTGCGTTCTGTTATCTAGGAACTCTTCAATCCAATCACACAATTGGTCTGATAGTCCATATGCTCTTACTTTGTTCGTTAAACGCATGTGGGGAACTGTATCGAACGCCTTGCGGAAGTCAAGAAACTCGGCATCTATCTGTGAACCCGTGTCTATGGCCCTCTGCGTCTCGTGGACGAATAGCGCGAGCTGGGTTTCACACGACCGTCTTTTTAGGAACCCATGCTGATTCCTAAAGAGTAGATTTCTAGTCTCCAGAAAAGTCATTATACTCGAACGTAATACGTGTTCCAAAATTCTACAACTGATGGGCGTTAGAGATTTAGGTCTATAGTTCTGCGCATCTGTTCGACGTCCCTTCTTGAAAACAGCCTCTAGGAGTGCGGAAGATGAACTGAGAAACACCCTGTACGGCCTGCGTGGGTGGAGCGCGCGGCGTTACCTCGGCCACCTCGTGGGCGTCTCCTGAGGTCCGCGCTTGGGTTCCACGGTTGGCCTGCGCCAGGCGGTGCTAAAGGTCGCTCCGGAGCCCGCGGCGTCGTTGGCCAACCGCAGGCGTGGCTCGGCCTAAGCGGTGCGCAGCCGCGGTTCCGCTGGACTGGTGCCACAACACTGACGTCACAAAAACACGCCGTGTTTCGTGCGTCTGATACATATTTCTACATCTACTCCACTGCTCCGCAATTTACAATTAAGTCCCCGGGACGGCCGCAGTGGCCGAGCGGTTCTAGGCGCTACAGTCTGGAAACGCATGGATGTGTGTGATGTCCTTGGGTTAGTTAGATTTAAGTAGTTCTCAGTCGTAGGGGACTGATGACCTCAGAAGTTAAGTCCCATAGTGCTCAGAGCCATTAAGTCCCTGGCAGAGCATTCATCGAACCACTTTCAAGATATTTCTCTATCGTTCCACTCTCGAACGGCGCAGATTACAAGAACTCAAATCTTTCTGGGCGAGATCTGATTCCTCTTATCATATTGATCGCTTCTCCGTATGTAGGTCGGCGCCAGCAGAATATTTTCGCAATCGGTGGAGAAAGTCGGTCACTGAAATTTCACGAGAAGTTCTTACCACACCGAAATAGGCCTTTAATGATTGTCACCCGAATTCAGGTGTCATGTCCGTAGCACTCTCTCTCTTATTTCGCAATAATGTAATAAAAGCGGCCCATTCTGTGAACTTTTTCTGTGTCTTCCGTCAGTCCCATCTCAAAATGGTTCGAATGGCTCTGAGCACTATGGGACTCAACTGCTGTGGTCATTAGTCCCCTAGAACTTAGAACTACTTAAACGTAACTAACCTAAGGACATTACACACATCCATGCCCGAGGCAGGATTCGAACCTGCGACCGTAGGAGTCGCACGGTTCCGGACTGCGCGCCTAGAACCGCGAGACCACCGCGTCCGGCAGTGCCATCTCATGTGGATCCCGCATCGCATAGCAATACTCCAGAAGAGGTCGGACAACCGCGGTGTAAGCCCTCGCCTTAGCAGACCTGTTGCACTTTCTAAGTGTTCTACCAATAAATCGGAGTTTTTAGTTTGCTCTTCGCACAACGTTATCTACGTGATCGTTCCAATTTAAGCTATTCGAAATTGTAATCTCCAAGTATATAGTTGAATTTTCAGCCTTCAGATTTGCGCGATTAATCGACAACCGAAATTTAGTGGATTTCATTTGGTACCCATGTGGATGACTTTACATCTTTCTTTACTTATACTCAATTGCCACTTTCCGCATCCTACACACATCTTGTCTAAATCATTTTGCAACTGTTGTTGATCATCTGATGACTTAACAGGATGGTAAGTGAAAGTATCATCTGCTAACAGTTTAAGAGGACTGCTCATATTGTCTCCTAAGTCGCTTATGTAGATCTGGAACAGCAGAGCCCCTGTAATACTCAAGATATTTCCTTTTACTCGATGACTTTCCATCAATCGCTATCAACTGTGACCTGCCTGACAACAGATCACGAATCCAGTTGCACAACTGAGGCGGTACTACATAAGGACGCAATAGCATTAGGAGCCGCTTTGCGAGAACGGTGTCAAAAACGTATTGGAAACCTAAAAGTATGAACCTAGTTTGACATTCACTTTCCACAGCACTCATTACTTTACGAGAACATGTGTTTCAAAAGAACGATGTTTTCTGAATCCGTGCCAGCTATTCGTTAATAAATCATTTTCTTCGAGGTGATTCATAATGTTCCGAAAAACATACTGCAAATAGACTTTGGTGATATGGGTCCGTAATTCAGCGGATTATTTCTACTTCCTTTCTTGTGTACTGGTGTGACCTGTGCAACGTATCAGTCTTCAGGTACGGATCTTTGCACGGGCGAGCAGCTGTACATGATTGCTAATTATAGAGCTGTTGTATCCACATACTCTGAAAGTAACATGACTGGTATGGAATATGCATCGCAGACCTTGCCTTTGTTGGGTCATTCAAACTGCTTCGCTACACCGGGGATATCTACTTCGAAGTTATTCATGTTGGCAGCTGTTCTAGATTCAAATTCTGGAATGTTTACTTTGTCTTCTGTGGTGAAAGAGTGTGGGAAAACTGTGTTTACTAACTCTGCTGTAGTGGCACTGTCATACTGCCAACAGTGACATCATCATTGTTACCGTGCGGTGGAGGTATTGCTTGCGTCTTGCCGCAAGTGTACTTCACATATGGCCAGAATCATTTGGGTTTTCTGCCAGATTTCGAGAGTTTTATAAAATGATTTTTGAACAACGTTTGTAATTTTGTGTACATTATTATTAAACTGGGTCATGTCGATACGGAAATGCGGAAGTTTCTCATTTTCATCAAAGAGTATTTTACGAGACGCGGTGGAAACGGCGTATGTAGGCAAATGAATTAAACTCCAGGTAACTCCAAGACTCTGCCCTAAAATCGCCTTCGGCTAGCTCTGCCCTAACATCGCCTTCGGGTACCCAGACTGCTCCCGTAAAGAATGAAGTTAATGGAGCATTGACGTAAACATCAACACAGTCCTCTCAGCAATCTCTAGACAATCAGTAAGACTGTTCACATCAGATGAGCGTAAAACTCTAGTAAGCCAAACCTGGTGAATATGATTGAGAACTGAATAAAAACTCTGGTCATGTGTGGTTCTAACGGCCGGCCAGAGTGGCCGAGCGGTTCTAGGCGCTGCAGTCTGGAACCGCGCGACCGCTACGGTCGCAGGTTTGAATCCTGCCTCGGGCATGGATGTGTGTGATGTCCTTAGGATAGTTAGGATTAAGTAGTTCTAAGTTCTAGGGGACTGATGGCCTCAGATGTTAAGTCCCATAGTGCTCAGAGCTATTTGAACCTATTTTTTGGTTCTAACTCCTCGATCTTGTTAACCTCAGCCATTGTCATCTAGGCTAGGACCGTGCACTTTTCCTACTGTAACAGAGAGATGTGTCGTTAATGAATACCCGCCAAAGAAAGACTGTATTTCTAAGTATATACAAGTTTTGCTTTGCAGTAGAACGGCTTGCTCACTGTAACTACCATATAGAGTAAAAATCATTATAATTTGAATGGAGTGCCACTGAAGTAATAGTAAAGTGATTTGAATGCCGTGATGCTGTCAAACTGAAAAGCATATTTTTAAAACATTTCATATTATGGTTGATTTTGTGAAAGACTTTTCTGTTGCTTTCTTATTGTTTCACACTTTAGCATTGTAACTACAGAGAATTCTGTTTATATTCATTTAGTGTTGAGAGCTATAATTATTTGTTACAGTGAAATTCTATAAATTTTATCTGTCATGTTGATGAGCTTTGCTTGTGCAGGTAAGTGTTATCTTTGCTTCTGCAGGTAAGCGTTATTGGGAGATTACGTACTTTTGACTCTAATAGACAGAGCTCACAATTTAGCCACTTCCGCAACGATTATTAGTACCTTTGTTAAAATTATTACTTTTAATTCCTTCAGTAATTTTAAACCGAACGAAATATTTGTATATGTTGTTTATTAAAGTGATTCTGTTGTTTACGCGTGCGAACTACTTTGTCAGCACCCATTCGTTCACATAATTTATGTAACAGTTATTATCCTGATAATTGGCTGGTCAGTGAACTGAATTTGTCCAGTCGAACTGGCGACGAATTTAGAATTAACTTAAATAACTCAAAATTTCGTAGTATTTTTTGTTGTCTTTGTTGTGTGTGATTTACATTATTTCATAACGATCACTCAAAGTTTACGTAAGGAGAAGGTGTGGTAAGTTATTTCTAAAAGTAAGTTTCTCCGTTAATTAGTTATTTCGGAAACTGATGTCTTAATTTTCTGAACCAATTAGGCTGACGCGTTCACGATTATTTGCATAGCCGATTAGGGAGTGGGAGGGTTACAACTTCCAAGAAGTTTCTTGCTTAACCTGCCTGAGTAAAGGGCAAGCTTTCATCTACACCTACCTTTATACTTGACTACTACACGGAATGCAGCGAAAGTCAAGGATTGCCGCAAAGATGCAGTCAGATGTATTTTCCAGACGATACAAGAAAGAAGTGGTAAGCAGTTTCACTGTCAGAGGCAAGAGTCTATCCAAAGGCGAAGCCATGAATAAAAACAAGAGATTATTACTGTAGTTATTCCAGATAGTAAGCACAACAAACCTAGGAAGTTCTAGGCGCTGTAGTCTGGAACCCCGCGACCGCTGCGGCCGCAGGTTCGAATCCTACGTCGGGCATCGATGTGAGTGATGTCCTTAGGTTAGTTAGGTTTAAGTAGTTCTAAGTTCTAGGGGACTGATGACCCCAGAAGTTAAGTCCCTTAGTGCTCAGAGCCATTTGAACCTTAACGAGCAGACTGGTACGGTGCGTGCCATACGACTTCATACAAGTAATTAAACTGCCTGTCCGACTCTGACAGGTTGTATTTCATCGAAATGTTTGCCGCGACACGCCTAAGTAGCCAGGGCAATAATCCCGTGAGGTTGCCCATTACCGCAATTTATGCCAGTCCAGCCGATATTGTCTCCCGACAGTAATACAGAAGATACCCACAAGCCTCCGCATGCATTGTGGCAGATACGTAGGTGGTACCTCGGCCAGCTGCATTTCCTTTCTACGCCTGGATGTACATTTATAACAGTTGTTGAACATTTTGCTCAAGACCTGATACTGACAGTGTAGGGCAGCATCTTGGTCCACGTGTGAGTCGATATTATCGTTAATTGTTAACCTACATAATTTAGTATGTCATAAGTCTCCATCAGACTAGCTATAGCAAGGATGCGAGGAGTTGACCGCCAGTCGCTGAATAATGATCGCTAAAAGTCGGCACTATTCCCAACACTTGATATCGATTGTTATCTGTTTCAGATTGTTGCCAACCTCAGCGATCTAACAGTTCTAACACTGTAATTGTGTAGTGAAGCGTTGCTTGTTGTACTTTGTTGGCGAATGACTTGGATTAATTACAGTACTGTTACTTATGCTTAAATGCACTATTGAATATGAGACGCCATCTCAGAAGTTTGACAAATGATTATTTCTACTGCCTGCGATGTATTCCACCAGCCCTTACGAGCAATTAATATAATGTTCCCTGCTACGAATAAGTAGCGCACTTAAAGATGTCCGTCTCTGTGATGTGCATTCACGAATACATGTTATTTCCGTCTGAAGTACCATAGCAGCTCATCGATAAGAGTCGCGCCCGCCCTTGAATTGCCAGTACTGGAAGACAGTTAATAAAACAGTCTCTATCTCACATCCTCTAACGCTGCACTGCCCGCACCGCCTAAACATCTGCCCCTGAGGTAAGCGGCCAACTGAACTTAGTCCACGGAGGAATCCAACGAAGTCAATTAAAATTAAGCACATCTTGAAATATCAGTGTCTCTGTAAGTATTATTGTTAGTAACTGAGCAGTAAGACTGCAGTCTTAAAAAGCTCTTAACGTTAGTTGACGTCTCTGGACTCGGATGTTAGTTGATACATGCATATTACACTCACGTTCAGAAAGAAAACATAACACCTTCAACGACTAGAGATACGACGTTCATAATCACAGGACGTGTACAATGGGTGTTCAAAAAGTTTTGCACAGTCGTCTCTAACTTCTTTATTCTTTGCAGGAGGAGAATGAAATTTTTATGAACATTCTTGGAACATTTAGCTGTAAGAAGTTGGTGAACAAAAGTCTTTTCTTTTATTTACAGGTGAGCCATAATGGAGCGTGAAGTAGGTGTCAAGATGCGAGAGGCTCCTGAAGCCTATTTATCAGCTATTTTGACTGGAAATGGCGAATTTCGTTTTTGAAACGGGTCACTAGCGGACATGAAAGCGAAACGCTATCGGCATCCGACAACAGATAATGATACTTGGTTAGGTGAGCAGTGATTGGTCTGTGACGTCCTTTTGAAAGCATCCCCTAAAATCGCCAGTGTGCGTTGCGGAGAGGGAGTCGCGGTTAGCAGATGAAGGCGTAAGCTTCGAGTCTACGCTAAGAGCCACGTAGAGCCTAATTAGCGCTGTGCACACAGTGGCGGCGCTGGCGGTGCTGCTCCGTCATTTGTTCCGCCGGCGCCTGCGCGGCGCGTGCCACCAGCTGGGCGGGGCAGTCCACGCGTGACGTCACAGCCCAGCGCCTGCGGCAGGTCCGTTCGGGAAAGTGACGCGGCCGGACTCCACCGGTAGCCCACGCCGGCCGCTGCTCGCCCGGTTTCCCCTGCAGGGCCGTCTTCTTCGCTTACGCAGTGTGGCCAGCTGTTCAAGTGCTACTTTCTTCCTATCCTCAGTGCTACTTTCTTTCTTTGTATAGCCCGAGCATGGTACATCGCTCAGCGCTTGACATTTTTTAAAGGTACTGCAGTTTCATTTACATTGCCGTAAGCAAATTGACTTCAGTGAGGTGACGCGTAATTTTAATAAGTAATGTAGGATAACTGTTTCGCTGCAGCTATGTTTTACAAGTTTACATTCACTGTGACCACCGTCTATATTCGACGTCAGCCCACCGACGGGAGGTGGCAGCACTAGCAGGGTATATAAAACATATCGGGGGGATGCGGAAAACACACTCCCTTCAGCTACACTTTAAAAGATAGCCAGTTTCACGATTACCTCCATGAGCATTTGGTTGCGTAACATCACATTCCATCAGTTCTCGTCACCCAACAAAATATGATTCTATATGCAAGGACGTGGGGGCTTATTTCACTAGGGGTAAGATAGATACAGCCTACAGGAAAATTAAAGAGACCTTTGGAGTAAAGAGAACCACTTGTATGAATATCAAGAGCTCAGATGGAAAGGTGGAAGGAGTGTATTGAGGGTCTATACAAGGGCGATGTACATGAGAACAATATTATGGAAATGGAAGAGGATGTAGATGAATATGAAATGGGAGATATGATACTGCGTGAAGAGTTTGACAGAGCACTGAAATACCTGAGTCGAAACAAGGCCCCGGGAGTAGACAACATTCCATTAGAACTACTAACAGGCTTGGGAGAGCCAGTCCTGACAAAACTCTACCACCTGGTGAGCAAGATGTATGAGACAGGCGAAATACCCCCAGACTTCAAGAAGAACATAATAATTCCATTCCCAAAGAAATCAGGTGTTGACAGATGTGAAAATTAGCGAACAATCAGTTTAATAAGCCACAGCTGCAAAATACTAACGCGAATGGAAAACCTAGTAGAAGCCGACTTCGGGGAACATCAGTTTGGATTCCGTAGAAATATTGGAACACGTGAAGCAATACTGACCCTTCGACTTCTCTTAGAAACTAGATTAAGGAAAGGCAAACCACCATTCCAACATTTGTAGACTTAGAGAAAGCTTTTGACAATCTTGAGTGGAATACTCTCTTTCAAATTCTGAAGGTGGCAGGGGTAAAATACAGAGAGCGAAAGGCTATTTTCGATTTGAACAGAAACCAGATGGCAGTTGTAAGAGTCAAGGGACATCAAAGGGAAGACAGGATTGTAGCCTATCCCCGATGTTATTCAATCTGTATATTGAGCAAGCAGTAAAGGAAACAAATGAGAAGTTCGGAGTAGGCATTAAAATCCATGGGGAAGAAATAAAAACTTTGAGGTACACCGATGACATCGTAATTCTGTTAGAGACAGCAAAGGTCTTGGAAGAGCAGTTGAACGGAATGGATAGTGTCTTCAAAGGAGGATATAAGATGAACATCAACAAAAGCAAAACGAGGATAATGGAATGTAGTCGAATTAAGTCGGGTGATGTTGAGGGAATTAGATTAGGAAATGAGACACTTAAAGTAGTAAAGGAGTTGGGGAGCAAAATAACTGATGATGGTCGACGTAGGAAGGATATAAAATGTAGACTGGCAATGGCAAGGAAAGCGTTTCTGAAGAAGAGAAATTTGTTAACATCGAGTATAGATTTAAGTGTAAGGAAGACGTTTCTGAAAGTATTTGTATGGAGTGTAGCCATGTATGGAAGTGAAACATGGACGATAAATAGTCTGGACAAGAAGAGAATAGAAGCTTTCGAAATGTGGTGCTACAGAAGAATGCTAAAGATTAGATGGATAGATCAAATAACGAATGAGGAGGTGTTGGATAAGATTCTGGAGAAGTTTGTGGCACAACTTGACCAGAAGAAGGGATCGGTTGGTAGGACATGTTCTGAGGCATCAAGGGATCACCAATTTAGTATTGGAGGGCAGCGTGGAGGGTAAAAATCGTAGAGGGAGACCAAGAGACGAATACACTAAACAGATTCAGTCACTGAAGTCGGCATGGCTCCACATCCCTGTTGATACCTTAAACACCATCACTGACTCTCTTCCTGCACGTCTCGCAGAAGTCCACGCTACTAAAGGTGATTATTCAGGCTTTTGACAGGTGGTGACAGTATTGTGATTGGACGGTATACAATCAAAATGAGATTTTCACTCTGCAGCGGAGTGTGCGCTGATACGAAACTTCCTGACAGATTAAATGCGTGTGCCGGACCGAGACTCGAACTCGGGACCTTTACCTTTCGCGGGCATGTGCTCTACCAACTGAGCTACCCAAGCACGACTCACGCCCCGTCCTCACGGCTTTACGTCTGCCAGTACCTCGTCTCCTACCTTCCAAACTTTACAGAACCTCTCCAGCGAACCTGCCAGGAGGTTTGGAAAGTAGGAGACGAGTTGCTGGCAGAAGTAAAGTTGTGAGGACGGGCTGAAAAGTATTATTATCCGAATTGTTTCTGTAGATAGAGTTGACAGTGAAAGGAAACAAGGAAGGTCGATTTGAGTGTAGCGTTCTATGGGTAAGGGATGTAGAAGAAATTATACTGAAATTTTGTCTGAAGAGGTTTGCGGAATCCAGGGAGAACCTAATTTTGTATAAGTGCCCCTAGAATTGAAGCTTGATCGCCCTAACATGAGTTTGTCGCCTTAATCAATGCGCAACTTCAGTTGGTGCCTTCGGGAAAAAAGGAAGTTTAGTATCTAACGTCTTATCCACAACGAGACCGTTACAGATGGAACACAGGCTCGAATTGTTTCAAGGAAGGGGAAGTAAGACTACTGGCCTTTTCAAAGGAAACATACCGATAGTTGCTTGTAGGCATTTAGGGAAAACCAAAATTTGGCAAGCTGAATGCTGATTTGAACCATTATCCTCCAGAATGCAAGTACAGTGTGCTGAACACAGTGGAACCACCACGCTCGCTCCTTCAAAAGCAGTTCAGTGGATATATGTAACCATTAGTTCCTCTGATCAAGAAGAGCCACCATAATCTGTAAGCAACTAAATATGGCTTCAGTCCGGAACCGCGCGACTGCTAAGGTCGCAGGTTCGAATCCTGCCTCGGGCGTGGATGTATGTGATGTCCTTAGGTTAGGCACTTTGGCCGAGCGGTTCTAGGTGCTACAGCCTGGAACTGCGCGACCGCTACTGTCGCAGATTCGAATCCTGCCTCGGGCATGGATGTGTATGATGTCCTTAGGTTAGTTAGGTTTAAGTAGTTTTAAGTTCTAGGGGACTGATGACATCAGAAGTTAAGTCCCATAGTGACCAAATCCATTTGAACAATTTTTTATACGTTGAACTAAATATGAAGGACGGCTGGGAACCATTCTTTTATTCATTCCCAGTACTATGCAGTTACAGGCATCAGCAATAGTCCTGTATTGGAAGAGTAATGGAGAAAGTGGACAAGGATTGAGGAGTAAGACAGCAGTGGCATTGATAGCTGGAAAAAAATTACCTGTGTTACTTATTTAATTTAAGCAGATTTAACGTAAGATACCAACAACGTGAGGAAATTGAAGATAGATATGTAGATACAGAGAGAGACAGAGAAAGAGAGAGAGAGAGAGAGAGAGAGAGAGAGAGAGAGAGAGAGAGAGAGAGAAATGTGGTGTCACCGCCAGACACCACACTTGCTAGGTGGTAGCCTTTAAATCGGCCGCGGTCCGATAGTATTCGTCGGACCCGCGTGTCGCCACAATCAGTGATTGTAGACCGAGCGCCGCCACACGGCAGGTCTAGAGAGACTTCCTAGCACTCGCCCCAGTTGTGCAACCGACTTTGCACGCGATGGTTCACTGACTAAATACGCTCTCATTTGCCGAGACGATAGTTAGCATAGCCTTCAGCTACGTTATTTGCTACGACCTAGCAAGGCGCCATTATTAGTTACTATTGATATTATGAATCATGTACCGTCAAGAGCGACGTTCGTCATTATTGGATTAAAGTTAATTATTCCACTAGCTACGTCCGTTTTTCTAAATTCTAATTTCCTTGTCCTGTTCCAGACCTCACGCCAGCCTGAGTGAGCCAAATTGCGTGCCTTTCGGCCTCCTGTAGTAACACGGTGTTGGCTCTCCTGCCAACCACAACAAGAAAGATGGTGGTGGTGGTGGTAAGTTCCTATGGGACCGAACTGCTGAGATCATCGGTCCTTACGCTTACACACTACTTAATGTAACTTAAACTAACATACGCTAAGGACAACACACACACCCATGCCAAGGAGGGGGGGGGGGGCCTCTAATCTCCCACGGGGGCAGCCGCGCGAACCGTCGCAAGGCGCCCGAGACCGCGCGACTATCCCATGCGGCAGAGAGACCTGGGATGGGAAGAAGGAAAGAAGGAGGGAGAAGTAATTCATAAGAGCGGTACTGTTATTTTCAATAGGTCAATTTATTTGTTTCATAACACCTACCGAGCGAGGTGGCGCAGTGGTTAGCACACTGGACTCGCATGCGGGAGGACGATGGTTCAATCGGGTCTCCAGCCATCCTGATTTAGGATTTCCGTGATTTCCCTAAATCGTTTCAGGCAAATGCCAGGATGGTTCCTTTGAGAGGGCACGGCCGATTTCCTTCCATATCTTTCCCTAACCCGAGCTTGCGCCCCGTCTCTAATGACCTCGTTGTCGACGGGACGTTAAACACTAACCACCACCACCACCACAATTACACCTAATACGATGTAAATTTTCTCATTATAAAACTCTCCAATGGAAAATTCTGAGCGTCAAGGAAGATGAGATATTGTGATGTTGTAGTAAAAGCATTGTTGCGCTATAGTTAGATAGCTGCAAATGCTGTATAAATATCGTTTGCCTACTGTCTGAGATAATCGGGGCATACATCACACTATGAGTGCACTAACAGTCTGCAGTAGAGAAAGGCGTTCTTGTTCTAAAATCGCTCGCTTCCGCGTATTTAGAAAGGAAAGTGCGCTAAGTGGCGGCTGAATTATTCGGGCTGGACGGCGTAACGTGTTCCCGATGCAAATTGCACACTGACCGCTATGTCCGCACCGCGCCGGTTGTAAAGAGAGAGGCGCAGTTTTAATCAACGTCCTGCAAAAGGGGTGCAGCCGTTTCAAACACGCGTTCTGGATGTTTATGACGTCTACTCGTTAGTGCTATTGTGAGAGCAAACGACTATATGTACCAGCCTATGGAGTTAGCAGACGCCCGTTTCAATTAACGTTCCACAAAACTGGCCATTCCCTCAATATTTCTGGCGGCATATCACGCTGCTAGAGCACTTTACCGTGCCAGCATTTATCTTGCCACGCACCGGTCACCACGAGTTTAGGTTAGTGTACCCTTGTTCAAAAGAAGCAATGGGGCTAGAGGGAATGGTAACCACAGGTAAGTTTTTCGTTAAGGATAGAAGCTGATATAATGAATTAAAATTTGTGTCAACGCCTGGACTCGAGAAACCGGACCAGGTCTTTTGTTTATTTAGGCAGATGTGTTACCCACTTCACCACTCTATCACTGCGGCTGACATAGGTGCACGGACTATCATAGTCAATGCTCTCCCTAACCCACACCAGTCCACACGTCAGCACGTATTGTTTTTCCCCTTCTCAAACCTTCAGTATTGCCGAGGCTCTCCGATTTTGGGCTATCCTGCGGCTTCGCACGTAATGGAGAAATCCTGCCTGTGTCTCAGATCTATTGATCTTATGGAATTACATTTTCCTGGAGACATATTGAGTCTTAATCCTTTCTTCGATAAGAATAGAAGCTGAAATAATGAATCAAAATTTGTGTTAAAGTCTCGACTTGGACCCGGGTCTCTCACTTATTTAGCCAGCTGTGTTAGTCACAGTGCCACAGTGGTGTAGCGGATAAACACAACTGCCTAGGAAGCAGGACACCAGTGCTGAAGTCCACACCTTGATAAGCATTTAAAATCGGTGCTTCAGCTTCTATCCTTATCGAAAATAAATCTGAGGCGCAAGTATGTCTCCAAGAAAATGTAATCCCATCATATCAACAAACGAAAGTTTTTTGTCAGACAGCAACGAAACTAGTTTATATCGTTTATTCTTCATTTCGCAAATGTTTACGGATACCATTCATTATATCTTTGCAGACAGTATCAAATTACGGATTGTGAACTCGTTTTTCTAGCAAATTAAGGTGTACATTCTGCGATGTACTCCGTCATTTCATTTTTTATCATTTCATTTTTTACTCCTGTCTGGATTTGTCACTCCCTTTATTTCTTTACCCATTTGGAACTTAATTTTCGCAGATGCTCGAACGTTTGTAAATTGTTCATATTGACACTTAAAGAAATTTTACTGGAGTGAATATTTCGGCCACATATAGGGTATTTTTGAAAACAAAAACTATCTCAATTACATATGTTACACTATACGTCTCATTGTGTCGCACCTAGTTACAAACATACTTACCTCAGTTTCAAAATTTTGTTGTTCACCAAAGTTAGTGAAAATTATAATGACGGAACAGCCCGATGAATCAAAGTGGAAGTTAAAGAATGAGTACAAGAACTAAGGTCTCCAAATGTTTTTATCAGGACTGGAAGCAAATTGAAACACACCATTTAGCTCTAAATACGCCAAAACTCGTAGTGATATATAAGGAGCATCCAAAACGACATGGGCTGAAAACTGCTGAAGGGATCGTAGTGCCATTGCTTACGGAAGAAGGTGTGGTCCCCTATAAGGGCACCTGGGCTCCAGACTCCCCACTATAGGGTCGCGGACACACCAACATGGTGACGGGCCAAGCGTGAACACGCGTCGACTGTCCTTGAAAACAGAGCAACAGACGCCTCAGGAAAACAGCAAAGGGGTGTAGTGCGTTCGATTCCAGCGGTAGGACTGCGGGGAATGGGAATTCGTCAAAGAGTGGAACCAATGCATGGAGAGCACTGCACGTCCGTCGCAATTCCGGCTTTCGATCCGCCCTCTTGAGCATACACTGCCAATGGAACTCAACTGTCTTCATTTATGAGGCCATCCACCTGCTGGACAATGATATCGATAATGCGGTGTGGCATCGCTGATCGAGCGTCATTTGCCTAGGACACCTCTCCTTTTCTGAGTCGTCTGTGCCACGCCTTGACCCTGCGATGAACATACAATGCTCTTCGCAGACTTATTCCATTTCATTATTTTCATCATGGCAGCGACAACAGCAACCGTTACGAAATTCATTGGAAGAATCCTAAGGAAATGCAGTCCGAAAACAAAGCAAGTAGGTAACAGTACACTCGTTCGTCCACTGCTTGAATACTGCTCACCGGTGTGGTATCCGTACCAGATAGGGTTGATAGAAGAGATAGAGAAGATCCAACGGAGAGCAGCGCGCTTCGTTACAGGATCATTTAGTAATCGCAGAAGCCTTACGGAGATGATAAACTCCAGTGGAAGACTCTGCAAGAGACTCGCTCATTAGCTCGGTACGGGCTTTTGTTGAAGTTTCGAGAACATACCTTCACCGAGGAGTCAAGCAGTATATTGCTCCTTCCTACGAATATCTCGCGAAGAGACCGTGAGGATAAAATCAGAGAGATTAGAGCCCACACAGAATCATACCGACAATCCTTCTTTCCATTAACATTACGAGACTGGAATAGAAGGGAGAACCGATAGAGGTACTCAGGGTACCCGCCGCCACACACCGTCAGGTGGCTTGCGGAGTATGGATGCAGATGTAGATGTAGGTTTAAGTAGTTCTAAGTTCTAGGGTACTGATGACGTCTGCAGTTAAGTCGCATAGTGCTCAGAGGCATTTGAACCATTTGAACTGTTGGAAAAAGAAACCTGAGACACAACCCAGCAGTACTGAAGGTAAGCTTAAGGGCGAAGAGCAAAGTGGACATTACTCGTGTCAACAGAAAATATCGTGAGCGGAATGGAACTGAACAAGTTTGTTTTCAAGCAAAACGCACATTTTATGCCATAGACATTTGTAGAGCTGTAAGGATATTTTCAGTACTATGCAGATATAAAGATAAATCGAGGTGAAAAAACAAACGGAGTCCAATTACTGCGTAACAAGTACCAAAATACTCGGAAAAATCAATAAACAGCTTCTGAAATAAATCGAGTTGAAAAATCAAACGAAGTTTAATTAGTGTGTAACAAGCTACCACCTAGAGATAATTCATTCAAGTATATCGTCAGACATGCGAATGAAGCAATTCTGAAATCCGTGGCACGTCAATTTCAAACTGGCTCGTATATTACGCTGCACTGGACACAAAAGTAATTGAAAAATCCAGATTAAGTGTAACTTAAGTCGGAACCATCATGTAGGTAATGTTGTCGGTAAAGCAAGCTAAAGACTACGATTTATCGACAGAACACTGAGGAAACGCAACGGGTGTACTAAAGAGATTGCCCACCCTACCCTGGTAGGTCACTTTTGCAGTGTTGCTGTGCGATGTGGGATCCGCATAAGACAGTATCGACGGAGGACATTGGAAAAGTTAAAAGAATAACAGCTCATTTTTTTTCTATCGCGACGTAGGGGACAGAGTGTCACAGATATGAAAAGTGAATTCTGGTGGCAGTCACTAAAACAAAGGAGTTTGTCGTTGCGGCAGGATTTCCTCGTGAAATTTGAATCAACAACTTTCTCTTCACAGCGTGAAAATATTTTTTTGGCATCCACGTACGTATGAAGGAATGTCCATTGCAATAAAATAAAATAAAATAAATCCAAACTCGCAGAGAAATATTTAAGTGTTCGTTTATCCAGCGCGCTGTCCGAGAGCCGAACGGTAAGGAAATAGCTTGAAGGGGATTCGATGAACCCTCTGCCAAGCACTTAATTATAAATTGCAGAGTAACCATGTAGATGCTAACGCCCATCCTTGAAATAGCTCTTAAATAAGTCTATCCGTACGTCGGTTTTCTAAATATGACAACGTCTCCAGTCCTAGTTTGTTCGCTGGCCGGAGTGGCCGTGCGGTTATTGGCGCTACACTCTGGAACCGAGTGACCGCTACGGTCGCAGGTTCAAATCCTGCCTCGGGCATAGATGTGTGTGATGTCCTTAGGTTAGTTAGGTTCAATTAATTCTAAGTTCTAGGCGACTAATGACCTCAGAAGTCGCATAGTGCTCACAGCCATTTAGTTTGTTCAGTACAGCCATTGAGAAATATCCATGGATATCAGCAACAGCGCCTGGCGCCACACATTGCGCCACAACCATCTGTGAGCAGCTGATTTCGGATTGTGTGAAATGTGTCAGTGTTAAGACGCAACGGTAACAGCTGCGATTCTTCCTGAAATCTCTACGTTCCACCAGAGTAAGTGAACTCTGCCGTACAATGTAAAATTAGATTCTCCTTTAGCTTGTGGAACATGGTGTCAACCGATTTTAGTGGAGAAAATGGGAATTCACCGTCTTCGTTCTCAATATCAGGATAGGTATTACTTTAGATAGTTGAAACAACGCAGCAACTCTTTACGAGAAACTGGATGCATCGGTGCATTGCGCGGAGAACACCGAGCTCCGTAAACGGCAGCGGCGAGGCTGACAGCTGATGGCTGTGTTCGGTGAAAGCCGGTGCGTTAAGTTCCCTGGGTAAGCAGTCGCCTCTAATTGATGGGCGCGCTGTCGTAGTGAGGGGCTGAGAGCCATAATAGGAGATCAGCGAACGCCCTACATCCCCAGACAAGACAAGCGATTGGCTGTCGTTCGAAAGGGAGAAGGGGAAAGAAAATCTCATATTTCCTTCGAACTGCTGAGTCTGGTAACTGTGGATTCTGATCCATTCTTTTTTCTTGAACCGTTTATCTACTCGTACATAAACGCGAGATGCCCTGACGCGTCTCATGCGCCATGTGTTGCAATACACAATACTGGCCATTAAAATCGTTAAACCAAGGAGAAATGCAGATGATTAACGGGCATTCATTGGACAAATATGTTATACTAGAACCGACATGTGATTACATTTTCACGTAATTTGGGTTCATAGATCCGGAGAAATCAGTACCCAGAACAACCACCTCTGGCCGTAATAACGGCATTGATACGCCTGGGCATTGAGTCAAACAGAGCTTGGATGACCTGTACAGGTACAGCTGCCCATGAAGCTTCAACACGATAGCACAGTTCATCAACAGTAGTGACTGGCGTATTGTGACAAGCCAGTTGCTCGGCCAACATTGACCAGAGGTTTTCAGTTGTGAGAGATCTGGAGAATGTGCGGATCAGGGCAGCATTGGAATATTTCCTGTAGCCAGAAAGGCCTGTACAGGACCTGTAACATGCAGTCGTGCATTATCCTGCTGAAATGTAGGGTTTCGCAGGGATCGAATGAAGGGTAGAGCCTCGAGTCGTAACACATCTGAACGTCCATTGTTCATAGTGCCGTCAATGCGAACAAGAGGTGAGCGAGACGTGTAACCAATGGCACCCCACACCATCAAGCCGGGTGATACGCCAGTATTGCAATGACAAATACACGCTTCCAATGTGCGTTCACCCCGATGTTGCCAAACACGGATGTGACCATCATGATGCTGTAAACAGAACCTGGATTCATCCGAAAAAATGACGTTTTGCCATTCGTGCACCCAGGTTCGTCGTTGAGTACACCATCTCAGGCGCACCTGTCTGTGATGCAGCGTCAAGGGTAACCGCAGCCGTGGTCTCCGAGATGATAGTCCATGCTGCTGCAAACGTCGTCGAACTGTTCATGCAGATGGTTGCCTTGCAAACGTCCCCATCTGTTGACTCAGGGTTCGAGACGTGGCTGCACGATCCGTTACAGCCATGCGGATAAGATTCCTGTCATGTCGACTGCTAGTGAAACGAGGCCGTTGAGATCCAGCACGGCGTTCCGTACCCCTCCTGAACCCACCGATTCCATTTTCTGCTAACAGTCACTGGATCTCGACCAACGCGAGCAGCAATGTCGCGATACGATCTGACCTTTATCAAAGTCGGAAATGTGATGGTACGCATTTCTCCTCCTTACACGAGGCATCACAACAACGTTTCACCAGGCAACGCCGGTGAACTGCTGTTTGTGTATGAGAAATCGGTTGGAAACTTTCTTGATGTCAGCACGTTGTAGGTGTCGCCACCGGCGCCAACCTTGTGTGAATGCTCTGAAAAGCTAATCATTTGCATTTCACAGCATCTTCTCCTTGTCCGTTAAATTTCGCATCTGTAGCCCTTCATCTTTTTGGTGTAGCAATTTTAATGGCCAGTAGTGTACTTATTTTCGATTCTTAATTTAATTATCCCACGTGAATATACAACATACAGAGAATACATCTCTATCGAGAGGATCCATAGTGACTTCCATGGCACTGAATCCGAATATATTAAAATTCTGCTTTGTGACTGCAGCACTCAGTTACAAGAAATTACAAAAGCCCATCAAATTATGAAATAATAAATGGCGGCGTCAGTTAATAAATAACCAGGCACAAATATTCTCCCAAAAATTTTCTCGTCAGTCGACTCCGGTTGACAAAGGTCCTGAGACAGCTCCTGTCGATCTGACACGTTGGAAACCGGTAAGGGGAGTAGTATTTACACAATATTTACTAGAGTTTTCACTGCTTATAAGCATGTTTCGTCTGTTAGTGGACATCTCACTTGTTAGGAAAAGGCAGCAAGTCGATAGTGTTAAATTTTCGGAACTACATATGGATTACAACCAGAATTGATAAACCCACATCCTAGAATTAGTGCAGCGCTTTCAGTTCGGCTACATTTCTATGCCCTCGATTACTGCTATATATCACTTAAAGTTGAATAAACTAGTTTATACTGCCATATTTCTGTTTGCTAATTCCTTATTTCTTAGGGGAAACTAAAGATATCAGGATAGTACTTTTCAGAATACTGCAGCGTGTTAAAGTGTCTGCTATTAGTTCTAGATCATCCGGAGTTGGTCAGCTAGTTACACATTCCATAAACCATTTGAACCATTTTCTGTCGAAATAATGTGAAACGAGGCCATTTGCGTGATATATGTACGTGAGTATTTTTAACATCAAAGGTTATATTAATTTTCAGTGGTACTCGTGCGACTAAACTTAAACATATTTTTCACAGGCTACCACTTCGTAAATAATTCGTCCACGGATTACAAAGAGTTCTCCAGAAGAAATGATTTTACGTTAGATTTCAAAATTATTTTGCAATCTATCAGACGTTTTAGGTTGTAGGGCAAACGATAAAAGACTTTTGTTCATGTATATTGAATTCCTTTGTTAGGCAATGACAACTTAAATAATGTGTAATAAAGGTAATATTTTTCTTGTATGTTGTAGATACAGACACCACTATTCTTCTCAGATTGTGATTATATATGACCAGTTTCATTTGCAACCGACATTTCGACCGTATTACGACGGATATTGCTCTGAGGAAGGCCGTTATAATACGGTTAATACAGTCGAAACGTCGGTGTTACAGATTATAATTAAAGTATTTTATACAATGACAACACCAAGAAGAGTTTTACTTATTACGACACCAACCGGGGAAGCCTCCTTAGTTTAAGTAATAACTTAAGTTTAGAGGTATAAAGAGGGTTTATCGAAACTCTACATGCTTACAAGGCATCCTTCAAAAATGGTTCAAATGGCTCTGAGCACTATGTGACTTAACATCTGAGGTCATTAGTCGCCTAGAACTCAGAACTACTTAAACCTAACTAACCTAAGGACATCACACACATCCATGCCCGAGGCAGGATTCGAACCTGCGGCCGTAGTGGTCTCTCGGCTCCAGACTGTAGCGCCAAGAACCGCACGGCCAATACGGCCGGCCAAGACATCCTTCCAGAATGCCCGAATTCGGCGGTTTTTCATTACTTACTGATGGTATTTCACCGCTTTCCATTCATTTCATTCCGTCATGTGGGTAGTACGTTAAAGTATCGTTATGTTGCAGCAAATATCACAAAAATTGTGAATTAGTAATGAGGAATTTTGTGCATATTAGCTCAGTATACATTCACTTGTCATGGGATAGGTGCCTAATATCACGTGGAGAGTCCTCTGGGGTGGAAGTGAGTCTACAAATCACTGGTACCCATCTGGAAGCAGCTGAAATCAAGACCGGCTGTTGTGTCTATAGGTCCATGCTCCATGGTACGAAGCCTACGTTCCTTGATATCTCATATATGCTCGATGGTGATCAAATCTAGGGTCCGCTGTGGCCATCTGAGTCTTTTTAAGTCCCCTGCAGGTTCCTGGAACCATTTTCGGTCAACGTGGGAGAGATGTGGCGGCGCGTTATCACCTTGAAACACCGCAGAATCACCAGGCTGTTGGAAGGCCAAAAGTGGGTGGACGTGATCCCCGAGCAGCTCATCATACCGCGGACCGCCCAAAGCCCCTTCCACAACCACTTGGGGGATCCATTCCACTGCAGGAAACTGCACTTCAGAGCACAACAGAGACACCATCGCCTTGGAACACACCCTCTTGCAGTTGAAATCACGATTCGTCAGACCATATCATGTTACGCGATTACCCCAGTGTTCCTCCCTTGTGAATAAGAACAAATGCAGCCGTTGTGCCCAATGACTTTGGGTTAACATTGGTACCCGTGTGCGGTGCCGGCTCTAATGCCACATGGAACCTATGTTCCTACGGACTGTCCGCTGAAGTACGTGTCTAGCACTTCCTTTGTTGAATACAAACGTAGTTTGTTGCACTGTTGCCCTTCTGTCACTATTGACGACCTGTCTCATGTGTAGCAAGTCATTGTCATCGGAGGCGGCTGGACGGCCGATAGTTGGTCTGTTGTGGAGTGTAACGCCTTCATTCAGCCATTCACGATACACCCTAAACGCGGTCGAGCGTCTGAAGCCGAATTCCCTCACCACCGTCGAAATCAAAATTCCCATCCGTCGAGCCCTGAGCTCCATAACTCATTCGAAAGGCGTCAGCTCACGATAACGTTGCATGTTACACAAATAAGTTGCGGAACCACTTCTCAGAACGTCTCCTATACGGCGGCCGCTAGCACAGGGAAAGTGTGGTGCACATACAACATAGCTGCGCCATCTGTGTCTCGCTATGACATTTGGTAAGTCAGTGAATATTGAACGTCAAGTGCAGAAACTCTGGAGATTAGGTGGCGATGTAATAGTAATAAATAAACAAATGAGTGTGAGCAGCTAAGCTGCCAAAGGCTATTTTGGGCACGTTCGATGCAATTTGTCAGCTTCGACGGAGTAATGAGGTAAATCGGTCTCTCTCACAATCGGGTCGAAGGTTTTAGAACTGGAAAAGAGCTTAGAAAGTGGGAAAGGGGGAAAAAACGTACGTGAGGTATCAGATCCAGAGCGAAACAAAAAGTAATAATAAATGCACGAGAAGGAAAGCAAAACCTTTCCTCGCGTGCTGTAGCGTATAAAACAAGCTAACGTGGAGTTTCTAGTCCGCTGCGGGGACAAGTTTTCTTATTACCAGCACACAGTGTGGCCACGGGACCCCGCCCAGCGGCTTTCCATGCCGCCATCTGAAGGATATACTCAGTGACGTCATCGACACGCTGAGTTTACTTGCAAGATAGCTACTTGCTCTTCTATACTTCTCTTGTTATAGCAAGTTTGGGTGGAGCCTCCCGTGTATCTAAATTTCTCTAGATTTTTCACTATGATATCTAAGAGAAAAGCACATATAAGATGGAAATAATTGATTTTTAATGCAGCTACGGTCTCGATACTTTAAGGGCGACGTTTGACGTGAACCATAGCGGCTTTCTTCAGACAGAATCCTTTAATCACAACCCAACACGTTTCGATTAATCAGGCCTATATGTGTATCTACGTCTACACTCCGCGAGGCAGATTGAACGTAGTGCATTAGCATCAGCACCCCACTCACTATTTCACTCGCAGACGGTGCGTCAGAAGAAAAATTATCCGTGATCCTCTTTATAAAACTCAACATCTCTAATTTTACTGTCGTCGTCATTATGCAAGATCTATTTTCGAAGAAACAGTAACATTTTTGCTCTTATTTTAAATACTCGGAATTTTGTGAGCATGGTGTCCGTAATGCTCATATTCTTCTTTTGGAACTCCTCGTACTGCGCTCCGTTGGGAATTTCTATAACACTTTCATTGTACTTAAGGAAATTCATGAAGAATCTAGCATCTGTTCCGTGAGACTTTACTGTCTCTTGACAAGTTTCAAGTAGATCGTATTCCAGACCGACGCACGATACACATGTACTGGCCTCATAACGACATATTCCACGCGTGAATTACACATTCTTAGGACGCTACCAATAAATCTAAGCTGGCCTTCCCCTTGGCTCGGTTTAAGCAGTTATTCCACCTAATATCGCTCCAATCACATACCCAATACAAGTAGCTCAGATCTTTTGTCGATTTTTCTATTTATTTTCAGACATTCAGCGTCGTATGAGCGCCAACTGTGACGATCAAGTTTTAGAAGTCAGTACCGCTCTTTAAAACGTTTTTGGTCAATGTGGAGGTTGCCGATGGAAACGTAATGGCGGCATTTTATCAGTCTTTGAGCGTTTAGAATTAAATCCCAACCTCCCGGGCACTATCTCATGTAGCCAGGTCGTGTGGTCGCACTGGATGATCATGACTGGGAGAATAAAGGCAGAGGCCATCCTTGGTCTTACGCCCCTGGAAGTAAGCCCCGGTTTGTATCCTTTCCCTTACTTCATTTTCATAGCTATCCGTAGCAAATTCATTACTAATCTGCACATCACAAATCGTGATCATACACATAACACAGACACACATTCGACAAGTACTTCTCTCAGCTTTCCATTGGGTTCCAGCAACTTTAACGACGAACAATTATTACAGTTCCCACTTTAAATCTACTGACTAGACATGCGAAAGTCCCTCTGACGTTATGGTACGGGAACATGGGTGCGGTGTGATAATTAATCGCTCGTGGCTAACAGAATGCATAATGCATCGTACTGGCGCTCTCTTTAACTTCCGGAAAGCAACAAAAAATGTGTGTGACTTCCTAAGGGACCAAGCTGCTAAGGTCATCGGTCCGTAGACTTACAAACTACTTAAACTAATCTATTATAAGAACAACACAGACACATCCATGTCCGAAGGAGTACTCGAACCTCCGGCGGGCGGGGCCGCGCAATCCGTGACATGGCGATTCAAACCGCGTGACCACTCCGCGCGGCGAAAGCAACAAAAAGCGAAATATGAACACCTCAATCGCTGATACTAGTTTCAGAGACTTTCTACAAAGAGTGTTTAGAACGTTTCACCCGAAGTATTTCAACAGTGCCGGGTTCATTATTTTTAGCGAGACTTCACCTTATTGTGTAGATAGTTGAAAAACAGTTAACCATGACAGAAATCCCTGCTCCTAATACATACATGTAGGACGTTAAGCTTCATCCATTTATGAATAAATACAAATGTCATACAATTCTACGCCATAAAATACCTGGAAGGTAGCCGGCCGCGGTGGTCTCGCGGTTCTAGGCGCGCAGTCCGGAGCCGTGCGATTGCTACGGTCGCAGGTTCGAATCCTGCCTCGGGCATGGATGTGTGTGATGTCCTTAGGTTAGTTAGGTTTAAGTAGTTCTAAGTTCTAGGGGACTAATGACCACAGCAGTTGAGTCCCATAGTGCTCAGAGCCATTTTGAACCTCGAAGGTATCGGGTTATAGCCCAAGACATTAATGTGCAATGTGGCACTCAGGAATTGGATGGAACCACATCACTTTCCATTACTAAATGAATTCCGGTAGTCGTCTTAGTACTGCTATTCGATCTAACTATTTACGAAAGCTTAGAGCTTATTGTTGTCAGTAGCTGAATCGTTAGTGGCCTAACACTAAACCATGGCAAAGCAAACGCCACCGTCCCTAAATTTCTCTAGATTGAGTTACGGAAAGTACGGAAAACAAGTACGGAACGAAGACTATTCGGTCTTAATTCACCAAATTTTACAGCCGTTAAAAATGCAATAGCGCTGGTTGGTATTTTCTGAAAGCTATTTAAGGCATTTTATTGTGTGAATCACAGCATTCTCCTAGGTAAATTTATGATTTGTGGAATTGACGGTACGACGAACCAGTGGATAATGTCACATCCACCCAATACAATGCAGAAATCTATTCCTGGTAATTTAATCGTTATAGTTCGGGGACGCAATTCTGACGGCAGAAATGATATATGGGGTTCCACAAAACTCAATCTTATGTCCTCTACTGTTCCTCAAATATGTAAACGATCTTCGGTCTAATACACAACAAGGAGAATTAGTTGTTGTAAATGACACTAGCATTCTAATCACTCCAAGCACACATAAAGAGAAAGAAGAATTGGTAAACAAAGTTCTTCAAAGTATCATTGACTGGTTTGTCTGCGAATGGTCCAACTGTCTGTTTTAAAAAGACACAACATATTCGGTTCTGTACATGTAGCGGTACTACACCAATGACAAGTGTTAACACACGGTGAGGAAATAATAAATAAGATGGAAACTTCAAAATTCTGTGGTGTCCATACTGATAAAAATGTAAACTAGAAAAAACACATTTGAAACTCCTAAAACAACTTAGTTCAGCCACATTTGCGCTTATTAGCATGCGTGTGGTGCTCAGCCATGATCACCTTGTAGACACCTGTTTAAGGAATTGGGCATTATGATTATTGCTTCACAGTTTATTTATTTTCTCGTGAAGTTTGTCGTAAATAATCCACTACAGTTCAAAAAGAACAATGAGGGACATAATAACAATACCAGGAAGAAATGGTTCAAATGGCTCTGAGCACTATGGGACTTAACATCTGAGGTCATCAGTCCCCTAGAACTTAGAACTACTTAAACCTAATTAACCTAAGGACATCACACACATCCATGCCCGAGGCAGGATTCGAACCTGCGACCGGAGCATTCGCGCGGTTCCAGACTGAAGCGCCTAGAACCGCTCGGCCAACACCGCTGGCTACCAGGAAGAAAGATGACATTTATTGCACCATCGTATGAATTCATTTATCAAAAAACGGATGCACAACACTGCAACTAAAATTTTTAATCAGTTACCGAGTGATATTAAATGTCTGACGGATGGCACAGTAAGATTTGAAAACAAACTGAAAAAGTTATTCCTTGACAACTCCTTCTGTTCCGTAAAAGAGTTTCTGTTATTGCACTGTGCAAACTAGTGGGTGGGCATTATTAACTCTCACCTGTAGATTAAAAAATATAAATAAAACATAAAAACATTTTATAATTTTGCAGCATGTAGCTAAATTAACAAATTAATTTTCGATGAGAATGTAGACGATTTATCGTGCAAAATAATCCACCATGAAATTAACTAACAAACTAAAATGTGCCCAGTTTCTTAGCTACTGCCCGACGTCAGCCTGTAGCCCAGATTTGGGTCGAGTTCCTTATTTTACGAACTAAGCGAACTCGGTCACGGAACGCTCATCTCTGAGTGATTCGAAGCAGAACATCTCACTAACTTTCATTACCGGTTTATTGCCGGCTTTCGTCGATGAGTCACTTGTATTTCCTCGTTTCTGTGCCATTATTGTTCGAAAGCTTCCTGAGAAGATTACTGTGACCTCTTTCATGCGAAACAGAAATAGCTACTAATGGTATACACAAGCTAACGGCGTGTCTTCTAACTGCTGACTTAATTTGGCAAATGAACGGCGCATCCACCTTATACGTTAGGGCCATTGACGCGCCAGTAAAAGACGAACCAATTTGCTTCCGGTACGTTAGCTTCCCAAACACTGGCAACGTCCGCTATCAACGAGTGTAAATCTGCAACAAAAGCAATTTATGGGAACGATATTGATTTGCAAGGTATGACCTGCTCCTTACTCACTTGCTAATTATGATAAAAGCAGGTTTTTCCCTGTGTCTCCTTTCCATGGGCGGCAACAACCGGGATGTAGCGTGCAGTTCCGGTTAGCACGGCGCAAGGTCGGTGGCTTTTCACAAAGCGACCGCCGTCTGGGAAGTATTTCAGTGCCTTTGCGGTACTCGGTGACCGCAGAATTCCGAGAGCCTGTGGAACGACCGATGCCTATAGTTCGATAGAGTGGACCCAGTGTCTTGTTACATCAGTTTTAAGATAGAGTTTTTATTACTTGGAAAGTGACATGTACCAGCTACAAAATCCTCGTGACAAATGGCATCGTAGCTCATATTCCCTTCACAGGGTTAGGACACTGGGCTCACATTCGGGAGAACGATGATTAAAATCCGTTTCCAGCCATCCAGACTTAGGTCTATCGTCATTATCCTAAATCACTTAAAGCAAATGCCGGAATGGCTCCTTTGATAATTCACAGGCGTTTTGCTTCTTCATCCTCCTCTGCTCTGGACTTGTGCCTCTTCTCTCATAAACTCGTTGTCGACGAAACGTTAAACACTAATCTTACTTCCTTTTTTAACTCGAGAAAAAATTTATTTTACGAAAAGGTATTGACATTCAGCCGAAACTGGTTCTTCAAGAGGAGGTTATTATAGTGCTAGAATTTCACTGGAGCGTGAAACCTTAGTGAGGATAGTTTTTAGTATCCACGTCTCGATGTAGAACCATGTGCGCGTTGATAACTAGGTTTCTGCTTCCAGAAAGGCTAATGGAAGCTCTACAACCGGAAAAAGTCTGAAAGTTAACATAAACATTCTCTCAGTGGAATGCTGTGTCGTATTGGGTTCAAATGGCTCTGTGCACTATGGGACTTAACATCTATGGTCATCAGTCCCCTAGAACTTAGAACTACTTAAACTTAACTAACCTAAGGACATCACACAACACCCAGTCATCACGAGGAAGAGAAAATCCCTGACCCCGCCGGGAATCGAACCCGGGAACCCGGGCGCGGGAAGCGAGAACGCTACCGCACGACCACAAGCTGTGGACTCGTATTGTTAAACAACTATGAGCGAATGAAGCCGACGTTTTGACCAGGGATGAGGCCATGTCTGCTGAATAGGTTCTTCACAGTATTTCTTGAACCTTTAGACTAAAATTGATCCAGATGGTAAATGAGCCTAAACTGGACTCTGAGATAAGAAATTAATGTTCAAGAATGGACATTTAGATTTTTGTTTACATAAAACACTTACATCTTACAGTAACAACTTAAGCTCAAAGCAGCTGTTCAAAGTGACGGTAACCAGTTTCAGTGTATACGTAACAACATAATCCGTTGACACAGTTGAACACCAGCTGCAAAATCATTTGGCCCTATAGCTCCTTTTTTGCCTTCCTTTCTATTTACTCTACTTAATTCATCTCTAAACAAGGGGACCGATGACCGTCGCAGTCTGGTCCCTTTAATTCCCCAAACCAACCAACGAATCTAAACAAGATAGTATTAAATAGTTTGGATGTGTTCCTTGTGGTACGGCTGTGACTCTTGCTCTACCAAAACTCAAAACACTTTATTCTTTGAAGCGTGCATTTCACGACCATGATGATAAGCTCTATACTGATGAATCATCTACCTCGATATTTGAAACCCTCTTCTCGAATTCAGCTGTGCGAACAAATCTTTGTTGTGAACCTTAGCAGCTCTCTGTGATTTCAGAGACTCAGTTTCTTGTCAGATTTTTGTGTACAGTGATAAATTTCCCCTAATGGACTGATTCCTGTTGCCAAATTACTCCTTATCCACTCGTTTGGCTTCCCTGGAACTATAATGTGTTACAGCTCAATTAAACGCGTGTCTGCAGCTTCCCGTAACAGCACTTCCGACCGCCAGCTATGAACTATTAACGGTGGTTAGCTACACAATGGACACGTCACAGACCGAGCGAGGTGGCGCAGTGGTTAGCACACTGGATTCGCATTCGGGAGGACGAAGGTTCAATCCCGTCTCCGGCCATCCTGATTTAGCTTTTCCGTGATTTCCCTAAATCGCTTCAGGCAAATGCCGGGATGGTTCCTTTGTAAGGGCACGGCCAGTTTCCTTCCCTCACCCGAGCTTGCGCTCCGTCTCTAATGACCTCGTTGTCGACGGGACGTTAAACAATAGTATCCTCCTCCTCCTCCGACACGTCACAGACAGTTGTGCGTGGTTTAGGAATGTGGCGCCATCAAAGTCGATCCGGCAGGTATTTTTGTTTCTGAATCAAAAGTAGCTTGCAAACAAGGGCCTCCCACACATCGCTCCCGCAGCAGTCATATTACCCGATGTACTCATTTCCGACCATATCTGAGTACTTAGGTTTGGATTTTCTGCAGTCTGTATGATTTTGACTGTAAAGATCTGACACATCTTGTGTCTGCTACTTGATCTGTGCGGAACCCTTTCCCAGTGTGTTCTAAACCCCATGCAAGCACATAATAGGTGCCGAAATTAAATTTATTCGAGTAGAAAAGTATGCCCCAAGACGAATCATGAACAGACATGTATAGAGGCGTGTTCCGCATTCTCATGTCCAGTGGAGACGAGCCATAGCTGTTTAGTGTCAGAGTGGTAACTTCTGCAATGGGAATCCAGTAACTAATTCGGAAACAATGTTCAGCATCAAGGTTCAGGTGACATACAGTACTCTTCGTCCAAATACGTTCCGCTTTCTGTTCAGCCGCTGCTGCTGGTATTTGGCCAAGTTAGCAGACTAGCAAGTTAATTATGATAATAATATTATAATAAATCCCAGTCACTGTTTCCCCCAGCAGACGTGGAAGAGTGGAACCTTTTTTTTTTTTTTTTTTTTTTTTACATCCCAGTTAATGTTGCATGGAATCAGACACTGCCCACCCCTCTTCCCCTCCTGCCATGCAGTGAAGATAGGCTTACGTAGTAGGCCTCTACAGGGTGGTCAGAAACAGTCTGAAAAGCTCGTAATGGTGTTGATGGTAAGTTGTGCTGAGAAGTAATGGTTATGAAAGAAATTCGATACGTTGCGCCGTACATTCATATTCAAATGGTGACCTAACCAGCGCTCTCGAAACTTGTAAGAGGAATTTAACGATATCGTATTTTTCTGTGGGCTTCATCGTCTGTAGCAGGTACGTTTTTCTGTATTTACATACTGCAATGTGATCTGACGGAAAACAGGCTTCTTTTCCGCTCAGGCGAGCTGGATTTGCGATTAGTTAAGCCAGAGGTTATCTTATTTTATTCTGGATTGAAGACTTCCAAAATCTACTTAAAGCACGTGTCACTGAAAATGTGTCATTTTTTTAATGGGGCGGTTCCCTGAAGTCGGAGTGATTGCGCTAGTGGCCTCAAAATCACAAAAGGAAGAGAGACTATGTAGATCGATAATTTGAAGCTCTAATCGTTTCTGTGCAGTACTGTTAGCCACATATGACAAAAATTTCACGCTTCTCTGATGATTTATTCGAATTCAGTACAAATTTTCAAAAGCATCATTCGACTTTATGAAGAATGCTAAGTCAGAGTTGAATTTAAGTACAATTGGGGGCTCTTTCCTTCCTTCTAATATTTCGCATTTTAAAAAATTTTTCTTTTTGCTTTCAGAGAAACACACAAATCCAAAAAGAAACATGCCACTAATGGAATCAGGCGCAAAATAAGACACTCGTAAATAATTCGTTCCTTAAACGCAATTATATGGGGGTGTTTTTTTGTTGTTCCTTCGGTAACTTACACTCATTGTCCTTCAGGTGTATCATTGCTAGTAGCATGCTAGCAGTTAATATTTCTCAGGTTAACTTGTTACGGATGATCAGTTGATAAATTACAGCAACCAAGTGGCACAGCATCGTCTATTGATCACGAAGAAACTTTTGAGCATACGATTAATTGCCAGTAGTGCGCGGTACTTTGTTCGGTCCCCCATAAATAATGTCGCCATGCACCAGAGCCAGGTGGAACAATGACGGAAATTGTAACACTCATTGCAGTCTCAGGATGGACACGAAGCAAAAAATGAATGGAGTGACATGGAAGTTGGTTCGAATGGCTCTGAGCACTATGGGACTTAACATCTGAGGTCATCAGTCCCCTAGAACTTAGAACTACTTAAACCTAACTGACCTAAGGACATCACACACATCCATGCCCGAGGCAGGATTCGAACCTGCGACCGTAGCGGTCGCGCGGTTCCAGACTGTAGCGCCACTAGCGCCATCCCGGCCGGCAGTGACATTAAAGATTGTCTCTTCGACAGTATTTATAACTCGAATCAGACGACGCGCAAAGGATGAATGGCTAACACAGCAAATGGATGGCGTACGTGGCGCTTTAAAAACCGGCTCGCCTATTTGTATCGTACGCAGTCTTGACAATATCTCACTCGCCGTCTCGTTATGAAATACGGGGTTAAAGAGGTAGATCGCTAGCTTTGTCGGAGTAACATGGCGAATAGATGTGGAAAGATACAGAATACCTGTGTAATGATGTTAATTTTGGGCCCACCCTTCATAATAAGTGTCCACCGCGATGACGCTTGCGCCACCTCACATGGCCCACTGGGTAAACAGTACGTATAAATCGCATTTGTTTAGTATACGTGAACGCTAGTCAAGAAGCGAGAGTCGTACAAAGTTCTGAATGCTTAGTGTTCAGTTTATATGCTCCGTATACAAACCAAATTCGGCCTGGACGATCAACTATTCACTGCTCGTGTAGCGCATTTTTGCAGAAATGAATAACGATTGTTGTACCGAACGTGATTTGTATACTTAGGAAACTTAGTTCTAAAAACTTTCAGTCTATTCCTGAATTATTTCGATCATTATCGGCACAATGTGTCATATTAGAGTCCTCAAGAAAGCTATGTAAACACAAAAATATGCACACATGTTTGATTTGAAAACCCTCAGCACTTTTTCAGAACAAAGGTTTTAGGATCACGTTTAAAAACAGTAAAGTTGAAAGAGTCAGCATGCATTATGAAGAAATGCAGAAATGAATAACGATTGTTGTACCGAACGTGATTTGTATACTTAGGAAACTTAGTTCTAAAAACTTTCAGTCTCTTCCTGAATTATTTCGATCATTATCGGCACAATGTGTGATATTAGAGTCCTCAAGAAAGCTATGTAAACACAAAAATATGCACACATGTTTGATTTGAAAACCCTCAGCACTTTTTCGGAACAAAGGTTTTAGGACCACGTTTAAAAACAGTAAAGTTGAAAGAGTCAGCATGCATTATAATCTATCATATTTCTCGTCATCTTATTTATCGATTATTCTACGAGGTTTCTCGTCTACGCTGCTGTTCCCAGTTGAAGATGATTACGAACAAAAATAAAACTGAAATGTACCCATTAGGCGGTTGATATATCGAATAGCGTGTGTATTTGATGGGCGACCGTCCAAATATGCCGTGCGCTGTTGACATTCTGGCTGCACTGAGCCCTTGTGAGGTCAGCAGGGGAGCTGCCTGACTGAGAAGCAGCGCCTCCGGTCACGTAAGCTGACAACGGCCAGGAGAGGGCACGCTGACCTCCACAGCCGTATCGCCTGAGGATGACACGAGGTCGGTCTGCATCGTTGGGCGTTCCTAGGTTCAAATTCTTATTTGTGGGACATAACTGTTCTGGAACATGTTCATGGTAAATTAAGTCCGCCACATTTGTAAAATACTTTACCGACCGAAGTCTTCCACGACGGAAATCGAGGTGTGTAGCGACTTCTGTCGTGTAAGACTTTGGTCATTGCTGTATTCTACAACTGTGGCCGATTTGTTTACCATGAATATCTTCCGAGGTTTGTTCGGACGGAGTTTAGTTACAGCGGGTGTATTTACGCCTGCGTGCGTATCTTTAATGATGAGTAATGCTCGACACTGCCGCCGCTATAAAAAAAGAATTATTTCACAGCTACAGGTGGTACAAATCATATCTAATAATATGCAACTTTTACACGATTTTTTCAAGGTTTCTCCCATCTTTTGGCTTCTCAGTTTCAGTTACAATTTATCGCCTGCACGGGCATGTATATAATGAGTGTATGACTGCAGGCTGCAGACACATGTCTGACGACTCATGGAAGTTTGGGTGTGGCCTTGACAGCCTAACGACGAATCGACCGATCGCAGTAAGCGGGAAATCCGGGTTGCAGTCCCCGTCCGGCACAAATGTTCATTGTCTTTCCATTATACAGCTGATGGCTGCCCATACTGGTAACTGCGAATACATTTCATGTAGAGAAAGAAGAAGGGACGATGATGATGTTTGGTTTGTGGGGCGCTCAACTGCGCACCCATCAGCGTCCGTACAAAGTGCCAATGTGTATACAGTCCAATTTATTTCACAATCCAATCCAGCCTCAGTCACGAATGGTGATGATGATGATAAGAACAACACAAACAACGAGTCACCGGGCAGATAAAATCCCCAACCCGGCCGAGAATCGAACCCGGGACACCGTGATCCAGAGGCAGCAACGCTAGCCACTGGACTTCGAACTGCGGACGGAGAAACGACGATGAAAGTACACCTGCAAGTCTCTTCGGGTTTCCTGACGGATCCTAAAATCAAGTTGACTCAATATTTCGGCGATCCAACTGGTCGCCATCTTCAGGAAAATGCTTCTTCCCGCGGGACTCGTCAGCAGAAGAAGCATCTCCCTGACGATGGTGACCAGTTGGATCGCCGAGCTATCGGGTCAAGTTGATTTTAGGATCCGCCAGCAAACCCGAAGAGACTTTCAAGACTTATTACGCCGGGAAAGCCTACGTAATCACATAAGGTACACGTGTTAACACATCAGGGTACTAGACGGAGCTGTATAGAGTAAAAACTGTAGAGGAACAGAGAGACTGGGAAACATCCAGCAAATAATTGCTGACGTAGTCTGCATGTGCTACGCCGAGGTGAAATGGTTGGTACAGGAGAGAAATTCATAGCGATCGGCCCACATGGAACCAGTCAAAAGACTGGTGACTCAAGAAAGTTGGAAAAAGATAGTAGCGGTAAAAAGTACTTTCTGCCACGCACTCCATAGTGGCTCGCAGGACGCTTATGTAGATGAAGCTCCGAAACAGTAGTAACAGTATTTTATCGAGTCATTTAAACATGCTTAGGGCGGATGGAAGTGCGTTTTGAAAGAGCCAGGATAAGGTGAGGAGTCATACGTGAATAACTTCATTTACGAGACTGTAATAGGATGGTGTTGTGATATAAAGGGGGACGCAGCATTAACCTAGGATACATGAACTAGTGGGAACAGGAAACGTCAATATGAAGTGCAGGTATAACAGCACTGTTACTTCAGACGTCTCGTTACTGCCGCGTAGTTCCAGTAGCGGCGCCTACCTGCTGCAGTGTGGTGCCGGGTGTGTCGGCGGTAAGCGGGCGCTGCGCGGCTGTGATGTGTCGGCGTCGGCGTCGGAGCCGCGACTGGGCGCTGGGGAGGCCCGCCCGCCGCTTCTAAGCCGGCGCTGCCGCACTTTCACCGCCGCGCCGCCCAGCTGCGTCCCAAGGTGGAGGTCACGCACCGGGGACGCCCGGCGCCGGACACAGTCCGGGCACCAAGCTCACGCTGCCGCCCCTGTCGCCAAACCTGGCGACGGTGGTCTCAACGCGCGCCTGACACCGAGAAACCTATCAGTACCGTAACACCTATCGTAGATTCCGTCTGTTTAGGGGTAACCTACAGTTTGCAGGACTTAACTGGAGAGTATAGGAACTGATGTGGACTTTTGATAGCGTTCGAAGTGTGGGGGGGCTTGGGAAATGCCATATTGGATTCAGCAGTCGATACTTTTCGCGTCATAGCTTGCGTGTTATGAAAGTGGACTGTTTTGAGAGGCGCATTAAATGTGTTTGAAAACGCGTCGTTCTTGGTTATAATTAACCGTCATTTAATGACACAACGGCGGTTAAAATCTTCACGAACGTATTAAAGACAAAGCTTCCGGTCCAGATTGTATACCAGTCAGGTTCCTCTCAGAGTATGCTGATAAAATAGCTCCATATTTAGCAATCTCATACGACCAGTCGCTCACAGAAAAATACGTACCTAAAGACCGGAAAATTGCTCAAGTTTCACCAATACACAAAAAGGGAAGTAGGAGTAAACCGCTGAATTACAGGCCTATATCACTTACGTCGATTTGCAGTAGGGTTTTGGAACATATACTGTATTCCAACATTATGAAGTACCTCGAAGAAAACGATTTGACACATAGTCAGCACGGTTTCAGAAAATATCGTTCCTGCGAAACACAACTAGCTCTTCACGCTCATGAAGTAATAAGTGCTATCGACAGGGGATGTTAAATTGATTCCACATTTTTAGATTTCCAGAAGGCTTTCGACACCGTTCCTCACAAGTGTCTTCTAACCAAACTGCGTCCTACGGAGTATCGCCTCAGTTGTGTGACTGGATTCGTGATTTCCTGTCAGAAAGGTCACAGTTCGTAGTCGTGTGACTAAGGCTTCCCGTCGGGTAGACCCTTCGCCGGGTGCAAGTCTTTCGATTTGACGCCACTTCGGCGACTTGCGAGTCGATGGGGTTGAAATGATGGTGATTACGACAATACAATACCCGGACCCTGAGCGGAGAAAATCTCCAACCCAGACGGTAATCGAACCCGGGCCCTTGGGATTGATATTCTGTCGCGCTCACCACTTTTTTTAAATAGAACTAAAAAAAAGTGCCACCGGCACTTTTCATCCTATAACAAAAAAATCTGATCCACTTCAGGTGTTGGCTCCTGACTAAACCTACCCCAGAGAGCTGCCTCTATACCAGGGGAAATATGGGAAATCAAGGTTATGGCTATCCTTATAAACATAACAAAATGTTCCTTTTACTGAATTTTATTTTTATTTTTATTGTTGTTATGTTTTTTTGTTTAGTTTTGTTGTGTAATTGATCAGAGGCCTTCTGCGCCCCGCTGGTAATATGTTGAGTCACGTCTTCTAGAAATTGATGTGTTCTGTTCATTTGTTCAGAAATGGTTCAAATGGCTCTGAGCACTATGGGACTCAACTGCTGTGGTCATCAGTCCCCTAGAACTTAGAACTACTTAAACCTAACTAACCTAAGGACATCACACACATCCATGCCCGAGGCAGGATTCGAACCCGCGACCGTAGCAGTCGCACGGTTCCGGACTGCGCGCCTAGAACCGCGAGACCACCGCGGCCGGCTGTTCAGAAATGTTCATTGGTTCAAACAGGAAACCTTCTTCTCTCTTGGCTTAACACATTCCAGTTTCAAGGCGGCTCGTGGAAAGCACACCCAAGGAACTGTATTTCGGGTGACGGACAACGACATAATGACGGTCATTGAGATATGTCCAAAAATCGAGTACAGCGTCTACAGTTTGTCCAAATAGGTAGCGAATGACATGTCCGCGAATCCAATTCACTACATTGGTCTTTGTCCTAGGAAAATATTCAAGTTCCGGAAATAATAATGAAAGGGGAGTAATCCGATCCGGAATGTACCGCGTTAGAAAAGCGACAATACGACGAATCAAGTGCCAAACCTCCGCCGCCGGTCAACAAAGAAACCGATGTTCATCATTGTCAGGCACTCCACACGTGGAACAGAGAGGTTATTGGGCGAGGTGGATACGATGAAGGCGAAATTGGTTGATTTGCTTACCATTGACAGTTAGGTACCAGACAGATTGAACATTCGTGTCAAGGTAACGGGCGAAAACCGCGCGCCATACAGGACGCCAGTCAACCTGGGGGAACTTTTGTTCAATTGGGTTAGGTGGACGACCTAATTGGAGGACATTGTATACTGCCTTTGTCTTGAGTAGAAGCTGTCTTGGTAAGGTGAGGCGTAGATAACTGAGTTCAAGAAAGAAGTATCGTGTATAATGGAACTGGGCCGGAACATCCGAGATCATCACTGGGGCTGTGAGACCGGCGAATATGCCGACAGGAGGATATCAGTGAGGCTCGTTGGACAACGTGTCCATACCGTCATCTGGGAGCTGACAAACAGGGCGCGAGCTCTATCCGGCACGTGAAACAGACCTATCCCACCTTGTTCACGGGGAAGAGTAAGGGTTGCATAGTTAACTCTGAACAACAGCCCAGAGCTGACGAAAGATGCCATCGCCGCCAACATGCGACGTGCCATAGTAAGCGGGAAAGGTAGAACTTGTGCTACATGGGGAACTCGGGATGCGATATATATATTGACATATCGAGTTCGTTGGAGAATATCTAGGGATCGAAGGCAATGGCCCATAAGACCTGCTCTGATCAATAAAAGGAGGCGTCGGCAGTTGATGGCGAATGAACGCCGGAGATCATATGAATAATCTATTGCCAAACAGCGAATGGTATCATCAGTGGTGAGAGGTGTAACACACTCCACAGGGAGTCCCGTGCCAATGAACATAACTTGTGACTTACGTACGTTTAAAGAACTACCCGACGCATCACCGTAAGTCGCTACCCACGTCAAAACAGATCGAACCTCGTCGGCATTACGTAAACAGATGACTACATCGTCAGCATAGGCCGTGCAACAGAATCGGTATCGATCTATGGACAACCCTACCAAACGTTGTCTGAGTCCACATAGCAAGGATTCCAAGGAAAAGGCGTACAAAATCGCTGATAGAGGGCAACCTTGACGTACGGATCGACCTATTTTTATCGGACGAGTGAGTCTGCCATTGTGCATAATCCTGGAAGAGGCACCCCGCAGAAGGCGCATCACTACCGTGATAACGGCGACTTGGAAACCCATATGGCGGAGAACGGCCGTAAGGAACGAATGGTCAACCCTATCAAAAGCTTGACTAAAGTCCAAAGACGCAAGTGCCCCAGAGAGGCGGTGTGCCTGGGTAACGGCGATCATATCCGTGTATCGGCATAAAGCCGTGCGGATATGGTTATCCCCTCCCAAAGATGCTTGGTCTGGCGACACAACATATCAGGCAATGTTTTTAAGTCCTGCCGCCAAAAGGCGAGTGAAGATTTTCTTATTACTGTTAAGGAGGGTGAGGGGCCGATAATCACTGATATTGTTGCCACCAATCGGTTTATGTACAGGAATAATAATTCTTTCCATGAAAGCGTCCGGCACAGGTACTTCCGGAGACATCAGTTCCCGACATATGGAGGTGATGGTGGACTCTAACAAATCACGGAAGGTGCGATAAAATTCGAGGGGAAGACCGTCGGGTCCTGGGGAGCGATTGATGGCTCCTGCCCGGAACGCATCGCGGACTTCATCATCAGTCACCTCTGACACCAAGTCAATTGCCGCATCTCCTGGGATACCACCGAAGTTGAGCTGTGAGACTTCCTCGATCAACCGTGGGGAATGTGGAATTGCGGCGTACAGCTGCTGGTAGTGGGCGGAAGCACATTCCCTATTGCAGATTGGGTTACGTAGCGACGCCCTTCTTGGTCTGTTAGGACGTGAATAAATTTTCGGCGTCGATGTTGGCGTTCTTGGATGATATGGTACATAGATGGATGTTCATGAGGCATGCGATCAGCAGGACGAGATCGTACTATCGCTCCTTCCAAATGCCTTCGCATGAGATTGGAGATTTGGGCCTTAGCATGGTTCATCCTTGTATGACGCTCAGGGAAGGCTGGCATCGTGGAGCATTCTCGTAGGATCCTGTAGTAAAAGTCCATAGTGCTCTTCCTCCAGGCGACAACATCTTTGCCATACCGGATCCAAGTTTTTCGAAGAGCAGGTTTTGCACACTGGATCGATCAGGATATGGTAGACGGATACGTGGGACGGCGTCTATTACATGTGATCCAATTGTCTTCTATTAGAAGTCGACAGTCAGGTGAGTTAAGAAGTGCCGTGTTCAGTTTCCATAAACCACGTCCGTGCCATACTGCCTGTCTTGTGAGAACAACGTCACAGAAATAAGCCTCATGATCTGAGAAAGCAACAGGCCAGATTTCAGCCTGTCGAGTGTGTTGAATTAGGGATCGCGAGATGTAGATGAGATCCAGTCGGCTAGAGGAGTGCGCAGTGTAGTACGTAAAGCCCAAAAGATCATCGTGAACATGTCTCCACGTGTCGACAAATTGTAGCCGCGTCACAACTGTTTCCAGAGCTGCGCATGGTGAGTGACGCGGCAATTGATCCTGATGTCGCTGGGTGCAGTTGAAGTCTCCACCCATGACCCAGTCATCGTGTGGTCCCATAAAAAGGTGTGTAACTTCATCTGCGAAGAAGGCATTGCGTTCACGACGGTAGCTGGAGCCCGACGGCGCATAAATGTTGACGATGCGTACACCAAAGAGAGTAAGGGCTATACCTCTGCCGTTGGGGAGGTACAGGACATCTTCGGCAGGAAGACCTTCTCGTATGATGATGGCAACACCACTACCGGTGTCTGAAGCGGGAGAAAGATGCGCCGTGAAGCCATGTGGTGGTGAAAAATCGGCGACATTTACTTCCTGAAAAAGCGCAATATCAATGTCCGCATCATAAATCATATCGCGGAGCAGCGTTAGTTTGTGGGGCGCACGAATGGTCGCGAGGTTAATCGTTGCGACACGATAATGCTTGTGTTGGAGTCCCACAGGCACAGGTGCGGCTGCTTCTTCAGGAGCGAGAGGTCGTCGATCTTGCCGGTCCGCCGAAGAGGTTGCTATTGTGGAGAGTTTGCGGGCGCGGGCGCGACCGATGGGGGCGCCTCATCATCAGCACCGTCCCCCCCCCCCCCCCCCCCAGTCCCTTCGATCACCACGTCGTCTGCCCAGGAGACTGATACTGCGGTAGGGTACCGGCTGTGTACATCATCCATGTGGAGAGGAGACGTAGTTTTCGGCTCAGCGGATAGATTCTCTTCAACGTCGACCTGTGAGGGCGACGGCGCCAATAAGGAGGGGTGATCGTTGCCAGTGGTCGCCTGTGGCGGGTCGTTCGCATCAGACTTTTGGTCATCATAGAGCAGTTTGTCGTCCATATTCGGTTCTGCATCCCCGGTATCCATCCGTAGAATGGATTCATGAGGGGGTGTGCGGATACGTTTCTTTCTCTTTCGTATCGACCCTTGTTTTCGAACAGGTCGTTCCGAGTCTGATTGCGGGTGGCTTTTGTCTGATTCCGGACCAGTCTGAAGGAAAGCAGAAGTAGGTACCACTCCCGGATCAACGTCCATCTCAGCAGCATTTTCAGTCACAGTGCTGCGATGATGCGGCAGGACAGGATCTGGCGTCTGTGGCACCTCAGAAGGAATCTCAGTAGCGGTTGCATCTACCTGATCAGACGACGTCAACGGAGCAGGAAGACCCTGTGTAGATGTGCTACCTTCCTGGGCAGCCTTGGCATATGTGACAGGGATCTGAGTGATCACCGCTGGGGACGCTTCCTCGCCGACCGGCGTCTGGATCAGACGGCGTCGCATGCAGGCAGATCTGACGTGACCTTCTTGTCCACAACCCGCACATGTTCGGGGTTGGCCGTCGTACATGACAATGGCTCGCACCCCGTCAATTGTCAGGTATGATGGTATATGTTTTTTCAGTTCAATTTTGACCTGACGCACACCATTAAGAACATGGTAGGTCGTGAAGGTTTGCCATTTTTCCTCTACGTAACCGATGACGTTACCGTATGGTTGTAACCCAGAGACAACTACGTACTTCGGCACTTCAAAAGGTAGTTCAAACACCCTAATCGTGCGTTGACCGTACTCTGCGAGTTCAAGTGTTACAGCTCCGACGTGACCATCAGAGTATTTGAACTTAAACACCTCGGTGTTTGTCATTTTAATATGAACGACACTACTCGTGATCGAAAAATGGATTCCGAGAACGTGGGTAGGATCTAAACAAACTTCTTCACGTAGGAACGTTTCAACTTCTTGTGCACGAGGTCGCGCATGTTCAGCTGGGAAGGAAACTTTAAGGGTCGCACGGCGGTAAGCGCTCGACATGTTCACGGTAGGCCGGCCGCTGTGGCCGTGCGGTTCTAGGCGCGCAGTCCGGAACCGTGCGACTGCTACGGTCGCAGGTTCGAATCCTGCCTCGGGCATGGATGTGTGTGATGTCCTTAGGTTAGTTAGGTTTAAGTAGTTCCAAGTTCTAGGGGACTGATGACCACAGCAGTTGAGTCTGATAGGGCTCAGAGCCATTTGAACCATTTTTTTTTTATGTTCACGGTAGACGGGCACAAGCCTTAAAGCTACGACGAGGAAGTAAACAACGCCTGCAGCGGAGTTCTGGCCGGCGCGCGGGGCCGTCCGCACGCTGCCACGGCTCAGAGCCGACTGCCACCTGAGCTACGTCTACATCTACATGACTACTCTGCAATTCACATTTTAGTGCTTGGCAGAGGGTTCATCGAACCACAATCATACTATCTCTCTACTATTCCACTCCCGAACAGCGAGCGGGAAAAACGAACACCTAAACCTTTCTGTCCGAGCTCTGATTTCTCTTATTTTATTTTGATGATCATTCCTACCTATGTAGGTTGGGCTCAACAAAATATTTTCGCATTCGGAAGAGAAAGTTGGTGACTGAAATTTCGTAAAAAGGTCTCGCCGCGACGAAAAACGTCTATGCTTTAATGACTTCCATCCCAACTCGTGTATCATATCTGCCACACTCTCTCCCCTATAACGCGATAATACAAAACGAGCTGCCCTTTTTTGCACCCTTTCGATGTCCTCCGTCAATCCCACCTGGTAAGGATCCCACACCGCGCAGCAATATTCTAACAGAGGACGAACGAGTGTAGTGTAAGCTGTCTCTTTAGTGGACTTGTTGCATCTTCTAAGTGTCCTGCCAATGAAACGCAACCTTTGGCTCGCCTTCCCGACAATATTATCTATGTGGTCCTTCCAACTGAAGTTGTTCGTAATTTTAACACCCAGGTACTTAGTTGAATTGACAGCCTTGAGAATTGTACTATTTATCGAGTAATCGAATTCCAACGGATTTCTTTTGGAACTCATGTGGATCATCTCACACTTTTCCTTATTTAGCGTCAACTGCCACGGCTACTGCCACGCTACTGGGAGCGGACACAGTTCGCAGTAATAGACGTGAAGTCTTCGAGTAAAACAGAACTAATATAGGAGGCAATCTGAGTAGCCGTCTTGGATTGTTTGCAGATGATGCTGTCATTTACCGTCTTGTCAAGTCATCAGGTGATCAAAACGACTTGCAAAATGATTTAGATAAGATATCTGTATGGTGCGAAAAGTGGCAATTGACCCTGAATAAAGAAAAGTGCGAAGTTATTCACATGAGTACGAAAAGAAATCAGCTAAATTTTGATTGCGCGATAAGTCACACAAATCTGAGGGCTGTCAATTCAACTAAATACTTAGGGATTACAATTACAAATAACCTCAATTGGAACGATCACATAGACAATATTGTGGGTAGAGCAAACCAAAGACTGCGATTCATTGTCAGAGCACTTAGAAGGTGCAACATGTCTACCAAAGAGACTGCTTACACTACGCTTGTCCCCCCTATTCTGGAGTACTGCTGTGCGGTGTGGGATCCGCATCAGGTCGGACTGACGGATGACATCGAAAAAGTGCAAAGAATGACAGCTCTTTTTCTATTATCGCGAAATAGAAGAGATAGTCTCACAGACATGATACGTGAATTGGAAAGGCAATCATTAAAACAAAGGTGCTTTTCGTTCGCAGACATGATACGTGAATTTGAGAGGCATTCATTAAAACAAAGGCGTTTTTCGTTGCGACGGGATCTTCTCATCAAATTTCAATCACCAGTTTTCTCCTCCGATTGCGAAAACATTCTATTGGCACCCACCTACATATGGAGAAATGATCATCACGATAAAATAAGAGAAATCAGGGCTCGCACGGAAAAAATTAAGTGCTTGTTTTTCCCGCGTGCCGTTCGAGAGTGGAACGGTAGAGAGACAGCATGAAGGTCGTTCATTGCACCCTCTGCCAGACACTTTATTGTGAATAGCAGCGTAATCATGTAGATGTAGATGTAGAAGTCATAGCACAAAGGCTGAAGTTTCGAAGTGTTCACCAGCTGGCTCAGTTCCTGCTGTGTCTGATCTTTTTTTTCGCCTTCGTTGTTTCTAAAAAGTTCTGTGACTTACTTACAGGTACGCATCCGACAGAATGCTTACCAATGTGTTCCAAAACGCCGCGCATAAAAACGGTGTGTCATGTCCTTAGTGTTTTCGATCGACTTTGGTCTAGGAACCATTTGTCTACCCATCAGAGGGATCGCCTTAACTTCATTATCCTACATGCGGGTTCAAAGTTCAGCGTCGGTAAATGAAAAAAATCGGTTGGTTCCTTCTGACTTTCAGGTGTTCGAAACTGGCCTTGATAGGACTTATGAAAGTACTATTACGTCATGGACGATTCCTCGGAGAACTGCACAAAGAGGACTTTTTTTACTAAATTTTCGCTGTCACCAGTGCATCAAAACACAGTCCAGGATTCCAGAGACGAATATGCACAGAAACTGCCTGAAATTTTTTCGATGTGTGTCTAAGATGCCGGTCCAAAACGAACTTGAAAATTTTCTTCGTATCCTCATCCGTTCCAGAAATGGTTCAAAAGGCTCTGAGCCCTATGAGACTTAACATCTGAGGTCATCAGTCCCCTTGAACTTATAAATACTTTAAACCTAACTAACCTAAGGACATCACTCACGTCCATGCCCGAGGCAGGATTCGAACCTGCGACCGTATCAGTCGCGCAGTTCCGGACTGAAGCGCCTAGAACCGCTCGGCCACGGCGGCTGGCTCGTCCGATCCCAAGGTACATGTGCTCACAGCAATTCTACTCGCGCACGTAAAATCTCGTGTGAGGCAGAATCTGAATAATAAATAAGTACAGCATATTGCTCCAATTGTAACAGTATATTCTTTAGGCATTTATCTACAAGAGTCATCTCACCGTTTTCAAAAATCATTATCTTTCATCAATAAACACACCAAAACTTGCTGTTTGGTTTCCGGAATGAGATTTTCACTCTGCAGCGGAGTGTCCCCTGATATGAAACTTCAATGCAGATTAAAACTTTGTGCCGGACTGAGACTCAAACTCGGGACCTTTGCCTTTTGGATTTCAAAAGTCAGCAGTAGGTTCCAAGACGGCCAAGAGCAGGAAATGGCTGTAACTTGACTATGTATTCGCATAATACCGATCTCGAACAGCCTTCAAAATTTTCTTCATTTCTTTAATCGTTTTCGAGATACAGAGGTTGAACGTTACATACTTGAACACGTGGAATACGCAAGTAAAATCCAGTGTCAGGCGAAAGCATAGTTATAAAGTAATGTACCACGGAGAAATATGCTTGTCTCCGTAATCATATAGCAACCCCTTGTTGTATTACTGGAACACATGGAAAACTTTTTTGCACTTAAACTCCGGTCTGAGGTGTAACATCAGTATTGGGTAGTTGCAGTTTCACATAAGTAAACTATCTAAATTGTACCGACCAAAACTTTTTTTTGTATGAGTTACGTGCCCTGGTGTAACAGGGAAAAGAAGGGAACCAGCGGAAAAATGCTCCATCATAGGACATAAAATGCTAATATCTTCCTATTTATTTACAAGATTCTGAAATATGGTTACCAACTGCCTCATTGTACCTTCCTCTGAACCTTTAAGAAATTTTCCCAGAATTTGCCATATAATTTAATGGCAGCGTGTTCTGTAATATTCGATGTTACGTTCATATAAGAGTACCCTGCCTCTATGTGTCTCTTTTTTTCTCTCTCTCCCTATCGGGAGTTAGTTGTCACTATCAATAATTTACAAATTAGGCATGAAACACGCAAATGCGAATAAATATTCAAAACTCGTTCATATCTGGTAAAACAAACTGCCACTCAGAATAAAGTCGTGGAAAAGGCTAAACACTTACAAAAGAATTAAAACATAACTTTGCAAAGTGTAAAAGAAAATTTAGATTTTAGTTCTTTTCGGACACTCCTTTTGCAAACAAGAACATCTAGAATTAAAGTAACTCTTTAACTACCAACATGACGTTATTAGTCATTTTATTACAACAAATTCTACCAATACCGACGCGTTTTCGAGGGATCCGCCGTGTTCTAATGCTGTGAAATAGCATTTAGGCTATTTGCATGACATATGATAAATGAGATGCAGCTTTCAAAAAATGGTTCAAATGGCTCTGAGCACTATGGGACTTAACTGCTGTGGTCATCAGTCCCCTAGAACTTAGAACTACTTAAACCTAACTAACGTAAGGACATCACACACATCTATGCCCGAGGCAGGATTCGAACTTACGGTCGCGCGGTTCCAGACTGTAGCGCCTAGAACCACACGGCCGATACAGGTTTAATTTGTCAGCTAAAATGGCTATTCATCTCTTCTAATTACAGACCAACTCCTGAAACTACTTTTCGGAGTGTGTAAAAATTAAGTTACTTTGTTGATACAAGTTAATGAACATTGTTGAATATATACATTATTGGATTCAAAGATGGCCGGCTTCAGCTTGTTGTTTTTTTGCTTGTAAATCAACAAGTCCACTCACTTTCGGGGTTGCTGAGGACATATTAGCAAAAAGCGTACCATTTTTTCAATAGGTTTCAGAATTAGTTCTTGCAAACTCTTTTATCTCTCCCTTATCCACTGTGTAGCTCACGTAAATGAAGAACGTTACATATTTATAGACGATGCAACTTCGAGGTTGACGTACGCAGCAGGAAATAAGATGCGTAACCTGAAAATGAGACTTTACTGACGTGAAACCGGCAGTTGCTAATAAAGCACCTTCATACAGCTAGGTGGTTTTTGGAAACACCACATCATTCTTGATTTTTAATTTGTGTAATTTTATGGTAATTTGAATTATAATTGAGTGTTCAGTGTTGTTGATGTTATTCATAGCGTCTATGAGCTGTGGTTGCCCTCCCCATAAAGTTGTTTGTATCAGAAATGATTGCACACAAATTATACCAGACCATCTTTTAAGTTGTGTACATGGACTGCAAGCAAGAATTAACAAGTGAAACAGAACGGAAGATCGACATTTTTAGCATTTGCAGTGCATTACAATAATGGTGAGAGGCAAGGGGACTGGACGAAATCAAGCTCGCTGATGTTGAGAGGCGAAGGGACCCACTGAAATTAAGCACCCCGACGCTGAGAGGTCAGAGACTCACAGAAATTAAGTATCCTTATGACAAAGGGAAACAAATACGTCCACAGCTTTCTCGTGGATCACGCTACAAGCAATTTATTAACCAGTCATTTCAGTGCCTAACAGTAAAAGCTTATTATAGAATCAAAATTGCATAACTAAATTAAATTTTTAACAAAAATATCAACTTTCCAGAACAAATAAGTTTACATTTTATCACAAATGTAATGTAGAACCAAATAAGTCGTTTCTTTGACTTTTGTCGGTTACAACGAATGGAAAAATGTTTCGGGTACACCCTAGGTAGTTTTTTGGCGTAGTAGCCGATCTAAAATGCAAAATGAAGGTTCCTATTTGGAAACAAAAAGTGGGCCTAACTATGGTGATGTGGGGGGGGGGGGGGGAGAGGCGGGGGGAGGGGGGGGGGTGTTGGAAGTGGTCAGTCTTAGTACAGACAGACGACCACTTAAAAAATAAATATTAGCTTTTCAACTGGATCTACTTTTTCGTAAGATGAACATTTTGAGAGATATTGAGTTGTTCTAACTGAAAATAAACGCACAGCAGAAAACTTTATGCGTCTAAGAATGAAACATATCATGCTCCGAGTGAGCAAATGCACAGTGCTTGCGAATTATGTTGTCGTATTAAAACGGGTGGCATGTGTTGTAATGCCAGACAACGAAGAATCAGAAAAATAATTCTTCTGAGGGAGTAGATCATCTGTCGTCCGGGAAACCCTCGTCTCGATAGAGTAGATTGTTTGAGAGTAGTACTTCCACAGCTTCCTTGACGACTGAATCTCAATGAGGTGAGGATATGGCCAGCACCTTGATTTTGCGGTTGTACAAAGTTCAGCCACTGTTGGACTGTGGGAAGCAGGTATTCGGTACGCCGTTCTTGTATAGTATCTATTGTTTTTCGTATGTATCTTTTAGCGAACTGAAATCGAATTTCATGTACGATTGAAACCCAATGAGGTGAGTGAATGGCCAGTATCTTGATTTTCCGGTCGTACAAAATTCAGCCCATGCAGCTTCGTTGCGCTGTAGGAAGCGGGTATTCGTTACACCGTTCTTGTACAGTGTGTATAGTTTTTCCTATGTACTTTTCAGGAAACTATCGAATTTCTACATCTACATCTACATTCATACTCCGCAAGCCACATGACGGTAAGTGGCGGAGGGTACCTTGAGTACCTCTATCGGTTCTTCCTTCTATTCCAGTCTCGTATTGTTCGTGAAAGAAGTAGTGTCGGTATGCCTCTGTGTGGGCTCTAATTTCTCTGATTTTATCCTCATGGTTTCTTCGCGAGATACACGTAGGAGGCAGCAATATACTCCTTGACTCTTCGGTGAAGGTATGTTCTCGAAACTTCAATAAAAGCCCCTACCGACCTACTGAACGTCTCTCCTGCAGAATCTTCCACTAGATTTTATCTACCAACTCCGTAACGCTTTCGCGATTACTAAATGATTCTGTAACGAAGCGCGCTACTCTCTGTTGGATCTTCTCTATCTCTTCTATCAACCCTATCTGGTACGGATCCCACACTGCTGAGCAGTATTCAAGTAGCGGGCGAACTAGCGTACTGCAACCTACTTCCTTTGTTTTCGGATTGCATTTCCTTAAGATACTTCCAATGAATCTCAGTCTGGCATGTGCTTTACCGACCATCAACTTTATATGATCATTCCATTTTAAATCACTCCTAATGCGTACTCCCATAAAATGTATGGCATTAACTGCTTCCAATTGCTGACCTGCTATATTGCAGCTAAATGATAAGGGATCTTTCTTTCCATGTATTCGCAGCACATTACACTTGTCTACATTGAAATTCAATTGCCATTCCTGCACCATGCGTCAATTCGCTGCAGATCCTCCTGCATTTCAGTACAATTTTCCATTTTTACAACCTCTCGATATACCATAGCATCATCCGCAAAAAGCCTCAGTGAACTTCCGATGTCATCTACAAGGTCATTTATGTATATTGTGAATAGCAACGGTCCTACGACACTCCCCTGCGGCACACCTGAAGTCACTCTTACTTCGGAAGACTTCTCTCCATTGAGAATGACATGCTGCGTTCTCTTATCTAGGAACTGTTCAATTCAATCACACAATTGGTCTGATAGTCCATATGCTCTTACTTTGTTCATTAAACGACTGTGGGGAACTGTATCGAACGCCTTACGGAAGTCAAGAAACACGGCATCTACCTGGGAACCCGTGTCTATGGCCCTCTGAGTCTCGTGGACGAATAGCGAGAGCTGGGATTCACACGACCGTCTTTTTAGAAACCCATGCTGATTCCTACAGAGTAGATTTCTAGTCTCCAGAAAAGTCATTATTCTCGAACATAATACGAGTTCCAAAATTCTACAACTGATCGACGTTAAAGATATAGGTCTATAGGTCTGCATATCTGTTCGACGTCCCTTCTTGAAAACGGCGATGACCTGTGCCCCCATCCAATCCGTTATGCTCTTCTAGAGACCTACGGTACACCGCTGCAAGAAGGGGGGCAGAAATACTCCCTTCCATAAAATCAGATAAGCTCTGAAAAATTCCTGAAGAGCTGGGATGTTGATGAATGGGCGGAATGTAACACCTACGTTACGGTTTGGTAGAATGACCGTAGACGGTACATCTCTTTTATTTTGCGCTTTCATTATATGGTCTGACGTTTTCGCTTGAAAAGCTCTCTCAATTTGGTGTTTCGTGTACCTATTGCTACCGAATAACTCTTCCAATCAGCTCACTTAATACCTTAGGCTGTCAGCGTCGGTAGCTGCATGGTCCCTGTGAATTAAAGTATTAAGTGCGCTCGTAACGTGCGAAGAACAGCGGCAGCTGGACGCCTAAACTTTAAAATCAGTATGTGTAAGGTTACGGTGTAAGAAATTGCCCTATGAACCCCTTTCCTAATACAGTCAGTAATCGTAGACAGCAAATGATTTCCTTTTCCAAGGTCTTCTTCTTCTTCTTCTTCTCTACTCCATCAATATTGCATTCTTGCCAGTTCCGGTTCACACTTATCACCAGTGTCCAATGTTGTGCTTTATCTTTTCCTCCCATCGGCATGTTATCCAACGCTGCCCTGTAACGCTGTGCTCTCCGTCCAACCACTACAGCACAACCTGAGGAGATGGATGAAATCACGAGGGAGGAGGTAGGCACTGCATTTATTCCATACACAGGCGCACTCTCGGGGAAAATGGCCCGCATTTTGAAGAAACACCGGGTTGGAACTGTGTTTTGTCCTCCAAATAAAACTCTTGTTCTGGTGGGGAGCGCCAAAGTTGACCTCGGTTTGAGGAAGGCCGGTGTGTACCAGATTCCGTGTCAATGTGGCAAGTCGTATATTGGTCAGACGATGCGTACCGTCGAATATCGATGCCGTGAACACCAGAGGCACACTCGACTGAAGTATCCTAGGAAGTCGGCGGTCGCTCAACATTGTTCGTCGGAAAATCACGCACGAGGATTCTGGTACAGACGTCGAGATACTGGAATAGCGTTGTTAGAGAGGCCATCGAAATTCGCACCAATGACGATCTCATAAACCGTGACTGTGGCTGTAATCTTAGCAAGGCTTGGGAATCAGCGATTGGGTTAATCAAGAGTAAATCGAGCAAAAGTATAGTTGTGACGACCACGGCGACAGAGCCATCACACCGACGTCATCTCAGACGCCGTCGCAATCTGTTCCACCGCGCGACCGTGGCGCGGGGCGCGGACGGCGGAGGGAGTGCGCCGCCGGCGGAGGGTATTTAAATTGGCGGCCGCCGCGGCAGTGGGGGTAGACGCCGCCACCCAGACGTCCACCGACTCGCCTCCTGCAACAATGCAGGCGGCTTCGCGCATGGAAGTCGACGTCGGGACGCCTGCGCTGTCTACTCCCTCGGAGACAGACGTGGAAGAACAAGCACAATCCGAGGAAGAGATGCCTACCGCTTCCTCGCTGGCTGAAGAAGAGGAAACCGAGGAAGAGATGCCGACCACTTCTTCGCAAGCTGAAGATGAGGAAACCGTCGAAGAACTGCCCCTTCCGCTTCCGGACGAGCGGAGCGTGCAGCCCTTCCTGAAAAAGATCGTGGCGTCGCTGAAGGACGGGACGTACCCTCATGGGGACAACCCGTACCGGTTCACACCGGCGCACGCGAAACCATCACTGCCTCACCAACCGTGCGACCTTCGCCACACGCGTGGCATGTTGCGTGAGGTGGTAACGAGGCAGGAGCTAATACTGCTCAACAGCCGCCCCATCTTCACCCCTTCCGACTGGGAACACATCTGCCAGGTCACAGAGAAGTGGGTGAAGGAGGAGTGGCGCTCCGGCAGGCGTCAGCCTGCCCCAGAGGACATGCCAGCGATCAACTACTTCGCTAGTTTAAACTCATCGGGGTAGCCAGAGGCCCATTCGAACGAGAGGCCACCCATACGACAACATAGAGGATAAAGGAGGAATAGCAGCACTGCTTCTTAGACTCCATCATCTCCGGACAGAGGATGTCCGTGATTTAAGACGAGACGAGACGAGACGAGACGAAAGAACCCAGTTCCCTCTGAGCAGCCATAGCGTACGGATCTCCGTGCCGGCACGTTCACAGGAGCTCAGTCCGTCAGTGCCGATGAACAGTAACCAGTATGGGAGGATGAAACAGGCACCTATTGCGGAGGCCCATACGCAGCAACGTTAGCTGAACGGTCATTGAAGAGACACTGTTGCGGCTCCTTGGTTCACCTGGGCGGTCAGTTGCTCAACAGTTGCACGTCTACTCGCCCGTACACATCTGATGATGGCGACAAGTATGATCGCCGAAATATTGTGCCCGTTCGACACTGTAGACTGGCAGTACGCCCGTGGATATTTTGATTTTCAAATACGCGGGGAGAAACTCAAGAATCACAATAAATATGTGATTAAAAGCAATTGCAGGTTGTCTGCTAGGCGACTTGAATGTAGTGAATGTAATACATTGTCTACGCACCTTAACGTGACCATCGCCTATGTTAGATGTCGAAATGCAACAATAACAGCTCACAGACGCCAGTTGGGGACACTATGCAGGGCTATGCAAGGTATATAAAATTTGGGAGGCAGGCGGGAGTCCGTTGGCGATCGTGCCAAGGATGGAAGCATTTCTGAAACATCTAAATCTGTAAACTGTTCGCATACCGCCGTGCTAAAAGTATACCGTGCATGGCAAAACCGGCGCCGAGGCAACTGTGGTACACCATGGGCCATGGATGACAAGAGTGAACGACGGCTGTGGAGATGTGTACGGGCGAGTAGACGTGCAACTGTTGAGCAACTGACCGCCCAGGTGAACCAAGGAGCCGCAACAGTGTCTCTTCAATGACCGTTCAGCTAACGTTGCTGCGTATGGGCCTCCGCAATAGGTGCCTGTTTCATCCTCCCATACTGGTTACTGTTCATCGGCAACGAAGGCTGGAGTTTTCACGCCCATACCGCAACTGGACGTCCACTGAGTCGTCTTTTAAAATGAATCACGTTTTTTGCCCCATCGGACAGATGGATTTTGCCGTGCATGGCGAGAAACGCCTGAAAGCGAATACCCTGCAAAAATCGTCAGAAGTGTCTAGCTGGAGGACGGAGCGTTATGGTCTGGGGAATATTTTCGTGCCATTCACTGGGGGGTCTAATCATACTGGAGGACAATCCCTAACCGAAGTATGCATCTACCCTTGAGGACAATGTGCATTCTTACATGCAGATTGTTTTTCGTCGGCACGATGGCGTCTGCCAGTAGGACAATCCAACGTGTGACACAACTCACAGTGCACGTGCGTGATTTGAGGAGCATCAGGATGAGTTGAACGTACTATCCTGGTCACCAAACTATCCGGATTTAACTCCAATCGTGAATCGGCCGGACATCCTATATCGTACGATGGATCCTCACCCGGGAAACTTCGAGCCGACATGGCTCCATATAAAATCTCTGTACCTCCCAGAACCTCACTGACTATTTCTGCACGTCTCGCAGCGGTCCGTGCTCCATAAACTGGTTATCCAGGCTTTTGATGATCATTTCATGTTAAGATTTCAAAGTAGTGCAAATATGGCAACTTGTTTGGAATATACAGAAATGTAAGCTTGTGCTCTTTACAGAACGCTGAAAAATAGTAACGTATGACGACGACATCAGTGGCATTGGATACGAAATGGAATAATCACATAGTCTCAATAGTAGGTACGCCAAGTGGCGGACTGCCGTTTGTTGGCAGGATAATAAAGAAATCCAATCACTTTGCAAAGCAAACTGCTTACGAATCTCTTGTGTGGGAGCCATGACAATTAGGTCAAGTGGGGTTACCCGACGTACACAAAGAAGGACAACACAAATGGTTACATGTTGGTTTCACTCACGGGAGAGCGTCACCGAAATGCTGGAAAAAGTGAATTAGCAGACGTTTCAAGACAGGCGGTAGTTAACCCTTTAATGTCTTCAGTGAAATATCTACACGTATTCTCCGCCCCCCCAACCCTCGTAATACTCCCGCAAGAAAACAAAGTCAACAAGCACAGAGGTACGTGACTTCAACGAGAATGTATCCGAAAGCGTGATACCATGGTAAATGCCTTCTACCGACTGCAGTCCACATCACTGTCTTTTTCCGATTATTTATGCAGATACACACTTTAGCACTGCAAACTATGTGACTGCATTTAGATAAACTTCATACTACGTTCATCTTGACACAGACACACATGTCTTAAACAACATAGTATGTAGCAGCGTTATGTAAAAGTATGTCATTGTTTTAAGAAATTATACTTTATAGTACTATATATGCTTTTATTTATGAACGTGCCATACGCATTTGACTTTGATAACACTTAGCACTGAGTATGTTGTAGAGATCTAATGTCAGCATAAAAAAGTATACATCTTTTAGAAACAAAAGTTATCCTTCTTACTAGTTTTGACTATTTCATGTCTGTAATTAAGATAACATAACACATTACTGTAGAACATGTTTAAAGTGTGTCACTGGCGTTACAGATACGATCTTCCTCTAGTATTTCCCCTTACGTACAGAGACCTTTTTAAAGGCTAAAAGTCCAGGCGGAACATGCTGGCGATTCTGAAATACTGTAGAACTGTAAGAACAAGTAAAAAGAAAATGAAGTTATTTGCATCGCTGCTTAATGTATGTATAAAGGAGTAAATGATTTGTAACGTTACCTACGCAGAACTCCCTAGCACTGAGTTAACGGAATACCAGCGCAATCACTGTCTTCCGCAGAAATTAATGGGCAAGGAAGCACGATGCCGTAAGAAAAGAAAGTCATTGCCCCGACACACGTATTCGTATTTCATTTTCTTTGAAGTTGAAACGTCCCCTTTGAACAATTATACATGACTGTGCTTAAACTGACTCACAATATTTTTAGCGCAACGCAATCTGACTTTCAAAAATCCGTACAAAAACTACTGAAGGCACTAACTACTGATAGGCATAGTTAGCAAATGAAAGATTTTGATACAGAACAAACAATGTATTTACCTTAATAGTGTTCAAAAGTCATACTATAAATAGCAGTTCATGACATCCAGTCTTACAAATTTCAAAACTCCGCCATTTCTTTCCCCACATCCACCACTGCTGGCGGTTCACCTCCAACTGCCCAACGCTACTCGCTGCTAACATCCAGGTGCCCAACACTACAATGGCAAACAACAATGCAAACTAGCCACAGACTGCGCACAGCACAGCCAGTGATTCGTTACCAATAACAAAACCTAAACAGCCTACTTAAAAAGTGAGTTGCAAATTAAAATGGTTAAAGTGTGTCCTTCAGACTCTGGGACGGTGACTATTTGTTCGCAGAGATCATGACGAGTCCCAGCAGATTCTAATATGTCGTCGGTCCCTTGTTTCTACAATACTCTTTCCTGTCATAGAAACGAAACAGAGTTTGTGGATGTGTTTACTACGGCCACTTACCCAATACTTCTGCAGATGATGGCAGGCGATGTATAAGGATGTGCTGAAAAGTTATGCCTGAGAATTTTTTACGTGAAAGCTCTTTAAGCTTTTCAAATAAAACAAACGTTCTTAGCATTCTACGTCTTTATTCTTCATGTCTACAAATTTATTTCATTCATAGTCACCCTCGCTATGAACACATCTCTCCCAATGAGAAAGCAAATTGTTGAATCCTTCACTGTAGAACGTTTGGATTTGATGACAAAGCTACAACTCTCCTCTGCGTGGACCGCCAAATCACTATCAGAGTGAAGTTTCCGAAGGTTTTCTTTAACTTTTGGTGACAGATGAACATCGGGAGGGTCAAGGTGTCGGGCCAGAATTTTGGCTTAGGCCCAACTCATCCCAATCAGCATAGCAGACCAATGGGATCGCAGTTTGTCTGTGGACAGCCAAGAACTGGAAACCTTCTCCAAAGCTGATGCACCCAGGAGCGAAGGACTAACAATCAGCGTAGAATGTGGTACTGTATGGACACAAGCAACCCAGTGCGGCGATTGGTGACTTTCCCTGTGCGAGAGGATGGCGATTCCAGTGGACACATAGTCACGGGCTTTCACATTACAAGAGGAAAACTATCATGACGCTTTAGTGACTGGCAGCAACGACAACATCGTGTGCAGTTAAGAGTGCAAGGTGTGCATTCTCTATGAAAAATTGTCGTTAATATTGCACACGGAAAGTCTGTGTGTTCAGCGCGGCGTGTTGAGGTTACTCTGTGCGCACATTAGGCATGCGGTGTTTTCTCTAAGCAAAAGCTGCAGTGGTCTTATTAATTTTAGTCTGTGAGCGTGACTGATTTTGTATCTGTAATTGTACAGAAATTTACGTTGTTGTTATTACACCACTATCGTGGTTGATTTATATGTGCTATCTACGGATAACTGCAATTGTGACAGTTGCGCAGGGGGCACCAGTTGACAGTACCACTGCTTTGGTGAGTCGCTGGTGATGGGAGTGCTCTTAGATCTAGATTCAGTTGAGCACTAATGTCAGTAGGTCCTAATTAAGTCAAAGATTTGTCTACTTATTTTATTTCCAATGGCCGTTTTGGTGTGTGTGGTCAATGATCATATATTGTGCACTACTGTTGATGTCGGTTCATTTTCGTTACTAGGATGAAGTGTAATTTAAATATTGTCGTATTGTCCTGTATTCTTATCCTTCGATTTCATGTCCTGCCTCCAAGAACTGATATTGGACCTCAGATAAAGTTTAGTTCTATTACTTACTGTCAAGGAGAATCTGATGTGTTTAATAAATTCCAGAATGAAATATTACTTATAAAACTGAGCTACCACCTGCACAACCCTCCAATTCGCGCCCCACTCTATCCAACTCCTACCTACATCATGGTCTCTCTGTATATCCGAGGTTGAATAAGAATATGACTATTGCCAACACAGTCTCGTGGTCGAAGAAACCAAGTCCAGTTTCAGCCGATGGTAGTATTATTGGACCATTACTGTTATTTAAAAACATACGTGTTCTGCTGAATACCGCCAGACGATCGTGGAGGATTCGTGGAGATGGTGTAGTAGGGAAGTCGTATTGGCAGAAATTGTAGCGAAGGCCTACAGAGAATCGAGACTTACTGAGGGGATTCGCAGTTGACTATCAGCATAAGAAATCTAAAAAAATGGCAGAAGGATGGAATGGGAAGGGATGGACCAATTTCCTAATTTCATCGTTCGTCGCACGTAAATCCACTAGATCTTAATTTGTGAGAGCGGTGGAAAACTCTTGTGTATCCAATTTCGGCGCAAGAGGAAAAGTGTCTCTGCGCAAATGTCATAACAAGCTACAAAACCACATGCAGTACCCCAGGGATAAAGGGATTCGCTATAATGACGGTATCATGCACGTATGAATCTTAGCGGAGGGCATTTTGAAACTTGAATATAAGAAATCCCGCGTGGGATTAACCGAGCGGTCTGAGGCGCTGCAGTCATGGACTGTGCGGCTGGTCCGGGCGGAGGTTCGAGTTCTCACTCGGGCATGGGTGTGTGTGTTTGTTCTTAGAATAATTTAGCAGTTAAGTCCCATAAGATTTCACACACACATATATAAGAAATAATTTCATGTGATATGCTGGTACATTCTGTTCCTATGAGATTCCCGTTAGTAACGTACTCTCAAGAGTTGTAGAAAGTAGAGCATTTCTGAATGCATGCTTACTTCTATGTTTGAGCAATGTGTTCCGAATATTTCGCAGTATCTGTTTCAAATGTAGACCAATTAATCCTCAGTTGACAGAAATACAGTGAAGCCCCAAAGAACCTGGTATACACATGAGAATATAGCGATATGTAAACAGGCAGAATACGGCCCTGCGGTTACTAACGCCTATGTAACTGGTGCAGTTGTTAGGTCGGTTACTGTTTCTACAGTAGCAGGTTATCAAGATTTAATTGAGTTTGAACGAGGTGTTATCGTCAGCGCACGAGAGATGAGACACAGCATCTCCGAGGTAGCGATGAAATGGAGATTTTCCCATACGACTACTTCACGAGTGTACCGTGAATATCATAAATCTGGAAAAACATCAAGTCTCCGACATCGCTGCCGGCGGAAAAAGATTCTGCAAGAACGGGACCAACGACGACTGAACAGAGTAGTTCAAGGTGAAACACGTGCAACCCTTCCGCAAATTGCACCGGATGTTAGTGCTGGGCCATCAAAAAGTGTCAACGTGTGAACTTGTCAACCAATCATCATCGATGTGGGCTTTCAGAGCCGAAGGTCCATTCATGTACCCTTGAAGACTGCACAACACAAAGCTTTATGCCTCACGTAGGCCAGTCAACACCGACATTGGACTGTTGATGACTGGAAACGTGTTGCCTGTTCAGATGAGGTTTCAGATTGTACGGAGGGGATGGATGTGTACGGGTATGGAGACAACCTCATGAATGCAAGGACCCTGCATGTCAGCAGGGGGCTGTCGAAGCTAATGGAAGCCCTGTAATGGTGTGGGGCGTGGGCATTTGGAGTGATATGCGACACCTGATACGTCTAGATACGACTTTGACAGGTGACACGTACATACGAATCCTGTCTGATCACCTACATCCATTCATGTCCATCGTGCATTCCGACGGACTTGGGCAATCCGACACCCCACACGTCCAGAATTGCTACAGAATGTCACCAGGGACACTCATCTGAGTTTAAACACTTCCGGTGCCCACCAGATTCTCCATACATGAACATTATTGAGCTTATCTGAGATGCCTTACAACGTGCTCTTCCGAAGAGATCTCCACCTCCTCGTACTCTTATGGCTTTATGGACAGCTCTGCAGGATTCATGGTGTTATTTGCCGCCAGAAATACTTCAGACATTAGTCGAGTCCACGCCACGTGTTGTGTAAGTAGGCTGTTTAGGTTTTTTATATTGGTAACGCCGCATAGCGCTCTGTATGAAAAATCACTGGCTGTGCTGTGTGCAGTCAGTGGCTGGTTGGCATTGTTCTAATACTCGCCATTGTAGCGTTGGGCAGCTGGATGCTAACAGCGCGTAGCGTTGCGCAGTTGGAGGTGAGCCGCCAGCAGTGGTGGACGTAGGGAGAGAGATGGCGGAGTTTTGAAATTTGTAAGAATGGATATCATAATGACTATTAAGGTAAATACATTGTTTGTTCTCTATTAAAATCTTTCATTTGCAAACTGTGCCTGTCAGTAGTTAGTGACTTCCGTAGTTTGAATCTTTTATTTAGCTGGCAGTAGTGGCTCTCGCTGTATTGCAGTAGTTCCAGTAACGAAGATTTTTGGTGAGGTAAGTGATTTGTGAAAGGTATAGGTTAATGTTAGTCAGGGCCATTCATTTGTAGGGATTTTTGAAAGTCAGATTGCGTTGCACTGAAAAATATTGTGTGTCAGTTTAAGCACAGTCATTTATGATTTTTGTAAGGGGACGTTTCACTTGTTGCGGCACTCCTGCGTGCTTACGGGTCTCCTAACGGTATTAGGCCGGTGTACCAGTTTCTTTGGCTCTTCAATGTATCATTTTAATGCTTTTGATGCTGCGTCTGTGTGAAACTGAAAAAAATTCAATTTATGTTTCGCATACGCATTTGCCGCAATTTATATGAATCATTTTCAATGAGAATGAATATGTACAAGTTTTCACTACATGCAGCCCTTTAAACATACAGGCTATATTCTATCACTGCAACCTTAGTTAAAAAGTATCTAGCGTCCAAATGAAATTAGTTTTTTTTTTAATTTTGCGAAGAATCTTTGGTTACTAATCTGTGCAATCGTACACCGCGTATTATATTCTAAGAGATAATATATGCGTACACAACATCAAAGGTGAATGATCAAAAGCAAACATCGAACACCAGCCTATCCTCACACTGGTACGGTGGCACACGTACAGCAACTACTGACGAAATCGAGGCTTTGCAACAAGGCACAGGTCTTGTCACGCTCTGGGAAACATCTGATCAAGACAGTGGGTAGCAGTGCGTTTCGAGTACTGCCGCCTGGGAACAGGAAATAGCTACACTGACCTAAACTGGCAACGTGTTGCAATTCCTTCTGCAGTATCGGCTCAGCAAAGACGTTGGTACATGATACTACGTGGAACTACGAATAAAGAGGTTTCCTGACCGACGGGCGTGTAGACTGGCCAACGAAGACAAAGACTGAGATGAAATAGTTCATCAGAGTGTGGTATTAATGGCTTCCTCTTTGAAGCAAGATATTATTTATTACAAACTACTGTCAGAGATCCTCATCTTCATCAGTAGTTTTTCAGTTCTGAAAATATAGGGTAATACAGTGACGTCATCGTATTTTCCATTCTGACACATTTCCCTACATTTCGTTCACGAATATCGAAAACAATTGTGCAGTTTTTTTTAATATCTAATGTGAGGACTTTTGTCAGTGTGATCTGTTTTCCTCAGTTAGCCTGAAAGTAACATTTCTATGATATGACAACAATGGGAGGCAACTTAACTAAACTTTAGTTTACTGAATGTCACACGACAAGATTGGTTATTGTATAATGAAACACGTCACGTAACAATTTGGTGATATTGAGAATAGAACAATAAATAGTATTCAAATGTGGGAGTTTATAATCGCTAGCAAACTTAATCGAGAATGTATTTCAATGGTTTTTTTCTTTTTTGAATTTACTATCTTTCCAGAAATGTTGGAACACGTGAGGCAATACTGACCTTACGACTTATCTTAGAAGAAAGATTAAGAAAAGGCAAACCTACGTTTCTAGCATTTGTAGACTTAGAGAAAGCTTTTGACAATGTTGACTGGAATACTCTTTTTCAAATTCTAAAGGTGGCAGGGGTAAAATACAGGGAGCGAAAGGCTATTTATAATTTGTACAGAAACCAGATGGCAGTAATAAGAGTCGAGGGGCATGAAAGGGAAGCAGTGGTTGGGAAAGGAGTGAGACAGGGTTGTAGCCTCTCCCCGATGTTATTCAATCTGTATATTGAGCAATCAGTAAAGGAAACAAAAGAAAAATTTGGAGTAGGTATTAAAATTCATGGAGACGAAGTAAAAACTTTGAGGTTCGCCGATGACATTGTAATTCTGTCAGAGACGGCAAAGGACTTGGAAGAGCAGTTGAACGGAATGGACAGTATCTTGAAAGGAGGATATAAGATGAACATTAACAAAAGCATAACGAGGATAATGGAATGTAGTCAAATTAAATCGGGTGATGCTGAGGGAATTAGATTAGGAAATGAGACACTTAAAGTAGTAAAGGAGTTTTGCTATTTAGGAAGTAAAATAACTGATGATGGTCGAAGTAGAGAGGATATAAAATGTAGACTGGCAATGGCAAGGAAAGCGTTTGTGAAGAAGAGAAATTTGTTAACATCGAATATAGATTTATGTATCAGGAAGTCGTTTCTGAAAGTATTTGTTTGGAGTGTAGCCATGTATGGAAGTGAAACATGGACGATAACTAGTTTGGACAAGAAGAGAATAGAAGCTTTCGAAATGTGGTGCTACAGAAGAATACTGAAGATAAGGTGGATAGATCACGTAACTAATGAGGAGGTATTGAATAGGATTGGGGAGAAGAGAAGTTTGTGGCACAACTTGACTAGAAGAAGGGATCGGTTGGTAGGACATGTTTTGAGGCATCAAGGGATCACAAATTTAGCATTGGAGGGCAGCGTGGAGGGTAAAAATCGTAGAGGGAGACCGAGAGATCAGTACACTAAGCAGATTCAGAAGGATGTAGGTTGCAGTAGGTACTGGGAGATGAAGCAGCTTGCACAGGATAGAGTAGCATGGAGAGCTGCATCAAACCAGTCTCAGGACTGAAGACAACAACAACAACATCTTTCCAGAATTAAAAAGATTTCTATGGCGAACCCTCGCCGAAAGAAGTGCAAGAAATGAAGTATTCTGCATCAAGGTGGACCCAGGAACCATAGGTTTTTCTGTGGACACGGACGTTGACCAAGTGTACCATAACAGGTCACCCTAAATACACAATGTTCCTAGCATTTTTGCGTTTATGATACAAAAGTCTAAAATTTACAAAAATGTATTCGAGATCTGTTAGAATTCTGCTATATTAAATGGCCCAAAAAGACGAGGAGCTTAAAATGTTTAGGTATAACAAGCTCAATTTTACAGCTATTGAATACGCGGGACTAAGTACGATAAATCAGGCGTTTGTAAGACTTTCGATTAAAAATTAATTATGGTAGTTAAAAACGTGTGTCTTGATATTTGACAACAGACAAATGACATGAAATTAATTTGACTGATGGCCAAGACTTTCTGCAATCATGAACAAAACCACCAGACGAAAGAACATCATTAAAGGAAATAGCCGTTATCTCCAAAAGCAAGCTTTCTTCTTGAGATGAAGCTGCAATAACTAATTATTACGTGAAAATATAAGATCAGAAACCACGAGGCGAGAAAGAAACTTAATTTGAAGAGAAATAACGGGACAGTGTACAAACACGGCACTCGTTAGCTAACGTGCACTGGCTTCCAGTGCAGACAGGTTTACCTGGATTATTTTGCACGATAAATCGTAATGACATGGAACGAGTCACTTTACATTCAAATAGAAAATTGATTTGTACTTGTGGTTACATGCTGAACATCTGTAAGCTTTTTTTCATTATTTTAAAGAAAAAAGATTTTCAGATATGACTTGTAATTCCTACCTACTACGTTCTACACGTTAAAATAATAGAAATTTTCTACAGAATAGGAGATGACGAGGAAATATTTTCTCAGTTCGTTTTCGAATTTTTCTTTACTGTCAGACATTTTATGTTACTTAGTAAGTGATCAAAAATTTTTGTTGCTCCGTGGGTGCACCTCCTTTTATGCTAAAGACAGCCTTAAAGTGAGTAATGAATGTCATTTTTCCTTCTGGTATAGAAATTACTTACCTCATTGTTCCCTTTTTGCTGTGGTGGATTTACAACAAATTTATTGTGGGAATAAGTACACAAATACACTGTGAAGCAGTAGTCAGAAAACCAAACTTCTTAAACAGATGTCTACAGTAAGATCGCGAGTGAGCAACGCAAATTATTCTCATAGCACGTTTTTGGGCGACGGAGACTTCCTTTCTTAAAGGCGAGTTACCCTATAACATTATTCCATACGACATTGAATGAAAATATGCAAAATATGTCAACCTACTGATTTGTCTCTCTCAAAGATTTGCAATAATTCTAAGTGCAAACTTGCCAAAAGTAAGTTGTTTTAGAAGTTCCGAACTGTGATTTTTTTCAATCTAAATTCTCATCAATATGGACAACTAATAATTTTGAAGTTTCCACGTTATTTAGTACTTCCTCACCATGTGAAATACTAATCATTGGTGTAGTACCCTTAGATGTGCAGAACTGAATATGTTGTATCTTTGCAAAACTGACAGTGAGACCATTCACAAAAAAACAGTCAATGATACTTTTAAGAACTTTGTTTACCATTCCTTCTATTTCTCTATATGTGCTTCCACTGATTACAATACTAGTGTCAACTGCAAAAATAAATATTTCTGCTTGTTGTATATTAGATGCAAGATCGTTTATGTATAAGACGAACAACAGTGGACCTAATATTGAGCCTTGGGGAGGCCCATATGCGATTTCTCCCCAGCCAGAATTATGTTCCCTGAATATATTGGTTGAATTACTATATACAATCGTCTGCATTCTTTTTGTTAGGTATGACTTTATCCTTTGGTTGATTATATCCAACAAAACTTTTGTTTATCTAGGAGACTACTGAGATTCACACAATCAAAGACCTTAGATAGGTCACAGAAATACCAACCAATACTATTTCTTTATTTAATGTTTGTAAAATCTGTTGAATGAGCATGCAACTGGCATTCTCCATAGGATTGTGATTTGCTGAGGGTAAGATACCATTTTAGGATACATCATCTTCTCAAAAATTTTTGAAAACGATGTCAGCAGTGGCACAGGTCTGTAGTTACTGACTTCTGCCTTATCACATTTGTTTAAAAAAAATGGCTCTGAGAACTATGGGACTTAACTTCTGAGGTCATCAGTCCCCTAGAACTTAGCACTACTTAAACCTAACTAACCTAAGGACATAACACACAACAATGCCCGATGCAGGATTCGAACCTGCGACCGTAGCGGTCGCGCAGTTCCAGATTGTAGAGCCTAGAACCGCTCGACCACCAGGACCGGCACATTTGTTTAAGAGGGGTTTAAAAATGACACATTTCAGTATCTCTGGAAAATGCTATGAGTTACTGATTTCAGATAAGAGTGAGTTTTTATGTGGGAACAAATCTTTAGTACGCTATTGGAAACACCATCAAAGCCGATGAGCTTTTATTTTTGAGAGAATGTATAATTTTCTTAATTTCGGAAGGAGAAGTTGTGATTCATTCGTGTTTTTATGGGAGTTACCTTTTCAACATAAAGTTGTGTTTTTTCTACTGAAGTGTTGGTCGCTATGCTTCCTATTAATACTAAATTTATTTGCTACCTGTGGCTCACCATTTATAGCCCCCCCCCCCCTTTCAGTTCATCAGTGATAAATCGTGTTCTGTGGCTGGTTGTCCTGACTTTCGTTTCAGTACATTCCATACAGCCTGAAGTCTATTGTCGGAATTACAGATTTCTGACATTATGTGCGTCTTCCTTTATTTTTTAATAAACTTTCTTAGTAATTATTAGTACTTTGGGTAATGTGCATCCACTGCAGGGTTCTTACTTGTTCTTGTAAAAAGGTGCATTTCACATTTCCTTTGACAAGATACTGTAATCCCTTGTAGTGAGCCATGGTTTTTTACATGGCTGTTTATTATCTTTTCTGATTAACTTACGAGGGAAAGCTGTATTCAAATAATGATATTTCATCCCAGATCATCTCTTGTGAACCGTTCTTAAAAACGTTTTTCCTGGCATTATTAATTATTCTAACTGATTTCCAGTAAAGAGTATCCATACTGTAAGGCACTACGTTATTTATTCTAACTAAATGTGCATCATGATGAGAGAGAGCATTTATTTCTGGGTAAACAGTTATTTTCTTGCTTTGACCTTCACCAAAGAAAACGTTGTCATTAACGGCCCTATTGTCTTCATCCACCTGTGTTGGAAAGTTAACTACGATATCAAATTGTAGGATCCAATAATGTTTCCAGATAATTTTTCCTCCGAGAATCACAAAACGCACATTGAAGTCACCAAAGATTGTTTCATGGTTGCTGCTCATAAAGAGTACAAAATTTCTCAGTGGTGGTCAGTACACATTTACAATTAAAAGTGAACTAAATTTCAGTATTAATTCACAAGCACCCACTTCTGTGTGTTGGTCACTACAAGATCTACATGTCACAATATTTTTTGAACTAGCGTTCTATCTTAATATATGTAACGCCTACCACTTTTCTCATGTTGTTAGTTCTGCATGATTAATCTGATAGAGTGTAGTCTTTTATTTATAACCTTCGTAGCCCTGTAGTTATGTGGTACTTAGATTGGTACAAACTATCTTTTCAGAACTCATTAAATTTTCCACGAGACAAGATGCTCTCCTGTCTTATTACTCTATTGTCTAATTTTTGCTGAAATAAGCTAAACTTTCTTTTCTGTGCATACTTAAGCATTTTGTGGATTTCTTCTGTTATTTTGACTTCCATCGAAACAAGGTGCCTGAATTCCGATTCCAACCTCAGAAGGGGTATATCTCTGACACCAGTAACCACAGGGATCTTGCTTTGTGTGAAGGCGGCCTCCCAATTGTAGCAACAGGAACTGAGTTCATATGAGATTTCTCATTGCAGTCAGCAGCAGACTGCTCAACTCGGTGCTGACAAGGTCACACCAATGTCAACCAAGAGTTGGTCATGGCGCCGCAGGACAGCCACAAAACTCACTTTCGTGTGTGTAGCTACAACTCCTATTTCATACAGGTGACTCCCAATACTATAATTGCCCTCCTCATTCAGGTTCTTCCCTGCTCTATCTACTACAACAACCTGATCCTCATTGCCGAAACTTTTGCATAAATTTCCAGTGTCCTGTGTCACCTGGCCAAGGCTCTCTTTAAGATATCGTGCTTCTTGTTCCGTCTGATGGTAAATGAGTAGCATTAATGGAACTTATTTACAGCAACTACTTCAGCATATTGATTGCTTACTTGGAGGATGCCGTATTGCTAATAGATCAAGGCATGACTCCACAGCAATATAATACGTAGAATGTGAATCATTATTCGACATCTCGAACTCAGGTACATATTTTCTTTCATTCATTTATTCGGTTGTTCACAGGTGTCAGTGTGCAATCCCTCCCTAACACTGACCAAACACTTCATATTTTACTGTGGGAAGCGCTGTATAAAATTTAGAGAATAGTTGAAGACCACGAACGACGTAACGTAGCAGAAGAATATTACAAATACTGTCTCTTGTGTGTAGCCTTCATCCTGTCCAGCATGGGGTCCCCTTTTTCAGGATTTTACAAAGGTGCGGGAGGCCAGTCGTATGTGCTTTCTGTCTTTTAATCGTGTGAACTTTGCATTGCGTGGTATTGCATTTGCCTCTTTGTGTATCTTGGTCCCTCTGAGGCATAATTTGCCGGCCGTTGTGACGGAGTGGTTCTAGGCGCTTCAATCTGGAACCGAGCAGCCGCTACGGTCGCAGGTTCAAATCCTGCCTCCGGCACGGATGTGTGTGATGTCCTTAGGTTAGTTAGATTTAAGTAGTTCTAAGTTCTAGGGGACTGATGACCTCAGATGTTAAGTCCCATAATGCTCAGAGCTATTTGAACCATTTTCTGAGGCTTAATCTAGGGGCCAGCCCATCATTTATCTAATGAGAAACCTCCTGAAAAACCAGAGGCTGGCCGGTGGGCCAGCTCACTGTCGTTAATCAACTCCGCGCATTGGATCCGGGTCAGACTCACTCCCTTGTCTCTCGCAAGCTGTTACGTTGGGCCTTACGCTGTACGAACGGGTCAGTCGTATTACTAGAGCTATATTACTCATTACAAATATGACACAGACAGAAACATACTGTTTGAAGGAAAGAACAACAGAAAAAGAAATGGAAATCTGGAAAAGAAGAACGAACTTATTTGCCTCTAAGACTTTGGATGGTGGTAATTTATAAAGCATCAGTCAGAAATAAGGGAGAGCTACTATTAATTTAGGAGATCGTATATTAGCTCATTTTGGAAACTGGGAGAAATGTGTTATTTATCTGATGTTATTCAAAAGTGGTGTACTTTTACACGTAAGGCTTTCTGACAACACTTGTGATACGAGAGGCGCCTGCCAGTAATCAAGACTGTGGAGAAAGCATTTCTAGATTGTGTTGTTGATGTTATATTTGAGCACTCGTATTATGGCGTTTTATTTCTAAGCTTCTACTATTCCTGTCTTCGGACATTTAGCTTAAAATGGTCATGTGATGATAACCTACGTTGACTTATGCAGGGTGATTTTTTTCTACTGTGTACAAACTCCAGGAATTGGTCGATGGTAGGATACGGAACAAAAATTGTCTATTGAACTTAAGGCCGGAAATGCATGGTGTCACATATGGCATATGTGTGTGTTCTTATAACATGACTGTGGTGTGTTGTTCCACGTCGTCACATATATTTCCACTAAATTAAAAACTTGCTTGCCACTCGTGTAAAGCAAAAAGTTTCATTTCGTTTTTCGGTTTACACATAAATTTTATGTCACCAGATTCCACTCAATTTTACTTCCCTGTACACATGTTCCTTTACGACGCATAATGCATTTTTAACGTTTTTTGTGTAACTTTTTATGTAAAGTTCCTTTCATTTTTCATTTTAAATGTAAATCACTAGTTCGAGCTGTGAACGGCCGGCCCAGTGGTCCCACCTTGTTCTTCCCGTCAACAGATGGCATTACTTTCGCCACTCTGGCTGACCAGTTGCCTTCCTCCTTCGCGTACGCTACTTCATGCTCTGCGGCTGCTGGCAGCACACCGCATCTTGTAGTCGTCCACCGCGGCGCTCGGGATCGCAGCACCAAGTGAAAGTGTCCTGGTATTCTTTGCATGTTTCTTTAGCCAGGCAGTCGTCTATAGTACTATCTGGTGCCACTTTGGCACTGAATCGCGTTTTACAGCATCCAGCCCGACCGGCGGTTTTTAAATTTTTTATGGAATTCATCGTTTATGTGTATTGTTGAAATAAAGCACTCCGTCTTCAGGCCACGAGTGGCCTACCCGGGCCATCCGACCGCCGTGTCATCCTCAGGGGAGGATGAGGATAGGAGGAGCGTGGCGTCATCACACCGCTCTCCCGGTCGTTGTGATGGTATTCTTGACCGAAGCCGCTACTATTCGGTCGAGAAGCTCCTCAGTTGGCATCACGAGGCTGAGTGCACCCCGAAAAATGGCAACAGCACATGGCGGCCTGGATGGTCACCGATCCAAGTGCCGATCACGCCCGACAGCGCTTAACTTCGGTGATCGCACGGGAACCGGTGTACCCACTGCTGCAAGGCCGTTGCCTTATGTGTATTGTTGCGTGTAAAACTTATCATCTCCCGTCTCCTGCTGTTTCCAGTACAACACCTGAAGATGGGCGTATAAGAGCCCGAAACCGGTCGTGTTGAAACGTCGCTGATAAACCCGTTACGTTATTAGATTTTCGATCAGATGAGCAAAACTGAACGTACTCAGACATTTCTCACTGTACTTATTCTGATCATCACTAAACTGACACACAATATTTTTAGCGCAACGCAATCTGACTTTCAATAATGCTTACAAAAGAAAGGCCCTGACTAACATTAACCTATACCTTTCACGAATCACTTACCTCACAAAAATCTTCGTTACTCAAACTACTGCAATACAGCGTGCGCCGATATTGCCAGCTGAATAAAAGATTCTAACTACTGAAGGCACTGACTACTGATAGGGATAGTTAGCAAATGAAAGATTTTGATAGAGAACAAACAACGTATTAACTTTAACAGTGTTCAAAAGTCATATACATATATACACTCCTGGAAATTGAAATAAGAACACCGTGAATTCATTGTCCCAGGAAGAGGAAACTTTATTGACACATTCCTGGGGTCAGATACATCACATGATCACACTGACAGAACCACAGGCACATAGACACAGGCAACAGAGCATGCACAATGTCGGCACTAGTACAGTGTATATCCACCTTTCGCAGCAATGCAGGCTGCTATTTTCCCATGGAGACGATCGTATAGATGCTGGATGTAGTCCTGTGGAACGGCTTGCCATGCCATTTCCGCCTGGCGCCTCAGTTGGACCAGCGTTCGTGCTGGACGTGCAGACCGCGTGAGACGACGCTTCATCCAGTCCCAAACATGCTCAATGGGGGACAGATCCGGAGATCTAGTTGGCCAGGGTAGTTGACTTACACCTTCTAGAGCACGTTGGGTGGCACGGGATACATGCGGACGTGCATTGTCCTGTTGGAACAGCAAGTTCCCTTGCCGGTCTAGGAATGGTAGAACGATGGGTTCGATGACGGTTTGGATGTACCGTGCACTATTCAGTGTCCCCTCGACGATCACCAGATGTGTACGGCCAGTGTAGGAGATCGCTCCCCACACCATGATGCCGGGTGTTGGCCCTGTGTGCCTCGGTCGTATGCAGTCCTGATTGTGGCGCTCACCTGCACGGCGCCAAACACGCATACGACCATCATTGGCACCAAGGCAGAAGCGACTCTCATCGCTGAAGACGACACGTCTCCATTCGTCCCTCCATTCACGCCTGTCGCGATACCACTGGAGGCGGGCTGCACGATGTTGGGGCGTGAGCGGAAGACGGCCTAACGGTGTGCGGGACCGTAGCCCAGCTTCATGGAGACGGTTGCGAATGTTCCTCGCCGATACCCCAGGATCAACAGTGTCCCTAATTTGCTGGGAAGTGGCGGTGCGGTCCCCTACGGCACTGCGTAGGATCCTACGGTCTTGGCGTGCATCCGTGCGTCACTGCGGTCCGGTCCCAGATCTACGGGCACATGCACCTTCCGCCGACCACTGGCGACAACATCGATGTACTGTGGAGACCTCACGCCCCACGTGTTGAGCAATTCGGCGGTACGTCCACCCGGCCTCCCACATGTCCACTATATGCCCTCGCTCAAAGTCGGTCAACTGCACATACGGTTCGGTTCACGTCCACGCTGTCGCGGCATGCTACCAGTGTTAAGGACTGCGATGGAGCTCCGTATGCCACGGCAAACTGGCTGACACTGACGGCGGCGGTGCACAAATGCTTCGCAGCTAGCGCCATTCCACGGCCAACACCGCGGTTCCTGGTGTGTCCGCTGTGCCGTGCGTGTGATCATTGCTTGTACAGCCCTCTCGCAGTGTCCGGAGCAAGTATGGTGGGTCTGACACACCGGTGTCAATGTGTTCTTTTTTCCATTTCCAGGAGTATATATATAAAAGTTGATGACATCCAGTCTTACAAATTTACTGTCTCATGGACACACGTCCAGATCATCCTGTCTCAAAACTCCGCCATCTCTCTCCCCACATCGACCACTGCTGGCGGCTCACCTCCAATTGCGCAACGCTACGCGCTATTAACAGCCAACCTAACCAACACTACAATAACAATGTTCCAACAATGCAAATCAGCCACAGACTGCACAAAGCACAGTCAGCGATTTCCGTACAGAGCGCTACGTGGCGTTACCAACATAACAACCTAAAAGGCTTACTTACAGTGATCTCAATAAGAGAACCTTACAAGTGTAGCGGTATTTTCAACCTCTGGTAATCATATTTTGTTATAGAGACTGCCGTCTAATACGCCCTGTACCAAGCAGCCACAGTTACAGTATCTGTTGAAAATGGTTTCCACCTGCCGCAACACATGCGTGTACGAGCCGTAGCATGTTCTGTCTCACACGTTCACAATGGCCAGGCTGCATCCGAATAGCGTCAAAGGCATCATGGATACGCTGCTCCCAGTGTCTCTACGTCTGGAACGGTCTCTGCACACAGGAGACCTTTGAGATGGCCCCGTGACCAGAAATCACATGTCTTAACATCTGGTGAACTGTAACTGGACCTCTCGTCCGGCCCATCGATCAGGGAAGACGCGACTGAGACGCGTCCGGAAGATGACGGCGGAGTGGCCTGGAGTATCGTCGTGTAGCAGCCACAAAACCCTTCGTATAATCAATGGCACTTCTTCCATCGTGGGAAGCAAAGTCACTCGAAAATTCTCTGTCACCATACCATGGGGGTTCCGCATACCACACCACACATGACACATCTCGGAATCGTGGTTGCCTGCTGAAGAAACCAGTGAGAAAACTGCTCCCGATGTGGAACGTCTGTCGCTATTTAGCGCTGTACACTCTGCGAGTCATAAGACTAGTAACAATTGTCATGTAGAATGTTCCACGCGGTCGTCTAGCTTTCCCTGTACTGGCGGGCCAACTGCCAGGTACTGACACGGCGGTCGCCTTCCACAGTGTTAATCACTTTTTCCTTCAAGTCTGTTGTCCGAACATTTCGGATACGTCCTTCATCATTTCCTAGGTCAGACAAACAGCGAAATGCTGTCGCAAACATTGAATGCTGTGGCTGTTGCCACTGTGGCCGAGCGGTTCTAGGCGCTTCAGTCAGGAACCGCGCTGCTGCTACGGATGTGAGTAATGGCCTTAGGTTAGTTATGTTTAAGTAGTTCTAAGTCTATGGGACTGATGAGCTCAGATGTTAACTCCCATAGTGCTTTAATTCATTTGAACCATTTTTGTGGCTGATGTTGGCGGGGTTAGGTCTCCTGCTGCCCGCCGCCCGTTGCCATTTGCCATTTAGGAAGTAAGCGCTACGTCGGAAAGCTCTCGATTCGAATATGGAATCATTGTGTACAACGCTGTATCACATCCACAACAAGATGAGTCAGCAAGAGATGTGAATCGGACACAACATTACCAATTACTATGGCAGTACCGAGCAAGGTAGCGCAGTGGTTAGACACTGGACTCGCATTCGGGAGTACGACAGTTCAATCAAGCGTCCGGCCATCCTGATTTAGGTTTTCCGTGATTTCCCTAAATCACTCCAGGCAAATGCCGGGATCGTTCCTCTGAAAGGGCACGGCCGACTTCCTTCCCCATCCTTTCCTAATCCGATGAGACCGATGACCACGCTGTCTGGTCTCCTTCCCCAAGCAACCAACTAACCTACCATGGCAGGAGAGGGCGCTAGGGCATTTCGTATGGGAAACAGTACCACCCTATAGGAGGAAACCATGCATACTGTAACTGGGCTGCATAGTGCAATGCGTATCAGACCGCAGTCTCTGTAACAAAGTATGATTGAATAAATGGTCTCCAGCACGGAAATCATGCATTATCGAAGTCCATTGGGCTCTTTTTATTCCATATCCTCTCATCGATCAATCCGTAGAGTTTGTACACAGTGGAAAAAATCACCCTGTGTTCAAAGTAAGCAGGGAATAAAAGAATAACCCTTAAAAAACTAGAAAAATAGCTTTACGGCGAAATAAAAAATAAATATAACGAGAATAGGCGGTCTGTTCGTAAGTGCAAATCTATGAACTCAGAATAAGCTGATGAGTGACATTCAATACTCTGTTGCTCCACTGTGCATAATGTAACAACCGTATAACTATCTTGAGATGTTGCGCTCAAGGTGGTCAGACGTCCCTGTCCCACAACTCATCAGCGACCCTTCTCAGGTTAACTACGTGTGAGGAGGGTTCCTGCGTTGATTCATTGCGAGGTTCAGCTGGTCCCTTAGCATGTTCATAAGGATTCATGCCACCGTATATTTCCGGCCATTCCATTCAGTTTATTGCTCCCTCCTGGAGGAAGGTGTCCAGAAGGTGGTTGCAACGTGTCAATGCATTATCGTCTTGAAAGACAAACTAACGCCGAAATATTGGCAGTAGCGCTGGACATTGAGTTTGAGGATCCTGTCCCGATGTTGTACAGGGCTAAGATGTACCTCGACGGCGATGAGAGACCCCCGACTTCTGTACACTATTCCGGCTCAAAACATGAGTAACCCTTCCCTGATGAAACAGTGGGAGTATATGTCCAAGACGTGCAAAGTTAACCCCCGCCTCCACACTCTTCTGCGACGACCATCAGACCTCTGGCGAAACTTGCAGCCGTTGATGAAGAAAACAAAATACCATTAACCCCGTTCCATTTCATGTGTTGAGCTGACCACCTTCTTGATGCACCACGGTTCTGAAGGTGGGGAGAGGGGGCAAGGGTTGTTCCGTTCATCCTAACTTACGCCTTGAGGCCAAACTGATGGTGTAGAGACACTTCTGTGCTGCCTGGGTCGACACAGCCCACCCAGTTTCCTCCAAAAGGCAATTCTGAAGTCCTGCATATTGATGGTTCAGCTAAACCACGTAATTTGTAGGTAGTGACCATTGCGAAGGAGATTTTCAGTTTTTGTGTCTCATGATAGCTGCTGAATGCTTCATTGGTGTCGCTATGATGTAAATAAACTTAGCGGTTTTAGGATGAAATTACGCCGAATACAACTGTTGCCCTTTAAATTGCACTGAACTTCGTCCGGACACGCCTTGGAATGCCCAACGGTACGTGCGTCAGCCTCAACTCACAATCGCCACTGGATGCAGACATGGAGGGGCCTGTGATCAGCACACCGCTCTCCCGGCCGTATGTCACTTTTACGAGACCGGAGCCGCTACTTCTCAATGAAGTAGCTCCTCAGGTTTCCTCACATGTGCTGAGTGCACCCCGCTTGCCAACAGCGCTCGGCAGACAGGATAGTCACCCATGCAAGTGCTATCCCAGCCCGACAGCGCTTAACTTCGGTGATATGACGGGAATCGGTGTTAGCACAGCGGCAAGGCCGTTAATTGTATTAACCCTGTCAGAGGCAAACTTAATATTTTGTCGGTGTCAGGGTCTAGAAATTTGGAATCTGAGGAGCCTTGCTACTTATTCTATCAATGAAGTCAGTGTTACACGTTTGGCACTAAACTGTGGGCGAACACGAATTACATTCAACTTAGAGACCAACTTTTCTATCCCCACCTTTGCGAGATGGCCGTCAATTAGGAGTCTGAACAAGAAACGTTAGCGCAACGCTCACAAGATGATAAAATCAACTGCAGTAAAACTAAATCTGCTAACCCTTAAATAATTTTTAGATAGAACCTCACACTCTAAAATTGAAAAACTATAAATGCGACTGCCGTTGCCATGCGGCACTACCATCGTTGCTACAGAAGGGAAATTATCACCTTTTCACAGTAAGTTTTGCTCAACTGAATATTTTGAACTGATTAATAAACTGGGAGTTAGCAAGCAAAAGGAATTTCATTAACAAGTATTAAATTTAGCATTTGTGATTAGTTTTAGAGCCTCGTGATGGCTGGGTGTTATGTGCTGTCCTTAGGGTAGTTAGGTTTCAGTAGTTCTACGTTCTAGGGGACTGATCACCATAGATGTTAAGTCCCATAGTGCTCAGAGCCATTTGAACCACTTCTGATTAGTTTTAGAGTCTGAGGGTGAATGTATTTGGTGAGTATTCACGTGACGCAAGCAGCGCTTGTTTGGAACAGACTGCTCGTCGGGAACAGTTCTGTGGTACAGTCATGATGACAAAGTGAAGTAGTGTCTTTAACTCTGATTTTATTTTTACGCAACTGGCTGAACAGAAATTAAAAGCATGAACTGACGCGATAAGTGCCACTGCCGAGTAGCTAACTACCGAAGTTTACATTATCCCATACGCAGCATGAATCTGAACCACTGAATCGTGACATTTTTATTTTCATTTCACAGATATCAAGTACTAGCTAGCGTTATAGCTCTGAGACACACTTCATTTGTTCACTATGTCCCCCACTAAAACAAACTGCTAAACTAATTGCGCTTGAAGCGAGACATTAACTTCCACATTTTTCCACTCAATGCACTAGCGCTAGCTTTCACATTCCTGTTTCACTCTATTATTTCTCGGCATTGGGTGCCGACATATTTCTTTTGATTTCATTGATGTTGTATAGTACATATGAGCTGCAAGCATGGGAGTGTAGGTTTGGAGGACTGGAAGGTGCTGGTGGTTTTACAGGAGAAATGGCAATACATGGTTTATTAATGGAAAGAAAATCTGAGCATCAAACAAGACTGTAAGAGCGATTTCATCCTACCCGATCACAACAGTTTAGTAATTAAATGTACTTTATCACATTCTGACATACGAAAAATAACCTTTGATCTTACAGCAAGTAGCAAAATACATAGATGAAATCTGTTACACTCATTATTTAAAAACGAATAACAAAACTGAGGCATACACAAGAGGCGTATCAGAAAAGGAATGAGACAGACAACACTGAGAGCGATCTAGCAACACTGTGTTGTTCTCCTTGTGTGGACCGGTGTGCTCACACCTCCCAGATGCTCAGTCCGAGTTTCAGCTCCGTACGGCCACCACGCGATTTTTGAGAGCGTCATCACTGAAGTTGTGTACTTGTTGTGTGTGCTATGAAAATAGCGCAACTTTGAGAAAACGTTTTGCCAACAAGTTTTGTGTTAAACTCCGCGAGCGTGGCACTCGAAACGTTGAAACAGGCATATGGGAAATATTTCTTATGGTGAGCACAAGTTTCTCATTGGGACAAATCATTTATAGAAGGCCGAGAAAGGGTTGAAGATGAACCTTGCTCAGTACAGCTTCTAAGATCGTCGACATCGCGTGCGTGCTCATGTAAGATTGTTCGTCCAGAACAATCAGTAAACCAAGTGTTTTACGACGATGTCCTTTAAAGGCTCAGGAAAATGGCGAATCGAATGAGACCTGACATTACAGACAAGTGGATGCTGCATCGCAACAACGCACTACGTCACACGGCGACTTCCAACGAATTTTTTACCTCAGAAGGATTCCTTTTGTTCCAAAGTCCCCCTGTTCACCAGACATAAGTTCCCGAAATTGAAAGATGTGTTAAAGGGACGTCATTTTGGGACTCTGGAGAATATTCGAAAGAAAGTGACCGACATGTTAAAGGTATTGGAATTCTGCTATCAAGACTGACACGACTTCGCCAGTGTGTAGCTGCCTAAGGGAACTGCTTTAAAGGAGAAAATATTGTCGTTTGAAAGAAATATATTTTTCTCAGACGCCTTGTACACCACTAACAAACACTGATTCACCAAAGTGATAGAACTGAGTGCGTACGACCAGCATTAGAACAAAGCATGTTATGACAATTATTTAAATTTATAAAAACAGCAGCTGCACATCTAGTGGTATCTTTTCGTTGTGAACCGTGAAAGACATTTACACTGCAAATTCTTGAAAGTAAATGATAACGCAAAAACTCTGCATAAATAACACACAACTATTATATTGACGCACATTGAACTGTTTACATAATGTTGACGCATCTGGTGCAGTAAACTTTACAGAATGGAATGCTGGTATCCTACAATCAATAACATATATCGAACCATCTGACAGATTCGGGAGGACGACCGTTCAATCCCGCGTCCAGCCATCCTGATTTAGGTTTTCCGTGATTTCCCTAAATCGCTCCAGGCAAATGCCGGGATGGTTCCTTTCAAAGAGCACGGCCGACTTCCTTCCCCGGCCTTCCCTAATCCGATGAGACCGATGACCTTGCTGTCTGGTCTCCATCCCCAAAATAACCAACCAACCGACCAACCATCTGACAGACAACCTCAGAACTACCAGCCCAATTAAAATTTAAAGGTATTGGAACGGTAGAAGGCTTCATAATTTAATATCTCAATAAAATATGACATTTCTTTGCATCACTTAAAACACATGCTTACAGACGTAGGTTCCGGTCGGGGTGTCCGAGCGGTTCTAGGCGCTACAGTCTGGAACCATGCAACCGCTACGGTCGCAGGTTCGAATCCTGCCTCGGGCATGGGTGTGTGTGATGTCCTTAGGTTAGTTAGGTTTAAGTAGTTCTAAGTTCTAGGGGACTGATGACCTCAGAAGTCCCACAGTGCTCAGAGCCATTTTTTGAACAGACATAGGTAAACAACCGACAAGCCATACTTACCACTAATATCTAGAAACATGGGCGAACGAAAATGAAGCTTAACAGCGTAAAATGGGCCCTCACTTTTACCAAAAACGAAAGTTCTCGTCCAAACAGGCCCTGACTTTTACCGAAAACGAAAGCTCTCGTCTACACAATTTAACAAGAACACTGGCCCATGCATGGATGGAACACTAAGTCAAGAATCGACAGAAACATGAGAAAGTACGCCAGAAAAAGACAGCGCCGTACGAACCATAATGACTGGCCAAACAGTCACACATCTGATCGACACCTTGCAGTCTCAGATGAGCACCACGTTAGTGTGATCCCCCCACTTTCACGTTGTCGCTATGTGGGACGTGATAGGCGTAGCATGTACCCGGGTGCCTGACTCCACACACAGCAGAGAGAAAATGGGAAGCAGACAGCTTAAACTTCTTGCAATACAGCGCCCATCCGGGTGTCGTATTCGGCACGCAGTGTAGAGGCAATGCCAGGCTGACAGCCTGCACCCGATGCCGGCTACTTCGCGACACCCACGCAGGTGTCGCCCTCCACACACAGCACCGAGAGCTGGCAGGAAAATGAACACCCGGCACTCAAATATACGCGCTCAGCTGAGGCCTGCGCTCGTAGCTCAGCCGTCGCGACCGCAGCCCCGGTACACAGGCACGGAGCGTACACCAGCTGACCACACTAGACTCCCGCTTGGGCCGACAGCTAACAAGTGCGGCAGGTCTCAGTGGCACCGATTATCGGAGACGTACCGGCACAGCTCAGTAACAACGTTACAGAAAATGCAGGGAACACAAATTATACATAGCCTTACAACTATAGGAAAATACTAAACAAATGGAAGATATTCCAATTAACCCGTCAGTACACGCAGGTGGTCTGTTAGACCGAGGAGAATATTTTCACATTAATGCAATGTCTGACAGTTGTTTCCAAGAAGCTATCTTCTCAGTACCTTTAAGTGAGTGTAATAGGAGATGTTTGGTATGGTGTATCTGGTATTTCAACAATAGCACTTCCGGTTAGCTCCAGCCGCGTGCTCTGGTGTCAGTTTATTGTTTGCTCCGCTAAGGTTATTCACGCGTGCGCATATTTGCAGTATCTGCTTAGTTTAGTGGTAGAACAGATTTTTTTTTTCGTGCTTTGTACCTTATTTTAGTGTGTTGCAAGTGTTGTAACTGCATCATGGCTTATTGTTACGAGGCACAGGAGGAGAGAATTAGGAACTCTAGTGAAGAAGTAATGGCTGAAAGTGACGCTGGTGATCCTGAAGATGGAGAAATCGACTTTGAAGAAATCCGGGACCCAGAGTGGAAAAGCGATTCCGGCACCGAACAAAAAACGTCGAGTGATGAATCAGAAGACAGTGATTGTGGCGCTGACAGTGACGTGTTCGTCGGTAAAGACTGAACAGTATGGAACTCACTTGCTCCGCCAAAGAACTCCCGCACACGTTGTCATAACATCATAACTCATTTACCAGGTGTGAGAGGTGCTCCGAAAAGTGCTAGAAATCCTCTACAGTGCTGGGAACTGTTTTTCGATGAGAACATTACACACATACTAGTTGACTGCACTAATAGGTACATTCAAAGTATCCAGGGAAACTTTTCAAGGAAAGAGATATACAACAAACTAATAAAACACAAATAAAGGCCTTATTGGGATTATAGTACTACGATGGTGTAATGAGTGGCCATCGACTAAGTCTACAAGATTTGTGGCGAACAGATGGCACAAGAGTTGAAATATTTCACCTCGCAATGGGCATAAATAGATTTCGTTTTCTCCTTCGATGACTCGGATTCGACGATAAATAAACGATAATGGAAAGGGAAAAAACAGATCACATGGAGGCGGTAAGATAGGTGTTCAGTCTAATTGTTGAAAATAGTCACAAGGCTTATACAGTTTCTGAATACGTGACAGCTGCTGAAAAACTAGAAGCATTCCGTGGAAGATGCAGATTCCGACAGTACATGCCAAATAAGCCAAAAAAGTATGGAGTACAGATTTTTGCAGCAGTGGATGCCAGAATGTTTTACACATTCAACATGGAGGTGTATGTTGGGCAACAGCCTGAAGGCCCTTACAGACAAGACAACAGACCATTTGAACTTGTTCAGAGACTTTGCCAACCTATCCTGAATACAGGCCGCATCATAACTTGCGACAATTATTTTACAAGTTACGAGCTTGCAAACACATGGGTTACAAAGAAGACGACCATCGTTGGTACCCTGAGGAAGAACAAGAGACAAGTCCCAAGGGAATTTACTAACTCTAAAAACCGACAAGAAAATTCTGCGTTTCAGAAAAATTGTACGTTAGTCTCTTATGGTGGTGGTGGTGGTTAGTGTTTAACGTCCCGTCGACAACGAGGTCATTAGAGACGGAGCGCAAGCTCGGGTTAGGGAAGGATTGGGAAGGAAATCGGCCGTGCCTTTTCAAAGGAACCATCCCGGCATTTGCCTGAAACGATTTGGGGACATCACGGAAAACCTAAATCAGGATGGCCGGAGACGGAATTGAACCGTCGTCCTACCGAATGCGAGTCCAGTGTGCTAACCACTGCGCCACCTCGCTCGGTAGTCTCTTATTTGCCGAAACGAAATAGAGTGGTATTACTACTGCCAACGATGCACCACAATGGAAATATTGACGAAAATACAGGGAATGATGAAAAACCAGAAATTATTACTTTCTATAACCTTACTAAGGGTGGAGTTGACGTTGTAGACGGAATGAGTGCAACATATAATGTAGCTAGAAACACCAGAAGATGGCCAATAGTTGTTTTTTTATAGCATCAGGAACACAGCTGCAATAAATGTTGCTATTATTTTCAACTCAAATCAGAAAGAACAACTGAGAAGAAGAGAGTTTTTGAGGCAGCTTTCTGTTTCGCACCTGCATGATCATCTTCAGCTAAGAGTAATGTCAAAAATAATGCCAAGGAAGATAACTGAGAGATGGGAGAGCTTTGCAGTGTGAAAATTTCTGAAGTGAAATCAGCTGCGACTTCACGAGGACGGTTTGTGGACTGCAGAAGCAAAAACAGAAAAAAAGATATATTTGTAAGAACTGCAAGAAATGCATTTGCCTTGAACATTCTGTTACTGTGTGCCAAGACTGTATCGACAAAATATCTGATTGAACGCTTGCATTATTTTGATAACAGTTAAGTTTTATGTATCTCCATTTGCCTAAATATTTTTGACCGAAATATTAAATTTATCTCTTAAATATATTTACTAAACTGATTTTTAATGATATTACTTTAATAACGCTTCCCTCCATAATATACATTTAAATGCCAATTCAGAAAGATAGAAACTACAAGGGTCTGTGAGACCAGTTCCGTGTACTGCCGTCCTGTTTCCAGCTCTGCCGAGTATTACTAACTACAGCGTTCATATGCATTGCACACGCCTTTTATGCATCTTAACATGAATTGTCTATTCGTTCCCAATTAGATTTCATAGCTTCCTAACCCCTAAATTTTCGCACGCATATCTTAAACTGCGCAAGGTCTTTCAGGAGGAGTGGTAAATATTTTAGGAGGTGGTAGTATAAACTAATTCGAACAACACATCCCGTATAACATGTGTGTACTAGCGTAGTATTTGTCGATATTAAGAGTACACCTGTTAGAATACTTAGAGGAAGTGTCAAGGAAAGGCGAATGAATAAGGGATAAGTTGATTTTCATAAAATCCACATACGACTTCAAAGCGCTTCCCGATTCTCTTGACACGACCATGTGTGGTTTGTCTGACGTCGACGTAGTGTACTTTTATGAGGTCAGCACTTTTGTAGCTCGAACTATTCGTCTCTTTTATTTTTTTAAAATTATTATTCAAATGTAAAATTCGCCTTTCCCGAAGTGGTAAGGTCCAGGAACCGTGAGGGTGGACCGGCCGCGGTGGTCTCGTGGTTCTAGGCGCGCAGTCCGGAACCGTGCGACTGCTACGGTCGCAGGTTCGAATCCTGCCTCGGGCATGGATGTGTGTGATGTCCTTAGGTTAGTTAGGTTTAAGTAGTTCTAAGTTCTAGGGGACTAATGACCACAGCAGTTGAGTTCCATAGTGCTCAGAGCCATTTAAACCATTTTTTGAACCTTGATGGTTGTTAAGAAACGTGACTTGCTCCTGATCCATGTGTTGGATACTGCATCAGTCTCACACAGTTTAGTAAAAACACGAGTAAACACTCTAGATGGTTCCGGTAGCTACGAAATGCTTCCAGCCGCTCTTTGATGCGATTTGTTGTAGTTTTCGAGCCACTGCATACTCATCAGCAGTTGGAGGTGTTACAGGAACATTATTTTCTGGACCACGTGCACCATGTGCAACTACATGATGTGGTCGTGTTGATCTCATTGCATTTTGGTTTCCATAACGAATTCATACCGATAACTTACATTTCAGCCAGATTACACTCTCATCAAACGCGTGCGCTCTCTCACTGTTTTAAATGCACTCTATTTCTACATCTACATATACATCTATACTCCACAAGCCACCTGACGGTGTTTGGCGGAGGGTACCTTAAGCACCTCTATCCGTTCTCCCTTCTATTCCAGTCTCGTACTGTTCGTGGAAAGAAAGATTTTCGATATGCCTCTGTGTGGGCTCTAATCTCTCTGATTTTATCTTCATGGTCTCTTCGCGAGATATACATAGCAGGGACCAATATACTGCTTGACTCCTCGGTGAAGGTATGTTATCGATACTTCAACAAAAGCCCGTACCGAGCTACTGAGCGTCTCTCTTGCAGAGCCTTCCACTGGAGTTTATCAATCATATCCGTAACGCATTCGCAATTAATAAATGATCCTGTAACGAAGCGCGCTGCTCTCCGTTCTATCTTCTCTATCTCTTCTATCAACCCTATCTGGTACGGATTCCATACCGGTGAGTAGTATTCAAGCAGTGGGCGAACAAGGGTACTGTAACCTACTTCCTTTATTTTCGGACTGCATTTTCTTAGGATTCTTCCAATGAATCTCAGTCTGGCATGTGCTTTACCGACCATCAACTTTATAAGATCATTCCATTTTAAACCACTGCTAATGCGTACTCCCAGGTAATTTATGGAATTAACTGCTTCCAGTTGCTGACAAGCTATTTTGTAGCTAAACGATAAGGCTTTACCGACGATTAATTTTGTATGGTCATTCCATTTTAGATCACTCCTAATGCCTACTACCCAGATAATTTATGGAATTAACTGCTTCCAGTTGCTAGCCTGGATCTTTCTTTCTATGTATTCGCAGCACACTACACTCGTTTATATTGAGATTCAATTGCCACTCCCTGCATCATGCGTCGATTCGTTGCAGATCCTCCTACATTTCAGTACAATTTTCCATTGTTACAACCTCTCGACGTACTACAGCATCATCCGCAAAAGCCTGAGTGAACTTCCGATGTTGTCCACAAGGTCATTTATATATATTGTGAATGGCAACGGTCCTAAGACACTCCCCTGCGGCACAACTGAAATCGCTCTTACTTCGGAAGACTTCTCTCCATTGAGAATTACATGCTGCGTTCTCTTATCTAGGAACTTTGACAAAGGAAACTAATGCAGTACATCTTATTGCACTATATAAATAAGTCGACTGGTGCCTTCCTGACACCACGGCTGTTAAGCCGACCGGAGTGGACGAGTGGTTCTAGGCGCTACAGTCTGGAACCGCGCGACCGGTACGGTCGCAGGTTCGAATCCTGCCTCGGGCATGGATGTGTGTGCTGTCCTTAGGTTAGTTAGGTTTAAGAAGTTCTAAGTTCTAGAGGACTGATGACCTCAGAAGTTAAGTCCCATAGTGCTCAGAGCCTTTGAACTATTTTGAACCACTGCTGTTAAAACTATTTGACCGCCGAAGTGTTACCTAAACGTATTGCTAAGCAATCAGAGTTCTTTATAGCTACTAGTCAGATCACAAAACTTTCTCCTAACTGACCAAAGGCCAATAAAAAACTTGTGGTATAATGCATTTATACACGCGATTAACCATGAGGGAACAATGAGACAGAAAGACAAACAACGAAGTGGTCGGATTAAGAAGGGTATAAGACACGAAGTCCACCGCCCTACCGTTCAATCTACGTATCGAAGAAGCAATGACGGAAGCAAAATCGTCATACGTTTCGCTAGTGGGATTGTTATCCTTGCGCCTGCGCGCTTACGTTCGTCCATTACCTGCACCTACCTGTGGACTCATTGCTGCAGACCACTGGCAGCGAAGCCTAGCAGATACCCACCGTACGTACAGGTTGCATACGACGTAACTACTCTAAGATCCCGGAAAAGGTCTTAATTTGGAATGAAAGGTGGAAATACTGCCAAAGCTTCGGTATATTCTGCACCTTACGGTATACACGTTCACTGCCAAGCACGTTCTAACCTTAACTCAGTCACTGCTGAGCTGAAGCTAATAGACTTGCACTCAGGAATCATTGTACAAGAATTGGGACACTGAAGTAATATGGAATGATCAGTCGCATTTAAAAGTCGCTAAGGTTATAAGTTCTGTGATGATGAACACCGCAAAAGGCATTTTAGTTGACGAGGAATGAAGTTCCGTATCTCTATAACGGCTAATCAATGAAGTTGGACTGACAAACATAGGCACAAGGAATGTAACAGAGATGAAAATGTCAGTAACGGAAGTAGCTTCGATTCACCATCGGAAGAAGGAAGGACAGAAGATCAGATAATGAGCGGAATACAGTTATACAAATCACTTAGCAATGAAATAAATAGGAAGAAAAGGGAAGCCAAAGAAAAGTGACTGCAGATGGAATGACAAGAAATCGAAAAATAATGCTCATGTGAAACACTGATTCAGCGTATAATGAAGCTGAAACAACCTTCGCAAAATTAAAAGCCAAAGAAGTGTTCAAACAAATTTTTTGATTGTAGCCGCGTCGTTTAATATGCCCCATGATACTGCACCTGGGCCAGTCACCTACAGGTGAGATGACCGGTATCTGCCCAGTTGAAGTACCATGGGGTGTATTAAACGACGTTAGGCTGTAAGCCCGAAATTTATTTCAACATCCACTTCGTCTGGAAAATTTTAAAATTCACAAAATAAGTATTTCAGCATTAAGAGTTCAAAGGAAATTCCACTACTGAATGCAGAGGAGAGAGCTGATAAGCGGAAAGAGTCGAAAAGACATAGGAGATACAGTAATAGTGTTTAACACAGCTCTGGATGATTTGGGAACAAAGAAGGCACAGAAGATAGATAATATTTCTTCGGAATTTCTAAAATGAAGGAAGTGTCAAACAAAAGAATATTCACGATGATGCATAGAATCTATGAGATTGGAGATATACGATCAGATGTCCGCAAAAATAATATCCATAAATAGGCGCTACAGTCTGGAACCGAGCGACCGCTACGGTCGCAGGCTCGAATCCTGCCTCGGGCATGGATGTGTGTGATGTCCTTAGGTTAGTCAAGTTTAATTAGTTCTAAGTTCTAGGCGACTGATGACCTCAGAAGTTAAGTCGCATAGTGCTTAGAGCCATTTGAACCAATATCCTTAAAATCCTGAAAACAGCAAGACCATATAAATGCGAGAATAGTCTCAGAATCAGCTTCACAGCTTATGCACGCAAGTAGCTAACGACAATAATATACGGAAGATGGAAGAAAAACTTGAGGATTTGTTAGATGACTATCAGTTTGGCTTTAGGAAAGGTAAAGGCACTAGAGAGGCGGTCTTGCCATCGAGCGTAATGACATAAGAACAATCAAGACACGTTCGTAGGATTCGGCGGCCTAAAAAACCGCGTTTGAAAGTGTAAAATGGTGCAAGATGTTGGGAATCCTGAGAGAAATACGAATGAACTTTAGGGAAATGTAGGTAGCATACGATGTGTAAGATAACCGGGAGGGGAAAATAAGAACAGAAGTCCACGTACGAATACTCGAGCCCAAAAGCGCATTCGATAGGGACGTGCAGTCCTTCAACTCCGCTGTTGAACCCACACATCGAAGAAGAAATGAAGGAAATAAAAGAAAGTTTCAAGAGTTGGATTAAAATTCAGCGTGAAAGAATATCAACGATAAGATTCGCTAATGGCCTGGCATCTCTCAGTTACAGTGAGACAGAATTACAAGACCTGTTGAATGGAACGAATAGCCTAATCAGTACACTCTATAGCTTGAGAGTAAACCGAAGTAAGACAAAAGAAATGAGGAGTAGGAAAAATGGCGTTAGGGAATAAGTTTAATGTTAAAACTGATGCATACGATATAGGCAATGGTAAGGAGTTACACACCTTGGAAGCAAAATAAAACTTAATGGAGAAAACAAAGGTGATATATGAAGCAGAATAGCAGGAGGGAAGAGGGCATTTCTGACCAAAACTAGGCTACTGGAACGAGAAGTCGGTTTAATCTCAGGAAGAAATTTTTGTGAATGTACTGTAAGTAGGTTGTTTAAATTTTTTTATTGGTAACGCCACGTAGCGCTCTGTATGAAGATCACTGGCTGTGCTGTGTGCACTCTGTGGCTGGTTGGCATTGTTGGAATACTCGCCATTGTAGTGCTGGGTAGCGGCAGCTCGATGTGAACAGCGCGTAGCGTTGCGCAGTTGGAGGTGAGCCGCCAGCAGTGGTGGACGTGGGGAGAGAGATGGCGGAGTTTTGAAATTTGTAAGAATTGGTGTCATGAACTGCTATATATATTATGACTAGTGAGGTAAATACATTGTTTGTTCTCTATTAAAATCTTTCATTTGCTAACTATGCCTATCAGTAGTTAGTGCCTTCAGTAGTTTGAATCTTTTATTTAGCTGGCAGTAGTGGCGCTCGCTGTATTGCAGTAGCTTGAGTAACGAAGATTTTTGTGAGTTAAGTGATTTGTGAAACGTATAGGTTAATGCTAGTCAGGGCCATTCTTTCGTAGGGATTTTTGGAAGTCAGATTGCGTTGCGCTTAAAAATATTGTGTTTCAGTTTAAGCACAGTCTTGTAATAATTTTTCTAAGGGGACGTTTCATATAGACCAGTCTTATATAATTGTTCTAAGGGGACGTTTCATATGGCGACCCTGCCACGCAAATTCTTGACCTGTGAAATTTTTTATATGAGACTGCCACTGTAGCGGAAACTGGTGTCGTAAATATTTCGGTAAGAAACTTAAGTGACCACCTGCACATACTGCGTCGTGGGCGCCCAGCTGGGCGACAGCCACCAGGAAACAAGCCATTAGTGTGTGCCTTTCAGAGGCACAAGAAAAAAAAAGGGAGGCCATTATCCTCGCTATTGACATTCCTTTGCAGAAAGCGTCGCAAAAACGACACGCTCATTACTTGGAAAAGATACTTATTTACTTCTGCACACCTGATAATGACAAGCGTCTTTCTACGAGAATTGAGAGAATTTCTACTAACTTATGAAATGCCACATCGCTATTGAATGATATTTTTATGCTTTTTACATAAATGCTTATTTCATTTGATATCTGTTTTCCAGCTGTGTTGCAGCATTGGTTTTATAAATTAAAATTAAATGCATTTGCTAATGTGAACACTTTCTGTCAACAGATCTATTAAATAATCATTTTATGATCCACGTTCTTCGAAAAAGGAGCACTTGGAAAGGAAAGAACAATAAGAAGGGATTAATAACAGTTACTGCATACTTAATTTTCTTTTCAACTACTTGGTAATATCTTTTGTAGAATTAGTTTTGTGGTGCACCACTTTAATGACATAGATATTAATATGTGAATAGACATTTCCCTTTTCTGCATTGTTGTCTTTACTGTAATATTTTTCTGCTTGAGCTTTGTCATGTTTAGTTATAAGCTATTGCATTTGCTGCTGCTGTGTGCCAGGCGTAATGTTACTGAATTTGACTTTGTACTACTCTGTTAAGCCAGTTTTACTAGGGATTCGTTTTTCTTGTTTGCTACACAGCGCCTTATATTAGTTGTAATATTGCAATTGCTTTACCAATTTCCATTGTTTGGGACATTGCTGTTTGTATTAATTTGTTTTATGCTGCTGCTTTGCCTCGTCCCTTAGTTTAGCATCTGAGCTCAGTAGATTTAAGTTAGCTTAAGAGGGGGTAGCCTATATAAGAGAATGATTTGCGATGGATTGGAAGAAATGCATTGAGAAGTTATACGAAAAAAGTACAGAAATCAGGTATAGATAGGACATTTGGAAATAATGACGAACGAAGGGAGATCTCCGAGAAGTAAAGAAAGTTTTGTTTGCAAAATACTGCAGTAAAACAAACCCTGTCCTTTCCTTGTGTTATCCCACTATGTGTTTGTGTACCCTTGTGTATTTATGTTCTTCCTATCTTTATATGTTCATCTGATAAGACTTATGTTGTAGAATTTTCTAATATTCAGCTACATTCACTATGATGAGGAATACTGTTATCCTCAAATATAATTTGCATTAATAACATGTTATTTACTTTGTAAAGATGTTTACACATTATTTATTCTGTTTTGTTCTAATGCTCATGTGTGAAGTCGATGTTTCAAAAGTTATTCTGATCTTTTATGTATGTACTTATAATTTTTGTAACACTGATGTATTTGCTATTTCGATTCTTTTGTAAAGCCTGTACTACTGCAAATGTTATCTGTATTGTTATGTTCTTTAAAGATGTATTTTGTACCTTTGTTATTGCATTCTTATGTTATAAAATTGTAATTGACACCAGTTCATCAAATTAAGTAACTTGTAAATTACATTTCACTGCACATGTTTCTGTTGGTCATAGAATATGGACAATATGTGAGAAGTAGGGACTGATAGTGTTTGCACGTGTGTTAATAACTCAGTAAGGGACTGGATAACAGCATTGCTGGTTCTAAGGACATTTCAAAAACAATTTTTCTGAGTGCACAAGCGGTGGTTATGGACTTGCTATATTATCCGCAAGACTCTTCAATGGTGATTGTGGGCCTGCACAGTCAAACAGATGGCTGCTGGCCATCTCTACAAGGACTACAGTGGGTCTACACCTTTGATGACCCAGCAATACCATTATTTCTACAAGGACTTCAGTGGGTCTGCATCTCTGGTGGCCCACCAATACCGTAATCCCTACCAGGACTACAAGGGGTCTACTCTGTGATGACCTACCTACCAATATTCTTGAAAACTTCGACTGACTCTGCTGTGGGTTTGCTCTGTTGTGGCCCATTACCTGTCTGCATGTCAAGAGTCAGCACTGTCTTTCCGTTGGAAGGACAACACTACTTCTTCAAGACTGCATGGAAATCTACTACTTCTGTGTGCATTTTCTTTTACTACTCAGACTTTGAGAAAAACACTGCAATTTTACTTTGATGAATGATTAGGACTGTCTTTATGGACTGTGAGAAAATTTTAGCTTTTGACCAACATTGTATCGATAAGTGTGCGCATTTCATTTCTTTGTTATTGTAAAGATGAAAAAAATTTTCAAATCTGTATTGGCCCCTGCCCAAAACAATTTGTAAATTTTTTTGTGGGGAGCATGGGGGCTATGTAAGTAGGCTGTTTAAGTTTTTTTATTGGTAACGCCACGTAGCGCTCTGTATGAAGATCACTGGCTGTGCTGTGTGCAGTCTGTGGCTGGTTGGCATTGTTGTAATACTCGCCATTGTAGTGCTGGGTAGCGGCAGCTCGATGTGAACAGCGCGTAGCGTTGCGCAGTTGGAGGTGAGCCGCCAGCAGTGGTGGACGTGGGGAGAGAGATGGCGGAGTTTTGAAATTTGTAAGAATTGGTGTCATGAACTGCTATATATATTATGACTAGTGAGGTAAATACATTGTTTGTTCTCTATTAAAATCTTTCATTTGCTAACTATGCCTATCAGTAGTTAGTGCCTTCAGTAGTTTGAATCTTTTATTTAGCTGGCAGTAGTGGCGCTCGCTGTATTGCAGTAGCTTGAGTAACGAAGATTTTTGTGAGGTAAGTGATTTGTGAAACGTATAGGTTAATGCTAGTCAGGGCCATTCTTTCGTAGGGATTTTTGGAAGTCAGATTGCGTTGCGCTTAAAATATTGTGTTTCAGTTTAAGCACATTCTTGTAATAATTTTGCTAAGGGGACGTTTCATATAGACCAGTCTTATATAATTGTTCTAAGGGGACGTTTCAGTACGTTTGAAGCACAACATTATACTGTAGTGAGTCACGGGCTTTGGGAGAACAGGAAACGAAGAGAATCGACGCGTATGAGATGCTGTCCTATAGAAGAATGCTGAAAATTAGAAAGGCTGATAAAGGAATTATGAGTTTATCCGCAGAATCGACGAGGAAAGGGACATTAGAAGTAACAGATAGGAAGATGGAACAGGATAATAGGGCATTTGTTGACATATAAGGAATAACTTCCTTTGGACTAGAGAGAATTGTAGGGGGTAAAATCTGTAGGGGAAGACAGTTGTAGGAATACATCCAGTACATGTGGCGCAAGTGCTACACTGAGACAAAGAGGTTTGAACCGCACAGGAATTCCTGGCAGGCTGGATCAAACTTTTCAGAAAGCAGATGATTCAGACAGAAGAAAGGATTAAATCTTATTAAAGGTATACCACGGGCATCATAAAACCTATCAGTCAAAGCGGGTGTGGTGTAATACTGTCGATCGATGTCAGCGTCATATTGTCGACCTATGCGCTTGAAAATGTTCACACACATTACAAAATGCTCGTTTGTAAGCGACGTGTTAGTCGAAATTTATGGACAGGGCAATGATGTAAGTTTTACAGCCAGATTCAGTGAATAACTTACTTTAGATAATGAGCAGGGTGGTTATAATTAAACTTACGGTACTTGAAAGAGGCCCTATAAAGAAAAAGTGCTCTAGGACAGCGAAAATTTGTGGAAAGATTTGTAAGGAGACATTGAAGAGAAATAACGAATGAACCATTGATGAAACAGATATTAATTTACACATGAGAGTGTAACATCTGTTAATCGGATACCATTAACGCGTTCCACGTCACAAACTTTGCTGAATGTGCCGACCATTTGCATTCACTGCATCCTGCAACGGCACTGGAGACTCTTCTACTGCTGCTAGATGCAGCACAGATGAGATGTTCAGTTGTAGCGATGCAGCTCGTGCTCTGCTTGAAGGTAGCACATTTGGTCGCGCATTCTCAGGCAAGGCAACAGTAATGTCTTCAAAAATTTGTGCCATTGGCCGTCAGCCTCTTCCAAAGGAAATTCCCAAATTAACTATAGTTAACTCAAACTCCCGATTTATGTTCTTCAGGACCGGTGCGGAAGGAGGACGTCTCCATATTCCTTTACACGGTCGGTACTCGCGAAAAGCAACAGCACTACTCCTGTTGTTTTGATAAAACAGCTCTGCGAGTAAAGCCCAGCTCACATTGTCCGACGATTATTGACTGTTCGCAACTTTAATGCACAGTGACGGCTCTGTTGAAACCCTGCGTCGTTACACGAGCATCGGCGCCTAGCGGTAAGTCATGACACGAACACTGCTAACAAAGCAAATTCTGAATACCATTCCTTTAAAGTTTCATACCCATATGATGAACAGTTTGCCGTCTACACTGCCTCAAGGAGCGGAAGTTGAATTATAATCACCCTGTAGGTCTTAGCGGTATCACCACTAGGAGTCCAGTACATTGTGTAATGACACAATGGCCGTTACCTCTCCCCTGTTCGATTCACTCAGACTGCTGTACTATCGCCCATATCGAGAGCTGCTCTGTCTTTCTATAACATTTGAAAGATCTGCACTATTTGAGCTTAGCGCAACGCTAATACACTACTGGCCATTAAAATTGCTACACCAAGAAGAAATGCAGATCATAAACGGGTATTCATTGGACAAATATATTATACTAGAACTGCCATGTGATTACATTTTCACGTAATTTGGGTGCATACATCCTGAGAAATCAGTACCCAGAACAACCACCTCTGGCCGTTCAAATGGTTCAAATGGCTCTGAGCACTATGGGGCGTAACATCTTTGGTCATCAGTCCCCTAGAACTTAGAACTACTTAAACCTAACTAACCTAAGGACATCACACAACACCCAGCCATCACGAGGCAGAGAAAATCCCTGACCCCGCCGGGAATCGAACCCAGGAACCCGGGCGTGGGAAGTGAGAACGCTACCGCACGACCACGAGATGCGGGCCCTCTGGCCGTAATAACGGCCTTGATATGCCTGGGCATTGAGTCAAACAGAGCTTGGATGGCGTGTACAGGTAAAGCTGCCCATGCAGCTTCAACGCGATACCACAGTTCATCAAGAGTAGTGACTGGTGTATTCTCACGAGCCAGTTGCTCGGCCACTATTGGCAAGACGTTTTCAATTGGTGAGAAATCTGGAGAATGTACTGGCCAGCGCAGCAGTCAAACATTTTCTGTATCCAGAAAGGTGACGTCATAAGCGCGTGACTGCGTGTGAGATCGCTCTCCAAGTTTTTATATATTTTTAGGTTTCAGATATATATTTTAACGGTTTTTGTGATAACATTTACTATATAAGTGACTTATTAGTGTTTTCTTCATTCACTTCTGCCTTTTTTGTGTTGTGACCAGATATTTGTGAGTGTTTCGTATCGAGCAACTTAACCTCTTAACCGTGTTTACATTCCGCGCTGACCAGTTGCAGCTGTAGCGGCGCATCGAAAGCTAAGTACTAATTAATTGTTTGTGTATAATAGTTTATTTAGGAACTTTAGTAGTCTTCATCCGGTGTTCTTAGTGTTTTCCGGTGAAATAACTTCAGAAGAAATTTTTGCGAACTGCTTTCAATTTCGTTACTGTGTCATTAGACGTTTGATTTTCTTTCTGTGTTAGTATTTTGTTATATTCTCATTTGTTGTTGATTAATACTGTCAATAATAGTAGTTACTTCCCTTGTAGAGCAAGTTTGTGATTATTGTAGTCAGTTTTTAGCATCTTCTTGTTGTAGTAGCGGAACTTAGATAAGGTTGTTTTCTTGTTTCAATAACTGTAAAATTTTACCATGAGTGAGAAGCGTGGGCTTTGCCGTAGGTTCGTGAGTAGTGGATTGCGGTGTGAGACTTGTTCGAAGTATTTCACTGGGGGAATGCAGTGGGGAAGCCAGTGGGCATTCTGGTGAGATCCTCTCCTGGAACTGCAGGTTATGTAGCAAGAGTAAGTTAAAAGAGGAGCAGGAGCGTAAGATCTGTGCCCTTCAGGTGCAGTTGAAAAACGCACAGGACGAGCTAGATAGGATGAGGAGGGAGAAGGGGGTTGGGGAATGGGAGCTGGCTGTTGGCAAGAGATCTGCTAGGAGAAGGAGATTTTCAGATAGTTTTACTATTGGTGTTTGTAATAGATATGACCAACTGTCAGAGTCTAGTGGAGAGGAATCTCTAGTAGCTGTAGATGTACGAAGTATGCAGCAGACCTCAGCAGTTACGGTGGCTAGGACAGTTGCAAAGTCTAAGAGAAAGAAGAAGGTTCTGCTGTTAGGTAGTTCTCATGGTAGAGGTGTAGGCCAGCAGTTGCAGGACGTTTTGGGGAGTGAGTACCAGGTCACCAGCATTGTGAAGCCTAATGCAGAATTGGCTCAGGTGACATAGGGGGGTTATGTAGGGATTTTACTAAAGAGGATCAGGTAGTGATTGTGGGTGGGGCTGGTAATAGTATTGATAGGGATGGGGAGTATGATATAGATGGTGACCTGGAAAAGACTGGCAACACGAATGTGCATTTCGTGGAACTGTTTCAGCGTCACGATTGGCCTCATCTTAATACAGCCGTCAGGCGTAATAACATGAGACTTGGGGGTGTGCTGATGACAGAAGGCATAAGTCACATTTCAGTGGTGTCGGTGGAGTCTATCAGCAGGACGGGTTTCATTAGGCATGGCCTGCACCTCAACAGGTATGCAAAGGGGTGGTTGGCAAAGCTTATAGGTGACAGCACAGGTGGGGGTGGTGGGATCACTCATGGGAAAATTCCGGTAGTTGTGGGTGTTAGAGCTGTACGTTTTTTAGATTGAAGTCAGCTGATGGGTATTCCTGCTTAAGGGAAGTCTCTCTAACAAAGAAACCACTTTCGACACAGCTTAGGTATCCGATTAATGAGGGAATTAGTATATTTCATCAAAATATACAGGGTGTTAGAGATAAAGTCAGTGAACTGCTTATAGATGTTGACTCTGAAACTATTGGTATATCTGAACACTTCTTAAATAAGGAGATAATTCAGAGTCTTCCTTTACCAGGATACAGGTTGGCTGGCAGCTTTTCTAGGAGCTCTTTGCGGTGTGGGGGAGTAGCCATGTATGTGAAAAACGGTATCCCATTTGAGTCAACTGATGTTTCAAAGTACTGCACTGAAAACGTGTTTGGATGTTGTGCAGGTGTGGTTAAATTTAGTGGTGCTAAACTTCTTACTGTTGTTATTTATAGATCCCCAGACTCCGATTTCACAACATTTTTGCTAAAGCTAGAGGATGTTCTTGGTTCACTTTATAGGAAATACAAAAAGTTAGTTATATATGGTGACTTCAATATTAATTGTATAAGTGATTGTGCAAGGAAGAGGATGCTGGTAGACCTCCTTAATTCATATAATCTTATGCAAACCGTATTCTTTCCAACGAGAGTGCAAGGGAACAGTAGAACAACCATAGACAACATTTTTGTTCATTCCTCATTACTAGAAGGGCATTCTGTTAGCAAAAAGGTGAATGGCCTTTCAGATCATGATGCACAAATTTTAACTCTAAAAGATTTTTGTGCTGCATCACGTGTTAAATATAGTCATCAGCTGTTTAGGAAAGCAGATTCAGTTGCTGTAGAGACATTTGTAAACCTCATCAAGGAACAAGAGTGGCAAGATGTTTATAGTGCTGATACAGTAGACGATAAATATAATGCTTTTCTCAAGACTTTTCTCATGCTTTTTGAAAGTTGCTTTCCGTTAGAACGTTCAAAACAGTGTACTAGCACAAACAGGCAGCCTGGGTGGCTGACTAGAGGGATAAGAATATCTTGTAGAACAAAGTGGCAATTATATCAAAACGTTAGAAACAGTCATAATCTAAATGCAGCAGCTCATTACAAACAGTATTGTAAGGTGCTTAAAAAAGTTATTAGGAAGGTATGCAGATAGAATAGCTAAGTCTCAGGATAAAATTAAAACCATATGGTCAGTCGTAAAGGAAGTGCCTGGTCTGCAGAGACAGGTAGAGGATATAGAATCAGTGCGTAATGGGAATGTCCGTGTTACTGATAAGTCGCATATATGTACAGTATTTAATAATCACTTTCTGAATATAGCAGATAACTAAATAGAAACCTAGTCCCACCAGAGAATCATATAGCGGTCGTAGAAAAAAGTGTTCCGAGACTGTTACCTGAAATTCTCCTCCATGATACTGACAAGAGGGAGATCGAGTTAATAATTAAATCACTGAAGACCAATAACTCTCATGGATATGACGGGGTATCTAGCAGAATACTGAAGTATTGTTCCATGTATGTTAGCCCAGTACTTAGCCATATCTGTAACTTTTCCTTGAGGAGTGGTCGGTTTCCTGACCGATTAAAGTACTCGGTAGTGAAGCCACTTTATAAAAAGAGAGACAGGGATAAAATTGACAAATATAGACCTATTTCTATGCCATCGGTGTTTGCTAGAGTTATCGAGAAGGTTGTATATACAAGGTTACTGGCGCATTTAAATTCGCATAGTTTGCTGTAAAATGTACAGTATGGTTATAGAAGTGGCTTAACAACTGAAAATGCTATATTCTCTTTTCTCTGTGAGGTTTTGGACGGATTAAATAAAAGGTTGCGAACGCTAGGTGTTTTCTTTGATTTAACGAAGGCTTTTAACTGTGTTGACCACAAAATAAACTGCTGAAGTGGGACCATTATGGAGTAAGGGGAGTAGCTTACAATTGGTTCGCCTCTTACTTTAAGAACAGAAAGCAGAAGGTAATTCTCTGCAATATTGAGAGTGGTAGTGATGTTCAGTCCCAATGGGGCACTGTTAAGTGGGGCGTTCCCCAAGGGCCGGTGCTGGGGCCACTGCTGTTTCTTATGTATGTAAATGATATGCCTTCCAGTATTAAAGGCGATTCAAAAATATTTCTGTTTGCTGATGACACCAGCTTCGTAGTGAAGGATCTTGTGTGTAATATTGAAACAGTATCAAATAATGTAGTTCATGAAATAAGTTCGTGGCTTGTGGAAAATAATTTGATGCTGAATCACAGTAAGACTCAGTTTTTACAGTTTCCAACTCAAAATTCAACAAGAACCGGTATTTTGATCAGACAGAATGGGCATATTATAAGCGAGACGGAACAGTTCAAGTTCCTAGGCGTTCGGATAGATAGTAAGCTGTTGTGGAAAGCCCATGTTCGGGAACTTGTTCAGAAACCAAATGCCGCTTTATTTAATATTAGAACAGTATTTGAAGTAAGTGACATTTCAACACGAAAAGTAGTTTACTTCGCATATTTTCAGACACTTGTGTCATATGGTATTATTTTTTGGGGTAATTCTTCTGACTCAAAAAGGGTATTTTTGGCTCAAAAACGGGCTGTTCGAGCTATGTGTAGTGTAAGTTCGAAAACCTCTTGTCGACCCCTATTCAATAGTCTGGGAATTTTGACATTGCCCTCACAGTATATATTTTCTTTAATGTCGTTTGTTAGCAATATTAGCTTATTTTCAAGAGTTAGCAGCTTTCACTCAGTTAATACTAGGCAGAAATCAAATCTGCATGTGGAATGCACTTCCTTGACTCGTGTGCAGAAAGGAGTGCAGTATTCTGCTGCATCTATTTCCAACAAGCTACCACAATAACTCAAAAATCTTAGCAGTAGCCCAAACACTTTTTAAGTTTCAACTAAAGAGTTTCCTCATGGCTCACTCCTTGTATTCTGTCGAAGAGCTCCTGGAAGAGCCAAAAAATTAAGCAAATTCCAGTGTTACATTCTTGATTTTCTTTATTTAAACTAACGACTTGTCGCCTGAATATATTTCTTACATTTCCTTTTATCTGTTTGTACAATCGTGTTATAATTTCATGTATTGACTCTTTCCATGACCATGGCGACTTCTCCATAATGTGGTCCCACGAAACAATAAAAAAAAAGTCCGTACAGGACCTGCAACATGCCGTAGTGCATTATACTGCTGAAATGTAGGGCTTCACAGGGATGGAATAAAGGGTAGAGCCACGGGGCGTAACACATCTGAAATGTAACGTTCACTGTTCAAAGTGTCGTCAGTGAGAACAAGAGGTGACCGAGACGTGTAACCAATGGCACCCCATACCATCAAGCCAGTATGGCGATGACGAATACACGCTTCCAGTGTGCGTTCATCGCGATGTCGCCAAACACAGATGCGACCATCATGATGCTGTAAACAGAACCTGGATGCATCCGAAAAAATAACGTTTTTCCATTCGTGCACCCAGGTTCGTCGTCGACTACACCACTTCAGGCCCTCCTGTCTGTGATGCAGCGTCAAGCGTAACAGCTGCCATGGTGTCCGAGTTGATAGTACATGCTGCTGCAAACGTCGTCGAACTGTTCGTGAAGATGGTTGTTGTCATGCATACGATCCCAACTGGTGACTCAGTGATCGAGACGTGGTTGCACGTTCCGTTACAGCCATGGGGATAAGATGCCTGTCATCTCGACTGCTAGTGATACGAGGCCGTTGGGATCCAGCACGGCGGTCCGTATTACCCTCCTAAACCCACCGATTCCGTATTCTGCTAACAGCCATTGGATCTCGATCTGTCGGTTAAATTTCGCGTCTTCTTCGTGGTGTAGCAATTTTAATGGCGAGTAGTGTACTCGTGACCAGTTACAGTTATCCATTGTGCAGATCATCTCTCAACAGCCTTCATTAGTCGTCAGTGCTGCACTTTGCCACGCTTCCTAGTTCAGTTTTAATTCGGCAAATTTTTCTAGATGTCGCTACTTTGAATGTGATAGTGCGCTGTTTGGAGGGTTGGCTGTGCGGCGGCCTCTTTCTTCGGTTGGTATGCATCCGCCTTCCGTCTGGCGGTCACGCGTGCGGCTGGCTCTGGCTGCCGCTACGGGGATCTCGCGAGTGAGGTCACCGTCCCTCCCATGCAGAGGCGCGGACGCCCTTGGGACGCCGCCGGCAAGGCCAACCCACGTCTGGCGAGTCTGGTAGCGTTCGGCGACGGCCTCCCAGCACGGGGGCTTCCACCCACCACTGTCTGCCCTCTCTCACTGCCGTACCTCATTCTTTGCTTTAGCGTTCCTCTCATTCGAGAACAACGAGAAGAACACATGGTTTCTCTAACTGAACAGGCAGCGGACGTGACACTGCCTACCTTGAGTAGAATTCTTTGGTGTCATGGGCAGGGCTGCAAAATGGTTCAAGTCATACCTCGCCAACAGGAAACAAAGGGGTCAGTGCAAGGGGCTAATGAATTAAGTCATCAATCATCGTCGGAGTGGGAAGAAATTACATGTGGTGTCCCACAAGGATCCATCTTAGCGCCGTTGCTTTTTCTTGTGTACATTAATGATCTCTCATCAGTTACACTGACCGAAGCAGAGTTCGGTTTGTTTGCAGATGATACAAGTATTGCAATAAATAATATGTCGAGTGTAGTTCTAGAAAGATCTGCTAATGATATTTTCATGGATATTAATAAATGGTTTAAAGCCAGCTCAATGACATTAAACTTCGAAAAGACTCACTATATGCAATTTAGAACCTGTAAGAGATTTCCACCCAGCATATGCATAAACTATGAAGAAGAGCAGATGGAAGAGGTTGACAGTCTTAAATTCCTGGGATTAAAACTTGATAATGAATTCAGTTGGGAGGAGCACATTACAGAACTGCAAAAACGCCTTAACAAATCAGTACTTGTAATTCGAGTGTTGGCAGACGTAGGCGAAAAAAAAATTAAAAAGCTTGCATACTTTGCCTACTTTCATTCCATAATGTCATATGGTATAATATTTTGGGGTAACTCTTCAAGTCAAACAAAAGTTTTCAGAGTCGAAAAGCGTGTAAAACGTATTATTTGTGGAGTAAATTCACGGACGTCCTATAGAAACCTCTTCAAAGAACTGGGTATACTAGCTACTGCCTCTCAGTATATTTACTCCTTAATGAAATTTGTCCTAAATAATATATCTCTTTTTCCAACAAACAGCTCAGTTCATACATACAATACCTGGAACAAAAATTATCTGCACAAGGACTTAAAAGCACTTACTTTAGTTCAAAAAGTGTCCACTACTCAGGAACACTCATCTTCAATAATTTCCCAGAAAACATAAAAAATTTTGTTACAAATAATGATCAGTTTAAAAGGATCGTGAAAGACTTACTAGTGGCCAACTCCTTCTACTCCATTGACGAATTTTTTAATAGAAACAAATGATGTATGTATTCATACTATTAGTATTGATATTTCAGCTTTTTCAAAAAAAAAAGTGACATGTTCCACATCCATGAAGATCTCCTCAACACGGATCTATGGAACGAAAAATTAATCTAATCTAATCGAATCTAGTATTCTGTTAGGGGTGGCATGCTGAGTGCATCAACTCATCAACGAGGAATAATATGGCCAACGTAGTCTTAAACATTCTACATCTACATCCGCACTCCGCAAGCCACCTGACGGTGTGTGGTGCAGGCTACCTTGAGTACCTCTATCGGTTCTCCCTTCTATTCCAGTCTCGTATTGTTCGTGGAAAGATTGTCGGTATGCAGCTGTGTGGCCTCTAATCTCTCTGATTTCATCCTCATGGTCTCTTCGCGAGATATACGTAGGAGGGAGCAATACACTGCTTGACTCCTCGGTGATGTTCTCGAAACTTCAACAAAACCCCGTACCGAGCTACTGAGCGTCTCTCCTGCAAAGTCTTCCACTGGAGTTTATCTATCATCTCTGTAACGCTTTCGAGATTACTAAATGATCCTGTAACGAAGCGCGCTGCTCTCCGTTGGATCTTCTCTTCCATCACCCCTATCTGGTACGCATCACACATCGGAGCAGTATTCAAGCAGTGGGCGAACAAGTGTACTGTAACCTACTTCCTATGTTTTCGGATGGCATTTCCTTAGGATTCTTCCAATGAATCTCAGTCGGGCCACTGCTTTACCGACGATCAACTTTATATGATCATTCCATTTTAAATCACTCGTAATACCTACTCCCAGATACTTTATGGAATTAACTGCTTCCAGTTGCTGGCCTGCTATATTGTAGCTAAATAATAAAGCATCTTTCTTTCTATGTATTCGCAGCACATTACACTCGTTTATATTGAGATTCAATTGGCATTCCCTGCATCATGCGACGATTCGTTGCAGATCCACCTACATTTCAGTACAATTATCCAATGTTACAACCTCTCGATATACTACATCATCATCCGCAAAAAGTCTCAGTGAACTTCCGATGTTATCCACAAGGTCATTTATATATATTGTGGATGGCAACGGTCCTTTGGCACACCTGAAATCACTCTTACTTCGAAAGACTTCTCTCCATTGACAATGACACGCTGCGTTTTGTTATCTAGGAACTGTGACAAAGGAAGCTACTGCATTACAGCTTATTGCACTGCATAAATAAGGCGACTTGCGCCTTCCTGATAACCACTGCTGTTAAAACTATTTGACCACCGAAATGTTACCTAAACGTATTGCTAAGCAATCAGACTTCTTTATAGCTACTAGTCAGGTCACAACACTTTCTCCTAACTGACCAAAGGCCAATAAAAAACTTGTGGTATAATACATTTATATACGCGATTAACCAAGAAGGAACAATAAGACTGAAAGCCAAACATCGAAGTCGTCGCATTAAGAAGGGTGTAAGACAGGAAGAAGTTCATCGCCCTACCGTTCAATCTACGTATAGAAGAAGCAATGACAGAAACAAAATCGTCATAAGTTTCGCTAGTGGCATTTTTATCCTTGCGCCTGCGCGCTTATCTTCGTCCAGACCTGCACCTACTTGTGAACTCTTTGCACCAGATCGCCGGTAGGGAAGCCGAGCAGAAACATACCGTTCTGCAACTCGCACCAGGCTACATACAACGTCACTATTGCAAGAATCGGGAAAAGGTCTTAATTTTGAGTGAAAGGTGGAAATATTGGCAAAGCTTCGATATAATCTGAACCTTACGGTGTACACGTTCACTGCCAAGCACGTTCTTATCAGTCATGCACGAACCCTTCCATTCATGTTACCAGGTTTATGTTAACGTGTTTCCCGAAATCTGAACAGCTAGTAAGCACGGGTTGTTCTTGAATGAAAATGCTCGCCATACTTCAAGTTTATCGGTGTGTAATCCACTCAAGGTTTTGGCCACCGATGTGCTCAATATGCCACGCGGAATTACAGTCTTTTCTCATACACAAAATAACTTAAAAAATCCGTCCTTTCAAAGAAAACACGCTGCAATAAACATGCCTTCACTTAAATCACTTTTGAGGCTTGCAGCGCAACTAAAACCGGCAAATTATAACTTCCTTCGGAGCTCACACTACACACGACCGTACCGTTGAAAGGCTATCTCCAGCAGAAAAGGCTCGCGAAGAATACTCCCTTCTGAGTAGTCAGTTTTCTTTAAGGCCAATAGAAGATCATTATTCTTCCGCGTTAGTCCGCGCTTTTCATGACTAACCAATCAACAAATAATACACTTTCAACTGTACTTTTTCCCGAAAAAAGTTTTTAACATTCTGATATTTTGTTTATATTTTACGTTATTAACTATTTTCATTTACACTCGAATTAGCTGTTCATTTATCGTAAACTTACTTAACACATTATGATAGCAAATTTCCCGTCGTCTGCATTCACGCTGTCTTTACAACTTCCTCACACTAGTTCATACAGAGTTCATCAGTAGAATAATCATCCACATATTTACTTTAGACCACATTCAAGCATCATTCATACTACTAAAAGCATGTACAAAAACACTATACACACATAAACAAAACAAAAAAGGCTTCAAGAAATAAAAAGAAAAATTCCCAAAAACATCCTCTTGACCTGTTTCTTGAATGTCTCTGTGCACTACTGGACTCCAGTGGTCAAAATTCTTAACTACGTCATATTTCTTTCTGTTTAGTTCTGTGCGTCACTGTCCTCTAGCAGAGGGAAATTAGAGCTATGTACTTGACTAAACGCAGGCCAATTCCGTATCGTTCACAGCGATTGATGCAGTAGGTTAGCCTCGATAGTGACGTCATTTTTGATTCTTTATCCGAAGTTCCTGTTCAGTTAAGCTTCTGAGACCTACTACCGATCGGTTTTGGATTTCGGTATGGCCCTCTCCTTCGGTTCAGTGCGGTTTATTTACACCTAGTATTTGTTATTTTAAACATATTGAGCGTTTTTAGCTCTTGATTTAGTGATTGTGTTTCTGAAGAATCACAATTACGCGCCAGGTGGAAAGTGAGTTCATAATATCCCATTTTCCTTTGTTAGAAAATGGTTTCTACTGTTGCTAGCGTGAATGATTACAACATAAAAAAAAAACAGTTTCGGTCAATATTCTCACAAAATATCTGTTATTTTTAAGTAATTAAGAGTTTAAAATATCATTAAATTTCAAAAGGTCAGCTCTGTATGTATATCACATGAGTGATAGGTAAAATTACTAGTGACTTCGCGAACTTTTTTCCACAAATGGTTATCCTTTTTAACTATCAAAACTCGTTTAAAAATTTTAAGTAACAATGCAAAGGCATTTTGTGAAGCCTGATATAGGGAACCTTCCAAAATTTCACGCATTTACTGTTTATACCCGCAACATTCGGCAACGAAGTCAGCCTGTGTCTCTCTTGCTTTGAATTATGTGGAATAAAACGATGCAGACAAGCAAGTTGCAGTGGCACAGGTCGTAGGTTCGCATACTGCTGTGTATCAACGTATTTTTTCTCCTCTTCGTGTTTGTAACACATTACGAGATTTCATTAATCGTCAAAGTTAAGCGTTTTTTCTGATATGTTCGATGTTACTTAGACTTAAGAGCGCTTTCTCAGTAACGAGTATCGTCGATTTAGTGACTTCCATTCGTTTAAGAAATGAAAGATGAAATTGCTGTGCGTGAAACAACTGACAGTGCCATTTATACTTTTTCTTGTCACAAATAATTCACCATTTTGTTCCGAATACGTAGCGACTTCCGAGTATGTGGTCAGAAAGGAATCTCAGAGCACAACTTAAATTACTGCGAATGAAACTAGCAGAAATTGTCATTATACTTTAACTTGTCACAACTATTTATCTGCGATCGAATCCTTAACAGCAGTAGACAGAGATGAAAGATTCCCACCACAGTATTTTTAGACTATACCACCACATATGAAACATTTTGATTCATCACATCCATTTTATAAACTACAACGAACTTCTATAGCTGAACCCGCCACACGCTCTCGAAAAGATTTTTTTTATTCAAATTTTGTTTTTATGAGCCAAATCGTTGAAATATCATATAGTGAAGTAGGTTACTTTATCATTTGGATCTCTTGGAGCGAGGCACTACCACATTCTATGTATGTTCTTATTCTTCGACACTCTCTTAAACAGTTTTTCAGATTCATGGAGATGTGTTCCGTCTATGCAAATAACTGAAGGCAGTTTCTTTATTGCCATACGCGCTTTGCTTCTTTTATTTGTGAAGATCCTTTCTTGCCATAGGCGTTTCGCTTCTCTTATTTGTGAAGCATCTCCACAAATAAAAGAAGCGAAACGCGCATGGCTATAAACAAACTGCCTTCAAATTAGTTGCACAGACGGAATGTACCAACCTTAATCAGCAAGATCGTCGGATCTCTCCCCCAACTGGGGAAGTCTGGAGCAGTATGGGCAGAAGCCTCCAACCACCTAGGAATTTTGGACGGTGTAACGCGCCAACTGGACAGAATTTGGCACGGTATCACTCAGGAAGACGTCCAACGACTGTTTCAATCAATACCAAGCCACATAACTGCTTGCGTAAGGGGAAGAGGTGGACCAACACTTTATTAAATTGTTCAATTCGTGAAGCTCCTTTTGTTGAATAAATTATCCAGTTTTTCTGAAATTGCAATCATTTGTTTGTCCGTACATGTACATCACATCTACTGTTTCCCGTCCCATTAGGATAATTCTTTCGTGGCGTACTTTCCCCCTATGTGGTGTACACGGACTTTAAGGCGTACGCAGAACCAAATTTAGACTCAGGTCATAATTCGTTAATTTTTCAGAATGGACTGAAGTTTAAGACAATCATATGTAAGAATCAGGGCGGAAGGAAATGGGAGACTGCAGTACCAAGAAATGATAAGATCCGTTTAGAGTTCGCTAATGATGAGGATAATGCGGTACGGAAAATAAGATTAAGCAGCAAACAGAATATTCAAAATAATCTTAGATGAAATTAAAAGCACAGGTGGTGACATTAAGAGTACAGTACTTGACAAACTGCTTACTGGCTTCTGTCTCGGGTTCTTCGGCCGACGTTCATGTAGTGATTTTACTCGTGATGGCGAAACGTCAGTAAAATCAACAGATGAACGTCGGCCGAAGAACCCGAGACAGAAGCCAATAGGCAGTTTTTCAACAAGTGGCCACGAAATCTTTAACAGTTTTTATTAGTGCAGTACTTGTCTGATGATAGACAAGAAGAAAGTGGAATCGATGGGGAAGACATAACGGATCCAGTATAAGAGTCCGAATTTATAATAGCACTGGGAGACTTATAAGAAAATTTTGGAAATTTGTGGGAAGGTCTTATGGGACCAAACTGCTGAGGTCATCGGTCCCTAAGCATACTGCTGTGATACACAGCAATAAGAGACGAGGAACAATAGGCACAATTAAACGCCCTGACAAACACTATTCCAAAAACAACACATGAAGAGTACATGCGGACACGACGTTACAGACATGCCCATGTGCAGCGTAACAACAATCTCCAGAGGATGGACAGAGATACCCACAGTGACAGCGAAAATAGTGGCAATGAGGAGGAACAGGAGGGGGAAGCTGAGATGTGGCAGGAAATAAGCAAAGTGCTGGCGATCTAGCCAAGAAAACAACAAATGCTGTACATGGATGCGCACCTAATGTAGGTAATACATAGGATTAGTAACAAATAGGGTAAGCAACATTACTTCTCTATTAATAACCATTTGTGTGTGTGTGTGTGACTGGCGGTGAATGGCTCGAACAAACCATTCCGAGGTATTCACCGTCAGTCACATTCGGTGATGCTACTAACAAATCTCTCCTCTATCCTATCTTCTATTTATATTCTTCTTAAAAAACAACAACATTTTATTTATATATCAACCTGAAATTATTGTTATTTTGGGAAGTATCATTCTTTGTAAATGTTGTAGATAAAACAAAAGAAAAGAGAACTGTAAAAAGATTAATTACGAATATTGTAAGATGTACGACCTGTTTTAAACATCAGGTAACAGGTCTATAATTTGGCAATAAATAAATATCAATGATAAGATTCAGTGATGACACTGATATCCTCAGTGAAAGTGAAGAAGGATTATAGGATCTGTTAAAAGAGACGAGCAGGCTAATGAGTACAGAACATGGACAGAGTAAGCCGGTAAAGAACAAAATTAATGAGAATTAACAGAAATGAGGGAATCGAGAAACTTAGAATTAAAACTGGTGATCACAAAATACCCAAACTTAACGAACTTGGCTACCTTGGCAGCAAAATAACCGATGATGGAAGAAGCGAGGAGGGCATAAAAAGCATTCTAGCACAGACTTGTCCAAGAGAATCTACGCGCACCACATGCGGGCCTGAATTTGAGGTAGGAATTTTTCAGACCATAATTTCGGAGCACACCATTATGTGGTAGTGAATCATGGGCAATGGGAACACCAGAGCATAAGAGAATAGAAGCTTTCGAAATGTGGTGCTACAGAAAAATGCTGAATATCAAGTGAAATGAAACGATAAGGAGTGAGGACATTCTCCGCAGAATTGGTGAAGGAAGAAAGATATGGTAAACACAAACAAGAAAAGGTTGAGGGTGAGAGGACAAGAATTAAGGTGTCTGGAAACAGCTTCCATGGTACTAGAGCGAACTAAGAGGGAAAAACTGTGGGAGGAGCCACAACTTGTAATACATCCAGCAAATAATCGAGGACATAGGGTGGAAGTGCTACTCTGAAATGAAGAAGTTGGCGCAAGATTGGAATTCACGGTCGGCCGCATCAAACTCGTCATAAAACCCCGATGACTGGGGAGCCATGAGGTTGACGGTGCTGGTCGGTCCCGGCAGAAGTTTGGCCGTAATCTGAGAGCGGGCGTATGTGTGTGAGGTCGCCCGCATTCACAGCAGATATTGTGGGCTGGCTGAGCTGATACGAGTTGAAGCTCTGGAACCTGTGGCACATGGATTATGGTTGTAGGGTGTCAGTGTTCCTTGAACATCAAGCACGTGGAGTTGTGCTATTTCCACGATGCGTATATAGCTAACTGTGATAAGCAGCATTATATATTTAACAGTGTCTTTAATGTGGTGCTTGATAAATCTGGTATTATCTAACAACTGCCTGTGTTAATAACTGATGATGTGAAGTAGCTGCGCACAGTGTATTATGATTGCTTTATACGATACTGATTTTTTACTGACTGTATGTCAGTCAGTTAAATGGGGTTTTCATATGGTTAATGATGCTGTTACACTGGTCTTGTGCACCACGCGTAGCTTATGTTATTGAGAGAATAAAACATGCTTATTTTCCGTTTCTGATTATAAATTGTTTGAGGTTAGTTTCTGTGGTATTTTCTTGTGCTTTCTTTGTCCGTATGTGGACAGAAGCTCATGTACCAAGGTGTATGCTTTGACAATTTTCAAAAGGCTACACCCCAGCTCCTTGAAAAGGGAACCTAAGTCATATCTGAATCTGTATGACGCTATTTATTCACATTTTCAATGAAAGTATGAATATTGCGCTGATAATCCTAACTCAGTCAATCGATTCCACCCTCTAATCCTAAGGACCCGGCTGCACGTACCAAAATATAAACTTTGCCTCTAATAAAAGTTCAAAAAGAATTGTATCATGTTACAGGCAGATAGAAAATGATAAGAACTGCTTTAGCGCCGATCACAAAATGCAACTCTGGCGAAAGGTAACACAATTTTAAGGTAATGGCAAGAGATCACGAATAAGCTTTAGAATCTTTCGATAGGAAAAAATTTAATTGCATTTAAAGCATCATGATGCACACAACGTCTGTTCGTAAAACTCGTGGTTCAATGTACGTGAAATACTAGAACAAAAGAAAACCTCTATGTATTAGGAAGTTTTGATAGAAGCTCACTCAACTGGAATGTGATTAATTCAAAAGTCCTACTATTCAAACGGATTAATGTAAACCTGATTCTGTAACGTAGGTGGAATGTTACCCATCTCACACAGCCACGGACTTATCGTCTCAACACAGAAGGTGTTCACTAATATTCTGTAAATACCGTAACTACCACCTCCGCTAGCAATGCACTATGAGCCAGAAAAAAAGGCACACATTTACAGCAAGACGTCTGTCAATGTACGAGGCAATCTGGCTGAAATTTTACATAAGTTATACTTAGCTACACCACGCTTCGTGTCTTCAGATCATACGTTCTCCACTAAACCATGCATCGCGCTCGCCCCTAAGACGTTCGCCGAAAGCGGGACCTCGAAGAGTTTTCTCATGGTATTCTGGTAAAGCAGGCATGCGCTTAAAGATAGATCGATTGGTACATAATACAACTTTTCAGTGAGTCTGCGACGTAAGGACACTCGAGTCAATGTAAGTTAAGTTGTAAATGTGACAGACACCTTTCCACATATGTTGCGTAAGTATTCGTGGTTAACTCGACTCGTCTGGAGTTCTCACAATATCTGCCTATGGAATTACATCGCAAGCGGAAATATTTGGCAAGAGTATTGATTGGAGTAATTTTGATGTAATTTTATTTGGAATTCTTTTTGATTTTTTGAATGCTTGTAGGCAAGGGAGAGGTTTCTAGCATGCTGTGACAATATGTTGTTCCTACTTTATGGATCATGCCGAGGTCTTTTGCTATCTTTTGGTAGGGTACCATCAAGGAGGATAGTAGGGCCTCATTTACGAAACTGTCCGATTATTACCTTCCGATGTGATACGAGAATCAGCAGTGAATTCAGTGGTCAGTAAGCAGTATACTAGGCGCACGTGGATGTGACCGATGCGACCACTGAATGCCAGAACATCGGTCCAATAATAAGCGGTTTGTACACAGCTTAAAAGTGCTGTTTGGAGCACCTTGTGTACGAAATACCTGAATATTCGTTTCAGTAGTGCCACATTTTTTTCCATATAGATTTGTGTGAATAGCTGAGACAACGAAGAAAAGTTTCTGTTTGCGGAAAATAAGTCTAGTATACAATAATTTGAACAATATGAAACCATGGGACATAAACGACCTTGTCATTTTCGCTATTGAAACGTCTGCTCCACAATAAATATGGACCCAAATTTGCTTTCCTTAGATGTAAGAGCGCGAGTCAGAGCTTGGTACTGTCGCTACCGCTTCGATCTCTGCGGAAGTACCACGGCAGGAAAATTTATAGGCTCACTCGGCGTTAAGTGGATGCCAGTTGTCCGAGCGCACCGACAGCTGGGGGTCGTATACTCCAGTAGTTAAACTATAGTTCAATTCTTTTATCTTGGGGGCTCGCGAATGCTCGCCCAGACGCGGGAGATTGCTGCGTTGCCAGTTGCACACGACGCACGCGCCAAGAGAAGCAGCGCCATAGTATAGCATAGTTCGCAAATTTACGTTTAGGGGGGAGAGTGCAGTTCATGAAGTAAAGCCACCACGGCCGCATTCACCCTTTCGCTGCTACAAAGACGTGCTCCCTGCATTCCGCGCTGTACGCGATTTTGTCACTGCACTGCTCGCCTGTGCAGGCACATGGTGTTCCCACTGCTTTGACACACTTATCATTCGATTCCACAAAAACCATTTGGCCCAAAAATTAGATTTTTACACATCATCTTGACTGATACCTTCCCTCCTATAAATGACTTAATTTTGTTTCGATGTTCAACGCAGTTATTATGCAGCATTAAATGTAATAAACCATTGCACGAAATTTAGAAGAGTTTGCAGAGGTAAAAGTCCATAGCGTATACTTTCCGTATGGTCGATTTTAGTTGCCACAATGTTGAGAATGAAATGTGGACAAGATACCTAAATTTCATATAAAATTTGCTGTATAACAATATCTCATTTAATTTAAGTACCACATAGGTGTCGTATGTAATATTGAGAAATATTCCGTGTTTCGCGACTGTAGTAAAAGTTTTACTTACACCGGACGCGTTTGGCTTTATTTTAAAGCACTTCAATCAATGAAACACAATGGTACTTATGTTCTCTTTCTTGTTTTTGTTCCACAGTCGCAGTTTTACCAATGGTATTGAAATACATTCCTCTTCTGCAACTGTAATAAGAGACTTATTTAGACCAACGCGTTTCTCTCTTTTGAAGCACCTTCAGTGGACAGTATTTTGTCTCCTCCATTGCCAAGTCACCTTTCGTAGTTTTGCGCTGCGGTAACACAATATTCAACGTTTGTGTTGGCTGATCAGTGTTTTAGCAAATAAGTGTTGTTTGTGTGTGCCACAAACAAAAATTATATTTGACATAGCTCAGAGCACTTCACTGATAGACGGTATATTCAAGTCCTAATGTTTTTGTACATCCATAGTTTTATTTAATGTATTTTTTTCTACTTCCTTTTGATTGATTGAAGGTATCAGTCAAGTAGACGCGTAAAAATCAAATTTTTGGGCTAAATAGTTTTTGTGAAATCGAATGATAAGTGTGTCAAAGCAGTGGGAGCACCATGTGTCTGCAAAGGCGAGCAGTGCAGTGATGACAAAATCGCGCACAGCGCGGAATGCGGGGAGCACGTGTCTTCAGCAGTGAAAGGGTTAATGAAGAGACAAAGCACTAGAAATGTCAAAAAATTTCATTCAAACAAATATAATTCGTGAAGTAAGGCACTTCGATATTGTTTTTAAGTAATGAAGATAATAAGTACCACCCAAGGCTTGAACTCATTACCTTTCACATAGAGGGCAAACACCTTAACCCTTACGCTAACGCAACTCGTGTTGCTACAGAACGACATGAGGACTCTGACACGCCACGCAAAATTCTGACAAACATTGTTGGTATGACTATGAATTACTCACGCTTCGTCGAAGTACAATAAGAAATAAACAATTACCGCTGTTCTTTATTGCGAAAAAGCTGTTCGTGAGATTGATACAAACACCTTTCCTTGCTATCGCCTGAATTAGGGGTCTTATTGCTTGTTTGGTTTAATTAATTAATAGAATATGGAGGAATTGGTATAAAGAATGCTTTTTTCCAAACTTTCTATAAAAGAAAGTCTGCTATCAAAACACTGCTTTTGTTCAATTACTTTATTTATGACTGAACGTTTCTAAAACTGAAGACACTCGCCCATGCTCTGCACTGCAGTCGAGATCTGGCAACGTCGTTCTCTGTTCATTGGCTGACTATGTTTTGCGACGTCAGATGCGCAGAACGAACCTAAACTCGGCCGCCAACATAAATGACGCGCACTTTAGTCATAAGGCTCTCAATACGATACGGCAGGAGAGAGAACGCAAGCTAACAAAACTGTTTGTCGACCAGAGTTTAGTGCCAACATTTGTTCCCCAGAACTGATTTCTTCCACATTGTGAACACCCTGAAAGCCATGCGAACTGAACTAATATCATGCGAAAAGTCAGATGTATAGTGCTGGCACTTAAAACTGCAACAACATGAAAACAGCATGCACCAAAGTGTGGTGTGCGTACTGTAAGACCTTTGGTACACACACCATCAGATTATTTGACTCTAATGAAGTAGGCGAGTGTCAGCAAAATGTCTCGTGGTCTTATCGGGGCGTGTTTATCTTTTGCCGTTAGGTCAGACGATAGAAATGCCACTTGCACGCTTAGAGTGGCAGATTGACGGTGACCAACTTTAAACAGAACTTGATTAATTTTCACACACATTTATTAAAATAATAACAAGCATAAAAATAACTTAACTTGGTTTTTGATGCTATTTACAATTGACAATCTGAAGTTCCTTTGGTCTTGGTACGTTAATCTTATTCTCACATATCTCTGATACTTGACAAAGTGTCTATACACTTCTCTTCATGGCTATGTACAGGAATATGATAATCGTATTAGGCGCAGACTGAAACTTGACTGTAGACTAATGCAGACAAGCGCAGACTAATGCAGACTGACTAATCGGAGGTCTGTACACTCGTTATAATACCTCACGCGTTCATGTATCAATGCACGAGTGTGATCCGTGAGGAGAAAAGGTTCTACGTTAGCAGCAATCTCATTGGCTGTGTGTCATATTAAAACGCGGTTAGGTGGAAGCAGAATTTGGTCCGTCTCTAAGGCAGCGCCATCTCGTAGTGCGGAAACGGATGAGCACTATGCCTGCACCGTTGTGCTTAGCGGGGCGCGCTCTAGAAGGAAATTGTGTATGTGCTGACTACTCGGAACTATGTACGCAACAAAAAGTTTACATTAAAATATGTATCACAAGCTTGGAAATAAACACATTAAGCAATTTAGTGCAACTGCATAAAGTACACTGGTGAGCAAAATTTAAGGGCGGAATAACTTTCTCATGATGTATCATTGCCAAGTAACATGCTCGATGAAACTTGGACCATACATAGAAATAACTGAATTCAGGGGTATGTAAGACATTCTCTCTCCTTTCCCCACATCCTCCCTTCCTCCACCCCTCTTCCTCCGAGCTTCCTCTCCCCCACTCTCCCTTCCTCCCTTCCTTCCTCCCCCCCTATCTCCCTGCCCTTGGCATCTCTGCTCTCCCCCCTCCCTCTCCCACCCTCCTCATCCTCTCTTTTCAGGTCCCCGGACTCATACACGCTCAGAGGACATTCGCACGCAGGAGATCATCGCCATCAGTGTCTCGTGTGTGTGCCTTTGTGTTTGTGTTTAGTGTTCTTTCGCCGTCACGCCACCACCGTTCACCTGTGCCGTCGCAGTCGTCTGTGTTTTGTGCGCCTTGTCAACAGTTTTTAATGCTTTTTCTTGTCCAGCGTGAACGGCATCGTGTATATTGTTTTCCATACCTACAGGTTTTTTACCCGCCATTTGTATTGTATCATCTGTATCTCCATTATGTTTTAAATTGTATCACTCGCAGCTGAAGAGCAGCTTTGTACAAGGTGTTCAAAATAACAATAAAGAAAAAAATATGTATAACATTATTTATTAGCGGTCAGACTAATTACTAAGCTGAAGGATAATTCTAAACATCAGAAGAAGCTAAGGAGGCAACTGGCTGCACAACAGAAGTCAGTGTCTGACTACACGGGGTGAGAACTAACAGAAGCAGTGAACACTAGGAGCATGTTAAGTACAAATTTGAGTGTAGCACTGTAAGTGACAAAAAACAGACAACTTAGGCTGCCCACGAGCGACACGGAGTCGGCGCTCCAAAGATCTGACTGAGAATTCCCTTGAATACAAAAACATGAATTTTTAAAGAATCATGGTGGCGCACTATTTCTTCCTTCCTATGGTCGACTCAACACTCTGCCAGCACTTAACAAGCTTCCATTAGTGCGAGGAGTCACTGTGCATGTCCATGTGTAACCCCCCCCCCTCCTCCTCCTCACTTATCGACCTTAATGACAGTGAAAAATTAAACTGCGTGCACCTAATGGAAATTTGCGAAAAGCAATCGTCACCGAAGTTAATCTGATTTGTCGGTAAAGAGGGAGGAAAGGGTTACATCTAAATGAAAGGAAAATGCAAATAAAATTGGTGGAAATTAATTTTAAGAAAAGGGTACAATTAATAAAGATGGTAAATGTGCAATTGTTATGTTAACAATTAATTGGCGTTAATTAGATATTTGAGATTTGGGGAAAATTACGGTCGCCAGTCCTATGGACAACTACTATAATAACTGAAAATTAAAGATTAGTCCACATATAATTAGCACTAAAAACGTGGCAACTGAAGGTTGACACATGCTGTGTGAAAACTGAATGTTTGTCAGGAGTAATAAATTTCGCTACACTCTGACTTAATTTAGCAAAAGAATTAACAAAACCGGAAAATTGAAAGTTAATTTAGTGACTTTGTTTCCGAAGCACTAAGAAATTCAATCAAATAAGGTTAGTCTTGGGCTGCATCAACAATTATTTCAAAAGCTATTTCAATCTACGCAATTTAGAAATAAGAGATTTAACTTTGAACTTGAATTAAATGATTCTGAACAATCAACAATAGTAAAATTTAGTATGTGCCAAGCTGAGCTGCAGTCACAGGTAAGCTAAAATATGGCAACAAAACTCGCACTCTTAATTTGTGCTTGTGTACTCTAAATATTGTAGCCAGCTATGAATACTTTAACTGAATTTTGAAATTAAAGCAGTGAAATACTTTAATGCTGGCGTTTCAATTTCAAATACACTCAGGTTCATTCCCAAAAAGGAAGGGACCCTGCTTGGTAATGCAATTCGGACAAAGAGCAACAAAGGTTCGTGCTAAGATGCTGTAATTTTGTGAGGCAAATGGGACAATTTTAAAAAGCTGAGGTCTGCCATACAGTTCTAAAACTTTACGTGCTTCTTGTGTTCCTTGTTGGTTGATTGAAGGTCTGAAGGTCGAGGAGGTGGCGACAGTCACCCGTTGTCGGCCGTCACAGTTGCTGAAGCTGGATGTTGGCGCGCCTGCTTCTCGACACCGCCACCAGACGAAACGGGCTCTTCATGTTCAAAAGCTATTGCTTCCCGTCCGTGACACCGTGTCAGAAACTATCATAGCAAGTCGAGCGCAATTACATGCTGCCAAACCTCGAAAGCGCGGCAACTCGCGGGAGCGTCTCTCAACACACCTGCTCCACCGCCCTACTCCAGCCAGACTCTGCTCTGCCCGCGCTCCACGCGGCAGAGTTAACACTACCAAAGATCCGAAACACTTTGGTTCTCCACACGACCTATCGATGTAATCGTTAGATAGCATAGTTTTCCCTAGGCAAGACCCAGCGTAAAAATACAAATAATATTTACAAAACAAACCAATTCTTTGTCGACATAAATGCATAAATACATATATACAAATAGTAAAACAATTACAATATATGAAGACACAGAACTGTCATATCTTCAGGTAACAAAATAAGGAAAAATTTTATAGTACAATAGATGGAAATAGGAGGTGTCACACAGGGTACCTCTAGACAACTATATTTAGATTTCTCCCCTTTTCGTACTCAGTGGGTAGAGATGCTTCTGGACTTTGCATTAATAAACTCCAAATTTGGTAGCAATCGCGTTCAGCTGAAAGCTAACGTCACTGCCACTCCCATTACGGTCAGCAACAGCAGTATTTTACGTTACTTGGCCCCGCCCTCAGTCATTTTGTGAGTGGGGGTTGCTGTAGTAGTACTCTGACCAGTGTAATCTCGCTAAAGGTGTAGTTCTCAGGAGCAAGTATCAAGCTTGCTGCCTCTGCTAAGACGTGCCTTTTCGTGGACATCTTCTACGGCGCTCTTTATAACAGCGTCTAGGAGGTGCATGGAGTAACCAGTTAATCGTCTGATGTGAAACTTCTCCCCCCAGGGCAGGTGCACAGTGTCTGCAATTTGCAGGCCTCTAGCGTTACTATTTAGCTCCTGTAACCTAAACGCAAACAGAAGAACCTGCAAAAAGGTGGGAATTTAAAGAGATGGTACCTAGATAAACAGAAACAATCAGAGGTTCTACCAAGTTTCAGGGAGAGCATAAGGGAACAATTGACAGGAATGGGGAAAAGAAATACAGTAGAACAAGAAAGGGTAGCTCTGAGGGCTAGTAGAAATCCTTGGGCAACAGAAAAAATATTGAATTTAATTGATGAAAGGAGAAATAATAAAAAAACAGTAAATGAAGCAGGCAAAAAGTAATATAAACGTCTCAAAAACAAGATCGACAGGAAGAGCAAAATGGCTAAGCAGAGATGGCAAGAGGACAAATGTAAGAATGTAGAGGCTTACCTCACTAGGGGTAAGATAGATACTGCCTACAGGAAAATTAAAGAGACCTTTGGAGAAAAGAGAGCCAGTTGTATGAATATCAAGAGCTCAGGTGGAAACCCAGTGCTAAGCAAAGAAGGGAAAGCAGAAAGGAGGAAGAGGTATAGAGAGGGTCTATACAAGGGCGATGTACTTAAGCACAATATTATGGAAATGGAAGAGGATGTAGATGAAGATGAAATGGGAGATACGATACTGCGTGAAGAGTTTGACAGATCACTGAAAGACCTGAGTCGAAACAAGGCTCCGGGAGTAGACAACATTACATTAAAACTACTGACGGCCTTGGGAGAGCCAGTCCTGACAAAACTCTACCATCTGGTGAGCAAGATGTATGAGAAAGGCGAAATACCATCAGACTTCAAGAAGAATATAGTAATTCCAATCCCAAAGAAAGCAGGTGTTGACAGATAAGAAAAATACCGAACTATCAGTCTAATACGTCACAACTGCAAAATACTAACGCGTATTCTTTACAGAGGAATGGAAAAACTGGTAGAAGCCGACCTCAGCGAAGATCAGTTTGGATTCCGCAGAAATGTCGGAACACGTGAGGCAATACTGACCCTACAACTTACCTTAGAAAATAGATTAAGGAAAGGCAAACCTACATTTCTAGCATTTGTAGACTTAGAGAAAGCTTTTGACAATGTTGAGTAGAGTACTCTCTTTAAAATTCTAATGGTGGCAGGGGTAAAGTATACGGAGTGAAAGGCTATTTACAATTTGTCCATAAACCAGATGGAAGTTATAAGAGTCGAGGGGCATGAAAGCAAAGCAGCGGTTGAGAAGGAGTGAAACAGAGTTGTAGCCTCTCCCCAATGTTATTCAATCTGTATGTTGAGCAAGCAATAAAGGAAACAAAAGAAAAGTTCGGAGCAGGTATTAAAGTCCATGGAGAAGAAATAAAAATTTTGAGGTTCGCCGACGACATTTTAATTCTGTCAGAGACAGCAAAGGACTTGGAAGAGCAGTCGAACGGAATGGACAGTGTCTTGAGAGGAGGAGGTAAGAAGAACATCAACAAAAGCAAAACGAGGATAATGGAATGTAGTCGAATTAAGTTGAGTGATGCTGTGGGGATTATATTAGGAAATGAGACACTTAAAGTAGTAAAGGAGTTTTGCTGTTTGGGGAGCAAAATTACTGACGATGGTCGAAGTAGAGAGGATATATAATGTATACTGACAATGGCAAGAAAAGCGTTTCTGAAGAAGAGAAATTTGTTAACATCGAGTATAGATTTAAGTGTCAGGAAGTCGTTTCTGAAAGTATTTGTATAGAGTGTAGCCATGTATGGAAGTGAAACATGGACGATAAATAGTTTGGACAAGAAGAGAATAGAAGCTTAAGAAATGTGGTGATATAGAAGAATGCTGAAGATTAGATTGGTAGATCACACAACTAATGAGGTGGTATTGAACAGAATTGGCTAGAAGAGGAGTTTGTGGCACAACTTGACAAGAAGAAGGGACCGGTTAGTAGGACACGTTCTGAGGCAGAAAGGGATCACAAATTTAGCATTGGAGGGCAGCGTGGAAGGTAAAAATCGTAGAGGGAGACCAAGAGATGAATACACTAAGGAGATTGAAAATGATGTAGGTTGCAGCAGGTACTGAGAGATTAAGAAGCTTGCACAGGATAGAGTAGCATGGAGAGCTGCATCAAACCAGTCTTAGGACTGAAGACAACAACACCAACAACATTAACGCTAAATCCTACGACTTTTGCATGCTTTCTGCACTGTTTCTCTCGGTTCCTATCTTGTAGTGCCCTTGATAGCTCCCAACAACCTTTCACGTAACAACGTACAAGTAATGACATCACCAATATATGACAATCTCTCATGTGCGCGTATATGGTTCAAATGGCTCTCAGCAATATGAGACTTAACTTTTGAGGTCATCAGTTCCCTAGAACTTAGGACTACTTAAACCTAACTAACCTAAGGACATAACACACATCCGTGCCCGAGGAAGGATTTGAACCTGCGACCGTAGCGGTCGCGCGGTTCCAGACTATAGCGCCTAGAACCGCTCGGCCAAACCCGCCGGCGTGCACGTATAAGAAGGAATCAGTTACAGATGTCCAGCCGCATGATTTTTCCAATTATTCAGTTTACACGTCTTACAACTGACTCTGTGGACTTAACTGTCAATTTAACTGCTGAAGGTGTGCACCATTTCGTCGATGAAACTATAACAGCAGTTTTCGAACTAAATCGGGAATTGTCAGTTCGCGTAAGTATAGCTTCTGGTCCTGACAACGTCGTTTACGCCGTGCTGTGTGAAGTACTAAATTGGTGATCCCTTGATGCCCCTGAAGGTGTCCTACCAACCGACTCGTTCTTGTAGTCAAGTTGTGCCACAAACTCCTCTTCTCTCCAATTCTATTCAGTACCTCCTCATTAGTTATGTGATCTACTCATCTAATCTTCAGCATTCTTCTGTAGCACCACATTTAGAAAGCTTATATTCACTTCTTGTTTAAACTATTTACCGTCCACATTTCACTTCTATAAGCGGCTACACTCCATACAAATACTTTCAGAAACGGCTTCCTGACACTTAAATCTATACTCGCAGTTAAAAAATTTCTCTTCTTCAGAAAAGCTTTCCTTGCCATTGGCAGTCTACAGTTTATATCCTCTATACTTCGACTATCATCAGTTATTTTGCTCTCCCAAATAGCAAAACTCCTTTACTAATTTAAGTGTCTTACATCCTAATCTAATTCCCTCAGAATCACCCGACTTGGTTCGACTAGCTTCCATTATCCTCGTTTTGCTTTTGTTGATGTTCATCTTATACCATCCTCTCAAGACACTGTCAATTCCGTTCAACTGCTCTTCCAAGCCCCTTGCTGTCTCTGACAGAATTACAATGTCATCGGTGAACCTCAAAGTTTGTATATCTTCTCCACGGATTTTAGTACCTACTCCGAACTTTTCTTTTGTTTCCTTTATTGCTTGCTCAACACACAGATTGAATAACATCGGGGAAAGGCTACAACCCTGTCTCACTCCCTTCCCAACCACTGCTTCCCTTTCGTGTCCCTTGACTCTTATAACTGCCATCTGGTTTATGTACAAATTGTAAATAGCCTTACACTCCCTGTATTTTATCCCTGACACCTTCAGAATTTGAAAGAGAGTATTCCAGTCAACATTGTCAAAAGCTTTCTCTAAGTCTACAAATGCTAGAAACGTAGGTTTGCTTTTCCTTAATCTTTCTTCTAAGATAAGTCGTAGGGTCAGTATTGCGTCACGTGTTCCAACATTTCTACGGAATCCAAACTGATCTTTCCCGAGGTCGGCTTCTACCAGTTTTTCCATTCGTCTGTAAAGAATTCACGTTAGTATTTTGCAGCTGTGACTTATTAAACTGATAGTACGGTAATTTTCATATCTGTCAACACCTGCTTTCTTTGGGATTGGAATTATTATATTCTTCTTGAAGTCTGAGGGTATTTCGCCTGTTCATACATCTTGCTCACCAGACGGTAGAGTTTTTCAGGACTGGCATTCCCAAGGCTGTCAATAGTTCTAATGGAATTTTGTCTACTCCCGGGGCCTTGTTTCGACTTAGGTCTTTCAGTGCTCTATAAAACTCTTCACGCAGTACCATATCTCCCATTTCATCTTCATCTACATCCTCTTCCCTTTCTATAACATTGCCCTCAAGTACATCGCCCTTGTATAGTCCCTCTGTGTACTCCTTCCACCTTTCTGCTTTCCCTTCTTTGCTTAGAAATGGGTTTCCATCTGAGCTCTAGATATTCATACAAGTGGTTCTATTTTCTCCAAAGGTCTCTTTAATTTTCCTGCAGACAGTATCTATCTTACCCCTAGTGAAATAAGCCTCTACATCCTTACATTTATCCCCTAGCCATCCCTGCTTAGCCATTTTGCACTTCCTGTCGATCTCATTTTTGAGACGTTTGTATTACTTTTTGCCTTCTTCATTTCCTGCATTTTTATAATTTCTTCTTTCAACAATTAAATTCCATATTTCTTCTGTTACCCAAGGGTTTCTACTAGCCCTCGTCTTTTTACCTATTTGATCCTCTGTTGCCTTCACTATTTCATCCATCAAAGCTACCCAATCTTCTTCTACATTATGTCTTTCCCCAATTCCTGTCAATTGTTCCCTTATGCCCTCCATGAAACTCTGTACAACCTCTGGTTATTTCAGTTCATCCAGGTCCCATCTCCTCAAATTCCCACCTTTTTGCAGTTTCTTCAGTTTTAATCTATAGTTCATAACCAATAGATTGTGATCAGAGTCCACATCTACCCCTGGAAATGTCTTACAATTTAAAACCTGGTTCCTAAATCTCTGTCTTACCATTATATAATCTATCTGATACCATTCAGTATCTCCAGGGTTCTTCCATGTATGCAACCTTCTTTCATGATTTTTGGTTAAAGGACAACAATTCGAGGAAGTGGTCAGAAAGATTAAGTTATGTCCAATTAATGAAAAATTGAACTTACCTTACAAAGCGTTTTTCGTAATCGAACCTAGAGTAGGACTTTCCAGTTCCTCGTTGCTTCAAGAAATCAGAATAATGTTGCTTACCTCAGTGTCTAAGAAATCGGACGCAACGCGGTTTGTGCATCAGTACATACTCTCCACTATTTTAATGTTCCTCACTGAAAGCATTCGCTGTGCGCCAAACTCATCATCACTGTACAAGTAAAACATTGTGGCATCTGACTCGGAATTGAATCGTAAACTGAACATCCAGAACAACGTGAGCCAGACGGAAGTTATACTTTACGATATCACCACAATGCCCTCAGTACTCGAAAGGCCGGTCATAAATTCTTGCTGTTACAAAAATTAGAAACTAATACGAAATATTATTTCATTGTCTATTGCCGAGCTTATTTCTAAACATAACGCTGTAGTCGTATGGGCGTATGGCAGAACAGCGGAATAAAAACTACTGTTAATCGACCTTCACTGTCCCTGAAGCGGAAAGGAACTAAGAGTAACAGGTTTACCGATTTTCACGCGGACCTCAAGCGTGAAAAAACCGAGCAAATATGGTGCACATTTGCATAATTGCAGGTGTGGTCAGCAGTACCTTCGATTATATAAACTTTGTGATGGAGGCCCGCTGTGTGGTGGTACCGGGACAAATAGCAGATAGTGTCGCGAGCGGATTTTCACTTCAGGCTAAAGAGAAGCGATGTGCTGCTAGAGGTGTGTTTTTGATCTAACGATTCTGACATTATAGTAGCCCTAGTATTGTGATTTTAATTCTTTATTGTTTTTTACAAAACCTGTAATTTGAAATCGAATATGTATCTCAGATATAAATTATTCGAAAGTTAATGGTTCAAATGATGCACCTTGTAAGGGCCATAAAATGAACAATGTATCAGAAATGTAAGCTTCCACTCATATGTATAGTGATGTTCAGTAGTCGAAGTACGTATTGAAAAATCTACAGCATGTAATGTAAACGTCACTCTTGGTTTGTTGTGGTTACTGTACAATTTGTTGCTACAAAGCCCAAAAAGCTAGCATTCTGCAAGCACATCAGTTTTTAGTCCAAAAGCCAAGTATCTAGAGTAACACAAAACTAGCCGAAACGTATCCCAGATTAAACGTCTGATATCAAGTAGCACGACTTTCTAAATTCGTCTATCCGTAATCCAACTTGCTTTATTGATTTACGACACGTTGGTAACAATAGATACAAGTGAGCAGGCAAGCACATTGTTCCTAGATTTTCGAGAGGCGGTCGACTCTCTAACAAGATACGATTGTACGGAGTACCTTCGCCCTTCGCAGTTATGTGACTGGCTCGATATTTGACTAATGGAACACAGTATAGGCCTTATCACTTTAGATGCGACACCAGGCGTCGAATAGACACACTGCGTAGCCGGCAGGGATGGCCGAGCGGTTCTAGGCGCTAGTCTGGAACCGCGCGACTGCTACGGTCGCAGGTTCGAATCCTGCCTCGGGCATAGATGTGTGTGATGTCCTTAGGTTGGTTAGGTTTAAGTAGTTCTAAGTTCTAGGGGACTGATGACCTCAGAAGTTAAGTCCCATAGGCTCAGAGCCATTTGAACCAGACACGCTGCGGGTATCGTAAAAGGTCAGTACAGCGTATACGAAAGTGTAACACAAATGCTCGTGGAATACTTGAATGAAAGACGACGCAGTTCTTGTGAAAACATGTTACGTAAGTTTAGAGAACCTGTATTCTAAGAAGACGGTGAGAGTGCTGTATTTCCACCAGCGTACCAGCGTACATCCGTGTAGGCATCATAAGAGTAAGAGGAATTATGTAGCGTATAGAGTGTATAGCAATCCCTCCTTTTCTGAGTATGTGGATGCAATAGGAAAGAAAATCGATAATGTTGGTACGGTGTACTCTGCACCATGACCTTTACAGTGGCTTAAGAATTATATATACGGATGCAGACTAATAAAAGCTGGGAATATTTTGTTCGGATGATTCAAGTGTAATGCAGTGTGGGCAAAATAAAAGATGCCCATAAAATATTTATGTTTATTTTTGCTACATCTAGAAACTGTTTAATCTGCATGTGGACCAGTTCACAGAAGATGAATGAATGTATGGATATTTTCACCAAGACTTAGCAGCAGTACCCACTGCCCTGACGACCTTATCACGAGTGCATGAAGTGTTCGAAAGAGGACACTCAGCAGAGGCAGTGCGATCTATTGACCAACTCGAGCACCTCATCTATCGCCTTGTGATTTCTATCTGTGGGGCAAATTGAAGGGTCACATGTACTCAGATAATTCTATAGTACAACACCGAAAACGCTTTTGCTGCTATCCGTCAGGCAGAGTTGCTTCGTGTTTCTCGCAGTCTGGTAAATCGAGCTCAACACTGCATCGAACTCAATGATGGCCATTGCGAGCATATTTTGTAATGATCAATAAAAGGCTCAATCTCGTGTCAGTCTTGTTGCAAATACTTTCCGGAAAAGTTTATTTTGCTCACTGTGCACAGTTTACAACAGAGATCAAAATGGAGGAGTCCTCTCCAGACAGTACACGTACATGTCTGGTGAAAAGTGACCCTGCTAGACGACACAGAAACCACAATCAAAAATTTTTAGAAGGCTTTTATTTCATCGCCATTACCCGTTTCGGACAATAGTTTATCTTCAAATGACAACTGTTTATCTTCATTTGACTACACTTGCAGTTATTACACCGTCAGTAGAGCCCACGTGTGTGGGCATACTTGATCCAATTTCTTTGTTTCCAAATTGCATGCACTGGTACAGTCGTTGTTTGTAACATTCGTAACTTATCAATTCAGCACACATTATGGCAGTAATTGCCAAATCTTCTCATGTACTGTAGGAGCATTTAGCATGTTGTTGAGGCCATTGGTTAAGTCAGGCACAACTGCAGCCATCTGGAGATGGGTATAGTTGCCAGAAACCAGTAATGACGATAAAATAAAAGCCTTACTAAAGTATTTGTGGCTGTGTGAAGATCCCAGACCTGGTGTAGTTGCTATCAGGTCCTGCGAAGTGGGAACCTCCCTGAGGGCATTCCTGTTCTGATAGTGACCAGCGCATTAGCTTTCATTTGGCATAAATAACTCTACACTTCGCTTAATCACGGTTCACTCTATTACAGTAACTACAAGAACTGAACGGCAGGTATTGGGGGTTACAACACTACTCAATTAAGAATCGCATTCAGATATATTTTAGCCTCCAATTACAAACACAAAGAACCTACTTGACAAATGAAATTGCAATGAATAGTTGTTCATTATGGTCACAGAGGAAATATGGCAGTCATTAATTAGCTAATCATAAAATACAAATCACAAGAAATAAAAAAAGGCACAAGATAATGAGGTGATCAACAGAGATATCGTCAATGATACAACGGCAGTATAACAACTAGCGCTACCTGAGCGGTGGCATGAATGACGTCGTGACTGAGTGCCAACCATTCTTTCGCGCTGTCATGGGTATTCTAGCGAAACGAGATATCACGAACAGCGAGCTATAAGAAGCTTGAAATGATTGCTCCTTGAAAAATGGTGCCTACCCTTAAGCTTCTCAGGCTTCAACGCTAATGTAAAGTTCGACAGCCACAGTGCCTAAAGTATACAGACATCTCCATGTGGCCCATTGGCTGCCTGTGCGCACTGCAGAAGCATGTGTTGTTGGGAGACCAGGTACAGTGAGAGCGACTCCTCTTCTTGGGCCGTATTTGAAAACTCTATACCCGATAGAAACATTCTAAGTGGGTTTTGGTAGCAACGTCTTAGAGGATCACTCTGGGAGGAGGAATGATTGGTTACAGGGCTCTGGCCAATTTTACTGCGAACTTTACCTAGGAGGTGCACCTTTGAACACGAAGATATGCATTCTTCCCACAAATACTTAATTTTGATTGAAATTTGCAAATTAATAATGCCGTTTGGTATTAACTAGCAGAATACAGGGAAAACCATCACTATACTATTAATGTATTACTATCATCTCCAATTCACTTTCGAAACACACATGCAATAAGTATTCAGATTTTCCTTAATTTTACCTTAAGAGGCTTGGCTTAGTTAATTCTATTTGATTGTTGTGGTTGTTGTGGTCTTCAGTCCAGAGACATGTTTGATGCAGCTCTCCATGCTACTCTGTCCTGTGCAAGCTTCTTCATCTCCCAGTACCTACTGCAACCTACATCCTTCTGCACTCCAATACCAAATTTGTGATCCCTTGTTGCCTCAGAACATGTGCTTCCAACCGATCCCTTCTTCTAGTCAAGTTGTGCCACAAATTTCTCTTCTCTCAAATTCTATTCAATGCTTCCTCATTAGTTATGTGATCTACCCATCTAATCTTCAGCATTCTTCTGTAGCACCACATTTCGAAATCTTCTATTCTCTTCTTGGCTAAACTATTTATCGTCCACGTTTCACTTCCATACATGACTATACTCCATACAAATACTTTCAGATATGACTTCCTAACACTTAAATCTATACTCGCAGTTAAAAAATTTCTCTTCTTCAGAAACGCTTTCCTTACCATTGCCAGTCTACATTTTAAGTCCTCTCTACTTCGACCATCATCAGTTATTTTTCTCTGATTATGAAATATAATATTGATATCAGACTAAGAGTGCAGCGTTACAGCTGGTGCAGTCTCTCAAGAATTTTGAACAACAGCCGTGGAGTTCAACCAAATCCATCATGGATAAAGTAATGCTACAGAGAAACTAATTTCCACAGTTGGCGAAACTTTCTCTATTGCCTCCATGTGGAATCAGAATTCACTGGTCATCCCTTACTGTGCTGCGGTAACAGAAAAGCAACATTTTATGCCTGCGTCCAGGAAGTCCTCGTGCAAGTAACGGTGGTCGGTACACTATCAAACCACAAGCACTAACTCAGAGAAACACTCATTTTAAAAGATCGATTGCTTGTTTCCATTTTGGAAGCAAAGACACAATTAATTCCAAGGACAATGTTGTTTAAGATACGACATTCCCTTAGAATGCATAATTTTATTTTGTTCTACGCTACCGATCGGTTCCTGAATTGGCCTTGGTGTCAAGTATACATTAATTATAAAATCAGAACATAAAATGCTCGTCAAAAGCAGAAGTTAACCACTTATTACTTTATTTTTATCCATAGCGGAATGAGGACTTCGTTCACCTAACGCCAGAAGATACCGCACGTCCGAGATAATTTCAGCAGTACACCTTATTTTCTGCCACTTGCCCTGGTGTCTATTAGAATTATGCCTCCTCCCCTCCTGAGGCTTTTTAGGTGATCCGGCCAGTGTGGCCGAGCGGTTCTAGGCGGTTCAGTCTGGAACTGCGCGACCGCTACGGTCGCATGTTCGAATCCTGCCTCGGGCATGGATGTGTGTGCTGTCCTTAGGTTAGTTAGGTTTAAGTAGTTCTAGGGGACTGATGACCTCTGATGCTCAGTTCCATAGTGCTCAGAGCCATTCGAACCATTTTGAGGATAACAATTATACAGTGCACCGTTCGGCAATACAAGTTTAAAAAATGTTATTCGAGGTGATTAGCCATTGCGGAAATGATATTGTCCTTCTTAGCATAAGAGCGAGAGAAATAGAGAAAAAAAAAGGTCCTCGAAGGAGGAGCGTCTTTAGCCACTAATCATTAATCAGTAGTTTTATCAAACCACCGGCCAGACTCGACAGCGGACTACATGGCTTCGATGCCACAACCTCCAGTCCTCTGCATTATATTACAACAGGACAGCTTCTGTACTGTGAGTTCAACACGTAGCAGTTAACACAGCATCCGCTAGCCAAGTCTAGCTACTTCTGAGACAAGGGCATTCCACACAAGAAAAGAGTCCAGGGCTATGGAAACATGTGAAGTCTTTACGCGACGCGGAAAGACGGCCAAGTTGCAGCCAAAGAGACGTGGCGGGCCCGGGAGACGGTTGAGGCGAGGTAAACAGGCGAGGCTGTCAGGTGTTAGCGAGGGACGCCCTCTGAGCCACCTGCTGGGAACCCAACCGAACACAGGAGGCATACACAGCTCAAGGTGAGCAGTAGATAAGACACAGCGACTGCCATAGCATGAAACATCAGTCACTGCCACCGACCAAATCGCCGAAATGGTGGTCACTCGTAAAATCGTCCGCAGCTCATGGTCTAGGGTGTAGCGTTGCTGCCTCTGGATCACGAGGTCCCGGCTTCGATTTGCGGTCGGGTTGGGGATTTTCTCTGCCCGGGGACTGGTTGTTTGTGTTGTCCTCATCATTTCGTCATCATTTGTGAGAGTGACTAGATTGGATTGTGGAAAGAAAATGGACTGTGTAAAAATTGGGACTTCGTACGGGAGCTGATGACCGCGCAGTTGAGCACCCCACAAACCAAACACCATCGTCACTCATAAAATCGGATATACTGTCATTAATCCTGAGGACGCATCAGCGGTTTTTTGTAACATACAAAGACACTTTCAGATGCAAAGTTTTATGCCGAATCAGACGAAATAGGAAACTACCAGTACCACACAACGGGGATAGTTAATTTAGTTAATATAAGAGCAGTAAATTACCGAGAATTAATAACACCTCAAATAATACTTGTAAAATGTCCCGAGATACTCCGTTCGATCCGGTTGAGCGGGCACTATTTAATGAGACTAAATCATTTCACTACACGTAATTATTTTATGTCAACCCCTAGCCATAGTTAATTCCCATCAATAAAGTGTGATCAACGTTAATTACACATTTCCCAGATACGTAAATACATCAGCCTAGGTTAGTTTCACAGTATAGTCGTGGCACAGCGCTTTTCGTGTTTCTTTTCAATCACCTAAAACTTGCACCGCAAATATTGTAGAAAAGGAAAGTGTTACTGATGTGCGCTTTTCACAGAATACATTGGTAGCCAGGGGCTGATATTGTTAGCCAATCAACAGATTGTAATAACACTTAGAAAGTGTACTTTTTGTGCAAATATACACTTTTTTAAACGAAACAATGCCTATTGATATTAACAGAATAAAAGTAGAATAAACTACAAGGTCAGTGGTGTTTGTTGCAGGATTCTAGTGCGAATCGTTTACGAGAGATGCTATTCTGAAAAGTTCCCATTCCGACACTTGTACAATATCTATGGTAGCAAGCACTAAAGAACAACACAAATACATACGCTAGTTATGTGCATTCTGACCAGTAACGAGATAATTGGCCATCACAGGTTGTGTTAAAAAACCATAGGCAGCGGCAACACACGCTTCCAATCTGGTATGGAACGAGTGCTGCACTTCAGGGGAGATGTCCGAGCATCCTGCAGTAGTAAGTCGTTGCCAATTATTGGGTGTAGTTGGTATATCCTTGTAGACAGCGTCTTTCAGCTTTCCCGAAAGAAAAATACTTTACAGGTGTCAATTTCGAGGAATGGAATGGTTAAGATACAGTTCCTCTGCGTTCAATCCAACCATGTGGAAACAAATAGTGAAGACATGCCGTAGTGCTTAGTGCAGTATGAGCTGGACAGCTACCATGTTGGTCCTATAGGTCCCTCCTAGTTTACAGAAGAACGTCTTTTAGCATCCGTGGAAGATGGTCTGTTAGGTGACTGCGATAGTTGCGCGCAATCAGTGTGCCGTCAGTAAAAAAACGGGCCTATGAGCTGATGGTTCACTACCCAACTCGACGCGTTTACGCTCCATGGACGCTGACGTTCCACCATATGAAGGCAACAGGGATTGCCAACAGACTATTAGAGCATGTTTACCTGGCCGTGATTGTAAATGTTGCTCCATCACTGAACAACATACATGATATATCTGGAATATCCTGTCTAAAAGCTAAAAAAGCTAAAAACTATTCTCGTAATCGTCCCCTTGCAGCCAAGACGTGATAGCGATGGGAGCTATGTCGAGGGAGAATGCGTACGACACTTGCCTGACTCATGTCGCTCTCTCGTACGATTGCACGGAAGCTAGCGCTCTGATGAACTGCATCAGCAGCAAAAACATTATATTCATCTCTTCTGTCGTCAGTTGTTTCCTTCTGTTATTTTATCTAGGTTTTGTACTGCCCTTTTCCTGTAATTGGTTGAGGAGGTTGATAAATACCTGCCAAGATGGTTGGTGTCTACTGGGATATTTTGCCGCATACACCGTACAAGAGCGAACAGCATTCTTCCTCCACTCTTCCCACACCACGAGCATGTCGGCTTTACTTGATTATTAAATTTCGTCATCCAACAATGACCTACTGCTTGGACCGTCGCTATCTAGCTGACTAGCAAGTCGCCATGCACTCAAGGAACGCACAAGCACACGATAAGCAAGCTTAACAACGTCGTACCTAGCAAGTACACAGGTTGAATGGCACAAAGAAGTGTTGGTGTGGGAACTTTTCAAAATAAGACATCTCGCATAAGATTCGCACTATAATCCTGCAACGGACACCACTGACGTTCTAATTTACTTTTACTCTTTTCATGTCTACAGGCATTGCTCCTTTCACAAAGGTGTATGTTTGCACAAAAATGACGCTTTCTAACAATTATAAAGATCTGTTGATTGGCGAACAATATGGTTCCCTGACTGCCAATCCATTCTGTGAAGACGCACATACGGTGATAAATGGCACTTTTGTTAGCACACCGGACTCGTTTTCAGTAGAACAACGGGTTAAACCTGCGTTCGGCCATCCAGATTTAGATTTTCCATGCTTTCCCCAAACCGCTCCTGGCAAATGCCCGGATGCTTTATTTGAAAGGGCACGGCCGATTTCCTGTCCAATAATGGACTTAATCCCAGCTTGTGTTCCGTCGCTAATGACCTCGCTGTCAACGGGACGTTAAACCCAATCTTGTTTCCTTCTAAAACCGTACATCGATAGCACTTCCCATTTCCGCAGGATTTGGGTGCAACTTTAAATGGTTCACAATGTAAACGGCTGTGTCATGGCCACTCACAGTCAGGGTATCGTATTTTCATAAGCAAATGTGGTGTCACCGCCAGACGCCACACTTCCTAGGTGGTAGCCTTTAAATCGGCCGCGGTCCGGTAGTATACGCCGGACCCGCGTGTCGCCACTATCAGTGCTTGCAGACCGACCGCTGCCACACGGCAGGTCTAGAGAGACTTCCTAGCACTCGCCCCAGTTGTACAGCCGACTTTGCTAGCGATGGTTCGCTGACAAATTACGCTCTCATTTGCCGAGACGAGAGTTAGCATAGCCTTCAGCTACGTTATTAGCTACGACCTATCAGTTTCTATTGATATCGTAAATCAGGTACCGTCAAGACCGACGTTCATCATTAATGGATTAAAGTTAAGTATTCCACCAGCTGCGTCAGTTTTTCTAAATTCTGATTTCCTTGTCCTGTTCCAGACCTCACGCCAACCTGCGTGAGCTAAAACGCGTGCATTTCGGCCTCCTCTAGTAACACGGTGTTGGCTCTCCTGCCAACCACAACAGCAAATTATTAACAATGCGACATATACTAAGTGATAAGATACCAGCATGAAGAGCGGACAGTTGTCGTGAATGTCGTAATGGTTGGAAATATCTAAATTACAAAACTGTTTGAAAAGGTCTTTTTTTTTCTCTACTGACTGGTTTGATGCGGCCCGCCACGAATTCCTTTCCTGTGCTAACCTCTTCATCTCAGAGTAGCACTTGCAACCTACGTCCTCAATTATTTGCTTGACGTATCCAATCTCTGTCTTCCTCTACAGTTTTTGGCCTCTACAGTTCCCTCTAGTACGATGGAAGTCATTCCCTCATGTCTTAGCAGATGTCTTATCATCCTGTCCCTCCTCCTTATCAGTGTTTTCCACATATTCCTTTCCTCTCCGATTCTGCGTAGAACCTCCTCATTCCTTACCTTATCAGTCCACCTAATTTTCAACATTCGTCTATAGCACCACATTTCAAATGCTTCGATTCTCTTCTGTTCCAGTTTTCCCACACTCCATGTTTCAGTACCATACAATGCTGTACTCCAGACGTACATCCTCAGAAATTTCTTCCTCAAATTAAGGCCGGTATTTGATATTAGTAGACTTCTCTTGTCCAGAAATGCCTTTTTTGCCATAGCGAGTCTGCTTTTGATGTCCTCCTTGCTCCGTCCGTCATTGGTTATTTTACTGCCTAGGTGGCAGAATTCCTTAACTTCATTGACTTCGTGACCATCAATCCTGATGTTAAATTTCTCGCTGTTCTCATTTCTACTACTTCTCATTCCCTTCGTCTTTCTCCGATTTACTCTCAAACCATACTGTGCACTCATTATTCTGTTCATTCCGTTCAACAGATCATTTAATTCTTTTTCACTTTCACTCAGGATAGCAATGTCATCAGCGAATCGTATCATTGATATCCTTTCAGCTTGTATTTTAATTCCACTCTTGAACCTTTCTTTTATTTCCATCATTGCTTCCTCGATGTACAGATTGAAGAGTAGGGGCGATAGGCTACAGCCTTGTCTTACATCCTTCTTAATACGAGCATTTCGTTCTTGATCGTCCACTCTTATTATTCCCTCTTGGTTGTTGTACATACTGTATATGACCCGTCTCTCCCTATAGCTTACCCCTACTTTTTTCAGTATCTCGAACAGCTTGCACCATTTTATATTGTCGAACGCTTTTTCCAGGTCGACATATCCTATGAACGTGTCTTGATTTGTCTTTAGCCTTGCTTCCATTATTAGCCGTAACGTCAGAATTGCCTCTGTCATGCCTTTACTTTTCCTAAAGCCAAAGTGATCGTCACCTAGCGCATTATCAATTTTCTTTTCCATTCTTCTGTATATTATTCTTGTAAGCAGCTTCGATGCATGAGCTGTTAAGCTGATTGTGCGACAATTCTCGCACTTGTCAGCTCTTGCCGTCTTCGGAATTGTGTGGATGATGCTTTTCCGAAAGTCAGATGGTATGTGCCAGACTCATATATTCTACACACCAACGTGAATAGTAGTTTTGTTGCCACTCAAAAGCTATGTAACTAAATTATGTCAAACTTGATGTCGACGGCTGTCAGTTTAGTCAGGAACGCGTCAATGCTTTTACTTTCTCTGTTGGTGCTAGATTTTCAGAATTATTTCAGTTTACGTGTTTTGCGTTCGGCATCGCTCATTTACACTACGTGAGACCAGAGAGAGCAACCATGAGCCCCCCTTGCCCCGGCAGTGCGGTGGTGTCCTTGTTCCAACAGTGCTGGGAGCTGCTTAGTTCGCCGCTTACGTATAACTAGTTCGTGTGGGAACCGAGGCAGTATACGGACGCACCTCGGTGACAGAAGAAATCGATAAGAAGATTGAATCAAATGCGTTTCCTAGAATCCCTAAATCTTAGAATCTTTAGAAACCAAATAATACGTCAGGTAAATTAAAAATTATATGGTATCAGTTAAATTCAACACACATACACACTTATCTGTGGAAAACCTAACGTCAATAATAGCAACCCAGTTGTCCAAGCTCCTAATTATAAGTTGCGGCTGATCAGTTATGTTGTACGGCTGGAACGTGAATGAGGTCGTCCACAGGCAAGTAATACTGAACTGAACTCCTAACCTTGCTTGGTATGAGTGTGCTCAGGCGTCCGGAAGTCACACTGGAGGGAGTAATAGAAGCAAGACTGGGTTTAACGTCCCGTCGACATCGGAGTCATTAGAGATGGAGCACACAGATTCTTTAAAGGATGGGAAAGGAAATCGGCCACGCCCTTTCAAAGGAGTCTTCCCGGCATTTACCTGCAGCGATTTACGAAAATCACGGAAAACCTAAATCAGGATGGCCGGACGCAGGTTTGAACCGTCGTCCTCCCGAATGGGAATCCAGCGTGCAAACCACTGCGCCACCTCACTAGGTTTTGGTGGAAGTGATGTAGATACAAGTATCATATGCCTTTTAATCCTCGAAAAAGTTGCCTATTACATGCTGTGTGCATATCGTATAGCCGCCTTCAGCAGGGTCAGGTTGTCAATGGGTGATCGACTTGTGCTGTGTCCAATTCAGAGCGGTTAAGCAGCCTCCATGTCTGCAGCATTCAGACCAGTCGAAGGTTTACAATTAGTTGCATTATCTTATCTACACAGCTGGTTTCAGTAAAAGCGAGGACACGTTTGGCCCCTCTCTCGTTTCAGCAGAGGGACGAAAGCTGTCTCCCTCCACGAGATGGCTAACACATTGTCTACCAGGGTCTAAGACGCCGACACGGAGCTCAGCGTGTTAGGGGGTTGGATGCCCGCTGTAGTAAAAAAATTGATTGAAATCCTCAACAAACAACTAGAACAGCTGTGATACGACATCCGCCCCGACCAACGGCAGAGAAAAAAAAAAAGATAGCATTTTTGAATACTGATCGAATCGTCGTAGGTCCCAGATTCGAACGCTAGCCACTGCTCAAATTTTGGAAAAACTTTTTTAAATTTTTATCCATATTTTGAATCTAAATTATGGCTGTTTTCAAAACATTGGAGGTATGAATCAAACAACGTCTTCAGTCACAGCTTTTTCGTGCTTTATTAACCACACGATGCATTTCGGACACTGTGGGTCCATTGTCAGGTTACTTTGTTTTAATAAATGTTTTGTTTCTTCCCGTGAATGAGGTGAAATGCGTATTCCTGTCAAGTAAAGGTTTAACGTTAGGTTATGAATTCTCTTACAAAATTCATAAAGTAACATTAAACCTTTTCGTGACAGGAATATGCATTTCACCTCATTCAGGAGAACAAATAAAACATGTATTAAAACAAAGTACACCTGTGGATGGATCCACAGGATTCGAAATGCATCGTGTAGTTAATAAAGCAGGAAAAAGTATTGACTGAAGGCGTTGATTAATTCATACCTCCAATGCTTGGAAAAAGTCATTAGCAATTGCGGCCGAAGATTTCCGGCATAAGAAGTTACCTTCGTTCCACCAACGGCCTGTCAACGAGTGGACAGAGGTTCACGGCACTCTCTTGCCCTTGGGGTAGGCAACTGTCCTAGAAGGTGGAAGAATCAGCAATGATGAACGGCATGACGATACAGAAGACAATTTAAACCACTGCATTAAAGATGCATTATGTGTCTCCACAAGACATGTGGCCTGTAATTGAGAAAGTGTCACTATGATCTCTCCATTGGCAAAAGATTCCTGACTACTTCCCCGTACGGATCTCCAGAAGGGGATTGCCAAAAGGAAAGTGACCATGGGAAAAGATGGAGTAAAAACTAAAGGGTAACGTAGTATAAGTCTGGTTGTGGAATGTCAGAAGTTTACACCCGGTAGGGAAGCTAGAAAATCTGAAACAGGAAATGATAAGTCTCAATCTAGATGTAGTGGAGGTCAGAGAAGAGAAGTGGAAAGAAGACAATGATTTCTGGTTGGATGAGTATGGGGAAATATTAACAGCAGCAGAAACTGTCGTATCGTGCCTACTCTCAAATATGGGGTGCCTAGGAAACCTGCTTCTCGGATCGCTAGACAAAAATTCGAGCAAATCGTGTTAATGAAGTTTATTACGAAATGAAATGTCTATAATACTTTGTGAAATACAGATGTGTCGCAGGCAAAGGGCGACAGACAAAATAAGAAACCTCTTCAGTACACACAATGCTACATAGCAGAAGCGAAATGACTAGTCTTGATGCTATTCTTGAACTCGCTGCTATACGAGTAGAGTTCGCAGAACTGGGCCGTGACTAGGCGGCGCGACGCTTGTGTCCCCTTCGTGTAGAGAGCGCTACCATAGCATTGTCGTCCTAGAGAGGGGTCAGTCCACGTGCAGTTAATTGTCTGACGTCGTCTCACGGCCGTCTCTGCTCTATCGTTCACACCTGGCGTGCCGGCACTTAACTTTATGCTGGAACAGAAAATGTATACCGGGGGTAAGACACATTATGAATAGGAAGTTATGCCAGAGAGTCTGTTACTGTGAACATTTGAGAGATAATGTTGTTCTCATCAAAGCAGACAGCAAACCAACACCGACAATAATAGTTCAGGTATACATGCCGACGGCGCAAGGGGAATATGAAGAGAAGGAGAAAGTTTATGTTAAGCGAGATGGAAATCTAATAGTTATGGGGTATTGGAAGCCGGTTGTATCGGAAGGAGCAGAAGAAAAGGTTGAAGTAGAATATGGCCTTGGTAGTAGGAATGGGAAAGGAGAAAGTCTAAGTTGTACAATTCAGCGACTAGCAACCTGCTGTGCAAGACATTAATGACACTCGCTCCTATTAATGTCAACAGCTACGCACATGTAGCCGCACATTTCATACACGTACTAATGCTTCGGCAGTGCAGTGAACTGTACTCTTATTTAATACAGACCTGAAAGCACCTTACTACTTCAGTTTAAGTAGTAACAAACATGACTACGTCCTTCACTCTAATGCAGCTCGTTGTTACTTGAAAGGAATTACCTGAACTTGATTTTAAATACTGTCGGTCACAACATGTAAAATTATATTACTAGTAAGTGGTAGTATTCAACCAATTTAATCGCACTTGACGCAATGCAGCAACCAGTTTCGAAAGACAACACTCTCAAATTGTTAATATGTAACACTTACGGTTAAAACTCAGTCATATGTGCTGTGTGTTAACAACCTGATGATTAAACAGCAACATAACCTTCAGAAAATGTATAATATTTAACAAAAGTTATTATCAGTAACACAACTGTTATCAATAATCTGAAAGCACGGTAGCAATAGATGCATTAATGATTGTAGTCAAATAATGTAGTCGAGTACTGAATTCAACAGCGCTGAAGTAACAAGTAATGCGAACATGGACAGCTTGTTTCTACTTGCAGAACTCCGGCATTTCGTCGAATCGAGCGGCTCATGCTGGATACTACATAATAGCTATGCTAGCACATACATGGGCATCCAGTGCTGTTGTCCTCTAGCTTCCCCTTTCAGAGGACAGAACTTTCGTTAAATCAAAGTTTCTTTCTTGTCCAAACCATCTCATCATAAAGACTGAATTCGTCAGTGGTGCATGAGTGCTAAAATTTTGTGCTTATCGCTGAGTGCCACACATACTGACTCTACAGTAACGGCCTAGTATGTATTACTCTCCATCGTTCAAATCAGGGTCTGGTTGCCTGCAGTGTTGAGAGGTCAGTTGTATGAACTGTACAATCACCAAATGTGGTGGTTTGGGTCACCGTTGTCTACAACATGACATCTCAAATGTTGCGTTCTGTGGGCAGCTGGAATACAAATTACATGGACGTTTTATAGGCTCAGATATCTCGTATTCAATACTTCAATGGTTGGCCACGGGTGGTGTGGCTACCAGAGATTTCTCGTCTTGCACACTCACCTGAAATATCGTCAGTCTGGCACGTCTGAGGTGTGGGTACTGGGCTGTTCGTTTTTCAGTATCCGACAATGGCCTCTCGGGTACCCCGTGGTTTCGCATACAAACCTTAAGGATGTATGTTTTCCAGGAACTTACTCAGGCCCTCTTTCATATCAAGTCACGACGTTTAGAAGCGTTGATTGCGCCACTCGATTCCCAGGGATCCTTAGCGCTCTTCAGTCTTAATTATTTAAACTAAAGTTTACTTCAGTTTTGTTTACCCTCTTTCATCCTACAGTTCCACAGACAGTAGTGTTTATGAGAAAAATAGTTGTAGCTACCAAAAACATTTGCCACTGATAAATTTTTATTTCACCTAGTAGCGTAATATAAATTGATAGAATGACAACAATAAATCATATGCGTAATTCATATCATTGCTTCCCTCCTTTAACCATGGTCTTACCGAAGTGGGGTGGCTTGCGTGTCTCAACGATACAGAGAGCCCCACTTAGCGAAGACAGACACCCACAAGTGTAAATGGCAATTGTTTATAGAGATGGTGAAGAGACTGAAAGCATGAATGATAAGATAAAAGAAATTATTCATATAGTTCAAACAGACGAAACTGTACTTGTGAAGAGTGATTGAAATTTTGTAGTAGGTGAATAAAGGGATGGAAAAATACAGAATAACATGGACTGGGATAACGGAATACAAGAGAAATCCACTTGGTAAAATTTTGCACAGAACATATCATCGCTAGTGCTTGGTTTACGAAGAATGAAAGAAGGTTGTATACGTGGAAGAGACATTCGGACACCGCAATGGAATTTTGTAAACCAGATTTTCAACTGCAAGACTTATCGGAAGCAGATGTGGGCTCTGCCGATTATTTACTGGCTATGAACTGGAGAGTAAAACTGAGGAAATTACATAACAGGAGGATATGAAAGAGATGAGGCCTGGATAAACAGAAGCATGACAAAATATGAAAATACAAACATTCAGAAAATGAAACAGTCCACAGTGAATACAGAGGTCTGAAAATGAGACAGGCAGAAAATGCAATATGGCTACGCAGGAATGGCTTCAATACAAATGCAAGACGCACTTGTAAGTAGAGGAAACAGCCACCTACACGAAAATAAAGAAACTTTTGGAGAAAAGAGAAACAACAGTGAATTCGAGAGCTCAGATGGGAAGGCGTTACCAAGCAAAGAAGGGGAGGCTGAAAGATGGAAGGGATATAGAGAGAGGTCTATTGTGAGAAACAAACTTGAGGCCAATAATGTAGGAGAATAAGAGTGGAGTAGGTGAATATGAGGCAGGAGATACGATACTGCGAGAAGTATTTGACAGAACACTGACAGATCTATGTGGAAACCAGGCTCTCGGAGTACACATTTCTACGGAATTGTATCGTTGGGCTTCCGACCGTGTCAAATTTATTCCACCTGTTGTGCAAGATATATGACTGGAGAACAGTCTCAGACGTCAGGAATTTTTTATGCGAAAACTCTTAAAGCTTTTTCAGTTACAATAAAGTTATTAATATTCTACACTTTTATTCTTCTTGCGCTCGCAACAACCTGATAGGCTAATTTCAATAATAATTAACTCGGCAACAGCGTTCCGTACCGAATTTTTTTTCTTAAGATTTATTTCTCAGCACAAACTACCCTACAACATACTTACAAGGTCTTCAGACTATTTCTAACAACATATGTAACAAATTCCGAACTGTTCCTTTTAGGTAGTGTTCAAAACATCGGCCACCAAGCTTACGGCAGAGCGCAGAGCGATTCGATGTTCTCTTATACGATTATCGTATTCTTTCAGAGGCCGCGACAGTGGTAACGTATCGACAGAAGTCTCGTAAACTTGGGTCTTCACAGACCCCCAGGAGATGTAGTCCATTGGTGGTATGTTTGGTGACCGAGCTGGTCGCGGCACAGCCACGACGAATCCTCTGCTATCTGCAATGAGCCATCGGTGATCACTGGACCCCCAGTACTAGAATACTCAGAATATAACCCTGAACAACCTCCGAAAATTCCCAATACTGTAATACACAGAATATAACACTGCACAACCTCCGAAACTTTATTGATAGAGTTCGGATTCTCGTTATATACGAATTTTGACACCTGAGTAGGAGCTGTATTACAGTTCCTGTATTCATGCGCTGCCAAGGGCCTTGCCGCAATGGTAACAACTGTTCCTATCAGATCACCGCAGTTAATTAAGCGCTGTCGGGGTTGGCTAGCACTTGGTTGGGTCACCGTCCAGGTCCGCTGAGTCCTGTTGGCAAGCGGGTTGCCCTCAGCCCCTGCGAGGCCAATTGAGGAGCTACTTGACTGAGAAGCACCGACCCCGGTCACAGAAACTGACAACGGCTACGAGAGCGGTGTGCTGACCACGTGCCCTTCCGTATCCGCATCCGGTGACGCCTATGGGCTGAGGATGACACGGCGTCTGGTCGGTACCGTTCGGCCTTCAAGGACTGTCCAGACGGTATTTTTTTATTTTCATTTTCATGCACTACTTGTTTCTCAAATCGTTGCCCATAGCCAAGACCATTCTCAGATATTATGTTAATCCAGTTCATAAATCTCATTATACTGTCAAAAAGAACACTACGCCTTCATAAACACGACTAGCCACAGCAGCTACCCGACGTATTCTTTGCCGTTGCGATCCTATGCTACACAGTGGAAGCTAGCTTTCTTGCTTTCAGCAGACGTAGCCGTATTTCTGTTGTATATCATGTATGCCATCCCCGCTATTTCAATATGCGAGATACTTCCAGTACAGTTGTTTTCTTGTTGGACTGCGGTTGGCCAGAAATCCAGGGCTATAAACCTGTCAGCTCGTTCCACAAGTTTATGCTGCTCAAACTAGTCGGCGGTGTGATGCCAGCAATCGTAGTAGCTCCTACCGTTCGCACCGGATATGAAACTGCTTTGCAGCTGCGATTTAGTAATAATGATGTTAAGACTTTCTGATATACAAAGTAAACAGATACATAAAATATTTATAAAACACTGCGAATTCGTACCAAATTGATGTACACTCGTACACTTTGCTTTATTTCCAGGAACTCACACCATCGTCCAGAAGCTTCACTTTTTTTTAAGGAGAATAATAAGAGATCGTGGCAAGGATTCCCCATCCAATTAAACCGTTTCGCTAGCCGTCGACTGGTCTGTGTGATAGAAACGTGAAGTGACTTTCTTCACATTTCCCTGCAGGCATTTCCCCTTGGCTTCACTGCACATTTTGTTTATTTCGTTCTTAAGAGATTTGTATTTCTGTATGCCTGAATTTCCCTGAATATTTTAATGCTTCCTTCTTTCGTCGATTAACTGAAGTATTTCTTCTGTTACCCATAGTTTTTTCCACTTACCTTCCTTGCACCTATGTTTTCTTACCAGCTACTGCGACTGTCCTTTTTAGAGATGTCAATTCCCCCCATTTAACTGCCTATCGAGCTGTTCCTTATCGCAGTATCTATAGCCTCAGAGAACTTCAAGCGTACATCTTCGTTTCTTAGTACTTCCGTAACCCATTTCTTTGTACTATGATTCTCCTTGCTTGACCTCTTAAACTTCAGCCTACTCTTCATAGCCACTAAATTGTAGTCGGGAGTCTGTACCTGATTTCGGAATCTATGACTCACCATGTTGTACTTGGAATCTTCCAGCACATACATGTACATTGATTTTCTTCAAATCACATTTAAGTGCCTGCTGCGGGTTCATCGAACCACCTTCACAATAATTCTTTATCTGCCGGCGTTTTCCAAGTATACCTCCTCCTCTTGTGATTCTTGAACTGAGTGTTAGTTGAAACTTCCTGGAAGATTAAAACTGTGTGCCCGACCGAGACTCGAATTCGGGACATTTGCCTTTCGCGGGCAAGTGCTCTACCATTTGAGCTACCGAAGCACGACTCACGCCCGGTCCTCACAGCTTTACTTCTACCAGTATCTCGTCTCCTACCTTCCAGACTTTACAGAAGGTCTACTGCGAACCGTGCAGAACTAGCATGCCGGTGTGTACAGAAGTCAGGACCACCACCTATGAAGGTCTCGCTGTATGGTGGTACAACATGCAATGTATGGTTTTCATGAGCGAAAAAAAGTGCGGAAGTCATGTTTATGTTGATCTCTATTCCAATTTTCTGCACAGGCTACGGAACTCTTGGAACCGAGGTGATGCAAAACTGTTTTTGATGTGCGTATTTCTTTCAGACACGCTATACCAGTTCCCATTCCCTGGTTTTCGTACGTTTGGGTTCATTGCAAGGCGAATGGCGGAACTGCATACCCTACCCCTAATTTTCCCAACTGAGATTCCCTCTGCTGAAATTCCAAGAAAAAATGTTCAAATGTGTGTGAAATCGTATGGGACTTAACTGCTAAGGCCATCAGTCCCTAAGCTTACACACTACTTAACCTACAAACATACACACCCATGCCCGAGGGAGGACTCGAACGTCCGCCGGGACCAGCGCACAGTCAATGATTGCAGCGCCCTAGACCGCTCGGCTGCTGAAATTCCAGCTCACGTGGTACCTGGCCGAAAAGTCCCTGGGTATAAAGTGGACCATTTGTCGAACAACCTGCTCTACCTTTGTTGCTCAAGAGCGCCGTCCGAGTACCTTGGTACACTGACTCAAACGTCTCCAACTGCTCCTTACAGAATAATAATGTCATAATGTTTTTTTTGGCTTGTTACGTCTGTGAAAATACTATTATGGCTGTGAAGTAGCCCCTAATATACAATAACCGGAACGTAACTACAAGGCAGAAAATCCTTTAGGGGCAAAAGTACTGCGACGTGGTTGCCTTCAGTGTAGGAGGAGCTCATCATGTGTGCCGCTCTTCCATGGCATTCAGCGAACCCATATACGAGGTGTGACTTCTGAATGGCAGAATGTCGACGGGATCCGGCTGCATACCCGGAAATTATTAGAACATATAAGAGGTGCTTATCGGCGAACTCTGCTTCAGTAACACTGTCCATAGTACTGCTGTGTGTTACTGTTAACGCACAACTGACACTGCTGGAATACAAAACGCAAGACGCAGCTGAGAATTAGTGAATGCAAACTTGAACCCAACGAGTTAAAAACGACATTACTCTTATGAAGAGGAGGTACCGTGATCTAACGTAACAATATACATGGCGCACACTGGCGACATCTGCGTCATTACTTCCTCCTTTCCTACAGCCATATTGCAGTTTTTCAGATCATAATTTGTGAATACGCCGCATAAATAGAGCGCGGGACATCCATTATAGGCTGTGATCAGATAGTGCATGAGACACTTCAGTTAAAATTTACGAGATCTGATGTCATGGTGGACATATAAAACTATTCACTGACATTTCGTTCCCATAAGCAGGAGAGGTCTTCAAAGATGAATCAGCAAGACATCTCCCGTAGATGGCAACGAAACCTCATGGATAGTTGTATATATCGATCACTGCCTCCGATCTTCAAAGTTTTAACTGAAGTAAACACCAGCCGTGAAAGCCTGTGCTGTATTTGAATTTTTGGAGGGTTCTTAAAATCCATAGGACTGCCAAGTTACAGCTCACCCATAAAGGTGAGCGAGAGAAGTGCAGGAAAGAAAAGAATATCAAGAAATATAAGTCAGTTTCAGGTACGTTACTTAGTTAGTTACATGTGCCATAGATCATTTGAGCGATTCTTTTATCGAAATGATGTGGAGCCAGTCAGCTTACGGACTATGTATACATGGTTAGTGATAACATTATCGGTGTATTGGTAGTCATGCAACTACATTTAAAAATAATTTTTTTCTGGGTGACACTTTATAGCAGAAATTCGTCAGTGGAATACAAGCAGTTGTCTAGGAGAAATAATTGTAAATTAGATTTAAAATTTGCTTCGCTGCATGTCAGACGTTTTATATTTTTGGGAAAATTATCAAAAAAAACTTTATTGCTCCTTATTGCACTCCTCTCTGAGCCGCTGACAGGTTTGCGATGGGTAATAAAGGTCACTTTTCCCCTCTAGTGCTGTAGATATATTACATCATTATCGCTATCGCTTGAGCCTTGTCCCTCGGATACGCAGGGTCGGCCATGGTTAATCGTATTTGGCGTGTTAAGTTGAAGGGGTAGCCGGATGCCCTTCCTGCCGCCGTAACCCCCCCCCCCCCCCCCCCCAGGACGGAATTAGTGTATCTCAACTGTCTGCATCTAGTGGAATCCATGAAATAGTGAGAATGTGTTCAGATGTCTGCGAGCTGTGTAACTGAGGCGGAACGTGGGGACCAGCCCGGTATTCACCAAGGGGTATGTGGAAAACCGCCTAAAAACCACATCTAGGCTGGCCGTCACACCGGCTGTCGTCGGTAATCCGCCGGGCGGATTCGATCCGGGGGCCGGCGCGCCTACCAGAGTCCAGGAAGCAGCTCGAAGTGCAGCCTACGTGATGTCCGTGGCTGAACACCACACAGTGTTTTTGTGCAGTCCTCAGGCATCGACTCCACATGGACCAGCGCAACGCCGCGAAACCGCATCAAATAGGCGCTGACCCGCGCGCCAATGGGAGAAGCGGGCTGCGCCACACCTCCAGGAACACAGAGTGCAGCTCCCCCTGTCAATGCTGATTTAACCAGCCGCCCATCGGCGGTTGACCCGAGTTCGGTCGCAGTTTTCGAGAGCTTCAGTACTACTAGAAAGACGTTACTCTGAATACATCTACATGACTACTCTGCAATTCACATTTAAGTGCTTGGCAGAGGGTTCATCGAACCACAATCATACTATCTCTCTACTATTCCACTCCCGAACAGCGAGCGGGAAAAACGAACACCTAAACCTTTCTGTTCGAGCTCTGATTTCTCTTATTTTATTTTGATGATCATTCCTACCTATGTAGGTTGGGCTCAACAAAATATTTTCGCATTCGGAAGAGAAAGTTGGTGACTGAAATTTCGTAAAAAGGTCTCGCCGCGACGAAAACGTCTATGCTTTAATGACTTCCATCCCAACTCGTGTATCATATCTGCCACACTCTGTCCCCTATAACGTGATAATACAAAAAGAGCTGCCCTTTTTTGCACCCTTTCGATGTCCTCCGTCAATCCCACCTGGTAAGGATCCCACACCGCACAGGAATATTCTAACAGAGGACGAACGAATACGTTTCGCGAGTAGTAATAGAGAGTAAAGTACTTGTATGTATGAGGCACATGAAGCATAGGAACCAAGTTAAGTTCCTTTTCTGTTTAGAAATAAAGTGATCATTTAATCTTAAAGTTTCATGTAGAGATCATTTTGCATTCCTGCCACTGGCCGTCGCAGCTTTTCTCAAAAAAATGGTTCAAATGGCTCTGAGCACTATGGGACTTAACTTCTGAGGTCATCAGTCCCCTAGAACTTAGAAATACTTAAACCTAACTAACCTAACGACATCACACACATCCATGCCCGAGGCAGGGCTCAAACCTGCGACCGTAGTGGTCGTGCGGTTCCAGACTGTAGCGTCTAGAACCACTCGGCCACCCCGGCCGGCTCAGTTTTTCTCCTTCCTTGTTTGTGTCTGTGCTTATTCCCACACTAGTAGCCGACACAACAATTTTACTCCCCACTTTTGAGCAACCAATTCTTTCTCTCCAAGAAATTAATCCGCACAACATTATTTAGTAGAAATACAGGGTGTTAGAAATAGGTACGGCCAAACTTTCAGGAAACATTCCTCAAACATAAATAAAGGAAAGATGTTATGTGGATATGTATCGGGAAACGCTTAATTTCCATGTTAGAGCTCCTTTTAGTTTCGTCCACCTACGCTCAATGGAGCGCGTTATCATGATTTCATACGGGATACTCTACCTGTGCTGCTAGAAAATGTGCCTTTACAAGTACGGCACAACATGTGGTTCATGCACGATGGAGCTCCTGCACAGTTCAGTCGCTTCTCAACAACAGATTCGGTGACCGATGGATTGGTAGAGGCGGACCAATTCCATGGCCTCCACGCTCTCCTGACCTCAACCCTCTTGACTTTCATTTATGGGGGCATTTGAAAGCTCTTGTCTTCGCAACCCCGGTACAAAATGTAGAGACTCTTCGTGCTCGTCTTGTGGACGGCTGTGATACAATACGCCATTCTCCAGGGCTGCATCAGCGCATCAGGGATTCCATGCGACGGAGGGTGGATGCATGTATCCTCGCTAACGGAGGACATTTTGAACATTTCCTGTAACCAAGTGTTTGAAGTCACGCTGGTACGATCTGTTGCTGTGTGTTTCCATTCCGTGATTAATGTGATTTGAAGAGAAGTAATAAAATGAGCTCAAACATGGAAAGTAAGCGTTTCCGGACACATTTCCACATAAGATATTTTCTTTCTTTGTGAGTGAGGAATGTTTCTTGAATGTTTGGCGGTACCTTTTTGTAACACCCTGTATGTAGAATGTGTCAGCTGGCGGATACGTTTGTTTCCAAGATTAGCAACTATACGAAGAGAAAAAGTACCTGAACTTAACTGTTTGGCAAGCTCAGTATTATGCTTCTTAAGGTCCAAGTTCTCATCAGTATGTAAGCCCAAACATTGCAACCTTCTCACTGAATCCTGCTCATGTCCTACATCAATTTTTGGTATGACGCTATTTGTTTTACAGAAGTGAATGTAGTCTGCTTCTTTAAAATTAACGGAGGGTCATTTTTCATAGAAAAAATTAATAATTCTTTGGAAAATATCATTTACTAGCCTTTCTGTAGCTTTCCAGATAATTGAATTTATTCATCGTCTGCAAAAGGTACTAGTTATGCTCGCTGAATGTAGCGTTGATGGTCATTCAAAGATATAAGGAATATGAGTGGACACAGACTGAAGTGTGTGGGACACCGTTTGTGATTTTACCCAGGTCACTAAAAGTTTTTACTGTTTAAACGTTCTCTGATTTATTCAACACAACCTTTTTCACTCTCTTTGTCAAGTGTGAATCAACGAACTTCTGTGTAAAGCTATCAGTTCCATAGAAACTTGAGTTTTTCTAAGAGTGTGTCATGATGTACACAGCCGAAAACATTGGAGACATTAAAAAAAATACCAAAAGACGCTTGTGCTATCTGATGAGTGATTGTGCAAATAGTATTCTCAGTCGAGCAACGTTTCTGGAATTCAACTGTGATATGCTAAGTAAATTAAACTAGTGGCTATTAAAATTGGTAGAACAAGAAGAAATGCAGATGATAAACGAGTATTCATTCCACAAATATATTATTCTAGAATTGATATGTGATTACATTTTCACGCAAATTGGGTGCATAGATCCTGAGAAATCAGTACCCAGAACAACCACCTCTGTCCGTAATAACGGCCTTGATACGCCTGGGATGGGGTGTACAGGTACAGCTGCCCATGCAGCTTCAACACGATACCACAGTTCATCAACAGTAGTGACTGGCGTATTGTGACGAGCCAGTTGCTCGGTCGCCATTGACCAGACGTTTTCTATTTGTGAGAGATCTGGAGAATGTGCTGGTCAGGGCAGCAGTCGAACATTTTCTGTATCCAGAAAGGCCCGTACAGGGCCTGCAACATGTGGTCGTGCATTATCCTGCTGAAATGTAGGGTTTGACAAGGATCGAGTGAAGGGTAGATCCAAGGGTCGTAACACATCTGAAATGTAACGTCCACTCTACAAAGTGCCGTCAATACGAACAAGAGGTGACAGAGACGTGTAACCAGTGGAACCCCATACCATCACGCCGGGTGATACGCCAGTATGGCGATGACGAATACACGCTTCCAATGTGCGTTCACCGCGATGTCGCGAAACACGGATGCGACCATCATGACGCTGTAAAGAGAACCTGGATTCATCCGAAAAAATGACGTATTGCCACTCGTGCATCCAGGTTCGTCGTCGAGTACAGCATCGCAGGCGCTCCTGTCTTTGATGCAGCGCCAAGGGTAACCGCTGCCACGGTCTCCGAGCTGATAGTCCATGCTGGTGCAAACGTCGTCGAGCTGTTCGTGCAGATGGTTGTAGTCTTGCGAACGTCCCCAATTGTTGACTCAGAGAGGATAGAGGCGGGGCTGCAGGCCCCATTACAGCAATACGGATAAGATGCCTATCATCCCGACTGCTAGTGATACGAGGCCGTTGGGATCCAGCACGGCGCTCCGTATTACACTCCTGAACCCACCGATTCCATATTCTGCCAACAGTCATTGGATGTCGACCAACGCGAGCAGCAATGTCACGATACGATAAACCGCAACCGCGATAGGCTACAATCGGACCTTTATTAAAGTCGGAAAGGTGATCGTAAGCATTTGTACTCCTTAGACGAGGCATCACAACAACGTTTCACCAGGCAACGCCGGTCAACTGCTGTTTGTGTATGAGAACTCACTTGGAAACCTTCCTCATGTCAGCACGTTGTTGGTGTCGCCACCGGCACCAATCTTCCGTGAACGCTCTGAAAAGCTAATCATTTGCATATCACAGCATCTTGTTCCTGTCGGTTAAATTTCGCGTCTGTAGCACGTCATCTTCGTGGTGTAGCGATTTTAATGGCCAGTAGCGTATTTTTACAGCGTGCAACAACTGACGGTAACTGTTGAAGTCTGCCTCGCTTCCTTTCTCGTGATGTGAGGTAGCCACAGTCACCAGTACTCGACCTGTGCTGAAGCGTCGACAGGGGCTGCCCACGCGAAAGTAGGCCAGCCAGCACCTGCCGTTCCTGCCACCAGCTGATGGCCGCCGATGACTGCAGGCAGCGGGCGCAGGCGCGGCCGCAGCGAACTCACTCTCGGGTAACGGGCGGCTCTTTAAGCAGGTAACGCTGCTGACTCACTCTTCCTACTCGCCGAGAAACCTGCGCTCGTGGGCCAACCAACTGGAGACGAAGATGGGGGCGGATGAACTAATCTCTCGTCTTGAAACACGCGAGTTAAATGGCGCTATCAATTTAGTCACAGTATGGTTCCTTTGGATCGCGAGTTAGCATTTGAAAATTTATTCCCAAAGATTTCTGTAATCTGTGTCGACAGGTGGTGCTCATCGTCGAGTTATCTCTCTGTTTAGATTAGATTAGATTTACTTTCATTCCAATTGATCCGTCGTGAGGAGGTCCTCCAGGATGTGGAATATGTCAGAAAAACAACAATACATGACAAATATTTACAACTAAAACAAATAAGATAATCTACCATTCCACAGGCCCCAAGTGGAATGATCGTCAGTTTTAATGAACACTATATCAAAGTCATTTTACAAATACTAATGCACTGAATTTAAAATTAAAAAGTTTTTTATTTGTTTATAGGGTAATAAACATGTAATACAACTACTATAATACTTATTTACAATGAACACATTACTGCACTAAAATGGTGCAGAAGCTAGATTGTGCTTACACACACACACACACACACACACACACACACACACACATACTTACAATGAACACAATACCGCACTGGAATTGTGCAGAAGTTATATATATATATATATATATATATATATATATATCAGTTGGTTTTACTGAGGAATTCATCAATGGAGTAGAAGGAGTTGGCCACCACTAAATCCTTTAGGCTTCTCTTAAGGTGAATTTCTTTGGTTTTTAAGCTTTTTATGGCTGGTAGCAAGTTATTAAAAGTGTGTGTTCCTGAATAATGCACACCTTTTTGTACACGATTAAGTGATTTTAAATCCTAGTGAAGATTATTCTTATTTCCAGTATTGATTCCATGAACTGAGCTGTTGGTTTGAAAAAATGATATATATTTTAATGACAAATTTCATTAAGGAATAAATATATTGGGAAGCAGTAGTTAGTATCCCTAGTTCCCTAAACAGGCTTCTGCAAGGTGTTCTTGAGTTCACACCACGTATAACTCTTACTGCACGTTTTTTTGTCCGGAAAACTTTAGCTTGGCTTGATGAATTACCCCAAAAAATAATCCAATATGACATTATGGAATGAAAGTAAGCATAGTATGCCAGCTTTTTCATTTTTATATCCCCTACATCTGACAAAATTCGCATTGCAAACAGAGATTTGTTAAGAAGCTTCAGCAGTTATGTGATGTGCTCCTCCCAGTTGAATTTATTATCTAGCTGTAATCCCAAGAATTTAACACTGCCCACTTCTTCTATCTTCTTGTCATCGTATGTTGGACATATACTCGTGGGACACCCCTTACAAGTTATGAACTGCATGTAGTGTGTTTTTTCAAAGTTTACTGACAAAGAATTGGCTAGAAACCAGTGATAATTGTCCACGAATATTTTATTAGCTGATCTTTCTGAGAATACGCTTGTTTTGCTATTTATTATAATGTTTGTATCATCGGCAAACAAAACGAACTTGGCATCTGGTAATGTTACTGATAAAAGGTCATTGATATATATACAAGAAAAAGTAAGGGCCCCAAGATGGAACCTTGTGGGTCGCTACATGTAATTAGTTCCCAGTTGGATAATGCCTGATGGCTTGATACAAGTCTCTTTCCAATAACATCCTTTGTTTCCTGCCAGAGATATAAGATTTGAACCATTTTGCAGCATTTCCTGTTACGCTATAGTATTCTAATTTACTTAAAAGGATCAGTGAGGCAGTGCTGTGGTAGCGCGCTTCAACTCTGGCGAGTTGACAGCAGTAGGTGGTTAAGCGAGGCGGTGCAGCAGGGAGCCAGGCGGTGCAGCAGAGAATCACACATTCGTTCTAGACGTCGAGGCCTTCAGTTGGAAGAAGCTTGAAGACGGCGGCTGCAGTTGGAGATTTTCGGGCACAGTTTCAGTAATATGACATTCGAATTCGCGCATTTACTACAGTGCTATCGTTCCGCGTGCTGAACCGGTGGTGAACTACCTACGAAATATGATATTACTACCTGTACATGCCTATTCCACAAGCCACGATATGGAGCGTGGCGGAGGGTCCTTTTCCAGTAATAGTCATCTGCTTTCATGTTTCAGTTGCAAACAGAACAAGGGAAAAATAGCTGCCTACATGCCTCCGTACGAGCCCCAATTACTCTTACGTTCGTTGTCTTTACTTGAAATGTGCGTTGGTGTCAGTAGAATCGTTCTGCAGTCAAATGGTTCAAATGTCTCTGAGCACTATGGGACTTAACTTCTGAGGTCATCAGTCGCCTAGAACTTAGAACTAATTAAACCTAAATAACCTAAGGACAGCACACACATTCAGGATTCGAACCTGCGACCGTAGCGGTCGCTCGGTTCCAGACTGCAGCGCCTAGATCCACATGGCCACTTCGGCCGGCGTTCTGCAGTCATCTTGAAATGCTGGTTCTCCACGTTTTGTCAATAGTGTTCCTCGAAAACAACGTAACTTCCTCCGAAGGTTTCCCATATGAGTGTGATGATGATGTTTGGGTCGTGGGCACTCAACTGCATGATTATCAGCGTCCGTACATAGTCCCAATTCTTACTCAGTCCAATTTTTTACACCCTCCAATCTAACCACTGTCATGAATCATGATGACGGAATGAAGAGGACAACACAAACACCCAGTCTCTGGGCAGAGAAAATCCCAAACCCGGCCAGGAATCGACCTCGGGACACTGTGATCAAGAGGCAGCAACGCTAGCCACTTTTTTTAATCTCATTTTGCTCGTTATTATCGGTTCTATTTGTTCGGGGCGGACGACCCATGACGCTTGTTGAAGTTCATCGTTGATCCATTAACTGCAATTCACACTTAAGTGTCTGCCAGAGGGTTCATAGAACCATTTCCATACTACTCCTCTACCATTCCACTCTCGAATGGCGCGTGGGAAAAATGCACCTAAATCTTTCCGTTCGAGCTCTGATTTCTTTTATTTTATTATGATCATCATTTCTCCCTACGTAGGTGGGTATCAACAAAATATTTTCGCGTTTGGAAAAGAAAGCTGGTGACTGAAATTTCGTAAATAGATCTCGCAGCAAAGGAAACCGCCTTTGTTTCAGTGACTGCTACCCCAACTCGCGTATCATATCAATGACACTCTCACCCCTACTGCGCGATAACACGAAACAGGCTGCCCTTCTTTGCACTTTTTCGATGTCCTCCGTCAATCCTACCTGGTACGAATCCCATACCGCGCAGCAATATTCCAGCAGAGGACGGACAAGTGTAATGTAGGCTGTCTCTTTAATGGGTTTGTCGCATCTTCTAAGTGTTCTGCCAACAAACCCTCTGACCGAATACGCTGAGCTACCGTGCCGGCGCCACAAGACCACGAGCTGCGGACCCCACATGACTTCTCGTTGCATCCCCGTAATATGTGCACACTGATCGAACCCAACGGTAGAAAATCTATCAGCTGACCTCTGAACTGCTTCGATGTCTTCCTGCAACACGACCTGCTGGGGACCCCAAACACTCGAGCAGTAACCTAGAATGAGTCGCACTATGGTTCTATACGCGTTTCCGTTGCAGATGAACCACATTTTCCTAAAACTCTCCCAATAGACCGAACTCGGTCATTCACCTTCTCTACTACACTCTCCACGTGCTCGTTCCAGCTCGTATCGCTTTGCAACGTTACACCTAAATACGAGTATTCAATAGACCTGACTATGGCAAGCAGCTTGCTACTAATACTGTAATCTAACATGACCGGATTGTTTTTCCTAATTTCCTACTTATCTACATTAACTTTCATTTTTCTTCATTTAGAAACAACTACCATTCATCATACAATCTAGGAATTTTGTTTCAAGTTGTGTTGTAGCCTCCTACAGTTTTCTCATGCACTTTTGGCCACTGTGTAGAAATCTTGTCTCTCCGTAGTTGCTAGAAATTGGATTCATGTTCCATGGTTCCAGTAAAATGCCACGATTGTTCCTTTCAAAGGGCACAACCGATTTCCTTCTTCATCCTTGACTCAGTCAGAGCTTGTGACCCCTCTCTAATAACCTCAGTGTCGTCGGGATGTTAAACACATTCTTCCTTCCTCCCATGTTTCAACTGTATTGTGAGTCCCACTTGGCTTATATTTACAGTTTCGTTATCTGTCGTGGAGTCATTGTTCAACATTTCACTGTCTCATGAAATAGTACTGAGAAGGTTGCGCACCAGTAGGCAAATGTATGATATACACTCCTGGAAATTGAAAAAAGAACACATTGACACCGGTGTGTCAGACCCACTATACTTGCTCCGGACACTGCGAGAGGGCTGTACAAGCAATGATCACACGCACGGCACAGCGGACACACCAGGAACCGCGGTGTTGGCCGTCGAATGGCGCTAGCTGCGCAGCATTTGTGCACCGCTGCCGTCAGTGTGAGCCAGTTTGCCGTGGCATACGGAGCTCCATCGCAGTCTTTAACACTGGTAGCATGCCGCGACAGCGTGGACGTGAACCGTATGTGCAGCTGACGGACTTTGAGCGAGAGCGTATAGTGGGCATACGGGAGGCCGGGTGGACGTACCGCCGAATTGCTCAACACGTGGGGCGTGAGGTCTCCACAGTACATCGATGTTGTCGCCAGTGGTCGGCGGAAGGTGCACGTGCCCGTCGACCTGGGACCGGACCGCAGCGACGCACGGATGCACGCCAAGACCGTAGGATCCTACGCAGTGCCGTAGGGGACCGCACCGCCACTTCCCAGCAAATTAGGGTATCGGCGAGGACCATTCGCAACCGTCTCCATGAAGCTGGGCTACGGTCCCGCACACCGTTAGGTCGTCTTCCGCTCACGCCCCAACATCGTGCAGCCCGCCTCCAGTGGTGTCGCGACAGGCGTGAATGGAGGGACGAATGGAGACGTGTCGTCTTCAGCGATGAGAGTCGCTTCTGCCTTGGTGCCAATGATGGTCGTATGCGTGTTTGGCGCCGTGCAGGTGAGCGCCACAATCAGGACTGCATACGACCGAGGCACACAGGGCCAACACCCGGCATCATGGTGTGGGGAGCGATCTCCTACACTGGCCGTACACCTCTGGTGATCGTCGAGGGGACACTGAATAGTGCACGGTACATCCAAACCGTCATCGAACCCATCGTTCTACCATTCCTAGACCGGCAAGGGAACTTGTTGTTCCAACAGGACAATGCACGTCCGCATGTATCCCGTGCCACCCAACGTGCTCTAGAAGGTGTAAGTCAACTATCCTGGCCAGCAAGATCTCCGGATCTGTCCCCCATTGAGCATGTTTGGGACTGGATGAAGCGTCGTCTCACGCGGTCTGCACGTCCAGCACTAACGCTGGTCCAACTGAGGCGCCAGGTGGAAATGGCATGGCAAGCCGTTCCACAGGACTACATCCAGCACCTCTACGATCGTCTCCATGGGAGAATAGCAGCCTGCATTGTTGCGAAAGGTGGATATACACTGTACTAGTGCCGACATTGTGCATGCTCTGTTGCCTGTGTCTATGTGCCTGTGGTTCTGTCAGTGTGATCATGTGATGTATCTGACCCCAGGAATGTGTCAATAAAGTTTCCCCTTCCTGGGACAATGAATTCACGGTGTTCTTATTTCAATTTCCAGGAGTGTATTTACCACAATATGTTTCGGAGCTACGTTATCCCATTATCAAGTGCTCAACAGCATAGAAGTTTTAAGCACTTGCTAATAGGATAATTTAGTCCCGTTACAACTATATTGCGCGTTTGACAACAGGTGCGTGACATTCTAAGCATTGGAACTTCCTGGCAGATTGAAACTGTGTGTCAGACCGAAACTCGAACTCGGGACCTTCGCCTTTCGCGGGCAACTGCTCTACCAACTGAGCTACCCAAGCACGACTCACGCCCCGTCCTCACAGATTTACTTCTGCCAGTACCTCTTCTCCTACCTTCCAAATTATACAGAAGCTCTCCTGAGAAACTTGCATTACTAGTACTCCTGAAAGGAAGGATATTGCGGAGACATGGCTTAGCCACAGCCTGGGGGATGTTTCCAGAGTGTGATTTTCACTCTGCAGCGGAGTGTGTGGTGATACGAAACTTCCTGTCAGATTAAAACTGTGTGCAAGACCGTGACTCGAACTGGGGACCTTTGCCTTTCGCGGGCATGGCTAAGCCATGTCTCCGCAATATCCTTTCTTTCAGGAGTGCTGCAAGATTCGTAGGACAGCTTCTATAAAGTTTGGAAGGTAGGAAAAGAGATACTAGCAGAAGTGAAGCTATGAGGACGGGGCATGAGTCGTGCTTGGGTAGCCCAGTTGGTAGAGCACTCATTCTGGATTCTCAGTATTGTTTCATTAATTAGAAATCAATACAATCAGGGCGGTATTGCTGTTACTTAGTTTTAATGTCCTTAATTGTTTTTTTTTTTAACTTTCATGCGTTACCTTGATGCACGGGGCATGAGTCGTGCTTGGGTAGCCCAGTTGGTAGAGCACTCATTCTGGATTCTCAGTATTGTTTCATTAATTAGAAATCAATACAATCAGGGCGGTATTGCTGTTACTTAGTTTTAATGTCCTTAATTGTTTTTTTTTAACTTTCATGCGTTACCTTGATGCACATTTTGTGTGACGCCATCCTAAACACAACATCCCCCTTTGTCACACACAACTCTCCCATATTATTAGTAATAAATATGCCCTCTTTTTGCATTCTTAATTTTCATGCTGTGAAAGGTTTAGTCGCTGGTGCCAGAATGGAAATTTGTTGCTGCAGATTTTATGGTCTGTAGATTTGTGTATTCACGCGATAATCTGTGCAGAACTTGATAGTGGAACTTTCAGCTCTTTGGAATAGTTGATGCAGATTTTGTCACTGAACTACATTCAGTTGCTTTGATGAGGTATTTTCAGTGCTACATCACTTACAGATTAAGATACTGTGATTACTTTAAAGGGGAACCATCCCACTGACTGTATTTGGCTACAAGCTGCCCACGTCAACACTCTGTAAGATTTTTAATATTGATTTTCATAGTGTTTGACGTTCAGTCATACAAGCTATGCCTGATAATTATCTGCTGCGTGGTTCATTGTAAGTGTGGTCTACTTTTTGCTTACTTTAGAACTCAGATAGCGATACAAAATTGATTATTAAATCATAAACATTCATATAAAATACTTCAGTAAATCACGGCTTATTCTAACTACGTAAGTCAGTAGACTAGTTTTTAAACACACTAGTGACCTTACAGTCACGAGCTTTCGTCTTAGCTAGGACAAAGACGCACACTGACGTTCAAAAGTCGAGGATAATGAAGAAATGAAATCATCTTTTATGGGCAAGCAGTAGGAGGTATTACAGAACAAGATAAAACTCTATCTGAAGATGTTAAGCACAGAATAGCACACAAATAATGTAGTTAGAAAATTTCCCAAATAAGAGAAAGTGATGCTAGAAACTTTTTTCACAAGAACAATAAAATTAATGGCGGATATGAGTGACTTTGGCGTAGCACGTTCTCTGTGAGGTGGTTCAAGAACTTCACTGGCATTCGGTGAGAGAGAGTTCTGCACTCACAGGTCTGGACCATGACTGGGCTCTCAGAAATGCCCTACGGGAAAAATCTGGAAACCTCTAAGCTCACTGCACGCAGTAAATGGCTTCACGGACGACACACTAATCTGCTAGTGCAGCTCGATGTGGCCTGGTATTATCGACCCTAAACAGCATCTGAACTGTCATGCAGTCATGCATCTGATTTTTCCTTCTAATGGAAATGTGAAGCGTCTACATGCGTCCAGTCTGTCTCCTTACATCAATACCTTTTCACCACTCAGTTCTTTCCACGACATTCGTGTGTTTGTAATGGCTACTGTCCTAGCTGCAGAATAATGTGGTTAGAGGATTATCTGCAAATCTAAAAGCAATTTATCTTTGAAAATCGAGTTCTTGTATTCAATCATGACCCAATCTCAATATTGCTGCATCCTATCTTCAGCGAGACACACCATGCTGTGCGATAGACTTATATTTTTCTGAAAATTACAGTCTGATAGCTTCACTTTTTGGAAACGCTGCCTTCCAAGAAATTGAAGTTCCCAGTAGGTATGTGACGTTATTTCAGTGATTACAGCTCCGAGTTAGATTCACAAATAACTTGCCAGTATAAGCTCACTAACCACTTTGATGACGCTGCACCTCCCTTTGGTCTGGTTGCATGCACCGACCTGGTTTTATATACTCTCCTGAAGTACGCTTATAACGGACCCACACTTCAGTTTAGTTACGGTTTTTAAATGACACGTGCACCTAATGTTACCTGTCGTTTGGGAAAGGCATCTATTCCGCAGAATAATGAAAATCCGGATAAATGCAAATACCGTACTCCGAATCGCGATTCCTTTTGCGCGATAACGGTCGAAAGAAATTTTGACAAAAAAGGAAAAAATAAGAAATAGTTAGTGAAATTATGTGTAAATAAACTGAAGCTGTTATAATTTTAGATTGCAAATTACTTACGAACAATCACCAGCTCAATGTGCGAGCAAAAATTACTGTTTGACTATTGATTGTTTATAAACTGTAATTACGAACTAATGATTGAATTGTAATCAGGTGAGAACGGAACCAAAAACATTGACTCTAGCTCAGATGTGAAAACACAGTTAATACCACGAGTCAAAGTTAATCGGCAAAATAATTTGTACTGAACACGTGCACGTAAAAGTTAATTGTTTGCAAAACAGTTCGCGTACTAAATAGCTTTGCGTTACTCACTGTAATGTTAACTGAATCCAATTTTAGAAATGCAAATGTACATAAAGACACCTTTCTTACTATAGCAAGTTATTTCTGGAAATTTCATAATATTTCGTTTAGCGAAGAATAAATAAGTTGTTCGTCAACAGTGTTTGGCAACAGACTCTTCTTTACAAGTTGGGGACCACAGTATCCTTCTCGAATATTAATTCCTCATGATGACAATGTACTGTTTCTATTTACAACTACATAATATTCCTGGTCATATATTAAAAATCTGGCAGTTCCAGCGAACCGCATCTGAACTTGACTACTTATCGTCAGCAACGCTCACCGCCCCTACTTTTGCCCGATTCCGCGCCTACAAGGCCAGAGACAGTACTCCTCACTTTAGCCGTGTTCTGTGACTCCATGCAGTAGCAAACGTCGCTGACCTAGGCCAGCGTTTTACATCATAACTGCAGTATTCTTTTTTTAAATAGTTCGTTTGAATTAATTAATTGACAGGTAATTATAAGACTACATTAATAAAAGGTGTATACAACAGAAATTACACCACAGTGACATTATGGTTACAGAATGTACTATGTAGATAAATTATTAGGCGCTTTGTTATTGTGTTTCAAGCTAGCGTACAACTGTTTTAACTGCGCCTTGATATCGTGGATAGTGGCACTGCAACGGAACTGACGTCCGAGCTGGTCGCACACGTGATCTATCGGGGACACATCTGATGACCTTGACTTCAAGCCAACCGTTCATATAGATACGTGTTTATCATCATGAATACATCCACTCCAGCTGTACTTGACAAGTTCTTTCTTTGCATAAAATCGTACAACTAACCCGGTTTTCTGAATGTAAATCTCCTCTCGAGACACTACAAAAAAGGGGAAACAAAGAAAAAAAATTAACTTACGTGAAAGGGTCAGTATAAGCGTGAATATCAGCTCAAGCCTTGACTGAGTACAAGTAAATTGAACCAGTCAAGCAAAAAATCCTACAAATTTATGAAGCAGCATGCGGATTCCCGTGTGGGTGAGGCACGAAAAGTTCTTTGAGTCAATCAGCAACACACTGGATAAGCTCGACGTAAGGGAAACTATGGCTCTGTCAGCAAGTTAACACTTATTGCCAGCTGCACGTAGCCTGCAAACCAACTGCGAACGGCTTGACATGCAGTGCAGGCTTAATAAATCGAAATGGAGGCATAAATGACGTAGAATGCCTATTTGCGAACGCCAAAATTAGCTCATCATATAAATGCCTGGCCCGTAGCATGTTGTGGACGTACACCAAGACTCGTCAAAAGCCATGCACACCTAAATGAGACACCTAAGTATACACACCAGCCGAAAAAATGCTCGTTTGGGAGCACAAAAAATGCCAATATCTTCCTCTTCATTTACAAGACTGTGACTGAAAAATGGGTTATCAGCTGCCTTCCTCAGCAGCTTTAAATAGTTCCCCAAAATTTTGGGATGCAAACATACTCGGGCTTTAAACTTCTTGGGAGAGCAAAACAATGTGCCAGACCGAGACTCGAACTCGGTACCTTTGCCTTTCGCAGGCAAGTGCTCTACCATCTGAGCTACTCAAACACGACTCACGACCTATCCTCCTCAAAGCTTCATTTCTGCCAGTACCTCATCTCTTATCATCCAATCTTCACAAAAGCTCTTCTGCGAACCTTGCAGAACTAACACGCCTGAAAGGAAGGATATTGCGCAGACATGGTTTAGCCACAGCCTGGAGGATGTTTCCACAATGAGATCCTCACTCTGCATCGGAGTGTGCGCTGACATGAAAGTCTCGGTGCGCAACACAGTTTTAACGTCCCAGCAAGCTTCGCAGACTCCTAAATCAGTTGTATGTTAGGTTTAGCTTGGATTCTTGTATATTTGTCTCATTCTCACTTAAATTTTGTATTTGTTACTGACTGTGCTTTGGGCTGCCTGCCTGCCAGCAGGTACAAGCGTCATGTTATGTCGCTCTCATTCCGAGTGTTTTCATGAATGCACTCATCTAACTACAAAGATGTATCGTTGAACATAGATGTATATACTAAATTTAGACACTGATAACAAGAAAAATAGTTCGCATAACATTGTACATTTTGAAACTACACACGAACACAGTTAGCTTGCAACATATGGGATACACCAAGTAACATGTGAAAATTAAATGCGATAGAACATCAGGGCTCCACGGAACACGGCGAGGCTTTCACGTCACGCCAACGCTTAATCTTTCTGTACTCCATCGCATCCTTTATTATTTATATTCGTAAAAAACAGTTATTATTGAAAGGTCTCTGTTGTATTCCTTTCATGTTAATTTTTTAAAACCGTTGTCATTTACGGCATACATTCCACTTCTAAATTTACTGTGGTGTTTCTGACTATCTGGGAGGAGACTGAGCAATGGAACGTGTTACTTTTACACATAATCAAGAACGATCTGTCACACTACTAAACTTTAAAACACAGTTTATATGTAATTCATTTCACACAGTCTTATACATAACCTACATCCGCTTTCTTTTATATACTGTATATGATAAGATACTGTCGTCCCCTTCCCTTCTGTGTGAAAGGATGAATGAGCAAATGCATTTCTAGTGATATGCTTGATGGTAGCAGACAAGCCTGTCTGCTAGAATACAGTAGGACCAACTTCGGAACAGGTAGATACGCTTTCTAAAAGCAAAGAGGTTCCTATTCTTAGTATGGTGCTGTCCGTTCCTTGTCATGTTGGTATAGGAAGCTGCCTCTCTGGTCACTTCCGTTTTGTATCTGGAAGCACCCTCCGTAGGGGCCCATGGCAGTTGGACCGCGGCGAGCGTCTGAAGTGGTAAGATCTCCCGCTAAGCGTGTCTCTGCTAAGTCCGTAGGACAATGGATTTCTTAAGTTCAGCCTAACTGAAAATTTAATCACCTTTATTTCAGGGTTAGATCTAAAAGATCTAATGTTATCTTAAATTGCAAGGCAGTGTAATTCGGGTGTGAAGTTCAGAATATCTTCCAATAGTTGCTTTGTCACTACTTTGTGAGTAAAGTGGAACCACGTGTGAATGATCCGTAACTCTAACTAAGATCATCAATCTTAAATGCGAATGTGCGTGAGATTATAACGTCTCGTCTTGACAATATTTTTCAATATAGCAACTTTTCTTAATGTTCAACCCACGTGGGGTGTACTTTGTGAGACCTGTATCACGTGCTTATACAATTGTTTGACCCATCAGGTTAATAGTAAGACTATAGTAACCAGTTCGAGGTTTTTCTTTTGTAATTTCTGTTTCAATGTAATTTATTTTAATTATCAAAGTTATTGTGGAGTGACACTCTTGGTGTACACCAAGTTTACCACGTGAAGCATGTAGTGTAATCATCAAAGTAGCCCTCAGCTATTATTTTCTCGAAGATTTCACAGAGAGCTAGTATGAATTTAGTATACCAGTGTGTAGTAATTTCATGACGGACAGGATTGCGCTACGAACGTAACTTCTTTGGGTGAAAATTGAATCGGTTGGTTGTGGTTAATTTCCTCTTGCATATGTTTCGACGTTCTTCGTGTGTTATTTTATGAATGCAGTGTGTATGCAGTCTCCCAATCTTGGCTCCATATTTGATGTGTTCCGTCAGATTACAAACTCACATTTTCACAATCCTAAATAAGCACCAGTTTAGTTATGAATCAAGTTGGATATGCTGAAATTTTAACGGAACAATGATCAATGTTAAAATAAATGTCCAAATATAAACTGACTTATTTCTTTTTATTTAAATTGTCTTTGTATATATATATATATATATATATATATATATATATATATATATATATATATATATATATGACCGGTTATCGTAAGATGACTACTAAAAGATTATAATTAATGTTAGTCTGATTGGGAATTCGGTTAGCTAGACTGGCTACCTGGTGAAAGAGTTGCTCAGTAGTGCAAGGTTAACTTCCCCAGATAGCTCACAGCTTTTAACCCGCTTTTATTGTCTTGAATATCAGCAACGCTTTCAGAACAAAGTAAAGCAACAACATTACATTATAATTTCATATTTCCCAATTCGTTTATATTTTTGTTACTGTAAAGTATAAATGCTGGAGAAGAGAATATGAGTGAGAAAAAGGTCAGCCTTCACGTACTGGGGACGGGCTATCGTGTGCTTGGCAGTTTAGGACGAGAATGACTTATTAGTAACGTCAGTCTTCGGTATCAAAGACAGTGGATAAGGGACATAAACCCCAGGCAAAAAGAACTTACGCAATCGGACATAAAAATATAGCACCAGTTAAGAATAAGCCCCAACCAATGATGCGGGACGACACAAAATGTTTCAGGGGGTTCATAAGTTGAATGTTGGGCTCCATAAGCTTCCCTTTCTGTGTAACGACCGCGGAATATAAAATTTTGAAGAATGTAGCAACTAGTGGCGGAAACATAATTTATTTATCTTGTTGCAAATCTACTTCGATAGATATCAGTCATAATCGACGCGTTTTTCTAACCGATGCATGCCGTAAGTAGCAGTACTGTCATCTGCCAAGGACAGTTGCTACAGTCTTCAAAATTTTAAGTTATTAAGTTGAGGTTCGCCGATGACATTGTAATTCTGTCAGAGACGGCAAAGGACTTGGAAGAGCAGTTGAACGGAATGGACAGTGTCTTGAAAGGAGGATATAAGATGAACATCAACAAAAGCAAAACGAGGATAATGGAATGTAGTCAAATTAAATCGGGTGATGCTGAGGGAATTAGATTAGGAAATGAGACACTTAAAGTAGTAAAGGAGTTTTGCTATTTAGGAAGTAAAGTAACTGATGATGGTCGGAGTAGAGAGGGTATAAAATGTAGACTTGCAATGGCAAGGAAAGCGTTTCTGAAGAAGAGAAATTTGTTAACATCGAATATAGATTTATGTATCAGGAAGTCGTTTCTGAAAGTATTTGTTTTGAGTGTAGCCATGTATGGAAGTGAAACATGGACGATAACTAGTTCGGACAAGAAGAGAATATAAGCTTTCGAAATGTGGTGCTACAGAAGAATTCTGAAGATTAGATAGGTAGATCACATAACTAATGAGGAAGTATTGAATAGGATTGGGGAGAAGAGAAGTTTGTGGCACAACTTGTCCAGAAGAAGGGATCGTTTGGTAGGACATGTTATGAGGCATCAAGGGATCACCAATTTAGTATTGGAGGGCAGCGTGGAGGGTAAAAATCGTAGAGGGAGACCAAGAGATGACTACACTAAGCAGATTCAGAGGGATGTAGGTTGCAGTAGGTAGCGGGAGATGAAGCAGCTTGCACAGGATAGAGTAGCATGGAAAGCTGCATCAAACCAGTCTCAGGACTGAAGACCACAACAACAACAACAACAAGTTGTTCTCGGATGGCAAGCACAGATGTGAAGGGGCTACAGTGTGCTTGTTGCACAACAGAGCGATCCTCCAATGTGCTGGTCAGACGTGGTCCACCAGAACCTTGATGACGAGTATGACCGCAATAACGTTCATATGTAGTCGAATATCAGGACAATGTCGTATCCAAATGCCCCACAGATATGGATATCTGACAATTCGACCAGCCCGCCAAATGGAGACCCACAATGACGCCACATTCAAACTCTGTCAGATGCTGATAACACTCTCACATACGAGTTTGCGGTATGTACTTCTCCATTCACCAATCAAAATCCGACGCTCTTCATGGCCCTTATTTACGGAAGAGCGGAAACATTATGACTACCTGGTTAACAGCTTGTTTGTCTGTGTTTGGAATTAAACACATCACTGATTCTGCATATCAGGGATCCGACAGTTTATTGATAGGTTTATGGAGGTATGTGGCATCAGATGTCTTCTAACAGGTCAACAACGGGCCGTTGATTTCCGTACGCAGTAAGAGATGGTCAAATCGCTCTGAGCTCTATGGGACTTAACATATCAGGTCATCAGTCTCCTAGAACATAGAACTATTTAAACCTAACTAACCTAAGGACATAACACACACTCATGCCCGAGGCAGGATTCGAACCTGCGGCCGTAGCAGTCGTGCGGTTCCGGACTGAGCGCCTAGAACCGCTAGATCACCGCGGCCGGCGCAGTAATAGAGCTCATTAGCCACTCAGATGGGTTCCGTAGGGTTTACATCAGTCGTATTTGGTTGCTGAGACACCACAATGCTCCTGAAACCACTATTATGACGGTTCTGGTTTAGAGGCAATGACAGTTATACTGCTGAAAGACGAAACTACCTTCGGGAAAGACATCAAGCATGAAAAGATGCAGGTGGCTCGCAGCTGTCAGGTTGTCCTTGATTACTACCAAAGGTCCCATGCAAGCTTAGGAGAAGTCTCCCATAGCATAAGACTGCTCCCACTGACGTGCATCCATGGCACACTGTACGCTTTGAGCAGCTGTTCACCTTGATGACAGCATCTGTATCTGTGGAGACCACCATCGACCTAGTGTAGCAAAAATGTGATTCACCCAAAGAGCCAACATGTTTCCACTGCACAACGGTCGAATCCCATTGGTCCTAACCCCACTGAAATCATAACTGACGACGTATTAGGAGGTCTGCTGCAGAGCTCCATGTTCAACACTGTACAACTAACAGTTGTGCATGGACCAGCATTTTGCTCTTATGGCAGAGTTGCCACAGATCACCATTAAGTGCAGGCAATCCTCCGAACTCCATGTTATGTGAAGAGTCGTGGACGTCCAACCTTTTAGTGCTGAGCGGTAGTTTCACTTTTCCTCTGCCTCCTCCTGTAGATGCTTAGGACAGTAGCACGTAAAAAATTGACCAGGATCGCCGTTTTAGAGATACTCGTTCAAAGGCTCTGGGTAATAATAATCTGCCATTTGTCAAAGTCGCTTATATCAATGGATTTTCCTATCTGCAGCCCATATCCTCTCTTTATAAAGTCTCATAAAAATAATACACCTTACACTGAATTCCTGAAACAATTCCGGCATTGTTATGTGAAACTGAAAGAATTGTATTAATATGCAGATGTACTAAATTAGCCAGCATTTCGTGAATGTAAACCAGTAACACACTACTAATTGCATGAAAGTAATTTCCTCGGCCTGAGATACGAGACTTAGTTTTGAGGCAAAGGAGAACTTGCGATGGCATGTCATCGCACTCAGCTAAAAAAATCTAGCCATGGGATACCTAGTGGACACAATGAGACGCCGAGACCACTGCATAGGCCGCCAGCAAAAGAGGCCCTTGTCCCTAATTTTAATGATGATCGCTCGGAAAGTCTTTCCACAGGAACATGGCAGATGAAATGTCATTTTCGCCAAAAGCATTAAAAATCACTTGAAAGAAAAAGCTGTTTTATCTCAGTATTACGTAGCAGAACTTAAAATTCTGGCCTACGAAAGAAACGACTCCTGTGATAGCCTACAAAAACTCTAGTGGGAGGAGTTGTAACAAGTATGAAAATCCTGATTGGCCAGAATGAAAACGCGTGGCCACCAGCTTTCATGCAGGCAAATTTGAAACAGAGTAATTGGCTCTTCTTTTGTAAAAAAAATCGTAGAGTGTCTGAACAAGGCAACTCGTGCTGCCCTGAGACAATTGTTAGAGTCATTATATGAACACTTGTTCACAGGCTCGTCTTAACTCGTAAGGAGTTAAAGTGCAAAGTCTCCTAGTATGGAGAATCGCACCGAACCCTGACAGTTAATACTTGTGAATGATTTGAGGGCGATGATGTATGCGCTAGTAGAGCCAAATAGCGTTTACCATGTCAATTAACATACCTAGAGAATAACTAGGAGACTTGGTTTCACCAAAGACGTAGAAAATGTATACGACTGGTGTTTAACAGTCGAGAGAGATTTAGAATAGATTCTCAGGTTCACAGCTCCCGCTGACAGCCGCCATTGCCGCCGCCGACGCAAGGTAAACACGTGCATGCTCGCCCACACCAGCAAGTGACATTCAACTGACACTCAGAACTGCGGTCATCTGCATCTCTCCTTTTTTTTTTGTACTTTCAACAACGACCTGTAGTTAAACATATTCATGATTGTTGGGCCCGATTGAAGCAGAAATGCGAGATGTCATACCTGACGACAAGGACTGATCAGCCACTGTACAGTTATGAATTGTTTTAATTGTGTACTTCCTTTTGATTGCTCCTTACCTACCCCTATTCAATTTGAGATGTTTTCATTGTGTATTTTAGCGTAATTCATATCTCTGGTCCCAACTTTATTTCATTTGTTTGTATTTTTATCGACACCCCCCCCCCCCCCAGACATGGTCATCAACCATCTTGCCATTAAAGAACCTTATAGTAGTTACGAATTTCGCTTCACAGTTGTGAAAAACCCAGTATCAATATTTTACCATTCTGTACGTAATTTTGCTAACAATGCTATGGCATGAAGTCATACTTAGAATAGAAATAAACCTTATTAACGAAAATATAAGATTTTAATTTTTTGCTAACATGCAGTTACACCTGCACCCATAAACTAATTTCTGTTAGCGACAACGTTACCTTTACAGGGAGTGTAGACGATCCGACATTGAGATCATTGTCTGAGTACATCACTGTCGGTACTGCTGCACTCTTCTGAACTCTGCATGTGTGAGGTGATATCTTCCTACCTTTGCAAGATGTAGGTTCAACACCAAATTCCTAAAACACTCACAGAGCATCCTTGCGCAATTTTGGTAGGAAGACAGATGAGAACCAGTCTCACAGTTGTTAGATCTTGGGTGATACTTTGGCTGTCGCGTCACGTGACTGGAACGCCACCAGATGGCATCCAATTTCGCAATGGACAGAGGTCAGAATGTTTTGTCTGTTCAGTGCAAATCGTACCAGGCCTGGTAACAACACAAGACAACACCAATGCACTCTGCTGCCCCTCTGTCTGTCACAGATAACTGCAACTGTAATCGTTTGCATACCCGTCTATTACGTGTACGTGCGTGCCCTTACATCGCCATCTGAACATGTTTCCTGGCACCTGTACTTCTTCTTGTCTCGCAGTTTACATATGACATAACTATTACCAACTGCGAACGCTTGACACCGAGGGAGGTGGCGCAGTGGTTATGACACTGGACGCGCATTCGGGAGGACGACGGTTCAATCCCGCGTCCGGCCATCCTGATTTAGGTTTTCCGCGATTTCCCTAAATCGCTCCAGGAAAATGCCGGGATGATTCCTTTGAAAGGGCTCGGCCGAATTCCTTCCCTAACCCGATAAGACCGATGACCTCGAAGTTTGATCTCTTCCCCCAAACAACGCAACCCAACGCTTGACAACAACTGCTGAAATGTTGCCGGAAGTAAACACTAATGTACAGAGGAAGACGTTGCGCTCACTCAACACCTCTGTTTCTCTTGCGACACTGAATTTCTCCGTTCGTGAGTAGGAATCTACCACGTGTATCTGTGTATATCTCGGGACGACCCATAAATGACATGCTTCTGACAGCAAAGGGCAATGCGTTCATTGACAAACAAAGGAATTGTGCTGTATTCGAACGTACGTTAAACAATGAAGATATAGTCATGCATTGTAACAACAAACGTGCTCTGGCTAAGCTCGCAAAAGGGATCAACGGTAGAAAGGACTAAATCTCAATTTAGTAATCATTAGTCCGATCACATAATCTGTGAAACGCCCCCTTTGAACAATTATACACGACTGTGCTTAAAATGACACACAACATTTTTAGCGCAACGCAATCTGACTTTCAATAATCCGTACAAAAGAATGGCGCTGACTAACATTAATCTATACCTTTCACAAATCACTTACCTCACCAAAAATCTTCGTTACTCGAACTACTGCAATACAGCGAGCGCCACTACTGCAAGCTAAATAAAAGATTCAAACTATGGAAGTCACTAACTACTGACAGGCACAGTTTGCAAATGAAAGATTTTAAAGAGAACAAACAATGTATTTACCTTAATAGTCATTATATATATATATATATATATATATATATATATATATATATATATATATATATATATATATATATATATCAGTTCATGATATCCATTCTTACAAATTTCAGAACTCCGCCATCTCTCTCCCCACGTCCACCACTGCTGGCGGCTCACCTCCAACTGCGCAACGCTACGCGCTGTTAGCATCCAGCTGCCGCTGCCCGACACTACAATGGCGAGTATTACAACAATGCCAACCAGCCACTGACTGCTTACAGCAAAGCCAGTGATTTTCATACAGAGCGATACGTGGCGTTACCAATATAAAACCCTAAACAGCCTACTTACATCTGTTGTTTCCGTATGCATCACATGCTAGTAAGAATTAGTTCCCTAATGTTCCCCTATAAAACAGCGTCAAACATACAGATTGCTTTGTCTTAATGTATGCATGTTCCTACCTTTGAATTTAAATAAACTTATAACATGCAGAAGGCGCTCTTCAGGGTTATCACTTTTCTCCGCCAACCCTTAGAATTAACGTATTCAAAGAAACTATAAAAAATTCACAAGCCGCTTTGATACAAAACGAAGTCTAAAAGGAATACCTACGTTGAAGCCATTGTATTACCAAACATTTGTTACAAAAACCTATCAGTCATTCTAAAGAGCCATGTGCGTCATTGTGTCTGTTCTCGGCAACAGTAATACATCGGTAACATGGTGCAGCTGCAGGTGTTCTGTACATTCACCACAGCCGACCTCTCCCATGAGCTTCAACTTAGGGATTATCAATAACGCTTGTCAGTCTTGTGTCGAGAATACCTAATCTTAAAAGTTGCAAATCAGATCACATTACACAGGGTGGTGCAGGAAGCTGTAGTCTATGTAGGCTTTTAACAGCGTCATTTGTCAGCCATCGGCAATCCTCATTGAGACGCCCTTCGTAATGGAGTAGTGGAACAGTGCTTTCATTGTAGCAAAGTTTTATGGTTACAGAGGCTCCATAGAGGCAGAGTTGCATCTTAAATAGGTAGGACATATTGATAACGTCGCATCTGATCGTGGACGCGTATATCTCTCGTAATAATTAAAATATTACTAATAACAACTCGTTAGGTAAATCTATCATTCCAAAAACTGGTTTAAACACACAGTGCCTTACTAGGCCTCTGGCCTCAGACCTCTGACATTTGAACTGACTTAGCCACTAACGAACACAACAGTGTTGTATCCTACTTAAATGGGATCGTAATGACAATTTTTTTCTGTCTAGCAATACAAAAGCAGCGGTAATGTTTCCACAATCATATAGCTTTTCCTAATGACCTGAAAATGTTTTCAATAAGGAGTTCAGTTTCGTTGAGATCTTAACTTTGAGTGACGCGGTGTGTTTGTGGAAACCATGAGTTTCTGTAGGCCAGCAATGTAGGAAGAACTGAGCGCTTTCACCATCTCTCTGGCAGAAGCTCACCACGAGTGAGAACGCTTCGTCGTTGGGAGCTTTGAGCGCGCTAGCGCACAGCGACTAGTTGTTTAGCCGTAGGCAAAGGACGGTCAAACAACTATCACTCGCCTTCCGCAACAGGTACGTGCCGGACAGACGAGAGAGAGACTGTGACTCGGAAAAACGATGACTGTCTAATAAAACCGTCAGAATGCCTTAGCAAAGACTGTTTATAAAGCCTGTGGCAGAAAATAAAACAAAGAAAAACGCACGATTCTAATTGTGTGCTTATAGGCCAACAAACGCTGACTGCCCACGCACTTTGTTCAGATGTCGATAGGTGACCTAGAATTAGCATTCTACTGTGACAGGGACAGCCAGAGAGCTGCGTGGTCGCAGTTATGTGTCATGACAAGCGGTTTACCTTCACTGCTGCCAGTCGCAGGATCAAACCAGATTTCTTATCTCCTAAGAAGTGCGATTTCTCTTGTTTCGAGTTAATGGGCGATTCATCCTGTAAGGCGATTCACGCTCTGTATGCAAGATGATTACTAAGCTGTATCCGGGAAGTTAAATCAATCTGTTTCCGACAATTATTAACATACAAGCATCAAACTAGTAGAATGAAATTTTCACTCTGCATCGGAGTGTGCTCTGATGTGAAACTTCCTGGCAGATTAAAACTGTGTTCCGGACCGAAACTCGAACTCGGGACCTTTGCCTTTCGCTAGAGCACTTTCCCGCGAAAGGTAGAAGGTCCAGAGTTCGAGTCTCGGTCCGGCACACAGTTTCAATCTGCCGGAAAGTTTCAGAGCAGCGCACACTCCGCTGCAGAGTAAAAATTTCAGTATGGAAGCATCCCCTGGCTGTAGCAAAGCCACGTCTCCGCAATATCCTTTCTTCCAGGAGTGCTAATTGTGCAAGTTTCGTAGGAAAGCTTTTGTGAAGTTTGGAAGGTAGGAGACGAAGATCTGGCGGAAGCGAGGCTGTGAGGACGAGACGTGAATCGTGCTTGGGTAGCTCGGTACAGAATTTGCTCACGAAAGACAAAGGTCCCGAGTTCTACGAAGTAGTTTGTTTCACTGCTGCTGCTTTCAGAAAGCGTGTTGTGTCTCACCGTGGGTACTGATTCGCCTAGAGTAAGTAAACCATATTCTGTGAACATCTGAGTAGATGAACGCCTTTGTTACCGAGTGTAAAATCGCCAAAAGCGTAACTTCAACAGCCTGGATTCATGAGAACACGATCCAACACGAATATTTTCCCGCCTCTGTACATCGACAACCAAGATAAAGAGTTATGGATTCTTCATGCGTGAAGTCAGTGATCAGTGACGAACGCATTCGAGCCTGTTTCTTGTTGCGTACCGAACGAGCTCACACAGTGGTTAGCAAACTAGATTCGTGTTTGGGAGGACGACGGTTCAAATCAGTCTCCGACATTTACGTTTTTCGTGATTTCTCTAAACAGCGCCAGGCAAATCTCAGGATGTTTCCTTTGAAAGAGTGCTATCTATTGTTTTCCTTTGGCATCCTTGAGACAATCCGAGCTAGTCCCTATTGACCTTGATACTGATGTGACGTAAAACCATAATGTTCTTTCCTTTCCTCCAGTGCACTGGTTTGTACCGACAAATACACGTATTTCTCACTGAAGAGAATGTGGACCCCTGGATACAGATGATTCATGACTTAATGCAGTGCTTGTCTCCGTTGTTCACATGACAACAGACTGTTCTGTATGCACCCCGGTGTGTATAAAGAGGCGATTGAAATTAGGTTGACTGATAATTTAATCAACAGAGACAATGGGTTTCCTGTCACCAAGCCGTGGAATCCTGTATTATCTCACATCAAAGCTGAACGTTCTTTGGTGCGGCCTTGATTGCGATATATCGTTGCCGGTAGTGTTTCACTAAGGGCGGCGCCACCTCCCTGTTTCGAAAGGCAGAAACCGTGATGGGCGGCGCATGCTCCTTGTACTGAACGGTGGCCTATATAGGACGTCGATTTGCAACCTGGCGTCAGTTCACAGCGGGACTCATCACCAGAAGCAGCATTTTCCTGAAGATGGCGAACAGTTGGATCGCCGAAATATCGAGTCAAGCTGATTTTAGAATCCGGCAGCAAACCCGAAGAGACTTTCATGGAAATGGGATATAGAATAAAGATGGCCTGCTGTGCATTCGTGAAACGTAACAAAGCGTTTACGAGCACTGACTTTGATCTTACGCTCAGAATTAGATTAATAAAGTGCTATGTGTGGTCAGTACTTTTGTATGGCCTGGAAAGTTGGACGCTGAAAGTACACACTATGAACGAGTTGGAAGTATTCGTGATGTGGCTGTATCGAAGAATGCCAAAAATTCCAAGGACAGCAAGAAAAACAAATGAAGAGATCTTGAGAACTTTCAGGTGCTACCTGTTGCAAAGTGGACAGTAGCTGATTGCACCCTTTGTGAGTTCGAAAGGTAACTGATACGTACTACCTCGTGCTGCGGTCGGACGTTAAAGAACATACAGTACAACTGCACCACGCACGCTTCATTCAATAATGCGCCGTATCTGGGTAATGAGCAACGCGGTGGAATGTTCTGTCAAAACAATACCGATAAACAACGGAATGGTGCACAAAGAACCTTGTTGAGGACAGATGTAGATGTAAATACTATAAGCGCTTCGTTTATGCTAGATGTTCATAATCTGTGCCACTGTACCAATACACTGCTGATGACAGGAATTCCAGTAGAATACCTACGGGTAACCAAAAGGAACGACCTTAAGTGGTATGAATTCATAAAGAAAACGGTACGAAAATGAGATGCGAGACTGTGATTCATAGCAAAAATCTTAAGGAAATGTTATTCTTCTACGAAAGAAGTGGCTTGCAAAACACTAATTCGACCACCTCTTGAGTACTGCTCGTCAAGCTGGAAGCCAAGTTACGTTGGATTAAAATAGAAGGTAGACAATATCGAACGCGTTTCGTCAAGGTATCATTAACTCGACGAAAGAGCAGTGCGGAGATGCTCGACAAACCTCATTGGTAGACACTGAAATAGAGACCTTGTACATAACTAAGGGGTTGTTGTTGTTGTTGTCTTCAGTCCTGAGACTGGTTTGGTGCAGCTCTCCATGCTACTCTATCCTGTGCAAGCTGCTTCATCTCCCAGTACCTACTGCAACCTACATCCTTCTGAATCTGCTTAGTGTACTCATCTCTCGGTCTCCCTCTACGATTTTTACCCTCCACGCTGCCCTCCAATGCTAAATTTGTGATCCCTTGATGCCTCAAAACATGTCCTACCAGCCGATCCCTTCTTCTACTCAAGTTGTGCCACAAACTTCTCTTCTCCCCAATCCTATTCAATACCTCCTCATTAGTTACGTGATCTATCCACCTTATATTCAGTATTCTTCTGTAGCACCACATTTCGAAAGCTTCTATTCTCTTCTTGTCCAAACTAGACATCGTTCATGTTTCACTTCCATACATGGCTACACTCCAAACAAATACTTTCAGAAACGACTTCCTGATACATAAATCTATATTCGATGTTAACAAATTTCTCTTCTTCAGAAACGCTTTCCTTGCCATTGCCAGTCTACATTTTATATCCTCTCTAGTTCGACCATCATCAGTTATTTTACTTCCTAAATAGCAAAACTCCTTTACTACTTTAAGTGTCTCATTTCCTAATCTAATTCCCTCAGCATCACCCGATTTAATTTGACTACATTCCGTTATCCTCGTTTTGCTTTTGTTGATGTTCATCTTATATCCTCCTTTCAAGACACTGTCCATTCCGTTCAACTGCTCTTCCAAGTCCTTTGCCGTCTCTGACAGAATTACAATGTCATCGGCGAACCTCAAAGTTTTTACTTCGTCTCAATGAATTTTAATATCTACTCCAAATTTTTCTTTCGTTTCCTTTACTGCTTGCTCAATATACAGATTGAATAACATCAGGGAGAGGCTACAACCCTGTCTCACTCCTTTCCCAACCACTGCTTCCCTTTCATGTCCCTCGACTCTTATGACTGCCATCTGGTTTCTGTACAAATTGTAAATAGCCTTTCGCTCCCTGTATTTTACCCCTGCCACCTTTAGAATTTGAAAAAGAGTATTCCAGTCAACAGTGTCAAAAGCTTTCTCTAAGTCTACAAATGCTGGAAACGTAGGTTTGCCTTTTCTTAATCTTTCTTCTAAGATAAGTCGTAAGGTCAGTATTGCCTCACGTGTTCCAACATTTCGACGGAATCCAAACTGATCCTCCCCGAGGTCCGTATCTACCAGTTTTTCCATTCGTCTGTAAAGAATTCGCGTTAGTATTTTGCAGCTGTGACTTATTAAACTGATAGTTCGGTAATTTTCACATCTGTCAGCACCTGCTTTCTTTGGGATTGGAATTATTATATTCTTCTTGAAGTCTGAGGGTATTTCGCCTGTCTCATACATCTTGCTCACCAGCTGGTAGAGTTTTGCCATGACTGGCTCTCCCAAGGCCGTCAGTAGTTCTAATGGAATGTTGTCTACTCCGGGGGCCTTGTTTCGACTCAGGTCTTTCAGTGCTCTGTCAAACTCTTCACGCAGTATCGTATCTCCCATTTCGTCTTCATCTACATCCTCCTTCATTTCCATAATATTGTCCTCAAGTACATCGCCCTTGTATAAACCTTCTATATACTCCTTCCACCTTTCTGCCTTCCCTTCTTTGCTTAGAACTGGGTTGCCATCTGAGCTCTTGATATTCATACACGTGGTTCTCTTCTCTCCAAAGGTCTGTTCAATTTTCCTGTAGGCAGCATCTATCTTACCTTTAGTGAGATAAGCTTCTACATCCTTCCATTGTCCTCTAGCCATCCCTGTTTAGCCATTTTGCACTTCCTGTCGATCTCATTTTTGAGACGTTTGTATTCCTTTTTGCCTGCTACATTCACTGCATTTTTATATTTTCTCCTTTCATCAATTAAATTCAATATTTCTTCTGTTACCCAAGGATTTCTAGCAGCCCTCGTCTTTTTACCTACTTTATCCTCTGCTGCCTTCACTACTTCATCCCTCAGAGCTACCCATTCTTCTTCTACTGTATTTCTTTCCCCTATTCCTGTCAATTGTTCCCTTATGCTCTCCCTGAAACTCTGTACAGCCTCTGGTTCTTTCAGTTTATCCAGGTCCCATCTCCTTAATTTCCCACATTTTTGCAGTTTCTTCAGTTTAAATCTACAGGTCATAACCAATAGATTGTGGTCAGAGTCCACATCTGCCCTTGGAAATGTCTTACAACTTAAAACCTGGTTCCTAAATCTCTGTCTTACCATTATATAATCTATCTGATACCTTTTAGTATCTCCAGGGTTCTTCCACGTATACAACCTTCTTTCATGATTCTTAAACCAAGTGTTAGCTATGATTAAGTTGTGCTCTGTGCAAAATTCTACTAGGCGGCTTCCTCTTTCATTTCTTAGCCCCAATCCATATTCACCTACTATGTTTCCTCCTCTCCCTTTTCCTACACTCGAATTCCAGTCACCCATTACCATTAAATTTTCGTCTCCCTTCACTATCTGAATAATTTCTTTTATTTCATCGTACATTTCTTCAATTTCTTCGTCATCTGCAGAGCTAGTTGGCATATAAACTTGTACTACTGTAGTAGGTGTGGGCTTCGTATCTATCTTGGCCACAATAATGCGTTCACTATGCTGTTTGTAGTAGCTTACCCGCATTCCTATTTTCCTATTCATTATTAAACCTACTCCTGCATTACCCCTATTTGATTTTGTGTTTCTAACCCTGTAGTCACCTGACCAGAAATCTTGTTCCTCCTGCCACCGAACTTCACTAATTCCCACTATATCTAACTTTAACCTATCCATTTCCCTTTTTAAATTTTCTAACCTACCTGCCCGATTAAGGGACCTGACATTCCACGCTCCGATCCGTAGAACGCCAGTTTTCTTTCTCAACTAAGGGGTTTCCTACTAAAATTTTAACTAAGGGGTTTCCTATTAAAATTCGTAGAGAGTACATTCCGATAGCAGTCGGGAAACATATTCATCCTTTCCAAATATGTCTCACAGCATGTCCATATCCGGAAAATCAGAGCTAACTCGCTGGTTTACCGAAATGTTTCTTCCCACACACGATTCGTGACTGGAACGGTGGAACAGAGAAGAGCGTGACGTTGTAGTTTGGGGAGGGCGGGGGCGGGGGATGAGATAGTGTTATCTGCAGTACCCTCCACCGCACATCATGCACTGAGTTGTGGAATTCAGGATATGTATAGATGAAGGCCACAAAGGTTCCATATATTACTTTTGTTCTCAGATGTACATTGGCATTAGTAGCTCGTAACTCGAAACCGAAAGAAATTTAGGAATAGCTCGCCTCATTAATAAGAGTATCTTTTCTTGCGTAGGGTTCACATTCATCAACAACATTTAACAGACATCATTGTTGCCGGCCGCGGTGTCCGAGCGGTTGTAGGCGCTTCAGTCCGAAACCACGCGGCTGCTACGGTCGCAGGTTCGAATCCTGCCTCGGGCTTGGATGTGTATGGTGTCCTTAGGTTAGTTAGATTTAAGTAGTTCTAAGTCTAGGGGACTGATGACCTCAGATGTTAAGTCCCACAGTGCTCACAGCCATTTGAACTATTTGAACATCATTGTCAGTTTCGACTGTTAATATAAATTATTTTAACAGTCGAGGGTGACAATCGTATCTCTTGCAAAATAATAGCACAATTGTGAGGAACAACGTGGGAAGACTGGGAACTTGCGTGCCACACTTTAAGTACCAATCTTAAAAAAGTACACCGTACACGTCGTCATCATCATTTTTTTTTCTCCTTTTGGACCCTTGCTCCCCGGTTCATAGCTGTAGTTAATACATTCAGCAAGTCATAACAGGAAAAAAAAATAAGAAACCCAGATTCATGTTAGATGTAACTTCTATCCTTGTTATCTCATATCATACACATAGCTTATACTTTAAAATGTATTAAATAATTATAACTAGAATGATATTTCCACTGTGCAGTGGAGTGTGCGCTGATATGAAACTTCCCGGCAGATTAAAACTGTGTGCCTTTCGTAGGCAAGTGCTCTATCAACTTCTTGTTTCTTATCTCATTTTGTTCCTCATTGTTCGCTGCGTTTGTTGTGGGCGGACGTCCCATGACACCCGTTCAGTTTCATCGTTGATATATTTACTTAGTTTCTTTATTACTGACGGCAACTATCCCTCTGACCGATCACGCTGAGCTACCACGCCGGCATCCACTAAGTTCCCCAAACGCGACGCACGCCCTCTCCTCACAGCTTTACTTCTGAGAAACTCGCAAAACTAAGAACCTGGAAGAAAGGATATTGCGGAGACATGGGTTTATCACAGCGTAGGGGATGTTTCTAGAATTCTTCCAGCATGATGGTTTTGCAAGTTTCGCAGGAGAGCTTCTGTGAAATCTGAAAGGCAGTAGACGAGGTACTGGTGGAAATACAGCTGTGATTACGTGTCGTGCTAGGGTAGATCAATTGGTAGAGCACTTGCCCGCGGAAGGCAAAGACCCTGAGTTCGAACCTCGGTCCAACACACAGTTTTAATCTCCCAGGAAGTTACTTAAATTAACTTGTTAGCTGCTAAACATATTGTTCTTCCATTTTAAAAAGTCGTTGCATGCCTTCATCCCAATTTTAATGTGAATTAATATAAAGAAAACCAGAACGAAGTACAACACAAGAATTACGTTAAAATAAGTACAGGTGCCAGATAATGCCGTCTAACAGAAAAAATTATTCGTATTTGTTATGACCTGACGAAACTACAGTCGTCTGGTCATAACTACGGTTTCTTCGATTGCTCTAGGAGATGGTTGATCGGAACGACAATATGGAATATTAGTTCACTTTATTACCAGAATGATAAAATTATCTACTTAACTTTATACAAGCCATTGCCGCAGGGAAGTTCTGAATGTCGAATAGTACCGTTCTGTCCACCACATGAGTCACTCTTGTGTCTTCACTAGTTCGATGTTGTGTTCCTGATCGGAGGTCACGAACTGCTCCTCTGCCCAGCTCTACATCGGCGTCCGTGCGGTGGCGCTGCAGCGTTGGCAGTGAAGATGTGGGTCCGCCAGCGCCTCCCATTCGGCAGTGAGGATTGCAGGTGAGACATTATTAGCTTCTATGGTATCGATGCGAGTTGCCGTCTTTGGTATAGCGCCGCTGCCTTTGAACAATACCACACTATTAAAATATTGCAGTTAATTACACTGTAGTCGGATGAATTTTATGGAGAAACTCGATCTTTCTTTCTCATCTACGGACGACATGAGTAAGGCTGGTTGTAGCTTCTAGGAATGTCGAATTCGAATAAGTTAAACAATTCAGAGTGCTGAAGTGTACATTTTACAATCACGGACAAAAATATTATTCATATTATAGAAATAGATAGTAGTTGAATGCATTGCATTAAACTTCATTGCATTACACTTGATGATGATATTTTACCCTTGGCATATCCTGAAATTGGCAACGGCCTTGCCGCAGTGGGTACACCGGTTCCCGTCAGACCACCGAAGTTAAGCGCTGTCGGGCGAGGCTGGCACTTGAATGGGTGACCATCCGGGCCACCATGTGCTGTTGCTATTTTTCCGGGTGCACTTAGCCTCGTGATGCCAATTGAGGAGCTATTCGACCGAATAGCAGTGGCTCCGGTCAAAGAAAATCATCGTAACGACCGGGAGAGTACAATGTGAGTAGCGGACTGCTAGGAGATAGGAAACAAATAAATTGCAAAGGCCAGAAACGTAGATACGAAGGAGGGTGACGAAAGCATTCTGAATGTGAAATAAAACCAATTATAACGTATTGACTACTTTTAATGAAAATAAGCCCTCACGTGCTCCAACAGAAAGCAGCAGTATTCACACAGCCAGCTTTTGACGGCTAGTGGGGCTGTAAACTCCGCTGGAAATGCATGCTTGTACACAAATGCACATACTGGCGAAGCCTGCAGGTTGAGCTGCTGTATTTGACCACAAGCTGCACGTATGCTATGTCCTCAACATGTTGCAAGTGTCAAGTGGGTTTAGAGCAGTGTTTTGTGTTGCTGTGAGCGAATTAAGTCGGAGCTAAGTGAATTGGAACATGGGTATATTTGTTGGTGCTCGTATGATGAGTACTTCCGTAACCATGTAGCGGAGGTAGCTGGTGTTTCAAGAGGTACCGTCTCAATGTCCTATGCAGCATGCATTGAAATAGGAAACAAACATCATTCGCTATGTCACAAGGCGGACGAAAGTGTGTACTGAAGAGCTATGACGGACGGTCATTAAAGAGTATTGCTACGAAATGAGAGGAAAACAGCTGACAAAGTCACTGCAGAACTGAATGTCGCGCTCGCGAACAGTTTCAGCAGCAAATTAACACCAAGGGTGCTCTTTAAGCTACGAATTGCAGGGAGAACTGGAATCCAACAACGAGTCATAAGTTTGCAAATGTCCAAATAGGAAAAGGCGGTAGCGGCGCACTAAAACCTGGACCTTGGAGCATTGGGAAATGTGATTTAGTAGGATGACTTTTGTTTCACACTATCTCCATCTTCTGGCAGAGTGAAACATAGCAGATGTTTGGTGATAATTTGGTTAGGCGCATTGTAGTATGCCACGGGTCTCACGGATGCTCTACAAGGTCGCATAACTGCCAAAGATTACGTGACCATTTTGGCTGATCAGTACCATCCCATGGTACAAAGGTTATTGCTCAATCGTGATGCTGTGTTCGAGAACTACAGGGCCGCTGTTCACGCAGCTCCCATCGTCCAGGCCAGGTTTTTCGAGCGCGAGGAAGGATTGTTACATCTCCCATTTCCATAACACTCACCAGATCTCAGTGTTCTTAAGCCTTTCTGGTCTACTTTGGATAGATGAGTGAGTGATCGCTAACCGCCTCCATCGTCGTTACACTACCTTGCTACTATTTTGCAGGAAGAACGGTATATGATGCCCTTAAAGAGCATACAAGACCTGTATTCGAGCATTCCCTGACGATAGGAAGCTGTTTTGGTTGCGTCGGCCGCTGGTGGCCGAGCGGTTCTAGGATCTTCAGTCTGGAACCGCGCGACCGGTACGGTCGCAGGTTCGAATCCTGCCTCGGGCATGGATGTGTGTGATGTTCTTTGGTTAGTTAGGTTTAAGTAGTTCTAAGTTCTAGTGGACTGATAACCTGAAATGTTAAGTCCCATAGTGGTCTTATCCATTTGATTTTGTTTTGCTTGCCAACGGTGTACCTACATCGTATTAGGTATGATGATGTACTGCGTTTTTTGTTCCTACATATTTGTCTCCATTTCCTGTATCTATGTGAGTACAACCAGCGGATTACAGATTGTTTAAGAAGAAGAAAGGTACAAGTCCCCCAATCTCGTCAGCCCTACTTCCTTTATAGCGACTACTAACTTATTTCTCTTGAAAAGACTGCTCTCGAATTGCAGGCGAATATTTGTCGAAACCTGTTTTGTGTTCCAACTGAACCTCGAAGTTCAAACAGCTACCTTTCTTGCTTCCTTATTGTGGGCCGGACGCCGTGCCCGACCGGTTCTAGGCGCTTCAGTCCGGAACCGAGCTGCTGCTACATGGATGTGTGTGATGTCCTTAGGTTAGTTAGGTTTAAGTAATTTGAAGTCTAGAGGACTGATGACCTCAGATGTTAAGTCCCAGAGGGATTACGGCCATTTGAACCTCATCGTACAGAAATACACTGTCCACTCACATTAAAATCAACACCTGTGTGAGGACTGAACGGCCACCTTTTGCAGAGCGGACTTACAGGAAAAGAGTCAGTGAGGTTCTGCAAGGTACCGATGTGGAGGCAAGCCGACTGCAGTACCGCGTCCTGCTCCCTTAGGTTGCTCGGTTCAGGATCCATGGCACCAGCACATCGATCGGGGTAGTTCCCTGGACTGCGTTTACATTCGGCGAACCACGCTCGCCCACTGCAAGGTGTGTAGCACATTGCATTGTCTTGCTGGTAGATGCCATCGTGCCGAGGAAAAACCAAACTGCATTTAGGGGTGGATACAGTCCCCAAGGAGAGATGCATACTTCTGATCCATTGCGGCTTCCATAATGACGAGACCGCCCAGGGAATGCCATAAAAACATTATTCAGATCATGACGCTCCCTCCACCGGCCTGAAATCTTCCGACGCCGTAGACGCCTACAGCCATCTATCCAATCGCCATTCATTTGAAAAAGCCACAGTTGCGGTACTGCCGTGAAAATTCGAGCCTTCGTGGTCCATGAACAGCAGTCAGTACAGATGCATAAACCAGGCGCGCCTGCTGCAGAGTCCCACATGCAGCTACCTTTCGTTAACGATCATTAACGAGACACTTATTGGTAGCACCTTGGTTCATCTGAGCGACCAGTTCCTCGACAGCGGCACGTCTACTCGCCTGTACACATTTTCGAAGCCGTCGTTCATTCCCAACGTCTATGGCCCATGGTGACACACAGTTGTCTCGGGCGCCATTTTGGCACGCACGACATATATTAACCATGGCAGCATGTGAATAGTTTACAAACTTAGCCGTTTCTGAACTGTTTTCACCCTTGGCTCGAAAGCCAATGATCATGCCCTTTTGGACGTCAGATAAATGGCTCCGTTTCCACATAACGACAACGACTGCACTGTTTTCTGCATCTCCACAACACAATTTATATTCCCTACCCTGATAGTGCTGCCACATGCCGTCTGTGATTGGTTAACGGACGTTGGCGTGGAACATAGGAGTAGTAGTAGAGGGGTTTTGGGCGCACGGCAGCAAGGTCTTCAGCGCCCGTTCACTAACTTAGTGAGAGGGGGGTCAAGAAAAATCCCAGAACAGGAATATAAAACGGAACAGAATACATGGGTAACAATCGTTGAAAAACATGTGCTCACCCACACCAAAGCGTGGGATGAAGCAGAGCGTCAGCAGTAAAACATGACAACACAGGAAGAAAAAGATAGAGGGAGCTAAAACAATGTAGCAGACGGAAGTGGCTGGCTGACCGCAAGGAAAAAAAGGGGAGGAGTCAGCCACTCTGCAATACACTAAAACCTCCAGCCTAAAATTTTAGGCCAGCGTCCAGACACATCACGAAACTTAAAAACCCTAGACACACACGTCTCATCATTAGCTAAAACAGAAGGCAGATCCCCAGCAACTCGTGATTCTGCCCGTGCATCACGGTATAAAATGCAGTCTGTTAAAATGTGCCGGACAGAGATGTGCACACCACAAGCATCACAAAACGGTGGATCCTCCCGCCGTAATAAAAAACTATGTGTGAGAGGACAGTGCCCGATGCGAAGACGTGTGAGGGCCACCTCCTCCCTCCTGAGCAACCGGCAGGAGGAACGCCACGGCCGAGTGGTTGACTTTATCAATCGTAGTTTATTGGCCGTCACCGCCAGCCATTCGTCCTCCCACAACTCCATGCACTTCCTGTGGAGTGCAGCGATGACTGACTGCAAGGGAATAGGACACTGGATCACATCCTGTTCTCTGCAGGCCTCCTTGGCAGCCCGATCGGCCTGTTCATTGCCCCAGATGCCAACATGACCAAGCACCCAGCAGAAGGATACTTCTGTACCCCGCCGTTGGGGCAAGTAAAGTTGGTCATGTATCAGCTGGACCATCGCCTCAGTCGGGTACAGGTTCTGCAGTGATTGTAAGGCACTAAGAGAATCGGAGCAGAGAAGAAATCGATCGCCCCGAACACAATTCATCTGCTCCAGTGCCTTCAGGATCGCGTGGAGCTCCGCTGCGAAAACGGTATATTCAGCAGGGAGGCGAATCCGGGTAACTTGATCAGGGAACACTACAGAACAGCCAAGGAAATTCTCCTGTTTGGACACGACAGTGAAACGGTGATGCACATCTAAAATGTTAAAAAACAGACATTGGAATGTAAAATCTGGTGTGCGATCTTTCTTAAAATTAGCCAAATCTAAAATAAGTATGGGTCTCCGGAGGAGCCAAGGTGGGGATCTGCTCCAACCGCGACGCAAAACACGAAGACCAGCCATAGACATCGCAGAGTGGCAATCCTGTGCGCGAATCCCATAGGAGGTACTCGCGTTACTGTGTATGGGCCTTGCAGTACTCCTTCCCTAATAACCACGTAGTCGACGAGATGTCTACTTCTAAAAGGGCGACTACAATGCGCCAACTGTGGCAACGCAAGCCGTGAGGCGCAGTCGTGCGCCTGTCTCGAAGCACTCGTTTAATGCAACCGAGCGCAACTGTTTCCAATGCCGTGTCTGTAGTCGCACGAGCATAGTGGCGGGCAAATTCCCTGCAGAGAAGTCGTGGGACTGGAGATGCGTTACTAGAAAGGGTTGCATTCACTTGCATTGCGGAACTGGTGTGAGAGTGTGCCGCGCGGCTTGTTGTAGACCAGACTGTAAATCCACACTTGGAAAGCGCACAGTACAAAGCCCCAACTGTTAACAAGATTTAAAGATTCCAAAGATTCCCAGATTTCTTTATAAGGACATCATTTCACATTTTGTACATCGGATAGCATGAAACTAAAATATTGCTTGTGCACACGCTTTCGATTCGACTCTTAATAACAAACGGAGTAGCTTTGTAAGAACATTAATTTCAGTTTCCAAGTTTACGTTTCCCAAATCCATCACTGCCAGTCGAGCTGGACCAGCAGGTGTGCTGGAGAAGAAGTGTGTCTGTCGTGCTGTAAACAACTTCTTGATATTCAGGGAAATCGGTTACTAGGCGTTGTCGTGTTGAAGCACAGACCCAATAACACTGAAAAGAAAATATACCTTACTTCTTCTCTACAGGTTCCAAATCGTCCTAAATAAATTTCGTAGTGTAGTAACAAAATCCGTTAACGGTTTCAATGGCACATTCCGTCGTCTGGTCTCCCAGTTGTCTGAAGTTGCCAACTGTAAAATCCTAACTACTCATCCGGTCGTGGACTTGGAGATCACAGTGGAAGCGAAACATTCGACGCCGTGTTTGTCAACTTTTCTTTAGTAAATCTCGAAACACAAAAGCATCGGAAAGTAATAATAATAATAATAATAATGAGAATGTTTAAAAAGTTTCCTGCATCGTCTGTGTGCAATACTACATCACACTACTCTTCTCGTGTAAAAGTTACCTCATTTGATTTCTAAAATCTGATAAAAGTCACTAGAGAATATTTCTTTCTGCAACGGATTGTACGCTGTTTAGTAGCTTACGGAAGTGCCCTCTAGAACTTAACACAGAATCTTTCCTTTCACAGGTAGTGCTACTACCAACTCAACTGCCTCAGTTCTGTCGGTTAGTCCCTCTCTCTTACTTTCCAAACTTCGCAGCAATTTCAGTCTGTCAGAGCAGCAACGGACTTATTCTTCCAACAAACCATGGCTTATGGATAAGCTATTTCTCCGCGACATTCTTCTCAACATGCAAATGCGAGAGAAATATTGGTCAAATAGAAACTGTGAGGGGCGGTGTAGCTCAGTCGGTAAGAGTACAGTTAATAAATGTCTAGGTTTCGGTTCCTAGTTCCGGTTCCACACAATCTTAATCTGTTAATAAGGGTCTATCTATATCCGGATCACGTTCCAGCTACTGCCGGGTCTGGGTGCTGACGAGTTCTCTCCATTTGGCTCGGTCCTCCGACCACTTTTCTTCCTCCACTTGCTGCCAGGTCACACCTCTCCTTTCCACTCACGTTTTCCGTCGTGTTCTTGGGCGCTCTGGGTATTTTTCCAAACACCTATAGTTCTTCTATAATTTTGGGGAGTTTGATACGGGTTATTTGTTATGATCATTACCATGATGATCATACTCTACCAACTGACGTCTACTGCTAGATAAAGTACCATAATCTTACAGACTTTTCCGCGAATTACGTTCGCTACAGCTGTACGCAGTCTTCTTGTGAAACGTCCCCTTAGAACAATGAAACAAGGCTGTGCTTAAACTGACACAATATTTTTAGCGCAACGCAATCTGATCCCTACAAAAGAATGGCCTGACTAACATTAACCTATACGTTTCACAAATCACTTACCTCACAAAAATCTTGATTACTCGAACTACTGCACTACAGCGAGCGCCACTACTGTCAGCTAAATAAAAGATTCAAACTACGGAAGGCACTAACTACTGATAGGCATAGTTAGCAAACGAAAGATTTTAATAGAGAACAAACAATATATTTACCTTAATAGTCACCAAAATTCATAATATACACTCCTGGAAATGGAGAAAAGAACACATTGACACCGGTGTGTCAGACCCACCATACTTGCTCCGGACACTGCGAAAGGGCTGTACAAGCAATGATCACACGCACGGCACAGCGGACACACCAGGAACCGCGGTGTTGGCCGTCGAATGGCGCTAGCTCCGCAGCATTTGTGCACCGCCACCGTCAGTGTCAGCCAGTTTGCCGTGGCATACGGAGCTCCATCGCAGTCTTTAACACTGGTAGCACGCCGCGACAGCGTGGAAGTGAACCGTATGTGCAGTTGACGGACTTTGAGCGAGGGCGTATATTGGGCATGCGGGAGGCCGGGTGGACGTACCTCCGAATTGCTCAACACGTGGGGTGTGAGGTCTACACAGTACGTCGATGTTGTCGCCAGTGGTCGGCGGAAGGTGCACACTCCCGTCGACCTGGGACCGGACCGCAGCGACGCACAGATGCACGCCAAGACCGTAGGATCCTACGTAGTGCCGTAGGGGACCGCACCGCCCCTTCCCAGCAAATTAGGGACACTGTTGCTCCTGGGGTATCGGCGAGGACCATTCGCAACCGTACACCTCTGGTGATCGTCGAGGGGACACTGAATAGTGCACAGTACATCCAAACCGTCATCGAACCCATCATTCTACCATTCCTAGACCGGCAAGGGAACTTGCTGTTCCAACAGGACAATGCACGTCCGCATGTATCCCGTGCCACCCAACGTGCTCTAGAAGGTGTAAGTCAACTACCCTGGCCAGCAAGATCTCCAGATCTGTCCCCCATTGAGCATGTTTGGGTCTGGATGAAGCGTCGTCTCACGCGGTCTGCACGTCCAGCACGAACGCTGGTCCAACTGAGGCGCCAGGTGGAAATGGCATGGCAAGCCGTTCCACAGGACTACATCCAGCATCTCTACGATCGTCTCCATGGGAGAATAGCAGCCTGCATTGCTGCGAAAGGTGGATATACACTGTACTAGTGCCGACACTGTGCATGCTCTGTTGCCTGTGTCTATGTGCCTGTGGTTCTGTCAGTGTGATCATGTGATGTATCTGACCCCAGGAATGTGTCAATACAGTTTCCTCTTCCTGGGACAATGAATTCACGGTGTTCTTATTTCAGTTTCCAGGAGTGTATATAGCAGTTCATGACATCCAGTCTTACAAATTTCAAAACTCCGCCATTTCTCTCCCCACATCAACCACTGCTGGCGGCTCACCTCCAACTGCGCAACGCTATGCGATGTTCACATCCAGCTGCCCAACACTACAATGGCGAGTATTACAACAATGCCAACCAGCCACTGACTGCTTATAGCACAGCCAGTGATTTTCATACAGAGCGCTACGTGGCGTTGCCAATTTAAAATACCTAAACAGCCTACTTACAGTTGCTTCAACATCTTTTCCACTGTTATCTTCGGCTGAGTTGTGTCGATTTTTTTATTTCTTGTCATCCAGAAAAGAACTTTCTTGGACTATCTTTCATTCAGTCATTTCGCTGGCTACATTTCCTGCTCGTCTACATTTTGATTAGAGTCATAATAACGTCTTCATTACAGTCAGTAACCTCATCAATTTGTTTATTTTGCTGTTTTTCGTAGTATACCCAAAATGTATATCTGCTCATTGAGCAACCATCTGTTTTTGAAATGGTTTTCGCATTAAGAGTCCTCCTGCGATCAGAAACATGAGCGCTTAGTGTTACAGTGAAATTTATTGATCGGTATTAACCGACTAAGAGTTGATACCGTGACTATCATGAGTAATCTACTTGCTTTTCATTCTTTTCAGCCGTATCAATTACTTAAAACCGAAATTGCAGTTTCACAATGAACAAGATGCAACCCAACACGCAACATCAGTACACATGAACTGTGGACGTCAGTTTCTCACCCCTTACCCCCTCCTCCCGGCCCCCCGCGTCCCCCATTTTCTCACGGTCAGCGACTGCGCCAAGATTAAATTAGAGATAGTTGCAAATTAACGAATAGTTTTCAAATCATTTCAATAACTAATTTTCATACGCACGCAGTAAGGAACTCCCGATGACGAGCAAAATTAGACAGATACGAGAAGCACTGTGAATAAATGACGTAAAAGATTACAATAAAAAACTAATACTTTTTATTTCTTCTTTGTTATTTGGCTCTTCAGGGGTTTATTGATGTTTACTGCAGAAATAGAAGTAATCCGACTGAAGCGTGGAACTGAAAAGTTTCTAAGTGCCAAACCAGGACAATGAAAAAACAATGTACCTCTCTTTGCACGTATCTGATTTGTATCCAAGTTATTAAGAGTGTATTCTGGGGCCACAGAATTATTATGCTGCTCGACAAATCACCGCAAAAAATAAGACGAATCGTAAAATATATACTTTATCCAGAATTTGATAAGTGTCATACCAGGAAACCGACAGTACTACGTGCCAATAAAGTTTTTGCAAGCTGATTCTTGGAAAAAAGTGTTTTTTTCCAATACCTAATGTAAACGAAAATAAATGTAATATACACGTCAACGGCCGGCTCCAGATGAAATTGTTGGTTCTAAACCGGTAGTGGCGCTATTTGTGTAAATAAATAACGTTGTTAACAGTAGCTGGTTGTTATTTTCTTCTTGAAAGAATCAACTTGTACTTCGTACACAGTCATACTCCCTACAATGTCAGTTTTCGACAAAGTAGCGGGAAGAAAGTTTTTGTTTCAAGTACCATTAATACTGAGGCACTACGTTTCAGTTGCGATGAAAAAGGTACAGAAAAACAGCATTGAGTTTTGAAGTAGTAAAACTGAAATGCCCTGCTCAACCCGCAGGACAGGACAGTTAGTTGGAACTGTGGAAGGGGGCGAAAAGGAACGGCTGTCAGTTACTCTCGAACACATATAACTTTATTAATTTGAGCGAAAATTACAGTACAAATTCTTGCACTTAGTTATCGGCAGAATACGCTTAAAGCTATTAACTCAAAATTCAGACGCCAAAAAGAATATTTAGAAGCCAGAAGACCTCACGTTATGTACGTTCTATAATTTAGCTGAAGTCCCAAAAATCTTACACTTGAAAAGCAACAACCTTAATTTAAAGACGGCTGAAGGCTGATGATTTAAGCCTCAAGGTAAAATTAAATAAAAAAACGAAAGGCAGAAGGCCTCATCTTCAATTAGGTTGAAGGCTCCTAACAGTCTGATGCTAGAAAGACGAAGATCCTTAATTTAAAAATGGCTGAAGGCCCCATCACTTAAAACTCAAGGTAAAATACATTTAAACAACAAAGCCTTATCTTAAATTAGGCTATAGGCCCCAAACAATCTAACACTTGACAAGCAAGGAACTTTAATTTTAAAATGGCTGAAGGCCCATGACTTAAAACACAACTAAAATAATTTTTATTAAGCAGAAGGCCGAAGGCTTTATCTTTAAACAATATGTTAATCAGGCTGAAGGCTCAAACAATATAACACTTGAAAAGCAAGGAACCTTAATTTTAAAGTGGCTGAAGGCCCATGACTTAAAACACCACTAAAAACAATTCAACTTAAATTCAAAACCATCGGCTATGAGCCATACAAATACACACTGCAGAATATAAGAAAACGCCGTGCAGCTAACGGCGCTCAGAAGTTTCGGGGGTCGGCCAGCACATGAAATACTAACGTTCACTTAGGTGAGACAGGCAGCCGGCCCAACCATTCTCGATCCGACGACAACCCAACCAACAGACAGTCAACGGACCCACCGACAAGCTGGCTTGCGCACTACTCGACCAGCACACAACCAGGAGTTCAATGCAACCGTAAAAGGCATGGACGCTCACAACCAAGCATTCATTAAGCTGTCGAACTACCCAACGTGCTGGACAGGTACAACACGATGAGGGAAGGACACGGCCTAAATTTACGTCAACGGCCAGAGCAGGTAGCTGGGACGTTAACGGCCACAAGGCAGAAAATTCCGCTGGAGCACTTCAATTACAAATAACCAAATACAGTTAGACTCCACCGGACGGTGGCTAAACCTACGCCAACTAGAACACACACGTTGTTGCTTGTGGGAATGTCCCAACAGCCAACAACAAGAACCAAACGGCACAATGTGAACAGCCTTGAGTTGCTGGTAAATTAAATCCAGTCTCGACTTTCGTGTCCAGGGTCTGTGAGCCACGGACCTCGTAGCAATGGGAACAGCCCCACACACTACGACACTGCGTGGAGACCACCAGCGAGCCCGGCCAAACCACGCCCTGCGGAGATTACCTCGCTGCTCCAAGCCAAGCGACCGACCGCTCTTACACAGCACAGCTGGAAACGATTAGCACCAGCCCAAAGATAGTACAAGGTGCAAATATCGATACACACCACTGCTGCGTCTCACAGAGAGAGCGAACAACAGAAAAATCGCAATAACCGAGGGAAAATCAAATACAGAATAGGAACCAAGGTTTAAACCAATGCATACATGAGCCCAACACGGCTGAAAAGCTGTAGTCAACAAAAATCACTTGTCACGTCCGCCCCCGGTAGCTGAGCGGGCACAGTCTGCCTTCGGCAGGGCAACAGAGCTGACGCGTTCGTGTTGACTGCGTGTGGAGCGCGAGCTCGCCTGTTTACATTCTGACGGCCGTTGCTTAAATGCCGGCTTACCTCGTACGATCCATGGCGAACCGTTACCGTAAATCAACACTCCGATTTACTTTCGGCAACGATTATGCCCGACCCAAAGCACTCGAGGTGGAGCGTTTTGTGCGAGAGGAAGTGAAGATCCCGGCGACCGATATTATCGGCGTACATTTGTCAACCGTGAGCAGCACGGTCTATGTGAAAATCATTAACGACGCGGCGTGCAAATACATACTACGTGAGACCAAACAGGGGCTCCGCTTCTGTCATGCTGATGGCAATGTGAGGGAGGTAACCGTCGACCACGCAGGCTTAGGTATGCGAACGATACGCATTTTCGAATTGCCATTCGAACTTCCTGCTGAGGAAGTCGTCGCGGCACTACACCCATACGGCACAGTCCGTAGCCACACTGCGGAGAAGTGGACACAGTTTCGGACGTATCCTGTCCTAATCGGGGTCCGACAGGTCACCATTGATCTCCGAAGCCACGTCCCGTCCTACTTAGAGATCGGCGGATGCCGAGCAATAATTATATACGACGGCCAGCCACAGACCTGTTCCGGGTGCGGCAAAGAAGGCCGTCTTAGATCCGAATGCCTACAACGGCGTATTACGCAACGTCCAGCTGCCGAAGAACAACCCAGGTCGCCACCTACAGTGCTACCGGTGACCTATGTCGCTGCTCTAGCTTCTCCCACCACTTTGCAACGTCGCCCGGTCACCACAAACGACGCCACCAGCGAGCCCGACCAGGCACCGACGGAGAGCGCCGGACGGCCCGCCGCCTCGGCCGGCCACCGACGCCGCTCCGAAGATGCCGGCGCAACCGGACGCCTACCCTGACCTCGGAAACACGATGGAGATCGACTCGCTCATCGTTCCTACAGCGGCCTTTCTGCCAGAACGACGCGACTCCCTTCCCTCGTCGGACACGGAAACAACGTTCTCCGCTACGGCGCAAGCGAAGACGTCGCACCGTTTCCGGCCAAGAGGAGACGTCACAAGTCGAGGAGGACGTAGCCGTCGACCAGCACGAGGCCTCAGAACCCGCTACTGCTGACGAAGGCGTAACGAGCGCGGAGACATCTATCGGTGTGCCTGCGCCCCGTGTTGATGCTGAACTAAATCATGAACGTATCACAGGCGACACTACACCACGCACCATTACAACATCTTCTGCAGACAAAATGGACGATACACCAGTGTCCGCTTCCACGGCGTGGCACGACGAGGAGATCGAGGAGCAGGGCCCGTTACGGGGCCCTGCGTCGTTGCGGCCGCACCACTAATCGTACTCTCCCCAGACTCTCCTGCGGGCCAGCGGGATAACGGCCCTCTGCGACGCCCTCACCCTTCCGCTGACGACGGAGTGGACCAGCCTCCAGCAATCCGACACCAGGCCTACCGGATAGCAACCATCAACACCAAAAAAACCCGTTCCAGGGTGAAAATCCGCCTTATGCAGGAGATGTTCTGGGCTTCAGATATTGATTTCGCCCTTCTGCAGGAAGTTCACTTGGCTAGTCTCCCGGATATCAATGACTATACCGCCCACGCCTCCGTGAGTGAGCCTGTGGGCCGCGGGGTGGCCATCTACGTCCGCCACGGGATTTCTGTGACCGATGTCGCCTCCCTTCCATCAGCTCGGAGCATGGCACTCACTGCCATGGGGGCACGCATCATTAATGTCTACGCTCCCTCAGGCACCGACCGACGGCATGAAAGAGCCCAGTTTTATTCCGAGGAAATCGCTCCCCTGTTTTTAGGGCGTTATGACCATTGCCTACTAGGAGGTGATTTTAACTGCGTTATGCATCCTAAAGATCAGATTCCCCACTATACTCCATGCCAGGAACTACGTATAGTGCGAGACCTCCTGCTTCACGATACCTGGGAAGTTCAACAAGGCGACCTTTCTACCTTTCTTACAAGTCATTTCGCAAGCCGACTACACAGGATATATGTCTCACAAACTCTTAGATCAGCGATACGGAGCGTCGAACGCTGGCCACTGGCCTTTTCCGACCATTGCGCTTACATCTGTACGGTCCTCCTCCCGCCGCAATCAGTATGGCGCAGCCGTGCGCCATGGAAACTTAATACGTCACAATTGCATGACCTGGCGTGTCGCCAACAAGTCACCGAAACGTGGACAGCCTGCGAACGTCGCCTTCCCCGCTACCACTCGACATTGACATGGTGGTTGGACTGCGCCAAGCCGGCGATCCGGAGGACACTGATGAGATACGGGAAGGACGTGGCCGACTGGCATCGCACCACTGTTGACTTCTATTACGCGATTCTCCGAGATCTGGACGCTCAACCGCCAACCCCGGACAACCAGTTGGAACGGCAAAGAACTAAGGCGAAGATAATTGCGCTGGCACGCCGTATACTGCAAGGGGTCGTGATACGGACGCGACGACACGATCACGCGGATTTAGAAATTCCATCCACGCGTCATATAGTGTCCGACAAACGAAGGCGTCGTCGGCAGATCATCGGCTCTCTGACCACGCCTCATTGCACGCAGGTGACCACTCAGAATGAGATCGTCCACGCATTCGTCCAGCACTACCGTCGTACTTATAGTGTTGAAGACGCTGAAACTGCAGCAGACACCTCCATTTTGCATTACGTCACGCGCACGCTCCCCCACACGGAGGCGGATGCTATGACAGTGGCGGTCACGCTAGACGAAGTCAACCACGCAATCGCCAAGGGTGCAGTCAACAGATCGCCCGGCATTGACGGCTTACCGATTGAGTTTTACCGTACCTTTCGGGACCTCATGGCACCACGATGGACGACTATGTATCAAGAACTCATGACATCTGACCAAGCAATCCCACCCGCCTTTGCTGAGGGCATCATCATCCCAGTCCACAAACCAGCCCATGGTTCAATGGTCACGAGTTACAGACCGCTCACCCTACTCAATGCCGATTACAAGATTTTCGCGCGCTTACTGGCAATGCGGCTCCGAACTACACTGCCTCATATCCTCTCGCCAGAGCAAACGACGCCTGGAGGACAGGTTAACATACAGACTGGCACAGAGGAATGCCGAGACTTAATTGCGATAGCGGCGGCCTGCGGACTCCGTGCAGCGGTCGTCGCTATAGACTTCGACAGCGCCTTCGATAAAGTGCGTCATCGTTTCCTGTTTTCGGTGGCAGCCCGAACGGGCATCTCCCCTCCGTTTCTCGACGTCATCCGGCGTCTTTGCGACAGTGTCAGTTCACGTGTCCAAGTCAATGGACGTTCAGCAGGGCCGGTAGCTATCAGCCGTTCGATACGGCAGGGGTGCCCCCTCTCTGCCCTCCTGTATAGCATTGGCCTTGAGCCCCTTATTGGGGGCTTGACGACCAAGCGCTCTGGCCTCACCCTACGCCAACACACTTTTCGCTGTCGGGCATATGCTGATGACCTCCTCCTCCTCATCCGCTCCGGCTCTGAGATTCGGGAAGTCCTCGAATTGATTACCCGTTTTGGGGCTGCCGCTGGCAGTGCCACTAATGTCGCCAAATCTTCTGCAATGCACCTTGGACGAGGCCTGCAGGGGGGTGCAGTGGCACCCCTGCCGCTTGTGCGGACTTTCCGGTACCTGGGCACTACCTTTACCCCCACCGTCACACTCACAGCGACAACGAATTTCCGTCGCCTGTTACACGTCATCCGCAACGACGTCCGCCAGAACCTCTTGCGCCGCCAGGTAACACTTCAACGGGTTGAGTTTATTAATCTTTATGTGGCATCAAAATTGGTTCACATCGCACAATTCTCCCTCTGCCAACTGCAATTGGGCGCAACCTTGAGGCGGCTTTTGGCTATTATCTCACGGCTGGTTTAATGTTTGAAGTCCGTTATGAGACACTTACCCTGCCCTCACGGTATGGTGGCGTCGGGCTCGTCAATGTCCGTCTGCGAGCTGCAGCCTTTTACATGAGTACCATGAGAAAACAGTCGTGCACCGATTAGAATACCACGTTCAAACTCTCCTAAATATTTGTAAGCTGCCATTGTAGCAACAGTAAGCGATCTAACTACTACGCCAGACACTGGTTACTTATACAGCGTTGCCGACCGCTGCGCCGTATTCTGCCTCTTTATCTTCCTCTCCATTTGAGTATGCATGCCTATACCAGTTTCTCTGGCGCTTCATTGTATTTAGATGCTGAAGCATTTGCACTGTTTGGGTCTGAATGTAAAAAAGTTTACTTGTATGATAACACATCTGTTGAAGTAGCTTCATTCACATGCGACCATTTCTTCATTATGTTGTTGTTTAGCTATCATTATAGATGTTTCTGAGCTGCATAGATGGAGACGTAAGCGTCTTCTCTCGAAAAGCGCAAGTAGCAACGACTGATTATTACAGCAGATAGCTGACGTCGAGCAACTTGACGACTTCTATCAACAAAATTGCTGTCTTACAGAGGGATCTAACCGCAAGGCGTAGGTGACTGGCAGCCGGTCGGTTTCTCTACATTAAATGTTATCGGCAATCAGTAATTGCGGGACAAGGTGAAGGGGATACCGGATGGGAATGTGGAGCCGCTGGTACGAAGTTTCACTTGATACAACAAGTATATGTTTGAAGAAACAGGAAAAAAAGGGGAGGGAGGTAACGTTTCCATTATCTGCAGTGGTCCGTACCATAAATTAGCACGAAGTCACGGAGTCACAGATTATTGGTATAAGGCAACGTGTGGTGTTCTCAAGAGTAGCGAATGCACTACGTGTAGCGACAGCACGGGGACCCGGAGGAGAAAGCGTGCTGCGAGCATACAGCCGCGCCCTGGTAACACGACACGGCCTGCTGGGCTTCCACGAGACATCCGACTGTCGCTGCGGTGTTACGTAACAGGCACGCCAGCAGTGATCTGTAGGTGAAACGTGCGGTATATAATTCCGGGGTAAAGAAACGTTGCAAGCTCCTAAAGTGAACAGAATATTTAAGGGGAGGGGGTGGGGGGGGGGGGGGGGGGGGGTAGGACGTCAAACGGGCCGACTTGGAGCAGGAGACGCACCGCAGGACATTTTAATTTCCAGTGTCTATACTTTTACAAATAAATTCATAAAACTTTGTCAGTATGAGCAGGAAGGAATCAGGATTCACACTCACAGCAGCGGAAGTTCAAAAACACAACAAAATAATTTTTTTTACATGTGAAATTTTATCATGTTTTCACTTACTATTGGCTGCATTTGTTTCTATATGTACACTTTTCTTCATAAGTAAGAGAGACTGTTCGGTACATTTTGCACAGCATACAAACCATAGTTAGAGGTGCCTGAAACTCTAGAATCTATTTAATTTATGAAAAAATGAATGAGCTGTTACGTTTTGTGCTTTATGTTTACAAAAAATTAAATTTTGTAGTTAATTATCTCTATTTTAACCATAGTCTTTAATAGATTTGGAAACTTCTAGAGTTTCATACACCCGCAAGTATGGTTTGTATGCTGTGCAAAATTCATCAAAGAATCTCACTAACTTGTGAAGAAAAATGTATCTATAGCAACAAATGCAGCCAGTAGTAAGTGAAAAATGATGAAATTTCACATGTCAAAAAATAATTTTGTAATGTTTTTGAACTTCCACTGCTATGAACGTGAATCCTGAATCCTTCCTGGTCATGCAACAAATGCAGCCAGTAGTAAGTGAAAAATGATGAAATTTCACATATCAAAAAATTATTTTGTAATGTTTTTGAACTTCCACTGCTATGATTGTGAATCCTGAATCCTTCCTGGTCATGCTGATAAAGTTTTTTGAATTTATTTCTAAAAGTATAAGTACTGGAAATTAAAATCTCCTGTGGTGCCTCTCCTGCTCCAAGTCGGCCTGTTTGACATCCTAACACCCTTAAAAGCATTCCATCTTCAGACCACGAGTGGCCTACCGGGAACATCCGACCGCCGTGTCATCCTCGGTGGAGGATGCGGATAGGATGGGCGTGGGGTCAGCACACCGCTCTCCCGGTCGTAAGACGGTAGTCTTGACCGAAGCCGCCACTATTCGGTCGAGTAGCTTCACAATTGGCATCACGAGGCTGAGTGCACCCCTAAAAATGGCAACAGCGCATGTCGGCCTGGATGGTCACCCATCCAAGTGCCGACCATGCCCGACAGCGCTTAACTTCGGTGATCTCTCGGGAACCGGTGTAACCACCGCGGCAAGCCCGTTGCCGAATACAATATTTAGGAGAAACAATTTTTAAGTCCCATTTTCTAGTGACAGATCTCCTTTTGACAGAACTATAGATGTCATAATAGGCCTAGGGAATGCCTATATGTGTAAATGGGAACCTTACAAAAGACTCTGATGGCAACCAAAAAGTTAATTCGTCCAGTACGGCAGCAACACCCGAAGCCTATAAAGAGTGGCATATTTATATGTACATGACTACACTGCAATTCAGATTTAAATGCATGGCAGGGGGGTCTCTGAACCACCTACTGAGTATTTCTCTACCGTTCACTTTCTAACAGCGCGTGGGGAAAATGAACACTTATCTCCTCCTGGAAGGAAGGAAGGAAGGTTGAGTTCAGCGTCTCGTCGTCATCGAGTTTGTTAGAGACGGAGTGCAAGCACGTATTGCGCCAAGGACAGGTAAGGAAATCGACCGAGCTCTTTCAAAGAAACCATCTCGAATCTGCCTGGAGCGATTTAGGTAAATTTACGGAAAACCAAACCAGAATTGCCGGATCGCGGGTTTGAACCGTCGCCGCCACGGATACGAGTCCAGTGTACTAACCACTGCGCCACTTCACTCGGTTTAAATTTTTTTGTACGAACTCTGATCTCTCTTATTGTATTGCGATGATCATTCCTGCCTGTGTAGGTTGTCGACAGTAAAATATTCTCAAGTCCAGAGTGGAAAGTCGGCGGCTGAAATTTCGTGAAAAGGTCTAGCAACGACGAAAATCACCTTTGTTTTAGTGGTTGTCACACCAACTCGCCTATCATGTCCGTGACATCTCTTTCCTAATACGCCATAACACAAAACTTCGTGTCCTTCTTTGGACTGTGTCGATGAGCTTCGCCAATCCTATCTGGTAAGGATACCATACCGTACAATAACGGCCTGTTAGAGCAATGACAAGCGTATTGTAGACACTCTCTTTAGTAGAACTGTTGATCTTCTGAGTGTTCTGTAAATGAAACGCCGTGTTTGTTTTGCCTTTCCCACAACATTACCTACGTTATTATCCCGAATTAAGCTGTTGGTAACTACTGTTCCCAGGTTTTTAATTGGACAGGGTTTAAATTTGTGCTATTTATGGTGTAACCGAAGTTTAATGGCTTTATTTCTGTATTAGTGTGGGTTACCTTATTTTTCCTTATCGAAAGATAATTGACACATTTCGCACAATACAGATATCGTGCCTAAGACAGTTTGCAATTGCTGTCAACTTCAGATGACTTTACTAGACAGACAGCCTAAGAGGGCTGCTCAGATTGCCTCCTATATCGTTTATATAACAACAGAGAAGTAAGAAAAGTGGCGTTCTACGGACCGGAGAGTGTAATGTCAGATCCCTTAATCGGGCAGGTAGGCTAGAAAATTTAAAAAGGGAAATAGATAGGTTAAAGATAGATATAGTAGGGATTAGTGAAGTTCGTTGGAAGGAGGAACAAGACTTCTGGTCAGGTGTCTACAGGCTTATAAACACAAAATCAAATAGGGGTAATGCAGGAGTAGGTTTAATAATGAATAGGAAAATAGGAATGCGGGTAAGCTACTACAGACAGCATAGTGAACGCATTATAGTGGCCATGATAGATATGAAGCCCACGCCTACTACAGAAGTACAAGTTTATATGCCAACTAACTCTGCAGAAGACGAATGAATTGAAGAAATATATGATGAAATAAAAGAAATTATTCATATAGTGAAGGGAGACGAAAATTTAATAGCCTTAGGTGACTGGAATTCGGTAATGTGAAAAGAGAGAAAAGGAAACGTAGTAGGTGACTATGGATTGGGGCTAAGAAATGAAAGAGGAAGCTGCCTGGTAGAATTTTGCATAGAGCATAACTTAATCGTAGTTCAAGAATTATAAAAGAAGGTAATATACATGGAAGAAGCCTGTAGATACTGACAGGTTTCAGATAGATTATATAATGGTAAGACAGAGATTTAGGAACCAGGTTTTAAACTTTAAGACATTTGCAGGGGCAGACGTGGACTCTGACCACAATCTATTGGTTATAAACTTTAGATAAAAACTGAAGAAACTGCCAAAAGGTGGGAATTTAAGGAGTTGGGACCTGGATAAACTGACTAAACCAGAGGTTGTACAGAGTTTCAGGGAGAGCATAAGGGAACAATTGAAAGGAATGGGGGAAAGAAATGCAGTAGAAGAAGAATGGGTAGCTTTGAGAGATTAAGTAGTGAAGGCAGAAGAGGATCAAGTAGGTAAAAAGACGAGAGCTAGTATAAATCCTTGGGTGACAGAAAAAATATTGAATTTAATTGATGAAAGGAGAAAATATAAAAATGCAGTAAATGAAGCAGCAAAACGGAATACAAACGTCTCAAAAATGAGATCGACAGGAAATGCAAAATGGCTAAGCAGGGATGGCTAGAGGACAAATGTAAGGATGTAGAAGCTTATCTCACGAGGAGTAAGATAGATACTGCCTACAGGAAAATTAAAGAGACCTTTGGAGAAAAGAGATCCACTTGTATGAATATCAAGAGCTCAGATGGAAACCCATTTCTAAGCAAAGAAGGAAAAGCAGAAAGGTGGAAGCAGTATATAGAGGGTCTATACAAGGGCGATGTACTTGAGGACAATATTGTGGAAATGGAAGAGGAGGTAGATGAAGATGAAATGGGAGGTACGATACTTTGTGAAGAGTTTGACAGAGCACTGAAAGACCTGAGTCGAAAGAAGGCCCCGGGAGTAGACAACATTCCATTGGAACTACTGACAGCCTCGGGAGAGCCAGTCCTGACAAACCTCTACCATCTTGTGAGCAAGATGTATGAGACAGGCGAAATACCCTCAGACTTCAAGAAGAATATAATAATTCCAATCCCAAAGAAAGCAGGTGCTGACACATGTGAAAATTACCGAACAATAAGTCACGGATGCAAACTAGTAACGCGAATTCTTTACTTTGCAAAAATTTCCGCTTAACTTATCTCCGGCCTTGGCCAACGTTCGGTACCTATAACGATTTGAGCTTCGGCGCTTTGTATTAGCGCTTAGAGCTCTTGTTCTTAAGCAGCACAGCGACGAGAATATTTATAACTACTCTGATCGTTATGTCTACCCTCTTCTTGCATCCGCCCTGCACCCTTTGAGACTGAAGCCCTTTCTGAACTTTCCTGGGAAACCTCCAGCCTAAAACCCCATCAAGTCCATTCCACACAGCCACCACTACCCATGTATCCGCCTCCTGTATGTAGTGGACTCCTGACATATTGAGCGGAACCCGAAACCCCACTGCCCTATGGCGCAAGTCGAGAAATCTGAACCGTCTGCGCCACAGATTCAGATACTCTACTCGGCTCTGTACCAAAGTTCTGCAATCGGTTCTGTCGCCGATGCTACAGACGTTGAGTTCTGCCCTCATATCGAAAACAAGACTGGCAGTCTTCACTATTTGAGCTAGCCATCCGAAACCATAGATATTCTCTTCTGATCCAAAGAGAAACACCTCGTTTGTAACGACATGGGCCACCATATGCAGCTGGTTGCACCCTGTGGTCTTCTTGGCATTCAGATGCACTCGTTCCACATCTGGAATGGGTGCTTCCAATTCTAGGCAGACTCTTAGGGGGCACTATTACGTTGCTGACATTGGAGCTCCTAACTGTCAGTAATCCAATCCTGTGTGAATGCCCAAATCTTGAGAGCCGCAACGCTTCCTCTGGAACAGGCAACTGGCTCAAGGTCTTTGTTAGCAGCAGACAGCACCCAAGACCTGTTCGCCAAGCGAACAGGGAAGACCCTTCGATCAGCCCCCTGGAAAATTGTCCACTGTCTACCACACCTTGATAAGACCTCCCACTCGACCAAGGCAGAGGGGTCATCCTCAATGGGGGCAGTTACCGGGGTCGCCACAGTAGTGGACCAATCCATGAACACGAGGGACATGTTGGATGTATCCTGCACCCCCATCTCTGGCCCCATAGAGATGCCCATTGGCAACGGCCTCAAGCTCTATGATTGAAGCCCGAACCGCCTTGAGCTGTAAGCTCAAAGCTGAACGCGGCAATATCAGTCCCTATGTATAATGAAGATGGTGAAACTAGAGACAGTAATTAAAGAACTGTGGCTACTAGATACACAAAAACACAAGAAATTTAAAGACTTAGACTAAAATGCGCACAGTAATGAAAAAGTAAGCCGCTTGTTGTTATTAGAAGCTAGTTAAAAAACACAAGCGAAACGATATGCTCACATGTGATCGCTGACGAGACGGGAGTGGATGATCAGCTACCGGGCTCTACAATTGTAACTGAATGTTCAGACGAAAAGAAACGCTTGTAGCGATACAATTGGCGGAAATGTACTGTGCACAATTATTGAATTGCGGAACCGTTGCTACTAGATACGCATGCGAAAGACGTGGTAGCACTGATGTTAGTACTTATGTGCACCCGCCGAGACAATTTGGTCATTTTAGTCCTTTTCAGTAACCTGACGCTTTTTGGGTAGTCGTTTTACAGAGAACTGCGCTCAGATTGAAAACGTCGTGCATCTCCTATGGTATTTCCAAGAACCAATGCAAGCATATAATGAAGATGCCCGATATAAAACTACTTGGAAAGAATATTCAAAAGTTTCCACATGGTTGTTTGTTTATTTGAAGCGAAACGCAATACCTTTGAAAAGGAAGCGAGGAACAGAAAAACTCCAACACAACCCTCCTACAGCTTTAAGTGCACTGAGGGGACAAATATCTCAAACCATGATGGCCTGAGATGGACCCTGTAGAACCAGTTTGCGACACTTTTCGGGTTGTGTACGAATTTAATGCGAGTTATCTGATCAAATTCATCCGGACATCTACTGGTAGACATTAATATGGGGAGTGTCCACACTTCGTCTTTATGACGTCTTAAGCCTGCTGGGTACTGTGACGTCTCGTTTTGTCTCGGCTAGATGGTGATGGTTGTCTCAGTCGAGATGACGTGGAACGGCGTCCGTCGATCACGACAACGCCAATCTGTAACTATTATAAAAACAAACTCCTCGCGCGGTTTGGTTATTTTTCAGATTCTGTCTCTTAAAACTGATATCAACGTCTCGATGGAGCAGCACGCCGTAGTGTGGGCACCGCTCTTGCTTGTAATTAAAACAATGGTGATCGATGTCTATCGATCTTCGCCACTCATAAATATAACGACTGCACCACTCGATAACGCGATGACTCCCTTGATCTGAAATGATAACCAAAAGTCCTTTGGGTGTTCGCGACTGACTTTTCAGTTCACGCAAACTTGCTGACTGTAGTCCTTACGCCCGTTTCGAGAATGGGTATTCAAACGTTGAAAATATGATGTCTTGAATCATCAATTCATCACCCAAGCCGATGTCACATCACAATTTTTGCGAGAATATTGACTTGTTAATTACTATTCCGTTGTCAAGGCATCGCTACGTCGCGTATTCAACTACACGACGTAATTCCAGAGATAACATATCCTTGAGAAATGTTCAGAATTGGTCGTGTTTCGGTGTAAACTTATTGCTGTTTACAGTTAAATTGTCACTAAATCACTTTTCACTTTTATGTTATCCGAAGAACCAGTTAATTCCACAAATGCACTTTAACTGTCCATTACATGATGTATGTGACACGAAGAATTAAAGTTGAATTTAAGTTTACTGTTCTTCGAAATTATTTGTCCCTACACTGAGCACACAGACCGATTTTTCAGCCAGGGAATTGCGTCTATTAGCATCAGAAATTCTGACTTTGACCATAGCTTATGACAACACGGAGCAATTGTAGGTTGTTCGTGATTGCGTTTATCTGTTGCGTACTCAAGTCTGTGATTTTACGGCAGTCAGACTTCAGATTAATACTTCCAACCGTAAAACTTGTAAACTTCAGATCGGTTTTAGTACAATCTAGTAGCGCTTAACATGTATACTAGTATTGCAAGAGTACAAGAGAGAAGCGAAGTTAACATCTCCATTGCCGAGTTACATTGTAGTCGGAGCGAACTTACAGCTCGATGCGGCTACAAATCTCTTCTAGGATAAACGTTATCTTTGGTCAGTTTATGGTCTGGATTGTAACCTTCGTAAATAATATATTTTTGAAATTCTTTCTTTAAAGTTTCTGTTTCGTATCTAATGGTATTCTTTCATTCAGTCGTTTCTTGATGATATGCATTAGTATTTACATAACATTCTTGTTAATCAAATTGTCAAGAGCGTAAATTTTGCTGTCAGTAACTGTCATCATTGTCAGAATGACTGATTTTTCTACTTCTTTCTGCAGCAAAAGGGTGTTCATTATGGGTTCTATAATTGGAGTGTTACAGTACACTTACAGTTAAGTGTCTGCGGAGGGATGGCAGCCCATTCTTCCTCAAGAGCCGAAACCAGAGCAACAGTGAAGTGAGATGCAGCCGCTTGGAGCGAACTCGACGTTCTAATTCATCTCAAAGATGTTACATAGGGTTTCAGTCAGGACCCTAGGCAGGCCACTCTTATTTTGAGAATGTTTCTTTCCATAAACCATTTCTTCAAAGATGCTGTTTTATGATAGCTTGCATTATCATGTTGGTACAAACAATCATCGCATCTCAATTTTCTTCTACTGTGCACGGGGCACAGTGTTGTGAAATATCCTGATGCATTTAGCGTTTACTTAAGTGCAACAGTAAGAGCATGTTCTAACCACGGAAAACATCTCCGTAGTGTAACACCAACTCCTCCATAGTTCATTGTTGGCACTACACTTGAGGCAATTAACGATCTCCAAGAGTTCACCAAACACTAACCAGCTCATCGGATTGTCACGGGGTATGGCGTGATTTGCAACTCCGAGTCACTCGTTTCCAGTCATGCACAGGCCAGTGGCGTCGTTCTTGTCATCGCCTCAAGCGCCGTTTAGTACTGCCTTCAATGTGTGGCGTATAAGGAACTGCTTGAGCACTGTACTCCATTCTCTTTAACTGCTTATAAGCACAGTCATCGTGCTAGGTGAACTGCTTGTAGCACTCAGGAACTCACGAGTGGTTTCTTCTGCTGATGTCATGCGATTTTTTGCAAGCCCTTTCTGCAATGCCCGCCGATTTCTGTTCTTCGGTATCCGGAGCTTCCTTGTCTTGGGTTGGCTATAGTTGTTCTTTATCGTTTTCACTTTTCTGTAACGTAACCAACGTCGACTTCGGTGGCTTTAGAAGGGTTGACATGTGTCTGGCATATCTGCTTCTCAGGTAGCATCCAGTGTAAAGTTCACATTCGAAGCCACTAAGCTCTTTTGAGCGACTCAATTTACTGTTATTGCTTCTCCAGTGACAACACAGTACTCTCCGCCTCCTTTTATACTGACGACCCCCCCCCCCCCCCCAAACATCTCCGCAGTACGGAGGAGTGTTCAGATACTTCTGTTCAATTATTGTAGATTATAGTGCAGAATATACTCACTCTGAAAAGAAGACATCGACTAGTGGAATGGAAGAAGTGTATGTCTTCCACCCGTTTACTGTAGGATATGAATGACAGAGTCAAGAAGGGTCACCAAATTCCATGCGCTAAAAGATACACACAGTTACATGACACAACTGGTACCCATCCAGAAAAGGAAGGTCGTGTAAGCAAAAAGTTTCAAGCACTCAGAATGGATCAACTCAGTGTCCCATGGCGAGAACATTAAGAGACACATCTTCAAAAAACTTAGAAGAAAACTTCATACGCGGGTAATACCAAAAGTAAGGTCTCTTATTTTTTTATAAGTACATAGACCTGTTTATTTCTACAATGGTTTACATCAGTTTACAGCTTGAACATTTAGCTATTTTTCGACATAATCACCATTTCTGTCGATGCATTTTTGTAGACGCTGTGGCAGTTTTTGTATGCCCATGCCATACCAGCTCGCCGCCATGCTATTCAGAAAGCTATGAACTGGTGTGATCGTTGCTGGCTCTCAGGTGTAAAGTGGTATGTCCAGGTTTCGTCACCCGTGACAATTGAGTCCAGAAACTTGTTCTGTTCGGCTGAAAATCGGTGAAGAAATGCGAGGAAAGCATCAACTCGTCACCGCATACGTGGCACCCACCTTGCGCACACTTTCCGGTAGTTCAGTGTTTCCGTTAAAATTCTGTGAGCGGTGCTTCGGGAAACCTTTAGGAGCCAACGTGCAGATAACATCCAGGGTGATCCGCCGATCTTCACGCATGCTTTGCTCAACAACCAACACTGTTTTCTCAGAAACTGACGTCTCCCGCTCCTTTGTTCGTCGTGAATTTCGGTCCGACCAGCTGCAAACTCTCTACACCACTTACGAACATTTTTGACATCCATGCAGATTCACCATATACTTCGTCAATTGGCGATGGATTTCAATCAGCGCAGTGCCATTTGCATTCAAAAACCGAATAACTGCGCGCAATTCGCAGTTTTTGGTGGTAAGATCCAACGGGAGCTCCGTTCTCAACGGCTGCCAAGCCAAGACTGAGAGCCTCAGCGCGGTGTGCGCAGGATTAGACACAGCGCGTAAAGCACTCTTCATAACAGTGTGACCAACTGCCACACAAACAGAGTTCTGTACTTTTAAACAAATAGAGACCTTTCTTTTGGATTAAGGCGCTCAGTCCGGGACCGCGCGACTGCTACGGTCGCAGGTTCGAATCCTGCCTCGGGCATGGATGTGTGTGATGTCCTTAGGTTAGTTAGGTTTAAGTAGTTCTAAGTTCTAGGGGACTGATGACCACAGCAGTTAAGTCCCATAGTGCTCAGAGCCATTTGAACCAATTTTTTTTCATTTGGAATTACCCTCGTACACCGGTTCCATTTTTTCCATCAACCTGGACACCGCAACGTAAGATGTTTGGCAAGAGACTGATGAAAATTTAGGCGTCCAGATTCGTAACATTTCTATTACCAACACCGATGTGAGTATACTAATTATACACCAGTACTGCGCAAGCCGTCTGATGGTGCTTCTGATAACACTAACTGATGCCACCTTCCGTGCTCCAGTCGCAAATAGCGCGTTTCAGGAATGATTGTTGGCAAGCCTCTGTATAAGCTCCAATATCTCGAATCTCTCGTCGCGACCACCTCGCGAGATTATATGGGAGGAAGTAATAAGTTGTCTATCTGTTCACGGAAAGTACTCTTTAGACTTTTCGATAAGTGAATCTCTTTGTTGCGCACAACGCCTCTCTTGAAATGTCTGCCACTTCTAACAACCCTACCACAACAAAGGTCAGAATTTAATAACGATTGTGGTGTTGCTCACGCTGCTAAATACTGCATTTTAGGGCAACAACAGTCATATTATGTGGCAGGTGTCATTAGAGCACAGTTAATAAAGTCATTTCATGTAATAATCAAAAAACTAGGCACTAATCTTTTTGTGTTTCCCACGCACGTCTCGTCATCAAATCATGGCTCAATCGTTGAAAATCTAGGTCGTTATGATTCCAAGCTCGGATGCAAAGAGGCCTAGGTTTTATTCTGCTATATTCAAAAGTTTTGTAGATGCGCTTCACAAACCATTCTTGAAGATTACACTTTTGCTGGACAATGGTGATGTAAAAAAATAATCAGCACTCCGAATTTAAGTTACACTTCCTTTTAATTGCAATATTACGTGACACACAAACATCACTTCACAATACAAAATATACTTGAAAACATCTTCCTCACATTTTATAAGCCAACTACAACATCTTCCCAACATGACGTCCAAGACTTGTCCTTTTCAAGGTCCGACCCTCTAACAACTCAATAACTAATAATCGCTTACGCACCAAAAAATCAGTTAAAGTACGTCAAAGATCATAGTGACAAAAGAAAGAATACACATAAGAATAATATCATTGCAAATATAAATATATCGATGTATCAAAAGTGAAATCAAATCTGAATGTTGTCTCAGAAATATGTTAAGTAGTTAACAGAAATATAGTAGAATATTACTGGTATCGAGAGGTTCAGGTGAGGTACCATAAAGGTTACGTAATTCAAGTACCATTACACAATGGAGTTTGTTGAGAATCCCTGTAACGCTATCGCGCCTACCAGACGAACCCGTGACGAAACGCGTCGCTCTCCGCTGAATCTTCTCTGTCGCTTCTATGAGTCCAGTCGGGTATATTCACGAATTGATGAACATTAATCAAGAATACTTCTTTCCTGCATTAGTGAAATTTCCTCTTATCAAAGTCTTCGAAACTTATGTAAGATTAGGTCCTGTGTCGTCGGCAGATGCTTACTTGGCCGACGGTGAGATATGACAGCGGGTGGCCCAACCGGAAACCAGCCCCACTCCTGACCTCCGTCACGCCGTGGCGTTACACGTTACGTTACGTTGCGTTACGTTACCTAACAGTACGTCTCGTGATCACACTTGGTGTGCTGTGCTGTAAAGCAACACTCTGCTGATTTTTAACAGCCTCTAACAGTGGGCGAAAACATGGTGCTAATATAGCAACGTAATTCAGCAGTGTAGTGTACAGTACAGGCCACATCTATATCTATCTCTGCGCCCTTGAGTAGTCTCATTTAACAGAAACGCATAATAGTTACTAGCTACTGCGTTCCGAAGCCCTTAAAATCCCTAAATAGTCTCATAAATGTTGCTGGCGTGAAGCAGTTGTGTGTATGTAGGTGTACTATGCCAGTGAGTATGAACTGATTGTCATTGAGTTTATTCTCTGAGGGTCGATACACTGATATTTCGTTCATCAAACCAAAGGTTGTCCTTCCTATCGCTTACCCCTTACTCTAATATTCCAGCATGACTTCTGCAGCCTTCATCAACGAACATCTGTCTCAAATACCGAGAGCTGTAACGACTGATCTAATATGCGTCCAACTTTTCAATATCTTCATAATGGTCTTATAAGGCGTTTTTTCTCCTTGACTCTTTAGAGAACGTCTTCACCGTTTAATGTCCGTACGGCCTTCGTTTTCTGTAACACAACGATTTCAAGGCTGCTCACCATCTCGTGACCGACCCGCACGAAGTAAGCAAAACGAGAAAACCTGTACATCAAGCACGTAAAGGATGTTACACTATATAATGTACAGAACTGTCACCGGTATTTTGCCATATTAAGGGCATAAAATCAGCGCGACAGTGTTTGCCGATAACACAGCGGTACAGAAGTAAATAAGAATTGCATCACGTGCTTAAGCAAACACTACATTTCATAGTTGATGACTGTATCATGCACGCAAAGATAGAAGATTAGGGTAATGGTATGCTCTGCAGGTGGAAGTGCTGGACAGCTTACCGAAATGTTATTGTCGCTGTGGTCTTCAGTCCAGAGACTTCTTTGATGCAGCTCTCCATGCTACTCTATCCAGTGCAAGCTTCTTCATCTCCCAGTAGCTACTCCAGCCAACATCCTTCTGAATATGCTAGGTGTATTCATCTCTTGGTCTCCCTCTGCCATTTTTACCCTCCATGCTGCCCTCCAATACTAAATTGGTGATCCCATGTTCTAGTCAAGGTGTGCCACAAATTTAACTTCCCTCCAGTTCTACTCAATACCTCCCCATTAGTTATGTGATCTACCCATTTAATCTTCAGCATTCTTCTGTAGCACCACATTTCGAAACCTTCTATTCTCTTCTTGTCTAAACTATTTATCGTCCACGTTTCACTTCCGTACATGCCTACACTCCATACAAATACTTTCAGAAACGACTTCCTGATACATAAATCTATATTCGATGTTAACAAATTTGTCTTCTTCAGAAACGGAATGTTGTCTAATCCCGAGGCCTTGATTCATGAACAGCAATGTTCGTGATAGAGCTCTGTACTTGTGCTCATCGTGGAGACCCGAAAAGATTTACTTTAGCCATAATTTACAAGTTATTTTGGTGAATGAGGCGCACTGGCAGTGGTACCCAGTTCACAGCCAAATCGTGTAGCTGTTCCCGTTTCCTGGCCTCCAGTGTGGCTAGGCCCGCTGAACGTCCGAGTTCCACAGATACCTCCAGTCCTGGAGCGCTTTTTTATATAGGTGTGTCTGGAGAAATTCGATATGATTGGAAAAGACCTGACTTTTATAAATACTGTTAAATTTGTTTAAATAATGCAAGAAGCTGGTGTTTTGCGAATTAACGATGCCCGCTGCGAGTGTTTCCTGGCCTGACAAGGTAACTTCTCCTTTGCACTGTGACGCCAGATCAAGTGATGCAGGGAGCCCACATGAAACCAGGAGCCATACTCATGAACCAGCTGTGAGGATGAAGGAATCGTCTGTCATCGTACGAGATTTCTCATGGCCCGAATCCCTAGCTTATGGTGAAAGAACGTTTCAACTACCGAATGAAAGTCATATATTTGGCAAAATATAATGTAAAGGCAGGAGTTTAAGGAAATGGGACCTGGATAAACTGAAAGAACCAGAGGCTGTACAGAGTTTCAGGGAGAGCATAAGGGAACAATTGACAGGAATGGGGGAAAGAAATACAGTAGAAGAAGAATGGGTAGCTTTGACAGATGAAGTAGTGAAGGGACCAGAGGAGAAGTAGGTAAAAAGACGAGGGCATGTAGAAATCCTTGGGTAACAGAAGAGATACTGAATATAATTGATGAAAGGAGAAAATACAAAAATTCAGCAAGTGAGGCAGGCAAAAAGGAATACAAATGTCTCAAAAATGAGATCGACAGGAAGTGCAGAATGGCTAAGCAGGGATGCCTAGAGGACAAATGTAAGGATGTAGAGGCTTATCTCATGAGGGGTAAGACAGATACTGCAACAGGAAAATTAAAGAGACCTTTGGAGAAAAGAGAACCACTTGCATAAATATCAAGAGCTCAGATGGAAACCCAGTTCTAACCAAAGAAGGGAAAGGAGAGAGGTGGAAGGAGTATATAGAGGGTCTACACAGGGGCTATGTTCTTGAGGACAATATTATGGAAATGGATGAGGAGGTAGATGAAGATGAAATGGGAGATATGATACTGCGTGAAGAGTTTGACAGACCACTGAAAGCCCTAAGTCGAAACAAGACTCCGGGAGTAGACATCATTCCATTGGAACTACTGACAACTTTGGGAGAGCCAGTCCTGACAAAACTTTACCATCTGGTGAGCAAAATGTATGAGACAGCCGAAATACCCTCAGACTTCAAGAAGAATATCGTAATTCCAATCCCAAAGAAAGCAGGTGTTGACAGATGTGAAAATTACCGAACTATCAGTTTAAAAAGTCACAGCTGCAAAATACTAATGCGAATTCTTTACAGACGAATGGAAAACCTGGTAGAAGCCGACCTCGAGGAAGATCAGTTTGGATTCCGTAGTAATGTTGGAACACGAGAGGCAATACTGACCCTACGACCCCTCTTAGAAAATAGATTAAGGAAAGGCAAACCTACGTTTCTAGCATTTGTAGACTTAGGGAACGCTTTTGACAATGTTGACTGGAATACGCTCTTTCAAATTCTGAAGGTGGCAGGGGAAAAATACTGGGAGCGAAAGGCTATTTACAATTTGTACAGAAAGCAGATGGCAGTTATAAGAGCCGAGGGACATAAAAGGGAAGCAGTGGTTGGGAAGGGAGTGAGACATGGTAGTAGCCTCTCCCCGATGCTATTCAAGCTGTATATCGAGCAAGGAGTAAATGAAACGAAAGTAAAGTTCGGAGTAGGTATTAAATAACATGGAGAAGTAATAAAAACTTTTATGTTCGCCGATGACATTGTAATTCTGTCAGAGACAGGACTTGGATTATGAAATGAGACACTTAAAGTTGGAAAGGAGTTTTGCTATTTGGGGAGAAAAATAACTGATGATGGTCGAAGTAGAGAGGATATAAAATGTAGACTGGCAATGACAAGGAGAGCGTTTCTGAAGAAGAGAAGTTTGTTAACAACGAGTATTAATTTAAGTGTCAGGAAGTCGTTTCTGAAAGTATTCGTATGGAGTGTAGCCAGTTATGGAAGTGAAACATGTACGATAAATAAATTAGACAAGAAGAAAATATAAGCTTTCTAAATGTGGTGCTACAGGTGAATGCTGAATATTAGATGGGTAGATCACATAAAAATTGAGGAGGTAATGAATAGAATTGGGGAGAAGAGGAGTTTGTGGTACAACTTGACTAGAAGACAGGATGTGTTGGTAGGACATGTTCTGAGGCATCAAGGGATCACCAATTTAGTACTGGAGGGCAGCATGGAGGGTAAAAATCATAGAGGGAGACCAAGAGATGAATAAACTAAGCAGATTCAGAAGGATGTGGGCCGCAATAGGTACTGGGGGATGAAGAGGCTAGCACTGGATTGAGTAGCATGGAGAGCTGCACCAAACCAGTCTCAGGAATGAAGACCACAACAACAACAACATAATGTATTCAATAAGACATTAAGTGAAATTAATTATTTGACAACGAAAGAATGAGTTAACACAGAATGGTACCGTGTCATTACCATCGTAAGTCGCTGGACAGTTAATATAGAAATTTCAGTCACCAAACAAATGGCACTACGTTAATGTTATAAACTGACATCTGAGTACAAAATAAACACAGAGAACAAAACGCACAACTGGAACTTTATGTGAAAGGACGCCTACGTTTAACAACAATAATTTCGTGGCTACTTCCACTATTAATTAATAACATGAGTTATTATTCGACGTGAGTCTCACAAGAACAGAAATAGAATGCTAGTACTGAACCTCTCAACTTCCTCACTGGACAGATAGCAGGAATCTCCGTGAATTTCATCGTTCTGCCAGATAGATCCCTCTCCAGAGTATTCGACGCTTCTGCGCAAATCTCTCGCATTGTAGAGCTGTCTTACCCCCGTTGGACTGCGTGTGTCGGGACCGACTGTGAGGCTCCGAGCTTTCTTCAGGGCGTCGCGTTAGGCTCGTGCAGGGCTGTCCCTATAGCGGCGGGGCACGCAGATTGCACGATACATTGTAGGATGCCATTCCGAGAGGAAAATCTTAATACTCAGGACACGAATGGCCGATTCACTTTATGTCCGGGAATAAGTCTTCGCCTCTCTGGCTGCCCACCGAAACTTGAAACAGCACTCACATCTCTCCCTCGCGGGCAATCACACCTGTCCCGAAATGCTCTTCTAATTAAAGCAAATTATTAAGAGCTTCTGGATGAACCAGCGGGCAGCTGGCCCGATTCCCATGGTGTGGCAGTGAAACGTCCTCTTAGAAAAATTATACAAGACTGTGCTTAAACTGACCCACAATATTTTTAGCGCAACGCAATCTGACTTCCAAAAATCCCTACGAAAGAATGGCCCTGACTAACATTAACCTATACGTTTCACAAATCACTCACCTCACATAAATCTTAGTTACTCAAGCTACTGCAATACAGCGAGCGGCACTACTGCCAGCTAAATAAAAGATTCAAACTACTGAAGCCACTAACTACTGATAGACATAGTTAGCAAATGAAAGATTTTAATACAGAACAAACAATGTATTTACCTTAATAGTCATTATATATATATATATATATATATATATATATATATATATATATATATATATATATATATATATATATATATAAGTTCATGACACCAATTCTTACAAATTTCAGAACTCCGCCATCTCTCTCCCCACGTCCACCACTGCTGGCGGCTCACCTCCAACTGCGCAACGCTATGTGCCGCTAACAGCCAACTGCCCAACGCTATAATGGCGACTATTACAACAATGCCAACCAGCCACAGACTGCACACGGCACAGCCAGTGATATTCATACAGAGAGATACGTGGCGGCAGCGTTACCAATAAAAAAACCTAAAACAGCCTACTTACATAGCCCCCATGCTCCCCACAAAAAAATTTACAAATTGTTTTGGGCAGTGGCCAATACAGATATGAAAATTTTTTTCATAATTACAATAACAAAGAAATGAAATGCACACACTTATCGATACAATGTTGGTCAAAAGCTAAAATTTTCTCACAGTCCATAAAGACAGTCCTGATCGTTCATCAAAGTAAAATTGCAGTGTTTTTCTCAAAGTCTGAGTAGTATAAGAAAATGCACACGGAAGTAGTGGATTTGCATGCAGTCTTGAAGAAGTAGTGTTGTCCTTTCAAAGGAAAGACAGTGCTGACTCTTGACATGCAGACAGGTAATGGGCCACAACAGAGCAAACCCACAGCAGAGTCAGTCGAAGTTTTAAAGAATATTGGTAGGTAGGTCGTCACAGAGTAGACCCATTGTAGTCCTGGTAGAGATTACGGTATTGGTGGGCCACCAGAGGTGCAGACCCACTGCAGTCCTTGTAGAAATAATGATATTGGTGGGTCATCAAAGGTGTAGATCCACTGTAGTCCTTGTAGAGATGGCCAGCAGCCATCTGTTTGACTGTGCAGGCGCACAATCACCATTTAAGAGTCTTGCGGATAATATAGCAAGTCCATAACCACCACTTGTGCACTCACAAAAATTGTTTTTGAAATGTCCTTACAACCAGCAATGCTTTTATCCAGTCCCTTACTGAATTATTAACACACGTGCAAACACTATCGGTCCCTCCTTCTCACATATTGGCCACATACTATGACCAACAGAAATGTGTGCAGTGAAATGTAATTTACAAGTTACTTAATTTGATGAACTGGTGTCAATTACAATTTTATAACATAAGAATACAATAACAAAGGTACAAAATACATCTTTAAAGAACATAATAGTACAGATAACATTTGCAGTAATACAGGCTTTACAAAAGAATCGAAATAACATATACATCAGTGTTACAGGAATTATGACAGGAGCACATACATAAAAAATCAGAATAAATTTCAAAACCATCTTCACACATGAGCATTAAAACAAAATAGAATAAATAATGTCTAAACATCTTTACAAAGTAAGTAACATATTATTGATGCAAATTATATTTGAGGATAACAGTATTCCTCATCATAGTGAGTGTAGCTTAGTATTAGAACAGAAAAAATTCTATGAAGCAGTACACAGAGACAGGAAGAAAATAAATACACAAGGGTACACAAACACATAGTGGGATAACACAAAAGGAAAGGACAGGGTTTGTTTTCAGGGTAGCATTTGGTACTGGAGTCCAACCCAAAACTTCATTCCAATTATCGCCCCTCTTATTTCAACATTTGCTCCAGCGGAAAAAAAAAGTCCTATCCAAGCATGCTTTCTGTATTCTGTTCTCATCCTCTTTCAAAACTAGTTTTCCTCCACTGTACACTACTTTTTTGGCCAAACCATTTTCTTATAGCTTCTCAATACTTTTCTTGCAATTAATCATAGTTCGTTTCTTATACAGCCTACCCCCTCTTAAGCTAACTTAAACCTACTGAGCTCAGATGCTAAACTAAGGGACGAGGCAATGCAGCAGCACAAAACAATTAATACAAACAGCAATAACAAAAAATAGAAATTGGCAAAGCAAGCAGCAGTAAATGTAATAACTTATATCTAAACACGACAAACCCACAAGCAGAAAAAAATATTACAGTAAAAATGTTTAATACCTATGTCACATCTTAAGACTAGAGTGATGCATCACGAGAACATACGCTAGCAGATAACATACCACAACAGCATAATACACATAGTCATCGTAATAATATCATAACACCTCAGTCAACTCTCAAAATCGTCGTAGCTTCCTCCAATAATTTCAAAACCTAAAAAAAATTCTCTGCTCATGTCAGAAGTGTCATCTACCTCAAATGTACTTTAAAAATCGTTATCCCATACCAAATGCATCATTCAAAGCTCTCATAGTATCACAATGGTTCTGAAAAAAATATGAGCAGTTCACAAAGTACAGACAAAATACAATTTCGTAAGTATGAAGTTATCCAACTGCGTAATTACGTAAACATCTGTCACTGATGTAGTAAAATAAATATTTGTCTCTCTCAGTTAAATGACCAGATATGTGTTTGAGAAATATGGTACCGATGTGTAAAGTTGTATAAGCAAATACCATATTAGCTAGGGCTCCTTGTGCTTGCCAAACACATGGTACACAAAGTAAGCGTGTACACCCCCCCCCCCCCCCTGAGGATTAATGTAATTATACCCTCAGGTGTTACAGATTACAGCAATGGAATGAAATGTATCACAAAAAACTTTCTTTTTAATTCAACAATCTTGATAAATAAATGGTTTAAGTACCAAATTAATCACTCAAATGCGTGCCCTGTAGTGCTAAATGTGCGTTTTGCTGTAAGATAATTCTGTGGAACTGTCGTAGTTATCGTCCTCTGTAAGCAAAGTTCTGCTGAAGTCAATGTACTTACCTTATCATAAACAAAGGTGAAATGCTTTCCGTATAGATATCGTAGTTATTACGTACCTTACCGTGATCAAGAAAGTACTATAATGTAACGTATTGTTGTGGTACGATGAATTGCTGTATCATTGTAGCTATACCACAAAAGTTACTACTAAAACTTGTTTTACTTTCCAGAATGATTCAGAAAAACTGTGCTGATATAAAACAGATCCGCAAAAGCAACAATGTAAATCGTGTCACATATTAGTAGCGCCGTGATATAATCGTGTAGCTATCAGAGAAACCAAATGCTAAGTCATCTTTAATCTCACCGAATGTACTTCAAATAAAGAATGTACTTTCAAGTAAACCAAAATGTTGCATTAAAATCTCATTAGCAGTACTGGTAAATGTTCTAAGTATGTAAGTCTTATAGTCGTTACGTAATCGTGCAACTAACAAGAAAGAATGTACACACACAATAACACTGTGACGTCTGTTCACTATAACAATGCACTCGTAAATACTGTCTAAATAAGTCTCTAAGTTCTAGACTGGATAGTTAACTTCAAAACATTGTTGCATGTTAACAGATTCTTAGTCTGACAAAGTATACTAGTGACGTGATGTGAACAGCTTTATGGCCAAGACAAAGTTAAAAAGCAGATTATCTGTCAATAAATGGTTTTACATGTGAAATGTGGTGTAAACCTTTACTGTTCCTAGTGCGAAGAGTTTCAACTTCAACGTAATTATCATGTGGTATACGTCGGATTCTGTAAGGTCCATTGTAAACTAGAAAGAATTTGTGACTCAAGTGTTTCTTCTTATGTGACAATGAATGAGCTTTAATGATAACTTTATGATCAATATATAATTTCTTTGCATTTGCTTTACCGTGTAATTTTCTCCTTTTGTCTGCAGCAGGATTTATATTTTTAATAGCCAAATCAATTATGTCTTTGTGTCGAAGTTCACGTGTATTCGGAAAAGGTACAAGCTCTTTGATTCTGTTCGGTGGTTCTTTATTCTTCAGTACAAGAACAGGTGGTAAAACAGTGGAGTTATGAAGCATTTCATTCAGCACGTTTTGAAATAAGTGTAAATATCTGTCCCAATGCTGATGCTTTTTGGGACAATAAAGTTTGCAAAGCTTATTGATTCCTTTCATAATCCGTTCAGACGGGTTACAATGTGGTGAGTACAATGAAATAAAAACAGATTTGATTTTATGGTTACGAAGCATGCGTGACCAAACAGCAGATCTGAATTGCGGTCCGTTATCTGAAATTACTTTACTAACGTGTTCACGTAAGAAATTTTTAACAAAGGCGTTGGATACAGACCGTCCAGTAACGGAGTGAAAGAAACAAATTTTGAAGTAAGTTCAACAGCGACTAGAGCGTAAGAAAATCCATTACATGTTCTGACAAGCGGTCCCAAGAGATCAATAGCAGCAAATTCTTTTAATTTAGAAGGAACGATAGGAAACAATGGAGCACCATGCGATACAGTAGATGGTTTCGCCTTTTGACAAAGTTTACAAACAGACAAGACTCTTCGAATTCTCTTTTCCGTATTGTGAAAATAACAAGTCGTTCGAAGAATATGATAACATTTTCGTGGACCAAAATGTGCATAGCTGAAATGAATATACCAAATGAGCTTATTAACGAAATCGTCTGGAATGCAAAGTACCCATAGCTTGTCATCAACAGTGCAGCGTTTGAACAGTATGTTGTTTCTAACCAGATAATAATGCCGAATCTGTGTGTGTGTCTTTTCATGCCATTTACTTTTGATGTCTTTCCAAATCGGATCTTTATCTTGTTCATGAGCAATGTCCTTTAAAGATGTGGTGATGAAGTTTTCAAAGGCGACTTTCTGAATGTAAAGAATACTGAAATTTTTCTCGAGGTTGCTTTCTGTGTTACTTTTCTCAAGCCCAGCCGGTGCACGGGACAGTGCGTCCGCAACAATGTTCTCCTTGCCGGGAATGTAGACTATTGTGAAGTGGAATTCTTGCAGAAACAATGCCCAACGTTTTAACCTGTCATGATTTAATTTTGAAGACATAAGAAATTGTAATGCACGATGATCACTGTATACTTTTACGTGCTTACCATAAAGAAAGAAATGGAATTTGTTAAATGCCCAAACGATAGCTAAAGCTTCTAATTCAGTGACGGAATAATATTTTTCAGATTTTGTTAGCACTCGGCTAGCAAAAGCAACGGTTTTCTGAACGGTAGTGTCATTTTCTATGGCTTCTTGAAATAAATGGGCACCAAGACCGATTTTAGAAGAATCCGTGCTAAGGCAGAAATCTTGTGACAGATCTGGATGAGCTAGTATTGGCGCGTTAAGTAGCGATTCTTTCGAAGAACTGAATTCCAACTGTGCTTGTTCGTCCCAGTTCCAGATAGTATTTTTTCCAGTGAGAGAACAAAGTTTTGGTGTAACTAGAATTTACATATTCCGAAAACGACGGTAAAAGTTTACGAGACCTAGAAAACTGCGGAGTTGTTTTTTTGTGGATGGAACTGGAGTGGCTCTGATTGCTTCTAGCTTTTCAGAATCCGGCTGAATTCCTTCAGAAGAAATAATATGTCCCAAAAACTTCACCTTTGTCCTACCGCATTCAGACTTTTCCAAGTTAACTGTAATTCCAGATTCTGCAAAAATACGTAACACGCTGTTGAGGATGCGATTATGTTGTTCCCGTGAGGCTTCTGCTATCAGAATATCGTCCACATTTAAGGTGATGTGACGTTTTAAGAACTCAGGTAATATGGAATTTAGTCCGCGAATGAATGCTGCCAAAGAAATGTTCAAGCCAAAAGGAAGTTTCCGAAACTGATAACAAACGCCGAAACAAAGGAAAGCTGTGTATTTTCTACATTCTGGATGAAGTTCGATCTGATAAAAGCTGGATCTGAGATCAATGGAAGACAACACTTTTACACCATTAAAATTTTGAAGAAGTTCTTCCAACGTTTGCGGCCTGTCTCTTTCAGGAATAATGATAGTATTGATTTGTCTCGAATCTAAGACAAGCCTGATCAACCCATTTTTCTTCTCAACAACATGTAATGGATTGTTGTATTAGCTTACTGCAGGCTCAATAATGCCCTCGTCAAGCATAGATTGTAATTCTGTTCTAACATGGCCCCTATAATGTGCTGGAATTACGTATGGTCTAACACAAAATTTAAGATTGCTTTGTTTTCATTCAAAAAGTCTACTCCCAGTATAATTTCCGTCGACAATAATGGAACAATAAAAAAATTCATAGAGAAGCTGTGGCTTTGACAAAACAATTCTAAGTTGGTTTGTTGGCGTACATCTACACTTTTTCCAATGACTGCACCTGGTAATTTAATCTTGCGTAACGGAATTGTGGGGCAATCCTTCGATTTGCTGCATTTTCTAAAAGCTGTTTCACTAATTACTGAAATGGGACTGCCTGAGTCAAGTACTTCCGTAAATTTTGCGTCATTTACAGTAATGTGAATCACAGGATATGTAATGTTGTTATGTTTTACGTCGTGTTCCTGGAGTAAGATGTCCCTAATGTCTTCCATTTTTACGTAATTACTAGCTACGGCAGCTGCGTCGTCAGTTTCATGCGTACGTTTTGTGGCTGCCAGTGGTATGAGTCATTGCCTATTGTGTCTTTGTTGGCGCGCGTCGTTAATGGGATTTGGCGACCTAACTTCTACAAATTCACTTTGTCGAGAGGGCCCTGCTCTGTTTGAATCCCGCCAGTTCTGCTGCAATTCAGGTCTGTCGTTACGATCATATCGTGTGTCGTCATGTCGGTAGATTCCATAGTTTATTTCTTGTTGGTCACGTGGTGGAGAATTTCTCCCTGAATCGTAACTGCACGCTGGACCGTTGCGTCTTAAGTTATTCTGTCTCCCCTGATAATAATTATTTTGGTTTCCATATTGTCTGTTTCTCTGATTGTCTCTGTGATAGTAATTACCGTGGAGAGGTGATCTTTCCCTGTAATAATTACTACTCTGCCAACGGTTATCATACGGGTGGTGTCTGTTTTGGTCACGATTTACGTTGTACGAATAGCCTTGTCGTGTATTATTTCTGTCATCGCGGAATTGTGACAGCTGTGACCTGTAATTGTTGTCCTCCTGTTTTCGCGTTCCGCGATTGTCAGTGTCAATTTCCAGTTCTTGTAACAGTCCCTGAAAAGCTTCAATGTCGTCTTTGCATCGTCCTGCTAAAATAATCTGTCGTAAAGGTTCAGGTAATTTGATTAAGCAAATGCGGATGAGTTCTGAGGGGCTGTATGGGTTTGAAAGATACTGATTCTTATGTAACGTGTCTTCAAAATATTTGACAAGACTGGAAAATTTAGATTGTTCGAAATATTTCATCATTATGATGCTATATTTTACTCGGTCTTGTGTAGCTTGAGACCAATATGCTGAGAGGAAGGCATGATAAAATTCTCCTTCACTGTGTCAATCGTGAATGACCGATCGCATTCTTACAGCTGGTTCATTCTCCAAGTAGCCACACATAAATTCTAATCTGTGCTCTAATGACCAGTTGGAAGGAAAACAATGAGAGAATTGATGGAGCCAGGCTTGTGGATGAATGTCGTTGCCACAATTCTTAAATGTTTTGAATTTACGTGTAGTAATGAACAGCTTATAGTCAAAATCATCATGTCGGCGAGTCGCATGTCGGTTATTGCTACATCGTTTCGGCGGTTCCATCTCAAAATTCAGTGTACCTTGCCAATTTCTTTCATAATTTCCGAAATGCCCTGTGTTATTATTTTGTGGCTTTTCCGTATTTCTAAGTCCTCTGAAATACGTAATTCTTGTATTACCTGTGTCAGCTGATCTTGCACTTCCCGGATTTCTCTTTGGTGTTGTGTATTAATTTGATTCTGATTTTGTTTGAATTTCCTAATTTCTTCGCACTCTTCTGTGTCATTCATATCATCATCTACCCTTGCAGATAAGTTAATGAACTGATCCGAAAGTTCGGTTACTTTCTCCGATAGTGAACACACTTCCTGTGTGTGTTTTTCTGAACCAAGTTTCAGAGTGTCTATTTGTGTTGCAATAGAATCTACTGTGTCCTTTAAGTTTTCCTGAGTTCTTGCAAGTTGGGTAACCGAATCGGTGGATGCAACTGAGTCCATTTTAGCTAGCAAGGTGTCGTGATTTTCACGAACAATAGTTTGCAGTTCTTTTATGGCTGCTTCATGATTCTGTAATGCATTTTCATGCCAGGAAAAAATAGGTTGAAAATGCTCACAAATTTGTGTTTTTACCTCATTACAGATTTTTTGGTATTTCGATTCAATGTTATGTAACTCAGTAGTTAAATCTTCACGTGTTTGTTCAAGTGTGGTGTCTAACTTTTGAAGCTTTTGCTGTGTTTGTATCTGATTTTGTTCCATTGTGTCCAACTTTTGAAGGTTTTGTTCCATTGTGTCTAATTTTTGAAGATTTAGTTCCATTGTGTCTAACTGTTGCTGTGTTTGTCTCTGGTTTTGTTTCATTTGTTGCATTAATTGCAATAATAATGTATTAGTGTCTGGAATCTGTTCCTCTATGCTTTTCGGCAGTGCATTTGCACCGGCAACATTCACATTTTGACACGCATAAATGTGTCTTGACTTATTTGAGAAAACGTTGAGGACGCAAAACCTGAATGTACAGTATTTGCAAGATTGTGTCCTGTAATATCGGATTCCTGACGCGAGCTGTTGCCGACCGATCGATCGATAATGCTTCCCTGTTCACTAACTGTTTCACTGCCTATACCATTAGTTGCAGCCCGCTCCATTTCCCTATGCACTATTACCGAATTACTACTTTGAACATTAGTGAATTCATTACATGGTGGACCTAACACAGTGCTTTCGTCTTCACTGTCATTTCTCACTTTACTTTGTAGCCTAGTATTACGTTTTTCACACGCCATTATTGTCACAATATTTCACACGATAACACAGAAAAGCACAATTTGAAGAGCAAAAATAAGAGAACACATTAACATAGCACTGAAAATAATATCTAGTTAATTGCAAGCGAAGCTGCAAAATACTTGGTGCAAATCTACATGCATGCCACAACTGTTTTACTGTACAACAATGAAAGACTGCAACTACAAAGGAAATTCTCTCTATGATTACGCGCTAGCAATAAACAAAGGCTACACTAACTACACAAACTACAAGAAAAAATCAGAAGATTCCAGTGAGGTATCCTTGGCTAAGGGTCGACATATGAAACGTCCCCTTTGAACAATTATACAAGACTGTGCTTAAACTGACACACAATATTTTTAGCGCAACGCAATCTGACTTCCAAAAATCCCTTCGAAAGAATGGCCCTGACTAACATTAACCTATACGTTTCACAAATCATTAACCTCTCAAATATCTTCGTTACTCAAGCTACTGCAGTACAGCGAGCGCCACTACTGCCAGCTAAATAAAAGATTCAAACTACTGAAGCCACTACTGATAGACATAGTTAGCAAATGAAAGATTTTAATACAGAACAAACAATGAATTACCTTAATAGTCATAATATATATATATATATATATATATATATATATATATATATATATATATATCAGTTCATGACACCAATTCTTACAAATTTCAAATCTCCACCATCTCTCTCCCCACGTCCACCACTGCTGGCGGCTCGCCTCCCACTGCGCAACACCACGCGCTGTTAACAGCCAACTACCCAACGCTATAATGGCGACTATTACAACAATGCCAACCAGCCACAGACTGCACACGGCACAGCCAGTGATTTTCATACAGAGCGCTACGTGGAGGCAGCGTTACCAATAAAAGAACGTAAACAGCCTACTTACAGCAGTAGTTCGCTGTACTGGAAAGGTTTCTGAAAACAAGAAAAGAATATTTTAAGGGTCTGTGTTCCGATGGAAGATTCTGAGACTGTGTTCCGCGGAGTATCCTGAAGACAATTATTACAGTGGGTAGCGAGTGGAGTCCAGCTATCTTTCAGCAGAATGTTTGTTTGCTCTTCAGGCCAGCTGTTACCCACTCACACTTTTGCTCAGGGTAACGGGGATGGCTTGCCTCGCCCTGCCCTCGTGTTCGGGTACACTAATGTGCGAACCACGTTTCGGCGAAACTGGCACCACAGGTCCACGTTTGTTTGTGGTATAAGTGGTTTAGACATGGTCTGATGAGACTCTTTATGTTTCGCCCGGAGGTAGCCTGCTGAAAGAATGCTCTGAAGGACCACATGTGTCAGACCTTAGAGAACCACGAGTTCAGAGACGCCCAGACGTAGCTCCAGAAACCGTTCTCACGTACAGAAATATTACATTGAAAAAATGCACCACTGAAAACCAGTTGAAGAAGGTTGCAATCCAGATAACAGCTAAATACACCATCCATCGAATCTCATAAATAGTAATGTTTCATGTAGTCGTTAAAACCGGAATGCCAGATCAAATTATTTACGCGTGATGCAATTCTATGTTGATAAGAAATGTGAAGAAAAGGTCAAAATGACACAAACAGCTCACAATATGTACTGGCACTGAGGACATATATTAAGTTCTATATTAAAAAACTGACACCGAGAACCTCAGAAGCACTGCTATACACTATCTTCCATATTTATTTATTGAGAACAATGAGAAGTTGCAGACCAGTGATGACTGCATGCATTATGCCGCCCCCCCCCCCCCCTCCAGCCCCATCCCCCTTTCCTCCCGGCCAGATAGTTGTGCACAGGCAAGCCAACGCGGTATTTTCCTGTGTTAAAGGTGTCGTTCGGGTTGTTGTTATGCTGACTGATTATAACATTCAAGTACCATTTATGGTCAATATTCTCACAAAATATCTGTTACGTTTATCCAGTTAAAGCTTAAAATCATTAAATTTCAAGATCTGGTCACGTGATCGAAAACGCTCTATTATTGGCTGAAACTTTGGTGGTGTCACAGACACGGAGTTAGATGATGCTGTACGATTGTAGTAGGTGTGTTAACCGAAATTACTAGTGTTTTCCGTACATTTTCTGTAAACAGTTCAGTCATTTAGTGATGGAAAATGCATTTACAAGATTTAAGTAATAGTGAAAACGAGTTTTTTGAAGGCTGTTGGTGGAAAACTTCCGAACGTTTATGTGTTTATGGTCTCTTCATTATTCAAAAAGAACCAAGGTGTGTACTTGGTCACCAAGGATAGGTGCATACTTGTGTGGATCCACTGTACCTTAAAGAACGACCGGAGCAACCAGGGAATGCTACGAAAACATTCCCCATACCATGACTCTCCCTCCTGAGCCCTGAACATTTCCGACGATTGTTGCAGGGCCTTACACGTTAATGACCATCTGTACGATGGAGCACACAGCGTGATCCATTTTATAATGGGAGCTGTCACCACTCAGCGTATAACACTAGTGTCTGCTACTGCTGTACCATAACCTTAAAGCTTGAAGCAGGTTATGAAATAAAACTATCTTGTCAAAGCAATTATGGTATAAAGCAACAGAGCAGTGTTACCCTCTGACTGGAATTTCGTTATGTTGACCGTGTTGTACCTAACGGAGGTGGCTTATCGGAAATGAAAGTCAGAATTACGGAAATATTTGAGCAGTAACAAACAAAATTTTGCCTATCTGTACTTTAACGGGTAAAGAAAACGGTCGCCAGCCTAACTAGGCAAGAGAATGACTAACATTCTCGTTCAAGAAAATAGTTATTAGTAACTTTAATGGATAAACACAACCTATACTTTGTCACACGCGAGTGCAGTGAACTCTTGACACATACGTATGTTTTAAGATTGAAGCTAACAACTGGAGCAGCACAAACTATTTGCAAATTTATAACAGATACCGAAACACACTATTACTTTAAGGGCTTACACAAACTGGATGGTCTTTATAACGTTATTATTACTATTCACTGCAGAATCATTAATTGGATATAGGTTAAGTCTCTCTCAGTTAAATACTTTACTATTTATAATAAAAGTTAATTGGAATCCACTAACAGGTTGCTTCTCACAATCATTTCAATAAAGAAATTATGGTTTTCATAATTAATGGTCTTTCCGTTACTTGTTACCGAGCATTAACACAATAGACAGACTGTGGATCCTGGTATACTATTCATATGCACTTCTAATACACAAGAGAAACAAACACTTAGCAAACACGAGTATATAACGTTTCATAGTGCAGTTTTCCACTCTTACTACATTGAGAGACAAAATTAACATATATGTAAGATACTGACTCACCTGTGATTTACAACAGGCAGTAATGAGATCATTTACGAAGCAAAACTTTACAAGCCTCAGTCTTACGAACTCTTAATTTGAAGTTGGCAACAATACATTAATAAGCAGTTTTATTAGGAAAATTACTTTCATTAACTTTCTTTTTTTATGTTCAAGAGGCATTAATTAGCAAAAACACTGGTCTTTAATGTTCTTTCAGTAGGGACACTCGGAAATCACTTTAGTTCAAACGGAGAGGAACCTGAGAGGTGTTATGATAAGGAGAAAAATCAAGGTAGGTGCATAAACTCAGTTATAAATTACCTTATATTTGAGCACACTAACACATCCATTTAGCTGATCCTTCACTGTACATTGCTATAGTGCTCCATTACAGTGATTGCGCAATGTGGTGGCGATTGCATGTCGGTAGGTGGGATTACAGGTAGAACTGCTGGACTCTGTCATTTCTTGGTGGCGATGATAGATACAAATTTCAGAATAGTTCCAGCTATTTATCCATCCATCCGAGGCATTGGAAAGCAGCAGAAAAAACCTCTCTCGGAACCAGCACAGTATGCAACATTTACATGGCAGTGCACAGTTTGGCAGCTCGTCCCCGACTGGTGGCTCGCCCCTAGTGACTCTCAGTTCCACCTTTTCTACTTAGGCCAACCACAAATTGCGCGCGCTACACAGTTCCGTCTCCGAGGGGAACCACAACGCCTTTTACATACAAACTAACTAAGAACCTTAAGTGAGGATCAGCAGTTTACATAACAGCAACCAAGTTCATTCAATAAAACAGAATATTTGCACATATTGACATTTCTACAAAAAATTATTCACACAAAATCACAATTATATACAGTAAGTTTTGTTCACTCCAAATGGGACAAAGAATTTAAATGACAGATACACTACATTGCATAAAATCGTATCATGACATCGAAGTTCTTACAATGAAAGGAGTATACAATTTTATGTTATTGATTCAAACAAACACATTTACAGAAGCTTAACGATGTAATATTAAATGAAACAAAAGCAAAATAAATCATTGGAGTATTAGAGCTATGGTGTTACAAGCGGACGTCCAGATGCGGTACTGGCGTCCAAAATTCCAGCAATCGTCGGCGATGAACAGGAGTCATGTTGGAGGCATGAACCACGCGCCTGCTGCAGAGTCCCACACGCAGCAGCGTTCGCTCAACGATTGTTGAGGAGACGCTGTTGGTTCACCAGGTTCATCTGGATGGTCAGTTGGTCAACAGTGGCAGCGCCTACTCTCCCGCACTTATTTCCACATTCGTCGTCCACCCGAGTCATCCATGGCCTTTGGTGCAATACAGTTGCCTCAGTGTCGGTTCTGGATACCACCATATTGCCATGCAGTGTATACAAAGTATACCGACATGCGAACAGTTCGCAGACTAAGCCGTTCCGGAAATGCTTCCGTCATTTTCCCAAAAGCAAATGATCTCACCCTTCCGGCGTCATGCAAATCGCTCCGTTTGCTCATTATGACATGTCTGCACTGTTTTCCGCGTCCCCCCCCCCCCCCCCCCCCCCCCGACACGCCTTATGTATTCTTCATTGATAGTGCTGCCACCCGCCGTCTATGAACGGTTGCTGTACGGTGCCACCGGACGTAGGCGGTGGCCACATTAGAGTGATTTCACCGTGTACGTTTCTATTTGCTTTCAGATCCGTATTGAAATGCACAACACTGATACGTTTTGAGATCTTGGAGGACTGTTAATGTATTACCGGTGCCAGTACTGATACACAAATTACGCTAAGTGCGACTGAAGCATTCTGTCACCCTTCACGATAGAGTTTTCGGGATTTATTTCTAATGAACGTATAATAAGTAAGGTGTGGCAAATCGGAAGTGTTCTAGTTGTTCAGATACTACTAAAGTAGAGGTTGCCTCGTCACAGGAATGGCGCCCTTCATAGGAGAACCAAAGTTAATGAAATGTATTCTGTTTCAGAAACTATTCGGATTAGAGTCTGTACCTAAGTGAGCTTTACTTTACTCCTTTCATATCCCTGTGTACTGACATTGTACAAATGGGAGTTGCGACAACGCTATTTCCTCTCGATGAACTGCACTCGCAAAGACGCCTCCTGTGTTCTTCAATTATGGTTTTAGAGCTTTTGTGTTATTAACCTTTATAATCTTAGATTGAAATTTCATATTTTAGCACTAACGTAACTGGCTAATGAGAGGCATGGTTGCAAAGATACCTACTTTTAATATGGCCAGTCGTAACCTCGAGTCTGTTATTTTATTCTGCTAGGTATAGATGAAAGCATACTTTCCGCCACGTCGGACGTTTTATAGCTTGCACAGTGTTATTTTGGTTTCACGTGTATTCGGTAGCACTTAAATCAGATGACACCAAATAGCAGAGGAGGGTCCTCACGTCAGAATACCATAGTGGAAAAATTATTTAGCAATAGAAGTATCGTTGAATTCACAAGTCACAATGGAAGAGATACATATACTCTAGCACAAAACCACGGGTGAAAGAGTACGATTCGGTATAGGCGACTTGTGTTCAAGCTTCCAGCGACCAAGAGCGATATCTGTGCACTTTGTCGTAGCATCAGCAAAGATATTCGTGAGGGCGGTGGCTCCCATATTACGTTAAAAGCATATTGGCCAGTGTGGTACGGTTCTGCATGCATTACTGTTATTCTCCATAGTGAAACTTTTTAATAAAATATTTGCTTAAACTGCTGAGTGAAATGGAATGCAAGTGTCACTTTGCTAGTCTTTATCCTTAAAACACTGACCTACTGAATTTGCCCTGGCAAACAGAATTCAGACTTGTCAAATTCATTAATTATTCTCAATATACAACCGTAACGCGATCGGACTGATCAAAAATAAATTACAACCGGCTTCAAATAATTACTACAAAAGAATGACCCTGACTGAATAAGAAGCAATCCTGACAATAATCTATACATTTCATAAATCACTTATTCACAAAAATCTTCATTACTCGAACTACTGTAATGCAGCGAGCGTCGCTACTGTCAGCTAAATAAAAGATTCTAACTACTGAAGCCACTAGCTGCTAATAGGCATGTGGTTAACAAAGGAAGGATTTTGTTGCAAAGCAAATAACGTATCTTTTACCTTAATAATGTGATATCCAGTTCAAACATGAATAAAAATCGTCATTGACATCCAGTACACAGATATGTAACCATGAACTATTTTCAGTCTCCAAGTCGGATAATTCCAGATCGTTAGCCTACACTAACACTTCAGACCTCTACCGTCCATCAATCCAAACTTCTCACAATTAACATCCATCACTGTCGGCTGTTCACCTCCAACTGCCCAACAGTACTGCCATCACTGCTGGCGACTAACTTCCAACTGCCCAACACTACTGGTGATTAACTTTTAACAACGAATCCAACCAGCCACAGAGTTTCTTACAAAGAAAGCGCAGTCAGAGATCAAATGCAAAGGGCTACACAGCGCTGCCACCACAGAAGCAGCCCACTTACAACTGAAACAGTAATCGATTCAGTGCCCTATGACCCATTTATCTACCATTACAGCCCGAGATGGACCACTCTAGTCCCTGTCGTTCAAACAATGGAACGAAGGCTCTACTCTAGCTGCTGCTAACTCTTTCAAAACGACGTATTCGTTGCGCACCTTGCTCCGTGTCTCCGATAGAACGGCCACTACAGTGGGAAGGGAATTGGGATGCGCAATGTATCCGCCTCCGATGATCTCCCTGCAATAAAATACATGACGTCTTGTCTCTTGTTCATCCTGTGTGGCAGACGGCCAGTAGAAAACCCGACAGTGTCAGTTAAGAGTCAGGCCAAAGTATTCCTGCAGACGTGGCCAGCAGGCAGAGTCGGTCGGCAGTCACAAAACACCGGCGGAAGGAAGTCGGCTGCCTTCATGGAGGCCGCGGCTGACCAAGGACAAAGGCGGTGGGTGCCTGTCTTTGCTGTGCGTCAGGCGCGGCGATCCAAGTCACAGAAGCAATCTTGCTGACCAGAAATTCATCGAGAAGTTTTACTTTTTTGGCAGGAAACGTCGACAGACACTAAATAAACCGTATATAACCTCTTACAAAAGAGAATTAACGCGTAATATTTCTTGAACTGTGCCCTATCGCTGTGACAAGTTATATCAAAATCGAGCAACTTGGCAGCAGTGTACGAGCAGTTTACTACAGATTACAGAACTGTTTGTATGCTCCCATCAGTGAACGTCATCTATGAGATCTAGCACATGTACGGAACTGTACTGACCAGATAAAACTCAGCAGCGGTTACGTACAAAATATGACACGTCTGAGTTCACACATGCCTGCGTTTGCCCCATACCCTCTCGAAAATATATATCTATGTAACTTTCCCTTTGTGGCATTGGAGCTACACTGTTTTTGTTTTTCGACGGAACGCAAGAGAACAGTTTACAAAAAATTTTGACAGAGTTCATCGATGTTTGTGAAACGTATCGTAGTTCATAAAAAGTCTAAACAAGTCTCATACTACTACACGGCGACAAAGGGGTAGTTCCTTAGCAACGCGAGAAATATTTTTTTGTTGGGCTTCGTAGATAGAAAATTGGATATGAGGATAGGATTCGCACAAGTACTGGAGGCAAATTCCTGCATGTGAAGTTGAAAGGTTGTAAAGTAACCTTGATTATGTAGACCTCACATCTGACACTAACGTTAATCAGTATCAATAAAATTAATGAGAAGTGTCAATTTTGAATGTGATCCTGTCCACAGTATGCACTTTTCCTGAGCACATATGTAAAGGAGACTCTGTGGATTCCGGAGTTTATGTCGTTGTCACGCAGCCAGTCTGCAGGGGAGAGAAATTTGGAAGTAGACTGGCGTGTTGATACGGAGGCCTAATTTCGGAATGGTGTTGCTGTAACCTGGAGTTTATCAAAGAAGGTAATATCCACCCGCGAGCTTTGCACAAAGCGGGATGTGCGTTTAGAGCACATTTTCTGTTTTGAATAAAGTGTTCTCGGGTTTCCAACCGCGTCAATTGATTAAAACTACACGAGATTTCGGCCAAGCACTCCTTGGCCATTGTCAAGTGTTATGACTGCCAGTGGGCTGTTGGTGCGCCCTTATATACGCTAGCTGCCGGCTGTGACGTCACTGACATTGCCATATATGGGCATGTTCATCACAAACACCCTGAATAGAGACGGTGGCTTACAGCTCAGCGCTGCGTGGGATCGAGCGATCGCGCGGTTGAACAGGGCACATCGAACGCCGACTCAAAACATGCCCATATATGGCAATGTCACGGGACCAGTGACGTCACAGCCGGCAGCCAGCGTATATAAGGGCGCACCAACAGCCCACTGGCAGTCATAACACTTGACAATGGCCAAGGAGTACTTGGCCGAAAGCTCGTGTAGTTTTAACCAATTGACGCGGTTGGAAACCCGAGAACATTTTATTCAATGTTATGGCCGCGAGACTCTGCATTCATATATTTTCAGTTTTGGTTTGTAAATTTTCATAACTTGCATTGTTTCACTATTACGCTACTGAATTCCATTATCGCGCAAATGCTTGAACTCAGGTACGAAATACAACACTCTTTACCCCCTTTCCGTATTTAAATACGGAATGTAAAGATTAATTCTATGAATGTTCCAATTTTTCCGTAAAGTGTTCTGTTTTTGGTAGTCACATTGTAGTACCAATGGTCAGTAATGCAGTGTTACTCACACCTTTTTTAATTTTGCCGTTTAAAGCACCATCTTGGAGTGCAAATAGTTCTTCAAATTATTCGACATTAAGCCGCCACATCCTACTTGCTGTTCGAAAGTTTTATGGGAAAAGTATGTTGGGTCCGCATTCCAGTTCGTGAGATCTGCTTAAGTGGAACTTAGGACACTTTTACTTTACAGCACATTAATAATTGTTTTTGATCCTTTCACAGATGGAGTTTTGGAAGAATGGTTGCTTCTGTGCCCCTTTGTGAGCTGTTATTAGTCTAACTCAGAGGTTATCAGTCTTTTTATATCTAAGCGCTAATTGTAGATTATTGATCAGGTCGAGCATGCCATTTATTTTTTAATGCAGATTTGTAGTTGGAAAAGTTAATAACATATAGCTGTAAGTTTATCACATAAAGTGTCATTCAGCCGTGGCGTCCTCTACTGAGGTACCTCGTCCTTGACATCCTGAGTAATGTCACTGCGACGGACATCCGAGCTGGTCGCACACATGTTCTATCGGGGATAGATCTAGGGAACTTGCTGGTCGCAAGAATACCTCGACAGCTAACAGTCGCTTCGTAGAGACGCCTGTTATGTGCGGACGGCCATTGTCCTTTTGAAAATGGCTCCAAGGTGCTGTCACATGAGAGGTAACACACGAGAGCACTGGGTGAGTGCGACGTAGGTTTGTCCTCTTAGAGTTTCCTCAGTCACTACCTGTCGTGGCCTGAAGTCACACGCCACGGGATACGAGAAACACTACTGTGACTCAAATGCAGCCACATCGCCAGCGATTGTCATCAGGGGTGGTGCGCAACCGCAGTTGATTTCTGAACACAACGAGGTAACATTCATCAGTCGCCCATTCTCCCGGTCACGGCACCATCCCGTTCGCAGACTTCTGTGTCGTGATGTTAACGTCAACCTGCACACGGGACGCCAATTCCCTAGCTTGCTACTCCACAGATCTGGATATTGCACAATTCAACTAACCCGCTAAATGCATATCCAGATGGAAGTCCCTTTCGAATTCAGTCAGGTGCTGATAAAACTGAGGCGTCGTAAAACACTAAACATGAACAACACTAATGAACTCTGACAGCCTTCTACCTGTTACAAATAACTGCAATAATTCAGTAATTCATATCCCCCCTCCCCCCTACTAGTGTACACGTGCACGAAATCATATTGACGACCCACCATGTCTTTCGCGTGCTTCACTTTTCACTTTCGTCGGCCGCTGTGGCCGAGCGGTTCTAGGCGCTTCAGTCCGGGACCACGCTGCTGCTACGGTCGCAGGTTAGAATCCTGCCTCGGGCATGGATGTGTGTAATGTCTTTACGTTTAAATAGATCTAAGTCTAGGCGACTGATGACTTCAGATGTTAAGTGCCATAGTGCTCAGAGGCATTTGAAGCAATTTTTTTTTTTTCGCTTTCCTTTGTCAGGCAGTGTAGTTTAGATAGTGGATACTGGCGCCATTTTCTAAGCTTACATAGTTGACATTACACAGTTTCCGGACAGAATTCATGGACAGTTAACGTTTGTTGTAAAAATTAGATGTAAGGACTGAAGAAGTCTCTGCATTTCTGATAACTGCTTGGTTAAGGCTTCAGAAGGTTAATTATAAAATGTTTATTGGTTCTTTTAGAATGGCGGAGCTCCTTATGTAAATAGTTGTCGAATGCACCAACATGTGTATCAGATACACAGTCTCTTATTGCGATACCCACTATCCTAGACACTAAATAATTTAAGGCTCGCTCTTTTCAGCAGTAAAATACATTCTGAATTCAACCGCCTCAGTAATCGAGGTTGCTGCCGGACGCCTATTGGTCACGCTTGCTCGGAGCAAGGCGTTTAGAATCCTTATCGTGAAATAAATTTTTAGTACCACTAATTGGTCAGAAGTGGAAGGAGAGGTAGTAGAGAAGAGTTCCTGAGTACCTAACTTCACATGCATGTTTTGGATTCATTTCCAGACTTCTCTGCAGTGACACTGTTTATGGCAGTGGCAAGGGGCCTTATGCCCGGGTTTTTGTGGTTGTAACTGAGAGGAGTAGGCTATGGGTTGGGCCTTCGTTTCGCCTTATCCTTCCTCTCATCATCACAAAATGCAAACGTGACACCACACTGTACACAGACTCATTAAGTCACCTATAACCAATAGATACACTTAAGATACAACCCACACTCCGCGAGGAAAGGGGCGGTTCTGGACGGAGGAAGAAAAACCTTATCGATTAGGCGACAAAACAACAAATCGGGGTATCCCAGCCAATGGCTATATACATATATGGCTATATACATATATAAATGGCTACATGCATATATAATGGCTATATACATATATAAATACACTGAAATACACTGTATATACCGCGCAGGCGCGCGCACACACACACACGCGCGCGCGCGCGCACATTGAACTCGAGGAAGGGCTCAGACTAATTTTACTGCCAGTGGCGCAAATGTTGATATATGTTACAGCACGGCAGAATAATTTTGTACACGATTAAATTTCTTGAAAAATACTACAAGGCGTGTTCGTCAGATTGTCAAAAAGGCGTGTCTGGAACGTAACAGGCGACAGGGCATGAGGTGAGCACTGTCACACAACCTCATAGCGAGGGAAGCAGAAACCCAAACAATAACAAACCAATGTGACGTAACAGTAGTTAACTTCAACGCCCGAGTGCTGCTGCAAAATCGAACGTAGGCAGAGGGAAGGAGCGTTGACTGGTTCCTCAATTGAGAGTAAATGCGCTCTTAAAGCGTGAGCCACCGCGTCATAGGCGCAGAAAAATGGTTCAAATGGCTCTGAGCGCTATGGGACTTAATTTCTGAGGTCATCAGTCCCCTAGAACTTAGAACTACTTAAACCTTACTAACCTAAGGACATCACACACATCCATGCCCGAGGCAGGATTCGAACCTGTGACGGTAGCGGTTCTAGACTCTAGCGCCTAGAACCGCTCGGCCACCTTGGCTGGCATAGGCGCAGACCCAGCCCTTTATATAACGAGTCTTTTGGGGCTCAATCGCTAGAACGAGATAGAATGAACAATCCATTAAGTTTCAGGAAACTTCGACAAGCTTATCGATGATGGACTGCCTGCCACCTACTTGTTGACTTCAGCACCCAGATACAACCAGACTGATGCGTAACACGTCCCTGTTGTGCCACTGCCGTCTACTGGGACACAGCGGATGAAAATACTGGTGTGCGGTCAGCCCTCCTTCAATGCGGGTCATCGCTGATGGTCTGCCAGCTGCCATCTCCAGACCGACCAGGCGTGGCGCGTCCGCGCAGCCTCCTGCCGACTGGTGAGCATCTGCTGCAGCCGTGGTCGATAGACGGTGGATATTAAAGGTGCGGCATGAAGTCACGTAGGAGGCATGCGATCGTTAAGTAAACTAGAATCTTTATACACTCTTTGCTGTTCACAAGTTATTTATTGACAGGTTTCGAGTTCTGCCCATACTCAGAAATATCAGAATTAAGAACAAAGTGTTCATGTTGAGCATGGAGTCATCTCCATCACCCATCAGTATCGGAACTTGACTAGTAGCAGGATGGCGTTACAAAACTTAATTGATGAAAGACATCCCGGACAAAGATTTTTAAAGCAAGGAGCTGGGTTGCTCTAAAATAAAACGGCGAAGATAATGGACGGGTACGAGGCATACGAGCATGCCAGCAGCTCAAAAACAACTGTACATTAAATGTGTTGTGTCTCGTAAAGTATTCGGTGTAATGCGTATCCGTGAACATTGACCATTCCTCTTGGGAGACCCTGTGTGTCCTACATGAATGGCGATAGTAACTTGGCGTTAATTGTAACTTACACACACTACATACATTACTACAAAGTTTTTAGTCTCTAAAGAACCATCCAATTTTGCATTAGTAGATCTTTTACAGGCATGCACGTATAACCTTGACGTACATTTCACACTTGCGTGTAGTATGAAGTACCTCACACATATATTGACGTGTCCTCTGCCGTTAGCGTGACAAAAATCCAGTTGATAGTCAAACGCGTCCCCATTTCTGTGACCATGTCTGGAGTTGCAGCCTTCACTGCCGCTGCTATGCGTAGTGCAGCCAGAGTCGGAAGGCGAGACAGGCATGACACGTCCCGCCAGCCACTGACTTGAAAACCAGCCTGGGAGACATATTTTGGCGTTTTGTTCACTCCTGTTGCCTGCGCCTGACCTTGTTCAGCCTCATCATATTTACAGAAACGCAAAATATTAAAAAATGAATTACTTTTTTGGTAAACGTACGCAAATTCTAACAAATTTCACAGCTTATTTCCTAAGAAGTAAGGCCTCTAATGACCCACATACAAGGCATAAATGTAATGTTTGCATAAACAGCCAAATGCAGAACGGTAGGTGGCCTCTAGAGTACAAGGTGAATGATTACTGCCCGCTTGCAAACATTACGTGCTGTGTACCCGATAAAGTGCTTTGTCGGCCTTCAGCTAGATCTACGAGGCCTTGCACGTATGGAGGACAACGCTCGAACAATAGCGTGAAGTGAAACCCGAAGAGCTAACCTCAGTGATGTCTAAGGACATCAACTAAATGGTCTAAAATAACTTATCTGGATATTCTGGAGCGCTAAGTAGTCGGTTACTTGTAGATAAAGGTAATGTTACACCTATCTGAAACTCACCGTGAACTTACAAACGTACATATCACTTACTTTCCATCTACACTGGGAGAAACTCTTCTTCTTTCGTTAAATTAAACTCGCGCTCCATGATCATCATTTTAGCTGACTTTTCATCACATCTTGCTTGTAATCACTGCACGTGATAGTTAATTTTGCAAACAGTGCCGTAACATGCATACAAAGATCCCCGGCGGTCTGATAACGCAGGGGTCATTGCTACACTCTCATCTATTTCAGATCCACTACTGGATAATGGTTTCCTGCAGACTTCTACAAGCATACGGTATTGAGGTAAACAGAATCATGTCACACTCTCCCCCGTCTGATCCTGTCATCTATCCACCATCCATTAAGTTTTCACCTCGACTTTTCACTTCTTGAAATCCAGTAGAGAACTTATTGCTCCGCCTATTATACACTCGTCTAGCTACATTCCCCACCCACTTCTTTCTCACTTGCAGTGCAGTCTATTTCTTGACGACTTATTTATTTCCCTCCCACAAGTACATTGTCTCCCGTAATAAATCCAGACTGATATTATTCATCGTTTCTGAACTACATGTTCCAGACATATCGAAAAAACATGCACAAATAAATGACTTCACCACTGGAAGACTTCACTTATATCCCGATTCCAATTAATCAATAAGGAAGCTTCCCATATTAGTCTCTCCAAATGTTTTCGTATCAGATGTGATAGCTTTATAAGGGGTACTGTTCATGGTGGCGCAATGGTTAAGACATTAGACTTGTATTCGTGAGGAGTGTGGTTAAAATCCCCGTCTGATGATCCAGATTTATGTTTCCTTAGAACACTAAAGGCAAAAGCCAGGATGTTTCCTTTGGAACTAAAACTGCTGATTTCATTCTCCATTCCTATTCATTACTGACAGACCTACGTCTCTGCGCCTTGTCGGGCTGGTAGGGACTCCACAGTGCCTGAGCCAACGTGCAGGGCGATTTGTATCGAACACCATGCGAAAGTGTGAAAAGGCGAAACCACATCCCATGTTGTGTGGCTTGGAAAGAATCACCCACTACCCTATTCCCTGTACTGAATATGTGTAAAGCATCGAATTCATCTTCTACTACAAACACTCCACAACCTTGTCTTCACTATCATAGTAGAGAATATTAGATATGATGAGATATTGAGGATGGAAAGGGGGAGCACAGCTACACAAATATAAGAATCTAATACAGGATCAATTAAACGTGTATATTTCGATAACAGACCCAGACACATGTGTGTGTCTGTGTGTGTGTTCCATATCTCCTACTAAATCACATAATCGATTTCAACCAAATTTGATACACATACTACTTATTGCCTGGAAAGAAATACTCTGGAACCGTTTGACTTCCATATCAGAGGATATAGGAAGGGTTGATAACACATGACATCTAGATTTCCCTGCACAAATGGCATGTTTTGCTCGTCGTAATGGAATCATTCCAGGGGGTATGGATGCAGATGGGCATAGCAGAGCAGAAGGGGGAGTCGGAGGTGGATTGTGACAGGGTAAGAGTATTGGAGATGAAGAAAGAGTTGGATGAATGTAGGAGGGGGGGGGGGGGGGAGAGCAGGACATGGAAAGATATGGCTTGCAGGAGGAGATGGACAGAGAGACGGGAAGGAAGAGATGGAAGAGAAGGAGATGGACATACAGTAGGAGAGGAGCAGATGCATTGGTAGAGGGCGGAAGAAGATATGGACATGGGAGAGAACGAGAGAGGTGGGAGGGAGAAATCGAAGGAGATAGGAGATGCATGGACAGATGCTGGAATAAGAAAAGTGAGGGAAAAGAAAGACAGAGAGAGGGAAGAGGAGGAGATGAACAGACAAAGTTAGAACGAGGAGATGGACAGAGACAGGGGCAGGAGGAGATGGGCAGAAAGAGGGGCAGAAGATGGACAGAGACAGGGAAGGAGAGAAAGCACAGATAGTGGAAGAGGACATGATGAGAGAGAGAGATGAGGAAGAAATAGACTGAGAAAGGTAGAAGGAGAAGATGGAGAGAGAGAGAGAGAGAGAGAGAGAGAGAGAGAGAGAGAGAGAGAGAGAGAGAGACAGAGGAGGAGATGAACTGAAAGAGGGAAGTGGAATAGACGCAACGAGAGAGGAGGAAGGCAAATGGACAGAAAGAGATTGGAGGAGGTGACGGACAAAGACAGGTGGGAGCAGTTGGACAGAGAAGTGGGGAGAAGAAAATAAACAGAAGGAAGGGGAGGAGGAGATGAACAGAGAAAAAGTGCGTGGGGGGGGGGCGGGGCAGTTGTGTGCAGCATGTGTGACTTGCACATAGATGGAGAAGCCAGCTGGCGGGGGGGGGGGGGGGGAGGGGGATGAGGTGGAAGCTAGTACATTAATAATGATTCTCAAACGATTGAGCAAGAAAAAAAGGCAGTGTAAACGGGTGTCTGCAATCGAGACAGTTATCACTGCGCCGAGAGAATGTTGCGTCAATGAAGAATCATCACACACATAAATAACCAGTGAAATGTAATTGACAGCGAGCGAGTGATATACTGTCTACTGATGGCAAATGGCAGTAGAGTGTGGTGCATTTTCTTAGCGGCGGCATAGGAATATCATTCCTAATGTAACGCACTAGTTACTCTCTAACTGATCAAATTCTGATGCGTCAGTAATAGTTCACCAACCTGGAAAACGGAGCATCACAGAAGTAACTCGTAAATATATCACAAGCTATCTCATTAGTCCCTGCTGTCTTTACGAAGGTGCGAAAAACCCTTTATTCCTTTTGACTATGGAAAATCGCAAAAGCACCAACAACTAAGCAAAACACTCTAGTGCAATGAAGTGTAGTATGTTTTTATCGCATTAGACCTTAACACGACTACCCCATTCAGAGGAGCCCACTTCAAGGAATCCTCGTATCTCCTTCCTTTTTCCCCCTCCCTCCCTTCCTACCCGGCCAGCCCCTTCCCCGTCACTTCCCAAAACATTACATTCTTTTGTAGTTTTTCAGGGTTGTACCACGACAAGACAACTTTAATCTGAATCTTAACCAGGGTCATCTTCCTATCCACCACAGCAATTATAATACAGCACTATCTATATCGTCTCATAACACTACACCATACTATGCCACCCTTAGTACAATTTTTTATTTTGTATTTTCAGTGTTGTTGTTTAATCTTGAACGTAAATATTTTTTCTTTGTTTCCTGACCAATCATGATCTATAGTAATTATTATAGAATGACAATACAACCTGTGAAACAGTGCTAAGCGCCTTCTCTGAAAACTACCTAGAACAGATGGTTTGGAACTCCACTCATGATGGAGATATTTTAGATTTATTGGCAACAAACAGACCTGACCTGTTTTAAGGACGTCCAAATCAAAACCGTAAACCGGTTGTGGCAACAATGGTTACTAAAGTACAAAGTGCAACTAAAACAAGCAGAAAGCTATAATCATTCAGTGAACCAGATAAAAAAAAGCAGCGATGGTATATCTCAACGGCAGTCTTAGCACAGGATAGGAGCATGTAGGGGAGCTCAAGTTAAAGACTTGTTGACCATATATTGGACAGATATGTACCCAGTAGAACAGTTGGTATGGCGAGGGATCCTGCGTGGTATTACAGTCACTCTAAAGAATATTCTAAAGAAACAGAGACGACTGCATAATAGCTGCAAAACAAAGCACAGGGCTGCAGATTGAAAGGTGCTGAATGAGACGCATTTGGTTGTCTAGAGAGCAGTGCGTGAATCCTTCAATCACTAACGCAGCTGAATTTTGTCAAATGATCTTTCACAGAAACCAAAGAAATTCTGGTCGTACATGTAGGCTGTTAGTTTCACCAAACTCAGTGTCCAGTAGTGGCAAGAACTGAAACTGAGGGTAACAAAGCAAAAGCAGAAATTCTTAAGTCGGCATTTTATCTGGGCATAAATATGCTGTCAGTCGCTTTTTGGGGGCTTTCATAGGATTCATTGTACCATTAAATAGTTTTCCAGCCCCTGCAGGCTCGTCGTCAGGTGGAGGTGTTACAGGAACATTACATCGTGGACCAAGTGTAGCTATAGATCGCGTCTTGTTGTAAGGCGAACCTATTTTCAGCAGTGGCGCTGGGGCTGACAAAAATGACGGCAATTTAGTAACCGTTAAGGAAACGTTTATGAAAAGGAAAGGTTGTTAGGTTTTGGATACTTATAGTTCACTGCATCGTGGTGTCGATAGCAAGTCCATCTCCTTATAGTACATTATCAGGCCTACACACCCATATATACACTATATAGCTGCACTTGGTTTCACTCTTATTCACAGAATGTAAACACTGGATGGAAATACAAAGTATTTATAATGGATCAAATCAGGTACAAACAATATGTACGTAATAGATATCACTTAATTGCAATTTCTTAACCAGTAAAAACTTCGACTAACTGATCAAAATTAGTGTACGTAATTTCGCAGATTATCCAGCCACTATTAGGGTAGATATTCAAGGTACCCCATTACAGTTTATCTGCTTCGGGATTAACCCTCATTCCAGTACGTAGGTGTAATTGATGACGGTCGACTGTAAGCATATAGAAGGATTTAAGAGTGTGCAACAATCTACCATATTTTTTAAAAAAATGGAAAGCTATCATCCCTGCATTGTTTTAAGAACGTAATTACAACCTCAGTTATTTTTTATGCTTTCATTCCAGCACCTCGTGGGAAAGTGAAAGAACAATGAAAGGGAAAATTTGATGTAATAGGAACATCCGCAGATATCAGACAGCTGCTTTGTGAGGAGAAGAGTTGGCGCTGAGACTATGAGAGGCGACAGCTGGGAACTCCGTCGTAGTTGAACGGCGTCCATCTGACTATTGATTCAGAGGCCGTTTCTATATAAATGGTACTCGGTACAGTGCACTATCTTATACGAGGATAACGTTTCAGTCAAATGATGTGCGACAACGAAAAAAGGTGTGAAAGTAATTTTAGTTACGATCATTACTCCCGCAAAATCTTTTTAGTAACAATACATGCGCATAGTCTACGATCGTACATTGAACATATAAGGCATTTGGACGAGTTAAAAAGCACTCTCTATCTTTATTAACATCAGGAACCACAGAACGTATTTCATTTAGTCCAGGCTGCTGGATGTGCCGTCCGTGAACCTTGAGGTGTTCCGTATTATGAAATAGTGACCCTTGGCTGCGCTTAGTGCCGCCAAAGGTCAACAGGAAAAACTCACTTTCTCACTGCCTGCTCAAAGGTCACCCCGGGTTTGAAAAGGAATGTGTAATTCGTCAAACGGGGTGTGGTCATGGTCGCACTATCGTGACTTAACTTACGCTCGTCTGACTGAAATGGTGTGCTTTTAAATTCTTGTACTTCACGACGTGAGGTGTCGGCGGTCAACCATTTCGAATGGCAGAAAGCCAGCTATAACTCTTCCATGGGATAAATCTTTCTAGATAATCGATTTCTTATTTTTTAGAACATGATCCTAAGAATGATGGACTTTTGTGGCATCCACATTTTTGTTCGTTCTCTTTCATATGCAAAATGTTTGATATTCAAAAATATTAGCATTTGCAATATTACCATCTGGAAGATATTTCCGAAGGGTACATTAAAAACTGGTGTGGCTGCTACTTTGTTATAGTGTACTACCAGTCATCCCAGGCTACACACGTAATGCGTCACCTTTCGTAATTTGGTACTTCTGACAACAAAACAATTTAGGTTATTTGATGAGATCACATTTGCTTTAGGTGGAATTGCAGTGTGTAAGGAATAAAAGTGGAAAGAAGAAGATAATAATTGGAAATCGGTACGGTACCGTATATGTAGCACACAAACACCAATTAGAAATAGAGAGACTGTTAAACTTGTCAGTTATTTTTGTCTCGCGTAATCCAGTGGAACACGCTACTCGATCCTTCGTATGGTGACGTAAAGCTCGAAAGATACCACACATATTGTTTGGTTGCGGTGAGGGTGGATACTGTTTGTTAGTATTTTTTTCCACCTGTGCATCACGTGTTATGGGTAGTTGCATCATGGCCTTCATGTGTGTCCCATACCTGTTTCTACTCGGTAGTGTTACGGTAGTTTTGTTATGATTGGCTACTGTAGCAGTACTGAACGTAGCTCAGTACACCCAGGACTCAAACGTAAGTGTTTCAAGTCACCGTCAGATGAGAAAGATTCACGTGGTCTGTACCAAACTCTAATTTTACCGTCAGCTGGAAGTAGTGGCACTTATTACGCGAACATTCATGTTTCCAGTTCTACATCTTTCAATGGCAGCGTTCATGAGGCCTGTTGGAGACAGTCTCATTTAACATGACCCTAACATGTCCAAACTCTTTGTCAGGGAACATACACGACTGTCTTAACCTGCTATCGGCTACAGGTCAGGATTCTGATGTTGCATTCACTAGAGTGAGCCAACATCATAGATGACAGTCTTGTGATAGTTGTGGGCAACAAATTCGGTATCCAAACTGGGTAAGAATGCCTTCAGTTCCGTAGTGCTGCTACACGTTGACGCTATGTTTCGATAATTGCTGAATATACTTCCAGATTAAGAAATGCAGTGCAAAATTTCTTAAACATATACTTTCACGATTCGTCTCATTTTAGTAAGTGTATTAATGGTAACAGAAGTAATTTACAGCTTGTATAAGTGAAGTTCATTGTTTTCGTAAATTACCCATATCAAGTACACTAAAAGAACACACGCTTCTGAGTCTATTTCTGAGCGGCTGGTCCCGGCGGAGGTTCGAGTCCTCCCACGGGCATGGGTGTGTGTGTTTGTCCTTAGAATACTTTAGGTTAAGTAGTGTGTAAACTTAGGGACTGATGACCTTAACAGTTAAGTCCCATAAGATTTCACACACATTTGAACATTTGAGTCTATCGCGTTTATTACCAGGAGTGAAGAATAATAAGAAAAGTGACGTGTCAAGTTTATATTATACGAAGCACTGTTACACAATCGTTAGCGTGGGTAGTGTTAACGAAAACAGACTGCTCTCTCACAATGCAGCGGTCGTGGTGATCCAATCTTAACAGTGTACTTGGAATTATCAAACCAACTATGTATACTGTGAATCATTCCAAGTCTGTGTAAAGCTATCGACCACCATTCTTAAGACTGATATCGCAATATGAGTTGCAGGTGTGAATTCGGTCGAGACGCGGACCTAGCAGCCATTATTTTCCTACTCTGAAACTGTTCATCGATGAAATTGTTTCTCCTAGTTACGATCGGCATTGTTCTGTACAAACTAGTCGAGGTTCGGAAGTCGATGTAAGTCGTGTATCACCTTTCCGACGTCCATGCGTCTACTTTGAAGGGCGTCCTCTAGCAGTTACCACAGAACTGTATCCAGCATCCCAGAAAACGTAATAGTGTCTCTCTCCTGCACAATTTTCAATAGCAGGTATTGCCATTCGTTATCATTATCAGGGGATAGTGTTGTAAAATGGTCTTTTTCACCTGCGTAAGTGATTCTGTGGTTTCTACAGGGTGTTACGACCTCGCATGTGTGACATACTGCGCTGCCATTTCCGACGTCATGTTGTGAACGAAGTTAAGAAATACAAAGTTATTTCTATATATGTATGTATTATGCGTGAAAAAATCTTGATTGGAAGTCATAGAAGCAGCACAGATGCACCAAAAAGAATAAAAATTTCCGTCACATTTCTGCAAGAAACAAGGCCCCGGGAGTAGACAACATTCCATCAGAACTACAGATAGCCTTGGGAGAGCCAGCCCTGACAAAACTCTACCATCTGGTGAGCAAGATGTATGAGACAGGAGAAATACTCTCAGACTTTAAGAAGACTATAATAATTCCAATCCCCAAGAAAGGAGGTATTGACAGATGTGAAAATTACCGAACTGTCAGTTTAATAAGTCACGGCTGCAAAATACTAACACGAATTCTTTACAGACGATTTGAAAAATTGGTAGAAGCCGACCTAGGGGAAGATCAGTTTGGATTCCGTAGAAATGTAGGACCACGTGAGGTAATACTGACCCTACGACTTATCTTAGAAGAAAGATTAAGAAAAGGCAAACCTACGTTTCTAGCATCTGTAGACTTAGTGAAAGCAGTTGACAATGTTGATTGGAATACTCTATTTCAAATTTTGTAGGTGGCAGGGGTAAAACACAGGGAGCGAAAGGCTAGTTACAATTTGTACAGAAACCACATGGCAGTTATAAGAGTCGAGGGGCATGCAAGGGAAGCAGTGGTTGGGAAGGGAGTGAGACAGGGTTGCAGCCTATTCCCGATGTTATTCAATCTGTATATTGAGCAAGCAGTAAAGGAAACAAAAGAAAAATTCGGAGTAGGTATTAAAATCCATGAAGAAGAGTTAAAAATTTTGAGGTTCGCCGATGATTTCGTAATTCTGTCAGCATATGACCTGGAAGGGCAGCTGAACGGAATGGACAGTGTCTTGAAAGGAGGATATAAGATGAACATCAACAAAAGCAAAACGAGGATAATGGAATGTAGTCGAATTAAGTCGGGTGATGCTGAGGGAATTAGATTAGAAAATGAGACGCTTAAAGTAGTAAATTAGTTTTGTTATTTGGGGAGCAAAATAACAGATGATGGTCGAAGTACAGAGGATATAAAATGTATTCTGGCAATGGCAAGAAAAGCGTCTCTGAAGAGGAGAAATTTGTTAGCATCGAGTATAAATGTAAGTGTCAGTAAGTCGTCTCTGAAAGTATTTGTATGGAGTGTAGCCATGTATGGAAGTGAAACATGGACGATCAATAGTTTGGACAAGAAGAGAAGAGAAGCTTTCGAAATGTGGTACTACAGAAGAATACTGAAGATTAGATGGGTAGATCACATAACTAATGAGGAGGTATTGAATAAAATTGGGAAGAAGAGGAGTTTGTGGCACAACTTGACAAGAAGAAGGGACCGGTTGGTAGGACATGTTCTGAGGCAACAAGGGATGACAAATTTAGCATTGGAGAGAAGCGTGGAGGGTAAAAATCGTAGAGCGAGGCCAAGAGATGAATACACTAAGCAGATTCAGAAGGGTGCAGGTTGTAGTAGGTACTGGGAGATGAAGAAGCTTGCACAGGATAGAGTAGCATGGAGAGCTGCATCAAACCAGTCTCTGGACTGAAGACCACAGCAACAACAACAAACATAAGGAGAAGGAGAGTAGCTGCATACAAAAAGTGGATGATGTACCTAAGCAAGTAATACAATGAACAGCTCTCTGCGTGCACTGGGCTTTCAGTCTGTTGATATAATAATCGAATATGCCTCAATGGCCGACTGTAAGTCTTTCAATTGGTCGCCGCTTCGACGATTGAGTGTCCTTAATCTATCCCAGTATCGAACAGAGGAGTGGCAACCTATAGTTAAAATGTGGGAATCCGAGCAACCAGTTGCCTCTGGCTACTGTTGACCTCCGGACCCGCCGAATTCGATGCTGCGACCTTTCGTTTCGAAGCACGTGCTTTGCCAGTAGACCAGGAATCCTGGCGTAATCGACTGATGGTGTCGATGAGGTTTATCAGTGGTGTCTGGCATATAACTATAGACTATTCGCACAGCTGATAGACATTATTTTCGACTGATGTACTTGAGTATTCAGATACCTCTGATGGTGGGATAGGGTGTCACCACGTCGGTAACGTAAAATGAATACATTGTCTGAGCCAGCTACGTCAGGCAACATAAAATTACGGCTTTGTGTCCCTCGAACGATGGAAGAGGTTAAAAGGTTTACCTGTTCCAAGTCTCGCTAAAATTTTTATTATGCAATTCCAAATCAAAGAACAGCAGAAACAGAGATCAGTGAGACTGTGAGATAACCAAACGGTTAAACAGAGATGTCACCGGCATGTGAACAAGTTAAATAAAACGTCAGATCTACCTGCTTTGCACTTAGGAATGTCTCTCTTTGTACTGAATTACAAACAATATTGCTGGCAAACTGTATGTACTTCCACTCAACAGTGACCTGTAGCATACCCTTTTGGGGCAGAGCAGCTAGAGTCAATGAAATGTATTTGCTCTACAGAAGCGTGCGGTATTAGTAAGTATCGACTTAGTATCTAAGCTCACTGACGGCAACAAAATAAAAAAAGGCTTCCTTTGTGTCGTTCTTTCTTCACATCTGTGCCTCGACGGATCTGAACTTTGTCACCCTACAGTCTGGACTTGACGCTATACGAGCAGACCTGCCAGTGACGCAAGAATGGGGCTGTCCGCTATCCATCACATTAATTCAGAAGTGAGGTTCTCAATGTGTTCCTGAGTCTGTTAGATTCTCTGAGCCAACACGGTATCTTGAGTGACCTTTGCATGCGGGACCACGCCCAGGCTGCGTAGAGCAGCAGGATCCAGCGACTCAGACTAGCACAGCGCCCTAACCAGCTGACAGCATACTCTGCTGTCGCGATGTACATTTTATTTTATATTCTACACACAGGATTTCCCATGTGAAATATAAATTTGGCGCCTCCTTACAGCTTGGTGCGTTTCCAAAGAAACAAGCTTACCTTCTGGTTAGTCACAACGTTAAAAATGCTTGCAATGTGAAAATCATTCAAAATGTCTTACGTTAAAGCATTCGCCTTCCTATACCACTGACTCTGTTGTGTCCGCACGTTTATCCATTTCTATATGGCGACTTCCTCCGTCGGCCGGCATATTCACACAGCTCTCGTGGGCCCTACGACGTATTTATCAGTGTATCAGCTGCTCCAAAGAAAACTGATACTGGCTGAAGTCGGTAGTATGTTGGGTGGACTTAATGAACAGGTAATAATGGCGGGTGACCTGACTCATGTGGAATTCAAGGACAACCGACCCAACAGGACTATGTTATTCAACTACTGTAGTAATTCCGGTTTAGCTATTCTTTCACCAAACTAGCCAACGTCTTCTCGCACAAACGCGGCTTTCTTCCGGAACGTTCTGGTTATTGTACTGCATAAAATGTACCAACCGCTATTAATATAAATACTCTTTGTACCCTAAATTCCAATTATAATCCGTTTTTGCTAGTAGTAGGAGGTACACCGTAAATCAGAGAGAAAATTCAGCCATGTATTAACTACAAACTGTACGAGTATAAAAAAAAAATGGCTCTAAGCACCATAGGACTCAACATCTGAGGTCATCAGTCACCTTGAAGTTGGAACTACGTAAACCTAACTAACCTAAGAACATCACACACATCCATGCCCGAGGCAGTATTCGAACGTGCGACCGTAGCGATTGCGTGGTTCCAAACTGAAGCGCCTAGAACCGATTGCCACACCGGCCGGCGTACGAGTGTAAGCTACGAACTGAAAGTGTGATTGAAGCTACCCTCCATATACGGACTGTTGCAGAGCTGCAAAAACAAGTATTATTACTGACAAATGTTTCGGCCACAGAGGCTCGCCGTAGCACTACGCCCTCTTGCCGTGGCGCAAATTACGCCCCTGAACGTCCCCCCGACTTTCAAAGCTTGAAGAAAACTGAAACTATTCGCGGAAACTCTTGCAACTAACGCGTAATCCAGCAGTAAAAGCCAAATAAAATAGTCTAACTATGGAACTCAGAGAAAAAAATAAAGCCAAATGTAGATGCTGCATGGCAGTATGGACTCAGAATGATAATTCGATGTTCAAATTGCGTCTGGAACATCACTCGGCGAATCCTGCTGAGAAGCACCCACATGCCTTGCTCATACTGTGGCAGTCAGTATATATATATAGGGTGGTCCATTGATAATGACCGGACAAAATATCTCACGAAATAAACATCAAGCGAAAAACTACAAAAAAACGAAATTCGTCTAGCTTGAAGGGGGATAGCAGATGGCGCTATGGTAGGCCCGCTAGATGGCGCTGAATTGGGTCAAAAGGATATCAACTGCGTTTTTTAAAATAGAAACCTCCATTTTTATTACATATTCGTGTAGTACGTAAAGATATGTGAATGTTTTAGTTGGACCACTTTCTTCGCTTTGGTGATGGATGGCGCCGTAATAGTCACAAACGTATAAGTACGTGGTATCACGTAACATTCCGCCAGTGCGGACGATATTTGCTTCGTGATACATTACCCGTGTTAAAATGGACCGTTTAACAATTGCGGAAAAGGTCGATATCGATGTATGGCTATTGTGATCAAAATGCCCAACGGGCGTGTGCTATGTATGCTGCTCGGTATCCTGGACATCATCCAAGTGTCCGGACCGTTGGCCGGATAGTTCCGTTATTTAAGGAAACAGGAAGAGTTCAGACACATGTGAAACGTCAACCACGACCTGCAACAAATGATGCTGCCCAAGAAGGTGTTTTAGCTGCTGTCGCGGCTAATCCGCACATCAGTAGCAGACAAATTGAACGATAATCGGGAATCTCAAAAACGTCGGCGTTGAGAATGCTACATCAACATCCATTGCACTCGTACCATATTTCTATGCACCATGAATTGCATGGCGACGACTTTGAACGTCTTGTGCACTTCTGCCACTGGACACAAGAGAAATTATGGGACGATGAAAGATTCTTTTGCACGCTTTCTATTTAGCGACGAAGCGTCATTCACTAACAGCGGTAACGTAAACCCGCATAAGATCCGCTAATGAGCAACGGAAAATCCACGATGGCTGCAACAAGTTGAACGTCGGCGACCTTGGCGGGTTAATGTATGGTGCGGCATTATGGGAGGAAGGATAATTGGCCCCCATTTTATCGATGGCAATCTAAATGGTGCAATGTAAGCTGATTTCCTACGTAATGTTACTACAAGATATCATATTTCATGACAGGTGGATTGGTCGTCGAAGCACCATACCATGGCGCGCATGTTCACCGGATCTGAAGTCCCCGGATTTCTTTCTGTGGGGAAAGTTGAAGGATATTTGCTATCGCGATCCACCGACAACGCCTGACAACATGCTTCAGCGCATTGTCAATGGATGTGCGAACATTATGGAAGGTGAACTACTCGCTGTTGACAGGAATGTCGTAACACGTATTGCCAAATGTACTGAGGTTGTCGGACGTCATTTTGAGCATTTATTACATTAATGTGGTATTTACAGGTAATCACGCTGTAACAGCTTGTGTTCTCAGAAATGATAAGTTCACAAAGGTACATGTATCACATTGGAACAACCGAAATAAAATGTTCAAACGTACCTACGTTCTGTATTTTAATTTAAAAAAAACCTACCTGTTACCAACTGTTCGTCTAAAATTGTGAGCCATATGTTTGTGACATTTAAAGCGCAATCTATCACAAAGCGAAGAAAATGGTCCAACGAAAATATTAATATTTCTTTACGTACTACACGAATATGTAATAAAAATGGGAGTTCCTATTTTTAAAAAAATCTGTTGATATCTGTTTGACCTATGGCAGCCCTATCTAGCGCGTCAAACATAGCGCCATCTGGTTTCCCCCTTCAAGTTAGACAAGTTTCGTTCTTTATAGTTATTTCGTTTGTCGCTTATTTGGTGAGATATTTGGCCCGGTCACGATTAATGAACCACCCTGTATTTATAATATATATATATTTGTCATACCAGACATGGAACCAAATACCATAGCTTCGGTTGCTGATGATCCAACAACATCTTACACCGAACGATCATGACAAACAACAACGGGCTTTATTACTACTCGAAAAATGTTTTCAAAAATGGTGGATAAAATAAATATGGGAAATAAAAAGACGAGATTTACAAGTCCCACTGCAGTTATTCAAGAAAAGCTTTCTTTGTACTGTATACAATTGAAGGATGTTAACTAGAAATAAGCAAAGTTGCTCTGCTGGTCCAATATAGTTAAATGGTTGCCCTCCAAAATAATGAACAAGGAATTTGTTATCTACGAAATTAAATAATAATTACATTGTAGTGGATGATAAATATTTTGTCAAAATTTGACAAAGGTAATCTAATATCTTGGCAAACCTGGTCGAATGATCTAGGGTCTGATTCTAATAAACGCGTATCGGGGTAACACAATTAAATTCTCGAAGCCGTACCTTCATTGCTGGAAGGCTAGTATTAACTCTGCAGTGGTCACGTGGATTGAATGTGTAATCCATTTGTGGAAATTCAGAAAAAATCTGACAGTCAAGTAGGGACAGTGCTTCGAGCCTGTGCCTACTTAAAGATGGACTTTTAAGGGACCCTCCCAGTGATGTGCGAGCGCCGGTCACGTGCAGTTGTGTCACAGGCCCTCCATCTACCATTGTAATCCGAGCGACCTATTATGTAAGGATTTTTGAAAAACAATTTTTTTCTTTGTCCATTTCTTCACTTAGTTTCTTGGAATACGTTTGAATATATTAATTGTATTAACTAAGTATTGTTTACAATGTATAAACATTCGAAATAATTGTGTAATTTCATTTAGCTTTAGCAAAATTATAGAGCAAAAGCAAGAAGCTCGAATTCTAGCATGGCTGAAGGAGACTGACGACGAGAGAGGTATTCCTGATTCAAGTTTTAACGATGAAGATGATGTCCTGGAAGAACGGAACCATCAGTCTGAATATTAAAAAGAGGGAGAAGTCTCAAGTGAGACAACTGAAAGTAGTACCGAATATTCATATGATGAACCATCTCGGAGAAGCAGGCGGATTGATTTCTACACTGGAGTAGATGACACTACCTGGGCAAAGGCTGTTCGTCTGAATCTAGGAAGAACTAGAACTCATACCGCTGTGCATGTGCCTCCTGGTCCTACAGGAACCGCACGACAGAAAACTACTGTCGAAGATTGCATGTCCCATTTTTGGAATATAATATCATTGATCTATTATCAAATACACGAACATAAAAGTGGACAACATCAAGAATTATTATTCTAGAGAGAGACATGCTAAATATACAGATCCAACTGAAATAAAGGGATTTTTTGGGATTCTGTTGACGACTGGGGTGCTGAAAATAAGCCGATCGAGCACAAGCCATGTATTTGACCACATAAAACACAGTGGAGTTGATGCAATTTATTTGACTTTGCCTGAGAAAATGTTTAAATTTCTCATCAGAACTGTACGAGTTGATGATACTGGCGAACTTCGTGCAGAATTGACGAACTGTATCTGATATGGGAATTATTTGATTTGTTCCTTGCAAACATAGAACAGTATTTTGTTCCGAGTGCTGAAATGACTTGGCGTGAATAGCTTTGGGCATTCAGGAGACGCTATCAATTTACACAGTATGTTCGCAGCAAGCCCGCAAAATATAGAGTGAAGGTATCTGCGCTTGTGGACGCTCTCTAACCATGTACTTTCAACTTGGATATGTACACAGGCCAACAACCAGAAGGCCATATTGCCCTAATAATGAAAGAAGTAAAGTTATAATGAGAGTCGTACCTCCTGTGTTCGGCAGAAACATTAATACAACACTCCGTGTTGCCAAGAAGCTGTTTGAAAATAGAACCAAGGTTGCCATAGTACGGAAGAACAAAAGGAAAGTGACCAGGGAATTTCATGTGGCAAAAGGAAATCCAACAAATTCTTCAAAATTTGGCTTCCACTGCACTTGCACTTTGGTTTCTCAGGTGCCAAAGCATAACAATGTGGTGATTTTGAAGTCAAGAATGCAAAATGGCGAAAAAATGGACGCCGATACAGGATCTCAACAGAAACCAGAAATAATCACGTACTGCAACCTTACGAAGAACGGTGTGGATCTAGCTGATAAGATGTAAATGCTGTATGACGTATCCAGAAATTCAAGTACATGTATTCTTACTATGTTTTATGATCTGCTGAACCTTAGCGCCCGCCGTGCACTTAGGGCTTATTGAGCGAACCGAAAGAAACTACACTGCTGTTCAACCTCGAGACTTTCTTATTGACCTGTCTCTGTGTTGGGTGAAATCTCTGGCTCATCGAAGATTAGAAAAATAATGTTCCAAAAAGTTTGTCTTTCAAAATAAAAGACTTTCTTGACAATCCTCTGGTGGAAAGTCAGCCATCTACATTGGAAATGACACAGAAGAGATCTGAGGATCGCTTCTATGACTGCGGAAGATCACGAAATAGAAGTCCACGAAAACTGTGTAATGTGCGTAATAAATTCATTTGTCAATGATCATTACAGGGTCGTCTGTATGTCTTGTTCTGAAAACCGTGATTAGATTTGTATGTATAAGAATTCGAATTTTTTCAAACTAAATCAAAGCCAGTTATGTGATCCTGGTTGAAATTGTGACCTAAGCAGCCTACTTACAAGATAATATACCGACTATTTTAAATTGCGAGAAAGTCTTGAAAATGAAGCTAGAAATTTTTTGAAACTCGGTAAAAGTGCCTTGACTGTCCTTGGGATTCGTCTCGCTGTTGTGGCTTCATCTCAGGATACTAGTCTGCAGATGGAGGTAGAAGTGGCTGCAAAATCAATCATATGTTTCGTAGCAGCAACCTGCCTCTGAAACTAAGTTCAATTCAGCCAGAAAAATTCGTAAGTCCCCAGCTCATGAATTCTGTTTGCTGAGGGGAGTGGGAGCAGAGATGCTCGAACGAAGACGTCGTCCCGCGATGATTCTGACTGTAGCGTAATTTCGTCCCGTCTGCTTTCTAAGAGAAAGACTTGCGTCACAGCGTTTTCTGTTCATCACATTGTTTTCTTTGCAAAAACAGACATAATGTCTTATGGGATAACAGCAATCAGTGATTTTATAATGTTACTTAAAATCCGTCTTGATTGCAATTTTTTTTAAATTCATATGACCGGTTTCGGTTCATTCAGAACCATCTTCAGATTTGATTTTACAGTTACAGGAGTAACCCATCCAAATCCAGCAATTTTCACATGCTGCCTCACATAAAATTGCAAAAACAGACATAATGTCTTGTGGGATAACAGCAATCAGTGATTTTATAATGTTACTTAAAATCCGTCTTGATTGCAAATTTTTTTTTTATTCATATGACCGGTTTCGGGTCATTCAGAACCATCTTCAGATTTGATTTTTCAGTTACAGATGTAACCCGTCCAAATCCAGCAATTTTCTCATGCTACGTCACATAAAATTGCAAAAACACACATAATGTCTTATGGGATAACAGCAATCAGTGATTTTATAATGTTACATAAAATCGATTTGATTGCAATTTTTTTTTATTCGTATGACCGGTTTCGGTTCATTCAGAACCATTTTCAGATCTGATTTTTCAATTACAGGAGTAACCCGTCCATATACAGCAATTTTCACATGCTGCCACACATAAAATTGCAAAACCAGACATAATGTCTTATAGTATAACAGCAATCAGTGATTTTATAATGTTACTTAAAATCCGTCTCGACAGCATTTTTTTTTAATTCATATAACCGGTTTCGGTTCATTCAGAACCATCTTCAGATCTGATTTCTCAGTTACAGGAGTCACCCGTCCAAACCCAGCAATTTTCACATGCTACGTCACATAAATTTGCAAAAACACACATAATGTCTTATGGGATAACAGCAATCAGTGATGTTATAATGTTACTTAAAATCCGTCTTGATTGCAATTATTTTTTTATTCATATGACCTGTTTCGGTTCATTCAGAACCATCTTCAGATCTGATTTTTCAGTTACAGGAGTAACCCGTCCAAATTCAGCAATTTTCTCATGCTACGTCACATTAAATTGCAAAAACAGACATAATGTCTTATGGGATAACAGCAATCAGTGATTTTATAATATTACTTAAATTCCGTCTTGATTGCAATTTTTTTTTATTCGTATGACCGGTTTCGGTTCATTCACAACCATCTTCAGATTTGATTTTTCAGTTACAGGAGTAACCCATCCAAATCCAGTAATTTTCACATGCTGCCACACATAAAATTGCAAAAACAGACATAATGTCTTGTGGGATAACAGCAATCAGTGATTTTATAATGTTACTTAAAATCCGTCTTGATTGCAATTATTTTTTTTATTCATATGACCTGTTTGGGTTCATTCAGAACCATCTTCAGATCTGATTTTTCAGTTACAGGAGTAACCCGTCCAAATTCAGCAATTTTCTCATGCTACGTCACATTAAATTGCAAAAACAGACATAATGTCTTATGGGATAACAGCAATCAGTGATTTTATAATATTACTTAAATTCCGTCTTGATTGCAATTTTTTTTTATTCGTATGACCGGTTTCGGTTCATTCACAACCATCTTCAGATTTGATTTTTCAGTTACAGGAGTAACCCATCCAAATCCAGCAATTTTCACATGCTGCCACACATAAAATTGCAAAAACAGACATAATGTCTTGTGGGATAACAGCAATCAGTGATTTTATAATGTTACTTAAAATCCGTCTTGATTGCAATTATTTTTTTTATTCATATGACCTGTTTGGGTTCATTCAGAACCATCTTCAGATCTGATTTTTCAGTTACAGGAGTAACCCGTCCAAATTCAGCAATTTTCTCATGCTACGTCACATTAAATTGCAAAAACAGACATAATGTCTTATGGGATAACAGCAATCAGTGATTTTATAATATTACTTAAATTCCGTCTTGATTGCAATTTTTTTTTATTCGTATGACCGGTTTCGGTTCATTCACAACCATCTTCAGATTTTATTTTTTAGTTACAGGAGAAATCCGTCCAAATCCAGCAATTTTCACATGCTATGTCACATAAAATTGCAAAAACAGACATAATGTCTTATGGGATAACAGAAATCAATGATTTTATAATGTTACTTAAAATCCGTCTTGATTGCATTTTTTTTTTAAATTCATATGACCGGTGTCGGTTCATTCAGAATCATCTTCAGATCTGATTTTTCAGTTACCGAAACCGGTTATATGAATAAAAAAAATTGCAACCAAGACGGATTTTAAGTAACATTGTTTTCTGTGGCTGAAATATAGATATCCTGAGCGCCAACCAGGGAAAACCTGGTGAGCTCCGCTGTTTCTTGTTTTAGGCTTTTAACCAGTTCAAAATGTTCAAATGTGTGTGAAGTCTTATGGGACTTAACTGCCAAGGTCATCAGTCCCTAAGCTTACACAGTACGTAACCTAAATTATCCTAAGGACAAACACAGACACCCATGCCCGAGGGAGGACTCGAACCTCCGCCGGGATCAGCCGCACAGTCCATAACTGCAGCGCCTGAGACCGCTCGGCTAATCCCGCGCGGCTCTTAACCAGTAAAATGATTCGAAACACTTGTTGCTGAAAAGCTTTGTCCTCGTCTCTTTCCGTATCTTTCTATAGTTAATGAGGTCGGATCTCTGTAGCATTGCTGTGTTGCTCGTACCTCAAAATTATTTATGTTACACAGTTAGTGGGGCTCTTGCCGTGATGGGAGCCTACATCGTCACACTTGTCCTAACATTCCTGGTTCTCAATTTCAGAGGTGGTATAGCAGCCAATGTATTTCTACAGATCTGTTCATAAAAGCCTCCTTCCGTATTCTGCTAAAACCGATACCCCTCTTCCTTCCACGTGCAGGTTGCTGAAAACAGCCTCTACTGGTGTTCCTGCATTGTGACTCCATCCAGCACCCGGGTGTTGCTGCCTCATAGCAGAGGTGGTCTGAGCACATAGCACCCTGGAGCTGTCGGTGAGTCCCTTTCGTGAATTCTCTTGGGGCGGTCTCCCTGAGGGCTACTGTGACCCGCAGTGTTCAAATGGTTCAAATGGCTCTAAGCACTATGGGACTTAACATCAGAGGTCATCACTCCCCTAGACTTAAGCCTAAATAACCTAAGGACATCACACACATTCAAGCCGAGGCAGGATTTGAACCTGCGACCTTTGAAGCAGCGCGGTTCCGGACTGAAGCGCCTAGAAGCACTCGTCCACAGCGGCCTGCTGACCCTCAGTGTGCTTGATGCATTACAGCCCAACACAATTTTGCTTTCATTGTGGCCTCTTATTTAGGTGAACATGTAATTCAGTATGAAAATGAAATCTACTTTAGTAACGTACTAGCAATCACCGGTACTGATACACATCTCATTTATTAGTGGGGATTAATTATTCCAAATTCTGGTTTTATAACAGTCGTGGGATAGTTTTGCAAGCAAATGGTCGCTTATTAATTGAATCTGCCAAATACTTTGCAATTCACTTGAACAGTTGTCTTATGTTCAAGAAAAACATAACAGATATACCAAACAAAGCAAAATGTGTGTTGGCTACGTAGTATCTCTTAATAAGCAGGAGGTTGTTTAATAAATAGGGAAAGCAGTCTTTCAGGTTACAAATCGATAATAAAACCAGTAATATTTTATGTCTGTCCTATATGAAGGATATGCTACACCATTCATATTGACAAACTTCAGGCTGTATAATCTAAGACATTGCTAATTATAGTTAATGTTCCATGGTTCCTTAGAAACACAACAAGCCATGAAGACTAAAGAATTAAAACTGTTTCAGAAGAAATGTCCTCTATATTGCAAAGCTTTTACATAAAACTTCCTTTCTCAGCCAACACGCTAATTCTTTGCTTATTTTTATGATAATCATGCATGATGTCCAATACTTAAGTGCAACTCTTTGTAAACCTACCATTGCTTAAACATTAATTAAGAACTATTCTCTGTGACACAAAACTTGAATCTCTGTTCATCGTCATGTTGTGAGGTTTTTATTGTCGCCATAGAAATTTTTTTTCCCAATGTAATGATGTTCTCTTAGTCATACAAAACGAAGTAAGATACAACGATCCTCAGATCGAAGTCCCAGGGAATAAAAAATAAAAAATAGAGCATTTGTCTATTAGTAGCACAACGACCTGGCTTATGCATACTACATGGTTTGGTAAGCTATTAAACCACATGGTGTTATTGTTTCGACGAAGTGACAACATGACTATCAATATTCACATACTGCATAAGAAGGTCAAGGGAATCCAGCGGAGCTATTTTTGTTATCTCCAGACATCTACTCGTTGACTAGAACCTGGCCTGTTTCCTTCAAGGCTTACTGAAAAGTCGTCAACGTACTCTATCAGTTGTCTCGCACTGGCTGCATGAGAGAAACTTGGGCAGAGTCCATCTCACTCAGAGGGACGTGAACAAGCCATGTTGATTGCGGTGGATTGACGAAATGCACTGCTGGTCATTAAAACAGCGACATCCTGAAGACAATGTGCAATAAACGTCAAATTGGCACAAGGTGTACTACATACACGGATGTGCAAATGACAAGCATTTCATAGCAACTACAGAAAACAGGTAGGAATAACTTCATATATACACTACTGGCCAATAAAATTGCTACACCATGAAGATGACGTGCTACAGACGCGAAATTAAACCGACAGGAAGAAAATGCTGTGATATGCAAATGATTAGCTTTTCAGAGCATTCAGACAACGCTGGCGCCGGTGGCGACACCTACAACCTGCTGACATGACGAAAGTTTCCAACCGATTCCTCATACACAAACTGCAATTGACCGGCGTTGCCTGGTGAAACGTTGTTGTGATGCCTCGTGTAAGGAGGAGAAATGCGTACCATCACGTTTCCGACTTTGATAAAGGTCGGATTGTAGCCTATCGCGATTGCGGTTTATCGTATCGCGATATTGCTGCTCGTGTTGGTCGAGATTCAATGACTGTTAGCAGAATATGGAATCGGTGGGTTCAGGAGGGTTATACGGAACGCCGTGCTGGTTCCCAACGGCCTCGTATCACTAGCAGTTGACGTGTCAGACATCTTATGCGCATGGCTGTAACGGATCGTGCAGCCATGCCTCGATCCCTGAGTCAACAAACGGGGACGTTTGCAAGACAACAACCATCTAGACGAACAGTTCGACGACGTTTGCAGCAGCAGGGACTATCAGCTCGGAAACTATGGCTGCGGTTACCCTTGACGCTGCATCACAGACAGGAGCACCTGCGATGGTATACTCAACGACGAACCTGGATGCACGAATGGCAAAATGTCATTTTTCGGATGAATCCAGGTTCTATTTACAGAATCATGATGGTCGCATACGTGTTTGGCGACCTCGAGGTGAACTCACATTGCAAGCGTGTATTCGTTATCGCCATACTGGCGTATCACCTGGCGTGGCATTGGTTACACGTCTCGGTCACCTCTTGACGGCACTTTGAGCAGTGGACGTTACATTTCAGATGTGGTACGACCCGTGGCTCTGCCCTTCATTCGATCCCAGCGAAACCCTACATTTCACCATGATAATGCATGACCGCATGTTGCACGTCCTGTACGGGCCTTTCTGGATACAGAAAATGTCCTACTGCTGCCCTGGCCAGCACATTCTCAACATCTCTCACCAATTGAAAACATCTGGTCAATGGTGGCCGAGCAACTGGCTCGTCACAATACGACAGTCACTACTCTTCATGAAGTGTAGTATCGTGTTGAAGCTGCATGGGCAGCTGTACCTGTACACGCCATCCAAGTTCTGTTTGAGTCAATGCCTAGGCGTATCGAGGCCGTTATTACGGCCAGAGGTGGTTGTTCTGGGTACTGATTTCTCAGGATCTATGCACTCAAATTGCGTGAAAATGTAATCACATGTCAGTTGTAGTATAATATATTTGTCCAATCAATACCCGTTTATCATCTGCATTTCTTCTTAGCGTAGCAATTTTAATGGCCAGTAGTGTATTTTGTTTAAAAGGAAAAATCATATTTCTCCTTCACAAATAGCGTTTCAATATTGTTTGTTAATGAGAAGCACTTGTTATGCCTCAGCAGGTCTCGATTATGATTCTGTTGAAATGTCCCAGATGGATGTGATACTCAAGGGGACATCCAGTAATTAGCCCATGCTGGCTACCAGTAATCTCTCCTGACCGAACTATTTTGTTGTTACTGCTTCTCTACTGACTCGACAATACTCCTCTCATCCTTTTAGTCTAACGGGTCCGCCTCTCGTGGTCAATTCCGCATTACATGGGTTATGATCGGATAGTGTAGGTAGCACTGCTGGACGTTACCTGGCTAGATGACCACGGTGCAGCAGCAGACCACGGTGTCCTTCACAGCCTGCAGAGAGCGTCGGAGAGGCGTGTGCTGGGCTGGTCCAGGGCGTGCCCTTTGTCCGCTGCACAGCTCGCGCGTGACTGCGAAACCGCCCGATGAAGGCGCGGAATGCAGCGCGGATCTGATCCGTGCTCTGTGGCTCACTTTAACGCTCTAAGGGGCACAATTTTGCTGGTGCATTACGAACTACTCCGACTGTTTGGAAAGACTGTAGCATTCAAACTACAGGGTGGCCCGATAGTGTGGTTCAGGTTCGAATGTGCACTGTCTTCCCAAATAAATAATATTTACGACGAAGCAGGGCGATCTGCATTCCAGCAACCGAAAGAGGGACAGCTGGAAATGTCTGCCGGACAAGAGATTTCAAAGAACAGTTGAATACAGGACATTTGAGATATTGGAAAATTACTCCATCACAAGAACGATGTCGAACGGAAAACAATTAAAGGTTGTAAGCTTAGTCGGTGAAAAAAAGCAAAAGTCGCTCAAAGCCCTTGCTTAGAAGAGATACAAAGAGTTATAGGTAGCGATTAAGAAATACCTATTGGAAGATAAAAAGAACACTGGATAGGTCAAGAAAGTCTTGTTATTTTTAAGATGAATAGGGTAACCAGCTCTTAAATTATGAAGTGTTACACAGACTGAAGCTGTCTGTGGAAAAAGGTACAGCTTGGTGGACACATGGAGGATCATCCAGGAGTAGCTAATATAGGAATGGGGGTGGGGGGATGGATAGAGGCGGGAAGCTAATAAAAGAAATTGGTACGGTTTGTTGAGAACGTCAGGTGTTCATGCACGCAGAGATTTACATCTACATCCTTACTCTGCAAAAGACTTGAAGTCTATGGCAGAGGTTATTTCGTAGAAAGAGAGATGAATCAATGCCCCTGACAGGAACTATCTTGTACGAACCAAAAACAAATTAGCTACGACCAGGTAGAGATTAAAAGCTAGGTAATATGAAAACAGTTTCTATTGTCGTTAAAAATAATTCATTTGTCACAACTATGTATATTTCATTTCAAGAATAGCATTAAGCTCCAAACTTTTTCTTCACGTTCCTTGCAGAACTTGGTAAGCAGCTCCTAGTCACGAAATACTTATGTTCTTTTTTCCTCTTTCAGGGTTAGCTCTTTAAGGGTTAGCCCCCTCTCAACACAGGAAAAATAGATGGTTTACGTATTTTTGAGTAAAATAAAAAGTAATGCCAAATCTGATGATATATTTTTATTTCTTACACTGTTGTATTTAAAAACACACACACACTTTTCCGTCCAAATCGGATATGCACCAGGTAATCGCTGCACCAGTTGGAACTCCTATTGGACCTGTAATAAAATAATTTTATACAAGTCATTTTCAATGTGTTTTGTATCAGCAAAAGTAGGATAATTCATAAATATTAAGTTCCGACAAAATGGCGACGTATTGAAGTAAATGTCATTTCGTCGCCCATAAAGGCAGGGCAGAAATCTCCACCGAAAACAGGCTTTTGAAGATACCGCAAAACGACCACTTCATCTGATAGAGAATTCAGTTTAAAATACCGGCATCAAATTCCGGTCAAAATCAGATGTACCGTGTTGTGTGTCCCCACCATTTTGAAAAAGACGATTTCGAGAAAAAAGCTCGTAAAGTTTTGGGTTGCATTTTTTTCTTTTTTTTTTAGTTAAGTTGAACGTAGCTCTAGTCAGCATCCGTGAACCGTACAGGAGTCCTTCCAGATAGAAATAGATGTCCTCCGCCATCTACTTCGTAGCCATGGTGGTACTGCGGGTCTTCTGACAGCTTCTGTCATCCGCTGCTCTGCTCGCTCCATGCGTGTTCGTCCGCATTTATGCAGAAGTGGTAACAAGCTGGTCGGATCTCAAGTTAGAACACGGTCATAATTTCCATTACGTCTTATAGGCCGTCGTTGAAATTGCATGTTGACTATTTTTTTCCGCTATGAATAGTTTTCGGAAACACTTTGTCACAAATCGCCTTGTAACTCGATAAGGGCGTTTCTTACGAACTAGGGATGAAGACTACAACAAAGCAGACATCCGAGAGAATGTTTTCAGCCAAAATAGCACTGAGTGAACATTTTAGGTGACCATATTTCTTTTTTAATTTTCAAAGAGGAATACCCCTTAAAATTCCGTGTATGGGCATGTGGAAAAAAAAATGTCGGTACGACTAGTGGACAAAAGTGAAGTCAAAATAAAGTAACGGTACCTCAAGCAGGCGAAAGTATTGAGTTGGTACACACGTTCGTAGCGTTTCCCATAAGTTTAATAAACACAACAGATACACATAGCAGAGACTTTAGTCATCAATAACGTGTTCTCGTTTACTAGTTACACCTGTCTGCCAACGGTGGGGTAACTTTCCGATTCCGGGACTGGAGAAATCACGAGGTGTTGAGTAGAAGAACTCGTTGAGCCACGTTCGAAGAGCATTTTCATCCAAAAAGGAAGCCACTTCAATATTTTTCGCGCAAGGTGGAAATGTGTGGGCGCGACATCAGGCGAATAAGGTGGGTGCGGAATGACTCCACAACTCTACTCAACTCGTGCACAGTGTTCTTTGTCAGTCAAGCAGAATGGGGGCGCCGGCCGCGGTGGTCTCGCGGTTCTAGGCGCGCAGTCCGGAACCGTGTTACTGCTACGGTCGCAGGTTCGAATCCTGCCTCGGGCATGGATGTGTTTGATGTCCTTAGGTTAGTTAGGTTTAAGTAGTTCTAAGTTCTAGGGGACTAATGACCACAGCAGTTGAGTCCCATAGTGCTCAGAGCCATTTTGAACCAGAATGGGGGCGGGCGTTATCGTGGAGTATTCACTTCACGCAGTTTTCCTGCTCGTTGTGCTTGGACTGCGTCAGAAATACGCCTCAGTTGTTGACAATAAATGTCAGCAGTGACGTTTACACCACGGAGAAGTAATTCGTAGCACACCACATCGTCGTTGTTCCACCAGATGCACAACGTTGGTCCAAATGGCTCTGTGCACTATGGGACTTAACATCTGAGGCCATCAGTCTCCTAGAACTTAGAACTACTTAAACCTAACTAACCTAAGAACATCACACACATCCATGCCCGAGGCAGGATTCGAACCTGCGACCGTAGCACTCCCGCGGTTCCGGATTGAAGCGCCTAGAACCGCACGGCCACCGCGGCCGGCTGCACAGCGTTGTCTTTTGTGAAAGCGCGCAAATCCCTGCACAGTGAACGGCTGCTTTGTCTTGAATCAACCATTCCTCTTCCTTATTTTAGCATAAACACACCATTTGTAACGGTTCAGGATACGAATGGTCGGTGTTGCTCAAGAGCCAATTGCTGACGAGCAAGCTGAGCTGCACAAATGGGCACTCACAGATTTTTGTGGTTTTGGCTTATAGTATGCGGTACCCATACATCCGATTTTTGAATCTTCCACAAAGCAGGCAAGTGTCGCAGGATGCTGGAATGATCACAGCTCATCGCATCTGCGAGTTCTCGAGTACAAGGACGTGAATCGTTGTCGATTAATCCGTTTAAACGATCTTCATCAAACACAGTAGGTCGTCATGAATGTGGAGAGTTACTAATGTCAAAACGATCCTCTTTAAAACGAGAAATCCATTATCTTGCCGTGCCTGTCCAGTGACATTATCGACATACACGGATCAATCGTTTCTGGTTGCCTCCGCTGCTGTCACCCCTGTACCTAACTCAGACAGAAGAATATGTCGGAAATGTTCGGATTTCTACTCTTGGTATTCCATTTACATTTTCTTGCGTCCACAGCTCCACTCACTATCGCCAAATGACAATATGACAATGCGTAAACTCATATAGCAACAGTGAAGTACACATAAAAAATTCCAATCGATAAATAAACCAATAGCAAACGGAATACCAGCTCGCAGAACAAAAAAGCCACTAACTTAAGCATCAACTTAATACACACCCGTAAAACGGGGTCTAAACTTACGAAAAAGTATAGGCCCTAGTTTACACGATCGTACATAATTTCTGGCAGCCATTGCTATTGACACTACAAACAGGAAAATATTAATTTTTTGTTTTGTTAAGGGAATATTTTTTTCTCTCGGCAACATCGCATCCCGGCTAGTCAATATACTCTACAAATAGAGATAAGGCAACTGAGGACGGCGACCAGTGAATGAAAGGGTTTTTCAAGACTGTCGCTTTGGTGCAAGTGGTCAAAGAAGTGCGGGTTCTAAGACGTTACAGTGAATGGGAAGTGCGGGTTCTAAGACGTTTCAGTGAATGGTGGAATCGGTCAATATACTCTACCAATGGAGATAAGGCAATTGAGGCCGGCGACCAGTGAATGAAAGGGTTTTTCAAGACTGTCGCTTTGGTGCAAGTGGTCAAAGAAGTGCGGGTTCTAAGACATTACCATGAATGGAAAGTGCGGGTTCCAAGACGTTTCAGTGAGTGGTGGAATCGCTCTACTGACGTGCTGCCCTCAATCCAAGGAGGGACAGGAGAGGTATTCGTGTGTTGGATGCTAAACTATTGGCTTCCTGTTTGAATGGTGATAGCTCGCGTAACTTTAAGTATAGGTGACAAAATTCGACTACGACAATGCATAGAGGGAAATCTAGCTGCGAGAATTCTAAGACAATTATACCCTGAATGAGATTTTCACTCTGCAACGGAGTGTACACTGATATGAAACTTACTGGCATATTAAAACTGCGTGCCGGACCGAGACTCGAACTCGGGACCGAGTTCGATCTCGGTCCGGCACACAGTTTTAATTTGCCAGAAAGTTTCATGTGAGCACACACTCCGCTGCAGAGTGAAAATCTCATTCTGGAAACATTCCCCAGGCCAGGGCTAAGCCATGTCTCCTTTCTTTCAGGAATGCTAGTTCTGCAACGTTCGCAAGAGAACTTCTGTAAAGTTTGGAAGGTAGGAGACGAGATACTGGCAGGAGTAAAGCAGTGAGGACGGGGCGTGAGTCGTGCTTGGGTAGTTCAGATGGCAGAGCACTTTCCCGCTGAACCCAAAGGTACCGAGTTCGAGCCTGGGTCCGGCACACAGTTTTAATCTGCCAGGAAGTTTCAAATTATACCCTGTCTGAAACCTTAAATTTTATCACAAAATCTGACTATCAAGTCTGATGAAAACTGATTACCTTGAAACAAAAGCCGGTCAGTGTGAAACTTAATTAAAGACATAATCTGTTTTCTACACTATTTGGCTTATCTGCCTCGCGCTGGATAACGCTGTGCGAACTGCTCTCGTAGCTTCAAAGTATTTACACTCTGGGCCAAATGAATTCAATAGCAATCTCATATCAATTGACTTAAAAAAATTTAATGATATTTCAATTGTGTCTAAGTTTTCTCTGAAATTACGCAACTATAATCCGAGAATTACGAAAATTGAACTCCACACATGTAATCTTTCCTCAAATAAAATTGCAAAATCTAATTCTTAACTCCATTTCTCTCACAATGATCGATAAATACTAAAAAAAATGAAAAATGTTATACGGATGTCTGACGAATCAAGAGAGGCGCGCTTCTTCGTACAGCAAAGATCACCCCTAACTCATCTCTGTGCAGCACAGTTTCTCTGTCGAGGCTGAGCGCGCGTGTCTACGCAATTCAACCGTTACGAGCACGATTCCAGATATCCAAAACAAGAAAAATTCCTACGAAAATTTACACACGCACCTTTCACTATCTCTCGGCCCCTCCGCTGAGACTTTTGAGGATAATATTTGTAATTAACCGAATTAGACTGCAAAATTCGCCAACAAACTTCAAGCAGACGCTACCTGAGTACAAATAAAGAAATGATAACTGTACTAGCGTAAGAACAGAACATGCTTGATACTATTTACAAATTGTTTTCAGTAGTCGTGCAGGGGTGCTCTAATAGTTCTTGATAAACTGTTTTAAATCGTTTGTGCACAGGCGCACAGACAGTCCATGACAAATTGGTTCAAATCACTGTGCACAGGTCCACTAAGTCTCATAAACATCAGCGTGCTCAAAATATCACTGAGAAAACAAATATGGTAATATCATTCATCGTAATTGGTTGATTATTTTATTCTGTGTACAGTATGTGAATCCACTATCTAGATAGTTGTTGCATCACAAAGACGTTGATAAAACTTCACTGCAATGTCACAGTTTTTACATTATTGTCAGAGCTGTGTTTCCTCCGTTGAAGTATATGTACTCAGTGCAACTCGTCGCCAGCTTGAGTGCACCCGGTACTCCACTAACGAAAACTCGTTGAAATGTGTCTTGAAGTGAACATGTTTTGTCGAAGACACGATGCATAAACACTGGATGACTTGCATCATGCTGCTGTTTGGGAGGAGGCTAAGAGCAGACTCAGAGGAAGCAGTATTGATCCGTAAATACTCCACTGACAACTCAGAGCCAATGTCTCTCACATAAATACTCTAAAGTTCCATAGTAATCGGAAACGGATCATTAGTTCACCAGATGTCTGTGAAATAACTGCATAAATCCAGTGGAAGTGATCTGACATATCGTTGTTATACAAAAAACGTCCGTTCGTTGGATAAGTGCCTCACATTGCAGAAGAGTATGCTTAAATATTTCCATGAATGTTCTTACTCAGCATAATGCAAAATAGACAGACATTTCTGCAGATTACTAAATACATAAGCTAGAATAAAAACTGAAACGTTTATGTGCTACCATATGGTTATACAAAAAAATACCTAAAGGAAGTTTCCGTAAGACAATAAGGTTGGTATTCCACAATACGTAGATAAGGTTGGCAACTTACCAAAAAGGTTGCATTGTAACATACAAAAGAAATTCCTTACGTCAGAGTTACCCAGTATTCTGAGTAAGAAAACATGATTACGATGTTGCACACATACAAGACATGAACTCAGAATAACAAACATAGCATTATCGTACAAATATCTGTCAAAATACAAAGTAAAAGCTTTCTTAAGATTGTCTTACCTACAGTGTACAATAATCGTAAAACACAATACTACCTCCTACAAAAGCAACTGTTCAGAAGAAACAGTGAATGAATGAAGGGAATAGAGGTTTATGCACAAAACTATTGTTGTACCTGTCCAAAGAAATTAATTACATTGATGCTTCAGTCATCAGTCTTTCACAAAACGTAATGAAAGTGAAAATACTGAGACAGATGTTTATTCTGTTTACGTCCTAACTAATCATTACCATCTAAAAAAAAGGACTGAGCATGCGAACCCCAAATGTAGGATAGACAAAGTGGTACTAAAATGCCTTACAGCTATAGATAAATGAGATAAACAATAGTTTTGCTAAATTGTTGGTAGATGTATTTAGTTAAACTGAGCTGAAAAAGTAATTAGCCTGCTAAATGAGAAAGAAAAGTTGTCAGGACAAGCTAAAAGCAAGCACATGAACAGATGTGTAATCTGTTATCATTATCATTATCCAACAGAGCATCATTTAGTGGCCAAAAAGCTCTCATGAAAGTCTATCAAATAATGTAGTGAATTTCCCAACACATCTTGTTCCCATTTATAAGAAATCTCCTACGCCACACAACAAGCACTGAACCACAACAACTGAAAGTGTGCACTACAAGCAAATCATCACTTAATGCCTAATAGTCTCTAATCTCGTTTCATATTTCCTGAAATCTTGAAACACTTTTCCTCACATACATAATTCATAAATCCACAAATTTATCAACTTCATAATTTCAGCCAATAATCGTCATAAATTCATAATTACTTCCATCATATACTAGTACATTACTGAAAAAAGCTCATATGACTTTATACTCACAGTTCTTACTTCATATTATTATGCTCGCTATATAACACTCCTAGCTACTATTAAAATAGTAATATACCGATACTGTTATTCATATGAAAGAATACTTCTTTGACCGTGATTGTGCTAATGGAAAGATATCGGACTAATTTTGTTTCTCTAAAGATTTCTATTGAAAGGAAGCACTCGCAAAACAAATCGGAATCGAACTAAGGTTCTATTAGTAATCAAGTAAACTGCAATTACGTAAAAGGAAGCGGTCATTAGCCTAATTAGGCAAAGTTGTACTCAGTGCTTTCATGGCTCATAATGAAAGTTAAGTATTGGGATTGACTTTACTTGATGTTGAACTTCTGTTTCGCGAATAAGCTACAAGACAGTATCACAATTCAACAGCTAAAGCACCAGTGATCTAACTGAACTACACGCGAGGAGTATTAATGCGTTTAGGCAACAACTGGCTCTCAGTAACAATTACTATCTGTACATAAAGGTAGGAAGATAATGACAATTATTGACTTGGAGAAGAAGTCGTTTTGTGAGTTTAATTATAGGAAATTACTACTATTGAAGAAGTTAAGAAGTACTTTTATTTCTTGTACCGATTAATATCCGCATTCTGAAGGAACATTCACTTTTTGGTATTATTTAGCTCATATAGAACATGCGATAACCGGATTTACTATAATTTGAGTATTTTCAGCCAGTTGCTTATTTTTGATTACAGTTATTGTAACATTACATTTAACTCTGGGTCAGTTATTAGCGTGGGGACACAGAAACTAATCTACCGGAAGACTCAGATCGCGAATGAACACCTTAGTCACAGCACAGTATGAGAAACACTTAACTACATAGCACATGAAAGACTATTATTTTAATGAGAATGATCTTGAACTGAATACTTTAAATCTTCTCTTAGTGATAGTACTTTGATGAAACTTTAACTGTCCAGTTATGAGAAGGGCATGAAATATTTGAAAATTTGTGCTCGGTGAATAATTATTGTGTTTACAACTCCACAGAGTTTATTGACTTTTATTAAGGAAGATAATTACTTTTAACTTCAGTAAAATAGGATACTAGGATTTATCGTAGCACTCGGGATAAGACCCCGTCTAGGTAAACGACTAAGGATAAAATACAGTGGCTCAACACAATGTTTACAGAACACAGACATATTACTGAAAACGAAACCATGTAACTGGTTCATGCAATTATACAGCACTCAACTGATAACTTGAGATGAGGGTGGTGGCAGTGTCGATCTCATGTGCTATTAAAAAAAATGTGGGTAAAAGTATCAATGCCTCATCCTGTGTAACAAGCTCCGTAAATTCTCTTTTTAATGTTGGGTTTTCATAGTACAGAGCTAGACAATGTATACCATAATTAATAAGCCGAATTACTTCCGCATCCTAAGCTATATTATATAATCTTGAATTTCTTTTCGCCTCTTTCAGTTCACAAGATACGTACCTTGTGTCTTCTAGCCACCGACTGACTCTTGCCTTTTAGTTCGATCTCCACATCAACCTCTTCTATTCCCACCTAGCCAGCTCCGTTACGGAAGGACTTCCCTCCAAGTTTTACATGATTACAAACCTATTTTCCATATACATAGATACGTATTACAACTAGACTTTTAACTTTTACATTGTTTTTCAGAACATTGTTTATGAAATTACATCTACAGATTCATTACAATTACATAAATTATCATAAACAAAGAATAAAACATTTAATCCATGTTACATTAAACAGCATAGTTATACAGAAGTCACATTAAGTAAAAACAGACAAAGACGTTAGATAAGACCATTATAGGCTATGTCGATAATAGAGTTACAAATGCTCAGTACTGGAAATAAGAAAACTCCTCCGACTTGTTACAAAAGATGTTAAATTCATCCAAAACCTATCTCTCTTTACATAACTGCGTACTGTACAATATTTGCCAAGTGCCGTCCAGTTGTTGCACAATTCAGTGTGTCAACCTGTAGGAGAAATTCCACGATTTTTAGCAGTATCCGATGTTACCATCAAACACTCATAGTATTGTGCTATTACGCATTTCTACTCGACTAAAAGTTGCTTTTTTTTTTTGCAGTATAGTTTTGCCAGAATCTTTGTGTGGCGCATATATATAATCTTAACAAAATTATGTAAAGTGAAAGAAAAACAAACAAACCGTCAGCCTCTTCTACCTTACGTGAATGAAGAAAAATTACGATCAATGCATAAAGAGGATGAGATGGTTATGACTTAAAGCCGGCCGCGGTGGTCTAGCGGTTGTAGGCGCTCAGTCCGGAACCGCGCGACTGCTACGGTCGCAGGTTCGAATCCTGCCTCGGGCTTGGATGTGTGTGATGTCCTTAGGTTAGTTAGGTTTAAGTAGTTCTAAGTTCTAGGGGACTGATGGCCACAGATTTTAAGTCTCGTAGTGCTCAGAGCCATTTGAACCAATTATGACTTAAACTCTACATATTTACAACAATCCATTCGTCATTGAGAAAATCACATGTATCGCTACATGACTAAGCTAAGTAATGTGTGCAATCTAACAAAAAAGTATGCCCAAAGAGTTACTCTACAAAAATTGTCACATTAGAAATGTATTGCAGGCCACGAGATTTTTTTGTGCACATTGTTTCGACTTAAGTCGCATTCACGTGAGCTATTTGGCGAATATGGAACGGTCCATTGTAGGTTAAGAAGAACTTTTTTAACGTGTTCTTTGATTTTTCGTGAAATAAAACTAAAGCCTTTTCTCCTACTTTGAATTCTTTATTGGTGTGTCTTTTCTTCTGTAGCCATTTTTTCTTCTCTGCTGCCTGTTTTACATTTTTAAGAGCTATTTCAGTGACTTCGTGATGCCTACAGCATTGTGACTTTGAAAATGGTACAATTTCTCTGATTTTGTCAGGCGGTTGTCTATTTTTCAGTTCCGAATGTGGAGAGAGTAAAATGGATTTTTTGGAGTCCTGAAAGACCTGAATACACCTACTGCATTCCGTGTGATTTTCATGACAGTACAGTCGGCATAACTTTCCTATTTCTTTCATGAAGCTTGACACGAAAAGTGAACGTTGCTGCAGTGTTTCTGTTTTTCAGTGAACATATCCAGAGGTCCGAACAAAACTGACGTTCATTATCAGAGATAACTTTGTTGACATGTGAAAATTCTCTTAAAAAATCATTGCTAAATGCTGCGCAAACAGTTCTCACGGTTACTTTTGAAATGATGTAAAAATGAAAAATTTAGACGTGAGTTCCACTGTCACAGAAATATACGAAAAACCTTGCCTTCTAGTTGGAATGAGTCCATACTGGTCAAAGGCTGCTAAATGACGATGGAAAGCAGCTGAGAAAATGGATGTTTCAGCTATTTGACAAAGTTTACATTTGGTCAGAACACGTCAGATGTCTTTTTCCATGTTGAGAAAGTAAGATGTCTGGCGAAATACGTAAAAACAGTTTCTTGCTCTATAGTGCATACTAAGATGAATGTAAGAAACTAATTTGTTGACTACATCATGTTGTTGTTGTGGTCTTCAGTCCTGAGACTGGTTTGATGCAGCTCTCCATGCTACTCTATCCTGTGCAAGCTTCTTCATCTCCCAGTACCTACTGCAGCCTACATCCTTCCGAATCTGCTTAGTGTATTCATCTCTTGGTCTCCCTCTACGATTTTCACCCCCAATACTAAATTGGTGATCCCTTGATGCCTCAGAACATGTCCCACCAACCGATCCCTTCTTCTGGTCAAGTTGCGCCACAGTCACCTTTTCTCCCCAATTATATTCAATACCTCCTCATTAGTTATGTGATCTACCCATCTAATCTTCAGCATTTCTTCTGTAGCACCACATTTCGGAAGCTTCTATCCTCTTCATGTCTAAACTATTTATCGTCCATGTTTCACTTCCATACATGACTACACTCCATAAAAATACTTTCAGAAACGACTTCCTGACACTTAAATCTATACTCAGAAACGCTTTCCTTGCCATTGCCAGTTTACATTTTATATCCTCTCTACTTCGACCATCATCAGTTATTTTGCTCCCCAAATAACAAAGCTCCTTTACTACTATAAGTGTCTCATTTCCTAATCTAATTACCTCAGCATCACCCGAGTTAACTCGACTACATTTCATTATCCTCGTTTTGCTTTTGTTGATGTTCATCTTATATCCTCCCTTCAAGGCACCGACTATTCCGTTCAACTGCTCTTGCAAGTCCTTTGCTGTCTCTGACAGAATTAGAATATATAATGTGGAATGCAAACAGACCTTTCACCATAGCCCGGCGCACAGAAAGAAAGCGGGCTGTCTGTACCAGGAAGCCCAGGGCGAGGCGTCTTAACCCAGCGCGGACAATATCCCCTTGTTATCCAATGAGGCAGCACACAATGGAAGTCGGTTGCCGGCAGCCACTGACATTGCGGAGTGAAAGGGATATTCTTTGCCCATTTTCGGCGCTCCGATTAGCGACGCACAGCACTGACAGAATCAAGGCGCACGCCCTGCGGATTCTCAAACGATTTTACAGAAACTAATTGGTAAAAAACAATGATTGTCACATTACTCATAGCTTTATATGTTAACTTCATGATGAATTTGCCCAAAATCTTTATGATGGACATATTTATTGTGATATTCTCACTTAATTAAAACGTTGCAAGAAAGGTTTAATTTTGCCTTATTTGGCAAATCACATTATAAATGGCACGAACTCCCTTTGCATCTGCGATTACTACAGAATCTTGAAATAACGTGTCTTATCAAACAAGCAATAGACGGCCAGAGTGGTCAGTATTGTATGGAAAACCACATTGTGACACTTTTCTGTAATATAAGGAATATGACGTTTGTTTCATAGTAGAAAATTTTCTTTTCAATAGCTGTCCAAAACACTTAAGAAATTACAGTACTGGATGGAAAAAAATGAAATAAAACCCTTCACTTCTGCTATATCGCCATAGTTAAGAAAGTCCCATACGTTAATCGTATACCAAAATATTCGCCGCTTGGCATGCTATCACTTGCCAAAACCTCGTATCGGTATCTGGAATGATTTAGGAGATATGTGGTATGTAATGAATATTTCATTCTTGGGCACGTGCGGTTGCAAGTGTACATGCTACATAACCCATTTTTCTTGACACTGGAGACAGATAGAGATCTCCTTCCATATCTAAAGAAAAATTTTAATTCTTCGCTAAATTTCATTAGCAGCAACACACGGTGTAATCTGCACCAAACCAAAATCGTAGTGACCCATACTTTTCGTTGCAAAATTTTTCAAATTTCGCTCAGCTTCTTACTTAAACGAGAATATCCCGATAAGTATGACCATTAGCAAGATTTTGGGCACTTCGCGATGACGCTGACTTGTAAATTTGTACGTAACCTAAAAACAAAATGTTTTTGCTGAATAGTTTCTGTAAAATCGTGTAAGAAAGACTACAGAGCAAACAAAGCTCTCATGACGTTCTATTCTAATGGTACTGCCGCACCTTAACAAACAGACTAACCTGTGTTGTGGTGTAAATCTGTAGCATGTTTCCAGTCATCCAAAACAAGAAAAATTCCTATGAACATTTGCACACACACACCTTTCAGGCTTTACAATAGTTTTGTGGTGGTAGAAACTAGTCTGCAGTATTAACACTTTTGTAGCGTTATCATATTTATTAATTCTATGAGTAACAGAAATAAATGATTAACATATTAATTTATTATTATCCACAAAAATGTGAGTTGCATGGCCTTTGCTAGATTTCAAGATAACAGACTGTAATTGTAAAGAATAAATAAATAACGTAACAAATGATGAACGTCCATTCTGTCAACTATTCATAGATTATAAAGGTTGTCCAGCAAAGGAGTGCATGATTTCAAAATTAAATATACCTGAAACTATAATCGATAGACGAGTCCACAAAAAATATGTTCATTTTGAAAGCTGTAAGAATTTCGAAATATTTCGAAAGCTGCTAATGGATGGGGCTATATTCTGAGCAGATTGTACGGTATCAGAGCCCATAATTAAACTCGTCTTCTGCAAGCAGTCTTTGCAATCGCAACACTATTTTTTCGAAGTCTCCACCACTCAAACTACTGAGGCGGTGGTTCAAATGGCTCTGCGCACTACGGGACTCAACTGCTGAGGTCATCAGTCCCCTAGAACGTAGAACTAATTAAATCTAACTAAGGACACCACATACATCCATGCCTAAGGCAGGATTCGAACCTGCGACGGTAGCAGTCGCGCGGTTCCAGACTGTAGCGCCTAGAACCGCTCGGCCACTATGGCCGGAAGTGTTCAAAGGAAATTTTTTCATATGCCACACAGAATTGCCAGCTCAAGCTCGTTCAGTTCGGTGGGATAGTTCTGTTAGACAGTGTCTTTCTATGTGCCGCATAAAGGGTAGTTACAAGGAGTCAGATCGGGCAAATGTAGATACTAATCCCTCCTTATGTCAGTAAATTTGCAATAATCCAGAGTAGTAACTCACGAAGTACCCATCAACAAAGCGAAACACTTGTTGGGTGCGACTTGGTCTGGCCCTATCTAGCACAAACCACTTGGTGCCTGGTCTGTCCACAAATGCCAGCTGCGTGGCGACAATTTGTTCCCAAATTACAGTGTAAAGTTCACTAGTGACGAAATGGTCAATAATGATGATGCCACATACAGCAGCCCATACTGTAACTTTGGGAGAATACAGTGGTTTCCCTTCACACAAATGGGGATTTTCATAATCTCAAAGGCACTAGTTTCTTTCATGACCCCATTAAAGTGTAAGTGTCCTTCATCTGTGAACAGACATAACATCAAATCCTTCGTTATCAAAAATTGTAGGAACGTGGTTCACAAAGTCAGTCCCCTGTTGCACCACTCGTACAGGTTTTTTGGGTTTTGAATGGAAAGAAGTGTAAGCTCTGTCTCAATATTTTCTGCTTGCTTGAACCGTTCAAGCAGCTTTCTGCTGCAATTCTTCGGTCGGGTGTCTTTGGATTTTGCCGAGGATAATTTCGGAAAACGTGTCGACGTGTTCAGCAATTGCTACAGGTTGACTGGCGCCAACATTTCCTCTAAAATCATCAGCCACGCTGCCTATGCATTAGAATCTGACGAAGAGCTTGCGAATTGTTTTCGCATCGGGTCCTTTTAGAACATTAAATCGCGTTTGAAACCTGTGCATTGTTGTCGTACGACTGTGTTCTAACGCAGGGTATTCTATCAACAGGAAAATACGTGTTTCATTTCAACCTTTTCCACCAACCTACTTCCACGTTTCAGCGGTGGGAGTAATCGCCCTGAGCTGCGATGTTCTATTCATAGGCAATTCGTATTGTGATTACTATGCCATCTCTTAGCAGATATCCCAATTATTTCGAAACTTCACAATAAACATACCATTTGTTGCACTCGTCTATCGATCTTAGTTTTTGACGTATTTAATATCGAATTAAAGAACATACACTGGACGCCCTGAATATGTTCTACTCTAAAATATGTTATAATGACTGCTTCATTTTTATGATTAATACGGTTGTTTCAAGATCTACAGTTTGGCGTTACCACAACGCAGCGCACATTCAGGGTATTGTGTGACAATTAATTGTGTTCTTTCACCTCAAACGTAATGAAGCAAAACAGAGACAGAACGATTAGCGTAGTGAGTGCAAGTCGTTTTGCAAGAGTCTCGGAACAACACTATGTTATCAAAAGAATCCGGACAACCGCCTGAAAATGACTTATGAGTTAGTGGCGCCCTCCATCGCTATTGCTGGAATTCAATATGGTGTTGGCCCACCCTTAGCCTTCCACTCTCGCAGGCATACATTCATTCAGGTGCTGGAAGGTTTCTTGGGGAATGCCAGCCCATTCCTCATGGAGTGCTGCACTGAGGAGAGGTATCGATGTCGTTCGGCGAGGCCTGGCACAAAATCGGCTTTCCAAAACATCCCAAAGGTGTGCTATAGGATTCAGGTCAGGTCTCTGTGCAGGCCAGTCCATTACAGAGACATTATTGATGTGTAACCACTCCGCCACAGGCCGTGCGTTATGAACAGGTGCTCGATCGTGTTGAAAGATGCAGTCACTATCCCCGAATTGCTCTTCAACAGTGGGAAGCAAGAAGGTGGTTAAAACATCAATGTAGTCCTATTCTGTGATAGTGCCACTCAAAACAACAAGAGGCGCAAGCCCCCTCCATGGAAAACACGACCACACCATAACACCACCGCCTCCGAATTTTACTGTTGGCACTACACACACTGGCATTCGTCATACCCACACCCTGCCATCGGAACGCCACATTGTGTAACGTGATTCGTCACTCCACACAACGTTTTTCCACTGTTCAATCTTCCAGTGTTTACGCTACTTACACCAAGCGAAGCGTCGTTCGGCATTTACCGGCGTGATGTTTAGCTCATGAGCAGTCGCTCGACCATGAAATACAAGTTTTCTCACCTCCCGCCTGAATGTCGTAGTACTTGCAGTGGATGCTGATGCAGTTTGGAGTTCTTGTATGATGATCTGGATAGATGTCTACCTACCTATTACACATTACGACCCTCTTCAAATGTCAGCGGTCTCTGTCAGTCAACAGACGAGATCGGCTTGCGCGCTTTTGTGCTGTACATGTCCCTTCACGTTTCCACTTCACTGTCACATCTGAAACAGTGGAGATAGGGATGTTTAGGAGTGTGGACACAAGTGACACCCAATCACCTGACCACGTTCGATGTCCATGAGTTCTCACGATGTTTAATGACTACCGAGGATGTTGATATGGAGTACCTGGCAAAAGGTGGCAGTACAATGCACCTAATAGGAAAAAGTATGTTTTTGGAGGTGTCCAGATTCTGTTGATCACATAGTATATAATAGCGTCATCTTGAAATACAAGCTTTTGGTTAATAATATGAACTTATTATAAGCAAATGAAGCATTTGTCTCTTAATAAAAGGATCATCGTTGACGTCTTAATTTATTTCTAACGTATCTTACATTGCGCTATCGAGATTTGTTTAATTTGTTAAAACAGTGGTAGCTCTGTAATTGGCCGGGTACTTTGTTAGTGTTTTTGAGATAAGTGGAGATGCTGTGAGAAAGTTTTAATTGGTCGACTTTTTAAGATGTTTTTAAATCCTGACAACAACAATGCCTCGAATAGCTTCGTCGGACATTTGCTAATGAATCACCTTCAGAAGGTGCTATTTACAATAGATCTTCGGTATTTTGTCGTGTTCGTGCTTCCGTCACCGATAAATTTCGTAAGGATAGACCACGATGGATTATTATCCCAAAAAACTTCAATGATGTGTGTAGCATGATGAAAATCGACATGTGATTTACCGTCAGTGAGAAGCATCGATATGATTATCGACAACTGCACTGCGTTCGATTTTTCACCATGTTTTGGATGTGGAGACCACGAGTTTGTAGTGGAAGGTGCACGTTTTGACTGATGCACAAAAATCGACTGGTATCGTTTACCATAACGAAATGCCATGAAAAAATCAACAGAAGAAATAAAAATACAGTGCAGCATCGTGATAGGAGATGAAACTGGGGTATAATCGTACAAGCCGGGAACATGGCAGCCGTTTGGGTGTTCCGAGATGAAATAGAAGCTAACTCAAAATTAATATCTATGTGGATCTTATAGGCCCTACTGCTCTGTAGAAGACTAACTGCTACGGGATAATTTCTTGTTTCTCTCTCTTTGCCGTCTACGGAATGGCTCACCTCGTTAGCCCACTGTCAGTTGTAATATATTGATTGTTCCTTGCTACTGTAGTGTTATCTTGAAGCTGTGAGAAAGGAGGACAGGCGTTCCAAGGCGCGGAAGCAGAGACGATGCTGAGGGCAGACGAAACTAGGAGAGATGTTGTTACATGAAGTAAGCCGTAAGGGGAGAGCCTTGCGAAAATGCAAACGCTCCCTGACGCCGTCCCAGGGCGTTAGATACTCTTCAAGCATTTAACATGTAACTTCATATGTCGTCTAGACGCTGTAGTAGGTTGTCACTGTGGAACTTGTAACGAACAGGCACGTACTAGCGTATAAAGACAGCTTGATACCAGCCCTGAGAACAGCAACGTCAGTAGACTCACAAGGGTTAGAAAGAGAGCTAAAACCCCAAAAACTGTTGACCTAGCAGCCTCTACTCCGGGATGACCGAGGGGCGGGGCTAAATCACGTATAAAAATGATATTGCAAACCTTATTTGGCAGAGCAGTTACGTCTAGCTTTCAGCTGAACAATGTTGATAACAAATACCGACTTAGTTAGTGCAACTGCATTAACATCCCCGCCTTAGGAGCAGTAGAGGGGACCTAACTAAATAATGATTGGCAGGCACCTGCAAGAGACCTACGGGATTGACTGGGTGGCTTTTAGTGGGAGAAACAGTGCCCCCACGCAACTCTTTAAAACCCCCAGATTCCGCATTTTGGCAGAGTTCTCAGTCAGACGATCTGGGCGCCGAATCCGTGTCCGTCGACTCCAGCCGCGGTCCAGCTCCGCCTGAGTCTGCTGTCTCTCTCTCTCTTGGAGTGCCTCAGTGAACAGTGTCACATTCATTATGTTTTGTTGTGCAACTAAGTTGTTACCAAAAGATGCTTCTAGTGTTTACTTCTGTGGATAGCATCCACTCCTGGGACTTCTGCACTCGCTTCTGTTGTATCAGCGTTATTCATGCTTTTTCTAACCCTAGAACTAGCCTCCAGTGTATTACTTAGTCCTGTCTGGAATAATCATCTATTTCAAAACCCTGTCTGTCCAAGAGTCTCCACAACGAGTTCCCTGCTGAGTCTAACCACCTGCATTTGTAGTAAATGCCTGTACCAGTGTAAGGTGTCAGGAAAAACCAACACCTTCCATGAAAACCCTGACATGATAAGCAAATCCAGTAGTATGTCACATAGCTCCGAATAAATCGTGACATTAAATTAACCAAAGTAATACGAGTAACGAGTGAGCAAATGGAATACCACAGACTAACACAAGAATGCCTAAATGCATGTCGTACCTTCCCACCGTGAGACCCACGCAGTTCCGAGGGGAGAAACGAGGACAGAAGCCGAGAGCAGAACCGTTTTAAGCTAGAAGGCCCTACGATAAGGGACGGACTGGACACCCACGTCGCCAGCCTTCCTCTAAGACTACCACCCGCACGTTTTAGTGTGAGACTTTTTCACGTCCCTGTTACGTCAAGGACCACCCCCCCCCCCCCCCCAGCCCATGTTGAAAGCTAGAGCCCTCCAGAAAAACAATATAGATCTTACGATAACACAAAAAGAGCCACTACCACCCCCAAGTTTATGCGTGAGACTTTTTCGCGTCTCAGATACGTCAAGGACCACCCCCCAGCCCATGTTAAAAGATAGAGCCCTCCAGAAGAACAGTATAGATATTACGATAACGCTATAAGGACCACACCAGCTGCAGGTTTTAGCGTGAGACTTTTTAGCGTCTCTGTTACGTTGCAAACTTTAAAAACATTGCCCCACCACGAAAAGTATAACGTTTCTCATTGGATAGACAGAATATTTGTAGGCGGAGCTTAAGGTTAACATTGAGACCCTGATTGGTCAGATGAAAACACAGCCAGATAGTTTTTTTAACCAACTTCGGTAAATTGTAGTAAGGAGAAGTTAGGAGAGTTGCTTCGGAGATGGCGAGGTGAGCGGAGCTGTGCTGCCCGCCGCTGCCCTGACACTGCCTGAACACCGACAAGGTAATGAACGCACGCGATGCCGCATCTTTGAGCGCATAAAGCTTCATTCGGAATTGCAGAATTCTCATTTGTTACACCCCCTTTTTGCGTAATACTAGCGTCGATCGTAAATTAAAGCTCATGGTGTCCACATGGTGTCCACATTTGCCACTTGAAGTAAAAATCTGAAACGCGATGATTTCTATGTTATATAGTTATTGAGAAGCCACATCAGCCACTGTAATTTACGACAAGTTAGATAAGTTATTTAATGATAATTGGTCACTGTAGACCATTTTGATAGTTTTCTCTTTTGTGAAACTTAATTTAAACCTAGATTATAGATGTGATATGGCATAGGTTATCCTTCGATCCATTGTAGAACTTGTAAACCCACTCAGGGAATATTCGTTCACATTTTTGTTGAACACAGTTGGTTTTTACCACCCTGTATTAAAACATTTCCTTTTATCAATAGTGCAATTTATAAACGATGTTTTGAAATTAGAATAAATTTCAAATGGTAAACTTAACTGTTTTTTCGACGTTATTTTACCAGCTAACTAAAAATAGGAAAGCCTTGAGCCCCTTCCACTAAATGTAGTTAGTATTAAGATTCTTTTACAGGGAGTGCAGTGGAGCTGACGCTGAGATCATTAAGTATTTGGTTATATCATCGCTAGTCTCACTGAACTCTTCTGAATTCTACATGTCATGTGTGGTCTGGCGTCTCCTTACCAGCAACAGGTCCCAGGTTCAAACTAATTAATTCCCTAAAAATCACGCTCAGAGCGTCGTTGCGCGAAAGTGGTAGGGAGACACGATATAGAACAAACAGACACCACCATGAATGTTTAGACCAGTGTTGGCTGAGATAGAAGAAAACAATCAAATGCGTTCACCGTGTCTTCTGTTCTGTACCGCTCGGGAGCGCAGACTGACCAGCAACCTCTCCCACCTATGGCAGGACACGACAATGTGCGGATGCTCTGAGCTGTGGTGTTTCCGGCACCGCCAGCCGCTCTGTGCAGCCGCTCGCCCTGCTGTGGCTCCTGACTTTTGAGCGTCCTTCAGACGACCGCTGGGGCGTGACTCCCGTACCAAGCACGCCACAATTACTGCGCGCCGGCCCGGTTTTTACGAAATGGAGTTAAACCAATAGCTCTCCACGGCACCGATCTCAAAAGGAGATACCAGTTTCCGAGAGGGAAAAAAATGGCATAAAGCGTTGCACGCAGCATGTGTTGCGAGACTTTCACGTTTCATGAGCTTTAGCTCACAGACAGTGCAGCAGCTACGGAAATCCATATTTTACATTCGACCTCCTTTAAGACTGCATGCTGAAGTGTAGTGATCTCCCTTATACGTAGGAGGCAGGTAACTGGAAAGGTACCAGGAATTATTTTGACCACAGTATCAGTACAAATTTTATTTAGCTTCGTCTTTTAACAAAATAACAAACATACAATTTCCTGGAAAACATATCTCAACAATTAATCATAAAAGAACATTTACGCATTTCAGTAACCAAACAATCTCTTTCAGACTGTTAAGAAAAATGCCCTTGACACAGAGAAAATTAATTAAACAGCTTTGACTTCAAGAGAATAGCACATACTTCTGGTTCCCTGGTGCTGACTTGCGAATAAGCCCACAGGAACCTTGGAACAGTAACAACAAATAGTCAGGATAAATAATGCTTAACTATGACAGAGAGAAAGAAGCACAATTAAAAAGGAATATTCAGGTCGTTAAAACACTAGTTAAAATCTTGAAACATTTAAAGGTTACAAATGTTGTGACCAGGCGAAACTACTGACTTCTGAGCATAGCTGTGGGTTCTTCAATAGCTATGGGAGAACGCTGATCGAACTAGAACACATGAGATATTAGAACGCTTCATTATATTAATGAATAAAAGATTTACTTAGCTTTGACACACTTCTTTGCCACAGGAATACTGGATAATTCACAACAACAGACGTGGTCTATTAAAAATGGCTCAATTGCTCTGAGCACTATGGGACGTCTGAGGTCATCAGTCCCCTAGAACTCAGAACTACCTAAACTTAACTAACCTAAGGACATCACACACATCCGTGCCGGATTCGAACCTGCGACCGTAGCGGTCGAGCGGTTCCAGACTGTAGCGCCTAGAACCGCTCGGCGTGTGATGACCTCAACCCACAGGAAAAATAATTATCAAAATCTGAACTGTGAAGTCATCCAAAATTCTAGTTGGAAAACCACACTCTTTGTTATACTTCTCAATTGGTCACGATCCCACTTTGTTTATGAACTGAAAACCCTAATATTCACGAGAAACTGCTCTGAAATTAACCTGAACCGACAAAATTGTGTATATATTCTCTGAGACTTCAAAGGAATTAGAACAAGTGAAAAAATTTCGTGAATCACACACAATACTGTTAACAATCGCATGAACACTGGGTGGTTTCACAATACATCTTCCCACTTTTGAGTATAACCAGTGTCTCTTAATACTACGACTCGTAGCAATACAATACCAAAAAACCTTTATTACTGGGTAAACAGTCACTACGTGATTTGACAGCTGTCATTTATAATTCCCGCTCACGTCGGGGAAAGCACCAATACGGGAATAGCAGCTTTTACATTATTGCTCAGAACGCAAGCAATTATGGCAGTCGCCGTAATTTTCGCGCGATGCCACATTTCGCGACAAAATACTCTTGTTAGTTACTGTCATATATCTAGTCTCATAACAATACATAAAACTACATAAAATAACTACAATAATTTTGACATGCAAGGAGAATTAGTCCTAATGAGAGGAAGAAGTTTATATTTACTGGTGTTTCAACAATGACTACCAGGCAACTTTTAATTCACTGATTGTAATTTTATTTTCGTTAGCAGAAAGCAAACAAACTAAACAAAGAATTTAATTAAATAGAGTCTGTAATTCTTATACTTTTAATAGAGGAAGAAAGTTTCTAGGTCAGGGGATAGCGTTCAGTGAAATCCCTTAACTTTTTGTTACATACAAAGCGTTACGTTAGGCAGCACGATGTCGGCGGGTTACGATGATGAGAGCAGGACACAGGCAGTTCCGCTGGTTGATCTTCTCCGGCGAAACGCAAATAAAGATCCGGGACAACTGTATCATTAACCCCGTGGTGATTAACAAACCACAAGACTCCAGTATACGAACGTTGTTGACATGTCCTCTCTTTCAAAGTACATGACGTAAACATCGTTCGTTTTACACTTTATGCACTATCCGTGACGCTATTGTCCATAATTACACGGTTCTTTACATTCATATAATCTTAGCCACAAATACACAGTTCATAGAATTGTTCATGTATGTGAAGTACACCGTAAACAATGTCCACTCTGTCTTCGCACTTCAAACTTCGACAACGTCACTGAAAGCCATTTATATTGCACAGTTAATTAGTCTTGCTCTTAAAGTTCGCTGGTGATGGCATTACATACCGCAGTGGTAAGGAGAATTAACAATCTGATAGTTCGGTATCACTGTCCATACAATTACGTATGCTTTTCATGGAACACAGTACTATTTTTTCCCCCGCACGCTTCACAGACACGCCATCCACCATCCCCTCTACTACACAACAACCTTTCGACTCTCGATATCACTATCGCTGTCTCCTGGCTATTGATGTTATATCGTGATCGTAAATTACATAAACCTTTGTAAATGTTATTGACTGCATTCTTCACAATAAATAATATTCCAAAAGAGAACTTTAGAAATTCTACCACAAGTACAAAGCAAGAAACATATTTATCCATTGGCAAACGAAATAATCACAATTACATCTTTACATTTAAAAACCACAGTAGAATGTTACATAATCACAATTAGAAATGCCCATATGAACAAGAGAAAAAGAATAGATATCCAAAGAAAATCACGAAAAAAAAATTTTCTGTCGTCATTAGCATTGCCTTCACATATGCCCCCTATTTTATCATGAGATGTTCCCAGGAACCTCTCAAGATAAAATGTCATTGACCTATGTGAGACAACCAACATCATAAGCTAGGTCACGTCATGGGTATATATTGCCCTAAAGTATTCAAACTTCTATTCAGACTATTTGACATGAATAACTGGATACATCAAATAACAGTACAAATAAACTTAACAACAATGAAACAGCATTTTACACAATTCTTTGAGAATGCTGACATAAAGCAAGCAGATCAAATTAACAAATGAATATTTCATATAGTAAAGACTAAAACTAAGACAGGTGTTAGTTACAGCACAAACAGAATTCTAGGATGAACAAATAATTACAGTAAAGCTATACAATTCTGCTGCAGACAAATCATGCTAGATTCTTGACAGTTGTATATACTACATATCATCACACACACTGGAGTGTCTTTCGAAGAATTTGTAAGCAAAGCCACAGTCTACTATAACAACTCACATTTCATTGCTTGAATCTGATAACTACGTGACTCTTCACATCTTCAAACATGTAAAAAAAAACCTATCTGGTTTCAAAAAGAAATTTGTATAATGGTATACAAGAAATTATTCTTAAACCACTTATTATTTACAGTTCATAATCAAATCTTTACACTGTTTACACTGAAATTTATTTCCTCTGAAAACTTCAAATGGGCAAATGTATCAGTGTTTTGTTCTTGCCTTATATGATTTAAATCAACCACATTATTAAGGGCAAATTTCTTTTTGGAGTTGGTATAAATCAGATAGAATGCATTCGGGTGGAGTATACCAGCCACCTCAAATGGTCCTTTGTATACATCAAAAAATTTAGAAATCTTACTATTTATCTCTTTTGACTTCTCATATGTCTTGACCAAAACCAAATCTCCTATCCGTATATCAATACCCTTCACCTTATCAAAATGTCTTTTTTTTCTTTCCAACAGTTTCTTCTCTACCAGTTCTCTTACTCTTTTCTTCTTTTCACCCCAACTCAATTCCTCTTTGGCGGGGAAAGATAAATTTTCCTCCACCAGACTTTTTTGACTCTTACCTTTCATAATCTCCTGAGGAGTAAACTCCGTTACCTCATGATCAACAGTATTCATTACTTCCTCAATGTCTCCTATTATGTCTCCCATGAACTGTGGTTACTGCTACAAGAAGTACGGGAGAATCTGCCAATCTCCCTCATATAATTTTCTACTGGATTCCCTTGCAGATGATACGTTGATGTGTAAATTACTGTAACTCCTTGATTGGTAAGGCCTTCTTTCCACTTCTTACACGCAAACTGTGATCCATTGTCAGATAATATGGCCTTAGGTTTCCCAATCTTCACAAAATAATCACCTGCCAATTTACTCAAAACGGCTTTTCCAGTAGCTCTACATAGCGGATAAAGTTTTATAAATTTAGAAAACACCTCCAAAACTACAAAAATGTATGCAAAACCTCCCTTGGTTTTTGGTAACTTACCATAAAGATCAACTGATAACAGTTCCATTACATCATTCGGTTTAATGTTTTGCATAGGGAGCCTACATGTTTGGTTAGTAACTTTGGCTCTTTGACATTTGTCACATGTTTAATACGGTTATTCACTCTCTTTACCATGTTGTCAAAAGATACACATTACCTCAATTTCTGTATACACTTCTTAGCACCAACGTGTCCAAAACTCAAATGAATATAGTCTATTATCTCATCTATATATCCATGGGGCCAACATACTTTCCAATCTTCTGAATTTTCATCAGTTCGTCCAAACAACACTCCATCATGTATTTTGTAATACTTTGGCAACTTATTGTTACTATCTTTCCTTTCCAGTTCACACTTCACCATTTTCCACACTTCATCCTGATTCTGATACCTTCTCATGTTTTTTGAAATACCTTCAATTTTTCCTCTTCTTGGACACCTTTTATATAAAACAACTTTACATGCTCTTCATCAACATCATACTCTGTATCATTACCTTCACTCAATAGTAACTTGGATAAAGCATCTGCTACTTTGTTCGGTGTACCTTTAATATACTTTATCTCAAAAGCAAACTGTTGTAAGAACAAAGTCCATCTTGTTAACCATCTATGAACCAGCCGAAACTTTTTGAAAAATATAAGGGCGCTGTGATCAGTATATATGATAGTTTTATTCCCCCATACGTAATCTCTGAACTTTTGAAATCCCCAAACTATTGCCAATGCTTCACACTCAGTCACAGTGTAATTTCTATCATACCTGGTCAATGACCTACTTGCAAAGGCTATGGTCCTATGATCTTCATTTTCCTCATCCCCAAAATTTTGAAACAATTCCACTCCAATACTGTACCCACTCGAATCAGTCCCCAAACAGAATGGCTTACTATGATCCGAATGGTGTAAAATCTTTTCCACTTTCGAAGCTTCCTTAAGTTCATTAAATGCTTTCTGACACTCTGCTGTCCAAACGTAATTCACTTTAGGACTCAATAATTTGTTCAGACATGGGACATTAAAAGCTTGCCCTGGCACAAAATTCCGGTAAAAATTACACATACCCAAAAATGATTTCAACTCTTTTTTATTTCTTGGGGATGGACACTCTTTGATTTCTTTCATTTTGTCTGGATCCATTGTAATACCAGTAGTTGACAAAATCCTACCCAAAAACTTTATCTCTTTGTGAACAAATTCACACTTTTTGAGTCTCAGGGCCATGCCCCCTTTCCTTCAGGCATGAAACAACTCATTTAATAAACAACAATGTTCTTCCCATAACTAAGTGGCAACTAATAGGTCATCCACATATATTTTCATTTTTGAACTCAGCTCTGGTCCTAATACTTGATCCAGGGCTCGTATAAAAACAGGTACACTAATATTAAGCCCGAATGGGACGACAGTGTATTGATAACACTTCCCGTTTACCAAAAATGCTGTATACTTCCTATATTGCTTAGCAAGTGGAACCTGCCAGTATCTGCAGGTCAAATCGAGACTACTAAGATAGTTTACTTTGTGATACCTCTGTAACATCCCCTCCATACTCTATGGCCTATCAGTTTCTCTCCTTACTACTTTGTTTAATATCCTGGCATCAATAACTAGTCTCACACTACCATCTTTCTTGCCCACAATGACCAGAGGTGAATTATATTCACTCTTCCGTCGCTCTATAACACCACAATTCAAGATCCTCTCAATTTCTTTATTTACCTCCTCCCTCTGTGCAAATTGTATGGAATAAGTTTTTTTCGAAAAAGGTTCATGTCGTTTGATATCCAGCTTACATTCATAATTCTTTACTCTTCCTGGCCTGTCAGAAAAAACTTCCCTATTCATCCACAAAACTTCTCTCAGTTCTTCTTTCTGGCACTCATTTAACAATTCAACTTTAGACATTTGGTTCTTCAATTCGTCCATAAGTCCACTTGTATCCTCCTCACTCCTATACTCCAAGTTCAGCGTATCATCACCCAAATTAGTTACTAGAGGCATCATTTTCACTTTTAAATACCCTAAAAATCGGTCCTTATCTATCACCAATTCATCAAACTTCACACTGATCCTTGACCCATCACCCTCAAAATTAACAAAACTCTCTCCACAATTTATCTCTGCCTTGCACTCTGTCAACAAATCCATGCCCAATATAATATTTGCTGTTAACCCAGGTACTACAAAAAAATTATGCACTAAACCTATGCCCCCAATCTCAAATTCCAAAATTATTTGGTGTTTAATTACCTTGCTTAATTTCCCTGTAGCACCCACTATCTTCAAACCTACTACTGGCACATTCATCACTTCATTATGCTCCTTTATGTAATTAAATAAACTTTCTTCAATAGTACTAATTTTACTGCCTGTATCCAAAAGAGCTTTTTCTTCCCTACCATACATTCGAATTCTCACAAAAGGTTGCTTAATCCTATCACCATCATCACTACTTTATTCACATAACAAATCCTGCTCAATTTCATCATGAGCCTAGTCATCACAATTCAACTTTGAACTTTCCTTTCCTTCTAAACATTTCTGAAGAGCACAAACACCTACTTCCTCCTCATCATTAGCTGCTATTCCTACATCTCTGTGAATAACAAAAACATTGACATCTTCTTCATTACTTACTTTCTCTTTATGGTTCAAGGCATGTGTATTCATCACCCCTCCATTGACCACAGAAATTGACCTTTCTCTTGGCTTAGCATCTATCCTTAAATCATCACATGCATGGAAAGCACCCCAGTCACTACTTTGTTTCTCTCCTCCCATACTGCAACAATTACTCATACTCTTTCATTATTACCACTTGCATTTTGAAATAATTTCTTTTCATTTATCCCTCCCTTTGACTGCCTTTCATATTCTTTGCCTCCCTCATACATCTGGGAAAATCTCTCCATACATGAGTCCCCCAATTCCTTACCACCTTCACCATTAACCTCAGGTACAATTTCTTCCATCACCAGACCATGATGACTACACACCCTATCACCATTATCATTACTAATACTATTACCCATCACTGTATCCCTTACATTACCATGGTGATTTGAAAATTCAATAGGCCCTAACCTTTGACCCGCCCCAGCATGGGCCTTCACTGTAGCGTGGTCCCGTTTCCCTCTCGTGATTCCCCTACTGTCCGATAACCTTGGCTATTTCCTCTAAATGCTCCTCGGCCTCTTCCCCTACCTCTAACATTTACTTGGTTCATTCTCCCTATTCTATCCTGATTATCATAATGACCATCCACATGTCTATTTTCATTAAATGAACAGCCCACTTGCCACCTATTCACATCCGTCACTCTGTTCAGAAAGTCTTTGATAGTGCTAAAATTTCCTATCAACCCACATCTTCTATTAACAGGCAACTTCCCTATCAATACTTCTATAGTATCCTTGTCACTTCATGGGATGTCCAAATGTTTTAGTTTACTTATCCATTTCTCACAATATTCTCTCATATTCTCCCTACTACTCCTATCATACCATGGGGCCTTCTTAAAAGCTTCTATGACATCACTTTGTTTTTCTTTCGACCAGTATTCTTTCAAAAACGCTGACGCAAAATCCTTAAATGTTTCATATTTTTCTGGTGCATCAGCTCCCCAATCTAAACTTTCCCCTTTTAAACAAGCACTCGCCCTCCTTAGTTTGTCCTTTTCCGTCCAATCTGTAGTAAACTGACTTCTCAAACTATTCACAAAAGACACGGGATGTACATCTCCACTAGGATCAAAAACTATAATACTGAAACTACTACCATCCCTTATCTGCGCTATTACTGGTGATGCAGTAAACTGCTTACCCTGTACTGTCTTTTCTAAACTCCCTAGCCTATTCTCGATCTTAGCAGTGGTCTCTTTAATATCTTCCACTTCTAGCTTAGTCTCTTGTCTATATTCACGGAACATTCCTTTGCAATAATCTTTAATTTCATCCGTCCCCTTCATCATTCAGTATCCTGGGTTTTAATGTTTTTATACAAGCATTCTACACTTTCCTTTATGATGTTTTCAAACTTCTCTTGCTTCTTATTTAACTCAAACTCTGTCTCTTTCAAAGTCTCTTTAACGTCATCTTTAAACTTCTCAAAATCTTTATCAACCTCTGACTTAAAGCCCAAGATTTTCTTTTCCAACCCATCTTCCATTTCCTGTTTAAATCCCCTCAGACGTTTTTCAAACTTTTCGTCTAGCGTTTCTATTTCTTCACCCATTTTTTCCTGTGATTTGCTGACAGCTTCTAGCTTTCCACTCACTTTTGTTTTCATTCCTTCCAGTTTCGTCAAGAGCAATGCAAACATACTTTCCACTCCTCCCTTGTCATCTGCTTCTCTTCTGACAACTGGTGCCACTTTAATGTCTAATCCTTTATCTACCTTTTCCATAACAAACTCTTCTTCTTTATTTTTTTCTTGCTCACTTTCCCACACCTTGAAACTAGCTACACGCTCATCTTCTTTGATTGTCAATTTGTCTACGAGAGGTAACCCACACAAAACAAAACAATACAATTTTCACTCTTCCAAATTCAAACATAGATCCTAAGATTGACAGGTTCGAAAAGATAGTATTACTAAAACACTGTCCTGTCACAGGCCACCCCAGCTGGCCATGGTCTATCAGAAATGTCACTTCATGCACTAATTAAAAAACGGTTTTCTTGAGATACAATGTTCAGCATTAAGGAAATAGTTCATCAGAAACTTCAACTACTAGCTGGTCCTGAGCTGTGCTGTTAACTGCTGTAACTGAGGTCTCGAACTGTCCAGAGCTCTTACTAGCTCGACACTGTATTGACCCCAGCATGAGTGTGTTGCTGTGCTGAGAGAGGAGGTGGGTGCTACACATCGCTGCTGTTTGCAGTGAGTCCTTGATACTGTCTGTGGTACTGATTAATGTTGCCAGCATTGGTGTGCAATGCGATCTCTGTACGACACCACAACAACAAAATATAACATTAATAAGAGGTAACAGTTGTTATAAAAGGTAGTAAAAACATTTAGCAATATTGAGATAAGGTAAATACCATCACTGACAATAAATTATATTGACAAACAAAAATACGAAACGTTAACCATGGCAAGCAGCAATAAGCTAATGTTCAGTGCCAATTTTCCGGTGAGACCAAAGAGATAATTTTAGCACAAATTTCTTGCCGAATAATTTCAGATGTGATCGTCGTGGAGTAACAGTTTTTTCATAGCCCTCGATGTCGTGTGCAAAAATTCATCCACTTAGGCTAACTTCCTCCTTGAAAGGATTATCGGAGTTACCAGACAGGCTCCGACTGCAGGAAGCGCTCCGCAAGTAGAAGGGGCCAAACAGATGTTTCTCACTTGACCGCAACGTGGAATCATTCGACAATGTAGCAGCTCTAGAACATTACCAGTGAAAATATCCCACTCACTTAAATACACGACTGACCCATGAGTGCGACCAATGCTCTTAGAGGGCTGCATGAGATGTGGGACATAGGGAAAGGCAGGATTCGGTGTGGACGTAGCTGCACTCAGTTTTTTTAAAAGCACATGCACATACATTTGAACACAAATTGCAAATAAGGCTGATAATAAGGAACAATTATCAAATTTGACTGTTAAGACACAATTTCTGATAAAAAATTTCTTAAGCAAGTTGCAGTCACGCCTGAAGCCCTTACTGACAAGAAATTCAAATTATTTGCCAGGTGCAGGCCCCAATAGCAATAACTCAAAAAACAATTTGACGGCTGAAGCCCTAGATAGACAGTGCCCCAAGGATCGACCTGGGAAAGTAGCTCGAATTCGTAAACGATGAGACAGGCAGCCAAGAGTTGTATTGACTTAACCCGATGGCAACTAAAACTAGTGACAGTTTAAACGCAGGCCAACACTTGTAAGTAGGCTGTTTAGGTTTTCTTATTGGTAACGCCACGCAGCGCTCTGTATGAAAATCACTGGCTGTGCCCGTCTGCTGTCTGTGGCTGGTTTTCATTATTGTCTGCCATTGTAGTGTTGGGCAGTTGGCTGTTAACAGCGCGTAGCGTTGCGCAGTTGGAGGTGAGCCGCCAGCAGTGGTGGATGTGGGGAAGTGAGATGGCGGATTTTTGTGAGCGGGTGATCTGGACGTGTGTCCGTCAGAAACAGTACATTTGTAAGAAGGGATGTCATGAACTGTTATATATATTATGACTTTTGAACAGTATTAAGGTAAATACATTGTTTGTTCTCTATAAAAATCTTTCATTTGGTAACTATGCCTATCAGTAGTTAGTGCCTTCAGTAGTTTGAATCTTTTATTTAGCTAGCACTATTAGCGCTCGCTGTATCGCAGTAGTTTGAGTAACGAAGATTTTTGTGGGGAAAGTGATTTGTGAAACGTATAGGTTAATTTAGTCAGGGCCGTTCTTTTGTAGGGAATTTTGAAAGTCAGATTGCGTTGCGCTAAGAATATTCTGTGTCAGTTTAAGCACAGTCATGTATAATTGTTCAAAGGGGACGTTTCACACTCTTGCAACAACTGCCTAACGTCTGATAACCAACGCAACGACGGAATAACCAAAGCAGGGCGGAACCGGCGGACAGCACTGCGTCTTCAGAATCCACTGTTCAGAACTTCCAAAAGCAGGAGGAACCACTACGACCAAAGTAGTCCAAAAGAAACAAATATCCGAACCACAATCAAGGAGGCTGTCGAACTCCACGCCTTACTGGACAGCAGCGGCAAAGCGAGGAAAGGCACAGTGTCGCGAAAATATGCGCTGACCTCCAGGGCAGGTTACTGGGGCGTTAGCAGCCACTAGGCAGAAAAATACCGCTGCTTGAAGTACATCCATAAACACAAGGAATTCAATTATTAATTATAAAAATTGGAGGAAGGCTAATTAATTTCGCCAGCTCCAAACACTCCACTCGTTGCTCTTCATCTCAGAGACCCTGCGAGCAGCAACGTGCGAACAAACGGCGCGATCTCAAAGTAGTGGCGGTTTCACTACTGGGTTAATGTTCACTCAACTCAAACGTCCTGGGTCTGGTGGAGAGCAAGGTTGTCGCCCTCGCAATCCTCAATCTGGCAGTGCCTGTGTGCCGCCAGCGGTCCAGGCACGTCCTTAACGCTGACAGACCTCACTGCTGCTCTGTCCCAACCGGACTACCCGACACACACTGATCTGGAAAACACTTGACGCCCTTCCAAAGGTAGTACAAGGGAACTGCTGCTGCCACTCACGGACAGACCACAATAGCAAATGTAGTGGCGCCAGTAATAACGAGAAGATAACGAGACGCCACTATCCCTGTTACACGATGCCAACCTACCAATGGCACCAACGCGAGCCGCAACACGGCTCACTAGGTCCCTTGGAAATTTGAAAAAAAAATATTTTTAGGCATAAGATGTCTGCTAATGTCTACTTTATTGTAGTGTTCATCCCAAGTTCGCCAGAAACTACGTTATCAAGGTATAAAGAGATTTGTGAAGAACTGTCTCCGAAAAGCGTTCAAAGCGGCCAATATGACAGCAAGTAATTTCAACGACACTCAAACAGGCATTATTGAAATTATAAGCGTGCTCGCATTTGTGATCGGACAATTCTGTTTTAACTTCTACAGAAAAAAGGGCGAGAAGCGAATCGAGCGAGCAGAGCAGCGGATTGCAGAAGCTGCCAGAGATACGCAGGACCTCCTTGGCCATGAGAGCAGATGGTGGACCTCCTTTTGGATCTGGAAGGATTTCCTTATGGTCCGTGAAACGCTGAGTAGAGGTATGTTTAACATAACTATAGAAAATGTAACATCAAATTTTAAACACGTTTTTCTCGAAACTTTATTTGTCAAATTGACAGGAAACGTGACGTGAGAACGGTAAAGATGATTTTGATCGCAATTTGATGCTGATATTCTAAATTTAATTGTCTATCAGCGTACTTGTTTGGTTTGGGATATCCTCAAAAGAATGTTTTCAGTACATCCTCTGTCTCGAGTTTGCGGGTGAAGAAAAAGACATTTGTTTCAACACGTTGCCATATTGTTAGAATTTAATATTTTTCCATTATCATATATACGCTGACAGAAAACATACTTATAATGATGTTGTAACAAGTAAGTCCTCGGTCACAAATATTAAGTCAAAATTAACCTGGTTTCGACACTACTATGAGCGTCGTCTTCAGAATTAGACTAACTGTACTAAAACATTAGGTATATAGTACATTCATAAAATTAAAGTTTGTACTGACTCGAATAGATGCAGTACTTACAAGTCTCAAAAACTAACCATCTTCTCTAGATTTGATTGTCATCCTAAATAGTAGCAGAACTTAGAACCGGAATCAGATGATTTATCGTAATATTGACCGACTCAGACAGGGCTTCACTGTCTAGATGGAAGAAAAATCTTGTAGAGAACCTTCTATTTAAGTTTGATACTGTTGTGTTCAGTGTTATTTCTGATAGTCAGGATATAATAAGTTATCTTGACAACTGTCCTGAAATTGTCATGTCACAATCTATGTAAACCCGTGTGCTTCTTTAACAACAATACAGGAATTAAATTTTGTACAGCTAAACACTGATGTGCTCTGTCATAGCATGAACTTCCACTCCTAACCCCGAATAATTTATTCTAGTGACGCTAGCACACTCACAGGGTGTTTTTGTTGATGTTTGACGAATGTGAAAAGAAGTGGAGTGTCAGATCTTCTTTGGATGTCCTCTTTCTCATTTATCAATTCTTTCTGGTACAGGTCCTAGGCTTAAGTGGAATATTGAAGTATCGATCGAAAGAGGTTTTATAAGCCATGTCCATCGTGAGCGGACTACATTTTCTGAGAATTCTCACAGTTAACGCTCAATCAGGCATCTACTTTTCCACAATTAATTTTATGTGGTCATTCCACTTTCAATCGCTCCATAAGCACTCTCTCAGATTGATGAGAGTCGAACTCCTCCTGATGAGATACATTCTGATCTATTCCATTTTATTAAAAACTATATTCCGTAACCATAATGGCAATGACAATTTTCCAGTTGTGCCTGTTAATGGGAGTATGGTTCGCAGCATAGAGCTCACACTAACGTATTTGCAGTTTATAGAAAAACAGCTCCCGGCTCTACCCTTCATTGTAGTTTACATGGTATAGCGCTGTTTTCGACTTGAATTACAAATTTTCGTTTTCAGTGTTTCTAAACGAAGTCCTGTTAGGAAAGTTCCTCGCAGATTGAAACTGTTTGCTGAACTGTGGCTCGCACTTGGAATCTTTCAGGGGTAAGTGCTCCACTGATTGAGCTACCCAAGTACGATCCAAGACCCTTCCAACGCCCATACGTCACCTTTTAAGGCGTTATCCCATTCGCAGTGAAAAAGAAATGAGTCAGCAGCATTGAAGCTTAATGTTTCAGATGTTTGTATTCGATAAACGTGAAGATAATTTACCTGGGTAAAATCAGGAAGTGTGCTACAGGAGCTCATGCGTGCTGAGCATATGTTTAAAAAGGATGCAAGCGCGTCATTTTGGTCATATTTTCATACAGTAAGTTATCTCGCCATTTTTCTTACAGACTGAAATTTAAAATTGTGTATCTTACGTAATTTAGAATTTACGATATTTATATTATCTTATAGCTGCCCATGTTTTAAATGAGAAGAGACTACATCCTTTTTTTGGTCATCAGTCTACTGACTGGTTTGATGCGGCCCGCCACGAATTCCTTTCCTGTGCTAACCTCTTCATCTCAGAGTAGCACTTGCAACTTACGTCCTCAATTATTTGCTTGACGTATTCCAATCTCTGTCTTCCTCTACAGTTTTTGCCCTCTACAGCTCCCTCTAGTACCATGGAAGTCATTCCTCATGTCTTAGCAGATGTCCTATCATCCTGTCCCTTCTCTTATCAGTGTTTTCCACATATTCCTTTCCTCTCCCATTCTGCGTAGAACCTCCTCATTCCTTACCTTATCAGTCCACCTAATTTTCAACATTCGTCTATATCACCCATCTCAAATGGAATATGGATGAAGTCACGAGGGGGGAGGTAGGCACTGCATTTAGTCCATACACAGGCGCACTCTCGGGGAAAATCGCCCGCATTCTAAAGAAACACCGGGTTGGAACTGTGTTTTGTCCTCCGAATAAAACTCGTGCACTGGTGGGGAGCGCCAAAGATGACCTCGGTTTGAGGAAAGCCGGCGTGTACCAGATTACGTGTCAATGTGGCAAGTCGTATATTGGTCAGACGAATCGTACCGTCGAGGATCGATGCCGTGAACACCAGAGGCACACTCGACTGATGTATCCGAGCAAGTCGGCGGTCGCTGAACATTGTTTGTCGGAAAATCACGCTATGGAGTATGACCGCACGAGGATTCTGGTACAGACGTCGAGATACTGGGACAGCGTTGTTAGAGAGGCTATCGAAATTCGCACCAATGACGACCTCATAAACCGTGACTGTGGCTATAATCTTAGCAAGGCTTGGGAACCAGCGATTGGGTTAATCAAGAGTAAATCGAGCAAACGCATAGTAGTGACGACCACGGCGGACAGAGCCATCACACCGACGTCATCTCAGACGCCGTCGCAATCTGTTCCACCGCGCTACCGGGCGCGGGGCGCGGACGGCGGAGGGAGCGCGCCGCGGGCGGAGGGTATTTAAATCGGCCGCCGCCGCGACCGAACCCAGTTCCTCCTGAGCAGCCATAGCGTACGGATCTCCGTGCCGGCGCGTTCACAGGAGCTCAGTCCGTCAGTTCACCTGATGATGGCGACATGTTTGATCGCCGAAATATTGTGCCCGTTGGACACTATAGGCCGGCAGTACACCCGTGGATATTTTGATTATCAAATACGCCGGGAGAAACTCAAGAATCACAACATCTCAAATGCTTCGATTCTCTTCTGATCCGGTTTTCCCACAGTCCATGTTTCACTAACATACAATGCTGTATTCCAGACGTACATCCTCAGTAATTTCTTCCTCGAATAAATGTCAGTATTTGATATTAGTAGACTTCTCTTGGCCAGAAATGCCTTTTTTGCCATAGCGAGTCTGCTTTTGATGTCCTCCTTGCTCCGTCCGTCATTGGTTATTTTACTGCCTAGGTAGCAGAATTCCTTAACTTCATTGATTTCGTGACCATCAATCCTGATGTTAAGTTTCTCGGTGTTCTCATTTCTACCACTTCTCATTACCTTCGACTTTCTCCGATTTACTCTCAAACCATACTGTGTACTCATTAGACTGTTCATTCCGTTCAGCAGATCATTTAATTCTTCTTCACTTTCACTCAGGATAGCAATGTCATCAGCGAATCGAATCATTGATATCCTTTCACCTTGTATTTTAATTCCACTCCTGAACCTTTCTTTTATTTCCACCATTGCTTCCTCGATGTACATATTGAGGAGTAGGAGCGAAAGGCTACAGCCTTGTCTTACTCCCTTCTTAATACGAGCACTTCGTTCTTGACCGTCCACTCTTATTATACCCTCTTGGTTGTTGTACATATTGTATATGACCCGTCTCTCCCTATGGCTTACCCCAACTTTTTTCAGAATCTTGAACAGCTTGCACCATTTTATATTGTCGAACCCTTTTTCCAGGTCGACAAATCCTATGAACGTGTTTTGATTTTTCTTTAGCCTTGCTTCCATTATTAGCCGTAACGTCCGAATTGCCTCTCTCGTGGCTTTACTTTTCCTAAAGCCAAACTGATCGTCACCTAGCGCATTTTCAATTTTCTTTTCCATTCTTCTGTATATTATTCTTGTAAGAAGCTTCGATGCATGAGCTGTTAAGCTGATTGTGCGATAATTCTCGCACTTGTCAGCTCTTGCCGCCTTCGGAATTGTGTGGATGATGCTTTTCCGAAAGTCAGATGGTATGTCGCCAGACTCATATATTCTACACACCAACGTGAATAGTTGTTTTGTTGCCACTTCCCCTTATGATTTTAGCAATTCTGATGGAATGTTATCTATCCCTTCTGCCTTATTTGACCGTAAGTCCTCCAAAGCTCTTTTCAATTCCGATTCTAATACTGGATCCCCAATCTCTTCTAAATCGACTCCTGTTTCTTCTTCTATCACATCAGACAAATCTTCACCCTCATAGAGGCTTTCAATGTATTCTTTCCACCTATCTGCTCTCTCCTCTGCATTTAACAGTGGAATTCCCGTTGCACTCTTAATGTTACCACCGTTGCTTTTAATGTCACCAAAGGTTGTTTTGACTTTCCTGTATGCTGAGTCTGTCCTTCCGACAATCATATATTTTTTGATGTCTTCACATTTTTCCTGCAGCCATTTCGTCTTAGCTTCCCTGCACTTCCTATTTATTTCATTCCTCAGCGACTTGTATTTCTGTATTCCTGATTTTCCCGGAACATGTTTGTACTTCCTCCTTTCATCAATCAACTGAAGTATTTCTTCTGTTACCCATGGGTTCTTCGCAGCTACCTTCTTTGTACCTATGTTTTCCTTCCCAACTTCTGTGATGGCCCTTTTTAGGGACGTCCGTTTTTCTTCAACTGTGTTGCCTACTGCGCTATTCCTTATTGCTGTATCTATAGCGTTAGAGAACTTCAAACGTATCTCGTCATTCCTTAGAACTTCCGTATCCCACTTCTTAGCGTATTGATTCTTCCTGACTAATGTCTTGAACTTCAGCCTACTCTTCATCACTACTATATTGTGATCTGAGTCTATATCTGCTCCTGGGTACGCCTTACAATCCAGTATCTGATTTCGGAATCTCTGTCTGACCACAATGTAATCTAATTGAAATCTTCCCGTATATCCCGGCCTTTTCCAAGTATACCTCCTCTTGTGGTTCTTGAACAGGGTATTCGCTATTACTAGCTGAAACTTGTTACAGAGTCTTTCTCCTCTTTCATTCCTTGTCCCAAGCCCATATTCTCCTGTAACCTTTTCTTCTACTCCTTCCCCTACAACTGCATTCCAGTCGCCCATGACTATTAGATTTTCGCCCCCCTTTACATACTGTATTACCCTTTCAATATCCTCATACACTTTCTCTATCTGTTCATCTTCACCTTGCGACGTCGGCATGTATACCTGAACTATGGTTGTCGGTGTTGGTCTGCTGTCGATTCTGATTAGAACAAACCGGTCACTGAACTGTTCACAGTAACAGACCCTCTGCCCTACCTTCCTATTCATAACGAATCCTACACCTGTTACACCATTTTCTGCTGCTGTTGATATTACCCGATACTCATCTGACCGAAATCCTTGTCTTCCTTCCACTTCACTTCACTGACCCCTACTATATCTGGATTGAGCCTTTGCATTTCCCTTTTCAGATTTTCTAGTTTCCCTACCACGTTTAAGCTTCTGACATTCCACGCCCCGACTCGTAGAACATTATCCTTTCGTTGATTATTCAATCATTTTCTCATGGTAACCTCCCCCTTGGCAGTCCCCTCCCGGAGATCCGAATGGGGGACTATTCCGGAATCTTTTGCCAATGGAGAGATCATCATGACACTTCTTCAACTACAGGCCACATGTCCTGTGAATACACGTTACGTGTCTTTAATCCAGTGGTTTCTATTGCCTTCTGCATCCTCATGTCGTTGATCATTGCTGATTCTTGCAATTTCCCACCCCTAGGACAAGAGAGTGCCCTGAACCTCTATCAACTCCTCCGCCCTCTTTGTCAAGGCCGTTGGTAGCCGGAAGTCTTCGGCCGCCAATGCTTATTATTTATCAAAATTTAGGCAGTGGCAGGGATCGTACCCGGGACCGAAGACGCTTTGATTATGAATCAAAGACGCTAACCCTAGACCACGGGTTCCAATGAGACTACATCACACTTTCTTAATAACATTACACCGCATATACTTGTGTGATACGCTGCTATTTTTTCAAGAGCTTTACTAAATATTTGGTAAAACAAAATGACTACTAGACAAAGAGGAGGTCTGTTAAAGACAAAATCTGTTCTCATGGAAAACTTCACACATAGTTTTTCATTTAGGGATTAACATTTCGTCTGATTTGAAGTCGGCCACTACATTATATTAATTGAGACCACACGTACAATAATATGTCTCCAAAGTTACGAATTTATAAATTAAATTATAAATGAAGGGACGAAAACAAATCAAGAAACACCTCCATGCTTCCCCCCTCCATATCTTATACAAATCTGTATATTTCAAATTTTATTTTGTAATTAAAATCCTAGCAATACATACTGTATATCGTTGTTTCCATTATTGTTCGTTTTTTTCTGCAGTGTTTACACTGATCAATTCTGATACATCAGGGCATTCGAAAAAGCTACACACACCGGGTGATCAAGAAGTCAGTATAAATTTGAAAACTTAATAAACCACGGAATAATGTAGATAGAGAGGTAAAAATTGACACACATGCTTGGAATGACATGGGGTTTTATTAGAACCACCCCATATTGCTAGACGCGTGAAAGACCTCTTGCGCGCGTCTTTGGTGATGATCGTGTGCTCAGCCGCCACTTTCGTCATGCTTGGCCTCCCAGGTCCCCAGACCTCAGTCCGTGCGATTATTGGCTTTGGGGTTACCTGAAGACGCAAGTGTATTCTGATCGACCGACATCTCTAGGGATGCTGAAAGACAACATCCGACGCCAATGCCTCACCATAACTGCGGACATGCTTTACAATGCTGTTCACAACATTATTCCTCTACTACAGCTATTGTTGAGGAATGATGGTGGACATATTGAGCATTTCCTGTAAAGAACATCATCTTTGCTTTGTCTTACTTTGTTATGCTAATTATTGCTATTCTGATCAGAAGAAGCGCCATCTGTCGGACATTTCTTAACGTTTGTGTTTTTTTTTTTGTTCTAGTAAAACCCCATGTCATTCCAAGTATGTGTCAATTTGTACCTCTCTATCTACTTTATTCCGTGATTTATTCAGTTTTCAATTTTACACTGACTTTTTGATCGCCCAGTACATCCACTTCTTTGAGTTACAACATGTGTTGTCAGTGTTCTTTGTGACGTTGAGCAAGTCTGTTCTAACTTAGATATCAGAGCAATATTGTTACTCCAAAAAAAAAAAAAGAGACCATTAAGCAAAAAAGGACCATTAAGCAATAATATGCGGCAGTTTCGGCGTTTAAGTAGTGTCTTCTATGGCAGCAGTTCATAAACACATCTTCTGGCAAACCCTTTACCACTTTCGTTATGTTTTACCACTCTTGTTACAGATTTCTCTTCATCTACGGGCATCTGCCTATTGAGAAACCGGAATATGATATCTCCAGAGTCTCCAGAGTCATACAATTGAGACGAGTCCTCATAGGCTAACTTGATTAGCAGTCGTTTGTCAAGAACGGTGTCGAAAACCCTCTGGAAATCTAAAAATATGGAATCAATTTGAGATGGCACACCTTACTTTGCCTGAATAAAGAGTGAATTTCGTTTCAAAAGAACGATATTTTCTGAATCTGTGCTCATAATGTGTCAATAGACCGTTACTTTCGACATAATTCGTAATGTTGGAATACAGTATATGTTCCAAAACCTTGCTGAAAATGGACATCTGAGACACCGTTTTGTAATTCAGCGGATTGCTTCTATTTCCTTTCTTGAGTATTAGTGTAATTTGTAAAACTTCCCCGTCTTAACGTACGAATCTTACGTCAAACGAGCGGTTGTATATGATTGGTAAGTAAAGAGCTATTGTATCAGCGAACTCTAAACTGAATCGAATTGGTATACAATCAGGACTGGAGGACTTACCTGTATTAAGTGATTTTAGTTGCTTCTCTACACTGAGCATATTTACTTCTACCCTCTTCTGAACAGTTTCTCAGATCTTTTATTGGCCATAGTATTTATTTGAGTAAAGATTTAAAAATTTAAACGTTATTCAGTTAACATATTGTAACAAAGTATAAGTAAGTTTTCAAAGTTGTGTGTTCATAGCAAAGCTGTATGAGCTTCTTAACTTCGCATTCTTACTGCGACAGACGTCAACGAAAATGTGTATCCTTTTCCCTCAATCTGGCACTTCGAATTCTAAATCAAAAATTCTTGGATGCCGCAGCACATGTTCCACAAATGTTATGGTAGACTTTTACACGGTGTAAAGGGAAGACTTCATTCCACCAGGGTGTATTTTAAAATTGTACATTCGTCAAATTCATGGATGCTGTGACACTCACCCAGGAAAAAGTTTCTCGTCCATTATTCCTAGTACTTTTTCATTTTCAATTTTCCCCCACCTTAATTTTTTACATCCGTTAGCAACTTCGCATTCCAAATATTTCCATTTCCTTGATGTTAGTGTTTTACATGGTTCGCATTCCACTTCCACAAGTGCTCCAGGCACTCATTTGGCCGGCTGGAGTGGCCATGTGGTTATAGGCGCTACAGTCTGGAACCGAGCGACCGCTACGGTCGCAGGTTCGAATCCTGCCTCGGGCATGGATGTGTGTGATGTCCTCAGGTTAGTTAGGTTTAATTAGTTCTAAGTTCTAGGGGACTGATGATCTCAGCAGTGAAGTCACATAGTGCTCGGAGCCATTTGAACCATTAGAACCATTCATTTTGAAGACCTGTTTGCTGAGGTGCACGTCACTATGTACACCGGTCGAGGTCTTTTATTGAAGACAGCTTTCTTTTCTTCCACCAGTGTAATGTTTATTAGTTACAGCAGTGCTTTTTAATTTTACCTCTCAGACAGTACAATTCGTTCAGTCGTTGTTATGTGTTTTTTCCTCAACTCGATTCAATCCTCATGGATTTTAATCAGATACTTATGTTGTGTTAGCCTGACTGTGCGGTGGATGCCATGCATACTTAGAGTTCTGAACGAAATGACCGATCACAGGAACGGTAAAGTGTAAAATAAATTTTGTATTACGTAAACATTTGAGGTAAATTTGTTGGCCACATATAATTAAAGCATTTTCTACGTGTTTATTTTCAAAAGGAATTAATAAACACAGGCTGAAGATATTAAAATTGTAGCGAAAACACTCATAATATTTGGTTCCCGCAAGAATGGCGACTCTTAATCCTTATCTTGACGTTTTCGCTGTACTACCTGTCTCCGCTCTCATTTTTATTTGGTATATTGTGAACTGAAATTCCGTGCCAAGGACACCTGTCAGACTATCTGTAAATTATTCATTGTTACCTAAGAATATTTGCACTGATGTCTGTTTCGTATGGACTTCAGTTTCATTCATTTTCCGAGGTAAAACTGAAAAAGGCGTAGCTGCAGGATGCAACCCATCCTAACTATATTTTTCAGTTTTCCGCTTTACTTATGTGACTTACTTTTTGTAGATATTGTCGTTTTGGACAATTCATTTCCACACGTGAGCATTTTATTTCCACTAATTTTGTCAAAGGCTTTATTTTAGGTACATATACAGTGAAGTACTAGCGTTTGTTGTATTCTTTCTTCCATTGTTAGCCAGACGTTTATTAGTGCCTCTGTTATAATGTTTACCTATCTGCGATAAAGCTAGAGTCGTCCAGGACTTCTTTAATTTTTTCTCGTTTTAGGCACTGTATTAAAACCAGGTGAGATGACAAACTAATCGTCCTATAAGTTTGTCATTTATCATTTGGCGCCTGTTTTAACGAAGTATCATATTAACTTACCCAGAATCCGGTTACCAGATCAAAATCTCCTATTGCTGCTTCTTCTTTCTAGAATTAACTTTGTACAAGCGAATGTACGTTGATCGCCCGAGAATTTCATTTTGAATATCAATGCCTTCGTGCTGCGGTGTTGTGTGGCACAGCCCGCATCGCTGGGAAGAGCGAAAGTCGCCGGAAACAGGAAACGCCTTTACTTACTTTCTAGCCCGCAATCACCGCCATATAGTCTGGGAACTCGGCTTATCTGTCGCCCGCATTGCAGAAAATTGCTCTGGAAACGACAGGCGCTGCTGCGATGGAAAGCACGCAAAACCTACGGAAAAATGCACTTATGTCCGTCTGACGTTTCCGTCATCGCATACAGTTTTACTTGAGCCGTGCAACTATTGCAACAACGTACACAACTTATGGCGATACGCGCCGTGCCTGAGAGAGCATGCAGTCTTTTAGCAGGAGTGAATACAACCATTACTAAGCTACTTACATTATTTAGGTTCGTCGGCTATCTGTTTTTGAACAACTTTTAACAAATAAAAATAAAATGAAATAATAACATATAATAAAAATTTGTAAAATAATAATAATTATTGTTGTTTGGATAAGTAATTGAGAGATTAAAGTTTGTTTCTCCTTTAAGATTGGAATTGAATTTCTTAATGTTTCGTAAAATCTGACGTAGCATTGTTCATTAAGGTCACAGAATGAAGTAAATGCATTTTACGCCGTGAATTTATCGAGCTTCGCACGTCCGAAGATGTACGGAACGTAGCCAGGGCTCATTATATATTTTTTGTAGACCAAGTCTGATATCTGACCTCAGCTTGAATCATAACAATGGAGTGATTAAAACTACTAAAACAGATAAAAGCATACGGTTAAATAAAACATGTATTCATTTCAACATATACATTACGATATGAATGACACTTACGTAAAATTCTAGGTAAATAATTGCAGATAATTCACAAATGAGAGCGACTTATTAATTCTGCGCCTCTTTTCTGCAAATAAGTATCAATATGGCTAACTGCGGAGCCACACAAAATATTAAGTCCTTCTAGGACAACGAATGACATAAGAGTGTGTTGATGCCCACAGGCTACGAAAAGAGAGCGTTGTTAATTCCTTTGTTTTGCTTTCTCTTGTCTTAAAAAATCGATACATATAATCTAAGTTCAGTAAATTAAATATCGTCTGTGCTCGAGTGCAAACGGTTCCTTAAAAACTCTACAAACAAATTGCATGCCTGAGCACTTTCCTATTCAGAAAATGATGCTTCTTTAAGTGAAGCCAACATAGAAACAGCGTGTGGAGGCAGCACCGATTCGAGAACAATTTTACACACCAGCGACTCACCGCTTGCCGCGGTCAGGCGCCAATTTTCCCTCGTTATCTTACTTATTAGACCGTTTTCGATACTAATTGATGGGTTCAGAAACGAAGGCGTACAAGTACACTCGTCGCAGTATTGAGAAAACTGAAGTTAAAGTTTACAAGGTTTCAGAATCCTCTTGAGACTGCAAAATGAGATTGCAAATCCTTTTTGGTGTATTCTAGAAACAAAAACACTTTGCGGAATTTTCTATTCGTATATTGGAATAACAGGTTAATATAAATGATCAATTGTATATCACAATTCATAGGTGTCTGTATGCACTTGTATCCCTTTGCTTCCAGAATATTGTGAATTAAGACGAATGTTATTTTGTCTATAATGATTTATTATTGGTTATTATCAATTCAGTTATCTTAAAATTGATATTTAGAGGTATAACAACAAATGTATGTAATAGTACATGAACACCATGCCTTTTGTGTGCTTACCACAATGAAAGAATGTAGGAAAGATTACCATTTAATGCATTATCAAGTAACTAAAATATTTCGCTCCATGGAGCAGCTCAGAGTGGGATTTCACTTGTAATCCTTTGCCACAGCAGTTCTATATGACTTATCATGCTCTATATGCACTCATCTCATTTTGTGGGAAATTTCATTTGTACCCCTTTGCTTCTGACGCCCTCAACTGTAACACGCACTGCATACAAAGTCTGCACCTGGGCGCCACCGGTGCTGCACTCAGCTTGGCACCCCATTCTGCGGCTTGTGTGACTTGCGCCCTAAACCTGCAGGCTTACAACATACTAACGCAGAAAGCCTCCGTTATTAGCGCTAACACTAACTAATGACATAGCATGAGTAAGTGTACTGCCTGGCACAATTTTTTGAGTGAGGAGGTAATTTTTAACACTATGTGACCACTCATGGGTTTTATAATGATGCCAATGATTTTATAATGTCTAATATTATGTTGTAAAGGCTTTTATGAACCTGATAATGGTCTAAGGACCGATAAATAAAGAAATTTCATCATCAGCAGTTGTCCGTAATCATGACGTTCATGACGTCTTATAGTTTGCTACGTATGTGTTTTGACATTTCCGGGCAATGTTTCAGCATGAAGCGCTATCTAGGATCAACAACAGACATCTTAATTAGGTTCACCACAGGCTACAATAAACATCAAGATACTGATGCTGTTTTCATTCTCATTCATTTCCTTTTTTAGTGATTTACAAATTTAAAACGTATCTTAATGACAAACACACTATTCTGAAGCATCGTCCCGCTCATGGGCTACACCAACATACACATGAACAATGGCACACAGTGTCATAAAAACACATCTATTAGATGTTGGAGGCGTTTCTCAGTACGCTGCCTGTGTATTCAGGTGTATTCAGTACAGTTACACCAGAAATGCAAAATGCAGGCGGCCAGTGTGGCCAAGCGGTTCTAGGCTCTTCAGTCTGGAACCGCGCCACCGCTATGGTCGCAGGTTCGAATCCTGCCTCGGGCATGGATGTATGTGATGTCCTTAGGTTAGTTAGGTTTAAGTAGTTCTAAGTTCTAGGGGACTGATGACCTCAGATGTTAAGTCCCATGCTGCTCAGAACCATTTGAACCATTTTTATCTATGTACGCCAGTGGTCATTTGAAGTCCCAATTCCCGTTTCAACAAAAGTTGCACCATGAATTGCTATTTTTGCTTCGACCCTTGTGGAACACTGGAGATGTATGTGTATTCTTACGACCATGGAGTAAGAGACGTGTCAAGAGCGAGCAAACTGTAAGTGTACTGTAAGATTTTGCGCGATATGAATTCAATGAAGAAGCACTGGTATTATTGATGCAGGAGTTGCTAGTCAACAAAGCCGACGCTGCTCGACTGTGCTAGGCGTTAGAGGCTGCAGCGCATAGGCGCTCTGCGGACTCAATCTGTTCAAAAATGTTCAAATTTGTGTGAATTCCTAAGGGACCTAACAGCTGAGGTCATCGGTCCCTAAACTTACTCACTACTCAAAGTAATTTATGCTAAGGACAACACACACACCCATGCCCGAGGGAGGAGCCGAACCTCCGAAGCGAGGGGCTGCACTGTTACTGTCATTGAAAGGGCAGAGGCCTAAATAAATTCAGGTTTGTGATTCACTTGTAAAATATCGTTCTGCACGTAGGCACTCATTTTTATGGTTTTTTTTTTTTGTCGAAAATCACTCTATCAGTTTACTGGGATGGGTAGAATGCAGCACAACTCGTTAGTAGACCCTGATAGTTCGGTGAAATTCCGTCGTACCAGGGCTGGTGAATGTCGAACGACACCTGGCGTCGCTGGGAACAGTCAGCGAACCTTTTGTCTCTAAGAAAAGTTGTCTTCCATGGCGTGATCTATCATCCCTAGACGTTTAACGCAACGAGATTGAAACATAAAAGGCAGTCAAATGATAACGAGACAGATGGGAAAAAAGTAAGTAAACTGCTTATGATTTAAAAAGTACTCACTATAGCCGTTAATACATTTATCCCACAGTGAGACTTGTCTACGGAACCATCTTTGTACCCAGGTATGCAACTCTTCCTGTCGAAGCAAGCCGATGGACACAAATGTCTTTCTTCAGGACACCAAAAATATGGTATTCGCATGGGGACGGTCGGGATTGTGTGGAGAGCTTCCAGCGAAACGTCTGTGGCGCAACCGAAATAGCTTTGGTAACATGTGGGCGGCCATTATCCTACAACAGAATTAATGTTGCCAAGGTTCTTTGGACTATGCTCCATAAGTTTCACTGAGAAACCGCTCCACATTCTCCACACAGTGCCGATCTCTCCTCAAGCGTCTTCCATAAGCCGGCCACGGTGGCCGAGCGGTTCTAGGCGCTTGAGTCCGGAACCGCGCGTCTGCCACGGTCGCAGGTTTGAATCCTGCCTCGGGCATGGATGTGTGTGTTGTCCTTAGGTTAGTTAGGTTTAAGTAGTTCTAAGTTCTAAGGGACTGATGATCTCAGCCCCATTGTGCTCAGACCCATTTGAACCGACTTCCATATTTTTGGAGCCTTGAAGAAAGACAAGAGTGGCCGTCGATTTGATTCGGGCGAAGAGTTGTAAGCCTGGGTACAATTGTGGTTCCCTAAGCAACTGCAGAGATTTTTCCATGAGGACATTGACCGTTTAGCGTCACAGTGGGACAAGTGTGTCAACAGTTATGGCGATTACTTCTGAAACAATAAACAATTTAATTATTTTTTTCCATTTGTCTCGTTTTCATTTGACTGTCCCCTATATGCTTGTGGGGGGGGGGGGGGGGGAGGTGTAGGGGGGAGGCGGATGTTGGTAAGTACCGAATGTCCAAGACAGAGGTTTGCTCGTATCTTTCATAGCTGCCGGCAGGTGTTGCACAAATTTCAGTAAACCTCTCCACTTTCCTGTGGTACTAAACTCATTCAATTCATTTTAATTGCATGACAACCTTAAAAAGAGATTATAGTAATATCGCAGATGTTCTATAATTACAAACAATCATGTTGGAAGAACATCCGCAACTGAGGATTATAGTAGAGGTTGAAAATACCGCTTCAGCTGTAAATTACTTCATTTTCACACGACCGGTTTCGAACTGTTATGAGACCATCCTCAGGCGTCGTAGCTGTGCTGTGGTCCACAAGGAGTTCTGCGAGCATAGGCAGCACACCGCGCCTGGTACACGCGGCGTTCGTGGACCGCAGCACAGCTAGGACACCTGAGGATGGGCTTATAACAGTCCGAAACCGGTCGTGTGAAAATGAAGTAATTTACAATTGAATCGGTATTTTCAACCTCTGCTGTTCTACAATTGTAATGAAATCGTTAGGTGCTAGTAACTGCAGTTACATAAGCATTTTTCTTCTTTAAAGGTTTACTGTTATTGAGGAGCAAAGTTTATTTCCACTCTTACATAATACAAGAAAGACAAATTACGTACATTGTGGTGGTTCATTATAGCTGGAGTCACGAACGAAGGAAGTCTAGAGTAGACTTGTTCTGCGCCCCTACGTCTCACATTCTCCGACAGGCAATGAACGCCAGTTATATTCTTAGGTGTCTACTGTCAATGGAGTAGCCTTTGCGAGCATTGAACATGACAGTAGAGACTTATTTTGTGAATTTCTATTTCATTTGGGAGAATTTTTATTCGATTTGTTGCGAGTTATCTTAGCTGATGCTGGTGGTAAGCGACAAATTCTGCAAAAGGAAGTGATAAACGTAATTTGCAGGATAAACGCTTTCTTCGAGCGCATATTACGTGTATGCACGTACCGGAACTGTCACTTTTTACAGGCAACACTGCAATGCACGTCTGCGCTCGTCCAGTGGGAAATGTCATTGTCCGTGAATCAGGCTTTTAACACTTGATTTATGGCCTCCTCGAATTGAGCGTGTTAGGAGTTTCGACGCTGTTTCAGAGAACAGTGCATGGAGGGTGCACTCAACAGCCGGCTGGCAGCGGAGCCGGCAGTAAAGAGGCTGGAGGCTGCTGGCGGAAACTAGCGAGCAGGCGGGTCCGCGGCTCGGCACTCGCCGTGGTCTCTCAATTAGTGAAGGCACGCAGGCGCTCGCACGCAACGCCGTTTAACAGCTCTCCAGGGGATGGAGCAGCAGGCCGCAGTCGGAGATGTGTTCCCTCTGTGCCGGTTCACATTTCCTACCGAGCGTGCTAAAGGGCTCTCCTGAGGCGGAGGTAGGAGTACAGTTGTTCTTCTTCTGTGCTCAGTTGCACTAACTCCATGAAGTTAGCGGTAGACTGTACCGATCGGTTTGTCCTAGTGTTGGATCGATGTCGGCATAGCAGGATACAGTCAGCTGTCAGGTTTTGTTCATACAAACCGTTGAATGATCGGTAATTTCTCACCGTACTCTGCAGCTGTAGTCGTCAATTTATCTATGTACAGTTGGCCGATGTCGCGGAGCGCCCTAGGCGCTTCAGTCTGGGACCGCGCGACCGCTACTGTCGCAGGTTCGAATCCTGCCTCGGGCATGAATCTGTGTGATGTCCTTAGGTTAGTTAGGTTTAAGTAGTTCTAAGTTCTGGGGGACTGATGACCTCAGATGTTAAGTCCCATGGTGCTCGGAGCCATTTGAACCATTTTTATCTATGTACGCCAGTGGCCATTTGAAGTCCCAATTCCCGTTTCAACAAAAGTTGCAGCATGAATTGCTATTTTTGCTTCGACCCTTGTGGAACACTGGAGATGTATGTGTATTCTTACGACCATGGACTAAGAGACGCGTCAAGAGCGAGCAAACTGTAAGTGTACTGTAAGACTTTGCGCGATAGCAATACGTTCGTGGAGGAGGCTATGCGTTTGTTGTGTCATGTCGTGTGTAAAGGCAACCGGGTAATGAAAACACAGAAGAAAGTAAAAAAAAAATTGTAACGTCTCTATTTGCTTGAATTAATAGATTACGAAAACTGGAAGCTTTTACTACTTCACACAATATGTTGTCGGAACAGTTGTAAGACATAAAGGCAGGGTGTACATAACGTACGAGAACACTTTCAATTATTGATTGCACAAGAACTAAACATTGTACAGCTGTCATACATATTGCTTTTTGACGAGAAACTGTTGAAGTCTTTTTTTTTTACAACCAAATTCGATATGCGAACAATGAGTGACACGGCAGGCGTCGCAAACACGTAATCTAATTCTTGCCATACCCGTCTCAGCATATCATCGTCGGCTATGGCAGTCGCTTCCCGTATTCTCTCCCGGTGCTCTGCTGCATCACGTGGTAGAGGCGATAATCACACCAGATCTTGCTTGTTGGTTCATTGTTACCGTACTTGATTCTAAATATCCATTGAACAGCTGTAGCACACTTGTTTTTGTCGAACTCCAACACACAGAAAGCTCGCTCCACACCCGAACTCGCCATGTTTGCGACTAGCGCCGACTATCGGCGTGTTACCAAACCACGCTGTGGTGTAATACATGGAAAAGAAACTTTAGGGTTTCTCTTCAAAATTATATATGGATACCTGTACAATGTTTGGTTCTTGTGCAATAAATAATTGAATGTGTTCTCAGACTTTATGTACACCCTGTACTGTGGCAAGAGAATGTGTAAAAAGTGGAATGTGCATCGCACGATATTCAGCAGCATATAGGTAGAGATGAGGAATCAGAATAACAGGACATGGAGTTCAGTATATAGAAAGCGGGAGATGAGCATATGTGGAGATAATTGCCTCCTTTCAACATCTCCATGGCCCATTCTTGTAAGTGAGATGTTGGTCTTTCGCACAGGCAGATACGTTTGTGCAGTGTTGGAAGGAACCGAGAACGTGACCAAACTGGTTGAGGGACGCCGTAAAAATATCCGTCATTGGTGATTATGGAGTGAAAGAAGACGGGGCAAATCTGCTGCTACGCCCATGAGGTCGCAACGGGGGGGGGGGGGGGGGGGGGGGGGGGGGTGAAATGACTCTATGGGAAGAGTACGGACGCACCCAAAGCGTTGGCATGCTATCTGGAGATCGAACACAGCCAGTGTTTCCCTATTTAGTTGGTAATTAACGGCCGGCCATTTTTCTCTCTCTCTCTCTCTCTCTCTTACTCCTTCTTTAAATGGGCAAGCAGCACTTCACCAACATGAGTCATCGGTATAAAACGTTCCACTAGTGTAGTAGCGTAGAGGCCTATACCACTCTATATAAGACGTACATGGACTATATACCTTCCATGATATACTAAAACAGATGCCTTTTGAAAGTCCATCCTTGTGTCAGAAGGGTTTCTGCTCCTTTTTCTTAGCTTTCCTGTTAATGGAGTTAAACTAACAAATTAATCTTTCGGCATTTCGCACACAGCGAACGGCTAGTTTTTCTTTGCGTTTCGGATTAGGTTTGCCCATTCTTGAGGGGTGTAAACATGTTGCGTACGTCGCTTTAACTTTTCAATGATACCAAAATCAACATCAACAAGCCAAAGGGTATTTTCTGTCTCTTCGTCATTTACAACCAAACTCCCATTTTCGGTGTCGGTCATATTGATTTTAGACCCAAGGTATAAGCTGCTCTCCAACTTGAAATACCTGAATCTTATCCTTTTAGTACTGACATGGAGGTATCCCACGCTCTAATACCTCAATAAATTAACGCCATATGGTTTCAGTTCACGTAATATGCACCTAGTTCAGTTTTCACAAACTGTGGGATACCCTCATTTCCAATAAGCATTTCAGTTCTGTAGTTCAGATTACTTACGAGGCATAGCAGAAATGTTTTATTGTCATCTCGAACAAACAGAGTTGAGTAGTTAATTTTTTACTTGTTTGCATGTTTATGTCTGCAGTCTTGGTACACAACGTAAACCGTGCGATACAGAACCGTAGCAGGCCACTAGAAGAGCCCGAACTGGCGCACCCCCCGGAAAAACTGATGTGTTATGGCGCAGACTCGTTTCTCAATTTGAAGGGGAACAACATTGCAGCAACCCATGTTGAGTTATTGGAAATGTAGAACGAATATGTGTCATCAAATGACTTAATGGCTAGGTGGCGTAGATTCTTCCAGTATAGTCAAACAAATCGAAGTGACGAAGAAAGAAGTGACAGACAACACCACTGTGAAGAGTTGGGAAGAGCAAGAGAAGCGGTGGTCCTGGTCCTCGAAGGCTGGTGTACAACAATGGAGGCAAGTTTTGAACCGAAAATGAGTCATCGATTTTCATTATCTTGCAAAACATTTTGCACCTACGAAGCTCGGCGGCCGATTGTCTCCACAGCTGCTCAGCTCTGTTCAAACAGCCCACGAAGCTAGGCAGCAACGGAAATACTGCAATAGATGTATTCCCAGTTACACATATGCACCACCATTGTCTATATAAAGAAACAACGCCGACTGCAATCCATGCCAGAATGAGACTCGAACTCGTATTTCCCACTTTACGCGGAAGGTCGCCTTCATCGCTTTAGCTATCAGTGCATGAATCACGACCAGACCCAAACTTACATGTGCTTTCCTCTATGTGACACAACGTGCACTCGTACGTTACGTATATTCCCATCCAGGAAGGACATATTTATTGCGAATCGAGGGCCTGGATAGCAAGGACAACGGCATATGGACGTTTGGGTGTTGGTATGATTCATGCACAGATATCTGAAGCAGTTAAGGAAACCACTTGCGTAAAGTGGGAAATCCGGTTTCAGGTTGCCGTCCAGCACAAATTTTCATTGTCATCATCCCAATACACAGCCAGTGGTGGTTCATATTTGCAACTGCGAATATATTTTCTCTATTTCTTGATAGTTTCAGTCTCTGCAAGTAGTGGGACAAAGACAATGTCACCTCATGTTGCATTGTTGCCAGATTTATTCAAGATGGCGTATCCAAGATGGCGGCCATAGATGTGGCAATGTCACAGTGACATCATGCACGGCAGTTCAAATTTTGGTGGGAAAATAGGTCAATTACGCTAGTGCTGGTAGCTCAATACCCCTCTCCTCTTCCTCCCCACCCCAATTGGAAATTGGTGGGAAATTGATTCAGCCTGTGCTGGGCTGCTGTATAGAATGGACGTAAATATACATTGTTTATTCCAACAATTCGGGTTCTCATAGGCAGCAGCTCCATCCAATGTGTTAACCATCATGTCCAGAGTCCAACTGACCTAGTTCACAATGGCACCACCAGAGAGCACCGTTATCCCTCCCCCTCATTGCCCTCTGTGATGTAATCCAAGTTGACGATCTGGGGAAAAATGGTGAGAAGAGCACTCTATGTGTGTCTAGCTGCTGGACTGGAGCATGGCATAATTGTTTACTGAGTTCAGTGGACACGATGTCTGTGCTGGTGAAAGAGGAGTAAATTAGCTGTAATCCCACTAGGAAATGGGATACGGAGGTTCTAAGGAATGACGAGACACGTTTGAAGTTCTCTAACGCTATAGATACAGTAATAAGGAATAGCGCAGTAGGCAACACAGTTGAAGAGGAATGGACGTCTCTAAAAAGGGCCATCACAGAAGTTGGGAAGGAAAACATAGGTACAAAGAAGGTAGCTGCGAAGAAACCATGGGTAACAGAAGAAATACTTCAGTTGATTGATAAAAGGAGAAAGTACAAACATGTTCCAGGAAAATCAGGAATACAGAACTACAAGTCGCTGAGGAATGAAATAAATAGGAAGTGCAGGGAAGCTAAGACGAAATGGCTGCAGGAAAAATGTGAAGACATCGAAAAAGATATGAATGTCGGAAGGACAGACTCAGCATACAGGAAAGTCAAAACAACCTTTGGTGACATTAAAAGCAACGGTGGTAACATTAAGAGTGCAACGGGAATTCCACTGTTAAATGCAGAGGAGAGAGCAGATAGGTGGAAATAATACATTGAAAACCTATATGAGGGTGAAGATTTGTCTGATGTGATAGAAGAAGAAACAGGGGTCGATTTAGAAGAGATTGGGGATCCAGTATTAGAATCGGAATTTAAAAGAGCTTTGGAGGACTTACGGTCAAATAAGGCAGAAGGTATAGATAACATTCCATCAGAATTTCTAAAATCATTAGGGGAAGTGGCAACAAATCGACTATTCACGTTGGTGTGTAGAATATATGAGTCTGGCGACATACCATCTGACTTTCGGAAAAGCATCATCCACACAATTCCGAAGACAGCAAGAGCTGACAAGTGCGAGAATTATCGCACAATCAGCTTAACAGCTCATGCATCAAAGCTGCTTACAAGAATAATATACAGAAGAATGGAAAAGAAAATTGAGAATCGCTAGGTGACGATCAGTTTGGCTTTAGGAAAAGTAAAGGCAAGAAAGAGGCAATTCTGACGTTATGGCTAATAATGGAAGCAAGGCTAAAGAAAAATCAAGACACGTTCATAGGATTTGTCGACCTGGAATAAGCGTTCGACAATATAAAACGGTGCAAGCTGTTCAAGATTCTGAAAAAAGTTGGGGTAACCTATAGGGAGAGACGGGTCATATACAATATGTACAACAACCAAGAAGGAATAATAAGAGAGGACGATCAAGAACGAAGTGCTCGTATTAAGAAGGGAGTAAGACAAGGCTGTAGCCTTTCGCCCCTACTCTTCAATCTGTACATCGAGAAATCAATGATGGAAATAAAAGAAAGGTTCAGGAGTGGAATTAAAATACAAGGTGAAAGGATATCAATGATTCGATTCGCTGATTACATTGCTATCCTGAGTGAAAGTGAAGAAGAATTAAAAGATCTGCTGAACGGAATGAACAGACTAATGAGTACACAGTATGGTTTGAGAGTAAATCGGAGAAAGACGAAGGTAATGAGAAGTAGTAGAAATGAGAACAGCGAGAAACTTAACATCAGGATTGATGGTCACGAAGTCAATGAAGTTAAGGAATTCTGCTACCTAGGCAGTGAAATAACCAATGACGGACGGAGCAAGGAGGACATCAAAAGCAGACTGGCTATGGCAAAAAAAGACATTTCTGGCCAAGAGAAGTCTACTAATATCAAATACCGGCCTTAATTTGAGGAAGAAATTTCTGAGGATGTACTCGTACGTCTGGAGTACAGCATTGTACAGTAGTGAAACATGAACTGTGGGAAAACCGAAACAGAAGAGAATCGAAGCATTTGAAATGTGATGCTATAGACGAATGTTGAAAATCAGGTGGACTGATAAGGTAAGGAATGAGGAGGTTCTACGCAGAATCGGAGAGGAAAGGAATATGTGGAAAACACTGATAAGGAGAAGGGACAGGATGTTAGGACATCTGCTAAGACATGAGGGAATGACTTCCATCGTACTAGAGGGAGCTGTAGAGGGCAAAAACTGTAGAGGAAGACAGAGATTGGAATACGTCAAGCAAATAATTGAGGACGTATGTTGCAAGTGCTACTCTGAGATGAAGAGGTTAGCACAGGAAAGGAATTCGTGGCGGGCCGCATCAAACCAGTCAGTAGACTAATGACAAAAAAAAAGAAAAAAACATTCATCTGAGGACGGTGTCGATAGTAACGGCTAAGTTACAGCTCGCAACTCATGCTCATAAACAAGCAACTTCAGGTGTTATCACATCTGGTGTTGCAAAATGTTGTCATATACATAGCTCGAAGATATCAGAGGAACTCAATGTACCACCCCACAAATAGAGAGACAGATTTCCAGACGATGCGAGGATATTTAAACAATTCCGAGTTATACCACTACTGCCACACTTGAACATGAGCTCTAGAGGAAAATATCGTGACACACTTGTGACACCATACGTGATGCACTTCGTGCGCTTTTGTGGGCAACACCTTTGTGTTTCAGCATGAGCTGCTTCGAGAGTTATTAAATCCAACTGAACACGTCTCTAAATGCACAGTAGTCTGCTTCAAGTTTGCGAGGCATACCTCCACACCTGAACACAGACTCTAGAAAAAAGATCGCGGGGCACTTGTGAAATCATCCCACAGACACTTCTCGCACTTTTGTGGGAAACTCAGCCTGAATCAGATATCAGCTGCAATATCTGATTTTATATGCCAAAACGATGATATTTGGAAGTTGACATAAATATCTCTCTAATTCTACACAGGATACTCACCACTTCTCGAGTTATAATGCTTGTTTAAAGACACTGCCAGAGAGAGAGAGAGAAATTTCTCTCACCTATAGATTGTGTGGTGTTCATCACTTTTCTGAAATGGTCAGTGGACTTACTTTTATATTTTCTGCTATCGGAGTCAGAGACGTTATTTTTCTCACTTATGAAAGCACTGTCTAATCCCAGGCAGCAAAATCAGATCAAATCGAAGCACAGTCCTAGAGACGAGAAAAATGGCTGGAATTTTCGGTGCATTTTCTATGTCCTGCAGCTGCTGGCCTGGAGACGCTCTAGATCCTGAATAGCGGCTGAGGGACAGCATTCCACCAGAGGAGGATGGTCCACTTGGACTTGTCTTTGAACACTCAAACAAAGAAGATATCACATTACTCTCACTACTTTCCCTACATACCTTACCTCTGTCTCGTTCGAACCAGCCTGTAGAGGCTCCTATTCTCCACACAAACGATGTTTTGGAATGGGACACTTTGATTGGTTCTTACTGAATTTACCCACCAAACTTCTGCTGCTGCCGGTGTGGGAGTCCTACCCTCCATTTTCTGCAGATGAGACTTGCAGTGGAAAACTATGTTGTACAGATCGAAAAGAAAAAAACACATAGCAGTCTTAGTGCACTGGCAGTTAAACCCTACAATAGTTCTCTACAGATCATAAAATATGGAAATTATCGCCAAAGACACTTCCTCAATTACGCTGCACTGCTACCATCATGGAAAACTTCAATATTTCAGTGCGAAACAAATCTCCAACCAGGCCGTATAATCACATAACACATCGATCTAGTAAACACACAATTCTTATCCCACACCATACAAAATCATCACTTCCTTATCCTGGATATAGCTGTCGACAACCAGACACTTGTACACTACTGGCCATTAAAACTGCTACACCAAGAAGAAATGCAGATGATAAACGGGTATTCATTGGACAAATATTATATTAGAAGTGGCATGTGATTACATTTTCACGCAATTTGGGTGCATAGATCCCGAGAAATCAGTACCCAGGAAAATCACCTCTGGCCATAATAACGGCTTTGATACACCTGGGCATTGAGTCAAACAGAGCTTGGATGGCGTGTACATGTACAGCTGCCCATGCAGCTTCAACACGACAGCACAGTGCATCAAGAGTAGTGATTGGCGTATTGTGACGAGCCAGATGCTCGGCCACCATTGACCAGACGTTTTGAATTGGTGAGAGATCTGGAGAATGTGCTGGCCACGGCAGCAGTCGAACATTTTCTGTATCCAGAAAGGCCCGTACAGGACCTGCAACATGCGGTCGAGCATTATCCTGCTGAAATGTGAGGTTTCATACAGATCGAATGAAGGGTAGAGACACGGGTCATAACACATCTGAAATGTAGCGTCCACGGTTCAAAGTGCCGTCAATGCGAACAAGAGGTGACCGAGACGTGTAACCAATGGCACCCCATAACATCACGCCGGGTGATATTCCAGTATGGCGATGACGAATACACGCTTCCAATGTGTGTTCACCACGATGTCACCAAACAAGGATGCGACCATCATGATGCTGTAAACAGAACCTGGATTCATTAGAAAAAATAACGTTTTGCCATTCGTGCAGCCAGGTTCGTCGTTGAGTACACCATCGCAGACGCTCCTGTCTGTGATGCAGCGTCAAGGGTAACCGCAGCCACGGTCTCCGAGCTGATGGTCCATGCTGCTGCAAACGTCGTCGAACTGTTCGTGCAGATGGTTGTTGTCTTGCAAACGTCCACATCTTTTGACTCAGGGATCGAAACGTGGCTGCTCGATCCGTTACAGCCATGCGGATAAGATGCCTGTCATCTCGACTGCTAGTGATACGAGGCCGTTGGGATACAGCACGGCGTTCCGTATTACCCTCATGAACCCACCTATTCCATATTCTGCTAACAGTCATTGGATCTCGACCAAGGCGAGCAGCAATGTCGCGATACGATAAACCGCAAACGGGGTAGGCTACAATCCGACCTTTATCAAAGTCGGAAACGTGATGGTACGCATTTCAACGTTTCACCAGGCAACGCCGGTCAACTGCTGTTTGTGTATGAGAAATCGGTTGGAAACTTTGCTCATATCAACACGTTGTAGGTGTCGCCCCCGCGCCAACCTTGTGTGAATGCTCTGAAACGCTGATCATTTGCATATCACAGCATCTTCTTCCTGTCGGTTAAATTTCGCGTCTGTAGGACGTCAAATTTGTGGTGTAGCAATTTTAATGGTCAGTAGTGTGCTTATATGATGAAGACAGACAGTTTTTTTTCTTTTTTTTAAATAGAAAGAATAAGCCCGTGCACCATGTACAGACCTCACAGCACTAGATATTTCCCATGAGGTTGGTCGGTCATCGACCACAACCAACAGTCACAAGTCAACTGCCCCCGCACACATCCTGGCTTGATGCACAATCAGAGTGCCCTCAGTGGACCACGGTCACTCTCCAAACTGGTGTAAAAAGGCTGGGCTGTTTCCTCTCGACAGAAAAGTTTCTGGCCCTGACCTACTTGCTTGCTTACTGCCATGGCTTCCACACCCATCACAGTACTGTGGGATTTAAGAACATATGTATTTTCACATGGTTTGCACATCATACCATTTATGTGAGACTTCTCGGTATGAAGCCCATAGCAATATCGCTTGCATAGCAGTATCGCTTGCACAGAATAAGTCCGAAGATAAAGACTGAAAATTATTTCTCTAGAAACCCGTCATTTTAGCGAGGTGTAGTGAAGGGGAACGTGCTGCAAACCACTAAGTGACTATAAAATTCTCTCGTCTATGAAGATCTTTACGTGAAAACTAGAAAAAATAGAGGAAACTGGTAGTTCCCCTCGCGAATACTGATGTCAATGATATAACTGATTCCAAATCATCCATCTACTTTACGAAGTCAATTAAGATGTTTCTGATGTCTGGAGGACCAGCAAACGTCTCTGCATCTGTTTTCACCAACTAGATGCAGACAACACACACCACAACCGACGTTCTCTCAACCAGATAGAGATGGGAAATATGTAGCGGCAGTCAACCAGACAGTTTACATGGGGGGACATAACTGTCCAGCGCAAACACACGCTCTTATTGAATCTTCTCAAACTTCCATGGAGAACACGCGCGATCATGAATGGTGCCCCAGCACGTACTGAGCATTAGTTCGCTATTCACCTGCCCAGAGGGCGACAGGGTTAGGTCAACTATTTTCCTGTACGCCGGTCGGGCTCTCCAGTCTGGATAACACGCGCCTTAAGCTTGATACATTTTGATTCTGATCGGCGTTGAATACATTGCACTGTAGACGAAAATAAGAGACACAAGCTTTAATACACCGATATAGAGATTCCCCCCCCCCCCCCTCCACCCTCATGAATCATCGACCTTGCCGCTGGTACCTCAACGATACAGATAGCCGCACCCAAGGTGCAACCATAACGGAGGGGTGTCTGTTGAGGGGCCAGACAAACGTGTGGTTCCTGAAGAGGGGCAGCAGCCTTTTCAGTAGTTGCAAGGGCAACAGTGTGGATGATAGACTGACCTGGCCTTGTAACATCAACTAAATCGGCCTTGTTGTGTTGGTACTGCGAACGGCTGAAAGCAAGGGGAAACTACAGCCGTAACTTTTTCCTGAGGGCATGCAGCTTTACTGTATGGTTAAATAATGATGGCGTCCTCTTGGGTAAAATATTTTGAAGGTGAAATACTCCCCCATTCGGATCTCCGGGCGGGGACTACTCAAGAGGATGCCGTTGTCAGGAGAAAGAAAACTGGCGTTCTACGGATCGGAGTGTGGAACGTCAGGTCCCTTAATCGGGCAGGTAGGTTAGAGAGTTTAAAAAGGGAAATGGATAAATTAAAGTTAGAAGTAGTGGGAATTACTGAAAGTCTGTGACAAGAGGAACAAGACTTCTGGTCAGATGAATAGAGGGTTATAATAACAAAATCAAGTAGGGATAATGCAGGAGTAGGTTTAATAATGAATAAAAAATAGGATAAGCTAGTACGAACAGCATAGTGAACGCATTATTGTGTCCAAGATAGATACGAACCCCACACCTACCACTGTAGTACAAGTTTATATGCCAACTAGCTCGGCAGGTGACGCAGAGACTGAAGAAATGTGTGATGCGATAAAAGAAATTATTCAGATAGTCAAGGGAGACGAAAATTTAATACTCATGGGGGTCTGGAATTCGATAGTAGCAAAAGGAAGAGAAGGAATAGAAGTAGGCAAATAGGGACTAGGCGTAAAAAACGAAACAGGGAGTCGCCTGGTAGAATTTTGCACCCAGAATAACTTAATCATAGCTAACACTTTGCTCAAGAATCATGAAAGAAGGTTGTATACGTGGGATAGGCCCGGAGACACTGGAAGGTTTCGCATAGATTATATCACAGTAAGAGAGGGATTTAGGAACCATGTTTTAAATTGTTTTACAGAGGCAGATGTGGACTCTGACCACAATTTATGCCTATAAACTGTAGATTAAAACCGAAGGAGCTGCAAAAAGGTAGGAATTTAAGAAGATGGGACCTGGATAGACTGGAAGAACGAGCGGTTTCAGAGAGTTTCAGAGAGAGCATTAGGGAACGACTGACAAATACAGGGAAAGGAATACAGTGGAAAAAGAATGGGTAACTTTGAGAGATGGAATAGTGAAGGCAGCATAGCATGGAGTAGGTAAAAAGACAAGAGCTAGTAGAAACACTTGGGTAAGAGAAGATATACTGAAGTTAATTGATGAAAGAAGAAGATATAAAAATGCAGTAAATGAAGCAGGCAAAAAGGAATACAAACGTCTCAAAAATGAGATCAACAGGAAGTGCAAAATGCCTAATCAGGGATGGTAGAGGACAAGTGTAAGGATGCAGAGGCTTATCTCACTAGGGGTAAGATAGGAAAATTAAAGAGACCTTTGGAGAAAAGAGATAAACTTGTATGAATATCAAGAGCTCAGGTGGAAAAGCAGTCCTCAGCAAAGAAGGGAAAGCAGAAAGGTGGAAGGAGTATATAGAGGGGCTATACAAGGGTGATGTATTTGAGGGCAACATTATGGAAGTAGAAGAGGACGTACATGAAGATGAAATGGGAGATATGATACTGAGTGAAGACCTAAGTCCCCTGGGGTAGACAACATTCCATCAGAACTACTGATAGCCTTGAGAGAGCCAGCCATGACAAAACTCTTCCATCTGGTGAGCAAGATGTATGAGACAGACGAAATATCCTCAAACTTCAAGAAGAATACAATAATTCCAATCCCAAAGAAAGCAGATGTTGACATGTGTGAAAATTACCGAACTGTCAATTTAATAAGTCACAGTTGAAAAATACTAACACGAATTCTTTACCGACGAATGGAAAAACTAGTAGAAGCCGACATCGGGGAAGATCAGTTTGGATTCCGTAGAAATGTTGGAACAAGCAAGGCAATACTGACATTATGACTTATAGATTAAGGAAAGGCAAAGCTACGTTTCTAGCATTTGTAGACTTAGAAAAAGCTTTTGACAATGTTGAGTGGAATACTCTCTCTCAAATTCTGAAGGTGGCAGGGGCAGCCGGCCGAAGCGGTTCTAGGCGCTACATTACGGAACCGCGCGACCGCTACGGTCGCAGGTTCGAATCCTGCCTCGGGCATGGATGTGTGTCGTGTCTTTAGGTTAGTTGGGTTTAAGTAGTTCTAAATTCTAGGGGACTGATGACCGCAACAATTAAGTCCCATAGTTCTCAGAGCCATTTGAACCATTTTGGCAGGGGTAAAATACAGGGAGAGAAAGGCTATTTACAATTTGTACAGGAACGAGATCGCAGTTATAAGAGTCGATGGGCATGAAAGGGAAGCAATGCTTGAGAAGGGAGGAAGACAGGATTGTAACCTATCCCCAATGTTTTTCTATCTGTATATTGAGTAAGCAGTAAAGGAAACAAAAGAAAAGTTTGAAGTAGGAATTAAGATACCATGGAGAAGAAAGAAAAACTTTGACGTGTGCCGATGACATTGTAATTCTGTCAGAGACAGCAAAGGTCCTGGAAGAGCAGTTGAAAGGAATGAACAGTGTCTTGAAAGGAGGATATAAGATAAACATCAACAAAAGCAAAACGAGGATAATGGAATGTTGTTCGAATTAAGTCGGGTGATGCTGACGGAATTAGATTAGGAAATGAGAAACCTAAAATAGTAAAGAAGTTTTGCTATTTGAGAAGCAAAATAACTGATGATGGTCGAAGTAGAGAGGATATAAAATGTAGACTGGCAATGGCAAGGAAAGCGTTTCTGAAGGAGAGAAATTTGTTAACATCGAGTATAGATTTAAGTATCAGGAAGTCTTTTCTGAAAGTATTTGTATGTAGTGTAGCCATGTATGGAAGGGAAACGTGGACGATAAATAGTTTATACAACAAGAGAATAGAAGCTTTCGAAATGTGGTGGTACAGAAGGATGCTGAAGATTAGCTGGGTGGGCAACTAACTAATGAGGAGGCACTGAATGGAATTGGGAAGAAAAGGAATTTTGCGGCACAACCAGACTAAAAGAAGGGATCGATTGGTAGGACATGTTCTGAGGCATCAAGGGATCACCAATTTGGAACTGGAGGTATGTATGGAGGATAAAATCGTAGAGGGAGATCAAGAGATGAATATACTAAGCAGATTCAGAAGGATGCAGGTTGCAGTAGGTACTGGGAGATGAAGAAGCTTGCACAGGATAGAGTAGCATGAAGAGCTGCATGAAACCAGTCTCTGGACTGAATACCACAACAATAACAGAGATAGTTATAGCTTATTTCTGACAAATGCGTCTTTGGAACACGACGATTGAAGTTAGCATTAGCTATACGTTTTGCTAGTTGTCAAATATTGAAATGTAAAACAAAATAGGGTGAGATGTGTGAGAGGATTTCGAAAAAAATGAGTATTTTGACGAATATCGGTGTACCGTTGTAACCTACTTTAAAAAGCCATGGTACATTTACATCTGTTACTGTTTCAAAGGTATTCAGTCAGATATATTAAACTTTTTTTTTTTTCAAGGGGATGTTTCACCTCTTGCTGCGTTGAGTGGCCGAACGGTTTGAGGCACCCTGTCATGGCTGCGTGGCCCCGGAGATTCGAGTCCTCCCTCGGCCATGGGTATGTGTGTTGTTCTTAGCATGAGTTAGTTTAAGCAGTGTTTAAGTCTAGGGACCGATGACCTTAGCAGTTTGGTCTCTTAGGAATTCACACACATCTGAACATTATTTCACCGCTTAACGATCGTATCAGCACGAATCAAAAGATAATGTCTCTCTTAATTTGCTCGATAGTACAACATATTTAAAGCCGATCAAATCCGAAGTGTATCGCTTGAGTAGGTTTGCTCGTTACTATCTCGGCTCCACACCAGACACTTGCAACAGCGCACTGCTCCGCGTAGTACGTGCCTGTATTTACCGACAACGGCCTCTCGGCGTGCTTTTCAATTTGCTTTAGTGCAGCCTGCAATAGAAACGGCTTCATGACGAGGCGCGCCATTGAGAGCCGGGGCGCTATGTGGGGCAGCCAGAGGCCGCGTGGCAGCCAGTGAATGGGCCGTGACTGGCCGAGCCCCGGGCGGCAGCCCTGCCGGGGGAATCCCCCGGCACGCTCCGCTAGGCCGGGCTGACCCCTGCCCCGGGCTGACAAATGGCTGCGCCGAGACAAACGGCCCGCTCACAGAGCTCCGTTTGTTCTGAAGTACGACCGCCTTAGCCTCGCTGTTCGCTGTCCAGTACCTTGATATCAATATCGCAGCTGAATCCGTGAGGTACGTGTTGCGGAATAGCGTATGAGCCTGTGCGCTATTGTGCTACCTTACTTACTTCTCCCGTAGATGCTTTTTAAGCTTACTTGCCTATTGTTCATTGTGACAGTGGTACGTTTTCAGCGATACAATTACTTGGATTTCATGTTGTCTGATGTTATGCAAGTTTTAAGCAGATGCGGACACAAGCCATTGCACAGTTTATTACAAAATTCATGGTGGCAGGAACATGTGTCAGATCATCTACTATCACGTTTCCAATTTCACCAGGTATTCGGAAGAGTTAACACATGTATGAAACATTCCGCCAAATCAATTTAAAAGTAATTACGTACAGAATCAAAAAGTTCGTCCTAAAAGAACTGACATTTTTATATGCTAATAATAAATAGGCTCTGCTGTCTACACGACGGCGTGAGTTCTGGGTGTGACATCATCTGTCGGAGGGAAAATGTATTTTTTTTTTATTATTACAGAATTTTAGTACCCACACTCAACATAATTCTAAAATTTTGTGTAGGATTTTAATTTAACGACAGTGGTGTTCCATCTTTAGTACACTACTGGCCATTAAAATTCCTGCACCACGAAGATGACGTGCTACAGACGAGAAATTTAACCGACGGGAAGAAGATGCTTTGATAGACAAATGATTAGCTTTTCAGAACATTCACACAATGTGGGCGCCGGTGGCGACACCTACAACGTGCTGACATGCAGAAAGTTTCCAACCCATTTCTCATACACAAACAGCAGTTGACCGGCGTTGCCTGGTGAAACGTTGTCGTGATGCTTCGTGTAACGAGGAGAAATGCGTACTATCACGTTTTCCGACTTTGATAAAGGTCGGATTGTAGCCTATCGCGAATGCGGTTTATCGTATCGCGACATTGCTGCTCGCGTTGGTCGAGATCCAGTGACTGTTAGCAGAATGTGGAATCGGTGTTTTCAGGAGGGTAATACGGTCCGCCGTGTTGGATCCCAACGGCCTCGTATCACTAGCAGTCGAGATGACAGGCATCTTATCCGCATGGCTGTAACGGATCGTGCAGCCACCTCTCGATCCCTGAGTCAACAGATGGGGCGTTTGCAATACAACAACCATCTGCACGAACAGTTCGACAACGTTTGCAGCAGTATGGACTATCAGCTCGGAGACCATGGCTGCGGTTATCCTTGAAGCTGCACCACAGACAGGAACACCTGTGATGGTGTACTCAACGACGAACCTGAGTCCACGAATGGCAAAACGTAATTTTTTTCGGATGAATCCACGTTTACAGCATGATTATGGTCGCATCCGTGTTTCGCGACATCGCGGTGAACGCACATTGGAAGCGTGTATTCTGGCGTATCACCCGGCGTTATGGTATGGGGTGCCATTGATTACACCTCTCGGTCACTTCTCGTTGGCAATGACGGCACTTTGAATAGTGGACGTTACATTTTAGATGTGTTACGACCCGTGGGTCTACCCTTCGTTGGATTCCTGCGAAACCCTGCATTTCAGCAGGATAATGTTCGACCGCATGTTGCAGGTCTTCTACGGGCCTTTGTGGATACAGTAAACGTTCGAATGCTTCTCTGTGCAGCACATTCTCCAGAACTCTCAGCAATTGAAAACGTCTGGTCAATGGTGGCCGAGTAACTGGCCTGTCACAATATGCCAGTCACTACTCTTGATGAACTGTGGTATGGTGTTTGACTCAATGCCCAGGCGTATCAAGGTCGTTATTACGGCCAGAGGTGGTGTTCTTGGTACTGATTTATCAGGACCTATGCACCCAAATAGCGTGAAAATGTAATCACATGTCAGTTCTAATATAATATATTTGTCCAATGAATACCCGTTTGTCATCTGCATTTCTTCTTGGTGTAGCAATTTTAATGGCCAATAGTGTATTTCATATGTCGTTTGAACGACACTTTTGGCAACGAACGAATGAAATTCAAAGCGCCAAGTTCATTTTACTACATGTCTGCCTCCATAACTGAGTGCTCTTGTACAAACCATGCTGTAGCAGTGGACTGGACCGCGAACATCCACGACATACAGTTTGGTGGACGTCCTCATGCCCGCTTCCATGCTCCCATTCTGGTCTATAGCTAAGTGCATCCCACACGCCCGACCATGCGTCCTCCTGCTGCCAGAGAGTGTTATGCAACAATGTAGAAGTACCACGCGGTCCATTGCTCAAATGCATGGCTCCATATCCACCAAGCTTACCTCCCCACACATGTTAGAGCAGCATGGTATGTGGTTGTCAGTGGCAAAACTGAGACACGGCAGAAATTACGTGCAGGTGGAAAGTACGGTGCCTGCGAACACCTCGAAGAGGATATCCACAGCCTCACATGCCCATCAACCCTTGACGTCTGTGAGACAAGTCGCAAGATGGTCGCCTGCTGAACCACAGACATACATATTTCCTGAGGGCAAATGCTCCCCAGCTGCCAAAACCGACCCCATACTCTGGATAAATAGTTGGGCACTCAGTTACATCTACAGCGACGGTGACAAATTAGGCCTTGGCTTTCGGTGCAGGCCACAGAACAACCAAACCGACATGGAGCAAAAACCCAATCACCGGACCTCGTTTTCCAACTGCTTGCGTGGTGCATTCATGTCCTCCCTCCTGCCCAGTTGGGGCGTCATGGGTTTGGCCCCACTTCCCCACTATGACTTCTCTTCCCACTCTTCTCGCTGCAACAGCATATTTCGTCTCCACCTTCTGAGGACGTTGCAACGGAGAGCACATCTTTCGCTGTACGAAACAGCCAACATGATGCACCATCATGCCATTCTACCCTCTATTCCTCATGTCACCTGAATTGGGATTAAATACGTATACAAATCTCCCTCACTCCACTCTAATTACCACATGCACTGCTCTCCTATGCATCCAACTGTGGGGAGGTAGGGTGCACGGTGGCCAGGCCGTAGTTATGACCCCCGCCCTCCCTGCTCTTCCCTTGTGAAGTACATTATACTGTAAAGACGTTTTTCTGTTGTACCTTTTTCTATATATCCCCATCGGTACGCAAGTCGCCGAAGCGGCGTTGACCAAAAAGACTTGCGCCAGGCAGCCAGGGTCCCCGGTGGTGTGGCTTCCGGCCTGGCCACACGCGTTATTATCATTATGTCTTACATTACCTAACGCTCTTGTAAGCAGCTACATTGTTACACTTCATCTAATCTGTCTCGTCGTCCCAAGTTGGCAGCATCACTAAGACTTTAACATTGGGGTTCCTTCACGATAGTCTTGCAGAAGGGAACGAATGCATTTGGGTTTGCTATAAATGTAGCAAGTTTTGAGAAAGTAGTAATTTTCCTGTCATTTTTATCTTCTTACTGTTCTCTAGAGCAAGTTAAATAACTTCATACACTATCTGTTTTTTTAGGATAATACTACTGTGGCGTCGATAGTTACGATGCCACAACGTAGGTGCTCGCTCTCGTAAGTTGGCACTACGAGAGAAGACCAACTACGCCGACCACAGCGTCCTTTGGCCAAGGCTGTAGCGCTCAGGTAGTGCCGTCCTGATTTCTGCCCATTTCATCAAGAGCAGACGGCCTGGAAATATCGCTTCTACTGTCCAGTGCTCTAGCTTGCTATTGAGACTTTGTATTAGTTACGTTCAGTGAAAGTATGGATAGCAAAGAGTATTTGTTAGTTTTGAGATTATACAGAACAGTCATCCTAACTTCACAGGAGTGGACATGGACTACAGTTTCGCACCTACGTGCTCGTGCTAGCCAAAGTTATGTTTGAATTTGATATTTACTTGTGCTTTTGACTCTATTAAAAGTGTTAAAGTTACACGCAATACCGAAATGCTTCACCTCTCCTGCTCCTACTCGCTTCCTTCACTCTCGGTCTATATTACAGAAGCGGTCCACAGGAGCTGACCCTCGCACCACCTAGCCAGGCGGGATACAAAAACTACACCAAAATATGACAACGTGGTTCACACAGATATGTATTTTGTTTCAGCGATGTGAACTTATCACTCGGCATTATATCACACCTTTCGTATGAAGTTTGCTCTGACTCCCTAACTGTGGCAACGACTTTCCGTAAAACGTATAGTGACGGCATTTAGCTAAGACACTGAACTAAAAAATAGTGTAAGAACACTCCTTGCAATTATCATTTACGCTTTACGAGAAACAGATGTGCTAGACAAGGTAACTGTCGAAACGCAAAGGTTTCGGACTCGCTTGCCTTGGAATAGTACGTTATCACATAAAAAATAGACGCAGTGTGAAGGGGTAATTCTTAGAGGATCTACAGATGTTTAGTGTTGGTACTGCTGTTTCGTACCAAAAAACATGTCAACACAGTAGACTAACAGAACATAAAGAAATATGTCGACTGCATAGCACGTCCTTGAGTACAACTGCTGAGGAACTGTCGCCTTGTCTTTCGAGTATTCAAGACTGGTGAAGAGTTACGACAGGCATACTCTCAGCTGAGACCATCAGCGACGAATAATTCACTACAATACAGCTAATCTATGGTTCTGGAAGTTTTTGTGTCAACTGGCTTTAACGTATCAGTGTCATTCCGGTACTGTTTACTTCTCGTTTCATATTTTACACTACTGGCAATGGTCTCCACGGTCTTTTTTTTTTTTTTTTTTTTTTTTGGCAGTGACAATATTGCAGTGATATCTACACTACTAGCCATTAAAATTGCTATACCAGTAAGAAATGCAGATGATAAACGGGTATTCATTGGACAAATATATTATACTAGAACTGACATACATTTTCACGCAATTTGGGTGCATAGATCCTGAGAAATCAGTATCCAGGACACCCACCTCTGGCCGTAATGACGGCCTTGATACGCCAGGGCATTGAATCAAACAGAGCTTGGATGGCGTGTACAGGTACAGCTGCCCATGCAGCTTCAACACGATACCGCAGTTCATCAAAGAGAAGTGACTGTATTGTGACGAGCCAGTTGCTCGGCCACCATTGACCTGACGTTTCCAGTGGTGAGAGATCTGGAGAATGTGCTGGCCAGGGCAGCAGTTGAACATTTTCTGTATCCAGAAAGACCAGTACAGGACCTGAAACATGCGGTCGTGCATTATCCTGCTGAAATGTAGGGTTTCACACGAATCGAATGAAGGGTAGAGCCACATGTCGAACACATCTGAAATGTAGCGCCCAATGTTCAAAGTGCCGTAAATGGGAACAAGAGATGACCGAGACGTGTAACCAATGGCACCCCATACGATGCTGTAAACAGAACCTGGATTCATCCGAAAAAATGACGTTTTGCCATTCGCGTACTCAGGTTCGTCGTTGAGTACACCATCGCAGACGCTCCTGTCTGTGATGCAGCGTCTAGGATAACCGCAGCCATAGTTTCCGAGCTAGTAGTCCATGCTGCTGCAAACGTCGTCGAACCGTTCGTGCAGATGGTTGTTGTCTTGTCAAACGTCTTCATCTGTTGGTTCAGGGATGGTGACGTGGCTGCCCGATCCGTTACAGCCATGCTGATAAGATGCCTGTCATCTCGACTGCTAGTGGTACGAGGGCGTTGGGGTCCAGCTCGGCGTTCCGTATTACCCACCTGAAACCACCGATTCCATATTCTGCTAAGTCATTCGATCTCGACCAACGCGAGCACCAATGTCGCGATACGATAAACCGCAATCGCGATAGGCTACAATCCGACCTTTATCAAAGTCGGAAACGTGATGGTAATCATTTCTTCTTCTTAGTCACTAGACTCTGTGTGACATTTCTTCTTCTTGGTCTCCCTCTTCACCTTCCAAGTATAAATATATCAGAAATGTTGAACGCGTTGTGAATAAGGAAAGAAGTGTAGAAATGTATTAATAAAATTTTAGCTACTTCAGTATTATTGTGATATACAAGCTTTCCTGGAAAAATTTTCTACTGTTGTTGCTTATGAGTACATGGCCTCCTCCCTAGCATCAGTGGTGCGGCTCTTAACGAAACGTATAACATCAGTCGAAATAGTTTTACTAGATTACCCTAGTTTGTAAGGTTAGAGAGATAGGTACTCGTGGAAATAAAACTGTGAGGGAGGGTCATGAGTTGTGCGTGGATAACTCAGTTGGTAAGAGCATTCCCGGGAAAGGCAAAGTTAGGTTTTCGTCCTGGACCGCCACAAGCTATTAACCTGACAGGAACTTTCAAAATAGCAAACACTCCGCTAGAGAGTGAAAGATTCATTCTTAAAAGTCAGTATTTTGTCAGTTTGCCTAAGTGTTTCTTCACTGCATCTGAAATAACGACATGCGGTAAAAAGATGCGTTCGCAGAACTTATGCCTCAAATGGCTCTAAGCACTATGGGTCTTAACATCTCAGGTCATCAGTCCCCTAGCCTTAGAACTACTTAAGCCTAACTAACCTAAGGACACCATACACATACATGCCCGAGACAGTATTCGAATCTCCGACCGTAGCAGCAGCGCGGCTCCGGACTGAAGTGCCTAGAACCGCTCGGTCACAGCGGCAGGCAGCAGAACTTAACAGGAGCCTTTAGATGTAGTTCTTAATCTCATAAGATAGAGAAATTATATTTAAATCAGAAGCTGAGCTGGCAGTAGAGCAGCTTTTTCTCTATAGCGTTTGAAAATGTTACGTTAGTTTAGAAGTTGGTATTGGGAATAAAGAAGTAACGTAGTATGTGGCTGTCGAAAGAAATATTAATCAAATCCACTTGTAGCATTACAGGACATATTGGGACATATTGAAGTATTCGGTACTGTAGACTTTTAGGGGATGTCTATACAGATATGCAAAATGTAAAGGGAAACTTTGGTGATGTTTAAATATTGTACTGTGTCAATATTAGGACATTTTGCACAGAAAGAACAAAAATAGAATTAATGTAAATATATATTAGTGTTAGTAACCTATTTTCATTCAATTTTGTAATTATATTTCATTTTGTAGAAGAAAGACTCTCTGTTTGCTGTAGCTCTGATTAATTGTATAAATTATCAGTTTTGAGCTAAATTATTTCGTATAATATGGACAAGATACTTTTAAAAACTCACCAGCTAAAGAGAAAGTCTGTAAATGAACGTTTAATGCACACTTCTGGAACTTTCTATGGAGAAATTCTATATTATGATCGCAAAAATACAAAAACTTGTGAAAACTGTTTCATAACCTAATTTCGAAAGACGATTTGTATCAAGAAATATTGCTAAAAAGATTTATTTACGTTTTGAAACACGTTTTAAATCATTTTACATATAAATAGTTGTTCTAAATCACTCAAGAAATATCCAGAATCAAATGTCAAGATATTTCTGGAAACATCGGTACAAATCTGGTGAAGGTTATCCAGAAGCTGGTAGAAAAATGTTATAAAATCTATTTGGAAATTATGCTTGTAAGAATTTATATGTACTGATCCTTTTACTTACTTTAATCTGTACTAAAATTCTGTAATGTCTAATTTAGTTTTAAGTCGTGAATAGCTATCGTATTGTAAACAAAACATTGTCAAAGACTCTCATTGTTTAGAAAGATATTAATATACCTAGGAGTTGTCAGTTGCCAGTTCGGATATGCAGTGCGGTTAGCTCTGAGAGTCAGTTGTTGAGTCTGTGAAGTCTGTCAGTTCTGTTTGTAAATAAACGTCTGTAATGAAGAATTACTTGTTGTCGTCAATATGAAATCAAGACCTTTTGCACGAAGCAGACACCTCCTAATGCAACGTTTTAATTTGGTTGAGGAAGCTGGGATCGCTATAAGTGCAAACAAATTGAAGTGGAACGTTTTAATTTGGTGTTGAGGAGCTGAAATGTTATACACTCCACTGTAGTTGCCACATGCTGCCAAACGACCATGAAGACGTAGGAGAGTCCAGCATTTTAGGAGTCGGTCTACAGAACCACAAGACCTCGTCCCTGTGCGGCTGCATGAGCTTCCTTGTGCATAGCTGTGGACTGCTCGCCTACCTCATAGAACAAAGGGCTCTACGACTCTTGGCACCAGCCTACGCTTTCACCTCGCGTAAAACGGCGACTTCGACTTCCTGTTCATGCACGTGTCCTCCACGACTGCCTTTGCGGACGTTTCTGTGTGTATTACTTCGTTTTTCTCTATGTTTTTAGAGGATGGGGGGGGGGGGGGGGTGGCGGGGATATTGTGTGTGCTTCGTTTCTTTTTTTTTTAAAAAAAAGAGAGGACACACCGCCATTTTACTGTTTTATTGTTTACTTTGGTATACTCGAGCTATTGTTGCTGCCTTTGGTTTTCTATCAGCTCTAAGGAGAATAATCATATCACTCAGTTGTTCAAAGTAACTCACTCTCTGACACATCTTCCTGTTCATAACGAACCGTACTCCCGTTATACCACTTTATGATTCTGTTGGTATTAAATTATACTCGCCTGACTATAAAGCGTTATCTACCTTCCATTTCACTTCATTAACCCGCACTAAATTTAGATTGAGCCTTTGTATTTCCTTTTTCAAATTTTGTAGATTCCGTACTTCTGATATTAAACGCTCCGACTCATATTATGATACTCCTTAACCTGTTGTCAAGTTCAAAGTTTGTCACAAATTAAGAAAAAGATTGGCTCACCACGGAATGCCAGATATGAAATCGCCATCTTGTAACAGATCAGTAAAAAGTCGTGGGAGCACGTCATATTTCATAAAAACAGGATTACGTCGGAAAAAAAATAAAACCAACGCAAGCCTGTTTTTATTAAATATGACTTGCTCCTACAATTATTTACTGATCTAGAATGAGATTTTCACTCTGCAGCGGAGTGTGCGCTGATATGAAACTTCCTGGCAGATTAAAAACGTGTGCCCGATCGAGACTCGAACTCGGGACCTTTGCCTTTCGCGGGCAAGTGCTCTACCAACTGAGCTACCGAAGCACGACTCACCTCCGGTACTCACAGCTTCACTTCTGCCAGTGTCCGTCTCCTACCTTCCAAACTTTACAGAAGCTCTTCTGCGAAACATGCAGAACTAGCACTCCTGAAAGAAAGGATACTGTGGAGACATGGTTTAGCCACAGCCTGGGGATGTTTCCAGAATGAGATTTTCACTCTGCATGTTTCGCAGAAGAAACATTTCGATCGTTACGGATGCAGACTACACACATCCATGAATGAATGTCAAGATAAGTGTGAATTATTACTTACCCAAATGTTGTGCAGGCGCTGAGGTGGACGGAATAATGATGGAACAGATTACTGATCCATCATACAAGGTTCTTGGGCATTCTCCAACAGACGACAGCACTGTGACGGCGTACCGAGGCAACAGCTACAAGCGTACCCAGGGTGCAATCGTCGGTTGGATCACTGAGCAGCCACGAGACCGTGTGAGCGTCGTGGTTCAGCCTTGATTAAATGAGCAGTCAATTGTGTCCGTGAATACCAACATGCCGCACACATAATCAGCAGACATGTTGTTTGTGCACAGATACTTCAATGGCAGAGCTCATGCGGCTGTGACAGAGATTTATTACAACTTGTTTCGGTAGCTTTGCGCATCCTTCCGTAAAAATTTTCTTTTAATCGGTTAGATAGCCTCCGTTTCGCAAAAATGTCCATTTCGAGCCGTAGTAGTAAGCAGCTGTCGTTTCGCATTTACTCGGTTTCCATATGGCGTCGAGCAGAACGCTTTGCTTCATACAAATAAAAGTAGCCACTTTCTGCTTGCCTTTCTGTATACTGTCTGTTCTGTGCGACAATATTCATTCCGTTTCGTATGTCGAGTATTTCTTCCGCGTTTTCACACAAGGACGAATGTCATCAGCGAAACTTATCATTGATATTTTTCCACCCTGAATTTTAATCCCACTGCTTAAACTTTTATTTCCGTTATTGCTTCTTCGATGAACAGAGTGAGCAGATGGTGACTTTCGGGCACGAGTAACAAATAATGTTGGGGATGTATTTTTACCAAATGTCGACGTAAAATTATTTGCCATCAGGCCATATCAGCAGCAATTAATGTTCATAATTATTCTGAAATTAATGTTACTACGCTTCACTGTAAGCAAAGATAATTATAAAGCTGTGTCTGGTACACGTAAATTTACATTAACCAATAATGATATTTCATAACTGAAACACATAAAAGATATTTTCAGACGAAGGAAATATTCCTTTATGAATTTGGAATTGCAAGGTTATTATTAAGACTCGCGTCTTAACCAGTTCACTGAGACCTCACATTAACCTATACTGTTTGGAGACATCCTACACACTTCTATGTATGCACCACAATGAGCAATAACTAATTCATTTAATACTGACAACATCAAAAACGAACAAGGCCGATACAATGGGATTTCACTCCAGACAAGAGAAAACATGACACGCATATATTTTCAAATAGTAACTACACAGTAACAATATCAGAAACGAAGTACTAAGTTTCTAACAATATCAGAGAGATATTGTTAGAGACTCAGTACTTCGTTTTGGAGGTGATCAAATTACACAGTGGCCGTTATTAATGTTACCAAATTGTTTGAAATCTGTATCTTTCATTGAAAACGTTAATGTGAATGATTCTCTTGATCCGGTTAGGAACGTCTTATAGCTGATAAGGCTCTTTTTGAATCCTATTTTACAAAAACTAGATAAGTTAGTAAATTAATTCAGGTTAAGATAGGCTGTTTCTGCTCTTTTGCCAAATTAATCAAGTTACATCACCATTTGCTGCGGTGGTGTACGGCAGGAAGTAGTAAACTTGCTCCAACGCTGAAGTGTATTTGCAGCGTTTCGCGCTCGCTAACACACAGACACTATTAGCGACTGCTACGTTATTTATAGCGGCAATATCCATCTCACCATTGCGCGTCTGTGGAGCTTATATACTGAGCCACTGCAGCAGTTTCGTCATAAACCCTTCGGCGCCCTTGGGAACGCCAAAGGCGTCTGCTCCGTTCAAGCTCTGCCGGTTATCTCCACTTCCGCATCTTGCCTGTTTGCCGCGCTTAGAGAACTTGCCCTGAGGACCGTGATTCTCCTCTCTGTCTCTCAATGCAAGTTTGAGCTGTTTAATCTAAACAGAGTACCAGTGGTAACATTATATTCACAATGAAGTTTCTCAAAGCAAACAACTTCACAATATTTCAAGCCAATGATAATCATATAATTGCAAAAATAAAAATGAAATGTTTATTTTATGTGTAGAAAATATACAGTGTTGTGTGTATTTGCGTTACGGAAAACCTGACGAGGATTTCGGCTGTCGTCCTTCCGAGGGCGAGCCGAGTGGCCCATCACTGCACCTCGTCTTGGGCTGGATAAGGTGAGAAGGTTAAGCCCAGTGCCACAAGACACGGCCTACTGCTTCCGAGTGGCACCAGCGCGCTGGCGAGCTCATCGACTCTATGTGAGGAACGGGTCGCCATCAGCGGTACAAAATGGCATCACCCCGTGACTGGCTGAGAAGAGCTTTGGGTTTTATCAGAGGATATTTGAGCAGACTATGGTGGCCTGAAATTTTGCGCCACCAGCTCTTTACCTAAATACTATCTTTGGCTGGCTCCACTATTTGCTTTGTTTTACTATTACTCGCGTAACAACTAATATATGAGATAAAAGATGTTGCTACGAAAAGAGCCCCGAAATACCTTTTAGTGATGCTGTGCTATGACTTTCTTTGGATCATTAATTTTCAACAAAACAAAATATATTAAGTTCTTATTATTCTGGATCTGGATTTATATTAAAGAAACATTTTTTTGTTACTGTAACTCGCCATAAAGTTCAACATACCTTCCTTACTTTAAAGTTATTGAAAAGGTTAATGAAAATTACTCTCTTATCAATACTGATGTTACAGTACGCAATGATTACTCAACATCAAAATTTTGCAGTGGATTTTTCTAAAACACCAATAAGTACCACGACTAACACGAGAACATGAGACTATTGTCATAGAAAAACATGTTTTTATTATGACCAGACCAGAACTACGCACAGCAAGATTTCTTTTATGTTATGAAGGTAAATTATCTTTTTGCACTGTTAATAATATATTATCAGCAGCCCGCGTCAACCCGTAAAACACGTCAATAAAATCTGCTGCTCTGCTCTGCAATTCCGAAAGCTGAAAGAAATAATTTTAGTTCACTATTACCTGCCCGCTTCTTTGCGGTATGATTGGTTTCATTTAATGCAGTCTGAATGCGCCGTGGCAGCTGCTCGTTCGTTCGTAGCGCAGCTCTGTACCACGAATAATATTTGAATAACTGGAAGTCTCTTAAAGGGATGGGATAAAATACCAGGCCAGCTTATTACAAATCATAATGCAAGGTTTCACTAAGTAACTCTATTCAAAACATTTAAACAAATCAATTTATTACACACCTTTCCAAAGCTATGTCTAATGGCGTCCCTCTCACAATCGTGACAGAAGAATGCTACGCAAGCGTACAGTATAACGTCACAAGCTCTTCCTACTCATATAACTACAAGACGACGACAGAGAAATTAATGTTCGTTCTGAACTATTTATACTAGTTACATATTCTCTTCTTTGTTTGACATTTAATAACTATCGTCTGTGGCGGTTTCAGTACTCGCCGACACAGATATTATCTAAATAAAAAAAACAGTACATAATTCTATACAAGAACAAAACATGACACATACTGCTTTCTCTTTATTACATAATATGTCTTTTGCTAAGAAACGTTACATAACGATGATTTTTTTTTAGATCATCTACTTCGTTTGATAGGAAAGTGCTTCCATCTGTGAGGAAGGTGACCATTCAGAATTGGCGCACAATGAAATGGTCGCATATTAATTTATTGATGCGTTTTGATACATGTTCTTCAGCATATATCTGTGTTAAAGAGAGAGAGAAAAGAAGGAATTATAATATGAAATGCCACAGACAGGTATATGCACAGTGGACAGGCGTCACACCAATACTTGCGACGAAATACAAGAACTTGCTGCACAGTACTTAGCACTCAAGGCCAGGTTCTCATTCAAAATGGTCGAAATTTAGATTTTCTTCAAATTGCAAATTTGACAGGTATCTGTGTCTGGAATGTTGGGAAGAAAACGTTTTTTTAACCTGTGGGCTACAGAAGTTTCTACAGCCCATTGTTGGAAGCAGGGTCACGGCCGCCGTGGGACGATCTCAGCCGGAGACGGCAGAAAACTGATTCACATTACAGTACGCATACAAACATATTCGCCGGAGAAGTTGACGGACAAAGTGCGCAGGCTGCCGTCGGGTAGACCGTTTGCCGGGCGTAAGTCTTTCGAATTGACGCCACTTCAGCGACTTGCGCATCTATGGGGATGTGAGTTTCTTAAATCAACCAATTTCTAATTGTCTACTAATGGTTCACCACGTAGTATTCATTAGCGAAATGGATCGCTGAAGGGTATTCTCGAGTGCTTATTAGCGCGTCATCCTCTTCCACCCTTCACATCAACTACCCCCCCCCCTCCCTCCCTCCCTCCGTCCACCACCACACTCACACACTATGCTTTACTTTCTTCGTGAATAATTTTAGGCTGACACGGGAATAAAGTCTTCATAGCATCAGTGTCAAATGTACTCAGCGCCTCCCAATGAAGATTTATAAGAGTTTTGCTTGGCTCTCGAATAAACGATGGGTTATCGTAGTCTGAATTAACACCTAGAAAAATAAATATGTGTTATTCATGCTTTGTTTGTTTGCAGATATATGTTTGCAGTTTTGATCCGCACTGAAGTCCCTGCGTCACGGTACAGCTCCATTTTGTCTTGACGCCTCTGGCTGTGTGCTACAGAACTGAGGCGTGGGGAACTAAATGTGCACCAGAAGTGCATACGACTATCTCATCTAAGGCATTGGTAATTACATTAACCCAATGGCTACTTGCAAGAGCTGAACAAAAACGTGCAAACATCGCGAGAAATATGTGCTTGAACATAAATTCATAAGGTTGAGCTGTTGAACTTGACCACGAATGGGATCTGTCCAATGTCCGCAATACATTGCAAGTATCAGTCTTGGTCAGAACAGACTTCTTTGTAGTCGTGAGTGTATTATAAAATAAGATAAGGGGCTTCGAACATTGGCAAATTGTTCTCGTGTAGTGGGTTCTTCCATACCCAAGGCAGTCTAAGTGTATGGTGTTTCAAGAGGCACCACCTATCTCTACATCATACTGCGCAAGCCACCAAATGATGTGTTGCAGAGGGCACTTTTGTACTACTAACTAAGCTCTCCAATCCGGTTCCGCTCCCAAATACCGCGTGGGAAGTATGATTGTCGGTAAACCTCTGTGTTGTCTCTAATTTATTGAATTTTCTCGTCATGGTCTTTAGGCGAGACTTGTATGGGGAAAGTAATATGTTGCCCTACTCCTCCCGGAAAGTGCTCCCCCGGAATCCGAATAGTAGATCTCTCGGTGATGCACAACGCTTCTCTGGTACAGTCTGTTGAGCATCTCCGCAATGCTCTCGCGCTGGCTAGATGACCCCGTGATGAAACGCACTGCTCTTCGTTGAATCTTCTCTCTTTTATCAGCCCTATAGATGAACAGTACTCAAGAATCGGTCGAACAAGCGCCTGATAAGCCACTTTCTTCGTGGGTGAGTTACACTTCCTTAAGAGTCTTCATGTGCATCTGAGTCTGGCAAGTGCTTTTCCCGCTATCTGTTTTAGGTAACCATTTCAAAAATTTAGAAATCTGTGGTGAGGTCTTATGAGACCAAACTGCTGAGGTCATCGGTCCCTAAGCTTACACACTACTAAGTCTAACTTAAACTAACTTACGCTAAGGACGACACACACATGCATGCCCGAGGGAGGACTCGAACCTCCAACGGGGGCAGCCACGTAATCATTTCACTTAAGATCGCACTGGATAGTTACTCCTAGATATTTTGCGGTAGATACTGTTTCCAACGGTTTGTCATCAATAGTCAACTGTACAGTAGTGGATTGCTTTTCCTATGTGTGCACAATATGTTACATTTACTTACGTTCAGGGTCAACTGCCAGAGCCTGCACCATGCATCAATTCTCTGGATGTCATTCTGCAAGTCCTTACTACTTTCTGGCATTGCCATTTTGTTATAGACAACCGAATCGTCTGTAAGTACCCTTAAAGAGCATCCGACACTTTCTACTATATCATTTATGTATCTTGTAAACAATAACGGCTCTGTCATACTTTATTTGAGTACTGCGATAATTACCTTTAGATCTGTCGATTTGGTTGCGTTAAAAGCGACGTGTTGGGTTCTGTCCGCAAGGAAATCTTGAATCTATTCGCAAATCTGCTCCGACACGCGATAAGCAAGTGGCAGTGCGTGACGGTATCAACTGCCTTCCTTTGGGACACGGCATCAGTCTTACGTGGTGAAACAGTTTCGGTAGACCGAAAACAGGATTTCAGCTCTCTCTCTGTTATCTTCCGTTTCGGTGGCAGTATGGTCAGTGAATGAATGAATGAATAGATCATTTTGACTCACTTACTTATTTTACAAACGAGCATAACCTCTTAGAATTTTTACTCAGATCAATTGACAAGGCTTTACTTTCAAAGCCATTGAATGCATGTCTCATTGCTCTCCTTAAGCTCATTTTCGCTTCGTTCAGCTTTTGTTTGTCAGATAGCTTTTTACTTCTCTTGAATCTGAGATGAATTTCTCTTTGTTTACGTAGCAGTTTTGTAACACGGCTATTGAACCATGGTGGGCCTTTCCCAGTCTTTAAAACATAACTCGGAATATACTTCTCTAGGGTATACTACACGATGCCTTTGAATTTTCTTCATTTGTTCTCCACACCTTCGTCCTCATCACCGAATATTTTATGGTGACTGCTCAGATACTCTGAAATTTGTATCCTGTCGCCATATCGAAAATTTATACCACTTACAGACAAAGCGAAAAAAACTAAGTCACCATGCGGACAAAAGTGTGTGTTGAATGATCGTGAAGTAGGATTCTGACGAAAACAACGAGGACGACAGCTACAAAAGCCACTGCAGAACTGAATGACGCTCTCCAGAACATCGTCACCACCAAAATAACTCAAACGCGCTCCATGAGCTGGAAATTTCAGGACGCGATGGAATTACAGAACCACTCATCGGTGATGAGGAGAACGTGGTGCCGAAGTCGTAAGACCTGTACTATGGAAAATGGAACAGTCATTCGGTCGCATGACTCTCGCTTCAAACTGTTTCCAACTTCTGGCCGAGTTTACGTCCCGAGAGTGGAACATGGCGTATGATTCGGGCAGCCATATCGTGGTATTCCAGGGCCTCACAGATTCTCTGCAAGGTCACATTACTGCCAAGACAATTTCGGCTGATTACGTTCATACTTTGGTACAATCTTTGTTTCCCAAACGGTGATGCTGTATGCCCAGACTACGGTACTCCTGTTCACAAAGCTCGTATCTTCCAGAACTAGTTTTATGAGGACAACGGTGAACTGTTGCATGTCTCCTGGCCACCAAAGACACCAGACCTCAATATCATTGACCTTTTGTGGCCTGCTCTCGACAGAAGGAGGCATGATTGTTATCCATCATCTTTACCTGAGGTTGTCACTATTTTGCATGAAGAATGATACAATCATGCAGGACTTGCATTTATCCGTTCTGAGACGACTGGACTGCTTTTTGAATGACAATTGTTTACCTAGACCGTATCAGGCATGGTAATGTGTTGTGCTTGAGGGTTTCCATATTTTTGTCCACTGACTGTGTAAAGAACTACTACACACCCTGGTAACCTCGGTATCACACATTCAGAGAGCTGCTGCAATCACACCTGCAAGTAATTACTGCCGTGTGGTCGGAAACGTTTTGTGCTGCCTCGTTCGCCATGTACCAGGAAACCGCTACTAGATGGTCGCTACATCTGGGAAGACGGAGACAGGCTGAGACTGGAAAGGAAAGACTCTTCCCGGTAGTTGGTGAGTGACGGATGTTAATAACGTAGAAATGCCGGTCCGGGCCATAGAAAGTTTTGGGTGCGGCCCCTGCAGGCGCTCCTTTCACTCGCAGGACGAGATACAGAGCAGCCAGCAGCGCCGGTCACTGCTGTGCGATCACGTGACGTAATTTTAACAGCATCTCTTTTTTTCTTTTTTACTCGAGAGAAGTGACGCCATGATTACGACACTGCTCGCATTCGGGGTCGCTGGTTTCGAATGTTTCGAATCGCCTTCTGACTACTTTTTATTCCACAGTGTTCTCCGTATTACATCAGTGTATATTGATATGGTTCCCTGAGAAAACCCGTGGACTGTTTACTGTCCAGCTCATGTCCATTCCAAGCTAAATGTCTCTTTCTGATTACCTCTTTGTTGATGGTACGTGAAACCAGTACATTGGAGCCTTCCCTTCTTCAGCCATTCCGAACATTTACAAGGAACGCTGCAAAAAATTTGCAGACTGCTTAGTGCACCATTCCGCTTGAGCAAGAATAAAGTCAGAAGTATGGATGAGCTAAACCTGTTATCGCAGTTAACATGATTTTCGGTGACAGATACGTTTCGTTGTTATAAATAACAGGCAAAATTAACAGTTGCGCAGCCCGTGTGCCTCCGCGCTTCTTATAACAGTTACTAATGTTACACAGGGTGATCATAACTAAACTTTCTCCACTTGAGAGAGCACTCAGGAAAAACGAATGATCGTAGGGAATTACATTTTGTGGATGTATTTGTAAGGCAATGCGGAGAAACATAACGAATGAACCACTAAAAGAAACATTTTCCACATGACCGGCATAACATTTCTTAACTGCTTATCACGTTTACATCCCAGCTTACAAAGTGACAACAACCTCCATCCACGACGACCACGGATACCATTTCACAGCTGTTCGCACCATATTTTCGAACGATGGACCATGGAATGTTCAGCTGTCGTGACACTGCTTGTGCACGTCTTGAAGATGGCTAATTGCGTACATCATTTTCAGCCATGGGAACAAAAACTTTTTCAACAAATTGACGCAGTTGGTCGTCAGCCTCTTCCAGGAGCAATTCCGAAATCGCCAGTTAGTTCGAACCTCCGAGCCACGTTCTTCAATACCCTTGCGGAAAGAGGATGTCTCCGAGTTCCTTTAATGCGTCGATACTCGCGATAAGCAGCGGTCGTGTTGTTGTAATTTTGATAACACTACTTCACGAGTAAAGCCCTGCTCGTCCTTAGGTTAGTTAGGTTTAAGTAGTTCAAAGTCTAGGGGACTGATGACCTCAGATGTTAAGTCCCATATTGCTCAGAGCCATTTGAACATCATTCCTATAAAGTTGGGTAACCATACGGTAAATACTTCTCCATCTACAGTGGCTCTAGCAGCGAAAGTTTAATTATAACCACCCAGTGTATCACAGACCTACACTGGTAACAGTGCCAACGACGCGGCAGCGTCGGGTTGGAACGGCTGTCACTCGACACTGGTTATTATGCTTCTGGCGTATGTTAGGTCACCATACAGTAACGACACAGCTATAAGTTAAGTGCCGCATTACTTTTGCCTGCAGTATGTAACAACGTCGGTCCGTCCACAAATATGGTTCATATTGTGCTTCCCAGTCACTGTGGTCGTACGAGGCAGTAAAACTGACATATGCATACGAGGAGTGGGTACACCTATGAAGTAAAATTATCAACAATATGTAATCTGTGTGGCCCTAATGCATGTACTTGGTGCGACAATGCTTATCAAGCTTAATGTGAACTAATGCCGCGTGTGTCATTATTTCGACGATGGCGCGTTGTTGTATACTAACAAGGAGCTAAAGACACAAACGCAAACTGCATGTTTTGCCAACGTTCCAAATGAGTGTTTAATTTGGGAAGTGTGAAGTAACCCGTTTTCTTTTTATTCCGACTGTTCTACTTGCATTATTTTCATCAAGAACTTTTCCGTAAGTTCCGCATAACCGAGTGGCATCTTATATTAATGCATAAATTTCCATTTCATGAAGTAACGACGTAATATTTTATGAAGTAGTGGCGCAATGGGTGAATGCCGCTAGTGAATAAGCGACCTGCGACTCGAGGAGTAACGTGTTAGTCTCTTCTTCGGGTGTTCAACACATCTTCGGAGCACATTTAAAATATTTTTCTTGTTACGAAATTGCTTTCTCTTACTATACCAATAACGCTTGTCATATGATATTGCAATTTTCGTAATTGGGTGGACATAATATTCAAGCGCAGTCACGCACATCATGCTCATACTTAAAGTGAACTTAACTTCACACTGTGCGTGGTCTGTCAGCTACCAACAGATTATGTTCATTCTGTAAAAATTAATTTCATCGGCATCACTAAGCAAACGGCAGAAACTCACAGAGTTTTCCTAAGTTACAAAAATAAATCCGAGTAAGAGCCTTCCACAATAATTACACTTTACAGCCTGATATTATGAGAACTATCCGTATATAGAAAAGTAACCAACATGAAAATCCATATAGGAATCAAGTAAGTTCAAAACTAAAAAAAGAAATGATTTACTTTCGACCAAACTTTCAAATCTAGAATAACCGAACGTTCATTCCATATCTCTGTCATATTTGACTTCTTTTATAAAGCACTCTTTCAATGGCAAACCAATATTAATAATGGAACTTTGTCCTCCTCCTGTGTGGCTATAATTGACTGTTGTCTGTCCAGTGTCGAACAGAAAGCGATGCAGGCGATATATAAACTAATTTCTCTTATCATAAATCAGACATAAGCTAATACGATCACTTTTTGGTAACTGTGCTACCAGTAGCAGTTTTCCAGAGTCTATACGCACAGTTTATATTCACCTTTTATGTGTAGTCAGTTACGTCAGCGGCTCGCGTGATGTGTTTAGAAATAAGCATGAGGCACTGGTGTTATAGCGGTATAATCGTAAGCACTGGAGCCAGAACAGGTTAATCTCGGAGAGGGGACTAGAGGGCACTTCATCTCCAAGGTGAGCACGCGGCCTGAATACAGCTGCCTCGCTCAGGGAATCAACGCCCTAATGGAGGCAGGTTCACGTCCAAGGGCATCCTGCAGCAGGTGCTTCCAGGTCAGAGCCGTCGAGCCTGGGTAGTGGTTCCTTGCTTCGAGGTTCTGTTATCATTTGTTTCTTAATAGAACCTTATGTTTCCCACTTAATTTAGCAACAGTGCATCTAACACTGAATAGAAAGTGATTGCTTTGCAGGACTGTGCAAACGGACGGAATTGGCAAATGTGAGGAGTAGGACAGGAAACGCAAATTCATCTTCTCGCTCCTCGCATTATTCGTGCTAGGGACTTAAATACAAATCTCCATGTCCGCTCAGAAGAATAACAGTCACAGAGAAACGAACGTGGCCCTTAATCATATTGACGTGGCCGTGACGTCTTCTCTAACATTTACAAGCCCCGGCCAGACTAAAACGAGCACACTCATAATAAAGGGGTCGCCAACAGCTGGTGACGTGAAGCGAGTGTTCTCTGAGAAACGACTCTCTCGTAACCCAAGTGGCCGTACGAATTGATGATGCGTTTACTTTTGGCTTCCAAGAGTAGTTTCATACCATCGCACTATCCACAACTTTTTTCTTTTACTGTATGCCATCTTACAGAAATTTATCTGAATGAATTTCCACATAATATACACCAGTCAGAGTTGCTTCAACTTATCCAAAACACTCAACGTTATTAACTTAGGCAGACAATAATTGTAAGTAGGCTGTTTAGGTTTTCTTATTGGTAACTCCACATAGCGCTCGGTATAAAAAAATCACTGGCTGTGCCGTGTGCAGTCTGTGTTTAGTCTGCATTGTTGTCTGCCATTGTAGTGTTGGGCAGCGGCAGGTGGATGCTAACAGCGCGTAGCGTTGCGCAGTTGGAGGTGAGCCGCCAGCAGTGGTGGACGTGGGGAGAGAGATGGCGGAGTTTTGAAATTTGTAAGAATTGGTGTCATGAACTGATATATATATTATGACTATTAAGGTAAATACATTGTTTGTTCTCTATTAAAATCTTTCTTTTGCTAACTGTGCCTATCAGTAGTTAGTGACTTCCGTAGTTAGCTGGCAGTAGTGGCGCTCGCTGTATTGCAGTAGCTTGAGTAACGAAGATTTTTGTGAGGTAAGTGATTTGTGAAACGTATAGGTTAATGCTAGTCAGGGCCATTCTTTCGTAGGGATTTTTGGAAGTCAGATTGCGTTGAGCTAAAAATATTGTGTGTCAGCTTAAGCACAGTCGTGTAGAATTTTTCAAAGGGCACGTTTCATAATGTAAAAATTTATTTATAACATTTTTCTAAGAATTAATATGCCATTATATGCAAACAGACGGTTCCGTAATTTAAGAATAATATGGTATAATCAGTTCTGTACAAATGATAGAACAGCTCATAAAGAGAATTGATTGACTACAGTAGAAGGCTCCAATTTTTGGGTGCATAACTTGATAGTTGACTTGGAAGAAACATATTAGACTTTTCTATTCGATAAACGTGTGCTCTTCGCATAACTGCTAGGTTTAGAAACAAGTAGACCAACATCTCAACAAATTTCGTATTTTCACTCGGTAATGTCTTATGGTGTAATCGTTTGTTTAACTGCTCAATCAGAGTAATTATCGTTCACACACACTTTTCTTGTAGATGCTTCTACAGACATTTTCAGTGCATGTAGGTGACAAATTACTAGAAAGGTGGTAGTTTATGTCGATGTTTGCTTTGATAGGTTCAAACAATTGAGAATAACGTCAGAGTGATGTCAAATTTCAACAGCATGTTATTGACGCAGGGGGAAACGTCCGCTTAAAGTAAATAGGGTCGGCTAAAAATGACAGATAAATCGCAATATGACAGCTATGGTTTGAGTTGCACATTACACTATCCGCATTGTTCATTGTGGATGACTACACAAGTTCGACAATCAACAGTTGTACCACTGTTAGTTAGGTAAGCCCATCCACCGTGGCAAGGTCGTATCACACATCGGATGAGAAAAATTGATGTTTAATTGTCCTGAGGCGAAAAAGCGTATAAAAACAAATTGACGCCTCTTTTTAGTTGTTCTGGGACCAAAAACCGCATAAAAAGCAAAATCACATCGGCTTTTAATTGTCCTGCTGCCAAAAACTTCATGGAAATCCAAATCGGTTTCTAATAGTCGTGAAACCGGTGGAAGACACGTTCACTACGCTGCCCATCGTTTTCTGTCACAAGCTGAAGTGAAGAAACCGCATGTTCCACAACCATCGGAGTGTCTCAGGGGTCACATTCAGAACGCGTTGCACAATGCGTGCCTTCAGTTCAACTACATTCGTAACTTCGGCACTGAACGCAACATATTTCAGGTAACGCCACAGCCAGAAGTCACACAGATCAAGATCGGGTGATCCGTATGACCACGCTGTAGCGAAATGGCAGATGATAATTCTAGCATTTCCGAAATGCCACTGCAGCAGCCGCTTCGCTGGTTGTGCAATGCGTGGAGAAGCGCCGCCTTGCGTAAGATTCACTCCACCCAGACATCACACACGCTGTTGAAGAGCTGGAATGATCTCGGTGCGCCAAACTCTCTCACAGCCCTTACCAATGACGGTACAGGTGACACGAACCGCAGGACATCTTCTCGAAAACTACGACACTACGATAAACCATGCCGTTAGCCTGCACGACACGTCACCTCTGCAGAATGTAGTGGTACCGGTGGATGTGCGCGCACATTCTGCAGTTCTCCTATTGACATTCGTTGGAGATGGAAACGGGTTACGTCTGTCCACAGAATGTTTTATGGCCATTCATTGTCCACTTCCATGCGAACAAGAACCTGCAAATAGCTAGAAAAAGACCAGCCAGATGGTATCGTTATGTAGATGATACATTTGTTATATGGACCCATGGGGAAGATGAACTGGATGCCTTCCTGTTGCATCTGAATAGTATTAATTCAAGAATTAAATTCCGCATGCAAAAGGAAATCGATGGTCACCTGAACTTCTTAGATGTGACTATAATCAAACGAGAGGACGGTTCATTGGGTCATAAGGTTTTCAGAAAAGACACACACACTGATCGTTACCTGCAGAAAGATTCTAATCACCACGCAAGACATAAAAGAGGGGTGATTAAAACATTAATAGACAGGGCGCACAAAATATGTGAACCAGCACACTTGGATGATGAGACTGAACACCTTAGAGCGATCTTCAAGAAGAATGGGTATTCCAACAGAGAGACAGATCGTGCATTACGCCCTAGACTGACAACACAGACGGACGAGGATGGACATCAACCCAAGGGGAATGTGTTATTAGCATTCATCGGTAAGGTCACTGATCGTATAGGAAAATTTTTAAGCAAGTACGATGTGGAAACTGTTTTCAGACCCACTACGAAAATAAAATAATGTTTAAAATCCGCAAAAGATAAACGACATCCTCTAGCTACACCATGTGTCTATAAAATTCCGTGGAGTTGTGGAAAGGTCTATACAGGCACAACAAAAAGACGCGTCAACACCCGTCTGGGTGAACATAAAAGGAACTGCCGCCTCGGGCATATTGATAAATGGGCTGTGTTTCAGGAAGGTGATCATGAAATAAATTTTAGTCAGACGAACGTCATAGCAAAGACGTCGCATTATTATACGCGAATGTACAGAGAGGCCATTGAGATTGCCAAACACTGCGATAATTTTAATCGAAAAGATGAAGGCATTAAGCTGCATAAGATATGGATGCCAATATTGCAGCAACAGCGTGACAATCGATTAGTTTCAATTGAGGAAGTTGGCAATATCAGAGATCACAGCACAGCCGACGTCACGTGATTGACAGCGGCGCCCTCTGGGTGGCTTATGTATAAGGTGCCCACGCGTGCTCTCGTTGCAGTTCGCCAATTGTCCTCGGAGGATGCCTTCCGCAGTCGAAGGCGAAACGTCAGGGGAGAGTCTTATGTATGGACCACGGAAATGTTAAGTGATGACAATTCCTGCCGTGGAAGCCTGCATTCTATGATCAAGAACCTCCAGAGTTGGCAGGTCAGCAGGAAGCAACTGAGCATGAGAAAATGTATATGGATAGCAATGCAAGCTGTTTCGTAGGATTTTATGTAGCCTGCTCGCAGACCTATGCAACGTTCGGCCAATTACCCGGGCACTCCATGTTTGAACACCACCGCTCCATCCAGCCAGCAATGCTCTGGTCACGTCTTCGCCAGATACCGAATCAACTGCTTTCCTCCTTCTGCCACATTCCTCTTCAAAAGAACCTGTCTTTTTTACATCAGTAATCATTTTATCCAGACCCTTAGCAGACATACGCTTGAGTGTAGGGTACTTTCGCAGGGCTACTGGCGCACAGACACAGTCCTTGTAGTAGAGCTTTACCACCAGAGCGCAATCCTTCATTGAGACACTCATACTGGGCGTCTCGGGTGCAAATTGAGGAACAGTTATGCGGTGCCAGTCCGTTGGTGAGCTATTTCTGACGTTTACATTGCTATCTGTTGGTCAATTTTCCGTTATTTTTCTTTCTTTCATGACGTTTTCCTCTGCGCCAACAATATACGAGGTGAAAAGTATTTAAACCGACAAACTCTAGGAGGTTGTAGGTGACATCAAAACAAATATTTTTCCCTAATATCAATTTTTCCTATTTATTTAAACCGGTGGGGGTCACATTACGCTCATCAGTTGTTAGAGGCCGTATTGCGATCTTCAGTTGTAAGCAACTGCTGTCCGCCACTGTAGTAGTGCACTGTCTGTGTTTACTAATGGAGCGATACACCTGGAGGGAGTACACTGATATGGTTGGTGCGTACTACGTAGCACACCACAACGGACGAACTGCACAGCTGGTTTATCAACAACAATATTCTAATCACCGTATCCCGCATCATACGACCTTTTCTGCTGTGCACGAACGTCTGCGTGAGACCGGGTCATTTAGCAGATTACCTGCGCAGGGACGCCGTCGCTCGGTAAGAACGCTGCAACTTAAGGAAGCTGTCTTGCAGTATGTGGAGCGGGATCCTTCAATCAGCAGTCGTGCAATTGCACGTGACATGGGAACCAATGAGACGAATGTAAGAACAGTGCTTCGAGTGTAACTTTTACGTCCATTTCATGTACAGCGTGTCCACAACCTGGAACCAGTTGATTATCCATCAAGAGCACACTTTTCGCGGTGGTACCTGGAACAGTGTGAAATGTATCCTACATTTCCATCCTCTGTGCTGTTTACCGATGAAGCAACATTGTTTGGAGTCAGGATAACCCACATGCCACAGTTACTAGCGCTCGTCAAGTGCGGTTCTTCGTTAATGTGTGGGTCGGTGTTGTTAAGGACTGTTTAATTGGACCGTATCTGCTACCTAGGCCATTAAATGGCAGGCACTATTACAATTTTCTCGCCAGACCATTGCCAGAATTGCTGGAAGACGCCCCGCTCGCTACAAGACAACGCATGTGATCCTAACATGATGGGGCGCCGGCACATTTCAGTCATCGTGTGCGTCGATTCCTGGACCGACGGTTCCCAGAAACGTGGATTGGCAGAGGTGGTCCTGTACCATGGCCTGCTGGATCCCCAGACATGTCCTCTCTGGATTTTTTCGTGTGGAGAGAGATGCACAACTTTGTTTATGCAACTCCTGTTGCATCAGAAGAGGATCTGGTTGCTCAGATAGCAGCAGCAGCAGGAACAATTCAGGATACTCCAGCGGTTTTTGCCTGTATCAGACAGAACATGGTCCGACAGTTTAACCTTTGTTTATGTGTCAATGGAGGCATTTTTGAAAATCTACTGTAATTGAAATTGGGTTGTGTTAATGTCTTGCCTCTTGGTCACGAAATATGGAAAAGTGTTTGTTGGTTTAGTTAATTTGCCACCAGAGCAATCTTCCTCACAGGAAAAAATGACGTTAGGGAAAACTATTTATCTTGATGTCCCTTACAACCTCACAGAGTTTGTCGGTTTAAATACTTTTCACCCTGTATTGTTCAAATTAGACATCATTCTGATCAGTTGTTATCCTTCTACAGCGCTTTGAAAATGGAAATTTAATTACGGACGCCCTCTGCTTATCCAATCCTCTGTTAGTTCACCTCGTCCTCCCACCGCCAAGTCCACCTCCTCTTCCCATCTGTATCCTCTTTACCCTCCTCTCTGACTATCTCTTTCTCTCCCTCTCGCTGTCCATTTCTTCCTACCTCTTATCTCTTATCATCTCCTTCTCTTCCACTTCAATCTATTCCCCCACCCCCCCACTCTCTCTGTCCATCTCCTCTTCCCCCTGTCTCCTTCTCTTTCTCTGCCTATCTCCTCTTTCCACCCTTCTCCCTTCATCATCCCCAGCCCGATATGAGGTTGTTGGTTTCTACGGCTACAGTATTTCTTTCCAGATAGTAATTAATAGTTTACCAAGTTTGATAGAAACCGATCCAAGGGTTTAGAAGGAGCTTTTAACCAGTGGCTTTGTTCGCGTTCGCACATGTTGCATATATTTCACATATATCTAACATATATTACATATATTTGTACTTATATTTTTCATGTGTGTCTCTAGCGAATTTAACGCTGTGTTTTCGTTTCCGTAGAGCTCAATATTTGGCCGGCCGTGATGGCCGAGCGGTTCTAGGCGCTACAGTCTGGAACCGCGCGACAGCTACCGTCGCAGGTTCGAATCCTGCCTCGGGCATGGATGTGTGTGATGTCCTTAGGTTAGTTAGGGTTAATTAGTTCTAAGTTATAGGGGACTGATGACCTAAGAATTTAAGTCCCATAGTGCTCTGAGCCATTTGAACCATTTTTAGCTCAATATTTGTGACGTCATATCTCCTAAACTACGTATTGTATAATAATATAAAGTTGAACGTAAATCCAGCGGTATACATGGATACTGCCTGCGAAATGTGCTGCGGAATACAGGTGGCACTGAAGAAAAAAATAATTAGAAGGTTAACTTTTGTGCGGCAGTTTTACTGCATGAACCATGAAAATGTAGCAAGCGGTAAACTTTACTCTTTTAATCATTTTGCGCGGGTTGTCAGCGCGAGTAAGTGCCGTAAATGTTTGAAATTATATGTAAATTGGTTGCAAGTCACTAGGTGCTCTGATTCTCAAATACTGGATGAATATAATCTGCCTATCTGCGCGTCGTGGACTTTTCCACCTCCATCCCCACCCCCTCTGAGAGGTCGGTCATTGTTAACCCTCACTGCTGTTCCTTCCATGCAGCAAGCAACATGTGTATGGAGCCTGGTTGAAATCGATATAGTGGTTTAGGAGGAGATGTGGAACATACATACATACATATACAGGGTGAGTCACTAACTATTGCCACCTAGGATAATTCCGAAAGTACGATAGTAGCTAAAACGTGTGTGGGACAAATGATGCATGGGACACCGGGGACCATAATATGATTTTAGTTTTTTCCTGCTAATTGGGGTCGCGTCATAGATAAGAAGGTCAACTTTATTTTTTTTTAATGGGTTGCTTTAGTTTGGTACTTACTTTCTGATAGCGGCTATCGAGACGAATCCAACGATGTGTAACAGTAAGGTCTTTAAAGGTCAACGAAGGTTAAAAAGGTGGCATGAACGTCCATTTACAGGTGTTCGAATTGATGACCATTGGTATCAATGCAGTGCTGCAATCTTTTTATCATGGATTGAGTGGTATTCCTTGCACCGAATCACATCGCCACTTATCGAAACACATGCTCTGTCAATTCTCTCTCGTGTATAGTGCAAACAGTAAATATTCGCCGATTACGGCGTATCCATCTAACGTGCCATTGACATGTAAACACCATTCGACTGCTTCGCAATACAACACTAATAGGATCGGTAAGACTAGTATCGTCGAATCAAGCGAAGAACAAGTCGATATTCTTCTCATTTGCGGAGAATTCCAACGAAATTCAGTGAGAGCTAGAGAGACTTACATGCTGAAAGATATCCTCAAAGTACTCACCCTATATGTCGTACGTTTAAATACGTGTATGATAAATTGAGAACAACTGGATTTTTAACGCATCGGAAACATGTCCGGCAAAGGAAAGTTATTAACGAGGAAACAGAAATTGGTTCTCTTACCACTGTGGTTCGAGATCCTTGCATCAGTTCGCGTCAAATCGCAAGGGTTGGTTGGTTGGTTGGTTGGTTGGTTTGGGGAAGGAGACCAGACAGCGTGGTCATCGGTCTCATCGGATTAGGGAAGGAAGTCGGCCGTGCCCTTTCAGAGGAACCAACCCGGCATTTGCCTGGAGTGATTTAGGGAAATCACGGATAACCTAAATCAGGATGGCCGGACGCGGGATTGAACCGTCGTCCTCCCGAATGCGAGTCCAGTGTCTAACCACTGCGCCACCTCGCTCGGTAAATCGCAAGGGAATGTGGCATGAGCCAGAGTAGTGTTGTTCGTGTTCTGCATCGTCATAAATATCATCCTTACCTTATCAGTCTCCACCAAGAATTAACTGGAACGGATTCTGCAGAGGGGCTCAACTTCAGATTCAGAGGGATGACACATTTATTAATTTGATTTTATTTACATGGTTCACGAACCATGGAAATGTTACTTTTGCATAACATGCATTATTGAGCAACTGAAAATTCATGTTGGCTGCGGCAAACCGTGGTCGGCGAACATATGGTGTGGGATTTTGGAAGACAGAATTATAGGCCCCTGTTTTATCGAAGGGAATCTTCATGTTAGGAAGTACACCACATTCCTGCAAGAAGCATTAAGTCTGTAATTGGAAGAAAAAATGGAAATGAGCGTATGGCATCTCTGGCCGGGAGACCCAATCCGTGGAAATTCGGCCGCCAAATGCAAGTCTTATTTCAGTCGACGCCACATTGGCCGATTTTCGCGCGTGTGATGAGGATGAAATGATGATGAGAACAACACAGCAGCCAGTCCCCGGGCGGAGAAAATCCTCAACCCGGCCGGAAATCGAATCCAGGCCCGCTAGCATGGCAGCCGAGCACGTTACCACCCAGCTAAGCAGATGGACGTTGGAAGAAATACCTGTAGGAACAAAGTGAATATGGTAAATGTGGTATCAACACGATGGGTGGCCGGCACATTTTGTACTGATAGAAATGAGTTGCAGAGACAATTCCGAAATCGTTGAATTGGACGCGGAGGAGATGTCTTGTGGCCGGCTCGTTCGCCAGACTTGACGTCTCTGGATTTTTTCTTGAGGGGATTCGTTAATGACCTTGTTTATAAAGACGTTCCACCTATATCTGAAGATATGCGAGAGAGAATAATCAGAGCATGAGCTTCGATAAATGCTGAAGTGATAAGGAATACCACTCAATCCATGATAAGAAGATTACAGCACTGCATTGATACCAATGGACAGCACTTCGAACACCTTCTGTAAATGGACGTTCATGCCACCTTTGTAACCTTCGTTGACCTTCAAAGACCCTAGTGTTACATATCATTGGATTCGTCTCGATAGCCGTTATCAGAAAATAAGTACCAAACTATAGCATCCCATTAAAAAAAAAAGAAGTTGGCCTTCACATCTCTGACGCAACCCCACCTAGCAACAAAAAACCAACGTCATATTATGGCCCCCGTTGTCCCCTACAACATTTGTCACACGAACTATTCAGCTCCTGGTGGCAATAGTTAGTGACTCATCCTGTATATATCTACACACACATACATTTGGGTACCACTAACACTAAGGGAGTAAGACAAGACCCATCTAAAGTTGACACCATAGTGAATGTCAAGAAATCCGAGATGGGAAACAACTCAAACCATTTGTAGGTCGTTTAGGATTTTTCGGGAGATTCATTCTGGGCATATACGTACCTGTTGTAATGTGACCTTTAAGCAAAGGTACTGAGTGGAAATGGAATAAACAATTCATAGAAGATTTCGAGAGAAAGAGGAGTTGGCCGTTGTCAATTTTCTGATCTGAACAAGGAGTCAGTGGAAGTTCGGGGCACAACATCCAATACGAGGCATACCAAACTCAGCAGGAATGGAAGACAAATAGTATAATACCGTTACATTTGGCAGTGGATTGCTAAGCACATGTGAAAGAAACTATTCTACTATGAAGAAGGAAACACTCGTCAGAGCGTGGCCATTCATAAAATTCATTTATTTATTCGCCGGAAATGCGATGCTACATTATACGATCACAAAGCCCTTAAATTTATGATGACCGATGAATTGTATAGTCCGCATGAATGTCTTGGAAAAATGCATAATGAACACATTACTGTCTTGGAAGTTATTTATTCACAACCGGTTTGAGTCATAGACCAACTTCAATGGGGAAACATTTTTTATATTGGCAACATCAGATTACATCGCTGATGGAGCCATTGCTATAGTACTGAATATCTGTGTTAAATGTTTCTTTCGTTATTTACTCGACAGTGTTATTCACTCAGATCTAAAGGCATAAATGTCATATGATTAACTGCTGTAAAATTTTTTTCTACTGTGAAGACGGTCTATGACCGAAAGCGATTGCGAATAGATAATTTACAAGACAGCAGTTTCTTCATCATTTTTCCAATTATATCGATGCTGTTAATAGTTGTCTGGAAAAAAAAGGTTCCCATGAATCGGTTTTATTATTTTCCTGAATGTGTTGTAAAGCTTGAAGGATACTAAAGATGTGCTAGCTTCCCAAAAAGTAAAACGTGACAAAGGTGTGAAGATAAACCGTCTACTTATCCTATAACAGCTACGGGCCAAGGGGTGATAAAAGTTTTCTTAAAAAGCGAAAGAATCACCAATGATCAACGGCACGAGGATGCAAAGAGCAATGGAAACCTCTTCAATTAAATTCGCATAATATGTACCCATAGGATATGTGGTCTACAATTCATGACAGGTGTACGAAATCCGAAATTATGTTTCATGTTCCGCAAAAGATACATTATTTTTACAGCTCGTCGAATAAGGGCTTGTTATACTTTTTAGTTAAAACTTTGCCAGTTCCTGTAGAAGCAGCATCAAATAGCTCTGAGCACTATGGGACTAAATATCTATGGTCATCAGTCCCCTAGAACATAGAACTACTTAAACCTAACTAACCTAAGGACATCACACGACACCCAGTCATCACGAGGCAGAGAAAATCCCTGACCCCGCCGGGAATCGAACCCGGGAACACGGGCGTGGAAAGCGAGAACGCTACCGCACGGACGAAGTAACGCAGTCTTGTGTTCTCTCTTATTTTTTCTCTGTCTCTGATACTGTCGTTGCACTTGTGTGTTCCAGAGACTTCTAAAATCTTCATTTCGGTAGCCCCTGAAGGTGTATGTTTTTTAAGCGTTCCAGCTCTTTCGGTAATTTGCTATGGTCACATATGGTCTTCGGTCTGTGCCCCTGCATCGTCAGGCATGAGTGTCGCTGCCCTGGATGATGCGCAGCTGGTCGGTGGAAAATAAATGTCCGTTTGGTGGGTTTCCTGAATTTTTTAATGTGGTCGAGGACTTCACCTTTCGAAACCCTCCCATATTACCACTCTACGAACGTGCCCTCCACGTACCTGTGAAAGTGCTTACATAGGCGAGCCGCTGTCCTTAGTACAATCTTCTCAAAATCTTTCGTGTAAAAGTTCACCAAGATTCAGCAAAATATTAGTTTACCGTGAAGATTGAGGTTAAGAACTATCTCCCCCTTCTGGAAGTATACATGCTGAAGAAACGCGATGGCACATCACATTCAAGGATTTCTATTGGTCACCCGCGGCCAAAGGCATTCTAAGTATAGGTTTTATTCATTTCGCTTTTATTTTACGTTGACAGTGTATTATTCCGCTACACGTTATTCATTGTTTCACATGGTGCCTTTCCGTGCGGCTCGACCCGTCGGAGGTTCGAATTCTCTCTCGGGCATGGGTGTGTGTGTCGTCCATAGCGTAAGTCAGTTTAAGTTAGATTAAGTAGTGTGTAGTCTTATGGACCGATGACCTCGGCAGTTTGCTTCCATAAGACCTTACCACAAATTTCCAAATTTCTATGGTGCCTTGCTTGTTGTTATTCGTTTGCCTTATACGTGACTACAGTACGCTCTGGCTATATTTGTGTGTTCCTCATGAGCTAGGAGCATAGATCTTAGTTATTCTGGAATACCCTTTTACTTTAAGGGTTGTGGTTTTTACGTTTTTGGACTGTTATAACGCCTTTTCTAATTCACACTTTTGGCTATACTGGACGAAGTGGATGTATCTTAGTAAATAGGCAGATATAACTGTTCAGTAACACATTATTATTATTATTACCCTGTTTGAATAGCCCGCAGCTCATTGTCTAATGCCTAGCCTTGCTGCCTCTGGATCACGGGGTCCTGCGTTCGATTCCTGGTCGGGTTGGGGATTTTCTCTCCCCGCGGACTAGGTATTTGTGTTGTCCTAATCATTTCATCATCATCATCATCAATTGTGACAGTGAATATGTTGGACTGTGTACAAATTGGACTGTTAAAAAATTTATTTTAAACGCAGGGCATCCGCAGCTGCTGGAGGTCATGATGAATGGAAAAAGCGCGGAAAGTTGGCCTCAATACTGGTTTCACGGCTGCAGTTGCTTAGTCAGGAGCTACGAAAATTATTACACTAGTCCATCATTGATGAACTCACCGTTATTAGTCAAGGTATTGACATTCTGAGAATATCGTCAGGTTTTTTAAACATTGACAATATTCTTAGAGAGGCAATACCTTGACGAAGGACGTTTGATTCTCCTATGAAGGATTAATGTAATAATATTTGTTGCAGCTGAAGGTGCGACTGTAAGCCGTGAAACTGATAGTGTGGTCCATTAAAACCAAGTTTTAGCAACTGTCGGCAGATTTTTCATTCCCCATTTACAAAAATGGTTCAAATGGCTCTGAGCACTATGGGACTCAACTGCTGTGGTCATTAGTCCCCTAGAACTTAGAACTACTTAAACCTAACTAACCTAGGGACATCTCACACATCCATGCCCGAGGCAGGATTCGAACCTGCGACCGTAGCATTCGGACGGTTCCGGACTGCGCGCCTAGAACCGCGAGACCACCGCGGCCGGCCCCATTTACAAATTGAATTATACGTCTGTACAGTACTTTACTCAATATGTTCCTAAGCTTCTCTTACTGAGCAAAATACCTCTTGTTTCAGTCGTTTGGAGTTCAACAAAATGCTTCAAATGGCTCTGAGTACAATGGGACTTAACTTCTAAGGTCATCAGTCCCCTAGAACTTAGAACTACTTAAACCTAACTACCCTAAGGACATCACACACATCCATGCCCGAGGCAGGATCCGAACCTGCGACCGTAACGGTCACTCGGTTCCAGACTGTAGCGCCTAGAACCGCTCGGCCACCACGGCCGGCTAGGAGGTCAACAGTATGTATATATATTACCAAGGAAAAGTCTTAGATTATTTCATGGTTTTTGTATCTCGCTGATAAAACGGATACACATAATTTGTTTTTGCTCAATGTACTGTCCAAAAAGGTTAAGTTTTTTAACAGTTACTATTGACATTATGATGTAGGATTTCTGGCATAGCTGACGATAATTTTATACCTTCTGTACAAAGCCGCATGATGCTAGTCTAGTGGACCACCGAAACAGGTTGCGGTTAAATAAATAATAAATACAGATACAAATATGCGGTATTATTCTTTACTTCACATGTATGAACCAGATGTTGGTCCACGACCCACGTAAGTTTCAGGATGGAGAGGCAACAGCCTCCACTGCCTAGGGCAGCGGTGTACGGCCGGCTCAAATTACCAGCTACATAAACAATAGGCCGTGCCGTTGTTAAACTGTCGTGGTGTGCCAATGCGAAATTTCAATGCCCGTCGCAGATACCTTCTCTGTATAAAGAGACAGACCGTGGCACAGCGGCACTTCGCCAGAAGATGCATAATTCACGCTTCTACTGCGATATTAAACGTGACGAAATCTGTGCAGGTGATACTGCATTGGGACGCCGTGAAAACCCTCACACGCAACTTCCACGTATTTGAAGGTGCTGTACACGGGAGAAACTAAAGGGGAAGAGAGGGACAGGAATATATCCAGCGAATAATTAGGGATGTTGAGTGCAAGTGATAATCTGCTTGGAAGATCTTGGCACAAGAGAGGGATTCACGGCGTACCTTATCAAATAGGATAGGAGACAAACGAAAACGAAAAAATGCAATTTATTCACGAAACAGGACATTTACGAACGACGTTTACGAGATTTATTGGAAAACTTCTGAACTGAACAACAGATATCGGATGAAAAACGAATAATTACATGATTTATCAACGGAGGGACGTGAGAGAAATGTTACAGTATTTGTTCTGCCAGACAGATGAAGATGAATGTTTGACATGCCATTCAAGTTTCGGAGTCCTCTTTTTAGGGTATAGTATTTTTATTACCCAGTATATTCTAAACGCTTACAATACGGAGATAAAAATAGGTTAACATCGAGGCATTTAAACAGCTATACTCCCCATGTCCTTCCTTGAACGAAGAGGAATGAAGCCATAATATACGATATCATACAATATACGCACTGCATGCATGTCGACAAAGAATGTGTGCGATAAAAAGACAGTGGATTACTCCCATAAGCAATGGTAGTTAAGCCTGCAGTAAGTATAGGTTTTATGCCCGAAAAAATAACTTGGAAAGGCATCCTGACTAGCACGAATAGAAGGACACACACACACACACACATACGATGGTGATCAAGAATTGAAAAAGTGTTTTAGCTCTCTGTTTACAACGTAATGCTGTGTGAATAATGATGCTTCCTCAGTTTCGTAATCTTTTATATTAAATGCAAAAGAAAAATTGACCTATCCGAATTGACAAGTAAATTTTGAGCATCATTTCCACGTAAGTCACAGGGTGTGATACCAGTCCGAACGATATTTAGCCGGTACCTATCATCAGAAGGTCTCCAGGCCACCTACCATGCCTGCACGAGTAACCCGAAAGCATGCAATGAATAGCCACTTATTAGTATTGTTTTGTGTTTTCAAGTCAGTATGTCGTTTCAGACACGCCAGAATACTCATGGACCATGTGCGGAATCCACGATATACAGTACAACAAGATGGTGGCCATGCATCGTAACACTGTACTATGCATAAGTAACAAAGAGTGGTTTGGTTTGGGTGGAAATAATGCAGAAAGAAATTGGTTGTTAGTATACATATTGTTACCCAAAAACATGGAATTGATTTGTAGACCCAAATGCCTCATCAAAAATTTAATTTCATGACGACTAATCAGGATTCTACTTTCCCAATACATGATTGTAAACAAAGCAGTCACTCTTTCATAAGTTAGGAGAGGATGATTACTTTCAATCTGCAGCACGACAGGCTGAAAAAATTCGAGAGCTATTTTTTTTTTTTTTCATTTTCGACCTCCCATAGGTCACGAAATTGAAACCACTGTGGGAATAGAGAAAAAAATTGTATTTGCAACATTCAGCTATACCTTCCAGCTACACCTCTATATAGTCACAAATCCGACTTAGACGTTTGTCGTAGCGTGGTATCAGCTTCCCTATACCCTCTACATAGAAGGCACCAGCCTGTGTGTGATCTTCGCCATTTCTCTACGCTGGCCTCCAGTTCGTAGTCTGTGCCAAAATGTCGACTTCATAGCCAGCTGTTCATGTGAACGAAGAGGTGAAAGCCAGAGCGATTCAAGTCCTGTCTGTATGATGGGCGATCAAACACTTCCCCTCGAAAACACTGCAGAAGCTCCTCGGTGCGCCTGCAGTATGCGGCCAAGAGTTGTACTGAAGAATTAAATGCATGACAGTTGCGTTACATAATAACTGTATCCTGTGGGTACATAATCAGAAACATACACTCTAACAAAATGAAATACTCTTTGGAGATACTGTACTGCATTTAACCCAAGGCACTATCTCATGAACAGAAATCTTATTGTCACTTTTCCTGTCATTTCCACCCAAATTTCACTATAGAGATTAGGGTCTGACAACTTTCAGTTGAGTATAACAATGTAGGTGCTTTCAATGAGCTCGTCTACGTAGTTGAGAGAAGCATCGTCCTCGTCAAAGAAATATCATGAGTTGTGAGTTCACCGTCCACTTACCGCGGCAAGAACGTTTCAGCTGCCATGCCTATGAAGAAGAAATAACCGCAAATTTTCTACTAGAAGAGAAATGAGCCTAGAAAATAGCTGCGGTTTATAATTTTTATCATCTGCCTCGTATTTCACAACTTGTAATATCGATTCTCATTTCAATGAAAGCTAGAGAAATCTCTCAGAGTGACATTAGTGTTTCTTCTATTTACAAAGTGAATAATATCATTATGCCTACACTTCCGGTCTGCAGAAACAATCAAGTTTTTGCAACTAATAGGTACTCTAACCTGCCTCTAGGACAGATTTATGAATCAGTAAATAATGTTAATCATTCATTTCAAAAAAGAAAGTAAATTACATCTCATAATACTTTAATTATGATGGAAGTTAACTGGAAGTGTAATAAAGAGTCTCTTCTTTATTCCTACTCAGCAGCTCTTTGGGATGCGTTCTGCATTGTATAATCGATAGTTATCATTAATGTTACCTCGAAATAAGTTATGTAGGTATACCAGATCGTCTCCGAATGCATATTCTGTAATTACTGGCCACGAACCACAAATAATTACCAAAATCAATTACAGGAGATGTTGGGATGGTTAAAATAAAATTCGCAAGACCGAAAAAACGTTACGTTGTCTCACCTAGTGCAAAGTAGACATTTGATTTTTCTTGCTCTTGCTACACGTCAGTTATGAATTCCCTCGTTTTACGTCGAACATCGGACTACGAACAATAACAAAGAGTAAATCCGTGATCGGGGAGCGCACAAGATTACTGCTGCAGTGATTATAATCATCATCTCTGACGTGTGACATTTCCGTGATTTATTTCATGATATAGGTACAGGGGCCCCTCATATGTCTTCCACCGTCTCACAAGGTACAGGAATCTGCTTCCATTTATTTTCCTACAGCACCCCACACTTAATTCAGACGTTCAGCCAAACAATTCTCCGCACCGCAGTTCTATAACCATGTTGTTGTTGTTGTTGTGGTCTCCAGTCGTGAGGCTGGTTTGATGCAGCTCTCCATGCTAATCTATGCTGTGCAAGCTTCTTCATCTCCCAGTAGGTACTGCAGCCTACATCCTTCTGAAGCTGCTTAGTGTATTCATCTCTTGGTCTCCCTCTACGATTTTTACCCTAAACGCTAACCTCTAGTACTAAATTGGTGATCCCTGGATGTCTCAGAACATGTCCTACCAACCGATCCCTTCTTCTAGTCAAGTTGAGCCACAAACTCCTCTTCTCCCCAATTCTGTTCAATACTTAGTTATGTGATCTACCCATCTAATCATCAGCATTCTTCTGTAGCACCACAGTTCGAAAGCTTCTATTCTCTTCTTGTCTAAACTGTTTATCGTCCATGTTTCACTTCCATACATGGCTACACTCCATATAAATACATTCAGAAATGACTCCCTGACACTTAAATCTATATAGCATGTTAACAAATTCCTCTTCTTCAGAAACGCTTTCCTTGCCACTGCCAGTCTACATTTTATATCCTCTCTACTTCGACCATCATCAGTTATTTTGCTCCCCAAACAGCAAAACTAATTTACTACTTTAAGTGTCTCATTTCCTAATCTAATTCCCTCAGCATCACCCGAGTTACCTCGACTACATTCCATTATCCTTGTTTTGCTTTTGTTGATGTTCATTTTATATCCTCCTTTCAAGACACTGTCCATTCCGTTCAATTGCTCTTCCGAGTCCTTTGCTGTCTCTGACAGAATTACAATGTCATCGGCGAACCTAAAAGTTTTATTTCTTCTCCATGGATTTTAATATCTACTCCGAATTTTTCTTTTTTTTTCCTTTTACTGCTTGCTCAATATACAGATTGAATAACATCGGGGAGAGACTAGAACCCTGTCTTACTCCCTTCCCAACCACTGTTTCCCTTTCATGCCCGTCGACTCTTATAACTGCCATCTGGTTTCTGTACAAATTGTAAAAACCCTTTCGCTCCCTGTATTTTACCTCTGCCACCTTCAGAATTTGAAAGAGAGTATTCCTATCAACATTTTCAAAAGCTTTATCTAAGTCTACAAATGCTAGAACCGTAGGTTTGCCTTTCCTTAATCTATTTTATAAGATAAGTCTTAGGGTCAGTATTGCCTCACGTGTTCCAACATTTCTGTGGAATCCAAACTGATCTTCCCCGAGGTCGTCTTCTACCAGTTTTTCCATTCGTCTGTAAAGAATTCGCGTTAGTATTTTGCAGCTCTGACTTATTAAACTGATAGTTCGGTAATTTTCACATCTGTCAACACCTGCTTTCTTTGGGATTGGAATTATTATATTCTTCTTGAAGTCTTCGCCGTCTCATACATCTTCCTCACCAGGTGGTAGAGTTTTGTCAGGACTGGCTCTCCCACGGCTGTCAGTAGTTCTAATGGAAAGTTGTCTACTCCCGAGGCCGTGTTAGGTGGTTCAAAGATCATTGCACAGACACGTGGGTGCTTGTGTAGCCTCAAGATTACTTGAACATCTGAGACACCAGCTGGATTTGAGCTCGATACTCCAACGTATCTCCAAGCAATCACGAGGCAAAATGACTCCCAAACACTTGCGACGTCCCTGCCACGACGTTTCTAACAGCTGACATTATTTGAACAAAACAAAGTAATAATGCGTCTGCTGGTAGCATAACCTAAATTATTAACAAAAGGAGACTGAACTTTAATGCCATTGAGCACACAGAATGTTGATGTCATATTTTGAGAAATGGTTAAAAAAGTACTGATACATATTACTTTTCCATCTGTCCCTATGGTTGTCTGTAAGCTCATCTGTCGGAACGTGCATAAAAGAAATCGCAGCTAGGAGCTACTTAACAACGCTTTCTGAAAGTCGACATCGTTTTTGACTTGGTAATCAGCACACGGTCTGAAGACATGAAAACTACTTGCTTCCAGTAGGGGAAGGGTGAGGACTGAGGTGTCTCCACGACAATGACGCACCTGCGTTTCATCCCGGTGACAAGGCGTTGCAGGGACGGAACATCCTCCTCGTGACGATACGGGCAGGAATGGAAAACCTTCAGCCTGACACCGCATACGTGCTGGAAGGGAAACACCTTTGGCCTGGCTTTAGTATCATCTGTGAGTTCCGCGTTACCCAGCGAAAATGCGTCTTCCACAAATCCAATGTGTTGCGCACGGTATCCATCAAACTGTCAGTGCACTTGAGTTCGTGTGCAATCTGCTTCCCATGAATGGGACCATCGGGTTAATCAAATCTTTGACACACGTCGTGCTCTGACGTGGATGTGCTCGTCCGCCGTGACGTACTCGTACTACATATCTCTTTTCGCCTTTATGAAATTACAGTCATCAGAATCACACCCTTCTTCGTGACATTACACTTATAGCAGATCTACAGATATTTTTCGTGTACTAGATAAGCCAGAGTTAACAACGACCGTCCACTCTGTGTGAGAGTAGATTGTGCTACGAGTTCTGTGAACTGGGCCCATTCTTTTATGCCGTGTCCTTTAGGATGAGAGAAGGAAAAGACTATCTGTCTGTGGTTAGCCATCTTGAAAGTAAGATATGTTCTACAATTTTTCTCTTGTTAATTCGATAAAAGAACTTGTAATTATTGAACAGGTGTCCGAATTGTGCACCAGCTTAGTTTCATTCCCGATATAAGCAACGCGGGGGGATAGTAGTTTATTTTGTGGGAAGTGAATGTTGGATGAGCATTCAGTTTCGCCGGCCGCGGTGGTCTCGCGGTTCTAGGCGCTCAGTCCGGAGCCGCGCGACTGCTACGGTCGCAGGTTCGAATCCTGCGTCGGGCATGGATGTGTGTGATGTCCTTAGGTTAGTTAGGTTTAAGTAGTTCTAAGTTCTAGGGGACTAATGACCTCAGATGTTAAGTCACATAGTGCTCAGAGCCATTTGAAGCATTCAGTTTCGTAGGGTTTCTCCTTATGATTTCATTACCTATGTACACACGCAGCTTGCGGGTCGGATAAATTATTGGAAAGTCGTTTACCGCCCAGAGCCCTCTGTCGGTATAGTTTTATTTCATTTTTCAGAACTTAATAGGACGGTTGCTAGCCATTATCCTATGAAAGTATCGTGCCTTGCACAACATGCTGTCTTTCTCCCACCTGTAACTCCGTGAGATCTGTGCTTCTAGTTAATTTAATATTGATAACAAACTCTAAGTGATTTGCAGCTGGAAGGACACCAACAGAATCACCCAAAGTATCAAGTAAGACTTAGACTTATATACTGGCGGAAAACATAGTCCACGCTTTCAGAGGTTCTTAATTCATTCAGTATTTACTGTGGCAATAGCGTATATGGAGTACATTAGATTGTTACATTTAGAGGTCAATAGCATAAGCGGTTCTGAGGTACGAGGTTTCGACCCATGCTAAAACATTCATATTAGTACGTGGTGATCCTCCCCAGGGGGCAGTGCAGGCACTGGATCCGGCTTCCCACATCCAGTTATAACTCTACCGTCCGCTGCTGCTACGCCATAACCTCGAAGCTGGAGGCAGTTTGTAAAATAGAACTATTTTGTTAGAGTGATTATGGTATAAAGCAACTGGGCAGTGTTACCCTCTGGGAGGAATTTTGTTATGTTGACCGTGTTGTACCTAACGGAGGTGGCTTACCGGAAATAAAAGTCAGAATTACGTAAATTTTCGAACAGTAACAAACAATATTTTTGCCTAACTACACTGTTTAAAGAATAAAGAAAACGGTCGCTAGCATAATTAGGCAAGAGAATGATTAACATTCTTATTTAATAAAATAGGTATGAGTAACCTCAACGGACAAACACATCCTATATTTTGCCACACGCAAGTGCAATGAACTCTGACACCTGCACATTTTCACGGTTAAGACTGGAAGCTGACTGAGCAGGACAGACTCTTTGCATAAATATAACAGATAACGGAACACACTATTACTTTCCGGGCTTATTCAAACCGAATAAGTTTTATAACATTACTATTAATATTCACTGCAGAATCATTTTTGGACATAGGTTAAGTATTATTTTTCAAACGTTTTCCTAGCTGACATAAAATTATAAATGTAGTTCACTGCAAAATTATGAACTGGTCACAGGTTAAGTATCTCTCAACTAAATACTATTCTATTTAGAATGAAAGTTAAATGGAATTCACTAACAGGTTACTTCTCACTGTCTTTTCAACAAAGAAATTATTGTTTTCATAAATAGTGGTAAAGGATAACCTGTGGATTTTATTACACTATTAATATACCCTTTCAATAGCCAAAAGAAACAAGTGCTTAGCAAGTATGAGTATATAACTTTCCACAACTGCAATTCACGAATTTTACTGCAGTGAGACACAATGTTGACAAATTCGCAAGAAACTGACTCACGTTTTAAATTTTACTACAGGCAGCACTATGATCATTAACTAAGCAAAACTTTATAAGCCTCAGTTTTAAGAACTTTTAATCTTTAAAAGAAACAGCAAATTCTCTTTATTACCCCAGTCTTCTACTTTCAAGTAAATGATTAAATAGGTGACTTTGAAACTCCAAAAAAACTTTATATTGGACTGTTTCCATCACTGGGAGGCTTTCACAATACTGCATTTACTACTTTCCACAATTTCACTAAATCCACAGTAAATCTGAATACTCCCTTCTTACCAAAGATCAAACAACATTATTTAATTAACTATTTGGCTTTGAGGCTCTCATTTTTTCCACAAACTAGGACACTCGGTAATCTTTGTTCAAATGGAGAGGAACCTGAGAGGTGTAGTGATAGGGAAAAAATCAAAGAAGGTACATGAATTCAGTTATAAGTTACCTTATATTTGAGCACACTAATACATCCAATAAGCTGATCCTTCACTGTACATTATTATAGTATTCCGTTACAGTGATTGCGCAATGTGTTGGCGCAACTGCATGTTGGTAGGTGGATTTGTAGGCAGAATTGCTGGACTCTGTCCCTTCTTGGTGGCGATGATAGATAACAATTCCAGAATAGTTGCAGCTATTTATCCATCCATCCGAGACATTGGTAAGCGGCAGGAAAAGCCTCTCTCGGAACCAGCACAATATACAACTTTTACATGGGCAGTGCAGAGTTTGGTAGCTCGTCCCCGACTGACTCTTTGTTCCACCTTTTCTACGTAGGCCAACCACAATTTGCGCTACACAGTTCCGTTCACGAGGGGAACGACAACACCTTTTACATATGACATAATTAAGAACCCTAAGTGAAGGTCAGCAGTTTACATAACAGCAAACAAATATTTTAAATAAAACAGAACCTTTGCACATATAGACATTTCTATAAAAAAGTTATTTAAACAAAATTACAATTATATGTAGTAAGTTTTGACTCCCTCCAAATGGGACAAAGATTTTAAATGACAGATACACTATATTGCATAGAATCAAATCATGACATCAAAGTTTTTACAAAGAAGAGAGTATACAATTTTGCCTTATCTATTCAATCAAACTCATTTACAGAAGCTCAACGATGTAACATTAAATAAAACAGAAAGGGAAAATAAGTCATTATTGTATTAGAGCTACGGTGTTACACAGTCCATCGTACAGATGGCGAACCACTGTCCTGGAATACGCCTGCTCCACCTGTTCACGTATTTCTGTAAGCGTTGTAGTTTGACGAGTCGCTCGAGTCACTTCTCGTCCCATCACAACCCAGTGGCGTTCGATTGCAGAGAAGTCCGGAGGCCGACCTGTCCAGGAGACTTGCTATATGTCTTGCAGAGCACGTTGAGTTTCACACGTAGTTTATGGATGAGCATTATCCTGTTGCACCAACACATCACCTTCCCTCTACAAGAACGGCAAAATAACGAGTCTAACAACATTCTGCACGTAGCGAACGCTAGTTAGCGTCCCCTCCAGAAACACCAAAGGTGAACAAGAGTTGTACCACATCGCAGCTCAGATCATACTGCCCTGGGAGCGGCCAGTGTGCCTTGGACAAGACAGCACTCAGCAGGTCTACATCGTACGCACAAACGGCCATCACCTGCGTGCATGCAGAATCTGCTTTCATCGCTTAAGACCACGGTGCGGCGTTCCATCTTCCAAGTGATCCTCTGACGGCACCGGTCAAGCTGCGCACGTCGATGCTGTGGTGTGAGTGGTAGTAATCGCTTGGCAACACTTCGTGCGGACACATCTGTACTCACAAGCCCCCGTACCAGTGCCGTGGTATCTGTACGACCTGTCAGTGCTTCCGTTACAATACAACGATCCTGGCGTGGGTCTGTGCTCTGTCCAGAACCTCGTCTACAGGTGTGTGAATGTTCACGTGATCACTGGTAATAGCATCACAACTGACACAGCACTATCCAGCTTGTACGGACTTTCTCCGAAAGGACCATTCCGCCACTGGGAAGGCCGCAGTTTGACCGCGATCAAACTTTTTAGGTGGCTGTAGCAAGCACGAGTGTATCTCCGTGGCATGGTTGCCTGCTTGCTTCACACGTCTACACCACACTGATACTTCTGGGTGTGAGCATTCGCCATGAGATGACAGAGACCGGTGGCGGTCTGGGAGCTGTGCCACTACGCTGTCTGTTGGCGGACGATGGTGAAAGCAGTACATCTACTATTCCAGTGTCATATGGTGTCATCGCATCAAAATACACATTGTCTTTCGATGAGTACTTTTTTTCCTGTATTGCACGTCACCATTAGTACTTTTTTCCCGTATTGCACGTCACCATTATTATTGCAAACACGTTGATTTAAGGAGCAGTAATCAGGTGTCCCCCGCCCCCACCACTCCATGAACCATGGACCTTGACGTTGGTGGGGAGGCTTGCGTGCCTCAACGATACAGATGGCCGTACCGTAGGTGCAACCACAACGGAGGGGTAGCTGTTGAGAGGCCAGACAAACGTGTGGTTCCTGAAGAGGGGCAGCAGCCTTTTCAGTAGTTGCAGGGGCAACAGTCTGGGTGATTGACTGATCTGGCGTTGTAACATTAACCAAAATAGCCTTGCTGTTCTGGTACTGCGAACGGCTGAAAGCAAGGGGAAACTACAGTAGTAAGTTTTCCCGACGACATGCAGCTTCACTGTATGATTAAATGATGATGGCGTCCTCTTGGGTAAAATATTACGGAGGTAAAATAGTCCCCCATTCGGATCTCCGGGCGGGGACTACTCAAGAGGACGTCGTTGTCAGGGGAAATAAAACTGGTGTTCTACAGATCGGAGCGTCGAATGTCGGATCTCTTAATAGGGCAGGTAGGTTAGAAAATTTAAAAAGGGAAATGGATAGGTTAAAGTTAGATATAGTGGGAATTAGTGAAGTTCGGTGGCAGGAAGAACAAGGCTTTTGGTCAGGTGAATACAGGGTTATAAATACAAAATCAAATAGGGGTAATGCAGGAGTATGTTTAATAATGAATAAAAATAGGAGTATGGGTAAGCTACTACAAACAGCACAGTGAACGCATTATTGTGGCCAAGATAGATACGAAGTCCACACATACTACAGTAGTACAAGTTTATATGCCAACTAGCTCTGCAGATGACGAAGAAATTAAAGAAATGTATGATCAAATAAAAGAAATTATTCAGATAGTGAAGGGTAACGAAAATTTAATAGTCATGGCTGACTGGAATTCGGTAGTAGGAAAAGGGAGAGAAGGAAACGTAGTAGGTGAATATGGACTGCGGCTAAGAAATGAAAGAGGAAGCCGCCTGGTAGAATTTTGCGCAGATCATAACTTAATCATAGCTAACACTTGATTCAAGAATCATGAAAGAAGGTTGCTTACATGTAAGAACCCTGGAGATATTAAAAGGTATGAGATAGATTATATAGTGGTAAGACTTCTCTTAGAAGAAAGATTAAGGAAAGGCAAACGTACGTTTCTAGGATTTGTAGACTTAGAGAAAGCTTTTGAAAATGTTGATTGGAATAGTCTCTTTCAAATTCTGAAGGTCGCAGGGGTAAAATACAGCGAGCGAAAGGCTAATTACAATTTGTACAGAAACCAGGTGGCAGTTATTAGAGTCGATGGGTATGAAAGGGAAGCAGTGGTTGGGAAGGGAGTGAGACAGGGTTGTAGCCTATCCCCGATGTTATTCAATCTGTATATTGAGCAAGCAATGAAGGAAACAAAACAAAAGTTCGGAGTAAGTATTAAAATCCATGGAGAAGAAATAAAAACTTTGCAGTTCGACGATGACATTGTAATTCTGTGAGAGACAGCAAAATCCCTGGAAGAGCGGTTGAACGGAATGGACATTGTCTTGAAAGGAGGGTATAAGATGAACATCAACACAAGCAAAACGAGGATAATGCAATGTGGTCAAATTAAGTCGGGTGATGCTGAGGGAATTAGATTAGAAAATGAGACACTTATAGTAGTAAAGGAGTTTTGTTATTTGGGGAGCGAAATAACTGATGATGGTTGAAGTAGAGAGGATATAAAATGTAGACTGGCAATGGCAACAAAAGCGTTTCTGAAGAAGAAAAATTTGTTAACATCGAGAACAGTTTTAAGTGTCAGGATTCGTTTCTGAAAGTATTTGTTTAGCGTGTAGCCATGTATGGAAGTGAAACGTGGACGATAAATAGTTTGGACAAGAAGAGAATAGAAGCTTTCGAAATGTGGCGCTACAGAAGAATGCTCAAGATTAGATGGGTAGATCACGTAACTAATGAGGAAGTATTGAATAGGATTGAGAAGAAGAGAAGTTTGTGGCACAACTTGTCTAGAAGAAGGGATAGGTTGGTAGGACACGTTCTGAGACATCGAGGGATCACCAATTTAGTGTTGGAGGGCAGCGTGGAGGGTAAAAGTCGTTGAGGGAGACCAAGAGATGAATACACTAATGAGATTCAGATGTATGTAGCTTGCAGTAGGTATTGGCAGATAAAGAAGCTTGCACAGGATAGAGTAGCATGGAGAGCTGCATCAAAACAGTCTCAGGACTGAAGACCACAACAACAACAATCAGGTCCTTCCTTTCATAAAAAGTGCGGTTTTGAATAGTAATTATTTCACTGGTGACTTCTGACATCATAACCTATACCTTCTCCTGTAAATAATATTTATGTATTATTAGACACTCATGCAGTAACCTTTCAGTGATGTTTTCGTTAAACGCAAGGATTAATTACATTTTGCTTTTCAGTTGTTGAACGTGTATCCGTTAACCCTTCCATCTTGAAACTGTATTTTGACGCGCAGAAGCATAGCTACCTCCATCTTCTGGCAGCATATAAAAAATTTTACCGTCTGTTCTACACTCCTGGAAATGGAAAAAAGAACACATTGACACCGGTGTGTCAGACCCACCATACTTGCTCCGGACACTGCGAGAGGGCTGTACAAGCAATGATCAGACGCACGGCACAGCGGACACACCAGGAACCGCGGTGTTGGCCGTCGAATGGCGCTAGCTGCGCAGCATTTGTGCACCGCCGCCGTCAGTGTCAGCCAGTTTGCCGTGGCATACGGAACTCCATCGCAGTCTTTAACACTGGTAGCATGCCGCGACAGCGTGGACGTGAACCGTATGTGCGAGACTTTGAGCGAGGGCGTATAGTGGTCATGCGGGAGACCGGGTGGACGTACCGCCGAATTGCTCAACATGTGGGGCGTGAGGTCTCCACAGTACATCGATGTTGTCGCCAGTGGTCGGCGGAAGGTGCACGTGCCCGTCGACCTGGGACCGGACCGCAGCGACGCACGGATGCACGCCAAGACCGTAGGATCCTACGCAGTGCCGTAGGGGACCGCACCGCCACTTGCCAGCAAATTAGGGACACTGTTGCTCCTGGGGTATCGGCGAGGACCATTCGCAACCGTCTCCATGAAGCTGGGCTACGGTCCCGCACACCGTTAGGCCGTCTTCCGCTCACGCCCCAACATCGTGCAGCCCGCCTCCAGTGGTGTCGCGACAGGCGTGAATGGAGGGACGAATGGAGACGTGTCGTCTTCAGCGATGAGAGTCACTTCTGCCTTGGTGCCAATGATGGTCGTATGCGTGTTTGGCGCCGTGCAGGTGAGCGCCACAATCAGGACTGCATACGACCGAGGCACACAGGGCCAACACCCGGCATCATGGTGTGAGGAGCGATCTGCTACACTGGCCGTACACCTCTGGTGATCGTCGAGGGGACACTGAATAGTGCACGGTACATCCAAACCGTCATCGAACCCATCGTTCTACCATTCTTAACCCGGCAAGGGAACTTGCTGTTCCAACAGGACAATGCACGTCCGCATGTATCCCGTGTCACTCAACGTGCTCTAGAAGGTGTACGTCAACTACCCTGGCCAGTAAGATCTCCAGATCTGTCCCCCATTGAGCATGTTTGGGACTGGATGAAGCGTCGTCTCACGCGGTCTGCACGTCCAGCACGAACGCTGGTCCAACTGAGACGCCAGGTGGAAATGGCATGGCAAGCCGTTCCACAGGACTACACCCAGCATCTCTACTATCGTCTCCATGGGAGAATGGCTGCCTGCATTGCTGCGAAAGGTGGATATACACTGTACTAGTGCCGACATTGTGCATGCTCTGTTGCCTGAGACTGAAACTATCAAGAAGTAGAGGAAATATATTCGCAGTTGCAAATATGAACCACCACTGGCTGTGTATTGGGATGATGACAATGAAAATTTGTGCTGGACGGCAACCTGAAACCGGATTTCCCACTTTACGCAAGTGGTTTCCTTAACTGCTTGAGATATCTGTGCATGAATCGTACCAACACCCAGACGTCCATATGCCGTTGTCCTTGCTATCCAGGCCCTCGATTCGCAATAAATATGTCCTTCCTGGATGGGAATATACGTAATGTACGCGTGCACGTTGTGGCACATAGAGGAAAGCACATGTAAGTTTGGGTCTGGTCGTGATTCATGCACTGATAGCTAAAGAGATGAAGGCGACCTTCCGCATAAAGTGGGAAATACGAGTTCGAGTCCCAGCCTGGCATGGATTGCAGTCGGCGTTGTTTCTTTATATAGACAATGGTGGTTCATATGTGTAACTGGGAATACATCTATTGCAGTATTTCCGTTGCTGCCTAGCTTCGTGGGCTGTTTGAACAGAGCTGAGCAGCTGTGGAGACAATTGGCCGCCGAGATTCGTAGGTGCAAAATGTTTTGCAAGATAATGAAAATCGATGACTCATTTTCGGTTCAAAAATTGCCTCCATTGTTGTACACCAGCCTTCGAGGACCAGGACCAGCGCTTCTCTTGCGCTTCCCAACTCTTCACAGTGGTGTTGTCTGTCACTTCTTTCTTCGTCACTTCGATTTGTTTGACTATACTGGAAGAATCTACGCCACCTAGCCATTAAGTCATTTGATGACACATATTCGTTCTACATTTCCAATAACTCAACATGGGTTGCTGCAATGTTGTTCCCCTTCAAATTGAGAAACGAGTCTGCGCCATAACACATCAGTTTATCAGTGGGCTGCGCCAGTTCGGGCTCTTCTAGTGGCTTGCTACGGTTCTGTATCGCAGGGTTTACGTTGTGTACCAAGACCGCAGACATACACATGCAAACAAGTAAAAAATTAACTACTAAACTCTATTTGTTCGAGATGACAATAAAACATTTCTGCTATGCCTCGTAAGTAATCTGAACTACAGAACTGAAATGCTTATTGTAATTGAGGGTATCCCACAGTTTGTGAAAACTGAACTAGGTGCATATTACGTGAACTGAAACCATAAGGCGTTAATTTATTGAGGTATTAGAGCGCGGGATTCCTCCATGTCAGTACTAAAAGGATAAGATTCAGGTATTTCAAGTTGGAGAGCAGCTTATACCTTGGGTCTAAAATCAATATGACCGACACCGAAACTGGGAGTTTGGTTGTAAATGACGAAGAGACAGAAAATACCCTTTGGCTTGTTGATGTTGATTTTGGTATCATTGAAAAGTTAAAGCGACGTACGCAACATATTTACACCCCTCAAGAATGGGCAAACCTAATCCGAAACGCAAAGAAAAACTAGCCGTTCGCTGTGTGCGAAATGCCGAAAGATTAATTTGTTAGTTTAGCTCCATTAACAGGAAAGCTAAGAAAAAGGAGCAGAAACCCTTCTGACATAAGGATGGACTTTCAAAAGGCATCTGTTTTAGTATATCAGGGAAGGTATATAGTCCATGTACGTCTTATATAGAGTGGTATAGGCCTCTACGCTACTACACTAGTGGAACGTTTTATACCGATGACTCACGTTGGTGAAGTGCTGCTTGCCCATTTAAAGAAGGAGTAAGAGAGAGAGAGAGAAAAAAATGGCCGGCCGTTAATTACCAACTAAATAGGGAAACACTGGCTGTGTTCGATCTCCAGATAGCATGCCAACGCTTTGGGTGAGTCCGTACTCTTCCCATAGAGTCATTTCAACTTACAGTGTTGGCGGTGTTGGTGAGAACGTCGCCCCCCCCCCCCCCCCGCCCCGTTGGTTGGGAACTGAACGCCCAGCGACCTCATGAGCGTAGCAGCAGATTTCCCCCGTCTTCTTTCACTCCATAATCACCAATGACGGATATTTTTACGGCGTCCCTCAACCAGTTTGGTCACGTTCTCGGTTCCTTTCAACATTGCACAAACGTATCTGCCTGTGCGAAAGACCAACATCTCATAAGAATGGGCCATGGAGATGTTGAAAGGAGGCAATTATCTCCACATATGCTCATCTCCCGCTTTCTATATACTGAACTCCATGTCCTGTTATTCTGATTCCTCATCTCTACCTCTATGCTGCTGAATATCGTGCGATGCACATTCTACTTTTTACACATTCTCTTGCCATAGTACAGGGTGTACATAAAATCTGAGAACACATTCAATTATTTATTGCACAAGAACCAAACATTGTACAGGTATCCATTTATAATTTTGAAGAGAAACCCTAAAGTTTCTTTTCCATGTATTACACCACAGCGTGGTTTGGTAACACGCCGATAGTGAGCGCTAGTCGCAAACATGGCGAGTTCGGGTGTGGAGCGAGCTTTCTGTGTGTTGGAGTTCGACAAAAACAAGTGTGCTACAGCTGTTCAATGGATATTTAGAATCAAGTACGGTAACAATGAACCAACAAGCAAGATCTGGTGTGATTATCGCCTCTACCACGTGATGCAGCAGAGCACCGGGAGAGAATACGGGAAGCGACTGCCACAGCCGACGATGATATGCTGAGACGGGTATGGCAAGAATTAGATTACGTGTTGCCGACGCCTGCCGTGTCACTCATTGTTCGCATATCGAGTTTGGTTGTAAAAAAAAAAGACTTCAAGAGTTTCTCGTCGAAAAGCAATATGTATGACAGCTGTACAATGTTTAGTTCTTGTGCAATCAATAATTGAAAGTGTTCTCGTACTTTATGTACACCCTGCCTTTATGTCTTACAACTGTTCCGACAACATATTGTGTGAAGTACTAAAAGCTTCCACTTTTCGTAATAAACTCCTGGAAATGGAAAAAAGAACACATTGACACCGGTGTGTCAGACCAACCATACTTGCTCCGGACACTGCGAGAGGGCTGTACAAGCAATGATCACACGCACGGCACCACGGACACACCAGGAACCGCGGTGTTGGCCGTCGAATGGCGCTCGCTGCACAGCATTTGTGCACCGCCGCCGTCAGTGTCAGCCAGTTTGCCGTGGCATACGGAGCTCCATCGCAGTCTTTAACACTGGTAGCATGCCGCGATAGCGTGGACGTGAACCGTATGTGCAGTTGACGGACTTTGAGCGAGGGCGTATAGTGGGCATGCGGGAGGCCGGGTGGACGTACCGCCGAATTGCTCAACACGTGGGGCGTGAGGTCTCCACAGTATATCGATGTTGTCGCCAGTGGTCGGCGGAAGGTGCACGTGCCCGTCGACCTGGGACCGGACCGCAGCGACGCACTGATGCACGCCAAGACCGTAGGATCCTACGCAGTGCCGTAGGGGACCACACCGCCACTTGCCAGCAAATTAGGGACACTGTTGCTCCTGGGGTATCGGCGAGGACCATTCGCAACCGTCTCCATGAAGCTGGGCTACGGTCCCGCACACCGTTAGGCCGTCTTCCGCTCACGCCCCAACATCGTGCAGCCCGCCTCCAGTGGTGTCGCGACAGGCGTGAATGGAGGGACGAATGGAGACGTGTCGTCTTCAGCGATGAGAGTCGCTTCTGCCTTGGTGCCAATGATGGTCGTATGCGTGTTTGGCGCCGTGCAGGTGAGCACCACAATCAGGACTGCATACGACCGAGGCACACAGGACCAACACCCGGCATCATGGTGTGGGGAGCGATCTCCTACACTGGCCGTACACCTCTGGTGATCGTCGAGGGGACACTGAATAGTGCACGGTACATCCAAACCGTCATCGAACCCATCGTTCTACCATTCCTAGACCGGCAAGGGAAATTGCTGTTCCAACAGGACAATGTACGTCCGCATGTATCCCGTGCCACCCAACGTGCTCTAGAAGGTGTAAGTCAACTACTCTGGCCAGCAAGATCTCCGGATCTGTCCCCCATTGAGCATGTTTGGGACTGGATGAAGTGTCGTCTCACGCGGTCTGCACGTCCAGCACAAACGCTGGTCCAACTGAGGCGCCAGGTGGAAATGGCATGGCAAGCCGTTCCACAGGACTACATCCAGCATCTCTACAATCGTCTCCATGGGAGAATAGCAGCCTGCATTGCTGCGAAAGGTGGATATACACTGTACTAGTGCCGACATTGTGCATGCTCTGTTGCCTGTGTCTATGTGCCTGTGGTTCTGTCAGTGTGATCATGTGATGTATCTGACCCCAGGAATGTGTCAATAAAGTTTTCCCTCCCTGGGACAATGAATTCACGGTGTTCTTATTTCAATTTCCAGGAGTGTATTTATACGTGGAATTTAACTCTCAAGCGGTACTTCTACAGCTGTGAGCGCTCTTCTTATCTTACTTATGGATATACCTTTATACTTAATGCTCCGTGAAAGGTGACTGGTTCCACGCCGGTTCTACAGCAAAACAATATATCAGTGGCAGCACCAGTGTCCGAGAAACTTATCAGGGCGACATCTGACCTGAACGCTTGATTATGCAGGTGAACCGTTTGCGGTGTGCTGTGTGCTGCTCGTACATTACGCTCGAGGTGTTCCCCGTTACGCAGGCCGGCGTCTGACCACGCCCTCTGCCTGCGGCGGGTTCTGAGGTCACGCCAGCCGCAGCACAGACCGCTGGCTCTCTGACACACCACAGGTGGTGGGCGACGCAGCACCGTGCACGGAATATGTAAGGCTGGCCATTCCGCTAGGAACGACGCAAGAAGCACCCTTACTGACTGCACTGGCAATAAGCTCAGAATCCTATAGGGGATGATGGGAAAATTAAGCAAATTAACACGTAGCCATTTAAGACGCGAACCAGACTTGGGATAATAAATCGAATGGATCAAAACCCGTAAAAGTTGAGCTTTTCTTAACAACACATGAATGATATCATTGTAATGGTACTTGAATTAGGCAACCATTACGGCAGCTCACCTGAATCTCTCGATACCAGCAATATTCTACTGTATTTCTGTAAAGTAGTTAACATATTTCTGAGACAACATTCAGACTTGGTTTCATTAATGTAGAGGTACTCTGATACATCGATATGTTTATATTGCAATGATATTATTCTTATGTGTATTCTTTCTTTTGTCACTATGATCTTTGTCATACTTGTAACTCGGATTTTTGGGCGCGTACGCGATTATTATTTAGTAGTTAGAGAGTTGGACCTTGAGAAGGTGAAGTCTTGGACGTCATGCTGGAAAGACGCATATTGCATTCAGCTCATAAAATGTGAACTTTAACAGTGAGGAAGATGTTTTCAAGTATGTTTTGTATTGTGAAGTGATGTTTTGTGTGTTACGTGATATTGCAACAAAAGCAATAAAAAGGAAGTGTAACTTAAATTCGGAGTGTTGATTATTGTTTTACATCACCATTGTGCTAACTTTCAAAGGTTTATTCTTCAAGAATGGTTTGTGAAACGCATCTACAAAACTTTTGAATATAGCAGAATAAAACCTAGGCCTCTATGAATCCGAGCTTGGAATCATCATCACCTAGATTTTCGACGATTGAGCCATGATTTTACAACGAGACCAGCGTGGGAAACACGAAAAGATGAGTGCCTAGTTTATTCATTATTACGAAGGCTATCCACAAAGTGCATTACGTTTTCGTTTGTGTCCTTTAGGGGCCGGGCTAGCGCGGCCATCTGGGTGTCATGGCATTCCGCCGCTCAGTCGGCATCCTGCCGTGCTAGTGAGAGGTTCCTGCTGTACTCCGTTGAGTTACTGTGACGGTTTGAAATGTCAGCGTTAATTGAAAATGCCGTGAAGTGTGAAGTGCGTGCTGTAATAAGGTTTCTGACTGCAGAAAACTGTACACCGATAGAAATCTATCGGCAGCTTTGTGAAGTGTATCGGGACAACATAATCACTGAAGGTGGAGTGCGTCAATGGGTCATAAACTTTAAAAATGGCCGAACTAACGTTCACGACGAAGAGCGAAGTGGAAGACCCAGCATAGTGACTGCCGAACTTGTCGAAAAAGTCGATGCCGCGGTCCGTGAAAACCGTAATTTCACAATAACGGAACTCTTTATGAGTTTTCCACAAATTTCACGAAGTTTGTTGCACGAAATCATTACCGAAAAGCTTGGTTACCACAAGTTTTGTGCCAGATGGATGTAAAAATCTTGACAGAGATTTACAAAAATCATCGAATGGCTGCAGCGTTAACGTTTTTGGACGCTTACGAGAAAGATGGCGACTCATTACTCGATCGCATCGTTACTGGTGACGAAATGTGGGTTAAGTACGTGAACTGCGAGACAAAATTGCAGTAAATGCAGTGGTGGCACACAAATTCCCCCCAAAAACCCAAGAAATACATGCAGACAAGGCAAGGAAGGTGATGGCGACTATCTTTTGGGCCAGAAAAGGTGTGATTTTTGCGGATTTCCTGGAAAGAGGCATTAAATAAACTCTCAAAGGTATTGCCAAACTCTGCGCACCTTCAGAAAAGCAATAAAGAACGAGCGCAGGGGAAAGTTGGGCTCAAAGATCTTGCTGATTCACGACAACGCCTGGGCCCACACGGCAAACGCCACTCGTGAAGTTCTCGAATCTTTTAAGTGGGAGTTGTTTCCTCATCCGCCGTACAGTCCCGACCTGGCACCGAGCGACTTCCACGTATTCCCAGAATGAAGAAGTGGTTGGCTGTGCAGCGTTTGGATGACGACGCACAGCTTCAAGAAGAGGTAACCACGTGGTTGAAGGCGAAGGCGGGCGAATTTTACGACGAAGGAATTTCCAAGCTCGTCCATCGCTACGATAAGTGCCTTAATTTAAATGGCAACTATGTAGAAAAGTAGTATTTAAGTGTGGCTTTCATCTGTATATAATAAAAAAATTTCCAATACTTTATTGATTTTTAATTCCAAAAAGTAATGTACTTTGTGGATAGCTCTCGTACATGAAATAACTTTATTATCTGTGCTCTAATGACACCTGCCACGTAATAACTTTGTTGTTGCCCGAAAATGCAGTATTTAGCAGCGTGAGCAACACAACAATCATTATTAAATTTTGACCTTTGTTGTGGTAGGGTTGTTAGACCATGAGGGAGGCCTGAAGCAAATTCATGAAAGGCACCCAGAGGGTTTTCAGTGTTGGACAGGCATACACACTGCGCAACACAACTAGAGGATCACTTTTTTTGAAACACTGTAATTATCTACCGTTGCGATGCGGAAGTTTACAGACTTAAAAATGCCAAAACTTCCTCTGTAATGGCGCAAAAGGGTGGTGGCCATCGTCGTCACCCTCGGACTGGACGACGCTTTAAGCAGCGAGGTGTCGACACATGCGAAAATAAAGGCCGCAGCTCAGAAATCCATATGAGGTGGTGTAAGGTGGGTTACTGATGTCACAAGGACACCAAATTTCACCACACCAAACTTCACCACCTGTCCAACGCCCCCGTGCACGTGTACGCGATACCCTCGTTTTAGCCCTTCTTTTGACGCCTCTACAATGGAGGTAAGAAGTGCGGTACCCGGCGTTGAAATCACGCACGCGGTTTTCTTACGGGTAGCCGAGGAAATCATTTCAGCTCATCGCCGCTTAGAATCGGCACGAAAGGCCTCAGGGGGTGGCGCATCAGTAAAACCACCCATTCCCTTGGGGTGTCGATGTCCACACATTTCGTGGTCATAAACGAGAGTTCGCAGCGCGATGGGAAATAGGACGGCGTTCTTGACAACCTCTGTAACTGCTGACACTCCCGATTGATTCAACCCGTCTCTGAGGACATCGTGGAGCTGCACACCCATTAAATTTGATCTGACCCCTTTGGATTGCATCGCGACGGCGGATTTCGTTCTCGTATACAGGGTGGAACCACCAGTGATCGTCGACAGACATTCGATGGACTTTGAACGTAATCCGAAGGAGCTAAAAGTGTTCGTGCCTTCATGCCTTTTCTGCCCTCTTGTTTCGCACCCTTCTGTAGCGTCTTCCTGATGCAATAATTTACCAACCGCCGTATCTATTCTAGAAATTTATTTCATTTCACGAACTACTAATTGCTACCAGTTTCGGCATAAAATAAAATAAAATAAATTTCTACAATACATACGGCTGTTGGTAAATTATTCCATCAAGAAGTTCATGTAAGCCGCCGTCCCACGATCCATAATGGATCAACGAAGAGTTCTGTAGCGTGCTCATGGAAGGGTGCAACATCGACATCTGCGTGAGTAAATTAGCAAAGCCGACCGGAGTGGCCGGGCGGTTCTAGGCACTTCAGTCTGGAAGTGCACGACCGCTACGGCCACAGGTGCGAATCCTGCCTTGGGCATGGATGTGTGTCATGTCCTTAGGTTAGTTAGGTTTAAGTAGTTCTAGGGGACTGATGGCCACAGATGCTAAGTCCCATAGTGCTCAGAGCCATTTGAACCATTTCAAATTGGCAAAGGGTCGTCCTAAGTCGCCCCCAACTCGGCAACGTCCTCAGTGACACCCGCACACATTTGTTGAGCGCTTTAAGAATGTATCTGTTCACAGACTTCCACACCTATTCAGTTGAACTGGCGTTCCGCTGCTGTCCTAGCGTCTGCTTGTGTGCATGTGGATTGCAGGGAGTGTGAAAGGGATCGGCTGCTCTCAGGTACTACACCGGCAGCGGAGCGTCCACTTAGCTGAATGGGTGTCCAAGTCTGTGTACAGATACATTTTTAAAGCGCTCAGAAAAAGTGTGCGGGTGCCACTGAGGATGTTGCCGAATTGGAAGTGTCTTAGAACGACCCTTTGCTAGTTTACTCAGTCATATGTCAATGTTGCACCCTTCCATGATCGCGCTACAGAAAGGCGCGAAATAGGAGGGCTGAAAAACCATAAACAGTTTCAGATGCTCCCGATTACGTTCAAATTCGGTCGTAAGATTTGTATGGTCCCTAGAGACTCCACCCTGTATACCAGAGATAACGTGGGTCAGATCACTTTAAGTGACGCTTCAGCCCTACTATGTCCTTAGAGAAATGCTGCATCGTCCCTGGAGTGTCAGCAGTGTCGAACGTTGTCGAGTACGTAGTCCTGTTGCTCATTGCGCTGCGAGCTATCGTTTTCGACGGCGAAATACACAGACGGAAAACAATTACAGCACCAAAAAATAATTAACGTTAAGTAATGCAATTTCTGGAATGCATCTGGAAATTGGAAATTTGTGGTAAGGTCTTATGGGACCAAACTGATGAGGTTATCGGTCCCTAAGCTTACACACTGCTTAATCTAAAAAAAAAAAAATGTGTACGAAATCTTATGGGACTTAACTGCTAAGGTCATCAGCCCATAAGCTTGCACACTATTTAACCCAAATTACCCTAAGGACAAACACACACACCCATGCCCGAGGGAGGATTATGAATCACCTCGAAGGGAACGATCTATTGACACGTAATCAGCATGGCTTCAGAAAACATCGCTCTTGTGCAACGCAGCTAGCTATTTATTCTCACGGAGTAATGGCCGCTATCGACAGGTTGATACCGTATTTCTAGATTTCCGAAAAGCTTTTGGCACCGTTCCTCACAAGCGACTTCTAATCAAGCTGCGGGTCTATGGGGTATTGTCTCAGTTGTGCGACTGGATTCCTGATTTCCTGTCAGGAAGATCGCAGCTTGTAGTAATAGACGGCAAATCATCGAGTAAAACTGAAGTGATATCAGGTGTTCTCCAGGGAAGCGTCCTGGGACCTCTGCTGTTCCTGATCTATATAAATGACCTGGGTGACAATCTGAGCAGTTCTCTTAGGTTGTTCGCAGATGATGCTTTAATTTACCGTCTAGTAAGGGCATCCGAAGACCAGTATCAGTTGCAAAGCGATTTAGAAAAGATTGCTGTATGGTGTGGCAGGTGGCAGTTGACGCTAAATAACGAAAAGTGTGAGGTGATCCACATGAGTTCCAAAAGAAATCCGTTGGAATTCGATTACTCGATAAATAGTACAATTCTCAACGCTGTCAATTCAACTAAGTACCTGGGTGTTAAAATTACGAACAACTTCAGTTGGAAAGACCACATACATAATATTGTGGGGAAGGCGAGCCAAAGGTTGCGTTTCATTGGCAGGACACTTAGAAGATGCAACAAGTCCACTAAAGAGACAGCTTACACTACACTCGTTCGTCCTCTGTTAGAATATAGCTGCGCGGTGTGGGATCCTTACCAGGTGGGATTGACGGAGGACATCGAAAGGGTGCAAAAAAGGGCAGCTCGTTTTGTATTATCACGTTATAGGGGAGAGAGTGTGGCAGATATGATACACGAGTTGGGATGGAAGTCATTACAGCATAGACGTTTTTCGTCGCGGCAAGACCTTTTTACGAAATTTCAGTCACCAACTTTCTCTTCCGAATGCGAAAATATTTTGTTGAGCCCAACCTACATAGATAGGAATGATCATCAAAATAAAATAAGAGAAATCAGAGCTCGAACAGAAAGGTTTAGGTGTTCGTTTTTCCCGCGCGCTGTTAGGGAGTGGAATAGTAGAGAGATAGTATGATTGTGGTTCGATGAACCCTCTGCCAAGCACTTAAATGTGAATTGCAGAGTAGCCATGTAGATGTAGATGTAGAACCTCCGCCGGGACCAGCCCCATAGTGCATGACTGCAGTGCCTTAGACCGCTCTGCTAATCCCGCGCGGCACTTAATCTAACTTATACTAACTTGCGCTCAGGACAACACACACACCCATGCCCGAGGGAGGACTCAAATTTCCGAAGAGGGGAGCCGCGCAAACCACGAGGTGCCCTACACCGCGCCGCTACCCCGAGCGGCACGAATGCATTTGTCTAGGTAATATACCGGGTGATCCAAAAGTCAGTATAAATTTGAAAACTGAATAAATGACGGAATAATGAAGATAGAGAGGTACAAATTGACACACATGCTTGGAATGTCATGGGGTTTTATTAGAACCAAAAAATTACAAAAGTTCAAAAAATGCCCGACAGTTGGCGCTTCATCTGATCAGAATAGCAATAATTAGCATAACAGAGCAAGACAACAGCAAAGATGATGTTCTTTACAGGAAATGTTCAATATGTTCACTATCACACTATCATTCGTCAACAATAGCTTTAGTCGTGGAATAATGTTGTGAATAGCACGGTAAAGCATGTCCGGAGTAATGGTGAGGCAATGGCGTCGGATGTTGTCTTTCAGCATCCCTAGAGATGTTGTTCAATCACGATACACTTGCGACTTCAGGTAACCCCAAAGCCAATAATCGCATGGACTGAGGTCTGCTTACTTGGGAGGCCATGCATGACGAAAGTGGCGACTGAGCACACGATCATCACCAAACGACGCGCGGAAGACATCTTTCACGCGTCTAGCAATATGGGGTGGAGCGCCATCCTGCATAAACATCGTACGTTCCAGCAGGGGTTTATCAGCCAGGCTGGCGATGATGCGATTCTGTAACGTGTCGACGTACCTCTCACCAGTCGAGGTAGCACTTTGCTGTAGAGCGTCATCCGTCGGAGATTTTGTGAACTTTTTTTTTGTTCTAATAAAACACCATGTCATACTAAGCATGTGTGTCAATTTTTATCTCTCTATCTACAGTATTCCGTGGTTTATTAAGTCTTCAAATTTCTACTGACTTTTTGATCACCCTATATTTAAGTGATTAATGTCGCAAGACGACAAGATAATGTGAGTGCGTGATAAGCCCTGGCAAGTGTAAACTGCTGGTACATTAATAACCGGTGTAACCGCCAGAATATAAAATGCAAGCCTGCGTACGTGCATGCATTGTATTGTCTAGGTGCCGGACGATAGTATAAATGGGACGGAGTTCCATGTGGTTTCACTTGTTTGGTCAATACGCGGACAGTTAATGTTGGTTATGGATGGAGCTGGAGTCCTCGTACGATGATGTACCATATGGGCTCTATTAGAGACAGGTCTGGTGACCAAGAGGGCCAAGGCAACTTGTCAACACTATGTACAGCATGTTGGGTTACAACGGTGACATGTGGCAGAGCATTATCCTACTGGAAAGTACCCCCTGTGATGCTGTTCATGAATGACAGCACGATCAGTAGATTCACCAGACTGACAAACAAATTTGCAGTCAGGGTGCATGGGATAACCTTAAGAGTGCTCTCCCTGTGATACGAAATCGCACCTCAGACCATAACTTCTGGTGTAAGTTCAGTGTCTAACCACTTCGTAACAGTTCGTTGTGTGACTGTGGTGCCAACTGCTGTTGCAGACGGAGTACGATGCGCCACAGCCATACACCGAACACGATGGTCTCCCCGCTCTGCCACGTGGCCGTTCGGAGCTCGGTCTTCTAGCTACCTTGTATTCTCGTGACCACCGTTGCCAGCAGTTATGTACAGTGGCTACATTCCTACCAAGACTTTCTGCAAAATCGCAAAAGGAACATCAAGCTTTTCGTAGCCCCATTATATGACCTCATTCAGGCTCAGTGATGTTTTGATAATGACGTCTTATTCGTCTTAAAGGCATTCATGACTAACATCAGCTCAAAACGTTCAGTCTCAAACGTAAGTAACGCACACGATCGTTACGGTGAGTGTTTAAATCAAACCTGATTTGCAGTCTCATAGTGCTGGTAATAGAACCACTCTTACGTGACTGGTGCGTAATCTGAATGGACATCATCTTTCAGATGAAGAAATGCGCCTACTTAGTTCCGTTAATGTTGCACAACTCCTTCTTGGTGTTGCGTTTTCTTCCGCCAATGTATGTAAATGAACGCGACAAGTGACGGTGTGGTTTAATTGACGTACGTTACGCCATCTCCTTGGCCTTTTCGCTTCGATTCTGAGCGGCGGTGCGTCTGAACTGTTCTGATCGGTCAACAATAAGAAAACGGCGCGGTTTGAAATATGAGCGTTGCGGCTGTACCTCCATCGCAGAATCGTCAAAATAAGGGGCGGAATGTGGATAAGAGGGGTTGTGGCGATATTCACCTCGTGTAACGCGTCCACAGTGGCGTTGGGCAGCTGGTGAAATTAGGAGCAAATGTGACTGCAATAAGCCACTGTTCACGTCGTATCATCTGAGCTGCGGTCTTTGTTCCGCATGTGTCGACGCCTCACTGTTTGCAGCGTCGCCGAGACAGAGGGTGACATCGTAGAGCGCCACGCTTTTGCATCGTTACTGAGGAAGCTTGTAGTTACCGCTGAGCCCATTATTCAAATTCTGTCTTACACTAGGAGACAATTAGTCGTTTTCAAAGGACGTAATCCTTTAATTATGTGCGTAAGGTAGTATGGAGCCTGATGCTATTACTTCGAAGTTTGTAATACGGCCAACTTATTCTATGAACCGTAGTTCCTTTCGAAAATGTGAATGACTGTGGCATGACCTCCATGGCGTGTGTCTACCGCTTTCTCAAGATTTCCATTTTCAGTGAAGAAGCAGAACGGTGCACTGCAGCCATTTTGTAGAGCTTGTCTTGATTACGAAACTGGCTTGTTATTTACCTCCGACGGGCTTATAATAATAATAACGTTTATGCTATGGGCCACCCATGAACCATGGACCTTGCCGTCAGTGGGGAGTGTTGCGTGCCTCAGCGATACAGATACCCGTACCGTAGGTACAACCACAACGGAGGGGTATCTGTTGAGAGACCAGACAAACGTGTGGTTCCTGAAGAGGGGCAGCAGCCTTTTCAATAGTTGCAGGGGCAACATTATGGATGACTGACTGATCTGGCATTGTAACACTAACCAAAACGACCTTGGTGTGCTGGTACTGCGAACGGCTGAAAGCAAGGGGAAACTACAGCCATAATTTCTCCCGAGGGCGGCATGCAGCTTTACTGTATGGTTAAATGATAATGGAGTCCTCTTGGATAAAATATTCCGGAGATAAACTAGTCCTCCATTCGTATCTCCGGGAGGGAACTACTCAAGAGGACGTTGTTATCAGGAGAATGAAAACTGGCGTTCTACGGGTCGGAGCGTGGAATGTCAGATCCCTTAATCGGGCAGGTAGGTTAGAAAATTTAAAAAGGGATTTGGATAGGTTAAAGGTAGACATAGTGGGAATTAGTGCAGTTCGGTGGCAGGAGGCACAAGACTTCTGATCAGGTGAGTACATGGTTATAAATACAAAATCAGATAAGGGTAATGCAGGAGTAGCTTTAATAATAAATAAAAAAATAGGATTGCGGGTAAGCTACTACAAACAGCATAGTGAACGCATTATTGTGGCCAAGATAGACACGAAACCCATGCCAACTACAGTAGTAAAAGTCTATATGCCAACTAGCTCTGCAGATGTAGAAGAAATTGATGAAATGTATGATGAGATAAAAGATATTATTCAGATAGTGAAGGGAGACGAAAATTTAATAGTCATAGGTGACTGGAATTCGATAGTAGGAAAAGGAAGACAAGGAAACGTAGTAGGTGGGTATGGAATGGGGGTAAGGAATGAAAGAGGAAGACGCCTGGTAGAATTTTGCACAGAGCATATCTTAATCATAGCTAACACTTGGTTGAAGAATCATAAAAGAAGGTTGTATACGTGGAAGAAGCCTGGAGATACTGACAGGTTTCAGATAGATTATATAATGTTAAGACAGAGATTTAGGAACCAGGTTTTAAATTGTAAGACATTTCCAGGGGCAGATGTGGACTCTGACCACAATCTATTGGTTATGACATGTAGATTAAAACTGAAGAAACTGCCAAAATGTGGGAATTTAAGGAGATGGGACCTGGATAAACTGAAAGAACCAGAGGTTGTACAGAGTTTCAGTGAGAGCATAAGGGAACAATTGACAGGAATGGGGGAAAGAAATACAGTAGAAGAAGAATGGGTAGCTTTGAGAGATGAAGTAGTGGAGGCAGCAGAGGACCTAGTAGGTAAAAAGACGAAGGCTAGTAGAAATCCTTGGGTAACAGAAGAAATATTGAATTTAATTGATGAAAGGAGAAAATATAAAAATGCAGTAAATGAAGCAGGCAAAAAGGAATACAAACGTCTCAAAAACGAGATCGACAGGAAGTGAAAAATGGCTAAGCAGGGATGGCTAGAGGACAAATGTAAGGATGTAGAGGCTTATCTCACTAGGGGTAAGATAGATACTACCTACAGGAAAATTAAAGAGACCTTTGGAGAAAAGAGAACGACTTGCATGAATATCAAGAGCTCAGTTGGAAACCCAGTTCTAATCAAAGAAGGGAAAGCAGAAAGGTGGAAGGAGTATATAGAGGGTCTATACAAGAGCGATGTTCATGAGGACAATATTATGGAAATGGATGTAAATGAAGATAAAATGGGAGATATGATTCTGCGTGAAGAGCACTGGAAGATCTAAGTCGAGACAAGGCCCCCTGAGTAGACAACATTCCATTAGAACTACTGATAGCCTTGGGAGAGTAAGCCCTGACAAAACTCTACCATCTCGTGAGCAAGATGTATGAGACAGGCGAAACACCCTCAGACTTCAAGAAGAATATAATAATTCCAGTCCCAAAAAAAGCAGGTGTTGACAGATGTGAAAATTACCGAATTATCAGTTTAACAAGTCACAGCTGCAAAATACTAACTCGAATTATTTACAGACGAATGGAAAAACTCGTAGGAGCCGATCTCGGGGAACATCAGTTTGGATTCCGTCGAAATGATGCAACACCTGAGCAGTACCGACCCTACGTCTTATCTTAGAAAATAGATTAAGGAAAGGAAAAATCTATGACTCTAGCATTTGTAAACTCAGAGAAAGCGTTTGACAATACTGACTGGAATACTGTCTTTCCAATTCTTAAGGTGGCAGGGGTAAAATACAGGAAGTGAAAGGCTATTTACAATTTGTACAGAAACCAGGTGGCAGTTATAAGATTCGAGGGGCATGAAAGGGAAGCAGTGGTTAATAAAGCAGTGAGACAGTGTTGTAGCCTATCCCCGATGTTATTCAATCTGTATATTGAGCAATCAGTAAAGGAAACAAAAGAAAAATTCGGAGTAGGTATTAAAATCCATGGACAAGAAATAAAAACTTTGAGGTTCGCCGATGACATTGTAATTCTGTCAGAGACAGCGAAGGACCTGGAAGCGCAGCTCAACGGAATGGATAGTGTCTTGAAAGGAGGATATAAGATGAACATCAACAAAAGCAAAACGAGGATAATGGAATGTAGTCGAGTTAAGTCGGGTGATGCTGAGGGCATTCGATGAGAAAATGCGACACTTAAAAAGGAGTTTTGCTATTTGGGAGTAAAATAACTGATGATGGTCGAAGGAGAGAGGATATAAAATGTAGACTGGCAATGGCAAGGAAAGCGTTCCTGAACAAGAGAAATTTGTTAACATCGAGTATAGATTTAAGTGTCAGCAAGTCGTTTCTGAAAGTATTTGTATGAAGTGTAGCGATGTATGGAAGTGAAACGTGGACGATAAATAGTTTAGACAACAAGAGAATAGAAGCTTTCGAAATATGGTGCTACACAAGAATGTTGAAGATTAGGTGGGTAGATTACGAAACTAATGAGGAGGTACTGAATAAAATTGATGAGAAGAGAAGTTTGTGGCACAACTTGACCAGACGAAGGGATCGGTTGGTAGGACATGTTCTGAGGCATCAAGGGATCGCAAATTTAGCCATGGAGGGCAGTGTGGAGGGTAAAAATCGTAGAGGGAGACCAAGAGATGAATACACTAAGCAGATACAGAAGGATGTAGGTTGCGGTAGGTACTGGGAGATGAAGAAGCTTGCGCAGGATAGAGTAGGATGGAGAGCTGCATCAAACCAGTCTCTGGACATAGGACCACAACAACAACAATGCTATGGTATTACTGAGAGCAGAGATATTTTATTGTTAATGTTGTTATAAAGAAGACGAGACGTTCTGACAAAAACTGAAATGATCTGCGAAGCTGGTGTTGGTGATCAGTCATTAAAAAGGTGATACCAGACCATGTATCGTTAATAAAGCTTATCGTTGCAATGCTGGCGTGCATACAAAAAGATCTAATCATAGTTTGTAAATCATTCGAAGATAAAGAAGGCAGTTTCTATTATTGATCATGCAAATCTGCATATTTACTATGTGATCAAAAGTTTCCGGACACTTGGCTGAAAATGACTTACAAGCTCGTGGCCCCATCGATCGTTAATGCTGGAATTCAATATGGTGTTGGCCCTCCCTTAGCCTTGATGACAGCTTCCTGTCTCGCAGGCATACGTTCAATAAAGCGCTGGAAGGTTTCTTGGGGAATGTCAGCCCACTCTCCACGGAGTGCTGCACTGAGGAGAGGTGTCGATGTCGGTCGGTGAGGCCTGGCACAAAGTCGGCATTCCAAAACATCACAAATGTGTTCAGTGTTATTCAGGTCAGGACTCTGTGCAGACCAGTTCATTACAGGGATGTTATGGTCGTGTAACCACATCGCCATAGGTCGTGCATTATGAAAAGGTGCTCGATCGTGTTGAAAGATGCAGTCGCTATCCCAGAATTGCTCTGCAACAATGGGAAGCAAGATGGTGCTTAAAACATCGATGTAGGGCTGTGCTGTGATAGTGCCACGCAAAACAACAAGAGCGCAAGCCCCCTACATGAAAAACACGACCACACCGTAACACCACCGCCTCCGAATTTTACTGTATCACTACACACGCTCGCAGCTGACATTAACCGGACATTCGCCGTACCCTCACACTGCCATCTGATCACATTGTGTAGCGAGATTCGTCACTCCATACAACGTTTTTCCACTCTTTAATCGTCCAAAGTTTTCGCTCAGTACAACAAGCGAGGCGTCGTTTGGCATTTACCGGCGTGACGTGTGGCTTATGGGCAGCCGCTCGATCATGAAATCCAAGTTTTCTTAGCACCCGCCTAACTGTCATAATACTTGCCGTGGATCCTGATACAGTTTAGAATTCGTGTGTGATGGTCTAGATAGATGTCTGCGTATTACACATTATGACCCTCTTCAATTGTCGGCGGTCTCTGTCAGTCAACAGACGAGGTCGGCCTGTTCTCTTTTGTGCTCTACGTGTCCCTTAACGTTTCCACTTCACTATCACATCGGAAAGAGTGGACCTAGGTATGTTTAGGAGTGTGAAAATCTTAGCGTACAGACGTATGAGACACGTGACATCCAATCACCTGACCAGATTCGAAATCCGTGAGTTCCACGAAGCGCTCCATTCTGTTCGCTCGCGAGGTTCTGATATGGAGCAGTTGGCAGTAAGTGGCAGCACATTGCACCTAATGTGAAAAACGTATGCTTTTGGGGTGTCAGGATACTTTTGATCACATATTGTAGGTTGTTACAACCAGGGCATATCAGTTGCACAATCTTATCAAGACTTCCAAATTCTGACAATGGAAAATCCAGGATGGAATGTAACAATACGAGAGAGGGAAAGTTGCTACTCACCACATAGCGGAGATGCTGAGCCGCGATAGGCACAATAAAAGGGTTCATACAATCATAGCTTTCGGCCATTAAGGCCTTTGTCAGCTGTAGACACACATACACACACGAACACACACACTCACGCAAGCGCAACTTGCACACTCAAATTCTGAAATAGAGAAATGCGGGTTAGGACACGGTAGACATGATGACGTTCTTTACAATAGGAACATTTCCATGTTTAAAGTATATACTGTCGTAAAACATACAACCGTGAAGACATACCGCACCTTCTCTCAAAGCGTGAGTCTATGCCCGAGGCTAGGACAGAAGAAAAAAAGAATGAATAAGGGAGTCAAGATCCCTCGCTAAAGAAGCTAGAATCACTTGTTTCATAGACTGTTGTGTCGTTCCATCTGTGGATCTATCGGTTGTCCATTTAATTTAGAAAAAAAAGGGGTGTCACAGGTTCTATTTGTTTTCAATGTCATACAAGCAAATAATTTAGGTTATTTGGTTCCTTCCTCTGTAGTTTCCTATGCTGAAATTAATGGTGATGTTTTAATTTAATTTACTATAGTCAATATTTATAGTTTCAGGATTTTCTGAGAAATCAGCAATGTAGTTAATTTGGCTGCTGTTACACCTCACATAGGGAGATTACATGGGAACGAGCGCGGTGTACCACGATGCGTGCTGTCCGCGACGGACACAGCGTTTCAAATACAGACAAAGTATCATATCAAAAATGATTTAGAAAGAAGATTCCTTTCAAGACAACAACGACTTAAAAGACTCTTTGTTGATTCTTTGTTATTTTGAACTACATGAGACTTCGTGGAATATGTCGTATGTGTGTGCACGAGGAATATGTTGAACTTCCGTGGAAGATATAGATTTCCTCATATTATATTAGAACAAATAAGCCCTCGGTCACAAATATTAAGTCAAAATTGACTAGGTTGCGACGCTACTATGAGGGTCGTCTTCAGAATTAAACCAACTGTTGAAAAACATAATTGGTATATAAGACATTAATAAGTAAAGTGTGTACTGACTGGAAAGAGATGCAGTGCTTACAAGTCACATTCTAAAAAAATCTAAGCCGGAAAGGCGACGTTATAGCAATATGCTGCATACCGAAAAGAAGGAGCGTAGATTAGATGTTTTAGAGGAATTGGAGATTTTCAAACATTTATCTCGTCACGATGGCCTCATTCTCAATGAACAGCTGCAGCTGCGAAATAAAAACTTTTTCCACTGTATAAATCCGTTGTTTGATCTTTGATTCAGAGTTTCTCATGCAGTTTGCCGAAATGTTATTTCCCTGATACGTCTTTGCTGTTTTCTTGTATGTTATAACTGACTTTTTTTACGTTACAAAATGTATCTCTGTTAAAAGCAGATAAATACGTAACTTCATAGTATTATTATTAGTGCTTACGTTATGCCTGAATCAGCTTCATTGCAATTTCATGTGTCCAATTTTGAATATACAGTAGACTAATTGTTTCTGCGGTTACTAGGTGGCGCTCGTAGCAACACCATGTTTACTTGCCCACACTTTCTAACGTGGGCACCTCAGTTTTGTTGCAACCCGTGTTCACTCAGGCACGAGCAGCCCTTAGCGGCTCGCCATCTTATCTTATCTGCAACTTTTTATTACGTCGCTTTTCCGGCTTAGATTTTTTATGAATGTGACTTGTAATTACTGCATCTCTTTCCAGTCAGTAACACTTTAGTTATTAATAACTTATACACCCATTATGTTTTAGTTAGTTTAATTCTGAAGACGACGCTTATAGTAGCGTCGCAACCTGGTCAATTTTGACTAAATATTTGTGACCGAGGGCTTATTTGTTGTAACATAATTCTGACACCGTCACTGAACGTTAGCAGCTAAGTTCAAAGATTTCCTCATATGTTCAAGACGTTTTAAGTACTTTCATGTAAACCCAGTTTTCTTTCAAACTTCATTAATTTCGTTCAGGTTCTGGAACTTTAAATAAACATTATTTTTAGGTAATGTGGTAACATTTTGTTTCAATTTTTGATGATTTATAACAAAACTGCAATGTTCATAGTCAATGAACGAGATTTTTCATTTATGTGCTTCTGCCAGAAGAACGAGGCACCACGAGAAAGTTGATACCTCACGAGGGCAACACAGGCCAGCACTGTCGCTGCCAGACTCAGCGACGGTTGAGACACATCGGCGTAAGACAGGCCCTCGAGAGTTTCCATACGCCGACGCTGCTGACGGCGCCCGCGAGAAATACGGACCCTGCAACGAACTTGTGACGTCACACTAGTCGGCTCGTCCGCCACACATGGCGAACGCTCGGCTGCATGCAGGGCCCACGGCATTCGTCTGAAACGGTTACTCGCTCCCCACCGGAGACAGCTGCTGGCAATCGTAAGACCTGTATTGTCACGTGCTGTGACGTACGCAGCACGGCCTGTCTTTCTCGTGGGCTTCGCTTGCTGAAGTGCGGCTCAGTCCACTCTGCCATCATTGCCGAAGGCGACAGTATCGTCTCACTACAGAGCCAGCAGCGAATGAGCTGTGTTAGACAATTGTGCACTGAGAGAAAAGACTATTATTATCCACTTTATCAAGTGATACGGTAATGTTCAGTGACAGTAACAAAAACGAGTTCGAGTCTCGGTCCGGCACACAGTTTTAATCTGCCAGGAAGTTTCATATCAGTGCACACTCCGCTGCAGAGTGAAAATCTCATTCTGTATACATAAACAGTTTCGTGGACATGGATTCTTTCAAACTTAAATATTTCATCTTGTTCAAATTTCAACAAAGTGATGTAATATTTTGTGTTGCTGTAGTATCTACTCGGCCTCCACCTAAAGTCAGTCTGAGAACCCGTCACAGCGCCGACGAGTGTTTTTTCGTTCGGCACAAATCTGAGTATTGTTGAAGTCTTCAATCCGAAGACTGGTTTTACGCAGCTCTCCATTCTAGTTTATCTCGTGCAAGCCTCTTCATCTCTACATAACTATTGTAGCCTACATCCAATTGAATGTGTTTACTTCAGTCAATTCTTGGTTTCCCTCCACAATTTTTGCCACCATCACGTCTTTCCTTTACTAAAATGACGATTCACTGATGTCGAAGGGTGTGTTCTATCAACCGGTCGTTTTAGGCAAATTGAGCTTTAAATGCTTTTTTTCCCAGTTCTGGTCAGTACTTTATGATCAGTTATTCGATCTACCCATCTAATTTTCTGCATTCTTCTGCGGCACCAAATTTCAAATGCAACTATTCTCTTAGTCTCTTAGCTGTTTATCGTCCAGGTTTCACAATTGTTCATAAAAGGCACTTATGTCGTCACAATAGTACGAATTTTCTGTTTGATATTTGTTCCATGTTGACAAAAATATAGCGTATATTTTAATACACAATTATATAATAATTTCACAAAACGAAGGTAGCAAATATCTACAAAGTTTAAGAAGACCGTATTGCTTTTAGTGATATGTGTATTACAGGTTAATTTCATTTCTCTAGAACCGAAAGGTCTGCTGTGAAGATCAAGTTTAACTCGGACCGTAACAAAATGGCTCTGAGCGCTATGGGACTTAACTTCTGAGGTCATCATTCCCCTAGAACTTACAACTACTTAAACCTAACTAACCTAAGGAAATCACACACATCCATGCCCGAGGCAGGATTCGAACCTGCGACCGTAGCGGTCGCGCGGTTCCAGACTGGAACGCCTAGAACCGCTCAGCCACCCCGACCGGCAAAGACAATAAGACTTCCGTGGGAAAGCTATAAGGAACAGATGATAAATACGTGCCACAGGAGTATTGAAACTGATGGAAAGGCCATAGATAACAAAATACTTCTATTTACCGTCCACAGTGAATCAGTCTACTTTCATTACCTCTTTGTATTTTTTTTTTCTTTTTCATTTCTTCACTTCACTCGAACTTGTTTTATATATTTATTCATCCAATCCATTACAGATTTTTCGTCTCAGCTAACATTCTTATTATTCATCAAATAAAACGAACAAGTGTCCATTCTGATTCTTGTGTCTCTTTTCCTTCTCCTGTCTCATTTCTCTTTTACGTCTGCGTCACCAGTTTGTAAGTCACTGTAACCTGCGTTGCAGACAGTACTGGTTCATTACACCAAATATTAAGGCTACTCGCCATAGACTTTGAAACTCAAATGTGGAAAGATTGTCTACTACTAAGGACCTGTAAGAGGTGAAGAATAGAGCCTAAAGTCCTACCCTCAACGAGGTCATTAGGGACGAAACCGAAATTCATTTATTGGACTGCGACCGGTAAGGTAAGCGACAGCGTTAATTTTGAGAAATCTCCCCAGCTTTCGTATTAAGCGATTTACGGAAACCATGAAAACCCAAATCTCAGTGGTCTGACAGCGATCGTGAACTCCTCTCCAAATGTGAGGCAACATGCCGTGAGACCTCGCTCCGTGAACCTGTGTGGCCGAAAATATTCTTCGATTCAGCTCTTCTAAACTGATTCATGGAACTTCAGATTTAAGTTTTCATCTGATATGTAATGTATTGCTATATTTGTGTGGAAAGACTCTAAAAATATTCAAGAAGACTGTTTCCTTGGTTTTTGATTATTCTTTAGCGTTATTCTCTTCTGAGACAGTAGTTTTTGGTCCACATGTTTCGTAGATACAGGTATATTTATTTTCATCATACAACTTTACAAGCAGTGAACGGTCTTTCTTCTCAAATTGCTTGTAGTGTGGAAAGAAATCAACAGGCGCTGCCAAACGGCAATAGGAAACATAGGAAACATTTCACATTTTGACTGCTTACAGCGTCAAATTTTCACATGAAGGCAGAACATGGAACTATTATTTTTTCAGCATATTCTTTGAGTGCACGGATTAATGAACATACATACTATGTTACAGCAGCCTGATATGTATACAGCCCAACTTCAGCTCTCGAAACACCGTCAGTTAACTTATAGCCACCTGGTATATGCCAAATCCATGCGAATTTTTATTCCACTTTTCATGCAGATCACACCTTGATGGTGTTTACGCTTCAGGGTGCTGAACATAAGTCTTATAAAATGAAATCGGACGAGTGACGCGATAGTTATTGCTTACCTACGAAACTTATTGTACTGTCTTGACTCGATACTATGTAATGAGCATTGTTTTCGGTTTGAAGCTGATGGACGTTGTGCGGTAACTGGATTAAAGAATATCCCCATGATCGATTCAAATGTGGAATTTGTTCCCCTTAATGGCAGTCTGCAGGTGAATACCTTGAGGGTTTCTCTTTACAGGTCATCCGTTCTTCCTCCTTCCATTCTTGCCCCAACTGTGGCAAATTAGGCGATCGTATCGCATTTTTGGCCGGAGACCCCACCCGCCCGCCTAAGTGTTTTTATTTGACGCCTCTTCTGCGACTTGCGCGTCGATGGTGATGAAATCTTGAGGAGACCAATATAATATCCAGTCTGTGGCTGGATATAAACTCCGACCCGCTCTGTAGTCAAACCCATTTCGTTCGACAGTGGTGATATATTAATATTCAACATACCTTGTTCAATCTGAAATGGTGTACTGCCTCTAATCACTACCGCGACGAAGGGACGTGGAACCTCAACCTCCGTTCATTTTCTTTTGAAATACATGCGCACTATCACGTGACAAACGCGGAACATCCGTAATAAAAACCATGGGGGAAAATTATCCGGTGACGTTCCTCATTTACGAACCACTGAGTTAAGAATTAGACTGCTGGAACGGCCACCAGAAAAAGAACTGATGTATATTCCAGAAATACTTGTAAACTCGCAGGCTAAGTTACTTCCGGACAGTCACACACTTTACGAGTGGCCTTCAGTAAGTAATACGACACAATTTTTTCCTCGGCCAATTTCTGCTGAAAAAATGCGAAATTTGTTGTGGGATAACGTGGAATGTTGTCACTTCAGCCGCTGTAGTTTCATGAAGCTACGATAGTTGGTGGCGCTATACAAAGTCTTCACTGAGTTTCTATCAGTGGAAAATTGTAGCGTAGCAGATATTCATAGACGACTGCAGAATGTCTACGGAGACCTGGCAGTGAACAAAAGCACTCTGAGTCGTTGGGAGAGGCGTCTGTCACCATCGCGCAAACATGTCCGATCTGCCGTATGCTCGGCAGGCAGACACAATTGTTACCCCTACAGTGTTGGAACGTGCGGACTCTTTCATTCGAGGTGGTCGACGGATCACAATCTACCACCTCACTGCTGAACTGGTCGTCTCTGTTCGTGGTTCTGACACATTCGTCCATCAGATGGAGTATTCAAAGGCATGAGCCCACTGGGTTCCCCACCGCCTATTAGAAGACCGTAAAGAGCAACGAAGGACCATCTGTGCGGAATCGCTTGCGCGTTACGAGGTTGGTAATGATTACTTTTTGTCAAACATTGTCACAAGCGATTAAAAATGGGTTCATAACTTCGACTGGAAACAAAACGGCAGTCCATGGGGTGGCACCACATCATCTCTCCTCCGAAGAGAAAATTCAAAGCCGCACCCTCAATCGGTAAAGTTGTAAGGTGGATATAATTTCGCACCTCACAAGACGCCATCCACATACTTTGCCATGATCTACAATCACAACTAAGTATCATGTGTTAGGTTGTACATCGTATATATGAATATACAAGGTGTTACAAAAAGGTACGGCCAAACTTTCAGGAAACATTCCTCACAAAGAAAGAAAGAAAATATGTTACGTGGATATGTGTCCGGAAACGCTTACTTTCCATGTTAGAGCTCATTTTATTACTTCTCATCAAATGGCATTAATCATGGAATGGAAACACACAGCAACAGAACGTACCAGCGTGACATCAAACAGTTTGTTGCAGGAAATGATCAAAATGTCCTCCGTTAGCGAGGATACATGTATCCACCCTCCGTAGCATGGAATCCCTGATGCGCTGATGCACCGCTGGAAAATGGCGTATTGTATCACAGCCGTCCACAATACGAGCACGAAGAGTCTCTACATTTGGTACCGGGGTTGCGTAGACAAGAGCTTTCAAATGCCCCGATAAATGAAAGTCAAGAGGGTTGAGGTCAGGAGTGCGTGGAGGCCATGGAATTGGTCCACCTCTACAAATCCATCGGTCACCGAATCTGCTGTCGAGAAGCGTACGAACACTTCGACTGAAATGTGCAGGAGCTCCATCGTGCATGAACCACCGTATGAAATCGTGATAACGTGCTCCATTGAGCGTAGGTGAAAGAACATGGGGCCCAATCAACACATCATCAACAATGCCTGCCCAAACGTTCACAGAAAATGTGTGTTGATAACGTGATTGCACAATTGCGTGCAGATTCTCGTCAGCCCACACATGTTGATTGTGAAAATTTACAATTTGATCACGTTGGAATGAAGCCTCACCCGTAAAGAGAACATTTGCACTGAAATGAGGATTGACACATTGTTGGATGAACCGTTCTCAGAAGTGTACCCGTGGAGGCCAATCAGATGCTGATAGTGCCTGCACACGCTGTACATGGTACGGAAACAACTGGTTCTCCCATAGCACTCTCCATACAGTGACGTGGTTAACGTTACCTTGTACAGGATCAACTTCTCTGACGCTGACATTAGGGTTACCTTCAACTGCACGAAGAATTGCCTCGTCCATTGCAGGTGTCCTCGTCGTTCTAGGTCTTCCCCAGTTGCGAGTCATAGGTTGGAATGTTCCGTGCTCCCTAAGACGCCGATCAATTGCTTCGAACGTCTTCCTGTCGGGACACCTTCGTTCTGGAAATCTGTCTCGATACAAACGTATCGCGCCACGGCTATTGCCCCGTGCTAATCCATACATCAATTGGGCATCTGCCAACTCCGCATTTGTAAACATTGCACTGACTGCAAAACCAAGTTCGTGATGAACACTAACCTGTCGATGCTAGTACTGTAGAGCAATGAGTCGCATGTCAACACAAGGACCGAAGTCAACATTACCTTCCTTCAATTGGGCCAACTGACGGTGAGTTGAGGAAATACAGTATGTACTGACGAAACTTAAATGAGCTCTAACATGGAAATTAAGCCTTTCCGGACACGTCTCCACTTAACATCTTTCCTTCATTTGTGTGTGAGGAATGTTCCCTGAAAGTTTGGCCGTACCTTTTTGTAATATCGTGTATAAAGGAGAGTAACATCGTCACGTACGCCTTGTAAATAATTGTCAACGGTTATTGCATGAAAGGTGATGGAGTGTCTTTATTATCATACTAGTAGAGGTCGGAACGCCAGTGGAGATGAAACGGTAGGCAGGACTCAAGTGGTGGGTGCAAGGCTCGCACAAGTGTCGGTCCTGCTTTAACACAGAAAGTAGCAAGTCGGACGTCGTGGCACCTGAGCTCTGGAGCACAATAGGGTGACGGCCGGCCGCTACCGTAGTAGGGCCAGAAGGATAACAGGATAATACTTCCGAACTCTGCAAGTCTTGGACGTAGGTGAGAGGAACGAAGAAGCGGCATGTCGGTAACCGTGCACGCTGGGCTATTTCCAAGGATATTTACTCAGAAGCGTACCATTGTACGAGTATAGGTTTTTCCTCGCAGACTTTCTGCGCTGGACGACAAAAGACTAAAATATGGTTGGTCGGCGTTCGGAAGAATCTGTAGAGAGGGAGAATATTCCGTGGTTTCAAGAATATGATTCGTTTTCAGAATTACGAGGGTGGGGAGCCGAGCCTTGGTGAGAGGCCAGCAGTGGAGAGACGAGGCCTTCCGTTGTGAGCGCCCGTGTGTGACTGTCGCTCGATATCAGCTTTGTTGGTACAGACGTACTTGCTGTTCTTGCTCTTAGGAGAGTTTATAGTTAGATCAGTTAGGAACGGTACCGTTGCGAACCTATACGACTCTGGACTTGACCTTCAGGTTGGAAGTCTTCGTTGAGTACGCAATGTTGAGTAATTGAGAGCACTTCCTCTGACTATACTTACGTTGAGACGTTATCTGAACTACGACCTTGTGCCTAGGAGTTTGCTTCGGCTTATTAGAGCTATAAAGCTAAACAGCTGTGATCACGTTAGTGTATTTCCACTGATGTGAAACACCACTGCAGATCATCTATGAAAGTAGTGTCTTCTAGTGTTTGGTACGGAGACGATGTCATCCATTTGGCGTTATTGATATTAGATCGCGCTGTCATAATGAGGGGCAGAGTTGGGCAATTGACTAGCAATTTTACTAAGGAAATGTAAACTTTGTGATATAAAAGTTTTTCTTAATCTACAATAAATATATAAGCAGGGACAACGTTTATCATTTAGTGGTATTAGTTACCTTAATCATTCACTTATGTTTAGATTGTACGCTACTGGCCATTAAAATGGCTACACCAAGAAGAAATACAGATGATAAACAGGTATTCATTGGACAAATATATTATACTACAACTGACATGTGATTACATTTTCACGCAATTTGGGTGCATAGATCATGAGAAATCAGTACCCATAACAACCACCTCTGGCCATAATAACGGCGTTGATACGCCAGGGATTTGAGTCAAACAGAGCTTGGATGGCGTGTATAGGTACAGCTGCCCATGCAACTTCAACACGATACCACAGTTCATCAAGAGTAGTGACTGGCGTATTGTGACGAGCCAGTTGCTTGGCCACAATTGACCAGAAGTTTTCAGTTGGTGAGAGGTATGGAGAACGTACTGGCCAGGGTAGCAGTCGAACATTTTCTGTATCCAGAAAGGCCCGTACAGGACCTGCAGCATGCGGTCGTGCATTATCCTGCTGAAATGTAGGGTTTCGCAGGCATCGAACGAAGGGTAGAGCCACTGTTCAAAGTGTCGTCAATGCGAACAAGAGGTGACCCAGACGTGTAACCAATGGCACCCCATACCATCACGCCGGGTGATACGCCAGTATGGCGATGACGAATACACGCTTCCAATGTGCGTTTAACGCAGTGTCGCCAAACACGGATGCGGCCATCACGATGCTGTAAACAGAACCTGGATTCATCCGAAAAAAATGACGTTTTGCCATTCGTGCATCCAGGTTCATCGTCGAGTACACCATCGCAGGTGCTCCTGTCTCTGATGCAGCGTGAATTGCCCCCTCTGTTTATTGATTGGATAGCCACTGAATTGCTATTTATTTATTTACTAGGATAATAATAATTATTAAAAGGGGGCAATTTTATTTAAGCATTGATTTTACTCTTCCGATTGTTGCGAGTCAGCGATAGTGCAATGATGCTCGCTTTGGAGAATACACATTATATAAGAATTATTTGGTCCAGGAAACACTTTTGCGATCACGGTTTCGATTTAGACGGTATTCGCGTAATTGTACTGATTAAAAGTTATCGTTTCCGAAACACACAGGTTCGATTAAAGCTGTGTGCACTTCTGCGCGTAAAATGAAAATGTTCATAACACGTCGCGTAACAAAAAGAAACATGCGAATCACAACTGTGATCAAACGAAGAAAATATATGATAACATAAATGGTCTTCACTGTTATTCAGGGCAGGGTCAGACCAGACCCTGCAATTCTTAGTTATAGGAAATCACAAAGCGTTACACCTTCGAGATATTTGGTTTGCATAAACTGTATTTACCTTCACTCTCTCTCTCCATTTTACAGCCTTTATACCTTCACATCGATTAAGGAACTTTTCCTTCTCTACCGACCAGTACGAGAACAAAATTCAGACTCTACAAAATGTCTTACATCGAATTATTACATGCTTAACCTTTAACAATCATATATAATTTCGTAGTACAAACAATGCTAATTTACTCCGTGCACTAGAAAGTCTCTGATACACACAGCACAAAAATGAAAATAATAAAATTATAATTAAATTTTTAATATCATGAATGCTTCTTTAAATCATGAAAATAAGGTTTTACATCGTCGTAATATTAATTTTCATCGTTGTAGCACTACATTGCCCCCTTTGGATGTACAGTCACACTTGTTTGACTGGACATCCAAGCAGGCTTATTTTCCTTGTCTGTTCTGTTCAAAGTTCACTGTGTTCTTTCACTGGGAAGCATGTGCTTTGTTTACTTTTGAGTCTCAGGGATTTTGAGTTACGCTCCCCCATCCGGGCAAAGGCCAAAGGGAAATACCCCGGAAAACCCACGACGGAGCGAGCACATCTTCCACGCCCTCTTTTTTAATTTTCAACATTTGAATATTCACTTCGTATGATATTTAATAATGGTACAATTTCATGATAGTACTGCTGGTGACGACGGCTGGCGACTTGGTGTACTGCAACACCGATGTCTCGCCCCATCAGGTAAGTCTGCGATGGACTGCGATGACGTGGCAGGGATGACGGACGATGTCGCTGCAATATGCTGCCCTCACCGACACGTGTGCTCAGCATCCCAGCATACAGTCACATGCAATTCAAACAGCGGTGTCAGTTCCTTAAAATAACTTCTAAATCACATTATATTTCATTTACTCTTTCACTCAACAAGAATAATGTGTTTTTGCTTTTTTTCCTGTGAGCTGTTCGACTGTTTGTGAGTTCTTTATCATGATGCAAGTCCATTCGTCCTTCCGACGTAACTGACTATCTGCAATTAAAGGTTCATGTAATCACGTTCCAACATTGATACAGTTCTGCAACGGGTTTAATGATATAGTCAGTAGCAGTTCCCAACACTGTTACGACTCACCATTGTTGCTGACTGATGGATAAAAACACTTGCTCTTGACTTTTAGTTTGCCTGGAATGTTACGTCCACGCATGTAGTCCCAATAAACACTCTGAATATTTGGCATTACTAAACACTCGTAGCACAAAATTTGAAAACGAAATCATGGTAACACAACACACTCATTGAGCGCCCAGTTTTGTGTTAAATCCCACTCTTTCGCTAGTGAAATAAAGTTCGTAAGCGTAGAGGATAATGTTCACAGGAAGTCTTTGTTCATAGGTCATCTGTGATATATTTACTCTGGCAAAGGCCAATGGGAAAAACCCACTGATTCCATTTTCTGCTAACAGTCATTGGATCTCGACCAACGCGAGCAGCAATGTCGCGAAACGATAAACCACAATCGCGAGAGGCTACAATCCGACCTTTATCAAAGTCGGAAACGTGATGGTACTCATTTCTCCTCCTAACACGAGGCACCAAAACAACGTTTGACCTGGCAACGCCGGTAAACTGCTGTTTGTGTATGAGAACTCGCTTGGAAACCTTCCTCATGTCAGCTCGTTGTAGGTGTCGCCACCGTTGCCAAACTTGTGTGAGTGCTCTGAAAAGCTAATCACTTCCATATCACAGCATCTTCTTCGTGTCGGTTAAATTTAGCGTCTGTAGCACGTCATCTTCGTGGTGTAGCAATTTTAATGGCCAGCCAGTAGTGTAATTCGTAGAATTATGAGATCGTAAGATCTGGTTCAAGGGGTAGTCAGACAGGGCCAAGTCATCATTTTAGCTTTTATTATTTTCCGTTGCGGATATTCTTTTTACACCCTCCTCGAGTAGCATCTTGGAAAGCCATGGCGACGGTCTTCTGAAACTGTTTGATGCCCTCTCTCACGGTGCAACGAAAAACTCCCAAGTGTATTGTGGTGCCCTCAGGAAATTGAAGAAAAGACTTTAACGTGTTCGTTGACACATAAATGGAAACGGAGCTCTCCTTCTCTGTGACAACGCAAGACCTAACACAAGTGTGCGCAGCGCAAAGGAGCTCACGAAGCTTCATTGGACTGTCCTTCCTCATGCACACTATAGCCTTGATCTCACACCTTCCGAATTCCATCCGTGTGGCCCAATGAAGCACGTACCCCGCGTGGAGCAGTAAGTCAATGATGGGGAGGTTGTTGATGTAGCCATACGTCGGCTCTGACGTCAACCAGTGGAGTGGTTCCATACAGGCCCTCCCAGTAAGGTGACATAACACCGCTGCTTTGAAACGAAATTATGTTGAAGAGTAGGATTTTGTACCTAAAAGATTGGAGAATAATATGGTGTGTTGGCATCCTGAATAAAACGAACCTGCTTTCAGAACAAAATTGTGTTGCGTTACTTTTTGAGCGCCCCTCGTATTCAAATTCTTACTTACTTTCTTCACTGTTTCGTGAATTTCAGAGTGTCACTGAATTGAAACTGGCGTGTGTACTGGTGTCCGCTGTTCGGAGTTGACCCCCCGAAATCTGTACGGTAAGTGCTGCACCTGCCATTGGAAAATGAGCCACTGGGTACAGGGCGTGTTGTTCTGCAGCATCAGATATAGCGTGGGCCAACTAGCGCACAGATAGAAAGGCCAGGCAGCCTCCCGCGGCGGTGTGTGGTGTTGACGGCATGGGGGGCGGGGGGGGGGGGGGGGAGGGTCAGTCGGACAGGCCTCGTGTCTGTTGTCGACCCGCCGCTGCTCCTAGCGACGCCGTGTTACGGTTATCACGCTGTCCCGTTTCCAAACCCGAGACAGGGTCAATCACGGCCTTGGCGTAACGGCTGTCAAATTCTTTTTTGTTTCGCTGGAACTGTCGGTCAACACTGTGTGGCAACGACGGCGGCAGAACAATAGCGTTCTTTGTAGACAGCCTTCACATTACTCGAGCTGTGATTACAGTGGTCGCCAAACTTTTTTGCGCAAGAGCCAGTACTGACTTTGTGGGACTGCCCTCGGGCCGCATACGTACCATTCTTATAACTAATTGGTAATCCACATAAATTACTACGTTATGAACCTTCAGTAGACTATCTGTAGTAATGGTGTCATTAGTTGGCCCCCGGCCATCAAGCTCGTTAAAAGTCAACACCATTCTCAACACTTCGTGTAGGCTGTTTTCTGTTTCAGATTGCTGCCACCCTCAGCGACTACAACGTTATGGTACTGTAAAGTGCCTGATGAAGTCTGTGCAAACGGATGATTAACTGATCAATAACAGTTCAAAAAATGGTTGAAATGGCTCTGACCACTATGGGACTTAACATCTGAGGTCATCACTCCCCTAGAACTTAGAACTACTTAAACCTAACTAACCTAAGGACATCACACACATCCATGGCCAAGACAGAATTCGAGCCTGCGACCGTAGCACTCTCACGGTTCCGGACTGAAGCACCTAGAACCCCTAGGACACCGCGGCCGGCCTTAATAACAGTAATTGTCCTTACATTTAAATGCATAATTCAGTACATGACATTTTTGTGGTGTCACCGCCAGACACCACACTTGCTAGGTGGTAGCCTTTAAGTCGGCCGCGGTCCGGTAGTATACGTCGGACCCGCGTGTTGCCACTATCAGTGATTGCAGACCGAGCGCCGCCACACGGCAGGTCTAGAGACACCTCCTAGCACTCGCCCTAGTTGTACAGCCGACTTTGCTAGCGATGGTTCACTGACAAAATACGCTCACATTTGCCGAGACGATAGTTAGCATAGCCTTCAGCTACGTTATTTGCTACGACCTAGCAAGGCCCCATTATCAGCTATTATTGATATCATGAATCATGTACCGTCAAGACCGACATTCGTAATTAATGGATAAAAGTTAAGTATTCAACCAGCTACGACCGTTGTTTCTAAATTCTAAGTTCCTTCCCCTGTTCCAGACCTCACTCCAGTCTGCGTAAGCTAAAACGCGTGCCTTTCGGCCTCCTCTAGTAACACGGTGTTGGCTCTCCTGCCATCCACAACGATTTTCACACATACTTATTAAATGTTTACTGCCGCAGTAGTCATTACATTGTATTACGACATTAAACGTTTACTGCCGTTGTAGTCATTACATTGTATTACGACAATCTTAATTTAATTTCATATTGACTTTTGCAAGTACACTACGAAGGAACTACCCGAATGGGACGGAACTGCTACAGGTGACGTACATCATGTACGGATAAACAAATCATGTTGTTGCTGTTGTGGTCTTCAGTCCTGAGACTGGTTTGATGCAGCTCTCCATGCTACCCTATCCTGTGCAGCTTCTTCATCTCCCAGTACCTACTGCAACCTACATCCTTCCGAATCTGCTTAGTGTATTCATCTCTTGGTCTCCCTCTACGATTTTTACCCTCCACGCTGCCCTCCAATACTAAATTGGTGATCCCTTGATGCCTCAGAACATGTCCTACCAACCGATCCCTTCTTCTGGTCAAGATGTGCCACAAACTTCTCTTGTACCCAATCCTACTCAATACTTCCTCATTAGTTATGTGATCTACTCATCTGATCTTCAGCATTCTTCTATAGTACCACATTTCGAAAGCTTCTATTCACTTCTTGTCCAAACTATTTAACGTCCACGTTTCACTTCCAGACATGGCTACACTCCAAACAAATACTGTCAGAAACGACTTCCTGACACTTAAACCTATACTCGATGTTAACAAACTACTCTTCTTCAGAAATTCTTTCTTTGCCATTGCTAGCCTACATTTTATATCCTCTCTACTTCGACCATCATCAGTTATTTTCCTCCCCAAATAGCAAAACTCCTTTATTACTTTAAGTATCTCATTTCCTAATCTAATTCCCTCAGCATCACCATTAGTTTCAGAAAAATTGGATGATTTATTCAAGTGTAAGACCTTCATAAATTGAGATGTCAGTAGCGCGTTGGCCCGCCTCTGGCCTTTATGCAAGCATGCAAGCTGGCATGGATTGAAGGATGGAAATGGAAATGAAGTCCCTTGCTTCTTGACAGAGGGTAGGGGAAGGTTGCGCGAGACCGGCATCGCCGTACGAGGCGAGGTCTTAATGGAGGTGGTTTGCCGTTGTCTTCCACCGACCGTAATGGGGACGAATGATTATGATGAAGACGACACAACAACAACCGGTCATCTCAGGGCAAGTGAAAATCCCCGACACCGCCGGGAATCGAACTCAGGGCCCCGTTCTTTTTTTTTTCATTTTGTTCGCTTTAGTTCGTTGTATCTGCTCGGAGCGGACGTCGTAAGACATCCATTTAAGTTCTTTGTTGATCTGTTAACTCAGTTTTTTTATTACTGCGGGCACGTTACCCTCTGACCGAACACGCTGAGCTACCGTGCCGGCTCGTGCTCAGGAAGCGAGAACGCTACCGCGAGACCACGAGCTGCGGACACGGATTGATGGATATCGTGCCAAATTCTGTCCAACTGGCGCATTCACTCGTCGAAATCGGGAGCTCGTTGGAGCGCCCTGCCCATAATACTTCAATCATTCTCAGATGTGGAGAGATCGGGCGACATGGTTGGCAAACGTAGGGTTTGGCATGCACGTAGACAAGCTTTAGAAATTGTCGTCGTGGGCGGGCGGGAATTATCTTGCTGAAATGTAAGCCCAGGGCCGGCCGGGGTGGCCGAGCGGTTCTAGGCGCTACAGTCTGGAACCGCGCGACCGCTACGGTTGCAGGTTCGAATCCTGCCTCGGGCATGGATGTGTGATGTCCTTAGGGTAGTTAGGTTTAATTAGTTCTAGGGGACTTAGAAGTTAAGTCCCATAGTGCTCAGAGCCATTTTTTTGGAAGTCCAAGATGGCTTGACCTGATAGGCAATAAAACTGGGCGCAGAGTATCGTCGACGTGGACATGCAGTTGTGCTGTAAGGGCTCCAGCGATGGCAACCATAGAGGACCTGCAATAAAATGAAATGACACCCCAGACCATCATAGCTGACTATAGGGCCGAATGGCGGGAGACTGGTCGGTGTCCAACCGTTGTCTGGGGCGTCTTCAGGCATGTCTTCGCCTGGAATCTTATTGCCTGTAGTATAATTGTCCCCAGTAATGACTCTTGCTGTAAAATGAGCCCCGATGACCAATGAAGATGTGTTTGGAGTCGGCTCGGACAACGGTGGGATATCAAACTGACTGTCGCCTGCCCTACATCTCGACAACCAGTACTGACGGCCTGGGGTGCTATTTTTTGGACCTCTTTGGTTGTCATTCACGACACTCTTACAACACAAATGTGCGTCGGCGATATCCTACGTCCTACTTTGTTGCCCTTCATGGCAAGGCAGCCTGAGCTTAGATTTCAGCACAATAATTCCTGCTCACTCACGGCTAGAGTTTTGTCCTGTTTCTCTTCGTGCTTGCCAAACACTCCCTTGGATAGAAAGGTCACCGAATCTCTCCCCTGTTGAGAACGGTTGGAGTATTGTGGGCAGGGCGCTCCTACCAGCCCGGGATTTTCGCGATCTAATGTGCCAGGTGGACACAAATTTTACGTGACATCTCTCAATAAGACATCAGTAAATCAATGACAAGCCGAATAAATGCTTGCGTAATGGCCAGATTTGGACAAACATATTACTGACTTGCTCAGTTTGTGAAGCTCTTTCTCTTGAATAAATCTTCCAATTTTTCTGAAACTATAATCATTTGTTTATCCGTGCATGTACATCACATCTAGCTGTTTCCATCTCATTCGGGGAATTCCTTCGTGGTGAGTCGACTTGCTTTTCTTTACCCTAAGTAAAGAAACGAAGTTACATTATATTATGTGTATCTTCTACTGCGATTATGTGAATTACAGTTCATCTTAAACTGACTTTTATTGTCAGCAATAAAATCATTATGGAGTAAATATGCAGTTAAATATACGTAATAATTTCAGTGTGCTTAAACAGACCGTACCGCCGGCCAGGGTGGCCGAGCGGTTCTGGGCACTACAGTCTGGAACCGTGTGACCGCTACGGTCGCAGGTTCGAATCCTGCCTCGGGCATAGATGTTTAAGTATTTCTAAGTTCTAGGGGACTGATGACCTTAGAAGTTAAGTCCCATAGTGCTTAGAACCATTTGCACCATTTTTATCACCCTACTGTTTTATAAGCATTCAAAAATGGTTCAAATGGCTCTGAGCACTATGCGACTTAACTTCTGAGGTCATCAGTCGCCTAGAACTTAGAACTACTTAAACCTAACTAACCTAAGGACATCACACACATCCATGCCCGAGGCAGGATTCGAACCTGCGACCGTAGCAGTCCCGCGGTTCCGGACTGAGCGCCTGAACCGCCAGACCACCGCGGCCGGCTATAAGCATTCCTCTTTGTAGACTGATTGTAAGTTATTTTTACGGTATCCTAGGAACGAACTGAAGTCTTGAACTGCTCTATTTACGACAGAACCTGTATGTTCATTCTGTTGCACGTCCCTATCGACTGCTACATCCAGATATATACCTGTATATACAGTGTGAGTTACTAACTATTGACAGCTAGAATAACTCCGAAAGTATGATAGGAGCTGAAACGTTTGTGAGACTAAAGATGGATCGGACGACGGGGCCCATAATGTGACGCTGTTTTTTTCTTTCTAGTAGGAATCGCGTCAGTGATATTAAGGTCAACTTTGTTTTTTGTAAATTGGATGCTACAGTTTCGTACTTATTTTCTGATAGCGGCTATCGAGACGAATTCAATGATGTCTAGCACTAAGGTCTTTGAAGGTTAACGAAGGTCAAAAAGGTGGCATGAACGTCCATTTACAGAAGGTGTTCGAAGTGATGACCATTGGTATCAATGCAGTTCTGCAATCTTCTTATCTTCGATTGAGTGGTATTCCTTATCACATCGGCACTTATAGAAGCACATGATCTGACAATTCTCTCCCGCATATCTTCAGGTGTAGTTGGAACGTCTTTATAGACAAAGTCTTTTGCGAATTCGCACAAGAAAAAATCAAGAGCCGTCAAGTCTGGCGAACGAGCTGGCTACGTCACATCTCCTCCGCGTCCAGTCCAACGATTCGGGAATTGTCTCTGTAACCCATTTCTAGCCATCAGCGAAAAATGTGCCTGACACCCATCGTGCTGATACCACATACTGTCGGAGTTATTCTTGATGGAAATACGAGGGTCTCTCCAAAAGAAATGCACACAATTTTTTTTAAAATCCATCATTTATTCTACATCTTTGAAAGTTTTACAGTGTGTAGATACATCCTTTAGGAACAATATTTTCATTTCTCCACATAATTTCCATCCCTCTCAACTGCCTTACGCCATCTTGGAACCAGCGCCTGTATACCTGCACAGTAAAATTCTGGACCAACCTGTTGGAACCACTGTTTGGCAACATGCACAAGGGAGTCATCATCTTAAAACCTTGTTCCACGAAGAGAGTCTTTCAGTTTCCCAAAGAGATGTCAGTGACATGGATCCAGGTCAGGACTGCAAGGTGGGTGTTTCAGTGTTGTCCATCCGAGTTTTGTGATCGCTTCCATGGTTTTTTGACTGATATGTGTCCATGCATTGTCGTGCAACAGAAAAACTTCCTGATTTTGCCGATGTGGTTGTAAGGTGTCAGGCAAATCCAACACCTCCCATGAAAACCCTGACATGATAAGCAAATCCAGTAGTATGTCACATAGCTCCGAATAAATCGTGACATTAAATTAATCAAAGTAATAAGAGTAACGAGTGAGCAAATGGAATACCACAGACTAACACAAGAATGCCTAAATGCATGTCGTACCTTCCCACCGTGAGACCGACGCAGTTCCGAGGGGAGAAACGAGAACGGAAGCCGAGAGCAGAACCGTGTGAAGCTAGAAGGCCCTACGATAAGGGACGGACTGGACACCCACGTCGCCAGCCTACCTCCAAGACTACCACCCGCACGTTTTAGTGTGAGACTTTTTCGCCCATGTTAAAAACTAGAGCACTCTAGAAAAACAGTATAGATCTTACGTTAACGCTAAAAGGACCACACCAGCTGCTGGTTTTAGCGTGAGACTTTTTCGCGTCCCTGTTACGTTACAAACTTTAAAAACATTGTCCCACGACGAAAAGTATAACGTTTCTCATTGGATAGACAGAATTTTTTTAGGCGGAGGTTAAGGTTAACATTGAGACCCTGATTGGTCAGATGAAAACACAGCCAGATAGTTTTTTTTTTAAACCAACTTCGGTAAATTGTAGTAAGGAGAAGTTGGGAGAGTTAGTTCCGAGACGGCGAGCTGGATGGCTGCTGCGCCGGCCGCCGCCCCCCTGACGAACACCGACAAGGTAATGAACGCACGAGATGCCGCATAACAGCGCATAAAGCTTCGCTCAGAACTGCAGAAGTCTCATCTGTTACACCTCCTTTTTGCGTAATGCTAGTGTCGATCGTCAATTAAAGCTCATGGTGTTCACATTTGCCACTTGAAGACAAATCTGAAACGCGATGATTTTTCTGTTATATAGTTATTGAGATGCCAAATCAGCCACTGTAATTTACGACAAGTTAGATAAGTTATTAAAGATAATTGAGGGTAACTGTAGATCATTTTGATAGTTTTGCTATTTTGTGAAACTTAATTTAAAACTAGATTATAGATGTGATGTGGCATAGGTCATCCTTTGATCCATTGTAGAACTTGGAAACCCATTCAGGGAATATTCGTTCACATTTTTGTTGAACGCAGTTGGTTTTTACCATCCTGTATTAAAACACTTCCTTTTATCAATAGTGCAATTTATAAACAATGTTTTGTGAGTAGAATAAAATTTCCAATGGTAAACTTAACTGCTTTTTCGACGTTATTTTACCAGCTAACTAAAAATAGGAAAGCCTTGAACCCCTTCCGCTAAATTTAGTTAGTATTAAGATTCTTTTACAGGGAGTGCAGTGGAGCTGACGCTGAAAGCATTAAGTATTTTGTTATATCATCGCTAGTCTCAGTGAACTCTTCTGAATTCTACATGTCATGTGTGGTCTGGCGTCTCCTTACCAGCAACAGGTCCCAGGTGCAAACTAGTCAATTCCCTAAAAAAACACGCTCAGAGCGTCGTTGCGCGAAAGTGTTAAGGAGACACGATATAGAACAATCAGACACCACCATGAATGTTTAGATGGTCGAACACGACTCAGTCGAGCTTCAAGTTTCTTCGGTGTCGTCTGTGAGCATTCACCAATTCGTTAACTCTCTGCACATTGTCAGGAGTGTGTGTAGTACGAGGCCTGCCGCTGCGAGGGCAGTCCTCAATACTGCCGTGCCCGCTTTCATCACGTAACCTGCTCACCCACCGGCTAACTGTTCTGCAATCGACAGCAGAATCTCCATACATCTTTTCAAACCTCTTGTGGATGTTTCCCACTGTCTCGTCTTCACAGCTGGGAATTATATGACACCTTGTTTGCTTCTGACGAACTTCAAGTGTAGCAGCCATCTTGAAGACGTGCTGTGACGGCGCCACTCACGGGAACAGGCTGAACTAAGGTTGGAAACAAGCGGGAAGGATGTACACTCCTGGAAATGGAAAAAAGAACACATTGACACCGGTGTGTCAGACACACCATACTTGCTCCGGACACTGCGAGAGGGCTGTACAAGCAATGATCACTCGCACGGCACAGCGGACACAACAGGAACCTCGGTGTTGGCCGTTGAATGGCGCTAGCTGCGCAGCATTTGTGCACCGCCGCCGTCAGTGTCAGCCAGTTTGCCGTGGCATACGGAGCTCCATCGCAGTCTTTAACACTGGTAGCATGCCGCGACAGCGTGGACGTGAACCATATGTGCAGTTGACGGACTTTGAGCGAGGGCGTATAGTGGGCATGCGGGAGGCCGGGTGGACGTACCGCCGAATTGCTCAACACGTGGGGCGTGAGGTCTCCACAGTACATTGATGTTGTCGCCAGTGGTCGGCGGAAGGTGCACGTGCCCGTCGGCCTGGGACCGGACCGCAGCGACGTACGGATGCACGCCAAGACCGTAGGATCCTACGCAGTGCCGTAGGGGACCGCACCGCCATTTTCCAGCAAATTAGGGACACTGTTGCTCCTGGGGTATCGGCGAGGACCATTCGCAACCGTCTCCATGAAGCTGGGCTACGGTCCCGCACACCGTTAGGCCGTCTTCCGCTCACGCCCCAACATCGTGCAGCCCGCCTCCACTGGTGTCGTGACAGGCGTGAATGGAGGGACGAATGGAGACGTGTCGTCTTCAGCGATGAGAGTCGCTTCTGACTTGGTGCCAATGATGATCGTATGCGTGTTTGGGGCCGTGCAGGTGAGCGCCACAATCAGGACTGCATACGACCGAGGCACACACGGCCAACACCCGGCATCATGGTGTGGGGAGCGATCTCCTAGCCGTACACCTCTGGTGATCGTCGAGGGGACACTGAATAGTGCACGGTACATCCAAACCGTCATCGAACCCATCGTTCTACCATTCCTAGACCGGCAAGAGAACTTGCTCTTCCAACAGGACAATGCACGTCCGCATGTATCCCGTGCCACCCAACGTGCTCTAGAAGGTGTAAGTGACCTACCCTGACCAGCAAGATCTCCGGATCTGTCCCCCATCGAGCATGTTTGGGACTGGATGAAGCGTCGCCTCACGCGGTCTGCATGTCCACCACGAACGCTGGTCCAACCGAGGCGCCAGGTCGAAATGGCATGGCAAGCCGTTCCACAGGACTACATCCAGCATCTCTACGATTGTCTCCATGGGAGAATAGCAGCCTGCATTACTGCGAAAGGTGGATATACACTGTACTAGTGCCGACATTGTGCATGCTCTGTTGCCTGTGTGTATGTGCCTGTGGTTCTGTCAGTGTGATCATGTGATGTATCTGACCCCAGGAATGTGTCAATAAAGTTTCCCCTTCCTGGGACAATGAATTCACGGTGTTCTTATTTCAATTTCCAGGAGTGTATTTACACACCGCAAAACTTTCTCACATGCAGAATGAAGACTGTATTTTTACAAACATAGTGTGCATTTCTTTTGGAGTGACCATCGAAGTTAGTGACTCACCATGTATAATGTAGTCTTCGCATACTACGTTTCGGTATTTGTGAAGTGCAGAGTTACATATTTTTGAACATTTAAGTAATTTCCTAATCTGATCAATACATGTGTAGATATTTTCGCAGTTCTTTTTCAGATATTACATCATTGTATTAATATACAACATGAAGAAAAAGGATACCAACACAGTTCACTTTGGCACGCCTGAAGTTACTTGCACAAATGCTAATGTCTATCCATCCACGATAACATGCTGTGTTCCTCGTACAAAGGAATTCTCAATCCCGTCACAAATCTCGTTCGGTACACCACGTGACAGCACATCCGTTAATAGGCCTTGGTACGCTACTGAGTCAAATTGTTTTCCTCCTGTTCAGGATTTCCTTAACCCACGGCTTTCGAGATGTCATCTGAGGAAAGCAAGAGTTTTGGGTCACAGATGTTTTCGAAACCATTAGTTGGCGTGGAAGAGATCGTTCTGTTCGGGATAACGTTATTTCTTCTCTAAGGAAAATAGCGAAGCTCCCTGTACTGCACTTCAAGTAACGAGTTACCAGGCGATGTAAACTGTATATAGAAACGGAGGAGAGAACAGTGACACGTAGTGCAGTCCAACATTCATTGCATAGTACCGCGCAAGTTATTATCTAGATGTGTATTTCTTGCATTAACAGAGTTTGCGCTGATAACGTTTAGGAAGAAGGTCGCCGTCTCATTGTCATTTGGAGTCGTCAGGCATGAAGAAATACGATGAACGCACCGTAACCTTTTTTATCTAATGAAAGACCGAGATTTCAATATTTTCAAAAAGGCCTTCTATCGGCTGAGATGCTGCTCACGATGGTTAAATCAGGAGTCGTAAAACTGTAGTACGAGCCGGCAAAACTGTAAAATCCAAGGCCCCGTTTTTCGGATCGTTAGACTAACGTGGTGAGTAAGAAGTACCCGTTTTCATAGTTAGGTCGTAAGACCTACTACGGTCATCGTTTGTTAACTTGTATGTGGCCTCTAGAGGCACGGCTAGTACCGTGTATTAACGTAGTCTAGGAACGTGAAGGCCGACTTGTGGTATTTGTGGAGGACGACGGCGGTTGTTTAACGCCACGATCTCGGACAGCTGGTTGCCTGTTGGAGAACAATGAGAGCTAGCGCGACCGTTACGTTCTGAAGGGTCGGCCGGACGCATTGGAGAATACCGTAGCTTCTGTGCGTTTTCATTCTGCCCACTGACACTTATTTTTTGTAATAAAATCTTCTTTAACTGTTACCCATAACTGCCGTTATGTCGTTGAACCTCTTATACAATGAAGCGCCAAGGAAACTGATATAGGCATGCGTATTGAAATACAGAAATATGTAAACAGTCAGAACACGGCGCTGCGGTCGGCAGCACCTATATAAGGCAACAAGTGTCTGACGCATTTGTTAGATGGGTCACTGCTGACGCAATGGCAGGTTATCAAGACTTAAGTGAGTTTGAACGTGGTGTTATAGTCGGCGCACGAGCGATAGGACACAGTATCTCCGAGCTAGCGATGAAGTGGGGTGTTCCCGTGCACCGTAAATATCAGAAACCCGGTAAAACATCAAATCCCCGACATCGCTGCGGCTGGGAAAAGATCCTGCAAGAACGATACCAACGACAAGTGAGGAGAATCCTTCAACATGACAGAAGTGCTACTTTTTCGCAACTTGCTACAGGTATCAATGCTGGTCCATCAACAAGTTTCAGCGTACGAACCATTCAACGAAACATCATCGATATACAGCACAAGACCAATCGTGTACTCTTGATGACTGAATGACACAAAGTTTTAAGCCTCGCCTGAGCCCGTCAGCACCAACATTAGACTGTTAATGACTGCAAACATGTTGCAAGGTTGCACGAGTCTCGTTCTAAATTGTATCGAGCGGACGGACGTATACAGGTACGGAGGCATCCTCCTGAACCCTGCATGTCAGCAGGAGACTGTTCAAGATGGTGGAGACTCTGTAACGGTGTGAGGCGTGTGCAGTTGGAGTGATATGGACCCCCTACTACGTCTAGATACGACTCTGACAGGTGACACGTACGTAAGCATCCTATCTGATCACTTGCATCCATTCATGTCCAATGTGCATTTCGACGGACTAGGATAATTCCAGCATGATAATGTGACACCCCACACGTCAAGAATTGCTACAAATTTGCTCCAGGAGCAGTCTTCTGAGTTTAAACACTTCCGCTGGCTACCAGTCTCCCCAGACGTGAACAGTATTGAGCATATTTCAGATGCCTTGCAACGTGCTGTTCAGAAGAGACCTCCACCCCCTTGTACTTCCACGGATTTATGGACAGTCCTGCAGGTTGGATGGTATCAGTTTCCTCCAGCACTACTTCAGATAGTAGTCAAGTCAATGCCACGTCGTGTTGCGGCACTTCTGCGTGCTCGTGGGGACCCTACACATTAGGTAGGTTTACCAGTTTCTTTGGCTGCTCAATTTATTGTGCATCGTTCTTTCCGAAAGTTCAAATACAGTGCTGCCTCAGATGCGGACTATCGCATATGAATTTTGTATATAGGGGCTGTCTGACTGGTGTAGATGTGAACGAAATGGGTGTGTACAGAAGTATGAAACAAGCAAAAAATTCTAGAAAACGTAGCTCCGGAAACCAGTAGGCTCCCCCCTACGACCTAATACGGCTCACGTCTTGAAAACCTTGTAAAAGGGTCCCGAAAATCCAACCTGCAGACATGCACCTGAGAACAAACACACTACAACAAGTGTTCTTTAATGTGAAGGCAAGCTTCAGCAGTTGTCCTCATTGATGCTCGTACACGTTCAGAAATCCCAGATGTGTACCAAATACACTCCTGGAAATGGAAAAAAGAACACATTGACACCGGTGTGTCAGACCCACCATACTTGCTCCGAACATTGCGAGAGGGCTGTACAAGCAATGATCACACGCACGGCACAGCGGACACACCCGGAACCGCGGTGTTGGCCGTCGAATGGTGCTAGCTGCGCAGCATTTGTGCACCGCCGCCGTCAGTGTCAGCCAGTTTGCCGTGGCATACGGAGCTCCATCGCAGTCTTTAACACTGGTAGCATGCCGCAACAGCGTGGATGTGAACCGTATGTGCAGTTGACGGACTTTGAGCGAGGGCGTATAGTGGGCATGCGGGAGGCCGGGTGGACGTACCGCCGAATTGCTCAACATGTGGGGCGTGAGGTCTCCACAGTACATTGATGTTGTCGCCAGTGGTCGGCGGAAGGTGCACGTGCCCGTCGACCTGGGACCGGACCGCAGCGACGCACGGATGCACGCCAAGACCGTAGGATCCTACGCAGTGCCGTAGGGGACCGCACCGCCACTTCCCAGCAACGACGACCATTCGCAACCGTCTCCATGAAGCTGGGCTACGGTCCCGCACACCGTTAGGCCGTCTTCCGCTCACGCCCCAACATCGTGCAGCCCGCCTCCAGTGGTGTCGCGACAGGCGTGAATGGAGGGACGAACGGAGACGTGTCGTCTTCAGCGATGAGAGTCGCTTCTGCCTTGGTGCCAATGATGATCGTATGCGTGTTTGGCGCCATGCAGGTGAGCGCCACAATCAGGACTGCATACGACCGAGGCACACAGGGCCAACACCCGGCATCATGGTGTGGGGAGCGATCTCCTACACTGGCCGTACACCTCTGGTGATCGTCGAGGGGACACTGAATAGTTCACGGTACATCCAAACCGTCATCGAACCCATCGTTCTATCATTCCTAGACCGGCAAGGGAACTTGCTGTTCCAACAGGACAATGCACGTCCGCATGTATCCCGTGCCACCCAACGTGCTCTAGAAGGTGTAAGTCAACTACCCTGGCCAGCAAGATCTCCGCATCTGTCCCCCATTGAGCATGTTTGGGACTGGATGAAGCGTCGTCTCACGCGGTCTGCACGTCCAGCACGAACGCTGGTCCAACTGAGGCGCCAGGTGGAAATGGCATGGCAAGCCGTTCCACAGGACTACATCCAGCATCTCTACGATCGTCTCCATGGGAGAATAGCAGCCTGCATTGCTGCGAAAGGTGGATATACACTGTACTAGTGCCGACATTGTGCATGTTCTGTTGCCTGTGTCTATGTGCCTGTGGTTCTGTCAGTGTGATCATGTGATGTATCTGACCCCAGGAATGTGTCAATAAAGTTTCCCCTTCCTGGGACAATGAATTCACGGTGATCTTATTTCAATTTCCAGGAGTGTATTTCTGAAGTGTAACACAGAGAGTCGTAACTTGCGGCTTATGGCTATGTAGTCTATTTGATTTTTCGTAACGTGGTCTGGAGAAGCACACTTTATCTTATGGCAGTTACGGTGTGGAAACAATGTGCGTCCAATGACTATGTCGTGTTTAGCGCATGTATGTATCAACAGTTCACCACTTACCTTTCAGATCCCCATGCCACGCACACCCGTGATATGTTCAAGCCCTTCATTTTCTTAACGAACTTTTGCGTTCAAGTCACCCATTAAAAATTTTATGTGCCTAGAATTTGTATAAGGACTCCTTTAAGCTCTGTATAAAATGCACCTTTTAATTCGCCTTTAGCTATTTTTGTAGGTCCATAGCATTGAATTACAGTGACACATCGCACATTTGTTTTAAAGCGTGAGGTTATTATCCATTCTGAGACTGGTGTCCACTCCAGTAAGCTCTTCTTGCTGCTTTTAGATAGCAAGAGCCCTACACCATTCCTATCCATCACGTCCTCACCTGTCTGACACGCATACAGCAACACTCCACCATTTTGTGTTTGGAATTCCCCAGATCCTGGCCACCTTATTTCACTTAATCCCAATCTATCTAGTCGCTAGTTCTGCATCTCTTTTTCAACCTGTCTTAGCCTTCCTGCCTCTCTCAACCTCCTTACATTCCAAAAACCAATACGGGTGTTCTTTTTCAGGCCAAAGGTCATATACTTAAGATGCATCCGGCTGTTTCTCCTTCTAGTTTCTGTGATATATGTTTTTTGGTGGTGCGGGTTATCAGCCCACTGCCCCCGAGTGTCCTGGTGAAGCTGCCACCTCGTGGCCTGGACACCTGCCAAGGTTTCATTTCAGGGCCTTGCTCCTTAGATTGCTTGTCTCCGCCACGACTACAGAACGCTATCCATCCCTTCTCAGTAAGGCCTATGTGCATCACCGTTGTCCTGGTTTCCAAGGATCTTACACATTAGGGGACCGTGCCTGTTGCCATAGTATCACAGAGAGGGAAAGGAAAGGAAGGAAAAGTATCAAAACTGATTTAACATACCGGACGTTGACACACGTGTCCCCATGATTCTTTTGAACACTATAATTGATTTTCACACAGCAAGGGACAGAAGAGTGAAAACTGCATTATGAAACCAGAACCCTGTAATGATTCCTCTACAAAGTTCATGAGAACACTTGGACCATACAGTTAGATGAGACACAACACGACTAGAAGATTCCTGCTTATCTGCAGAGGATCGATAATTGAAGAAGTGCTCGTGGATGATTCCATTAGTTCACACTAAATTCAGTACGCCTGCCATCATGTAACTCACCCAAGTTTACGTAATTATTCCTATGTGATCTTGCCACTCTCATCTTCAGTGACCGACTCCGTGGCTAACTCCCGGCAGACTAAACAATAGCTCATTGGTAGTTATTCAGTCACAGATTGATTTACAGTGATGTTAAATATCGCGGCTTAAGAAAAAAATAACATAATTAAGACTTAATAATGGAACATCATTTAACGTTAATCCACATAAAACTACTTCCAAGTCTATTTACACAAGTCTTTCTACAGGGTGGTCAGAAACAATCTGAATAGCTTCTAACGGTGCTGCAGAGTAGATTATTGTGCTGAGAAATAATCGCTAAGAAAAATTCATTTCCCATGTTTTATCTTCCACCTGTGTAAAAAATTAACTCGGCGTTCCTTCATAATGAAGGGAATGTTGATCTTAGGAATGTGAAAAAAGATTTGTAGTAGCGATTACAGACTTAGGGCGGACGAGTTTCTAATAACATGTATTATACGGTGAAGATATTTTGTAAAATGAGACATGTGATTAGTGACTAATTTATGATTCACTTTTACCGAGGCCTATATTGTGTTATCCAAGTTATCCTATAATGTTTACGCTGCATAAAACGTACTCCTTAACTGCTTATTTACATATGTTAATTTTGTCATCCTTTGTAAATGAAAGTCCAATCTTGCTATGCATACAACAAATTCCAATATTTTTCTTAACGTGCGTAGTGGATTGGTTAATACACTCACAGGGTGCAAGTTGAAATGTCAATTATTTAAGCAGACTTTCGTAATGAGCCTGATTATTGTTTTAGTTTGTTATTCTTGTGGCTGTTTTGTGTATTTTGTAAATCATGGCCGTGTTTAGTGCGTTATATACCTAATTAAGTACGGAGTGTATGCATAATAGTATGAAACAACTAAGCACATTCTTTAACACATTACTGTAAGGACTCTCTAGGCATTGAGTGCCGATAACATCCTCCTTGCTAATGTTTTTCAGTGCTGACTCTTCTTCAAATGACAGGCAATACTCTCCCCTAAAAATTTCGTGTTTGTTACACAATATCTGCATTTAATTTGGCGATATTACTTTCCTTCCTTTAGCTGAAATTCTCTATTTTCAGTATTTGTGTACTACATACGGACCGGTTACTTCTTTCAGGAATTTACCAGTTTTTGTGAGTTTAAAAGTTTGTTTATTATCATGAAATATAATTATTGACCTGTATTTTACATTATATGGAGGGTTATTGACGTACATCAAGAACAATAACGGTCCTAGGATGCTTCCCCGAGGAACTTATATATTAATGTATTTCTTTATCTAGTAAATAAACCGCCAAAAATTTGTTTCGTTTAAGACCTGTCCTGTCACTACTTTCTGTATCTTTCTGTATTCTAGATATAAGTAGGAACCAGTCATTTGCTGTTAATCTTATTTCCAAAATTCTAGTATTTTAGTTGAACTTTGGTTCAGTATACTGTCAAGGCCACTTGTCGAAAGCGTACATTGGTGGTTCAGAATAATTATTCAGTCAACCTTGAATAAGGTAAAAAGCATACAGCGATTTCAGAAATATTGACAAGGGCCGATTGTGATGGCTAGGTGGCTCAGAACAGCGAGGTCTGTTGCGTGATTACTTGTTTCCGTTGTTGGCACCTAGTGTGCACGTTGTGAAACCACACATGATGCTGCCAAACATGTGGACTGCAGCATGAGGGTGGTCTCTAAAGTGTAACGAACAGCAATTTTGCTATAGTCGTCAGGTGCAGTTTTTAGGAGAACATCGTTCATTACACGTTGTTCCATAGAGTTTCGCCACAAACGCCACTTATTGTTGTTTCGCTCACTCTGTCAACGTTTGTTTTTCGATAGTAATTTCTGCAGTTCTCGTTCTCGTGTTTCAAATAGCAACATATCGAAGATTTATACGGCGTGCAGGAAAAATGAGGAAACATCATACGCTAAGTCACAACGCGGATGAAAGTGTATGTTGAGTGATCGTTTATTTAAGAGGATTGCGAAGAAAAATAAGAGGACGACAGCTGCAAAAGTCACTGTACAATTGAATGTCGCGCTCGTGAACCTAGCTAGCGTGAAAATAACACGAAGGGAGCCCCCTAAGATGGGAACTGCAGTGCAAGCTGGAACTCTAAAGACACTCATCAGTGATGCAAATGCAAGGAGAAAGTGTTGCTGAAGCCATTGAACCTGGACTACGGGGAAATGGAAGAAAATCATTTGGTTGGATGAGTCTTGCGTCGCACTATTTTCTGGCCGAGATTACGGCCCAAGAGTGAATTTGGCGGAGATTCGATGAAGATTTGGGCAGATCGCATTACTGCCAAACGTTATGTGACCATTTCGGCTGATCTGGCTCATCCCATAGCGTACTGCGTATTCTCCAATGGTGACCTTGAGTTCCAAAACGACAGGGCCGCTATTCACACACTTGCCATCATCAGGAACTGCACGAGGTTGAATTTCCACATCTCCTGGCCACCATGGTCACCAGATCTAAATATTATTTAGCGTCTGAGGTCTGATTTGGAGATCGCTATCCATACCCTTCATTTAACCTGAACTTTCCACTATTTTGTAAGAATATTTGTATAAGATTCCCTTCAAAACCATACAGGATCTGTATTTATCCTCTATGAGAAGACTAGAACCCGTTTTAAATTCAAACTGGTTTCTTACTCCGTATTAGGGTTATAATGTATGGTATTTTGGGTGTTTCCATATTTCCTTATACTCCCTGGACGTTGATGTACTAGACGAGGACAAACGCTCCGAGCAGTAATCTAACGGGCGGCCTCCGTGGTTCAGGGCACTTGCAAATAATGGCCGCTAATGTAGAGCGTTTTCGTCTGAAGACCTACGATTCACTAGAGCTTAAGAGAGAAGTACCCGAAAGTTGTGCTAGGTGGCGCCTCTTTAGCTAATATGCGGTTCCACTTGAGACGCAATGCAATGAATATCTGGAATATCTGTTTACTGCTTTGCACTGCTAGGAAAAAAAAGTGTTAAGGACGGCTGACTGCTATGTGGAGGAATCGGGTTCGATTTACGGCGTTGCCAGGCTTTTTTCCTCGGTGGAGAACTGGAACTTGATGCAATCAGCCTGGTGATGACAATTGGGGAGCTACTTGAACGAGTAGTAGCTGCTCCAGGTCACTAAAACACAGCGGCCAACAGAGTGGTATGCTGAACCCACGTACCTCCATACCAGATCCAAAGACGCCATTGATAGAGGTTGACACGGCGACCAGTTGGCACCAACTGGCCCGCTACGGCCTGTGGACGGAATATACGTACTGATCTAACGAATGGGGTGGCGCGGTGGTTTTTACACTGGACTAGCATGGAGGAGAACGATGTTTTGTCACCCACTTTTGAGTTTTGCGCTCTTCGATTTTTTTAAGGGTGGTTCAGCTTGCCGCATGGACGGTGAGTTTCGTAGATGAATGGAAAGGCGTGGTAAGATTTGAAAATAATTTTGTGAGTGCCAGATTCCGCGCATCTCAAATGAGCATCTGTGCAAGCATCTAACTTCCGTGTTCGCTGTGTGAATTCTCCGCCATGCACACTTCCCAAGCTGTGAGAATCACTGGGTACAGCGGTGCTGGTTTGCCTATAAAAGCCTACTCGCGCCTTATTGAATCACTTCGAGCTCTTTCTGCTGCACTGTGAGCTACAAACGGCAGTTACTCAGCATACTAGCAAGTAGTCATTATATGGGGACTCGATCATGTACGAAGTCCGTTACCGCATAATCAGAAGTTATTACAGCCAGCATTCAGCACAACCGAGTACTTTCCATCTCTCCCTGCTTGCAGACGCAATTCTAACCCAATAATGCTTTAACTAGATGGCAATCAATCCACTCGTGATATTATACTATTATCAGTGATTGGACCGCCTGAAATATGTGTGTGACTGCAATGAACGACAATGCATCTAAAGCACAAACTTGAGAAACGAGGACGTCTCTGCCAGTGGGTGCATCTGGTGACATTTGTTAAAAATGTTCTCTCCGCTCCTTACCTCGCAAAAGTCGCCCTTGAAAAGAGCACGTTCTCATTGTCTGAGGGGCTTAGGCAATGTACGATTCAGGCACTTCCGCTATACGACGCAGTCCGGCCACGGTCGCTGAAGGAAATATTATCTGCGGTCCCTGTATCATAGCAAGTCGTAAAATATCTGCTCCCTTGACGTATTACTTTTGTTTTTCTGACGATTAGCATCATATAAGTAAGGGAAAAGAAAATTAAAATACGTCCGATAGTAGATGAGCACCATAGCAGCCTACAGAGTCGATTTATACATTATTTCAAAAAAGCAATGAAAGGAAAAGGTTTTTTGGACAAATCCTCTGATTCTTTTTCAAAATATACTCCTTTAAAATTTGTAACTTACACTTTTACATGAGCCCAAGAAATATGCAAACTTAGTAATGTCTAAATCTAAACTAAGGTGTGATGTTTATGTCTAACAAAGAACACTTATATCAAATGGTGTGCTGACTGCCTATCTGGTTACGTGTATCTATATATATTTACCTGACCCTGTTTTAACAATCTGTGTACTAGCAAGAAAGCAATGCCAGTAAACCCAAACTAATTAAAACCTGTGCATGATAATGACAACTCAGGTTTAAGTACATTCAGAAATGAATTTGAAATCTTGATCTTACTAGGGCCCTGTAAATCCGAATAAGTACGAAAGTGGTCCCTGTGTGAAAATCCATAAACTGTGTGGAATAAATTTTTTACCTCGTATTGATGTCGCCTTGGATAACGCGTCGTCTTGCTCTCAGCACTATGAAACGAACTACAGTTGCAAAAGCCAAAATACAAGGTTTTGACTCAGACACATACATAATTTGTTTAAATAAAAACAACTGGGAAATAGGAGGCGGAACGTGACTAAGGAGAATGACTGTGATATCTTACTTGAAAATCTTACTATATTGTGAAACTGCCTTGCAATTGTCAAGCCATATCAATAAAAATTACATTATGCAAACAAATGATCTTTACATAAAAATACAATAAAAATACTTGGGGTTACATACAAAGCTAGCCTCATTCAAGTACGTTCTACAGCAAAAGCGCAATAATACATGAATATTGATTACCATACTGTAGATCGACGTAACAATATATAGAAAGATTCTTCATCAAAATTTCATAATGCTATTTGTAGCATTTTCTTAATTAATGTTACGTAAAATCCTATTTCTTCCATAAATCATTAATACACAACTGTGAAATTATTAAACTGAATACTTAATACGAAGTGACTGCATACTCCGAAGCATCACAACAGAGACTGCCAGCCTTTAGGGAGCTACTCCTGCTGCTTCTCAGCAGCAACTGCACACTACTGCACAATCTAACGTAAGCACTTTGTTACATATACTCTGCCTTGGCGATAGCTCCCTCGCAGCGTTCTTTCACACGTGCATTTTTGTGATCGATATATCTCTTATCCTCTTGGATAATACGTTAAAATTTACAATTTTCGTTATATGTACCTGTTTTACAACCCTATGGCCACTCTGACAAGAATTTGGCTTGGGGTTTACGGCTTGTAGCCATGGCCAACCTACAAATTCTTAATATGCAATGGAAAACGTGCTGTTGAAGTAAAATAGTATGTAAAACTATTTGCCTACGTATACAGTTGTTCTAATCATAAGAGTGATTATCAAAATTTACAGAGAGTAACTGACTGTAGTGCTCAATTGCACTAGAATTGTCAAAATGTCATCTAAAATTTACAACTCATTTTGTTACTAAAACGTTTATGTAAAAGATACAAAATAGCGAGATTATATCATGTGTATAGTACTGAAAAAAGATAATATTTACATTATTCATTGCAAGTAGTATTCATGTGTACTATAATTCCCGAAACATACTGCACAGTGGCAAATAGTCTGGGATATAGCTCATTAGCAACATATGGCTACGACCCTATTTAGAAATGTCAGTGCAAAATATATCTTAACAAAGGATATAAAGAAAAGAGAATGGAGTAAGGACTAAGTTAGGATAGAAGTCAATCTTGGTTTCAGATGAGTCTGATTTCATGCACTCCGCACATTAAGTGCCAATAAACAGTGGCTGTACCACATCATCAGAAGTGTAACCATAATAACTAATTTCACTTGAAGTTCATTACACAGAGTCGATTAAAGTTGTGTGCTGTGGTCTAGAGCATCTGCAGTAATGTCTGTGGGGAACCATAGTAACCATTATAACTCTATCACGTGACACACTAAAGTCTCGTATGCCCAATTCTGGATTGAATGACATGTGTGGGTGCAGCTCACGTTTACTGAAGAATCTCGTCGATAGCATGTTATTGGTATTGTATACGTCGTTGCAGATGTGTGTATAAATTGATTATTCCATGACCATGGGGATGTACACAATTAACATTTGGAAGTATGACCTAGAAGGTGCAAATAACAGTCTGATATATGTTATATTAAAATCATGACTGAGGCAGTATGAAAACATAGACAACTCCTGTGTCATAAATAATTAATGGTTAATATTACATTCATAAGTAATGGTACTTAGTACAAAATACTGGCAATCTCTTAGTTAGGTAAAGACTGAATAATTTACCGTGGAAATCAAAGAAAATATTTATATCTAAGCTAGAAAACTATGAGTGAGAACTTGTCTCTATGATCAAAGTTTATTCTGTAATGTTTACAGCATTACATCATATAAAACCTAATACCTAATTATACAAATGTATACAGTGAATTCCTGAAGGGGACTCAATAAGAAGCTTGAACTTACAGATAATAATTGTCAACATGATGCGTATCATACGTAGCAGATCATAATGAAAAGATACAAGAGTGATAAATAATATGTGACAAGCTAAGGCCTACAATGCATAGAAAATCATAGCAATAAAGTACATGGAAAACTGCACTAAGTAGCAACTTGTAGCCATAATAAAACATGACTATAAAGAGTGAAAGTTTTCTTTGGTAAGTGTCATCTGAAGGCTTAACATACATAGTAAACACTAACAATAAGATACATAAGTGATAAATAATTAATGACAAGTTCACGCCCACAATGCATAGTTACTCTTCCATAGGTAAATATGAGGTGCATTCAAGTTCTAAGGCCTCCGATTTTGTTTCTCCGGACTGGAAAGAGATAGAAACATGCGCATTGTTTTAAAATGAGGCCGCATTGATTGTCAATACGTCCCAGAGATGGCAGCACCTTACAGCAGATGGAATTTTACCGCCAGCGATGAGAATGTGAACTGTTTTAAATACTTAAAATGGCGACGTTTTCCTTACTTGAACAGCGTGCAATCATTCGTTTTCTGAATTTACGTGGTGTGAAACAAATTGTAATTCATCGACAGTTGAAGGAGACATGTGGTGATGGAGTTATGGATGTGTCGAAAGTTCGTTCGTGGGTGCGACAGTTTAATGAAGGCAGAACATCGTGTGACAACAAGCCGAAACAACCTCCGGCTCGCACAAGCCGGTCTGACGACATGATCGAGAAAGTGGAGAGAATTGTTTTGGGGGATCGCCGACTGACAGTTGAACAGATCGCCTCTAGAGTTGGCATTTCTGTGGGTTCTGTGCACACAATCCTGCATGAGGACCTGAAAATGCGAAAAGTGCCCTCCAGGTGGGTGCCACGAATGCTGGCGGACGACCACATGACTGCCTGTGTGCCATGTTGCCAAGCAATGTTGACGCGCAATGACAGCATGAATGGGACTTTCTTTTCGTCGGTTGTGACAATGGATGAGACGTGGATGCCATTTTTCAATCCAGAAACAAAGCGCCAGTCAGCTCAATGGAAGCACACAGATTCACCGCCACCAAAAAAATTTCGGGTAACCGCCAGTTCTGAGAAAATGATGGTGTCCATGTTCTGGGACAGCGAGGGCGTAATCCTTACCCATTGTGTTCCAAAGGGCACTACGGTAACAGGTGCATTCTACGAAAATGTTTTGAAGAACAAATTCCTTCCTGCACTGCAACAAAAACGTCTGGGAAGGGCTGCACATATGCTGTTTCACCAGGACAACGCACCCGCACGTCGAGCTAACGTTACGCAACGGTCTCTTTGTGATAACTACTTTGAAGTGATTCCTCATGCTCCCTACTCACCTGACCTGGCTCCTAGTGACTTTTGGCTTTTTCCAACAATGAAAGACACTCTCTGTGGCCGCACATTCACCAGCCGTGCTGCTATTGCCTCAGCGATTTTCCAGTGGTCAAAACAGACTCCTAAAGAAGCCTTCGCCGCTGCCATGGAATCATGGCGTCAGCGTCGTGAAAAATTTGTACGTCTGCAGGGCGATTACGTCGAGAAGTAACGCCAGTTTCATCGATTTCGGGTGAGTAGTTAATTAGAAAAAAATCGGAGGCCTTAGAACTTGAATGGACCTCGTATTTGTAGCATAAATTATCACGTATTGGGGAGTATGCTTGTCTATTGGGATATTGATAGTATTACGGTAAGAAAAAGTGCACTTCGTAGCTGACAAAAAAAGGTTGTAAGCTTCCATAGTGAAGCGTCATTAGTCAAAACAAAATAATATAAATGAAAATTTCTGATGTCATTGCTAAGCTGAAGTCCTGGCAAAATAACATAGACATGCAGAAAGGCTTGTTAACTAGAAGCAAATTGTACTAGTGTATTAAAATGAACCATACAAAGATGAGAATGACTAATGAAGGTTGATGTACCTGTCAAGTGCATTTGACATTGAGCTGTAAATGTGAAAGGCATATATTAGAAGCACAAAAAATTTTATCATCTACAGGTCATCAGAAAAATGAACAGGGTAAGAAGTGTATTGTACCTATTCACCTTCCTCAAAATCAGTCCTAATCCGTGTCCACAATGAGTTAAAAAAATGAAACTTGAAATATGGCACATATACACATTATAAAGTAACATCATAAAATAACATCATCATTATATATCTTATGGAAAAGTAATCATTCATTTCATAAAATTTTTATAGTATCAGCATGTAGCATGATTTTAGCATTATTAAATAATTTCCTCATAGCAAAACATAAAAAAAATATCATAAGCATCCTTAAATCTAACATCATCATTAATAATCTGAACCTAAGTATTTCATGGCAGATTGCTCAGTTGCTGTGGAATGCTGAAAGAATTGATTAGTAAGCAAAGGAAAAGGTACACAGTAAGTAGTGTTTTATCTTCTTATTTTTTTTTTTTTTCAAGACCTGGAGAAAAATGTTAGTACATGAAAGGAATTATTTGTGCGTTATTTTTTTCATATTCCTGCGTTTCTGTCTTAACGACTTAGTTTCATAAGCGGTGCGATCCATGCTCGAATTTAGCGGTTAATAAAGGTTTAGTATCTCAGCTGGTAAAATTATATACCACATCGAAGGCTTATTGTAGATCGATGTAACAATATGTAGAAAGATTCTTCATCAAAATTTCATAATAATATTTGTAGTATTTTTTAATTAATTTTATTTCAAATGTACTTTCTTCCATAAATCATTAACACACAACACAGAAATTATTAGACTGAATACTTAATACTAAGCGACTGCCCACTCCAGAGCATCGCGACAGACACTGCCAGCCTCTGGCGTGCTACTCTCTATTTCTCCGTCAACTAATCAATTGTTTGATGTCATTGTCATGATGAAGTAAGATGAGACGTTTTCGGTTTTTTCCCTTGTTTTTTATTAACGTGTACACATCGATCTGCATGTGCAATCATTTGTTCATTTTCCTGTTTGGTTGTGTAAAATATCGCTTATGTCTCAATGTATGTCTTGTAACAGACACTGTATTCTGTTTTTCGCAAGTGTAAAATATTACCTAGGCCGAAGTTGTAGGATAATCTAAAAACGTAATTTTTATGTAACGTAATGCGATGGCACAGTTAGGAATATACCGTATTTCATCCATGTAAAATGTTGTCACGATACAGGAGATCTTATTTTTGAAACAAGACAGTGTATGTTGCGTGTTGGGAGGAAGACATGCGCAAATATTTCAGACGCGATATGTGAGATACTTTAGTAATAGATTTGAACTTTGACTGTGGGAAGTTTCTGAAGTGATTCCGCATACACCTCTTTGATTGCACTTGGCTTAATAAAGACGACGTGGACTCTGTGAAAATCAGTTTTGAACACAGCATTATTATGCATATATAAGACACTGCAGTAAATGAAGCAGGCAAAAAGAAATACAAACGTCTCAAAAATGATATAGACAGGAAGTGCAAAATGGCTAAGCAGGGATGGCTAGAGGACAAATGTAAGGATGTCAAGGCTTATCTCACTAGGAGTAAGATAGATACTGCCTACAGGAAAATTAGAGAGACCTTTGGAGAAACGATAACCACTTGCCTGAATATCAAGAGCTTTCATGGAAACCCAGTTCTAAGCAAAGAAGGGAAAGCAGAAAGGTGGAAGGAGTATATAGGGATCTATACAAGGGCGATCTACTTGAGGACAATACTATGGAAGTGGAAGAGGATGTAGATGAAGATGAAATGGGAGATATGATACTGCGTGAAGAGTTTGACAGAGCACTGTAAGAACTGAGTCGAAACAAGGCCCCTGGAGCAGACAACATTCCATTAGAACTACTGACAGCGTTGAGAGAGCCAGTCCTGACAAAACTCTACCATCTGGTGAGCAAGATGTATGAGAAGTTGAAATTCCCTCAAACTTCAAGAAGAATATAACAATTGAAATTCCAAAGAAAGCAGGTGTTGACAGATGTGAAAATTACCGAACCATCAGTTTAATAAGCCACGGCTGCAAAATACTAACACGAATTCTTTACAGACAAATGTAAAAACTAGTAGAAGCCGATCTCGGGGAAGATCAGTTTGGATTCCGTAGAAATGTTGCCACACCTGAGGAGTACTGACTCTACGACTTATCTTAGAAAATAGATTAACGAAAGACAAACCTACGTTTGTAGCATTTGTAGACTCAGAGAAAGTTTTGACAATGCTGCTCTTTCAAATTCAGAAGGTGGCAGGGGTAAAATACAGGGAGCGAAAGGCTATTTACAATTTGTACAGAAAGCAGATAGCAGTTATAAGAATCGAGAGGTATGAAATGGAAGCAGTGGTCGGGAAGGGAGTGAGACAGGGTTGTAGCCTATCCCCGATGTTATTCAATCTGTATATTGAGCAAGCAATAAAGGAAACAAAAGAAAAGTTCCGAGTAGGTATTAAAATCCATGGAGAAGAAATAAAAACTTTGAGGTTCGCCGATGACATTGTAATTCTGTCAGAGGCAGCAAATGCCTTGGAAGAGCAGTTGAACGGAATGGACAGTGTCTTGAAAGGAGGATATAAGATGAACATCAACAAAAGTAAAACGAGGATAATGGAATGTAGTCAAATTAAGTCGGGTGATGCTGAGGGAATTAGATTAGGAAATAAGACACTTAAAGTAGTAAGGGAGTTTTGCTATTTGGGGAGCAAAATAACTGATGATGGTCGAAGTAGAGAGGATATAAAATGTAGACTGGCTATGGGAAGGAAAGCGTCTCTGAAGAAGAGAAATTTGTTGACATCGAGTATAGGTTTAAATGTCAGGAAGTCTTTTCTGAAAGTATTTGTATGAAGTGTAGCGATGTATGGAAGTGAAACATGGACGATAAATAGTTTAGACAACAAGAGAATAGAAGCTTTCGAAATATGGTGCTAGAGAATACTGCCGAAGATTAGATGGGTAGATCACATAACTAATGAGGAGGTATTGAATAGAATTGGGGAGAAGAGGAGCTTGTGGCACAACTTGACTAGAAGAAGGGATCGGTTGGTAGGACATGTTCTGAGGCATCAAGGGATCACAAATTTAGCACTGGAGGGCAGCGTGGAGGGTAAAAATCGTAGAGGGAGACCAAGAGATGAATACACTAAGCAGATTCAGAAGGATGTAGGCTGCAGTAGGTACTGGGAGATGAAGAAGCTTGCACAGGATAGAGTAGCATGGAGAGCTGCATCAAACCAATCTCAGGACTGAAGACCACAACAACAACAACAAAATGACACTGTTCCGTTGAATCCGAAGATAGTTAAGACGGTGCGCTCGTGGACTAGAGCTCTGTGAGAGATGGAAGTTTAGTATGTGCGAATTCCTGCTGTGTTAATTACATACGGCAGTGTATCGAACTCTGATTTATTAGGAGTGACTAAGATTTTAAGCAGTCGCTTTTTCTGTCCACATCTAAGTGAAGGTCTGATAGTGTCTTACCAACTGAGTGAGTCACTGGAGCGTTTTACGTGTTGGTGTCATAAAATGAATCTGTACACACTTATAAAATAAGCTTGTAACGGGTGTATACTGTTAATTGTATTGATCGTGTTTTGCTATAACTGGACATCCAACTCCCTATCCTTGCATCCGACAATGATAGTTGAGACGTTCAGCATGTCACAAACTGTAGAACGGTGGGCTCTCGGGGCACAACTTCACAGCCCTGAATTTTACTGCTAGTAAACTTCGGTCATTACCGAGATCGTCCGTTTTGTCTTGGTATAGTGGCGGTCCCAGATTTTTTTGCAATATGAGCGAGGTTACGACATTGTAAGGTACGTTGTCTGACATCTTTCTCAACTTTGACGAAACTCAGCGCTGCCAAGAAAACTCTGTACAGCTATTGACAACTTTGAACTCGAATGTTTATTTATGAGCATGAACTTTTCAGCTACTAAAGTAGAATCAGAATAACAGCTGATCAGTTATAGAAGCTTACGTAACCTAAACGATCGACTTCTACGCCGCACGAAGTGTTCGGTGCACCATGTTTACGTGGGGCTCCCAAAACCCAATTCCTGAAACCGATTTCTGGTTGGTCATGTAAATCAGTTCTGACAGTCCAGTTCTAACTACCTTTTTTCACTTGCACAATCGATTTTCGCTCCCATGTAAACGCACAACCTTTTTTGAAGTGTGCTTGGGTTATCAAGACACGCCTTGTTTTCAAAATATTTTGGCTAATATAGACTGAGTGACATTTTGTACAGTGAATGACAAATAGAAATACTAGACTGAGCGTAAAGCTATCTACACTCCTATACCTAATTGCAGAGACATAAGGGCGACAGCGCTGTGATATCAAAAACTGGAACAGCTATTTTCCAGACGCCATATTTAACTGGACTCGCAAATCCGCTTCAGGTCTTCATGTGGAAACACAACAATGGCAAACGGTTTCCGAGACTCGGTTTTCGTCTTCCGGAAGATGGGCTGCCTGTAAACATAGTAATTGACAATTAGGAAATAACATTCAACAAAACCGTCCAAACTGAATAACGTCACAGTATCGTTTATTACTCATGTAGATAACTGAAACACAACAGAAAACAGTTAATGTTTATCACGCAGTTTTGAACTGCTAGACAATAAACGCCATGCAGAATAATTTCTCGCAGTTGTCTGCTATCATGATCCATTAAACAAGTGCTAAAATTACATTTTAGTTACTGGAAAGCTTACAGTACTAAGCTTTGTGTATCTGTCAATTTACAGTTATGATGGGTAATTTGATTATCTTATTTTGCAGTGCGATTTAGTGAGAGATTATGTGTTGCTTGTGTAAAAATCACCCCTGACAGGACATGAATCCAAGTTTGTGGTAGAAGATCTATTTAGTAGTGGACAACAACATTTCTAATAGTTACTAATTTACTGTTCTATGTGACTTATTTCATCATAAAAGAGGCTAGTTGGAGTAGGTTTACTATAAATATCATAACAAGTTTTACTATAAATGTCATAACAAGTACAGCAAGCAAATTTGATGATGGGATTAATGGAATCGAAGTACCAACGTTATAATGTCATTGATGATTTGTGGCAAAGAACTTGTCTACATTAGCTGATATTGCTGTGTGGATATGTAGATACGCCACCTCTGTTTGTAGCACACAGTTGTCAATCAGCAAACTTCGAAATTCAAGAACAGTCTTTGTATACAACATTCATGGAGTTCTTGCCCCATCAATTCAGGGTAAAACCTCGAGCTTTCAACGATTTCTACCATCGTCTTCGTCAGGATCAACTGACTGTCAAAATTGCTTCTGTGACGGCCTTATACAGCCCAAAGACAGCTTCTCATTGGCCGGTAGTTACGTCATGCAGTCGCAGATGGTGTCAACACCTACCCCGGTTGCGTCAGAGCTCACGCCATAGCATAAACATTGTGACTCTTCTCTGCAACAAGATCTCGCTTCCATGCACCGCTAAGCTTATATCCGCCGTCACGATTGAAGGATTTCTCGCACATTCTCCTTTCTACAGCGTCTTTAATTGTAGAGTCCCAATATATGGAAGCCTGGAGAAACCTTTTAGTACTTCAAAACAGTATTTCATGTTTGATTGTGAGGCCGAGCTCACCAAGTGCAGTTTTCTCAAGTTCTCGATTTTTAATATGTGGTTGATGTTCTGCACAGCGGTCGGAAATGGCGCGGATGGACTGACTGATTTAATTGCTTCTGCACTCTGAAATGGATGCTGTAAATCCCAGGAATCCTGAGGCCCAGACTGTCCTTAACAGGGCTTAGTATCTCCTACATCTTCTTAGGAGGCCGGAAAATACATTTGTTACCTTATCTTTCCAGGACTCTCTCAGTTTCGCTGGATGTAGCACCGCAAAAGGGAAGGAATGTAGTCGGTGGCTCATCACGTGAATGTTGAACATTTCCTGTTTCCTTTTCTTGTAGAACGCTGACTTGATATCACGTGACCCATAGCTGCTGTTTCGGAACACATATTTCAGATGATTAATTTCGGAAGGAAAGTGGTCCCCGTCATAAACGGCCTCAATGGGGTACGTTCATTGTGAAATTTAGGTAATCCATACAGCCTGGGAAGCCTCGGAATTCGTAATCTAAGATTTTTGATTGCATACTCTAGCAGACTATAACAGGGACCAATTGTTAGCTCCATTGGTTGTCCTACCTACAGGCTGGCTAAATATTTAACTAAGCTGAAGACTCCGATGATTGGCCGCTATGAACATCACATCAAAAATTCTCGGATGTTCATTGAGAAAATCAGACAAATTAGAGTTGGCCCAAACGATATTTTTGTCAGCCTGGATGTGGTCTCACTACTTACAAACGTTCCTGTGGATTACACGTTGACAGTGTTAGTAGAGCGTTTTCCTCCTGAAACGGTAAAGTGGCTCCGACATGTTATGACGACATCCTTCTTCTTGTACGATGGTAAATTTTATAAAATGGCGGACCGAATGGCTATGGATTCTCCGTTGTCTCCAGCAATGACCTTTTTTTTTAGTGGAACATTTTGAGGATCCTACATTAAATTGGGCTTCCCTTCGTCCATCGTAATTTTATCGTTATGTTGGCAACACCATTATGGTCTGGCCACACGGGGAAGGAGCTCTTTAGCACTTCCGGGAACGTATGAACATCATGCACTCAAACCCCAAGTTCACCGTCGAGATAGAGAAGGAGGGAAGGCTGCCGTTTTTAGATGTTCTGGTTAGACGAAAGTCGGATGGACGCCTCGGCCACTCAGTATACCGCAACCCGACGCACAGTGATTCATATCTTGGCGCCCAGAGGTTTCGCCATCCACCCCAGAATAGAGCAGCTTTAAATATGCTGATACACAACACAAAAACCGTCTCTGACGAGGACCATCTCCATTCCAAAATTAATCATCTGAAGTAAGTGTTCCGAAAGAACATCTATGGGTCACGTGGTATCAAGTCACCGTTCTCCAAGAAAAGAAATCGTGAAAATGTTCAACATTCACGTGATGAGCCACCGAGTGTATTCCTTCCATTTTGCGGTGCTACATCCAGCAAAATAGGAAGAGTCCTGGGAAGACGAGGTAGCAGATGTACTTTTCGACGTCCTAAGAAGTTGTAAAACGACGCCCTGTTAAGGAAAGGCTCGGCCTCAAGATTGCTGGGATTTACAACATCCTACGTGAGTGCAGAAGCAATTACAACGGTCAGTCCGTCCGCACCGTTTCCGATTGCTGTGCAGAGCACCGACAGCATATTAAAAATCGAGAACTGGAGAAATCTGCACTTCTACATCTACATCTACATCTACATCTACATCCATACTTCGCAAGCCACCTGAGGGTGTGTGGCGGAGGGTACCCTGAGTACCTCTATCGGTTCTCCCTTCTATTCCAGTCTCGTATTGTACGTGGAAAGAAGGATTGTCGGTATGCTTCTGTGTGGGCTCTAATCTCTCTGATTTTATCCTCATGGTCTCTTCGCGAGATATACGTAGGAGGGAGCAATATACTGCTTGACTCTTCGGTGAAGGTATGTTCTCGGAGCTTTAACAAAATCCCGTACCGAGCTACTGAGCGTCTCTCCTGCAGAGTCGTCCACTCGAGTTTATCTATCATCTCTGTAACGCTTTCGTGATTACTAAATGATCCTGTAACGAAGCGCGCTGCTCTCCGTTGGATCTTCTCTATCTCTTCTATCAACACTATCTGGTGCGGATCCCACACTGCTGAGCAGTATTCAAGCAGTGGGCGACAAGCTTACTGTAACCTACTTCCTTTGTTGTCGGATTGCATTTCCTTAGGATTCTTCCAATGGATCTCTCTTGGTGATCAGAGCGTCACAAATAAGCATAAAACACTGTTTGAGGAAGCAAAGGTTTTATCACAAGCTTCCACATACTGGGTCTGTACAATTAAAGAGGCTGTAGAAATAAGAATGTGAGAGAAAAACTTCAACCGTGACGGCGGATATAATGTTAGTAGTGCATGGAAGAGACCTCTCGATGCAGATAAGAGCCGTAGACAATGGTCGCAATATTTACGCTCCGGCCGGAGTGTTGGCGCCACCACCGCAGACGTTGACACCATCTGCGACAGCATGACGTAACTACCGACCAATGGGAAGTAGCCTTTGACCTACATAAGGCCACCAGAGCAGAAGTTCTGACAGTCAGTTTTCTCCTGACGAAGATGATGGTGGAATCTGTCGTAGGCTGGAGGTTTTACCCCGAATTAACGCAGAAGAAGTCCGAGGATGTCTTATACAACAGTGCTCTACTCTACGGCAGATAAGTGTAATTTAAGGACGGGTACCAACTTAGAATACTGTTAAGAGGACAAACGGAGGAATGTAGATTTATCATAGCCGAACCGTCATTTGTTTTAAGTATTTTATATGGCGCATGGGAGTACATCTAAAATCATTGTAATGAAATAACACACAAACGTTTGACTGTATTGAAGTGGAATGCTTGGAAAGAAGAGTTACTAATGTTGGAACACATACATATAATAAGAAACATCGATCAAATCATACGAGAACAGTGTTAGCAAAAGCGCTGGAGTTCGTCGTAGATTAGGCCTTGACTTGCATCTCTGGTGTATCCACAAGGACCAAATGTTGACTGTTTATCACATGTTTACAGTGAAATCTAGAGCCCAAGATAAAAACACTCGCTCAGCTGGAAAGGGAAACTGCTTGAAAACAATCCTACACTAAACTGCACCTGAGCATTTCTGTCTCATCAGTACTTCTGACTAGGTGGATCTTTTTATAACTGTGGAAACTACCGTTCTCTGAATACTCTCCATAAAAATATAGTAAGCTATAAAAATTTAGTAATCAATGTTCGATACTCTCAGTCACTAATGAGAACACTTTTGTTACTAAGTCGGGTGGTATCGCTTTAATAGAATTAAATAATTAAACAGCAGAACTTGTGGGTTTCATGCATTGTCCACAAACAGCAGTTAGCACGCGGTCAGTCGAAAGTGAACCATTTGGTATGACAATCAATACAACATAAGTACATACTAGGTAATAAAGGAAATTCAAGGGTCATAGACATCAATGACACATTCGCAGCCGGCCGGAGTGGCCGTGCGCTTCTGACGCTACAGTCTGGAGCCGAGCGACCGCTACGGTCGCAGGTTCGAATCCTGCCTCGTGCATGGATGTGTGTGATGTCCTTAGGTTAGTTAGGTTTAATTAGTTCTAAGTTCTAGGCGACTGATGACCTAAGCAGATAAATCGGATAGTGCTCAGAGCCATTTGAACCATACACTCGCAGATGCGAATCATGAATGACAGAATAACTGTTAAATTAGGTGAATAACTTATTTAGAATAAAATTTGTACCAAAGGTAACTAAAACTAACACGAGGTAAACTGGCTATTGGCTTCTATCTCGGATTCTTCAGCCGTCGTTCATCTGATGATTTTAGTGAGGTTTCGCCAGCACGAGTGGCTGGCATTGTCAAAACTTCACCCTCCTTTGCCGGCGGTGAACTGGAGCAGAACTCGCGGCCGCAGGCTTTATTTACTTGACGCGCCAACGTCCGAGAGCTTCTCCTCCGTTTACCTTAAGGCTTTTCTCTGAACAAGCGTGTTTGTGTATTTCTACAGCTTGTCTGAACAAGCGGGTGTGATAGTGCTTCTCTACAGCCAGAACTTCCGTCTCGGCGAATTTCATCACGTGGTCGGTCTCACTCAGTGCGTGCTCTGCCACGGCCGATTTCTCCACCTGCCCCAACCTGCAATGTCGCTTATGTTGTTTAATGCTGGTGTTGATTTATCTTCCAGTCATTCCGACATAAACTTTTCCGCATGTGCATGGTATGCGGTATATTCCCGACACAGCAAGTGGGTGCCTTTTCTCCTTTGCCGATCTAAGACACTCTTTGATCTTCTTTGTTGGTTTGAAAATCGTCTTTACGCCGAAAATCGTCTTTACGGCCGATTCTCTCCGTGACTCTGGGAATGTATGGCAGAAAGGCCGTACCCGACATTTCTTTCTCTGAATTCTTACTTCGCCGAGTGTTTGGCTCTGTTATACTTCTAAGATAATTTGTGGAATACCTATTGCTCCTCGGAACACTTTCCAGGTGTTGCATTTTTCATTTGAGGTGCTGCGGCTCATATTCGTCCTACTCGCTTTACGAGCGTATTAATCATGCCTCTTTTCTGGCTCGTGTGGTGGTTTGACAGTGCAGGTTGGTTTTTGATACACGCTGTGCCCCAGGGTTTCGCCATCCCTTGTGACCAGCACATCTAGAAATGGTAGTTTTTGTCCTTTTGTACCTCCATGGTAAATTTTATGTTGGTATGGAGGCTGTTCAAGTGTCTTAGGAAGTGACCGATCTGTTCTTCACCATGGCTCCACACCACGAAAGTATTATCGACGTACCTGCACCACACCTTAGGTTGTCCCATGAAGAAGTTGGCCATCACTGGACTAAGACGACTACCCATGGCGACGCCTTCCAGCTGTTCATTCCACGTGAAACAGCTCGTGGTAAGACATGCACGGAAGAGCTTGGCGATGTCTTGCGGGGAAATGGAACGCTCTGGAGTACATCGGTTGGGGCAGGTGGAGACATCGGGCGCGGCAGAGCACGCGCTGAGTCACACCGACCACGTGATGAAATGCGCCGAGACGGAAGTTCTGGCTGTAGAGAAGCACCATCACACCCGCTTGTTCAGAGAAGCTGTAGAAATACACAAACACGCGAATATCTTCAACAAGAAAGAGGAAAGCCTTAAGGTAAACGGATCCTGGCTTCCCGTACTGCAGCGAACGACTGTCGCAGGTAGCAAGAGGAGAATCGCACCGGAAATGATCGCGGAGAAGCCCTCGGACGTTGGCAGCACCAGGTACACGTAGTCTGCGGCCGCGAGCTCGGCTCCAGTTCACCACCGGCAATGGAGGGTGAAGCTTTGGCAATGTCAGCCACTCGTGCTGGCCAAACGTCAGTAAAATCACCAGATGAACGTCGGCCGAAGAACCAGAGACAGAAGCCAATAGGCAATTTGTCAACAACTGGCCGCGAAAGCCTTAACAATTTTGCAACACGCGGTAGATGAAATACACTAAAAAGGAGAACTACTGAACACCAAAACTGGATAACGCCCACTAGCATAAGAAGTGAAAGAATTTGTGTTGCAGTTGTAACAGATCCCCTAAAAAAATTCTTGTATTTGTGACGCACGCATTCAGTTACATTTATGTATAGAACATTCCATGTATACTAACTGCCATGTTGAAAACAATACGTAAGCTTTATCTGTAATCCTTATCAATTCGATAAGCATTGGCAAATTATGGTATAACATTAGGAGAAGGATTTCTTCCAAACTGTTTTGGAAAGATAACAAAACCTGTGGGCGCTGCCTGCTCCGACTTCTCTGTGCCATACCACCTCTCTGTTGTTGACTGTGATGACGAGTTGGCGGATGTCCTCCTCGTAAATGAACGGGAAAAGTTATTTTTCGAATCTGGGCGTATTGGCTACCTTCACGAACCGCAAAGTGTCAAATATTACGCAAAGCCTCCTAACAAATCATCGTACGCAGCTGCACCGCTACAGGGGCTCACCCAACCAGGACAACCCTGCGAAGCATTGTCGTCTTCAGCCGTCCTAATAATCCTCAGCATCGTTTTCAGAGCGACTTGGATAGGCTGCAGAATTTTATAGTACCTTCTGTCGATGATTTCTTTGGTTTTGTAATCGACAGATAATGTAGTATTTTTACATGAAATAATAGCCTGTTCATTCTTGCTGATTATATTTGGGAATCGTTGAAAGACCATGTTTCAGAAAGTTAATGCATGAGCAAACAAGCATTCTTTTAACTTACTTTTTTCCAGGAATGGTTAGCTTGAGATTGAAAAGTGCAAAATAATGGTTCAAATGGTTCTGAGCGCTATGGGACTTAACATCTTAGGTCATCAGGCCCCTAGAACTTAGAACTACTTAAATCTAACTAACCTAACGACATCACACACATCCATGCCCGAGGCAGGATTCGAACCTGCGACCGTAGCAGTCCCGCGGTTCCGGACTGCAGCGCCTAGAACCGCACGGCCACCACGACCGGCTTGAAAAGTGCAGAAGAGAGTGTATTGATGTGCACAGGAAAGTTTTTAAAAATTAAAACAGATATCAAGGATATTTGACGCAGTGAGAAGATAGCCTTGAAAATATTTGTACTGGATAAGAAATATAGAGAACTTTCCTTCTAAAACATTTTTCAGATCATGTAGTGATATAGGTCTATGGTGATTTGATTCTGGCTGAGAAACCCAGCGTTTCCTGTGTATTTATTTATTTCAGTGTACTGTTACTCCGTGTCCTCCCGCTCATTCTATCCACCTCCTTCCCCGGCCTCCGTCTATCTAACGCCCCTTCTCTGTCCATCTCCTCCCCTTCCTCTATCAGTCTATCTTCTCCTCTCTCTCACGTATCTCCTCTTCCCATTCTTCTTCCCCTCTCCCTCCGTCCATTTCCGCTTCCCATCTCTCTCCATCCACCTCCTCCTACCCCATCTTTCCATCCATCTCTCTGTCAACCTTCTCATCCTTCCTTTCTTTGCCCATCACCCAACCATCACACCTACCTCAGTGGGAGGTTAGCAGTTTTTATCACCCATAGTATTCTTTCCAGGCAGTAAGCAATATGTGCACCAAGTTTGGGTGAAACCGGCCTGTGGCACTGAAGAGCTCTGCTGACCTTCCAAGTCAACTACATACAAGATATAAATGCCAGCAGGTCGTTTTCGAACATTTTTACCAACCCTTTCATCTCCACACCCACACCCCTAGCGACTGTGGGAAATCTTACTCCCACAGTATTTTTATACAAGTAATAATTCATGTACCCAAAGAAAGTGGTGACATTTACTCCGGGTGTTCCTGAGTTACACTTCAAAGTCACCTCCTTTTCATTCCCACTCGTATGGGATATAGGTGGTTGACCTAACAGTGTTCTTTCCAGATACTAAGTAACCAGGAAGTCCTAGACCCTTTGAAGAGTCAAACTCTTCTGATCACTTTGGCAGTGAGTTAAAGTGTTCAATATTTTACGTTAAGGCTGTAAGCGAGAAATAGTATGGAATTATGTTTAAATATTCTGGAGTTCGGTTGCTCTCGTTGTCAATCAGTGGACGAATGTAGTCTGGGTAATTCGCGCCCCACTTTAAGAGACAGTACACTCCGATCCACGAACGACAACGATCCTCGTATGTCAAGCCACGGACGCGGATAGCATTGTTGACGATATCGAGCGACAGTTGCGGTAAGCGCATGCGCGTACTTTCCGCTTCAAGAAAGCGTGTATCCTGCAAATTATGTTCTCCGCTTGCTTATGTAGAACTTATCACTTACCACCACAATCAGCGATGACAACTGTTGTGGTTGGCAGGAGAGCCAAACCGTCTTCCTAAAGGAGGCCGAAATACACGCGTTTTAGCTCACGCAGGCTGGCGTGAGGTCTGGAACATGACAAGGGAATTAGAATTGAGAAAAACGGACGTAGCTGGTGGAATACTTAACTTTAATCCATTAACGACGAACGTCGCTCTTGACGGTACATGATTTACAATATCAATAGAAATTGATCCTGGCGCCTTGCTAGGTCGTAGCAAATAACGTAGCTGAAGGCTATGCTAACTATCGTCTAGGTAAATGAGAGCGTAATTTGTCAGTGAACCATCGCTAGCAAAGTCGGCTGCACAACTGGGGCGAGTGCTAGGAAGTCTCTGTAGACCTGCCGTGTGGCGGCGCTCGGTCTGCAATCACTGATAGTGACGACACGCGGGTCCGACGAATACTACCGGACCGCGGCCCATTTAAAGGCTACCACCTAGCAAGTGTCGTGTCTGGCGGTGACACCGCAACAACTCGCAACAAATGGAATCTAAATTCACTAAACAACTCGCTACGATCACTTTTAATGCTCGTATTAGCTGCGGCATCCACAGCAGAACGTTCAGGACACTACTGAACGCTCATTGGCTGTCGGAGAATACATGACGTAGGTGCGCACAGCAAGCTCAAACTCGACCGCCATCGTTCGTGACTTTGATGTATCTCAGTGTTAATGACGTCAACTCCTGAACTATATGACGTGCAATGACATAATTTTCCAGGTCCACTCGGTGGTACATGTCCGTACTGTCTGCAGAACTGTTGCGAACAGAGTTGATAATAAATAAGTAATGAGTCGTCATACCGGATGCGACAATTTTGACGCAAGAACATCGAAGATGTGGCAAATTAAAAACGATTTTTTTCATCATTTTGTGGGCGAGAAAATGTTTTGTAGATAACGTGCAAAAGTTTCTTGCAAGTCGCTGCGCACTCTCATTCTGAAATACTGGATGAATAGTCTAGGTATTTGCTCGTTGTTAGTTATGCTTCTGTCTCACCCTCGTCCCTATCCCTTTGAGAGACTGGTGGCTTTTACCCTCACAGTGCTGTTTTCCAGATGGTGTTATGTCATATGTGTACCGAGATAGGTTGGAACCTATTCAGTAGCTTAAGCGGAGATGTGGAACATACATACATCTATTTTTGTAATACTGTTTATAGAGATCTCGCCGGCCGCGGTGGTCATGCGGTTCTAGGCGCTGCAGTCCGGAACCGCGTGACTGCTACGGTCGCAGGTTCGAATCCTGTCTCGGGCATGGATGTGTGTGATGTCCTTACGTTAGTTAGGTTTAAGTAGTTCTAAGTTCTAGGGGACTGATGACCTAAGATGTTAAGTCCTATAGTGCACAGAGCCATTTTATAGAGATTTCAATAATACGTGCTCCCACTAATAATGTAGATTCCGGAATCCATATCTCTCGTGGATACACTTACCTTTTATCGGTTTTTATGCAGGATTGCAGGTTCACGGCTTCATGTGTTGATTCACGTGTTTTTTAACTTCAGAAATGGCGAACAAATACTTCGAATAATATTTGTTGATTTGTCTTCTAAAATAAAGAAAAGAGACTAGTCGGATAGACTCAACAGTCTTGGTTCATTAGTTTTAACACCTTCACGCTAGGCAGAAACAATAAAGCGCCATCCTGAAAACATGTGCACATTTGAACCTCTAACATTCTGCGTGGTGTCTGTTCTATGCGTGTCTCCCTACCACTTTCGTGCAACGACGCTCTGAGCGTGTTTTTTAGGGAATTGACTAGTTTGAACCTGGGACCTGTTGCTGGTAAGGAGACGCCAGACCACACATGACATGTAGAGTTCAGAAGAGCTCAATGAGACTAGCGATGATATAATCAAATACTTAATGATTACAGCGTCAGCTCCACTGCACTCCCTGTAAAAGAACCTTAATACAAACTAAATTTTCGTGGAAGGGGTTCAAGGCTTTCCTATTTTTAGTTAGCCGGTAAAATAACGTCGAAAAAGCAGTTAAGTTTACCATTGGAAATTTTATTCTACTCACAAAATGTTGTTTATAAATTGCACTATTGATAAAAGGAAATGTTTTAATACAGGATGGTAAAAACCAACTGCGTTCCACAAAAAATGTGAACGAATATTCCCTGAATAGGTTTCCAAGTTCTACAATGGATCGAAGGATGACCTATGCCATATCACATCTATAATCTAGATTTAAATTAAGTTTCACAAAAGAGAAAACTATCAAAATTGTCTACAGTGACCCTCAATTATCTTTAATTACTTATCTAACTTGTCGTAAATTACAGTGGCTGATGTGGCTTCTCAATAACTATATAACAGAGAAATCATCGCGTTTCAGATTTTTCTTCAAGTGGCGAATGTGAACACCATGAGCTTTAATTGACGATCGACACTACTATTACGCAAAAAGGGGGTGTAACAGATGAGACTTCTGCAGTACTGAGTGAAGCTTTATGCGCTGTTATGCGGCATCGCGTGCGTTCATTACCTTGGCGGTGTTCGTCAGGGGGTGGCGGCAAGCGCAGCTCCACTCACCTCGCCGTCTCGGAAGCAACTCTTCCTAACTTCTCCTTACTACTATTTACGAAAGTTGGTTTAAAACAACTATCTGGAGGTGTTTTCATCTGACCAATCAGGGTCTCAATGTTAACATTAACCTCCGCCTACAAAAATTCTGTCTATCGTAAGATCTATACTGTTCTTCTGGAGGGCTCTATCTTTTAACATGGGCTGGGGGGGGGGGGGGGTGGTCCTTGACGTACCAGAGACGCGAAAAAGTTTCACGCTAAAACTTGCGGTTGGAGTGGCCCTTTTTGTGTTATCGTAAGATCTGTACTGTTATTCTGGAGGGCTCTAGCTTTTAACATGGGCTGGGGGATGGTCCTAGCGGTTAGCTGGCGACGTGGGTGTCCGTCCCTTAACGTAGGGCCTTCCACCGTATCGCGGTTCTGCGTTCGGCTTCTGTTCTCGTTTCTCCCCTCGGAACTGCGTCTGTCTCACGATGGGAAGGTATGACATGCATTTAGGCATTCTTGTGTTAGTCTGTGGTATTCCATTTGCTCACTCGTTACCCGTATTACTTTGGTTAATTAAATGTCACGATTTATTCGGAGCTATGTGACATACTACTGGATTTGCTTATCATGTCAGGGTTTTCACGGAAGGTGTTCGATTTGCCTGACACCTTACAAACCTATCAAAGCGTCTGCTCGCTACATCCGTCGCTACAATTGCCACTCCCTCCCTCTCCTTTCAGCTGAAGTTGATTTTTTTATTCCACTAACTTGTGAAGTCATTCCCATGACGTCATGGAAGCCATACCTCATAATTACGATATATTTAAAGTATCAAATTAAGTTTTGCGTTGTTTTAAGTAATGACGATGGCTAATTGTACAGATAATTCATTGCATCCGAATTCATTGGGTGCCCTTCACAAATTGCCCGTTCTTTTTGTATGCAAATAGTGTTTATAATACATCCATTGAACAAGGTTGAAAGGGCGTGAAAGGGCTAGGTATCAAATAGGACGTTATCGTGACGTATATTAAACGATTTTGTTTGATCAGAGGCTTACAAAACTGAAATTTGTCTAGACAAAATATTACAAAAGTTACTGATATTTAATTAGTTAATAGTAATCAAAACATCGCCTTTTAAGTGAAAATAGTTATTATAATCAAGGTATCATGACTTAATTCTTCTTTTGAAATACATCAATTGCTTCAAGAGGCTTTTCTACAAAAAGTGGCAAAATGTCGAAGAGCAGTGCTCTCGTATCAAGTTTCGCGGATTAGTTTCTGGAAACTGTTCCCCGCAAAACTATTCACATTGCGAATAAGAGGTGTTTCTGACTTCCATTACATGTTAATACACCTGGAGTTAATTTCGAAAAGGGAAACCTATCAGAAAAACTTGATCCGCAAGAAGAAAACTGACAAAGTAATTACGAGTATACATAAAAAGATCGACAGGGAAGGGACGGATAACCAGAAGAAATTTTACGGAGTGCCCAAAAGTGCTTTTCATGTTGCATCAGAGTCACCATTTACGACGCAGGATCTAAATTACGACGAAAAAAGCTTTCATCCGTGAAGCAATCGATTTGGAATGGATCGAGAGGTCACAGCAGATTCCAGATTTATGGAGAGAGTGGCGAGTTCAACAGAATTAGGTCACAGTAACTTTCAGACGCTTCTAGGAACAACAACGAAATCCTAGCTATTAAATAGGTTCTGTCGCCTTTATTACAACTTTCTTTTCAGAGAACGATTACCTATTGAATATTTCAGTTAAACTAGAATGAAAATCTCATTGTTTGAAAGAACAGTAATTACTATGGATTTATCAGTAATAGAATAATAGCTATCACACGGTTTAACGAGGTCTTTGTTAGTGTTCTTGACAGCGGTGAAAGAAATATAGTATTTCTGTAGGTTGAAAGATAATCGAGATGAATGTCTTGTATTCGCGTTTCGTCGCAGGGTTATTTGGTAAGCGTGATAGCGTTACGGATATATTCAGCAAACTCAAGTGGTAGACTCTGCAAGAAAGGCGTTCTGCATCGCGGTGTAGCTTGCTGTTCAGGTTTCGAGAGGGTGCGTTTCTGGATGAGGTATAGAATGTATTGCTCCCCCCTACGTATATCTCCAGAGGAGATCACAAATTTGAAATTAGAGAGACTCGAGCGCACACGGAGGCTTTCCGGCAGTCGTTCTTCCCGCGAACCATACGTGACTGGAACAGGAAAGGGAGGTAATGACAGTGGAACATGAAGTGCCCTCCGCCACACACCGTTGGGTGGCTGGCGGAGTATAAATGTAGATGTAGATGTAGATGTATTATTCACCTAACGCTACTCAAGTAGAAACTGTCTGGACGGGAGAATGTAAGCCGAGTGAAGGAAAGCCAGTTCCCGTAACGGCGGCAGGCATCTTAAAATACAGCGAGAATGGGGCAAACGCTTACGTCAGATCAGGAGTGACATCTATGTACGCACTGGACTAGAAAGTCAACCGTCTGTTACACGCCTTAGCGAAAGTCAACGTCGTGTTAACCGAGGAGTTAGCCGTGTATCTTGGGTCGAGAACTTTCCCCCTGTTTCTCCAAGAACTGTAGCTCGGAACTACAGAAAATAGCCCCTCATTCCTAAATCAGACGGCTGCATGGAGCTCACAACCGACTCCGCGCGGTATGTTAGGACCTCCGCACACGAAGCGAATCAAATGAAACCTATTGCCGAGCCCATTTGGTAACCGTTGAATTGCGACTCACTTCCTGTATATACGAGGGTGAGTCAAATGAAAACCTTAAATTTGTAATTAAAAAATTGAAATTTCGCTCCATTATCCTGTAATTTGGTAAGCGTGCTACAAACGGCGTGCAGAATGGCCTGTAGGTGGCAGCATAGTGCAGATGCACACATACCGTCGCAGTGTCAGTATAAAGATGGCCGCCCTACTTGCGACTTGCACCAGGGAAGAACAGCGTTCTGTTATTCGGTTTTTGCTTAGTGGAGGTGTGAAACCTATTGAAATTCATCGATGAACGAAGGTTCAGTATGGTGATGCATGTTGTCACAGCAGCAAGTCTAAGAATGGAGTAGGAAGTTCGTGACTTCAGTGGGAGATGCTCCTCGTCCAGGTCAGGCACAACGAGTCGTGACTCCACAGTACATTGGAGTAGTTGAAGCCATAGTGAAGGAAAACCGCCGAGTGACACTGAATGACATTGCAGCATGTTTACAGATTAGTCATAAGTCGGCACATCACATTGATGTGCTGTAGTTTCACAAAGTGTCTGCAAGATGGATGCCACGGCAGCTGACTCCTGAAATGAGAGAACGACGTGTTGAATCTTGTGAAGAACTTCTTCGGTGCTTTGAACGAGAAGGTGATGGCTTCCTTGCAAGAATCGTTACTGGGGATGAAACTTGGGTTCACTTCCACGAACCGGAAACGAAGAGAGCGAGCAAGGAATGGCGCCATTCCTCATCACCAAAACGAAAAGAAGTTTCGAAAAGAACCATCAGCAGGGAAGGTTATGCTGACTCTTTTGGGACGGAAAAGGCGTCATTTTGGGGCATTACCTGTCTAGAGAGACCACTGTCACCAGTGCATCCTACACAGATCTCCTAAGAAATCTGTGGCCAGCAATCAAATCAAAACGACGTGGATTGCTGTCAGCAGGTGTCCTCCTGCAACATGACAACGCAAGGCCCCACACTGCCCGTACAACAGTTGAAACAATCACAGACCTGCATTCTGAGTGTCTTCCTCATCGGCCATACTCACCAGACCGTGCCACAAGTGATTTCCATGTGTTTGGACCACTCAGAGACGCAATGGGAGGAAAGAAGTTCCGTTTTGATGAAGAGGTACGCCACGTGGTGCATGAGCGGTTGCTCGGACTACCAAAACAATTTATTTCTAAAGGAATTTATGCACTTTGTAAGCGCTGGGTCTACTGATATACTTTAGCCGTATGGAATCGCTTATATTTTCTCATTGCTGCTCACTGAGCATGACGTTAGGTCGTAATTTTAAAAGGTCCTTATACTAATGGGTCACTTGAGGCGGAAGGAGCGGGAACTTTAATAAGTTGCTACGGTGGAGGGAGAGGGGATCTGCTTTTGTCTATTGCCTCTTGCATCGTTTGCTGTGATTGGCGCTCATCGGCATATGAGGCGTGGCTCGTGCTTTGCGCCGGCCGGAGTGGCTGTGCGGTTCTAGGCGCTACAGTCTGGAGCCGAGTGACCCCTACGGTCTCAGGTTCGAATCCTGCCTCGGGCATGGATGTGTGTGATGTTTTTGGTTAGTTAAGTTTAAGTAGTTCTAAGTTCTTGGACCTCAGAAGTTAAGTCACATAGTGCTCAGAACCATTTCTCGTGTTTTGCTGCTGTAGGACGCAGGCCGTGGGGTGGGGGTGGGGGAGAGGGGGGTGGGGGGGGGGGGTGGGGGCGGGGAGTTACTAGCGGGTAGCGATCGCTTGAGGTGTTGGTGCGACCTGTTGGACTCTTGAGGCTGACAGCCAGCATGAGGCTTGCGTGTATCTGTTCATGCTGTTAGTACATTTTATTATTTCAATGGCCTCTCTGTTATGGCGTTTCGTCAAAAGGCTTTTAAGCCATAACAAAATACAAGCGCCTCCACAAAACTAAAACACGTCAGTAGACTCTCAAGAAGACCGTTGCAGCAGTGGCCGAGACGCTGGTTTCTCCAGTATAGTTTCCTGTTTACATTATGATTCGGTACGATACGCGGAAAACTTTCATGTCAACTTCCTGTATAGCTGAATACGAGGGACTCGGCAGACGACGCGGCTACAGAATGACTCATGGGTAAATCGTTTGCAACGCATTGCCAACCAGTTGTGAGCGACTCGGCTATGTACTGGTTTAATTTAAAATGATGAAGCATGTTGTGAACGTTAGCTTTGTACGAGAACTGGAAAATGAATCCCATTTTATCCAGTACGAGATTCCAGACAGAGAAAGCGTGGTGTGAAGCGGGAAACGCTTCAAATGGCATATATGTGCTATACCGTACATCTGTTATGAAAGAATACACGGTCTTGGTTGCAAAAGTGCATTTTTTATTTCATTTATCCTCGAATAACACGTTTCGCCTTATGCAAGGCATCTTGAGATTGGCCCACGAAAAAAGATACAACTTTTCATATAAATGGCATGACTCTGATTTAGGAAAATTGGACTAGCACGAGAAAAATAAAATAACTTACTTTGATCAGATATGGTATTACTCACGTAACATGCTGCGCATACAAATGTCCGAGCAAGAAGTCGCTGTGGTCAGAATTTGAAAAAAAAAAAAAAACGTTGTGCAATTTCCTGTAACATAAAAGCAAAATATATCGGAATATGGGCGATAAAATGTTGAGAAACCAGTAAACAGTCTAATGCACTGAAAAACCAGAACACATCCAAACAAAATTTAAAAATATGTATAAAAAACTTACTGATACAGAAGATGTTAAATACACGGGAAATAGCATGTATAACACAAGAAAGCCCCAGCAGGTCGTTGCCCTTGTCGAATTTTTTTAAAAAAGAACTCGAGTGGTGTCATACAAAACACGCCATATGGAGGATACGCAAGAAGTATACAAAAGCAAAATGGCTCTGAGCACTATGGGACTCAACTGCTGTGGTCATTAGTCCCCTAGAACTTAGAACTACTTAAACCTAACTAACCTAAGGACATCACACACATCCATGCCCGAGGCAGGATTCGAACCTGCGACCGTAGCAATCGCACGGCTCCGGACTGCGCGCCTAGAACCGCGAGACCACCGCGGCCGGCACAAAAGCAAATAACCGGCTTACAAGAAGACGGCACGATCGTGGGGTCGGGGATTTGTCCGAAATTTTGTGCGGTGAAAGAGGACCCCTAACACCTCACATGGTTAATATATTAGGACGCACTACCCAGAAAATCCAGAGAAAACTCGATCCAAAGTTTCTTAGGTGCCTTATGAGTATAAAATGTTTGTCTATTCCCATGGTGCAAAATTGCAGCGCATTGTTACAGGAGAATCGTGAAATTAATTCCCGGGAAGACTGTATAAAAATTCATTCTATAATTCACCATCAATTATCGTCACCAATATTCCTGGTATGCCTCAAAATTATCAGAAACTCAAAACATGTTCGTAAATGTTAATGGGGCATGTTTTTGTACAGATTTATTGCAAACGTTCTGTGATTGTAAAAAATCCGCTTTTATATGTTGCGCAAGATGTCGCAAAAATTATTGCTTTGTATGTTTTTACGATAATTGCCACTGCGGTTCTTGTTTATAATTATTATATGTATAAAAATTGAATGTTTCCCAATCGACTTTGTTCTTCTGATTAAAAACCCAATGTCTTTTCCTCATATACTTTACAATGAATAATGGAAAACCCTTCGTCATGAATTGTGTTGTTGGACATAAAGAAAATAATTTTTATTCAATAGTGTAACTAATTTGTCAAAGATAATATAGGTTTGGGAAACTTTCTAAATAATTGGTGGAATAACAAGAAAAATGAAACAGAAGAAAAAAATTACCAGTGGGGGAATCAAACCCGAGACCTCTGGGGTAACAGTCCGAGCCCTAAAGATCTAGGACAGACAGCGGCTCGGCAACGTACTACCATTTTATACTCATATGACACGTAAGAAACTTTGGATCGATTTTTCCCGGGATTTTCCGAGTAGTGCGTCCTAATATTTTAACCACGTGAGGTGTTAGAGAGGTCCTCTTTCACCACACAAAATTTCGGACAAATCCCCGACCCCACGGTCGTGCCGTCTCCTTGTTAGTCCCAAAAGAAGTACGTATACCTGTAAAAACAGGCACCAGATTAACTTGTCAGAAGTGCTGCGTCGTCCACATCCGCTAACATGGGTTCAAGCCTACACAGAAGCGTCATACTGTAAATACGAATGAAATGCAGTTGGTAATGCTCGGGGCTGTGCACATTCTACTGGACATAGGAACGTACAAGAAGCACACTCCTAGTATGTGCATCGCACATGCATGCAGGCGATGGGGTGCGATAGTTAGGTTACCAGAAGTAATCTCAAAGAGGAACATGACAAACAGTAAGGACATTAAAATTAATCAGTTGTTGAATACCGTTTTGTGTTTGACGTGGTTGTACAACAAGAAACTTTTGCGCTTCAAATTCCATGGTTGTGATGCCAACCGTGATTTCTTACGTCCTTAGATCATCATGTTCTTGAGATCAGTTCAGACATATAGAGACAGCGCACTTCTCTTTTGTTGTCGGGTCGCGAAACAATTACCACTGATGCCAATACTTACTTCACACTATGCCCACAGATTTTCGTAATAACCATTTACACATTTTATAACACAACAATACAAAATAAATTAACGAGGTGATTATTCAGAACATCTCAGAGCTTTAAAGAGCAACAGCTCCTATACCACATTTGCTGACCATCTTATAGCCCATAATCACCACCCAACTACAATAGAAACAGACTTAAGAATATTAAAACCCAGCCACAGTTTATACCGCAAACTGACTGTTGAGGAAAACTTCCACATACAGAAGGCAATAGCAGAAGGAAAACCCTTCATAAACGAATACACTACACTCTTCAAGGGCACACTATTTAACACATTAAAGGAACTTTACAGAAAAGACAACATATACAGATAAAGTCCTCCCACACTCATAGACACACATACACACACACACACACACACACACACACACACACACACACACACACAATGGATACACTACAATCTCTGAAGACTCACAATTTACAAACAAAAGGAACACCATGTAAAAGACAACACAAACACCTAAGAAGCGTATAGAAAACACACATATACGCACACACACACACACACACACACACACACACACACACACACACACACACACACATACGCACAAGGATAAAGTGTAGACAAAATTCAAATTTGGCGCCGAACTCTCTGATGAACAAATGAACACGGACTGGGCTGGGATACACAACAAACCACAAAAACGGCTCTGACTACTATGGGACTTAACATCTGAGGTCATCAGTCCCCTAAGACTGAGAACTACTTAAACCTAACTAACCTAAGGACATCACACACATCCATGCCCGAGGCAGGGTTCGAACCTGCGACCGTAGTAGTCGCACAGATCCGGGCTGATGTGCCTAGAGCCGTTCGGCTACCGCTTCCGGCCAACAAACCACACTTCTACTGTGTTTTGGTAAAGTGAAAAGTGTTTTTACGACCTTATTTGTGAAAATACGTGTTATGTTTATGTGTGCATCACGACACCTCACCATGATGCTGAGAATAGAAGGGCTTGCCACACGAAAACGTAGGTAAAATGGAAAATAGTCGCGAAATATCGCGACAAACTAAATTACATTTTAGATGATAGGTTAATTCCCAGCAAAATTTCTCATCAACATCGTTTGGTTGCAGATGACAAGCTATCTGTAGTAAATAATACACAAGTGATCCGGGAAAATCATGCACACCAAGAGTAAAGGTATTAACAAAAAGAATCGAACTATTGTTTGAACTAAACTTGCACATAATTTTGTAATCATTTAATAAAACTGTTCACACCACAGAATACATAAAACGGAAACCTACTGATGATGGCACAGTGGTGCTGAAACATGTTTGAACACTGAGAAAAAGCGATGTTTTGCGTAACTGGCGGACCTCACAGCCTACAATTTTAACTGCAAACAAGATCAACACAAAGAGCTGCAAATCCAAATGATGAATATGAGGTGAATACCGTTTCTGTGGTATCGATAGCTACGATGCCACAACGTAGGTACGCCCTGCTAGGTTGGCACTACGACACACACCGACGACAGCGCACTCTATCTGGACCGGGAGAGCTCTACGAGCTCCGATCCAGATTCGGCCCATGTCATCAAGACGGCCTGGAAACATCGCTTCAACCTCAGGTTTCTATCGAGACTGTGTATCTACTTACGATGGGAATACGGTTTTGCACCTACGGGATCTTCAGTTGCAAAGTTACGTAAGTCCTTGACTAATAATTAAATGTAGTTCCACGTAAAAAGCTGTACCGAGAGTCCTACCTCACCTGCTCCCACTCACTTCCTACATTCGGCCAACCCATTCCGTTTACAGCAGCAGACCCACGCACCGCCTTCCAGGCGGGATACAAAAGTTTCTATATGTGTCACTCAAACTCTAAAGCGGCAGAATTTGTTTCTTATTTGCTGTAACCGACCAGTGGGGGGAGGAGTTAGTGTGCCCACTCTCACCACGGGCGTAACGTAGGAAGCGGTGTCTCTAGCGACGGTCACGTCACGTCACGTAAATCTGGGCCGGCGAGATATACGGGCCGTGGGCCGTGCGTCACAGCATGTTACATTACAGGTCTTACACGTTGCAGCGACCATCTCCTGCGGAGGCCAGTTACTATTTTAGACCTACTTAACACATGGCAGCTGCACCTTTAAATACAGTGATGCTGTCGATAACATATGACAACGTTAAGTAATTTGGTGGCTTATCTTTTCACTGGCGTACTTTTCATTTATGGCCTCGCTCTGGACCTAGCCGAGTCCTCGCGATGCATGTCGAGCAAGGCAACTAGTGTGACGTCATAAATTCGTAGCGGAGCCCGTATATGTCGTGGAACCCGGCGAAGAGTGGCTACGTGCCATCTTTGGGGAATGAAAGGAGGAGGAACCACGTCGGCAAACAAAATAAATAAAATATCACTCAGTGCAGAAAAACTTGGTTACTGTATCCCACCGTTCACAACACCACAATCCCACGGACATTAGAAATATAACTGTAATCGACAAATTCTAACGGTACCTCAGAAATGATATGACCAGCTCTCAAACAGGGCCATCCTTACGACGCTAGACAGTTATCTGTCGGATGTGCTTTGGCTGGTTTTAGTGTTATCTGAATACATGGGTTTTGAGTTCAACATGGTCATTAATTTGGACATGTTACAAAGAACAAAAAAATGGCTCTGAGCACTATGGGACTCAACTGCTGTGGTCATTAGTCCCCTAGAACTTAGAACTACTAACACATCCATGCCCGAGGCAGGATTCGAGCCTGCGACCTTAGCAGTCACACGGTTCCGGACTGCGCGTCTAGAACCGCGAGACCACCGCGGCCGGCTTTACAAAGAACAAAGCACTTGCCATTACCCGATTTCCCGGCAGTTAGAATAAGTGAACACGTGTTTCTGCTTGTCCATAGATACTCGACTGTTTCTGAGAAAATGACGGTGAAAGTTTCCGCGGTAGTTTATATGTCTTTTAGCTCATAATAGATGTAGCTTAAGCGGTGGCAAACTTTTGCACTCCGTATTCGAAACTCGATTGTTGTTTTTATTTTTGTTTTTGTTTTTCATCATCTATCCATGCCCACAGAGTGCTACCGAATGTTTTCCAGTGTATGTTGAAACAACAATGTATTCATTTAGCTACTAATTGTCTGTCTGGTGAACGAATTAAGAAACAGTAAATGAATGAAAATATTATTTGAAATTGTTTTCGGTGAAATTCCTGTAGTGTATCTTGGTTCATAATCAACTGCAAGTGCAAATTCTCGTAAAAATGATCTGTCATATTTGGCTTGCCATGGCCAACTGCCTAGATGCACGGAATGAAATTCCGAAAGACTTATATCCTGGTATCGACATGTCGTCTGCTTACTGTCCTTGCCAGCTGCACTGTGAAATTGAACAGCAGCGTCACGCATTTATCCATTGGCAGCCAAAATTTACAATTTTATGTTTTCCGTCGATACCTCTAAATATATCAATTTGCTTAACTCTTTGCTGGTGTGTCTTTTTTATTTTGTTTTGTCTTACAGTATCAGCTTCCAGAATGAGATTTTCACTCTGTAGCGGAGTGTGCGCTGATATGAAACTTCCTGCAGATTAAAACTGTGTGCCGGACCGAGACTCGAACTCTCGTCGGCACACAGTTTTAATCTGCGAGGAAGTTTCATATCAGCGCACACTCGGCTACAGAGTGAAAATCTCATTCTGGAAACATCCCCCAGGCTGTGGCTAAGCCATGTCTCCGCCATATCTTTTCTTTCAGGAGTGCTAGTTCTGCAAGGTTCGCAGGAGAGCTTCTGTAAAGTTTGGAAGGTAGGAGGCGAGGTACTGGCAGAAGTATGGCTGTGAGGACGGGGCGTGAGTCGTGCTTGGGTAGCTCAGTTGGTAGAGCACTTGCCCGCGAAAGGCAAAGGACCCGAGTTCGAGTCTCGGTCCGGCACACAGTTTTAATCTGCCAGGAAGTTTCAGGAGTGTCAGCTCTTAGAAAACACTGCTGAAGTACAAATAGCCTGTAGAAAAGTGTGACGTAATCGCAACGGCGATTAAATGTGCAAATAAGGATAAAAAGATCCATGTCCATGTTAATTTTCTGTTGTGCACGAGTGGAGGAATCGAGACGTTTGCACTGAAAGTTTTTAATTTCTTTGAATGGAGGAAGATTCATTGTTTCCGTACGTGTGAGCTCACAGAGGAGCCGTCATTGTACCACAAAAGTCTCATCAGTACGTTGCAGAGCCTTTACATTATTTTAGAGATTGGTTTTTGTTATCTCTTTCTGTGTAGTTTCTTTTTCTACCTTGTACATGTCTTTCCACAAAAGTATGCGCCATAATTTGCTATTCTGTGTGCAGCTGGAATTCCCGAAGGACGTAATCAACTATGCTTACATTTGTACAGTTACAGCTCTTCGTTTTCTCGTTGTCGGTACGAGGCGTATGACCCACGTCGAAATATAACAACTTCTATGACTTCAAAAGAAACAGAATACAAATAACTTTGCAAAATATGCCATCACCATCATCGTGTTCGAAGGTTAGGCATTTGACCCGTTCCGCCTCAAACTGTCGACGCCATATTTTTGATGGTGTCCTATCTCTCTATTTTCTATCGCGTTATATATTACTGCAGCTTTATTTATTCTATTACTAGACATACATTGTACATTTCCTTCGCAGTTCCGTCTGTATTTTTTATTTACAGTCGTAATATGTTCAAGATTTAGTTCTTGTCTAAATTCGATGTTTCTTCTTTGTTAAGGTTCATCATTCGCTAACATACAGCAGCAAAGGCAAGGCTATTACTTTTTAAAATAAGTTTAATTAACGTTTCTTTCTGTATGCTATGTTGTCGGCCGCAGTGGCTGAACGGTTCTAGGCGCTTCAGTCCGGAACCGCTCGACCGCTACGGGCCCACGTTCGAATCCTGCCTCGGGCATGGATGTGTGTGATGTCCTTAGGTTAGTTAGGTTTAAGTAGTTCTAAGTTCTAGGGGACTGATGACTACAGCTGTTAAGTCCCATAGTTATCAGAGCCACTTGAACCATTTTTTGGTATGTTATGTTTCAAAGTACATTTGTATACTTATACAGAAATGTCTGAATCTGGGCAATTTTTGCTCTACGACCAATTGGGAAATTTACGATCGAACCCTTGATAATGAAGTTCTTGTTCAATTATTTGTCCATCCATAACAATTGTAATTTGTATGGATTCCATTTCTTGAAATGGTTCAAATGGCTCTGAGCACTGTGGGAAATAACATCTGAGGTCATCAGTCCCCTAGAACTTAGAACTACTTAAACCTAACTAATCTAAGGACATCATACACATCCACGCCCGAGGCAGGATTCGAACCTACGGCCGTAGCAGTCTAGCGGTTGCGGATTGAACCACCTAGAACCGCTCGGCCACAGCGACCGGCAGATCAACAGTGTCAAGAGTGTGTCCAGAATACCAAATTTCTCTGACCACGGACAACGCAGTGCTCGACGGCTTTCACTTAACGACCGAGAGCAGAAGGTTTTGCATAGAGTTGTCACTGATAACAGACAAGCAACACTGAGTGAAATAACATCAGAAATCAATGTGGGACGAACGACGAACTTATCCTTTAGGACGGTGCGGTGAAATATGTTACAAATGGACTATGGCAGCAGACGACCGACGCGAATGTCTTTGCTAATAGCACAACATCGCCTACAGAGCCTTTCGTGGGCTCGTGACCATATAGGTTGGATCTTAGACGGAAGCAGTGGCTGAGCTGATTGTAGGGTTCGAGTGTGGCGCAAACCTAACGAAGACATGGACCCAAGTTGTCAACAAGGCACTGCACAAGCTGGTGGTGGCTCCATAATGGTATGGGACGTGTTTGCATGAAATGGATTGTGTCCTCTGGTCCACCTAAACCGATAACTGAATTGGAGACCAGTTGTGACCATTCATGGAGTTCACGCGCCCAAACAACCTCGGAAATTTTAGGGAAGACAATAGGCCATGCCACAGGACCACAATTGTTCGCGATTGGTTTGAAGAACATTCTGGACATTTCGAGTGAAAGATTTGACCACCCAGATAGTCAGGCATGAATCTCATGGAACATTTATGGGACAAAACTTAGAGGACAATTCGTGCGCAAGTACCTGCACTGGAAACCCTTTCGCGATTATGGCGTCTGTAGGAGCAACAGAGCTGAATATTTCTGAATGGGGCTTCCAACGACCTGTTGAGTCCACGCCACGTCGCTTTGTAGCATTATGGCGGACGGAAGGAGGTTCGACACGTTATAAGGAGTACTTTGTGAAATACACTACTGGCCATTAAAATTGCTACACCACGAAAATGACGTGCTACAGACGCGAACTTTAACCGACAGCTAGAAGATGCTGTGATATGCAAATGATCAGCTTCTCAGAGCATTCATACAAGGTTGGCGCCGGTGGCGACACCTACAACGTGGTGACATAAGGAAAGTTTCCAACCGATTTCTCATACACTAACAGCACTTGACCGGCGTTGCCTGGTGAAACTTTGTTGTAATGCCTCGTGTAAAGACTTTGATAAAGGTCGGATTGTAGCCTATCGTGATTGTGGTTTATCGTTCGGGACATTCTGCTCGCGCTGGTCGAGATCCAATGACTGTTAGCAGAATAAGGAATCGGTGGGTTCAGGAGGGTGATACGGAACGCCGTGCTGGATACCAAAGGCCTCGTTTCACTAGCAGTCGGGTTGACAGGCATCTTAGCCGAATGGCTGTAACGCATCGTGCAGCCACGTCTCGATCCCTGAATCAACAGAGGCGGACGTTTGCAACACAACAACCATCTGCACGAACAGTTCGACGACGTTTGCAGCAGCATGGACTATCAGCTCGGAGACCATGGCTGCGGTTACCCTTGACGCTGCATCACAGACAGGAGCGCCTGCGATGGTGTACTCAACGACGAACCTGGGTGCACGAATGGCAAAACGTCATTTTTTCGGATGAATCAAGGTTCTGTCTACAACATCACGATGGTCGCATCCATGTTTGGCGACATCGCGGTGAACGCACATTGGAAGCGTGTATTCGTCATCACCATACTGGCGTCTCACCAGGCGTGATGGTATGGGGTGCCATTGGTTACACGTCTCGGTCACCTCTTGTTGGCATTGACGGCACTTTGAATAGTGGACGTTACGTTTCAGATGTATCACGACCCATGGCTCTACCCTTCATTCGACCCCTGCGAAACCCTAAATTTCAGCAGGCTAATGCACGACCGCGTGTTGCAGGTCTTGTATGGACCTTTCTGTATACAGAAAATGTTCGACTGCTGCCCTAGCCAGCAAATTCTGCAGATCTCTCACCAACTGAAAACGTCTGGTCAATGGTGGCCGAGCAACTGGCTCGTCACAATACGCCAGTCACTTCTCTTGATGGACTGTGGAATCGTGTTGAAGCTGCATAGTTAGCTGTACCTGTACACGCCATCGGAGCCCTGTTTGACTCAATGCCTAGGCGTATCAAGGCGTTTATTACGGTCAGAGGTGGTTGTTCTGGGTACTGATTTCTCAGGATCTATGCACACAAATTGCGTGAAAATATAGTCACCTGTTAGTTCTAGTATAATATGTTTGCTCAATGAATAGAAGTTTATCATCTGCATTTCTTCTTGGTGTAGCAATTTTGATGGCCAGTAGTGTATGTTACCGAGCGCTCTGGTTAAAACGAAAGGAAGGCGAACTGATCGTGTCGAAACACGACATTTGCAATCAATGTTGCCGTGAAAGTGGTCGACAGCAGAACGGGTTAAGGACGCCCAGCGTACAGGGCGTGCGAGATGCAGCGCGAATAGCAAGGAGAGCCTTCTGGCGGGAACGGTGCACTCTTCCGCGCGCGCGCTCTCGGGTGAGACAGGCCGGCGACGCGAGCACGTGCGCGGTCGCGGTCACTTCTGTCACGCCACAGTCGGCAGGGCGCTCAGCGGCGCGCAGCCGGGCAGCGCCCCACGCGTGGTGTGGGCGGCAGGTCCACCGGACGGCACTGCCCTTTCACTGCCTCCTCCGGGCTACCTTGGCTTACTCCTCTGTCTCACGGAAAACTGGTTTAATGATCACAGCAGATACGCATAACAGACACTTTAGTCGTCAATAAGATATTCTCTGGTAACTTCCCGGTTCGACAACTGTAGAAATCTACATCTACATCCATACTCCGTGTTGAGTACATAGTTCCGCGTAGTCAGCGCGTACACAACTTTCCCACTAGAGCGCGCCCCGCTGAGCACAACAGCGCAGGCGCAGCGCTCGTCCGTCTCCACACTACGAGATGGCGCTGTCTTAGAGACGGACCAAATTCTGCTTCCGCCGATCCGCGTATTAATATGTAACGCAACCACTGAGATTGCTGCTAACGTAGAACCTTTTCTCCTCGCGGATCACACTCGCGCATTGATACCTGAATCCGCGAGGTATTATAACGAGTTTACATACCTCCGATTACTCAGTCTGCTTTGGTCTGTAGTCAAGTTTCAGTCTGCGCCTAATAAGATTATCATATTTTTGTTCATAGCCATGAAGATCAATGTATACACACTTTGTCAAGTATCAGAGATATTTGAGAATAAGATTAACGTACCAAGACCAAAGGAACTTCAGATTGTCAATTGTAAATAGCATCCAGAATCAAGTTAAGTAAAGCTTATGATTTTTATTATTTTAATAAATATGTGTCAAAATTAATCAAGTTTAGTTTAAAGTTAGTCACCGTCAGTCTGCTAGTCTAAGCGTGCAAGTGGCATTTCGATCGTCTGACCTAACGGCAGAAGATAAACACGCCACGATAAGACCACAAGACTTATCGCTGACACTCGCCTACTTCGTTATAGCGACAAGTCAAATGATCTGATGGTGTGTGTACCGAAGGTCTTACAGTACGCACACCACACTAAGCAAGCAACCTGACGGTGTGTCGCGGAGGGTACTTTGAGTACCACTATCGGTTCACCCTTAGAGTCCAGTCTCGTATTGTTCGTGGAAAGAAAGATGGTCGGCATGCCTCTGTGTCGGCTCTAATCTCCCTCTTTTTATCCTCATGGTCTCTTCTCGAGATATACGTAGTTGTTGTTGTTGTTGTCTTCAGTCCTGAGACTGGTTTGATGCAGCGCTCCATGCTACTCTATCCTGTGCAAGCTTCTTCATCTCCCAGTACCTACTGCTACCTACATCCTTCTGAATCTGCTTAGTGTATTCATCTCTTGGTCTCCCTCTATGATTTTTACCCTCCACGCTGCCCTCCAATACTAAATTGGTGATCCCTTGATGCCTCAGAAGATGTCCTACCAACCGAACCCTTCTTCTAGTGAAGTTGTGCCACAAACTTCTCTTCTCCCCAATCCTATTCAATACATCCTCATTAGTTACGTGATCTATCCAACGTATCTTCAGCATTCTTCTGTAGCACCACATTTCGAAAGCTTCTATTCTCTTCTTGTCCAAACTAGTTATCGTCCATGTTTCACTTCCATACTTGGCTACACTCCAAACAAATACTTTCAGAAACGACTTTCTGATACATAAATCTATATTCGATGTTAACAAATTTCTCTTGCTCAGAAACGCTTTCCTTGCCATTGACAGTTTACATTTTATATCCTCTCTACTTCGACCATCATCAGTTATTTTACCTCCTAAATTGCAAAACTCCATTACTACTTGAAGTGTCTCACTTCCTAATCTAATTCCCTCAGCACACCCGATTTAATTTGACTACATTTCATTGTCATCGTTTTACTTTTGTTAATATTCATCTTATATCCTCCTTTCAAGACACTGTCCATTCCGTTCAACTGCTCTTCCAAGTACTTTGCCGTCTCTGACAGAATTACAATGTCATCGGCGAACCTCAAAGTTTTTACTTCTTCTCCATGAATTTTAATACCTACTCCAAATTTTTCTTTTGTTTCCGTTACTGCTTGCTCAATATACAGATTGAATAACATCGGGGAGAGGCTACAACCCTGTCTCACTCCTTTCCCAACCACTGCTTCCCTTTCATGCCCCTCGACTCTTATGACTGCCATCTGGTTTCTGTACAAATTGTAAATAGCCTTTCGCTCCCTGTACTTTACCCCTGCCACCTACAGAATTTGAAAGAGAGTATTCCAGTCAACATTGTCAAAAGCTTTCTCCAAGTCTACAAATGCTAGAAACGTAGGTTTGCCTTTTCTTAATCTTTCTTCTAAGATAAGTCGTAAGGTCAGTATTGCCTCACGTGTTCCAACATTTCTACGGAATCCAAACTGATCCTCCCCGAGGTTCGCATCTACAAGTTTTTCCATTTGTCTGCAAAGAATTCGTGTTAGTATTTTGCAGCTGTGTCTTATTAAACTGATAGTACGGTAATTTTCACATCTGCCAGCCCCTGCTTACTTTGGGATTGGAATTATTATATTCTTCTTTAAGTCTGAGGGTATTTCGCCTGTCTCATACATCTTGCTCACCACCTGGTAGAGTTTTGTCATGACTGGCTCTCCCAGGCCGTCTGTAGTTCTAATGGAACGTTGTCTACTGCGGGGGCCTTGTTTCGACTCAGGTCCTTCAGTGCTCTGTCAAACTCTTCAAGCAGTACCTTATCTCCCATTTCGTCTTCATCTACATCCTCTTCCATTTCCATAATATTGTCCTCAAGTACATCGCCCTTGTATAGACCCTCTATATACTCCTTCCACCTTTCTGCTTTCCCTTCTTTGCTTAGAACTGGGTTTCCACCTGAGCTTTGATATTCATGCACGTGGTTCTCTTATCTCCAAAGGTATCTTTAATTTTCCTGTAGGCAGTATCTATCTTACCCCTAGTGAGATAAGCCTCTACATCCTTACATTTATCCTCTAGCCATCCCTGTTTAGCCATTTTGCACTTCCTGTCGATCTCATTTTTGAGACGTTTGTATTCCTTTTTGCCTGCTTCATTTACTGCATTTTTATATTTTCTCCTTTCATCAATTAAATTCAATATTTCATCTGTTACCCAAGGATTTCTACTAGCCTCGTCTTTTTACCTACTTGATCCTCTGCTGCCTTCACTACTTCATCCCTCAGAGCTACCCATTCTTCTTCTACTGTGTTTCTTTCCCCCATTCCTGTCAATTGTTCCCTTATGCTCTCCTTGAAACTCTGTACAACCTCTGGTTCTTTCAGCTTATCCAGATCCCATTTTTTTTAAATTCCCACCTTTTTGCAGTTTCTTCAGTTTTAATCTACAGGTCATAACCAATAGATTGTGGTTAGAGTCCACATCTGCCCCTGGAAATGTCCTACAATTTAAAACCTGATTCCTAAATCTCTGTCTTACCATGATATAATCTATGTGATACCTTTTAGTATCTCCAGGATTCTTCCATGTATACAGCCTTCTTTTATGATTCTTGAACCAAGTGTTAGCTATGATTAAGTTATGCTCTGTGCAAAATTCTACCAGACGGCTTCCTCTTTCATTTCTTAGCCCCAGTCCATAATCGCCTACTATGTTTCCTTCTCTCCCTTTTCCTACTGACGAATTCCAGTCACCTATGACTATTACATTTTCGTCTCCCTTCACTACCTGAATAATTTCTTTTATCTCATCATACATTTCATCAGTTTCGTCGTCATCTGCAGAGCTAGTTGGCATATAAACTTGTACTACTGTAGTAGGCATAGGCTTTGTGTCTATCTTGGCCACAATAATGCGTTCGCTATGCTGTTTGTATTAGCTTACCCGCACCCCTATTTTTTATTCATTATTAAACCTACTCCTGCATTACCCCTATTTGGTTTTGTATTTATAACCCTGTGTTCACCTGACCAAACGTCTTGTTCCTCCTGCCACCAAACTTCACCAATTCCCACTATATCTAACTTTAACCTATCCATTTCCCTTTTTAAATTTTCTAACCTACCTGCCCGATTAAGGGATCTGGCATTCCACGCTCCGATCCGTAGAACGCCAGTTTTCTTTCTCCTGATAAGAATGTTCTCTTGAGTAGTCCCCGCCCGGAGATCCGAATGGGGAACTATTTTACATCCGGAATACTTTACCCAAGAGGACGCCATTATCATTTAATCATACAGTGATGCTGCATGTCCTCGGGAAAAATTACGGCTGTAGTTTCCCCTTGCTTTCAGCCGTTCGCAGTGCCAGCACTGCAAGGCCGTTTTGGTTAGTGTTGCAAGGCCAGATCAGTCAATCATCCAGACTGTTGCCCCTGCAACTACTGAAAAGGCTGCTGCCCCTCTTCAGGAACCACATGTTTGTCTGGCCTCTCAACAGATACCCCTCCGTTGTGGTTGCACCTACGGTACGGGCATCTGTATCGCTGAGGCACGCAAGCCTCCCCACCAACGGCAAGGTCCATGGTTCATGGGGGGAGATATATGTAGGTGGGAGCAGTATACTGCTTGACTCCTCGGTGAAGGCCGGCCGGAGTAACCGAGCGGCTCTAAGCGCTACACTCTGGAACCGCGCGCCCGCCACTGTCGCAGGTTCGAATTCTGCCTCGGGCATGGATGTGTGTGATGTCCTTAGGTTAGTTAGGTTTTAAGTAGTTCTAAGTTATAGGAGACTGATGACCTTCGATGTTAAGTCCCATAGTGCCCAGAGCCATTTTCCTCCGTGAAGGTATGTTCTCGAAACTTCAACAAAAGCCCGTACCGACCTACTGAGCGTCTCTCCTGCAAACTGTTCCACTGGAGTTTATCTATCACCTCCGTAACGCTTTCGCGATTACTAAATGATCCTGCAACGAAGCGCGCTGCCCTCCGTTGGATCTTCTCTATCTCTTCTATCAACCCTATGTGGTATTGGTGAGCAATATTCAAGCAGTGGGCGAACAAGTGTACTGTAACCTACTTCCCTTCTTTTCGCATTGCATTTCCTCGGGATTCTTCCAATGAATCTCAGTCTGCCATCTGCTTTACCGACGATCAACTTTATATGATCATTCCATTTTAAATCACTCTTAATGCCGACTCCCAGATAATTTATAGAATTAACTACTTCCAGTTGCTGACCTGCTATATTGTAGTTAAATGATAAGGGATCTTTCTTTCTATGTATTCGCAGCACATTACACTTGTCTACATTGAGATTCAATTGCCATTCCCTGCACCATTCGTCAATTCGTTGCAGATCCTCCTGCATTTCAGTACAATTTTCCATTGTCACTACCTCAAAATATACTACAGCATCATTCGCAAAAAGCCTCAATGAACTTCCGATGTTATCCACAAGGTCTTTTATGTATCCTGTGAATAGCAACGGTCCTACGACACTCCCCTGCGGCACACCAGAAATCACTCTTACTTCTCAAGGCTTCTGCAGTAATTGTTTCAAATAGTTCGGGTCTGTTTGTCACCAGATGGTCTAATATGCTATCGCCACGAGTCGGTTCTCTGTTTAACTGCTCTAGGTAGTTTTCAGATAATGCACTTAAAAAAATTTCACTGGATTCTGCCACCCGTTATAAACGTTTGAGTCTACCCGTCCACATCCGGCAAATTAAAATCTCCACCCAGAGCTATAACATGGTCGGGAAAACTACTCGATATATTTTCCAAATTTTCATTCAGGTGCTCTGCCACAACAGCTGCTGAGCCAGGGGCCCTATAGAGACATCCAAATCAGTTGTTTTAAATGCGAACAACTCGTCTATCCATGGTCGGAGCGTATTTTCATTCGGAAAGGAAGTTCCTCGAAGGCTGTTAGATAGAAAACGGAAAAGGTGAAAATCTGAGCGCCCGAGATCGGGTGAATCAGTCTGGCGTGGAATGACTTCCCAGTCCAACTCCTGTATAGTGTTTTTTTGCGGAGCACGTAGTCTCGCGGTAGCGTTCTCTCTTCCCAAGAAGGCGGTCAAAGGTTCGATTCCCGGCGGGGTCAGGGATTTTCACCTGCCTCGAGATGACTGGGTGTTGTTCTGACGTCTTCATCATCATCATCATTCATCCCCATTACGGTCGGAGAAAGGCAATGGCAAACCACCTCCACTAGGACCTTGCCTAGTACGGCGGTGCGAATCTCCCGCATCGTTCCTCTACGCTCTACCAAGGAGTGTGGAACTTCATCATAATCATCATCATAGTCTTGTTTATCAGTCTAGCAGAATCCGGGTGGCCGTTATTGTGGACCAGCATTACTTTATGCAGACATCTTAGTTTTCACAATAAATGTCAGCACTGAAGGTGAAGGTTAATTCGAAGTACACAGCACTTTCGCTGTTCCACTAGATGTGTAACATGTACGAGGAGTTGCTAGGTTTTTTTTGGGCTCAATTAATCGTTTCTTTTGTTTATGTCAGTGTAAAGACACCATTTCTCCTCATCAGTAACTATACAGGATAGGAATGGTCGGTGTTGTTCACTAGTCATATCACGAGGACGAAGCAGAGCAGCACAATATGGCCATCCACTGACTTTAACTATTTTGCCCTAGAGCGTGCCGTACCCACACACCCAGTTTTTGAAACTACCCCATTGCAATGCAAGTGTCGCACGATGGTGGAATGATCACAGTTCATTACATTTGCTAGTTCTCGAGTGCACAGAAGTGGATTGTTGTGGTTGGCAGTAGAGCCAACACCGTTACTACAGGAGGCCGAAATGCACTCGTCTCAGCTCACGCACGCTGGCGTGAGGTCTGGAACATGACAAGGGAATTAAAATTGAGAAAAACGAACGTAGCTGGAGGAATACTTAACTTTAATCAATTAATGACCAACGTCGCTCTTTATGGTACACGATTCACAATATCAATAGTACGAATACTGGCGCCTTGCTAGGTCGTAGCAAATAACGTAGCTAAAGGCTCGGCAAATGAGAGCGTAATTTGTCAGTGAACCATCGCTAGCAAAGTCGGCAGTACAACTGGGGCGAGTGCTAGGGAGTCTATCTAGACCTGCCGTGTGGCGGCGCTCGGTGTGCAATCACTGATAGTGGCGACACGCGGGTCCGACGTATACTACCGGACCGCGGCCGATTTAAAGGCTACCACCTAGCAAGTGTGGTGTCTGGCACTGACACAACATTCCTCCCCCGCAAATCGGCGTACGGCTGTGCAATAAGGCTTCCGCCCGCCGTGGGGAGGACCGCATGTTGACATATGCGACGAGGTGGGGAACTTAACAACAGGCGAGGCTGTGCCACCCGCACCCTGCCATTCGGACCGCGGGGAGCGAGGAAACGCCTGAAAACCTGCTCCAGGGTGCACGCCAACATGCGATGTATGCGCCCGTAGAGAGACAGGAGGGGCCGAAGGGTCGACCTCCTTCGGGCCGGGGCACCCGACTGGCGAACACAACATATGGTCCGGAGCGGGCAAGAGTTCCATGTCGGAGGACAACTGGTCACGGGTAGCGATCAGCGGCGCGTGACCCAGGGAGGCGCCCGGCGCTTGCAGTGACTCGTCCACTGCGGGTGTCGCCAGCGGTAGAACAGGCGGCGGCGGCGGCGGCGGCGGCGGCGCGTCGCCATGGGGCAAAATGGAAGGCAGCGTAAGTAACACCTGGGGCTGAGGCGAGCCAGTAGATGGGTCCCCAGGGCGCTGACCGGACGGCACCGTCGCTGAAAGCAGACGGCGAGCGGCAGATCCCTTGAGACGACAGAGGCACAGCTGCTTGAGATGCCGACACACCTCACCAGAGGCCCCAAAAACCAGATACATAGCGCTGCCGAGGCAACAAAGAATGCGCCTTGCGAGCCAACGCTGTGAACCTCGGTAGTGGCGATAGTAGACAACGTCGCCTGGAGCAAAAGCAGTTGTCTGCCACTGCACAGGAACCTGATGCGGCGGATGTAGCAAAGACATCAAGGTTCGATGATGACGACCGTGGAGCAACTCAGCCGGCGAGCGACCATCTCGGGGCTGAGAGGGATACGAGGACAAAAAGAGCAATAATGCGTCCTCCCGAGAATGAGACTCTTTCAACTTCAACATCTGTGACTTGAAAGTCCTGTCCAATCGTTCAGCGGCGCCGTTTGACTGTGGCGGAAACGACGCGGACGTCAGATGCTGAATACCATTGGCCTTGCAGAATGACTGAAATTCTGCGGACATGAATTGTGGGCCATTGTCAGAAATTATAGTCTGTGGAAGACCTTCAATGCAAAAGATAGCGGATAACGCTTGGATGGTGGCAGATGACGTCGTGGAAGACATCTGGACAACAAAAGGAAAATTACTGAATGAATGAACCACAACCAACCACCGAGCATTCCAAAATGGACCAGCAAAATCGATGTGTAAGCGTTGCCAAGGGGAAGTGGCTTTTGGCCATGGAAAGAATTTCCGCGGTGGTGCTGATTGTTGTTCGGCACACACCATCCAAGAAGAGCAGATATTCGTAATTGTGGCATCGATTCCGAACCAAGTACAGTGCTGACGAGCAAGTTGTTTCGTTCTCAATATAGCCCAATGTCCTTGGTCGAGAAGCTGTAAGACAGAAGACTGTAACGAACGTGGTACCACGACCCTGGACTGATCATTATCAGAACGCAATAGCAAAACACCACGTCGTACACAAAGTCTCTCCTTGTGAGCAAAAAATCGGCGAACCAACAGGTCCCCCATCCATGACTTTGACAAGGACCATTGCGTAGCAATAATACGCAGAACGGTAGCAAGGACAGGGTCGGCAGCTGTGGCTGTAGCTACACGACGAAAATCAATCGGAAACGATTAGACCACGTCATCGGTTTCCGCATCAATGAACATGCAAGCAAGTTCGGAGAAATCGAATGCCCTATCCTCAGCAACAGGTAAGCAGGACAACGCATCGGCGTTTCCGTGCTTAGCAGTGGACCGATACAAGATATCGTAGCGGTACTGCGAGAGGAAAATAGACCAGCGAATGAATTTCTGCGCTGTACGTGGAGGTACAGACTTGGTCGGATGAAAAAGCGATGGCAATGGTTTGTGGTCTGTGATTATGGTAAAGTGACGACCATACAAGAAATCATGAAACTTTGTAACACCAAATACGAGAGCCAATGTTTCTTTCTCGATCTGTGAATAATTTCTTTGAGCAGACGAGAGTAATTGGGACGCAAAGGCAATAGGGCGATTGTGCGGTCCATCTTTGTGCGCAAGCACAGCACCGATCCCGAAATCCGATGCATCCACTATCAACAAGAGGGGCTTCTGGGGATCGAATGGCGTAAGGCAAGTATTGGAAAGCAACGCCGATTTCAACTGGCGAAAGGCGCGTTCGCATTCCGTCGTCCAGACGAACGGAACACCTTTACGGCGTAAACGATTAAGTGGAGCTGAAATGGAAGAGGCATGTGGCAGATATCTGTTATAATACGTAATTTTTCCCAGCACACTCTGTAGCTGCTTCAAATTCTGCGGTGACGGCAAGTCTTGTATGGCACGGAGGTGCGTTGGACTGGGATGTATGCCTTGGGCATTGAGTACATGTCCCAAGTATCGCAAGTCCCGAGCAAAAAACTCACATTTGTCCTTCCGCAAGCGAAGACCATTTTGTCGCAAGACCTGAAATAATGTTCTGAGATTGGCCAAATGTTCTGCTTCCGTCTTTCCGGAGATCACAGTATCGTCCAGATAATTAGCTGCAGTAGGGACCGACGCACAAACAGTTTGTAGATATTGCTGAAACAATGCAGGGGCGGATGCACACCCAAATGGCAGTCGTTTGAATCGATACAAACCAAGATGCGTGTTAACCACCAAAACGCGCTGGGATTCTTCGTCCACCGGTATTTGCAAGTACGCATCTGCTAGGTCCAACTTCGAAAAATATTTACCCCGGCACAGTTTGTCAAAAAGATCTTCCGGGCGGGGTAAAGGAAAAGTTGCAATCACTAGTTGTGGATTCACTGTTGCCTTGAAGTCCACACAAAGTCTCTACTTTCCGTAAGGTTTTGACAAAATTACTAAGGGTGATGCCCAGAGAGAAGCCTGCACACGTTCAATTACACCTAGTGATTCCAAATCGTGTAATGTTTTTGCGACCTCATCACGCATTGCGCTTTCTGAAAAATTTCGGTCGCGCGTGTACTTTCAGTTCCAAATGTGCTTTATAGTTCTTAGCGCAACCGAGGCCCGGTGTAAAAATGCCTGCAAATTCTTCACATAGACGAGAAACACGGTCTGAAGGCACACTCTGGTTCACTGATAGGACCTGATTTACTATAGACAAGTTAAACAACTGAAATAAATCGAAGCCAAACAAGTTCACTGCACAAGAAGAACGAAGGACGTAAAATGACACAAGTTTTGTTTGTCCTTTGTATGTTCCAAGAAGGCTGCACTGTCCTAACACAGGGATATCTTGCCCAGAATAACTACTTAAATTAACCTTTTCGGCACGCAACGGAGGTGTGCCCAGCAGTTTGTAAGTGTCTTGATTGACCAGTGAAACTGCAGCTCCGGTATCGAGCTGGAATGGTATCATTTTGCCGTTAATGTCCAGGTCCACAAAAAGTTTATTGTCCTGCTGACGACAAGAGCGACTGTCTCGTGCAACGTGAACTGACACTGGTACATAATCACGTGCGACTTGACGGGAGTTCCAGCGATGTCGACGCACACTATTTTTGGGACGAACACAGTCATTGTTAGAGAGAGTGGCACTGAGCGGAGCGGAATGAACTACATGAATTTCCATGGGCGAAGTTTCGCGAGCCTGAGTATCCTTGGTTCGATTCCGATTCCGGCGCGAAGCAAAGGGCCTGGATCGGTTTTGAGCTTCCGATCTGAGCTTTTTCTGGCAAACACTCTGAACATGTCCTTTTTTATTATAATAAAAGCAAATAGCTTGGCGTGACGGGAAATTCCCACGCGAATGTTTAGTAGCACACCTCAGGCATGATTTCATCACTGCATTTGTTTGCCGGCGCGGCACACGTGGCTGAGAGCCTGGCGGCAGCGGCGCGGCCGGGCGCGAGGGCTGTTTACTGCTCCGTGCGGCTTCCCGGCGGGCCGGTTAACCTGACACACTGCTGGCGAAGTTTCAAATGATTCCCGAGCAAAGTCAAGTGTATCCTGCCGATCCAATAGGTCCATCACTTGTTGAGGGGAGGAATTGACTAGTTTCAAAATCTGTTCCCATATACGAATATCAGAAACGTTCTGTGCAATTGCATCACGTACCATAGTATCTGACTAAGGGAGTCCACATTGACACTCAAATGCACAATCCCTAGTAAGGCCTTGCAAGGTTGCAAGCCACTCCCGATTAGTCTGACCTGCCGTACCTTTTGTACGAAAGAAGGTATACCGTTTGGCAACTACATTGACTGATTCTTTGAAATATGCATCTAATGCAGACAAAATTTTTTCGTAGGACAGAGTTGCTACGTCACGTCGGGGAAATAATTTGACTATCACACGGAACGTAGTCACGCCGACGGAAGACAATAAATAAGGCGAGATGGAATCCAAATTGGCTTGACCACTCCGTCCAGCTTTCCAGTGCCGCATCAAAAGATCGAAAAGTGGGTGCAACAGCGTGTTGTGGCTGCGTTAGCGGTCGAGCGGCTGCTGCCGCATCGTTTTGCAACGCACGTTGACCCTGGACGATCTGTCCAAGGGCGTCCAGCAAGGCCTGCGTCTGCTGATACTGTAAGCGATAAAATTCGGACAGTACATCTGGAGATTGTGGCGAAGCCATTACACAAGTAAATCAGGGCAATGTAGATAAGAACACTTTTACTCACGTCGCCAATGTTGTGGTTGGCAGGAGAGCCAACACCGTTACTACAGGAGGCCGAAATGCACTCGTCTCAGCTCACGCAGGCTGGCGTGAGGTCTGGAACATGACAAGGGAATTAGAATTGAGAAAAACGGATGTAGCTGGTGGAATACTTAACTTTAATCCATTAATGACCAACGTCGCTTTTTATGCTACATGATTCACAATATCAATAGTACGGATACTGGCGCCTTGCTAGGTCGTAGCAAATAACGTAGCTGAAGGCTATGCTAACTATCGTCCCGGCAAATGAGAGCGTAATTTGTCAGTGAACCATCGCTAGCAAAGTCGGTTGTACAACTGGGGCGAGTGCTAGGAAGTCTCTCTAGACCTGCCGTGTGGCGGCGCTCGGTGTGCAATCACTGATAGTGGCGATACGCGGACCCGACGTATACTACCGGACCGCGGCCGATTTACAGGCTACCACCTAGCAAGTGTGGTGTCTGGCGGTGACACCACATGGATCGATGTGGATTAATGCGTTTAGACGATCTTCGTCAAATCCCAAGGGCCTCTTCAAAGTGGAAAGTCACTAATGTCGAAACGATATTCCTCACAAATGAGAGCCGCGCAGGATTAGCCGAGCGGTCTACGGCGCTGCAGACTTGGACTGTGCGGCTGGTCCCGGCGGAGGTTCGAACCCTGATTAGATTAGATTAGATTTTCGTTCCATAGATCCGTGCTGAGGAGATCCTCGTGGATGTAGAACATGTCCTCCCTCGGGCACGGGTATGTGTGTTTGTCCTTAGCATAATTTAGGTTAAGAAGTGTGTAAGCTTAGGGACTGGTGACCGTAGCAGTTAAGTCCAATAAGATTTCACACACATCTGAACATTTTTTTAAAAAAAGAGGAAAACATTTTCTCGCCGTGGTCTGCCCAATGGCACTATCTCCACACACGGCACAAACGTTTCTGGTTGCCTCCTCTGCTGCTCCTCTGCTACTGAAATCAAACAGACGAATATGTTGGCAATGTTCCGACTTGTCAAATTGGTACTCCATTTTCTGGCGTCCACACCTCCATTCACTATCTCCAAATGACAAAATGTTACCTCGAACAGCAGCAGTGAACCACGAATAGAAAATTAAATCATATCAATCGGAACAGCAACATGCAAAACAAAAACACACTAGATACTAGATACTAGAGGAGAAACTCGGCGTAGCTCATGTATTTACATACACCTGTGCGTCCACGCCTCTACCACGTAGCATCTGACTTGTGCTTAATATTTATGAGTTAATTACTCCTAAACTACGTGTTTTACAATTATACAATGTTGTAGGTAGATCCAGCGGCATGTGTGGATACGGTCTGCAAATTGTGTTGCGAATGGAGTTACTAGCAGCAAAGTAATAAATGTAAACATCTTGTACGATGCGGCAGTTTTTCACGCTTCTCACTGTTTATGACGTCATATCTCCTGAACGACGTGTCGGACAATGATACAATTTTATAGGTACATTCAACGGCATCTACGGAGACTATCTGCGAAATGTATTGCGAATAGAGGAAGTAGCAAAGAAGTAGTGAATTTTGACGCCATGCGTGATACCGCAGTTTTTCATGCATCTCATTGTTTAGTTAGTTAGTTACATATTCCTTAGATCATATCAACGTTAATGAACACTTTATCATTCTATTCATACTTATACAACTACCCTTAAAATAAGTTTTCCTTAAAATGTACCAAACTGCGTGTATTGTGCTTGTTTTAAAAATTTAAGGAGAGATCATCTTCAGAAAACCACTTATAATTCTTTACAAAACATCGTTTACTGACTCTTCCGCTACTTCCTCTCTAACGGGATTTATTGTAATATTAGTATCATTTGCAAAAAGTACCAATTTTGCTTGTTGGCTGTTAAGTGGAAGGTCATCCACATACATAAGGAATAGAATTACACTCAAAACTGAACCCTGTGGAGCTCTCTTTGCGATTTTTACCTCAGTCACTAAAATTTTCTTCCTTTCACACATTTTCTGAATTGTTCAGCACTATCTTTCGCGTTGTGTTTGTAAAGTACGATTGAAATCTGCTGTGTGAAAAGCCATCAGTTCCACAAACCGGAGTTTTTCTATTAGAGTATGAGGATCGAGACAGTCGAAGGCCTTGGAGAAATCACAAAAAAAACACTGGCTGTTTTTTATTATTTAAGGTTTGGACTATTTGATGTATGAAAGTATAAATAGCATTCTCAGTCGACCAACCTTTCTGGAGTCCAAACTGTGATCGCTAAGTAAACTGTTTCCTCTTAAGTGTGCAACAATTTTTTGAGTCTATCTCGCCACCTTTCTTAAAAAGTGGTTTAATAATTGTATATTTGAATCTGTCAGGAAAAATTGATATATTGCATGTATCACTAAGGACATTGCTTATTAAGTTGGAACAACTTGTTAGATTTTTGTGTGAAATACCATCTACCCACAAGACCTTTCGTTTTATATAAATTCTATCATCGTATTAATTTCGGTGAAGTATGCTGGTGCTGCTTATAAAGTTTTCTGGAATGACGTTTCGAATATACTCTCTAGATTCTTCAACTGAACCACTTAATCCCAATTTGCTGCTATATTTACAAAGAAAAATGACTCTTTTTTAAAATTACTTGGAACTTGTGGATTATCAGTAACAACATTCTGATTTAGTTTAATTGTTATAGAGTCTTGTACACTGATTGGCTGTCGTATCTCCCGTTTGACAGTGTCCCACATAGTTTTGATCTTATTATCTGCATTATTGTGTCTGTCATGACATCCATACTTCTGGACGTTTTAATGACTTTCATTAATACACAACAGTTTTTTTGTAGTAAGCAAGTTATGTCGTATCTTGATTTAATCTGGCTTCATCTGATCGTTGTGCATCTTGATCGGATAATTCATTAGCAGTTGTGTATACATTAACTGTTTCTACCTATTTAATGTCAATAAAAATATCAATCAATGCCCTACTGTTTTGCTACACGTGAGTTGGAAAATTGACTACTGAAATTAGATTGACACACCCAAATAACAATTTTTGTTCGTTTTTACTGTCTGTATCTTTTAACAAATCTCCACTGAAATCTCCACGAACTACTACCTGTTTCTTCTTGTCTGACAGGGAGCACAATAATGCATCTAAAATTCTCACAAATAGCTGAAAGTTTCCTAGAGGGGATCTATAGAATGTTGCCACGGCAGCGAACTATTCTGCAGTGACAACACACAAACATATTTTTTAAGTCCTGAGCAACACAATAACTATTTGTTTCAGTATTTTTGATTTTTTGTCCAACTTTTACGTATGTTGCAAGTTCTACTTTTTCGATGTTAACTCGACACGAAAGTGATGCAAGTCTGTATCCCTGATATTTAACTACGCCATTCCTGTGCTCAAACGGTGTTCAGAGAGGCACACAACACGTATTCCTTCAGAATTTTCTACAACTTCTTGAAATAGAATAACCCAATATAGTAAGTTTTTCAACTCTTTAATGTTCTGATGCAACAAATTAATTTTATTCCTCTGGAAAATGTTATATATATTACTGTTTTGTAGTGCTCTAGTTTCTTTCAATATCTCTGTCTGTAACCTGATTCAAACATACACTACTGACCATTAAAATTGTTACACCACAAAGATGACGTGCTACAGACGAGAAATTTAACCGACAGGAAGAAGATGCTTTGATATGCAAATGATTAGCTTTTCAGAGCATTTACACAAAGTGGACGCCGGTGGCGACACCTACAACGTGCTGACATGCAGAAAGTTTCCAACCCATTTCTCATACACAAACAGCAGTTGACCGGCGTTGCCTGGTGAAACGTTGTTGTGATGCTTCGAGTAAGGAGGAGAAATGTGTACTATCACGTTTTCCGACTTTGATAAAGGTCGGATTGTAGCCTATAGTGATTGCAGTTTATCGTGTCGCGACATTGCTGCTCGCGTTGCTAGAAATCCAACGCCTGTTAGCAGAATATGGAATCGATAGGTTCAGGAGGGTAATTCGGAACGCCGTGCTCGATCCCAACGGCTTCGTGTCACTAGCAGTCGAGTTGACAGGCATCTTATCCGCATGGCTGTAACGGATCGTACAGCCACGTCTAGATCCCTGAGTCAACAGATGGGGACGTTTGCAAGACAACAACCATCTGCACGAACAGTTCGACGACGTTTACAGCAGCATGGACTATCAGCTCGGAGACCACGGTTGAGGTTACCCTTGACGCTGCATTACAGACAGGAGCGCCTGCGATGGTGTACTCAACGATGAAACTGTGTGCACAAATAGCAAAACGTCATTTTTTCGAATGAATCCAGGTTCTGTTTACAGCATCGTGATGGTCGCATCCGTGATTGGAGACATCGTGGTGAACGCACATTGGAAGCGTGTATTAGTGATCGCCATACTGGCGTATCACCTGGCGTGATGGTATGGGGTGCCATTGGTTACACATCTCGGTCACCTCTTGTTCGCATTGACGGTACTTTGAACAGTGGACATAACATTTCAGATGTGTTACGAGCCGTGGCTCTAACCTTAATTCGATCGCTGCGAAACCCTACATTTCAGCAGGATAATGCACGACTGCATGTTGTAGGTCCTGTACGGGCCTTTCTCGATACAGAAAATGTACGACTGCTGCCCTGACCAGCTCATTCTCCAGATCTCTCACCTACTGAAAACGTCTGGTCAATGGTGGCCGAGCAACTGGCTCATCACAATACGCCATTAACTACTCTTGATGAACTGTGGTATCCTGTTACAGCTGCATGGGGAGCTATACCTGTACATGCCATCTAAGCTCTTTTTGACTCAATGCCCAGGCGTATTAAGGCCCTTATTACGGCCAGAGGTGGTTGTTCTGGGTACTGATTTCTCAGTATCTTTGCATCCAAATTGCGTAAAAATGTAATCACATGTCAGTTCTAGTATAATGGTTTAAATGGCTCTGAGAACTATGGGAGGTCATCAGTCCCCTAGAACTTAGAACTACTTAAACCTAACTAACCTAAGGACATTACACACATCCATGCCCGAGGCAGGATTCGAACCTGTGACCACAGCGTTCGCGCGGTGCCAGACTAAAGCGCTTAGAATCCACGGCCACTTTGCCGGCTCTAGTACAATATATTTGTCCAATGGATACCCGTTTATCATCTGAATTTCTTCTTTGTGTAGCAGTTTTAATGGCCAGAAGTGTAAAAAAATGTACGCCTTTGATTCTAGTAATCACAGGAATTTTGCTTTTGTGGTTGTGGCCTCCTTACACTTCCTCCAAGATGCTCAGTTAATCTTTCCTTGCCCCTCCTATTTAGGCACATGATACCCCCATGAACCATGGACCTTGCCGTTGGTGGCGAGGCTTGCTTGCCTCAGCGATACAGATGGCCGTACGGTAGTTGCAACCACAACGGAGGGCTATCTGTTGAGAGGCCAGACAAACGTGAGGTTCCTGAAGAGGGGCAGCAGCCTTTTTAGTAGTTGCAAGGGCAACAGTCTGGATGATTGACTGATCCGGCCATGCAACACTAACCAAAACGGCCTTGCTGTGCTGGTACTGCGAACGGCTGAAAGCAAGGGGAAACTACAGCCTTAATTTTTCCCGAGGGCACGCAGGTTTACTGTATGGTTAAATGATGATGGCGTCCTCTTGGGTAAAATATTCCGGAGGTAAAATAGTCCCCCATTCGGATCTCCGGGCGGGGACTACTTAAGAGGACGTCGTTATCAGGAGAAAGAAAACTGGCGTTCTACGGATCGGAGCGTGGAATGTCAGATCCCTTAATCGGGCAGGTTGGTTAGAAAATTTAAAAAGGGAAATGGATAGGTTGAAGTTAAATATAGTGGGAATTAGTGAAGTTCGTTGGCAGGAGGGTCAAGACTTTTGGTCAGGTGAATACAGGGTTAAAAATACAAAATCAAATAGGGGTAATGCAGGTGCAGGTTTAATAATGAATAAAAAAAGTAGAATTGCGGGTAAGCTACTACCAACAGCATAGTGAACGCATTATTGTGGCCCAGATAGACACAAAGCCCATGCCTACTACAGTAGTACAAGTTTATATGCCAACTAGCTGTGCAGATGATGAAGAAATTGATGAAATGTATGATGAGATAAAAGAAATTACTCAGGTAGTGAAGGGAGACGAAAATTTGTAAGTAGGCTGTTTAGTTTTTTTTTTATTGGTAACGCCACATAGTGCTCTGTATGCAGATCACAGACTGTGTTGTGTGCAGTCTGTGGCTGGTTAGCAATGTTGTAATACTCGCCATTGTTGCGTTGGGCAGTTGGATGTGAAAAGCGCGTAGCGTTGCGCAGTTGGAGGTGAACTGCCAGCAGTGGTGGATGTGGGGAGAGAGATGCCGGAGTTTTGAAATTTGTAGGAATGGATGTCATGAACTAATATATATATTATGACTATTAAGATAAATATATTGTTTGTTCTCTATTAAAACCTTTCATTTGCTAACTATAACTATCAGTAGTTAGTGCCTTCCGTAGTTTGAATCTTTTATTTAGCTGGCAGTAGTGGCGCTCTCTGTATTGCAGTAGTTCGAGTAACCAAGATTTTTGTGAGGTAAGTGATATGTGATACGTGTAGGTTAATGTTAGTCAGGGATTTTTGAAAGTCAGACTGCGTTGCGCTAAAAATATTATGTATCAGTTTACGCACATTCGTGCATAATTGTTCAAAGAGGACCTTTCAAATTTAATAGACATGGATGACTGGAATTCGAGAGTAGCAAAAGGCAGAGAAGGAAACGTAGTAGGTGAATATGGATTGGGGTCAGAAATGAAAGAGGAAGCCGTCTGGTAGAATTTTGCGCAGGGCATAACTTAATCATAGCTAACACTTGGTTCAAGAACCATTAATGAAGGTTGTACGCATGGAAGAATCCTGGAGATAGATTATATAATGGTAAGACAGAGATTTATGAACCAGGTTTTAAATTGTAAGACATTTCCAGGGCCACATGTGGACTCTGACCACAATCTATTGGTTATGAACTGTAGATTAAAACTGAAGAAACTGCAAAAAGGTGGGAATTTAAGGAGATGGGGCCTGTATAAACTGAAAGAACCAGAAGTTGTACAGAGATTCAGGGAGAGCATAAGGGAACAATTGACAGGAATGGGGGAAAGAAGTACAGTAGAAGAAGAATGGGTAGCTCTGAGGGATGAAATAGTGAAGGCAGCAGAGGGTCAAGTAGGTAAAAAGACGAGGGCTAGTAGAAATGCTTGGGTAACAGAAGAAATATTAAATTAAACTGATGAAAGGAGAAAATATAAAAACGCAGTAAATGAAGCAGGCAAAAAGGAATACAAACGTCTCAAAAATGAGATCGACAGGAAGTGCAAAATGGCTAAGCATGGATGGCTAGAGGATAAATGTAAGGAAGTAGAGGCTTATCTCACTAGGGGTAAGATAGATAACGCCTACAGGAAAATTAAATTGACCTGTGGAGATAAGAGAACCACTTGTATGAACATCAAGAGCTCAGATGGAAACCCAGTTCTAAGCAAAGAAGGGAAACCAGAAAGGTGGAAGGAGTATATAGAGGGTCTATACAAGGGCGATGTACTTGAGGACAATATTATGGAAATTTAAGAGGATGTGGATGAAGATGAAATGGGAGATACGATACTGCGTGAAGAGTTTGACAGAGCACTGAAAGATCTGAGTCGAAACAAGGCCCTGGAGTAGACAACATTCCATTGGAACTACTGACGGCCTTGGGAGAGCCAGTCCTGACAAAACTCTACCATCTGGTGAACAAGATGTTTGAAACAGGTGAAATACCCGCAGACTTCAAGAAGAATATAATAATTCCAATCCCAAAGAAAGCAGGTGTTGAGAGATGTGAAAATTACCGAACAATCTGTTTAATAAGCCACAGCTGCAAAATACTAACACGAATTCTTTACAGACGAATGGAAAAACTAGTAGAAGCCGACCTCGGGGAAGATCAGTTTGGATTCCGTAGAAATGTTGGAACACGTGAGGGAATACTGACCTTACGACTTACCTTAGAAGAAAGATTAAGGAAAGGCAAACCTACGTTTCTAGCATTCCTAGACTTAGAGAAAGCTTTTGACAATGTTGACTGGAATACTCTCTTTCAAATTCTAAAGGTGGCAGGGGTAAAATACAGGGAGGGGAGGCTATTTACAATTTGTACAGAAACCAGATGGCAGTTATAAGAGTCGAGGGACATGAAAGGGAAGCAGTTGCTGGGAAGGGAGTAGGACTGGGTTCTAGCTTCACCCCGATGTTATTCAATCTGTATACTGAGCAAGCAGTAAAGAAAACAAAAGAAAAATTCGGGCTAGGTTCAAATGGCTCTGAGCACTATGGGACTCAACTGCTGTGGTCATTAGTCCCCTGGAACTTAGAACTACTTAAACCTAACTAACCTAAGGACATCACACACATCCATGCCCGAGGCAGGATTCGAACCTGCGACCGTAGCAGTCGCTCGGTTCCGGACTGCGCGCCTAGAACCGCGAGACCACCGCGGCCGGCTCGGGCTAGGTATTAAAATCCATGGTGAAGAAATAAAAAATTTGAGGTTCGCCGATGACACTGTCATTCTGTCAGAGACAGCAAGGGACTTGACAGCGGTTGAATGGATTGGATAGTGTTTTGAAAGGAGGATATAAGATGAACATCAACAAAAGCAAAACGAGGATAATGGAATGTAGTCGAATTAAGTCGGGTGCTGCTGAGGGAATTAGATTAGGAAGTGAGACACTTAAAGAAGTAAAGGAGTTTTGCTATTTGGGGAGCAAAATAACTGGTGATGGTCGAAGTAGAGAGGATATAAAATGTAGACTGGCAATGGGAAGGAAAGCGTTTCTGAAGAAGAGAAATTTGTTAACATCGAGTATAGATTTAAGTGTCAGGAAGTCATTTCTGAAGGTATTTGTATGGAGTGTAGCCATGTATGGAAGTGAAATATGGAAATATGGACGATAAATAGTTTGGACTAGAAGAAATAGAAGCTTTCGAAATGTGGTGCTACAGAAGAATGCTGAAGATTAGATAGGTAGATCACATAACTAATGAGGAAGTATTAAATAGGATTGGGGAGAAGAGAAGTTTGTGCTACAACTTGACCAGAAGAAGGGATCGGTTGGTAGGACATGTTCTGAGGCATCAAGGGATCACCAATTTAGTATTGGAGGGCAGTGTGGACGTTAAAAATCGTAGAGGGAGACCAAGAGATGAATACACTAAGCAGATTCAGAAGGATGTAGGTTGTAGTAGGTAATAGGAGATGAAGAAGCTTGCACAGCATAGAGTAGCATGGAGAGCTGCATCAAACTAGTCTCAGGACTGAAGACCACAACAACAACAACAACACTAGTTGTTATTTGAAAATTTGTTCTGATATTATATTGCCCTTCCTTTCTAGTTCATACCCGCTCATTAATATTTTAATGAATCAGCTCCTGGTCGGAAATAGAGTCGGAACTATTATACCAAGGCACATGTTGCCATTAAACAAACCGGTCTTATGGTTAGATTTAGATGTTAACCGGTTCAGTTCCTTGATTGTAATTGTATTTGAAACAATCTGAATTATCTGTTGTATTAAGCTGTGAGATCCTGTCTTTTATAGACCGGGCCATCATTGGTGTATTTTTAATTGGATCTTGTGGTTCCACTGAATGTGTTCTCTTGTAATAAGTGCTCATACGTAATGTTTTAAAATGTTCCTTCAGAGCGGCCTTCTAACTGAGAAGCAATGTAACTTTTGACATATTAACAGACAACTCTTAGCAGGGCTTTAGTCAGAATAAGATTGTCAAAAGGGACCGGTTGGGATCCAAGCGCACCTTGTTGCCGATTGAAACAAAAAGGTTGCTCGCTTTGAAGCAAGCCTTATCATTGTCATAATTGTTTCCTGATTTGTTTAACCTTTGAGCATAGGTGCGCATCTTAATGCCGAACCTCTCGACATACAGTTTCCAAATTTAAATAAAAATTGTACGTCGTTTGTTTGAGTAACTGAAATAGTCTCATCATCAATATTACTTATATGTTTTTATGTGTTGCAGAAGGGTATTTAATAACAGAAACTGTGTCCAGCGCGGTAGTAAACACCCCCCTTTCACCTGCTAACGGCCGGCCAGTGTGGCCTACCGGTTCTCGGTGCTTCAGTCTGGAACCGCGCGACCGCTACGGTGGCAGGTGCGAATCATGCCTTGAGTACGGATGTGTGTGATGTCCTTAGGTTAGTTAGGTTTAAGTAGTTCTATGTTCTAGGGGACTGATGACATCAGACGTTAAGTCCCATAGTGCTCAGAGCCATTTGAACCTGATAACGGGCGGGCCCTTGTAATTATTGTCATGTTGTTCCTGTTTTGATTGCTCGTGTAAAAGCTTATTCATTTCACAAATTTGTTAATTTAAATCAGCAGGTTGTGTGAAAAGAAAGTTAAATTGTTGGGTCCTCCTTTCCACGTTTTCGTTAATACCAATATATACCACGTATCAGTACCGTTTAATTTTCTTTCTTACATTAAATGCAAAAGGGGGACATTTAAACCATTTAACAAATTGTTTCTCCTCTATATATTCTTTCTCCTTATATGTAATTTCAACAAAAGTTTTAGATGCAACTCTGTCTTGTTTTGTTCCCTTCCCCACAGTCATTTTTGACAGGAAACAAGAAAGTTGTACTTATAGCTTATCGGCTTATGGTTGGACTACTACTATGGAATCTGAATCGTCCGGAACTTTGTAATCCATCCCGTTTGCAGATCAAAAGTAAGCGAGGTACTGCTAGTGAAGCTACTATCCTCACATATAAGGGAGCAGGGGATGTCTTTCTTTATTCCGTATACCCAATGATCGCATGTAGTTCACCTATTTAAGCTACTTCAATTCCCAATCAAGGTTTCTTTGTCAGTGACAATACACAAGGCTCAAGACCAGAAGAGTGGGAAGATGAGACAGACGGAAAGGGAAGGGGAAATGGAGATAGGACTTTGGGATCAGGAGGTGGAGAAGAGAGAGAGAGAGGGGGGGAGGAGGTGATGGACAGAGAGGGAGATTTGGTGATGGACAGAGAGAGGGGGAGGAATAGGAGATGGACAGCGAGATGGGGGAGAAGGATATGAAGATGTATATTCAGTTCCCACACATATTTAGCAACTGCGAAGCATTGTCTGGTATGCTAGTAGCAATATACAGTAGCAGCATACACACTGCTTCGGACGTGTTCCTACCTGTTACCAAGATTTTATATTCTACGTATGATGGTTTAGGAATGGAAACCGTTTTACTTATTTATTACGCAGTAGTTTGTAACCTGTACTGCTTTACTTATTCTTACAATAATCATTTACATCAACAGCAAATTTTCTCCTATATATCGGCAACTAATGAATCATTATGCATTACTACAACCTTCACAAAACTGCCCCCCTAGACTTTTCTTATTTCTGCTAATAGTAGAACTGCACCTATTTCCAGATCTAATTGTGTCTACCACTATTCCCTATCTGTCACTTGTGCACGCTATAAATACTTGAATTAGATTACAAACAGTAAAAACACCAGTTCTAAGCTACTCTGCTGCGCCTCACGACCCGTCAATACAGGAAGTTTCATATCAGCGTACACTCCGCTGCAGAGTGAAAACTTTATTCAGCAAACATGTCCTCAGGCTGTGACTAAGCCGTGTCGTCACAATATCTTTTCTTTTATAACTTCTAGTCCAGCTAGTTTTGCAGAAGAGCTTATGTGAAGTTTGGAAGGTAAAAGTATGGCAGAATACTATGCAAGGGGCCGTGGTTCGATTCCCAGCTGGGTCGGAGATTTTCTCTGCTCGGGAACTGGGTGTTATATTGTCCTCATCACCGTATCGTCCCAATCAACACGCAACTTGCCGAAGTGGCGTCAACTAAAAAGATTTGCACCAGGCGATTGGTCTACTCAATGGGAGGCGCTAGCCACACGACATTTCATGTCATTTACCCCATGTATCCAACACTAGGTCCCACATCTGGCCAGGTGTGCGATGGCCTCAGTCAGCCAGTGCAATTTCATGTGATGTTTACTTTAGGCCCACAGATTTACCGTGGGGCTCAAGTCTGGCATTCGAATAGACTAGTCAGCACATCGACTCAGCCTGTTGTAAAACCCATTGCTCAACTATTCAATTAGTACGAATCAGCGAGTGGTCCTGCTGGAACTGGATTACTCCATTGGGATAACACATCCTGTCATACGGTAACATGGTACAGTTCATGATATGCACATGCTGATCCACAGTGAGGATAAAATCAGAGAGATTAGAGCCCACACAGAAGCATACCGACAATCCTTCTTTCCACGTACAATACGAGACTGGAATAGAAGGGAGAACCGATAGAGGTACTCAGGGTACCCTCCGCCACACACCGTCAGGTGGCTTGCGGAGTATGGATGTAGATGTAGATGTAGAGGTGACCATAATTTCGATTAAGTATCCCTGACTTATCTTATGCCATCCATCCTTAATACAAAAATATGATGTACCCAACATTTGAATGTTACACCATGTACTGTGGGTCGTAATGTGCTCCCCATGATCGTAGACCATCACCAGATCCCCCCCCTCCCACTCTTCTCTGAGCTAAATACTGAATCATCTGAGAAGATGACATGCTGCCAGTCACAGTCCACATTCCATTATGTGAATGCATGCCCATAAAGTTTCTGATCATCAGAGAGGGACTATTTATTATCAGCCCTAGTGGCTCTAAGACCAGTGTCCCACAAGTGATTGAAAATGGGTTGTGGGCATCCAGGAAAGATGGTCTCTTGCCTGAGTTGGACAGCATTTAAAAATGGATGTTCCATACACGTTCAAATGACTCTAAGCACTATGCGACTTAACATCTGGGGTCATCAGTCCCCTAGACATAGACCTAACTAAGCTAAGGACATCACACACATCCCTGCCCCAGGCAGGATTCGAACCTGCGACCGAAGCAGCGGAGCGGTTCCAGACTGAAGTGCCTAGAGCCACTCGGCCACAGCTACTGGCTCCCTATATGTGTGTGGTGTGCGTACTGTAACACCTTCAGTACATACACCACATTTGACTTGTCGCTCTAACGAAGTAGGCGAGTGTCAGCAATATGTCTCGTGGTCTTATCGTGGCGTGTTTATTTTCTGCCTTTAGTTCATACGATAGAAATGCCACTTGCACCCTTAAAGTAGCTGATTGACGGTGACCAACTATAAACAGAACTTGATTAATTTTCACACACATTTATTAAAATAATAACAAGAATAAAAATTACTTAACTTGGTTCTGGATGCTATTTACAATTGACAATCTGAAGTTCCTTTGGTATTGGTCCGTTAATCTTATTCTCACATATATCTCTGACACTTGACAAAAGTGTCTATACATTAAGGTTCTACGTTGGCAGCAATCTCAGTGGCTGCTTTACATATTAATACGCGAATCGGCGGAAGCAGAATTTGGTCCGTCTCTAAGGCAGCACCATCTCGTAGTGCGGAGACGGACGAACGCTGCGCCTATGCTGTTGAGCTTAGCGGGGCGCGCTCTAGTGGAGAAGTTGTGTACGCGCTGACTAAGCAGAACTATGTACACAACAATGTGTCAACTAATTTTGTAGGAGCATCCAGGAAAGTTGGTCTCATTCTTGAGTTGGGGGGCATTTAAAAACGGAGATGTCATACATGTGTCAAATGACATGACTTGCTGAGGCATCGACACCTGTCCTCAGCCTGACCCTTGAAGCAAGTCGATGACACCTGTGTTGTACCACTGTTTTATGGACTTCTTTGGACAGTGAGGTTGAACGCCACATCTGGCTGCCTCTTCACTTGCACTGAAACCATCATACTGGACGAATGTCAGCACACTATCTCTTGTGGCATTAGCTGAGACATGAGTGGCTGGAAGTTGGTAAATCCCGCAATGAGGAATCTGGAAGTCAGTTGCTCTCTTATGAGGGCAAGCAATGCACTAGATATGGTGGAGTGTTAGACAGTCTGAAAGATGGCTACTTACAGGTCTTAGAAAATCTATAAAAAATTTAATCAAATAATAGACCAATAGACCAAATCTGAATACATCAGCCATCTTAGATAAATGACGTGCATCCAACAGAAAAGATAATATTTGAAATATTTTTAAACCTACAGAATTTAATATTTTACACTGACTAAATATTTTTATTGTGAGCCTTGGAGTTAACAACTTTTAAATGCTTCGTGCAATTTCAACAAACGGTATCTCAAAAGATAGTACTACTCTATAGCTCTCATCCCTGAAAGCTATTCATCCACATATAATTTATTTATGGATTTATTACGAATTTGTATCTCTTTCATCATGCAAATGTCAGAACACTGTATTCTCTCTAATAACACAGCAACTGAATGTAGCATGAATACTACATACCTTATCATACTTGTGTAGTTATTTATGGAAATTGCTACTTTTTGCCCGTAGCGTTATTTAAATGCTGTTACACTTGATGTTAAAACCGTGGTAATTGAAGTGGTCACTCGCATGTGTTAGCTGGAACCAACATTGTAAAGAGAGCCGAAAGACATTTCAATCAAGTAGACATAAAAAATTGTTCAAACAAAATTTAACGATAATTCATACTCGTTTAACAAGAACTCACTGGCGCAAGAATACTAGCTTATTTATGTATGAACGAACTATTATTTACAAAAATGGTTCAAATGGCTCTGAGCACTACTGAACTTAACTGCTGAGGTCATCAGTCCCCTAGAACTCAGAACTACTTAAACCTAACTAACCTAAAGACATCACACACATCCATGTCCGAGGCAGGATTCGAACCTGCGACGGTAGCGGTCCCGTGGTTCCAGACTGTAGTGCCTAGAACCGCTCGGCCACCCCGGACGGCTATTATTTACATTTAATGACATTGATCTGAGTGTGAACGAATGCTTGTAACATTTCTTTATTTAATTACTGTTGTAATATTTATTTTAGTGCGTCAAGTGGTCAAGCTAAGTGAAAATCATGTCTATAGAACATAATGATGTATTTTTTGTGGAAACACCATCCGGCCAATGAAGAAGCAGACAGTGACGGAACACTGCTGGTGTCAAATGGAGACGGATATTTTTTGAGTTCTGTGCTCAAGGGAGCTATTCCAGACACTTCGATATTTGTGATTAAAGAAGTCGCACCTGCCTGCCGTAATGTTGGTTACTCGGTCCTGTTAATTATTGATTGTGGGCAGTGAACAGCCACTACCGTACATTTGAAAAGATTTTATGTTTCAAGAGATCTGAATGTTCTAACTTTTTCCATTTGCATTCTGGAACAGAGAAGAGACAAAATATGAGTTATTATTCTTTGTATTTCATGTGTTTTGTAAATAGTAATGTTGAACTCTGAAAGACACTGAAGAGCCAAAGGAACTGGTACACCTGCCAAATATCGTGTAGGTCCCCGACGAACGTGCAGAAGTTCCCGCAAAACGACGTGGCATGGACTCGACTAATGACTGAAGTAGTGCTGGAGCGAACTGACACCTTGAACCCTGCAGGGCTGTCCATAAATCCGTAAGAATAAGAGGGGGCGGAGATATCTTCTGAATAGGACATAGCAAGGCATCCCAGATATGCTCAATAATGTTCATGTCTGGGGAGTTTGTTGGCCAGCGGAAGTATTTAAACACAGAATATTGTTCCTGGAGCCACTCTGTAGTAATTCTGAACGTGTGGGGTGTCGCATTCTCCTGCTGGAGTTGCTCAAGTCTGTCGGAATGCACAATGAACATGAATGGATGCAGGTAATCGGACAGGATGCTCACATACGTGTCACCTGTCAGAGTCGTATCTAGACGTATCAGGGGTCCCAAATCACTCCAACTGCACACGCCCCACACCATTACAGAGTCTCCACCAACTGGAAAAGTCCCCTGCTGACTTGGAGGGTCCATGGATTCATGAGGTTGTCTCCATACCTGAACACGTCTATCCGCTCGATACAATTTTAAACGAGACTTGTCCGACCAGGCAACATGTGTCCAGTCATCAACAGTCGAATAACGGTGTTGACGAGTCCAGGCGAGGCGTAAAGGTTTGTGCCGTGTTGTTATTGAGGGAACACGAGAGGGCCTTCGGCTCCGAAAGCCCTTATCGATGATGTTTCGTTGAATGGTTCGTGTTCTGACACTTGTTGTAGGCCCAGCACTGAAATCTGCTGCAATTTTCGGAATGGTTACACTTCTGTCATGTTGAACGATTCTCTTCAGTCGTCGTTGGTCCCATATTTTCTGGAGATTTGATGTTTAACGGATTACTGATATTCACGGTACACTCGTGAAATGGTCGTAGGGCAAAATCCCCACTTCATCGCTACGTCGGAGATGCTGTGCCCCATCGCTCGTGCGCCGACTATAACACCACGTTCAAACACAATTAAATCTTGATAACCTGCCATTGTAGCAGCAGTAAGCGATTTAACAACTGCGCCAGAGACCTGTTGTGTTATATGGGTGTTTCCGCCCGCAGCGTCTTTTTCTGTCTGTTTACGTATCTCTGTATTTGATACCTATACCAGTTTCTTTGGCGCGTTCAATGTATTTGAGCTGGAGAATATTTCGTGCATTGTGATCGCGAAACCGTCTCAGTTCTGGAGAGTCTTTGATGACTGTTTAGCTTGGGGATTCTGCTACTAACTCATCGCAACTTTTTCTGTCTGCATTATACTGAGTTATTGTAGAACCGCTTTCTGATTATTTGAGTTTTACCTTCTTGAATATACATTATTCAAGATATTTCTCTGTTATCTATACCAATTGCAGACGTTAGAATAGAACCTTTTTCATTCATTATTCCTTTATATAATATATCCATTTATTTTATTAATTCGCAATTCTAGCCAATGCATAGCCAATTTGTCTGCAGGATCACAGCTGCAAGCTATTATTTGCAGCCAGTTAGCTGCTGGACATAAAAGCAGACATGTGTGACTCGACCCTGCGACATTATCGAGTTATTCTTTTTAGACATAGCCGTTAAGACCCCAACTGTCAACGGTACGAGCAACGTCCGCTAACCTCCTAAAGTGTGAAGCTCTCGACAAAGTAATCAACTCTACAAATTCCAGTTTGACAACTCTATGAAGCTACTGTGGCTGGATCGTGTGAATAGACACAACGTTTTGCTGCTGGTAACAAGGTGGTGCTTCACACATGGCTAAAACAGTCATGGGGCTTCAGATTCTCTACCGCGGTGTGGTATATTTCACTTGCCTTGCACATACGTTAACACGAAGTTTTAGAAGAAATACGATCATATTACTCTGATGTAGACAAATTAATTTCCTGTGGCGAGAAGACCTACGAGAAAGCTCCACTACGAATTAAAGGAACAAACAGCCTCGCTGCCTCTACCTCGCTCACCCAGTTATCAAACGATGCGCTTCTTTGGCTTAAAAGTGCTGAGTGTTATTGCGCCAGCTACACCAAAATAAGAACAATCTTTTGTGTGCTTGATAAAGTTAAATCAAGTGCTACCAAAGCTGTGAATGACGTCTTTACAGATACCTTGTCTAGAAACTTAGAAAACATCAATGCCAAAATTTTCAATTGTATCAAAAGCCATCAGGACTACAAGCTGCTGATACTCAACTCTGTGATCCCCTGCATGTTATGCAACATGGGCAGAGTGAGTTGGGTCGAGCTAGTGGTCATGTGGCTGGCAAAATGAACAATAAATTGTAAATCCTGGATTTTCCATAGCGTGCAGAATTAGTGGCAGTTTTTCAGGAAATGCCACATTATTTGAAAACAATGAACGAAAGTTGGTATGCATTGATGTCACCACCTTCAAATACGCTCTTGTGACGTTCTGTGATGTGGAGACGAGCTTATCCAGATACAAAAATATCCTCTACGATAACCAAAGATCTTTGAAAATGGGAAACCTGGAAATGCACCTTGTGACTCATTGCATTTTGTGGAAATTGTAGGTCGACAGGACGTGTTAACTAACTAGGAAAACCTTAAGCAAGTGGTGTGCAATAGTAAAAACATGGTTTTACTAAGTGGATAGGTGTTACTATTTTCACTGTACTTCAGGTTTTTTTCCAGACATCTGCAGTCATTTGGAATATAAGTACTAGCCAGTTTCAGACACAGCAAAATTAAGTACTACACCACAGTTTATGCAGAAGTAAATTTTGTATTATATGGTGTATCAAAAAATCGACAAGAACGGTTTCAAATAAACTCGTATAAAGTCATATTTTATATTTATATTAGTTTTAGGTCATGAAAACTTCCATATGTCGCTGTTTTTAGGTCATTATAAGGACATTGTATGTGAAATTCGTTGAAATTTTGACATTTTCTGTTTTCTACTCCATAATGTACTTTGGGTGTTCCTGAACATTATGGTATATAATACAACAAAATCAGACAATTGTGAGACCTTCAAATAATAATTTGAATGTTGACATGTGACTGTAAAATTCCGCGGATACTCATATACTGCCACAGTTGAGCAGTCATATATTGGAAAAACACAGTCTAGGAGGCTGTGAATTGCTTTGTTTTATGCCTACTGCAACGTCTCAGAAGTTGGCATTACTAATAAATAAATCAGTCCTTTGTTTCTGATATTAGTTTCGTTGAAAGCAGTGTGATTGTCGATTATTTTTGTAGTAAGATAATTTCCATTATTTTTTATATGTAAATAAAATGATTTAGAGAAGATTTAGATTTAGAGAAGATGAAGACATCTGTGTAGAGCACTATCTGTCATCGAATAAAACTGTTGAAAAATTATGTCATGCTTTGTGTCCGCCTACACCAAACACTTGGTGTAAATATATGCAAGCTGCATTTTCTGGCACCTCTCATGAATTTACACATAAACATTCTCTTCCTTTGGCAGTAATAGAGGCAATCAAACCTATTTAGAGATTTGGCAAATCCTGAGCTACTAAAGAAGTGTTTACATGGGAAGACCCAGAATGTGAATAAGTCCTTCAGTAATGTTGTGTGGTGCCATGTGCCTAAAAATATATTTGTTGGCCTTATTACTCTAAAGTTAGCAGTGTCTGAAGCTGTAATAACTTTAAATGATGGGAACTATGAAAGACTAAAGGATTTGGAGAAGGTAGGGGTACGATTTGGACAGAACACAGCTAAGGGACTGCAGGAAATGGATGAACTTCGTGTAGGTGAAGCAGAGTTAGCTGCTCAGAAACGGACTAAAGAAGCAAGAAAGAAAAGGAAGAGGCAAGCACTGGGCTGTAGTGACACTGAAGAAGACACAGACTGTGGGCCAGTGCAATCCTAGTGCATAAGAGACGCAGAAATGTAAGTCTGTATAAGAATTTTTAATTTAAAAAGTTTTAAACCACAGTATCTCTGAACTACTTTTTTTGCAATAAATAACTCGTTTGATAAAAATTACTGATGCCAGAGACATGAAATTTTCGCAGGATTCCAAGTGTGAGATTCAACACATATGGAACGAGAATAATTAAAATATCCTGAGTTGTTTTGTTTTTATGTTCATTTATTTACAAAATGTCAAAAAATTGTGTGTTTGAAAAAAATATAACATGCTCCACAATACAATTTTAGTAATAATCTAGAAAGGTGCATTCAATAATTATGGAAAACTGTAAGTTGCTATCTTAAAAAGTTTCCAAGATAATGGGTCACAAAATTCTACAATTTAACATTGGCGGCATAGGACACACAATGTCCCCTAAAAATTTTGGCCCTGATTATTAACAAGAGCCATGAACATCATCAAGTGTTAAAGATAACATGTAGCAGAGAAGAGTGGATCTTTAACGTGGGCCTACACGGATAAAATGAAATAATCTCGCAGTGCTCTTTTCCTACTATGTCTCAAAATTGGTTACGTAGTAGCATGTACGTCCTTTACACTAACTGAAAGCATCATGGTGATATTTCATTATGTACGTTACCTTAAGAGCAGATTTAAATCGACTGTGCTAACTTACACCGCTTGCCATCTGTTCACTACTATATGTAAAACAATTAGCGCCGAATTTGCAGTCTGACACGTATGTTGCAGCAACTTGGGGCCTGTAGCAGCAAGTTGCCGGATGTACGTATAGCAGTGGCGTTACCAAGAAGATCGACGGCATCCAAATGTCCTCCTACAGGTACACGCCGCCATATATATATATATATATATATATATATATATATATATATATATATATATATATATATATTTGTAGGACGGTAACATTGGTTAATTTAACGATGCTAGTCTTTAGTAAGCTAGGCGGGCAGTTATGCATATTCGTCTGTGGACTGACAAGAAGTACCGGATGCTAACAGGAAAAGGCTATGATCCTCAACAGGTAAATTGTTGGAGCGCCGTTGATTCTGAGGATGTGAGCGACATTGTACAGGGTGGCGACGACGTGCTCGGCTTGTAGTAAAATAGCACCAGCGAACAAAAATAATCCACAGACTTTATCCTAAACATCTGAATGCCCAAACACTGTAAGGTATTGTAGCAAACAACTGTAAAGCTAAAGCGACACGAAAAGCGTACGACATTCGAATAAACTTTTTTTCTGTAGCAACATACTGATCCAGGCTACACAAACGGGATACGGTTGGCTGAGTGGAAACATTAAAAGCACTGTAAACCACTCAAAAATCATTAGTAGCTCAAAAAAATGGCTCTGAGCACAATGGGACTTAACATCTGAGGTCATTAGTCCCCTACACTTATAACTACTTAAACTTAACTAACCTAAGGACACCGCAAACATCCATGCCCGAGGCAACATTCGAACCTGCGAGCGTAGCGCTCGTGCTGCTTCAGACTGAAACGCATAGAACCGCTCGGCCACAACGGCCGGCCATTAGTAGCTTCCATATTGTTCCGGTAGAATGTACAATGGGCTAACGGGTGAATGAAAAAGAGTATTACTGTTGAGCCGATTTGCGCTTCCTTTCTGAAGTTCGGTCGAATTTATTTATATGTAGAGATGTATAGGCTGCCTACATCCTATCCTCAAGCATTGAAACTGCTGTGTGATGTGTGTGTGGCCGAGCGGTTCTAGGTGTTACAGTCTGGAACCGCGCGACCGCTACGGTCGCAGGTTCGAATACTGCCTCGGGCATGGATGTGTGTGATGTCCTTAGGTTAGTTAGGTTTAAGTAGTTCTAAGTTGTAGGGCACTGATGACCTCAGACGTTAAGTCCCATAGTGCTCAGAGCCATTTTTTGTGATGATGTGTTGTGCATGGCATTTCATTGGTCCTATTGTTAATCCCAAACCGGATACAACGAAGAAATATGCACTTTAGAAAACCAAGCGCGTGGTATGCACAAAGTGTTTCTAAGAAGGACGGCGTCTTCCTAGATGATATTTCACCAGCTTAATTACTTACGTGAGAAAAACATAGGAGGGGAGTTACTAGCAGATATTCTTATTTATTTATTGGGCTTTGGTTTTTTAAATCATGTCGCCAACAATTTGGGAAAGTAAACGAAACAAAATCTAACTTACAATTTAGGTTATTAAAACATGTTTGTTTCTGCTCACGACTGTCAAATAGTTACGGTATTCGCTCATTCAGACAGTAATCTTCATATACGAACATCGGGAGACTGACGTTTATTGTAACGACAAAGACACTGGCCCTCTCCGCCAAATGGATTCTCGTCATTGCAAACCAGGTCGACATCTCTGGCACTCATACAAATAACCTTCCCACAGCTCTTCTTTTGTTCTGCAGCGAGTCTCACAATATTTATAGAATGCTTCCCACGGTGATGGAGCTGTTTACCTTAAGGATCTGTGAAAGAAATATTTTGAAGATAACAAATGTCAATAATGGCCAGATTAGTAGTGCTTCTTCGGTTGCTATCATCAATGCATTAGTTTTTTTACTCCTTTAAAATCAATTAACGTCCAAGAATTAAAAAACCTATCTCCGTTCCACAAAATCAAGTAGGGGTAATGCAGGATTAGGTTTAATAATGAATAGGAAAATAGGAATGCGGGTAAGCTACTACAAACAGAATAGTGCACGCTTTATTGTGGCCAAGATAGATACGAAGCCCATACCTACTACAGTAGCCTTAGTACCTGAATAGTGTAAATTCGCGTAGTCGTCTGTCTTCTGTTTTTGTTTTGAACGGCCAGTGTCGGTTGGTCACAACCAGTGTGCTCTCTACCGCCGTTGGATAAGCAGCTGCCAGCAGCAAGTCGTATACCACTAGCTTACTTATTTGTTACATAGTTTAATTCTTAATTTCTTTGCATGTGTTTGATACTTGCACTGTTTAATTCATAAATTTCGGGCGTATTATAGTATTTGAGAGTTGTAGCATCGCGCTTTAGTGTTTACTTCGTAGATTCTTACTTACATTGCGTGTGAGTTTCGTATAGGAGGTGTAATTTCGAGTCTTACTGACTGTAATCGTAAATTCGGGCAGATTGTAGCGCAGTCGTTAGGCATTTGTACAGGTTAGTTAATACATTCTTTGCGTGTTTCGCTTGTGTTATCTAGGCACAGACTCGTGTTTCAGTAACTGTTGTTCAATATCGATTAGAATGGACAAGGATTGCGATTGCTGTGTTCGGATGAGGGCTGAGTCGGCATCCCTTCGCTCACAGCTGCAAGTGGCGCTGACTTCGGTCGCGCAGCTGGAGGCTGTTGCCAATGGGCACCACTGTGGGGAGCCGGACTTGGGTATCACGGGGATGTCAACCTCGTCCCGTCTGTCCCCAGACCGGTCTGCCGCTGTGGTTGTCCCGGTTGCTGCCCGCAGTGGGGCTGAGTCCTCGCCTGTGGTTGATTCCAAGGCGTGGCAGGCAGCGAAAGACGTCCCCAGAGGCTGATCAGAAAACCTCCCCGGTGCGTCTGACAAACAGGTTTCAGGCACTGTATCTGGCTGAGCCAGCTGCAGCTGCCTGCCCTGTTTCAGGGGATCATTCTCAGCCTTCAAGGGCCGGGCAATCGCAGAGGGTGGGCTTATTGGTAGTTGGGAGTTCCAATGTTAGGCGCGGAATGGGGCCTCTTAGGGATATGGCGGCTAGGGAGGGGAAGAAATCCAGTGTGCACCCGTGTGCATTCCGGGAGGAGTCATTCCTGATGTGGAAAGGGTCCTTCCGGATGCCATGAAGAGCACAGGGTGCAACCAGCTGCAGGTGGTGGCACATGTCGGCACTAATGACGTGTGTCGCTTTGGATCTGAGGAAATTCTCTCTGGATTCCAGCGGCTATCTGATTTGGTGAAGGCTGCCGGTCTTGCTTACGAGATGAAGGCAGAATTCACCATCTGCAGCATCGTCGACCGAACCGACTGCGGACCTTTGGTGCAGAGCCGGGTGGAGGGTCTGAATCAGAGGCTCAAACGGTTTTCCGACCGTGTTGGCTGCAGATTCCTTGTCTTGCGCCATAGGGTGATGGGGTTTCGGGTTCCGCTGAATAGATCAGGAGTTCACTACTCTCAGCTGGCGGCTACACGGGTAGCGGAGGCTGTGCGGCGTGGACTGGGCGGTTTTTTTAGGTTAGAAAGCCTCGGGAAAGTACGGGGTGGGCTGCAATCTCAAAGGGTGCATGGTAAATACAGGACGTGCTTGGATCAAGGAACAGTCGGAATTGAAGTTGTAAATTGTTGTAGTTGTGCTGGGAAAGTCCCTGAGCTTCAAGCGCTAATAGAAAGCACAGAAGCTGATATCGTTATAGGTACAGAAAGCTGGCTAAAGTCTGAAATAAGTTCTGCAGAAATTTTTACGAAGTCTCAGACGGTGTTCAGGAAAGATAGATTAGGCAGAATTGGTGGTGGAGTGTTTGTGTCTGTCAGTAGTGGTTTATTTTGTAGTGAATTAGAAGTAGATACTCCTTGCGAATTGGTATGGGTGGAGGTTATACATAACAGCCGAACTAAGTTAATAATTGGCTCTTTCTATCGACCCCCAGACTCCGATGATATAGTTGCGGAACAGTTCAGAGAAAAATTAAGTCTCGTAACAAATAAATACCCCACTCATACGGTTATTTTTCGTGGAGACTTTAACCTTCCCTCGATATGTTGGCAAAAATACTTGTTTATAACCGGTGGTAGGCAGGAAACATCTTCCGGGATTGTCCTACACGCTTTCTCCGAAAATTATTTCGAGCAGTTAGTCCACGAACCCACGCGAATTGTAAATGGTTGCGAAAACATACTTGACATCTTAGCCACAAACAATCCAGAGCTGATAGAGAGCATCATGACTGATACAGGGATTAGTGATCACATGGTCGTTGTAGCTAAGCTCAATACCGTTTCTTCCAAATCCACCAGAAACAAACGGAAATTAATTTTATTTAAAAAAGCGGATAAAGTGTCACTAGAAGCCTTCCTAAGAGGCAATCTCCATTCCTTCCGAACTGACTATGCGAATGTAGACGAGATGTGGCTCAAATTCAAAGATATAGCAGCAAAAGAAATTGAGAGATTCATACCTCATAAATTGGTAAGAGATGCAACGGATCCACCGTGGTACACAAAACAGGTCCGAACGCTGTTGCAGAGGCAACGGAAAAAGCATGCGAAGTTCAGAAGAACGCGAAATCTCGAAGATTGGCTAAAATTGACAAACGCGTGACATTTGGCAAGGACTTCAATGCGAGATGCCTTTAATAGGTTCCACAACGAAACATTGTCTCGTAATTTGGTAGAAATTCCGAAGAAATTCTGGTCGTATGTAAAGTACACAAGCGGCAAGACGCAGTCAATACCTTCGCTGCGCAGTGCCGATGGTACTGTTACCGACGACTGTGCCGCTAAAGCGGAGTTATTGAACGCAGTTTTCCGAAATCCCTTCACCAAGGAAGACGAATGGAATATTCCAGAATTTGAAACACGAACAGCTGCTATCATGAGTTTCTTAGAAGTAGATACCTTGGGGGTTGCGAAGCAACTCAAATCGCTTGATACGGGCAAGTCTTCAGATCCAGATTGTATACCGATTAGGTTCCTTTCAGATTACGCTGATACAATAGCTCCCTACTTAGCACTCATATACAACCGCTCGCTCACCAATAGATCTGTACCTACAGATTGGAAAATTGCGCAGGTCGCACCAGTGTTCAAGAAGGGTAGTAGGAGTAATCCATCTAACTACAGACCTATATCATTGACGTCGGTTTGTAGTAGGATTTTGGAACATATACTGTATTCAAACAGTATGAATCACCTCGAAGGAAACGATCTATTGATACGTAATCAGTATGGTTTCAGAAAACATCGCTCGTGTGTAACGCAGCTAGCTCGTTATTCGCATGAAGTAATGGCCGCTATCGACAGGGGATCTCAAGTTGATTCCGTATTTCTAGATTTCCGGAAAGCTTTTGACACCGTTCCTCACAAGCGACTTCTAATGAAGCTGAAGGCCTATTGGGTATCGTCTCAGTTGTGCGACTGGATTCGTGATTTCCTGCCGGAAAGGTCGCAGTTCGTAGTAATAGACGGCAAATCATCGAGTAAAACTGAAGTGATGTCAGGTGTTCCCCAGGGAAGCGTCCTGGGACCTCTGCTGTTCCTGATCTATATAAATGACCTGGATGACAATCTGAGCAGTTCTCTTAGGTTGTTCGCAGATGATGCTGTAATTTACCTTCTAGTAAGGTCATTCGAAGACCAGTATCAGTTGCAAAGCGATTTAGAAAAGATTGCTGTATGGTGTGTCAGGTGGCAGTTGACGCTAAATAACGAAAAGTGTGAGGTGATCCACATGAGTTCTAAAAGAAATCCGTTGGAATTCGATTACTCAATAAATAGTACAATTCTCAAGTCTGTCAATTCAACTAAGTACCTGGGGGGTAAAATTTCGAACAACTTCAGTTGGAAAGACCACATAGATAATATTGTGGGGAAGGCGAGTCAAAGGTTGCGTTTCATTGGCAGGGCACTTAGAAGATGCAACAAGTCCACTAAAGAGACAGCTTACACTACACTCGTTCGTCCTCTGTTAGAATATTGCTGCGCGGTGTGGGATCCTTACCAGGTGGGATTGACGGAGGACATCGAGAGGGTGCAAAGAAGGGCAGCTCGTTTTGTATTATCGCGTTATAGGGGAGAGAGTGTGGCAGATATGATACACGAGTTGGGATGGAAGTCATTACAGCATAGACGTTTTTCGTCGCGGCGAGATCTTTTTACGAAATTTCAGTCACCAACTTTCTCTTCCGAATGCGAAAATATTTCGTTGAGCCCAACCTACATAGGTAGGAATGATCATCAAAATAAAATACGAGACATCAGAGCTCGAACAGAAAGGTTTAGGTGTTCTTTTTTCCCGCGCGCTGTTAGGGAGTGGAATGGTGGAGAGATAGTATGATTCTGGTTCGATGAATCCTCTGCCAAGCACTGAAATGTGAATTGCAGAGTAGTCATGTAGATGTAGAAGTTCATATGCCAACTAGCTCTGCAGATGACGAAGAAATTGAAGAAATGTATGATGAAATAAAAGAAATTATTCAGATAGTAAAGGGTGACGAAAATTTAATAGTCATGGGTGACTGGAATTCAGTAGGCTAGTAGGAAAAGGGAGAGAAGGAAACGTAGTAGGTGAATATGGATTGGGGCTCAGAAATGAAAGAGGAAGCCGCCTGGTAGAACTTTGCACAGAGCACAACTTAATCATCGCTAACACTTGGTTCAAGATCATAAAACAAGGCAGTATACATGGAAGAATCCTGGAGATAGTGACAGGTTTCAGATAGATTATATAATGGTAAGACAGAGATTTAGAAACCAGGTTTTAAATTGTAAGACATTTCCAGGGGCAGATGTGGACTCTGACCACAATCTAATGGCCATGATCTGTAGATTAAAACTGAAGAAACTGCAAAAAGGTGGGAATAAAAGGAGATGAGAGCTGGATAAACTGAAATAACCAGAGGTTGTACAGAGTTTCAGGGAGAGCATACGGGAACAATTGACAGGAATGGGGGAAAGAAATACAGTAGAAGAAGAATGGGTAGCTTTCAGTGATGAAGTAGTGAAGGCAGCAGAGGATCAAGTAGGTAAAAAGACTAGGGCTAGTAGAAATCCTTTGGTAACAGAAGAAATATTAAATTTAATTGATGAAAGGAGAAAATATAAAAATGCAGTAAATGAAGCAGGCAAAAAGGAATACAAACGTCTAAAAATGAGATCGACAGGAAGTGAAAAATGGCTAAGCAGGGTTGGCTAGAGGACAAATGTAAGGATGTAGAGGCTCATCTAACTAGGGGTAAGATAGATACCGCCTACAGGAAAATTAAAGAGACATTTGGAGATAAGAGAACCACTTGTATGAACATCAAGAGCTCAGATGGAAACCCAGTTCTAAGCAAAGAAGGGAAAGCAGAAAGGTGGGACCGAGCGACGTGGCGCAGTGGTTAGACACTGGACTCGCATTCGGAAGGACGACGGTTCAATCCCGCGTCCGGCCATCCTGCTTTAGGTTTTCAGTGATTTCCCTAAATCACTCCAGGCTAATGCCGGGATGGTTCCTCTGAAAGGGCATGGCCGACTTCCTTCCCCATCCTTCCCTAATCCGATGAGACCGATGACCACGCTGTCTGGTCTCCTTCCCCAAACCAACCAACCAACCAGAAAGGTGGAAGGAGTATATAGAGGGCCTATACAGGGGCTATGTACTTGAGGACAATATTATGGAAATGGAAGATGATGTAGATGAAGATGAAATGGGAGATGCGATACTACGTGATGAGTTCGACAGAGCACTGAGAGACCTGAGTCGAAACAAGGCCCCCGAAGTAGACAACATTCCATTGAAACTACTGACGGCCTTGGAAGAGCCAGTTCTGTCAAAACTCTACCATCTGGTGAGCAAGATGTATGATACAGGTGAAATACCCGGAGACTTAAAGAAGAATAGAATAATTTTAATCCCAAAGAAAGCAGGTGTTGACAGATGCGAAAATTACCGAACCATCAGTTTAATAAGTCACAGCTGCAAAATACTAACGCGAATTCTTTACAGACGAATGGATAAACTAGTAGAAGCCGACCTCGGGGAAGATCAGTTTGGATTCCGTAGAAATGTTGGAACACGTGAGGCAGTACTGTCCCTACGACTTATCTTAGAAGCTAGAGTAAGAAAGGGCAAACCTACGTTTCTAGCATTTGTAGACTTAGAGAAAGCTTTTGACAATGTTGACTGGAATACTCTCTTTCCAATACTGAAGGTGGCAGGGGTAAAATACAGGGAGCGAAAAGCTATTTACAATTTGTACAGAAACCAGATGGCAGTTATAAGAGTCGAGGTGCATGAAAGGGAAGCAGTGGTAGGGAAGGGAGTGAGACAGGGTTGTAGTCTCTCCCCGATGTTTTTCAATCTGTATATTGAGCAACAAGTGAAGGAAACAAAAGAAAAATTCGGTGTAGGTATTAAAACCCATGGAGAAGAAATAAAAACTTTGAGGTTCGCCGATGACATTGTAATTCTGTCAGAGACAGCAAAGGTCTTGGAAGAGCAGTTGAACGGAATGGACAGTGTCTTAAAAGGAGGATATAAGATGAACATCAACAAAAGCAAAACCAGGATAATGGAATGTAGTCAAATTAAATCGGGTGATTCTGAGGGAATTAGATTAGGAAATGAGACACTTTAAGTAGTAAAGGAGTTTTGCCATTTGGGGAGCAAAATAACTGATTATGGTCGATCTAGAGAGGATATAAAATGTAGACTGGCAATGCCAAGGAAAGCGTTTCTGAAGAAGAGAAATTTGTTAACATCGAATATAGATTTAAGTGTCAGGAAGTCATTTCTGAAAGTATTTGTATGGAGTGTAGCCATGTATGCAAGTGAAACATGGACGATAAATGTTTGTACAAGAAGAGAATAGAGGCTTTCGAAATGGGTAGATCACATAACTAATGAGGAGGTATTGAATAACATTAGGGGGAAGAGGAAATTGTGGCACAGCATGACTAGAAGAAGCGATCGGTTGGTAGGACATGTTCTAAGGCATCAAGGGATCACCAATTTCGAATTGGAGGACAGTGTGGAGGGTAAAAATCGTAGAGGGAGACCCAGAGATGAATATACTAAGCAGATTTAGAAGGATGTAGGTTGCAGTACGTACTGGGAGATGAAGAAACTTGCACAGGATAGAGTAGCTTGGAGAGCTGCATGAAACCAGTCTCATGACTGAAGACCACAACAACATCTCCGTTGCTTCAATAGGTCAGAAGAAACAAAGGTTGGGTGTAACGTTCCGTCGATTCCTAAGTGATTAAGACACGCATTGTTTGAAATAGTAAAAGTATGGGACAGGAATCTGGTACCTTCTGGAGAAATCATTTTCATTCACGTTAAGTGATTTACGGAAACTTCTGGAAACCTAAATGCCCAGGCAGGAATTTGAACCCCACTTCTTCCGAATACTAGCCAATTCCCTTAGTTTCAGTATCACCTTGGTCACTTCCACAACAGGAGAGAAAACAGGTGGCAATAAATTATGTCTCATTCTCAGATCTAAATACATGCCACAAAGAAAGTTAACGTTGTCTATGGAAATGTGCAATGTATACAACAAAATGACTTCCTGAATAAAATGTCGTTCATATTCAGAACTAGTAATGAGATCGGAGAATTATGTATTACTTCTTTTCAGTTTATTCCCTTACCTTGAATGGCGACTACTGTATTGGCAGTAGTGTCCAGTCTACATAACATGTTAGATTTAGAATTCTCATCTAGTAATTGTTGAAATGCCAATTACATCGTCACTTAGTAGCGTGATTAAATCTGATCGTGCGTTTGTGAGTGCATCGGCAACACAACGACCTCGTAACACATTACTGACGAGACTACAAGAGCAATATTAATGACGTAGATCAGTTAGTAAACTACTGCTAAACTTGGAACAATTCAAGTGGCAGAGAAGGATTTGACAGTTTTGAAAGAGATTGTTTGAATAACATAATCACTTCTGGAACTTGAAGTAACAGGTGTGCATCTAACGTTCTCTGGTCAGCAAAGCACACAAAGCACGTAGGAAGCAGAAGCGTCATCAAAATTACTGCAGCATCTGCAACCGTAAGATATACACAAGTGTGTCCAGAAGACAGGTGGACGGGGAACGGCGCAGACAAAAGCTTCCTTCGGTGAGACGTAGACGAGATCTTAAATTACGTGAGGTGTCGCCGTGCTTCTGACAGGTATCCTAGATGAGCAGATGTGGCGGATGACGAGTGAAAGACTGATATTTCTTAACAGAGATTATGTATAATATCCAGAAATAAATTAAGACTAAGAGAAAGGATATGGATTTTTAAAGAACTGTATCGTGATTAAAGAAGTTCAGTGTATTAGTAAGACTGAAAAACATGAGATTTCAATGTCATACATAGGGTCGGGTTGTGCAAATGAACGCAGCTTCCCGTAGCAGTAAGAGATTAGTTGCTAGTAGGCAGCAGAATGGGGTTGATAAATACGACAGAGTTGGTATCTACTAAATTCAGTGTAACTGCTGCATACCCCCGCCGGCGAAACATAGCACTTGACTTTTCACTTATGGTATAGTTAGGTTGGCTATGATGTATAGCGATGTTGCAACAGCAGCCTCTATACACACAGCAGACGATACAGTTTTCCGTCCCCTCTCGTAAATGCAAGTGATTGAGCAATTACAGTGTATATAAAAACTCGTTTCTAGTTGTACTACAATGACAAGAAGTAAACAACCGTACAATAATGCGTGTAAAAGCATAACAATGCGCTCCCTTTCGATAATGGAGCAAAGAAATACAGAAAACCAAGCATCTGACGACTGGTACTTTAAAATCAATAATGTACGTAGTTCACAAAATAAATAATAACCGAGATTGCAATAAATAACCAATATTAGTAATTTTTCACTCACCAATTTACAGCGATAATGGCGCAATTCCATCCAGCTCGCCAAAACCGTCTTCACCGTCGTCATCAGCAAGACAAATCATTAATTGTTCATGGCCACTGATAATGCCTTCTATTGTCTGTGCTGCTCGTATAAGCTTCTCGACGTGCTCTACTTTTTTCTCCATGAGGCTGCTTCCACAGTCACAAGAGCTTCACGCAACAGCTTTTCCACCTCTGTTATTGTAGAGGACTTGTTGTTGTTCCTTACATACATTTTTACATCACTCCATATTAACTCAATAGGGTTGAAATGGCAGTGATATGGTGGCAGCCTTATTACAGTATGACCCTGCTCCTTGGCAATTTCGTCTACTACATATGTAGGTGTCGTAGGCTTATTTTCTTTAGCAAGAGAATATAACAGAACCCTTGTCATCCTCATATCCGCTGCAATATTTCGAACCTGTAACCACTGCACCATAACTTCTTTCCGATCATTTGTGGTTGGGACTTTGTTCTGTACCACCGAATGATATGGAACATTGTCCATTACAATTGTTGTAGGGACATGTGTGATCCATATCGTCATAGTATTCACCAGTCTTTTTTGATCTAACAACTAAAAGTGCGTCAGGGACAAAACCACTGGAGGAGCCTGAATGTACCATAATTAATCTAGCTCCTCTTCCCGTCGGCTGATGATAGCCGCTACTAATAGGTGTATTATTCGTCCAACATTTACTGACAGCTTCCCCGGCAATAACCCACGTTTCGTCTAGCCAAATTATGGAATGAATGTCTCTGCCCACAATTTTGTGCAAGGAAATGCTACGAGCTGTAACAATATGTGCCCTCTCTAACAGTACTTTGCGTCCGTTTAGCGTTTTGTAACGGAAACCCACATTTTAGCACAATTTTTAGTGATGTTTTACCACCCCTGAAGAGTTCACTTTCTTTTAAAGAGATTAATAACTTAGCTACACTTGGATACTCTTTTTCTGCTGTAGTAAACATGCCTACGAATTGCATCAGTCTGGAAAAAATCTGAATGTGTGATAGAACTAGGCCGCTTTTTCTTCTTTCCCGGGGTTGATAAAAATGTATTATTTGATCCAGACAGCTCGGAATCATTACGGCTCACTTCAGTATCTTCCAAGTTTTGTAGTAATACTCCCTTACTCACTACGGTTTTTGCACTAATACCAAGAGTTTTCGACGTAAGTTCCACCATTTTGTCGGCAGGAACTGATGGCTGTCCATGAATGCTTACGTAGTTTTTCTCCTGCTCGTAAAACTCACAAGTTCTGCGTAGTAACTCCAGTGCGTGGCTCTTTAGCGGCACCCCTCGACGCAAAGGATTGTCACTAGGTGAACGAAGTCTTTTCGGTGGCATTTTCTAAGTATGTAAAGTCACAACGTAACAAAAGTCACAACGATATAGCACACAGTACAACGAAAACACGCGGTAAACAACATACAATTCAGGTTGTATACACATGCACTAAACAAAGCCAGCAACGCGGGAGCTTTGACGTCACAGCACGTGAGTAACAGCAGTGCTCACTGCGCTGTGATTGGCTGGCGCCCCACGCTGAACGCCTAGCGCCTATCGTCCTTCACTTGTTACTCTGTTACGCTGCCAACTTCATACGCAAACGTCAAGTGCAATGTTTCAACGGCCCGGGTAGTGTGAAACCTGTGGGTCAGTCTGGTAGGGGTGCTTTGTGGCTTAATAACTTCGAAAAGTCGTCCGTAACCGTGCACATTCATGAAACTGGTCACCCTTTAATGGAAGAAGACCTCACAACTGTGCACATAGACGATAAGGGCAGGAAAATGGATCTGCTAGAACAGCTTAAGATTAGGATACAAGGCGTGAAAAATTTAAATACATTCAATGAATGGCCTGCAGGTGATAACAAACAACTTCCTAAAAAGTTTTGTAGATTGTTTTAATACCTGTTTTTGGCTAACGACTTACAGTTACGCCGCTGACAGAGTATTCCTGATGAGATGTGAACTTCCAAGATTCCCGATAAGGTTTTGCATAACCTTTATTCGTTTGTATCTCTTTCATTTCTTTTTTACTGAGACGAAATATCACTCACGTTTCTTATTTGTTTGTATTTCCGGATGCGTCCTTCGTGGAAGTACACGGTTAGAGCACATGAATTGCTGTGACTAGAGCCTCCCGTCGTATAGACCGTTAGCCGGGTAGTAGTCTTTCGAGTTTACGCCACTTCGGCGACTGACGTGTCGATGGGGATGAAATGATGATGATTCGGACGACACAACACCCAGTCCCTGAGCCGAGAAAATCTCCGACCCAGCCGGGAATCGAACCCGAGCCCTTAGTATTGACACTGCCACGCTGACCGCTCAGCTACCTGTTGAAGTGAGCTGTCAGTACTCAGGGCGACATACGCCATTTCATTTTTGTTTATTTTATCAGCTGTACGGATAATGTGAAAGCACACCCTAAGAAGACACAGTTGAGAGGAAACTGACCACAAAACATTACTATTTTTATTTATATTTTTATCTTCATCGCTGATTGGCTGTCGTAGCATGGCTGTAGCTCCAAAATTGTGCAACTTGTGGTTATGTGGAAAATTTTTCTCCATTGGACATCCCGTACTGCAAATCTGACTTTATTGTTAGGCTGTTCCTCTACACCCAGTATATTGCCACGGCATCTTAAATGTCCGCTGCGTTCTATATCAATAAAATTATAAATCAAGTGGCTTACACATTGTTACTGGGTGATATGGTACGCTCAAGGATGAATGTAAAGAATGGTACAGGTTATTAAGAGGTAAAATATTTTTATTTTCTTTAGAATAGCTTACTTGCAGACATGTTCCTCCATTTTTATCTTTCTCGTTTACAAGTTCACATATGAATTCACAGAGAATAATCAAGTGTCCACTGAATTGTTAGTTTATTGAGAATTCGTACGTTGTATGAATAGTTCAACTGCACTCAACCTCTAGTTTAGGACTAGCTGGAGGAGGTATATACAACTGTGGTTGTCTTCCTTCAATTAAGAAAATGATAAATAAATACAATGTTGCACATACAGGTGAGTATTTAATTGCAGTGCCGCATTAAAAATGTTGTATCACTATGATTGTCTGTTTCGACTTCATTAATGTAGCTGAGAAACTGGTTAGGACATATCTCATACAAACTTCGCTGTAGGTTTATTGAAGCATATTTAGGCACTTGCATTCTCAGTTGAATACATGTGTGAGCGAAATATTGGTGTGTCGAGAAAGAGGTACTGCGTACAGGTTTCACCCGTCGGCTGCGGTCCGTCTTTGAGGGGTATCGAGATAATCGCCACGGCGTGGCACCAGCGCAGTATTGGAGGTGTCTTCGTCTGCGTCTGCTCGAGTCAGGCGGTGAGGCGGTGGGGTGGGGCGTTTATTCGCAGCCCTTGACGAGCGGGTGCAGGGAGACGGAGGCGCCGGCGCAGCCCACGGTGTTCTGGATGTAGTCCTGGAAGTTGCTCTCCAGCACCCACATGAGTCGCTTGTAGCCGGGCACCACCTGCGTGGCGAGGCGGCACTCGCCGGCCTGCTGCACCAGCATGAAGTTCTCTTCCTTGAAGCAGGTCTCCGTGTTCCACAGGTAGATCTCGCTGTCGCCCTTGTAGCGGAAGAAGAGGGCGGTGCCGCCGTCCGTCCCCAGGATGACCAGGTTGGTGGGCTTCGGGCCGACGTCGACGACGGTGCCGCGTGCGTTGCCGCGGCGCAGGTGCGCCGTCTTGATGGAGAAGAGCCGGCCGGAGGACAGGTAGGTGAAGTAGAGCACGGTGGTGCCGCACGGCTTGCGGACGAGCGCCAGGTAGAGCACGTCACGGCGCAGGCAGCCGTCGGTGACCGCCTTGGGCAGCACCACGCGGAAGCCGCGCCCGGCCGTCACGTCGAACACGATGATGGCGCGCGTAGCCGCGTCGCTCACGTAGATGAAGACGCGCCCGTCCTCGGCGTAGTCCACCACCAGGTACTGCAGCCGGCTGGCCGAGCACACCAGCCCGGACAGGTCGATCACCTTCACCACCTTGCCGGTCTTCACGTTGATGGCGACGATCTTGGGCGGGCAGCGCCGGATCGGTTGGTCCAGCGTGTTGACGATGCCGACGTCGAGCACCCAGAGGATGTCCTGCGGGTCGAGGAACAGGTCGACGACCGACTGCAGCGCCTGGCAGTTGCCCTCCTCCTGGAGGCTCCAGCAGGGGAAGGGGCTCAGCACCGCCTGGTGGTCCTTGCTCTTGAGCGACAGCTTGCCCAGCGTGAAGGGCACGCCCGGCTTGTAGCGCGGCGTCGCCACGATGGCCTCGTCCTTGAAGATCTGCACGCGCGTGGCGATGATGTTGCGCGACACGTAGCGGCCCGACGAGGCGTAGATGTTGCGCGTCGACGTGCACGGCCAGGCGAGGTGGGCGCCGTTCAGCGTGAACGTCAGCTCGGGCAGCAGCGACTTGTCGCAGGACGCCGCCACCAGGGACAGACCGGCGGCAGCCAGCAGCAGCCACGATAGGGACGTCATCTGCACAGCAGCGAGTCCACAAGTGTACGACCAGTTACGGCGAACGTGAGGGCCGTCCAGCGGCTACGTACAAGACACAGTCCCTCTCACAAGGCAAAAATTAAAAGACTTTTGAACATAACAGTTGGCCGGCCGAGGTGTTCTCTTGGTTCTAGGCGCGCAGTCCGGAAACGTGCGACTGCTACGGTCGCAGGTTCGAATCCTACCTCGGGCATAGATGTGTGTGGTGTCCTTAGATTCTAGGGGACTGATGACCACAGCAGTTGAGTCCCATAGTGCTCAGAGCCATTTGAACCATTTGAACATAACAGTACCTACATCTACTACAGCTCTGCATCTACATGACTACTCTGCAATTCACATTTAAGTGCTTGGCAGAGGGTTCATCGAACCACAATCATACTATCTCTCTACCATTCCACTCTCGAACAGCGCGCGGAGAAAACGAACACCTAAACCTTTCTGTTCGAGCTCTGATTTCTCTAGTTTTATTTTCATGATCTTTCGTACCTATGTAGGTTGGGCACAACAAAATACTTTCGCATTCGGAAGAGAAAGTTGGCGACTGAAATTTCGTAAATAGATCTAGCAGCAACGAAAAACGTCTTTGCTTTAATGACTTCCATCCCAATTCGCGTATCATATCTGCCACACACTCTCCGCTATTACGTAATAATACAAAACGAGCTGCTCTGTTTGCACCCTTTCGATGTCCTCCGTCAATCCCATCTGGTAAGGATCCCACACCGCGCAGCAATATTCTAACAGAGGACGAACGAGTGTAGTGTAAGATGTCTCTTTAGGGGACTTGTTGCATCTTCTAAGTGTCCTACCAATGAAACGCAACCTTTGGCTCGCCTTCCCCACAGTCTTATCTATGTGGTTTTTCCAGCTGAAGTTGTTCGTAATTTTAACACCCAGGTACTCGGTTGAATTGACAGCCTTCAGAATTGTACTATTTATCGAGTATTCGAATTCCAACGGATTTCTTTTGGAATTCGTGTGGATCACCTCCCACTTTTCGTTATTTAGCGTCAACTGCCACCTGCGACATCATACAGATATCTTTTCTAAATCGGTTTGCAACTGATACTGGTCTTTGGATGACCTTACTAGACGGTAAATTACAGCATCACCTGCGAAAAACTTAAGAGAACTGCTCAGATTGTCACCCAGGGCATTTATATAGATCAGGAACAACAGACGTCCCAGGACGCTTCCCTGGGGAACACCTGATATCACTTCAGTTTTACTCGATGATTTGCCGTCTATTACTACAAGCTGCGATCTTCCTGACAGGAAATCACGAATCAAGTCGCACAACTGAGACGATACCCCATAGGCCCGCAGCTTGATAAGAAGTCGCTTGTGAGGAACGGTGTCAAAAGCTTTCCGGAAATCTAGAAATACGGAATCAACTTGAGATCCCCTGTCGATAGCGGCAATTACTTCGTGCAAATAAAGAGCTAGCTGCGTTGCACAAGAACGATGTTTTCTGAAACCATGCTGATTACGTATCAATAGATCGTTACCTTCGAGGTGATTCATAATGTTTGAATACAGTATATGCTCCGCAAGCCACCCAACGGTATGTGGTGGAGGGCACTTTACGTGCCACTGTCATTACCTCCCTTTCCTGTTCCACTCCCGTACTGTTCGCGGGAAGAACGACTGCCGGAAAGTTTCCGTGAGCGCTCGAATCTCTCTGATTTTACATTCGTGATCTCCTCGGGAGGTATAAGTAGGGGGAAACAATATATTCGATACCTCAGCCAGAAAGGCAGCCTCTCGAAATCTGGACAGCAAGCTACACCCCGATACAGAGCGCCTCTCTTGCAGAGTCGGCCACTTGAGTTTGCTAAACACCTCCGTAACGCTATCACGGTTACCAAATAATCCTGTGACGAAACGCGCAGCTATTCTTTGGATCTTCTCTATTTCCTCCGTCAACCCGATCTGGTACGGATCCCACAATGATGAGCAATACTCACGTATAGGCCGAACGAGTGTTTTGTAAGCCACCTCCTTTGTTGGCAGACTACATTTTCTAAGGACTCTCTCAATGAACCTCAACATGGCACCCTCCTTACCAACAATTAATTTTATATCATCATTCCACTTCAAATCGTTCCGTACGCATACTCCCAGATATTTTCCAGTAGTAACTGCTTCCAGCGTTTGTTCCACTATCATATAATCATACAATGAAGGATCCTCCTTTCTATGTAATCGCAATACATTACATTTGTCTATGTTAAGTGCCAGTTCCCACTTCCTGCACCAAGTGCCTATCCGCTGCAGACCTTCCTGCATTTCGCTGCAATTTTCTTATGCTGCAACTTCTCTGTATACTACAGCATCATTCGCGAACTCCCGACATTATCTAATAGGTCATTTACATATATTGTGAAAACCAATGGTCCCATAACACTCCCCTGTAGCACGCCAGAGGTTACTTTAACGTCTGTAGACGTCTCTCCATTAAGAACAACATGCTGTGTTCTGTTTGCTAAAAACTCTTCAATCCAGCCACACAGCTGGTCTGATATTCCGTAGGCTCTTACTTTGTTTATCAGGCGACAGTGCGGAACTGTATCGAACGCCTTCCGGAAGTCAACGAAAATGGCATCTACCTAGGAGCCTGTATCTAATATTTTCTGGGTCTCATTAACAAATAAAGCGAGTTGGGTCTCACACGATCGCTGTTTCCGGAATCCATGTTGATTGCTACAGAGTAGATTCTGGGTTTCCAAAAACGACATGATACTCGAGCAAAAAACATGTTCTAAAATTCTACAACAGATCGACGTCAGAGATATAGGTCTATAGTTTTGCGCATCTGCTCGACTACCCTTCTTGAAGACTGGGACTACCTGTGCTCTTTTCCAATCATTTGGAACCTTCCGTTCCTCTGCAGACTTGCGGTACACTGCTGTTAGAAGGGGGGCAAGTTGTTTCGCGTACTCTGTGTAGAATCGATCTGATATCCCGTCAGGTCCAGTGGACTTTCCTCTGTTGAGTGATTCCAGTTGCTTTTCTATTCCTTGGACACTTATTTCGATGTCAGCCATTTTTTGGTTCGTGAGAGGATTTAGAGAAAGAACTGCAGTGCGGTCTTCCTCTCTGAAACAGCTTTGGAAAAAGGTGTTTAGTATTTCGGCTTTACGCGTGTCATCCTCTGTTTCAATGCCATCATCATCCCAGAGTGTCTGGATATGCTGTTTCGATCCACTTACTGATTTAACGTAAGATCAGAACTTCCTAGGATTTTCTGTCAAGACGGTACATTGTTTACTGGGCGGCCATCCATAGCCAAACTTTTACATGTTGAATAAAAACCACCGCGGCTGCTATAAATCCTTTATTACGAGGGTAATCCCAAAAGTAATGTGCCCTATTTTTTTATAAATACATAGACCTGTTTATTTCTTCAATGGTTTACATAAGTTTATAGCTTGAACATTTAGCTATTTTTCGATCTAATCGCCGGCCGGCGTGGCCGAGCGGTTCTAGGCGCTATAGTCTGGAACCGCGTGACCGCTACGGTCGCAGGTTCGAATCCTGCCTCGGGAATGGATGTGTGTGATGTCCTTAGGTTGGTTAGCTTTAAGTAGTTCTAAGTTCTAGGGGACTGATGACCTAAGGACATCACACACATCCATGCCCAAGGCAGGACTCGAACCTGCGACCATAACGGTCGCGCGGTTCCAAACTGAAGCGCCTAGAACTGCTCGGCCACACCCGCCGGCGACAGACAGTTGTCTTGAATTTTAGATTATGAATACGTTAAACGAATAAAGTAAAATTCATAGAACGGACTTTCTAATGTACATCATTTGCAAAGGCTGACTGAGGACCTAAAAGAGTTCTAATAGTACTCAAACTGGGCCGAGAAATAGTCAGAGGCAAACCGACGCAGAAGAAGACAGCTTTCTTCGAAAGAAGACTTGTCTAAAGTTTGATATTATCACCGAAGTCGCGAAGAGGCACATAAGGTTCACAGCTTTCTATGCAATGTGACAGCTGTTGAACTGCTTGCAAAGTAGCGCTACTGAATGGTGGTACAGGGAAGTGGGCAAGAAAAGAGTGACGTCAAGAGATCGTAGAAACTATATGAGTGGAAAGAGGTGCGAAAAATTTTCCAGTATAGGTGCACTTGAGGGGTTCTGCTCCTAGGTGTCCGATGTAATTCTTCATGGACGGCTAAAACTGCCCAGGAGACAAGGATGTACAAGTTATTGAGGGCGTGAGTTACAAAGCGCATGCGCAGATGAAGGGATCGGCACAGCCTAGAGAAATAGTGAAGAATCAAACTACTCTTACGACTGGTTACACCAAAATTAAAATGGACAAATAAAATTATTTTGATGCTCTAATGTGTTACTCATAAGGAGAAGTACCGCTTCTTGTGTGTTTTGATGATGGACAGTGCATACTGACAAAAGTGATGCTCACCCTCTATTTAGACCAAGTAGATAAGTTTGCCCTAAACGATATTTACTACGAGTCGGGCAATTTTATAGCTGATTCAGATTATTACTTCTCTTTTACGTTTCCAGAAAATCACGCCCACCTCGACGGTTCCGATGAAAAGGAACACAAATGATAGACCTATTATGGCCAAGTCAAACGTCTGAGATTGCATCAATATCTTCAACATATTTTGCTGATGCAATGTCATTGGCGTATCTTCACTGAGGTATATTTCATCATCATTTCCGCACTTACATAGTACAATGGGGAAACGCTGATGACTGATTTAACATTCATCCCAATCCAGAGCTTGGGCACGATGTCTATTTTCAGAAGATGAATTAGACGGCTGGTGGCAAAGAAAAAAATGTGGAGTGTGGATAAAGCCAATTTTTCACTAGCTGAAGTAGGGCAGTACATTTTTCAAACTTTAACCTCTGTCCAGCAGTTTATTACACTTCCTTGGTCCCGTTTTAAATAATGACATTAACTTCATATGTGCTACAGCTTTTTTTGTAAAATTTCAAAAGCTGCTCTGGAAAATTAATGTTTTTCAAAATGCGAAAAGAGCTGTCAAGGTACAAAATGATCATGTGGCTAACAACAAATATTATATTGAAATTTAAAAGGATTAAAATCAAGAAAATGTTGTCAGTATTGCATACAATCGTCTGGATGTTACATTATTACTATACTAATCACCAATAATCAGTAACTGCAATTAAATTAAGAAGTATTAACAGAAACCAGATACAAGTTAAATACATTTTGATGTAGAAGCTATTGGAAACCAAAAGAAATTTCTATTTTTAAGACAGATAACATTATTAATACAGTAAAGAAACTCAGTTCATTTGCAAGTATCACGTGTTCCGTCTTCTTTATAAGACTGACTAAGAATGGCTTAACTCTCCACAGGCTAAATTAACCCTTCTAAAAAAATATATACCCTTTTTCACCATGAAAGACGGTACCAGAAGACAGCAATATATTCCAAACAACATTAAAATTATGTACAGTAATTACACGTGCAGAACGCTGCAGAAAATACGTCATGTCTAACAGCAACAAAAAATGTAGAAAATGCTTATGGCAGACTCTCATTCGTTCATGTGATTGTAAAATCAGTCACTAGACTGCATACCGACCAAACAATGACCTGCTTTCCTCAGCACACCATCATCTAAGTACAACCACACTCCCCTACGCATTCGCGATGTACTGTTTCCGATGTTTCAGTGGATGACGATGTCAGTTCAGCCCAGGTGCTCAGCTGCCAGTATAAATTCTACAACAGATTTCAAGCGATGCCGCCTGATGGTTGTATATATTGTCATATTTAGACAAACTTCACTGGCGTTCGGAGGGGTGTACGTAGCATCTCCTTTACAAGTAGGAGAACATTTTCTCGCAACTTAATTTGTTTCCGTTACCGTCTTGCGCCAAAATCTTATATAACCAAAGACTGGGCCAGTGGAGTTCGTCAGAATGCTCAGTCGGTGAGTGGCAGATCACTTTTCTTTTTCTTTTTTCGTGTGAAAGGCAGGATGCCAGCACGAAAAGAAAGCTAGAACTTTTTGGGACGGCCGCCAGGAAGCAGTAAAGAGCACACATGCTCAACTTTCTTCCATCCGTCTCGGCACATTCTCACCGTCGTGTGCATGCATAATCCCCTCGCGAAATGCGACACTCTCTTCCCTTACGTAAGCCGACTACACATAACCTCATTTCTACTTGGGAAACGGAAACATTGTCTTAGTACTAAAAAACCGTCAAGTTGATACGTGTTGCGAAATCTTTACTGAGCAGTATATGTTTGCATAGGGTACTTGAATGAGGCGTTCTAACCTCGTAAACGCGGGTATACTGCTTCCAACAAAACCATGATGCACTGCGATGTTTAAGACAAGTTCAACATTCACGACAACAATATGCATTAATTTTTCTTCCGAAATGAAAGATTACATAAACCCACATCAGGACGAAAACAAGAGAGAGTTTGTGGATTTACAAATTACATGTCAAGACAAATAGAGATTGTGAAACGTCCCCTTAGAAAAATTATGAATGACTGTGCTGGTGAATCTCTTACGTTATTTGATACAAAAGACAGATGAGTAAAACTGAACGAACTCAGACATTTCTCTCTTTACTTATTCTGATCAACACTAAACTGACACACAATATTTTTAGCGCAACGCAGTCTGACTTTCAACAATCCCTACAAAAGAATGGCCCTGACTAACAATAACCTAACCTTTCATGAATCACTTACCTCACAAAAATCTTCGTTACTCGAACTACTGCAATACAGCGAGTGCCAATACTGGCAGCTAAATAAAAGATTCTATCTACGGAAGGCACTAACTACTGATAGGCATAGTTAGCAAATGAAAGATTATGACACAGAACAAACAATGTATTTACCTTAATAATGTTCAAAAGTCATCATATATCATTCGCTCTCAAAATTCTGCCATCTCTCTACCCACATCTACCACTGCTGGCGGCTCACCCCCAACTGCACAACGCTACACGCTGTCCATACCCAACTGCCCACCAAAACAATACCATCCAGCCACAGACTGCACACAGCACAGTCAGTGATTTTCATTCAGAGCACTACGTGGCGTTACCAACATAAAAACCTAAATAGCCTACTTACAAGTGTGGTATTAACTAATACGTGGTGCAGCTTGCCGTTAGCGCCATATTTAACGAACTTTAAAATGTTTTACGCATTTTCGTTATAAAAATTGAAACTGTCCAGGTAATTTCTGAAAAATTATTTTAGATAATGGACAAGTCTCCGACGAGTATTTTCATGCATCACCTCACGATTCGCTAATGGTGCGTGGGAAGAACTGTCGATAAGATTCCGAATGAGCTGTAATTTCTCTGATTTTTCTCAACGTGGTAATTTCACGAGACGAATTTGAGAGGAAGCAGTCAGTTCCTCGACTTTTGTTGGAAAGTGCACTCTGGGAACATCAATTCTAAATCTGTCCGTGATGTATTACGCCTCTTTTGTTGCGTCTGCCCGAAGAGTTTGTTGGGTTTCTCCGCTACGCTCTCATGCTTACTACCTCTGCAAGTCAATCAGCTTCGGTGACGTCTCGTGAGTCTTTCGCTAATGACGTTTCCACATCTGGATTGCTTATAAGGACAAAATAACAGAAGGGAACAGAAGAAGATGATTCTTAGATTTCCGATGATTTGAAAATGTTGCAGACATGCTGAACGATCTCCATAAAAGACTCTGTACGGAACTGTATCATACATAATATCAAAGGATACGTTTAAAATTACAAGATCTGGTTAGGGCGAAAGATTCTAAGAAGGTAGCACTAATTCCCTCCGGAATAAGAGGTAGGAAACAACTCGACAGAGCAGAGATTTCGTATTCGTCATGCTTTTTTTCCGTTTTATGGAGCTATCTACGTCAACGATACTAAAGCATGAAGCGAGTCACTGCGTACATAGCTCAAAGAACGCAAGTTACAAAGAAGTGATTTGCTGTAGTCTCCACTACGTTTCAGTCCACTCGCGTAGGTGAGTGGACAGCGCGGCCAACTGCCATGTGAAAGACCCTGAGTCGATTCCCGGTACTGCCAGTGCATTTTCGTTGGCTGGAGGACAGCAACGGGATGCACTCAGAGTCGTGAAGCCAACTGAGGATCCACGTGGCCGAGTAGTAGCGGCTGCAGGTCATGAAAACTGACAACAGCTGGGAGAGCGGTGTGAAGACTCTGCGCCCCTCCTTACCGCACCCAATGACGTAATTCGCGGGAGATAACATGGCCATCGGTTGGCACCCAAGGGCCCACCAGGGCCTGTGGATGAAGTTCACGTTTACTTTTTACTTCTTTTAGTAAGCAATGGATGTGCATTAAGAGGTTACAATATGGATCTTCCTGAAAGGGAACTGAGACCTGAACATGTATTCTGCGTTTTCTAAGGCAAATCTGTTTGAAATTGTCAGGGATGTGAGCAGTAGTAGTGATAGTAAGTTCGATTATTACTTGTATTTTACTGTCAGTCTCCTTACTACTCACTTTAAAAAAATCCAGTGTCAGTTTCTATATGTGTTCTGCCTCGTGTTGGTAGATGTCAACTGCCTTGCCGCAGTGGTAACATCGGTTATCGTCAGATCACCGAAGTTAAGCGCTGTCTGACTGGGCTAGCACCTGGAACGGTGACCGTCCGGTTTGCCGAGCGCTGTTAGCAGGCGCGGTACACTCAGCCCTTATGAGCCAAACTGAGGAGCTACTTGACTGAGAAGTAGCGGCTCCGGTCTCGTAAACTGGCAACGGTCTGGCGAGCGGTGTGCTGGCCACGTGCCCCTCCATATCCGTATCTGCATCTGGTGACGCCCTTTGGCTGAGACGATGACACGACGGCCGGTCGGTACCGTTGAGCCATCCAAGGCCTGTTCGAACGGAGTTTAGTTTAGTAGATAGATGATGGTGTCTATATTCGTCTGGATCGTATGCACGATAATTCAATTTTTCCCATGTGAGCTGTAAAAGAAACTTAAGAAAGCGATACAAATGGTAACTGGTATCACATACACCATTCCTATCTCTGACGCCGTCCGATAACTGTATAATTATCGGAAACCACTGACGAAGTATTTCTTCTTCGGAAAAGTTCATACTATGACCTCTTAATGTATGTTCATTCCCTGTTAAGACGCTATATACAATATGGAATATCAGTTCTTCAGGCCTCACCTGCACTTTTTTTGAAATACTTTCATACTGTGTATTATACGTGCAGTGATTCTTTCCGTGTGGTAACGTCTTTAGCTCAGACGATCCCACATGGCTTGCGAAAATATACGAAGAAAAAATATAGCTGAATTTCCCCACCTACAATTCGGTAGGAGGAAATCATATAAGCATATGTCCTTGGAATCCACTAGGGAAACGGGTCCTTCGATAATTTGCTTCTAAAACTCGCGTTAAAGTAGACGGCTTTTATAAAAAAAAAAGAGAGAGAGAGAGAGAGAGAGAGAGAGAGAGAGAGAGAGAGAGAGAGGAAGCCTTTCAACTTACATTTGTAAATACAGATTTTGAGATTTAAACAGCAAATATTATCTAACCTGATTAAACCAATATAAATGCATATCATCAGATTACATATAGCTCTGTTAACAAATCTTAGAAGCATTACAAAAATGAAATACTTAACCACCATTTTTTATCAAAACAGTTTACGTACATTCTGGGGTTACTCAACAACTAAAATTATCAGCCAACTCTTGTATAGCAACGCGCTGGTAAAACAAAAAACATCTTCACCTTGCTTAGATGAAGACTTCTGCTTCGAAGTTCAACAATATTGAGATACCTACATTAATCTAACACTTGGTGCCTTGACACAGCACACCACGATAACTGCCTGCTCCATCATCTTTCCCTCACAGACAGCTGCCTACCACTGAGCTCTCTTACTCCAACACTATAATCATCTCAGCCCAGAAGCAGTATCTTATACAAATGTGCCTCAGTATACGCCTTTCAATTTCACCATTCATATTTTTAACTTATGTTGTGAATCTATTAAAAACGACATCAGCAGAACAACGTACGCTCTTCGATACTATTATTATTTAAGCGTATATCTTTTTCTGTCTCATGTTTGGTAAATGAACATGACCCTCCTTCTGACAGGGAACGTTTAATTAGGTACAAATTGTACGAGAGAGAGTAGGAAATGCTGTAGGTGGTGCCAGCCTCTTTGATGTCACCCTGCACAAATTTTCCTAGACAAACGACGTCTTCTGGAAATGCACAAAATTACTAAAGAATATGATGTTTCATAAAAAAACACAGAGGAAATGATCAAAGTAAATACGAATTAAACGTTAGTGGTGGTGAAAGTCATAGAGATGGTGAAGACAACAGTGTTTAGTTTTTGCATGAGATGCTAAGCAGCGAAATTCTACGAAAGCTGGAGTATATCTTTGGCCGTACAACAGAAGCCTACGAATCGTTATTTCCGCGCATTGTTCGTCTAGGGAACTGCGTGGATCAAACAATAGATACTGCACGTCACGCTATGTTATGGCATAATATGACGAACGTAATCAAGTAAAACTAGAAATTCGGGGCATATAATAATAAAATTTGTTTTTCCTGGCGAAAAGGTACGTAAAGGAATTATCTAATTTCATCCAATAGGTTTGTTCCTAAATCATGTTCAGAAGATGAAAATGTGCTACTAATGAACGGCGTCATGGAAAGAGGTTATAAGATGAATATAAACGAAAGTAAAACTTGAGTATTGGAACATAGCTAACTTAAGTAAGTCGAAGCACTTGAGATGAGACGCTAAAAGTGGTTGTTCAGTTTTGCCATTCTGATAGCAAGATAGCTGATGATAGAATCAGATACGATATAAAAATAAGGACTGAAAATAATAAGAAAAGCATTTGTATACATCCAATATAAATTTACGTATTTGGAGTGTAAGCACACGTACACCATAAACAGTTCAGACGAAAAGAGAATAGAGGATTTTGATATGTGGTACAGTAGGAGAGTACTGAAGATTAGACTGGTAAATCGTATAACTAATTATGAAATACCCAGTAGAATCGGGAAGAAAAGAAATTTATGCCACAGCATCACTAAAAGTAGGGATCCGTTAACAAGACGATCCCGAAGCCTGAATAGATGTTTAATTTTCTGATAGGAGGAGTGTTGTGAGTGTGGTGGGTGGCGGGAGTTATATGTAGGAGAATAGGGCTCGAACGCACTAAGCAGGATCAAATAACTCTAGGTTGCAATCATTACGCAGCGATGAATGCACAGAATAGACTAGTGTGGAGATATATGTAAAATCAGTCTTCATTTAAAAAGAATGGAAGAAACACGGATTAGAAAGAAAATTTTTAATTACGTTAGTAAGCTGAAAAAACAGTAGGGTGGATAGAAGCAGTAAAGAAACACGCCAACAAAATATGTGGTACGGAAGAAATAATACGTGACAGGAATCACTTCAGGCTACTGATAGAAAACGCAAACTATGAAGAAGATGAGCCGAAACCTCGACCCAAGAGAGTGTGGACAGATGAGCAGACACGAGCAGTTGGCGAGAAAATGATGAAGTACTGGGAAGAACAGAAGAAAAAGAAGCACCGCAGGTCTTAAGTTGTATGCGGTTCATAGCTGGCCAAACCCACAAATAAAAAAAATTGGTCTTCATCTTGAGGACCACAGCAACAGTGAAACTTGAATGGGCGATTGAAACGGTATACGAAACATGAATGTGATCAGACTCGTCACAGACTTGCGTCAGAGAGGAAATGCGCTCCAGGCAGCGCCTGTGGTGGCTGTACGTACCTCGGTACCCCTTTCGGTGATGGACGTTTTTGGACGGACCGCTGGAGGCCGAAGTGTACCGGCGTTGGGGCCGTCGCTCCCTTTATACGCCGCCCCCGCGGCCGAGTTTTGCCACCGCTGCACAACAAGCGGCATTGTTGACAGAAGCCGGCCGCGCTTGGCCAACGCGCTGGCCGCGCGCACCCGATGTCCGCCAGCCCCAGGCATCTGCGAAGCGCACTCCGCCTCGCACCGCGCCTGACCAGACCCACACCTGGAATCGTGTCTCCGAAGTTAGAGCCTGTAAACGCCGAAATTAACTGTCGATTGTAACTGTCAATTAACCGTCACAAAAATTCGATCTCCCCAAAAGCAATCGCTTTCTTTTATGATATTTTCCTTATCGATCACATTTTTATTTATTTTTTAAACTACGAGGAAGACCGGAGCGCATTTACATTGATTTATTTTCAGATTTTTTAAAATGTTTTGGTCAGATTTATCGTGTTTAAAATTGTTTGCTCTTATAAACCTAATTATTCAAGATGTTGTTGTTGTGGTCTTCAGTCCTGAGACTGGTTTGATGCAGCTCTCCATGCTACTCTATCCTGTGCAAGCTTCTTCATCTCCCAGTACCTACTGCAACCTACATACTTCTGAATTTGCTTAGTGTATTCATCTCTTGGTCTCCCTCTACGATATTTACCCTCCACACTACCCTCCAATACTAAATTGGTGATCCCTTCATGCCTCAAAATATGTCCTACCAACCGATCCCTTTTTCTGGTCAAGTTGTGCCACAAACTTCTCTTCTACCGAATCCTATTCAATACTTCCTCATTAGTTATGTGATTTACCCATCTAATCTTCAGCATTCTTCTGTAGCACCACATTTCGAAAGCTTCTATTCTCTTCTTGTCCAAACTATTTATAGTCCATGTTTTACTTCCATACATGGCTACACTCCATACAAATACTTTCAGAAATGACTTCCTGACACTTAAATCTATACTCGATGTTAACAAATTTCTCTTCTTCAGAGACGCTTTCCTTCCCATAGCCAGTCTGCATTTTATATCCTTTCTACTTCGACCATCATCAGTTATTTTGCTCCCCAAATAGAAAAACTCCTTTACTACTTTAAGTGTCTCATTTCCTAATCTAATTCCCTCTGCAGCACCCGACTTAATTCGACTACATTCCAGTATCCTCGTTTTGCTTTTGTTGATTTTCATCTTATATCCTCCATCCAATACACTATCCATACCATTCAACTGCTCTTCCAAGTCCTTTGCTGTCTCTGACAGAACTACGATGTCATCGGCGAACCTCAAAGTTTTTATTTCTTCTCCATGGATTTTAATACCTACCCCGAATTTTTCTTTTGTTTCCTTCACTGCTTGCTCAATATACAGATTGAATAACATCGGGGAGAGGCTACAACCCTGTCTTACTCCCTTCCCAACATCTGCTTCACTTCCATGTCCCTCGACTCTTATAACTGCCATCTGGTTTCTGTACAAATTGTAAATAGCCTTTCGCTCCCTGTATTTTACCCCTGCCATCTTTCGAATTTGAAAGAGAGTATTCCAGTCAACATTGTCAAAAGCTTTCTCCAAGTCTACGAATGCTAGAAACGTAGGTTTGCCTTTCCTTAATCTTTCTTCTAAGATAAGTCGGAAGGTCAGTATTGCCTCACGTGTCCAACATTTCTGCAGAATCCAAACTGATCTTCCGCAAGGTCCGCTTCTACCAGTTTTTCCATTCGTCTGTAAAGAATTCGTGGTAGTATTTTGCAGCTGTGTCTTATTGAACTGATAGTTCGGTAATTTTCACGTCTGTCAACACCTGCTTTCTTTGGGATTGGAATTATTATATTCTTCTTGAAGTCTGAGGGTATTTCGCCTGTCTCATAAATCTTGCTCACCAGACGGTAGAGTTTTGTCATGACTGGCTCTCCCATGGCCGTCAGTAGTTCTAATGAAATGTTGTCTACTCCCGGGGCCTTTTTTCGACTCACGTCTTTCAGTGCTCTGTCAAACTCTTCCCGCAGTATTGTATCTCCCATTTCATCTTCATCTGCATCCTCTTCCATTTCCACTACATCGCCCTTGTATAAACCTTCTACATACTCCTTCCACCTTTCCGCCTTCCCTTCTTTGCTTAGAACTGGGTTTCCATCTGAGCTCTTGATATTCATACAAGTGGCTCTCTTTTCTCCAAAGGTCTCTTTAATTTTACTGTAGGCAGTATCTATCTCACCCCTAGTGAGATAAGCCTCTACATGCTTACATTTGTCCTCTAGCCATCCCTGCTTAGCCATTTTGCACTTCCTGTCGATCTCGTTTTTGAGACGTTTGTAATCCTTTTTGCCTGCTTCACTTACTGCATTTTTATATTTTCTCCTTTCATCAGTTAAATTCAATATTTCTTCTGTTACCCATGGATTTCTACTAGCCCTCGTCTTTTTACCTACTTGATTATCTGCTGCCTTTACTACTTCATCCCTCAAAGCTACCCATTCTTCTTCTGCTGTATTTCTTTCCCCTGTTTCTGTCACTTGTTCCCTTATGCTCTCCCTGAAACTCTGTACAACTTCTGGTTCTTTCAGTTTATCCAGGTCCCATCTCCTTAAATTCCCACCTTTTAGCAGTTTCTTCAGTTTTAATCTACAGTTCATTACCAATAGATTGTGGTCAGAGTCCACATCTGCCCCTGGAAATGTCTTACAATTTAAAACCTGGTTCCTAAATCTCTGTCTTACCATTATATAATCTATCTGATACCTTTTAGTATCTCCAGGGTTCTTCCATGTATACAACCTTCTTTCATGATTCTTAAACCAAATGTTATCTATGATTAAGTTGTGCTCTGTGCAAAATTCTACCAGGCGGGTTCCTCTTTCGTTTCTTAGCCCGAATCCATATTCACCTACTTCGTTTCCTTCTCTCCTTTTTCCTACTGCCGAATTCCAGTCACCCATGACTATTAAATTTTCATCACCCTCACTATCTGAATAATTTCTTTTATTTCATCATACATTTCTTCAATTTCTTCGTCATCTGTAGAGCTAGTTAGCATATAAACTTGTACTACTGTAGTAGGTGTGGGCTTCGTATCTATCTTGGCCACAATAATGCGTTCACTATGCTGTTTGTAGTAGCTAACCCGCATTCCTATTTTCCTATTCATTATGAAACCTACTCCTGCGTTACCCCTATTTGATTTTGTGTTTATAACCCTGTAGTCACATGACCAGAAGTCTTGTTCGTCCTGCCACCGAACTTCACTAATTCCCACTATATCTAACTTTAACCTATCCATTTCTCTTTTTAAATTTTCTAACCTACCGGCCCGATTAAGGGATCTGACATTCCACGCTCCGATCCGTAGAAAGCCAGTTTTCTTTCTGCTGAAAGCGACATCCTCTTGAGTAGTCCCCGCCCGGCGATCCGAATGGGGGACTATTTTACCTCCGAATATTTTACCCAAGAGGACGCCATCATTATTTAATTATACAGTGTAGCTGCATGCCCTCGGGAAAAATTACGGCCGTAGTTTCCCCTTGCTTTCAGCCGTTCGCAGTACCAGCACAGCAAGGCCGTTTTGGTTATTGTTACAAGGCCAGATCAGTCAATCATCCAGACTGTTGCCCTTGCAACTACTGAAAAGGCTGCTGCCCCTCTTCAGGAACCTCACGTTTGTGTGGCCTCTCAGCAGATACCCCTCCGTTGTGGTTGCACCTACGGTACGGCTATCTGTATCGCTGAGGCACGCAAGCCTCCCCACCAACGGCAAGGTCCATGGTTCATGGGGGGAAGGATTATTCAAGTATAACTGAGTATTTACACCTCTGACTCAACATTACATTTCAGAGTGCAAAACAATTTTACGTAGGCTGCAATGCATGAACCTTCCCGGATATGGGGCATGTATACGTACCTATGTGGTCACATTTACGCATATCCTAGAACACAATAATTAATAAACAAAACACACTAATAAACTCTTCAAAGCCGGTCGTTGTGTCCGAACGGTTCTAGGCGCTTCCGTTTTGAACCGCATGACCGCTACGGTCGCAGCTTCGAATCCTGCCTCGGGCATGGATGTGTGTGATGTCCTTAGGTTAGTTAGGTTTAAGTAGTTCTAAGTTCTAGGGGATTGATGACCTCAGCTATTAAGTCCCATAGTCCTCAGAGCCATTTGAACCATTTTGAGCGTAATTTGGCTTTCATAGAAGTTTGAATCTTAATTAATGATCTGTTCGTCGTCACTGTCGCAGTTGCAATTCATGCACTCAAAAAATAATTCGTATCCTGTGGCACAATCGTAGTAAGTACATCTTTTAAGTCTACGCCAGTGGAGTCCGTGCCTGATTTACTTTTCGTTGTTTGTATCGTTTTAAGCAATAAATACAAACGAAACTTACATCCTCTTCATTAGAACCCGGGACGTGATAAAAGAAAGCAAGCAGAACTGGATGGGGGCGCTTATTTACATACGCTTTGGAAGAGATATTTTGTGAGAGAAGACTGAGACGAAGGAGTAGATACAAGATGACAGATAGAGAAGTTGAAACCAAGCGGACCTGAAAAGCATAGCAGCAGACATGAGAACATAGAGAAATATGACATGAAAACCTGCCTTTGGGATGTACAGTAATCATTCATTTGGAAACTACACAGTAACTCCTTTCAGATTACACAAATGTACCTTGTAAAGTAGAATAATCTTCTGAAACCGAAAATATATGTATCTGTTCTCGATGATAAAAGCTATGCTCCCAAGGAGATTCAATATTTGAGTAACACAATTCACTCACCAAGTATAAAAGCACAAATAATTATGTTCTTCACACTAAGAGCTTCAGTAAACTGGTGCCGTGAAGTGAGAGCCCTTAGTGGATGACGGTACTCATCTTCCCTTGTCGGTAGGGCTCTAGCAAGCATGGTTCCCGAAAAAAGTACTGTCCGTAAATGTGCCGTGCAGCGGTCTCCCCTACGCCTCTACCCCTTTCAATGTAAGTCATCATCAAAATCGCAGTAAATGAAAGATGACACAATATGTCTCCTCTGTGCTAATACGAGGGTAATTCAATTATTATCCTAAAAGTAGTTTTAAAATTTCGTTGTACTGAAACAGGAAACTTACAAGATCATCATTTTTCTACATAGTTTCCTTGCGTTTCAGCGCACTTGGTCCATCGTTGTATAAAGTTTCCTGATGCCCTCATAAAAGAAGGCTCTCGGTTGAGAAGCGAACCAGGAATGCACCGTTTCTTTCACTGTTCGTCAGAGGCAAGTCGACAGCCCCTTAATGCCTGTTTGAGTGGACCAAACAAGTGATAGTCAAAAACGGACAAGATCGGGGCTATATGCAGGATGATCCAGTACTTCAGATTTGAGTTTCTGGAGCGTTTCAGCAGTGAGGACAGCAGTAAGCGGACGTGTATTGGCGTGCAACAACACAACACCTTCTGACAGCAATCCTCGGCGTTTGCTTCGAATTGCAGGCTTTAGCCTGGCAATAAGCATCTCACTGTAACGTACACTATGGAATGTTGTGCCCCTTTCCCCATAATGTTTCAGTACTCGACCTTGTGGTCCCAAACAACCGTATGCATCAGTTTTCCTGTGGACAGTCAGGTCTTGAACTTTTTCTTGCACGGGAAATTTGGATGTTTCCATTCCATACTCTGCCGATTACTCTCCGGCTCGTAATGATGGATCCATGTTTCGTTACCAGTAATGATCCTGTCTAAGAAGTTGTCCCCTTCGTTACCACAGCCATCCAAATGTTTTTCGCGGATGTCCAAGCGCGTTTGTTTAAGCAACTGTGTGAGTTGTTTTGGGACCAATCTTGCTCAAACTTTATGAAACCCAAGTCTGTTGTGGATGATTTCGTAGGCAGAACCATGACTAATTTGCAGACCATGTACCACTTCGTTAATAGTTAATCGTCTGTCTAACAGAATCATTTCACGCGAACGCTCAATGGTTTCTTCATTTGTGGCGGTAAACGATCGTCCGGCTCCTTCATCGTGCGTAACATTTATGCGACCATTTCGGAATTTCTCAGTCCATTCGTAGACACTCCGTTCCCGTACTGTACCGAAAGTCTTGGGTGAATTTCGGCCGCTGGTACGCATTCCGACGACAAAAAACGGATCACTGAACGTTGCTCTTCTTTAGTGCAAATAGACAGCGGAGCAGCCATGATTGACAGTACGGCAGCGATAGCGAAACTAACCTAGCAGCTTGAAAATTGCAAAGGTATAACAACAAATCAACAAAGCATGCGTTATCAAGGTAAAACAAAATATAACTAGATTGCGAATGGTAACTGACTTACGCTCGTACATGGTACGATTATTTAAGGGAATTTGACGACATATTTTGCATGAACACCAATTGAATGCCATTCTGATGACGGCGTAAAGGCGTCAATGTGTACAGTCACGAAAATTTCGGCTAAATCACAGAATTACATTAAATCGTGGCGTAATGACTATGGAATCGTATAATGATTGTCACCGATCGACAAAAATGATAATTTTTTTCTATGTTCACTACTCGTTGGGACTCTCAATTTGTTCCTTAGACACGATCTCAGTATAAACAGTTTTCAGACTGAGATGCTGAACTGGCGCGTGAAGTAAAAACAAATAATGATGAAAATGTTTGATTTAGTCTGAAGTACTAAGTCTGTTACCTAAATAATGACAGTGTTACTTTATGCGGATTGAATGCTCGTCCTATGAATGTCTTCCACATAAGAATATGCCTTTTATTTGCTTATAATTCCGTGTAATTGATGAAACAGTTAATGTTTAATCTACGAAGGCGTGCTAAAAAGTAATGCTTCCGATTTTTTATGTGAAAACTCTTAACGCTTTTTAAATCAAACAAACGTTATTAATATTCTACATCTCTATTCTCCATGTCTACATATTTATTTCTCAATATAGCGCCCTTGTGAGGAGTACATTTCTCTCGAAGATAGACCAGTTTGTTGATATCGCCACTGTAGAATGTTTGACTTCGTTGATGGAACCACAACTTAACCTCTGCTGCCCCGCTTCATCCGTGTCGAAGTGCTGTTCTCGAAGATATTTTTTAGTTTTGGGAAACAGATGACAATCTCATGTGGCCAAGTCTGAACTGTACGGAGGATGATCGATGACAGTGAACCCAAGGCGCTGGACTGTTGCAGATGTCTCACCGCTCTGGGACTGACATGTTGAAGAAGAGGCTGCTCTATATGTGGACGAATTTTCGAATTCGAAACTCGATAACAGTACGCTGTCTCTCGCGCTCCGACATAGTTACGCTACACACAGCCATGTTAAGCTCTACAATTCGGAGCCCTCTAGCGACAAAGACAGCAATTTGTAGACATGAAGAAGAAAGATGTAGAATGTTAATAACATTTATTTACAAAACTTCGATAGTTGGGGATGTAGACCGTAAATGACACATTACTGTTGTTAATGACAGATCATATGGGGACACACTGGTAGAAAGGTTTGAATGTGTTAGGCATGAATAGGAGCTCGGCTGAGAAAATTATCTAAAGACGGAAAAAACACGTAGATGGTCCAGGTTGCCCTGTAAAAAGTGCAATTCATTCTTTGACTCAAAATTATGAAGTAGCAATAAGGAGAAATGTAGGATATTTTGAGAACATGAGACGAGCCGTAATGGAGGCAATTAGGGCTATATATAGGGATCTGGAAAATAAAAATCCAATTAGGAAATGTATGCATGGTCTCTCTCAGAACGCAAATGAAAGCTTCAACAGCTGTATATTGGAGAAAATACCCAAAACTCTATTTGTTGGGCTGACAATGCTGAAGATTGACGTAATGGGTGCAATAATAACATTCAATGATGGCGCAATTTCAAGGATCAATGTCATGAAGAAATTGAACATACAGACAGGAAGGAATATGGCTTCACCTCTAACTGCAATTGATAAGCTGCAGGTAACCGAAGCAGAAACAGCTGCAGAGGCTGCTAGCGAGGAGTCAAGGATAAAGAAAAGAATGAAGAGAAAGAGTATGGAGGATAAGGAAACAGGAGGACAACTGGAGCATGCTGCTGGAATGTTCTAAATGAGCATAGTGGTAAGTTAATAAATCTGTAAATCGTCTTTTGCGATTTACCGAAAAACTTATCATTCATGTACACTTTTCTACTAAATGACTGACGTTAAAATCACAAAAGTTGGTACAGATATTTAGAATGACCTACTCTACCTCCATTGCCTACTGTTTCCTGAAAAATTTATAACCTGTTGATGATGTCGGTGATATTTGAGCTACATTTTTAAATATTTTTGTTGTAGTAAAAGAAATTACTTGTCTTTTCGCAGATCAGCATCAGGGAAGGAAATTGGAGTCATAAAACACTTATGTGAATGTTGACTGTACTCTGACTCTTTTTCCAAGCTGTGCAGTCAGTGGTCCTACAGAAATCATAGCGCAGTGAAATAGTGTACCGTTTTTTATACTATTATAAATGTTTTTGTTAATACCAAAATGTTACAAATATATCAATGATTTTTTGGGAAATGCTTTGACTAATGACCCTAATTGTGTGTAAGAATTCTCAGCTATCTCTCTTTTATATATCAGTTGCACAATGAGGGTGAATATGATGCTAAAAAGGCAGCCTGTTCTGGGGCATGTTCCCTTAATAGCTTGTTTGTCCGTCTTTGGAACGAAATACCTTACTGGTTCTTAGTGTCAGGGACCCAACAGTTGGCTGATAGGTTTATGGAGGCACTAGATGTCTACGCACACGTCACGTAATTCCCGTAAATATCGGACCACTGATATGCGTATTCGGTGATGGCACCCGGTACCGACCCAGATGGGTTCCTTAGGATTTATACATCAGGGCGAATTTGGTCGCCGAGGCATCAACGTGACTTCACTATAATGCTCCTCAAACTTCTGTAGCACGGTTCCGGCTCCGAGACACGGACAATTATGCTTCTCAAGTGTGACGCTGTCGCCGGGGAAGACTTCAAGGATGAAGGGATGCAGGTGGTTAGCGTGTCTTCGACTACTGTCACAGGTCCCATGGTAGCACAGGAGAATGCCTCCCACAGCATAATTCTGCTCCCACTAGATTGCGTCGTGGCGCGCTGCACGTTTCGAGCCGCCGTTCATTTTGATGACAGAGTTCGTGGAGACGACGAGCGACCTTGTATAGCAAAAATGTGATCCACCCGAAGAGCCGACAAGCTTCCATTGATCGATGGTCGAGTGCCGGTGGTCTCGTGCCCTCTGCAGTCGTAACTGATGATGTCGTTGGGTCAATGTGTGAACACGTAGGAATGGTCTGTTGTGGAGCTCCGAGTTCAGCCAAGTACGATGAACAGTGTGCTCCGAAACACTTTTATGCGTGCTTCAGCAGTGTACTCTTTCCGCAGAGGTTCCACAGACCATCATCTATCCTAATTTCCATAGCAGACAAGCCTCCAAACCTCAAGTTCTGCGAAGAGTCATGGACGTCCAACCATTTAGCACCTAGTGGTAGCCCGAAGGAGTGGCCTAGCGGTTCTAGGCGCTGCAGTCTGGAACCGCGTGATCGCTACAGTCGCAGGTTCGAATCCTGCCTCGGGGATGGATGTGTGTGATGTCCTTAGGTTTAAGTAGTTCTAAGTTGTAGGGGACTGATGACCTCAGAAGTTAAGTCCCATAGTGCTCAGAGCCATTTGAACCAAGCCTAGTGGTAGTTTCAGCATACGTCTACCACTTCCCGGAGGTGATCACGACACTAGAACGTACCGAGAGTGGTGGCTCAGTGGTTAGACACTGGACTCGCATTCGGGAGGACGACGGTTCAATCCCGCGTCCGGCCATCCTGATTTAGGTTTTCCGAGATTTCCCTAAATCGCGCCAGGCAAATGCCGGGATGGTTCCTTTCAGAGGGCACGGCCGTCTTCCTTCCCCGTCCTTCCCTAATCCGATGAGACTGATGACCTCGCTGTCTGGTCTCCTCCCCCAACCCCACTAACATTCGACAAGCTTCGCCGTTTTCCGGATACTCCTTCACAGGCTCTGCATAATAATAATCCGCCCTTTGTCAAAGCCGCTTACCTTATTGTATTTCCCCGTTTGCAGCCCATACCTTCGCTAGGACGATCCCCGTCCGTGTCTGCTCCGTTTACACACTTTCGTTACCGCGTCACTTGCCCGCAACACCACCAGGCGGCATGCAGCGTCACAGAGGGCAGCGGTCACGATATTTTGACTTATCAGTGTAAAGACAGTAAATTTAACATTGACGAGACAGAGCTTTCCAATTCTCCTTGAGTACGGCTCTGCAAAACGTATCGGTTCCATATTCGCATGACACCCGTGGGAGTGGAACAAACGCGAGCAGCGGTATCACGGGACGGTAAATCACATTTTCAACAGGCTCAGATCTCTTGCAAATGCCGAATTCTGGCACGTGATACTACACGTGTTTCCTTCTTACGAAGACATAACACGACTTCTCACGAACAACCAGCATTCAAATGCGATTTCTGAATGAGAAACCTGCTCTATAGACTTTCCTTGTGTACAGAATGCAAACAGTGTTACACCTACTTGTCTTGTGCGTCTATCCTGAAATACTAATAATTTGCTAAGCACACTATGCTACGTACGAGCCGCCTTCATCGTGTCTCAGTTTTAATGGCCAGAAGTGTAGAATAGCTTCGTTGAGTCAAAGATAGGTGAACAGGAGATACTAAAAAGTAAACCAAGGACTATATTCACAAAAATTTAGGGTCGTCAAAAAAGCACATATGCCAAGTGGACTAAGAAAACAATGAAGATTTTTTTATAAACATAGAGAAAAGCACAAAAAAGTAAGTGAAAGAAGAGTAAAATTTTGTTGACTACAACAATAGCTTATGGGTGGAGTGTTACAGATCCAGCTTTAAAGCTGGGCAGGATAGACACTACAGATTTAGCAAGAAGAAATACCACCGAAGCTTTAATTAACATCACGCATACTTTTGAACAGAAAGGGCGATGGGCCTGAAGAAAGCAAGAATAAACATCACTTACGAAAGGACGCAAAAATACAAAACACTGTTACAATGTTTAATCTCTGTGGAAAAAAGAATTGAGCCGAATTTGTTTCCATTATTCTTGAAGCATGATAACAAATAGTTGGTGGGTCTGGCACTCGAAGTTAGTTACTTACATAGATCATTTGAACGATCCTTTTGGAAATGACTTGGAATCAATGAATTTGCAGGCTACCTATACCTGATTAGTGTTAACGTTAATGAACAAATTATTATTTTAAACCCCACTCAGGCAACTACTCTTCACTTTTTCTCTTTATAGCGCCCACCTGTTTTTAAGTAGAAATTCGTCAGTGCAATAGAAGTAGTCCAAGTGAAAGATACTAAATTATATTTGAGACTTGCTTTACTATTTGCCAGCCATTTAATGTTATTGGAAAAAATTATTAAAAATTTTTGTTGCTCTATATTGAACTCCTTTCTGAGCCATTGAAACCTTTAACGATGGGGGATAAAGTCCATTTTTCCTCCGTTATTGTTGTCAAATTGTGATGGATTATTTATGACGAATTTCACTAGCGTATATGTGTACTGAGACGGTGCAGTTAAAATACCTAATTCCTTGTACTTACATTACGACCGTTGGTGAACTCGATATTATTATTACTTCTCTCTTTTGGGCAATGAATTCTTTCTTTCTAAGTGATGAGTTAGCTCAGAAAACCATTCCGGAAGACATTATTGGGTGTAAATACATTGAGTGGAAATATGCAGACTGTATCAGGAGAGTGACACATTCTGTTTCCAAGATCAGTAATTATACCAAGAGCAGTACTAGTTGAACTTAATTAATTGGGAAGCTCAGTAATATGAGCCTTCCAGTTCAAGATTTCATTAGTATGTATATCCAAAAATTAGAACCATTCTACCCTATTTACTGATTCGTATGTTCTAAAAATGGTTCAAATGGCTCTGAGCACTATGGCACTCAACTACTGTGGTCATCAGTCCCCTAGAACTTAGAACTACTTAAACCTAACTAACCTAAGGACATCACACACATCAATGCCCGAGGCAGGATTCGAACCTGCGACCGTAGCAGTCGCACGGTTCCGGACTGCGCGCCTAGAACCGTTCAGCCACTGCGGCCGACAACATAGCATACAGAAAGAAACGTGAATGTAGCGGTTTTTTTTTCAAAATTTACGGAAAGTCCCTTTTCATAGAACTATTTAATAATTCTTTGGAAAATAGCTTTTACAATCTCTTCTGCTAATTTCTCTCTTAATGGGATTTATTATAACACTAGTATCTTCTGCAAAACGTGCCAATTTTGCTCATTGAATGTTAAGTGGAAGTCATTCACGTACATAAGGAATAGTGTAACGTCCCCTTGAAAAAATTTTAAAATGACAGCGCTGGAAAACCTCTTACGTTATTCGATTTTTAAACTGCTGAGCAGAACTGTACTCAGACATTTCTCTCTTTACTTATTCTGATCAACACTAAACTGACACAAAATATTTTTAGCGCAAAGCAGTCTGACTTTCAATAACCACTACAAAATAATGGACGTGACTAACAATAACCTGCACCTTTCATGAATCACTTACCTTTCAAATATCTTCGTTACTCGAACTACTGCAATACAGGGAGCGCCAATACTGCCAGCTAAATAAAGGATTCTAACTACTGAAGGCACTAACTACTGATAGGCATAGTTAGCAAATGAAAGATTTTGATAGAGAACAAACAATGTATTTGCCTTAATAGTGTTCGAAATTCATTATACATATACATCACTGGAAGTCTTACAAATTTACTGTCTCTGATAGACACACGTCCATATCATCCGCTCTGAAAACTCCGCCATCTCTCTCCCCACATCCACCACTGCTGGCCGCTCACCTCCAACTGCGCAACGCTATGCGCTGTTAACAACAAACAGCCCAACACTACAATAGTAAATATTTCAAGAATGCAAACCAGCCACAGACTGCGCACAGCACAGTCAGTGATTTTCATACAGAGCGCTACATGGCGTTACCAACTAAAACCTAAACAGCCTACTTACAATAGGAGTGGACCCGATATTGAACCCTGAGGAACTCCCTTCGTGATTTCTCCCTCAGTCACTAAAACTTTATATCCTTCCGACATTGTCTGAATTATTCAGCACAAACTTTTGCATTCTGTTTGTTAAGTGTTTCATTCCAAAATGTGGTTCATGCCATAGCTTTGAGGATTCCAGTTAGCTTGTTTTCTCCTCATGCAATTTTTCTTGTCATGTCGGCAGGAGTTTCACCACACTCGTAGAGAACCAGTTCCAAACTGTTGCCAAAGTTGTTGGCTCAAATATTTCATAAACACCGAACTTTCTTTTAATGAAATCAAGAATAACCAGTGGCTGTACAGGTATGAGCAGCCCTTAGAGACTCGCCTTCACACATTCCTTTTGAATTTTTTTGTGGCTAAAGCTCTTCTGGCCTGTTATTTATTTTATACTTGACATGTGAGGACTATCTCTGTCTGGTATTGTTGGTCAGTACTCACACTTTTTTATATATAAATTTTTTCCATAAATTTGTAATTATGTTATAACCACTTTGAATGTCTGAATTCTGATGAAGGCATTCTTAGAAGTACTGAAACCTGGTTAATAAGACTGAAAATTGTGACCGAGGGCACATTTTTTCAATTTCAATTTATAAAGGTCGCTGAACCAAGCATCCATGTTTAAAACATTCCAAGAAAAACACTCCAAGATTATCAAACGGCCTCCACGGCGCAGTACATTAATGTGAATATCAATGGGCAAGGACGCCTCCGGGACCTAATGCGTCATCTGAATTCCGCATAATGTAGCGCGACGTAACATCAATTAAACGCATTTCCACCGGTCGACTGACTACTGATGACGATCACAGACAACAGAACACTGGCGACGATTTACATAATTCCTCAGAACCTTTCATGTAGTCAGTGACTTCTGGCAGCACTAAGATTCCAGCCGAAACTTGTTTGTGTTACTAGAGGCCGGTGTATGCAACACGCTTTAGAGTACGGTGGCCCCTCCCAATTAATTTCTTACACTTACTAAAGCGATCAATGAACTAATGTTTCACCTTTGTTAAATAGCAGCGATTATGATGGGCATCAGCATTTCTCACCGACATGCGTGGTCAACGGTAGCGCAACATTCGTCCTGCGACATCGTGGGCGTAAAGATAAGAAACATTACACCGTTTGTCAACAAACCAACGACACTAACCCACATCCAGAAGTGACTTTGCGTCAACAAAAAGCTGAAATCACGTCCGCAGTCATAGTGTTTGAATCGCATGTTTTAGTTCTGTACACCCTTGTACACTGACATGATTCATGGTATATATTGCCAGTTTTACAATAGACATTTTTATTCTAGTCTGGTCACATTTCGGTTAACAGTTATGTTTTACTTCTACAATGTAAACGTCTGGTTCATTTGGGCTAGGAGAGATTATACCCATAACAGCACAGGCATTAGCCATACCAGACAAAATTTACTACAGGCAGGGCCTCTGACGTTATAGAAAGCGTCGCTAATGGAGGACGTCCGTATATGATCTTCTTTAATAGAAATAATTGGGGCTAAGGGCAACAGGGTAAGAGCTGAGAGAGTTGACGAGACACGTATTGGAACAGAACGACACAAATGTGTGTCTAGATGGACGGAAGGTTATTTGAATTTATTTTCTTGGGATCATTTGTCGTTAGTCAAATGCTCTCATTTCGCTAAAAAATATACTAATTTAAAAATATAACGCTGGAACTGAGAAAATACTGTAGAATACTAGTATACGTATGAATACCACATTACATTACCTAAAAGTCGAACATTATAGTTATCATCTTAAGAGTTAGATGGTCCATCCTTGGAATGCACTACAGCAGCAGTTGTCCGAGGTAAGGATTCAACAAACCTTTGCTAGATTCCCGCAAGTATGTGGCACCCGATGTAGCCGAATCTGGTGGCCAAAACATCAACGTGGGATCACTGTCAAGCAACTATCATTCGCTCCTGGCCTTATGACACGGCCAGTTACCTGCTGGAAGAAGTCATCGCTGTTTGCAAAGATATCTAGCATGAACGTATGCATGTGGTCCACCATAAAGTACAAATAGTCGACAGCTGACATGGTCCTTAGATTACCAACATTCAGTAGATCCCAAGGAAGCTTAGGTGAATGTTCTCCATCGGCCTGCATTACGACACGACCATCGACCTGACATAAAATGTGATTCATCCGACCACGTTTCCACTGATCCACGACTCATTCTCGACGACTCTGGACACATTGCAGTCGTAACTGACGATGTCGTTGTGTCAACATGCGAACACTTAGGGGTCGCCCTGTAAAGGTACAGCTCTAGAGAGCATACATAGATATTTTATGTCTTAATATTTTGTTTAAGTTATTAGTAGTAAATATCAGTACATAACATAAAAGTTTCAGTGTATACAGGGCGTGTCTGTAAGAATGTGCAAACATGTACGAGGAAATAGAGAATGCTCACTGAACAATTTGAGATAGGGAACCTGGTGTCGGAGAAGCCAGCTTAAGGAGATAAAGAACTTGTCTACGCGCTTTGTCTCCCATTATTGTTTTCCAGCTTATTTACAACTACATGCTTACAAGCTTACACGTACTGTGCTGTTTATTGCCGGCCGGTGTGGCCGAGCGGTTCTAGGGGCTTCAGTCTGGAACCGCGTGACCGCTACGGGCGCAGGTTCGAATACTGCCTCGGGCATGGATGTGTGTGATGTCCTTAGGTTGGTTAGGTTTAAGTAGTTCTACGTTCTAGGGGACTGATGACCTCAGATGTTAGGTCCCATATTGTTCAGAGCCATTTGAACCATTTTTGTGCTGTTTATTTACAAGTACATCCTTTATTTCCTGCAGGGAAACAAGGACGAACTTCATTACTAGGAAGTCATGACGCAGCTTTTGTTTACTTTACCAGGTGTACCGCTATGAAATGAGCGTTAAGATACAAATGTGTCGATAGGGAACACTTATTGTGAACGAGCCTTATTATTTCTTTTGTTTGGTTGGTATGACATCTGGCAAAGATATTTAGTATACATCAAGACATGGAACAAACAACATGATATGTTTACATCGTGTTAACAATGTCGAATTTTGTACCAGAAAGTTATGATTTGCGGAAAGCATTATTTTTTTGTTTTCATTTGAAAAAAAAAGTGCTGCAGGGTCGCATCGAATGCTTGTCGAGGCATATGGTGATCATGCTCTATGAGAAGCAACATGCAAAAGATGGTTTCAACGGTTCAGAAATAATGATTTTGATGTATGAAATGAAGAACATGGAAGACCACCAAAAAGTTCGAAGACGCCGAATTGCAAGCACTATTGGATGTAGATGATACTTTGAGTCAGAAGAAAATGGCAGCAATGCTAAATGTTGCACAACAAACAATTTCTGACCGTTTGAAAGCTATGGGAAAGATCCAAAAGTGTGGAAAATGGGTGGCACTTGAACTGAATGAAAGACAGATGGAAAACCGAAAAACCATTTGTCAAATTTTGCTTCAAAGACGTGAAAGAAAATCAGTTTTGCATCGAATTGTTGCTGGTGATGAAAAATGGATTTATTTTAAGAATCCTAAACGGGAAAAATCATGGGTTAATCCGGGACAACCATCAACATCGACTGCAAAACCAGATCGATTAGGCAAGAAGACAGTGCTCTGTGTTTGGTGGGATCAGAATGGTGTGGTGTATCATGAGCTTCTAAAACCCGGTGAAACTGTGAATAATAATCGCTACCGACAACAAATGATCAATTTGAACTATGCATTGATCGAAAAAAGACCAGACTGGGCCAGATGGCATGGCAAAGTAATTTTTATACACGACAATGCACCTACACACAAAGCAAAACTGGTTGAGGATACAACCAAACCACTTGCCTGGGAGCTGCTACCCCACCCGCCGTATTCACCAGACTTGGCGCCTTCCGACTGCCATTTGGTTTCATCAATGGGACACGCATTGCCTGCGGTACACTTCGATTCCTATGAAGAAGTCGAAAATTGGGTGTCTGATTCGTCTGCTTCAAAAGACGAACATTTCTCTTGGCGTGGTGTCCACAAATTGCCAGAAAGGTGATCAAAATGTATAGAAAGCAATGGTCAGTACCTTGAATAACATGTTTTTACTTTTCAATTCAAAATTAGTGTTTCATTTTCACAAAAAAAAACGCTCATTTCATACCGGTACACCTGGTATTTGTCCATAAGGTGGCTTTGTTGTACAGTGATTACATTGACCCACGTGAGAACCGTGCTGTGAATCAACGACACATTCATTCATAACTCAGTAATATTCAGAGACGTATAGCAGGGTACGATGGAGCAGTACCGGTAGTTTCGCAGAACTCACTGACATGCACCTTTTGTAAGGGGGAAGTACCTTGCAATGCTTTCGCTGCTGAAAGGCTGCACACGCAACAGTTTCCAAACAGGTATCATCCGTCACGATAAGTGTTTATTTCTCTCGATCGACGAATGGGGGAGACTGGTTCACTGGAAAGAAGAAACCAGAGACATGGCAACATGTGGACCACTCGCATTCGCACACCCGATTTTGAAGAGGTGGTGTTGAAACGTGTTGCAGCAGACCCCAGTACAAGTACTCGTCGTATTTCACGGGAAATGGGCGCTGCAGATACTGGCGTTGTGGCGAGTACTCAACGGACAATAATTACACCCATATCTCCCACAACGAGCGCATGCAATGACTGTGACTCACTTGGCACCAAGGGTCGCTTTGTGTCAATGGTTGCTCCAACCCAACTGGTTGATCGAGCAGATTTCCTCCAGATCGTGCTATTTACTGACGATGCCTCATTTGATCGTGATGGTATTTCAAACAACAGGAATAGCCTTGTTTGGGATGAAGAAAACCCTCACGTTGTAGCAGAGTCTTACCATCAAATACGTTTTGCTGTGTATATCTGGACCGGTACTGTAGGCGACAATCTCATTCTGATATAACTTCCTTCTGAATGGCCACATTTGCTTGAGGTTCGTGCATTGAGTTCTGCCTGAGTTGTTGGAGAACATACCCTTGGCTGTTCGTGACAGGATGTGCATACAACATAATTGTGCACCACCTTACTTTGTTGTATATGTACGCAACCGTGTCGATGCTGTATTTCCTGGTCGCTTAATTGGAAGCGGAGGTCCTATTCCATGGGCTGCGAGGTCACCTGATATCAATCTCCCTGTTCATTTCTTACGGGGATATCTACAGTCACTTGTGTATGAGACCCCAGTGGATACGGAGATGGAATTAGTTGCCAGAATTTTAGCTGCGTATGATGTGACTCGAAACATACCATGGATAGTTGTAAGGTTGCGTCAGAATCCTGTTCACCGATGTCATGCTTGCATTAGTATTGATGATCGTCAATTCGAGCACATTTTAAGTTACAGCACACATGCTACGTTCATTGAGTCAATGATGGCATTTGAAGTTAACTGTAGTAAATGTAAGTAAAAAAGTACACAAATGTCCTTTTATTCCTGTTATCTCCTTAAGCTGGCTTCTCTGACAGCAGGTACCCTACCTCAAATTGTTCAGTGGAGCATCCTCGATGCCCTGTTAAATTTTTGCTCACTCTTACAGAAACACCCCGTATGCATACAGGGTGAGGTAACTAAGACAAGCAACCCCAATTATATCCAGAACGAGTAAATATTTCATGGTGTGGGTTTTTCGCGAAATTATAGCGGACAATATGGCAAGTTTCCTGACTTTCTCAACTAATTTTTATCGAATAGAGTCGTCAAACTACGAAACCGACTTTGTCTCTTTTTGTAATGGAACGACTTTCTTTTTCTCTAACATTTGAAAGAAGCTTCTAAGAGAATTTCAACGACATAACATGTATGGGTCTTTATTAAAGAGACTGTCTGCACTACGCTTGTCGGTCCTCTTTTAAGTTCGTGCTGCGTGGTACGGGATCCTTACCAGATAGGACTGACGGAGTACATCGCGAAAGTTCAAAGAAGGGCAGCACGTTTTGAATTATCGCAAAATAGGGGAGAGAGTGTCACTGAAATGAATACAGGATTTGAGATGTGCATCAATGAAACAAAGACATTTTGTTGACGCCGGCCTACCTAGGGAGAAACGATCATCACAATAAAATAAGGGAAATCTGAGCTCGCACGGAAAGACACAGGTGTTCGTTTTTTTGCGCATATGTACGAGATTGGAGTAATTGAGAGTTATTGAGAAGGTGGTACGATGAACCCTCTGCCAGAGGTTTAAATGTGGTTTGCAGAGTATCCATGTAGATGTAGATGTAGATGCAGTATATGTTAATCATTCATGGCACAAAATGGTTCAAATGGCTCTGAGCACTATGGGACTTAACACCTATGGTCATCAGTCCCCTAGAACTTAGAACTACTTAAACCTAGCTAACCTAAGGACAGCACACAACACCCAGTCATCATTCATGGCACAGCTCCAGTCACTAAAGTACTTGCACGCGGGATGAAGACAAGGAAAATATTTTACTGGTGCAAAGAACACAAATCAGTGAGCTACAAGGCTCTTGAAACAGGTAATGTAGTAAAACGTGTCGACGTTCACACTTTCCCTAATGCACTACATCACAGTTGAAGTGCCCGCGCGAGGTAGCCGCGCGGTCTCAGACGTCTTGTCACGGTCCGCGCGGCTCCCCCCGTCGGAGGTTCGAGTCCTCCCTCGGGCATGGGTGTGTGTGTTGTCCTTAGCGTAAGTTAGTTGAAGTTAGATTAACTAGGGACCGGTGACCTTAGCAGTTTGGTCTCATAAAATCTTACCACAAATTTACAATTTTTTACACAGTTGAAGTAGCCTGCAATACGTGACACGTACTCACCATGAAATTTGTTGAAAAAATAAAAGACAGTAACATAGCCATTTTTCTCTGCAACTGTCCACTAACATACTTCTGAAGATGATCTGCGTTTTCCTCTGATGATGCAGTAATTCAGTTACATTTCTTTGTGATACAGATGTGGCTTGGTACTGCTAGAGGTTGATTTAGGTTTCACTGTTGGATATTTTAAACATGGCTGCACCTCAGCAACGGTTGCAGAATAGCAAGTGAATAAGACAGCTAACCAATTGCAATAAATAGTGGCTTTCAGTTAAACTTATCCATGGATTCAACGAATTTAAACGCATTTTCTTCAGAAGGACAGAAATAACCTTCACGTTAACAAACAGTCAGTTAATAACGCGATCTAACATCTCCAAATGAAATTTGTCGGCAACGATCTGTACATCCATCTGTAAAAGTTAAGGCTGCTAAAATCAAGGCCTTGGTCACATCAGTAAAATCGGTCACATAAAATCTATATGCCGATCACTGTCATGTCTTAAAGTGATCTGGCATTTATAGTGACTGATTTTACGGATGGGCCAACGGCCTTGCTATAGTGGTAACACCGGTTCCCGTCAGATCAACGAAGTTAAGCGCTGTTGGTCTGGGCTAGCACTTCGATGGGTGACCATCCGCTCTGCCTAGCGCTGTTGGCAAGCGGGGTGCACTCAGCCCTCGTGAGGCAAACTGAGGAGCTACTTGATTGAGAACTAGGGGCTCTGGTCTCGGAAACTGACATACGGCCGGGAGAGCGGTGTGCTGACCACATGCCCCTCCGTATCCGCATCCAGTGACGCCTGTGGTCTGAGGATGACATGGCGGCCGGTTGGTACAGTAGGGCCTTCATGGCCTGTTCGGACGGAGTTTAGTTTAGTTTAGATTTTACGGCTGTGACACGCCCTTGATTTTCAAAGTGCTCGGGTCTTATTCACTCTCAATTCCTCTGCTACACGGCTCTCTCACACTTCGGCATCTAATGGGGATTCACTACATGATATGAAGTTCGAGGGTTGAAAGATACAGCTTGCAGCTCGGACTTGGTACCATCAAATCTCATTTATTTGAATTTTTGAAAGGACATATGCTAGATCAAATTTGGAGATGGTTGCAGGGAAAGTGTGGGAGAGTCTTTACTATCTTTGTGGTCGCTGCCATGTTTACAAATTAAAAAGTAAGAACGATGAATATTCTACTGGCTCGCGCAGAAGACTTACATGATTGTCGTTAGACAACAAGTGATTGTCGTTAGACAACAAGTACTTATGGCCGTCATCGACAAAAGTTTGCTGAAAAGCTTTCATACATTGTGATGCTCGTATACGGTGTAGAGTGAAATTATTTTTCCAAAATAAAATGTAGGCCTCACTCGACTTCCATTGCTAAAACACGGCAATACTCCTCCAGTCATATGACTACTCAAATCTTTCCGGGCCTTTCAATAGTTTTTGTTGTCCTGAGGTGCGTATTTTACTTCTCTGTTAGTGCTTCACTCTGATATTACTCGTCCTAGGATCACCCACTATTTTTTTGCTATACGCTAAGCAGTTTCAAAGTTTCTAATAATGTTGTCCCGCATATTGCCATGCTCACTTTTCTGTTGTTTTCTAGGCCGAAAGTTGATTACCAATACAATTACCAGTGGAACAATCATAGTTACGTTCTCTTGACTCCTAATCAAATCTTGTTCTTTCTTCGTCATAGCGAATTACAGTAATAACCACATCATGAACGGAGTTATGTTTTACTGCCGTTATTGAAGACTGAGAGTTTGTCAATGGGCTTTAAAGTTTTGCGAACCCTCTTCAGAAGGAGGGCAGTCTGTTACAACCGTTCATTAGCTCCTAGCAAGCAATACTTAGCAGTTATTTTCTTTGCCCTTTTTCACGTTTTTACGTTGTGTCACTGGAGCTATGTCACACTATACTTGTGAGTCACTCTGTGTTATTTGCTTGTCAGGAGTAGTTGCGTACGCGCCGCTGTGTTACGTGCTTAGTTAAATATTACCCAGCGCACGGATAGAGTTGTGCAGAGTCAGAAGACTTTCATAGAGCATTACAGCCGGCAGTGCAGCTGACGTAACGGGTGAAGCAGCGCATTCCTCTAGGCGCGAGGCGCAATGAATGAAAACTGCTGACTGTCACAGAGTCTGCGCCCTGGACGGGTCGTGGCTTGCTGGCTCCGAGGAAATCACACGCAGTGCAAAAGCTATTACAAGTGCTCTTCAAGGGTGACCTGTTCAGGAGAAGATAGTTTATTTCCTGAAGACAACGTCTAACTACTTCTTGCGTGCCCTTTTGCTCTGCATTTGTATAGCGTTTTTAAGTGTGATTGTAATATCTTTGAACGATATTTAAATTATGTTCCTGTGTAGCCCTCGATTTCCGCACCCTGGCCGTTTAGGTCCTCTGTTGTTTATGAGGTTTTTCGAATTCTTCATGAGCGTTATATATGTTTGCCTATCAGGTCTTCTATGATTAGTTGTAGTTCCTTTGAGTTTTTGTAAGTTCTACCAGCCACGATATGCAGTACTGAATTTATTACAGTGTTTCCAGAATCTCTGACCAGTCTCTTCTTGCTGTTACTGTAGATTTACCTGACAAATTTTAAGCATTTTTTTCTTCTCCCGTTTTGTCAGTTCATTGGTTCGTGTTTAGAGCTCCTGATTTCTTCTTTTCATTCAAGTGTCGCCTTCCTTTCTGAGGCCCAGTATTTTACTTCCAATTTTCTTTTCTGTTTTCTCAGTTCCGTGACTTCTGTTTTCCTGTTGTAAGATATTCGGATTTACATGATGATTCTCCTCTGTGTTGTAACTCCTCAGTTTCATTCTGATGGATATTGATCTGTTATAGTAAATCTGTTGTCTGAGCTTCTAATCCAGTTTCCGACTGCTATTCATGATCTACTCGTGTCCTCTCCATTTGACTGTACGCACTCTAATTCACTTCGTATTTTTCTTAAATAATTCGTTAGTTCTTGCCCTACTGTCGTCACAATCATCACATGAGTCTTTACAGACGAAATTTTCAGGCTATTGTTCTGAAATCTTTCGTGCAGCATTATCGTTTCTTGATGTTACGTTTCACTTGGGATAACTGTACCATCAAGGGAAGCTAAGTAGTCTACGTTCAGATTGTCCATCTTAAAGCACAATGTTTTGAATGTGGCACCTTTTTTCTTCTAGTCTGCTATTCACGGAAATTTTTTTCTCCGATACTAAATTGAATCACTTTACTTATAGTTCCAGACTGTAGAGCCTAGAACCGCTCGGCTACTCCGGCCGGCTCTGAAGGTATTTGTCTGCAGTTTATCCTTGATAGGAAATGAAACATGAACGATTAATAGTTCGGGCAAAAAGAGAACAGAAGCTTTTGTAATGTCGGGAGACAGAAGAATGCTGAAGATAAGATGACTAGGTCGACCAACTAATGAGAGGCCGGCCGCGGTGGCCGAGCGGTTCTAGGCGCCTTAGTCCGGAACCGCGTGACTGCTACGGTCGCAAATTCGAATCCTGTCTCGGGCGTGGATATGTCTGATGTCCGTAGGTTAGTTAGGTTTAAGTAGTTCTAAATTCTAGGGGACTGATGACCTTAGATGTTATGTCCAATAGTGCTCAGAGACATTTGAACCATTTTTGAACTAATGATAATGTTGTAAATAGAATTAGACTGAAAAGAAATTTATGGCACAACTTGATAGTACACATCCTTACGCATCAAGGAATTAACTTGCAAGACGAGGGTAGTGTGGGAGAGGGGGAGGTAAAAATCTTAGCGGAACTCCAAGCCTTGAATACAGTACGCAAGTTCAAATGGACGTAGGGAGCAGTAGTTAGGCAGATAAGAAAAGAGTTGCAGAATATAGACTAGAATGAAGGGCTGTGTCAAACACGTCTTGGCATTGTTGACTACAACAGAAACAGGAACCACAAGAATTATTTTGTGACGTACAAATGTTGCATCATGGCACAGTGCTGACTACAGGGTCTGCTAATCGGGGGCGGCCGAATTTCTGAGCGCCACCTGCAGGTGACCGGTCAGCTGAGTACGGCTGATCAGCGCGCTGCGCCAGTAGGTCGGCGGCGCGTGCGTTTCGCAACGGCGGCCCGGAAAGCTGTCGCAGCAGCGGCCGTTGCACAAACGCCGCGCCAGCCGGCCGCCACACACAGCCAGGCGCAGCCAGGAATGCGGCCTCGCCCTGTCCCCCACAGCTGTGGCTCGGTGTCGTCGATGTCAACACCTCCTCTGCCAACACCCGATCCCTCAACTACCCGTACACTTCGGCTGCCCGTCTCGCATGAATAATGGCAAAAATGTCTCTGAGCACTATGGGACTTAACTTCTGAGGTCATCAGTCCCCTAGAGCGTAGAACTACTTAAACCTAACTAACCTAAGGATCTCACATACATCCATGCCGGAGGCAGGATTCGAACCTGCGACCGTAGCGGTCTCTCGGTTCCAGACTGCAGCGCCTAGAACCGCACGGCCACTACGGCCGACCGTATGAATAATGGTTGTAACGCTAATGGACTGCACAAACGACTGCAGGACGGTACCACAGTTGTAGGACTTAAATTAATTAAATCTAGTTATAACGTTTCTTGAAGTGGTCAGAATGCTTTAAATGGTTCAAATCGCTCTGAGCACTGTGGGACTTAACTTCTGAGGTCATCAGTCCCCTAGAACGTAGAAATACTTAAACCTAACTAACCTAAGGACCTCACACACATCCATGCCGGAGGCAGGATTCGAACCTGCGACCGTAGTGGTCGCGCGGTTCCAGATTGTAGCGCCTTGAACCGCTCGGCCACCCGGCCGGCGAAGTGGTCAGAATAAATCTTTCACTCTGCAGCGGAAAGTGCGCCTTTTTTTCAAACGTTCTTACTATTTTGAAATTATGTGGCAGAGCGGGTCACAAATGAGGAACCAATCCATTTCGCGAGCAGTCCTCTCACCGATTGAGCCATTCGGGTACGGCTCAACTCGCAGACTCCTCAGCTGAATAAAAGTGTCATTCCAGAAACTGTCCACCGGTTGCGGATAAGCCATTTCTTCTCAATATTCTTGCTTCCAGGACTGCTATTCTGCAACGTTCGCAGGACAATTTCTATTAATCTTAGAAAGTGGAGGGGCAGTGCCGGAAGAAAAACTAAGATCGCACGCCCCTGTATGCCGTAATATGTAAGTTTTCCGCGCAAGACCAGACTCCATGATCGAGTCCCGGTATGGCACCCAGTTTTAATCTGCCACTAAATGTCACGGAGTGGTATGAATGACTGATAGCGCAAGTGCGACACGACCAGCAACTTAGAAGTTTCTTTACGTACCCTCTCCGAAATATTCAGGTGTTCCTTGCGAGCTTGTACCGGGCAAATGGAAATGGAAATGTCGTGTGACTAGGGCCTCCCGTCGGGTAGACCGTTCGCCTGGTGCAAGTCTTTCGAGTTGACGCCACTTCGGCGACTTGCGCGTCGATAGGGATGATGATGAAAGACACACAACACCCAGTCATCACGAGGAAGAGAAAATCCCTGGCGCCACCGGGAATCGAACCCTGGACGCCATGCGCGAGAAGCGAGAACGCCACCGCAAGATCACGAGCTGCGGACAGTACCGGGCAAAGTAGACACTCTGGAAGACGTCGGTTCCATTCCCATCCGGCTATCATCATTCAGGTTTACCACGGTTTCCCCAGATCGCTTTAGGCAAATGCCGCGATGGTTCGTTTCAAAGAGCGCGGTCGATTTCTTTCCTCATCCTTCCTTAACTGGAGCTCGTACTCCGCCTCTAATGACCCCGATGTCGACCGGGCGTCAAACATAAGCTTCCTTCCTTTTTACGACCTAGCCTAATGCAGGTCTCCATTTGCGAAGGACGGCACTAGCATGCAGTAGTAACCTGATTTACGCTTGTATGCGCACCGGATCTTAGCGCACTTGAACACTCCGATAAGAAATTCGATAATCGCCACCCGAATATCATTGTAACGGGAGATTCCACAAGTCGCCACGCTGTCTACTTGCCTACGTTTCTCCATTTTCGAGGTATTTGTAAATTAAAAAACGAACAACCATGTACTCTAGGTATAATGCGTATAATAAACGCAGAGAACTGTTTATCTGTTTGACGTAGGAACTAAAAAAAAAGAAGAAGAAGAAGAAGAAGAAGAAACGCATCTGACAAGGGGACGCCACGACGTTTGGAACACGGATTTACTGGACACTTCGTACACTCTTAGTACTAGATGAGCACTACAAAATGTGTAGGTAGTAGCGCTTACTTCTGAAGCGTTATTGAGAAAATCGCAAGATAATTTCGGTTGAGAAATATGTACCTGAGCGTGGCCGTTATTATCATGAAGCGGCGGCAGCGAAGTGTCTAGCGTTCAAGCCTTGTGATCGCTGGATCGAGTCCCGTTCGTCATTTTTTTATTTTCAACACAGTCATATTCCTTACTATTTATATTACAATTGACATAATGGGGAAAATACGTGTAATCGGATGAACGTTTACCAAATGTACAATGTTATCTGGCACTCTACAAATTTTTATTATCACAAACAATATAATATTCATAACTATCTTCTAGTAAACGACCAAACGCATAAAGTGATACTGAAAAATGTATGCTTATCCGTGACTTGAGAAACCCCTTATACCTGGAAGGAACCCGGAACGACTTGTTACCTGTAAGTTTTGATCAGCACAGACAGCTTTCGGACGATGTGCAATTAATCGTCACTTTCGACATTACAAGTTGCAGGATGGTATTTTTCGGAAAAACGTGCAAAACATAAAGTTAAACGACACCGGCTTCATTGAATAAATGCTATGTTTCCGCATACATAAGGTCTTTTGAGGTTTTCCGTGGAAAAACAAATCTCGTTAATGTTTTCATAAACCTCTCTATCGGCCAATAATTTTGGAAGCAAACCATGCTTAACGGAGTATTTCCTTAAATGCCGGCGCTGATAATTGGACATGCAGTATCGAGTGTATTTTAATAGCTTCTTCACGAGAAGCAATTTCTCGTTCGCTTTCGATTGAATACGAAAAATTTTGAAGACACGGACAAGCATACATTTTCAGTGTCGCTTTATGCGTTTGGTCCTTTACTAATCGATAGTTATGGCTATTATATTATGTGTGATAATAAAAATTTGTAGATTGCCAAATAACATTGTGAATTTAATAAAAGTTCATCCGATTACACGTGTTTCTCCCATTATATAAATTGTAATTTAAATAGTAAAGAAATGACTGTGTTGAAAATAAAAAAAAGAAACTGACGAACGGGACTCGATCCAGCGATTACTGGGCTTGAACGCTAACGGCTTTTTCTTTTTTCCTTTTTTTTGTTGGTTTTTGTTCGTTGTGTTTGGTCGTTGCGGACGCCACATGACATCCATTCAAGTTCGTTTTGTTGATCCTTCCACTCAGTTTTTTTCTCTTTTTTTTTAATTACAGAGGCCGAACACGCTGAGCTACCGTGCCGGCACCATTCGGCTCCCGCCGCTTCTTGGTTAAACTGGCCATGCACAGGGGTATATATATTTGACGATCGAAATTATTTTGCGATTTTCTCAATAACGCTTGAGAATAACGCGCTACTGCTTACACATTTTGTTGTCCTCATGGAGTACTACGAGTGTACGAAGTTTACAGTAAATCCGCGTTTCAAACGTTGTGCCCTCCCCTTGTAAGACAAATGTACCTACCGCTTTTCAGTTTCGAAAGTGACGATACCGGATTTCCAGCGATATATAATATTTATCTGAGGTTATGCACATTGTGCAACCATGTTTATTCCAGTCGAAACTGTGGTGATGTAACACTGAATAATAGTAGCGTGGAGAGTTTCTCTCATAATGTCTCTATATGCGTGCATGACTATTGTTTTAGTATTCGCAACAGTTACTCACATGAAAAGAAGTAAATCGATGATTTCATTGTCACGAAAAGCTCATTATCCTGTGCAATAATCTCAAAAATAGCGGCCGCACGAGGTAGCCGCGCGGTCTCAGGCGTCATGATACGACTCGCGCGGCTCCTCCCGTCGGAGGTTCGAGTACTCCCTCGGGCATGCGTGTGTGTGTGTGTCTGTGTGTGTGTGTGTGTGTGTGTGTGTGTGTGTGTGTGTGTGTGTGTGTGTGTGTGTTGTCCTTAGCGTAACTTAGATTAAGTAGTGTGTAAGCTTAGGGACCGATGACCTCAGCAGTTTGGCCTCATAAGATCATACCACAAATTTGGAAAAATCAAAAATAGCGGAATGTGTCGGTTGATCAACTGTCTACAATAACATTCTAAAATCTAAGGAGTGAATCGTAATTAATATCGAAACATGTTGCAGTACAAACTTTTACTTCGAAATAACTACGATTAATAGTTGAGGATTTCACGCTGTGATATGAACGTAATTCGACGTTCCCAAAAGAAAAATGAACGCCACACCCTGAAAAGACATTTCCAACCACGTGTCTACCTAATCCAACTATTGCTTTTCGTATTGCAACAAAGTGACTGCTTAACTGGTTAACTAGGTGTGTTTCCGATACTATAAGAATTCCGAGTTCTTCACTTTCTCGTGAAGTGACTTATGAAACAATTTGTCCTTTTGCGTTTCCTCATAGGTGTGTAATCAAGAGTAAAAAGACGAATATCTAGTGGAAACATCGTCACAGAGTAATGGGAAAGGAAACTTTTATACAAGCGCATGTAATCTCTGAAGAATTACGTACAAAATCCCAGAAGGGAGGAAAATATTGGGTTTAACGTCACTCGATAGACAAAGCGTATCCTTTTCAGAGGAACCATCCTTATGTTCACCTTAAACGACGAAAAATTAAATTTTTGATGGCTGGACGGGGATTTGAAGCTCACGATTCACAAGTACTGTGCCCAGTACCCCACATTATGCCGCCTCGTTCAGTGTATATACTTGTTGGAGATGGATATGACTGATTGAATCCTGAGAGGTTGGAACAGTCTCCTTTGTTTTAGTTAAGGATGTTCCCAAATGTAACAGAAACGACGTTTAGGTAAGTGACAAAAAAGACAACCCGCATCCATCGGGTGAACGCTGTTATCCAGCTATATTGACCTACGTTTTTGTGGGGATTGTTAACTGACGAAAAATTGCGTGTCCCAGTGACGCCTTACTCACACTAATGGATCTGATAACGGATGAGATGTCCATCGCATGGACAGGGAGTATGAAACGGGTGCGTTTTTGGTTATTTTTAGATCGTGAAGGACGTGTTACTGGAGGCATCTTCCATCAGCAAAATATCTCGCAAGGTCTATTCAGTTTTGCACGAAGAGGAGGTAGTAGTCTAAATAAGTCATAAAAGTCAATAAAAGAGAAGAGCCTGACAGCACGTATGGTATACACCAGGGAATAAAATGAGCGCACCGTCTACGCACAGGAAAATTCTACAATGAAAAAGAATGTGATGAAGTTAATATTGGCACAAATTATTGTTTTCAGTCTTATTTTATTCTGTTTCAAGTCAACTAAATGGAACATCCAGATAACTCTTTGTTTTCCTTTTACTTCTCCAGAACTCTTTCATTTTCTCAATAATAACGGTTGAATTATTCGAACTTTACAGGCAAATGGAGCATCTCCATTTTTATTTGCATGTAGGACGAGGAATTTACTATGGATCTCTTTTTCCTCACATCTGGCCATTTGATTGTTTTTCTGTTTGCTTTTATCTTCCTGAAAATTTTTAATTTCTTGACTTCTAGTCTGAATTTTTCTGTGTTGAGTAAGGTCTCTTGTTCAATCTGCATTTCTTCTACTAGGTCTACAACTTTGATTCCGCCGTTTTCTCTCGAAGTTCGGGGCTTTATAGTGAAAAACTTACAAAGAAACTATGTTCCATAGGATTGCCGATCGCTGGCCACTACGTTCTCCCACCTTTCGGACAGCATACTAATCCCGTGGCGGAAGAACCGGTCGTCTCTTGTGGGCATCCATGAGTCGATTCAATTTTGCACTTGTTCATACGATGGGAGGTGCTGGTCACCCAGACTGTATGCCACTGATATAAAGTGGTGGTAGTCAAGAGAGTGTAACGTGCGGAGAACATGGCGAGAGGGATAGGACTTCTCATTTCAACGTTTCCATGTGTATTTTGATGGGTTTTGCGACATGGGCTCGAGCACCGACCTGCTGCAAAATTACCTTTACGTGTCTATCGCTGTATTGCGGCCGTTTGTGTTTCAGTGCTGGGCTCGAACGCATCAATTGCTTTTGGTAATGATGTCCTGTGACTTGTCTTCGCCTGTTTCACTATCTACGAAAACGTTCTGTCTTCCACCGCCATGCCGGTCTTCGCCATCAAAACCACCTTTCTTAAGGCGTTGAAAACATTCTCTGCACGTTCTCCCACTAATATTTCCGTCACCATTGGTCTTACCCAGCATTTTAAGAGCCACAGCCGCAGATTTCCTCATGTTAAAGCACAAAATTAAAACTTCCCGCGAACGGTGAGAAATGGGTACGTAAGTTGTCGTACTTAATCGAGAGTAGCTTTATGATGCAATCACAAATCGACTAATACTTTTATGCCATTATGTTTACAGATGCTTAAGCTTATTTTATTATACCCATGACCAACCAGCTGAACCCCACTTGCCGCTACTGTCGTCTATTGCAAAACGGTGAAAGGGAAGTTGTAGACCTAATAAGTCCTTTTTATCTTGTCTACCAGCTCATTTTCTTTGTCTGCTTTTCTGTTTCGGAAGAATACGTGGAACTTTATTTATTAATCTGTCTTCCTTCTTTCTCTATGGATGTCCATAGATTGTATCACGTCCTTTCCTAATCTCATCTATTTTTTAGGGCAGTATGAGTGTACTCCCTCAACTGATCTCAAAATTAAATTGCCATTTTTCTTCTTGATAGCACATGATATGTTTCGCACGATTCTTTTTTCTATCTTTTACGAATCTTGTAATGTTATTTTGCATGCAGATAAAATTAGTTTTCTTTTGTTTATTTGTTTTATGTGGCTGTCATATTGCAGTTGGCAAGGTGATTTTTACATTATTGTTTTAAACAGTAGATTTCTATTTATAGAATAATCTGTTCTTTAATTTTATCCATACTGTTTACAGTAGGAAAAGGGAGAGAATGAAACACAGTAGGTTATAATGGATTGGGGCAAAGAAATGAAAGAGGAAGCCGCCTGGTAGAATTTTTAACAGAGCGCAACTTAATCATAGGTAACACTTGGTTCAAGAATCATAAAAGAAGGCTGTATACATGGAAGAAGCCTGGAGATACTGACAGGTTTCAGATAGATTATATAATGGTAAGACAGAGATTTATGAACCAGGTTTTAAATTGTAAGACATTTCCAGGGGCAGATGTGGACTCTGACCACAATCTATTGGTTATGAACTGTAGATTAAAACTGACGGAACTCCAAAAAGGTGGGAATTTAAGGAGATGGGACATGGATAAACTGAAATAACCAGAGGTTGTACAGAGTTTCAGGGAGAGCATAAAGGAGCAATTGACAGGAATGGGGGAAATAAATACAGTAAAAGAAGAATGGGTAGCTTTGAGGGATGAAATAGTGAAGGCAGCAGAGGATCAAGTAGGTAAAAAGACGAGGGCTAGTAGAAACCCTTGGATAACAGAAGAAATATTGAATTTAATTGATGAAAGGAGAAAATACAAAAATGCAGTAAATGAAGCAGACAAAAAGGAATACAGACGTCTCAAAAATGAGATCGACAGGAAGTGCAAAATGGCTAAGCAGGGATGGCTAGAGGACAACTGTAAGGATATAGAGACTTATCTCACTAGGGGTAAGATAGATACTGCCTACAGGAAAATTAAAGAGACCTTTGGAGATAAGAGAACCACTTGTATGAACATCAAGAGCTCAGATGGAAACCCTGTTCTAAGCAAAGAAGGGAAAGCAGAAAGGTGGAAGGAATATATAGAGGGTCTATACAAGGGCGATGTACTTGAGGACAATATTAGGGAAATGGAAGAGGAAGTAGATGAAGATGAAATGGGAGATACGATACTGCGTGAAGACTTGACAGAGCACTGAAAGACCTGAGTCGAAAGAAGGTCCCCGGAGTAGACAACATTCCATTGGAACTACTGACAGCCTTGGGAGAGCCAGTCCTGACATCTGGTGAGCAATATGTATGAGACAGGCGAAATACCCTCAGACTTCAAGAAGAATATAATAATTCCAATCCCAAAGAAAGCAGGTGTTGACAGATGCGAAAATTACCGAACTATCAGTCTAATAAGTCACAGCTGCAAAATACTAACGCGAATTCTTTACAGACGAATGGAAAAACTAGTAGAAGCCGACCTTCGGGGAAGATCAGTTTGGATTCCGTAAAAATGTTGGAACACGTGAAGCAGTACTGTCTCTACGACGTATGTTAGAAGCTAGAGCAAGAAAGGGCAAACCTACGTTTGTAGCATTTGTAGACTTAGAGAAAGCTTTTGACAATGTTGACTGGAATACTCTCTTTCAAATTCTGAAGGTGGCAGGGGTAAAATACAGGGAGCGAAAAGCTATTTACAATTTGTACAGAAACCAGATGGCAGTTATAAGAGTCGAGGGACATGAAAGGGAAGCAGTGGTAGGGAATGGAGTGAGACAGGGTTGTAGTCTCTCCCCGATGTTATTCAATCTGTATATTGAGCAAGCAGTAAAGGAAACAAAAGACAAATTTGGAGTAGGTATTAAAATCCATGGAGAAGAAATAAAAACTCTAAGGTTCGCCGATGAGATCGTAATTCTGTCAGAGACAGCAAAGGACTTGGAAGAGCAGTTGAACGGAATGGATAGTGTCTTGAAAGGAGGATATAAGATGAACATCAACGAAAGCAAAACGACGATAATGGAATGTAGTGGAATTAAGTCGGGTGATGCTGAGGGAATTAGATTAGGAAATGAGACACTTAAAGTAGTAAAGGAGTTTTGCTATTTGGGGAGCAAAATAACTGATGATGGTCGAAGTAGAGAGGATATAAAATGTAGACTGGCAATGGCAAGGAACCCGTTTCTGAAGAAGAGAAATTTGTTAACATCGAGTGTAGATTTAAATGCCAGGAAGTCGTTTCTGAAAGTATTTGTATGGAGTGTTGCCATGTACGGAAGTGAAACATGGACAATAAATAGTTTGGACAAGAAGAGAATAGAAGCTTTCGAAATGTGGTGCTACAGAAGAATGTTGAAGATTAGGTGGGTAGATCACGTAACTAATGAGGAGGTATTGAACAGGATTGGGGAGAAGAGAAGTTTGTGGCACAACTTTACTAGAAGAAGGGAGCGGTTGGTAGGACATGTTCTGGGGCATTAAGGGATCACAAATTTAGCATTGGAGGACAGCGTGCAGGGTAAACATCATCGAGGGAGACCAAGAGATGAATACACTAAGCAGATTCAGAAGGATGTAGGTTGTAGTTGGTACTGGGAGATGTAGAGGCTTGCACAGGATAGAGTAGCATGGGAGCTGTATCAAACCAGTCTCAGGACTGAAGACCACAACAATAACTGTTGACAGTAGTACAGTCTGGTGTTATTTCGACTGCTTAAAGATGTCCTGATTTTCGTTTACAGATCTCTTTGTCAGCAATCAATCGTGCACGAGCTACTGTACCTTCCTCACACAGGAATGACGTTCCTCCGAAATTCTCGGTACATAAATATTTGGATGGAGAAAAAATTTAAAAATATAGATCGAGGAATTCTTTGAACGTTTGTGTACGGTACATTTGTCACTTCCATGGCGCTGAGTAATGAGGAGTCGAGCTGTCAATTAATTTGCTTTGGATCACGCGGACTGCTTTCATATTAGTTTTCCAAGTAGCAGTGTTCGTTTTCCACTTAATGTGCTATCGATTTCGACGCCTTTTATCGCTTTCTGTTCAAGCACTTGCATACCAGCACAAAGTGAAAAACAGTCATCGACATAGAAAGTAAGGTATCAACTACAGAGAAATGTTGAATACATAAAAGCAGATTTTGTATTCCTAGAGTCCCGGAAAGTGCTTGACTCAGCGCTGCACTGCAGGCTGTTAACGAAGGAACGAGCGTACAGAATAGGTTCCCAGGTAACTGAGTGGCTCGAAGACTTGTTGAGCTGTAGAAACCAGTACATTTTCCTGGACGGCGAATGTTCATCAAAGACCAGGGTATCGTCGAGAATGTAGCAGGGAAGTGTGACAGGAACGTTCTTGCTCTCTATACAGATAAATGATCTGATGGATAGGACGAGCAGCTGTCTGCAACTGCTTACCAATGACGTTGTAATACACGGGAAAGTGTCGTGTCATTATTGAGTGAGCGTAGGAGAATTAAGGTTGACTTCGACAGAATATCTGTTTGATGTGATCAGTGGCAACTTGCTATAGATGCAGAAAAATGTAAATGCGTTGTGTAGGAAAACCATTCTTGTGAAGTTCGAATACGGTATTAGAGGTGTGTTGTTTGACGCAGTCACGTCTATTAAATATCTAGCGTTGAAAATGAAATAGATCCAGTACTTACGGTCGGTCGTAGGGCAGGCGAATGGTTTCCTTTACAGATGAGGTACACTTCCGTAGAATTCCCCCAATGACCGCGTATGCTGATAGAACAATAGCGTGACCCATTTTTGAGCACCTCTTATCCCCACCAGGTGGAATTCAAGACGTAGAAAGAATTCAGAAGAGTGCTGCTAGATTTTTTGCCGTTACATTCGATCAACTAGCGAGTGTTACGGAGATACTATGGGAACTCACGTGGAAATTCCTGAAAGCAAGACGCTGTTCTTTACGCGAAGAACTACTGACTTAACTTCTGAGGTCATCAGTCGCCTAGAACTTAGAACTAATTAAAACTTACTAGCCCAAGGACATCACAGACATCCATGACCGAGGCAGGATTCGAACCTGCGACCTAGCGGTCTCTCTGCTCCAGACTTTAGCGCCTAGAACCGCACGTCCACTCCGGCCTGCCCAGTGGACCAGCAAAGGGAATGACTAGCAGTGGTGCAAGGCACCCTCCACCATGTTCCGTATAGTGGCTTTCTGAGTAAGTGTGTACAGGGTGATTCAAAAAGCGTTCACAGGCTGAACTGGCACATCGGGTACACAACAAGGATCAGTAATCACATAGGAGCCGGGGGTCGCAATCGCCACGAGGGGTAACTGCGGTCATGAGAGGGTGTGTCTATACAAACACAGCAGAGCGCACGGATACCGTAGCCAATCACGCCGTATTAGTGTTGGGAGTAACATGGCTACACGTACTGCGAAATGTCTGAGATGCATTTTATTTGCAGCTCGGCCGACTGCAAAAGATGAGAAGCAGTGCGACTGTATCGTACTAAATACATTGACAGAAAGGTGCCACCACGATAGAAAGGTGCCACACATTCTTCGCTACCTTGCACAGTCCACTGTGCTAAACCGGCTCCTTCTACATCTACATCTACATCCATACTCCGCAAGCCACCTGACGGTGTGTGGCGGAGGGTATCTTGAGTACATCTATCGGTTCTCCCTTCTATTCCAGTCTCGTATTGTTCGTAGAAAGAAGGATTGTCGGTATGCCTCCGTGTGGGCTCTAATCTCTGATTTTATCCTCATGGTCTCTTCGCGGGATATACGTAGGGGGCAGCAATATACTCCTTGACTCCTCGGTGAAGGTATGTTCTCGAAACTTCAACAAAAGCCCGTACCGACCTACTGAGCGTCTCTCCTGCAGAGTCTTCCACTGGAGTTTATCTATCATCTCCGTAACGCTTTCGCGATTACTAAATGATCCTGTAACGAAGCGCACTGCTCTCCGTTGGACCGTCTCTATCTCTTCTATCAACCCTACCTGGTACGGATCCCACACTGCTGAGCAGTATTCAAGCAGCGGGCGAACAAGCTTACTGTAACCTACTTCCTTTGTTTCCGGATTGCATTTCCTTAGGATTCTTCCAATGAATCTCAGTCCGGCATCTTCTTTACCGACGATCAACTTTATATGATCATTCCATTATAAATCACTCCTAATGCGTACTCCCACATAATTTATGGAATTAACTGCTTCCAATTGCTGACCTGCTATATTGTAGTTAAATGATAAGGGATCTTTCTTTCTATGTATTCGCAGCACATTACATTTGTCTACATTGAGATTCAATTGCCATTCCGTGCACCATGCGTCAATTCGCTGCAAATCCTCCTGCATTTCAGTACGATTTTCCATTGTTACAACCTCTCGATACACCACAGCATCATCTGCAAAAAGCCTCAGTGAACTTCCGATGTCATCCACAAGGTCATTTATGTATATTGTGAATAGCAACGGTCCACACCTGAAATCGGAAGACTTCTCTCCGTTGAGAATGATATGCTGCGTTCTGTTACCTAGGAACTCTTCAATCGAATCACACAATTGGTCTGAGAGTCCATATGCTCTCACTTTGTTCATTAAACGACTGTAGGGAACTGTATCGAACGCCTTGCGGAAGTCAAGAAACACGGCATCTACCTGTGAACCCGTGTCTATGGCCCTCTGAGTCTGGTGGACGAATAGCGCGACCATCTTTTTCGAAACCCATGCTGATTCCTACAGAGTAGATTTCTAGTCTCCAGAGAAGTCAGTATACTTGAACATAATAAGTGTTCCAAAATTCTACAACTGATCGACATTAGAGATATAGGTCTATAGTCTTGCACATCTGTTGGACGTCCCTTCTTGAGAACGGGGATGACCTGCGCCCTTTTCCAATCCTTTGGAACGCTACGCTCTTCTAGAGACCTACGGTACACCGCTGCAAGAAGGGGGCCAAGTTTCTTCGTGTACTCTGTGTAAAATCGAACTGGTATACCATCAGGTCCAGCGGCCTTTCCTCTTTTGAGAGATTTTAATTGTTTCTCTATCCCTCTGTCGTCTATTTCGATATCTACCATTTTTTCATCTGTGCGACAATCTAGAGAAGGAACTATAATACAGTCTTCCTCTGTGAAACTGCTTTGGAAAAAGACATTTAGTATTTCGGCATTTAGTCTGTCATCCTCTGTTTCAGTACCATTTTGGTCACAGAGTGTCTGGACATTTTGTTTTGATCCATCTACCGCTTTGACATAAGACCAAAATTTCTTAGGATTTTCTGCCAAGTCAGTACACAAAACTTTACATTCGAATTCATTGAACGCCTCTCCCATAGCCCTCCTCACACTACATTTCGCTTCGCCCAATTTTTGTTTGTCTGCAAGGCTTTGGCTATGTTTATGTTTGCTGTGAAGTTCCCTTTGCTTCCGCAGCAGTTTTCTAACTCGGTTGTTATACCACGGTGGCTCTTTTCCATCTCTTACGATCTTGCTTGGCACTTACTCATCTAACGCATATTGTACGATGGTTTTGAACTTTGTCCACTGATCCTCAACACTATCTGTACTTGAGACAAAACGTTTGTGTTGAGCCGTCAGGTATTTTGTAATCTGCTTTTTGTCACTTTTGCTAAACAGAAAAATCTTCCTACCTTTTTTTAATATTTCTATTCACGGCTGAAATCATCGATGCAGTAACCGCTTTATGATCGCTGATTCCCTGTTCTGCGTTAACTGTTTCAAATAGTTCGGGTCTGTTTGTCACCAGAAGGTCTAATATGTTATCGCCACTAGTTGGTTCTCTGTTTAACTGCGCAAGGTAGTTTTCAGATAAAGCACTTGAAAAAATTAACTGGATTCTTTGTCCCTGCCACCCGATATGACCGTTTGAGTCTCCCAGTCTATATCCGGCTAATTAAAATCACCACCCAGAACTATAACAAGGTGGGGAAATCTAGTCAAAATATTTTCCAAATTATCCTTCAGGTACTCAGCCACAACAGCTGCCGAGCCAGGGGGCCTAAAGAGACATCCAATTACCATGTCTGAGCCTGCTTTAACCGTGATCTTCACTCAAATTATCTCCGACAATTTCCTTCGATACTATTGCACTTCCTATCGCTATAAACACGGCTCCCCCTTCACTGTCCAGCCTGTCACTGCGGTATACATTCCAATCTGAGTTTAGGATTTCATTACTGTTTACGTCTGGTTTCAGCCAACTTTTTGTCCCTTGTACTATGTGGGCATTGTGACCGTTTATTAATGAGAGCAGATCTGGGACCTTTCTATAGACACTCCTGCAATTTACTATTAGCACATTAATATTGCTTTGGACTTGATTCCTTTGGACTTCAACAGCTCCTTAGCTTCTTGCTCTTATAGGCGGTCACGTTTCTTCCTCCTTAGCGCTGTAGACCCGCCTTGCCTTCTCTCAAATGGTCTTTGGAGGGATCCTGTTGGTCTCCTCGTGTAGAGCGACAATCTTCGTGAGTGGAGGGGCATTCAGAGACGAGTGTGGCGCTCATGTTCAACGCACCTTTCATGTACTGTGCGTGTCGTCTGATTTATGTGAGCTTTGCCACACTGGCAAGGCATTTGGTGAATTCCGACCTTCCGCAGCCCCATATCGCACTGTACAGAACCGAGAAGAGCACTAATCTTCGCCGGTAACTGGAAGACTACTATAACGGGATGTTTCCATAGTATCCTGCATACTTTAGACGAACGGTTGATGACGTGTAGAAGGAACCTCCTGGACTTGAACAGCTCCTTAGCTTCTTGCTCTTATAGGCGGTCACGTTTCTTCCTCCTTAGCGCTGTAATCATCTGATGTGCAGAGTAACGATTGTCTTTGAACATAGTCCGTAGATGCTCTAGATCTTTTTTAAGGTTGTCTCCATCAGAAACAACATGTATCGGTGCACCAACATTCTACGGATGCCGGTAATTTATGAACGATGATGGCTACTCGACGGTTGCGGGTAGAGACCCGCGTGTTTGGGCTTACGGTAGATGGAATGCCCTAATAACCCATGCTCTTTCCTACTAACGAAGATGTCCAAAAACGGAAAACAAGCATCCTTCACTATTCGCATCGTAAACTGGTTGTTCTTGTGGATTGAGTTGAGATGTTGCAAGAAAGTTGACATTCTTCTTCACCATGGGGACACTATAAAAAAGTGTCATCTACATAACGCCAGATGACTTTGGGTTTAATTACTGCCAAATCAAGTGCCCTTTTCTCAAAGTCTTCCATAAGCAAGTTTGCTACCAGACGGGAGAGAAGAATGTCCATGATGACACCGCTAGTTTGCTCAAAATATTTGCTGTTAAGTAAAAAGTAGGTTTACGAAAGGACATGATGAAAAAATGTTACATCGGCCGTTAACTTACTGCTGACAATTGACAAAGAGTCCATAAAAGGAACCTTAGTGAAAAGTGAGATGACATCGTAGCTCACTAGTAAGTCAGTTTCATGAAATTGAAGTGACTTCTGTCTGTTAATAAACTCAGCAGAGTTGTGCAATTCCCCACAAAAAGTCTCAGTAGAGAGACAAGATGTATAGCCAAATCATTATTGACGATCGCCCATAACGGAACCACTTTTATATGAATTTTCGGAAGACCGTGTACCTGGGTGGCACAGAACTATGGGATCTTAATCTTCCGGCCACTTCGTGCAGAATAGAAGAAGAATTCGGCAGCTCTGACGTTTTCCTTTCCACTTCCCCTGTGGTGATTTTGTCAGTCTTCCGATACATTGGTCACTCAACAAGTTATAAATCTTCTGTTCGTAAAACCCACGCTGCAACATAGTGGTGACGTTTTCCTTATCCACTAGTAAGACCTCCGTGTGAGGATGTCCTTGTAGCTTTCGTGAGGGTCTAGATCGTTGTAGAAAATGCGTCAGATCGCTAGTTACTGGAGAGTACTGTCAAGGCATAGAAAGTTTTGTGTGTGACTAAAATTTCATTTCATTCTATGTGTATCTCAAAAGTGTAACATGGAGTCGAACGAACTTCGGAGAATAATGAAGCAGCATAAATATTTTACACAGCAAGAGATCTACGAGTGGAGAAGAAAGACAGCAGATTCTGCGACGTATCAGACGCTCCTTTTCCCGATGAGGTGTATCATTGATTTGAATTGTCTAACAAGATTCTGCTGCAAGTATCTTATTGCTGTAAAATTGCTGACAGGCATGTGAACTTTCAAAACTGTCCTGAAGTGGACAGCAACGTTACCGCAAGAAGAGACTTCCCGACGTTCCGTGTTCAAATTAACGGATAATGTTTTGGACGCTGTAGCGCTGTCTGTGCTGAGGAAAGGCTTGAAACTTCGTCCCTATGCCCATAACCCTGCACGTGACTGATTATATTAGTGCTGTTGAGGAAGCTGTTGGACCTCTTCCTGGTGATCGTGCAGAAGAAACAAGACGTGAAACATATTGTGCACTCACGAAAGCTCCGCCTCAGAAGAGCAACATCGATGTACTGTGGAGACCTCACGCCCCACGTGTTGAGCAATTCGGCGGTACGTCCACCAGGCCTCCCGCATGCCCACTATATGCCCTCGCTCAAAGTCCGTCAACTGCACATACGGTTCACGTCCACGCTGTCGCGGCATGCTACCAGTGTTAAAGACTGCGATGGAGCTCCGTATGCCACGGCAAACTGGCTGACACTGACGGCGGCGGTGCACAAATGCTGCGCAGCTAGCGCCATTCGACGGCCAACACCGCGGTTCCTGGTGTGTCCGCTGTGCCGTGCGTGTGATCATTGCTTGTACAGCCCTCTCGCAGTGTCCGGAGCAAGTATGATGGGTCTGACACACCGGTGTCAATGTGTTCTTTTTTCCATTTCCAGGAGTGTAGTTCCGCGTAGTCAGCGCGTACCCAACTTTCCCACTAGAGCTCGCCCCGCTAAGCACAACAGCACAGGCGCAGTGCTCGTCCGCCTCCCCACTTCGAGATGGCGCTGTCTTAGAGACGGACCAAATTCTGCTTCCGCCGATCCGCGTATTAATATGTAACGCAGCCAATGAGATTGCTGCCAACGCAGAACCCTTCCTCCTCGCGGATCACACTCGCGCAGTGATACCTGAACGCGCGAGGTATTATAACGAGTGCGCAGACGTCCGATTACTCAGTCTCCATTAGTCTGCACCAGTCTGTAGTCAAGTTTCAGACTGCGCCTAATAAGTTTATCATATTCCTGTACATAGCCATGAAGAAAAATGAATAGACACTTTGTCAAGTATGAGAGATATGTGAGAATAAGATTAACGTACCAAGAGCAAAGGAACTTCAGATTGTCAATTGTAAACAGCATCCAGAATCAAGTTACGTAATGTCTACTCTTTTTATTATTTTAATATATGTGTGTGAAAATTAATTAATCAAGTTCTGTTTAAAGTTGGTCACCGTCAATCTGCTACTCTAAGCATGCTAGTGGCATTTCTATCGTCTGACCTAACGGTAGAAGATAAACACGCCACGATAAGACCACGAGACATATTGCTAATACTCGCCTACTTCGTTAGAACGACAAGTCAAATAATCTGATGGTGTGTGTACCGAAAGTCTTACAGAACGCGCATCACAACAACATACTGGATTTTATTACTTAAGAAGTCTTCGAGGCTTTCAAACATTTGGGACCCTGTTTCCTATGCTCGTACCTTCGTTAACAGTCTGCAGTAAGGCACCGTGACAAATACCTCCGGAAATCTAGAAATGTGGGATCTGCCTGCTGCCTTTCATCTGTAGTTCGCAATTTACCACGTGAGATAAGTTAAAGCTGAGTTTGGCACGAGCGATGCTTTGTAAAACCGATTCATTGACATAAGCTTCTCTGTCTCAAGAAATTCTAACTGAGACTATGTTCACGAACTGTGCTGAAAACCGATGTTGCGGATAGTGGTCTGTAATTTTGCAGGTCCCCTCTTTTACCCTTCGTTCTTGAATACATATGAATAATCTGAGCTTATTTCCAATCGCTTGAGACGAGACGTTGCTCGAGCGATTCGCGATAAATGCAAGCTCAGTAGCGGACCAATGCTGTAGAGTACTCTTCGTAAACCGGAATTTGGATTCCATCCGGTCATCGAGACTTACTAGTACTCATCTGTCTCAGCAGTTTCTCCACGCCAGGGATGCTTATTACTATGTCGCCTATACGGGAGATTGTTTGATTGTCAAACGATGTTCGCCGGCCTCGGTAGCCGAATGGTTCTAGGTGCTTCAGTCCGGAACCGCGCGACCCTTACGGTCACAGGTTCGAATCCTGCCTCGGGCATTGATGTGTGTCATGTCCTTAGGTTAGTTAGGTTTAAATAGTACTAAGTTCTAGGGGACTTAGACCTCAGCTGTTAAGTCCCATAGTGCTCAAAGCCATTTGAATCATTTGAAACGATGTTCATGCTTGAACGATGTCACCATCTGTTAAACGTGAAATTTAAAACTTCGGCTTTCGGTTTACTGTCTTCGACTAGCACACTACACTGGTAAAGCGTGATTGGATGGAAGCCTTGGACCCACATAGTGATTTTACATAGGACCAGAATTTTCTCAGATTCTTGGCCACATCTTTTGCTAAGGTATGACGGTAGTAAATGTTTTATTCTTCGCGCACAGATCTTTTCACGGTTGCAAGAACCCCTACTAATATTTTCCTGTCGTCATTTGCGCCTTCTCTTTTGAACCGAGAGTGCAACAGCCTTTGCTTCTTCAGTATTTTCCGGATGTCGTTTCTCAACCGTGGTGGATCTTTTCCATTCATACTTGGCACATAGTTCTCCAGAGTTTTACACTCTATGTAAACTTTGCCTACAGCTCCTCTACGTCCATCTTACTGGAACTAAGTGCTGTCAACTCAATAACTGAGATTCTAACAAGTGGTTATCTCTTCTTCTAGCATAAACACTCTCGTAGCCTTCTTGACTGATTTACTGACTTTCGAAATCATAATGGCGTTTTGACCACGAATCTTCCACTCTATACAGACACTTTCGATAAGGTTCGGCCTGTTTCTAGCTACAAGGTCTAAGATGTTTCGATTGAATGTGCGGTGCCAAACTAGCTGCTCGAGGCAGTTCTCAGAAAACGTATTCGCAAGTACTTCGCAAGAGTGTCTGTCTGTAGTCCCTGCAGTAAACACATAGAAGTCCCAGTTCAGACTTGGTAGGTTAAAGTCGCCTCCAGGTAGTGTTGCATGATCTGGGTATTTACGAGCTACTGACAGTGTACCTTCTTTGAATGACTCTAGAATTGTCACAGCGGACTCGGGTGGCTGGCAAAAACATCCAACAGTTATTGTATTGTATTGAATTGGGGACCTAGAAACGACGGAAGGCTTCGTCCCCGCCGTAGCCCTCAGTGGTTCACAACCCCACAACAGGCTATAGCAGACCACTTTGTCCCACCGCCGCCCCACACCGAACCCAGGGTTATTGTGCGGTTCGATCCCCAGTGGACACCCCCCCCCCCCTCCCCGCACCCGGGAACGTCTCACACAAGACGATCCAACAGTTAACTTCTTTTCCCCTAGAGCTGTAATAAGTAACCACATAACTTTACTGTCACACTCAACTTCGACCTCAATAGATACAATATCTTTGTCAACAACAATGAACATTCCCCGTCCTATGGCGTCTATTCTGTCTTTCCGATATATGTTCCACATTTTAACACAGTTTAATAGGGAAGTAAACAAACAAACAAAAAACCAATGCGAGACGAATCGATAGAATTACAATTCAGGGCCATAAGAGGGTGCTGGGCATTCAGCTGTTACGAAACCGCAGTTGAGCAAGTGATTTCAATTATGTTGGCGAAATCTGAAACAAAGATCAACACAAATAAATAATTTTTAGTATAATAGTGCTGTTTCAGAGTACAGTTACTTACTTATATTGATTGAGAGTACATCTGGAAGATATTTAGCAGGACTTTTAATGATTTCCGCGAGGTAAATACTTAAGGATTTTATAACTTCTGTTGAAGTAAATTTCTTAGACATGATGTATTTGGCTCACATTACCCCAGACTGCGTATCTCCTGCATCTTCCTGGGGCTTGAATGTATAAGGGAAGAGGAGATTTGCTTGATGTGACCCACAAGAATCTCAATTCCGTTACGGCCTTTCACCGCTCTATTTCTTTCAATAACTGCTAATAATCTGATGAGAGAATGAGTTATTTTCAACCTTTTGTGACACTAACTTCGAAAATATATATCTACCACCAGCCTCGCTTAAAATAATTTTGACACTACACTTAACACAAGGTGCCTGTTGGCTTTGTAGCAGTGAAAGTTGCTCTCCTCCACTTGTCCAGACGATAAACAGATTTGTCACGTTTCGAAAGGCACGCTTAATGAAAGCAACAGAGCAAGGCCGTGTCAGCCGTTTTGGTGCGACAGCTCCCAGATGATTAGATAGCTGAAGACCTCAAATTCGTGTCATAGTTGAGCCGTACAACTGAATGAATTTCGTACAGAGAAAGAAATAATCTGTCGTGGTTTATATGAAAATCGCTCGAGATAAAATCCAAGTAAACGCACACCTTAAGAGCTGTGAGCAATTCTTGATTTTCGATATTGTGAAACATATCTCTTCCATTGCAAGCTGTTTGCTTTCCATATTTTCGGAAGTGGTATTATGGACTAAAACAAGGAAAAAAATTCCAGTAAACCTGCGCCCTAAAGCGCCTAACTTAAGAGTTATGAGCACTTGTTCATCTTCGATATTTTACAACACAACTCTTCTAATGAACAAGTGCTCATAATTTTTAAGGTGTGCATTTTCGACCACATGCTTACTGGACATTTGTTTCTTGTGTTATTCCATACCACCACTTCCCAAAATGTGGAAAGCAAAGAGCTTGCAGTAGAAGAGATTTGTTTCCCAACATCGAAGATCAAGAATTGCTCATAGCTCTTGAGGTATGCGTTTTAGACCCCATGTTTACTTGACTTTTTTGTTTCGAATCATTATTCCTGTTATATACCTGAATATCAATCGCCACTTCTGAAACACCCTGTATACATTTATTAACTGCAAGAAATGTTCAGTGTTCTGAAGCAATGACTCAGTAATAGCTCATTAAGTTTTAATAAAGTCATTTAAATTCAGATGATGAAATATTCTGAAAATTAACAGGGTAAATGTTGCCTCAGAAGACGTTGATCTACTTCTAAAGCTGGATTTAGCCCCGCCTGGAAGACCTGATAAATGATAATGAACGCTACTGCAGAACCACTTGAAAGATTGCAGCTGTATGGTATGACGGGCGTTTCAACCAGCTATTTACATTTAATGCATAACGACCCTCTTCGTATAGTTGTTGTTGTTGTTGTCTTCAGTCCTGAGACTGGTTTGATGCAGCTCTCCATGCTACTCTATCCTGTGCAAGCTGCTTCATCTCCCAGTACCTACTGCAACCTACATCCTTTTGAATCTGCTTAGTGTACTCATCTCTCGGTCTCCCTCTACGATTTTTACCCTCCACGCTGCCCTCCAATGCTAAATTTGTGATCCCTTGATGCCTCAAAACATGTCCCACCAACCGATCCCTTCTTCTAGTCAAGTTGTGCCACAAACGTCTCTTCTCCCCAATCCTATTCAATACCTCCTCATTAGTTACGTGATCTATCCACCTTATCTTCAGTATTCTTCTGTAGCACCACATTTCGAAAGCTTCTATTCTCTTCTTGTCCAAACTAGTTATCGTCCATGTTTCGCTTCCATACATGGCTACACTCCAAACAAATACTTTCAGAAACGACTTCCTGATACCTAAATCTATATTCGATGTTAACAAATTTCTCTTCTTAAGAAACGCTTTCCTTGCCATTGCCAGTCTACATTTTGTATCCTCTCTACTTCGACCATCATCAGTTATTTTACTTCCTAAATAGCAAAACTCTTTTACTACTTTAAGTGTCTCATTTCCTAATCTAATTCCCTCAGCATCACCCGATTTAATTTGACTACATTCCATTATCCTCGTTTTGCTTTTGTTAATGTTCATCTTATATCCTCCTTTCAAGACACTGTCCATTCCGTTCAACTGCTCTTCCAAGTCCTTTGCTGTCTCTGACAGAATTACAATGTCATCGGCGAACCTCAAAGTTTTTACTTCGTCTCCATGAATTTTAATACCTACTCCAAATTTTTCTTTTGTTTCCTTTACTGCTTGCTCAATATACAGATTGAATAACATCGGGGAGAGGCTACAACCCTGTCTCACTCCTTTCCCAACCACTGCTTCCCTTTCATGCCCCTCGACTCTTATGACTGCCATCTGGTTTCTGTACAAATTATAAATAGCCTTTCGCTCCCTGTATTTTACCCCTGCCACCTTTAGAATTTGAAAAAGGGTATTCCAGTCAACATTGTCAAAAGCTTTCTCTAAGTCTACAAATGCTAGAAACGTAGGTTTGCCTTTTCTTAATCTTTCTTCTAAGATAAGTCGTAAGGTCAGTATTGCCTCACGTGTTCCAACATTTCGACGGAATCCAAACTGATCCTCCCCGAGGTCTGCATCTACCAGTTTTTCCATTCGTCTGTAAAGAATTCGCGTTAGTATTTTGCAGCCGTGGCTTATTAAACTGATAGTTCGGTAATTTTCACATCTGTCAGCACCTGCTTTCTTTGGGATTAGAATTATTATATTCTTCTTGAAGTCTGAGGGTATTTCGCCTGTCTCATACATCTTGCTCACCAGCTGGTAGAGTTTTGTCAGGACTGGTTGTCCCAAGGCCGTCAGTAGTTCTAATGGAATGTTGTCTACTCCGGGGGCCTTGTTTCGACTCAGGTCTTTCAGTGCTCTGTCAAGCTCTTCACGCAGTATCGTATCTCCCATTTCATCTTCATCTACATCCTCTTCCATTTCCATAATATTGTCCTCAAGTACATCGCCCTTGTATAAACCTTCTATATACTCCTTCCACCTTTCTGCCTTCCCTTCCTTGCTTAGAACTGGGCTGCCATCTAAGCTCTTGATATTCATACACGTGGTTCTCTTCTCTCCAAAGGTCTCTTTAATTTTCCTGTAGGCAGTATCTATCTTACCCCTAGTGAGATAAGCTTCTACATCCTTACATTTGTCCTCTAGCCATCTCTGCTTAGCCATTTTGCACTTCCTGTCGATCTCATTTTTGAGACGTTTGTATTCCTTTTTGCCTGCTTCATTTACTGCATTTTTATATTTTCTCCTTTCATCAATTAAATTCAATATTTCTTCTGTTACCCAAGGATTTCTAGCAGCCCTCGTCTTTGTACCTACTTTATCCTCTGCTGCCTTCACTACTACATCCCTCAGAGCTACCCATTCTTCTTCTACTGTATTTCTTTCCCCTATTCCTGTCAATTGTTCCCTTATGCTCTCTCTGAAACTCTGTACAACCTCTGGTTCTTTCAGTTTATCCAGGTCCCATCTCCTTAATTTCCCACATTTTTGCAGATTCTTCAGTTTTAATCTACCTTCGTATAGTATGACTATCAAATCCTACAAAATACTTTTTTTTCTAATTGCTTATGCTTTATGCATTTCAGTTTGAAAAATCTTCGGAAAGCTATCAGAAACTACAGGGAATTTAGCTTTCGTATGTCCATCATTTTAGCAGGACGTCTGTGGGACGACGGACGTTTACTATCGTGACAAAAAATAAAAATACCTGCAGTCGTCCTTATGATTTTATTTTGTTTTGTCGCTACCAGTTTCGAAGCTTCATTGCGTCACCTACTAGCTGTTTTGATGCGGTGCAGGTTGATACACTCCGCATGCATAACCCATCAGTTGCCAGCATTACTGGATTCGCAGATAATGTGTCAGCACTACAACCATCAACAGACAACTGATGGGTTATGCATGGGGAAAGTATCAGCATGTACCGCATCAAAACAGCCTGAAGATGACGCAATGAAGCGTCGAAACTGGTAGCGACAAAATAAAATCATAAGGTCGGCTTTAGGTATTTTTATTTTTTTGTCACGACAGGGAATTTATGTTTAAATACCTACTATGTTGCTCACGTTTGTAAGTTATTGGCTTGTAGGAGATGGACGATCCATGACTTTGGCTTATTCAGATAAACATATGGAAGCTCCTCACTTCACGACACGTAACGTTGAGAGATAATTTCCAGAACAGTACAGAAGAAAATAAAAAAAAATGCACGGTACGAATTTAATGGGCAACAGGAAACAAGCTCATGGTTTAATGCTCATTTTTCTCCGAGGTCGATGGAAATAGACGATTGTCTGGGACTTGATTAGAAAGGTACAGGAAATTAACTGGTTGAATTAATCACCTCGCCATTCACCAGAAGTGTTTGTACGGACACAGCGGAAATCTCTTACATCGGGATAGCCGGCCGAAGTTTGAGCAATACTCTTCCAGAAGACGATTCTAGAACCTTAGCCATTATCTAGCCTCACTCAACTGGAAAAAATTCATCTAGTTTTCGTTGGTTTCAGAGAGACAACGTAGCCTGTGAAGTATCTTTAGGAGGTATTCTACATGCGTCGGTGTTAGTGAGCCTATTGTCTAGCGTTTATGAAAATGAAGGCGTATGTTCAGATTTTTGTGAACGTGTTCCATCGAACTTCCGATGAAAATATGTAAGCATATCGCAGTACTTAGCAGATTGCTTGTATTACTGAGCATGGTAACAATGTTGGAATCCGGGGTTTCCTTGCCAGGAGACCTTGCAAAGACGGTTTTCTGTTGACTTCCTTCGACTGTCGCCGGCCGGAATGGCCGAGCGGTTCTAGGCATTTCAGTCTGGAACCACGCTACCGCTACGGTCGCAGGTTCGAATCCTGCCTCGGGCACGGATGTGCGTGATATCCTTAGGTTAGTTAGGTTTAAGTAGTTCTAAGTTCTAGGGGACTGATGACCTCAGATGTTAAGTCCCATAGTGCTCAGAGCCATTTGAACCATTTTTTTTTTCGACTGTCAATCCTGTCAGGCACAAAGTTCAACAATACTGCAATGATGACTATGATTGTGCTTATGCAGTGTAATGTCGTGTTTCTGTTGTTATGAATTGTGACAATGAAAGGAGCGGAGTGGATGAAACCCAGCAACCTTTCTTCTTCTCTTTCACTGGGCGAATGGAGCCACCAACTTTAATTTTCTAATCTACTAAGCATATTCAAATCTCGAGACACTGCGGTGACTTTTGTGGTATAACGCATGACATTGTGTTACAGTCTGGTAATAAGCAACTGTACTGAGTCGCTCAGTCGGTGAAATATTGGTTGAGAAAATTTCTTTACTATCAAGGTTTGAACTGGAGGCTTCTGGCAGGAGCTTCATCACAATGAATTTGAGAAGTTCTGATACGGAAACCCTTACACAGTAATTAACTTTATGGAAATAATCGTAAGGGTTTTTCAAGAGTTGATTGAGTTATTCCAGATAATATTCTATATATTGTGTAAGACGTTTATTCCAGGTTAGCGTAGCCTTCCAAAAATGTACTGGAATGAAATGGAATTAGTTTACCGCCATGTGTTTCGTTGGTGTAATTCTCTCATTGTGACTGTTAATCTTCAGCCACAACGTTCTAAGGCGTAGATAAAAGTGAATTTTACACTAAGCAACTGTCACTAAATGTCGTCAAGGAGGTGATTACTGTAGTGGCATTATTTACCATAACAGACAAAGACGTTTTTAATTTACTCATACACCGTGTTGTATATTGTTGTACCATGTTGAGCAAGCAGTAAAGGAAACAAAAGAAAAATTTGGAGTAGGCATTAAAATTCATGGAGACGAAGTAAAAACTTTGAGGTTCGCCGATGACATTGTAATTCTGTCAGAGACGGCAAAGGACTTGGAAGAGCAATTGAACGGAATGGACAGTGTCTTGAAAGGAGGATATAAGATGAACATCACTTAAATCAGAACGAGGATAATGGAATGTAGTCAAATTAAATCGGGTGATGCTGAGGGAATTAGATTAGGAAATGAGACACTTAAAGTAGTAAAGGAGTTTTGCTATTTAGGAAGTAAAATAACTGATGATGGTCGAAGTAGAGAGGATATAAAATGTAGACTGGCAATGGCAAGGAAAGCGTTTCTGAAGAAGAGAAATTTGTTAACATCGAATATAGATTTATGTATCAGGAAGTCGTTTCTGAAAGTATTTGTTTGGAGTGTAGCCATGTATGGAAGTGAAACATGGACGATAACTAGTTTGGACAAGAAGAGAATAGAAGCTTTCGAAATGTGGTGCTACAGAAGAATACTGAAGATAAGGTGGATAGATCACGTAACTAATGAGGAGGTATTGAATAGGATTGAGGAGAAGAGAAGTTTGTGGCACAACTTGACTAGAAGAAGGGTTCGGTTGGTAGGACATGTTTTGAGGCATCAAGGGATCACAAATTTAGCATTGGAGGGCAGCGGGGAGGGTAAAAATCGTCGAGGGAGACCGAGAGATGAGTACACTAAGCAGATTCAGAAGGATGTAGGTTGCAGTAGGTACTGGGAGATGAAGCAGCTTGCTCAGGATAGAGTAGCATGGAGAGCTGCATCAAACCAGTCTCAGGACTGAAGACAACATCAACATCATCAACATACACCGTGAATAATTTGAACGATTTCTAGCACGAATGTATTTACCCAGCATTTATTTCATACCACATACAGTGTTTGGAAAACTGATGTAACTTTACAGGCAGACTTAGAGTTGCATCACCTTTTCGCTCATTTTCACATCTTATTACAGACAATTACAGGCGTGGAGGCAGCACGGTACTTCACTTCAGCTTCGTACCACTGTGGCTCTGGGTGAAGGCAGCTGGACGCCTTACCGGAAAAGCGCTCTTGCGTTTCCTGCCTGTAATCGTGCGCTCCATTCACCAATTACTCTTCCACCGGGCCTACGAAATCCTGGTTTGCGGTGAAAGGGCGGCCTTGAGTGGCTGAAGGCGGCGTGCCCTTCTACACTCCACAGCCGGCGCACCTAAACAGTGATGGATATTGGACGTGCAGACTTGAGGGCTATGTTATGTCAACTGCGTACTGGCAGACTTCTAGTGCAGTCTTCTATGGGTTACGTGTTCAGGAACAGTAGACCATGTTGTTTTTGTTGTGGTCTTCAGTCCTGAGACTGGTTTGATTCAGCCCTCCCTGCTACTCTATACTGTGCAAGGTTCTTCATCTCCCAGTACCTACTGCAACCTTACTGTATTCATCTCATGGTCTCCCTCTACGATTTCTACCCTCCACGCTGCCCTCCAATACTAATTGGTGATCCCTTGATGCCTCAGAACATGTCCTACCAACCGATCCCTTCTTCTAGTCAAGTTGTGCCACAAACGTCTCTTCTCCCCAATCCTATTCAGTACCTCCTCATTAGTTACTTAATCTACCCATCTAATCTTCAGCATTCTTCTGTAGCACCACATTTCGAAAGCTTCTTCTTGTCCATAGTATTTATCGCCCATGTTTCTCTTCCATACATGGCTACACTCCATACTAATACTTTCGGAAACGACTTCCTGACTCTTAAATCTATACTCGATGTTAACAAATTTCTCTTCTTCAGAAATGCTTTCCATGCCATTGGCATTCTACATTTTATATCCTCCCTACTTCGACCATCATCAGTTATTTTGCTCCCCAAATAGCAAAACTCCTTTACTACTTTAAGTGCCTTATTTCCTAATCTAATTCCCTCAGTATCACCAGACTTAATTCGACTACAGTCCCTTATCGTCGTAGACCAAATTACTGCCAAACTCTGTGCAGCTTCTACATTAACACTGACGACATATTCAAAGGTTTTTTTTCGCTAAAACGGGTAGGTTGACTCCTACGCCATAGCAATTTACTATCCTTAATCGTGTCGTAGATCCTACACCGTTGTCTTGCTCTAGTCTACAGAATAATGTAGAATATGAGACTGTTTACGAAGTGTTAGCAGCTAAATGAAATATTAAAACCGTGATTATGGACGGAGCGTTTTCCTCCTTCTAAAGGGCGTCATTAAAATTGAGGGAGGAATGATACGCAAAGAAGAGGAAGACAAAATTTATATTTAGTGAAGCTAATTAGTTTAATAAGGGGAAGTTTTGAGAAATCACGAAAAACTGTCGTTTCTTCATTAAAATTTGTATTTTACACTTTACATTAGAGTAATCAAATGAATGGACCACGTGCTGGCGTAGTGGTTGTCAGTCGGCAGAGCAGTGGATACTTGGTCTAAGCAATGAGATCGACGGTACGCCACGTTTGTAGACCCTCTTTAGAATCTGTAATAGACTGTAATGGACTGTAGACAGATAAGTAAGTATCTCATTAGCCTACGAATTGCACACATGAAATGTTAAATTAGCAAATTATGCTTGTGCACTGTGGATAGTTTTGAATATTTTGGCTGATGATAAATGGAATTTGGCAACAGGTCGCAGCCGGCAGTTAATTAAGTTTTTATTCCTTTTAGGGGCTATTGCAGACCTACATTCAAATGAACGTATGGTTAAGGAAACGTGCTGGGCCCTGGGTTCTTCATAGTGCAGCACATTCTTGTACCCAGCACGATGTTTTATGGATAATGATTCTCCTGAGGATGATGAGTTCGAATCTCATTGAAACATCGCGATAAGGCAACACCACCAGTCGGCTGATCACCCGAGAAGATTTTATCATTGTTTAAACTTTCTACACCTTTCATCCAAAAGGCCTCGGAAAACATACAAAACTTTTCATTTAGTGAGTGGCTGCAGTTATTTGTAGCTATAAATGAAATTAGCTTGTGTGCTTTCGATATTGATTTGCTGGCCTTTTTTTAACGAGAAAAGTGACCTCAGAATGAGCCTTAATGCAGCTATTTGTAGCTATAAATGAAATTAGCTTGTGTAGTTCTGCCACTTTCAATAGTGTCATCGTTGAGCTTTACGATAGATTGGTTATGTTCGGGATACCGCATGAGACATTGATGGTTGCTGCTACCCTTTCCCGAATGTGCATACCGGAAATGTAATGTAATTTCCATAACATTTGTAGCGGCCCATTTTGTACCTTTGTACTGTCTTTGCGTGGTCCTTTTGCTCTCTTTCCGAATGTTCCTTGAACTGTTTACTCCCTGTTTACTTTTGGGTCATTTTCCTTTACCCACGTTTCTAGGCTTTGTAGTTCCTTCGGTATGTAACCTTTTACTGCTGACTATGTCACCATGTCGTCAGAGTACAGAGTCATTTCTGCTTCTGAGTCTTCCTGAGTTATATTTGCCACATCGGCTGTATGAACGGCATTGGACTCATAGGGTCTCATTGGAAAGCTCCATTCGTCTGTACACTTTTTTTTTTCACTTGCTGCTTTATATTTAATGACCCACCGCCTAATTTCTTATGGTGGGTCTTATATAGCCTCTTGGCCGCTGTGGCTGGGTCCGGGGTCCGGAGTGGCTGATTGTGCCATCACCCCGGCTCCCGTCCCCACCCACACCGTTGCCCGTGTCCCGCCACGTGGAGGCGGGCTTTCTATGGTTCTTATCTTTTTTTTTGTTATTGTGCAGCATATTAAAATCTTAAAACTAATATAAAATATATAATAAGTAGGATACAGACAGACAGACAAGTATACGAAAGAATTAAGAAAATAATAATACAAAAACTTAATAATTAATGGATGTTTGGAAGAAGTAGAGAAAAGGGAAAGGAATAGGGAAAGGAATGGTGTAGTATGGGCCCGTCACCTGGTTGTGGGCGGCGTCCAGGGTCTTGGAATGATCCTCAAGTCGCTGGACGTCGCTCACCATTCCTTCTAATGTCTGCCATTCTAAGTACTTACTTAACTATGGAAGGTTGAGGTACATTAGCCAACTAACCCTCCATGTCTAGTCTGCAAAGTTACCTTGTGATGAATAACAAATAATGCCCAGCTTTATGATCTGGCTCAGAAGTTATTGGTGGAAAGTTGTTATGGTAATGGTAATAGAGGTGAGATGGAATGTGGCTGTTTATTTCGGGCTTGCATGGCTCCTAATAAAGACTGTTCGGTTGTTAGCACGTCCCGGCCCCGCCGACAACACGGCCTGAACGGTGGTTTTCCCCGATCTACAAGATGTATCTGTCGGGTTGGGCTCAGTCAAGAGGAACTATAATTAAGATCCTTCCATCCAGGCCGTGTGCCGCCTCTTACCAGGAGGCGTAGGTCCCTTGAGGAGGTGCCTACCTTTAAGCTTTGGCTTCGATGGTATTGGTAAAATAGTGGTTATGGTAGCGGTTGTACAGGTGCATTAAAACTGACAATTTGTGTTGAAGCAATAAGGCTTATGATACTGCATAATGCGTTAGTTAGCACCTCCCGGCCCCGCCAGCAACACAGCCTGAAAGGTGGTTTTCCCCGATCTACAATATGTATCCGTCGGGTTGGGCTCAGTCAAGAGGGACCACAATTAAGATCCTAAGGACCACAATTAAGATCCTAGGGACCACAATTTAGATCCTGTCTGTACAAGAGATTTCAACGTTATTTATTTGGCACAAGCTTCGTTGACTGGATGCCTTGATTGCTCTCACTAGCGGGTATTCCTCTCTGGTCGCCGGCTAGTGTGGCCGTGCGGTTTCTAGGCGCTTCAGTCCGGAACCGTGTGACCGCTACGGTCGCAGGTTCGAATCTTGCCTCGGGCATGGATGTGTGTGATGTCCTTAGGTTAGTTAGGTTTAAGTAGTTCTAAGTTCTAGGGGACTGATGACCACAGATGTTAAGTCCTATAGCGCTCAGAGCCATTTGAACCTCTCTGGTCATTCCTTTCACTTTCTCCGTTTATTTCCCCTATTTACTAAGATGAACGCTTTCTTGAGATCTACGAATACTGCATACTATTTTCGACATTGGTATCTTAGCATGTCTTCTAAAGGACCCGTTAAGTATTGCACTGACTGTACCGTGCTCCTCCCCGAACTGGAATTTCTGGAGGCTTCCGTCAGGTGCACCTTATAGTCTTTTGTTATTTTTGTAAGTAATTTAAAGCAAGCGTTTTCAAACGCCTGTCCTCTGAAAGAATCCAAGGATGCTCTGTCTCTCTTTCCTGCGTACAGGATCTATGTTGTAGTAGTTGTGGTCTTCAGTCCTGAGACTGGTTTATGCAGCTCTCCATGCTACTCTATTCTGTGCAAGCTTCTTCATCTCCCAGTAACTACTGCAACCTACATCCTTCTGAATCTGCTTAGTGTATTCATCTCTAGGTCTCCCTCTACGACCTTCCACGCTGCCCTCCAATCCCTTCTTCTAGTCAAGTTGTGCCACAAATTTCTCTTCTCCCCAATCCAATTCAATACCTCCTCATTAGTTATGTGATCTACCTACCTAATCTTCAGCATTCTTCTGTAGCACCACATTTCGAAAGCTTCTATTCTCTTCTTGTCCAAACTATTTATTGTCCATGTTTCACTTCCATACTCCATACAAATACTTTCAGGAACGACTTCCTGACACTTAAATCTATACTCGATGTTAACAAATTTGTCTTCTTCAGAAACGCTTTCCTTGCCTTTGCCAGTCTACATTTTATATCCTCTCCACTTCGATCAACATCAGTTATTTTGCTCCCCAAATAGCAAAACTCTTTTACTACTTTAAGTATCTCATTTCCTAATCTAATTTCCTCAGCAGCACCCGACTTAATTCGACTACATTCCATTATCCTCGTTTTTCTTTTGTTGATGTTCATCTTATATCCTCCTTTCAAGACACTATCCATTCTGTTCAACTGCTCTTCCAAATCCTCTGCTGTCTCTGACAGAATTACAATGTCATCGGAAAACCTCAAAGTTTTTATTTATTCTCCGTGGATTTTAATACCTACTCTGAATTTTTCTTTTTTTTTCCTTCACTGCTTGCTCAATATACAGATTGAATAACATAGGGGATAGGCTACAACCCTGTCTCACTCCCTACCCAACCGCTGTTTCCCTTTCGTGTCCCTCGACTCTTATAAGTGCCATCTGTTTTCTGTACAGGATGTATATTGTCACTTTTTCCCAGCTTCCAGGCATTTTTCCTGTCTGCAAGCACTGATTCATCAGCAGTACGTAGGCAGAGTACGTTCTTGAAAGAAGGGTGCCACCTCTGACGTCAGCATCAACACTTTCTACCTTCAATGTCAGCACAAACTCCCGGGAAACGTATGTCACGATTTCATTGAAATCGCCATCAGCATTTCCTTATCGCCAAAAAGACAACGCCCCCACACGTGCACCGCGTCACACCCCCACCTGTGCACCCCTGCGCACACCTCCCCTCCCACCCAGGTTGCTCCTGGCCACTCCCTCTGCTGACCTGTCCCCCTTCGTCATCATGCTGTCAGACAGTGGCACGCAAGTTCGAGTGAGCAATTCTGCATGCTGTGCAGTGTTCCCGCCTCTAAGAACAGTTCTGGTGTGATTTTCCACGAATCCTGTCATCACTGTCACTGCATCAGCCCACGTACACCACTGCCCCTTCCATTACTCACTGGCATACTCATGTTTCCCTCAGTGGTGTGCACGTTTAAGCTACTTCCACTGTTTTCGAGCAATAAGCTCTCTATTCTAAGTCAGTCACGGATATTTACTGTAACAAAGTAATATTTTGGCCGTAAGTATCTGAACGATCTGTCTATGTCACACATGTGATTCACACACCAATGTCATGTAACGTCAATGTCCATAACTAATTTCATGCCCAAAAGTAGCTACAGTATTTATCAACCATCGACTGTTGCTCACCATTCGAGGGTTTTACTCTGTAGTTAGGGAGCAAAGCATTGTAGTGAGAAGCAATTTAGATATTTCAGCGGTATAGAATAATGCAATCGTAGTATAAGCATAAAGAAATTTTAGTCAAGTGGCATCAAAATCTGGAAATTTGTAGTATCGGCAGTTTAGCAAGACATCAGGCAACAGTTATTTGAACGTTATGCAGGGGCAGTTGAATTTAGTGAAACTAAACTTCTAATTGTTGTTGTTTATAGATCCCCTAACTGTTTACTTCAGACCATTTCTGCTCAAGGTAGAGAGAATTCTTGGTTCACTTTACAGGCAGTACCAAAAATTAGTTATATGTGGTGACTTCAATATTAATTTGGTATGTGATTGTGCAAGAAAAAGGATGTCGGTAAATCTCCTAAACTCATATGATCTTAAGCAGGCTGTGTTTTTTTTTCAGCTAGGGTGCAGGGGAACATATAGACAATATTTTTATTCATGCTTTATTAGTAGAAGTTTATTCTCTTAGCAAAAGGGTGAATGGCTTTTCAGACCATGATGCACAAATTTTTATACTAAAAGGCTTTTGTACTAAAAAAATTTCACATATAATTACAAATTAATTTAACACTAAAAGGCTTTTGTACTAAAAAAAGTCACATATAATTACAAACTGTGTATGAATCCAACGGCAATAAAGAGTTTTTTGAACCTCGTTAAGAACAAGAGTGGCAGGATTTTTATAGTGCCGACAACGTAAATGACAAGTACAATCTTTCCTTACCACATTTCTCATGCTCTTTGAGAGTTTCTTTCCATTAGAACATTCTAAACAGCGTGCTGCAGTAAAAGGCAGTCTGGGTGGCTGATAAGTGGGATAAGAATATAATGTAGAACAAAGAGGAGACTATATCTAAATGTTAGAAGTAGTTACACTCAAGCTACAGTAGCCCATTACAAACAGTATTGTAAGGCGCTTAAAAGCTAATTCACAGAATAAACTTAAAAATCACATGGTCAGTTGTGAAGAAACCGTCTGGTCAGCAGCACAAGGTCGACGATATAAAGTCACTTCGTATTAAAAATATTTCTGTTACTGATAAGTCAGATATATGTACAGTATTCAACAATCATTTTCTGAGCATTGCTGGCGAATTAAAAAAAAAATTTGTTTCTACAGGGAATCATATAACTCACTTGAAAAATGCCGTCGTGTGATTGGTGTCTGTGTGAAACTGACAAGAGAGAGATTGAGTCAGTAGTTAAGTCTTTGAAGACTGAGGGTCTCATGGATGTGATGGACTGCCTAGCAGATTATTAAAGTACTGAGCTGCACCTGTTTGCCCTGTACTAACCCATATCTGTAATTTTTCCTTTAAGAATGGTCAGTTTCTTGAATGATTAAAGTACTCAGTAGTGATGGCGCTTTTTAAAAAGGGAGAAAGGGATAATGTAGGCATTTTAAGACCTGTTTGTATGCCATCAGTGGTCGCAAAAGTTCTAGAAAAGGCTGTGTATTTAAGGATAATTCATCATTTTATATCACATAATTTGCTATTAAATGTACCGTTCGGCTTTAGAAGTGGTTTAACAAATGATAATGTTATACTCTCTTTTCTCTGGGAGGTATGGGAGGTACTGGATGGACTAAACAAAATATTTCGAATGCTAGACTTTTTTTTAGGTTAGGGGTTTCATTGTGTTGATCACAAAATATTGCTCCAGAAGTTGGACCATTATGGAATACGGGGAGTAGCTTCCAATTGGTTCACCTCTCACTTTAACAACACACACAAAAAGGTCATTATTCGTAGTGTTGAGAACGGCTCTGATATGGGATCTGAGTGGGTGTGGTCAAATTGTGTGTGTGTGTGTGGGGGTGGGGGGGGGGGGGTGCCCAAGAAAATATTTCTGTTTGCTGATGACGCTAGTTTGGTTGTAAAGGATGGTGTGTGCAACATTGGCTCAGTTTCAAATAGTGCAGTTCATGTTCATGGCGTGTAGAAAATAAACTAACGCTAAATCACAGTGAGACTCAGTTTTTACAGTTTCTCACACAGAATTCAACAAAACCCGACATTCTGATTTAACAAGATGGGCATATGATTAGTGAAACTGAACACACACACACACACACACACACACACACACATATATATATATATATATATATATATATATATATATATATATATATATATATATATGTTCTTTATTGTCTTTTCTTGTTAATCATATCAGCTTATTCCCAAGAATTAGCAACTTTCACTCAGTTAACTCTTGTGCAGAAACGTGTGCAGTATCTTGCTGTATCCATTTTCAATTATCTACCATAGGGATTCAAAAATCTTAGCAGTAATCCAAGCGCTTTCTAATTGAAACTGAAGAGTTTCTTCATGGGTCACCCCATCTATTCTTTCGAGGAGTTACTTCAAAAATTTTGCGGGTTCCTATGTTATATTGTTGATTGCGTTTTACTGAAACTTAAGGCTTGAATTTTTTGGGTTCATAAACGTTTTATTTATTTATTTATGCATTTATTTTACCTGGCAAAATGAGGGCCTTCAGGCCCTCTCTTACACCTAACCAGGCATACTCAGATTGAAGGAGTTACAGTTTCTACAGAACATTAAGGACAAATAACGTATTATCCAGTATTGATGTTAAAGAAAAAAATGGAGAATATAACAGTAGTACAATGATAATTATAACAATAAAAAATAATTATAACAATCAAGAACGATAATGATAATGATAATAATAATAATAAAATTTTATTTCATCCGTTACTACTTTTATGTTGTAATTTCATGTACTGACAAGTTCCATGACTTTGGAGATTTGCTCTTCAGTTTGGTACTACGAAACTAGACGTGTAAATAAATAAAATAAAATAAAATCTGATAAAATGGTGAACTGTCTGTATAATTGTTAAAAGGCTGTGATAATATTGCAACTACACCAGAACTGAACTATATCTACTGTATGTACTTCGAAGACGAAGTGGCTACCACTGCTTTGAAGCAATATGTACTCTATTCTAGCTCAGGGGTCACATGTTTGTTGTAACAACTGGATTTTATTTTAGCGCAAAAATATACCTGAATGACCTGACGATTTCACACGTGCGATACACAACCCGGCATAATGTCACATCAGTATCCGTAGGTAATTTAGAGCTCAAACCCTCTCCATTGGATGCTTCTGTGCCACATTGAGGGGACCAGCCACTGTACTGAGATGCTGAGTCAGATCCACGGACAGTATAAAATAAAGAAGTCGTACAGACAAGAAAAGAGCTCTACCACACTTTTAACAAACTGGTTTTTGACTAATTTCCTAGCCCACATAACCACCCCACTCCATTAAATACACATAATGCTAAATAGGAGGCTTGTTTAGGAATTTCTGACGGGCTATAGAATACGAAAACAAATATTACAGTACAGAATCTTTATTAGATTCGACACATACATTTACAAACAGAAAATAACTCTTTCTTTATTGCTGCTTCGTGTAGTTTTAACTTGTGCATGTGTTATTACGTGGAAGCAGCAATGCCAAATCGCTTTTGCGGCATTCTGCGAAACAGGCAATTACATCATTGGCACATACATGCAGATGTCATTTGGAATCCGAAAAAAGACTGCGACAGAATCTTATAGTTGGGAACGCAATCGATCGTGTGTTTGACCCTGTGTAAGACTCCTTAAGTGTTTTAAACAATAACACAATATTTACAATGAACTTCTTTGTACTCTGCGCCAATACCTTAAGTGTAGAATCAATTAATGAATACCCTATGGAGCAGCTGCTGTGTGATCGTAACTCAGCACTGTACGGCCATCTCAGCAGAGTACCACCAACTTGGGTCTTTATAGAAGAAAGGGAGGCTTGACAGCCACAACCAATCAGTCTTCTGTGGTTCTAAAAAGTGTCAACATGGATTCTTCCAGAGTATTAAACGTCCCTAAACTATCAGGGAGAAAGATGAGGCCAACCGACGAAAGCTTTGATTTGTGTTAATTGCTGAAGGATCTGGACAGTCTTGTTACTAACATTGATAACATAAATTACACCGAAAATGAGAAGCTCCTTAGAAAGAAGAATTTAAACTTACTTGCGCCCATTACATATCCGTTTTGCGATAAGATAATGCTAGTTAAAATCTGTGATCAAGTGGACTTGCAGGAGCGATTAGACAAGGGACATTTAGTAATTTTAAAGAAAGAGATGTGTGGGTCTTTTAATTGTTATTTACGTAATAAATTACCCAATTTCTTCACTGTTAGACATGTTATCAAGGCAAAGCTGCCGTTTCGCATACGTGGGAATGCAAAGCGACAGCAAGAGGAATATTATAAAAAATCGGCAAGGAAGCACAGCATTTCAGAGTAATATAGAAATCCTGTAACTATACCATATAAAGTGAGTGCAATACCCGAAGTTAAATTGGACATTCAAGTGGAAGAGCCGCCTGCAGTATTGGAGCAGATCCATGTGGACGACTATTAACTTTTGGATTTTGTTGCGACTATTAATAAACTGTCTGACTACCTAACACCAAACCACGGCCTGTGCATGGGAGGAGATTGCCAGGGAAACAGCAATGTGATTGTGGACAATTGTTGGGATTCGTCATTTCAGGTGGTTGTGCTCTAACTGTAAACATATATAACAATATCACAAACCCAGGAAAGATCAAACCATCTTACACATTTTATAAAGAGTCCAGACATGTGACTAGAGGAAACTTTTACGTCTTCCTTGGCTGAAGAACATGGTATCGCCAGGCTTGAGTCGACATTATACAGGTGCATAATGTATCCCGTGTTTGATCCAGTGTATTAAACACCTGGAAACAGTGTTTACAATGTGTTCCATTCTACTTTGTGTCAACTGATTCCATGTGGCATCAATTGCCGAATAACTTACAGAACAACTGCTGTGTGGTGTTTAACAACTTTTTGCGGCTTATCTGCTGAGGTAATAAGAATATACAAAAATTTATTTGTGTACAAGTAATTCTTCAGACACTTAAGTCCAAGGAAAGCTTATAAATTATGTGTATATACAATTTTAATTATCTACCTGTAAACTACTTACACCAAGTCCAACAAAGACGATAAAAGTGTTGAGAAGTGCTATATTAAAGGAGGAGAAGAATATTTGTCTTAATCCATAACGCTGTTCTCCACAATATCATCATATATAGATATTGCCAAATTATAACTGGTTGTTACGAGCACTACATTCCATAAGTATTAAGGAAAAGTATTAATGTATTGAACAGATTTAAACCATTCCCAATTAACGAAATTTAATTTTTGAATGCAGTTAATGTATCATGTGCCTGAAAAAGGAAAGTGAAAATGGAAGAGATCGAAGTCAAAAAACGAAAACTAGTGTATGTGGCTAAATAAATTACCATAAGGAAGAATATTTACTGCAATTGGAAAAGAAGAAGTTATTGCAGGTGTGCAAGCAAGTTTTACTTATGGCTTTAAACACAGTGTATGTATAAATCTGGCTACGAGTGGGTAATGCAAGATATTGCCGTTTACAGTAAGCAGGAGTGGTAAGTGGCCGTATGTTGGAGTACTGGGGGGGGGGGGGGGTAATGAAGGATTGGAACGCGTTGACAATATTAAATGACATACGAAAAAAATTTGTTAATAAATTTCATAGCCATTTCGATGTGCTTAAAAAGAACTGTTATATTCTATTTAACTGTGAGGCTTGGATGTTAGGCACCTGGTAACAAAACAACCATCTGCAAAGACTGAAACCAACTGAATAACAACAAATAATCGACACTCATTTGCAAAAACTGTAAACTTTTAATTCTAGGCAGAAATTGCTCAAGAAAGTGAAGTAGAAGAATTGCCAATGTACATCCAGGAAGATGGGGGAGGCTTTAAACAACTTGTTGTGCGGGAGATAAGAGGCAAAATTAAAATCGCTAAATGCTATCGCCTAGAAGAACTCCATTAAGGAGTAGAGCTAATTGTTTAAGCCATAAAACAGTTATTTTACGAGAAGAAAATGAGAATTCGAGAATACTCCTTTATTTTTGTAATATTAATAGCTGGAGGAGGAAACAGTTGATTCAGATGTAGATTTAAATTATTACTTAAAAATAACGCTAGGTTTTGTTTTCTGTGCGCAGATGTGCATGCAAGAGTTGTAGCTGCGAGAGCCAGTTCGACAGTGCCACTTGCTGTCAGACGCCGTCGATACACACCGTGGCTGTGCGGTGTCGTGTGAGCGCTCGCCGGAGTGACGGCTGACAGCAGCAGCACTGCCAAGCTGGCTCTCGCATTTGCATACACGTGTGCTGCTCTGACTACGATACACGGCTCGCCTACTCCCGTCTTGCGCTCGGCGAAGGCCGTTGCAGTTCTGTACGCCAGTGTGAGAAATCATTCTATAACCTGTTTCCGAGCAGAGAGCGCAATTTACTTTCACATTTTCTATGCTGTGCTTAAAACTATCCAGACAGTAATGTGAATCTACACTGTTCACTGTAGCCACACAGAATTTCAGTGTAGGACTGTAAGTTAACAATATTGGCGAACGAATTACCATTAAAAGCTGTTATTCCAATGTTTTAAACTCTCCAAAAGCGTTCGTTATGTTACTTGGTGAGTAATGTCTTGATACCTGCATATTCTACCAATACTCCGACGTATGGCTACCTACGATCGCTATTTTTACTAAATGTTAATATCTTGATGTATTTAGGGCAATATGCAAACCCTTCTCCCGCATATATTTTGCAACAGATTCTTCATTTTCCTCCCAATGTCGTTTTTATATTTTCATCTCACTTGCAACCTACGTCCTCCATTATTTTCTGCATGTATTACACTCTCAGTCTTCCCTTACAGTATGTATCCTCTACAGGTCGCTCTAGTACCGTGGAAGTTATTCCCTGATGTCTTAATAGGTGACCAGTGATCCCATCTTCTTGTCAGTGTTTTCCATGTACACATTTCTCGCCTTTATTGCGGAAAACTTCCTCATTCCTAGTCTTATCAGTCCACCTAATTTTCAACATTCTTCTGTAGTACGACATCTCAAATGCTTCGACTCTCTTCTGTTCCAGTTTTCCCGCAGTCCATATTTTACTACCGTACAACGATATGCTCCAGACACACATTCTCAGAAATTTCTTCCTCAAATTCAGGTCTATGTTTGATACTAGCAGTCATCTCTTGGCAGGAACACCCTTTTTTCCAGCGCCCATCGGCTTTATATGCCCTCCTGGGTCCGCCCATTAATGGTTATTTTGCTGCCTAACTTAATCTACTTCGTGATCACCAATCCTGATTTTAAGTTTCTCGCTGTTCTGATCTCTGCTACTTTTTATTGCTTTCCTCTCTTTCATTTACTCTCAACACATATTCTGTACTCATTACAATATACATTCAGTTCAGCTGACCCTGTAATTCTCAGCTTTCACTGAGGATAGCAATGTTGAAACGTCCTCTTAGAAAAATGGGTGAATTACTGTGTTGGTAAAGCCCTTACGTTATTTGATTTTCAAACGGCTGAGCAAAATTGAACGTACTCAGACATTTCTCTCTTTACTTATTCTGATCATCACTAAATTGACACGCAATATTTTTAGCGCAACGCAATCTGACTTTCAATAATCCCTACAAAAGAATGGCCCTGACTAACAATAACCTATACCTTTCATCAATCACTTACATCACAAAAATCTTCGTTACTCGAACTACTGCAATACAGCGAGCGCCAATACTGCCAGCTAAATAAAAGATTCTAACTACTGAAAGCACTAACTACTGATAGGCATAGTTAGCAAATGAAAGATTTTGATAAAGATAAAACAATGTATTTACCTTAATAGTGTTCAAAAGTCATTATATATCAGGTCATGACATCCAGTCTTCGCTCTCAAAACTCCGCCATCTCACTCCTCACATCCACCACTGCTGCCGGCTCATCTCCAACTGCGCAACGCTACGCGATGTTCACATCCAACTGCCCAATACTACAATAGCGAATATTCCAACAATGCCAACCAGCCACAGACTGCACACAGTAATTTTCATACAGAGCGCTACGTGGCGTTACCAATATAAAAACCTAAACAGCCTACTTACAATGCCATCAGCGAATCTTTTTGATATCCTTTCACCTTTCATTTTAATTCCGCTCTTGAACTTTTATTTTATTTCTCATATTGCTTCTTCGATGTGCAGACTAAACAGTAAAGGGGACAGACTACATCATTGGCTCACGCGCTTTTTAATCCGAGCACTTCGTTCTTGGTCTCCCACTCTTATTGTTCTCTCTTGGTTATTGCACGTATCGTATATTACCCGTCGTTCGCTATAGTTAACCCCTGTTTTGCTCAGAATATAGAACATCTTGCACCACAACAAAAATGGTACAAATGGCTCTGAGCACTATGGGACTTAAGATCTATGGTCATCAGTCCCCTAGAACTTAGAACTACTTAAGAGAGAACTTCTAGTGTATCTCTTCATTCCTTAGTATTTCCATATCTCATTTCATTGCACATTTTTTGCAAAAACAGACATAATGTCTTATGGGGCAACAGCAATCAGTGAATTTTATAATGTTACTTAAAAACCGTCTTGATTGCAAATATTTTTATTCATATGACCGGTTTCGGTTCATTCAGAACCATCTTCAGATCTGTAAAAATAATGATACTAATTTACTATTTCACGGAAGCAAATCTTTTTCATCCTATCTAATCAACATCAAATGTACCAGAGCGTACCTGATATTTCAGTTACAGGAGTAACCCGTCCAAATCCAGCAGTTTTCACATGCTACGTCACATAAAATTGGTTGGCAGAGTGCACGTCATTTATATTAATTATAACACTATTACCGACAGGTGGCGTCTGGTACATTTGTTACATTCCATTTGCACATACTATATTCCGTAGATCTTTTTTTATTAATTAAAAATATGTAGATGTCAAGGTTAAAATCTGTACTTGTTAGCATTAATAAAAAACAGTAAAATTATCATTTTTATACGATCTAAAAAACATAGGGCGATTCATATATCTATGGTGCTGGTGTGAACTTGTTTTCCTCTACGGTCTGCTTCCGTGTTTCCCGCCGTTTCGGTGTCGTGCCGCGGTCCGCTCAGCCGTCTGCTGTCCATCGCCGGGGGCAAGAGGGCCGCACAGGAGGGCCCCGTCAACGACGCCAGGCGCTGCACGCGTCTTCCGGCTTCTCCACCGGGCACCATCTCTGACCCCTCGGCCTGGATCTCCACACGCAACAGTTGTCATCTTAGTAGGTCGTCATAAATGCTAAAATAGGCGTTATGATTGAATTCGCTTTGCTCGTTGAGGATTAAATCCGGATCTTTATTTTTGTGGGTGTATATTTCAATTTCTTCCAAAATGTTAAGAAACCGTCCGTTATGGGCTCTATGCAGGATGTCTAAATTGTGTTCAATGTTCGTGACTGAGTGCTTTGTCGCAGCCATATGCGCCCCAAAAGCTGTTTTGTTTTGAGAGTAGGTGTGCTCCCTGAATCTGGTTTCCAAGTTCCTACCAGTCTGCCCTATATATTGTTTACAGCAGTCATTACATTTGATCTTATATACACCTGAATCCTGAACTGTATTCCTACTATTACATATTCTATGCCGGAGCTTCAATTTTAACGTGTTATTTGTTCGGAACCCTATTTAACGTCGGATTTACGAAAGCATCTTTCAATTTTATCTGTAATTCTTCCATTGTAAGTGAGAGCTACATATTTTTCCTTGTTGTTCCTCTTAACTGCTACTTGACTTCCTTTTATTTGTTACATTTGTCTCTTCTTTATCTTCCTATCAATATTCATCACCTGCTTACATGTACACTCCTGGAAAGGGAAAAAAGAATACATTGACACCGGTGTGTCAGACCCACCATACTTGCTCCGGACACTGCGAGAGGGCTGTACAAGCAATGATCACACGCACGGCACAGCGGACACACCAGGAACCGCGGTGTTGGCCGTCGAATGGCGCTAGCTGCGCAGCATTTGTGCACCGCCGCCGTCAGTGTCATCCAGTTTGCCGTGGCACACGGAGCTCCATCGCAGTCTTTAACACTGGTAGCATGCCGCGACAGCGTGGACGTGAACCGTATGTGCAGTTGACGGACTTTGAGCGAGGGCGTATAGTGGGCATGCGGGAGGCCGGGTGGACGTACCGCCGAATTGCTCAACACGTGGGACGTCAGGTCTCCACAGTACATCGATGTTGTTGCCAGTGGTCGGCGGAAGGTGCACGTGCCCGTCGACTTGGGACCGGACCGCAGCGACGCACGGATGCACGCCAAGACCGTAGGATCCTACGCAGTGCCGTAGGGGACCGCACCGCCACTTCCCAGCAAATTAGGGACACTGTTGCTCCTGGGGTATCGGCGAGGACCATTCGCAATCGTCTCCATGAAGCTGGGCTACGGTCCCGCACACCGTTAGGCCGTCTTCCGCTCACGCCCCAACATCGTGCAGCCCGCCTCCAGTGGTGTCGCGACAGGCGTGAATGGAGGGACGAATGGAGACGTGTCGTCTTCAGCGATGAGAGTCGCTTCTGCCTTGGTGCCAATGATGGTCGTATGCGTGTTTGGCGCCGTGCAGGTGAGCGCCACAATCAGGACTGCATACGACTGAGGCACACAGGGCCAACACCCGGCATCATGGTGTGGGGAGCGATCTCCTACACTGGCCGTACACCTCTGGTGATCGTCGAGGGGACACTGAATAGTGCACGGTACATCCAAACTGTCATCGAACCCATCGTTTACCATTCCTAGACCGGCAAGGGAACTTGCTGTTACAACAGGACAATGCACGTCCGCATGTATCCCGTGCCACCCAACGTGCTCTAGAAGGTGTAAGTCAACTACCCTGGCCAGCAAGATCTCCGGATCTGTCCCCCATTGAGCATGTTTGGGACTGGATGAAGCGTCGTCTCACGCGGTCTGCACGTCCAGCACGAACGCTGGTCCAACTGAGGCGCCAGGTGGAAATGGCATGGCAAGCCGTTCCACAGGACTACGTCCAGCATCTCTACGATCGTCTCCATGGGAGAATAGCAGCCTGCATTGCTGCGAAAGGTGGATATACACTGTACTAGTGCCGACATTGTGCATGCTCTGTTGCCTGTGTCTATGTGCCTGTGGTTCTATCAGTGTGATCATGTGATGTATCTGACCCCAGGAATGTGTCAATAAAGTTTCCCCTTCCTGGGACAATGAATTCACGGTGTTCTTATTTCAGTTTCCAGGAGTGTATATCCGTTCGCTACGGCCACTTGTTTTAAAACACTTAACTCCTTTTCTACTTCCTGTTGGCATAGTGGCAATCTTAGTAGCCTGTATACCATCGAAGTAAAATTTGCCCATTTGTATTGCGGTGGGTGACAATAGCTCTCATTGATAACGAGATCTGTACACGTAGGTTTTCTGAATATGCTAAATTCATGCTTGCCATCTTTCTTTATTAGTGTTAAATCTAAGTAATCTATACGGTTCTTTTCTTCAAATTCCACGGTGAATCTAATTTTCGGGTGTTGAGAGCTCATTTTTTGTGCTAGGTTTTCGATATCATTTTTATCTCCTTTGTATAATAAAATGGAGTCGTCAACATATCTCCTGTAATATACCATTTTCTCAGCGATATTGGGATTTTAATCAAAGAATTTGTTTTCTAAGTGATTTAAAAATATGTCAGCCAGCGTCCCAGCTAAACTGTTCCCCATTGCCAGCCCGTCTTCCTGTTGATAAATTTTACCATTGAAAGTAAAGTAATTGAACGACAAGACTTGTTCCAACATTTCCACTACTTCAATCACTTCCCCCAGTGCCAATTTACCATGAGTGAGGAGATTGTCCTTAATGATCTCAATCGTTTCTTTTACGGGAATGTTTGTGTACAGATTGCTGATATCCAATGAAGCTAATGACGCATTCTGAGGTAAAGTACGTCTTTAATTTGCTCGGCAAATTCGTAACTGTTGCTAATGTTGAAAGTCCAACGATATGTATATGCCGCCTTCAATTTGTTATTTAGCTCTTTATTTAATTTATAACTTGGGCTGCTGGTGTTATTAACGATTGGGCGAATCGATTTTTCAACTTTATGGAGCTTTATTTGTGACCGCAATTCGGGGATTCGAGGATTCATTACTTTCAGTTTAAACTTTTCCTCCTCTGTGAATAGAAACATACTGTTATCTATTTGTTTCCTTATTTCTGTTTGAAATTTCTTGGTTGCATCTTTCTTGACTTCTACTATTCCATTTTCCATGAAGAACTTTTCAGTTTTCTGTATATAGTCTGTATCATGTATTATAACCATAGTGCCGCCCTTATCTGCCTTTGTGACGATAGCCTTATGTGATTCTAATTTCTTATTCAAGCCCTTAAGAGTTAGTAGTTCGTTTCTGTTCTTGTGAGCAGACTGCATTTCATCTATAATCGACTTCTTTACTTTAACTGCCGTGTTGGTCTGTTCGTATCTATTAATTTTTGCGATATCACATGCAATTTTCACTTCTGCAACAGTCTTTTTTATTGTATTTGAGTTAATTGCGGGTTTTAGGTTATATTGCAGTCCTTTATTTAAAACGTTCTGCTCATCTTTTGTTAATTCTATCTCTGTTAAGTTAAAGATTCTATCACAAAAAGTATGCGACTTTATATACGCCGTTTCGTTATCAATATTAAAATCTACACCTAGGTTAAAAAGTATCTTCCGATGTCTGTTTAGAGTTAATTCTTGCTCCCTTTCAATTCTATTTTCAATCTCTCTGCTTACGTATGTGAACTGTAATGGAGATAAAAGGTCACCTATAATCAAGTGAAGATTAAAAGATTCTCTATTTAACTTGTCTTTCATTTTATATGCTTCTCGAATTTGAGTTTTAACCCATAATACTTCACTTTTACGTTTACTACTTGTGCTATGTTTGACATATTCCTGATTTTTACTTTTGCGTAATTAGGAGTTAAATTTTATTTTCAAGTTTTCTTTCGTAATGTATCCCGAAGCCTGATGTGGCACAAACTTTGCAAAAAAAGACATAATGTCTTATGGGGCAACAGCAATCAGTGAATTTTATAATGTTACTTAAAAACCGTCTTGATTGCAAATATTTTTATTCATATGACCGGTTTCGGTTCATTCAGAACCATCTTCAGATCTGTAAATATAATGATACTAATTTACTATTTCTTAACATTTCGGAAGAAATTGAAATATACACCCACAAAAATAAAGATCCGGATTTAATCCTCAACGAGCAAAGCGAATTCAATCATAACGCCTATTTTAGCATTTATGACGACCTACTAAGATGACAACTGTTGCGTGTGGAGATCCAGGCCGAGGGGTCAGAGATGGTGCCCGGTGGAGAAGCCGGGAGACGCGTGCAGTGCCTGGCGTCGTTGACGGGGCCCTCCTGTGCGGCCCTCTTGCCCGCGGCGATGGACATCAGACGACTGAGCGGACCACGGCACAACACCGAAATGGCGGGAAATACGGAAGCAGACCGTAGAGGAAAACAAGTTCACACCATCACCATAGATATATAAATCGCCCTATGTTTTTTAGATCGTATAAAAATGATAATTTTACTATTTTTTATTAATGCTGACAAGTACAGTTTTTATCCTTGACATCTACATATTTTTAATTAATAAAAAAAGATCTACGGAATATAGTATGTGCAAATGGAATGTAACAAATGTACCAGACGCCACCTGTCGGTAATAGTGTTATAATTAATATAAATGACGTGCACTCTGCCAACCAATTTTATGTGACGTAGCATGTGAAAACTGCTGGATTTGGACGGGTTACTCCTGTAACTGAAATATCAGGTACGCTCTGGTACATTTGATGTTGATTAGATAGGATGAAAAAGATTTGCTTCCGTGAAATAGTAAATTAGTATCATTATTTTTACAAATCTGAAGATGGTTCTGAATGAACCGAAACCGGTCATATGAATAAAAATATTTGCAATCAAGACGGTTTTTAAGTAAAACAATAATCATTGCACATTGTTTCTTCCTGTCTAGTCTCTTACGCTTCAGCCTATCCTTCATCATTATTAAATCGTGGTATGAGTGTATATCTGCTCCTGGGTTCGCCTTACAATCCAGTATCTGATTTCGGAATCTCTGCCTGACCATGATAATTTATCCCTTATCTCCTGCATAGTGCTGTCCATATTATTGCAGAATTTCTGTGTAGAACTTTAAGAAATGTGTTATTCGATGGGTTTTAAATTCTGCAAAAAATCGTTGTTAAGCTGCTATCATATGTGGAGCACGTGACTGACGTGTCTGACGTATTTCTTTTTAACGGCTCGCTTATTAATGATGGGAGGGACTGGAAATCGATTAATCATTCAAAGCTGCCACAGAATCAAGAATTTCATTTATTATTATTGTTATTAGTGGTTTTACGAGAAGGAGCGAAGAAAACAGCTCGTTCTGGCTGGCTGCCTTTCCAGCAAGTATTTGTGCCGCAAAAATTAAACTGCGAGCGACTACGTCCGAATAGTCTGGTTGGCTAACTCTCTACAGGTGTGCGTTGATCTCTCTCTCTCTCTCTCTCTCTCTCTCTCTCCCTCTGTCTGTCTGTCTCTCTCTCCCTCTCTCTCTCTCTCTCTCTCTCTCTCTCTCTCTGTCTGTCTGTCTCTCTCCCCCCCACCCTTTCTTCTGTGTGTGTGCATGTGTGTGAACTTGATACAGCTGAGCTGAGTGTGGCCATCTGCGACGTCCAAAGTAGCGGGTGATCAAACAGTCAGTATAAAATTGAAAACTTAATAAACCACGGAATAATGTAAATAGAGAGGTAAAAATTGACATACATGCTTGGAATGACATGGGGTTTAATTAGAACCAAGAAAAAACAAAATTCACAAAATATCCGACAGATGGCGCTGGAGAGCAAAACGTCAGTGACTGCTCATGACAATCGTGTATAAAAGGAGCTGTAATGAGAGAATCAGATGCGCCAGCAGTTGCAGCATGTTGACGTTACCTGAAAAGGCGCTTTTAGTGAAGCTGTATTATCAGATCCTATCGCTATAGGAAGGGGATTCAACGGGTAAAGGACCGTTGAGAAATGCAGCAGTGGCGAGAATGACTTCGAAGTTCGAAGCCACGGGTTATTTAGACGATAGACTCCGTAGTGGCCTACCGAGCACAAGGCGTAATGCTGCTGAGACAGTTCAGAAAGAAATGGAGACTGTAGCGGGTTCGTCTACGCACGGGGAAGTCAGCGCTCGTGCAATCGCACGTCGCACCTGCATTGCATACACTACTGTTTGGTTGGCACTTAGGCGTACCCTCCGATGCTATCAGTACAAAATCCATCGGCATCATGAACTGTTACCTGGCGATTTAGTGAAGCGGAGGGCATTTGTGGTGTGGGCGTTTCAAAAGGTGGCGCAAGATTACGATTGGTTGAGTAACGTGTTGTTACAAAAAAAAAAAAAAAAAAAAAAAAAAAAAAAGTATTACTAGACCCGTCAAAGATCTCTCGCGCCCGTCTATTGGTGATGATCATGTGCTCGGCCGCCACTTTCGTCATGCTTGGCCTCCCAGGTCCCCAGACCTCAGTCCGTACAATTGTTAGCCTTGGGGTTACCTGAAGTCGCAAGTGTATCGTGATCTGCCGACTTCTCTAGGGATGCTGAAAGACAACGCCAATGCCTCACCATAAGTCAGGACATGCTCTACAGTGCTGTTCACAACATTATTCCTGGACTACTGCTGTTGTTGAGAAATGATGGAGGACATATTGAGCATTTCCTGTAAAGAACATCATCTTTGCTTTGTCTTACTTTGTTATGCTTATTATTGCTATTCTGATCAGATGAAGCGCCATCTGTCAGACATGTTTTTGAACTTTGTATTTTTTTGGTTCTGATAAAACCCCATGTCATTCCAAGCATGTGTGTCAATTTGTACCTCTCTATCTACATTATTCCGTGATTTATTCAGTTTTCAAATTTAGACTGACTTTTTGATCACCCAATAGTTCTGTATCTTATTACTTTCACAGGAGTGGATTCCTGTACTACTACCGGAACAATCTGCAACAACTCTCTCTGGTTAGGCGCTGTATACTATTGTTCGCACTGTAGTAACGGTCGGGGGCGCGCTGTCCCTCTCCCTCCCTCTGTCTCTTTCTGTCTCTCCCTATACTTGGAATTTCCGCAGACTGTCGATCCTAACGTCTGTAGGTGGTGTGTATATTTGAGTGGTGTCTACTCTGCATGCATTTATACTAATTACAGAATGGGGAAAGAAAAGGAAGAGATGGGTGACAATTCTTGACTTCCAGCAGCACAGGGAATTATGGCGATGCAGTGGCGTAAGCTGACAATTTGTGCCGCACCAGAACTCGAATGCGGGGTTTATCGCTTCTCATGAGCGGTTGCCTTACCCGGACAGGGTCCCTGACCTGCTCAAATTTCCATCCTACCGCACGCTGCAATGAAGTTTCACGCGCCCATTAATCTCCTACTCGCAAATTACTGATTCCTTTAAGAGACCGGGCGATATTAGTGCACTCACACTGACACATTCTTGAAGGAACCGTCGCGTTCTTCCAGAAATGTACATATGTGAATGGTGTCTATTTTATCGGAAGTCTATTTTTATGGAAGTCACAAATCCCGCTTGTCCCCTTCCTTTCTTTCCCTATTTTCTATTCCATACAAATGTATGTACCAGCCACGTCATCAAGAATGTCAGACATGTCTTACAGAACAGACACCACTCAAGTAATACGCTTCCTTGACGTTTGTTTCAGTGCAGATGCACCATTATCGTGCGAACTCATAGGGAATTGGATTTGGGAGTAGAGGTTAATAGACGAGGGACGCTCCAGTACTGCGAGCGATGAAGAGGAAATCTGAGTCGATCAGGGACCGTGTCCGGATGTCCGAAGTGTTTAAGGCAACCGCTCATGAGAAGCGTTAAATTGGGGTTCGGGTGCTGGTTCAGTACAAATTTTCGACATTCACCACTGCGTTACTAAAATGCGCTGTGTGGCTGGAAGTCACGAATTTCATATAAATGTACGTAGATGAACCGACATGCAGATCTCGACATGTTCGGGTAGTAACATGCTTGCCGAAACACAGGCCACGTTCTAGACGCGCCACAGATGTGCGGTTCTTGAGTGATCGAAACGTCTAAAATTTGGGTTGTGCGCTTTTCGTAGCAGCAAACTTGATAGGAGTTTAACAAACCACTAAGCATGTGTGGCGTTGGTTGCACTGTTGTATTTCTTTGCTCTCAATACTTCGCATTATGTTCGACTTAAGCGATTTATAACGTGCGTAATTGTTTTTGTTTCGTTTTGCTCCCTTTTGGGTGGGTGGGGGGGGGGGGTATTTCCCATTGTTCGAACACAGTATATATACCGAAATCTCAAGAACGACTCTCCCGTCTTTAGAAGACTATACTGTTGAGTAGGTTTCCGCGGAATCAAACATTGTAACGCTTATGTATAATACTTGTGGTGGAGCTGCGTTGTCAGTGTTGGCATACATCATCTTAATTAAAAATATAATTGCATTGGTGAGCGTGTGCTGTGTTAAGTTCTGGCGTAAACAGTTTGCTTCGGTAATCCTGTAAAGATTTGTAGGTGGGGTATAATAATCGCTATTTATTCATGAGCTCGTTATTCCAAAAGACTGTTCCGATTCCAACATTTTTCGCCGTTTCGCCAACATATGACTACTGACCTTTGCAAATCACAGTAAAATGCTGGTATCTCCCTGCGTTTAAGGCAATCTGTATGCCTTGCTTGAGCATTCACAATAACTCCTTTCTCCCCATAAACGTTGTTGATTGTAAATAGGACAGTTTTTAGTATTTTTTGACAGGACAGCGAAAAAGAAACGTTAATATATTCTCACACAAACAATTATTGATTCTTGCAATTAAATTTACGTACAGAAAATAACTCTGACATAATTTTTATTTTTTTACTTTTAATATATTCAGCTTAATTTTTAACTTAAAATTTAAATCTGTATCTGAACCAGTTATTTCCTCCTTCAGCCAGTATTATTAGAAATGAAAAGAAGAAATATTGTTGATTTATAATACACATCTCATTTTCTTCCTGTAAAATAAGTTTTATGGCTTCAACAATTATATTTCTTCCTGCAATTCTTCTAGTCCAGCACTTTCGAAGATATCCTGTGTAACAATATGTTTATAACCTTCCCCATCTTCCTGGGTTTACGTTGGCAACTCTTCAGCTTCACATTCTTCCGAAATTTATGCATAATGCTTAAGGTTTGCAGTCTTTCCATATCAATGTCCATTAAATGTTGTTATTCCACCAGTCTCCCTCTATAATTTTTACCACCCACGCTCCCCTCCAGAACTAAATTGCTGAACTCTTGACGTCTCAGAATGTGTCCTGCCAACTGATCCCTTCTTCTAGTCAGTTTGTGCCACAAATTTCTTTTCTTACCAATTCTGTTCAGCATATCCTCGTTAGTTACATGATCTACCCATGTAATCTTCGGCATTCCTCTGTAGCAACACATTCCGAAAGATTCTATTTTCTTCTTGCCTAAATTGTTTATCTTCCATGTTTCATTTCCATACATGGCTGCACTCCATACTTCAATCTATACTAATTAATAATAAATTTCTGTTCTTCAGAAACGCTTTTCTTGCCATTGCCAGTCTACATTTTAAGTCCTCTCTACCTCGACCGTGATCAGTTGTTTTGCTGCCCAAAAAACAAAACTCATCTACTTGTTTAAGTGTCTCATTTCTTATCTAATTCCATCAGTATCACCTAATTTAATTCACATACATTCCATTACCCTCGTTTTCCTTTTGTTGATGTTCATTTTATATCCTCCTTTCAAGACTGTCCGTTCCTTTCAGCTGTTCTTCCACGTCCTCTGCTGTCTGTGACAGAATTACAATATCATCGGCAAACCTCAAAGTTTTACTTCTTCTCCCTGGACTTTAATACATACTCCAAATTTTTCTTTTGTTTCCTTTACTGCTTGCTCAAAATATAGAGGGGAGCAGATGGCCGGATGCGATGCTGGTGACGTCAGAATTCCTGGAAAATCACACCAGAACTGTCCTTACACCATGCAAATTGGCATGGCATTGGTTGGTAGCATGATGTGGCTTTGGTGTTAAGAAAGTGCTGATGCTACGTCAGCAGGGGCATCCCTTGTTCTAATGCACTCTTCCATCCTACTGTGAGGTCCATTCATAGTTCGTCCACGCTGTCGATGAAGTCTTTGACATGGTCCATGTATATATCGTCTGGACGTGCCGTTTTCTTGTTTTTTCCTCCTATGATTGCTTGCCTGAGTTGAGTAGTAGTTGTCGATTTAAAGATACGAGGGGTGTCCAGAGAGTAAGTTCCGATCGGTTGCGAAATGGAAACGACTATGAATATACGACAAAACTTTGCACGGATGTGTTGGGCAGTGTCTCTAGTATGAGCCTAGATAGCATCACGTCGCTCTTCTCATTTCTGAGCTCACAGTGAGCGCGTAAAGATGTCTAGAAAATAGTGTCTGCCGCGAAGTACGAGGGCCTGGTGAGAAATTTCGCCACAAGGTATATAGCCAACATTACATAACTGTAGTGCGGTTTATTCTTCAAGACAATTCTCAACCGCATTCTGCAGGGGCAATGAAGATGCTACTGCATCGATTTCAACTGGAAATTTTTTGATTACGCGCAATACAGCCCGTATTTGTCTCCCTCTGAGTTTCATCTCTGCTCACATGAAGTATGTTGCTTCGATTTCATATGCATTGCCATTTCTATGTTTACTCATTATTTCCAAGAATTGTGTTTCCTATTTCTTCATGGGCATTTCTCCTGTTGTGAGTGAGACTCTCTTCCTCACTGCTATGAATGAATGTAATTGTTCATCCATTGCTAATTTTCTTGCGTCTTTCTTGAAATATTCCGTTCTTTTCCTGCAATATAGATTTGTATTTTTTTCTGCATACGTGATGAAATCTGTTTATGGTCAGTCTGTTTTTGCTACGTATATGAACTGTGAGTTCCTTTGCTTTGCTTGCAGTATTCTAGTTCCTACCATTTCCGCCGTAGTCTTCTCCTTCTGATTTTCGTGGCTCTGTTTACTACTTCTGTGGATAATTTTACAATATCTTCCAATTTGCTTTCCTCTATTAGTACCATTGTTTTTTATGTTATCTTTGTTTAGCTCAGTTACATCCCGTTGCACTTTCTAGGAGCATATATTTAGTCAAGTTGCTTGTTTTCTCGGTTGTGGTGCTTCCATGTGGAAACTTGTCGTTTTGGTGATGTGATTCCTTATGTTGTGGGATGCTGCGTGGATAATAATCCTTCTTGTTTGCTCAGCTTTTAGTTGTTCCTTCTGCTAAATTTACCGTGCTGATTCTCATACGTATTTTGTAGGTTAGTGTTTCCTTTTTGCTTGCTAGTTTGAAACCTTCCTCTTGTAATGTTTCTAGCAGTATGTGTACTTTGCCGGTCGGCTTATCGGTTCTACAGTTTAGATCTCCGGCTAGTATAATTTTTTCTTGAGTTTCACTTTCGCTGACACTTGATACCGTACCTGTTATGTCTTCAACAGTACGCTTGGCTGTATTTAAATGTCTATTGCCGTTATTGCGATAGTTTTAACTATTCCCATACTTTTCCCTTTCATAATTCTTTACGATTTTGTACGTTTTGGCAGATTAATGGACCGAATGAGAACACTGCCGGCCATTATTTTGCAACCCTAGAAAGAACAGTAAATAACGAAATGTTATGTATTATGTGTGTACACTATTGTAGGAAGAATACCTCTGGCAGCGGCCACTGCACTAGTGACCAGTGCTGCGACGGACCGAGAGAGGTAGTGCTGTGGTTAGCACACTGGACTCGCATTCGGGAGGACGACGTTTAAACCCGCGTCCGGTCATCCTGAATTAGGTTTTCCGTTATTTCCCTAAATTACTTCAGGCAAATGCCGGGATGGTTCCTTTGAAAGGGCACGTTCGACTTCCTTGTCCATCCTTCCCTAATCCGATGGGATCGACGATCTCGCTGTTTGGCCCCCTCCCCCAAATTAACCAACAAACCAATCTGGCAGCAACAATAGCTCTAATTCGAGTTTAACTCGACTTGGATGACACATGCGGGTATGTCGTTCCATCTATGTGTGTAGCAGAGATCTGCTGCTACAGAAGAATGTTGAAAATTCGGTGAACTGACAAGGAATGAGGAAGTTCTCCACAGAATGGTGAAGAAAGTAAGATACGGAGAACACTGACAATAAGAAGGAAGAGGATGATAGGACATGTGAGGGAATAACCTCCATGGTAGTACAGGGAGTTGTACAGGGTAAAAACTATATTGGGGACAGAAATGGCAACAAACGTGGCCGAGCGGTTCTCGGCGCTACAGTCTGGAACAGCGCGACCGCTACGGCCGCAGGTTCGAATCCTGCCTCGGGCATGGATGTGTGTGACGACCTAAGGTTAGTTAGGTTTAAGTAGTTCTAAGTTCTAGGGAACTGATGACCTCAGAAGCTAAGTCCCATAGTGCTCAGAGCCATTTTTGAACATTCAACAAAGTAGTTGAGGACGTTGGGCGTAAGAGCTTCTATGAGATGAAGGGGTTGGTGCAGGTGAAGAATACGTAGCGGGTTCCGTAAAACCAGTGGGAAGACTTGAAACGTCCCCTTAGAAAAATTATACATTACTGTGCTTAAACTGACACACAATATTTTTAGCGCAACGCAATCTGACTTTCAATAATCCCTACAAAAGAATGGCCCTGACTAACAATAACCTATACCTTTCACAAATCACTTACCTCACCAAAAATCTTCGTTACTCGAACTACTGCAATACAGCGAGCGCCACTACTGCCAGCTAAATAAAAGATTGAAACTACGGAAGTCACTAACTACCGATAGGCACAGTTAGCAAATGAAAGATTTTAATAGAGAACAAACAATTTATTTACCTTAATAGTCATTATATATATATATATATATATATATATATATATATATATATATATATATATATATATATATACTCCTGGAAATGGAAAAAAGAACACATTGACACCGTTGTGTCAGACCCACCGATCACACGCACGGCACAGCGGACACACAAGGAACCGCGGTGTTGGCCGTCGAATGGCCCTAGCTGCGCAGCATTTGTGCACCGCCGCCGTCAGTGTCAGCCAGTTTGCCGTGGCATACTGAGCTCCATCGCAGTCTTTAACACTAGTAGCATGCCGCGACAGCGTGGACGTGAACCGTATGTGCAGTTGACGGACTTTGAGCGAGGGCGTATAGTGGGCATGCGGGAGGCCGGGTGGACGTACCGCCGAATTGCTCAACACGTGGGGCGTGAGGTCTCCACAGTACATCGATATTGTCGCCAGTGGTCGGCGGAAGGTGCACGTGCCCGTCGACCTGGGACCTGACCGCAGCGACGCAAGGATGCACGCCAAGACCGTAGGATCATACGCAGTGGCGTAGGGGACCGCACCGCCACTTCCCAGCAAATTAGGGACACTGTTGCTCCTGGGGTATCGGCGAGGACCATTCGCAACCGTCTCCATGAAGCTGAGCTACGGTCCCGCACACCGTTAGGCCGTCTTCCGCTCACGCCCCAACATCGTGCAGCCCGCCTCCAGTGGTGTCGCGACAGGCGTGAATGGAGGGACGAATGGAGACGTGTCGTCTTCAGCGATGAGAGTCGCTTCTGCCTTGGTGCCAATGATGGTCGTATGCGTGTTTGGCGCCGTGCAGGTGAGCGCCACAATCAGGACTGTATACGACCGAGGCACACAGGGCTAACACCCGGCATCATGGTGTGGGGAGCGATCTCCTACACTGGCCGTACACCTCTGGTGATCGTCGAGGGGACACTGAATAGTGCACGGTACATCCAAACCGTCATCGAACCCATCGTTCTACCATTCCTAGACCGGCAAGGGTACTTGCTGTTCCAACAGGACAATGCACGTCCGCATGTATCCCGTGCCACCCAACGTGCTCTAGAAGGTGTAAGTCAACTACCCTGGCGAGCAAGATCTCCGGATCTGCCCCCATTGAGCATGTTTGGGACTGGATGAAGCGTCGTCTCACGCGGTCTGCACGTCCAGCACGAACGCTGGTCCAACTGAGGCGCCAGGTGGAAACGGCATGGCAAGCCGTTCCACAGGATTACATCCAGCATCTCTACGATCGTCTCCATGGGAGAATAGCAGCCTGCATTGCTGCGAAAGGTGGATATACACTGTACTAGTGCCGACATTGTGCATGCTCTGTTGCCTGTGTCTATGTTCCTGTGGTTCTGTCAGTGTGATCATGTGATGTATCTGACCCCAGGAATGTGTCAATAAAGTTTCCCCTTCCTGGGACAATGAATTCACGGTGTTCTTATTTCAATTTCCAGGAGTGTATATATATATCAGTTCATGACTTCCATTCTTACAAATTTCAAAACTCCACCATCTCTCTCCCCTCGTCCACCACTGCTGGCGGCTCACCTCCAACGCGCTGTTAACATCCAGCCGCCCAGCACTACAATGGCGAGTATTACAGCAATGCCAACCAGCCACTGACTGCACACAGCACAGTCAGTGATTTTTCATACAGAGCGCTATGTGGCGTTACCATTAAAAAAACCTAAACAGCCTACTTACAGACTGATGACGTAAAAAAGAAAAGAACGTATTACCCAGCCAGGTGCTGAGCCAGTATGACGACGAATGCAGTCTATTAATGTTCATTCTTCTTGGCGCCTCCGCACACGGATGTCGTGAACAAAACCACGACCCGCCTGAAGAGACCACGTCGTAGCAGTACCGCGTCCAGAGTTGATGCTGACTACATCTCCGTCCCATATTGTGCACGCGACAACCCCTTTACACTTGCGCCTGCAAAATGATAACTAGTAATGGACTTCTTCTGTGTCAGACAGCACCATTGGTCTGCTACCAGCCAGACTAGGGAATTATCGTCCCACGCATAGGCTGCTGTTACCACCACAACACACAGCTGCGTTTGGAGTGGTTCCGTGACGAAGAATCAAAGACTACTGATGAAGACGTCGCGTTGTGTTCAGTGATGAATCGTGGTTCTGCACTATCCCAAATGACAATCGTCGGCGAGTATGCCGGCGATATGGATAAAAGTCTCATTCTTATGATTTTTGGGGAGGCACAGATGAATTACTCCTGGAGTCGTGCCACGGGGAGCCATTAGATATGACTTTAGACCACGGCTGGTAGGTACTGAGGGAACTCTGACAGCAGAACAGTACGTCACGGACATCCTGCATCCTCATGTATTGCCTCTCACGCGAAGCAATTTTGGTGCCATTTTTCAACAGGACAATGCTCGCCCACACACACAGCATACGTCTCTATGAATTATCTGGATGTTGGTGTGATACTGAGGTGCTCCTCCGCGACCGTCAATATTCCCACATTTGTCTCGTGTAGAACATGTGTGGCACCAGACCGGACAGCGCCCAAGTGACAGTACCCAGGGAAACCGTTACAACAGTTATGTGCCAGTTTGGCACAGAAGAGGCTACAGCATCTTCATGAAACTCTTCCCAACCGAATCAGGACATGCATCCAGGTCGGAAGGAGTTCAATGTTATGCTGATAATTGGAATCATACCACCAAGTTCTTTCTAAATTTAGCTCGAATTTTCTATCGTTGAAATAACATCACGTAGCCTCTCAAAATGTGAATTTTTAATTCGTTTCCTCCAGCCCTCGGGGTACTTTTTTTTGCCACCTTATATACAGGCCGGTTATGATTGATCTTTCAATCGTCGCATTTTTAGATCGGCACTGCCAACAAACGTTCGTGAAGTTACCCTACAAAGTCAACGCTTCCCTGTGTGGTGTGGCTTCTCGGCACAGTTCACGGTTGGTCCATTTCTCTTTGAGCAACTCGGACTCCAAGGACAAAGGACATGCAGCGTGAACGACACACGTTACCGTGGTCTGCTTCGCCAAAGTGTGATCCCTGCTCTACGGGAGAGAGGTGCTTTGGACTCAGCTGTTTTTGACCGATCGTTCTTAATTAAGTGGTCACCTAGGTCATCAGATCTGAATCTGTGTGATTTGTGGATGTGGAGTTACCTGAAGGCCAGGATTTATCAATAGGAGGCGACACACGTTGAAGGCTGAAGATGAGATTAGCGAGGGAGGCAGCCAACATTCCACCTGAGATGTTTTGGGCAACAATAGAGCAATCTCTGGTGCGATTAAGGCTCTAAGCACCATGAGACTTAACATATGAGGTCATCAGTCCCCTAGACTTAAAACTACTTACACCTAACTAACGTAAGGAATCTAAGGACATCACACACATCCATGCCCGAGGCAGGATTCGAACCTGCGACCGCAGCAGCAGCGCAGTTCCGGACTGAAGCGCCTAGAACCGCTCGGTCACAACGGCCCGCCCCTGCTGCTTTTTCAGGCTGTCGCGTATGCAGATGGTCGTCACATTGAGGAACATTTGTAACCTGAAATACAAACATCAACCTCAGTTAACAAATGTTACCATCTCATGTGAAAATTAAAATGTGTTTTTTTTTCAATAATTTATTCGTCATTTATATTCCATATGTGCTTAGAAATATTTGCACAATGTTTCATTGTCCTACAACGATTCGTTTTTCATGAGGCCCTCTAAAATAGCGAATGTAGATGGCGTTCATCCTATTTACTAAGTTGGTCTCGCTGAATTGCTACCATCTGCATACAGAAGCATGTGGCACGCATCTTTACAATTTCACTTATGTATTATGCCATCTCCATACTGTAACAATTTCAGTGAGCAGCAGTGTATTTCATTTATTGCCTAGCTGTTGCTATAACTGATATTAGGGCATATATTCAGGATGTTAATTCGCAACAACTTTTTTACATTTCTGTAGATTCCAATATCAAATTACATACGAGGTGCGACAATAAAGTAAAGAGACAAATTTTCCTTGCAAGATGTGGCAACCCTGAAAGCGTGTGTAGGCATACTGTCTTTGACCTTGGTCTATAAACTGCTTCTAGTCCAAACGGCACATTGATGCAACTGCTCAGTCGTGAGTTGTGCTGTAATAACATGTGTTTGTGTCTTGTCACGGAAATGGAGCCGCATGTTATTGCGCAACGGTATGCCATTTCTTTTTGCATTAAATTGGATGAAAAAGCGACGGCAACTTACGGTAAGCTTCAGAAGGCTTTTGGAGAGGAGGTTATGTCAAGAGCTCAAGTTTTTCATTAGCATAAAATGTTTCGTGAAGGTAGAACGAATATTGAAGATGAAGACCGCAGTGGACGACCATCAACCCCACGGACGGATGTCAACTTGGCCAGGGTGCGTGAACTCGTGCTATCTGATCTAAGATTATCCGTGAAAATGATTGCAGAAGAACTGAAGATCAATCGAGAAACGGTTCGTCTAATAATAACTGAAGATCTTGGTATGAGAAAGATTTGTGCAAACATCCCCAAAAATCTCACACCACAACAGCGAGAAACACGGAAAAATGTGGCCGCCTATCTGTTAGAGCAAACGGAAATCAATCCAGAATTGTTGAGCTGTGTTATCACTGCTGATGAAAGTTGGTCTTCTCAGCACGATCCAGAGACAACACGCCAAACTTCGCAATGGTGCTCAAAGGAATCACCCAGCTCGCATGTCAAAGTCAGACTTGATATGGATGCTTGTGTGCTTCTTTGATTCCAAGGGAATTGTTAATAAAGATTGGGTACCAGATGGACAAACAGGTAGCCAGTATTATTACTAAGAAATTTTAGAAAGACTTCGTAAAAGAGTTCTTCGAGTCAGTGCCAGCATTGCTGATAACTGGATTCTGCATCACGATAATGCGCCACCCCATACTGCTCTGTCAGTACAGCAATTTTTAAATGGCTCTGAGCACTATGGCACTCAACTTCTGAGATCATTAGTCCCCTAGAACTCAGAACTAGTTAAACCTAACTAACCTAAGGACATCACACACATCCATTCCCGAGGCAGGATTCGAACCTGCGACCGTAGCGGTCTCGCGGTTCCAGACTGCAGCGCCTAGAACCGCATGGCCACTGGCCACTTCGGCCGGCAGCAATTTCTAACCTCAAAAAAAAAAAAAAAAAAAAAAAAAAAAATTCAGTACTACCACAGCCACGTTGTTCACCAGATATGGCTCCGTGCGACTTTTTTCTATTTCCAAGAGTCAAAACGACGGTCAAGGGACACCACATTCAAACAACACAAAATGTGCAAAAAGCTGTGACGAGGGTCTTGGAGGATATTACAGAAGATGAGTTCCAGAAATGTTACCTTCAATGGCAGAAGCGCGGGAAAAAGAGTGTACAGTCAGAAAGGAACTACTTTGAAGGAGACAACACTAAAACTGACTAACACGGTAAGCAACGTTTTTTTTTTTTTTTTTTTTCACATGAGTCTCACATGAGTCGCACCTCGTAGATTTGCAATCTCAGAACACAGCAGTAGCTGCTCCTTCTAAAATCGTCTTCCTCAAGGAGTTATAATCTTAGGTGTGGAGGCAGTAATTCTAACTGTAGCATCGAGATTGGGAGGGACAGGACAAGCAGAAATTGGTATGGAGAGAGGAGGCAACGATGGAAGGATTGAGAGACGGAACTGGAGTCTACAGGGGATCCGAGCAACGTGGCGCCGAATTCTACTGTCTGCCTGGAGAAGGAACATCGCCCAGTGATAGAAACCCGAAACGTGCGCCATCCGCCCGCCTTTCTCCGCCCTGGCTTCTTACGACACTCTCCGCCCTCATTGCGAAAGCAGAGGGCCAACACCGCTCACGTTCCGGTTTCATTTCTAAAATACGCACGTGTCTAATCACGCTGGCATATCGCAGCTTCCGGCCTCAGGCTGGTGTCCGAGCGGAATCTCTCGCGTACTACCACGTGTCAGATAACAAAACAGCAGAATTAAGCGCTTCGTATGCAGAAAGGAAACAGGCAAGAGTATAACAAGCAGTTATAGGGATGGACAAAAGTATGAACACACCAATAACACAACACATCACGATGCCTCATATGGTATAAGGAAACTGTTGGCCTTCAAAATAGTTTCCATTCGTCCAGGAATAGATAAATACAGGCTTTATATGGTTTTCTAGGTAGTCTTATACCATTCTTTTTGGAAAACAATGGCAAGTTTAGGTAACCATATTACAGGTGGACAGCGATCACGCCCTCTTCTCTCCAAAGTAGACCAAAGAGGCTCAAAATAGTGAACCCTGGTGAGTACAGTGGCCAGTGGAGATGAGAAAACTCAACATCATTCTCGCAAAACGACTGCTGGACGATGCGCGCTGTGCGATCAGGCCCGCATCTCGTGGTCGTGCGGTAGCCTTCTCGCTTCCCGCGCCCGGGTTCCCGGGTTCGATTCCCGGCGGAGTCAGGGATTTTCTCTGCCTCGTGATGGCTGGGTGACGTGTGCTGTCCTTAGGTTAGTTAGGTTTAAGTAGTTCTAAGTTCTAAGGGACTGATGACCATAGATGTTAAGTCCCATAGTGCTCAGAGCCATTTGAACCATTTTTGAGCGATCAGGGGTCCTGTCACCTTGGAACACAGCGTCACCACTGAGAAACAAACACTCTACCATGGGATGCACCCGATCACCCAAAATGGTCACATGCGATAAGTGTTAATATTATGAATTACACTACTGGACATTAAAATTGCTACACCACGAAGATGACGTGCTACAGACGCGAAATTTAGCCGACAGGAAGGAGATGCTGTGATATGCAAATGATTAGCTTTTCAGACCATTCACACAAGGATGACGCCGGTGGCGACACCTGCAACGTGCTGACATGAGGAAAGTTTCGAACTAATTTCTCATACACAGTCAGCAGTTGACCGGCGTTGCCTGGTGAAACGTTGTTGTGATGCCTCGTGTACGGAGGAGAATAGCGTACCATCATATTTCCGACTTTGATAGAGGTCGGATGGTAGCCTATCGCGATTGCGGTTTATCGTATCGTGACATTGCTGCTCGCGTTGAACGAGATCCAATGACTGTTAGCAGAATATGGAATCCGAGGGTTCAGGAGGGTAATACGGAACGCCATGCTCGGTCCCAATGGCATCGTATCACTAGCAGTCGAGATGACAGGCATCTTGTCCGCATGGCTGTAACGGATCGTGCAGCCACGTCTTGATCCCTGAGTCAACAGATGGGAACGTTTGCAAGACAACAATCATCTGCACGAACAGTTCGACGACGTTTGCAGTAGCGTGGACTATCAGCTCGGAGACGACGGCAGCCGTTCCCCTCGACCCTGCATCACAGACAGGAGCGCCTGCGATGGTGTACTCAACGACGAACCTGGGTGCACTAATGGCAAAACGTAATTTTTTCGGATGAATCCAGATTCTGTTTACAGTATCATGATGGTCGCATCCGTATTTGGCGATATCGCGGTGAACGCACATTGGAAGCGTGTATTCGTCATCGCCATGCTGGCGTATCACCCGGCATGATGGTATGGGGTGCCATTGGTTACACGTCTCGGTCACCTCTTGTTCGCATTGACGGCACTTTGAACAATGGATGTTACATTTCAGATGTGTTACGACCCGTGGCTCTACCCTTCATTTGATCTCATCGAAGACCTACATTTCAGCAGGCTAATGCACGACCGCATGTTGCAGGTTGTGTACTGGCCTTTCTGGATACAGAAAATGATCGACTGCGTCGCTGGACAGCACATTCTCCACATCTCTCACCAACTGAAAACGTCTGCTCAATGGTGGCTGAGCAACTGGCTCGTCACAATACGCCAGTCATACTCTTGATGAACTGTGGCATCGTGTTGAAGCTACAGGGGCAGCTGTACCACGCCATCCAAGATCTGTTTGGCTCAATGCCCCGGCGTATCGAGGCCGTTATTACGGCCAGAGGTGGTTCTTCTGGGTACTGATTTCTCAGGGTCTATGTACCCAAATTGCGTGAAAATGTAATCACATGTCAGTTGTAGTATAATATATTTGTCCAATGAATACCCGTTGATCATCTGCATTTCTTCTTGGTGTAGCAATTTTAATGGTCGGTAGTGAAGTAACAGTCAGATATTTGAAGGACTAATTGATGTTTTGGAAGATGAGAGTTGCTAAATAAAAACACAATATCGATTTCCTACTCATCTCTTTAGCTGGTTGTGTACCCAGTCCACACGCGTAGCACTTATCTAGAAGAGGAGAGGAGCGACTAGCGCAAAGTTCCAGATCGCTAGAATTTGCGCCAATGTCCTGGATTAATTTCTAGACCTCTCCATAACATTTGGTGGAGTGAAGGAAGGTATGGGACACTTGATAGTGGTTTGAGTGTCAAAAGGGGGCGTCCAGATTTGTGACTCGTTAGAGATATTTGACTGGAGCAGGCTATGTGCCGGTAACCAGTTTAATTCTGCCCTTTCTCTCTCAGAAACATGTACGACTCTATATTGAAAATACACTCATCACACTTACGTATGTACAATATTCCGTCACACTTAAGGAACAACATCGCTCCTTCACCTGCGCAGAAGTTCCAGCTCCTGAAGCTCGACTACTGCCAGATAATCCAGCACAGGCTGAACACCGAAGATTCCAGACCTTACGAAATGCATATAAATGCTTGTATACATTAAGTCTACAATATACACCTGATAAAGGGGTAAAGGTGTCAGATAGATTATATAATGGTAAGACAGAGATTTACGAACCAGGTTTTAAATTGTAAGACATTTCCAGGGGCAGATGTGGCCTCTGACCACAATCTATTGGTTATGACCTGTACATTAAAACTGAAGAAACTGCAAAAAGGTGGGAATTTAAGGAGATGGGACCTGGATAAACTGAAAGAACAAGAGGTTGTACAGAGTTTCAGTGAGAGCATAAAGGAACAATTGACAGTAATGAGGGAAAGAAATACAGTAGAAGGAGAATGGGTAGCTTTGAGGGATGAAGTAGTGAAGGCAGCAGAGGATCAAGTAGGTAAAAAGACGAGGGCTAGTAGAAATCCTTGGGTAACAGAAGAAATATTGAATTTAATTGATGAAAGGAGAAAATGTAAAAATGCAATAAATGAAGCAGGCAAAAAGGAATACAAACGACTCAAAAATGAGATCGACAGGAAGTGCAAAATGGCTAAGCAGGGATGGCTAGAGGACAAATGTAAGGATGTAGAGGTTTACCTCACTAGGGGTAAGATAGATACTGCCTACAGGAAAATTAAAGAGACCTTTGGAGAAAAGAGAGCCATTTGTATGAACATCAAGAGCTCAGATGGAAACCCAGTTCTAAGCAAAGAAGGGAAAGCACAAAGGTGGAAGGAGTATATAGAGGGTCTATGCAAGGGCGATGTACTTGAGGACAATATTATGGAAATGGAAGAGGATGTAGATGAAGATGACATAGGAGATACGATACTGCGTGAAGAGTTTGACAGAACACTGAAAGACCTGAGTCGAAACAAGGCCATCGGAGTAGACAACATTCTATTGGAACTACTGACAGCCACGGGAGAGCCAGTCCTGACAAACTCTACAGGTGTTGACAGATGTGAAAATTACAGAACAATCAGTTTAAGAAGCCAGAGCTGCAAAATACTAACACGAATTGTTTACAGACGAATGGAAAAACTAGTAGAAGCCGACCTCGGGGAAGATCAGTTTGGATTCCGTAGAAATGTTGGAACACGTGAGGCAATACTGACCTTACGACTTATCTTAGAAGAAAGATTAAGAAAAGGCAAACCTACGTTTCTAGCATTTGTAGACTTAGAGAAAGCTTTTGACAATGTTGACTGGAATACTCTCCTTCAAATTCTAAAGGTGGCAGGGGTAAAATACAGGGAGCGAAAGGCTATTTACAATTTGTACAGAAACCAGATGGCAGTTATAAGAGTCGAGGGACATGAAAGGGAAGCAGTGGTTGGGAAGGTAGTAAGACAGGGTTGTAGCCTCTCCCCGATGTTATTCAATCTGTATATTGATCAAGCAGTAAAGGAAACAAAAGAAAAATTCGGAGTAGGTATTAAAATCCATGGAGAAGAAATAAAAACTTTGAGGTTTGCCGACGACATTGTCATTCTGTCAGAGACAGCAAGGGACTTGGAAGAGCAGTTGAACGGAATGGACAGTGTCTTGAAAGGAGGATATAAGATGAACATCAACAAAAGAAAAACGAGGATCTACATCTACATCTACATCCGTACTCCGCAAGCCACCTGACGGTGTGTGGCGGAGGGTACCCTGAGTACCTCTATCGGTTCTCCCTTCTATTCCAGTCTCGTATTGTACGTGGAAAGGAGGATTGTCGGTATGCTTCTGTGTGGGCTCTAATCTCTCTGATTTTATCCTCATGGTCTCTTCGCGAGATATACGTAGGAAGGAGCAATATACTGCTTGACTCTTCGGTGAAGGTATGTTCTAGAAACTTTAACAAAAGCCCGTACCGAGCTACTGAGCGTCTCTCCTGCAGAGTCTTCCACTGGAGTTTATCTATCATCTCCGTAACGCTTTCGCAATTACTAAATGATCCTGTAACGAACCGCGCTGCTCTCCGTTGGATCTTCTCTATCTCTCCTATCAACCCTACCTGGTGCGGATCCCACACTGCTGAGCAGTATTCAAGCATTGGGCGAACAAGCGTACTGTAACCTACTTCCTTTGCTGTCGGATTGCATTTCCTTAGGATTCTTCCAATGAATCTCAGTCTGGCATCTGCTTTACCGACGATCAACTTTATATGATCATTCCATTTTAAATCACTCCTAATGCGTACTCCCTGATAATTTATGGAATTAACTGCTTCCAGTTGCTCACCTGCTATTTTGTAGCTAAATGATAAGGGACCTATCTTTCTATGTATTCGCATCACATTACACTTGTCTACATTGAGATGCAATTGCCATTCCGTGCACCATGCGTCAATTCGCTGCAGATCCTCCTGAATTTCAGTACAATTTTCCATTGTTGCAACCTCTCGATACATCACAGCATCATCTGCAAAAAGCCTCAGTGAACTTTCGATGTCATCCACCAGGTCATTTATGTATATTGTGAATAGCAACGGTCCTATGACACTCCCCTGCGCACACCTGAAATCACTCTTACTTCGGAAGACTTCTCTCCATTGAGAATGACATGCAGCGTTCTGTTATCTAGGAACTCCTCAATCCAATCACACAATCGATCTGATAGTCCGTATGATCTTACTTTGTTCATTAAACGACTGTGGGGAACTGTGTCAAACGCCTTGCGGAAGTCAAGAAACACGGGATCTACCTGTGAACCCGTGTCTAAGGCCCTTTGAGTCTCGTGGACGAATAGCGCGAGCTGGGTTTCACACGAGCGTCTTTTTCGAAACACATGCTGATTCCTACAGAGTAGATTTCTAGTCTTCAGGAAAGACATTATACTCGAACATAATACGTGTTCCAAAATTCTACAACTGATCGACGTTAGAGATATAGGTCTATAGTTCTGCACATCTGTTCGACGTCCCTTCTTGTAAACGGGGTGACCTGTGCCCTTTTCCAATCCTTTGGAACGCTTCGCTCTTCTAGAGACCTACGGTACACCGCTGCAAGAAGGGGAGAAGTTCCTTCGCGTACTCTGTGTAAAATCGAACTGGTATCCCATCAGGACCAGCGGCCTTTCCTCTTTTGAGCGATTTTAATTGTTTCTCTATCCCTCTGTCGTCTACTTCGATATCTACCATTTTGTCAACTGTGCGACAATCTAGAGAAGGAAGCACAGTGCAGTCTTCCTCTGTGAAACAGCTTTGGAAGAAGACATTTAGTAATTCGGCCTTTAGTCTGTCATCCTCTGTTTCAGTACCATTTTGGTCACAGAGTGTCTGGACATTTTGTTTTGATCCACCTACCGCTTTGACATAGGACCAAAATTTCTTAGGATTTTCTGCCAAGTCAGTACATAGAACTTTACTTTCGAATTCATTGTAAGCCTCTCGCATAGCCCTCCTCACACTACATTTCGCTTCGCGTAATTTTTGTTTGTCTGCAAGGCTTTGGCTATGTTTATGTTTGCTGTGAAGTTCCCTTTGCTTCCGCAGCAGTTTTCTAACTCGGTTGTTGTACCACGGTGGCTCTTTCCCATCTCTTACGATCTTGCTTGGCACATACTCATCTAACGCATATTGTACCATGGGTTTGAACTTTGTCCACTGATCCTCAACACTATCTGCACTTGAGACAAAACTTTTGTGTTGAGCCGTCAGGTACTCTGTAATCTGCTTTTTGTCACTTTTGCTAAACAGAAAAATCTTCCTACCTTTTTTAATATTTCTATTTACGGCTGAAATCATCGATGCAGTAACCGCTTTATGATCGCTGATTCCCTGTTCTGCATTAACTGATTCAAATAGTTCGGGTCTGTTTGTCACCAGAAGGTCTAATATATTATCGCCACGAGTCGGTTTTCTGTTTAACTGCTCAAGGTAGTTTTCAGATAAAGCACTTAAAAATATTTCACTGGATTCTTTGTCCCTGCCACCCGTTATGAACGTTTGAGTCTCCCAGTCTATATCCGGCAAATTAAAATCTCCACCAACAACTATAACATGGTGGGGAAATCTACTCGAAATATTTTCCAAATTATTCTTCAGGTGCTGAGCCACAACAGCTGCTGAGCCCGGGGGCCTATAGAGACATCCAATTACCATGTCTGAGCCTGCTTTAACCGTAACCTTCACCCAAATCATTTCACAATTCGAATCTCCGTCAATTTCCTTCGATACTATTGCACTTCTTATCACTATAAACACGCCTTCCCCTTCACTGTCCAGCCTATCTCTGCGGTATACATTCCAATCAGAGTTTAGGATTTCATTACTGTTTACGTCTGGTTTCAGCCAACTTTCTGTTCTACGTCTGGTTTCAGCCAACTTTCTGTTCCTAGTACTATATGGGCGTTGTGACCGTTTATTAATGAGAGCAGTTCTGGGACCTTTCTATAGACGCTCCTGCAGTTTACTATTAGCACATTAATATTGTTATTCCTTGTTGCATTTTGCCTACTCCTGCCTTGCCGCGTCTCAGGAGGCGTCTTGTTGGGCCTAGGGAGGGAATTCTCTAACCTAAAAAAACCCCATGTGCACTCCACACGTACTCCGCTACCCTCGTAGCCGCTTCCGGCGTGTAGTGCACGCCTGACCTATTCAGGGGGACCCTACATTTCTCCACCCGATAGCGGAGGTCGAGAAATTTGCACCCCAGCTCTCCGCAGAATCGTCTGAGCCTCTGGTTTAAGCCTTCCACTCGGCTCCAAACCAGAGGACCGCGATCGGTTCTGGGAACGATACTACAATGGAATGTAGTCGAATTAAGTCGGATGATGCTGAGGGTATTAGATTAGGAAATGAGACACTTAAAGTAGTAAAGGAGTTTTGCTATTTGGGGAGCAAAATAACTGATGATGGTCGAAGTAGAGAGGATATAAAATGTAGACTGGCAATGGCAAGGAAAGCGTTTCTGAAGAAGAGAAATTTGTTAACATCGAGTATAGATTTAAGTGTGAGGAAGTCTTTTCTAAAAGTATTTGTATGGAGTGTAGCCATGTGTGGAAGTGAAACATGGACGATAAATAGTTTGGACAAGAAGAGAACAGAAGCTTTCGAAATGTGGTGCTACAGAAGAATGCTGAAGATTAGATGGGTACATCACGTAACTAATGAGGAAGTATTGAATACGATTGGGGAGAAGAGAAGTTTGTGGCACAACTAGACAAGAAGAAGGGATCTGTTGGTAGGACATGTTCTGAGGCATCAAGGGATCACCAATTTAGTATTGGAGGGCAGCGTCAGGGTAAAAATCGTAGAGGAAGACCAAGAGATGAATACACCAAGCAGATTCAGAAGGATGTACGTTGCGGTAGGTACTGGGAGATGAAGAAGCTTGCAGAGGATAGAGTAGCATGGAGAGCTGCATCAAACCAGTTTCAGGACTGAAGACCACAACAACAACAACAACAACAACCCCTGATAAGCCCAGTTAGGAACTCTTTCTCCATTGCTGGTATCCTCCACTGAAACGAGCTCCTTTTGCTCTAGGCACAAGTCAGTATTCTGTTTCATTTAAGAGAACACCGAAACACTTAATTATGTCATCATCGTAATTTGTCTGTAAATCATTAACAATTATCACCAGGTTTTTCTCGCAGATAGTAAATTAAATGCCAACTTCGTCTTACACTTGCACCTTTTTTCAGTTTTCATTTTGCAGTCAGTTGCAAATACTATTTTTTTCTTCTCTGACTGTTATATGTATTCTGACGCTTCCTCACCTAATTTTTCGTCTTCCTCTCACATCATTTCTCTCACCTCCATAGATGACGGGCCTACAACCCAAACATATAACTTCTATAACTTCCTCATGTTAGATTCAATACTAAATACGTCTTTTAAAATGACTTGCATCTGTAAAATATGAAGACCATCTGGTTCGATGTTAAACTTGTCCTAATATTCCAATCTGCATTTTCCACTGTTATATTTGTACGTACACTCCTCAATAAGTCCACCCCGGCTCACCTCATTTGCTTAAGAGCTCCGAAATGGATCTTTTATCAGTCTATCAAACTCGTCCTACTCAATTTGAAAATATACTACCCACATGTCCTCCTAACGGCCATACCAACCACCCCATCTGTTCTTTCCTCTCTTCCCTGTCGTACCACTACTAGCACATCCTTTCAACTTTACGTGTCACACTTTCCACAATTTCTCCCAAAGAAATTTTAGTCTATATGCATTACCATAATATGAAATTACCGTGATATTTAGTCTTTATTTGTAATCTATATCAAGTCCCTTCTTCTTTCGCCTATCTTTATTTTTTCTTGTGCCTTTGTCGCTCATAGGCGCAGGGTCGGCATGGTTATTATTTTGCATGGGAAATTTAAGGGGTGGCCGAATGCCCTTCCTATCGCCAAGCCGTTACCCCCGGATGGAATATGTGCACCACAAGTTTCAGTGTGCAGTGTTATTCCCATGAAAGTGAGCGAAAGGTTTCGAATTGTTTGCGACTCTATTACTGAGGCTACACTGAGCGCGCTTTTATTTACGTATTTTCTCTCTGAAAAGTTATTGTTATAAGTTAACCTCTTGTGGAGATTGTCTGAAATTATGCCTCAAAAGTATTTATTACATTTCGAGAAGTAGCGATTACTATCAAATATTTTACATATAGTCCGTATACAGAGCTATATACATATATAGACATATATCACAGGGTTTATGAGTTAAATATTGGTCATTAATGATATGTTTAAAGCAAACCTAAAAGTTTTTACTTATTCTACTTGAACTCTGATTACTTCTCGGAATTTTTCTTTGGCGTCCTTTACTCCCCGTTCAATGTACTGATTGGATAATATCGCGAATAAGCTACAGTCCTGTCTCACTCCCTCCTCAACCACTGCTCCCCTTTCATGAACGACGACTCTTATACGAGTAATTGCCATCTGGTTTCTGTACACGTTTTAACAGCCTTGTGCTCCCTGAATGTTAACCCTGTTACCTTCAGATTTCAAAGAGTGTACTCCAGTCAACGTTCTCAGAAGCTTTCTCCAAATCTACAAATACTACAAACGTACTCGAAGGTTTGCCTTTTCTTAACCTATCTTCTAAGAGAAGTCGTAGGTCATTATTGGCACAAGTGTTCCTATATTTCTCCGGAACCCAAAATAATCTTTCGCAACCTCGGCTCCCAGCAGTTCTTCCATTCTTCTGTAAAGAATTCATGTTAGTCTTTTGCACCTATGACTTATTACACAGATAGTTCAGTGATATTTACACCTGTTAGCACTTGTTTTCTTTGGAATTGGAATTATTAGATTCTTCTTGAAGTGTGAGTGTGTTCGCCTGTTTCATACATCATGCCCACTAGCCGAAAGTAGTTCTGACGTAATGTCGTCTACTCTCTGGGTTTGTTTTGACTTAGATCTCCCAGTGGTATATGAAATTCATCTCGCAGTATCATACCTTCCATCTCATCTTCATCTACAGCCTCTTCCATTTCTATGACATTACCGTCAAGTTCATTTCTTGCCTTTTATAGACCACCTATACACTCCTTCCACCTTTCATCTTTCCCTTGTTTTATTAGAACTGGTTTTCCAACTGAGGTCTTGCTATTCATAAAGTTGCCGCTCTTTCCTCCAAAGGCCTCCATAACGTTCCTGTTGGCGGTATCTATATTTTCCCTAGTGATATACCTCTATATTCTTACATTTGTCTTCTAGACATTTCTACTTAGCCATTTTGCACTTCCTGTCAATCTCATTTCTTTGACGTTTGCATTCTCTTTCGGCGACTTCATTTGGTGTATTTTTATATTTTCCTTTCGTCAATTAAATTCCATATCCCATATACAAGTATTTCTACTAGACCTTGTCACTTTACTTATTTGTTCCCCTGCTGTCTTCACTACTTCATGTGTCCCACTCGTCTTCTACTGTACTCCTTTCCCCTGTTGCAGTAAATCGTTCCCTAGTGCTCCCTCTGAATCTCTCAACAATCTCTGGTAATTTCAACTTATCCGTGCCCCATCTCTTTAATATCCTACATATCTCTACTATCTTCAGTTTTAATCTTCAGTTCACAAACAATGAACTGTTGTCAGAGTTCACATCTCCCTCTGAGAATATCTAACACCTTAAAATCTGGTTCCGAAATCTCTGTCTTATCATTAAATAATCAATCTGATACCTTCCAGCGGCTCCAGGTCGTTTCCATGTATACAACCTTCTTTCATGATTTTTAAACCAAGCACTGGCGATGTTCAAATTGTGCTCTGTGCAGAATTCTATCAGGCGGCTGCCTCTTTCACTCCTTACTACTTCTTCTTTCTCTTCCTTTTCCTACTGCCGAGAATTCTAATCCCACATCACAACTAAATTTTCGTCTCCTTTATCTATTTGAATATCTCATCATACATTTATCTAATTTCCTCGTCATCTGTGGAGCTAGTTTGCTGCACCTCTTCAGGAACCAAGCGTTTGTCTGGTCTCTCAGCAGATACACTTCCACTGTGGTTCCAACTAAGGAAGCCAACCCCACCGCAGCAACGTCCAACGTCAATGATTCATGGAAAGAGAGGGGGGGGGCATCCAGCTACATAATCCTAACTATAAACAACATGTCGTCGGCATCGCAACACACTAAACGTAAAGCCGAAATCACGTGGATAACGCAAAAAATTCTGTCTCTGTATTCCAAAAGCAAGCACGGACATCTGATTTGTACAGATTCCTTGGCGAACTAGCAACTCCCGAGTGCGGGACCAGTGTACTAACCACAGTCCCATTCCGCTCGGTAACAACGCACATATTAGAACGAAAACTACAACGAAACACACCCATAACAAAGATACAAGGAAAATCAGCCATGCTGTAGCTCATCACAGAACAAACTAATTCAATTTCAACAACAAATTTCACTGTAAACAAGACTGACTAACTACTGAATCTCCTATCAGCGGCCTCCTAGTTGACATTCTCCTGAATCACACAGAAGAACAAATTTTCGACAAAATTTTAAAACCAAGGAGATAAAAGACAAAATATTGGTATCTATATGCATATGATAGAATTTGCTTGATAGATGAATTATTGAACTCAATACACTGAACATCTCATAGCACTGAAAAATAATAGCTTTCACTCAGGATTTGCTGATCACCTAACAGCATAGAAACACTACCCACCTGGACACAGAAACTGATTTAAAATTTTTAAAAGTAGCAACAGTCTATACTAAAAATCAACATTAGCAGAAAATTATCACATCCAACAATTAAAAGCCCGAGAAAAGAAAGTACTAGACGAATACATATCACTGAGCAATCAAACCCTCTTTGCCACAGGGTAGACATTGTTATCAAAAAATTGAACAGAATAGAATATTTATTTATTTATTGTGTATGTGTGTACCCCAAATGTCTGAATTCTGTGATATTCATGTAAAAGTGAGACAAAGGTTTCTAAATATTTGCAAATCGTGTAGGTGAAGTTGGACTGGGATTCCAGCCCGGTATTCACCTAGTGGGATGTGGGAAACCACTTACAAATGCCATCCACTCTGGCTGGCGCAATAACCGTCATCGTCAGTCCGCTGGGAGGCTCGATCAAGAGCCCGCATGTCTCCCCATCCTAGGAGAGACACTTTTTACTCTCCCGTCTCTCTTTCCCTCGCTTTCCTGAGAACAAAGAAATGTACCACTTTGAACCCAAAAAAAAAAAAAAACTGCGCCTCTTTAGGCGTTGGCACCCAACTATACCTATCATAACAGTTGTACCTAAACTAAGAAAGAAGGAAAGGGAAGGGGGGGGGGGAATGTTCAAGTGGCTCTGAGCACTATGGGACTTAACATCTATGGTCATCAGTCCCCTAGAACTTAGAACTACTTAAACCTAACTACTCTAAGGACAGCACTCAATCATCTCGAGGCAGAGAAAATCCCTGACCCCTCCGGCAATCGAACCCGATCGTGGGGGGGGGGGGGGGGGTGTATCATATGTATGTGACAGAGAAGAAGGTTGAAAAAAAAACATAACCTGTGGAGTGAAGTCTATGAAGCCGCCAGTAGCCATGGCGAAATTCTTGAACGTCTTGTTTGAAAATAAAGGGAATACCATTGGGGATGATGGTTTCAAAAATCCGAAAATATACACTCCTGGAAATTGAAATAAGAACACCGTGAATTCATTGTCTCAGGAAGGGGAAACTTGATTGACACATTCCTGGGGTCAGATACATCACATGATCACACTGACAGAACCACAGGCACATAGACACAGGCAACAGAGCATGCACAATGTCGGCACTAGTACAGTGTACATCCACCTTTCGCAGCAATGCAGGCTGCTATTCTCTCATGGAGACGATCGTAGAGATGCTGGATGTAGTCCTGTGGAACGGCTTGCCATGCCATTTCCACCTGGCGCCTCAGTTGGACCAGCGTTCGTGCTGGACGTGAAGACCGTGTGAGACGACGCTTCATCCAGTCCCAAACATGCTCAATGGGGGACAGATCCGGAGATCTTGCTGGCCAGGGTAGTTGACTTACACCTTCTAGAGCACGTTGGGTGGCACGGGATACATGCGGACGTGCATTGTCCTGTTGGAACAGCAAGTTCCCTTGCCGGTCTAGTAGAACGATGGGTTCGATGACGGTTTGGATGTACCGTGCACTATTCAGTGTCCCCTCGACGATCACCAGAGGTGTACAGTCAGTGTAGGAGATCGCTGCCCACACCATGATGCCGGGTGTTGGCCCTGTGTGCCTCGGTCATATGCAGTCCTGATTGTGGCGCTCACCTGCACGGCGCCAACAAGCATACGACCATCATTGGCACTAAGGCAGAAGCGACTCTCATTGCTGAAGATGACACGTCTCCATTCGTCCCTCCATTCACGCCTGTCGCGACACCACTGGAGGCGGGCTGCACGATCTTGGGGCGTGAGCGGAAGATGGCATAACGGTGTGCGGGACCGTAGCCCAGCTTCATGGAGACGGTTGCGAATGGTCCTCGCCGATACCCCAGGAGCAACAGTGTCCCTAATTTGCTGGGAAGTGGCGGTGCGGTCCCCTACGGCACTGCGTAGGATCCTACGATCTTGGTGTGCATCCGTGCGTCGCTGCCAGGTCGACGGGCACGTGCACCTTCCGCCGACCACTGGCGACAACATCGATGTACTATGGAGACCTCACGCCCCACGTGTTGAGCAATTCGGCGGTGCGTCCACCCGGCCTCCCGCATGCCCACTATACGTCCTCGCTCAAAGTCCGTCAACTGCACATACGGTTCACGTCCACGCTGTCGCGGCATGCTACCAGTGTTAAAGACTGCGATGGAGCTCCGTATGCCACGGAAACTGGCTGACACTGACGGCGGTGGTGCACAAATGCTGCGCAGCTAGCGCCATTCGACGGCCAACACCGCGGTTCCTGGTGTGTCCGCTGTGCCGTGCATGTGATCATTGCTTGTACAGCCCTCTCGCAGTGTCCGGAGCAAGTATGGTGGGTCTGACACACTGGTGTCAATATGTTCTTTTTCCATTTCCAGGAGTGTAGATCAGATCAGATCTAATGCTCATTTCAGGGACATTCCGATTGTTGTGTCGACTTCTGTGGGTGTCAGCACGGACACAAACAAGGAAGGAGAGAAGTTGCGATGACCGGTGGCTGGAATCCAAAATAATCTGTGCACAAGATTTTCAAATTAATAGAAGACTTTATTTCTAAAAAAGAAAGAAACATAACGTACCTTCTCGTCATGAATTGCCTTCCTGTGCTTCCTATGTCTCCTACATCCAATTGCATTTACTCTCTATTCCTACTTACAGAACGCAGGGTAAGTGCCGTTTCCTGTTAGTCAGTACTGATGCTCTCAAAGTCTGCGACCGAACTGGGGGCCGACCAGCGCTGGACGGCTGGTTAAACCAACGCTGACAGGGGGTGCTGCAAACTCTCTTCATGGAGGTGAGGCGCTGCCCGCTCTTTCAACTGGCGCGCGGGTCTGCAATTTCTTGATGTACACTACACAATTTTAATTAAAATTGCTACACTACGAAGATGACGTGCTACAGACGAGAAATTTAACCGACAGGAAGAAGATGCAGTGATACGCATATGATTAGCTTTTCAGAGCATTCACACAAGGTTGGCGCCGGTGGCGACACCTAAAACGTGCTGACATGACGAAAGTTTTCAACCAATTTCTCATACACAAACAGCAGCTGACCGGCGTTGCCTGGTGAAACGTTGTTGTGGTGCCTCGTGTAAGGAGGAGAAAAGCGTACCATCACGTTTCCGACGTCGATAAAGGTCGGATTGTAGCCTATGGCGATTACGGTTTATCGTATCGCGACATTGCTGCTGTCGTTGGTGGAGATCCAATGACTGTTGGCAGAATAAGCAATCGGTGGGTTCAGGAGGGTAATACGGAACGCCATGCTCGATCCCAACGGCCTCGTATCACTAGCAGTCCAGATGATAGGCATTTTATCCGCATGGCTGTAACGGATCCTGCAGCCACGTCTCGATCCCTGAGTCGATGGGGACGTTTGGAAGACAACAACCATCTGCACGAACAGTTCTACGACGTTTGCACCAGCAGAGACTATCAGCTCGGAGACCGTGGCTGCGGTTACCCTTGACGCTGGATCACAGACAGGAGCGCTTGCGATGGTTTACTTAATGACGAACCCGGGTGCACGAATGGCAAAACGTCATTTTTTCGGATGAATCCAGGTTCTGTTTACAGCGTCATGATGGTCGCATCCGTGTATGGCGACATTGCGGTGAACGTAAATTGGAAGCGTCTATTCATTATCGACATACTGGCGTATCACCCAGCGTGATGGTCTGGGGTGCCATTGGTTACACCTCTTGTGCGCACTGACGGCAATTTGAACAGTGGACGTTACATTCCAAATGTGTTACGACCCGTGGGTCTACCCTTCGTTCGATCCCTTCGAAACGCTACATTTCAGCAGGATAATGCACGACCGCGTGTTGCAGGTGCTGCAAGGGTCTTTCTGGATACAGAAAACGTTCGACTGCTGCCCTGGCCAGCAAAGTCTCCAGATCTCTCACCAATTGAAAACGTCTGGTCAATGGTGGCCGAGCAAATAGCTCGCCACAATATGCCAGTTACTACTCTTGATGAACTGTGGTATCGTGTTGAAGCTGCATGGGCAACTGTACATGTACACGCCATCCAATCTCTGTTTGAGTCAATGCCCAGGCGTATCAAGGCCGTTATTACGGCCAGAGGTGGTTGTTCTGGGTACTGATTTCTCAGGATCTATGCACCCCGTATTACCGTCCAATACCCACCGATTCCATATTCTGCTAACAGTCATTGGCTCTCGACCAACGCGAGCAGCAATGTCGTCATACGATAAACCTCAATCGCGTTAGGCTACAATCCGACCTTTATCAAAGTCGGAAACTTGATGGTACGCATTTCTGCTCGTAACACGGGGCATCACAACAACGTTTCACCAGGTAACGCCGGTCAACTGCTGTTTGTGTATGAGAAATCGGTTGGAAACTTTCCACACGTCAGGACGTTATAGGTGTCGCCACCAGCGCCAGCCTTGTGTGAATGCTCTGGAAAGCTTATCATTTGCATATCTCAGCATCTTCTTCCTGTCGGTTAAATTTCGCGTCTGTAGCACCTCATCTTCGTGGTGTAGCAATTTTAATGGCCAGTACTGTAACCCCTCTCGCCAGTTGCAAAAAATTATTAACTGCAAAGCCATGGAGCCCGTCCGCAGAATGAGTCTTCGTCTGCGAGTAGTACACGTCATCGGGCATCAACATCACGTGCGCTGTTATAAAGTGGGGAGTGACACGTGTGAGGAGGGCCGAGTTCGCTGTACCAAGCACCAGACGTCTACTGCTGGGTCACAAAAGAAGTGTCCGGAGCTGTTCATCCAATGCAAAGTGGAGGGTCGACAAGGTGAACTCGGTGGATAAGAGAACGATTTGATTGTTTTCCGTTGACGGATCCATACCGCGTTGAGTGTGGAGCAGTGTCAAGAAAAGGGGCGTTCACCTCCCCTCACATACTGCGCCACCTGTACTGCAGGTATTTCTATTCTATCACATTGGGGACTCAGGTCAGTTGCATCTCAGTTGGCAGCGACCACACAGGCGGGAAAGAGGCAGAAAGATAGCTGTATTCCAGAAAAAGAGTATGATATCATAGATGGGCGCTGGGATGTCCGATGACGTCACTGGAGGGACCAACTAGGCAGAGGCATATGCATTAAGCAGTAAGCTGGTACTGCACCTCGGGCAATGATGCAGGGCTGACAAAAAGGATCCGAACTATATTTGGAACGTGGGAAAGACCCACAGTCCCTAAAGCTAGGCGAAGGTTGAGCGACTCGTAGCGGACTTTGAGGATTATCCCCTGGTTAACAAATGAACCCATCACAGTGAACATGCAGCGAGCCAGATCGTGTGGGTATGGAAGAGTTTGCGCCACATGAGTGATTCGCGAAGCTATGTGGGTATTGACATAGCATGTATGTTGCAGGAGGTCAAAGAAATGGAGGCGATTTTCATCGAGGCCACACCTGCCCCCTTGCAGTAGTCGTCTGCAGCTGAGGGCCGCAGTGCGTCGCAGGTCAGCCGGAAAGTCGATACTTAAGGTATCGGTCACGTTGAGCGGATCAACGGTGGTGGCGACGTGAAGCCCAAGCCACATCGATAAGCTGCCGATAGTCGGGAGACGCCAGTAGGGCCACATTCAGCTTCCAAACACACCATCCATGTGACCCCATCTGGCGATCGAGGGCCACGGTCCAGACAAACGCTGCATGGTCAAAAAAAGCGTCAGGCCAATTCTTCAACAGTCGGGTTCCTCACACCATCGAGCGAGAGATATTCATTCAAGCTCATAATTTAAGGATAATGCTGATACATGGTGAAAAACGCTCTGGTGGGCCTTTCGCGGGTTTAAATAACCTCGGGGTATGACCATGCGGTGCGTATGACCTGTGGTCGTCTCAAGGTGGCGCCGGCAGCAGTCCACATACGCAGAGGTGTGTGCATGTCAGAGTACGTGGCAGCGAGTAAGTGTGCAGACTTTTTCAGACTTGCTAATGGTGACTGTGTGTTGAAAATGGCTCAAAGAACACATATTGATGACGTCATGAGGGGTAGAATACTAGGGCGGCTGGCGGCTGGTCAAACACAGCAGGTCGTAGCATGGACCCTCCGTGTGCCACAAAGTGTGATCTCAAGATTATGGCAACGGTTCCATCAGACAGGAAACGTGTCCAGGCACTACAGTACGGGACGTCCACAGTGTACAACACCACAAGAAGACCGATATCACACCATCAGTGCCCGCAGACGGCCGCGGAGTACTGAAGATAGCCTTGCTCGGGGCCTTACCACAGCCACTGGAACAGTTGTCTCCAGACACACAGCCTACGGATGACTGAACAGACATGATTTATTCGCCCGGAGACCTGCAAGGTGCATTCGACTGATCTCTGGTCACAGCAGAGCCCGTAAAGCATGGTGCCAAGAACGCAGTACATGGTCATTGGAACAGTGGTCCCAGGTTATGTTCACGGACGAGTCCAGGTATAGTCTGAACAGTGATTCTCGCCGAGATTTCATCTGGCGTGAACCAGGAACCAGATACCAACCCCTTACTGTCCTCAAAAGGGACCTGTATGAAGGTCATGGTTTTATGGTGTGGGGTGGGATTGTGATTGGTGCACGTACACCCCTGCATGTATTTGACAGAGGAACTGTAACATGCCCTGTGTATCGGGCACCAGTAGGTCCGCCTTTTCAGGGGTGCAGTGGGTCCCACCTTCCTCCTGATGGATGATAACGCACGGCACCACCGAGCTGCCTTCGTGGAGGAGTACCTTGAAACAGAAGATATCAGACGAATGGAGCGGCCTGCCTGTTCTCCAGACCTAAACCCCATCGAGCACGTCTGGGATGCTCGCGGTTGACGTATCGCTGCACGTCTTCAAACCCCTACGACACTTCAGGAGCTCCGACATGACGTATCGCTGCACGTCTTCAAACCCCTACGACACTTCAGGAGCTCCGACAGGCACTGGTGCAAGAAAGGGAAGCTATACCCCAACAACTGCTCGACCACCTGATCCAGAGTATGCCAACCCGGTGTGTGTCCTGTGTGAGTGTGCAGATTGATCATATGCTATATTGATGTAGGGGTACATGCGCAGGAAACAGTGGCCTTTGGTAGCACGTGTTTCGGGAGATTTTCTCAACTTATCACCAAGACCATGTGTCGTGTGTGTTCCCTGTGTGTCTATTCTATTGACACCAGTTTTGATTCCACGTTGTGTGGCACCACACTCTGCAATTATCCTTAATTTATGAGCATGAGTGTAAAAGCGATCAAGGTGTAACGCCAGAAATGCATATCCTCCTATTTCCATCTATTGTACTATAAATTTTTTCCTTATTTTGTTACCTGAAGATATGACAGTTCTGTGTCTTTATATATTGTTATTGTTTTACTATTTGTTTGTATATATATTTATGCATTTATGTCGATGTGTAATTGGTTTGTTTTGTAAATACTATTCGTATTTTTACGCTGGGTCCTGCCTAGGGAAAACTATGCTATCGAACGATTACATCGATAGGTCGTGTGGAGAACCAAAGTGTTTAGGATCTTTGGTAGTGTTAACTCTGCCGCATGGAGCGCGGGCAGAGCGGAGTCTGGCTGGAGTAGGGCGGTGGTGCAGGTGTGTTGTGTGACGCTCCCGCGAATTGCCGCGCTTTCGGGGTTTGGCAGCATGTAATTGCGCTCGACTTGCTATGATAGTTTCTGACACGGTGTCGCGGACGGGAAGCATTAGCCGGCGCACATCAAGAGCCCGTCTGGCCTGGTCACCGTGTCGAGAAGAAGGCGCGCCAACATCCAGCTTCTGCAACAGTGACGGCCGACAATGACTGACTGTCGCCACCTCCCCGATGGACGACTTCAAACCTTCAACCAGCCAACAAGGAAGACTAAAAGCACGTAAAGTCTTAGAACTGTACGGCAGACCTCAGCTTTTCCAACTGTTGCATCACAAAAATACAGCAACTTATCATGAATCTTTGTTGCTCATTGTCCCAATTGCATTACCAAGCAGGGTCCCTTCCTTTTCCGGAATGAACCCGAGTGTCGTTGAAATTCATATGCCAGCATTAAAGTAATATCATTCCATTTCACTGCTTTAATTTCAAAGTTCAGTTAAAGTATTCATAGCTGGCTACAATATTTAGATTACACAAGCAGAAAGTAAGAGTGCGAGTTTTGTTACCATATTTTAGCTTACCTGTGACTGCAGCTCAGCTTGGTACGTACTAAATTTTACTATTGTTAATTGTTCAGAATCATCTAATTCAGGTTCAAAGTTATATCTCTTATTTCTAAATTGCGTAGATTCAAGTAGCTTTTGAAATGATTGTTGAGGTAGCCCAAGACTAACCTTATTTTATTGTATTTCGTAGTGCTTCAGAAACAAAGTTCTCTATTAATTTCAGTCACTAAATTAACTTTCAATTTTCCGGTTTTATTAATTCTTTTGCTAAATTAAGTCAGAGTGTAGCGAAATTTATTACTTCTGATAAACATTCAGTTTTCACACAACACGTGTCAACCTTCAGTTGCCACGCTTTCAGTGCTAATTATATGTGCAATAACATTTCTTTTTCAGTTATTGTAGTAGTTGTCCATAGGACTGGCGACCGTTATTTCCCCCAAATCTCAAATATCTAATTAAAGCCATTTAATTGTTAACGTAACGACTGCGCATTTAATTTCTTTATTAACTTTACCCCTTTTCAAAATTAATTTCCACCAGTTCCATTTGCATTTTTCCTTTTATTTAGATGTAACCCTTTCCTCCCTCTCTACCAACAGATTAACTTCGATGACGATTGCTTTTCCCAAATTTCCATTAGGTACACGCGGTTTAATTTTTACTGTCATTAAGGTCGATAAGTGAGGTGAAGGTTACAAAGGCACTGGAAGAAATGTGGTGTAGTGCGTGGAACCGTGGTGATCACCATGAACGTGTTCCCATATGCCCACAAGATGGAAACGGTCGAGAATTATGGCAAGCTCTGCACAAGGCGAATGGCCTTTTGGGCGGAGGGTGGATTTACAATCACCACACACCACCAATGCATCTTGCGCCTCACGAAAAAAGCTAATACTGCCTCCTCAAAGAAGGCAGAGCGTTCTCGTCGCCTCCCTGATCTTGAAGGAATGCAGACGTTAAAAATTCGGACGCCAAAGAGTTTGAGACCACGCCCCTCGAATACGGAAGATACTGGACGTCGTCGACAGGTAACCCGTCATGGATGAGGATCGCCACGCTGCAGCCGGTGTCTGTCGTGTAGGAGACGAAAGGGATGTACACAAATGGATTAAGAAAACCATCAACATGGACTTCTAAGTCCGCCGCGCGGAATGTGTCGTGACGCATCGACAGTTTACGTGGTGCACGGGTAGCGTTGACATTAATCGTAGCTGGGCAATACGTCTGTTCTGGCACGTCTGCTGTCGAGACATGGGATCCAACGGTGGCATTAGGCCGGGAGAGGTCGCACAAGACGAGCTCTAACGTGCATGGCCATCCGTGCAGGTGTGCTCACATTTAATTTTGTTCCCAACCTTCCATTTCTGATTTAAGCCAAAAATAATATATGCAGCTCAAACTGAAATATTCACAGTATTCATACATAGGCATAATGGAACAGTCCTGAGTTGTGTCCACTATCTTCTAAAATGTTGAATTCCAACCTCCTTCTTCGATAATTCGTAAACATCGTGACTTTTTCACTCAAAGTCGTTTCTTTCATTAAATCTTTTCAGGTTTGCATGCGTCGAACGCATTGCCTTCAATCATCTTTTGGATGTCGTAGTTCTTCTTATTTCCATGCTTGCTAAGAAAAACTGGAGAGGAATTTCGCATTATGCAACACACTGTTTTATAGTTTGGTTTCACCCAGACTAGTTTCTTCTCTTCGTGTGGAATTTTCAGTGACTTTTACTTATTTTCTTCCTAAAAGTTATTGTAACATGTTACTGTCTTGGGTAGTTTCATGAACTATGAAAAGAAATTATTATTGAGGGTCAAATATTTTACATAGTTTGTATACAGTACAATGTTGAAACATACGTCACTGGCTCTGTGCAATATATGTTGTTCTTACGATATGTTGAAAGATTTTGGTTTTATACTAAATTTGGAAATAATATGGATATATAAATTTGCTTATATGCCTTACATGACACTGTTAAATATATATGTCAGTGGCTTAGATACAACACACGTTCTACAGCTTATCATCGAAACGTAATGGTTTTTCCGTGTTTTTTTTTGTTTTTTTTTTCCTTTCCTTGTGTCATGTTATCACACATACTTCCTTTGATGTTATTACACGCAGGTTACGTATAACTTGCCATATATCAGATTTCCTATGGTCACCCTCCAAAGTTAAATTCTTTTCTCCATACTCCAATCCACTAACTGCCTTGTCGTATCTCTCTCTCCCCCTCCCTCCCTCTTCTCACCCTTCCTCACCCCCTCTCTCTCTTCCTCTCTCTCTCTCTCTCTTTCTGTCTTACTCACATGCACACACACACACACACACACACACACACACACACACACACAACACACACACGTCTGTGTGTGTGTGTGTGTGTGTGTGTGTGTGTGTGTGTGTGTGCTTGCGCGAAACATCTCAGACGTCAACAACACTTTAAACCTGCGTACCTCCTCCGAAACATAGTCGAGACGAAAGAAATGAACACGACACAATTATAATAACACGTGAAATGGTGTAAAAAAATTGTGCTTGGCTGTCAAATTATACAAAATACGTATGCAACAACGTCAAAACAAATATGCTTGTTAACATGTCACTACCACACCAAAAACCGTAAATAACACGCTACGTAACGCTTCATATACAGATTCTCAGTCGGAAAAGTAAATAACGTTCGTTGTTTCCAGACGATAAACTGTGGAACGAACGGTATATTTCAAGGTACTTGGATGTACCTATATATACACTGGCGAGCCAAAATATTATGACTATCTGCTTAAAAAAGTTCTTGGTCCATCTTTGGAAAGCAGTATGTCACCAATTATCCGTATCACGGTTTCGACAGCTTGTTGGTAGGTTTGTCACACCAGATTCCGCGCACAGGTCATGTAATTTCCTTAAACAGTGGGCCGCTCATTGTGTACACAGTGATGGCGCCTGATAGCAACCCAAATTGGTTAAAATGGTCTCAGCTCCAGCGAATTTCGTAGCTAAGACATCAATCAACATGAGTACATTATAATACTCCTAAGGCCACTGCAGCCCGGTGCTGACTTTGAAACGTCTACGATTGTTCTACTGGAAGATGGCAAGCCCGGCGGGGTAGACTTCAAGAATGAAGAGGTGCAGTTGGTCCACAACTGTCAGCGTATCTTCGATTACTGCCACAGGTGCCATGCGAGCGCGGCAGGATGTCTCCCACAGCATAATACTGCTCTCATCAGCCTGCGTGCTTGGCCCGGTACACATTTAGAACCGGCGTTTGCGCGGGTGACAGCGCTTATGGAGACGACTACAGATCTGGCGTAGCAAAAACTTGATTCATCCGCCGAGGCTGCACTTTTTCATTGATCCACACCCCACTCTCGACGATCCCGTGGCCGCTGCAGTCGAAACTGACGATGTCGTAGGGGCAACATGGGCGCACGTAGGGTTCGTCTGCTGCAGAGCCCCCATGTTCAACAATGTACGATGAACGGTGTGTTCCGAAGCATTTAAGCGTGCACCAGCATTGTCCTGTCCTGGCAGAGATGCCACAGATCGCCACCTGCCCTGCGTTACAGACTAGTGAAGCCGACAAATCCCACTTTCTGTGAAGAGTAGTGGTCGTCTAAGCTATTATCGCCCAGTGGCAGTTTCATTGTCGCTCTGCCACTTTCCATAGATGCTCGCTACAGTATCACGTGAACATTCGACCATCTACGCCGTTTTCGAGACACTCGTTTACACACTCATGATAATAATAACATCAGCTACGTCAAAGTAGCATGTGTCAGTAGAATTCCCCACTTGCTGACCGTGTGGTCGCTAGAATGATTCCCCATCCGTGTCTGGTACACTTTCCCTACCGTGTCACGTTCCCGTAACACCACCGGGGGATGAACAGTGGTCATAATATAGCATCAGCTGTGTAATGGAATGATGACAATGAAAATTCACATTTGGACGAGCATCAGCTGTGTAATGGACTGACGACAATGAAAATTTGTGCCGTACAGGGGATCGAACCCGGACTTCCCGCTGATCACCACTGGTCGCCTTACCATTTGGCCATCCGAGCAAGACTCATGGATAGACCAGGACTTCCATACGACGCTAATCATGTGTAGACTATCTGTACTCGTACATCCGTTACGAATATTCTCGGACACGGGATACATTTTATTTGAAAGTCGCTCGCCCGGTGTCGGCGGATAACTACGATATTGCAGTGCCTGTGTTATTTAGAATTACGACGCAATGTTCCTTCGGACATGCATCCATGTATAAGAGGGGCGTTTGAAATGTCCGTGAAAGACTAACAACTACTCACGTGTTTGGGTTAAACCTGTTTTAGTTTTCAACATAGTCTCCTTTGAGACTTACACGCTCCGTCCAACGCTGTTCTAATTTCTTGATCCCTTACAAATAATATGATTAGTCCAAGTCTGCAAAATAGCTATTAGTTGCTGCAATCGCCCTCTCGTTTGAGAAAAATCTTTGTCCCGCCAGCCATTTCTTCAAATTGAGGAACAAATAGTAGTCGGAGGAAGCCAAGTCTGGATAGCAGGGGGGATCTGAAACAAGTTGGAGTCCTATTTCCATTAATTTTGCGACCACAACTGCTGAGGTGTGTGGCAGTGCATTGTCGTGATGGAAAAGGACTTTTTTGCGGTCCAAATGCCGGCGTTTTTCTTGCAGCTCGGTTTTCAAACGGTCCAGTAGCGATGAATAGTATGCAACTGTAATATATTTACCCTTTTCGAGGTAGTCGATGAGGATTATCCCTTGTGAATCCCAACAGACAGTCACCATAACCTTTCCGGCCAAAGGACTGGTCTTCGCCTTTGGTCTCAGGAGTATAGTAATGTATCCATGTTTCATGCACAGCGACGAAACGATGCTTAAAGTCCTGCGGATTCTTCTTGAACAGCTGCAAACCATCCTTGCAACCCTTCACACGATTCCGTTTTTGGTCGAGCGTGAGAAATCGCGGAACCCATCTTGCGGACAGCTTTCTCATGTCCAAATGTTTATGCAAAATATTATGTAGCCGTTCATTGGAGATGCCCACAACACTATCAATCTAACGCACCTTAAGTCTTCTGTCATCCATCACTATATCATGGATTTTATCAATGATTTCTGGAATCATAATCTCCACAGGGCGCCCAGAACGTTCAGCATCATTTGTGCCCATAAGACCACTCCGATTTTTTTTCTTTATTATTATTTTAAACCTGTTTACAGGCAGGCCCGAAGGAGCATACTACGCCGCTCTTCGGCCGCCGAGAAACATACAAGACAGAAATGATGGCAATGTGAGATAAAAAGATGGTGGACATATAAACGGAGACAAACACTTTTTAAAATACATGGAGCCATTCACGGGCGTAGAGTCCAAGATAAACGTTGTTCAGACACTTGGACACAGACAGAGACGAAAAATAGTCATACGTGAACGTAGGTGCACAAAACGAATAACACTGAACCACTGAAGCACGAAACGACGGCACACACAGAAACACGAGGCGTCGATCTCCGGCGCGCGAATGTTCACTAACCATGTACGAGTCTGGGGACCTGCCAAGGGAGGAGGGGGAGGAAGGGGAAGGGGAGAGGGAGGGGGGAGCGCAGAGATGCCATGGGAAGGGAAGATAGGCGGAGGGAGGAAGGGGGAGGGGAAGCCCAGGGGAAGAGAGGCAGAGGAAGGGGGATGGGGGAAAAGGAAAGAGAAGGGAGGGAGGGTGCCGAAAGGAAAGGGCACAGGAAGTGGGGGCGGAAAGGATCAAAGTTGATATGAGGGATAGATGGAGAGGAGGAGGACATCATCAGGGAGGGGGAGCTGGCGGAAGCCATCTTGGGAGACAGTAAGGAGGGTGGAGAGATGGAGATCAGGTGGGACGTGTGAATTAAAGCGCGGCAGCCGGCGGTGGTGGAAGAGGATGGGCGAGACAAGCAGGTGAGGAGGGTCGAGTTTGCGGGAGGTGTACAGGATCCGTATCCTTTCAAGCAAAAGGAGGAGGTGGGGGAACGGAATGTGATCATACAGGATCCGCATGGGAGAGGGGAGATGGATGCGAAAGGCGAGATGGAGAGCATGGCGTTCAAGGATTTGAAGGGATTTATGCAAGGTAGGAGGGGTGGAGATCCAGGCCAGATGGGCATAACAATGGATAGGGCGGATGAGGGACTTATAGGTGTGGGGGATGGTGGATGGGTCCAGACCTCACGTACGGCATGAAAGGAGCTTGAGGGGACAGAGTCGGGAGTGTGCCTTGGCTTGGATTGTCTGGAGATGGGGGGTCCAGGAGAGGCGACGGTCGAGGGTGACGCCAACGTACTTGAGGGTGGGGGTGAGAGCGATAGGACGGCCATAGACGGTGAGATAGAAATCAAGGAGGCGGAAGGAAGGGGTGGTTTTGCCTACAATGATCGCCCTGGTTTTGGAGGAATTGACCTTGAGCAACCACTGGTTGCACCAAGCGGTGAACCAGTCAAGATGGGATTGGAGAAGGTGTTGAGAGCGCTGCAGGGTGGGGCAAGGGCCAGGAAGGCGGTGTCATTGGCAAACTGGAGAAGGTGGACGGGGGGTGACGGGGGCGGCATGTCCGCCGTATACAAAAGGTACAGAAGGGGGAAGAGGACGGAGCCTTGGGGCACACCGGCAGAGGGAAAAAAGGTGTAGGAATCCGTGTTGTGGATGGTGACGTAGGAAGGACGGTGGGAGTGAAAGGAGCCGATCAGACGGATGTAGTTAATGGGAAGGGCGAAGGTTTGGAGCTTGAAGAGGAGACCAGAATGCCATATGCGGTCATAAGCTCGTTTGAGGTCCAGGGACAGGAAGATTGCGGAGCGACGGGAATTAAGCTGTTTGGAAAGGAGATGAGTGAGGTGAAGGAGAAGGTCGTCAGAAGAGAAGGATGGCCAAAAGCCATACTGGGTAATGGGAAGGAGGCAGTGGTGGCGGAGATGCTGATGGATGCTGTGGGTGAGGATAGATTCCAGGACCTTGCTGAAGACCGAAGTAAGGCTGATGGGACGGTAGGAGGAGACGGCAGACGGCGGTTTATCAGGTTTAAGGAACATCAGGATATGGGAGGTTTTCCACAGTTCGGGTTAGTAACCGGTGGACAGGATTACATTGTAGCGCCCGGCTATGGTGGAGAGGAAAGAGACAGGAGCTTCACAAAGGTGACGGTAGGTGACACGATCCTGACCAGGAGCGGTGTTGTGTTTCACCGGAGTGTAGCAATGAGATCCTGTGTAGTGATAGGGGCATTGTGTGCAATGTTGTCCAAGTACTGGAAACCAGGTGCGAGTGGAGGGACAGAGGTGTCAGTTCGATCGCGGACATCCGGGAAGAGAGAGTTATCGAACAGGGGATCGTCATGGATGGAAAAAAACATCGGAGAGGTAAGAGGCAAAGTGATTGGCCTTACTAAGGGTGTCAGGGAACGGGTGACCATCATGGAGAAGAGGATAGTAGGGGAGGGTTTAGTTCTGGTAAGGCAACGGAAAGCTGACCAGAACTTGGATGAGTTTCTAGGCAGGGTAGCATTTAAATGCGTGCATGTCTGTCGCCAGTCCCGGCGTTTCTTAGCCGTGAGCAAATTTCGAATGTGTCGCTGGAGTTGCCGGTGGTGTCGGAGTGTGTTCGGGTCACGCATATGGAGGAAGGCACGGTAGAGACGGCGGGATTCACGGAGGAGGAGGACAGCCTGTGGGGGTAAGGTAGGACGGTGGGAGTGGATGGCGACAGTAGGGACATGGGCCTCTATGACCTCAGCCAAGGTCTGCTGGAGAAAGGAGGCGGCATGGGTTACATCATCAGGGTGGTGGTAGGTGAAGGGGTGGCTATCTACCAGGGTAGAAAGGGTATCCCGGTAGGCCTTCCAGTTGGCACGGGAATAGTCATGGACATACTTTGGGGGAGGGTCATTACGAGTGTCGGGGCAGGGACGACGACCGTCTCAAATGGTGAGGAGGACAGGGAGATGGTCGCTACCAATAGGCTCCAGGACATCCACCGTTATGCGGCCAAGGAGGTTAGGGGAGGAAAGGATAACATCGGGTTCAAGACGGGTGTGCTGGGGGATGGGAATGAGGTCGCCTCGTAGGGAGGAGAGGAACCGATGCCACCGCCGTAACTGGGCGGCGGAACGACTATGGATGTTGAGGTCGGCGGCGATCACGTAGGACGAGAAGGTACGGTCAATGTAGGAGAGGAAGTCGAAGGGAATATTGACGTTAGGGCGGACGTAGATGGTGGCGCAGGTGACGGTAAGGCCGGGGAAGAAGAGACTAATGATCAGGTGTTTGGTGGGGTCGGGAAGGAGAGGTTGGAGCCGAACTGGGATCTGGCGGTGGTGACCAACGGCAACTCCGCCACGCGCAATCGAGAGGGTGTTATCGGAGCGGTGCAGGAGGTCGGGCGACGTGTGGATTGTGTGGTGGGGTTGGAGGAAAGTTTCATTGAGGAGGAAGGCATCTACATGGTGGGTGGCAGGGGTGTGCAGGAAGAGGTTCTTGTTGGTGGGAAGGGAGCGGATGTTGTTGAAAAGGATACGGTGCTGTCGCGCCATGACAGGGATTTAGACAAGGGTGTCAAGATGGGAGAAGGTGAAATGGGCCTGGTTGTTGGAGTAGGTGGCATACATTTTCAAGTGGAAAATGGAACAGGTGGCGAGGGAGACCTGTTGGAGGGTGTGAGGGCGCTGGAAAGGGTAGGACAATGGTGAGGAAGCTAATGACGTCCTCAGCGTTGGGGGGGGGGGGGACGAAGGGAATTGCCAGGAGGGGTGGGGGCCTCCAAAGGACAGACAGGTACGGTGAGTTCAGGAGTGGTCGGAGGGGGTTGGGCTTTACACTTTTGGGAGTAGGTGGGATGGGGGAGATTGCAGATATTGCAGGAGGGAGGTGATTGGAGGTTAGGGCACTGCCGGAGGAAGTGCGCTTGTCTACAATGTGGGCAGGTGGGGACCTCGCAGCACCCGGCTGTTGGGTGTGCATTATAGAGCAGACACCTCTGGCAGCGCAGAGATTGAGAAGTGGAACGGGAGGGGTCGACCTAGTAGCGCTGGTTGAAGAGAAGGGCACCCTCCTTTAGGAACGGTCAGTGGAGGCGGCGTCCTCGGAGAAAACCCGCATAAGGCGGATGAGGCCGGCCGAGTTCAAAATGCGGCGGACCGCCCGCACCTCCAGCGTGGGATGGGCCTTGAGGTCCGCCAACACCTCTTCCTCTGTGATCGACGGACTGAGCCGAGTGATCACGGCAGTGATGGTCGGCAGGCGATGCGGGGGTTGGGGTTGGTGGGTTGGAGATGGAGAAGGAGCAGGGGTGAGGGAATTGTTGGGGCCAAAACGGGTGATGGGGAGGCGGGAGAGGATGTCAGTATGGAGGGTAGCGCTGGGGGAGGAAAGGAGAACGGAATCCCGCCTGGGAGTGAGGAGAGAGATGGTAGCACCAGGGAAGTGTTGGCGGAGGAGGAGGGATAGATTCCGCGCCTCAAGAAGGGAAGGATCGGGAAGGGAGAGAAGGTATTTGTATAAAGAGGGGGGAGGTGGAGGAGGAGGCGGAGGGAGCAGGGCCAGGCGGGGAGAGATCCATGGCATCCTGGGGGGGGAGGAGGAGGGTACGGGGCCTTTTTGGGAGTGGAGGAGGTGGTGGTGCCACCAGGGTGCTTAATGGTGGCAGATGGATGGGTGGTGATATGAGGGACAGGAGCTATAGGGAGGTGGCGGGAAGGGGCAGGTCCCGGCGTGGACGCAGCAGTCGGCGCTGGAGATGGTGACGGCGGCGGCGGCGGTGATGGCGAAGGCTATGGGGAGAGCGGGGCATGGGCAGTGGCCCAACGGGCCACCACCCTAGCTGAAGCTGCAGTGACAGGCTGGGGGAGTGGGGGGAATGGATCAGAGGGAGAGGAGTGGGAGGAAGAAGCTGGAGAGGGGGCGACAAAGAGCGAGGGCGAAGGGAGAGTAAGAAGAGGAGGAATGGAAAGAGGGGGGTGTGACTGGGCTTACCATGTAATGGTGGTGGTGGCGGCAGAGGGGGAAGTGTAAACTATGGCTGTGGTGGTAGTGGTCGTAGTGGTGGTAGGGGCTGACATGACGAAAAATAAAACTGGGAACAGACGGAGACGAAGACAAAGACAGATGAAGACGAAGACGGATGGAGACGAAGACGGATGAGGACCAGAGTCCCAAGCTGCTGGCGCTGGCGCTGACGCTGACGCCGACGACGGCTGGCAGGAATGCCGCCACAGCTGCTGCTGCTGCTGCCGCAGACGGGGCTGGGGCCGGGATCGGGGCCGCTGCTGTTGCTGCTGGAGGGCTGGCTGGACCGCTGCTGGCGGCTGGCCCGCTGCTGCTGTCTGGGACCGCTGCTGCTGCTGCACGGCTGGACTGCTGCTACTCGGCTGGCTGGCTGGCACCTGAAACTCTAGCGTTTCGATTAGTGCGGAAATTTCACAATCGAAGGGTGGTAACCAGTTCTAAGCAAAGAGGGGAAAGCAGAAAGGTGGAAGGAGTATATAGAGGGTCTATACAAGGGCGATGTACTTGAGGACAATATTACGGAAATGGAAGAGGATGTAGATGAAGATGAAATTGGAGATACGATACTGCGTGAAGAGTTTGACAGAGCACTGAAAGACCTGAGTCGAAATAAGGCCCTGGGAGTAGACAACATGGCATTAGAACTACTGACGGCCTTGGGAGAGCCAGTCCTGACAAAACTCTACCATCTGGTGAGCAAGATGTACGAGACAGGTGAAATACCCTCAGACTTCAAGAAGAATATAATAATTCCAATCCCAAAGAAAGCAGGTGTTGACAGATGTGAAAATTACCGAACTATCAGTTTAACAAGTCACAGCTGCAAAATACTAACGCGAATTCTTTACAGACGAATGGAAAAAATGGTTGAAGACGACCTCGGGGAAGATCAGTTTGGATTCCGTAGAAATGTTGGAACACGTGAGGCAATACTGACCTTACGACTTATCTGAGAAGAAATATTAAGGAAAATCAAACCTACGTTTCTAGCATTTGTAGACTTAGAGAAACCTTTTGACAATGTTGACTGGAATACTCTCTTTCAAATTCTAAAGGTGGCTGGTGTAAAATACATGGAGCGAAAGGCTATTTACAGTTTGTACAGAAACCAGATGGGAAAGAAAGGGAAGCAGTGGTTGGGAAGTGAGTGAGACTGGGTTGTAGCCTCTCCCCGATGTTATTCAATCTGTATATTGAGCAAGCAGTAAAGGAAACAAAGGAAAAATTTGATGTAGGTATTAAAATCCAGGGTGAAGAAATGAAAACTTTGAGGTTCGCCGATGATATTGTAATTCTGTCAGAGACAGCAAAGGACTTGAAAGAGCAGTTGAATGGAATGGACAGTGTCTTGAAACGAAGATATAAGATGAACATCAACAAAAGGAAAACAAGGATAATGGAATGTAGTGGAATTAAGTCGGGTGATGCTGAGGAAATTAGATTAGAAAATGAGACACTTAAAGTAGTAAAGGAGTTTTGCTATTTGGGGAGCAAAATAACTGATGATGGTCGAAGTAGAGAGGATATAAAATGTAGACTGGCAATGGCAAGGAACCCGTTTCTGAAGAAGAGAAATTTGTTAACATCGAGTATAGATTAAAGTGTGAGGAAGTCGTTCCTGAAAGAATTTGTATGGAGTGTAGCCATGTATGGAAGTGAAACATGGACAATAAATAGTTTGGACAAGAAGAGAATAGAAGCTTTCGAAATGTGGTGCTACAGAAGAATGTTGAAGATTAGGTGGGTAGATCACGTAACTAATGAGGAGGTATTGAATAGGATTGGGGAGAAGAGAAGTTTGTGGCTCAACTTCACTAGAAGAAGGGAGCGTTTGGTAGGACATGTTCTGGGGCATTAAGGGATCACAAATTTAGCATTGGAGGACAGCGTGTAGGGTAAACATCGTCGAGGGAGACCAAGAGATGAATACTCTAAGCAGATTCAGAAGGATGTAGGTTGCAGTAGGTACTGGGAGATGGAGCTGGCACGGGATAGATTAGCATGGAGAGCTGCATCAAACAAGTCTCAGGACTGAAGTCCACAACAACAACAGCAACAACAACAACAACAACAACAACATTAATTCTTCTCTCGTTCGCATAGCACACACCACTGATTGCGAAGAAATATTTTAGTTAACAGTATTTTCTCACGCTGTTGCCTCGTTGCGATGGAATTGTTGTGCTAGTATGAAGCGAGATCCAGAGATACTCTTTGATTCAGTCTTTGTAAGACTGCGTCGTACGACGAAAATATTTTAAAGTTCACTTCTCAACTAATGTCGTGAATATTTGCACTTCAATGAAATAGTCTTTCATGAGTAGTCGTTGATTTAGTCATTTATGGTAACGAACAGTTTATTGTTATTTTGTCACTAAATACTTATAACTCCCGCACCACACGCACACGGAATAGTTTAGTTAAGTCAGTCCGATTGAGTTATAGCATCTTGGCAATTACCAGAACTCAACACTTTAGCGTAATTGTTTTATCTTCATGATGTCGTGTACTTGGGTCCCACTCAAGACTAATTGCGTGTATTCTTTCGTAGAATGTTCACCTCTCCTTAAGGTCCAACTAATTTAAACTCAAGTCCAATGTTAACTAATTCCGTTACTAGATTTCAATTAACCCGTAGTGCACGGTTAAATGAGTCTATCTGTTCCTGTCTCGGTTCATAAAATCAGTTTCTTAAGCCGTGAATCCCATCACGCAAACAAACACTTTTAAACTCGAAATCAATCTCGTCACGATTCGCAATGTCAATAATTCAGATCAGAACTGCTCTCGTACGTCTGAACTGGATGAGTTCTAGCAAGCGAGTTCTTGAGTGGAAGAGCATTGTAGGCGCACTGAATTTCTTCGTTGCGCTTACAACTCTCTTCCACATACATCTACATCTACATCTACATCCATACTCCGCAAGCCACCTGACGGTGTGTGGCGGAGGGTACCCTGAGGACCTCTATCGGTTCTTTCTTCTATTCCAGTCTCGTATTGTACGTGGAAAGAAGGATTGTCGGTATGCTTCTGTGTGGGCTCTAATCTCTCTGATTTCATCCTCATGGTCTCTTCGCGAGATATACGTAGGAGGGAGCAATATACTGCTTGACTCTTCGGTGAAGGTATGTTCTAGAAACTTTAACAAAAGCCCGTACCGAGCTACTGAGCGTCTCTCCTGCAGAGTCTTCCACTGGAGTTTACCTATCATCTCCGTAAGGCTTTCGCGATTACTAAATGATCCTGTAACGAAGCGCGCTGCTCTCCGTTGGATCTTCTCTCTCTCTTCTATCAACCCTATCTGGTGCGGATCCCACACTGCTGAGCAATATTCAAGCAGTGGGCGAACAAGCGTACTGTAACCTATTTCCTTTGTTGTCGGATTGCATTTCCTTAGGATTCTTTCAATGAATCTCAGTCTGGCATCTGCTTTACCGACGATCAACTTTATATGATCATTCCATTTTAAATCACTCCTAATGCGTACTCCCAGATAATTTATGGAATTAACTGCTTCCAGTTGCTGACCTGCTATTTTGTAGCTAAATGATAAGGGACCTATCTTTCTATGTATTCGCATCGCATTACACTTGTCTACATTGAGATTCAATTGCCATTCCGTGCACCATGCGTCAATTCGCTGCAGATCCTCCTGCATTTCAGTACAATTTTCCATTGATGAAATCTTCTCGGGTTATCAGCCGAGTGGTGGCGTCGTCTTGTCGCAACGTTTCGATGAGTTTCGTACCCATCATCTTCTGGCGCCAGAAGATGATGGGTACGAAACTCATCGAAACGTTGCGACAAGACGACGCCACCACTCGGCTGATAACCCGAGAAGATTTCATCAATGGAATACGCCGAGAAAGACTGCAATCGCATATACAATTTCCCATTGTTGCAACCTCTCGATACATCACAGCATCATCTGCAAAAAGCCTCAGTGAACTTTCGATGTCATCCACCAGGTCATTTATGTATATTGTGAATAGCAACGGTTCTATGACACTCCCCTGCGGCACACCTGAAATCACTCTTACTTCGGAAGACTTCTCTCCATTGAGAATGACATGCAGCGTTCTGTTATCTAGGAACTCCTCAATCCAATCACACAATCGATCTGATAGTCCGTATGCTCTTACTTTGTTCATTAAACGACTGTGGGGAACTGTGTCAAACGCCTTGCGGAAGTCAAGAAACACGGGATCTACCTGTGAACCCGTGTCTAAGGCCCTCTGAGTCTCGTGGACGAATAGCGAGAGCTGGGTTTCACACGAGCGTCTTTTTCGAAACACATGCTGATTCCTACAGAGTAGATTTCTAGTCTTCAGAAAAGACATTATACTCGAACATAATACGTGTTCCAAAATTCTACAACTGATCGACGTTAGAGATATAGGTCTATAGTTCTGCACATGTGTTCGACGTCCCTTCTTGTAAACGGGGTGACCTGTGCCCTTTTCCAATCCTTTGGAACGCTTCGCTCTTCTAGAGACCTACGGTACACCGCTGCAAGAAGGGGGGCAAGTTCCTTCGCGTACTCTGTGTAAAATCGAACTGGTATCCCATCAGGACCAGCGGTCTTTCCTCTTTTGAGCGATTTTAATTGTTTCTCTATCCCTCTGTCGTCTATTTCGACATCTACCATTTTGTCAACTGTGCGACAATCTAGAGAAGGAATTACAGTGCAGTCTTCCTCTGTGAAGCAGCTTTGGAAGAAGACATTTAGTATTTCGGCCTTTAGTCTGTCATCCTCTGTTTCAGTACCATTTTGGTCACAGAGTGTCTGGACATTTTGTTTTGATCCACCTACCGCTTTGACATAGGACCAAAATTTCGTAGGATTTTCTGCCAAGTCAGTACATAGAACTTTACTTTCGAATTCATTGAAAGCCTCTCGCATACCCCTCCTTACACTACATTTCGCTTCGCGTAATTTTTGTTTGTCTGCAAGGCTTTGACTATGTTTATTTTTGCTGTGAAGTTCCCTTTGCTTCCGCAGCAGTTTTCTAACTCGGTTGTTGTACCACGGTGGCTCTTTCCCATCTCTTACGATCTTGCTTGGCACATACTCATCTAACGCATATTGTACGATGGTTTTGAACTTTGTCCACTGATCCTCAACACTATCTGTACTTGAGACAAAACTTTTGTGTTGAGCCGTCAAGTACTCTGTAATCTGCTTTTTGTCACTTTTGCTAAACAGAAAAATCTTCCTACCTTTTTTAATATTTCTATTTACGGCTGAAATCATCGATGCAGTAATCGTAACATAAAAGTTATCTCTGATGACATTACTTTGAACTTAACTTTTGAGATATTAATTTCACATTTGTCACATGGATATTTGTCCATTGCTGAAATACGATGTTTCTCCTTTCTCTTTCGCTAACAGATATGCTCAGTGGTGTACAATGGAGTTGTTGACAAAACTCTTTCGTGTTGACTCATCGGCAAAGATGTCGTAACTGCCAAGATAACTTTCTCTACTTCATGTTCTTTCTTAATTGGCTTTGAGATGGTCGTTGGGGCGTTACAACGTGTAAACAATACTTTTTCAGCAAGATCATAAACCAAAAATCTTCTGAATATAGCACATAACGTGCTGTAACGGGTCTGGGTGAAAACAAAACCATGCAGTGGTGTCTTACGTAAGGCGTAATTCCTCTCCAGTATTTCCTTCAGTTTTATGACCACCGTACTGGAGTCTGGTGCACTGCTTTTCGGTCCCTAAAGGGGCTCCCTGTGTGTGAGAGAGAGAGCCGTTACGTAAAGCGAGCCACGCGCCGCAGTAGCGGTCCGTACCGACATTTTGGCGCACCGGGAACTGCAGCGGCGCGCGCGCCAGATAAGACATCAGCAAGCAGGCGGCGGCCGCCTTTCCAAACGCCCCGCCTCTGTTTCTGCCCGCCTGTTAATTGCCGCCGTGGCTGCCACAGCCGGCTCGAGTCGCTTTGGTCGCCGTCCACTGCCTCCAGGGCGTTCGCTCCCTCCAAGGACACTCTGGTCAGGCACTCGCACAAGAAACACGAACTCTACTACGTACTAGCAAAGTTCCATGGACATTTAAGTTACGTAAGTGCAATAGTTTTTCGATGATAAAAAAAATTTAAATAACCAGACACTTAATTGCACTAGAGTGATTTGTTCGAAAGCTAAATCTGACTGTAACAGAACAGTAATTGATTATTCTACCTATTTATATTCTAATTAGCAAATTTATGATTGTATTTGTTTGAGTCCAATCTTTCGTAGCTAACATTTGGCACTGCTTAACCTAAGTCAAAAGAACACATGCTGGAAACATGAAGTCGTTGCATTTCTACCGGATATTCACCGGTTGTTGTTTGCTACAGAAACTTCAGCGGGAAAATGTGAGAAACATCGGAAGAAACCGAAAAATATAATTCATTTGGTGGGACGACACCTGCAGAGGGTGGACATTATAAAACACATTACGATGCCTCATACGGTATAAGAAAACCATTCAAAACTGGTTCAATAGCTCGGAGCACTATGGGACTTACTTCTGAGGTCATCAGTCCCCTAGAACTTAGACCTACTTAAACCTAACTAACCTAAGGACATCACACACATCCATGCCCGAGGCAAGATTCGAACCTGTGACCGTAGCGGTCGCGCTGTTTCAGACTGAAGTGCATAGAACCGCTCGGCCACACTGGCCGGCCATTGGCATTCAAAACAGACTCCAGTCGTTTTGAGCGTAATGTAAGACCATTCTGCCTGCAACATAATGTCAAGATATGGTAGCGATGATGGAGGTGGAAAGCGATTACGAACCCTTCTCTGCGAAGGAGACCCCAGAGACTCAATAATACTGAGATCTGGTGACTATTGTGACTAGAGGAGATATGATGATTCAACCTCGTCCTCACAAACTGCGAGCCATGTGAAAAGGGGCCCTGCCGTCTTGAAACACAGCATCAAGTATTGTACACAATACGGGCGCAATCAGCCATAATGGTCATATAATTCATGGCATTAATGCGATCTTGCTCAATGCCCGTGGGGCCAATGGAGTATCAAGATATCGCTGCCCAAATCATCAACGAACCCCAGCCATATTTCACTCTTGGAACCGAGCGAGGTGGCGCAGTGGTCGGCACACTGGACTCCATTCGGGAGGACGACGGTTCAATCCCGCGTCCGGCCATCCTGATTTAGGTTTTCTGTGGTTTCCCTAAATCACTCCAGACATATGACAGGATGGTTCCTTTGAAATGGCACGGCCGACTTCCTTCCCCGCCCTTCCCTAATCTGATGGGACTGATGACCTCGCTGTGTGGTCTCCTCCCCAAACAACCTACACTCAACAGCCAAAGAAACTTCACACCTACCTAATATCGTGTAGGGTCACCGCGATCACGGAGAAGTGCTGCAACACTACGGGACATGGAATCGACTAATGACTAAAGTAGTGCTGGAGGGAACTGACACCATGAATCCTGCTGGGTGGAGTTCTCTTCTGAGCAGCACTCTACTAGGCATCCCAGATATGCTTAATAATGTTCATGTATGGGGAATTTGTGGGCCAGCAGAAGTGCTTAAATTCAGGAGATTGTTCCTGAAGCCACTCTGTACCAACTCTGGACGTGTGGGGTGTGGCATTGTTCTGCTGCAATTGACCAAGCCCGTTGAAATGCATATGGACACGAATGGATGCATGTGATCAGACAGAATGCTTACGTACATGTCACCTGTCAAAGTTGTATCTATACCTATCAATTGTCCCATATCACACCAACTGCACTCGCTCCACGCCAATACAGAGCCTCCACCAGATCGAACACTCCCCGCTGACATGCAGGGTCAATGAATTTATGAGGTTGTCTCCATACCCATACACATCCATCCACTCGAGACAATTTCAAACGAGACTCGTCGGACATGTATCCAGTCATCAACAGTCCAATGTCGGTGTTGACGGGTCCACGAGACTCGTCGGACATGTATCCAGTCATCAACAGTCCAATGTCGGTGTTGACGGGTCCAAGCGAGGCGTAAAGTTTTTCGTCGTGCAGTCATCAAGGTTATACGAGTGGGCTATCGGCTCCGAAAGCCCACATCGATGATGTTTCACTGAATGGTTCGCACGCTGACACTTGTTGATGACCCAGCATTGAAATGCGCAGCAATTCGCGTCAGAGTTGCACGTCTGTCCTATTGAACGATTCTCTTCAGTCGTCGTTGATTCCCTTCTTGCAAGATCTTTTTCCGGCCACAGCGATGTCGGAGATTAAATGTTTTACCATATTTCTGATATTCACAGTACACTCGTGAATTGGTCATACGGGAAAATGCCCATTTCATCGCTACCTCGGAGATGCTCTGTCCCGCCCCTCATGCGGCGACTAGAACACCACATTTAAACTCACATAAATCTTGGTATCCTGCCATCTAACAACTGCGTCAGATACTTATTGTCTAATATAGGCGTTGCCGAACTCAGCGCCGTAATCTGCCTGTTTACATATCTCTGTATTTGAAAAGGCATGCCTGTACTAGTTTCTTCGGCGCTTCAGTATGAATAAACTAACTCCATAAATATTTACTCTGATTTCAAGATTAAATATTAAATATATTAATGATGGTAACGTTTGTTTCTTGTTGCGGGTCTACTGGGGAACCCATGACGTTCCTGTAGAGCTTTGTCTCATGCAAAACTTTTGCCACAAGGAGCGCTGTGTGAGCTATACCATAAAAATGGCTTACCCCGAGAAAGCTCATGGTACTGTGTGGCTACCAGAAACCAAATCTTCGATTACTAGGCACTGCAAGTTTGTGTTCCGTTATGGAAAGAAAGCACCAAATGTCAGTCAGTCAGAACCTGGATTGAAACTTTTTTTACCAACGGGGTCGCTTCGCGGGAGTTTCAAGTACCAAAGAGTACAGTGCATTAAGTTGTTCGCAGACATGTCAAACTGTATGCGTACAACGTCCGAATTTTCATACATTACAATAGGTGATCGTCCAAATCAAGAACAATTTACAATGGACACGCTAATCCGTTTAGATGTGGACAGTGATTTCTTGAAGCTTGTTTGTGGCTCAGTTAACCACCATAATTTCCGGATCTGGAGATCAGAAAATTCCCATGTCGTATGAGAACATATTCGAGACGGTCCGAAGATTAATTTGTGGTGTGTCTTAATGTGTGATAGAGTGACGGGCACATTTTTCTTCCTTGAAAGCAACGTTAGTGGATATGTTTACCCAGATATATTGGTGAATTAAGTCGTTCGGCGGCTACAGGATATCAAGACACTATCATCTTTCAGCAAGGTGGCGCTCCCCTTCATTGAGCTGTACAAGTCCGCGATTTTCTAAATGAAACCCTCCCTAACAGTTGGACTGGCAGAGACGGACTAGTTCTGTGGATCCCGCGTTGGCCTGACATTACTGCTTTAGATTTCTTTCTTTGGCGGTATGTGTGAAATTTCCTCAAGTTCCTGATATTGTGATATTACAGCAGCACATCAGAGTTGCCACAGTCATACCAGACTCGTTGCAGAATGTGTGGCAAGAGACTGAATTCCGGCTTGATATTTTGCGTTTCTCCATATGTTTAAGTGATTTAAATGTTGAAATGTATTACGTGTACGAAATGTTTACGTAAGGTTCAAAACTTAATGAATAGAGGCATGTGTGGTATGATACATGTTTCATTTACTGTATCCAACAAAAAGTTACATTGATTTGTTATCAGGGTAAACATTTATGGGCTCTCTGTAGTATGATAACTGACTTCAGACATGTATAAATAGCATTAAAGGTATTTTATAAACGCCACTAAATGCACGAACCAGATGTAACCAGGAACAGAAATTACATCCTAAGAATTTGTCCACCAATGGGCGTTGGCTGAAGTTTTCTACAGAAGAGTGCTGTGCGCGGCTTTCTTGTTTTATCATCTACCCTACCTCGTCTTCAGCAACAGGAACATGCGATGTATAATTCGAACATATTTCAGCCACAGTCGTCTATTACGAGCCTAAAACAAAAATGTAAATGGAGCAACCATCTCCAGTATAGCCAAGATATTTGTCACTTTTAATACTGAACTTTTTACATACTCTGTTATTCAATAATTTTTGTTCTTCTTTCAGACCAAAAAGAAAATGAACGATACTGCATACATACCCTACTGTTAGCATGTAGCACAAAAAGTAAAGTATATCTCTACATCGATTTACTTTTTTTTATCATTTTCACAAAAATGAATATGGAACAGACTGTTATAATTACGAATTAATTAGAATAACATAACTACTAGTTTTCACTGGAGAGTGAAGAGAAGTGGGAGAATTAATTTCCGTACTCTCCCTTAGTTTAAACGAAAAGTACGAAAAGAGCATAAAATTCGCTATCGCACATATTTATATGGAAGTAAGTGTATCTTTGCCCGCACGGTTGGCCGTATGATCTAACGCCGCAGCTACACCACACTATGTCGGTGATTGCTGCTCAAACAAGTTCTCCGCGTACAGGTACACCACCATTACTCTGCCACGCAAACATAGGGATTACACTCGTCTGGTGTGAGACGTTCCCTGAGGGAGTCCACCGGGGGCAAACCGCACAGTAACCGTGAAAGAATGGTTCGGAGGGTTGAAATGGACTGCGGTAGTCGTCGTGGGGTTGTGGACCACTGCGGCTGCGGCGGGGATGCAGCCTCTCCGTCTTTATTAGGCCCACGGTTACATACAATACAATACATACATCTTTTCCTTCTAATTGACTTTTCCATATAAGATACAACAAACAGCCAAAGCATTTCATATTTTAACGTTTACTTAAATGTGAAAATACAAAAATAGTCCCAGAAATAATTCAATGCCCTCAGAATCTTGTGAAACAGTGCCCGGGAATGCAGCAGAGTACTTGAAGGATTGGCATGGCACAGAATATCTCTCTGAATATCGAGTGTAGCAGGAACACTGACCACGATTGTACCATGAAGTGGTGGGAGCAGCTCTTCTAGATATACTACAATGGGAACTGGATGAGTCGCCCATCTACACTCCTGGAAATTGAAATAAGAACACCGTGAATTCATTGTCCCAGGAAGGGGAAACTTTATTGACACATTCCTGGGGTCAGATACATCACATGATCACACTGACAGAACCACAGGCACATAGACACAGGCAACAGAGCATGCACAATGTCGGCACTAGTACAGTGTATATCCACCCATCGCAGTAATGCAGGCTGCTATTCTGCCATGGAGACGATCGTAGAGACGCTGGATGTAGTCCTGTGGAACGGCTTGCCATGCCGTTTCCACCTGGCGCCTTAGTTGGACCAGCGTTCGTGCTGGACGTGCAGACCGCGTGAGACGACGCTTCATCCAGTCCCAAACATGCTCAATGGGGGACAGATCCGGAGATCTTGCTGGTCAGGGTAGTTGACTTACACCTTCTAGAACACGTTGAGTGGCACGGGATACATGCGGACGTGCATTGTCCTGTTGGAACAGCAAGTTCCCTTGCCGGTCTAGGAATGGTAGAACGATGGGTTCGATGACGGTTTGGATGTACCGTGCACTATTCAGTGTCCCCTCGACGATCACCAGAGGTGTACGGCCAGTGTAGGAGATCGCTCCCCACACCATTATGCCGGGTGTTGGCACTGTGTGCCTCGGTCGTATGCAGTCCTGATTGTGGCGCTCACCTGCACGGCGCCAAACACGCATACGACCATCATTGGCACCAAGGCAGAAGCGACTCTCATCGCTGAAGACGACACGTCTCCATTCGTCCCTCCATTCACGCCTGTCGCGACACCACTGGAGGCGGGCTGCACGATCTTGGGGCGTGAGCGGAAGATGGCATAACGGTGTGCGGGACCGTAGACCAGCTTCATGGAGACGGTTGCGAATAGTCCTCGCCGATACCCCAGGAGCAACAGTGTCCCTAATTTGCTGGGAAGTGGCGGTGCGGTCCCCTACGGCACTGCGTAGAATCCTACGATCTTGGTGTGCATCCGTGCGTCGCTGCGGTCCAGTCCCAGGTCGACGGGCACGTGCACCTTCCGCCGACCACTGGCGACAACATCGATGTACTGTGGATACCTCGCGCGCCACGTGTTGAGTAATTCGGCGGTACGTCCACCCGGCTTCCCGCATGCCCACTATACGCCCTCGCTCAAAGTCCGTCAACTGCACATACGGTTCACGTCCACGCTGTCGCGGCATGCTACCAGTGTTAAAGACTGCGATGGAGCTTCGTATGCCACGGCAAACTGGCTGACACTGACGGCGGCGGTGCACAAATGCTGCGCAGCTAGCGCCATTCGACGGCCAAAACCGCGGTTCCTGGTGTGTCCGCTGTGCCGTGCGTGTGATCATTGCTTGTACAGCCCTCTCGCAGTGTCCGGAGCAAGTATGGTGGGTCTGACACACCGGTGTCAATTTGTTCTTTTTTCCATTTCCAGGAGTGTACATTGGCAGTCGCAGAAATCCGTCTCAGGTGCTTGCATTTCAAAAGTGGTTTTGAATTTGGGATATCCCTGTAACATCTAAAATCATCGAGAAATGATGATGACAACTGTTTTTCAGAGTCACGGAGTTGACTTACTTCTCGTAAATGTAAGCCATTTCAACAGAAATTTCATTTGTAGAGCATTATTTTTCTTTTTTGGTGTGAAGAGTGGGGTTCGACGTGCTTCGAATTCAGCTGTTTGGTTTAATAGGATGCTGATATTAAAGGCAATTGCTCGACTTTAAGCAAGTGCAAATGATCGATAAAGTAAGTACTTTTTCTGGGAGTCGAGGAGCTCTTATGGTGAGCAGCCGCTGCATTGAGTTTTCTCCGAATGATTAGTGTTGTTTTTAGGGTTCCATACCTAAATCGCTAAAAATGGAACCCTTATACAGCAAGAGCCAAGAAAACTGTTACACCTGCCTAAAACTGTGTAGGGCTCCCGCTAGCCCGCAGATGTGCCGCAACACGACGTCCCGTAGACACTTGGCTGATGTCTGAAGTAGTGCTGGAGGGAACCGACACCATAAACCCCGCAGGGCTGTCCATAACTCCGTAAGAGAACGAGGGGGTAGAGATCTCTTCTGGACAGCACGTTGCAAGACATCCCAGATACGCTCAATAATGTTCATGTCTGGGGAGTTTGGTGGCTATCGGGTGTGTTTAAACTCAGAAGAGTGTTCCTGGAGCCATTCTGAAGTAATTCAGGATGTGTGGGGTGTCGCATTGCCCTTCTGGCATTGCCCAAATCCTTCGGAATGCACAATGGACTTGAAAGGATGCTGGTGATCAGACAGGATGGTTAGGTACGTGTCACCTGTCAGAGTCGTATCTAGACGTATCAAGGCTCCCATATCAATCCAACTGCAGACGTCTCACACCATTACAAAGCTTCCACCAGCTTGAAAAGCCTTGCTCACATGCAGGGTCCATGGATTCATTAGGATGTCTCTATACTCGTACACGTCATCCGCTCGACACAATCTGAAACGATACTCGTCCGACCAGGCAACATGTTCCTAGTCATCACCAGTCCAATATCGGTGTTGACGGGCCCAGGCGAGGCGTAAAGATTTGTGTTGTGCAGTCATCAAGGGTACACAACTGGGCGCTCAGCTCCGAAAGCCTATATCGATGATTTTTCGTTGAATGGTTCGCATGCTGACACTTTTTGATGGTCCAGCATTGAAATCTGCAGCGATTTGCTCAAAGGGTGCACTTCTGCGACGTTGAACCACTCTCTTCAGTGTCTTTCTTGCAGAACATTTTTTGCGGCCGCAGCGAAGTCGGAGATTTGATGTGTTACCGGATTCGTGATATTCACGGTACACTTGTGAAATGGTCGTACTTGAAAATCCCGCCCGCATATCGTGGTCGTGCGGTAGCGTTCTCGCTTCCCACGCCCACGTTCCCGGGTGCGATTGCCGGCGGGGTCGGGGATTTTCTCTGCCTCGTGATGGCTGGGTGTTGTGTGATGTCCTTAGGTTAGTTAGGTTTAAGTAGTTCTAAGTTCTAGGGGACTGATGACCATAGATGTTAAGTCCCATAGTGCTCCGAGCCATTTGAACCATTTTTTTGAAAATCCCCACTTGGTCTCTACCTCGGAGATGCTGTGTCCATCGCTCGTTTGCCAACTATAACACCACCATCAAACTCATTTAAATCTTGATAACCTGCCATTTTCACCGCAGTAACCGATCTAACAACGACACCACACACTTGTTTTGTAGACGTTGCCGAATGTAGCTCCCGATTCTGCCTCTGAATTTGAATACGCATTCCTATAACAGTTTCTTTAGCGCTTCAGTGTAGGATCACTTCATTTGCGTCTGTCTATCTGTCAGTCCAACTATTAAAAACCCTTTTTCTCTGGAATGGGTAGTTGTAAGTAGTTCAGATTCACACCTCATTCTAAGGTCCACGGTCCCTTGACGCTGTAGAAGTAATTCTATACAATCAAGAGATACGGCCATTTATGTCACATATTTTGACACTCGCAAACTCATAGGGTACTTCCATTTGGGCTAAAACCATGAAATTTGGCAATAATCAAGGTTTCACACAACACGTAAAGTATAAAATCCAAAAAGTGTTAATTTTCAGGAATCTCACTACAAAGAAATATTTGTTTCGTAAATTCTTAGGCGAATTCAGTCTTAAAATTAAAACATTCTCGAAAGTCTTTGAATAACCAGGACCGATATCCTACCAGTATCAACGTCGATAGCAGGCAAAAGTAGTCGAGATTGTTGATTCCCAAAATGGATTTGCTGTCCATAAACATAACTGAGTTTGTACGGAACCGTCGGAGCGCGAGCCCTACTCGCATCCCACCAGCTTTCTGCTCTTGTAGGAGTGCTCTTTCGGAAGTGCGTCGAGGCCGTAAGACTGGTCGTTCGCAGCTCGCCGCTCGCGGTCGCGTTAATGGGCTGTGCGTCATGTGAGCAGGACACGGTGTAAGCAGCGCGCGACTGCTGGCGTCAGTGTGAATGCCGTCGGAATCGTGCTCGGAAGCACCGGCTCATTTGCACCATCTGTTTTCGAACCGAGTCACGTAGCCGCGGACGAGCTACACGGACCGCACCAGTAGGTCAAAGTACGAGGTGGACAGAGAGGCGGGTCCGGGATTGGTCAGCAGGGAGGGGCTGGTCTCGCCTTCCTGGTGCCTGTATGTGAAGCAGAAGCAGGGCGCGAAGGGACGCAGAGAGAAACCTGAGACCGCTCCGCAGTCGGCGGCGGCCAAACCAGTCGGCGGCGGCCACTTTCCCGTCCTCTCCAGACAGCGGGACGGGCGGCTCGCCGTCGCCTGTCGCAGCGGTTGCAAATGGACCGGGCGACCTCCCCGACAACCGCGGCCGGCTACTTTTACTCGACTGACTTATTGGTCACAAGTAGCAGCTAAATGCCGAATTAAGGCAATGATATTTTACTGGTTCCCATAATAGTCATTGCATGCGATTAATGAGGAATTTTATTAGACGTGTTGCAAAGCACATTTTGCAGTGAAAACTACTGCCAGATCCTCAAATAATGAGGTTAGTAATTGTTACAATAAGAAACTTCCTGGCAGAAAGGCAAAGGTCCCGAGTTCGAGTCTCGCTCCGGCACACAGTTTTAATCTGCCATGAAGTTTCATGTCAGCGCACACTCCGCTGCAGAGTGAGAAACTCATTCTGGAAACATCCCGCAGCCTACCGCGGGAAAGTGCTCTACCAGCTGAGCTTCCCAAGCGCGACTGACGCCCCGTCCTCACATCTTTACGTCTGCCAGTACCTCGCCTCCTACCTTCCAAACTTTACAGAAGCTCTCCGCCGAACCTTGCAGAACTCGTACACCTGAAAGAAAGGATATTGCGGAGACGTGGCTTAATCACAGCCTGGGGGATGTTTCCAGAATGAGATTTTCACTCTGCAGCGGAATGTGACCTGCAAAGGTTCCGAGTTCGCGTCTCGGTCCGGCACACAGTTTTAATCTGCCAGGAAGTTTCATATCAGCGCACACTCCGGTACAGAGTGAAAATCTCATTCTGGAAACATCCCACAGGCTGTGGCTAAGCCATGTATCCGCAATATCCTTTCTTCCAGGAGGCTAGTTCTGCAAGGTTCGCAGGAGAGCTTCTGTAAAGTTTGGAAGGTAGGAGAAGAGGTACTGACAGAAGTAATGCTGTGAGGACGGGGCGTGAAACGTGATTGGGTGGCTCAGTTAGCGGAGCACTTGCCCGCGGAAAGGCAAAGGTCCCGAGTTCGAGTCTCTCTCCGGCACACAGTTTTCATCTGCCAGGAAGTTAGATATCAGCGCACACTCCGCTGCAGAGAGAAAATCTCATTCTGGATTGTTATAACACTCTGGCGTGCAATCTGTACCACTGTCGTATTCCCACTCCCGGACATTGTTTCTTGAGATTCTGGGGACACTGGAAAAAACTAAACTAAACTCCGTCCGGACAGGTTTTGAAGGCCCAAAGGTGCCGACCGACCGTCGTCTCGTCCTCAACCCACAGGCGTCACTAGGGGGGGAGTGAAGGGGAATGTGGCTGGCATCCGGCTCTCCGGTCATTGTCAGCTTCTTCGCGTCCGGAGCCGCTACTTTCCTATCAAGTATCTCCTCAAGTGGTTCAAATGGCTCTGAGCACTATGGGACTTAACTTCTGAAGTCATCAGTCCCCTAGAACTTAGAACTACTTAAACCTAACTAACCTAAGGACACCACACACATCCATGCCCGAGGCAGCATTCGAATCAGCGACTTCGGGGCCTAGAACCGCTCGGCCACCCCGGCCGGCTTTAGCTCCTCAACTGGCATCACAACGGCTGAGTGCACCCTGCTTGCCGGCAGTATTCGGGAGGTTGTTTCGAACAGGATGGGGCCCCTCCACGCCCACACCAACGTGGTGACCAAACCAAACGTTGTACTGTCACTTCCGTATAACATGTTAGTTTTCAAATCGTGAGTCACAGGATGCGCGCTGTGATGTTATCCATGCACCTGGGTGCGATTACTCATTGACATGGTCCATCAGGAGACAGAAGTGGACGAAAGCGATGGAAGGGTATCGGTTTGCGGTTTGTAAGGGCAGAGTGAAAAAAGTCCCAAGACAAACGTCAAGGGAAAAAACCCTATGCGACAGTAGGACGGGTAGTATGGGCAGTAACGGCTTGTTAGCTGCGACAGTGTATGCAAGATGTGGTTATGTTAGTGCGAAGTATCGTGCATCGTTACCTTTACCGTTGCGGAAGCTCGTTGTAGGGATTGCTGCAGCTGCTGCGTCCCTGTAACAATTGAAGGTCGTCATACATTAGTGGGCGATCGGCCGTAGATCATCTCACCGTTTAGGGGGGGTGTGGCTGGTTTTCGTGCTGTGTACAGTACGGTTGCCCTGCGATTGCCTATTTTTTGGCGGGTCGGGCGTCTGGGGTTGCCTGTGTTGCAGGGGCTCGCCAGTACTATCGTGTTAGCTTGCTATGGACCGCAGATGTTTAGTTTCTTGGCAGTGTTCGGCAGACCTGACGCTCACCCATGCAAGTGGTAGGCGAGCCCGACAGCGCTTAACTTCGGTGAACTGACGAAAACCGGCTTTACTATTGCGGCAAGGCCGTTGGCTCTGCGGACACTGAATTATTTCAGTGGAAAATAAAAAAAAAATGATCGTATGGCAGTTATTGTGCGGGATATCCCCTTCGGGGTCCGGCCGCCGTATTGCAAGTATTTCTAGTTAACGCCGTTTCAAAGACTTGCGTGTCAGTGATGATGAAAATGTTAATGGAGGACACAGAACACCTAATCCTCTGCGGGGAATCTAACCCGGTCTCCCTTGCGTGGTATGCGTTAACGCTAACGCTGCGCCACGGAGGCGAACATTATTTCAGTCGTAGTCAACTATAGATCAGATATATACTCAAAAGCAAATCCTAGGAAAGACGATCGAATTCGGGACTGGGGCGTATCACCTCTTTAGAGATTTTAAAGCTGCATATGGTAGCATAATAAGAGAGCAATTTTATCAATGCCTTGCTGAATTGGGAATCAATATAAAATTGGTAAGGGTAGTAAGAATAACAAACTGTGAGACATGAAGTAGCGCAAGGGCGGGAAGAATGATTTCCTTTAATTTACGTCTATGGTCAAAATCTTTTTTGTTTAACAGATTACCGGTTTCGGTCTTTAATGACCATCATCAGATCTGTTTCATAAAAACAAAGTCCTAATGTACTGCAGCCATAATGGCATCGCCAAATGTTAAATGCGGAATCAGCACCAGCATCGTTAAATACATGTGCTGGTGCTGATTCCGCATTTAACATCCGGCCGGCGGGTTAGTGTCGAGATCCGGTGTGCCGGCCAGCCTGTGGTTGGCTTTAAAGGCGGTCTTCCATCTGCCTCGGCGAATGCGGGCTGGTTCCCCTTATTCCGCCTCAGTTACAGCGTGTCTCTCCACGTACGCGTATACCATCGTTATACCAGCCTGTCCGTCGTTTCTAGATCCCTGGTTTAATACACTGCTGGCCATTAAAATTGCTACACCACGAAAATGACGTGCTACAGACACGAAATTGAACCGACAGGAAGAAGATGCTGTGATACGCATATGATTAGCTTTTCAGAGCATTCATACAAGGTTGGCGCCAGTGGCGACACCTACAACGTGCTGACATGAGGAAAGTTTCCAACCGATTTCTCATACGCAAACAGCAGTTATGCGGAGTTGGCTGGTGAAACGTTGTTGTAATTCCTCGTGTGAGGAGGAGAAATGCGTACCATCACGTTTCCGACTTTGATAAAGTTCGGATTGTAGCCCTTCGCGATTGCGGTTTATCGTATCGCGACATTGCTGCTCGCGTTGGTCGAGATCCAATAACTGTTAGCGAATATGGAAGCGGTGGGTTCAGGAGGGTAATACGGAACGCCGTGCTGGATCCCAACGGCCTCGTATCACTAGCAGTCGAGATGACAGGCATCTTATCCGCATGGCTGTAACGGATCGTGCAGCCACGTCTAGATTCCTGAGTCAACAGATGGGGACTTTTCCCAGATAACAACCATCTGCACGAACAGTTCGATGACGTTTGCAGCAGCATGGACTATCAGCTGGGAGACCATGGCTGCGGTTACCCTTGACGCTGCATAACAGACAGGAGCGCCAGCGATGGTGTACTCAACGACGAGTCTGGGTGGACGAATGGGAAAACGTCATTTTTTCGAATGAATACAGGTTCAGTTTGCAGCATCATGATGGGAGCATCCCTGTTTGGCGATATCGCGGTGAACGCACATTGGAAGCGTGTATTCGTCATCGCCATATTGGCGTATCACCCGGCCAGATGGTATGGGGTGCCATTGGTTATACGTCTCGGTCACCTCTTGTTCACATTGACGGCACTTTGAACAGTGGACGTTACATTTCAGATGTGTTACGACCTGTGGCTCTACCTTTCATTCGATCCCTGCGAAACCCTACATTTCAGCAGGCTAATGCACGCCATAACCAGCCGGCCATTATTTCCTCATCCAAAGTAAGAAACACCATAACAGTGCCGTGTTGTCACACTGGCAAACACCCTGTGGTAAGGCGTGAGATTTAGGCCGTAGTATTACATTCCAGTTTGACGATCGGAAATGGTATACCAATATTCAAGATGAAAATTATTCCCTAACTATATTACTAAAGCCCCCCGGCTAGCCGCGCAGGCTAACGCGCTGCTTCCCGAGCGAGAAGGCGTGCCGGTCATCCGCCCAGCGGGTTGGTATCGAGATCCGGTGTGCCCGCCAGCCTGTGGATGGTTTTTAAGGAGGTTTTCTGTCCACCTCGGCGAATGCGGGCTGGTTCCCCTTATTCCGCCTCAGTTACAGTGTGTAGGTGATTGCTGCGCAAACACTGTCTCCACGTATACGCGTATATCATTGTTATTCTACCACGTAAACATTTTGGGTCACACTCGTCTGGCATGAGACGTACCCGGGGGGAAGGGGGGGGGGGGGGGTGTGAGTCCACTGGGGTCCAACTGCACAATAACCTTGGGTTCGGTGTGGGGCGGCGGTGTGATTGGACTGCTGTAGCCCGGTTTGATACATACAAACATACATACATGCATTACTAAAATTTCTACCTACAGAACAAAATTACGCGCTTAAATACAAAGACGAAGTAGCATCGTCTACATACGCCGAAAAAAAAAATATAGAAAACAGAAACTAACGCTGATCGATTAGTTATGCAGGGTAATACGGTAGTATGGATATGCTCGTTTCGTGTCTGTACAATAAACCGAAGCATTTCAACAGATGTTACTTCTACAAAGTTGTTGATGGCCAAATAGATGCATATTTGTTACACTGTTCTGCTTTGAATATGTCTTGCGTACGAAATGACATTCTTTCCAAAACTACCTGACAAACAATTCTTCCAGTTTTGTATCCAAATTATGTAGGCCTACTCTTCTAGCCCCAAAAATTTCTAATGTCGTTCATTCTTTAAGTTCTAGTAAAGAGAAGTCATTTACTAAAATGTTAGATGAATGATAATGATATACCCATCTTTGTATATTTTTATAACATATAACAGTTTTCTGTATAGTGAACAATAAATATCCATGAAATGTTACGTAAATTACATTTGCAAAAGCATTTGAACCACATGGCATTAGTTGTACCGCATGTAAAATGCTATCTATAGGATAACTAATTTCTTGTGACCAATTTTTTGCATTGAAAAATGCAAATAATATTTCAGTATGTTGCAAAATAATTTGGAAAAGTATAGCATTTACTTAAATACTTTAGTATTGTTAGTCCAATAGACACGAATTTTTCATTTTATAACTGCAGTTAGAATGAACATTACCGTAAAAACAGATAGGATCGCATTTTATGGTAACCCGAGGATGTATCACAAACTATATTTGACATATGAATCTCATAATCTTGATTTGTTATATGTAGAATGCAGCAAACGAATAGCTTTTTAACACTATAGTGTCGACAATTAGGAACAGTCTGTCTGAAAAGCACTATTTTGTAGATTTTCTACTTAACAATGTGCGCCTAGGTAAGCATCAGAACGACGACGTCTCCATATAATGTTTGATTTACCTGAGACACGTGCTCGTAAATGAATCTGAATGGCTGTTGTCAATGTAGTAAAAATTTGTAGGAAGTAATAAGACATTTCTTTGTCTGGTGCGAAATTGTTAACGATATCTCTGATGAACGGGTTACTCTAGTGACATTTGTCACTGAAACTGAAATTTCTCAATGGGATATGCGATCATTTTGGTGGGATATGTATTGAACTTATAATGGAGTAATTCATGTGAAACGGTAAGCTGTGTGCATTCACAGAAAATAGTTCACAATGAGTAAAAAAAAATGGTTCAAATGGCTCTGAGCACTATGGGACTCAACTACTGTGGTCATCAGTCCCCCAGAACTTAGAACTACTTAAACCTAACTAACCTAAGGACATCACACACATCCATGCCAGAGGCAGGATTCGAACCTGCGACCGTAGCAGTCTCACGGTTCCGGACTGCGCGCCTAGAACCGCGAGACCACCGCGGCCGGCCACAATGAGTCACTAAGTACCATTCAAAAGATAGAATTTATTAGAAAAGAAGCAATTTTAGCCATGGATATTCATCTAGATATTGTGTGATTGTGTCTAGTGATCAGGACATAGTTATGAGCAATGTACAGCGTTGTATGAAGTGTCCTGGAGGACTGAGCTTCTGATACTGAACGTCGACCTAGTAAATGACTGCATAGCTTTCCTTCTTACATTTAAAGAAGAGTGGAGATGGTGGGCCATAATTTCCATTAACCATTTGTCATCCAGTGACGAATGAAGGCCACCGCCAAATCTCTCCATACGTTCCCCTCTTCAGTCACCCGTATCTATGATCCTTCTGTAGCTGATTCAAGTTTAAACTATCCACCCGACATCCGAAGGTGGTCTTTTCTTATGTCGTGAAAAGCATCAAACTTCTTCGTTGTTTCCCCTCCAATCTGCTGGTTACATGTGCTGATCATCTGCGTTTCATTCTAGCCACAATCACGTTCACTTTCTTTTGTTCCTGGTTACATTTCTTTCTTTTCCTTCCTCGCCTTGAAAGTTCCAAGATAAATCTCTGCATTGACCCGTGAGCAGATTTTAATATTCTTTCTTTTTGCTTTAAAAGTTCACGCTATGTGAGGCTACTGTTTGTCGCCAAAACTACTTCTCATTACAGGAAGTTTTTAGATGCACAAAAGAAAAGAAGAAACACACTTTGACAGTACATAATAAAACCACATTCCTTTTGCTAGTGATAATAAAAGTCAACAAATAGCCTACTGTAATGGAAAAAACGGAAAACATTTGAAAGTATGTCTGCTAATAAACTATAATAAGTCTTAAATTATTTATAATCACCACATCAAAAAGAAATTTGTACAAAATTAACAAATCATATAACTGGAGGATCAGTTCTGAAACTTAGTACAGTTGAAGATAACGACTGCATGGAAAGAGAAAGAAATAAAGAGAAGTTAAAATGTCCTTTAGTGAGTTTCCGAGACCTACATTCAGTGGTTTCTGAAAGGGAAAGTTGTACGTTTATTAGACTGGGTACGCTAAACAAGCGTGTTTCTGTTAGATTGATACAACCTTCAAGAAAGACATACAGCAGTCCAAGGAACAATTGTAGACCCACTATATCATTAACTGTGACTGCCATGGATACCATAGTTGTTGACTGTAAACGATGGGAAAGCATCATTGAGAAATCCATGTGGATTTTCGTGTGCTTCTTGCCATTACCACTTGTTTCGCTTTGTCGGGAGCCCGATGCGGGTACACTGTAAGTCAATAATAACAAGACGTAACATCTTGCCCCGTTTCAATAGTTTTACAAGAGATATTTTCGAACTCCCAGAAGTGCGGCTGCAGTATCAACTAGTCGCGATTGGAATCACCCAACTCATAAAGATACGTAGGTGTAGCAATTTGTACTCACGTAGGCTCAGGCAGGTGGCAGCTTCGTTTTGTTGGTAGAATATGTACGAACAATGGCAGTACGTATGATCAAAGGTGAGTCTGATCCATGGCCACGTGCCGAAAAACCTGAAGCGGCAGACGCTTGGAAACGGACGCCAGCTACCCGCCAAGGACAGTTTAAAAATTTCAAGACCCGGCATTAAGTGAGGGGTTTAGGAATGAACCACAGAAGCACTACACAACGCTCCGCAAGGACCACGGTCATAAGCTTAGTCTAATTACAGCAGGTACACAGCCATTTGTTGTTGTTTTGGTCTTCAGTCCAGAGACTGGATTGATGCAGCTCTCCACGCTACTTTATCCTGTGCAAGCTTCTTCATTTCCCAGTACCTACTGCAACCTACATCCTTCTGAATCTGTTTAGTGTATTCATCTCTTGGTCTCCCGTTCCGAGTTTTACCCTCCGCGCTGCCCTCCAGTACTAAACTGGTGAACCCTTGATGCCTCAGAACAACCGATCCCTTCTTCTAGTCAAGTTGTGCCACAAACTCCTCTTCTCCCCAATTCCATTCAACTCTTCCTCATTAGTTATGTGATCTACCCATCTAATCTTCAGCATTCTTCTGTAGCACCACATTTCGAAAGCTTCTATTCTCTTCCTGTCCAAACTATTTACCGTCCACGTTTCACTTCCATACATGGCTACACTCCATACAAATACCTTCAGAAAAAACTTCCTGGCACCTAAATCTATACTCGATGTTAATAAATTTCTCTTCTTCAGAAACGCCTTCGTTGCCATTGCCAGTCTACATTTTATATCCTCTCTAATTCGACCATTATCAGTTATTTTGCTCCCCAAATAGCAAAACTCATTTACTACTTTAAGCGTCTCATTTCGTAATCTAATACCCTCAACATCACCCGATCTAATTCGACTACATTCCATTATCCTCATTTGCTTTTGTCTATGTTCATCTTATATCGTCCTTTCAAGACACTGTCCATTCCGTTCAGCTGCTCTTCCATGTCGTTTGCTCCCTCTGACAGAATTATAATGTCATCGGGGAACCTCAAAATTTTAATTTATTCTCCATTGATTTTAATTCCTACTCCCAATTTTTCTTTCGTTTCCTTTACTGCTTGCTCAAACATCGGGGAGAGGCTACAACCATTTCTCACCCCCTTCCCAACCACTGCTCCCCTTTCATGCACCTCGACTCTTATAACTATCATGTGGTTTCTGTATAAATTGTAAATAGCCTTTCGCAACCTGTATTTTACCCCTGTCACCTTCAGAATTTGAAAGAGAGTATTCCAGTCAAGATTGTCAAAAGCTTTCTCTAAGTCTACAAATGCTAGAAACGTGAGTTTGCCTTTCCTTAACATATTTTCTAAGGTAAGTCGTAGGGTAAGTATTGCCTCACGTGTTCCAACATTTCTACGGAATCCAAACTGATCTTCCCCGAGGTCAGCTCCTACCAGTTTTTCCATTCGTCTGTAAAGAATTCGTGTTAGTATTTTGCCATTTAAGCAATCATTATTCCTTCGTCCTATACGCGAATGTAACGGGAAGAAGCCGTAGGAAGTCTCATAGTGGGAAATTCCTTGTGCCTGCGTTTCACAATGGTTTACAAAGCATATATTCAGATAGAGATGTAGTAGTGTGACGCAAATACACCGAACTACATGGAAGTTTGTGTAAGGTATGTACTCACAATCGATGTTTTTTATTCTCTAATGTTTGCTGTCGTAAAGCAAAATGTTGGAGCGGGAAGAGAGAGGGAGAGAGAGAGGGGAGAGGGACGAAGAGAGAGAGAGAGAGAGAGAGAGAGAGAGGAGGGGTGGGGTTTAAATGAACTAAGTGGTAATCAAGTACTTTCTTGACAACATAAATGTTTATAATTTTTTTCACTTTCAATTATCTTTCGTAAAATCAGCTGAATATACTCTTTGATGTGATTTGTAAATCCGTATGTTCGTAGTTAATTTGAGTTTCAGACGAACTACTAACAATAAAGAAAGGAATAGTAGTATAAGGAGGTGTCTAACGTAGACCTAATGGAAGCAGATATTCTCATTTTGTGAGTGTTGTCACCTTCCTTCCCCTTTCTGTCAAAACTACGTAAAGCTTTGCATGTACCTCTTATGGCAGACACGCGAGGCAGAATAAAACATCGATGCCAGTGAAGAGCAGAAAAAGATCTGAGATCCATCAACACTTAAGAGGACTGATGACCATAGATGCTTGCCCGCATCTCGTGGTCGTGCGGTAGCGTTCTCGCTTCCCACGCCCGGGTTCCCGGGTTCGATTCCCGGCGGGGTCAGGGATTTTCTGTGCCTCGTGATGGCTGGGTGTTGTGTGATGTCCTTAGGTTAGTTAGGTTTAAGTGGTTCTAAGTTCTAGGGGACTGATGACCATAGATGTTAAGTCCCATAGTGCTCAGAGCCATTTGAACCATTTGAACACTTATGAACCAAACTCTTGTGATCGTCACAAGTTATAAAACGGGAAGCTCCAACCTCAAAGGAAGACTATGGGTGGCTTTGAATTTAGTGAGGATGGGATTGGAAACATGCAGGAAATAACAGCATCAGACCGACGAGATTTCTCTTTAAGAGACTGAGGTCATATCAGTCCATGAACTACATGCTGGAGTGTATTATACAATATTGTATCGTAATTAAAAGCGGAATTTAAGACGGGAAAACTCGTACTATATGTGAGGTAAAACCATTCCACTAAATACGAGTCCACAAACAAGCTTCTTGCGAGTTAATCGATAGTGTGTGGTTATGACCCGCCACTGACTTCTATATGAAATATAGTACTAGTTAATATAAATGTATTTGAAATGTAACATTCGGTCAAGGCCCCGTCCAACTGTGATCAAATTTCGCTCGTGGCTTATTTTAACAGTGTCACATTTTACTGTACACTTGTAACTGTTAAAGCAGGGTTCCATATGTCGTCTTCGCATTTGGATGCAGAACTACTCTGTCTCTGTATTTAATTACGCATTAATTCAAACATCTCCCCGATCACCTCGTAAATCCTGACAAGACTGTACAGTTCGCTGCTCCAATTCTTCAACCATATCAACAGGACAGTTGCTCATTTCTGAGGTGAGACCCAATAAAACAATCCAGAGATATGCGGTCAATGGTTCATGCACGTGAAGGCACAAGGACTGCTAAACCTATCCGTCTTGGACGATATGGACGCAGTAGGTGTCATGATATACACCACCAGAAAGAGATTAGACCAGGAAAAATATGTCGATTTTGATCCGATGACGGCAGGTGCGCTGATAATGATTTCAGCGTCTTCTGCCAACAGACAGCCTACTGGCATAGCTACCAGCTCTGTGTCTGTTATATAATAGGGAATGCCAAAAGGCGCGATGTGGTGCAAACGTGTGAAACAAGTAGGCAACCATGCCACAGGAACGCTCTCGTAGTTCCTACGGCCAACTGGACGAGTTTGGAAGGGGTTAACATGTAGCCTTCCTTATGGTGGGATGGTTCTTTCGCAGAACTGCCACACAAGTTGGGCGTGCTGCATCATTTGTGCAACGATGCTGCTCCAATTCTTCAACCATATCAACAGGACAGTTGCTCATTTCTGAGGTGAGACCCAATAAAACAATCCAGAGATATGCGGTCAGTGGTTCATGCACGTGAAGGCACAAGGGCTGCTAAACCTATCCGTCTTGGACGATATGGACGCAGTAGGTGTCATGATATACACCGCCAGAAAGAGATTAGACCAGGAAAAATATGTCGATTTTGATCCGATGACGGCAGGTGCGCTGATAATGATTTCAGCGTCTTCTGCCAACAGACAGCCTACTGGCATAGCTACCAGCTCTGTGTCTGTTATATAATAGGGAATGCCAAAAGGCGCGATGTGGTGCAAACGTGTGAAACAAGTAGGCAACCATGCCACAGGAACGCTCTCGTAGTTCCTACGGCCAACTGGACGAGTTTGGAAGGGGTTAACATGTAGCCTTCCTTATGGTGGGATGGTTCTTTCGCAGAACTGCCACACAAGTTGGGCGTGCTGCATCATTTGTGCAACGATGCTGGTACCAGTGGTCACGTGAACATTTGCACACCCGTAGACGAGGTTCTGGACATAAACGCAGTACAGACGGCCGCCAGGATCGTCGTACAGTAAGGGCAGGAGTGACAGATTTTACAGCTACCACAGCACAGATAAGAGAGCTTGAGAGCCCGGATGTATCAACACGAACTGTTGCGAATCGGTCATTCGCAGTGGGTCTAATAGCACGCATAGCTCTACCCGTCTTCCACTCAAGCTACAGCACGACATGTACGACTAGATTGGTGCCATTGGAGGATCACTTGGAAGATGGAAAGGCGCCCCGTGGAACTCAGCGTTGAAAGCAGGTTCTGCTTGCACGCAAGTGCTGGTCGTTTGTGCGTATGGCCAAGACCTGGTGAGCGCTGTCCAAGACACTGCTTCTACCCCAGGCTTACGATTCGGGTGCGTTAAGATGCAACTCCCGTTCACCTTTGGTGTTTCTGGGCTGGACGCTAACCAGAGCTTATATTGTGCAGAACATTGTTAGACCCGTTTGTAGCACCATAGCTCTAATGCTGTACTGATTCATTTTGCCTTTTGTTTCGTTTGATGTGTAACATACATGTAACAAGAAGTATCGACCAAATCATACGAGAACTGTGTTAGGCAGCAAAAGCACTAGAGTTCGTCGTGGTTTAGATCTTGACTTGCATCTCTGGAGTATCCACAAGGACAAAATGTTGACTATTTCCCACATGTTTGCAGTGTAATCTGTAGCCCAACAAAAACACTCGCTCAGCTAGAAAGGGAAACTGCTTGAAACCAATCCTACACTAAACCGCACCTGAGCATTTCTGTCTCATCAGTACTTCTGACTGGTTGGAGCTTTAATAATGTTGAAACTACCGTTCTCTGAATACTCTCGCCGGCCGGTGAGGCCCTTAGGTTTAAGTAGTTCTAATTTATAGGGGACTGATGACCACAGATGTTACGTCCCATAGTGCTCAGAGCCATTTGAACCACTTTTGAATACTCTCAAGAAAATGAAAGCTATAAAAATTTAGTAATCAATGACCGATACTCTCAGTCACTAATGAGATCCATTCTGATACAAAGTCGGGTGGTATCGCTGTAACAGAATTAAATACTTAAACAGCACAACTTGTGGTATTTCATACAGTGTCCACAAACTCCAGTTAGCACGCAGTGAGTCGAAAGTAAATCATCTAGCATAACTGTCAATACGACACAAGTATATACTAGGTAATAAAGAAAATGCAAGGGTAATAGACATCAATGATGACATTGGCAGATGCGAATCATGAATGAGAGAATAACTATTCAATTAGATGAATAACCTATTTAGAATAAAATTTGAACCAAAGGTAAATAAAGCTAACACGAGGTAGATGAGACACACTAAAGAGGAGAACTGCTGAACACCAAAACTGGATAACGTCCACTAGCATAAGAAGTGAAGGAATTTGTAACGTAGGTGTAACATAGCCCCTTAAAAAAATCTTGTCATTGTGACACACACACTGAATTACATTTATGTATTAAACATTCCATGTATACTAACTGCCATGTTCAAAACAATACGTAAGCTTTATCTCTAATTCTTATCAATTCGATAAGCATTGGCAAATTATGGTATAACATCAGGAGAAGAATTTCTTCCAAATTGTTTTGGAAAAATAACGAAACCTTCGCGCGCTGCCTGCTCCGATGTCTCTGTATCATACCGTTACCGTTGTTGACCGTGATGACGAATTGGCAGATGTCCTCCTCATAAGTGAACGGGAGAAGTTTTTTTCTGAATCTGAGCGTATTTGCTACCTTTCCACCCCACGAGCTACAACGTGTCAAGTATTACGGAAAGACTCCTAACAACTTATCGTACGCAGCTTGTAACACCATAGCTCTAATACTCTACTAATTTATTTTGCCTTTTGTTTCATTTATTGTTACATCGTTGAGCTTCTGTAAATGTGTTTGATTGAATAGATAACACAAAATTGTATACTCTTTTCTTTGTAAAAACTTTGATGTCATGGTTTGATTCTATGCAGTGTAGTATATCTGTCATTTAAATTCTTTGTCTCAATTGGAGGGAGACAAAACTTACTGTATATAATTATAATTTTGTTTAAATAATTTATGTAGAAATTGCAATATGCGCAAATCTTCTGTTTTAATTAATATGCTTGGTTGTTATTATGTATTTGCTGATCCTCACGTAGGGTTCTTAGTTATTTTGTATGTAAAAGGTGTTGTGGTTTCCCTCGGGAACGGAAGCAGGCAGCGCTCGAAAATGGTGGTTGGCCTGGGTAGAAAAGGTGGAACAAAGAGTCAGTCGGGGACGAACTACCAAACTGTGAACTGCCCATGTAAAAGTTGTATATTGTGCTGGTTCCGAGAGAGGCTTTTCCTGACGGTTTCCAATGCCTCGGATGGATGGATAAATAGCTGGAACTATTCTGAAATTGGTATCTATCATCGCCACCAAGAAATGACAAAGTCCAGCAATTCTACCTGAAAATCCACCTACCAACATGCATTCGCCACCACGATACGCAATCACTAGAAAGGAACCAAGGATTGTAAATATGTAAAGTGAAGGATCAGCTCATGTGGATGTTTTAGTGTGCGCAAATATAAGGTAATTTATACTCGAACTCTTATACCTACGTCGATTTTTTATCCCTCTGTCACATTTCCACTTAGGGCCCTTCCCATGCTAAAGGGATTACCAAATGTCCTTATTGAAAGAACTTTAAAGCCTAGTGTTTTAACTAATTAATGCATCTTGAACATATTAAAAAGAAAGTTAAAGTTAATGTGGCAAGAGAGTGAGCTAAAGTACATGATGCTTGCTGAAAATAATTTTTCTATTAAAACTGCTTATTAATATCTTGTTGCCAACTTCAAAATTAAAAGTTCTTAAAACTGAGGCTCACAAAGTTTTTCTTAGTAAATGATCACATTGCTACCTGTTGTAAATCGCAAAAGGTGAGTCAATTTCTTACAGATATGTCAAGGCCATGAACCATGGACCTTGCCGTTGGTGGGGAGGCTTGCGTGCCTCAGCGATACAGATAGCCGTACCGTAGGTGCAACCACAACGGAGGGGTATCTGTTGAGAGGCTAGACAAACGTGTGGTTCCTGAAGAGGGACAGCAGCCTTTTCAGTAGTTGCAAGGGTAACAGTCTAGATGACTGACTGATCTGGCCTTGTAACAATAACCAAAACAGCCTAGCTGTGCTGGTACTGCGAATGGCTGAAAGCAAGGGGAAACTACGGCCGTAATTTTTCCCGAGGGCATGCAGCTTTACTGTATGATTAAATGATGATGGCGTCCTCTTGGGTAAAATATTCCGGAGGTAAAATAGTCCCCCATTCGGATCTACGGGCGGGGACTACTCAAGAGGACGTTGTTATCAGGTGAAAGAAAACTGGTGTTCTATGGATCGGAGCATGGAATGTCACATCCCTTAATCGAGCAGGTAGGTTAGAAAATTTAAAAATGGAAATGGATAGGTTAAAGTTAGATATAGTGGGAATTAGCGAAGTTCGGTGGCAGGAGGAACAAGACTTTTGTTCAGGTGAATACAGGGTTATAAATACAAAATCAAGTAGGGGTAATGCAGGAGTAGGTATAATAATGAATTAAAAAATAGGAGTGCAGGTAAGCTACTACAAACAGCATAGTGAACTAATTAATGTGGCAAAGATAGACATGAAGCCTGCGCCTAATACAGTAGTACACGTTTATATGCCAACTAGCTATGCAGATGATGAAGAAATTGATGAAATGTATGACATAACAAAAATTATTCAGATAGTGAAGGGAGACGAAAATTTAATAGTCATGGGTGACTTGAATTCGAGTGTAGGAAAAGGGAGAGAAGGAAACACAGTATGTGAATATGGATTGGGGGAGAGAAATGAAAGAGGAAGCCGTCTTGTAGAATTTTGCACAGAGCATAACTTATTCATAGCTAACACTTTGTTCAAGAATCATAAAAGGAGGTTGTATACATGGAAAAATCCCAGAGATACTAAAAGGTACCAGATACATTATATAATGGTAAGACAGAGATTTAGGAACCAGGTTTTAAATTGTAAGAAATTTCCAGGGGCAGATGTAGACTCTGACCACAATCTATTGGTTATGAACTGCAGATTAAAATTGAAGAAACTGCAAAAAGGTGGGAATTTAAGGAGATGGGACCTGGATAAACTGATTAAACCAGAGGCTGTACAGTGTTTCAAGGAGAGTATAAGGGAACAATTGACAGCAGTGGGGCAAATAAGCACAGTAGAAGAAGAATGGGTAGCTCTGAGGGACAAAGTAGTGAAGGCAGCAGAGGATCAAGTAGGTAAAAAGATAAGGGCTAGTAGAAATAATTGGGTAACAGAAGAAATATTGAATTTAATGGATAAAAGGAGAAAATATAAAAATGCAGTAAATGAAGCATGCAGAAAGGAATGCAAAGGGATCAAAAATGAGATCGATAGGAAGTGCAAAATGGCTAAGGGGGGAGTGCTAGAGAACATATGTGAGGATGTAAAGGCTTATCTCACTAGTGGTAAGGTAGATACTGCCTACAGGAAAATTAAAGAGACCTTTGGAGCAAAGAGAACCACTTGTATGAATATCAAGACCTCAGAAGGAAACCTAGTTCTAACCAAAGAAGGAAAAGCAGAAAGGAAGGAGTATATAGGGAGTCTATACAAGGGCGATGTACTTGAGGACAATATTATAGAAATGGAAGACAATGTAGATGAAGATGAAATGGGAGATACGATACTGCGTGAAGAGCTTGACAGATCACTACAGGACCTGAGCTGAAACAAGGCCCTGGGAGTAGACAACATGCCATTAGAACTACTGACAGCCTTGGGAGAGCCAGTCCTAACAAAACTCTACCATCTGCTGAGCAATGTGAAATATTCTGACTTCAAGAAGAATATAATAATTCCAATTCCAAAGAAAGCAGGTGTTGACAGATGTGAAAATTAGCGAACTAACAGTTTAATAAGTCACAGCTGCAAAATACTAACGCCAATTCTTTTCAGACGAATGGAAAAACTGGTAGAAGCCGACCTCGGTGAAGACCAGTTTGGATACAATAGAAATATTGGAACACGTGAGGCAATACTGACCTTACGAGTTATCTTAGAAGACAAATTAAGGAAAGGCAAACCTACGTTTCTAGCGTTTGTAGACTTAGAGAAACCCTTTGACAATGTTGACTGGAATACCCTCTTCCAAATTCTAAAGTTGGCAGGGGTAAAATACAGGGAGCGAAAGGCTATTTACAATTTTTACAGAAACCAGATCGCAGTTATAAGAGTCGAGGGGCATGAAAGGGAAGCAGCGCTTGGTAAGGGAGTGAGACAGGGTTGTAGCCTCTCCACAATGTTATTCAATCTGTATATTGAGCAAGCAGTAACGGAAACAAAAGAAAAATTTGGAGCAGGTATTAAAACCCATGGAGAAGAAAGAAAAACTTTGAGTTTCGCCGATGACATTGTAATTCTGTCAGAGACAGCAGAGGACTTGGAAGAGCAGTTGAATGGAGTGGGCCATGTCTTGAAAGGAGGATATAAGATGAACATCACTTAAATCAAAACGAGGATAATGGAATGTAGTCGAATTAATTCAGGTGATGCTGAGGAAATTAGATTAGGAAATGAGACACTTATAGTAGTAAATGAGTTTTGCTATTTGGGGAGAAAATAACTGATGATGATCGAAGTAGAGAAGATATAAAATGTAGACTGGCAATTGCAAGGAAAGCGTTTCTGAAGAAGAGAAATTTGTTAACATCGAGTACAGATTTAAGTGTCAGGAAGTCGTTTGTGAAAGTATTTGTATGGAGTGTAGCCATGTATGGAAGTGAAACATGGACGATAAATAGTTTGGACAGGAAGAGAATAGAAGCTTTCGAAATGTGGTGCTACAGAAGAATGCTGAAGATTAGATGGGTAGATCACATAACTAATGAGGAGGTATTGAACAGAATTGGGGAGAAGAGACGTTTGTGGCATAACTTCACCAGAAGAAGGGATCGGTTGGTAGGACATGTTCTGTGCCATCAAGGGATCACAAATTTAGCATTGGAGGGCAGCGTGGAGGATAAAAATCGTAGAGGGAGACCAAGAGATGAATACACTAAGCAGATGCAGAAGGATGTAGGTTGCAGTAGGTACTGGGAGATGAAGAAACATGCACAGGATAGGGTAGCATGGAGAGCTGCATCAAACCAGTCTCAGGACTGAAGACCAGAACCACAACAACATGCCCAGTTGTGTTCTACTGCAGTAAGAGTTGAGAACTAATACTGTTGGAGGTTACATGTTCATACTTGTTAAGGGCTTGTTTCTCTAGTGTATTGAAAGTGTCTTTAGTACGCTCTGATACAGTGGTCAAGATCAAGGGGCCCCTCCATTGAAAGTAGTTCAAATGCACAAAGTTACTTAATTATAGCAAATTTCAATTACTCTTACTATTCAAGAGAAATTCTGTAGAATATTGGGTTCCACTTGTGTATTAATAGTAAATATTAATCTTGTAACAAGCTCAATAGTTTGTCTATTGTGCTCACGTTACATAACGATTAATAGAAAGATAACAATTTATAAACACAGTAACTTCTTTATTCAAATGACAGTAATCTGAATTCCATTTAATTTTCATTCTAAATAAAAAGGCGTTTAGTATTGAGAGACTTAATCAATGCACAATAACTAATTTTGCTGTACACCAAATCTATATTTCATGTCAGATAAGAATATGTTTGAAAAGTGATACTGAACCTATGTGCAATTTTTTATTCTAAAGTGCATGGTAACAGTAATATTATTGAAACCACTCAGTTTGACTAAACCCTAAAGATAGTAGTGTGCATCGTTATCTGTTATATTTATGCAAATAGTTTGTTCTGCTCCAGGTGTCTGCAGGTGTCAGAGTTCACTGCACTCGCATGTGGCAAAATATAGGTTGTGTTTGTCCGCTAAACTTACTGATACCTACTTTCTTAAAAAAGAATGTTAATCATTCTCATGCCTAATTAGGCTGGCGACCGTTTTTTTATTCCTGGACAGTGTACATAAGTAAGTTATTGTTTGTTATTGTTTGGATATTTACGTAAATCTGACTTTCACTTTCGATAAGCCACCTCCGTTAGGTACAACACGGTCAACATAACAAAATTCCTCTCAGAGGCTAACTGTGCTCTGTTGTGTTATACCATAGTTGCTTTAACAAGATAGTTTTATTTCACGACTTTCTTCCAACTTTAAGGTTATGGTATAGCAGTAGCGGCCAGAAGTGTGTAAGTAGGCTGTTTAGGTTTTTTTATTGGTAACGCCAACGCCACGTAGCGCTCTGTATGAAAAATCACTGTCTGTGCCATGTGCAGTCTGCGGCTGGTTTGCGTTGTTGTCTGCCATTGTAGTGTTGGGCAGCGGCAGCTGGATGCTAACAGCGCGTAGCGTTGGGCAGTTGGAGGTGAGCCGCCAGCAGTGGTACACGTGGGGAGAGAGATGGCGGAGTTTTGTAATTTGTAAGACTGGATGTCATGAACTCCTATATATATTATGACTATTAAGGTAAATACATTGTTTGTTCTCTATCAAAATCTTTCATTTGCTAACTATGCCTGTCAGTAGTTAGTGCCTTCAGTAGTTTGAATCTTTTATTTATCTGGCAGTAGTGGCGCTCGCTGTATTGCAGTAGTCCGAGTAACCGAGATTTTTGTGAGGTAAGCGATTTGTGAAACGTATAGGTTAATGTTAGTCAGGGCCATTTTTTTGTAGAGATTTATGAAAGTCAGATTGCGTTACGCTAAAACAAAATTGTTGTGTGTCAGTTTAAGCACAGTCATATATAATTTTTCTAAGGGGACGTTTCATATGTCGACCCTTAGCCGAGGAATACCTCACTGGAATCTTCTGATTTTTTTCTTGTAGTTTGTGTTAATAGTGTAGATTTTATTTATTGCTAGCGTGTAATTGTAGAGACAATCTCCTTTGTAGTTGTAGTCTTTCATTGTTGTACAGTAAAACATGTAGATTTGCACCAAGTATTTCGCAGCTGCGCTTGCAGTTAACTAGATATTATTTCCTATGTTAATGTGTTCTCTTATTTTTGCTCTTCAAATTGTGTTTTTCTGTGTTGTAATGTGAAATATTGTGACAATAATAGCGTGTGTAAAACGTAATACTAGGCTCCAAAGTAAACTGAGAAATGACAGTGAAGATGAAAGCAGTGTGTTAGCACCCCCATGTAATGTATTAAATAATGTTAAAAGTAGTGATTTGGTAATAGTGAATAGGGAAATGGAGCGGGCTGCAAATAATGGTGTAGACAATGAAACAAGTAGTGAACAGGGAGCAATTATCGATCGATCAGTCGGCAACAGCTCGCCTCAGGAATTTAAAATGACAGAACACAATATTGCAAATACTGTAGACTTAGGTTCTGGGTCCTCACCGTTTTCTCAAATAAGTCAAGACACATTTTCTGCTTGTCAAAACGTGAATGTTGCCGGTGCAAATGCACTGCCGAAAAGCATAGAGGAACAGATTCCAGACACTAATACATTATTATTGCAATTAATGCAACAAATGAAACAAAATCAGAGACAAAGACACAATGGAACAAAATCTTCAAAAGTTATACGCAATGGAACAAAATCTTCAAAAGTTAGACACAACGCTTGATCAAAATCAGAAACAAATGGGACAAAATCTTCAAAAGTTAGACACAATGGAACAAAATGTTCGGAAGTTAGACATCACACTTGAACAAGCACGTGAAGATTTAACTACTGAGTTACATAACATTGAATCGAAATGTCAAAAAATCTGTAATGACGTAAAAACACAAATTTGTGAGCAATTTCAACCTATTTCTTCGCGGCATGAAAACGCATTACAGAATCACGAAGCAGCCATAAAAGAATTTGCAAACTATTGTTCGTGAAAATCACGACACCTTACAAGCTAAAATGGACTCAGTTGCATCCAGCGATTCGGTTACGCAACTTGCAAGAACTAGGAAAACTTAAAGGACACAGTAGATTCGATTTCAACACAAATGGACACTCTGAAACTTGGTTTAGTAAAACACACTGAGGAAATGTGTTCACTATCGGAGAATGTAGCCGAACTTTCGGATCAGTTCACTAATTTATCTGCAAAGGTAGATGATCTGAATGACACAAGACCTGTAGCCATCACTGACACAGAAGAGTATGAACAAATTAAGAAATTCAAACAAAATCAGAATTAAATTAATACGCAATACAAAAGAGAAATCCGGGAAGTACAAGATCAGTTGATGCAGGTAATGCAAAAATTACATATTTCAGAGGACACTCGCGCTCCAACACGGGAAGAGGAACTTAGAAGTACGGAAAAGCCTCAAAATAATAACACAGGGCATTTCGGAAATCATGAAAGAAATTGGCAAGGTGCACCGAATTTTGAGATGGAACCGCCGACACGACGTAACAATGACCGATATGCTACTCGCCGACACGTTGGTTTTGACTATAAGCTGTTCATTACTGCACGTAAATTCAAAACATTTAAGAATTCTGGCAACGACATTCATCCACAAGCCTGGCTCCATCAATTCTCTCATTGTTTTCCTCCCAACTGGTCATTAGAGCACAGATTAGAATTTATGTGTGGCTACTTGGAAAATGAACCAGCTGTGAGAATGCGATCGGTCATTCACGATTGCCACAGTGAAGGAGAATTTTATCATGCCTTCCTCTCAGCATATTGGTCTCAACCTACACAAGACCGAGTAAAACATGGCATCATAATGATGAAACATTTCGAACAATCTGAATTTTCCAGTCTTGTGAAATATTTTGAAGACATGTTACATAAGAATCAGTATCTTTCAAACCCATACAGCCCCTTAGAACTCATCCGTATTTGCTTAATCAAATTGCCTGAACATTTACGACATATTATTTTGGCAGGACGATGCAAAGACGACATTGAAGCTTTTCAGGGACTGTTCCAAGAATTGGAAATTGACACTGACAATCGCGGAACGCGAAAAAAGGAGCACGACAGTTACAGGTCACACCTGTCACAAATCCGCGATGACAGAAATAATACACAGCATGGCTATTCATACAACGTAAATCGTGACCAAAACAGACACCACCCGTATGACAACCGTTGGCGGAGTAGTAATAATTACAGGGAAAGATCTTCTCTCCGTGGTAGTGACTATCACAGAGACAATCAGAGAGACAGACAATATGGGAACCAAAATAATTATTATCGAGGGAGACAGAATAACTTTAGACGCAACGGTCCAGCGCGCAGTTACAATTCAGGGAGAAATTCACCACCACGTGACCGACAAGAAAGAAACTATGGAATCTACCGACATGATGACAGACGATATGATCGTAACGACAGACCTGAATTGCATCAGAACTGGCGGGATTCAAACAGGGCGGGGCCCTCTCGACAAGGTGAATTTGTAGAAGTTAGGTCTCCTAATCCCAATAACGGCGCGCGCCAACAAAGAGACAGACAATGACTCGCACCGCAGGCAGCCGCGTGCGCCGGCTGGCTCAAAGAAAAATAACGTAGACGCTAACCTTGAGAAAAATTCCAGTATTCTTTACCGACGTATACCGCATGATAATTGCGTTCAAGTTGAAACTTTGAGTACTATAAAGGGCAAAATATTGCAGCAAATTTCACATGTAAAACCGTTTATTGAAAGATAATCTGCTTTATAACTTAGTTTCTGCCATAAAATTTTTCACTTCACGTTACTAGTATGCTTTGTCAGACTTAAGAAACTGTTACTATGCAACAATGTTTGAAGTTAAATATCCAGTCTAGAACCCAGGGAACATTTTTAAACATAAATTACGAATGCATTGTTATAGTGAACAGACGACACAGAGTTGTATTTGTACATTCTTGCTTGTTAGTTGCACGATTACGTAACGACTATCAGGCTTACATACTTAGAACATATACTGGTACTGCTAACGAGATTTTAATGCAACATTTTGGTTTACTTGAGAACACATTCTGGATTTAATGTACTTTATGTGAGATTAAAGATGACTTAGAACTTGGTTTATTTGACAGCTACACGATTATATCACGGCGATACTAATGTGTGACACAATTTACATTGTGCTTTTGCGGTGTATCTGTTTTATATCTGCACAGTTTTTCTGAATTCTTCTCGAAAGGAAAACATGTTTTAGTAGTAACTTTGTGGTATAGATACAATGAGACAGCCTTTTCTGTAGCACAACAATACGTTACAGTACAGTACTTACTTCATTACGGGAATAAGCGTAGTAACTACGATATCTATACGCAAAGCATTTCACTTTTGTTTATCATGAGGTAAGTACATTGACTTCTGCAGAACTTAGCTTTCGGAGGACGATAACTACGACACTTCCACAGAGATTATCTTACAACATGACGCGCAGTTTAGGGCTACAGTGCACGTAGTTGAGTGATTAATTTTGTACTTAAAACATTTATTCCTAAAGATATTTGAAGTACAATGATACAAAGGTTTTCGTGATACATTTCATTCCATTGCAGTAATCTGCAACACCTGAGGATATAATTACATTAATCCTCAGGGGCGTACACGCTTACTTTGTGTACCATGTGTGTGACAATCACAAGGAGCTCTAGCTAATATGGTATTTGCTTATACAATTTTACACATCGGTACCATATTTCTCTAACACAGAATTACACAGTTATCTGGTTATTTATCAGAGAAACAAAAATTTTTTTTGCTATGTCAATGGCAGATGTTTACGCAATTACACAGTTGGATAACTTCACACTCATGAAATTGTATTTTGTCTGTACTTTGTGAAATGTTCATATTTTTTCGGAACCATTGTGATACTATGAGAGCTCTGAATGATGTATTTGGTATGAGATCATGATTTTTAAAGTACGTTTGAGGTAGATGACACTTTTGACATGAGCAGAGAATTTTTTTTAGGTTTTGAAATTATTGGAGTAAGCTACGACGATTTTGAGATTAGGCTGAGGTTTTATGTTATGATGACGATGTGTATTATGCTGCTGCGGTATGTTTATGATCAATAAGCTGATGCTATATGAGTTATTTGCTTATGCTATGCATCTGTTATGATGAAATATTGAAGACGTGTCAACGAATAAGGAAAGGAATAATGAGTAGTGGTTAGGGACTCTGGTTTGTGAAAAAGGATGTTGGAAACCGAGAATCGTACTTTAAGAGTTATGAAATGTGTGGATTTTCGTGAATGTATCACTATGCTGGCGAAAATTTTTGGACACTGTTATATTTATAGGATTTTATTTTCTACACATTTATAACGCAAATTGTCAACGGTTGAAAATATTTTTATATGAGCCTGTCACTTTAGCGGAAACTGCTGTCGTAAATGTTTCTGTAAGAAAGGTAAGTGACCGTGACGTAATGCGTTGTGAGCGGCCAGGTGTGCCAGCCGCCTTGAGAAAAAGTCATTAGTGTGTGCCTTTCAGAGGCACAGGTGGAGAAAAAAGGAGGCCATTAACCTTGCTATTGACATTCCAGAAAGCATCACAAATACGACACGCCCAATCTTGAAAACATATGATTACACTTTGGAGCTCTTAATTTATGATATTTACTAAAATGCCTAATGAAACGATGAGAAACATTTCATGGCTATTGTCCTGCTAGTTGAGAGAAATGCCATATGGCTTGCTTCATGTATTTATTTACACATTTTGTTTAATATCTAGTTTCTAACTGCACTGAAACATTGGTTAAAATAAATTTGGTGGATGTACTAATATAAATATTTTATGCCTACAGATCCAGTAAATAATAACTTTATGACGTACTTAAAAAAAACGAAGGTAACACAAAAAGACATTTCCCTTCACAGAAATTGCATACAGAATTTTCCTTTCAAAGTACATGGTAATATTTTTTTAAAATAAATTTTTGTGGTGCACCACTTTAATTATATAGACATTAAGATGTGAATATACATTTCCCTTGTCTACATTGTTGTCTTTAGTGTACTATTTTTTCTGCTTGAGCTTTGTCATGTTTAGGTATAAGTTATATTGCCTTATATTAGTTGTAATATTGCTGCCTGCTTTGTCAACCTCCATGTTTTTCATTGCTCTTTGTATTACTTCTTTTGTGCTGCTGCATTGCCTCGTCCCTTAGTTTAGAATCTGATCTCAGTAGATTTAAGTTAGCTTAAGAGGGGGTAGACTATATAAGAGAATGAGTTGCGATGAATTGGAAGGAATGCATTGAGAAGCTATAAGAAAATGGTTTGGCCAAAGAAGTATTTTGAAAGAGGATACGAACAAAAAATTAGCATTTAGGGACAACAGGTTTAAGTAAGGATTTTCTTGGAAATAATTGATGAGGTAAGATAATGGAAAATAAATAATGAGGTAAGAAATATATGAACATATAAATACAGAAAGCATGCTTTGATAGGATTTTTTTGGTGGTAACAAATGTTGAAATAAAATGAAAGATCTATGGAATGAAGTTTTGGGTTGGACCACAGTACCCAATGTTACACTGAAAACAAACCCTGTCCTTTCCTTTTGTGTTATCCCACTATGTGTTTGTGTACCCTTGTGTATTTATTTTCTTCCTGTCTCTGTGTACTGTTTAATAGAATTTTTTCTCTTCTAATACTAAGCTACATTCACTATGATGAGGAATACTGTTATCCTCAAATATAATTTGCATTAATAACATGTTATTTACTTCATAAAGATGTTTACATATTATTTATTCTATTTTGTTCTAATGTTCATGTATGAAGTTGATGTTTCAAAAGTTATTCTGATCTTTTATGTATTAACTTATGTCATAATTCCTGTAACACTGATGTATATGTTTATTTCTATTCTTTTGTAAAGCCCCTATTACTACAAATGTTATATGTATTGTTATGTTCTTTAATGATGTATTTTGTACCTTTGTTATTGTATTATTATGTTATAAAATTGTAATTGACACCAGTTCATCAAATTAAGTACTTTGTAAATTACATTTCACTGCAGACATTTCTGTTGGTCATAGCATATGGACAATATGTGAGAAGTAGGGACTGATAGTGTTTGCACATGTGTTAATAATTCAGCAAGGGACTGGATAGCAGCATTGCTGGTTCTAAGGACATTTCAAACAAATTCTTTGTGAGTGGACAAGTGGTGATTTATGGACATGCTATATTCTCTGCAAGACTCTTCGATGGTGATTGTGCACCTGCACAGTTGCAACAGATGGCTGCTGGCTGTCTCTACAAGGACTATAGTGGGTCTGCATCTTTGATGGCCCACCAGTACCATTATTTCTACATGTACTACAGTGGGTCTGCATCTTTGATGGCCCACCAATACCATACTCTCTATCAGGACTACAGTGGGTCTGCTCTGTGATGACCTACCTACAAATTGCCTTCAACTTTAACTGACTCTGCTGTGGGTTTGCTCTGTTGTGGCCCATTACCTGTCAGCATGTCAAGAGTCAGCACTGTCTTTCCGTTGGAAGGACAACACTACTTCTTCAAGACTGCTTAGAAATCCACTACTTCCAAGTGCAATTTCTTTTATTGCTCCAACTTTGAGAAAAACACTGCAATTTTACTGTGATGAACGATCAGAACTGTGTTTATGGACTGTGAGAAAATTTTAGCTTTTGGCCAACATTGTATCAACAAGTGTGTGCATTTGATTTCTTTGTTATTGTAATTATGAAAAAAAATTTCGAATCTGTATTGGCCACTGCCCAAAACAATTTGTAAATTTTTTTGTGGGGAGCATGGGGCTATGTAAGTAGGCTGTTTAGGTTTTTTTATTGGTAACGCCAACGCCACGTAGCGCTCTGTATGAAAAATCACTGTCTGTGCCATGTGCAGTCTGTGGCTGGTTTGCGTTGTTGTCTGCCATTGTAGTGTTGGGCAGCGGCAGCTGGATGCTAACAGCGCGTAGCGTTGGGCAGTTGGAGGTGAGCCGCCAGCAGTGGTGCACGTGGGGAGAGAGATGGCGGAGTTTTGTAATTTGTAAGACTGGATGTCATGAACTTCTATATATATTATGACTATTAAGGTAAATACATTGTTTGTTCTCTATCAAAATCTTTCATTTGCTAACTATGCCTGTCAGTAGTTAGTGCCTTCAGTAGTTTGAATCTTTTATTTATCTGGCAGTAGTGGCGCTCGCTGTATTGCAGTAGTCCGAGTAACCAAGATTTTTGTGAGGTAAGCGATTTGTGAAACGTATAGGTTAATGTTAGTCAGGGCCATTTTTTGTAGAGATTATTGAAAGTCAGATTGCGTTACGCTAAAAAAAATTGTTGTGTGTCAGTTTAAGCACAGTCATGTATAATTTTTCTAAGGGGACGTTTCAAGTGTTATACGTTCTTATGCCGTTCTTGTAACAGGAGGTAATGTGTTCTTCCAGCAGGATAATGCTCGCCCATACACCGTTCGTGAAACTCAACGTGCTCTGCAGACTTGCAGCAGTTTCCCCAGCTACCACAAACTCCGGACTTGTCTGTAATCGAATACATATTCGATATGATGCTACGAAAAGTGACTCGCGCAACGCGTCTACCAACAAATCTTACAGAACTATGTGAACTGGTGCAGACGTGGCACAACGTATCCCAGGACGGTAATAACCTTCTGTACGATCGACTGGATGGCAGGGTCAGCGCCTGCATTGACACCTATGGAGGATACAACGTGTACTAATATGGGTGTTTCAGCAGTGAACTGGAAACGTGTAAAAGGAAGCGCTATTTTTTTCCTGACAATTTGCCAGGAAGAAAATGTGCCGGTGACCCATCATGCACGTACCACAATCCCCAAACACTGGCGTTTTGTGACATTTGAGCCATTTTGGATGGGGATTTAATAAAAAAGTTTACGTGTCAAATACATTTTCACTAATTAGAACAATATTTGGCTCTGGAGACATGACACCGTAACCATACGTTGGCTGTTATCCCGCAAACGGCTTGTTTGTGGACCCACGTTCACTGAATCGTTTTTTTTTCTTATACAGGGTGTCCCACGTATGAGGAGCCCCGGAAAAAGTGTTTTAAAAAAGATGGTGGAAGTGATTTCCACAGTTCAACATGGCTCCGCATGTTCGGGAGTGTAGCTGCCAGAGTATTGGATTTCACAGCGAAAGTTCTCAAGTAACTCGTTGACATGGCGGTATCTGTAAAATGTGACAACAGTGAGGTCCCGCGAGTTATGCGCTAGCCTCTTGTTTCAGTGTAGCGTGGATTACTGTTCGAACTGTTTTCGTGCGATTCCCTTCTTCCGATACCGTTTCATTGTGATGATGTATCGATGTTCTGTGGAAGAGTGCTTGCTTCTTGTGAAACGATATTGGATACGAGGTTCCCTTAAGACTTAGAAATAACTGATTTCAAAACTCTTCGTTGGTGGACGCAAACCATCTAACCAATGCATTCAACGTTTGGTGACGAAGACAAATCGAGTATTGTTAGATCTGGATGGCCGGGAGCGCCCTCAGTCATCAGAAGCGAGTAACGGTGCGGTGGAATCATTTTTCCCTGGCAGAATGATTTCCAAAGGCTTATTCACCCAACGTCACCTGATTTTCCCCCACTGACTTTTTTGTGTGGTCACCTTAACGATAATGAAACACGAACATATCAATCACCATTGATAATTCATATGAAACTGACAAACTGCCTATTGGCTTCTGTCTCGGGTTCTTCGGCCGACGTTCATCTAATGATTTTTCTGACGTTTCGCCAGCACAAGTGGTTGGCATTTTCAAAGCTTCACCCTCCATTGCCGGTGGTGAACTGGAGCCGAGCTCGCGGCCGCAGAGTATATGCACCTGGCGCGCCAACGTTCGAGGGCTTCTCCTCTGTCATTTCCGGTGCGCTTTTCCTCTTGCTACCTGCGACGGTCGTTTGCTGCAGTATGGGAAACCACGATCCGTTTACCTTAAGGCTTTCCTTTTTCTTATTGAAGCTGTTCTCGTGTTTTTGTACTTCTACAGCTTCTCTGAAGCGCGTGTGATAGTGCTTCTCTACAGCCAGAACTCCCGTGTCGGCGAATTTTATTACGTGGTCGGTCCCACTCAGTGCGTGCTCTGCAGCGGCCGATTTCTCCACCTGCCTCAACCGATGTGCTCGAAAGCGTTCCATTTTCTCGGAAGACATCGCCAAGCTCTTCCGTGCATGTCTTACCACGAGCTATTTCACGTGGAATGCTATTTCTACGAACAGTTGGAAGGCGTCGCCATGGGTAGTCCTCTTAGTCCAGTGATGGCCAACTTCTTCATGGGACATTTCGAGGCACAGGCAATGGACGTGGCGACCTGCAAACCTAAGGTGTGGTGCAGGTACGTCGATAATACTTTCGCGGTGTGGAGCCACGGTGAGGAACTGCTCGGTGACTTCCTAAGACACTTGAACATCCTCCATGCCAACATAAAATTTGCCATGGAGCTACAAAAGGACAAAAAAACTACCATTTCTAGATGCGCTGGTCACAAGGGATGGCGAAAAGATGGGGCACAGCGTGTATCGAAAACCGACACACACAGACCGATACCTGCACAATCAAACCACCACCCGCGCCAGAAAAGAGGCATAATTAATACGCTCGTAACGCGAGCCGCAGCACCTGGAAAGTGTTCTGAGGAGCAAATTATATTAGAAGTGTAACAGAGCCAAACACTCGGGGAAGCACGAAAACAGAGAAAGAAATGTCGGGTACGGCCTTTCTGCCATACAATCCCAGAGTCATAGACAGAATCGGCCGTATCTTGCGCAAAAACGGCGATTTTCAAACCGACAAGGAGATGAAAGAGTGCCTTAGATCGACAAAGGAGAAAACGAACCCACTTGCAATGTCAGGAATATACAGTATAGCATGCACATGCGGAAAAGTTTATGTCGGAATGTCTGGACGATCAATTAACACCAGGATCAAAGAACATAAGCGGCATTGCAGGTTGGGGCAGGTGGAGAAATCGGCCGTGGCAGAACATGCACTGAGTGAGACCGACCACATAATAAAATTCGCCGACACTGAAGTTCTGGCTGTAGAGAAGCACTATCACACGCGCTTGTTCAGAGAAGCTGTAGAAATACAAAAACACACGAACAGTTTCAACAAAAAAGAGGAAAGCCTTAAGATAAACGGATCCTGGTTTCCCGTACTGCAGCGAACAACCGTCGCAGGTAGCAAGAGGAGAACCGCACCGGAAATGACCGCGGAGAAGCTCTCGGACGTTGGCGCGCCAGGTACATATAGTCTGCGCCAGTTCACCACCAGTAATGGAGGGTGGAGCTTTGCCAATGCCAGCCACTCGTGCTGGCGAAACATCAGTAAAATCATTAGATGAACGTCGGCCCACACACAAGCCAATAGGCAGAGTGCCAACAAGTGGCCACGAAAGCCTTAACAATTTTGTGTCATGTGAATCTATCCGCCGTCAAATCCATCGAGCCGCTCCGAATGTGGCAGCAACATCCACGAACTCGCAGCGCCGTGCTGCACTGTATACACAGGTGGATAGAGACCATTTCCAGCACACCTGGTAATGTAGTTGCATTTCTCAACCGTAAAGATATGTCATGCACGAAATTGGTTTCACATCCGCTTTTATTAAGATTTCCACAACACTTGTCTCGGGGCCCCTTACTGGCGATACATCAGTTACTGTCGTATACTTTCACCCTGTCAGCTTCTGTAGCGCTTACGAAATATCATACGTATTTGCTGGACAGAGTCGTGTCAAAGACAGCTGCAGGTTGCTTGTCGCTCACGCCAACGTGGAGTTGCTGACTGCTCACCGTGACGAGTTTTACGGCCTGTTCCACCAGTCGCACTTCCAGGTTATTCTCCTCTCAGAGACGTGGCTCAAACCAGCGTCCCCTCCGGTAGTGCCTGTTTCACAGTTTATCGTGTAACTCAACATCTGGGCAGTGTGGAAGCGTTAGTTGCTTCTGCTCTGAAACTGCTAAGTATATCGCATGCAAATGGTGAAAGACAAGCTGAGTTCTTGTTTATCGACATAAGTGTACAGAATCAGGAGTTTTTAACTGGAGCAAACTACAAACCACCAAAAATTGTGCTTTATCGTCCTTTCAAACAGCCATCTACATCTACACCTATGTGATTGCTGTGCTATTCATAATAAAGTGCGTGGCAGAGGGTTCAATGAACCACCTTCAAGCTGCTTCACTACCGTTCCACTCTCGAACGGCACGCGTTAAAAACGATCACTTACATTTTTCTGTGCTAGCTCTGATTTCTCTTATTTTATCGTTATAATCATTTCTCTCTATGTAGGTGGGTGCCAACAGAATGTTTTCGCAATCAAAGGAGAAAACTGGTGCTTGAAATTTCATGAGAAGATCCCGTAGCATAGAGAAACGCCTTTGTTTTAATGATTGCCAATCCAATTCACATATCATGTCTGTGATACTATCTCCCCTATTTCGCGTTAATACAAATCGAGCTGCCCTTCTTTGTACTTTTTCGATCGTCCGTCATTCGCCGGCTGGAGTGACCGAGCGGTTCTAGGCGCTCCAGTCTGGAACCGCGCGACCGCTTCGGTCGCAGGTAACAATCCTGCCTCGGGCATGGATGTGTGTGATGTCCTTAGGTTAGTTAGGTTTAAGTAGTTCTAAGTTCTAGGGGACTGATGTCCTCAGAAGTTAAGTCCCATAGTGCTCAGAGCCATTTGAACCATTTTTGAATCCATCCGTCAGTCCCACCTGATGCGGATCCCACACCGCACGGCAATACTCCAGAATAGGGAGAACAAGCGTGGTGCAAGTAGTCTAGCAGTCTAAGCAGAGCTAGCTGTGTTTCACAAGAACGATATTTTCTGAAACCGTGCTGGCTATGTGGCAATAAATCGTTTTCTTCGAGGTACTTCGAATATAGTACATGTTCCAAAACCCTACTGCAAGTCGACGTTAGTGTTATAGGCCTGTAATTCAGCGGATTACTCCTACTTCCCTTTTTGGGTATTGGTGTTACTTGAGCAATTTGCCATTCTTTAGGTACGGATCTTTCTGTGAGCGAGTGGTTGTATATAATTGCTAAATATAGAGCTATTTTATCAGCATACTCTGAGAGGAACCTGACTGGTATACAGTCTGGACTGAAGGCCCTGCCTTTATTAAGTGATTTAAGCTGCTTAGTTACTCCGAGGATATCTACTTCTATGTTTCTCATCTTGGCAGTTGTTCTTGATTGGCATTCAGAAATATTTACTTCGTCTTCTTTATTGAAGGAGTTTCGGAAAACCGTGTATAATAATTCTGCTTTAGTACAATACCAGTTTGTAGTCGTTAGGGAAGACTCGAATGTAGACGTGTTGTTAAAATTTCGCTCTGCAGAGAATCTAAGGAGACTGTTCCACTCAGACGGTTTAACTATGAGAGCTCTGGATCCAACTCACACAGCCACTCCTTTATAAAGGTAAAGCAATAAAGAGGGCAGTTAAATTAATTCGCGCCAGAGTGTTACTGCTTTGCATTCTGCTCATGATGTGATATTCTCAATGAAGTCAATGTAGGCCATCAGAAAAGAATCGCACATAATAATTACAGAAACTTTGAACTAGTTAACCATGATGCGCTACAATAGGAATGTTTAGACATTCAGTTGCATGATACAAGCAATGAGTCGAACCTAGATGGTAATGCCCGGGAATTAAATCGCTGACTTACTGCATTGTGTGACAAACATCCTCCTAAACGTTTGTCAAAGTAAAGAGAGCTCCTGCTCTGTGGCCGACAGCAGAACTACGTAAGATGATGAATCAACGTCAATCCGTATGTAAAAGATTCAAGCGAAATCGAACTCCTGAACTACGTGAAGTATGCAGGTAACAGCGAAACAAAGAGAAACAAGAAGTGCACAACGCTAAATCCAGGCATGGTTCGCCCTGTAGTAAGTAGCGTGTCGAATCTTTCCGCGCTGTGGAAAAAAAATTACGTAGCTTCAGCATAGCGAAAGCAAAATCTGATATTGTTTTTCAAGCTTTTGTGGACGAATTAAACAATTTTTCTCAACACCAAAATATTCTCAAGTTGTGATAATGTGTCAGTCACAAGAGAGCACCTTCCCGACAGACGCGTTTTTTAAGCGGGTTTCCAGACACACAGTGCTGAAAGCAATCTTCTCACGACATCTTCAGTCACTGTCTTGTTAATGGTACACATCCTACTATCTAAGTGGAAGCAAAGCTTAATTCATCCAGTACCCTAGAATAATTACACAAGATCACCAGGCGACTACACGCTGTTCAGCACATCAACCGCAGTATGTAACGCCTTGGAGTACGTTGTTCATGGAGAGCTGTCGCATTACCTCTAAACTTATAACATCCACTAGAAACACCAATCAGGCTTCCGAAAAGACTATAATACAGCAAATGCCAGTAGTCAAAGCGACTGACGAGATCAAACATGACAGAAGTGAAACTACCATTATAACACTAATTTGTTCCTGCGAGGCTGTCAGTATGTTTGATTTCGAGACATTACTTATGAAAATGAAACAACTGAATTTTTCAGTGTAATACTGTAGTTCGACAGCTGCCTCAAGAAGTGATGCAAACGAGTGATCTGGGAGTCAGAGATGTGGTCGTGGAGTCCCTTAGAGTTCCGTGCTTCGTCAATCGCTTTTGTCGTTGTATATCAATGATATTTCATCTGTGTTTGACTCTTGCAACCACCACTTATTCCTGCCGATATCTTGTTGTACGTAAGTGCCAGCCCTAAAAACAATGCTGCTGCTGCAACAGGTATGAAAGAAGACCCAAGAAATCGAAGGTCGTCCTCACCCAAAGTCGCTCAGCTATCATTATCGGCAAACAGTCTCTCCAATACTTCCCAGTGGTGTACAATTGCCATGTCAAAAAATAATAAACAACCTTGCCACAATAGAATAAACTGTGGCAACTTGCCCGAAACCTCTCTCCTGGCTAAATGAAATTCAAAAATTTAGAACAAGGTTTCCACCTCCAACTAACCAATAATTAGTCCAGTATTCATTCCTGTCTAATCTGTACTACTATGATGTAGTACAACATGGTGTAAGTAGGATGTTTAGGTTTTTTTTAATTGGTAACGCCGCCGCCACGTAGCGCTCTGTATGAAAATCACTGGCTGTGCCGTGTGCAGTCTGTGGCTGGTTGGCATTGTTGTAATACTCGCCATTGTAGTGTTGGGCAGCGGCAGCTGGATGCTAACAGCGCGTAGCGTTGCTCAGTTGGAGGTGAGCCGCCAGGAGTGGTGGATGTTGGATGTGGGGAGAGAGATGGCGGAGTTTTGAAATTTGTAAGAATTGGTATCATGAACTGATATATATATATATATATATATATATATATATATATATATATATATATATATATATATATATATATTATGACTATAAAGGTAAATACATTGTTTGTTCTCTATTAAAATCTTTCATTTGCTAACTGTGCCTATCAGTAGTTAGTGCCTTCAGTAGTTTGAATCTTTTATTTAGCTGGCAGTAGTAGTGCTCGCTGTATTGCAGTAGCTTGAGTAACGAAGATTTTTGTGAGGTAAGTGATTTGTGAAACGTATAGGTTAATGTTAGTCAGGGCCATTCTTTCGTAGGGATTTTTGAAAGTCAGATTGCGTTGCGCTAAAGATATTGTGTGTCAGTTTAAGCACATTCGTGTATAATTGTTCAAAGAGGACGTTTCACATAGACCAGTCGTGTACAATTTTTCTAAAGGAACGTTTCATATGTCGACCCTTAGCCGAGGATACCTCACTGGAATCTTCTGATTTTTTTCCTTGTAGTTTGTGTAATTAGTGTAGCTTTTGTTTATTACTAGTGCGTAATCATAGAGAGAATTTCCTTTATAGTTGCAGTCTTTCATTGTTGTACAGTAAAATAGTTGTGGCACGCATGTAGTTTTGCACGAAGTATTTCGCAGCTGCGCTTGCAATTAACTAGATATTATTTTCAGTGCTATGTTAATGTGGTCACTTATTTTTGTTCTTCAAATTGTGTTTTTCTGTGTTGTGTGAAAAATTTTGACAATAATGGCGTGTGAAAAACGTAACACTAGGCTCCAAAGTAAACTGAGAAATGACAGTGAAGACGAAAGCAGTGTGTTAGCGTCACCATGTAATGAATTCACTAACGTTCAAAGTAGTAATTTGGTAATAGCGCACAGGGAAATGGAGCGGGCTGTAAATAATGGTGTAGGTAGTGAAACAATTAGTGAACAGGGAAGCATTATCGATCGATCGGTCGGCAACAGCTCGCCTCAGGATTCCGAAACGACAGGACACAATCTTGCAAATACTGTAGATTCAGATTTTGCGTCCTCACCGTTTTCTCAAATAAATCAAGACACATTTTCTGCTTTTCAAAATGCGAATATTGCCGGTTCAAATGCACTGCCGAAAAGCACTGAGGAACATGTTTCAGACACCAGTGCACTGTTATTACAGTTAATGCAACAAATGGGACAAAGGCTACAAAAGTTAGACACAACGCTTGAACAAAATCAGAGACAAACAGAGCAAAAGTTAGACACAATGGAACAAAATCTTCAAAAGTTAGACACAATAGAACAAAATCAGAGACAAACAGAGCAAAAGTTAGACGCAATGGAGCAAAAGCTTCAAAAGTTAGACTCAGTGGAACATACGCTTGAACAAACACGTGAAGATTTAACTACTGAATTACATAAAATCGAATCGAAATGTCAAAAAGTCTGTAATGACGTAAAAACACAAATTTGTGAGCGTTTCCAACCTATTTTTTCGCGGCATGAAAATGCATTACAGAATCACGAAGCAGCCATAAAAGAACTGCAAACAATTGTTCATGAAAATCATGAGACCTTGCAAGCTAAAATTGACTCAGTTGCATCTACCGATTCGGTTACGCAACTTGCAAAAACTCAAGAAAATTAAAGGACACAGTAGATACTCTGAAAATTGGTTCAGAAAGACACATGGAGGACATTAGTTCATTATCAGAGAAAGTAGTTGAACTTTCGGATCAGCTAAATAATTTATCTACGAAGGTAGATGATAATTTGATGACACAAACCTGGTAGTCTTTAATGACACTGAAGAGTGCGAACAAATTAGGAAATTCCAACAAAGTCTGAATCAAATTAGTACGCAACACCAAAGAGAAATCCGGGAAGTACAAGATCAGCTGACACAGGTAATACAACAATTACGTATTTCAGAGGACACTCGCGCTCCAATACGGGAAGAGGGACATAAAAATACGGAACTTCCACAAAATAACAACACAGGGCACTTTGAAGATTATGAAAGAAATTGGCAAAGTACACCGAATTTTGAGATGGAACCGCCGAAACGACGTAACAATGACCGATATGCGACCCGCCGACACGATGATTTTGACTATAATCTGTTCATTACTTCACGTAAATTCAAAACATTTAAGAATTCTGGCAACGACATTCATCCACAAGCGTGGCTCCATCAATTCTCTCATTGTTTTCCTCCCAACTGGTCACTAGAGCACAGATTAGAATTTATGTGTGGCTACTTAGAGAATGAACCAGCTGTAAGAATGCGATCGGTCATTCGCGATTGCCACAGTGAAGGAGAATTTTACCATGCCTTCCTCTCAGCATATTGGTCCCAAGCCACACAAGACCGAGTAAAACATAGCATCATGATGATGAAACACTTTGAACGATCTGAATTTTCCAGTCTTGTCAAATATTTTGAAGACATGTTGCATAAGAATCAATATCTTTCAAACCCATACAGCCCTTCAGAACTGATCCGCATTTGCTTAATGAAATTGCCGGAACATTTACGACACATTATTTTGGCAGGCCGTTGCAAAGACGACATTGAAGCTTTTCAGGGACTGTTCCAAGAATTGGAAATTGACACTGACAATCGCGGAGCGCGAAAACAGGAGCACAACAATTACAGGTCACATCCGTCGCAATTCCGCGATGAAAGAAATAATAACTGGACACGACAAGGCTATTCTCACAATACAAATCGTGACCAAAACAGACACCATCCATATGACAACCACTGGCAGAGTAATAGTTACAGAGAAAGATCGCATTTCCGTAGTAATGACTATCACAGAGACAAACATAGAAACAGACAATATGGGAACCAGAACTATTATTATCAAGGGAGACAGAATAACGTCAGACACAACGGTCCAGCGCGCAGTTACGATTCAGGGAAAAATTCTCCACCACAAGAAACTATGTAAACTACCAACAAAACGACAGACGTGAATTTCACCAGAACTGGCGGGATTCAAACAGAGCTGGGCCCTCTCGGCAAAGTGAATTTGTAGAAGTTAGGTCTCCTAATCCCAATAACGACGCACGCCAACAAAGAGATAGCAGACAATGACTCGCACCGAAGGCAGCCACGTGCGCCGGCTGGCTCAGAGAAAAATAACATAGGCGCTAACCTTGAGAAAAACTCCAGTATTCCTTACCGACGTAACCACATGATAATTGCGTTGAAACTGGAAATATGCGTACTAGGAAGAGTAACGGCTTGCTTCACATTTCACATATAAAACCGTTTATTGAAAGATAATCTGCTTTTTAACTTTATCTTTGCCATAAAACATTTCACTTCACATTTCTAGTATGCTTTGTCACACTGAGAAACTGTTAACATGCAACAATGTTTGAAGTTTACTATCCAGTCTAGAACCTACGGAACATATTTAGACAATATTTACGAGTGCATTGTTATAGTGAACAGACATCACTGTGTTATTGCGTGTATACATTCTTGCTTGTTAGTTGTACGATTACGTAACAACTATAAGGCTGACATATTTAGAACAGTTACCAGTACTGCTAATGAGATTTTAATATAACATTTTGGTTCAGTTGAAAAGACATTCTTTATTTGAAGTACTTTCTGTGAGATTAAAGATGACTTAGCGTTTGGTTTCTTTGATAGCTACACGATTATATCACGACGCTACTAATGTGTGACACAATTTACATTGTGCTTTTGCGGTGTATCTGTTTTATATCTGCACAGTTTTTCTGAATTTTTCTGGAAAGTAAAACATGTTTTAGTAGTAACGTTTGTGGTATAGCTACAATGAGACAGCCTTTTCTGTAGCACAACAATACGTACAGTACAGTACTTACTTCATCACGGCAATAAGCGTAATAACTAAGATATCTATACGCAAAGCATTTCAATTTCGTTTATCATGAGGTAAGTACATTGACTTCTGCAGAACTTAGCTTTCGGTGGACAATAACTACGACACTTCCACAGAGATTGTCTTACAGCAAGACGCACATTTAGCGCTACAGGACACGCATTAAACTATTTATTTTTCAACATATTTGAATTACAAAGAAAGTTTTCCGTGATACATTTCATTCCATTGCTGTAATCTGTAACACCTGAGGATATAATTACATTAATCCTCAGGGGGGTACACGCTTACTTTGTGTATCATGTGTTTGGCAAGCACAAGGAGCCCTAGCTAATATGGTATTTGTTTATACAATTTTACACATTGGTACCATATTTCTCTAACACAGAATTACACAGCTATCTGATTATTTGACAGAGAAACAAACATCTTTTTACTACGTCAGTGACACATATTTAAGCAATTACGTAGGTGGATAACTTCACATTTATGAAACTGTATTTTGTCTGTACTGTGTGAACCCTTCATATTTTTCGGAACCATTGTGATACTATGAGAACTTTGAATGACGTATTTGGTATGGAATCATGATTTTTAAAGTACGTTTGAGGTAGATGACACCTTTGACATGAGCAGAGAATTTTTTTTAGGTTTTGAAATTATTGCAGAAAGCTATGACGTTTTTGAGAATTTGACTGAGGTGTTATGATGTTATTATTACGACGACGAGGTGAATTATGCTGTTGCGGTATGTTTATGATCAATACGCTGATGCTATATGAGTTACTTGATTATGTTACGTATCTGTTATGATGAAATATTGAAGAAGTGTCGACGAATAAGGTAAGGAATAATGAGTAGTGGTTAGGGACTCTGGTTTGTGAAAAAGGTTGCTGGAAACCAAGAATCGTACTTTAAGAGTTATGAAATGTATGTAAGTGCGTGAATGTATTACAATGCCGACGAAAATTTTTTGGACACTGTTATATTTATAGCATTTTATTTCCTACACGTTTGTAACGCAAATTCTCAACCTGTGAAAATATTTTTATATGAGACTAACACTGTAGCGGAAACTGGTGTCGTAAATATTTCGATAAGACAGTTAAGTGACCACCTGCACGTAATGCTTCGTGGGCACCCAGCTGCGCGACAACCACCTGACAAAAGAAAGCCATTAGTGTATGCCTTTCAGAGGCACAGGTAAAAAAAAAAAAAAAAAAAACCGGCCATTATCCTCTCTATTGACTTTCCTTTGTAGAATGCACCGCAAATACGACACGCTCATTACTGAGAAAGATACTTACATCTGACACCTGATTATAACAAACGTCTTTCTACGAGAGTTGAGAGAATTCTACTAACTTATGAAATGTCACATGACTATTGAATGATATTTTTATGCTTTGTCCATAGTTGCTTATTTCATTTGATATCTGTTTTCCAGCTGTGTTGCAGCATTGGTTTTATAATATAAAATTAAATGCATTTGCTAATGTGAACACTTTCTGTCAACAGATCTATTAAATAAATATTTCATGATCCACATTCTTCGAAAAAGGAGCTCTTGGAATGGAAAGAGCAATAAGAAGCGACTAGTAACAGGAACTGCATACATAATTTTCTTTTCAAGTACTTGGTAATTTATTTAATAGAATAAGTTGTGGTGCACCACTTTAATTACATAGTCATTAAGATGTGATTATAACTTTCCCTTATCTGCATTGTTGTCTTTAGTGTACTATTTTTTCTGCTTGAGCTTTGTCATGTTTAGGTATAAGTTATAGCATTTGCTGCTTTTCGCCATGCATAGTGTTACTGAATGTCACTTTGTATTACTAGGTTAAGCCAATTTTATTACTGATTTATGTTTCTTGTTTGCTGCGCATTGACTTATATTAGTTGTAATATTGCTGCCTTTTTTTGCCAATTTCCATTTTTTTATCATTGCTGTTTGTGTAAATTGTTTTGTGCTGCTGCATTGCCTCGTCCCTTAGTTTAGTATCTGAGCTCAGTAGATTTAAGTTAGCTTAAGAGGGGGTAGACTATATAAGAGAATGAGTTGCGATGAATTTGAAGAAATGCACTGAGAGGTTATATGAGAAAAGAACAGAAAGCAGGTATAGATAGGACTTTCTGGAAATAATGAAGAACGAAGGGAGATCTCCGAGAAGTAAAGAAAGTTTTGTTTGCAAAATACTGCAGTAAAACAAACCCTGCCCGTTCCTTGTGTTATCCCACTATGTGTTTGTGTACCATTGTGTATTTATGTTCTTCCTGTCTTTATATGGTCATCTGATAAGACTTATGTTGTAGAATTTTCTAATATTCAGCTACATTCGCTATGATGAGGAATACTGTTATCCTCAAATATAATTTGCATTAATAATATGTCATTTTCTTTGTAAATATGTTTAGAAATTATTTATTCTGTTCTGTTTTAATGCTCATGTGTGAAGTTGATGTTTCGAAATTTATTCTGATTTTTTATGTATGTGCTCCTGTCACAATTCCTGTAACACTGATGTATATGTTATTTCGATTCTTTTGTAAAGCCTGTATTACTACAAATGTTATCTGTATTGCTATGTTCATTAAAGATGTATTTTGTACCTTTGCTATTGTATTCTTATGTTATAAAATTGTAATTGACACCAGTTCATCAAATTAAGTAACTTGTAAATTACATTTCACTGGAAACATTTCTGTTGGTCATAGTATATGGACAATATGTGAGAAGTAGGGATTGATAGTGTTTGCAAGTGTATTGATAATTCAGCAAGGGACTGGTTAACAGCATTGCTGGTTCTAAGGACAATTCCAAAAACTTTGTGAGTGGAGAAGTGGTGGGTTATGGACTTGCTATGTTATCGGCAAGACTCTTCAATGGTGATTGTGCGCCTGCACAGTCAAACAGATGCAGTGGGTCTGCACTTCTGGTGGCCCACCAATACCGTAATCTCTACCAGGACTACAATGGGTCTACTCTGTGACAACCTACCTACCAATATTCTTGAAAACTTCGACTGACTCTGCTGTGGGTTTGCTCTGTTGTGGCCCATTACCTGTCTGCATGTCAAGAGTCAGCATTGTCTTTCCGTTGGAAGGACAACACTACTTCTTCAAGACTGCATGGAAATCCACTACTTCCGTGTGCATTTTCTTTTACTACTCAGACTTTGAGAAAAACACTGCAATTTTACTTTGATGAATGATCAGGACTGTCTTTATAGACTGTGAGAAAATTTTAGTTTTTGACCAACATTGTATCGATAAGTGTGTGCATTTCATTCTTTGTTATTTTAATTACGAAAAAATTTTTCAAATCTGTATTGGCCACTGCCCAAAACAATTTGTAAATTTTTTTGTGGGGAGCATGGGGGCTATGTAAGTAGGATGTTTAGGTTTTTTTTAATTGGTAACGCCGCCGCCACGTAGCGCTCTGTATGAAAATCACTGGCTGTGCCGTGTGCAGTCTGTGGCTGGTTGGCATTGTTGTAATACTTGTCATTGTAGTGTTGGGCAGCGGCAGCTGGATGCTAACAGCGCGTAGCGTTGCGCAGTTGGAGGTGAGCCGCCAGGAGTGGTGGACGAGGGGAGAGAGATGGCGGAGTTTTGAAATTTGTAAGAATTGGTGTCACGAACTGATACATATATTATGACTAGTGAGGTAAATATATTGTTTGTTCTCTATTAAAATCTTTTATTTGCTAACTGTGCCTATCAGTAGTTAGTGCCTTCAGTAGTTTGAATCTTTTATTTAGCTGGCAGTAGTGGTGCTCGCTGTATTGCAGTAGCTTGAGTAACGAAGATTTTTGTGAGGTAAGTGATTTGTGAAACGTATAGGTTAATGTCAGTCAGGGCCATTCTTTCGTAGGGATTTTTGAAAGTCAGATTGCGTTGCGCTAAAGATATTGTGTGTCAGTTTAAGCACATTCGTGTATAATTGTTCAAAGAGGACGTTTCACATAGACCAGTCGTATACAATTTTTCTAAAGGGACGTTTCAGTGGCACAAGTAATGAAAACTTCACTACTGTTTGGTTTAGTGGCGCCGGCACGAGAGCTGAGCATATTCGGTCAGGGGACTGACCACACTCCGTAACAAAATAAATTAAAACACTGAGTAAACGATGTACGTTGGAATTTGAGACATGTGTGTCATCCGCTGAGAACTGACGAAGAAAACAGAGAGAAATAGATGGAACGAAAGGAATAGACTCCGGTTTCCGGATTCTATTCTCGTCCGCATGAGAAATGTCCCCCTCTCGGGGAGTGAGTGTTTTTGTGTTGTCCTAATCATTCCATCTCATCTTCATCACAAACGAGCACGTCACGTAAGCGGCATAAAAACAGAAAGACCTGCGCCATGTAATCTAACAGCTCCAGTCTCAGCCATTAATGCAATACGATAATTTGAGTTTTAACCCTTCGGTGGGCGCGCCTTTCATACTTTCATGAGTGGGCGCGCTGCGGCCATTGCACCGCAATTAGTTTTACATTTTTAACCTAATGAAAAATAATCATCCCATCAGTAATATATAGGGTAAATACATCAATTTCTTTTTCCGTACTTTCAGCACTTGCTTTTCGACCTGGCAAAAGTTTTAGGATGTTCTTGGCCTTGGTTTTAGAAGAAGAAGGAAGCAGTTCACTAACAGTATCCAAATAGTTTTATCTTTTCCTACGTAAAATCGGTAATCCTCTGTTTGTTGTCTCCCCTCTTCAACCAGGTGGTCATCTGTTTCCTCTGTTGATTGTTCGGGGTCACCGCTGTAGGTTTCTTCTTCAATAACGTCCTCTTCCGACTCAGATTCAATTGAATCTGACAATTCTTGTAGTTCTTCTTCTGACAATTCTCGCAGCACTTTCTCATAGTCATCAGAACGCACAATTAGACGGTGCCTGTCAAATGCCTTCTTTTTCTCCATTTACACGCTTTTATGAGATCTAATGAAACACATGTTTTTGTAAAAGTAATGTATTGTAGCAAATCAGTATACAAGACTGTAAAAAGTAATAAAATTGCATATGGGAACGTTGATTCTATTGGAATATTCATTACATGCTAATATAAAATAAAGATTGCCTTGAGGCGAAAGAAAAACACATCTATGGAAAATACATCACACGGCGCATTGCGGCAAACACTCCGCAAACGCAACACTCAAGTTTCAAACAACAATAGCGTCTAAACTGCTGAAAGCATGAATAGCGCAAATGTGGTAAATGGTGACATCCGTTGAGAACAACAAATCCGTATCTGGACGTGGACGTCTTTATAACGCTATCTGTGATACTAACAGAAAACTAAATCTTGCGGCTATTTGTCGCAAGCGCGCCCACCGAAGGGTTAATGCGAACTCCAAACGGCTTGAGCTATAGATGAACTCTTACGTAATGTATGTATGCAACTTGCTGTCGTTTGATTGTATTAGTCCTCGCTGTACGCAGTTAGTTTGGATGCGATAGGACAGGCGACGTGATTTTCAGAAGCTCTGTTTGCTTCTTATCATCGTTGCAGAACTACAGTTCCAAATCTGGTACGTCCAGCATTGTAGCTCCATTTCCTTTTCCATTTCAGACATACGGCTATGGAGCAAACTGCCCTACAGTCTACCTCTTACCCAAAACCACTCTGCATTCAAATGGAGATTAAAGCTTTGTCTTTTATCAACGGTTTAGCTTCGCTCTCTGTACTTTTCTCCTCCCTCTCGAATTATGTTTTCTTCTTTCTACGTCAACCGCTAATCTTGGCTTACCATTTCTAGCTCTTTCTCTGATCTGTCAACTTCGTCTCCAACTTTATTACTTCTGTTGTCACGCGTTTCTGCTGGATTTATCTACTTACATTCGACAGGAACGTAATGAGGAATTTGCTTAATGTAAATAAGACTGACAGTTCCAAAATTCCACGGAATCGTTATTACGCATATTGCCATTATTATTACTACTGTTATTATTATTGTATTATATTGCTCCTCGTACATATGTTTACACACTGAGGAAGTCTGCTAAGATATAAGAAAGGCTTTCATGGTCTTAATCTTGTCAGGTGAAATAAACGTATTAATTAATTAACTGTTTGATTAAATAAAAATCAGACTTGCAGAACCGCCCAAATGCAGTGCTGGAAGACTTGAAAAAATTTACGCAGCAGTACAAAATTGTAGGATTTACCTTTCATGTTGTACTTTCTAAATTATGTATTTCACATCATTAATATGACTGCTTTTGGCATACTAAACGAGTAAAGAAATAGAATAAATAAATAAATAAATGCGTCTGGGTTAGCTTTGTTTGCACAGCGCGGGTGTGACTGCTCACATAACGAGATTAATGTCGTTCACAGTCGAATTCTGCCCGCCGGGCACCATCGGCCGCGTTAAAGAGAAATTCGCAGCCTGCCGGCACGCCGGTGCTTTCTACACGTACACCCATTAGCAAGTGCACAGGAAAACACGTTTCGACCACCGGACGGCGGAGGTAGCTAACTCACAAAATAGTGCGTTAATTAGCTTGTCACTTATCGGACAACCTGTCGAGTAGCTAACTTTCCTAAGCCATAAATTCAAAGAATCCCAGTCAGGGTGCTTGAAAGCTATTCTTTGTCGTAACATACAACTGACAATAAGTCAGCGATTTAATTCCCAGGCATTACCATCTAAGATCTACTCATTTGCTTGTATCATGCAACTGAATGTCTAAACAGTCCTATTGTAGCGCATCAATGTTAACTAGTTTAAAGTTTCTGTAGTTATTATGTGCGATTTATTTCTGATGATCTGCATTGAGGTCATTGAGAATACAGAATTGGGCAGTTTGTCATTGAGAATACCACATCATCAGCATAATGCAATGCAGTAGCACTCAGGCGCGAATTAATTTAACTGCCCTCTTTATTGCTTTACTTTTATAAAGGAGTGGCTGTGTGAGTTTCATCCAGAGCTCTCACAGTTAAATCGTTTGAGTGGAACAGTCTCCTTATATTCTCTGCAGAGCGAAATTTTAACAACACGTCTACATTCGAGACTCCCCTAACGACTACAAACTCGTACTGTGACACTAGAGAGAGCAAGGCTGTCTGGAAGGACGATAAAGCACCGATTTTTGGTGGTTTGTAGTTTGTTCCAGTTAAAAATTCCTGATTCTGGCGTTACTCAAAATCTATTTCACAATTTATACCACAGCTCTATGATAAATTACTTGAAAAATTTATGGATATATATGTAATGTACACAGAGGGGAAACAATCAGAACACCACATAATAATTATTGTAGAGTGATGAAATTTGTCTAGGTAACATACTTAAGTAATTAACATTGCTAGATCACAGGTTAATGAGAATGCTTGTACCGTACATTAATAACAGGTGTAAACGCCTGAATGATGGATTCAAGCTTGCAAACGTGCATGCATTGTGTTGTACAGGTGCCGGATGTCAGTTTATGGGATGGAGTTCCATGTCCTTTGATCTCGATCATCCACCAATACGGGGACGGTTAATGCTGTTGGTGGATGACAGTGGAGTTGTTGTCCGCTGATGTCCCATTTGCGTACGTTTGGAGACAGGTCTGACTATCGAGCACTCCAAGGCGACTTGTAGACACTCTGTAGACTAACTTGGGTTACAACAACGGTATGTGGGCGAGCATTATCCTGTTGGAAAACGCCTCCTGGTAAGCTGTTCATGACTGGCAGAACAACATGTCGAATCATTAGAATGACACACAGATTTGCACTTATGGTGTGTTGGATAACCACGAGAGTGCTCCTGCTGCCATACGAAATCGCGCCCTCACACCACAACTCTAGGTGTAGGTCCAGTGTGTCTAGCTTAGAGACAGGCTGGTTGCAGGCCTTCAACTGGCCTACTTGTAAACAACGCACGGCCATCAGTGGAACCGAGGCAGAACCATAGGAAACCATCGGAAAACACAACATACCTCCTCAACCCAGCATTTCAATGAGCTCTCGCTTGACCTCACTGTAGCCGCAAATGGCGGTGATTTTGGTTCAGTGGAATGCTACAGGACGTCTGGCTCGGAGATGTTCCTGAGGTAACCGATTTGTAACAGTTCTTTGCGTCACTATGGTGCCAAATGCTGCTCATACTGATGCTGCAGACGCAGCTCGATGCGCCAGGAGCCATATGTCCAAAAAAAAGGTTCAAATGGCTCTGAGCACTATGGGACTAAACATCTGAGGTCATCAGTCCCCTAGAACTTAGAACTACTTAAACCTAACTAACCTAAGGACATCACACACATCCATGCCCGAGGCAGGATCCGAACCTGCGAACGTAGCGGTCGCGCGGTTCCACGAACACGATGATCTTCTCTCTCGGTACATTATTGTGACCACTGCTGCCAGCAATCATTTCTTTCAAGCATATGTGCAAATCATAACTAATGAGGAGTATTGAATAGGATTGGGGAGAAGAGAAGTTTGTGGCACAACTTGACCAGAAGAAGGGATCGGTTGGTAGGACATGTTCTGAGGCATCAAGGGATCACCAATTTGGTATTGGAGGGCAGCGTGGAGGGTAAAAATCGTAGAGGGAGACCAAGAGATGAATACACTGAGCAGATTCAGAAGGATGTAGGTTGCAGTAGGTACTGGGAGATGAAGAAGCTTGCACAGGATAGAGTAGCATGGAGAACTGCATCAAACCAGTCTCAGGACTGAAGACAGCAACAACAACATGTTATGTTTATGAATATGTTACTGTGTTACGCTTTCTCTTGTTTTTCAGATTAGAAACAAATTTTGTAGCACAAGTTTCGCGAGGTTAAATTAGCGGCTGCTGTTACCTACTGTTTCCAGTGTTGTTAGTCCATGTGAGTGATCCTGGATATGTTGCGTGCGTGCGTGTGTGTGTGTGTGTGTGTGTGTGTGTGTGTGTGTGTGTGTGTTTGTGTATGTGTGTGTGTGCGCGTGTTTTTGAGCCTGTGTGTGTATGTTGTTATGTGTGAATGTGTCATTCGTTGTGAGAATGGCTTTTTTTAATGTGTGGATGTGTTATTCTTTATGTGAATAGATATTTTGTGTATAGATCGGTGTGTGGGGGGAGCGAATGGAGGGGTGACAAGGAGAGTGGAAGCTTCATTAATTATTTATTCTGGTTGTGTTTCACATTTATGTTTGTTATTGTTTTTGTGGCCAACATGATTAGTGAATTACTCCTTATACTAATTTGATCATTTTCATTGCGAGGGCTCTTTATGTAAGGAAGTTTTCCTGTAATTTCACCTATCCACCCTCTCCTCTGCATTTAGCAGTGGAATTCCCATTGTACTCTCAGTTTTACCGCTCTTGCTTTTAATTGAACCGGAGGTTGTTTAGACTTGCTTGTACACTGAGTCAGTGCTGCTGACAACCATTTCTTTTTCGATTTCTTCACATTTTTTTTGCAGCCATTTCACCTTAGCGTCCCTTGACTTCCTGTTCATTTCATACCTAGGTAACATATATTTTGCTTCAACATCTTTACACTTCCTTCTTTCGTCGATGCAGCCATTTCACCTTAGCGTCCCTTGACTTCCTGTTCATTTCATACCTAGGTAACATATATTTTGCTTCAACATCTTTACACTTCCTTCTTTCGTCGATGAACTGAGGTGTTTCTTCTGTTACCCATAGTTCGCAATTACCTTCCTTGTACCTATCTTTTTTTCCCCAACTTCTGTGATTCCATTTTTAGAGATGTCCCTTCCTCTTCAACTGAACTACCTACAGAGCTATTCATTATCCACTCTTTATGGCCTTCAAGGGTGTCTCTTCATTCCTTAGTATTTCGGTATCCTACTTCATCACGCATTGATTCTTACTGACACGTCTCTTAAACATCAGCCTACTCTTCATCATTACTCAATTCTGATCTGAGTCTATCTGCTCCTGAGTACGCCATACAAACCAATATCTGATTTCGGAATCTCTGCCTGGTCATGACGTAATCAACCGGAATCTCTGTCTGACCATGACATAATCAACCGGAATCTTCCCGTATCTCCAGGACTTTTCCAAGTATACCTTCTCCTCTTGTGATTCCTAAACAGGGTATTCGCTATTACTAACTGATATTCATTGCACCATAAGAGAGAAAATATCAATAACTGCATCGAAGATTTCTCAGCAGACAGAACGTAGCACGCTCTTCTGTAAAAAGATATTTTTTGTTATGAACTGCCTGAAGTTCTAATTTGAATATTTTTAATGGCGTATGAACTGTTAGTGAATACAGCTACATATTCCCGTAAACTTCACATACTTGATAGAGGCCATCTATAGCTCTCATTTTCGAGTACAGGGAAAACGTAAGACAACCTGGAATTAAACACAGGTCCACAATTTCGATTGATGAGCACTCTCATTACTCCAGAAAAACATAACTAAGTGCAAATCAGCCGAAGTAAGCTTTTTTTATTTCATTTCATTAACTTTTAGTGTATGAAACATCATCCTCGAACTGTACGCCTCAGCTTCAAATGGCTCTGAGCACTATGGGACTTAACTTCTGAGGTCATCAGTCCCCTACAACTTAGAACCACTTAAACCTAACTAACCTAAGGACATCACACACATACATGCCCGAGGCAGGATTCGAATCTGTGACCGTAGCGGTCGGGCGGTTCCATACTGAAGCGCCTAGAACCGCTCGGCCACACTCGCCTCAGTTTACGCCGGTAAACGTCACCTGAAAGTGAACTTTACATTGATTTCAACCTGCTGGGCCTCGGAGAAAATGAAGAAAGATCAGAATTACGGTATAAAAAAATGTTGAAATGTGTGTGATGTCCTGAGGGACAAAACTGCTGAGATTATCGGTCCCTTGACTTACACACTACTTAAACTAACTTATGCTAAGAGCAACAAACCCACCTATGCCCGAGGGAGGACTCGAACCTCCGGAGGGAGGGACCGCGCAATCCGTGACATGGGCCTCAAAACCACGCGGCCACTTCGCGCGCAACGGTACAAAATTAGCTTTAATAAATAAAACTGTAAAAAAAAGAGACCGAAAATTTATTGTAATCATAGGTGTGTTAGATGGCGATCAGTTTGGCTTTATTGAAAGTAAAGCCACCAGAGAGGCGATTGCGACGTTGCGATTATTAATGCACGCAAGATTAAAGCACAATCAAGACACATACATACGACTGTTGACCTGGAAAAAGCTTTGAACTGAGTCAAATGGCGAAAGATGTTCGAAATTCTGAAGAAAATAGAGGTAAGCTATAGGGAGAGACAGATAACAGACACAATGTACAAGAGCCAATAGGGAACAATAAGAGTGGAGTACCAAGAAGAAAGTGCTCGGATTAAAAGGGTGTTAGAGAGGGACGTAGGTTTTCACCCCTACTGTTCAGTCTATACATGAAGAAGCAGTGATGGAAATAAAAGAAAAGCTCAAGAGTGGGATTAAAATTCAAGGTGAAAGGATATCAATGATAAGATTCACTAGGAAATTTCCTATCCTCAGTGAAAGAGAAGATAATTAGAAGACCTGTTGAATGGAATGAACAGCCTAATGAATACGGAATATAGATTGAGAGTAACTTTAAATGCGTACATTTAGATTAGGCTTTACCGTGACTGTTGGGTGTTTTGGGGAAGGAGACCAGACAGTAAAGTCATCAGTCTCATCGGATTAGGGAAGGACGGGGAAGGAAGTGGGCCGTGCCCTTTGAAAGGAACCATCCCGGCATTTGCCTGGAGCGATTTAGGGAATCACGGAAAACCTAAATCAGGATGGCCGGACGCGGTATTGAACCATCGTCCTCCCGAATACGAGTCCAGTGTCTAACCACTGCGTCACCTCGCTCGGTTTACCGTGACTGTTATTGACACTAAATGAAGCAACAAGTTTACTGTTACCACTCACGGTTAATGTATCGTCACGACACTTTTCAAAGGTTTAAACCTCCATCAGCAGGTGGATTTGCATTTGTTAGTATGATATGTGTGTGTGTGTGCGCGCGCGCGCGCGCCCGTGTGTGTGTGTGTGTGTGTGTGTGTGTGTGTGTGTTTTGTGATACGATTTTTTGGAGGAACATGTGGCACTAACTAGAGGAGAAATAAAACACGAATTTCAGAACAAGGTTTTGGGTTTCTTTTCACAAAAACCTAAACGTATATCGAAGGTAAAAAAAATAAGTGCAACAGACGTCACAGGTTCATTTCACTGTCGTAACATATCACGTGTATACTTCCATAATTTGTAAACAAATATGGCGTCTGGAAACTATTAAGTGCAAGAATCACATAGTAGAAGACAAACATTATCACAAAGCACAAAGAATATACATCGTAAGGACATTTTTAAAGGATAAGTTTAAAGTATTTTGGAGATCTTTGTTTTGAGATGCCGAATACATGCGTTGGAATAAATACCTCAGATGAAAGATAGTAGTAGCAGCTTCATTCATCTGTAGATCTCTTTTTAAAAGGATATAGGACATATCAAAGTATTTACAAGTTTAGACCAATTTAAAATAAGCTAATTCATATACACATATATTTACAGACTTCTAGTTAGAGACAATCATTAGATTCACTCCTGGTATATAATACTTTAATTACAAATAACTTATTAAATAATGTAATGTCACATTGTTCACACATATCTCACTATCAGTCTGTGCACACACTATACACACATTGTTTCATAACACTTCACTCACTACACACACACACACACACACACACACACACACACACACACACACTGGTGATCTCTGGACAATTTTCTGTACCGCAACTTCCCATTTCCTATCCTGAAAAACTGAGTCAGCATTCTTTCATAATGAGTGAGTTGTTGAGTTCAGAAAGAGGAAGAGGTGTACGTATTGTGCTATGCATAGCTTGGGGGGTAAGTATTCCTAGAAAGGAAAAAAAGAAGGAAAAAAACATGAAGTGAAGGTGTTACGTGGAATGTTGAATATTTATAATCATTATTACCATTATTTATTTGTATAACATTTTTTATCAAACCCCTACTCTGTTTTAACAAAGTAATCCTTCAATGTACAAAATGCATTGCATAACAGGTCCTTTTTTGCTGCCTTCTTAAATAAGTGTATTTTTGCAATTTCTTTAATCTCTTTTGATAATTTATTGTACAGTATTAATCCTGGGTAGAGAAGCTGTTTTGAGTTTTATGCTTATTTTTTCTTGCTAAATGTAAGTTGAGTCTATCTCTTGTTGCATGATCATGGACAGAACAGTAATTACCAATATTATTTTTGATGTGTACAACTGACTGGTAAATGTATTCACCTGGAGCAGTTAAAATCTCTATTGAATTGAACAGATCTTTACAATGAGCTCGACTAGTATTTTTGGTTATTATTCTTATGGCTCTTTTCTGGAATTTGAAAATTGTGTTCATATTATGTGCATTTGTTGCCCCGCCCCCCAAAAAATGCCATAGCTATGAAGTGAGTGTACATATGAATAACATGTTACACACTGATAATAGTATTCTAAGGGCATAACATGCTGACGACATTCTGTTTGCAAGTACCTTTGTGTGCTCACACCACTTCAACTGAGAATCTATATTCACGCCTAGAAAGTTTGCATTTGTTACACAGTTTATAGAGGTGCCATCTACATTTAATTTAACATTGTTATTTGTCCTCTTCAAACTGAAATTCATATAAATCCGATTTCGTCAAGTGACAGTATACATGTGATGTGTTATTTACAACTGACACTTTTTTGTATGTTCATTTCAAACATCAGTTTTCAGCGAACCGCAGAGATGATGCTCACAATGGAGCCCCGTGTCCACACCGCCGCCGGCCGTCGTGTCGGCGCTCTCGTGGCAGTGACCTGCACTTCTGATTCGCTGCGTCGGTGGAACACCCATGAACCACTAATCAGCATCTCCTCCGTGCAACATGAAATAAACACCAACAATTCAGTAAACAAATCACAGAAATAAATTTACATATTTAAAGCATGTACTGATGTCGCTCAAACGTAAAATAAGGACAGTATTGCTCACCAGTTTGGAGCACTACAGTACAGCACTACAAGACAGTGATACTGTGTATTCTGCTTTTAATCTTCGTAGCTGCAGCCGAAAGCGATATAGTAGAGTTGCGATACTACATTAATCATTTACTCTTGAAGATTATTCCACAGTAGAACGAGCACATTTTTCTTTCGAGTCTTTCTTTTTTCTGAAATCAAAATTACACGCGGGAAAACGAACATACCCATGCATACCCCTGAAGAAAAACAGTGCCAAATGCAACATATACACTGCCTAATTCATCCTTCGAAGAATGATAATGGATTCTGGGTCATCTTCTATTCAAGATACCACTGGTTCTCCTCTGATCTGTAGGTCACTTTTCGTGGTGTGACTCGAATTAATATTCTGACAGATACAGGCGGCGTTCGTTGCTTTTTAATATGTCATTAAGGTGCCGAACCAATGGCTGCAACTTATTACCAAGTTAGGAAAAAAGAACTGTGCAATTTCGAGTAGGACTCCAGTTCTGTGGGTTCTGTACAAACTTAATTACGTATATTGTTAGTTGATATATAGATTTTGACGAGTGAGTGCGCGAGTATCGTAATGTGAGACATAAATCGCCGTATTTTTTGTTTGCATTGACCTAGATGCTTAAACATTTTAGGACCTAAAACCTTAGTATTTGACATAAATTTCAACTTCATACCTCAATCCACTGCTGAGATGAAGGCGTGTTAACTTATTATCCTATAAGGGGTCCGTTTTTAGCGACTGAGGGACGGAACTTTATAAAGAACAAGCGATCCTTCAGTAGGACCTACCTAAAAATCGCCACTGCTCCTCCTTCACCTTTAGTTTAGTAAACGATACCTCGAAGCCATTAGGACGAAACTGGTTCTCCTAGCTCTTCCAACACCCACTCTCAAACAAGCATGTTACGAGGTCCCAGTGGTAATAAAACAACCCACGTTTCTTAGAGGGCGGATGTCATAGGCAGACGCAGATCTCTAACGTCTCACTCACTTAAACACTCAATTCCTAAACGCGTATTTATTATAAATCTTAGCGTCATCTCTGAAACCAGTAACACCGCTGGCCATCAGTTTCAAAACCAATAATGATAGCAAATAAGGAAATTTGAGTTATTGTGTGTGTAGAATATCGCAAAAAAATAGATGATTGAATTTATTTGGACGTGATTCGGGGTTGTGCAGGGTGCAAAATGTAGTATACATAGCTTCCACCGGTGGCAACGACAACGGCTCTAATTCCGCAGGGCGTCGAGTGAACTAAGCTTGGATTAAACATACAAGTACGTCGTTTTATCTTCCTTCAACTCTGTGCCCACCAAATGCGATTTTTTAATGAGAATCGCGCTGCAGAATGTAAGTGTCGTTATCCTACTTATTTCATGCCAGTTTGACGTTTGTCTCATTCAGTCTTAACGGTATTGCAAATTTAATGGTCAGCAGTCTAATGTAGACTCAAATTTTTGGATTGAAATAATACACAAGACAACAGAACTGTACTATCAGGCCATCGTCAAAATTGTTTATAATTACGATTTACTGATTTAGATGGTAACTACCATTTCTTCGCCCATTATTTATTGACAACTAGACATAAAACACGTTTATTTCATGTTTCGTCATATACACATGTTTGTACATATGCTAATTAGAATAAAGGTAGAAAACGATAATAACAACAATAACGAATACGAATACCCACGATGTGGTCATACCATGATTACTGTGTTTCTGAACTATGAGACAATAGAAACTTATATCATTAATACTTACGTGGAAAGCAATGGAGGTAAGTAATAAGACACACAAGTTCATTTATACTGCTGACTATGGTGTTTAGTGCATGTCAGTAGTAACTGGTATTAGTGCATGTCAGTATTAATCCTGTATGATCTGCACTTTTGTTCTTTGGGGTAATACACACGTGTTTATGCACATGCCAATTAGAAAATACGAACAAAACAATAGTAATAATAATAATGAAATACATGCAATACATGAAATCCATAATCTGATCATACCTTGATGACAGTGTTTCTGAATTATGATACAATAGAATCTTATATCGTTACCACTTACGTGAGATGTAATGGAGGTAACTAATAGGACCTATTCTCTTGTTCTTCTGACTTTGGTATTTAGTGTACTCCAGCATTAACCGCTATTAGCGAATGCAAGTATTAATCCTTTATGGCATGAATTTTTGTTCTTTGGCGCTTACAGTTCTCAGTTTTTATGTCATTCTGATAGGTTGTAAATTGCTTTAATGGAAAGAAAACCAGAGAAATACATTTTTAAGTATTTTATTTCCAAAAGGGAGTTCGGAGTTGCTTTAGATCCAGTCATCGACAAATATTACTTCGTGAGAACAACTTTTGATACAAAGAATTTTCTCTCTCGTCGATACATAAAAACGATTTACACCGGGAACACTTTGAATGAGTTCTTGATTCCATACTGAAAATGGCATATTTTTCGCATTTTCCATCATTATCAGTAAAATCTGTCCATAAGCTCAAGAATTTTGTGTTCAAATTTCATCTGAGAGGGAAAACCTTTCTGCTTTCGTTCTGAAAACAGTTTTGAGATATTTCTTGTTATCGATGCTATCTTCAAAACGAATTTCTTCGGCTTCTGGAGAATAAGTAGAAATATTCTGTTGACGATGACGTGTAGTGTGGTGTCATTTCTTATTTGTTTAATCTGTAAATTGGTCAGTTGGAATTATTCAAGAACACGTTTCGTTTTAGAATCGCTACTTCTGTAAACTGGTGTATGAATATTAAATAGGAAACACCTCAAGAGTAACTTCATAATTTCCTTATCCGTCTCATTTTCTTGCAATGGCCTGTCATGGAAAAACATGAACCTATAGACTTGACTGGACTTACAAATACTGAATATTGTGTACGAAAAACCTCTAAATATTTTTTATTCTGAGCTGTTATTTGCATGAACAGTCTTACCATGACATTAGCGAAAACATATGAACACCATATTATCACAGTAAATACTCACACCAATCACAGAATGACCCACTTCCAACTACGCGCAACCGAATGGCACAAGTGCTGAAATTCAAACTCTGCGATATGTTAACAATGAACCAAACGAAGAATAAACAGGATGCAGCATACCTGTCAGGTTACTGACGAAAGAGAATATTTTAGGCTCTTGTTTTTTTAAATGGGACTCAGAAGTTCCATCAGAACATAAATGGTGTCGTTGAAACCCATTTGTCTTCGTTTTCACGGCAGCACATAATGGCGTCAGAAGCTTCATTTTAGTGGAGACGAGAAGGCTAACATCCACGTCATGGCTCATTGGCTTTATGTAGTCTTCGTGCTGCTTACTCATTCAGATTCGTTTTATATCACTTTTGTTGGTACGTCTGGCTTTAAAATGGTATGAAACTCCCGTTGATTTATGGAATACGTTAGATTCTCTTTCGTAGTCTTGTTGCACTTGCCGAATTATTTTTTGGGTGTGAATACTAAAGGAGATTCAGGTCCTTGAAATTTTCGCTTTGCAATGGTTTCTTGAGTATTTTTGTTGACTGTTTCATGCCAGTGATACTGTAGTATCACGTCGAAAACTGGTATGAGTAAACTATATCTCGTGGGGCCGAAGACAATAATTAAATGTCACAAGCAAAGAGAAACAAGCACCGTCTTTTATCGCTGCCCATTTTCAGTTATTTTCGACTCTCATCTAATTTTTCCTCTCGGGAGCGCACAGCGAATTAGTTTTGTCTGCCTCTAGTGTTTTAGCAGTAGTAGAGTACAGAAGTGGCTACGTGACCGTTCTTGATTATTTGTCTTAAATAATCTTCTATTATGTTCTATATAAAGATTGATACGTTCTTTGAAGGAGGGCTTGTGTTATCTATTTCTACAATTAAGAAAAGCTACGATTTGAACCTGCATTCGTAATAGAGTCCTCGCCGATACCTAGTTCATAGGAAAATATTTAATTGCAGAGAACTGTCTATAAATTCAATAAGTAATAAGATAATGCATACAACATCTATATGTCTCTGAGACTCAAACAAAATTTACGTCATTGTTGACATTTCTGGTAGTATTATGGAAATCAGTATTCCATTTTAAAATGTCGTATGAAGAATGATAGATTCCAGTATAGCGCGTCAATGTTTTCTCTGTGGTCTTTTCCGCGCTCAGCACCACCTCCATCCACCGTTGAGACTTGTCCAAAGACGATGCAAGTGGATGGCAGTTCGTCTGTTTTGCATATACACATTTTGTGCGATATTAATAAATTTATCTGCTATTTGTCTTATGTAGCCTCCAGTCATAGTGATTTTCCATTTTTTCGTAGATTTTCCAGGGGAAAGCACCTGTCCGGGTAGCCGTAGGTGTTAAAGCGCCTCTTCCGGGACGGGGAAGTGCTCCGGCCCTGGATAGAATCCCTTAACGGATTAACGAGGGGGGTCGAGGAGTCACATGTGGTTTTTATGAGGTTCCCCGAATCTTGACAAGGTAAATACTGGGCTGGTACCCAAGTCCCACCTCAATTACACAATTCACAAATACGAAGAAAACTTTGCGGCTAACTTCCACTTGAATTATATTACACGCTGACACTTGGTGTATATACAGGGTGGTCCATTGATCGTGTCCGGGCCAAATATCTCACGAAATAAGCGTCAAACGAATAAAACTACAAAGAACGAAACTTTACTAGCTTGAAGAGGGAAACCTGCCATAGGTCAAACGGATATCAACTGCGTTTTTTTGTTTTTTTTGTTTTTTTTTAATAGGGACCCCCATTTTTTATCACATATTCGTGTAGTACGAATATGCCCAATAGTGCATATTATGCCGGTTTACGTTACCGCTGTTGGTGAATGACGCTTCGTCGCTAAATAGAAAGCGTGCAAAAAAACTGTCATCCTCCCGTAATTTCTCTTGTGCCCAGTGGCAGGACTGTACACGACGTTCAAAGTCGTCGCCATGCAATTCCTGGTGCATAGAAATATGGTACGGGTGTAATCGATGTTGATGTATCATTCTCAACACCGACATTTTTGACATTCCCGATTCTCGCGCAATTTGCTACTGATGTGCGGATTAGCCGCGATAGTATCTAAAACTCCTACTTGGGCGTCATCATTTGTTGCAGGTCGCGGCTGACTTTTCACATGTGGCTGAACACTTCCTGTTTCCTTAAGTAACGTAACTATCCCGCGAACGGTCCGGCCACTTGGATGATGTCGTCCAGGATACCTAGCAGCATACACAGTACACGCCGGTTGGGCATTTTGATCACAATAGCCATACATCAACACGATATCGACGTTTTCTGCAATTGGTAAACGGTCCATTTCAACACGGGTAATGTATCTCGAATCAAATACCGTCCGCACTGGCGGAATGTTACGTGTTACCACGTACTTATACGTTTGTGACTATTACAGCGCCATCTACCACAAAGCGAAGAAAGTGGTCCAACTAAAACATTCAGATTTCTTTACGTATTAGACAATACAAAAAATGGGGGTCCCTATTTTAAAAAACACAGTTGATATCCGTTTGACCTATGGCAGCGCCATCTAGCAAGGCAATCAAAGCGCCATCTGGTTTCCCCCTTCAAGCTAGACGAGTTTCGAGCACCCTGTATAAGGTTCGTGCGTAAGTTCGTTGCTTTTTTGTTTTGCGTGTTGGTATTCAGATTGATCTGGTTGTATTTATCGATTTTGATTCCTTATTTGTGGTTCACTGTTTTTATTTGAGTTTACATATTGTCATTTTATTATTTGCACGTAGAGAGCGGAGCTGTGAACGCTAGGATATGTAGTGTCAAGTGGGTAAACTGGAACATTTCCAACATAATCTTGTGTTTCAGTTAAAAGATGGGGTAACAGCAGATGAGGCAGCCAGAAACATTTGCGCCGTATGTGGATGTAATGCCATTGGACAGAGCCCGACAAGGAATTGGTTTTCTCATTTTAAGGAAGACCGTTTTGGCATTAGTGTCTCTCCACGTTCAGGAAGACCATAAAGGTTTGATCAAGATCGTTTAAAACGCATGACTTCACAAAGATCCACATTAATGTGCTCGAAACTGTCAAATCTAATGAGCTGTGATCGTTCTACCGACGTGCGACATTTGCATGCAGTTGGGAAGGTTCAAAAATCAGGTGTATGGATACCGCATGTTTTAAGCCAAAATCACAGAAACCGGCGGGAAGTCATGTGTGCTATTCTGCTTTCTCGTCAACAACTGCGTAGTGAACAACACAAACCATTCCTATCCTTAATCGTTACTGATGATGATAAATAGTGTCCTTATGCTACCACGGACTGGAATACTCTCTTTCAAATTCTGAAGGTGGCAGGGGTAAAATACAGGGAGAGAAAGGCTATTTACAATTTGTACAGACACCAGATAGCAGTTATAATAGTCGAGGGGCATGAAAGGGAAGCAGTGGTTGGGAAGAGAGTGAGACAGGGTTGTAGCCTCTCCCCAATGTTATTCAATCTGTATATTGAGCAAGCAGTAACGGAAACAACAGAAAAATTTGGAGCAGGTATTAAAACCCACGGAGAAGAAATAAAAACTTTGAGTTTCGCCGATGGCATTGTAATTCTGTCAGAGACAGCAGAGGACTTGGAAGAGCAGTTGAATGGAATGGGCCATGTCTTGAAAGGAGGATATAATATGAACATCACTTAAATCAAAACGAGGATGATGGAATGTAGTCGTTTTAAGTCGGATGATGCTGGGGGAATTAGATTAGGAAATGAGATGCTTAAAGAAGTAAAGGAGTTTTGCTATTTCGGGAGCAAAATAACCCATGATGGACGAAGTAGAGAGGATATAAAATGTAGACTGGCAATGGCAAGGAAAGCATTTCTGAAGATGGGAAATTTGTTAACATCGAGTATAGATTTAAGTGTGTGTAAGTCATTTCTGAAAGCATTTGTATGGAGTGTAGCCATGTATGGAAGTGAAACATGGACGGTAAATAGCTTAGACAAGAAGAGAATAGAAGCTTTCGAAATGTGGTGCTACGGAAGAATACTGAAGATTAGATGGGTAGATCACATAACTAATGAGGAGCTATTGAATAGAATTGAGGGGAATGGGAGTTTGTGGCATAACTTGACTAGAAGAAGGGATCAAAAAAATGGTTCAAATGGCTCTGAGCACTATGGGACTTAACGTTTAAGGTCATCAGTCTCCTAGAACTTAGAACTACTTAAACCTATCTAACCTAAGGACACCACACACATCCATGCCCGACGCAGGATTCGAACCTGCGACCTTAGCGGTTGCGCGGTTCCAGACCGTAGCGCCTAAAGCCGCTCGGCCACCCCGGCCGGCAGAAGAAGGGATCGGTTCGTAGGGCATGTTCTGAGGCATCAAGGGGTAACCGATTTAGTATTGGAGGGCAGCGTGGAGGGTAAAAATCGTAGAGGGAGACCAAGAGATGAATACAGAAAGGAGATTCAGAAGGATGTAGGTTGCAGTAGGTACTAGGAGATGACGAAGCTTGCACAGGATAGAGTAGCATGGAGAACTGCATGAAACCAGTCTCAGGACTGAAGACCACAACAACAACAACAACAACAACAACATAATGCTAACATAAGGAAAAGAAAGGTATCTATGAGTTTAATGAAAGCAGCAACTCCGCATCTCGTGGTCGTGCGGTAGCGTTCTCGCTTCCCTCGCCCGGGTTCCCGGGTTCGATTCCCGGCGGGGTCAGGGATTTTCTCTGCCTCGTGATGGCTGGGGGTTGTGTGCTGTCCTTAGGTTAGTTAGGTTCAAGTAGTTCTAAGTTCTAGGGGACTGATGACCTAAGATGTTAAGTCCCATAGTGCTCAGAGCCATTTGAACCAAAGCAGCAACTTCACCCTCAAAAGACAATGATACGCATCTGCGACAGTGTGGTGTATTATGAACTGTTTCCCCGAGGTGTAACCATCACTGCTCAGATTACTGTGAACAAATGAGACGTCTTGCAGACGCAACCCAAGAACAAAGAATTTCAATACTGCGTTCAATGATGCTAGGCCACGATAACGCCCGCCAGTATTCAGTTGGACTGGTAAAAAGCACTACCCAGTAGTTTGATCTTGGGGTCTCATATTTTCACCTTGTGCGCTCACTATCGAGCAACCTAAAAGGGACTTCCTTTTAGAACACAAATGCGCTCCGAACATGGCTCGACGAGTTCTTCGCCTCAAAAGCACGTGATTCCTACTGTAACGGCAGGAAGGGCATCTTGCCACCACTTAAATTAACCGTGCCAAATACATTAATAACCGATCCGATTCTGCGACGATATCCGAGAAAGGCACAAAAAAGGAAACAGAAGAACGAAGAATTTATCAGTGAAAGGACGGAGGACTTAGGCATGCAGGCAAGCTTCCCCGTGAGTAGAGTACGGCTTAAGTAGGTGTCCTCCTTGGGTGAAGAATATCTCAACGAATTCCTACAGTCATAATTACAGACACAAAATATAAAGAAGTCTATAAATAAGAAATGTGCTATTGGATGGCGCTCGTCCTCCTTTCAGTAACTAGACAACGCCTTAAATGCTGAGTTAAGTCGCGCTGTGGCAGAGAGCGACCTTGGGCGTGACGTGGATGCACCTGATGGAAGGACAAGTGTGAGTGCCCTATGTGAGGTGGCTGGCCCGTAGCCTATGCAGCACTTGGACTAGGAGCTGGCACCTGCTGCACAGCAGCCTAAGTACCGTGTAGCACCTCATGGGGGATATCACGCAGCACAAGGTCGCTGCTTCTACTGAACCTTGCAACATACACAATGTCATCAAAAGTATCCGGACACCCCCAAAAACATACGTTTTTCATATTAGGTGCATTGTGCTCCCACCTACTGCCAGATACTACATATCAGCGACCTCAGTAGTCATTAGACATTGTGATTGAGCAAAATAGGGCGCTCCGCGGAACTTACGGACTTCGAACGTGGTCAGGTGATTGGGTGTCACTTGTGCCATACGTCTGGGCGCGACATTTCCACACTCCTAAACATCCCTAGGTCCACTGTTTCCGATGTGATAGTGAGGTGGAAACGTGAAGGGACACGTACAGCACAAAAGCGTACATGCCGACCTCGTCTATTGAATGACAGAGGTCGCCGACATTTCAAGAGGGTCGTAATGTGTAATAGGTAGACATCTATCCAGACCATCACACAGGAATTCCAAACTGTGTCGGGATCCTCCGCAAGTAATATGACAGTTAGGCGGGAGGTCGCAAAGCTAGGACTTCATGGTCGAGCTGCTGCTCATAAGCCGGTAAATACCAAACGACGCCTCACTTAGAGGATAGGACAGTGGAAAAACGTTCTGTGGAGCGAAGAATCATGATACACAATGTGGCGATCCGATGGCTTGGCGTGGGTATGGCGAATGAGCGGTGAACGTCATGTAGTGCCAACAGTAAAATGCGGAGGCAGTGATGTTATGGTGTGGTCGTGTTTCTCAAGGAGGGGGCTTGCACCCCTTGTTGTTTCGCATGATACTATCACAGCACAGGCCTACGTTGGTGATTTAAGCACCTTCTTGCTTCCCACTGCTGAAGAGCAATTAGGCGATTGCATCTTTCAACACTATCGAACACCTGTTCATAATTCACAGCCTGTGGCGGAGTGGTTACAAGACATCTACATCTGCTCTACGTCTACATCCATACTCTTCAAGCCACCCGATTGTGAGTGGCGGAGGGTACCTTGACTATCTCTATCAGTTCTCCCTTCTATTCCAGTCTCGCATTGTTCGTGGAAAGAAAGATTGTCGGTATCCTTCTGTATGGGCTCTAACCTCTCCGATTTTATCCTCATGGTCTCATCGCGAGGTATACTTAGGAGGGAGCAATATACTGCTTGACTCCTCGGTGAAAGTATATTCTCGAAATTTCAACAAAAGCCCGTAGCGAGCTACTGAGCGTCTCTCCTGCAGAGTTTTCCTCTGGAGTTTATCATCTCCACAACGCTTTCGCGATTACCAAATGATCCTGTAACGAAGCGCGCTGCTCTCCGTTGGATCTTCTCTATCTCTTCTATAAACCCTATCTGGTCGGATCACACACTGGTGAGCAATATTAAAACAGTGGACGAACAAGCGTACTGTAACCCACTTCCTTTGTTTTCGGATTGCATTTCCTTAGGATTGTTCCAATGAATCTCAGTCTGGCATCTGCTTTACCGACGATCAACTTTATATGATCATTCCATTTGAAATCATTCCTAATGCCTACTCGCAGATAGTTTATGGAATTAACTGCTTTCAGTTGCTGACCTGCTATATTGTAGCTAAATGATAAAGGATCTTTCTTTCCATGTATTCGCAGCACATTACACTTGTTTACATTGAGATTCAATTGCCATTCCCTTGAGTCAACTCGTTGCAGATCCTCATGCATTTCAGTGCAATTTTCCATTGTTACAACCTCTCTATATATCACAGCATCATCCGCAGAAAGCCTTAGTGAACTTACAATGTTATCCACAAGGTCATTTATGTATATTGTGAATAGAAAAAGTCCTGCGACACTCCCCTGCGGCATACCTGAAATCACTCTTACTTCGGAAGACTTCTCTCCATTGAGAATGTCATGCTGCGTTCTGTTATCTAGGAACTCTTCAATCCAATCACACAATTGGTCTGATAGTCGATATGGTCTTACTTTGTTCCTTGAACGACTGTGGGGAACTGTATCGAACGCCTTGCGGAAGTCAAGAAACACGGCAACTACCTATGAACCCGTGTCTATGGCCCTCTGAGTCTCGTGGACGAATAGCGCGAGCTGGGTTTCACACGACCGTCGTTTTCGAAACCCATGCTGATTCCTACAGTGTAGATTTCTAGTCTCCAGAAAAGTCATTATACTCGAACATAATACGTGTTCGAAAATTCTACAACTGATCGACGTTAGATATATATGTCTATAGTTCTGCACATCTGTTCGAAGTCCCTTTTTGAATACGGGTATGACCTGTGCCCTTCTCCAATCCTTTGGAACGCTACGCTCTTCTAGAGACCTACGGTACACCGGTGCAAGTAGGGGTCAAGTTCCTTCGCGTACTCTATGTAAAATCGAACTGGTATCCCATCAGGTCCAGCGGCTTTGCCTCTTTTGAGCGATTTTAATTGTTTCTCTATCCCTCTGTCGTTTATTTCGATATCTACCATTTTGTCACCTGTGCGACAATCTAGAGAAGTGCAGTCTTCCTCTGTGAAACAGCTATGGAAAAAGACATTTAGTATTTCGGCCTTTAGTCTGTCATCCTCTGTTTCACAAACATTTTGGTCACAGAGTGTCTGGACATTCTGTTTTGATCCAACAACCGCTTTGACATAAGACCAAAATTTCTTAGGATTTTCGGCCAAGTCAGTACATAGAACTGTACTTTCGAATTCATTGAACGCCTCTCGCATAGCCCTCCTCTCACTACATTTCGCTTCGCGTAATTTTTGTTTGTCTGCAAGGCTTTGGTTATGTTTATGTTTGCTGTGACGTTCCCTTTGCTTCCGCAGCAGTTTTCTAACTCGGTTGTTGTACCACGGTGGATGTTTTCCATCTCTTACGATATTGCTTGGCAATTACTCATCTAATGCATATAGTATGATGGTTTTGAACTTTGTCCACTGATTCTCAACACTATCTGCACTTGAGACAAAACTTTTGTGTTGAGCACTTCAAGTACTCTGAAATCTGCTTTTTGTCACTTGTGCTAAACAGAAAAACTTTCCTACCTTTTTTAATATTTCTATATACGGCTGAAATCATCCATGCAGTAACCGCTTTGTGATCTCTGATTCCCTGTTCTGCGTTAACTGTTTCAAACACCAGAAGGTCTAATATGTTATCTCCATGAGTCGGTTCTCTGTTTAACGGCTCAAGTTAATTTTCAGATAATGCACTGCATTCTTTGTTTCTGCCACCCGTTATAAACGTTTGAGTCCCCCGTCTATATCCGGCAAATTAAAACCTCCTCCCAGTACTACAACATGGTTGGGAAATCTACTCGAAATATTTTCCAAATTTTCCTGTAATGGACTGGCGTGCACAGAGTCCTGAACTGAATCCTGTAGCACATCTTTGGGATGTTTTGGAACGCCGACTTGGTGCCAGGCCTTACAGACCGACATCGATACCTCTCCGCGGTGCAGCACTCCGTGAAGAATGGGTTGCCATTCCCCAAGAAACCTTCCAGCACCTGATGAACGTAGCTTTCGTCAAGGCTAATGATGGGCCAACTCCATATTTAATTCCAGCATTACCGATGGAGGGCGCCACGAACTTGTAACCCATTTTTAGCCAGGGTTCCGGATACTTTTGATCACATAGTTTATGTGCTGTAATTGACCTTGCCTTCTTCATGAACACACTAAAGAACGAAAAGAAGAACTGAAGGCAATTTTCATCTGTACATCCTGTCATAGTCTTCAACTGTCCTAAAGATAAAATACCATCCACTTGTGTTAGGACTTGATTCTTAATCTGTACAGATTTCTTTTCAGTTTGTTGCTTTTTAATCTTGTTGTGGGGGAGAGTTGTCTATATTGTACCGGCTCCTATTTTGTACCACTGCTATGAAGTCCATAGGCCTACGACTTGTACTATTCTACATTTAGTGAGCTACGGACCTCATGCAGCCATATTATCAACTATCAGTTCTGTGAGGAACAGATCGTCTGAAGACAGCATCGGTTTTGTTGTAGTTTTCATGTTACCTATTGTGTACATGTTGAAAAAAATTACTGTTGTTAGTGATAACGCAGTTTTTAATTCAATACATGAAATAATCTCACTTCTCAGACAGTCATGAATTTCTAATTTTTAAGAATCGTTTATAGGCAAATGACAGAGGGAAAATGGCGACATTGCCTATAATGTTCCGCTGTAAGATACCAAAATTTTACTTGTACAGTTTAGGAAAAATGCTCATATAACGAGCTTTAAAAAGGGCGTTTAACACTATTAGCGCAACAAAATGTTTGGAAATGTGGACTGAATTTTCTAATGCTTTCTTATCCTAAGTTACTAATTAAATAATTATTGTTTATTTATAACAGCATGGCAACAGAAAGGCGTTATGGGAAGTGGAAAACAGATGAATTGCATTTAGCTATAACAGTGAATTTACATACGGCTCATGCAGTAAATCAATGAAGTCGCGTACCATAATGCGCCTAAGCGAAGAGTTAAGAAGCAGTATGAAAATAAAGCCACAAACAGGTATATAAAATTTTTTGGCTGTAGCGAAGTGTTGGAAACGAAATGGAAGAACGTATTTATATTTGAAGAGATGTTCAGTTTCAGTTTAAGTTTGTCGGACGTAAGAAATCTTGCGTTCGACGTCGTAGAACTGAAAGGATCGGCCTATTTTCAATGCGGAAGATGCCATGCCAGCCAAAAAGTGGCATGAACGTGTCCATCCAAGAAACATTGTTGAACCCGAGGGAAATGATGAAAGCTGTTAGCAGAACTTCAATGTCTGTGTTAACGAAGCAAAAGCGAAGAAATTTTAGGACTACAGTTTCACCTTTGAAAAGGAAGTGTTTTAGAGTCTGTCAATTTATTTTTGGACCGCTTTTAACCTTGTTTATTATGTTCTTCAATTCGTCATTGCAGTCTGTCTGCACTTGAGGCAAAAAGTTGCCATTTGTAAAACAGACGAACTGGTTTGACAGTTTTGCGAAGGAGATCTAGTGGAAGAAATGAACAGATTCAGATGCAAATGTTAGAGTGTAACGCCTGCAAATAATGATGTGAGAACAAAAATATGGAACATTTCCTTAAACTTAGACAAGTACATATCTATGAGCTCAGAGACACAGTTTACAAAGATGGTACAATTTATGCACGTAGTGGTACAAATCAAATAACTAAATTCCTAAACTGTACCCCTTGCAGGCGTCCAGAAAATTAAGCGTGTTTGTTTATTTTTCTCAAAAATTTCCATCCTTCAAATCAAATACCAAGATCAACATTCTACTGTTGAGGATAGCATTACTTTTAAATTTTTCAAGTTCCGGTTACTATTTAGGCTATGATAAACAAAGTCTCAAGAGTGGTACAATTTATACAACTCCCTCCTAACTGATTTTTGGGCGTGCTTTAGAAGTTGTTCTGCTACGTTCTTCAATTTTGCACTGCAGTCTGTTTGCACGTAAGAAAAACAGTCGTCATAAAAACGTAATTATTTCAGATATGTTCTTCATTCCTCCAATTTAAATACGTATCTCCAATCTTTCGATAGGTCTCCAAAGAGTACTTCTGCTGATATGGAACTTCTCGGTCTGACTCCTCTTTCAGTTTCAAATTCCTGAAAATCGCTGAGAAGTCTAATGATACTTGTAGGGTTGACGTATATATTCATCGCTATGCCAAAGTAAGCTGAATCAATCATTTCTACATTTTTACAACAACGAGTAAAGGTACCTCTTAAACTGAGTCAAAATATTTCCCTAAAATTTGTGAACTCGAGACAAAGTAGCACTCCACACTCATTTCTAGGTTCTAAATTGCATTGAGGACTTCAAATGATCTGTTTTGCTATTTTTTTTTTTTTTTTTTTTGGTCATCAGTCCCATACAATGCTGTACTCCAGACGCACATCCTCAGAAATTTCTTCCTCAAATTAAGACCGGTATTTGATATTAGTAGACTTCTCTTGGCCAGAAATGCCTTTTTGCCATAGCGAGTCTGCTTTTGATGTCTTCCTTGCTCCGTCCGTCATTGGTTATTTTACTGCCTAGGTAGCAGAATTCCTTAACTTCATTGACTTCGTGACCATCAATCCTGATGTTAAGTTTATCGCTGTTCTCATTTCTACTACTTCTCATTACCTTCGTCTTTCTCCGATTTACTCTCAGACCATACTGTGCACTCATTACACTGTTCATTCCGTTCAGCAGGTCATTTAATTCTTCTTCACTTTCACTTTTGCTATAGACGTTTCTAAAGTCAGCTTCGTCATGTCCGGGGGCATTTAATGGTCTAGTTACTAGATACTGCCGGCTGCGGTGGCCGTGCGGTTCTGGGCGCTGCAGTCCGGAACCGCGGGACTGCTACGGTCGCAGGTTCGAATCCTACCTCGGGCATTGATGTGTGTGATGTCCTTAGGTTAGTTAGGTTTAAGTAGTTCTAAGTTCTAGGGGACTGATGAACTAAGATGTTAAGTCCCATAGTGCTCAGAGCCATTTGAACCAATCACTAGAATACTTAGTCCCTAGTATGTTTCGTCAATTGTCAGGCTAGCAAACAAACAGTTTACCATTTGCCGCCAACAGGATAGGCTCAAGACACCAGACCGATTAGATTTTAAAGTGTCGTCAAATTTGACTCGGAGCACTAGTTCAGTTGAGCAAGAATTTTGAACATAATGAGACGGTATTATTAGAGTGCTTTAGTGACATGCATAAGCAAGCGGGATGTTAAGAGCGAAGTCGGGAGATTCAGGTAATAATGGCGGCACTAGGGATTAGATTCATGTAGAGAGGCAAACCGTAGCCTTCGCAAATATGATTATGTGTTGTAACCAGATCAACACATGCTCCCTGCCGCCGTTGGATAAGCAGCTGCAGCAGCAAGTCGTATAACGCTACGCTAGCTTACTTATTTGTTAGATAGTTTAATTAATTTCTTTGCGTGTTTTTGGGTACTTGCATTGTTTAATTCATATATTTCGGGCGTATTATAGTATTTGACAGTTGTAGCATCGCGCTTTAGTGTTTACTTCGTAGATTCTTATTTAAATTGCGTGTGAGTTTCGTATAGGAGGTGCAATTTCGAGTTTTAGTTACTGTAATCGTAAATTGAGCAGATTGTAGCGCAGCCGTTAGGCATTTGTACAGGTTAGTTGATACATTCTTTGCGTGTTCCGCTTGCGTTATCTAGGCACGGACTCGTGTTTCGATAACTGTTGTTAAACATCGATTAGAATGGACAGGGACTGCGATTGCTGTGTTCGGATGAGGGCTGACTCGGCATCCCTTCGCTCACAGCTGCAATCGGCGCTGACTTCGGTCGCGCAGCTTGAGGCTGCTGCCAATGGGCACCACTGTGGGGAGCCGGACTTGGGTATCACGGGGATGTCAACCTCGTCCCGTCTGTCCCCAGATCGGTCTGCCGCTGTGGTTGCCCCGGTTGCTGCCCGCAGTGGGGCTGAGCCCTCGCCTGTGGTTGATTGGGAGGTCGTTCCAAGGCGTGGCAGGCAGCGAAAGGCGTCCCCGGAGGCTGATCAGAAAGCCTCCGCGGTGCGTCTGACAAACCGGTTTCAGGCACTGTCTCTGGCTGAGCCAGATGCAGCTGCTTGCCCTGTTTCAGAGGATCATTCTCAGCCTTCAAGGTCCGGGCAATCGCAGAGGGTGGGCTTACTGGTAGTTGGGAGCTCCAATGTTAGGCGCGTAATGGGGCCCCTTAGGGATACGGCGGCTAAGGAGGGGAAGAAATCCAGTGTGCACTTCGTGTGCATTCCGGGAGGAGTCATTCCTGATGTGGAAAGGGTCCTTCCGGATGCCATGAAGAGCACAGGGTGCAGCCAGCTGCAGGTGGTGGCACATGTCGGCACTAATGACGTGTGTCGCTTTGGATCTGAGGAAATTCTCTCTGGATTCCAGCGGCTATCTGATTTGGTGAAGGCTGCCGGTCTTGCTTACGAGATGAAGGCAGAGCTCACCATCTGCAGCATCGGTGACAGAACCGACTGCGGACCTTTGGTGCAGAGCCGGGTGGAGGGTCTGAATCAGAGGCTCAGATGGTTTTGCGACCGTATTGGCTGCAGACTCCTTGACTTGCGCCATAGGGTGGTGGGGTTTCGGGTTCCGCTGAATAGGTCAGGAGTTCACTACACTCAGCTGGCGGTTACACGGGTAGCGGAGACTGTGTGGCGTAGACTGGGCGGTTTTTTAGGTTAGAAGGCCTCGGGAAAGTGCGGGATGGGCTGCAATGTCAAAGGGTGCTTGGCAATTACAGGACGTGCTTGGATCAAGGAACAGTCGGAATTATACTTGTAAATTGTTGTAGTTGCGCTGGAAAAGTCCCTGAGCTTCAAGCGCTAATAGAAAGCACAGAAGCTGATATCGTTATAGGTACAGAAAGCTGGCTAAAGCCTGAAATAAGTTCTGTAGAAATTTTTACGAAGTCTCAGACGGTGTTCAGGAAAGATAGATTAGGCAGAATTGGTGGTGGAGTGTTTGTGTGTGTCAGTAGTGGTTTATCTTGTAGTGAAGTCGAAGTAGATACTCCGTGCGAATTGGTGGGGGTGGAGGTTATACTTAACAGCCGAATTAAGTTAATAATTGGCTCCTTCTACCGACCCCCAGACTCCGATGATACAGTTGCGGAACAGTTCAGAGAAAGTTTGAGTCTCGTAACAAATAAATACCCCACTCATACGGTTATAGTTGGTGGGGACTTCAACCTACCCTCGGTATGTTGGCAAAAATACTTGTTCAAAACCGGTGGTAGGCAGAAAACGTCTTCCGAGATTGTCCTAAATGCATTCTCCGAAAATTATTTCGAGCAGTTAGTCCACGAACCCACGCGAATTGTAAATGGTTGCGAAAACACACTTGACCTCTTGGCCACAAACAATCCAGAGCTGATAGAGAGCATCATGACTGATACAGGGATTAGTGATCATAAGGTCATTGTAGCTAGGCTCAATACCATCTCTTCCAAATCCATCAGAAACAAACGCAAAATAATTTTATTTAAAAAAGCGGATAAAGTGCCACTAGAAGCCTTCCTAAAAGACAATTTCCATTCCTTCCGAACTGACTATGCGAATGTATACGAGATGTGGCTCAAATTCAAAGATATAGTAGCAACAGCAATTGAGATATTCATACCTCATAATTTGGTAAGAGATGGAACGGATCCCCCGTGGTACACAAAAAAGGTCCGAACGCTTTTGCAGAGGCAACGGAAAAAGCATGCGAAGTTCAGAAGAACGCGAAATCCCGAAGATGGGCTAAAATTTACAGACGCGCGAAATTTGGCACGTACTTCGATGCGAGATGCCTTTAATAGGTTCCACAACGAAACATTGTCTCGAAATTTGGTAGAAAATCCGTAGAAATTCTGGTCGTATGTAAAGTACACAAGCGGCAAGACGCAGTCAATACCTTCGCTGCGTAGTGCCGATGGTACTGTTATCGACGACTGTGCCGCTAAAGCGGCGTTATTGAACGCAGTTTTCCGAAATTCCTTCACCAGGGAAGACGAATGGAATATTCCAGAATTTGAAACACGAACATCTGCTAGCATGAGTTTCTTAGAAGTAGATACCTTAGGGGTTGCGAAGCAACTCAAATCGCTTGATACGGGCAAGTCTTCAGGTCCAGATTGTATACCGATTAGGTTCCTTTCAGATTACGCTAATACTATAGCTCCCTACTTAGCACTCATATACAACCGCTCGCTCACCGATAGATCTGTACCTACAGATTGGAAAATTGCGCAGGTCGCACCAGTGTTCAAGAAGGGTAGTAGGAGTAATCCATTTAACTACAGACCTATATCATTGACGACGGTTTGCAGTAGGGTTTTGGAGCATATACTGTATTCAAACATTATGAATCACCTCGAACGGAACGATCTATCGACACGTAATCAGCATGGCTTCAGAAAACATCGCTCTTGTGCAACGCAGCTAGCTCTTTATTCGCACGAAGTAATGGCCGCTATCGACAGGGGATCTCAAGTTGATTCCGTATTTCTAGATTTCCGGAAAGCTTTTGACACCGTTCCTCACAAGCGACTTCTAATCAAGCTGCGGAGCTATGGGGTATCGTCTCAGTTGTGCGACTGGATTCGTGATTTCCTGTCAGGAAGGTCGCAGTTCGTAGTAATAGACGGCAAATCATCGAGTAAAATTGAAGTGATATCAGGTGTTCCCCAGGGAAGCGTCCTGGGACCTCTACTGTTCCTGATCTATATAAATGACCTGGGTGACAATCTGAGCAGTTCTCTTAGACTGTTCGCAGATGATGCTGTAATTTACCTCTAGTAAGGTCATCCGAAGACCAGTATCAGCTGCAAAGCGATTTAGGAAAGATTGCTGAATGGTGTGTCAGGCGGCAGTTGACGCTAAATAACGAAAAGTGTGAGATGATCCACATGAGTTCCAAAAGAAATCCGTTGGAATTCGATTACTCGATAAATAGTACAATTCTCAAGTCTGTCAATTCAACTAAGTACCTGGGTGTTAAAATTACGAACAACTTCAGTTGGAAGGACCACATAGATAATATTGTCGGGAAGGCGAGCCAAAGGTTGCGTTTCATTGGCAGGACACTTAGAAGATGTAACAAGTCCACTAAAGAGACAGCTTACACTACACTCGTTCGTCCTCTGTTAGAATATTGCTGCGCGGTGTTGGATCCTTACCAGGTGGGATTGACGGAGGACATCGAAAGGGTGCAAAAAAGGGCAGCTCGTTTTGTATTATCGCGTTATAGGGGAAAGAGTGTAGCAGATATGATACACGAGTTGGGATGGAAGTCATTACAGCATAGACGTTTTTCGTCGCGGCGAGACCTTTTTACGAAATTACAGTCACCAACTTTCTCTTCCGAATGCGAAAATATTTTGTTGAGCCCAACCTACATAGGTAGGAATGATCATCAAAATAAAATAAGAGAAATCAGAGCTCGAACAGAAAGGTTTAGGTGTTCGTTTTTCCCGCTCGCTGTTCGGGAGTGGAATAGTAGAGAGATAGTATGATTGTGGTTCGATGAACCCTCTGCCAAGCACTTAAATGTGAATTGCAGAGTAGTCATGTAGATGTAGATGTAGACGTAGAAATACAAGTAAATAGTCATGTTTGTGAAACATGCTTGAGCAAGACGGGTAGATATGACTGAAAGCAACTCTGTACTACGCTTTGTGAACATGTCAAATAATTAGTACGAGCACTGAAATAAATATGTTACAAATACCATTAGAGCATTTCTGGGCACGAAGTTAAAACCATGGCTATTTCAGGCAAGCACCTAACTCGCGATCAAAATAACGTCAGCATTGTTATTATACACGTTTTGATTTTACGCCAACAATAAAATGCTAGAACAAATCACAAACTTCTCGTAGCTTAGCTGTCACAACAGCTTACGGTTATGGAAATGGAAATGAGCGTTTGGCGTCATTGGCCGGAAGCCCCTTTCAGGGCAGGTCCGGCCTCCTTGGTGCAGGTCTTATTACGTTCGACGCCACAATGGGTGAACTGTGCGCCAGATGGGTATGAAAAGATGACGAAGACAGCAGAGCATGCAGTCCCTAAACGGAGAAATTCCCCGACCCGGCCGGGAATCGAACCCGGGCCCGTAGGACGGCAATCCGTCGCGGTGAGCACTTTTTTAAGGAACTTTGCCTTTAGCGAGCAAGTGCTTTACCAACTTTTTTTTATTATTTTTAATAACAGACGCTCTATCCATCTTTTTTTTTAATTTTCACTGCGACCCAGCCGAGGATCGAACCTGGGCTCCTTTGCACAGCATTCCGTCGCGCTGACCACTTTTTTGTAATATTTATTTCACGAGCAGGACTCGGAACACGGTACCTCCAGCGCGGTAGCTGTAAACCTTTCTTTTAAATCTTTTTTGGTTTTTTCTTTTTATTATTTATCTATTTGTTTTAATTGTAATTTTTTTCATTACCAACTTTGTTTTGAAGGAAAAAGGCGTCTTTCAGTTAAGCACTCAGCTATCGGGGCTGACACCTTAGTGTTATGATAAAGACATACAAGATAAAGAGAGTAAGATTAGTAACATTTGTGGATCATTCAGCAGATATCTGACAATATAACTGTCACGCTTACGCTATTAGTTTTATGATACTACTGCGTTACCAACACTATTATGGGTAGTAAATCATGGTTGGTAAACAAGAAGAACCACATGCACATCCAGCGTATGGAAATGAGGTTTCCAAGAAACGTTAAGGAATATGTTGATATCAAAAATGAACTAAATATATCCAACATAAAAAAAAATTAGAAGAAAGTAAGAAAAGGTGGTGTGAATATCTACAAGGAACTGATCCTGTAAGATGACCAGTGAAATGAAATGATCGTATGGTATTGTTGGCCGGGAGGCCCCATTCGGGAGACTTAAGCCGCCGTATTGCAAGTCTTTTTTAGTTGACGCCACTTCGGCAACCTTCGGGTCAATGATGATGAAAAATAAAGAAATAGAAACCAAAGTAAAAACGTGACTCTGACAGACGAAGGAAACGATGGGAGACAAAACAGGCAGTAAATAGCCTACAACGTAAGCTCAGCGGGATGATGCATTGGTTACGGTTGTTGAAGCGAAAAAATACCCCTTAGCGTGTAACTTTTGAAATACCTTCCACTCGCCCGTTGTAAAATCCTTAGACAATATTTTAGGTTTCATGTTTCTGGATAGAAATACCCCCATACGTCTCATGGGAGCCGCACTGGAACTGACAAATGCTTCATAAGAGGGTGACGGTTGTTGGTGTTCGCCCTCTGGAAGCAGCAATTACAGGAACCTTGCAGGTTAGTCCTGAGAGGTGCCGCGCCGTGCATCAGAGACGAGAGCGGCCGTCTCGTGTGCGTCACAACACGGAATGCTGAGCACGCACAGCGACAGTCAGCTGGCTGCAGCAACAGCCTTGCTGGCCGCTGACCACGCACGTGCGTGCCTGCTGCGTATCGCACCTGTTTGCGTGTCGCTGGGACGTGACGGCCCTCTACGTCGCGACTAGCTAGCTGTCACACACGTCTTAGATACCATTCTGGTAAATCTGTTGCGAGCCAATGGTGTCCAGTCTTTTAGCTTACCTGCGCAATATTGAAAGAAGACGCGTATTTTTGGACCACACTTAACATACTTGATATCAGAAAAAAAAGATAGGGGAAGAGAGTGAGAGAGAGAGAGGGGGGGGGGGGGGGCAGGGAGACAGAGAGACAGGAAAACAGAGAACAGAATGGACCAATGAGGGAATGACATCAGGTGGCGGGAGTCTCAAATTGAAAATATTCAAGTCTCGGTCGGGCTCACAGTTTCAATCTGCCAGGAAGTTTCATATCAGCGCACACTCCGCTGCAGAGTGAAAATCTCATTCTGGAAACATCCCCCAGGCTGTGGCTAAGCCATGTCTCCACAGTATCCTTTCTTTCAGGAGTGCTAGTTCTGCATGTTTCGCAGAAGAGCTTCTGTAAAGTTTGGAAGGTAGGAGACGGATACTGGCAGAAGTAAAGCAGTGAGTACCGGGCGTGAGTCGTGCTTCGGTAGCTCAGTTGGTAGAGCAATTGCCCGCGAAAGGCAAACGTCCCGAGTTCGAGTCTCGGTCGGGCTCACAGTTTCAATCTGCCAGGAAGTTTCAATTTATTATAAGTTTACATAAACGGATTTTTTTTGTGCTTACTTCTTAGGCTGTACTGATACTTGCTTTTGGCCACATGCGGCCCGCGGGTTGGACACTAGTGTTGTAGCAGAGCAAGACACATTTTTTAAAAAATCCCTGAAATGACATAATCACCATAATGGTATTTCCATGTTTCAGTTGTTTACCGTACGGTGCTATAAAGAGCCAGCCGGAGTGGCCGGGCGGTTCTAGGCACTACAGTCTGGAGCCGCGCAACCGCTACGGTCGCAGGTTCGAATCCTGCCGCGGGCATGGATGTATGTGATGTCCTTAGGTTAGTTAGTTTTAAGTAGTTCTTAGTTCTAGGGGACTGATGACCACTGCAGTTAAGTCCCATAGTGCTCAGAGCCATTTTTTGCTATAAAGAGGTGGAAACTTCAGCCTGAAACGATATGAAGGGTTCCTTAATTTTAACACCTAACTTTCCCATTGACTGAATCATACACACCAACATATGTTCAGTAAACGTACATGTAGGTTTTTGACATCGTTTTAGAACTATTACGGTGCCATTGTCTTCCTAAGTGTAAGGATTTTACCAATAACACGACGGAATAACAGAATGTAACGACGAAGAGTAATCAAAGTATAATTAAAATTAAAAATATGTGAAAATTTTTGTGATAAATAGTACAACAGAGAAACACAACTTCTGGAGATAATAATAAGGCTTCAAGCAACAAGAAGGAAATTAGACCGAGTAGGAGACCTAAAATGCTTCAAAATTCCTGGACGCTTCCTGCTTTTTTCTGTATCAAGGAAGGATAGCATTCTACAAAATACCTGGCCTTGTCGGAATCAAAGGGTTGGGAGAGCCAGTAGGTCAGAAGAGCAGAGGTACTCGTGAAACCTGAAACAGAGGTAAATAGGAAGTTTACAATTAAATAAAACTGTCTGTTGCTAATGTAGAAGGTCTGGTCTTCTAAAATAAGAACATTCCATGGGGTCGCCAATCAAAGAAATGTAACTGTCTACTCCCGGCTCACTCATTTCAAACCTTCAAACCAGACTTCTGAAGATGAAAGTAAACTCACAACCAAAACTATCAGATCCTACAGAAAGAAGTGGTTGACACTTTTCGTGGAAACGTCAGTTGTCTGTAATCCCCCCCCCCCCCCGGTGTAAGTCCGCTGTTCACTATGTTGGTTGTGTGGAATGGAGCTAATGGTACTGAAACCACCTAGGTAGCACCTTTCATCTCATCAGCAATGAAATCTATTTCTCTTCCAGACCTAGGCTAGCACATGCCGCATAAACTGTTGGTATGTGCTTCCGTTGCCAATAATTGCAACAGTTCTGCCCGTTCTTCTTGACCGAACGTTTTCGTTGTTACTTTTATGCCACTAATGATCTGGTCAATCAAATAAAATGTCGGACAGACAAAAGAACGTTTTTCAAAATTTAAACCGTTTCTTCTTAACTAATTCTCAAATAAAATTTAATATAATTTTGAAAACGCTTTCGCTGTCTGTTTGACATTCTATTTCAAAGGGGAGGTTATCAACAAGTTTTATAGCTGTCTGTGCCGGAATTAGATTCACAAGCGGCAAGCGCAAATCAATTTTGCTTCTACTATCGTTCTGGTGAGCATCTCTGTTATTCCCAAAATGCAATGGATTGTGGCAATAAATTTCATGAAAGACAAATGTAGTGCGAGACTCTGGTTTTTTTTAACAAATCTGTCTTGAACCAATGTCTGTGACTTTCATACATAAACTAATTACATTATTTCCTGCAATGAAAAGTAGTTTCCTAAGTGATGAGCTACCCCAAGATACTGTCCCGAGCACACAAGTAAATTAAAATATCCAAATATGTTAACACATTGATTTATGTGTCTCAGAACTGGTAATTATTCTTACGACAAAATCAGCTGATCCTAAACGTTTTAGCAGGTCTGCTGTATTTTTTTCGCTTTATGTTTTCATCAACACGCACACCCAAGAACATAGAACATTGTACTCTGTGTATTATTTTTTATTGATAAACTTCATTTATAGTGGGTATGATATTTCCGTCAACACAAAACTGGATGAGCTGTGTTTGTTCAATACTGAAAGCTAGTCCACCTTTTCAAAACCATTTAATATCTTTAGCGAAAACATCTTTTGCTATTTTCCTTGTGGATGCTTCTTTCATCAGCTTGACAAATAATGCTTGTTATCATATGCAAACAGAATTAATTCTGCCCCTTTAGTCAAATAAAATGGGAGAACGTTAACATAGGGCAAGAATACACGGATCGAACCCTACAAAATGCCCATTGTGATTGCTTCCTACGAAGATTATATGGAATATGTGTTTTCATCAGTCAGACTTTCTAGTCCGGGTTTCTATATCCTGTATCTTAAATAGGCACTAAGCCAAGTATTTGATGCTGTAGCCTATATAACCTTTATGTCTCTAATAGAATATTCTGATTGACAGAAACAAATGCATTTGATAAGGACAGAAAATCCTAAATGGTGGTATTTCATCATTTAATATTATTATTATGTGCTTAGTGATGGTATAAGAAGTTTCCTTAGTAGGGTAACCGTTTTGAAATCCAAACTGTCATTGACTAAGGTTCCCATTTCTACTCTCTAGTACAGTATCATCTCAAAAATTAGAAGAAGTGAAGTTGTACGGTGGTTATATCAGTGGAGACACCTTCCTTGTAGTGAAACCTAACAGTGGCATATTTTAATCCCTCTCTAAAATCACCCTGAACTAGTATGGTATCACATATGTGACTGAGAACGTGATAAATTGTGGGACCAAACCTTTTTATTGTCTTATCTGAGATGAGATTTATAAGAGTTTTTACTCTTGAGGCTCACGATCTTCCTTATTTCACATGTGGATATGTGACAAATTTTCACTTCACAACATCTACTCTGCATTGGCTATTCAGTGTACAGTTTTACCTTCACTTATATCTTTCTTGAATTGATATTCCCACCAACTTCTAAAGAGAAATTATTAAAAATATCATCTAGACGTGAACTGTCATCGGATTGTTGCAGGAAACATTGTACGGGTCCGATACGCTACGGAATGGCAGCACGAATAGAGGAAGAAACTGCGTCGCTACTCCGGGCTGTGCAGCAGTTCTAGTGACTTCCTCCAATCGGGAAGCTCGCTTCGTTTTCCAAAACGATGTAATTAATGACTTCAACGTTCCAGTTAAGAAAAGTAGCTCTACATCGTCGGCGATATTTAGAGTTGTTTTGGGGAAAATAAAAAGAAATTTTCTTATACATTCCTGATGTGCTGAGAATCATTTCATCCGAACGGTTATTTAACCAATTTCGAACCGTCATGAAATTTTTTGCCAAACGTAGTAGCCTACAAAGTTTCTCATTGTTAACTGGTTGTCAGTGTTCATGTACAAAAGACATTTTGGAAATGTGATCAGTTAGTAAATTGTCAGAGGTATATTTAGAGAAATAATAACAAACGGTACATTAAAAGATGTAACACTGGCACAATTTCACGAAAACTAAAAAAATAAAATGTATTATGTAACGCGCTAATAGTCTGAGGAACATGCAAGCATCTTAGCTAAAGCCGAACATTATAGTTTAGAGGTTTTTTTCATGCATTTTTATAAGTGGTCATTTCATTATCATATTGAGTAAAAAAAGCGTTTGGCTCGACCTAATTATTACCCTTCCAACGAGATACAGTGTCATAAGTGATCGGAGGAGGAATGTCTTGTTTGTGAACTGTGTCCTTGTACACATGTGTTCATACGTATTTCATATTCACATTCTAGCGTGGCCGTTATTGCCTTATCATAAAGTTGCAGAGCTCTGTCAAAACAAAATCATAGTTTCTGACATCTGTCGGAGCCGTTAAGAACTATCTAACGAGTTAATGGCGCTCTTGTCGCAGGCGAGTAACACTGTGGAGGGGGTCTGATCAGCTTGCGATCTAGTGCCTTTTTTGGTTCTATCACACCAGCGGTTTTGATGCCATATGAATTTTAATATTACAAATACTTGTTAAACACTGAAAGACCTTCAAGGGTGCAAGTGATACGTAGCAACGCGCAACTAATAAACAAATAAAAGATTGGAATCATGATTCTATCCAATTATCGAGCTGTCGCTCGTCCCACAATATAGCGACGTCCGATGGTATTTGTCCCCAAGACGGGTCTTGGCGATGTTATTCATTTGGTCAATTTATTATAATATATTCCGTTTCTTCAGCGTGTAATTCTTGATTAATTTTCGTAATTGTTTCATCTGATTGCTGCCGTCTTATCTTCACACAGATTACAATCCGATTACGTTTTCATCTGTTATTCTAATATATAAACAGGGAGTGAATTGTACATCCACAAGCGTCTCTCACAAACAAAATGTTATACTTGGTTCAATCAAATAATATTTATTGGAGGAGAACATTTTCGTCTCTCTCTGCTGCCTTTACTTAAAAAACAGCATAAATATTTTTTGTCTCCATATACATCGATACCGTGAGAACTTGTATTGTAAATTAGTACATGTCTGAAGTTTTTGCAGCGGTAGGATTTAATGCTATTTCCTTCAGGGTTTCAGGAAATTCTTAAATTTTAAGCAAGGCCATAGCTTATTGTTGTGGCTAGTTCGTAGTTTCTTGCGTATCCCTTGCACTTGTGCTGCACGACTCGAATGTCACGTGACTGTTAGAACAAGCTCGGTACTGTACTTAACGCTGCAGTGTACCAGAAAATTCGAGTTCATTTGAACTCGAGTATCGTCTTTAGTAACTGTAATTCGTTGGTTCCAGAAGGTTTGGCAGAGATTTCTGTGATTACAAATACTGTAATGGGGCTGAAAGTATGTTTGTTACATCTGTTCATAGTCTTAAGGCATTCTCCTCGTCTACTGAGTCAGACTACAAGGACTTTCAAAGAATTCACAGGGCTTCGTAAGGTTAACAGGAATCCTGCGACAATATAATCGTGCAGACACATTTCCTTTTCCTTCTCGGTTGGATGAAAATACTGTAGTACAAGGATCCCGTGGTCATAAGGCATAGGAAATTCTCGGGTTTAAAAAAGTAAAGTAAGAGATTAACTTGGTGACCCCTTGCATAGTTCAATTTCGCAGAATATTTTGACTCGGAATATGTAAATCAAAGTTAACAATCATGTTCATATTCAGACGGTTTCTTACTTCTCCCATGTAAGGAAAGGACACAACGTGTTGTTTAGTATGAATTAATGTATAAATAAAGCAGTTGAGTAATCTAATAGGAAGAACTGCAGCGGTTCTAAAAGTACCTACTGTTCTATTAACATAAAAAATAAAAATGCAAGAGTAAATCCCGTTACTAACAATGTGAGTAGACTAGCACTAGTTGTGAGTGGTAGTTAGCATACTTTACAGAAGTAGTTTGATAACTAACTTCATTCGGTACACATCCCTCAAGGCTCTCCTTTGTAATTGGGCATGTGCGAATGAACGAATGCTGTCAGTTTCGTATCAACTAGTTTATTACCGCTCTTACACAAACACTGGTTTCCTAATTTTTTAGCGAAATGTCGCGGTCCACCGAATAATTGTCGAATTACATTCTGCTCTCTCTCCAAATGTTCTGAAATGACTAAAAACATACATTCTTCATACTATCTTTGTTACTAAATACGATACAGTCAACAGAATTTTTTATTCCATTTGGGGGTTCCCAATCTATTTTGTGTTTAATCAAAATTACATTTTTGTTGCATGTTTTTTTCTGCGCCAGAGAATTCCGCTAGTTTCTTATTTCTGGCATCAAACTGAAAGTTCCGACAGGAAAATAATTTTTAAGCTCCATCTCTACTATTACATTAAAGTTCTCCATTATTGTCGTGAATGATATTTTTCACAGTTTTCGTAACGCGTCATAAAGATTAATTTTTTATCACAGAATGCGATTTGGGAAATATGTTGTCTAATGTCTAAAGCGTACCTACTATTTAGGTTTTAAAAGCATTTATGTTAACTGCTAATCCAACAGCGATGTCATTCATAGCAAGAGGTTGGTGTTTGTTTTTCTTACAAACAATAAAAGCCTACTCCATAAGACACAACCGCATATCCATAATAAAAATCTTCTCACTATTGCGCCATTTGCTTTCTTTCAACAGTGAAAAGTGTTCGTTACAAACAAAACTATGCAAACCGTGTGTACTATTCGGGTTGATTTTCAACAACTCATGAGAATGCAAAAAAAAAAAAAAGGATCTACCAAAGCAAAACGGCAGTAATAGTAGATATATGCGCGAAATACCTTTACACAACAAAATTGCATTTCAACATAAAGTGATGTGTTAACTTGCCAAACAAATTGAGATTAACATCAGTTGGTTCCAGATGATAAGCTACCAGTATATGAAAATGTACAAATGGTTCTGCATAAGTGCATAATGTAAAATCAAGGTAATGATAAAAACGAACAAAAAGTGTACGTTATGCGTAATTTTCGTAGATTAGTTGTGACTTCACATTATGTTCATATTTCACAGGCTTGAATATATAAAACCCATTGATGATGGTACAGAGGTACTGAAACATGTTTGGGTCACGCGAAAAAATTGTGTTTCGCGTGACAGGCAGTTCTTATAAGCAATAATTTTAATTGCAAACACGACAGCTCCAATAGTAAGTTCACATCATGAACAGATCTTTCTTACTTTAATGATGTCCTATCTGATATTATTTGCTTGAGTTTCATGGTCTAGTAGCCTGCCGTGTATCCTTATTGTCCAGCATATTGTGCTTTCTATGTGAAAAACCATAGAACAGGTTTATTCAACATGATCAAACTGCTCCTTGCGACGAGTCTACTTAGCTGAACGCCTTGAACACATTGCTCGAGTGTCCTCAGAGCTGTGATTCCAGGATAATTTCTTCAGTCTGGGGTGTCGCCCAGTAAATGGGTCCTCACAGACCTCTACTGATCTCCCATGTTCGAAAAGCTTGGCGAGGATCATTTAAAGTGTTTTTTTCGCCAGAGTATCGATCGTTGCGATTTAAACCCAGCATTTGCGTCCCCTGTCATCATCCTGAACATGTGTAAGAAAAGTTCCATCTTGTTGTGGTTACTCAGCGCCAGATAGTAAGTTGGCTTTATTTTTGGAAGACACGTAAAATGATATAGAAAATGAAGAATAATTTCAAGCTCCAAAAATACGGAAACGTGACATAGTAAGTGGACATCATGGCTTCAAATTAAAAAGTGAACCACATAAAGATTATGGGTGTCCAACCTTCTGTCACCTGTAGATCACGCATTTCGGAATAAAGAGATCCTGTTGCAAAAGCTCATTCATGAAGAGAGAACATCGTGGTCCGACCATTGGTTGAAATGCTCCTGGATTGTTTTTCCTGTGACTGCGTGTATTCTATTGGAGGAATATCCCGACTTTTCGGGTTTGTATATAATGCCACTTCTACAAACAGATGTTGGATGCCGCTGCACTGGCTTGTGCCGGAAGATATAGTCTTTAAGCAGTTGCAGATATGTGCTGGACCACTATCGCACTTCATGAAGAGACTGCAAACTTCCTAATCTGAATAGGAACCAAAGTGATTTTACTCAATTATTACTACTTTTTGTTTCCATAGAATAGTTGTTTCAATAACTGAGCTGACATGAAGCAAAAATATACACCAATGGATGTTCTTTTAAACTGCTTGCGTTTTACAGATATATTCGTTTTGTTTCGTGTTATTCGGTCAAAAACGAACTGCAGAACGGACTATATGAATCCAATAGTAGCGATTACACCAACAGACCAAATAACGCAAAGCCACTATGTCGCAAGAAATAAAATAAATACTAGCAAAATCGATACTGAACCAGCTAAAAATGTATGTACTTTGAGCTGCTGAAAGAAATGAATCAGAGACTGAAAGAAATAATGCTAGATTTTAAATGATTTTGAGTTAACTTGAATAACTGAATTCGCTGTTCAATACAAAATGTATGACGTTCGTGAAATGGAGAGTTCATTATCATTGTGTACTACGAGTTGTAGCTTACTGCAGAAAGAATAGTAGGTGAACTAAGTGCCTTGGTAATAAATAAAAGAAGAAATAAATGAGAAAGATAAAATGCGTACATTGATAGCGTAGTTGCAACCGTTTGAAACGGCAACGGAGCTGAGCGCAGCACATTTGTTTGTACAAACAATGAATTTCAGCTGGATTCCTCGTTATAAGTAACATTTCAATAAATTCATAATGGAGGATGGATAGACGACAAACATGGAGGCTAAAAGTGAACAATTAAAGCTACAAACTGTCGTACATGGAGAGATAAATATATATATATATATATATATATAGTCTGTCAGCTGTAAAAACTGAGATTACCCAATGATTGCGACTTCCCAAGACACAAAAACCATCTCGGAAGGAATGCTACATTGAAAGGATAAGAGCCTCAGATCAGGAATGAATACGGTAGGAATCACCTGCAGCTCAAAGCCCAATACAAACTATTTATTCCAGTAGCCTCATTCGAACCGACTGCCTTTCTATCCTGAGTTCACGATCACAGCCGCGGTGGTGGATTAGAGGTTACAGGCCGAAGATAAAGCTCCCGACAGGTCGAATTTGTCTCGAATTCAGTCACAAACATGTGCAATCGGTTTAAATCTGCATTTAGCTGATGACAGCAACATTAATGAGATGCAGCAAGCACAAAACACGATACGTTTTGCCACAGAAAGCAAATGTAGCATTGAAAGACGTTTCCAGTTGGTCAGTACGCAATAAACTAACACTGATGCAAAGGAAAAAATAGCAGTTATTACACAATCTTTATATCGTCCACGTTGCGCTTTCAAAGAAGGACTTTCATTAAACACTTTTTTCTAGTATTTAAATTTACATTGGTTGTTAACATTTTTCAGGAAGTATTTTCTCCAGTCTCCAGTCTTCAATTTATATCCTCTTTGCCTCTGTCGTCAGTTATTCAGTTCCCCACGTAGTAAAACTCATCTACATATTCAGTATCTAATTTCCTCGACACCTAACTTACTTCCAATACAATCAAGTACCATTGCTTTACTTCTGTTTATGTTGACCTAATTTTTTTCCAGGCGCTACCCATTCCGATCAACTGATCTTTCGAGGCTTATACCCTCATCATCATCATCACGTACATTTCCGGGTTAGACATGTCTGCCCGTTCCGAAAACAAGCAATTTAAAGCTGGTCATACCATCCTCTTTGTGGTCTTCCTGTTCTTCCTCTACCATTGGGTCTGTAGTCAAAGGGATTCCTTGGTATCCGGCTTACATCGATACGTAGTATTCGATCATGCCATTCCTTCCTGTATGGTTTACCGTTTTCTACTATTCTTAGAACGTGGAGCACCTGTCTTGCCTCACTGTTCTTTCTGTGATCTTCTAATTTGTATCCCACCAAAGGTCGTAGCAGTACTATTTCTTCAGTTTTCTACCTTTGTTTCTTTGTTAAAGTTCTTACTTCGGATCCATGGAGCAGAAAGGTAAGATCATAACTTTTCTTTTCTTTGCTGATATTGTTAGATAATTTAGTTTTTCCATTGTATGTAAGACCGCACACTTCTCTGGAAGTCGTTTTCCGTACCCGCTGGTATTTTCGCCATTTACAAACAATGTCACTTTTATGTACAAGGTTCGTCTGAAAAGTTCGGTGAATGGTTTCAGAAAATAAAGAAAAAAAAGAGTTAACAAGCAAAATACTATTACTGGCCTTTAAAGTAGTCACCAATTCAATCCGAAGGAGATGTCGGAGACGATGAACAGCTTGCCACTGGCTATCGCTTGATGACCGTCTCGTATTGGTAGCACCAAGTCTCATCTCGTGTAACGATGCTGTTACCCAACGAGTGACCACGGTGCTTCGAGCAATTCCACAAGATGCATTTGGTGACCGTTCCCAACAGCCTTACAATATCAGAAGTAAGTTGTAGCTAATGGTGATTATTTTGAAGGCCGGTTAAAGTATTTTGATTGCAACACTTGTTTCCTTTATTTTCTGAGGCCATTCACCGAACTTTTAAGACGCACCTTGTATAAATATGTTAAATAGAGTGGGCAATAAAGGAAACCCTTATCAGACTCCTTGTGCGATTCTTCTCGCACCTGTATTAATGGTTGACCCAAGGTGTATCTTGATACTCTTACCAGCATACAAACTCTGAACTGAAATTATTAAGTGCTGAGGAACGCCATACTCCCTCATACCTTCGACCTCACCATACGACCGAAGACCTTTTCATAATCCACAAATCTGTATATCTTGGGAGACTAAATTCTCTATGCCTTTCAGTTATATGGATTATATACAAAGCAGAATCTATAGAGAATCTTCCCGGTCTAAAACCATTTTGATCTATGAAAAAAGCCTTTTTTAAAGCATTTAATCTTTTGTAAAGTATTTTAGCAAATATGTTATACCCCCAGCTTAGTGGTCTTGTATCTTTGTAGTTACTGCAGTCATCATGGCCTCCTCTTTTAAATGTAGGGAAGACTACTGACCTCTGCCAATTTCTTGAAATAGTGGCGTTCTTCCAGCACGGAACTAAAAAATTTAGAACCTTAATCACAATACTTTCATGTGCATGTTCAACAAGCTTCGAATTTATTTCGTCTTGAGCTGGGCACTTTCTGTTTCTCATGGATCCTATCGCTTCTTCCAGATCTTTCAATGAGATTTACCATCTCTGCCATAATCAATTTCTCATCGTCAACACTTACAGTTTTACTTACTTCCCCATAAAATATAATTAGCTTTCCAAATTTCTCCTTAATTTCCATTTCTGCTCCGACAATATACGGATCCAATATAATGCAGGATAGAATATGACACCGTGTCATTACATTCTCAATAACTGCCTCCTTTCCATGTCCGTCAACTCTCAGAATTGTTATCAGGTCTATGTATAAGCTGAGACAAACCTTTCCTTCAGTGTAATTATCCTTAGTAATTTCAGAATTCCAAAGATTGTATCCCAAACAACATATCAAAATCTTTTTCTGAACGTACAAATTCTGTAAATATGGGCTTGCTTTTGTACAAACTTTTCTCCTAAGAGAAGTGCTAGGGTTAACACTGCTTTTCGTACTCTACATTTACCCAGAGCTGATCTTTTCCAGTGTGAGTTTCTACCAGTCTTTAAGCCATTAAAAATAGAATAGTATGTAATTCGTATTAGCATCGTAAAACCATAATTTATTAATCTGTTAATTCGGTAAAACTCAAACCTGACAGTTTCTCCCTTTTTGGTCTCAGAATTATCAGATTCTTCTTGAGTCAGCCTCTCACATATAATCCTTATATCAGATAGACCAGGTTTGTCGTGGAATATTCTCCCAGTGGTCTCAAGAAATCCGAGGAAACGTCGTTTACACCAGTTGCCTTGGTTCGGCTTTTATATATCGGTGCTCTGCCAAATTCTTCTCAGTGTCTTTCCTTTTAATAATATTGGTATAGCCCTTCAATATATTCCTTCTATCTTTCAGCCTTCTCGTCTTTGTTTGCTACTGGTTGGCCATTTGAGCTCTGGTGATCCATACAACTACTTTTTTTTTCCACTTCGATCTTCAGTTTTGCAATATTCATGTAAGCTTCTACAACCTTGCATTTCTCCTGTATCCATTGCTGATTTGCAACTTTTCACTTCGTGTCCGTCTCATTTTAGCCTCCTGTAGTTCTGTTTCTCCTGTTTCATTTACTGCAGTTTTATATTTTCTTCTTTCATCAGTCAAATTTAATATATCCTGTGTTATCAAAGGATTTCCGCTTGGCTTTGTCTTTCTGACTATTTTTCCTCTGCTGCCTTCACTACTTCATCTCTCAACGGCATCTATTCGTTTCCTCCCTAAATTCCTACGTTTTTACTTCTTCTCCGGATTTAGTTTGCTCATTATAACCAATAAATGATGATCAGAGTCCACACCTGCTCTTGGAATTGTTTTACAATTTTAAACTTACTTTGCGTGAAATTCTACCAGGAGCCTTTCTTTTTTGTTTCTTTCCCCCTAGTCCATCTTATCATTTTATTTTTCCTTCTATTATTTCTCCCATTGTCGATTTCCAGTTCCATATCGCAACTACATTCTCGTCTCTCTTAATTTCATCAATAACTTCTTTTAACCATCAGATTTTACTGTCAATCTCTTCATCATCTATGTAACTCGTGGATATGTATTCTTTTACTACTGTGACGGATCATCGCTTTGTGTCTTTGTGGGCTGTGATTCACTATGGTGTCCAAATTAGTTTACCTTGTAACAACCACTGTGTCTTTTCTCTCTTCGTAACTGGCCCTGTCTAGGTCAGTCTCACTTAATGAATCACTCGACACCACTTTTTATCTATATTTGCGTAGTTCTAGGTTTTTCCTGGGGACCTGCATTTTAATGTATTTATCCATTAATTCCATTTCTTTATCCTATGAAAATATTTAGTACGTTTTTTTATATAATGATATGTATGTTCTGAAAAACTAGTCATCCAGCTATTGCCACGCGGGGTAGCAGTGCTATCTCAGGTGCCTTGCCATGGTTCGCGCGGCTCCCCCTGTCGGAGATTCGAGTCTCCCTCAGGCATGGGTGTGTGTGTTGTCCTTAGCGTAAGTTAGTTTATGTTAGATTAAGTAGTGTGTAAGCCTAGGGACCGATGACCTCAGCAGTTTGGTCCCATAGAAACTTACCACAAATTTCCAATTTCGTTGCAGTTATTTTTACAATGAACTTAAACAAAACAGGAAAAAAATCATTATTGTTAACAAAACTTACATAGTATGATAATGCCTCAATCTCAATTCCTCTGACGTACAAAATTCATGTCATACTGTAGATTAATGTAACTTCTTTGAAAATCACCTTTGGTATATGAAAGTCTATTGTGGTAAGTTGTTTCCATGTGCTCAGTGTGAGGTATGTGGCTGACGTAGTTATGGCTCAGCTCAGTCAAGTTTTGTTTTGACCATGTTTTGTGAAGTTAGGTCGTGTATTAAAAATACGAATCTGATTTAAACACGTATGTGATGAAAAGTATGATAAGTAATACGTTTGGATTTCACGAAAAACAGCGAAATTAATCAGCAACAATAAAAGAAGTTAGTGTACCGTCTTTTTCACATCAAAACCCGGATCAACAATAGGAAAAGTTTTTATGAATTAATTTCGGCCGCTGGACATCTGAAGCCATCAAATAAAAAGACAAGAAGAGATCGATGTTTGATATGGCTCCTTTCATTGGAGTGTTGTTTCTCCTGCGAAATTTCAACGATGTGCTAAAATGCAAGACGCATTTTATTTGCTATCACTGTTAGTGAACCATTGTGGAAGGTAGTTTTTAATCTGTATCCTATCTTCTTGTTCATTATTAGACACATTCTATCATTACCTCTATTTAATTTTGTGTTGATAATCCTTCTAATCAGAATTCCTGTTCTCCCTGACATCGCACTTCGCTGATTTGTGACATGTCTAACTAAAACCTACCCATTTCTCTTTTCAAGTTATCTAACCTACCTATGCGATTAAAACGTCTAACATTCCACTCTCCGAACGCCTTTTTTTCTGACGACAGTATCCTCCTGCGTGGTCCCCACTCGGCCATCTGAATGTGGAACTGTTTTATTCCCTGAATATTTTAGTCAGGTGGATGCTGTCATCAGTAACTCATAAGCAGAGCTGCATTTCTTTGGAAAAGGCAGCGGCTGTAGTTCAAACTTTATCAGCCGTGTCACAGTAGCAAAATGTATGTGTTATAAATTAACTTATTTGTAAATATTTTTAAACAAAAGCGCTTTACCTGTTAAAGTAGACCCGTAAACAGCTGTAACTTCCCTCTCCTCTTTCTATTCAGATGACAAGTACAGTAACGTTGGAAAAATAAAATGTGTGTGACTAAACAGATAACTAACTAAATCTACACCAAACAGATATCAATAACCATCTCCTAGAGAAATTTTCCGTTCCATTCAGGGGTGGAGCGTGAGAATAAAATCGCCTTCTCTGCCTCTGTGCTAGCTGTTACCAGCCTGATTGCATCCTCATTTTCCCAACGTTATTATGATACCGACGAATATTCGATTGTCCATTCCGAAAAGAAATTTGGCGATTTTTCGGTTGCGTTGTAAAGAGTAATTATAGCGTATCTTTAGAAGGTGTATTGTGTAGTGTCCAACTGAAATAAAAATTATTGCACAGTATTTTGAAGGACAACTTAGTCGTCTTCGTGAGGCGCTGCGAGAGATGATAGTCTCATATGTACTCGCAGGAAGAAGGCCAACCAGACCGTTCTCATGACCATCGAAGACCATCTGTGCGTGATATGCCATAATGGAATGATATTATTGCCCGCGGTTATTACAGCTGCCTGGTACTTGCCTTTGTCACTGACTGCTGCTCATGAACTCCACACTGTTTCACCTACTTAAAGTGAGGCGCGGATTGACGAGGAAACAAAATGAAAATACCTTCAATTCTCCGATTTCGACTAAGATTTTCGGGAAATTTCCAATGGTTGTAAGATAAGCGCTTCTGGAAACAGACTCCCAAAAACTGTTTTAACGAAACTCAACAATACAAAATTTGTAAAAATAAATTATGTACGTATTCTTGTGGATGGAGTTGAATAAGACACGAAAAGGCTGGGTGTAAGAGGATGGAGACGGAAAGCCATGGATCGGATAGAATGGCAGGATATTGTGCTGCAGGCCAAGGCCCTTCAAGGACTGTAGAGCCGAGGAGTGAGTAAGTAAGTATTCTTGTGCCTCTAAATGAGATGAATTCATTGCAGTACGTGGATTTCGTAAAATATTTCTATTTGCCTGTTAAGTCTTGCATACGGAACTGTGAATTTTTTCTCAACTCTACATCTACAAAAACGAGTTTTGCCAAATGTGAACATCTGCTGCTTGTGGTAGAGGATTACTATTAGTTTCCGAGAAAGTAGCTCACTACCTCAAAATCAGGTGTCACAGATACATGCCCCCTGACAGGATATGTGATACCATAAATAAGGAATTGAGAAAACTTGAAACCATTACCTTGCCATCACACTAACTCAGTTTCTGGGCAGCCATTGTGCTTGTGTGGTTCAGAGCAAGGACACGGATGTGTACAATTTCAACATCTTGCTCACGCATCTATAAAATAATAGTTACCATTCAAAGTGTCTGAAGCCAGAGTACTAATCCATTAGAAAAAAGCCGTGCGGAGTGGCCGTGCGGTCGGAGGTGCCTTGCCACGGTTCGCGAGGCTTCCCCCGTCGGAGATTCGGGTCCTCCCTCTGGCATGGGTGTGTGTGTTCTCCGTAATGTAAATTAGTTTAAGTTAGGTTAAGTAGTGTGTAAGCCTAGGGACCGATGACCTCAGCAGTTTGATCCCGTAGGAACTTACCACAAATTTCCAGGTTCCACTAAAAAAAATGCCATCTGCAACCTCAAGACAATATATTTTTCCTTCCCGATCATTGTTGAAGTAAATAAAACTAACTTAGGTAGTTTCATGGCCATTGATATATCAGCTGTAACAAAACCTAGAAACTCAGTGAGTGTCGAAAAAGCTAACGATGTAAAGAAACTAAAGAGAATTTTTGATACATCACCGGAAGACGACCGAGAGTAGACTGTAGGAAAGCCCTAGACTGTTGCGACACCCGTAAGTGTCAGTGAGAGATCGAAAGAAATATCTCCCACAGGTGAGAGTAATAACATACTAATGGTTTACTGCCGAAGCATTCGCAACAAAGTGCCAGCGTTTGAAGAGCTAACGAAGAGCATTGAAGCACACACAATACGGGGTGCAGAGCTCTGGTTGACACCACACTCCCATAACAGTGAGATTTTTGGAGAAAATTACGCTGTATATCGAAAAGATTGGAAAACAGGAAATGGAGGTGGTTTATTTGTGGCAGTAGACAAGAAACTCAGATCCACCGAGATAAAAAAATGGAAGCAGCATGTGAGACTGTTTGGGCGAGACGCAGTATCAAGGATGAGTATCACGTGATAATTGGAGCCTTCTTCGCCCACCAGGCTCATCTCCGACGTAACCTAAAACTTTAGTGAAAACCTCAGTTCACTCAAACTTAAGTTCCACAGTCATACTGTAATCGTCGGGGGAGACTTTGATCAGCTAACAATTAATTGGAAAAATTAGAGTTATGTTAGTGGTGGGCGTGATACGACATCCTGTGAAACCTTACTAAATTCCTTCTATGAAATCTAGCTAGAAAAGATAGTTGGGAACCCCACTCTGATCAGGATATGTTGGATCTGATGCCAACCAATAGACTCCACCTCTTTGAAAATTTCCGCATCGAAACTGCTATCAATGATCATAAAGCGGTTGTGGCAACATGATAACCAAAGTACAGAGGACAACTGAAACAGGCAGAAAGATATGTATATCAACAGTGGTAAATCTCAATGAAGAACATGAAACTTTCAGCACAAGACACGAGCTTGTACAGCGACTCTAGCTCAAGTTCAGAAGAATAGTTGACTATGCACTGGACACATATGTACCCAGTAGAACGGTTCAAATTGGAAGGGACTCTTCATGGTATAAAGTCATTGTAAAGAAACTTCTAAGGAAACAGAGACTGCCGCATAATAGGTGTAAAATCAGGCATAGGGCTATGTATATAGAGATGCTGAATGAAACGCGTTTGGCTGTTAAGACAGCAATGCGTGATGCCTCCAATGACTCCCGTAGCAGAATATTGTCAAATGATATTCCATAAAACCCAAAGAAATTATGTTCGTATGTAAAGGTTGTGTACGGTCCGTAGCGAATGTGACAGGAACTGAAATTGAAGGCAGCAAAGCAAAAGCTGAGATGTTAAAATCTGTTTTCAAATGCTCCTTTACAAATAAAAACCCCGGAGAACTACCGCAATTTAATCGTTGCACCACTGAAAAGATGAACGAAATAAGTGTAACAGTCAGCAGTGTTGAGAAACAGCTGAAACCGTTAAAATTAAACAAAGCACTAGGGCTTAATGGAATCCCTATCAGATTCTATACTGAATTTACGGCTTCTAACTATAGACTATTGTAGATGCCTCGAACAAAAAACGGTGCAGGTCACACCCGTCTACAAGACAGTTAGTAGAAGTCATGCATGTAACTATCGTCCAGTATCCTTGTTATAGATTTATTTCAGAAATTTAGAACGTATTCTGGGCTCAATCATAATCTGATATGTTGAACAGAACGACCTCCTCAATGATAGCCAGCATGGATTCCGAAAACATCGATCGTGTGAAATCCAGCTCGCATTTTCCTCATCTGAGATACTGAAAGCTTTGGATCAAGGCAGTCAGGTAGATGCAGTATTCCTTGATTTCCGAAAAACATTTGACTCAGTACCACACCTATGCTTATTGTCAAAAGTACTATCGTATGGAGTATCAAGTGAAATTTGTGACCGAATTAACGCCTTTTTGGTAGGGAGGCTGCAGCTTGTTATCTTGGATGAAGATTCATCGCCAGATGTAGAAGTAACTTCGGGTGTGCCCCAGGGAAGTGTGCTGGGACCCTTGCTATTTATGTTGTATATTAATGGCCTTGTAGATAATATTAATAGTAAAATCAGGTTTTTTGCAGATGGTGCACTTGTCTGTAATGAACTACTATCTGAAATAAGGTGTATAAATATTCAGTCAAATCTTGATAAGGTTTCAAAGTGGTACAAAGATTGGCAACTTGCTTTGAATGTCAATAAATATAAAATCATGCACTTCACAAAACGAAAAATCATTGTATTCTATGACCATAATATCAGTGAGTCACTGTTGGAATAGCCCAACTCATACAAAAACCTGAGTGTAACATTTTGCAGAGATACGAAATTGAATGAACACATAGACTCAGCTGTAGGTTAAGCCCGTGGTACACTTCGGTTTACTTGTAGATTACTTGGGAAGTGCAATCAGTCTGAAAATGAGATTGCTTACAAATCACTCGTGCGACCGGTTCTAGCGTGTTGGTCAAGTGTGCGAGAAGAGCAACACGAATACTTAGAGGTTCCTTTGGTCCGTGGGAGTCGGTCGCTGTGACCGAGCGGTTCTAGACGCTTCAGTCCGGAACCGCGCTGCTGCTACGGTCGCAGGTTCGAGTCCTGCCTCGGTCATGGACGTGTGTGATGTCCTTAGGTTAGTTAGGTTTACGTGATTCTAAGTCTAGGCGACTGACGGCCAACAGATGTTAAGTCCCATAGCGCTTAGAGCCATTTGAACCTTTTTTTTTTATCCGTGGGCGGTGTGACAGAGCTACTGAAGGAACTGAACTAGCGAACTCTTGAAGATAGTCATCAACTATCCCGAGAAAGTCTATAAACAAAGTCTCAAGAGCAGAGCACTTGCCCGTGAAAGGCAAAGGTCCCGAGTTCGAGTCTCTGTCCGGCACATATGCCAGGAAGTTTCAAAGTCTCAAGAACTGACTTTAAATGATGACGCTAGCAATGTACTACAACTATACGTATCGCTCACCCAGGTATCTTGAGGGTAAGATCAGAATCATTAATGCAAACACAGAGGCATTCAGACAATCATTCTTCCCGCGCTCCCCACGTGAATGGAACGGGAAGAAATAATAATGGGACGCACTCTCTGCCACGCACCTCACGGTGGTTTGCAGAGTAGATGTAGATGAACATGACAATGAAAATAATTAAATACAGTACTTTAATAAATCAGTTTATTAAATTGTTACCTGTTTAGTAGGCTGAAATAAACTAGAATAAGAAAAGAAAACTAGAATAAGAAAAGAATCTGTAGATGTTCCGTTCTGGAAAAAATTGATAACTTTACATATTTGTCATTTACAATTTAAATCTCATAAAAATTAACTCCACCGTTGTATTACGTATCTAGAGTTTCTTTGTGAAATATAATTTTGTAAGAAATCAACAATGTATTTTTTAAGTAATTTAATAAGAGAATAGAAGCTTTCGAAATGTGGTTCTACAGAATAATGCTGAAGATAAGGTGGATAGATCACGTAACTAATGAGGAGGTACTGAATAGAATTGGGGAGAAGAGGAAGTTGTGGCACAACTTCACTAGAAGAAGGGATCGGTTAGTAGGACATGTTTTGAGGCATCAAGGGATCACAAATTTAGCATTGGAGGGCAGCGTGGAGGGTAAAAATCGTAGAGGGAGACCAAGAGATAAATACACTAAGCAGATTCAGAAGGATGTAGGTTGCAGTAGGTACTGGGAGATGAAAAAGCTTGCACAGGATAGAGTAGCATGGAGAGCTGCATCAAACCAGTCTCAGGACTGAAGAAAACAACAACAACAACAACAACAACAATTTAATAAAGTGTTTTTCATGAAAAATTATTTTTTTGTAGACGTTGACTTTTGTGGCAACGACCCTCGAGTGGGAAACGCCTCTGTCTATCCACTCCCGGATCAGTGCGAATTGGGTGAAAAGAACATAACTCTACAAGGGACTGGATCGGATCTCATACAATCCGATCTGACCTTCGGCGTGAGAGTGAAGACTGAAATAGATGAAAACGGGCACAGCTTGTAAAAATATTCGTCAGGACATAGCTAATACATATTGCTGTTGAGAACTCTGTAGCAACGGTATTTCGACACCGTATTTACTAATGGAGTTTGGCTACTCTGAAATAGCCTCTGCAATAATTAAATTAAAGACTTTGTTGTAAGTGTAGGCAATCAGTTATTACTACATTTGTGTTGTGGTCGAGTCATAGAAAACACTTGTTACACTATAGGCAGCGCTCTGGCACAGGAACTGTTTTCACTGTTGCCTTTGCCTGTTTACATCGTTTTGTTCATAGTGAATTGGGTTCTCTAACAAACGTGTGTCACTCATATCCAATATTCTTTCCAGCAAGGAAATATTTAATGTCTGTAGTATTCATTGTTGTTCTCGTAAATTGACATACGGGCGGGGAGCGGTGTTCTGAACACATGCCCCTCCATATCCGCATCCACTGACGCCCATGGTCTGAGGACGGCACGGCAGTCGGTAGGTACCGTTCGGCCTTCATGGCCTATTCAGACGGAATTTAGTTAAATTTTTAGTATTCACAGGATTGTTTTAGCCAACACGCTGGTTCATTACGAAACTCTCTTAAGAAATCACGAAAAATATCAGATTCCATTTAATAGAACGCGTTTCACTACCTCAAACCTGTTATACAGGACACATCACATTTCCGATTTTAGTTCTCTCACGAATACAGACATTACCATGCCATAATCACGAAAAATATCAGATTCCATTTAATAGAACGCGTTTCACTACCTCAAACCTGTTATACAGGACACATCACATTTCCGATTTTAGTTCTCTCACGAATACAGACATTACCATGCCATAATGGAATATATGAGGCCTCTCACTGTCAGAAAAACTTTCACCGTAGGTTTTTGTACACTTTCGTAGCCTGTATTATAGGAATGGCAATAGGGTACTCGGAAATCATCATTCGTGTACCAGTGACCACTAGAGATAACATTTCTCAAAATGATGATATCAGTGGTCATTTTAAAAAACAATAAATGGGAGACTGTTTTTGTGAAACCCCGCGCAGCGCAGTACAAACCAACAGTGTAGGTGTTGTCGTTTCTGAGACGCAGCGCCACAGGTCGCATCATCGTTTTCGAGCGTGTTGACGGTTGCGGCACCCTTTGTTGTGCGTTCCAGCGGCGCGGGGGCGGTATATAAGGCGACAGAGCAGCACTGCGGCCAGACCACCGCTCCGCCAGCAGTGCTTCTCAAGACACACGCCGACGGCTGACAGCACAGGTGAGTACACTCCCCGGTCCCGTGCCGCGTCGCAGTACTCACTAATGGGCACACGAAATTCAAAACATTTCCTCCCTTATGGTGCACTTCAGTTGCTTCACTAACTCACTATACTTCGACTCGATTCGTTCGCCTATGTTAACAATATGCTTCCCTAAGTGTTGTAATAGTCCAAGTTAGTGCACCACCTGAAAAAATTCTTCATTGCTTTGTATTTTTTAGATGCTTCTAACTGCTAAAAACAGCAAATTCACATGATAATCTAACTGCATTCGTATGTTCCAGTATAATATACCCTTCTTCCCAAGTGATAAACTAGGCTCAGTATTACTGAGGATATCCAACACCCTAAAACAAAATTAAATGAAATGCTCGTATGGCATTGTTGGCTGGGAGGCCCCATGCGTGGAAGTTCGGCCGCCGTATTGCAAGTCCATTTTAGTTAACGCCACTTCGGCGACTTGCGAGTCAATGATGATGAAAGGCACACAACACCCAGTCATCGCAAAATTTTCGTTCTCTGGTTTCGTGTCTTATTTTCTTGATACAATCTGGTGATCAATTATATCTTTAAGGAGATGAACCTTACTCCTTTGCTTTGAACTTACACATAGTTGCCGAACCATGAAAGTATTATACGGTGTGCCGACCATGGAAGTATAATAAGGAGAGATAGCACTACAGCCTTAACGCTGTACTTTGTTTTGAAGCACACGCCGTCATGTTGGTACCTCAAACCAGCAGACTGCTGTTTACAATTGCTTCCTGTTCTTAATTTCTGTCGTGCACGCGCAACAGTTATGATATTAAATATTACAGTACTTGCATGAACAACACAGTGCCAGTAAGGCATCTGCTGACTTTTTCTGGTCTTAAATCCGTATCTGATCCAGAAGTACGACGCAATTGACGACGTTAATGTAATTTTCTTTTTGTTACACGCATCGGTTAACCAAAAAGGGAAGTAAGCGATGTGAAAAAACTGCTTCCGTAATCCAACATTTTTCTTATTACGGACTAACAAAACTGAGTTTCGGTCTTCGTCTTCTTCCTCAAAACGCCTAGAACATATTTTACTGTAACTATTCGGTTTATCTTTCCTCCTCACAGCGTTCACCTAGAGAGCTTTTCGAATTGGACAAATAGAAAATTTATTAAAGACAAATGAAGTAAAAGCGCTACAGTAAAAATAAACAGTGCAGTCAAAATTCGTGTATATAAAAGAAAATATCGCTCGAATGAGTCCACGTATGAATGAAATTCATTTATTTACATTTTAGGCCATAATCACAATGATTAATGCACCCGTATATGACGCAAGCTGACAGTTTTGCTCAACATACATACAGCAGATACTAATGTTTGGGACAACTGACATGGGGGATGTTTGCTTCAAATTTGTGACGTCATGACAACTGACGTTATTATACCTCGAAGTTCAAGCACCGAAAGCTCCCCACTACTATCTCTAGAGCAGTTTAAAACTCAATACCAACATGGTGCGCGACACGGAGGCCACTTGATCTGTGCAGTTGAGCTTCCAAAATGAGTAGAATATTTGAATGAGACTAACAGAGAGTGGACTAACCAAATTTTAATACCGAGATTTTTTTCTTGGGCATGTCAACAACTTTATAGATAAAAGATATGCGTTCATTTAAAAAACTCTTTTAAGTTGAGTACAAGTTATTTATTATTTTAGTTGTGTTCTTCATCAAAAACGTGACAGAAGATATAATGAACACAATATGATATTATAGTCACTGTCGTCACATCAGACAACAAATGTGAATAATAAAATTAAATAAACGTTACACGGGTCTAATCGTATCACAGTTGGCTTTGTGTATAATGACTAATAACCGTCAGGCCTTCTTCTGTCAGGAGAAACTACAACAATTTATATGGAAATGAAAAATAAAAAAATGAAATAATTTTTACGATATTTAATTTCCAAGCAAGGGCCCGCTAATTAATAATTACTTTGAGATAAATAATTTTATATTACATGGTATTTTGGTAAAATCACTTGGTTTCAATAGTTCGTGCTGGGTGACCAACAGTACTGAATTGGTACTTCATACTATATGTTGGTACAACTCTCGAGACCAAGTGAGCGTCATAACTGCCAACACACACCCGTTTCTGCACCGGGTGTCAATTTATCTACCAAGTTAAGTATGTCGATGTGTTTGGCCAACACTGTACTAATGTGATGCACACATTGCTACATTAAGGTGCGATATTTCTGTTAATGTGACGAAAATGTTGCCTCCTGTGCCAGCTGTCTATTGTAAATGCAGACAAAACTTCGGAATCGTTGCGAAAAAGGCTGTCTTCTTATGAAAATTGCAAGAATGTTTTTTTCTTTATGGGTAGCACTACACATGTACTGCGGTAAATAAACCCATCTAGAGATACTAGCATCTGGCAATGAGCACTTCAAAGTTAAAGAAAAAACCTCGTTTCTGAGCCTAGCCACCGTCTCTTACATTAGATTCTATAATTTCGTTCTCACAAGAATATTGTAAATAAAGCCGCGTATTCAAAAACTCTCCTATTAGACTTTCACACTAAGGGTGTCTTTCCACATGTGTGTTAAAGTGAAAAGTTGTCTTCTTCCCCAATACACGCCAATAAATTTTATGAATAAATTTAATGTTTACAACATGTCCATACCCTATTCAATAAAGAAGATATATTATCGATAACATCAAAGGGCGAAGAAGTAGCTCGTTACGGAGAAAAATGAAGTTGTAAATATTAATCAATTTGTGTTTAAATTCTGTTTTGGTGTAAAATGCTGGAACGGAAGAAACCTTGCTTCCATTTAATTATAAACAAGATATCTGTTAACAGTTATTAAAAATGAGGAGTAGTCTTAAGTGAAGCGACTAAATCCTTTAAAATTTTGTTTGACTTAAAATAGTAGGTTATCCAGAAAGTGTACGATATTGTTCTAGTTCGCCTGCGCTTGTCATAAAACCATATGTCGCTATGACTACTACTTCCATTTTTACAGCTTTTCAGCTTTGAGTGTTGGTTCAGTGACTCTTAGACACATTTTGATGTTTGAAATGTGAGTCTCGAGCGTCAGGATAAAAGCAATCGAGGAAAAGGTTTTTTGTAAAATGCGAAATACAGTCGCCGAATCAAACGAATTATCTATTAGGCTACATGGGGTTCTCCAAGAAGTGGATAGGAGGAGCACATACATGTTACATTTTAGTTTTCATTAACAAAACCAACGCTATTATACTATTAACATGCCCCCAAAAAGTGAACGTCATTGTCAAATAGGCAGACCAACAACATGGGAAATGTTCCTAAGGAATCATATATCAAGTCTCATATAATACGCTACCCACAGCTTGAATTTGTTCGTGCTTCTGTCCGACTGCCCATGTTTATGACTTTGCTTGGTTAAGGAAACGGGTTAATCGATTGTGTATAACTGCTCCCGTAACCACGTGTTGTCGTATTTTCCCAAGAACAGCACAACAAATTATAAGCAATGGAGAAATCCTTAAACTTTTCTCAGCCGCAGTATAATTCAAATTGCCAAAATAGCACAAGAACAAAAAAAATAGTATCCCTAGAAAGGGCACTCAACCGTTGAATTAGTGTAGAGACTACTGCACGTAATATGTTTCTCAGTTCTTTACTTTTTGCAAGAAGAAGTTACAGGTGCTGTACATAGAGAAATTTATAACAAATGTTTAGAAAAGAGCTAGGATTTGCAAGAGACAACAAAATTTAACGGTATGATACTATACGCTGTTTTACTAATTTGATTATCAGAATGTGAAAGTACATAACATATTAAGCCTGTCGAAATCATTAATCATTTACTCGCTCTTATAATGTAAGGAGAAAAATTATGTAAATTTTGTAATTTTTTCTCACGTATGAACAAAGCGTCCAGAACATATGAGAAGCAATAAATATCCGCATCGCCACGTTTTAACGTTCTGCTCAAAAAGGAAGGCACATCTGAAGTGGTGGAAAAATCAGGTATGTTTATTTTGAAAAAGAATTAATTAAAATGTTTATGACAAGCGCCCTGAGGGCACGTAAAAATGTTTCCTTCTTCACACTTAGGCTCTAAGCAGGCTGTTTTCTTTCCTGGCCATTAATCACAGTTCCTGAGTGACGACGCTTGCGCCTTTTGGTAAATTCACTTCTCTCGTCGTGCACTATGGTGCATAATACATAAAACAACGATGACGAAGAATAACTCGCCCTCCTGCATTTCTCTTCTCGGCACTGGTTCTCACTCCTCTTCACAGTTACAGACTAGCCAGGAGCAGAGACTTCGCTTCGCCCTCCTCCAGACAAGGAGCACGCAACTGTCTTTCATCGCTGAATTACCTATCGTACGACTTTACTGCAAAACCATATTTCTACGATATGAACATTTACTTCTACTCTGCACATAGGAAGCTTCTTAGTATGTAGACAGGAACAGATAATCTATTAGTAACAGAAACATATTTGTTGTATGAGTCCGCGATCATTGTGAAAAATTTTCGAATAAAACCGCCTAGATCGCTTAGTAAATTTGTTTATTTATTACGCCGTTTCGGCTACTGCCATCATGAGATATATGCAATTAAGATTAAAGAATTTGTAATTTAAAGACTCTTTTTATTTTATAAGTAAGGAGGAAAAGAAATAGATAACATAAAATTTGAAGACAACGTCACCTGCACTAGCCCCACCTGTCAGCCAGAATCTTTGTAAAATTTTTTGAGTCAGGTTGTTAGTTGACTCCCCGATTAGGCATAAGTTTTTAATACTGACACTGAACCTTGTTTGGCAAATTTTAAGCTTGTTGGTGAGTGAACTTTTTAAGCGTATTTCTAATATTTTTAGTTTTTCATCTTTTGTAGCTTGACGTTGCACAAAAAAGGCTGTCCCTCTGTGTGTTTCTTTGATCTCAACTATAGATATCTGATGGTGGCGATGGCCGAAACAGGGTAATAGGCAAAGAAATTTATTGAGGACATATATAAGCTTGCTGCCAATTGTGAATAGGTTTATGCGTGAATTATTACGTTTTATTCGTACGAATTGTGTATTGATACCGAATAACAAAATTTTTCTGGTGTGACCAATAACGTATGCCATCTGACGTCCCTATTACGTACAAATTTTCTCTAATTTTACTGTTCCTTATTTGTTCAAAAATTTCACACGGAAATATCACTGTTTTTTTTTTTTTCTAAATGGGGCTTGGGTAAATGTTTCCATTTTCCCATTTGTCCATAAGAACCTAGTTTGCAGAGGTGACAGGTGTAGTAAATAACGAAAGCATCATTATCACATGTGGTATGCTCGACAATGCTGATTTTCGTTGTTTCATGTCCAGAGTTAAAACGATATATAGCTAGCAAAGTGTCTTACAGGCCAATCAGTCAGACTCCTTTATAAGTGGAATGAAGTCTCGAATCCTCAATCTTCACGCCCTCTTACGATTCCGTTGTCTCTCTAAATGGCTTCAAGTGATTGCATTGTTTCTTGAGTAAACCTTGAACTTAAGAGCCCATGAGCTAGTAATCCATCTCTAATGTCTATGTCAGCCAGATGCTGACGTCTATCTTCGCTTCTCTTCCTTCGTAACAACATGTGAAATGTTTCAGGTGATCACTGTGAAGGCCATGTTACGAACCACTGTCTGTCAGTGGTAGTTAATATCGTTTGCTGCTTTCTTCTTCTTTTTTGATGAGCATAGTTGATGTCAGGGTATATATCCTGGAACAACTTCTCATGTGCTTCATACTTGGGACTTGGAAACAAAGCAGGAATAATGAGAAAATGTATCCGTCAGTAATTATCAATGGTCAAAAACGTCCATCGATTTAGTTATGTTTCTAGGCTACTTAGCGCAGTTCCGTAAAGGACTACTTGGGTGGCTACCTGCAGTAGCTTCATCTCGATATAGTAAAGTGAGAAAAATAAACAGTATGTAGTAACCTGACACAAACCAAAGGCGACGGCATCAGCCTTATAGATTGACAACACACTTAATAACTTTGCCCCATTGTATATGTCCTGCCACTAGATTATCGTAACCTACGGTATACGGAGCAAACGATGGGGTTAAAAAGGTTTGTTACAATATATAGAGTGATTCATTTCCCAGAAAGCTGACTGGTAGCTACTCGGTTTCGCGTGGGACATTCACAGACTTGATGCATTTCAAAATACGCTAGAGTTCTGCTATGATGTTACCTGTCAGTTCACAGGCAAACGGCAACTTTGCCTCGCCGCAAATGAGGAAACCTAGTTCGGCTTCGTGGATGATCCTCGCCTCGTCAACAGTGTTGCATTCTTACACTAAGAACCATAAATGTCTCCCTTAACGTTTTGTTGTTTTCGATGATTGCGAATACCATCAGAAGATACTTGACCAACATAGAGTGTGCGTTGATTAATAAGTGGGTTAACGTCACACTAAAAGTTAAGTGAAGGTCATTGAAAGATTCTGTGACTTAGTAGACCAGAGTGAAATTTACATCAAACGGTTTGGTGGACCTATGCTCGAGGGAGCCGGCCGCTGTGGCCGAAAGGTTCTAGGCGCTTCAGTCCGAAACCACGCGGCTGCTACGCTCGCAGTTTGGAATCCTGCCTCGGGCATGGATGTGTGTAGTGTCCTTAGGTTAGTTAGGTTTAAGTAGTTCTAAGTTCTAGGGGACTGATGACCACAGATGTTAAGTCCCATTTTGCTTAGAGACATTTGAACTATTTGCTCGAGGGACGTTGTTTTTACTTGAAAGAAAGGCGAGCTCTACTGCAAGAAGTCATTTTAAAGTGGTGATGTCGCAGTTGACAAGCTACATCATATTGTCAGTAGGCTGTTTAGGTTTTTTAAGTTGGTAACGTCACCTAGCGCTCTATATTAAAACCACTGACTGTGCTGTGTGCAGTCTGTGGCTGGTTTGCATTGTTGGAATTTGCTATTGTAGTGTTGGGCAGTTGGCTGTTAACAGCGCGCAGCGTTGCACAGTTGGAGGTGAGTCGCCAGCAGTGGTGGATGCGGGGAGAGAAATAGCAGAATTTTGAGAGCGGGCGATCTGGACGTGTGTCCATCAGAAAGAGTAAGTTTGTAATATTGGATATCAAGAAGTAATATATATGATGACTTTGGAACATTATTAAGGTAAATACATTGTTTGTTCTCTATCAAAATCTTTCATTTGCTAACTATGCCTACAAGTAGTTAGTGCTTTCAGTAGTTAGAATCTTTTATTCTGCTGGCAGTATTGGCGCAAGCTGTATTGCAGTAGTTCGAGTAACGAAGATTTTTGTGAGGTAAGTGATTCATGAAAGGTATAGGTTATTGGTAGTCGGGGCCATTCTTTTGTAGGTATTTTTGAAAGTCAGATTGCGTTGAGCTAAAAATATTGTGTGTCAGTTTAATCACAGTCATTTATAATTTTTCTAAGGGGACGTTTCAATATCACTGAACAGGTGAAAGGGTGAATAAGACTTCCGGTAGGAATAGTCCTTGTGGAGAATTGGGTACTCAGCTCACCGAAGCTCTGCTGAGAAATTTTACGGTTTAGTGGATTTTAAACCAACTTGCCTAACCATTACCATATTGGTCTGCCTCCGAATCTGGCTGTCATATGGATAAACCAGGTTCCTAACTGATCTTTTGTTGGTTGAAGAATTGGAACAGGGTCTACACAGCAGTGAGAAGACAATTAAAGAGTTACACGCAGAACAAGTTGAAGCTTCAGTATCGAGACGAGTATTAAGTGTGAGAGAGTGTTACGTTGCCCCAAATGACGATACATATGTCGAGTGAGGCTTCAAAGAGAGCTCTAGTGATGTAGTGGCAGGCCAAGGCCTCACCGGGACATAGCTCCACAGGGTTTAGTTCAGTAGCGTACGGTGATGTTTAACACTGTGTGCTCTGTGCCGCTACAGGGAGATGACGATGAAGCTACTGCTGGTGGTGGTGGCTGCGTGCATGGCCGCGGCAGCCGGCAACCCGACGTCCGACGCAACCAAGCCCGTCGTGTGGACCGGCGGCGAGTTCAACTGGCCGTGCACCTCGACCAAGAAGATCTTCCAGCAGACGGGCCGCTACATCTCCAAGAACGTGATCGCGACGCGCACAGCCATCTACAAGGACGACGCCATCCTGGCGCTGCCGCGCTTCAAGCAGGGCATCCCCGTCACGCTGGCCCGCGTCTCGCTCAAGAGCCGCGGCAGCCAGGCCGTGCTCGACCCCTTCCCCTGCTGGAGCCTCCAGGAGGAGGGCAACTGCAAGGCCCTCCAGTCCGCCGTCGACCTGTTCCTCGACGCGCAGGACATCCTCTGGGTGCTCGACGTCGGCATCGTCAACACGCTGGAGACCCCGGTGCGCCGCTGCCCGCCCAAGATCGTCGCCATCAACGTGAAGACCGGCAAGGTGGTGAAGGTGATCGACCTGTCGGGGCTGGTGTGCTCGGCCAGCCGGCTGCAGTACCTGGTGGTGGACTACTCCGCCGACGGCCGCTGCTTCGTGTACGTCAGCGACGCCGCCACGCGCGCCATCCTCGTCTACGACGTGACCGGCGGTCGCGGCTACCGCGTGGTGCTCCCCAAGGCCGTGAGCCACGGCTGCGCGCGCCGTGACGTGCTGTACCTGGCCCTGGTGCGCAAACCTTGCGGCACCACCATCCTCTTCTTCACCTACCTGTCCTCCAGCCGGCTCTTCGCCATCAAGACCGAGTACCTGCGCCGCGGATCCGCCTCCGGGCGCGTCCAGGACGTCGGCGTCAAGCCGGGCAAGCTGGTCATCCTGGGGACGGACAACGGACGCGCCATCTTCTTCCGCTTCGAGGCGCAGAGCGAGATCTATAGGTGGGACTCTGACACGGCGTTCAAGCGCGAGCACCTGGTGCTGGTGTACAGGTCGGGCACCTGCGAGCTGGCCACGCACGTCGCCGCCGACTACAAGCGCGGACGCATGCGAGTGTTGGAGAGCAACTTCCCGGACTACGTACAGGGCACCGTCGGCTGCGGGCCCAACCACGCCCTCTCCCTCATGCAGGGCTGCCACTAACCTCACCTCTTATCTGACGTACCCTCAATAAAAAGCCCCTTAACTTATACTCAAAGTGTTCAAACTTTATTCCCTGCCAGTCTCTCGGGAATGGCACGTGTTATATGTAACCCCATCTTCTGTTCTCAGTCTCGATGAAACACGTGGCCGAAAATGGTGAATGTCTGAGTCCAACACAACTCGACTTCCTTACTATAAAAATGTCTGAAGTTTATCACAATAAAACGTCAATTATTATAATGTAATGTCTCATTTATTCATCTCACGACAGAACACATACAATCTACCTGTCAAGTGTTTGTGGCAGAACAGTGCGGCGCTGGGCCTTCCTAATATACCAGGTGATCAAAAAATCAGTATAAATTTGAAAACTGAACAAATCAACTGAATAATGTAGATAAAGAGGTACAAATTGACACACATGCTTGGAATGACATGGGGCTTTATTAGAACCAAAAAAAAAAAAAAATACGAACGTTCAAAAAATGTCAGACAGATGGCGCTTCATCTGATTAGAATAGCGATAATTAGCATAACAAAGTAAGACAAAGCAAAGATGATGTTCTTTAAAGGACATGCTCAATATGTCCACCATCATTCCTCAACAATAGCTGTAGTCGAGGAATAATGTTGTGAACAGCACTGTAAAGCAAGTCCGGAGTTATGGTGAGGCATTGGCGTCGGATGTTGTCTTTCAGCATCCCTAGAGATGACGATACACTTGCGACTTCAGGTAACCCCAAAGCCAATAATCGCATGGACTGAGGTCTGGAGACCTGGGAGGCCAAGCACGACGAAAGTGGCGGCTGAGCACACGGTCATCACCAAACGACGCCCGAAAGAGATCTTTCACGCGTCTAGCAATACTTTTTTTGTCTAATAAAACCTCATGTCATTCCAAGCATTTGGATCAATTTTTACCTCTCTATCTACATTATTCCGTGGATTATTAAGTTTTCAAATTTATACTTACTTTTTGATCACCCGGTAGAACTCTCCCAACTTTTGAGGGTGCTGAGATTATTACGTTCCTACAAAGTAGCTCGATCACTGAACTGTGCGCCTGGTAGCACAGCATTGTATTTTGAAATCACTTGAGAGGCAGTATGCTAAGCACGTTTTTCCCCTTTACTATTTTTTGTTGCTTTGACTAATGCAACAGTAACGTTTATATTCGCTGTGACTATATAAACAGTTCCTAATTTTTGTCACAATACGAGACCACAGTCATAATATATTTCTTTAAAGTCAGTACAGCCATTAGAGTGTTGTTTATTTACAGTGTTACATTTACACTTACACAATCATGGCCGGCCGGAGTTGCCGAGCGGTTCTAGGCGCTACAGTCTGGAACCACGCGGCCGCTATGGTCGCAGGTTCGAATCCTGCCTCGGGCACGGATGTGTGTGATGTCCTTAGTTAGGTTTAAATAGTTCTAAGTTCTACGGACTGATGACCACATAAGTTAAGTCCCATAGTGCTCAGAGCCATTTGAACCAATCATGATTTAGGCTTCAAAGTGCCATTATCAAGTGTTTTAAGTGTTATAAAATGCCTAAGATGGCATACTGTCATATTAAAATACACTCTTAGACACATTGTCTAAGAGTCGATATTTCTGGCAGAGCCTACTGCTTTGATTCATTACTGAGTAATGTAGGCTCTGCCAGAAATACCGACCCTTAGACAATGTGTCTAATAGTGTATTTTAATACCACAGTATGCCACCGTAGGCAATTTATAACACTTAAAACACTTGATAATGACACTTTGAGCCGAAATCATGATTGGGTAAGTGTAAATTTAACACTGTAAATAAACAACAGTCTAATGGAGGTACTGACTTTACAGAAATAAACAGTTCCGTATGCTTATCTCCATTACACAATACGGCTGCCGAGAACTAGCCTCATTGGCAAGCACACTCTTCACTTCGCCAGGGTGAACACGTTGCTGAAACTTTACTGACACTCGTTGAACACCATCACACAGAAGATATTGTTGTCAGTTGCTAACATCAAGATGTTACAACTCCCAGTAAACCTTATAACTGCATAACGGTGCAGTCGTACAGTCTGCAGTAAATAGTAGTAATATAGTAAATAACTTTTTGATGGGTTGTAGTGAATCAAACAGTACACACATACTACATCCACCCCTCAGTGACTTCCCCTAGATCGATTTTAGCAGTTAACTCACATTGTACCAATTCCTGTCACTATTAACGATCAGCCAAACGATCTATACGTTATGTAAGGTAGTAAAAGTTTATTATAAACATACGAAAATTATGAAATATCCACACGATACACATTTAGGTTGCCAAAGTGCAACGAACTGAGAAACCATAGTTCTGCAGGTCAACAGAAGAGCCCATAATTACTTTTAAGCCACAATCTCACCCCTGCCGCCATAAATGAATGCCAAGTACAGGTGAAGGTTCTGCACCAGGAACGTGTCACTGACTATTGATTAAGTTTGCGTTTCACGATGTATGAAAGCAAATGACTAGATGAAACTGTGCTCAACACTACACAGGTTTGTTTGGCCGAGGGAACGAGTGCACTGTAATTCTGCGAAACGATATGGTAGAGTAGATGAAGCCCATAATGAAAAACGACTATAATTGATTTAATCTACGAATGGTTCAATTTCAGTAGAATACCTCATCACAGAATAACGTCAGTATGTAGAATACTTACTCATCATGTCGTTTTACATCTCTTGTAGTAGCCTTGTTTACAGACAAAATTACAATAATAAAATAGTTCACAGAATAGGCAACATTTTAAAGAAACTGGAATTCAATAAGATATAGAACAAGCAACAGAACGCAGAAAAGATTCAGAACTCAAGAAAAACCCACGGATAAATTCAAGAGATCAGATAAGTACAAACTTACATATTGCTATTGTCAACTAGTATACACAGGGTAAACATGCAGGAATATCCAGCCACAGCCTGTACTATGAAGGTACAATTGAAGAATACATTCGCTTACAGAAGACGTTAGCAGAAGGACAACAGATTTTAAACGACTAAATTACTCTACGCTACGCAAGTGCACTCTACTTAAGACATTAAAAGAATGATGTAGAAGAGATAGCACAAACAGACAAAACACACACACACATATATTTATTTCGCAGTATCCAAGAGGTGTACGGACCTTAAACTAGGATTAATAGTCATTCAGGGAGCACGAACTACTCTGGAAAATGAAGCTGAATGTAGGTTTGCCAATTATATTAGGGGAGAATGCAAATTAAAAAATATTTTGAAACTTATATGTAGAAGTTGAAATGCAAGGGAAGTTCACACTAATAGTAATAAGGTACTGGACTCCATCTGGTGGTTCTAAGTTATTCGAGAAACAACTAGACGCATTATTAGACTCTTTAAGCATTGATTAAAATTTATTGGGACATAGTTATTCTTAAGTCATACTTAAGTTCCTTGCCATTTAATACAGTTTACAAGATTCACAGAAACCAGCAGTAATGCTACTGATAAAATTTTTCAACATTACATGCTGTTGTCTAAATACTTGTAGTTAAAAATTAATAAAATACCTAATAACTGAAAAAGGATATGAGGATTCAAGTACAATCACATTACAAATTGTACTGCAAAATTCCAAGTAACATCACTTAAGCATTGAAATGTATACATTTTCAAGAAGAAATACTTTCCTCCAGCAAGAAGATGGAAACTTTTCGAAACACAGTACAAAGCGAGAGGGGAAAACTTAAATCAGGAAGATGTGGAAAAGTTTTAGCAGAAAATAAGGAACTCGTCCAAAATAGCCTCGAAACTGCAGAGGCTTTTAATAAGCTTCTTCTAGCTAAGTGGGTATTAATTGATGTATGAAAACTTAGTTAGTGAGTAGCCTACAGTTCCCAAGAATATCAACCCAAGACTAGTTTGATTTACTTAAATTCCCGTTTTGTTTCGCGTATTAGTCAACGTAAGCAGATCAGTTGCCGTCGCTAATAAAGCAGACGTTGGCGCCTAGTGGCAATCGAAACACTGGTTGAAACTGCTTGGTAAAGCTCATCATTAGCAGTGCCGGTTATGAGCCACATTGTTGCCGAAGGAGCTAGTTCAAATGTTTCAAATGGCTCTGAGCACTATGGGACTTAACTTCTGAGGTCATCAGTCGCCTAGAACATAGAACTAATTAAACCTAACTAACCTAAGGACAACACAAACACATCCATGCCCGAGGCAGGATTCGAACCTGCGACCGTAGCGGTCGCGCAGTTCCAGACTGTAGCGTCTAGAACCGCACTGCCACCACGGCCGGCAAGAAGCCAGTGATTTATCGCTCGTGTATGAGGCTCTTACGAAATACCACGCTGATGCTTCTGGCTAAAAGCATTCTCTATTTATGCTTAATGTTTTTACAGCACAGTACTGTGACAGTGCAACACACTCATTCATTAATTTTTTTGCAGTATGTAACAGAACCAATGACAGCCAGTGCAGTTATTTCTGACTCAGATGCAGATGGAAGAGTACATCTCAGATGCAATTCTGTTGATCAGAGGAATCTCTTCATACGGACTTTCTGGAGAGAAAATGAATAGAAAATAAAAAAATGAATTTTATCTCGGAAGCTTATAAGTTTGCCCACTTGGCATTGTACATGCATGTAAAATACTGCCACATGTAAAAAACAATTTAACGCATTTATCAGCTCAGAAGCGATCATTAAAAAGCTTTGAGGTATACCAAAAGTAAATCGCAATACGTAAACTCATTTAGAGGACGCTTCCATCGCAAACTTACAGCCTGATAATGTGCCTTTTGACGTTGAGGAGGCACTCTGACGTTTCCTGTGACGTTTCCAATTCGTCTGACTTCTCTATATTTGACACAAACTTGCAGTAAGAAATTGTCATTCCGGCTGCGCAAGGGAGTCAGCTACTGTATTAATCAGTCTGAGTATCGCATTTCTCACAAAACTTTAGTATATTTGTAAAGAAAACGTTGGCAGATCTGACTTCATTTACCGAGAAATGATAAAGCATATTCTAAGTTATTGGATATATGGTCCGCCTTTTATACAAACAATTGTTCTTCCATACACACCCAATCATCTTTCAACACCTCTGTTCCATCGTAAGTGGGTATTCTTTAATAGCTCTGTAACATGTAAACATATTTTAAGTAATAATTATTCTAACGAAAATTAGGTCTAAAATCGGTTCTTGTTTTTTGTTGTCACTATCTTAATTGTTCTGCATTGTCGATTTATGAACGTTATTGGGTATTGGTAGCTTGTCATCTGCAATTAAATGATGTTACTATGAGTTTGATTGGTGACTTAACATATCGCTTTATCTCTAAACGTAATTTTCTTGTGCACAAATATTTTTTGATACATTTTTTTTCAATATCCTTTCCCATGTATTGTTGGAACGTCTACACAAACAATATACATACACTCCTGGAAATTGAAATAAGAACACCGTGAATTCATTGTCCCAGCAAGGGGAAACTTTATTGACACATTCCTGGGGACAGATACATCACATGATCACACTGACAGAACCACAGGCACATAGACACAGGCAACAGAGCATGCACAATGTCGGCATTAGTACAGTGTATATCCACCTTTCGCAACAATGCAGGCTGCTATTCTCCCATGGAGACGATCGTAGAGGTGCTGGATGTAGTCCTGTGGAACGGCTTGCCATGCCATTTCCACCTGGCGTCTCAGTTGGACCAGCGTTCGTGTTGGACGTGCAGACCGCGTGAGACGACGCTTCATCCAGTCCCAAACATGCTCAATGGGGGACAGATCCGGAGATCTTGCTGGCCAGGGTAGTTGACTTACACTTTCTAGAACACGTTGGTGGCAAGGGATACATGCGGACGTGCATTGTCCTGTTGGAACAGCAAGTTCCCTTGCCGGTCTAGGAATGGTAGAACGATGGGTTCGATGACGGTTTGGATGTACCGTGCACTATTCAGTGTCCCCTCGACGATCACCAGAGGTGTACGCCCAGTGTAGGAGATCGCTCCCCACACCATGATGCCGGGTGTTGGCCCTGTGTGCCTCGGTCGTATGCAGTCCTGATTGTGGCGCTCACCTGCACGGCGCCAAACTTGCATACGACCATCATTGCCACCAAGGCAGAAGCGACTCTCATCGCTGAAGACGACACGTCTCCATTCGTCCCCCTATTCACGCCTGTCGCGACACCACTGGAGGCGGGCTGCACGATGTTGGGGCGTGAGCGGAAGACGCCCTAACGGTGTGCGGGACCGTAGCCCAGCTTCATGGAGACGGTTGCGAATGGTCCTCGCCGATACCCCAGGAGCAACAGTGTCCCTAATTTGCTGGGAAGTGGCGGTGTGGTCCCCTACGGCACTGCGTAGGATCCTACGGTCTTGGCGTGCATCCGTGCGTCGCTGCGGTTCGGTCCCAGGTCGACGGGCACGTGCACCTTCCGCCGACCACTGGCGACAACATCAATGTACTGTGGAGACCTCATGCCCCACGTGTTGAGCAATTCGGCGGTACGTCCACCCGGCCTCCCGCTTGCCCACTATACGCCCTCGCTCAAAGTCCGTCAACTGCTCATACGGTTCACGTCCACGCTGTCGCGGCATGCTACCAGTGTTAAAGACTGCGATGGAGCTCCGTATGCCACGGCAAACTGCCTGACACTGACGGCGGCGGTGCACAAATGCTGCGATGCTAGCGCCATTCGACGGCCAACACCGCGGTTCCTGGTGTGTCCGCTGTGTTGCTTGTACAGCCCTCTCGAAGTGTCCGGAGCAAGTATGGTGGGTCTGACACACCGGTGTCAATGTGTTCTTTTTTCCATTTCCAGGAGTGTATTTAGTAAACATTTTCTCGCAGGTAACACTTTTCCACTTTACGAAACGCAGTATTAATGTCTCTAGCTCACTTTGATCATCAAATCAGTTTGACGCTAAATTTGAACTGGTTGCCGTTGTGATAAGGAATACCACACAATCAATGATAAGAAGATTGCAGCACTGAAATGATACCAGAGGTCATCACTTCGAACACCTTCTGTAAATGGACGTTCATGCCACCTTTTTTACCTTCGTTGACCTTCAAAGACTTTAACGTTACACATCATTGGATTCGTCTCGATAGCCGCTATCAGATAATAGGTACCAAACTGTAGCATCCCATTAAAAAAAGACGAAGTTGACCTTCATATCTCTGAAGCGACCTCACCCAGCAACAAAAAACCAACGTCATATTATGGCACCCGTTGTCCCATGCAACTTTTGTCCCACCAACTTTTCAGCTCCTACCATACTTTCTGAGCTATTCTTGGTGGCAAAAATATAAATGAACTGTCGGACGGGGTGGGCAGCAATCTGCGGCTTTTGCTGATGAAGCTGTGGTGTGCGGTAAGGTGTCGAAGTTGAGTGACTGTAGGAAGATACAAGACGTCTTAGAGAAAATTTGTAGTTGGTGTGATTAATGGCAGCTAGCTCTAAATGTGAGAAAATGTAAATTAATTCAGGTGAGTAGAAAAAACAAATCTTTAGTGTTAGATCCAGCATTAGCAGCGTACATCTTGACACAATCACGTCATTTAAATATCCTGGAGTAACGCTGCGAGGCGGTATAAAATGCAGTAGCATGTGAGGAGAGTGATAGGGAAAGCGAATAGTCGACTTCCGTTTAATGGGAGAAGATTAGGAAAGCGTAGTTATTTGTAAAGGAGACCGCATATAGGACACCAACGGAACCTATTCTTGAATGCTACTCGAGTGTTTGGGATCCGGGAGGCGGGCTACTAAGTTTGTTACAGGTAGGTTCGAACAACACACAAGTGTTACGGAGATGCTTTGAGAACTCACATGGGAATCGCTAGAAGAAAGGCGACTTTCTTTTCAAGGAACACTACTGAGAAAATTTAGAGAATCAGCATTTGAAGCTGACTGCCGAATGAGTCTACTGCCGTCAACATACATCGTGCGTTAAATCTGCGAAGATAAGATATGAGAAATTAGAGCCCGTACGGACGCATATAGACAGTCATTTTTCCGTCGCTGTATTTGCGAATGGAACAGGAAAGGAAATGACTAGTACCAGTAAAACGTACCCTCCGCCACGCACCGCACGGTGGCTTGCGGAATATCTACGTAGATGTAGAATTCCTAGACAAACGAGTCGCAGCCAGGCAGTTATATTGCCATACACAGGGATTCGTCGCTTGCGGTTCACCAGATTGCTTGAGAACTGCGATCAACAATCCATCGCCGTAATCGACGATTTGCACACGTGCACGTGATGGTGGTGGTTGTTGGGATGTTTAAGGGGGACTAAACAGCTAAGGTCATCAGTCCCCCATTCCAAAAACAGGCGAGACGAAAATTTACGGAGCAGGTAAAACCCAAAGGGGGGAGGAGACGCCCCTCCCCCCAGTCACTGAAAGAACACCAATGTGGCAGCGAACGCTAGAGACAAGAAGAGTACAGACAAACACCGGACAGAAAGAAACGGAAGAAAAGAGGAGGGCCGGAGACTGGTTGACTGACCATGAGAACAAAAAAAGGGAAAGACTCAACCATCCGAATACACACTAGAATCTGCAACCAATGAGAGACTCGAGGACAAGAGACACAGAAAGGGAAAGGGGCAGGACCACCCTAAATGGAACCATAAAAAGGACTACCACGGATAAAATTTAAAACGTCGTCAGCCATTGAGGCATCGTCGCTTAAAACCAAAGGCAACGTGCCCAGGAGATTAAAAGAGTGCCGGAGGGTGCGCAGGCAGGGACACTCCAACAAAATGTGGGCGACCGTCAACCGGGACCCACACTGACACAGGGGGGGATCCTCCTGACGCAAAAGATGTCCGTGCGTCAGGTAGGTATGGCCGATGCAGAGCCGACACAGGATGACAGAGTCCCTGCGAGAAGGGAGGACCACCACACATTGGTCGTCTCCTTAACAGCCCGCAGTTTATTCGACGAAGTCAGGCTACGCCACTCGTCATCCCACATCCCAAGCACCTTACAGCGCAACGCCAGCTACAGATCACGAGCCAGGACGCCGATCTCCAAAGTGGGGGCATCGATCGCCCCTTTGGCCAGCCTGTCGACACGTTCGTTCCCCGGGATGCCAACGTGACCTGGCATCCAAACAAAGACCACCGAGCGACCAGAGCGGGTAGTGGCAAAAACAGACTCCTCAATAAAGGATACCAGAGGAGAAAAGGTATAGCAGTGGTCGATAGCCTGGAGGCTGCTCAGAGAGTCACTGCGGATGACGATGGACGTACCTGAGCAGGAACGCATATGCTCAAGAGCGCGCAATATGGCCACCAGCTCTGCAGTAAAAATATTGCAACCAGCCGGCAAGGAGCGCTGTTCAACATGGGCAGCGTGAGCAAAAGTGTAGGCAGTACGACCATCCACCAGGGAACCATCAGTGTAGACAGGCTCACAGCCTGAAAATGAGGAGAGGAGCGCAAGAAAATGGCGACGGAGGGCCACATGCGGAACCGAGTCCTTGGGTTCCCGTGCCAAGTCCAGGCAGACGGACGGCCGGGGCATACAGCAGGCAGGCGTGGGTGCACGGACCCGGAAGGGTGGCAGAAGAGTGAATGACCCCAGTTCCGACAGCAGGGAATGGACGCAGACAGCAATGGAAAGCCCAGACCTAGGTCGCCGGTCGGGCAGAGGGAGGACCCTGGCAGGGAAAAGCAGGGGATGATTGGGATGGCCTGGTGAGCATTGCACGTGGACAGCATAGTCGGCGAGCAGTCGGTGGCGGCGAATCCGCAACGGGGGAACCCCAGCCTCCACCAATAGACTATCCATGAGGCTCGTACGGAAAGCGCCAGTTGCAAGCCGAACCCCACAGTGGTTTATGGGGTCCAACAACGTCAACACTGAGGGTGATGCAGACCCATATGCCAAGCTCCCATAATCAAGCCTGGTCTGCACAAGGGCTCTGTACAATCGCAACAGAGTGCAGCGATCTGCACCCCAAGACGCGTGGCTCAGGCAGTGGAGGGCGTTGAGGTGCCGCCAGCACTTTTGCATCAGCTGAGTAATATGAGGAACCCATGTGAGCCGGGCATCAAAGACGAGTCCTAAGAAGCGGCTAGTGTCCACCACTTCAAGTAGGTGACCGTCGAGGTAAAGTTCCGGATGAGGGTGGATCGTCCAACGCCTGCAGAAGTGCATAACTCGAGTCTTGGATGCAGAGAACTGAAATCCATGAGTCAGAACCCATGATGCCGCCTTGCGAACGGCTGCTTGCAGCCTGCGTTCGGCGACTCCCGTAGTCGTTGAGCTAAATGAGGTGCAGAAGTCGTTGGCATACAAAGAAGGAGACACCGACGACCCCACGGCTGCAGCCAGACCATTAATGGCCACTAGAAATTAGGAAACGCTCAACACCGAGCCCTGCGGGACCCCATTTTCCTGTATATAAGATGAACTAGAGGCGGCACCGACTTGCACCCGGAAAGAGCGGCGCAATAAAAAGTAATGAAGAAAAGCTGGGAGCTGACCACGAAGACCCCATCACGCAATGTAGCAAGGATGTGATGCCTCCATGTTGTGTCATATGCCTTCTGCAGATCAAAAAATACAGCAACGAGATGCTGACGGCGGGCAAAGGCCGTACGGATAGCAGATTCCAGCCGCACCAAATTGTCCGCAGCAGACCGGCCCTGACGGAAGCCATCCTGGGATGGAGCGAGGAGACCGCGCGACTCAAGGACCCAACACAAACCCCACCCCACCATACGTTCGAGCAATTTGCACAAAACGTTGGTGAGGGTAATGGGACGATAGCTGTACACCGCCAGAGGGTCCACACCGGGCTTCAAGATGGGGACAATAACACCCTCTCGCCATTGCGATGGGAACACGCCCTCGCTCCAAATGCGGTTAAAGGTGGTGAGGATGTGTCTCTGGCTGTCCCTGGAGAGATGCTCCAGCATCTGCGCGTGGATGCAGTCTGGTCCTGGTGCCGTATCAGGGCAATCGGCGAGGGCAGCAAGGGATTCCCTCTCGCTGAAAGGAGCATTGTATGTTTCAGAACGACGTGTGTGGAATGATAACGGCGTCCGCTCGGCGCGCTCCTTTAGAGAGCGAAAGGCGGGAGGGTATGTTGCAGTCGCAGAGCTCGTAGCAAAGTGCACAGCAAGGTGGTCAGCAATGGCGGCAGCGTCAGTGCACACAGCGCCGTCCAGGGAGATTCCAGGGACACCCATAGGGGTCTGGTATCCATAAATCTGCCATATGCGGGACCACACAAGCGATGGGGAGACACGGGAGCCCAAGGATGAAACATACCTCTCCTAGCACTCCTGCTTACGCCGAGCAATAAGACGACGGGCCAAGGCATGGAGCTTCTTAAAGGCGATGAGGGTCTCCAGAGACGGGTGCCGCCTATGATGCTGGAGAGCCCGCCTACGGTCGCGAATAGCCTGAGCAATCTCCGGCGACCACCAGGGGACAGCCTTCCTCCGAGGGAGTCCAGAAGACCGGGGGATGGCAGCCTCGGCTGCAGAAATAATTGACGTGGTCAAGACACGGACCACCTCGTCAATGTCACTCTGTGGGGGAAAGCAATGATGGCAGCAGAAGTAAGAGCCGGCCAGTCAGCCCTGTTGAGAGCCCAATGGGGCAGGCGCCCAGAAGAATGACACTGGGGCAGTGACAAATAGATGGGAAAATGGTCACTACCACACAGGTCAGGATGCACTCTTCAGTGGAGGGATGGGACAAGTCCGGGGCTGCAAAGAGAGAGATGGATGGCCGAGAACGAGCCATGGGCCACACTGAAATGCGTGGGAGCACCGGTGTTCAAGAGGCTAAGGTCGAGCTGAGCCAACACATGCTCCACGGCACGACCGCGGTCATCAGAGACAGTCCCACCCCATAGAGGGTTGTGGGAACTGAAATCGCCCAGAAGCAGCAATGGCGGCGGGAGTTGAGCCAGCAGTGCAGCCAAGACATGTCGGGGGAGCTGCCCATACGGAGGAACGTAAACAGAGCAAACAGTAATAGCCGGCGAGAGCTCAATCCTGACAGCGACTGCCTCTAAAGGCATCAGAAGGGGTACTGGCGAGCTACAGACAGAGTGGTGAACTAAGAGGCAAACTCAACCTGAAGCTCGTTGACAGGCAGCGCGATTCTTATAGTATCCCTGATAACCGCGAAGGGCAGGGGTCCACATTGCTGGAAACCAAGTTTCCTGAAGAGCAATGCAGAGAACAGGGGAAACACTCAGAAGCATCCGGAACTTAGGCAGGTGGCGGAAATAACCGCCGCAATTCCACTGGAGAATGGAACAGGAAGGGTAGGAGAAGAAACGGAAGAAGGGAGGGCCCCGAGGGACCCTTTCCGCGAGAGAGGAGCCGGCAGAGGCAACGCCGGCGGAGAAGGAGGGGGAGGGGGAGGGATCGAGCCCCCTGGTTTTGGAGCAGATGTCACTCCTGAAGCATGTGCGGGGGGAGTGACAGAAGGGGGTTTGCCCCCAACTGCTAAGGGGGCAACAGAGGAAGGCTTGCCCCCAGACACGAGGGGGGCAGACAGAGATGTACGGCCCCGAGGGCCCACTGAAGGTGGCACAGATGAGGCGACAACTGCCGCCCGCGAGGGCGACGATAACGTGGCTGCAGCATAGGATGTTCGAAGTGGGACAGGATACAACCTTTCCAATTTCAGTTTTACCTCGCGATAAGTAAGCCGGTCCAGGGTCTTAAATTCCATTATCTTCCGCTCCTTATGAAGAATGGGGCAGTCCGGCGAGCATGGAGAGTGGTGTTCCCCACAGTTGACACAGACAGGCGGAGGCGCACATGGAGAATCGGGATGAGAGGGGCGTCCGCAATCTCGACATGTGGCGCTGGATGGGCAACGGGAGGACATATGCCCAAACTTCCAGCACTGGAAGCACCGCATCGGGGGAGGGACGTATGGCTTGACGTCACAACGGTAAACCATTACCTTGACCTTCTCAGGCAATACAGCACCCTCGAAGGCGAGACATACGGGCAAATCTCCTGGCCTGGCGAAAGATTGCTGCAATTCGTCGCTTGTGTGTGCGACTGTAAAGACATTTAACATATTCCGTTGAAGAACTCAAATTGAAATACGACTTACGTTACAAACGCCTGTATCGTACTACATAGACCCAAACTAAAATTACGTTCATTTTTTCGTGTGTATGACTTAATACTTCTAATTTTATTTTTGCGTCTAAATTTATATGATATTATTGGTGAAAAGCACAAGTCATCACTCAGAGTAAACATAACCTCTCATTGCTTTGATAGTGAAATACAGTCTCTGAAACTGTAATATATCTGTCAACTGTTTCTTATGCTTTCATGCATTTGGAATCCATTAACTTATCCAACAACATATTTATATTCGTGCCGGAAATAAATTTAAATGGAAGAGAAGAACAGTATTATTAGCAAGAGGAAGTGACACATTCCTAAAATGTAAATGCGTACATCATGACAGCCAAGAATACGTTATTTCAGGTCGGCGTAACTCTGGCGTCTATGCAAAATTTACGAGGGGCGTCTAGCGGTTGCGTTTATCTGGTAAGACAACGGACCACTTGTTAATATTAACTGTATGTTAGAAATGATGCCTCACAGCCATGTTTATAATTGTGAGCGTTAATTGTTTTACACTTTTTTTTCATTTTCGTGGTAGTGCAGCCCATTCAATGTTTTAGTCACGGACTACCGTAGTACCTTGCGGGGGAATGGGATTTGTGGTATTTGGCATTTTAAATGGTGTGTTTCTTAAATAGTGTTAGAATACTGACTAATCTGTACTCTCACCTCCGATTCATAGAATAATCTAACTCCTGCGTCTACAGCAGCTTCAAATATCTGATCACTTTACAAATGAGCTAATGTGCTAAATTTATGACATTAAGAGTGTAAAACCTTTATTCTATGCTGAAGACGTAAAACCGTAACGGTGTTCGTTTTACACTCATCCACAGATTAATAAAAAAGTTTACAAAAGCTTTGAAATTGTTTCAAGTTTCTTGGAAGTAGCTGCTGTAATTACTCTTATTATCGAACACTGAACGAGTGTAGTCTCTATGATGTGCCCTCCGTTTTAAGAGGAGCCAGTTTCCGACCCATCTCACTGTTTATGACGTCGTATCTTCTGAATAGTATGTCATGCAGTATACAGTTTCACAGGTGCATTCAGTGGTGAATGTATATAGTCTGTAACATATATCGCGAATAGAGTTAACAGAAAAGGTATTCAATTAAAACGTCGTGCCTGATGCTGAAGTAGCATGAAAAGCGAGAGAAAGTGGCAAAAACATTTTAGATTATGTGTAAAGTTTGGTGGAAGTCGTTTAATGATCTCATTTGCAAACACTGGCTGAATATAGATTGGATACTTTCTTACGATGCCTTACGAGATATACACAGTTTCCAACTTTAATACGGTTCATACATTGTTAAACTATTAACATAAGATTATACCGCTTAATGAGTAATTCATGTCAGTATTGCAAATATTTAAATTCTGACGATAATTACACTCCTGGAAATTGAAATAAGAACACCGTGAATTCATTGTCCCAGGAAGGGGAAACTTTATTGACACATTCCTGGGGTCAGATACATCACATGATCACACTGACAGAACCACAGGCACATAGACACAGGCAACAGAGCATGCACAATGTCGGCACTAGTACAGTGTATATCCACCTTTCGCAGCAATGCAGGCTGCTATTCTCCCATGGAGACGATCGTAGAGATGCTGGATGTAGTTCTGTGGAACGGCTTGCAATGCCATTTCCACCTGGCGCCTCAGTTAGACCAGCGTTCGTGCTGGACGTGCAGACCGTGTGATCCAGTCCCAAACATGCTCAATGGGGGACAGATCCGGATATCTTGCTGGCCAGGGTAGTTGACTTACACCTTCTAGAGCACGTTGGGTGGCAAGGGATACATGTGGACGTGCATTGTCCTGTTGGAACAGCAAGTTCCCTTGCCGGTCCAGGAATGGTAGAACGATGGGTTCGATGACGGTTTGGATGTACCGTGCACTATTCGGTGTCCCCTCGACGATCACCAGAGGTGTACGGCCAGTGTAGGAGATCGCTCCCCACACCATGATGCCGGGTGTTGGCCCTGTGTGCCTCGGTCGTATGCAGTTCTGATTGTGGCGCTCACCTGCACGGCACCAAACACGCATACGACCATCATTGGCACCAAGGCAGAAGCGACTCTCATCGCTGAAGACGACACGTCTCCATTCGTCCCTCCATTCACGCCTCTCGCGACACCACTGGAGGCGGGCTGCACGATGTTGGGGCGTGAGCGGAAGACGGCCTAACGGTGTGCGGGACCGTAGCCCAGCTTCATGGAGACGGTTGCGAATGGTCCTCGCCGATACCCCAGGAGCAACAGTGTCCCTAATTTGCTGGGAAGTGGCGGTGCGGTCCCCTACGGCACTGCGTAGGATCCTACGGTCTTGGCGTGCATCCGTGCGTCGCTGCGGTCCGGTCCCAGGTCGACGGGCACGTGCGCATTCCGCCGACCACTGGCGACAACATCGATGTACTGTGGAGACCTCACGCCCCACGTGTTGAGCAATTCGGCGGTACGTCCACCCGGCCTTCCGCATGCCCACTATACGCCCTCGCTCAAAGTCCGTCAACTGCACATACGGTTCACGTCACGCTGTCGCGGCATGCTACCAGTGTTAAAGACTACGGATGGAGCTCCGTATGCCACGGCGAACTGGCTGACACTGACGGCGGCGGTGCACAAATGCTGCGCTGCTAGGGCCATTCGACGGCCAACACCGCGGTTCCTGGTGTGTCCGCTGTGCCGTGCGTGTGATCATTGCTTGTACAGCCCTCTCGCAGTGTCCGGAGCAAGTATGGTGGGTTTGACACACCGGTGTCAATGTGTTCTTTTTTCCATTTCCAGGAGTGTATATGGAATACTGAAAATCATTTTTTTTCTTTTCTTGGAAGCTATTAGGTAGGCTACCTTCAACATGGATCATGCACCTTTTTAACCGTCTAGTAATATAGATAACAGTTATTCTGTCTCAGTTTACTGTGTGCACGCATATTTTTTTAGGATATGCTTATAGTTTTTGTTTTCTTAAAAAACTGCGTTGAACGGACTTGGGATTTTATTGGTCGACTGAGCGGTTCTAGGCGCTTAAGTCTGGAACCGCGCGACCGCTATGGTTGCAGGTTCGAATCCTGCCTCGGGCATGGATGTGTGTGATGTCCTTAGGTTAGTTAGGTTTAAGTAGTTCTAAGTTCTAATGGACTGATGAACTCAGATGTTAAGTCCCATAGTGCTCAGAGCCATTTGAACCATTTTTTATTGGTCACGCAGTTTGTACAGCTCAAAAATCGTGTCCAAAGCTATGGTTAAGTATCAGTCAACATGGACGGAAAATTGACACATGTAATACGTTTTTTTCACGCAGCGGGTGGCTTTTCGGAACGGACCAGACATCTAACAGAATACTTTTAATTACTATTTTTGTGGGGGCGAAAGCTTATTCTGAGTTAGCAAACCCAAAGAATCTGATTTCAAGAAAAGAAGCTATTAACGACAGACTGATCTGCAGCGTAGATCTAGTTTTGGGTGAAATGTGATAGTCTGGTGGACAATGAACTAGGCGTTAGGGAAGAAGCTGAGGTAATTAATAAATACTACTGTTGCATAATAACGTGGGTGGCCAGAGACTATTTTCAAATTACTCTGAACTATACCTACCGCTCTGTACCATGTCACAGATTTATATTTCCTATTAGCTGACAAATCTGGCATTGAACGAGTATTCGTTTTGCCAACAACATTCTGTTAGAAACGAAAACAAAACGTAAACCGCATTTGTTGCGCAGTATATGTCGAAACAATTTCATTTTCATGTATTCGTGGAAACACCTTCTCAAATATGAAACAATCGCACAAAGAAATGCGCATAGTGTACAAATGTACAACTGCAGCAGTCACGAAACATGATATCGGGCAGTTTATGTACACTGGGCGCATCTCCTTCGCGTGTATACATCGCTATTTTGTTTATGTCTCTACAGCAACGCTTCTTCGTAGCTATGTGGACGGCTACTGTTTTCGCTTACAGCCATTTGCGCTTCGCAGTTGAAAGGTGCCAAAAGCGCAGCCCGATATCAGGGATTTCGTTACTTTGACTCAACTGTATGAGTGTCTCAGCAGTAAAGAATAAATGCATTAAAACTTATTGCCTGATTTAGCAATTTTTATGCATCTCAGTGTTTGTGACCTCATATCTCTTGAACTGTGTCGTGTAATGATGTATTTGCTTATTTACATTCAGCGGCAAATATGGATACTGTCTGCGAAATATCTTGCGAATAGATTTAGAAGTAAAGGAGTAATAAATTTAAACGTCAAGCATGATGCGGCAGTTTTCACGAATTTAATTGTTTATGAAATCACATATCCTGACTGTGTTAGGTAGGTGGTACTTCCCCCCCCCCCCCCCCTCCCCTACAGACGTTGTTGCCTGACGGTAAAGGATAATTATGTATACCAATTTTTGTTGAAATCACTCCAGTGGTTTAGGAGGAGATGTGAACACACACACACACACACACACACACGTATAGCCATTTTATAATATGTATGAATTAAGGCACATACCATACTACTCTGATTTCGTTTCTTAAACTATTTACGAAAGAGACATCACTTTTTGATCAGCAAACGGTTGGAGGCTGGTTGAAAGCGGCTTGTAATGGTGTTATGTTGTGCTTCATTTGGTTAATTGGAAAAAAATTATTCCAGAGGTAACTTTTATTAAATGTCAATTTTGCAAGTACTTTTTCCGTGGTGCAGTAATTAGATTATAGGCTGAATTTAAATAACTGATATCGTTACAGAAAGTAACCGAATAGTCTGATTAGAATAAAATGTATTGTGTATAATCCGAATGTATTGGTCTCACAAAAGTACGAGAGGACATGTATTATTATTTACATCGTCATCCTTTATTATGTGTCTACGATGAGGAATATGGAACTTCTTTACATCCAGTTATCAGTACTCGGAGTTTTCCCGCTGATGCGATATGAATGATTGTTTCGATTGTTGTTGTTTACTGTGTTCAATGCGCTCAGTATTAGGGTTATCATCGGCAGAATATTCTACACTTCTCTTGAGAAAGCACTAATGCAAACTGACCACTTTTCGCCTCTGTGTTCCACGCTGATGAACTTCGTACCAGAAGAAAACTAAAGTAAGATGATGTGACGCAAATTTTTGATTTTCCGCCGTGTTAGAACATAATGGAAAAAAGGGAAATCAATTATTCCTGTAACATAGAGGACATTTTTGACAGAGATGTTATAACCGAAACTTTAATAATTACGTAATTGATAATGAGAGGAAGACTAAAGTAGCAGAATGTAGTGTTCATAATTATAGATGTTAGAAGCAAAAGTTTGTTGATTTGTATGAGAATCACTGCAGAAACAATGGATTTAGGATGGTCAACGGATACACGGTAGGATTTCTTTAAGGCGACAAAATGTAAATGTAAATGTGTAACTAGGGCCTCCCGTGGGGTAGACCGTTCGCCGGGTGCAAGTCGTATTCCAGTCGACGCCACTTCGGCGACTTGCGCGTCAATGGGGATGAAATGACGATGATTAGGGCCACACAATACCCAGTCCCTGAGCGGAGAAAATCTCCGACCCAGCCGGGAATCGAACCCGGGCCCTTAGGATTGACATTTTGGGGCGCTGACCACTTTTTTTAAAATCTCATTTTATTTTACATTGTTCGTTGAATTTGTTCGTGGCGGACGTCCAATGATACCCGTTCAGGTTGTTCGTTGATCCGATCACAGTTTTTTTTATTGCAAAGGGTAGCTAAACCCTCTTTTTTTCGTTTTCATTGTCGATCTATTAAATCAGTTTTTCTTTTTAATTACAGAGGGCGGCTAACCCTCTGACCGAGTACGCTGAGCCACCATGCCGGCTACTCTCTGACCGAACACGCTGAGCTACCGTGCCGGCATGAATTCGTTCGTGGCGAACGTCCAATGACACCCGTTCAGGTTGCTCGTTGATCCGTTCACTCAGTTTTTTTTTTTTTTTTTTTTTTTATTACAGAGGGTAGCTAAACCATCTGACCGAACACGCTGAGCTAACGTGCCGGCTATCCACTCAGCTACCGGGGGCGGACGGGCGACAAAATGTTCTACATTTAGAACTACGCTGATACTCAGCAATCCACCTTAAGCCGCGTGGCTGGAGTTGCCCTGTAGCACTATTACTCATTTTCTATTCAATTCCATTCGAAAGTAGAACGAGGGAAACACGACTGACTTTATGCCTCCATATGAGCCCAATTTCTCGTTTCTTATCTTTGTGGTCCCTAAGCGCATTTTATGTTCGAGGCAACACAATCATTCTGCAGTCAGCTTCAAATGCCGGCGCTTTAAATTTTCTCGATACCGTTCCTCGAAATGAATGTCGCCTTCCCTCCAGAGATTCCCATTTGAGTTCCCAAAGCATCTCCGTAACATTCGGCTGTTTTTAGAGCCCAGCAGTAACAAATCTAGCAGGCTGTCCCTGAATTGCTTCGATGTCTTCCTTTAATTCGACGTGATACGAATCCTAAACGCTCGAGCAGAGCTCAAGAATAGGTCGCACTAGCGTCCTTTATGAGGTCTCCTTTACAAATGAACCACACTTTCTTAGAATTCTCCCAATAAACCGAACTCGAACATTCGCCTTTCTTTCCACAATCCTCGCCTGCTCGTTCCATTTAATATCGCTTTGCAACGTTACCTCCAGATATTTAAAGGACGTGACTGCGTCAAACAGTACACTACTAAAGCCTTATTCGAAAATTAAGGGTTTGTTTTTCCTACTCATCCGCATTCACTGACATTTTTCTACATTTAGAACAAGCTGCCGTTCATAAAACCAACTAGAAATTTTGTCTAAGTCATCTTGTATCCCCCTACAGTCACTCAACTTCGACACCTTACTGTACACCGCAACACGATCAGCGAACAACTGCAGATTTCCGCCAACCCTGTCCGCCAAATCATTTGTGTATATAGTGAATAATACCGGTCCCATCACACTTCCCTGGGCCACTGCTGACAAAAACCCTTGCCTCCGATAACAACATACAGGGCTCTATGACTTAGGAAGTCTTCGACCCACTCACATTTCTGGAAACCTATTCCACATTTTCGTACTTTATTTAACAACTTGCGAACGGTGACGGGAAATCTAAGGATATGGAATCTGCCTGTTGCCCTTCGTCCTTAGTTTGCCGTATACCATGTGAGAAAAGGGCAAGCTGATTTTCGCACGAGCGATGCTATCTAAAACCAAACTGATTTGTTGAAATAAGCTTCCCGATCTCAACAAAGAATACGTTCAAGGATTCTACAGCAAACCGAAAGTTAGGGATATTTGTCTGTAATTTTGCAGGTCTGTTCTCTTGCCCTTCTTTTATGCAGGGGCCACAGTCACTTGGGACTTTGCCTGGGCGAAAGATTCGTGATAAATGCAAGCTTAGTAAGAGGCCAATGCCGTAAAGCATTCTTTGAAGAACCGGATTGGGATTCCATCCGAATCTGGTGACTCAGTTGTTTTCAACTCCTTTAGTTGTTTTCTACACCAGCGGTTCTTATTACTAAGTCGTCCATATGCGAGTCCGTTCGATGGCCAAACGACGGTATGTTTGTACGATTCTCCTGTATGATCGATTTCTTGAACGTGAAATTTAAAACTTCGACTTTCGTTTTCCTATCTTCTGCTGCCACATCAGACTGGTCAACAAGTGACTGGAAGTCTTAGACCAACTTAGCGATTTTAGATAGGACCTGAATTTTCTCGGATTCTCTGCCAGATCCTGTGTTAAGGTATGACGGTGGTGGTAGTTGTATGCTTCGTGCTTCTATCCTTTCATTGATGCATGATTCTCTGTTAACCTTTGATTGTCGTTATTTGCGCTCTCTCTTTTGAATAGAGTGCAACACCCTTTGCTTCCCCAGCTGTTCTCGAATCTCGTTATTAAACTATGCTGGGTCTTCTCCGTCCTTAATCCACTTTTTTTTTTAGTGTGACTTGAGTCTCCCCTCGGGTAGACCGTTCGCCGGGTGCAAGTCTTTCGATTTGACGCCACTTCAGCGACTTGCTCGCCAATGTAAACGAAATTATGATGATTAGGACAACACAACACCCAGTCCCTGAGCGGAGAAAATCTCCCACCCATCCGGGAATCGAACCCGGACCCTTAGAACTGACATTCTGTCGTGCTTACCATTCAGCTTCCGGGGGCGGACTTAATCCACTCAAGCAAGTACATAATCTCCAGACCACGATTTAGAATCTAATTAAACCTTGCCACAATTTATCTACGTCCATCTTACTGAAACTAAGTGATGTCAATTCACTGTCTAAGTGAGATTCTAACAACTGCTTAACAGCTCTTCCTAGCAGGAATACCCTCCTAGTCTTCCTTAATGATTTGTTTACTTTCGTTACAATGGTTGCTACAATATCATCATGATAGCTAATCCCCGTTTCTATACTGACTCTGTCGATAAGGTCCGGCCTGTTTGTAGCTACAAATTCTAACATATTTCCATTGTGTGTCCGACTCAGTATAACTCTTATTCTAAATAATCTAAGACCTAAAATACATTCTGTTTCTAGTCTTAATATTGTTTCATTACTTGTACTGGATTCGTAGACCATACACATCTGGTCCTTCTTTTTCGTGAAGACAACCTTGTGTACATAAAAGCGTATCTCGTTTAACATGTGGCTTTGGAGGTTTGGGGTGGAAACGAAATACTTCCAACAAACTGATACACTGTCTTCGTGTCCTTTCTTAACACTGAACCAGATGATGCACAATGTAGGAAAAAAGCAGAACGCGCCAACGAAAATGTATTTCTAGCGGTTGCGACAAGTATACACAGATAACTATTATTAAATTTTAATATAAAAGTAGTGCGTTTATGTGGTCGATTGTTAAACGATAACCATAGTGCTAGTAATAGGAGCTGTGCCAAAATTACTTTGACTGTAGTGCCGCATATGTAATTTTAATACAAACGTCCGCCTGCTTAGCCGAGTGGCAACGTGCTTGCCACCCTTGCAGAGGGCCCGATTTCGATTGCCGGGCGGGTTGGAGATTTTCACCGCTCGTGGACTGGGTGTTGTGTTTCATCCTCATCATCGGCACGCAAGTCGCCCAATATGGCGTCGACTGAAATAAGACTTGCACTCCGCAGCCGAACTTCCCGGAATGGCAACTCCCGACCAACAATGAGAAGCGTTCATTTCATTAATACAACAGCTCGGTGAACTGATAAAATCAATGCTCTATTTCAGAACTATGACTGCGACTCCACTCGGCATAACGCATAATGACTAGGGAAACGACTTTGCTTTCGACCTTCCCCTCCCCCCTCCCCCACCGCCCCCCCCCCCCCCCTCTTCCCGGGGCAGCAGCCTTTTCAGTAGTTGCAGGGGCAACTGTCTGGATGACTGACTGATCTGGCCTTGCAACACTAACCAAAATGGCCTTGCTGTGCTGGTACTGCGAACGGCTGAAAGCAAGGGGAAACTACAGCCGTAATTTTTCCCGAGGGCATGCAGCTTTACTGTATGGTTAAATGATGATGGTGTCCTCTTGGGTAAAATATTCCGGAGGTAAAATAGTCCCCCATTCGGATCTCCGGGCAGGGACTACGCAAGAGGGCGTCGTTATCAGGAGAAAGAAAACTGGCGTTCTACGGATCGGAGCGTGCAATGTCAGCTCCCTTTATCGGGCAGGTAGGTTAGAAAATTTAAAAAGGGAAATGGATAGGTTGAAGTTAGATATAGTGGGAGACACTTAAAGTAGTAAATGAGTTTTGCTATTTGGGGAGCAAAATAGCTGATGATGGTCGAAGTAGAGAGGATATAAAATATAGATTGGCAATGGCAAGGAAAGCGTTTCTGAAGAAGAGAAATTTGTTAACATGGAGTATAGATTTAAGTGTCAGGAAGTCGTTTCTGAAAGTATTTGTATGGAGTGTAGCCATATATGGAAGTGAAACGCGGACGATAAATAGTTTGGATAGTTTGGACGAGAAGAGAATAGAAGCTTTAGAAATGTGGTGCTACAGAAGAATGCTGAAGATTAGATGGGTACATCACATAACTAATGAGGAGGTACTGAATAGAATTGGGGAGAAGAGGAGGTTGTGGCAGAACTTGACAAGAAGAAGGGACCGGTTGGTAGGACATGTTCTGAGGCATCAAGGGATCACAAATTTAGCATTGGAGGGCACCGTGGAGGGTAAAAATCGTAGAGGGAGATCAAGAGATGAGTACACTAAGCAGATTCAGAAGGATGTAGGTTGCAGTAAGTACTGGGAGATGAAGATTGCACAGGATAGAGTAGCATGGAGAGCTGCATCAAACCAGTTTCAGGACTGAAGACAACAACAACAACAACAACCCCCTCTTTTCCCTCCGCATCATGTAATTTGGGTGTTGCTTTTAAAGCTCAACACGGCAGTATCGGGCATACTCGGACTACATACTTTCATTTTCCATTAGCCTATTAATAACGTAGTAGAGACGTGAATCATATGTAGTTCCATAGGTTCCACCATTTCAGTATTCAGACAAAAAAGAAGGAAAAAACCAACAGGGGCCCTAGGAACACGTCGAGTGCACACAGACACACTCAGACACTAAGAATTTGTATTTCTGCGTGGAACACATTGTGTCAGAAATAAATTAACAATATCTCCCATCCTCGACTGCCGGAACTGTAAAACTGCTCCCAGATGTTGCTAGTTTCCTCAGTCCTAGAAAAACCTATCTCTCCAATGAGACAAGATTCCGAACAAGCTGCCTCATCGATTTGGACAACGAATGGAACGTTAAATAAATATTCAGAATAGCTTTGACTGTGTCGTGTCCTACTAGATATTATGCCTATTTTTATTTTATTTAAATGATTTTTAGCATTTGGTATGGTAAGTAATGTGATTTTGAACAATGCATAATCGTATCCTCCTCTTTTTAATGTCATGCATACCTGTATACTGTATGTACGTGTTTTGAAACCGCTTATGTAGTTATTTTTAAATTTCATCCTTTTAGATTACAGATTCATAATTAGTTGTCGTAGAAGTATAAGCGTCCGCAGATCGTGGTCTTGCGGTAGCTTTCTCGCTTCCCGCGCGCACAGGGTCCCGCGTTCGATTCCCGGCGGTGTCAGGGATTTTCCCTGTTTCGAGATGACTGGGTGTCGTCTTCATAATCATCGTCATTCTTCTCAATTACGGTCGGAGGAGGGTAATGGCCAACCACCTCCTTGCCTAATCGGCGGTGCGGGTCTCCCGCATCGTCCCCTACGTTACGAGAGAAGTATAGGAACATGAAATACGTAATTTAATAATTCCAAAAATATATCTACTTTGGAAAATTGAATGTTGGACCACAGACCTGCAGGATACGACGTTGATCGCTTTCATGCTATCGTTACATGCTTGATTTTCTCGCAGCCAACTTATAGAAAGTATGTGAGTAGTACTTTTACTCCAAGGCAATAACAGCAGCATATTTGACGACCTTGCAGTTTATTTTCTCTAATGATATTTTCACTTTCCTGCCGCTACAATAGACTACTGAATATTACTGTTCTTTGAATATAAGTGTACCATGATTTAACTGGAGAATAAGTGTGTGTACTGCATAATTTCAATATCTGACATCGTAACAGTGTACATAATTCATTGCGTAAATAGTTGGCATGTAATTAAATCAGTCTCGCCTGGTGGAAGGCGTAGATCCAGTTACAGCTGTTTATACATTATATACTCATCACTTTTTGTCAGTGATTCTTATTAAAAATAGTGTATCGAAAGAGAGTAAGTGGTGATATGTGAGAAATGTATCACTTCCATTTTGTTTCTATTAAGCTGCAAAAATTTCGGATTTGGCGCTCATAACGTATTTTTATCACAATACAGAAAAATAACAAAAATGTACGGAAGCTTAATGACAACATGTTAGGTTTTGTTCATCTTGCGGAAGCTTGCGAAAGTCCACGGTCGAAATAATACAGAAAGACAATCAATAAGTGTTGGACACTGTTATGGTGATGTGTTCCCATGACAGGTTTCGACGTATTCAACCTCATTGTCAGATGTTGCGTGGAACATTGTTGGACTGCTAAAAATTAGGCAATGCGATACAGCGTTGCGGAAGGTAACACCCACGCAACCTTTCGTAATGAGATTGAAACTCTCGTAACCGGAGAACTAAATCAACAAATGAAATATGTCCTAACCATAGCTGTGGGAGGATCATTCATTGTTCTCCAAGAGTCGTCTTACCAACCGGTGCAGTTATCTGCCGTGACACGGCAAATTAATTCCTTACATATACCTTGAGATGGATGAGTGCTTTGGACTGTACATTGTCGGTCAGTCTTCGTTGCATCCACAGCGTACAATTTCTGGCAGCTTTCTCCTGTACACAATAAAACTCTCAATATTTAACGAGCATTCCCCATGAAGTATTTTGACTGCAGTCTACAGAATGAATAACTTAGTACGCAACGAAGCAAAGCACGATGCAGAGTGAGTACGGTCACGTCTCGTTGGTCTGGGCTGACAACTGTTCATTTTAATCCCTTAAGAAGGCTCGTAGCAAATAAGATGCATAGAGAAAATGAGTTGTGTATTAATTTACTGATTTATAAACCTCTGAAGTAGCGAGTAAGTATATTTTTAATGCTTAGTTGCATTACAAGTTAAAATAAATTTTATTTCCTTACAAGTGTGTGTGTTCTGGAATTACTCGTAAGGACATATTAGTAAACATACCTGTAGTAGATATGTCAAACTTCCCATTATTAGTTTTCCAGAATCAAGGAATAGCTCGATATGAATTCTGAGAATTTTTGTATTTCTGTATATGTACAGGATACGAGCCTCTTCACCCCCTCTTCATAAATTCTCTAGCTTTCATCGAGCTACCAAAATAATTTTCGAGAACGCACATGGTAGGCATCCTGCTGAAACTTCTGCATTTATAGTCTACGGTTTGCATACTGAAGGTGTTAATCGAGCCTCTTAATACCAGATCATTCCCTTGAATTCAATATGCTATAAAAGATTATCTGCTGTAGAGGCTGTTTTAAGATCCACTCAATTTTTGTTATGTGCTAATAAATTCAATTTCTCTTAGACGAACTCCAAATATACACAGTAATGTCACTGAACATGAGAGATGCGACCGAGTGCCGATGGAGTAGTTTGTTACATGAGCAACTATTGCCTCCATATACTTTTTGGGCTGTTGTTTCACATTCACTCTTCAAATTATCGTATATTCTCAAACAGTTCACAAGCGCAGAGTTTCTGGAAGAGGTTGTACTGTGAGGCGACAAAATATTAACTGGCTCAGGACAACAAACTTCTAAATAATCAACGTTTGCCCATGCATTCTGATCCTTGTCTTAATATTGTTTCAGTATGTGCAGTGGATTTACTAGCAGACGCATTCGATACATTAATGATCTTCCCCCATCCCCTCTCCTTCGCTCATACTATTTTTCCTCTCTGTGATTCTATTTTTCAGGTTTAACTAAATTTTCGTTTTCTAAAGTTACCCTTTTTCTTTGATCACCATTCAAAGAACTCGGCTATTTTAATACAATATGATATACTTGAGCGAGCTTGCGGGTTGTTAAAACATATTATTTTACTCTTGCTGTTTGAGGGGATTGGCTGGTTTGTGGGGACCAGACTACAAAGGCCATCGGACCATGAGGAGATTACTTTTCAACTCTTATTTTTTTCGTCAGTTTTTATATCTTTTGTTATTCTACATCCGAAAGAACATTTGTGTTTCTGTCTTTTCTATCTCTATCGTCGGTTCATACATGGCTAGTAAATCTATTTTTGTCTTGCGTATGCATAACAGATGGAGTCGAAATCTAGCCTTGCAGCAAGGATAAACGGGTTTGAAAGCGTGTTTGTAGAAAATATTTGTCCGTTGTTTATCTGAAAAAATACCTAACTTCGTAACTGGTTATTAGTTTTCTTAAACAAATAAACTTGGAGTAATTTCAGTGTTCTATCTCACACACCCCTTCCAGCAATGAAAAATGGCTCTTAGGCGTCAGCGCACGAAGGGCACCTTTGTGAACTGGAAGGCTACTTGTAAGTGTTACAAGAATATTTGCGAAAAGACAGGGGACTTTGTTTTTCATTTGTTGTAAGAAAATGTCTTCCATATATCTGTATCAGTTAAAAATATTGCGCATAGGAAAACTTTCTCCTCTGTGCAATTAGCCGCGGAAAAAAAATCTTTCTGACCATCGTACACGATTATAGTTCGATGCCTTCCACTAAGACGTAGACGGCTAATGAATCCTCAGGTCCTCGTCGTAAGGCGTAAGGCAACTAAAGCTGCTGAGATTAATGGAGTGTCAGTAAAACTGAAGCGTTATGAGACACGCTGCGTCGACAGCAAATGTTTTCGTAACAGCAATTCAGCACGACTCTGACCGAGAAGCAAGCGTTCTACATAGCAAACATTCGTGGAGTCGCACCAGTTGTTTCCTTTCACAAAGGCCGTATGACTTACACAATGTCTGCAGCATTATTATAGGATACATCATTAAAGCATATCGACCATTCGACTACAATGTGTTAACAGAATACTCTACGAAAAAACCTGAGTAATTAAAAGATGACGCTTTCTCTGTCTACAAAATTTCTTGGCAGTATAGAACTAAAATTATTCATAAGACATAGTGATACATTATGTTTAACTGAGCTCACTGCGAACAAGAAAGCGCACTTACTTAATCTCGGATTTTCCCGTCTCTAAGAGTTAGAGTTTAAAGCATTTGTACGCTCTTTGTTCGGACAATAAGCAAAGCCACATTTCGCTCAACTTAATGTCGTAAATGGATCTTAAACAATGAAGCGGATTGTGCACTGTTCTGAAACGTCCTAACGTATTAAAACTCAGACCTAGAGTCGCACATGTCCCCTTGCCTTTGAGGCATTTATAAATTGCTTTATCTGGGCGGTATCGCTATACGGTATGGAAGACTGGACATTGAAAGTTTTCTTTATGAAAAAGTTAGAATCATTGCAATGCGGATGCCATGATTGGGTAATATAAAGAAGTGGATCAAGATGAGATGAATCGGCCGTAAGAATCAAAAATGGTTCAAATGGCTCTAAGCACTATTGGACCTAACATCTGAGGTCATCAGTTTCCTAGACTTAAAACTACTTAAATCTAACTAACCTAAGGACATCACACACATCCATGCCCAAGGCAGGATTCGAACCTGCGACCGTAGCAACAGCGTGAGTCCCGACTGAAGCCTCAAGAATCCAATAATCGACGTCTATAGTTACATGTTCCAACCAGTGTGAAGTTCGTGGCAGAAGATACTTCCCAGCTACTACATATTAGGGTCTGTAAAGTCTCTTTCATTAATTGCAAGATTTTTATGGGCCAAGGTAAATGTTTTTATTGGCTTCAGTAAAGCACGCATTTCGCGTATTGTTATCTTGGTGTTGCTCCGTTCAACTGTTCCACAACGTCACAGGAAAGAAGAAGAGATTCCTGGATTCGATTACGACCCGTGTATGAAACCAAGTATATTACTGTTGGATCAGTTTTCACAGACATTTTGTGTTTCCAGTTTCCCCAAAATATTGATGTGCTAAGACCGCTTCCTGGTAACAAGTTTACGACGAATTAAGTCGTTACGATGAGACCGTTCAAAGGAACTAATTCATATTTTCATTGAGTTATTAAATTGTCTTCTACTGAATATCTGATAAAAGTTTACCAAGGGCCGTCGGGAAAATCTTAAAATGGAGGAACAGCTGAATCGTAAATCAGTGTTTCATATGATTTGTTCCTTTTTAATTAAATCATGGGGCTATGGAGGTGGATGGATGACGATGAGAGATCAGTTTTTACTGTGGAAAGTAATAACACATTCGCTCTTAATCATATATGCATAGGCGTTTCCAAGATCTGCGCACGGGCGGTCCATTGTTAAGTTTAGGTGATTTCCTTTTAGAATGCAAATATACTTGTTGTTGATCATCAGCTGCGCAAAAGAATCGTGCATTACATTACGTGCGATACTTTTCCAGCCACAAGTCTGCACTCACTTGTACACAGGCCCGGTTCTACGGGGTGGGGACCAAACTGAGGGTGCCCCAGGCTACAATTTCAGGGGGCGCCATGTTCTTGAAGAAAAAAAACCCTTGTTTCACAAAGTGCCTAGCATCCTGTGCACATTGGTCTATCGTCTATTCACATGATTTTAAAACGCATTCCTGTTGGTTTTTGAACATTTTTGAACTCATTCTAAGTTGATTTCTGAACGAGTCGTAAGTTGATTTATGAATGTGTGCATAGTGTACGTGATGTCTCCGTCAGGGGAATACCCACCGCATCTAGAAATAAAAAAATTTCCAAGAGACAAAAGGGGACCGGGGCTATAGGAGCTGAGTCGAATGAACCCCAACTGGTGAATGCTAATCGCTGTTTATGTCATAGGCTGTATGTGCGAATTATTGGCGTTTTTATAGCTATTTGCGAAGTCCATACATTCAGACTACCAGAGTGGAAATAAACGACTAACAGTAATAACAGGTAAGAAATATTACATGTTAATCTTCTCGGTGTGCCCAAGAAAATGAAATTTTGACAGAAAATTTTTGCCAGGTCGCTAATCTACCAATGGTCAGTTTTAGTCTCCAGTTAGTAGCCACTTAAGTTATATTATCCGAAAAGCGTGCAAAACGCATTATATAAACATGTAATAACGCCTAACCGGAGAAAAAACGTGGAATAATTAAACTGGTGACTCTAACTTCACAGTGACGTTAACCGGAGAATAAGTTTTGACAACGGCAGGAATAGTTAGAGAATTAGTGATGACAAGATTGTTTGTTAGGACGAGGAAGGAGAACAAACGGGGATATCACAAAATTATAAGGAAGAATACAATTCCAAATTCATATAAGAATTTCGTACTATTGCTTTTCGTTCTCATATTTAAGAAAGTGGAGCGTATGAATGAAATGTGAAACCATTTACTAATACAAAACTGTATGCTTGAGCTAGGCCTAATAGGCATTTGATATTGGTACGTCGTGAATTATATTATGTCATGTTATTCACGTAAATGAGGTAGATAAAAATGATCCTAAGTGCCTAAAAAGTCTCGCTTATTTGGCGCGTGTTACAATTGCTGCAATATTAAAAAGGCCTGTTGAATTTATATAGCAGGCAGTGACAAAATAGACGTAATCAAATCGAGAAAACACAACAGTCTTGGGTACTATTAGTATTAATAGCTTTTTAAATATTAGACAATGATATTTTGATATTTCATGTAGCAAAACGTTTGACGAACTTTCATGAGATAATAGATTCTTTCGCAGAAAGGAAAGCCTGCCTTGTAAAAATTGAGGGTATCTTTTTTTTAAAAAAAAAGAAAAAGAAAAAGGAGGGTAGAATGTCAAACAGGCCAACTGGAAGCAGGAGAGGCACCATAGGACATTTCAATTTCCACTGTCCTGAATATAGGCTTGGTGGCTACCATTATACAACAGACACGTAATGGAGCAGGAGAGGCAAAATACGACATTTTAATTTCCACTGTCCTGAATATAGGTTTGATGTCTTCCATTACAAACCATACACTTTTGAATCCCACAGAGTGAAATACAGTGACGTGCGACAGAAGAATGCTGTGTGAAGAGGCGTGGCACCGCACTTTGGCACACTTAAAGACCAAAATAACACGGCTATTTCCTCCAAATGTGTTTGATATCAAACTCTTCAGAAAGATGTGCGCTACAAATTGAGCATATTTTTGAACAATCGATTTTTTTTAGTATTTTTGACATCCTACCACTATCAAGTTCTAGCCCTAGTTCGAAAAAATCGTACATCCGGGGCTGGTTGTATGATAAAATTCACTATCAGATTTCTTCTTGCAGAAATAATCAGACAGATATAAAGCATTTAAACTGTTTTAAGTCCTATCAGACTTCTCATTATGTAAGATAATATTGCTGCGTACCTATAAATGCAATGTCTCTTTGGTAGGCACCAGTTTACGTTTCTTCTCATACCATTCGCGTATAGAATGCTGGAAGAATGACTGATTGAATGCCTCATTTCAAAATGTGTCGAGCCTCATCTTCGCATCCACTACGGGAACGACAAGTAATGAGTGTGTAGTTGTGGCCTATCTTCGAGGGAATGCCAGTTAAATTTTGCAGAAATTTTGCGACGCTCTCCCACTACTCAAACAAATCTGTGGCCGTTTGTGCTGCCGTTCTGTGTGTATTGTCAATGTCCCCTGTTAGTACAGTTTGGCATCGGTCCCACATACTTCAGCAGTATTATAAGACGAAATGTGTAAGTGTTTTGTGAGTAGTGTCCTGTGTATACTAACGGCGTTTTTCCCAATATTCTAAAGATGAACCGTAATTTGGCATCTGCTTTACCTACGACTTAGCGTAAATGATCATTTCAATTCATGTCCTTGCAAACTGTTACACCCTTGCTTTATGGGATTCGGCAGGAAACTGATTACAAATGGGGCATCTGTCGTGTTGCAAAAGGTGGCCACAGTGAACAATTGTAAATAAAACTAGAAGATATGCTGCATTCAGTGTTGTAGCAAACATTTCTGTAAGCTATTTACTTATTTCACAGTTAAAGGTTACTTTTTCATGATTAATTTATAAACACCCAATATAATTGACAGACAACCTGCTCAGAAGAGGCGAGGGTTTCCAGCGTGACAAACCACGGAAACCCCTTATTGTACGTCTGAGCTATCAACGGAAATATTGTTCTAAGACTTTTAGTACATGGCATTCCAACATGTGGCATCCATAATAATCAACCCCACACCCTATAAGCACTGCGGATTATTTTACTGTTGTTAGATGCATCAAGTTTCATCTGTAGCTGACGCTCTTGGTGCAAACAGTATTACCTATGACGCATGCACATATACTCCACACTGTTGTAAAATTTATTTTAAAATCTTGCAAGCGAGAGTGACTATGAAGTTGAAGTTGTCAGCCGAAATATAGGAACAAGAATTAATAATACACTACTGGCCCGTAAAATTGCTACACCAAGAAGAAATGCAGATGATAAACGGGTATTCATTGGACAAATATATTCTACTAGAACTAACATGTGATTACATTTTCAAGCAGTTTGGGTGCATAGATCCTGAGAAATCAGTACCCACAACAACCACTTCTGGCCGTAATAACGGCCTTGATATGCCTCGACATTGAGTCAAAACAGAGCTTGGATGGCGTGTACACAGCTTCAACACGATACCACAGTTCATCAAGAATAGTCACTGGCTTATTGTGACGAGCCAGTTGCTCGGCCACCATTGACCAGACGTTTTCAATTCGTGAGAGATCTGGAGAATGTGCTGTATACAGTGCCTGCAACATGCGGCCGTGCATTATCCTGCTGAAAGGTAGGGTTTCGCAGGGATCGAATGAAGGGTAGAGCCACGGGTCGTAACACACCTGAAATGTAACGTCCACTGTCCAAAGTGCCGTCAGTGCGAACAAGAAGTGACCAAAACGTGTAACCAATGACACCCCATACCATCACGCCGGGTGATACTCAAGTATGGCGATGACGAATACCCGTTTCCAATGTGCGTTCACCGCGATGTCGCCAAACACGGATGCGACCATCATGATGCTGTAAACAGAGCCTGGATTCATCCGAACAAATGACGTTTTGCGATTCGTGCTCCTAGGCTCGTCGCTAAGTACACCATCGCAGGCGCTCCTGTCTATGATGCAGCGTCAAGGGTAACCGCAGCCATCGTCTCCGAGCTGATAGTCCACGCAAACGTCGTCGAACGGTTCGTGCAGATGGTTCTTGTCTTGCAAACGTCCCCATCTGTTGACTCAGGAATCGAGACGTGGCTGCACGATCCATTACAGTCATGCGGATAAGATGTCTCTCATCTCGACTGCTAGTGATACGAGGCCGTTGGGATCCTGTACGGCGTTTCGTATTACCCTCCTGAACCCACCGATTCCATATTCTGCTAACAGTCATGGATCTCGACCATCGCGAGTAGCAATGTCGCGATACGATAAACCGCAATCGCAATCGCAATAGGCAACAATTCGACCTTTATCAAAGTTGGAAACGTGATGGTACACATTTCTCCTCCTTACACGAGACATCACAACATCGATTCACCAGGCAACGCCGGTCAACTGCTGTTTGTGTATGAAAAATCGGTTGGATACTTTCCTCATGTTAGCACGTTGTAGGTGTCCCCACCGGCGCCAACCTTGTGTGAATGCTCTGAAAAGCTAATCATTTACATATCACAGCATCTGCTTCCTGTCGGTAAATTTTGCGTCTGTAGCACGTCATCTTCGTGGTGTAGCTATTTAATGGCCAATAGTGTATATCGCATACACTCTCGAAGTATGACGGAATATCAGTTTGGATATTTGTTCAGATTTCTACAGGTGTTACTTCATTTTACGAAACTGAATAATCTGCAAAAAACCGGAGTTGTTTATTAGTATCGTCTGCCCCGTCATTAATGTACAACATGAATCGCGAAGGTCCCAAAATACTTCCCTGGATCACGACTAAAGTAATTTATACATCTGTAGATGACACTTCATCCTAGAAATCTGCAATCTTGCCACAAAATTCGTTTGATACTCCACACAATCGTATTTACGTTATACGTCGTTGTTGTGTTACTGAGATTGTATTTTTCGGAAGTCGAGAAATGCTTCATCCAATTTATGTCTTGGTGCATGGCTTCACGAGTTCATGTGGAAAGGGCGCGAGTTGATTTCGTACAGTAAGTATTTTCGGATTCCGCGCTGGTTGTATTAGAGGAGGGCACATTATCGGAGACACTTCCATAAGTTTGAGCTCAGTACATGTTCTTCGATTCTACAATAGATGGCTGCTGATATCATTGGACACTGTGCCACTTCTGCTACTCAATCTATATGACCTCCTCCCCAGTTACATGTCAGCCAATACCTGCAACGAAGTTTTATAGATCACCAAACGTTAGAGAGAAACAAATTGATAAACTCGTATTTTTAAAAGAGCGAATTCATAGAATTTATATAACCTTCGAACAAACAAAGCCCACACGACTTCTAGGTGTTTTAGTTTAAGCAAAAAGTAATGTCAATACTGCTTATTTTTGATAATTCCTTTTTTATTCAGTTCAGTCAGGATTATGCCTGACATCAGACACGTTCCAAGTTCTTCTGGTTCCACGCTTTCGTTTTCATCGATAGCTAACATAAAAGAAAATCCAGTGACATACCTTTAACTTGTGGCGAATCAAATCAGAATTCTTTGAACATTGTCAATTGTACTTGACGTTCGCCTATAAAGTTTTACTACAACCTGGACGGCTCTGTTTTATCGAAAAAATTTTACACTGTGTTTCATTCGAGAAGAAAATGTGCTGGAATTTTGCTATTTGAAATTATTTCCTCATTCACTGAAGACAGCCTTTGAGTCTAAGAATTTACTTTGTATTTTCCAAGTGAGGGAAATGGTCACTAATAGAATTTATTACTGATGACATGTGCTGACTTTTTCAGCTTTTTCCGGCCGGTGTGGCCAAGCTGTTCTAGGCTTCAGCCTGGAACCGCGCGACCGCTACGGTCGCAGGTTCGAATCCTTCCTCGGGCATGGATGTGTGTGATGTCCTTAGGTTAGTTAGGCTTAAGTAGTTCTAAGTTCTAGGGGACTGATGACCTCAGAAGTAGAGTCCCATAGTGCTCAGAGCCATTTGAACCATTTAACAATGTGGGAGTGTAATTGGGCCAATTTACCTGCAGGAATTTCCTACTCTGATGACTTGTGACAAACATCCTCTTTCATTTGCACTTCAGAAACCTACAGCACTGTATTCCAGACAGAGACAAAGGTTACTGGGACTTTTCGCGCAACCAAATATTATTTATGGTGGATCATGATACATATTGAATGATATGTAGCAATTTAATTATGAAGTGAAGAGGTAGCATGATTACATTTCTCCTGCAGCTCAAGCAGATGACCACATGGAACGTGTGCACCAAATTAATGTGATGCTTTCCTTAGACTTTATTGACATTATAGAGGGGGATCAAAATACAGCATACCTGGACCTGAATCAGATTTTCATGTGAAAGTACACAATCATGACCACGTCTCACATATTTACCATCATGCTTCAGCACCTGAAATTGTCCCCCCTGCGGGTCCGAGGTAAGAATAGGCCCGAGGTATTCCTGCCTGTCGTAAGAGGCGACTAAAAGGAGTTTCAACCGTTTCGGCCTTCCATGAGATGGTCCCCCTTGGGGTTTGACCTCCATTTTTCAAAATTCTACAGAAGTACGAGCCTTTTGGGGAAGGACGCCTTACGTGTTGTATCACTGGTCCTCAGTGCACTAAGACCTTGGCACTCAGCATTGTAACGGCGTTGTAACCGCACCCACTATTCCTCAAATTGGGCCTAAAGGCCTGATGGGTTGCACAAGTTACGCCCATAGTGCGTCCCGATGTGCACCTACGATCATGATGGACTTTCCATGGCACCCGAAATCCAGCACAGTAGCCAGCTTGTTGTGGTGGGGTCGTCATGTATCCTCTAGGTTGTAGCCCCCTGACAACACAGGGATCATACTGCTGATACCTGAGCTACACCCTCCCCACGTAGGCCAAGGAGTAGATGCCCGTCTCCTTGGGGCATCAGGACTCCCGGCAATGGTCATCCTGCCAGGTGGCCCTTGCTGAGGCTGGGTGGCGCCCGTAGGGAGAGCCCCTGGTCGGAGTGTGTGGTATCGGGGCGGACGTTTCACAGATGAAACGTCAACATGTCTCAGGTCGATCTGCGGCCGAGTCTTTTAAAAAGAAAGGTACTGCCTCTGGTTCTGGTTCTCCTACCCTTTCCCCCTTGGCCACTCCCTGGGAGGAAGGACAGGCCCGCCGGCTTGGGGCGAAGTACTTCCCCCGCTATTTAGTCTGTTCTCGGACCGGTGGGGGGACGTTCGCCACCTCCAAGCCCATGTTCTTTGTCCAGCACATCGAGGACATCTTCGGGGAAATCGAGGCTCTCAGTAAAATGCGTTCGGGGTCCGTTCTTATAAAGACCACCTCCGCCACTCAGTCGGCGGCGCTCCAGGTGTGCGACCGACTAGGGGACATCCCAGTGTCCATTGTTCCCCATCTGGCACTGAATAGGACGCAGGGGGTTATTTTCATTGGGACCTCCTGCTGCAATGTGATGAGGAGCTCAGGGCCAACCTGGAGCGCCGCGGCGTGCATTTTGTCCGGCGAGTCCAGCGCGGCCGCAAAGACCGTCGCATCAACACCGGGGCCTTTATCCTCCCCTTTGAGGGGGACGTTCTCCCGGAGAAGGTAAAGGTGATGTGCTACGGGTGCGACGTGCGACCTTACGTCCCTCCTCCTATGTGCAGCTCTCGGTGTTTGCGCTTCGGGCACATGTCGTCACAGTGTGAGGCTGAGCCCCTTTGTGGCGATTGTGTACATCCTCTTCGTGAGGAACATACATGCATCCCACCAACTCGATGCGTCAATTGTCCTGGCCTCCACTCGCCTAGATCTTTAGACTGCCCCGTGTATCAGAAGGAGAAGAAGATTCAAGAATTAAAAACTTTGGACCGTCTCTCTTATTCTGAGGCCAGGAAGAAGTATGGCCGCCTCCATCCCGTGACGTTTACAACTTCGTTTGCCTCAGTCATGTCCCCTCCTTCCACAGTATCCTCACCCCTATCCTGTCCCACCTCCACCTCCTCACCCCATCTGGGGTCTATGCCTCCGCCTCCCAAATCCCACCCTTCCAAATCCTCCTCCCTCGCGGCCCCTGCCCCTCTGCCCCATGGGCCACCCTTCCTCCTCCTCCCCCTCCGCCGCCTGAGAAGCGATCCTCTTCTCAGGCGTCCATCGAGGAAACGTTCCGGACCCCGGCCTCCGAGGTCCGGCGTTCCGAAACGGACCCCGCACTTGAGGACCTTCTTAGGGTCCAGCCCACCATCCCCGTGCCTCATCAGACTTCCAACAAGGCCTCCAAGAAGAAGTCTTTATCCCCCTCTCCACCCCGGCGCGTTTCGTCTGACGCTCCATTCGTGAGTCGCTGCTCCCGGCCGTCCTCAGTTTCGCCGGGACGCTCTGCTGCCAGGCGCTCAGCTGTCCTGTCGTTGGCGAATCATGCTGCCCCTCCTACGCAACCCAGGAATGACGCCGCAGCTGGCGACGACTCGATGGGACAGGATCCGCCTCCCGCCGGTCGTAGCGTTGTTTCCTCGAAACCTGGCCCTCCGCGGCCGTCGAGGTGACCAGCTCTTCACCCGTTTCGTTCCCCCTTTTTTTCTGACTAGCGATGGCTTTGTTACATTGGAACATAAGAGGTATTCGATCTAAACGGGAGGAGATACAACTGCTCCTCCGCCTGCACTGTCCGCTCGTAGTTGGTCTCCAGGAAACCAAGTTGCGCCCAACTGATCGTATTGCTTTTACCCACTATACCTCGGAGCGGTCTGACCTCACCCCTGTGGACGGTATTCCAGCTCATGGTGGGGTCATGTTGCTCGTTCGGGACGATTTCTATTACCATCCCATTGACCACCCCACTCCAAGCAATAGCTGTGCATATTACTCTTTCTGCCTTTACTTTTTCTGTTTGTACTGTCTACACTCCATCGTCATCCGCCGTTTTTATTGTTTGGCGACTTCAATGCCCATCACCCCCTTTGGGGCTCTCCTGCATACTGTCAGAGAGGCTCCCTCTTGGCGGATGTCTTCAACCATCTCAATCTTGTCTGCCTCAATACTGGCGCCCCGACTTTCCTCTCGGACTCTACTCATACCTACTCCCACTTGGACCTCTCGATCTGTTCTACCACTCTTGCCCATCGGTTCTAGTGGTATGTCCTTTCTGACACCTATTCAAGCGACCATTTCTCCTGTGTCGTTCGCCTCCTGCACCACACCCCATCCCCACGTCCTTCGAGCTGGAACATACCGAAAGCTGACTGGGGATTTTACTCCTCCCTGGCGACCTTTCCGGACCACGATTTTCTCAGTTGTGACACTCAGGTCGAATACGTCACGGCTGTTATCATTAATGCTGCTCAACGTTCCATTCCTTGTACTACCTCTTCCTCACGTCGCGTTTCCGTCCCCTGGTGGAATGAGACTTGTTGAGACGCTATCCATGCTCGACGACGTGCTTTACGCACTTTTCGCCGCCAACCTACGTTGGCGAATTGTATTGGATACAAACGACTCTGAGCGCAATGCCGTAGTGTCATCAAAGACAGCAAAAAGCTTGTTGGGCCTCTTTCACCAGCTCCTTTAACAGTTTTACTGCCTCTTCTGTCGTCTGGGGTGGCCTGCGCTGGCTGTCGGGCATTAAGGCCCACTCCTCGGTACCTGGCCTGACTTCAGGTAATGAGGTACTTGTTGATCCTGTGGATGTCTCCAACGCCTTCGGCCGCTTTTTCGCGGGGTTTCAAGCTCCGCCCATTACCACCCTGCCTTCCTTCCCAGGAAAGAGGCAGAAGAGGCTCGGCGACCTTCATTCCACTTGCTGAATCTGGAAAATTAAAATGCCCCCTTTACTATGCGGGAACTCGAACGTGCACTTGCACTGTCCCGGTCCTCTGCTCCGGGGCCAGATGCCATTCACGTTCAGATGCTGACACACCTTTCTCCGACAGGCAAAAGCTTTCTTCTTCGTACCTACGATCGCGTCTGTACCGAACGTCAAGTCCCCATGCGTTGGCGTGACGCCGTCGTTGTTCCTATACCCAAACCCGGGAAGGACAGACACCTTCCTTCTAGTTACCACCCCATTTCTCTTACAAGCTGTGTCTGTAAGGTGATGGAGCGTATGGTTAAGGCTCGGTTAGTTTGGATTCTTGAATCTCGACTGCTACTTACCGATGTTCAATGCGGCTTTCGTCGCCGCCGCTCCGCTGTTGACCACCTTGTGACCTTGTCGACATTCATCATGACCAACTTTTTGCGAAAGCGCCAAACGGTAGCCGTGTTCTTCGATTTGGAGAAGGCTTATGATACCTGTTGGAGAGGAGGTATCCTCCGCACTATGCACAGGTGGGGTCTACGCGGTCGCCTGCCCCTTTTTATTGATTCCTTTTTAACAGATCGAAAGTTTAGGGCACGTGTGGGTTCCGTATTGTCCGACATCTTCCTCCAGGAGAACGAAGTGCCTCAGGGCTGCGTCTTGAGCGTAGCACTTTTTGCCATAGCGATCAATCCAATTACGGATTGCATTCCACCTAATGTCTCAGGCTCTCTTTTTGTCGATGACTTCGCGATCTACTGCAGTGCCGAGAGAACATGCCTCCTGGAGCGCTGCGTTCAGCGTTGTCTTGACAGCCTATACTCTTGGAGTGTGGCTAATGGCTTCCGGTTCGCTGAAGAGAAGGTGGTTTGCATCAACTTTTGGCGATATAAAGCGTTCCTTCCGCCATCCTTACATCTCGGTACCGTTGTTATCCCATTCGTGGAAACAACTAAGTTTCTAGGGCTCACACTGGCCAGGAAACTTTGTTGGTCTCCGCACGTCTCTTATTTGGCTGCCAGCTGTACACGTTCCCGTAATGTCCTCAGAGTTCTTAGTGGTTCATCGTGGGGAGCGGATAGCACTGTCCTGCTTCGCTTGTATCGATCCATAGTCCGATCAAAGCTGGATTATGGGAGCCTCTTCTACTCGTTTGCTCGGCCATCCCTCTTACGCCGTCTCAACTCCATCCACCATCGGGGGTTACGTTTTGCGACCGGAGCATTCTACACTAGTCCCGTCGAGAATCTTTATGCTGAAGTTGCCGAATTACCATTGACCTACCGGCGCGGCGTACTGCTTTGTCGGTATGCCTGCCGACTGTTGTCAATGCCCGACCACCCCTCTTATCAGTCCTTCTTCGCCGATTCTCTCGACCGTCAGTATGGGTTGTACGTGTCTGCCCTGGTGCCCCCTGGAGTCCGCTTTCGTCGCCTGCTTCGACAATTGGGTTTTGCCCTCCCTACCACCTTCAGAGAGGGTGAGAGCCCGACACCACCTTGGCTTCAGGCTGCGGTTCATATTCATCTCGACCTCAGCTCGCTCCCAAAGGAAGGTACTCCGGCTGCAGTGTATTGCTCACGGTTTGTCGAGCTTCGTGCGCGACTTGCCGGTCACACCTTTATTTACACTGATGGCTCCAAAACTGACGATGGTGTCGGCTGTGCCTTTGTCGTCGGGGCCGTCACCTTTAAATACCGGCTCCTCGACCAGTGTTCCAGCTTTACGGCCGAGCTTTTTGCTCTCCATCAGGCCGTTCAGTATGCCAGCCGCCACCGCTATTCGTCGTATGTACTCTGCTCTGATTCACTCAGTGCTCTTCAGAGCCTTGGAGCTCCATATCCGGTCCATCCCTTGGTGCAACGGATCCAGCAGTCCCTCCATTCTTTTGCTGATGATGGCTCTCCTGTCAGCTTTCTGTGGATTCCCGGCCATGTAGGAGTGCCTGGGAATGAGGCAGCTGATGCTGCAGCAAAGGCTGCAGTCCTCCTGCCTCGGCCAGCCTCCCATTGTGTCCCGTCATCTGACATTAGTGGGGTTGTTTGTAAGAGGTTTGTGTCATTGTGGTGGGATACTTGGTCATCACTTCAAGGAAACAAGCTCCGGGCCGTAAAACCGTTCCCAACTGCTTGGGCAACCTCCTCCCGACCATCTCGGCGAGAAGAGGTCCTTCTGACCATGTTGCGGATTGGGCATTGCCGGTTTAGCCACCGCTACCTGCCACGCAGTGCCCTTGTGATCATGCATTGACAGTGCGCCATGTTTTATAGTCGTGTCCCCGTTTTAGTCAATCTCGTGTTGTCCTGTCTCTGCCATCTACTTTACAGGATATTTTAGCTGATGACGCTCGAGCAGCTGCTCGTGTTCTTCGTTTTATTACTTTGACTGGCTTGTCCAAAGACATCTAATTCTTTCACTTATTTTATCTGCATCTTTGTAAGAACTTTCTGGTGCCCCCCCCCCCCCCTTGAGTTTTACTAGATTCTATGTGCTCTTACGATTGTGACTGGGCGCTACTGACCTCAGTAGTTGAGCGCCCTTAAACCCCAAACCAAAAAAAAAAAACCTGAAATTGTGCAGATGAACATGTTTCTGCCCATGTGTGGGACACAGCCAGCTGGGTGAACTGTTCTGTCTACTCACTACACCATTTGTGACACAACGAAATAATCTTTTTTTTTTTTAATGCTGTGAACGGTGTGTCAATCATCACTGTCATCGTACTATCACCCTCAACCAATTGCATGTTCGAAACAGCAAAGGTAGTTTTACTGCACCCATTGTGCAAGTCACTGGAGCAACAAAGACATCAGGTGAATTATACAGAAGAGTTAAGTGGCAGAACACCTTCCAGTTCTGGTAAGATTTAAGGGAATTAGTGGACTCTAGTCTTATGGCTGATGATGCATTGTGACAGATAGGGCATACTTTGTCAGTAGCAAAACATCACAGGTCCAGAACAGGTGCTGTTCTGCAACTGCCTTAATTTTCTTCATACAATTCTACAAACTTCCTAATGGACAAATACGTTGTTTTGCATTGCAAATAATGCGTAGCTGTATAAAGAACTCTATTCTGGTCTCAACTTATTTTCAGTCGGAAATGGACTTGAGTGGTTTTGCATGTGCCTTCTTCAATTGCAGTACATATGTTTGGGGACTAGTCTTGAACCAGCTGTTTCATTTTCAAGCTTGGCCTGTCAAAGCTGCACTGAAAGTGCCTGATCTTAATAAGAAACATCAAAATTGCATTGCATGCTTTATGAAACATTTGCCGAATGACTGTCACAATCCAAATGTGTGCCTTAGCAAATCAAATTCAAAATCAATTTGTTTAAAGTTCTTCCTTTATTCATAATAATCCTTTGTAGCATACAGGCCAAACATAGATGCACTCTCACTGCAAAACAAACTAAATTGATCTTCCCCTACATTTGCAGACATGATCACTGTTCTAACATCTTGTTGTTGTGGTCTTCAGTCGAAACACTGGTTTGATGCAGCTCTATCCTGTGCAAGCCTCTTCGTCTCTGAATAACTACTGCAACTTACATCCTTCTGAATCTGCTCACTGTATTCACCTCTTGGTCTCCCTCCCGCCTCCACCATCACCACTTTCCTCCTCCAGTACTAAACTGGTGATGATTGTGCCAAAAAAAAATTTCTCCTCAATTCTATTCAGTGTCTGCTCATTACTTACAAAGGGGACCAAAAATAAACCGGATTGTTGTCGTAAAAATTTATTGATGAACCTTTTTAAAAAATTACTTCAGTCACCTTCAAAATACCCTCCATTACATGCGATGCACTTGTCAAGTCTCTTTTTCTCACTTTTGGAAGCATGTTTGGAACTCTTCCAGCTTGATATTGTCCAGTGCCCTGTTTTTACGGCCTCTACATCGTCATAACGCTCCCCTTTTAGCGTTTTTTTTCATTCATGGAAATAAGAAAAAGTGGTACGGGGCTAGGTCCTGCGAATACGGAGCGTGGGGAACGACAGACCACCTCTGAGATGCCAGATAGTGGGTCACTCGTAAGGCCGTGTGTGCTGGAGCGTTGTCGTGATGCAGAAACCAGTCACCTGATTGCCAAAGTTCCATGAGTTTCCTCCTCACGTCCTCTCGCAGACGCCTTCAAACATCCAAGTAATGGTGCTGATTAACAGTCTGGCCACGGGGTACGAATTCCCGATGCACAATTCCACGAACATCAAAAGAGACAATGATCATCGTCTTCACATTTGACCTCATTTGCCTTGCTTTTTTTTGTCTAAGAGAGTTGGGAGTCCTCCACTGGCTTGACGCTTGCTTGGTTTCTGGGTCATACATGTAACACGAACTCTCATCCCCTGTAATGACTTTGTTCAAGAAGTTTGGATCACGTGCAATCTCTGTTAAGTCCTGACAACATTCATGCCGATGGTTTTTTGCCCCTGTGTGAGAATGCGGGGAACAAATTTAGCAGCATCACGTCTCATGTGCAAATCCTCACTCAAAATCCGCTCCAACTGATTCCTGTCTCTGCTGAAATTTGGTCGATCGTTTGGCGACGATCCTCGTTGATCTTTTGGCGGACATTTTCAATGTTCTCCTCATTTCGCGGTGTTGAAGGGCGTCCACAACGAGCTTGGTCTTCAACACACATCCCACCACGTTCAAAGCGCCCAAACCACTCGAAAACCTGTGTTCGGCTCATAGCGTCCTCCTGGAAAGCTTCCTGAAGCATTTGGGGTGCCTACGTTGCAGTTTTTTTAAGCGGGAAATAAAATTTCACACACACTCTTTGTTCTTTTAAAGTTGCCGTAACGACTTCACAGAGGTAACCCGCCAATAGTCAGAGAAACACAATACCACACTTGCACGTTCAGCTCTACACTGACGCCGTCTGCACAGCTGTTTAATGAAGGTCTCTACTAACACCATCAAGCATCAGAACCTTGCTCTACGTCTATGAGTGGCAACGCCCTCAGAGTACGGTTTCTTTTGGGAACCCCCATGTATGTGATTCAACCACCTAATCTTCAGCATTCTATGGTAGTACCAAATGTCAAAAGTTTCTATTTTCTTCTTGTCTAAACTGTTTATCATCCATGTTGCACTTACATACATGGCTACACTCCATACAAATTCTTTCAGAAAAGACTTCCAAACACTTGACTCAATATTCGATGTTAACAAAATTCTTTTCTTCAGGAACACATTTCTTGCTATTGCCAGTCTACATTTTATATCCTATCCATTTCAGCCATCATCAGTTATTTCGCTGCCTAAATAACAAAACCCATCTCCACTTTAGGTGTCTCATTCCCAAATCTGATTCTCTCAACAATATCCGATTTAATTTGTCTGCACTCCATTATTCTTGTTTTGCTTTTGTTAGTGTTCATCTTATATCATCCTTTCAAGACAATGTCTGGGCTGTTCAGCTACTCTTCAAAGTCCCTTGCTGTCTCTCACTGAACTACAATGTCACTGGCAAATCTCTAAGTTTTTATTTCTTCTCCCTTAATTACTACTCCTAATATTTCTTTTCTTTCCTTTGCTGCTTGCACATTGTACAGGCTGAATAACATTGGTGATAGGCTAAGCCCTGACTCCCTTCTCATCCATTGCTTCCCTTTTCATGTCCCTTGATTCTTATAACTGTTGTCTGATTTCTGTACATGGTGGAGGTGTTGGCCAACTACTGCAGGAAAATCTAGGTCCAGAGTACCAGGTCACAAACTTTTACAATCCTAGTGCAGATCTGGGTCAGGTAACAGAGGATATAGGTTCTCTATGCAAGGATTTCACGAAGGAGGATGCCGTGGTTATAGTGGGTGGTCCGGGAAACAGCATTGGCAGAGACTCTGAATATTCCATAGAGAGCTACCTGGTGAAGATAGCATCAGCAACGAAGCATATGAGTGTGGGATTTGTGTCTGTGTCTCATTTGAACTCTTCTGTAGGGAGGGTGAACTTGGAGTTGGAGTGGCTGCTTAGGACAGATATAGGGTCCCATATTGGTTTGATTCCTGTGGATGCTATTGATAGGAGGGACTACACTAGGCATGGCCTTCACCTCAATAGGAAAGGGAAGGGAAAACTGTCTCGCTTGATTGCAGAAAACTTAAGGGGGGACACTGTCACAAGTGGTAAAATACCAGTGGTCACAGGTGTCAGAGGGATGCCATTTTTAGGATAGTGAAGGGGGATAGAAAACGAGTTTTAAGAGAGATTGGCAGACAGACTCAGTTTGAGAAAATAGATGGACAGAAGTCAGATTTTAACATACGGCTTCCATTTAAACAATGTTTAACAGAAAGTAATCAGAAACTGCCTGTTCATCTTCACCAAAGCAGTTATAATCGCATTAGTATGCAGTATCAGTTATCTTTATTACACCAGAACATTCTGGGACTCAGAAATAAAGTTGATCAACTACTCATTTGTATCGATGAAATGAATTCATCTAACGAAATTGACATAATCTGCCTCTCTGAACATCAAGTGACCACTGGTATAGATATGTTAGACATTTCAGGATTTAAGCTAGCTTCCTACTTCTGCAGAGTAGATATGGAGGGAGGAGGAGTTGCCACATTTATTAAAAACTGCCATAAATTCAAGAACATTGACATTAATAAATTCTGTTTAGAGAAGCATCTAGAAGCATGTGCAACAGAAGTAGAGTTCCATAACAGATCCTATATAATAGTAACTATTTACCGAGCACCTGCAGGAAATTATAATCTATTCATAAATCATCTAGAAGCTATTTTGGGTTATTTAACAGTAAGAAACAAATAAATTTTGATTGCTGGTGACTTTAATACAGATTTTCTAATTTAATCTTCCAGTAAACATTTACTGCAGTTAGTAATGTTGTCTTTCAATCTAACTCACACTGTAAACTTTCCAATTAGGATCACTAAATCCTCAAGGACAGCCATTGATAACATTTTTATAGACAAATCAAAGGAACAAAATCATATCATAAGACCTGTAATAAATGGATTATCAGATCATGACATGCAGCTCCTTGTTTTAGATGTAAATTCTAAGCAGATTATCAAGACTGCTAAATCTGAGTTCAGGAGAGTATTCAATCAACCAAAAATTGAGTGTTTTAGAAAACTGCTCAAAGATATGAACTGGAAAGATGTTTATAGTGCTCATGACATGAATGAAAAATATAACACATTCACAAACAATGTCAGTACCATGTTTGAAAACTGTTTTCCTCTAAAAGTTACTCAAATTAAACAGAAGTCTATAATAAAACCATAGATAACCCAAGGAATAAAGATTTCTTGTAAGACAAAAAGGAAAATGTATCTCTCGACCAAGAATAGCTCCAATGCTGATGATTTAGCTAAGTACAAGGAATGCTGTAAAATATTAAAAAAAGTAATTCAGGCATCTAAACAAATACACTACGAGAAGAAGATAGCAATGTCAGGGAACAAAATAAAAACAATATGGGATATAGTGAAAGAGGAGACTGGTAGAACCAGAAAGGAACAGGAGCAAATAGCACTAAGGGTAGATGACACATTAGTAACCGATGGGCATAGTGTGGCAAATCTATTTAACAAGTACTTTATATCCGTTACTGATAGAATGGGATTGTCAGGATCAGTAAATAATGCCCTTGAATATCTGAAACTAGCCTTTACAAATAGCTTTAGGGACATGAATATGTCACTCACATCACCAAAAGAAATAACTTCCATAATCAAATCTTTAAAAACAAAGCATTCTAGTGGTTACGATGAAATATCAATAAAGTTAATTAAGGCATGTTCTTGTGAGTTTAGTACAATTTCAAGTTACTTGTGTAACCAGTCAATTATAACTGGGACATTTCCTGACTGGCTGAAATATGCAGATGTTAAGCCTCTATTCAAGAAAGGGGATAAAGAGATGCCATCAAACTACAGACCGATTTCTCTTTTGCCAGCATACTCAAAAATTTTAGAAAAAGTACTCTACAGGCAGCTTCTCAACCATCTGACCACAAATAACATATTATCAAGAACACAGTTTGGATTTCTGAAGGATTCTGATATCGAAAATGCTATTTACACCTACAGTGAAAATGTACTTACTTCATTAAATAACAAGTTACAAGCAGCAGGTATTTTCTGTGATTTGTCAAAGGCGTTCGATTGTGTAAACCACAACATCCTTTTAAATAAATTAGAATTCTATGGTGTCACGGGCAGTGCTGCAAAATGGTTCAAGTCATACCTCGGTAACAGGAAATAAAGGGCGTCAGTGCAAGGGACTAGTGAATTAAGTCATCAGTCATCATCAGAATGGGAAGAAATTACATGTGGTGTCCACAAGGATCCATCTTAGGGCCATTGCTTTTTCTTGTGTACATTAATGATCTCTCATCAGTTACACTGCCAGAAGCAGAGTTCGTTTTGTTTGCAGATGACACAAGTATTGCAATTAATAGTATGTCGAGTGTAGTTCTAGAAAGATCTGCTAATGATATTTTCATGGATATTAATAAATGGTTTAAAGCCAACTCACTGACATTAAACTTCGAAAAGACTCACTATATGCAATTCAGAACCTGTAAGAGCTTTCCACCCAGCATATGCATAAAGTAAGAAGAAGAGCAGATAGAAAGGTTGACAGTCTTAAATTCCTGGGATTACAACTTGATAATAAATTCAGTTGGGAGGAGCACACCACAGAACTGCAGAAACGCCTTAACAAATCTGTATTTGCAATTAGAGTGTTAGCTGACATAGACGACATAAAAGTGAAAAAGCTTGCATACTTTGCCTACTTTCATTCCATAATGTCATATGGTATAATATTTTGGGGTAACTCTTCAAGTCAAACAAAAGTTTTCAGAGTCCAAAAGCGTGTTATACGTATTATTTGTGGAGTAAACACACGGACGTCTTGTAGAAACCTCTTCAAAGAACTGGGTATACTAACTACTGCCTCTCAGTATATTTACTCCTTAATGTAATTTGTCCTAAATAATACATCTCTTTTTCCAACAAACAGCTCAGTTCATACATACAATACCAGGAACAAAAATGATCTACACAAGGACTTAAAAGCACTTACTTGAGTTCAAAAAGGGGTCCACTACTCAGGAACACTCATCTTCAATAATTTGCCAGCAAACGTAAAAAATTTAGTTACAAATAGAGATCAGTTTAAAAGGAGCCTGAAAGACTTACTAGTGGCCAACTCCTTCTACTCCACTGACGAATTTTTTAATAGAAACAAATGATGTGTTGTATATATTTATACTATTAGTATTGTTATTTCAGCTTTAAAAAAAAATAAAAATAAAAAATAAAAGAAGGTGATATGTTCCACATCCACAAGGATCTCCTCAACACGGATCTATGGAACGAAAACTAATCTAATCTAATCTAAAATTCGTAAATAGCCTTTTGCTTTGTGCATTTTACCCATGTTACCTACATAATTTCAAAGAGAGTATTCCACTCAACGCTGTCTAAAGCTTTTGCTAAATCTACAAATGCTATAAATGTAGATTTGCTTTTCCTTAACCTATCTTCTAAGATAAGTTGTAGGGTCAGTATTGCCTTGCATGTTGCTATATTTCCCCACAGTGCAAACTGTTCTCTCCCAAGGTCAGCTTCTGTCAGTTTTACCAGTCTTCGACAAAGAATTCATGTTAGCATTTTGCAACCATGGCTTATGAAACAGGTAGTTTGGTAATAACCACACCTGTCAGCATTTGCTTTCTTTGGAATTGGTGTAGCTACATTCTTCTTGATGTCTGAGGGTATTTCACCTTTCTCATATATCTTGCACTCCAGATGGAAGAGTTTTATAATGGCTGTCTCTCCCAAGACTGTGAGTAGTTCTGATGGAATGCCTTCTACTTCTGGAGCCTTGTTTCAACGTAGGTCTTTCAATGTTCAGTCAAATTCTTTTTGCAGTGTTATATCTCTCATCTCATCATCCACATCATGTTCCATTCCTACAACATTCTCTTCAAGTTCATCTCCCTTGTATAGACCCTCTATATACTCCTTCCACTTTTCAGCTTTCCCTTCTTTGCTTAGGGCTAGTTTTCCATCTGAGTTCTTGATATTCATCCAACTTCTCTCCAAAGGCCTTCTTAATTTTTCAGTAGGTGATACCTATCTTTCCCCTAGTGAAATATGTTACTAAATCCTTACATTTGTATCCAGCCATTCCAGCTTAGGCATTTTTAAAATGTTTGTATTCTCTTTCACAGGCTTCATTTGCTGCATTTTTATATTTTCTCCTTTCATCACTTAAATTCATTATCTACAGTGTTATCCAAGGATTTCTATTAAGCCTCATCTTTTTACCTGTTAGATCTCTGCTGCCTTCATTGTTTCATCTCTCAGAGCCACCAATTTGTCTTCTACTGTATTCCTTTGTGCTGCTCTAGTCAATCATTGGCTAGTGCTTGATCTGCAACTCTCAACAACCTCTGGTTCTTTTGATACATACAGGCCCCATCCCCTTAATTCCCACATTTTTAATTTTCTTTACTTTTAATCTAAAGTTCATACTCAATAAATTGTGGTCAGAGTCCAAATTAGCCCCTGGAGACACTGTACAATTTAATATCTGTTTCCAAAATCTCTTTCTTACCATTATATAAATACAAATATAACACCTGCAAAAATTGTTGCACTAGATACAATGATGTTACTTCCAACCACAGAGAATGAAGTCAATAAAACTGTTCAAAAGCTAAAAAAATAAAAAGTCAGAAGGCTTAGATGATGTACCAATGTGTGTACTGAAACAATGCATAGGGATTATACAAGGCCCATTAACAAATATAATAAATGAATCCTTCACATCAGGGACATTTCCAGAGCAGCTAAAACAGGCAAGAGTTGTACCTTTGCTTAAGAAAGGTAATGCAGAAGACATAGAAAATTACCGGCCCATTTCCCTGCTGTCAGCATTCTCAAAAATAATAGAAGCAATTATGAAAGACAGATTAATGAATTATCTGAATAAATACAATCTTTTAAGCAAATCACAGTTTGGTTTTCGAAGTGGCAAAAATACGGAGTCAGCCATAGTAGAATTCACAAAAGTTGTACTTAATGCTCTTGATAAAGATGAGTGTGTCACAGGCATATTTTTGGATCTTTCTAAGGCTTTTGATACAGTCGGCCACAAGATTCTATTAAATAAATTAGAAGCATTAGGAATAAGAGGGGTAGCTAATGACTGGTTTCGATCATACCTAACAGATAGGGTACAAAGAGTAGAGATAACACATACTTCAAATAGATCTAAACATTTAGTAAAATACTTATCAGAACCAAAACATATTAATATAGGGGTTCCACAAGGTAGCATATTAGGACCAATACTATTCCTGATATACATCAATGACTTTCCCAGTAGTGTTACTCATGGTGAGAAAATTCTCTTCGCTGATGACAGCAATATTATAGTCACTGAGAGAACAAGAGAACTCCTCACCGAGAAAGCAAATGAAACTCTCAAGGAAGTTTACGATTGGTCAATAAGCAACAAATTGACATTAAACATAAAGAAAACTAATGCCATGAACTTCAGTTTGAAGAGGAAAAATGACAATGTTAAATTAAATGTAGATGGCACCTCTATAGACTGTGTAACAAATGCAAAATTTCTAGGAATGAATATTGACTCTCAGCTGAAGTGGTGCGAACACACAAAGGTACTTGCAAACAGAATGTCATCAGCATGTTATGCCCTTAGAATTCTATCATCTGTGTGTAACATTCAGTGTCTTTTAGTTACATATTATTCATATGTACACTCAATTCTTAGCTATGGCATTCTTTTTTGGGGAACAAATCCACAAAATATGAACACAATTTTCAAACTCCAGAAAAGAGCCATAAGAATAATAACCAGAAATAGTAGTCGAGCTCATTGTAAAGATCTGTTCAAAACACTGGGAATTTTAACTGCTCCATGTGAACACATTTACCAGTCAGTTGTACACATCAAAAGTAACATTGGCAATTACTGCACAAACAGCTCTGTCCATGACCATGCAACAAGAGATAGACTCAACTTACATTTACCAAGAAAAAATAAACATAAAACTCAAAACAGCATTTTCTACCAAGGAATAAAACTGTACAATAAATTACCAAAAGAGATTAAAGAAATTTCAAAAATACACTTATTTAAGAAGGCAGCTAAAAAGTACCTGTTATGCAATACATTTTATACATTGAAGGATTACTTAGATAAAGCAGAGTAGGGGTTTGATAAAAAAATGTTATACAAACAAATAATAATAATAATGATGATTATAAAACATCCAATATTCCACATAACACCTTCACTTTATTATTTTTCTTCTTTTTTCCTTTCTAGAGACACTCTCCCCTCAAGCTATGCATAGCACAATACTAACACCTCTTCCTCTTTCTGAGCTCAACATCTCACTCATTATGAAGGGATGCTGACTCAGTTTTTCAGGATAGCAAATGGGAACTTGCAGTACAGAAAATGGCCCAAGGATCACCTGTGTGTGTGTGTGTGTGTGTGTGTGTGTGTGTGTGTGTGTGTGTGTGTATGTAGTGAGTGAAGTGTTATGAAACAATGTGTGTATAGTGTGTGCAGTGACTGATAGTGAAATATGAGTGAATAGTGTGGCATTACATTATTTAATGAGTTATTTGTAAATAAATTATTGTATACCAGGTGTAAAATCTAATGATTGTCTCTAACTAGAAGTCTGTAAACATATGTGTATACGAATTAGCTTATTGTAAATTGGTCTAAACTTGTAAATACTTTGATATGTCCTATATCCTTTTAAAAAGAGATCTACAGATGAATGAAGCTGCTACTACTACTACTACTACTACTACTATAAGAGATCTTCTTGTGTCTCCAGGTCACTTCCATTTATACAACCTTTTTTCATGACTTTTAGCAATGATTAAATTATGCTCTAGGCAAAACTTTACCAAGTAGATTACTCTTTCATTCCTATCCACTACTCTGCATTCACCTACATTTTTTCCTTCTGTTTCTTTTCCCATAGTCGAATTCCAGTCCCCCATCACAGTTAAATTTTCATCTCTCTATCTCAATAATTTCTTTTATCTCATTTCTTCAAAATCTCCATCTGTGGAGCTAAATGAAACATACAAACTTGTACTTCTGTGGTGGGTATTTGGCTTTGTATCTATCTTGGCTGCAATAATGCAATCACTATACTGTTCATAGTAGCTTACCTCCACTAACATTTTCTTATTCATTATCAAACCTACTCCTGCATTACAATAATTTCATTGATCTGACTATAAGTCAAGTTCCCCTACCACCAAACTTCACTAATTTCAACTAAATCTAACTTCAACCTATCCATTTGCCTTTAAAGATTTTCTGACCTTCTTGCACAATAAACGGTTCAATATTCCACACTGATTCACAGAAAGACAGTTTCATTTGTCCTGATGAAGACATCCTCCAGAGTAGTCCCTGCCTTGAGATATCAGTAGATGACTATTTTACCTCCAGAATATTTTACCCAAGAGGATGCCATCATCATTTAACCATACAGTAGAGCTGTATGCCCATAGGAAAAATTACTGCTGTAATTTCCCCTTGCTTACAGCTGTTCACAATACCAGCACAATAAAGCTGCTTTGTTTGTGTTACAAGGCCAGATCAGTCAATCATGCAGACCGTTGAACTTGCAACTACTGAACAGAGTGCCCTCATCTTCAAGAACTGTGGTCTCTCAACAGATGCCACTCCATTGTGGGAGCAGCTGTGGTACAGCTATCTGTATTGCTGTGATGCACAAGCCACCCCACTGATGGCAAGGTCTATGGTTCACTCCACAAGTTGTTTACTCCTTTGTTAGACTTACAAGATGTAATTACAGTTTCATAATTCAATAGATTATGCTACAAGATTAACTTTAAAAGTTTATTGACTTATTAAGTTGATGCTGCTGTACAGGAAATTAGGTAAAATATCTAGTTCACTGTTTTGAATGTTGTTGTTTAAAATTTTACACACAATCTGACCATAACTGAAAAATTAATATCACTTGTACTGTCTGACATTTAGTGAGGACAGGGTGAACCCCCCCCCCCCCTCCCCCACCCCCCAAGGAACCAGGGACTTTTCTGTTGGCGGGGAGGCTTGTGTGCCTCAGCGATACAGATGGCCGTACTGTAGGAGCAACCACAATAGAGGGGTATCTGTTGAGAGGTCAGACAAATGTGTGGTTCCTGAAGAGGGGCAGCAACCTTTTCAGTAGTTGCAGGGGCAACAGTCTGGATGAAGGACTGATCTGGCCTTGTAACAATAACCAAAACGGCCTTGCTGTGCTGGTACTGCAAACGGCTGAAAGCAAGGGGAGTCTACGGCCGTAATTTTTCCCGAGGGCATGCAGCTTTACTGTATGGTTAAATGATGATGGCGTCCTCTTGGGTAAAATACTGCGGAGGTAAAATAGTCCCCCATTCGGATCTCCGGGCGGGGACTGCTCAGGAGGATGTCGTTATCAGGAGAAAGAAAACTGGCATTCTACGGATCGGAGCATGGAATGTCAGATCCCTTAATCGGGCAGATAGGTTGGAAAATTTAAAAAGGGAAATGGATAGGTTAAAGTTAGATATAGTGGGAATTAGTGAAGTTCGGTGCCAAGAGGAACAAGATTCTTGGTTAAATGAATACAGGGTTATAAATACAAAATCAAATAGGGGTAATGTAGAAGTAAGTTTAATAATGAATAAAAAAAATAGGAGTACGGGTAAGCTACTACAAACAGCACAGTGAACACATTCTTGTGACCAAGATAGACATGAAGTCCATGCCTACTACAGTAGTAAAAGTTTATATGCCAACTAGATGATGAAGAAATTGATGAAATATATGATGAGATAAAAGAAATTATTCAGATAGTGAAGGGAGATGAAAATTTAATAGTCGTGGGTGATTGGAATTCGAGAGTAGGAAAAGGGAGAGAAGGAAACATAGTGTGTGAATATGGATTGGGGGTGAGAAATGAAAGAGGGAACTGTCTGGTAGAATTTTGCACAGAGCTTATCTTAATCATAGGTAACACTTGGTTCAAGAATCATAAAAGAAGGTTGTATACATGGAAGAATCCTGGAGATACTAGACAGTATCAGATTATATAATGGTAAGACATAGATTTAGGAACCACATTTTATATTGTAAGACATTTCCAGGGGCAGATGTGGACTCTGACCACAATCTACTGGTAATGAACTGTAGACTGAAGTCAGCCAGCCGAAGTGGCCGTGCGGTTCTAGGTGCTGCAGTCTGGAACCGCGAGACCGCTACGGTCACAGGTACGAATCCTGCCTCAGGCATGGTTGTGTGTGATGTCCTTAGGTTAGTTAGGTTTAACTAGTTCTAAGCTCTAGGGGACTAATGACCTCAGAAGCTGAGTCCCATAATGCTCAGAGCCATTTTTGTAGATTGAAACTGAAGAAACTGCAAAAAGCTGGGAATTTAAGGAGATGGGACCTGGATAAACTGACTAAACTAGAGGTTGTACAGAGTTTCAGGTAGAGCATAAGGCAGCAATTGACAGGAATGGGGTAAAAGAAATACAGTAGAAGAAGAATGGGTAGCTCTGATGGATGAAGTAGTGAAAGCAGCAGAGCATCAAGCAGGTACAAAGATGAGAGCTAGTAGAAATTCTTGGGTAACAGAAAAATATTGAATTTAACTGGTGAAAGGAGAAAATATAAAAACACAGTAAATGAAGCAGGCAAAAGGAATACAAACGTTTCAAAAATAAGATCGACAGGAAGTGCAAAATGGCTAAGCGGGATGTCTAGAGGACAAATGTAAGGATGTAGAGGCTTATCTCACTAGGGGTAAGTGAGATACTGCCTACAGGAAAATTAAATACACCTTTGGAGAAAAGACAACCACCTGTATGAATATCAAGAGCTCAGATGGAAACCCAGTTCTAAGCAAAGAAGGGAAAGCAGGAAGGTGAAAGGAGTATATAGAGGGTCTATACAAGGGCAATGTACTTGAGAACAACATTATGGAAATTTAAGAGGATGTAGATGACGATAAAATGGGAGATACGATTCTGCGGGAAGAGTTTGACAGAGCACTAAAAGACCATAGTCGAAACAAGGCCACAGGAGTAGACAACATTCCATTGGAACTACTGACGACCTTGGGAGAGCCAGTCCTGACAAAACTCTACTGTCTGGTGAGCAAGACGTATGATACAGGTGAAATATCCTCAGACTTCAAGAAGAATATAATAATTCCAATCCCAAAGAAAACAGGTGTTGACAGATGTGAAAATTACCGAACTATCAGTTTAATAAGTCACAGATGCTAAATACTAACGTGAATTCTTTACAGGCGAATGGAAAAACTGGTAGAAGTCAACCTTGGGGAAGATCAGTTTGGATTCTGTAGAAAAGTTGGAACACATGAGGCAACACTGACCCTACGACTTACCTTAGAAAAAAAAAAAAAAAATTAATGAAAGGCAAACCTACATTTCTAACATTTGTTGACATAGAGAAAGCTTTTAACAATGTTGACTGGAATACCCTCTTTCAAATTCTAAAGGTGGCAGGGGTAAAATACAGGGAGCGAAAGGCTATTTACAATGTGTACAGAAACCAAGTGACAGTTATAATATTCGAGTGGCATGAAAGGGAAGCAGCGGTTGGGAAGGGAGTGAGACAGGGTTCAGCCTCTCCCTGATGTTATTCAATCTGTATATTGAGCAAGCAGTAAAGGAAACAAAAGAAAAATTCGAAGTAGGTATTAAAATCCATGGAGAAGAAATAAAAACTTTGAGATTCGCTGATGACCTTGTAATTCTGTCAGAGACAGCAAAGGACTTGGAAGAGCAGTTGAACGGAATGGATAGGGTCTTGAAAGGAGGATATAAGATGAACATCAACAAAAACAAAGCGAGGATAATGGAATGTAGTCGAATTAAAATTGGTGATGCTGTGGGAATTAGATTTGGAAATGAGACACTTAAAGTAGTAAAGGAGTTTTGCTATTTGGGGAGCAAAATAGCTGATGATGGTCGAAGTAGAGAGGATATAAAATATAGACTGGCAATGGCGAGGAAAGCGTTTCTGAAGAAGAGAAATTTGTTAACATCGAGTATAGATTTAAGTATCAGGAAGTCGTTTCTGAAAGTATTTGTATGGGGTGTCGCCATGTATGGAAGTGAAACATGGACAATAAATAGTTTGGACAAGAAGAGAATAGAAGCTTTAGAAATGTGGGGCTACAGAAGAATGCTGAAGATTAGATGGGTAGATCACATAACTAATGAGGAGGTATTGAATAGTTTGGGGAGAAGAGGAGTTTGTGGCACAACTTGACAAGAAGAAGGGACCGGTTGGTAGGACATGTTCTGATGCATCAAGGGATCATATATTTAACATTAGAGGGCAGCGTGGAGGGTAAAAATCGTAGAAGGAGACCAAGAGATGAGTACACTAAGCAGATTCAGAAGGATGTAAGTTGCAGTAAGTACTGGGAGATGAAGATTGCACAGGATAGAGTAGCATGGAGAGCTGCATCAAACCAGTTTCAGGACTGACGACCACAACAAAAACATTGTGAACTTTGATGCTTGGAGCCATACTGCTACCTATCAGTTTTATGTGTTGAAGAGCAGATCATCTGGAGACAGCACTGATTTTGTATAAGTTTTCATACAACTCTTTGCATATGTGGTGAAGACCATTACTCTTAAAAGATAAGTGGCCACACAGTGTTTTATGTATGGGTGGAATACACATGAAATAATCTTAGTTTTGATTCATTGGTAGGAAAATGAAAGATGCAAAATGATGACGCCACTATAAGTTCGTAGTATTGTACCCATATAATAACTTGCTCATATGGTGAGCTTTAAAAATGTCATTTAGCATTATTAGTGCAACATAGTGTTTAGAAATGATGTGTATCAACTAATGTGTTCCCTATCCTAAGTTATTAATTAAAAAATGATTTTGTATAATGGTATGGCAACTGAAAAGTGTAATGGAAAGTGGAGCACAGATGAATTTAATTTAGCTGTAACAGTGCACCTAAATGGGGATCATGGATTAAATGAAAGTGCATGCATATAAAACATGACTGAACTAACAGTTAAGAAGCACACTGAAAACAAAAACAAAAATACAAAATGGGAATATAAATTTTTGTAGGCTCTAGGGAACTGTCTTCAAACAAAGTGGAAAACAGAATGGTTGAGTGTATACTTACATTTGAAGAAATGGTATTTAGTTTGAGCTTGTCAGACTTTAGAAAAGTTGTGTTTACCATTGTAGAAATAAACATACTGCCATATAGTTTCAGTGCAGGAGAGGTCATGGCAGGCAAAAAGTGGGCTAAAGGTGCCAGTGCAAGAAATATCAAATACGAGGAAAAGATTAGACCTCCAACCAAAACCTTAAGGCCTAGCCAAGGAACCTGTGAGATGATGAGCAGGCCATGCAAAAACACCTAACTGAAGCAAAGGAGAAAAAAACTCTAGAATTAAACTTTCACCTCTGAAAAGGAATTGTCTTGGAGTCCCTGCAGGGAAGGCACGAGAGAAACTCAGTACAGGCAGAGCGAGTCGTATGAGAGTATCAAATGGAACAAATGGTCAGATGTATTAAATATAAATGTGGATTCATGAAAAGTGAGGGGGGGGGGGGGGGGGGAGAAAGAGAGAGAGAGAGAGAGAGAGAGAGAGAGAGAGAGAGAGAGAGAGAGATGAATTAAGAGTTACGCTATGATGTCTTCAAATAATGATGTAATAAATAAAATATGGAATGTTCCTTTAAAATTAAACAGGAAACTATCTCTAAGCTCAGAGACATAGTTCACAACAGTGGTACAATTTACGCACCAACTGGTACAAATGAAGAAACCAGATTCATAAATTGTACCGCTTGCAGATGTTAACAAAATTTATAAATTTTAATAAATTTCCATTTATTAAAAGATATATCAAAAACAATTCCTATTATTGAGGATGGCATTGCTTAAATAATTTTCTGAGTTACTCCTAGGCTATAATAAATAAAATATTAAAATTGTACAATTTAGGCAACTCTCCCCTACTTTCCCAAGCAGACAGGAAAGAATGGCCAATGACAGAAACAAGGCATCTTATCTCTGCTCAGTCTGCCAATGGCCTTGCAGCCATCAACATGTGAACAAAGCTGTAAGAGATTTGGAGAGTGGTCCTCCTATCTGGTGGTTGTAGTGGCCTTAACAGACAGTCGTAGGATGCCACATAAATAACTGTAATATAGTACCTCAATAAATGAACTTGTACCCTTTCTCAAAGCACACTGCCTTGCACCACCAGAACACTATAGCTATATTGTGTGATCTAAAGGAGAGTGTGAGCTCATGATGTGAACTACTACATTACAGTTCTGATCACTACTCAAATCTACACAATATGGTCAGTAGTTAAAATGAATGTTATGTAAGCAACACTGGTAACCCGGATAAATTTCTATAAACTGGAGTGTTAGGGAAATATCAGTCAGTGGATGTTTTATAACAAGTATGTTCAAAGAAATGGCAAAAGCATCTGCGATATTATAATATTTTTCTGGCTAGGATGATCGACAATATCTTATAAAGACAACATTGCTCATAGAATGTGTGTTCCACAAATCTATCAAATTGATGTAATTAAAATTACAGAAGCCCCCCCCCCCTCTCCATTACCTCAATCCACTGTGGACTTCACTGATGTGATGCGTGGTGGTTTGTGTACATTAAATACACTGACAGTCCTTCCATAGCTGTAGTCACACCTGTGGGGTCTCTGGGGATTGGTCAGACTAACATGTGGTTCTTGAAGGGTAGCAGCCTCTCCAGCAGTTAAAGGCGCAACACTGCTTGTCACAGTGGTAAGTAGTGAAAAGCTACAGCCCTTATACAGGATGTTTCAGAAAGGATTTTACAACTTTGAAAATTTATATAAATTAATTCATAATACCTACAGAGGTGATTGTAGTGTAAATTTGTAGGGAAATACATCAAGTTTTGTCTCACATAGTTTGCTAGTGCAGAATCACACTGTAAGGAGCACTAGTGGCAGTTGTGTGAAAGGTGGCTGCCTTCACTAAACCCGAGCTTGCTAGCTGTGTGTTTTGATTTGAAGAATCAAAGTTGGTGACAACAGTTCAGTGTAATTTCCATACCAAGTACACTAACGATCCTTCTAGTAGAACTCCAATAAGTGAGTGGCATAAATGGTTTGTAGAAACAGGGTGCTCGATAATACATGGTAAATCCTTAGGTCATTCAAACACATCTGACGACATCATTGAGTGAGTGAGACAATGTTTTCTCAACAGCCCTATGAAATTGATATATCATGCATCTCGTGAACATAAAGTCTCACATGTAACTGCTTGCATTGAGAAACCATTTGCATTTGAAACCGTATAGATTGATGATTGTACAAGCAATAAAAGACACTGAAAATTGCTTGCAGGAACTTGTGTGTGGACATGTGAAATTGATTACATGAGGATAACCATTTCACTTAAGTGTTAAGGTTAACACACTTAACTGTAGAATATGGGACAGTGAGGATACACATCAAACATTGCAACATGTTTGTGATAGCCCTAAACTGAACATTTTTTGTGCATTAAACAAGAACAGAGAGTATGGCCTCTTTTAGTTTAAAGTAAAAAGAAATTGATGTCTTTCCCTGCAAAATAACACTAAAATCAGGTCTACATTGTCTTTCAATAAATTTATATGAATTTTTAAAGTTGTAAAGTCCTTTTTGAAACACCTGTATTTCTGGAACACTTGCAGCTCTATAGTATGGATTAATGATAACTACAACCCCTTGTGAAAAATATTTCAGAGTTAAATAGTTCCCCATTTGGATATCTGGGTACAGATTACTCAAAAAGATATCATTCTCTACAGACTGGAGTGTAGATTATTAGATCCCTTAATCAGGTATGTAGTAAAGATCAAAGCCAGTACCAAACTACATTAGTATAAGTTTATATGCAGGCTAGTTCTGCTGATGGTGAAGATATGGGGAGAATATATAAAGAGGTAAAATATGTTATTCAGTATCATAAGGGATACAAAACTGAATAATAAGGAACTGGAATTTGGTAGCAGAAAAAGGAAGATGAGGAAAAACAGTAAGAGAAAATAGATCGGAGGAAAGGAGTAAAAGGGAAGTAATGTGACTGAATTTTGCACACTGGGTGATTTTTATCACTGGTTCAAGAATCATCAGTAAAGTTTGTACACATGGAAGAGACTTGGAAACAGTACAGTTCTGCTAGATTATATAGTACAACATATCAAACTGCAAATTTTTTTCCAGGGTAAATGTGATCTATGACTATAATTTATTGACTATGAACTGAACATGCAAAAGGAATAAAATAGTAGATAAATAGTTAATTTTGACAGATGAAAAAGTGAAGACAGCCAAGGAAAAAGTAGGCAAGAGACAATTCATGGTAGAACTCAGCGGTTAACTCGAAGATAGTATTGAATTTCAGTATTGAAATGAGAAAATATAAAAATTAATCTCAGAGAAGAGGCGTGTGTATGTGTGTGTGTGTGTGTGTGTGTGTGTGTGTGTGTGTGTGTGTGTGTGTGTGTGTGTGTGTGTGTGTGTTTATGAGATTGACATTGACAGAAAGTGGAAAGTTTCACAGCAAATAAATGTAAAACTGTAAAGGAAAACCATCTATATCTACACCTACGTCTAGATCTATACTCTGCAAACCACCATGAGAGCGTGGCATAGAGTATGTCCCATTGTACAAATTATTAGGGTTTCTTAATGTTCCATTCATGTATGGAGTGTGGGAAGGATGATTGTTTGAATGTCTCTGTGCATGCAGTAATTATTCTAATCTTATCCTCACAATCCCTAAGTGAACAAGATATAGGGGGTTGTACTATAGCCCTAGAGTAATAATTTAAAGCTGGTTCTTGATACCTTTTTAACAGACATTCTCAGTATAGTTTACATCTGTCTTCAAGAGTCTTCCAGCTCTGTTTCTTCAGCATCTGTCACATTCTCCCACAAATTAAACAAACTTGTGTCCATTTGTGCTGCCCTTCTCTGTATATGTTCAATATCTGCTGGCAGTCCTATCTGGTAGGGGTCCCACACATTTGAGCAAAATTCTAGGATGAGTTGTATGAGTGATTTGTAAGCAACTTCTTTAGTAGTCTAATTGCACTTCCCCAGTATTCTACCAACCATCCAAAGTCTATGACCTGCTTTACCCATAACTGAACCTCTGTGATGATTCCATTTCATATCCTTACAGACTGTTACACCCAAGAATTTTATGAGTTGGCCAATTCCAACAGTGATTTGTTGATATTATGGTCAGAGGATACTACATTTTTTCACATTGTGAAGTACATAATTTTATGTTTCTGAACATTTCGAGCAAGCTGCCAATCTCTACACCATGTTGAAATCTTACAAGATCTGACTGAATATTTATACAGCTTCTCTCAGATAGTACTACATTATAGGTGATTGCATCATCTGAAAGAAACCTGATTTTACTATTAACATTGTCTGTAAGGTCATTAATATACAACATGAATGGCAAAGGGACCAACATACTACCCTGGAGAACACTCAGTTACTTCTACATCTGATGATGTCTTTCCATCCAAGATAACATGTTGTGTCTTCCCTACCAAAAAGTCTTCAATTGAGTCACAAACTTCCCTTGATACCCATATGATCATACTTTTGTCAATGAGCGTAGGTGTGGTCCTGAGTCAAATGCTTTTCAGAAATAAAAAAACACTGTTTCTACCTGGTTCCCTTGATACAAGCCTTTCAGTATGTCATGTGAGAAAAAACATCTCACTTAATGTCGATTTACTGATACTTGTATCACCATATAAGTACAGCTTCTTTTTCCTTACCTCCTTCTTAAGGTAGCTTACATTGTACTGATATACAACTTCCCACACCCTAGAAGCTCTGATGTATGGTTGCCAATACTGATACAGAGGATACTTCAACCTCCTCTTTGACTGAAAATCGTGCATAAACAATTGTATAAGATTCAGTTTATGCGAAAACTTGCAGATATGCAATGTTCTGCAAACCTGTGCAGCTCATAATGGAAATTTAATTGACTGGCTGAAAGATTTGTTAAGGCCTAGCCATCTTCCTTAGCTATACATTTAAGGCAGTTCAAAGGCAACCTAACTGCTTGCAGATCAAACACACCATCCTTCGCAAAGCTCTGAACATACCTGGGCACCTAATTTATCAATGTACATGTCCTCACTGAGGCACACCAAGGCATGAACGTGCTTCCCTTCCCTAGTGTGAAAATCTTCCTCGGTGATTGGCATTCCACAAGAATGATGTTTTCGAAAACCATGCTGGTTGGCACTGAGGAGGTCATTCTGTTCAAGGTACTTCATTGTGTTCGATCTCAGGATATTTTCTAAGATTCTACAACAAGTCATTGTCAGGGATATTGGATAGTAGTTAAGTGGATCACTTCTACTACCTTTCTTGTAGAGTGTGACCCGTGCCTTTTCTGGGTACAGTCTTTTGTTCAAGGTATCTACAGTAGATTATAGTGAAAAGAGGGCCTAACCCAGCCACAAATTCAGTATAGAATCTGACAGGGATAGCATCGGGGCCTGGAGCTTTGTTCAGTTCTAACAATTTCAGCTGTTTCTCAACTCTACTAACACTAATAATTATTTTATTCATCTTTTCAATAGTTCAAGGATTAAATTGGGGCAATTAACTTGGGATTTCCTTTGTAAAGCAACATTAAAAATGGAGTTGAGCATTTCAGCTTTTGCCTTGGTACACTCTATTTCTTTTCCTGTCTCAATCTCTAGGGACTGGACACTAATTTTGGTGCCACCAACAGTCTTTAGATATGACCAGAATTTCTTAGGATTTTGTGAAATGTCATTTGACAATATTCTGCTACAGTAGTCATTGTGCAGGCATCAAGCATTGCTCTCTTGCCAGCCAAATGTGCTTCATTCAGCATTTCTTTATCTATAGCACTACACTTTGTTTCACACCTTTTACGCAGTAATCTCGGTTTCTTTAGAGATTTCTTCTAAAGAAACAGAGTTTACATGATTTTGCAGAAGAGAAATGGCTGTATGAATATGAAGAGCTCCAATGGCTAACTGCTGTTAAACAAAGAATAAAAAACTGAAATGTGGAAGGAAGAAACAGAGGGCCTGTGTGAAGGAAAGAAACTTGAAAACAATCTTTTGGAAAAGGAAGTAGATGAAAATGAGATGGGGTGTAAGATAATTTGATCATGATTTGATAGAGCACTGAAAGATGCAAGTCAAAACAAGGCACACTGAGTAGATGACACTCCCTGAGAATTATTGAGATGACTGATAGAACCAGTCATGACAACACTATTCAACATGGTATGCCAGATATGAGACAGGCAAAATTTCTTCAGAGTTCAAAAATACTCTAAGAATAACTCATTCAAAGAAAGCAGGCGCTGACAGGCTTAAATGTTACCAAATTAGCAGTTTAATAAATCTATTCCAGAACACCAACATGACTGATTTGTAGAAAAATGAAAGTACATATAGAAATTGAGCCTTGGGAAGATCAGCATTCATTCTGTTGAAATGTAGGAACACATATGGCAGTAGTGACCCTGTGACATATCTTAGAAGATAATTTGGAAAAAAGGCAAAACATCAAGGGCCCCAATACAACTTTACTAGTTGTAGATCAGATGACAGCAAAACAGATGCGCTTCTGGCTTACAGCAAACTGCCTTCCTCACTTCATAGTATTGGTGAAATGTTTGTTCTGGCTTCAACTAGACTTTGTCTTCCTCTTGTAAAGACTCATATAATGGAACATCAGAAAAGAAAATCTGACAGCGTAGAGTCAGTAGCTATTAATGGTAATATGCCATATGAACATTGTTCACAAAATTCCTTGGAGTCCTTCTGGATAATTTCTTAAAGTAGTCATGACATAGATAAAGTCATCAAGAAGCTCACAGTTTAGTGTTTTTCATTTAGAAATATCTCTCGTGGGTTCCACAATAACAGTACAAAAAACAAAAATACATTTCATGTAGGCTTTGTCTTCTCATGTAGATTTCATAGCAGAGTTACATATTCTTTTGCAAAAATTTTCTTCACGTTATGGTCCAGCAACAGCAATAAACTGAGTATCCTTGCCAAATAAAAACATTAAGAAACATACTATATTAGCCACTCATTCAAATAACAAAGATTCTAAGGTTGAAAATCTGTCATAGCTGTGTGGCACATAACAATGATCACTGTAATTCTACTTGAAGTACTTTTTTGTACTTAGGGTGAGTCAGGGGGAAGGTACATGCTGTGAGGGGTTGTATGAACATATGTCCTGTTCTTAAGTTTCTGAGGAAACTAATGAAAGCAACTGGAAATAGGTCATGTGCAGGTGATAATAAGTGAACCATTGTGATCTAATGCTATGTTCAGATGTGTACTTCTCCTCTGAAAAGAAGTTCATAAAGTCCAACATCAACTGAAATGTATTTTGCAGCTCCTGTAGCCAGCTGCTCTATTGTTGATCTGAGCATGTGCATGTAAAATATGAACAAGGAGTTCCTTCTTTGTGCCCACTCTATTTAAATGATCAGTAAAGACAGCATTAGATAGCTTAATTGCATTCTGGTTGTGTTTACATGTGAGTGCTGGTGAAGAAAGATATGAGTCTGCTTCCCAATATTTTCTAACAGCTGTATGTCAGATAAGGCTGAGATAAGGGCATAAATTCATTTGAAGCTATTCATTTAGAATCACCAATACTATCATTCCACAAAGCATGTACATTTCCTCAAGCCTCTGTGGTTGCAGATAATTATTTTCTTTGAGATATATAAACACAATCAGGTAAATATTAAGTTACCTTTAGGGGATAAAAAGCCGGTAGTTACATATAACTGTGGAAGCAGTACCTTTTTTCAAATTCATAACATTTCTGCTTATCTACTAGGCTATGTCTACCTGGTACAACCACCGATAGTACTGACTGTTACAGCTACTGTTTGACCAAAATGTTGATGGATTAATATCATGTGGCACCATTGCCAAAAAATACTTTATTGCAGGTGAACCAAATATTACCTCTGATAGTAAACAACAAAATCAGTTTTGAACACTCAGTCAGGATCAATATAAATGATCAAGAACCACCAACAAAAAGTGTGTCATGGCATCATGTAGTAATTGGTAGAGCATTATGGAGATGCTCAACAAATGCAGTGTCACTTGCTGCAAGAGAGGCATTGTTCATTCCTGAGAGATTTGTTGTTGAAATTCTAAAAGTACATACACTCCATGAATAGATGTCCCACAAAATGATTATCAAAAAATAATCAGACATGTCAGAGCTCCTAAGAGCTTGCTGGCAGTGATTATAAATGTGTGCCATTTGTGAGTGGAACAGGAAAGTGGGTTCTACATCTACATCTACATCTACATCCATGCTCCGCAAGCCACCTGACGGTGTGTGGCGGAGGGTACCCTGAGTACCTCTATCGGTTCTCCCTTCTATTCCAGTCTCGTATTGTTTGTGGAAAGAAGGATTGTCGGTATGCTTCTGTGTGGCATCATTTATGTAGATTTAGATTTATGAGATATACTTCAGTAGCCACTGTTTAAACTATGATCAGTGAATGATGAAGAAATACACATATTAATGAGTTTAATGTATTGCCTGTTGCCTTCTGTTGGAGGATCTTCGGCTGACATTCATTTAATGGTTTTCCTGACATTTCACTAGTGAAAGTGGCTGTCACTGTGAAAGGTTCACACTCTCTTTCCAGTGGCAGACTGGAGTCCAGCTGATGTCTGAGGGTTTTTCCCTGGTCATTAAACACCACTGCAGTTCTCCCCTTTCTATATTTAGTGGTTATTTCCTGCAGCACAAGAGTCTAAGATTCTTTTACCTTGAGGCTTTCTCCCTTTTTGCTGAAACTATTGCCATGTTTGTGATCTTCTATGGCTTCCCTGAACAAGTTGGTATGGTGGCTCTTCTCTACAATGAGAACCTCCATGTCAACAAATTTGATTATGCAGATGGTATCACACAGCACGTGCTCTGTCACAGTCGATTTCTGAATCTTTCCCAACCTTCAATACTATTTGTGTTCAGTGGTTTTAGTACAGACACAATGTCTAGTCATTCCAACATTAACTATGTACACTGCAATGGTCCCTTTTTCCCTTTGCTGATGTGAGACACTTTGATCTCTTAATCTGTTTGTAACTGGTATTTCCACCATTTTTGCACAATGTCTACCATCCAGGGTATGTTTTGCAAAAGCTTGTATCAGAAATTTTCTCTTTTGACATGTTACTTCACTGAGTGTTAGGTTTTGTGACATTTCATATGCAACTAGTCGAGTACCCATTGCTCCTCAGAATGACTTCCAGGTGTTGCACCTCATGTCTGAGCCATTGCAGCCCACATATTCACCACGTGCATATGGCAAACATTTTAATCATTCCTCTTTTCTAGCTCAGGTGATTATCTGACAGTTTGTGGAGGTTGGACTCCAAATTCCCATATTGCAGCAAACAACCAGGATGATCATTAAACAAATGTCAGCCAAAGAAAATCATACAGAAGCCAACAGGCAGTATGTCAAGTGGCCACAAGACCCACAACATTTTTATATTAACAAGAGTATTAACATAACTGTGTTGGTGAAAAGAGTGCTGCTGTGATGATGAGATTTCTAATAGTAGTATCTTGTACTGACATGACACTTCAGCTACATTTGTAATTAATCCATTACTGAGGCATAATTTCTAACTGATTTGTGTAAGTAATATTGCCATTCATGTAAGCAGTGGAGATAAGAAAGCCATTTGTAATTACAGTCCCATATTAATCTTTCTAGATATCTACAAAAGCTTAAGAAAGTGACTATGGAGAGCAGTTAGGTCTGTTGTGCAGACTTTTCTTAAATTGCTGTTTGATAGTATCAATGGAGGTCATATAGTTTAGCCAATGTCCAATGCTTGATTATTTCCTACAATAAAGTTCCAAAGGGTACTCTAATTCAAGATGCAACAGCCATAGACATCTACATTCTAGACCTAGCTACAAAAGTAAATTAGATTTAAATTATATTAACTCCTTTCCATGAAGTAGTTACCCTAATTATGCCAGTTATTTGCTGCAGACAATGCACAGAATTATGATGTAACAAATAAAGCCAAGCACCAAAGGCTATTCTCTTGGTTTACTTTGTAATCTTGCTGAAGCACTGCATGCAGTAGCCACGCAGTCTGAGGTGCCTTGCCGCAGTTTGAGTGTGTCCCCCCCCCCTTCTCCGCCCCACCCCTTCCTTCCTCCCCCTCCCAGAGGAGGTTCAAGTCCTCACTCGAGCATGGGTGTGTGTGTGTGTTGTCCTTAGCATAGGTCAGTTTAAGTAAGATTAAGTAGTGTGTAAGCCTGGGGACCTATGATCTCAGCAGTTTGGTCCCATAGAGACTTACCACAAATTTCCAAATTTCCTAGCTGAAGTTTTTCTTTGTATAAATTATATTTAATAAATTAAAATTTTCAAAACATTAGGACCTGAATATCAGTTTTACAGTTCAACCTGGTATTGTTTTCCTGAACCTGAGCAGACAACACAGCTTCTAATTGAGTATCTGCGTTTGATTGTGAATTCACTAGCTACACAGGAGCTGGTTCTTTCTAAGCAAAGTCAAAATTGAATGAGCAACATCAAAAACTGAAGAAATTTGCAATAGAGAGGAGTAAGTATAATAAGAAAATTGTATGTGTCTGTATTTCAAGAAAGCTGGACATATTATCGCAAGCTACCAAAAGCACATGGCCACAGAAGAAGCAGAAGTGACAGCTAACAGCAATAATAATTCGAGTTCCAATTTAAAAGTGACCAACAAACCAAATACATTTCTAGTCACTAGTTTATTCGCTCATGTTAATTTTGATAGTGCAGATTCTTGGATTTTGGACTCTGGCATGACACATTATATTTCACCAAATAAATGGCATTTCACTATATTTGGAAAGTTTCTGATTCCACAATGTGTGCAGATAGCTGCACAAGAAGTTATTTTGCACAGGGGACTGACAGTATTCATATTGAAATATTCATAAACAAAATGTGGACACCTGCTTTGCTTGAAAATGTGGATATAATGTGACTTACGATAACAAAGGTGTTATCATTTGGCAATATAGTAAAATAGTTGCAACAGGAAGACTAGTTGGTTCATTATACATTACAAACATGAGAGTTTGTCCTCCAGATTCACAAGTAATGATTAACTTAGCAACTTCAGAAGAACAACTGCAATGTTGGCATGAGAGGCTCGGTCATCAAGATACAGGTTGTGTACAAGATGTGCTCTCTTGTTTCAGTGTATCAGTTAAGTGCCCTGATACCACATCATTTTGTGATGGATGTGTTCTTGGCAACTACCTCCATTTAGCCATTGTAGAGATCGTCCACAAACTGTTGTTGAGTTTATCAATGCAGACGTTAATGGACCCATGTCTATTGACTCTATAAATGGTTTTCGTTACTCTGTGATCTGACGGTGGAGGAGAGTTTAATTGTAATGTGGTAGCTGCTGTTCTATGGTACCATGGTATTGAGTTTTGTCTTACATGTCCAGACAATCCTGAGCAAAATAGTGTTGCTGAACAAGCAAATCAATACATAATTGAATTAGCTCGCTCAGTGTTAACATTTAGCAAGTTACGTAAACCATTTTGGGCTCATGCATGTAACACAGTCATTCTTCTACTCAATCATACTGTGAATTCAAGTGTTGAAGATAAAACATGATCAACTAATGGTTTTGTTTCAGTCAGTGGTGACATGGCTGTATCCTCGACATCTCAACTGCAGAAATGATTGCACTATCCACCACTGAAGTGGAGATCATTTCTGCAAATGGAGGAGCCAAGGAGTTAGTGTGGCTCATCAGATTGCTGTTGGAGGTATGTGAAAAAAGAAACATGCCCGTATTGTTCATTAACAATGCAAGTGCCATTAAATTAGTGAAAAATGCAGAGTTCCACGAAAGTTTTAAGCACATTGAAGTATGGTATTATTGTGTGTGAACTGGATCAAAATGGGGATATCACCTACAGGAAAATTAAAGAAGCCTTTGGAGAAAAGAGAAGCAGATGCATTAACATCAAGAGCTCAGCTGGAAAACCAGTCCTAAGTGAAGAGGGGAAAGATGAAAGGTGGGAGGAATATAGGAGGCTATATACAAGGTAAATGTACTTGATGGCAATATTATAGAAATGGAAGAGGATGTAGATAAAGATGAGATGGAGAACCAGTTTAGTGTTGAGGAGAAAGTGCCCTGTGATTTCTGGGTAACCTTGACATATCTCAAACTCCAATGTAATCCAGAGAAAACTCAACACCTGTAGCTGGGACTAGCTAAAGAAGTGGAATCAAAATCTGTAAACCTCCTTGAAATACATATTGATTCCAAAGTAATGTGGTTACACCAAATAAATCATGTCTGTAAAAAAAAATATCAAAGGTGTCCAGCCTCATATGGAAATCAGTTGATCTAGTGAGCAATAAATATCCCATGGTGATTTCTTTAGATTTGTTACAGTGGATTGTAATTCTGTGGATAAATTTTTTATATGTGATGAGCAAAACAGGTGTTTAGTTCTTAGTTAATGAAGTAATGAAACAAGAATCTAAGTTACGCAGATGCATCAGCAAATTTATCAGAACTAATGAGAAATGTGTAGGTAGGGCATTAATGGTTGGGGAGCCTGACTTTGCATTAGGGTAGATAACAAGATAAGGACTGAAGGGGTATGATGGAACTAATGGATATGAATGAGTAATGTAATGCTAACTGTATATAGGCAGGCGTGGTTTTGTTGTAGTGACAATCTGCTTGAGCTTGGCAACATTTGGTACTGTTTATATTGCCCAATTCTTCACATTGTAACTGGAAAGTTGATGCACAAAGTTTCATGAAGTACTAATTATATAGTGTTGTATTTCTTGTTTCACATGTTACTGATTTATTTATTTATTTATCTCTTGTTCCGGTGATCCATGTTGTGACACCATCAGAGGATATGGAATGTATCAATTTTTCAAGCTTTTGGCCAGAATTTATGGTAATACATAAAACAAAACAAAACAGTAAACAGTAACTTAGATCTTACTACAAAAAATACATGTTAGAGATAGATAAAGATTACAAAATAATAAGTGTTACAGAGAAATAAATATTGCAAAATATATGTTTACAATAAAAATATTTGGTATTACAAATGCAAATTTGGGCATACATTTGCAATTTACAATACAAGAAATGTTAAACACTGTAGTTCAGGAACTCTTCTATTGTATAAAATGATCCTTGCAATAGGAACTGCCTTAAGGTTTTTTTTAAACAAGAGATCATCATCTAGCAAACACTTAATTCTTGAAGGGAGGGCATTAAAAATCTTACTGCCACTGAAATAGACTCCTTTCTGCACCATACTTAGATTTGGCTGTTCATAGTGGATATTATGTTTCCTTCTAGTATTGTGACAGTGATGTGCACTGTCCTGCTTAAAGATGGATTTTTCTTTCCTTATGAAGCACATCAAAGTGAATATATATTGCACAGTGGATGTAAGTTTTTCAAGCTTCTTAAAAAGATTCCTGCATGTGGCTGTAGGATGGACTCCACACATAATCCTTATGGCTCTTTTTTGTACACACAGTACTTTTTTAGCCAGTGGCTGATTTCCCCAAAATATAATTCCAAATGCCATAAATGCATGAAAGTAACCATAATACGCTGACTTCATGGTTTCCATATTTCTATAAGAAGAAACAATGTGCAATGCTTATGTTGCTGAACTTAGTCTTTTGCATAGCTCCAGGATGTGGTTTGACCAATTCAATTTGCTATCAATATGCAAGCCTAGGTAGTTTGAGGAATCTATGCTGGTTATTGTCTGCTCACCTATTTTTATTACTGTTTCCTCATCTTTGGATGCTGTGTGGAACTGAATGTAGTTTGTTTTACAGTATTTTAAAGAAAGACCATTAATGTTAAACCAGTTCACCGTTTCATGTAAAACCTTATTTGATGTTACCTCAAGCTTATCTACAGAATTATCAATAAGTAGTGTAGTGACATCAGTGAAATGGTGAAACTACAATATTCCGTCCAGAGAGGGAGATCACTCATAAATATAATAAAAAGTAGGGGCCCTGGAATTGAGCCCTGTAGCTATCCACATGTGATGGTACCCCATTCTGATGATAATGGGACACCATCTTGACTATCTACTACAACTTTTTGTTTCCTGTTTGACAGATATGAGTCAAGCCAATTTCCCTGCTGCACCACTTATACAAAGATGTGCAGCTTTTTGTAAAAGAATTTGGTGATTTACACAGTCAAATGCTTTTGTTAGGTCACAAAATATGCCAATCACTTTTAGTTTTTTGTTGATAGATTCCAAGAGTTTGCCAGTAAATGCAAATATTGCATCTTCTGTTGACAAACCTTTCTGAAATCCAAACTGATTTTTGCTGAAGATATTGTGTGCACTGAGATGCTTAACTATCCTGGCATGCATAAAACCATTGAAAAGCTTGCCAGTAGTGATATTGGCCTATAGTGAGCAGTATCCATCTTATCCCACTTCTTATACAGCAGTTTTACAACTGCATACTTAAGCCTCTCAGGAACTATTGCGTGTTAAGTGATGCATAAAAAATGTGGCAGAGGACTTTTCTTACATGGCTGGAGCAGTATTTTAATAATTTGTTAGAAATTTTGTCAATTCCAGCAGAGTTTTTACTTTTCAGGAATTTAATAACTCATTCAATTTCTTGAACAGTGACTGTTTTTACCTTCATGTTTTGTACTGAACCAAGTACTCTAGCTTTCAAAAGATTGATGGCTTGCTTCAAGGACCCTTGTAAACCTATTTTTTCTGTTACTGTTCAAAATTTGTTGTTGAATGTGTCTGCAACTGTTTTTGGATCACTAACAAGATTACCCTCACCTTTCATTTGGGTATTTTCACTAAGAACTGCATCACCCCCCCCCCCCCCCTCACTTTTCCTTCTTTACAAATTTCCAGATAGTTTTTACTTCATTGCTCAAGTTGCCAATTTCTGCCTTCAAGCACATGTTCTTAGCTGCCTGAATAGTCTTATTCATAACTTTATTGTAGATTTTACAGTGTGTAATCCTACTGTTATCATTTGAACTCCTGGCTGCAGCATATAGTTCTCTTCTTGTTTTACAAGAGATTTTGATGCCTTTAGTAATCCAAGGCTTGTTTTTTTCAGATTTGAACAGGTTTTCTCTCACAGATTTTTTTAGGAAATGCTTCTTCAAAAAGGCTTGTAAATTCAGTGATAAATATATTAAATTTTGAATTAACATTAACTGTAGCATATACAGGAGACCAGTCCACAAGCTGTATTTGCTGATTAAAGGTTTCAGTGGTGTGTCTGTTTATAATCCTATATGTTTTCCAAGTGAAATTTTCTTTTCTTTGTACATTCATTTGGTTTAGAATGAGGTACTGCCCTTCATGATCAGAGAGATTATTTATAATATTTGTCATGGTTAAATTATTGCATATATCCTTATCTACAAATACATTTTCTATTAAAGTGCTAGAGCTGGCAGTTACTCTAGTTGGAGTGTCCACCACTGGTACTAAATTGTAACAGTACATTAAATGTTCAAAGTCTGTTTTGTTTCTATTTTCTGTTAAAAGTTCCACGTTGAAGTCACCCAAAACAATGATAGATTTAGTTTTCCTACATAGGTGGAACAGAAGTGATTCAGTTTGTCTTAGAAATACATTTAGATTTCCAGCAGGTGCCCTGTAAACAGCCAGAACAATAACAGTTGCAATACAATGAAGATAAAAGGTTTTACTAATTAACTGATAACTGTACCTCAAAAGTAGTATGAATGCTCCGACAATACTGAATAATGGAAAGACATTTTGGGGTGTTTCATGAGGATTACATTTCCAGGTTTGGTGAACGTAGTAATCCAATTTGAATGATATAATGTTACAATTTGAAGTGGATTCTACAACTAAATTTAATTTGCCTAGTAATAGTTTAATGACATAATACTCATGATTTTGTTCCCTTTGTAATAAGTAAAACATATGCTTGGTCATTTAAAATATGACACTGGACATTTGTAATATTTGCAACAGCTATCGAGTGATATGATGTGATGTTTTATTGCAGGTCTAGCCTTAATAATTATTAGTGTACTAAAGTAAGATGTTTTGTGATACTTGCTGTGTATAATATCGGAGGGAAGCTGCCTCCAAGGACACTGGTGAAATTAGAGGACATGGGACAAACATCTGGACCTGTAACAGGCTTGTACTTGTTTGTAGCTATGTGTAACAGTGAAAAGTGTGTTTGTGACCAATAAGCAACAAATTGACTGGAAGATGGAAAATTTAGTCATCTGTGTTTACACAGACAAAAAACTGTGTTGTTCTAATTCGTTTTCTCTTACTAGGTAATCTCTGGTTTTCAGGAACAAATGTTTGATAAAGAAATTTGGTTTTCTTACATTGAGCTATTTTGTGATTTTGCATTCGAATATGTTTTGACCAGTTTGTATTTCTTTGTATTGTAGATTTATGGCCAATTTTGGCAACCCAAAATAATTTTGAATATGAAAGTGTGATATATTTTGTAAAAGGTTTTTTGCTTATTGTCTATACATTAGATTACATAGTCAGCTGTCTAGCAATATTTGTCTACATAAATCCAGTGTGGGTGACATAAAAAATCACATGGATTTCTTACAGTTGTTCTGTTTTCTCTTCCCCTCAAAATTCTTATTATTATTTTGTACATTCTGAGACATCTTAAATATTTTCATTTATATGATGTGGACAGTACCTAAAAAGTCACAAATATTGGCCCAGGGCTTATTCAACTTATGTTTATCACCTATTACATTCCTGTTGTTGTCAGGAGTAGAATTATCTATTTATTTTGCTAAAAAGCCCAATAATTACAAAATGTCAATAATTTCACATTTTATTATCATTGTTCATATATAAATATATACCAAATAACTTACTTCCTGACAAAGCAGATGAAAAAGCTATAGAAATAAATAAAACATTCTCACAACCAATGAAAAAGATATGATAGCAACTCCTGCGTTCATTGAAATCTGTAGGTGAGTGTCCCTAAGATACTGAAGGAACTGAACTGGAAGACCCTTGAAGATAGACATAAACTATCCTGAGAAAGTTTGTTAACAAAATTTCAAGAACTCACTTTAAATGATGACTCTAGGAATATACTACACTCCCCTACATATCACTAACATAGGGATACAGAGGATAAGATTAGAATAATTTCAGCACACACAAAGGCATTCATACAATCATTCTTCCTTGGCTCCATATGTAATTGGAATGGGAAGAGACCCTCATAACTGGTACAATGGGATATACCCTCTGCCATGCACCTCATGATGGTTTGTAGGGTATAAATATAGATGTAGGGAAGATGTAGAGTAGGTGAAGATATGACAGTAACATCTGCACTCACTGAAATCTGGAACAATTAATGTACTCAATTAGAACATTGTTACTGAAAAACAAACCCGTATTGGTGCAAACTAACCAGTGCTGATCAACTAAAACTATTACTGTCTCTGAAGGCCCATGTTAAAATGAATCTCCATCCACCATCATTTACTCAGAAATGTAAATTTATAAATGTAAACTGTCAAAATCTAGTAAACAACAATTTTTAATTTCAGTTATATTAAACTCCCGCAGAAGAAGAAGCTGTGGCAAAGAATCCGCAGGCAAGATATGAGAGAGGAGGAAGAACAATGAAGCAAAAACACGTCAAAGATCAGGACTTTTTGTCCTAGTAGGTAAAAAGAAAGGTGCTATAGAAAATCAAAACATTAACACAAATATTTTTAATATAAGAATGTTGCAGCAGAGTGTGCAGTATACATCCAGTAAATTAGAACAGATAGAAGTACAAGTAGCTGCTGAGTTACCACATACATATATTATGTCAAAACATGAGCTAAAGGGAAATGAAATTAATGTTTACAGGGTACAGGAATATAAAAAAGTTGCTAGTTTCTGCAGATCTGAACTTAAGGGTGGAGGGGTAGCAGTCTATGTACACAGTAACATAGAAGGTATCATTCCATGGGCCAACAGACAACTACACAGAAATGCTATTTGAAGCTGCAAAATACAAACAACATATAATGGGGAAACGTCTTTGCTATTAGGCCTCTATAGGTCACCAAACAGTCATGTAAATGGATTTCTAAAGGAGATAGAAGTCTTGTTAGGTAAGGGGATGAGGGAATTCTCTTATTTCATTATAGTAGGTGATCTAAATATTAACACATTGCCCACCAGTTTAGCTGAGAGCATTAATGGACTGCTTTCCGGACTTGGGTATGAGCGCCATTGGATTAACAATGAGGGCCAGTGTGCTGGACAGCCTGGATGTAGTTTTTGGGCAGTTCTACACATCTCGCTAGGTGAATACTGGGCTGCTCCCTCTGCTCTGCCTCAGTTACACGATTCACAGACATTTGAAACACGTTCACAATATTTCATGATTTACACTAGATGCAGACAGCTGGGGTACACTGATTCCATCCTGGGGGTATGGGGTGGTGGCAGGAAGGGCATCTGGCTACCCCTTCAAATTCACCTTGCCAAATCCATTGTAACCACACCAATCTGCAAAAACTGCAGGACAAAGGCATAAAAATAATTAATGGAAAATCTCGTATAAAGATGTCAAACAAATACTAACAGAGAGATAGAGGGACTGGCCAGTACTTACTCAGCTCAGTACAGCCGATAGATAACACAAAACAAAACAGAAAATTTACATTCCTAGCTTTCAGAACTTTGTTCCTTCGTCAGGGAGGAGAGAGGGGAAAAAACGGGGAAGAAGAGAAAGTGGATTTAGTTACTCACATCCCAGGTTATGAAGCAGCAGGGAAAGGTAAACAGGGAGGGTAGCAAGGATGGAGGCATGGTTGTCAGAGGGAAGCCAAAGATATTCTACTGTTAAGTACTGTGCCAGATTCAAACCAAAGAGGATGCATACAGAAGTAAAGAGGTATATAGTATAAAGATAAACACAACTATGTAGGATAAAAAGATGCGTGAATGGCTAAAGAGGAGAGGGAAAAAGAAGGAGACTGAAGAGTAAATGGGAGTGAGGTTGTTTAACATAGGTTCAGTCCAGGAGGATGGTGGGATGAAAGGATGCGTTGGAGTGCAAGTTCCCATCTCCACAGTTCCAAGGGACTGGTGTTGGGTGGGAGAAGCCAAATGGCACATACGTTGTAGCAGGCTCCTAGGTCCCTAGAATTATGCTGGATGTCATGCTCTGCTACTGGGTACTGGACATCTCCTAGGCGGACAGTTCATCTGCGCCTGTTCATGCGCTCAGCGAGTTTAGTTGTAGTCATACTGATGTAAAAGGCTATGCAGAGCAGGCATGTCAGCTGATAAATGACATGTGTTGTTTCACATGTGGCCCTGCCTTGAATTGTGTATGTTTTACCAGTAGTGGCGCTGGAGTAGGTGGTTGTGGGGCTGGATGCATGGGGCAGGTTTTGTAGCAGGGTCAGTTTCAGGGGTAGGAACCGCTGGGTAGAGAAGGTGGTCTGGGAACATTGTAGGGTTTGACAAGGATGTTATGGAGGTTAGGGGGGGCAATGAAAGGCAACTCTGGGTGGTGTGGGGAGAATATTGTCAAGGGATGATCTCATTTCAAGGCTTGACTTGAGAAAGTCATATCCCTGACGGAATAATTTGTTGATGTATTTAAGGCCAGGAAATATTGGGTGACAAGGGGGATGCTTCTGTGTGGTCTGGAGGTAGGAACATTGTTGTTGGACGGGGAGGAATGTATTGCTCAGGAGATCTGTTTGTGGAGAGCATGACATCCAGCATAATTCTAGGGACCTAGGAACCTGCTACAACGTACGTGCCATTTGGCTTCTCCCACCCAACACCAGTCCCTCGGAACTGCAGAGATGGGAACTTGCACTCCAACACATCCTTTCATCCTGCCATCCACCTGGACTGAACCTACGTTAAACAACCTCACTCCTATTTACTCTTCAGTCTTCTTCTCTTTCCCTCTCCTCTTTAGCCATTCACGCATCTTTTCATCCTACATAGTTGTATTTATCTTTATACTATATACCTCTTTACTTCTGTATGCATCCTCTTTGGTTTGAAGCTGGCACAATACTTAACAGTAGAATGTCTTTGGCTTCCCTCTGACAACCATGCCTCTATCCTTGCTACCCTTCCTGTTTACCTTTCCCTGTTGCTTCACAACCTGGATTGTGAGTAACTAAATCCACTTTCCCTTCTTCCCCTTTTTTCCCCTCTCTCCTCCCCAATGAAGGAACAAAGTTCTGAAAGCTAGGAATGTAAATTTTCTGTTCTGATTTGTGTTATCTATCGGCTGTACTGAGCTGAGGTAAGTATTGGCCAGGCCCTCTATCTCTCTTTTAGATGATCTAAATATTAACACACTAAAAGACAACTGTTATACAAGGGGCTTTCAAAATCTGATTGAAAGTTATGGACATAGTTTAGCAGTAGACTGCCCCACAAGATGCTGTAAAAATGCAGAAACATTAACAGATCATGTAATCACTTATAAAGCACAGAGTAGGCAAACAGTGCAGGTCATAGATGCAGCCACTGCAGATCACTATGGGGTGTTACTTGAAATATCAGGCAGCATAGAAAGGTCATAAAAAATTGAAAGAGTTTAAACAAACAGAGCAAACAAACACTGGCTACAAAGGTTATTGGAAACCAAAATATTTAACAAAGTATGTTTAAGAGAAAACATACAAAGGATAAGAATTATTCAACAACTTACCAGGCTATTACATAGATGTTGCAAGTCCATTACTTTCAGGAAAATAAATGAGAAGTATAATAAAAATTAAGTCACAATAGAGATAAAAAGGAAAAAGGAAAAGGGAAGAGGTGAGAAGTATGTATGAAAATTGTGGGCCAAGCCCAGCTCAACAAAATAGTGATGCACATAGGTAAAAGAAGAAACCATACAACAAACAAGTAAAAGAAACTAAACTGACATATTATGGATATGAGATACCAACAAAAACAAGACAGCAACCTCAACAAATATAAGACCAAATGTTCTCACATCAGTGAAGAGAGAAAAGGTGTAGGTGTGGAAAACACTAACAACATAGCACTTAAGGTAAATAGGAGGGAACTCAGGGCAGAAAAACCTCAAGGAGCGGGTGCTAAAGATATCTTGAGCTACCTTTACTTTTACCATAATAAAAAATAATCAAGTCACATGCAAAGCTAAAGAAAGTTTTATTTAAACTGATTATACATATATACAAGACAATGCCATCTTATGGCATAAAAAAGTTAAAATTGTGGTTCTCTTCCTTCAATGATGAATTCTATGTGCCTATTCTTCATGGCAAATTGGTTAATTACATCATAAACAGGACAATCAATGTCAGGGTGAGCGTTCAACAGAGCTAAGCCATTAAGTTGATACTCCTTCATTGTCAACCTCAGCCACATCTTTGTACACTGCAGTGTTGAGAAACTTCTTTCTACTGTAGCAATAGATGCAGGTAGACAAGCAAATATTTTGTACAGCATGTGCAGAGTAGGATAGTCTGATGTAGGACAAACAGACAATGCCTGCATAACAGAATCACAATCAATAAGGGTATTTATGCTTCTAAATGTAAACCAGCTTCATATTTGTTGAATAGTTTGTATTTATAACACCATGTATCAAAGGTTCTCTGTACAAGAAAATTGTAGAATGTTTGGAACTTTTCTCGAACAAGTATTGAGCTCTCAAGAATGGCTGTGACTTTTCTCATAGCTATCTACGTGCCAGAAAGAAAAATATAAAACATGATGACACAGACATGTGTGCTACATAGGAAAGTAGAACTATTCAATAAATTGATTCAGTCAACTCAACTGATGAAAGAATCAAACAAATAGTGAGCGGGCTGACTGGCGGGGGTGGCCCCACAAGTGAGGGGAGGGGGGGGGGGTGTCATGACCCCACCCCCCAATGTATGCGCCACTGACTCAGGGATGCACAAAATTTCACAAATACTTTAAACAATCACTGTATTAAAGCTGCATAATAAATCAAAATTATACTTGAAGAAAAAACACAATAAACATTCCTTTTGAGAAAAAATACTTATTCCTGTCCCCAATGACTGAATCAGAAATTGTAAAAATAATGTAAAATAAAAAACACTGGAGGATTATAGGTGGTGTACCTACCAAACCAATTAAATGCTGTTTGCAGTGTATAGTAAGGCAATTAGCCCATCTTATAAACATATCCATAGAAAAAGGAATATTTCCACTGTACCTGAAAAAGAGTAAAGTAATCCCTATATATATAAAGGAGGCTGCAAAAAAGGCCCACATTACAGACCAATAATTATTTCATCTATAATCTCTAAAATAATAGACACCATAATAAAATACATACTGTTAAATTTTAAATATTCTCAACAATGAACAACATGACTTCAGAAAGGACAAATCTACCATAAAAACAATAGCTGAATTCATAATACTTGTAACTGAAGCACTTGATCAACAGAAGTAAGTTTACAGTATATTCATTGATCTATCAAAAGCATTTGACTGTGTATGCCATGACATTTTATTAGAAAAGTTTCATTGTTATGGTATAAGGGGGAAAACAGCAGACATCATTGAATCATTTTTAGCAAATAGAAAGCAATGTGTAGAAATAAAGCAAAAAGGTAACTGTAGTATTACAATTGACTTTTCAAATTTTGAAATTGTGTAGTATGGGTTCCTCAATGATCAATCTTTGGCCCACTATGTTTCATTCTGTATATCAATGATATGTCAAAACAGTACCTGATAGTGTAGCTATGTATACAGATAACACTTCATTTGTTGATACTGGTTCTATAGTGGATGACTTGCAAGAGAAAGCCTTGCTAAATATGAAAAGTTGAAACAATTATTTCAGGGAAAAGAATCTCTTTATAAATGGAAACGAAACAACATAGATGGAGATCCAAGCAAACAAAAACAGATTTTGGACAACATTATTGTCAAGTGTGGAGATTTAGAAATAAAGGAGACAGACAGCTACAAATATCTTATTGTAACAATGGATAGGTAGATGACATACGAGAATCACATACATGACATTTGCAGCAAAATAGGTTCAAGCATATTCCTGACTAGAAAAATGTAAACAGGCACATTCTACAAACAATGTACTATAGACTAGTCCAGTTGTATCTCTCATAAGGTATACTGATTTGGGCAAATGCAGCAAATCTGCATACACAAGGTGTCTAAAGGTTACAAAAGAGAGCCATACGATGCATCGCAAAAGTATCACCTAGACAGTCCTGCAGAAATAAATTCATGAAAAAATTATCTACTTAAAAACTAACTGCATGGCACTGATAAACAGAGAAAATGATGAACATAATACAAGAACAAAAAATGACTATCATATGGAAGGAAATAGGGTAATATTTAACAAAGAATCTATAAATGCTGGGCACACACTGTACAACATTTTGTCACAGTGTATAAAGATGACAAAGTATGTCTCTCTTGAAAAGAAAATCAAAAATCCATCTGACCAACATTTCACCTTACACTGTTAAAGAATATCTTGAAGTAAAAAATTAAATAGTATGTCAATATACATTGCAAAGGGAAACTGTAACAAATTCATAACTGTATACAGAATAACTTCCAACATTTGGGGATCTATGAAATAATATTTTGCATCAAAACATTTATGCTGCTGTCCTTTACTATTCCTCTGTTTTCCTGGAAGTGCTGAGTGGAGACCAAGGAATTACAGACACGTGAACTATAGTATCATTGGTGCTATTTAAAATATACTTTTAATGACATTTTTCTGTAACTTCTATAACATGTAAATAGCAGATACATCTACCAGTCAGACTATCAGTGTAATAGTACATTAATTGGTATATATCGCTGTATTCTCTTAGTATATATAAGCTTTATATAAACATGACATATCTAATCTCATTTTAAGAAATGATCAAAGGACAAATGAAGACTAAAAGAGGCATGTTGAAGTTAATCAGTTCATCAGAAGTTTGGTGGGCAGTGAGTTAAGAAATGAGCAAGGTCTGTGTCCTCCAACAAGAGGATATGTTCTGCAGACAATATGGTACAAATTACATCATAAAGTGTACCACATTTTATCTAAATCTTGCATCTGGGAGATCATTCTGTAATTTAGTGGCAGTTTTAAATGGTTAATAGGACAGTGAATGTGTAATTATTATCATGGAATGAGTTAAACTTCAATAACGATAGTCGTCTATTGTGACAACAGGGTCAGTTCGTGAACTGTGTTATTTCCAAATGATAATTACTGCGTACATCATGTTTGTACCAGCTTGAATGTTAGATCTGAAAGACAGTGTTTGAAGAGCATAATTCCATGGCTGTATTAATTATTTGTTTTCCACATGTGAACAGCTATAACTGTGCGTCTATGTTAGGTTACTGCACTCGAATAATGTTGTACGACATCAACTAAGTGCAGTGTGTCATTCTCTGTTTATCTATGCATAAATTATAATAAATGAGACTTCATATGACCATAAATGTTGGTTTGTTCAGCAATCAATGTGAATTTAAGTGTGTGAAAAATAAAATTGGTGAAGACTACAGTGTTGACAATCGCCTACTTTTAACACCAACTTTCCAGCCATGTTTGATGGATGTGTGGCCACTGAGGCAGCATGTTGACAAACTTCAGTATTCTTTGACATAATATATAATTATTTCATTACTACCTTCATCGAAAAATGATTAGAGCTACAAAATCCAGGTAGGAAGATGCATACAGCTGGATCACATAGGGTGTAAGGGTATCATGTAAGACTGAGAGGTAACTGTAGGTGCAAAGCTTAACTACTAATGCTTCCTGATTCTACAGTTATTGTGCATGACACTTCTCCATAAAAATGTTTAAGGCTAAATGAAAAACAAATGCTGCCTACATAAAAGATTCAAATAACAACAATTTTTTTCATAAATATCTCACACTCTTTTGTTGGGCACACTTCATCAACAAAATATTTCCTTCCACAATGTATGAATTCTTAGAAATTACTTTCTTTAAATGTCTGCAATTATAGCAGATGTTCTTCAAATTATTTGGAGTATAAAAAACTTACTCTCATCTGGTCTCAGAAGCTACGTAATACAAGAAATTAATAATGAAATCTTAAAACCAATATACAATATAATTACATCTGAAAAATTTTGCAGGAACAATATAACAATATAATTAGCTGCTCAATGAGCACTGGCGTTTTCCTACATTTTTAAAATGTCCAAGATAATTTCATTACTGAAGAAAGAAGGTAAACAACTATCAACCAATCTCTCTGCTCTCAGCTGTGCCCAAAATAAAAGAAAAAATGTTTGTACACAAGCAATAACCTTTGTTGAAAGTAACTCTTTATCAATAGCACAACAGTTTGGCTTGTGGAGAAACAAATACATCAGTGAATCGATCTTTTTCCTTATTGATCAGATAGCAAATTCATTTAATGACAAATGCTAAGCTTCTGCACTTTTTATTGACCTTGCAGAAGCATTGGATCTAATCAACCACAATTTGCTCCTATGCAAACTAGCTGCTTGTTGTATAACAGGAGAGTATGGAACAAGTGATTACAGCCATATCAGCTGAACAGAGTTCAGCTGGTAGAAATTACGAAACAGTATGCAAGAACAACTCATTTCGATAGGAGAGTTGTCTGAAAAGTTCGCGGAAGAGAATAGACAAAAAGTACTTATATCACTGAAATTTTTTTCAATGTAGTCTCCTTCTAGATTAATGCACTTGGTCCAATGATTTTTCCAGTGATTTGTTACCTTCTCGAAAACGAGTTTCCTCCAGGCCTGTAAAATAGTTGTCATCTCTGGCTATCATTTCTTTGTTTCAAGTGAATCTTCATTCACCATGAAAAATCTTCAGTTTTGGGAAGAGATGGAAGTCTGATGGAGTCATATTAGGTGAATAAGATGGGTGTGGCAACAATTCATACCTTAATTCATGTAATTTTGCCATGGCGATGGCACGTGTGTGCAGGCGTGCATTGTCTCGATGGAAGATGACTTTATTCCTTGCTAAACCTGGCCTTGTTTTGTGTATCTTTTGTTACAGTTTCTCCAGGAGGTTAGCATAGTTTTTTCCAGTAATTATTTGCCCAGTTGGGAGATAATCTACAAACACAATCGCCTTTGCATCCCAGAACACTGATGCCAAGATCTTTCCCATTGAAGGAATTGTCTTTGCTTTCTTTGGTGGCAGAGAATCAGCATGTTTCCACTGCTTTGTCTGTTTTTTTGTCTCTGAGGTATAGTAGCGCACACAAGTTTTATCTGTGGTCAGAAACTGACCCATAAAATCTTGTTCGTTTCTCCTAAAATGGGCCAAACATTGTTCCAATATGTCCATTATTCTGCGTTTTTGATCCACCATTAAGAGTCATGGCTCCCATCTTACAGATAATTTTTTCATTTCTAATTCTTCAGTTAAAATGTGATATACACTTTCGAATGACATCTGACATGCATGAGTAATTTCATGCACTTTCAGTTGGTGATCCTCCATGGCCATTTTGTGCACTTTTGCAATGATTTCTAGAGTAGTGACACATCTTGGCCAACCGTTGTGGAGATCATCATCTAAGCTCTCCTGACCAAATTTAAATTTGTTTACCTGGCAACAACTGAATATGAAGGAGCAGAGTCCCGCATTGTATTCTGGAAATTGGCATGAATGTCCTTTGCTTTCATACCTTTCTTTAACAAAGAACTTAAATGACTGCTCAAATCTCAATTTCTTCCATCTATGCAAATCACTGTTTGGGAACAAGAGAGCCACATCACCGCCACAGCTTTCTTCCAAGAGCACTGATGTGGCACGTGTTTACAGGCAACAGTCAAATGAATACCAGGTAAACAACTTCTCGCATAGTGCTGACCTCTCGTGGTGATTCTAAGAATTTTTCAAACCACCCTCGTACAACATCAGTCCATTACAAAGTTCCCATTGTGTAGCCCTAGGCTCACTCTTCTTCATTCTTCTTAAAAATTAAATCCCACAAAACCTATCATCAATAGCATCTCTTTCATTCACAGATGATACAAACATCCTCTCTCATAACATTTCTCCACAACTGATCATGGTTGACTTAGCAGACTGTGTGGAAGGTTCTGGTACTGGCTCTATGGTATTAGCTTCTTGCTTACTTCTGAGAAAATTATTCATGTGGTTTAATGACCATCAAAGAACCATACAACATTTACAGAATGAATAGTCATTGCAAATACAGTTCTTTCAACAGTGAGTGTATTCCTTGGAGTGTTTATAGATTATACACTGTTATAGAATATACATGCAGAGAAAAGCTGGTGAGCAAATTGAGCAGTTTGTGATATGCATTTGGAGTAGTTAGTCATGGGTACGACCTTTAACCACTATAAGAATTGTAAACTTTGATCTTGTGAATTCTATAAGCCCTAATTCCTTTTAGCATTCCTGTCTGCCAATCAGTACAAATAAAAAAAAATATTTCTAATTAAAAACAACTTGTGAAGACTGAAATAAAATCGCCATCCCATGCAACTACTAAGCCAGTTTTCGGTGTGGGAATATTTCTGTCCCATGTATGTACATCTAAGTCACTACTTTTTTTGAAAATAAAAGTCCCTATTTACTTTAAACTAATAACTATGTGCATGATCATTACACTCTAAACAGAGGTAACATTATCTGTCAAGCCAGAGACTCAGTAAACACTATGACAGTGTGAGGCACATAGGTAGCACACATTCAATAAATTGCCTAGCTTAGCAGAAAATAACATGTCTGCAAAAACATTACAAGTACATTGTTAAAGCCTTATTTTTGTTGGGTCGATGAATTTATAGAGACTGTGGCAATGCAATTAGTTGAAGACAAAGACTGAAAATGAAAGTGTAGAATATCTCTGTCATTGAATTCATACTTCTTTGTGTCACTGTTTTTCTTGCCAGTGCAGCTTATGTTTCCATGTAACATTGATCTTCATTGTCTGTTTTATGTATTCTTCCTCTAAAATAATAAGGATTGTATAACTAATATTGTTTGTGCTTTATTGTGGATCAACTTTCCCAGACGTGATGGCACTGATAAAGCCAATGATAAACGATAAACATTTCAAACATGAGCATACAGTCACGCATGCCACCTTGTCAGTACAGTTATTTGGTAGTTTGGAGGAAGTGTCCGCTGATGTACTGTTGGCAACAAATTTTGGATAAGTGCCAGGCACTTAGTTTGCAGCTCATCAACAGTTTGCCACTAAGCTGCTTTGTGTCTTCTGCAACACAAGGAAAATTCAGCATGATGTTCCAGCTTCTGGGACTTTCATGTGACATCTTTGGTACACCTACAATTCATCCTGATCTTAAATGCTTTAGACTCACATCCTGCATAATTTGCTATCAATGCACAAATATGTGCACCTTGAGGACACTGTTCCCCAGTGAGGGCTTAAACTGACAGAACTTCAAATCCAACAAGTTTTGACAAGTAAAGTTGTTGGCACAAATCACCTTCTTCATTCTGATATCATCTTTGACCCTGGTGACAAAATCAGAAATCTTGAAGGAAATGTTGAAACAGGTGTAGTTTAACCAGTTATCTTTTGCAGTAAAAAGTGCTGTGGTTTCATGTAACAGAACCAATTTAGATGCTCAGTTATTTATTGATGAGTAGATATATGTTATTACATGATAACTCAAATGAGGTACCACAAACAGAATAGACAGTTGTAAATACTGTTATGGTGGACACTGCTACAGCGGAGCAACTTTCACTAGTAGAATAAGTACACTAATCACAGAGCAGTGTAAAAGCTCTGGAATAACAATACGAGCAACATCAGTGTGTCCCAGCAACCCTCAGCCTGCCATATGACTGCAGCATTCGGTATGATGTCAGCTATGCTTAAGTCACTGAGGGTATCCTTGCCATTTTGGCCAGCTGCCTAGAAAATGCTCCCCTTTGTGTAACTACTGATTAGAGGGCGTATAATCTGTTCCTATAATGCAGAATGCCTACACTCCACCACAACAGCAACTAAAGGCTCTTCCATTTCACATGACATGGTGCCAGCTCATCACAATTCATCTCAAGATGGAAAATTGGTTCCTACTATCAGAAATGTGGCTCTCTCTGGCATATCAGACACAACAATCCATGAATCACAATGTTGGTACATCATGTTACTTATAACTCCACATTCTTTTCTGAAACTATTTAACTGACTAAGGATCAGATGTCAGTATTCTACCACAAAAATGTGAAGATCAGTCTGGTTTTATTTCGTGGCTCATAGCTGTGGTGCTCTAAGGTAAATACTTTTGGACAACACAGCAAGATGGTGAGCCTGGGTTTTACAAAGAAATTGCAGTGGACCTTCCTGATAACCAATGACACCGAACCTATTTTTAGGGTGAATTTTCTAAACCATTTTCACATTGATGTGTTCATGTGGGTCTCAACTCCATATAAATGGTGAGACAATATACAGATGTACAATCTGTTGAAGCATTCCTCAAGAACTGAAAAGCCCCAGTGTTTGGGTGTGGGATTATGCTTTCGATTCACTTGTGAAAACAGAAGCATCACTGAAAGGCAAACTTCTTACCACAGTGAACATTACAAGCAAGTTACTTGGAAAAGTGATGGCATAGCAGAAAGTGACAACATGCACAGTTAAGTACAATGAAGTGTTCTGCACTCGAAGTGGTGCTCACACTTCTGCTGTAAGGAAGATTCAGTCTAAACTACAGAAGTTAAAAAGGTGGATTCAATCCCTTGTTAGCTTTCGATGACACCGAACAGGTGCTGCACCTCTCACCAATGTGCTAGATAACACCTGCCTTCACATTCCTGCTATGCTGGGACTGTTCATCACTTTTCAGACACTGAATTATACCAAATGAAAGAAAAGAAAGAAAGAGAAGAGGATTATTTAACGTTTAAATACCCTTTGGGTGTCACCCCTTATTTTAGTTCAGATGAAAGATGGTTGCTGGCACCCTTGTGAGCTTGTCATGCTTGGAACATGTAGACATCTCTGGACTGTTACCCTACTCCAGACCAACAACATGACTGCCCACCTCGAAGTGTACCCTTCTTATTACAACACGCAGCTTTACTGTATGATTAAATAATGATGGCGTCCTCTTGGGTAAAATATTGCGGAGGTAAAATAGTCCCCCATTCGGATCTCCAGGCGGGGACTACTCAAGAGGATGTCATTACCAGGAGAAAGAAAACGCATTCTACGGATCGGAGCGTGGAATGTCAGATACCTTAATCGGGCAGGTAGGTTAAAAAATTTAAAAAGGGAAATGGATAGGTTAAAGTTAGATATAGTGGGAATCAGTGAAGTTCAATGGCAGGAGGAACAAGACTTCTGGTCAGGTGAATACAGGGTTATAAACACAAAATCAAATAGGGGTAATGCAGGAGTAGGTTTAATAATGAATGGAAAAATAGGAAAGTGGGTAAGCTACTATGCATTATTGTGGCCAAGATAGATACGAAGCCCACACCTACTACTGTAGTACAAGTTTATATGCCAACTAGCTCTGCAGATGACGAAGAAATTGAAGAAATGTACGGTGAAATAAAAGAAATTATTCAGGTAGTAAAGGGTGACAAAAATCTAATAGTCGTGGGTGACTGAAATTCGATAGTAGGAAAACAGAGAAGGAAACATAGTGTTTGAGTATGGATTGGGGGCCAGAACTGAAAGAGGAAGCCGCCTGGTATACTTTTGCACAAAGCACAACTTAATCATAGGTAACACTTGGTTCAAGAATCATAAAAGAAGGCTGTATACGTGGAAGAAGCCTGGAGATACTGACAGGTTTCAAATAGATTATATAATGCTAAGACAGAGATTTAGGAACCAGGTTTTAAATTGTAAGACATTTCCAGGGGCAGATGTGGACTCTGACCACAATCTATTGGTTATGACCTGTAGATTAAAACTGAAGAAACTGCAAAAAGGTGGGAATTTAAGGAGATGGGACCTGGATAAACTGAAAGAACCAGAGGTTGTACAGAGTTTCAGCGAGAGCATAAGGGAACAATTGACAGGAATGGGGGAAAGAAATACAGTAGAAGAAGAATGGGTAGCTTTGAGAGATGAAGTAGTGAAGGCAGCAGAGGACCTAGAAGGTAAAAAGACGAAGGCTAGTAGAAATCCTTGGGTAACAGAAGAAATATTGAATTTAACTGATGAAAGGAGAGAATATAAAAATGCAGTAAATGAAGCAGGCAAAAAGGAATACAAACGTCTCAAAAACGAGATCGACAGGAAGGGCAAAATGGCTAAGCAGGGATAGCTAGAGGACAAATGTAAGGATGTAGAGGTAAGATAGATACTGCCTACAGGAAAATTAAAGAGACCTTTGGAGATAAGAGAACCACTTGTATATGCATCAAGAGCTCAGATGGCAACCCAGTTCTAAGCAAAGAAGGGAAAGCAGAAAGGTGGAAGGAGTATGTAGAGGGTCTATGCAAGGGCGATGTACTTGAGGACAATATTATGGAAATGGAAGAGGATGTAGATGAAGATGAAATGGGAGATACGATACTGCGTGAAGAGTTTGACAGAGCACTGAAAGACCCGATTCGAAACAAGGCCACAGGAGTAGACAACATTCCATTGGAACTACTGACAGCCTTGGGAGAGCCAGTCCTGACAAAACTCTACCATCTGGTGAGCAAGATGTATGAGACAGGCTAAATACCCTCAGACTTCAAGAAGAATATAATAATTCCAATCCCAAAGAAAGCAGGTGTTGACAGATGTGAAAATTATCGAACTATCAGTTTAATAAGTTACAACTGCAAAATACTAACGCGAATTCTTTACAGGCGAATGGAAAAACTAGTAGAAGCCGACCTCGGGGAAGATTAGTTTGGATTGCGTAGACATGTTTGGAGCACGTGAGGCAATACTGACCCTACGACTTATCTTAGAAGCTAGATTAAGGAAGGGCAAACCTACGTTTCTAGCATTTGTAGACTTAGAGAAAGCTTTTGACACTATTGACTGGAATACTCTCTTTCAAATTCTGAAGGTGGCAGGGGTAAAATACAGGGAGCGAAAAGCTATTTATAATTTGTACAGAAACCAGATGGCAGTTATTAGAGTCGAGGGACATGAAAGGGAGGAAGTAGTTGGGAAGGGAGTGAGACAGGGTTGTAGTCTCTCCCCAATATTATTCAATCTGTATATTGAGCAAGCAGTAAAGAAAACAAAAGAAAAATTCCGAGTAGGTATTAAAATCCATGGAGAAGAGATAAAAACTTTGAGGTTCACCGATGACATTGTAATTCTGTCAGAGACAGCAAAGGACTTGGAAGAGCAGTTGAACGGAATGGATAGTGTATTGAAAGGAGGATATAAGATGAACGTCAACAAAAGGAAAACGTGGATAATGGAATGTAGTCGAATTAAGTCGGGCGATGCTGTGAGAATTAGATTAGGAAATGAGACACTGAGACACTTAAAGTAGTAAAGGAGTTTTGCTATTTGGGGAGCAAAATAACTGATGATGGTCGAATTAGAGAGGATATAAAATGTAGACTGGCAATGGTAAGGAAAGCGTTTCTGAAAAAGAGAAATTTTTAACATCGAGTATAGATTTAAGTGTCAGGAAGACATTTCTGAAAGTATTTGTATGGAGTGTAGCCATGTATGGAAGTGAAACGTCGACGATAAATAGTTTGGACAAGACGAGAATAGAAGCTTTCGAAATGTGGTGCTACAGAAGAATGCTGAAGATTAGATGGGTAGATCACATAACTAATGAGGAAGTATTGAATCGGATTGGGGAGAAGAGACGTTTGTGGCACAACTTGACCAGAAGAAGGAATCGGTTGGCAGGACATGTTCTGAGGCATCAAGGGATCACCAATTTAGTATTGGAGGGCAGCGTGGAGGGTAAAAATCGTAGAGGGAGACCAAGAGATGAATACACTAAGCAGAGCCAGAAGGATGTAGGTTGCAGTAGGTACTGGAAGATGAAGGAGCTTTCACAGGATAGAGTAGCATGGAGAGCTGCATCAAACCAGTCTCTGGACTGAAGGCAACAACAACAAGAACCCTTTAGCCCACTTTTTGCCTGCCATGGCAATTTCTGCATTTAGTTCTACAATGTCACACACAAATTTTCTGACGCTTGGAAAGCTTAAGCCAAATATCATCTCTTCAAATCTAAGCAGATTCTTTTCCATTTTGTTTTCAGCTTTGTTGATTATCTGGTTTTGAGGACCATAAGAGTAACGATACTGAAACTGAAGCGCTTCAGACACCTGCGGGTCGCATTGGTGCGCCTGGGTGTCGAAGAACTTTGACTGCGCTAGTCACTCTGTTTCAGGCGTTCTGGACGGCCATCAGGCGTTACTTAGATGTGAATATGTAATATTAACTCTGTTTTGGGTATTCTTCAGAGCCGTACATGTTGTACTTACACCTGCCGTAACTTAGTTGCGAATATGTAATACTCACTCCGTCTAGTGCGTAGCGGAGAGCCGCACATGTGTATCACATTTCGGAACTTGGACGGAATAGTTACGATACAAATAAGAAAGCTATGTTGAGTATTGTAAAAGACAGTGTAAATGTGTGAACATTTGAGTAATAACCAAACAGGATACATTAATGAGAAGTGTCGCCTACCATCGTTGTCAGCAGTACAGATCTTTCCCTCTTTGGGCACAGAGACTAACGTAAGCAAGTGGCATCCCGCAAAAAGCACAATCACAGGTTCGAATTGCCAGCATAGCAGCCTCAGCCGAAGAAGATCCCACCACTGACAAGCTGTCTTCTGTGGTGGGGGCACAACTTTAGAAGACGATTGGTTGGTGGAAAGAACGGTCAGAGAATCTTATTCACTCTCCAGATCTCTCCAACTGTCAGATCTGACTTCGAAAGGGACTCGTAATTTGTAATGGTACACTTAGCTGATGCTTACTGTGATCAGAAGATGCCACAGTGTCTTTACCATGGCCATTTGTTGCAAAGGACATCAACCCATTGAAACATTTCTTGTGAAGATGTACTCAGTGTTTGGCTTGTGCCATCAAAGTGAGCAATGTGGATTATCTGCTGAACCCAGTTACTAGTCCATCTGGTATTAGTCGTGCATCTGAAACGCTAATAACAATAAAGCACTCAGGATTGCACTTATCTGAGTTTTGTTTTGGAATGGGTAGAACCGAACAAATACTTCAAAACAAGGGCACCTACACAGACGGGAGTAGGAAAGAGTAAAGGAAAAAAATATAGTGTAGTCAGTTGGTTTTCTTTTAGGAATATGGTTCAAATGGCTCTGAGCACTTTGGGACTCAACTGCTAAGGTCATAAGTCCCCTAGAACTTAGAACTACTTAAATCTAACTAACCTAAGGACATCACACACATCCATGCCGAGGCAGGATTCGAACCTGCGACCGTAGCGGTCGCGCGGTTCCGGACTGTAGCGCCTAGAACCGCTTGGCCACTCCGGCCGGCTTTAGGAAAATGATTTAAAAGTCGGCATTGTACAGGTTTTTAACAGGTTCACAACTGGAACTATATGACCACTTGCAAGACGCTATTCATCTCCCAGCGTATTAAAAGTACTCCATATTATTAGGTCTAAGAAACCCCCCACCCCCACAAACTATTGTGTACGCGTCCTTGCCTTAAAATAGGTAAGGTCGGAGAAGTATAGGAGGCACATGTTTCAAACATAGGAAACATTAGTATCCAAAAATTTAGTTTGACGCTGTTCTTTTTCACTTTATTACTACTTGACTTATTATTTTTACATATACATATATACAAAATTATCGCGTCTAGTATGTGACGTATTTCAGGTTTTTATATTGAACGTGCCATATAAGACCGTAGAGTCCTTGAGCTCGTACGTGCCATTTGCTTTCGCCATGTTGTGTAGGCTGGTCTGCACTGCAGCTGTAGTGTACGCTACTGACGGTGTGGAAGCCCCAATGGCAGATTCCTCTTGGGCAGCAGTGGGGGCACGGGAGGCAGCGCGCGACTGACGAGCCTGCAGTGCGAGGCGCTCTCCTCGGTGGGCTCAGTGAGCGCCCAGAGGCGGCCCTGCGCCACGAACAGCTGCCGCGGTGTGGCCACGGCCGCTGGGGCCGGCGGCAGCAGCACCGTGTGTGACTCGGCAGTCAGCGGCCGCCGGCTGTCCCAGCACACGGCAGCGCCGTCCCGCGACAGATAATAGAAGGCGCCGCTGCGGCCGTCCGCTGCCAGGCACGTGGACGCGCCCAGCTTACTGCCTGGACACAGCGCCTGCGCGCGCAGCTCCGCCGGCCGCGACTGCAAAGGGAGAGAGCAAACGTACAGAGGTCTGCAGACGGCTTCGGTACAGGCCGACTCACAGTGGCGCGTCAACGGAACGGAAGGCGACGTTACCCTCAAATGACGGTACACTCAATCCAGACAGAACGTCAAACATCACGTCGCATAGTCCACCACCGAGTGCTGCAAGAGAGTTTATGAGATTCCATCTGTGATACAAAAAGTTGCAATACACTATAAAAACTAAGAAACTAGTCACGATAAAGTTTTTTAATGTCCAAAGTAAAATCCGTAATGAAAGTTTGTATAGTAAACTGCTGAGAAATCAGGCAATAGGAAAAACATCGAAATTTTTTGCTGCAGAAAATACACTGAAGAGCCGAAGAAACCGGTACACCTGCCTAATATCGACTAGGGCTCCCGCAAGCACGCAGAATTGCCGCAACACGACGTGGCATGAGCACGACTAATGTCTGAAATAGTGCTGGAGGGACACCACGAATGCTGCAAGGCTGTCCTTAGATCCGTAAGAGTACGATGGGGTCGAGATCTCTTCTGAACAGCACGTTGCAAAGCATCCCAGATAGGCTCAGTAACGTTCGTGTCTGGGGAGTTTGGTGGCCAGTGGAGGAGTTTAAATACAGAAGAGTGTCGCTGGAACCACTCCGTAGCAATTCTGGACGAGAGGGGTGTCACATTGGCCTGCTGGAATTACCCGAGTCCGTGAGAATGCACAATGGACATCAATGGACGCAAGTGATCAATGAGGATGCTTACGTTTGTGTCACCTGTCAGAGTTGTATGTAGATGTGTCAGGAGGCCCATATCACTCCAACTGCACACGCCCCACACCATTACAGAGACACCACCAGCCTGAATAGTCCCCTGCTGACATGCAGGGTCCATGGATTCATGAGGTTGTCTCCATACGTCCAGCCGCTCGATAGAACTTGAAACGAGACTCGCTCGACGAGGCAACATGTTTCCAGTGATCAACAGTCCAATGTCAAAGATGACAAGCCCAGGCGAGGCATAAAGCTTTGTATCTTGCAGTTATAAAAGGTACACGAGTCGGCCTTCGGCTGCTCCAGTGATCGATGACGCTTCGTTAAATTTTCGTACACTGACACTTGTTGATGGCCTAGCATTGGAATATGCTTCAATATGCGGAAGGGTTACACTTCTGTCACGTTGAATGATTCTCTTCAGTCATCGTCGGTCCCGTTCTTGTAGGATATTTTTTCCGGGTGCAGCGATTTTTTTTACCGGATTCCTGATATTCACGGCGCACTCGTGAAATGGTCTTACCGGAAAATTCCCAGTTCATCGCTACCTTGGAGGTGCTGTGTCCCATCGCTCATGCGCCGACTATAAGACCACGTTCAAACTCACTTAAATGTTGATAACCTGCCATGGTAGCAGCAGTAACCGATGTAACAACTGCGCCAGACACTTGTCTTACATAGGGGTTGCCACCGTAGCGCTGTCTTCTGCCTATTTACATATCTATGCATTTAAATACGCGTACCTATACCAGTTTTTTTGACGGTTCAGTGTATAAGACTGTTTTATTATATCCGTTGTCATAACCTTGTCACTGAACGGAACTGAGTGTTCCACAGCTGCCGAAGGAATTAAACTGTCATAACCTTGTCACGTCTATTTATTTCATATTTATCGACTGTATTGTTGAAGTAAGTATATTGCAGGATGAATGTTCTCTTTTCAACATGATTTGAGTCAATAGGTGTATCAACAATAATTGAATAATACTACTCATTTTCTCTCTTTTCCAAGATGGCATGACCAATGTACCTTTTTCATATCACTTCGTTTTATTCACTTTTACAGTTCTTCCGGTCAGGTACATGTCAATATTATTATTATTATTTTCGATTATTCCCTTTGAGAGAGCGATTGAACTTGAGTAGTCATGATTTCTTCTTGTTTCTTCGTTCTTCTCAAATTCTGTTCATACGTTCACTGTGTTCTCTCGCGTTCTGTCGACCATTTATTTTCCCGTTCGGTTCTCCGTATGTTCTTGTTTAAGTGTGTGTTTCTTTATGGTGTTTCTAAACTGTTCTCTATTGTTTATGTTACCTTGTGTGATCCCCAGTTCTTTACTGTCTTCTTCTGCTTCAGTGATCCACTTTGTCTTGTTTTTGCTCTTGTTTACTATCTCAAAGATTTGTTTTGATAGCCTGCTTTTATTCATCCTGCTGATATGTCCATAAAATTTCATCCTTCTCTTTCTAATGGTGTCTGTTATTGTTTCTATATCTTTGTTAATCTCTCTAGTTGTTTCCTTCATCGATATTCCTTCCCGAAACACTGGTCCATATGTTTTCCTCAGAATTTTTCTTTCCTTCTTTTCAATCTCTCTGATCTTAGTACGACCATAATTTCTGCAGCATGAAGTGCATCTGGTAGGACCACTGTGTTGTGATGCCTTAGTTTCGTATTGACAGAAATAGATTTCCTCTTACAGTGATTTCAAGTGGTTACTTTCGAATGCAATATATTTTCTATATATTTCGTATAAAATAACTTTGCGATGGAATCAGAAGTGCCATACCTATGGATGTTGTTCACAATCCTACATACTATAACCACGCTTCGCAGCTGTTGGAGGGCACATTTGTTAGGGAAATGTTTTGGTAGATTTTACAACGACACTTAAAAAAAGGGCGTTTACGACTCTATCATAAGCAGGTTTTAACACACGATGTCTACAGAAAATATTCTGCATTCAAAATTACACACGAAATAGAATTGTATGCAGTCAGCCTGTAAGAAAGAATATAAAAGTGAAGAACTCAACCGGAATGTTAGAGGTAAGATTAGCTATACTGGTGCTGGTGTACTGGTGCTGGTGTAATGTTCTTTTTCGTATTGTATGATTCAGCCGTAATTTTTCCCGAGGACATGCAGCTTTACTGTATGATTAAATGATGATGGCGTCCTCTTGGGTAAAATATTCCCGAGGTAAAATAGTCCCCCATTCGGATCTCCGGGCGGGGAATACTCAAGAGTATGTCGTTATCAGGAGAAAGAAAACTGGCGTTCTACGGATCGGAGCGTGGAATTTCAGATCCCTTAATTGGGCAGGTAGGTTTGAAAATTTGAAAAGGGAAATGGATAGGTTAAAGTTAGATATAGTGGGAATCAGTGAAGTTCAATGGCAGGAGGAACAAGACTTCTGGTCAGGTGACTACAGGGTTATAAACACAAAATCAAATAGGGGTAATGCAGGAGTAGGTTTAATAATGAATAGGAAAATAGGAATGTAGGTAAGCTACTACAAACAGCATAGTGAACGCATTATTGTGGCCAAGATAGATACGAAGCCCACACCTACTACAGTAGTACAAGTTTATATGCCAACTAGCTCTGCAGATGACGAAGAAATTGAAGAAATGTACGAAGAAATAAAAGAAATTATTCAGATAGTGAAGGGAGACGAAAATTTAATAGTCATGGGTGACTGGAATTCGAGTGTAGGAAAAGGGAGAGAAGGAAACATAGTAGGAGAATATGGATTGGAGCTAAGAAATGAAAGAGGAAGCCGCCTAGTAGAATTTTGCACAGAGCACAACTTAATCTTAGGTAACACTTGGTTTAAGAATCATGAAAGAAGGTTGTATACACGGAAGAACCCTGGAGATACTAAAAGGTATCAGATAGATTATATAATGGTAAGACAGAGATTTAGGAACCAGGTTTCAAGTTGTAAGACATTTCCAGGGGCAGATGTGGACTCTGACCACAATCTATTGGTTATGACCTGTAGATTAAGACTGAAGAAACTGCAAAAATGTGGGAAATTAAGGAGATGGGACATGGATAAACTGAAAGAACCAGAGGTTGTACAGAGTTTCAGGGAGAGCATAAGGGAACAATTGACAGGAATAGGGGAAAGAAATACAGTAGAAGAAGAATGGGTAGCTCTGAAGGATGAAGTATTGAAGGCAGCAGAGGATAAAGTAGGTACAAAGACGAGGGCAGTTAGAAATCCTTGGGTAACAGAAGAAATATTGAGTTTGATTGATGAAAGGAGAAAATATAAAAATGCAGTAAATGAAGCAGGCTAAAAGGAATACAAACGTTTCAAAAATGAGATCGACAGGAAGTGCAAAATGGCTAAGCAGGGATGGCTGGAGGACAAATGTAAGGATGTAGAGGCTTATCTCACTAGGGGTAAGATAGATACTGCCTACAGGAAAATTAAAGAGACCTTTGGAGAGAAGAGAACCATGTGTATGAATATCAAAAGCTCAGATGGCAACCCAGTTCTAAGCAAAGAAGGGAAGGCAGAAATGTCGAAGGAGTATATAGAAGGTTTATACAAGGGCGATGTACTTGAGGACAATATTATGGAAATGGAAGAGGATGTAGACGAAGACGAAATGGGAGTTACGATACTGCGTGAAGAGTTTGACAGAGCACTGAAAGACCTGAGTCGAAACAAGGCCCCCGGTGTAGACAACATTCCATTGGAACTACTGACGGCCTTGGGAGAGCCAGTCATGACAAATCTCTACCAGCTGGTGAGCAAGATGTATGAGACAGGCGAAATACCCTCAGACTTCAAGAAGAATATAATAATACCAATCCCAAAGAAAGCAGGTGTTGACAGATGTGAATATTACCGACTTATCAGTTTAATAAGTCACAGCTGCAAAATACTAACGCGAATTCTTCACAGACGAATGGAAAAACTGGTAGATGCGGACCTCGGGGAGGATCAGTTTGGATTCCGTAGAAATGTTGGAACACGTGAGGCAATATTGACCTTACGACGTATCTTAGAAGAAAGATTAAGAAAAGGCAAACCTACGTTTCTAGCATTTGTAGACTTAGAGAAAGCTTTTGACAATGTTGACTGGAATACTCTCTTTCAAATTCTAAAGGTGGCAGGGGTAAAATACAGGGAGCGAAAGGCTATTTACAGTTTGTATAGAGACCAGATGGCAGTTTTAGAGTCGAGGGACATGAAAGGGAGGCAGTAGTTGGGAAGGGAGTGAGACAGGGTTGTAGTCTCTCCCAGATGTTATTCAATCTGTATATTGAGCAAGTAGTAAAGGAAACAAAAGAAAAATTTGGAGTAGATATTAAAATTCATGGAGAAGAAATAAAAACTTTGAGGTTCGCCGATGACATTGTAATTCAGTCAGAGACGGCAAAGGACTTGGAAGATCAGTTGAACGGAATGGATAGTGTCTTGAAAAGAGGATATAAGATGAACATTAACAAAAGCAAAACGAGGATAATGGAATGTAGTCAAATTAAATCGGGTGATGCTGAGGGAATTAGATTAGGAAATGAGACACTTAAAGTAGTAAAGGAGTTTTGCTATTAAGGAAGTAAAATAACTGATGATGGTCGAAGTAGAGACGATATAAAATGTAGACTGGCAATGGCAAGGAAAGCGTTTCTGAAGAAGAGAAATTTGTTAACATCAAATATAGATTTATGTGTCAGGAAGTCGTTTCTGAAAGTATTTGTTTGGAGTGTAGCCATGTATGGAAGTGAAACATGGACGATAAGTAGTTTGGACAAGAAGAGAATAGAAGCTTTCGAAATGTGGTGATACAGAAGAATACTGAAGATAAGTTGGATAGATCACGTAACTAATGAGGAGGTATTGAATAGGATTGGGGAGAAGAGAAGTTTGTAGCACAACTTGACTAGAAGAAGGGATCGGTTGGTAGGACATGTTTTGAGGCATCAAGGGATCACAAATTTAGCATTGGAGGGCAGCGTGGAGGGTAAAAATTGTAGAGGGAGACCGAGAGATGAGTACACTAAGCAGATTCAGAAAGATGTAGGTTGCAGTAGGTACAGGGAGATGAAGAAGCTTGCACTGGATAGGGTAGCATGGAGGGCTGCATCAAACCAGTCTCAGGACTGAAGACAACAACAACAACAACAACAACAACATGATTCAAAATTTATTTCAAAATAGCACTCTGATACCTAGCAGTTGAGCAGCCTGCAGGATGCAGGAACCGAGCCCTTGAGAGACTTGGGCCCCCCTCCGTCCCCCAACCGTATCGTCGGGTCTGGAGGGAACAATGTAACGGCAAGTGTGGTACATCTAAATCTACATTTATACTCCGCAAGCCACCTAGCAGTGCGTGGCGGAGGGCACTTTCGTGCCACTGTCATTACCTCCCTTTCCTGTTCCAGTCGCACCCGCATCTCGTGGTCGTGCGGTAGCGTTCTCGCTTCCCACGTCTTGGTTTCCGCGTTCGATTCCCGGCGGGGTCAGGGATTTTCTCTGCCTTGTGATGGCTGGGTGTTGTGTGATGTCCTTAGGTTAGTCAGGTTTAAGTAGTTCTAAGTTCTAGGGGACTGATGACCATAGATGTTAAGTCCCATAGTGCTGGGAGCCTTATTTATTTATTTATTTATTTTTTGTTCCAGTCTCGTACGGTTCACGTGAAGAACGACTGCCGGAAAGCCTCCGTACGCGTTCGAATCTCTCTAATTTTACATCCGTGATATCCTCGGGAGGTATAAGTAAGGGGAAGCAATATATTCGATACCTCATCCAGAAACGCACCCTCTCGAAACCTGGACAGCAAGATACGACGCGATGCAGAGCGCCTCTCTTGCAGAGTCTGCCACTTGAGTTTGCTAAACATCTCCGTAACGCTATCACGCTCACCAAATAACCCTGTGACGAAACGCGCCGCTCTTCTTTGGATCTTCTGTATCTCCTCTGTCAACCCGACCTGGTACGGATCCCACACTGATGAGCAATACTCAAGTATAGGTCGAACCAGTGTTTTGTAAGCCACCTCCTTTGTTGATGGACTACGTTTTCTAAGGACTCTCCCAATGAATCTCAACCTGGCACCCGCCTTTACCAACAATTAATTTTATATGATCATTCCACTTCAAATCGTTCTGTACGCATACTCCCAGATATTTTACAGAAGTAACTGCTTCCAGTGTTTGTTCCGCTATCATATAATCAAAGAATAAAGGATCCTCGTTTCTTCGTATTCGCAATAGATTACATTTGTCTATGTTAAGGGTCAGTTGCCACTCCCTGCATATTGCAGGACAAATGTCTGTTCAACATGATTTGAGTCATTGTTGTATCAACAATAATTGAATAATACTACTCATTTTCTCTCTTTTCCAAGTTGGTATAACCAATGTATCGTTTTCATGTCATTTCATTTATTCACTTTTACAATTATTCCGGTTTGTATTGTTTTGTGGTTACTTTCGAACGCAATATATTTTGTGTATCCTTCGTATAAAAGAACTTTGCAGTCGAATCAGAAGTTGTCAATCCTACATGCTGTTTGTGTGTACATTTGTTAGGGAAATGTTTTGGTAGGTTTTCCAACGACACTTAAAAAACCGCTTTTTCGACTCTGTCACAAGCAGGTTTTAACGTACAATGTCTACAGAAGATAATCTGCATTCAAAATAACACACGAAATTGAATTATATGCAGTCGGCCTATAAGAAAGAATCATAAAAGTGAAAAACTGAAGCGGAAAGAAAGAGGTAAGATTACCTTTAATGGTGCTGATGTAATACTCTTTTATTTAGTGATTACCTGAAAACCTCAGCTGCGACAGCTGTTGTTGATATACCTCGATGTGGACAGCTGAAAATGCGTGCCCCGAGCGGGACTCGAAGCCGGGATCTCCTGCATACATCGCAGACGCTCTATCCATCTGAGCCACCGAGGACACAGATGAACAGCGCGACTGCAAGGGCTTATCCCTTGCACGCTTCCCGTGAGATTCACATTCCCAACTGTGCACAATTCTGGATATGTATTGTACCTTATAGACATTTGTCCAATCACTCATTACTCGGGCACGCTTTAGCTATTCCCGTAAGAGTTCGGGCAACCTGTGCGCATTGGCACAGACGAAGGTCAATGGCTGGGTAGCTTATAACTATATATACGAAGACAGTAACTTGTTGTCGAAAGAACAGTTACGGTTGATGACCGTGCAGCTTTTCCCTGGAATAAATGATGACTAACTGAAAACCTCAGCTGCTGACAGGTGTTGTTGATATACAGGTTCGAATCCCGGTCGGGGCACGCATTTCAGCTGTCCACATCGAGGTATATCAACAACACCTGTCAGCAGCTCAGGTTTTCAGTTAGTCATCATTTATTCCAGGGAAAAGCAGCAGGGTCATCAACAGTAAGTGTTCTTTCTGGAACAAGTTGCTGTCTTAGTATATATAATTCGTTTATGTACGAGGTGCAATCAAGTTCTAAGGCCTCCGACTTTTTTTCTCCGGACTGGAAAGAGATAGAATCATGCGCATTGTTTTAAAATGAGGCCGTTTTCATTGTCAATACGTCCCAGAGATGGCAGCACCGTACGGCAGATGGAATTTTACTGCCAGCGGCGAGAATGAGAACTGTTTTAAATACTTAGAATGGCGACGTTTTCCTTACTTGAACAGCGTGCAATCATTCGTTTTATGAATTTGCGTGGTGTGAAACCAATTGATATTCATTGACAGTTGAAGGAGACATGTGGTGATGGACTTATGGATGTGTCGAAAGTGCGTTCGTGGGTGCGACAGTTTAATGAAGGCAGAACATCGTGTGACAACAAACCGAAACAACCTCGGGCTCGCTCAATCTGGTCTGACGACATGATCGAGAAAGTGGAGAGAATTGTTTTGGGGGATCGCCGAATGACTGTGGAACAGATCGCCTCCAGAGTTGGCATTTCTGTGGGTTCTGTGCACATAATCCTGCATGACGACCTGAAAATGCAAAAAGTGTCATCCAGGTGGGTGCCACGAATGCTGTACGTTGCCAAGCAATGTTGACGGGCAACAACAGCATGAACGAGACTTCCTTTTCGTCGGTTGTGAGGAGAATGGATAAGACGTGGATGCCATTTTTCAATCCAGAAACAAAGCGCCAGTCAGCTCAATGGAAGCACACAGATTCACCGCCACCAAAAAAATTTCGGGTAACCGACAGCACTGAAAAAATGATGGTGTCCGTGTTACCCATTGCTTTCCAAAGGACACTATGGTAACAGGTGCATCCTACGAAAATGTTTTGAAGAACAAATTCCTTCCTGCACTGCAACAAAAACGTCCGGGAAGGGCTGTGCATGTACTGTTTCACCAGGACAACGCACCCGCACATCGAGATAACGTTACGCAACAGTTTCTTCGTGATAACAACTTTGAAGTGATTCGTCATGCTCCCTACTCACCTGACCTGGCTCCTAGTGACTTTTAGCTTTTTCCAACAATGAAAGACACTCTCCGTGGCCGCACATTCACCAGCCGTGCTGCTTTTGCCTCAGCGATTTTCCAGTGGTCAAAACAGACACCTAAAGAAGCCTTCGCCGCTGCCATTGAATCATGGCGTCAGCGTTGTGAAAAATGTGTACGTCTGCAGGGCGATTACGTCGAGAAGTAACGCCAGGTCCATCAATTTCGGGTGAGTAGTTAATTAGAAAAAAAAATCGGAGGCCTTAGAACTTAAATGTACCTCGTATTGTATGATTCAAACTTTATTTCAAAATAGCACTTGATATTTACCAATTGAGCACCTTGCAGGGTCCGAGCCCTCGAGAGTCTTGGCCCCACCCTGTCGTCAGGTCTGGAGGGAAGAAAGTAACGGCAAGTGTGGTACTCACGTCCGCGACGGGCGGTGCGGGCTGTGCGCGGAGTGGCTGGAGGGGCAGGGCGCAGAGCAGCGAGGAGTTGTCCGCGGTGAGGAAGAGCGCGGCGTCCCTGCCGGAGCGGCCGAGCGCGACGTGTTGGCAGGCCACGGGCTGAGGCGGCGCCGGCTCGGCGGCGGCCGGCTGCGCGTCCACGTGCAGCAGCCACCAGCGGCGCTCGCGCTGCGCGAACACCAGCAGCGAGGAGAGGCCGGCGCGAGACACGTAGGCCCGCGGTCCGCCGCCCAGCCCCAGCGCGCTGTCCACCGCCAGCCCAGACACCCGGCCCGCGTCGCGCAGCTCCGCCACCAGCACCTGCCGCGTGCCACAAATTAGAGGACCGGGAAAGCGGTGTGCGTGGCGCCACCTGGGGGAGGTGTGTTGCCTTCCGAAACTGGGTTAAACCGCCAGGAGAGCCTCTGACTCCCGGAAAGCTTCAGATTCTCTGAAGTGCTCTGAGGCTCAGAGGAACCTGAGTGGGGCAGGGACCGTCGTGTCCTATCCCGTGGCCTTGACGTGGCCCCGGCGCTCAGTAACCCCCTCAGATGGGGTGAAGCTAACAAGGGAAGGGCCGTCCGTGCATGATGTTAAAAGGCTAGCCCTTAACTGGGTGCAATCCTCGCTGAACCGCAATGGCCCACCGTGAATAACCAAAAGCGATGGGTGCGACACGGTCGGCCACGATCCCCCAGTACGTGTGGAGGCCCTCCGGGGAACGTAACTAGGGTTTGACTGCTACACCATCTCGATGATGTCTACTGCACAATGTAAGACCCAGGCTATTCCATCATTATCATCACATCATCATTTTCATAACACGTCCGGGCTGTGGAACGGTGAGGGTTGGACATTAAACGCCCCCAACCCAAGGCGAAAGCGAAGGGTGCACGGCACGGGGGGAGCTGTGTCTGAGGGACTGGCCATCTGTCTCTGTCTCAATTCGCAGGGCACAGACCAGCAGGTCCTCTGCATACCGGCAACCTCGTTTGTCGGCGTGGGACCTCGGCGCGAGTCAGCAAGTGCGCTTCTCCACGCTCATGGGTAACTGAGTAGGAGCGGGTCCTAAGCCTTCAGATGGGAGCTTGGGCAAGTAGACGGCGAAGGACGAGAAGTGCATCTGCTTCTCCAGCGTGCGGGGTGCACTTGACGGTCAACATTGGGAGAAATCGTCAGTGACGAGGCCACTGAAGGGGACCAGTACACTGGCAACGGTGTGCTGAACCCAGTGGCTCAGGGGTGCCCTTGACCTATGGATGAGGTTGGTGGGTGAGGTGCATCTTAGTCCCCCCCATGCTAGAGGAGCCAGTTTTTATCGCTTATCAATCATGGCCTAACCAGAGACAAGCGATTCGTGTGCGTTAGCGAGAGCTTCAATGGTTTCTGCTCCCGACCCATCGGGGCACATGGAGGATATAGACAAAAGCGTTAGCGAGAGACACAACACAATTAGTCACCTGTTGGAGTCCAAAGTTAAAAACGGAAAAGTAAGCCAGACAGCTATACTAGCAATAAAAAATGACGTCGCCTCCAGGGCGATTGCTCATGCAAGGCTTGACGGGTGAGTCGTGGAACTGCAACGTGAGAATTTTCAACTTAGAAGACAACCGACTAAGACATGGGCGGGTGTAGTAGCTCAGGCTGCCCCCAAAACCCAAACAGCCAAAGAAAGAATAGCGAAGGTGTCACAAACACCGGACACTGCTGTCTTTTTAAGACCCCTGCCCAGCAAAGACACAAAAAAGGTACAGGAGATATTCACCACTATGGTAAACCCAATTAAGGAAAAAATAAAAGTGAATAAGGCGATAACACCTAAAAACGTTGTTATTGTAGATGTAGCCACCGAAGAGGATAGAAACAAGATCTTAAACAACCAAAACCTGTGTAAGGCAGTCAGATGCGAACCTCCAAAAAAGAGAAACCCACTTGTAATCGTGTACAATATACCAGTTACAATGGATAACAATGAATTATGCGAAACAATTAAGAATCAAAACTTTGATGACATGACTGATAAGCAATTCAAAAATGACTTCAAACTGACGTTCAGGACAGGACCAAGAGACAGAAACACAGTACACCATGTAGCAGAAGTATCTGGGTCCATGTGGAAGAAACTCACATCTATAGGTAGGATATACATAGGATTCCATGCTATCAACGTGCGGGACTATTTGGTGGTGCCTCGCTGACACAATTATGGAGACGTTGATCATATCCACAAGCACTGAGAAAGAAAGCCAGCCTGCTCCAGATGCGGGGCAGAAGACCACAAAAAAAAGAACTGTACAAAATCTGGAATTTGTATTCCATGTGTCAAGAGAGGTAAAAAGACCTGTAACGCCTCAGGAAGGAACTGCCGAACCTATTGGATGTTGGAGCAGAGACTGATCTCAAGAACAGATTATGGCTGAAGATGCAGTAGTGTGCAGGATGCCAAAATGGAAGTTTCCGGGGAAGAGGAGCAGGGATGCAGCTAGGGCTGCCAAATTTAAGCAATTACTGACCTTCGTTGAAGGAAACAAAACAGGAAGAGTAGGAATGGTGAACTTGTGCATCCAGGGAGACCCTCCCCCTGGAACTCGAGATTGCCAGAAGGTCGGGCACCAAACGCTAGGCGTCCTGCAATAAAGGGCCAAATAACATCCCCAGAAACTAGCTCGACATCTGAAGAACCACTTCAGTTAAATGCAGTTAGCAGCACGAGTACCACATCTACCTCTGATCAAACACTAGTCAAACGCCTAGAGGTGGATCCTGTCAGGACCTACTCAAACTTAGAACACACTCTGCAACTATCCCATATGGAGGAGTCGGCTATCCTGACCACAGCATTAAGGCACATAGTGCGTGTAGGACATCATTATGGACGTAAAGTCACCTTCTCGGCCATGGAGGCTGTCGATAGAATACAGTTAAAGTCCATTAATCTCCCCACTGACTTTGGCGCCCTGCCTGACCTTGTCAAAAAGGTTTTCTGGAGAAGGAATGAGAAATTTGATCTCGATGAGATCTACAATCAGGCCTTAGCTAACAGTAGGATAGCTTATGACTGGAGAAAGACCTTTCCAGATTCATACGTCCACACAGACTTTCCATGACTACCATAATACAGCTAGGACAACTCAACACACACAATAAGCAGACTAGTCATGCAGGAACTCAGAAGGGTGGTGGAGGGGATGAGTCTCTACGTACTTTGTCTACAGGAGCCATACTCTCTTGTGGCTAACATAGCTTTTGCTGCCATTACTTGGCAAACGGTATGTTTTGGAGACGACCCTAAAGCCACCATAGTAATAATAAACAAAGCCCTAAGAGTCACAGTGCTTGCGCACCTTTCAAACGAACATTGCATTGTTGTTGAACTCCAGACGCCCTTTGGAGTTATACATTTAGTAAATATTTATTTCCAATACGGTGACGAAATTGAAATGTACCTAGACCAACTAGTACGAATAACCACAGCATTGAGAGTCCCCCCTGTGGCACTGTGGCACCCGGGATGGAAGAGGGGAGAAGATGGAGGAAATAATGTCATTGCAGTACTTGGTTGCCATCATAGCAGGGAATCCCCCCACCTATACGGGAGGAGGAGGAGAAGGAATAAACATTGATATAACACTAGTCTCACCAAATATTGCTGGTCACCTAAACAATTAGACAGTACGAAACCAAGTCACGACAAGCGATCACAACCCAATCACCTTCGAGCTCACTGACAGTGAGTGTCACTGGGACATAGGGTGGGAGTTTCAGCTAAATTACAACAAAACAGATTGGGAGCGCCTCGCAAGAGAGTTTGTCACCCCAACATGGCCAGACGGTGATGAAGACGTCGACAAGCACGCTGAAGATCTACTTAGTGCCATCACTAAAGTGGTGAAGGCTGCAGTGCCAACCAGGAGGAGGGCCGTGGCGGCCTCCCCTTCACCATGGTCTGCCGAACTAGGGCAGATGCATCAGTCGGTCAGGAGGGCGAGGAGGAACTACCAGCGAATTGTCGTCTGGGAAGAGAAACAGAGATAGTTACAAACTTACAGGAATGCTAAGGAAGAGTTCCAAAGGAAGCTCAAAAGTTGGGAGAAATACGTTCAGATCCCTGGGGCACCCCAAATAAAATAGTTAGAGAAAAGATTAGGTCGCCCACAGTACTATCAACTGTCCGGGATGGGAATCGGATGACAGGATCATGGCAGGAAATTATGGAGGTCCTTCTCAGGTCCCTGCTTCTGGATGACATGGAAGAGGAGGACACAGAAGAACAAGGCCCAATTAGGCAAGCTCTGCAAGAAGAGTGCCAAAATAGTACTGCATTGTACCCTTTCTCCAAGAACGAGGGACCAATGCACATCGAGTCAGTCAAAGGAGGTAAAGCCCCAGGACCAGACGGCATCATAGCGGAGGTGGTGCAATACCTTGCTCCTCAACTAGTAACACCTCTAGCAAGAATCTACAACGAGGCCCTAAGCCTCGGAAAGTTTCACACCATCTGGAAACAGGCTAATATGGTAATAATTAAAAAAGGTCAGGATAAAGATCCAAAAGAGGTTAAGTTGTACAGACCTATATGTCTGTTGGACTTGCTGGAAAAATTGCTGGAGAGGTTGCTGGCTGACTGGCTGATTGCACACCGGGTGCTCTGTGGGATGAGCAGCAGGCAATTCGGCTTCCGGCCCGGGCGTTCTGTGTCTGATGCAATCGCCATGGCGGCCGAGGTTGTCCATACATAAGTACATAGTTTGCATCATGGTAGACATCAGTGGCGCCTTCGACAACCTGTGGTGGTCTTCGCTCTTCTCCCATTTGGGAGAGAAGGAGTGTCCAGAGCCGCTATATGGATGTCTCAGGAGCTATTGTATGGATAGGGAGGTCTGGCTATCATCCCCGAGCGGGAGAGTGGGCAAAAAGATAAGGAAGGGGTGTCCACAGGGCTCTGTTCTGGGGCCACTCTTTTGGGATGTCAATATGGAGCCTCTCCTTGACACCCTGGAGAACTGTGCAGATGTGCTAGAGGTGATAGCCTACGCTAATGACCTCCTCATGTTGGTTGGCGGCCGTAGCTGAGAGGAATTAGAGCCGAAAATAGATAGGAACATGACATTACTATTACAGTGGTGCCACAGAACTAAACAGAAAGTTGCACCGAATAAATCTACCTACTTACTCTTAAAAGGCCAACTGGTCAGAAACCCTACAGTCAGGATGGATGGCACACCAGTAATACGTCGTCAGGAAGCTAGATACTTAGGAGTAGTACTAGACGAAAAATGGATCTTCGCCCAGCACAGTGAAGTCACAACACATAGGTCACTAGAAGTACTGAATAACCTTATCACTATAGGGCATAGGCGATTTCATCTCCCACCAAACCTCATCAAACTCTATTACAACACAATCCTAGTCTCCATCATGGGCTACGGGTCAAGAGTCTGGGCTCACTGGCTCACGAGGGTCGTTCCTGATATGGCCATGAGGAGAGTGCAGCAGAATATGCTACTACGCTCAGTCGGGGCATATGGTACACCACCAGGGGGAGCATTGTTGATACTCATTGGGCTGTGCACCCTAGATGTAAAAATCAGGGAGCAGGCCGCATGGTACTGGGTAGAAAAGGGGCAGATCGAAAAAACCGGGGATATTATGTGGGTCAGAGTGGGGGTTAAAATATCAATTAAAAGAAGGGGGATGGAACTCTGGCAAGGCATCTGGGATGGGAAATGGCTTTGAGCACTATGGGACTTAAAATCTATGGTCATCAGTCCCCTAGAACTTAGAACTACTTAAACTCAACTAACCTAAGGACATCACACACATCCATGCCCGAGGCAGGATTCGAACCTGCGACCGTAGCAGTCGCACGGCTCTGGACTGAGCGCCTAGAGCCGCTAGACCACCGCGGACAGCTCTGGGATGGGAATGAGACAGGGAGAACATACCAACTTTTACCAAACGTCCAAGAAAGATTAAGAATAAAGCATTTTCAGCCGAGCAAGGGGCAGCTGCACTTCCTCACTGGGCATGGCCCGTACCCGGCATACCTCTGCCGTTTCGGGAAAAGAGCGACACCCTCGAGTGACTGTGGTGCCGAAACAGGTACACCGGATCACGTGGTCTACGAGTATCCCATTTTAGACGACGTTGCCGCTGAGTTAAGAAATTCACTGCCAAATACAGATACCTTCCATCTAATTAGGGACCCAATCATCTTCACTATCGTTGATAAATTGGCCAGCGAGGTATCCGCCAAAGTCCTGAGAGAATATCGTAGGAAGACTGTGTAGTGAAAGAACCAAAATGTGACATCACGCACCATTCTATTCCGCCAGGATGCGTACTGGCCGACCGCCGTGACGATCGGGATCCGTGGCATCCAGGACTAGGAGGAGGGTGCGAACTTACCGATCATAGACAAAGCACACTGATTACGACCTAGTAGATAGAATTACTTGTAGGAAATAGATAGTAGGATATTTTTTAAGACTTGCAGTGATTTGCGTTAAGGCCAGCCCAGTGCCAGGGGCACACCCACTGGGATTAGCTCGGTGGGCATGGCCAAGAGATAGTAGGTTTATATCCTTACTGGCATACCTATAATGTTGCAGGATGTAATTGTTAGTAGAGTAGGATAGAGTAGATAGAACAGTAGACTAATAGTAGATCAAATAGTAGGAATACCTATAGAACTAACTTCCTATCCTGTAGTTGATACTAACAATAGATAAATAGAGTATTGGTAAATGCTGCTGGAAATTGTAACCTTGTATGTAACTTCGACCCACTAATGTCGTTAGGTGGTGGGTTGTGTTGTATAACATTGGTTTTTATTCACGATTCCAATATACCATGTTATTCCCCACTATTTTCGCTACAAAACCCTGTGTGCCCACATTGTTCCACTCCACTAGTCGACGCCGGGGCCAATGTCTTGGCGTGTCAGTAACCTCCACATCATCGATTTTCGGCTTCGCGTGGGGTAATCTTTCATTCGGACAAACAGATAGCTGTCGGAAAGTGCGAGATATGGGCTGTAGTGTGGGTGAGCAACAACAGTCCAATGACGTTTTGGTTGAGCTGGTTGGTTGGTTTATGGGATTAAAGGGACCAGGCTGCTATGGTCATCGTTCCCTTGGTTGAGCTCCTCTCGGATGTGCAGACTTGTGTCCGGACTTGCGTTGTCATGGAAAAGCAGAAGATCGTTTGTATCTTTGTAGCCGAGAAGCTTGGTCTCCTCTAAGGAAGCTTGGAGTTGGAAAAACAACTGCACGGACAAAATCAGAAATCCATCCAAACAAGATTGCCTCGCATATAGTCTTGATTCCCAAAAGCAAAAGGAGCAAAAATCTTACTAAGAATTTAAAGAAAGAAATGAAACTCCTTAAACATAGCTCCCAGATGACACAACCCAAACCATTCAACGTGGAAGAAATAAACACCGCCATAAGTGACACTAAATTAGGTAAAGCCACTGGTAAGGACGGCCTACACCCAGAGTTCTTCGCTCACTGTGGAAAACAGGCTCGTGCCTGACTAGCCAAATTCTACGCTGATGTTCTTGAAAGAGGCCAGATACCAAAGCTCTTCAAACAGACAAAGATTATTGCTATACTGAAGAAAAATAGACGAAGTGAAAATCCAGAAAGCTACTGCCCTATTGCCTCACTCAGCATTGCAGATAAACTCCTGAACAGAATTGGTCCTGATGTACTCAAGATAATTCCAGTGGAACAGGCGGGCTTTAGACCACACAGGAATACAACAGATTACGTTATGTCTCTTACAACTTACGTAGAAGCAGGCTATCAACGAAAACTCAAGACTTCACTAGCATTCATAGACTTAACAGCGGCCTATGATACAGTATGGGAAGACAGAGCACTCTAAAAGCTCCTTAAAGTTATCCCTTGCAGAGGAATTGCACGACTTTTGAACACCATGTTGAGCCAAAGACAATTCCGTGTGTATAAGAGGAAAGATGTAAGCAATAAAAGATGACTGAACAACTGGCTACCTCAAGGGTCAGTTCTTACTCCCTTGTTGTTTAGTCTGTACATTTGAGACATGCTTCCAAGGAAATTCGGATATGCAGATGACTGGGCAATTGCTATCTGAAAACAAATGATTCATCAAACGGAAGAGATCCTGACAGAAGACCTCAAGAAGTTGACTCTGTACTTTAGAAAGTGGGGACTCAAACCAAACACCAGTAAAACTGAAGTTTGTTGCTTTCATCTAAGCAACAAAACGTTTAATAGGGAGTTAAAGGTGTGCATGGACAACCAGAAACTGAAACACAACAGTTACCCTAAATACCTAGGGGTCACATTGGATAGAACGCTATCTTTCAAACATCATCTCCAAAATGTTGCTGAAACAACTTGGGGATCTACAGCCACAACTCTGCGATGCTCAACTCTAGGGTTGGTGTACTCGACTGCTGAATGCTGTGCTGCTGTCTGGCTCAATAGTGCCCATACAAATATCATAGATACCCAACTAAATAACACAATGCATCTTATCACTGTCACAATCAAATCTACTCCTATACAGTGGCTAACAGTACTAAGTGATATCCTCCCGCCAGATCTCAGACATACAGACATTCTCTTAAGAGAATTCAACAAAATAATGGACAATCCAGAACTACCGATACATTCTGACATCAGCAACAAGAGATGGCATCAACTTGAGGAACAGCAACTGCCAAACTACCACTGAGTGGCAGAATAAAGTTAACGACAAACGCTGCCCAACAATGCCTCCTGTGAAGAAGACGCCGCCACCTGGTTTCAACCTCCCTCGCACACAATGATCCACACTAAACAGAATCCGAACCAACCATGGGAATTATACAGCCCACCACTTCAAGTGGAACATAACTTCAGCGCCTGAGTGTGACACAACAGACGATGCAGCACATCATCACCGAATGTAGGACAAGAAAGTACAACGGCAGTGCTAGTGACTTTGCTCTCGCGACTCCACAAACTATAGACTACGTTAGTAATCTAGATATACAAGTGTAAATTTCAATCATGATAGATGTTGTGTCTCTAGCCATTCCCTAAAAAAATAATTTTTGCAGCGACGACCACTCTGAACTCGTTTCTTCAATTTCCTGAGTTGATAGTCGCACCATGAGGGAAAGAGGACATGACTGTCCCAGATGACTGTCACCATGCCATTACCTGCTGAAGGTGCAGCTTTGAACTTTTTCTTCGAGGGAGAAGGTGGTGTGATGGCACACCATTAATTGCCGTTTTGTTTGTAGCTGGAAGTCGTGAGCCCGTGCTTCATCGCCTTGGCGATGTTCGACAAAAAATTATCACGATCAGCCTCGTAACGCGATGGTCCGTCGTTGCTCTTTATGGTCTTCTGTTAGGCGGTGGGGAACCCACCGGGCACACACCTTTGAGTACCCCAGCAGGTGGAGGTTGTATCTGCACTACCAACAGAGACATCCAGTTGTGCAGCGAAGTATTTGATTGTGATCCGTCGATAACCTCAAATGAGTGTGTCCCCACGCTCCAACATTGCAGGGACCACAGCTGTGTACGGGCGGCCAGCACATGGGGCATCGATCATCGTTTGTGCGATCTTGTTGCGATTATTATAGACGCCTCACCCAACTACTCACAATGCTTTTGCTTACTGCCATGTCTCCGTAGACATTCTGCAAGCTCCTATGAGTATCCTTGATGCTCTGGTTTTCTGCCAAAAGAAACTCAATGATAGCGCTCTGCTTGGAAATGACTTGCGTTACACATGCCGATTTGAAGGCTACGTGTAGAGCTACCACCTCTGAGAACTTCTTGAAACTATAAAGACTGAAGGGGGAACATTCCACGATGTGCCATAAGAAATTATATATATATATTCAACTGAAACTGCCTGAGAAAAAAGTGTGGTGCGTTGCTTACAGAAACCACTTCGCATTTTAAAATTTTGGTTTACAATAAATTACTGTTTTCTGTATAGTACAACTAAGTGAAATCAATGTTAAAGATAAATTGAAGAAATGAAAGAATTAATGTATATTGTATAGTACAACTAAGTGAAATCAATGTTACAGATAAATTGAAGAAATGGAAGATTAATGTATATTCTACGGGGTGGGTCAAAATCAGTTGTCAAATATGCGTTTATAACAATAATACTAAACAAATGATACAAATTTATCATCACACAAAAGTGCATATAGAATTGCGTGAATCTACGAAAGATGCTCAAAGTATTTCCACGCTGTTCTAACCACATACTGCATATTTTCAACACTGATTTACAAATTTTGTAGCAAACCTTCTGAGACCGTGGGTTTCCAAATTCTGATTAGACTATTTTCTTCAACTTCTCATCACGAATCTTGACCAAATAAATATCAAAGTAAGTTTTCATTTAGAAACTCTGTCATAACAATTCCATAATGCGAGGGTGCTCCACCTTGTTACCATATCAGCTTTTTTCTAGTCGGCTCCAGATTTTCAGAAACTGAACTACATTCCAGTTCTAACTTTTCTTGAAGTATGTCTAAGTACTTTAAAAATCAACAGCACTTCTAAAATAATACGGCCCGATTAGCTTGCCCAAACACTCACGCCAGGAGAGTCTAACTCTGTCTCGATCATCACATGTGGATACGTACAATCCTAGTGGACACAGTTGTGTCTGCTCACTCCACCCTTCACATTAAAAGTCGCTACGTCCCTCCAAAGGAAGCTTCTGGAAAACTATGAATCGGATCCTTATCGGGTTCTATACAAGTCATAGATATACATATGCAAGTCCATACGTCTCTGCAGATCATCTTCATTTAGGCCTTGAAGTAAAGTAGACTCATATGGCCCCATTTCCAGCTTTTTTAATCCTTCGTAGGCTCAGCCTTACTGTTGCATTCTCCTTGGACGTTTTCCTTTGAATTTATTCGATGATTGCACAAAACATTGCGCGATAACATTCTCTTCTGTACTAAGACTGTGACCTACAGAAAAAGGAATTTCCGCTACCGACTTATTGTTTTTAAATCTTCAATTTATACGGGCAAGTGCGCTATCGACTGAGATAACTAAAAGGGAAATGGATAGGTTAAAGTTAGATATAGTGGGAATTAGCGAAGTTCGGTGGCAGGAGGAACAAGACTTTTGGTCAGGTGAATACAGGGTTTTAAATACCAAATCAAATAGGGGTAATGCAGGAGTAGGTTTCATAATGAATAAAAAAGTAAGTGTTCGGGTAAGCTACTACAAACAACATAGTGAACGCATTATTGTGGCCAAGATAGATACGAAGCCCACGCCTATAACAGTAGTACAAGTTTACATGCCAACTAGCTCTGCAGATGACGAAGAAATTGAAGAAATGTATGATGAGATAAAAGAAATTATTCAGATAGTGAAGCGAGACGAAAATTTAATAGTCATGGGTGTCTGGAATTCGACAGTACGAAAAGAAAGAGAACGAAACGTAGTAGGTGAATATGGATTGAGGGAAAGAAATGAAATAGGAAGCCACCTGGTAGAATTTTGCACAGAGCACAACTTAATCATACCTAACACTTGGTTCAAGAATCATAAAAGGAGGTTGTATACATGGAAGAAACCTGGAGATACTGACAGGTTTCAGATCGATTATATAATGGTAACACAGAGATTTAGGAACTGTAGAGAGTTTCAGGAAGAGCATAAAGAAATAATTGACAAGAATGGGGGAAAGACATACAGTAGAAGAAGAATGGATAGCTTTGAGGGATGAAGTGGTGAAGGCAGCAGAGGATTAAGTAGGTAAAAAGCCGAGGACCAGTAGAAATCCTTGGGTAACAGAAGAAATACTGAATTTAATTGACGAAAGGAGAAAATATAAAAATGCAGTAAATGAAGCAAGCGAAAAGCAATACAAACATCTCAAAAATGAGATCGACAGGATGTGCAAAATGGCTAAGCAGGCATGGCTAGAGGACAAATGTAAGGATGTAGAGGCTTACTTCACTAGGTTTAAGATAGATACTGGCTACAGGAAAATGAAAGAGACCTTTGGAGAAAAGAGAACCACTTGTATGAATATCAAGGGCTCAGATTTAAACCCATTTCTAAGCAAAGAAGGGAAAGGTGGAAGGAGTATGTAGAGGGACTATACAAGGGCGATGTTCTTGAGGACAATATTATGGAAATAGAAGAAGATGTAGATCAAGATGAAATGGGTGATATGATACTGCGTGAAGAATTTGATAGAGCACTGAAAGACCTAAGTCGAAACAAGGCCCCTGGAGTAGATAACATTCCATTAGAACTACTGAAGGCCTTGGGAGAGCCAGTCATGACAAAACTCAACCATCTGGTGAGCAAAATGTATGAGACAGGCGAAATACCTTCAGACTTCAAGAAGAATATAATAATTCCAATCCCAAAGAAAGCAGGTGTTGACAGATGTGAAAAATATCGAACTATCAGTTTAATAAGTCACGGCTGCAAACAACTAACGCGAATTCTGTACAGACGAATGGAAAAATTGGTAGAAGCTGACCTTGGGGAAGATCAGTTTGGATTCCGTAGAAATATGGGAACACGTGAGGCATTACTGACCCTACGACTTATCTTAGAAGCTAGACTAAGGAAAGGCAAACCTACATTTCTAGCATTTGTAGACTTAGAGAAAGCTTTTGACAATGTTGGCTGGAATGATCTCTTTAAAATTCTGAAGATGGCAGGTGTAAAATATAGGGAGCGAAAGGCTATTTACAATTTTCACAGAAACCAGATGGCAGTTATAAGAGTTGAGGGACATGAAAGGGAAGCAGTGGTTGGGAAGGGAGTGAGACAGGGTTGTAGCCTCTCCCCGCTGTTATTCAATCTGTATATTGAGGAAGCAGTAAAGGAAACAAAAAAATTCGGGGTAGGTATTAAAATCCATGGAGAAGAAATAAAAACTTTGAGGTTCACCGATGACATTGTAATTCTGTCAGAGACAGCAAAGGACTTGGAAGAGCAGTTGAACGGAATGGATAGTGTATTGAAAGGAGGATATAAAATGAACGTCAACAAAAGGAAAACGAGGATAATGGAATGTAGTCGAATTAAGTCGGGCGATGCTGTGAGAATTAGATTAGGAAATGAGACACTGAGACACTTAAAGTAGTAGAGGAGTTTTGCTATTTGGGGAGCAAAGTAACTGATGAAGGTCGAAGTAGAGAGGATATAAAATGTAGACTGGCAATAGCATGGAAAGCGTGTCTAAAGAAGAAAAAACTGTTAACATCGAGTATAGATTTAAATGTCAGGAAGTCGTTTGTGAAAGTATTTGTATGGAGTGTAGCCATGTATGGAAGTGAAACATGGATGATAAATAATTTGGACAAGAAGAGAATAGAAGCCTTTGAAATGTGGTGCTACAGAAGAATGCTGAAGATTAGATGGGTAGATCACGTAGCTAATGAGGAAGTATTGAATAGGATTGGGGAGAATAGGAATTTGTGGCACAACTTGACAAGAAGAAGGGATCGGTTGGTAGGACATTTTCTGAGGCATCAAGGGATCACCAATGTAGCATTGGAGGGCAGCGTGGAGGGTAAAAATCGTAGAGGGAGACCAAGAGATGAATACACTAAACAGATTCAGAAGGATGTGGGGTGCAGTACGTATTGGGAGATGAAGAAGCTTGTACAGGACAGAGTAGCATGGAGAGCTGCATCAAACCAGTCTCAGGACTGAAGACCACAACAACAACAACAACAACAACCAAGCACGACGCACGTGCCCCTCTTTACAGCTTCACTTCCGCCAGTACCTCATCTTCTACATTCCAAACTTCGCAGAAGCTCTCCTGCGAAACTTGCAGAACCAGCATATTGCGGAGACATGGCTCAGACACAGCCCGGGTGATGTTTCCAGAATGAAATTTTCATTCTGCAGCGGAGTAAGCGCTGAAATGAAACTTCCTGGAAGATTACAGTTGTGTACCGAACCGAGACTCGATCTCGGGTCCTTTGCCTTCTGTCTGCCAGGAAGCTCCATTGAAATTGTTCAAATATGACCACCCACATGTAAAACCAAACAGTCTGCTGTGCCAGGTGCGTGCACGTACGTGCAGTGAACTTCGCAGTCAACACGTCTATGGACAGTGGAAGAGGCCCTCCATGGTGCGGTGTTTGTTTCAAAAAGAGATAAACGTTTCGTCCTGTTAATGCTAGGCAGCAAATAGCTTTGAACTTACTATGAGTACTATTTAAACTGAGCAGTCAGAGGTGTGGAGGAAATTGCTAAGCTGAAACGTCAGGAAAAAGCCGATGATTTTTAAAATCCCACTATGATAGAAACCTAGCCGTAGATCACATGAAATCTTCTGGCATTCCTAGTACTCTCAAGTCCATCGTCTGGGATTTAAGTGACCTGGCAATCATTTAGACCGTCCTAGTACATTTAGGTCACCGTCTTGAACTGTGGCATCATAGAGACGACCCTAGTATCTCCAGGTCACCATCTTGGATGGTCATGTTGGAGTGTGGCGTCATGCAGACTGTCCCAATATGCACAGATCGTCAGCTTAGATCACCATTGTTGGATTTTTGAATTTAGCACCAACAGAACAGCGCCTAATATTCAGTTACTTGAATTTCCCACCGTTTAACACTTGCAACAACTGCCCTACTTGTGCAGTGATGTCATAGAAGTAGGAGAAGAACCTATCTCTTTTGAATTACCCACAAATTTTTATTTATTTTGTGCCATTCAATACATAGGGCAATATGCCTATGTCAGAAGGGAAAGGGGGGGGGGGAGAAATTGGCAACAAACTACGTCTACATCTATACTCCGTAAGCTACCTGACGGTGTATGGCGTAGGGTACCTTGAATAACTCTATCGGTTCTCCCTCCTGTTCCAGCCTCGTATTGTTCGTGGAAAGAAAGATTGTCGGTATGCCTCTGTGTGGGCTCTAATCTCTCTGAGATTATCCTCATGGTCTCTTCGCGAGATATAAGTAGGAGGGAGCAATATACTGTTCGACTCCTCGGTGATCCGGCCTGAATGGCCGTGCGTTTCTAGGCGGTACAGTCTGGAGCCGAGCGACCGCTACGGTCGCAGGTACAAATCCTGCCTCGGGCATGGATGTGTGTCATGTCCTTAGGTTAGATAGGTTTAAGTAGTTCTAAGTTCTAGAAGACTAATGAACTCAGAAGTTAAGTCCCATAGCGCTCAGAGCTATTTTAAACCAAGGAACTACAGTGCACTCTTCCTCTGTGAAACAGCTTTGGAAAAAGACATTTAGTATTTCGGCGTTTAGTCTGTCATCCTCTCTTTCAGTACCATTTTGGTGACAGAGTGTCTGGACATTTTATTTTGATCCACGTGCCGCTTTGACATAGCACCAAAATTTCTTAGGATTTTCTGCCAAGTCAGTACATAGAACTTTAATTTCGAATTCATTGAACGCCTCTCGCATAGCCCTCCTCACACTACATTTCGCAATTTCGCTTCGTGGAATTTTTGTTTGTCTGCAAGGCTTTGGCTATGTTTATGTTTGCTGTGAAGTTCCCTTTGCTTCCGTAGCAGTTTTCTAACTCGGTTGTTGTACCACGGTAGCTCTTTTCCATCTCTTACCATCTTGCTTGGCGCATACTCACCTAATGCATATTCCACGATGGTTTTGAACATTGTCCACTGATCCTCAACACCAACTGTACTTGACAAAAAACTTTTGTGTTGAGCCGTGAAGTACTCTGAAATCAGATTTTTATCACTTTTGCTAAACAGAAAAATCTTCCTAACTTTTTTAACATTTCTATTTACTGCTGAAATCATCGATACTGTAACCGCTTTGTGATTGCTGACTCCCTGTTCTAATAACTCTACCACAACAAAGGTCAGCATTTAATAAAGATTGTGGTGTTGCTCACGGTGCTAAATACTGCATTTTCGGGCAACAACAGTCATATTATGTGGCATGTGTCATTAGAGCACAGTTAGTAAAGTCAATTCATGTAATAATCAAAAAACTAGGCAGTCATCTTTTTGTGTTTCCCACGCTGGTCTCGTCGTAAAATCACGGCTCAATCGTTGAAAATCTAGATGGTTATGATTCGAGGCTCGGATGCAAAGAGGCCTAGGTTTTATCCTGCTGTATTCAAAAGTTTTGTAGATGCGCTTCGCAAACCATTCTTGGGGATTACACTTTTGCTGGCCAATGGTGATGTAAAAAAATAATCAGCACTCCGAAATTAAGTTACACTTCCGTTTAATTGCATTTATTGCAATATCACGTGACACACAAACATCACTTCACAATACAAAACATACTTGAAAACATCTTTCTCACAGTCACTGTTAAAGTTCACATTTTATAAGCTGACGACAATATTCGTCTTTCCAACATGACGTCCACGACTTGACTCTCTCAACGTCCGACTCTCTAACAACTTAACAACTAACTCACAATCGCTTACGCGCCCAAAAATAAGAGCTACAAGTACGTCAAAGATCATAGTGACAAAAGAAAGAATACACATAAGAATAATATCATTGCAATATAAACATATCGATGTATCACAAATTAAATCAAATCTGAATGTTGTCTCAGAAATATGCCAACTACTTTGCAGCAACACAATAGAATATTATTGGTATCGAGAGGTTCAGATGAGCTGCCGTAATGGTTACGTAATTCAAGTACGATTACACTGTTCTGGGTTAACTGTTTCAAATAGTTCTGGTCTGTTTGTCACCAGAATGTCTAATATGTTATCGCCTCGAGTCGGTTCTCTGTTTAATTGCTCAAGGCAGTTATCAGATAATGCACTTAAAAAAGAATTGCACTGCATGAAGGAGGGGAAAGATGAAGCGGAAGAGCGAAATCTGGCAACAATGCAGACTTACCAGAAATGCATTCAGCCCCCTACCTCACACATGCAGGTGGAAGAGTGATGGCGTACCTGCTGGTTGTGCAGCGAGATGAGGTCGTAGATGGCGATCTTGGGTTGGCAGCCGTGTGCGGCTGCATCCAGCAGCCAGAGGCGTCCGCGCAGCTCGGCGGCAGTGGCCACGGCAGACTGCGGGCTCTCGCAGTCGCCCACCGGCTGCTGCGCCGGGAAGAGGCGCACCGGCCGGGGCCTGGACAACCCCAGAGGTAGGACGCCTCCACTGTCCGAGCCCGGCTCTGGCCACGGCGCCTCTAGCAACGTACCCTCCTGCCGGACACACCAGCGCCTCAACCACACACACACACACACACGAGCGCGCGCTCTACCAGCCTAGGTGCTCAAAAAAAGTTCTGCATTACCTGCGCATGACGTATGTTCAAAAACTAACTGCTGTTCTATAGTTTACCGTGATTTATTGATCCGATTCGCAAGATATTTTCGTTGTTGTGTTGGTGAACATGTCCGAAAAGTACACTACTGGCCATTAAAATTGCTACACCACGAAGATGACGTGCTACAGACGCCAAATTTAAACGACAGGAAGAAGATGCTGTGATATGCAAATGATTAACTTTTAAGAGCATTCAAACAAGGCTGGCGCCGGTAGTGACACCTACAACGTGCTGACATGAGGTTAGATCCAACCGATTTCTCATACACAAACAGCAGTTGACCGACGTTGCCTGGTGAAACGTTGTTGTGATGACTCGTGTAAGGAGGAGAAATGCGTACCATCACGTTTCCGACTTTGATAAAGGTCGGATTGTAGCCTATCGCGATTGCGGTTTATCGTATCGCGACATTGCTGCTCGCGTTGGTCGAGATCCAATGACTGTTAGCAGAATATGGAATCGATGGGTTCAGGAGGGTAATACGCAACGCCGTGCTTGATCCCAACTTCCTCGAATCACTAGCAATCGAGATGACAGGCATCTTATCCACATGGCTGTAATGGATCGTGCAGCCACGTCTCGATCCCTGAGTCAACAGATGGGGACGTTCGGAAGCCAACAACCATCTGCACGAACAGTTCGACGACGTTTGCAGCAGCATGGACTATCAGCTCGGAAACCGTGGCCGCGGCCACTCTTGACGCTGCATCACAGACAGGCGCGCCTGCGATGGTGTACTCAACGACGAACCTGGGTGCACGAATGGCAAAACGTCATTTTTTCGGATGAATCCAGGTTCTGTTTACAGTATCATGAAGGTCACATCCGTGTTTGGCGACATCGCGGTGGACACACATTGGAAGCGTGTATTCGTCAACGCCATACTGGCGTGTCACCCGGCGTTGTGGTATGGGGTGCCAATAGTTACACGTCTCGGTCACCTATTGTTCTCACTGACGGCACTTTAAACAGTGGACGTTACATTTCAGACGTGTTACGACCCGTGGCGCTACCCTTCATTCAATCCCTGCGAAACCCTAAATTTCAACAGTATAATGCACGAGCCCATGTTGCAGGTCCTGCACGGGCCTTTCCGGATACAGAAAATGTTCGACTGCTGCCCTGGCCACCACATTCTCCAGATCTCTAACCAATTGAAAACGTCTGGTCAATGGCGGCCGAGCAACTGGCTCGTCACAATACGCCAGTCACTACTCTTGATGAATTGTGGTTTAGTGTTGAAGCTGCATCGGCAGCTGTATCTGTACACGCCATTCAAGCTCTGTTTGGGTCAATGCCCAGGCGTATCAAGGCCGTTATTACGGCCAGAGGTGGTTGTTCTGGGTACTGATTTCTCAGGATCTATGCACCCAAATTGCGTGAAAATGTAAGCACATGGCAGTTCTAGTATAATCTATTTGTCCAATGAATACCCTTTTATCATCTGCATTTCTTCTTGGTGTAGCAATTTTAATGGCCAGTAGTGTATCTGTAGTGTTAGCAACATCGGATGTTTAGTCTGTCGTCGCTGTTAGTGTCAGTGATTATTTGTTTTGTATGAAATGAATAAGAGGATCTGTATTAAATTTTTTAATAATAACGTAAAAAGAGGAGCAAAGATTTGGAAATATTAAATACTGTTTTTGGTGATTTTTCTGTGAGTAAAGGAAGGGATTAAAGGTGGTATAAGCATTTCGAAGAAGACTTTGAAGGCACTGTGATGGTCCGCCTATATCGGCTGTCCATACGGCTTATTAAATTCTCCGACTAACAAGGGGACCTTGTGGTGTCGGAAATTCAGTTAGGGTATACCTGAAGGGTGTCCAGTCACGAAAACTGTAAAGCACACTTGCTAAAACGTAACGAGAAAAAGGGCTCTAAAGTTTTACGCCGAGCTCGTATATCGGACAGTTTATGCACTACGACAGCACAGTGAAATGACTGCGCCTATAGCAGCAGTCTGTCCCCGGCACGGCGACGGCGAGGACGTCTTGTTTACGTGTCGTCCGCAGTCTACGCGAGCGCGTACAGTCTGTTTACATCTTCGTTGCCGCTTAGTGCTACGACAGTTCAGATGGTTCAAATGGCTATGAGCGCTATGGTACTTAACTTCTAAGGTCGTCAGTCCCCTAGATCATAGAACTACTTAAACCTAACTAACCTAAGGACATTACACGCAGCCATGCCCGAGGCAGGATTGGAACTTTCGACCGTAGCGGTCGCGCGGCTCCACTACGACAGTTGATAGACGTGCCATGGCTCACGCGTATCGAAAATCCACGATGAAGTTGAGTATTCATTCTGATTATACACGACCTTTGAAACTGACTGCTTCCTTCACGTCAAAGTTCACCTCTATCTGAGGGACATAGAAGGCATTCACTTTTCTATCACCAGTGGCGTCATATACTTCAAAATCACAAGCAATGTCTGTCATGTCGTCGTGTCCAGATAGGCCAGCGGCCTTTAAAAACGCCGACAGACACGTAGGAGCAGTCGCTGTCGACCTTGCGGCGCTTGTATTACTCTCTCTGCACGTCTTCCAGCTTTCCTTTGAGGTTCAAAAAATGGCTCTGAACGCTATGGGACTCAACTGCTGAGGTCAAAAGTCGCCTAGAACTTAGAACTACTTAAACCTAACTAACCTAAGGACATCACACACATCCATGCGCGAGGTAGGATTCGAACCTGCGACGCTGCGGTCGCGCGGTTCCAGACTGTAGCGCCTAGAACCGCTCAGGCACTCCGTCAGACCCTTTGAGGTGTCACCTGACATTGTAGCTGCTGCCTTACAACTATACAGGAAAGTGCTGGACCACCTAGTCGAAAAATGGAATTCATTCACAACATATCCGGTCGTCAACGAATTCAGGCTACTTAAGAAAGAGATAACTAAACACCTGCCTCAATATATCAACATTGGTGACTGCCGAGCAACAGCAATGTATGACAGACAGCCACACATCTACTCTGAATGTGACCAGGAAGTCATATCAGGTCAGCGTGTCTCCATTGATGTCTTACACGACTCCCACTGGGTGATCAGTTGCAGGATCATCCGTTCATGACTCTTCCTCTTACTTAAGCTCGGGCAGTGAGGCCAGTATCTTCTCCTGATGAAGGATGGATTCTCTCTCCAGAGACGTTACGTTACGATGTCACACTAAGGACAGATATGAACAATGATAGAGGTGGAGCAACAGCAAGACGATGTTCAATAGCACGCCACGGAAGCCTAAACGTTACCTCAGACACCCTCGTCTGTCTTTCGTAAGCATCGTGTGTGGAAGATGGACCGCCGAGAGCAGTGCGAGAATCGGGGCTACACAAAATTCTGCGTTCCTTGAGGCCACACCACCTGACATACTAGTCCCAGCCACATCTCCACCCCCTGAGCTGACCTCAGCAACCCAACTCCTGCCGCAGTCACCTCCGACTCTTCAGTGCGCCGTCACAGACGATACTTCCCCACGACTGAGAACCGCAGTAGTTGGTGGCGGTGGTTGCACCACAGTTCACAGGTCACCTTAGCAGCTGACGGGGACCTTTCATAGAGGAGATGGAATTTGGGTATAAAGAATTGCGTCCATCAGTGTCAACAATGAATGCACCTGTTACAGGACACATTAAACCTAGCTAACATCAATGTAGCCTTCCTCAAAGGGTTCAGCACAGCACTCTTCCCCAACATACCCGGTTATAACGCATTTATTACCCACGCTTCACCCACCAGCAGTAGCGTCGCGATACTCTTCAAGGAGGAACTACAAGATGATGATGTATTCTACCTCCCAATCGCCAGAGGGATATCGCTCACAGTGCTAGGTGTACGACTTATCGATATCTACGCTCAGTCCGGTTCAACACGCTGCCGACAATGTGCGCGAAGATGTTGCCCTCTCTTTTTCAGAGCAGACATGACAAGATTGTTCTTGTAGTACATCTTCCTAGCACCAAAGGACCAGCTCCCAATGACAATCTCCGTGTGCTAAACCGTTGGCTCTTGTTTGGGACCTTGGACTGGTGGATTCTTTGGATCATCTAAAAGGAGATAGACCTGGGTCCACCCGTTACACGAGCCACTCATCCAGCCGCAAAGACAGGATATATGCCTCTCGTCCCCTAAAATCTGCGTTATGAGATGCAGAGTTATAGCCAACTGCCTTTACAGACCATATAGCCTATATAAATGCTGTCGCCCTCCACCGCCAGTAGATGTGGCGAAGCTTAAGCCCCTGACAGCTTAACACTGCTCATCTGACTTGTCCCTACAGCGAACTCGCTATCTAGGATGCCTGGCACTTATGTGTCCGCACCACAGGGGCACATTCCACAACGGTGGATTGCTTGTGCCAAACCAATCATCTGTCGTATATTAATTACTCACAGTCGCGACAGTGCCGCATGCAAACAGCAGTCACTCCGCTTCTTTTATAACGTCTTATGTGATTACACTCCGATGCCGCCCTCACCAGAGGAAGATAGTGATTAAACAGGGCTAAACGACAGGTCGTGGTACACGTACGTCAACAGGTAGAGGGTGCAGTCGTTCGTACACGGGCGACTGATAGGTTTATGGTGCAAGGAGCACTGATCCGCCTGCCGGAGTGGCCGTGCGGTTCTAGGCGCTACAGGCTGGAACCGAGCGACCGCCACGGTGGCAGGTTCGAATCCTGCCTCGGGCATGGATATGTGTGATGTCCTTAGGTTAGTCAGCTTTAATTAGTTCCAAGTTCTAGGCGACTGATGACCTCAGACGTTAAGTCACATGGTGCTCAGAGCCATTTGAACCATTTTTGAGCACTGATCCACGGTATTGATGCTGACGACAGCGGCGCTGTTGTACACAGCGCGACATCTGTGCAGCCTTCTAAGAACACTACACCATGCTCTACTCGGCTCAAGAGTCAGATCGACTGAAGGTGATGGAAGTCACACAGGAGATCTATGGTACGTTAACCCCGCCATGGCCGACGCCTTGATGGTGGACGTTACTGAAGGGGAAGTGCTTGAAATCATCAGTAAAGGCGAGACCCACAGATCCCTGGGTTTGGACAGACTTGCTTTGGAGTTCTATCGAACGTTCTTTACTCGCACCGCAATGGCGATCCATCCGTCAAGACCTGCTGTCCCCTCAGACATCTTTTCCCACTACCTTCTTCGTAGAGACGATAATTCATATCTCGAAACCGAAAGGCACAACACGGATTCACGATTATTGCGTCTTAACACTCCTTAATTGTGACATGAAAGCATTCATCCGCCTCTTGGCAGCACGAATCCGCGCTGCCTAGTGTAGACTCATACAACCCAGCGTCGTTGAAAGGATCAAATACTATCCAAGCTCCTTTATGTAGAAATTATGATACGATAGCCCTGGCGAAGACGAACAAATTACGAGGTGCTCTGGCATCCCTGGACTTTAGCCAGGTCTTCGACCGAGTCGACCACACTTACTTGATGCACGCCTACTTCGAAGGACGATCTCCGAAGTCCTGACCAATGGCCGCGTCATGCACCCTATTTCAATCACACGCAGGGGTACCCGTTATCGACAATCTTGTATGCACTTGCGCTTGAACCTGTGTTACGCGGTCCTTTTCCCACACTATGCCTCGCCCCCCCCCCCCCCCCCCCCCAATCCGGAAATCAACACAGTCACGCGAATCAAAAGACACGTGGTTCATTACCTGTTTCGCAGTGATACCAAAGACGTCTTGGACTTCTGGAATTACTCGAAAGGAGGACTTGCCAAAATCGTTAGCAACCCGAAGTATCAACAGTTCCTTTCAAATTACCTAGGCAGTGCTTTCTGCCACCTCCGCGCAGTTGGAACCTCTCGGCTAGGAGACGACAGCCGTCCTCGAACTGAAGATTCCGAACATGCAGAATCATACTCTGAGTAACTAAAACTCTTTTCGTGAAGACGTGCACAACAGCTCCAGCACCGGACGCCCAACGCGGCAGGGATTGCTAAGCGCCGCATTCTTTCTCACTCAATTGGCAGGGCTATTTTAGTTTATTTCTTATTCTTTCCTTTTATTAGTCGACCTACTTTGCTCTTCGCCGTAAAACGAAAATAAAAATAAAAACAAAAAATGAATGAATAAATACATAAATAAATAAAAAAGTAAAAAATTACATTTCCCTCTATTTACGCTTTCTTTTTTCCCATAGCCATTTCCGGTAGTTGGGGGGACACCGTGATCAGGACTCGAGAACCGGACCCCTGCTCACTCTGCCACCAAAACCCACTGCGACCGTTATCCTTAGTAAAAAAAAAAATGGCAGGGAGACCGCTTGCGATAAGCTTAAAAATAAAAATAAAGGAATCCTGTCATTTCTATGAATATTAATTCGTAGTAATAGTTACTAGTTTAGGCGGACAATGAGAATTATTAAGTACTCATAATTTTAAAATATTCAGAAAATAACGCACTGCATTCCACGCGGACGGTCTAGGTTCGATCCTATCTTTGGATAACTTCTTATTTTCATTTTCTTAACTGTTTAAAAATATAACAACTTTTAAATAAAGATAATGACCTGAAATATTTTCAGTGAAATCATATAATAATTTTTTTATTTATGAAATAACAGTTACAGCTAACAAACATAAAAAAATACGAATTACAAAAAATATTCTCGTTTTGAAACGTTGAATAATTTCAGATACATTTTTAATGGAGGTAAATTACCGCCATAACAAAATTTCAGGTAGGATCTCATTTACATGAAAATTTACACATCGCCATTATTTTTGAATTTCGCATTTAACATACAAGCACCGGAATGATAATTATCGCCAAGTATTGAAAACAAAAAAATATTTTAACATCTTGCACAATTTATGAAGGACGATTATGTACACGAACACAATTTTTCTTAAAAGATCTGTTGGGAAAGATACCCCATTAACATTCACGGAAACTAATATTTCATCAGAAAGCCTGCAAGCGTACCGCGCGCGTCCGATCGTTTCATTAAAAAATGGCAGTGAGAGTTGATGGCTCGCTATTGATTGTATTTTTATGCAGTCTTCACGGGAGTCTATTTCTCTGTTATTTACAATCAGATAAGCGCAATTTTGTGCAAGCTTTACATTTATAAAGGCATGAGCTAGGTTCCAAATCTAATTATACGTTTAGACATAAAAAGACCTCTAACCTTCTAAACATTCATGGTGGTGTCTGATTGTACTATATCGTGTCTCCCTACCACTTTCGCGCAACGACGCTCTGAGCGTGTTTTTTTTTTAGGGAATTGACTAGTTTGAACCTGGGACCTGTTGCTGGTAAGGAGACGCCAGACCACACATGACATGTAGGATTCAGAAGAGTTCAATGAGACTAGCGATGCTATAACCAAATACTAAATGATCTCAGCGTCAGCTCCACTGCACTCCCTGTAAAAGAATCTTAATACTAACTAAATTTAGTGGAAAGGGTTCAAGGCTTTCCTATTTTTAGTTAGCTGGTAAAATAACGTCGAAAAAGCAGTTAAGTTTACCATTGGAAATTTTATTCTACTCACAAAACATCGTTTATAAATTGCACTATTGATAAAAGGAAATGTTTTAATACAGGATGGTAAAAACCAACAGCGTTCAACAAAAATGTGAACGAATATTCCCTAAATGGGTTTCCAAGTTCTACAATCGATCGAAGGATGACCTATGCCATATCACATCTATAATCTAGGTTTAAATTAAGTTTCACAAAAGAGCAAACTATCAAAATGGTCTACAGTGTCCCTCAATTATCTTTAATTACTCATCTAACTTGTCGTAAATTACAGTGGCTGATGTAACTTCTCAATAACTATTTAAAAGAAAAATCATCGCGTTTCAGATCTGTTCTTCTAGTGGCAAATGTAAACACCACGAGTTTTAATTAACGATCGACACTAGTATTACGCAAAAAAAGGGGTGTAACAGATGAGACTTCTGCAGTTCTGAGTGAAGGCTTATGCGCTCAAAAATGCGGCATCGCGTGCGTCCATTACCTTGTCGGTGTTTAGGCAGCGTCAGGGCGGCAGCGGCCGGCGCAGCAGCTATCCAGCCCGCCGTCTCGGAACCAACTCTCTCCTAACTTCTCCTTACTACAATTTACCGAAGTTAGTTTAAAAAAACTATCTGGCTATGTTTTCATCTGACCAATCAGGGTCTCAATGTTAACCTTAAGCTCCGCCTACAAAAATTCTGTCTATCCAATGAGAAACGTTATACTTTTCGTGGTGGGGCAATGTTTTTAAAGTTTGCAACGTAAAAGAGACGCTAAAAAGTCTCACGCTAAAACGTGCGAGTGGTGTGGTCCTTTTAGCGTTATCGTGAGATCTATACTGTTCTTCTGGAGGGCTCTATCTTTTAACATGGGCTGGAGGATTGTCGTAATGTAACAGACACGCGAAAAAGTCTCACGCTAAAACTTGCGGGTGGTAGTGGCCCTTTTTGTGTTATCGTAAGATCTATACTGCTTTTCTGGAGGGCTCTAGCTTTTAACATGGGCTGGGGGTTGTCATTGACGTACCTGAGACGCGAAAAAAGCCTCACGCTAAAACGTGCGGGTTGTGTAGTCGTACAGGTAGGCAGGGGGCGTGGGTGTCCACTCCGTCCGTTATCGTAGGGCCTTCTAGCTTAACACGGTTCTGCTCTCGGCTTCTGTCCTCGTTTCTCCCCTCGGAACTGCGTCTGCCTCACGGTGGGAAGGTACGACATGCATTTAGGCATTCTTGTGTTAGTCTGTGGTATTCCATTTGCTCACTCGTTACTCGTATTACTTTGGTTAATTTAATGTCACGATTTATTCGGAGCTATGTGACATACTACTGGATTTGCTTATCATGTCAGGGTTTCCATGTAAGCTGTTGGATTTGCCTGACACCTTACAACCTCACAATTTTTGATTTTCATATTTCTTGTAAAAGCAACCAGTTTCTTCTCTTAAAGCTGGAAACTGTTTCTATTCTTCCCATTTTGCGGTATATTATTAGATAAGCGCGCAGAACCGGGAGTCTGGAACAATCAGTAGTCAGGCAGTGTTTGTAGCCAGTAGTCTTCCAGTGTTTGGAGCCACATGCTAATTAAATACAAGAAACGTCACAACACTGAAGATGACGAACGCTTAGAAAAAAATTACTATAAACTATTGTCAAATCAGTGAAGTCGATATTACCTTTTCCCTTTCGAATGTTTTAGGTATTGAATGGGTGACAGCAAAATTCATTCCAATTGATGAGTTTCTAACAAAAACAACTGCAAATGCAAGTTGCTCTGGAGTAGCTAGGCGAAACCACCAGCAATTCGGAACTCTAAAAAGTATCGTAACAGATAATGAAACATTAGTTTACGGATATGAGGTCGAAACTAATGCTCAGATCGTCCCAGAGGAAGCATTCTGGATCGCCAAGACTGAAGAAAGTTTGACAGAGGGGCTGTCAAATGTGAGGTTACGCCCACCGTGTTCTTCGTTTTCAATGGCACAGTGCATCACGAGTTCTTGCTGCCAGGTAGAACGATCAACAAAGAGTACTACTTACAAGTTCAGCGCCGTAACGTGAAGTAATACGAAAAAAACCACCGAAATAACTCATGGCTTTTGCCCCATAATAATACCCTGATCACGCTTAGGTACTTCTTCAAGAATACTGCAATGATGCTCCAGTCTCCATATTTATTGATTTTTGCGAATAATAACAAAACCTTAAAGGGCCGTCTTTTTAAAAGCATAAATGAGAGCAAAAGACATTTCCTCTGAATTATTGAGAATATTGGAAGTGCCTGGCCATTACAAAACTATTCCACCTGGTGTGCAGAATATATGAGAGAGGCGAAACGCCCTCAGACTTAAAGAACAATGAAATAATTTCAGTTCCAAAGAAGACATGTGTGAATATTACTGAGCTATGAATATAATAAGTCATGATTGGAAAACAGTGACACGGATTGTTTACAGAAGAATCGAAAAACTAGTTGATGCTGACCTCGGAGGAAATCAGTGTGGGTCGCGGAGAAATACGTATAGCAATACTGATTCTACTATTTATATTAGAATATAGGTTAAGGAATGGCAGTTATATATTTATAGCATCTGTTAGTTCGAGGAAGGATTCAACAATGTTGACTGGAATACACTCTGAAATTTTGAAGGGAGCAGGGGCGAAATGCAGAAAACGAAAGATTATTTATAACTTGTAGAAAAGCCAGATTGTAGCTATAGGAGTCGAAGAGATTTGCGAATGACAGTATAATTCTGTGAGAGACAGCAAAGGCATTGGAGGAGCAGTTGGACAGAATTGGTAGTGTCTTGAAAAGTGATTATAAGATGAACATCAACAAAAGTAAAACAAGGGTAATGGAATGTAGTCGAATGCTGAAGAAATGTCAATAGGAAATGAAGCACTAAAAGCATTAGACGAGTTTTGTTATTTGAGCAGCAAATAACTTGTGATGGCCAAAGTAGAGAGGATCTAAATGCAGACTGACTGAAACTCGAAAATAATTTCTAAAAAAGAATAATTTGTTAACATCTAATGTAAATCTAAGCGTTACGAAGTGTTTACTGGAGGTACGTGTCTCGAGCATAGCCTTACTCGAACGCGAAACACGGCCTATGACCGGTTTATAGAAGAATAGAGTAGAACCTATAGACATATGGTCCTACAGAAGAGTACTGAAGATTGTACCGCACTCTGTCAAGAAAACTGACACAAGTCAAAAGTGGCAGCTTTAGTTTTTGTCACCGAAAAATACTTGTTGAGTGCCTCACCGTGCACTAGAAACGTGACATCTGTATCTCGCAGTTTTTCCACTTGAGGGCGCCACAGTAAGAACAGTACCACTTCAGCGATGATATTAGCAGCTGTGCTCACGAAGAGCGGCACATTCTGAGCCGTGAAAGTTTCCATTTATAGGATAAGTTGAATGTAATTGGTAAAATCATTGATTATTACAATGTCAGTGTTTGTACAGTGTCTGATCTTACATTACAAAATCCTTGAGACATGTATGCATGTCTAAAGGAACAGACAATGTTTGAACGATTACAGCTGTTATACATGCTACGAAATTTCATGCGCTGCTGCGTAAAAGATAAAAAAATAGACATTTCTGCTATTTAGGAAAATTCATACTGAATCCCTTTTCTCGGGGAAAATTATTCATAGACTGTAGAAGCCCATTTATGATTCTATGTTTTAGTAATTTGTATTACTTAAATTGTACTTTATTGCTGCTTCTTGTTAGGTTGTATTAATTTTCATTAAGTACAGTTCTGCATTTTGTATTTTTCTAATATAATAGTTTCGACTTATTTTTCATTTTCATTTTAATTTCAATACATTTTGTCTGATGGACGTTCGAATGTCGTAAAATATTACAGTAAGTTAAAAAGAGTTACTTGTGATGGAAAACTGGCAGCAGAATTACTTGAACGATAATTACAAAAACAAAACAGTTTTTTTAAAAAAAAATCAAGAAAAGTGACACAACTCAAAGAATTAATTAATAATTACCCGGTAACACGTCACATTCAAGAGAAGAGAACTATTTGTCCATGTTTCAGGTGTATAGACTATACAGTAATGCAATCTACTGGTGAAATTACTTACTTGAAATTTAAAGGAAGCTTGTACCATTCAGTATAAGTTTTATAGAATTCTGAGTCGATTTATCTCAAGTAGTGCATTTTTGTGAGTTTTGTCGCTGTTCTTGCTGAGGTTCAATGTAAGGGAAAAAGAAATTTATGGCATTACTTTGCTAAAGGAAGATATCGGCTCATAGGACACTGTAATATTAGTAATTTGCGCCTCACAGACATTAATATGAGCTCAATAGTACACGCCTGATGGCCTAAAGTTATTGAACAATTGTAAAGTAAACGAAATGAACCATCGCATGGCAGCGACTGAATCTATTATTCTTTGTCTTTGACGTTCTTGCGCGGTGCCTGTGAATCTCTATGTACATGTATCTATCAATGATATAAAAAAGAATCTGTTGTTTCAAGACAAATGAGGCAATTGGCGCCTCATCTTTTACTGTTTGTATTCCATGAAAGGCGGGCGCGGACTTGCTGCGTTCCGCAACTGTATTTTGTATTTCAAGTGAAAATATTGAGTGAATATGCTAAATGTTATTTTTCCAGTCAGAAAACATGTAGTTTCTTGTTACTGATTACCAGCAGACAGCATCAAGAGGACAGTTTGACTGTTATGTATAAAGTATTTAACCACAATGGTCATCTATGGTAATTTAATATGAAAAGGTACGTAGCATTAAAAAAAAGTGTGTTAAAGATAAGAGTGCTTATTTTACTAAATTAACCTTGATGATTTCCATCTCCTCATTTACTTAATTTATATTTATTTTGTGTTCGCTCATCACCAGAAATTACGATCAGGCTGATGGGCCGAACGCAGCATGAGGCAGAAGGAACATTATCGTTTTCCTATCATTTCTGAACCAACTTTTTTTAATTGTGTATTGTTGCATTTATTTTAAAGTCTATAAATCTTCTGGTCCCTCAGTGTTGGTCCGGGTATGACTACATCGAGAATATAAAAATGCACAGAAATGATAATGTTTCTCTTATTCAGGGATTTAATGGTCAACGTATGTTATTAAAATAGTGGAATCAATCCCTGATTGTGTTCCCAAATGGCCCACCAAAATATTCACTTTTTCGACATTTTTTCAAAAAAAAGTATAAAATAACAATTCTTTTTCTTTTTGTCCCCCAAGAGCAACACTACAACAGATTATGAGGTATCAAGGAATTGTCAGTTTGGTAGTGAAGGGAAGTGTGGGGGGTAAAAACTGTAGAGGGAGACCAATGATTGAATAGGGTAAACAGGTTGAAATGGATATAGGTTGCGGTAGTTATGCAGATACGAGGAGGGTTTCACAGGATGCGGTAGCATGCAGAGCTGCATCAGACCAGTTTTATGACTGACGATTTTAACAGCAACAACAGCAAATGTAAAACTTTTCTTGGGAATATCAGAGAATTCGACACACTTGCCGCTGTAGGCTAAAACTGTGTTTACTTTTTATGGCCTGTCTTAGGCGGCTCAGCCCGTATGTGATTCGTGGCATTTTGCATTGACTGTAGTGGCAGTTTATTGTAATTTTCGTGGAACGAGGCCGTGAGTGGCTCACAGAGGGGGCAGCAGGCAGGGCGCGTCCTCTGACCTGGGCGGGGTCGCGGCGCTCGGCGCAGAGGAAGGCGCGGCTCCTCCAGACTGTGACGTGGCGCACGCTGCCCGCCGGCGCCAGCCCAGACAGCTCCCACGCCGCCGCCCCCACCGCCCCCGCCGCCCACCACCACACGTACAGCGCACCCAGCGCCTGCATGCGAGACCAGCTGGCGTTCTGGCCCAGCCGAAGCACTCGTCCTGTTGTGCAGAAAAACGTTACCTCCCTCTAGGGATGGCAAATGAGAGCGACAATACTATAAGCAGAAGAGCTACCTAGTAGGCCGTGGCCTCAGACCCAGAGAGGAGACTGCAAAGAAACTAGGAGGATTTGTAATTAAAGTTCCGGTTTCAACCACTGCTCAGAATGTCGTCAAATTTGAACAGTATATTATTTACTCAAGGGGGAACATCATGGTGGACAAAGTGACGAAAACTTTACCGGTAGATGACGGTGTAGGAATCTCTACATAAATGAGGTCAGCTACAAATGGCAGATGAATCGCAATACGACGGCTAAGGTTTGAGTGGCACATTACACACCCGCACCATTCAATGTCCGTGGGTGTACAAGTTCACCAGTCAACAGTTGTGGCACTGTTAGTAAGGTAGCCCCACTCACCACGGCAAGGTCGTACCATGTTGTATGGGAAAAATTGGCTTTTTAATCGTCCCGAGGCCAAAAACTGCAAAAAAAAGGAAAACTACATCGGTTTTTAACTGTCTTGTCACTGGTACAAAACAAGTTCAATGTGCTGTCTACTGTTTTCTGCCACAAATTGAAATCGACAAATAGCATGTTCCACAACAGATCGGAGTGTCTCGGGGGTCACTTCAGAATGAGTTGAGTAATGCATGCCTTCGATTCAGCTACGTTTGTATTCGCAGCACTGAACATATCTTTCAGATAACTCCAGAGCCAGAAGTCACACGGATTGAGACCTGGTGGTCTGTATGGCCAGGCTGTAGGAAAATAACAGCTCACCATCCTAGCATTTCCGAAATGTCTTTTCAGCAGGCGCTTCAGTGGCAGTGCAATGTGCGGAAGAGCGCTACCTTGCACAAAAACTGTTCTACCCAAAATTATACGCTGTTGAAGGGATAGCGTTGGTGGCCAGAAGACTCTCATGTAGTTTATCAGTAGTGGTGCAGGCAGCAGGACCTGTAAGGCTAAACTCCTCGGAAAAATGCGGTGCTACCATAAACGTCAACCCGCACCATACAGTCACATTTGCAGACTGAAGAGGCGCCGGTTGATGTGTGTCCTCATTTTCCGTTGCTCATGTTCTGTAGTTCTGCGCACTAACATGTCTACAGAATACTCCATGACAATTCATTGTCCACTTTCGTGCGAGCAAGAAATTTCAGAGCGAACATTTGTCTCGTTGTCAGGTCAGCAGGAAGCAACTGATGAACACGGGTGACTTTGTACGGATAGCACTGCAGGATGTTTCGTAGGTTTTCATGCACCGTGCTCGCAGGGATGTCCAACATTAGGGCAATACCCCGTGCGCTGCATGTTTGCGCACTGTAATATTTCTGGCTTAGTCAGCCCTCATATTACGCTCCAAGAAGCTGTTCCCAGAGCAGTGGAGATGAAAGAAGTATATAGTTGACGAAATGTGGTGTGTGGTACATGTGACAGATGTTAGATTCGGCAACATGCCCGTGAGAAAGACCGCCAGCATAATGCTACTGCTCTGTGATTGGCTGCTGTGTTCGGAGCAAGGACGCCAAAACGTTAAAGTATAGTTATTTTTCTTAGTTAAACTACTCATTGGAAAGACTTCACTTTTTAATATAAATGTCTCTCAACAGCTGACTATCAATCAGTTACTTTAGAATTATTAAAACAATTTAAATCAAAAACAAAAGACTGACGAAATTGCAGACGAGGCACTTCGGAAGCGTTCTGGTCACGCCTTTTCTCGTATGGCGCTCTAAGTGTTTCGGGTTGTTCGTCACTCTGGATTTGGCAGTCGAGAAGAACAGACATGTCGTCTGTCGTAGGATGTGTTTGCAATTTTTATTTAAGTTCCTGTTCGTCACTATGGATTAGACAGTCGAGATGTACAGTCATGTTGTCTGTGGCAAGATGTGTTTGCCAGTATTCAGTATTAAAAGATTCACTCCGGTAGTCATGAGGCACAGACACGTGCCACAAATAGTGTAAAGATAAATTTTCGTAAACATTGTGTTTGATCATGTACTTTGCTGTATCAGAAGGTGGTGCATTAAGATCATGTAGTCTTCTCGTGTGGTTATATTAAAATACGCGAGTGGCATCTCAAAGAAATGATACATTATTTCAGAACAGAACCTCGCTAAAAGACAGTTTCAGCCTCAGGATACAGAACCAACGACCTGCGTGCTCTTTTCTGCGCTGGGGACATCAACTTGAAGACAGCAGGTTAGTGAACTATAACGGAACCTTCGTATTCCCCACAGTGCAGTGGAATCAACTAGGCGCCTCACGTGTACTGCATGCACAGAACACATGTGCTCAGTGACACGTCATCTGCAGTAATGCACAGGAGGTAAAGGACGATGATCGTTATTAACACCAGCAGTTAATTCATTATTACTTTCTTACCGTAACACTGCTACTCAATTCCTCCTGCGGTGCTGTGTCCACATCTTCGACAGACCTCGGATCAATTGCTTTCCTCTCTCTGCCACATTGGACTTTTTTCTTTTTTTTTATAAAAAATAAACTGTCTTATCTAATTTTGTAAACCTTTCTGCAGATCCTTAGCAGACATCGGACAAACGCCTTTCTTTTTTTTTCATACTCTTGACTGTCCGGATCTTCTGCAGGGCTACAAAGCGCTGAGTCACCGTGCTTGTAGAAAAGCTTTACCAGCACCACGCCATCTATGCTCAAATTTTCTTTAAATGTTTTTCTTCCATGACGTTTTTCCCTGCGTCAGTAATAAGTTGCTCAACTCTGACGTCATTCCGAGCAGTGGTTTCATTTCTACACCGTTTTGAAACTGTACATGACGCAGTTACTTGTAATACACTGAAGAATGCCACTAAGGCAAAATTTGCGTGGTGCTATTAGAACATCGTGTGGCAAAATGTCTCAACATGTTTTTATCGCCAGAAGACCGCAGCAAGTCGTATAGAACGATACAATTAAATCCAGCAGGCATGCACCTGATCATGACAAATGCCAGTGACATATGCAGTCAACCAGATATTCTGGAGCAGCGGGTGCTGTGTCGAACGGTCGCAGACGTTTTGAAAGCTAGTAAACTAATACTCTGGCTGATAAACAGAACCAAGCCAAACCATTACGCTGTAACAGAAATCACGGCAACAGAGTTTAAACCATTCCGTGCCTGCAGGAGATCTCCCACCCCATGGGTAATCACCTACACAGCGCACTGCATCCATCATCTGCGACAGGCACGGAAGAATTTCTATCTTATCTCTCCACCCAACGTGAGAAGAGAAGCGAAATACCGAAGTATGAAGAAATTTTATGCAAGTTTTAATTACTTGGCAAGCGTTCAAAAAATTCGTGGTGAATGTCGGGAGCTAGACAGGTCAACAATTGTTTAACAACAACAAATGGGTGCAGCGACTCCTGTCAACATCAATATGCGGCAACATCCGGACGAATGACGTATCCCAGCACATGGACTCGCCCTCCTACTAATACCAAGCCAAAATGAGCTGTATTAACCCATTACCGCCGTGCGTTGCTATATGGCAAGGTTTGTAACACTTTTTAAAAATCGTTGATTCCACGACATCAACGAAGCGAGAGTGTTGGCAGCACTGGATTCCGTTCTGCAAGACTGTAAAGATCACTACAATGCAATAGTTTTAACAATACATTTAAATACTGCGGCGTAAGCAGTGTTGGAACTCGTTGTTTGCTGAATGACGAAGAAAAATTGAGTATAAGTTCGAATAAGTATGTTTTACACAGTAACTTACGATGTATAATTTGGTTTTTTGGTATGGTTGTGCTTTAAATACTCATATATATATTCTTTGGAGGTTACTGCTTGCTGTGAAATAAATTGCCTTCATTTAGGCCGTTTGAACGTCGGTGTTGCCATATGGCAACGCTAGGCACTTGTACTCAGTAAAAGGACGAATTCTCTCTTTTTTGTTTTAAAAGAGGTTTCTTGCTTGCTGAGGCGTTGGAGATTCTTTATAATGACGATATTGAAGGTGATGTGTTTGTTGAGCCCCCAGATCCGAATGTAGACACATATGAAGATTGTGTATGTGTGGTGGCTGGACAACCCAGTTGTCACAATGATCTCTTCTTCATGTGGTGCACAAGAAGTTGGCCAAGTCAAGACATTCTCGCAATTAAAAAAGCCAAATATAATGATTCCCAGACCAAACCTGGTAGCCAAATATAGTACATGTGTGGGAGGTACTGATCAGATGGATCAGAATCTAGCATGCTATCGCATTGCAATAAGAAGCAAGAAATGGTACTGGAGTCTCTTTACATGGATGTTAGATGTCGCCATACAAAACAGTGGGATTTTGTATAATAAAGCAAGAAACCAAACTATTTCTCAGCTTGATTTCAAGAGAGAAGTAGCAACAGTGTACTTGCAAAGACACTAAACTTTACCAAAAGGAGCCGGGAGACCATCTGCATCAAGGCCATGTTCCGACAGCCGCATATCAGATTCAATTAGGTTTGATAAGATTGACCACCTCACCCAGCACACAGAAGGGAAGAAGAAGAAAAGGTGTGCACACAAGGACTGTAAATCTGTTGTGAGAACAATCTGTTCAATGTGTAATGTGGGACTGTTTATTGACTGTTTTATTCCACTTCATGTGAAATAATGCTGAGTTCAAGGTTTGATTTTTGATTATTAATTGTACTGTGTTATAAGGTATCAATTGTATGATGAAGACTGAATAATAAATTTGCACAAAACTTGTATATGTAACAATAAATTTCAATGACCTACAAATTTTAGTTGAAGTTGAAATCCATATACATTTAGGTAGTGAGAGCGCCTAGCGTTGCCATACGGCAACATCAAATATCTCGATAATGGCGGTAATGACTTTCGTCAAAACAACTCTCTTCTGTAATTTATGACTTTTACAGACATAAGAATGCAAACATTTTTTAAAAAATCACAAAAAATTAATTTCGGCGCTATTGGGTTAACTATCAAATACTTTCCCATTTGTCATTTTTTAATTAATTTTGTTAGTTCGTAAGATAATAATAAAAATAATCAAAATATCCACGGGTGTACTGCCGGTCTATAGTGTCCAACGGGCGCAATATTTCGGCGATCAAACATGTCGCCATCATCACGTGAACTGACGGACTGAGAGCTCCTGTGAACGTGCCGGCACGGAGATCCGTACGCTATGGCTGCTCAGGGGGAACTGGGTTCGGTCGCGGTGGCGGCCGATTCAAATACCCTCCGCCCGCGGCGCGCTCCCTCCGCCGTCCGCGCCACGGTATCGCGGTGGAACAGATTGCGACGGCGTCTGAGATGACGTCGGTGTGGTGGCTCTGTCCGCCGTGGTCGTCACAACTATACGTTTGCTCGATTTAATCTTGATTAACCCAATCGCTAGTTCCCAAGCCTTGCTAAGATTATAACCACAGACACGGTTTATGAGGTCGTCATTGGTGCGAATTTCGATGGCCTCTCTAACAACGCTGTCCCAGTATCTCGACGTCTGTACCAGAATCCTCGTGCGGTCATACTCCATAGCGTGATTTTCCGACAAACAATGTTCAGCGACCGCCGACTTGCTCGGATACATCAGTCGAGTGTGCCTCTGGTGTTCACGGCATCGATCCTCGACGGTACGATTCGTCTGACCAATATACGACTTGCCACATTGATACGGAATCTGGTACACGCCGGCCTTCCTCAAACCGAGGTCATCTTTGGCGCTCCCCACCAGTGCACGAGTTTTATTCGGAGGACAAAACACAGTTCCGACCCGGTGTTTCTTCAGAATGCGGGCGATTTTCCCCGAGAGTGCGCCTGTGTATGGAACAAATGCAGTGCCTACCTCCTCCCTCGTGACTTCATCCATCTCAATAGGTTGTGCTGCAGTGGTTGGGCGGAGAGCACGTTGGATCTGCCACTCTGAGTACCCATTTTTTCGAAATACAGTTCTCAGATGTTCCAATTCCTGGGGTAGACTCTCTGCGTCAGAGATAGTGCGCGCCCTATGTACTAGAGTTTTAAGTACCCCATTCCTCTGTGAAGGGTGGTGGCAGCTGTCTGCGTGCAAATACAGATCAGTGTGTGTTGTCTTTCGATACACCCCATGACCTAGGGTGCCGTCAGCCCTTCTCCTGACCAAGACGTCAAGGAAAGGTAATTTACCCTCCGTTTCAGTCTCCATATTACTTTCTTACCGTAACACTGCTACTCAATTCCTCCTGCGGTGCTGTGTCCACATCTTCGACAGACCTCGGATCAATTGCTTTCCTCTCTCTGCCACATTGGACTTTTTTCTTTTTTTTTTATAAAAAATAAACTGTCTTATCTAATTTTGTAAACCTTTCTGCAGATCCTTAGCAGACATCGGACAAACGCCTTTCTTTTTTTTTCATACTCTTGACTGTCCGGATCTTCTGCAGGGCTACAAAGCGCTGAGTCACCGTGCTTGTAGAAAAGCTTTACCAGCACCACGCCATCTATGCTCAAATTTTCTTTAAATGTTTTTCTTCCATGACGTTTTTCCCTGCGTCAGTAATAAGTTGCTCAACTCTGACGTCATTCCGAGCAGTGGTTTCATTTCTACACCGTTTTGAAACTGTACATGACGCAGTTACTTGTAATACACTGAAGAATGCCACTAAGGCAAAATTTGCGTGGTGCTATTAGAACATCGTGTGGCAAAATGTCTCAACATGTTTTTATCGCCAGAAGACCGCAGCAAGTCGTATAGAACGATACAATTAAATCCAGCAGGCATGCACCTGATCATGACAAATGCCAGTGACATATGCAGTCAACCAGATATTCTGGAGCAGCGGGTGCTGTGTCGAACGGTCGCAGACGTTTTGAAAGCTAGTAAACTAATACTCTGGCTGATAAACAGAACCAAGCCAAACCATTACGCTGTAACAGAAATCACGGCAACAGAGTTTAAACCATTCCGTGCCTGCAGGAGATCTCCCACCCCATGGGTAATCACCTACACAGCGCACTGCATCCATCATCTGCGACAGGCACGGAAGAATTTCTATCTTATCTCTCCACCCAACGTGAGAAGAGAAGCGAAATACCGAAGTATGAAGAAATTTTATGCAAGTTTTAATTACTTGGCAAGCGTTCGAAAAATTCGTGGTGAATGTCGGGAGCTAGACAGGTCAACAATTGTTTAACAACAACAAATGGGTGCAGCGACTCCTGTCAACATCAATATGCGGCAACATCCGGACGAATGACGTATCCCAGCACATGGAATCGCCCTCCTACTAATACCAAGCCAAAATGAGCTGTATTAACCCATTACCGCCGTGCGTTGCTATATGGCAAGGTTTGTAACACTTTTTAAAAATCGTTGATTCCACGACATCAACGAAGCGAGAGAGTTGGCAGCACTGGATTCCGTTCTGCAAGACTGTAAAGATCACTACAATGCAATAGTTTTAACAATACATTTAAATACTGCGGCGTAAGCAGTGTTGGAACTCGTTGTTTGCTGAATGACGAAGAAAAATTGAGTATAAGTTCGAATAAGTATGTTTTACACAGTAACTTACGATGTATAATTTGGTTTTTTGGTATGGTTGTGCTTTAAATACTCATATATATATTCTTTGGAGGTTACTGCTTGCTGTGAAATAAATTGCCTTCATTTAGGCCGTTTGAACGTCGGTGTTGCCATATGGCAACGCTAGGCACTTGTACTCAGTAAAAGGACGAATTCTCTCTTTTTTGTTTTAAAAGAGGTTTCTTGCTTGCTGAGGCGTTGGAGATTCTTTATAATGACGATATTGAAGGTGATGTGTTTGTTGAGCCCCCAGATCCGAATGTAGACACATATGAAGATTGTGTATGTGTGGTGGCTGGACAACCCAGTTGTCACAATGATCTCTTCTTCATGTGGTGCACAAGAAGTTGGCCAAGTCAAGACATTCTCGCAATTAAAAAAGCCAAATATAATGATTCCCAGACCAAACCTGGTAGCCAAATATAGTACATGTGTGGGAGGTACTGATCAGATGGATCAGAATCTAGCATGCTATCGCATTGCAATAAGAAGCAAGAAATGGTACTGGAGTCTCTTTACATGGATGTTAGATGTCGCCATACAAAACAGTGGGATTTTGTATAATAAAGCAAGAAACCAAACTATTTCTCAGCTTGATTTCAAGAGAGAAGTAGCAACAGTGTACTTGCAAAGACACTAAACTTTACCAAAAGGAGCCGGGAGACCATCTGCATCAAGGCCATGTTCCGACAGCCGCATATCAGATTCAATTAGGTTTGATAAGATTGACCACCTCACCCAGCACACAGAAGGGAAGAAGAAGAAAAGGTGTGCACACAAGGAATGTAAATCTGTTGTGAGAACAATCTGTTCAATGTGTAATGTGGGACTGTTTATTGACTGTTTTATTCCACTTCATGTGAAATAATGCTGAGTTCAAGGTTTGATTTTTGATTATTAATTGTACTGTGTTATAAGGTATCAATTGTATGATGAAGACTGAATAATAAATTTGCACAAAACTTGTATATGTAACAATAAATTTCAATGACCTACAAATTTTAGTTGAAGAGGTGTATCATTCGTATGGCATGAGTAGAAGACTTGACTAATCTCAATAATTGTACTGCGTCGCAATGACGACGAAATCATAGACCTGAAAAACACTTCCCAATGTACCAAAAAAGAGTGAAACGGCGTATATGTTTCTGATTTTTTAGATTTGTATGTCAAAATCTGACGACTGTGATTCACCATCTGGAAAACGTTGAAATATTTCAAGACAGTCAGGCATCAACTAGTACCTCTTCTTTGTAGATTATTAGTGCAGGCTGCAACATATAGTAGTTGTTTCGACTAATTTTCAGCTGCAGGCGAACGAATTTCCGTTTGACCTGCAGATTATGGGCTTGTCTTTCTGTAATCCTGCTGAACTAGTACCGGTAGGAGCCAACTAGAATGATGTAGGAACTAAGTAATTTTCACACAACAGTCGGCGATTTCCTACATCTTTTCCAGAGAAACTTATGGAAGCGCTATAATCGGGAGCAGGAAATGGCCAATGGAATTACCTGCAATCTGCTCCTGTTCTGATTGACTTGAAAACCTCAATACCAAATAATTTCGTGAAGTGCTCTGTAGGTCGCGGAATCTGGAATTGGACGGTAACTCTCTTGGGGTTTGAGATGCACTTTGGCGCGTATTTCCGAAGACGAGGGAAGGTGATGATTGGTGGTCAGGTTATTTCTTCCAGTATGGAAATATTTGAGAATCATAGAGTGGGTTTCCTCAAGTGGAGTGGATTTTGTATTGTATCATTTAAGTACCTAGCTGGACGATGATATTAAGTGAACGAGACGGATTCGGCGAGGCGAACCAATAAATTATTTGAGCCAATGATTAGTTTCCGCTGAAGTTCGAATGTCGTGTTTTGTGAAACTTTCCTATTGACTTTAATCTGTATTTCTGTTCTGTAGTCGTGGAGAATTCTGACGGGAGACATTAGGAGCCATTTGGAGGCAGTGTATGATCTTTTAGACTCCTACTGCACTGCAAAAGGTCTTTCATAAAGATCTGTTATAAAAGATTTTTGTCAAATCTTCGACGGTGTGCTTTTTTAAAAGTTTACTTTTACCAAATATCTTAAATGAAAGTTAGAGCATGGTGCAATCCTTTATAAAGTCTCTACCCAGGGTGATGAGGTGGCAATGGGTAATAGTGAAGTGGATACCACTGCCGACATTTCCCTAACAAGCTAGCACAAAAACCCTTCTCTTCTAATTGACCTAAATAAAAAATAAAAAAGACGTTGTATATTGTTACATATTAGTGAATGACAGACTTACGCTAATTATGGGACTCACACAATATTCAACAAATTCACCAGCCCTTAAACAGTCTACATACAAAATAGAATTCACGATGGAGATAGATACATGTATTGCTATAAATTATCTGTATCTTACATTCAGCAGAAAGGATGACTGCCACAAATTCGACATTTATAGAAAGCCCATGGGATTTTAAAGAAGTCAAGAATTACATTATATGAAAATGAATTGTTTCCACTCCTAATATTTAGCATTGAAGTAAGGTATATAAAATTTAACTCTACTACAGAGGAATGTGTATGTGGTAGTTATTTTAAAAGAGAAGCAGCCCACCTCCAAGATTACTAAATTTGGATTTATATTTAAAAGTCTTATGAAGAGCTGAAGGAGAGACGACCCCTGTCTGAAGAGGGAAGAAGGGGTGGGGGTGGTGGAGGGGTACAAAGGTACGTCGCTTGTGAGGAACAATGTTCTCGAATTAGCCCTCGCCATTCCTCTTAATAACAGTCCTGTGTTTTAGCACTTTGCCATCTTGCTCGGTTCCGTTAGGCCAACTGACCGTACCAGATAGACATGATGACAGATATCGCAAATTTAAAGACTCTATGGTCGTAACAGGTCGATATGGGCTCTCTAGTCGGTACCACCCACGCCAAAAGTATAAAGAAGATGCTCAGGGAACTGAAATAAAATATATGGATGAAGGTGACGTTGGTTTCATACAGACCTGTTGGTTGAATTTAAAGAACCAGTATATGAGAAAGACTGCAACTAATCCACCGCTTCCATCGTGTATATATCTGGTAGAGGCCATGAGAATAAGGTGAGAGTGTCTGATCGTGCAGTCAATAATGTTCTAACTACACATGGGAGTGAAACAGTACACATAGATGTTAATCGTTGTACGAAGTAATCTGCGACATGTGCGCTGCATAGTGGCTTTCTGTGTATACAGGATGTTCCATAATCCCTATTGCAGGCTTCTAGGGGTTGTAGAGGAGACATAGTAGATAATTTTTAATAAGGAACGCATGTCCGGGAATAGACCGTTTGGATAAGTTTGAAGAGCGAACCACTTTCAAACCTCCCACTTCACAGTACTCACATAAACTGGGGAGAAGGCGCCTTCGCCATTCCCTTGTTCTAATTACGATATCACAGACCATTTTCGTCCGACTACTACAACCGTAGCAATAAACTGGTACATTCACAGCTGGAAGTGTTGACTGTGGTGCTCCACAACGCCGGCCGTGTGGCCGAGCGGTTCTAGGTGCTTTAGTCTGGAATCGCGCGACCGCTTCGGTCGCAGGTTCGAATCCTGCCTCGGGCATGGATGTGTCTGATGCCCTTGGGTTAGTTGGGTTTAAGTAGTTCTGAGTTCTAGGGGACTGATGACCTCAGCTGTTAAGTCCCATAGAGCTCAGAGCCATTTGAACCATTTGCTCAACAGACGAGCCGCATTCGTGACTGTAAAGAGGATGTTGTTCGTCACATAGAAAAAAACAGGACGGCGAGTACATCAAACATTGCCCATGGCATGAGCTCCTGTAGAGCACACAGGTTAGGGCTCACTGTATCCGCTTCGCGCGTACTGAGGAGCGAACGATTTGGATGTGACCCGCTCTCTCAACTTATTTTGCATGCAACGGTAGATTTAAGGCCGTGGGTGCCTCATCAAAACTTTATCTACTAATTCCTCTCTACATCCCCTAGCAGCCTATAACAGGAATTGTTAAACACTCAGTACATGCAGTTATTAACGGATTCGGGTAAGACTGCGTAGGATTCGATGAGAAATCTGCTCGGTGCTCGCGAGACCAAGGCGAACAATAATAACGGTAAAATTGTCTGCCTATTGGCGAACAGTGTTCGTTATCAGTACGATGTCACAAAAAATACACTTGCTATAGCTACGTTTCACATATTTTTGTTTTATATGAACTAGGTTTCGAATGCTAAAGTTATTTTTTGGGGAACGCGAAACGTAGTGCGTTTTCTTGCGTAGTAATTACAATTTCCCCAAGAAATCACATTTGATACAGTTATAATTACGAGTATTACTTACTCTATAATAATAACTGTTTGGTTTTGAAGCTGAAATAGCGGCATGTGTAGTTCTTCATACACAAGTATCATGCTTTTGCGTCTATTTCGGTAAAGGACGAGAGCAGACGCTAAGATAACGTAATTTGGTAACTCAGCAACCAAACTCAAAATAACATGCCAGTGTAGATGACAAGCTACACAGTAACGTAAGCTGGACACTTCAGAGTCCATTCTAGAAAATAATGCAATAACACCAGCAGACATAAAATGCTTTTAGACCTGATTTTTTTACAATAACCATACATATTATTTCTCAAGTCAACATACCTTTTCCTCATCACATAATAATCGTACAGGGATAAATGAGATACCGTTAGGAAAGCTTTATAACCAGTTTCTGACGTAGCGTACCGATTTTCCACTAAAACTCACTATTTGTGGAAAATTTTAACATGAAAAAGTCTTTTAACTACCATAGGCAAAAGGCGATCAACGATTCCCAGCTTCATACCTACATTTTACGCACGTAACTTATTAAAGACGAATAAGAGACTCTCTTTTCATATTATGTTATTAAAAATACCACTTTATTTTGTTTTAAAGTACTTATTAACTGGATAATTTGTATACATCATTGTCAAACAAATTAACCGTTATCACTGCTGTAGTAAATTATCTCTTCCCGTCGTACAAGTCGACTTTTCTAAAAGAATGTTCTTTCCGAAAGAAGTTATGCAGCCCTACTGACGGTATTTGACTTCCTGCCGTCGTACAAGCTGGGGCACTCATTTTGGACACATAGAAATGTATATAGAATGATGTATCGTAAATTCATAATTATTATTGCACGTAGCTCGGTTAATTTTTGAAGATGTTTTCTCTTCATTCTCACAATTACTCTAATCTCACCGACTACACTTATTTCAAAGACAGTAAACTCTTGATTATTCGTGGTAATTGGGACTTGAAACCCGCGGTGTATAACCCATTTCTGTGGATAATCCGCACTTATCAATAACTAATGTTTCTAACAAATTCTACTTTACTCATCGTAGCATACGTGAAAATTAAGTACTTACAACGAATACAGTACAATCCAACTTCACATTAACTTAACACTACTTTGAAACAAAGAGCAGTCCAGCTCTTGCAGTGTTCGAGCAGCACATTGTTTGTACAATCGTGTTGTAACATGAGATTATAACTCAAGCGCAGCCACTTCTGAGTTAATGGAAAATATTCATCAGCAAAAAGAAGGTGCGAGAAATAGGCCGCAAAGAGGATAATCCACCCACGGATAACCGAGAGTTCACTGCTGTCGTTATTTAAAACTGTAAATGTGCGAAAGCGCCACACGGGTCTCCTGGTTACTACTCACAGCATGTTTACATTTTCAGAACTCATTAAAAGTACCTACTGATGATGGTAGAAAGGTGATGGGATACGTTTGAACATTGAAAAGACTCCCCATAATTACAGAATAATGTCTGCTCACACCTAACAATTCTGTGCAGATGCCACTTACGCTTTCCGACCTTGCATAGAGTGGAGTTAATTCTTGTCCTCCACTACTACAGCTATTTTTGCTCGTTGTTCGTAAGGGAGTATACAATGTGACAATTATTGAACTGTGTGAAATAAAATCGTCATAACTTCTGAACGGTTTGCGATAGGACGTTCAAACTGCACAGTTGGCCGCAGGGCATGATGGGAATTAGAATGCGCGTGTGCACGTGCCGTATTGTTGTCGGCTATTTGCAAGTGAAAATGTCACGGCACAGCGCATATGAGGGACTGGGAATCCGCATTTCGCAGGGAAGTCTCTTCACCCTCAACAGGTGACTGTGTGGTGTGCAATTTCCAATCACAGAATAAGCACTGCGATATTCCTTGATGGCACGGTGACTACCGAACGATGCGTGAATGTTCTGGAAAGTGATTTCATCCCCATTATCCAAAGTGGCCCTGATTTCGACAAGGTGTGGTTCGTGCAAGACGGAGCTCGACCCCATCAAAGCGGAGACAGTTTGATGTCCTGGAGGAGCACTTTGGGGACCGCACGGCTCTAGGATACCCAGAGGCCACTGGCATCGATCTCGATTGGACACCATAATCTCCAATTCTGAACACATGTGACTTCTTTTTGTGGGGATATGTTAAAGACGTAGTGTACAGCAATAACCCTGAAATCATTGCTAAGCTGAAAACACCCATTCAGAAGATCATCTGCAACATCAACATTCCGGAACTTCCGCGGGTCGTGAAGAATTTCGCTATTCGTCTGCGCCACACATACAACCGCTCGCTGACCGATAGATCTGTACCTACAGATTGGAAAATTGCACAGGTCGCACCAGTGTTTAAGAAGGGTAGTAGGAGTAATCCATCGAACTACAGACCTATATCATTGACGTCGGTTTGCAGTGGGGTTTTGGAGCATATACTGTATCCAAACATTATGAATCACCTCGAAGGGAAGGATCTATTGATACGTAATCAGCATGGTTTCAGAAAACATCGTTCTTGTGCGACGCACCTAGCTCTTTATTCGCACGAAGTAATGACCGCTATCGACAGGGGACCTCAAGTTGATTCCCTATTTACATATTTCCGGAAAGCTTTTGACACCGTTCCTCACAAGCGACTTCTAACAAAGCTGCGGGCCTATGGGGTATCGTCTCAGCTGTGCGACTGGATTCGTGTTTCCTGTCAGGAAGGTCGCAGTTCGTAGTAATAGACGGCAAATCATCGAGTAAAACTGAAGTGATATCAGGTGTTCCCCAGGGAAGCGTCCTGGGACCTTTACTGTTCCTGATGTATACAAATGACAAGGGTGACAATCTGAGCAGTTCTCTTAGGTTGTTCGCAGATGATGCTGTAATTTAGCGTCTACTAAGGTCATCCGAAGACCAGTATCAGTTGCAAAGCGATTTAGAAAAGATTGCTGTATGGTGTGGCAGATGGCAGTTGATGCTAAATAACGAAAAGTGTGAGATGATCCACATGAGCTTCAAAAGAAATCCGTTGGAATTCGATTACTCAATAAATAGTACAATTGTCGAGGCTGTCAATTCAACTAAGTACCTGGGTGTTAAAATTAAGAACAACTTCAGTTGGAAAGACCACATAGATAATATTGTGGGGAAGGCGAGCCAAAGGTTTGCAACAAGTCCACTAAAGAGACAGCTTACACTACACTCGTTCGTCCTTTGTTAGAATATTGCTGCGCGGTGTGGGATCCTTACCAGGTGGGATTGACGGAGGACATCGAAAAGCTGCAAAAAAGGGCAGCTCATTTTGTATTATCACGTAATAGGGGAGAGATTGTGGCAGATATGATACGCGAGTTGGGATGAAAGTCATTAAAGCAAAGACGTTTTTCGTCGCGGCGAGATCTATTTACGAAATTTCAGTCTTTCTCTTCCGAATGCGAAAATATTGTGTTGAGCCCAACCTACAAAGGTAGGAATGATCATCAAAATAAAATAAGGGAAATAAGAGCTATAACAGAAAGGTTGAGGTGTTCGTTTTTCCCGCGCGCTGTTCGGGAGTGGAATGATAGGGAGATAATATGATTGTGGTTCGATGAACCCTCTGCCAAGCACTTAAATGTGAATTGCAGAGTAATCATGTAGATGTAGATGTCGCCAATGATTGCAGACATACCTAACGTGTCAGAACCTAAATACGAATATCTGTAGTGACGTTTACACGTTGAATAAAGTGTGAGCACCCCGTAGTGACGGAAAATTCCGTGTGCCGGTCTTATCCGGAGTAATGAAAGCGGGGCGGCGGCTTACCGTGTCTGCTTCGCCGGTGAGTCGTCGTCGCCAACTGCCGTCCCCGCGTTTGCCTCCCGGTGCTGGCCACGCACATTCCTCTGCCGGGCTTACGCACCGGCCGCTCCGACAGCTCACGTCGCCATCTACGGGATTCAGCTGGCTCACTTATGAGACACAGCCTTTCTTCCCTCGATTCATAGCTTGTACCTATGGACCTACTTTGCGGTTTTAACAATACTGTGAACCAGAAGCTCTATGTTGCTTAAAATCCATACAAATTATAAAAATGTTCATAATTAATTGTTCATAGTTGGTGCCTATGGGCCGACTTTGCGGTTTTAACAATACTATGAACCAGGAGACAGATCTTGCTGAAGATCTACACACACATATATACGAGTCGTGTTTTTTTTAAGTACATCTACATCTACAGCCATACTCCGCAAGCCACCTGACGGTGTGTGGTGGAGGGTACCCTGAGTACCTCTATCGGTTCTCCCCCCTATTCCAGTCTTTTATTGTTCGTGGAAAGAAGGACTGTCGGTATGCATCTGTGTGGGTTCTAATCTCTCTGATTTTATCCTCATGGTCACTTCGCGACATATACGTAGGAGGGAGCAATATACTGCTTGACTCTTCGGTGAAGGTATGTTCTCGAAACTTTAACAAAAGCCCGTACCGAGCTACTGAGCGTCTCTCCTGCAGAGTATTCCACTAGAGTTTATCTGTCATCTCCGTAACGCTTCCGCGATTGGTAAATGATCGTGTAACGAAGCGTGCTGCTCTCCGTTGGATCTTCTCTATCTCTTCTATCAACCCTATCTGTTACGGATCCCACACTGCTGAGCAGTATATCTGTGGTGCCTTGGAACGTGCTGTTTAGAAGAGATCTCCACACCTCGTAGTATTAAGGACAGCCCTGCCCGATTCATGGTGTCAGTTCCCTCCACCACTACTTCAGACATTAATCGAGCTCATGCCACGTTGTGTTGCGCCAGTTCTGCGTGCTCGCGGCTGTCCTATACGACATTAGGCGGGTGTAGCAGTTTCTTTGGCTCTTCAGTGTATATATGTGTATGTGTATGTTCAACGTCTCCTCGTAAACCACTGAACCGATTTCAAGCAAACTTGGTATACGTAACACTTACTGTCTGAAAAGAAACACTGTACTGATAACAATCACTCAGAAATCAAAGAGGTGGGAATGAAAAAGCAGTGCACCCCATGACGCAGGAATGGCGATACTCTAGTCATCCAGTATTTGACGATTATGGCTCTTACAAGGCAACCTCTCCATCGCTCCCACCTCAGATTTAGTTATAAGTTGGTACAGTGGATAGCCCTTGAAAAACTGAACACAGATCAATCGAGAAAACAGGAAGAAGTTGTGTGGAACTACGAAAAAAAATAAGCAAAATATACAAACTGAGTACCCCATGCGCATGATATGCGACATTAAGGATAATGCCATGTTAGGAGCGCCGTGGTCCCGGGGTTAGCGTTAGCAGCTGCGGAACGAGAGGTTCTCGGTTCAAGTCTTTCCTCGAGTGAAGAGATAACTTTCATTATTCTCGCTAAGTTATGATCTGTCCGTTCGTTCATTGACGTCTCTGCTCACTGTAATAAGTTTAGTGTCTGTGTTTTGTGACCGCGAGCTATATTTGCTGGATTCATATTGACCACGGAATACATCTCACGTATTTAATGAACTCTCGTCCAAAGTAGCGAACAGTCAACTGCCAGCCAGGGAGCCTCGTTGGCATAAATACCTTCTCTTCTGTGGGCTGTAGTCGACTGACGTCGTGTGTTTCGATGTTTGTTTAGGTGTAGCGTCCCCATGCTACGGCGCAGTTACCTCGCATCGGACGGACAGACGGACAGATAATACTTGTCTGAAAATAAAAAATTACACTTTTCACTCGAGGGAAGACTTGAACCAAGGACCGCTGGTTCCGCAGCTGTTAACGCCGACCACTGGACCACGGCGCTTCCGAGTTCATACTCTCCTTGATGTTGCATATCTTGCGCATGGACTACTCAGTTTGTATATTTTGCTTATTTTTTTGATAGTTCCATACAACTTCTTACTGTTCTCTCGATTGATCTGGGTTCAGTTTTTCAAGGCCTATCCACTGCACCAACTTGTAATTAAATCTGAGGGGGGTACGATGGAGAGGTTCCTTTGTTAGAGATTAGCGTTTAAAAAACTAGAACTTTAAAAAAATCGTTATGTTTGAAATGAAAATTTCATGTCAGTACTGTACAATGGAAAGCAAGGAACACAGTCAAAGTTACGCAAAAGAATGGGTAAAAGATAAGAAACTCGATACGAAATCACTAGTTACAAGGTTTACTTTACATAGTTTTTCGTAAATATCATAACATTTAACAGATTTCCACTTGTCATTATGAGAGTTCATGTGTTTCAAGAAAGTGTCGAAATAAAATTTAAATGTTACGACAAAGCTTTACACTGGTTGTGCTGAAAACAAAAAGATCGCGTCGCGTTTCACACAAGGGACGCCGCGTTCTAGGAGCCCGCAGTGGCTCAGTCCAAACATGGCATTGTTGCGTGTGCGACAGCGCCATGATTCATCTCTCTATTTGTTTTTGCAATGGCATTCTAGGATGTCCATTTGCCTTGCATTCTTTCAAAACTCACTTCCGACTAATCTCAAGGTGTCCTTATATTTCTATCACAGTGGATCACTCAACTCGGTCCATATTCACAAGCATACACAGATTTGCGTCAGTGCATGGGTATTCACTTATATAATACATGACATAAAATAATTTTTACGTCATATTATTTACAACATTACAAATGATACATGTACCAGAATGACATTTATACAGATTGGTCATGGCTTGCGTTTCTCTTTGATTTCAGTTGCTCTCAGAAAATCTACTCTGTAAGATAGATATCTAGTTACACTTTGTGCAGATTCGCTTATGATCGAGTGGTCCTAGAAATAAATTTGGAATAAATTTTAAAAATTACAATTACAATTAAGTTTTTATTGTTAATTCTTTCTCAGATGAATCAGGTCTTGACTGACAAAATTTACAGTCAACAATGTTAAATACATCTAACAGCCTGCCAGAATTAGAAAAAGCTAAACAGTAAGCTTTAGTATGAGGTATAGTGACAATCTGAAATGGTCCATTATAACTGAATTTAAATTCTGAAATCTCATTATCAGTCTCGCTCGATTTCTCACTCCGTTTAACGAGTGCAAACAAGAACGAATCAGTGTAACCTCCCCACATAAATATACATTATGGAACACGATAGTGAAACGTTGTGCAGAGGTCAGCTGTGTGGCTGGACGTATCGTATGCGTATACATAAGCGCTCAGCTACGACTAACGAATGAGCACAACAACGAATCAAAAATACTGATCCCGTTTACAACGCCAAGTATGGAATTTTAACAAACAACGAAATTTTTGATAAACCAAAATAAAATGTTGTGCAGCTGTCAAGTATAGTGTAGCCTGTAATTTTGTACGTTCAGTTGGTGGTGGTTATTGTTTAACGTCCCGTCTGTACGTTCAGTTGGTAAATGTAAAGAGTAATACTTTTCTTAAACGAGGTGACATCCATCCGCTCCATTGCTCACTATTGCTACATTCTAAGTAATTTTTTTTATAATATTGTTGTGTTTAACTTTCATTTGTTGTTGTTTTGAGGTGTTGACGTTATCATTGGCGCTCATCTAATACGGATAAAAATACGAGGGTCTTTCAATAAGTAATTGAACACATCTTTTTCCCGGCCAATTTCTGTTAAAAATACGGTCATAGCGGACTATTCCCGCTTCAGTCCTTACAGAACGATCAAACAAGGTTTCGACGACATCAAATAAACAGGATGCACTAAATGTTTTGTAATGTCATTGTACAGTCATTTAATTCAAAACAATTTCGGTATCAGTTTCGTCAATATAAACAATAAAACTTAATAAGACATCTGGTTTAACAAAAAACGCACTTCTGATGAGTTATTCTAGTAGATTCGTTGCTAGTGCCTGTATATCCAGAAGCACTTAAAGGGAAATACAAGGAAAATTGCTCAGTGCATACAAAACTTCAAGAAAGCTATAAGTTTTTAACTTTCGACCTCTCCACGCTGGTATTACAGGATGATACTACTTGCCACCCTCCATGAACCATGGACCTTGCCGTTGGTGGGGAGGCTTGCGTACCTCAGCGATACGGTTGGCTGTATCGTATAGTTGCAACCACAATGGAGGGGTATCTGTTGAGAGGCCAGACAAACGTGTGGTTCCTGAAGAGGGGAAACAGCCTTTTCAGTAGTTGCTAGGGCAACAGTCTGGATGATTGACTGATCTGGCCTTGTAACAATAACCAAAACGGCCTTGCTGTGCTGGTACTGCGAACGGCTGAAAGCAAGGGGAAACTACAGCCGTAATTTTTCCCGAGAGCATGCAGCTTTACTGTATGGTTAAATGATGATGGCGTCCTTGTCGGGTGTCAGGCAAATCCAACACCTCCCATGAAAACCTTGACATGATAAGCAAATCCAGTAGTATGTCACATAGCTCCGAATAAATCGTGACATTAAATTAACCAAAGTAATATGAGTAACGAGTAAGCAAATGGAATACCACAGACTAACACAAGAAAGCCTAAATGCATGTCATACCTTCCCACCGTGAGACAGACGCAGTTCCGAGGGGAGAAACGAGAACAGAAGCCGAGAGCAGAACCGTGTTAAGCTGAAGGCCCTACGATAAGGGACGGACACCCACGTCGCCAGCTAATCGCTAGGTCCATCCCCCCAGCCCATGTTAAATGCTAGAGCCCTCAAGAACAACAGTACAGATCTTACGATAACGCTAAAAGAACCACACCAGCTGCAAGTTTTAGCGTGAGACTTTTTCACGTCTCTGTTACGTTGCAAACTTTAAAAACATTGCTCCATCATGAAAAGTATAACGTTTCTCATTGGACAGACAGAATTTTTGGAGACGGAGCTTAAGGTTAACATTGAGACCCTGATTGGTCAGATGAAAACACAGCCAGATAGTTTTTTTTTAAACGTAACTTCGGTAAATTGTAGTAAGGAGAAGTTAGGAAAAGAGTTGCTTCCGAGACAGCGAGGTGAGCGGAGCTGTGCTTCCCGCCGCCCCCTGACGAACACCGACAAGGTAATGAATGCACGCGATGCCGCATAATAGCGCATAAAGCTTCACTCAGAACTGCAGAAGTCTCATCTGTTACACCCCCTTTTTGCGTAATACTAGTGTCGATCGTCAATTAAAGCTCATGGTGTTCACATTTGCCACTTGAAGTAAAAATCTGAAATGCGATGATTTTTCTGTCATATAGTTATTGAGAAACCACATCAGCCACTGTAATTTACGACAAGTTAGATAAGTAATTAAAGATAATTGCAGGTCACTTAGACCATTTTGATAGTTTTCTCTTTTTTGAAACTTAATTTAAACCTAGATTATAGATGTGATATGGCATAGGTCATCCTTCGATCCATTGTAGAACTTGGAAACACATTCAGGGAATATTCGTTCACACTTTTGCTGAACGCAGTTGGTTTTCGCCATCCTGTATTAAAACATATCCTTTTATCAATAGCGCAATTTATAAACAATGTTTTGTGAGTATAATAAAACTTCAAATGGTAAACTTAACTTTTTAACGTTATTTTACCAGCTAACTAAAAATAGGAAAGCCTTGAACCACTTCCACTAAATTTAGTTAGTATTCAGATTCTTTTACAGGGCGTGCAGTGGAGCTGACGGTGAAATCATTAAGTATTTTGTTATATCATCGCAAGTCTCACTGAACTCTTCTGAATTCTACATGTCATGTGTGGTCTGGCGTCTCCTTACCAGCAACAGGTCCCAGGTTCAAACTAGTCATTTCCCTAAAAAACACGCTCAGAGCGTCGTTGCGCGAAAGTGGTAGGGAGGCACGATATACAACAATCAAACACCATATAGAATGTTAGATCCTCTTGGGTAATATATTGCGGAGGTAAAATAGTCCCCCATTCGGATCTCCAGGCGGGGATTACTCAGGAGGACGTTGTTATCAGGAGAAAGAAAACTGGCGTTCTACGGATCGGAGCGTGGAATGCCAGATCCCTTAATCGGGCAGGTAGGTTAGAAAATTTAAAAAGGAAAATGGATAGGTTAAAGTTAGATATAGTGGGAATTAGTGAAGTTCGGTGGCAGGAGGAACAAGACTTTTGGTCAGGTGAATACAGGGTTATAAATACAAAATCAAATAGGGGTAATGCGGGAGTAGGTTTAATAATGAATAGGAAAATAGGAATGCAGGTAAGCTACTACAAACAGCATAGTGAACGGATTGTTGTGCCCAAGATAGATACGAAGCCCACGCCTACCACAGTAGTGTAAGTTTATATGCCTACTAGCTCCGCAGATGACGAAGAGATTGATGAAATGTATGATGAGAAAAAAGAAATTATTCAGGTAGTGAAGGGAGACGAAAATTTAATAGTCATGGGTGACTGGAACTCGGTAGTAGGAAAAGGAAGAGATGGAAACGTTGTGGGTGAACATGGAATTGGAGTAAGGAATGAAAGAGAAAGCCGCCTGGTAAAATTTTTCACAGAGCATCATAGTTAACACTTGGTTCACGTATCATAAAAGAAAGTTGTATACGAGGAAGAAGCGTGGAGATACTGGAAGGTGTCAGAAAGATTATATAATGGTAAGACAGAGAATCAGGAACCAGATTTTAAATTGTAAGACATTTCCAGGGGCAGATGTGGACTCTGACCACAATCTATTGGTTATGAACTGTAGATTAAAACTGAAGAAACTGCAAAAAGGTGGGAACTTGAGGAGATGGTACCTGGATAAACTGAAAAAACCAGAGGTTGTAGAGAGCTTCAGGGAGAGGAGTAGACAACAATTGACAAGAATGGGGGAAATAAATACAGTAGAAGAATAATGGGTAACTTTGAGAGATGATATAGTGAAAGTAGCAGAGGATCAAGTAAGTAAAAAAACAAGGGCTAGTAGAAATCGTTGGGTAACAGAAGAGATATTGACTTTAATTGATGAAGGAAGAAAATATAAAAATGCAGTAAATGAAGTAGGCAAAAAGAAATACAAACATCTCAAAAATGAGATCGACAGGAAGTGCAAAATGGCCAAACAGGGATGGCAAATGTAAGGATGTAAAGGTGCATATCACTAGGGGTAAAATAGATCCTGCCTACAGGAAAATTAAAGAGCCCTTTGGACAAAAGAGAACCACTTGCATGAATATCAAGAGCTCAGATGGAAACCCAGTTCTAAGCAAAGAAGGGAAAGCAGAAAGGTGAAAGCAGTACACAGAGGGTCTATACAAAGGTTATGTTCTTCAGGAGAATATTACAGGAACGGGAGAGAATATAGATGAAGATGAAATGGGAGATATGATACTGCGTGAAGAATTTGACAGAGCACTGAAAGACTTAAGTCGAAACGAGGCCCCGGGAGTAGACAACATTCCATTAGAACTACTGACAGCCTTGGGAGACCCAGTCCTGACAAAACTCTACCATCTGGTGAGCAAGATGTATGACGCAGGTGAAATACCCTCAGGCTTCAAGAAGAATATAATAATTCCAATCCCAAAAAGCAGGTACTGATAGATGCGAAAATTACCGAACTATCAGTTTAATAAGCCACGGCTGCAAAATACTACCACGAATTCTTTACAGACGAATGGAAAAACTGGTAGAAACCACCCTCGGGGAAGACCAGTTTGGATTCCGTAGAAATGTTGGGACACGTGAGGCAATACTGACCTTACGACTTATCTTAGAAAATAGAGTAAGGAAAGGCAAACCTACGTTTCTAACATTTGTAGACTTAGAGAAGGCTTTTGACATCGTTGACTGGAATACTTTCTTTAAAATTCTGAAGGTGGCAGGGGTAACACACAGGAACGAAGGCTGTTTACAATTTGTACAGAAACGAGATGGTGGCAGCTGAACGGAATGGACAGTGTCCTGAAAGGAGGATATAAGATGAACATCATCAAAAGCAAAACGAGGGTAAGGAAATGTAGTCGAATTAAATTGGGGGATGCTGTGGGAATTAGATTAGGAAATGAGACACTTATAGTAGCAAATGAGTTTTGCTATTTGGGGAGCAAAATAACACATGATGGTCGAAGTAGAGATGATATAAAATGTAGACTGGCAATGGCAAGGAAAGCGTTTCTGAAGAAGAGAAATTTGTTAACGTCGAGTATAGATTTCAGTGTCAGGAAGTGGTTTCTAAAAGCATTTGTATGGAGTGTGGCCTTGTATGAAAGTGAAACGTGGACTATAAATAGTTTAGACAAGAAGAGAATAGAAGCTTTCGATATGAGGTGCTATAGAAGAATGCTGAATATTAGATGTGTAAATCACATAACTAATGAGGAGGTGTTGAATAGAATTGGAAAGAAGACAAATTCGTGGCACAACTTGACAAGAAGAAGGAATCGGTTGGTAGGGCATATTCTAATGCATCAAGGGATCACCAGTTTAGTATTGGAGGGCGGCGTGGAAGGTAAAAATCGTAGAGGGAGAAATGTTCAAACGTGTGTGAAATCTTATGGGTCTTAACTGCTAAGGTCATCAGTCTCTAAGCTTACACACTACTGAACCTAAATTATCCTAAGGACAAACACACACACCCACGCCCGAGGGAGGATTCGAACCTCCGACGGCATCAGCGGCACAGGCCATGACCGCAGCGCCACAGACGCTCGGCTTATCCCGTGCGGCGTAGAGGGAGACCAAGAGATGAATACACTAAACAGATTCAGAAGGACGTAGGTTGCAGTAGGTACTGGGAGATGAAGCTTGCACAGGATAGAGTAGCATGGAGAGCTGCATGAAACCACTCTCTGGACTGAAGACCACAACGACAAAACTACTTATCACTTGGCCGCGGTGGTCTAGCGGTTCTAGGCGCTCAGTCCGGAACCGCGCGACTGCTACGGTCGCAGGTTCGAATCGTGTCTCGCGCATGGATGTGTGTGATGTCCTTAGGTTTAAGTCGTTCTAAGTTCTAGGGGACTGATGACCACGGATATTAAGTCCCATAGTGCTCAGAGCCATTTTTGAACTTTTCACTTCCCACAATCCTACTAACATTGTCATGCATGTCAGTAAAGGTTTTAATCCCATTTTCTACAGTCCACTCTTCATTTATCTTATGAAAATCTTCTCGCTTCAGTCTTATTTCTTTTGGATCTTTCCCAGACTCAAAAGTAATGGAATAATTTAAATAATGTGGTAGATTTGAGAAAATTTTGGGAATCGCTCCTTCTCATCTATTTCGATCGAGATCGTGGGTACATCTGATCATTTCTTTGTTAATCTTTATAAGAATCAGTATTATTGTCCTGTCTTTCAAAATACTTCTCTTGTAAATCTCTTGGAAATTATCCAGTCTTTTCCTCAGAATCGCTCTGTGCGTTTCTGTATTTCTTGGGAGTCAGAACAGCTCTTGTTATTGCCACTATAACGGTAACTGCTGGCGCATCCTGGGATACTATTTGTATGGAATCTGGAAAAAAGGTTACTTAATAATAATGCACCATTACAATAAAGAACCCACCAATTTTTACTAGCACTTTCTCTCTTTGCAGTTTATTATGTGGCTTCGTAATCTCACGCTCTATTTAAATATCGTTAGTAGAGCAATAAAATCAGTAAGGAAACTCTTTTACAGACAGATTTTTGGTCTTTGGACGCCTAGGGAAACCACAAGATTTGCACGCGTCACAATAATCGAAGTGAAAATGTTCACAAATTTTATTTTCTATGGATAGTCGGCCGTCTTCACAGCATTGGCACTTCCAATGAACTTATATTGTGTCAAATCGTCTGTCGCACAAGCCACAGTAACATGTGCCCAAGCAGCGAACACGTTCTGCGTGTCGTGCCCCTGTCGCTCATTCATGACGAACACGACTGGCGTACTTTTTATCGCATTCTCACTTCCATTGCAGGTTTCGTGGGGCGAAAGTAAAGTGGGGGACAATTTAACGAGGTGACTACTTCTTCTCACAATTTAAAATTGACATTTAATTGATAGAACAAAGTCGGTATTCCAAGGATTATCCAATTTTAACTGACTACCACACGAGCTAATTCGATATATGCAACCAAATTGCTAAAATTTTATTAATATGTATATTTAAGATTTATTTTTAAAAAAAGGAGAGAAAAGGAAGCAGCAGTCTCTTGCATCCGTTTTGAAAACGAAATGCTACAACTGCAACTACAAGACTGGCCAAACATGGTTAAAGCCCAATCGGTGAACACACTCCTACTGACATTGAGTTTTATCACTTCTAAACACGTACAGCAACACACCGAAACAATAAATTATATGTAACCGAAAGTGCTCATCAGTAACAGACAATTCTTCAACGAACGCCGGTGTTCGTTACAGCACATAAATTCAAACACCTTTGATGCTACACTCACGCTTTTCTTGCACGAGGACCTGAAAGCTTTGGATAGGGGCAGCATGTTTGTGGAGAACCTTCCAAAAAAATAAAAAAATACGAGGCGCATTACGGTGGTGGAACTTGCGACTGGACCTAATGTAGAAGGGCAGTAACTGTCCGAAACCGGTAAACAAATTATATTTCTTTTATGCAACTGGTTGCTTATTATTTGCTTATATAGGATTACAGTTGCTGAGGATTGATAAAATGCTACACTTTGACTTATAGCGTCGGTGGTTTACAGTTGAATTCGGCCAGTTCGTACAAATGCCTGTGTATAGCACTTTGTAGGGATATGAGGTAGAATCGTCACATGGGCTTAGTTGTGGATGAAGCAGGTAGCCGACTTCGGTTTTTTGGTGGAATACTGAGGAAGTGTGTCGGTCTGCAAAGGGGTTGCTTGTAAATCACTTGCGTGGCCCATTCTGGAGTATTGGTCAAGTGAGTGGAACCCGTACCAAATAGGTTAAAAGGGGATATAGAACGTATACAGAGAAGAGCACCACCAATGGTCGCAGGATTGTTTGAGCCATGGGAGAGCACAAAGATGCTCAAGAAAGTAAACTGGTAGAGTTTTGAAGATGTAAATTATCCCGGGAAAGCCTTTTTAGAAAGTATTTAGTTGATGACTCTGGGTATACGAGTATACTGCAACATCTTATGCATGCCCACAAAGGGATCGTGTGAACAAGGGCAGATTAATTACTGCGCACACAGCGACATTGAAACAATCATTCCTCCTGCACTCAGTAAGTGAACGGAAGGCGAAGAAACACTAATAATTGGTACAATGGGACATAACCTGTGCCATGCACTTCACAGTAGTTTGCAGTACAGATGTAGATGCAGAATAATACAAACAAACTATGGGTTCTCATAAAAATTCATTAACAACGTTTTCATTGCTTCTTAATCAACAAAAACGATCTTTCTGCTATATTACAGTACTACTGACATGGCTGCACAAACAAAAGAAAAAATCCATGTCAATTTGCTATTTTAATTATACGTGAGTTCTGTTTTACCAGAGTCTTCTATCATATGTAACACAGAAGAATAACAAACTTAAGACCAGCTAAGTGAGAGACTCTTTTACAGACTAGCCACCTCCGGTATGCGATTTATTACACATACATATGTGATCAAAAGTATCCGGACATCCCCAAAAATATACGTTTCTCATATTAGAAGCATTGTGCTGTCACCTACTTCCAGGTACTCCATATCAGCTACCTCAGTAGTCATTAGACAATGTGAGAGAGCAGAATGGGGCGCTCCGTGGAACTCACGGACTTCGAACGTGGTCAGGTGACTGGGTGTCACTTGTGAAATAGGTCTGCACGCGAGATTTCCACACTCCTAACAATCCCTAGGTCCACTGTTTCCGATGTGATAGTGAAGTGGAAACGTGAAGGGACACATACAGCTCAAAAGTGTACAGGCTGACCTCGTCTATTGACTGACAGAGACCGCCAACAGTTGAAGAGGGTTGTAATGTGTAATAGGCAGACATCTATCCAGAGCGTCACACAGGAATTCCAAACTGCATCAGAATTCAACGCAAGTACTATTATAATTAGGTGGGAGGTGAGAAAACTTGGCTTTCATGGTCGAGCGGCTGCTCATGAGCCACACATGACGCCGGTAAATGCCAAACGACGCCTCGCTTGGTGCAAGGAGCATAAACATTGGACGATTGAACAGTGGAAAAACGTTGTGTGGAGTGACGAATCACGGTACACAATGTGGCGATCCGACAGCAGGGTGTGGGTATGGCGAATGCCCAGTGAACGTCATCTGTCAACGTGTGTAGTGCCAACAGTGAAATTCGGAGGCGGTGGTGTTATGGTTGGTCGTGTTTTTCATGCAGTGGGCTTGCACCACTTGTTGTTTAGCGTGGCACTATCACAGCACAGGCCTACATTGACGTTTTAAGCACATTTTTGCTTCACACTGTTGAAGAGCAATTCGGGGATGGAGATTGTATCTTTCAACACGATCAACCACCTGTTCATAATGCACGGCCTGTGGCGGAGTGGTTACGAGATAATAACATCCCTGTAATGGACTGGCTGCACAGAATCCTGACCTGAACTCTATAGAACACCTTTGATATGTTTTGGGACGCCGACTTCGTGCCAGGCCTCACCGACCGACATCGATACCTGTCCTCAGTGCAGCACGTTACTACCAATCAACCAATAATGTCTTAATGAAGCTATTTCTGTCTGTTTTATAGAGAAATTTGCTTCTATTAATTTTTTTCCACTGAGGCAGTTAGTTTATTTGAAACGAAGTGTTTCATTCCGCACTCTTGGCTATTTTCAACCACGTTCAGTTTCAAGTGCAAATTTTCATTTTCTGGGACGAATGACGTTACACCGTAATAAAAAACCAAACGTGGGAATACAGTACTGGACCACCAAGAAATTGATATCACGAAAACCACATGAAAAGCTGAATATCAGGTACTTCAGAGTGCATCTGGACATAGAAATGTGCAATTAGAGCGGAATGAAGTAGGCAAATTTGGTCAGTAGTTTTGAACTAAATATTTTGTTTCAAATATAATGACAGCTGTAGCAGAATTTTACAAATCTGCCTTCTGTAGAAGTCTTCACGATAAATGATGACAGCGACAACAGTTGCAGGATAAAAATTTATTGACATTCTTGACCAAGGTTTCGGTACATATGAATATACCTTCATCAGAAGTAAAAAATCTAAAATTACATCATGCAATGACGATTAATAAAACAATTGTGCCAAAGACGTCATCAATTGGCTCGTTGAGCTCCATAGCGTCAGCTAGAGGGCGCTGTGGTCGGCGTAGTGTCAACTTATGAGCGTGCACCTAGGCTGTGGCATTTGAACCATCGATACGATATCCCTCCCTCCTGAAATGGCGCACCGTCACGGAATAGGGCTTCCGACAGCGGGTGGAGGGACCCAAGGGTGGCGCAAGTCAGGGGGCAGACAACAGAACTACTGGGGTGTGCTGCCCACCCGCATCCCTGAATTGCTTGCGAGGGGCGAGGAAAAGGCCTGTTGAAAACCGGCTCAGAGGCGCACACCGCCAGTGGGGATGCTCAGATGAGGAGGCGGAGCAACGACCTCCATGGGCGACGGTGACGGTGGCGGCGGCGAGACGGCAGCCTCAGCTTCCATGGTCTCCGGCACTGTGGAGGAACACGGCGGCGGCGGCGGCCGGAGTTGGGGCCGTGGTGGCGGTGAGAGGCGCCCGCTCGTCGCTGCAGAACGCACCTGCGGCGACGCAGCCAGATGTGCCTGCGCTGTAGGCGCGAGCGGCGGAGGCGCCGTCGGTGGAGTCGTGGGCTCTGGCGGCGGAATCCGCAAATCATCCAATTTTGCCGAAAAGAACCAGCGGCAGAAAAACGAAGACGGCACAAACGGATCTGGTTCCGGTGTCGCTTAACAGTGCCGGAGGGACCAGAAATGACAAATATGGCGCGGCCAAGCTGGGGTTGAATGCATCCCTGCTCCCAGCGCTGCCTGCCATAGAAAACACGATAGAAAACCGGGCCATACAGCGCTAGGCCAGAACGAGGCGAAACAGCGGGAGCACGCAGCGGCGGGTGCAATATCTGCAGGAGCGACTGCTGGGTGCAGCCATGTAGCAGTTCCGCTGACGAACGGGCGGTGTGCAGCTGAGAGCGATATGAAGCAAGGGAGGTCTGTAGCACACACTCGCCAGAGTGCATGATGCGCAACTTGTACATCTGCGTCTTAAACATACACACAAAGCGTTCAGCCTCGCCGTTCGACTGGGGGTGGAATGCGGCTGAGGCCAGATGGCGAATGCCATTAGCAGCACAGAACGCTTCAAACTCGGAGGACACAAATTGGGGGCCATTGTCAGAGACAGTAACTTCAAGAAAGCCCTCAACGCAAAAAAATAGACGTCAAAGTCTGAATAGTACTGGCAGATGTAGTAGAAGACATGGGCTCAGCAAAAGGAAATTTGCTGTACGCATCAATATCTATCAACCAGCGGGTGTCCCAGAAAGGACCCACTGCCAAGGCGCAGTATGAGTCGGCCATGCAAAGAAGCGCTGGCGGTGAGCCGATTGATGCTCCGCACAAAAGCGACAATGAGCAAGGAAATTCTCAGTTTGTGTATCAATACTGACCCAAGTGCAGTGACGACGTGCTAATTGCTTCGTCCGCACTACACTCCAAGGACCAGCATGCAGTAATCGGAGGATTTCCGACTGCAATGAACGAGGTACAACCACACGAGACTGATCATTGTCAGTTCGTAACAAAATGACAATGTGGTGTACAGACAAGTTGTGACGTTGCGCAAAGTGACGTCGAACGAGTGGATCACGAATCTACGTAGCAGACGGAGGCCATTGAGTACGAATATACTGCCAAAGAATATGCAAAGGAGCATCGGCGGCTGTTGCGGAAGCAATGCGACGAAAATCCATCGGGAAACCATCCGCTATTTCGTTATCCTGCGAGTCATAAACATGCGTGACATTTCGGGTGAATCAAACTCGTCATCATGACTGATAGGTAGACGAGACAAAGCATCGGCATTGCCATGCCGGGCCGTAGGCCGAAACAAAATTTCATAATTATAGTTAGACAAAAACAAAGACCAACATTGCAACTTTTGTGCAGTACACGCTGGAACTGGCTTTGACGAGTGAAACGACGACGTCAAAGGCTTATAGTAGGTGACCAAATAGAACTTGTGACCATACGAAACTCATGAAACTTGGTCACTCAATATACAGTACCTAAAGCTTCTTTCTCGATTTGAGAAGTTTATCTGGGCAGAACTGAGCAACTTAGACACATAAGCGATCGGGCGATCGGGAGTAGTAATGCGGTGCGAGAGAACCGCTCCGTGAGAAGACGCATCGACAGCCAAAACAACTGCTTTCAAGGGATCGAGAGGAATGAAACAGTGACCACTTAACAAAGGAGATTTGAGCTTGTGGAAAGCAGCGTTACATTCCGAAGACCAAACGAAAGGAATTTTCCTACGCCGAAGGCGATGCAAAGGCGCTGCAATGTGCGCTGCATTTGGAATAAACACAGACTGAAGGTCTTTCAAGTTCCTGGGTGCTGGCAATTCTCTAAATGCACGGAGATGTGACGGTGAGGGATAGATACCCTGTCCGTTGATCATATGTCCTAAATACTGAAACTCATTTTGAAAAAATTAGCACTTGTCTCTGTTACATTTTAGTCTTGTGGGGCGGTCTAGGCGCTGCAGTCATGGACTGTGCGGCGGGTCCCGACAGAGGTTCGAGTCCTCCCTCAGGCATGGGTGTGTGCGTTTGTCCTTAGGATAACTTAAGTTAAGTACTGTGTAACCTTAGGGACTGATGACCTGAGCAGTTAAGTCCCATAAGATTTCACACAGATTTGAATTTTTTTTTCTCCTGCCCGCAAAGGTACAGTAAATAAGGCGTGCTAATTCTGCAGATGTTCATCAGGAGTGCGACCAGATACCACAATATCGTCCAGGTAATTGTAACAACAAGGGACAGTGGCACACAACTGCTGCAAGTAAGATTCAAAAATAGCAGGAGCCGAAGCACAACCGAACGGGTGGCGAAAATAGAACAGTCGAGGGTGGGTGTTGAACACAAAATATCGCTGCGACTGTCCGTCGAACGTAATTTGGAAGTATGCGTCCCGCAAGTTAACCGTGCAAAAGAATTTTCGCGTACCAAGCTTATTAAAAATGTCGTCAGTATGGGGTAAGGGAAACGTAGCTACCACCATCTGGGTACTGACTGTAGACTTAAAGTCAGCAGAATACGACCGTTTGGTTTTTTCTCACACACCACAAGCGAAGCCCATTGCGAAGCAGGAGCAGGTTCATTGATAGCACTGTCTTGGAAATGGTTAAGTTCTGCAGGTACAGTGTCACGCAGTGTGTGCAGTACTACGGGTGCGCGCTGGAAAATAGGCATGGCATTGTCTTTAACTACAACATGTGCTGCAAAGTCTGTGGCATGACGAAGACCATTACAAAAGAGTTCTGCAAAATCATCGCATAGTGCGGCAACACTGTCTGCATTGTGACTAGCGTTGATACAAAGTCCATTTCCCAGGACTAAAAGGCCAAAAAGTTCAAATGCGTCAACACCAAAAATGTACATAGCCTCACTAGAGCGGAGCACATGGAAATACACTGTTTTCGTCGTTGAACTATATGTGGCTTGCGAACTACACACACCGTGCACTGAGATTTCCTGTCCAGTAAATGCTGACGGCGTGGAATGTGAACGACAAAGCAGGGGCGAACCAAGCAAGTCATATGTTCTTCTGTTCAGTAAAGAAACAGATGCAGCTGCATGTGAACAGAACGTCCACAAATGTTCAAAGTCACTAAAAGTTTCCTCGCATCATGCTGAATGCGAGAAGTGCTTGGCAAAACTTGTTTATTCACGCGTCGAGCTGTAGAAGCACGTGAAGCAGAAGGCCTTAAAAAATAGCATTAAAGTCCATAGGCTCCCCCTGCTAGTTCAGGGGTAAGAATAGGCCCGCGGTATTCCTCCCTGTAATAAGAGGCAACTAAAAAAAGTCTCACACGTTTTGGCCTTTATGTGATAGTCCCCTCTCGGGTCTGACCTCCATATTCCAAACTTTTTCCGAAGAGCGAGCCAATTGGGGAAGGGCGCCTTACATGGTCCACTGTGTCGTGCATTGAGATCTTTTACCTGCTTACGTCGTCGCATTGCAGTCCTGGTCTTTCTCCATCTCTCCGGTGTGGATACATTCCTCGGTGCAATTTCCGACACGCACTGTTATCCAGCACAGTAGCCAGTCCGTTGTGGTGGGGCCGTCATGTACCCTGTCGGTTGTAGCCCCCTGACAACACAGGGGTCGCTCTACTGATGCCTGCACCATTAACTCCTTACATATGCGAAGGAGTAGATGCCTATCTCCCTCGGGCATTGGGGCACCTGGCAATGCCCATCCAGCCAGGTGGCCCTTCCTGAGGCTGGGTGGCGCCCATGTAGAGGGCCCTTGTTTGGAGTGGGTGGCATCAGGGCAGATGACACGCAATGAAGCGTGGTACATTATCTCTCGCTGGTGGCCCTCTACCAGCAGTCTCTGAGCGATCGAAGTGTAACCTCAACAGAAGAAAATACCAGCCAAGAGCGTTCCCCTCCCTGGCCACTCCATGGGACTAACATACGGCTAAAGATGGCAGGAAGGTTATTCATCCTGGTACCTAGTCTGTACGCTTTTTGATGAGGAATCATTCATGGCAATGATGCCTCACGTTTTGTAACGCATTTAGAGAACAAGTTTGGGAAGGTGGAGGGCTTGTCGAAAATGCGCTCTGGGGCGGTTTTGATAAAAACAGCATCCTCTGTCTAGGCATTATTGTCTGGTGACAAGTTGGGGGAAGTTTCACTTACCGTCACGCCCCATAAGAGTTTAAATACAGTCCAGGGAATTATATTCCAAAGGGATCTGCTTTAGCAGTCTGACGATGAACTACACGCCAACCTAGAACGACGAGGTGTTCACTTCGTCTGGCCCGTCCATCAGGGTCCGAGGGATTATCAGGTAGCCACCAGTGCCTTCATCTTGGCCTTTGAGGGTAATGCATGACCCAAAAAGGTCAAGGTGATGGTTTACCTCTGTGATGTGAAGACATATGTCCCTCCCCCGATGCGGTGTTTTAAATGCTGAAAATTTGGGAATATGTCATCCCAATGTACTTCCAGCATCAAGTGTCGAGATTGTTGACATCCTTCACATCCCAGTACTCCATGTGCCCCGCCTCCCATCTGTGTTAACTGCAGAGAACACCATTCTCTGTGCTCGCCGAACTGTAGCATTCTACAGAAAGAACGAAAGATAATGGAATATAAGACCCTGGACTGCATGACCTACACTGACTCTAAACGGAAATATGAGAGACTCCATCCTGTGCAGATGACGTCTACCTACACTGCCACTGCGATAACAGTTCGGTACTCTCCCGTTTCGGCGCGTACAGTAGGGTCTCTGAGCTGTCAGTCTCCATCTGCCCCCTTGATGATGGGGGCCACTTCCCTCCCTGCTGCTTCTGGACCACCTACTTTGGGAGCGACGCCCCCCCCCCCCAACCATCGGGAACACCAGTCCCCACTTCTCAGCTGGAGAAGTGTATGTCTTCTTCAGCTCCTCTCGCCAGGAAGAGGTCTCTTGGGTCCCTCCCTTCCTGAGTTCTAACTGGTGGAAAAGCGGACGCCTGCCACTGGCTGAAACAACCACAGATGGCTGGTCATAGGGCTTCATGGTCCTCCTCAGTCCCTGAGACTGACACAGTGAAGCCCTCCCTGCCAGAACTACTGAAGCAGCAGTGGGAGAAACCGAAAAAGAAGAAGGCACCAAAGAATCCCGACCTTGTGGTGGCACCCATACAACTGCTCCCTATAAGCTCTGCGTCTGAGGATGTGGTGGAGATTCTGGCGTCCGCTGAGGACTAGATTGTGGCTATCGCAGGTTTTATAAAAATAGGACTGACTGTAACAGGGCTTCAGGTGGCTTATGTCAATATATGTCCTTACCTCTGTTTACTCTGAATCAGTGCCTCTTCATACAGCTTTTAGAGGTTGTTGCTGTGCAGATATGGGCAACCTTGGATATTACCATCTGGAATGTCTACCTTCCTCCAGATTGTGAAGTACCTCTTAATGAATTGACTGCTCTGATTTCCCAACTCCTCCCACCATTCCTACTTTTTCGGGACTTCAGCGCCCATAACCCTTGTGTGGTGGCGCCGTGATTACTAGGCAGGGTAGGGTTGTCAAGAATCTTTTCTCTCGGCTTGACTTCTGCCTCTTAAATACAGGATACCCCACACACTTCAGTGTGGTTCATAGTACTTATTCGGTCCTTGCCCTCTCACTTTGCAGCCCAGGACTTTCACCACCCATCCATTGGAGGGTTCGAGACGACTTGTGTGGTAGTGACCACTTTCTGATCTTCCTGTCGCTACCCCAGCGTCACAGTTCTGGACGTCGGCCGCGATGTGCCCTTAATAGGGCCGACTGTCTGGGTTTCACATCTGCTGCCACTGTTGACACTCCCGCTCATGGCGCTATTAATGTGGAGGTCGATCAGGTCACTGTGTCGATCGTATCGGCTGCAGAAAGCGCCGTTCCTCCTTCTTCTGGGTGCCTTCAACATAAAATTGTGCCTTGGTGGTCGCCAGAAATCGCTGAGGCCATCAAAGAGTGTAGGCACCTCCCCCAATGACATAAGCGACATCCATCATTGGCGGCATCAAAGACAGAAGCAAGAGTGCTCTGAAAGATATGTTTCCTCTATTGGTTCTCATACCCCTACCTCCCAGGTGTGGACTCGCATTCGCCACCTTTATGGTTACCCAACCCCACTGGGGCTGCCTGGGATTTCAGTAAATGGGACGGTGTGCACTGACTCAAGTGAAATTGCTGAGCATTTTGCTCGGAGTTTTGCATCTGCCAGTTATCACCCGTCTTTTCGTTCCTTGAAAGAGCGGGCAGAATGGCAGCATTTGTCTTTTACATCGCGCCGTCTTGAGCCGTACAACGCTCCTTTTACTGAGTGGGAATTCCTCAGCGCCCTTGCCCATTGTTGTGACACAACTCGAGCCCTGACCGAATTCCCTTCCAATTTCTCAAAAATCTGTCTGTGGCCTTACTGCATCAGATTCTGGCTACCTTCAATCGCATCTGGGGTGAGGGGGTGTTCCTGTCCCAGAGGCAAGACAGCTTCATCGTCCCAGTGTTGAAACCTGGGAAGAACCCTTCAGCGTTGGACAGCTACTACCCCTTTAGCGTCACCAACGTTCTCTGCAAATTACTCGAACGAATGGTGAGCTGGAGGTTGTGTTGGCTCCTTGAGTCTTGGGGCCATCTGGCTCCAACACAGGGTGGTTTTCGCCGATGCCGCTCAACGACCGATAATTTAGTGTGCCTTGAGTCTGCCGTCCGAACGGCTTTTTACAGGCACCAACATCTGGTAGCCGTCTTTTTTTTATCTACAAAGGACATACGATACGACCTGGCGCCACCATATCCTTGCCATTATGTATGAGTGGGGCCTCTATGTCTCACTCACAGAACTTTCTCTCCTTCCATACCTTCTGTGTTCCAGTCGGAGGCTCCTTTAGCGCCTCCCATATCCAAGAGAATAGGGTCCTGCAGGGCTCTGTTTTGAGCATTCCACTGTCTTTAGGCGCTATAAATAGCCGAGCAGCAGCTTAGCTGTAGGGCCGTCAGTGTCACCCTCTTTATATGCTGATGATTTCTCCATTTACTTCAGTTCCTCCACCATTGATGTTGATGAACGCCGACTATAGGGAGCCATTCACTTTGCGCAGTCATGGGCCCTCGCCCATGGACGTCACTTCTCTGCCGACAAGACCTGCGTTTTGCACTTCTGTCGGCGATGGACAGTCCATCCTCAACCTGCACTTCTTCTTGATGGCCATCCACTATGAGTAGTCCAAACGTATCGCTTTTAGGACTGATTTTGACGCCTGACTAACATGGCTCCCCCACATTCGTCAGATTAAGCGAAAGTGTTGGCGGCATCTTAACGCTCTTCGCTGCCTGAGCAACATCACTTCGGGTGCAGATCGCTCTACGTTACTGCGGCTTTACATAGCCCTAGTTCGGTCTTGACCTGACTATGGGAGTGTAATGTGTGATTCGTCAGCGCCCTCAGCATTGGAATAGCTTGATCCTGTGCACCATTGCGAGGGCCGTCTAGCGACAGGTCTTGTCGGCAGACTACTAGTGGAGGCTGGAGTCCCTCCATTGTACATTACTTCAAGGACAAGCGCCCCCCCCCCCCCTCCACACACCAACCATCGGGGACGCCAATAACCACTTCTAAGCCGGAGAAGCGTCCATCTTCTTCGGTTTCTCTCGATCGGAAGGGATCCCTTGGGTCACTTCCTTCCCAGGTTCCTACCAGCGGCACAGCAAACATCCACCAGTGGCTGAGGAAGCCACAGGTCGCTGGTCGTCGAGCTACATGCTCATCTTAGGTCCCAGAGACTGACTCCTATAAGCCCACCCAGCAACGGCAACAGGAACAGCGAGAGAAGGAGACATTGAAGACCCGTAAGACCAAGGCACCTGCGGTGGCACCTGCTTCACCGCTACCTACAAGCTCTGCGTCTGAGGATGGGGTGGAGATTTTTGATCCGCTGAGGTCCTTGATCTCGCCGGTCCCTCAGACGCAATGGATGGCACTTGCACAGGTGCTTAATCGGAGGCAGCAAGTGAACCAGCGGCGTAATCTACCTCTCCCGTCCCATCACACCTTTCTGAGCCATAGACAATATCATCCTCCAGTGGAACTGCAGCTGTTTCTTCCACCATCTAGCTGAGCTTCTGCATTGCTCTTCAGGAAACTTGGTTTCCCGCGATGCGAATCCCCGCCCTCCGCGGCTATCGGGGTTATTACAAGAACTGGGCAGCTTATGAAAGGGAGTCTGGTGGCGTCTGCATCTATGTCCTTCACTCACTTCACAGTGAGTCTGTCCCTCTACAAACACCTATAGAGGCTGTCGCTGTTCGGGTGTGGACGCCACAGGCTGTTACCGTCTGCAGTCTTTACCTTCCACCGGATGGTGATGTTGCGCAGCATATCCGAGCTGCACAGATAGCCCAATTGCCGCCACCTTTCTTGTCACTGGGCGACTTCAACGCCCATAACCCTCTGTGGGGTGGCTCAGTGGCAACAGGTCGAGGCGCAACCATTGAGCACGTATTGGCACAGCTCGATCTTTCCATTTTAAATGGTGGTGCCTTCACACATTTCAGTGTGGCACATGGCACGTACTCCGCCATCGACCTTTCGATCTGCAGCCCTAGCCTCTTACCATCTGTCCAATGGAGAGTGCATGACGACCTGCGTGGTAGTGACCACTTTCCGATCTTTCTGTCACTGCCACAGCGTCAGTCTTCTAGGCGCCCTTGCAGGTGGGCTATGAATAATGCTGACTGGGACTTGTTCTCCTCCACAGCCGCTATTTAGCTTCTCTCTAATGACGACATTGATGCGGTGGTTCACTCGGTCACCACCGGCACAGTTACTGCCGCAGTATCCGCCATTCCCCGTTCTTCTGGGTCCCCCAGCGGAGGATTGTGCCTTTGTAGTCGCCTGAGATCGCTGAAGCGTTACAAGCGACATCCCTCCATAGAACACCTCATCGCCTTCAAACGGCTGCGTGCGCGGGCCCGCCGCCTTATCCGCCAACGCAAGCAGGAGTGCTGGGAGCGGTATGTTTCCACTATTGGCCTCCATGTGTCTCCATCGCAGGTCTGGGCCAAGATTCGACGCCTCTATGTCTGTCGGCCCCTGTCACTATCCCTGCGCTCTCACTAAATGGAGCTGTGTGTACTGACTCCGACATAATTGCAAACCACTTGGAAGAGCATTTTGCTCTGAGTTGCGCTTCTGCGAATTACCCACTGGCCTTCCGCTCCATTAAAGAGCAGATGGAACGTCAGAACCTTTAATTTCGCACCCACCATCCAGAATCCTTCAATGTTACATTGCGTGAGTGGGAATTTCACATTTCCCTAGCTGCTTGCCCTGATACAGCTCCTGGGCCATATCGCATCCACTGTCAGATGCGGAAACACCTTTCAGTGGACTGCCAGCGACGCCTCCTCAACCTTTACAACCGTCTCTGGGTCGAGGGTGAGTTTCCGTCGCAGTGGCGGGAAAGCATTGTTATCCCCGTTTTGAAACCTGGCAAGAACCCTGTGGAGGTGGACAGCTACCACCCCATTAGCCTCACCAACGTTCTTTACAAGTTGATCGAAAGGATGGTGAGCCGGCGGTTGAGTTGGGTACTCAAGTCTCGGGGCCTTCTGGCTCCGTCTCATGGTGTGTTCTGTAAAGGCCGCTCTGCCGCCGACAATCTGGTGAGCCTGGAGTGAGCCATCTGTACTGCCTTTGCCCGCTGTCAGCATCTGGTCGCTGTCTTTTTCGACATGCAGAAGGCTTACGATACGACACAGCGTCATCACATCCTCTCTACACTTCATGATTGGGGTCTTCGGCACCTACTGCCGATTTTCCTACGCAATTTTCTGTCGCATCGAATCTTTCGCGTGCAAGTCGCGGCCTCCCACAGTTCCTCCCGAGTTCAGGATAATTGGGTTGCCGCAGGGATCTGTTTTAAGTGTCTGCCTGTTTTTAATAGCAATTAACGGGCTCTCTGCGGTGGTGGAAACGTCTGTCTCGGCGTCCTTGTAAGCTGACGACTTCTGCCTTTACTACAGCTCTATTGGCATTGCAACTGCTGAACGTCAGCTGCAGGGCGCTATCCGCAAGACGCAGGCTTGCGCTGTAGCGTATGGCTTCCAGTTTTCGGCAGCCAAGACCTGCGTTATGCATTTCTGCCGGCGGCGCACTGTTCACCCGGAGCCGCGGCTTTATCTTGCTGACGAACGTCTTGCTGTGGTGGAGACACACAGGTTTTTGGGAGTGGTTTTTGATGCCCAGTTGACTTGGCTGCCTCATGTTCGGCAGCTTAAACAGATGTGTTGGCGGCATCTAAATACTCTGCGATGCTTGAGCCACACCAGCTGGAGTGCCGACCGATCTACACTCTTACGGCTCTACCAGGCCTATGCTGCACATGTTTGTAGCTTACCAGGGCATCCTAATTATCTTCTCCTGTTCGCTCAGTCGCTCGTCCACCTGCCAGGAAGTCGACCCCGGTTGGGTTGTACAATAGCGGTCTGCGTCAGAGAGCTTCTCTCTGGGCTTGAGGTTTTCCCTCTTCCACCTCCTTTCCAGGCCCCTCTGCGTACAGTCCCATGGTGTGTACCCCGCGCTTGCCTTCGGCGCGAATTGGCACAGGGCTCGAAGGACTCAGTCCCTCCGGAGGCCTTCCACTGCCGCTTTCTTTCCATTCTTGCCAACGTATCAGGGCTCTGGCGTTGTTTACACTGACGGTTCGATGGTTGCTGGTCGTGTCGGTTATGCTCTCACGCTAGGGGACCACTCCGAACAACATTCATTGCCGACTGGCTGCAGCATTTTCACTGCTGAGCTGGTCGCCATCTTTTGTGCCCTAGAGTATATCCGCTCCTGCTCAGGTGAGTCCTTCATTATCTGTAGCGACTCCTTGAATGGTTTACGAGCTATCGACCAGTGTGTCCATCACTCTCGTCTGGTGATGGCTATACAGGAGTCCCTCCACACTCTTGCCCGCTGCGGCCGCTCTATGGTCTTTGTGTGGACCCCAGGCCATGTTGGGATACCTGGCAATGAACATGTTGGCCGCCTGGCCAAACAGGTCACCAGTAAACCATCTCTGGACATTGGCCTCCCGGAGACTGATTTGCGAGCGATCCTACGCCGCAAAGTTTTCGAACTTTGGGACACTGAATGGCGCAACCTGACCACATCAAACACATCGACCAGTGTGTCCATCACTCTCGTCTGGTGATGGCTATCTAGGAGTCCCTCCACACTCTTGCCCGCTGCGGCCGCTCTATGGTCTTTGTGTGGACCCCAGGCCATGTTGGGATACCCGGCAATGAACATGTTGGCCGCCTGGCCAAACAGGTCACCAGTAAACCATCTCTGGACATTGGCCTCCCGGAGACTGATTTGCGAGCGATCCTACGCCGCAAAGTTTTCGAACTTTGGGACACTGAATGGCGCAACCTGACCACATCAAACAAACTCCATGCTATCAAGGAGACAACGGATATGTGGCGGTCATCCATGGGTGCCACTCGCAGGGACTCAGAAGTCCTTTGTCGGCTCCACATTGGCCACACCCTCTTGACACACAGCCATTTACTCCGCCATGAGGACCCGCCTCTACGTCGCTGCGGGTCAGCTTTTGCAGTGGTCCACATTTTGTTTGCCTGTCCCCTTCTAACTGTGAGGGTTGTAGCATCGCGCCTTAGTACCTGAATAGTGTAAATTCGCGTAGTCGTCTGTCTTCTGTTTTTGTTTTGAACAGCCAGTGTCGGTTGGTCACAGCCATTGTGCTCCCTGCCGCCGTTGGATAAGCAGCTGCAGCAGCAAGTCGTATAACCCTAGCTTACTTATTTGTTAGATAGTTTAATTAATTTCTTTGCGTGTTTTTGGGTACTTGCATTGTTTAATTCATATATTTCGGGGATATTATAGTGTTTGACAGTTGTAGCATCGCGCTTTAGTGTTTACTTAGTAGATTCTTATTTAAATTGCGTGTGAGTTTCGTATAGGAGGTGCAATTTCGAGTTTTAGTTACTGTAATCGTAAATTCAGCAGATTGTAGCGCAGTCGTTAGGCATTTTTACAGGTTAGTTGATACATTCTTTGCGTGTTTCGCTTGCGTTATATAGGCACGGACTCGTGTTTCAGTAACTGTTGTTCAACATCGATTAGAATGGACAGGGACTGCTATTGCTGTGTTCGGATGAGGGCTGACTTGGCATCCCTTCGCTCACAGCTGCAATCGGCGCTGACTTCGGTCGCGCAGCTTGAGGCTGTTGCCAATGGGCACCACAGTGGGGAGCCGGACTTGGGTATCACGGGGATGTTAACCTCGTCCCGTCTGTCCCCAGATCGGTCTGCCGCTGTGGTTGCCCCGGTTGTTGCCCGCAGTGGGGCTGAGCCCTCGCCTGTGGTTGATTGGGAGGTCGTTCCAAGGCGTGGCAGGCAGCGAAAGGCGTCCCCGGAGGCTGATCAGAAAGCCTCCCCGGTGCGTCTGACAAACCGGTTTCAGGCACTGTCTGTGGCTGAGCCAGATGCAGCTGCCTGCCCTGTTTCAGAGGATCATTCTCAGCCTTCAAGGTCCGGGCAATCGCAGAGGGTGGGCTTACTGGTAGTTGGGAGCTCCAATGTTAGGCGCGTAATGGGGCCCCTTAGGGATACGGCGGCTAAGGAGGGGAAGAAATCCAGTGTGCACTCCGTGTGCATTCCGGGAGGAGTCATTCCTGATGTGGAAAGGGTCCTTCCGGATGCCATGAAGAGCACAGGGTGCAGCCAGCTGCAGGTAGTGGCACACGTCGGCACTAATGACGTGTGTCGCTTTGGATCTGAGGAAATTCTCTCTGGATTATAGCGGCTATCTGATTTGGTGAAGGCTGCCGGTCTTGCTTACGAGGCAGAGCTCACCATCTGCAGCATCGTTGACAGAACCGACTGCGGACCTTTGGTGCAGAGCCGGGTGGAGGGTCTGAATCAGAGGCTCAGACGGTTTTGCGACCGTGTTGGCTGCAGATTCCTTGACTTGCGCCATAGGGTGGTGGGGTTTCGGGTTCCGCTGAATAAGTCAGGAGTTCACTACGCTCATCTGGCGGCTACATGGGTAGCGGAGGCTGTGTGGCGTGGACTGGGCGGTTTTTTAGGTTAGAAGGCCTCGGGAAAGTACGGGGTGGGCTGCAATGTCAAAGGGTGCATGGCAATTACAGGACGTGCTTGGATCAAGGAACAGTCGGAATTATAGTTGTAAATTGTTGTAGTTGCGCTGGAAAAGTCCCTGAGGTTCAAGCGCTAATAGAAAGCACAGAAGCTGATATCGTTATAGGTACAGAAAGCTGGCTAAAGCCTGAAATAAGTTCTGCAGAAATTTTTACGAAGTCTCAGACGGTGTTCAGGAAAGACAGATTAGGCAGAATTGGTGGTGGAGTGTTTGTGTCTGTCAGTAGTGGTTTATCTTGTAGTGAAGTCGAAGTAGATACTCCGTGAGAATTGGTATGGGTGGAGGTTATACTTAACAGCTGAATTAAGTTAATAATTGGCTCCTTCTACCGACCCCCAGACTCCGATGATACAGTTGCGGAACAGTTCAGAGAAAGTTTGACTCTCGTAACAAATAAATACCCCACTCATACGGTTATAGTTGGTGGGGACTTCAACCTACCCTCGGTATGTTGGCAAACATACATGTTCAAAACCGGTGGTAGGCAGTAAACGTCTTCCGAGATTGTCGTAAATGCTTTCTCCGAAAATTATTTCGAGCAGTTAGTCCACGAACCCACGCGAATTCTAAATGGTTGCGAAAACACTTTTGACCCCTTAGCTATAAACAATCCAGAGCTGATAGAGAGCATCATGACTGATACAGGGATTAGTGATCACAAGGTCGTTGTAGCCAGGCTCAATACCATTTCTTCCAAATCCATCAGAAACAAACGCAAAATAATTTTATTTAAAAAAGCAGATAAAGTGTCACTAGAAGCCTTCCCAAAAGACAATTTCCATTCCTTCCGAACTGACTATGCGAATGTAGACGAGATGTGGCTCAAATTCAAAGATATAGTAGCAACAACAATTGAGATATTCATACCTCATAAATTGGTAAGAGATGGAACTGATCCCCCGTGGTACACAAAAAAGGTCCGAACGCTGTTGCAGAGGCAACGGAAAAAGCATGCGAAGTTCAGAAGAACGCGAAATCCCGAAGATGGGCTAAAATTTACAGACGCGCGAAATTTGGCACGTACTTCGATGCGAGATGCCTTTAATAGGTTCCACAACGAAACATTGTCTCGAAATTTGGTAGAAAATCCGAAGAAATTCTGGTCGTATGTAAAGTACACAAGCGGCAAGACGCAGTCAATACCTTCACTGCGCAGTGCCGATGGTACTGTTACCGACGACTGTGCCGCTAAAGCGGAGTTATTGAACGCAGTTTTCCGAAATTCCTTCATCAGGAAAGACGAATGGAATACTCCAGAATTTGAAACCTGAACATCTGCCAGCATGAGTTTCTTAGAAGTAGATACCTTAGGGGTTGCGAAGCAACTCAAATCGCTTGATACGGGCAAGTCTTCAGGTCCAGATTGTATACCGATTAGGTTCCTTTCAGATTACGCTGATACTATAGGTCCCTACTTAGCACTCATATACAACCGCTCGCTCACAGATAGGTCTGTACCAACAGATTGGAAAATTGCGCAGGTCGCACCAGTGTTCAAGAAGGGTAGTAGGAGTAATCCATTTAACTACCGACCTATATCATTGACGTCGGTTTGCAGTAGGGTTTTGGAGCATATACTGTATTCAAACATTATGAATCACCTCGAAGGGAACGATCTATTGACACGCAATCAGCATGGCTTCAGAAAACATCGCTCTTGTGCAACGCAGCTAGCTCTTTATTCGCACGAAGTAATGGCCGCTATCGACAGGGGATCTCAAGTTGATTCCGTATTTCTAGATTTCCGGAAAGCTTTTGACACCGTTCCTCACAAGCGACTTCTAACCAAGCTGTGGATCTATGGGGTATCGTCTCAGTTGTGCGACTGGATTTGTGATTTCCTGTCAGGAAGGTCGCAGTTCGTAGTAATAGACGGCAAATCATCGAGTAAAACTGAAGTGATATCAGGTGTTCCCCAGGGAAGCGTCCTGGGACCTCTGATGTTCCTGACCTATATAAATGACCTGGGTGACAATCTGAGCAGTTCTCTTAGATTGTTCGCAGATGATGCTGTAATTTACCGTCTAGTAAGGTCATCCGAAGACCAGTATCAGTTGCAAAGCGATTTAGAAAAGATTGCTGTATGGTGTGTCAGGTGGCAGTTGACGCTAAATAACGAAAAGTGTGATATGATCCACATGAGTTCCAAAAGAAATCCGTTGGAATTGGATTACTCGATAAATAGTACAATTCTCAAGGCTGTCAATTCAACTAAGTACCTGGGTGTTAAAATTACGAACAACTTCAGTTGGAAGGACCACATAGATAATATTATCGGGAAGGCGAGCCAAAGGTTGCGTTTCATTGGCAGGACACTTAGAAGATGCAACAAGTCCACTAAAGAGACAGCTTACACTACACTCGTTCATCCTCTGTTAGAATATTGCTGCGCGGTGTGGGATCCTTACCAGGTGGGATTGACGGAGGACATCGAAAGGGTGCAAAAAAGGGCAGCTCGTTTTGTATTATCACGTTATAGGGGAGAGAGTGTGGCAGATATGATACACGAGTTGGGATGGAAGTCATTACAGCATAGACGTTTTTCGTCGCGGCGAGACCTTTTTACGAAATTTCAGTCACCAACTTTCTCTTCCGAATGCGAAAATATTTTGTTGAGCCCAACCTACATAGGTAGGAATGATCATCAAAATAAAATAAGAGAAATCAGAGCTCGAACAGAAAGGTTTAGGTGTTCGTTTTTCCCGCTCGCTGTTCGGGATTGGAATAGTAGAGAGATAGTATGATTGTGGTTCGATGAACCCTCTGCCAAGCACTTAAATGTGAATTGCAGAGTAGTCATGTAGATGTAGATGTGCTCAGGCAGGCGTTTGCGCTGCCTGATACGCTTCCTGCCCTTTTGAAAGATGACCCTGCTATGGCAGGCTTAGTTTTGCGTTTTATTCGGGCAGGGGTTTTTTGTCATTTAATCTGAGTGTTTATGTTTTATTGTGTTGATTCTGGCCTTTGGCCTCCGATTTTAGACTGTATTTTTTAATGTGTTCTCGGTGGTTGGCTTTTCCTTTTTTATCTCTATGGTCGGCCAACCACCGTTACACTCTGTGTGATTTTAATTTGTTTTGTCTGATCTCTAAGTATTTCTTGTCCTGTGTCGTCTGCCGTCTTTTCTGTTGTTCGTTTTTTATTCTCTGTGGGTGGTTTTAGTTTTTTGGAAAAAGGGACCGATGACCGTAGCAGTTTGTTCCCTTTAATCCCAGAAACCAACCACCCAATAAGGGGCAGGTTACCATAGCAGTTTGGTCCTTTCAATCCTGCAAACCAGCCAACCAACAATCCCTGCCGAGCTGGTGACCATCTCTCATGCCCTTGAGTATATTCGTTCCTGCCCCAGTTTGTCCCACTTGGTCTGCAGTGATCCGCCGAGTGGTTTACAGGTCTTTGATCAGTGCTACCCACGCCATCCTCTGGTAGCAACTATGCAGGAGTCGGTTTATGCCGTCGAACGATCTGGTCGATCAGTAGTCAGAATTCTGTGAAATGAGCTCATTGACAGGCTGGCCAAACAGGCCATTCGTAAGCGGCTTCTGGAGATTGGAACACCAGAACCTGACCTCCGATCGGTGTTACGCCACAACGTTCGCGGGATTTGGGATGCTGAAGGGTGCAGCTTAGTTACGCCCAATAAACTCTGCGCCATCAAGGAGAGCACAACTGAGTGGAAGTCTTCTCTGCAGGCTTCTCGCAGGGACTCTGTGGTTCTCTGCCGCTTTCACACTGGCGACACTTTGGTGACGCACCGATATTTATTGCGCAGCAAGGACCCACCTCTCTGTCGATATGGTTCGGTCCACATATTGTTGGACTGTCCGTTTTTGACTCCGCTCAGGTAGATTTGTGCGCTGCTTGATACGCTCCCTGCACTTTTATCAGATGACGCTGCAATGGCAGACTTAGTTTTGAGTTTTATTCGTGCAGGGGGCTTTTATCGCTCGATCTAAGCGTTTGTTTGTTCTTTTGTAGTGAGTCCGGGCTGTGGCCTACGGTTTTAGATTGGAGTTTTTAGTGTGTTTCTTGGTGGTTGGCTTTTAATTTTTTGTTTCCATGATCGGCCAACCACTGTCACACTCTGTGTGCTTTTAATTCCTTTTGTCTGATCTTTTTCTGTGTCTTTCTTGTTCTATGTCGTCCCTTGTCATCTCCGTTGCTTCTTTTTTTATTCCTTGTAGAATTTTATGGTTGTGGAAATAGGGATCGATGGCCTTTGTAGTTTAGTCGCTTCAACTCCCACAAACCAACCAACCAACCAATCTGTGCTAATTCTGCCTGATACCTTTGCTAGCAAACTCTCGCCGCGCCTCGTCGTCGGTAGGTTGGCTGGACATCATATCTGAGATGTATTTATGAACCGCGTCTTGAAGTTCACTCTGTTTTGTGACACTGGTCCCATCAGTTAACTTCTGTCGATATTTTTCTGTTTCCTCCGCTACTCTCACGGATTAAATGGTACACAGCTGTTTCTTCCCCTTCTACAATATTTTGTATCCTTGCTCTGATTTTAAAACCTCTTCAGCGCTAAGAGTTTTGCTTTAATTTTCTGAATCCGCGTGTAGTTCTCCATAAATCGTGTGTCCAGGGTGTACAGTTCTTTAAGGCAGCTAAAATAAAACTCTCGTCTGTTTAATCCAGAAGCTTTTCTGTCGTGACTAGGCGACCAGAATTCTTCTTATTTTAGGCTTAGCACATTGTAGCCGCCAAGCAATGGTAGAATTGTATCACGGGAAACGTTATCCGCATTCCTTCCATACATTAGTAAATGCCACGTGACATTCCTCATCTTGGAGATGTGTAATGGTTGAGTTTCGATAAGCCCCTCGCTCGGCAAGTCTCTTGTTTTTCTAAATTTATTGTTGTGATGTACGCGGCGTGGTACGTTATCCGCATTCCTTCCATACATTAGTAAATGCCACGTGACATTCCTCATCTTGGAGATGTGTAATGGTTGAGTTTCGATATGCCCCTCGCTCGGCAAGTCTCTTGTTTTTCTAAATTTATTGTGATGTACGCGGCGTGGTCCGAAGACATAGTGGGCCAGACCTCAGACTGGAGTATATGGTTCTTTAGGTAGGACGATACGTAAATCCTGTCCAGCCTGCTTGTTGAGTGGCTGGTAAAATATGTAAAACCGGGTTGTGCGCCATGGGTATGTCCCCAGTTGTCTGTTAACTGCAATTGGTAAACTATTCTTTCCAGTCCTAAAGATTTGTTGAAATTCAGTGTCTGATCTTTCGGACTAATAACAGAATTAAAATCGACGGCTATGATTATATAATCTTGATGTGTCCCGAACAGATGAACGATTGTTGTTGTTGTTGTTGTTGCGGTCTTCAGTCCTGAGACTGGTTTGATGCAGCTCTCCATGCCACTCTATCTTGTGCAAGCCTCTTCATCTCCCAGTACCTACTGCAACCTACATCCTTTTGAATCTGCTTAGTGTATTCATCTCTTGGTCTCCCTCTACGATTTTTACCCTCCACGCTGCTCTCCAATACTAAATTGGTGATCCCTTGATGCCTCAGAACATGTCCTACCAACCAATCCCTTCTTCTCGTCAAGTTGTGCCACAAACTTCTCTTCTCCCCAATCCTATTCAGTACCTCCTCATTAGTTATGTGATCTACCCATCTAATCTTCAGCATTTTTCGGAGCACCACATTTCGAAAGCTTCTATTCTCTTCTTGTCCAAACTATTTATCGTCCATGTTTCACTTCCATACATGGCTACACTCCATACGAATACTTTCAGAAATGACTTCTGACACTTAACTCTATACTCGATGTTAACAAATTTCTCTTCTTCAGAAACGCTTTCCTTGCCATTGACAGTCTACATTTTATATCCTCTCTACTTCGACCATCATCAGTTATTTTGCTCCCCAAATAGCAAAACTCCTTTACTACTTTAAGTGTCTCATTTCCTAATCTAATTCCCTCAGCATCACCCCACTTAATTCGACTACATTACATTATCCTCGTTTTGCTTTTATTGATGTTCATCTTATGTCCTCCTTTCAAGACCCTATCCATTCCATTCAACTGCTCTTCCAAGTCCTTTGCTGTCTCTGACAGAATTACAATGTCATCGGCGAACCTCAAAGTTTTTATTTCTTCTTCCTGGATTTTAATACTTACTCCAAATTTTTCTTTTGTTTCCTTTACTGCTTCTCAATATACAGATTGAAAAACATCGGGGAGAGGCTACAACCCTGTCTTACTCCCTTCCCAACAACTGCTTCCCTTTCATGTCCGTCGACTCTTATAAGTGCCATCTGGTTTCTGTACAATTTTTAAGTAGCCTTTCTCTCCCTGTATATTACCCCTGCCACCTTCAGAATTTGAAAGAGAGTATTCCAGTCAACATTGTCAAAAGCTTTCTCTAAGTCTACAAATGCTAGAAACGTAGGTTTGCCTTTCCTTAATCTTTCTTCTAAGATAAGTCGTAAGGTCAGTGTGATCTCACGTGTTCCAGTATTTCTACGGAATCCAAATTGATCTTCCCCGAGGTCGGCTTCTACTAGTTTTTCCATACGTCTGTAAAGAATTCGTGTTAGTATTTTGCAGCTGTGGCTTACTAAACTGATTGTTCGCTAATTTTCACATCTGTCAACACCTGCTTTCTTTGGGATTGGAATTATTATATTCTTCTTGAAGTCTGAGGGTATTTCGCCTGTTTCATACATCCTGCTCACCAGATGGTAGAGTTATGTCAGAAATGGCTCTCCCAAGGCCGTCAGTAGTTCTAATGCAATGTTGTCTACTGCGGGGGCCTTGTTTCGACTCAGGTCTTTCAGTGCTCTGTCAAACTCTTCATGCAGTATCGTGTCTCCCATTTCATCTTCATCTACATCCTCTTCCATTTCCATAATATTGTCCTCAAGTACATCGCCCTTGTATAGACCCTCTATATACTCCTTCCATCTTTCTGCTTTCCCTTGTTTGCTTAGAACTGGGTTTCCATCTGAGCTCTTGATGTTCATACAAGTGGTTCTCTTATCTCCAAAGGTCTCTTTAATTTTCCTGTAGGCAGTATCTATCTTACCCCTAGTGAGATAAGCCTCTACATCCTTACATTTGTCCTCTAGCCATCCCTGCTTAGCCATTTTGCACTTGCTGTCGATCTCATTCTTGAGACGTTTGTATTACGTTTTGCCTGCTTCATTTACTGCATTTTTATATTTTCTCCTTTCATCAATTAAATTCAATACTTCTTCTGTTACCCAAGGATTTCTACTAGCCCTCGTCTTTTTACCTACTTGATCCTCTGCCGCCTTCACTGCTTCATCCCTCAAAGCCATCCATTCTTCTTCTACTGTATTTCTTTCCCCCATTACTGTCAATTGTTCCTTTATGCTCTCCCTGAAACTCTGTACAACCTCTGGTTCTTTCAGTTTATCCAGGTCCCATCTCCGTAAATTCACACCTTTCTGCAGTTTCTTCAGTTTTAATCTACAGGTCATAACCAATAGATTGTGGTCAGAGTCCACATCTGCCCCTGGAAATGTCTTACAATTTAAAACCTGGTTCCTAAATCTCTGTCTTACCATTATATAATCTATCTGATACCTTTTAGTATCTCCAGGGTTCTTCCATGTATACAACCTTCTTTCATGGTTCTTAAACCAAGTGTTAGCTATGATTAAGTTGTGCTCTGTGCAAAATTCTACCAGGCGGCTTCCTCTTTCATTTCTCTCCCCCAATCCATATTCATTTCCTTCTCTCCCTTTTCCTACTACCGAATTCCAGTCACCCATGACTATTAAATTTTCGTCACCCTTCACTATCTGAATAATTTCTGTTATTTCATCATACGTTTCTTCTATTTCTTTGTCATCTGCAGAGGTAGTTGGCTTATAAACTTGTACTACTGTAGTAGGTGTGGGTTTCGTATCTATCTTGGCCACACTAATGTGTTCACTATGCTGTTTGTAGTAGCTTACCCGCTTTCCTATTTTCCTATTCATTATTAAACCTACTCCTGCATTACCCCTATTTGATTGTGTGTTTATAGCCCTGTAGTCACCTGACCACAAGTCTTGTTCCTCCTGCCACCGAACTTCACTAATTCCCACTATATCTAACTTTAACCTATCCATTTCCCTTTTTAAATTTTCTAACCTACCTGCCCGATTAAGTGATCTGACATTCCACGCTCCGATCCGTAGAACGCCAGTTTTCTTTCTCCTGACAACGACATCCTCTCGAGTAGTCCTCGCCCGGAGATCCGAATGGGGGACTATTTTACCTCCGCAATATTTTAGCCAAGAGGACGCCATCATCATTTAACCATACAGTAAAGCTGCATGCCCTCGGGAAAAATTACGGACTTTTAAAAAAATCCGCTCTAGCACGCTTGTTATTGTTGCCAGCCGGTGCGTAGACGTTGATGATGCGGACGTTATTAGCAGTCACTGCAGTTCCTCTACTGTTTGCAAGTCTGGCTATTTGTGTGACACGGATGCCTTCTTTCGTGAGAATGGCGTTTCCCAGCACTGCACCGATATCAGGGTTAGTTATGGCGTTGTACCCGCGCACCTTTTATAATTTAATATCAAAAAATGGTTCAAATGGCTCTGAGCAGTATGCGACTTAACATCTGTGGTCATCAGTCGCCTAGAACTTAGAACTAATTAAACCTAACTAACCTAAGAATATCTCACACATCCATGCCCGAGGCAGGATTCTAACCTGCGACCGTAGCAGTCGCGTGGTTCCGGACTGAGCGCCTAGAACCGCGAGACCACGGCGGCCGGCAGCTTAATATCTGTTACTTCCTGTAAGAGTAGTACATTAACGTGAGCTGTGCATAGGAAGTCTTGCAGAAGTTGTAAATGCAAGGAGGAGCGTATCTTATTAATGTTCAACGTGGCTATTTTGTAGGCTTGTGCTACATTCATATTATCTTATTCACTATCGTAATCAATATTCGTCATAAGAAGTGCTGTCGGACGTATATCCTTTTTCACATGTATGTGCCGGCAATGTTGCATCCATCGTGTTCGGTTTATATTGTTGGGCAGGAATCTGTCCCGTTCCTCCAGTTTCATTCATTTCTTCATCTTGGTTCATTCCGTCCGATTCATCAGCCCAGTTTGTGTGTTGATTATCTCTCGATGTGTCCTTTTCTTCATTTATGTTCTCAGAGAGAACCTTCTCTGTACCACATTTTGCTATCAGCTTCAATCTCTCGTAGGGCAAATGGTCTGGCGACATGGGGCATTGTGTACTTGATTTAGATTGCAATGGGTCAGATGCATGCATACTCATAACCGGATTACTATGTGGTTCTTCATGTAGTTTATTGCTAATCTGCTTTGCTTTTTCCCGCAAGGGCGGTGCTAGTTTTGTTCAGCCAGTCTCCTCTTTTTATGCTTCCTTGTAGGACTGCCTCTTTGGGAGATTTCAGCGTCTTCCACTGCCTCGTGTGTTACTTGCGCTCGGTCCTGTTCGCTGGCAAGTGGTGTCTCAGTTTTCTTATTGTTTTCTGGAGCCGGCTCCATCTGAAGGGCTATAGTCGGTTCCGGGGTTTGTTCTATTTCAACAGTGATATTAGAATCTTTTCCATGGCTCTTGGGTTGTGATGTCATTTCTGCGTCACTAACGTCCATTGTCAGTTCATTGTCGCGAGCAACGTCATCCTGAGTGCCGTCAGGAGCGTGACGCGTATGGAGTTGTCCGGCGGCAGCCGCTGCCTAAGTTAGAGGGAAAGTAGACATAGCAGGGGGGTCTCACCGCTTCGCCCGCTGGTAGCTGGGCAACTCAGCGTCGTATACACTGCGAGCGGACATGGCCTGTACCGCCGCAAGACGCGCAGCTTCTTGGTTGCCCATCATACAGGGTGAAAAGTATTTAAACCGACAAACTCTGAGAGGTTGTAGGGGACATCAAAACAAATATTTTTCCCTAATGTCATTTTTTTCCTATGAGGATTATTTAAACCGGTGGAAGCCGTATTACGCTCTTCAGTTGTTAGAGGGCGTATTGCGCTTTTCAGTTGTAGGCAACTGCTATGCACCAGTGTAGTAGTGCGTTGTCTCTGTTTACTAATGGAGCGATACACCTGGAGTGAGTACACTGATATGGTTGATGCGTACTACGTAGCGCACCACAACGGACGAGCTGCACAGCAGGTTTATCAACAACAATTTCCTAATCGCCGTATCCAGCATCATACGACCTTTGCTACTGTGTACCAACTTCTGCGTGAGAAAGGGTCATTTAGCAGATTAGTTGGACAGGGACGCCGTCGCACGTTAAGAACGCTGCAATTTGAGGAAGCTGTCTTGCAGCATGTGGAGAGAGATCCTTCAATCAGCACTCGTGAAATTGCACGTAATATGGGGACGAATCGGACGAATGTAAGAAGAGTCCTTCGAGAGCAATTTTTACGTCCATTTCACTTACAGCGTGTCCACAACCTGGAACCAGTTGATTATCCACCCAGAGCACAGTTTTCGCAGTGGTACCTGGAACAGTGTGAAATGCATCCTACATTTCCATCCTCTGTGTTGTTTACCAATGAAGCAACGTTCGGGCGTGATGGAGTCTTCATCATGCACAATTCTCATGTTTGAAGTGAGGATAACCCACATGCCACAGTTACTAGCGCTCATCAAGTGCGGTTCTTCGTTGATGTCCTCTTGGTTAAAACAGAGCTCTTCCGGCAGACCATGTTTACTCTATAACTAAAATTCGCCTTGGCTCTCACAGGGCAAAGTAATTGAGCTCTTTGAGGCATTCCAACCGCATAAACACGGAGACAATGTGCATGTAAGCTAGGCAGTGCAGCCTGCCAGAAATGCTCTACTTTGGCAGAAAACAGAGGACCAGCACTTTTGAAACAATTTGGCATGGATAGCCGATATATTAATTGAGCCGTATCTGCTTCCTAGGCCATTAAATGGCAGGCACTATTACAATTTTCTTGCCAGAATTGCTGGAAAACGTCCCGCTCCCTACAAGACAACGCATGTGGTTCCAACATAACGGAGCGCCGGCACATTTCAGTCGTCGTGTGTGTCGATTCCTGGACCGACGGTTCCCAGAAACGTGGATTGGCAGAGGTGGTCTTGTACCATGGCCTGCTCGATCCCTATATATGTCCCCTTTGGATTTTTCGTGTGGGGAGAGATGCAAATTCTTGTTTACGTAACTCCTGTTGCACCAGAAGAGGATCTGGTTGCTCGGATAGTAGCAGCAGCAGGAATAGTTCAGGATACTCCAGGGGTTTTTGCCCGTGTCAGACAGAACATGACCCGACGGTGAAACCTTTGTTTACGTGTCAATGGAGGCATTTTTGAAAATCTACTGTAATTGAAACTGACTTGTGTTAATGTGTTGTCTCTTGGTCACACAAAAAATGGAAAGTGTTTTCTTGTTTAATTAATCTGCCGCCAGAGAAATCTTCCTCTACCGGTTTAAATACCCCTCATAAAAAAATGACATTTGGGAAAAATATTTGTTTTGATGTCCCCTTCAACCTCCAAGAGTTTGTTGGTTTAAATACTTTTCACCCTGTATATTACTATAGCACGATTACCACAAACTTTTATATACGAGGGTATGTGCATGTGTAACCATGTGCATGTGTAACACCATCGAAGACGGGGATCTTGTGAGCAGCAGACCACTTTTCTGCAAAATTACTCACTATTGTCCCATCAGGAACTATCACTGAATTGCTCTGCTCAGCGATGATTTCAAATGGCAGATCAAAGAGACGGACAGTCCTTAACCCAAAGCCAGTATGCGTAACATAAACTCCACTAATATTTCACCACTAGGTTCTACAATTTTCTCACACAATTCTGTGTTTTGAAGCTTTGCATACACCATTCTGCTCCTCTCTTCTATTAGGCTGATTCATCTCTCCTCCTAATGTGAATTCATCAAGAGTCTCAAATACCGCAGCTAACTACTGCCACAGGAGCTTTGACTCACCGAATGGAGCGCAGCAGATCGCAGCGCACAGCACAAGCCGGAGGGCCTCACACCACGGCCGCCAAAAGCCCACTGCGTGCACTCAGCATGGTATGGCCGTTGGCGACAGTCTCACGAAATGTGCATACATCTTACTTCTTGTGCAGTTCACTTGGTACTTACCTGGCAGTGTCTCGCTGGAGGAAGCACTGTCTATTACGATAGAAAAATGAAATGGCACTTGGTGCGATTGAATACATGGACTTTGTGTTCACAGCACAACGCTATAACCTACTGCGCTGACGATCTATGCAATGGGGCCACGTCAGCAGTACAATACGCTGTCCACCGGCTCATCCACCTTCATTACTGCCCTGCCAGTCATTTAAACACGTATCAGTTTTCGTTGACTTTTGCTTGCTTGATGATTGGTCTCCAAAATCCACAACACAATGAAAACGTAAACGCCGTGAGAACAGCCAAGACTCAGCAAACAAAAGTATGTTCGGCTACCGGGAATCGAATCCGGGCCTCCTGGCTGAAAGCCATGCCTCCTAACAGCTTTACATTCTGTCTGACCGCCAGGCAATCAGACTTGCACGGCAAGCGCCCTAGTCACTGCCGTCTCTAGTAATATCTCTGGAAACTCTTTCCGCGTAATTTACCTGTTTTCCCGCAAGAAGGAAAGTGGTAGTTTTGGAATATTTAAAATGCATTGTCAGATGTGGGGATTCGAACCCACGCTCCCGCTCAGGAACCATAGCTCTTTTTTTTTTTCAGCGCTGTGATATCTTTCGTGGTAGACCCTTGTCGCTCTCTCTGGTGTTAAAATAAATGAATGATTCTAGCTTCTTCTTCAAAAGCAAAGCATCCATCCAATCCATGGAAAGAAAAAAAAAACACTTTACCTCTTCAACGGTAAACGTCAAAATAAAATATCCAAATTCTAAAAGAAGCCTGAAGCGACCAGTAACTAAAATCTTGAGAAATTTCGTCTGTAAAGCAGAAAGAGGTCCATGTCCGTTCTTGGGGAACAATCTGCGAGTTTAGAATACAAAATCAAAACTCACTCTGAGGTCATAAAATAAATAAATAAAAAGAAAATAAATTATCATCATTTCCAAGTTGGTTCAAATGGTGAAAATGGCTCTGAGAACTATGGGACTTAACTTCTGAGGTCATCAGTCCCCTAGAACTACTTAAACCTAACTAACCTAACGACATCACACACATCCATGCCCGAGGCAGGATTCGATTCTGCGACCGTAGCGATCGCGCGGGTCCAGACTGTAGCACCTAGAACCGCTCGGCCACCCCGGCCGGCTCACTTCCAAGTAAGAAGACGAAGTGCATCACTTCTTTGAGATAAAAAAGGAAATATTTCTTCCGTAGCCAAAAGACTATTCACCGACCCATCCGAACCCGTGGGTCGAAGCGAAACAAAATTGAAAGAAAAAGAAAAATTGATAGATATCCTCATCAGTCCATTCAATGGAGTGTACTGCGTGTCAGTTATTGAGTGCCTTCGCCTAGCCATGTTGTAACGCTGCTATCTAAAAATTAGCAAAAATTTCATTGTAATTGTTTAGCCGCTGAACGTGTGAATGTGAGTCCCACAAGAGCGCTACGTAAGTATACACATCATTCACTTGGCAGTCCAGAATTGCGAAAACCGTGTGGCCTATGAGCCATACCGTTGGGTTGTTCTTCGCTCGAGGGAAGGGTTTCAACCCTGGCGCAAGAACATCGTTGAGCGTCATTTCCGAGGGGGTCGTCCTGTTGACCAGGGCCACCATGACCCTACACAGTTGCCAAACGGCCGCTACAAGTCGACATTGAAAACGGTGCTCCCGTGTGTCAGGAGCGCCGGAGGCTCCGCAGTTGGCAGAGGGGAGCAGGTGAGTTTCCGAAAGAGGCTGATTCGTGGCCACCGTGTTATTAACCAGTTTGTACCACTGGGACCGGACGCCAGATTGCAACACAGAGTGGTGAATATTGAGCCATACTTGCTAGCAGTTGGTCGTGGGGAAGCGAAGTTGGCACTTCCCCGCGACGAACTGGCAACAAGTACGGCTCAATATTCACCACTCTGTGTTGCCCTCTGGCGTCCGGCTTGTGAGGGGGATGGTCTCCCTCCCGTTGCTGCAAAGAGGCGGCGAACATTCCTGTCCCTGTCCAGTGCCGTTTCAAGGACGTAGCTCCGCTGCAGGTAATAGTCTTTGATGTAAACCAGTTCACAAGGTATGCTCGCAACAGACACCGGTGCACTCCCAGAAGACGAGCAGGGAAGCCTTCGTTCCATCTGGACTGTCGACTTGTAGGGAGGCCATGAGGTGCACCAGCAGCGCCGAGCACTTCCGCGAAACATTGACGAGGCCGAGGCCCCCGAATGTGGTGTCGAGGACGCAGGTCGCCGACCGAACCTTGAAAGTTTCGTGGCGCCACAGGAGCCAGTACGCAGCCTGCGAAAAGGACCTGTCGAGTGGTCGTGGCACGTCCAGGAGTTGTGGAACGTCCAAGAGTAGGAGAGTGAGTCGTCGGCTGGCGTAAGTCTTGCAAGGTCCTATGACAGTATTCAGCAGCCGGCGCCAGGTGCGCGCCCGCACCTGTTGAGGATTCGCCGTAATGTCGAGGCCCAGGATCGAGTGATTACTGGCAACGCGAAACCAATTCTGACGGCGATCCCCGTCGCAGTGGCCTAACGCAATCCGTACGGTCTTTGGCTGATTTATTAGGGCACATGACGCACGTTCGTACCGCCTCGGTAAGGGGCGGATGTCGTTGAGATCCTGTTCGTTGTCGATAAAAACACCGACGTCATCAGCGTAGGCGAGACACTTGACAGTGGCATGCTCAATATTCACGCCGCCGATAGTGCGGTCTAGCCCTCGCAATAGTGGGTCGAGAACAGTCACAAAGAAATACATACATAAGGGACAGCCCTGTCTCACCGATGGACGCAGAACGATGGGTGGCGTTCGCCATCCATTAATTGTGACCACCGAACTGGCTCCTGTCAGGAAGTTTCGAATCACCGGAATAAAGTGGAAGCCAAATCCAATCTTACACATAACTTTCAGCAAATAACCGTGGCCCATTCCGTCAGAAGGGTTGGCAAAATCCAGGGAAAGAACACGTGCTGAAATTCGATGGACAGTGGAGAGCGATGACGTCACAATAGGTAGATTACGCATTTTCAAACGGTCCGCCTCTTAACGACGCAGGATTGATATGGACAGATGTATAATTTTTTCTAAGGGGACGTTTCAAAGTCGAGACTGTGCTTAAACTGACACACAATAGTTTTTAGCGCAACGCAATCTGACTTTCAATACTCCCTACAAGAGACTGGCCCTGACTAACATTAACCTATATGTTTCGCAAAACACTTACCTCACAAAAATCTTCGTTACTCGAACTACTGCTATACAGAGAGCGCCACTACTGCCAGCTAACTAAAAGATTCAAACTACGGAAGTCACTAACTACTGATAGGCACAGTTAGCAAATGAAAGATTTTAATAGAGAATAAACAATGTATTTACCATCATAGTCATTATATATATATATATATATATATATATATATATATATATATATATATATATATATATATATCAGTTCATGACACCAATTCTTACAAATTTCAAAACTCCGCCATCTCTCTCCCCACGTCCACCACTGCTAGCGGCTCACCTCCAACTGCGCAACGCTACGCGCTGTTAGCATCCAGCTGCCGCTGCCCATCACTACAATGGCAGACAACAATTCAAACCAGCCACAGACTGCACACGGCACAGCCAGTGATTTTCATACAGAGCGCTACGTGGCGTCACCAATAAGAAAACGTAAACAGCCTACTTACAACTTTGTCCATGACTGCCTGTATCTTCGTTGCAACACATCTGACCGCCAGCTAGTAATCAGCATTCAGCAGCGTAATTGGCCTAAGATCGGTGACACGGCACGTACCCCGTTTTTTGGGGATAAGAACAACGTGCCCGTCGAGAAACTGACACGGAATGGCAATGCCGCGAAGCACTTCGTTCATCACTACCATTAATTTGTCTCCTACAATATCCAAGAAAGTGAGATAAAATTATATGGGAAGACCGTCGGGTCCAGGTGACTTACCCGTTGTACTGGCTTTCAATATCTAGAACACATCCTGATTCGACATCTCTGCAACCAGCTCTTCACGGTCAGGTGCGGAAATGCAGTCGACTAAGTCATGTAATAAAAGTCGCGTGGCCTCTTCGACCTCGGTAGTGTCGTGATTTAGCGAAGTATAATAGTCGGCGATATGGCGTACAATTTCGTGCCGCTGCGATAAAACAATCCCCACACCAGTTTCGAGCGCATCGAAATGCTTTTTGCGAGCCTGTTTCCTTTCTCGGGCAAGATGATAGATCGACTGCTAATCGTCATTGATGTGGCACAGGGTGCAGCCGCAGAATCTTGGCTTTAATTGTGCTCAGGTGGAGTCTAATGTTTACGTCGGGGCCAACAGGTGCATTGATAGCATCCTGTAAGCATTTCTGATAAAAATCCAACGTACGCCTGTGCCAGTAACTTGCGTCTCGACTATATAATTGCGCCGCCTTTCGAAAAAGCGGATTGGCATGCGCCACCCACCGCTCGATGCAGGACCCGTAATTGTTGAATTTTTCTACACACTGCTGCCATGCTACACGGAGCCCTTCGACACCCAGATATCCGGTATTTAATTTCCAATATGCCGGAAGAGTTTTCGTGCGACAGCACTGCAACCGCAAAGCACACACGTAGCCACAATGATCACTCATGGCGACAGACAGAACTTCGACTGCGCATAAAGCGTCTGTTAGCTCCCGTGAAACGTAAATCCTATCAATTCTACTGGCCCCTCCGGTATAAAAGTGGGTATACTGCGTCATGATGGGGTGGTAGTGTCGCCACGAATCACGCAAGTCCGCTGCAGTTAAAAGTGTATTCAGTTCTACATATTTAGTGGGGGTGGGATATTGGTCGACAGAGGCAACAACACAATTAAAATTACCACCGAATATGATGGGACGCGCCGTAGCCTAAAAGGGGCATATGTCCGTGGTAAAAAAACGAGCTCTTGTGCGTTTTTGATCAGTCCCCGTGGTCACATATACGTTGACAAATTGGACTCCCGCAATGACACACACCAGTACACGACCATTAGGGAGGAGTCGGATGTCCGTAGGTTCAAAGGACAGTGCCACAGTTGATATCACTACTAAGATTGTAAATGTCTGTAATATTATTGGGCTTTCCGCCGTATGAAAGCTGTGAGTACCCTTGGAAAGGCATTCACCTAGCCTTTGCATTAAATGATCAGCTTACGGGATGAGATCTATTCTTTGAAAGACATTTGTTTTACATAATTTACGTAACTGTAAAGATGCGCATCTAGCGCGAACGCTAATACATTGATTGCGCAGTCAAAGAAACATTTTAACAGAAGCTGAACTGAGCGTTCCGCTTCAATCTAAATAAAAAGATCTTCAGATTTTGTCGTACTTCTGCTGGTAATTGGAAAGCGTAAAGAAAGTCGTCTTTAAGCCATAAAAAAAGTGAGCGGTCTTGCTAACGTGCAGACAACAGTTATTGATTAATAAAATTCAAGTAATTTATGTTCGATGCTGTAAATCGGCAAGTTATTGTTATGAAGGTGTTGAACGGTGCAAGAATTGTCTCGAAGGAAGGAGAAAAGTAATGACTGTAATTTGTGACAAAACTGTGAACCCTGAAGTTGGCACAATAGAGGCTGAAATCTGATCGCACCATACAGTCAGAAAATTACTTATGTGAGTTATACTGTTTATAATTAAGCCCAAACTGCTTGTGAGAATTATTTGAATATATTTATTGTTTACCAGATTTCTTATTCTATTCTTTCCCCTTTTTTTTGTTCCTTCATGTCATATTATTTTTTTAAATGTGAAACAGCCTTTACTACAGCAGAGAATACTGCGGCATCCTGATCGTAGAGAGAAGGCCGCTTCTTCTCTTCTATACAACTCATAGCTGCCCCATTTGTTAATGATTTCATTTGCAAATGCAATTTTTTATTGTTCATTGTTAAAGGTCCCTTAGGTAATTATAAAATTCATACTGATTACGTAAAGAAATCCGGGTTGTTCTTTTCCAAATAATAGAAGCCTTTGCCTAATCAAAAACTAGACTCTTTCTGACAACGATCAGGAGCCGACCAGAAGACGGATGTCTTCGGCCGCATTCGTATTTCCTGTGGCAAAGCTGCGCCACACTGGGAACACGACACTCTAGTATGAAACACAATATATATATAATTATCAAATTAAAATCGAAAACATTGAAATATATTTTTCATACTAGGCGCCGTAGCCTGGAATATTGCTAAAAACATCACCAGATACTTCTTGCGGACGGCAATGCTAAAATTGCTATGATATAAAACGTCTTTAAACGCAGCAACCTTGTGCACCGCTGAGATACCAGCAACATTTAACGTCGAAACAGAAAACACCTGCGTTGGTTGTGGGTGCGTGGACATTTTAAACAGTTGGACAAAGTAGGGCAATATGAAAAGCAGCGACGAAGTGATACTGCGCCGTACTTATACGTAAATTGAGAGCAGCAGGCATAAAATTGAGGTTTCAAAAGTTCTTGAAAAACTATTGTTACTAGTAGGTAAAATCTACAGAACGGGGCACTACAATACACCGGACGCGGCCCGATGCACAGTAGTTTACGGGACAATGTCGATGTAGGCGGGCTCTTGACAACGGTGTGGGTCAGCGAGCACTTCTACTGGCCCCCCTCGTCCTCGTTCTGCTGCCACCACGGGCTTTGGCTGTCAGGTGGCGGGGGTGGCCCTGCGTCGCCCGACGTCTTGGTGGCTTCCACCTGGCCCTGGCCGCCGCGCGATGTGTCGGTCGCCGTTGACGGCACAGAAAGAATGTGCGGGCACTGCGGTAACTGCTCACTACCCTGTTCTAATTTGCGCTTCGCAGCTGCAACGTCCTGCTATTTCCCGGCGCTGAGAAACTGTTTTAATCGTCTTGTGTGTGCCCTTATAAATAGACATCATCCCGTCAGCGGCCGGAGATTAAGGCAGAAAAGTTAAAGCAAATAGGGAAGGCATTGTTTATAATGCTGAAATATAATAGTAAACACTGTTTTACTATAAAAATGAGTATTGTAAGTTAATATGGGATTAATATAGAACGTACACGTGCTGCTAGTGTGAAATTATTTTCATTTTTCGTCAAAATATCGTTATCCCGTACACGCATACTAATCTCACTAGGTATGAGCGTCGTACGAGGCTGCTGCTACGGGAGGAACACTGGGACATAGCCTCACTTTCACTGCCACTCTCCGCGGCGGGGTGACTTACTAAGGTAGCCGGGTTCTGTTCCTTGACCTGTTTGCCCTCACCCCGCTGTCGACGTTGCTTTTTACTCTCCGCGGTAGGCATTACAGTATGTGCAGAAGGTGTCACCGGGAGGGGCGGCGGGGGTAAAGAAGCGTCTGTTGCTTCCCGCGACTGCGACTGAATGGCGTCATTATGAACAGGGCGTTCTTCCATTTCGTCCTCAACCGGTTCCGCCGGGGGGAGGGGGTCCTGGACAACCACCAGCTGCTCCTGCCCATCAGTTGTTGTACTATGTCCTTCGACAGGCGTTTCAACTACGGAATCAATGGCTGTCGGTCGGCTTGGGTAGAACGTGTCTGCGGCAATCTTGCTCATGAGGTGCACAAATATTTCGCCACCACCCACAGCATCCTCGTGCTGTAATTGAACAGGCCGTCGCCGAGGGCAGTCAGTCCTCAAAAGTTCTGTGGACTGCCATTCGGCACATGCTGGCTATTGCCCAATACATGACATTAAAGCGCGAATCCCACCGATTACAAAATAAGAAGAGATGCGCTGTTTCAAGTCCATCATCACACTTCGAATACCACTAGCTACCTGACAACAGTATGCGCTCGACCATTTTTCCATTGTACTGTTCAAAACGTCACCAGAACAAGACAAAGCACGAGCCAAAATTTGATCCGGGCATTACGATGGTACGTTAAAAACACGCACCGTTCGAATTCCGTAACCAGACGTAACTATTTCCACGTTACTGATACTCCCGTCTGCCTGTTTAAATCGGCGACTGCCACCAAATTTAGAAACAAATTTCTCACACATCACTCCGGAAGTAAATTTCAGAAATAGGCAATACTGTACAAAGTCCAACTGAAAAGTGTCAAAGACTTCATCAGGAATCTTTAAGTCCTCAAATAACCACTCATGAATTTCAAACACGGTAGGGTGGAGAGCACTCCTATCAAATAAATACTGAGCAGTATTAGCCCTTGAGAATGTCGACATTTTTACTTAAAAATAAACAGTGCGGAAAACACGAAAAATGAGATCCAACATACCCTCCGAAAACGCGGTACGCCGATGTAAGCAAACCGGCGTCGGCAGTGCTGCTCCGCTCGATGTGCACGAATACGCTGTCCGAATTTGTCTAAAATTCATTGTCTAACGTGGGGTTCGAACCCACGCTCCAGTTCGGGAAACAAAGCTTAAATCTTCCCATGTAGGCTTGAATCCGGCGCCTTAGAGCGCTCGGCCAATCTGACATACGAGCGCAAACCACCTGCTGCCGGCGTTTCTAGCAACATCTCCAGGCCATGACTGCGAAATTTGGTTGTTTTTTTCTTGTGAGAAGGAAATACGTTTTTTCACAGTATTTAAAACGAGTTGTGAGATGTGAGGTAACACACCACCCTCACTGTCGGCACCCGGAACTTAAATATGGTGCCTGGCACCGTTGTTTTCCGTCGCCTTCGGCATTAAGTGGAACGAGCAGTACTCTAATTATCAATTTTCACATTGTCGCGGAGAAAACAACGAACGACAATAAAAGTCCCTTCCCTAGCAACGGCTACGCTGTGTATTTCGCCCTCAGGGGAAGCTAATGATATGCTCCAGGCGAGGATCAAACTAACCAACTTAACATTGTGATACTTAGGCGCTTTCTACTTCTGGACTGGCACAATTATGCTCAGGCGTCTCTGGATCGTCTGTACGTACGTCACATTAGATATTTCTTATATCATGCTGCTGTAAATTAAAGGGCAGTTTTCCAACAGCTGTCAGTTCTGCTTCTATTTACGCTAGCAGCACCTACACACTGCGTTCAGATGTGCTAACCTCTGCCCTGGCGTTGAACGCCTACAGCGCCTTCGCCTTCGGCGTGAATGACTCGGCACACAAGGCGGTGGTGGTGTAACGGTCAGCATGGTTGCTTCCCAAGCAGTTGATCCGAGTTCGATTCCCGGCCACCGCACGAAACGTACATTTTTCTTCTAGGGCTATTCCACGTAACGTAAAGCGATCCTCGAAACAGAACCGTCGTGGTACGAATAGTTTTCCTTCGCCCCACGTCTCACTCGGTGTCGCCATTGCGGTAGTCGCCGGATTTCGATTCACGGCATCGTGTGTCTCCATGTCTCGACTTGTCTCGACTTTGCTCGGCTGACGCGAGAGCTGACGCTTGGAAATGGGCATATATGTAGAGGGCAGGCGGGAGAAACGACTGCGAGAGATCAAAAACCGACAAACATACGACAGAACCTTTCATTTTATTGTGGCCACAGATTCGCGCTTTAGTGCACCGACAGGCAGGAGTGGCGTCAGCGTGCTGGACCGCATCATTATCGCTAAGCAGCGACGACACCTAAGTAAATAGGCAAAATGAAAGAAGCCAAATGTAGGTAGAGCTGCAAGCTGGTCGCCCATCCAAGTACTAACAACGGCCAAACGTTATTAACTCCAATGAGCAGACGAGAACACCTGCACTCTGCGTGGTATGGCCGTTATCGACAACGCCGCGAAACGTGCAGACGTCTTGCTTCTTGTGCACATCACTTGGTATTTACCTGGCAGTGTCTCGCTGGAGGAAGCACTGTCTTTTATGAGAGAAAAATGAAATGGCACTTGGTGCTATCGAATACATGGCCTTTGTGTTCACAGCACGACGCTCTAACGTACTGAGCTGAAGAGCTATGCAATTGGGCCACGTCATCAGTCCAATACCCGGTCCACCGACTCATCCACTTTCATTACTGCCGTGCCAGTCATTTAAACACATATCTGTTTTCGTTGACTTTTGCTTTCTTGATGCTTGGACCCAAAAAGCACAGCACAAAGAAAACGTAAACGCCGTGAGACTAGCCAAGACTCAGCAAACAAAAGTATGTTCGGCTACCAGAAATCGAATCCGGGCCGCCTGGCTGAAAGCCATGCCTCTTAACAGCTTTCCGTTCCTTCTGACGGCCAGACAATCAGACGTGCAGGGCAAGCGCCGTAATCACTGCCGTCACTGATAATACCCTCCTGGAAATTGAAATAAGAACACCGTGAATTCATTGTCCCAGGAAGGGGAAACTTTATTGACACATTCCTGGGGTCAGATACATCACATGATCACACTGGCAGAACCACAGGCACATAGACACAGGCAACAGAGCATGCACAATGTCGGCACTAGTACAGTGTATATCCACCTTTCGCACCAATGCAGGCTGCTATTCTCCCATGGAGACGATCGTAGAGATGCTGGATGTAGTCCTGTGGAACGGCTTGCCATGCCATTTCCACCTGGCGCCTCAGTTGGACCAGCGTTCGTGCTGGACGTGCAGACCGCATGTGATGACGCTTCATCCAGTCCCAAACATGCTCAATGGGGGACAGATCCGGAGATCTTGCTGGCCAGGGTAGTTGACTTACTTCTTCTACAGTACGTTGGGTGGCACGGGATACATGCGGACGTGCATTGTCCTGTTGGAACAGCAAGTTCCCTTGCCGGTCTAGGAATGGTAGAACGATGGGTTCGATGACGGTTTGGATGTGCCGTGCACTATTCAGTGTCCCCTCGACGATCACCAGAGGTGTACGGCCAGTGTAGGAGATCGCTCCCCACACCATGATGCCGGGTGTTGGCCCTGTGTGCCTAGGTCGTATGCAGTCCCGATTGTGGCGCTCACCTGCACGGCGCCAAACACGCATACGACCATCATTGGCACCAAGGCAGAAGCGACTCTCATCGTTGAAGACGACACGTCTCCATTCGTCCCTCCATTCACGCCTGTCGCGACACCACTGGAGGCGGGCTGCACGATGTTGGGGCGTGAGCGGAAGACGGCCTGACGGTGTGCGCGACCGTAGCCCAGCTTCATGGAGACGGTTGCGAATGGTCCTCGCCGATACCCCAGGAGCAACAGTGTCCCTAATTTGCTGGGAAGTGGCGGTGCGGTCCCCTACGGGACTGCGTAGGATCCTACGGTCTTGGCGTGCATCCATGCGTCGCTGCGGTCCGGTCCCAAGTCGACGGGCACGTGCACCTTCCGCCGACCACTGGCGACAGCATCGATGTACTGTGGAGACCTCACGCCCCACGTGTTGAGCAATTCGGCTGTACGTCCACCCGGCCTCCCACATGCACACTATACGCTCTCGCTAAAAGTCCGTCAACTGCACATACAGTTCACGTCCACGCTGTCGCGGCATGCTACCAGTGTTAAAGACTGCGATGGAGCTCCGTATGCCACGGCAAACTGGCTGACACTGACGGCGGCGGTGAACAAATGCTGCGCAGCTAGCGCCATTCGACGGCCAACACCGCGGTTCCTGGTGTGTCCGCTGTGCCGTGCGTGTGATCATTGCTTGTACAGCCCTCTCGCAGTGTCCGGAGCAAGTATAGTGGGTCTGACACACCGGTGTCAATGTGTTCTTTTTTCCATTTCCAGGAGTGTATCTCTTCAACCTGTTTGCTATTAACTCCTATGAACAGACGAGAACCGCTGCACTCAGCGTGGTATGGCCGTTATCGACAACGCCGCGAAACGTGCAGACGTCTTGCTTCTTGTGCACATCACTTGGTATTTACCTGGCAGTGTCTAGCTGGAGGAAGCACTGTCTTTTATGAGAGAAAAATGAAATGGCACTTAGTGCTATCGAATACATGGCCTTTGTGTTCACAGCACGACGCTCTAACGTACTGAGCTGACGAGCGATGCAATTCGGCCACGTCACCAGTCCAATACCCGGTGCACCGGCTCATCCACCTTCATTACTGCCCTACCAGACATTTAAACACGTATCTGTTTTCCTTGACTTTTGCTTTCTTGATACTTGGACCCAAGAAGCACAACACAAAGAAAACGTAAGCTCCGTGAGACTAGCCAAGACTCGGCAAACAAAAGTATGTTCGGCTACCAGGAATCGAATCCGGGCTGCCTGGCTGAAAGCCATGCCTCCTAAAAGCTTTCCATTCCTTCTGACGGCCAGACAATCAGACGTGCAGGGCAAGCGCCGTAATCACTGCCGTCACTGATAATATCTCTTCCACCTGTTTGCGCGAAATTTACTTCCTTTCCCACACGAAGGAAACGGGTAGGTTTGGAATATTTAAAATTCATTGTCAGATGTGGGGTTCGAACCCACGCTCCCTTTCGGGAACCAGAGCATAAATCTGTCGCCTTAGACCGCTCGGCCAATCTCACGTGCAAGCCGAAACACACTGCTTCCGTCATTTCTATAAACATCTCTAGGGCCTGACTGCGAAATTTGCTTGTTTTTTTCTTGTGTGAAGGAAATACGTTTTCTTAGAGTATTTAAAACGAGTCGCCCTCAGGGGAAGCTAATGATATGCTCCAGGCGAGGATAAAACTAACCAACTTAACATTGTGATACTTAGGCGCTTTCTACTTCTGGACTGGCACAATTATGCTCAATCGTCTCTGGATCGTCTGTACGTACGTCACATTAGATATTTCTTATATCATGCTGCTGTAAATTAAAGGGCAGTTTTCCAACGGCTGTCAGTTCTGCTTCTATTTACGCTAGCAGCACCTACACACTGCGTTCAGATGTGCCAACCTCTGCCCTGGCGTTGAACGCCTACAGCGCCTTCGCCTTCGGCCTCTGGTGGCAGGAGGGTAGCCGATACATCGCGGCGTGAATGACTCGGCACGCAAGGCGGTGGTGGTGTAACGGTCAGCATGGTTGCTTCCCAAGCAGTTGATCCGGGTTCGATTCCCGGCCACCGAACGAAACGTACATTTTTCTTCTAGGGCTATTCCAAGTAACGTAACGCGATCCTCGAAACAGAACCGTCGTGGTACGAATAGTTTTCCTTCGCCCCACGTCTCACTCCGTGTCGCCATTGCGGTAGTCGCCGGATTTCGATTCACAGCATCGTGTGTCTCCATGTGTCGACTTGTCTCGACTTTGCGAGAGCTGACGCTTGGAAATGGGCATATATGTAGAGGGCAGGCGCGAGAAACGACTGCGAGAGACCAAAAACCGACAAACATACGACAGAACCTTTCATTTTATTGTGGCCACAGATTCGCGCTTTAGTGCACCGACAGGCAGGAGTGGCGTCAGCGTGCTGGACCGCATCATTATCGCTAAGCAGCGACGACACCTAAGTAAATAGGCAAAATGAAAGAAGCCAAATGTAGGTAGAGCTCCAAGCTGGTCGCCCATCCAAGTACTAAACACGGCCAACCGCTATTAACTCCAATCAACAGACGAGAACCGCTGCACTCAGCGTGGTATGGCCGTTATCGACAACGCCGCGAAACGTGCAGACGTCTTGCTTCTTGTGCACATCACTTGGTATTTACCTGGCAGTGTCTCGCTGGAGGAAGCACTGTCTTTTATGAGAGAAAAATGAAATGGCACTTAGTGCTATCGAATACATGGCCTTTGTGTTCACAGCACGACGCTCTAACGTACTGAGCTGAGGAGCGATGCAATTCGGCCACGTCACCAGTCCAATACCCGGTCCACCGGCTCATCCACCTTCATTACTGCCCTGCCAGACATTTAACCACGTATCTGTTTTCGTTGACTTTTGCTTTCTTGATGCTTGGACCCAAAAAGCACAACACAAAGAAAACGTAAGCGCCGTGAGACTAGCCAAGACTCAGCAAACAAAAGTATGTTCGGCTACCAGGAATCGAATCCGGGCTGCCTGGCTGAAAGCCATGCCTCCTAACAGCTTTCCGTTCCTTCTGACGGCCAGACAATCAGACGTGCAGGGCAAGCGCCATAATCACTGCCGTCACTGATAATATCTCTTCAACCTGTTTGCGCGAAATTTACTTCCTTTCCCGCACGAAGGAAACGGGTAGGTTTGGAATATTTAAAATTCATTGACAGATGTGGGGATCGAACCCACGCTCCCTTTCGGGAACCAGAGCTTAAATCTGGCGCTTTAGACCGCTCGGCCAACCTGACGTGCGAGCGGAAACACCCTGCTGCCATCGTTTCTATAAACATCTCCAGGGCCTGACTGCGAAATTTGCTTGTTTTTTTTTGTGTGAAGGAAATACGTTTTTTTAGAGTATTTAAAACGAGTTGTGAGATGTGAGGTAACACCCCACCCTCACTGTCGGCACCCGGAACTTAAATATGGTGCCTGGCACCGTTGTTTTCCGACGCCTTCGGCCTTAAGTGGAACGAGCAGAACTCTAACTATCAATTTTCACATTGGCGTGGAGAAAACAACGAACGACATTAAAAGTCCGTTCCCTAGCAACGGCTACGCTGTGTATTTCGCCCTCAGGGGAAGCTAATGATATGCTCCAGGCGAGGATCAAACTAACCAACTTAACATTGTGATACTTAGGCGCTTTCTACTTCTGGACTGGCACAATTATGCTCAATCGTCTCTGGATAGTCTGTACGTACGTCACATTAGATATTTCTTATATCATGCTGCTGTAAATTAAAGGGCAGTTTTCCAACGGCTGTCAGTTGTGCTTCTATTTACGCTAGCAGCACCTACACACTGCGTTCAGATGTGCCAACCTCTGCCCTGGCGTTGAACGCCTACAGCGCCTTCGCCTTCGGCCTCTGGTGGCAGGAGGGTAGCCGATACATCGCGGCGTGAATGACTTGGCACGCAAGGCGGTGGTGGTGTAACGGTCAGCATGGTTGCTTCCCAAGCAGTTGATCCGGGTTCGATTCCCGGCCACCGCACGAAACGTACATTTTTCTTCTAGGGCTATTCCACGTAAAGTAACGCGATCCTCGAAACAGAACCGTCGTAGTACGAATAGTTTTCGTTCGCCCCACGTCTCACTCCGTGTCGCCATTGCGGTAGTCGCCGGATTTCGATTCACAGCATCGTGTGTCTCCATGTGTCGACTTGTCTCGACTTGTCTCGACTGACGCGAGAGCTGACGCTTGGAAATGGGCATATATGTAGAGGGCAGGCGGGAGAAACGACTGCGAGAGACCAAAAACCGACAAACATACGACAGAACCTTTCATTTTATTGTGGCCACAGATTCGCGCTTTAGTGCACCGACAGGCAGGAGTGGCGTCAGCGTGCTGGACCGCATCATTATCGCTAAGCAGCGACGACACCTAAGTAAATAGGCAAAATGAAAGAAGCCAAATGTAGGTAGAGCTCCAAGCTCGTCGCCCATCCAAGTACTAACAATGGCCAAACGTTATTAACTCCAATGAGCAGACGAGAACACCTGCACTCTGCGTGGTATGGCCGTTATCGACAACGCCGCGAAACGTGCAGACGTCTTGCTTCTTGTGCACATCACTTGGTATTTACCTGGCAGTGTCTCGCTGGAGGAAGCACTGTCTTTTATGAGAGAAAAATGAAATGGCACTTGGTGCTATCGAATACATGGCCTTTGTGTTCACAGCACGACGCTCTAACGTACTGAGCTGAAGAGCTATGCAATTGGGCCACGTCATCAGTCCAATACCCGGTCCACCGACTCATCCACTTTCATTACTGCCGTGCCAGTCATTTAAACACATATCTGTTTTCGTTGACTTTTGCTTTCTTGATGCTTGGACCCAAAAAGCACAACACAAAGAAAACGTAAACGCCGTGAGACTAGCCAAGACTCAGCAAACAAAAGTATGTTCGGCTACCAGAAATCGAATCCGGGCCGCCTGGCTGAAAGCCATGCCTCTTAACAGCTTTCCGTTCCTTCTGACGGCCAGACAATCAGACGCGCAGGGCAAGCGCCGTAATCACTGCCGTCACTGATAATACCCTCCTGGAAATTGAAATAAGAACACCGTGAATTCATTGTCCCAGGAAGGGGAAACTTTATTGACACATTCCTGGGGTCAGATACATCACATGATCACACTGGCAGAACCACAGGCACATAGACACAGGCAACAGAGCATGCACAATGTCGGCACTAGTACAGTGTATATCCACCTTTCGCACCAATGCAGGCTGCTATTCTCCCATGGAGACGATCGTAGAGATGCTGGATGTAGTCCTGTGGAACGGCTTGCCATGCCATTTCCACCTGGCGCCTCAGTTGGACCAGCGTTCGTGCTGGACGTGCAGACCGCATGTGATGACGCTTCATCCAGTCCCAAACATGCTCAATGGGGGACAGATCCGGAGATCTTGCTGGCCAGGGTAGTTGACTTACTTCTTCTACAGTACGTTGGGTGGCACGGGATACATGCGGACGTGCATTGTCCTGTTGGAACAGCAAGTTCCCTTGCCGGTCTAGGAATGGTAGAACGATGGGTTCGATGACGGTTTGGATGTGCCGTGCACTATTCAGTGTCCCCTCGACGATCACCAGAGGTGTACGGCCAGTGTAGGAGATCGCTCCCCACACCATGATGCCGGGTGTTGGCCCTGTGTGCCTCGGTCGTATGCAGTCCCGATTGTGGCGCTCACCTGCACGGCGCCAAACACGCATACGACCATCATTGGCACCAAGGCAGAAGCGACTCTCATCGTTGAAGACGACACGTCTCCATTCGTCCCTCCATTCACGCCTGTCGCGACACCACTGGAGGCGGGCTGCACGATGTTGGGGCGTGAGCGGAAGACGGCCTGACGGTGTGCGCGACCGTAGCCCAGCTTCATGGAGACGGTTGCGAATGGTCCTCGCCGATACCCCAGGAGCAACAGTGTCCCTAATTTGCTGGGAAGTGGCGGTGCGGTCCCCTACGGGACTGTGTAGGATCCTACGGTCTTGGCGTGCATCCATGCGTCGCTGCGGTCCGGTCCCAAGTCGACGGGCACGTGCACCTTCCGCCGACCACTGGCGACAGCATCGATGTACTGTGGAGACCTCACGCCCCACGTGTTGAGCAATTCGGCTGTACGTCCACCCGGCCTCCTGCATGCACACTATACGCTCTCGCTCAAAGTCCGTCAACTGCACATACAGTTCACGTCCACGCTGTCGCGGCATGCTACCAGTGTTAAAGACTGCGTTGGAGCTCCGTATGCCACGGCAAACTGGCTGACACTGACGGCGGCGGTGCACAAATGCTGCGCAGCTAGCGCCATTCGACGGCCAACACCGCGGTTCCTGGTGTGTCCGCTGTGCCGTGCGTGTGATCATTGCTTGTACAGCCCTCTCGCAGTGTCCGGAGCAAGTATAGTGGGTCTGACACACCGGTGTCAATGTGTTCTTTTTTCCATTTCCAGGAGTGTATCTCTTCAACCTGTTTGCTATTAACTCCTATGAACAGACGAGAACCGCTGCACTCAGCGTGGTATGGCCGTTATCGACAACGCCGCGAAACGTGCAGACGTCTTGCTTCTTGTGCACATCACTTGGTATTTACCTGGCAGTGTCTAGCTGGAGGAAGCACTGTCTTTTATGAGAGAAAAATGAAATGGCACTTAGTGCTATCGAATACATGGCCTTTGTGTTCACAGCACGACGCTCTAACGTACTGAGCTGACGAGCGATGCAATTCGGCCACGTCACCAGTCCAATACCCGGTGCACCGGCTCATCCACCTTCAATACATCCCTACCAGACATTTAAACACGTATCTGTTTTCCTTGACTTTTGCTTTCTTGATACTTGGACCCAAGAAGCACAACACAAAGAAAACGTAAGCTCCGTGAGACTAGCCAAGACTCGGCAAACAAAAGTATGTTCGGCTACCAGGAATCGAATCCGGGCTGCCAGGCTGAAAGCCAAGCCTCCTAACAGCTTTCCATTCCTTCTGACGGCCAGACAATCAGACGTGCAGGGCAAGCGCCGTAATCACTGCCGTCACTGATAATATCTCTTCCACCTGTTTGCGCGAAATTTTCTTCCTTTCCCACACGAAGGAAACGGGTAGGTTTGGAATATTTAAAATTCATTGTCAGATGTGGGGTTCGAACCCACGCTCCCTTTCGGGAACCAGAGCATAAATCTGTCGCCTTAGACCGCTCGGCCAATCTGACGTGCAATCGGAAACACACTGCTTCCGTCATTTCTATAAACATCTCCAGGGCCTGACTGCGAAATTTGCTTGTTTTTTTCTTGTGTGAAGGAAATACGTTTTCTTAGAGTATTTAAAACGAGTCGCCCACAGGGGAAGCTAATGATATGCTCCAGGCGAGGATCAAACTAACCAAATTAATATTGTGATACTTAGACGCTTTATACTTCTGGACTGGCACAATTATGCTCAATCGTCTCTGGATCGTCTGTACGTACGTCACATTAGATATTTCTTATATCATGCTGCTGTAAATTAAAGGGCAGTTTTCCAACGGCTGTCAGTTGTGCTTTTATTTACGCTAGCAGCACCTACACACTGCGTTCAGATGTGCCAACCTCTGCCCTGGCGTTGAACGCCTACAGCGCCTTCGCCTTCGGCCTCTGGTGGCAGGAGGGTAGCCGATACATCGCGGCGTGAATGACTCGGCACGCAAGGCGGTGGTGGTGTAACGGTCAGCATGGTTGCTTCCCAAGCAGTTGATTCGGGTTCGATTCCCGGCCACCGCACGAAACGTACATTTTTCTTCTAGGGCTATTCCAAGTAACGTAACGCGATCCTCGAAACAGAACCGTCGTGGTACGAATAGTTTTCCTTCGCCCCACGTCTCACTCCGTGTCGCCATTGCGGTAGTCGCCGGATTTCGATTCACAGCATCGTGTGTCTCCATTTGTCGACTTGTCTCGGCTGACGCGAGAGCTGACGCTTGGAAATGGGCATATATGTAGAGGGCAGGCGCGAGAAACGACTGCGAGAGACCAAAAACCGACAAACATACGACAGAACCTTTCATTTTATTGTGGCCACAGATTCGCGCTTTAGTGCACCGACAGGCAGGAGTGGCGTCAGCGTGCTGGACCGCATCATTATCGCTAAGCAGCGACGACACCTAAGTAAATAGGCAAAATGAAAGAAGCCAAATGTAGGTAGAGCTCCAAGCTGGTCGCCCATCCAAGTACTAAACACGGCCAACCGCTATTAACTCCAATCAACAGACGAGAACCGCTGCACTCAGCGTGGTATGGCCGTTATCGACAACGCCGCGAAACGTGCAGACGTCTTGCTTCTTGTGCACATCACTTGGTATTTACCTGGCAGTGTCTCGCTGGAGGAAGCACTGTCTTTTATGAGAGAAAAATGAAATGGCACTTAGTGCTATCGAATACATGGCCTTTGTGTTCACAGCACGACGCTCTAACGTACTGAGCTGAGGAGCGATGCAATTCGGCCACGTCACCAGTCCAATACCCGGTCCACCGGCTCATCCACCTTCATTACTGCCCTGCCAGACATTTAACCACGTATCTGTTTTCGTTGACTTTTGCTTTCTTGATGCTTGGACCCAAAAAGCACAACACAAAGAAAACGTAAGCGCCGTGAGACTAGCCAAGACTCAGCAAACAAAAGTATGTTCGGCTACCAGGAATCGAATCCGGGCTGCCTGGCTGAAAGCCATGCCTCCTAACAGCTTTCCGTTCCTTCTGACGGCCAGACAATCAGACGTGCAGGGCAAGCGCCATAATCACTGCCGTCACTGATAATATCTCTTCAACCTGTTTGCGCGAAATTTACTTCCTTTCCCGCACGAAGGAAACGGGTAGGTTTGGAATATTTAAAATTCATTGACAGATGTGGGGATCGAACCCACGCTCCCTTTCGGGAACCAGAGCTTAAATCTGGCGCCTTAGACCGCTCGGCCAATCTGACGTGCGAGCGGAAACACACTGCTGCCATCGTTTCTATAAACATCTCCAGGGCCTGACTGCGAAATTTGCTTGTTTTTTTTGTGTGAAGGAAATACGTTTTTTTAGAGTATTTAAAACGAGTTGTGAGATGTGAGGTAACACCCCACCCTCACTGTCGGCACCCGGAACTTAAATATGGTGCCTGGCACCGTTGTTATCCGACGCCTTCGGCCTTAAGTGGAACGAGCAGAACTCTAACTATCAATTTTCACATTGGCGTGGAGAAAACAACGAACGACAATAAAAGTCCGTTCCCTAGCAACGGCTACGCTGTGTATTTCGCCCTCAGGGGAAGCTAATGATATGCTCCAGGCGAGGATCAAACTAACCAACTTAACATTGTGATACTTAGGCGCTTTCTACTTCTGGACTGGCACAATTATGCTCAATCGTCTCTGGATAGTCTGTACGTACGTCACATTAGATATTTCTTATATCATGCTGCTGTAAATTAAAGGGCAGTTTTCCAACGGCTGTCAGTTGTGCTTCTATTTACGCTAGCAGCACCTACACACTGCGTTCAGATGTGCCAACCTCTGCCCTGGCGTTGAACGCCTACAGCGCCTTCGCCTTCGGCCTCTGGTGGCAGGAGGGTAGCCGATACATCGCGGCGTGAATGACTCGGCACACAAGGCGGTGGTGGTGTAACGGTCAGCATGGTTGCTTCCCAAGCAGTTGATCCGGGTTCGATTCCCGGCCACTGCCCGAAACGTACATTTTTCTTCTAGGGCTATTCCACGTAAAGTAACGCGATCCTCGAAACAGAACCGTCGTGGTACGAATAGTTTTCCTTCGCCCCACGTCTCACTCCGTGTCGCCATTGCGGTAGTCGCCGGATTTCGATTCACAGCATCGTGTGTCTCCATGTGTCGACTTGTCTCGACTTTGCTCGGCTGACGCGAGAGCTGACGCTTGGAAATGGGCATATATGTAGAGGGCAGGCGGGAGAAACGACTGCGAGAGACCAAAAACCGACAAACATACGACAGAACCTTTCATTTTATTGTGGCCACAGATTCGCGCTTTAGTGCACCGACAGGCAGGAGTGGCGTCAGCGTGCTGGACCGCATCATTATCGCTAAGCAGCGACGACACCTAAGTAAATAGGCAAAATGAAAGAAGCCAAATGTAGGTAGAGCTCCAAGCTGGTCGCCCATCCAAGTACTAAACACGGCCAACCGCTATTAACTCCAATCAACAGACGAGAACCGCTGCACTCAGCGTGGTATGGCCGTTATCGACAACGCCGCGAAACGTGCAGACGTCTTGCTTCTTGTGCACATCACTTGGTATTTACCTGGCAGTGTCTCGCTGGAGGAAGCACTGTCTTTTATGAGAGAAAAATGAAATGGCACTTAGTGCTATCGAATACATGGCCTTTGTGTTCACAGCACGACGCTCTAACGTACTGAGCTGAGGAGCGATGCAATTCGGCCACGTCACCAGTCCAATACCCGGTCCACCGGCTCATCCACCTTCATTACTGCCCTGCCAGACATTTAACCACGTATCTGTTTTCGTTGACTTTTGCTTTCTTGATGCTTGGACCCAAAAAGCACAACACAAAGAAAACGTAAGCGCCGTGAGACTAGCCAAGACTCAGCAAACAAAAGTACATTCGGCTACCAGGAATCAAATCCGGGCTGCCTGGCTGAAAGCCATGCCTCCTAACAGCTTTCCGTTCCTTCTGACGGCCAGACAATCAGACGTGCAGGGCAAGCGCCATAATCACTGCCGTCACTGATAATATCTCTTCAACCTGTTTGCGCGAAATTTACTTCCTTTCCCGCACGAGGGAAACGGGTAGGTTTGGAATATTTAAAATTCATTGTCAGATGTGGGGTTAGAACCCACACTCCCTTTCGGGAACCAGAGCTTAAATCTGTCGCCTTACCCGCTCGGCCAATCTGACGTGCGAGCGGAAACACACTGCTGCCATCGTTTCTATAAACATCTCCAGGGCCTGACTGCGAAATTTGCTTGTTTTTTTTGTGTGTGAAGGAAATACGTTTTTTTAGAGTATTTAAAACGAGTTGTGAGATGTGAGGTAACACCCCACCCTCACTGTCGGCACCCGGAACTTAAATATGGTGCCTGGCACCGTTGTTATCCGACGCCTTCGGCCTTAAGTGGAACGAGCAGAACTCTAACTATCAATTTTCACATTGGCGTGGAGAAAACAACGAACGACAATAAAAGTCCGTTCCCTAGCAACGGCTACGCTGTGTATTTCGCCCTCAGGGGAAGCTAATGATATGCTCCAGGCGAGGATCAAACTAACCAACTTAACATTGTGATACTTAGGCGCTTTCTACTTCTGGACTGGCACAATTATGCTCAATCGTCTCTGGATAGTCTGTACGTACGTCACATTAGATATTTCTTATATCATGCTGCTGTAAATTAAAGGGCAGTTTTCCAACGGCTGTCAGTTGTGCTTCTATTTACGCTAGCAGCACCTACACACTGCGTTCAGATGTGCCAACCTCTGCCCTGGCGTTGAACGCCTACAGCGCCTTCGCCTTCGGCCTCTGGTGGCAGGAGGGTAGCCGATACATCGCGGCGTGAATGACTCGGCACGCAAGGCGGTGGTGGTGTAACGGTCAGCATGGTTGCTTCCCAAGCAGTTGATCCGGGTTCGATTCCCGGCCACCGCACGAAACGTACATTTTTCTTCTAGGGCTATTCCACGTAACGTAACGCGATCCTCGAAACAGAACCGTCGTGGTACGAATAGTTTTCCTTCGCCCCACGTCTCACTCCGTGTCGCCATTGCGGTAGTCGCCGGATATCGATTTACAGCATCGTGTGTCTCCATGTGTCGACTTGTCTCGACCTTGCTCGGCTGACGCGAGAGCTGACGCTTGGAAATGGGCATATATGTAGAGGGCAGGCGGGAGAAACGACTGCGAGAGACCAAAAACCGACAAACATACGACAGAACCTTTCATTTTATTGTGGCCACAGATTCGCGCTTTAGTGCACCGACAGGTAGGAGTGGCGTCAGCGTGCTGGACCGCATCATTATCGCTAAGCAGCGACGACACCTAAGAAAATAGGCAAAATGAAAGAAGCCAAATGTAGGTAGAGCTCCAAGCTGGTCGCCCATTCAAGTACTAAACACGGCCAACCGCTATTAACTCCAATCAACAGACGAGAACCGCTGCACTCAGCGTCGTATGGCCGTTATCGACAACGCCGCGAAACGTGCAGACGTCTTGCTTCTTGTGCACATCACTTGGTATTTACCTGGCAGTGTCTCGCTGGAGGAAGCACTGTCTTTTATGAGAGAAAAATGAAATGGCACTTAGTGCTATCGAATACATGGCCTTTGTGTTCACAGCACGACGCTCTAACGTACTGAGCTGAGGAGCGATGCAGTTCGGCCACGTCACCAGTCCAATACCCGGTCCACCGGCTCATCCACCTTCATTACTGCCCTGCCAGACATTTAACCACGTATCTGTTTTCGTTGACTTTTGCTTTCTTGATGCTTGGACCCAAAAAGCACAACACAAAGAAAACGTAAGCGCCGTGAGACTAGCCAAGACTCAGCAAACAAAAGTATGTTCGGCTACCAGGAATCGAATCCGGGCTGCCTGGCTGAAAGCCATGCCTCCTAACAGCTTTCCGTTCCTTCTGACGGCCAGACAATCAGACGTGCAGGGCAAGCGCCATAATCACTGCCGTCACTGATAATATCTCTTCAACCTGTTTGCGCGAAATTTACTTCCTTTCCCGCACGAAGGAAACGGGTAGGTTTGGAATATTTAAAATTCATTGTCAGATGTGGGGTTCGAACCCACGCTCCCTTTCGGGAACCAGAGCTTAAATCTGGCGCCTTAGACCGCTCGGCCAATCTGACGTGCGAGCGGAAACACACTGCTGCCATCGTTTCTATAAACATCTCCAGGGCCTGACTGCGAAATTTGCTTGTTTTTCTTTGTGTGAAGGAAATAAGTTTTTTTAGAGTATTTAAAACGAGTTGTGAGATGTGAGGTAACACCCCACCCTCACTGTCGGCACCCGGAACTTAAATATGGTGCCTGGCACCGTTGTTTTCCGACGCCTTCGGCCTTAAGTGGAACGAGCAGAACTCTAACTATCAATTTTCACATTGGCGTGGAGAAAACAACGAACGACAATAAAAGTCCGTTCCCTAGCAACGGCTACGCTGTGTATTTCGCCCTCAGGGGAAGCTAATGATATGCTCCAGGCGAGGATCAAACTAACCAACTTAACATTGTGATACTTAGGCGCTTTCTACTTCTGGACTGGCACAATTATGCTCAATCGTCTCTGGATAGTCTGTACGTACGTCACATTAGATATTTCTTATATCATGCTGCTGTAAATTAAAGGGCAGTTTTCCAACGGCTGTCAGTTGTGCTTCTATTTACGCTAGCAGCACCTACACACTGCGTTCAGATGTGCCAACCTCTGCCCTGGCGTTGAACGCCTACAGCGCCTTCGCCTTCGGCCTCTGGTGGCAGGAGGGTAGCCGATACATCGCGGCGTGAATGACTCGGCACGCAAGGCGGTGGTGGTGTAACGGTCAACATGGTTGCTTCCCAAGCAGTTGATCCGGGTTCGATTCCCGGCCACCGCACGAAACGTACATTTTTCTTCTAGGGCTATTCCACGTAACGTAACGCGATCCTCGAAACAGAACCGTCGTGGTACGAATAGTTTTCGTTCGCCCCACGTCTCACTCCGTGTCGCCATTGCGGTAGTCGCCGGATTTCGATTCACGGCATCGTGTGTCTCCATGTGTCGACTTGTCTCGACTTTGCTCGGCTGACGCGAGAGCTGACGCTTGGAAATGGGCATATATGTAGAGGGCAGGCGGGAGAAACGACTGCGAGAGACCAAAAACCGACAAACATACGACAGAACCTTTCATTTTATTGTGGCCACAGATTCGCGCTTTAGTGCACCGACAGGCAGGAGTGGCGTCAGCGTGCTGGACCGCATCATTATCGCTAAGCAGCGACGACACCTAAGTAAATAGGCAAAATGAAAGAAGCCAAATGTAGGTAGAGCTCCAAGCTGGTCGCCCATCCAAGTACTAAACACGGCCAACCGCTATTAACTCCAATCAACAGACGAGAACCGCTGCACTCAGCGTGGTATGGCCGTTATCGACAACGCCGCGAAACGTGCAGACGTCTTGCTTCTTGTGCACATCACTTGGTATTTACCTGGCAGTGTCTCGCTGGAGGAAGCACTGTCTTTTATGAGAGAAAAATGAAATGGCACTTAGTGCTATCGAATACATGGCCTTTGTGTTCACAGCACGACGCTCTAACGTACTGAGCTGAGGAGCGATGCAGTTCGGCCACGTCACCAGTCCAATACCCGGTCCACCGGCTCATCCACCTTCATTACTGCCCTGCCAGACATTTAACCACGTATCTGTTTTCGTTGACTTTTGCTTTCTTGATGCTTGGACCCAAAAAGCACAACACAAAGAAAACGTAAGCGCCGTGAGACTAGCCAAGACTCAGCAAACAAAAGTATGTTCGGCTACCAGGAATCGAATCCGGGCTGCCTGGCTGAAAGCCATGCCTCCTAACAGCTTTCCGTTCCTTCTGACGGCCAGACAATCAGACGTGCAGGGCAAGCGCCATAATCACTGCCGTCACTGATAATATCTCTTCAACCTGTTTGCGCGAAATTTACTTCCTTTCCCGCACGAAGGAAACGGGTAGGTTTGGAATATTTAAAATTCATTGTCAGATGTGGGGTTCGAACCCACGCTCCCTTTCGGGAACCAGAGCTTAAATCTGGCGCCTTAGACCGCTCGGCCAATCTGACGTGCGAGCGGAAACACACTGCTGCCATCGTTTCTATAAACATCTCCAGGGCCTGACTGCGAAATTTGCTTGTTTTTTTTTGTGTGAAGGAAATACGTTTTTTTAGAGTATTTAAAACGAGTTGTGAGATGTGAGGTAACACCCCACCCTCACTGTCGGCACCCGGAACTTAAATATGGTGCCTGGCACCGTTGTTTTCCGACGCCTTCGGCCTTAAGTGGAACGAGCAGAACTCTAACTATCAATTTTCACATTGGCGTGGAGAAAACAACGAACGACAATAAAAGTCCGTTCCCTAGCAACGGCTACGCTGTGTATTTCGCCCTCAGGGGAAGCTAATGATATGCTCCAGGCGAGGATCAAACTAACCAACTTAACATTGTGATACTTAGGCGCTTTCTACTTCTGGACTGGCACAATTATGCTCAATCGTCTCTGGATAGTCTGTACGTACGTCACATTAGATATTTCTTATATCATGCTGCTGTAAATTAAAGGGCAGTTTTCCAACGGCTGTCAGTTGTGCTTCTATTTACGCTAGCAGCACCTACACACTGCGTTCAGATGTGCCAACCTCTGCCCTGGCGTTGAACGCCTACAGCGCCTTCGCCTTCGGCCTCTGGTGGCAGGAGGGTAGCCGATACATCGCGGCGTGAATGACTCGGCACGCAAGGCGGTGGTGGTGTAACGGTCAACATGGTTGCTTCCCAAGCAGTTGATCCGGGTTCGATTCCCGGCCACCGCACGAAACGTACATTTTTCTTCTAGGGCTATTCCACGTAACGTAACGCGATCCTCGAAACAGAACCGTCGTGGTACGAATAGTTTTCGTTCGCCCCACGTCTCACTCCGTGTCGCCATTGCGGTAGTCGCCGGATTTCGATTCACGGCATCGTGTGTCTCCATGTGTCGACTTGTCTCGACTTTGCTCGGCTGACGCGAGAGCTGACGCTTGGAAATGGGCATATATGTAGAGGGCAGGCGGGAGAAACGACTGCGAGAGACCAAAAACCGACAAACATACGACAGAACCTTTCATTTTATTGTGGCCACAGATTCGCGCTTTAGTGCACCGACAGGCAGGAGTGGCGTCAGCGTGCTGGACCGCATCATTATCGCTAAGCAGCGACGACACCTAAGTAAATAGGCAAAATGAAAGAAGCCAAATGTAGGTAGAGCTCCAAGCTGGTCGCCCATCCAAGTACTAAACACGGCCAACCGCTATTAACTCCAATCAACAGACGAGAACCGCTGCACTCAGCGTGGTATGGCCGTTATCGACAACGCCGCGAAACGTGCAGACGTCTTGCTTCTTGTGCACATCACTTGGTATTTACCTGGCAGTGTCTCGCTGGAGGAAGCACTGTCTTTTATGAGAGAAAAATGAAATGGCACTTAGTGCTATCGAATACATGGCCTTTGTGTTCACAGCACGACGCTCTAACGTACTGAGCTGAGGAGCGATGCAGTTCGGCCACGTCACCAGTCCAATACCCGGTCCACCGGCTCATCCACCTTCATTACTGCCCTGCCAGACATTTAACCACGTATCTGTTTTCGTTGACTTTTGCTTTCTTGATGCTTGGACCCAAAAAGCACAACACAAAGAAAACGTAAGCGCCGTGAGACTAGCCAAGACTCAGCAAACAAAAGTATGTTCGGCTACCAGGAATCGAATCCGGGCTGCCTGGCTGAAAGCCATGCCTCCTAACAGCTTTCCGTTCCTTCTGACGGCCAGACAATCAGACGTGCAGGGCAAGCGCCATAATCACTGCCGTCACTGATAATATCTCTTCAACCTGTTTGCGCGAAATTTACTTCCTTTCCCGCACGAAGGAAACGGGTAGGTTTGGAATATTTAAAATTCATTGTCAGATGTGGGGTTCGAACCCACGCTCCCTTTCGGGAACCAGAGCTTAAATCTGGCGCCTTAGACCGCTCGGCCAATCTGACGTGCGAGCGGAAACACACTGCTGCCATCGTTTCTATAAACATCTCCAGGGCCTGACTGCGAAATTTGCTTGTTTTTTTTTGTGTGAAGGAAATACGTTTTTTTAGAGTATTTAAAACGAGTTGTGAGATGTGAGGTAACACCCCACCCTCACTGTCGGCACCCGGAACTTAAATATGGTGCCTGGCACCGTTGTTTTCCGACGCCTTCGGCCTTAAGTGGAACGAGCAGAACTCTAACTATCAATTTTCACATTGGCGTGGAGAAAACAACGAACGACAATAAAAGTCCGTTCCCTAGCAACGGCTACGCTGTGTATTTCGCCCTCAGGGGAAGCTAATGATATGCTCCAGGCGAGGATCAAACTAACCAACTTAACATTGTGATACTTAGGCGCTTTCTACTTCTGGACTGGCACAATTATGCTCAATCGTCTCTGGATAGTCTGTACGTACGTCACATTAGATATTTCTTATATCATGCTGCTGTAAATTAAAGGGCAGTTTTCCAACGGCTGTCAGTTGTGCTTCTATTTACGCTAGCAGCACCTACACACTGCGTTCAGATGTGCCAACCTCTGCCCTGGCGTTGAACGCCTACAGCGCCTTCGCCTTCGGCCTCTGGTGGCAGGAGGGTAGCCGATACATCGCGGCGTGAATGACTCGGCACGCAAGGCGGTGGTGGTGTAACGGTCAACATGGTTGCTTCCCAAGCAGTTGATCCGGGTTCGATTCCCGGCCACCGCACGAAACGTACATTTTTCTTCTAGGGCTATTCCACGTAACGTAACGCGATCCTCGAAACAGAACCGTCGTGGTACGAATAGTTTTCGTTCGCCCCACGTCTCACTCCGTGTCGCCATTGCGGTAGTCGCCGGATTTCGATTCACGGCATCGTGTGTCTCCATGTGTCGACTTGTCTCGACTTTGCTCGGCTGACGCGAGAGCTGACGCTTGGAAATGGGCATATATGTAGAGGGCAGGCGGGAGAAACGACTGCGAGAGACCAAAAACCGACAAACATACGACAGAACCTTTCATTTTATTGTGGCCACAGATTCGCGCTTTAGTGCACCGACAGGCAGGAGTGGCGTCAGCGTGCTGGACCGCATCATTATCGCTAAGCAGCGACGACACCTAAGTAAATAGGCAAAATGAAAGAAGCCAAATGTAGGTAGAGCTCCAAGCTGGTCGCCCATCCAAGTACTAAACACTGCCAACCGCTATTAACTCCAATCAACAGACGAGAACCGCTGCACTCAGCGTGGTATGGCCGTTATCGACAACGCCGCGAAACGTGCAGACGTCTTGCTTCTTGTGCACATCACTTGGTATTTACCTGGCAGTGTCTCGCTGGAGGAAGCACTGTCTTTTATGAGAGAAAAATGAAATGGCACTTAGTGCTATCGAATACATGGCCTTTGTGTTCACAGCACGACGCTCTAACGTACTGAGCTGAGGAGCGATGCAATTCGGCCACGTCACCAGTCCAATACCCGGTCCACCGGCTCATCCACCTTCATTACTGCCCTGCCAGACATTTAACCACGTATCTGTTTTCGTTGACTTTTGCTTTCTTGATGCTTGGACCCAAAAAGCACAACACAAAGAAAACGTAAGCGCCGTGAGACTAGCCAAGACTCAGCAAACAAAAGTATGTTCGGCTACCAGGAATCGAATCCGGGCTGCCTGGCTGAAAGCCATGCCTCCTAACAGCTTTCCGTTCCTTCTGACGGCCAGACAATCAGACGTGCAGGGCAAGCGCCATAATCACTGCCGTCACTGATAATATCTCTTCAACCTGTTTGCGCGAAATTTACTTCCTTTCCCGCACGAAGGAAACGGGTAGGTTTGGAATATTTAAAATTCATTGTCAGATGTGGGGTTCGAACCCACGCTCCCTTTTGGGAACCAGAGCTTAAATCTGGCGCCTTAGACCGCTCGGCCAATCTGACGTGCGAGGGGAAACACACTGCTGCCATCGTTTCTATAAACATCTCCAGGGCCTGACTGCGAAATTTGCTTGTTTTTTTTGTGTGAAGGAAATACGTTTTTTTAGAGTATTTAAAACGAGTTGTGAGATGTGAGGTAACACCCCACCCTCACTGTCGGCACCCGGAACTTAAATATGGTGCCTGGCACCGTTGTTTTCCGACGCCTTCGGCCTTAAGTGGAACGAGCAGAACTCTAACTATCAATTTTCACATTGGCGTGGAGAAAACAACGAACGACAATAAAAGTCCGTTCCCTAGCAACGGCTACGCTGTGTATTTCGCCCTCAGGGGAAGCTAATGATATGCTCCAGGCGAGGATCAAACTAACCAACTTAACATTGTGATACTTAGGCGCTTTCTACTTCTGGACTGGCACAATTATGCTCAATCGTCTCTGGATAGTCTGTACGTACGTCACATTAGATATTTCTTATATCATGCTGCTGTAAATTAAAGGGCAGTTTTCCAACGGCTGTCAGTTGTGCTTCTATTTACGCTAGCAGCACCTACACACTGCGTTCAGATGTGCCAACCTCTGCCCTGGCGTTGAACGCCTACAGCGCCTTCGCCTTCGGCCTCTGGTGGCAGGAGGGTAGCCGATACATCGCGGCGTGAATGACTCGGCACGCAAGGCGGTGGTGGTGTAACGGTCAACATGGTTGCTTCCCAAGCAGTTGATCCGGGTTCGATTCCCGGCCACCGCACGAAACGTACATTTTTCTTCTAGGGCTATTCCACGTAACGTAACGCGATCCTCGAAACAGAACCGTCGTGGTACGAATAGTTTTCCTTCGCCCCACGTCTCACTCCGTGTCGCCATTGCGGTAGTCGCCGGATTTCGATTCACGGCATCGTGTGTCGACTTGACTTGTCTCGACTTGTCTCGACTTTGCTCGGCTGACGCGAGAGCTGACGCTTGGAAATGGGCATATATGTAGAGGGCAGGCGGGAGAAACGACTGCGAGAGACCAAAAACCGACAAACATACGACAGAACATTTCGTTTTATTGTGGCCACAGATTCGCGCTTTAGTGCACCGACAGGCAGGAGTGGCGTCAGCGTGCTGTACCGCATCATTATCGCTAAGCAGCGACGACACCTAAGTAAATAGGCAAAATGAAAGAAGCCAAATGTAGGTAGAGCTCCAAGCTGGTCGCCCATCCAAGTACTAAACACGGCCAACCGCTATTAACTCCAATCAACAGACGAGAACCGCTGCACTCAGCGTGGTATGGCCGTTATCGACAACGCCGCGAAACGTGCAGACGTCTTGCTTCTTGTGCACATCACTTGGTATTTACCTGGCAGTGTCTCGCTGGAGGAAGCACTGTCTTTTATGAGAGAAAAATGAAATGGCACTTAGTGCTATCGAATACATGGCCTTTGTGTTCACAGCACGACGCTCTAACGTACTGAGCTGAGGAGCGATGCAATTCGGCCACGTCACCAGTCCAATACCCGGTCCACCGGCTCATCCACCTTCATTACTGCCCTGCCAGACATTTAACCACGTATCTGTTTTCGTTGACTTTTGCTTTCTTGATGCTTGGACCCAAAAAGCACAACACAAAGAAAACGTAAGCGCCGTGAGACTAGCCAAGACTCAGCAAACAAAAGTATGTTCGGCTACCAGGAATCGAATCTGGGCTGCCTGGCTGAAAGCCATGCCTCCTAACAGCTTTCCGTTCCTTCTGACGGCCAGACAATCAGACGTGCAGGGCAAGCGCCATAATCACTGCCGTCACTGATATATCTCTTCAACCTGTTTGCGCGAAATTTACTTCCTTTCCCGCACGAAGGAAACGGGTAGGTTTGGAATATTTAAAATTCATTGTCAGATGTGGGGTTCGAACCCACGCTCCCTTTCGGGAACCAGAGCTTAAATCTGGCGCATTAGACCGCTCGGCCAATCTGACGTGCGAGCGGAAACACACTGCTGCCATCGTTTCTATAAACATCTCCAGGGCCTGACTGCGAAATTTGCTTGTTTTTTTTTGTGTGAAGGAAATACGTTTTTTTAGAGTATTTAAAACGAGTTGTGAGATGTGAGGTAACACCCCACCCTCACTGTCGGCACCCGGAACTTAAATATGGTGCTTGGCACCGTTGTTTTCCGACGCCTTCGGCCTTAAGTGGAACGAGCAGAACTCTAACTATCAATTTTCACATTGGCGTGGAGAAAACAACGAACGACAATAAAAGTCCGTTCCCTAGCAACGGCTACGCTGTGTATTTCGCCCTCAGGGGAAGCTAATGATATGCTCCAGGCGAGGATCAAACTAACCAACTTAACATTGTGATACTTAGGCGCTTTCTACTTCTGGACTGGCACAATTATGCTCAATCGTCTCTGGATAGTCTGTACGTACGTCACATTAGATATTTCTTATATCATGCTGCTGTAAATTAAAGGGCAGTTTTCCAACGGCTGTCAGTTGTGCTTCTATTTACGCTAGCAGCACCTACACACTGCGTTCAGATGTGCCAACCTCTGCCCTGGCGTTGAACGCCTACAGCGCCTTCGCCTTCGGCCTCTGGTGGCAGGAGGGTAGCCGATACATCGCGGCGTGAATGACTCGGCACGCAAGGCGGTGGTGGTGTAACGGTCAGCATGGTTGCTTCCCAAGCAGTTGATCCGGGTTCGATTCCCGGCCACCGCACGAAACGTACATTTTTCTTCTAGGGCTATTCCACGTAACGTAACGCGATCCTCGAAACAGAACCGTCGTGGTACGAATAGTTTTCCTTCGCCCCACGTCTCACTCCGTGTCGCCATTGCGGTAGTCGCCGGATTTCGATTCACGGCATCGTGTGTCGACTTGACTTGTCTCGACTTGTCTCGACTTTGCTCGGCTGACGCGAGAGCTGACGCTTGGAAATGGGCATATATGTAGAGGGCAGGCGGGAGAAACGACTGCGAGAGACCAAAAACCGACAAACATACGACAGAACATTTCGTTTTATTGTGGCCACAGATTCGCGCTTTAGTGCACCGACAGGCAGGAGTGGCGTCAGCGTGCTGTACCGCATCATTATCGCTAAGCAGCGACGACACCTAAGTAAATAGGCAAAATGAAAGAAGCCAAATGTAGGTAGAGCTCCAAGCTGGTCGCCCATCCAAGTACTAAACACGGCCAACCGCTATTAACTCCAATCAACAGACGAGAACCGCTGCACTCAGCGTGGTATGGCCGTTATCGACAACGCCGCGAAACGTGCAGACGTCTTGCTTCTTGTGCACATCACTTGGTATTTACCTGGCAGTGTCTCGCTGGAGGAAGCACTGTCTTTTATGAGAGAAAAATGAAATGGCACTTAGTGCTATCGAATACATGGCCTTTGTGTTCACAGCACGACGCTCTAACGTACTGAGCTGAGGAGCGATGCAATTCGGCCACGTCACCAGTCCAATACCCGGTCCACCGGCTCATCCACCTTCATTACTGCCCTGCCAGACATTTAACCACGTATCTGTTTTCGTTGACTTTTGCTTTCTTGATGCTTGGACCCAAAAAGCACAACACAAAGAAAACGTAAGCGCCGTGAGACTAGCCAAGACTCAGCAAACAAAAGTATGTTCGGCTACCAGGAATCGAATCTGGGCTGCCTGGCTGAAAGCCATGCCTCCTAACAGCTTTCCGTTCCTTCTGACGGCCAGACAATCAGACGTGCAGGGCAAGCGCCATAATCACTGCCGTCACTGATATATCTCTTCAACCTGTTTGCGCGAAATTTACTTCCTTTCCCGCACGAAGGAAACGGGTAGGTTTGGAATATTTAAAATTCATTGTCAGATGTGGGGTTCGAACCCACGCTCCCTTTCGGGAACCAGAGCTTAAATCTGGCGCATTAGACCGCTCGGCCAATCTGACGTGCGAGCGGAAACACACTGCTGCCATCGTTTCTATAAACATCTCCAGGGCCTGACTGCGAAATTTGCTTGTTTTTTTTTGTGTGAAGGAAATACGTTTTTTTAGAGTATTTAAAACGAGTTGTGAGATGTGAGGTAACACCCCACCCTCACTGTCGGCACCCGGAACTTAAATATGGTGCTTGGCACCGTTGTTTTCCGACGCCTTCGGCCTTAAGTGGAACGAGCAGAACTCTAACTATCAATTTTCACATTGGCGTGGAGAAAACAACGAACGACAATAAAAGTCCGTTCCCTAGCAACGGCTACGCTGTGTATTTCGCCCTCAGGGGAAGCTAATGATATGCTCCAGGCGAGGATCAAACTAACCAACTTAACATTGTGATACTTAGGCGCTTTCTACTTCTGGACTGGCACAATTATGCTCAATCGTCTCTGGATAGTCTGTACGTACGTCACATTAGATATTTCTTATATCATGCTGCTGTAAATTAAAGGGCAGTTTTCCAACGGCTGTCAGTTGTGCTTCTATTTACGCTAGCAGCACCTACACACTGCGTTCAGATGTGCCAACCTCTGCCCTGGCGTTGAACGCCTACAGCGCCTTCGCCTTCGGCCTCTGGTGGCAGGAGGGTAGCCGATACATCGCGGCGTGAATGACTCGGCACGCAAGGCGGTGGTGGTGTAACGGTCAGCATGGTTGCTTCCCAAGCAGTTGATCCGGGTTCGATTCCCGGCCACCGCACGAAACGTACATTTTTCTTCTAGGGCTATTCCACGTAACGTAACGCGATCCTCGAAACAGAACCGTCGTGGTACGAATAGTTTTCCTTCGCCCCACGTCTCACTCCGTGTCGCCATTGCGGTAGTCGCCGGATTTCGATTCACAGCATCGTGTGTCTCCATGTGTCGACTTGTCTCGACTTTGCTCGGCTGACACGAGAGCTGACGCTTGGAAATGGGCATATATGTAGAGGGCAGGCGGGAGAAACGACTGCGAGAGACCAAAAACCGACAAACATACGACAGAACCTTTCATTTTATTGTGGCCACAGATTCGCGCTTTAGTGCACCGACAGGCAGGAGTGGCGTCAGCGTGCTGGACCGCATCATTATCGCTAAGCAGCGACGACACCTAAGTAAATAGGCAAAATGAAAGAAGCCAAATGTAGGTAGAGCTCCAAGCTGGTCGCCCATCCAAGTACTAAACACTGCCAACCGCTATTAACTCCAATCAACAGACGAGAACCGCTGCACTCAGCGTGGTATGGCCGTTATCGACAACGCCGCGAAACGTGCAGACGTCTTGCTTCTTGTGCACATCACTTGGTATTTACCTGGCAGTGTCTCGCTGGAGGAAGCACTGTCTTTTATGAGAGAAAAATGAAATGGCACTTAGTGCTATCGAATACATGGCCTTTGTGTTCACAGCACGACGCTCTAACGTACTGAGCTGAGGAGCGATGCAATTCGGCCACGTCACCAGTCCAATACCCGGTCCACCGGCTCATCCACCTTCATTACTGCCCTGCCAGACATTTAACCACGTATCTGTTTTCGTTGACTTTTGCTTTCTTGATGCTTGGACCCAAAAAGCACAACACAAAGAAAACGTAAGCGCCGTGAGACTAGCCAAGACTCAGCAAACAAAAGTATGTTCGGCTACCAGGAATCGAATCCGGGCTGCCTGGCTGAAAGCCATGCCTCCTAACAGCTTTCCGTTCCTTCTGACGGCCAGACAATCAGACGTGCAGGGCAAGCGCCATAATCACTGCCGTCACTGATAATATCTCTTCAACCTGTTTGCGCGAAATTTACTTCCTTTCCCGCACGAAGGAAACGGGTAGGTTTGGAATATTTAAAATTCATTGTCAGATGTGGGGTTCGAACCCACGCTCCCTTTTGGGAACCAGAGCTTAAATCTGGCGCCTTAGACCGCTCGGCCAATCTGACGTGCGAGGGGAAACACACTGCTGCCATCGTTTCTATAAACATCTCCAGGGCCTGACTGCGAAATTTGCTTGTTTTTTTTGTGTGAAGGAAATACGTTTTTTTAGAGTATTTAAAACGAGTTGTGAGATGTGAGGTAACACCCCACCCTCACTGTCGGCACCCGGAACTTAAATATGGTGCCTGGCACCGTTGTTTTCCGACGCCTTCGGCCTTAAGTGGAACGAGCAGAACTCTAACTATCAATTTTCACATTGAGGTGGAGAAAACAACGAACGACAATAAAAGTCCGTTCCCTAGCAACGGCTACGCTGTGTATTTCGCCCTCAGGGGAAGCTAATGATATGCTCCAGGCGAGGATCAAACTAACCAACTTAACATTGTGATACTTAGGCGCTTTCTACTTCTGGACTGGCACAATTATGCTCAATCGTCTCTGGATAGTCTGTACGTACGTCACATTAGATATTTCTTATATCATGCTGCTGTAAATTAAAGGGCAGTTTTCCAACGGCTGTCAGTTGTGCTTCTATTTACGCTAGCAGCACCTACACACTGCGTTCAGATGTGCCAACCTCTGCCCTGGCGTTGAACGCCTACAGCGCCTTCGCCTTCGGCCTCTGGTGGCAGGAGGGTAGCCGATACATCGCGGCGTGAATGACTCGGCACGCAAGGCGGTGGTGGTGTAACGGTCAACATGGTTGCTTCCCAAGCAGTTGATCCGGGTTCGATTCCCGGCCACCGCACGAAACGTACATTTTTCTTCTAGGGCTATTCCACGTAACGTAACGCGATCCTCGAAACAGAACCGTCGTGGTACGAATAGTTTTCCTTCGCCCCACGTCTCACTCCGTGTCGCCATTGCGGTAGTCGCCGGATTTCGATTCACAGCATCGTGTGTCTCCATGTGTCGACTTGTCTCGACTTTGCTCGGCTGACGCGAGAGCTGACGCTTGGAAATGGGCATATATGTAGAGGGCAGGCGGGAGAAACGACTGCGAGAGACCAAAAACCGACAAACATACGACAGAACATTTCGTTTTATTGTGGCCACAGATTCGCGCTTTAGTGCACCGACAGGCAGGAGTGGCGTCAGCGTGCTGTACCGCATCATTATCGCTAAGCAGCGACGACACCTAAGTAAATAGGCAAAATGAAAGAAGCCAAATGTAGGTAGAGCTCCAAGCTGGTCGCCCATCCAAGTACTAAACACGGCCAACCGCTATTAACTCCAATCAACAGACGAGAACCGCTGCACTCAGCGTGGTATGGCCGTTATCGACAACGCCGCGAAACGTGCAGACGTCTTGCTTCTTGTGCACATCACTTGGTATTTACCTGGCAGTGTCTCGCTGGAGGAAGCACTGTCTTTTATGAGAGAAAAATGAAATGGCACTTAGTGCTATCGAATACATGGCCTTTGTGTTCACAGCACGACGCTCTAACGTACTGAGCTGAGGAGCGATGCAATTCGGCCACGTCACCAGTCCAATACCCGGTCCACCGGCTCATCCACCTTCATTACTGCCCTGCCAGACATTTAACCACGTATCTGTTTTCGTTGACTTTTGCTTTCTTGATGCTTGGACCCAAAAAGCACAACACAAAGAAAACGTAAGCGCCGTGAGACTAGCCAAGACTCAGCAAACAAAAGTATGTTCGGCTACCAGGAATCGAATCTGGGCTGCCTGGCTGAAAGCCATGCCTCCTAACAGCTTTCCGTTCCTTCTGACGGCCAGACAATCAGACGTGCAGGGCAAGCGCCATAATCACTGCCGTCACTGATATATCTCTTCAACCTGTTTGCGCGAAATTTACTTCCTTTCCCGCACGAAGGAAACGGGTAGGTTTGGAATATTTAAAATTCATTGTCAGATGTGGGGTTCGAACCCACGCTCCCTTTCGGGAACCAGAGCTTAAATCTGGCGCCTTAGACCGCTCGGCCAATCTGACGTGCGAGCGGAAACACACTGCTGCCATCGTTTCTATAAACATCTCCAGGGCCTGACTGCGAAATTTGCTTGTTTTTTTTTGTGTGAAGGAAATACGTTTTTTTAGAGTATTTAAAACGAGTTGTGAGATGTGAGGTAACACCCCACCCTCACTGTCGGCACCCGGAACTTAAATATGGTGCTTGGCACCGTTGTTTTCCGACGCCTTCGGCCTTAAGTGGAACGAGCAGAACTCTAACTATCAATTTTCACATTGGCGTGGAGAAAACAACGAACGACAATAAAAGTCCGTTCCCTAGCAACGGCTACGCTGTGTATTTCGCCCTCAGGGGAAGCTAATGATATGCTCCAGGCGAGGATCAAACTAACCAACTTAACATTGTGATACTTAGGCGCTTTCTACTTCTGGACTGGCACAATTATGCTCAATCGTCTCTGGATAGTCTGTACGTACGTCACATTAGATATTTCTTATATCATGCTGCTGTAAATTAAAGGGCAGTTTTCCAACGGCTGTCAGTTGTGCTTCTATTTACGCTAGCAGCACCTACACACTGCGTTCAGATGTGCCAACCTCTGCCCTGGCGTTGAACGCCTACAGCGCCTTCGCCTTCGGCCTCTGGTGGCAGGAGGGTAGCCGATACATCGCGGCGTGAATGACTCGGCACGCAAGGCGGTGGTGGTGTAACGGTCAGCATGGTTGCTTCCCAAGCAGTTGATCCGGGTTCGATTCCCGGCCACCGCACGAAACGTACATTTTTCTTCTAGGGCTATTCCACGTAACGTAACGCGATCCTCGAAACAGAACCGTCGTGGTACGAATAGTTTTCCTTCGCCCCACGTCTCACTCCGTGTCGCCATTGCGGTAGTCGCCGGATTTCGATTCACGGCATCGTGTGTCTCCATGTGTCGACTTGTGTCTCCATGTGTCGACTTGTCTCCATGTGTCGACTTGTCTCCATGTGTCGACTTGTCTCGACTTTGCTCGGCTGACGCGAGAGCTGACGCTTGGAAATGGGCATATATGTAGAGGGCAGGCGGGAGAAACGACTGCGAGAGACCAAAAACCGACAAACATACGACAGAACATTTCGTTTTATTGTGGCCACAGATTCGCGCTTTAGTGCACCGACAGGCAGGAGTGGCGTCAGCGTGCTGTACCGCATCATTATCGCTAAGCAGCGACGACACCTAAGTAAATAGGCAAAATGAAAGAAGCCAAATGTAGGTAGAGCTCCAAGCTGGTCGCCCATCCAAGTACTAAACACGGCCAACCGCTATTAACTCCAATCAACAGACGAGAACCGCTGCACTCAGCGTGGTATGGCCGTTATCGACAACGCCGCGAAACGTGCAGACGTCTTGCTTCTTGTGCACATCACTTGGTATTTACCTGGCAGTGTCTCGCTGGAGGAAGCACTGTCTTTTATGAGAGAAAAATGAAATGGCACTTAGTGCTATCGAATACATGGCCTTTGTGTTCACAGCACGACGCTCTAACGTACTGAGCTGAGGAGCGATGCAGTTCGGCCACGTCACCAGTCCAATACCCGGTCCACCGGCTCATCCACCTTCATTACTGCCCTGCCAGACATTTAACCACGTATCTGTTTTCGTTGACTTTTGCTTTCTTGATGCTTGGACCCAAAAAGCACAACACAAAGAAAACGTAAGCGCCGTGAGACTAGCCAAGACTCAGCAAACAAAAGTATGTTCGGCTACCAGGAATCGAATCCGGGCTGCCTGGCTGAAAGCCATGCCTCCTAACAGCTTTCCGTTCCTTCTGACGGCCAGACAATCAGACGTGCAGGGCAAGCGCCATAATCACTGCCGTCACTGATAATATCTCTTCAACCTGTTTGCGCGAAATTTACTTCCTTTCCCGCACGAAGGAAACGGGTAGGTTTGGAATATTTAAAATTCATTGTCAGATGTGGGGTTCGAACCCACGCTCCCTTTCGGGAACCAGAGCTTAAATCTGGCGCCTTAGACCGCTCGGCCAATCTGACGTGCGAGCGGAAACACACTGCTGCCATCGTTTCTATAAACATCTCCAGGGCCTGACTGCGAAATTTGCTTGTTTTTTTTGTGTGAAGGAAATACGTTTTTTTAGAGTATTTAAAACGAGTTGTGAGATGTGAGGTAACACCCCACCCTCACTGTCGGCACCCGGAACTTAAATATGGTGCCTGGCACCGTTGTTTTCCGACGCCTTCGGCCTTAAGTGGAACGAGCAGAACTCTAACTATCAATTTTCACATTGGCGTGGAGAAAACAACGAACGACAATAAAAGTCCGTTCCCTAGCAACGGCTACGCTGTGTATTTCGCCCTCAGGGGAAGCTAATGATATGCTCCAGGCGAGGATCAAACTAACCAACTTAACATTGTGATACTTAGGCGCTTTCTACTTCTGGACTGGCACAATTATGCTCAATCGTCTCTGGATAGTCTGTACGTACGTCACATTAGATATTTCTTATATCATGCTGCTGTAAATTAAAGGGCAGTTTTCCAACGGCTGTCAGTTGTGCTTCTATTTACGCTAGCAGCACCTACACACTGCGTTCAGATGTGCCAACCTCTGCCCTGGCGTTGAACGCCTACAGCGCCTTCGCCTTCGGCCTCTGGTGGCAGGAGGGTAGCCGATACATCGCGGCGTGAATGACTCGGCACGCAAGGCGGTGGTGGTGTAACGGTCAACATGGTTGCTTCCCAAGCAGTTGATCCGGGTTCGATTCCCGGCCACCGCACGAAACGTACATTTTTCTTCTAGGGCTATTCCACGTAACGTAACGCGATCCTCGAAACAGAACCGTCGTGGTACGAATAGTTTTCCTTCGCCCCACGTCTCACTCCGTGTCGCCATTGCGGTAGTCGCCGGATTTCGATTCACGGCATCGTGTGTCTCCATGTGTCGACTTGTCTCGACTTTGCTCGGCTGACGCGAGAGCTGACGCTTGGAAATGGGCATATATGTAGAGGGCAGGCGGGAGAAACGACTGCGAGAGACCAAAAACCGACAAACATACGACAGAACATTTCGTTTTATTGTGGCCACAGATTCGCGCTTTAGTGCACCGACAGGCAGGAGTGGCGTCAGCGTGCTGTACCGCATCATTATCGCTAAGCAGCGACGACACCTAAGTAAATAGGCAAAATGAAAGAACCCAAATGTAGGTAGAGCTCCAAGCTGGTCGCCCATCCAAGTACTAAACACGGCCAACCGCTATTAACTCCAATCAACAGACGAGAACCGCTGCACTCAGCGTGGTATGGCCGTTATCGACAACGCCGCGAAACGTGCAGACGTCTTGCTTCTTGTGCACATCACTTGGTATTTACCTGGCAGTGTCTCGCTGGAGGAAGCACTGTCTTTTATGAGAGAAAAATGAAATGGCACTTAGTGCTATCGAATACATGGCCTTTGTGTTCACAGCACGACGCTCTAACGTACTGAGCTGAGGAGCGATGCAATTCGGCCACGTCACCAGTCCAATACCCGGTCCACCGGCTCATCCACCTTCATTACTGCCCTGCCAGACATTTAACCACGTATCTGTTTTCGTTGACTTTTGCTTTCTTGATGCTTGGACCCAAAAAGCACAACACAAAGAAAACGTAAGCGCCGTGAGACTAGCCAAGACTCAGCAAACAAAAGTATGTTCGGCTACCAGGAATCGAATCCGGGCTGCCTGGCTGAAAGCCATGCCTCCTAACAGCTTTCCGTTCCTTCTGACGGCCAGACAATCAGACGTGCAGGGCAAGCGCCATAATCACTGCCGTCACTGATAATATCTCTTCAACCTGTTTGCGCGAAATTTACTTCCTTTCCCGCACGAAGGAAACGGGTAGGTTTGGAATATTTAAAATTCATTGTCAGATGTGGGGTTCGAACCCACGCTCCCTTTCGGGAACCAGAGCTTAAATCTGGAGCCTTAGACCGCTCGGCCAATCGGACGTGCGAGCGGAAACACACTGCTGCCATCGTTTCTATAAACATCTCCAGGGCCTGACTGCGAAATTTGCTTGTTTTTTTTTGTGTGAAGGAAATACGTTTTTTTAGAGTATTTAAAACGAGTTGTGAGATGTGAGGTAACACCCCACCCTCACTGTCGGCACCCGGAACTTAAATATGGTGCCTGGCACCGTTGTTTTCCGACGCCTTCGGCCTTAAGTGGAACGAGCAGAACTCTAACTATCAATTTTCACATTGGCGTGGAGAAAACAACGAACGACAATAAAAGTCCGTTCCCTAGCAACGGCTACGCTGTGTATTTCGCCCTCAGGGGAAGCTAATGATATGCTCCAGGCGAGGATCAAACTAACCAACTTAACATTGTGATACTTAGGCGCTTTCTACTTCTGGACTGGCACAATTATGCTCAATCGTCTCTGGATAGTCTGTACGTACGTCACATTAGATATTTCTTATATCATGCTGCTGTAAATTAAAGGGCAGTTTTCCAACGGCTGTCAGTTGTGCTTCTATTTACGCTAGCAGCACCTACACACTGCGTTCAGATGTGCCAACCTCTGCCCTGGCGTTGAACGCCTACAGCGCCTTCGCCTTCGGCCTCTGGTGGCAGGAGGGTAGCCGGTACATCGCGGCGTGAATGACTCGGCACGCAAGGCGGTGGTGGTGTAACGGTCAACATGGTTGCTTCCCAAGCAGTTGATCCGGGTTCGATTCCCGGCCACCGCACGAAACGTACATTTTTCTTCTAGGGCTATTCCACGTAACGTAACGCGATCCTCGAAACAGAACCGTCGTGGTACGAATAGTTTTCCTTCGCCCCACGTCTCACTCCGTGTCGCCATTGCGGTAGTCGCCGGATTTCGATTCACAGCATCGTGTGTCTCCATGTGTCGACTTGTCTCGACTTTGCTCGGCTGACGCGAGAGCTGACGCTTGGAAATGGGCATATATGTAGAGGGCAGGCGGGAGAAACGACTGCGAGAGACCAAAAACCGACAAACATACGACAGAACCTTTCATTTTATTGTGGCCACAGATTCGCGCTTTAGTGCACCGACAGGCAGGAGTGGCGTCAGCGTGTTGGACCGCATCATTATCGCTAAGCAGCGACGACACCTAAGTAAATAGGCAAAATGAAAGAAGCCAAATGTAGGTAGAGCTCCAAGCTGGTCGCCCATCCAAGTACTAAACACGGCCAACCGCTATTAACTCCAATCAACAGACGAGAACCGCTGCACTCAGCGTGGTATGGCTGTTATCGACAACGCCGCGAAACGTGCAGACGTCTTGCTTCTTGTGCACATCACTTGGTATTTACCTGGCAGTGTCTCGCTGGAGGAAGCACTGTCTTTTATGAGAGAAAAATGAAATGGCACTTAGTGCTATCGAATACATGGCCTTTGTGTTCACAGCACGACGCTCTAACGTACTGAGCTGAGGAGCGATGCAATTCGGCCACGTCACCAGTCCAATACCCGGTCCACCGGCTCATCCACCTTCATTACTGCCCTGCCAGACATTTAACCACGTATCTGTTTTCGTTGACTTTTGCTTTCTTGATGCTTGGACCCAAAAAGCACAACACAAAGAAAACGTAAGCGCCGTGAGACTAGCCAAGACTCAGCAAACAAAAGTATGTTCGGCTACCAGGAATCGAATCCGGGCTGCCTGGCTGAAAGCCATGCCTCCTAACAGCTTTCCGTTCCTTCTGACGGCCAGACAATCAGACGTGCAGGGCAAGCGCCATAATCACTGCCGTCACTGATAATATCTCTTCAACCTGTTTGCGCGAAATTTACTTCCTTTCCCGCACGAAGGAAACGGGTAGGTTTGGAATATTTAAAACTCATTGTCAGATGTGGGGATCGAACCCACGCTCCCTTTCGGGAACCAGAGCTTAAATCTGGTGCCTTAGACCACTCGGCCAATCTGACGTGCGAGCGGAAACACACTGCTGCCATCGTTTCTATAAACATCTCCAGGGCCTGACTGCGAAATTTGCTTGTTTTTTTTTGTGTGAAGGAAATACGTTTTTTTAGAGTATTTAAAACGAGTTGTGAGATGTGAGGTAACACCCCACCCTCACTGTCGGCACCCGGAACTTAAATATGGTGCCTGGCACCTTTGTTTTCCGACGCCTTCGGCCTTAAGTGGAACGAGCAGAACTCTAACTATCAATTTTCACATTGGCGTGGAGAAAACAACGAACGACAATAAAAGTCCGTTCCCTAGCAACGGCTACGCTGTGTATTTCGCCCTCAGGGGAAGCTAATGATATGCTCCAGGCGAGGATCAAACTAACCAACTTAACATTGTGATACTTAGGCGCTTTCTACTTCTGGACTGGCACAATTATGCTCAATCGTCTCTGGATAGTCTGTACGTACGTCACATTAGATATTTCTTATATCATGCTGCTGTAAATTAAAGGGCAGTTTTCCAACGGCTGTCAGTTGTGCTTCTATTTACGCTAGCAGCACCTACACACTGCGTTCAGATGTGCCAACCTCTGCCCTGGCGTTGAACGCCTACAGCGCCTTCGCCTTCGGCCTCTGGTGGCAGGAGGGTAACCGATACATCTCGGAGTGAATGACTCGGCACGCAAGGCGGTGGTGGTGTAACGGTCAGCATGGTTGCTTCCCAAGCAGTTGATCCGGGTTCGATTCCCGGCCACTGCACGAAACGTACATTTTTCTTCTAGGGCTATTCCACGTAACGTAACGCGATCCTCGAAACAGAACCGTCGTGGTACGAATAGTTTTCCTTCGCCCCACGTCTCACTCCGTGTCGCCATTGCGGTAGTCGCCGGATTTCGATTCACAGCATCGTGTGTCTCCATGTGTCGACTTGTCTCGACTTTGCTCGGCTGACGCGAGAGCTGACGCTTGGAAATGGGCATATATGTAGAGGGCAGGCGGGAGAAACGACTGCGAGAGACCAAAAACCGACAAACATACGACAGAACCTTTCATTTTATTGTGGCCACAGATTCGCGCTTTAGTGCACCGACAGGCAGGAGTGGCGTCAGCGTGCTGGACCGCATCATTATCGCTAAGCAGCGACGACACCTAAGTAAATAGGCAAAATGAAAGAAGCCAAATGTAGGTAGAGCTCCAAGCTGGTCGCCCATCCAAGTACTAAACACGGCCAACCGCTATTAACTCCAATCAACAGACGAGAACCGCTGCACTCAGCGTGGTATGGCCGTTATCGACAACGCCGCGAAACGTGCAGACGTCTTGCTTCTTGTGCACATCACTTGGTATTTACCTGGCAGTGTCTCGCTGGAGGAAGCACTGTCTTTTATGAGAGAAAAATGAAATGGCACTTAGTGCTATCGAATACATGGCCTTTGTGTTCACAGCACGACGCTCTAACGTACTGAGCTGAGGAGCGATGCAATTCGGCCACGTCACCAGTCCAATACCCGGTCCACCGGCTCATCCACCTTCATTACTGCCCTGCCAGACATTTAACCACGTATCTGTTTTCGTTGACTTTTGCTTTCTTGATGCTTGGACCCAAAAAGCACAACACAAAGAAAACGTAAGCGCCGTGAGACTAGCCAAGACTCAGCAAACAAAAGTATGTTCGGCTACCAGGAATCGAATCCGGGCTGCCTGGCTGAAAGCCATGCCTCCTAACAGCTTTCCGTTCCTTCTGACGGCCAGACAATCAGACGTGCAGGGCAAGCGCCATAATCACTGCCGTCACTGATAATATCTCTTCAACCTGTTTGCGCGAAATTTACTTCCTTTCCCGCACGAAGGAAACGGGTAGGTTTGGAATATTTAAAACTCATTGTCAGATGTGGGGATCGAACCCACGCTCCCTTTCGGGAACCAGAGCTTAAATCTGGTGCCTTAGACCACTCGGCCAATCTGACGTGCGAGCGGAAACACACTGCTGCCATCGTTTCTATAAACATCTCCAGGGCCTGACTGCGAAATTTGCTTGTTTTTTTTTGTGTGAAGGAAATACGTTTTTTTAGAGTATTTAAAACGAGTTGTGAGATGTGAGGTAACACCCCACCCTCACTGTCGGCACCCGGAACTTAAATATGGTGCCTGGCACCTTTGTTTTCCGACGCCTTCGGCCTTAAGTGGAACGAGCAGAACTCTAACTATCAATTTTCACATTGGCGTGGAGAAAACAACGAACGACAATAAAAGTCCGTTCCCTAGCAACGGCTACGCTGTGTATTTCGCCCTCAGGGGAAGCTAATGATATGCTCCAGGCGAGGATCAAACTAACCAACTTAACATTGTGATACTTAGGCGCTTTCTACTTCTGGACTGGCACAATTATGCTCAATCGTCTCTGGATAGTCTGTACGTACGTCACATTAGATATTTCTTATATCATGCTGCTGTAAATTAAAGGGCAGTTTTCCAACGGCTGTCAGTTGTGCTTCTATTTACGCTAGCAGCACCTACACACTGCGTTCAGATGTGCCAACCTCTGCCCTGGCGTTGAACGCCTACAGCGCCTTCGCCTTCGGCCTCTGGTGGCAGGAGGGTAACCGATACATCTCGGAGTGAATGACTCGGCACGCAAGGCGGTGGTGGTGTAACGGTCAGCATGGTTGCTTCCCAAGCAGTTGATCCGGGTTCGATTCCCGGCCACTGCACGAAACGTACATTTTTCTTCTAGGGCTATTCCACGTAACGTAACGCGATCCTCGAAACAGAACCGTCGTGGTACGAATAGTTTTCCTTCGCCCCACGTCTCACTCCGTGTCGGCATTGCGGTAGTCGCCGGATTTCGATTCACAGCATCGTGTGTCTCCATGTGTCGACTTGTCTCGACTTTGCTCGGCTGACGCGAGAGCTGACGCTTGGAAATGGGCATATATGTAGAGGGCAGGCGGGAGAAACGACTGCGAGAGACCAAAAACCGACAAACATACGACAGAACCTTTCATTTTATTGTGGCCACAGATTCGCGCTTTAGTGCACTGACAGGCAGGAGTGGCGTCAGCGTGCTGGACCGCATCATTATCGCTAAGCAGCGACGACACCTAAGTAAATAGGCAAAATGAAAGAAGCCAAATGTAGGTAGAGCTCCAAGCTGGTCGCCCATCCAAGTACTAAACACGGCCAACCGCTATTAACTCCAATCAACAGACGAGAACCGCTGCACTCAGCGTGGTATGGCCGTTATCGACAACGCCGCGAAACGTGCAGACGTCTTGCTTCTTGTGCACATCACTTGGTATTTACCTGGCAGTGTCTCGCTGGAGGAAGCACTGTCTTTTATGAGAGAAAAATGAAATGGCACTTAGTGCTATCGAATACATGGCCTTTGTGTTCACAGCACGACGCTCTAACGTACTGAGCTGAGGAGAGATGCAATACGGCCACGTCACCAGTCCAATACCCGGTCCACCGGCTCATCCACCTTCATTACTGCCCTGCCAGACATTTAACCACGTATCTGTTTTCGTTGACTTTTGCTTTCTTGATGCTTGGACCCAAAAAGCACAACACAAAGAAAACGTAAGCGCCGTGAGACTAGCCAAGACTCAGCAAACAAAAGTATGTTCGGCTACCAGGAATCGAATCCGGGCTGCCTGGCTGAAAGCCATGCCTCCTAACAGCTTTCCGTTCCTTCTGACGGCCAGACAATCAGACGTGCAGGGCAAGCGCCATAATCACTGCCGTCACTGATAATATCTCTTCAACCTGTTTGCGCGAAATTTACTTCCTTTCCCGCACGAAGGAAATGGGTAGGTTTGGAATATTTAAAATTCATTGTCAGATGTGGGGTTCGAACCCACGCTCCCTTTCGGGAACCAGAGCTTAAATCTGGCGCCTTAGACCGCTCGGCCAATCTGACGTGCGAGCGGAAACACACTGCTGCCATCGTTTCTATAAACATCTCCAGGGCCTGACTGCGAAATTTGCTTGTTTTTTTTGTGTGAAGGAAATACGTTTTTTTAGAGTATTTAAAACGAGTTGTGAGATGTGAGGTAACACCCCACCCTCACTGTCGGCACCCGGAACTTAAATATGGTGCCTGGCACCTTTGTTTTCCGACGCCTTCGGCCTTAAGTGGAACGAGCAGAACTCTAACTATCAATTTTCACATTGGCGTGGAGAAAACAACGAACGACAATAAAAGTCCGTTCCCTAGCAACGGCTACGCTGTGTATTTCGCCCTCAGGGGAAGCTAATGATATGCTCCAGGCGAGGATCAAACTAACCAACTTAACATTGTGATACTTAGGCGCTTTCTACTTCTGGACTGGCACAATTATGCTCAATCGTCTCTGGATAGTCTGTACGTACGTCACATTAGATATTTCTTATATCATGCTGCTGTAAATTAAAGGGAAGTTTTCCAACGGCTGTCAGTTGTGCTTCTATTTACGCTAGCAGCACCTACACACTGCGTTCAGATGTGCCAACCTCTGCCCTGGCGTTGAACGCCTACAGCGCCTTCGCCTTCGGTTTCTGGTGGCAGGAGGGTAACCGATACATCGCGGAGTGAATGACTCGGCACGCAAGGCGGTGGTGTTGTAACGGTCAGCATGGTTGCTTCCCAAGCAGTTGATCCGGGTTCGATTCCCGGCCACTGCACGAAACGTACATTTTTCTTCTAGGGCTATTCCACGTAACGTAACGCGATCCTCGAAACAGAACCGTCGTGGTACGAATAGTTTTCGTTCGCCCCACGTCTCACTCCGTGTCGCCATTGCGGTAGTCGCCGGATTTCGATTCACAGCATCGTGTGTCTCCATGTGTCGACTTGTCTCGACTTTGCTCGGCTGACGCGAGAGCTGACGCTTGGAAATGGGCATATATGTAGAGGGCAGGCGGGAGAAACGACTGCGAGAGACCAAAAACCGACAAACATACGACAGAACCTTTCATTTTATTGTGGCCACAGATTCGCGCTTTAGTGCACCGACAGGCAGGAGTGGCGTCAGCGTGCTGGACCGCATCATTATCGCTAAGCAGCGACGACACCTAAGTAAATAGGCAAAATGAAAGAAGCCAAATGTAGGTAGAGCTCCAAGCTGGTCGCCCATCCAAGTACTAAACACGGCCAACCGCTATTAACTCCAATCAACAGACGAGAACCGCTGCACTCAGCGTGGTATGGCCGTTATCGACAACGCCGCGAAACGTGCAGACGTCTTGCTTCTTGTGCACATCACTTGGTATTTACCTGGCAGTGTCTCGCTGGAGGAAGCACTGTCTTTTATGAGAGAAAAATGAAATGGCACTTAGTGCTATCGAATACATGGCCTTTGTGTTCACAGCACGACGCTCTAACGTACTGAGCTGAGGAGAGATGCAATACGGCCACGTCACCAGTCCAATACCCGGTCCACCGGCTCATCCACCTTCATTACTGCCCTGCCAGACATTTAACCACGTATCTGTTTTCGTTGACTTTTGCTTTCTTGATGCTTGGACCCAAAAAGCACAACACAAAGAAAACGTAAGCGCCGTGAGACTAGCCAAGACTCAGCAAACAAAAGTATGTTCGGCTACCAGGAATCGAATCCGGGCTGCCTGGCTGAAAGCCATGCCTCCTAACAACTTTCCGTTCCTTCTGACGGCCAGACAATCAGACGTGCAGGGCAAGCGCCATAATCACTGCCGTCACTGATAATATCTCTTCAACCTGTTTGCGCGAAATTTACTTCCTTTCCCGCACGAAGGAAACGGGTAGGTTTGGAATATTTAAAATTCATTGTCAGATGTGGGGTTCGAACCCACGCTCCCTTTCGGGAACCAGAGCTTAAATCTGGCGCCTTAGACCGCTTGCCAATCTGACGTGCGAGCGGAAACACACTGCTGCCATCGTTTCTATAAACATCTCCAGGGCCTGACTGCGAAATTTGCTTGTTTTTTTTGTGTGAAGGAAATACGTTTTTTTAGAGTATTTAAAACGAGTTGTGAGATGTGAGGTAACACCCCACCCTCACTGTCGGCACCCGGAACTTAAATATGGTGCCTGGCACCTTTGTTTTCCGACGCCTTCGGCCTTAAGTGGAACGAGCAGAACTCTAACTATCAATTTTCACATTGGCGTGGAGAAAACAACGAACGACAATAAAAGTCCGTTCCCTAGCAACGGCTACGCTGTGTATTTCGCCCTCAGGGGAAGCTAATGATATGCTCCAGGCGAGGATCAAACTAACCAACTTAACATTGTGATACTTAGGCGCTTTCTACTTCTGGACTGGCACAATTATGCTCAATCGTCTCTGGATAGTCTGTACGTACGTCACATTAGATATTTCTTATATCATGCTGCTGTAAATTAAAGGGAAGTTTTCCAACGGCTGTCAGTTGTGCTTCTATTTACGCTAGCAGCACCTACACACTGCGTTCAGATGTGCCAACCTCTGCCCTGGCGTTGAACGCCTACAGCGCCTTCGCCTTCGGTTTCTGGTGGCAGGAGGGTAACCGATACATCGCGGAGTGAATGACTCGGCACGCAAGGCGGTGGTGTTGTAACGGTCAGCATGGTTGCTTCCCAAGCAGTTGATCCGGGTTCGATTCCCGGCCACTGCACGAAACGTACATTTTTCTTCTAGGGCTATTCCACGTAACGTAACGCGATCCTCGAAACAGAACCGTCGTGGTACGAATAGTTTTCGTTCGCCCCACGTCTCACTCCGTGTCGCCATTGCGGTAGTCGCCGGATTTCGATTCACAGCATCGTGTGTCTCCATGTGTCGACTTGTCTCGACTTTGCTCGGCTGACGCGAGAGCTGACGCTTGGAAATGGGCATATATGTAGAGGGCAGGCGGGAGAAACGACTGCGAGAGACCAAAAACCGACAAACATACGACAGAACCTTTCATTTTATTGTGGCCACAGATTCGCGCTTTAGTGCACCGACAGGCAGGAGTGGCGTCAGCGTGCTGGACCGCATCATTATCGCTAAGCAGCGACGACACCTAAGTAAATAGGCAAAATGAAAGAAGCCAAATGTAGGTAGAGCTCCAAGCTGGTCGCCCATCCAAGTACTAAACACGGCCAACCGCTATTAACTCCAATCAACAGACGAGAACCGCTGCACTCAGCGTCGTATGGCCGTTATCGACAACGCCGCGAAACGTGCAGACGTCTTGCTTCTTGTGCACATCACTTGGTATTTACCTGGCAGTGTCTCGCTGGAGGAAGCACTGTCTTTTATGAGAGAAAAATGAAATGGCACTTAGTGCTATCGAATACATGGCCTTTGTGTTCACAGCACGACGCTCTAACGTACTGAGCTGAGGAGAGATGCAATACGGCCACGTCACCAGTCCAATACCCGGTCCACCGGCTCATCCACCTTCATTACTGCCCTGCCAGACATTTAACCACGTATCTGTTTTCGTTGACTTTTGCTTTCTTGATGCTTGGACCCAAAAAGCACAACACAAAGAAAACGTAAGCGCCGTGAGACTAGCCAAGACTCAGCAAACAAAAGTATGTTCGGCTACCAGGAATCGAATCCGGGCTGCCTGGCTGAAAGCCATGCCTCCTAACAACTTTCCGTTCCTTCTGACGGCCAGACAATCAGACGTGCAGGGCAAGCGCCATAATCACTGCCGTCACTGATAATATCTCTTCAACCTGTTTGCGCGAAATTTACTTCCTTTCCCGCACGAAGGAAACGGGTAGGTTTGGAATATTTAAAATTCATTGTCAGATGTGGGGTTCGAACCCACGCTCCCTTTCGGGAACCAGAGCTTAAATCTGGCGCCTTAGACCGCTTGCCAATCTGACGTGCGAGCGGAAACACACTGCTGCCATCGTTTCTATAAACATCTCCAGGGCCTGACTGCGAAATTTGCTTGTTTTTTTTGTGTGAAGGAAATACGTTTTTTTAGAGTATTTAAAACGAGTTGTGAGATGTGAGGTAACACCCCACCCTCACTGTCGGCACCCGGAACTTAAATATGGTGCCTGGCACCGTTGTTTTCCGACGCCTTCGGCCTTAAGTGGAACGAGCAGAACTCTAACTATCAATTTTCACATTGGCGTGGAGAAAACAACGAACGACAATAAAAGTCCGTTCCCTAGCAACGGCTACGCTGTGTATTTCGCCCTCAGGGGAAGCTAATGATATGCTCCAGGCGAGGATCAAACTAACCAACTTAACATTGTGATACTTAGGCGCTTTCTACTTCTGGACTGGCACAATTATGCTCAATCGTCTCTGGATAGTCTGTACGTACGTCACATTAGATATTTCTTATATCATGCTGCTGTAAATTAAAGGGCAGTTTTCCAACGGCTGTCAGTTGTGCTTCTATTTACGCTAGCAGCACCTACACACTGCGTTCAGATGTGCCAACCTCTGCCCTGGCGTTGAACGCCTACAGCGCCTTCGCCTTCGGCCTCTGGTGGCAGGAGGGTAGCCGATACATCGCGGCGTGAATGACTCGGCACGCAAGGCGGTGGTGGTGTAACGGTCAGCATGGTTGCTTCCCAAACAGTTGATCCGGGTTCGACTCCCGGCCACCGCACGAAACGTACATTTTTCTTCTAGGGCTATTCCACGTAACGTAACGCGATCCTCGAAACAGAACCGTCGTGGTACGAATAGTTTTCGTTCGCCCCACGTCTCACTCCGTGTCGCCATTGCGGTAGTCGCCGGATTTCGATTCACAGCATCGTGTGTCTCCATGTGTCGACTTGTCTCGACTTTGCTCGGCTGACGCGAGAGCTGACGCTTGGAAATGGGCATATATGTAGAGGGCAGGCGGGAGAAACGACTGCGAGAGACCAAAAACCGACAAACATACGACAGAACCTTTCATTTTATTGTGGCCACAGATTCGCGCTTTAGTGCACCGACAGGCAGGAGTGGCGACAGCGTGCTGGACCGCATCATTATCGCTAAGCAGCGACGACACCTATGTAAATAGGCAAAATGAAAGAAGCCAAATGTAGGTAGAGCTCCAAGCTGGTCGCCCATCCAAGTACTAAACACGGCCAACCGCTATTAACTCCAATCAACAGACGAGAACCGCTGCACTCAGCGTCGTATGGCCGTTATCGACAACGCCGCGAAACGTGCAGACGTCTTGCTTCTTGTGCACATCACTTGGTATTTACCTGGCAGTGTCTCGCTGGAGGAAGCACTGTCTTTTATGAGAGAAAAATGAAATGGCACTTAGTGCTGTCGAATACATGGCCTTTGTGTTCACAGAACGACGCTCTAACGTACTGAGCTGAGGAGCGATGCAATTCGGCCACGTCACCAGTCCAATACCCGGTCCACCGGCTCATCCACCTTCATTACTGCCCTGCCAGACATTTAACCACGTATCTGTTTTCGTTGACTTTTGCTTTCTTGATGCTTGGACCCAAAAAGCACAACACAAAGAAAACGTAAGCGCCGTGAGACTAGCCAAGACTCAGCAAACAAAAGTATGTTCGGCTACCAGGAATCGAATCCGGGCTGCCTGGCTGAAAGCCATGCCTCCTAACAGCTTTCCGTTCCTTCTGACGGCCAGACAATCAGACGTGCAGGGCAAGCGCCATAATCACTGCCGTCACTGATAATATCTCTTCAACCTGTTTGCGCGAAATTTACTTCCTTTCCCGCACGAAGGAAACGGGTAGGTTTGGAATATTTAAAATTCATTGTCAGATGTGGGGTTCGAACCCACGCTCCCTTTCGGGAAACAGAGCTTAAATCTGGCGCCTTAGACCGCTCGGCCAATCTGACGTGCGAGCGGAAACACACTGCTGCCATCGTTTCTATAAACATCTCCAGGGCCTGACTGCGAAATTTGCTTGTTTTTTTGTGTGAAGGAAATACGTTTTTTTAGAGTATTTAAAACGAGTTGTGAGATGTGAGGTAACACCCCACCCTCACTGTCGGCACCCGGAACTTAAATATGGTGCCTGGCACCGTTGTTTTCCGACGCCTTCGGCCTTAAGTGGAACGAGCAGAACTCTAACTATCAATTTTCACATTGGCGTGGAGAAAACAACGAACGACAATAAAAGTCCGTTCCCTAGCAACGGCTACGCTGTGTATTTCGCCCTCAGGGGAAGCTAATGATATTCTCCAGGCGAGGATCAAACTAACCAACTTAACATTGTGATACTTAGGCGCTTTCTACTTCTGGACTGGCACAATTATGCTCAATCGTCTCTGGATAGTCTGTACGTACGTCACATTAGATATTTCTTATATCATGCTGCTGTAAATTAAAGGGCAGTTTTCCAACGGCTGTCAGTTGTGCTTCTATTTACGCTAGCAGCACCTACACACTGCGTTCAGATGTGCCAACCTCTGCCCTGGCGTTGAACGCCTACAGCGCCTTCGCCTTCGGCCTCTGGTGGCAGGAGGGTAGCCGATACATCGCGGCGTGAATGACTCGGCACGCAAGGCGGTGGTGGTGTAACGGTCAGCATGGTTGCTTCCCAAGCAGTTGATCCGGGTTTGATTCCCGGCCACCGCACGAAACGTACATTTTTCTTCTAGGGCTATTCCACGTAACGTAACGCGATCCTCGAAACAGAACCGTCGTGGTACGAATAGTTTTCGTTCGCCCCACGTCTCACTCCGTGTCGCCATTGCGGTAGTCGCCGGATTTCGATTCACAGCATCGTGTGTCTCCATGTGTCGACTTGTCTCGACTTTGCTCGGCTGACGCGAGAGCTGACGCTTGGAAATGGGCATATATGTAGAGGGCAGGCGGGAGAAAGACTGCGAGAGACCAAAAACCGACAAACATACGACAGAACCTTTCATTTTATTGTGGCCACAGATTCGCGCTTTAGTGCACCGACAGGCAGGAGTGGCGTCAGCGTGCTGGACCGCATCATTATCGCTAAGCAGCGACGACACCTAAGTAAATAGGCAAAATGAAAGAAGCCAAATGTAGGTAGAGCTCCAAGCTGGTCGCCCATCCAAGTACTAAACACGGCCAACCGCTATTAACTCCAATCAACAGACGAGAACCGCTGCACTCAGCGTGGTATGGCCGTTATCGACAACGCCGCGAAACGTGCAGACGTCTTGCTTCTTGTGCACATCACTTGGTATTTACCTGGCAGTGTCTCGCTGGAGGAAGCACTGTCTTTTATGAGAGAAAAATGAAATGGCACTTAGTGCTGTCGAATACATGGCCTTTGTGTTCACAGCACGACGCTCTAACGTACTGAGCTGAGGAGCGATGCAATTCGGCCACGTCACCAGTCCAATACCCGGTCCACCGGCTCATCCACCTTCATTACTGCCCTGCCAGACATTTAACCACGTATCTGTTTTCGTTGACTTTTGCTTTCTTGATGCTTGGACCCAAAAAGCACAACACAAAGAAAACGTAAGCGCCGTGAGACTAGCCAAGACTCAGCAAACAAAAGTATGTTCGGCTACCAGGAATAGAATCCGGGCTGCCTGGCTGAAAGCCATGCCTCCTAACAGCTTTCCGTTCCTTCTGACGGCCAGACAATCAGACGTGCAGGGCAAGCGCCATAATCACTGCCGTCACTGATAATATCTCTTCAACCTGTTTGCGCGAAATTTACTTCCTTTCCCGCACGAAGGAAACGGGTAGGTTTGGAATATTTAAAATTCATTGTCAGATGTGGGGTTCGAACCCACGCTCCCTTTCGGGAACCAGAGCTTAAATCTGGCGCCTTAGACCGCTCGGCCAATCTGACGTGCGAGCGGAAACACACTGCTGCCATCGTTTCTATAAACATCTCCAGGGCCTGACTGCGAAATTTGCTTGTTTTTTTTGTGTGAAGGAAATACGTTTTTTTAGAGTATTTAAAACGAGTTGTGAGATGTGAGGTAACACCCCACCCTCACTGTCGGCACCCGGAACTTAAATATGGTGCCTGGCACCGTTGTTTTCCGACGCCTTCGGCCTTAAGTGGAACGAGCAGAACTCTAACTATCAATTTTCACATTGGCGTGGAGAAAACAACGAACGACAATAAAAGTCCGTTCCCTAGCAACGGCTACGCTGTGTATTTCGCCCTCAGGGGAAGCTAATGATATTCTCCAGGCGAGGATCAAACTAACCAACTTAACATTGTGATACTTAGGCGCTTTCTACTTCTGGACTGGCACAATTATGCTCAATCGTCTCTGGATAGTCTGTACGTACGTCACATTAGATATTTCTTATATCATGCTGCTGTAAATTAAAGGGCAGTTTTCCAACGGCTGTCAGTTGTGCTTCTATTTACGCTAGCAGCACCTACACACTGCGTTCAGATGTGCCAACCTCTGCCCTGGCGTTGAACGCCTACAGCGCCTTCGCCTTCGGCCTCTGGTGGCAGGAGGGTAGCCGATACATCGCGGCGTGAATGACTCGGCACGCAAGGCGGTGGTGGTGTAACGGTCAGCATGGTTGCTTCCCAAGCAGTTGATCCGGGTTCGATTCCCGGCCACCGCACGAAATGTACATTTTTCTTCTAGGGCTATTCCACGTAACGTAACGCGATCCTCGAAACAGAACCGTCGTGGTACGAATAGTTTTCGTTCGCCCCACGTCTCACTCCGTGTCGCCATTGCGGTAGTCGCCGGATTTCGATTCACAGCATCGTGTGTCTCCATGTGTCGACTTGTCTCGACTTTGCTCGGCTGACGCGAGAGCTGACGCTTGGAAATGGGCATATATGTAGAGGGCAGGCGGGAGAAACGACTGCGAGAGACCAAAAACCGACAAACATACGACAGAACCTTTCATTTTATTGTGGCCACAGATTCGCGCTTTAGTGCACCGACAGGCAGGAGTGGCGTCAGCGTGCTGGACCGCATCATTATCGCTAAGCAGCGACGACACCTAAGTAAATAGGCAAAATGAAAGAAGCCAAATGTAGGTAGAGCTCCAAGCTGGTCGCCCATCCAAGTACTAAACACGGCCAACCGCTATTAACTCCAATCAACAGACGAGAACCGCTGCACTCAGCGTGGTATGGCCGTTATCGACAACGCCGCGAAACGTGCAGACGTCTTGCTTCTTGTGCACATCACTTGGTATTTACCTGGCAGTGTCTCGCTGGAGGAAGCACTGTCTTTTATGAGAGAAAAATGAAATGGCACTTAGTGCTATCGAATACATGGCCTTTGTGTTCACAGCACGACGCTCTAACGTACTGAACTGAGGAGCGATGCAATTCGGCCACGTCACCAGTCCAATACCCGGTCCACCGGCTCATCCACCTTCATTACTGCCCTGCCAGACATTTAACCACGTATCTGTTTTCGTTGACTTTTGCTTTCTTGATGCTTGGACCCAAAAAGCACAACACAAAGAAAACGTAAGCGCCGTGAGACTAGCCAAGACTCAGCAAACAAAAGTATGTTCGGCTACCAGGAATCGAATCCGGGCTGCCTGGCTGAAAGCCATGCCTCCTAACAGCTTTCCGTTCCTTCTGACGGCCAGACAATCAGACGTGCAGGGCAAGCGCCATAATCACTGCCGTCACTGATAATATCTCTTCAACCTGTTTGCGCGAAATTTACTTCCTTTCCCGCACGAAGGAAACGGGTAGGTTTGGAATATTTAAAATTCATTGTCAGATGTGGGGTTCGAACCCACGCTCCCTTTCGGGAACCAGAGCTTAAATCTGGCGCCTTAGACCGCTCGGCCAATCTGACGTGCGAGCGGAAACACACTGCTGCCATCGTTTCTATAAACATCTCCAGGGCCTGACTGCGAAATTTGCTTGTTTTTTTTGTGTGAAGGAAATACGTTTTTTTAGAGTATTTAAAACGAGTTGTGAGATGTGAGGTAACACCCCACCCTCACTGTCGGCACCCGGAACTTAAATATGGTGCCTGGCACCGTTGTTTTCCGACGCCTTCGGCCTTAAGTGGAACGAGCAGAACTCTAACTATCAATTTTCACATTGGCGTGGAGAAAACAACGAACGACAATAAAAGTCCGTTCCCTAGCAACGGCTACGCTGTGTATTTCGCCCTCAGGGGAAGCTAATGATATGCTCCAGGCGAGGATCAAACTAACCAACTTAACATTGTGATACTTAGGCGCTTTCTACTTCTGGACTGGCACAATTATGCTCAATCGTCTCTGGATCGTCTGTACGTACGTCACATTAGATATTTCTTATATCATGCTGCTGTAAATTAAAGGGCAGTTTTCCAACGGCTGTCAGTTGTGCTTCTATTTACGCTAGCAGCACCTACACACTGCGTTCAGATGTGCCAACCTCTGCCCTGGCGTTGAACGCCTACAGCGCCTTCGCCTTCGGCCTCTGGTGGCAGGAGGGTAGCCGATACATCGCGGCGTGAATGACTCAGCACGCAATGCGGTGGTGGTGTAACGGTCAGCATGGTTGCTTCCCAAGCAGTTGATCCGGGTTCGATTCCCAGCCACTGCACGAAACGTACATTTTTCTTCTAGGGCTATTCCACGTAACGTAACGCGATCCTCGAAACAGAACCGTCGTGGTACGAATAGTTTTCCTTCGCCCCACATCTCACTCCGTGTCGCCATTGCGGTAGTCGCCGGATTTCGATTCACAGCATCGTGTGTCTCCATGTGTCGACTTGTCTCGACTTTGCTCGGCTGACGCGAGAGCTGACGCTTGGAAATGGGCATATATGTAGAGGGCAGGCGGGAGAAACGACTGCGAGAGACCAAAAACCGACAAACATACGACAGAACCTTTCATTTTATTGTGGCCACAGATTCGCGCTTTAGTGCACCGACAGGCAGGAGTGGCGTCAGCGTGCTGGACCGCATCATTATCGCTAAGCAGCGACGACACCTAAGTAAATAGGCAAAATGAAAGAAGCCAAATGTAGGTAGAGCTCCAAGCTGGTCGGCCATCCAAGTACTAAACACGGCCAACCGCTATTAACTCCAATCAACAGACGAGAACCGCTGCACTCAGCGTGGTATGGCCGTTATCGACAACGCCGCGAAACGTGCAGACGTCTTGCTTCTTGTGCACATCACTTGGTATTTACCTGGCAGTGTCTCGCTGGAGGAAGCACTGTCTTTTATGAGAGAAAAATGAAATGGCACTTAGTGCTATCGAATACATGGCCTTTGTGTTCACAGCACGACGCTCTAACGTACTGAGCTGAGGAGCGATGCAGTTCGGCCACGTCACCAGTCCAATACCCGGTCCACCGGCTCATCCACCTTCATTACTGCCCTGCCAGACATTTAACCACGTATCTGTTTTCGTTGACTTTTGCTTTCTTGATGCTTGGACCCAAAAAGCACAACACAAAGAAAACGTAAGCGCCGTGAGACTAGCCAAGACTCAGCAAACAAAAGTATGTTCGGCTACCAGGAATCGAATCCGGGCTGCCTGGCTGAAAGCCCTGCCTCCTAACAGCTTTCCGTTCCTTCTGACGGCCAGACAATCAGACGTGCAGGGCAAGCGCCATAATCACTGCCGTCACTGATAATATCTCTTCAACCTGTTTGCGCGAAATTTACTTCCTTTCCCGCACGAAGGAAACGGGTAGGTTTGGAATATTTAAAATTCATTGTCAGATGTGGGGTTCGAACCCACGCTCCCTTTCGGGAACCAGAGCTTAAATCTGGCGCCCTAGACCGCTCGGCCAATCTGACGTGCGAGCGGAAACACACTGCTGCCATCGTTTCTATAAACATCTCCAGGGCCTGACTGCGAAATTTGCTTGTTTTTTTTGTGTGAAGGAAATACGTTTTTTTAGAGTATTTAAAACGAGTTGTGAGATGTGAGGTAACACCCCACCCTCACTGTCGGCACCCGGAACTTAAATATGGTGCCTGGCACCGTTGTTTTCCGACGCCTTCGGCCTTAAGTGGAACGAGCAGAACTCTAACTATCAATTTTCACATTGGCGTGGAGAAAACAACGAACGACAATAAAAGTCCGTTCCCTAGCAACGGCTACGCTGTGTATTTCGCCCTCAGGGGAAGCTAATGATATGCTCCAGGCGAGGATCAAACTAACCAACTTAACATTGTGATACTTAGGCGCTTTCTACTTCTGGACTGGCACAATTATGCTCAATCGTCTCTGGATCGTCTGTACGTATGTCACATTAGATATTTCTTATATCATGCTGCTGCAAATTAAAGGGCAGTTTTCCAACGGCTGTCAGTTGTGCTTCTATTTACGCTAGCAGCACCTACACACTGCGTTCAGATGTGCCAACCTCTGCCCTGGCGTTGAACGCCTACAGCGCCTTCGCCTTCGGCCTCTGGTGGCAGGAGGGTAGCCGATACATCGCGGCGTGAATGACTCGGCACGCAAGGCGGTGGTGGTGTAACGGTCAGCATGGTTGCTTCCCAAGCAGTTGATCTGGGTTCGATTCCCGGCCACCGCACGAAACGTACATTTTTCTTCTAGGGCTATTCCACGTAACGTAACGCGATCCTCGAAACAGAACCGTCGTGGTACGAATAGTTTTCCTTCGCCCCACGTCCCACTCCGTGTCGCCATTGCGGTAGTCGCCGGATTTCGATTCACAGCATCGTGTGTCTCCATGTGTCGACTTGTCTCGACTTTGCTCGGCTGACGCGAGAGCTGACGCTTGGAAATGGGCATATATGTAGAGGGCAGGCGGGAGAAACAACTGCGAGAGACCAAAAACCGACAAACATACGACAGAACCTTTCATTTTATTGTGGCCACAGATTCGCGCTTTAGTGCACCGACAGGCAGGAGTGGCGTCAGCGTGCTGGACCGCATCATTATCGCTAAGCAGCGACGACACCTAAGTAAATAGGCAAAGTGAAAGAAGCCAAATGTAGGTAGAGCTCCAAGCTGGTCGCCCATCCAAGTACTAAACACGGCCAACCGCTATTAACTCCAATCAACAGACGAGAACCGCTGCACTCAGCGTGGTATGGCCGTTATCGACAACGCCGCGAAACGTGCAGACGTCTTGCTTCTCGTGCACATCACTTGGTATTTACCTGGCAGTGTCTCGCTGGAGGAAGCACTGTCTTTTATGAGAGAAAAATGAAATGGCACTTAGTGCTATCGAATACATGGCCTTTGTGTTCACAGCACGACGCTCTAACGTACTGAGCTGAGGAGCGATGCAATTCGGCCACGTCACCAGTCCAATACCCGGTCCACCGGCTCATCCACCTTCATTACTGCCCTGCCAGACATTTAACCACGTATCTGTTTTCGTTGACTTTTGCTTTCTTGATGCTTGGACCCAAAAAGCACAACACAAAGAAAACGTAAGCGCCGTGAGACTAGCCAAGACTCAGCAAACAAAAGTATGTTCGGCTACCAGGAATCGAATCCGGGCTGCCTGGCTGAAAGCCCTGCCTCCTAACAGCTTTCCGTTCCTTCTGACGGCCAGACAATCAGACGTGCAGGGCAAGCGCCATAATCACTGCCGTCACTGATAATATCTCTTCAACCTGTTTGCGCGAAATTTACTTCCTTTCCCGCACGAAGGAAACGGGTAGGTTTGGAATATTTAAAATTCATTGTCAGATGTGGGGTTCGAACCCACGCTCCCTTTCGGGAACCAGAGCTTAAATCTGGCGCCCTAGACCGCACGGCCAATCTGACGTGCGAGCGGAAACACACTGCTGCCATCGTTTCTATAAACATCTCCAGGGCCTGACTGCGAAATTTGCTTGTTTTTTTTTGTGTGAAGGAAATACGTTTTTTTAGAGTATTTAAAACGAGTTGTGAGATGTGAGGTAACACCCCACCCTCACTGTCGGCACCCGGAACTTAAATATGGTGCCTGGCACCGTTGTTTTCCGACGCCTTCGGCCTTAAGTGGAACGAGCAGAACTCTAACTATCAATTTTCACATTGGCGTGGAGAAAACAACGAACGACAATAAAAGTCCGTTCCCTAGCAACGGCTACGCTGTGTATTTCGCCCTCAGGGGAAGCTAATGATATGCTCCAGGCGAGGATCAAAGTAACCAACTTAACATTGTGATACTTAGGCGCTTTCTACTTCTGGACTGGCACAATTATGCTCAATCGTCTCTGGATCGTCTGTACGTATGTCACATTAGATATTTCTTATATCATGCTGCTGCAAATTAAAGGGCAGTTTTCCAACGGCTGTCAGTTGTGCTTCTATTTACGCTAGCAGCACCTACACACTGCGTTCAGATGTGCCAACCTCTGCCCTGGCGTTGAACGCCTACAGCGCCTTCGCCTTCGGCCTCTGGTGGCAGGAGGGTAGCCGATACATCGCGGCGTGAATGACTCGGCACGCAAGGCGGTGGTGGTGTAACGGTCAGCATGGTTGCTTCCCAAGCAGTTGATCTGGGTTCGATTCCCGGCCACCGCACGAAACGTACATTTTTCTTCTAGGGCTATTCCACGTAACGTAACGCGATCCTCGAAACAGAACCGTCGTGGTACGAATAGTTTTCCTTCGCCCCACGTCCCACTCCGTGTCGCCATTGCGGTAGTCGCCGGATTTCGATTCACAGCATCGTGTGTCTCCATGTGTCGACTTGTCTCGACTTTGCTCGGCTGACGCGAGAGCTGACGCTTGGAAATGGGCATATATGTAGAGGGCAGGCGGGAGAAACAACTGCGAGAGACCAAAAACCGACAAACATACGACAGAACCTTTCATTTTATTGTGGCCACAGATTCGCGCTTTAGTGCACCGACAGGCAGGAGTGGCGTCAGCGTGCTGGACCGCATCATTATCGCTAAGCAGCGACGACACCTAAGTAAATAGGCAAAGTGAAAGAAGCCAAATGTAGGTAGAGCTCCAAGCTGGTCGCCCATCCAAGTACTAAACACGGCCAACCGCTATTAACTCCAATCAACAGACGAGAACCGCTGCACTCAGCGTGGTATGGCCGTTATCGACAACGCCGCGAAACGTGCAGACGTCTTGCTTCTCGTGCACATCACTTGGTATTTACCTGGCAGTGTCTCGCTGGAGGAAGCACTGTCTTTTATGAGAGAAAAATGAAATGGCACTTAGTGCTATCGAATACATGGCCTTTGTGTTCACAGCACGACGCTCTAACGTACTGAGCTGAGGAGCGATGCAATTCGGCCACGTCACCAGTCCAATACCCGGTCCACCGGCTCATCCACCTTCATTACTGCCCTGCCAGACATTTAACCACGTATCTGTTTTCGTTGACTTTTGCTTTCTTGATGCTTGGACCCAAAAAGCACAACACAAAGAAAACGTAAGCGCCGTGAGACTAGCCAAGACTCAGCAAACAAAAGTATGTTCGGCTACCAGGAATCGAATCCGGGCTGCCTGGCTGAAAGCCATGCCTCCTAACAGCTTTCCGTTCCTTCTGACGGCCAGACAATCAGACGTGCAGGGCAAGCGCCATAATCACTGCCGTCACTGATAATATCTCTTCAACCTGTTTGCGCGAAATTTACTTCCTTTCCCGCACGAAGGAAACGGGTAGGTTTGGAATATTTAAAATTCATTGTCAGATGTGGGGTTCGAACCCACGCTCCCTTTCGGGAACCAGAGCTTAAATCTGGCGCCTTAGACCGCTCGGCCAATCTGACGTGTGAGCGGAAACACACTGCTGCCATCGTTTCTATAAACATCTCCAGGGCCTGATTGCGAAATTTGCTTGTTTTTTTTGTGTGAAGGAAATACGTTTTTTTAGAGTATTTAAAACGAGTTGTGAGATGTGAGGTAACACCCCACCCTCACTGTCGGCACCCGGAACTTAAATATGGTGCCTGGCACCGTTGTTTTCCGACGCCTTCGGCCTTAAGTGGAACGAGCAGAACTCTAACTATCAATTTTCACATTGGCGTGGAGAAAACAACGAACGACAATAAAAGTCCGTTCCCTAGCAACGGCTACGCTGTGTATTTCGCCCTCAGGGGAAGCTAATGATATGCTCCAGGCGAGGATCAAACTAACCAACTTAACATTGTGATACTTAGGCGCTTTCTACTTCTGGACTGGCACAATTATGCTCAATCGTCTCTGGATCGTCTGTACGTATGTCACATTAGATATTTCTTATATCATGCTGCTGCAAATTAAAGGGCAGTTTTCCAACGGCTGTCAGTTGTGCTTCTATTTACGCTAGCAGCACCTACACACTGCGTTCAGATGTGCCAACCTCTGCCCTGGCGTTGAACGCCTACAGCGCCTTCGCCTTCGGCCTCTGGTGGCAGGAGGGTAGCCGATACATCGCGGCGTGAATAACTCGGCACGCAAGGCGGTGGTGGTGTAACGGTCAGCATGGTTGCTTCCCAAGCAGTTGATCTGGGTTCGATTCCCGGCCACCGCACGAAACGTACATTTTTCTTCTAGGGCTATTCCACGTAACGTAACGCGATCCTCGAAACAGAACCGTCGTGGTACGAATAGTTTTCCTTCGCCCCACGTCCCACTCCGTGTCGCCATTGCGGTAGTCGCCGGATTTCGATTCACAGCATCGTGTGTCTCCATGTGTCGACTTGTCTCGACTTTGCTCGGCTGACGCGAGAGCTGACGCTTGGAAATGGGCATATATGTAGAGGGCAGGCGGGAGAAACGACTGCGAGAGACCAAAAACCGACAAACATACGACAGAACCTTTCATTTTATTGTGGCCACAGATTCGCGCTTTAGTGCACCGACAGGCAGGAGTGGCGTCAGCGTGCTGGACCGCATCATTATCGCTAAGCAGCGACGACACCTAAGTAAATAGGCAAAGTGAAAGAAGCCAAATGTAGGTAGAGCTCCAAGCTGGTCGCCCATCCAAGTACTAAACACGGCCAACCGCTATTAACTCCAATCAACAGACGAGAACCGCTGCACTCAGCGTGGTATGGCCGTTATCGACAACGCCGCGAAACGTGCAGACGTCTTGCTTCTTGTGCACATCACTTGGTATTTACCTGGCAGTGTCTCGCTGGAGGAAGCACTGTCTTTTATGAGAGAAAAATGAAATGGCACTTAGTGCTATCGAATACATGGCCTTTGTGTTCACAGCACGACGCTCTAACGTACTGAGCTGAGGAGCGATGCAATTCGGCCACGTCACCAGTCCAATACCCGGTCCACCGGCTCATCCACCTTCATTACTGCCCTGCCAGACATTTAACCACGTATCTGTTTTCGTTGACTTTTGCTTTCTTGATGCTTGGACCCAAAAAGCACAACACAAAGAAAACGTAAGCGCCGTGAGACTAGCCAAGACTCAGCAAACAAAAGTATGTTCGGCTACCAGGAATCGAATCCGGGCTGCCTGGCTGAAAGCCATGCCTCCTAACAGCTTTCTGTTCCTTCTGACGGACAGACAATCAGACGTGCAGGGCAAGCGCCATAATCACTGCCGTCACTGATAATATCTCTTCAACCTGTTTGCGCGAAATTTACTTCCTTTCCCGCACGAAGGAAACGGGTAGGTTTGGAATATTTAAAATTCATTGTCAGATGTGGGGTTCGAACCCACGCTCCCTTTCGGGAACCAGAGCTTAAATCTGGCGCCTTAGACCGCTTGCCAATCTGACGTGCGAGCGGAAACACACTGCTGCCATCGTTTCTATAAACTTCTCCAGGGCCTGACTGCGAAATTTGCTTGTTTTTTTTTGTGTGAAGGAAATACGTTTTTTTAGAGTATTTAAAACGAGTTGTGAGATGTGAGGTAACACCCCACCCTCACTGTCGGCACCCGGAACTTAAATATGGTGCCTGGCACCGTTGTTTTCCGACGCCTTCGGCCTTAAGTGGAACGAGCAGAACTCTAACTATCAATTTTCACATTGGCGTGGAGAAAACAACGAACGACAATAAAAGTCCGTTCCCTAGCAACGGCTACGCTGTGTATTTCGCCCTCAGGGGAAGCTAATGATATGCTCCAGGCGAGGATCAAACTAACCAACTTAACATTGTGATACTTAGGCGCTTTCTACTTCTGGACTGGCACAATTATGCTCAATCGTCTCTGGATAGTCTGTACGTACGTCACATTAGATATTTCTTATATCATGCTGCTGTAAATTAAAGGGCAGTTTTCCAACGGCTGTCAGTTGTGCTTCTATTTACGCTAGCAGCACCTACACACTGCGTTCAGATGTGCCAACCTCTGCCCTGGCGTTGAACGCCTACAGCGCCTTCGCCTTCAGCCTCTGGTGGCAGGAGGGTAGCCGATACATCGCGGCGTGAATGACTCGGCACGCAAGGCGGTGGTGGTGTAACGGTCAGCATGGTTGCTTCCCAAGCAGTTGATCTGGGTTCGATTCCCGGCCACCGCACGAAACGTACATTTTTCTTCTAGGGCTATTCCACGTAACGTAACGCGATCCTCGAAACAGAACCGTCGTGGTACGAATAGTTTTCCTTCGCCCCACGTCCCACTCCGTGTCGCCATTGCGGTAGTCGCCGGATTTCGATTCACAGCATCGTGTGTCTCCATGTGTCGACTTGTCTCGACTTTGCTCGGCTGACGCGAGAGCTGACGCTTGGAAATGGGCATATATGTAGAGGGCAGGCGGGAGAAACAACTGCGAGAGACCAAAAACCGACAAACATACGACAGAACCTTTCATTTTATTGTGGCCACAGATTCGCGCTTTAGTGCACCGACAGGCAGGAGTGGCGTCAGCGTGCTGGACCGCATCATTATCGCTAAGCAGCGACGACACCTAAGTAAATAGGCAAAGTGAAAGAAGCCAAATGTAGGTAGAGCTCCAAGCTGGTCGCCCATCCAAGTACTAAACACGGCCAACCGCTATTAACTCCAATCAACAGACGAGAACCGCTGCACTCAGCGTGGTATGGCCGTTATCGACAACGCCGCGAAACGTGCAGACGTCTTGCTTCTCGTGCACATCACTTGGTATTTACCTGGCAGTGTCTCGCTGGAGGAAGCACTGTCTTTTATGAGAGAAAAATGAAATGGCACTTAGTGCTATCGAATACATGGCCTTTGTGTTCACAGCACGACGCTCTAACGTACTGAGCTGAGGAGCGATGCAATTCGGCCACGTCACCAGTCCAATACCCGGTCCACCGGCTCATCCACCTTCATTACTGCCCTGCCAGACATTTAACCACGTATCTGTTTTCGTTGACTTTTGCTTTCTTGATGCTTGGACCCAAAAAGCACAACACAAAGAAAACGTAAGCGCCGTGAGACTAGCCAAGACTCAGCAAACAAAAGTATGTTCGGCTACCAGGAATCGAATCCGGGCTGCCTGGCTGAAAGCCATGCCTCCTAACAGCTTTCCGTTCCTTCTGACGGCCAGACAATCAGACGTGCAGGGCAAGCGCCATAATCACTGCCGTCACTGATAATATCTCTTCAACCTGTTTGCGCGAAATTTACTTCCTTTCCCGCACGAAGGAAACGGGTAGGTTTGGAATATTTAAAATTCATTGTCAGATGTGGGGTTCGAACCCACGCTCCCTTTCGGGAACCAGAGCTTAAATCTGGCGCCTTAGACCGCTCGGCCAATCTGACGTGTGAGCGGAAACACACTGCTGCCATCGTTTCTATAAACATCTCCAGGGCCTGATTGCGAAATTTGCTTGTTTTTTTTGTGTGAAGGAAATACGTTTTTTTAGAGTATTTAAAACGAGTTGTGAGATGTGAGGTAACACCCCACCCTCACTGTCGGCACCCGGAACTTAAATATGGTGCCTGGCACCGTTGTTTTCCGACGCCTTCGGCCTTAAGTGGAACGAGCAGAACTCTAACTATCAATTTTCACATTGGCGTGGAGAAAACAACGAACGACAATAAAAGTCCGTTCCCTAGCAACGGCTACGCTGTGTATTTCGCCCTCAGGGGAAGCTAATGATATGCTCCAGGCGAGGATCAAACTAACCAACTTAACATTGTGATACTTAGGCGCTTTCTACTTCTGGACTGGCACAATTATGCTCAATCGTCTCTGGATCGTCTGTACGTATGTCACATTAGATATTTCTTATATCATGCTGCTGCAAATTAAAGGGCAGTTTTCCAACGGCTGTCAGTTGTGCTTCTATTTACGCTAGCAGCACCTACACACTGCGTTCAGATGTGCCAACCTCTGCCCTGGCGTTGAACGCCTACAGCGCCTTCGCCTTCGGCCTCTGGTGGCAGGAGGGTAGCCGATACATCGCGGCGTGAATAACTCGGCACGCAAGGCGGTGGTGGTGTAACGGTCAGCATGGTTGCTTCCCAAGCAGTTGATCTGGGTTCGATTCCCGGCCACCGCACGAAACGTACATTTTTCTTCTAGGGCTATTCCACGTAACGTAACGCGATCCTCGAAACAGAACCGTCGTGGTACGAATAGTTTTCCTTCGCCCCACGTCCCACTCCGTGTCGCCATTGCGGTAGTCGCCGGATTTCGATTCACAGCATCGTGTGTCTCCATGTGTCGACTTGTCTCGACTTTGCTCGGCTGACGCGAGAGCTGACGCTTGGAAATGGGCATATATGTAGAGGGCAGGCGGGAGAAACGACTGCGAGAGACCAAAAACCGACAAACATACGACAGAACCTTTCATTTTATTGTGGCCACAGATTCGCGCTTTAGTGCACCGACAGGCAGGAGTGGCGTCAGCGTGCTGGACCGCATCATTATCGCTAAGCAGCGACGACACCTAAGTAAATAGGCAAAGTGAAAGAAGCCAAATGTAGGTAGAGCTCCAAGCTGGTCGCCCATCCAAGTACTAAACACGGCCAACCGCTATTAACTCCAATCAACAGACGAGAACCGCTGCACTCAGCGTGGTATGGCCGTTATCGACAACGCCGCGAAACGTGCAGACGTCTTGCTTCTTGTGCACATCACTTGGTATTTACCTGGCAGTGTCTCGCTGGAGGAAGCACTGTCTTTTATGAGAGAAAAATGAAATGGCACTTAGTGCTATCGAATACATGGCCTTTGTGTTCACAGCACGACGCTCTAACGTACTGAGCTGAGGAGCGATGCAATTCGGCCACGTCACCAGTCCAATACCCGGTCCACCGGCTCATCCACCTTCATTACTGCCCTGCCAGACATTTAACCACGTATCTGTTTTCGTTGACTTTTGCTTTCTTGATGCTTGGACCCAAAAAGCACAACACAAAGAAAACGTAAGCGCCGTGAGACTAGCCAAGACTCAGCAAACAAAAGTATGTTCGGCTACCAGGAATCGAATCCGGGCTGCCTGGCTGAAAGCCATGCCTCCTAACAGCTTTCTGTTCCTTCTGACGGACAGACAATCAGACGTGCAGGGCAAGCGCCATAATCACTGCCGTCACTGATAATATCTCTTCAACCTGTTTGCGCGAAATTTACTTCCTTTCCCGCACGAAGGAAACGGGTAGGTTTGGAATATTTAAAATTCATTGTCAGATGTGGGGTTCGAACCCACGCTCCCTTTCGGGAACCAGAGCTTAAATCTGGCGCCTTAGACCGCTTGCCAATCTGACGTGCGAGCGGAAACACACTGCTGCCATCGTTTCTATAAACATCTCCAGGGCCTGACTGCGAAATTTGCTTGTTTTTTTTTGTGTGAAGGAAATACGTTTTTTTAGAGTATTTAAAACGAGTTGTGAGATGTGAGGTAACACCCCACCCTCACTGTCGGCACCCGGAACTTAAATATGGTGCCTGGCACCGTTGTTTTCCGACGCCTTCGGCCTTAAGTGGAACGAGCAGAACTCTAACTATCAATTTTCACATTGGCGTGGAGAAAACAACGAACGACAATAAAAGTCCGTTCCCTAGCAACGGCTACGCTGTGTATTTCGCCCTCAGGGGAAGCTAATGATATGCTCCAGGCGAGGATCAAACTAACCAACTTAACATTGTGATACTTAGGCGCTTTCTACTTCTGGACTGGCACAATTATGCTCAATCGTCTCTGGATAGTCTGTACGTACGTCACATTAGATATTTCTTATATCATGCTGCTGTAAATTAAAGGGCAGTTTTCCAACGGCTGTCAGTTGTGCTTCTATTTACGCTAGCAGCACCTACACACTGCGTTCAGATGTGCCAACCTCTGCCCTGGCGTTGAACGCCTACAGCGCCTTCGCCTTCAGCCTCTGGTGGCAGGAGGGTAGCCGATACATCGCGGCGTGAATGACTCGGCACGCAAGGCGGTGGTGGTGTAACGGTCAGCATGGTTGCTTCCCAAGCATTTGATCCGGGTTCGATTCCCGGCCACCGCACGAAACGTACATTTTTCTTCTAGGGCTATTCCACGTAACGTAACGCGATCCTCGAAACAGAACCGTCGTGGTAAAAATAGTTTTCCTTCGCCCCAAGTCTCACTCCGTGACGCCATTGCGGTAGTCGCCGGATTTCGATTCACAGCATCGTGTGTCTCCATGTGTCGACTTGTCTCGACTTTGCTCGGCTGACGCGAGAGCTGACGCTTGGAAATGGGCATATATGTAGAGGGCAGGCGGGAGAAACGACTGCGAGAGACCAAAAACCGACAAACATACGACAGAACCTTTCATTTTATTGTGGCCACAGATTCGCGCTTTAGTGCACCGACAGGCAGGAGTGGCGTCAGCGTGCTGGACCGCATCATTATCGCTAAGCAGCGACGACACCTAAGTAAATAGGCAAAATGAAAGAAGCCAAATGTAGGTAGAGCTCCAAGCTCGTCGCCCATCCAAGTACTAAACACGGCCAACCGCTATTAACTCCAATCAACAGACGAGAACCGCTGCACTCAGCGTGGTATGGCCGTTATCGACAACGCCGCGAAACGTGCAGACGTCTTGCTTCTCGTGCACATCACTTGGTATTTACCTGGCAGTGTCTCGCTGGAGGAAGCACTGTCTTTTATGAGAGAAAAATGAAATGGCACTTAGTGCTATCGAATACATGGCCTTTGTGTTTACAGCACGACGCTCTAACGTACTGAGCTGAGGAGCGATGCAATTCGGCCACGTCACCAGTCCAATACCCGGTCCACCGGCTCATCCACCTTCATTACTGCCCTGCCAGACATTTAACCACGTATCTGTTTTCGTTGACTTTTGCTTTCTTGATGCTTGGACCCAAAAAGCACAACACAAAGAAAACGTAAGCGCCGTGAGACTAGCCAAGACTCAGCAAACAAAAGTATGTTCGGCTACCAGGAATCGAATCCGGGCTGCCTGGCTGAAAGCCATGCCTCCTAACAGCTTTCTGTTCCTTCTGACGGCCAGACAATCAGACGTGCAGGGCAAGCGCCATAATCACTGCCGTCACTGATAATATCTCTTCAACCTGTTTGCGCGAAATTTACTTCCTTTCCCGCACGAAGGAAACGGGTAGGTTTGGAATATTTAAAATTCATTGTCAGATGTGGGGTTCGAACCCACGCTCCCTTTCGGGAACCAGAGCTTAAATCTGGCGCCTTAGACCGCTCGGCCAATCTGACGTGTGAGCGGAAACACACTGCTGCCATCGTTTCTATAAACATCTCCAGGGCCTGACTGCGAAATTTGCTTGTTTTTTTTTGTGTGAAGGAAATACGTTTTTTTAGAGTATTTAAAACGAGTTGTGAGATGTGAGGTAACACCCCACCCTCACTGTCGGCACCCGGAACTTAAATATGGTGCCTGGCACCGTTGTTTTCCGACGCCTTCGGCCTTAAGTGGAACGAGCAGAACTCTAACTATCAATTTTCACATTGGCGTGGAGAAAACAACGAACGACAATAAAAGTCCGTTCCCTAGCAACGGCTACGCTGTGTATTTCGCCCTCAGGGGAAGCTAATGATATGCTCCAGGCGAGGATCAAACTAACCAACTTAACATTGTGATACTTAGGCGCTTTCTACTTCTGGACTGGCACAATTATGCTCAATCGTCTCTGGATAGTCTGTACGTACGTCACATTAGATATTTCTTATATCATGCTGCTGTAAATTAAAGGGCAGTTTTCCAACGGCTGTCAGTTGTGCTTCTATTTACGCTAGCAGCACCTACACACTGCGTTCAGATGTGCCAACCTCTGCCCTGGCGTTGAACGCCTACAGCGCCTTCGCCTTCAGCCTCTGGTGGCAGGAGGGTAGCCGATACATCGCGGCGTGAATGACTCGGCACGCAAGGCGGTGGTGGTGTAACGGTCAGCATGGTTGCTTCCCAAGCATTTGATCCGGGTTCGATTCCCGGCCACCGCACGAAACGTACATTTTTCTTCTAGGGCTATTCCACGTAACGTAACGCGATCCTCGAAACAGAACCGTCGTGGTAAAAATAGTTTTCCTTCGCCCCACGTCTCACTCCGTGTCGCCATTGCGGTAGTCGCCGGATTTCGATTCACAGCATCGTGTGTCTCCATGTGTCGACTTGTCTCGACTTTGCTCGGCTGACGCGAGAGCTGACGCTTGGAAATGGGCATATATGTAGAGGGCAGGCGGGAGAAACGACTGCGAGAGACCAAAAACCGACAAACATACGACAGAACCTTTCATTTTATTGTGGCCACAGATTCGCGCTTTAGTGCACCGACAGGCAGGAGTGGCGTCAGCGTGCTGGACCGCATCATTATCGCTAAGCAGCGACGACACCTAAGTAAATAGGCAAAATGAAAGAAGCCAAATGTAGGTAGAGCTCCAAGCTGGTCGCCCATCCAAGTACTAAACACGGCCAACCGCTATTAACTCCAATCAACAGACGAGAACCGCTGCACTCAGCGTGGTATGGCCGTTATCGACAACGCCGCGAAACGTGCAGACGTCTTGCTTCTCGTGCACATCACTTGGTATTTACCTGGCAGTGTCTCGCTGGAGGAAGCACTGTCTTTTATGAGAGAAAAATGAAATGGCACTTAGTGCTATCGAATACATGGCCTTTGTGTTCACAGCACGACGCTCTAACGTACTGAGCTGAGGAGCGATGCAATTCGGCCACGTCACCAGTCCAATACCCGGTCCACCGGCTCATCCACCTTCATTACTGCCCTGCCAGACATTTAACCACGTATCTGTTTTCGTTGACTTTTGCTTTCTTGATGCTTGGACCCAAAAAGCACAACACAAAGAAAACGTAAGCGCCGTGAGACTAGCCAAGACTCAGCAAACAAAAGTATGTTCGGCTACCAGGAATCGAATCCGGGCTGCCTGGCTGAAAGCCATGCCTCCTAACAGCTTTCTGTTCCTTCTGACGGCCAGACAATCAGACGTGCAGGGCAAGCGCCATAATCACTGCCGTCACTGATAATATCTCTTCAACCTGTTTGCGCGAAATTTACTTCCTTTCCCGCACGAAGGAAACGGGTAGGTTTGGAATATTTAAAATTCATTGTCAGATGTGGGGTTCGAACCCACGCTCCCTTTCGGGAACCAGAGCTTAAATCTGGCGCCTTAGACCGCTCGGCCAATCTGACGTGTGAGCGGAAACACACTGCTGCCATCGTTTCTATAAACATCTCCAGGGCCTGACTGCGAAATTTGCTTGTTTTTTTTGTGTGAAGGAAATACATTTTTTTAGAGTATTTAAAACGAGTTGTGAGATGTGAGGTAACACCCCACCCTCACTGTCGGCACCCGGAACTTAAATATGGTGCCTGGCACCGTTGTTTTCCGACGCCTTCGGCCTTAAGTGGAACGAGCAGAACTCTAACTATCAATTTTCACATTGGCGTGGAGAAAACAACGAACGACAATAAAAGTCCGTTCCCTAGCAACGGCTACGCTGTGTATTTCGCCCTCAGGGGAAGCTAATGATATGCTCCAGGCGAGGATCAAAGTAACCAACTTAACATTGTGATACTTAGGCGCTTTCTACTTCTGGACTGGCACAATTATGCTCAATCGTCTCTGGATCGTCTGTACGTACGTCACATTAGATATTTCTTATGTCATGCTGCTGTAAATTAAAGGGCAGTTTTCCAACGGCTGTCAGTTGTGCTTCTATTTACGCTAGCAGCACCTACACACTGCGTTCAGATGTGCCAACCTCTGCCCTGGCGTTGAACGCCTACAGCGCCTTCGCCTTCGGCCTCTGGTGGCAGGAGGGTAGCCGATACATCGCGGCGTGAATGACTTGGCACGCAAGGCGGTGGTGGTGTAACGGTCAGCATGGTTGCTTCCCAAGCATTTGATCCGGGTTCGATTCCCGGCCACCGCACGAAACGTACATTTTTCTTCTAGGGCTATTCCACGTAACGTAACGCGATCCTCGAAACAGAACCGTCGTGGTAAAAATAGTTTTCCTTCGCCCCACGTCTCACTCCGTGTCGCCATTGCGGTAGTCGCCGGATTTCGATTCACAGCATCGTGTGTCTCCATGTGTCGACTTGTCTCGACTTTGCTCGGCTGACACGAGAGCTGACGCTTGGAAATGGGCATATATGTAGAGGGCAGGCGGGAGAAACGACTGCGAGAGACCAAAAACCGACAAACATACGACAGAACCTTTCATTTTATTGTGGCCACAGATTCGCGCTTTAGTGCACCGACAGGCAGGAGTGGCGTCAGCGTGCTGGACCGCATCATTATCGCTAAGCAGCGACGACACCTAAGTAAATAGGCAAAATGAAAGAAGCCAAATGTAGGTAGAGCTCCAAGCTGGTCGCCCATCCAAGTACTAAACACGGCCAACCGCTATTAACTCCAATCAACAGACGAGAACCGCTGCACTCAGCGTGGTATGGCCGTTATCGACAACGCCGCGAAACGTGCAGACGTCTTGCTTCTCGTGCACATCACTTGGTATTTACCTGGCAGTGTCTCGCTGGAGGAAGCACTGTCTTTTATGAGAGAAAAATGAAATGGCACTTAGTGCTATCGAATACATGGCCTTTGTGTTCACAGCACGACGCTCTAACGTACTGAGCTGAGGAGCGATGCAATTCGGCCACGTCACCAGTCCAATACCCGGTCCACCGGCTCATCCACCTTCATTACTGCCCTGCCAGACATTTAACCACGTATCTGTTTTCGTTGACTTTTGCTTTCTTGATGCTTGGACCCAAAAAGCACAACACAAAGAAAACGTAAGCGCCGTGAGACTAGCCAAGACTCAGCAAACAAAAGTATGTTCGGCTACCAGGAATCGAATCCGGGCTGCCTGGCTGAAAGCCATGCCTCCTAACAGCTTTCTGTTCCTTCTGACGGCCAGACAATCAGACGTGCAGGGCAAGCGCCATAATCACTGCCGTCACTGATAATATCTCTTCAACCTGTTTGCGCGAAATTTACTTCCTTTCCCGCACGAAGGAAACGGGTAGGTTTGGAATATTTAAAATTCATTGTCAGATGTGGGGTTCGAACCCACGCTCCCTTTCGGGAACCAGAGCTTAAATCTGGCGCCTTGGACCGCTCGGCCAATCTGACGTGTGAGCGGAAACACACTGCTGCCATCGTTTCTATAAACATCTCCAGGGCCTGACTGCGAAATTTGCTTGTTTTTTTTTGTGTGAAGGAAATACGTTTTTTTAGAGTATTTAAAACGAGTTGTGAGATGTGAGGTAACACCCCACCCTCACTGTCGGCACCCGGAACTTAAATATGGTGCCTGGCACCGTTGTTTTCCGACGCCTTCGGCCTTAAGTGGAACGAGCAGAACTCTAACTATCAATTTTCACATTGGCGTGGAGAAAACAACGAACGACAATAAAAGTCCGTTCCCTAGCAACGGCTACGCTGTGTATTTCGCCCTCAGGGGAAGCTAATGATATGCTCCAGGCGAGGATCAAAGTAACCAACTTAACATTGTGATACTTAGGCGCTTTCTACTTCTGGACTGGCACAATTATGCTCAATCGTCTCTGGATCGTCTGTACGTATGTCACATTAGATATTTCTTATATCATGCTGCTGCAAATTAAAGGGCAGTTTTCCAACGGCTGTCAGTTGTGCTTCTATTTACGCTAGCAGCACCTACACACTGCGTTCAGATGTGCCAACCTCTGCCCTGGCGTTGAACGCCTACAGCGCCTTCGCCTTCGGCCTCTGGTGGCAGGAGGGTAGCCGATACATCGCGGCGTGAATGACTCGGCACGCAAGGCGGTGGTGGTGTAACGGTCAGCATGGTTGCTTCCCAAGCAGTTGATCTGGGTTCGATTCCCGGCCACCGCACGAAACGTACATTTTTCTTCTAGGGCTATTCCACGTAACGTAACGCGATCCTCGAAACAGAACCGTCGTGGTACGAATAGTTTTCCTTCGCCCCACGTCCCACTCCGTGTCGCCATTGCGGTAGTCGCCGGATTTCGATTCACAGCATCGTGTGTCTCCATGTGTCGACTTGTCTCGACTTTGCTCGGCTGACGCGAGAGCTGACGCTTGGAAATGGGCATATATGTAGAGGGCAGGCGGGAGAAACAACTGCGAGAGACCAAAAACCGACAAACATACGACAGAACCTTTCATTTTATTGTGGCCACAGATTCGCGCTTTAGTGCACCGACAGGCAGGAGTGGCGTCAGCGTGCTGGACCGCATCATTATCGCTAAGCAGCGACGACACCTAAGTAAATAGGCAAAGTGAAAGAAGCCAAATGTAGGTAGAGCTCCAAGCTGGTCGCCCATCCAAGTACTAAACACGGCCAACCGCTATTAACTCTAATCAACAGACGAGAACCGCTGCACTCAGCGTGGTATGGCCGTTATCGACAACGCCGCGAAACGTGCAGACGTCTTGCTTCTCGTGCACATCACTTGGTATTTACCTGGCAGTGTCTCGCTGGAGGAAGCACTGTCTTTTATGAGAGAAAAATGAAATGGCACTTAGTGCTATCGAATACATGGCCTTTGTGTTCACAGCACGACGCTCTAACGTACTGAGCTGAGGAGCGATGCAATTCGGCCACGTCACCAGTCCAATACCCGGTCCACCGGCTCATCCACCTTCATTACTGCCCTGCCAGACATTTAACCACGTATCTGTTTTCGTTGACTTTTGCTTTCTTGATGCTTGGACCCAAAAAGCACAACACAAAGAAAACGTAAGCGCCGTGAGACTAGCCAAGACTCAGCAAACAAAAGTATGTTCGGCTACCAGGAATCGAATCCGGGCTGCCTGGCTGAAAGCCATGCCTCCTAACAGCTTTCCGTTCCTTCTGACGGCCAGACAATCAGACGTGCAGGGCAAGCGCCATAATCACTGCCGTCACTGATAATATCTCTTCAACCTGTTTGCGCGAAATTTACTTCCTTTCCCTCACGAAGGAAACGGGTAGGTTTGGAATATTTAAAATTCATTGTCAGATGTGGGGTTCGAACCCACGCTCCCTTTCGGGAACCAGAGCTTAAATCTGGCGCCTTAGACCGCTCGGCCAATCTGACGTGCGAGCGGAAACACACTGCTGCCATCGTTTCTATAAACATCTCCAGGGCCTGACTGCGAAATTTGCTTGTTTTTTTTGTGTGAAGGAAATACGTTTTTTTAGAGTATTTAAAACGAGAAGTGAGATGTGAGGTAACACCCCACCCTCACTGTCGGCACCCGGAACTTAAATATGGTGCCTGGCACCGTTGTTTTCCGACGCCTTCGGCCTTAAGTGGAACGAGCAGAACTCTAACTATCAATTTTCACATTGGCGTGGAGAAAACAACGAACGACAATAAAAGTCCGTTCCCTAGCAACGGCTACGCTGTGTATTTCGCCCTCAGGGGAAGCTAATGATATGCTCCAGGCGAGGATCAAACTAACCAACTTAACATTGTGATACTTAGGCGCTTTCTACTTCTGGACTGGCACAATTATGCTCAATCGTCTCTGGATAGTCTGTACGTACGTCACATTAGATATTTCTTATATCATGCTGCTGTAAATTAAAGGGCAGTTTTCCAACGGCTGTCAGTTGTGCTTCTATTTACGCTAGCAGCACCTACACACTGCGTTCAGATGTGCCAACCTCTGCCCTGGCGTTGAACGCCTACAGCGCCTTCGCCTTCGGCCTCTGGTGGCAGGAGGGTAGCCGATACATCGCGGCGTGAATGACTCGGCACGCAAGGCGGTGGTGGTGTAACGGTCAGCATGGTTGCTTCCCAAGCAGTTGATCTGGGTTCGATTCCCGGCCACCGCACGAAACGTACATTTTTCTTCTAGGGCTATTCCACGTAACGTAACGCGATCCTCGAAACAGAACCGTCGTGGTACGAATAGTTTTCCTTCGCCCCACGTCCCACTCCGTGTCGCCATTGCGGTAGTCGCCGGATTTCGATTCACAGCATCGTGTGTCTCCATGTGTCGACTTGTCTCGACTTTGCTCGGCTGACGCGAGAGCTGACGCTTGGAAATGGGCATATATGTAGAGGGCAAGCGGGAGAAACGACTGCGAGAGACCAAAAACCGACAAACATACGACAGAACCTTTCATTTTATTGTGGCCACAGATTCGCGCTTTAGTGCACCGACAGGCAGGAGTGGCGTCAGCGTGCTGGACCGCATCATTATCGCTAAGCAGCGACGACACCTAAGTAAATAGGCAAAATGAAAGAAGCCAAATGTAGGTAGAGCTCCAAGCTGGTCGCCCATCCAAGTACTAAACACGGCCAACCGCTATTAACTCCAATCAACAGACGAGAACCGCTGCACTCAGCGTGGTATGGCCGTTATCGACAACGCCGCGAAACGTGCAGACGTCTTGCTTCTTGTGCACATCACTTGGTATTTACCTGGCAGTGTCTCGCTGGAGGAAGCACTGTCTTTTATGAGAGAAAAATGAAATGGCACTTAGTGCTATCGAATACATGGCCTTTGTGTTCACAGCACGACGCTCTAACGTACTGAGCTGAGGAGCGATGCAATTCGGCCACGTCACCAGTCCAATACCCGGTCCACCGGCTCATCCACCTTCATTACTGCCCTGCCAGACATTTAACCACGTATCTGTTTTCGTTGACTTTTGCTTTCTTGATGCTTGGACCCAAAAAGCACAACACAAAGAAAACGTAAGCGCCGTGAGACTAGCCAAGACTCAGCAAACAAAAGTATGTTCGGCTACCAGGAATCGAATCCGGGCTGCCTGGCTGAAAGCCATGCCTCCTAACAGCTTTCCGTTCCTTCTGACGGCCAGACAATCAGACGTGCAGGGCAAGCGCCATAATCACTGCCGTCACTGATAATATCTCTTCAACCTGTTTGCGCGAAATTTACTTCCTTTCCCTCACGAAGGAAACGGGTAGGTTTGGAATATTTAAAATTCATTGTCAGATGTGGGGTTCGAACCCACGCTCCCTTTCGGGAACCAGAGCTTAAATCTGGCGCCTTAGACCGCTCGGCCAATCTGACGAGCGAGCGGAAACACACTGCTGCCATCGTTTCTATAGACATCTCCAGGGCCTGACTGCGAAATTTGCTTGTTTTTTTTTGTGTGAAGGAAATACGTTTTTTTAGAGTATTTAAAACGAGTTGTGAGATGTGAGGTAACACCCCACCCTCACTGTCGGCACCCGGAACTTAAATATGGTGCCTGGCACCGTTGTTTTCCGACGCCTTCGGCCTTAAGTGGAACGAGCAGAACTCTAACTATCAATTTTCACATTGGCGTGGAGAAAACAACGAACGACAATAAAAGTCCGTTCCCTAGCAACGGCTACGCTGTGTATTTCGCCCTCAGGGGAAGCTAATGATATGCTCCAGGCGAGGATCAAACTAACCAACTTAACATTGTGATACTTAGGCGCTTTCTACTTCTGGACTGGCACAATTATGCTCAATCGTCTCTGGATCGTCTGTACGTAAGTCACATTAGATATTTCTTATATCATGCTGCTGCAAATTAAAGGGCAGTTTTCCAACGGCTGTCAGTTGTGCTTCTATTTACGCTAGCAGCACCTACACACTGCGTTCAGATGTGCCAACCTCTGCCCTGGCGTTGAACGCCTACAGCGCCTTCGCCTTCGGCCTCTGGTGGCAGGAGGGTAGCCGATACATCGCGGCGTGAATGACTCGGCACGCAAGGCGGTGGTGGTGTAACGGTCAGCATGGTTGCTTCCCAAGCATTTGATCCGGGTTCGATTCCCGGCCACCGCACGAAACGTACATTTTTCTTCTAGGGCTATTCCACGTAACGTAACGCGATCCTCGAAACAGAACCGTCGTGGTAAAAGTAGTTTTCCTTCGCCCCACGTCTCACTCCGTGTCGCCATTGCGGTAGTCGCCGGATTTCGATTCACAGCATCGTGTGTCTCCATGTGTCGACTTGTCTCGACTTTGCTCGGCTGACGCGAGAGCTGACGCTTGGAAATGGGCATATATGTAGAGGGCAGGCGGGAGAAACGACTGCGAGAGACCAAAAACCGACAAACATACGACAGAACCTTTCATTTTATTGTGGCCACAGATTCGCGCTTTAGTGCACCGACAGGCAGGAGTGGCGTCAGCGTGCTGGACCGCATCATTATCGCTAAGCAGCGACGACACCTAAGTAAATAGGCAAAATGAAAGAAGCCAAATGTAGGTAGAGCTCCAAGCTGGTCGCCCATCCAAGTACTAAACACGGCCAACCGCTATTAACTCCAACCAACAGACGAGAACCGCTGCACTCAGCGTGGTATGGCCGTTATCGACAACGCCGCGAAACGTGCAGACGTCTTGCTTCTCGTGCACATCACTTGGTATTTACCTGGCAGTGTCTCGCTGGAGGAAGCACTGTCTTTTATGAGAGAAAAATGAAATGGCACTTAGTGCTATCGAATACATGGCCTTTGTGTTCACAGCACGACGCTCTAACGTACTGAGCTGAGGAGCGATGCAATTCGGCCACGTCACCAGTCCAATACCCGGTCCACCGGCTCATCCACCTTCATTACTGCCCTGCCAGACATTTAACCACGTATCTGTTTTCGTTGACTTTTGCTTTCTTGATGCTTGGACCCAAAAAGCACAACACAAAGAAAACGTAAGCGCCGTGAGACTAGCCAAGACTCAGCAAACAAAAGTATGTTCGGCTACCAGGAATCGAATCCGGGCTGCCTGGCTGAAAGCCATGCCTCCTAACAGCTTTCCGTTCCTTCTGACGGCCAGACAATCAGACGTGCAGGGCAAGCGCCATAATCACTGCCGTCACTGATAATATCTCTTCAACCTGTTTGCGCGAAATTTACTTCCTTTCCCGCACGAAGGAAACGGGTAGGTTTGGAATATTTAAAATTCATTGTCAGATGTGGGGTTCGAACCCACGCTCCCTTTCGGGAACCAGAGCTTAAATCTGGCGCCTTGGACCGCTCGGCCAATCTGACGTGTGAGCGGAAACACACTGCTGCCATCGTTTCTATAAACATCTCCAGGGCCTGACTGCGAAATTTGCTTGTTTTTTTTTGTGTGAAGGAAATACGTTTTTTTAGAGTATTTAAAACGAGTTGTGAGATGTGAGGTAACACCCCACCCTCACTGTCGGCACCCGGAACTTAAATATGGTGCCTGGCACCGTTGTTTTCCGACGCCTTCGGCCTTAAGTGGAACGAGCAGAACTCTAACTATCAATTTTCACATTGGCGTGGAGAAAACAACGAACGACAATAAAAGTCCGTTCCCTAGCAACGGCTACGCTGTGTATTTCGCCCTCAGGGGAAGCTAATGATATGCTCCAGGCGAGGATCAAACTAACCAACTTAACATTGTGATACTTAGGCGCTTTCTACTTCTGGACTGGCACAATTATGCTCAATCGTCTCTGGATAGTCTGTACGTACGTCACATTAGATATTTCTTATGTCATGCTGCTGTAAATTAAAGGGCAGTTTTCCAACGGCTGTCAGTTGTGCTTCTATTTACGCTAGCAGCACCTACACACTGCGTTCAGATGTGCCAACCTCTGCCCTGGCGTTGAACGCCTACAGCGCCTTCGCCTTCGGTCTCTGGTGGCAGGAGGGTAGCCGATACATCGCGGCGTGAATGACTCGGCACGCAAGGCGGTGGTGGTGTAACGGTCAGCATGGTTGCTTCCCAAGCATTTGATCCGGGTTCGATTCCCGGCCACCGCACGAAACGTACATTTTTCTTCTAGGGCTATTCCACGTAACGTAACGCGATCCTCGAAACAGAACCGTCGTGGTAAAAATAGTTTTCCTTCGCCCCACGTCTCACTCCGTGTCGCCATTGCGGTAGTCGCCGGATTTCGATTCACAGCATCGTGTGTCTCCATGTGTCGACTTGTCTCGACTTTGCTCGGCTGACGCGAGAGCTGACGCTTGGAAATGGGCATATATGTAGAGGGCAGGCGGGAGAAACGACTGCGAGAGACCAAAAACCGACAAACATACGACAGAACCTTTCATTTTATTGTGGCCACAGATTCGCGCTTTAGTGCACCGACAGGCAGGAGTGGCGTCAGCGTGCTGGACCGCATCATTATCGCTAAGCAGCGACGACACCTAAGTAAATAGGCAAAATGAAAGAAGCCAAATGTAGGTAGAGCTCCAAGCTGGTCGCCCATCCAAGTACTAAACACGGCCAACCGCTATTAACTCCAATCAACAGACGAGAACCGCTGCACTCAGCGTGGTATGGCCGTTATCGACAACGCCGCGAAACGTGCAGACGTCTTGCTTCTTGTGCACATCACTTGGTATTTACCTGGCAGTGTCTCGCTGGAGGAAGCACTGTCTTTTATGAGAGAAAACTGAAATGGCACTTAGTGCTATCGAATACATGGCCTTTGTGTTCACAGCACGACGCTCTAACGTACTGAGCTGAGGAGCGATGCAGTTCGGCCACGTCACCAGTCCAATACCCGGTCCACCGGCTCATCCACCTTCATTACTGCCCTGCCAGACATTTAACCACGTATCTGTTTTCGTTGACTTTTGCTTTCTTGATGCTTGGACCCAAAAAGCACAACACAAAGAAAACGTAAGCGCCGTGAGACTAGCCAAGACTCAGCAAACAAAAGTATGTTCGGCTACCAGGAATCGAATCCGGGCTGCCTGGCTGAAAGCCATGCCTCCTAACAGCTTTCCGTTCCTTCTGACGGCCAGACAATCAGACGTGCAGGGCAAGCGCCATAATCACTGCCGTCACTGATAATATCTCTTCAACCTGTTTGCGCGAAATTTACTTCCTTTCCCGCACGAAGGAAACGGGTAGGTTTGGAATATTTAAAATTCATTGTCAGATGTGGGGTTCGAACCCACGCTCCCTTTCGGGAACCAGAGCTTAAATCTGGCGCCTTGGACCGCTCGGCCAATCTGACGTGTGAGCGGAAACACACTGCTGCCATCGTTTCTATAAACATCTCCAGGGCCTGACTGCGAAATTTGCTTGTTTTTTTTGTGTGAAGGAAATACGTTTTTTTAGAGTATTTAAAACGAGTTGTGAGATGTGAGGTAACACCCCACCCTCACTGTCGGCACCCGGAACTTAAATATGGTGCCTGGCACCGTTGTTTTCCGACGCCTTCGGCCTTAAGTGGAACGAGCAGAACTCTAACTATCAATTTTCACATTGGCGTGGAGAAAACAACGAACGACAATAAAAGTCCGTTCCCTAGCAACGGCTACGCTGTGTATTTCGCCCTCAGGGGAAGCTAATGATATGCTCCAGGCGAGGATCAAACTAACCAACTTAACATTGTGATACTTAGGCGCTTTCTACTTCTGGACTGGCACAATTATGCTCAATCGTCTCTGGATAGTCTGTACGTACGTCACATTAGATATTTCTTATGTCATGCTGCTGTAAATTAAAGGGCAGTTTTCCAACGGCTGTCAGTTGTGCTTCTATTTACGCTAGCAGCACCTACACACTGCGTTCAGATGTGCCAACCTCTGCCCTGGCGTTGAACGCCTACAGCGCCTTCGCCTTCGGCCTCTGGTGGCAGGAGGGTAGCCGATACATCGCGGCGTGAATGACTCGGCACGCAAGGCGGTGGTGGTGTAACGGTCAGCATGGTTGCTTCCCAAGCATTTGATCCGGGTTCGATTCCCGGCCACCGCACGAAACGTACATTTTTCTTCTAGGGCTATTCCACGTAACGTAACGCGATCCTCGAAACAGAACCGTCGTGGTAAAAATAGTTTTCCTTCGCCCCACGTCTCACTCCGTGTCGCCATTGCGGTAGTCGCCGGATTTCGATTCACAGCATCGTGTGTCTCCATGTGTCGACTTGTCTCGACTTTGCTCGGCTGACGCGAGAGCTGACGCTTGGAAATGGGCATATATGTAGAGGGCAGGCGGGAGAAACGACTGCGAGAGACCAAAAACCGACAAACATACGACAGAACCTTTCATTTTATTGTGGCCACAGATTCGCGCTTTAGTGCACCGACAGGCAGGAGTGGCGTCAGCGTGCTGGACCGCATCATTATCGCTAAGCAGCGACGACACCTAAGTAAATAGGCAAAATGAAAGAAGCCAAATGTAGGTAGAGCTCCAAGCTGGTCGCCCATCCAAGTACTAAACACGGCCAACCGCTATTAACTCCAATCAACAGACGAGAACCGCTGCACTCAGCGTGGTATGGCCGTTATCGACAACGCCGCGAAACGTGCAGACGTCTTGCTTCTTGTGCACATCACTTGGTATTTACCTGGCAGTGTCTCGCTGGAGGAAGCACTGTCTTTTATGAGAGAAAACTGAAATGGCACTTAGTGCTATCGAATACATGGCCTTTGTGTTCACAGCACGACGCTCTAACGTACTGAGCTGAGGAGCGATGCAGTTCGGCCACGTCACCAGTCCAATACCCGGTCCACCGGCTCATCCACCTTCATTACTGCCCTGCCAGACATTTAACCACGTATCTGTTTTCGTTGACTTTTGCTTTCTTGATGCTTGGACCCAAAAAGCACAACACAAAGAAAACGTAAGCGCCGTGAGACTAGCCAAGACTCAGCAAACAAAAGTATGTTCGGCTACCAGGAATCGAATCCGGGCTGCCTGGCTGAAAGCCATGCCTCCTAACAGCTTTCCGTTCCTTCTGACGGCCAGACAATCAGACGTGCAGGGCAAGCGCCATAATCACTGCCGTCACTGATAATATCTCTTCAACCTGTTTGCGCGAAATTTACTTCCTTTCCCGCACGAAGGAAACGGGTAGGTTTGGAATATTTAAAATTCATTGTCAGATGTGGGGTTCGAACCCACGCTCCCTTTCGGGAACCAGAGCTTAAATCTGGCGCCTTGGACCGCTCGGCCAATCTGACGTGTGAGCGGAAACACACTGCTGCCATCGTTTCTATAAACATCTCCAGGGCCTGACTGCGAAATTTGCTTGTTTTTTTTGTGTGAAGGAAATACGTTTTTTTAGAGTATTTAAAACGAGTTGTGAGATGTGAGGTAACACCCCACCCTCACTGTCGGCACCCGGAACTTAAATATGGTGCCTGGCACCGTTGTTTTCCGACGCCTTCGGCCTTAAGTGGAACGAGCAGAACTCTAACTATCAATTTTCACATTGGCGTGGAGAAAACAACGAACGACAATAAAAGTCCGTTCCCTAGCAACGGCTACGCTGTGTATTTCGCCCTCAGGGGAAGCTAATGATATGCTCCAGGCGAGGATCAAACTAACCAACTTAACATTGTGATACTTAGGCGCTTTCTACTTCTGGACTGGCACAATTATGCTCAATCGTCTCTGGATAGTCTGTACGTACGTCACATTAGATATTTCTTATGTCATGCTGCTGTAAATTAAAGGGCAGTTTTCCAACGGCTGTCAGTTGTGCTTCTATTTACGCTAGCAGCACCTACACACTGCGTTCAGATGTGCCAACCTCTGCCCTGGCGTTGAACGCCTACAGCGCCTTCGCCTTCGGTCTATGGTGGCAGGAGGGTAGCCGATACATCGCGGCGTGAATGACTCGGCACGGAAGGCGGTGGTGGTGTAACGGTCAGCATGGTTGCTTCCCAAGCATTTGATCCGGGTTCGATTCCCGGCCACCGCACGAAACGTACATTTTTCTTCTAGGGCTATTCCACGTAACGTAACGCGATCCTCGAAACAGAACCGTCGTGGTAAAAATAGTTTTCCTTCGCCCCACGTCTCACTCCGTGTCGCCATTGCGGTAGTCGCCGGATTTCGATTCACAGCATCGTGTGTCTCCATGTGTCGACTTGTCTCGACTTTGCTCGGCTGACGCGAGAGCTGACGCTTGGAAATGGGCATGTATGTAGAGGGCAGGCGGGAGAAACGACTGCGAGAGACCAAAAACCGACAAACATACGACAGAACCTTTCATTTTATTGTGGCCACAGATTCGCGCTTTAGTGCACCGACAGGCAGGAGTGGCGTCAGCGTGCTGGACCGCATCATTATCGCTAAGCAGCGACGACACCTAAGTAAATAGGCAAAATGAAAGAAGCCAAATGTAGGTAGAGCTCCAAGCTGGTCGCCCACCCAAGTACTAAACACGGCCAACCGCTATTAACTCCAACCAACAGACGAGAACCGCTGCACTCAGCGTGGTATGGCCGTTATCGACAACGCCGCGAAACGTGCAGACGTCTTGCTTCTCGTGCACATCACTTGGTATTTACCTGGCAGTGTCTCGCTGGAGGAAGCACTGTCTTTTATGAGAGAAAAATGAAATGGCACTTAGTGCTATCGAATACATGGCCTTTGTGTTCACAGCACGACGCTCTAACGTACTGAGCTGAGGAGCGATGCAATTCGGCCACGTCACCAGTCCAATACCCGGTCCACCGGCTCATCCACCTTCATTACTGCCCTGCCAGACATTTAACCACGTATCTGTTTTCGTTGACTTTTGCTTTCTTGATGCTTGGACCCAAAAAGCACAACACAAAGAAAACGTAAGCGCCGTGAGACTAGCCAAGACTCAGCAAACAATAGTATGTTCGGCTACCAGGAATCGAATCCGGGCTGCCTGGCTGAAAGCCATGCCTCCTAACAGCTTTCCGTTCCTTCTGACGGCCAGACAATCAGACGTGCAGGGCAAGCGCCATAATCACTGCCGTCACTGATAATATCTCTTCAACCTGTTTGCGCGAAATTTACTTCCTTTCCCGCACGAAGGAAACGGGTAGGTTTGGAATATTTAAAATTCATTGTCAGATGTGGGGTTCGAACCCACGCTCCCTTTCGGGAACCAGAGCTTAAATCTGGCGCCTTAGACCGCTCGGCCAATCTGACGTGTGAGCGGAAACACACTGCTGCCATCGTTTCTATAAACATCTCCAGGGCCTGACTGCGAAATTTGCTTGTTTTTTTTGTGTGAAGGAAATACGTTTTTTTAGAGTATTTAAAACGAGTTGTGAGATGTGAGGTAACACCCCACCCTCACTGTCGGCACCCGGAACTTAAATATGGTGCCTGGCACCGTTGTTTTCCGACGCCTTCGGCCTTAAGTGGAACGAGCAGAACTCTAACTATCAATTTTCACATTGGCGTGGAGAAAACAACGAACGACAATAAAAGTCCGTTCCCTAGCAACGGCTACGCTGTGTATTTCGCCCTCAGGGGAAGCTAATGATATGCTCCAGGCGAGGATCAAACTAACCAACTTAACATTGTGATACTTAGGCGCTTTCTACTTCTGGACTGGCACAATTATGCTCAATCGTCTCTGGATAGTCTGTACGTACGTCACATTAGATATTTCTTATATCATGCTGCTGTAAATTAAAGGGCAGTTTTCCAACGGCTGTCAGTTGTGCTTCTATTTACGCTAGCAGCACCTACACACTGCGTTCAGATGTGCCAACCTCTGCCCTGGCGTTGAACGCCTACAGCGCCTTCGCCTTCGGTCTCTGGTGGCAGGAGGGTAGCCGATACATCGCGGCGTGAATGACTCGGCACGCAAGGCGGTGGTGGTGTAACGGTCAGCATGGTTGCTTCCCAAGCATTTGATCCGGGTTCGATTCCCGGCCACCGCACGAAACGTACATTTTTCTTCTAGGGCTATTCCACGTAACGTAACGCGATCCTCGAAACAGAACCGTCGTGGTAAAAATAGTTTTCCTTCGCCCCACGTCTCACTCCGTGTCGCCATTGCGGTAGTCGCCGGATTTCGATTCACAGCATCATGTGTCTCCATGTGTCGACTTGTCTCGACTTTGCTCGGCTGACGCGAGAGCTGACGCTTGGAAATGGGCATATATGTAGAGGGCAGGCGGGAGAAACGACTGCGAGAGACCAAAAACCGACAAACATACGACAGAACCTTTCATTTTATTGTGGCCACAGATTCGCGCTTTAGTGCACCGACAGGCAGGAGTGGCGTCAGCGTGCTGGACCGCATCATTATCGCTAAGCAGCGACGACACCTAAGTAAATAGGCAAAATGAAAGAAGCCAAATGTAGGTAGAGCTCCAAGCTGGTCGCCCATCCAAGTACTAAACACGGCCAACCGCTATTAACTCCAACCAACAGACGAGAACCGCTGCACTCAGCGTGGTATGGCCGTTATCGACAACGCCGCGAAACGTGCAGACGTCTTGCTTCTCGTGCACATCACTTGGTATTTACCTGGCAGTGTCTCGCTGGAGGAAGCACTGTCTTTTATGAGAGAAAAATGAAATGGCACTTAGTGCTATCGAATACATGGCCTTTGTGTTCACAGCACGACGCTCTAACGTACTGAGCTGAGGAGCGATGCAATTCGGCCACGTCACCAGTCCAATACCCGGTCCACCGGCTCATCCACCTTCATTACTGCCCTGCCAGACATTTAACCACGTATCTGTTTTCGTTGACTTTTGCTTTCTTGATGCTTGGACCCAAAAAGCACAACACAAAGAAAACGTAAGCGCCGTGAGACTAGCCAAGACTCAGCAAACAAAAGTATGTTCGGCTACCAGGAATCGAATCCGGGCTGCCTGGCTGAAAGCCATGCCTCCTAACAGCTTTCTGTTCCTTCTGACGGCCAGACAATCAGACGTGCAGGGCAAGCGCCATAATCACTGCCGTCACTGATAATATCTCTTCAACCTGTTTGCGCGAAATTTACTTCCTTTCCCGCACGAAGGAAACGGGTAGGTTTGGAATATTTAAAATTCATTGTCAGATGTGGGGTTCGAACCCACGCTCCCTTTCGGGAACCAGAGCTTAAATCTGGCGCCTTAGACCGCTCGGCCAATCTGACGTGCGAGTGGAAACACACTGCTGCCATCGTTTCTATAGACATCTCCAGGGCCTGACTGCGAAATTTGCTTGTTTTTTTTGTGTGAAGGAAATACGTTTTTTTAGAGTATTTAAAACGAGTTGTGAGATGTGAGGTAACACCCCACCCTCACTGTCGGCACCCGGAACTTAAATATGGTGCCTGGCACCGTTGTTTTCCGACGCCTTCGGCCTTAAGTGGAACGAGCAGAACTCTAACTATCAATTTTCACATTGGCGTGGAGAAAACAACGAACGACAATAAAAGTCCGTTCCCTAGCAACGGCTACGCTGTGTATTTCGCCCTCAGGGGAAGCTAATGATATGCTCCAGGCGAGGATCAAACTAACCAACTTAACATTGTGATACTTAGGCGCTTTCTACTTCTGGACTGGCACAATTATGCTCAATCGTCTCTGGATAGTCTGTACGTACGTCACATTAGATATTTCTTATGTCATGCTGCTGTAAATTAAAGGGCAGTTTTCCAACGGCTGTCAGTTGTGCTTCTATTTACGCTAGCAGCACCTACACACTGCGTTCAGATGTGCCAACCTCTGCCCTGGCGTTGAACGCCTACAGCGCCTTCGCCTTCGGTCTCTGGTGGCAGGAGGGTAGCCGATACATCGCGGCGTGAATGACTCGGCACGCAAGGCGGTGGTGGTGTAACGGTCAGCATGGTTGCTTCCCAAGCATTTGATCCGGGTTCGATTCCCTCCCACCGCACGAAACGTACATTTTTCTTCTAGGGCTATTCCACGTAACGTAACGCGATCCTCGAAACAGAACCGTCGTGGTAAAAATAGTTTTCCTTCGCCCCACGTCTCACTCCGTGTCGCCATTGCGGTAGTCGCCGGATTTCGATTCACAGCATCGTGTGTCTCCATGTGTCGACTTGTCTCGACTTTGCTCGGCTGACGCGAGAGCTGACGCTTGGAAATGGGCATATATGTAGAGGGCAGGCGGGAGAAACGACTGCGAGAGACCAAAAACCGACAAACATACGACAGAACCTTTCATTTTATTGTGGCCACAGATTCGCGCTTTAGTGCACCGACAGGCAGGAGTGGCGTCAGCGTGCTGGACCGCATCATTATCGCTAAGCAGCGACGACACCTAAGTAAATAGGCAAAATGAAAGAAGCCAAATGTAGGTAGAGCTCCAAGCTGGTCGCCCATCCAAGTACTAAACACGGCCAACCGCTATTAACTCCAACCAACAGACGAGAACCGCTGCACTCAGCGTGGTATGGCCGTTATCGACAACGCCGCGAAACGTGCAGACGTCTTGCTTCTCGTGCACATCACTTGGTATTTACCTGGCAGTGTCTCGCTGGAGGAAGCACTGTCTTTTATGAGAGAAAAATGAAATGGCACTTAGTGCTATCGAATACATGGCCTTTGTGTTCACAGCACGACGCTCTAACGTACTGAGCTGAGGAGCGATGCAATTCGGCCACGTCACCAGTCCAATACCCGGTCCACCGGCTCATCCACCTTCATTACTGCCCTGCCAGACATTTAACCACGTATCTGTTTTCGTTGACTTTTGCTTTCTTGATGCTTGGACCCAAAAAGCACAACACAAAGAAAACGTAAGCGCCGTGAGACTAGCCAAGACTCAGCAAACAAAAGTATGTTCGGCTACCAGGAATCGAATCCGGGCTGCCTGGCTGAAAGCCATGCCTCCTAACAGCTTTCCGTTCCTTCTGACGGCCAGACAATCAGACGTGCAGGGCAAGCGCCATAATCACTGCCGTCACTGATAATATCTCTTCAACCTGTTTGCGCGAAATTTACTTCCTTTCCCGCACGAAGGAAACGGGTAGGTTTGGAATATTTAAAATTCATTGTCAGATGTGGGGTTCGAACCCACGCTCCCTTTCGGGAACCAGAGCTTAAATCTGGCGCCTTAGACCGCTCGGCCAATCTGACGTGTGAGCGGAAACACACTGCTGCCATCGTTTCTATAAACATCTCCAGGGCCTGACTGCGAAATTTGCTTGTTTTTTTTGTGTGAAGGAAATACGTTTTTTTAGAGTATTTAAAACGAGTTGTGAGATGTGAGGTAACACCCCACCCTCACTGTCGGCACCCGGAACTTAAATATGGTGCCTGGCACCGTTGTTTTCCGACGCCTTCGGCCTTAAGTGGAACGAGCAGAACTCTAACTATCAATTTTCACATTGGCGTGGAGAAAACAACGAACGACAATAAAAGTCCGTTCCCTAGCAACGGCTACGCTGTGTATTTCGCCCTCAGGGGAAGCTAATGATATGCTCCAGGCGAGGATCAAACTAACCAACTTAACATTGTGATACTTAGGCGCTTTCTACTTCTGGACTGGCACAATTATGCTCAATCGTCTCTGGATAGTCTGTACGTACGTCACATTAGATATTTCTTATATCATGCTGCTGTAAATTAAAGGGCAGTTTTCCAACGGCTGTCAGTTGTGCTTCTATTTACGCTAGCAGCACCTACACACTGCGTTCAGATGTGCCAACCTCTGCCCTGGCGTTGAACGCCTACAGCGCCTTCGCCTTCGGTCTCTGGTGGCAGGAGGGTAGCCGATACATCGCGGCGTGAATGACTCGGCACGCAAGGCGGTGGTGGTGTAACGGTCAGCATGGTTGCTTCCCAAGCATTTGATCTGGGTTCGATTCCCGGCCACCGCACGAAACGTACGTTTTTCTTCTAGGGCTATTCCACGTAACGTAACGCGATCCTCGAAACAGAACCGTCGTGGTAAAAATAGTTTTCCTTCGCCCCACGTCTCACTCCGTGTCGCCATTGCGGTAGTCGCCGGATTTCGATTCACAGCATCGTGTGTCTCCATGTGTCGACTTGTCTCGACTTTGCTCGGCTGACGCGAGAGCTGACGCTTGGAAATGGGCATATATGTAGAGGGCAGGCGGGAGAAACGACTGCGAGAGACCAAAAACCGACAAACATACGACAGAACCTTTCATTTTATTGTGGCCACAGATTCGCGCTTTAGTGCACCGACAGGCAGGAGTGGCGTCAGCGTGCTGGACCGCATCATTATCGCTAAGCAGCGACGACACCTAAGTAAATAGGCAAAATGAAAGAAGCCAAATGTAGGTAGAGCTCCAAGCTGGTCGCCCATCCAAGTACTAAACACGGCCAACCGCTATTAACTCCAACCAACAGACGAGAACCGCTGCACTCAGCGTGGTATGGCCGTTATCGACAACGCCGCGAAACGTGCAGACGTCTTGCTTCTCGTGCACATCACTTGGTATTTACCTGGCAGTGTCTCGCTGGAGGAAGCACTGTCTTTTATGAGAGAAAAATGAAATGGCACTTAGTGCTATCGAATACATGGCCTTTGTGTTCACAGCACGACGCTCTAACGTACTGAGCTGAGGAGCGATGCAATTCGGCCACGTCACCAGTCCAATACCCGGTCCACCGGCTCATCCACCTTCATTACTGCCCTGCCAGACATTTAACCACGTATCTGTTTTCGTTGACTTTTGCTTTCTTGATGCTTGGACCCAAAAAGCACAACACAAAGAAAACGTAAGCGCCGTGAGACTAGCCAAGACTCAGCAAACAAAAGTATGTTCGGCTACCAGGAATCGAATCCGGGCTGCCTGGCTGAAAGCCATGCCTCCTAACAGCTTTCTGTTCCTTCTGACGGCCAGACAATCAGACGTGCAGGGCAAGCGCCATAATCACTGCCGTCACTGATAATATCTCTTCAACCTGTTTGCGCGAAATTTACTTCCTTTCCCGCACGAAGGAAACGGGTAGGTTTGGAATATTTAAAATTCATTGTCAGATGTGGGGTTCGAACCCACGCTCCCTTTCGGGAACCAGAGCTTAAATCTGGCGCCTTGGACCGCTCGGCCAATCTGACGTGCGAGTGGAAACACACTGCTGCCATCGTTTCTATAGACAACTCCAGGGCCTGACTGCGAAATTTGCTTGTTTTTTTTTGTGTGAAGGAAATACGTTTTTTTAGAGTATTTAAAACGAGTTGTGAGATGTGAGGTAACACCCCACCCTCACTGTCGGCACCCGGAACTTAAATATGGTGCCTGGCACCGTTGTTTTCCGACGCCTTCGGCCTTAAGTGGAACGAGCAGAACTCTAACTATCAATTTTCACATTGGCGTGGAGAAAACAACGAACGACAATAAAAGTCCGTTCCCTAGCAACGGCTACGCTGTGTATTTCGCCCTCAGGGGAAGCTAATGATATGCTCCAGGCGAGGATCAAACTAACCAACTTAACATTGTGATACTTAGGCGCTTTCTACTTCTGGACTGGCACAATTATGCTCAATCGTCTCTGGATAGTCTGTACGTACGTCACATTAGATATTTCTTATGTCATGCTGCTGTAAATTAAAGGGCAGTTTTCCAACGGCTGTCAGTTGTGCTTCTATTTACGCTAGCAGCACCTACACACTGCGTTCAGATGTGCCAACCTCTGCCCTGGCGTTGAACGCCTACAGCGCCTTCGCCTTCGGCCTCTGGTGGCAGGAGGGTAGCCGATACATCGCGGCGTGAATGACTCGGCACGCAAGGCGGTGGTGGTGTAACGGTCAGCATGGTTGCTTCCCAAGCATTTGATCCGGGTTCGATTCCCGGCCACCGCACGAAACGTACATTTTTCTTCTAGGGCTATTCCACGTAACGTAACGCGATCCTCGAAACAGAACCGTCGTGGTAAAAATAGTTTTCCTTCGCCCCACGTCTCACTCCGTGTCGCCATTGCGGTAGTCGCCGGATTTCGATTCACAGCATCGTGTGTCTCCATGTGTCGACTTGTCTCGACTTTGCTCGGCTGACGCGAGAGCTGACGCTTGGAAATGGGCATATATGTAGAGGGCAGGCGGGAGAAACGACTGCGAGAGACCAAAAACCGACAAACATACGACAGAACCTTTCATTTTATTGTGGCCACAGATTCGCGCTTTAGTGCACCGACAGGCAGGAGTGGCGTCAGCGTGCTGGACCGCATCATTATCGCTAAGCAGCGACGACACCTAAGTAAATAGGCAAAATGAAAGAAGCCAAATGTAGGTAGAGCTCCAAGCTGGTCGCCCATCCAAGTACTAAACACGGCCAACCGCTATTAACTCCAACCAACAGACGAGAACCGCTGCACTCAGCGTGGTATGGCCGTTATCGACAACGCCGCGAAACGTGCAGACGTCTTGCTTCTCGTGCACATCACTTGGTATTTACCTGGCAGTGTCTCGCTGGAGGAAGCACTGTCTTTTATGAGAGAAAAATGAAATGGCACTTAGTGCTATCGAATACATGGCCTTTGTGTTCACAGCACGACGCTCTAACGTACTGAGCTGAGGAGCGATGCAATTCGGCCACGTCACCAGTCCAATACCCGGTCCACCGGCTCATCCACCTTCATTACTGCCCTGCCAGACATTTAACCACGTATCTGTTTTCGTTGACTTTTGCTTTCTTGATGCTTGGACCCAAAAAGCACAACACAAAGAAAACGTAAGCGCCGTGAGACTAGCCAAGACTCAGCAAACAAAAGTATGTTCGGCTACCAGGAATCGAATCCGGGCTGCCTGGCTGAAAGCCATGCCTCCTAACAGCTTTCCGTTCCTTCTGACGGCCAGACAATCAGACGTGCAGGGCAAGCGCCATAATCACTGCCGTCACTGATAATATCTCTTCAACCTGTTTGCGCGAAATTTACTTCCTTTCCCGCACGAAGGAAACGGGTAGGTTTGGAATATTTAAAATTCATTGTCAGATGTGGGGTTCGAACCCACGCTCCCTTTCGGGAACCAGAGCTTAAATCTGGCGCCTTAGACCGCTCGGCCAATCTGACGTGTGAGCGGAAACACACTGCTGCCATCGTTTCTATAAACATCTCCAGGGCCTGACTGCGAAATTTGCTTGTTTTTTTTGTGTGAAGGAAATACGTTTTTTTAGAGTATTTAAAACGAGTTGTGAGATGTGAGGTAACACCCCACCCTCACTGTCGGCACCCGGAACTTAAATATGGTGCCTGGCACCGTTGTTTTCCGACGCCTTCGGCCTTAAGTGGAACGAGCAGAACTCTAACTATCAATTTTCACATTGGCGTGGAGAAAACAACGAACGACAATAAAAGTCCGTTCCCTAGCAACGGCTACGCTGTGTATTTCGCCCTCAGGGGAAGCTAATGATATGCTCCAGGCGAGGATCAAACTAACCAACTTAACATTGTGATACTTAGGCGCTTTCTACTTCTGGACTGGCACAATTATGCTCAATCGTCTCTGGATAGTCTGTACGTACGTCACATTAGATATTTCTTATATCATGCTGCTGTAAATTAAAGGGCAGTTTTCCAACGGCTGTCAGTTGTGCTTCTATTTACGCTAGCAGCACCTACACACTGCGTTCAGATGTGCCAACCTCTGCCCTGGCGTTGAACGCCTACAGCGCCTTCGCCTTCGGTCTCTGGTGGCAGGAGGGTAACCGATACATCGCGGCGTGAATGACTCGGCACGCAAGGCGGTGGTGGTGTAACGGTCAGCATGGTTGCTTCCCAAGCATTTGATCCGGGTTCGATTCCCGGCCACCGCACGAAACGTACATTTTTCTTCTAGGGCTATTCCACGTAACGTAACGCGATCCTCGAAACAGAACCGTCGTGGTAAAAATAGTTTTCCTTCGCCCCACGTCTCACTCCGTGTCGCCATTGCGGTAGTCGCCGGATTTCGATTCACAGCATCATGTGTCTCCATGTGTCGACTTGTCTCGACTTTGCTCGGCTGACGCGAGAGCTGACGCTTGGAAATGGGCATATATGTAGAGGGCAGGCGGGAGAAACGACTGCGAGAGACCAAAAACCGACAAACATACGACAGAACCTTTCATTTTATTGTGGCCACAGATTCGCGCTTTAGTGCACCGACAGGCAGGAGTGGCGTCAGCGTGCTGGACCGCATCATTATCGCTAAGCAGCGACGACACCTAAGTAAATAGGCAAAATGAAAGAAGCCAAATGTAGGTAGAGCTCCAAGCTGGTCGCCCATCCAAGTACTAAACACGGCCAACCGCTATTAACTCCAACCAACAGACGAGAACCGCTGCACTCAGCGTGGTATGGCCGTTATCGACAACGCCGCGAAACGTGCAGACGTCTTGCTTCTCGTGCACATCACTTGGTATTTACCTGGCAGTGTCTCGCTGGAGGAAGCACTGTCTTTTATGAGAGAAAAATGAAATGGCACTTAGTGCTATCGAATACATGGCCTTTGTGTTCACAGCACGACGCTCTAACGTACTGAGCTGAGGAGCGATGCAATTCGGCCACGTCACCAGTCCAATACCCGGTCCACCGGCTCATCCACCTTCATTACTGCCCTGCCAGACATTTAACCACGTATCTGTTTTCGTTGACTTTTGCTTTCTTGATGCTTGGACCCAAAAAGCACAACACAAAGAAAACGTAAGCGCCGTGAGACTAGCCAAGACTCAGCAAACAAAAGTATGTTCGGCTACCAGGAATCGAATCCGGGCTGCCTGGCTGAAAGCCATGCCTCCTAACAGCTTTCTGTTCCTTCTGACGGCCAGACAATCAGACGTGCAGGGCAAGCGCCATAATCACTGCCGTCACTGATAATATCTCTTCAACCTGTTTGCGCGAAATTTACTTCCTTTCCCGCACGAAGGAAACGGGTAGGTTTGGAATATTTAAAATTCATTGTCAGATGTGGGGTTCGAACCCACGCTCCCTTTCGGGAACCAGAGCTTAAATCTGGCGCCTTAGACCGCTCGGCCAATCTGACGTGCGAGTGGAAACACACTGCTGCCATCGTTTCTATAGACATCTCCAGGGCCTGACTGCGAAATTTGCTTGTTTTTTTTTTGTGTGAAGGAAATACGTTTTTTTAGAGTATTTAAAACGAGTTGTGAGATGTGAGGTAACACCCCACCCTCACTGTCGGCACCCGGAACTTAAATATGGTGCCTGGCACCGTTGTTTTCCGACGCCTTCGGCCTTAAGTGGAACGAGCAGAACTCTAACTATCAATTTTCACATTGGCGTGGAGAAAACAACGAACGACAATAAAAGTCCGTTCCCTAGCAACGGCTACGCTGTGTATTTCGCCCTCAGGGGAAGCTAATGATATGCTCCAGGCGAGGATCAAACTAACCAACTTAACATTGTGATACTTAGGCGCTTTCTACTTCTGGACTGGCACAATTATGCTCAATCGTCTCTGGATAGTCTGTACGTACGTCACATTAGATATTTCTTATGTCATGCTGCTGTAAATTAAAGGGCAGTTTTCCAACGGCTGTCAGTTGTGCTTCTATTTACGCTAGCAGCACCTACACACTGCGTTCAGATGTGCCAACCTCTGCCCTGGCGTTGAACGCCTACAGCGCCTTCGCCTTCGGTCTCTGGTGGCAGGAGGGTAGCCGATACATCGCGGCGTGAATGACTCGGCACGCAAGGCGGTGGTGGTGTAACGGTCAGCATGGTTGCTTCCCAAGCATTTGATCCGGGTTCCATTCCCGGCCACCGCACGAAACTTACATTTTTCTTCTAGGGCTATTCCACGTAACGTAACGCGATCCTCGAAACAGAACCGTCGTGGTAAAAATAGTTTTCCTTCGCCCCACGTCTCACTCCGTGTCGCCATTGCGGTAGTCGCCGGATTTCGATTCACAGCATCGTGTGTCTCCATGTGTCGACTTGTCTCGACTTTGATCGGCTGACGCGAGAGCTGACGCTTGGAAATGGGCATATATGTAGAGGGCAGGCGGGAGAAACGACTGCGAGAGACCAAAAACCGACAAACATACGACAGAACCTTTCATTTTATTGTGGCCACAGATTCGCGCTTTAGTGCACCGACAGGCAGGAGTGGCGTCAGCGTGCTGGACCGCATCATTATCGCTAAGCAGCGACGACACCTAAGTAAATAGGCAAAATGAAAGAAGCCAAATGTAGGTAGAGCTCCAAGCTGGTCGCCCATCCAAGTACTAAACACGGCCAACCGCTATTAACTCCAACCAACAGACGAGAACCGCTGCACTCAGCGTGGTATGGCCGTTATCGACAACGCCGCGAAACGTGCAGACGTCTTGCTTCTCGTGCACATCACTTGGTATTTACCTGGCAGTGTCTCGCTGGAGGAAGCACTGTCTTTTATGAGAGAAAAATGAAATGGCACTTAGTGCTATCGAATACATGGCCTTTGTGTTCACAGCACGACGCTCTAACGTACTGAGCTGAGGAGCGATGCAATTCGGCCACGTCACCAGTCCAATACCCGGTCCACCGGCTCATCCACCTTCATTACTGCCCTGCCAGACATTTAACCACGTATCTGTTTTCGTTGACTTTTGCTTTCTTGATGCTTGGACCCAAAAAGCACAACACAAAGAAAACGTAAGCGCCGTGAGACTAGCCAAGACTCAGCAAACAAAAGTATGTTCGGCTACCAGGAATCGAATCCGGGCTGCCTGGCTGAAAGCCATGCCTCCTAACAGCTTTCCGTTCCTTCTGACGGCCAGACAATCAGACGTGCAGGGCAAGCGCCATAATCACTGCCGTCACTGATAATATCTCTTCAACCTGTTTGCGCGAAATTTACTTCCTTTCCCGCACGAAGGAAACGGGTAGGTTTGGAATATTTAAAATTCATTGTCAGATGTGGGGTTCGAACCCACGCTCCCTTTCGGGAACCAGAGCTTAAATCTGGCGCCTTAGACCGCTCGGCCAATCTGACGTGTGAGCGGAAACACACTGCTGCCATCGTTTCTATAAACATCTCCAGGGCCTGACTGCGAAATTTGCTTGTTTTTTTTGTGTGAAGGAAATACGTTTTTTTAGAGTATTTAAAACGAGTTGTGAGATGTGAGGTAACACCCCACCCTCACTGTCGGCACCCGGAACTTAAATATGGTGCCTGGCACCGTTGTTTTCCGACGCCTTCGGCCTTAAGTGGAACGAGCAGAACTCTAACTATCAATTTTCACATTGGCGTGGAGAAAACAACGAACGACAATAAAAGTCCGTTCCCTAGCAACGGCTACGCTGTGTATTTCGCCCTCAGGGGAAGCTAATGATATGCTCCAGGCGAGGATCAAACTAACCAACTTAACATTGTGATACTTAGGCGCTTTCTACTTCTGGACTGGCACAATTATGCTCAATCGTCTCTGGATAGTCTGTACGTACGTCACATTAGATATTTCTTATGTCATGCTGCTGTAAATTAAAGGGCAGTTTTCCAACGGCTGTCAGTTGTGCTTCTATTTACGCTAGCAGCACCTACACACTGCGTTCAGATGTGCCAACCTCTGCCCTGGCGTTGAACGCCTACAGCGCCTTCGCCTTCGGTCTCTGGTGGCAGGAGGGTAGCCGATACATCGCGGCGTGAATGACTCGGCACGCAAGGCGGTGGTGGTGTAACGGTCAGCATGGTTGCTTCCCAAGCATTTGATCCGGGTTCGATTCCCGGCCACCGCACGAAACGTACATTTTTCTTCTAGGGCTATTCCACGTAACATAACGCGATCCTCGAAACAGAACCGTCGTGGTAAAAATAGTTTTCCTTCGCCCCACGTCTCACTCCGTGTCGCCATTGCGGTAGTCGCCGGATTTCGATTCACAGCATCGTGTGTCTCCATGTGTCGACTTGTCTCGACTTTGCTCGGCTGACGCGAGAGCTGACGCTTGGAAATGGGCATATATGTAGAGGGCAGGCGGGAGAAACGACTGCGAGAGACCAAAAACCGACAAACATACGACAGAACCTTTCATTTTATTGTGGCCACAGATTCGCGCTTTAGTGCACCGACAGGCAGGAGTGGCGTCAGCGTGCTGGACCGCATCATTATCGCTAAGCAGCGACGACACCTAAGTAAATAGGCAAAATGAAAGAAGCCAAATGTAGGTAGAGCTCCAAGCTGGTCGCCCATCCAAGTACTAAACACGGCCAACCGCTATTAACTCCAACCAACAGACGAGAACCGCTGCACTCAGCGTGGTATGGCCGTTATCGACAACGCCGCGAAACGTGCAGACGTCTTGCTTCTCGTGCACATCACTTGGTATTTACCTGGCAGTGTCTCGCTGGAGGAAGCACTGTCTTTTATGAGAGAAAAATGAAATGGCACTTAGTGCTATCGAATACATGGCCTTTGTGTTCACAGCACGACGCTCTAACGTACTGAGCTGAGGAGCGATGCAATTCGGCCACGTCACCAGTCCAATACCCGGTCCACCGGCTCATCCACCTTCATTACTGCCCTGCCAGACATTTAACCACGTATCTGTTTTCGTTGACTTTTGCTTTCTTGATGCTTGGACCCAAAAAGCACAACACAAAGAAAACGTAAGCGCCGTGAGACTAGCCAAGACTCAGCAAACAAAAGTATGTTCGGCTACCAGGAATCGAATCCGGGCTGCCTGGCTGAAAGCCATGCCTCCTAACAGCTTTCCGTTCCTTCTGACGGCCAGACAATCAGACGTGCAGGGCAAGCGCCATAATCACTGCCGTCACTGATAATATCTCTTCAACCTGTTTGCGCGAAATTTACTTCCTTTCCCGCACGAAGGAAACGGGTAGGTTTGGAATATTTAAAATTCATTGTCAGATGTGGGGTTCGAACCCACGCTCCCTTTCGGGAACCAGAGCTTAAATCTGGCGCCTTGGACCGCTCGGCCAATCTGACGTGTGAGCGGAAACACACTGCTGCCATCGTTTCTATAAACATCTCCAGGGCCTGACTGCGAAATTTGCTTGTTTTTTTTGTGTGAAGGAAATACGTTTTTTTAGAGTATTTAAAACGAGTTGTGAGATGTGAGGTAACACCCCACCCTCACTGTCGGCACCCGGAACTTAAATATGGTGCCTGGCACCGTTGTTTTCCGACGCCTTCGGCCTTAAGTGGAACGAGCAGAACTCTAACTATCAATTTTCACATTGGCGTGGAGAAAACAACGAACGACAATAAAAGTCCGTTCCCTAGCAACGGCTACGCTGTGTATTTCGCCCTCAGGGGAAGCTAATGATATGCTCCAGGCGAGGATCAAACTAACCAACTTAACATTGTGATACTTAGGCGCTTTCTACTTCTGGACTGGCACAATTATGCTCAATCGTCTCTGGATAGTCTGTACGTACGTCACATTAGATATTTCTTATATCATGCTGCTGTAAATTAAAGGGCAGTTTTCCAACGGCTGTCAGTTGTGCTTCTATTTACGCTAGCAGCACCTACACACTGCGTCCAGATGTGCCAACCTCTGCCCTGGCGTTGAACGCCTACAGCGCCTTCGCCTTCGGCCTCTGGTGGCAGGAGGGTAGCCGATACATCGCGGCGTGAATGACTCGGCACGCAAGGCGGTGGTGGTGTAACGGTCAGCATGGTTGCTTCCCAAGCAGTTGATCCGGGTTCGATTCCCGGCCACCGCACGAAACGTACATTTTTCTTCTAGGGCTATTCCACGTAACGTAACGCGATCCTCGAAACAGAACCGTCGTGGTACGAATAGTTTTCCTTCGCCCCACGTCTCACTCCGTGTCGCCATTGCGGTAGTCGCCGGATTTCGATTCACAGCATCGTGTGTCTCCATGTGTCGACTTGTCTCGACTTTGCTCGGCTGACGCGAGAGCTGACGCTTGGAAATGGGCATATATGTAGAGGGCAGGCGGGAGAAACGACTGCGAGAGACCAAAAACCGACAAACATACGACAGAACCTTTCATTTTATTGTGGCCACAGATTCGCGCTTTAGTGCACCGACAGGCAGGAGTGGCGTCAGCGTGCTGGACCGCATCATTATCGCTAAGCAGCGACGACACCTAAGTAAATAGGCAAAATGAAAGAAGCCAAATGTAGGTAGAGCTCCAAGCTGGTCGCCCATCCAAGTACTAAACACGGCCAACCGCTATTAACTCCAACCAACAGACGAGAACCGCTGCACTCAGCGTGGTATGGCCGTTATCGACAACGCCGCGAAACGTGCAGACGTCTTGCTTCTCGTGCACATCACTTGGTATTTACCTGGCAGTGTCTCGCTGGAGGAAGCACTGTCTTTTATGAGAGAAAAATGAAATGGCACTTAGTGCTATCGAATACATGGCCTTTGTGTTCACAGCACGACGCTCTAACGTACTGAGCTGAGGAGCGATGCAATTCGGCCACGTCACCAGTCCAATACCCGGTCCACCGGCTCATCCACCTTCATTACTGCCCTGCCAGACATTTAACCACGTATCTGTTTTCGTTGACTTTTGCTTTCTTGATGCTTGGACCCAAAAAGCACAACACAAAGAAAACGTAAGCGCCGTGAGACTAGCCAAGACTCAGCAAACAAAAGTATGTTCGGCTACCAGGAATCGAATCCGGGCTGCCTGGCTGAAAGCCATGCCTCCTAACAGCTTTCCGTTCCTTCTGACGGCCAGACAATCAGACGTGCAGGGCAAGCGCCATAATCACTGCCGTCACTGATAATATCTCTTCAACCTGTTTGCGCGAAATTTACTTCCTTTCCCGCACGAAGGAAACGGGTAGGTTTGGAATATTTAAAATTCATTGTCAGATGTGGGGTTCGAACCCACGCTCCCTTTCGGGAACCAGAGCTTAAATCTGGCGCCTTGGACCGCTCGGCCAATCTGACGTGTGAGCGGAAACACACTGCTGCCATCGTTTCTATAAACATCTCCAGGGCCTGACTGCGAAATTTGCTTGTTTTTTTTGTGTGAAGGAAATACGTTTTTTTAGAGTATTTAAAACGAGTTGTGAGATGTGAGGTAACACCCCACCCTCACTGTCGGCACCCGGAACTTAAATATGGTGCCTGGCACCGTTGTTTTCCGACGCCTTCGGCCTTAAGTGGAACGAGCAGAACTCTAACTATCAATTTTCACATTGGCGTGGAGAAAACAACGAACGACAATAAAAGTCCGTTCCCTAGCAACGGCTACGCTGTGTATTTCGCCCTCAGGGGAAGCTAATGATATGCTCCAGGCGAGGATCAAACTAACCAACTTAACATTGTGATACTTAGGCGCTTTCTACTTCTGGACTGGCACAATTATGCTCAATCGTCTCTGGATAGTCTGTACGTACGTCACATTAGATATTTCTTATATCATGCTGCTGTAAATTAAAGGGCAGTTTTCCAACGGCTGTCAGTTGTGCTTCTATTTACGCTAGCAGCACCTACACACTGCGTCCAGATGTGCCAACCTCTGCCCTGGCGTTGAACGCCTACAGCGCCTTCGCCTTCGGCCTCTGGTGGCAGGAGGGTAGCCGATACATCGCGGCGTGAATGACTCGGCACGCAAGGCGGTGGTGGTGTAACGGTCAGCATGGTTGCTTCCCAAGCAGTTGATCCGGGTTCGATTCCCGGCCACCGCACGAAACGTACATTTTTCTTCTAGGGCTATTCCACGTAACGTAACGCGATCCTCGAAACAGAACCGTCGTGGTACGAATAGTTTTCCTTCGCCCCACGTCTCACTCCGTGTCGCCATTGCGGTAGTCGCCGGATTTCGATTCACAGCATCGTGTGTCTCCATGTGTCGACTTGTCTCGACTTTGCTCGGCTGACGCGAGAGCTGACGCTTGGAAATGGGCATATATGTAGAGGGCAGGCGGGAGAAACGACTGCGAGAGACCAAAAACCGACAAACATACGACAGAACCTTTCATTTTATTGTGGCCACAGATTCGCGCTTTAGTGCACCGACAGGCAGGAGTGGCGTCAGCGTGCTGGACCGCATCATTATCGCTAAGCAGCGACGACACCTAAGTAAATAGGCAAAATGAAAGAAGCCAAATGTAGGTAGAGCTCCAAGCTGGTCGCCCATCCAAGTACTAAACACGGCCAACCGCTATTAACTCCAACCAACAGACGAGAACCGCTGCACTCAGCGTGGTATGGCCGTTATCGACAACGCCGCGAAACGTGCAGACGTCTTGCTTCTCGTGCACATCACTTGGTATTTACCTGGCAGTGTCTCGCTGGAGGAAGCACTGTCTTTTATGAGAGAAAAATGAAATGGCACTTAGTGCTATCGAATACATGGCCTTTGTGTTCACAGCACGACGCTCTAACGTACTGAGCTGAGGAGCGATGCAATTCGGCCACGTCACCAGTCCAATACCCGGTCCACCGGCTCATCCACCTTCATTACTGCCCTGCCAGACATTTAACCACGTATCTGTTTTCGTTGACTTTTGCTTTCTTGATGCTTGGACCCAAAAAGCACAACACAAAGAAAACGTAAGCGCCGTGAGACTAGCCAAGACTCAGCAAACAACAGTATGTTCGGCTACCAGGAATCGAATCCGGGCTGCCTGGCTGAAAGCCATGCCTCCTAACAGCTTTCCGTTCCTTCTGACGGCCAGACAATCAGACGTGCAGGGCAAGCGCCATAATCACTGCCGTCACTGATAATATCTCTTCAACCTGTTTGCGCGAAATTTACTTCCTTTCCCGCACGAAGGAAACGGGTAGGTTTGGAATATTTAAAATTCATTGTCAGATGTGGGGTTCGAACCCACGCTCCCTTTCGGGAACCAGAGCTTAAATCTGGCGCCTTGGACCGCTCGGCCAATCTGACGTGTGAGCGGAAACACACTGCTGCCATCGTTTCTATAAACATCTCCAGGGCCTGACTGCGAAATTTGCTTGTTTTTTTTGTGTGAAGGAAATACGTTTTTTTAGAGTATTTAAAACGAGTTGTGAGATGTGAGGTAACACCCCACCCTCACTGTCGGCACCCGGAACTTAAATATGGTGCCTGGCACCGTTGTTTTCCGACGCCTTCGGCCTTAAGTGGAACGAGCAGAACTCTAACTATCAATTTTCACATTGGCGTGGAGAAAACAACGAACGACAATAAAAGTCCGTTCCCTAGCAACGGCTACGCTGTGTATTTCGCCCTCAGGGGAAGCTAATGATATGCTCCAGGCGAGGATCAAACTAACCAACTTAACATTGTGATACTTAGGCGCTTTCTACTTCTGGACTGGCACAATTATGCTCAATCGTCTCTGGATCGTCTGTACGTACGTCACATTAGATATTTCTTATATCATGCTGCTGTAAATTAAAGGGCAGTTTTCCAACGGCTGTCAGTTGTGCTTCTATTTACGCTAGCAGCACCTACACACTGCGTTCAGATGTGCCAACCTCTGCCCTGGCGTTGAACGCCTACAGCGCCTTCGCCTTCGGCCTCTGGTGGCAGGAGGGTAGCCGATACATCGCGGCGTGAATGACTCGGCACGCAAGGCGGTGGTGGTGTAACGGTCAGCATGGTTGCTTCCCAAGCAGTTGATCCGGGTTCGATTCCCGGCCACCGCACGAAACGTACATTTTTCTTCTAGGGCTATTCCACGTAACGTAACGCGATCCTCGAAACAGAACCGTCGTGGTACGAATAGTTTTCCTTCGCCCCACGTCTCACTCCGTGTCGCCATTGCGGTAGTCGCCGGATTTCGATTCACAGCATCGTGTGTCTCCATGTGTCGACTTGTCTCGACTTTGCTCGGCTGACGCGAGAGCTGACGCTTGGAAATGGGCATATATGTAGAGGGCAGGCGGGAGAAACGACTGCGAGAGACCAAAAACCGACAAACATACGACAGAACCTTTCATTTTATTGTGGCCACAGATTCGCGCTTTAGTGCACCGACAGGCAGGAGTGGCGTCAGCGTGCTGGACCGCATCATTATCGCTAAGCAGCGACGACACCTAAGTAAATAGGCAAAATGAAAGAAGCCAAATGTAGGTAGAGCTCCAAGCTGGTCGCCCATCCAAGTACTAAACACGGCCAACCGCTATTAACTCCAACCAACAGACGAGAACCGCTGCACTCAGCGTGGTATGGCCGTTATCGACAACGCCGCGAAACGTGCAGACGTCTTGCTTCTCGTGCACATCACTTGGTATTTACCTGGCAGTGTCTCGCTGGAGGAAGCACTGTCTTTTATGAGAGAAAAATGAAATGGCACTTAGTGCTATCGAATACATGGCCTTTGTGTTCACAGCACGACGCTCTAACGTACTGAGCTGAGGAGCGATGCAATTCGGCCACGTCACCAGTCCAATACCCGGTCCACCGGCTCATCCACCTTCATTACTGCCCTGCCAGACATTTAACCACGTATCTGTTTTCGTTGACTTTTGCTTTCTTGATGCTTGGACCCAAAAAGCACAACACAAAGAAAACGTAAGCGCCGTGAGACTAGCCAAGACTCAGCAAACAAAAGTATGTTCGGCTACCAGGAATCGAATCCGGGCTGCCTGGCTGAAAGCCATGCCTCCTAACAGCTTTCCGTTCCTTCTGACGGCCAGACAATCAGACGTGCAGGGCAAGCGCCATAATCACTGCCGTCACTGATAATATCTCTTCAACCTGTTTGCGCGAAATTTACTTCCTTTCCCGCACGAAGGAAACGGGTAGGTTTGGAATATTTAAAATTCATTGTCAGATGTGGGGTTCGAACCCACGCTCCCTTTCGGGAACCAGAGCTTAAATCTGGCGCCTTGGACCGCTCGGCCAATCTGACGTGTGAGCGGAAACACACTGCTGCCATCGTTTCTATAAACATCTCCAGGGCCTGACTGCGAAATTTGCTTGTTTTTTTTGTGTGAAGGAAATACGTTTTTTTAGAGTATTTAAAACGAGTTGTGAGATGTGAGGTAACACCCCACCCTCACTGTCGGCACCCGGAACTTAAATATGGTGCCTGGCACCGTTGTTTTCCGACGCCTTCGGCCTTAAGTGGAACGAGCAGAACTCTAACTATCAATTTTCACATTGGCGTGGAGAAAACAACGAACGACAATAAAAGTCCGTTCCCTAGCAACGGCTACGCTGTGTATTTCGCCCTCAGGGGAAGCTAATGATATGCTCCAGGCGAGGATCAAACTAACCAACTTAACATTGTGATACTTAGGCGCTTTCTACTTCTGGACTGGCACAATTATGCTCAATCGTCTCTGGATAGTCTGTACGTACGTCACATTAGATATTTCTTATATCATGCTGCTGTAAATTAAAGGGCAGTTTTCCAACGGCTGTCAGTTGTGCTTCTATTTACGCTAGCAGCACCTACACACTGCGTCCAGATGTGCCAACCTCTGCCCTGGCGTTGAACGCCTACAGCGCCTTCGCCTTCGGCCTCTGGTGGCAGGAGGGTAGCCGATACATCGCGGCGTAAATGACTCGGCACGCAAGGCGGTGGTGGTGTAACGGTCAGCATGGTTGCTTCCCAAGCAGTTGATCCGGGTTCGATTCCCGGCCACCGCACGAAACGTACATTTTTCTTCTAGGGCTATTCCACGTAACGTAACGCGATCCTCGAAACAGAACCGTCGTGGTACGAATAGTTTTCCTTCGCCCCACGTCTCACTCCGTGTCGCCATTGCGGTAGTCGCCGGATTTCGATTCACAGCATCGTGTGTCTCCATGTGTCGACTTGTCTCGACTTTGCTCGGCTGACGCGAGAGCTGACGCTTGGAAATGGGCATATATGTAGAGGGCAGGCGGGAGAAACGACTGCGAGAGACCAAAAACCGACAAACATACGACAGAACCTTTCATTTTATTGTGGCCACAGATTCGCGCTTTAGTGCACCGACAGGCAGGAGTGGCGTCAGCGTGCTGGACCGCATCATTATCGCTAAGCAGCGACGACACCTAAGTAAATAGGCAAAATGAAAGAAGCCAAATGTAGGTAGAGCTCCAAGCTGGTCGCCCATCCAAGTACTAAACACGGCCAACCGCTATTAACTCCAACCAACAGACGAGAACCGCTGCACTCACCGTGGTATGGCCGTTATCGACAACGCCGCGAAACGTGCAGACGTCTTGCTTCTCGTGCACATCACTTGGTATTTACCTGGCAGTGTCTCGCTGGAGGAAGCACTGTCTTTTATGAGAGAAAAATGAAATGGCACTTAGTGCTATCGAATACATGGCCTTTGTGTTCACAGCACGACGCTCTAACGTACTGAGCTGAGGAGCGATGCAATTCGGCCACGTCACCAGTCCAATACCCGGTCCACCGGCTCATCCACCTTCATTACTGCCCTGCCAGACATTTAACCACGTATCTGTTTTCGTTGACTTTTGCTTTCTTGATGCTTGGACCCAAAAAGCACAACACAAAGAAAACGTAAGCGCCGTGAGACTAGCCAAGACTCAGCAAACAAAAGTATGTTCGGCTACCAGGAATCGAATCCGGGCTGCCTGGCTGAAAGCCATGCCTCCTAACAGCTTTCCGTTCCTTCTGACGGCCAGACAATCAGACGTGCAGGGCAAGCGCCATAATCACTGCCGTCACTGATAATATCTCTTCAACCTGTTTGCGCGAAATTTACTTCCTTTCCCGCACGAAGGAAACGGGTAGGTTTGGAATATTTAAAATTCATTGTCAGATGTGGGGTTCGAACCCACGCTCCCTTTCGGGAACCAGAGCTTAAATCTGGCGCCTTGGACCGCTCGGCCAATCTGACGTGTGAGCGGAAACACACTGCTGCCATCGTTTCTATAAACATCTCCAGGGCCTGACTGCGAAATTTGCTTGTTTTTTTTGTGTGAAGGAAATACGTTTTTTTAGAGTATTTAAAACGAGTTGTGAGATGTGAGGTAACACCCCACCCTCACTGTCGGCACCCGGAACTTAAATATGGTGCCTGGCACCGTTGTTTTCCGACGCCTTCGGCCTTAAGTGGAACGAGCAGAACTCTAACTATCAATTTTCACATTGGCGTGGAGAAAACAACGAACGACAATAAAAGTCCGTTCCCTAGCAACGGCTACGCTGTGTATTTCGCCCTCAGGGGAAGCTAATGATATGCTCCAGGCGAGGATCAAACTAACCAACTTAACATTGTGATACTTAGGCGCTTTCTACTTCTGGACTGGCACAATTATGCTCATTCGTCTCTGGATAGTCTGTACGTACGTCACATTAGATATTTCTTATATCATGCTGCTGTAAATTAAAGGGCAGTTTTCCAACGGCTGTCAGTTGTGCTTCTATTTACGCTAGCAGCACCTACACACTGCGTTCAGATGTGCCAACCTCTGCCCTGGCGTTGAACGCCTACAGCGCCTTCGCCTTCGGTCTCTGGTGGCAGGAGGGTAGCCGATACATCGCGGCGTGAATGACTCGGCACGCAAGGCGGTGGTGGTGTAACGGTCAGCATGGTTGCTTCCCAAGCATTTGATCCGGGTTCGATTCCCGGCCACCGCACGAAACGTACATTTTTCTTCTAGGGCTATTCCACGTAACGTAACGCGATCCTCGAAACAGAACCGTCGTGGTAAAAATAGTTTTCCTTCGCCCCACGTCTCACTCCGTGTCGCCATTGCGGTAGTCGCCGGATTTCGATTCACAGCATCGTGTGTCTCCATGTGTCGACTTGTCTCGACTTTGCTCGGCTGACGCGAGAGCTGACGCTTGGAAATGGGCATATATGTAGAGGGCAGGCGGGAGAAACGACTGCGAGAGACCAAAAACCGACAAACATACGACAGAACCTTTCATTTTATTGTGGCCACAGATTCGCGCTTTAGTGCACCGACAGGCAGGAGTGGCGTCAGCGTGCTGGACCGCATCATTATCGCTAAGCAGCGACGACACCTAAGTAAATAGGCAAAATGAAAGAAGCCAAATGTAGGTAGAGCTCCAAGCTGGTCGCCCATCCAAGTACTAAACACGGCCAACCGCTATTAACTCCAACCAACAGACGAGAACCGCTGCACTCAGCGTGGTATGGCCGTTATCGACAACGCCGCGAAACGTGCAGACGTCTTGCTTCTCGTGCACATCACTTGGTATTTACCTGGCAGTGTCTCGCTGGAGGAAGCACTGTCTTTTATGAGAGAAAAATGAAATGGCACTTAGTGCTATCGAATACATGGCCTTTGTGTTCACAGCACGACGCTCTAACGTACTGAGCTGAGGAGCGATGCAATTCGGCCACGTCACCAGTCCAATACCCGGTCCACCGGCTCATCCACCTTCATTACTGCCCTGCCAGACATTTAACCACGTATCTGTTTTCGTTGACTTTTGCTTTCTTGATGCTTGGACCCAAAAAGCACAACACAAAGAAAACGTAAGCGCCGTGAGACTAGCCAAGACTCAGCAAACAAAAGTATGTTCGGCTACCAGGAATCGAATCCGGGCTGCCTGGCTGAAAGCCATGCCTCCTAACAGCTTTCCGTTCCTTCTGACGGCCAGACAATCAGACGTGCAGGGCAAGCGCCATAATCACTGCCGTCACTGATAATATCTCTTCAACCTGTTTGCGCGAAATTTACTTCCTTTCCCGCACGAAGGAAACGGGTAGGTTTGGAATATTTAAAATTCATTGTCAGATGTGGGGTTCGAACCCACGCTCCCTTTCGGGAACCAGAGCTTAAATCTGGCGCCTTGGACCGCTCGGCCAATCTGACGTGTGAGCGGAAACACACTGCTGCCATCGTTTCTATAAACATCTCCAGGGCCTGACTGCGAAATTTGCTTGTTTTTTTTGTGTGAAGGAAATACGTTTTTTTAGAGTATTTAAAACGAGTTGTGAGATGTGAGGTAACACCCCACCCTCACTGTCGGCACCCGGAACTTAAATATGGTGCCTGGCACCGTTGTTTTCCGACGCCTTCGGCCTTAAGTGGAACGAGCAGAACTCTAACTATCAATTTTCACATTGGCGTGGAGAAAACAACGAACGACAATAAAAGTCCGTTCCCTAGCAACGGCTACGCTGTGTATTTCGCCCTCAGGGGAAGCTAATGATATGCTCCAGGCGAGGATCAAACTAACCAACTTAACATTGTGATACTTAGGCGCTTTCTACTTCTGGACTGGCACAATTATGCTCAATCGTCTCTGGATAGTCTGTACGTACGTCACATTAGATATTTCTTATATCATGCTGCTGTAAATTAAAGGGCAGTTTTCCAACGGCTGTCAGTTGTGCTTCTATTTACGCTAGCAGCACCTACACACTGCGTCCAGATGTGCCAACCTCTGCCCTGGCGTTGAACGCCTACAGCGCCTTCGCCTTCGGCCTCTGGTGGCAGGAGGGTAGCCGATACATCGCGGCGTGAATGACTCGGCACGCAAGGCGGTGGTGGTGTAACGGTCAGCATGGTTGCTTCCCAAGCAGTTGATCCGGGTTCGATTCCCGGCCACCGCACGAAACGTACATTTTTCTTCTAGGGCTATTCCACGTAACGTAACGCGATCCTCGAAACAGAACCGTCGTGGTACGAATAGTTTTCCTTCGCCCCACGTCTCACTCCGTGTCGCCATTGCGGTAGTCGCCGGATTTCGATTCACAGCATCGTGTGTCTCCATGTGTCGACTTGTCTCGACTTTGCTCGGCTGACGCGAGAGCTGACGCTTGGAAATGGGCATATATGTAGAGGGCAGGCGGGAGAAACGACTGCGAGAGACCAAAAACCGACAAACATACGACAGAACCTTTCATTTTATTGTGGCCACAGATTCGCGCTTTAGTGCACCGACAGGCAGGAGTGGCGTCAGCGTGCTGGACCGCATCATTATCGCTAAGCAGCGACGACACCTAAGTAAATAGGCAAAATGAAAGAAGCCAAATGTAGGTAGAGCTCCAAGCTGGTCCCCCATCCAAGTACTAAACACGGCCAACCGCTATTAACTCCAACCAACAGACGAGAACCGCTGCACTCAGCGTGGTATGGCCGTTATCGACAACGCCGCGAAACGTGCAGACGTCTTGCTTCTCGTGCACATCACTTGGTATTTACCTGGCAGTGTCTCGCTGGAGGAAGCACTGTCTTTTATGAGAGAAAAATGAAATGGCACTTAGTGCTATCGAATACATGGCCTTTGTGTTCACAGCACGACGCTCTAACGTACTGAGCTGAGGAGCGATGCAATTCGGCCACGTCACCAGTCCAATACCCGGTCCACCGGCTCATCCACCTTCATTACTGCCCTGCCAGACATTTAACCACGTATCTGTTTTCGTTGACTTTTGCTTTCTTGATGCTTGGACCCAAAAAGCACAACACAAAGAAAACGTAAGCGCCGTGAGACTAGCCAAGACTCAGCAAACAAAAGTATGTTCGGCTACCAGGAATCGAATCCGGGCTGCCTGGCTGAAAGCCATGCCTCCTAACAGCTTTCCGTTCCTTCTGACGGCCAGACAATCAGACGTGCAGGGCAAGCGCCATAATCACTGCCGTCACTGATAATATCTCTTCAACCTGTTTGCGCGAAATTTACTTCCTTTCCCGCACGAAGGAAACGGGTAGGTTTGGAATATTTAAAATTCATTGTCAGATGTGGGGTTCGAACCCACGCTCCCTTTCGGGAACCAGAGCTTAAATCTGGCGCCTTGGACCGCTCGGCCAATCTGACGTGTGAGCGGAAACACACTGCTGCCATCGTTTCTATAAACATCTCCAGGGCCTGACTGCGAAATTTGCTTGTTTTTTTTTGTGTGAAGGAAATACGTTTTTTTAGAGTATTTAAAACGAGTTGTGAGATGTGAGGTAACACCCCACCCTCACTGTCGGCACCCGGAACTTAAACATGGTGCCTGGCACCGTTGTTTTCCGACGCCTTCGGCCTTAAGTGGAACGAGCAGAACTCTAACTATCAATTTTCACATTGGCGTGGAGAAAACAACGAACGACAATAAAAGTCCGTTCCCTAGCAACGGCTACGCTGTGTATTTCGCCCTCAGGGGAAGCTAATGATATGCTCCAGGCGAGGATCAAACTAACCAACTTAACATTGTGATACTTAGGCGCTTTCTACTTCTGGACTGGCACAATTATGCTCAATCATCTCTGGATAGTCTGTACGTACGTCACATTAGATATTTCTTATATCATGCTGCTGTAAATTAAAGGGCAGTTTTCCAACGGCTGTCAGTTGTGCTTCTATTTACGCTAGCAGCACCTACACACTGCGTTCAGATGTGCCAACCTCTGCCCTGGCGTTGAACGCCTACAGCGCCTTCGCCTTCGGCCTCTGGTGGCAGGAGGGTAGCCGATACATCGCGGCGTGAATGACTCGGCACGCAAGGCGGTGGTGGTGTAACGGTCAGCATGGTTGCTTCCCAAGCATTTGATCCGGGTTCGATTCCCGGCCACCGCACGAAACGTACATTTTTCTTCTAGGGCTATTCCACGTAACGTAACGCGATCCTCGAAACAGAACCGTCGTGGTAAAAATAGTTTTCCTTCGCCCCACGTCTCACTCCGTGTCGCCATTGCGGTAGTCGCCGGATTTCGATTCACAGCATCGTGTGTCTCCATGTGTCGACTTGTCTCGACTTTGCTCGGCTGACGCGAGAGCTGACGCTTGGAAATGGGCATATATGTAGAGGGCAGGCGGGAGAAACGACTGCGAGAGACCAAAAACCGACAAACATACGACAGAACCTTTCATTTTATTGTGGCCACAGATTCGCGCTTTAGTGCACCGACAGGCAGGAGTGGCGTCAGCGTGCTGGACCGCATCATTATCGCTAAGCAGCGACGACACCTAAGTAAATAGGCAAAATGAAAGAAGCCAAATGTAGTTAGAGCTCCAAGCTGGTCGCCCATCCAAGTACTAAACACGGCCAACCGCTATTAACTCCAATCAACAGACGAGAACCGCTGCACTCAGCGTGGTATGGCCGTTATCGACAACGCCGCGAAACGTGCAGACGTCTTGCTTCTCGTGCACATCACTTGGTATTTACCTGGCAGTGTCTCGCTGGAGGAAGCACTGTCTTTTATGAGAGAAAAATGAAATGGCACTTAGTGCTATCGAATACATGGCCTTTGTGTTCACAGCACGACGCTCTAACGTACTGAGCTGAGGAGCGATGCAATTCGGCCACGTCACCAGTCCAATACCCGGTCCACCGGCTCATCCACCTTCATTACTGCCCTGCCAGACATTTAACCACGTATCTGTTTTCGTTGACTTTTGCTTTCTTGATGCTTGGACCCAAAATGCACAACACAAAGAAAACGTAAGCGCCGTGAGACTAGCCAAGACTCAGCAAACAAAAGTATGTTCGGCTACCAGGAATCGAATCCGGGCTGCCTGGCTGAAAGCCATGCCTCCTAACAGCTTTCCGTTCCTTCTGACGGCCAGACAATCAGACGTGCAGGGCAAGCGCCATAATCACTGCCGTCACTGATAATATCTCTTCAACCTGTTTGCGCGAAATTTACTTCCTTTCCCGCACGAAGGAAACGGGTAGGTTTGGAATATTTAAAATTCATTGTCAGATGTGGGGTTCGAACCCACGCTCCCTTTCGGGAACCAGAGCTTAAATCTGGCGCCTTAGACCGCTCGGCCAATCTGACGTGTGAGCGAAAACACACTGCTGCCATCGTTTCTATAAACATCTCCAGGGCCTGACTGCGAAATTTGCTTGTTTTTTTTGTGTGAAGGAAATACGTTTTTTTAGAGTATTTAAAACGAGTTGTGAGATGTGAGGTAACACCCCACCCTCACTGTCGGCACCCGGAACTTAAATATGGTGCCTGGCACCGTTGTTTTCCGACGCCTTCGGCCTTAAGTGGAACGAGCAGAACTCTAACTATCAATTTTCACATTGGCGTGGAGAAAACAACGAACGACAATAAAAGTCCGTTCCCTAGCAACGGCTACGCTGTGTATTTCGCCCTCAGGGGAAGCTAATGATATGCTCCAGGCGAGGATCAAACTAACCAACTTAACATTGTGATACTTAGGCGCTTTCTACTTCTGGACTGGCACAATTATGCTCAATCGTCTCTGGATAGTCTGTACGTACGTCACATTAGATATTTCTTATGTCATGCTGCTGTAAATTAAAGGGCAGTTTTCCAACGGCTGTCAGTTGTGCTTCTATTTACGCTAGCAGCACCTACACACTGCGTTCAGATGTGCCAACCTCTGCCCTGGCGTTGAACGCCTACAGCGCCTTCGCCTTCGGCCTCTGGTGGCAGGAGGGTAGCCGATACATCGCGGCGTGAATGACTTGGCACGCAAGGCGATGGTGGTGTAACGGTCAGCATGGTTGCTTCCCAAGCAGTTGATCCGGGTTCCATTCCCGGCCACCGCACGAAACGTACATTTTTCTTCTAGGGCTATTCCACGTAACGTAACGCGATCCTCGAAACAGAACCGTCGTGGTAAAAATAGTTTTCCTTCGCCCCACGTCTCACTCCGTGTCGCCATTGCGGTAGTCGCCGGATTTCGATTCACAGCATCGTGTGTCTCCATGTGTCGACTTGTCTCGACTTTGCTCGGCTGACGCGAGAGCTGACGCTTGGAAATGGGCATATATGTAGAGGGCAGGCGGGAGAAACGACTGCGAGAGACCAAAAACCGACAAACATACGACAGAACCTTTCATTTTATTGTGGCCACAGATTCGCGCTTTAGTGCACCGACAGGCAGGAGTGGCGTCAGCGTGCTGGACCGCATCATTATCGCTAAGCAGCGACGACACCTAAGTAAATAGGCAAAATGAAAGAAGCCAAATGTAGTTAGAGCTCCAAGCTGGTCGCCCATCCAAGTACTAAACACGGCCAACCGCTATTAACTCCAATCAACAGACGAGAACCGCTGCACTCAGCGTGGTATGGCCGTTATCGACAACGCCGCGAAACGTGCAGACGTCTTGCTTCTCGTGCACATCACTTGGTATTTACCTGGCAGTGTCTCGCTGGAGGAAGCACTGTCTTTTATGAGAGAAAAATGAAATGGCACTTAGTGCTATCGAATACATGGCCTTTGTGTTCACAGCACGACGCTCTAACGTACTGAGCTGAGGAGCGATGCAATTCGGCCACGTCACCAGTCCAATACCCGGTCCACCGGCTCATCCACCTTCATTACTGCCCTGCCAGACATTTAACCACGTATCTGTTTTCGTTGACTTTTGCTTTCTTGATGCTTGGACCCAAAATGCACAACACAAAGAAAACGTAAGCGCCGTGAGACTAGCCAAGACTCAGCAAACAAAAGTATGTTCGGCTACCAGGAATCGAATCCGGGCTGCCTGGCTGAAAGCCATGCCTCCTAACAGCTTTCCGTTCCTTCTGACGGCCAGACAATCAGACGTGCAGGGCAAGCGCCATAATCACTGCCGTCACTGATAATATCTCTTCAACCTGTTTGCGCGAAATTTACTTCCTTTCCCGCACGAAGGAAACGGGTAGGTTTGGAATATTTAAAATTCATTGTCAGATGTGGGGTTCGAACCCACGCTCCCTTTCGGGAACCAGAGCTTAAATCTGGCGCCTTAGACCGCTCGGCCAATCTGACGTGTGAGCGAAAACACACTGCTGCCATCGTTTCTATAAACATCTCCAGGGCCTGACTGCGAAATTTGCTTGTTTTTTTTGTGTGAAGGAAATACGTTTTTTTAGAGTATTTAAAACGAGTTGTGAGATGTGAGGTAACACCCCACCCTCACTGTCGGCACCCGGAACTTAAATATGGTGCCTGGCACCGTTGTTTTCCGACGCCTTCGGCCTTAAGTGGAACGAGCAGAACTCTAACTATCAATTTTCACATTGGCGTGGAGAAAACAACGAACGACAATAAAAGTCCGTTCCCTAGCAACGGCTACGCTGTGTATTTCGCCCTCAGGGGAAGCTAATGATATGCTCCAGGCGAGGATCAAACTAACCAACTTAACATTGTGATACTTAGGCGCTTTCTACTTCTGGACTGGCACAATTATGCTCAATCGTCTCTGGATAGTCTGTACGTACGTCACATTAGATATTTCTTATGTCATGCTGCTGTAAATTAAAGGGCAGTTTTCCAACGGCTGTCAGTTGTGCTTCTATTTACGCTAGCAGCACCTACACACTGCGTTCAGATGTGCCAACCTCTGCCCTGGCGTTGAACGCCTACAGCGCCTTCGCCTTCGGCCTCTGGTGGCAGGAGGGTAGCCGATACATCGCGGCGTGAATGACTTGGCACGCAAGGCGATGGTGGTGTAACGGTCAGCATGGTTGCTTCCCAAGCAGTTGATCCGGGTTCCATTCCCGGCCACCGCACGAAACGTACATTTTTCTTCTAGGGCTATTCCACGTAACGTAACGCGATCCTCGAAACAGAACCGTCGTGGTAAAAATAGTTTTCCTTCGCCCCACGTCTCACTCCGTGTCGCCATTGCGGTAGTCGCCGGATTTCGATTCACAGCATCGTGTGTCTCCATGTGTCGACTTGTCTCGACTTTGCTCGGCTGACGCGAGAGCTGACGCTTGGAAATGGGCATATATGTAGAGGGCAGGCGGGAGAAACGACTGCGAGAGACCAAAAACCGACAAACATACGACAGAACCTTTCATTTTATTGTGGCCACAGATTCGCGCTTTAGTGCACCGACAGGCAGGAGTGGCGTCAGCGTGCTGGACCGCATCATTATCGCTAAGCAGCGACGACACCTAAGTAAATAGGCAAAATGAAAGAAGCCAAATGTAGGTAGAGCTCCAAGCTGGTCGCCCATCCAAGTACTAAACACGGCCAACCGCTATTAACTCCAATCAACAGACGAGAACCGCTGCACTCAGCGTGGTATGGCCGTTATCGACAACGCCGCGAAACGTGCAGACGTCTTGCTTCTTGTGCACATCACTTGGTATTTACCTGGCAGTGTCTCGCTGGAGGAAGCACTGTCTTTTATGAGAGAAAAATGAAATGGCACTTAGTGCTATCGAATACATGGCCTTTGTGTTCACAGCACGACGCTCTAACGTACTGAGCTGAGGAGCGATGCAATTCGGCCACGTCACCAGTCCAATACCCGGTCCACCGGCTCATCCACCTTCATTACTGCCCTGCCAGACATTTAACCACGTATCTGTTTTCGTTGACTTTTGCTTTCTTGATGCTTGGACCCAAAAAGCACAACACAAAGAAAACGTAAGCGCCGTGAGACTAGCCAAGACTCAGCAAACAAAAGTATGTTCGGCTACCAGGAATCGAATCCGGGCTGCCTGGCTGAAAGCCATGCCTCCTAACAGCTTTCCGTTCCTTCTGACGGCCAGACAATCAGACGTGCAGGGCAAGCGCCATAATCACTGCCGTCACTGATAATATCTCTTCAACCTGTTTGCGCGAAATTTACTTCCTTTCCCGCACGAAGGAAACGGGTAGGTTTGGAATATTTAAAATTCATTGTTAGATGTGGGGTTCGAACCAACGCTCCCTTTCGGGAACCAGAGCTTAAATCTGGCGCCTTAGACCGCTCGGCCAATCTGACGTGCGAGCGGAAACACACTGCTGCCATCGTTTCTATAAACATCTCCAGGGCCTGACTGCGAAATTTGCTTGTTTTTTTGTGTGTGAAGGAAATACGTTTTTTTAGAGTATTTAAAACGAGTTGTGAGATGTGAGGTAACACCCCACCCTCACTGTCGGTACCCGGAACTTAAATATGGTGCCTGGCACCGTTGTTTTCCGACGCCTTCGGCCTTAAGTGGAACGAGCAGAACTCTAACTATCAATTTTCACATTGGCGTGGAGAAAACAACGAACGACAATAAAAGTCCGTTCCCTAGCAACGGCTACGCTGTGTATTTCGCCCTCAGGGGAAGCTAATGATATGCTCCAGGCGAGGATCAAACTAACCAACTTAACATTGTGATACTTAGGCGCTTTCTACTTCTGGACTGGCACAATTATGCTCAATCGTCTCTGGATAGTCTGTACGTACGTCACATTAGATATTTCTTATATCATGCTGCTGTAAATTAAAGGGCAGTTTTCCAACGGCTGTCAGTTGTGCTTCTATTTACGCTAGCAGCACCTACACACTGCGTTCAGATGTGCCAACCTCTGCCCTGGCGTTGAACGCCTACAGCGCCTTCGCCTTCGGCCTCTGGTGGCAGGAGGGTAGCCGATACATCGCGGCGTGAATGACTCGGCACGCAAGGCGGTGGTGGTGTAACGGTCAGCATGGTTGCTTCCCAAGCAGTTGATCCGGGTTCGATTCCCGGCCACCGCACGAAACGTACATTTTTCTTCTAGGGCTATTCCACGTAACGTAACGCGATCCTCGAAACAGAACCGTCGTGGTACGAATAGTTTTCCTTCGCCCCACGTCTCACTCCGTGTCGCCATTGCGGTAGTCGCCGGATTTCGATTCACAGCATCGTGTGTCTCCATGTGTCGACTTGTCTCGACTTTGCTCGGCTGACGCGAGAGCTGACGCTTGGAAATGGGCATATATGTAGAGGGCAGGCGGGAGAAACGACTGCGAGAGACCAAAAACCGACAAACATACGACAGAACCTTTCATTTTATTGTGGCCACAGATTCGCGCTTTAGTGCACCGACAGGCAGGAGTGGCGTCAGCGTGCTGGACCGCATCATTATCGCTAAGCAGCGACGACACCTAAGTAAATAGGCAAAATGAAAGAAGCCAAATGTAGGTAGAGCTCCAAGCTGGTCGCCCATCCAAGTACTAAACACGGCCAACCGCTATTAACTCCAATCAACAGACGAGAACCGCTGCACTCAGCGTGGTATGGCCGTTATCGACAACGCCGCGAAACGTGCAGACGTCTTGCTTCTTGTGCACATCACTTGGTATTTACCTGGCAGTGTCTCGCTGGAGGAAGCACTGTCTTTTATGAGAGAAAAATGAAATGGCACTTAGTGCTATCGAATACATGGCCTTTGTGTTCACAGCACGACGCTCTAACGTACTGAGCTGAGGAGCGATGCAATTCGGCCACGTCACCAGTCCAATACCCGGTCCACCGGCTCATCCACCTTCATTACTGCCCTGCCAGACATTTAACCACGTATCTGTTTTCGTTGACTTTTGCTTTCTTGATGCTTGGACCCAAAAAGCACAACACAAAGAAAACGTAAGCGCCGTGAGACTAGCCAAGACTCAGCAAACAAAAGTATGTTCGGCTACCAGGAATCGAATCCGGGCTGCCTGGCTGAAAGCCATGCCTCCTAACAGCTTTCCGTTCCTTCTGACGGCCAGACAATCAGACGTGCAGGGCAAGCGCCATAATCACTGCCTTCACTGATAATATCTCTTCAACCTGTTTGCGCGAAATTTACTTCCTTTCCCGCACGAAGGAAACGGGTAGGTTTGGAATATTTAAAATTCATTGTCAGATGTGGGGTTCGAACCCACGCTCCCTTTCGGGAACCAGAGCTTAAATCTGGCGCCTTAGACCGCTCGGCCAATCTGACGTGCGAGTGGAAACACACTGCTGCCATCGTTTCTATAAACATCTCCAGGGCCTGACTGCGAAATTTGCTTGTTTTTTTTTGTGTGAAGGAAATACGTTTTTTTAGAGTATTTAAAACGAGTTGTGAGATGTGAGGTAACACCCCACCCTCACTGTCGGCACCCGGAACTTAAATATGGTGCCTGGCACCGTTGTTTTCCGACGCCTTCGGCCTTAAGTGGAACGAGCAGAACTCTAACTATCAATTTTCACATTGGCGTGGAGAAAACAACGAACGACAATAAAAGTCCGTTCCCTAGCAACGGCTACGCTGTGTATTTCGCCCTCAGGGGAAGCTAATGATATGCTCCAGGCGAGGATCAAACTAACCAACTTAACATTGTGATACTTAGGCGCTTTCTACTTCTGGACTGGCACAATTATGCTCAATCGTCTCTGGATAGTCTGTACGTACGTCACATTAGATATTTCTTATATCATGCTGCTGTAAATTAAAGGGCAGTTTTCCAACGGCTGTCAGTTGTGCTTCTATTTACGCTAGCAGCACCTACACACTGCGTTCAGATGTGCCAACCTCTGCCCTGGCGTTGAACGCCTACAGCGCCTTCGCCTTCGGCCTCTGGTGGCAGGAGGGTAGCCGATACATCGCGGCGTGAATGACTCGGCACGCAAGGCGGTGGTGGTGTAACGGTCAGCATGGTTGCTTCCCAAGCAGTTGATCCGGGTTCGATTCCCGGCCACCGCACGAAACGTACATTTTTCTTCTAGGGCTATTCCACGTAACGTAACGCGATCCTCGAAACAGAACCGTCGTGGTACGAATAGTTTTCCTTCGCCCCACGTCTCACTCCGTGTCGCCATTGCGGTAGTCGCCGGATTTCGATTCACAGCATCGTGTGTCTCCATGTGTCGACTTGTCTCGACTTTGCTCGGCTGACGCGAGAGCTGACGCTTGGAAATGGGCATATATGTAGAGGGCAGGCGGGAGAAACGACTGCGAGAGACCAAAAACCGACAAACATACGACAGAACCTTTCATTTTATTGTGGCCACAGATTCGCGCTTTAGTGCACCGACAGGCAGGAGTGGCGTCAGCGTGCTGGACCGCATCATTATCGCTAAGCAGCGACGACACCTAAGTAAATAGGCAAAATGAAAGAAGCCAAATGTAGGTAGAGCTCCAAGCTGGTCGCCCATCCAAGTACTAAACACGGCCAACCGCTATTAACTCCAATCAACAGACGAGAACCGCTGCACTCAGCGTGGTATGGCCGTTATCGACAACGCCGCGAAACGTGCAGACGTCTTGCTTCTTGTGCACATCACTTGGTATTTACCTGGCAGTGTCTCGCTGGAGGAAGCACTGTCTTTTATGAGAGAAAAATGAAATGGCACTTAGTGCTATCGAATACATGGCCTTTGTGTTCACAGCACGACGCTCTAACGTACTGAGCTGAGGAGCGATGCAATTCGGCCACGTCACCAGTCCAATACCCGGTCCACCGGCTCATCCACCTTCATTACTGCCCTGCCAGACATTTAACCACGTATCTGTTTTCGTTGACTTTTGCTTTCTTGATGCTTGGACCCAAAAAGCACAACACAAAGAAAACGTAAGCGCCGTGAGACTAGCCAAGACTCAGCAAACAAAAGTATGTTCGGCTACCAGGAATCGAATCCGGGCTGCCTGGCTGAAAGCCATGCCTCCTAACAGCTTTCCGTTCCTTCTGACGGCCAGACAATCAGACGTGCAGGGCAAGCGCCATAATCACTGCCTTCACTGATAATATCTCTTCAACCTGTTTGCGCGAAATTTACTTCCTTTCCCGCACGAAGGAAACGGGTAGGTTTGGAATATTTAAAATTCATTGTCAGATGTGGGGTTCGAACCCACGCTCCCTTTCGGGAACCAGAGCTTAAATCTGGCGCCTTAGACCGCTCGGCCAATCTGACGTGCGAGTGGAAACACACTGCTGCCATCGTTTCTATAAACATCTCCAGGGCCTGACTGCGAAATTTGCTTGTTTTTTTTTGTGTGAAGGAAATACGTTTTTTTAGAGTATTTAAAACGAGTTGTGAGATGTGAGGTAACACCCCACCCTCACTGTCGGCACCCGGAACTTAAATATGGTGCCTGGCACCGTTGTTTTCCGACGCCTTCGGCCTTAAGTGGAACGAGCAGAACTCTAACTATCAATTTTCACATTGGCGTGGAGAAAACAACGAACGACAATAAAAGTCCGTTCCCTAGCAACGGCTACGCTGTGTATTTCGCCCTCAGGGGAAGCTAATGATATGCTCCAGGCGAGGATCAAACTAACCAACTTAACATTGTGATACTTAGGCGCTTTCTACTTCTGGACTGGCACAATTATGCTCAATCGTCTCTGGATAGTCTGTACGTACGTCACATTAGATATTTCTTATATCATGCTGCTGTAAATTAAAGGGCAGTTTTCCAACGGCTGTCAGTTGTGCTTCTATTTACGCTAGCAGCACCTACACACTGCGTTCAGATGTGCCAACCTCTGCCCTGGCGTTGAACGCCTACAGCGCCTTCGCCTTCGGCCTCTGGTGGCAGGAGGGTAGCCGATACATCGCGGCGTGAATGACTCGGCACGCAAGGCGGTGGTGGTGTAACGGTCAGCATGGTTGCTTCCCAAGCAGTTGATCCGGGTTCGATTCCCGGCCACCGCACGAAACGTACATTTTTCTTCTAGGGCTATTCCACGTAACGTAACGCGATCCTCGAAACAGAACCGTCGTGGTACGAATAGTTTTCCTTCGCCCCACGTCTCACTCCGTGTCGCCATTGCGGTAGTCGCCGGATTTCGATTCACAGCATCGTGTGTCTCCATGTGTCGACTTGTCTCGACTTTGCTCGGCTGACGCGAGAGCTGACGCTTGGAAATGGGCATATATGTAGAGGGCAGGCGGGAGAAACGACTGCGAGAGACCAAAAACCGACAAACATACGACAGAACCTTTCATTTTATTGTGGCCACAGATTCGCGCTTTAGTGCACCGACAGGCAGGAGTGGCGTCAGCGTGCTGGACCGCATCATTATCGCTAAGCAGCGACGACACCTAAGTAAATAGGCAAAATGAAAGAAGCCAAATGTAGGTAGAGCTCCAAGCTGGTCGCCCATCCAAGTACTAAACACGGCCAACCGCTATTAACTCCAATCAACAGACGAGAACCGCTGCACTCAGCGTGGTATGGCCGTTATCGACAACGCCGCGAAACGTGCAGACGTCTTGCTTCTTGTGCACATCACTTGGTATTTACCTGGCAGTGTCTCGCTGGAGGAAGCACTGTCTTTTATGAGAGAAAAATGAAATGGCACTTAGTGCTATCGAATACATGGCCTTTGTGTTCACAGCACGACGCTCTAACGTACTGAGCTGAGGAGCGATGCAATTCGGCCACGTCACCAGTCCAATACCCGGTCCACCGGCTCATCCACCTTCATTACTGCCCTGCCAGACATTTAACCACGTATCTGTTTTCGTTGACTTTTGCTTTCTTGATGCTTGGACCCAAAAAGCACAACACAAAGAAAACGTAAGCGCCGTGAGACTAGCCAAGACTCAGCAAACAAAAGTATGTTCGGCTACCAGGAATCGAATCCGGGCTGCCTGGCTGAAAGCCATGCCTCCTAACAGCTTTCCGTTCCTTCTGACGGCCAGACAATCAGACGTGCAGGGCAAGCGCCATAATCACTGCCGTCACTGATAATATCTCTTCAACCTGTTTGCGCGAAATTTACTTCCTTTCCCGCACGAAGGAAACGGGTAGGTTTGGAATATTTAAAATTCATTGTTAGATGTGGGGTTCGAACCAACGCTCCCTTTCGGGAACCAGAGCTTAAATCTGGCGCCTTAGACCGCTCGGCCAATCTGACGTGCGAGCGGAAACACACTGCTGCCATCGTTTCTATAAACATCTCCAGGGCCTGACTGCGAAATTTGCTTGTTTTTTTGTGTGTGAAGGAAATACGTTTTTTTAGAGTATTTAAAACGAGTTGTGAGATGTGAGGTAACACCCCACCCTCACTGTCGGTACCCGGAACTTAAATATGGTGCCTGGCACCGTTGTTTTCCGACGCCTTCGGCCTTAAGTGGAACGAGCAGAACTCTAACTATCAATTTTCACATTGGCGTGGAGAAAACAACGAACGACAATAAAAGTCCGTTCCCTAGCAACGGCTACGCTGTGTATTTCGCCCTCAGGGGAAGCTAATGATATGCTCCAGGCGAGGATCAAACTAACCAACTTAACATTGTGATACTTAGGCGCTTTCTACTTCTGGACTGGCACAATTATGCTCAATCGTCTCTGGATAGTCTGTACGTACGTCACATTAGATATTTCTTATATCATGCTGCTGTAAATTAAAGGGCAGTTTTCCAACGGCTGTCAGTTGTGCTTCTATTTACGCTAGCAGCACCTACACACTGCGTTCAGATGTGCCAACCTCTGCCCTGGCGTTGAACGCCTACAGCGCCTTCGCCTTCGGCCTCTGGTGGCAGGAGGGTAGCCGATACATCGCGGCGTGAATGACTCGGCACGCAAGGCGGTGGTGGTGTAACGGTCAGCATGGTTGCTTCCCAAGCAGTTGATCCGGGTTCGATTCCCGGCCACCGCACGAAACGTACATTTTTCTTCTAGGGCTATTCCACGTAACGTAACGCGATCCTCGAAACAGAACCGTCGTGGTACGAATAGTTTTCCTTCGCCCCACGTCTCACTCCGTGTCGCCATTGCGGTAGTCGCCGGATTTCGATTCACAGCATCGTGTGTCTCCATGTGTCGACTTGTCTCGACTTTGCTCGGCTGACGCGAGAGCTGACGCTTGGAAATGGGCATATATGTAGAGGGCAGGCGGGAGAAACGACTGCGAGAGACCAAAAACCGACAAACATACGACAGAACCTTTCATTTTATTGTGGCCACAGATTCGCGCTTTAGTGCACCGACAGGCAGGAGTGGCGTCAGCGTGCTGGACCGCATCATTATCGCTAAGCAGCGACGACACCTAAGTAAATAGGCAAAATGAAAGAAGCCAAATGTAGGTAGAGCTCCAAGCTGGTCGCCCATCCAAGTACTAAACACGGCCAACCGCTATTAACTCCAATCAACAGACGAGAACCGCTGCACTCAGCGTGGTATGGCCGTTATCGACAACGCCGCGAAACGTGCAGACGTCTTGCTTCTTGTGCACATCACTTGGTATTTACCTGGCAGTGTCTCGCTGGAGGAAGCACTGTCTTTTATGAGAGAAAAATGAAATGGCACTTAGTGCTATCGAATACATGGCCTTTGTGTTCACAGCACGACGCTCTAACGTACTGAGCTGAGGAGCGATGCAATTCGGCCACGTCACCAGTCCAATACCCGGTCCACCGGCTCATCCACCTTCATTACTGCCCTGCCAGACATTTAACCACGTATCTGTTTTCGTTGACTTTTGCTTTCTTGATGCTTGGACCCAAAAAGCACAACACAAAGAAAACGTAAGCGCCGTGAGACTAGCCAAGACTCAGCAAACAAAAGTATGTTCGGCTACCAGGAATCGAATCCGGGCTGCCTGGCTGAAAGCCATGCCTCCTAACAGCTTTCCGTTCCTTCTGACGGCCAGACAATCAGACGTGCAGGGCAAGCGCCATAATCACTGCCTTCACTGATAATATCTCTTCAACCTGTTTGCGCGAAATTTACTTCCTTTCCCGCACGAAGGAAACGGGTAGGTTTGGAATATTTAAAATTCATTGTCAGATGTGGGGTTCGAACCCACGCTCCCTTTCGGGAACCAGAGCTTAAATCTGGCGCCTTAGACCGCTCGGCCAATCTGACGTGCGAGTGGAAACACACTGCTGCCATCGTTTCTATAAACATCTCCAGGGCCTGACTGCGAAATTTGCTTGTTTTTTTTTGTGTGAAGGAAATACGTTTTTTTAGAGTATTTAAAACGAGTTGTGAGATGTGAGGTAACACCCCACCCTCACTGTCGGCACCCGGAACTTAAATATGGTGCCTGGCACCGTTGTTTTCCGACGCCTTCGGCCTTAAGTGGAACGAGCAGAACTCTAACTATCAATTTTCACATTGGCGTGGAGAAAACAACGAACGACAATAAAAGTCCGTTCCCTAGCAACGGCTACGCTGTGTATTTCGCCCTCAGGGGAAGCTAATGATATGCTCCAGGCGAGGATCAAACTAACCAACTTAACATTGTGATACTTAGGCGCTTTCTACTTCTGGACTGGCACAATTATGCTCAATCGTCTCTGGATAGTCTGTACGTACGTCACATTAGATATTTCTTATATCATGCTGCTGTAAATTAAAGGGCAGTTTTCCAACGGCTGTCAGTTGTGCTTCTATTTACGCTAGCAGCACCTACACACTGCGTTCAGATGTGCCAACCTCTGCCCTGGCGTTGAACGCCTACAGCGCCTTCGCCTTCGGCCTCTGGTGGCAGGAGGGTAGCCGATACATCGCGGCGTGAATGACTCGGCACGCAAGGCGGTGGTGGTGTAACGGTCAGCATGGTTGCTTCCCAAGCAGTTGATCCGGGTTCGATTCCCGGCCACCGCACGAAACGTACATTTTTCTTCTAGGGCTATTCCACGTAACGTAACGCGATCCTCGAAACAGAACCGTCGTGGTACGAATAGTTTTCCTTCGCCCCACGTCTCACTCCGTGTCGCCATTGCGGTAGTCGCCGGATTTCGATTCACAGCATCGTGTGTCTCCATGTGTCGACTTGTCTCGACTTTGCTCGGCTGACGCGAGAGCTGACGCTTGGAAATGGGCATATATGTAGAGGGCAGGCGGGAGAAACGACTGCGAGAGACCAAAAACCGACAAACATACGACAGAACCTTTCATTTTATTGTGGCCACAGATTCGCGCTTTAGTGCACCGACAGGCAGGAGTGGCGTCAGCGTGCTGGACCGCATCATTATCGCTAAGCAGCGACGACACCTAAGTAAATAGGCAAAATGAAAGAAGCCAAATGTAGGTAGAGCTCCAAGCTGGTCGCCCATCCAAGTACTAAACACGGCCAACCGCTATTAACTCCAATCAACAGACGAGAACCGCTGCACTCAGCGTGGTATGGCCGTTATCGACAACGCCGCGAAACGTGCAGACGTCTTGCTTCTTGTGCACATCACTTGGTATTTACCTGGCAGTGTCTCGCTGGAGGAAGCACTGTCTTTTATGAGAGAAAAATGAAATGGCACTTAGTGCTATCGAATACATGGCCTTTGTGTTCACAGCACGACGCTCTAACGTACTGAGCTGAGGAGCGATGCAATTCGGCCACGTCACCAGTCCAATACCCGGTCCACCGGCTCATCCACCTTCATTACTGCCCTGCCAGACATTTAACCACGTATCTGTTTTCGTTGACTTTTGCTTTCTTGATGCTTGGACCCAAAAAGCACAACACAAAGAAAACGTAAGCGCCGTGAGACTAGCCAAGACTCAGCAAACAAAAGTATGTTCGGCTACCAGGAATCGAATCCGGGCTGCCTGGCTGAAAGCCATGCCTCCTAACAGCTTTCCGTTCCTTCTGACGGCCAGACAATCAGACGTGCAGGGCAAGCGCCATAATCACTGCCTTCACTGATAATATCTCTTCAACCTGTTTGCGCGAAATTTACTTCCTTTCCCGCACGAAGGAAACGGGTAGGTTTGGAATATTTAAAATTCATTGTCAGATGTGGGGTTCGAACCCACGCTCCCTTTCGGGAACCAGAGCTTAAATCTGGCGCCTTAGACCGCTCGGCCAATCTGACGTGCGAGTGGAAACACACTGCTGCCATCGTTTCTATAAACATCTCCAGGGCCTGACTGCGAAATTTGCTTGTTTTTTTTTGTGTGAAGGAAATACGTTTTTTTAGAGTATTTAAAACGAGTTGTGAGATGTGAGGTAACACCCCACCCTCACTGTCGGCACCCGGAACTTAAATATGGTGCCTGGCACCGTTGTTTTCCGACGCCTTCGGCCTTAAGTGGAACGAGCAGAACTCTAACTATCAATTTTCACATTGGCGTGGAGAAAACAACGAACGACAATAAAAGTCCGTTCCCTAGCAACGGCTACGCTGTGTATTTCGCCCTCAGGGGAAGCTAATGATATGCTCCAGGCGAGGATCAAACTAACCAACTTAACATTGTGATACTTAGGCGCTTTCTACTTCTGGACTGGCACAATTATGCTCAATCGTCTCTGGATCGTCTGTACGTACGTCACATTAGATATTTCTTATATCATGCTGCTGTAAATTAAAGGGCAGTTTTCCAACGGCTGTCAGTTGTGCTTCTATTTACGCTAGCAGCACCTACACACTGCGTTCAGATGTGCCAACCTCTGCCCTGGCGTTGAACGCCTACAGCGCCTTCGCCTTCGGCCTCTGGTGGCAGGAGGGTAGCCGATACATCGCGGCGTGAATGACTCGGCACGCAAGGCGGTGGTGGTGTAACGGTCAGCATGGTTGCTTCCCAAGCAGTTGATCCGGGTTCCATTCCCGGCCACCGCACGAAACGTACATTTTTCTTCTAGGGCTATTCCACGTAACGTAACGCGATCCTCGAAACAGAACCGTCGTGGTACGAATAGTTTTCCTTCGCCCCACGTCTCACTCCGTGTCGCCATTGCGGTAGTCGCCGGATTTCGATTCACAGCATCGTGTGTCTCCATGTGTCGACTTGTCTCGACTTTGCTCGGCTGACGCGAGAGCTGACGCTTGGAAATGGGCATATATGTAGAGGGCAGGCGGGAGAAACGACTGCGAGAGACCAAAAACCGACAAACATACGACAGAACCTTTCATTTTATTGTGGCCACAGATTCGCGCTTTAGTGCACCGACAGGCAGGAGTGGCGTCAGCGTGCTGGACCGCATCATTATCGCTAAGCAGCGACGACACCTAAGTAAATAGGCAAAATGAAAGAAGCCAAATGTAGGTAGAGCTCCAAGCTGGTCGCCCATCCAAGTACTAAACACGGCCAACCGCTATTAACTCCAATCAACAGACGAGAACCGCTGCACTCAGCGTGGTATGGCCGTTATCGACAACGCCGCGAAACGTGCAGACGTCTTGCTTCTTGTGCACATCACTTGGTATTTACCTGGCAGTGTCTCGCTGGAGGAAGCACTGTCTTTTATGAGAGAAAAATGAAATGGCACTTAGTGCTATCGAATACATGGCCTTTGTGTTCACAGCACGACGCTCTAACGTACTGAGCTGAGGAGCGATGCAATTCGGCCACGTCACCAGTCCAATACCCGGTCCACCGGCTCATCCACCTTCATTACTGCCCTGCCAGACATTTAACCACGTATCTGTTTTCGTTGACTTTTGCTTTCTTGATGCTTGGACCCAAAAAGCACAACACAAAGAAAACGTAAGCGCCGTGAGACTAGCCAAGACTCAGCAAACAAAAGTATGTTCGGCTACCAGGAATCGAATCCGGGCTGCCTGGCTGAAAGCCATGCCTCCTAACAGCTTTCCGTTCCTTTTGACGGCCAGACAATCAGACGTGCAGGGCAAGCGCCATAATCACTGCCTTCACTGATAATATCTCTTCAACCTGTTTGCGCGAAATTTACTTCCTTTCCCGCACGAAGGAAACGGGTAGGTTTGGAATATTTAAAATTCATTGTCAGATGTGGGGTTCGAACCCACGCTCCCTTTCGGGAACCAGAGCTTAAATCTGGCGCCTTAGACCGCTCGGCCAATCTGACGTGCGAGTGGAAACACACTGCTGCCATCGTTTCTATAAACATCTCCAGGGCCTGACTGCGAAATTTGCTTGTTTTTTTTTGTGTGAAGGAAATACGTTTTTTTAGAGTATTTAAAACGAGTTGTGAGATGTGAGGTAACACCCCACCCTCACTGTCGGCACCCGGAACTTAAATATGGTGCCTGGCACCGTTGTTTTCCGACGCCTTCGGCCTTAAGTGGAACGAGCAGAACTCTAACTATCAATTTTCACATTGGCGTGGAGAAAACAACGAACGACAATAAAAGTCCGTTCCCTAGCAACGGCTACGCTGTGTATTTCGCCCTCAGGGGAAGCTAATGATATGCTCCAGGCGAGGATCAAACTAACCAACTTAACATTGTGATACTTAGGCGCTTTCTACTTCTGGACTGGCACAATTATGCTCAATCGTCTCTGGATAGTCTGTACGTACGTCACATTAGATATTTCTTATATCATGCTGCTGTAAATTAAAGGGCAGTTTTCCAACGGCTGTCAGTTGTGCTTCTATTTACGCTAGCAGCACCTACACACTGCGTTCAGATGTGCCAACCTCTGCCCTGGCGTTGAACGCCTACAGCGCCTTCGCCTTCGGCCTCTGGTGGCAGGAGGGTAGCCGATACATCGCGGCGTGAATGACTCGGCACGCAAGGCGGTGGTGGTGTAACGGTCAGCATGGTTGCTTCCCAAGCAGTTGATCCGGGTTCGATTCCCGGCCACCGCACGAAACGTACATTTTTCTTCTAGGGCTATTCCACGTAACGTAACGCGATCCTCGAAACAGAACCGTCGTGGTACGAATAGTTTTCCTTCGCCCCACGTCTCACTCCGTGTCGCCATTGCGGTAGTCGCCGGATTTCGATTCACAGCATCGTGTGTCTCCATGTGTCGACTTGTCTCGACTTTGCTCGGCTGACGCGAGAGCTGACGCTTGGAAATGGGCATATATGTAGAGGGCAGGCGGGAGAAACGACTGCGAGAGACCAAAAACCGACAAACATACGACAGAACCTTTCATTTTATTGTGGCCACAGATTCGCGCTTTAGTGCACCGACAGGCAGGAGTGGCGTCAGCGTGCTGGACCGCATCATTATCGCTAAGCAGCGACGACACCTAAGTAAATAGGCAAAATGAAAGAAGCCAAATGTAGGTAGAGCTCCAAGCTGGTCGCCCATCCAAGTACTAAACACGGCCAACCGCTATTAACTCCAATCAACAGACGAGAACCGCTGCACTCAGCGTGGTATGGCCGTTATCGACAACGCCGCGAAACGTGCAGACGTCTTGCTTCTTGTGCACATCACTTGGTATTTACCTGGCAGTGTCTCGCTGGAGGAAGCACTGTCTTTTATGAGAGAAAAATGAAATGGCACTTAGTGCTATCGAATACATGGCCTTTGTGTTCACAGCACGACGCTCTAACGTACTGAGCTGAGGAGCGATGCAATTCGGCCACGTCACCAGTCCAATACCCGGTCCACCGGCTCATCCACCTTCATTACTGCCCTGCCAGACATTTAACCACGTATCTGTTTTCGTTGACTTTTGCTTTCTTGATGCTTGGACCCAAAAAGCACAACACAAAGAAAACGTAAGCGCCGTGAGACTAGCCAAGACTCAGCAAACAAAAGTATGTTCGGCTACCAGGAATCGAATCCGGGCTGCCTGGCTGAAAGCCATGCCTCCTAACAGCTTTCCGTTCCTTCTGACGGCCAGACAATCAGACGTGCAGGGCAAGCGCCATAATCACTGCCTTCACTGATAATATCTCTTCAACCTGTTTGCGCGAAATTTACTTCCTTTCCCGCACGAAGGAAACGGGTAGGTTTGGAATATTTAAAATTCATTGTCAGATGTGGGGTTCGAACCCACGCTCCCTTTCGGGAACCAGAGCTTAAATCTGGCGCCTTAGACCGCTCGGCCAATCTGACGTGCGAGTGGAAACACACTGCTGCCATCGTTTCTATAAACATCTCCAGGGCCTGACTGCGAAATTTGCTTGTTTTTTTTTTGTGTGAAGGAAATACGTTTTTTTAGAGTATTTAAAACGAGTTGTGAGATGTGAGGTAACACCCCACCCTCACTGTCGGCACCCGGAACTTAAATATGGTGCCTGGCACCGTTGTTTTCCGACGCCTTCGGCCTTAAGTGGAACGAGCAGAACTCTAACTATCAATTTTCACATTGGCGTGGAGAAAACAACGAACGACAATAAAAGTCCGTTCCCTAGCAACAGCTACGCTGTGTATTTTGCCCTCAGGGGAAGCTAATGATATGCTCCAGGCGAGGATCAAACTAACCAACTTAACATTGTGATACTTAGGCGCTTTCTACTTCTGGACTGGCACAATTATGCTCAATCGTCTCTGGATCGTCTGTACGTACGTCACATTAGATATTTCTTATATCATGCTGCTGTAAATTAAAGGGCAGTTTTCCAACGGCTGTCAGTTGTGCTTCTATTTACGCTAGCAGCACCTACACACTGCGTTCAGATGTGCCAACCTCTGCCCTGGCGTTGAACGCCTACAGCGCCTTCGCCTTCGGCCTCTGGTGGCAGGAGGGTAGCCGATACATCGCGTCGTGAATGACTCGGCACGCAAGGCGGTGGTGGTGTAACGGTCAGCATGGTTGCTTCCCAAGCAGTTGATCCGGGTTCGATTCCCGGCCACCGCACGAAACGTACATTTTTCTTCTAGGGCTATTCCACGTAACGTAACGCGATCCTCGAAACAGAACCGTCGTGGTACGAATAGTTTTCCTTCGCCCCACGTCTCACTCCGTGTCGCCATTGCGGTAGTCGCCGGATTTCGATTCACAGCATCGTGTGTCTCCATGTGTCGACTTGTCTCGACTTTGCTCGGCTGACGCGAGAGCTGACGCTTAGAAATGGGCATATATGTAGAGGGCAGGCGGGAGAAACGACTGCGAGAGACCAAAAACCGACAAACATACGACAGAACCTTTCATTTTATTGTGGCCACAGATTCGCGCTTTAGTGCACCGACAGGCAGGAGTGGCGTCAGCGTGCTGGACCGCATCATTATCGCTAAGCAGCGACGACACCTAAGTAAATAGGCAAAATGAAAGAAGCCAAATGTAGGTAGAGCTCCAAGCTGGTCGCCCATCCAAGTACTAAACACGGCCAACCGCTATTAACTCCAATCAACAGACGAGAACCGCTGCACTCAGCGTGGTATGGCCGTTATCGACAACGCCGCGAAACGTGCAGACGTCTTGCTTCTTGTGCACATCACTTGGTATTTACCTGGCAGTGTCTCGCTGGAGGAAGCACTGTCTTTTATGAGAGAAAAATGAAATGGCACTTAGTGCTATCGAATACATGGCCTTTGTGTTCACAGCACGACGCTCTAACGTACTGAGCTGATGATCGATGCAATTCGGCCACGTCACCAGTCCAATACCCGGTCCACCGGCTCATCCACCTTCATTACTGCCCTGCCAGACATTTAACCACGTATCTGTTTTCGTTGACTTTTGCTTTCTTGATGCTTGGACCCAAAAAGCACAACACAAAGAAAACGTAAGCGCCGTGAGAATAGCCAAGACTCAGCAAACAAAAGTATGTTCGGCTACCAGGAATCGAATCCGGGCTGCCTGGCTGAAAGCCATGCCTCCTAACAGCTTTCCGTTCCTTCTGACGGCCAGACAATCAGACGTGCAGGGCAAGCGCCATAATCACTGCCGTCAATGATAATATCTCTTCAACCTGTTTGCGCGAAATTTACTTCCTTTCCCGCACGAAGGAAACGGGTAGGTTTGGAATATTTAAAATTCATTGTCAGATGTGGGGTTCGAACCCACGCTCCCTTTCGGGAACCAGAGCTTAAATCTGGCGCCTTAGACCGCTCGGCCAATCTGACGTGCGAGCGGAAACACACTGCTGCCATCGTTTCTATAAACATCTCCAGGGCCTGACTGCGAAATTTGCTTGTTTTTTTTTGTGTGAAGGAAATACGTTTTTTTAGAGTATTTAAAACGAGTTGTGAGATGTGAGGTAACACCCCACCCTCACTGTCGGCACCCGGAACTTAAATATGGTGCCTGGCACCGTTGTTTTCCGACGCCTTCGGCCTTAAGTGGAACGAGCAGAACTCTAACTATCAATTTCCACATTGGCGTGGAGAAAACAACGAACGACAATAAAAGTCCGTTCCCTAGCAACGGCTACGCTGTGTATTTCGCCCTCAGGGGAAGCTAATGATATGCTCCAGGCGAGGATCAAACTAACCAACTTAACATTGTGATACTTAGGCGCCTTCTACTTCTGGACTGGCACAATTATGCTCAATCGTCTCTGGATCGTCTGTACGTACGTCACATTAGATATTTCTTATATCATGCTGCTGTAAATTAAAGGGCAGTTTTCCAACGGCTGTCAGTTGTGCTTCTATTTACGCTAGCAGCACCTACACACTGCGTTCAGATGTGCCAACCTCTGCCCTGGCGTTGAACGCCTACAGCGCCTTCGCCTTCGGCCTCTGGTGGCAGGAGGGTAGCCGATACATCGCGGCGTGAATGACTCGGCACGCAAGGCGGTGGTGGTGTAACGGTCAGCATGGTTGCTTCCCAAGCAGTTGATCCGGGTTCGATTCCCGGCCACCGCACGAAACGTACATTTTTCTTCTAGGGCTATTCCACGTAACGTAACGCGATCCTCGAAACAGAACCGTCGTGGTACGAATAGTTTTCCTTCGCCCCACGTCTCACTCCGTGTCGCCATTGCGGTAGTCGCCGGATTTCGATTCACAGCATCGTGTGTCTCCATGTGTCGACTTGTCTCGACTTTGCTCGGCTGACGCGAGAGCTGACGCTTAGAAATGGGCATATATGTAGAGGGCAGGCGGGAGAAACGACTGCGAGAGACCAAAAACCGACAAACATACGACAGAACCTTTCATTTTATTGTGGCCACAGATTCGCGCTTTAGTGCACCGACAGGCAGGAGTGGCGTCAGCGTGCTGGACCGCATCATTATCGCTAAGCAGCGACGACACCTAAGTAAATAGGCAAAATGAAAGAAGCCAAATGTAGGTAGAGCTCCAAGCTGGTCGCCCATCCAAGTACTAAACACGGCCAACCGCTATTAACTCCAATCAACAGACGAGAACCGCTGCACTCAGCGTGGTATGGCCGTTATCGACAACGCCGCGAAACGTGCAGACGTCTTGCTTCTTGTGCACATCACTTGGTATTTACCTGGCAGTGTCTCGCTGGAGGAAGCACTGTCTTTTATGAGAGAAAAATGAAATGGCACTTAGTGCTATCGAATACATGGCCTTTGTGTTCACAGCACGACGCTCTAACGTACTGAGCTGATGATCGATGCAATTCGGCCACGTCACCAGTCCAATACCCGGTCCACCGGCTCATCCACCTTCATTACTGCCCTGCCAGACATTTAACCACGTATCTGTTTTCGTTGACTTTTGCTTTCTTGATGCTTGGACCCAAAAAGCACAACACAAAGAAAACGTAAGCGCCGTGAGACTAGCCAAGACTCAGCAAACAAAAGTATGTTCGGCTACCAGGAATCGAATCCGGGCTGCCTGGCTGAAAGCCATGCCTCCTAACAGCTTTCCGTTCCTTCTGACGGCCAGACAATCAGACGTGCAGGGCAAGCGCCATAATCACTGCCGTCACTGATAATATCTCTTCAACCTGTTTGCGCGAAATTTACTTCCTTTCCCGCACGAAGGAAACGGGTAGGTTTGGAATATTTAAAATTCATTGTCAGATGTGGGGTTCGAACCCACGCTCCCTTTCGGGAACCAGAGCTTAAATCTGGCGCCTTGGACCGCTCGGCCAATCTGACGTGCGAGCGGAAACACACTGCTGCCATCGTTTCTATAAACATCTCCAGGGCCTGACTGCGAAATTTGCTTGTTTTTTTTTTGTGTGAAGGAAATACGTTTTTTTAGAGTATTTAAAACGAGTTGTGAGATGTGAGGTAACACCCCACCCTCACTGTCGGCACCCGGAACTTAAATATGGTGCCTGGCACCGTTGTTTTCCGACGCCTTCGGCCTTAAGTGGAACGAGCAGAACTCTAACTATCAATTTTCACATTGGCGTGGAGAAAACAACGAACGACAATAAAAGTCCGTTCCCTAGCAACGGCTACGCTGTGTATTTCGCCCTCAGGGGAAGCTAATGATATGCTCCAGGCGAGGATCAAACTAACCAACTTAACATTGTGATACTTAGGCGCCTTCTACTTCTGGACTGGCACAATTATGCTCAATCGTCTCTGGATCGTCTGTACGTACGTCACATTAGATATTTCTTATATCATGCTGCTGTAAATTAAAGGGCAGTTTTCCAACGGCTGTCAGTTGTGCTTCTATTTACGCTAGCAGCACCTACACACTGCGTTCAGATGTGCCAACCTCTGCCCTGGCGTTGAACGCCTACAGCGCCTTCGCCTTCGGCCTCTGGTGGCAGGAGGGTAGCCGATACATCGCGGCGTGAATGACTCGGCACGCAAGGCGGTGGTGGTGTAACGGTCAGCATGGTTGCTTCCCAAGCAGTTGATCCGGGTTCGATTCCCGGCCACCGCACGAAACGTACATTTTTCTTCTAGGGCTATTCCACGTAACGTAACGCGATCCTCGAAACAGAACCGTCGTGGTACGAATAGTTTTCCTTCGCCCCACGTCTCACTCCGTGTCGCCATTGCGGTAGCCGCCGGATTTCGATTCACAGCATCGTGTGTCTCCATGTGTCGACTTGTCTCGACTTTGCTCGGCTGACGCGAGAGCTGACGCTTGGAAATGGGCATATATGTAGAGGGCAGGCGGGAGAAACGACTGCGAGAGACCAAAAACCGACAAACATACGACAGAACCTTTCATTTTATTGTGGCCACAGATTCGCGCTTTAGTGCACCGACAGGCAGGAGTGGCGTCAGCGTGCTGGACCGCATCATTATCGCTAAGAAGCGACGACACCTAAGTAAATAGGCAAAATGAAAGAAGCCAAATGTAGGTAGAGCTCCAAGCTGGTCGCCCATCCAAGTACTAAACACGGCCAACCGCTATTAACTCCAATCAACAGACGAGAACCGCTGCACTCAGCGTGGTATGGCCGTTATCGACAACGCCGCGAAACGTGCAGACGTCTTGCTTCTTGTGCACATCACTTGGTATTTACCTGGAAGTGTCTCGCTGGAGGAAGCACTGTCTTTTATGAGAGAAAAATGAAATGGCACTTAGTGCTATCGAATACATGGCCTTTGTGTTCACAGCACGACGCTCTAACGTACTGATGTGAGGAGCGATGCAATTCGGCCACGTCACCAGTCCAATACCCGGTCCACCGGCTCATCCACCTTCATTACTGCCCTGCCAGACATTTAACCACGTATCTGTTTTCGTTGACTTTTGCTTTCTTGATGCTTGGACCCAAAAAGCACAACACAAAGAAAACGTAAGCGCCGTGAGAATAGCCAAGACTCAGCAAACAAAAGTATGTTCGGCTACCAGGAATCGAATCCGGGCTGCCTGGCTGAAAGCCATGCCTCCTAACAGCTTTCCGTTCCTTCTGACGGCCAGACAATCAGACGTGCAGGGCAAGCGCCATAATCACTGCCGTCACTGATAATATCTCTTCAACCTGTTTGCGCGAAATTTACTTCCTTTCCCGCACGAAGGAAACGGGTAGGTTTGGAATATTTAAAATTCATTGTCAGATGTGGGGTTCGAACCCACGCTCCCTTTCGGGAACCAGAGCTTAAATCTGGCGCCTTAGACCGCTCGGCCAATCTGACGTGCGAGCGGAAACACACTGCTGCCATCGTTTCTATAAACATCTCCAGGGCCTGACTGCGAAATTTGCTTGTTTTTTTTTGTGTGAAGGAAATACGTTTTTTTAGAGTATTTAAAACGAGTTGTGAGATGTGAGGTAACACCCCACCCTCACTGTCGGCACCCGGAACTTAAATATGGTGCCTGGCACCGTTGTTTTCCGACGCCTTCGGCCTTAAGTGGAACGAGCAGAACTCTAACTATCAATTTCCACATTGGCGTGGAGAAAACAACGAACGACAATAAAAGTCCGTTCCCTAGCAACGGCTACGCTGTGTATTTCGCCCTCAGGGGAAGCTAATGATATGCTCCAGGCGAGGATCAAACTAACCAACTTAACATTGTGATACTTAGGCGCCTTCTACTTCTGGACTGGCACAATTATGCTCAATCGTCTCTGGATCGTCTGTACGTACGTCACATTAGATATTTCTTATATCATGCTGCTGTAAATTAAAGGGCAGTTTTCCAACGGCTGTCAGTTGTGCTTCTATTTACGCTAGCAGCACCTACACACTGCGTTCAGATGTGCCAACCTCTGCCCTGGCGTTGAACGCCTACAGCGCCTTCGCCTTCGGCCTCTGGTGGCAGGAGGGTAGCCGATACATCGCGGCGTGAATGACTCGGCACGCAAGGCGGTGGTGGTGTAACGGTCAGCATGGTTGCTTCCCAAGCAGTTGATCCGGGTTCGATTCCCGGCCACCGCACGAAACGTACATTTTTCTTCTAGGGCTATTCCACGTAACGTAACGCGATCCTCGAAACAGAACCGTCGTGGTACGAATAGTTTTCCTTCGCCCCACGTCTCACTCCGTGTCGCCATTGCGGTAGTCGCCGGATTTCGATTCACAGCATCGTGTGTCTCCATGTGTCGACTTGTCTCGACTTTGCTCGGCTGACGCGAGAGCTGACGCTTGGAAATGGGCATATATGTAGAGGGCAGGCGGGAGAAACGACTGCGAGAGACCAAAAACCGACAAACATACGACAGAACCTTTCATTTTATTGTGGCCACAGATTCGCGCTTTAGTGCACCGACAGGCAGGAGTGGCGTCAGCGTGCTGGACCGCATCATTATCGCTAAGCAGCGACGACACCTAAGTAAATAGGCAAAATGAAAGAAGCCAAATGTAGGTAGAGCTCCAAGCTGGTCGCCCATCCAAGTACTAAACACGGCCAACCGCTATTAACTCCAATCAACAGACGAGAACCGCTGCACTCAGCGTGGTATGGCCGTTATCGACAACGCCGCGAAACGTGCAGACGTCTTGCTTCTTGTGCACATCACTTGGTATTTACCTGGCAGTGTCTCGCTGGAGGAAGCACTGTCTTTTATGAGAGAAAAATGAAATGGCACTTAGTGCTATCGAATACATGGCCTTTGTGTTCACAGCACGACGCTCTAACGTACTGAGCTGAGGAGCGATGCAATTCGGCCATGTCACCAGTCCAATACCCGGTCCACCGGCTCATCCACCTTCATTACTGCCCTGCCAGACATTTAACCACGTATCTGTTTTCGTTGACTTTTGCTTTCTTGATGCTTGGACGCAAAAAGCACAACACAAAGAAAACGTAAGCGCCGTGAGACTAGCCAAGACTCTGCAAACAAAAGTATGTTCGGCTACCAGGAATCGAATCCGGGCTGCCTGGCTGAAAGCCATGCCTCCTAACAGCTTTCCGTTCCTTCTGACGGCCAGACAATCAGACGTGCAGGGCAAGCGCCATAATCACTGCCGTCACTGATAATATCTCTTCAACCTGTTTGCGCGAAATTTACTTCCTTTCCCGCACGAAGGAAACGGGTAGGTTTGGAATATTTAAAATTCATTGTCAGATGTGGGGTTCGAACCCACGCTCCCTTTCGGGAACCAGAGCTTAAATCTGGCGCCTTAGACCGCTCGGCCAATCTGACGTGCGAGTGGAAACACACTGCTGCCATCGTTTCTATAAACATCTCCAGGGCCTGACTGCGAAATTTGCTTGTTTTTTTTTTGTGTGAAGGAAATACGTTTTTTTAGAGTATTTAAAACGAGTTGTGAGATGTGAGGTAACACCCCACCCTCACTGTCGGCACCCGGAACTTAAATACGGTGCCTGGCACCGTTGTTTTCCGACGCCTTCGGCCTTAAGTGGAACGAGCAGAACTCTAACTATCAATTTTCACATTGGCGTGGAGAAAACAACGAACGACAATAAAAGTCCGTTCCCTAGCAACGGCTACGCTGTGTATTTCGCCCTCAGGGGAAGCTAATGATATGCTCCAGGCGAGGATCAAACTAACCAACTTAACATTGTGATACTTAGGCGCTTTCTACTTCTGGACTGGCACAATTATGCTCAATCGTCTCTGGATCGTCTGTACGTACGTCACATTAGATATTTCTTATATCATGCTGCTGTAAATTAAAGGGCAGTTTTCCAACGGCTGTCAGTTGTGCTTCTATTTACGCTAGCAGCACCTACACACTGCGTTCAGATGTGCCAACCTCTGCCCTGGCGTTGAACGCCTACAGCGCCTTCGCTTTCGGCCTCTGGTGGCAGGAGGGTAGCCGATACATCGCGGCGTGAATGACTCGGCACGCAAGGCGATGGTGGTGTAACGGTCAGCATGGTTGCTTCCCAAGCAGTTGATCCGGGTTCGATTCCCGGCCACAGCACGAAACGTACATTTTTCTTCTAGGGCTATTCCACGTAACGTAACGCGATCCTCGAAACAGAACCGTCGTGGTACGAATAGTTTTCCTTCGCCCCACGTCTCACTCCGTGTCGCCATTGCGGTAGTCGCCGGATTTCGATTCACAGCATCGTGTGTCTCCATGTGTCGACTTGTCTCGACTTTGCTCGGCTGACGCGAGAGCTGACGCTTGGAAATGGGCATATATGTAGAGGGCAGGCGGGAGAAACGACTGCGAGAGACCAAAAACCGACAAACATACGACAGAACCTTTCATTTTATTGTGGCCACAGATTCGCGCTTTAGTGCACCGACAGGCAGGAGTGGCGTCAGCGTGCTGGACCGCATCATTATCGCTAAGCAGCGACGACACCTAAGTAAATAGGCAAAATGAAAGAAGCCAAATGTAGGTAGAGCTCCAAGCTGGTCGCCCATCCAAGTACTAAACACGGCCAACCGCTATTAACTCCAATCAACAGACGAGAACCGCTGCACTCAGCGTGGTATGGCCGTTATCGACAACGCCGCGAAACATGCAGACGTCTTGCTTCTTGTGCACATCACTTGGTATTTACCTGGCAGTGTCTCGCTGGAGGAAGCACTGTCTTTTATGAGAGAAAAATGAAATGGCACTTAGTGCTATCGAATACATGGCCTTTGTGTTCACAGCACGACGCTCTAACGTACTGAGCTGAGGAGCGATGCAATTCGGCCACGTCACCAGTCCAATACCCGGTCCACCGGCTCATCCACCTTCATTACTGCCCTGCCAGACATTTAACCACGTATCTGTTTTCGTTGACTTTTGCTTTCTTGATGCTTGGACCCAAAAAGCACAACACAAAGAAAACGTAAGCGCCGTGAGAATAGCCAAGACTCAGCAAACAAAAGTATGTTCGGCTACCAGGAATCGAATCCGGGCTGCCTGGCTGAAAGCCATGCCTCCTAACAGCTTTCCGTTCCTTCTGACGGCCAGACAATCAGACGTGCAGGGCAAGCGCCATAATCACTGCCGTCACTGATAATATCTCTTCAACCTGTTTGCGCGAAATTTACTTCCTTTCCCGCACGAAGGAAACGGGTAGGTTTGGAATATTTAAAATTCATTGTCAGATGTGGGGTTCGAACCCACGCTCCCTTTCGGGAACCAGAGCTTAAATCTGGCGCCTTAGACCGCTCGGCCAATCTGACGTGCGAGCGGAAACACACTGCTGCCATCGTTTCTATAAACATCTCCAGGGCCTGACTGCGAAATTTGCTTGTTTTTTTTTGTGTGAAGGAAATACGTTTTTTTAGAGTATTTAAAACGAGTTGTGAGATGTGAGGTAACACCCCACCCTCACTGTCGGCACCCGGAACTTAAATATGGTGCCTGGCACCGTTGTTTTCCGACGCCTTCGGCCTTAAGTGGAACGAGCAGAACTCTAACTATCAATTTCCACATTGGCGTGGAGAAAACAACGAACGACAATAAAAGTCCGTTCCCTAGCAACGGCTACGCTGTGTATTTCGCCCTCAGGGGAAGCTAATGATATGCTCCAGGCGAGGATCAAACTAACCAACTTAACATTGTGATACTTAGGCGCCTTCTACTTCTGGACTGGCACAATTATGCTCAATCGTCTCTGGATCGTCTGTACGTACGTCACATTAGATATTTCTTATATCATGCTGCTGTAAATTAAAGGGCAGTTTTCCAACGGCTGTCAGTTGTGCTTCTATTTACGCTAGCAGCACCTACACACTGCGTTCAGATGTGCCAACCTCTGCCCTGGCGTTGAACGCCTACAGCGCCTTCGCCTTCGGCCTCTGGTGGCAGGAGGGTAGCCGATACATCGCGGCGTGAATGACTCGGCACGCAAGGCGGTGGTGGTGTAACGGTCAGCATGGTTGCTTCCCAAGCAGTTGATCCGGGTTCGATTCCCGGCCACCGCACGAAACGTACATTTTTCTTCTAGGGCTATTCCACGTAACGTAACGCGATCCTCGAAACAGAACCGTCGTGGTACGAATAGTTTTCCTTCGCCCCACGTCTCACTCCGTGTCGCCATTGCGGTAGTCGCCGGATTTCGATTCACAGCATCGTGTGTCTCCATGTGTCGACTTGTCTCGACTTTGCTCGGCTGACGCGAGAGCTGACGCTTGGAAATGGGCATATATGTAGAGGGCAGGCGGGAGAAACGACTGCGAGAGACCAAAAACCGACAAACATACGACAGAACCTTTCATTTTATTGTGGCCACAGATTCGCGCTTTAGTGCACCGACAGGCAGGAGTGGCGTCAGCGTGCTGGACCGCATCATTATCGCTAAGCAGCGACGACACCTAAGTAAATAGGCAAAATGAAAGAAGCCAAATGTAGGTAGAGCTCCAAGCTGGTCGCCCATCCAAGTACTAAACACGGCCAACCGCTATTAACTCCAATCAACAGACGAGAACCGCTGCACTCAGCGTGGTATGGCCGTTATCGACAACGCCGCGAAACGTGCAGACGTCTTGCTTCTTGTGCACATCACTTGGTATTTACCTGGCAGTGTCTCGCTGGAGGAAGCACTGTCTTTTATGAGAGAAAAATGAAATGGCACTTAGTGCTATCGAATACATGGCCTTTGTGTTCACAGCACGACGCTCTAACGTACTGAGCTGAGGAGCGATGCAATTCGGCCATGTCACCAGTCCAATACCCGGTCCACCGGCTCATCCACCTTCATTACTGCCCTGCCAGACATTTAACCACGTATCTGTTTTCGTTGACTTTTGCTTTCTTGATGCTTGGACGCAAAAAGCACAACACAAAGAAAACGTAAGCGCCGTGAGACTAGCCAAGACTCTGCAAACAAAAGTATGTTCGGCTACCAGGAATCGAATCCGGGCTGCCTGGCTGAAAGCCATGCCTCCTAACAGCTTTCCGTTCCTTCTGACGGCCAGACAATCAGACGTGCAGGGCAAGCGCCATAATCACTGCCGTCACTGATAATATCTCTTCAACCTGTTTGCGCGAAATTTACTTCCTTTCCCGCACGAAGGAAACGGGTAGGTTTGGAATATTTAAAATTCATTGTCAGATGTGGGGTTCGAACCCACGCTCCCTTTCGGGAACCAGAGCTTAAATCTGGCGCCTTAGACCGCTCGGCCAATCTGACGTGCGAGTGGAAACACACTGCTGCCATCGTTTCTATAAACATCTCCAGGGCCTGACTGCGAAATTTGCTTGTTTTTTTTTGTGTGAAGGAAATACGTTTTTTTAGAGTATTTAAAACGAGTTGTGAGATGTGAGGTAACACCCCACCCTCACTGTCGGCACCCGGAACTTAAATACGGTGCCTGGCACCGTTGTTTTCCGACGCCTTCGGCCTTAAGTGGAACGAGCAGAACTCTAACTATCAATTTTCACATTGGCGTGGAGAAAACAACGAACGACAATAAAAGTCCGTTCCCTAGCAACGGCTACGCTGTGTATTTCGCCCTCAGGGGAAGCTAATGATATGCTCCAGGCGAGGATCAAACTAACCAACTTAACATTGTGATACTTAGGCGCTTTCTACTTCTGGACTGGCACAATTATGCTCAATCGTCTCTGGATCGTCTGTACGTACGTCACATTAGATATTTCTTATATCATGCTGCTGTAAATTAAAGGGCAGTTTTCCAACGGCTGTCAGTTGTGCTTCTATTTACGCTAGCAGCACCTACACACTGCGTTCAGATGTGCCAACCTCTGCCCTGGCGTTGAACGCCTACAGCGCCTTCGCTTTCGGCCTCTGGTGGCAGGAGGGTAGCCGATACATCGCGGCGTGAATGACTCGGCACGCAAGGCGATGGTGGTGTAACGGTCAGCATGGTTGCTTCCCAAGCAGTTGATCCGGGTTCGATTCCCGGCCACAGCACGAAACGTACATTTTTCTTCTAGGGCTATTCCACGTAACGTAACGCGATCCTCGAAACAGAACCGTCGTGGTACGAATAGTTTTCCTTCGCCCCACGTCTCACTCCGTGTCGCCATTGCGGTAGTCGCCGGATTTCGATTCACAGCATCGTGTGTCTCCATGTGTCGACTTGTCTCGACTTTGCTCGGCTGACGCGAGAGCTGACGCTTGGAAATGGGCATATATGTAGAGGGCAGGCGGGAGAAACGACTGCGAGAGACCAAAAACCGACAAACATACGACAGAACCTTTCATTTTATTGTGGCCACAGATTCGCGCTTTAGTGCACCGACAGGCAGGAGTGGCGTCAGCGTGCTGGACCGCATCATTATCGCTAAGCAGCGACGACACCTAAGTAAATAGGCAAAATGAAAGAAGCCAAATGTAGGTAGAGCTCCAAGCTGGTCGCCCATCCAAGTACTAAACACGGCCAACCGCTATTAACTCCAATCAACAGACGAGAACCGCTGCACTCAGCGTGGTATGGCCGTTATCGACAACGCCGCGAAACATGCAGACGTCTTGCTTCTTGTGCACATCACTTGGTATTTACCTGGCAGTGTCTCGCTGGAGGAAGCACTGTCTTTTATGAGAGAAAAATGAAATGGCACTTAGTGCTATCGAATACATGGCCTTTGTGTTCACAGCACGACGCTCTAACGTACTGAGCTGAGGAGCGATGCAATTCGGCCACGTCACCAGTCCAATACCCGGTCCACCGGCTCATCCACCTTCATTACTGCCCTGCCAGACATTTAACCACGTATCTGTTTTCGTTGACTTTTGCTTTCTTGATGCTTGGACCCAAAAAGCACAACACAAAGAAAACGTAAGCGCCGTGAGAATAGCCAAGACTCAGCAAACAAAAGTATGTTCGGCTACCAGGAATCGAATCCGGGCTGCCTGGCTGAAAGCCATGCCTCCTAACAGCTTTCCGTTCCTTCTGACGGCCAGACAATCAGACGTGCAGGGCAGGCGCCATAATCACTGCCTTCACTGATAATATCTCTTCAACCTGTTTGCGCGAAATTTACTTCCTTTCCCGCACGAAGGAAACGGGTAGGTTTGGAATATTTAAAATTCATTGTCAGATGTGGGGTTCGAACCCACGCTCCCTTTCGGGAACCAGAGCTTAAATCTGGCGCCTTGGACCGCTCGGCCAATCTGACGTGCGAGCGGAAACACACTGCTGCCATCGTTTCTATAAACATCTCCAGGGCCTGACTGCGAAATTTGCTTGTTTTTTTTTGTGTAAAGGAAATACGTTTTTTTAGAGTATTTAAAACGAGTTGTGAGATGTGAGGTAACACCCCACCCTCACTGTCGGCACCCGGAACTTAAATATGGTGCCTGGCACCGTTGTTTTCCGACGCCTTCGGCCTTAAGTGGAACGAGCAGAACTCTAACTATCAATTTTCACATTGGCGTGGAGAAAACAACGAACGACAATAAAAGTCCGTTCCCTAGCAACGGCTACGCTGTGTATTTCGCCCTCAGGGGAAGCTAATGATATGCTCCAGGCGAGGATCAAACTAACCAACTTAACATTGTGATACTTAGGCGCTTTCTACTTCTGGACTGGCACAATTATGCTCAATCGTCTCTGGATCGTCTGTACGTACGTCACATTAGATATTTCTTATATCATGCTGCTGTAAATTAAAGGGCAGTTTTCCAACGGCTGTCAGTTGTGCTTCTATTTACACTAGCAGCACCTACACACTGCGTTCAGATGTGCCAACCTCTGCCCTGGCGTTGAACGCCTACAGCGCCTTCGCCTTCGGCCTCTGGTGGCAGGAGGGTAGCCGATACATCGCGGCGTGAATGACTCGGCACGCAAGGCGGTGGTGGTGTAACGGTCAGCATGGTTGCTTCCCAAGCAGTTGATCCGGGTTCGATTCCCGGCCACCGCACGAAACGTACATTTTTCTTCTAGGGCTATTCCACGTAACGTAACGCGATCCTCGAAACAGAACCGTCGTGGTACGAATAGTTTTCCTTCGCCCCACGTCTCACTCCGTGTCGCCATTGCGGTAGCCGCCGGATTTCGATTCACAGCATCGTGTGTCTCCATGTGTCGACTTGTCTCGACTTTGCTCGGCTGACGCGAGAGCTGACGCTTGGAAATGGGCATATATGTAGAGGGCAGGCGGGAGAAACGACTGCGAGAGACCAAAAACCGACAAACATACGACAGAACCTTTCATTTTATTGTGGCCACAGATTCGCGCTTTAGTGCACCGACAGGCAGGAGTGGCGTCAGCGTGCTGGACCGCATCATTATCGCTAAGCAGCGACGACACCTAAGTAAAAAGGCAAAATGAAAGAAGCCAAATGTAGGTAGAGCTCCAAGCTGGTCGCCCATCCAAGTACTAAACACGGCCAACCGCTATTAACTCCAATCAACAGACGAGAACCGCTGCACTCAGCGTGGTATGGCCGTTATCGACAACGCCGCGAAACGTGCAGACGTCTTGCTTCTCGTGCACATCACTTGGTATTTACCTGGCAGTGTCTCGCTGGAGGAAGCACTGTCTTTTATGAGAGAAAAATGAAATGGCACTTAGTGCTATCGAATACATGGCCTTTGTGTTCACAGCACGACGCTCTAACGTACTGAGCTGAGGAGCGATGCAATTCGGCCACGTCACCAGTCCAATACCCGGTCCACCGGCTCATCCACCTTCATTACTGCCCTGCCAGACATTTAACCACGTATCTGTTTTCGTTGACTTTTGCTTTCTTGATGCTTGGACCCAAAAAGCACAACACAAAGAAAACGTAAGCGCCGTGAGACTAGCCAAGACTCAGCAAACAAAAGTATGTTCGGCTACCAGGAATCGAATCCGGGCTGCCTGGCTAAAAGCCATGCCTCCTAACAGCTTTCCGTTCCTTCTGACGGCCAGACAATCAGACGTGCAGGGCAAGCGCCATAATCACTGCCGTCACTGATAATATCTCTTCAACCTGTTTGCGCGAAATTTACTTCCTTTCCCGCACGAAGGAAACGGGTAGGTTTGGAATATTTAAAATTCATTGTCAGATGTGGGGTTCGAACCCACCCTCCCTTTCGGGAACCAGAGCTTAAATCTGGCGCCTTAGACCGCTCGGCCAATCTGACGTGCGAGCGGAAACACACTGCTGCCATCGTTTCTATAAACATCTCCAGGGCCTGACTGCGAAATTTGCTTGTTTTTTTTTTGTGTGAAGGAAATACGTTTTTTTAGAGTATTTAAAACGAGTTGTGAGATGTGAGGTAACACCCCACCCTCACTGTCGGCACCCGGAACTTAAATATGGTGCCTGGCACCGTTGTTTTCCGACGCCTTCGGCCTTAAGTGGAACGAGCAGAACTCTAACTATCAATTTTCACATTGGCGTGGAGAAAACAACGAACGACAATAAAAGTCCGTTCCCTAGCAACGGCTACGCTGTGTATTTCGCCCTCAGGGGAAGCTAATGATATGCTCCAGGCGAGGATCAAACTAACCAACTTAACATTGTGATACTTAGGCGCTTTCTACTTCTGGACTGGCACAATTATGCTCAATCGTCTCTGGATCGTCTGTACGTACGTCACATTAGATATTTCTTATATCATGCTGCTGTAAATTAAAGGGCAGTTTTCCAACGGCTGTCAGTTGTGCTTCTATTTACACTAGCAGCACCTACACACTGCGTTCAGATGTGCCAACCTCTGCCCTGGCGTTGAACGCCTACAGCGCCTTCGCCTTCGGCCTCTGGTGGCAGGAGGGTAGCCGATACATCGCGGCGTGAATGACTCGGCACGCAAGGCGGTGGTGGTGCTACGGTCAGCATGGTTGCTTCCCAAGCAGTTGATCCGGGTTCGATTCCCGGCCACCGCACGAAACGTACATTTTTCTTCTAGGGCTATTCCACGTAACGTAACGCGATCCTCGAAACAGAACCGTCGTGGTACGAATAGTTTTCCTTCGCCCCACGTCTCACTCCGTGTCGCCATTGCGGTAGTCGCCGGATTTCGATTCACAGCATCGTGTGTCTCCATGTGTCGACTTGTCTCGACTTTGCTCGGCTGACGCGAGAGCTGACGCTTGGAAATGGGCATATATGTAGAGGGCAGGCGGGAGAAACGACTGCGAGAGACCAAAAACCGACAAACATACGACAGAACCTTTCATTTTATTGTGGCCACAGATTCGCGCTTTAGTGCACCGACAGGCAGGAGTGGCGTCAGCGTGCTGGACCGCATCATTATCGCTAAGCAGCGACGACACCTAAGTAAATAGGCAAAATGAAAGAAGCCAAATGTAGGTAGAGCTCCAAGCTGGTCGCCCACCCAAGTACTAAACACGGCCAACCGCTATTAACTCCAATCAACAGACGAGAACCGCTGCACTCAGCGTGGTATGGCCGTTATCGACAACGCCGCGAAACGTGCAGACGTCTTGCTTCTCGTGCACATCACTTGGTATTTACCTGGCAGTGTCTAGCTGGAGGAAGCACTGTCTTTTATGAGAGAAAAATGAAATGGCACTTAGTGCTATCGAATACATGGCCTTTGTGTTCACAGCACGACGCTCTAACGTACTGAGCTGAGGAGCGATGCAATTCGGCCACGTCACCAGTCCAATACCCGGTCCACCGGCTCATCCACCTTCATTACTGCCCTGCCAGACATTTAACCACGTATCTGTTTTCGTTGACTTTTGCTTTCTTGATGCTTGGACCCAAAAAGCACAACACAAAGAAAACGTAAGCGCCGTGAGACTAGCCAAGTCTCAGCAAACAAAAGTATGTTCGGCTACCAGGAATCGAATCCGGGCTGCCTGGCTGAAAGCCATGCCTCCTAACAGCTTTCCGTTCCTTCTGACGGCCAGACAATCAGACGTGCAGGGCAAGCGCCATAATCACTGCCGTCACTGATAATATCTCTTCAACCTGTTTGCGCGAAATTTACTTCCTTTCCCGCACGAAGGAAACGGGTAGGTTTGGAATATTTAAAATTCATTGTCAGATGTGGGGTTCGAACCCACGCTCCCTTTCGGGAACCAGAGCTTAAATCTGGCGCCTTAGACCGCTCGGCCAATCTGACGTGCGAGCGGAAACACACTGCTGCCTTAGTTTCTATAAACATCTCCAGGGCCTGACTGCGAAATTTGCTTGTTTTTTTTTTGTGTGAAGGAAATACGTTTTTTAGAGTATTTAAAACGAGTTGTGAGATGTGAGGTAACACCCCACCCTCACTGTCGGCACCCGGAACTTAAATATGGTGCCTGGCACCGTTGTTTTCCGACGCCTTCGGCCTTAAGTGGAACGAGCAGAACTCTAACTATCAATTTTCACATTGGCGTGGAGAAAACAACGAACGACAATAAAAGTCCGTTCCCTAGCAACGGCTACGCTGTGTATTTCGCCCTCAGGGGAAGCTAATGATATGCTCCAGGCGAGGATCAAACTAACCAACTTAACATTGTGATACTTAGGCGCTTTCTACTTCTGGACTGGCACAATTATGCTCAATCGTCTCTGGATAGTCTGTACGTACGTCACATTAGATATTTCTTATATCATGCTGCTGTAAATTAAAGGGCAGTTTTCCAACGGCTGTCAGTTGTGCTTCTATTTACGCTAGCAGCACCTACACACTGCGTTCAGATGTGCCAACCTCTGCCCTGGCGTTGAACGTCTACAGCGCCTTCGCCTTCGGCCTCTGGTGGCAGGAGGGTAGCCGATACATCGCGGCGTGAATGACTCGGCACGCAAGGCGGTGGTGGTGTAACGGTCAGCATGGTTGCTTCCCAAGCAGTTGATCCGGGTTCGATTCCCGGCCACCGCACGAAACGTACATTTTTCTTCTAGGGCTATTCCACGTAACGTAACGCGATCCTCGAAACAGAACCGTCGTGGTACGAATAGTTTTCCTTCGCCCCACGTCTCACTCCGTGTCGCCATTGCGGTAGTCGCCGGATTTCGATTCACAGCATCGTGTGTCTCCATGTGTCGACTTGTCTCGACTTTGCTCGGCTGACGCGAGAGCTGACGCTTGGAAATGGGCATATATGTAGAGGGCAGGCGGGAGAAACGACTGCGAGAGACCAAAAACCGACAAACATACGACAGAACCTTTCATTTTATTGTGGCCACAGATTCGCGCTTTAGTGCACCGACAGGCAGGAGTGGCGTCAGCGTGCTGGACCGCATCATTATCGCTAAGCAGCGACGACACCTAAGTAAATAGGCAAAATGAAAGAAGCCAAATGTAGGTAGAGCTCCAAGCTGGTCGCCCATCCAAGTACTAAACACGGCCAACCGCTATTAACTCCAATCAACAGACGAGAACCGCTGCACTCAGCGTGGTATGGCCGTTATCGACAACGCCGCGAAACGTGCAGACGTCTTGCTTCTTGTGCACATCACTTGGTATTTACCTGGCAGTGTCTCGCTGGAGGAAGCACTGTCTTTTATGAGAGAAAAATGAAATGGCACTTAGTGCTATCGAATACATGGCCTTTGTGTTCACAGCACGACGCTCTAACGTACTGAGCTGAGGAGCGATGCAATTCGGCCACGTCACCAGTCCAATACCCGGTCCACCGGCTCATCCACCTTCATTACTGCCCTGCCAGACATTTAACCACGTATCTGTTTTCGTTGACTTTTGCTTTCTTGATGCTTGGACCCAAAAAGCACAACACAAAGAAAACGTAAGCGCCGTGAGACTAGCCAAGACTCAGCAAACAAAAGTATGTTCGGCTACCAGGAATCGAATCCGGGCTGCCTGGCTGAAAGCCATGCCTCCTAACAGCTTTCCGTTCCTTCTGACGGCCAGACAATCAGACATGCAGGGCAAGCGCCATAATCACTGCCGTCACTGATAATATCTCTTCAACCTGTTTGCGCGAAATTTACTTCCTTTCCCGCACGAAGGAAACGGGTAGGTTTGGAATATTTAAAATTCATTGTCAGATGTGGGGTTCGAACCCACGCTCCCTTTCGGGAACCAGAGCTTAAATCTGGCGCCTTAGACCGCTCGGCCAATCTGACGTGCGAGCGGAAACACACTGCTGCCATCGTTTCTATAAACATCTCCAGGTCCTGACTGCGAAATTTGCTTGTTTTTTTTTGTGTGAAGGAAATACGTTTTTTTAGAGTATTTAAAACGAGTTGTGAGATGTGAGGTAACACCCCACCCTCACTGTCGGCACCCGGAACTTAAATATGGTGCCTGGCACCGTTGTTTTCCGACGCCTTCGGCCTTAAGTGGAACGAGCAGAACTCTAACTATCAATTTTCACATTGGCGTGGAGAAAACAACGAACGACAATAAAAGTCCGTTCCCTAGCAACGGCTACGCTGTGTATTTCGCCCTCAGGGGAAGCTAATGATATGCTCCAGGCGAGGATCAAACTAACCAACTTAACATTGTGATACTTAGGCGCTTTCTACTTCTGGACTGGCACAATTATGCTCAATCGTCTCTGGATCGTCTGTACGTACGTCACATTAGATATTTCTTATATCATGCTGCTGTAAATTAAAGGGCAGTTTTCCAACGGCTGTCAGTTGTGCTTCTATTTACGCTAGCAGCACCTACACACTGCGTTCAGATGTGCCAACCTCTGCCCTGGCATTGAACGTCTACAGCGCCTTCGCCTTCGGCCTCTGGTGGCAGGAGGGTAGCCGATACATCGCGGCGTGAATGACTCGGCACGCAAGGCGGTGGTGGTGTAATGGTCAGCATGGTTGCTTCCCAAGCAGTTGATCCGGGTTCGATTCCCGGCCACCGCACGAAACGTACATTTTTCTTCTAGGGCTATTCCACGTAACGTAACGCGATCCTCGAAACAGAACCGTCGTGGTACGAATAGTTTTCCTTCGCCCCACGTCTCACTCCGTGTCGCCATTGCGGTAGTCGCCGGATTTCGATTCACAGCATCGTGTGTCTCCATGTGTCGACTTGTCTCGACTTTGCTCGGCTGACGCGAGAGCTGACGCTTGGAAATGGGCATATATGTAGAGGGCAGGCGGGAGAAACGACTGCGAGAGACCAAAAACCGACAAACATACGACAGAACCTTTCATTTTATTGTGGCCACAGATTCGCGCTTTAGTGCACCGACAGGCAGGAGTGGCGTCAGCGTGCTGGACCGCATCATTATCGCTAAGCAGCGACGACACCTAAGTAAATAGGCAAAATGAAAGAAGCCAAATGTAGGTAGAGCTCCAAGCTGGTCGCCCATCCAAGTACTAAACACGGCCAACCGCTATTAACTCCAATCAACAGACGAGAACCGCTGCACTCAGCGTGGTATGGCCGTTATCGACAACGCCGTGAAACGTGCAGACGTCTTGCTTCTTGTGCACATCACTTGGTATTTACCTGGCAGTGTCTCGCTGGAGGAAGCACTGTCTTTTATGAGAGAAAAATGAAATGGCACTTAGTGCTATCGAATACATGGCCTTTGTGTTCACAGCACGACGCTCTAACGTACTGAGCTGAGGAGCGATGCAATTCGGCCACGTCACCAGTCCAATACCCGGTCCACCGGCTCATCCACCTTCATTACTGCCCTGCCAGACATTTAACCACGTATCTGTTTTCGTTGACTTTTGCTTTCTTGATGCTTGGACCCAAAAAGCACAACACAAAGAAAACGTAAGCGCCGTGAGACTAGCCAAGACTCAGCAAACAAAAGTATGTTCGGCTACCAGGAATCGAATCCGGGCTGCCTGGCTGAAAGCCATGCCTCCTAACAGCTTTCCGTTCCTTCTGACGGCCAGACAATCAGACGTGCAGGGCAAGCGCCATAATCACTGCCGTCACTGATAATATCTCTTCAACCTGTTTGCGCGAAATTTACTTCCTTTCCCGCACGAAGGAAACGGGTAGGTTTGGAATATTTAAAATTCATTGTCAGATGTGGGGTTCGAACCCACGCTCCCTTTCGGGAACCAGAGCTTAAATCTGGCGCCTTAGACCGCTCGGCCAATCTGACGTGCGAGCGGAAACACACTGCTGCCATCGTTTCTATAAACATCTCCAGGGCCTGACTGCGAAATTTGCTTGTTTTTTTTTGTGTGAAGGAAATACGTTTTTTTAGAGTATTTAAAACGAGTTGTGAGATATGAGGTAACACCCCACCCTCACTGTCGGCACCCGGAACTTAAATATGGTGCCTGGCACCGTTGTTTTCCGACGCCTTCGGCCTTAAGTGGAACGAGCAGAACTCTAACTATCAATTTTCACATTGGCGTGGAGAAAACAACGAACGACAATAAAAGTCCGTTCCCTAGCAACGGCTACGCTGTGTATTTCGCCCTCAGGGGAAGCTAATGATATGCTCCAGGCGAGGATCAAACTAACCAACTTAACATTGCGATACTTAGGCGCTTTCTACTTCTGGACTGGCACAATTATGCTCAATCGTCTCTGGATCGTCTGTACGTACGTCACATTAGATATTTCTTATATCATGCTGCTGTAAATTAAAGGGCAGTTTTCCAACGGCTGTCAGTTGTGCTTCTATTTACGCTAGCAGCACCTACACACTGCGTTCAGATGTGCCAACCTCTGCCCTGGCGTTGAACGCCTACAGCGCCTTCGCCTTCGGCCTCTGGTGGCAGGAGGGTAGCCGATACATCGCGGCGTGAATGACTCGGCACGCAAGGCGGTGGTGGTGTAACGGTCAGCATGGTTGCTTCCCAAGCAGTTGATCCGGGTTCGATTCCCGGCCACCGCACGAAACGTACATTTTTCTTCTAGGGCTATTCCACGTAACGTAACGCGATCCTCGAAACAGAACCGTCGTGGTACGAATAGTTTTCCTTCGCCCCACGTCTCACTCCGTGTCGCCATTGCGGTAGTCGCCGGATTTCGATTCACAGCATCGTGTGTCTCCATGTCTCGACTTGTCTCGACTTGTCTCGACTTGTCTCGACTTGTCTCGACTTGTCTCGACTTGTCTCGACTTGTCTCGACTTGTCTCGACTTGTCTCGACTTGTCTCGACTTGTCTCGACTTGTCTCGACTTGTCTCGACTTGTCTCGACTTGTCTCGACTTGTCTCGACTTGTCTCGACTTGTCTCGACTTGTCTCGACTTGTCTCGACTTGTCTCGACTTGTCTCGACTTGTCTCGACTTGTCTCGACTTGTCTCGACTTGTCTCGACTTGTCTCGACTTGTCTCGACTTTGCTCGGCTGACGCGAGAGCTGACGCTTGGAAATGGGCATATATGTAGAGGGCAGGCGGGAGAAACGACTGCGAGAGACCAAAAACCGACAAACATACGACAGAACCTTTCATTTTATTGTGGCCACAGATTCGCGCTTTAGTGCACCGACAGGCAGGAGTGGCGTCAGCGTGCTGGACCGCATCATTATCGCTAAGCAGCGACGACACCTAAGTAAATAGGCAAAATGAAAGAAGCCAAATGTAGGTAGAGCTCCAAGCTGGTCGCCCATCCAAGTACTAAACACGGCCAACCGCTATTAACTCCAATCAACAGACGAGAACCGCTGCACTCAGCGTGGTATGGCCGTTATCGACAACGCCGCGAAACGTGCAGACGTCTTGCTTCTTGTGCACATCACTTGGTATTTACCTGGCAGTGTCTCGCTGGAGGAAGCACTGTCTTTTATGAGAGAAAAATGAAATGGCACTTAGTGCTATCGAATACATGGCCTTTGTGTTCACAGCACGACGCTCTAACGTACTGAGCTGAGGAGCGATGCAATTCGGCCACGTCACCAGTCCAATACCCGGTCCACCGGCTCATCCACCTTCATTACTGCCCTGCCAGACATTTAACCACGTATCTGTTTTCGTTGACTTTTGCTTTCTTGATGCTTGGACCCAAAAAGCACAACACAAAGAAAACGTAAACGCCGTGAGACTAGCCAAGACTCAGCAAACAAAAGTATGTTCGGCTACCAGGAATCGAATCCGGGCTGCCTGGCTGAAAGCCATGCCTCCTAACAGCTTTCCGTTCCTTCTGACGGCCAGACAATCAGACGTGCAGGGCAAGCGCCATAATCACTGCCGTCACTGATAATATCTCTTCAACCTGTTTGCGCGAAATTTACTTCCTTTCCCGCACGAAGGAAACGGGTAGGTTTGGAATATTTAAAATTCATTGTCAGATGTGGGGTTCGAACCCACGCTCCCTTTCGGGAACCAGAGCTTAAATCTGGCGCCTTAGACCGCTCGGCCAATCTGACGTGCGAGCGGAAACACACTGCTGCCATCGTTTCTATAAACATCTCCAGGGCCTGACTGCGAAATTTGCTTGTTTTTTTTGTGTGAAGGAAATACGTTTTTTTAGAGTATTTAAAACGAGTTGTGAGATATGAGGTAACACCCCACCCTCACTGTCGGCACCCGGAACTTAAATATGGTGCCTGGCACCGTTGTTTTCCGACGCCTTCGGCCTTAAGTGGAACGAGCAGAACTCTAACTATCAATTTTCACATTGGCGTGGAGAAAACAACGAACGACAATAAAAGTCCGTTCCCTAGCAACGGCTACGCTGTGTATTTCGCCCTCAGGGGAAGCTAATGATATGCTCCAGGCGAGGATCAAACTAACCAACTTAACATTGCGATACTTAGGCGCTTTCTACTTCTGGACTGGCACAATTATGCTCAATCGTCTCTGGATCGTCTGTACGTACGTCACATTAGATATTTCTTATATCATGCTGCTGTAAATTAAAGGGCAGTTTTCCAACGACTGTCAGTTGTGCTTCTATTTACGCTAGCAGCACCTACACACTGCGTTCAGATGTGCCAACCTCTGCCCTGGCGTTGAACGCCTACAGCGCCTTCGCCTTCGGCCTCTGGTGGCAGGAGGGTAGCCGATACATCGCGGCGTGAATGACTCGGCACGCAAGGCGGTGGTGGTGTAACGGTCAGCATGGTTGCTTCCCAAGCAGTTGATCCGGGTTCGATTCCCGGCCACCGCACGAAACGTACATCTTTCTTCTAGGGCTATTCCACGTAACGTAACGCGATCCTCGAAACAGAACCGTCGTGGTACGAATAGTTTTCCTTCGCCCCACGTCTCACTCCGTGTCGCCATTGCGGTAGTCGCCGGATTTCGATTCACAGCATCGTGTGTCTCCATGTGTCGACTTGTCTCGACTTTGCTCGGCTGACGCGAGAGCTGACGCTTGGAAATGGGCATATATGTAGAGGGCAGGCGGGAGAAACGACTGCGAGAGACCAAAAACCGACAAACATACGACAGAACCTTTCATTTTATTGTGGCCACAGATTCGCGCTTTAGTGCACCGACAGGCAGGAGTGGCGTCAGCGTGCTGGACCGCATCATTATCGCTAAGCAGCGACGACACCTAAGTAAATAGGCAAAATGAAAGAAGCCAAATGTAGGTAGAGCTCCAAGCTGGTCGCCCATCCAAGTACTAAACACGGCCAACCGCTATTAACTCCAATCAACAGACGAGAACCGCTGCACTCAGCGTGGTATGGCCGTTATCGACAACGCCGCGAAACGTGCAGACGTCTTGCTTCTTGTGCACATCACTTGGTATTTACCTGGCAGTGTCTAGCTGGAGGAAGCACTGTCTTTTATGAGAGAAAAATGAAATGGCACTTAGTGCTATCGAATACATGGCCTTTGTGTTCACAGCACGACGCTCTAACGTACTGAGCTGAGGAGCGATGCAATTCGGCCACGTCACCAGTCCAATACCCGGTCCACCGGCTCATCCACCTTCATTACTGCCCTGCCAGACATTTAACCACGTATCTGTTTTCGTTGACTTTTGCTTTCTTGATGCTTGGACCCAAAAAGCACAACACAAAGAAAACGTAAGCGCCGTGAGACTAGCCAAGACTCAGCAAACAAAAGTATGTTCGGCTACCAGGAATCGAATCCGGGCTGCCTGGCTGAAAGCCATGCCTCCTAACAGCTTTCCGTTCCTTCTGACGGCCAGACAATCAGACGTGCAGGGCAAGCGCCATAATCACTGCCGTCACTGATAATATCTCTTCAACCTGTTTGCGCGAAATTTACTTCCTTTCCCGCACGAAGGAAACGGGTAGGTTTGGAATATTTAAAATTCATTGTCAGATGTGGGGTTCGAACCCACGCTCCCTTTCGGGAACCAGAGCTTAAATCTGGCGCCTTAGACCGCTCGGCCAATCTGACGTGCGAGCGGAAACACACTGCTGCCATCGTTTCTATAAACATCTCCAGGGCCTGACTGCGAAATTTGCTTGTTTTTTTTTTGTGTGAAGGAAATACGTTTTTTTAGAGTATTTAAAACGAGTTGTGAGATATGAGGTAACACCCCACCCTCACTGTCGGCACCCGGAACTTAAATATGGTGCCTGGCACCGTTGTTTTCCGACGCCTTCGGCCTTAAGTGGAACGAGCAGAACTCTAACTATCAATTTTCACATTGGCGTGGAGAAAACAACGAACGACAATAAAAGTCCGTTCCCTAGCAACGGCTACGCTGTGTATTTCGCCCTCAGGGGAAGCTAATGATATGCTCCAGGCGAGGATCAAACTAACCAACTTAACATTGCGATACTTAGGCGCTTTCTACTTCTGGACTGGCACAATTATGCTCAATCGTCTCTGGATCGTCTGTACGTACGTCACATTAGATATTTCTTATATCATGTTGCTGTAAATTAAAGGGCAGTTTTCCAACGACTGTCAGTTGTGCTTCTATTTACGCTAGCAGCACCTACACACTGCGTTCAGATGTGCCAACCTCTGCCCTGGCGTTGAACGCCTACAGCGCCTTCGCCTTCGGCCTCTGGTGGCAGGAGGGTAGCCGATACATCGCGGCGTGAATGACTCGGCACGCAAGGCGGTGGTGGTGTAACGGTCAGCATGGTTGCTTCCCAAGCAGTTGATCCGGGTTCGATTCCCGGCCACCGCACGAAACGTACATCTTTCTTCTAGGGCTATTCCACGTAACGTAACGCGATCCTCGAAACAGAACCGTCGTGGTACGAATAGTTTTCCTTCGCCCCACGTCTCACTCCGTGTCGCCATTGCGGTAGTCGCCGGATTTCGATTCACAGCATCGTGTGTCTCCATGTGTCGACTTGTCTCGACTTTGCTCGGCTGACGCGAGAGCTGACGCTTGGAAATGGGCATATATGTAGAGGGCAGGCGGGAGAAACGACTGCGAGAGACCAAAAACCGACAAACATACGACAGAACCTTTCATTTTATTGTGGCCACAGATTCGCGCTTTAGTGCACCGACAGGCAGGAGTGGCGTCAGCGTGCTGGACCGCATCATTATCGCTAAGCAGCGACGACACCTAAGTAAATAGGCAAAATGAAAGAAGCCAAATGTAGGTAGAGCTCCAAGCTGGTCGCCCATCCAAGTACTAAACACGGCCAACCGCTATTAACTCCAATCAACAGACGAGAACCGCTGCACTCAGCGTGGTATGGCCGTTATCGACAACGCCGCGAAACGTGCAGACGTCTTGCTTCTTGTGCACATCACTTGGTATTTACCTGGCAGTGTCTAGCTGGAGGAAGCACTGTCTTTTATGAGAGAAAAATGAAATGGCACTTAGTGCTATCGAATACATGGCCTTTGTGTTCACAGCACGACGCTCTAACGTACTGAGCTGAGGAGCGATGCAATTCGGCCACGTCACCAGTCCAATACCCGGTCCACCGGCTCATCCACCTTCATTACTGCCCTGCCAGACATTTAACCACGTATCTGTTTTCGTTGACTTTTGCTTTCTTGATGCTTGGACCCAAAAAGCACAACACAAAGAAAACGTAAGCGCCGTGAGACTAGCCAAGACTCAGCAAACAAAAGTATGTTCGGCTACCAGGAATCGAATCCGGGCTGCCTGGCTGAAAGCCATGCCTCCTAACAGCTTTCCGTTCCTTCTGACGGCCAGACAATCAGACGTGCAGGGCAAGCGCCATAATCACTGCCGTCACTGATAATATCTCTTCAACCTGTTTGCGCGAAATTTACTTCCTTTCCCGCACGAAGGAAACGGGTAGGTTTGGAATATTTAAAATTCATTGTCAGATGTGGGGTTCGAACCCACGCTCCCTTTCGGGAACCAGAGCTTAAATCTGGCGCCTTAGACCGCTCGGCCAATCTGACGTGCGAGCGGAAACACACTGCTGCCATCGTTTCTATAAACATCTCCAGGGCCTGACTGCGAAATTTGCTTGTTTTTTTTTTGTGTGAAGGAAATACGTTTTTTTAGAGTATTTAAAACGAGTTGTGAGATATGAGGTAACACCCCACCCTCACTGTCGGCACCCGGAACTTAAATATGGTGCCTGGCACCGTTGTTTTCCGACGCCTTCGGCCTTAAGTGGAACGAGCAGAACTCTAACTATCAATTTTCACATTGGCGTGGAGAAAACAACGAACGACAATAAAAGTCCGTTCCCTAGCAACGGCTACGCTGTGTATTTCGCCCTCAGGGGAAGCTAATGATATGCTCCAGGCGAGGATCAAACTAACCAACTTAACATTGCGATACTTAGGCGCTTTCTACTTCTGGACTGGCACAATTATGCTCAATCGTCTCTGGATCGTCTGTACGTACGTCACATTAGATATTTCTTATATCATGTTGCTGTAAATTAAAGGGCAGTTTTCCAACGACTGTCAGTTGTGCTTCTATTTACGCTAGCAGCACCTACACACTGCGTTCAGATGTGCCAACCTCTGCCCTGGCGTTGAACGCCTACAGCGCCTTCGCCTTCGGCCTCTGGTGGCAGGAGGGTAGCCGATACATCGCGGCGTGAATGACTCGGCACGCAAGGCGGTGGTGGTGTAACGGTCAGCATGGTTGCTTCCCAAGCAGTTGATCCGGGTTCGATTCCCGGCCACCGCACGAAACGTACATCTTTCTTCTAGGGCTATTCCACGTAACGTAACGCGATCCTCGAAACAGAACCGTCGTGGTACGAATAGTTTTCCTTCGCCCCACGTCTCACTCCGTGTCGCCATTGCGGTAGTCGCCGGATTTCGATTCACAGCATCGTGTGTCTCCATGTGTCGACTTGTCTCGACTTTGCTCGGCTGACGCGAGAGCTGACGCTTGGAAATGGGCATATATGTAGAGGGCAGGCGGGAGAAACGACTGCGAGAGACCAAAAACCGACAAACATACGACAGAACCTTTCATTTTATTGTGGCCACAGATTCGCGCTTTAGTGCACCGACAGGCAGGAGTGGCGTCAGCGTGCTGGACCGCATCATTATCGCTAAGCAGCGACGACACCTAAGTAAATAGGCAAAATGAAAGAAGCCAAATGTAGGTAGAGCTCCAAGCTGGTCGCCCATCCAAGTATTAAACACGGCCAACCGCTATTAACTCCAATCAACAGACGAGAACCGCTGCACTCAGCGTGGTATGGCCGTTATCGACAACGCCGCGAAACGTGCAGACGTCTTGCTTCTTGTGCACATCACTTGGTATTTACCTGGCAGTGTCTCGCTGGAGGAAGCACTGTCTTTTATGAGAGAAAAATGAAATGGCACTTAGTGCTATCGAATACATGGCCTTTGTGTTCACAGCACGACGCTCTAACGTACTGAGCTGAGGAGCGATGCAATTCGGCCACGTCACCAGTCCAATACCCGGTCCACCGGCTCATCCACCTTCATTACTGCCCTGCCAGACATTTAACCACGTATCTGTTTTCGTTGACTTTTGCTTTCTTGATGCTTGGACCCAAAAAGCACAACACAAAGAAAACGTAAGCGCCGTGAGACTAGCCAAGACTCAGCAAACAAAAGTATGTTCGGCTACCAGGAATCGAATCCGGGCTGCCTGGCTGAAAGCCATGCCTCCTAACAGCTTTCCGTTCCTTCTGACGGCCAGACAATCAGACGTGCAGGGCAAGCGCCATAATCACTGCCGTCACTGATAATATCTCTTCAACCTGTTTGCGCGAAATTTACTTCCTTTCCCGCACGAAGGAAACGGGTAGGTTTGGAATATTTAAAATTCATTGTCAGATGTGGGGTTCGAACCCACGCTCCCTTTCGGGAACCAGAGCTTAAATCTGGCGCCTTAGACCGCTCGGCCAATCTGACGTGCGAGCGGAAACACACTGCTGCCATCGTTTCTAAAAACATCTCCAGGGCCTGACTGCGAAATTTGCTTGTTTTTTTTTGTGTGAAGGAAATACGTTTTTTTAGAGTATTTAAAACGAGTTGTGAGATATGAGGTAACACCCCACCCTCACTGTCGGCACCCGGAACTTAAATATGGTGCCTGGCACCGTTGTTTTCCGACGCCTTCGGCCTTAAGTGGAACGAGCAGAACTCTAACTATCAATTTTCACATTGGCGTGGAGAAAACAACGAACGACAATAAAAGTCCGTTCCCTAGCAACGGCTACGCTGTGTATTTCGCCCTCAGGGGAAGCTAATGATATGCTCCAGGCGAGGATCAAACTAACCAACTTAACATTGCGATACTTAGGCGCTTTCTACTTCTGGACTGGCACAATTATGCTCAATCGTCTCTGGATCGTCTGTACGTACGTCACATTAGATATTTCTTATATCATGCTGCTGTAAATTAAAGGTCAGTTTTCCAACAGCTGTCAGTTGTGCTTCTATTTACGCTAGCAGCACCTACACACTGCGTTCAGATGTGCCAACCTCTGCCCTGGCGTTGAACGCCTACAGCGCCTTCGCCTTCGGCCTCTGGTGGCAGGAGGGTAGCCGATACATCGCGGCGTGAATGACTCGGCACGCAAGGCGGTGGTGGTGTAACGGTCAGCATGGTTGCTTCCCAAGCAGTTGATCCGGGTTCGATTCCCGGCCACCGCACGAAACGTCCATTTTTCTTCTAGGGCTATTCCACGTAACGTAACGCGATCCTCGAAACAGAACCGTCGTGGTACGAATAGTTTTCCTTCGCCCCACGTCTCACTCCGTGTCGCCATTGCGGTAGTCGCCGGATTTCGATTCACAGCATCGTGTGTCTCCATGTGTCGACTTGTCTCGACTTTGCTCGGCTGACGCGAGAGCTGACGCTTGGAAATGGGCATATATGTAGAGGGCAGGCGGGAGAAACGACTGCGAGAGACCAAAAACCGACAAACATACGACAGAACCTTTCATTTTATTGTGGCCACAGATTCGCGCTTTAGTGCACCGACAGGCAGGAGTGGCGTCAGCGTGCTGGACCGCATCATTATCGCTAAGCAGCGACGACACCTAAGTAAATAGGCAAAATGAAAGAAGCCAAATGTAGGTAGAGCTCCAAGCTGGTCGCCCATCCAAGTACTAAACACGGCCAACCGCTATTAACTCCAATCAACAGACGAGAACCGCTGCACTCAGCGTGGTATGGCCGTTATCGACAACGCCGCGAAACGTGCAGACGTCTTGCTTCTTGTGCACATCACTTGGTATTTACCTGGCAGTGTCTCGCTGGAGGAAGCACTGTCTTTTATGAGAGAAAAATGAAATGGCACTTAGTGCTATCGAATACATGGCCTTTGTGTTCACAGCACGACGCTCTAACGTACTGAGCTGAGGAGCGATGCAATTCGGCCACGTCACCAGTCCAATACCCGGTCCACCGGCTCATCCACCTTCATTACTGCCCTGCCAGACATTTAACCACGTATCTGTTTTCGTTGACTTTTGCTTTCTTGATGCTTGGACCCAAAAGGCACAACACAAAGAAAACGTAAGCGCCGTGAGACTAGCCAAGACTCAGCAAACAAAAGTATGTTCGGCTACCAGGAATCGAATCCGGGCTGCCTGGCTGAAAGCCATGCCTCCTAACAGCTTTCCGTTCCTTCTGACGGCCAGACAATCAGACGTGCAGGGCAAGCGCCATAATCACTGCCGTCACTGATAATATCTCTTCAACCTGTTTGCGCGAAATTTACTTCCTTTCCCGCACGAAGGAAACGGGTAGGTTTGGAATATTTAAAATTCGTTGTCAGATGTGGGGTTCGAACCCACGCTCCCTTTCGGGAACCAGAGCTTAAATCTGGCGCCTTAGACCGCTCGGCCAATCTGACGTGCGAGCGGAAACACAATGCTGCCATCGTTTCTATTAACATCTCCAGGGCCTGACTGCGAAATTTGCTTGTTTTTTTTTGTGTGAAGGAAATACGTTTTTTTAGAGTATTTAAAACGAGTTGTGAGATGTGAGGTAACACCCTACCCTCACTGTCGGCACCCGGAACTTAAATATGGTGCCTGGCACCGTTGTTTTCCGACGCCTTCGGCCTTAGGTGGAACGAGCAGAACTCTAACTATCAATTTTCACATTGGCGTGGAGAAAACAACGAACGACAATAAAAGTCCGTTCCCTAGCAACGGCTACGCTGTGTATTTCGCCCTCAGGGGAAGCTAATGATATGCTCCAGGCGAGGATCAAACTAACCAACTTAACATTGTGATACTTAGGCGCTTTCTACTTCTGGACTGGCACAATTATGCTCAATCGTCTCTGGATCGTCTGTACGTACGTCACATTAGATATTTCTTATATCATGTTGCTGTAAATTAAAGGGCAGTTTTCCAACGGCTGTCAGTTGTGCTTCTATTTACGCTAGCAGCACCTACACACTGCGTTCAGATGTGCCAACCTCTGCCCTGGCGTTGAACGCCTACAGCGCCTTCGCCTTCGGCCTCTGGTGGCAGGAGGGTAGCCGATACATCGCAGCGTGAATGACTCGGCACGCAAGGCGGTGGTGGTGTAACGGTCAGCATGGTTGCTTCCCAAGTAGTTGATCCGGGTTCGATTCCCGGCCACCGCACGAAACGTACATTTTTCTTCTAGGGCTATTCCACGTAACGTAACGCGATCCTCGAAACAGAACCGTCGTGGTACGAATAGTTTTCCTTCGCCCCACGTCTCACTCCGTGTCGCCATTGCGGTAGTCGCCGGATTTCGATTCACAGCATCGTGTGTCTCCATGTGTCGACTTGTCTCGACTTTGCTCGGCTGACGCGAGAGCTGACGCTTGGAAATGGGCATATATGTAGAGGGCAGGCGGGAGAAACGACTGCGAGAGACCAAAAACCGACAAACATACGACAGAACCTTTCATTTTATTGTGGCCACAGATTCGCGCTTTAGTGCACCGACAGGCAGGAGTGGCGTCAGCGTGCTGGACCGCATCATTATCGCTAAGCAGCGACGACACCTAAGTAAATAGGCAAAATGAAAGAAGCCAAATGTAGGTAGAGCTCCAAGCTGGTCGCCCATCCAAGTACTAAACACGGCCAACCGCTATTAACTCCAATCAACAGACGAGAACCGCTGCACTCAGCGTGGTATGGCCGTTATCGACAACGCCGCGAAACGTGCAAACGTCTTGCTTCTTGTGCACATCACTTGGTATTTACCTGGCAGTGTCTCGCTGGAGGAAGCACTGTCTTCTATGAGAGAAAAATGAAATGGCACTTAGTGCTATCGAATACATGGCCTTTGTGTTCACAGCACGACGCTCTAACGTACTGAGCTGAGGAGCGATGCAATTCGGCCACGTCACCAGTCCAATACCCGGTCCACCGGCTCATCCACCTTCATTACTGCCCTGCCAGACATTTAACCACGTACCTGTTTTCGTTGACTTTTGCTTTCTTGATGCTTGGACCCAAAAAGCACAACACAAAGAAAACGTAAGCGCCGTGAGACTAGCCAAGACTCAGCAAACAAAAGTATGTTCGGCTACCAGGAATCGAATCCGGGCTGCCTGGCTGAAAGCCATGCCTCCTAACAGCTTTCCGTTCCTTCTGACGGCCAGACAATCAGACGTGCAGGGCAAGCGCCATAATCACTGCCGTCACTGATAATATCTCTTCAACCTGTTTGCGCGAAATTTACTTCCTTTCCCGCACGAAGGAAACGGGTAGGTTTGGAATATTTAAAATTCATTGTCAGATGTGGGGTTCGAACCCACGCTCCCTTTCGGGAACCAGAGCTTAAATCTGGCGCCTTAGACCGCTCGGCCAATCTGACGTGCGAGCGGAATGATACTGCTGCCATCGTTTCTATAAACATCTCCAGGGCCTGACTGCGAAATTTGCTTGTTTTTTTTTTGTGTGAAGGAAATACGTTTTTTTAGAGTATTTAAAACGAGTTGTGAGATATGAGGTAACACCCCACCCTCACTGTCGGCACCCGGAACTTAAATATGGTGCCTGGCACCGTTGTTTTCCGACGCCTTCGGCCTTAAGTGGAACGAGCAGAACTCTAACTATCAATTTTCACATTGGCGTGGAGAAAACAACGAACGACAATAAAAGTCCGTTCCCTAGCAACGGCTACGCTGTGTATTTCGCCCTCAGGGGAAGCTAATGATATGCTCCAGGCGAGGATCAAACTAACCAACTTAACATTGTGATACTTAGGCGCTTTCTACTTCTGGACTGGCACAATTATGCTCAATCGTCTCTGGATCGTCTGTACGTACGTCACATTAGATATTTCTTATATCATGCTGCTGTAAATTAAAGGGCAGTTTTCCAACGGCTGTCAGTTGTGCTTCTATTTACGCTAGCAGCACCTACACACTGCGTTCAGATGTGCCAACCTCTGCCCTGGCGTTGAACGCCTACAGCGCCTTCGCCTTCGGCCTCTGGTGGCAGGAGGGTAGCCGATACATCGCGGCGTGAATGACTCGGCACGCAAGGCGGTGGTGGTGTAACGGTCAGCATGGTTGCTTCCCAAGCAGTTGATCCGGGTTCGATTCCCGGCCACCGCACGAAACGTACATTTTTCTTCTAGGGCTATTCCACGTAACGTAACGCGATCCTCGAAACAGAACCGTCGTGGTACGAATAGTTTTCCTTCGCCCCACGTCTCACTCCGTGTCGCCATTGCGGTAGTCGCCGGATTTCGATTCACTGCATCGTGTGTCTCCATGTGTCGACTTGTCTCGACTTTGCTCGGCTGACGCGAGAGCTGACGCTTGGAAATGGGCATATATGTAGAGGGCAGGCGGGAGAAACGACTGCGAGAGACCAAAAACCGACAAACATACGACAGAACCTTTCATTTTATTGTGGCCACAGATTCGCGCTTTAGTGCACCGACAGGCAGGAGTGGCGTCAGCGTGCTGGACCGCATCATTATCGCTAAGCAGCGACGACACCTAAGTAAATAGGCAAAATGAAAGAAGCCAAATGTAGGTAGAGCTCCAAGCTGGTCGCCCATCCAAGTACTAAACACGGCCAACCGCTATTAACTCCAATCAACAGACGAGAACCGCTGCACTCAGCGTGGTATGGCCGTTATCGACAACGCCGCGAAACGTGCAGACGTCTTGCTTCTTGTGCACATCACTTGGTATTTACCTGGCAGTGTCTAGCTGGAGGAAGCACTGTCTTTTATGAGAGAAAAATGAAATGGCACTTAGTGCTATCGAATACATGGCCTTTGTGTTCACAGCACGACGCTCTAACATACTGAGCTGAGGAGCGATGCAATTCGGCCACGTCACCAGTCCAATACCCGGTCCACCGGCTCATCCACCTTCATTACTGCCCTGCCAGACATTTAACCACGTATCTGTTTTCGTTGACTTTTGCTTTCTTGATGCTTGGACCCAAAAAGCACAACACAAAGAAAACGTAAGCGCCGTGAGACTAGCCAAGACTCAGCAAACAAAAGTATGTTCGGCTACCAGGAATCGAATCCGGGCTGCCTGGCTGAAAGCCATGCCTCCTAACAGCTTTCCGTTCCTTCTGACGGCCAGACAATCAGACGTGCAGGGCAAGCGCCATAATCACTGCCGTCACTGATAATATCTCTTCAACCTGTTTGCGCGAAATTTACTTCCTTTCCCGCACGAAGGAAACGGGTAGGTTTGGAATATTTAAAATTCATTGTCAGATGTGTGGTTCGAACCCACGCTCCCTTTCGGGAACCAGAGCTTAAATCTGGCGCCTTAGACCGCTCGGCCAATCTGACGTGCAAGCGGAAACACACTGCTGCCATCGTTTCTATAAACATCTCCAGGGCCTGACTGCGAAATTTGCTTGTTTTTTTTTGTGTGAAGGAAATACGTTTTTTTAGAGTATTTAAAACGAGTTGTGAGATGTGAGGTAACACCCTACCCTCACTGTCGGCACCCGGAACTTAAATATGGTGCCTGGCACCGTTGTTTTCCGACGCCTTCGGCCTTAAGTGGAACGAGCAGAACTCTAACTATCAATTTTCACATTGGCGTGGAGAAAACAACGAACGACAATAAAAGTCCGTTCCCTAGCAACGGCTACGCTGTGTATTTCGCCCTCAGGGGAAGCTAATGATATGCTCCAGGCGAGGATCAAACTAACCAACTTAACATTGTGATACTTAGGCGCTTTCTACTTCTGGACTGGCACAATTATGCTCAATCGTCTCTGGATCGTCTGTACGTACGTCACATTAGATATTTCTTATATCATGCTGCTGTAAATTAAAGGGCAGTTTTCCAACGGCTGTCAGTTGTGCTTCTATTTACGCTAGCAGCACCTACACACTGCGTTCAGATGTGCCAACCTCTGCCCTGGCGTTGAACGCCTACAGCGCCTTCGCCTTCGGCCTCTGGTGGCAGGAGGGTACCCGATACATCGCGGCGTGAATGACTCGGCGCGCAAGGCGGTGGTGGTGTAACGGTCAGCATGGTTGCTTCCCAAGCAGTTGATCCGGGTTCGATTCCCGGCCACCGCACGAAACGTACATTTTTCTTCTAGGGCTATTCCACGTAACGTAACGCGATCCTCGAAACAGAACCGTCGTGGTACGAATAGTTTTCCTTCGCCCCACGTCTCACTCCGTGTCGCCATTGCGGTAGTCGCCGGATTTCGATTCACAGCATCGTGTGTCTCCATGTGTCGACTTGTCTCGACTTTGCTCGGCTGACGCGAGAGCTGACGCTTGGAAATGCGCATATATGTAGAGGGCAGGCGGGAGAAACGACTGCGAGAGACCAAAAACCGACAAACATACGACAGAACCTTTCATTTTATTGTGGCCACAGATTCGCGCTTTAGTGCACCGACAGGCAGGAGTGGCGTCAGCGTGCTGGACCGCATCATTATCGCTAAGCAGCGACGACACCTAAGTAAATAGGCAAAATGAAAGAAGCCAAATGTAGGTAGAGCTCCAAGCTGGTCGCCCATCCAAGTACTAAACACGGCCAACCGCTATTAACTCCAATCAACAGACGAGAACCGCTGCACTCAGCGTGGTATGGCCGTTATCGACAACGCCGCGAAACGTGCAGACGTCTTGCTTCTTGTGCACATCACTTGGTATTTACCTGGCAGTGTCTAGCTGGAGGAAGCACTGTCTTTTATGAGAGAAAAATGAAATGGCACTTAGTGCTATCGAATACATGGCCTTTGTGTTCACAGCACGACGCTCTAACATACTGAGCTGAGGAGCGATGCAATTCGGCCACGTCACCAGTCCAATACCCGGTCCACCGGCTCATCCACCTTCATTACTGCCCTGCCAGACATTTAACCACGTATCTGTTTTCGTTGACTTTTGCTTTCTTGATGCTTGGACCCAAAAAGCACAACACAAAGAAAACGTAAGCGCCGTGAGACTAGCCAAGACTCAGCAAACAAAAGTATGTTCGGCTACCAGGAATCGAATCCGGGCTGCCTGGCTGAAAGCCATGCCTCCTAACAGCTTTCCGTTCCTTCTGACGGCCAGACAATCAGACGTGCAGGGCAAGCGCCATAATCACTGCCGTCACTGATAATATCTCTTCAACCTGTTTGCGCGAAATTTACTTCCTTTCCCGCACGAAGGAAACGGGTAGTTTTGGAATATTTAAAATTCATTGTCAGATGTGGGGTTCGAACCCACGCTCCCTTTCGGGAACCAGAGCTTAAATCTGGCGCCTTAGACCGCTCGGCCAATCTGACGTGCGAGCGAAAACACACTGCTGCCATCGTTTCTATAAACATCTCCAGGGCCTGACTGCGAAATTTGCTTGTTTTTTTTGTGTGAAGGAAATACGTTTTTTTAGAGTATTTAAAACGAGTTGTGAGATGTGAGGTAACACCCCACCCTCACTGTCGGCACCCGGAACTTAAATATGGTGCCTGGCACCGTTGTTTTCCGACGCCTTCGGCCTTAAGTGGAACGAGCAGAACTCTAACTATCAATTTTCACATTGGCGTGGAGAAAACAACGAACGACAATAAAAGTCCGTTCCCTAGCAACGGCTACGCTGTGTATTTCGCCCTCAGGGGAAGCTAATGATATGCTCCAGGCGAGGATCAAACTAACCAACTTAACATTGTGATACTTAGGCGCTTTCTACTTCTGGACTGGCACAATTATGCTCAATCGTCTCTGGATCGTCTGTACGTACGTCACATTAGATATTTCTTATATCATGCTGCTGTAAATTAAAGGGCAGTTTTCCAACGGCTGTCAGTTGTGCTTCTATTTACGCTAGCAGCACCTACACACTGCGTTCAGATGTGCCAACCTCTGCCCTGGCGTTGAACGCCTACAGCGCCTTCGCCTTCGGCCTCTGGTGGCAGGAGGGTACCCGATACATCGCGGCGTGAATGACTCGGCGCGCAAGGCGGTGGTGGTGTAACGGTCAGCATGGTTGCTTCCCAAGCAGTTGATCCGGGTTCGATTCCCGGCCACCGCACGAAACGTACATTTTTCTTCTAGGGCTATTCCACGTAACGTAACGCGATCCTCGAAACAGAACCGTCGTGGTACGAATAGTTTTCCTTCGCCCCACGTCTCACTCCGTGTCGCCATTGCGGTAGTCGCCGGATTTCGATTCACAGCATCGTGTGTCTCCATGTGTCGACTTGTCTCGACTTTGCTCGGCTGACGCGAGAGCTGACGCTTGGAAATGGGCATATATGTAGAGGGCAGGCGGGAGAAACGACTGCGAGAGACCAAAAACCGACAAACATACGACAGAACCTTTCATTTTATTGTGGCCACAGATTCGCGCTTTAGTGCACCGACAGGCAGGAGTGGCGTCAGCGAGCTGGACCGCATCATTATCGCTAAGCAGCGACGACACCTAAGTAAATAGGCAAAATGAAAGAAGCCAAATGTAGGTAGAGCTCCAAGCTGGTCGCCCATCCAAGTACTAAACACGGCCAACCGCTATTAACTCCAATCAACAGACGAGAACCGCTGCACTCAGCGTGGTATGGCCGTTATCGACAACGCCGCGAAACGTGCAGACGTCTTGCTTCTTGTGCACATCACTTGGTATTTACCTGGCAGTGTCTCGCTGAAGGAAGCACTGTCTTTTATGAGAGAAAAATGAAATGGCACTTAGTGCTATCGAATACATGGCCTTTGTGTTCACAGCACGACGCTCTAATGTACTGAGCTGAGGAGCGATGCAATTCGGCCACGTCACCAGTCCAATACCCGGTCCACCGGCTCATCCACCTTCATTACTGCCCTGCCAGACATTTAACCACGTATCTGTTTTCGTTGACTTTTGCTTTCTTGATGCTTGGACCCAAAAAGCACAACACAAAGAAAACGTAAGCGCCGTGAGACTAGCCAAGACTCAGCAAACAAAAGTATGTTCGGCTACCAGGAATCGAATCCGGGCTGCCTGGCTGAAAGCCATGCCTCCTAACAGCTTTCCGTTCCTTCTGACGGCCAGACAATCAGACGTGCAGGGCAAGCGCCATAATCACTGCCGTCACTGATAATATCTCTTCAACCTGTTTGCGCGAAATTTACTTCCTTTCCCGCACGAAGGAAACGGGTAGGTTTGGAATATTTAAAATTCATTGTCAGATGTGGGGTTCGAACCCACGCTCCCTTTCGGGAACCAGAGCTTAAATCTGGCGCCTTAGACCGCTCGGCCAATCTGACGTGCGAGCGGAAACACACTGCTGCCATCGTTTCTATAAACATCTCCAGGGCCTGACTGCGAAATTTGCTTGTTTTTTTTTGTGTAAAGGAAATACGTTTTTTTAGAGTATTTAAAACGAGTTGTGAGATGTGAGGTAACACCCCACCCTCACTGTCAGCACCCGGAACTTAAATATGGTGCCTGGCACCGTTGTTTTCCGACGCCTTCGGCCTTAAGTGGAACGAGCAGAACTCTAACTATCAATTTTCACATTGGCGTGGAGAAAACAACGAACGACAATAAAAGTCCGTTCCCTAGCAACGGCTACGCTGTGTATTTCGCCCTCAGGGGAAGCTAATGATATGCTCCAGGCGAGGATCAAACTAACCAACTTAACATTGTGATACTTAGGCGCTTTCTACTTCTGGACTGGCACAATTATGCTCAATCGTCTCTGGATCGTCTGTACGTACGTCACATTAGATATTTCTTATATCATGCTGCTGTAAATTAAAGGGCAGTTTTCCAACGGCTGTCAGTTGTGCTTCTATTTACGCTAGCAGCACCTACACACTGCGTTCAGATGTGCCAACCTCTGCCCTGGCGTTGAACGCCTACAGCGCCTTCGCCTTCGGCCTCTGGTGGCAGGAGGGTAGCCGATACATCGCAGCGTGAATGACTCGGCACGCAAGGCGGTGGTGGTGTAACGGTCAGCATGGTTGCTTCCCAAGCAGTTGATCCGGGTTTGATTCCCGGCCACCGCACGAAACGTACATTTTTCTTCTAGGGCTATTCCACGTAACGTAACGCGATCCTCGAAACAGAACCGTCGTGGTACGAATAGTTTTCCTTCGCCCCACGTCTCACTCCGTGTCGCCATTGCGGTAGTCGCCGGATTTCGATTCACAGCATCGTGTGTCTCCATGTGTCGACTTGTCTCGACTTTGCTCGGCTGACGCGAGAGCTGACGCTTGGAAATGGGCATATATGTAGAGGGCAGGCGGGAGAAACGACTGCGAGAGACCAAAAACCGACAAACATACGACAGAACCTTTCATTTTATTGTGGCCACAGATTCGCGCTTTAGTGCACCGACAGGCAGGAGTGGCGTCAGCGAGCTGGACCGCATCATTATCGCTAAGCAGCGACGACACCTAAGTAAATAGGCAAAATGAAAGAAGCCAAATGTAGGTAGAGCTCCAAGCTGGTCGCCCATCCAAGTACTAAACACGGCCAACCGCTATTAACTCCAATCAACAGACGAGAACCGCTGCACTCAGCGTGGTATGGCCGTTATCGACAACGCCGCGAAACGTGCAGACGTCTTGCTTCTTGTGCACATCACTTGGTATTTACCTGGCAGTGTCTCGCTGAAGGAAGCACTGTCTTTTATGAGAGAAAAATGAAATGGCACTTAGTGCTATCGAATACATGGCCTTTGTGTTCACAGCACGACGCTCTAATGTACTGAGCTGAGGAGCGATGCAATTCGGCCACGTCACCAGTCCAATACCCGGTCCACCGGCTCATCCACCTTCATTACTGCCCTGCCAGACATTTAACCACGTATCTGTTTTCGTTGACTTTTGCTTTCTTGATGCTTGGACCCAAAAAGCACAACACAAAGAAAACGTAAGCGCCGTGAGACTAGCCAAGACTCAGCAAACAAAAGTATGTTCGGCTACCAGGAATCGAATCCGGGCTGCCTGGCTGAAAGCCATGCCTCCTAACAGCTTTCCGTTCCTTCTGACGGCCAGACAATCAGACGTGCAGGGCAAGCGCCATAATCACTGCCGTCACTGATAATATCTCTTCAACCTGTTTGCGCGAAATTTACTTCCTTTCCCGCACGAAGGAAACGGGTAGGTTTGGAATATTTAAAATTCATTGTCAGATGTGGGGTTCGAACCCACGCTCCCTTTCGGGAACCAGAGCTTAAATCTGGCGCCTTAGACCGCTCGGCCAATCTGACGTGCGAGCGGAAACACACTGCTGCCATCGTTTCTATAAACATCTCCAGGGCCTGACTGCGAAATTTGCTTGTTTTTTTTTGTGTAAAGGAAATACGTTTTTTTAGAGTATTTAAAACGAGTTGTGAGATGTGAGGTAACACCCCACCCTCACTGTCAGCACCCGGAACTTAAATATGGTGCCTGGCACCGTTGTTTTCCGACGCCTTCGGCCTTAAGTGGAACGAGCAGAACTCTAACTATCAATTTTCACATTGGCGTGGAGAAAACAACGAACGACAATAAAAGTCCGTTCCCTAGCAACGGCTACGCTGTGTATTTCGCCCTCAGGGGAAGCTAATGATATGCTCCAGGCGAGGATCAAACTAACCAACTTAACATTGTGATACTTAGGCGCTTTCTACTTCTGGACTGGCACAATTATGCTCAATCGTCTCTGGATCGTCTGTACGTACGTCACATTAGATATTTCTTATATCATGCTGCTGTAAATTAAAGGGCAGTTTTCCAACGGCTGTCAGTTGTGCTTCTATTTACGCTAGCAGCACCTACACACTGCGTTCAGATGTGCCAACCTCTGCCCTGGCGTTGAACGCCTACAGCGCCTTCGCCTTCGGCCTCTGGTGGCAGGAGGGTAGCCGATACATCGCAGCGTGAATGACTCGGCACGCAAGGCGGTGGTGGTGTAACGGTCAGCATGGTTGCTTCCCAAGCAGTTGATCCGGGTTTGATTCCCGGCCACCGCACGAAACGTACATTTTTCTTCTAGGGCTATTCCACGTAACGTAACGCGATCCTCGAAACAGAACCGTCGTGGTACGAATAGTTTTCCTTCGCCCCACGTCTCACTCCGTGTCGCCATTGCGGTAGTCGCCGGATTTCGATTCACAGCATCGTGTGTCTCCATGTGTCGACTTGTCTCGACTTTGCTCGGCTGACGCGAGAGCTGACGCTTGGAAATGGGCATATATGTAGAGGGCAGGCGGGAGAAACGACTGCGAGAGACCAAAAACCGACAAACATACGACAGAACCTTTCATTTTATTGTGGCCACAGATTCGCGCTTTAGTGCACCGACAGGCAGGAGTGGCGTCAGCGTGCTGGACCGCATCATTATCGCTAAGCAGCGACGACACCTAAGTAAATAGGCAAAATGAAAGAAGCCAAATGTAGGTAGAGCTCCAAGCTGGTCGCCCATCCAAGTACTAAACACGGCCAACCGCTATTAACTCCAATCAACAGACGAGAACCGCTGCACTCAGCGTGGTATGGCCGTTATCGACAACGCCGCGAAACGTGCAGACGTCTTGCTTCTTGTGCACATCACTTGGTATTTACCTGGCAGTGTCTCGCTGGAGGAAGCACTGTCTTTTATGAGAGAAAAATGAAATGGCACTTAGTGCTATCGAATACATGGCCTTTGTGTTCACAGCACGACGCTCTAACGTACTGAGCTGAGGAGCGATGCAATTCGGCCACGTCACCAGTCCAATACCCGGTCCACCGGCTCATCCACCTTCATTACTGCCCTGCCAGACATTTAACCACGTATCTGTTTTCGTTGACTTTTGCTTTCTTGATGCTTGGACCCAAAAAGCACAACACAAAGAAAACGTAAGCGCCGTGAGACTAGCCAAGACTCAGCAAACAAAAGTATGTTCGGCTACCAGGAATCGAATCCGGGCTGCCTGGCTGAAAGCCATGCCTCCTAACAGCTTTCCGTTCCTTCTGACGGCCAGACAATCAGACGTGCAGGGCAAGCGCCATAATCACTGCCGTCACTGATAATATCTCTTCAACCTGTTTGCGCGAAATTTACTTCCTTTCCCGCACGAAGGAAACGGGTAGGTTTGGAATATTTAAAATTCATTGTCAGATGTGGGGTTCGAACCCACGCTCCCTTTCGGGAACCAGAGCTTAAATCTGGCGCCTTAGACCGCTCGGCCAATCTGACATGCGAGCGGAATGATACTGCTGCCATCGTTTCTATAAACATCTCCAGGGCCTGACTGCGAAATTTGCTTGTTTTTTTTGTGTGAAGGAAATACGTTTTTTTTGAGTATTTAAAACGAGTTGTGAGATGTGAGGTAACACCCCACCCTCACTGTCGGCACCCGGAACTTAAATATGGTGCCTGGCACCGTTGTTTTCCGACGCCTTCGGCCTTAAGTGGAACGAGCAGAACTCTAACTATCAATTTTCACATTGGCGTGGAGAAAACAACGAACGACAATAAAAGTCCGTTTCCTAGCAACGGCTACGCTGCGTATTTCGCCCTCAGGGGAAGCTAATGATATGCTCCAGGCGAGGATCAAACTAACCAACTTAACATTGTGATACTTAGGCGCTTTCTACTTCTGGACTGGCACAATTATGCTCAATCGTCTCTGGATCGTCTGTACGTACGTCACATTAGATATTTCTTATATCATGCTGCTGTAAATTAAAGGGCAGTTTTCCAACGGCTGTCAGTTGTGCTTCTATTTACGCTAGCAGCACCTACACACTGCGTTCAGATGTGCCAACCTCTGCCCTGGCGTTGAACGCCTACAGCGCCTTCGCCTTCGGCCTCTGGTGGCAGGAGGGTAGCCGATACATCGCAGCGTGAATGACTCGGCATGCAAGGCGGTGGTGGTGTAACGGTCAGCATGGTTGCTTCCCAAGCAGTTGATCCGGGTTCGATTCCCGGCCACCGCACGAAACGTACATTTTTCTTCTAGGGCTATTCCACGTAACGTAACGCGATCCTCGAAACAGAACCGTCGTGGTACGAATAGTTTTCCTTCGCCCCACGTCTCACTCCGTGTCGCCATTGCGGTAGTCGCCGGATTTCGATTCACAGCATCGTGTGTCTCCATGTGTCGACTTGTCTCGACTTTGCTCGGCTGACGCGAGAGCTGACGCTTGGAAATGGGCATATATGTAGAGGGCAGGCGGGAGAAACGACTGCGAGAGACCAAAAACCGACAAACATACGACAGAACCTTTCATTTTATTGTGGCCACAGATTCGCGCTTTAGTGCACCGACAGGCAGGAGTGGCGTCAGCGAGCTGGACCGCATCATTATCGCTAAGCAGCGACGACACCTAAGTAAATAGGCAAAATGAAAGAAGCCAAATGTAGGTAGAGCTCCAAGCTGGTCGCCCATCCAAGTACTAAACGCGGCCAACCGCTATTAACTCCAATCAACAGACGAGAACCGCTGCACTCAGCGTGGTATGGCCGTTATCGACAACGCCGCGAAACGTGCAGACGTCTTGCTTCTTGTGCACATCACTTGGTATTTACCTGGCAGTGTCTCGCTGAAGGAAGCACTGTCTTTTATGAGAGAAAAATGAAATGGCACTTAGTGCTATCGAATACATGGCCTTTGTGTTCACAGCACGACGCTCTAATGTACTGAGCTGAGGAGCGATGCAATTCGGCCACGTCACCAGTCCAATACCCGGTCCACCGGCTCATCCACCTTCATTACTGCCCTGCCAGACATTTAACCACGTATCTGTTTTCGTTGACTTTTGCTTTCTTGATGCTTGGACCCAAAAAGCACAACACAAAGAAAACGTAAGCGCCGTGAGACTAGCCAAGACTCAGCAAACAAAAGTATGTTCGGCTACCAGGAATCGAATCCGGGCTGCCTGGCTGAAAGCCATGCCTCCTAACAGCTTTCCGTTCCTTCTGACGGCCAGACAATCAGACGTGCAGGGCAAGCGCCATAATCACTGCCGTCACTGATAATATCTCTTCAACCTGTTTGCGCGAAATTTACTTCCTTTCCCGCACGAAGGAAACGGGTAGGTTTGGAATATTTAAAATTCATTGTCAGATGTGGGGTTCGAACCCACCCTCCCTTTCGGGAACCAGAGCTTAAATCTGGCGCCTTAGACCGCTCGGCCAATCTGACGTGCGAGCGGAAACACACTGCTGCCATCGTTTCTATAAACATCTCCAGGGCCTGACTGCGAAATTTGCTTGTTTTTTTTGTGTAAAGGAAATACGTTTTTTTAGAGTATTTAAAACGAGTTGTGAGATGTGAGGTAACACCCCACCCTCACTGTCGGCACCCGGAACTTAAATATGGTGCCTGGCACCGTTGTTTTCCGACGCCTTCGGCCTTAAGTGGAACGAGCAGAACTCTAACTATCAATTTTCACATTGGCGTGGAGAAAACAACGAACGACAATAAAAGTCCGTTCCCTAGCAACGGCTACGCTGTGTATTTCGCCCTCAGGGGAAGCTAATGATATGCTCCAGGCGAGGATCAAACTAACCAACTTAACATTGTGATACTTAGGCGCTTTCTACTTCTGGACTGGCACAATTATGCTCAATCGTCTCTGGATCGTCTGTACGTACGTCACATTAGATATTTCTTATATCATGCTGCTGTAAATTAAAGGGCAGTTTTCCAACGGCTGTCAGTTGTGCTTCTATTTACGCTAGCAGCACCTACACACTGCGTTCAGATGTGCCAACCTCTGCCCTGGCGTTGAACGCCTACAGCGCCTTCGCCTTCGGCCTCTGGTGGCAGGAGGGTAGCCGATACATCGCGGCGTGAATGACTCGGCACGCAAGGCGGTGGTGGTGTATCGGTCAGCGTGGTTGCTTCCCAAGCAGTTGATCCGGGTTCGATTCCCGGCCACCGCACGAAACGTACATTTTTCTTCTAGGGCTATTCCACGTAACGTAACGCGATCCTCGAAACAGAACCGTCGTGGTACGAATAGTTTTCCTTCGCCCCACGTCTCACTCCGTGTCGCCATTGCGGTAGTCGCCGGATTTCGATTCACAGCATCGTGTGTCTCCATGTGTCGACTTGTCTCGACTTTGCTCGGCTGACGCGAGAGCTGACGCTTGGAAATGGGCATATATGTAGAGGGCAGGCGGGAGAAACGACTGCGAGAGACCAAAAACCGACAAACATACGACAGAACCTTTCATTTTATTGTGGCCACAGATTCGCGCTTTAGTGCACCGACAGGCAGGAGTGGCGTCAGCGTGCTGGACCGCATCATTATCGCTAAGCAGCGACGACACCTAAGTAAATAGGCAAAATGAAAGAAGCCAAATGTAGGTAGAGCTCCAAGCTGGTCGCCCATCCAAGTACTAAACACGGCCAACCGCTATTAACTCCAATCAACAGACGAGAACCGCTGCACTCAGCGTGGTATGGCCGTTATCGACAACGCCGCGAAACGTGCAGACGTCTTGCTTCTTGTGCACATCACTTGGTATTTACCTGGCAGTGTCTCGCTGGAGGAAGCACTGTCTTTTATGAGAGAAAAATGAAATGGCACTTAGTGCTATCGAATACATGGCCTTTGTGTTCACAGCACGACGCTCTAACGTACTGAGCTGAGGAGCGATGCAATTCGGCCACGTCACCAGTCCAATACCCGGTCCACCGGCTCATCCACCTTCATTACTGCCCTGCCAGACATTTAACCACGTATCTGTTTTCGTTGACTTTTGCTTTCTTGATGCTTGGACCCAAAAAGCACAACACAAAGAAAACGTAAGCGCCGTGAGACTAGCCAAGACTCAGCAAACAAAAGTATGTTCGGCTACCAGGAATCGAATCCGGGCTGCCTGGCTGAAAGCCATGCCTCCTAACAGCTTTCCGTTCCTTCTGACGGCCAGACAATCAGACGTGCAGGGCAAGCGCCATAATCACTGCCGTCACTGATAATATCTCTTCAACCTGTTTGCGCGAAATTTACTTCCTTTCCCGCACGAAGGAAACGGGTAGGTTTGGAATATTTAAAATTCATTGTCAGATGTGGGGTTCGAACCCACCCTCCCTTTCGGGAACCAGAGCTTAAATCTGGCGCCTTAGACCGCTCGGCCAATCTGACATGCGAGCGGAAACACACTGCTGCCATCGTTTCTATAAACATCTCCAGGGCCTGACTGCGAAATTTGCTTGTTTTTTTTGTGTGAAGGAAATACGTTTTTTTAGAGTATTTAAAACGAGTTGTGAGATGTGAGGTAACACCCCACCCTCACTGTCGGCACCCGGAACTTAAATATGGTGCCTGGCACCGTTGTTTTCCGACGCCTTCGGCCTTAAGTGGAACGAGCAGAACTCTAACTATCAATTTTCACATTGGCGTGGAGAAAACAACGAACGACAATAAAAGTCCGTTCCCTAGCAACGGCTACGCTGTGTATTTCGCCCTCAGGGGAAGCTAATGATATGCTCCAGGCGAGGATCAAACTAACCAACTTAACATTGTGATACTTAGGCGCTTTCTACTTCTGGACTGGCACAATTATGCTCAATCGTCTCTGGATCGTCTGTACGTACGTCACATTAGATATTTCTTATATCATGCTGCTGTAAATTAAAGGGCAGTTTTCCAACGGCTGTCAGTTGTGCTTCTATTTACGCTAGCAGCACCTACACACTGCGTTCAGATGTGCCAACCTCTGCCCTGGCGTTGAACGCCTACAGCGCCTTCGCCTTCGGCCTCTGGTGGCAGGAGGGTAGCCGATACATCGCAGCGTGAATGACTCGGCACGCAAGGCGGTGGTGGTGTAACGGTCAGCATGGTTGCTTCCCAAGCAGTTGATCCGGGTTCGATTCCCGGCCACCGCACGAAACGTACATTTTTCTTCTAGGGCTATTCCACGTAACGTAACGCGATCCTCGAAACAGAACCGTCGTGGTACGAATAGTTTTCCTTCGCCCCACGTCTCACTCCGTGTCGCCATTGCGGTAGTCGCCGGATTTCGATTCACAGCATCGTGTGTCTCCATGTGTCGACTTGTCTCGACTTTGCTCGGCTGACGCGAGAGCTGACGCTTGGAAATGGGCATATATGTAGAGGGCAGGCGGGAGAAACGACTGCGAGAGACCAAAAACCGACAAACATACGACAGAACCTTTCATTTTATTGTGGCCACAGATTCGCGCTTTAGTGCACCGACAGGCAGGAGTGGCGTCAGCGTGCTGGACCGCATCATTATCGCTAAGCAGCGACGACACCTAAGTAAATAGGCAAAATGAAAGAAGCCAAATGTAGGTAGAGCTCCAAGCTGGTCGCCCATCCAAGTACTAAACACGGCCAACCGCTATTAACTCCAATCAACAGACGAGAACCGCTGCACTCAGCGTGGTATGGCCGTTATCGACAACGCCGCGAAACGTGCAGACGTCTTGCTTCTTGTGCACATCACTTGGTATTTACCTGGCAGTGTCTCGCTGGAGGAAGCACTGTCTTTTATGAGAGAAAAATGAAATGGCACTTAGTGCTATCGAATACATGGCCTTTGTGTTCACAGCACGACGCTCTAACGTACTGAGCTGAGGAGCGATGCAATTCGGCCACGTCACCAGTCCAATACCCGGTCCACCGGCTCATCCACCTTCATTACTGCCCTGCCAGACATTTAACCACGTATCTGTTTTCGTTGACTTTTGCTTTCTTGATGCTTGGACCCAAAAAGCACAACACAAAGAAAACGTAAGCGCCGTGAGACTAGCCAAGACTCAGCAAACAAAAGTATGTTCGGCTACCAGGAATCGAATCCGGGCTGCCTGGCTGAAAGCCATGCCTCCTAACAGCTTTCCGTTCCTTCTGACGGCCAGACAATCAGACGTGCAGGGCAAGCGCCATAATCACTGCCGTCACTGATAATATCTCTTCAACCTGTTTGCGCGAAATTTACTTCCTTTCCCGCACGAAGGAAACGGGTAGGTTTGGAATATTTAAAATTCATTGTCAGATGTGGGGTTCGAACCCACGCTCCCTTTCGGGAACCAGAGCTTAAATCTGGCGCCTTAGACCGCTCGGCCAATCTGACATGCGAGCGGAAACACACTGCTGCCATCGTTTCTATAAACATCTCCAGGGCCTGACTGCGAAATTTGCTTGTTTTTTTTGTGTGAAGGAAATACGTTTTTTTAGAGTATTTAAAACGAGTTGTGAGATGTGAGGTAACACCCCACCCTCACTGTCGGCACCCGGAACTTAAATATGGTGCCTGGCACCGTTGTTTTCCGACGCCTTCGGCCTTAAGTGGAACGAGCAGAACTCTAACTATCAATTTTCACATTGGCGTGGAGAAAACAACGAACGACAATAAAAGTCCGTTCCCTAGCAACGGCTACGCTGTGTATTTCGCCCTCAGGGGAAGCTAATGATATGCTCCAGGCGAGGATCAAACTAACCAACTTAACATTGTGATACTTAGGCGCTTTCTACTTCTGGACTGGCACAATTATGCTCAATCGTCTCTGGATAGTCTGTACGTACGTCACATTAGATATTTCTTATATCATGCTGCTGTAAATTAAAGGGCAGTTTTCCAACGGCTGTCAGTTGTGCTTCTATTTACGCTAGCAGCACCTACACACTGCGTTCAGATGTGCCAACCTCTGCCCTGGCGTTGAACGCCTACAGCGCCTTCGCCTTCGGCCTCTGGTGGCAGGAGGGTAGCCGATACATCGCGGCGTGAATGACTTGGCACGCAAGGCGGTGGTGGTGTAACGGTCAGCTTGGTTGCTTCCCAAGCAGTTGATCCGGGTTCGATTCCCGGCCACCGCACGAAACGTACATTTTTCTTCTAGGGCTATTCCACGTAACGTAACGCGATCCTCGAAACAGAACCGTCGTGGTACGAATAGTTTTCCTTCGCCCCACGTCTCACTCCGTGTCGCCATTGCGGTAGTCGCCGGATTTCGATTCACAGCATCGTGTGTCTCCATGTGTCGACTTGTCTCGACTTTGCTCGGCTGACGCGAGAGCTGACGCTTGGAAATGGGCATATATGTAGAGGGCAGGCGGGAGAAACGACTGCGAGAGACCAAAAACCGACAAACATACGACAGAACCTTTCATTTTATTGTGGCCACAGATTCGCGCTTTAGTGCACCGACAGGCAGGAGTGGCGTCAGCGTGCTGGACCGCATCATTATCGCTAAGCAGCGACGACACCTAAGTAAATAGGCAAAATGAAAGAAGCCAAATGTAGGTAGAGCTCCAAGCTGGTCGCCCATCCAAGTACTAAACACGGCCAACCGCTATTAACTCCAATCAACAGACGAGAACCGCTGCACTCAGCGTGGTATGGCCGTTATCGACAACGCCGCGAAACGTGCAGACGTCTTGCTTCTTGTGCACATCACTTGGTATTTACCTGGCAGTGTCTCGCTGGAGGAAGCACTGTCTTTTATGAGAGAAAAATGAAATGGCACTTAGTGCTATCGAATACATAGCCTTTGTGTTCACAGCACGACTCTCTAACGTACTGAGCTGAGGAGCGATGCAATTCGGCCACGTCACCAGTCCAATCCCCATTCCACCGGCTCATCCACCTTCATTACTGCCCTGCCAGACATTTAACCACGTATCTGTTTTCGTTGACTTTTGCTTTCTTGATGCTTGGACCCAAAAAGCACAACACAAAGAAAACGTAAGCGCCGTGAGACTAGCCAAGACTCAGCAAACAAAAGTATGTTCGGCTACCAGGAATCGAATCCGGGCTGCCTGGCTGAAAGCCATGCCTCCTAACAGCTTTCCGTTCCTTCTGACGGCCAGACAATCAGACGTGCAGGGCAAGCGCCATAATCACTGCCGTCACTGATAATATCTCTTCAACCTGTTTGCGCGAAATTTACTTCCTTTCCCGCACGAAGGAAACGGGTAGGTTTGGAATATTTAAAATTCATTGTCAGATGTGGGGTTCGAACCCACGCTCCCTTTCGGGAACCAGAGCTTAAATCTGGCGCCTTAGACCGCTCGGCCAATCTGACGTGCGAGCGGAAACACACTGCTGCCATCGTTTCTATAAACATCTCCAGGGCCTGACTGCGAAATTTGCTTGTTTTTTTGTGTGAAGGAAATACGTTTTTTTAGAATATTTAAAACGAGTTGTGAGATGTGAGGTAACACCCCACCCTCACTGTCGGCACCCGGAACTTAAATATGGTGCCTGGCACCGTTGTTTTCCGACGCCTTCGGCCTTAAGTGGAACGAGCAGAACTCTAACTATCAATTTTCACATTGGCGTGGAGAAAACAACGAACGACAATAAAAGTCCGTTTCCTAGCAACGGCTACGCTGTGTATTTCACCCTCAGGGGAAGCTAATGATATGCTCCAGGCGAGGATCAAACTAACCAACTTAACATTGTGATACTTAGGCGCTTTCTACTTCTGGACTGGCACAATTATGCTCAATCGTCTCTGGATCGTCTGTACGTACGTCACATTAGATATTTCTTATATCATGCTGCTGTAAATTAAAGGGCAGTTTTCCAACGGCTGTCAGTTGTGCTTCTATTTACGCTAGCAGCACCTACACACTGCGTTCAGATGTGCCAACCTCTGCCCTGGCGTTGAACGCCTACAGCGCCTTCGCCTTCGGCCTCTGGTGGCAGGAGGGTAGCCGATACATCGCGGCGTGAATGACTCGGCACGCAAGGCGGTGCTGGTGTAACGGTCAGCATGGTTGCTTCCCAAGCAGTTGATCCGGGTTCGATTCCCGGCCACCGCACGAAACGTACATTTTTCTTCTAGGGCTATTCCACGTAACGTAACGCGATCCTCGAAACAGAACCGTCGTGGTACGAATAGTTTTCCTTCGCCCCACGTCTCACTCCGTGTCGCCATTGCGGTAGTCGCCGGATTTCGATTCACAGCATCGTGTGTCTCCATGTGTCGACTTGTCTCGACTTTGCTCGGCTGACGCGAGAGCTGACGCTTGGAAATGGGCATATATGTAGAGGGCAGGCGGGAGAAACGACTGCGAGAGACCAAAAACCGACAAACATACGACAGAACCTTTCATTTTATTGTGGCCACAGATTCGCGCTTTAGTGCACCGACAGGCAGGAGTGGCGTCAGCGTGCTGGACCGCATCATTATCGCTAAGCAGCGACGACACCTAAGTAAATAGGCAAAATGAAAGAAGCCAAATGTAGGTAGAGCTCCAAGCTGGTCGCCCATCCAAGTACTAAACACGGCCAACCGCTATTAACTCCAATCAACAGACGAGAACCGCTGCACTCAGCGTGGTATGGCCGTTATCGACAACGCCGCGAAACGTGCAGACGTCTAGCTTCTTGTGCACATCACTTGGTATTTACCTGGCAGTGTCTCGCTGGAGGAAGCACTGTCTTTTATGAGAGAAAAATGAAATGGCACTTAGTGCTATCGAATACATGGCCTTTGTGTTCACAGCACGACGCTCTAACGTACTGAGCTGAGGAGCGATGCAATTCGGCCACGTCACCAGTCCAATCCCCGTTCCACCGGCTCATCCACCTTCATTACTGCCCTGCCAGACATTTAACCACGTATCTGTTTTCGTTGACTTTTGCTTTCTTGATGCTTGGACCCAAAAAGCACAACACAAAGAAAACGTAAGCGCCGTGAGACTAGCCAAGACTCAGCAAACAAAAGTATGTTCGGCTACCAGGAATCGAATCCGGGCTGCCTGGCTGAAAGCCATGCCTCCTAACAGCTTTCCGTTCCTTCTGACGGCCAGACAATCAGACGTGCAGGGCAAGCGCCATAATCACTGCCGTCACTGATAATATCTCTTCAACCTGTTTGCGCGAAATTTACTTCCTTTCCCGCACGAAGGAAACGGGTAGGTTTGGAATATTTAAAATTCATTGTCAGATGTGGGGTTCGAACCCACGCTCCCTTTCGGGAACCAGAGCTTAAATCTGGCGCCTTGGACCGCTCGGCCAATCTGACGTGCGAGCGGAAACACACTGCTGCCATCGTTTCTATAAACATCTCCAGGGCCTGACTGCGAAATTTGCTTGTTTTTTTGTGTGAAGGAAATACGTTTTTTTAGAGTATTTAAAACGAGTTGTGAGATGTGAGGTAACACCCCACCCTCACTGTCGGCACCCGGAACTTAAATATGGTGCCTGGCACCGTTGTTTTCCGACGCCTTCGGCCTTAAGTGGAACGAGCAGAACTCTAACTATCAATTTTCACATTGGCGTGGAGAAAACAACGAACGACAATAAAAGTCCGTTTCCTAGCAACGGCTACGCTGTGTATTTCGCCCTCAGGGGAAGCTAATGATATGCTCCAGGCGAGGATCAAACTAACCAACTTAACATTGTGATACTTAGGCGCTTTCTACTTCTGGACTGGCACAATTATGCTCAATCGTCTCTGGATCGTCTGTACGTACGTCACATTAGATATTTCTTATATCATGCTGCTGTAAATTAAAGGGCAGTTTTCCAACGGCTGTCAGTTGTGCTTCTATTTACGCTAGCAGCACCTACACACTGCGTTCAGATGTGCCAACCTCTGCCCTGGCGTTGAACGCCTACAGCGCCTTCGCCTTCGGCCTCTGGTGGCAGGAGGGTAGCCGAAACATCGCGGCGTGAATGACTCGGCACGCAAGGCGGTGGTGGTGTAACGGTCAGCAGGGTTGCTTCCCAAGCAGTTGATCCGGGTTCGATTCCCGGCCACCGCAAGAAACGTACATTTTTCTATCCTCGAAACAGAACCGTCGTGGTACGAATAGTTTTCCTTCGCCCCACGTCTCACTCCGTGTCGCCATTGCGGTAGTCGCCGGATTTCGATTCACAGCATCGTGTGTCTCCATGTGTCGACTTGTCTCGACTTTGCTCGGCTGACGCGAGAGCTGACGCTTGGAAATGGGCATATATGTAGAGGGCAGGCGGGAGAAACGACTGCGAGAGACCAAAAACCGACAAACATACGACAGAACCTTTCATTTTATTGTGGCCACAGATTCGCGCTTTAGTGCACCGACAGGCAGGAGTGGCGTCAGCGTGCTGGACCGCATCATTATCGCTAAGCAGCGACGACACCTAAGTAAATAGGCAAAATGAAAGAAGCCAAATGTAGGTAGAGCTCCAAGCTGGTCGCCCATCCAAGTACTAAACACGGCCAACCGCTATTAACTCCAATCAACAGACGAGAACCGCTGCACTCAGCGTGGTATGGCCGTTATCGACAACGCCGCGAAACGTGCAGACGTCTTGCTTCTTGTGCACATCACTTGGTATTTACCTGGCAGTGTCTCGCTGGAGGAAGCACTGTCTTTTATGAGAGAAAAATGAAATGGCACTTAGTGCTATCGAATACATAGCCTTTGTGTTCACAGCACGACTCTCTAACGTACTGAGCTGAGGAGCGATGCAATTCGGCCACGTCACCAGTCCAATCCCCGTTCCACCGGCTCATCCACCTTCATTACTGCCCTGCCAGACATTTAACCACGTATCTGTTTTCGTTGACTTTTGCTTTCTTGATGCTTGGACCCAAAAAGCACAACACAAAGAAAACGTAAGCGCCGTGAGACTAGCCAAGACTCAGCAAACAAAAGTATGTTCGGCTACCAGGAATCGAATCCGGGCTGCCTGGCTGAAAGCCATGCCTCCTAACAGCTTTCCATTCCTTCTGACGGCCAGACAATCAGACGTGCAGGGCAAGCGCCATAATCACTGCCGTCACTGATAATATCTCTTCAACCTGTTTGCGCGAAATTTACTTCCTTTCCCGCACGAAGGAAACGGGTAGGTTTGGAATATTTAAAATTCATTGTCAGATGTGGGGTTCGAACCCACGCTCCCTTTCGGGAACGAGAGCTTAAATCTGGCGCCTTAGACCGCTCGGCCAATCTGACGTGCGAGCGGAAACACACTGCTGCCATCGTTTCTATAAACATCTCCAGGGCCTGACTGCGAAATTTGCTTGTTTTTTTTTGTGTGAAGGAAATACGTTTTTTTAGAGTATTTAAAACGAGTTGTGAGATGTGAGGTAACACCCCACCCTCACTGTCGGCACCCGGAACTTAAATATGGTGCCTGGCACCGTTGTTTTCCGACGCCTTCGGCCTTAAGTGGAACGAGCAGAACTCTAACTATCAATTTTCACATTGGCGTGGAGAAAACAACGAACGACAATAAAAGTCCGTTTCCTAGCAACGGCTACGCTGTGTATTTCGCCCTCAGGGGAAGCTAATGATATGCTCCAGGCGAGGATCAAACTAACCAACTTAACATTGTGATACTTAGGCGCTTTCTACTTCTGGACTGGCACAATTATGCTCAATCGTCTCTGGATCGTCTGTACGTACGTCACATTAGATATTTCTTATATCATGCTGCTGTAAATTAAAGGGCAGTTTTCCAACGGCTGTCAGTTGTGCTTCTATTTACGCTAGCAGCACCTACACACTGCGTTCAGATGTGCCAACCTCTGCCCTGGCGTTGAACGCCTACAGCGCCTTCGCCTTCGGCCTCTGGTGGCAGGAGGGTAGCCGATACATCGCGGCGTGAAGGACTCGGCACGCAAGGCGGTGGTGGTGTAACGGTCAGCATGGTTGCTTCCCAAGCAGTTGATCCGGGTTCGATTCCCGGCCACCGCACGAAACGTACATTTTTCTTCTAGGGCTATTCTACGTAACGTAACGCGATCCTCGAAACAGAACCGTCGTGGTACGAATAGTTTTCCTTCGCCCCACGTCTCACTCCGTGTCGCCATTGCGGTAGTCGCCGGATTTCGATTCACAGCATCGTGTGTCTCCATGTGTCGACTTGTCTCGACTTTGCTCGGCTGACGCGAGAGCTGACGCTTTGAAATGGGCATATATGTAGAGGGCAGGCGGGAGAAACGACTGCGAGAGACCAAAAACCGACAAACATACGACAGAACCTTTCATTTTATTGTGGCCACAGATTCGCGCTTCAGTGCACCGACAGGCAGGAGTGGCGTCAGCGTGCTGGACCGCATCATTATCGCTAAGCAGCGACGACACCTAAGTAAATAGGCAAAATGAAAGAAGCCAAATGTAGGTAGAGCTCCAAGCTGGTCGCCCATCCAAGTACTAAACACGGCCAACCGCTATTAACTCCAATCAACAGACGAGAACCGCTGCACTCAGCGTGGTATGGCCGTTATCGACAACGCCGCGAACGTGCAGACGTCTTGCTTCTTGTGCACATCACTTGGTATTTACCTGGCAGTGTCTCGCTGGAGGAAGCACTGTCTTTTATGAGAGAAAAATGAAATGGCACTTAGTGCTATCGAATACATAGCCTTTGTGTTCACAGCACGACTCTCTAACGTACTGAGCTGAGGAGCGATGCAATTCGGCCACGTCACCAGTCCAATCCCCGTTCCACCGGCTCATCCACCTTCATTACTGCCCTGCCAGACATTTAACCACGTATCTGTTTTCGTTGACTTTTGCTTTCTTGATGCTTGGACCCAAAAAGCACAACACAAAGAAAACGTAAGCGCCGTGAGACTAGCCAAGACTCAGCAAACAAAAGTATGTTCGGCTACCAGGAATCGAATCCGGGCTGCCTGGCTGAAAGCCATGCCTCCTAACAGCTTTCCATTCCTTCTGACGGCCAGACAATCAGACGTGCAGGGCAAGCGCCATAATCACTGCCGTCACTGATAATATCTCTTCAACCTGTTTGCGCGAAATTTACTTCCTTTCCCGCACGAAGGAAACGGGTAGGTTTGGAATATTTAAAATTCATTGTCAGATGTGGGGTTCGAACCCACGCTCCCTTTCGGGAACCAGAGCTTAAATCTGGCGCCTTAGACCGCTCGGCCAATCTGACGTGCGAGCGGAAACACACTGCTGCCATCGTTTCTATAAACATCTCCAGGGCCTGACTGCGAAATTTGCTTGTTTTTTTGTGTGAAGGAAATACGTTTTTTTAGAGTATTTAAAACGAGTTGTGAGATGTGAGGTAACACCCCACCCTCACTGTCGGCACCCGGAACTTAAATATGGTGCCTGGCACCGTTGTTTTCCGGCGCCTTCGGCCTTAAGTGGAACGAGCAGAACTCTAACTATCAATTTTCACATTGGCGTGGAGAAAACAACGAACGACAATAAAAGTCCGTTTCCTAGCAACGGCTACGCTGTGTATTTCGCCCTCAGGGGAAGCTAATGATATGCTCCAGGCGAGGATCAAACTAACCAACTTAACATTGTGATACTTAGGCGCTTTCTACTTCTGGACTGGCACAATTATGCTCAATCGTCTCTGGATCGTCTGTACGTACGTCACATTAGATATTTCTTATATCATGCTGCTGTAAATTAAAGGGCAGTTTTCCAACGGCTGTCAGTTGTGCTTCTATTTACGCTAGCAGCACCTACACACTGCGTTCAGATGTGCCAACCTCTGCCCTGGCGTTGAACGCCTACAGCGCCTTCGCCTTCGGCCTCTGGTGGCAGGAGGGTAGCCGATACATCGCGGCGTGAATGACTCGGTACGCAAGGCGGTGGTGGTGTAACGGTCAGCAGGGTTGCTTCCCAAGCAGTTGATCCGGGTTCGATTCCTGGCCACCGCACGAAACGTACATTTTTCTTCTAGGGCTATTCCACGTAACGTAACGCGATCCTCGAAACAGAACCGTCGTGGTACGAATAGTTTTCCTTCGCCCCACGTCTCACTCCGTGTCGCCATTGCGGTAGTCGCCGGATTTCGATTCACAGCATCGTGTGTCTCCATGTGTCGACTTGTCTCGACTTTGCTCGGCTGACGCGAGAGCTGACGCTTGGAAATGGGCATATATGTAGAGGGCAGGCGGGAGAAACGACTGCGAGAGACCAAAAACCGACAAACATACGACAGAACCTTTCATTTTATTGTGGCCACAGATTCGCGCTTTAGTGCACCGACAGGCAGGAGTGGCGTCAGCGTGCTGGACCGCATCATTATCGCTAAGCAGCGACGACACCTAAGTAAATAGGCAAAATGAAAGAAGCCAAATGTAGGTAGAGCTCCAAGCTGGTAGCCCATCCAAGTACTAAACACGGCCAACCGCTATTAACTCCAATCAACAGACGAGAACCGCTGCACTCAGCGTGGTATGGCCGTTATCGACAACGCCGCGAAACGTGCAGACGTCTTGCTTCTTGTGCACATCACTTGGTATTTACCTGGCAGTGTCTCGCTGGAGGAAGCACTGTCTTTTATGAGAGAAAAATGAAATGGCACTTAGTGCTATCGAATACATGGCCTTTGTGTTCACAGCACGACGCTCTAACGTACTGAGCTGAGGAGCGATGCAATTCGGCCACGTCACCAGTCCAATACCCGGTCCACCGGCTCATCCACCTTCATTACTGCCCTGCCAGACATTTAACCACGTATCTGTTTTCGTTGACTTTTGCTTTCTTGATGCTTGGACCCAAAAAGCACAACACAAAGAAAACGTAAGCGCCGTGAGACTAGCCAAGACTCAGCAAACAAAAGTATGTTCGGCTACCAGGAATCGAATCCGGGCTGCCTGGCTGAAAGCCATGCCTCCTAACAGCTTTCCGTTCCTTCTGACGGCCAGACAATCAGACGTGCAGGGCAAGCGCCATAATCACTGCCGTCACTGATAATATCTCTTCAACCTGTTTGCGCGAAATTTACTTCCTTTCCCGCACGAAGGAAACGGGTAGGTTTGGAATATTTAAGATTCATTGTCAGATGTGGGGTTCGAACCCACGCTCCCTTTCGGGAACCAGAGCTTAAATCTGGCGCCTTAGACCGCTCGGCCAATCTGACGTGCGAGCGGAAACACACTGCTGCCATCGTTTCTATAAACATCTCCAGGGCCTGACTGCGAAATTTGCTTGTTTTTTTTTTGTGTGAAGGAAATACGTTTTTTTAGAGTATTTAAAACGAGTTGTGAGATGTGAGGTAACACCCCACCCTCACTGTCGGCACCCGGAACTTAAATATGGTGCCTGGCACCGTTGTTTTCCGACGCCTTCGGCCTTAAGTGGAACGAGCAGAACTCTAACTATCAATTTTCACATTGGCGTGGAGAAAACAACGAACGACAATAAAAGTCCGTTCCCTAGCAACGGCTACGCTGTGTATTTCGCCCTCAGGGGAAGCTAATGATATGCTCCAGGCGAGGATCAAACTAACCAACTTAACATTGCGATACTTAGGCGCTTTCTACTTCTGGACTGGCACAATTATGCTCAATCGTCTCTGGATCGTCTGTACGTACGTCACATTAGATATTTCTTATATCATGCGGCTGTAAATTAAAGGGCAGTTTTCCAACGGCTGTCAGTTGTGCTTCTATTTACGCTAGCAGCACCTACACACTGCGTTCAGATGTGCCAACCTCTGCCCTGGCGTTGAACGCCTACAGCGCCTTCGCCTTCGGCCTCTGGTGGCAGGAGGGTAGCCGATACATCGCGGCGTGAATGACTCGGCACGGAAGGCGTTGGTGGTGTAACCGTCAGCATGGTTGCTTCCCAAGCAGTTGATCCGGGTTCGATTCCCGGCCACCGCACGAAACGTACATTTTTCTTCTAGGGCTATTCCAAGTAACGTAACGCGATCCTCGAAACAGAACCGTCGTGGTACGAATAGTTTTCCTTCGCCCCACGTCTCACTCCGTGTCGCCATTGCGGTAGTCGCCGGATTTCGATTCACAGCATCGTGTGTCTCCATGTGTCGACTTGTCTCGACTTTGCTCGGCTGACGCGAGAGCTGACGCTTGGAAATGGGCATATATGTAGAGGGCAGGCGGGAGAAACGACTGCGAGAGACCAAAAACCGACAAACATACGACAGAACCTTTCATTTTATTGTGGCCACAGATTCGCGCTTTAGTGCACCGACAGGCAGGAGTGGCGTCAGCGTGCTGGACCGCATCATTATCGCTAAGCAGCGACGACACCTAAGTAAATAGGCAAAATGAAAGAAGCCAAATGTAGGTAGAGCTCCAAGCTGGTCGCCCATCCAAGTACTAAACACGGCCAACCGCTATTAACTCCAATCAACAGACGAGAACCGCTGCACTCAGCGAGGTATGGCCGTTATCGACAACGTCGCGAAACGTGCAGACGTCTTGCTTCTTGTGCACATCACTTGGTATTTACCTGGCAGTGTCTCGCTGGAGGAAGCACTGTCTTTTATGAGAGAAAAATGAAATGGCACTTAGTGCTATCGAATACATGGCCTTTGTGTTCACAGCACGACGCTCTAACGTACTGAGCTGAGGAGCGATGCAATTCGGCCACGTCACCAGTCCAATACCCGGTCCACCGGCTCATCCACCTTCATTACTGCCCTGCCAGACATTTAACCACGTATCTGTTTTCACTGACTTTTGCTTTCTTGATGCTTGGACCCAAAAAGCACAACACAAAGAAAACGTAAGCGCCGTGAGACTAGCCAAGACTCAGCAAACAAAAGTATGTTCGGCTACCAGGAATCGAATCTGGGCTGCCTGGCTGAAAGCCATGCCTCCTAACAGCTTTCCGTTCCTTCTGACGGCCAGACAATCAGACGTGCAGGGCAAGCGCCATAATCACTGCCGTCACTGATAATATCTCTTCAACCTGTTTGCGCGAAATTTACTTCCTTTCCCGCACGAAGGAAACGGGTAGGTTTGGAATATTTAAAATTCATTGTCAGATGTGGGGTTCGAACCCACGCTCCCTTTCGGGAACCAGAGCTTAAATCGGGCGCCTTAGACCGCTCGGCCAATCTGACGTGCGAGCGGAAACACACTGCTGCCATCGTTTCTATAAACATCTCCAGGGCCTGACTGCGAAATTTGCTTGTTTTTTTTGTGTGAAGGAAATACGTTTTTTTAGAGTATTTAAAACGAGTTGTGAGATGTGAGGTAATACCCCACCATCACTGTCGACACCCGGAACTTAAATATGGTGCCTGGCACCGTTGTTTTCCGACGCCTTCGGCCTTAAGTGGAACGAGCAGAACTCTAACTATCAATTTTCACATTGGCGTGGAGAAAACAACGAACGACAATAAAAGTCCGTTCCCTAGCAACGGCTACGCTGTGTATTTCGCCCTCAGGGGAAGCTAATGAAATGCTCCAGGCGAGGATCAAACTAACCAACTTAACATTGTGATACTTAGGCGCTTTCTACTTCTGGACTGGCACAATTATGCTCAATCGTCTCTGGATCGTCTGTACGTACGTCACATTAGATATTTCTTATATCATGCGGCTGTAAATTAAAGGGCAGTTTTCCAACGGCTGTCAGTTGTGCTTCTATTTACGCTAGCAGCACCTACACACTGCGTTCAGATGTGCCAACCTCTGCCCTGGCGTTGAACGCCTACAGCGCCTTCGCCTTCGGCCTCTGGTGGCAGGAGGGTAGCCGATACATCGCGGCGTGAATGACTCGGCACGCAAGGCGGTGGTGGTGTAACGGTCAGCATGGTTGCTTCCCAAGCAGTTGATCCGGGTTCGATTCCCGGCCACCGCACGAAACGTACATTTTTCTTCTAGGGCTATTCCAAGTAACGTAACGCGATCCTCGAAACAGAACCGTCGTGGTACGAATAGTTTTCCTTCGCCCCACGTCTCACTCCGTGTCGCCATTGCGGTAGTCGCCGGATTTCGATTCACAGCATCGTGTGTCTCCATGTGTCGACTTGTCTCGACTTTGCTCGGCTGACGCGAGAGCTGACGCTTGGAAATGGGCATATATGTAGAGGGCAGGCGGGAGAAACGACTGCGAGAGACCAAAAACCGACAAACATACGACAGAACCTTTCATTTTATTGTGGCCACAGATTCGCGCTTTAGTGCACCGACAGGCAGGAGTGGCGTCAGCGTGCTGGACCGCATCATTATCGCTAAGCAGCGACGACACCTAAGTAAATAGGCAAAATGAAAGAAGCCAAATGTAGGTAGAGCTCCAAGCTGGTCGCCCATCCAAGTACTAAACACGGCCAACCGCTATTAACTCCAATCAACAGACGAGAACCGCTGCACTCAGCGTGGTATGGCCGTTATCGAAAACGCCGCGAAACGTGCAGACGTCTTGCTTCTTGTGCACATCACTTGGTATTTACGTGGCAGTGTCTCGCTGGAGGAAGCACTGTCTTTTATGAGAGAAAAATGAAATGGCACTTAGTGCTATCGAATACATGGCCTTTGTGTTCACAGCACGACGCTCTAACGTACTGAGCTGAGGAGCGATGCAATTCGGCCACGTCACCAGTCCAATACCCGGTCCACCGGCTCATCCACCTTCATTACTGCCCTGCCAGACATTTAACCACGTATCTGTTTTCGTTGACTTTTGCTTTCTTGATGCTTGGACCCAAAAAGCACAACACAAAGAAAACGTAAGCGCCGTGAGACTAGCCAAGACTCAGCAAACAAAAGTATGTTCGGCTACCAGGAATCGAATCCGGGCTGCCTGGCTGAAAGCCATGCCTCCTAACAGCTTTCCGTTCCTTCTGACGGCCAGACAATCAGACGTGCAGGGCAAGCGCCATAATCACTGCCGTCACTGATAATATCTCTTCAACCTGTTTGCGCGAAATTTACTTCCTTTCCCGCACGAAGGAAACGGGTAGGTTTGGAATATTTAAAATTCATTGTCAAATGTGGGGTTCTAACCCACGCTCCCTTTCGGCAACCAGAGCTTAAATCTGGCGCCTTAGACCGCTCTGCCAATCTGACGTGCGAGCGGAAACACACTGCTGCCATCGTTTCTATAAACATCTCCAGGGCCTGACTGCGAAATTTGCTTGTTTTTTTTTGTGTGAAGGAAATACGTTATTTTAGAGTATTTAAAACGAGTTGTGAGATGTGAGGTAACACCCCACCCTCACTGTCGGCACCCGGAACTTAAATATGGTGCCTGGCACCGTTGTTTTCCGACGCCTTCGGCCTTAAGTGGAACCAGCAGAACTCTAACTATCAATTTTCACATTGGCGTGGAGAAAACAACGAACGACAATAAAAGTCCGTTCCCTAGCAACGGCTACGCTGTGTATTTCGCCCTCAGGGGAAGCTAATGATATGCTCCAGGCGAGGATCAAACTAACCAACTTAACATTGTGATACTTAGGCGCTTTCTACTTCTGGACTGGCACAATTATGCTCAATCGTCTCTGGATCGTCTGTACGTACGTCACATTAGATATTTCTTATATCATGCGGCTGTAAATTAAAGGGCAGTTTTCCAACGGCTGTCAGTTGTGCTTCTATTTACGCTAGCAGCACCTACACACTGCGTTCAGATGTGCCAACCTCTGCCCTGGCGTTGAACGCCTACAGCGCCTTCGCCTTCGGCCTCTGGTGGCAGGAGGGTAGCCGATACATCGCGGCGTGAATGACTCGGCACGGAAGGCGTTGGTGGTGTAACCGTCAGCATGGTTGCTTCCCAAGCAGTTGATCCGGGTTCGATTCCCGGCCACCGCACGAAACGTACATTTTTCTTCTAGGGCTATTCCAAGTAACGTAACGCGATCCTCGAAACAGAACCGTCGTGGTACGAATAGTTTTCCTTCGCCCCACGTCTCACTCCGTGTCGCCATTGCGGTAGTCGCCGGATTTCGATTCACAGCATCGTGTGTCTCCATGTGTCGACTTGTCTCGACTTTGCTCGGCTGACGCGAGAGCTGACGCTTGGAAATGGGCATATATGTAGAGGGCAGGCGGGAGAAACGACTGCGAGAGACCAAAAACCGACAAACATACGACAGAACCTTTCATTTTATTGTGGCCACAGATTCGCGCTTTAGTGCACCGACAGGCAGGAGTGGCGTCAGCGTGCTGGACCGCATCATTATCGCTAAGCAGCGACGACACCTAAGTAAATAGGCAAAATGAAAGAAGCCAAATGTAGGTAGAGCTCCAAGCTGGTCGCCCATCCAAGTACTAAACACGGCCAACCGCTATTAACTCCAATCAACAGACGAGAACCGCTGCACTCAGCGAGGTATGGCCGTTATCGACAACGTCGCGAAACGTGCAGACGTCTTGCTTCTTGTGCACATCACTTGGTATTTACCTGGCAGTGTCTCGCTGGAGGAAGCACTGTCTTTTATGAGAGAAAAATGAAATGGCACTTAGTGCTATCGAATACATGGCCTTTGTGTTCACAGCACGACGCTCTAACGTACTGAGCTGAGGAGCGATGCAATTCGGCCACGTCACCAGTCCAATACCCGGTCCACCGGCTCATCCACCTTCATTACTGCCCTGCCAGACATTTAACCACGTATCTGTTTTCGTTGACTTTTGCTTTCTTGATGCTTGGACCCAAAAAGCACAACACAAAGAAAACGTAAGCGCCGTGAGACTAGCCAAGACTCAGCAAACAAAAGTATGTTCGGCTACCAGGAATCGAATCCGGGCTGCCTGGCTAAAAGCCATGCCTCCTAACAGCTTTCCGTTCCTTCTGACGGCCAGACAATCAGACGTGCAGGGCAAGCGCCATAATCACTGCCGTCACTGATAATATCTCTTCAACCTGTTTGCGCGAAATTTACTTCCTTTCCCGCACGAAGGAAACGGGTAGGTTTGGAATATTTAAAATTCATTGTCAGATGTGGGGTTCGAACCCACGCTCCCTTTCGGGAACCAGAGCTTAAATCTGGCGCCTTAGACCGCTCGGCCAATCTGACATGCGAGCGGAAAAACAATGCTGCCATCGTTTCTATAAACATCTCCAGGGCCTGACTGCGAAATTTGCTTGTTTTTCTTTGTGTGAAGGAAATACGTTTTTTAGAGTATTTAAAACGAGTTGTGAGATGTGAGGTAACACCCCACCCTCACTGTCGGCACCCGGAACTTAAATATGGTGCCTGGCACCGTTGTTTTCCGACGCCTTCGGCCTTAAGTGGAACGAGCAGAACTCTAACTATCAATTTTCACATTGGCGTGGAGAAAACAACGAACGACAATAAAAGTCCGTTCCCTAGCAACGGCTACGCTGTGTATTTCGCCCTCAGGGGAAGCTAATGATATGCTCCAGGCGAGGATCAAACTAACCAACTTAACATTGTGATACTTAGGCGCTTTCTACTTCTGGACTGGCACAATTATGCTCAATCGTCTCTGGATCGTCTGTACGTACGTCACATTAGATATTTCTTATATCATGCTGCTGTAAATTAAAGGGCAGTTTTCCAACGGCTGTCAGTTGTGCTTCTATTTACGCTAGCAGCACCTACACACTGCGTTCAGATGTGCCAACCTCTGCCCTGGCGTTGAACGCCTACAGCGCCTTCGCCTTCGGCCTCTGGTGGCAGGAGGGTAGCCGATACATCGCGGCGTGAATGACTCGGCACGCAAGGCGGTGGTGGTGTAACGGTCAGCGTGGTTGCTTCCCAAGCAGTTGATCCGGGTTCGATTCCCGGCCACCGCACGAAACGTACATTTTTCTTCTAGGGCTATTCCACGTAACGTAACGCGATCCTCGAAACAGAACCGTCGTGGTACGAATAGTTTTCCTTCGCCCCACGTCTCACTCCGTGTCGCCATTGCGGTAGTCGCCGGATTTCGATTCACAGCATCGTGTGTCTCCATGTGTCGACTTGTCTCGACTTTGCTCGGCTGACGCGAGAGCTGACGCTTGGAAATGGGCATATATGTAGAGGGCAGGCGGGAGAAACGACTGCGAGAGACCAAAAACCGACAAACATACGACAGAACCTTTCATTTTATTGTGGCCACAGATTCGCGCTTTAGTGCACCGACAGGCAGGAGTGGCGTCAGCGTGCTGGACCGCATCATTATCGCTAAGCAGCGACGACACCTAAGTAAATTGGCAAAATGAAAGAAGCCAAATGTAGGTAGAGCTCCAAGCTGGTCGCCCAACCAAGTACATAACACGGCCAACCGCTATTAACTCCAATCAACAGACGAGAACCGCTGCACTCAGCGTGGTATGGCCGTTATCGACAACGCCGCGAAACGTGCAGACGTCTTGCTTCTTGTGCACATCACTTGGTATTTACCTGGCAGTGTCTCGCTGGAGGAAGCACTGTCTTTTATGAGAGAAAAATGAAATGGCACTTAGTGCTATCGAATACATGGCCTTTGTGTTCACAGCACGACGCTCTAACGTACTGAGCTGAGGAGCGATGCAATTCGGCCACGTCACCAGTCCAATACCCGGTCCACCGGCTCATCCACCTTCATTACTGCCCTGCCAGACATTTAACCACGTATCTGTTTTCGTTGACTTTTGCTTTCTTGATGCTTGGACCCAAAAAGCACAACACAAAGAAAACGTAAGCGCCGTGAGACTAGCCAAGACTCAGCAAACAAAAGTATGTTCGGCTACCAGGAATCGAATCCGGGCTGCCTGGCTAAAAGCCATGCCTCCTAACAGCTTTCCGTTCCTTCTGACGGCCAGACAATCAGACGTGCAGGGCAAGCGCCATAATCACTGCCGTCACTGATAATATCTCTTCAACCTGTTTGCGCGAAATTTACTTCCTTTCCCGCACGAAGGAAACGGGTAGGTTTGGAATATTTAAAATTCATTGTCAGATGTGGGGTTCGAACCCACGCTCCCTTTCGGGAACCAGAGCTTAAATCTGGCGCCTTAGACCGCTCGGCCAATCTGACGTGCGAGCGGAAAAACAATGCTGCCATCGTTTCTATAAACATCTCCAGGGCCTGACTGCGAAATTTGCTTGTTTTTCTTTGTGTGAAGGAAATACGTTTTTTAGAGTATTTAAAACGAGTTGTGAGATGTGAGGTAACACCCCACCCTCACTGTCGGCACCCGGAACTTAAATATGGTGCCTGGCACCGTTGTTTTCCGACGCCTTCGGCCTTAAGTGGAACGAGCAGAACTCTAACTATCAATTTTCACATTGGCGTGGAGAAAACAACGAACGACAATAAAAGTCCGTTCCCTAGCAACGGCTACGCTGTGTATTTCGCCCTCAGGGGAAGCTAATGATATGCTCCAGGCGAGGATCAAACTAACCAACTTAACATTGTGATACTTAGGCGCTTTCTACTTCTGGACTGGCACAATTATGCTCAATCGTCTCTGGATCGTCTGTACGTACGTCACATTAGATATTTCTTATATCATGCGGCTGTAAATTAAAGGGCAGTTTTCCAACGGCTGTCAGTTGTGCTTCTATTTACGCTAGCAGCACCTACACACTGCGTTCAGATGTGCCAACCTCTGCCCTGGCGTTGAACGCCTACAGCGCCTTCGCCTTCGGCCTCTGGTGGCAGGAGGGTAGCCGATACATCGCGGCGTGAATGACTCGGCACGCAAGGCGGTGGTGGTGTAACGGTCAGCGTGGTTGCTTCCCAAGCAGTTGATCCGGGTTCGATTCCCGGCCACCGCACGAAACGTACATTTTTCTTCTAGGGCTATTCCACGTAACGTAACGCGATCCTCGAAACAGAACCGTCGTGGTACGAATAGTTTTCCTTCGCCCCACGTCTCACTCCGTGTCGCCATTGCGGTAGTCGCCGGATTTCGATTCACAGCATCGTGTGTCTCCATGTGTCGACTTGTCTCGACTTTGCTCGGCTGACGCGAGAGCTGACGCTTGGAAATGGGCATATATGTAGAGGGCAGGCGGGAGAAACGACTGCGAGAGACCAAAAACCGACAAACATACGACAGAACCTTTCATTTTATTGTGGCCACAGATTCGCGCTTTAGTGCACCGACAGGCAGGAGTGGCGTCAGCGTGCTGGACCGCATCATTATCGCTAAGCAGCGACGACACCTAAGTAAATTGGCAAAATGAAAGAAGCCAAATGTAGGTAGAGCTCCAAGCTGGTCGCCCAACCAAGTACATAACACGGCCAACCGCTATTAACTCCAATCAACAGACGAGAACCGCTGCACTCAGCGTGGTATGGCCGTTATCGACAACGCCGCGAAACGTGCAGACGTCTTGCTTCTTGTGCACATCACTTGGTATTTACCTGGCAGTGTCTCGCTGGAGGAAGCACTGTCTTTTATGAGAGAAAAATGAAATGGCACTTAGTGCTATCGAATACATGGCCTTTGTGTTCACAGCACGACGCTCTAACGTACTGAGCTGAGGAGCGATGCAATTCGGCCACGTCACCAGTCCAATACCCGGTCCACCGGCTCATCCACCTTCATTACTGCCCTGCCAGACATTTAACCACGTATCTGTTTTCGTTGACTTTTGCTTTCTTGATGCTTGGACCCAAAAAGCACAACACAAAGAAAACGTAAGCGCCGTGAGACTAGCCAAGACTCAGCAAACAAAAGTATGTTCGGCTACCAGGAATCGAATCCGGGCTGCCTGGCTAAAAGCCATGCCTCCTAACAGCTTTCCGTTCCTTCTGACGGCCAGACAATCAGACGTGCAGGGCAAGCGCCATAATCACTGCCGTCACTGATAATATCTCTTCAACCTGTTTGCGCGAAATTTACTTCCTTTCCCGCACGAAGGAAACGGGTAGGTTTGGAATATTTAAAATTTATTGTCAGATGTGGGGTTCGAACCCACACTCCCTTTCGGGAACCAGAGCTTAAATCTGGCGCCTTAGACCGCTCGGCCAATCTGACGTGCGAGCGGAAACACACTGCTGCCATCGTTTCTATAAACATCTCCAGGGCCTGACTGCGAAATTTGCTTGTTTTTCTTTGTGTGAAGGAAATACGTTTTTTAGAGTATTTAAAACGAGTTGTGAGATGTGAGGTAACACCCCACCCTCACTGTCGGCACCCGGAACTTAAATATGGTGCCTGGCACCGTTGTTTTCCGACGCCTTCGGCCTTAAGTGGAACGAGCAGAACTCTAACTATCAATTTTCACATTGGCGTGGAGAAAACAACGAACGACAATAAAAGTCCGTTCCCTAGCAACGGCTACGCTGTGTATTTCGCCCTCAGGGGAAGCTAATGATATGCTCCAGGCGAGGATCAAACTAACCAACTTAACATTGTGATACTTAGGCGCTTTCTACTTCTGGACTGGCACAATTATGCTCAATCGTCTCTGGATCGTCTGTACGTACGTCACATTAGATATTTCTTATATCATGCTGCTGTAAATTAAAGGGCAGTTTTCCAACGGCTGTCAGTTGTGCTTCTATTTACGCTAGCAGCACCTACACACTGCGTTCAGATGTGCCAACCTCTGCCCTGGCGTTGAACGCCTACAGCGCCTTCGCCTTCGGCCTCTGGTGGCAGGAGGGTAGCCGATACATCGCGGCGTGAATGACTCGGCACGCAAGGCGGTGGTGGTGTAACGGTCAGCGTGGTTGCTTCCCAAGCAGTTGATCCGGGTTCGATTCCCGGCCACCGCACGAAACGTACATTTTTCTTCTAGGGCTATTCCACGTAACGTAACGCGATCCTCGAAACAGAACCGTCGTGGTACGAATAGTTTTCCTTCGCCCCACGTCTCACTCCGTGTCGCCATTGCGGTAGTCGCCGGATTTCGATTCACAGCATCGTGTGTCTCCATGTGTCGACTTGTCTCGACTTTGCTCGGCTGACGCGAGAGCTGACGCTTGGAAATGGGCATATATGTAGAGGGCAGGCGGGAGAAACGACTGCGAGAGACCAAAAACCGACAAACATACGACAGAACCTTTCATTTTATTGTGGCCACAGATTCGCGCTTTAGTGCACCGACAGGCAGGAGTGGCGTCAGCGTGCTGGACCGCATCATTATCGCTAAGCAGCGACGACACCTAAGTAAATTGGCAAAATGAAAGAAGCCAAATGTAGGTAGAGCTCCAAGCTGGTCGCCCAACCAAGTACATAACACGGCCAACCGCTATTAACTCCAATCAACAGACGAGAACCGCTGCACTCAGCGTGGTATGGCCGTTATCGACAACGCCGCGAAACGTGCAGACGTCTTGCTTCTTGTGCACATCACTTGGTATTTACCTGGCAGTGTCTCGCTGGAGGAAGCACTGTCTTTTATGAGAGAAAAATGAAATGGCACTTAGTGCTATCGAATACATGGCCTTTGTGTTCACAGCACGACGCTCTAACGTACTGAGCTGAGGAGCGATGCAATTCGGCCACGTCAGCAGTCCAATACCCGGTCCACCGGCTCATCCACCTTCATTACTGCCCTGCCAGACATTTAACCACGTATCTGTTTTCGTTGACTTTTGCTTTCTTGATGCTTGGACCCAAAAAGCACAACACAAAGAAAACGTAAGCGCCGTGAGACTAGCCAAGACTCAGCAAACAAAAGTATGTTCGGCTACCAGGAATCGAATCCGGGCTGCCTGGCTAAAAGCCATGCCTCCTAACAGCTTTCCGTTCCTTCTGACGGCCAGACAATCAGACGTGCAGGGCAAGCGCCATAATCACTGCCGTCACTGATAATATCTCTTCAACCTGTTTGCGCGAAATTTACTTCCTTTCCCGCACGAAGGAAACGGGTAGGTTTGGAATATTTAAAATTCATTGTCAGATGTGGGGTTCGAACCTACGCTCCCTTTCGGGAACCAGAGCTTAAATCTGGCGCCTTAGACCGCTCGGCCAATCTGACGTGCGAGCGGAAAAACAATGCTGCCATCGTTTCTATAAACATCTCCAGGGCCTGACTGCGAAATTTGCTTGTTTTTCTTTGTGTGAAGGAAATACGTTTTTTAGAGTATTTAAAACGAGTTGTGAGATGTGAGGTAACACCCCACCCTCACTGTCGGCACCCGGAACTTAAATATGGTGCCTGGCACCGTTGTTTTCCGACGCCTTCGGCCTTAAGTGGAACGAGCAGAACTCTAACTATCAATTTTCACATTGGCGTGGAGAAAACAACGAACGACAATAAAAGTCCGTTCCCTAGCAACGGCTACGCTGTGTATTTCGCCCTCAGGGGAAGCTAATGATATGCTCCAGGCGAGGATCAAACTAACCAACTTAACATTGTGATACTTAGGCGCTTTCTACTTCTGGACTGGCACAATTATGCTCAATCGTCTCTGGATCGTCTGTACGTACGTCACATTAGATATTTCTTATATCATGCTGCTGTAAATTAAAGGGCAGTTTTCCAACGGCTGTCAGTTGTGCTTCTATTTACGCTAGCAGCACCTACACACTGCGTTCAGATGTGCCAACCTCTGCCCTGGCGTTGAACGCCTACAGCGCCTTCGCCTTCGGCCTCTGGTGGCAGGAGGGTAGCCGATACATCGCGGCGTGAATGACTCGGCACGCAAGGCGGTGGTGGTGTAACGGTCAGCGTGGTTGCTTCCCAAGCAGTTGATCCGGGTTCGATTCCCGGCCACCGCACGAAACGTACATTTTTCTTCTAGGGCTATTCCACGTAACGTAACGCGATCCTCGAAACAGAACCGTCGTGGTACGAATAGTTTTCCTTCGCCCCACGTCTCACTCCGTGTCGCCATTGCGGTAGTCGCCGGATTTCGATTCACAGCATCGTGTGTCTCCATGTGTCGACTTGTCTCGACTTTGCTCGGCTGACGCGAGAGCTGACGCTTGGAAATGGGCATATATGTAGAGGGCAGGCGGGAGAAACGACTGCGAGAGACCAAAAACCGACAAACATACGACAGAACCTTTCATTTTATTGTGGCCACAGATTCGCGCTTTAGTGCACCGACAGGCAGGAGTGGCGTCAGCGTGCTGGACCGCATCATTATCGCTAAGCAGCGACGACACCTAAGTAAATTGGCAAAATGAAAGAAGCCAAATGTAGGTAGAGCTCCAAGCTGGTCGCCCAACCAAGTACATAACACGGCCAACCGCTATTAACTCCAATCAACAGACGAGAACCGCTGCACTCAGCGTGGTATGGCCGTTATCGACAACGCCGCGAAACGTGCAGACGTCTTGCTTCTTGTGCACATCACTTGGTATTTACCTGGCAGTGTCTCGCTGGAGGAAGCACTGTCTTTTATGAGAGAAAAATGAAATGGCACTTAGTGCTATCGAATACATGGCCTTTGTGTTCACAGCACGACGCTCTAACGTACTGAGCTGAGGAGCGATGCAATTCGGCCACGTCACCAGTCCAATACCCGGTCCACCGGCTCATCCACCTTCATTACTGCCCTGCCAGACATTTAACCACGTATCTGTTTTCGTTGACTTTTGCTTTCTTGATGCTTGGACCCAAAAAGCACAACACAAAGAAAACGTAAGCGCCGTGAGACTAGCCAAGACTCAGCAAACAAAAGTATGTTCGGCTACCAGGAATCGAATCCGGGCTGCCTGGCTAAAAGCCATGCCTCCTAACAGCTTTCCGTTCCTTCTGACGGCCAGACAATCAGACGTGCAGGGCAAGCGCCATAATCACTGCCGTCACTGATAATATCTCTTCAACCTGTTTGCGCGAAATTTACTTCCTTTCCCGCACGAAGGAAACGGGTAGGTTTGGAATATTTAAAATTCATTGTCAGATGTGGGGTTCGAACCTACGCTCCCTTTCGGGAACCAGAGCTTAAATCTGGCGCCTTAGACCGCTCGGCCAATCTGACGTGCGAGCGGAAAAACAATGCTGCCATCGTTTCTATAAACATCTCCAGGGCCTGACTGCGAAATTTGCTTGTTTTTCTTTGTGTGAAGGAAATACGTTTTTTAGAGTATTTAAAACGAGTTGTGAGATGTGAGGTAACACCCCACCCTCACTGTCGGCACCCGGAACTTAAATATGGTGCCTGGCACCGTTGTTTTCCGACGCCTTCGGCCTTAAGTGGAACGAGCAGAACTCTAACTATCAATTTTCACATTGGCGTGGAGAAAACAACGAACGACAATAAAAGTCCGTTCCCTAGCAACGGCTACGCTGTGTATTTCGCCCTCAGGGGAAGCTAATGATATGCTCCAGGCGAGGATCAAACTAACCAACTTAACATTGTGATACTTAGGCGCTTTCTACTTCTGGACTGGCACAATTATGCTCAATCGTCTCTGGATCGTCTGTACGTACGTCACATTAGATATTTCTTATATCATGCTGCTGTAAATTAAAGGGCAGTTTTCCAACGGCTGTCAGTTGTGCTTCTATTTACGCTAGCAGCACCTACACACTGCGTTCAGATGTGCCAACCTCTGCCCTGGCGTTGAACGCCTACAGCGCCTTCGCCTTCGGCCTCTGGTGGCAGGAGGGTAGCCGATACATCGCGGCGTGAATGACTCGGCACGCAAGGCGGTGGTGGTGTAACGGTCAGCGTGGTTGCTTCCCAAGCAGTTGATCCGGGTTCGATTCCCGGCCACCGCACGAAACGTACATTTTTCTTCTAGGGCTATTCCACGTAACGTAACGCGATCCTCGAAACAGAACCGTCGTGGTACGAATAGTTTTCCTTCGCCCCACGTCTCACTCCGTGTCGCCATTGCGGTAGTCGCCGGATTTCGATTCACAGCATCGTGTGTCTCCATGTGTCGACTTGTCTCGACTTTGCTCGGCTGACGCGAGAGCTGACGCTTGGAAATGGGCATATATGTAGAGGGCAGGCGGGAGAAACGACTGCGAGAGACCAAAAACCGACAAACATACGACAGAACCTTTCATTTTATTGTGGCCACAGATTCGCGCTTTAGTGCACCGACAGGCAGGAGTGGCGTCAGCGTGCTGGACCGCATCATTATCGCTAAGCAGCGACGACACCTAAGTAAATTGGCAAAATGAAAGAAGCCAAATGTAGGTAGAGCTCCAAGCTGGTCGCCCAACCAAGTACATAACACGGCCAACCGCTATTAACTCCAATCAACAGACGAGAACCGCTGCACTCAGCGTGGTATGGCCGTTATCGACAACGCCGCGAAACGTGCAGACGTCTTGCTTCTTGTGCACATCACTTGGTATTTACCTGGCAGTGTCTCGCTGGAGGAAGCACTGTCTTTTATGAGAGAAAAATGAAATGGCACTTAGTGCTATCGAATACATGGCCTTTGTGTTCACAGCACGACGCTCTAACGTACTGAGCTGAGGAGCGATGCAATTCGGCCACGTCACCAGTCCAATACCCGGTCCACCGGCTCATCCACCTTCATTACTGCCCTGCCAGACATTTAACCACGTATCTGTTTTCGTTGACTTTTGCTTTCTTGATGCTTGGACCCAAAAAGCACAACACAAAGAAAACGTAAGCGCCGTGAGACTAGCCAAGACTCAGCAAACAAAAGTATGTTCGGCTACCAGGAATCGAATCCGGGCTGCCTGGCTAAAAGCCATGCCTCCTAACAGCTTTCCGTTCCTTCTGACGGCCAGACAATCAGACGTGCAGGGCAAGCGCCATAATCACTGCCGTCACTGATAATATCTCTTCAACCTGTTTGCGCGAAATTTACTTCCTTTCCCGCACGAAGGAAACGGGTAGGTTTGGAATATTTAAAATTCATTGTCAGATGTGGGGTTCGAACCTACGCTCCCTTTCGGGAACCAGAGCTTAAATCTGGCGCCTTAGACCGCTCGGCCAATCTGACGTGCGAGCGGAAAAACAATGCTGCCATCGTTTCTATAAACATCTCCAGGGCCTGACTGCGAAATTTGCTTGTTTTTCTTTGTGTGAAGGAAATACGTTTTTTAGAGTATTTAAAACGAGTTGTGAGATGTGAGGTAACACCCCACCCTCACTGTCGGCACCCGGAACTTAAATATGGTGCCTGGCACCGTTGTTTTCCGACGCCTTCGGCCTTAAGTGGAACGAGCAGAACTCTAACTATCAATTTTCACATTGGCGTGGAGAAAACAACGAACGACAATAAAAGTCCGTTCCCTAGCAACGGCTACGCTGTGTATTTCGCCCTCAGGGGAAGCTAATGATATGCTCCAGGCGAGGATCAAACTAACCAACTTAACATTGTGATACTTAGGCGCTTTCTACTTCTGGACTGGCACAATTATGCTCAATCGTCTCTGGATCGTCTGTACGTACGTCACGTTAGATATTTCTTATATCATGCTGCTGTAAATTAAAGGGCAGTTTTCCAACGGCTGTCAGTTGTGCTTCTATTTACGCTAGCAGCACCTACACACTGCGTTCAGATGTGCCAACCTCTGCCCTGGCGTTGAACGCCTACAGCGCCTTCGCCTTCGGCCTCTGGTGGCAGGAGGGTAGCCGATACATCGCGGCGTGAATGACTCGGCACGCAAGGCGGTGGTGGTGTAACGGTCAGCGTGGTTGCTTCCCAAGCAGTTGATCCGGGTTCAATTCCCGGCCACCGCACGAAACGTACATTTTTCTTCTAGGGCTATTCCACGTAACGTAACGCGATCCTCGAAACAGAACCGTCGTGGTACGAATAGTTTTCCTTCGCCCCACGTCTCACTCCGTGTCGCCATTGCGGTAGTCGCCGGATTTCGATTCACAGCATCGTGTGTCTCCATGTGTCGACTTGTCTCGACTTTGCTCGGCTGACGCGAGAGCTGACGCTTGGAAATGGGCATATATGTAGAGGGCAGGCGGGAGAAACGACTGCGAGAGACCAAAAACCGACAAACATACGACAGAACCTTTCATTTTATTGTGGCCACAGATTCGCGCTTTAGTGCACCGACAGGCAGGAGTGGCGTCAGCGTGCTGGACCGCATCATTATCGCTAAGCAGCGACGACACCTAAGTAAATTGGCAAAATGAAAGAAGCCAAATGTAGGTAGAGCTCCAAGCTGGTCGCCCAACCAAGTACATAACACGGCCAACCGCTATTAACTCCAATCAACAGACGAGAACCGCTGCACTCAGCGTGGTATGGCCGTTATCGACAACGCCGCGAAACGTGCAGACGTCTTGCTTCTTGTGCACATCACTTGGTATTTACCTGGCAGTGTCTCGCTGGAGGAAGCACTGTCTTTTATGAGAGAAAAATGAAATGGCACTTAGTGCTATCGAATACATGGCCTTTGTGTTCACAGCACGACGCTCTAACGTACTGAGCTGAGGAGCGATGCAATTCGGCCACGTCACCAGTCCAATACCCGGTCCACCGGCTCATCCACCTTCATTACTGCCCTGCCAGACATTTAACCACGTATCTGTTTTCGTTGACTTTTGCTTTCTTGATGCTTGGACCCAAAAAGCACAACACAAAGAAAACGTAAGCGCCGTGAGACTAGCCAAGACTCAGCAAACAAAAGTATGTTCGGCTACCAGGAATCGAATCCGGGCTGCCTGGCTAAAAGCCATGCCAACTAACAGCTTTCCGTTCCTTCTGACGGCCAGACAATCAGACGTGCAGGGCAAGCGCCATAATCACTGCCGTCACTGATAATATCTCTTCAACCTGTTTGCGCGAAATTTACTTCCTTTCCTGCACGAAGGAAACGGGTAGGTTTGGAATATTTAAAATTCATTGTCAGATGTGGGGTTCGAACCCACGCTCCCTTTCGGGAACCAGAGCTTAAATCTGGCGCCTTAGACCGCTCGGCCAATCTGACGTGCGAGCGGAAAAACAATGCTGCCATCGTTTCTATAAACATCTCCAGGGCCTGACTGCGAAATTTGCTTGTTTTTCTTTGTGTGAAGGAAATACGTTTTTTAGAGTATTTAAAACGAGTTGTGAGATGTGAGGTAACACCCCACCCTCACTGTCGGCACCCGCAACTTAAATATGGTGCCTGGCACCGTTGTTTTCCGACGCCTTCGGCCTTAAGTGGAACGAGCAGAACTCTAACTATCAATTTTCACATTGGCGTGGAGAAAACAACGAACGACAATAAAAGTCCGTTCCCTAGCAACGGCTACGCTGTGTATTTCGCCCTCAGGGGAAGCTAATGATATGCTCCAGGCGAGGATCAAACTAACCAACTTAACATTGTGATACTTAGGCGCTTTCTACTTCTGGACTGGCACAATTATGCTCAATCGTCTCTGGATCGTCTGTACGTACGTCACATTAGATATTTCTTATATCATGCTGCTGTAAATTAAAGGGCAGTTTTCCAACGGCTGTCAGTTGTGCTTCTATTTACGCTAGCAGCACCTACACACTGCGTTCAGATGTGCCAACCTCTGCCCTGGCGTTGAACGCCTACAGCGCCTTCGCCTTCGGCCTCTGGTGGCAGGAGGGTAGCCGATACATCGCGGCGTGAATGACTCGGCACGCAAGGCGGTGGTGGTGTAACGGTCAGCGTGGTTGCTTCCCAAGCAGTTGATCCGGGTTCGATTCCCGGCCACCGCACGAAACGTACATTTTTCTTCTAGGGCTATTCCACGTAACGTAACGCGATCCTCGAAACAGAACCGTCGTGGTACGAATAGTTTTCCTTCGCCCCACGTCTCACTCCGTGTCGCCATTGCGGTAGTCGCCGGATTTCGATTCACAGCATCGTGTGTCTCCATGTGTCGACTTGTCTCGACTTTGCTCGGCTGACGCGAGAGCTGACGCTTGGAAATGGGCATATATGTAGAGGGCAGGCGGGAGAAACGACTGCGAGAGACCAAAAACCGACAAACATACGACAGAACCTTTCATTTTATTGTGGCCACAGATTCGCGCTTTAGTGCACCGACAGGCAGGAGTGGCGTCAGCGTGCTGGACCGCATCATTATCGCTAAGCAGCGACGACACCTAAGTAAATAGGCAAAATGAAAGAAGCCAAATGTAGGTAGAGCTCCAAGCTGGTCGCCCATCCAAGTACTAAACACGGCCAACCGCTATTAACTCCAATCAACAGACGAGAGCCGCTGCACTCAGCGTGGTATGGCCGTTATCGACAACGCCGCGAAACGTGCAGACGTCTTGCTTCTTGTGCACATCACTTGGTATTTACCTGGCAGTGTCTCGCTGGAGGAAGCACTGTCTTTTATGAGAGAAAAATGAAATGGCACTTAGTGCTATCGAATACATGGCCTTTGTGTTCACAGCACGACGCTCTAACGTACTGAGCTGAGGAGCGATGCAATTCGGCCACGTCACCAGTCCACTACCCGGTCCACCGGCTCATCCACCTTCATTACTGCCCTGCCAGACATTTAACCACGTATCTGTTTTCGTTGACTTTTGCTTTCTTGATGCTTGGACCCAAAAAGCACAACACAAAGAAAACGTAAGCGCCGTGAGACTAGCCAAGACTCAGCAAACAAAAGTATGTTCGGCTACCAGGAATCGAATCCGGGCTGCCTGGCTAAAAGCCATGCCTCCTAACAGCTTTCCGTTCCTTCTGACGGCCAGACAATCAGACGTGCAGGGCAAGCGCCATAATCACTGCCGTCACTGATAATATCTCTTCAACCTGTTTGCGCGAAATTTACTTCCTTTCCCGCACGAAGGAAACGGGTAGGTTTGGAATATTTAAAATTCATTGTCAGATGTGGGGTTCGAACCCAAGCTCCCTTTCGGGAACCAGAGCTTAAATCTGGCGCCTTAGACCGCTCGGCCAATCTGACGTGCGAGCGGAAAAACAATGCTGCCATCGTTTCTATAAACATCTCCAGGGCCTGACTGCGAAATTTGCTTGTTTTTCTTTGTGTGAAGGAAATACGTTTTTTAGAGTATTTAAAACGAGTTGTGAGATGTGAGGTAACACCCCACCCTCACTGTCGGCACCCGGAACTTAAATATGGTGCCTGGCACCGTTGTTTTCCGACGCCTTCGGCCTTAAGTGGAACGAGCAGAACTCTAACTATCAATTTTCACATTGGCGTGGAGAAAACAACGAACGACAATAAAAGTCCGTTCCCTAGCAACGGCTACGCTGTGTATTTCGCCCTCAGGGGAAGCTAATGATATGCTCCAGGCGAGGATCAAACTAACCAACTTAACATTGTGATACTTAGGCGCTTTCTACTTCTGGACTGGCACAATTATGCTCAATCGTCTCTGGATCGTCTGTACGTACGTCACATTAGATATTTCTTATATCATGCGGCTGTAAATTAAAGGGCAGTTTTCCAACGGCTGTCAGTTGTGCTTCTATTTACGCTAGCAGCACCTACACACTGCGTTCAGATGTGCCAACCTCTGCCCTGGCGTTGAACGCCTACAGCGCCTTCGCCTTCGGCCTCTGGTGGCAGGAGGGTAGCCGATACATCGCGGCGTGAATGACTCGGCACGCAAGGCGGTGGTGGTGTAACGGTCAGCGTGGTTGCTTCCCAAGCAGTTGATCCGGGTTCGATTCCCGGCCACCGCACGAAACGTACATTTTTCTTCTAGGGCTATTCCACGTAACGTAACGCGATCCTCGAAACAGAACCGTCGTGGTACGAACAGTTTTCCTTCGCCCCACGTCTCACTCCGTGTCGCCATTGCGGTAGTCGCCGGATTTCGATTCACAGCATCGTGTGTCTCCATGTGTCGACTTGTCTCGACTTTGCTCGGCTGACGCGAGAGCTGACGCTTGGAAATGGGCATATATGTAGAGGGCAGGCGGGAGAAACGACTGCGAGAGACCAAAAACCGACAAACATACGACAGAACCTTTCATTTTATTGTGGCCACAGATTCGCGCTTTAGTGCACCGACAGGCAGGAGTGGCGTCAGCGTGCTGGACCGCATCATTATCGCTAAGCAGCGACGACACCTAAGTAAATAGGCAAAATGAAAGAAGCCAAATGTAGGTAGAGCTCCAAGCTGGTCGCCCATCCAAGTACTAAACACGGCCAACCGCTATTAACTCCAATCAACAGACGAGAACCGCTGCACTCAGCGTGGTATGGCCGTTATCGACAACGCCGCGAAACGTGCAGACGTCTTGCTTCTTGTGCACATCACTTGGTATTTACCTGGCAGTGTCTCGCTGGAGGAAGCACTGTCTTTTATGAGAGAAAAATGAAATGGCACTTAGTGCTATCGAATACATGGCCTTTGTGTTCACAGCACGACACTCTAACGTACTGAGCTGAGGAGCGATGCAATTCGGCCACGTCACCAGTCCAATACCCGGTCCACCGGCTCATCCACCTTCATTACTGCCCTGCCAGACATTTAACCACGTATCTGTTTTCGTTGACTTTTGCTTTCTTGATGCTTGGACCCAAAAAGCACAACACAAAGAAAACGTAAGCGCCGTGAGACTAGCCAAGACTCAGCAAACAAAAGTATGTTCGGCTACCAGGAATCGAATCCGGGCTGCCTGGCTGAAAGCCATGCCTCCTAACAGCTTTCCGTTCCTTCTGACGGCCAGACAATCAGACGTGCAGGGCAAGCGCCATAATCACTGCCGTCACTGATAATATCTCTTCAACCTGTTTGCGCGAAATTTACTTCCTTTCCCGCACGAAGGAAACGGGTAGGTTTGGAATATTTAAAATTCATTGTCAGATGTGGGGTTCGAACCCACGCTCCCTTTCGGGAACCAGAGCTTAAATCTGGCGCCTTAGACCGCTCGGCCAATCTGACGTGCGAGCGGAAACACACTGCTGCCATCGTTTCTATAAACATCTCCAGGGCCTGACTGCGAAATTTGCTTGTTTTTTTTTGTGTGAAGGAAATACGTTTTTTTAGAGTATTTAAAACGAGTTGTGAGATGTGAGGTAACACTCCACCCTCACTGTCGGCACCCGGAACTTAAATATGGTGCCTGGCACCGTTGTTTTCCGACGCCTTCGGCCTTAAGTGGAACGAGCAGAACTCTAACTATCAATTTTCACATTGGCGTGGAGAAAACAACGAACGACAATAAAAGTCCGTTCCCTAGCAACGGCTACGCTGTGTATTTCGCCCTCAGGGGAAGCTAATGATATGCTCCAGGCGAGGATCAAACTAACCAACTTAACATTGCGATACTTAGGCGCTTTCTACTTCTGGACTGGCACAATTATGCTCAATCGTCTCTGGATCGTCTGTACGTACGTCACATTAGATATTTCTTATATCATGCGGCTGTAAATTAAAGGGCAGTTTTCCAACGGCTGTCAGTTGTGCTTCTATTTACGCTAGCAGCACCTACACACTGCGTTCAGATGTGCCAACCTCTGCCCTGGCGTTGAACGCCTACAGCGCCTTCGCCTTCGGCCTCTGGTGGCAGGAGGGTAGCAGATACATCGCAGCGTGAATGACTCGGCACGCAAGGCGGTGGTGGTGCAACGGTCAGCATGGTTGCTTCCCAAGCAGTTGATCCGGGTTCGATTCCCGGCCACCGCACGAAACGTACATTTTTCTTCTAGGGCTATTCCACGTAACGTAACGCGATCCTCGAAACAGAACCGTCGTGGTACGAATAGTTTTCCTTCGCCCCACGTCTCACTCCGTGTCGCCATTGCGGTAGTCGCCGGATTTCGATTCACAGCATCGTGTGTCTCCATGTGTCGACTTGTCTCGACTTTGCTCGGCTGACGCGAGAGCTGACGCTTGGAAATGGGCATATATGTAGAGGGCAGGCGGGAGAAACGACTGCGAGAGACCAAAAACCGACAAACATACGACAGAACCTTTCATTTTATTGTGGCCACAGATTCGCGCTTTAGTGCACCGACAGGCAGGAGTGGCGTCAGCGTGCTGGACCGCATCATTATCGCTAAGCAGCGACGACACCTAAGTAAATAGGCAAAATGAAAGAAGCCAAATGTAGGTAGAGCTCCAAGCTGGTCGCCCATCCAAGTACTAAACACGGCCAACCGCTATTAACTCCAATCAACAGACGAGAGCCGCTGCACTCAGCGTGGTATGGCCGTTATCGACAACGCCGCGAAACGTGCAGACGTCTTGCTTCTTGTGCACATCACTTGGTATTTACCTGGCAGTGTCTCGCTGGAGGAAGCACTGTCTTTTATGAGAGAAAAATGAAATGGCACTTAGTGCTATCGAATACATGGCCTTTGTGTTCACAGCACGACGCTCTAACGTACTGAGCTGAGGAGCGATGCAATTCGGCCACGTCACCAGTCCACTACCCGGTCCACCGGCTCATCCACCTTCATTACTGCCCTGCCAGACATTTAACCACGTATCTGTTTTCGTTGACTTTTGCTTTCTTGATGCTTGGACCCAAAAAGCACAACACAAAGAAAACGTAAGCGCCGTGAGACTAGCCAAGACTCAGCAAACAAAAGTATGTTCGGCTACCAGGAATCGAATCCGGGCTGCCTGGCTAAAAGCCATGCCTCCTAACAGCTTTCCGTTCCTTCTGACGGCCAGACAATCAGACGTGCAGGGCAAGCGCCATAATCACTGCCGTCACTGATAATATCTCTTCAACCTGTTTGCGCGAAATTTACTTCCTTTCCCGCACGAAGGAAACGGGTAGGTTTGGAATATTTAAAATTCATTGTCAGATGTGGGGTTCGAACCCACGCTCCCTTTCGGGAACCAGAGCTTAAATCTGGCGCCTTAGACCGCTCGGCCAATCTGACGTGCGAGTGGAAACACACTGCTGCCATAGTTTCTATAAACATCTCCAGGGCCTGACTGCGAAATTTGCTTGTTTTTCTTTGTGTGAAGGAAATACGTTTTTTTAGAGTATTTAAAACGAGTTGTGAGATGTGAGGTAACACCCCACCCTCACTGTCGGCACCCGGAACTTAAATATGGTGCCTGGCACCGTTGTTTTCCGACGCCTTCGGCCTTAAGTGGAACGAGCAGAACTCTAACTATCAATTTTCACATTGGCGTGGAGAAAACAACGAACGACAATAAAAGTCCGTTCCCTAGCAACGGCTACGCTGTGTATTTCGCCCTCAGGGGAAGCTAATGATATGCTCCAGGCGAGGATCAAACTACACAATTATGCTCAATCGTCTCTGGATCGTCTGTACGTACGTCACATTAGATATTTCTTATATCATGCTGCTGTAAATTAAAGGGCAGTTTTCCAACGGCTGTCAGTTGTGCTTCTATTTACGCTAGCAGCACCTACACACTGCGTTCAGATGTGCCAACCTCTGCCCTGGCGTTTAACGCCTACAGCGCCTTCGCCTTCGGCCTCTGGTGGCAGGAGGGTAGCCGATACATCGCGGCGTGAATGACTCGGCACGCAAGGCGGTGGTGGTGTAACGGTCAGCGTGGTTGCTTCCCAAGCAATTGATCCGGGTTCGACTCCCGGCCACCGCACGAAACGTACACTTTTCTTCTAGGGCTATTCCACGTAACGTAACGCGATCCTCGAAACAGAACCGTCGTGGTACGAATAGTTTTCCTTCGCCCCACGTCTCACTCCGTGTCGCCATTGCGGTAGTCGCCGGATTTCGATTCACAGCATCGTGTGTCTCCATGTGTCGACTTGTCTCGACTTTGCTCGGCTGACGCGAGAGCTGACGCTTGGAAATGGGCATATATGTAGAGGGCAGGCGGGAGAAACGACTGCGAGAGACCAAAAACCGACAAACATACGACAGAACCTTTCATTTTATTGTGGCCACAGATTCGCGCTTTAGTGCACCGACAGGCAGGAGTGGCGTCAGCGTGCTGGACCGCATCATTATCGCTAAGCAGCGACGACACCTAAGTAAATAGGCAAAATGAAAGAAGCCAAATGTAGGTAGAGCTCCAAGCTGGTCGCCCAACCAAGTACATAACACGGCAAACCGCTATTAACTCCAATCAACAGACGAGAACCGCTGCACTCAGCGTGGTATGGCCGTTATCGACAACGCCGCGAAACGTGCAGACGTCTTGCTTCTTGTGCACATCACTTGGTATTTACCTGGCAGTGTCTCGCTGGAGGAAGCACTGTCTTTTATGAGAGAAAAATGAAATGGCACTTAGTGCTATCGAATACATGGCCTTTGTGTTCACAGCACGACGCTCTAACGTACTGAGCTGAGGAGCGATGCAATTCGGCCACGTCACCAGTCCACTACCCGGTCCACCGGTTCATCCACCTTCATTACTGCCCTGCCAGACATTTAACCACGTATCTGTTTTCGTTGACTTTTGCTTTCTTGATGCTTGGACCCAAAAAGCACAACACAAAGAAAACGTAAGCGCCGTGAGACTAGCCAAGACTCAGCAAACAAAAGTATGTTCGGCTACCAGGAATCGAATCCGGGCTGCCTGGCTAAAAGCCATGCCTCCTAACAGCTTTCCGTTCCTTCTGACGGCCAGACAATCAGACGTGCAGGGCAAGCGCCATAATCACTGCCGTCACTGATAATATCTCTTCAACCTGTTTGCGCGAAATTTACTTCCTTTCCCGCACGAAGGAAACGGGTAGGTTTGGAATATTTAAAATTCATTGTCAGATGTGGGGTTCGAACCCACGCTCCCTTTCGGGAACCAGAGCTTAAATCTGGCGCCTTAGACCGCTCGGCCAATCTGACGTGCGAGTGGAAACACACTGCTGCCATAGTTTCTATAAACATCTCCAGGGCCTGACTGCGAAATTTGCTTGTTTTTCTTTGTGTGAAGGAAATACGTTTTTTTAGAGTATTTAAAACGAGTTGTGAGATGTGAGGTAACACCCCACCCTCACTGTCGGCACCCGGAACTTAAATATGGTGCCTGGCACCGTTGTTTTCCGACGCCTTCGGCCTTAAGTGGAACGAGCAGAACTCTAACTATCAATTTTCACATTGGCGTGGAGAAAACAACGAACGACAATAAAAGTCCGTTCCCTAGCAACGGCTACGCTGTGTATTTCGCCCTCAGGGGAAGCTAATGATATGCTCCAGGCGAGGATCAAACTACACAATTATGCTCAATCGTCTCTGGATCGTCTGTACGTACGTCACATTAGATATTTCTTATATCATGCTGCTGTAAATTAAAGGGCAGTTTTCCAACGGCTGTCAGTTGTGCTTCTATTTACGCTAGCAGCACCTACACACTGCGTTCAGATGTGCCAACCTCTGCCCTGGCGTTTAACGCCTACAGCGCCTTCGCCTTCGGCCTCTGGTGGCAGGAGGGTAGCCGATACATCGCGGCGTGAATGACTCGGCACGCAAGGCGGTGGTGGTGTAACGGTCAGCGTGGTTGCTTCCCAAGCAATTGATCCGGGTTCGATTCCCGGCCACCGCACGAAACGTACATTTTTCTTCTAGGGCTATTCCACGTAACGTAACGCGATCCTCGAAACAGAACCGTCGTGGTACGAATAGTTTTCCTTCGCCCCACGTCTCACTCCGTGTCGCCATTGCGGTAGTCGCCGGATTTCGATTCACAGCATCGTGTGTCTCCATGTGTCGACTTGTCTCGACTTTGCTCGGCTGACGCGAGAGCTGACGCTTGGAAATGGGCGTATATGTAGAGGGAAGGCGGGAGAAACGACTGCGAGAGACCAAAAACCGACAAACATACGACAGAACCTTTCATTTTATTGTGGCCACAGATTCGCGCTTTAGTGCACCGACAGGCAGGAGTGGCGTCAGCGTGCTGGACCGCATCATTATCGCTAAGCAGCGACGACACCTAAGTAAATAGGCAAAATGAAAGAAGCCAAATGTAGGTAGAGCTCCAAGCTGGTCGCCCAACCAAGTACATAACACGGCAAACCGCTATTAACTCCTATCAACAGACGAGAACCGCTGCACTCAGCGTGGTATGGCCGTTATCGACAACGCCGCGAAACGTGCAGACGTCTTGCTTCTTGTGCACATCACTTGGTATTTACCTGGCAGTGTCTCGCTGGAGGAAGCACTGTCTTTTATGAGAGAAAAATGAAATGGCACTTAGTGCTATCGAATACATGGCCTTTGTGTTCACAGCACGACGCTCTAACGTACTGAGCTGAGGAGCGATGCAATTCGGCCACGTCACCAGTCCAATACCCGGTCCACCGGCTCATCCACCTTCATTACTGCCCTGCCAGACATTTAACCACGTATCTGTTTTCGTTGACTTTTGCTTTCTTGATGCTTGGACCCAAAAAGCACAACACAAAGAAAACGTAAGCGCCGTGAGACTAGCCAAGACTCAGCAAACAAAAGTATGTTCGGCTACCAGGAATCGAATCCGGGCTGCCTGGCTAAAAGCCATGCCTCCTAACAGCTTTCCGTTCCTTCTGACGGCCAGACAATCAGACGTGCAGGGCAAGCGCCATAATCACTGCCGTCACTGATAATATCTCTTCAACCTGTTTGCGCGAAATTTACTTCCTTTCCCGCACGAAGGAAACGGGTAGGTTTGGAATATTTAAAATTCATTGTCAGATGTGGGGTTCGAACCCACGCTCCCTTTCGGGAACCAGAGCTTAAATCTGGCGCCTTAGACCGCTCGGCCAATCTGACGTGCGAGCGGAAACACACTGCTGCCATCGTTTCTATAAACATCTCCAGGGCCTGACTGCGAAATTTGCTTGTTTTTTCTTTGTGTGAAGGAAATACGTTTTTTTAGAGTATTTAAAACGAGTTGTGAGCTGTGAGGTAACACCCCACCCTCACTGTCGGCACCCGGAACTTAAATATGGTGCCTGGCACCGTTGTTTTCCGACGCCTTCGGCCTTAAGTGGAACGAGCAGAACTCTAACTATCAATTTTCACATTGGCGTGGAGAAAACAACGAACGACAATAAAAGTCCGTTCCCTAGCAACGGCTACGCTGTGTATTTCGCCCTCAGGGGAAGCTAATGATATGCTCCAGGCGAGGATCAAACTAACCAACTTAACATTGTGATACTTAGGCGCTTTCTACTTCTGGACTGGCACAATTATGCTCAATCGTCTCTGGATCGTCTGTACGTACGTCACATTAGATATTTCTTATATCATGCGGCTGTAAATTAAAGGGCAGTTTTCCAACGGCTGTCAGTTGTGCTTCTATTTACGCTAGCAGCACCTACACACTGCGTTCAGATGTGCCAACCTCTGCCCTGGCGTTGAACGCCTACAGCGCCTTCGCCTTCGGCCTCTGGTGGCAGGAGGGTAGCCGATACATCGCGGCGTGAATGACTCGGCACGCAAGGCGGTGGTGGTGTAACGGTCAGCGTGGTTGCTTCCCAAGCAGTTGATCCGGGTTCGATTCCCGGCCACCGCACGAAACGTACATTTTTCTTCTAGGGCTATTCCACGTAACGTAACGCGATCCTCGAAACAGAACCGTCGTGGTACGAACAGTTTTCCTTCGCCCCACGTCTCACTCCGTGTCGCCATTGCGGTAGTCGCCGGATTTCGATTCACAGCATCGTGTGTCTCCATGTGTCGACTTGTCTCGACTTTGCTCGGCTGACGCGAGAGCTGACGCTTGGAAATGGGCATATATGTAGAGGGCAGGCGGGAGAAACGACTGCGAGAGACCAAAAACCGACAAACATACGACAGAACCTTTCATTTTATTGTGGCCACAGATTCGCGCTTTAGTGCACCGACAGGCAGGAGTGGCGTCAGCGTGCTGGACCGCATCATTATCGCTAAGCAGCGACGACACCTAAGTAAATAGGCAAAATGAAAGAAGCCAAATGTAGGTAGAGCTCCAAGCTGGTCGCCCAACCAAGTACATAACACGGCCAACCGCTATTAACTCCAATCAACAGACGAGAACCGCTGCACTCAGCGTGGTATGGCCGTTATCGACAACGCCGCGAAACGTGCAGACGTCTTGCTTCTTGTGCACATCACTTGGTATTTACCTGGCAGTGTCTCGCTGGAGGAAGCACTGTCTTTTATGAGAGAAAAATGAAATGGCACTTAATGCTATCGAATACATGGCCTTTGTGTTCACAGCACGACGCTCTAACGTACTGAGCTGAGGAGCGATGCAATTCGGCCACGTCACCAGTCCAATACCCGGTCCACCGGCTCATCCACCTTCATTACTGCCCTGCCAGACATTTAACCACGTATCTGTTTTCGTTGACTTTTGCTTTCTTGATGCTTGGACCCAAAAAGCACAACACAAAGAAAACGTAAGCGCCGTGAGACTAGCCAAGACTCAGCAAACAAAAGTATGTTCGGCTACCAGGAATCGAATCCGGGCTGCCTGGCTAAAAGGCATGCCTCCTAACAGCTTTCCGTTCCTTCTGACGGCCAGACAATCAGACGTGCAGGGCAAGCGCCATAATCACTGCCGTCACTGATAATATCTCTTCAACCTGTTTGCGCGAAATTTACTTCCTTTCCCGCACGAAGGAAACGGGTAGGTTTGGAATATTTAAAATTCATTGTCAGATGTGGGGTTCGAACCCACGCTCCCGTTCGGGAACCAGAGCTTAAATCTGGCGCCTTAGACCGCTCGGCCAATCTGACGTGCGAGCGGAAACACACTGCTGCCATCGTTTCTATAAACATCTCCAGGGCCTGACTGCGAAATTTGCTTGTTTTTTTTTGTGTGAAGGAAATACGTTTTTTTAGAGTATTTAAAACGAGTTGTGAGATGTGAGGTAACACCCCACCCTCACTGTCGGCACCCGGAACTTAAATATGGTGCCTGGCACCGTTGTTTTCCGACGCCTTCGGCCTTAAGTGGAACGAGCAGAACTCTAACTATCAATTTTCACATTGGCGTGGAGAAAACAACGAACGACAATAAAAGTCCGTTCCCTAGCAACGGCTACGCTGTGTATTTCGCCCTCAGGGGAAGCTAATGATATGCTCCAGGCGAGGATCAAACTAACCAACTTAACATTGTGATACTTAGGCGCTTTCTACTTCTGGACTGGCACAATTATGCTCAATCGTCTCTGGATCGTCTGTACGTACGTCACATTAGATATTTCTTATATCATGCTGCTGTAAATTAAAGGGCAGTTTTCCAACGGCTGTCAGTTGTGCTTCTATTTACGCTAGCAGCACCTACACACTGCGTTCAGATGTGCCAACCTCTGCCCTGGCGTTGAACGCCTACAGCGCCTTCGCCTTCGGCCTCTGGTGGCAGGAGGGTAGCCGATACATCGCGGCGTGAATGACTCGGCACGCAAGGCGGTGGTGGTGTAACGGTCAGCATGGTTGCTCCCCAAGCAGTTGATCCGGGTTCGATTCCCGGCCACCGCACGAAACGTACATTTTTCTTCTAGGGCTATTCCACGTAACGTAACGCGATCCTCGAAACAGAACCGTCGTGGTACGAATAGTTTTCCTTCGCCCCACGTCTCACTCCGTGTCGCCATTGCGGTAGTCGCCGGATTTCGATTCACAGCATCGTGTGTCTCCATGTGTCGACTTGTCTCGACTTTGCTCGGCTGACGCGAGAGCTGACGCTTGGAAATGGGCATATATGTAGAGGGCAGGCGGGAGAAACGACTGCGAGAGACCAAAAACCGACAAACATACGACAGAACCTTTCATTTTATTGTGGCCACAGATTCGCGCTTTAGTGCACCGACAGGCAGGAGTGGCGTCAGCGTGCTGGACCGCATCATTATCGCTAAGCAGCGACGACACCTAAGTAAATAGGCAAAATGAAAGAAGCCAAATGTAGGTAGAGCTCCAAGCTGGTCGCCCATCCAAGTACTAAACACGGCCAACCGCTATTAACTCCAATCAACAGACGAGAACCGCTGCACTCAGCGTGGTATGGCCGTTATCGACAACGCCGCGAAACGTGCAGACGTCTTGCTTCTTGTGCACATCACTTGGTATTTACCTGGCAGTGTCTCGCTGGAGGAAGCACTGTCTTTTATGAGAGAAAAATGAAATGGCACTTAATGCTATCGAATACATGGCCTTTGTGTTCACAGCACGACGCTCTAACGTACTGAGCTGAGGAGCGATGCAATTCGGCCACGTCACCAGTCCAATACCCGGTCCACCGGCTCATCCACCTTCATTACTGCCCTGCCAGACATTTAACCACGTATCTGTTTTCGTTGACTTTTGCTTTCTTGATGCTTGGACCCAAAAAGCACAACACAAAGAAAACGTAAGCGCCGTGAGACTAGCCAAGACTCAGCAAACAAAAGTATGTTCGGCTACCAGGAATCGAATCCGGGCTGCCTGGCTAAAAGCCATGCCTCCTAACAGCTTTCCGTTCCTTCTGACGGCCAGACAATCAGACGTGCAGGGCAAGCGCCATAATCACTGCCGTCACTGATAATATCTCTTCAACCTGTTTGCGCGAAATTTACTTCCTTTCCCGCACGAAGGAAACGGGTAGGTTTGGAATATTTAAAATTCATTGTCAGATGTGGGGTTCGAACCCACGCTCCCTTTCGGGAACGAGAGCTTAAATCTGGCGCCTTAGACCGCTCGGCCAATCTGACGTGCGAGCGGAAACACACTGCTGCCATCGTTTCTATAAACATCTCCAGGGCCTGACTGCGAAATTTGCTTGTTTTTTTTTTGTGTGAAGGAAATACGTTTTTTTAGAGTATTTAAAACGAGTTGTGAGATGTGAGGTAACACCCCACCCTCACTGTCGGCACCCGGAACTTAAATATGGTGCCTGGCACCGTTGTTTTCCGACGCCTTCGGCCTTAAGTGGAACGAGCAGAACTCTAACTATCAATTTTCACATTGGCGTGGAGAAAACAACGAACGACAATAAAAGTCCGTTCCCTAGCAACGGCTACGCTGTGTATTTCGCCCTCAGGGGAAGCTAATGATATGCTCCAGGCGAGGATCAAACTAACCAACTTAACATTGTGATACTTAGGCGCTTTCTACTTCTGGACTGGCACAATTATGCTCAATCGTCTCTGGATCGTCTGTACGTACGTCACATTAGATATTTCTTATATCATGCGGCTGTAAATTAAAGGGCAGTTTTCCAACGGCTGTCAGTTGTGCTTCTATTTACGCTAGCAGCACCTACACACTGCGTTCAGATGTGCCAACCTCTGCCCTGGCGTTGAACGCCTACAGCGCCTTCGCCTTCGGCCTCTGGTGGCAGGAGGGTAGCCGATACATCGCGGCGTGAATGACTCGGCACGCAAGGCGGTGGTGGTGTAACGGTCAGCATGGTTGCTTCCCAAGCAGTTGATCCGGGTTTGATTCCCGGCCACCGCACGAAACGTACATTTTTCTTCTAGGGCTATTCCACGTAACGTAACGCGATCCTCGAAACAGAACCGTCGTGGTACGAATAGTTTTCCTTCGCCCCACGTCTCACTCCGTGTCGCCATTGCGGTAGTCGCCGGATTTCGATTCACAGCATCGTGTGTCTCCATGTGTCGACTTGTCTCGACTTTGCTCGGCTGACGCGAGAGCTGACGCTTGGAAATGGGCATATATGTAGAGGGCAGGCGGGAGAAACGACTGCGAGAGACCAAAAACCGACAAACATACGACAGAACCTTTCATTTTATTGTGGCCACAGATTCGCGCTTTAGTGCACCGACAGGCAGGAGTGGCGTCAGCGTGCTGGACCGCATCATTATCGCTAAGCAGCGACGACACCTAAGTAAATAGGCAAAATGAAAGAAGCCAAATGTAGGTAGAGCTCCAAGCTGGTCGCCCATCCAAGTACTAAACACGGCCAACCGCTATTAACTCCAATCAACAGACGAGAACCGCTGCACTCAGCGTGGTATGGCCGTTATCGACAACGCCGCGAAACGTGCAGACGTCTTGCTTCTTGTGCACATCACTTGGTATTTACCTGGCAGTGTCTCGCTGGAGGAAGCACTGTCTTTTATGAGAGAAAAATGAAATGGCACTTAGTGCTATCGAATACATGGCCTTTGTGTTCACAGCACGACGCTCTAACGTACTGAGCTGAGGAGCGATGCAATTCGGCCACGTCACCAGTCCAATACCCGGTCCACCGGCTCATCCACCTTCATTACTGCCCTGCCAGACATTTAACCACGTATCTGTTTTCGTTGACTTTTGCTTTCTTGATGCTTGGACCCGAAAAGCACAACACAAAGAAAACGTAAGCGCCGTGAGACTAGCCAAGACTCAGCAAACAAAAGTATGTTCGGCTACCAGGAATCGAATCCGGGCTGCCTGGCTGAAAGCCATGCCTCCTAACAGCTTTCCGTTCCTTCTGACGGCCAGACAATCAGACGTGCAGGGCAAGCGCCATAATCACTGCCGTCACTGATAATATCTCTTCAACCTGTTTGCGCGAAATTTACTTCCTTTCCCGCACGAAGGAAACGGGTAGGTTTGGAATATTTAAAATTCATTGTCAGATGTGGGGTTCGAACCCACGCTCCCTTTCGGGAACGAGAGCTTAAATCTGGCGCCTTAGACCGCTCGGCCAATCTGACGTGCGAGCGGAAACACACTGCTGCCATCGTTTCTATAAACATCTCCAGGGCCTGACTGCGAAATTTGCTTGTTTTTTTTTTGTGTGAAGGAAACACGTTTTTTTAGAGTATATAAAACGAGTTGTGAGATGTGAGGTAACACCCCACCCTCACTGTCGGCACCCGGAACTTAAATATGGTGCCTGGCACCGTTGTTTTCAGACGCCTTCGGCCTTAAGTGGAACGAGCAGAACTCTAACTATCAATTTTCACATTGGCGTGGAGAAAACAACGAACGACAATAAAAGTCCGTTCCCTAGCAACGGCTACGCTGTGTATTTCGCCCTCAGGGGAAGCTAATGATATGCTCCAGGCGAGGATCAAACTAACCAACTTAACATTGTGATACTTAGGCGCTTTCTACTTCTGGACTGGCACAATTATGCTCAATCGTCTCTGGATCGTCTGTACGTACGTCACATTAGATATTTCTTATATCATGCTGCTGTAAATTAAAGGGCAGTTTTCCAACGGCTGTCAGTTGTGCTTCTATTTACGCTAGCAGCACCTACACACTGCGTTCAGATGTGCCAACCTCTGCCCTGGCGTTGAACGCCTACAGCGCCTTCGCCTTCGGCCTCTGGTGGCAGGAGGGTAGCCGATACATCGCGGCGTGAATGACTCGGCACGCAAGGCGGTGGTGGTGTAACGGTCAGCATGGTTGCTTCCCAAGCAGTTGATCCGGGTTCGATTCCCGGCCACCGCACGAAACGTACATTTTTCTTCTAGGGCTATTCCAAGTAACGTAACGCGATCCTCGAAACAGAACCGTCGTGGTACGAATAGTTTTCCTTCGCCCCACGTCTCACTCCGTGTCGCCATTGCGGTAGTCGCCGGATTTCGATTCACAGCATCGTGTGTCTCCATGTGTCGACTTGTCTCGACTTTGCTCGGCTGACGCGAGAGCTGACGCTTGGAAATGGGCATATATGTAGAGGGCAGGCGGGAGAAACGACTGCGAGAGACCAAAAACCGACAAACATACGACAGAACCTTTCATTTTATTGTGGCCACAGATTCGCGCTTTAGTGCACCGACAGGCAGGAGTGGCGTCAGCGTGCTGGACCGCATCATTATCGCTAAGCAGCGACGACACCTAAGTAAATAGGCAAAATGAAAGAAGCCAAATGTAGGTAGAGCTCCAAGCTGGTCGCCCATCCAAGTACTAAACACGGCCAACCGCTATTAACTCCAATCAACAGACGAGAACCGCTGCACTCAGCGTGGTATGGCCGTTATCGACAACGCCGCGAAACGTGCAGACGTCTTGCTTCTTGTGCACATCACTTGGTATTTACCTGGCAGTGTCTCGCTGGAGGAAGCACTGTCTTTTATGAGAGAAAAATGAAATGGCACTTAGTGCTATCGAATACATGGCCTTTGTGTTCACAGCACGACGCTCTAACGTACTGAGCTGAGGAGCGATGCAATTCGGCCACGTCACCAGTCCAATACCCGGTCCACCGGCTCATCCACCTTCATTACTGCCCTGCCAGACATTTAACCACGTATCTGTTTTCGTTGACTTTTGCTTTCTTGATGCTTGGACCCAAAAAGCACAACACAAAGAAAACGTAAGCGCCGTGAGACTAGCCAAGACTCAGCAAACAAAAGTATGTTCGGCTACCAGGAATCGAATCCGGGCTGCCTGGCTGAAAGCCATGCCTCCTAACAGCTTTCCGTTCCTTCTGACGGCCAGACAATCAGACGTGCAGGGCAAGCGCCATAATCACTGCCGTCACTGATAATATCTCTTCAACCTGTTTGCGCGAAATTTACTTCCTTTCCCGCACGAAGGAAACGGGTAGGTTTGGAATATTTAAAATTCATTGTCAGATGTGGGGTTCGAACCCACGCTCCCTTTCGGGAACGAGAGCTTAAATCTGGCGCCTTAGACCGCTCGGCCAATCTGACGTGCGAGCGGAAACACACTGCTGCCATCGTTTCTATAAACATCTCCAGGGCCTGACTGCGAAATTTGCTTGTTTTTTTTGTGTGAAGGAAATACGTTTTTTTAGAGTATTTAAAACGAGTTGTGAGATGTGAGGTAACACCCCACCCTCACTGTCGACACCCGGAACTTAAATATGGTGCCTGGCACCGTTGTTTTCCGACGCCTTCGGCCTTAAGTGGAACGAGCAGAACTCTAACTATCAATTTTCACATTGGCGCGGAGAAAACAACGAACGACAATAAAAGTCCGTTCCCTAGCAACGGCTACGCTGTGTATTTCGCCCTCAGGGGAAGCTAATGATATGCTCCAGGCGAGGATCAAACTAACCAACTTAACATTGTGATACTTAGGCGCTTTCTACTTCTGGACTGGCACAATTATGCTCAATCGTCTCTGGATCGTCTGTACGTACGTCACATTAGATATTTCTTATATCATGCGGCTGTAAATTAAAGGGCAGTTTTCCAACGGCTGTCAGTTGTGCTTCTATTTACGCTAGCAGCACCTACACACTGCGTTCAGATGTGCCAACCTCTGCCCTGGCGTTGAACGCCTACAGCGCCTTCGCCTTCGGCCTCTGGTGGCAGGAGGGTAGCCGATACATCGCGGCGTGAATGACTCGGCACGCAAGGCGGTGGTGGTGTAACGGTCAGCATGGTTGCTTCCCAAGCAGTTGATCCGGGTTCGATTCCCGGCCACCGCACGAAACGTACATTTTTCTTCTAGGGCTATTCCAAGTAATGTAACGCGATCCTCGAAACAGAACCGTCGTGGTACGAATAGTTTTCCTTCGCCCCACGTCTCACTCCGTGTCGCCATTGCGGTAGTCGCCGGATTTCGATTCACAGCATCGTGTGTCTCCATGTGTCGACTTGTCTCGACTTTGCTCGGCTGACGCGAGAGCTGGCGCTTGGAAATGGGCATATATGTAGAGGGCAGGCGGGAGAAACGACTGCGAGAGACCAAAAACCGACAAACATACGACAGAACCTTTCATTTTATTGTGGCCACAGATTCGCGCTTTAGTGCACCGACAGGCAGGAGTGGCGTCAGCGTGCTGGACCGCATCATTATCGCTAAGCAGCGACGACACCTAAGTAAATAGGCAAAATGAAAGAAGCCAAATGTAGGTAGAGCTCCAAGCTGGTCGCCCATCCAAGTACTAAACACGGCCAACCGCTATTAACTCCAATCAACAGACGAGAACCGCTGCACTCAGCGTGGTATGGCCGTTATCGACAACGCCGCGAAACGTGCAGACGTCTTGCTTCTTGTGCACATCACTTGGTATTTACCTGGCAGTGTCTCGCTGGAGGAAGCACTGTCTTTTATGAGAGAAAAATGAAATGGCACTTAGTGCTATCGAATACATGGCCTTTGTGTTCACAGCACGACGCTCTAACGTACTGAGCTGAGGAGCGATGCAATTCGGCCACGTCACCAGTCCAATACCCGGTCCACCGGCTCATCCACCTTCATTACTGCCCTGCCAGACATTTAACCACGTATCTGTTTTCGTTGACTTTTGCTTTCTTGATGCTTGGACCCAAAAAGCACAACACAAAGAAAACGTAAGCGCCGTGAGACTAGCCAAGACTCAGCAAACAAAAGTATGTTCGGCTACCAGGAATCGAATCCGGGCTGCCTGGCTGAAAGCCATGCCTCCTAACAGCTTTCCGTTCCTTCTGACGGCCAGACAATCAGACGTGCAGGGCAAGCGCCATAATCACTGCCGTCACTGATAATATCTCTTCAACCTGTTTGCGCGAAATTTACTTCCTTTCCCGCACGAAGGAAACGGGTAGGTTTGGAATATTTAAAATTCATTGTCAGATGTGGGGTTCGAACCCACGCTCCCTTTCGGGAACGAGAGCTTAAATCTGGCGCCTTAGACCGCTCGGCCAATCTGACGTGCGAGCGGAAACACACTGCTGCCATCGTTTCTATAAACATCTCCAGGGCCTGACTGCGAAATTTGCTTGTTTTTTTTGTGTGAAGGAAATACGTTTTTTTAGAGTATTTAAAACGAGTTGTGAGATGTGAGGTAACACCCCACCCTCACTGTCGACACCCGGAACTTAAATATGGTGCCTGGCACCGTTGTTTTCCGACGCCTTCGGCCTTAAGTGGAACGAGCAGAACTCTAACTATCAATTTTCACATTGGCGCGGAGAAAACAACGAACGACAATAAAAGTCCGTTCCCTAGCAACGGCTACGCTGTGTATTTCGCCCTCAGGGGAAGCTAATGATATGCTCCAGGCGAGGATCAAACTAACCAACTTAACATTGTGATACTTAGGCGCTTTCTACTTCTGGACTGGCACAATTATGCTCAATCGTCTCTGGATCGTCTGTACGTACGTCACATTAGATATTTCTTATATCATGCGGCTGTAAATTAAAGGGCAGTTTTCCAACGGCTGTCAGTTGTGCTTCTATTTACGCTAGCAGCACCTACACACTGCGTTCAGATGTGCCAACCTCTGCCCTGGCGTTGAACGCCTACAGCGCCTTCGCCTTCGGCCTCTGGTGGCAGGAGGGTAGCCGATACATCGCGGCGTGAATGACTCGGCACGCAAGGCGGTGGTGGTGTAACGGTCAGCATGGTTGCTTCCCAAGCAGTTGATCCGGGTTCGATTCCCGGCCACCGCACGAAACGTACATTTTTCTTCTAGGGCTATTCCAAGTAACGTAACGCGATCCTCGAAACAGAACCGTCGTGGTACGAATAGTTTTCCTTCGCCCCACGTCTCACTCCGTGTCGCCATTGCGGTAGTCGCCGGATTTCGATTCACAGCATCGTGTGTCTCCATGTGTCGACTTGTCTCGACTTTGCTCGGCTGACGCGAGAGCTGACGCTTGGAAATGGGCATATATGTAGAGGGCAGGCGGGAGAAACGACTGCGAGAGACCAAAAACCGACAAACATACGACAGAACCTTTCATTTTATTGTGGCCACAGATTCGCGCTTTAGTGCACCGACAGGCAGGAGTGGCGTCAGCGTGCTGGACCGCATCATTATCGCTAAGCAGCGACGACACCTAAGTAAATAGGCAAAATGAAAGAAGCCAAATGTAGGTAGAGCTCCAAGCTGGTCGCCCAACCAAGTACTAAACACGGCCAACCGCTATTAACTCCAATCAACAGACGAGAACCGCTGCACTCAGCGTGGTATGGCCGTTATCGACAACGCCGCGAAACGTGCAGACGTCTTGCTTCTTGTGCACATCACTTGGTATTTACCTGGCAGTGTCTCGCTGGAGGAAGCACTGTCTTTTATGAGAGAAAAATGAAATGGCACTTAGTGCTATCGAATACATGGCCTTTGTGTTCACAGCACGACGCTCTAACGTACTGAGCTGAGGAGCGATGCAATTCGGCCACGTCACCAGTCCAATACCCGGTCCACCGGCTCATCCACCTTCATTACTGCCCTGCCAGACATTTAACCACGTATCTGTTTTCGTTGACTTTTGCTTTCTTGATGCTTGGACCCAAAAAGCACAACACAAAGAAAACGTAAGCGCCGTGAGACTAGCCAAGACTCAGCAAACAAAAGTATGTTCGGCTACCAGGAATCGAATCCGGGCTGCCTGGCTGAAAGCCATGCCTCCTAACAGCTTTCCGTTCCTTCTGACGGCCAGACAATCAGACGTGCAGGGCAAGCGCCATAATCACTGCCGTCACTGATAATATCTCTTCAACCTGTTTGCGCGAAATTTACTTCCTTTCCCGCACGAAGGAAACGGGTAGGTTTGGAATATTTAAAATTCATTGTCAGATGTGGGGTTCGAACCCACGCTCCCTTTCGGGAACGAGAGCTTAAATCTGGCGCCTTAGACCGCTCAGCCAATCTGACGTGCGAGCGGAAACACACTGCTGCCATCGTTTCTATAAACATCTCCAGGGCCTGACAGCGAAATTTGCTTGTTTTTTTTGTGTGAAGGAAATACGTTTTTTTAGAGTATTTAAAACGAGTTGTGAGATGTGAGGTAACACCCCACCCTCACTGTCGACACCCGGAACTTAAATATGGTGCCTGGCACCGTTGTTTTCCGACGCCTTCGGCCTTAAGTGGAACGAGCAGAACTCTAACTATCAATTTTCACATTGGCGCGGAGAAAACAACGAACGACAATAAAAGTCCGTTCCCTAGCAACGGCTACGCTGTGTATTTCGCCCTCAGGGGAAGCTAATGATATGCTCCAGGCGAGGATCAAACTAACCAACTTAACATTGTGATACTTAGGCGCTTTCTACTTCTGGACTGGCACAATTATGCTCAATCGTCTCTGGATCGTCTGTACGTACGTCACATTAGATATTTCTTATATCATGCGGCTGTAAATTAAAGGGCAGTTTTCCAACGGCTGTCAGTTGTGCTTCTATTTACGCTAGCAGCACCTACACACTGCGTTCAGATGTGCCAACCTCTGCCCTGGCGTTGAACGCCTACAGCGCCTTCGCCTTCGGCCTCTGGTGGCAGGAGGGTAGCCGATACATCGCGGCATGAATGACTTGGCACGCAAGGCGGTGGTGGTGTAACGGTCAGCATGGTTGCTTCCCAAGCAGTTGATCCGGGTTCGATTCCCGGCCACCGCACGAAACGTACATTTTTCTTCTAGGGCTATTCCAAGTAACGTAACGCGATCCTCGAAACAGAACCGTCGTGGTACGAATAGTTTTCCTTCGCCCCACGTCTCACTCCGTGTCGCCATTGCGGTAGTCGCCGGATTTCGATTCACAGCATCGTGTGTCTCCATGTGTTGACTTGTCTCGACTTTGCTCGGCTGACGCGAGAGCTGACGCTTGGAAATGGGCATATATGTAGAGGGCAGGCGGGAGAAACGACTGCGAGAGACCAAAAACCGACAAACATACGACAGAACCTTTCATTTTATTGTGGCCACAGATTCGCGCTTTAGTGCACCGACAGGCAGGAGTGGCGTCAGCGTGCTGGACCGCATCATTATCGCTAAGCAGCGACGACACCTAAGTAAATAGGCAAAATGAAAGAAGCCAAATGTAGGTAGAGCTCCAAGCTGGTCGCCCAACCAAGTACATAACACGGCAAACCGCTATTAACTCCAATCAACAGACGAGAACCGCTGCACTCAGCGTGGTATGGCCGTTATCGACAACGCCGCGAAACGTGCAGACGTCTTGCTTCTTGTGCACATCACTTGGTATTTACCTGGCAGTGTCTCGCTGGAGGAAGCACTGTCTTTTATGAGAGAAAAATGAAATGGCACTTAGTGCTATCGAATACATGGCCTTTGTGTTCACAGCACGACGCTCTAACGTACTGAGCTGAGGAGCGATGCAATTCGGCCACGTCACCAGTCCAATACCCGGTCCACCGGCTCATCCACCTTCATTACTGCCCTGCCAGACATTTAACCACGTATCTGTTTTCGTTGACTTTTGCTTTCTTGATGCTTGGACCCAAAAAGCACAACACAAAGAAAACGTAAGCGCCGTGAGACTAGCCAAGACTCAGCAAACAAAAGTATGTTCGGCTACCAGGAATCGAATCCGGGCTGCCTGGCTGAAAGCCATGCCTCCTAACAGCTTTCCGTTCCTTCTGACGGCCAGACAATCAGACGTGCAGGGAAAGCGCCATAATCACTGCCGTCACTGATAATATCTCTTCAACCTGTTTGCGCGAAATTTACTTCCTTTCCCGCACGAAGGAAACGGGTAGGTTTGGAATATTTAAAATTCATTGTCAGATGTGGGGTTCGAACCCACGCTCCCTTTCGGGAACCAGAGCTTAAATCTGGCGCCTTAGACCGCTCGGCCAATCTGACGTGCGAGCGGAAACACACTGCTGCCATCGTTTCTATAAACATCTCCAGGGCCTGACTGCGAAATTTGCTTGTTTTTTTTGTGTGAAGGAAATACGTTTTTTTAGAGTATTTAAAACGAGTTGTGAGATGTGAGGTACACCCCACCCTCACTGTCGACAGCCGGAACTTAAATATGGTGCCTGGCACCGTTGTTTTCCGACGCCTTCGGCCTTAAGTGGAACGAGCAGAACTCTAACTATCAATTTTCACATTGGCGCGGAGAAAACAACGAACGACAATAAAAGTCCGTTCCCTAGCAACGGCTACGCTGTGTATTTCGCCCTCAGGGGAAGCTAATGATATGCTCCAGGCGAGGATCAAACTAACCAACTTAACATTGTGATACTTAGGCGCTTTCTACTTCTGGACTGGCACAATTATGCTCAATCGTCGCTGGATCGTCTGTACGTACGTCACATTAGATATTTCTTATATCATGCGGCTGTAAATTAAAGGGCAGTTTTCCAACGGCTGTCAGTTGTGCTTCTATTTACGCTAGCAGCACCTACACACTGCGTTCAGATGTGCCAACCTCTGCCCTGGCGTTGAACGCCTACAGCGCCTTCGCCTTCGGCCTCTGGTGGCAGGAGGGTAGCCGATACATCGCGGCGTGAATGACACGGCACGCAAGGCGGTGCTGGTGTAACGGTCAGCATGGTTGCTTCCCAAGCAGTTGATCCGGGTTCGATTCCCGGCCACCGCACGAAACGTACATTTTTCTTCTAGGGCTATTCCAAGTAACGTAACGCGATCCTCGAAACAGAACCGTCGTGGTACGAATAGTTTTCCTTCGCCCCACGTCTCACTCCGTGTCGCCATTGCGGTAGTCGCCGGATTTCGATTCACAGCATCGTGTGTCTCCATGTGTCGACTTGTCTCGACTTTGCTCGGCTGACGCGAGAGCTGACGCTTGGAAATGGGCATATATGTAGAGGGCAGGCGGGAGAAACGACTGCGAGAGACCAAAAACCGACAAACATACGACAGAACCTTTCATTTTATTGTGGCCACAGATTCGCGCTTTAGTGCACCGACAGGCAGGAGTGGCGTCAGCGTGCTGGACCGCATCATTATCGCTAAGCAGCGACGACACCTAAGTAAATAGGCAAAATGAAAGAAGCCAAATGTAGGTAGAGCTCCAAGCTGGTCGCCCAACCAAGTACTAAACACAGCCAACCGCTATTAACTCCAATCAACAGACGAGAACCGCTGCACTCAGCGTGGTATGGCGGTTATCGACAACGCCGCGAAACGTGCAGACGTCTTGCTTCTTGTGCACATCACTTGGTATTTACCTGGCAGTGTCTCGCTGGAGGAAGCACTGTCTTTTATGAGAGAAAAATGAAATGGCACTTAGTGCTATCGAATACATGGCCTTTGTGTTCACAGCACGACGCTCTAACGTACTGAGCTGAGGAGCGATGCAATTCGGCCACGTCACCAGTCCAATACCCGGTCCACCGGCTCATCCACCTTCATTACTGCCCTGCCAGACATTTAACCACGTATCTGTTTTCGTTGACTTTTGCTTTCTTGATGCTTGGACCCAAAAAGCACAACACAAAGAAAACGTAAGCGCCGTGAGACTAGCCAAGACTCAGCAAACAAAAGTATGTTCGGCTACCAGGAATCGAATCCGGGCTGCCTGGCTGAAAGCCATGCCTCCTAACAGCTTTCCGTTCCTTCTGACGGCCAGACAATCAGACGTGCAGGGCAAGCGCCATAATCACTGCCGTCACTGATAATATCTCTTCAACCTGTTTGCGCGAAATTTACTTCCTTTCCCGCACGAAGGAAACGGGTAGGTTTGGAATATTTAAAATTCATTGTCAGATGTGGGGTTCGAACCCACGCTCCCTTTCGGGAACCAGAGCTTAAATCTGGCGCCTTAGACCGTTCGGCCAATCTGACGTGCGAGCGGAAACACACTGCTGCCATCGTTTCTATGAACATCTCCAGGGCCTGACTGCGAAATTTGCTTGTTTTTTTTGTGTGAAGGAAATACGTTTTTTTAGAGTATTTAAAACGAGTTGTGAGATGTGAGGTAACACCCCACCCTCACTGTCGACACCCGGAACTTAAATATGGTGCCTGGCACCGTTGTTTTCCGACGCCTTCGGCCTTAAGTGGAACGAGCAGAACTCTAACTATCAATTTTCACATTGGCGCGGAGAAAACAACGAACGACAATAAAAGTCCGTTCCCTAGCAACGGCTACGCTGTGTATTTCGCCCTCAGGGGAAGCTAATGATATGCTCCAGGCGAGGATCAAACTAACCAACTTAACATTGTGATACTTAGGCGCTTTCTACTTCTGGACTGGCACAATTATGCTCAATCGTCTCTGGATCGTCTGTACGTACGTCACATTAGATATTTCTTATATCATGCGGCTGTAAATTAAAGGGCAGTTTTCCAACGGCTGTCAGTTGTGCTTCTATTTACGCTAGCAGCACCTACACACTGCGTTCAGATGTGCCAACCTCTGCCCTGGCGTTGAACGCCTACAGCGCCTTTGCCTTCGGCCTCTGGTGGCAGGAGGGTAGCTGATACATCGCGGCGTGAATGACTCGGCACGCAAGGCGGTGGTGGTGTAACGGTCAGCATGGTTGCTTCCCAAGCAGTTGATCCGGGTTCGATTCGCGGCCACCGCACGAAAAGTACATTTTTCTTCTAGGGCTATTCCAAGTAACGTAACGCGATCCTCGAAACAGAACCGTCGTGGTACGAATAGTTTTCCTTCGCCCCACGTCTCACTCCGTGTCGCCATTGCGGTAGTCGCCGGATTTCGATTCACAGCATCGTGTGTCTCCATGTGTCGACTTGTCTCGACTTTGCTCGGCTGACGCGAGAGCTGACGCTTGGAAATGGGCATATATGTAGAGGGCAGGCGGGAGAAACGACTGCGAGAGACCAAAAACCGACAAACATACGACAGAACCTTTCATTTTATTGTGGCCACAGATTCGCGCTTTAGTGCACCGACAGGCAGGAGTGGCGTCAGCGTGCTGGACCGCATCATTATCGCTAAGCAGCGACGACACCTAAGTAAATAGGCAAAATGAAAGAAGCCAAATGTAGGTAGAGCTCCAAGCTGGTCGCCCAACCAAGTACTAAACACGGCCAACCGCTATTAACTCCAATCAACAGACGAGGACCGCTGCACTCAGCGTGGTATGGCCGTTATCGACAACGCCGCGAAACGTGCAGACGTCTTGCTTCTTGTGCACATCACTTGGTATTTACCTGGCAGTGTCTCGCTGGAGGAAGCACTGTCTTTTATGAGAGAAAAATGAAATGGCACTTAGTGCTATCGAATACATGGCCTTTGTGTTCACAGCACGACGCTCTAACGTACTGAGCTGAGGAGCGATGCAATTCGGCCACGTCACCAGTCCAATACCCGGTCCACCGGCTCATCCACCTTCATTACTGCCCTGCCAGACATTTAACCACGTATCTGTTTTCGTTGACTTTTGCTTTCTTGATGCTTGGACCCAAAAAGCACAACACAAAGAAAACGTAAGCGCCGTGAGACTAGCCAAGACTCAGCAAACAAAAGTATGTTCGGCTACCAGGAATCGAATCCGGGCTGCCTGGCTGAAAGCCATGCCTCCTAACAGCTTTCCGTTCCTTCTGACGGCCAGACAATCAGACGTGCAGGGCAAGCGCCATAATCACTGCCGTCACTGATAATATCTCTTCAACCTGTTTGCGCGAAATTTACTTCCTTTCCCGCACGAAGGAAACGGGTAGGTTTGGAATATTTAAAATTCATTGTCAGATGTGGGGTTCGAACCCACGCTCCCTTTCGGGAACCAGAGCTTAAATCTGGCGCCTTAGACCGCTCGGCCAATCTGACGTGCGAGCGGAAACACACTGCTGCCATCGTTTCTATAAACATCTCCAGGGCCTGACTGCGAAATTTGCTTGTTTTTTTTGTGTGAAGGAAATACGTTTTTTTAGAGTATTTAAAACGAGTTGTGAGATGTGAGGTAACACCCCACCCTCACTGTCGGCACCCGGAACTTAAATATGGTGCCTGGCACCGTTGTTTTCCGACGCCTTCGGCCTTAAGTGGAACGAGCAGAACTCTAACTATCAATTTTCACATTGGCGTGGAGAAAACAACGAACGACAATAAAAGTCCGTTCCCTAGCAACGGCTATGCTGTGTATTTCGCCCTCAGGGGAAGCTAATGATATGCTCCAGGCGAGGATCAAACTAACCAACTTAACATTGTGATACTTAGGCGCTTTCTACTTCTGGACTGGCACAATTATGCTCAATCGTCTCTGGATCGTCTGTACGTACGTCACATTAGATATTTCTTATATCATGCGGCTGTAAATTAAAGGGCAGTTTTCCAACGGCTGTCAGTTGTGCTTCTATTTACGCTAGCAGCACCTACACACTGCGTTCAGATGTGCCAACCTCTGCCCTGGCGTTGAACGCCTACAGCGCCTTCGCCTTCGGCCTCTGGTGGCAGGAGGGTAGCCGATACATCGCGGCGTGAATGACTCGGCACGCAAGGCGGTGGTGGTGTAACGGTCAGCATGGTTGCTTCCCAAGCAGTTGATCCGGGTTCGATTCCCGGCCACCGCACGAAACGTACATTTTTCTTCTAGGGCTATTCCAAGTAACGTAACGCGATCCTCGAAACAGAACCGTCGTGGTACGAATAGTTTTCCTTCGCCCCACGTCTCACTCCGTGTCGCCATTGCGGTAGTCGCCGGATTTCGATTCACAGCATCGTGTGTCTCCATGTGTCGACTTGTCTCGACTTTGCTCGGCTGACGCGAGAGCTGACGCTTGGAAATGGGCATATATGTAGAGGGCAGGCGGGAGAAACGACTGCGAGAGACCAAAAACCGACAAACATACGACAGAACCTTTCATTTTATTGTGGCCACAGATTCGCGCTTTAGTGCACCGACAGGCAGGAGTGGCGTCAGCGTGCTGGACCGCATCATTATCGCTAAGCAGCGACGACACCTAAGTAAATAGGCAAAATGAAAGAAGCCAAATGTAGGTAGAGCTCCAAGCTGGTCGCCCATCCAAGTACTAAACACGGCCAACCGCTATTAACTCCAATCAACAGACGAGAACCGCTGCACTCAGCGTGGTATGGCCGTTATCGACAACGCCGCGAAACGTGCAGACGTCTTGCTTCTTGTGCACATCACTTGGTATTTACCTGGCAGTGTCTCGCTGGAGGAAGCACTGTCTTTTATGAGAGAAAAATGAAATGGCACTTAGTGCTATCGAATACATGGCCTTTGTGTTCACAGCACGACGCTCTAACGTACTGAGCTGAGGAGCGATGCAATTCGGCCACGTCACCAGTCCAATACCCGGTCCACCGGCTCATCCACCTTCATTACTGCCCTGCCAGACATTTAACCACGTATCTGTTTTCGTTGACTTTTGCTTTCTTGATGCTTGGACCCAAAAAGCACAACACAAAGAAAACGTAAGCGCCGTGAGACTAGCTAAGACTCAGCAAACAAAAGTATGTTCGGCTACCAGGAATCGAATCCGGGCTGCCTGGCTGAAAGCCATGCCTCCTAACAGCTTTCCGTTCCTTCTGACGGCCAGACAATCAGACGTGCAGGGCAAGCGCCATAATCACTGCCGTCACTGATAATATCTCTTCAACCTGTTTGCGCGAAATTTACTTCCTTTCCCGCACGAAGGAAACGGGTAGGTTTGGAATATTTAAAATTCATTGTCAGATGTGGGGTTCGAACCCACGCTCCCTTTCGGGAACCAGAGCTTAAATCTGGCGCCTTAGACCGCTCGGCCAATCTGACGTGCGAGCGGAAACACACTGCTGCCATCGTTTCTATAAACATCTCCAGGGCCTGACTGCGAAATTTGCTTGTTTTTTTTTGTGTGAAGGAAATACGTTTTTTTAGAGTATTTAAAACGAGTTGTGAGATGTGAGGTAACACCCCACCCTCACTGTCGGCACCCGGAACTTAAATATGGTGCCTGGCACCGTTGTTTTCCGACGCCTTCGGCCTTAAGTGGAACGAGCAGAACTCTAACTATCAATTTTCACATTGGCGTGGAGAAAACAACGAACGACAATAAAAGTCCGTTCCCTAGCAACGGCTAAACTGTGTATTTCGCCCTCAGGGGAAGCTAATGATATGCTCCAGGCGAGGATCAAACTAACCAACTTAACATTGTGATACTTAGGCGCTTTCTACTTCTGGACTGGCACAATTATGCTCAATCGTCGCTGGATCGTCTGTACGTACGTCACATTAGATATTTCTTATATCATGCGGCTGTAAATTAAAGGGCAGTTTTCCAACGGCTGTCAGTTGTGCTTCTATTTACGCTAGCAGCACCTACACACTGCGTTCAGATGTGCCAACCTCTGCCCTGGCGTTGAACGCCTACAGCGCCTTCGCCTTCGGCCTCTGGTGGCAGGAGGGTAGCCGATACATCGCGGCGTGAATGACTCGGCACGCAAGGCGGTGCTGGTGTAACGGTCAGCATGGTTGCTTTCCAAGCAGTTGATCCGGGTTCGATTCCCGGCCACCGCACGAAACGTACATTTTTCTTCTAGGGCTATTCCAAGTAACGTAACGCGATCCTCGAAACAGAACCGTCGTGGTACGAATAGTTTTCCTTCGCCCCACGTATCACTCCGTGTCGCCATTGCGGTAGTCGCCGGATTTCGATTCACAGCATCGTGTGTCTCCATGTGTCGACTTGTCTCGACTTTGCTCGGCTGACGCGAGAGCTGACGCTTGGAAATGGGCATATATGTAGAGGGCAGGCGGGAGAAACGACTGCGAGAGACCAAAAACCGACAAACATACGACAGAACCTTTCATTTTATTGTGGCCACAGATTCGCGCTTTAGTGCACCGACAGGCAGGAGTGGCGTCAGCGTGCTGGACCGCATCATTATCGCTAAGCAGCGACGACACCTAAGTAAATAGGCAAAATGAAAGAAGCCAAATGTAGGTAGAGCTCCAAGCTGGTCGCCCAACCAAGTACTAAACACGGCCAACCGCTATTAACTCCAATCAACAGACGAGAACCGCTGCACTCAGCGTGGTATGGCCGTTATCGACAACGCCGCGAAACGTGCAGACGTCTTGCTTCTTGTGCACATCACTTGGTATTTACCTGGCAGTGTCTCGCTGGAGGAAGCACTGTCTTTTATGAGAGAAAAATGAAATGGCACTTAGTGCTATCGAATACATGGTCTTTGTGTTCACAGCACGACGCTCTAACGTACTGAGCTGAGGAGCGATGCAATTCGGCCACGTCACCAGTCCAATACCCGGTCCACCGGCTCATCCACCTTCATTACTGCCCTGCCAGACATTTAACCACGTATCTGTTTTCGTTGACTTTTGCTTTCTTGATGCTTGGACCCAAAAAGCACAACACAAAGAAAACGTAAGCGCCGTGAGACTAGCCAAGACTCAGCAAACAAAAGTATGTTCGGCTACCAGGAATCGAATCCGGGCTGCCTGGCTGAAAGCCATGCCTCCTAACAGCTTTCCGTTCCTTCTGACGGCCAGACAATCAGACGTGCAGGGCAAGCGCCATAATCACTGCCGTCACTGATAATATCTCTTCAACCTGTTTGCGCGAAATTTACTTCCTTTCCCGCACGAAGGAAACGGGTAGGTTTGGAATATTTAAAATTCATTGTCAGATGTGGGGTTCGAACCCACGCTCCCTTTCGGGAACCAGAGCTTAAATCTGGCGCCTTAGACCGCTCGGCCAATCTGACGTGCGAGCGGAAACACACTGCTGCCATCGTTTCTATAAACATCTCCAGGGCCTGACTGCGAAATTTGCTTGTTTTTTTTGTGTGAAGGAAATACGTTTTTTTAGAGTATTTAAAACGAGTTGTGAGATGTGAGGTAACACCCCACCCTCACTGTCGACACCCGGAACTTAAATATGGTGCCTGGCACCGTTGTTTTCCGACGCCTTCGGCCTTAAGTGGAACGAGCAGAACTCTAACTATCAATTTTCACATTGGCGCGGAGAAAACAACGAACGACAATAAAAGTCCGTTCCCTAGCAACGGCTACGCTGTGTATTTCGCCCTCAGGGGAAGCTAATGATATGCTCCAGGCGAGGATCAAACTAACCAACTTAACATTGTGATACTTAGGCGCTTTCTACTTCTGGACTGGCACAATTATGCTCAATCGTCTCTGGATCGTCTGTACGTACGTCACATTAGATATTTCTTATATCATGCGGCTGTAAATTAAAGGGCAGTTTTCCAACGGCTGTCAGTTGTGCTTCTATTTACGCTAGCAGCACCTACACACTGCGTTCAGATGTGCCAACCTCTGCCCTGGCGTTGAACGCCTACAGCGCCTTCGCCTTCGGCCTCTGGTGGCAGGAGGGTAGCCGATACATCGCGGCGTGAATGACTCGGCACGCAAGGCGGTGGTGGTGTAACGGTCAGCATGGTTGCTTCCCAAGCAGTTGATCCGGGTTCGATTCCCGGCCACCGCACGAAACGTACATTTTTCTTCTAGGGCTATTCCAAGTAACGTAACGCGATCCTCGAAACAGAACCGTCGTGGTACGAATAGTTTTCCTTCGCCCCACGTCTCACTCCGTGTCGCCATTGCGGTAGTCGCCGGATTTCGATTCACAGCATCGTGTGTCTCCATGTGTCGACTTGTCTCGACTTTGCTCGGCTGACGCGAGAGCTGACGCTTGGAAATGGGCATATATGTAGAGGGCAGGCGGGAGAAACGACTGCGAGAGACCAAAAACCGACAAACATACGACAGAACCTTTCATTTTATTGTGGCCACAGATTCGCGCTTTAGTGCACCGACAGGCAGGAGTGGCGTCAGCGTGCTGGACCGCATCATTATCGCTAAGCAGCGACGACACCTAAGTAAATAGGCAAAATGAAAGAAGCCAAATGTAGGTAGAGCTCCAAGCTGGTCGCCCATCCAAGTACTAAACACGGCCAACCGCTATTAACTCCAATCAACAGACGAGAACCGCTGCACTCAGCGTGGTATGGCCGTTATCGACAACGCCGCGAAACGTGCAGACGTCTTGCTTCTTGTGCACATCACTTGGTATTTACCTGGCAGTGTCTCGCTGGAGGAAGCACTGTCTTTTATGAGAGAAAAATGAAATGGCACTTAGTGCTATCGAATACATGGCCTTTGTGTTCACAGCACGACGCTCTAACGTACTGAGCTGAGGAGCGATGCAATTCGGCCACGTCACCAGTCCAATACCCGGTCCACCGGCTCATCCACCTTCATTACTGCCCTGCCAGACATTTAACCACGTATCTGTTTTCGTTGACTTTTGCTTTCTTGATGCTTGGACCCAAAAAGCACAACACAAAGAAAACGTAAGCGCCGTGAGACTAGCCAAGACTCAGCAAACAAAAGTATGTTCGGCTACCAGGAATCGAATCCGGGCTGCCTGGCTGAAAGCCATGCCTCCTAACAGCTTTCCGTTCCTTCTGACGGCCAGACAATCAGACGTGCAGGGCAAGCGCCATAATCACTGCCGTCACTGATAATATCTCTTCAACCTGTTTGCGCGAAATTTACTTCCTTCCCCGCACGAAGGAAACGGGTAGGTTTGGAATATTTAAAATTCATTGTCAGATGTGGGGTTCGAACCCACGCTCCCTTTCGGGAACCAGAGCTTAAATCTGGCGCCTTAGACCGCTCGGCCAATCTGACGTGCGAGCGGAAACACACTGCTGCCATCGTTTCTATAAACATCTCCAGGGCCTGACTGCGAAATTTGCTTGTTTTTTTTTGTGTGAAGGAAATACGTTTTTTTAGAGTATTTAAAACGAGTTGTGAGATGTGAGGTAACACCCCACCCTCACTGTCGGCACCCGGAACTTAAATATGGTGCCTGGCACCGTTGTTTTCCGACGCCTTCGGCCTTAAGTGGAACGAGCAGAACTCTAACTATCAATTTTCACATTGGCGTGGAGAAAACAACGAACGACAATAAAAGTCCGTTCCCTAGCAACGGCTATGCTGTGTATTTCGCCCTCAGGGGAAGCTAATGATATGCTCCAGGCGAGGATCAAACTAACCAACTTAACATTGTGATACTTAGGCGCTTTCTACTTCTGGACTGGCACAATTATGCTCAATCGTCTCTGGATCGTCTGTACGTACGTCACATTAGATATTTCTTATATCATGCGGCTGTAAATTAAAGGGCAGTTTTCCAACGGCTGTCAGTTGTGCTTCTATTTACGCTAGCAGCACCTACACACTGCGTTCAGATGTGCCAACCTCTGCCCTGGCGTTGAACGCCTACAGCGCCTTCGCCTTCGGCCTCTGGTGGCAGGAGGGTAGCCGATACATCGCGGCGTGAATGACTCGGCACGCAAGGCGGTGGTGGTGTAACGGTCAGCATGGTTGCTTCCCAAGCAGTTGATCCGGGTTCGATTCCCGGCCACTGCACGAAACGTACATTTTTCTTCTAGGGCTATTCCAAGTAACGTAACGCGATCCTCGAAACAGAACCGTCGTGGTACGAATAGTTTTCCTTCGCCCCACGTCTCACTCCGTGTCGCCATTGCGGTAGTCGCCGGATTTCGATTCACAGCATCGTGTGTCTCCATGTGTCGACTTGTCTCGACTTTGCTCGGCTGACGCGAGAGCTGACGCTTGGAAATGGGCATATATGTAGAGGGCAGGCGGGAGAAACGACTGCGAGAGACCAAAAACCGACAAACATACGACAGAACCTTTCATTTTATTGTGGCCACAGATTCGCGCTTTAGTGCACCGACAGGCAGGAGTGGCGTCAGCGTGCTGGACCGCATCATTATCGCTAAGCAGCGACGACACCTAAGTAAATAGGCAAAATGAAAGAAGCCAAATGTAGGTAGAGCTCCAAGCTGGTCGCCCATCCAAGTACTAAACACGGCCAACCGCTATTAACTCCAATCAACAGACGAGAACCGCTGCACTCAGCGTGGTATGGCCGTTATCGACAACGCCGCGAAACGTGCAGACGTCTTGCTTCTTGTGCACATCACTTGGTATTTACCTGGCAGTGTCTCGCTGGAGGAAGCACTGTCTTTTATGAGAGAAAAATGAAATGGCACTTAGTGCTATCGAATACATGGCCTTTGTGTTCACAGCACGACGCTCTAACGTACTGAGCTGAGGAGCGATGCAATTCGGCCACGTCACCAGTCCAATACCCGGTCCACCGGCTCATCCACCTTCATTACTGCCCTGCCAGACATTTAACCACGTATCTGTTTTCGTTGACTTTTGCTTTCTTGATGCTTGGACCCAAAAAGCACAACACAAAGAAAACGTAAGCGCCGTGAGACTAGCTAAGACTCAGCAAACAAAAGTATGTTCGGCTACCAGGAATCGAATCCGGGCTGCCTGGCTGAAAGCCATGCCTCCTAACAGCTTTCCGTTCCTTCTGACGGCCAGACAATCAGACGTGCAGGGCAAGCGCCATAATCACTGCCGTCACTGATAATATCTCTTCAACCTGTTTGCGCGAAATTTACTTCCTTTCCCGCACGAAGGAAACGGGTAGGTTTGGAATATTTAAAATTCATTGTCAGATGTGGGGTTCGAACCCACGCTCCCTTTCGGGAACCAGAGCTTAAATCTGGCGCCTTAGACCGCTCGGCCAATCTGACGTGCGAGCGGAAACACACTGCTGCCATCGTTTCTATAAACATCTCCAGGGCCTGACTGCGAAATTTGCTTGTTTTTTTTTGTGTGAAGGAAATACGTTTTTTTAGAGTATTTAAAACGAGTTGTGAGATGTGAGGTAACACCCCACCCTCACTGTCGGCACCCGGAACTTAAATATGGTGCCTGGCACCGTTGTTTTCCGACGCCTTCGGCCTTAAGTGGAACGAGCAGAACTCTAACTATCAATTTTCACATTGGCGTGGAGAAAACAACGAACGACAATAAAAGTCCGTTCCCTAGCAACGGCTAAACTGTGTATTTCGCCCTCAGGGGAAGCTAATGATATGCTCCAGGCGAGGATCAAACTAACCAACTTAACATTGTGATACTTAGGCGCTTTCTACTTCTGGACTGGCACAATTATGCTCAATCGTCGCTGGATCGTCTGTACGTACGTCACATTAGATATTTCTTATATCATGCGGCTGTAAATTAAAGGGCAGTTTTCCAACGGCTGTCAGTTGTGCTTCTATTTACGCTAGCAGCACCTACACACTGCGTTCAGATGTGCCAACCTCTGCCCTGGCGTTGAACGCCTACAGCGCCTTCGCCTTCGGCCTCTGGTGGCAGGAGGGTAGCCGATACATCGCGGCGTGAATGACTCGGCACGCAAGGCGGTGCTGGTGTAACGGTCAGCATGGTTGCTTTCCAAGCAGTTGATCCGGGTTCGATTCCCGGCCACTGCACGAAACGTACATTTTTCTTCTAGGGCTATTCCAAGTAACGTAACGCGATCCTCGAAACAGAACCGTCGTGGTACGAATAGTTTTCCTTCGCCCCACGTCTCACTCCGTGTCGCCATTGCGGTAGTCGCCGGATTTCGATTCACAGCATCGTGTGTCTCCATGTGTCGACTTGTCTCGACTTTGCTCGGCTGACGCGAGAGCTGACGCTTGGAAATGGGCATATATGTAGAGGGCAGGCGGGAGAAACGACTGCGAGAGACCAAAAACCGACAAACATACGACAGAACCTTTCATTTTATTGTGGCCACAGATTCGCGCTTTAGTGCACCGACAGGCAGGAGTGGCGTCAGCGTGCTGGACCGCATCATTATCGCTAAGCAGCGACGACACCTAAGTAAATAGGCAAAATGAAAGAAGCCAAATGTAGGTAGAGCTCCAAGCTGGTCGCCCAACCAAGTACTAAACACGGCCAACCGCTATTAACTCCAATCAACAGACGAGAACCGCTGCACTCAGCGTGGTATGGCCGTTATCGACAACGCCGCGAAACGTGCAGACGTCTTGCTTCTTGTGCACATCACTTGGTATTTACCTGGCAGTGTCTCGCTGGAGGAAGCACTGTCTTTTATGAGAGAAAAATGAAATGGCACTTAGTGCTATCGAATACATGGCCTTTGTGTTCACAGCACGACGCTCTAACGTACTGAGCTGAGGAGCGATGCAATTCGGCCACGTCACCAGTCCAATACCCGGTCCACCGGCTCATCCACCTTCATTACTGCCCTGCCAGACATTTAACCACGTATCTGTTTTCGTTGACTTTTGCTTTCTTGATGCTTGGACCCAAAAAGCACAACACAAAGAAAACGTAAGCGCCGTGAGACTAGCTAAGACTCAGCAAACAAAAGTATGTTCGGCTACCAGGAATCGAATCCGGGCTGCCTGGCTGAAAGCCATGCCTCCTAACAGCTTTCCGTTCCTTCTGACGGCCAGACAATCAGACGTGCAGGGCAAGCGCCATAATCACTGCCGTCACTGATAATATCTCTTCAACCTGTTTGCGCGAAATTTACTTCCTTTCCCGCACGAAGGAAACGGGTAGGTTTGGAATATTTAAAATTCATTGTCAGATGTGGGGTTCGAACCCACGCTCCCTTTCGGGAACCAGAGCTTAAATCTGGCGCCTTAGACCGCTCGGCCAATCTGACGTGCGAGCGGAAACACACTGCTGCCATCGTTTCTATAAACATCTCCAGGGCCTGACTGCGAAATTTGCTTGTTTTTTTTTGTGTGAAGGAAATACGTTTTTTTAGAGTATTTAAAACGAGTTGTGAGATGTGAGGTAACACCCCACCCTCACTGTCGGCACCCGGAACTTAAATATGGTGCCTGGCACCGTTGTTTTCCGACGCCTTCGGCCTTAAGTGGAACGAGCAGAACTCTAACTATCAATTTTCACATTGGCGTGGAGAAAACAACGAACGACAATAAAAGTCCGTTCCCTAGCAACGGCTAAACTGTGTATTTCGCCCTCAGGGGAAGCTAATGATATGCTCCAGGCGAGGATCAAACTAACCAACTTAACATTGTGATACTTAGGCGCTTTCTACTTCTGGACTGGCACAATTATGCTCAATCGTCGCTGGATCGTCTGTACGTACGTCACATTAGATATTTCTTATATCATGCGGCTGTAAATTAAAGGGCAGTTTTCCAACGGCTGTCAGTTGTGCTTCTATTTACGCTAGCAGCACCTACACACTGCGTTCAGATGTGCCAACCTCTGCCCTGGCGTTGAACGCCTACAGCGCCTTCGCCTTCGGCCTCTGGTGGCAGGAGGGTAGCCGATACATCGCGGCGTGAATGACTCGTCACGCAAGGCGGTGCTGGTGTAACGGTCAGCATGGTTGCTTTCCAAGCAGTTGATCCGGGTTCGATTCCCGGCCACCGCACGAAACGTACATTTTTCTTCTAGGGCTATTCCAAGTAACGTAACGCGATCCTCGAAACAGAACCGTCGTGGTACGAATAGTTTTCCTTCGCCCCACGTCTCACTCCGTGTCGCCATTGCGGTAGTCGCCGGATTTCGATTCACAGCATCGTGTGTCTCCATGTGTCGACTTGTCTCGACTTTGCTCGGCTGACGCGAGAGCTGACGCTTGGAAATGGGCATATATGTAGAGGGCAGGCGGGAGAAACGACTGCGAGAGACCAAAAACCGACAAACATACGACAGAACCTTTCATTTTATTGTGGCCACAGATTCGCGCTTTAGTGCACCGACAGGCAGGAGTGGCGTCAGCGTGCTGGACCGCATCATTATCGCTAAGCAGCGACGACACCTAAGTAAATAGGCAAAATGAAAGAAGCCAAATGTAGGTAGAGCTCCAAGCTGGTCGCCCAACCAAGTACTAAACACGGCCAACCGCTATTAACTCCAATCAACAGACGAGAACCGCTGCACTCAGCGTGGTATGGCCGTTATCGACAACGCCGCGAAACGTGCAGACGTCTTGCTTCTTGTGCACATCACTTGGTATTTACCTGGCAGTGTCTCGCTGGAGGAAGCACTGTCTTTTATGAGAGAAAAATGAAATGGCACTTAGTGCTATCGAATACATGGCCTTTGTGTTCACAGCACGACGCTCTAACGTACTGAGCTGAGGAGCGATGCAATTCGGCCACGTCACCAGTCCAATACCCGGTCCACTGGCTCATCCACCTTCATTACTGCCCTGCCAGACATTTAACCACGTATCTGTTTTCGTTGACTTTTGCTTTCTTGATGCTTGGACCCAAAAAGCACAACACAAAGAAAACGTAAGCGCCGTGAGACTAGCCAAGACTCAGCAAACAAAAGTATGTTCGGCTACCAGGAATCGAATCCGGGCTGCCTGGCTGAAAGCCATGCCTCCTAACAGCTTTCCGTTCCTTCTGACGGCCAGACAATCAGACGTGCAGGGCAAGCGCCATAATCACTGCCGTCACTGATAATATCTCTTCAACCTGTTTGCGCGAAATTTACTTCCTTTCCCGCACGAAGGAAACGGGTAGGTTTGGAATATTTAAAATTCATTGTCAGATGTGGGGTTCGAACCCACGCTCCCTTTCGGGAACCAGAGCTTAAATCTGGCGCCTTAGACCGCTCGGCCAATCTGACGTGCGAGCGGAAACACACTGCTGCCATCGTTTCTATAAACATCTCCAGGGCCTGACTGCGAAATTTGCTTGTTTTTTTTGTGTGAAGGAAATACGTTTTTTTAGAGTATTTAAAACGAGTTGTGAGATGTGAGGTAACACCCCACCCTCACTGTCGACACCCGGAACTTAAATATGGTGCCTGGCACCGTTGTTTTCCGACGCCTTCGGCCTTAAGTGGAACGAGCAGAACTCTAACTATCAATTTTCACATTGGCGCGGAGAAAACAACGAACGACAATAAAAGTCCGTTCCCTAGCAACGGCTACGCTGTGTATTTCGCCCTCAGGGGAAGCTAATGATATGCTCCAGGCGAGGATCAAACTAACCAACTTAACATTGTGATACTTAGGCGCTTTCTACTTCTGGACTGGCACAATTATGCTCAATCGTCTCTGGATCGTCTGTACGTACGTCACATTAGATATTTCTTATATCATGCGGCTGTAAATTAAAGGGCAGTTTTCCAACGGCTGTCAGTTGTGCTTCTATTTACGCTAGCAGCACCTACACACTGCGTTCAGATGTGCCAACCTCTGCCCTGGCGTTGAACGCCTACAGCGCCTTCGCCTTCGGCCTCTGGTGGCAGGAGGGTAGCCGATACATCGCGGCGTGAATGACTCGGCACGCAAGGCGGTGGTGGTGTAACGGTCAGCATGGTTGCTTCCCAAGCAGTTGATCCGGGTTCGATTCCCGGCCACCGCACGAAACGTACATTTTTCTTCTAGGGCTATTCCAAGTAACGTAACGCGATCCTCGAAACAGAACCGTCGTGGTACGAATAGTTTTCCTTCGCCCCACGTCTCACTCCGTGTCGCCATTGCGGTAGTCGCCGGATTTCGATTCACAGCATCGTGTGTCTCCATGTGTCGACTTGTCTCGACTTTGCTCGGCTGACGCGAGAGCTGACGCTTGGAAATGGGCATATATGTAGAGGGCAGGCGGGAGAAACGACTGCGAGAGACCAAAAACCGACAAACATACGACAGAACCTTTCATTTTATTGTGGCCACAGATTCGCGCTTTAGTGCACCGACAGGCAGGAGTGGCGTCAGCGTGCTGGACCGCATCATTATCGCTAAGCAGCGACGACACCTAAGTAAATAGGCAAAATGAAAGAAGCCAAATGTAGGTAGAGCTCCAAGCTGGTCGCCCATCCAAGTACTAAACACGGCCAACCGCTATTAACTCCAATCAACAGACGAGAACCGCTGCACTCAGCGTGGTATGGCCGTTATCGACAACGCCGCGAAACGTGCAGACGTCTTGCTTCTTGTGCACATCACTTGGTATTTACCTGGCAGTGTCTCGCTGGAGGAAGCACTGTCTTTTATGAGAGAAAAATGAAATGGCACTTAGTGCTATCGAATACATGGCCTTTGTGTTCACAGCACGACGCTCTAACGTACTGAGCTGAGGAGCGATGCAATTCGGCCACGTCACCAGTCCAATACCCGGTCCACCGGCTCATCCACCTTCATTACTGCCCTGCCAGACATTTAACCACGTATCTGTTTTCGTTGACTTTTGCTTTCTTGATGCTTGGACCCAAAAAGCACAACACAAAGAAAACGTAAGCGCCGTGAGACTAGCCAAGACTCAGCAAACAAAAGTATGTTCGGCTACCAGGAATCGAATCCGGGCTGCCTGGCTGAAAGCCATGCCTCCTAACAGCTTTCCGTTCCTTCTGACGGCCAGACAATCAGACGTGCAGGGCAAGCGCCATAATCACTGCCGTCACTGATAATATCTCTTCAACCTGTTTGCGCGAAATTTACTTCCTTTCCCGCACGAAGGAAACGGGTAGGTTCGGAATATTTAAAATTCATTGTCAGATGTGGGGTTCGAACCCACGCTCCCTTTCGGGAACCAGAGCTTAAATCTGGCGCCTTAGACCGCTCGGCCAATCTGACGTGCGAGCGGAAACACACTGCTGCCATCGTTTCTATAAACATCTCCAGGGCCTGACTGCGAAATTTGCTTGTTTTTTTTTGTGTGAAGGAAATACGTTTTTTTAGAGTATTTAAAACGAGTTGTGAGATGTGAGGTAACACCCCACCCTCACTGTCGGCACCCGGAACTTAAATATGGTGCCTGGCACCGTTGTTTTCCGACGCCTTCGGCCTTAAGTGGAACGAGCAGAACTCTAACTATCAATTTTCACATTGGCGTGGAGAAAACAACGAACGACAATAAAAGTCCGTTCCCTAGCAACGGCTAAACTGTGTATTTCGCCCTCAGGGGAAGCTAATGATATGCTCCAGGCGAGGATCAAACTAACCAACTTAACATTGTGATACTTAGGCGCTTTCTACTTCTGGACTGGCACAATTATGCTCAATCGTCTCTGGATCGTCTGTACGTACGTCACATTAGATATTTCTTATATCATGCGGCTGTAAATTAAAGGGCAGTTTTCCAACGGCTGTCAGTTGTGCATCTATTTACGCTAGCAGCACCTACACACTGCGTTCAGATGTGCCAACCTCTGCCCTGGCGTTGAACGCCTACAGCGCCTTCGCCTTCGGCCTCTGGTGGCAGGAGGGTAGCCGATACATCGCGGCGTGAATGACTCGGCACGCAAGGCGGTGGTGGTGTAACGGTCAGCATGGTTGCTTCCCAAGCAGTTGATCCGGGTTCGATTCCCGGCCACCGCACGAAACGTACATTTTTCTTCTAGGGTTATTCCAAGTAACGTAACGCGATCCTCGAAACAGAACCGTCGTGGTACGAATAGTTTTCCTTCGCCCCACGTCTCACTCCGCGTCGCCATTGCGGTAGTCGCCGGATTTCGATTCACAGCATCGTGTGTCTCCATGTGTCGACTTGTCTCGACTTTGCTCGGCTGACGCGAGAGCTGACGCTTGCAAATGGGCATATATGTAGAGGGCAGGCGGGAGAAACGACTGCGAGAGACCAAAAACCGACAAACATACGACAGAACCTTTCATTTTATTGTGGCCACAGATTCGCGCTTTAGTGCACCGACAGGCAGGAGTGGCGTCAGCGTGCTGGACCGCATCATTATCGCTAAGCAGCGACGACACCTAAGTAAATAGGCAAAATGAAAGAAGCCAAATGTAGGTAGAGCTCCAAGCTGGTCGCCCATCCAAGTACTAAACACGGCCAACCGCTATTAACTCCAATCAACAGACGAGAACCGCTGCACTCAGCGTGGTATGGCCGTTATCGACAACGCCGCGAAACGTGCAGACGTCTTGCTTCTTGTGCACATCACTTGGTATTTACCTGGCAGTGTCTCGCTGGAGGAAGCACTGTCTTTTATGAGAGAAAAATGAAATGGCACTTAGTGCTATCGAATACATGGCCTTTGTGTTCACAGCACGACGCTCTAACGTACTGAGCTGAGGAGCGATGCAATTCGGCTACGTCACCAGTCCAATACCCGGTCCACCGGCTCATCCACCTTCATTACTGCCCTGCCAGACATTTAACCACGTATCTGTTTTCGTTGACTTTTGCTTTCTTGATGCTTGGACCCAAAAAGCACAACACAAAGAAAACGTAAGCGCCGTGAGACTAGCCAAGACTCAGCAAACAAAAGTATGTTCGGCTACCAGGAATCGAATCCGGGCTGCCTGGCTGAAAGCCATGCCTCCTAACAGCTTTCCGTTCCTTCTGACGGCCAGACAATCAGACGTGCAGGGCAAGCGCCATAATCACTGCCGTCACTGATAATATCTCTTCAACCTGTTTGCGCGAAATTTACTTCCTTTCCCGCACGAAGGAAACGGGTAGGTTTGGAATATTTAAAATTCATTGTCAGATGTGGGGTTCCAACCCACGCTCCCTTTCGGGAACCAGAGCTTAAATCTGGCGCCTTAGACCGCTCGGCCAATCTGACGTGCGAGCGGAAACACACTGCTGCCATCGTTTCTATAAACATCTCCAGGGCCTGACTGCGAAATTTGCTTGTTTTTTTTTTGTGTGAAGGAAATACATTTTTTTAGAGTATTTAAAACGAGTTGTGAGATGTGAGGTAACACCCCACCCTCACTGTCGGCACCCGGAACTTAAATGTGGTGCCTGGCACCGTTGTTTTCCGACGCCTTCGGCCTTAAGTGGAACGAGCAGAACTCTAACTATCAATTTTCACATTGGCGTGGAGAAAACAACGAACGACAATAAAAGTCCGTTCCCTAGCAACGGCTACGCTGTGTATTTCGCCCTCAGGGGAAGCTAATGATATGCTCCAGGCGAGGATCAAACTAACCAACTTAACATTGTGATACTTAGGCGCTTTCTACTTCTGGACTGGCACAATTATGCTCAATCGTCTCTGGATCGTCTGTACGTACGTCACATTAGATATTTCTTATATCATGCTGCTGTAAATTAAAGGGCAGTTTTCCAACGGCTGTCAGTTGTGCTTCTATTTACGCTAGCAGCACCTACACACTGCGTTCAGATGTGCCAACCTCTGCCCTGGCGTTGAACGCCTACAGCGCCTTCGCCTTCGGCCTCTGGTGGCAGGAGGGTAGCCGATACATCGCGACGTGAATGACTCGGCACGCAAGGCGGTGGTGGTGTAACGGTCAGCATGGTTGCTTCCCAAGCAGTTGATCCGGGTTCGATTCCCGGCCACCGCACGAAACGTACATTTTTCTTCTAGGGCTATTCCAAGTAACGTAACGCGATCCTCGAAACAGAACCGTCGTGGTACGAATAGTTTTCCTTCGCCCCACGTCTCACTCCGTGTCGCCATTGCGGTAGTCGCCGGATTTCGATTCACAGCATCGTGTGTCTCCATGTGTCGACTTGTCTCGACTTTGCTCGGCTGACGCGAGAGCTGACGCTTGGAAATGGGCATATATGTAGAGGGCAGGCGGGAGAAACGACTGCGAGAGACCAAAAACCGACAAACATACGACAGAACCTTTCATTTTATTGTGGCCACAGATTCGCGCTTTAGTGCACCGACAGGCAGGAGTGGCGTCAGCGTGCTGGACCGCATCATTATCGCTAAGCAGCGACGACACCTAAGTAAATAGGCAAAATGAAAGAAGCCAAATGTAGGTAGAGCTCCAAGCTGGTCGCCCATCCAAGTACTAAACACGGCCAACCGCTATTAACTCCAATCAACAGACGAGAACCGCTGCACTCAGCGTGGTATGGCCGTTATCGACAACGCCGCGAAACGTGCAGACGTCTTGCTTCTTGTGCACATCACTTGGTATTTACCTGGCAGTGTCTCGCTGGAGGAAGCACTGTCTTTTATGAGAGAAAAATGAAATGGCACTTAGTGCTATCGAATACATGGCCTTTGTGTTCACAGCACGACGCTCTAACGTACTGAGCTGAGGAGCGATGCAATTCGGCCACGTCACCAGTCCAATACCCGGTCCACCGGCTCATCCACCTTCATTACTGCCCTGCCAGACATTTAACCACGTATCTGTTTTCGTTGACTTTTGCTTTCTTGATGCTTGGACCCAAAAAGCACAACACAAAGAAAACGTAAGCGCCGTGAGACTAGCCAAGACTCAGCAAACAAAAGTATGTTCGGCTACCAGGAATCGAATCCGGGCTGCCTGGCTGAAAGCCATGCCTCCTAACAGCTTTCCGTTCCTTCTGACGGCCAGACAATCAGACGTGCAGGGCAAGCGCCATAATCACTGCCGTCACTGATAATATCTCTTCAACCTGTTTGCGCGAAATTTACTTCCTTTCCCGCACGAAGGAAACGGGTAGGTTTGGAATATTTAAAATTCATTGTCAGATGTGGGGTTCGAACCCACGCTCCCTTTCGGGAACCAGAGCTTAAATTTGGCGCCTTAGACCGCTCGGCCAATCTGACGTGCGAGCGGAAACACACTGCTGCCATCGTTTCTATAAACATCTCCAGGGCCTCACTGCGAAATTTGCTTGTTTTCTTTTTGTGTGAAGGAAATACATTTTTTTAGAGTATTTAAAACGAGTTGTGAGATGTGAGGTAACACCCCACCCTCACTGTCGGCACCCGGAACTTAAATATGGTGCCTGGCACCGTTGTTTTCCGACGCCTTCGGCCTTAAGTGGAACGAGCAGAACTCTAACTATCAATTTTCACATTGGCGTGGAGAAAACAACGAACGACAATAAAAGTCCGTTCCCTAGCAACGGCTACACTGTGTATTTCGCCCTCAGGGGAAGCTAATGATATGCTCCAGGCGAGGATCAAACTAACCAACTTAACATTGTGATACTTAGGCGCTTTCTACTTCTGGACTGGCACAATTATGCTCAATCGTCTCTGGATCGTCTGTACGTACGTCACATTAGATATTTCTTATATCATGCGGCTGTAAATTAAAGGGCAGTTTTCCAACGGCTGTCAGTTGTGCTTCTATTTACGCTAGCAGCACCTACACACTGCGTTCAGATGTGCCAACCTCTGCCCTGGCGTTGAACGCCTACAGCGCCTTCGCCTTCGGCCTCTGGTGGCAGGAGGGTAGCCGATACATCGCGACGTGAATGACTCGGCACGCAAGGCGGTGGTGGTGTAACGGTCAGCATGGTTGCTTCCCAAGCAGTTGATCCGGGTTCGATTCCCGGCCACCGCACGAAACGTACATTTTTCTTCTAGGGCTATTCCAAGTAACGTAACGCGATCCTCGAAACAGAACCGTCGTGGTACGAATAGTTTTCCTTCGCCCCACGTCTCACTCCGTGTCGCCATTGCGGTAGTCGCCGGATTTCGATTCACAGCATCGTGTGTCTCCATGTGTCGACTTGTCTCGACTTTGCTCGGCTGACGCGAGAGCTGACGCTTGGAAATGGGCATATATGTAGAGGGCAGGCGGGAGAAACGACTGCGAGAGACCAAAAACCGACAAACATACGACAGAACCTTTCATTTTATTGTGGCCACAGATTCGCGCTTTAGTGCACCGACAGGCAGGAGTGGCGTCAGCGTGCTGGACCGCATCATTATCGCTAAGCAGCGACGACACCTAAGTAAATAGGCAAAATGAAAGAAGCCAAATGTAGGTAGAGCTCCAAGCTGGTCGCCCATCCAAGTACTAAACACGGCCAACCGCTATTAACTCCAATCAACAGACGAGAACCGCTGCACTCAGCGTGGTATGGCCGTTATCGACAACGCCGCGAAACGTGCAGACGTCTTGCTTCTTGTGCACATCACTTGGTATTTACCTGGCAGTGTCTCGCTGGAGGAAGCACTGTCTTTTATGAGAGAAAAATGAAATGGCACTTAGTGCTATCGAATACATGGCCTTTGTGTTCACAGCACGACGCTCTAACGTACTGAGCTGAGGAGCGATGCAATTCGGCCACGTCACCAGTCCAATACCCGGTCCACCGGCTCATCCACCTTCATTACTGCCCTGCCAGACATTTAACCACGTATCTGTTTTCGTTGACTTTTGCTTTCTTGATGCTTGGACCCAAAAAGCACAACACAAAGAAAACGTAAGCGCCGTGAGACTAGCCAAGACTCAGCAAACAAAAGTATGTTCGGCTACCAGGAATCGAATCCGGGCTGCCTGGCTGAAAGCCATGCCTCCTAACAGCTTTCCGTTCCTTCTGACGGCCAGACAATCAGACGTGCAGGGCAAGCGCCATAATCACTGCCGTCACTGATAATATCTCTTCAACCTGTTTGCGCGAAATTTACTTCCTTTCCCGCACGAAGGAAACGGGTAGGTTTGGAATATTTAAAATTCATTGTCAGATGTGGGGTTCGAACCCACGCTCCCTTTCGGGAACCAGAGCTTAAATCTGGCGCCTTAGACCGCTCGGCCAATCTGACGTGCGAGCGGAAACACACTGCTGCCATCGTTTCTATAAACATCTCCAGGGCCTGACTGCGAAATTTGCTTGTTTTTTTTGTGTGAAGGAAATACATTTTTTTAGAGTATTTAAAACGAGTTGTGACATGTGAGGTAACACCCCACCCTCACTGTCGGCACCCGGAACTTAAATATGGTGCCTGGCACCGTTGTTTTCCGACGCCTTCGGCCTTAAGTGGAACGAGCAGAACTCTAACTATCAATTTTCACATTGGCGTGGAGAAAACAACGAACGACAATAAAAGTCCGTTCCCTAGCAACGGCTACACTGTGTATTTCGCCCTCAGGGGAAGCTAATGATATGCTCCAGGCGAGGATCAAACTAACCAACTTAACATTGTGATACTTAGGCGCTTTCTACTTCTGGACTGGCACAATTATGCTCAATCGTCTCTGGATCGTCTGTACGTACGTCACATTAGATATTTCTTATATCATGCGGCTGTAAATTAAAGGGCAGTTTTCCAACGGCTGTCAGTTGTGCTTCTATTTACGCTAGCAGCACCTACACACTGCGTTCAGATGTGCCAACCTCTGCCCTGGCGTTGAACGCCTACAGCGCCTTCGCCTTCGGCCTCTGGTGGCAGGAGGGTAGCCGATACATCGCGACGTGAATGACTCGGCACGCAAGGCGGTGGTGGTGTAACGGTCAGCATGGTTGCTTCCCAAGCAGTTGATCCGGGTTCGATTCCCGGCCACCGCACGAAACGTAAATTTTTCTTCTAGGGCTATTCCAAGTAACGTAACGCGATCCTCGAAACAGAACCGTCGTGGTACGAATAGTTTTCCTTCGCCCCACGTCTCACTCCGTGTCGCCATTGCGGTAGTCGCCGGATTTCGATTCACAGCATCGTGTGTCTCCATGTGTCGACTTGTCTCGACTTTGCTCGGCTGACGCGAGAGCTGACGCTTGGAAATGGGCATATATGTAGAGGGCAGGCGGGAGAAACGACTGCGAGAGACCAAAAACCGACAAACATACGACAGAACCTTTCATTTTATTGTGGCCACAGATTCGCGCTTTAGTGCACCGACAGGCAGGAGTGGCGTCAGCGTGCTGGACCGCATCATTATCGCTAAGCAGCGACGACACCTAAGTAAATAGGCAAAATGAAAGAAGCCAAATGTAGGTAGAGCTCCAAGCTGGTCGCCCATCCAAGTACTAAACACGGCCAACCGCTATTAACTCCAATCAACAGACGAGAACCGCTGCACTCAGCGTGGTATGGCCGTTATCGACAACGCCGCGAAACGTGCAGACGTCTTGCTTCTTGTGCACATCACTTGGTATTTACCTGGCAGTGTCTCGCTGGAGGAAGCACTGTCTTTTATGAGAGAAAAATGAAATGGCACTTAGTGCTATCGAATACATGGCCTTTGTGTTCACAGCACGACGCTCTAACGTACTGAGCTGAGGAGCGATGCAATTCGGCCACGTCACCAGTCCAATACCCGGTCCACCGGCTCATCCACCTTCATTACTGCCCTGCCAGACATTTAACCACGTATCTGTTTTCGTTGACTTTTGCTTTCTTGATGCTTGGACCCAAAAAGCACAACACAAAGAAAACGTAAGCGCCGTGAGACTAGCCAAGACTCAGCAAACAAAAGTATGTTCGGCTACCAGGAATCGAATCCGGGCTGCCTGGCTGAAAGCCATGCCTCCTAACAGCTTTCCGTTCCTTCTGACGGCCAGACAATCAGACGTGCAGGGCAAGCGCCATAATCACTGCCGTCACTGATAATATCTCTTCAACCTGTTTGCGCGAAATTTACTTCCTTTCCCGCACGAAGGAAACGGGTAGGTTTGGAATATTTAAAATTCATTGTCAGATGTGGGGTTCGAACCCACGCTCCCTTTCGGGAACCAGAGCTTAAATCTGGCGCCTTAGACCGCTCGGCCAATCTGACGTGCGAGCGGAAACACACTGCTGCCATCGTTTCTATAAACATCTCCAGGGCCTGACTGCGAAATTTGCTTGTTTTTTTTTGTGTGAAGGAAATACATTTTTTTAGAGTATTTAAAACGAGTTGTGAGATGTGAGGTAACACCCCACCCTCACTGTCGGCACCCGGAACTTAAATATGGTGCCTGGCACCGTTGTTTTCCGACGCCTTCGGCCTTAAGTGGAACGAGCAGAACTCTAACTATCAATTTTCACATTGGCGTGGAGAAAACAACGAACGACAATAAAAGTCCGTTCCCTAGCAACGGCTACACTGTGTATTTCGCCCTCAGGGGAAGCTAATGATATGCTCCAGGCGAGGATCAAACTAACCAACTTAACATTGTGATACTTAGGCGCTTTCTACTTCTGGACTGGCACAATTATGCTCAATCGTCTCTGGATCGTCTGTACGTACGTCACATTAGATATTTCTTATATCATGCGGCTGTAAATTAAAGGGCAGTTTTCCAACGGCTGTCAGTTGTGCTTCTATTTACGCTAGCAGCACCTACACACTGCGTTCAGATGTGCCAACCTCTGCCCTGGCGTTGAACGCCTACAGCGCCTTCGCCTTCGGCCTCTGGTGGCAGGAGGGTAGCCGATACATCGCGACGTGAATGACTCGGCACGCAAGGCGGTGGTGGTGTAACGGTCAGCATGGTTGCTTCCCAAGCAGTTGATCCGGGTTCGATTCCCGGCCACCGCACGAAACGTACATTTTTCTTCTAGGGCTATTCCAAGTAACGTAACGCGATCCTCGAAACAGAACCGTCGTGGTACGAATAGTTTTCCTTCGCCCCACGTCTCACTCCGTGTCGCCATTGCGGTAGTCGCCGGATTTCGATTCACAGCATCGTGTGTCTCCATGTGTCGACTTGTCTCGACTTTGCTCGGCTGACGCGAGAGCTGACGCTTGGAAATGGGCATATATGTAGAGGGCAGGCGGGAGAAACGACTGCGAGAGACCAAAAACCGACAAACATACGACAGAACCTTTCATTTTATTGTGGCCACAGATTCGCGCTTTAGTGCACCGACAGGCAGGAGTGGCGTCAGCGTGCTGGACCGCATCATTATCGCTAAGCAGCGACGACACCTAAGTAAATAGGCAAAATGAAAGAAGCCAAATGTAGGTAGAGCTCCAAGCTGGTCGCCCATCCAAGTACTAAACACGGCCAACCGCTATTAACTCCAATCAACAGACGAGAACCGCTGCACTCAGCGTGGTATGGCCGTTATCGACAACGCCGCGAAACGTGCAGACGTCTTGCTTCTTGTGCACATCACTTGGTATTTACCTGGCAGTGTCTCGCTGGAGGAAGCACTGTCTTTTATGAGAGAAAAATGAAATGGCACTTAGTGCTATCGAATACATGGCCTTTGTGTTCACAGCACGACGCTCTAACGTACTGAGCTGAGGAGCGATGCAATTCGGCTACGTCACCAGTCCAATACCCGGTCCACCGGCTCATCCACCTTCATTACTGCCCTGCCAGACATTTAACCACGTATCTGTTTTCGTTGACTTTTGCTTTCTTGATGCTTGGACCCAAAAAGCACAACACAAAGAAAACGTAAGCGCCGTGAGACTAGCCAAGACTCAGCAAACAAAAGTATGTTCGGCTACCAGGAATCGAATCCGGGCTGCCTGGCTGAAAGCCATGCCTCCTAACAGCTTTCCGTTCCTTCTGACGGCCAGACAATCAGACGTGCAGGGCAAGCGCCATAATCACTGCCGTCACTGATAATATCTCTTCAACCTGTTTGCGCGAAATTTACTTCCTTTCCCGCACGAAGGAAACGGGTAGGTTTGGAATATTTAAAATTCATTGTCAGATGTGGGGTTCGAACCCACGCTGCCTTTCGGGAACCAGAGCTTAAATCTGGCGCCTTAGACCGCTCGGCCAATCTGACGTGCGAGCGGAAACACACTGCTGCCACCGTTTCTATAAACATCTCCAGGGCCTGACTGCGAAATTTGCTTGTTTTTTTTGTGTGAAGGAAATACATTTTTTTAGAGTATTTAAAACGAGTTGTGAGATGTGAGGTAACACCCCACCCTCACTGTCGGCACCCGGAACTTAAATATGGTGCCTGGCACCGTTGTTTTCCGACGCCTTCGGCCTTAAGTGGAACGAGCAGAACTCTAACTATCAATTTTCACATTGGCGTGGAGAAAACAACGAACGACAATAAAAGTCCGTTCCCTAGCAACGGCTACACTGTGTATTTCGCCCTCAGGGGAAGCTAATGATATGCTCCAGGTGAGGATCAAACTAACCAACTTAACATTGTGATACTTAGGCGCTTTCTACTTCTGGACTGGCACAATTATGCTCAATCGTCTCTGGATCGTCTGTACGTACGTCACATTAGATATTTCTTATATCATGCGGCTGTAAATTAAAGGGCAGTTTTCCAACGGCTGTCAGTTGTGCTTCTATTTACGCTAGCAGCACCTACACACTGCGTTCAGATGTGCCAACCTCTGCCCTGGCGTTGAACGCCTACACCGCCTTCGCCTTCGGCCTCTGGTGGCAGGAGGGTAGCCGATACATCGCGACGTGAATGACTCGGCACGCAAGGCGGTGGTGGTGTAACGGTCAGCATGGTTGCTTCCCAAGCAGTTGATCCGGGTTAGATTCCCGGCCACCGCACGAAACGTACATTTTTCTTCTAGGGCTATTCCAAGTAACGTAACGCGATCCTCGAAACAGAACCGTCGTGGTACGAATAGTTTTCCTTCGCCCCACGTCTCACTCCGTGTCGCCATTGCGGTAGTCGCCGGATTTCGATTCACAGCATCGTGTGTCTCCATGTGTCGACTTGTCTCGACTTTGCTCGGCTGACGCGAGAGCTGACGCTTGGAAATGGGCATATATGTAGAGGGCAGGCGGGAGAAACGACTGCGAGAGACCAAAAACCGACAAACATACGACAGAACCTTTCATTTTATTGTGGCCACAGATTCGCGCTTTAGTGCACCGACAGGCAGGAGTGGCGTCAGCGTGCTGGACCGCATCATTATCGCTAAGCAGCGACGACACCTAAGTAAATAGGCAAAATGAAAGAAGCCAAATGTAGGTAGAGCTCCAAGCTGGTCGCCCATCCAAGTACTAAACACGGCCAACCGCTATTAACTCCAATCAACAGACGAGAACCGCTGCACTCAGCGTGGTATGGCCGTTATCGACAACGCCGCGAAACGTGCAGACGTCTTGCTTCTTGTGCACATCACTTGGTATTTACCTGGCAGTGTCTCGCTGGAGGAAGCACTGTCTTTTATGAGAGAAAAATGAAATGGCACTTAGTGCTATCGAATACATGGCCTTTGTGTTCACAGCACGACGCTCTAACGTACTGAGCTGAGGAGCGATGCAATTCGGCCACGTCACCAGTCCAATACCCGGTCCACCGGCTCATCCACCTTCATTACTGCCCTGCCAGACATTTAACCACGTATCTGTTTTCGTTGACTTTTGCTTTCTTGATGCTTGGACCCAAAAAGCACAACACAAAGAAAACGTAAGCGCCGTGAGACTAGCCAAGACTCAGCAAACAAAAGTATGTTCGGCTACCAGGAATCGAATCCGGGCTGCCTGGCTGAAAGCCATGCCTCCTAACAGCTTTCCGTTCCTTCTGACGGCCAGACAATCAGACGTGCAGGGCAAGCGCCATAATCACTGCCGTCACTGATAATATCTCTTCAACCTGTTTGCGCGAAATTTACTTCCTTTCCCGCACGAAGGAAACGGGTAGGTTTGGAATATTTAAAATTCATTGTCAGATGTGGGGTTCGAACCCACGCTGCCTTTCGGGAACCAGAGCTTAAATCTGGCGCCTTAGACCGCTCGGCCAATCTGACGTGCGAGCGGAAACACACTGCTGCCATCGTTTCTATAAACATCTCCAGGGCCTGACTGCGAAATTTGCTTGTTTTTTTTTGTGTGAAGGAAATACATTTTTTTAGAGTATTTAAAACGAGTTGTGAGATGTGAGGTAACACCCCACCCTCACTGTCGGCACCCGGAAGTTAAATATGGTGCCTGGCACCGTTGTTTTCCGACGCCTTCGGCCTTAAGTGGAACGAGCAGAACTCTAACTATCAATTTTCACATTGGCGTGGAGAAAACAACGAACGACAATAAAAGTCCGTTCCCTAGCAACGGCTACACTGTGTATTTCGCCCTCAGGGGAAGCTAATGATATGCTCCAGGCGAGGATCAAACTAACCAACTTAACATTGTGATACTTAGGCGCTTTCTACTTCTGGACTGGCACAATTATGCTCAATCGTCTCTGGATCGTCTGTACGTACGTCACATTAGATATTTCTTATATCATGCGGCTGTAAATTAAAGGGCAGTTTTCCAACGGCTGTCAGTTGTGCTTCTATTTACGCTAGCAGCACCTACACACTGCGTTCAGATGTGCCAACCTCTGCCCTGGCGTTGAACGCCTACAGCGCCTTCGCCTTCGGCCTCTGGTGGCAGGAGGGTAGCCGATACATCGCGACGTGAATGACTCGGCACGCAAGGCGGTGGTGGTGTAACGGTCAGCATGGTTGCTTCCCAAGCAGTTGATCCGGGTTAGATTCCCGGCCACCGCACGAAACGTACATTTTTCTTCTAGGGCTATTCCAAGTAACGTAACGCGATCCTCGAAACAGAACCGTCGTGGTACGAATAGTTTTCCTTCGCCCCACGTCTCACTCCGTGTCGCCATTGCGGTAGTCGCCGGATTTCGATTCACAGCATCGTGTGTCTCCATGTGTCGACTTGTCTCGACTTTGCTCGGCTGACGCGAGAGCTGACGCTTGGAAATGGGCATATATGTAGAGGGCAGGCGGGAGAAACGACTGCGAGAGACCAAAAACCGACAAACATACGACAGAACCTTTCATTTTATTGTGGCCACAGATTCGCGCTTTAGTGCACCGACAGGCAGGAGTGGCGTCAGCGTGCTGGACCGCATCATTATCGCTAAGCAGCGACGACACCTAAGTAAATAGGCAAAATGAAAGAAGCCAAATGTAGGTAGAGCTCCAAGCTGGTCGCCCATCCAAGTACTAAACACGGCCAACCGCTATTAACTCCAATCAACAGACGAGAACCGCTGCACTCAGCGTGGTATGGCCGTTATCGACAACGCCGCGAAACGTGCAGACGTCTTGCTTCTTGTGCACATCACTTGGTATTTACCTGGCAGTGTCTCGCTGGAGGAAGCACTGTCTTTTATGAGAGAAAAATGAAATGGCACTTAGTGCTATCGAATACATGGCCTTTGTGTTCACAGCACGACGCTCTAACGTACTGAGCTGAGGAGCGATGCAATTCGGCCACGTCACCAGTCCAATACCCGGTCCACCGGCTCATCCACCTTCATTACTGCCCTGCCAGACATTTAACCACGTATCTGTTTTCGTTGACTTTTGCTTTCTTGATGCTTGGACCCAAAAAGCACAACACAAAGAAAACGTAAGCGCCGTGAGACTAGCCAAGACTCAGCAAACAAAAGTATGTTCGGCTACCAGGAATCGAATCCGGGCTGCCTGGCTGAAAGCCATGCCTCCTAACAGCTTTCCGTTCCTTCTGACGGCCAGACAATCAGACGTGCAGGGCAAGCGCCATAATCACTGCCGTCACTGATAATATCTCTTCAACCTGTTTGCGCGAAATTTACTTCCTTTCCCGCACGAAGGAAACGGGTAGGTTTGGAATATTTAAAATTCATTGTCAGATGTGGGGTTCGAACCCACGCTGCCTTTCGGGAACCAGAGCTTAAATCTGGCGCCTTAGACCGCTCGGCCAATCTGACGTGCGAGCGGAAACACACTGCTGCCATCGTTTCTATAAACATCTCCAGGGCCTCACTGTGAAATTTGCTTGTTTTTTTTTGTGTGAAGGAAATACATTTTTTTAGAGTATTTAAAACGAGTTGTGAGATGTGAGGTAACACCCCACCCTCACTGTCGGCACCCGGAACTTAAATATGGTGCCTGGCACCGTTGTTTTCCGACGCCTTCGGCCTTAAGTGGAACGAGCAGAACTCTAACTATCAATTTTCACATTGGCGTGGAGAAAACAACGAACGACAATAAAAGTCCGTTCCCTAGCAACGGCTACACTGTGTATTTCGCCCTCAGGGGAAGCTAATGATATGCTCCAGGCGAGGATCAAACTAACCAACTTAACATTGTGATACTTAGGCGCTTTCTACTTCTGGACTGGCACAATTATGCTCAATCGTCTCTGGATCGTCTGTACGTACGTCACATTAGATATTTCTTATATCATGCGGCTGTAAATTAAAGGGCAGTTTTCCAACGGCTGTCAGTTGTGCTTCTATTTACGCTAGCAGCACCTACACACTGCGTTCAGATGTGCCAACCTCTGCCCTGGCGTTGAACGCCTACAGCGCCTTCGCCTTCGGCCTCTGGTGGCAGGAGGGTAGCCGATACATCGCGGCGTGAATGACTCGGCACGCAAGGCGGTGGTGGTGTAACGGTCAGCATGGTTGCTTCCCAAGCAGTTGATCCGGGTTCGATTCCCGGCCACCGCACGAAACGTACATTTTTCTTCTAGGGCTCTTCCAAGTAACGTAACGCGATCCTCGAAACAGAACCGTCGTGGTACGACTAGTTTTCCTTCGCCCCACGTCTCACTCCGTGTCGCCATTGCGGTAGTCGCCGGATTTCGATTCACAGCATCGTGTGTCTCCATGTGTCGACTTGTCTCGACTTTGCTCGGCTGACGCGAGAGCTGACGCTTGGAAATGGGCATATATGTAGAGGGCAGGCGGGAGAAACGACTGCGAGAGACCAAAAACCGACAAACATACGACAGAACCTTTCATTTTATTGTGGCCACAGATTCGCGCTTTAGTGCACCGACAGGCAGGAGTGGCGTCAGCGTGCTGGATCGCATCATTATCGCTAAGCAGCGACGACACCTAAGTAAATAGGCAAAATGAAAGAAGCCAAATGTAGGTAGAGCTCCAAGCTGGTCGCCCATCCAAGTACTAAACACGGCCAACCGCTATTAACTCCAATCAACAGACGAGAACCGCTGCACTCAGCGTGGTATGGCCGTTATCGACAACGCCGCGAAACGTGCAGACGTCTTGCTTCTTGTGCACATCACTTGGTATTTACCTGGCAGTGTCTCGCTGGAGGAAGCACTGTCTTTTATGAGAGAAAAATGAAATGGCACTTAGTGCTATCGAATACATGGCCTTTGTGTTCACAGCACGACGCTCTAACGTACTGAGCTGAGGAGCGATGCAATTCGGCCACGTCACCAGTCCAATACCCGGTCCACCGGCTCATCCACCTTCATTACTGCCCTGCCAGACATTTAACCACGTATCTGTTTTCGTTGACTTTTGCTTTCTTGATGCTTGGACCCAAAAAGCACAACACAAAGAAAACGTAAGCGCCGTGAGACTAGCCAAGACTCAGCAAACAAAAGTATGTTCGGCTACCAGGAATCGAATCCGGGCTGCCTGGCTGAAAGCCATGCCTCCTAACAGCTTTCCGTTCCTTCTGACGGCCAGACAATCAGACGTGCAGGGCAAGCGCCATAATCACTGCCGTCACTGATAATATCTCTTCAACCTGTTTGCGCGAAATTTACTTCCTTTCCCGCACGAAGGAAACGGGTAGGTTTGGAATATTTAAAATTCATTGTCAGATGTGGGGTTCGAACCCACGCTGCCTTTCGGGAACCAGAGCTTAAATCTGGCGCCTTAGACCGCTCGGCCAATCTGACGTGCGAGCGGAAACACACTGCTGCCATCGTTTCTATAAACATCTCCAGGGCCTCACTGTGAAATTTGCTTGTTTTTTTTTGTGTGAAGGAAATACATTTTTTTAGAGTATTTAAAACGAGTTGTGAGATGTGAGGTAACACCCCACCCTCACTGTCGGCACCCGGAACTTAAATATGGTGCCTGGCACCGTTGTTTTCCGACGCCTTCGGCCTTAAGTGGAACGAGCAGAACTCTAACTATCAATTTTCACATTGGCGTGGAGAAAACAACGAACGACAATAAAAGTCCGTTCCCTAGCAACGGCTACACTGTGTATTTCGCCCTCAGGGGAAGCTAATGATATGCTCCAGGCGAGGATCAAACTAACCAACTTAACATTGTGATACTTAGGCGCTTTCTACTTCTGGACTGGCACAATTATGCTCAATCGTCTCTGGATCGTCTGTACGTACGTCACATTAGATATTTCTTATATCATGCGGCTGTAAATTAAAGGGCAGTTTTCCAACGGCTGTCAGTTGTGCTTCTATTTACGCTAGCAGCACCTACACACTGCGTTCAGATGTGCCAACCTCTGCCCTGGCGTTGAACGCCTACAGCGCCTTCGCCTTCGGCCTCTGGTGGCAGGAGGGTAGCCGATACATCGCGGCGTGAATGACTCGGCACGCAAGGCGGTGGTGGTGTAACGGTCAGCATGGTTGCTTCCCAAGCAGTTGATCCGGGTTCGATTCCCGGCCACCGCACGAAACGTACATTTTTCTTCTAGGGCTCTTCCAAGTAACGTAACGCGATCCTCGAAACAGAACCGTCGTGGTACGACTAGTTTTCCTTCGCCCCACGTCTCACTCCGTGTCGCCATTGCGGTAGTCGCCGGATTTCGATTCACAGCATCGTGTGTCTCCATGTGTCGACTTGTCTCGACTTTGCTCGGCTGACGCGAGAGCTGACGCTTGGAAATGGGCATATATGTAGAGGGCAGGCGGGAGAAACGACTGCGAGAGACCAAAAACCGACAAACATACGACAGAACCTTTCATTTTATTGTGGCCACAGATTCGCGCTTTAGTGCACCGACAGGCAGGAGTGGCGTCAGCGTGCTGGACCGCATCATTATCGCTAAGCAGCGACGACACCTAAGTAAATAGGCAAAATGAAAGAAGCCAAATGTAGGTAGAGCTCCAAGCTGGTCGCCCATCCAAGTACTAAACACGGCCAACCGCTATTAACTCCAATCAACAGACGAGTACCGCTGCACTCAGCGTGGTATGGCCGTTATCGACAACGCCGCGAAACGTGCAGACGTCTTGCTTCTTGTGCACATCACTTGGTATTTACCTGGCAGTGTCTCGCTGGAGGAAGCACTGTCTTTTATGAGAGAAAAATGAAATGGCACTTAGTGCTATCGAATACATGGCCTTTGTGTTCACAGCACGACGCCCTAACGTACTGAGCTGAGGAGCGATGCAATTCGGCCACGTCACCAGTCCAATACCCGGTCCACCGGCTCATCCACCTTCATTACTGCCCTGCCAGACATTTAACCACGTATCTGTTTTCGTTGACTTTTGCTTTCTTGATGCTTGGACCCAAAAAGCACAACACAAAGAAAACGTAAGCGCTGTGAGACTAGCCAAGACTCAGCAAACAAAAGTATGTTCGGCTACCAGGAATCGAATCAGGGCTGCCTGGCTGAAAGCCATGCCTCCTAACAGCTTTCCGTTCCTTCTGACGGCCAGACAATCAGACGTGCAGGGCAAGCGCCATAATCACTGCCGTCACTGATAATATCTCTTCAACCTGTTTGCGCGAAATTTACTTCCTTTCCCGCACGAAGGAAACGGGTAGGTTTGGAATATTTAAAATTCATTGTCAGATGTGGGGTTCGAACCCACGCTCCCTTTCGGGAACCAGAGCTTAAATCTGGCGCCTTAGACCGCTCGGCCAATCTGACGTGCGAGCGGAAACACACTGCTGCCATCGTTTCTATAAACATCTCCAGGGCCTCACTGCGAAATTTGCTTGTTTTTTTTGTGTGAAGGAAATACATTTTTTTAGAGTATTTAAAACGAGTTGTGAGATGTGAGGTAACACCCCACCCTCACTGTCGGCACCCGGAACTTAAATATGGTGCCTGGCACCGTTGTTTTCCGACGCCTTCGGCCTTAAGTGGAACGAGCAGAACTCTAACTATCAATTTTCACATTGGCGTGGAGAAAACAACGAACGACAATAAAAGTCCGTTCCCTAGCAACGGCTATGCTGTGTATTTCGCCCTCAGGGGAAGCTAATGATATGCTCCAGGCGAGGATCAAACTAACCAACTTAACATTGTGATACTTAGGCGCTTTCTACTTCTGGACTGGCACAATTATGCTCAATCGTCTCTGGATCGTCTGTACGTACGTCACATTAGATATTTCTTATATCATGCGGCTGTAAATTAAAGGGCAGTTTTCCAACGGCTGTCAGTTGTGCTTCTATTTACGCTAGCAGCACCTACACACTGCGTTCAGATGTGCCAACCTCTGCCCTGGCGTTGAACGCCTACAGCGCCTTCGCCTTCGGCCTCTGGTGGCAGGAGGGTAGCCGATACATCGCGGCGTGAATGACTCGGCACGCAAGGCGGTGGTGGTGTAACGGTCAGCATGGTTGCTTCCCAAGCAGTTGATCCGGGTTAGATTCCCGGCCACAGCACGAAACGTACATTTTTCTTCTAGGGCTATTCCAAGTAACGTAACGCGATCCTCGAAACAGAACCGTCGTGGTACGAATAGTTTTCCTTCGCCCCACGTCTCACTCCGTGTCGCCATTGCGGTAGTCGCCGGATTTCGATTCACAGCATCGTGTGTCTCCATGTGTCGACTTGTCTCGACTTTGCTCGGCTGACGCGAGAGCTGACGCTTGGAAATGGGCATATATGTAGAGGGCAGGCGGGAGAAACGACTGCGAGAGACCAAAAACCGACAAACATACGACAGAACCTTTCATTTTATTGTGGCCACAGATTCGCGCTTTAGTGCACCGACAGGCAGGAGTGGCGTCAGCGTGCTGGACCGCATCATTATCGCTAAGCAGCGACGACACCTAAGTAAATAGGCAAAATGAAAGAAGCCAAATGTAGGTAGAGCTCCAAGCTGGTCGCCCATCCAAGTACTAAACACGGCCAACCGCTATTAACTCCAATCAACAGACGAGAACCGCTGCACTCAGCGTGGTATGGCCGTTATCGACAACGCCGCGAAACGTGCAGACGTCTTGCTTCTTGTGCACATCACTTGGTATTTACCTGGCAGTGTCTCGCTGGAGGAAGCACTGTCTTTTATGAGAGAAAAATGAAATGGCACTTAGTGCTATCGAATACATGGCCTTTGTGTTCACAGCACGACGCTCTAACGTACTGAGCTGAGGAGCGATGCAATTCGGCCACGTCACCAGTCCAATACCCGGTCCACCGACTCATCCACCTTCATTACTGCCCTGCCAGACATTTAACCACGTATCTGTTTTCGTTGACTTTTGCTTTCTTGATGCTTGGACCCAAAAAGCACAACACAAAGAAAACGTAAGCGCCGTGAGACTAGCCAAGACTCAGCAAACAAAAGTATGTTCGGCTACCAGGAATCGAATCCGGGCTGCCTGGCTGAAAGCCATGCCTCCTAACAGCTTTCCGTTCCTTCTGACGGCCAGACAATCAGACGTGCAGGGCAAGCGCCATAATCACTGCCGTCACTGATAATATCTCTTCAACCTGTTTGCGCGAAATTTACTTCCTTTCCCGCACGAAGGAAACGGGTAGGTTTGGAATATTTAAAATTCATTGTCAGATGTGGGGTTCGAACCCACGCTCCCTTTCGGGAACCAGAGCTTAAATATGGCGCCTTAGACCGCTCGGCCAATCTGACGTGCGAGCGGAAACACACTGCTGCCATCGTTTCTATAAACATCTCCAGGGCCTGACTGCGAAATTTGCTTGTTTTTTTTTGTGTGAAGGAAATACATTTTTTTAGAGTATTTAAAACGAGTTGTGAGATGTGAGGTAACACCCCACCCTCACTGTCGGCACCCGGAACTTAAATATGGTGCCTGGCACCGTTGTTTTCCGACGCCTTCGGCCTTAAGTGGAACGAGCAGAACTCTAACTATCAATTTTCACATTGGCGTGGAGAAAACAACGAACGACAATAAAAGTCCGTTCCCTAGCAACGGCTACACTGTGTATTTCGCCCTCAGGGGAAGCTAATGATATGCTCCAGGCGAGGATCAAACTAACCAACTTAACATTGTGATACTTAGGCGCTTTCTACTTCTGGACTGGCACAATTATGCTCAATCGTCTCTGGATCGTCTGTACGTACGTCACATTAGATATTTCTTATATCATGCGGCTGTAAATTAAAGGGCAGTTTTCCAACGGCTGTCAGTTGTGCTTCTATTTACGCTAGCAGCACCTACACACTGCGTTCAGATGTGCCAACCTCTGCCCTGGCGTTGAACGCCTACAGCGCCTTCGCCTTCAGCCTCTGGTGGCAGGAGGGTAGCCGATACATCGCGACGTGAATGACTCGGCACGCAAGGCGGTGGTGGTGTAACGGTCAGCATGGTTGCTTCCCAAGCAGTTGATCCGGGTTCGATTCCCGGCCACCGCACGAAACGTACATTTTTCTTCTAGGGCTATTCCAAGTAACGTAACGCGATCCTCGAAACAGAACCGTCGTGGTACGAATAGTTTTCCTTCGCCCCACGTCTCACTCCGTGTCGCCATTGCGGTAGTCGCCGGATTTCGATTCACAGCATCGTGTGTCTCCATGTGTCGACTTGTCTCGACTTTGCTCGGCTGACGCGAGAGCTGACGCTTGGAAATGGGCATATATGTAGAGGGCAGGCGGGAGAAACGACTGCGAGAGACCAAAAACCGACAAACATACGACAGAACCTTTCATTTTATTGTGGCCACAGATTCGCGCTTTAGTGCACCGACAGGCAGGAGTGGCGTCAGCGTGCTGGACCGCATCATTATCGCTAAGCAGCGACGACACCTAAGTAAATAGGCAAAATGAAAGAAGCCAAATGTAGGTAGAGCTCCAAGCTGGTCGCCCATCCAAGTACTAAACACGGCCAACCGCTATTAACTCCAATCAACAGACGAGAACCGCTGCACTCAGCGTGGTATGGCCGTTATCGACAACGCCGCGAAACGTGCAGACGTCTTGCTTCTTGTGCACATCACTTGGTATTTACCTGGCAGTGTCTCGCTGGAGGAAGCACTGTCTTTTATGAGAGAAAAATGAAATGGCACTTAGTGCTATCGAATACATGGCCTTTGTGTTCACAGCACGACGCCCTAACGTACTGAGCTGAGGAGCGATGCAATTCGGCCACGTCACCAGTCCAATACCCGGTCCACCGGCTCATCCACCTTCATTACTGCCCTGCCAGACATTTAACCACGTATCTGTTTTCGTTGACTTTTGCTTTCTTGATGCTTGGACCCAAAAAGCACAACACAAAGAAAACGTAAGCGCTGTGAGACTAGCCAAGACTCAGCAAACAAAAGTATGTTCGGCTACCAGGAATCGAATCAGGGCTGCCTGGCTGAAAGCCATGCCTCCTAACAGCTTTCCGTTCCTTCTGACGGCCAGACAATCAGACGTGCAGGGCAAGCGCCATAATCACTGCCGTCACTGATAATATCTCTTCAACCTGTTTGCGCGAAATTTACTTCCTTTCCCGCACGAAGGAAACGGGTAGGTTTGGAATATTTAAAATTCATTGTCAGATGTGGGGTTCGAACCCACGCTCCCTTTCGGGAACCAGAGCTTAAATCTGGCGCCTTAGACCGCTCGGCCAATCTGACGTGCGAGCGGAAACACACTGCTGCCATCGTTTCTATAAACATCTCCAGGGCCTCACTGCGAAATTTGCTTGTTTTTTTTGTGTGAAGGAAATACATTTTTTTAGAGTATTTAAAACGAGTTGTGAGATGTGAGGTAACACCCCACCCTCACTGTCGGCACCCGGAACTTAAATATGGTGCCTGGCACCGTTGTTTTCCGACGCCTTCGGCCTTAAGTGGAACGAGCAGAACTCTAACTATCAATTTTCACATTGGCGTGGAGAAAACAACGAACGACAATAAAAGTCCGTTCCCTAGCAACGGCTATGCTGTGTATTTCGCCCTCAGGGGAAGCTAATGATATGCTCCAGGCGAGGATCAAACTAACCAACTTAACATTGTGATACTTAGGCGCTTTCTACTTCTGGACTGGCACAATTATGCTCAATCGTCTCTGGATCGTCTGTACGTACGTCACATTAGATATTTCTTATATCATGCGGCTGTAAATTAAAGGGCAGTTTTCCAACGGCTGTCAGTTGTGCTTCTATTTACGCTAGCAGCACCTACACACTGCGTTCAGATGTGCCAACCTCTGCCCTGGCGTTGAACGCCTACAGCGCCTTCGCCTTCGGCCTCTGGTGGCAGGAGGGTAGCCGATACATCGCGGCGTGAATGACTCGGCACGCAAGGCGGTGGTGGTGTAACGGTCAGCATGGTTGCTTCCCAAGCAGTTGATCCGGGTTAGATTCCCGGCCACAGCACGAAACGTACATTTTTCTTCTAGGGCTATTCCAAGTAACGTAACGCGATCCTCGAAACAGAACCGTCGTGGTACGAATAGTTTTCCTTCGCCCCACGTCTCACTCCGTGTCGCCATTGCGGTAGTCGCCGGATTTCGATTCACAGCATCGTGTGTCTCCATGTGTCGACTTGTCTCGACTTTGCTCGGCTGACGCGAGAGCTGACGCTTGGAAATGGGCATATATGTAGAGGGCAGGCGGGAGAAACGACTGCGAGAGACCAAAAACCGACAAACATACGACAGAACCTTTCATTTTATTGTGGCCACAGATTCGCGCTTTAGTGCACCGACAGGCAGGAGTGGCGTCAGCGTGCTGGACCGCATCATTATCGCTAAGCAGCGACGACACCTAAGTAAATAGGCAAAATGAAAGAAGCCAAATGTAGGTAGAGCTCCAAGCTGGTCGCCCATCCAAGTACTAAACACGGCCAACCGCTATTAACTCCAATCAACAGACGAGAACCGCTGCACTCAGCGTGGTATGGCCGTTATCGACAACGCCGCGAAACGTGCAGACGTCTTGCTTCTTGTGCACATCACTTGGTATTTACCTGGCAGTGTCTCGCTGGAGGAAGCACTGTCTTTTATGAGAGAAAAATGAAATGGCACTTAGTGCTATCGAATACATGGCCTTTGTGTTCACAGCACGACGCTCTAACGTACTGAGCTGAGGAGCGATGCAATTCGGCCACGTCACCAGTCCAATACCCGGTCCACCGACTCATCCACCTTCATTACTGCCCTGCCAGACATTTAACCACGTATCTGTTTTCGTTGACTTTTGCTTTCTTGATGCTTGGACCCAAAAAGCACAACACAAAGAAAACGTAAGCGCCGTGAGACTAGCCAAGACTCAGCAAACAAAAGTATGTTCGGCTACCAGGAATCGAATCCGGGCTGCCTGGCTGAAAGCCATGCCTCCTAACAGCTTTCCGTTCCTTCTGACGGCCAGACAATCAGACGTGCAGGGCAAGCGCCATAATCACTGCCGTCACTGATAATATCTCTTCAACCTGTTTGCGCGAAATTTACTTCCTTTCCCGCACGAAGGAAACGGGTAGGTTTGGAATATTTAAAATTCATTGTCAGATGTGGGGTTCGAACCCACGCTCCCTTTCGGGAACCAGAGCTTAAATATGGCGCCTTAGACCGCTCGGCCAATCTGACGTGCGAGCGGAAACACACTGCTGCCATCGTTTCTATAAACATCTCCAGGGCCTGACTGCGAAATTTGCTTGTTTTTTTTTGTGTGAAGGAAATACATTTTTTTAGAGTATTTAAAACGAGTTGTGAGATGTGAGGTAACACCCCACCCTCACTGTCGGCACCCGGAACTTAAATATGGTGCCTGGCACCGTTGTTTTCCGACGCCTTCGGCCTTAAGTGGAACGAGCAGAACTCTAACTATCAATTTTCACATTGGCGTGGAGAAAACAACGAACGACAATAAAAGTCCGTTCCCTAGCAACGGCTACACTGTGTATTTCGCCCTCAGGGGAAGCTAATGATATGCTCCAGGCGAGGATCAAACTAACCAACTTAACATTGTGATACTTAGGCGCTTTCTACTTCTGGACTGGCACAATTATGCTCAATCGTCTCTGGATCGTCTGTACGTACGTCACATTAGATATTTCTTATATCATGCGGCTGTAAATTAAAGGGCAGTTTTCCAACGGCTGTCAGTTGTGCTTCTATTTACGCTAGCAGCACCTACACACTGCGTTCAGATGTGCCAACCTCTGCCCTGGCGTTGAACGCCTACAGCGCCTTCGCCTTCAGCCTCTGGTGGCAGGAGGGTAGCCGATACATCGCGACGTGAATGACTCGGCACGCAAGGCGGTGGTGGTGTAACGGTCAGCATGGTTGCTTCCCAAGCAGTTGATCCGGGTTCGATTCCCGGCCACCGCACGAAACGTACATTTTTCTTCTAGGGCTATTCCAAGTAACGTAACGCGATCCTCGAAACAGAACCGTCGTGGTACGAATAGTTTTCCTTCGCCCCACGTCTCACTCCGTGTCGCCATTGCGGTAGTCGCCGGATTTCGATTCACAGCATCGTGTGTCTCCATGTGTCGACTTGTCTCGACTTTGCTCGGCTGACGCGAGAGCTGACGCTTGGAAATGGGCATATATGTAGAGGGCAGGCGGGAGAAACGACTGCGAGAGACCAAAAACCGACAAACATACGACAGAACCTTTCATTTTATTGTGGCCACAGATTCGCGCTTTAGTGCACCGACAGGCAGGAGTGGCGTCAGCGTGCTGGACCGCATCATTATCGCTAAGCAGCGACGACACCTAAGTAAATAGGCAAAATGAAAGAAGCCAAATGTAGGTAGAGCTCCAAGCTGGTCGCCCATCCAAGTACTAAACACGGCCAACCGCTATTAACTCCAATCAACAGACGAGAACCGCTGCACTCAGCGTGGTATGGCCGTTATCGACAACGCCGCGAAACGTGCAGACGTCTTGCTTCTTGTGCACATCACTTGGTATTTACCTGGCAGTGTCTCGCTGGAGGAAGCACTGTCTTTTATGAGAGAAAAATGAAATGGCACTTAGTGCTATCGAATACATGGCCTTTGTGTTCACAGCACGACGCTCTAACGTACTGAGCTGAGGAGCGATGCAATTCGGCCACGTCACCAGTCCAATACCCGGTCCACCGGCTCATCCACCTTCATTACTGCCCTGCCAGACATTTAACCACGTATCTGTTTTCGTTGACTTTTGCTTTCTTGATGCTTGGACCCAAAAAGCACAACACAAAGAAAACGTAAGCGCCGTGAGACTAGCCAAGACTCAGCAAACAAAAGTATGTTCGGCTACCAGGAATCGAATCCGGGCTGCCTGGCTGAAAGCCATGCCTCCTAACAGCTTTCCGTTCCTTCTGACGGCCAGACAATCAGACGTGCAGGGCAAGCGCCATAATCACTGCCGTCACTGATAATATCTCTTCAACCTGTTTGCGCGAAATTTACTTCCTTTCCCGCACGAAGGAAACGGGTAGGTTTGGAATATTTAAAATTCATTGTCAGATGTGGGGTTCGAACCCACGCTGCCTTTCGGGAACCAGAGCTTAAATCTGGCGCCTTAGACCGCTCGGCCAATCTGACGTGCGAGCGGAAACACACTGCTGCCATCGTTTCTATAAACATCTCCAGGGCCTCACTGCGAAATTTGCTTGTTTTTTTTTGTGTGAAGGAAATACATTTTTTTAGAGTATTTAAAACGAGTTGTGAGATGTGAGGTAACACCCCACCCTCACTGTCGGCACCCGGAACTTAAATATGGTGCCTGGCACCGTTGTTTTCCGACGCCTTCGGCCTTAAGTGGAACGAGCAGAACTCTAACTATCAATTTTCACATTGGCGTGGAGAAAACAACGAACGACAATAAAAGTCCGTTCCCTAGCAACGGCTACACTGTGTATTTCGCCCTCAGGGGAAGCTAATGATATGCTCCAGGCGAGGATCAAACTAACCAACTTAACATTGTGATACTTAGGCGCTTTCTACTTCTGGACTGGCACAATTATGCTCAATCGTCTCTGGATCGTCTGTACGTACGTCACATTAGATATTTCTTATATCATGCGGCTGTAAATTAAAGGGCAGTTTTCCAACGGCTGTCAGTTGTGCTTCTATTTACGCTAGCAGCACCTACACACTGCGTTCAGATGTGCCAACCTCTGCCCTGGCGTTGAACGCCTACAGCGCCTTCGCCTTCGGCCTCTGGTGGCAGGAGGGTAGCCGATACATCGCGACGTGAATGACTCGGCACGCAAGGCGGTGGTGGTGTAACGGTCAGCATGGTTGCTTCCCAAGCAGTTGATCCGGGTTCGATTCCCGGCCACCGCACGAAACGTACATTTTTCTTCTAGGGCTATTCCAAGTAACGTAACGCGATCCTCGAAACAGAACCGTCGTGGTACGAATAGTTTTCCTTCGCCCCACGTCTCACTCCGTGTCGCCATTGCGGTAGTCGCCGGATTTCGATTCACAGCATCGTGTGTCTCCATGTGTCGACTTGTCTCGACTTTGCTCGGCTGACGCGAGAGCTGACGCTTGGAAATGGGCATATATGTAGAGGGCAGGCGGGAGAAACGACTGCGAGAGACCAAAAACCGACAAACATACGACAGAACCTTTCATTTTATTGTGGCCACAGATTCGCGCTTTAGTGCACCGACAGGCAGGAGTGGCGTCAGCGTGCTGGACCGCATCATTATCGCTAAGCAGCGACGACACCTAAGTAAATAGGCAAAATGAAAGAAGCCAAATGTAGGTAGAGCTCCAAGCTGGTCGCCCATCCAAGTACTAAACACGGCCAACCGCTATTAACTCCAATCAACAGACGAGAACCGCTGCACTCAGCGTGGTATGGCCGTTATCGACAACGCCGCGAAACGTGCAGACGTCTTGCTTCTTGTGCACATCACTTGGTATTTACCTGGCAGTGTCTCGCTGGAGGAAGCACTGTCTTTTATGAGAGAAAAATGAAATGGCACTTAGTGCTATCGAATACATGGCCTTTGTGTTCACAGCACGACGCCCTAACGTACTGAGCTGAGGAGCGATGCAATTCGGCCACGTCACCAGTCCAATACCCGGTCCACCGGCTCATCCACCTTCATTACTGCCCTGCCAGACATTTAACCACGTATCTGTTTTCGTTGACTTTTGCTTTCTTGATGCTTGGACCCAAAAAGCACAACACAAAGAAAACGTAAGCGCTGTGAGACTAGCCAAGACTCAGCAAACAAAAGTATGTTCGGCTACCAGGAATCGAATCAGGGCTGCCTGGCTGAAAGCCATGCCTCCTAACAGCTTCCCGTTCCTTCTGACGGCCAGACAATCAGACGTGCAGGGCAAGCGCCATAATCACTGCCGTCACTGATAATATCTCTTCAACCTGTTTGCGCGAAATTTACTTCCTTTCCCGCACGAAGGAAACGGGTAGGTTTGGAATATTTAAAATTCATTGTCAGATGTGGGGTTCGAACCCACGCTGCCTTTCGGGAACCAGAGCTTAAATCTGGCGCCTTAGACCGCTCGGCCAATCTGACGTGCGAGCGGAAACACACTGCTGCCATCGTTTCTATAAACATCTGCAGGGCCTGACTGCGAAATTTGCTTGTTTTTTTTGTGTGAAGGAAATACATTTTTTTTAGAGTATTTAAAACGAGTTGTGAGATGTGAGGTAACACCCCACCCTCACTGTCGGCACCCGGAACTTAAATATGGTGCCTCGCACCGTTGTTTTCCGACGCCTTCGGCCTTAAGTGGAACGAGCAGAACTCTAACTATCAATTTTCACATTGGCGTGGAGAAAACAACGAACGACAATAAAAGTCCGTTCCCTAGCAACGGCTACGCTGTGTATTTCGCCCTCAGGGGAAGCTAATGATATGCTCCAGGCGAGGATCAAACTAACCAACTTAACATTGTGATACTTAGGCGCTTTCTACTTCTGGACTGGCACAATTATGCTCAATCGTCTCTGGATCGTCTGTACGTACGTCACATTAGATATTTCTTATATCATGCGGCTGTAAATTAAAGGGCAGTTTTCCAACGGCTGTCAGTTGTGCTTCTATTTACGCTAGCAGCACCTACACACTGCGTTCAGATGTGCCAACCTCTGCCCTGGCGTTGAACGCCTACAGCGCCTTCGCCTTCGGCCTCTGGTGGCAGGAGGGTAGCCGATACATCGCGGCGTGAATGACTCGGCACGCAAGGCGGTGGTGGTGTAACGGTCAGCATGGTTGCTTCCCAAGCAGTTGATCCGGGTTCGATTCCCGGCCACCGCACGAAACGTACATTTTTCTTCTAGGGCTATTCCAAGTAACGTAACGCGATCCTCGAAACAGAACCGTCGTGGTACGAATAGTTTTCCTTCGCCCCACGTCTCACTCCGTGTCGCCATTGCGGCAGTCGCCGGATTTCGATTCACAGCATCGTGTGTCTCCATGTGTCGACTTGTCTCGACTTTGTTCGGCTGACGCGAGAGCTGACGCTTGGAAATGGTCATATATGTAGAGGGCAGGCGGGAGAAACGACTGCGAGAGACCAAAAACCGACAAACATACGACAGAACCTTTCATTTTATTGTGGCCACAGATTCGCGCTTTAGTGCACCGACAGGCAGGAGTGGCGTCAGCGTGCTGGACCGCATCATTATCGCTAAGCAGCGACGACACCTAAGTAAATAGGCAAAATGAAAGAAGCCAAATGTAGGTAGAGCTCCAAGCTGGTCGCCCATCCAAGTACTAAACACGGCCAACCGCTATTAACTCCAATCAACAGACGAGAACCGCTGCACTCAGCGTGGTATGGCCGTTATCGACAACGCCGCGAAACGTGCAGACGTCTTGCTTCTTGTGCACATCACTTGGTATTTACCTGGCAGTGTCTCGCTGGAGGAAGCACTGTCTTTTATGAGAGAAAAATGAAATGGCACTTAGTGCTATCGAATACATGGCCTTTGTGTTCACAGCACGACGCTCTAACGTACTGAGCTGAGGAGCGATGCAATTCGGCCACGTCACCAGTCCAATACCCGGTCCACCGGCTCATCCACCTTCATTACTGCCCTGCCAGACATTTAACCACGTATCTGTTTTCGTTGACTTTTGCTTTCTTGATGCTTGGACCCAAAAAGCACAACACAAAGAAAACGTAAGCGCCGTGAGACTAGCCAAGACTCAGCAAACAAAAGTATGTTCGGCTACCAGGAATCGAATCCGGGCTGCCTGGCTGAAAGCCATGCCTCCTAACAGCTTTCCGTTCCTTCTGACGGCCAGACAATCAGACGTGCAGGGCAAGCGCCATAATCACTGCCGTCACTGATAATATCTCTTCAACCTGTTTGCGCGAAATTTACTTCCTTTCCCGCACGAAGGAAACGGGTAGGTTTGGAATATTTAAAATTCATTGTCAGATGTGGGGTTCGAACCCACGCTGCCTTTCGGGAACCAGAGCTTAAATCTGGCGCCTTAGACCGCTCGGCCAATCTGACGTGCGAGCGGAAACACACTGCTGCCATCGTTTCTATAAACATCTCCAGGGCCTCACTGCGAAATTTGCTTGTTTTTTTTTGTGTGAAGGAAATACATTTTTTTAGAGTATTTAAAACGAGTTGTGAGATGTGAGGTAACATCCCACCCTCACTGTCGGCACCCGGAACTTAAATATGGTGCCTGGCACCGTTGTTTTCCGACGCCTTCGGCCTTAAGTGGAACGAGCAGAACTCTAACTATCAATTTTCACATTGGCGTGGAGAAAACAACGAACGACAATAAAAGTCCGTTCCCTAGCAACGGCTACACTGTGTATTTCGCCCTCAGGGGAAGCTAATGATATGCTCCAGGCGAGGATCAAACTAACCAACTTAACATTGTGATACTTAGGCGCTTTCTACTTCTGGACTGGCACAATTATGCTCAATCGTCTCTGGATCGTCTGTACGTACGTCACATTAGATATTTCTTATATCATGCGGCTGTAAATTAAAGGGCAGTTTTCCAACGGCTGTCAGTTGTGCTTCTATTTACGCTAGCAGCACCTACACACTGCGTTCAGATGTGCCAACCTCTGCCCTGGCGTTGAACGCCTACAGCGCCTTCGCCTTCGGCCTCTGGTGGCAGGAGGGTAGCCGATACATCGCGGCGTGAATGACTCGGCACGCAAGGCGGTGGTGGTGTAACGGTCAGCATGGTTGCTTCCCAAGCAGTTGATCCGGGTTCGATTCCCGGCCACCGCACGAAAAGTACATTTTTCTTCTAGGGCTATTCCAAGTAACGTAACGCGATCCTCGAAACAGAACCGTCGTGGTACGACTAGTTTTCCTTCGCCCCACGTCTCACTCCGTGTCGCCATTGCGGTAGTCGCCGGATTTCGATTCACAGCATCGTGTGTCTCCATGTGTCGACTTGTCTCGACTTTGCTCGGCTGACGCGAGAGCTGACGCTTGGAAATGGGCATATATGTAGAGGGCAGGCGGGAGAAACGACTGCGAGAGACCAAAAACCGACAAACATACGACAGAACCTTTCATTTTATTGTGGCCACAGATTCGCGCTTTAGTGCACCGACAGGCAGGAGTGGCGTCAGCGTGCTGGACCGCATCATTATCGCTAAGCAGCGACGACACCTAAGTAAATAGGCAAAATGAAAGAAGCCAAATGTAGGTAGAGCTCCAAGCTGGTCGCCCATCCAAGTACTAAACACGGCCAACCGCTATTAACTCCAATCAACAGACGAGAACCGCTGCACTCAGCGTGGTATGGCCGTTATCGACAACGCCGCGAAACGTGCAGACGTCTTGCTTCTTGTGCACATCACTTGGTATTTACCTGGCAGTGTCTCGCTGGAGGAAGCACTGTCTTTTATGAGAGAAAAATGAAATGGCACTTAGTGCTATCGAATACATGGCCTTTGTGTTCACAGCACGACGCTCTAACGTACTGAGCTGAGGAGCGATGCAATTCGGCCACGTCACCAGTCCAATACCCGGTCCACCGGCTCATCCACCTTCATTACTGCCCTGCCAGACATTTAACCACGTATCTGTTTTCGTTGACTTTTGCTTTCTTGATGCTTGGACCCAAAAAGCACAACACAAAGAAAACGTAAGCGCCGTGAGACTAGCCAAGACTCAGCAAACAAAAGTATGTTCGGCTACCAGGAATCGAATCCGGGCTGCCTGGCTGAAAGCCATGCCTCCTAACAGCTTTCCGTTCCTTCTGACGGCCAGACAATCAGACGTGCAGGGCAAGCGCCATAATCACTGCCGTCACTGATAATATCTCTTCAACCTGTTTGCGCGAAATTTACTTCCTTTCCCGCACGAAGGAAACGGGTAGGTTTGGAATATTTAAAATTCATTGTGAGATGTGGGGTTCGAACCCACGCTGCCTTTCGGGAACCAGAGCTTAAATCTGGCGCCTTAGACCGCTCGGCCAATCTGACGTGCGAGCGGAAACACACTGCTGCCATCGTTTCTATAAACATCTCCAGGGCCTCACTGCGAAATTTGCTTGTTTTTTTTTTTGTGTGAAGGAAATACATTTTTTTAGAGTATTTAAAACGAGTTGTGAGATGTGAGGTAACACCCCACCCTCACTGTCGGCACCCGGAACTTAAATATGGTGCCTGGCACCGTTGTTTTCCGACGCCTTCGGCCTTAAGTGGAACGAGCAGAACTCTAACTATCAATTTTCACATTGGCGTGGAGAAAACAACGAACGACAATAAAAGTCCGTTCCCTAGCAACGGCTACACTGTGTATTTCGCCCTCAGGGGAAGCTAATGATATGCTCCAGGCGAGGATCAAACTAACCAACTTAACATTGTGATACTTAGGCGCTTTCTACTTCTGGACTGGCACAATTATGCTCAATCGTCTCTGGATCGTCTGTACGTACGTCACATTAGATATTTCTTATATCATGCGGCTGTAAATTAAAGGGCAGTTTTCCAACGGCTGTCAGTTGTGCTTCTATTTACGCTAGCAGCACCTACACACTGCGTTCAGATGTGCCAACCTCTGCCCTGGCGTTGAACGCCTACAGCGCCTTCGCCTTCGGCCTCTGGTGGCAGGAGGGTAGCCGATACATCGCGACGTGAATGACTCGGCACGCAAGGCGGTCGTGGTGTAACGGTCAGCATGGTTGCTTCCCAAGCAGTTGATCCGGGTTCGATTCCCGGCCACCGCACGAAACGTACATTTTTCTTCTAGGGCTATTCCAAGTAACGTAACGCGATCCTCGAAACAGAACCGTCGTGGTACGACTAGTTTTCCTTCGCCCCACGTCTCACTCCGTGTCGCCATTGCGGTAGTCGCCGGATTTCGATTCACAGCATCGTGTGTCTCCATGTGTCGACTTGTCTCGACTTTGCTCGGCTGACGCGAGAGCTGACGCTTGGAAATGGGCATATATGTAGAGGGCAGGCGGGAGAAACGACTGCGAGAGACCAAAAACCGACAAACATACGACAGAACCTTTCATTTTATTGTGGCCACAGATTCGCGCTTTAGTGCACCGACAGGCAGGAGTGGCGTCAGCGTGCTGGACCGCATCATTATCGCTAAGCAGCGACGACACCTAAGTAAATAGGCAAAATGAAAGAAGCCAAATGTAGGTAGAGCTCCAAGCTGGTCGCCCATCCAAGTACTAAACACGGCCAACCGCTATTAATTCCAATCAACAGACGAGAACCGCTGCACTCAGCGTGGTATGGCCGTTATCGACAACGCCGCGAAACGTGCAGACGTCTTGCTTCTTGTGCACATCACTTGGTATTTACCTGGCAGTGTCTCGCTGGAGGAAGCACTGTCTTTTATGAGAGAAAAATGAAATGGCACTTAGTGCTATCGAATACATGGCCTTTGTGTTCACAGCACGACGCCCTAACGTACTGAGCTGAGGAGCGATGCAATTCGGCCACGTCACCAGTCCAATACCCGGTCCACCGGCTCATCCACCTTCATTACTGCCCTGCCAGACATTTAACCACGTATCTGTTTTCGTTGACTTTTGCTTTCTTGATGCTTGGACCCAAAAAGCACAACACAAAGAAAACGTAAGCGCTGTGAGACTAGCCAAGACTCAGCAAACAAAAGTATGTTCGGCTACCAGGAATCGAATCAGGGCTGCCTGGCTGAAAGCCATGCCTCCTAACAGCTTCCCGTTCCTTCTGACGGCCAGACAATCAGACGTGCAGGGCATGCGCCATAATCACTGCCGTCACTGATAATATCTCTTCAACCTGTTTGCGCGAAATTTACTTCCTTTCCCGCACGAAGGAAACGGGTAGGTTTGGAATATTTAAAATTCATTGTCAGATGTGGGGTTCGAACCCACGCTGCCTTTCGGGAACCAGAGCTTAAATCTGGCGCCTTAGACCGCTCGGCCAATCTGACGTGCGAGCGGAAACACACTGCTGCCATCGTTTCTATAAACATCTGCAGGGCCTGACTGCGAAATTTGCTTGTTTTTTTTGTGTGAAGGAAATACATTTTTTTTAGAGTATTTAAAACGAGTTGTGAGATGTGAGGTAACACCCCACCCTCACTGTCGGCACCCGGAACTTAAATATGGTGCCTCGCACCGTTGTTTTCCGACGCCTTCGGCCTTAAGTGGAACGAGCAGAACTCTAACTATCAATTTTCACATTGGCGTGGAGAAAACAACGAACGACAATAAAAGTCCGTTCCCTAGCAACGGCTACGCTGTGTATTTCGCCCTCAGGGGAAGCTAATGATATGCTCCAGGCGAGGATCAAACTAACCAACTTAACATTGTGATACTTAGGCGCTTTCTACTTCTGGACTGGCACAATTATGCTCAATCGTCTCTGGATCGTCTGTACGTACGTCACATTAGATATTTCTTATATCATGCGGCTGTAAATTAAAGGGCAGTTTTCCAACGGCTGTCAGTTGTGCTTCTATTTACGCTAGCAGCACCTACACACTGCGTTCAGATGTGCCAACCTCTGCCCTGGCGTTGAACGCCTACAGCGCCTTCGCCTTCGGCCTCTGGTGGCAGGAGGGTAGCCGATACATCGCGGCGTGAATGACTCGGCACGCAAGGCGGTGGTGGTGTAACGGTCAGCATGGTTGCTTCCCAAGCAGTTGATCCGGGTTCGATTCCCGGCCACCGCACGAAACGTACATTTTTCTTCTAGGGCTATTCCAAGTAACGTAACGCGATCCTCGAAACAGAACCGTCGTGGTACGAATAGTTTTCCTTCGCCCCACGTCTCACTCCGTGTCGCCATTGCGGCAGTCGCCGGATTTCGATTCACAGCATCGTGTGTCTCCATGTGTCGACTTGTCTCGACTTTGTTCGGCTGACGCGAGAGCTGACGCTTGGAAATGGTCATATATGTAGAGGGCAGGCGGGAGAAACGACTGCGAGAGACCAAAAACCGACAAACATACGACAGAACCTTTCATTTTATTGTGGCCACAGATTCGCGCTTTAGTGCACCGACAGGCAGGAGTGGCGTCAGCGTGCTGGACCGCATCATTATCGCTAAGCAGCGACGACACCTAAGTAAATAGGCAAAATGAAAGAAGCCAAATGTAGGTAGAGCTCCAAGCTGGTCGCCCATCCAAGTACTAAACACGGCCAACCGCTATTAACTCCAATCAACAGACGAGAACCGCTGCACTCAGCGTGGTATGGCCGTTATCGACAACCCCGCGAAACGTGCAGACGTCTTGCTTCTTGTGCACATCACTTGGTATTTACCTGGCAGTGTCTCGCTGGAGGAAGCACTGTCTTTTATGAGAGAAAAATGAAATGGCACTTAGTGCTATCGAATACATGGCCTTTGTGTTCACAGCACGACGCTCTAACGTACTGAGCTGAGGAGCGATGCAATTCGGCCACGTCACCAGTCCAATACCCGGTCCACCGGCTCATCCACCTTCATTACTGCCCTGCCAGACATTTAACCACGTATCTGTTTTCGTTGACTTTTGCTTTCTTGATGCTTGGACCCAAAAAGCACAACACAAAGAAAACGTAAGCGCTGTGAGACTAGCCAAGACTCAGCAAACAAAAGTATGTTCGGCTACCAGGAATCGAATCCGGGCTGCCTGGCTGAAAGCCATGCCTCCTAACAGCTTTCCGTTCCTTCTGACGGCCAGACAATCAGACGTGCAGGGCAAGCGCCATAATCACTGCCGTCACTGATAATATCTCTTCAACCTGTTTGCGCGAAATTTACTTCCTTTCCCGCACGAAGGAAACGGGTAGGTTTGGAATATTTAAAATTCATTGTCAGATGTGGGGTTCGAACCCACGCTGCCTTTCGGGAACCAGAGCTTAAATCTGGCGCCTTAGACCGCTCGGCCAATCTGACGTGCGAGCGGAAACACACTGCTGCCATCGTTTCTATAAACATCTCCAGGGCCTGACTGCGAAATTTGCTTGTTTTTTTTGTGTGAAGGAAATACGTTTTTTTAGAGTATTTAAAACGAGTTGTGAGATGTGAGGTAACACCCCACCCTCACTGTCGGCACCCGGAACTTAAATATGGTGCCTGGCACCGTTGTTTTCCGACGCCTTCGGCCTTAAGTGGAACGAGCAGAACTCTAACTATCAATTTTCACATTGGCGTGGAGAAAACAACGAACGACAATAAAAGTCCGTTCCCTAGCAACGGCTACGCTGTGTATTTCGCCCTCAGGGGAAGCTAATGATATGCTCCAGGCGAGGATCAAACTAACCAACTTAACATTGTGATACTTAGGCGCTTTCTACTTCTGGACTGGCACAATTATGCTCAATCGTCTCTGGATCGTCTGTACGTACGTCACATTAGATATTTCTTATATCATGCTGCTGTAAATTAAAGGGCAGTTTTCCAACGGCTGTCAGTTGTGCTTCTATTTACGCTAGCAGCACCTACACACTGCGTTCAGATGTGCCAACCTCTGCCCTGGCGTTGAACGCCTACAGCGCCTTCGCCTTCGGCCTCTGGTGGCAGGAGGGTAGCCGATACATCGCGGCGTGAATGACTCGGCACGCAAGGCGGTGGTGGTGTAACGGTCAGCATGGTTGCTTCCCAAGCAGTTGATCCGGGTTCGATTCCCGGCCACCGCACGAAACGTACATTTTTCTTCTAGGGCTATTCCAAGTAACGTAACGCGATCCTCGAAACAGAACCGTCGTGGTACGAATAGTTTTCCTTCGCCCCACGTCTCACTCCGTGTCGCCATTGCGGCAGTCGCCGGATTTCGATTCACAGCATCGTGTGTCTCCATGTGTCGACTTGTCTCGACTTTGTTCGGCTGACGCGAGAGCTGACGCTTGGAAATGGGCATATATGTAGAGGGCAGGCGGGAGAAACGACTGCGAGAGACCAAAAACCGACAAACATACGACAGAACCTTTCATTTTATTGTGGCCACAGATTCGCGCTTTAGTGCACCGACAGGCAGGAGTGGCGTCAGCGTGCTGGACCGCATCATTATCGCTAAGCAGCGACGACACCTAAATAAATAGGCAAAATGAAAGAAGCCAAATGTAGGTAGAGCTCCAAGCTGGTCGCCCATCCAAGTACTAAACACGGCCAACCGCTATTAACTCCAATCAACAGACGAGAACCGCTGCACTCAGCGTGGTATGGCCGTTATCGACAACGCCGCGAAACGTGCAGACGTCTTGCTTCTTGTGCACATCACTTGGTATTTACCTGGCAGTGTCTCGCTGGAGGAAGCACTGTCTTTTATGAGAGAAAAATGAAATGGCACTTAGTGCTATCGAATACATGGCCTTTGTGTTCACAGCACGACGCTCTAACGTACTGAGCTGAGGAGCGATGCAATTCGGCCACGTCACCAGTCCAATACCCGGTCCACCGGCTCATCCACCTTCATTACTGCCCTGCCAGACATTTAACCACGTATCTGTTTTCGTTGACTTTTGCTTTCTTGATGCTTGGACCCAAAAAGCACAACACAAAGAAAACGTAAGCGCCGTGAGACTAGCCAAGACTCAGCAAACAAAAGTATGTTCGGCTACCAGGAATCGAATCCGGGCTGCCTGGCTGAAAGCCATGCCTCCTAACAGCTTTACGTTCCTTCTGACGGCCAATCAGACGTGCAGGGCAAGCGCCATAATCACTGCCGTCACTGATAATATCTCTTCAACCTGTTTGCGCGAAATTTACTTCCTTTCCCGCACGAAGGAAACGGGTAGGTTTGGAATATTTAAAATTCATTGTCAGATGTGGGGTTCGAACCCACGCTGCCTTTCGGGAACCAGAGCTTAAATCTGGCGCCTTAGACCGCTCTGCCAATCTGACGGGCGAGCGGAAACACACTGCTGCCATCGTTTCTATAAACATCTCCAGGGCCTGACTGCGAAATTTGCTTGTTTTTTTTTTGTGTGAAGGAAATACGTTTTTTTAGAGTATTTAAAACGAGTTGTGAGATGTGAGGTAACACCCCACCCTCACTGTCGGCACCCGGAACTTAAATATGGTGCCTGGCACCGTTGTTTTCCGACGCCTTCGGCCTTAAGTGGAACGAGCCGAACTCTAACTATCAATTTTCACATTGGCGTGGAGAAAACAACGAACGACAATAAAAGTCCGTTCCCTAGCAACGGCTACGCTGTGTATTTCGCCCTCAGGGGAAGCTAATGATATGCTCCAGGCGAGGATCAAACTAACCAACTTAACATTGTGATACTTAGGCGCTTTCTACTTCTGGACTGGCACAATTATGCTCAATCGTCTCTGGATCGTCTGTACGTACGTCACATTAGATATTTCTTATATCATGCTGCTGTAAATTAAAGGGCAGTTTTCCAACGGCTGTCAGTTGTGCTTCTATTTACGCTAGCAGCACCTACACACTGCGTTCAGATGTGCCAACCTCTGCCCTGGCGTTGAACGCCTACAGCGCCTTCGCCTTCGGCCTCTGGTGGCAGGAGGGTAGCCGATACATCGCGGCGTGAATGACTCGGCACGCAAGGCGGTGGTGGTGTAACGGTCAGCATGGTTGCTTCCCAAGCAGTTGATCCGGGTTCGATTCCCGGCCACCGCACGAAACGTACATTTTTCTTCTAGGGCTATTCCAAGTAACGTAACGCGATCCTCGAAACAGAACCGTCGTGGTACGACTAGTTTTCCTTCGCCCCACGTCTCACTCCGTGTCGCCATTGCGGTAGTCGCCGGATTTCGATTCACAGCATCGTGTGTCTCCATGTGTCGACTTGTCTCGACTTTGCTCGGCTGACGCGAGAGCTGACGCTTGGAAATGGGCATATATGTAGAGGGCAGGCGGGAGAAACGACTGCGAGAGACCAAAAACCGACAAACATACGACAGAACCTTTCATTTTATTGTGGCCACAGATTCGCGCTTTAGTGCACCGACAGGCAGGAGTGGCGTCAGCGTGCTGGACCGCATCATTATCGCTAAGCAGCGACGACACCTAGGTAAATAGGCAAAATGAAAGAAGCCAAATGTAGGTAGAGCTCCAAGCTGGTCGCCCATCCAAGTACTAAACACGGCCAACCGCTATTAACTCCAATCAACAGACGAGAACCGCTGCACTCAGCGTGGTATGGCCGTTATCGACAACGCCGCGAAACGTGCAGACGTCTTGCTTCTTGTGCACATCACTTGGTATTTACCTGGCAGTGTCTCGCTGGAGGAAGCACTGTCTTTTATGAGAGAAAAATGAAATGGCACTTAGTGCTATCGAATACATGGCCTTTGTGTTCACAGCACGACGCTCTAACGTACTGAGCTGAGGAGCGATGCAATTCGGCCACGTCACCAGTCCAATACCCGGTCCACCGGCTCATCCACCTTCATTACTGCCCTGCCAGACATTTAACCACGTATCTGTTTTCGTTGACTTTTGCTTTCTTGATGCTTGGACCCAAAAAGCACAACACAAAGAAAACGTAAGCGCCGTGAGACTAGCCAAGACTCAGCAAACAAAAGTATGTTCGGCTACCAGGAATCGAATCCGGGCTGCCTGGCTGAAAGCCATGCCTCCTAACAGCTTTCCGTTCCTTCTGACGGCCAGACAATCAGACGTGCAGGGCAAGCGCCATAATCACTGCCGTCACTGATAATATCTCTTCAACCTGTTTGCGCGAAATTTACTTCCTTTCCCGCACGAAGGAAACGGGTAGGTTTGGAATATTTAAAATTCATTGTCAGATGTGGGGTTCGAACCCACGCTCCCTTTCGGGAACCAGAGCTTAAATCTGGCGCCTTAGACCGCTCGGCCAATCTGACGTGCGAGCGGAAACACACTGCTGCCATCGTTTCTATAAACATCTCCAGGGCCTCACTGCGAAATTTGCTTGTTTTTTTTTGTGTGAAGGAAATACATTTTTTTAGAGTATTTAAAACGAGTTGTGAGATGTGAGGTAACACCCCACCCTCACTGTCGGCACCCGGAACTTAAATATGGTGCCTGGCACCGTTGTTTTCCGACGCCTTCGGCCTTAAGTGGAACGAGCAGAACTCTAACTATCAATTTTCACATTGGCGTGGAGAAAACAACGAACGACAATAAAAGTCCGTTCCCTAGCAACGGCTACACTGTGTATTTCGCCCTCAGGGGAAGCTAATGATATGCTCCAGGCGAGGATCAAACTAACCAACTTAACATTGTGATACTTAGGCGCTTTCTACTTCTGGACTGGCACAATTATGCTCAATCGTCTCTGGATCGTCTGTACGTACGTCACATTAGATATTTCTTATATCATGCGGCTGTAAATTAAAGGGCAGTTTTCCAACGGCTGTCAGTTGTGCTTCTATTTACGCTAGCAGCACCTACACACTGCGTTCAGATGTGCCAACCTCTGCCCTGGCGTTGAACGCCTACAGCGCCTTCGCCTTCGGCCTCTGGTGGCAGGAGGGTAGCCGATACATCGCGACGTGAATGACTCGGCACGCAAGGCGGTCGTGGTGTAACGGTCAGCATGGTTGCTTCCCAAGCAGTTGATCCGGGTTCGATTCCCGGCCACCGCACGAAACGTACATTTTTCTTCTAGGGCTATTCCAAGTAACGTAACGCGATCCTCGAAACAGAACCGTTGTGGTACGACTAGTTTTCCTTCGCCCCACGTCTCACTCCGTGTCGCCATTGCGGTAGTCGCCGGATTTCGATTCACAGCATCGTGTGTCTCCATGTGTCGACTTGTCTCGACTTTGCTCGGCTGACGCGAGAGCTGACGCTTGGAAATGGGCATATATGTAGAGGGCAGGCGGGAGAAACGACTGCGAGAGACCAAAAACCGACAAACATACGACAGAACCTTTCATTTTATTGTGGCCACAGATTCGCGCTTTAGTGCACCGACAGGCAGGAGTGGCGTCAGCGTGCTGGACCGCATCATTATCGCTAAGCAGCGACGACACCTAAGTAAATAGGCAAAATGAAAGAAGCCAAATGTAGGTAGAGCTCCAAGCTGGTCGCCCATCCAAGTACTAAACACGGCCAACCGCTATTAATTCCAATCAACAGACGAGAACCGCTGCACTCAGCGTGGTATGGCCGTTATCGACAACGCCGCGAAACGTGCAGACGTCTTGCTTCTTGTGCACATCACTTGGTATTTACCTGGCAGTGTCTCGCTGGAGGAAGCACTGTCTTTTATGAGAGAAAAATGAAATGGCACTTAGTGCTATCGAATACATGGCCTTTGTGTTCACAGCACGACGCCCTAACGTACTGAGCTGAGGAGCGATGCAATTCGGCCACGTCACCAGTCCAATACCCGGTCCACCGGCTCATCCACCTTCATTACTGCCCTGCCAGACATTTAACCACGTATCTGTTTTCGTTGACTTTTGCTTTCTTGATGCTTGGACCCAAAAAGCACAACACAAAGAAAACGTAAGCGCTGTGAGACTAGCCAAGACTCAGCAAACAAAAGTATGTTCGGCTACCAGGAATCGAATCAGGGCTGCCTGGCTGAAAGCCATGCCTCCTAACAGCTTCCCGTTCCTTCTGACGGCCAGACAATCAGACGTGCAGGGCATGCGCCATAATCACTGCCGTCACTGATAATATCTCTTCAACCTGTTTGCGCGAAATTTACTTCCTTTCCCGCACGAAGGAAACGGGTAGGTTTGGAATATTTAAAATTCATTGTCAGATGTGGGGTTCGAACCCACGCTGCCTTTCGGGAACCAGAGCTTAAATCTGGCGCCTTAGACCGCTCGGCCAATCTGACGTGCGAGCGGAAACACACTGCTGCCATCGTTTCTATAAACATCTGCAGGGCCTGACTGCGAAATTTGCTTGTTTTTTTTGTGTGAAGGAAATACATTTTTTTTAGAGTATTTAAAACGAGTTGTGAGATGTGAGGTAACACCCCACCCTCACTGTCGGCACCCGGAACTTAAATATGGTGCCTCGCACCGTTGTTTTCCGACGCCTTCGGCCTTAAGTGGAACGAGCAGAACTCTAACTATCAATTTTCACATTGGCGTGGAGAAAACAACGAACGACAATAAAAGTCCGTTCCCTAGCAACGGCTACGCTGTGTATTTCGCCCTCAGGGGAAGCTAATGATATGCTCCAGGCGAGGATCAAACTAACCAACTTAACATTGTGATACTTAGGCGCTTTCTACTTCTGGACTGGCACAATTATGCTCAATCGTCTCTGGATCGTCTGTACGTACGTCACATTAGATATTTCTTATATCATGCGGCTGTAAATTAAAGGGCAGTTTTCCAACGGCTGTCAGTTGTGCTTCTATTTACGCTAGCAGCACCTACACACTGCGTTCAGATGTGCCAACCTCTGCCCTGGCGTTGAACGCCTACAGCGCCTTCGCCTTCGGCCTCTGGTGGCAGGAGGGTAGCCGATACATCGCGGCGTGAATGACTCGGCACGCAAGGCGGTGGTGGTGTAACGGTCAGCATGGTTGCTTCCCAAGCAGTTGATCCGGGTTCGATTCCCGGCCACCGCACGAAACGTACATTTTTCTTCTAGGGCTATTCCAAGTAACGTAACGCGATCCTCGAAACAGAACCGTCGTGGTACGAATAGTTTTCCTTCGCCCCACGTCTCACTCCGTGTCGCCATTGCGGCAGTCGCCGGATTTCGATTCACAGCATCGTGTGTCTCCATGTGTCGACTTGTCTCGACTTTGTTCGGCTGACGCGAGAGCTGACGCTTGGAAATGGTCATATATGTAGAGGGCAGGCGGGAGAAACGACTGCGAGAGACCAAAAACCGACAAACATACGACAGAACCTTTCATTTTATTGTGGCCACAGATTCGCGCTTTAGTGCACCGACAGGCAGGAGTGGCGTCAGCGTGCTGGACCGCATCATTATCGCTAAGCAGCGACGACACCTAAGTAAATAGGCAAAATGAAAGAAGCCAAATGTAGGTAGAGCTCCAAGCTGGTCGCCCATCCAAGTACTAAACACGGCCAACCGCTATTAACTCCAATCAACAGACGAGAACCGCTGCACTCAGCGTGGTATGGCCGTTATCGACAACCCCGCGAAACGTGCAGACGTCTTGCTTCTTGTGCACATCACTTGGTATTTACCTGGCAGTGTCTCGCTGGAGGAAGCACTGTCTTTTATGAGAGAAAAATGAAATGGCACTTAGTGCTATCGAATACATGGCCTTTGTGTTCACAGCACGACGCTCTAACGTACTGAGCTGAGGAGCGATGCAATTCGGCCACGTCACCAGTCCAATACCCGGTCCACCGGCTCATCCACCTTCATTACTGCCCTGCCAGACATTTAACCACGTATCTGTTTTCGTTGACTTTTGCTTTCTTGATGCTTGGACCCAAAAAGCACAACACAAAGAAAACGTAAGCGCTGTGAGACTAGCCAAGACTCAGCAAACAAAAGTATGTTCGGCTACCAGGAATCGAATCCGGGCTGCCTGGCTGAAAGCCATGCCTCCTAACAGCTTTCCGTTCCTTCTGACGGCCAGACAATCAGACGTGCAGGGCAAGCGCCATAATCACTGCCGTCACTGATAATATCTCTTCAACCTGTTTGCGCGAAATTTACTTCCTTTCCCGCACGAAGGAAACGGGTAGGTTTGGAATATTTAAAATTCATTGTCAGATGTGGGGTTCGAACCCACGCTGCCTTTCGGGAACCAGAGCTTAAATCTGGCGCCTTAGACCGCTCGGCCAATCTGACGTGCGAGCGGAAACACACTGCTGCCATCGTTTCTATAAACATCTCCAGGGCCTGACTGCGAAATTTGCTTGTTTTTTTTGTGTGAAGGAAATACGTTTTTTTAGAGTATTTAAAACGAGTTGTGAGATGTGAGGTAACACCCCACCCTCACTGTCGGCACCCGGAACTTAAATATGGTGCCTGGCACCGTTGTTTTCCGACGCCTTCGGCCTTAAGTGGAACGAGCAGAACTCTAACTATCAATTTTCACATTGGCGTGGAGAAAACAACGAACGACAATAAAAGTCCGTTCCCTAGCAACGGCTACGCTGTGTATTTCGCCCTCAGGGGAAGCTAATGATATGCTCCAGGCGAGGATCAAACTAACCAACTTAACATTGTGATACTTAGGCGCTTTCTACTTCTGGACTGGCACAATTATGCTCAATCGTCTCTGGATCGTCTGTACGTACGTCACATTAGATATTTCTTATATCATGCTGCTGTAAATTAAAGGGCAGTTTTCCAACGGCTGTCAGTTGTGCTTCTATTTACGCTAGCAGCACCTACACACTGCGTTCAGATGTGCCAACCTCTGCCCTGGCGTTGAACGCCTACAGCGCCTTCGCCTTCGGCCTCTGGTGGCAGGAGGGTAGCCGATACATCGCGGCGTGAATGACTCGGCACGCAAGGCGGTGGTGGTGTAACGGTCAGCATGGTTGCTTCCCAAGCAGTTGATCCGGGTTCGATTCCCGGCCACCGCACGAAACGTACATTTTTCTTCTAGGGCTATTCCAAGTAACGTAACGCGATCCTCGAAACAGAACCGTCGTGGTACGAATAGTTTTCCTTCGCCCCACGTCTCACTCCGTGTCGCCATTGCGGTAGTCGCCGGATTTCGATTCACAGCATCGTGTGTCTCCATGTGTCGACTTGTCTCGACTTTGCTCGGCTGACGCGAGAGCTGACGCTTGGAAATGGGCATATATGTAGAGGGCAGGCGGGAGAAACGACTGCGAGAGACCAAAAACCGACAAACATACGACAGAACCTTTCATTTTATTGTGGCCACAGATTCGCGCTTTAGTGCACCGACAGGCAGGAGTGGCGTCAGCGTGCTGGACCGCATCATTATCGCTAAGCAGCGACGACACCTAAATAAATAGGCAAAATGAAAGAAGCCAAATGTAGGTAGAGCTCCAAGCTGGTCGCCCATCCAAGTACTAAACACGGCCAACCGCTATTAACTCCAATCAACAGACGAGAACCGCTGCACTCAGCGTGGTATGGCCGTTATCGACAACGCCGCGAAACGTGCAGACGTCTTGCTTCTTGTGCACATCACTTGGTATTTACCTGGCAGTGTCTCGCTGGAGGAAGCACTGTCTTTTATGAGAGAAAAATGAAATGGCACTTAGTGCTATCGAATACATGGCCTTTGTGTTCACAGCACGACGCTCTAACGTACTGAGCTGAGGAGCGATGCAATTCGGCCACGTCACCAGTCCAATACCCGGTCCACCGGCTCATCCACCTTCATTACTGCCCTGCCAGACATTTAACCACGTATCTGTTTTCGTTGACTTTTGCTTTCTTGATGCTTGGACCCAAAAAGCACAACACAAAGAAAACGTAAGCGCCGTGAGACTAGCCAAGACTCAGCAAACAAAAGTATGTTCGGCTACCAGGAATCGAATCCGGGCTGCCTGGCTGAAAGCCATGCCTCCTAACAGCTTTCCGTTCCTTCTGACGGCCAGACAATCAGACGTGCAGGGCAAGCGCCATAATCACTGCCGTCACTGATAATATCTCTTCAACCTGTTTGCGCGAAATTTACTTCCTTTCCCGCACGAAGGAAACGGGTAGGTTTGGAATATTTAAAATTCATTGTCAGATGTGGGGTTCGAACCCACGCTGCCTTTCGGGAACCAGAGCTTAAATCTGGCGCCTTAGACCGCTCGGCCAATCTGACGTGCGAGCGGAAACACACTGCTGCCATCGTTTCTATAAACATCTCCAGGGCCTGACTGCGAAATTTGCTTGTTTTTTTTGTGTGAAGGAAATACGTTTTTTTTAGAGTATTTAAAACGAGTTGTGAGATGTGAGGTAACACCCCACCCTCACTGTCGGCACCCGGAACTTAAATATGGTGCCTGGCACCGTTGTTTTCCGACGCCTTCGGCCTTAAGTGGAACGAGCAGAACTGTAACTATCAATTTTCACATTGGCGCGGAGAAAACAACGAACGACAATAAAAGTCCGTTCCCTAGCAACGGCTACGCTGTGTATTTCGCCCTCAGGGGAAGCTAATGATATGCTCCAGGCGAGGATCAAACTAACCAACTTAACATTGTGATACTTAGGCGCTTTCTACTTCTGGACTGGCACAATTATGCTCAATCGTCTCTGGATCGTCTGTACGTACGTCACATTAGATATTTCTTATATCATGCGGCTGTAAATTAAAGGGCAGTTTTCCAACGGCTGTCAGTTGTGCTTCTATTTACGCTAGCAGCACCTACACACTGCGTTCAGATGTGCCAACCTCTGCCCTGGCGTTGAACGCCTACAGCGCCTTCGCCTTCGGCCTCTGGTGGCAGGAGGGTAGCCGATACATCGCGGCGTGAATGACTCGGCACGCAAGGCGGTGGTGGTGTAACGGTCAGCATGGTTGCTTCCCAAGCAGTTGATCCGGGTTCGATTCCCGGCCACCGTACGAAAAGTACATTTTTCTTCTAGGGCTATTCCAAGTAACGTAACGCGATCCTCGAAACAGAACCGTCGTGGTACGACTAGTTTTCCTTCGCCCCACGTCTCACTCCGTGTCGCCATTGCGGTAGTCGCCGGATTTCGATTCACAGCATCGTGTGTCTCCATGTGTCGACTTGTCTCGACTTTGCTCGGCTGACGCGAGAGCTGACGCTTGGAAATGGGCATATATGTAGAGGGCAGGCGGGAGAAACGACTGCGAGAGACCAAAAACCGACAAACATACGACAGAACCTTTCATTTTATTGTGGCCACAGATTCGCGCTTTAGTGCACCGACAGGCAGGAGTGGCGTCAGCGTGCTGGACCGCATCATTATCGCTAAGCAGCGACGACACCTAAGTAAATAGGCAAAATGAAAGAAGCCAAATGTAGGTAGAGCTCCAAGCTGGTCGCCCATCCAAGTACTAAACACGGCCAACCGCTATTAACTCCAATCAACAGACGAGAACCGCTGCACTCAGCGTGGTATGGCCGTTATCGACAACGCCGCGAAACGTGCAGACGTCTTGCTTCTTGTGCACATCACTTGGTATTTACCTGGCAGTGTCTCGCTGGAGGAAGCACTGTCTTTTATGAGAGAAAAATGAAATGGCACTTAGTGCTATCGAATACATGGCCTTTGTGTTCACAGCACGACGCTCTAACGTACTGAGCTGAGGTAGCGATGCAATTCGGCCACGTCACCAGTCCAATACCCGGTCCACCGGCTCATCCACCTTCATTACTGCCCTGCCAGACATTTAACCACGTATCTGTTTTCGTTGACTTTTGCTTTCTTGATGCTTGGACCCAAAAAGCACAACACAAAGAAAACGTAAGCGCCGTGAGACTAGCCAAGACTCAGCAAACAAAAGTATGTTCGGCTACCAGGAATCGAATCCGGGCTGCCTGGCTGAAAGCCATGCCTCCTAACAGCTTTCCGTTCCTTCTGACGGCCAGACAATCAGACGTGCAGGGCAAGCGCCATAATCACTGCCGTCACTGATAATATCTCTTCAACCTGTTTGCGCGAAATTTACTTCCTTTCCCACACGAAGGAAACGGGTAGGTTTGGAATATTTAAAATTCATTGTCAGATGTGGGGTTCGAACCCACGCTGCCTTTCGGGAACCAGAGCTTAAATCTGGCGCCTTAGACCGCTCGGCCAATCTGACATGCGAGCGGAAACACACTGCTGCCATCGTTTCTATAAACATCTCCAGGGCCTGACTGCGAAATTTGCTTGTTTTTTTTTGTGTGAAGGAAATATGTTTTTTTAGAGTATTTAAAACGAGTTGTGAGATGTGAGGTAACACCCCACCCTCACTGTCGGCACCCGGAACTTCAATATGGTGCCTGGCACCGTTGTTTTCCGACGCCTTCGGCCTTAAGTGGAACGAGCAGAACTCTAACTATCAATTTTCACATTGGCGTGGAGAAAACAACGAACGACAATAAAAGTCCGTTCCCTAGCAACGGCTACGCTGTGTATTTCGCCCTCAGGGGAAGCTAATGATATGCTCCAGGCGAGGATCAAACTAACCAACTTAACATTGTGATACTTAGGCGCTTTCTACTTCTGGACTGGCACAATTATGCTCAATCGTCTCTGGATCGTCTGTACGTACGTCACATTAGATATTTCTTATATCATGCGGCTGTAAATTAAAGGGCAGTTTTCCAACGGCTGTCAGTTGTGCTTCTATTTACGCTGGCAGCACCTACACACTGCGTTCAGATGTGCCAACCTCTGCCCTGGCGTTGAACGCCTACAGCGCCTTCGCCTTCGGCCTCTGGTGGCAGGAGGGTAGCCGATACATCGCGGCGTGAATGACTCGGCACGCAACGCGGTGGTGGTGTAACGGTCAGCATGGTTGCTTCCCAAGCAGTTGATCCGGGTTCGATTCCCGGCCACCGCACGAAACGTACATTTTTCTTCTAGGGCTATTCCAAGTAACGTAACGCGATCCTCGAAACAGAACCGTCGTGGTACGACTAGTTTTCCTTCGCCCCACGTCTCACTCCGTGTCGCCATTGCGGTAGTCGCCGGATTTCGATTCACAGCATCGTGTGTCTCCATGTGTCGACTTGTCTCGACTTTGCTCGGCTGACGCGAGAGCTGACGCTTGGAAATGGGCATATATGTAGAGGGCAGGCGGGAGAAACGACTGCGAGAGACCAAAAACCGACAAACATACGACAGAACCTTTCATTTTATTGTGGCCACAGATTCGCGCTTTAGTGCACCGACAGGCAGGAGTGGCGTCAGCGTGCTGGACCGCATCATTATCGCTAAGCAGCGACGACACCTAGGTAAATAGGCAAAATGAAAGAAGCCAAATGTAGGTAGAGCTCCAAGCTGGTCGCCCATCCAAGTACTAAACACGGCCAACCGCTATTAACTCCAATCAACAGACGAGAACCGCTGCACTCAGCGTGGTATGGCCGTTATCGACAACGCCGCGAAACGTGCAGACGTCTTGCTTCTTGTGCACATCACTTGGTATTTACCTGGCAGTGTCTCACTGGAGGAAGCACTGTCTTTTATGAGAGAAAAATGAAATGGCACTTAGTGCTATCGAATACATGGCCTTTGTGTTCACAGCACGACGCTCTAACGTACTGAGCTGAGGAGCGATGCAATTCGGCCACGTCACCAGTCCAATACCCGGTCCACCGGCTCATCCACCTTCATTACTGCCCTGCCAGACATTTAACCACGTATCTGTTTTCGTTGACTTTTGCTTTCTTGATGCTTGGACCCAAAAAGCACAACACAAAGAAAACGTAAGCGCCGTGAGACTAGCCAAGACTCAGCAAACAAAAGTATGTTCGGCTACCAGGAATCGAATCCGGGCTGCCTGGCTGAAAGCCATGCCTCCTAACAGCTTTCCGTTCCTTCTGACGGCCAGACAATCAGACGTGCAGGGCAAGCGCCATAATCACTGCCGTCACTGATAATATCTCTACAACCTGTTTGCGCGAAATTTACTTCCTTTCCCGCACGAAGGAAACGGGTAGGTTTGGAATATTTAAAATTCATTGTCAGATGTGGGGTTCGAACCCACGCTCCCTTTTGGGAACCAGTGCTTAAATCTGGCGCCTTAGGCCGCTCGGACAATCTGACGTGCGAGTGGAAACACACTGCTGCCATCGTTTCTATAAACATCTCCAGGGCCTGACTGCAAAATTTTCTTGTTTTTTCTTTGTGTGAAGAAAATACGTTTTTTTAGAGTATTTAAAACGAGTTGTGAGATGTGAGGTAACACCCCACCCTCACTGTCGGCACCCGGAACTTAAATATGGTGCCTGGCACCGTTGTTTTCCAACGCCTTCGGCCTTAAGTGGAACGAGCAGAACTGTAACTATCAATTTTCACATTGGCGCGGAGAAAACAACGAACGACAATAAAAGTCCGTTCCCTAGCAACGGCTACGCTGTGTATTTCGCCCTCAGGGGAAGCTAATGATATGCTCCAGGCGAGGATCAAACTAACCAACTTAACATTGTGATACTTAGGCGCTTTCTACTTCTGGACTGGCACAATTATGCTCAATCGTCTCTGGATCGTCTGTACGTACGTCACATTAGATATTTCTTATATCATGCTGCTGTAAATTAAAGGGCAGTTTTCCAACGGCTGTCAGTTGTGCTTCTATTTACGCTAGCAGCACCTACACACTGCGTTCAGATGTGCCAACCTCTGCCCTGGCGTTGAACGCCTACAGCGCCTTCGCCTTCGGCCTCTGGTGGCAGGAGGGTAGCCGCTACATCGCGGCGTGAATAACTCGGTACGCAAGGCGGTGGTGGTGTAACGGTCAGCATGGTTGCTTCCCAAGCAGTTGATCCGGGTTCGATTCCCGGCCACCGCACGAAACGTACATTTTTCTTCTAGGGCTATTCCAAGTAACGTAACGCGATCCTCGAAACAGAACCGTCGTGGTACGAATAGTTTTCCTTCGCCCCACGTCTCACTCCGTGTCGCCATTGCGGTAGTCGCCGGATTTCGATTCACAGCATCGTGTGTCTCCATGTGTCGACTTGTCTCGACTTTGTTCGGCTGACGCGAGAGCTGACGCTTGGAAATGGGCATATATGTAGAGGGCAGGCGGGAGAAACGACTGCGAGAGACCAAAAACCGACAAACATACGACAGAACCTTTCATTTTATTGTGGCCACAGATTCGCGCTTTAGTGCACCGACAGGCAGGAGTGGCGTCAGCGTGCTGGACCGCATCATTATCGCTAAGCAGCGACGACACCTAAGTAAATAGGCAAAATGAAAGAAGCCAAATGTAGGTAGAGCTCCAAGCTGGTCGCCCATCCAAGTACTAAACACGGCCAACCGCTATTAACTCCAATCAACAGACGAGAACCGCTGCACTCAGCGTGGTATGGCCGTTATCGACAACGCCGCGAAACGTGCAGACGTCTTGCTTCTTGTGCACATCACTTGGTATTTACCTGGCAGTGTCTCGCTGGAGGAAGCACTGTCTTTTATGAGAGAAAAATGAAATGGCACTTAGTGCTATCGAATACATGGCCTTTGTGTTCACAGCACGACGCTCTAACGTACTGAGCTGAGGAGCGATGCAATTCGGCCACGTCACCAGTCCAATACCCGGTCCACCGGCTCATCCACCTTCATTACTGCCCTGCCAGACATTTAACCACGTATCTGTTTTCGTTGACTTTTGCTTTCTTGATGCTTGGACCCAAAAAGCACAACACAAAGAAAACGTAAGCGCCGTGAGACTAGCCAAGACTCAGCAAACAAAAGTATGTTCGGCTACCAGGAATCGAATCCGGGCTGCCTGGCTGAAAGCCATGCCTCCTAACAGCTTTCCGTTCCTTCTGACGGCCAGACAATCAGACGTGCAGGGCAAGCGCCATAATCACTGCCGTCACTGATAATATCTCTTCAACCTGTTTGCGCGAAATTTACTTCCTTTCCCGCACGAAGGAAACGGGTAGGTTTGGAATATTTAAAATTCATTGTCAGATGTGGGGTTCAAACCCACGCTCCCTTTCGGGAACCAGAGCTTAAATCTGGCGCCTTAGACCGCTCGGCCAATCTGACGTGCGAGCGGAAACACACTGCTGCCATCGTTTCTATAAACATCTCCAGGGCCTGACTGCGAAATTTGCTTGTTTTTTTTGTGTGAAGGAAATACGTTTTTTTAGAGTATTTAAAACGAGTTGTGAGATGTGAGGTAACACCCCACCCTCACTGTCGGCACCCGGAACTTAAATATGGTGCCTGGCACCGTTGTTTTCCGACGCCTTCGGCCTTAAGTGGAACGAGCAGAACTCTAACTATCAATTTTCACATTGGCGTGGAGAAAACAACGAACGACAATAAAAGTCCGTTCCCTAGCAACGGCTACGCTGTGTATTTCGCCCTCAGGGGAAGCTAATGATATGCTCCAGGCGAGGATCAAACTAACCAACTTAACATTGTGATACTTAGGCGCTTTCTACTTCTGGACTGGCACAATTATGCTCAATCGTCTCTGGATCGTCTGTACGTACGTCACATTAGATATTTCTTATATCATGCGGCTGTAAATTAAAGGGCAGTTTTCCAACGGCTGTCAGTTGTGCTTCTATTTACGCTAGCAGCACCTACACACTGCGTTCAGATGTGCCAACCTCTGCCCTGGCGTTGAACGCCTACAGCGCCTTCGCCTTCGGCCTCTGGTGGCAGGAGGGTAGCCGATACATCGCGGCGTGAATGACTCGGCACGCAAGGCGGTGGTGGTGTAACGGTCAGCATGGTTGCTTCCCAAGCAGTTGATCCGGGTTCGATTCCCGGCCACCGCACGAAACGTACATTTTTCTTCTAGGGCTATTCCAAGTAACGTAACGCGATCCTCGAAACAGAACCGTCGTGGTACGACTAGTTTTCCTTCGCCCCACGTCTCACTCCGTGTCGCCATTGCGGTAGTCGCCGGATTTCGATTCACAGCATCGTGTGTCTCCATGTGTCGACTTGTCTCGACTTTGCTCGGCTGACGCGAGAGCTGACGCTTGGAAATGGGCATATATGTAGAGGGCAGGCGGGAGAAACGACTGCGAGAGACCAAAAACCGACAAACATACGACAGAACCTTTCATTTTATTGTGGCCACAGATTCGCGCTTTAGTGCACCGACAGGCAGGAGTGGCGTCAGCGTGCTGGACCGCATCATTATCGCTAAGCAGCGACGACACCTAAGTAAATAGGCAAAATGAAAGAAGCCAAATGTAGGTAGAGCTCCAAGCTGGTCGCCCATCCAAGTACTAAACACGGCCAACCGCTATTAACTCCAATCAACAGACGAGAACCGCTGCACTCAGCGTGGTATGGCCGTTATCGACAACGCCGCGAAACGTGCAGACGTCTTGCTTCTTGTGCACATCACTTGGTATTTACCTGGCAGTGTCTCGCTGGAGGAAGCACTGTCTTTTATGAGAGAAAAATGAAATGGCACTTAGTGCTATCGAATACATGGCCTTTGTGTTCACAGCACGACGCTCTAACGTACTGAGCTGAGGAGCGATGCAATTCGGCCACGTCACCAGTCCAATACCCGGTCCACCGGCTCATCCACCTTCATTACTGCCCTGCCAGACATTTAACCACGTATCTGTTTTCGTTGACTTTTGCTTTCTTGATGCTTGGACCCAAAAAGCACAACACAAAGAAAACGTAAGCGCCGTGAGACTAGCCAAGACTCAGCAAACAAAAGTATGTTCGGCTACCAGGAATCGAATCCGGGCTGCCTGGTTGAAAGCCATGTCTCCTAACAGCTTTCCGTTCCTTCTGACGGCCAGACAATCAGACGTGCAGGGCAAGCGCCATAATCACTGCCGTCACTGATAATATCTCTTCAACCTGTTTGCGCGAAATTTACTTCCTTTCCCGCACGAAGGAAACGGGTAGGTTTGGAATATTTAAAATTCATTGTCAGATGTGGGGTTCGAACCCACGCTCCCTTTCGGGAACCAGAGCTTAAATCTGGCGCCTTAGACCGCTCGGCCAATCTGACGTGCGAGCGGAAACACACTGCTACACTAGATCGCGTGTTCATCTCCAGGGCCTGACTGCGAAATTTGCTTGTTTTTTTTGTGTGAAGGAAATATGTTTTTTTAGAGTATTTAAAACGAGTTGTGAGATGTGAGGTAACACCCCACCCTCACTGTCGGCACCCGGAACTTAAATATGGTGCCTGGCACCGTTGTTTTCCGACGCCTTCGGCCTTAAGTGGAACGAGCAGAACTCTAACTATCAATTTTCACATTGGCGTGGAGAAAACAACGAACGACAATAAAAGTCCGTTCCCTAGCAACGGCTACGCTGTGTATTTCGCCCTCAGGGGAAGCTAATGATATGCTCCAGGCGAGGATCAAACTAACCAACTTAACATTGTGATACTTAGGCGCTTTCTACTTCTGGACTGGCACAATTATGCTCAATCGTCTCTGGATCGTCTGTACGTACGTCACATTAGATATTTCTTATATCATGCGGCTGTAAATTAAAGGGCAGTTTTCCAACGGCTGTCAGTTGTGCTTCTATTTACGCTAGCAGCACCTACACACTGCGTTCAGATGTGCCAACCTCTGCCCTGGCGTTGAACGCCTACAGCGCCTTCGCCTTCGGCCTCTGGTGGCAGGAGGGTAGCCGATACATCGCGGCGTGAATGACTCGGCACGCAAGGCGGTGGTGGTGTAACGGTCAGCATGGTTGCTTCCCAAGCAGTTGATCCGGGTTCGATTCCCGGCCACCGCACGAAAAGTACATTTTTCTTCTAGGGCTATTCCAAGTAACGTAACGCGATCCTCGAAACAGAACCGTCGTGGTACGACTAGTTTTCCTTCGCCCCACGTCTCACTCCGTGTCGCCATTGCGGTAGTCGCCGGATTTCGATTCACAGCATCGTGTGTCTCCATGTGTCGACTTGTCTCGACTTTGCTCGGCTGACGCGAGAGCTGACGCTTGGAAATGGGCATATATGTAGAGGGCAGGCGGGAGAAACGACTGCGAGAGACCAAAAACCGACAAACATACGACAGAACCTTTCATTTTATTGTGGCCACAGATTCGCGCTTTAGTGCACCGACAGGCAGGAGTGGCGTCAGCGTGCTGGACCGCATCATTATCGCTAAGCAGCGACGACACCTAAGTAAATAGGCAAAATGAAAGAAGCCAAATGTAGGTAGAGCTCCAAGCTGGTCGCCCATCCAAGTACTAAACACGGCCAACCGCTATTAACTCCAATCAACAGACGAGAACCGCTGCACTCAGCGTGGTATGGCCGTTATCGACAACGCCGCGAAACGTGCAGACGTCTTGCTTCTTGTGCACATCACTTGGTATTTACCTGGCAGTGTCTCGCTGGAGGAAGCACTGTCTTTTATGAGAGAAAAATGAAATGGCACTTAGTGCTATCGAATACATGGCCTTTGTGTTCACAGCACGACGCTCTAACGTACTGAGCTGAGGAGCGATGCAATTCGGCCACGTCACCAGTCCAATACCCGGTCCACCGGCTCATCCACCTTCATTACTGCCCTGCCAGACATTTAACCACGTATCTGTTTTCGTTGACTTTTGCTTTCTTGATGCTTGGACCCAAAAAGCACAACACAAAGAAAACGTAAGCGCCGTGAGACTAGCCAAGACTCAGCAAACAAAAGTATGTTCGGCTACCAGGAATCGAATCCGGGCTGCCTGGTTGAAAGCCATGTCTCCTAACAGCTTTCCGTTCCTTCTGACGGCCAGACAATCAGACGTGCAGGGCAAGCGCCATAATCACTGCCGTCACTGATAATATCTCTTCAACCTGTTTGCGCGAAATTTACTTCCTTTCCCGCACGAAGGAAACGGGTAGGTTTGGAATATTTAAAATTCATTGTCAGATGTGGGGTTCGAACCCACGCTCCCTTTCGGGAACCAGAGCTTAAATCTGGCGCCTTAGACCGCTCGGCCAATCTGACGTGCGACCGGAAACACACTACTGCCATCGTTTCTATAAACATCTCCAGGGCCTGACTGCGAAATTTGCTTGTTTTTTTTGTGTGAAGGAAATATGTTTTTTTAGAGTATTTAAAACGAGTTGTGAGATGTGAGGTAACACCCCACCCTCACTGTCGGCACCCGGAACTTAAATATGGTGCCTGGCACCGTTGTTTTCCGACGCCTTCGGCCTTAAGTGGAACGAGCAGAACTCTAACTATCAATTTTCACATTGGCGTGGAGAAAACAACGAACGACAATAAAAGTCCGTTCCCTAGCAACGGCTACGCTGTGTATTTCGCCCTCAGGGGAAGCTAATGATATGCTCCAGGCGAGGATCAAACTAACCAACTTAACATTGTGATACTTAGGCGCTTTCTACTTCTGGACTGGCACAATTATGCTCAATCGTCTCTGGATCGTCTGTACGTACGTCACATTAGATATTTCTTATATCATGCGGCTGTAAATTAAAGGGCAGTTTTCCAACGGCTGTCAGTTGTGCTTCTATTTACGCTAGCAGCACCTACACACTGCGTTCAGATGTGCCAACCTCTGCCCTGGCGTTGAACGCCTACAGCGCCTTCGCCTTCGGCCTCTGGTGGCAGGAGGGTAGCCGATACATCGCGGCGTGAATGACTCGGCACGCAAGGCGGTGGTGGTGTAACGGTCAGCATGGTTGCTTCCCAAGCAGTTGATCCGGGTTCGATTCCCGGCCACCGCACGAAAAGTACATTTTTCTTCTAGGGCTATTCCAAGTAACGTAACGCGATCCTCGAAACAGAACCGTCGTGGTACGACTAGTTTTCCTTCGCCCCACGTCTCACTCCGTGTCGCCATTGCGGTAGTCGCCGGATTTCGATTCACAGCATCGTGTGTCTCCATGTGTCGACTTGTCTCGACTTTGCTCGGCTGACGCGAGAGCTGACGCTTGGAAATGGGCATATATGTAGAGGGCAGGCGGGAGAAACGACTGCGAGAGACCAAAAACCGACAAACATACGACAGAACCTTTCATTTTATTGTGGCCACAGATTCGCGCTTTAGTGCACCGACAGGCAGGAGTGGCGTCAGCGTGCTGGACCGCATTATTATCGCTAAGCAGCGACGACACCTAAGTAAATAGGCAAAATGAAAGAAGCCAAATGTAGGTAGAGCTCCAATCTGGTCGCCCATCCAAGTACTAAACACGGCCAACCGCTATTAACTCCAATCAACAGACGAGAACCGCTGCACTCAGCGTGGTATGGCCGTTATCGACAACGCCGCGAAACGTGCAGACGTCTTGCTTCTTGTGCACATCACTTGGTATTTACCTGGCAGTGTCTCGCTGGAGGAAGCACTGTCTTTTATGAGAGAAAAATGAAATGGCACTTAGTGCTATCGAATACATGGCCTTTGTGTTCACAGCACGACGCTCTAACGTACTGAGCTGAGGAGCGATGCAATTCGGCCACGTCACCAGTCCAATACCCGGTCCACCGGCTCATCCACCTTCATTACTGCCCTGCCAGACATTTAACCACGTATCTGTTTTCGTTGACTTTTGCTTTCTTGATGCTTGGACCCAAAAAGCACAACACAAAGAAAACGTAAGCGCCGTGAGACTAGCCAAGACTCAGCAAACAAAAGTATGTTCGGCTACCAGGAATCGAATCCGGGCTGCTTGGCTGAAAGCCATGCCTCCTAACAGCTTTCCGTTCCTTCTGACGGCCAGACAATCAGACGTGCAGGGCAAGCGCCATAATCACTGCCGTCACTGATAATATCTCTTCAACCTGTTTGCGCGAAATTTACTTCCTTTCCCGCACGAAGGAAACGGGTAGGTTTGGAATATTTAAAATTCATTGTCAGATGTGGGGTTCGAACCCACGCTCCCTTTCGGGAACCAGAGCTTAAATCTGGCGCCTTAGACCGCTCGGCCAATCTGACGTGCGAGCGGAAACACACTGCTGCCATCGTTTCTATAAGCATCTCCAGGGCCTGACTGCGAAATTTGCTTGTTTTTTTTGTGTGAAGGAAATACGTTTTTTTTAGAGTATTTAAAACGAGTTGTGAGATGTGAGGTAACACCCCACCCTCACTGTCGGCACCCGGAACTTAAATATGGTGCCTGGCACCGTTGTTTTCCGACGCCTTCGGCCTTAAGTGGAACGAGCAGAACTCTAACTATCAATTTTCACATTGGCGTGGAGAAAACAACGAACGACAATAAAAGTCCGTTCCCTAGCAACGGCTACGCTGTGTATTTCGCCCTCAGGGGAAGCTAATGATATGCTCCAGGCGAGGATCAAACTAACCAACTTAACATTGTGATACTTAGGCGCTTTCTACTTCTGGACTGGCACAATTATGCTCAATCGTCTCTGGATCGTCTGTACGTACGTCACATTAGATATTTCTTATATCATGCGGCTGTAAATTAAAGGGCAGTTTTCCAACGGCTGTCAGTTGTGCTTCTATTTACGCTAGCAGCACCTACACACTGCGTTCAGATGTGCCAACCTCTGCCCTGGCGTTGAACGCCTACAGCGCCTTCGCCTTCGGCCTCTGGTGGCAGGAGGGTAGCCGATACATCGCGGCGTAAATGACTCGGTAGGCAAGGCGGTGGTGGTGTAACGGTCAGCATGGTTGCTTCCCAAGCAGTTGATCCGGGTTCGATTCCCGGCCACCGCACGAAACGTACATTTTTCTTCTAGGGCTATTCCAAGTAACGTAACGCGATCCTCGAAACAGAACCGTCGTGGTACGACTAGTTTTCCTTCGCCCCACGTCTCACTCCGTGTCGCCATTGCGGTAGTCGCCGGATTTCGATTCACAGCATCGTGTGTCTCCATGTGTCGACTTGTCTCGACTTTGCTCGGCTGACGCGAGAGCTGACGCTTGGAAATGGGCATATATGTAGAGGGCAGGCGGGAGAAACGACTGCGAGAGACCAAAAACCGACAAACATACGACAGAACCTTTCATTTTATTGTGGCCACAGATTCGCGCTTTAGTGCACCGACAGGCAGGAGTGGCGTCAGCGTGCTGGACCGCATCATTATCGCTAAGCAGCGACGACACCTAAGTAAATAGGCAAAATGAAAGAAGCCAAATGTAGGTAGAGCTCCAAGCTGGTCGCCCATCCAAGTACTAAACACGGCCAACCGCTATTAACTCCAATCAACAGACGAGAACCGCTGCACTCAGCGTGGTATGGCCGTTATCGACAACGCCGCGAAACGTGCAGACGTCTTGCTTCTTGTGCACATCACTTGGTATTTACCTGGCAGTGTCTCGCTGGAGGAAGCACTGTCTTTTATGAGAGAAAAATGAAATGGCACTTAGTGCTATCGAATACATGGCCTTTGTGTTCACAGCACGACGCTCTAACGTACTGAGCTGAGGAGCGATGCAATTCGGCCACGTCACCAGTCCAATACCCGGTCCACCGGCTCATCCACCTTCATTACTGCCCTGCCAGACATTTAACCACGTATCTGTTTTCGTTGACTTTTGCTTTCTTGATGCTTGGACCCAAAAAGCACAACACAAAGAAAACGTAAGCGCCGTGAGACTAGCCAAGACTCAGCAAACAAAAGTATGTTCGGCTACCAGGAATCGAATCCGGGCTGCCTGGCTGAAAGCCATGCCTCCTAACAGCTTTCCGTTCCTTCTGACGGCCAGACAATCAGACGTGCAGGGCAAGCGCCATAATCACTGCCGTCACTGATAATATCTCTTCAACCTGTTTGCGCGAAATTTACTTCCTTTCCCGCACGAAGGAAACGGGTAGGTTTGGAATATTTAAAATTCATTGTCAGATGTGGGGTTCGAACCCACGCTCCCTTTCGGGAACCAGAGCTTAAACCTGGCGCCTTAGACCGCTCGGCCAATCTGACGTGCGAGCGGAAACACACTGCTGCCATCGTTTCTATAAACATCTCCAGGGCCTGACTGCGAAATTTGCTTGTTTTTCTTGTGTGAAGGAAATACGTTTTTTTTTAGAGTATTTAAAACGAGTTGTGAGATGTGAGGTAACACCCCACCCTCACTGTCGGCACCCGGAACTTAAATATGGTGCCTGGCACCGTTGTTTTCCGACGCCTTCGGCCTTAAGTGGAACGAGCAGAACTCTAACTATCAATTTTCACATTGGCGCGGAGAAAACAACGAACGACAATAAAAGTCCGTTCCCTAGCAACGGCTACGCTGTGTATTTCGCCCTCAGGGGAAGCTAATGATATGCTCCAGGCGAGGATCAAACTAACCAACTTAACATTGTGATACTTAGGCGCTTTCTACTTCTGGACTGGCACAATTATGCTCAATCGTCTCTGGATCGTCTGTACGTACGTCACATTAGATATTTCTTATATCATGCGGCTGTAAATTAAAGGGCAGTTTTCCAACGGCTGTCAGTTGTGCTTCTATTTACGCTAGCAGCACCTACACACTGCGTTCAGATGTGCCAACCTCTGCCCTGGCGTTGAACGCCTACAGCGCCTTCGCCTTCGGCCTCTGGTGGCAGGAGGGTAGCCGATACATCGCGGCGTGAATGACTCGGCACGCAAGGCGGTGGTGGTGTAACGGTCAGCATGGTTGCTTCCCAAGCAGTTGATCCGGGTTCGATTCCCGGCCACCGCACGAAACGTACATTTTTCTTCTAGGGCTATTCCAAGTAACGTAACGCGATCCTCGAAACAGAACCGTCGTGGTACGAATAGTTTTCCTTCGCCCCACGTCTCACTCCGTGTCGCCATTGCGGTAGTCGCCGGATTTCGATTCACAGCATCGTGTGTCTCCATGTGTCGACTTGTCTCGACTTTGCTCGGCTGACGCGAGAGCTGACGCTTGGAAATGGGCATATATGTAGAGGGCAGGCGGGAGAAACGACTGCGAGAGACCAAAAACCGACAAACATACGACAGAACCTTTCATTTTATTGTGGCCACAGATTCGCGCTTTAGTGCACCGACAGGCAGGAGTGGCGTCAGCGTGCTGGACCGCATCATTATCGCTAAGCAGCGACGACACCTAAGTAAATAGGCAAAATGAAAGAAGCCAAATGTAGGTAGAGCTCCAAGCTGGTCGCCCATCCAAGTACTAAACACGGCCAACCGCTATTAACTCCAATCAACAGACGAGAACCGCTGCACTCAGCGTGGTATGGCCGTTATCGACAACGCCGCGAAACGTGCAGACGTCTTGCTTCTTGTGCACATCACTTGGTATTTACCTGGCAGTGTCTCGCTGGAGGAAGCACTGTCTTTTATGAGAGAAAAATGAAATGGCACTTAGTGCTATCGAATACATGGCCTTTGTGTTCACAGCACGACGCTCTAACGTACTGAGCTGAGGAGCGATGCAATTCGGCCACGTCACCAGTCCAATACCCGGTCCACCGGCTCATCCACCTTCATTACTGCCCTGCCAGACATTTAACCACGTATCTGTTTTCGTTGACTTTTGCTTTCTTGATGCTTGGACCCAAAAAGCACAACACAAAGAAAATGTAAGCGCCGTGAGACTAGCCAAGACTCAGCAAACAAAAGTATGTTCGGCTACCAGGAATCGAATCCGGGCTGCCTGGCTGAAAGCCATGCCTCCTAACAGCTTTCCGTTCCTTCTGACGGCCAGACAATCAGACGTGCAGGGCAAGCGCCATAATCACTGCCGTCACTGATAATATCTCTTCAACCTGTTTGCGCGAAATTTACTTCCTTTCCCGCACGAAGGAAACGGGTAGGTTTGGAATATTTAAAATTCATTGTCAGATGTGGGGTTCGAACCCACGCTGCCTTTCGGGAACCAGAGCTTAAATCTGGCGCCTTAGACCGCTCGGCCAATCTGACGTGCGAGCGGAAACACACTGCTGCCATCGTTTCTATAAACATCTCCAGGGCCTGACTGCGAAATTTGCTTGTTTTTTTTGTGTGAAGGAAATACGTTTTTTTTAGAGTATTTAAAACGAGTTGTGAGATGTGAGGTAACACCCCACCCTCACTGTCGGCACCCGGAACTTAAATATGGTGCCTGGCACCGTTGTTTTCCGACGCCTTCGGCCTTAAGTGGAACGAGCAGAACTCTAACTATCAATTTTCACATTGGCGCGGAGAAAACAACGAACGACAATAAAAGTCCGTTCCCTAGCAACGGCTACGCTGTGTATTTCGCCCTCAGGGGAAGCTAATGATATGCTCCAGGCGAGGATCAAACTAACCAACTTAACATTGTGATACTTAGGCGCTTTCTACTTCTGGACTGGCACAATTATGCTCAATCGTCTCTGGATCGTCTGTACGTACGTCACATTAGATATTTCTTATATCATGCGGCTGTAAATTAAAGGGCAGTTTTCCAACGGCTGTCAGTTGTGCTTCTATTTACGCTAGCAGCACCTACACACTGCGTTCAGATGTGCCAACCTCTGCCCTGGCGTTGAACGCCTACAGCGCCTTCGCCTTCGGCCTCTGGTGGCAGGAGGGTAAACGATACATCGCGGCGTGAATGACTCGGCACGCAAGGCGGTGGTGGTGTAACGGTCAGCATGGTTGCTTCCCAAGCAGTTGATCCGGGTTCGATTCCCGGCCACCGCACAAAACGTACATTTTTCTTCTAGGGCTATTCCAAGTAACGTAACGCGATCCTCGAAACAGAACCGTCGTGGTACGACTAGTTTTCCTTCGCCCCACGTCTCACTCCGTGTCGCCATTGCGGTAGTCGCCGGATTTCGATTCACAGCATCGTGTGTCTCCATGTGTCGACTTGTCTCGACTTTGCTCGGCTGACGCGAGAGCTGACGCTTGGAAATGGGCATATATGTAGAGGGCAGGCGGGAGAAACGACTGCGAGAGACCAAAAACCGACAAACATACGGCAGAACCTTTCAGTTTATTGTGGCCACAGATTCGCGCTATAGTGCACCGACAGGCGGGAGTGGCGTCAGCGTGCTGGACCGCATCATTATCGCTAAGCAGCGACGACACCTAAGTAAATAGGCAAAATGAAAGAAGCCAAATGTAGGTAGAGCTCCAAGCTGGTCGCCCATCCAAGTACTAAACACGGCCAACCGCTATTAACTCCAATCAACAGACGAGAACCGCTGCACTCAGCGTGGTATGGCCGTTATCGACAACGCCGCGAAACGTGCAGACGTCTTGCTTCTTGTGCACATCACTTGGTATTTACCTGGCAGTGTCTCGCTGGAGGAAGCACTGTCTTTTATGAGAGAAAAATGAAATGGCACTTAGTGCTATCGAATACATGGCCTTTGTGTTCACAGCACGACGCTCTAACGTACTGAGCTGAGGAGCGATGCAATTCGGCCACGTCACCAGTCCAATACCCGGTCCACCGGCTCATCCACCTTCATTACTGCCCTGCCAGACATTTAACCACGTATCTGTTTTCGTTGACTTTTGCTTTCTTGATGCTTGGACCCAAAAAGCACAACACAAAGAAAACGTAAGCGCCGTGAGACTAGCCAAGACTCAGCAAACAAAAGTATGTTCGGCTACCAGGAATCGAATCCGGGCTGCCTGGCTGAAAGCCATGCCTCCTAACAGCTTTCCGTTCCTTCTGACGGCCAGACAATCAGACGTGCAGGGCAAGCGCCATAATCACTGCCGTCACTGATAATATCTCTTCAACCTGTTTGCGCGAAATTTACTTCCTTTCCCGCACGAAGGAAACGGGTAGGTTTGGAATATTTAAAATTCATTGTCAGATGTGGTGTTCGAACCCACGCACCCTTTCGGGAACCAGAGCTTAAATCTGGCGCCTTAGACCGCTCGGCCAATCTGACGTGCGAGCGGAAACACACTGCTGCCATCGTTTCTATAAACATCTCCAGGGCCTGACTGCGAAATTTGCTTGTTTTTTTTTGTGTGAAGGAAATACGTTTTTTTAGAGTATTTAAAACGAGTTGTGAGATGTGAGGTAACACCCCACCCTCACTGTCGGCACCCGGAACTTAAATATGGTGCCTGGCACCGTTGTTTTCCGACGCCTTCGGCCTTAAGTGGAACGAGCAGAACTCTAACTATCAATTTTCACATTGGCGTGGAGAAAACAACGAACGACAATAAAAGTCCGTTCCCTAGCAACGGCTACGCTGTGTATTTCGCCCTCAGGGGAAGCTAATGATATGCTCCAGGCGAGGATCAAACTAACCAACTTAACATTGTGATACTTAGGCGCTTTCTACTTCTGGACTGGCACAATTATGCTCAATCGTCTCTGGATCGTCTGTACGTACGTCACATTAGATATTTCTTATATCATGCGGCTGTAAATTAAAGGGCAGTTTTCCAACGGCTGTCAGTTGTGCTTCTATTTACGCTAGCAGCACCTACACACTGCGTTCAGATGTGCCAACCTCTGCCCTGGCGTTGAACGCCTACAGCGCCTTCGCCTTCGGCCTCTGGTGGCAGGAGGGTAGCCGATACATCGCGGCGTGAATGACTCGGCACGCAAGGCGGTGGTGGTGTAACGGTCAGCATGGTTGCTTCCCAAGCAGTTGATCCGGGTTCGATTCCCGGCCACCGCACGAAACGTACATTTTTCTTCTAGGGCTATTCCAAGTAACGTAACGCGATCCTCGAAACAGAACCGTCGTGGTACGAATAGTTTTCCTTCGCCCCACGTCTCACTCCGTGTCGCCATTGCGGTAGTCGCCGGATTTCGATTCACAGCATCGTGTGTCTCCATGTGTCGACTTGTCTCGACTTTGCTCGGCTGACGCGAGAGCTGACGCTTGGAAATGGGCATATATGTAGAGGGCAGGCGGGAGAAACGACTGCGAGAGACCAAAAACCGACAAACATACGGCAGAACCTTTCAGTTTATTGTGGCCACAGATTCGCGCTATAGTGCACCGACAGGCGGGAGTGGCGTCAGCGTGCTGGACCGCATCATTATCGCTAAGCAGCGACGACACCTAAGTAAATAGGCAAAATGAAAGAATCCAAATGTAGGTAGAGCTCCAAGCTGGTCGCCCATCCAAGTACTAAACACGGCCAACCGCTATTAACTCCAATCAACAGACGAGAACCGCTGCACTCAGCGTGGTATGGCCGTTATCGACAACGCCGCGAAACGTGCAGACGTCTTGCTTCTTGTGCACATCACTTGGTATTTACCTGGCAGTGTCTCGCTGGAGGAAGCACTGTCTTTTATGAGAGAAAAATGAAATGGCACTTAGTGCTATCGAATACATGGCCTTTGTGTTCACAGCACGACGCTCTAACGTACTGAGCTGAGGAGCGATGCAATTCGGCCACGTCACCAGTCCAATACCCGGTCCACCGGCTCATCCACCTTCATTACTGCCCTGCCAGACATTTAACCACGTATCTGTTTTCGTTGACTTTTGCTTTCTTGATGCTTGGACCCAAAAAGCACAACACAAAGAAAACGTAAGCGCCGTGAGACTAGCCAAGACTCAGCAAACAAAAGTATGTTCGGCTACCAGGAATCGAATCCGGGCTGCCTGGCTGAAAGCCATGCCTCCTAACAGCTTTCCGTTCCTTCTGACGGCCAGACAATCAGACGTGCAGGGCAAGCGCCATAATCACTGCCGTCACTGATAATATCTCTTCAACCTGTTTGCGCGAAATTTACTTCCTTTCCCGCACGAAGGAAACGGGTAGGTTTGGAATATTTAAAATTCATTGTCAGATGTGGGGTTCGAACCCACGCTGCCTTTCGGGAACCAGAGCTTAAATCTGGCGCCTTAGACCGCTCGGCCAATCTGACGTGCGAGCGGAAACACACTGCTGCCATCGTTTCTATAAACATCTCCAGGGCCTGACTGCGAAATTTGCTTGTTTTTTTTGTGTGAAGGAAATACGTTTTTTTTAGAGTATTTAAAACGAGTTGTGAGATGTGAGGTAACACCCCACCCTCACTGTCGGCACCCGGAACTTAAATATGGTGCCTGGCACCGTTGTTTTCCGACGCCTTCGGCCTTAAGTGGAACGAGCAGAACTCTAACTATCAATTTTCACATTGGCGTGGAGAAAACAACGAACGACAATAAAAGTCCGTTCCCTAGCAACGGCTACGCTGTGTATTTCGCCCTCAGGGGAAGCTAATGATATGCTCCAGGCGAGGATCAAACTAACCAACTTAACATTGTGATACTTAGGCGCTTTCTACTTCTGGACTGGCACAATTATGCTCAATCGTCTCTGGATCGTCTGTACGTACGTCACATTAGATATTTCTTATATCATGCGGCTGTAAATTAAAGGGCAGTTTTCCAACGGCTGTCAGTTGTGCTTCTATTTACGCTAGCAGCACCTACACACTGCGTTCAGATGTGCCAACCTCTGCCCTGGCGTTGAACGCCTACAGCGCCTTCGCCTTCGGCCTCTGGTGGCAGGAGGGTAGCCGATACATCGCGGCGTGAATGACTCGGCACGCAAGGCGGTGGTGGTGTAACGGTCAGCATGGTTGCTTCCCAAGCAGTTGATCCGGGTTCGATTCCCGGCCACCGCACGAAACGTACATTTTTCTTCTAGGGCTATTCCAAGTAACGTAACGCGATCCTCGAAACAGAACCGTCGTGGTACGAATAGTTTTCCTTCGCCCCACGTCTCACTCCGTGTCGCCATTGCGGTAGTCGCCGGATTTCGATTCACAGCATCGTGTGTCTCCATGTGTCGACTTGTCTCGACTTTGCTCGGCTGACGCGAGAGCTGACGCTTGGAAATGGGCATATATGTAGAGGGCAGGCGGGAGAAACGACTGCGAGAGACCAAAAACCGACAAACATACGGCAGAACCTTTCAGTTTATTGTGGCCACAGATTCGCGCTATAGTGCACCGACAGGCGGGAGTGGCGTCAGCGTGCTGGACCGCATCATTATCGCTAAGCAGCGACGACACCTAAGTAAATAGGCAAAATGAAAGAATCCAAATGTAGGTAGAGCTCCAAGCTGGTCGCCCATCCAAGTACTAAACACGGCCAACCGCTATTAACTCCAATCAACAGACGAGAACCGCTGCACTCAGCGTGGTATGGCCGTTATCGACAACGCCGCGAAACGTGCAGACGTCTTGCTTCTTGTGCACATCACTTGGTATTTACCTGGCAGTGTCTCGCTGGAGGAAGCACTGTCTTTTATGAGAGAAAAATGAAATGGCACTTAGTGCTATCGAATACATGGCCTTTGTGTTCACAGCACGACGCTCTAACGTACTGAGCTGAGGAGCGATGCAATTCGGCCACGTCACCAGTCCAATACCCGGTCCACCGGCTCATCCACCTTCATTACTGCCCTGCCAGACATTTAACCACGTATCTGTTTTCGTTGACTTTTGCTTTCTTGATGCTTGGACCCAAAAAGCACAACACAAAGAAAACGTAAGCGCCGTGAGACTAGCCAAGACTCAGCAAACAAAAGTATGTTCGGCTACCAGGAATCGAATCCGGGCTGCCTGGCTGAAAGCCATGCCTCCTAACAGCTTTCCGTTCCTTCTGACGGCCAGACAATCAGACGTGCAGGGCAAGCGCCATAATCACTGCCGTCACTGATAATATCTCTTCAACCTGTTTGCGCGAAATTTACTTCCTTTCCCGCACGAAGGAAACGGGTAGGTTTGGAATATTTAAAATTCATTGTCAGATGTGGGGTTCGAACCCACGCTGCCTTTCGGGAACCAGAGCTTAAATCTGGCGCCTTAGACCGCTCGGCCAATCTGACGTGCGAGCGGAAACACACTGCTGCCATCGTTTCTATAAACATCTCCAGGGCCTGACTGCGAAATTTGCTTGTTTTTTTTGTGTGAAGGAAATACGTTTTTTTTAGAGTATTTAAAACGAGTTGTGAGATGTGAGGTAACACCCCACCCTCACTGTCGGCACCCGGAACTTAAATATGGTGCCTGGCACCGTTGTTTTCCGACGCCTTCGGCCTTAAGTGGAACGAGCAGAACTCTAACTATCAATTTTCACATTGGCGTGGAGAAAACAACGAACGACAATAAAAGTCCGTTCCCTAGCAACGGCTACGCTGTGTATTTCGCCCTCAGGGGAAGCTAATGATATGCTCCAGGCGAGGATCAAACTAACCAACTTAACATTGTGATACTTAGGCGCTTTCTACTTCTGGACTGGCACAATTATGCTCAATCGTCTCTGGATCGTCTGTACGTACGTCACATTAGATATTTCTTATATCATGCGGCTGTAAATTAAAGGGCAGTTTTCCAACGGCTGTCAGTTGTGCTTCTATTTACGCTAGCAGCACCTACACACTGCGTTCAGATGTGCCAACCTCTGCCCTGGCGTTGAACGCCTACAGCGCCTTCGCCTTCGGCCTCTGGTGGCAGGAGGGTAGCCGATACATCGCGGCGTGAATGACTCGGCACGCAAGGCGGTGGTGGTGTAACGGTCAGCATGGTTGCTTCCCAAGCAGTTGATCCGGGTTCGATTCCCGGCCACCGCACGAAACGTACATTTTTCTTCTAGGGCTATTCCAAGTAACGTAACGCGATCCTCGAAACAGAACCGTCGTGGTACGAATAGTTTTCCTTCGCCCCACGTCTCACTCCGTGTCGCCATTGCGGTAGTCGCCGGATTTCGATTCACAGCATCGTGTGTCTCCATGTGTCGACTTGTCTCGACTTTGCTCGGCTGACGCGAGAGCTGACGCTTGGAAATGGGCATATATGTAGAGGGCAGGCGGGAGAAACGACTGCGAGAGACCAAAAACCGACAAACATACGGCAGAACCTTTCAGTTTATTGTGGCCACAGATTCGCGCTATAGTGCACCGACAGGCGGGAGTGGCGTCAGCGTGCTGGACCGCATCATTATCGCTAAGCAGCGACGACACCTAAGTAAATAGGCAAAATGAAAGAATCCAAATGTAGGTAGAGCTCCAAGCTGGTCGCCCATCCAAGTACTAAACACGGCCAACCGCTATTAACTCCAATCAACAGACGAGAACCGCTGCACTCAGCGTGGTATGGCCGTTATCGACAACGCCGCGAAACGTGCAGACGTCTTGCTTCTTGTGCACATCACTTGGTATTTACCTGGCAGTGTCTCGCTGGAGGAAGCACTGTCTTTTATGAGAGAAAAATGAAATGGCACTTAGTGCTATCGAATACATGGCCTTTGTGTTCACAGCACGACGCTCTAACGTACTGAGCTGAGGAGCGATGCAATTCGGCCACGTCACCAGTCCAATACCCGGTCCACCGGCTCATCCACCTTCATTACTGCCCTGCCAGACATTTAACCACGTATCTGTTTTCGTTGACTTTTGCTTTCTTGATGCTTGGACCCAAAAAGCACAACACAAAGAAAACGTAAGCGCCGTGAGACTAGCCAAGACTCAGCAAACAAAAGTATGTTCGGCTACCAGGAATCGAATCCGGGCTGCCTGGCTGAAAGCCATGCCTCCTAACAGCTTTCCGTTCCTTCTGACGGCCAGACAATCAGACGTGCAGGGCAAGCGCCATAATCACTGCCGTCACTGATAATATCTCTTCAACCTGTTTGCGCGAAATTTACTTCCTTTCCCGCACGAAGGAAACGGGTAGGTTTGGAATATTTAAAATTCATTGTCAGATGTGGGGTTCGAACCCACGCTGCCTTTCGGGAACCAGAGCTTAAATCTGGCGCCTTAGACCGCTCGGCCAATCTGACGTGCGAGCGGAAACACACTGCTGCCATCGTTTCTATAAACATCTCCAGGGCCTGACTGCGAAATTTGCTTGTTTTTTTTGTGTGAAGGAAATACGTTTTTTTTAGAGTATTTAAAACGAGTTGTGAGATGTGAGGTAACACCCCACCCTCACTGTCGGCACCCGGAACTTAAATATGGTGCCTGGCACCGTTGTTTTCCGACGCCTTCGGCCTTAAGTGGAACGAGCAGAACTCTAACTATCAATTTTCACATTGGCGTGGAGAAAACAACGAACGACAATAAAAGTCCGTTCCCTAGCAACGGCTACGCTGTGTATTTCGCCCTCAGGGGAAGCTAATGATATGCTCCAGGCGAGGATCAAACTAACCAACTTAACATTGTGATACTTAGGCGCTTTCTACTTCTGGACTGGCACAATTATGCTCAATCGTCTCTGGATCGTCTGTACGTACGTCACATTAGATATTTCTTATATCATGCGGCTGTAAATTAAAGGGCAGTTTTCCAACGGCTGTCAGTTGTGCTTCTATTTACGCTAGCAGCACCTACACACTGCGTTCAGGTGTGCCAACCTCTGCCCTGGCGTTGAACGCCTACAGCGCCTTCGCCTTCGGCCTCTGGTGGCAGGAGGGTAGCCGATACATCGCGGCGTGAATGACTCGGCACGCAAGGCGGTGGTGGTGTAACGGTCAGCATGGTTGCTTCCCAAGCAGTTGATCCGGGTTCGATTCCCGGCCACCGCACGAAACGTACATTTTTCTTCTAGGGCTATTCCAAGTAACGTAACGCGATCCTCGAAACAGAACCGTCGTGGTACGAATAGTTTTCCTTCGCCCCACGTCTCACTCCGTGTCGCCATTGCGGTAGTCGCCGGATTTCGATTCACAGCATCGTGTGTCTCCATGTGTCGACTTGTCTCGACTTTGCTCGGCTGACGCGAGAGCTGACGCTTGGAAATGGGCATATATGTAGAGGGCAGGCGGGAGAAACGACTGCGAGAGACCAAAAACCGACAAACATACAACAGAACCTTTCATTTTATTGTGGCCACAGATTCGCGCTTTAGTGCACCGACAGGCAGGAGTGGCGTCAGCGTGCTGGACCGCATCATTATCGCTAAGCAGCGACGACACCTAAGTAAATAGGCAAAATGAAAGAAGCCAAATGTAGGTAGAGCTCCAAGCTGGTCGCCCATCCAAGTACTAAACACGGCCAACCGCTATTAACTCCAATCAACAGACGAGAACCGCTGCACTCAGCGTGGTATGGCCGTTATCGACAACGCCGCGAAACGTGCAGACGTCTTGCTTCTTGTGCACATCACTTGGTATTTACCTGGCAGTGTCTCGCTGGAGGAAGCACTGTCTTTTATGAGAGAAAAATGAAATGGCATTTAGTGCTATCGAATACATGGCCTTTGTGTTCACAGCACGACGCTCTAACGTACTGAGCTGAGGAGCGATGCAATTCGGCCACGTCACCAGTCCAATACCCGGTCCACCGGCTCATCCACCTTCATTACTGCCCTGCCAGACATTTAACCACGTATCTGTTTTCGTTGACTTTTGCTTTCTTGATGCTTGGACCCAAAAAGCACAACACAAAGAAAACGTAAGCGCCGTGAGACTAGCCAAGACTCAGCAAACAAAAGTATGTTCGGCTACCAGGAATCGAATCCGGGCTGCCTGGCTGAAAGCCATGCCTCCTAACAGCTTTCCGTTCCTTCTGACGGCCAGACAATCAGACGTGCAGGGCAAGCGCCATAATCACTGCCGTCACTGATAATATCTCTTCAACCTGTTTGCGCGAAATTTACTTCCTTTCCCGCACGAAGGAAACGGGTATGTTTGGAATATTTAAAATTCATTGTCAGATGTGGGGTTCGAACCCACGCTGCCTTTCGGGAACCAGAGCTTAAATCTGACGCCTTAGAACGCTCGGCCAATCTGACGTGCGAGCGGAAACACACTGCTGCCATCGTTTCTATAAACATCTCCAGGGCCTGACTGCGAAATTTGCTTGTTTTTTTTGTGTGAAGGAAATACGTTTTTTTTAGAGTATTTAAAACGAGTTGTGAGATGTGAGGTAACACCCCACCCTCACTGTCGGCACCCGGAACTTAAATATGGTGCCTGGCACCGTTGTTTTCCGACGCCTTCGGCCTTAAGTGGAACGAGCAGAACTCTAACTATCAATTTTCACATTGGCGCGGAGAAAACAACGAACGACAATAAAAGTCCGTTCCCTAGCAACGGCTACGCTGTGTATTTCGCCCTCAGGGGAAGCTAATGATATGCTCCAGGCGAGGATCAAACTAACCAACTTAACATTGTGATACTTAGGCGCTTTCTACTTCTGGACTGGCACAATTATGCTCAATCGTCTCTGGATCGTCTGTACGTACGTCACATTAGATATTTCTTATATCATGCGGCTGTAAATTAAAGGGCAGTTTTCCAACGGCTGTCAGTTGTGCTTCTATTTACGCTAGCAGCACCTACACACTGCGTTCAGATGTGCCAACCTCTGCCCTGGCGTTGAACGCCTACAGCGCCTTCGCCTTCGGCCTCTGGTGGCAGGAGGGTAGCCGATACATCGCGGCGTGAATGACTCGGCACGCAAGGCGGTGGTGGTGTAACGGTCAGCATGGTTGCTTCCCAAGCAGTTGATCCGGGTTCGATTCCCGGCCACCGCACGAAACGTACATTTTTCTTCTAGGGCTATTCCAAGTAACGTAACGCGATCCTCGAAACAGAACCGTCGTGGTACGACTAGTTTTCCTTCGCCCCACGTCTCACTCCGTGTCGCCATTGCGGTAGTCGCCGGATTTCGATTCACAGCATCGTGTGTCTCCATGTGTCGACTTGTCTCGACTTGTCTCGGCTGACGCGAGAGCTGACGCTTGGAAATGGGCATATATGTAGAGGGCAGGCGGGAGAAACGACTGCGAGAGACCAAAAACCGACAAACATACGGCAGAACCTTTCAGTTTATTGTGGCCACAGATTCGCGCTATAGTGCACCGACAGGCGGGAGTGGCGTCAGCGTGCTGGACCGCATCATTATCGCTAAGCAGCGACGACACCTAAGTAAATAGGCAAAATGAAAGAAGCCAAATGTAGGTAGAGCTCCAAGCTGGTCGCCCATCCAAGTACTAAACACGGCCAACCGCTATTAACTCCAATCAACAGACGAGAACCGCTGCACTCAGCGTGGTATGGCCGTTATCGACAACGCCGCGAAACGTGCAGACGTCTTGCTTCTTGTGCACATCACTTGGTATTTACCTGGCAGTGTCTCGCTGGAGGAAGCACTGTCTTTTATGAGAGAAAAATGAAATGGCACTTAGTGCTATCGAATACATGGCCTTTGTGTTCACAGCACGACGCTCTAACGTACTGAGCTGAGGAGCGATGCAATTCGGCCACGTCACCAGTCCAATACCCGGTCCACCGGCTCATCCACCTTCATTACTGCCCTGCCAGACATTTAACCACGTATCTGTTTTCGTTGACTTTTGCTTTCTTGATGCTTGGACCCAAAAAGCACAACACAAAGAAAACGTAAGCGCCGTGAGACTAGCCAAGACTCAGCAAACAAAAGTATGTTCGGCTACCAGGAATCGAATCCGGGCTGCCTGGCTGAAAGCCATGCCTCCTAACAGCTTTCCGTTCCTTCTGACGGCCAGACAATCAGACGTGCAGGGCAAGCGCCATAATCACTGCCGTCACTGATAATATCTCTTCAACCTGTTTGCGCGAAATTTACTTCCTTTCCCGCACGAAGGAAACGGGTAGGTTTGGAATATTTAAAATTCATTGTCAGATGTGGGGTTCGAACCCACGCTCCCTTTCGGGAACCAGAGCTTAAATCTGGCGCCTTAGACCGCTCGGCCAATCTGACGTGCGAGCGGAAACACACTGCTGCCATCGTTTCTATAAACATCTCCAGGGCCTGACTGCGAAATTTGCTTGTTTTTTTTGTGTGAAGGAAATATGTTTTTTTAGAGTATTTAAAACGAGTTGTGAGATGTGAGGTAACACCCCACCCTCACTGTCGGCACCCGGAACTTAAATATGGTGCCTGGCACCGTTGTTTTCCGACGCCTTCGGCCTTAAGTGGAACGAGCAGAACTCTAACTATCAATTTTCACATTGGCGTGGAGAAAACAACGAACGACAATAAAAGTCCGTTCCCTAGCAACGGCTACGCTGTGTATTTCGCCCTCAGGGGAAGCTAATGATATGCTCCAGGCGAGGATCAAACTAACCAACTTAACATTGTGATACTTAGGCGCTTTCTACTTCTGGACTGGCACAATTATGCTCAATCGTCTCTGGATCGTCTGTACGTACGTCACATTAGATATTTCTTATATCATGCTGCTGTAAATTAAAGGGCAGTTTTCCAACGGCTGTCAGTTGTGCTTCTATTTACGCTAGCAGCACCTACACACTGCGTTCAGATGTGCCAACCTCTGCCCTGGCGTTGAACGCCTACAGCGCCTTCGCCTTCGGCCTCTGGTGGCAGGAGGGTAGCCGATACATCGCGGCGTGAATGACTCGGCACGCAAGGCGGTTGTGGTGTAACGGTCAGCATGGTTGCTTCCCAAGCAGTTGATCCGGGTTCGATTCCCGGCCACCGCACGAAACGTACATTTTTCTTCTAGGGCTATTCCAAGTAACGTAACGCGATCCTCGAAACAGAACCGTCGTGGTACGAACAGTTTTCCTTCGCCCCACGTCTCACTCCGTGTCGCCATTGCGGTAGTCGCCGGATTTCGATTCACAGCATCGTGTGTCTCCATGTGTCGACTTGTCTCGACTTTGCTCGGCTGACGCGAGAGCTGACGCTTGGAAATGGGCATATATGTAGAGGGCAGGCGGGAGAAACGACTGCGAGAGACCAAAAACCGACAAACATACGACAGAACATTTCATTTTATTGTGGCCACAGATTCGCGCTTTAGTGCACCGACAGGCAGGAGTGGCGTCAGCGTGCTGGACCGCATCATTATCGCTAAGCAGCGACGACACCTAAGTAAATAGGCAAAATGAAAGAAGCCAAATGTAGGTAGAGCTCCAAGCTGGTCGCCCATCCAAGTACTAAACACGGCCAACCGCTATTAACTCCAATCAACAGACGAGAACCGCTGCACTCAGCGTGGTATGGCCGTTATCGACAACGCCGCGAAACGTGCAGACGTCTTGCTTCTTGTGCACATCACTTGGTATTTACCTGGCAGTGTCTCGCTGGAGGAAGCACTGTCTTTTATGAGAGAAAAATGAAATGGCACTTAGTGCTATCGAATACATGGCCTTTGTGTTCACAGCACGACGCTCTAACGTACTGAGCTGAGGAGCGATGCAATTCGGCCACGTCACCAGTCCAATACCCGGTCCACCGGCTCATCCACCTTCATTACTGCCCTGCCAGACATTTAACCACGTATCTGTTTTCGTTGACTTTTGCTTTCTTGATGCTTGGACCCAAAAAGCACAACACAAAGAAAACGTAAGCGCCGTGAGACTAGCCAAGACTCAGCAAACAAAAGTATGTTCGGCTACCAGGAATCGAATCCGGGCTGCCTGGCTGAAAGCCATGCCTCCTAACAGCTTTCCGTTCCTTCTGACGGCCAGACAATCAGACATGCAGGGCAAGCGCCATAATCACTGCCGTCACTGATAATATCTCTTCAACCTGTTTGCGCGAAATTTACTTCCTTTCCCGCACGAAGGAAACGGGTAGGTTTGGAATATTTAAAATTCATTGTCAGATGTGGGGTTCGAACCCACGCTGCCTCTCGGGAACCAGAGCTTAAATCTGGCGCCTTAGACCGCTCGGCCAATCTGACGTGCGAGCGAAAACACACTGCTGCCATCGTTTCTATAAACATCTCCAGGGCCTGACTGCGAAATTTGCTTGTTTTTTTTTGTGTGAAGGAAATACGTTTTTTTAGAGTATTTAAAACGAGTTGTGAGATGTGAGGTAACACCCCACCCTCACTGTCGGCACCCGGAACTTAAATATGGTGCCTGGCACCGTTGTTTTCCGACGCCTTCGGCCTTAAGTGGAACGAGCAGAACTCTAACTATCAATTTTCACATTGGCGTGGAGAAAACAACGAACGACAATAAAAGTCCGTTCCCTAGCAACGGCTACGCTGTGTATTTCGCCCTCAGGGGAAGCTAATGATATGCTCCAGGCGAGGATCAAACTAACCAACTTAACATTGTGATACTTAGGCGCTTTCTACTTCTGGACTGGCACAATTATGCTCAATCGTCTCTGGATCGTCTGTACGTACGTCACATTAGATATTTCTTATATCATGCTGCTGTAAATTAAAGGGCAGTTTTCCAACGGCTGTCAGTTGTGCTTCTATTTACGCTAGCAGCACCTACACACTGCGTTCAGATGTGCCAACCTCTGCCCTGGCGTTGAACGCCTACAGCGCCTTCGCCTTCGGCCTCTGGTGGCAGGAGGGTAGCCGATACATCGCGGCGTGAATGACTCGGCACGCAAGGCGGTGGTGGTGTAACGGTCAGCATGGTTGCTTCCCAAGCAGTTGATCCGGGTTCGATTCCCGGCCACCGCACGAAACGTACATTTTTCTTCTAGGGCTATTCCAAGTAACGTAACGCGGTCCTCGAAACAGAACCGTCGTGGTACGACTAGTTTTCCTTCGCCCCACGTCTCACTCCGTGTCGCCATTGCGGTAGTCGCCGGATTTCGATTCACAGCATCGTGTGTCTCCATGTGTCGACTTGTCTCGACTTTGCTCGGCTGACGCGAGAGCTGACGCTTGGAAATGGGCATATATGTAGAGGGCAGGCGGGAGAAACGACTGCGAGAGACCAAAAACCGACAAACATACGACAGAACCTTTCATTTTATTGTGGCCACAGATTCGCGCTTTAGTGCACCGACAGGCAGGAGTGGCGTCAGCGTGCTTGACCGCATCATTATCGCTAAGCAGCGACGACACCTAAGTAAATAGGCAAAATGAAAGAAGCCAAATGTAGGTAGAGCTCCAAGCTGGTCGCCCATCCAAGTACTAAACACGGCCAACCGCTATTAACTCCAATCAACAGACGAGAACCGCTGCACTCAGCGTGGTATGGCCGTTATCGACAACGCCGCGAAACGTGCAGACGTCTTGCTTCTTGTGCACATCACTTGGTATTTACCTGGCAGTGTCTCGCTGGAGGAGGCACTGTCTTTTATGAGAGAAAAATGAAATGGCACTTAGTGCTATCGAATACATGGCCTTTGTGTTCACAGCACGACGCTCTAACGTACTGAGCTGAGGAGCGATGCAATTCGGCCACGTCACCAGTCCAATACCCGGTCCACCGGCTCATCCACCTTCATTACTGCCCTGCCAGACATTTAACCACGTATCTGTTTTCGTTGACTTTTGCTTTCTTGATGCTTGGACCCAAAAAGCACAACACAAAGAAAACGTAAGCGCCGTGAGACTAGCCAAGACTCAGCAAACAAAAGTATGTTCGGCTACCAGGAATCGAATCCGGTCTGCCTGGCTGAAAGCCATGCCTCCTAACAGCTTTCCGTTCCTTCTGACGGACAGACAATCAGACGTGCAGGGCAAGCGCCATAATCACTGCCGTCACTGATAATATCTCTTCAACCTGTTTGCGCGAAATTTACTTCCTTTCCCGCACGAAGGAAACGGGTAGGTTTGGAATATTTAAAATTCATTGTCAGATGTGGGGTTCGAACCCACGCTCCCTTTCGGGAACCAGAGCTTAAATCTGGCGCCTTAGACCGCTCTGCCAATCTGACGTGCGCGCGGAAACACACTGCTGCCATCGTTTCTATAAACATCTCCAGGGCCTGACTGCGAAATTTGCTTGTTTTTTTTTGTGTGAAGGAAATACGTTTTTTTAGAGTATTTAAAACGAGTTGTGAGATGTGAGGTAACACCCCACCCTCACTGTCGGCACCCGGAACTTAAATATGGTGCCTGGCACCGTTGTTTTCCGACGCCTTCGGCCTTAAGTGGAACGAGCAGAACTCTAACTATCAATTTTCACATTGGCGTGGAGAAAACAACGAACGACAATAAAAGTCCGTTCCCTAGCAACGGCTACGCTGTGTATTTCGCCCTCAGGGGAAGCTAATGATATGCTCCAGGCGAGGATCAAACTAACCAACTTAACATTGTGATACTTAGGCGCTTTCTACTTCTGGACTGGCACAATTATTCTCAATCGTCTCTGGATCGTCTGTACGTACGTCACATTAGATATTTCTTATATCATGCGGCTGTAAATTAAAGGGCAGTTTTCCAACGGCTGTCAGTTGTGCTTCTATTTACGCTAGCAGCACCTACACACTGCGTTCAGATGTGCCAACCTCTGCCCTGGCGTTGAACACCTACAGCGCCTTCGCCTTCGGCCTCTGGTGGCAGGAGGGTAGCCGATACATCGCGGCGTGAATGACTCGGCACGCAAGGCGGTGGTGGTGTAACGGTCAGCATGGTTGCTTCCCAAGCAGTTGATCCGGGTTCGATTCCCGGCCACCGCACGAAACGTACATTTTTCTTCTAGGGCTATTCCAAGTAACGTAACGCGATCCTCGAAACAGAACCGTCGTGGTACGAATAGTTTTCCTTCGCCCCACGTCTCACTCCGTGTCGCCATTGCGGTAGTCGCCGGATTTCGATTCACAGCATCGTGTGTCTCCATGTGTCGACTTGTCTCGGCTTTGCTCGGCTGACGCGAGAGCTGACGCTTGGAAATGGGCATATATGTAGAGGGCAGGCGGGAGAAACGACTGCGAGAGACCAAAAACCGACAAACATACGACAGAACCTTTCATTTTATTGTGGCCACAGATTCGCGCTTTAGTGCACCGACAGGCAGGAGTGGCGTCAGCGTGCTGGACCGCATCATTATCGCTAAGCAGCGACGACACCTAAGTAAATAGGCAAAATGAAAGAAGCCAAATGTAGGTAGAGCTCCAAGCTGGTCGCCCATCCAAGTACTAAACACGGCCAACCGCTATTAACTCCAATCAACAGACGAGAACCGCTGCACTCAGCGTGGTATGGCCGTTATCGACAACGCCGCGAAACGTGCAGACGTCTTGCTTCTTGTGCACATCACTTGGTATTTACCTGGCAGTGTCTCGCTGGAGGAAGCACTGTCTTTTATGAGAGAAAAATGAAATGGCACTTAGTGCTATCGAATACATGGCCTTTGTGTTCACAGCACGACGCTCTAACGTACTGAGCTGAGGAGCGATGCAATTCGGCCACGTCACCAGTCCAATACCCGGTCCACCGGCTCATCCACCTTCATTACTGCCCTGCCAGACATTTAACCACGTATCTGTTTTCGTTGACTTTTGCTTTCTTGATGCTTGGACCCAAAAAGCACAACACAAAGAAAACGTAAGCGCCGTGAGACTAGCCAAGACTCAGCAAACAAAAGTATGTTCGGCTACCAGGAATCGAATCCGGGCTGCCTGGCTGAAAGCCATGCCTCCTAACAGCTTTCCGTTCCTTCTGACGGCCAGACAATCAGACGTGCAGGGCAAGCGCCATAATCACTGCCGTCACTGATAATATCTCTTCAACCTGTTTGCGCGAAATTTACTTCCTTTCCCGCACGAAGGAAACGGGTAGGTTTTGAATATTTAAAATTCATTGTCAGATGTGGGGTTCGAACCCACGCTCCCTTTCGGGAACCAGAGCTTAAATCTGGCGCCTTAGACCGCTCGGCCAATCTGACGTGCGAGCGGAAACACACTGCTGCCATCGTTTCTATAAACATCTCCAGGGCCTGACTGCGAAATTTGCTTGTTTTTTTTTGTGTGAAGGAAATACGTTTTTTTAGAGTATTTAAAACGAGTTGTGAGATGTGAGGTAACACCCCACCCTCACTGTCGGCACCCGGAACTTAAATATGGTGCCTGGCACCGTTGTTTTCCGACGCCTTCGGCCTTAAGTGGAACGAGCAGAACTCTAACTATCAATTTTCACATTGGCGTGGAGAAAACAACGAACGACAATAAAAGTCCGTTCCCTAGCAACGGCTACGCTGTGTATTTCGCCCTCAGGGGAAGCTAATGATATGCTCCAGGCGAGGATCAAACTAACCAACTTAACATTGTGATACTTAGGCGCTTTCTACTTCTGGACTGGCACAATTATGCTCAATCGTCTCTGGATCGTCTGTACGTACGTCACATTAGATATTTCTTATATCATGCGGCTGTAAATTAAAGGGCAGTTTTCCAACGGCTGTCAGTTGTGCTTCTATTTACGCTGGCAGCACCTACACACTGCGTTCAGATGTGCCAACCTCTGCCCTGGCGTTGAACACCTACAGCGCCTCCGCCTTCGGCCTTTGGTGGCAGGAGGGTAGCCGATACATCGCGGCGTGAATGACTCGGCACGCAAGGCGGTGGTGGTGTAACGGTCAGCATGGTTGCTTCCCAAGCAGTTGATCCGGGTTCGATTCCCGGCCCCCGCACGAAACGTACATTTTTCTTCTAGGGCTATTCCAAGTAACGTAACGCGATCCTCGAAACAGAACCGTCGTGGTACGAATAGTTTTCCTTCGCCCCACGTCTCACTCCGTGTCGCCATTGCGGTAGTCGCCGGATTTCGATTCACAGCATCGTGTGTCTCCATGTGTCGACTTGTCTCGGCTTTGCTCGGCTGACGTGAGAGCTGACGCTTGGAAATGGGCATATATGTAGAGGGCAGGCGGGAGAAACGACTGCGAGAGACCAAAAACCGACAAACATACGACAGAACCTTTCATTTTATTGTGGCCACAGATTCGCGCTTTAGTGCACCGACAGGCAGGAGTGGCGTCAGCGTGCTGGACCGCATCATTATCGCTAAGCAGCGACGACACCTAAGTAAATAGGCAAAATGAAAGAAGCCAAATGTAGGTAGAGCTCCAAGCTGGTCGCCCATCCAAGTACTAAACACGGCCAACCGCTATTAACTCCAATCAACAGACGAGAACCGCTGCACTCAGCGTGGTATGGCCGTTATCGACAACGCCGCGAAACGTGCAGACGTCTTGCTTCTTGTGCACATCACTTGGTATTTACCTGGCAGTGTCTCGCTGGAGGAAGCACTGTCTTTTATGAGAGAAAAATGAAATGGCACTTAGTGCTATCGAGTACATGGCCTTTGTGTTCACAGCACGACGCTCTAACGTACTGAGCTGAGGAGCGATGCAATTCGGCCACGTCACCAGTCCAATACCCGGTCCACCGGCTCATCCACCTTCATTACTGCCCTGCCAGACATTTAACCACGTATCTGTTTTCGTTGACTTTTGCTTTCTTGATGCTTGGACCCAAAAAGCACAACACAAAGAAAACGTAAGCGCCGTGAGACTAGCCAAGACTCAGCAAACAAAAGTATGTTCGGCTACCAGGAATCGAATCCGGGCTGCCTGGCTGAAAGCCATGCCTCCTAACAGCTTTCCGTTCCTTCTGACGGCCAGACAATCAGACGTGCAGGGCAAGCGCCATAATCACTGCCGTCACTGATAATATCTCTTCAACCTGTTTGCGCGAAATTTACTTCCTTTCCCGCACGAAGGAAACGGGTAGGTTTGGAATATTTAAAATTCATTGTCAGATGTGGGGTTCGAACCCACGCTGCCTCTCGGGAACCAGAGCTTAAATCTGGCGCCTTAGACCGCTCGGCCAATCTGACGTGCGAGCGAAAACACACTGCTGCCATCGTTTCTATAAACATCTCCAGGGCCTGACTGCGAAATTTGCTTGTTTTTTTTTGTGTGAAGGAAATACGTTTTTTTAGAGTATTTAAAACGAGTTGTGAGATGTGAGGTAACACCCCACCCTCACTGTCGGCACCCGGAACTTAAATATGGTGCCTGGCACCGTTGTTTTCCGACGCCTTCGGCCTTAAGTGGAACGAGCAGAACTCTAACTATCAATTTTCACATTGGCGTGGAGAAAACAACGAACGACAATAAAAGTCCGTTCCCTAGCAACGGCTACGCTGTGTATTTCGCCCTCAGGGGAAGCTAATGATATGCTCCAGGCGAGGATCAAACTAACCAACTTAACATTGTGATACTTAGGCGCTTTCTACTTCTGGACTGGCACAATTATGCTCAATCGTCTCTGGATCGTCTGTACGTACGTCACATTAGATATTTCTTATATCATGCTGCTGTAAATTAAAGGGCAGTTTTCCAACGGCTGTCAGTTGTGCTTCTATTTACGCTAGCAGCACCTACACACTGCGTTCAGATGTGCCAACCTCTGCCCTGGCGTTGAACGCCTACAGCGCCTTCGCCTTCGGCCTCTGGTGGCAGGAGGGTACCCGATACATCGCGGCGTGAATGACTCGGCACGCAAGGCGGTGGTGGTGTAACGGTCAGCATGGTTGCTTCCCAAGCAGTTGATCCGGGTTCGATTCCCGGCCACCGCACGAAACGTACATTTTTCTTCTAGGGCTATTCCAAGTAACGTAACGCGGTCCTCGAAACAGAACCGTCGTGGTACGACTAGTTTTCCTTCGCCCCACGTCTCACTCCGTGTCGCCATTGCGGTAGTCGCCGGATTTCGATTCACAGCATCGTGTGTCTCCATGTGTCGACTTGTCTCGACTTTGCTCGGCTGACGCGAGAGCTGACGCTTGGAAATGGGCATATATGTAGAGGGCAGGCGGGAGAAACGACTGCGAGAGACCAAAAACCGACAAACATACGACAGAACCTTTCATTTTATTGTGGCCACAGATTCGCGCTTTAGTGCACCGACAGGCAGGAGTGGCGTCAGCGTGCTTGACCGCATCATTATCGCTAAGCAGCGACGACACCTAAGTAAATAGGCAAAATGAAAGAAGCCAAATGTAGGTAGAGCTCCAAGCTGGTCGCCCATCCAAGTACTAAACACGGCCAACCGCTATTAACTCCAATCAACAGACGAGAACCGCTGCACTCAGCGTGGTATGGCCGTTATCGACAACGCCGCGAAACGTGCAGACGTCTTGCTTCTTGTGCACATCACTTGGTATTTACCTGGCAGTGTCTCGCTGGAGGAGGCACTGTCTTTTATGAGAGAAAAATGAAATGGCACTTAGTGCTATCGAATACATGGCCTTTGTGTTCACAGCACGACGCTCTAACGTACTGAGCTGAGGAGCGATGCAATTCGGCCACGTCACCAGTCCAATACCCGGTCCACCGGCTCATCCACCTTCATTACTGCCCTGCCAGACATTTAACCACGTATCTGTTTTCGTTGACTTTTGCTTTCTTGATGCTTGGACCCAAAAAGCACAACACAAAGAAAACGTAAGCGCCGTGAGACTAGCCAAGACTCAGCAAACAAAAGTATGTTCGGCTACCAGGAATCGAATCCGGTCTGCCTGGCTGAAAGCCATGCCTCCTAACAGCTTTCCGTTCCTTCTGACGGCCAGACAATCAGACGTGCAGGGCAAGCGCCATAATCACTGCCGTCACTGATAATATCTCTTCAACCTGTTTGCGCGAAATTTACTTCCTTTCCCGCACGAAGGAAACGGGTAGGTTTGGAATATTTAAAATTCATTGTCAGATGTGGGGTTCGAACCCACGCTCCCTTTCGGGAACCAGAGCTTAAATCTGGCGCCTTAGACCGCTCGGCCAATCTGACGTGCGCGCGGAAACACACTGCTGCCATCGTTTCTATAAACATCTCCAGGGCCTGACTGCGAAATTTGCTTGTTTTTTTTTGTGTGAAGGAAATACGTTTTTTTAGAGTATTTAAAACGAGTTGTGAGATGTGAGGTAACACCCCACCCTCACTGTCGGCACCCGGAACTTAAATATGGTGCCTGGCACCGTTGTTTTCCGACGCCTTCGGCCTTAAGTGGAACGAGCAGAACTCTAACTATCAATTTTCACATTGGCGTGGAGAAAACAACGAACGACAATAAAAGTCCGTTCCCTAGCAACGGCTACGCTGTGTATTTCGCCCTCAGGGGAAGCTAATGATATGCTCCAGGCGAGGATCAAACTAACCAACTTAACATTGTGATACTTAGGCGCTTTCTACTTCTGGACTGGCACAATTATTCTCAATCGTCTCTGGATCGTCTGTACGTACGTCACATTAGATATTTCTTATATCATGCGGCTGTAAATTAAAGGGCAGTTTTCCAACGGCTGTCAGTTGTGCTTCTATTTACGCTAGCAGCACCTACACACTGCGTTCAGATGTGCCAACCTCTGCCCTGGCGTTGAACACCTACAGCGCCTTCGCCTTCGGCCTCTGGTGGCAGGAGGGTAGCCGATACATCGCGGCGTGAATGACTCGGCACGCAAGGCGGTGGTGGTGTAACGGTCAGCATGGTTGCTTCCCAAGCAGTTGATCCGGGTTCGATTCCCGGCCACAGCACGAAACGTACATTTTTCTTCTAGGGCTATTCCAAGTAACGTAACGCGATCCTCGAAACAGAACCGTCGTGGTACGAATAGTTTTCCTTCGCCCCACGTCTCACTCCGTGTCGCCATTGCGGTAGTCGCCGGATTTCGATTCACAGCATCGTGTGTCTCCATGTGTCGACTTGTCTCGGCTTTGCTCGGCTGACGCGAGAGCTGACGCTTGGAAATGGGCATATATGTAGAGGGCAGGCGGGAGAAACGACTGCGAGAGACCAAAAACCGACAAACATACGACAGAACCTTTCATTTTATTGTGGCCACAGATTCGCGCTTTAGTGCACCGACAGGCAGGAGTGGCGTCAGCGTGCTGGACCGCATCATTATCGCTAAGCAGCGACGACACCTAAGTAAATAGGCAAAATGAAAGAAGCCAAATGTAGGTAGAGCTCCAAGCTGGTCGCCCATCCAAGTACTAAACACGGCCAACCGCTATTAACTCCAATCAACAGACGAGAACCGCTGCACTCAGCGTGGTATGGCCGTTATCGACAACGCCGCGAAACGTGCAGACGTCTTGCTTCTTGTGCACATCACTTGGTATTTACCTGGCAGTGTCTCGCTGGAGGAAGCACTGTCTTTTATGAGAGAAAAATGAAATGGCACTTAGTGCTATCGAATACATGGCCTTTGTGTTCACAGCACGACGCTCTAACGTACTGAGCTGAGGAGCGATGCAATTCGGCCACGTCACCAGTCCAATACCCGGTCCACCGGCTCATCCACCTTCATTACTGCCCTGCCAGACATTTAACCACGTATCTGTTTTCGTTGACTTTTGCTTTCTTGATGCTTGGACCCAAAAAGCACAACACAAAGAAAACGTAAGCGCCGTGAGACTAGCCAAGACTCAGCAAACAAAAGTATGTTCGGCTACCAGGAATCGAATCCGGGCTGCCTGGCTGAAAGCCATGCCTCCTAACAGCTTTCCGTTCCTTCTGACGGCCAGACAATCAGACGTGCAGGGCAAGCGCCATAATCACTGCCGTCACTGATAATATCTCTTCAACCTGTTTGCGCGAAATTTACTTCCTTTCCCGCACGAAGGAAACGGGTAGGTTTGGAATATTTAAAATTCATTGTCAGATGTGGGGTTCGAACCCACGCTCCCTTTCGGGAACCAGAGCTTAAATCTGGCGCCTTAGACCGCTCGGCCAATCTGACGTGCGAGCGGAAACACACTGCTGCCATCGTTTCTATAAACATCTCCAGGGCCTGACTGCGAAATTTGCTTGTTTTTTTTTGTGTGAAGGAAATACGTTTTTTTAGAGTATTTAAAACGAGTTGTGAGATGTGAGGTAACACCCCACCCTCACTGTCGGCACCCGGAACTTAAATATGGTGCCTGGCACCGTTGTTTTCCGACGCCTTCGGCCTTAAGTGGAACGAGCAGAACTCTAACTATCAATTTTCACATTGGCGTGGAGAAAACAACGAACGACAATAAAAGTCCGTTCCCTAGCAACGGCTACGCTGTGTATTTCGCCCTCAGGGGAAGCTAATGATATGCTCCAGGCGAGGATCAAACTAACCAACTTAACATTGTGATACTTAGGCGCTTTCTACTTCTGGACTGGCACAATTATGCTCAATCGTCTCTGGATCGTCTGTACGTACGTCACATTAGATATTTCTTATATCATGCGGCTGTAAATTAAAGGGCAGTTTTCCAACGGCTGTCAGTTGTGCTTCTATTTACGCTGGCAGCACCTACACACTGCGTTCAGATGTGCCAACCTCTGCCCTGGCGTTGAACACCTACAGCGCCTCCGCCTTCGGCCTTTGGTGGCAGGAGGGTAGCCGATACATCGCGGCGTGAATGACTCGGCACGCAAGGCGGTGGTGGTGTAACGGTCAGCATGGTTGCTTCCCAAGCAGTTGATCCGGGTTCGATTCCCGGCCACCGCACGAAACGTACATTTTTCTTCTAGGGCTATTCCAAGTAACGTAACGCGGTCCTCGAAACAGAACCGTCGTGGTACGACTAGTTTTCCTTCGCCCCACGTCTCACTCCGTGTCGCCATTGCGGTAGTCGCCGGATTTCGATTCACAGCATCGTGTGTCTCCATGTGTCGACTTGTCTCGACTTTGCTCGGCTGACGCGAGAGCTGACGCTTGGAAATGGGCATATATGTAGAGGGCAGGCGGGAGAAACGACTGCGAGAGACCAAAAACCGACAAACATACGACAGAACCTTTCATTTTATTGTGGCCACAGATTCGCGCTTTAGTGCACCGACAGGCAGGAGTGGCGTCAGCGTGCTTGACCGCATCATTATCGCTAAGCAGCGACGACACCTAAGTAAATAGGCAAAATGAAAGAAGCCAAATGTAGGTAGAGCTCCAAGCTGGTCGCCCATCCAAGTACTAAACACGGCCAACCGCTATTAACTCCAATCAACAGACGAGAACCGCTGCACTCAGCGTGGTATGGCCGTTATCGACAACGCCGCGAAACGTGCAGACGTCTTGCTTCTTGTGCACATCACTTGGTATTTACCTGGCAGTGTCTCGCTGGAGGAGGCACTGTCTTTTATGAGAGAAAAATGAAATGGCACTTAGTGCTATCGAATACATGGCCTTTGTGTTCACAGCACGACGCTCTAACGTACTGAGCTGAGGAGCGATGCAATTCGGCCACGTCACCAGTCCAATACCCGGTCCACCGGCTCATCCACCTTCATTACTGCCCTGCCAGACATTTAACCACGTATCTGTTTTCGTTGACTTTTGCTTTCTTGATGCTTGGACCCAAAAAGCACAACACAAAGAAAACGTAAGCGCCGTGAGACTAGCCAAGACTCAGCAAACAAAAGTATGTTCGGCTACCAGGAATCGAATCCGGTCTGCCTGGCTGAAAGCCATGCCTCCTAACAGCTTTCCGTTCCTTCTGACGGCCAGACAATCAGACGTGCAGGGCAAGCGCCATAATCACTGCCGTCACTGATAATATCTCTTCAACCTGTTTGCGCGAAATTTACTTCCTTTCCCGCACGAAGGAAACGGGTAGGTTTGGAATATTTAAAATTCATTGTCAGATGTGGGGTTCGAACCCACGCTCCCTTTCGGGAACCAGAGCTTAAATCTGGCGCCTTAGACCGCTCTGCCAATCTGACGTGCGCGCGGAAACACACTGCTGCCATCGTTTCTATAAACATCTCCAGGGCCTGACTGCGAAATTTGCTTGTTTTTTTTTGTGTGAAGGAAATACGTTTTTTTAGAGTATTTAAAACGAGTTGTGAGATGTGAGGTAACACCCCACCCTCACTGTCGGCACCCGGAACTTAAATATGGTGCCTGGCACCGTTGTTTTCCGACGCCTTCGGCCTTAAGTGGAACGAGCAGAACTCTAACTATCAATTTTCACATTGGCGTGGAGAAAACAACGAACGACAATAAAAGTCCGTTCCCTAGCAACGGCTACGCTGTGTATTTCGCCCTCAGGGGAAGCTAATGATATGCTCCAGGCGAGGATCAAACTAACCAACTTAACATTGTGATACTTAGGCGCTTTCTACTTCTGGACTGGCACAATTATTCTCAATCGTCTCTGGATAGTCTGTACGTACGTCACATTAGATATTTCTTATATCATGCGGCTGTAAATTAAAGGGCAGTTTTCCAACGGCTGTCAGTTGTGCTTCTATTTACGCTAGCAGCACCTACACACTGCGTTCAGATGTGCCAACCTCTGCCCTGGCGTTGAACACCTACAGCGCCTTCGCCTTCGGCCTCTGGTGGCAGGAGGGTAGCCGATACATCGCGGCGTGAATGACTCGGCACGCAAGGCGGTGGTGGTGTAACGGTCAGCATGGTTGCTTCCCAAGCAGTTGATCCGGGTTCGATTCCCGGCCACCGCACGAAACGTACATTTTTCTTCTAGGGCTATTCCAAGTAACGTAACGCGATCCTCGAAACAGAACCGTCGTGGTACGAATAGTTTTCCTTCGCCCCACGTCTCACTCCGTGTCGCCATTGCGGTAGTCGCCGGATTTCGATTCACAGCATCGTGTGTCTCCATGTGTCGACTTGTCTCGGCTTTGCTCGGCTGACGCGAGAGCTGACGCTTGGAAATGGGCATATATGTAGAGGGCAGGCGGGAGAAACGACTGCGAGAGACCAAAAACCGACAAACATACGACAGAACCTTTCATTTTATTGTGGCCACAGATTCGCGCTTTAGTGCACCGACAGGCAGGAGTGGCGTCAGCGTGCTGGACCGCATCATTATCGCTAAGCAGCGACGACACCTAAGTAAATAGGCAAAATGAAAGAAGCCAAATGTAGGTAGAGCTCCAAGCTGGTCGCCCATCCAAGTACTAAACACGGCCAACCGCTATTAACTCCAATCAACAGACGAGAACCGCTGCACTCAGCGTGGTATGGCCGTTATCGACAACGCCGCGAAACGTGCAGACGTCTTGCTTCTTGTGCACATCACTTGGTATTTACCTGGCAGTGTCTCGCTGGAGGAAGCACTGTCTTTTATGAGAGAAAAATGAAATGGCACTTAGTGCTATCGAATACATGGCCTTTGTGTTCACAGCACGACGCTCTAACGTACTGAGCTGAGGAGCGATGCAATTCGGCCACGTCACCAGTCCAATACCCGGTCCACCGGCTCATCCACCTTCATTACTGCCCTGCCAGACATTTAACCACGTATCTGTTTTCGTTGACTTTTGCTTTCTTGATGCTTGGACCCAAAAAGCACAACACAAAGAAAACGTAAGCGCCGTGAGACTAGCCAAGACTCAGCAAACAAAAGTATGTTCGGCTACCAGGAATCGAATCCGGGCTGCCTGGCTGAAAGCCATGCCTCCTAACAGCTTTCCGTTCCTTCTGACGGCCAGACAATCAGACGTGCAGGGCAAGCGCCATAATCACTGCCGTCACTGATAATATCTCTTCAACCTGTTTGCGCGAAATTTACTTCCTTTCCCGCACGAAGGAAACGGGTAGGTTTGGAATATTTAAAATTCATTGTCAGATGTGGGGTTCGAACCCACGCTCCCTTTCGGGAACCAGAGCTTAAATCTGGCGCCTTAGACCGCTCGGCCAATCTGACGTGCGAGCGGAAACACACTGCTGCCATCGTTTCTATAAACATCTCCAGGGCCTGACTGCGAAATTTGCTTGTTTTTTTTTGTGTGAAGGAAATACGTTTTTTTAGAGTATTTAAAACGAGTTGTGAGATGTGAGGTAACACCCCACCCTCACTGTCGGCACCCGGAACTTAAATATGGTGCCTGGCACCGTTGTTTTCCGACGCCTTCGGCCTTAAGTGGAACGAGCAGAACTCTAACTATCAATTTTCACATTGGCGTGGAGAAAACAACGAACGACAATAAAAGTCCGTTCCCTAGCAACGGCTACGCTGTGTATTTCGCCCTCAGGGGAAGCTAATGATATGCTCCAGGCGAGGATCAAACTAACCAACTTAACATTGTGATACTTAGGCGCTTTCTACTTCTGGACTGGCACAATTATGCTCAATCGTCTCTGGATCGTCTGTACGTACGTCACATTAGATATTTCTTATATCATGCGGCTGTAAATTAAAGGGCAGTTTTCCAACGGCTGTCAGTTGTGCTTCTATTTACGCTGGCAGCACCTACACACTGCGTTCAGATGTGCCAACCTCTGCCCTGGCGTTGAACACCTACAGCGCCTCCGCCTTCGGCCTTTGGTGGCAGGAGGGTAGCCGATACATCGCGGCGTGAATGACTCGGCACGCAAGGCGGTGGTGGTGTAACGGTCAGCATGGTTGCTTCCCAAGCAGTTGATCCGGGTTCGATTCCCGGCCCCCGCACGAAACGTACATTTTTCTTCTAGGGCTATTCCAAGTAACGTAACGCGATCCTCGAAACAGAACCGTCGTGGTACGAATAGTTTTCCTTCGCCCCACGTCTCACTCCGTGTCGCCATTGCGGTAGTCGCCGGATTTCGATTCACAGCATCGTGTGTCTCCATGTGTCGACTTGTCTCGGCTTTGCTCGGCTGACGTGAGAGCTGACGCTTGGAAATGGGCATATATGTAGAGGGCAGGCGGGAGAAACGACTGCGAGAGACCAAAAACCGACAAACATACGACAGAACCTTTCATTTTATTGTGGCCACAGATTCGCGCTTTAGTGCACCGACAGGCAGGAGTGGCGTCAGCGTGCTGGACCGCATCATTATCGCTAAGCAGCGACGACACCTAAGTAAATAGGCAAAATGAAAGAAGCCAAATGTAGGTAGAGCTCCAAGCTGGTCGCCCATCCAAGTACTAAACACGGCCAACCGCTATTAACTCCAATCAACAGACGAGAACCGCTGCACTCAGCGTGGTATGGCCGTTATCGACAACGCCGCGAAACGTGCAGACGTCTTGCTTCTTGTGCACATCACTTGGTATTTACCTGGCAGTGTCTCGCTGGAGGAAGCACTGTCTTTTATGAGAGAAAAATGAAATGGCACTTAGTGCTATCGAATACATGGCCTTTGTGTTCACAGCACGACGCTCTAACGTACTGAGCTGAGGAGCGATGCAATTCGGCCACGTCACCAGTCCAATACCCGGTCCACCGGCTCATCCACCTTCATTACTGCCCTGCCAGACATTTAACCACGTATCTGTTTTCGTTGACTTTTGCTTTCTTGATGCTTGGACCCAAAAAGCACAACACAAAGAAAACGTAAGCGCCGTGAGACTAGCCAAGACTCAGCAAACAAAAGTATGTTCGGCTACCAGGAATCGAATCCGGGCTGCCTGGCTGAAAGCCATGCCTCCTAACAGCTTTCCGTTCCTTCTGACGGCCAGACAATCAGACGTGCAGGGCAAGCGCCATAATCACTGCCGTCACTGATAATATCTCTTCAACCTGTTTGCGCGAAATTTACTTCCTTTCCCGCACGAAGGAAACGGGTAGGTTTGGAATATTTAAAATTCATTGTCAGATGTGGGGTTCGAACCCACGCTCCCTTTCGGGAACCAGAGCTTAAACCTGGCGCCTTAGACCGCTCGGCCAATCTGACGTGCGAGCGGAAACACACTGCTGCCATCGTTTCTATGAACATCTCCAGGGCCTGACTGCGAAATTTGCTTGTTTTTTTTTGTGTGAAGGAAATACGTTTTTTTAGAGTATTTAAAACGAGTTGTGAGATGTGAGGTAACACCCCACCCTCACTGTCGGCACCCGGAACTTAAATATGGTGCCTGGCACCGTTGTTTTCCGACGCCTTCGGCCTTAAGTGGAACGAGCAGAACTCTAACTATCAATTTTCACATTGGCGTGGAGAAAACAACGAACGACAATAAAAGTCCGTTCCCTAGCAACGGCTACGCTGTGTATTTCGCCCTCAGGGGAAGCTAATGATATGCTCCAGGCGAGGATCAAACTAACCAACTTAACATTGTGATACTTAGGCGCTTTCTACTTCTGGACTGGCACAATTATGCTCAATCGTCTCTGGATCGTCTGTACGTACGTCACATTAGATATTTCTTATATCATGCGGCTGTAAATTAAAGGGCAGTTTTCCAACGGCTGTCAGTTGTGCTTCTATTTACGCTGGCAGCACCTACACACTGCGTTCAGATGTGCCAACCTCTGCCCTGGCGTTGAACACCTACAGCGCCTCCGCCTTCGGCCTCTGGTGGCAGGAGGGTAGCCGATACATCGCGGCGTGAATGACTCGGCACGCAAGGCGGTGGTGGTGTAACGGTCAGCATGGTTGCTTCCCAAGCAGTTGATCCGGGTTCGATTCCCGGCCCCCGCACGAAACGTACATTTTTCTTCTAGGGCTATTCCAAGTAACGTAACGCGATCCTCGAAACAGAACCGTCGTGGTACGAATAGTTTTCCTTCGCCCCACGTCTCACTCCGTGTCGCCATTGCGGTAGTCGCCGGATTTCGATTCACAGCATCGTGTGTCTCCATGTGTCGACTTGTCTCGGCTTTGCTCGGCTGACGTGAGAGCTGACGCTTGGAAATGGGCATATATGTAGAGGGCAGGCGGGAGAAACGACTGCGAGAGACCAAAAACCGACAAACATACGACAGAACCTTTCATTTTATTGTGGCCACAGATTCGCGCTTTAGTGCACCGACAGGCAGGAGTGGCGTCAGCGTGCTGGACCGCATCATTATCGCTAAGCAGCGACGACACCTAAGTAAATAGGCAAAATGAAAGAAGCCAAATGTAGGTAGAGCTCCAAGCTGGTCGCCCATCCAAGTACTAAACACGGCCAACCGCTATTAACTCCAATCAACAGACGAGAACCGCTGCACTCAGCGTGGTATGGCCGTTATCGACAACGCCGCGAAACGTGCAGACGTCTTGCTTCTTGTGCACATCACTTGGTATTTACCTGGCAGTGTCTCGCTGGAGGAAGCACTGTCTTTTATGAGAGAAAAATGAAATGGCACTTAGTGCTATCGAATACATGGCCTTTGTGTTCACAGCACGACGCTCTAACGTACTGAGCTGAGGAGCGATGCAATTCGGCCACGTCACCAGTCCAATACCCGGTCCACCGGCTCATCCACCTTCATTACTGCCCTGCCAGACATTTAACCACGTATCTGTTTTCGTTGACTTTTGCTTTCTTGATGCTTGGACCCAAAAAGCACAACACAAAGAAAACGTAAGCGCCGTGAGACTAGCCAAGACTCAGCAAACAAAAGTATGTTCGGCTACCAGGAATCGAATCCGGGCTGCCTGGCTGAAAGCCATGCCTCCTAACAGCTTTCCGTTCCTTCTGACGGCCAGACAATCAGACGTGCAGGGCAAGCGCCATAATCACTGCCGTCACTGATAATATCTCTTCAACATGTTTGCGCGAAATTTACTTCCTTTCCCGCACGGAGGAAACGGGTATGTTTGGAATATTTAAAATTCATTGTCAGATGTGGGGTTCGAACCCACGCTCCCTTTCGGGAACCAGAGCTTAAACCTGGCGCCTTAGACCGCTCGGCCAATCTGACGTGCGAGCGGAAACACACTGCTGCCATCGTTTCTATGAACATCTCCAGGGCCTGACTGCGAAATTTGCTTGTTTTTTTTTGTGTGAAGGAAATACGTTTTTTTAGAGTATTTAAAACGAGTTGTGAGATGTGAGGTAACACCCCACCCTCACTGTCGGCACCCGGAACTTAAATATGGTGCCTGGCACCGTTGTTTTCCGACGCCTTCGGCCTTAAGTGGAACGAGCAGAACTCTAACTATCAATTTTCACATTGGCGTGGAGAAAACAACGAACGACAATAAAAGTCCGTTCCCTAGCAACGGCTACGCTGTGTATTTCGCCCTCAGGGGAAGCTAATGATATGCTCCAGGCGAGGATCAAACTAACCAACTTAACATTGTGATACTTAGGCGCTTTCTACTTCTGGACTGGCACAATTATGCTCAATCGTCTCTGGATCGTCTGTACGTACGTCACATTAGATATTTCTTATATCATGCGGCTGTAAATTAAAGGGCAGTTTTCCAACGGCTGTCAGTTGTGCTTCTATTTACGCTAGCAGCACCTACACACTGCGTTCAGATGTGCCAACCTCTGCCCTGGCGTTGAACACCTACAGCGCCTTCGCCTTCGGCCTCTGGTGGCAGGAGGGTAGCCGATACATCGCGGCGTGAATGACTCAGCACGCAAGGCGGTGGTGGTGTAACGGTCAGCATGGTTGTTTCCCAAGCAGTTGATCCGGGTTCGATTCCCGGCCACCGCACGAAACGTACATTTTTCTTCTAGGGCTATTCCAAGTAAAGTAACGCGATCCTCGAAACAGAACCGTCGTGGTACGAATAGTTTTCCTTCGCCCCACGTCTCACTCCGTGTCGCCATTGCGGTAGTCGCCGGATTTCGATTCACAGCATCGTGTGTCTCCATGTGTCGACTTGTCTCGACTTTGCTCGGCTGACGCGAGAGCTGACGCTTGGAAATGGGCATATATGTAGAGGGCAGGCTGGAGAAACGACTGCGAGAGACCAAAAACCGACAAACATACGACAGAACCTTTCATTTTATTGTGGCCACAGATTCGCGCTTTAGTGCACCGACAGGCAGGAGTGGCGTCAGCGTGCTGGACCGCATCATTATCGCTAAGCAGCGACGACACCTAAGTAAATAGGCAAAATGAAAGAAGCCAAATGTAGGTAGAGCTCCAAGCTGGTCGCCCATCCAAGTACTAAACACGGCCAACCGCTATTAACTCCAATCAACAGACGAGAACCGCTGCACTCAGCGTGGTATGGCCGTTATCGACAACGCCGCGAAACGTGCAGACGTCTTGCTTCTTGTGCACATCACTTGGTATTTACCTGGCAGTGTCTCGCTGGAGGAAGCACTGTCTTTTATGAGAGAAAAATGAAATGGCACTTAGTGCTATCGAATACATGGCCTTTGTGTTCACAGCACGACGCTCTAACGTACTGAGCTGAGGAGCGATGCAATTCGGCCACGTCACCAGTCCAATACCCGGTCCACCGGCTCATCCACCTTCATTACTGCCCTGCCAGACATTTAACCACGTATCTGTTTTCGTTGACTTTTGCTTTCTTGATGCTTGGACCCAAAAAGCACAACACAAAGAAAACGTAAGCGCCGTGAGACTAGCCAAGACTCAGCAAACAAAAGTATGTTCGGCTACCAGGAATCGAATCCGGGCTGCCTGGCTGAAAGCCATGCCTCCTAACAGCTTTCCGTTCCTTCTGACGGCCAGACAATCAGACGTGCAGGGCAAGCGCCATAATCACTGCCGTCACTGATAATATCTCTTCAACCTGTTTGCGCGAAATTTACTTCCTTTCCCGCACGAAGGAAACGGGTAGGTTTGGAATATTTAAAATTCATTGTCAGATGTGGGGTTCGAACCCACGCTCCCTTTCGGGAACCAGAGCTTAAATCTGGCGCCTTAGACCGCTCGGCCAATCTGACGTGCGAGCGGAAACACACTGCTGCCATCGTTTCTATGAACATCTCCAGGGCCTGACTGCGAAATTTGCTTGTTTTTTTTTTGTGTGAAGGAAATACGTTTTTTTAGAGTATTTAAAACGAGTTGTGAGATGTGAGGTAACACCCCACCCTCACTGTCGGCACCCGGAACTTAAATATGGTGCCTGGCACCGTTGTTTTCCGACGCCTTCGGCCTTAAGTGGAACGAGCAGAACTCTAACTATCAATTTTCACATTGGCGTGGAGAAAACAACGAACGACAATAAAAGTCCGTTCCCTAGCAACGGCTACGCTGTGTATTTCGCCCTCAGGGGAAGCTAATGATATGCTCCAGGCGAGGATCAAACTAACCAACTTAACATTGTGATACTTAGGCGCTTTCTACTTCTGGACTGGCACAATTATGCTCAATCGTCTCTGGATCGTCTGTACGTACGTCACATTAGATATTTCTTATATCATGCTGCTGTAAATTAGAGGGCAGTTTTCCAACGGCTGTCAGTTGTGCTTCTATTTACGCTAGCAGCACCTACACACTGCGTTCAGATGTGCCAACCTCTGCCCTGGCGTTGAACACCTACAGCGCCTTCGCCTTCGGCCTCTGGTGGCAGGAGGGTAGCCGTTACATCGCGGCATGAATGACACGGCACGCAAGGCGGTGGTGGTGTAACGGTCAGTATGGTTGCTTCCAAAGCAGTTGATCCGGGTTCGATTCCCGGCCACCGCACGAAACGTACATTTTTCTTCTAGGGCTATTCCAAGTAACGTAACGCGATCCTCGAAACAGAACCGTCGTGGTACGAATAGTTTTCCTTCGCCCCACGTCTCACTCCGTGTCGCCATTGCGGTAGTCGCCGGATTTCGATTCACAGCATCGTGTGTCTCCATGTGTCGACTTGTCTCGACTTTGCTCGGCTGACGCGAGAGCTGACGCTTGGAAATGGGCATATATGTAGAGGGCAGGCGGGAGAAACGACTGCGAGAGACCAAAAACCGACAAACATACGACAGAACCTTTCATTTTATTGTGGCCACAGATTCGCGCTTTAGTGCACCGACAAGCAGGAGTGGCGTCAGCGTGCTGGACCGCATCATTATCGCTAAGCAGCGACGACACCTAAGTAAATAGGCAAAATGAAAGAAGCCAAATGTAGGTAGAGCTCCAAGCTGGTCGCCCATCCAAGTACTAAACACGGCCAACCGCTATTAACTCCAATCAACAGACGAGAACCGCTGCACTCAGCGTGGTATGGCCGTTATCGACAACGCCGCGAAACGTGCAGACGTCTTGCTTCTTGTGCACATCACTTGGTATTTACCTGGCAGTGTCTCGCTGGAGGAAGCACTGTCTTTTATGAGAGAAAAATGAAATGGCACTTAGTGCTATCGAATACATGGCCTTTGTGTTCACAGCACGACGCTCTAACGTACTGAGCTGAGGAGCGATGCAATTCGGCCACGTCACCAGTCCAATACCCGGTCCACCGGCTCATCCACCTTCATTACTGCCCTGCCAGACATTTAACCACGTATCTGTTTTCGTTGACTTTTGCTTTCTTGATGCTTGGACCCAAAAAGCACAACACAAAGAAAACGTAAGCGCCGTGAGACTAGCCAAGACTCAGCAAACAAAAGTATGTTCGGCTACCAGGAATCGAATCCGGGCTGCCTGGCTGAAAGCCATGCCTCCTAACAGCTTTCCGTTCCTTCTGACGGCCAGACAATCAGACGTGCAGGGCAAGCGCCATAATCACTGCCGTCACTGATAATATCTCTTCAACCTGTTTGCGCGAAATTTACTTCCTTTCCCGCACGAAGGAAACGGGTAGGTTTGGAATATTTAAAATTCATTGTCAGATGTGGGGTTCGAACCCACGCTCCCTTTCGGGAACCAGAGCTTAAATCTGGCGCCTTAGACCGCTCGGCCAATCTGACGTGCGAGCGGAAACACACTGCTGCCATCGTTTCTATAAACATCTCCAGGGCCTGACTGCGAAATTTGCTTGTTTTTTTTTGTGTGAAGGAAATACGTTTTTTTAGAGTATTTAAAACGAGTTGTGAGATGTGAGGTAACACCCCACCCTCACTGTCGGCACCCGGAACTTAAATATGGTGCCTGGCACCGTTGTTTTCCGACGCCTTCGGCCTTAAGTGGAACGAGCAGAACTCTAACTATCAATTTTCACATTGGCGTGGAGAAAACAACGAACGACAATAAAAGTCCGTTCCCTAGCAACGGCTACGCTGTGTATTTCGCCCTCAGGGGAAGCTAATGATATGCTCCAGGCGAGGATCAAACTAACCAACTTAACATTGTGATACTTAGGCGCTTCCTACTTCTGGACTGGCACAATTATGCTCAATCGTCTCTGGATCGTCTGTACGTACGTCACATTAGATATTTCTTATATGATGATGCTGTAAATTAAAGGGCAGTTTTCCAACGGCTGTCAGTTGTGCTTCTATTTACGCTAGCAGCACCTACACACTGCGTTCAGATGTGCCAACCTCTGCCCTGGCGTTGAACGCCTACAGCGCCTTCGCCTTCGGCCTCTGGTGGCAGGAGGGTAGCCGATACATCGCGGCGTGAATGACTCGGCACGCAAGGCGGTGGTGGTGTAACGGTCAGCATGGTTGCTTCCCAAGCAGTTGATCCGGGTTCGATTCCCGGCCACCGCACGAAACGTACATTTTTCTTCTAGGGCTATTCCAAGTAACGTAACGCGATCCTCGAAACAGAACCGTCGTGGTACGAATAGTTTTCCTTCGCCCCACGTCTCACTCCGTGTCGCCATTGCGGTAGTCGCCGGATTTCGATTCACAGCATCGTGTGTCTCCATGTGTCGACTTGTCTCGACTTGTCTCGGCTGACGCGAGAGCTGACGCTTGGAAATGGGCATATATGTAGAGGGCAGGCGGGAGAAACGACTGCGAGAGACCAAAAACCGACAAACATACGACAGAACCTTTCATTTTATTGTGGCCACAGATTCGCGCTTTAGTGCACTGACTGGCAGGAGTGGCTTCAGCGTGCTGGACTGCATCATTATCGCTAAGCAGCGACGACACCTAAGTAAATAGGCAAAATGAAAGAAGCCAAATGTAGGTAGAGCTCCAAGCTGGTCGCCCATCCAAGTACTAAACACAGCCAACCGCTATTAACTCCAATCAACAGACGAGAACCGCTGCACTCAGCGTGGTATGGCCGTTATCGACAACGCCGCGAAACGTGCAGACGTCTTGCTTCTTGTGCACATCACTTGGTATTTACCTGGCAGTGTCTCGCTGGAGGAAGCACTGTCTTTTATGAGAGAAAAATGAAATGGCACTTAGTGCTATCGAATACATGGCCTTTGTGTTCACAGCACGACGCTCTAACGTACTGAGCTGAGGAGCGATGCAATTCGGCCACGTCACCAGTCCAATACCCGGTCCACCGGCTCATCCACCTTCATTACTGCCCTGCCAGACATTTAACCACGTATCTGTTTTCGTTGACTTTTGCTTTCTTGATGCTTGGACCCAAAAAGCACAACACAAAGAAAACGTAAGCGCCGTGAGACTAGCCAAGACTCAGCAAACAAAAGTATGTTCGGCTACCAGGAATCGAATCCGGGCTGCCTGGCTGAAAGCCATGCCTCCTAACAGCTTTCCGTTCCTTCTGACGGCCAGACAATCAGACGTGCAGGGCAAGCGCCATAATCACTGCCGTCACTGATAATATCTCTTCAACCTGTTTGCGCGAAATTTACTTCCTTTCCCGCACGAAGGAAACGGGTAGGTTTGGAATATTTAAAATTCATTGTCAGATGTGGGGTTCGAACCCACGCTCCCATTCGGGAACCAGAGCTTAAATCTGGCGCCTTAGACCGCTCGGCCAATCTGACGTGCGAGCGGAAACACACTGCTGCCATCGTTTCTATAAACATCTCCAGGGCCTGACTGCGAAATTTGCTTGTTTTTTTTTGTGTGAAGGAAATACGTTTTTTTAGAGTATTTAAAACGAGTTGTGAGATGTGAGGTAACACCCCACCCTCACTGTCGGCACCCGGAACTTAAATATGGTGCCTGGCACCGTTGTTTTCCGACGCCTTCGGCCTTAAGTGGAACGAGCAGAACTCTAACTATCAATGTTCACATTGGCGTGGAGAAAACAACGAACGACAATAAAAGTCCGTTCCCTAGCAACGGCTACGCTGTGTATTTCGCCCTCAGGGGAAGCTAATGATATACTCCAGGCGAGGATCAAACTAACCAACTTAACATTGTGATACTTAGGCGCTTTCTACTTCTGGACTGGCACAATTATGCTCAATCGTCTCTGGATCGTCTGTACGTACGTCACATTAGATATTTCTTATATCATGCGGCTGTAAATTAAAGGGCAGTTTTCCAACGGCTGTCAGTTGTGCTTCTATTTACGCTAGCAGCACCTACACACTGCGTTCAGATGTGCCAACCTCTGCCCTGGCGTTGAACGCCTACAGCGCCTTCGCCTTCGGCATCTGGTGGCAGGAGGGTAGCCGATACATCGCGGCGTGAATGACTCGGCACGCAAGGCGGTGGTGGTGTAATGGTCAGCATGGTTGCTTCCCAAGCAGTTGATCCGGGTTCGATTCCCGGCCACCGCACGAAACGTGTATTTTTCTTCTAGGGCTATTCCAAGTAACGTAACGCGATCCTCGAAACAGAACCGTCGTGGTACGAATAGTTTTCCTTCGCCCCACGTCTCACTCCGTGTCGCCATTGCGGTAGTCGCCGGATTTCGATTCACAGCATCGTGTGTCTCCATGTGTCGACTTGTCTCGGCTTTGCTCGGCTGACGTGAGAGCTGACGCTTGGAAATGGGCATATATGTAGAGGGCAGGCGGGAGAAACGACTGCGAGAGACCAAAAACCGACAAACATACGACAGAACCTTTCATTTTATTGTGGCCACAGATTCGCGCTTTAGTGCACCGACAGGCAGGAGTGGCGTCAGCGTGCTGGACCGCATCATTATCGCTAAGCAGCGACGACACCTAAGTAAATAGGCAAAATGAAAGAAGCCAAATGTAGGTAGAGCTCCAAGCTGGTCGCCCATCCAAGTACTAAACACGGCCAACCGCTATTAACTCCAATCAACAGACGAGAACCGCTGCACTCAGCGTGGTATGGCCGATATCGACAACGCCGCGAAACGTGCAGACGTCTTGCTTCTTGTGCACATCACTTGGTATTTACCTGGCAGTGTCTCGCTGGAGGAAGCACTGTCTTTTATGAGAGAAAAATGAAATGGCACTTAGTGCTATCGAATACATGGCCTTTGTGTTCACAGCACGACGCTCTAACGTACTGAGCTGAGGAGCGATGCAATTCGGCCACGTCACCAGTCCAATACCCGGTCCACCGGCTCATCCACCTTCATTACTGCCCTGCCAGACATTTAACCACGTATCTGTTTTCGTTGACTTTTGCTTTCTTGATGCTTGGACCCAAAAAGCACAACACAAAGAAAACGTAAGCGCCGTGAGACTAGCCAAGACTCAGCAAACAAAAGTATGTTCGGCTACCAGGAATCGAATCCGGGCTGCCTGGCTGAAAGCCATGCCTCCTAACAGCTTTCCGTTCCTTCTGACGGCCAGACAATCAGACGTGCAGAGCAAGCGCCATAATCACTGCCGTCACTGATAATATCTCTTCAACCTGTTTGCGCAAAATTTACTTCCTTTCCCGCACGAAGGAAACGGGTAGGTTTGGAATATTTAAAATTCATTGTCAGATGTGGGGTTCGAACCCACGCTCCCTTTTGGGAACCAGAGCTTAAATCTGGCGCCTTAGGCCGCTCGGACAATCTGACGTGCGAGTGGAAACACACTGCTGCCATCGTTTCTATAAACATCTCCAGGGCCTGACTGCAAAATTTTCTTGTTTTTTTTTGTGTGAAGAAGATACGTTTTTTTAGAGTATTTAAAACGAGTTGTGAGATGTGAGGTAACACCCCACCCTCACTGTCGGCACCCGGAACTTAAATATGGTGCCTGGCACCGTTGTTTTCCGACGCCTTCGGCCTTAAGTGGAACGAGCAGAACTGTAACTATCAATTTTCACATTGGCGCGGAGAAAACAACGAACGACAATAAAAGTCCGTTCCCTAGCAACGGCTACGCTGTGTATTTCGCCCTCAGGGGAAGCTAATGATATGCTCCAGGCGAGGATCAAACTAACCAACTTAACATTGTGATACTTAGGCGCTTTCTACTTCTGGACTGGCACAATTATGCTCAATCGTCTCTGGATCGTCTGTACGTACGTCACATTAGATATTTCTTATATCATGCTGCTGTAAATTAAAGGGCAGTTTTCCAACGGCTGTCAGTTGTGCTTCTATTTACGCTAGCAGCACCTACACACTGCGTTCAGATGTGCCAACCTCTGCCCTGGCGTTGAACGCCTACAGCGCCTTCGACTTCGGCCTCTGGTGGCAGGAGGGTAGCCGATACATCGCGGCGTGAATGACTCGGCACGCAAGGCGGTGGTGGTGTAACGGTCAGCATGGTTGCTTCCCAAGCAGTTGATCCGGGTTCGATTCCCGGCCACCGCACGAAACGTACATTTTTCTTCTAGGACTATTCCACGTAACGTAACGCGATCCTCGAAACAGAACCGTCGTGGTACGAATAGTTTTCCTTCGCCCCACGTCTCACTCCGTGTCGCCATTGCGGTAGTCGCCGGATTTCGATTCACAGCATCGTGTGTCTCCATGTGTCGATTTGTCTCGACTTTGCTCGGCTGACGCGAGATCTGACGCTTGGAAATGGGCATATATGTAGAGGGCAGGCGGGAGAAACGACTGCGAGAGACCAAAAACCGACAAACATACGACAGAACCTTTCATTTTATTGTGGCCACAGATTCGCGCTTTAGTGCACCGACAGGCAGGAGTGGCGTCAGCGTGCTGGACCGCATCATTATCGCTAAGCAGCGACGACACCTAAGTAAATAGGCAAAATGAAAGAAGCCAAATGTAGGTAGAGCTCCAAGCTGGTCGCCCATCCAAGCACTAAACACGGCCAACCGCTATTAACTCCAATCAACAGACGAGAACCGCTGCACTCAGCGTGGTATGGCCGTTATCGACAACGCCGCGAAACGTGCAGACGTCTTGCTTCTTGTGCACATCACTTGGTATTTACCTGGCAGTGTCTCGCTGGAGGAAGCACTGTCTTTTATGAGAGAAAAATGAAATGGCACTTAGTGCTATCGAATACATGGCCTTTGTGTTCACAGCACGACGCTCTAACGTACTGAGCTGAGGAGCGATGCAATTCGGCCACGTCACCAGTCCAATACCCGGTCCACCGGCTCATCCACCTTCATTACTGCCCTGCCAGACATTTAACCACGTATCTGTTTTCGTTGACTTTTGCTTTCTTGATGCTTGGACCCAAAAAGCACAACACAAAGAAAACGTAAGCGCCGTGAGACTAGCCAAGACTCAGCAAACAAAAGTATGTTCGGCTACCAGGAATCGAATCCGGGCTGCCTGGCTGAAAGCCATGCCTCCTAACAGCTTTCCGTTCCTTCTGACGGCCAGACAATCAGACGTGCAGGGCAAGCGCCATAATCACTGCCGTCACTGATAATATCTCTTCAACCTGTTTGCGCGAAATTTACTTCCTTTCCCGCACGAAGGAAACGGGTAGGTTTGGAATATTTAAAATTCATTGTCAGATGTGGGGTTCGAACCCACGCTCCCTTTTGGGAACCAGAGCTTAAATCTGGCGCCTTAGGCCGCTCAGACAATCTGACGTGCGAGTGGAAACACACTGCTGCCATCGTTTCTATAAACATCTCCAAGGCCTGACTGCAAAATTTTCTTGTTTTTTTTTTTGTGTGAAGAAAATACGTTTTTTTAGAGTATTTAAAACGAGTTGTGAGATGTGAGGTAACACCCCACCCTCACTGTCGGCACCCGGAACTTAAATATGGTGCCTGGCACCGTTGTTTTCCGACGCCTTCGGCCTTAAGTGGAACGAGCAGAACTCTAACTATCAATTTTCACATTGGCGCGGAGAAAACAACGAACGACAATAAAAGTCCGTTCCCTAGCAACGGCTACGCTGTGTATTTCGCCCTCAGGGGAAGCTAATGATATGCTCCAGGCGAGGATCAAACTAACCAACTTAACATTGTGATACTTAGGCGCTTTCTACTTCTGGACTGGCACAATTATGCTCAATCGTCTCTGGATCGTCTGTACGTACGTCACATTAGATATTTCTTATATCATACTGCTGTAAATTAAAGGGCAGTTTTCCAACGGCTGTCAGTTGTGCTTCTATTTACGCTAGCAGCACCTACACACTGCGTTCAGATGTGCCAACCTCTGCCCTGGCGTTGAACGCCTACAGCTCCTTCGCCTTCGGCCTCTGGTGGCAGGAGGGTAGCCGATACATCGCGGCGTGAATGACTCGGCACGCAAGGCGGTGGTTGTGTAACGGTCAGCATGGTTGCTTCCCAAGCAGTTGATCCGGGTTCGATTCCCGGCCACCGCACGAAACGTACATTTTTCTTCTAGGGCTATTCCAAGTAACGTAACGCGATCCTCGAAACAGAACCGTCGTGGTACGAATAGTTTTCCTTCGCCCCACGTCTCACTCCGTGTCGCCATTGCGGTAGTCGCCGGATTTCGATTCACAGCATCGTGTGTCTCCATGTGTCGACTTGTCTCGACTTTGCTCGGCTGACGCGAGAGCTGACGCTTGGAAATGGGCATATATGTAGAGGGCAGGCGGGAGAAACGACTGCGAGAGACCAAAAACCGACAAACATACGACAGAACCTTTCATTTTATTGTGGCCACAGATTCGCGCTTTAGTGCACCGACAGGCAGGAGTGGCGTCAGCGTGCTGGACCGCATTATTATCGCTAAGCAGCGACGACACCTAAGTAAATAGGCAAAATGAAAGAAGCCAAATGTAGGTAGAGCTCCAAGCTGGTCGCCCATCCAAGTACTAAACACGGCCAACCGCTATTAACTCCAATCAACAGACGAGAACCGCTGCACTCAGCGTGGTATGGCCGTTATCGACAACGCCGCGAAACGTGCAGACGTCTTGCTTCTTGTGCACATCACTTGGTATTTACCTGGCAGTGTCTCGCTGGAGGAAGCACTGTCTTTTATGAGAGAAAAATGAAATGGCACTTAGTGCTATCGAATACATGGCCTTTGTGTTCACAGCACGACGCTCTAACGTACTGAGCTGAGGAGCGATGCAATTCAGCCACGTCACCAGTTCAATACCCGGACCACCGGCTCATCCACCTTCATTACTGCCCTGCCAGACATTTAACCACGTATCTGTTTTCGTTGACTTTTGCTTTCTTGATGCTTGGACCCAAAAAGCACAACACAAAGAAAACGTAAGCGCCGTGAGACTAGCCAAGACTCAGCAAACAAAAGTATGTTCGGCTACCAGGAATCGAATCCGGGCTGCCTGGCTGAAAGCCATGCCTCCTAACAGCTTTCCGTTCCTTCTGACGGCCAGACAATCAGACGTGCAGGGCAAGCGCCATAATCACTGCCGTCACTGATAATATCTCTTCAACCTGTTTGCGCGAAATTTACTTCCTTTCCCGCACGAAGGAAACGGGTAGGTTTGGAATATTTAAAATTCATTGTCAGATGTGGGGTTCGAACCCACGCTCCCTTTCGGGAACCAGAGCTTAAATCTGGCGCCTTAGACCGCTCGGCCAATCTGACGTGCGAGCGGAAACACACTGCTGCCATCGTTTCTATAAACATCTCCAGGGCCTGACTGCGAAATTTGCTTGTTTTTTTTGTGTGAAGGAAATACGTTTTTTTAGAGTATTTAAAACGAGTTGTGAGATGTGAGGTAACACCCCACCCTCACTGTCGGCACCCGGAACTTAAATATGGTGCCTGGCACCGTTGTTTTCCGACGCCTTCGGCCTTAAGTGGAACGAGCAGAACTGTAACTATCAATTTTCACATTGGCGTGGAGAAAACAACGAACGACAATAAAAGTCCGTTCCCTAGCAACGGCTACGCTGTGTATTTCGCCCTCAGGGGAAGCTAATGATATGCTCCAGGCGAGGATCAAACTAACCAACTTAACATTGTGATACTTAGGCGCTTTCTACTTCTGGACTGGCACAATTATGCTCAATCGTCTCTGGATCGTCTGTACGTACGTCACATTAGATATTTCTTATATCATGCGGCTGTAAATTAAAGGGCAGTTTTCCAACGGCTGTCAGTTGTGCTTCTATTTACGCTAGCAGCACCTACACACTGCGTTCAGATGTGCCAACCTCTGCCCTGGCGTTGAACGCCTACAGCGCCTTCGCCTTCGGCCTCTGGTGGCAGGAGGGTAGCCGATACATCGCGGCGTGAATGACTCGGCACGCAAGGCGGTGGTGGTGTAACGGTCAGCATGGTTGCTTCCCAAGCAGTTGATCCGGGTTCGATTCCCGGCCACTGCACGAAACGTACATTTTTCTTCTAGGGCTATTCCAAGTAACGTAACGCGATCCTCGAAACAGAACCGTTGTGGTACGAATAGTTTTCCTTCGCCCCACGTCTCACTCCGTGTCGCCATTGCGGTAGTCGCCGGATTTCGATTCACAGCATCGTGTGTCTCCATGTGTCTACTTGTCTCGACTTTGCTCGGCTGACGCGAGAGCTGACGCTTGGAAATGGGCATATATGTAGAGGGCAGGCGGGAGAAACGACTACGAGAGACCAAAAACCGACAAACATACGACAGAACCTTTCATTTTATTGTGGCCACAGATTCGCGCTTTAGTGCACCGACAGGCAGGAGTGGCGTCAGCGTGCTGGACCGCATTATTATCGCTAAGCAGCGACGACACCTAAGTAAATAGGCAAAATGAAAGAAGCCAAATGTAGGTAGAGCTCCAAGCTGGTCGCCCATCCAAGTACTAAACACGGCCAACCGCTATTAACTCCAATCAACAGACGAGAACCGCTGCACTCAGCGTGATATGGCCGTTATCGACAACGCCGCGAAACGTGCAGACGTCTTGCTTCTTGTGCACATCACTTGGTATTTACCTGGCAGTGTCTCGCTGGAGGAAGCACTGTCTTTTATGAGAGAAAAATGAAATGGCACTTAGTGCTATCGAATACATGGCCTTTGTGTTCACAGCACGACGCTCTAACGTACTGAGCTGAGGAGCGATGCAATTCAGCCACGTCACCAGTCCAATACCCGGTCCACCGGCTCATCCACCTTCATTACTGCCCTGCCAGACATTTAACCACGTATCTGTTTTCGTTGACTTTTGCTTTCTTGATGCTTGGACCCAAAAAGCACAACACAAAGAAAACGTAAGCGCCGTGAGACTAGCCAAGACTCAGCAAACAAAAGTATGTTCGGCTACCAGGAATCGAATCCGGGCTGCCTGGCTGAAAGCCATGCCTCCTAACAGCTTTCCGTTCCTTCTGACGGCCAGACAATCAGACGTGCAGGGCAAGCGCCATAATCACTGCCGTCACTGATAATATCTCTTCAACCTGTTTGCGCGAAATTTACTTCCTTTCCCGCACGAAGGAAACGGGTAGGTTTGGAATATTTAAAATTCATTGTCAGATGTGGGGTTCGAACCCACGCTCCCTTTCGGGAACCAGAGCTTAAATCTGGCGCCTTAGACCACTCGGCCAATCTGACGTGCGAGCGGAAACACACTGCTGCCATCGTTTCTATAAACATCTCCAGGGCCTGGCTGCGAAATTTGCTTGTTTTTTTTGTGTGAAGGAAATACGTTTTTTTAGAGTATTTAAAACGAGTTGTGAGATGTGAGGTAACACCCCACCCTCACTGTCGGCACCCGGAACTTAAATATGGTGCCTGGCACCGTTGTTTTCCGACGCCTTCGGCCTTAAGTGGAACGAGCAGAACTCTAACTATCAATTTTCACATTGGCGTGGAGAAAACAACGAACGACAATAAAAGTCCGTTCCCTAGCAACGGCTACGCTGTGTATTTCGCCCTCAGGGGAAGCTAATGATATGCTCCAGGCGAGGATCAAACTAACCAACTTAACATTGTGATACTTAGGCGCTTTCTACTTCTGGACTGGCACAATTATGCTCAATCGTCTCTGGATCGTCTGTACGTACGTCACATTAGATATTTCTTATATCATGCGGCTGTAAATTAAAGGGCAGTTTTCCAACGGCTGTCAGTTGTGCTTCTATTTACGCTAGCAGCACCTACACACTGCGTTCAGATGTGCCAACCTCTGCCCTGGCGTTGAACGCCTACAGCGCCTTCGCCTTCGGCCTCTGGTGGCAGGAGGGTAGCCGATACATCGCGGCGTGAATGACTCGGCACGCAAGGCGGTGGTGGTGTAACGGTCAGCATGGTTGCTTCCCAAGCAGTTGATCCGGGTTCGATTCCCGGCCACAGCACGAAACGTACATTTTTCTTCTAGGGCTATTCCAAGTAACGTAACGCGATCCTCGAAACAGAACCGTCGTGGTACGAATAGTTTTCCTTCGCCCCACGTCTCACTCCGTGTCGCCATTGCGGTAGTCGCCGGATTTCGATTCACAGCATCGTGTGTCTCCATGTGTCGACTTGTCTCGACTTTGCTCGGCTGACGCGAGAGCTGACGCTTGGAAATGGGCATATATGTAGAGGGCAGGCGGGAGAAACGACTGCGAGAGACCAAAAACCGACAAACATACGACAGAACCTTTCATTTTATTGTGGCCACAGATTCGCGCTTTAGTGCACCGACAGGCAGGAGTGGCGTCAGCGTGCTGGACCGCATCATTATCGCTAAGCAGCGACGACACCTAAGTAAATAGGCAAAATGAAAGAAGCCAAATGTAGGTAGAGCTCCAAGCTGGTCGCCCATCCAAGCACTAAACACGGCCAACCGCTATTAACTCCAATCAACAGACGAGAACCGCTGCACTCAGCGTGGTATGGCCGTTATCGACAACGCCGCGAAACGTGCAGACGTCTTGCTTCTTGTGCACATCACTTGGTATTTACCTGGCAGTGTCTCGCTGGAGGAAGCACTGTCTTTTATGAGAGAAAAATGAAATGGCACTTAGTGCTATCGAATACATGGCCTTTGTGTTCACAGCACGACGCTCTAACGTACTGAGCTGAGGAGCGATGCAATTCGGCCACGTCACCAGTCCAATACCCGGTCCACCGGCTCATCCACCTTCATTACTGCCCTGCCAGACATTTAACCACGTATCTGTTTTCGTTGACTTTTGCTTTCTTGATGCTTGGACCCAAAAAGCACAACACAAAGAAAACGTAAGCGCCGTGAGACTAGCCAAGACTCAGCAAACAAAAGTATGTTCGGCTACCAGGAATCGAATCCGGGCTGCCTGGCTGAAAGCCATGCCTCCTAACAGCTTTCCGTTCCTTCTGACGGCCAGACAATCAGACGTGCAGGGCAAGCGCCATAATCACTGCCGTCACTGATAATATCTCTTCAACCTGTTTGCGCGAAATTTACTTCCTTTCCCGCACGAAGGAAACGGGTAGGTTTGGAATATTTAAAATTCATTGTCAGATGTGGGGTTCGAACCCACGCTCCCTTTTAGGAACCAGAGCTTAAATCTGGCGCCTTAGGCCGCTCGGACAATCTGACGTGCGAGTGGAAACACACTAATGCCATCGTTTCTATAAACATCTCCAGGGCCTGACTGCAAAATTTTCTTGTTTTTTTTGTGTGAAGAAAATACGTTTTTTTAGAGTATTTAAAACGAGTTGTGAGATGTGAGGTAACACCCCACCCTCACTGTCGGCACCCGGAACTTAAATATGGTGCCTGGCACCGTTGTTTTCCGACGCCTTCGGCCTTAAGTGGAACGAGCAGAACTGTAACTATCAATTTTCACATTGGCGCGGAGAAAACAACGAACGACAATAAAAGTCCGTTCCTTAGCAACGGCTACGCTGTGTATTTCGCCCTCAGGGGAAGCTAATGATATGCTCCAGGCGAGGATCAAACTAACCAACTTAACATTGTGATACTTAGGCGCTTTCTACTTCTGGACTGGCACAATTATGCTCAATCGTCTCTGGATCGTCTGTACGTACGTCACATTAGATATTTCTTATATCATGCGGCTGTAAATTAAAGGGCAGTTTTCCAACGGCTGTCAGTTGTGCTTCTATTTACGCTAGCAGCACCTACACACTGCGTTCAGATGTGCCAACCTCTGCCCTGGCGTTGAACGCCTACAGCGCCTTCGCCTTCGGCCTCTGGTGGCAGGAGGGTAGCCGATACATCGCGGCGTGAATGACTCGGCACGCAAGGCGGTGGTGGTGTAACGGTCAGCATGGTTGCTTCCCAAGCAGTTGATCCGGGTTCGATTCCCGGCCACTGCACGAAACGTACATTTTTCTTCTAGGGCTATTCCAAGTAACGTAACGCGATCCTCGAAACAGAACCGTTGTGGTACGAATAGTTTTCCTTCGCCCCACGTCTCACTCCGTGTCGCCATTGCGGTAGTCGCCGGATTTCGATTCACAGCATCGTGTGTCTCCATGTGTCTACTTGTCTCGACTTTGCTCGGCTGACGCGAGAGCTGACGCTTGGAAATGGGCATATATGTAGAGGGCAGGCGGGAGAAACGACTACGAGAGACCAAAAACCGACAAACATACGACAGAACCTTTCATTTTATTGTGGCCACAGATTCGCGCTTTAGTGCACCGACAGGCAGGAGTGGCGTCAGCGTGCTGGACCGCATTATTATCGCTAAGCAGCGACGACACCTAAGTAAATAGGCAAAATGAAAGAAGCCAAATGTAGGTAGAGCTCCAAGCTGGTCGCCCATCCAAGTACTAAACACGGCCAACCGCTATTAACTCCAATCAACAGACGAGAACCGCTGCACTCAGCGTGATATGGCCGTTATCGACAACGCCGCGAAACGTGCAGACGTCTTGCTTCTTGTGCACATCACTTGGTATTTACCTGGCAGTGTCTCGCTGGAGGAAGCACTGTCTTTTATGAGAGAAAAATGAAATGGCACTTAGTGCTATCGAATACATGGCCTTTGTGTTCACAGCACGACGCTCTAACGTACTGAGCTGAGGAGCGATGCAATTCAGCCACGTCACCAGTCCAATACCCGGTCCACCGGCTCATCCACCTTCATTACTGCCCTGCCAGACATTTAACCACGTATCTGTTTTCGTTGACTTTTGCTTTCTTGATGCTTGGACCCAAAAAGCACAACACAAAGAAAACGTAAGCGCCGTGAGACTAGCCAAGACTCAGCAAACAAAAGTATGTTCGGCTACCAGGAATCGAATCCGGGCTGCCTGGCTGAAAGCCATGCCTCCTAACAGCTTTCCGTTCCTTCTGACGGCCAGACAATCAGACGTGCAGGGCAAGCGCCATAATCACTGCCGTCACTGATAATATCTCTTCAACCTGTTTGCGCGAAATTTACTTCCTTTCCCGCACGAAGGAAACGGGTAGGTTTGGAATATTTAAAATTCATTGTCAGATGTGGGGTTCGAACCCACGCTCCCTTTCGGGAACCAGAGCTTAAATCTGGCGCCTTAGACCACTCGGCCAATCTGACGTGCGAGCGGAAACACACTGCTGCCATCGTTTCTATAAACATCTCCAGGGCCTGGCTGCGAAATTTGCTTGTTTTTTTTGTGTGAAGGAAATACGTTTTTTTAGAGTATTTAAAACGAGTTGTGAGATGTGAGGTAACACCCCACCCTCACTGTCGGCACCCGGAACTTAAATATGGTGCCTGGCACCGTTGTTTTCCGACGCCTTCGGCCTTAAGTGGAACGAGCAGAACTCTAACTATCAATTTTCACATTGGCGTGGAGAAAACAACGAACGACAATAAAAGTCCGTTCCCTAGCAACGGCTACGCTGTGTATTTCGCCCTCAGGGGAAGCTAATGATATGCTCCAGGCGAGGATCAAACTAACCAACTTAACATTGTGATACTTAGGCGCTTTCTACTTCTGGACTGGCACAATTATGCTCAATCGTCTCTGGATCGTCTGTACGTACGTCACATTAGATATTTCTTATATCATGCGGCTGTAAATTAAAGGGCAGTTTTCCAACGGCTGTCAGTTGTGCTTCTATTTACGCTAGCAGCACCTACACACTGCGTTCAGATGTGCCAACCTCTGCCCTGGCGTTGAACGCCTACAGCGCCTTCGCCTTCGGCCTCTGGTGGCAGGAGGGTAGCCGATACATCGCGGCGTGAATGACTCGGCACGCAAGGCGGTGGTGGTGTAACGGTCAGCATGGTTGCTTCCCAAGCAGTTGATCCGGGTTCGATTCCCGGCCACAGCACGAAACGTACATTTTTCTTCTAGGGCTATTCCAAGTAACGTAACGCGATCCTCGAAACAGAACCGTCGTGGTACGAATAGTTTTCCTTCGCCCCACGTCTCACTCCGTGTCGCCATTGCGGTAGTCGCCGGATTTCGATTCACAGCATCGTGTGTCTCCATGTGTCGACTTGTCTCGACTTTGCTCGGCTGACGCGAGAGCTGACGCTTGGAAATGGGCATATATGTAGAGGGCAGGCGGGAGAAACGACTGCGAGAGACCAAAAACCGACAAACATACGACAGAACCTTTCATTTTATTGTGGCCACAGATTCGCGCTTTAGTGCACCGACAGGCAGGAGTGGCGTCAGCGTGCTGGACCGCATCATTATCGCTAAGCAGCGACGACACCTAAGTAAATAGGCAAAATGAAAGAAGCCAAATGTAGGTAGAGCTCCAAGCTGGTCGCCCATCCAAGCACTAAACACGGCCAACCGCTATTAACTCCAATCAACAGACGAGAACCGCTGCACTCAGCGTGGTATGGCCGTTATCGACAACGCCGCGAAACGTGCAGACGTCTTGCTTCTTGTGCACATCACTTGGTATTTACCTGGCAGTGTCTCGCTGGAGGAAGCACTGTCTTTTATGAGAGAAAAATGAAATGGCACTTAGTGCTATCGAATACATGGCCTTTGTGTTCACAGCACGACGCTCTAACGTACTGAGCTGAGGAGCGATGCAATTCGGCCACGTCACCAGTCCAATACCCGGTCCACCGGCTCATCCACCTTCATTACTGCCCTGCCAGACATTTAACCACGTATCTGTTTTCGTTGACTTTTGCTTTCTTGATGCTTGGACCCAAAAAGCACAACACAAAGAAAACGTAAGCGCCGTGAGACTAGCCAAGACTCAGCAAACAAAAGTATGTTCGGCTACCAGGAATCGAATCCGGGCTGCCTGGCTGAAAGCCATGCCTCCTAACAGCTTTCCGTTCCTTCTGACGGCCAGACAATCAGACGTGCAGGGCAAGCGCCATAATCACTGCCGTCACTGATAATATCTCTTCAACCTGTTTGCGCGAAATTTACTTCCTTTCCCGCACGAAGGAAACGGGTAGGTTTGGAATATTTAAAATTCATTGTCAGATGTGGGGTTCGAACCCACGCTCCCTTTTAGGAACCAGAGCTTAAATCTGGCGCCTTAGGCCGCTCGGACAATCTGACGTGCGAGTGGAAACACACTAATGCCATCGTTTCTATAAACATCTCCAGGGCCTGACTGCAAAATTTTCTTGTTTTTTTTGTGTGAAGAAAATACGTTTTTTTAGAGTATTTAAAACGAGTTGTGAGATGTGAGGTAACACCCCACCCTCACTGTCGGCACCCGGAACTTAAATATGGTGCCTGGCACCGTTGTTTTCCGACGCCTTCGGCCTTAAGTGGAACGAGCAGAACTGTAACTATCAATTTTCACATTGGCGCGGAGAAAACAACGAACGACAATAAAAGTCCGTTCCTTAGCAACGGCTACGCTGTGTATTTCGCCCTCAGGGGAAGCTAATGATATGCTCCAGGCGAGGATCAAACTAACCAACTTAACATTGTGATACTTAGGCGCTTTCTACTTCTGGACTGGCACAATTATGCTCAATCGTCTCTGGATCGTCTGTACGTACGTCACATTAGATATTTCTTATATCATGCTGCTGTAAATTAAAGGGCAGTTTTCCAACGGCTGTCAGTTGTGCTTCTATTTACGCTAGCAGCACCTACACACTGCGTTCAGATGTGCCAACCTCTGCCCTGGCGTTGAACGCCTACAGCGCCTTCGCCTTCGGCCTCTGGTGGCAGGAGGGTAGCCGATACATCGCGGCGTGAATGACTCGGCACGCAAGGCGGTGGTGGTGTAACGGTCAGCATGATGCTTCCCAAGCAGTTGATCCGGTTTCGATTCCCGGCCACCGCACGAAACGTACATTTTTCTTCTAGGGCTATTCCAAGTAACGTAACGCGATCCTCGAAACAGAACCGTCGTGGTACGAATAGTTTTCCTTCGCCCCACGTCTCACTCCGTGTCGCCATTGCGGTAGTCGCCGGATTTCGATTCACAGCATCGTGTGTCTCCATGTGTCGACTTGTCTCGACTTTGCTCGGCTGACGCGAGAGCTGACGCTTGGAAATGGGCATATATGTAGAGGGCAGGCGGGAGAAACGACTGCGAGAGACCAAAAACCGACAAACATACGACAGAACCTTTCATTTTATTGTGGCCACAGATTCGCGCTTTAGTGCACCGACAGGCAGGAGTGGCGTCAGCGTGCTGGACCGCATTATTATCGCTAAGCAGCGACGACACCTAAGTAAATAGGCAAAATGAAAGAAGCCAAATGTAGGTAGAGCTCCAAGCTGGTCGCCCATCCAAGTACTAAACACGGCCAACCGCTATTAACTCCAATCAACAGACGAGAACCGCTGCACTCAGCGTGGTATGGCCGTTATCGACAACGCCGCGAAACGTGCAGACGTCTTGCTTCTTGTGCACATCACTTGGTATTTACCTGGCAGTGTCTCGCTGGAGGAAGCACTGTCTTTTATGAGAGAAAAATGAAATGGCACTTAGTGCTATCGAATACATGGCCTTTGTGTTCACAGCACGACGCTCTAACGTACTGAGCTGAGGAGCGATGCAATTCAGCCACGTCACCAGTTCAATACCCGGACCACCGGCTCATCCACCTTCATTACTGCCCTGCCAGACATTTAACCACGTATCTGTTTTCGTTGACTTTTGCTTTCTTGATGCTTGGACCCAAAAAGCACAACACAAAGAAAACGTAAGCGCCGTGAGACTAGCCAAGACTCAGCAAACAAAAGTATGTTCGGCTACCAGGAATCGAATCCGGGCTGCCTGGCTGAAAGCCATGCCTCCTAACAGCTTTCCGTTCCTTCTGACGGCCAGACAATCAGACGTGCAGGGCAAGCGCCATAATCACTGCCGTCACTGATAATATCTCTTCAACCTGTTTGCGCGAAATTTACTTCCTTTCCCGCACGAAGGAAACGGGTAGGTTTGGAATATTTAAAATTCATTGTCAGATGTGGGGTTCGAACCCACGCTCCCTTTCGGGAACCAGAGCTTAAATCTGGCGCCTTAGACCGCTCGGCCAATCTGACGTGCGAGCGGAAACACACTGCTGCCATCGTTTCTATAAACATCTCCAGGGCCTGACTGCGAAATTTGCTTGTTTTTTTTGTGTGAAGGAAATACGTTTTTTTAGAGTATTTAAAACGAGTTGTGAGATGTGAGGTAACACCCCACCCTCACTGTCGGCACCCGGAACTTAAATATGGTGCCTGGCACCGTTGTTTTCCGACGCCTTCGGCCTTAAGTGGAACGAGCAGAACTGTAACTATCAATTTTCACATTGGCGTGGAGAAAACAACGAACGACAATAAAAGTCCGTTCCCTAGCAACGGCTACGCTGTGTATTTCGCCCTCAGGGGAAGCTAATGATATGCTCCAGGCGAGGATCAAACTAACCAACTTAACATTGTGATACTTAGGCGCTTTCTACTTCTGGACTGGCACAATTATGCTCAATCGTCTCTGGATCGTCTGTACGTACGTCACATTAGATATTTCTTATATCATGCGGCTGTAAATTAAAGGGCAGTTTTCCAACGGCTGTCAGTTGTGCTTCTATTTACGCTAGCAGCACCTACACACTGCGTTCAGATGTGCCAACCTCTGCCCTGGCGTTGAACGCCTACAGCGCCTTCGCCTTCGGCCTCTGGTGGCAGGAGGGTAGCCGATACATCGCGGCGTGAATGACTCGGCACGCAAGGCGGTGGTGGTGTAACGGTCAGCATGGTTGCTTCCCAAGCAGTTGATCCGGGTTCGATTCCCGGCCACTGCACGAAACGTACATTTTTCTTCTAGGGCTATTCCAAGTAACGTAACGCGATCCTCGAAACAGAACCGTTGTGGTACGAATAGTTTTCCTTCGCCCCACGTCTCACTCCGTGTCGCCATTGCGGTAGTCGCCGGATTTCGATTCACAGCATCGTGTGTCTCCATGTGTCTACTTGTCTCGACTTTGCTCGGCTGACGCGAGAGCTGACGCTTGGAAATGGGCATATATGTAGAGGGCAGGCGGGAGAAACGACTACGAGAGACCAAAAACCGACAAACATACGACAGAACCTTTCATTTTATTGTGGCCACAGATTCGCGCTTTAGTGCACCGACAGGCAGGAGTGGCGTCAGCGTGCTGGACCGCATTATTATCGCTAAGCAGCGACGACACCTAAGTAAATAGGCAAAATGAAAGAAGCCAAATGTAGGTAGAGCTCCAAGCTGGTCGCCCATCCAAGTACTAAACACGGCCAACCGCTATTAACTCCAATCAACAGACGAGAACCGCTGCACTCAGCGTGATATGGCCGTTATCGACAACGCCGCGAAACGTGCAGACGTCTTGCTTCTTGTGCACATCACTTGGTATTTACCTGGCAGTGTCTCGCTGGAGGAAGCACTGTCTTTTATGAGAGAAAAATGAAATGGCACTTAGTGCTATCGAATACATGGCCTTTGTGTTCACAGCACGACGCTCTAACGTACTGAGCTGAGGAGCGATGCAATTCAGCCACGTCACCAGTCCAATACCCGGTCCACCGGCTCATCCACCTTCATTACTGCCCTGCCAGACATTTAACCACGTATCTGTTTTCGTTGACTTTTGCTTTCTTGATGCTTGGACCCAAAAAGCACAACACAAAGAAAACGTAAGCGCCGTGAGACTAGCCAAGACTCAGCAAACAAAAGTATGTTCGGCTACCAGGAATCGAATCCGGGCTGCCTGGCTGAAAGCCATGCCTCCTAACAGCTTTCCGTTCCTTCTGACGGCCAGACAATCAGACGTGCAGGGCAAGCGCCATAATCACTGCCGTCACTGATAATATCTCTTCAACCTGTTTGCGCGAAATTTACTTCCTTTCCCGCACGAAGGAAACGGGTAGGTTTGGAATATTTAAAATTCATTGTCAGATGTGGGGTTCGAACCCACGCTCCCTTTCGGGAACCAGAGCTTAAATCTGGCGCCTTAGACCACTCGGCCAATCTGACGTGCGAGCGGAAACACACTGCTGCCATCGTTTCTATAAACATCTCCAGGGCCTGGCTGCGAAATTTGCTTGTTTTTTTTGTGTGAAGGAAATACGTTTTTTTAGAGTATTTAAAACGAGTTGTGAGATGTGAGGTAACACCCCACCCTCACTGTCGGCACCCGGAACTTAAATATGGTGCCTGGCACCGTTGTTTTCCGACGCCTTCGGCCTTAAGTGGAACGAGCAGAACTCTAACTATCAATTTTCACATTGGCGTGGAGAAAACAACGAACGACAATAAAAGTCCGTTCCCTAGCAACGGCTACGCTGTGTATTTCGCCCTCAGGGGAAGCTAATGATATGCTCCAGGCGAGGATCAAACTAACCAACTTAACATTGTGATACTTAGGCGCTTTCTACTTCTGGACTGGCACAATTATGCTCAATCGTCTCTGGATCGTCTGTACGTACGTCACATTAGATATTTCTTATATCATGCGGCTGTAAATTAAAGGGCAGTTTTCCAACGGCTGTCAGTTGTGCTTCTATTTACGCTAGCAGCACCTACACACTGCGTTCAGATGTGCCAACCTCTGCCCTGGCGTTGAACGCCTACAGCGCCTTCGCCTTCGGCCTCTGGTGGCAGGAGGGTAGCCGATACATCGCGGCGTGAATGACTCGGCACGCAAGGCGGTGGTGGTGTAACGGTCAGCATGGTTGCTTCCCAAGCAGTTGATCCGGGTTCGATTCCCGGCCACAGCACGAAACGTACATTTTTCTTCTAGGGCTATTCCAAGTAACGTAACGCGATCCTCGAAACAGAACCGTCGTGGTACGAATAGTTTTCCTTCGCCCCACGTCTCACTCCGTGTCGCCATTGCGGTAGTCGCCGGATTTCGATTCACAGCATCGTGTGTCTCCATGTGTCGACTTGTCTCGACTTTGCTCGGCTGACGCGAGAGCTGACGCTTGGAAATGGGCATATATGTAGAGGGCAGGCGGGAGAAACGACTGCGAGAGACCAAAAACCGACAAACATACGACAGAACCTTTCATTTTATTGTGGCCACAGATTCGCGCTTTAGTGCACCGACAGGCAGGAGTGGCGTCAGCGTGCTGGACCGCATCATTATCGCTAAGCAGCGACGACACCTAAGTAAATAGGCAAAATGAAAGAAGCCAAATGTAGGTAGAGCTCCAAGCTGGTCGCCCATCCAAGCACTAAACACGGCCAACCGCTATTAACTCCAATCAACAGACGAGAACCGCTGCACTCAGCGTGGTATGGCCGTTATCGACAACGCCGCGAAACGTGCAGACGTCTTGCTTCTTGTGCACATCACTTGGTATTTACCTGGCAGTGTCTCGCTGGAGGAAGCACTGTCTTTTATGAGAGAAAAATGAAATGGCACTTAGTGCTATCGAATACATGGCCTTTGTGTTCACAGCACGACGCTCTAACGTACTGAGCTGAGGAGCGATGCAATTCGGCCACGTCACCAGTCCAATACCCGGTCCACCGGCTCATCCACCTTCATTACTGCCCTGCCAGACATTTAACCACGTATCTGTTTTCGTTGACTTTTGCTTTCTTGATGCTTGGACCCAAAAAGCACAACACAAAGAAAACGTAAGCGCCGTGAGACTAGCCAAGACTCAGCAAACAAAAGTATGTTCGGCTACCAGGAATCGAATCCGGGCTGCCTGGCTGAAAGCCATGCCTCCTAACAGCTTTCCGTTCCTTCTGACGGCCAGACAATCAGACGTGCAGGGCAAGCGCCATAATCACTGCCGTCACTGATAATATCTCTTCAACCTGTTTGCGCGAAATTTACTTCCTTTCCCGCACGAAGGAAACGGGTAGGTTTGGAATATTTAAAATTCATTGTCAGATGTGGGGTTCGAACCCACGCTCCCTTTTAGGAACCAGAGCTTAAATCTGGCGCCTTAGGCCGCTCGGACAATCTGACGTGCGAGTGGAAACACACTAATGCCATCGTTTCTATAAACATCTCCAGGGCCTGACTGCAAAATTTTCTTGTTTTTTTTGTGTGAAGAAAATACGTTTTTTTAGAGTATTTAAAACGAGTTGTGAGATGTGAGGTAACACCCCACCCTCACTGTCGGCACCCGGAACTTAAATATGGTGCCTGGCACCGTTGTTTTCCGACGCCTTCGGCCTTAAGTGGAACGAGCAGAACTGTAACTATCAATTTTCACATTGGCGCGGAGAAAACAACGAACGACAATAAAAGTCCGTTCCTTAGCAACGGCTACGCTGTGTATTTCGCCCTCAGGGGAAGCTAATGATATGCTCCAGGCGAGGATCAAACTAACCAACTTAACATTGTGATACTTAGGCGCTTTCTACTTCTGGACTGGCACAATTATGCTCAATCGTCTCTGGATCGTCTGTACGTACGTCACATTAGATATTTCTTATATCATGCTGCTGTAAATTAAAGGGCAGTTTTCCAACGGCTGTCAGTTGTGCTTCTATTTACGCTAGCAGCACCTACACACTGCGTTCAGATGTGCCAACCTCTGCCCTGGCGTTGAACGCCTACAGCGCCTTCGCCTTCGGCCTCTGGTGGCAGGAGGGTAGCCGATACATCGCGGCGTGAATGACTCGGCACGCAAGGCGGTGGTGGTGTAACGGTCAGCATGATGCTTCCCAAGCAGTTGATCCGGTTTCGATTCCCGGCCACCGCACGAAACGTACATTTTTCTTCTAGGGCTATTCCAAGTAACGTAACGCGATCCTCGAAACAGAACCGTCGTGGTACGAATAGTTTTCCTTCGCCCCACGTCTCACTCCGTGTCGCCATTGCGGTAGTCGCCGGATTTCGATTCACAGCATCGTGTGTCTCCATGTGTCGACTTGTCTCGACTTTGCTCGGCTGACGCGAGAGCTGACGCTTGGAAATGGGCATATATGTAGAGGGCAGGCGGGAGAAACGACTGCGAGAGACCAAAAACCGACAAACATACGACAGAACCTTTCATTTTATTGTGGCCACAGATTCGCGCTTTAGTGCACCGACAGGCAGGAGTGGCGTCAGCGTGCTGGACCGCATTATTATCGCTAAGCAGCGACGACACCTAAGTAAATAGGCAAAATGAAAGAAGCCAAATGTAGGTAGAGCTCCAAGCTGGTCGCCCATCCAAGTACTAAACACGGCCAACCGCTATTAACTCCAATCAACAGACGAGAACCGCTGCACTCAGCGTGGTATGGCCGTTATCGACAACGCCGCGAAACGTGCAGACGTCTTGCTTCTTGTGCACATCACTTGGTATTTACCTGGCAGTGTCTCGCTGGAGGAAGCACTGTCTTTTATGAGAGAAAAATGAAATGGCACTTAGTGCTATCGAATACATGGCCTTTGTGTTCACAGCACGACGGTCTAACGTACTGAGCTGAGGAGCGATGCAATTCAGCCACGTCACCAGTCCAATACCCGGTCCACCGGCTCATCCACCTTCATTACTGCCCTGCCAGACATTTAACCACGTATCTGTTTTCGTTGACTTTTGCTTTCTTGATGCTTGGACCCAAAAAGCACAACACAAAGAAAACGTAAGCGCCGTGAGACTAGCCAAGACTCAGCAAACAAAAGTATGTTCGGCTACCAGGAATCGAATCCGGGCTGCCTGGCTGAAAGCCATGCCTCCTAACAGCTTTCCGTTCCTTCTGACGGCCAGACAATCAGACGTGCAGGGCAAGCGCCATAATCACTGCCGTCACTGATAATATCTCTTCAACCTGTTTGCGCGAAATTTACTTCCTTTCCCGCACGAAGGAAACGGGTAGGTTTGGAATATTTAAAATTCATTGCAAGATGTGGGGTTCGAACTCACGCTCCCTTTTGGGAACCAGAGCTTAAATCTGGCGCCTTAGGCCGCTCGGACAATCTGACGTGCGAGTGGAAACACACTGCTGCCATCGTTTCTATAAACATCTCCAGGGCCTGACTGCAAACTTTTCTTGTTTTTTTTGTGTGAAGAAAATACGTTTTTTTAGAGTATTTAAAACGAGTTGTGAGATGTGAGGTAACACCCCACCCTCACTGTCGGCACCCGGAACTTAAATATGGTGCCTGGCACCGTTGTTTTCCGACGCCTTCGGCCTTAAGTGGAACGAGCAGAACTCTAACTATCAATTTTCACATTGGCGCGGAGAAAACAACGAACGACAATAAAAGTCCGTTCCTTAGCAACGGCTACGCTGTGTATTTCGCCCTCAGGGGAAGCTAATGATATGCTCCAGGCGAGGATCAAACTAACCAACTTAACATTGTGATACTTAGGCGCTTTCTACTTCTGGACTGGCACAATTAAGCTCAATCGTCTCTGGATCGTCTGTACGTACGTCACATTAGATATTTCTTATATCATGCTGCTGTAAATTAAAGGGCAGTTTTCCAACGGCTGTCAGTTGTGCTTCTATTTACGCTAGCAGCACCTACACACTGCGTTCAGATGTGCCAACCTCTGCCCTGGCGTTGAACGCCTACAGCGCCTTCGCCTTCGGCCTCTGGTGGCAGGAGGGTAGCCGATACATCGCGGCGTGAATGACTCGGCACGCAAGGCGGTGGTGGTGTAACGGTCAGCATGATGCTTCCCAAGCAGTTGATCCGGTTTCGATTCCCGGCCACCGCACGAAACGTACATTTTTCTTCTAGGGCTATTCCAAGTAACGTAACGCGATCCTCGAAACAGAACCGTCGTGGTACGAATAGTTTTCCTTCGCCCCACGTCTCACTCCGTGTCGCCATTGCGGTAGTCGCCGGATTTCGATTCACAGCATCGTGTGTCTCCATGTGTCGACTTGTCTCGACTTTGCTCGGCTGACGCGAGAGCTGACGCTTGGAAATGGGCATATATGTAGAGGGCAGGCGGGAGAAACGACTGCGAGAGACCAAAAACCGACAAACATACGACAGAACCTTTCATTTTATTGTGGCCACAGATTCGCGCTTTAGTGCACCGACAGGCAGGAGTGGCGTCAGCGTGCTGGACCGCATTATTATCGCTAAGCAGCGACGACACCTAAGTAAATAGGCAAAATGAAAGAAGCCAAATGTAGGTAGAGCTCCAAGCTGGTCGCCCATCCAAGTACTAAACACGGCCAACCGCTATTAACTCCAATCAACAGACGAGAACCGCTGCACTCAGCGTGGTATGGCCGTTATCGACAACGCCGCGAAACGTGCAGACGTCTTGCTTCTTGTGCACATCACTTGGGATTTACCTGGCAGTGTCTCGCTGGAGGAAGCACTGTCTTTTATGAGAGAAAAATGAAATGGCACTTAGTGCTATCGAATACATGGCCTTTGTGTTCACAGCACGACGCTCTAACGTACTGAGCTGAGGAGCGATGCAATTCAGCCACGTCACCAGTCCAATACCCGGTCCACCGGCTCATCCATCTTCATTACTGCCCTGCCAGACATTTAACCACGTATCTGTTTTCGTTGACTTTTGCTTTCTTGATGCTTGGACCCAAAAAGCACAACACAAAGAAAACGTAAGCGCCGTGAGACTAGCCAAGACTCAGCAAACAAAAGTATGTTCGGCTACCAGGAATCGAATCCGGGCTGCCTGGCTGAAAGCCATGCCTCCTAACAGCTTTCCGTTCCTTCTGACGGCCAGACAATCAGACGTGCAGGGCAAGCGCCATAATCACTGCCGTCACTGATAATATCTCTTCAACCTGTTTGCGCGAAATTTACTTCCTTTCCCGCACGAAGGAAACGGGTAGGTTTGGAATATTTAAAATTCATTGCAAGATGTGGGGTTCGAACTCACGCTCCCTTTTGGGAACCAGAGCTTAAATCTGGCGCCTTAGGCCGCTCGGACAATCTGACGTGCGAGCGGAAACACACTGCTGCCATCGTTTCTATAAACATCTCCAGGGCCTGACTGCAAACTTTTCTTGTTTTTTTTGTGTGAAGAAAATACGTTTTTTTAGAGTATTTAAAACGAGTTGTGAGATGTGAGGTAACACCCCACCCTCACTGTCGGCACCCGGAACTTAAATATGGTGCCTGGCACCGTTGTTTTCCGACGCCTTCGGCCTTAAGTGGAACGAGCAGAACTCTAACTATCAATTTTCACATTGGCGCGGAGAAAACAACGAACGACAATAAAAGTCCGTTCCTTAGCAACGGCTACGCTGTGTATTTCGCCCTCAGGGGAAGCTAATGATATGCTCCAGGCGAGGATCAAACTAACCAACTTAACATTGTGATACTTAGGCGCTTTCTACTTCTGGACTGGCACAATTAAGCTCAATCGTCTCTGGATCGTCTGTACGTACGTCACATTAGATATTTCTTATATCATGCTGCTGTAAATTAAAGGGCAGTTTTCCAACGGCTGTCAGTTGTGCTTCTATTTACGCTAGCAGCACCTACACACTGCGTTCAGATGTGCCAACCTCTGCCCTGGCGTTGAACGCCTACAGCGCCTTCGCCTTCGGCCTCTGGTGGCAGGAGGGTAGCCGATACATCGCGGCGTGAATGACTCGGCACGGAAGGCGGTGGTGGTGTAACGGTCAGCATGGTTGCTTCCCAAGCAGTTGATCCGGGTTCGATTCCCGGCCACCGCACGAAACGTACATTTTTCTTCTAGGGCTATTCCAAGTAACGTAACGCGATCCTCGAAACAGAACCGTCGTGGTACGAATAGTTTTCCTTCGCCCCACGTCTCACTCCGTGTCGCCATTGCGGTAGTCGCCGGATTTCGATTCACAGCATCGTGTGTCTCCATGTGTCGACTTGTCTCGACTTTGCTCGGCTGACGCGAGAGCTGACGCTTGGAAATGGGCATATATGTAGAGGGCAGGCGGGAGAAACGACTGCGAGAGACCAAAAACCGACAAACATACGACAGAACCTTTCATTTTATTGTGGCCACAGATTCGCGCTTTAGTGCACCGACAGGCAGGAGTGGCGTCAGCGTGCTGGACCGCATCATTATCGCTAAGCAGCGACGACACCTAAGTAAATAGGCAAAATGAAAGAAGCCAAATGTAGGTAGAGCTCCAAGCTGGTCGCCCATCCAAGTACTAAACACGGCCAACCGCTATTAACTCCAATCAACAGACGAGAACCGCTGCACTCAGCGTGGTATGGCCGTTATCGACAACGCCGCGAAACGTGCAGACGTCTTGCTTCTTGTGCACATCACTTGGTATTTACCTGGCAGTGTCTCGCTGGAGGAAGCACTGTCTTTTATGAGAGAAAAATGAAATGGCACTTAGTGCTATCGAATACATGGCCTTTGTGTTCACAGCACGACGCTCTAACGTACTGAGCTGAGGAGCGATGCAATTCGGCCACGTCACCAGTCCAATACCCGGTCCACCGGCTCATCCACCTTCATTACTGCCCTGCCAGACATTTAACCACGTATCTGTTTTCGTTGACTTTTGCTTTCTTGATGCTTGGACCCAAAAAGCACAACACAAAGAAAACGTAAGCGCCGTGAGACTAGCCAAGACTCAGCAAACAAAAGTATGTTCGGCTACCAGGAATCGAATCCGGGCTGCCTGGCTGAAAGCCATGCCTCCTAACAGCTTTCCGTTCCTTCTGACGGCCAGACAATCAGACGTGCAGGGCAAGCGCTATAATCACTGCCGTCACTGATAATATCTCTTCAACCTGTTTGCGCGAAATTTACTTCCTTTCCCGCACGAAGGAAACGGGTAGGTTTGGAATATTTAAAATTCATTGTCAGATGTGGGGTTCGAACCCACGCTCCCTTTTGGGAACCAGAGCTTAAATCTGGCGCCTTAGGCCGCTCGGACAATCTGACGTGCGAGTGGAAACACACTGCTGCCATCGTTTCTATAAACATCTCCAGGGCCTGACTGCAAAATTTTCTTGTTTTTTTTGTGTGAAGAAAATACGTTTTTTTAGAGTATTTAAAACGAGTTGTGAGATGTGAGGTAACACCCCACCCTCACTGTCGGCACCCGGAACTTAAATATGGTGCCTGGCACCGTTGTTTTCCGACGCCTTCGGCCTTAAGTGGAACGAGCAGAACTCTAACTATCAATTTTCACATTGGCGCGGAGAAAACAACGAACGACAATAAAAGTCCGTTCCCTAGCAACGGCTACGCTGTGTATTTCGCCCTCAGGGGATGCTAAAGATATGCTCCAGGCGAGGATCAAACTAACCAACTTAACATTGTGATACTTAGGCGCTTTCTACTTCTGGACTGGCACAATTATGCTCAATCGTCTCTGGATCGTCTGTACGTATGTCACATTAGATATTTCTTATATCATACTGCTGTAAATATAAGGGCAGTTTTCCAACGGCTGTCAGTTGTGCTTCTATTTACGCTAGCAGCACCTACACACTGCGTTCAGATGTGCCAACCTCTGCCCTGGCGTTGAACGCCTACAGCGCCTTCGCCTTCGGCCTCTGGTGGCAGGAGGGTAGCCGATACATCGCGGCGTGAATGACTCGGCACGGAAGGCGGTGGTGGTGTAACGGTCAGCATGGTTGCTTCCCAAGCAGTTGATCCGGGTTCGATTCCCGGCCACCGCACGAAACGTACATTTTTCTTCTAGGGCTATTCCAAGTAACGTAACGCGATCCTCGAAACAGAACCGTCGTGGTACGAATAGTTTTCCTTCGCCCCACGTCTCACTCCGTGTCGCCATTGCGGTAGTCGCCGGATTTCGATTCACAGCATCGTGTGTCTCCATGTGTCGACTTGTCTCGACTTTGCTCGGCTGACGCGAGAGCTGACACTTGGAAATGGGCATATATGTAGAGGGCAGGCGGGAGAAACGACTGCGAGAGACCAAAAACCGACAAACATACGACAGAACCTTTCATTTTATTGTGGCCACAGATTCGCGCTTTAGTGCACCGACAGGCAGGAGTGGCGTCAGCGTGCTGGACCGCATTATTATCGCTAAGCAGCGACGACACCTAAGTAAATAGGCAAAATGAAAGAAGCCAAATGTAGGTAGAGCTCCAAGCTGGTCGCCCATCCAAGTACTAAACACGGCCAACCGCTATTAACTCCAATCAACAGACGAGAACCGCTGCACTCAGCGTGGTATGGCCGTTATCGACAACGCCGCGAAACGTGCAGACGTCTTGCTTCTTGTGCACATCACTTGGTATTTACCTGGCAGTGTCTCGCTGGAGGAAGCACTGTCTTTTATGAGAGAAAAATGAAATGGCACTTAGTGCTATCGAATACATGGCCTCTGTGTTCACAGCACGACGCTCTAACGTACTGAGCTGAGGAGCGATGCAATTCAGCCACGTCACCAGTCCAATACCCGGTCCACCGGCTCATCCACCTTCATTACTGCCCTGCCAGACATTTAACCACGTATCTGTTTTCGTTGACTTTTGCTTTCTTGATGCTTGGACCCAAAAAGCACAACACAAAGAAAACGTAAGCGCCGTGAGACTAGCCAAGACTCAGCAAACAAAAGTATGTTCGGCTACCAGGAATCGAATCCGGGCTGCCTGGCTGAAAGCCATGCCTCCTAACAGCTTTCCGTTCCTTCTGACGGCCAGACAATCAGACGTGCAGGGCAAGCGCCATAATCACTGCCGTCACTGATAATATCTCTTCAACCTGTTTGCGCGAAATTTACTTCCTTTCCCGCACGAAGGAAACGGGTAGGTTTGGAATATTTAAAATTCATTGTCAGATGTGGGGTTCGAACCCACGCTCCCTTTTGGGAACCAGAGCTTAAATCTGGCGCCTTAGGCCGCTCGGACAATCTGACGTGCGAGTGGAAACACACTGCTGCCATCGTTTCTATAAACATCTCCAGGGCCTGACTGCAAAATTTTCTTGTTTTTTTTGTGTGAAGAAAATACGTTTTTTTAGAGTATTTAAAACGAGTTGTGAGATGTGAGGTAACACCCCACCCTCACTGTCGGCACCCGGAACTTAAATATGGTGCCTGGCACCGTTGTTTTCCGACGCCTTCGGCCTTAAGTGGAACGAGCAGAACTGTAACTATCAATTTTCACATTGGCGCGGAGAAAACAACGAACGACAATAAAAGTCCGTTCCCTAGCAACGGCTACGCTGTGTATTTCGCCCTCAGGGGAAGCTAATGATATGCTCCAGGCGAGGATCAAACTAACCAACTTAACATTGTGATACTTAGGCGCTTTCTACTTCTGGACTGGCACAATTAAGCTCAATCGTCTCTGGATCGTCTGTACGTACGTCACATTAGATATTTCTTATATCATGCTGCTGTAAATTAAAGGGCAGTTTTCCAACGGCTGTCAGTTGTGCTTCTATTTACGCTAGCAGCACCTACACACTGCGTTCAGATGTGCCAACCTCTGCCCTGGCGTTGAACGCCTACAGCGCCTTCGCCTTCGGCCTCTGGTGGCAGGAGGGTAGCCGATACATCGCGGCGTGAATGACTCGGCACGGAAGGCGGTGGTGGTGTAACGGTCAGCATGGTTGCTTCCCAAGCAGTTGATCCGGGTTCGATTCCCGGCCACCGCACGAAACGTACATTTTTCTTCTAGGGCTATTCCAAGTAACGTAACGCGATCCTCGAAACAGAACCGTCGTGGTACGAATAGTTTTCCTTCGCCCCACGTCTCACTCCGTGTCGCCATTGCGGTAGTCGCCGGATTTCGATTCACAGCATCGTGTGTCTCCATGTGTCGACTTGTCTCGACTTTGCTCGGCTGACGCGAGAGCTGACGCTTGGAAATGGGCATATATGTAGAGGGCAGGCGGGAGAAACGACTGCGAGAGACCAAAAACCGACAAACATACGACAGAACCTTTCATTTTATTGTGGCCACAGATTCGCGCTTTAGTGCACCGACAGGCAGGAGTGGCGTCAGCGTGCTGGACCGCATCATTATCGCTAAGCAGCGACGACACCTAAGTAAATAGGCAAAATGAAAGAAGCCAAATGTAGGTAGAGCTCCAAGCTGGTCGCCCATCCAAGTACTAAACACGGCCAACCGCTATTAACTCCAATCAACAGACGAGAACCGCTGCACTCAGCGTGGTATGGCCGTTATCGACAACGCCGCGAAACGTGCAGACGTCTTGCTTCTTGTGCACATCACTTGGTATTTACCTGGCAGTGTCTCGCTGGAGGAAGCACTGTCTTTTATGAGAGAAAAATGAAATGGCACTTAGTGCTATCGAATACATGGCCTTTGTGTTCACAGCACGACGCTCTAACGTACTGAGCTGAGGAGCGATGCAATTCAGCCACGTCACCAGTCCAATACCCGGTCCACCGGCTCATCCACCTTCATTACTGCCCTGCCAGACATTTAACCACGTATCTGTTTTCGTTGACTTTTGCTTTCTTGATGCTTGGACCCAAAAAGCACAACACAAAGAAAACGTAAGCGCCGTGAGACTAGCCAAGACTCAGCAAACAAAAGTATGTTCGGCTACCAGGAATCGAATCCGGGCTGCCTGGCTGAAAGCCATGCCTCCTAACAGCTTTCCGTTCCTTCTGACGGCCAGACAATCAGACGTGCAGGGCAAGCGCCATAATCACTGCCGTCACTGATAATATCTCTTCAACCTGTTTGCGCGAAATTTACTTCCTTTCCCGCACGAAGGAAACGGGTAGGTTTGGAATATTTAAAATTCATTGCAAGATGTGGGGTTCGAACTCACGCTCCCTTTTGGGAACCAGAGCTTAAATCTGGCGCCTTAGGCCGCTCGGACAATCTGACGTGCGAGTGGAAACACACTGCTGCCATCGTTTCTATAAACATCTCCAGGGCCTGACTGCAAACTTTTCTTGTTTTTTTGTGTGAAGAAAATACGTTTTTTTAGAGTATTTAAAACGAGTTGTGAGATGTGAGGTAACACCCCACCCTCACTGTCGGCACCCGGAACTTAAATATGGTGCCTGGCACCGTTGTTTTCCGACGCCTTCGGCCTTAAGTGGAACGAGCAGAACTCTAACTATCAATTTTCACATTGGCGCGGAGAAAACAACGAACGACAATAAAAGTCCGTTCCTTAGCAACGGCTACGCTGTGTATTTCGCCCTCAGGGGAAGCTAATGATATGCTCCAGGCGAGGATCAAACTAACCAACTTAACATTGTGATACTTAGGCGCTTTCTACTTCTGGACTGGCACAATTAAGCTCAATCGTCTCTGGATCGTCTGTACGTACGTCACATTAGATATTTCTTATATCATGCTGCTGTAAATTAAAGGGCAGTTTTCCAACGGCTGTCAGTTGTGCTTCTATTTACGCTAGCAGCACCTACACACTGCGTTCAGATGTGCCAACCTCTGCCCTGGCGTTGAACGCCTACAGCGCCTTCGCCTTCGGCCTCTGGTGGCAGGAGGGTAGCCGATACATCGCGGCGTGAATGACTCGGCACGGAAGGGGGTGGTGGTGTAACGGTCAGCATGGTTGCTTCCCAAGCAGTTGATCCGGGTTCGATTCCCGGCCACCGCACGAAACGTACATTTTTCTTCTAGGGCTATTCCAAGTAACGTAACGCGATCCTCGAAACAGAACCGTCGTGGTACGAATAGTTTTCCTTCGCCCCACGTCTCACTCCGTGTCGCCATTGCGGTAGTCGCCGGATTTCGATTCACAGCATCGTGTGTCTCCATGTGTCGACTTGTCTCGACTTTGCTCGGCTGACGCGAGAGCTGACGCTTGGAAATGGGCATATATGTAGAGGGCAGGCGGGAGAAACGACTGCGAGAGACCAAAAACCGACAAACATACGACAGAACCTTTCATTTTATTGTGGCCACAGATTCGCGCTTTAGTGCACCGACAGGCAGGAGTGGCGTCAGCGTGCTGGACCGCATCATTATCGCTAAGCAGCGACGACACCTAAGTAAATAGGCAAAATGAAAGAAGCCAAATGTAGGTAGAGCTCCAAGCTGGTCGCCCATCCAAGTACTAAACACGGCCAACCGCTATTAACTCCAATCAACAGACGAGAACCGCTGCACTCAGCGTGGTATGGCCGTTATCGACAACGCCGCGAAACGTGCAGACGTCTTGCTTCTTGTGCACATCACTTGGTATTTACCTGGCAGTGTCTCGCTGGAGGAAGCACTGTCTTTTATGAGAGAAAAATGAAATGGCACTTAGTGCTATCGAATACATGGCCTTTGTGTTCACAGCACGACGCTCTAACGTACTGAGCTGAGGAGCGATGCAATTCGGCCACGTCACCAGTCCAATACCCGGTCCACCGGCTCATCCACCTTCATTACTGCCCTGCCAGACATTTAACCACGTATCTGTTTTCGTTGACTTTTGCTTTCTTGATGCTTGGACCCAAAAAGCACAACACAAAGAAAACGTAAGCGCCGTGAGACTAGCCAAGACTCAGCAAACAAAAGTATGTTCGGCTACCAGGAATCGAATCCGGGCTGCCTGGCGGAAAGCCATGCCTCCTAACAGCTTTCCGTTCCTTCTGACGGCCAGACAATCAGACGTGCAGGGCAAGCGCTATAATCACTGCCGTCACTGATAATATCTCTTCAACCTGTTTGCGCGAAATTTACTTCCTTTCCCGCACGAAGGAAACGGGTAGGTTTGGAATATTTAAAATTCATTGTCAGATGTGGGGTTCGAACCCACGCTCCCTTTTGGGAACCAGAGCTTAAATCTGGCGCCTTAGGCCGCTCGGACAATCTGACGTGCGAGTGGAAACACACTGCTGCCATCGTTTCTATAAACATCTCCAGGGCCTGACTGCAAAATTTTCTTGTTTTTTTTGTGTGAAGAAAATACGTTTTTTTAGAGTATTTAAAACGAGTTGTGAGATGTGAGGTAACACCCCACCCTCACTGTCGGCACCCGGAACTTAAATATGGTGCCTGGCACCGTTGTTTTCCGACGCCTTCGGCCTTAAGTGGAACGAGCAGAACTCTAACTATCAATTTTCACATTGGCGCGGAGAAAACAACGAACGACAATAAAAGTCCGTTCCCTAGCAACGGCTACGCTGTGTATTTCGCCCTCAGGGGATGCTAATGATATGCTCCAGGCGAGGATCAAACTAACCAACTTAACATTGTGATACTTTGGCGCTTTCTACTTCTGGACTGGCACAATTATGCTCAATCGTCTCTGGATCGTCTGTACGTATGTCACATTAGATATTTCTTATATCATACTGCTGTAAATATAAGGGCAGTTTTCCAACGGCTGTCAGTTGTGCTTCTATTTACGCTAGCAGCACCTACACACTGCGTTCAGATGTGCCAACCTCTGCCCTGGCGTTGAACGCCTACAGCGCCTTCGCCTTCGGCCTCTGGTGGCAGGAGGGTAGCCGATACATCGCGGCGTGAATGACTCGGCACGGAAGGCGGTGGTGGTGTAACGGTCAGCATGGTTGCTTCCCAAGCAGTTGATCCGGGTTCGATTCCCGGCCACCGCACGAAACGTACATTTTTCTTCTAGGGCTATTCCAAGTAACGTAACGCGATCCTCGAAACAGAACCGTCGTGGTACGAATAGTTTTCCTTCGCCCCACGTCTCACTCCGTGTCGCCATTGCGGTAGTCGCCGGATTTCGATTCACAGCATCGTGTGTCTCCATGTGTCGACTTGTCTCGACTTTGCTCGGCTGACGCGAGAGCTGACACTTGGAAATGGGCATATATGTAGAGGGCAGGCGGGAGAAACGACTGCGAGAGACCAAAAACCGACAAACATACGACAGAACCTTTCATTTTATTGTGGCCACAGATTCGCGCTTTAGTGCACCGACAGGCAGGAGTGGCGTCAGCGTGCTGGACCGCATTATTATCGCTAAGCAGCGACGACACCTAAGTAAATAGGCAAAATGAAAGAAGCCAAATGTAGGTAGAGCTCCAAGCTGGTCGCCCATCCAAGTACTAAACACGGCCAACCGCTATTAACTCCAATCAACAGACGAGAACCGCTGCACTCAGCGTGGTATGGCCGTTATCGACAACGCCGCGAAACGTGCAGACGTCTTGCTTCTTGTGCACATCACTTGGTATTTACCTGGCAGTGTCTCGCTGGAGGAAGCACTGTCTTTTATGAGAGAAAAATGAAATGGCACTTAGTGCTATCGAATACATGGCCTCTGTGTTCACAGCACGACGCTCTAACGTACTGAGCTGAGGAGCGATGCAATTCAGCCACGTCACCAGTCCAATACCCGGTCCACCGGCTCATCCACCTTCATTACTGCCCTGCCAGACATTTAACCACGTATCTGTTTTCGTTGACTTTTGCTTTCTTGATGCTTGGACCCAAAAAGCACAACACAAAGAAAACGTAAGCGCCGTGAGACTAGCCAAGACTCAGCAAACAAAAGTATGGTCGGCTACCAGGAATCGAATCCGGTCTGCCTGGCTGAAAGCCATGCCTCCTAACAGCTTTCCGTTCCTTCTGACGGCCAGACAATCAGACGTGCAGGGCAAGCGCCATAATCACTGCCGTCACTGATAATATCTCTTCAACCTGTTTGCGCGAAATTTACTTCCTTTCCCGCACGAAGGAAACGGGTAGGTTTGGAATATTTAAAATTCATTGTCAGATGTGGGGTTCGAACCCACGCTCCCTTTTGGGAACCAGAGCTTAAATCTGGCGCCTTAGGCCGCTCGGACAATCTGACGTGCGAGTGGAAACACACTGCTGCCATCGTTTCTATAAACATCTCCAGGGCCTGACTGCAAAATTTTCTTGTTTTTTTTGTGTGAAGACAATACGTTTTTTTAGAGTATTTAAAACGAGTTGTGAGATGTGAGGTAACACCCCACCCTCACTGTCGGCACCCGGAACTTAAATATGGTGCCTGGCACCGTTGTTTTCCGACGCCTTCGGCCTTAAGTGGAACGAGCAGAACTCTAACTATCAATTTTCACATTGGCGCGGAGAAAACAACGAACGACAATAAAAGTCCGTTCCCTAGCAACGGCTACGCTGTGTATTTCGCCCTCAGGGGAAGCTAATGATATGCTCCAGGCGAGGATCAAACTAACCAACTTAACATTGTGATACTTAGGCGCTTTCTACTTCTGGACTGGCACAATTAAGCTCAATCGTCTCTGGATCGTCTGTACGTACGTCACATTAGATATTTCTTATATCATGCTGCTGTAAATTAAAGGGCAGTTTTCCAACGGCTGTCAGTTGTGCTTCTATTTACGCTAGCAGCACCTACACACTGCGTTCAGATGTGCCAACCTCTGCCCTGGCGTTGAACGCCTACAGCGCCTTCGCCTTCGGCCTCTGGTGGCAGGAGGGTAGCCGATACATCGCGGCGTGAATGACTCGGCACGGAAGGCGGTGGTGGTGTAACGGTCAGCATGGTTGCTTCCCAAGCAGTTGATCCGGGTTCGATTCCCGGCCACCGCACGAAACGTACATTTTTCTTCTAGGGCTATTCCAAGTAACGTAACGCGATCCTCGAAACAGAACCGTCGTGGTACGAATAGTTTTCCTTCGCCCCACGTCTCACTCCGTGTCGCCATTGCGGTAGTCGCCGGATTTCGATTCACAGCATCGTGTGTCTCCATGTGTCGACTTGTCTCGACTTTGCTCGGCTGACGCGAGAGCTGACGCTTGGAAATGGGCATATATGTAGAGGGCAGGCGGGAGAAACGACTGCGAGAGACCAAAAACCGACAAACATACGACAGAACCTTTCATTTTATTGTGGCCACAGATTCGCGCTTTAGTGCACCGACAGGCAGGAGTGGCGTCAGCGTGCTGGACCGCATCATTATCGCTAAGCAGCGACGACACCTAAGTAAATAGGCAAAATGAAAGAAGCCAAATGTAGGTAGAGCTCCAAGCTGGTCGCCCATCCAAGTACTAAACACGGCCAACCGCTATTAACTCCAATCAACAGACGAGAACCGCTGCACTCAGCGTGGTATGGCCGTTATCGACAACGCCGCGAAACGTGCAGACGTCTTGCTTCTTGTGCACATCACTTGGTATTTACCTGGCAGTGTCTCGCTGGAGGAAGCACTGTCTTTTATGAGAGAAAAATGAAATGGCACTTAGTGCTATCGAATACATGGCCTTTGTGTTCACAGCACGACGCTCTAACGTACTGAGCTGAGGAGCGATGCAATTCAGCCACGTCACCAGTCCAATACCCGGTCCACCGGCTCATCCACCTTCATTACTGCCCTGCCAGACATTTAACCACGTATCTGTTTTCGTTGACTTTTGCTTTCTTGATGCTTGGACCCAAAAAGCACAACACAAAGAAAACGTAAGCGCCGTGAGACTAGCCAAGACTCAGCAAACAAAAGTATGTTCGGCTACCAGGAATCGAATCCGGGCTGCCTGGCTGAAAGCCATGCCTCCTAACAGCTTTCCGTTCCTTCTGACGGCCAGACAATCAGACGTGCAGGGCAAGCGCCATAATCACTGCCGTCACTGATAATATCTCTTCAACCTGTTTGCGCGAAATTTACTTCCTTTCCCGCACGAAGGAAACGGGTAGGTTTGGAATATTTAAAATTCATTGCAAGATGTGGGGTTCGAACTCACGCTCCCTTTTGGGAACCAGAGCTTAAATCTGGCGCCTTAGGCCGCTCGGACAATCTGACGTGCGAGTGGAAACACACTGCTGCCATCGTTTCTATAAACATCTCCAGGGCCTGACTGCAAACTTTTCTTGTTTTTTTGTGTGAAGAAAATACGTTTTTTTAGAGTATTTAAAACGAGTTGTGAGATGTGAGGTAACACCCCACCCTCACTGTCGGCACCCGGAACTTAAATATGGTGCCTGGCACCGTTGTTTTCCGACGCCTTCGGCCTTAAGTGGAACGAGCAGAACTCTAACTATCAATTTTCACATTGGCGCGGAGAAAACAACGAACGACAATAAAAGTCCGTTCCCTAGCAACGGCTACGCTGTGTATTTCGCCCTCAGGGGATGCTAATGATATGCTCCAGGCGAGGATCAAACTAACCAACTTAACATTGTGATACTTAGGCGCTTTCTACTTCTGGACTGGCACAATTATGCTCAATCGTCTCTGGATCGTCTGTACGTACGTCACATTAGATATTTCTTATATCATGCTGCTGTAAATTAAAGGGCAGTTTTCCAACGGCTGTCAGTTGTGCTTCTATTTACGCTAGCAGCACCTACACACTGCGTTCAGATGTGCCAACCTCTGCCCTGGCGTTGAACGCCTACAGCGCCTTCGCCTTCGGCCTCTGGTGGCAGGAGGGTAGCCGATACATCGCGGCGTGAATGACTGGCCACGCAAGGCGGTGGTGGTGTAACGGTCAGCATGGTTGCTTCCCAAGCAGTTGATCCGGGTTCGATTCCCGGCCACAGCACGAAACGTACATTTTTCTTCTAGGGCTATTCCAAGTAACGTAACGCGATCCTCGAAACAGAACCGTCGTGGTACGAATAGTTTTCCTTCGCCCCACGTCTCACTCCGTGTCGCCATTGCGGTAGTCGCCGGATTTCGATTCACAGCATCGTGTGTCTCCATGTGTCGACTTGTCTCGACTTTGCTCGGCTGACGCGAGAGCTGACGCTTGGAAATGGGCATATATGTAGAGGGCAGGCGGGAGAAACGACTGCGAGAGACCAAAAACCGACAAACATACGACAGAACCTTTCATTTTATTGTGGCCACAGATTCGCGCTTTAGTGCACCGACAGGCAGGAGTGGCGTCAGCGTGCTGGACCGCATTATTATCGCTAAGCAGCGACGACACCTAAGTAAATAGGCAAAATGAAAGAAGCCAAATGTAGGTAGAGCTCCAAGCTGGTCGCCCATCCAAGTACTAAACACGGCCAACCGCTATTAACTCCAATCAACAGACGAGAACCGCTGCACTCAGCGTGGTATGGCCGTTATCGACAACGCCGCGAAACGTGCAGACGTCTTGCTTCTTGTGCACATCACTTGGTATTTACCTGGCAGTGTCTCGCTGGAGGAAGCACTGTCTTTTATGAGAGAAAAATGAAATGGCACTTAGTGCTATCGAATACATGGCCTTTGTGTTCACAGCACGACGCTCTAACGTACTGAGCTGAGGAGCGATGCAATTCAGCCACGTCACCAGTCCAATACCCGGTCCACCGGCTCATCCACCTTCATTACTGCCCTGCCAGACATTTAACCACGTATCTGTTTTCGTTGACTTTTGCTTTCTTGATGCTTGGACCCAAAAAGCACAACACAAAGAAAACGTAAGCGCCGTGAGACTAGCCAAGACTCAGCAAACAAAAGTATGTTCGGCTACCAGGAATCGAATCCGGGCTGCCTGGCTGAAAGCCATGCCTCCTAACAGCTTTCCGTTCCTTCTGACGGCCAGACAATCAGACGTGCAGGGCAAGCGCCATAATCACTGCCGTCACTGATAATATCTCTTCAACCTGTTTGCGCGAAATTTACTTCCTTTCCCGCACGAAGGAAACGGGTAGGTTTGGAATATTTAAAATTCATTGTCAGATGTGGGGTTCGAACCCACGCTCCCTTTTGGGAACCAGAGCTTAAATCTGGCGCCTTAGGCCGCTCGGACAATCTGACGTGCGAGTGGAAACACACTGCTGCCATCGTTTCTATAAACATCTCCAGGGCCTGACTGCAAACTTTTCTTGTTTTTTTTGTGTGAAGAATATACGTTTTTTTAGAGTATTTAAAACGAGTTGTGAGATGTGAGGTAACACCCCACCCTCACTGTCGGCACCCGGAACTTAAATATGGTGCCTGGCACCGTTGTTTTTCGACGCCTTCGGCCTTAAGTGGAACGAGCAGAACTCTAACTATCAATTTTCACATTGGCGCGGAGAAAACAACGAACGACAATAAAAGTCCGTTCCCTAGCAACGGCTACGCTGTGTATTTCGCCCTCAGGGGAAGCTAATGATATGCTCCAGGCGAGGATCAAACTAACCAACTTAACATTGTGATACTTAGGCGCTTTCTACTTCTGGACTGGCACAATTAAGCTCAATCGTCTCTGGATCGTCTGTACGTACGTCACATTAGATATTTCTTATATCATGCTGCTGTAAATTAAAGGGCAGTTTTCCAACGGCTGTCAGTTGTGCTTCTATTTACGCTAGCAGCACCTACACACTGCGTTCAGATGTGCCAACCTCTGCCCTGGCGTTGAACGCCTACAGCGCCTTCGCCTTCGGCCTCTGGTGGCAGCAGGGTAGCCGATACATCGCGGGGTGAATGACTCGGCACGCAAGGCGGTGGTGGTGTAACGGTCAGCATGGTTGCTTCCCAAGCAGTTGATCCGGGTTCGATTCCCGGCCACCGCACGAAACGTACATTTTTCTTCTAGGGCTATTCCAAGTAACGTAACGCGATCCTCGAAACAGAACCGTCGTGGTACGAATAGTTTTCCTTCGCCCCACGTCTCACTCCGTGTCGCCATTGCGGTAGTCGCCGGATTTCGATTCACAGCATCGTGTGTCTCCATGTGTCGACTTGTCTCGACTTTGCTCGGCTGACGCGAGAGCTGACACTTGGAAATGGGCATATATGTAGAGGGCAGGCGGGAGAAACGACTGCGAGAGACCAAAAACCGACAAACATACGACAGAACCTTTCATTTTATTGTGGCCACAGATTCGCGCTTTAGTGCACCGACAGGCAGGAGTGGCGTCAGCGTGCTGGACCGCATTATTATCGCTAAGCAGCGACGACACCTAAGTAAATAGGCAAAATGAAAGAAGCCAAATGTAGGTAGAGCTCCAAGCTGGTCGCCCATCCAAGTACTAAACACGGCCAACCGCTATTAACTCCAATCAACAGACGAGAACCGCTGCACTCAGCGTGGTATGGCCGTTATCGACAACGCCGCGAAACGTGCAGACGTCTTGCTTCTTGTGCACATCACTTGGTATTTACCTGGCAGTGTCTCGCTGGAGGAAGCACTGTCTTTTATGAGAGAAAAATGAAATGGCACTTAGTACTATCGAATACATGGCCTCTGTGTTCACAGCACGACGCTCTAACGTACTGAGCTGAGGAGCGATGCAATTCAGCCACGTCACCAGTCCAATACCCGGTCCACCGGCTCATCCACCTTCATTACTGCCCTGCCAGACATTTAACCACGTATCTGTTTTCGTTGACTTTTGCTTTCTTGATGCTTGGACCCAAAAAGCACAACACAAAGAAAACGTAAGCGCCGTGAGACTAGCCAAGACTCAGCAAACAAAAGTATGTTCGGCTACCAGGAATCGAATCCGGGCTGCCTGGCTGAAAGCCATGCCTCCTAACAGCTTTCCGTTCCTTCTGACGGCCAGACAATCAGACGTGCAGGGCAAGCGCCATAATCACTGCCGTCACTGATAATATCTCTTCAACCTGTTTGCGCGAAATTTACTTCCTTTCCCGCACGAAGGAAACGGGTAGGTTTGGAATATTTAAAATTCATTGTCAGATGTGGGGTTCGAACCCACGCTCCCTTTTGGGAACCAGAGCTTAAATCTGGCGCCCTAGGTCGCTCGGACAATCTGACGTGCGAGTGGAAACACACTGCTGCCATCGTTTCTATAAACATCTCCAGGGCCTGACTGCAAACTTTTCTTGTTTTTTTTTGTGTGAAGAAAATACGTTTTTTTAGAGTATTTAAAACGAGTTGTGAGATGTGAGGTAACACCCCACCCTCACTGTCGGCACCCGGAACTTAAATATGGTGCCTGGCACCGTTGTTTTCCGACGCCTTCGGCCTTAAGTGGAACGAGCAGAACTCTAACTATCAATTTTCACATTGGCGCGGAGAAAACAACGAACGACAATAAAAGTCCGTTCCCTAGCAACGGCTACGCTGTGTATTTCGCCCTCAGGGGAAGCTAATGATATGCTCCAGGCGAGGATCAAACTAACCAACTTAACATTGTGATACTTAGGCGCTTTCTACTTCTGGACTGGCACAATTATGCTCAATCGTCTCTGGATCGTCTGTACGTACGTCACATTAGATATTTCTTATATCATGCTGCTGTAAATTAAAGGGCAGTTTTCCAACGGCTGTCAGTTGTGCTTCTATTTACGCTAGCAGCACCTACACACTGCGTTCAGATGTGCCAACCTCTGCCCTGGCGTTGAACGCCTACAGCGCCTTCGCCTTCGGCCTCTGGTGGCAGGAGGGTAGCCGATACATCGCGGCGTGAATGACTCGGCACGCAAGGCGGTGGTGGTGTAACGGTCAGCATGGTTGCTTCCCAAGCAGTTGATCCGGGTTCGATTCCCGGCCACCGCACGAAACGTACATTTTTCTTCTAGGGCTATTCCAAGTAACGTAACGCGATCCTCGAAACAGAACCGTCGTGGTACGAATAGTTTTCCTTCGCCCCACGTCTCACTCCGTGTCGCCATTGCGGTAGTCGCCGGATTTCGATTCACAGCATCGTGTGTCTCCATGTGTCGACTTGTCTCGACTTTGCTCGGCTGACGCGAGAGCTGACGCTTGGAAATGGGCATATATGTAGAGGGCAGGCGGGAGAAACGACTGCGAGAGACCAAAAACCGACAAACATACGGCAGAACCTTTCAGTTTATTGTGGCCACAGATTCGCGCTATAGTGCACCGACAGGCGGGAGTGGCGTCAGCGTGCTGGACCGCATCATTATCGCTAAGCAGCGACGACACCTAAGTAAATAGGCAAAATGAAAGAAGCCAAATGTAGGTAGAGCTCCAAGCTGGTCGCCCATCCAAGTACTAAACACGGCCAACCGCTATTAACTCCAATCAACAGACGAGAACCGCTGCACTCAGCGTGGTATGGCCGTTATCGACAACGCCGCGAAACGTGCAGACGTCTTGCTTCTTGTGCACATCACTTGGTATTTACCTGGCAGTGTCTCGCTGGAGGAAGCACTGTCTTTTATGAGAGAAAAATGAAATGGCACTTAGTGCTATCGAATACATGGCCTTTGTGTTCACAGCACGACGCTCTAACGTACTGAGCTGAGGAGCGATGCAATTCGGCCACGTCACCAGTCCAATACCCGGTCCACCGGCTCATCCACCTTCATTACTGCCCTGCCAGACATTTAACCACGTATCTGTTTTCGTTGACTTTTGCTTTCTTGATGCTTGGACCCAAAAAGCACAACACAAAGAAAACGTAAGCGCCGTGAGACTAGCCAAGACTCAGCAAACAAAAGTATGTTCGGCTACCAGGAATCGAATCCGGGCTGCCTGGCTGAAAGCCATGCCTCCTAACAGCTTTCCGTTCCTTCTGACGGCCAGACAATCAGACGTGCAGGGCAAGCGCCATAATCACTGCCGTCACTGATAATATCTCTTCAACCTGTTTGCGCGAAATTTACTTCCTTTCCCGCACGAAGGAAACGGGTAGGTTTGGAATATTTAAAATTCATTGTCAGATGTGGGGTTCGAACCCACGCTCCCTTTTGGGAACCAGAGCTTAAATCTGGCGCCTTAGGCCGCTCGGACAATCTGACGTGCGAGTGGAAACACACTGCTGCCATCGTTTCTATAAACATCTCCAGGGCCTGACTGCAAAATTTTCTTGTTTTTTTTTGTGTGAAGAAAATACGTTTTTTTAGAGTATTTAAAACGAGTTGTGAGATGTGAGGTAACACCCCACCCTCACTGTCGGCACCCGCAACTTAAATATGGTGCCTGGCACCGTTGTTTTCCGACGCCTTCGGCCTTAAGTGGAACGAGCAGAACTCTAACTATCAATTTTCACATTGGCGCGGAGAAAACAACGAACGACAATAAAAGTCCGTTCCCTAGCAACGGCTACGCTGTGTATTTCGCCCTCAGGGGAAGCTAATGATATGCTCCAGGCGAGGATCAAACTAACCAACTTAACATTGTGATACTTAGGCGCTTTCTACTTCTGGACTGGCACAATTATGCTCAATCGTCTCTGGATCGTCTGTACGTACGTCACATTAGATATTTCTTATATCATGCGGCTGTAAATTAAAGGGCAGTTTTCCAACGGCTGTCAGTTGTGCTTCTATTTACGCTAGCAGCACCTACACACTGCGTTCAGATGTGCCAACCTCTGCCCTGGCGTTGAACGCCTACAGCGCCTTCGCCTTCGGCCTCTGGTGGCAGGAGGGTAGCCGATACATCGCGGCGTGAATGACTCGGCACGCAAGGCGGTGGTGGTGTAACGGTTGTGGGGCGGCGAAGAAGTTGTCGAATGAGTTGTTTGAATGTTCATTTCACGTAACAGACTATTGCCGATGCAACATATGTGGGACGGCGAAGAAGTCGTTGTTTAATGTTGAATGAAATTTGAACATTGCCACCTTAAATCACGCGAGCCTGGCAACTAATTTGGTGGCCAGTCAGAAAGCGAAGGGAAACTTACTGACCTTAGTTTCCAGTCTGCACGGCCACATTCCTGTACAGCCCAGCTAAACGAAAAATATCCATAGTTCTTCACGGGATTAGGGCTGCTTCAATAAAATTTAAAGTTCCAAACAAGATTTTATTATCTTAAAGGCTCACACAAATTACTCGAAACTTCTGAAAATGCTAAAGACATTAAATATTGTTAATTCAGCCAATCGTTTAATATTTCAGAGGCGACTTCTACAGCAAGTTCCTCCCGAATAGTTCATTACTCTAACTAACGGTGCTCTATTAATAGTTCGCAATAATGTTAAAAAAAAAGATTAATGCTCGCCTTAAAAGTGGAGTTTGTCACCACTTGCCACGCGGAATTATACTTCACACGGACGGCACAATAACAGTTTGTTACCGAAGTCTAAACGATCCAGGACGGTGTACAGTCCTCGCGATTTTCAATGTCCGTTTACATTGCTAAGTACGCGCATGTCACAGCCCGCTATGACGTCACCCGAGGCGAGGCGCGATCGGACGTTAAGCTCGCGTGGACTAGGCGTTGGTCTAATGCGGAGTGAGCTTCCTACTGCCTCTGCCGCTCTTTTTATATAGCTCCGGCGCGTACCGCCAAGAGAGCATCTGTTCTTTCCATTCCTATGCAGATGCCTGCAGCCTCCAAATGATCGCTATCTCAGGCACATAATCTTAAATATCACATTTAATAATAGCTTTACAAACTTCTCAATTTTTGTATACATACATCTGAGCATTACAGAAGCACGTAGAAAATCTCAGCCCGCTAAAATTAAAACTTTACTCTCTAGAATTTTTACAATGGAACTAACGGTAGATTGTTACCTCTGAACCATAGCTTTATCAAGACTTGTATCAGCTGTTAATTATGCTACAAGACTAAAACTTGGTGTAGCTTTGTTAATTGTCCTATCTGATCATTGGTCTTAAAGAATTTGTTTTATCATTAAAATTTAAAGTACTTAATCTATAATGCTTATGTACATTTTACTCACAAAAGTAGTTTTTACTAAATTACTAAAAAACTAGAAGAGGTAACTGATTGTGGTATTTCCATTATTATTATTAGGGTGAACTGAAGCATCCTACCAATTTTCAATATTGTAGCTGTATTATTTCGCGCCTCTGATTTTTCCGAAAAACGCGGATTCTGGAGTCAATTTTAGTTTTATGGTTTTGGAAACCAGCACCACTCATTAATGACTTCTTACTGCACCTTCTCACCAAATTTTGGCTTCCTAGCGTCATTATTTAGCGCCTCCTATTTTTCTTTCAAAACGTGAATTTTACGTAAACTACTAATTTTATAACATTAAGATTTGTTACCTGAAACATTATTACATAGAACTATACTTTAACAAAGTTTTACACACAAATCTTAATTTTTACTTTTATGTTAAATGTGGTGCAATACTATATGCAGGCGCGTTACGATGACGTGACGCTACTAGCAGTGAACTAGGGTAAGTCCCGTGCACTCGCTCGCCTCTGTATCTTATACATGATACAGCGCTTGCTTTGCTTCATCACCCCCTTTTTAATTTTCGTGAAAATCTATTTTTGAACAAAATTAAATTTCTAAAAGAACAAACAAGCGATGGATTACTTTAGTATACCTCTTTCAACTTAAGTTGCTTCTTCTTAGGAAATTCCTTATTACTACATACACAAAATAACCATACTCATATACACATAGAAAACCTAGTACAGAAGACATTCACAAATTATTTACATACATTTACATGGAAATATAAATTTTTCAATGGTTACAAAATAGTTATTTTTTTTCTTTAAAATCAGTCTCTTCCTGAAAAAGAAAATACACACGACTTTTATCACTGCAACGCACTCACATTTTTCTTTTACTATAATACTCGACACTGTGGTGGGTGTCCTATTGTAACACTCATTTAATTTCACTGATTGACAAAATTGTGGGAGGAAATTGTATTCACTGTGGTTTGCGTCTCTACTTCCAATCTCCCTACCGCTTGTTGTCAGTCATTCATGCAGCCTGCATGTCCCTGAGAAACAGACAATACAGTCTAAGTTTCTGTTTTCAACTTATATCTAAGGTAGGACAAAGTACATTTTATAGTTTATATTCTGGCACTATTTTACTAATTGTGAAGTTGTCAGAAAGACATTTAGCACTAAGTCGTATCTAATACAATAGCTCCTACTTTCTTCTTTCATAAATAATCTTTTAGGTTCCTAAATAGTGAAAATTCTTTTAGCAAATTAATATATTAAGATCTTGCTTCAACTTAGAAAATTGAGTAACCTTTTAGTTTTAATGTACTCTGGCTTAATTATCGTATGGATTAGTTCATCAAAGAAGTCATTTGCTGACCAGCACTTTGCTTTATTGTATGAATTACTAAAGAAATTAGTTATTTTCAGTATACCGATTCCAAATTTCTGCATTTTCCAATATTTGTGTGTTTCTGTTGTCTGTTTAACTATTTATTTGCCTCAAGCAAGATTTAGCGTTTTTCACCATTTCACGAGACGTGAGGGAATTATTCTTTAATCCTACATCATTTACTTCAATTTACTTACTTCACTTCTTCACCTTATTCATTTTCTCCCTTTTCTTCCAGATTCAAAAATACTTCATTTCTCCACTTCTTTCTCCCTTTTCCTTTTGTCAGCCTATTGACGTCCTGTTTCTATATATTTGGTGCGATCCTCACACCACTTCCACACATCTCCATTTATTTAATTCTAAAACGCCATTGCTTGCCTCTATGAGCATTACCTTCTTACGCTGTTTTCCTTCAGACAACCTTATTTCTAGCAACATACTACCTTCTGCATAATCTCATGGATTATTCATATTCATACCGTACTTCGTATACTGCAAAGTGTCTCTCTTAGTTGTAGTTTCTAACCCTTTACAATTACATGAAATATTTTAATTTATTTATTTTAGCCATGTTTGCCTCTTATTGGTACTCAGACTTTTGTTTTGCCATTCACTAGGTAGATCCTTACTAAGAATACTTAAAACCTAATAGCATATATACAACATGAAGACATATGTGATTCTTACCTGTTATGATAGACCAGAAGAAGGGAATGAAACTTGAAAAGGAAATAAAGTTTCACCCAGCTGGGACTGCACGGTACGCCAAACCGTGTATCCGCCAAAGAGTGGCAGACTCCCTACAGTAATTAATTACTGTTAATTTTAAATTCCTTTAGGATGTGTCTCTCTTCAACCTTAGCACTTTCCTCATTCTCACTGAAAACCAAATTTTCCTGCAAGTATCCTTTATTCTTTATTACTCTAATAGGCAGTTCCCAAGTTTCATTACTACCGCCTATATGACTTCCTACAAAAGACTCTCTTATCACTTTAGGGTCAGGTAAAGTTAAAATTAAGTTGTTCTGATCAAAATTGATCTTTCCCTGGTACTTTGATAAGAAATCAGTACCAATCAACATATCAACACTTAAGCCTAGCACAATCAAACAAGGATGATCTATTACTACGTCATTTATACCAATGGGTATCAAAGCTTCGTGTTGAACTGGTCTAGAGACTTTTCCAGTAGCACCTATAATCTTTAAGCCACTTACTTTCATAACTGTTAACTTCTCTTTATTGGGTATGGTGTCAAAAAATGTTTGTGATAAAGCACTTGCTTCACTGCCACTGTCAAGCAGACAACGCACAGTGACTCCTGATATGTTTACTTTGATAACAGGGTGAGTTATTTTACATTGAACAGGTTGCTCACACACCTCGTCTAATAAATCTCGTTCTATGTTCTTCCAGCTAAAGTAATTCTGATCAGTTGCAATTACATTTACATTTACATCCTGGGGCTCATCATGCTCTATAATCTTAGCTGCTTTCTCTAATCTGTCCACTAACTTTAAATCGAAGCATCTGACGACTTTTTCTACTTTTGTTTGCTGCACATCAGCCAAACTATCCTCTACCTCTGAGCAACTGCGTCCCTGCGCAATATTGCTGTTCATAAGAATGTCGTCACCTTCAACCATTTGTGGCACGTTTACACAGCTACTAGATTCTTTCACCTCGTTACTATTTCTACCCCCTTCATTCATCATTTCCTCCTCTCTAAAGTTTTGCAGTACTGATTCTACTTCTGCTACTTCTACTTCAGCTTTTAGATTGCCATTTTCATCGAAGATGTAAGCTTTTACTTCATCATTATTCCCATCAGACTCAAACCCATTATCTATTTCTTCCCCATTATCTACCTTGAGTTCCTGTTCTTCCTTGACCCATTTTTCTAGTGTATCCAAAATACTATCCACTATTTTGTGAGAGTGGCTTAACACATCACTGGTATTATCTGTATTTATTTCGGCATCCATGTTGTCTGTCTGTGTATGTTGGCTGATTGTCTGTGTTTCCGTTACTGGCTGTGTTACTGTTACCGCCTGGTGAGCGCCAGTTTCCTCATAGACGGGATTTAGTTTCCCACACGCGGCCTGTTGTGTTCATCTGTGACACCACTAGATATAGTAGCATCATGACTCCCTTCTTGTCTTAATGGCATAGTATTTACTTCTCCACTTTCGTCATAGTAGTTGTTACGAAAGCGTGGTGAGTATCTACCCCCTCTTCCTCTGCCACGGCTTTGGTTTCGATAGTTTGTTTTGGTGTGCCTAACTTCCATATTTCTAACGTTCACGTTTCCATTATTTTGTACGTGATTGTTAGAAGATTTGTTATTCTGCTGCACCTGCTCCTCAGCAGCAGCTACTCTTTCTACTCTTTCCAGATATTCAATAAATTTGTCTATATTATCTCTAGGGGCGGAAATGATCCTCTTTTGCCAGTACCACGGCAGCTTACCTTCTAAACCCATAATGATCATATCTGGCTTCATCTTTTCTGTCAAATGTGACAGTCTTGAAACCCACTTCCTAGCGAAATCCTTTACTGATTCACGCCCTGGGAAAAACTTCTTACCACTCCAGAATTCCCTTAACACATCATTTTGTTTGTTATGTGACCAGTATTCGTTGAGAAATGCAGACTTAAATTCAGATAAAGTTTTACATTTGATCATTACATCCGCTGACCATCGCAAAGCATCACCTGACAAATGACTTCTTATAAATGAAATTTTTTCTCTTTCTGACCAAGTGTTGGGGAGAACATCCTCAAAGTCATTCCAAAATTCAAGAGGGTGAATGTACTTATCAGGATCAAAGCGCAAAAACTGTCGACACCCTATAAAAGCGGCGTCAACTGAAGTCACATGCTGTACAGTAGAATGACTAGAATTAACAGAGGTTACTCTATTTTCTAGGTTAGCAATGTTAGTATTTAATTCCTCTACTTGTGACTCTACTGCTTCTATCCTGGCAGAACATCTTTGTTCCACTGCACCACGAATTTCGGTACAGGTTTCTTTTACTTTCTCAATGTTTTTCTGACAAGTATCTACTTTAATTTGTACCTCTTTAACTTTGTCAGAGCAAAGTTTGGACTCGTTGCTCAATCTTTCGGACAACCTCACTTCCAAAAGTTCATCTGCCTCTTGATAATTTTTTTTGAATTTGATCTATTTCACATTTGAAAGTACTATGCATTTTAGTTAACTGTTGCCCTACTTTTACTTGAATGTCATGATGAATAGCATCTATCTTATAATTCAAACTATTCCATTTTGATTGCAGTTCTTCTTTTAGTTCTTTATTACTATCCTCAATTTTAGCCTCAATTTTATTTTGGTTTGATTCGAGTTTGGCAAACAGTATTTGCATCCAATCCGGAGCTTCTACCTTGATACTTTGTATCTCTTGACTTGACTGAGCTGGAGATATATTGAGCTCAGTTTCACTACCTGACAAAGTTAGCAACTCTACTGGCTCCCTTTTGACTTCTATTTCACTTATTGATTGCATCCCTGCACTCTCATTTAAATTAAAGTCATAATTTACTGGTGACAAATTACGTTCTAGTTCAATATTTGAGGGATTAATGGAACCATTCTAATTAAACTCAATTCCTGATCCTGAGGATTCTTGGTCAGAGACCGGTTCCCTTCTGAAATGTACACTACTTTCCATATCTTTTAGTTTGTTAGCAGCAGTTAATAAATATTTTAAAAGTCTTTGACTTAACTTAAATGCTTGATTTCGACGAATGATGTCGTCGCGGTGTACCAGCAATCGTGATGCGACGCGTCGCGACGTATTGAAGGCAGCAGCAGCAGCTGTAGCGTCGAGTACCGCCACAGGAATCGCCTACTGCAATAGCTCCAGGGGGGGGGGGGGGGGGGGGCAGCAAGGCACCGTTGACCGCTCGGCGCAGCCGGCAGCTGTCTCGCAGATCAGCGCAGCTCCGCGATGACGCACCGTCTTCCTTTAGTCTCAGCGCCGTCGGCAGCCGCGATCCAGCATCGTCGCCTTCCTCACCATCGTCACTAACCAACGTACAGCGGTAGACACTTATTGTTATACACTACACCCGCCTTTACTGGTAACACTGTTCCCACACTAGTTCAATTCAGTGTCCTGTTATTGCCTACCGAGTTCGTTAATTTATACCAATCGCTTTCACACATCGAGCACTTTTATTTGCTTTTAATTCAGTTTTCCCGGCCGATGCACCATATGTGGGGCGGCGAAGAAGTTGTCGAATGAGTTGTTTGAATGTTCATTTCACGTAACAGACTATTGCCGATGCAACATATGTGGGACGGCGAAGAAGTCGTTGTTTAATGTTGAATGAAATTTGAACATTGCCACCTTAAATCACGCGAGCCTGGCAACTAATTTGGTGGCCAGTCAGAAAGCGAAGGGAAACTTACTGACCTTAGTTTCCAGTCTGCACGGCCACATTCCTGTACAGCCCAGCTAAACGAAAAATATCCATAGTTCTTCACGGGATTAGGGCTGCTTCAATAAAATTTAAAGTTCCAAACAAGATTTTATTATCTTAAAGGCTCACACAAATTACTCGAAACTTCTGAAAATGCTAAAGACATTAAATATTGTTAATTCAGCCAATCGTTTAATATTTCAGAGGCGACTTCTACAGCAAGTTCCTCCCGAATAGTTCATTACTCTAACTAACGGTGCTCTATTAATAGTTCGCAATAATGTTAAAAAAAAAAGATTAATGCTCGCCTTAAAAGTGGAGTTTGTCACCACTTGCCACGCGGAATTATACTTCACACGGACGGCACAATAACAGTTTGTTACCGAAGTCTAAACGATCCAGGACGGTGTACAGTCCTCGCGATTTTCAATGTCCGTTTACATTGCTAAGTACGCGCATGTCACAGCCCGCTATGACGTCACCCGAGGCGAGGCGCGATCGGACGTTAAGCTCGCGTGGACTAGGCGTTGGTCTAATGCGGAGTGAGCTTCCTACTGCCTCTGCCGCTCTTTTTATATAGCTCCGGCGCGTACCGCCAAGAGAGCATCTGTTCTTTCCATTCCTATGCAGATGCCTGCAGCCTCCAAATGATCGCTATCTCAGGCACATAATCTTAAATATCACATTTAATAATAGCTTTACAAACTTCTCAATTTTTGTATACATACATCTGAGCAGTACAGAAGCACGTAGAAAATCTCAGCCCGCTAAAATTAAAACTTTACTCTCTAGAATTTTTACAATGGAACTAACGGTAGATTGTTACCTCTGAACCATAGCTTTATCAAGACTTGTATCAGCTGTTAATTATGCTACAAGACTAAAACTTGGTGTAGCTTTGTTAATTGTCCTATCTGATCATTGGTCTTAAAGAACTTGTTTTATCATTAAAATTTAAAGTACTTAATCTATAATGCTTATATACATTTTACTCACAAAAGTAGTTTTTACTAAATTACTAAAAAACTAGAAGAGGTAACTGATTGTGGTATTTCCATTATTATTATTAGGGTGAACTGAAGCATCCTACCAATTTTCAATATTGTAGCTCTATTATTTCGCGCCTCTGATTTTTCCGAAAAACGCGGATTCTGGAGTCAATTTTAGTTTTATGGTTTTGGAAACCAGCACCACTCATTAATGACTTCTTACTGCACCTTCTCACCAAATTTTGGCTTCCTAGCGTCATTATTTAGCGCCTCCTATTTTTCTTTCAAAACGTGAATTTTAAGTAAACTACTAATTTTATAATATTAAGATTTGTTACCTGAAACATTATTACATAGAACTATACTTTAACAAAGTTTTACACACAAATCTTAATTTTTACTTTTATGTTAAATGTGGTGCAATACTATATGCAGGCGCGTTACGATGACGTGACGCTACTAGCAGTGAACTAGGGTAAGTCCCGTGCACTCGCTCGCCTCTGTATCTTATACATGATACAGCGCTTGCTTTGCTTCACGGTCAGCATGGTTGCTTCCCAAGCAGTTGATCCGGGTTCGATTCCCGGCCACCGCACGGAACGTACGTTTTTCTTCTAGGGCTATTCCAAGTAACGTAACGCGATCCTCGAAACAGAACCGTCGTGGTACGAATAGTTTTCCTTCGCCCCACGTCTCACTCCGTGTCGCCATTGCGGTAGTCGCCGGATTTCGATTCACAGCATCGTGTGTCTCCATGTGTCGACTTGTCTCGACTTTGCTCGGCTGACGCGAGAGCTGACGCTTGGAAATGGGCATATATGTAGAGGGCAGGCGGGAGAAACGACTGCGAGAGACCTAAAACCGACAAACATACGACAGAACCTTTCATTTTATTGTGGCCACAGATTCGCGCTTTAGTGCACCGACAGGCAGGAGTGGCGTCAGCGTGCTGGACCGCATCATTATCGCTAAGCAGCGACGACACCTAAGTAAATAGGCAAAATGAAAGAAGCCAAATGTAGGTAGAGCTCCAAGCTGGTCGCCCATCCAAGTACTAAACACGGCCAACCGCTATTAACTCCAATCAACAGACGAGAACCGCTGCACTCAGCGTGGTATGGCCGTTATCGACAACGCCGCGAAACGTGCAGACGTCTTGCTTCTTGTGCACATCACTTGGTATTTACCTGGCAGTGTCTCGCTGCAGGAAGCACTGTCTTTTATGAGAGAAATATGAAATGGCACTTAGTGCTATCGAATACATGGCCTTTGTGTTCACAGCACGACGCTCTAACGTACTGAGCTGAGGAGCGATGCAATTCGGCCACGTCACCAGTCCAGTACCCGGTCCACCGGCTCATCCACCTTCATTACTGCCCTGCCAGACATTTAACCACGTATCTGTTTTCGTTGACTTTTGCTTTCTTGATGCTTGGACCCAAAAAGCACAACACAAAGAAAACGTAAGCGCCGTGAGACTAGCCAAGACTCAGCAAACAAAAGTATGTTCGGCTACCAGGAATCGAATCCGGGCTGCCTGGCTGAAAGCCATGCCTCCTAACAGCTTTCCGTTCCTTCTGACGGCCAGACAATCAGACGTGCAGGGCAAGCGCCATAATCACTGCCGTCACTGATAATATCTCTTCAACCTGTTTGCGCGAAATTTACTTCCTTTCCCGCACGAAGGAAACGGGTAGGTTTGGAATATTTAAAATTCATTGTCAGATGTGGGGTTCGAACCCACGCCCCCTTTTGGGAACCAGAGCTTAAATCTGGCGCCTTAGGCCGCTCGGACAATCTGACGTGCGAGTGGAAACACACTGCTGCCATCGTTTCTATAAACATCTCCAGGGCCTGACTGCAAAATTTTCTTGTTTTTTTTTGTGTGAAGAAAATACGTTTTTTTAGAGTATTTAAAACGAGTTGTGAGATGTGAGGTAACACCCCACCCTCACTGTCGGCACCCGGAACTTAAATATGGTGCCTGGCACCGTTGTTTTCCGACGCCTTCGGCCTTAAGTGGAACGAGCAGAACTGTAACTATCAATTTTCACATTGGCGCGGAGAAAACAACGAACGACAATAAAAGTCCGTTCCCTAGCAACGGCTACGCTGTGTATTTCGCCCTCAGGGGAAGCTAATGATATGCTCCAGGCGAGGATCAAACTAACCAACTTAACATTGTGATACTTAGGCGCTTTCTACTTCTGGACTGGCACAATTATGCTCAATCGTCTCTGGATCGTCTGTACGTACGTCACATTAGATATTTCTTATATCATGCGGCTGTAAATTAAAGGGCAGTTTTCCAACGGCTGTCAGTTGTGCTTCTATTTACGCTAGCAGCACCTACACACTGCGTTCAGATGTGCCAACCTCTGCCCTGGCGTTGAACGCCTACAGCGCCCTCGCCTTCGGCCTCTGGTGGCAGGAGGGTAGCCGATACATCGCGGCGTGAATGACTCGGCACGCAACGCGGTGGTGGTGTAACGGTCAGCATGGTTGCTTCCCAAGCAGTTGATCCGGGTTCGATTTCCGGCCACCGCACGAAACGTACATTTTTCTTCTAGGGCTATTCCACGTAACGTAACGCGATCCTCGAAACAGAACCGTCGTGGTACGAATAGTTTTCCTTCGCCCCACGTCTCACTCCGTGTCGCCATTGCGGTAGTCGCCGGATTTCGATTCACAGCATCGTGTGTCTCCATGTGTCGACTTGTCTTGACTTTGCTCGGCTGACGCGAGAGCTGACGCTTGGAAATGGGCATATATGTAGAGGGCAGGCGGGAGAAACGACTGCGAGAGACCAAAAACCGACAAACATACGACAGAACCTTTCATTTTATTGTGGCCACAGATTCGCGCTTTAGTGCACCGACAGGCAGGAGTGGCGTCAGCGTGCTGGACCGCATCATTATCGCTAAGCAGCGACGACACCTAAGTAAATAGGCAAAATGAAAGAAGCCAAATGTAGGTAGAGCTCCAAGTTGGTCGCCCATCCAAGTACTAAACACGGCCAACCGCTATTAACTCCAATCAACAGACGAGAACCGCTGCACTCAGCGTGGTATGGCCGTTATCGACAACGCCGCGAAACGTGCAGACGTCTTGCTTCTTGTGCACATCACTTGGTATTTACCTGGCAGTGTCTCGCTGGAGGAAGCACTGTCTTTCATGAGAGAAAAATGAAATGGCACTTAGTGCTATCGAATACATGGCCTTTGTGTTCACAGCACGACGCTCTAACGTACTGAGCTGAGGAGCGATGCAATTCGGCCACGTCACCAGTCCAATACCCGGTCCACCGGCTCATCCACCTTCATTACTGCCCTGCCAGACATTTAACCACGTATCTGTTTTCGTTGACTTTTGCTTTCTTGATGCTTGGACCCAAAAAGCACAACACAAAGAAAACGTAAGCGCCGTGAGACTAGCCAAGACTCAGCAAACAAAAGTATGTTCGGCTACCAGGAATCGAATCCGGGCTGCTTGGCTGAAAGCCATGCCTCCTAACAGCTTTCCGTTCCTTCTGACGGCCAGACAATCAGACGTGCAGGGCAAGCGCCATAATCACTGCCGTCACTGATAATATCTCTTCAACCTGTTTGCGCGAAATTTACTTCCTTTCCCGCACGAAGGAAACGGGTAGGTTTGGAATATTTAAAATTCATTGTCAGATGTGGGGTTCGAACCCACGCTCCCTTTTGGGTACCAGAGCTTAAATCTGGCGCCTTAGGCCGCTCGGACAATCTGACGTGCGAGTGGAAACACACTGCTGCCATCGTTTCTATAAACATCTCCAGGGCCTGACTGCAAAATTTTCTTGTTTTTTTTGTGTGAAGAAAATACTTTTTTTTAGAGTATTTAAAACGAGTTGTGAGATGTGAGGTAACACCCCACCCTCACTGTCGGCACCCGGAACTTAAATATGGTGCCTGGCACCGTTGTTTTCCGACGCCTTCGGCCTTAAGTGGAACGAGCAGAACTGTAACTATCAATTTTCACATTGGCGCGGAGAAAACAACGAACGACAATAAAAGTCCGTTCCCTAGCAACGGCTACGCTGTGTATTTCGCCCTCAGGGGAAGCTAATGATATGCTCCAGGCGAGGATCAAACTAACCAACTTAACATTGTGATACTTAGGCGCTTTCTACTTCTGGACTGGCACAATTATGCTCAATCGTCTCTGGATCGTCTGTACGTACGTCACATTAGATATTTCTTATATCATGCGGCTGTAAATTAAAGGGCAGTTTTCCAACGGCTGTCAGTTGTGCTTCTATTTACGCTAGCAGCACCTACACACTGCGTTCAGATGTGCCAACCTCTGCACTGGCGTTGAACGCCTACAGCGCCTTCGCCTTCGGCCTCTGGTGGCAGGAGGGTAGCCGATACATCGCGGCGTGAATGACTCGGCACGCAAGGCGGTGGTGGTGTAACGGTCAGCATGGTTGCTTCCCAAGCAGTTGATCCGGGTTCGATTCCCGGCCACCGCACGAAACGTACATTTTTCTTCTAGGGCTATTCCAAGTAACGTAACGCGATCCTCGAAACAGAACCGTCGTGGTACGAATAGTTTTCCTTCGCCCCACGTCTCACTCCGTGTCGCCATTGCGGTAGTCGCCGGATTTCGATTCACAGCATCGTGTGGCTCCATGTGTCGACTTGTCTCGACTTTGCTCGGCTGACGCGAGAGCTGACGCTTGGAAATGGGCATATATGTAGAGGGCAGGCGGGAGAAACGACTGCGAGAGACCAAAAACCGACAAACATACGACAGAACCTTTCATTTTATTGTGGCCACAGATTCGCGCTTTAGTGCACCGACAGGCAGGAGTGGCGTCAGCGTGCTGGACCGCATCATTATCGCTAAGCAGCGACGACACCTAAGTAAATAGGCAAAATGAAAGAAGCCAAATGTAGGTAGAGCTCCAAGTTGGTCGCCCATCCAAGTACTAAACACGGCCAACCGCTATTAACTCCAATCAACAGACGAGAACCGCTGCACTCAGCGTGGTATGGCCGTTATCGACAACGCCGCGAAACGTGCAGACGTCTTGCTTCTTGTGCACATCACTTGGTATTTACCTGGCAGTGTCTCGCTGGAGGAAGCACTGTCTTTCATGAGAGAAAAATGAAATGGCACTTAGTGCTATCGAATACATGGCCTTTGTGTTCACAGCACGACGCTCTAACGTACTGAGCTGAGGAGCGATGCAATTCGGCCACGTCACCAGTCCAATACCCGGTCCACCGGCTCATCCACCTTCATTACTGCCCTGCCAGACATTTAACCACGTATCTGTTTTCGTTGACTTTTGCTTTCTTGATGCTTGGACCCAAAAAGCACAACACAAAGAAAACGTAAGCGCCGTGAGACTAGCCAAGACTCAGCAAACAAAAGTATGTTCGGCTACCAGGAATCGAATCCGGGCTGCTTGGCTGAAAGCCATGCCTCCTAACAGCTTTCCGTTCCTTCTGACGGCCAGACAATCAGACGTGCAGGGCAAGCGCCATAATCACTGCCGTCACTGATAATATCTCTTCAACCTGTTTGCGCGAAATTTACTTCCTTTCCCGCACGAAGGAAACGGGTAGGTTTGGAATATTTAAAATTCATTGTCAGATGTGGGGTTCGAACCCACGCTCCCTTTTGGGTACCAGAGCTTAAATCTGGCGCCTTAGGCCGCTCGGACAATCTGACGTGCGAGTGGAAACACACTGCTGCCATCGTTTCTATAAACATCTCCAGGGCCTGACTGCAAAATTTTCTTGTTTTTTTTTGTGTGAAGAAAATACGTTTTTTTAGAGTATTTAAAACGAGTTGTGAGATGTGAGGTAACACCCCACCCTCACTGTCGGCACCCGGAACTTAAATATGGTGCCTGGCACCGTTGTTTTCCGACGCCTTCGGCCTTAAGTGGAACGAGCAGAACTCTAACTATCAATTTTCACATTGGCGCGGAGAAAACAACGAACGACAATAAAAGTCCGTTCCCTAGCAACGACTACGCTGTGTATTTCGCCCTCAGGGGAAGCTAATGATATGCTCCAGGCGAGGATCAAACTAACCAACTTAACATTGTGATACTTAGGCGCTTTCTACTTCTGGACTGGCACAATTATGCTCAATCGTCTCTGGATCGTCTGTACGTACGTCACATTAGATATTTCTTATATCATGCGGCTGTAAATTAAAGGGCAGTTTTCCAACGGCTGTCAGTTGTGCTTCTATTTACGCTAGCAGCACCTACACACTGCGTTCAGATGTGCCAACCTCTGCCCTGGCGTTGAACGCCTACAGCGCCTTCGCCTTCGGCCTCTGGTGGCAGGAGGGTAGCCGATACATCCCGGCGTGAATGACTCGGCACGCAAGGCGGTGGTGGTGTAACGGTCAGCATGGTTGCTTCCCAAGCAGTTGATCCGGGTTCGATTCCCGGCCACCGCACGAAACGTACATTTTTCTTCTAGGGCTATTCCACGTAACGTAACGCGATCCTCGAAACAGAACCGTCGTGGTACGAATAGTTTTCCTTCGCCCCACGTCTCACTCCGTGTCGCCATTGCGGTAGTCGCCGGATTTCGATTCACAGCATCGTGTGTCTCCATGTGTCGACTTGTCTCGACTTTGCTCGGCTGACGCGAGAGCTGACGCTTGGAAATGGGCATATATGTAGAGGGCAGGCGGGAGAAACGACTGCGAGAGACCAAAAACCGACAAACATACGACAGAACCTTTCATTTTATTGTGGCCACAGATTCGCGCTTTAGTGCACCGACAGGCAGGAGTGGCGTCAGCGTGCTGGACCGCATCATTATCGCTAAGCAGCGACGACACCTAAGTAAATAGGCAAAATGAAAGAAGCCAAATGTAGGTAGAGCTCCAAGATGGTCGCCCATCCAAGTACTAAACACGGCCAACCGCTATTAACTCCAATCAACAGACGAGAACCGCTGCACTCAGCGTGGTATGGCCGTTATCGACAACGCCGCGAAACGTGCAGACGTCTTGCTTCTTGTGCACATCACTTGGTATTTACCTGGCAGTGTCTCGCTGGAGGAAGCACTGTCTTTTATGAGAGAAAAATGAAATGGCACTTAGTGCTATCGAATACATGGCCTTTGTGTTCACAGCACGACGCTCTAACGTACTGAGCTGAGGAGCGATGCAATTCGGCCACGTCACCAGTCCAATACCCGGTCCACCGGCTCATCCACCTTCATTACTGCCCTGCCAGACATTTAACCACGTATCTGTTTTCGTTGACTTTTGCTTTCTTGATGCTTGGACCCAAAAAGCACAACACAAAGAAAACGTAAGCGCCGTGAGACTAGCCAAGACTCAGCAAACAAAAGTATGTTCGGCTACCAGGAATCGAATCCGGGCTGCCTGGCTGAAAGCCATGCCTCCTAACAGCTTTCCGTTCCTTCTGACGGCCAGACAATCAGACGTGCAGGGCAAGCGCCATAATCACTGCCGTCACTGATAATATCTCTTCAACCTGTTTGCGCAAAATTTACTTCCTTTCCCGCACGAAGGAAACGGGTAGGTTTGGAATATTTAAAATTCATTGTCAGATGTGGGGTTCGAACCCACGCTCCCTATCGGGAACCAGAGCTTAAATCTGGCGCCTTAGACCGTTAGGCCAATCTGACGTGCGAGCGGAAACACACTGCTGCCATCGTTTCTATAAACATCTCCAGGGCCTGACTGCGAAATTTGCTTGTTTTTTTTGTGTGAAGGAAATACGTTTTTTTAGAGTATTTAAAACGAGTTGTGAGATGTGAGGTAACACCCCACCCTCACTGTCGGCACCCGGAACTTAAATATGGTGCCTGGCACCGTTGTTTTCCGACGCCTTCGGCCTTAAGTGGAACGAGCAGAACTCTAACTATCAATTTTCACATTGGCGTGGAGAAAACAACGAACGACAATAAAAGTCCGTTCCCTAGCAACGGCTACGCTGTGTATTTCGCCCTCAGGGGATGCTAATGATATGCTCCAGGCGAGGATCAAACTAACCAACTTAACATTGTGATACTTAGGCGCTTTCTACTTCTGGACTGGCACAATTAAGCTCAATCGTCTCTGGATCGTCTGTACGTACGTCACATTAGATATTTCTTATATCATGCTGCTGTAAATTAAAGGGCAGTTTTCCAACGGCTGTCAGTTTTGCTTCTATTTACGCTAGCAGCACCTACACACTGCGTTCAGATGTGCCAACCTCTGCCCTGGCGTTGAACGCCTACAGCGCCTTCGCCTTCGGCCTCTGGTGGCAGGAGGGTAGCCGATACATCGCGGCGTGAATGACTCGGCACGCAAGGCGGTGGTGGTGTAACGGTCAGCATGGTTGCTTCCCAAGCAGTTGATCCGGGTTCGATTCCCGGCCACCGCACGAAACGTACATTTTTCTTCTAGGGCTATTCCACGTAACGTAACGCGATCCTCGAAACAGAACCGTCGTGGTACGAATAGTTTTCCTTCACCCCACGTCTCACTCCGTGTCGCCATTGCGGTAGTCGCCGGATTTCGATTCACAGCATCGTGTGTCTCCATGTGTCGACTTGTCTCGACTTTGCTCGGCTGACGCGAGAGCTGACGCTGGGAAATGGGCATATATGTAGAGGGCAGGCGGGAGAAACGACTGCGAGAGACCAAAAACCGACAAACATACGACAGAACCTTTCATTTTATTGTGGCCACAGATTCGCGCTTTAGTGCACCGACAGGCAGGAGTGGCGTCAGCGTGCTGGACCGCATCATTATCGCTAAGCAGCGACGACACCTAAGTAAATAGGCAAAATGAAAGAAGCCAAATGTAGGTAGAGCTCCAAGCTGGTCGCCCATCCAAGTACTAAACACGGCCAACCGCTATTAACTCCAATCAACAGACGAGAACCGCTGCACTCAGCGTGGTATGGCCGTTATCGACAACGCCGCGAAACGTGCAGACGTCTTGCTTCTTGTGCACATCACTTGGTATTTACCTGGCAGTGTCTCGCTGGAGGAAGCACTGTCTTTTATGAGAGAAAAATGAAATGGCACTTAGTGCTATCGAATACATGGCCTTTGTGTTCACAGCACGACGCTCTAACGTACTGAGCTGAGGAGCGATGCAATTCGGCCACGTCACCAGTCCAATACCCGGTCCACCGGCTCATCCACCTTCATTACTGCCCTGCCAGACATTTAACCACGTATCTGTTTTCGTTGACTTTTGCTTTCTTGATGCTTGGACCCAAAAAGCACAACACAAAGAAAACGTAAGCGCCGTGAGACTAGCCAAGACTCAGCAAACAAAAGTATGTTCGGCTACCAGGAATCGAATCCGGGCTGCCTGGCTGAAAGCCATGCCTCCTAACAGCTTTCCGTTCCTTCTGACGGCCAGACAATCAGACGTGCAGGGCAAGCGCCATAATCACTGCCGTCACTGATAATATCTCTTCAACCTGTTTGCGCAAAATTTACTTCCTTTCCCGCACGAAGGAAACGGGTAGGTTTGGAATATTTAAAATTCATTGTCAGATGTGGGGTTCGAACCCACGCTCCCTTTCGGGAACCAGAGCTTAAATCTGGCGCCTTAGACCGTTCGGCCAATCTGACGTGCGAGCGGAAACACACTGCTGCCATCGTTTCTATAAACATCTCCAGGGCCTGACTGCGAAATTTGCTTGTTTTTTTTTGTGTGAAGGAAATACGTTTTTTTAGAGTATTTAAAACGAGTTGTGAGATGTGAGGTAACACCCCACCCTCACTGTCGGCACCCGGAACTTAAATATGGTGCCTGGCACCGTTGTTTTCCGACGCCTTCGGCCTTAAGTGGAACGAGCAGAACTCTAACTATCAATTTTCACATTGGCGTGGAGAAAACAACGAACGACAATAAAAGTCCGTTCCCTAGCAACGGCTACGCTGTGTATTTCGCCCTCAGGGGATGCTAATGATATGCTCCAGGCGAGGATCAAACTAACCAACTTAACATTGTGATACTTAGGCGCTTTCTACTTCTGGACTGGCACAATTATGCTCAATCGTCTCTGGATCGTCTGTACGTACGTCACATTAGATATTTCTTATATCATGCTGCTGTAAATTAAAGGGCAGTTTTCCAACGGCTGTCAGTTGTGCTTCTATTTACGCTAGCAGCACCTACACACTGCGTTCAGATGTGCCAACCTCTGCCCTGGCGTTGAACGCCTACAGCGCCTTCGCCTTCGGCCTCTGGTGGCAGGAGGGTAGCCGATACATCGCGGCGTGAATGACTCGGCACGCAAGGCGGTGGTGGTGTAACGGTCAGCATGGTTGCTTCCCAAGCAGTTGATCCGGGTTCGATTCCCGGCCACCGCACGAAACGTACATTTTTCTTCTAGGGCTATTCCACGTAACGTAACGCGATCCTCGAAACAGAACCGTCGTGGTACGAATAGTTTTCCTTCACCCCACGTCTCACTCCGTGTCGCCATTGCGGTAGTCGCCGGATTTCGATTCACAGCATCGTGTGTCTCCATGTGTCGACTTGTCTCGACTTTGCTCGGCTGACGCGAGAGCTGACGCTGGGAAATGGGCATATATGTAGAGGGCAGGCGGGAGAAACGACTGCGAGAGACCAAAAACCGACAAACATACGACAGAACCTTTCATTTTATTGTGGCCACAGATTCGCGCTTTAGTGCACCGACAGGCAGGAGTGGCGTCAGCGTGCTGGACCGCATCATTATCGCTAAGCAGCGACGACACCTAAGTAAATAGGCAAAATGAAAGAAGCCAAATGTAGGTAGAGCTCCAAGCTGGTCGCCCATCCAAGTACTAAACACGGCCAACCGCTATTAACTCCAATCAACAGACGAGAACCGCTGCACTCAGCGTGGTATGGCCGTTATCGACAACGCCGCGAAACGTGCAGACGTCTTGCTTCTTGTGCACATCACTTGGTATTTACCTGGCAGTGTCTCGCTGGAGGAAGCACTGTCTTTTATGAGAGAAAAATGAAATGGCACTTAGTGCTATCGAATACATGGCCTTTGTGTTCACAGCACGACGCTCTAACGTACTGAGCTGAGGAGCGATGCAATTCGGCCACGTCACCAGTCCAATACCCGGTCCACCGGCTCATCCACCTTCATTACTGCCCTGCCAGACATTTAACCACGTATCTGTTTTCGTTGACTTTTGCTTTCTTGATGCTTGGACCCAAAAAGCACAACACAAAGAAAACGTAAGCGCCGTGAGACTAGCCAAGACTCAGCAAACAAAAGTATGTTCGGCTACCAGGAATCGAATCCGGGCTGCCTGGCTGAAAGCCATGCCTCCTAACAGCTTTCCGTTCCTTCTGACGGCCAGACAATCAGACGTGCAGGGCAAGCGCCATAATCACTGCCGTCACTGATAATATCTCTTCAACCTGTTTGCGCAAAATTTACTTCCTTTCCCGCACGAAGGAAACGGGTAGGTTTGGAATATTTAAAATTCATTGTCAGATGTGGGGTTCGAACCCACGCTCCCTATCGGGAACCAGAGCTTAAATCTGGCGCCTTAGACCGTTAGGCCAATCTGACGTGCGAGCGGAAACACACTGCTGCCATCGTTTCTATAAACATCTCCAGGGCCTGACTGCGAAATTTGCTTGTTTTTTTTGTGTGAAGGAAATACGTTTTTTTAGAGTATTTAAAACGAGTTGTGAGATGTGAGGTAACACCCCACCCTCACTGTCGGCACCCGGAACTTAAATATGGTGCCTGGCACCGTTGTTTTCCGACGCCTTCGGCCTTAAGTGGAACGAGCAGAACTCTAACTATCAATTTTCACATTGGCGTGGAGAAAACAACGAACGACAATAAAAGTCCGTTCCCTAGCAACGGCTACGCTGTGTATTTCGCCCTCAGGGGATGCTAATGATATGCTCCAGGCGAGGATCAAACTAACCAACTTAACATTGTGATACTTAGGCGCTTTCTACTTCTGGACTGGCACAATTAAGCTCAATCGTCTCTGGATCGTCTGTACGTACGTCACATTAGATATTTCTTATATCATGCTGCTGTAAATTAAAGGGCAGTTTTCCAACGGCTGTCAGTTTTGCTTCTATTTACGCTAGCAGCACCTACACACTGCGTTCAGATGTGCCAACCTCTGCCCTGGCGTTGAACGCCTACAGCGCCTTCGCCTTCGGCCTCTGGTGGCAGGAGGGTAGCCGATACATCGCGGCGTGAATGACTCGGCACGCAAGGCGGTGGTGGTGTAACGGTCAGCATGGTTGCTTCCCAAGCAGTTGATCCGGGTTCGATTCCCGGCCACCGCACGAAACGTACATTTTTCTTCTAGGGCTATTCCACGTAACGTAACGCGATCCTCGAAACAGAACCGTCGTGGTACGAATAGTTTTCCTTCACCCCACGTCTCACTCCGTGTCGCCATTGCGGTAGTCGCCGGATTTCGATTCACAGCATCGTGTGTCTCCATGTGTCGACTTGTCTCGACTTTGCTCGGCTGACGCGAGAGCTGACGCTGGGAAATGGGCATATATGTAGAGGGCAGGCGGGAGAAACGACTGCGAGAGACCAAAAACCGACAAACATACGACAGAACCTTTCATTTTATTGTGGCCACAGATTCGCGCTTTAGTGCACCGACAGGCAGGAGTGGCGTCAGCGTGCTGGACCGCATCATTATCGCTAAGCAGCGACGACACCTAAGTAAATAGGCAAAATGAAAGAAGCCAAATGTAGGTAGAGCTCCAAGCTGGTCGCCCATCCAAGTACTAAACACGGCCAACCGCTATTAACTCCAATCAACAGACGAGAACCGCTGCACTCAGCGTGGTATGGCCGTTATCGACAACGCCGCGAAACGTGCAGACGTCTTGCTTCTTGTGCACATCACTTGGTATTTACCTGGCAGTGTCTCGCTGGAGGAAGCACTGTCTTTTATGAGAGAAAAATGAAATGGCACTTAGTGCTATCGAATACATGGCCTTTGTGTTCACAGCACGACGCTCTAACGTACTGAGCTGAGGAGCGATGCAATTCGGCCACGTCACCAGTCCAATACCCGGTCCACCGGCTCATCCACCTTCATTACTGCCCTGCCAGACATTTAACCACGTATCTGTTTTCGTTGACTTTTGCTTTCTTGATGCTTGGACCCAAAAAGCACAACACAAAGAAAACGTAAGCGCCGTGAGACTAGCCAAGACTCAGCAAACAAAAGTATGTTCGGCTACCAGGAATCGAATCCGGGCTGCCTGGCTGAAAGCCATGCCTCCTAACAGCTTTCCGTTCCTTCTGACGGCCAGACAATCAGACGTGCAGGGCAAGCGCCATAATCACTGCCGTCACTGATAATATCTCTTCAACCTGTTTGCGCAAAATTTACTTCCTTTCCCGCACGAAGGAAACGGGTAGGTTTGGAATATTTAAAATTCATTGTCAGATGTGGGGTTCGAACCCACGCTCCCTTTCGGGAACCAGAGCTTAAATCTGGCGCCTTAGACCGTTCGGCCAATCTGACGTGCGAGCGGAAACACACTGCTGCCATCGTTTCTATAAACATCTCCAGGGCCTGACTGCGAAATTTGCTTGTTTTTTTTTGTGTGAAGGAAATACGTTTTTTTAGAGTATTTAAAACGAGTTGTGAGATGTGAGGTAACACCCCACCCTCACTGTCGGCACCCGGAACTTAAATATGGTGCCTGGCACCGTTGTTTTCCGACGCCTTCGGCCTTAAGTGGAACGAGCAGAACTCTAACTATCAATTTTCACATTGGCGTGGAGAAAACAACGAACGACAATAAAAGTCCGTTCCCTAGCAACGGCTACGCTGTGTATTTCGCCCTCAGGGGATGCTAATGATATGCTCCAGGCGAGGATCAAACTAACCAACTTAACATTGTGATACTTAGGCGCTTTCTACTTCTGGACTGGCACAATTATGCTCAATCGTCTCTGGATCGTCTGTACGTACGTCACATTAGATATTTCTTATATCATGCTGCTGTAAATTAAAGGGCAGTTTTCCAACGGCTGTCAGTTGTGCTTCTATTTACGCTAGCAGCACCTACACACTGCGTTCAGATGTGCCAACCTCTGCCCTGGCGTTGAACGCCTACAGCGCCTTCGCCTTCGGCCTCTGGTGGCAGGAGGGTAGCCGATACATCGCGGCGTGAATGACTCGGCACGCAAGGCGGTGGTGGTGTAAGGGTCAGCATGGTTGCTTCCCAAGCAGTTGATCCGGGTTCGATTCCCGGCCACCGCACGAAACGTACATTTTTCTTCTAGGGCTATTCCACGTAACGTAACGCGATCCTCGAAACAGAACCGTCGTGGTACGAATAGTTTTCCTTCACCCCACGTCTCACTCCGTGTCGCCATTGCGGTAGTCGCCGGATTTCGATTCACAGCATCGTGTGTCTCCATGTGTCGACTTGTCTCGACTTTGCTCGGCTGACGCGAGAGCTGACGCTTGGAAATGGGCATATATGTAGAGGGCAGGCGGGAGAAACGACTGCGAGAGACCAAAAACCGACAAACATACGACAGAACCTTTCATTTTATTGTGGCCACAGATTCGCGCTTTAGTGCACCGACAGGCAGGAGTGGCGTCAGCGTGCTGGACCGCATCATTATCGCTAAGCAGCGACGACACCTAAGTAAATAGGCAAAATGAAAGAAGCCAAATGTAGGTAGAGCTCCAAGCTGGTCGCCCATCCAAGTACTAAACACGGCCAACCGCTATTAACTCCAATCAACAGACGAGAACCGCTGCACTCAGCGTGGTATGGCCGTTATCGACAACGCCGCGAAACGTGCAGACGTCTTGCTTCTTGTGCACATCACTTGGTATTTACCTGGCAGTGTCTCGCTGGAGGAAGCACTGTCTTTTATGAGAGAAAAATGAAATGGCACTTAGTGCTATCGAATACATGGCCTTTGTGTTCACAGCACGACGCTCTAACGTACTGAGCTGAGGAGCGATGCAATTCGGCCACGTCACCAGTCCAATACCCGGTCCACCGGCTCATCCACCTTCATTACTGCCCTGCCAGACATTTAACCACGTATCTGTTTTCGTTGACTTTTGCTTTCTTGATGCTTGGACCCAAAAAGCACAACACAAAGAAAACGTAAGCGCCGTGAGACTAGCCAAGACTCAGCAAACAAAAGTATGTTCGGCTACCAGGAATCGAATCCGGGCTGCCTGGCTGAAAGCCATGCCTCCTAACAGCTTTCCGTTCCTTCTGACGGCCAGACAATCAGACGTGCAGGGCAAGCGCCATAATCACTGCCGTCACTGATAATATCTCTTCAACCTGTTTGCGCGAAATTTACTTCCTTCCCGCACGAAGGAAACGGGTAGGTTTGGAATATTTAAAATTCATTGTCAGATGTGGGGTTCGAACCCACGCTCCCTTTCGGGAACCAGAGCTTAAATCTGGCGCCTTAGACCGTTCGGCCAATCTGACGTGCGAGCGGAAACACACTGCTGCCATCGTTTCTATAAACATCTCCAGGGCCTGACTGCGAAATTTGCTTGTTTTTTTTGTGTGAAGGAAATACGTTTTTTTAGAGTATTTAAAACGAGTTGTGAGATGTGAGGTAACACCCCACCCTCACTGTCGGCACCCGCAACTTAAATATGGTGCCTGGCACCGTTGTTTTCCGACGCCTTCGGCCTTAAGTGGAACGAGCAGAACTCTAACTATCAATTTTCACATTGGCGTGGAGAAAACAACGAACGACAATAAAAGTCCGTTCCCTAGCAACGGCTACGCTGTGTATTTCGCCCTCAGGGGAAGCTAATGATATGCTCCAGGCGAGGATCAAACTAACCAACTTAACATTGTGATACTTAGGCGCTTTCTACTTCTGGACTGGCACAATTATGCTCAATCGTCTCTGGATCGTCTGTACGTACGTCACATTAGATATTTCTTATATCATGCTGCTGTAAATTAAAGGGCAGTTTTCCAACGGCTGTCAGTTGTGCTTCTATTTACGCTAGCAGCACCTACACACTGCGTTCAGATGTGCCAACCTCTGCCCTGGCGTTGAACGCCTACAGCGCCTTCGCCTTCGGCCTCTGGTGGCAGGAGGGTAGCCGATACATCCCGGCGTTAATGACTCGGCACGCAAGGCGGTGGTGGTGTAACGGTCAGCATGGTTGCTTCCCAAGCAGTTGATCCGGGTTCGATTCCTCGCCACCGCACGAAACGTACATTTTTCTTCTAGGGCTATTCCAAGTAACGTAACGCGATCCTCGAAACAGAACCGTCGTGGTACGAATAGTTTTCCTTCGCCCCACGTCTCACTCCGTGTCGCCATTGCGGTAGTCGCCGGATTTCGATTCACAGCATCGTGTGTCTCCATGTGTCGACTTGTCTCGACTTTGCTCGGCTGACGCGAGAGCTGACGCTTGGAAATGGGCATATATGTAGAGGGCAGGCGGGAGAAACGACTGCGAGAGACCAAAAACCGACAAACATACGACAGAACCTTTCATTTTATTGTGGCCACAGATTCGCGCTTTAGTGCACCGACAGGCAGGAGTGGCGTCAGCGTGCTGGACCGCATCATTATCGCTAAGCAGCGACGACACCTAAGTAAATAGGCAAAATGAAAGAAGCCAAATGTAGGTAGAGCTCCAAGCTGGTCGCCCATCCAAGTACTAAACACGGCCAACCGCTATTAACTCCAATCAACAGACGAGAACCGCTGCACTCAGCGTGGTATGGCCGTTATCGACAACGCCGCGAAACGTGCAGACGTCTTGCTTCTTGTGCACATCACTTGGTATTTACCTGGCAGTGTCTCGCTGGAGGAAGCACTGTCTTTTATGAGAGAAAAATGAAATGGCACTTAGTGCTATCGAATACATGGCCTTTGTGTTCACAGCACGATGCTCTAACGTACTGAGCTGAGGAGCGATGCAATTCGGCCACGTCACCAGTCCAATACCCGGTCCACCGGCTCATTCACCTTCATTACTGCCCTGCCAGACATTTAACCACGTATCTGTTTTCGTTGACTTTTGCTTTCTTGATGCTTGGACCCAAAAAGCACAACACAAAGAAAACGTAAGCGCCGTGAGACTAGCCAAGACTCAGCAAACAAAAGTATGTTCGGCTACCAGGAATCGAATCCGGGCTGCCTGGCTGAAAGCCATGCCTCCTAACAGCTTTCCGTTCCTTCTGACGGCCAGACAATCAGACGTGCAGGGCAAGCGCCATAATCACTGCCGTCACTGATAATATCTCTTCAACCTGTTTGCGCAAAATTTACTTCCTTTCCCGCACGAAGGAAACGGGTAGGTTTGGAATATTTAAAATTCATTGTCAGATGTGGGGTTCGAACCCACGCTCCCTTTCGGGAACCAGAGCTTAAATCTGGCGCCTTAGACCGTTCGGCCAATCTGACGTGCGAGCGGAAACACACTGCTGCCATCGTTTCTATAAACATCTCCAGGGCCTGACTGCGAAATTTGCTTGTTTTTTTTGTGTGAAGGAAATACGTTTTTTTAGAGTATTTAAAACGAGTTGTGAGATGTGAGGTAACACCCCACCCTCACTGTCGGCACCCGCAACTTAAATATGGTGCCTGGCACCGTTGTTTTCCGACGCCTTCGGCCTTAAGTGGAACGAGCAGAACTCTAACTATCAATTTTCACATTGGCGTGGAGAAAACAACGAACGACAATAAAAGTCCGTTCCCTAGCAACGGCTACGCTGTGTATTTCGCCCTCAGGGGAAGCTAATGATATGCTCCAGGCGAGGATCAAACTAACCAACTTAACATTGTGATACTTAGGCGCTTTCTACTTCTGGACTGGCACAATTATGCTCAATCGTCTCTGGATCGTCTGTACGTACGTCACATTAGATATTTCTTATATCATGCGGCTGTAAATTAAAGGGCAGTTTTCCAACGGCTGTCAGTTGTGCTTCTATTTACGCTAGCAGCACCTACACACTGCGTTCAGATGTGCCAACCTCTGCCCTGGCGTTGAACGCCTACAGCGCCTTCGCCTTCGGCCTCTGGTGGCAGGAGGGTAGCCGATACATCCCGGCGTTAATGACTCGGCACGCAAGGCGGTGGTGGTGTAACGGTCAGCATGGTTGCTCCCCAAGCAGTTGATCCGGGTTCGATTCCCGGCCACCGCACGAAACGTACATTTTTCTTCTAGGGCTATTCCACGTAACGTAACGCGATCCTCGAAACAGAACCGTCGTGGTACGAATAGTTTTCCTTCGCCCCACGTCTCACTCCGTGTCGCCATTGCGGTAGTCGCCGGATTTCGATTCACAGCATCGTGTGTCTCCATGTGTCGACTTGTCTCGACTTTGCTCGGCTGACGCGAGAGCTGACGCTTGGAAATGGGCATATATGTAGAGGGCAGGCGGGAGAAACGACTGCGAGAGACCAAAAACCGACAAACATACGACAGAACCTTTCATTTTATTGTGGCCACAGATTCGCGCTTTAGTGCACCGACAGGCAGGAGTGGCGTCAGCGTGCTGGACCGCATCATTATCGCTAAGCAGCGACGACACCTAAGTAAATAGGCAAAATGAAAGAAGCCAAATGTAGGTAGAGCTCCAAGCTGGTCGCCCATCCAAGTACTAAACACGGCCAACCGCTATTAACTCCAATCAACAGACGAGAACCGCTGCACTCAGCGTGGTATGGCCGTTATCGACAACGCCGCGAAACGTGCAGACGTCTTGCTTCTTGTGCACATCACTTGGTATTTACCTGGCAGTGTCTCGCTGGAGGAAGCACTGTCTTTTATGAGAGAAAAATGAAATGGCACTTAGTGCTATCGAATACATGGCCTTTGTGTTCACAGCACGACGCTCTAACGTACTGAGCTGAGGAGCGATGCAATTCGGCCACGTCACCAGTCCAATACCCGGTCCACCGGCTCATCCACCTTCATTACTGCCCTGCCAGACATTTAACCACGTATCTGTTTTCGTTGACTTTTGCTTTCTTGATGCTTGGACCCAAAAAGCACAACACAAAGAAAACGTAAGCGCCGTGAGACTAGCCAAGACTCAGCAAACAAAAGTATGTTCGGCTACCAGGAATCGAATCCGGGCTGCTTGGCTGAAAGCCATGCCTCCTAACAGCTTTCCGTTCCTTCTGACGGCCAGACAATCAGACGTGCAGGGCAAGCGCCATAATCACTGCCGTCACTGATAATATCTCTTCAACCTGTTTGCGCGAAATTTACTTCCTTTCCCGCACGAAGGAAACGGGTATGTTTGGAATATTTAAAATTCATTGTCAGATGTGGGGTTCGAACCCACGCTCCCTTTCGGGAACCAGAGCTTAAATCTAGCGCCTTAGACCGTTCGGCCAATCTGACGTGCGAGCGGAAACACACTGCTGCCATCGTTTCTATAAACATCTCCAGGGCCTGACTGCAAAATTTTCTTGTTTTTTTTGTGTGAAGGAAATACGTTTTTTTAGAGTATTTAAAACGAGTTGTGAGATGTGAGGTAACACCCCACCCTCACTGTCGGCACCCACAACTTAAATATGGTGCCTGGCACCGTTGTTTTCCGACGCCTTCGGCCTTAAGTGGAACGAGCAGAACTCTAACTATCAATTTTCACATTGGCGTGGAGAAAACAACGAACGACAATAAAAGTCCGTTCCCTAGCAACGGCTACGCTGTGTATTTCGCCCTCAGGGGAAGCTAATGATATGCTCCAGGCGAGGATCAAACTAACCAACTTAACATTGTGATACTTAGGCGCTTTCTACTTCTGGACTGGCACAATTATGCTCAATCGTCTCTGGATCGTCTGTACGTACGTCACATTAGATATTTCTTATATCATGCTGCTGTAAATTAAAGGGCAGTTTTCCAACGGCTGTCAGTTGTGCTTCTATTTACGCTAGCAGCACCTACACACTGCGTTCAGATGTGCCAACCTCTGCCCTGGCGTTGAACGCCTACAGCGCCTTCGCCTTCGGCCTCTGGTGGCAGGAGGGTAGCCGATACATCGCGGCGTGAATGACTCGGCACGCAAGGCGGTGGTGGTGTAACGGTCAGCATGGTTGCTTCCCAAGCAGTTGATCCGGGTTCGATTCCTCGCCACCGCACGAAACGTACATTTTTCTTCTAGGGCTATTCCAAGTAACGTAACGCGATCCTCGAAACAGAACCGTCGTGGTACGAATAGTTTTCCTTCGCCCCACGTCTCACTCCGTGTCGCCATTGCGGTAGTCGCCGGATTTCGATTCACAGCATCGTGTGTCTCCATGTGTCGACTTGTCTCGACTTTGCTCGGCTGACGCGAGAGCTGACGCTTGGAAATGGGCATATATGTAGAGGGCAGGCGGGAGAAACGACTGCGAGAGACCAAAAACCGACAAACATACGACAGAACCTTTCATTTTATTGTGGCCACAGATTCGCGCTTTAGTGCACCGACAGGCAGGAGTGGCGTCAGCGTGCTGGACCGCATCATTATCGCTAAGCAGCGACGACACCTAAGTAAATAGGCAAAATGAAAGAAGCCAAATGTAGGTAGAGCTCCAAGCTGGTCGCCCATCCAAGTACTAAACACGGCCAACCGCTATTAACTCCAATCAACAGACGAGAACCGCTGCACTCAGCGTGGTATGGCCGTTATCGACAACGCCGCGAAACGTGCAGACGTCTTGCTTCTTGTGCACATCACTTGGTATTTACCTGGCAGTGTCTCGCTGGAGGAAGCACTGTCTTTTATGAGAGAAAAATGAAATGGCACTTAGTGCTATCGAATACATGGCCTTTGTGTTCACAGCACGATGCTCTAACGTACTGAGCTGAGGAGCGATGCAATTCGGCCACGTCACCAGTCCAATACCCGGTCCACCGGCTCATTCACCTTCATTACTGCCCTGCCAGACATTTAACCACGTATCTGTTTTCGTTGACTTTTGCTTTCTTGATGCTTGGACCCAAAAAGCACAACACAAAGAAAACGTAAGCGCCGTGAGACTAGCCAAGACTCAGCAAACAAAAGTATGTTCGGCTACCAGGAATCGAATCCGGGCTGCCTGGCTGAAAGCCATGCCTCCTAACAGCTTTCCGTTCCTTCTGACGGCCAGACAATCAGACGTGCAGGGCAAGCGCCATAATCACTGCCGTCACTGATAATATCTCTTCAACCTGTTTGCGCAAAATTTACTTCCTTTCCCGCACGAAGGAAACGGGTAGGTTTGGAATATTTAAAATTCATTGTCAGATGTGGGGTTCGAACCCACGCTCCCTTTCGGGAACCAGAGCTTAAATCTGGCGCCTTAGACCGTTCGGCCAATCTGACGTGCGAGCGGAAACACACTGCTGCCATCGTTTCTATAAACATCTCCAGGGCCTGACTGCGAAATTTGCTTGTTTTTTTTTGTGTGAAGGAAATACGTTTTTTTAGAGTATTTAAAACGAGTTGTGAGATGTGAGGTAACACCCCACCCTCACTGTCGGCACCCGCAACTTAAATATGGTGCCTGGCACCGTTGTTTTCCGACGCCTTCGGCCTTAAGTGGAACGAGCAGAACTCTAACTATCAATTTTCACATTGGCGTGGAGAAAACAACGAACGACAATAAAAGTCCGTTCCCTAGCAACGGCTACGCTGTGTATTTCGCCCTCAGGGGAAGCTAATGATATGCTCCAGGCGAGGATCAAACTAACCAACTTAACATTGTGATACTTAGGCGCTTTCTACTTCTGGACTGGCACAATTATGCTCAATCGTCTCTGGATCGTCTGTACGTACGTCACATTAGATATTTCTTATATCATGCTGCTGTAAATTAAAGGGCAGTTTTCCAACGGCTGTCAGTTGTGCTTCTATTTACGCTAGCAGCACCTACACACTGCGTTCAGATGTGCCAACCTCTGCCCTGGCGTTGAACGCCTACAGCGCCTTCGCCTTCGGCCTCTGGTGGCAGGAGGGTAGCCGATACATCGCGGCGTGAATGACTCGGCACGCAAGGCGGTGGTGGTGTAACGGTCAGCATGGTTGCTTCCCAAGCAGTTGATCCGGGTTCGATTCCTCGCCACCGCACGAAACGTACATTTTTCTTCTAGGGCTATTCCAAGTAACGTAACGCGATCCTCGAAACAGAACCGTCGTGGTACGAATAGTTTTCCTTCGCCCCACGTCTCACTCCATGTCGCCATTGCGGTAGTCGCCGGATTTCGATTCACAGCATCGTGTGTCTCCATGTGTCGACTTGTCTCGACTTTGCTCGGCTGACGCGAGAGCTGACGCTTGGAAATGGGCATATATGTAGAGGGCAGGCGGGAGAAACGACTGCGAGAGACCAAAAACCGACAAACATACGACAGAACCTTTCATTTTATTGTGGCCACAGATTCGCGCTTTAGTGCACCGACAGGCAGGAGTGGCGTCAGCGTGCTGGACCGCATCATTATCGCTAAGCAGCGACGACACCTAAGTAAATAGGCAAAATGAAAGAAGCCAAATGTAGGTAGAGCTCCAAGCTGGTCGCCCATCCAAGTACTAAACACGGCCAACCGCTATTAACTCCAATCAACAGACGAGAACCGCTGCACTCAGCGTGGTATGGCCGTTATCGACAACGCCGCGAAACGTGCAGACGTCTTGCTTCTTGTGCACATCACTTGGTATTTACCTGGCAGTGTCTCGCTGGAGGAAGCACTGTCTTTTATGAGAGAAAAATGAAATGGCACTTAGTGCTATCGAATACATGGCCTTTGTGTTCACAGCACGATGCTCTAACGTACTGAGCTGAGGAGCGATGCAATTCGGCCACGTCACCAGTCCAATACCCGGTCCACCGGCTCATCCACCTTCATTACTGCCCTGCCAGACATTTAACCACGTATCTCTTTTCGTTGACTTTTGCTTTCTTGATGCTTGGACCCAAAAAGCACAACACAAAGAAAACGTAAGCGCCGTGAGACCAGCCAAGACTCAGCAAACAAAAGTATGTTCGGCTACCAGGAATCGAATCCGGGCTGCCTGGCTGAAAGCCATGCCTCCTAACAGCTTTCCGTTCCTTCTGACGGCCAGACAATCAGACGTGCAGGGCAAGCGCCATAATCACTGCCGTCACTGATAATATCTCTTCAACCTGTTTGCGCAAAATTTACTTCCTTTCCCGCACGAAGGAAACGGGTAGGTTTGGAATATTTAAAATTCATTGTCAGATGTGGGGTTCGAACCCACGCTCCCTTTCGGGAACCAGAGCTTAAATCTGGCGCCTTAGACCGTTCGGCCAATCTGACGTGCGAGCGGAAACACACTGCTGCCATCGTTTCTATAAACATCTCCAGGGCCTGACTGCGAAATTTGCTTGTTTTTTTTTGTGTGAAGGAAATACGTTTTTTTAGAGTATTTAAAACGAGTTGTGAGATGTGAGGTAACACCCCACCCTCACTGTCGGCACCCGCAACTTAAATATGGTGCCTGGCACCGTTGTTTTCCGACGCCTTCGGCCTTAAGTGGAACGAGCAGAACTCTAACTATCAATTTTCACATTGGCGTGGAGAAAACAACGAACGACAATAAAAGTCCGTTCCCTAGCAACGGCTACGCTGTGTATTTCGCCCTCAGGGGAAGCTAATGATATGCTCCAGGCGAGGATCAAACTAACCAACTTAACATTGTGATACTTAGGCGCTTTCTACTTCTGGACTGGCACAATTATGCTCAATCGTCTCTGGATCGTCTGTACGTACGTCACATTAGATATTTCTTATATCATGCTGCTGTAAATTAAAGGGCAGTTTTCCAACGGCTGTCAGTTGTGCTTCTATTTACGCTAGCAGCACCTACACACTGCGTTCAGATGTGCCAACCTCTGCCCTGGCGTTGAACGCCTACAGCGCCTTCGCCTTCGGCCTCTGGTGGCAGGAGGGTAGCCGATACATCGCGGCGTGAATGACTCGGCACGCAAGGCGGTGGTGGTGTAACGGTCAGCATGGTTGCTTCCCAAGCAGTTGATCCGGGTTCGATTCCTCGCCACCGCACGAAACGTACATTTTTCTTCTAGGGCTATTCCAAGTAACGTAACGCGATCCTCGAAACAGAACCGTCGTGGTACGAATAGTTTTCCTTCGCCCCACGTCTCACTCCGTGTCGCCATTGCGGTAGTCGCCGGATTTCGATTCACAGCATCGTGTGTCTCCATGTGTCGACTTGTCTCGACTTTGCTCGGCTGACGCGAGAGCTGACGCTTGGAAATGGGCATATATGTAGAGGGCAGGCGGGAGAAACGACTGCGAGAGACCAAAAACCGACAAACATACGACAGAACCTTTCATTTTATTGTGGCCACAGATTCGCGCTTTAGTGCACCGACAGGCAGGAGTGGCGTCAGCGTGCTGGACCGCATCATTATCGCTAAGCAGCGACGACACCTAAGTAAATAGGCAAAATGAAAGAAGCCAAATGTAGGTAGAGCTCCAAGCTGGTCGCCCATCCAAGTACTAAACACGGCCAACCGCTATTAACTCCAATCAACAGACGAGAACCGCTGCACTCAGCGTGGTATGGCCGTTATCGACAACGCCGCGAAACGTGCAGACGTCTTGCTTCTTGTGCACATCACTTGGTATTTACCTGGCAGTGTCTCGCTGGAGGAAGCACTGTCTTTTATGAGAGAAAAATGAAATGGCACTTAGTGCTATCGAATACATGGCCTTTGTGTTCACAGCACGACGCTCTAACGTACTGAGCTGAGGAGCGATGCAATTCGGCCACGTCACCAGTCCAATACCCGGTCCACCGGCTCATCCACCTTCATTACTGCCCTGCCAGACATTTAACCACGTATCTCTTTTCGTTGACTTTTGCTTTCTTGATGCTTGGACCCAAAAAGCACAACACAAAGAAAACGTAAGCGCCGTGAGACTAGCCAAGACTCAGCAAACAAAAGTATGTTCGGCTACCAGGAATCGAATCCGGGCTGCCTGACTGAAAGCCATGCCTCCTAACAGCTTTCCGTTCCTTCTGACGGCCAGACAATCAGACGTGCAGGGCAAGCGCCATAATCACTGCCGTCACTGATAATATCTCTTCAACCTGTTTGCGCGAAATTTACTTCCTTTCCCGCACGAAGGAAACGGGTAGGTTTGGAATATTTAAAATTCATTGTCAGATGTGGGGTTCGAACCCACGCTCCCTTTCGGGAACCAGAGCTTAAATCTGGCGCCTTAGACCGTTCGGCCAATCTGACGTGCGAGCGGAAACACACTGCTGCCATCGTTTCTATAAACATCTCCAGGGCCTGACTGCGAAATTTGCTTGTTTTTTTTTTGTGTGAAGGAAATACGTTTTTTTAGAGTATTTAAAACGAGTTGTGAGATGTGAGGTAACACCCCACCCTCACTGTCGGCACCCGGAACTTAAATATGGTGCCTGGCACCGTTGTTTTCCGACGCCTTCGGCCTTAAGTGGAACGAGCAGAACTCTAACTATCAATTTTCACATTGGCGTGGAGAAAACAACGAACGACAATAAAAGTCCGTTCCCTAGCAACGGCTACGCTGTGTATTTCGCCCTCAGGGGAAGCTAATGATATGCTCCAGGCGAGGATCAAACTAACCAACTTAACATTGTGATACTTAGGCGCTTTCTACTTCTGGACTGGCACAATTATGCTCAATCGTCTCTGGATCGTCTGTACGTACGTCACATTAGATATTTCTTATATCATGCTGCTGTAAATTAAAGGGCAGTTTTCCAACGGCTGTCAGTTGTGCTTCTATTTACGCTAGCAGCACCTACACACTGCGTTCAGATGTGCCAACCTCTGCCCTGGCGTTGAACGCCTACAGCGCCTTCGCCTTCGGCCTCTGGTGGCAGGAGGGTAGCCGATACATCGCGGCGTGAATGACTCGGCACGCAAGGCGGTGGTGGTGTAACGGTCAGCATGGTTGCTTCCCAAGCAGTTGATCCGGGTTCGATTCCTCGCCACCGCACGAAACGTACATTTTTCTTCTAGGGCTATTCCAAGTAACGTAACGCGATCCTCGAAACAGAACCGTCGTGGTACGAATAGTTTTCCTTCGCCCCACGTCTCACTCCGTGTCGCCATTGCGGTAGTCGCCGGATTTCGATTCACAGCATCGTGTGTCTCCATGTGTCGACTTGTCTCGACTTTGCTCGGCTGACGCGAGAGCTGACGCTTGGAAATGGGCATATATGTAGAGGGCAGGCGGGAGAAACGACTGCGAGATACCAAAAACCGACAAACATACGACAGAACCTTTCATTTTATTGTGGCCACAGATTCGCGCTTTAGTGCACCGACAGGCAGGAGTGGCGTCAGCGTGCTGGACCGCATCATTATCGCTAAGCAGCGACGACACCTAAGTAAATAGGCAAAATGAAAGAAGCCAAATGTAGGTAGAGCTCCAAGCTGGTCGCCCATCCAAGTACTAAACACGGCCAACCGCTATTAACTCCAATCAACAGACGAGAACCGCTGCACTCAGCGTGGTATGGCCGTTATCGACAACGCCGCGAAACGTGCAGACGTCTTGCTTCTTGTGCACATCACTTGGTATTTACCTGGCAGTGTCTCGCTGGAGGAAGCACTGTCTTTTATGAGAGAAAAATGAAATGGCACTTAGTGCTATCGAATACATGGCCTTTGTGTTCACAGCACGACGCTCTAACGTACTGAGCTGAGGAGCGATGCAATTCGGCCACGTCACCAGTCCAATACCCGGTCCACCGGCTCATCCACCTTCATTACTGCCCTGCCAGACATTTAACCACGTATCTCTTTTCGTTGACTTTTGCTTTCTTGATGCTTGGACCCAAAAAGCACAACACAAAGAAAACGTAAGCGCCGTGAGACTAGCCAAGACTCAGCAAACAAAAGTATGTTCGGCTACCAGGAATCGAATCCGGGCTGCCTGACTGAAAGCCATGCCTCCTAACAGCTTTCCGTTCCTTCTGACGGCCAGACAATCAGACGTGCAGGGCAAGCGCCATAATCACTGCCGTCACTGATAATATCTCTTCAACCTGTTTGCGCGAAATTTACTTCCTTTCCCGCACGAAGGAAACGGGTAGGTTTGGAATATTTAAAATTCATTGTCAGATGTGGGGTTCGAACCCACGCTCCCTTTCGGGAACCAGAGCTTAAATCTGGCGCCTTAGACCGTTCGGCCAATCTGACGTGCGAGCGGAAACACACTGCTGCCATCGTTTCTATAAACATCTCCAGGGCCTGACTGCGAAATTTGCTTGTTTTTTTTGTGTGAAGGAAATACGTTTTTTTAGAGTATTTAAAACGAGTTGTGAGATGTGAGGTAACACCCCACCCTCACTGTCGGCACCCGGAACTTAAATATGGTGCCTGGCACCGTTGTTTTCCGACGCCTTCGGCCTTAAGTGGAACGAGCAGAACTCTAACTATCAATTTTCACATTGGCGCGGAGAAAACAACGAACGACAATAAAAGTCCGTTCCCTAGCAACGGCTACGCTGTGTATTTCGCCCTCAGGGGAAGCTAATGATATGCTCCAGGCGAGGATCAAACTAACCAACTTAACATTGTGATACTTAGGCGCTTTCTACTTCTGGACTGGCACAATTATGCTCAATCGTCTCTGGATCGTCTGTACGTACGTCACATTAGATATTTCTTATATCATGCTGCTGTAAATTAAAGGGCAGTTTTCCAACGGCTGTCAGTTGTGCTTCTATTTACGCTAGCAGCACCTACACACTGCGTTCAGATGTGCCAACCTCTGCCCTGGCGTTGAACGCCTACAGCGCCTTCGCCTTCGGCCTCTGGTGGCAGGAGGGTAGCCGATACATCCCGGCGTTAATGACTCGGCACGCAAGGCGGTGGTGGTGTAACGGTCAGCATGGTTGCTTCCCAAGCAGTTGATCCGGGTTCGATTCCTCGCCACCGCACGAAACGTACATTTTTCTTCTAGGGCTATTCCAAGTAACGTAACGCGATCCTCGAAACAGAACCGTCGTGGTACGAATAGTTTTCCTTCGCCCCACGTCTCACTCCGTGTCGCCATTGCGGTAGTCGCCGGATTTCGATTCACAGCATCGTGTGTCTCCATGTGTCGACTTGTCTCGACTTTGCTCGGCTGACGCGAGAGCTGACGCTTGGAAATGGGCATATATGTAGAGGGCAGGCGGGAGAAACGACTGCGAGAGACCAAAAACCGACAAACATACGACAGAACCTTTCATTTTATTGTGGCCACAGATTCGCGCTTTAGTGCACCGACAGGCAGGAGTGGCGTCAGCGTGCTGGACCGCATCATTATCGCTAAGCAGCGACGACACCTAAGTAAATAGGCAAAATGAAAGAAGCCAAATGTAGGTAGAGCTCCAAGCTGGTCGCCCATCCAAGTACTAAACACGGCCAACCGCTATTAACTCCAATCAACAGACGAGAACCGCTGCACTCAGCGTGGTATGGCCGTTATCGACAACGCCGCGAAACGTGCAGACGTCTTGCTTCTTGTGCACATCACTTGGTATTTACCTGGCAGTGTCTCGCTGGAGGAAGCACTGTCTTTTATGAGAGAAAAATGAAATGGCACTTAGTGCTATCGAATACATGGCCTTTGTGTTCACAGCACGATGCTCTAACGTACTGAGCTGAGGAGCGATGCAATTCGGCCACGTCACCAGTCCAATACCCGGTCCACCGGCTCATCCACCTTCATTACTGCCCTGCCAGACATTTAACCACGTATCTCTTTTCGTTGACTTTTGCTTTCTTGATGCTTGGACCCAAAAAGCACAACACAAAGAAAACGTAAGCGCCGTGAGACCAGCCAAGACTCAGCAAACAAAAGTATGTTCGGCTACCAGGAATCGAATCCGGGCTGCCTGGCTGAAAGCCATGCCTCCTAACAGCTTTCCGTTCCTTCTGACGGCCAGACAATCAGACGTGCAGGGCAAGCGCCATAATCACTGCCGTCACTGATAATATCTCTTCAACCTGTTTGCGCAAAATTTACTTCCTTTCCCGCACGAAGGAAACGGGTAGGTTTGGAATATTTAAAATTCATTGTCAGATGTGGGGTTCGAACCCACGCTCCCTTTCGGGAACCAGAGCTTAAATCTGGCGCCTTAGACCGTTCGGCCAATCTGACGTGCGAGCGGAAACACACTGCTGCCATCGTTTCTATAAACATCTCCAGGGCCTGACTGCGAAATTTGCTTGTTTTTTTTTGTGTGAAGGAAATACGTTTTTTTAGAGTATTTAAAACGAGTTGTGAGATGTGAGGTAACACCCCACCCTCACTGTCGGCACCCGCAACTTAAATATGGTGCCTGGCACCGTTGTTTTCCGACGCCTTCGGCCTTAAGTGGAACGAGCAGAACTCTAACTATCAATTTTCACATTGGCGTGGAGAAAACAACGAACGACAATAAAAGTCCGTTCCCTAGCAACGGCTACGCTGTGTATTTCGCCCTCAGGGGAAGCTAATGATATGCTCCAGGCGAGGATCAAACTAACCAACTTAACATTGTGATACTTAGGCGCTTTCTACTTCTGGACTGGCACAATTATGCTCAATCGTCTCTGGATCGTCTGTACGTACGTCACATTAGATATTTCTTATATCATGCTGCTGTAAATTAAAGGGCAGTTTTCCAACGGCTGTCAGTTGTGCTTCTATTTACGCTAGCAGCACCTACACACTGCGTTCAGATGTGCCAACCTCTGCCCTGGCGTTGAACGCCTACAGCGCCTTCGCCTTCGGCCTCTGGTGGCAGGAGGGTAGCCGATACATCGCGGCGTGAATGACTCGGCACGCAAGGCGGTGGTGGTGTAACGGTCAGCATGGTTGCTTCCCAAGCAGTTGATCCGGGTTCGATTCCTCGCCACCGCACGAAACGTACATTTTTCTTCTAGGGCTATTCCAAGTAACGTAACGCGATCCTCGAAACAGAACCGTCGTGGTACGAATAGTTTTCCTTCGCCCCACGTCTCACTCCGTGTCGCCATTGCGGTAGTCGCCGGATTTCGATTCACAGCATCGTGTGTCTCCATGTGTCGACTTGTCTCGACTTTGCTCGGCTGACGCGAGAGCTGACGCTTGGAAATGGGCATATATGTAGAGGGCAGGCGGGAGAAACGACTGCGAGAGACCAAAAACCGACAAACATACGACAGAACCTTTCATTTTATTGTGGCCACAGATTCGCGCTTTAGTGCACCGACAGGCAGGAGTGGCGTCAGCGTGCTGGACCGCATCATTATCGCTAAGCAGCGACGACACCTAAGTAAATAGGCAAAATGAAAGAAGCCAAATGTAGGTAGAGCTCCAAGCTGGTCGCCCATCCAAGTACTAAACACGGCCAACCGCTATTAACTCCAATCAACAGACGAGAACCGCTGCACTCAGCGTGGTATGGCCGTTATCGACAACGCCGCGAAACGTGCAGACGTCTTGCTTCTTGTGCACATCACTTGGTATTTACCTGGCAGTGTCTCGCTGGAGGAAGCACTGTCTTTTATGAGAGAAAAATGAAATGGCACTTAGTGCTATCGAATACATGGCCTTTGTGTTCACAGCACGACGCTCTAACGTACTGAGCTGAGGAGCGATGCAATTCGGCCACGTCACCAGTCCAATACCCGGTCCACCGGCTCATCCACCTTCATTACTGCCCTGCCAGACATTTAACCACGTATCTCTTTTCGTTGACTTTTGCTTTCTTGATGCTTGGACCCAAAAAGCACAACACAAAGAAAACGTAAGCGCCGTGAGACTAGCCAAGACTCAGCAAACAAAAGTATGTTCGGCTACCAGGAATCGAATCCGGGCTGCCTGACTGAAAGCCATGCCTCCTAACAGCTTTCCGTTCCTTCTGACGGCCAGACAATCAGACGTGCAGGGCAAGCGCCATAATCACTGCCGTCACTGATAATATCTCTTCAACCTGTTTGCGCGAAATTTACTTCCTTTCCCGCACGAAGGAAACGGGTAGGTTTGGAATATTTAAAATTCATTGTCAGATGTGGGGTTCGAACCCACGCTCCCTTTCGGGAACCAGAGCTTAAATCTGGCGCCTTAGACCGTTCGGCCAATCTGACGTGCGAGCGGAAACACACTGCTGCCATCGTTTCTATAAACATCTCCAGGGCCTGACTGCGAAATTTGCTTGTTTTTTTTTGTGTGAAGGAAATACGTTTTTTTAGAGTATTTAAAACGAGTTGTGAGATGTGAGGTAACACCCCACCCTCACTGTCGGCACCCGCAACTTAAATATGGTGCCTGGCACCGTTGTTTTCCGACGCCTTCGGCCTTAAGTGGAACGAGCAGAACTCTAACTATCAATTTTCACATTGGCGTGGAGAAAACAACGAACGACAATAAAAGTCCGTTCCCTAGCAACGGCTACGCTGTGTATTTCGCCCTCAGGGGAAGCTAATGATATGCTCCAGGCGAGGATCAAACTAACCAACTTAACATTGTGATACTTAGGCGCTTTCTACTTCTGGACTGGCACAATTATGCTCAATCGTCTCTGGATCGTCTGTACGTACGTCACATTAGATATTTCTTATATCATGCTGCTGTAAATTAAAGGGCAGTTTTCCAACGGCTGTCAGTTGTGCTTCTATTTACGCTAGCAGCACCTACACACTGCGTTCAGATGTGCCAACCTCTGCCCTGGCGTTGAACGCCTACAGCGCCTTCGCCTTCGGCCTCTGGTGGCAGGAGGGTAGCCGATACATCGCGGCGTGAATGACTCGGCACGCAAGGCGGTGGTGGTGTAACGGTCAGCATGGTTGCTTCCCAAGCAGTTGATCCGGGTTCGATTCCTCGCCACCGCACGAAACGTACATTTTTCTTCTAGGGCTATTCCAAGTAACGTAACGCGATCCTCGAAACAGAACCGTCGTGGTACGAATAGTTTTCCTTCGCCCCACGTCTCACTCCGTGTCGCCATTGCGGTAGTCGCCGGATTTCGATTCACAGCATCGTGTGTCTCCATGTGTCGACTTGTCTCGACTTTGCTCGGCTGACGCGAGAGCTGACGCTTGGAAATGGGCATATATGTAGAGGGCAGGCGGGAGAAACGACTGCGAGAGACCAAAAACCGACAAACATACGACAGAACCTTTCATTTTATTGTGGCCACAGATTCGCGCTTTAGTGCACCGACAGGCAGGAGTGGCGTCAGCGTGCTGGACCGCATCATTATCGCTAAGCAGCGACGACACCTAAGTAAATAGGCAAAATGAAAGAAGCCAAATGTAGGTAGAGCTCCAAGCTGGTCGCCCATCCAAGTACTAAACACGGCCAACCGCTATTAACTCCAATCAACAGACGAGAACCGCTGCACTCAGCGTGGTATGGCCGTTATCGACAACGCCGCGAAACGTGCAGACGTCTTGCTTCTTGTGCACATCACTTGGTATTTACCTGGCAGTGTCTCGCTGGAGGAAGCACTGTCTTTTATGAGAGAAAAATGAAATGGCACTTAGTGCTATCGAATACATGGCCTTTGTGTTCACAGCACGACGCTCTAACGTACTGAGCTGAGGAGCGATGCAATTCGGCCACGTCACCAGTCCAATACCCGGTCCACCGGCTCATCCACCTTCATTACTGCCCTGCCAGACATTTAACCACGTATCTCTTTTCGTTGACTTTTGCTTTCTTGATGCTTGGACCCAAAAAGCACAACACAAAGAAAACGTAAGCGCCGTGAGACTAGCCAAGACTCAGCAAACAAAAGTATGTTCGGCTACCAGGAATCGAATCCGGGCTGCCTGACTGAAAGCCATGCCTCCTAACAGCTTTCCGTTCCTTCTGACGGCCAGACAATCAGACGTGCAGGGCAAGCGCCATAATCACTGCCGTCACTGATAATATCTCTTCAACCTGTTTGCGCGAAATTTACTTCCTTTCCCGCACGAAGGAAACGGGTAGGTTTGGAATATTTAAAATTCATTGTCAGATGTGGGGTTCGAACCCACGCTCCCTTTCGGGAACCAGAGCTTAAATCTGGCGCCTTAGACCGTTCGGCCAATCTGACGTGCGAGCGGAAACACACTGCTGCCATCGTTTCTATAAACATCTCCAGGGCCTGACTGCGAAATTTGCTTGTTTTTTTTTGTGTGAAGGAAATACGTTTTTTTAGAGTATTTAAAACGAGTTGTGAGATGTGAGGTAACACCCCACCCTCACTGTCGGCACCCGGAACTTAAATATGGTGCCTGGCACCGTTGTTTTCCGACGCCTTCGGCCTTAAGTGGAACGAGCAGAACTCTAACTATCAATTTTCACATTGGCGTGGAGAAAACAACGAACGACAATAAAAGTCCGTTCCCTAGCAACGGCTACGCTGTGTATTTCGCCCTCAGGGGAAGCTAATGATATGCTCCAGGCGAGGATCAAACTAACCAACTTAACATTGTGATACTTAGGCGCTTTCTACTTCTGGACTGGCACAATTATGCTCAATCGTCTCTGGATCGTCTGTACGTACGTCACATTAGATATTTCTTATATCATGCTGCTGTAAATTAAAGGGCAGTTTTCCAACGGCTGTCAGTTGTGCTTCTATTTACGCTAGCAGCACCTACACACTGCGTTCAGATGTGCCAACCTCTGCCCTGGCGTTGAACGCCTACAGCGCCTTCGCCTTCGGCCTCTGGTGGCAGGAGGGTAGCCGATACATCGCGGCGTGAATGACTCGGCACGCAAGGCGGTGGTGGTGTAACGGTCAGCATGGTTGCTTCCCAAGCAGTTGATCCGGGTTCGATTCCTCGCCACCGCACGAAACGTACATTTTTCTTCTAGGGCTATTCCAAGTAACGTAACGCGATCCTCGAAACAGAACCGTCGTGGTACGAATAGTTTTCCTTCGCCCCACGTCTCACTCCGTGTCGCCATTGCGGTAGTCGCCGGATTTCGATTCACAGCATCGTGTGTCTCCATGTGTCGACTTGTCTCGACTTTGCTCGGCTGACGCGAGAGCTGACGCTTGGAAATGGGCATATATGTAGAGGGCAGGCGGGAGAAACGACTGCGAGAGACCAAAAACCGACAAACATACGACAGAACCTTTCATTTTATTGTGGCCACAGATTCGCGCTTTAGTGCACCGACAGGCAGGAGTGGCGTCAGCGTGCTGGACCGCATCATTATCGCTAAGCAGCGACGACACCTAAGTAAATAGGCAAAATGAAAGAAGCCAAATGTAGGTAGAGCTCCAAGCTGGTCGCCCATCCAAGTACTAAACACGGCCAACCGCTATTAACTCCAATCAACAGACGAGAACCGCTGCACTCAGCGTGGTATGGCCGTTATCGACAACGCCGCGAAACGTGCAGACGTCTTGCTTCTTGTGCACATCACTTGGTATTTACCTGGCAGTGTCTCGCTGGAGGAAGCACTGTCTTTTATGAGAGAAAAATGAAATGGCACTTAGTGCTATCGAATACATGGCCTTTGTGTTCACAGCACGACGCTCTAACGTACTGAGCTGAGGAGCGATGCAATTCGGCCACGTCACCAGTCCAATACCCGGTCCACCGGCTCATCCACCTTCATTACTGCCCTGCCAGACATTTAACCACGTATCTGTTTTCGTTGACTTTTGCTTTCTTGATGCTTGGACCCAAAAAGCACAACACAAAGAAAACGTAAGCGCCGTGAGACTAGCCAAGACTCAGCAAACAAAAGTATGTTCGGCTACCAGGAATCGAATCCGGGCTGCCTGGCTGAAAGCCATGCCTCCTAACAGCTTTCCGTTCCTTCTGACGGCCAGACAATCAGACGTGCAGGGCAAGCGCCATAATCACTGCCGTCACTGATAATATCTCTTCAACCTGTTTGCGCAAAATTTACTTCCTTTCCCGCACGAAGGAAACGGGTAGGTTTGGAATATTTAAAATTCATTGTCAGATGTGGGGTTCGAACCCACGCTCCCTTTCGGGAACCAGAGCTTAAATCTGGCGCCTTAGACCGTTCGGCCAATCTGACGTGCGAGCGGAAACACACTGCTGCCATCGTTTCTATAAACATCTCCAGGGCCTGACTGCGAAATTTGCTTGTTTTTTTTTTGTGTGAAGGAAATACGTTTTTTTAGAGTATTTAAAACGAGTTGTGAGATGTGAGGTAACACCCCACCCTCACTGTCGGCACCCGCAACTTAAATATGGTGCCTGGCACCGTTGTTTTCCGACGCCTTCGGCCTTAAGTGGAACGAGCAGAACTCTAACTATCAATTTTCACATTGGCGTGGAGAAAACAACGAACGACAATAAAAGTCCGTTCCCTAGCAACGGCTACGCTGTGTATTTCGCCCTCAGGGGAAGCTAATGATATGCTCCAGGCGAGGATCAAACTAACCAACTTAACATTGTGATACTTAGGCGCTTTCTACTTCTGGACTGGCACAATTATGCTCAATCGTCTCTGGATCGTCTGTACGTACGTCACATTAGATATTTCTTATATCATGCTGCTGTAAATTAAAGGGCAGTTTTCCAACGGCTGTCAGTTGTGCTTCTATTTACGCTAGCAGCACCTACACACTGCGTTCAGATGTGCCAACCTCTGCCCTGGCGTTGAACGCCTACAGCGCCTTCGCCTTCGGCCTCTGGTGGCAGGAGGGTAGCCGATACATCGCGGCGTGAATGACTCGGCACGCAAGGCGGTGGTGGTGTAACGGTCAGCATGGTTGCTTCCCAAGCAGTTGGTCCGGGTTCGATTCCCGGCCACCGCACGAAACGTACATTTTTCTTCTAGGGCTATTCCACGTAACGTAACGCGATCCTCGAAACAGAACCGTCGTGGTACGAATAGTTTTCCTTCGCCCCACGCTCACTCCGTGTCGCCATTGCGGTAGTCGCCGGATTTCGATTCACAGCATCGTGTGTCTCCATGTGTCGACTTGTCTCGACTTTGCTCGGCTGACGCGAGAGCTGACGCTTGGAAATGGGCATATATGTAGAGGGCAGGCGGGAGAAACGACTGCGAGAGACCAAAAACCGACAAACATACGACAGAACCTTTCATTTTATTGTGGCCACAGATTCGCGCTTTAGTGCACCGACAGGCAGGAGTGGCGTCAGCGTGCTGGACCGCATCATTATCGCTAAGCAGCGACGACACCTAAGTAAATAGGCAAAATGAAAGAAGCCAAATGTAGGTAGAGCTCCAAGCTGGTCGCCCATCCAAGTACTAAACACGGCCAACCGCTATTAACTCCAATCAACAGACGAGAACCGCTGCACTCAGCGTGGTATGGCCGTTATCGACAACGCCGCGAAACGTGCAGACGTCTTGCTTCTTGTGCACATCACTTGGTATTTACCTGGCAGTGTCTCGCTGGAGGAAGCACTGTCTTTTATGAGAGAAAAATGAAATGGCACTTAGTGCTATCGAATACATGGCCTTTGTGTTCACAGCACGACGCTCTAACGTACTGAGCTGAGGAGCGATGCAATTCGGCCACGTCACCAGTCCAATACCCGGTCCACCGGCTCATCCACCTTCATTACTGCCCTGCCAGACATTTAACCACGTATCTGTTTTCGTTGACTTTTGCTTTCTTGATGCTTGGACCCAAAAAGCACAACACAAAGAAAACGTAAGCGCCGTGAGACTAGCCAAGACTCAGCAAACAAAAGTATGTTCGGCTACCAGGAATCGAATCCGGGCTGCCTGGCTGAAAGCCATGCCTCCTAACAGCTTTCCGTTCCTTCTGACGGCCAGACAATCAGACGTGCAGGGCAAGCGCCATAATCACTGCCGTCACTGATAATATCTCTTCAACCTGTTTGCGCGAAATTTACTTCCTTTCCCGCACGAAGGAAACGGGTAGGTTTGGAATATTTAAAATTCATTGTCAGATGTGGGGTTCGAACCCACGCTCCCTTTCGGGAACCAGAGCTTAAATCTGGCGCCTTAGACCGTTCGGCCAATCTGACGGGCTAGCGGAAACACACTGCTGCCATCGTTTCTATAAACATCTCCAGGGCCTGACTGCGAAATTTGCTTGTTTTTTTGTGTGAAGGAAATACGTTTTTTTAGAGTATTTAAAACGAGTTGTGAGATGTGAGGTAACACCCCACCCTCACTGTCGGCACCCGGAACTTAAATATGGTGCCTGGCACCGTTGTTTTCCGACGCCTTCGGCCTTAAGTGGAACGAGCAGAACTCTAACTATCAATTTTCACATTGGCGTGGAGAAAACAACGAACGACAATAAAAGTCCGTTCCCTAGCAACGGCTACGCTGTGTATTTCGCCCTCAGGGGAAGCTAATGATATGCTCCAGGCGAGGATCAAACTAACCAACTTAACATTGTGATACTTAGGCGATTTCTACTTCTGGACTGGCACAATTATGCTCAATCGTCTCTGGATCGTCTGTACGTACGTCACATTAGATATTTCTTATATCATGCGGCTGTAAATTAAAGGGCAGTTTTCCAACGGCTGTCAGTTGTGCTTCTATTTACGCTAGCAGCACCTACACACTGCGTTCAGATGTGCCAACCTCTGCCCTGGCGTTGAACGCCTACAGCGCCTTCGCCTTCGGCCTCTGGTGGCAGGAGGGTAGCCGATACATCGCGGCGTGAATGACTCGGCACACAAGGCGGTGGTGGTGTAACGGTCAGCATGGTTGCTTCCCAAGCAGTTGATCCGGGTTCGATTCCCGGCCACCGCACGAAATGTACATTTTTCTTCTAGGGCTATTCCACGTAACGTAACGCGATCCTCGAAACAGAACCGTCGTGGTACGAATAGTTTTCCTTCGCCCCACGTCTCACTCCGTGTCGCCATTGCGGTAGTCGCCGGATTTCGATTCACAGCATCGTGTGTCTCCATGTGTCGACTTGTCTCGACTTTGCTCGGCTGACGCGAGAGCTGACGCTTGGAAGTGGGCATATATGTAGAGGGCAGGCGGGAGAAACGACTGCGAGAGACCAAAAACCGACATACATACGACAGAACCTTTCATTTTATTGTGGCCACAGATTCGCGCTTTAGTGCACCGACAGGCAGGAGTGGCGTCAGCGTGCTGGACCGCATCATTATCGCTAAGCAGCGACGACACCTAAGTAAATAGGCAAAATGAAAGAAGCCAAATGTAGGTAGAGCTCCAAGCTGGTCGCCCATCCAAGTACTAAACACGGCCAACCGCTATTAACTCCAATCAACAGACGAGAACCGCTGCACTCAGCGTGGTATGGCCGTTATCGACAACGCCGCGAAACGTGCAGACGTCTTGCTTCTTGTGCACATCACTTGGTATTTACCTGGCAGTGTCTCGCTGGAGGAAGCACTGTCTTTTATGAGAGAAAAATGAAATGGCACTTAGTGCTATCGAATACATGGCCTTTGTGTTCACAGCACGACGCTCTAACGTACTGAGCTGAGGAGCGATGCAATTCGGCCACGTCACCAGTCCAATACCCGGTCCACCGGCTCATCCACCTTCATTACTGCCCTGCCAGACATTTAACCACGTATCTGTTTTCGTTGACTTTTGCTTTCTTGATGCTTGGACCCAAAAAGCACAACACAAAGAAAACGTAAGCGCCGTGAGACTAGCCAAGACTCAGCAAACAAAAGTATGTTCGGCTACCAGGAATCGAATCCGGGCTGCCTGGCTGAAAGCCATGCCTCCTATCAGCTTTCCGTTCCTTCTGACGGCCAGACAATCAGACGTGCAGGGCAAGCGCCATAATCACTGCCGTCACTGATAATATCTCTTCAACCTGTTTGCGCGAAATTTACTTCCTTTCCCGCACGAAGGAAACGGGTAGGTTTGGAATATTTAAAATTCATTGTCAGATGTGGGGTTCGAACCCACGCTCCCTTTCGGGAACCAGAGCTTAAATCTGGCGCCTTAGACCGTTCGGCCAATCTGACGTGCGAGCGGAAACACACTGCTGCCATCGTTTCTATAAACATCTCCAGGGCCTGACTGCGAAATTTGCTTGTTTTTTTTGTGTGAAGGAAATACGTTTTTTTAGAGTATTTAAAACGAGTTGTGAGATGTGAGGTAACACCCCACCCTCACTGTCGGCACCCGGAACTTAAATATGGTGCCTGGCACCGTTGTTTTCCGACGCCTTCGGCCTTAAGTGGAACGAGCAGAACTCTAACTATCAATTTTCACATTGGCGTGGAGAAAACAACGAACGACAATAAAAGTCCGTTCCCTAGCAACGGCTACGCTGTGTATTTCGCCCTCAGGGGAAGCTAATGATATGCTCCAGGCGAGGATCAAACTAACCAACTTAACATTGTGATACTTAGGCGCTTTCTACTTCTGGACTGGCACAATTATGCTCAATCGTCTCTGGATCGTCTGTACGTACGTCACATTAGATATTTCTTATAACATGCGGCTGTAAATTAAAGGGCAGTTTTCCAACGGCTGTCAGTTGTGCTTCTATTTACGCTAGCAGCACCTACACACTGCGTTCAGATGTGCCAACCTCTGCCCTGGCGTTGAACGCCTACAGCGCCTTCGCCTTCGGCCTCTGGTGGCAGGAGGGTAGCTGATACATCGCGGCGTGAATGACTCGGCACGCAAGGCGGTGGTGGTGTAACGGTCAGCATGGTTGCTACCCAAGCAGTTGATCCGGGTTCGATTCCCGGCCACCGCACGAAACGTACATTTTTCTTCTAGGGCTATTCCAAGTAACGTAACGCGATCCTCGAAACAGAACCGTCGTGGTACGAATAGTTTTCCTTCGCCCCACGTCTCACTCCGTGTCGCCATTGCGGTAGTCGCCGGATTTCGATTCACAGCATCGTGTGTCTCCATGTGTCGACTTGTCTCGACTTTGCTCGGCTGACGCGAGAGCTGACGCTTGGAAATGGGCATATATGTAGAGGGCAGGCGGGAGAAACGACTGCGAGAGACCAAAAACCGACAAACATACGACAGAACCTTTCATTTTATTGTGGCCACAGATTCGCGCTTTAGTGCACCGACAGGCAGAAGTGGCGTCAGCGTGCTGGACCGCATCATTATCGCTAAGCAGCGACGACACCTAAGTAAATAGGCAAAATGAAAGAAGCCAAATGTAGGTAGAGCTCCAAGCTGGTCGCCCATCCAAGTACTAAACACGGCCAACCGCTATTAACTCCAATCAACAGACGAGAACCGCTGCACTCAGCGTGGTATGGCCGTTATCGACAACGCCGCGAAACGTGCAGACGTCTTGCTTCTTGTGCACATCACTTGGTATTTACCTGGCAGTGTCTCGCTGGAGGAAGCACTGTCTTTTATGAGAGAAAAATGAAATGGCACTTAGTGCTATCGAATACATGGCCTTTGTGTTCACAGCACGACGCTCTAACGTACTGAGCTGAGGAGCGATGCAATTCGGCCACGTCACCAGTCCAATACCCGGTCCACCGGCTCATCCACCTTCATTACTGCCCTGCCAGACATTTAACCACGTATCTGTTTTCGTTGACTTTTGCTTTCTTGATGCTTGGACCCAAAAAGCACAACACAAAGAAAACGTAAGCGCCGTGAGACTAGCCAAGACTCAGCAAACAAAAGTATGTTCGGCTACCAGGAATCGAATCCGGGCTGCCTGGCTGAAAGCCATGCCTCCTATCAGCTTTCCGTTCCTTCTGACGGCCAGACAATCAGACGTGCAGGGCAAGCGCCATAATCACTGCCGTCACTGATAATATCTCTTCAACCTGTTTGCGCGAAATTTACTTCCTTTCCCGCACGAAGGAAACGGGTAGGTTTGGAATATTTAAAATTCATTGTCAGATGTGGGGTTCGAACCCACGCTCCCTTTCGGGAACCAGAGCTTAAATCTGGCGCCTTAGACCGTTCGGCCAATCTGACGTGCGAGCGGAAACACACTGCTGCCATCGTTTCTATAAACATCTCCAGGGCCTGACTGCGAAATTTGCTTGTTTTTTTTGTGTGAAGGAAATACGTTTTTTTAGAGTATTTAAAACGAGTTGTGAGATGTGAGGTAACACCCCACCCTCACTGTCGGCACCCGCAACTTAAATATGGTGCCTGGCACCGTTGTTTTCCGACGCCTTCGGCCTTAAGTGGAACGAGCAGAACTCTAACTATCAATTTTCACATTGGCGTGGAGAAAACAACGAACGACAATAAAAGTCCGTTCCCTAGCAACGGCTACCCTGTGTATTTCGCCCTCAGGGGAAGCTAATGATATGCTCCAGGCGAGGATCAAACTAACCAACTTAACATTGTGATACTTAGGCGCTTTCTACTTCTGGACTGGCACAATTATGCTCAATCGTCTCTGGATCGTCTGTACGTACGTCACATTAGATATTTCTTATAACATGCGGCTGTAAATTAAAGGGCAGTTTTCCAACGGCTGTCAGTTGTGCTTCTATTTACGCTAGCAGCACCTACACACTGCGTTCAGATGTGCCAACCTCTGCCCTGGCGTTGAACGCCTACAGCGCCTTCGCCTTCGGCCTCTGGTGGCAGGAGGGTAGCCGATACATCGCGGCGTGAATGACTCGGCACGCAAGGCGGTGGTGGTGTAACGGTCAGCATGGTTGCTACCCAAGCAGTTGATCCGGGTTCGATTCCCGGCCACCGCACGAAACGTACATTTTTCTTCTAGGGCTATTCCAAGTAACGTAACGCGATCCTCGAAACAGAACCGTCGTGGTACGAATAGTTTTCCTTCGCCCCACGTCTCACTCCGTGTCGCCATTGCGGTAGTCGCCGGATTTCGATTCACAGCATCGTGTGTCTCCATGTGTCGACTTGTCTCGACTTTGCTCGGCTGACGCGAGAGCTGACGCTTGGAAATGGGCATATATGTAGAGGGCAGGCGGGAGAAACGACTGCGAGAGACCAAAAACCGACAAACATACGACAGAACCTTTCATTTTATTGTGGCCACAGATTCGCGCTTTAGTGCACCGACAGGCAGGAGTGGCGTCAGCGTGCTGGACCGCATCATTATCGCTAAGCAGCGACGACACCTAAGTAAATAGGCAAAATGAAAGAAGCCAAATGTAGGTAGAGCTCCAAGCTGGTCGCCCATCCAAGTACTAAACACGGCCAACCGCTATTAACTCCAATCAACAGACGAGAACCGCTGCACTCAGCGTGGTATGGCCGTTATCGACAACGCCGCGAAACGTGCAGACGTCTTGCTTCTTGTGCACATCACTTGGTATTTACCTGGCAGTGTCTCGCTGGAGGAAGCACTGTCTTTTATGAGAGAAAAATGAAATGGCACTTAGTGCTATCGAATACATGGCCTTTGTGTTCACAGCACGACGCTCTAACGTACTGAGCTGAGGAGCGATGCAATTCGGCCACGTCACCAGTCCAATACCCGGTCCACCGGCTCATCCACCTTCATTACTGCCCTGCCAGACATTTAACCACGTATCTGTTTTCGTTGACTTTTGCTTTCTTGATGCTTGGACCCAAAAAGCACAACACAAAGAAAACGTAAGCGCCGTGAGACTAGCCAAGACTCAGCAAACAAAAGTATGTTCGGCTACCAGGAATCGAATCCGGGCTGCTTGGCTGAAAGCCATGCCTCCTAACAGCTTTCCGTTCCTTCTGACGGCCAGACAATCAGACGTGCAGGGCAAGCGCCATAATCACTGCCGTCACTGATAATATCTCTTCAACCTGTTTGCGCGAAATTTACTTCCTTTCCCGCACGAAGGAAACGGGTAGGTTTGGAATATTTAAAATTCATTGTCAGATGTGGGGTTCGAACCCACGCTCCCTTTCGGGAACCAGAGCTTAAATCTGGCGCCTTAGACCGTTCGGCCAATCTGACGTGCGAGCGGAAACACACTCCTGCCATCGTTTCTATAAACATCTCCAGGGCCTGACTGCGAAATTTGCTTGTTTTTTTTGTGTGAAGGAAATACGTTTTTTTAGAGTATTTAAAACGAGTTGTGAGATGTGAGGTAACACCCCACCCTCACTGTCGGCACCCGCAACTTAAATATGGTGCCTGGCACCGTTGTTTTCCGACGCCTTCGGCCTTAAGTGGAACGAGCAGAACTCTAACTATCAATTTTCACATTGGCGTGGAGAAAACAACGAACGACAATAAAAGTCCGTTCCCTAGCAACGGCTACGCTGTGTATTTCGCCCTCAGGGGAAGCTAATGATATGCTCCAGGCGAGGATCAAACTAACCAACTTAACATTGTGATACTTAGGCGCTTTCTACTTCTGGACTGGCACAATTATGCTCAATCGTCTCTGGATCGTCTGTACGTACGTCACATTAGATATTTCTTATATCATGCTGCTGTAAATTAAAGGGCAGTTTTCCAACGGCTGTCAGTTGTGCTTCTATTTACGCTAGCAGCACCTACACACTGCGTTCAGATGTGCCAACCTCTGCCCTGGCGTTGAACGCCTACAGCGCCTTCGCCTTCGGCCTCTGGTGGCAGGAGGGTAGCCGATACATCGCGGCGTGAATGACTCGGCACGCAAGGCGGTGGTGGTGTAACGGTCAGCATGGTTGCTTCCCAAGCAGTTGATCCGGGTTCGATTCCCGGCCACCGCACGAAACGTACATTTTTCTTCTAGGGCTATTCCACGTAACGTAACGCGATCTTCGAAACAGAACCGTCGTGGTACGAATAGTTTTCCTTCGCCCCACGTCTCACTCCGTGTCGCCATTGCGGTAGTCGCCGGATTTCGATTCACAGCATCATGTGTCTCCATGTGTCGACTTGTCTCGACTTTGCTCGGCTGACGCGAGAGCTGACGCTTGGAAATGGGCATATATGTAGAGGGCAGGCGGGAGAAACGACTGCGAGAGACCAAAAACCGACAAACATACGACAGAACCTTTCTTTTTATTGTGGCCACAGATTCGCGCTTTAGTGCACCGACAGGCAGGAGTGGCGTCAGCGTGCTGGACCGCATCATTATCGCTAAGCAGCGACGACACCTAAGTAAATAGGCAAAATGAAAGAAGCCAAATGTAGGTAGAGCTCCAAGCTGGTCGCCCATCCAAGTACTAAACACGGCCAACCGCTATTAACTCCAATCAACAGACGAGAACCGCTGCACTCAGCGTGGTATGGCCGTTATCGACAACGCCGAGAAACGTGCAGACGTCTTGCTTCTTGTGCACATCACTTGGTATTTACCTGGCAGTGTCTCGCTGGAGGAAGCACTGTCTTTTATGAGAGAAAAATGAAATGGCACTTAGTGCTATCGAATACATGGCCTTTGTGTTCACAGCACGACGCTCTAACGTACTGAGCTGAGGAGCGATGCAATTCGGCCACGTCACCAGTCCAATACCCGGTCCACCGGCTCATCCACCTTCATTACTGCCCTGCCAGACATTTAACCACGTATCTGTTTTCGTTGACTTTTGCTTTCTTGATGCTTGGACCCAAAAAGCACAACACAAAGAAAACGTAAGCGCCGTGAGACTAGCCAAGACTCAGCAAACAAAAGTATGTTCGGCTACCAGGAATCGAATCCGGGCTGCCTGGCTGAAAGCCATGCCTCCTAACAGCTTTCCGTTCCTTCTGACGGCCAGACAATCAGACGTGCAGGGCAAGCGCCATAATCACTGCCGTCACTGATAATATCTCTTCAACCTGTTTGCGCGAAATTTACTTCCTTTCCCGCACGAAGGAAACGGGTAGGTTTGGAATATTTAAAATTCATTGTCAGATGTGGGGTTCGAACCCACGCTCCCTTTCGGGAACCAGAGCTTAAATCTGGCGCCTTAGACCGTTCGGCCAATCTGACGGGCTAGCGGAAACACACTGCTGCCATCGTTTCTATAAACATCTCCAGGGCCTGACTGCGAAATTTGCTTGTTTTTTTGTGTGAAGGAAATACGTTTTTTTAGAGTATTTAAAACGAGTTGTGAGATGTGAGGTAACACCCCACCCTCACTGTCGGCACCCGGAACTTAAATATGGTGCCTGGCACCGTTGTTTTCCGACGCCTTCGGCCTTAAGTGGAACGAGCAGAACTCTAACTATCAATTTTCACATTGGCGTGGAGAAAACAACGAACGACAATAAAAGTCCGTTCCCTAGCAGCGGCTACGCTGTGTATTTCGCCCTCAGGGGAAGCTAATGATATGCTCCAGGCGAGGATCAAACTAACCAACTTAACATTGTGATACTTAGGCGATTTCTACTTCTGGACTGGCACAATTATGCTCAATCGTCTCTGGATCGTCTGTACGTACGTCACATTAGATATTTCTTATATCATGCGGCTGTAAATTAAAGGGCAGTTTTCCAACGGCTGTCAGTTGTGCTTCTATTTACGCTAGCAGCACCTACACACTGCGTTCAGATGTGCCAACCTCTGCCCTGGCGTTGAACGCCTACAGCGCCTTCGCCTTCGGCCTCTGGTGGCAGGAGGGTAGCCGATACATCGCGGCGTGAATGACTCGGCACACAAGGCGGTGGTGGTGTAACGGTCAGCATGGTTGCTTCCCAAGCAGTTGATCCGGGTTCGATTCCCGGCCACCGCACGAAATGTACATTTTTCTTCTAGGGCTATTCCACGTAACGTAACGCGATCCTCGAAACAGAACCGTCGTGGTACGAATAGTTTTCCTTCGCCCCACGTCTCACTCCGTGTCGCCATTGCGGTAGTCGCCGGATTTCGATTCACAGCATCGTGTGTCTCCATGTGTCGACTTGTCTCGACTTTGCTCGGCTGACGCGAGAGCTGACGCTTGGAAATGGGCATATATGTAGAGGGCAGGCGGGAGAAACGACTGCGAGAGACCAAAAACCGACATACATACGACAGAACCTTTCATTTTATTGTGGCCACAGATTCGCGCTTTAGTGCACCGACAGGCAGGAGTGGCGTCAGCGTGCTGGACCGCATCATTATCGCTAAGCAGCGACGACACCTAAGTAAATAGGCAAAATGAAAGAAGCCAAATGTAGGTAGAGCTCCAAGCTGGTCGCCCATCCAAGTACTAAACACGGCCAACCGCTATTAACTCCAATCAACAGACGAGAACCGCTGCACTCAGCGTGGTATGGCCGTTATCGACAACGCCGCGAAACGTGCAGATGTCTTGCTTCTTGTGCACATCACTTGGTATTTACCTGGCAGTGTCTCGCTGGAGGAAGCACTGTCTTTTATGAGAGAAAAATGAAATGGCACTTAGTGCTATCGAATACATGGCCTTTGTGTTCACAGCACGACGCTCTAACGTACTGAGCTGAGGAGCGATGCAATTCGGCCACGTCACCAGTCCAATACCCGGTCCACCGGCTCATCCACCTTCATTACTGCCCTGCCAGACATTTAACCACGTATCTGTTTTCGTTGACTTTTGCTTTCTTGATGCTTGGACCCAAAAAGCACAACACAAAGAAAACGTAAGCGCCGTGAGACTAGCCAAGACTCAGCAAACAAAAGTATGTTCGGCTACCAGGAATCGAATCCGGGCTGCCTGGCTGAAAGCCATGCCTCCTAACAGCTTTCCGTTCCTTCTGACGGCCAGACAATCAGACGTGCAGGGCAAGCGCCATAATCACTGCCGTCACTGATAATATCTCTTCAACCTGTTTGCGCGAAATTTACTTCCTTTCCCGCACGAAGGAAACGGGTAGGTTTGGAATATTTAAAATTCATTGTCAGATGTGGGGTTCGAACCCACGCTCCCTTTCGGGAACCAGAGCTTAAATCTGGCGCCTTAGACCGTTCGGCCAATCTGACGGGCTAGCGGAAACACACTGCTGCCATCGTTTCTATAAACATCTCCAGGGCCTGACTGCGAAATTTGCTTGTTTTTTTGTGTGAAGGAAATACGTTTTTTTAGAGTATTTAAAACGAGTTGTGAGATGTGAGGTAACACCCCACCCTCACTGTCGGCACCCGGAACTTAAATATGGTGCCTGGCACCGTTGTTTTCCGACGCCTTCGGCCTTAAGTGGAACGAGCAGAACTCTAACTATCAATTTTCACATTGGCGTGGAGAAAACAACGAACGACAATAAAAGTCCGTTCCCTAGCAACGGCTACGCTGTGTATTTCGCCCTCAGGGGAAGCTAATGATATGCTCCAGGCGAGGATCAAACTAACCAACTTAACATTGTGATACTTAGGCGATTTCTACTTCTGGACTGGCACAATTATGCTCAATCGCCTCTGGATCGTCTGTACGTACGTCACATTAGATATTTCTTATATCATGCGGCTGTAAATTAAAGGGCAGTTTTCCAACGGCTGTCAGTTGTGCTTCTATTTACGCTAGCAGCACCTACACACTGCGTTCAGATGTGCCAACCTCTGCCCTGGCGTTGAACGCCTACAGCGCCTTCGCCTTCGGCCTCTGGTGGCAGGAGGGTAGCCGATACATCGCGGCGTGAATGACTCGGCACACAAGGCGGTGGTGGTGTAACGGTCAGCATGGTTGCTTCCCAAGCAGTTGATCCGGGTTCGATTCCCGGCCACCGCACGAAATGTACATTTTTCTTCTAGGGCTATTCCACGTAACGTAACGCGATCCTCGAAACAGAACCGTCGTGGTACGAATAGTTTTCCTTCGCCCCACGTCTCACTCTGTGTCGCCATTGCGGTAGTCGCCGGATTTCGATTCACAGCATCGTGTGTCTCCATGTGTCGACTTGTCTCGACTTTGCTCGGCTGACGCGAGAGCTGACGCTTGGAAGTGGGCATATATGTAGAGGGCAGGCGGGAGAAACGACTGCGAGAGACCAAAAACCGACATACATACGACAGAACCTTTCATTTTATTGTGGCCACAGATTCGCGCTTTAGTGCACCGACAGGCAGGAGTGGCGTCAGCGTGCTGGACCGCATCATTATCGCTAAGCAGCGACGACACCTAAGTAAATAGGCAAAATGAAAGAAGCCAAATGTAGGTAGAGCTCCAAGCTGGTCGCCCATCCAAGTACTAAACACGGCCAACCGCTATTAACTCCAATCAACAGACGAGAACCGCTGCACTCAGCGTGGTATGGCCGTTATCGACAACGCCGCGAAACGTGCAGATGTCTTGCTTCTTGTGCACATCACTTGGTATTTACCTGGCAGTGTCTCGCTGGAGGAAGCACTGTCTTTTATGAGAGAAAAATGAAATGGCACTTAGTGCTATCGAATACATGGCCTTTGTGTTCACAGCACGACGCTCTAACGTACTGAGCTGAGGAGCGATGCAATTCGGCCACGTCACCAGTCCAATACCCGGTCCACCGGCTCATCCACCTTCATTACTGCCCTTCCAGACATTTAACCACGTATCTGTTTTCGTTGACTTTTGCTTTCTTGATGCTTGGACCCAAAAAGCACAACACAAAGAAAACGTAAGCGCCGTGAGACTAGCCAAGACTCAGCAAACAAAAGTATGTTCGGCTACCAGGAATCGAATCCGGGCTGCCTGGCTGAAAGCCATGCCTCCTATCAGCTTTCCGTTCCTTCTGACGGCCAGACAATCAGACGTGCAGGGCAAGCGCCATAATCACTGCCGTCACTGATAATATCTCTTCAACCTGTTTGCGCGAAATTTACTTCCTTTCCCGCACGAAGGAAACGGGTAGGTTTGGAATATTTAAAATTCATTGTCAGATGTGGGGTTCGAACCCACGCTCCCTTTCGGGAACCAGAGCTTAAATCTGGCGCCTTAGACCGTTCGGCCAATCTGACGTGCGAGCGGAAACACACTGCTGCCATCGTTTCTATAAACATCTCCAGGGCCTGACTGCGAAATTTGCTTGTTTTTTTTGTGTGAAGGAAATACGTTTTTTTAGAGTATTTAAAACGAGTTGTGAGATGTGAGGTAACACCCCACCCTCACTGTCGGCACCCGGAACTTAAATATGGTGCCTGGCACCGTTGTTTTCCGACGCCTTCGGCCTTAAGTGGAACGAGCAGAACTCTAACTATCAATTTTCACATTGGCGTGGAGAAAACAACGAACGACAATAAAAGTCCGTTCCCTAGCAACGGCTACGCTGTGTATTTCGCCCTCAGGGGAAGCTAATGATATGCTCCAGGCGAGGATCAAACTAACCAACTTAACATTGTGATACTTAGGCGCTTTCTACTTCTGGACTGGCACAATTATGCTCAATCGTCTCTGGATCGTCTGTACGTACGTCACATTAGATATTTCTTATAACATGCGGCTGTAAATTAAAGGGCAGTTTTCCAACGGCTGTCAGTTGTGCTTCTATTTACGCTAGCAGCACCTACACACTGCGTTCAGATGTGCCAACCTCTGCCCTGGCGTTGAACGCCTACAGCGCCTTCGCCTTCGGCCTCTGGTGGCAGGAGGGTAGCTGATACATCGCGGCGTGAATGACTCGGCACGCAAGGCGGTGGTGGTGTAACGGTCAGCATGGTTGCTACCCAAGCAGTTGATCCGGGTTCGATTCCCGGCCACCGCACGAAACGTACATTTTTCTTCTAGGGCTATTCCAAGTAACGTAACGCGATCCTCGAAACAGAACCGTCGTGGTACGAATAGTTTTCCTTCGCCCCACGTCTCACTCCGTGTCGCCATTGCGGTAGTCGCCGGATTTCGATTCACAGCATCGTGTGTCTCCATGTGTCGACTTGTCTCGACTTTGCTCGGCTGACGCGAGAGCTGACGCTTGGAAATGGGCATATATGTAGAGGGCAGGCGGGAGAAACGACTGCGAGAGACCAAAAACCGACAAACATACGACAGAACCTTTCATTTTATTGTGGCCACAGATTCGCGCTTTAGTGCACCGACAGGCAGAAGTGGCGTCAGCGTGCTGGACCGCATCATTATCGCTAAGCAGCGACGACACCTAAGTAAATAGGCAAAATGAAAGAAGCCAAATGTAGGTAGAGCTCCAAGCTGGTCGCCCATCCAAGTACTAAACACGGCCAACCGCTATTAACTCCAATCAACAGACGAGAACCGCTGCACTCAGCGTGGTATGGCCGTTATCGACAACGCCGCGAAACGTGCAGACGTCTTGCTTCTTGTGCACATCACTTGGTATTTACCTGGCAGTGTCTCGCTGGAGGAAGCACTGTCTTTTATGAGAGAAAAATGAAATGGCACTTAGTGCTATCGAATACATGGCCTTTGTGTTCACAGCACGACGCTCTAACGTACTGAGCTGAGGAGCGATGCAATTCGGCCACGTCACCAGTCCAATACCCGGTCCACCGGCTCATCCACCTTCATTACTGCCCTGCCAGACATTTAACCACGTATCTGTTTTCGTTGACTTTTGCTTTCTTGATGCTTGGACCCAAAAAGCACAACACAAAGAAAACGTAAGCGCCGTGAGACTAGCCAAGACTCAGCAAACAAAAGTATGTTCGGCTACCAGGAATCGAATCCGGGCTGCCTGGCTGAAAGCCATGCCTCCTATCAGCTTTCCGTTCCTTCTGACGGCCAGACAATCAGACGTGCAGGGCAAGCGCCATAATCACTGCCGTCACTGATAATATCTCTTCAACCTGTTTGCGCGAAATTTACTTCCTTTCCCGCACGAAGGAAACGGGTAGGTTTGGAATATTTAAAATTCATTGTCAGATGTGGGGTTCGAACCCACGCTCCCTTTCGGGAACCAGAGCTTAAATCTGGCGCCTTAGACCGTTCGGCCAATCTGACGTGCGAGCGGAAACACACTGCTGCCATCGTTTCTATAAACATCTCCAGGGCCTGACTGCGAAATTTGCTTGTTTTTTTTGTGTGAAGGAAATACGTTTTTTTAGAGTATTTAAAACGAGTTGTGAGATGTGAGGTAACACCCTACCCTCACTGTCGGCACCCGCAACTTAAATATGGTGCCTGGCACCGTTGTTTTCCGACGCCTTCGGCCTTAAGTGGAACGAGCAGAACTCTAACTATCAATTTTCACATTGGCGTGGAGAAAACAACGAACGACAATAAAAGTCCGTTCCCTAGCAACGGCTACGCTGTGTATTTCGCCCTCAGGGGAAGCTAATGATATGCTCCAGGCGAGGATCAAACTAACCAACTTAACATTGTGATACTTAGGCGCTTTCTACTTCTGGACTGGCACAATTATGCTCAATCGTCTCTGGATCGTCTGTACGTACGTCACATTAGATATTTCTTATAACATGCGGCTGTAAATTAAAGGGCAGTTTTCCAACGGCTGTCAGTTGTGCTTCTATTTACGCTAGCAGCACCTACACACTGCGTTCAGATGTGCCAACCTCTGCCCTGGCGTTGAACGCCTACAGCGCCTTCGCCTTCGGCCTCTGGTGGCAGGAGGGTAGCCGATACATCGCGGCGTGAATGACTCGGCACGCAAGGCGGTGGTGGTGTAACGGTCAGCATGGTTGCTACCCAAGCAGTTGATCCGGGTTCGATTCCCGGCCACCGCACGAAACGTACATTTTTCTTCTAGGGCTATTCCAAGTAACGTAACGCGATCCTCGAAACAGAACCGTCGTGGTACGAATAGTTTTCCTTCGCCCCACGTCTCACTCCGTGTCGCCATTGCGGTAGTCGCCGGATTTCGATTCACAGCATCGTGTGTCTCCATGTGTCGACTTGTCTCGACTTTGCTCGGCTGACGCGAGAGCTGACGCTTGGAAATGGGCATATATGTAGAGGGCAGGCGGGAGAAACGACTGCGAGAGACCAAAAACCGACAAACATACGACAGAACCTTTCATTTTATTGTGGCCACAGATTCGCGCTTTAGTGCACCGACAGGCAGGAGTGGCGTCAGCGTGCTGGACCGCATCATTATCGCTAAGCAGCGACGACACCTAAGTAAATAGGCAAAATGAAAGAAGCCAAATGTAGGTAGAGCTCCAAGCTGGTCGCCCATCCAAGTACTAAACACGGCCAACCGCTATTAACTCCAATCAACAGACGAGAACCGCTGCACTCAGCGTGGTATGGCCGTTATCGACAACGCCGCGAAACGTGCAGACGTCTTGCTTCTTGTGCACATCACTTGGTATTTACCTGGCAGTGTCTCGCTGGAGGAAGCACTGTCTTTTATGAGAGAAAAATGAAATGGCACTTAGTGCTATCGAATACATGGCCTTTGTGTTCACAGCACGACGCTCTAACGTACTGAGCTGAGGAGCGATGCAATTCGGCCACGTCACCAGTCCAATACCCGGTCCACCGGCTCATCCACCTTCATTACTGCCCTGCCAGACATTTAACCACGTATCTGTTTTCGTTGACTTTTGCTTTCTTGATGCTTGGACCCAAAAAGCACAACACAAAGAAAACGTAAGCGCCGTGAGACTAGCCAAGACTCAGCAAACAAAAGTATGTTCGGCTACCAGGAATCGAATCCGGGCTGCTTGGCTGAAAGCCATGCCTCCTAACAGCTTTCCGTTCCTTCTGACGGCCAGACAATCAGACGTGCAGGGCAAGCGCCATAATCACTGCCGTCACTGATAATATCTCTTCAACCTGTTTGCGCGAAATTTACTTCCTTTCCCGCACGAAGGAAACGGGTAGGTTTGGAATATTTAAAATTCATTGTCAGATGTGGGGTTCGAACCCACGCTCCCTTTCGGGAACCAGAGCTTAAATCTGGCGCCTTAGACCGTTCGGCCAATCTGACGTGCGAGCGGAAACACACTCCTGCCATCGTTTCTATAAACATCTCCAGGGCCTGACTGCGAAATTTGCTTGTTTTTTTTGTGTGAAGGAAATACGTTTTTTTAGAGTATTTAAAACGAGTTGTGAGATGTGAGGTAACACCCCACCCTCACTGTCGGCACCCGCAACTTAAATATGGTGCCTGGCACCGTTGTTTTCCGACGCCTTCGGCCTTAAGTGGAACGAGCAGAACTCTAACTATCAATTTTCACATTGGCGTGGAGAAAACAACGAACGACAATAAAAGTCCGTTCCCTAGCAACGGCTACGCTGTGTATTTCGCCCTCAGGGGAAGCTAATGATATGCTCCAGGCGAGGATCAAACTAACCAACTTAACATTGTGATACTTAGGCGCTTTCTACTTCTGGACTGGCACAATTATGCTCAATCGTCTCTGGATCGTCTGTACGTACGTCACATTAGATATTTCTTATATCATGCTGCTGTAAATTAAAGGGCAGTTTTCCAACGGCTGTCAGTTGTGCTTCTATTTACGCTAGCAGCACCTACACACTGCGTTCAGATGTGCCAACCTCTGCCCTGGCGTTGAACGCCTACAGCGCCTTCGCCTTCGGCCTCTGGTGGCAGGAGGGTAGCCGATACATCGCGGCGTGAATGACTCGGCACGCAAGGCGGTGGTGGTGTAACGGTCAGCATGGTTGCTTCCCAAGCAGTTGATCCGGGTTCGATTCCCGGCCACCGCACGAAACGTACATTTTTCTTCTAGGGCTATTCCACGTAACGTAACGCGATCTTCGAAACAGAACCGTCGTGGTACGAATAGTTTTCCTTCGCCCCACGTCTCACTCCGTGTCGCCATTGCGGTAGTCGCCGGATTTCGATTCACAGCATCATGTGTCTCCATGTGTCGACTTGTCTCGACTTTGCTCGGCTGACGCGAGAGCTGACGCTTGGAAATGGGCATATATGTAGAGGGCAGGCGGGAGAAACGACTGCGAGAGACCAAAAACCGACAAACATACGACAGAACCTTTCTTTTTATTGTGGCCACAGATTCGCGCTTTAGTGCACCGACAGGCAGGAGTGGCGTCAGCGTGCTGGACCGCATCATTATCGCTAAGCAGCGACGACACCTAAGTAAATAGGCAAAATGAAAGAAGCCAAATGTAGGTAGAGCTCCAAGCTGGTCGCCCATCCAAGTACTAAACACGGCCAACCGCTATTAACTCCAATCAACAGACGAGAACCGCTGCACTCAGCGTGGTATGGCCGTTATCGACAACGCCGAGAAACGTGCAGACGTCTTGCTTCTTGTGCACATCACTTGGTATTTACCTGGCAGTGTCTCGCTGGAGGAAGCACTGTCTTTTATGAGAGAAAAATGAAATGGCACTTAGTGCTATCGAATACATGGCCTTTGTGTTCACAGCACGACGCTCTAACGTACTGAGCTGAGGAGCGATGCAATTCGGCCACGTCACCAGTCCAATACCCGGTCCACCGGCTCATCCACCTTCATTACTGCCCTGCCAGACATTTAACCACGTATCTGTTTTCGTTGACTTTTGCTTTCTTGATGCTTGGACCCAAAAAGCACAACACAAAGAAAACGTAAGCGCCGTGAGACTAGCCAAGACTCAGCAAACAAAAGTATGTTCGGCTACCAGGAATCGAATCCGGGCTGCCTGGCTGAAAGCCATGCCTCCTATCAGCTTTCCGTTCCTTCTGACGGCCAGACAATCAGACGTGCAGGGCAAGCGCCATAATCACTGCCGTCACTGATAATATCTCTTCAACCTGTTTGCGCGAAATTTACTTCCTTTCCCGCACGAAGGAAACGGGTAGGTTTGGAATATTTAAAATTCATTGTCAGATGTGGGGTTCGAACCCACGCTCCCTTTCGGGAACCAGAGCTTAAATCTGGCGCCTTAGACCGTTCGGCCAATCTGACGTGCGAGCGGAAACACACTGCTGCCATCGTTTCTATAAACATCTCCAGGGCCTGACTGCGAAATTTGCTTGTTTTTTTTGTGTGAAGGAAATACGTTTTTTTAGAGTATTTAAAACGAGTTGTGAGATGTGAGGTAACACCCCACCCTCACTGTCGGCACCCGGAACTTAAATATGGTGCCTGGCACCGTTGTTTTCCGACGCCTTCGGCCTTAAGTGGAACGAGCAGAACTCTAACTATCAATTTTCACATTGGCGTGGAGAAAACAACGAACGACAATAAAAGTCCGTTCCCTAGCAACGGCTACGCTGTGTATTTCGCCCTCAGGGGAAGCTAATGATATGCTCCAGGCGAGGATCAAACTAACCAACTTAACATTGTGATACTTAGGCGCTTTCTACTTCTGGACTGGCACAATTATGCTCAATCGTCTCTGGATCGTCTGTACGTACGTCACATTAGATATTTCTTATAACATGCGGCTGTAAATTAAAGGGCAGTTTTCCAACGGCTGTCAGTTGTGCTTCTATTTACGCTAGCAGCACCTACACACTGCGTTCAGATGTGCCAACCTCTGCCCTGGCGTTGAACGCCTACAGCGCCTTCGCCTTCGGCCTCTGGTGGCAGGAGGGTAGCCGATACATCGCGGCGTGAATGACTCGGCACGCAAGGCGGTGGTGGTGTAACGGTCAGCATGGTTGCTACCCAAGCAGTTGATCCGGGTTCGATTCCCGGCCACCGCACGAAACGTACATTTTTCTTCTAGGGCTATTCCAAGTAACGTAACGCGATCCTCGAAACAGAACCGTCGTGGTACGAATAGTTTTCCTTCGCCCCACGTCTCACTCCGTGTCGCCATTGCGGTAGTCGCCGGATTTCGATTCACAGCATCGTGTGTCTCCATGTGTCGACTTGTCTCGACTTTGCTCGGCTGACGCGAGAGCTGACGCTTGGAAATGGGCATATATGTAGAGGGCAGGCGGGAGAAACGACTGCGAGAGACCAAAAACCGACAAACATACGACAGAACCTTTCATTTTATTGTGGCCACAGATTCGCGCTTTAGTGCACCGACAGGCAGGAGTGGCGTCAGCGTGCTGGACCGCATCATTATCGCTAAGCAGCGACGACACCTAAGTAAATAGGCAAAATGAAAGAAGCCAAATGTAGGTAGAGCTCCAAGCTGGTCGCCCATCCAAGTACTAAACACGGCCAACCGCTATTAACTCCAATCAACAGACGAGAACCGCTGCACTCAGCGTGGTATGGCCGTTATCGACAACGCCGCGAAACGTGCAGACGTCTTGCTTCTTGTGCACATCACTTGGTATTTACCTGGCAGTGTCTCGCTGGAGGAAGCACTGTCTTTTATGAGAGAAAAATGAAATGGCACTTAGTGCTATCGAATACATGGCCTTTGTGTTCACAGCACGACGCTCTAACGTACTGAGCTGAGGAGCGATGCAATTCGGCCACGTCACCAGTCCAATACCCGGTCCACCGGCTCATCCACCTTCATTACTGCCCTGCCAGACATTTAACCACGTATCTGTTTTCGTTGACTTTTGCTTTCTTGATGCTTGGACCCAAAAAGCACAACACAAAGAAAACGTAAGCGCCGTGAGACTAGCCAAGACTCAGCAAACAAAAGTATGTTCGGCTACCAGGAATCGAATCCGGGCTGCTTGGCTGAAAGCCATGCCTCCTAACAGCTTTCCGTTCCTTCTGACGGCCAGACAATCAGACGTGCAGGGCAAGCGCCATAATCACTGCCGTCACTGATAATATCTCTTCAACCTGTTTGCGCGAAATTTACTTCCTTTCCCGCACGAAGGAAACGGGTAGGTTTGGAATATTTAAAATTCATTGTCAGATGTGGGGTTCGAACCCACGCTCCCTTTCGGGAACCAGAGCTTAAATCTGGCGCCTTAGACCGTTCGGCCAATCTGACGTGCGAGCGGAAACACACTCCTGCCATCGTTTCTATAAACATCTCCAGGGCCTGACTGCGAAATTTGCTTGTTTTTTTTGTGTGAAGGAAATACGTTTTTTTAGAGTATTTAAAACGAGTTGTGAGATGTGAGGTAACACCCCACCCTCACTGTCGGCACCCGCAACTTAAATATGGTGCCTGGCACCGTTGTTTTCCGACGCCTTCGGCCTTAAGTGGAACGAGCAGAACTCTAACTATCAATTTTCACATTGGCGTGGAGAAAACAACGAACGACAATAAAAGTCCGTTCCCTAGCAACGGCTACGCTGTGTATTTCGCCCTCAGGGGAAGCTAATGATATGCTCCAGGCGAGGATCAAACTAACCAACTTAACATTGTGATACTTAGGCGCTTTCTACTTCTGGACTGGCACAATTATGCTCAATCGTCTCTGGATCGTCTGTACGTACGTCACATTAGATATTTCTTATATCATGCTGCTGTAAATTAAAGGGCAGTTTTCCAACGGCTGTCAGTTGTGCTTCTATTTACGCTAGCAGCACCTACACACTGCGTTCAGATGTGCCAACCTCTGCCCTGGCGTTGAACGCCTACAGCGCCTTCGCCTTCGGCCTCTGGTGGCAGGAGGGTAGCCGATACATCGCGGCGTGAATGACTCGGCACGCAAGGCGGTGGTGGTGTAACGGTCAGCATGGTTGCTTCCCAAGCAGTTGATCCGGGTTCGATTCCCGGCCACCGCACGAAACGTACATTTTTCTTCTAGGGCTATTCCACGTAACGTAACGCGATCTTCGAAACAGAACCGTCGTGGTACGAATAGTTTTCCTTCGCCCCACGTCTCACTCCGTGTCGCCATTGCGGTAGTCGCCGGATTTCGATTCACAGCATCATGTGTCTCCATGTGTCGACTTGTCTCGACTTTGCTCGGCTGACGCGAGAGCTGACGCTTGGAAATGGGCATATATGTAGAGGGCAGGCGGGAGAAACGACTGCGAGAGACCAAAAACCGACAAACATACGACAGAACCTTTCTTTTTATTGTGGCCACAGATTCGCGCTTTAGTGCACCGACAGGCAGGAGTGGCGTCAGCGTGCTGGACCGCATCATTATCGCTAAGCAGCGACGACACCTAAGTAAATAGGCAAAATGAAAGAAGCCAAATGTAGGTAGAGCTCCAAGCTGGTCGCCCATCCAAGTACTAAACACGGCCAACCGCTATTAACTCCAATCAACAGACGAGAACCGCTGCACTCAGCGTGGTATGGCCGTTATCGACAACGCCGAGAAACGTGCAGACGTCTTGCTTCTTGTGCACATCACTTGGTATTTACCTGGCAGTGTCTCGCTGGAGGAAGCACTGTCTTTTATGAGAGAAAAATGAAATGGCACTTAGTGCTATCGAATACATGGCCTTTGTGTTCACAGCACGACGCTCTAACGTACTGAGCTGAGGAGCGATGCAATTCGGCCACGTCACCAGTCCAATACCCGGTCCACCGGCTCATCCACCTTCATTACTGCCCTGCCAGACATTTAACCACGTATCTGTTTTCGTTGACTTTTGCTTTCTTGATGCTTGGACCCAAAAAGCACAACACAAAGAAAACGTAAGCGCCGTGAGACTAGCCAAGACTCAGCAAACAAAAGTATGTTCGGCTACCAGGAATCGAATCCGGGCTGCTTGGCTGAAAGCCATGCCTCCTAACAGCTTTCCGTTCCTTCTGACGGCCAGACAATCAGACGTGCAGGGCAAGCGCCATAATCACTGCCGTCACTGATAATATCTCTTCAACCTGTTTGCGCGAAATTTACTTCCTTTCCCGCACGAAGGAAACGGGTAGGTTTGGAATATTTAAAATTCATTGTCAGATGTGGGGTTCGAACCCACGCTCCCTTTCGGGAACCAGAGCTTAAATCTGGCGCCTTAGACCGTTCGGCCAATCTGACGTGCGAGCGGAAACACACTCCTGCCATCGTTTCTATAAACATCTCCAGGGCCTGACTGCGAAATTTGCTTGTTTTTTTTGTGTGAAGGAAATACGTTTTTTTAGAGTATTTAAAACGAGTTGTGAGATGTGAGGTAACACCCCACCCTCACTGTCGGCACCCGCAACTTAAATATGGTGCCTGGCACCGTTGTTTTCCGACGCCTTCCGCCTTAAGTGGAACGAGCAGAACTCTAACTATCAATTTTCACATTGGCGTGGAGAAAACAACGAACGACAATAAAAGTCCGTTCCCTAGCAACGGCTACGCTGTGTATTTCGCCCTCAGGGGAAGCTAATGATATGCTCCAGGCGAGGATCAAACTAACCAACTTAACATTGTGATACTTAGGCGCTTTCTACTTCTGGACTGGCACAATTATGCTCAATCGTCTCTGGATCGTCTGTACGTACGTCACATTAGATATTTCTTATATCATGCGGCTGTAAATTAAAGGGCAGTTTTCCAACGGCTGTCAGTTGTGCTTCTATTTACGCTAGCAGCACCTACACACTGCGTTCAGATGTGCCAACCTCTGCCCTGGCGTTGAACGCCTACAGCGCCTTCGCCTTCGGCCTCTGGTGGCAGGAGGGTAGCCGATACATCGCGGCGTGAATGACTCGGCACGCAAGGCGGTGGTGGTGTAACGGTCAGCATGGTTGCTTCCCAAGCAGTTGATCCGGGTTCGATTCCCGGCCACCGCACGAAACGTACATTTTTCTTCTAGGGCTATTCCACGTAACGTAACGCGATCTTCGAAACAGAACCGTCGTGGTACGAATAGTTTTCCTTCGCCCCACGTCTCACTCCGTGTCGCCATTGCGGTAGTCGCCGGATTTCGATTCACAGCATCGTGTGTCTCCATGTGTCGACTTGTCTCGACTTTGCTCGGCTGACGCGAGAGCTGACGCTTGGAAATGGGCATATATGTAGAGGGCAGGCGGGAGAAACGACTGCGAGAGACCAAAAACCGACAAACATACGACAGAACCTTTCATTTTATTGTGGCCACAGATTCGCGCTTTAGTGCACCGACAGGCAGGAGTGGCGTCAGCGTGCTGGACCGCATCATTATCGCTAAGCAGCGACGACACCTAAGTAAATAGGCAAAATGAAAGAAGCCAAATGTAGGTAGAGCTCCAAGCTGGTCGCCCATCCAAGTACTAAACACGGCCAACCGCTATTAACTCCAATCAACAGACGAGAACCGCTGCACTCAGCGTGGTATGGCCGTTATCGACAACGCCGCGAAACGTGCAGACGTCTTGCTTCTTGTGCACATCACTTGGTATTTACCTGGCAGTGTCTCGCTGGAGGAAGCACTGTCTTTTATGAGAGAAAAATGAAATGGCACTTAGTGCTATCGAATACATGGCCTTTGTGTTCACAGCACGACGCTCTAACGTACTGAGCTGAGGAGCGATGCAATTCGGCCACGTCACCAGTCCAATACCCGGTCCACCGGCTCATCCACCTTCATTACTGCCCTGCCAGACATTTAACCACGTATCTGTTTTCGTTGACTTTTGCTTTCTTGATGCTTGGACCCAAAAAGCACAACACAAAGAAAACGTAAGCGCCGTGAGACTAGCCAAGACTCAGCAAACAAAAGTATGTTCGGCTACCAGGAATCGAATCCGGGCTGCTTGGCTGAAAGCCATGCCTCCTAACAGCTTTCCGTTCCTTCTGACGGCCAGACAATCAGACGTGCAGGGCAAGCGCCATAATCACTGCCGTCACTGATAATATCTCTTCAACCTGTTTGCGCGAAATTTACTTCCTTTCCCGCACGAAGGAAACGGGTAGGTTTGGAATATTTAAAATTCATTGTCAGATGTGGGGTTCGAACCCACGCTCCCTTTCGGGAACCAGAGCTTAAATCTGGCGCCTTAGACCGTTCGGCCAATCTGACGTGCGAGCGGAAACACACTCCTGCCATCGTTTCTATAAACATCTCCAGGGCCTGACTGCGAAATTTGCTTGTTTTTTTTGTGTGAAGGAAATACGTTTTTTTAGAGTATTTAAAACGAGTTGTGAGATGTGAGGTAACACCCCACCCTCACTGTCGGCACCCGCAACTTAAATATGGTGCCTGGCACCGTTGTTTTCCGACGCCTTCGGCCTTAAGTGGAACGAGCAGAACTCTAACTATCAATTTTCACATTGGCGTGGAGAAAACAACGAACGACAATAAAAGTCCGTTCCCTAGCAACGGCTACGCTGTGTATTTCGCCCTCAGGGGAAGCTAATGATATGCTCCAGGCGAGGATCAAACTAACCAACTTAACATTGTGATACTTAGGCGCTTTCTACTTCTGGACTGGCACAATTATGCTCAATCGTCTCTGGATCGTCTGTACGTACGTCACATTAGATATTTCTTATATCATGCTGCTGTAAATTAAAGGGCAGTTTTCCAACGGCTGTCAGTTGTGCTTCTATTTACGCTAGCAGCACCTACACACTGCGTTCAGATGTGCCAACCTCTGCCCTGGCGTTGAACGCCTACAGCGCCTTCGCCTTCGGCCTCTGGTGGCAGGAGGGTAGCCGATACATCGCGGCGTGAATGACTCGGCACGCAAGGCGGTGGTGGTGTAACGGTCAGCATGGTTGCTTCCCAAGCAGTTGATCCGGGTTCGATTCCCGGCCACCGCACGAAGCGTACATTTTTCTTCTAGGGCTATTCCACGTAACGTAACGCGATCTTCGAAACAGAACCGTCGTGGTACGAATAGTTTTCCTTCGCCCCACGTCTCACTCCGTGTCGCCATTGCGGTAGTCGCCGGATTTCGATTCACAGCATCATGTGTCTCCATGTGTCGACTTGTCTCGACTTTGCTCGGCTGACGCGAGAGCTGACGCTTGGAAATGGGCATATATGTAGAGGGCAGGCGGGAGAAACGACTGCGAGAGACCAAAAACCGACAAACATACGACAGAACCTTTCTTTTTATTGTGGCCACAGATTCGCGCTTTAGTGCACCGACAGGCAGGAGTGGCGTCAGCGTGCTGGACCGCATCATTATCGCTAAGCAGCGACGACACCTAAGTAAATAGGCAAAATGAAAGAAGCCAAATGTAGGTAGAGCTCCAAGCTGGTCGCCCATCCAAGTACTAAACACGGCCAACCGCTATTAACTCCAATCAACAGACGAGAACCGCTGCACTCAGCGTGGTATGGCCGTTATCGACAACGCCGAGAAACGTGCAGACGTCTTGCTTCTTGTGCACATCACTTGGTATTTACCTGGCAGTGTCTCGCTGGAGGAAGCACTGTCTTTTATGAGAGAAAAATGAAATGGCACTTAGTGCTATCGAATACATGGCCTTTGTGTTCACAGCACGACGCTCTAACGTACTGAGCTGAGGAGCGATGCAATTCGGCCACGTCACCAGTCCAATACCCGGTCCACCGGCTCATCCACCTTCATTACTGCCCTGCCAGACATTTAACCACGTATCTGTTTTCGTTGACTTTTGCTTTCTTGATGCTTGGACCCAAAAAGCACAACACAAAGAAAACGTAAGCGCCGTGAGACTAGCCAAGACTCAGCAAACAAAAGTATGTTCGGCTACCAGGAATCGAATCCGGGCTGCTTGGCTGAAAGCCATGCCTCCTAACAGCTTTCCGTTCCTTCTGACGGCCAGACAATCAGACGTGCAGGGCAAGCGCCATAATCACTGCCGTCACTGATAATATCTCTTCAACCTGTTTGCGCGAAATTTACTTCCTTTCCCGCACGAAGGAAACGGGTAGGTTTGGAATATTTAAAATTCATTGTCAGATGTGGGGTTCGAACCCACGCTCCCTTTCGGGAACCAGAGCTTAAATCTGGCGCCTTATACCGTTCGGCCAATCTGACGTGCGAGCGGAAACACACTCCTGCCATCGTTTCTATAAACATCTCCAGGGCCTGACTGCGAAATTTGCTTGTTTTTTTTGTGTGAAGGAAATACGTTTTTTTAGAGTATTTAAAACGAGTTGTGAGATGTGAGGTAACACCCCACCCTCACTGTCGGCACCCGCAACTTAAATATGGTGCCTGGCACCGTTGTTTTCCGACGCCTTCCGCCTTAAGTGGAACGAGCAGAACTCTAACTATCAATTTTCACATTGGCGTGGAGAAAACAACGAACGACAATAAAAGTCCGTTCCCTAGCAACGGCTACGCTGTGTATTTCGCCCTCAGGGGAAGCTAATGATATGCTCCAGGCGAGGATCAAACTAACCAACTTAACATTGTGATACTTAGGCGCTTTCTACTTCTGGACTGGCACAATTATGCTCAATCGTCTCTGGATCGTCTGTACGTACGTCACATTAGATATTTCTTATATCATGCGGCTGTAAATTAAAGGGCAGTTTTCCAACGGCTGTCAGTTGTGCTTCTATTTACGCTAGCAGCACCTACACACTGCGTTCAGATGTGCCAACCTCTGCCCTGGCGTTGAACGCCTACAGCGCCTTCGCCTTCGGCCTCTGGTGGCAGGAGGGTAGCCGATACATCGCGGCGTGAATGACTCGGCACGCAAGGCGGTGGTGGTGTAACGGTCAGCATGGTTGCTTCCCAAGCAGTTGATCCGGGTTCGATTCCCGGCCACCGCACGAAACGTACATTTTTCTTCTAGGGCTATTCCACGTAACGTAACGCGATCTTCGAAACAGAACCGTCGTGGTACGAATAGTTTTCCTTCGCCCCACGTCTCACTCCGTGTCGCCATTGCGGTAGTCGCCGGATTTCGATTCACAGCATCGTGTGTCTCCATGTGTCGACTTGTCTCGACATTGCTCGGCTGACGCGAGAGCTGACGCTTGGAAATGGGCATATATGTAGAGGGCAGGCGGGAGAAACGACTGCGAGAGACCAAAAACCGACAAACATACGACAGAACCTTTCATTTTATTGTGGCCACAGATTCGCGCTTTAGTGCACCGACAGGCAGGAGTGGCGTCAGCGTGCTGGACCGCATCATTATCGCTAAGCAGCGACGACACCTAAGTAAATAGGCAAAATGAAAGAAGCCAAATGTAGGTAGAGCTCCAAGCTGGTCGCCCATCCAAGTACTAAACACGGCCAACCGCTATTAACTCCAATCAACAGACGAGAACCGCTGCACTCAGCGTGGTATGGCCGTTATCGACAACGCCGCGAAACGTGCAGACGTCTTGCTTCTTGTGCACATCACTTGGTATTTACCTGGCAGTGTCTCGCTGGAGGAAGCACTGTCTTTTATGAGAGAAAAATGAAATGGCACTTAGTGCTATCGAATACATGGCCTTTGTGTTCACAGCACGACGCTCTAACGTACTGAGCTGAGGAGCGATGCAATTCGGCCACGTCACCAGTCCAATACCCGGTCCACCGGCTCATCCACCTTCATTACTGCCCTGCCAGACATTTAACCACGTATCTGTTTTCGTTGACTTTTGCTTTCTTGATGCTTGGACCCAAAAAGCACAACACAAAGAAAACGTAAGCGCCGTGAGACTAGCCAAGACTCAGCAAACAAAAGTATGTTCGGCTACCAGGAATCGAATCCGGGCTGCTTGGCTGAAAGCCATGCCTCCTAACAGCTTTCCGTTCCTTCTGACGGCCAGACAATCAGACGTGCAGGGCAAGCGCCATAATCACTGCCGTCACTGATAATATCTCTTCAACCTGTTTGCGCGAAATTTACTTCCTTTCCCGCACGAAGGAAACGGGTAGGTTTGGAATATTTAAAATTCATTGTCAGATGTGGGGTTCGAACCCACGCTCCCTTTCGGGAACCAGAGCTTAAATCTGGCGCCTTAGACCGTTCGGCCAATCTGACGTGCGAGCGGAAACACACTCCTGCCATCGTTTCTATAAACATCTCCAGGGCCTGACTGCGAAATTTGCTTGTTTTTTTTGTGTGAAGGAAATACGTTTTTTTAGAGTATTTAAAACGAGTTGTGAGATGTGAGGTAACACCCCACCCTCACTGTCGGCACCCGCAACTTAAATATGGTGCCTGGCACCGTTGTTTTCCGACGCCTTCGGCCTTAAGTGGAACGAGCAGAACTCTAACTATCAATTTTCACATTGGCGTGGAGAAAACAACGAACGACAATAAAAGTCCGTTCCCTAGCAACGGCTACGCTGTGTATTTCGCCCTCAGGGGAAGCTAATGATATGCTCCAGGCGAGGATCAAACTAACCAACTTAACATTGTGATACTTAGGCGATTTCTACTTCTGGACTGGCACAATTACGCTCAATCGTCTCTGGATCGTCTGTACGTACGTCACATTAGATATTTCTTATATCATGCTGCTGTAAATTAAAGGGCAGTTTTCCAACGGCTGTCAGTTGTGCTTCTATTTACGCTAGCAGCACCTACACACTGCGTTCAGATGTGCCAACCTCTGCCCTGGCGTTGAACGCCTACAGCGCCTTCGCCTTCGGCCTCTGGTGGCAGGAGGGTAGCCGATACATCGCGGCGTGAATGACTCGGCACGCAAGGCGGTGGTGGTGTAACGGTCAGCATGGTTGCTTCCCAAGCAGTTGATCCGGGTTCGATTCCCGGCCACCGCACGAAACGTACATATTTCTTCTAGGGCTATTCCACGTAACGTAACGCGATCTTCGAAACAGAACCGTCGTGGTACGAATAGTTTTCCTTCGCCCCACGTCTCACTCCGTGTCGCCATTGCGGTAGTCGCCGGATTTCGATTCACAGCATCGTGTGTCTCCATGTGTCGACTTGTCTCGACTTTGCTCGGCTGACGCGAGAGCTGACACTTGGAAATGGGCATATATGTAGAGGGCAGGCGGGAGAAACGACTGCGAGAGACCAAAAACCGACAAACATACGACAGAACCTTTCTTTTTATTGTGGCCACAGATTCGCGCTTTAGTGCACCGACAGGCAGGAGTGGCGTCAGCGTGCTGGACCGCATCATTATCGCTAAGCAGCGACGACACCTAAGTAAATAGGCAAAATGAAAGAAGCCAAATGTAGGTAGAGCTCCAAGCTGGACGCCCATCCAAGTACTAAACACGGCCAACCGCTATTAACTCCAATCAACAGACGAGAACCGCTGCACTCAGCGTGGTATGGCCGTTATCGACAACGCCGCGAAACGTGCAGACGTCTTGCTTCTTGTGCACATCACTTGGTATTTACCTGGCAGTGTCTCGCTGGAGGAAGCACTGTCTTTTATGAGAGAAAAATGAAATGGCACTTAGTGCTATCGAATACATGGCTTTTGTGTTCACAGCACGACGCTCTAACGTACTGAGCCGAGGAGCGATGCAATTCAGCCACGTCACCAGTCCAATACCCGGTCCACCGGCTCATCCACCTTCATTACTGCCCTGCCAGACATTTAACCACGTATCTGTTTTCGTTGACTTTTGCTTTCTTGATGCTTGGACCCAAAAAGCACAACACAAAGAAAACGTAAGCGCCGTGAGACTAGCCAAGACTCAGCAAACAAAAGTATGTTCGGCTACCAGGAATCGAATCCGGGCTGCTTGGCTGAAAGCCATGCCTCCTAACAGCTTTCCGTTCCTTCTGACGGCCAGACAATCAGACGTGCAGGGCAAGCGCCATAATCACTGCCGTCACTGATAATATCTCTTCAACCTGTTTGCGCGAAATTTACTTCCTTTCCCGCACGAAGGAAACGGGTAGGTTTGGAATATTTAAAATTCATTGTCAGATGTGGGGTTCGTACCCACGCTCCCTTTCGGGAACCAGAGCTTAAATCTGGCGCCTTAGACCGTTCGGCCAATCTGACGTGCGAGCGGAAACACACTGCTGCCATCGTTTCTATAAACATCTCCAGGGCCTGACTGCGAAATTTGCTTGTTTTTTTTGTGTGAAGGAAATACGTTTTTTTAGAGTATTTAAAACGAGTTGTGAGATGTGAGGTAACACCCCACCCTCACTGTCGGCACCCGGAACTTAAATATGGTGCCTGGCACCGTTGTTTTCCGACGCCTTCCGCCTTAAGTGGAACGAGCAGAACTCTAACTATCAATTTTCACATTGGCGTGGAGAAAACAACGAACGACAATAAAAGTCCGTTCCCTAGCAACGGCTACGCTGTGTATTTCGCCCTCAGGGGAAGCTAATGATATGCTCCAGGCGAGGATCAAACTAACCAACTTAACATTGTGATACTTAGGCGATTTCTACTTCTGGACTGGCACAATTACGCTCAATCGTCTCTGGATCGTCTGTACGTACGTCACATTAGATATTTCTTATATCATGCTGCTGTAAATTAAAGGGCAGTTTTCCAACGGCTGTCAGTTGTGCTTCTATTTACGCTAGCAGCACCTACACACTGCGTTCAGATGTGCCAACCTCTGCCCTGGCGTTGAACGCCTACAGCGCCTTCGCCTTCGGCCTCTGGTGGCAGGAGGGTAGCCGATACATCGCGGCGTGAATGACTCGGCACGCAAGGCGGTGGTGGTGTAACGGTCAGCATGGTTGCTTCCCAAGCAGTTGATCCGGGTTCGATTCCCGGCCACCGCACGAAACGTACATATTTCTTCTAGGGCTATTCCACGTAACGTAACGCGATCTTCGAAACAGAACCGTCGTGGTACGAATAGTTTTCCTTCGCCCCACGTCTCACTCCGTGTCGCCATTGCGGTAGTCGCCGGATTTCGATTCACAGCATCGTGTGTCTCCATGTGTCGACTTGTCTCGACTTTGCTCGGCTGACGCGAGAGCTGACACTTGGAAATGGGCATATATGTAGAGGGCAGGCGGGAGAAACGACTGCGAGAGACCAAAAACCGACAAACATACGACAGAACCTTTCTTTTTATTGTGGCCACAGATTCGCGCTTTAGTGCACCGACAGGCAGGAGTGGCGTCAGCGTGCTGGACCGCATCATTATCGCTAAGCAGCGACGACACCTAAGTAAATAGGCAAAATGAAAGAAGCCAAATGTAGGTAGAGCTCCAAGCTGGACGCCCATCCAAGTACTAAACACGGCCAACCGCTATTAACTCCAATCAACAGACGAGAACCGCTGCACTCAGCGTGGTATGGCCGTTATCGACAACGCCGCGAAACGTGCAGACGTCTTGCTTCTTGTGCACATCACTTGGTATTTACCTGGCAGTGTCTCGCTGGAGGAAGCACTGTCTTTTATGAGAGAAAAATGAAATGGCACTTAGTGCTATCGAATACATGGCTTTTGTGTTCACAGCACGACGCTCTAACGTACTGAGCCGAGGAGCGATGCAATTCAGCCACGTCACCAGTCCAATACCCGGTCCACCGGCTCATCCACCTTCATTACTGCCCTGCCAGACATTTAACCACGTATCTGTTTTCGTTGACTTTTGCTTTCTTGATGCTTGGACCCAAAAAGCACAACACAAAGAAAACGTAAGCGCCGTGAGACTAGCCAAGACTCAGCAAACAAAAGTATGTTCGGCTACCAGGAATCGAATCCGGGCTGCTTGGCTGAAAGCCATGCCTCCTAACAGCTTTCCGTTCCTTCTGACGGCCAGACAATCAGACGTGCAGGGCAAGCGCCATAATCACTGCCGTCACTGATAATATCTCTTCAACCTGTTTGCGCGAAATTTACTTCCTTTCCCGCACGAAGGAAACGGGTAGGTTTGGAATATTTAAAATTCATTGTCAGATGTGGGGTTCGTACCCACGCTCCCTTTCGGGAACCAGAGCTTAAATCTGGCGCCTTAGACCGTTCGGCCAATCTGACGTGCGAGCGGAAACACACTGCTGCCATCGTTTCTATAAACATCTCCAGGGCCTGACTGCGAAATTTGCTTGTTTTTTTTGTGTGAAGGAAATACGTTTTTTTAGAGTATTTAAAACAAGTTGTGAGATGTGAGGTAACACCCCACCCTCACTGTCGGCACCCGCAACTTAAATATGGTGCCTGGCACCGTTGTTTTCCGACGCCTTCGGCCTTAAGTGGAACGAGCAGAACTCTAACTATCAATTTTCACATTGGCGTGGAGAAAACAACGAACGACAATAAAAGTCCGTTCCCTAGCAACGGCTACGCTGTGTATTTCGCCCTCAGGGGAAGCTAATGATATGCTCCAGGCGAGGATCAAACTAACCAACTTAACATTGTGATACTTAGGCGCTTTCTACTTCTGGACTGGCACAATTATGCTCAATCGTCTCTGGATCGTCTGTACGTACGTCACATTAGATATTTCTTATATCATGCGGCTGTAAATTAAAGGGCAGTTTTCCAACGGCTGTCAGTTGTGCTTCTATTTACGCTAGCAGCACCTACACACTGCGTTCAGATGTGCCAACCTCTGCCCTGGCGTTGAACGCCTACAGCGCCTTCGCCTTCGGCCTCTGGTGGCAGGAGGGTAGCCGATACATCGCGGCGTGAATGACTCGGCCGCAAGGCGGTGGTGGTGTAACGGTCAGCATGGTTGCTTCCCAAGCAGTTGATCCGGGTTCGATTCCCGGCCACCGCACGAAACGTACATTTTTCTTCTAGGGCTATTCCACGTAACGTAACGCGATCTTCGAAACAGAACCGTCGTGGTACGAATAGTTTTCCTTCGCCCCACGTCTCACTCCGTGTCGCCATTGCGGTAGTCGCCGGATTTCGATTCACAGCATCGTGTGTCTCCATGTGTCGACTTGTCTCGACTTTGCTCGGCTGACGCGAGAGCTGACGCTTGGAAATGGGCATATATGTAGAGGGCAGGCGGGAGAAACGACTGCGAGAGACCAAAAACCGACAAACATACGACAGAACCTTTCATTTTATTGTGGCCACAGATTCGCGCTTTAGTGCACCGACAGGCAGGAGTGGCGTCAGCGTGCTGGACCGCATCATTATCGCTAAGCAGCGACGACACCTAAGTAAATAGGCAAAATGAAAGAAGCCAAATGTAGGTAGAGCTCCAAGCTGGTCGCCCATCCAAGTACTAAACACGGCCAACCGCTATTAACTCCAATCAACAGACGAGAACCGCTGCACTCAGCGTGGTATGGCCGTTATCGACAACGCCGCGAAACGTGCAGACGTCTTGCTTCTTGTGCACATCACTTGGTATTTACCTGGCAGTGTCTCGCTGGAGGAAGCACTGTCTTTTATGAGAGAAAAATGAAATGGCACTTAGTGCTATCGAATACATGGCCTTTGTGTTCACAGCACGACGCTCTAACGTACTGAGCTGAGGAGCGATGCAATTCGGCCACGTCACCAGTCCAATACCCGGTCCACCGGCTCATCCACCTTCATTACTGCCCTGCCAGACATTTAACCACGTATCTGTTTTCGTTGACTTTTGCTTTCTTGATGCTTGGACCCAAAAAGCACAACACAAAGAAAACGTAAGCGCCGTGAGACTAGCCAAGACTCAGCAAACAAAAGTATGTTCGGCTACCAGGAATCGAATCCGGGCTGCTTGGCTGAAAGCCATGCCTCCTAACAGCTTTCCGTTCCTTCTGACGGCCAGACAATCAGACGTGCAGGGCAAGCGCCATAATCACTGCCGTCACTGATAATATCTCTTCAACCTGTTTGCGCGAAATTTACTTCCTTTCCCGCACGAAGGAAACGGGTAGGTTTGGAATATTTAAAATTCATTGTCAGATGTGGGGTTCGAACCCACGCTCCCTTTCGGGAACCAGAGCTTAAATCTGGCGCCTTAGACCGTTCGGCCAATCTGACGTGCGAGCGGAAACACACTCCTGCCATCGTTTCTATAAACATCTCCAGGGCCTGACTGCGAAATTTGCTTGTTTTTTTTGTGTGAAGGAAATACGTTTTTTTAGAGTATTTAAAACGAGTTGTGAGATGTGAGGTAACACCCCACCCTCACTGTCGGCACCCGCAACTTAAATATGGTGCCTGGCACCGTTGTTTTCCGACGCCTTCCGCCTTAAGTGGAACGAGCAGAACTCTAACTATCAATTTTCACATTGGCGTGGAGAAAACAACGAACGACAATAAAAGTCCGTTCCCTAGCAACGGCTATGCTGTGTATTTCGCCCTCAGGGGAAGCTAATGATATGCTCCAGGCGAGGATCAAACTAACCAACTTAACATTGTGATACTTAGGCGCTTTCTACTTCTGGACTGGCACGATTATGCTCAATCGTCTCTGGATCGTCTGTACGTACGTCACATTAGATATTTCTTATATCATGCTGCTGTAAATTAAAGGGCAGTTTTCCAACGGCTGTCAGTTGTGCTTCTATTTACGCTAGCAGCACCTACACACTGCGTTCAGATGTGCCAACCTCTGCCCTGGCGTTGAACGCCTACAGCGCCTTCGCCTTCGGCCTCTGGTGGCAGGAGGGTAGCCGATACATCGCGGCGTGAATGACTCGGCACGCAAGGCGGTGGTGGTGTAACGGTCAGCATGGTTGCTTCCCAAGCAGTTAATCCGGGTTCGATTCCCGGCCACCGCACGAAACGTACATTTTTCTTCTAGGGCTATTCCACGTAACGTAACGCGATCTTCGAAACAGTACCGTCGTGGTACGAATAGTTTTCCTTCGCCCCACGTCTCACTCCGTGTCGCCATTGCGGTAGTCGCCGGATTTCGATTCACAGCATCGTGTGTCTCCATGTGTCGACTTGTCTCGACTTTGCTCGGCTGACGCGAGAGCTGACGCTTGGAAATGGGCATATATGTAGAGGGCAGGCGGGAGAAACGACTGCGAGAGACCAAAAACCGACAAACATACGACAGAACCTTTCTTTTTATTGTGGCCACAGATTCGCGCTTTAGTGCACCGACAGGCAGGAGTGGCGTCAGCGTGCTGGACCGCATCATTATCGCTAAGCAGCGACGACACCTAAGTAAATAGGCAAAATGAAAGAAGCCAAATGTAGGTAGAGCTCCAAGCTGGTCGCCCATCCAAGTACTAAACACGGCCAACCGCTATTAACTCCAATCAACAGACGAGAACCGCTGCACTCAGCGTGGTATGGCCGTTATCGACAACGCCGCGAAACGTGCAGACGTCTTGCTTCTTGTGCACATCACTTGGTATTTACCTGGCAGTGTCTCGCTGGAGGAAGCACTGTCTTTTATGAGAGAAAAATGAAATGGCACTTAGTGCTATCGAATACATGGCCTTTGTGTTCACAGCACGACGCTCTAACGTACTGAGCTGAGGAGCGATGCAATTCGGCCACGTCACCAGTCCAATACCCGGTCCACCGGCTCATCCACCTTCATTACTGCCCTGCCAGACATTTAACCACGTATCTGTTTTCGTTGACTTTTGCTTTCTTGATGCTTGGACCCAAAAAGCACAACACAAAGAAAACGTAAGCGCCGTGAGACTAGCCAAGACTCAGCAAACAAAAGTATGTTCGGCTACCAGGAATCGAATCCGGGCTGCTTGGCTGAAAGCCATGCCTCCTAACAGCTTTCCGTTCCTTCTGACGGCCAGACAATCAGACGTGCAGGGCAAGCGCCATAATCACTGCCGTCACTGATAATATCTCTTCAACCTGTTTGCGCGAAATTTACTTCCTTTCCCGCACGAAGGAAACGGGTAGGTTTGGAATATTTAAAATTCATTGTCAGATGTGGGGTTCGAACCCACGCTCCCTTTCGGGAACCAGAGCTTAAATCTGGCGCCTTAGACCGTTCGGCCAATCTGACGTGCGAGCGGAAACACACTCCTGCCATCGTTTCTATAAACATCTCCAGGGCCTGACTGCGAAATTTGCTTGTTTTTTTGTGTGAAGGAAATACGTTTTTTTAGAGTATTTAAAACGAGTTGTGAGATGTGAGGTAACACCCCACCCTCACTGTCGGCACCCGCAACTTAAATATGGTGCCTGGCACCGTTGTTTTCCGACGCCTTCGGCCTTAAGTGGAACGAGCAGAACTCTAACTATCAATTTTCACATTGGCGTGGAGAAAACAACGAACGACAATAAAAGTCCGTTCCCTAGCAACGGCTATGCTGTGTATTTCGCCCTCAGGGGAAGCTAATGATATGCTCCAGGCGAGGATCAAACTAACCAACTTAACATTGTGATACTTAGGCGCTTTCTACTTCTGGACTGGCACGATTATGCTCAATCGTCTCTGGATCGTCTGTACGTACGTCACATTAGATATTTCTTATATCATGCTGCTGTAAATTAAAGGACAGTTTTCCAACGGCTGTCAGTTGTGCTTCTATTTACGCTAGCAGCACCTACACACTGCGTTCAGATGTGCCAACCTCTGCCCTGGCGTTGAACGCCTACAGCGCCTTCGCCTTCGGCCTCTGGTGGCAGGAGGGTAGCCGATACATCGCGGCGTGAATGACTCGGCACGCAAGGCGGTGGTGGTGTAACGGTCAGCATGGTTGCTTCCCAAGCAGTTGATCCGGGTTCGATTCCCGGCCACCGCACGAAACGTACATTTTTCTTCTAGGGCTATTCCACGTAACGTAACGCGATCTTCGAAACAGAACCGTCGTGGTACGAATAGTTTTCCTTCGCCCCACGTCTCACTCCGTGTCGCCATTGCGGTAGTCGCCGGATTTCGATTCACAGCATCGTGTGTCTCCATGTGTCGACTTGTCTCGACTTTGCTCGGCTGACGCGAGAGCTGACGCTTGGAAATGGGCATATATGTAGAGGGCAGGCGGGAGAAACGACTGCGAGAGACCAAAAACCGACAAACATACGACAGAACCTTTCTTTTTATTGTGGCCACAGATTCGCGCTTTAGTGCACCGACAGGCAGGAGTGGCGTCAGCGTGCTGGACCGCATCATTATCGCTAAGCAGCGACGACACCTAAGTAAATAGGCAAAATGAAAGAAGCCAAATGTAGGTAGAGCTCCAAGCTGGTCGCCCATCCAAGTACTAAACACGGCCAACCGCTATTAACTCCAATCAACAGACGAGAACCGCTGCACTCAGCGTGGTATGGCCGTTATCGACAACGCCGCGAAACGTGCAGACGTCTTGCTTCTTGTGCACATCACTTGGTATTTACCTGGCAGTGTCTCGCTGGAGGAAGCACTGTCTTTTATGAGAGAAAAATGAAATGGCACTTAGTGCTATCGAATACATGGCCTTTGTGTTCACAGCACGACGCTCTAACGTACTGAGCTGAGGAGCGATGCAATTCGGCCACGTCACCAGTCCAATACCCGGTCCACCGGCTCATCCACCTTCATTACTGCCCTGCCAGACATTTAACCACGTATCTGTTTTCGTTGACTTTTGCTTTCTTGATGCTTGGACCCAAAAAGCACAACACAAAGAAAACGTAAGCGCCGTGAGACTAGCCAAGACTCAGCAAACAAAAGTATGTTCGGCTACCAGGAATCGAATCCGGGCTGCTTGGCTGAAAGCCATGCCTCCTAACAGCTTTCCGTTCCTTCTGACGGCCAGACAATCAGACGTGCAGGGCAAGCGCCATAATCACTGCCGTCACTGATAATATCTCTTCAACCTGTTTGCGCGAAATTTACTTCCTTTCCCGCACGAAGGAAACGGGTAGGTTTGGAATATTTAAAATTCATTGTCAGATGTGGGGTTCGAACCCACGCTCCCTTTCGGGAACCAGAGCTTAAATCTGGCGCCTTAGACCGTTCGGCCAATCTGACGTGCGAGCGGAAACACACTGCTGCCATCGTTTCTATAAACATCTCCAGGGCCTGACTGCGAAATTTGCTTGTTTTTTTTGTGTGAAGGAAATACGTTTTTTTAGAGTATTTAAAACGAGTTGTGAGATGTGAGGTAACACCCCACCCTCACTGTCGGCACCCGCAACTTAAATATGGTGCCTGGCACCGTTGTTTTCCGACGCCTTCGGCCTTAAGTGGAACGAGCAGAACTCTAACTATCAATTTTCACATTGGCGTGGAGAAAACAACGAACGACAATAAAAGTCCGTTCCCTAGCAACGGCTACGCTGTGTATTTCGCCCTCAGGGGAAGCTAATGATATGCTCCAGGCGAGGATCAAACTAACCAACTTAACATTGTGATACTTAGGCGCTTTCTACTTCTGGACTGGCACAATTATGCTCAATCGCCTCTGGATCGTCTGTACGTACGTCACATTAGATATTTCTTATATCATGCTGCTGTAAATTAAAGGGCAGTTTTCCAACGGCTGTCAGTTGTGCTTCTATTTACGCTAGCAGCACCTACACACTGCGTTCAGATGTGCCAACCTCTGCCCTGGCGTTGAACGCCTACAGCGCCTTCGCCTTCGGCCTCTGGTGGCAGGAGCGTAGCCGATACATCGCGGCGTGAATGACTCGGCACGCAAGGCGGTGGTGGTGTAACGGTCAGCATGGTTGCTTCCCAAGCAGTTGATCCGGGTTCGATTCCCGGCCACCGCACGAAACGTACATTTTTCTTCTAGGGCTATTCCACGTAACGTAACGCGATCTTCGAAACAGAACCGTCGTGGTACGAATAGTTTTCCTTCGCCCCACGTCTCACTCCGTGTCGCCATTGCGGTAGTCGCCGGATTTCGATTCACAGCATCGTGTGTCTCCATGTGTCGACTTGTCTCGACTTTGCTCGGCTGACGCGAGAGCTGACGCTTGGAAATGGGCATATATGTAGAGGGCAGGCGGGAGAAACGACTGCGAGAGACCAAAAACCGACAAACATACGACAGAACCTTTCATTTTATTGTGGCCACAGATTCGCGCTTTAGTGCACCGACAGGCAGGAGTGGCGTCAGCGTGCTGGACCGCATCATTATCGCTAAGCAGCGACGACACCTAAGTAAATAGGCAAAATGAAAGAAGCCAAATGTAGGTAGAGCTCCAAGCTGGTCGCCCATCCAAGTACTAAACACGGCCAACCGCTATTAACTCCAATCAACAGACGAGAACCGCTGCACTCAGCGTGGTATGGCCGTTATCGACAACGCCGCGAAACGTGCAGACGTCTTGCTTCTTGTGCACATCACTTGGTATTTACCTGGCAGTGTCTCGCTGGAGGAAGCACTGTCTTTTATGAGAGAAAAATGAAATGGCACTTAGTGCTATCGAATACATGGCCTTTGTGTTCACAGCACGACGCTCTAACGTACTGAGCTGAGGAGCGATGCAATTCGGCCACGTCACCAGTCCAATACCCGGTCCACCGGCTCATCCACCTTCATTACTGCCCTGCCAGACATTTAACCACGTATCTGTTTTCGTTGACTTTTGCTTTCTTGATGCTTGGACCCAAAAAGCACAACACAAAGAAAACGTAAGCGCCGTGAGACTAGCCAAGACTCAGCAAACAAAAGTATGTTCGGCTACCAGGAATCGAATCCGGGCTGCTTGGCTGAAAGCCATGCCTCCTAACAGCTTTCCGTTCCTTCTGACGGCCAGACAATCAGACGTGCAGGGCAAGCGCCATAATCACTGCCGTCACTGATAATATCTCTTCAACCTGTTTGCGCGAAATTTACTTCCTTTCCCGCACGAAGGAAACGGGTAGGTTTGGAATATTTAAAATTCAATGTCAGATGTGGGGTTCGAACCCACGCTCCCTTTCGGGAACCAGAGCTTAAATCTGGCGCCTTAGACCGTTCGGCCAATCTGACGTGCGAGCGGAAACACACTCCTGCCATCGTTTCTATAAACATCTCCAGGGCCTGACTGCGAAATTTGCTTGTTTTTTTTGTGTGAAGGAAATACGTTTTTTTAGAGTATTTAAAACGAGTTGTGAGATGTGAGGTAACACCCCACCCTCACTGTCGGCACCCGCAACTTAAATATGGTGCCTGGCACCGTTGTTTTCCGACGCCTTCGGCCTTAAGTGGAACGAGCAGAACTCTAACTATCAATTTTCACATTGGCGTGGAGAAAACAACGAACGACAATAAAAGTCCGTTCCCTAGCAACGGCTATGCTGTGTATTTCGCCCTCAGGGGAAGCTAATGATATGCTCCAGGCGAGGATCAAACTAACCAACTTAACATTGTGATACTTAGGCGCTTTCTACTTCTGGACTGGCACGATTATGCTCAATCGTCTCTGGATCGTCTGTACGTACGTCACATTAGATATTTCTTATATCATGCTGCTGTAAATTAAAGGGCAGTTTTCCAACGGCTGTCAGTTGTGCTTCTATTTACGCTAGCAGCACCTACACACTGCGTTCAGATGTGCCAACCTCTGCCCTGGCGTTGAACGCCTACAGCGCCTTCGCCTTCGGCCTCTGGTGGCAGGAGGGTAGCCGATACATCGCGGCGTGAATGACTCGGCACGCAAGGCGGTGGTGGTGTAACGGTCAGCATGGTTGCTTCCCAAGCAGTTGATCCGGGTTCGATTCCCGGCCACCGCACGAAACGTACATTTTTCTTCTAGGGCTATTCCACGTAACGTAACGCGATCTTCGAAACAGAACCGTCGTGGTACGAATAGTTTTCCTTCGCCCCACGTCTCACTCCGTGTCGCCATTGCGGTAGTCGCCGGATTTCGATTCACAGCATCGTGTGTCTCCATGTGTCGACTTGTCTCGACTTTGCTCGGCTGACGCGAGAGCTGACGCTTGGAAATGGGCATATATGTAGAGGGCAGGCGGGAGAAACGACTGCGAGAGACCAAAAACCGACAAACATACGACAGAACCTTTCTTTTTATTGTGGCCACAGATTCGCGCTTTAGTGCACCGACAGGCAGGAGTGGCGTCAGCGTGCTGGACCGCATCATTATCGCTAAGCAGCGACGACACCTAAGTAAATAGGCAAAATGAAAGAAGCCAAATGTAGGTAGAGCTCCAAGCTGGTCGCCCATCCAAGTACTAAACACGGCCAACCGCTATTAACTCCAATCAACAGACGAGAACCGCTGCACTCAGCGTGGTATGGCCGTTATCGACAACGCCGCGAAACGTGCAGACGTCTTGCTTCTTGTGCACATCACTTGGTATTTACCTGGCAGTGTCTCGCTGGAGGAAGCACTGTTTTTTATGAGAGAAAAATGAAATGGCACTTAGTGCTATCGAATACATGGCCTTTGTGTTCACAGCACGACGCTCTAACGTACTGAGCTGAGGAGCGATGCAATTCGGCCACGTCACCAGTCCAATACCCGGTCCACCGGCTCATCCACCTTCATTACTGCCCTGCCAGACATTTAACCACGTATCTGTTTTCGTTGACTTTTGCTTTCTTGATGCTTGGACCCAAAAAGCACAACACAAAGAAAACGTAAGCGCCGTGAGACTAGCCAAGACTCAGCAAACAAAAGTATGTTCGGCTACCAGGAATCGAATCCGGGCTGCTTGGCTGAAAGCCATGCCTCCTAACAGCTTTCCGTTCCTTCTGACGGCCAGACAATCAGACGTGCAGGGCAAGCGCCATAATCACTGCCGTCACTGATAATATCTCTTCAACCTGTTTGCGCGAAATTTACTTCCTTTCCCGCACGAAGGAAACGGGTAGGTTTGGAATATTTAAAATTCATTGTCAGATGTGGGGTTCGAACCCACGCTCCCTTTCGGGAACCAGAGCTTAAATCTGGCGCCTTAGACCGTTCGGCCAATCTGACGTGCGAGCGGAAACACACTGCTGCCATCGTTTCTATAAACATCTCCAGGGCCTGACTGCGAAATTTGCTTGTTTTTTTTGTGTGAAGGAAATACGTTTTTTTAGAGTATTTAAAACGAGTTGTGAGATGTGAGGTAACACCCCACCCTCACTGTCGGCACCCGCAACTTAAATATGGTGCCTGGCACCGTTGTTTTCCGACGCCTTCGGCCTTAAGTGGAACGAGCAGAACTCTAACTATCAATTTTCACATTGGCGTGGAGAAAACAACGAACGACAATAAAAGTCCGTTCCCTAGCAACGGCTACGCTGTGTATTTCGCCCTCAGGGGAAGCTAATGATATGCTCCAGGCGAGGATCAAACTAACCAACTTAACATTGTGATACTTAGGCGCTTTCTACTTCTGGACTGGCACAATTATGCTCAATCGTCTCTGGATCGTCTGTACGTACGTCACATTAGATATTTCTTATATCATGCTGCTGTAAATTAAAGGGCAGTTTTCCAACGGCTGTCAGTTGTGCTTCTATTTACGCTAGCAGCACCTACACACTGCGTTCAGATGTGCCAACCTCTGCCCTGGCGTTGAACGCCTACAGCGCCTTCGCCTTCGGCCTCTGGTGGCAGGAGCGTAGCCGATACATCGCGGCGTGAATGACTCGGCACGCAAGGCGGTGGTGGTGTAACGGTCAGCATGGTTGCTTCCCAAGCAGTTGATCCGGGTTCGATTCCCGGCCACCGCACGAAACGTACATTTTTCTTCTAGGGCTATTCCACGTAACGTAACGCGATCTTCGAAACAGAACCGTCGTGGTACGAATAGTTTTCCTTCGCCCCACGTCTCACTCCGTGTCGCCATTGCGGTAGTCGCCGGATTTCGATTCACAGCATCGTGTGTCTCCATGTGTCGACTTGTCTCGACTTTGCTCGGCTGACGCGAGAGCTGACGCTTGGAAATGGGCATATATGTAGAGGGCAGGCGGGAGAAACGACTGCGAGAGACCAAAAACCGACAAACATACGACAGAACCTTTCATTTTATTGTGGCCACAGATTCGCGCTTTAGTGCACCGACAGGCAGGAGTGGCGTCAGCGTGCTGGACCGCATCATTATCGCTAAGCAGCGACGACACCTAAGTAAATAGGCAAAATGAAAGAAGCCAAATGTAGGTAGAGCTCCAAGCTGGTCGCCCATCCAAGTACTAAACACGGCCAACCGCTATTAACTCCAATCAACAGACGAGAACCGCTGCACTCAGCGTGGTATGGCCGTTATCGACAACGCCGCGAAACGTGCAGACGTCTTGCTTCTTGTGCACATCACTTGGTATTTACCTGGCAGTGTCTCGCTGGAGGAAGCACTGTCTTTTATGAGAGAAAAATGAAATGGCACTTAGTGCTATCGAATACATGGCCTTTGTGTTCACAGCACGACGCTCTAACGTACTGAGCTGAGGAGCGATGCAATTCGGCCACGTCACCAGTCCAATACCCGGTCCACCGGCTCATCCACCTTCATTACTGCCCTGCCAGACATTTAACCACGTATCTGTTTTCGTTGACTTTTGCTTTCTTGATGCTTGGACCCAAAAAGCACAACACAAAGAAAACGTAAGCGCCGTGAGACTAGCCAAGACTCAGCAAACAAAAGTATGTTCGGCTACCAGGAATCGAATCCGGGCTGCTTGGCTGAAAGCCATGCCTCCTAACAGCTTTCCGTTCCTTCTGACGGCCAGACAATCAGACGTGCAGGGCAAGCGCCATAATCACTGCCGTCACTGATAATATCTCTTCAACCTGTTTGCGCGAAATTTACTTCCTTTCCCGCACGAAGGAAACGGGTAGGTTTGGAATATTTAAAATTCATTGTCAGATGTGGGGTTCGAACCCACGCTCCCTTTCGGGAACCAGAGCTTAAATCTGGCGCCTTAGACCGTTCGGCCAATCTGACGTGCGAGCGGAAACACATTCCTGCCATCGTTTCTATAAACATCTCCAGGGCCTGACTGCGAAATTTGCTTGTTTTTTTTGCTTGAAGGAAATACGTTTTTTTAGAGTATTTAAAACGAGTTGTGAGATGTGAGGTAACACCCCACCCTCACTGTCGGCACCCGCAACTTAAATATGGTGCCTGGCACCGTTGTTTTCCGACGCCTTCGGCCTTAAGTGGAACGAGCAGAACTCTAACTATCAATTTTCACATTGGCGTGGAGAAAACAACGAACGACAATAAAAGTCCGTTCCCTAGCAACGGCTACGCTGTGTATTTCGCCCTCAGGGGAAGCTAATGATATGCTCCAGGCGAGGATCAAACTAACCAACTTAACATTGTGATACTTAGGCGCTTTCTACTTCTGGACTGGCACGATTATGCTCAATCGTCTCTGGATCGTCTGTACGTACGTCACATTAGATATTTCTTATATCATGCTGCTGTAAATTAAAGGGCAGTTTTCCAACGGCTGTCAGTTGTGCTTCTATTTACGCTAGCAGCACCTACACACTGCGTTCAGATGTGCCAACCTCTGCCCTGGCGTTGAACGCCTACAGCGCCTTCGCCTTCGGCCTCTGGTGGCAGGAGGGTAGCCGATACATCGCGGCGTGAATGACTCGGCACGCAAGGCGGTGGTGGTGTAACGGTCAGCATGGTTGCTTCCCAAGCAGTTGATCCGGGTTCGATTCCCGGCCACCGCACGAAACGTACATTTTTCTTCTAGGGCTATTCCACGTAACGTAACGCGATCTTCGAAACAGAACCGTCGTGGTACCAATAGTTTTCCTTCGCCCCACGTCTCACTCCGTGTCGCCATTGCGGTAGTCGCCGGATTTCGATTCACAGCATCGTGTGTCTCCATGTGTCGACTTGTCTCGACTTTGCTCGGCTGACGCGAGAGCTGACGCTTGGAAATGGGCATATATGTAGAGGGCAGGCGGGAGAAACGACTGCGAGAGACCAAAAACCGACAAACATACGACAGAACCTTTCTTTTTATTGTGGCCACAGATTCGCGCTTTAGTGCACCGACAGGCAGGAGTGGCGTCAGCGTGCTGGACCGCATCATTATCGCTAAGCAGCGACGACACCTAAGTAAATAGGCAAAATGAAAGAAGCCAAATGTAGGTAGAGCTCCAAGCTGGTCGCCCATCCAAGTACTAAACACGGCCAACCGCTATTAACTCCAATCAACAGACGAGAACCGCTGCACTCAGCGTGGTATGGCCGTTATCGACAACGCCGCGAAACGTGCAGACGTCTTGCTTCTTGTGCACATCACTTGGTATTTACCTGGCAGTGTCTCGCTGGAGGAAGCACTGTCTTTTATGAGAGAAAAATGAAATGGCACTTAGTGCTATCGAATACATGGCTTTTGTGTTCACAGCACGACGCTCTAACGTACTGAGCTGAGGAGCGATGCAATTCGGCCACGTCACCAGTCCAATACCCGGTCCACCGGCTCATCCACCTTCATTACTGCCCTGCCAGACATTTAACCACGTATCTGTTTTCGTTGACTTTTGCTTTCTTGATGCTTGGACCCAAAAAGCACAACACAAAGAAAACGTAAGCGCCGTGAGACTAGCCAAGACTCAGCAAACAAAAGTATGTTCGGCTACCAGGAATCGAATCCGGGCTGCTTGGCTGAAAGCCATGCCTCCTAACAGCTTTCCGTTCCTTCTGACGGCCAGACAATCAGACGTGCAGGGCAAGCGCCATAATCACTGCCGTCACTGATAATATCTCTTCAACCTGTTTGCGCGAAATTTACTTCCTTTCCCGCACGAAGGAAACGGGTAGGTTTGGAATATTTAAAATTCATTGTCAGATGTGGGGTTCGAACCCACGCTCCCTTTCGGGAACCAGAGCTTAAATCTGGCGCCTTAGACCGTTCGGCCAATCTGACGTGCGAGCGGAAACACACTCCTGCCATCGTTTCTATAAACATCTCCAGGGCCTGACTGCGAAATTTGCTTGTTTTTTTTGTGTGAAGGAAATACGTTTTTTTAGAGTATTTAAAACGAGTTGTGAGATGTGAGGTAACACCCCACCCTCACTGTCGGCACCCGCAACTTAAATATGGTGCCTGGCACCGTTGTTTTCCGACGCCTTCGGCCTTAAGTGGAACGAGCAGAACTCTAACTATCAATTTTCACATTGGCGTGGAGAAAACAACGAACGACAATAAAAGTCCGTTCCCTAGCAACGGCTACGCTGTGTATTTCGCCCTCAGGGGAAGCTAATGATATGCTCCAGGCGAGGATCAAACTAACCAACTTAACATTGTGATACTTAGGCGCTTTCTACTTCTGGACTGGCACAATTATGCTCAATCGTCTCTGGATCGTCTGTACGTACGTCACATTAGATATTTCTTATATCATGCTGCTGTAAATTAAAGGGCAGTTTTCCAACGGCTGTCAGTTGTGCTTCTATTTACGCTAGCAGCACCTACGCACTGCGTTCAGATGTGCCAACCTCTGCCCTGGCGTTGAACGCCTACAGCGCCTTCGCCTTCGGCCTCTGGTGGCAGGAGCGTAGCCGATACATCGCGGCGTGAATGACTCGGCACGCAAGGCGGTGGTGGTGTAACGGTCAGCATGGTTGCTTCCCAAGCAGTTGATCCGGGTTCGATTCCCGGCCACCGCACGAAACGTACATTTTTCTTCTAGGGCTATTCCACGTAACGTAACGCGATCTTCGAAACAGAACCGTCGTGGTACGAATAGTTTTCCTTCGCCCCACGTCTCACTCCGTGTCGCCATTGCGGTAGTCGCCGGATTTCGATTCACAGCATCGTGTGTCTCCATGTGTCGACTTGTCTCGACTTTGCTCGGCTGACGCGAGAGCTGACGCTTGGAAATGGGCATATATGTAGAGGGCAGGCGGGAGAAACGACTGCGAGAGACCAAAAACCGACAAACATACGACAGAACCTTTCATTTTATTGTGGCCACAGATTCGCGCTTTAGTGCACCGACAGGCAGGAGTGGCGTCAGCGTGCTGGACCGCATCATTATCGCTAAGCAGCGACGACACCTAAGTAAATAGGCAAAATGAAAGAAGCCAAATGTAGGTAGAGCTCCAAGCTGGTCGCCCATCCAAGTACTAAACACGGCCAACCGCTATTAACTCCAATCAACAGACGAGAACCGCTGCACTCAGCGTGGTATGGCCGTTATCGACAACGCCGCGAAACGTGCAGACGTCTTGCTTCTTGTGCACATCACTTGGTATTTACCTGGCAGTGTCTCGCTGGAGGAAGCACTGTCTTTTATGAGAGAAAAATGAAATGGCACTTAGTGCTATCGAATACATGGCCTTTGTGTTCACAGCACGACGCTCTAACGTACTGAGCTGAGGAGCGATGCAATTCGGCCACGTCACCAGTCCAATACCCGGTCCACCGGCTCATCCACCTTCATTACTGCCCTGCCAGACATTTAACCACGTATCTGTTTTCGTTGACTTTTGCTTTCTTGATGCTTGGACCCAAAAAGCACAACACAAAGAAAACGTAAGCGCCGTGAGACTAGCCAAGACTCAGCAAACAAAAGTATGTTCGGCTACCAGGAATCGAATCCGGGCTGCTTGGCTGAAAGCCATGCCTCCTAACAGCTTTCCGTTCCTTCTGACGGCCAGACAATCAGACGTGCAGGGCAAGCGCCATAATCACTGCCGTCACTGATAATATCTCTTCAACCTGTTTGCGCGAAATTTACTTCCTTTCCCGCACGAAGGAAACGGGTAGGTTTGGAATATTTAAAATTCATTGTCAGATGTGGGGTTCGAACCCACGCTCCCTTTCGGGAACCAGAGCTTAAATCTGGCGCCTTAGACCGTTCGGCCAATCTGACGTGCGAGCGGAAACACACTGCTGCCATCGTTTCTATAAACATCTCCAGGGCCTGACTGCGAAATTTGCTTGTTTTTTTTGTGTGAAGGAAATACGTTTTTTTAGAGTATTTAAAACGAGTTGTGAGATGTGAGGTAACACCCCACCCTCACTGTCGGCACCCGCAACTTAAATATGGTGCCTGGCACCGTTGTTTTCCGACGCCTTCGGCCTTAAGTGGAACGAGCAGAACTCTAACTATCAATTTTCACATTGGCGTGGAGAAAACAACGAACGACAATAAAAGTCCGTTCCCTAGCAACGGCTACGCTGTGTATTTCGCCCTCAGGGGAAGCTAATGATATGCTCCAGGCGAGGATCAAACTAACCAACTTAACATTGTGATACTTAGGCGCTTTCTACTTCTGGACTGGCACGATTATGCTCAATCGTCTCTGGATCGTCTGTACGTACGTCACATTAGATATTTCTTATATCATGCTGCTGTAAATTAAAGGGCAGTTTTCCAACGGCTGTCAGTTGTGCTTCTATTTACGCTAGCAGCACCTACACACTGCGTTCAGATGTGCCAACCTCTGCCCTGGCGTTGAACGCCTACAGCGCCTTCGCCTTCGGCCTCTGGTGGCAGGAGGGTAGCCGATACATCGCGGCGTGAATGACTCGGCACGCAAGGCGGTGGTGGTGTAACGGTCAGCATGGTTGCTTCCCAAGCAGTTGATCCGGGTTCGATTCCCGGCCACCGCACGAAACGTACATTTTTCTTCTAGGGCTATTCCACGTAACGTAACGCGATCTTCGAAACAGAACCGTCGTGGTACGAATAGTTTTCCTTCGCCCCACGTCTCACTCCGTGTCGCCATTGCGGTAGTCGCCGGATTTCGATTCACAGCATCGTGTGTCTCCATGTGTCGACTTGTCTCGACTTTGCTCGGCTGACGCGAGAGCTGACGCTTGGAAATGGGCATATATGTAGAGGGCAGGCGGGAGAAACGACTGCGAGAGACCAAAAACCGACAAACATACGACAGAACCTTTCTTTTTATTGTGGCCACAGATTCGCGCTTTAGTGCACCGACAGGCAGGAGTGGCGTCAGCGTGCTGGACCGCATCATTATCGCTAAGCAGCGACGACACCTAAGTAAATAGGCAAAATGAAAGAAGCCAAATGTAGGTAGAGCTCCAAGCTGGTCGCCCATCCAAGTACTAAACACGGCCAACCGCTATTAACTCCAATCAACAGACGAGAACCGCTGCACTCAGCGTGGTATGGCCGTTATCGACAACGCCGCGAAACGTGCAGACGTCTTGCTTCTTGTGCACATCACTTGGTATTTACCTGGCAGTGTCTCGCTGGAGGAAGCACTGTCTTTTATGAGAGAAAAATGAAATGGCACTTAGTGCTATCGAATACATGGCTTTTGTGTTCACAGCACGACGCTCTAACGTACTGAGCTGAGGAGCGATGCAATTCGGCCACGTCACCAGTCCAATACCCGGTCCACCGGCTCATCCACCTTCATTACTGCCCTGCCAGACATTTAACCACGTATCTGTTTTCGTTGACTTTTGCTTTCTTGATGCTTGGACCCAAAAAGCACAACACAAAGAAAACGTAAGCGCCGTGAGACTAGCCAAGACTCAGCAAACAAAAGTATGTTCGGCTACCAGGAATCGAATCCGGGCTGCTTGGCTGAAAGCCATGCCTCCTAACAGCTTTCCGTTCCTTCTGACGGCCAGACAATCAGACGTGCAGGGCAAGCGCCATAATCACTGCCGTCACTGATAATATCTCTTCAACCTGTTTGCGCGAAATTTACTTCCTTTCCCGCACGAAGGAAACGGGTAGGTTTGGAATATTTAAAATTCATTGTCAGATGTGGGGTTCGAACCCACGCTCCCTTTCGGGAACCAGAGCTTAAATCTGGCGCCTTAGACCGTTCGGCCAATCTGACGTGCGAGCGGAAACACACTCCTGCCATCGTTTCTATAAACATCTCCAGGGCCTGACTGCGAAATTTGCTTGTTTTTTTTGTGTGAAGGAAATACGTTTTTTTAGAGTATTTAAAACGAGTTGTGAGATGTGAGGTAACACCCCACCCTCACTGTCGGCACCCGCAACTTAAATATGGTGCCTGGCACCGTTGTTTTCCGACGCCTTCGGCCTTAAGTGGAACGAGCAGAACTCTAACTATCAATTTTCACATTGGCGTGGAGAAAACAACGAACGACAATAAAAGTCCGTTCCCTAGCAACGGCTACGCTGTGTATTTCGCCCTCAGGGGAAGCTAATGATATGCTCCAGGCGAGGATCAAACTAACCAACTTAACATTGTGATACTTAGGCGCTTTCTACTTCTGGACTGGCACAATTATGCTCAATCGTCTCTGGATCGTCTGTACGTACGTCACATTAGATATTTCTTATATCATGCTGCTGTAAATTAAAGGGCAGTTTTCCAACGGCTGTCAGTTGTGCTTCTATTTACGCTAGCAGCACCTACACACTGCGTTCAGATGTGCCAACCTCTGCCCTGGCGTTGAACGCCTACAGCGCCTTCGCCTTCGGCCTCTGGTGGCAGGAGCGTAGCCGATACATCGCGGCGTGAATGACTCGGCACGCAAGGCGGTGGTGGTGTAACGGTCAGCATGGTTGCTTCCCAAGCAGTTGATCCCGGTTCGATTCCCGGCCACCGCACGAAACGTACATTTTTCTTCTAGGGCTATTCCACGTAACGTAACGCGATCTTCGAAACAGAACCGTCGTGGTACGAATAGTTTTCCTTCGCCCCACGTCTCACTCCGTGTCGCCATTGCGGTAGTCGCCGGATTTCGATTCACAGCATCGTGTGTCTCCATGTGTCGACTTGTCTCGACTTTGCTCGGCTGACGCGAGAGCTGACGCTTGGAAATGGGCATATATGTAGAGGGCAGGCGGGAGAAACGACTGCGAGAGACCAAAAACCGACAAACATACGACAGAACCTTTCTTTTTATTGTGGCCACAGATTCGCGCTTTAGTGCACCGACAGGCAGGAGTGGCGTCAGCGTGCTGGACCGCATCATTATCGCTAAGCAGCGACGACACCTAAGTAAATAGGCAAAATGAAAGAAGCCAAATGTAGGTAGAGCTCCAAGCTGGTCGCCCATCCAAGTACTAAACACGGCCAACCGCTATTAACTCCAATCAACAGACGAGAACCGCTGCACTCAGCGTGGTATGGCCGTTATCGACAACGCCGCGAAACGTGCAGACGTCTTGCTTCTTGTGCACATCACTTGGTATTTACCTGGCAGTGTCTCGCTGGAGGAAGCACTGTCTTTTATGAGAGAAAAATGAAATGGCACTTAGTGCTATCGAATACATGGCCTTTGTGTTCACAGCACGACGCTCTAACGTACTGAGCTGAGGAGCGATGCAATTCGGCCACGTCACCAGTCCAATACCCGGTCCACCGGCTCATCCACCTTCATTACTGCCCTGCCAGACATTTAACCACGTATCTGTTTTCGTTGACTTTTGCTTTCTTGATGCTTGGACCCAAAAAGCACAACACAAAGAAAACGTAAGCGCCGTGAGACTAGCCAAGACTCAGCAAACAAAAGTATGTTCGGCTACCAGGAATCGAATCCGGGCTGCTTGGCTGAAAGCCATGCCTCCTAACAGCTTTCCGTTCCTTCTGACGGCCAGACAATCAGACGTGCAGGGCAAGCGCCATAATCACTGCCGTCACTGATAATATCTCTTCAACCTGTTTGCGCGAAATTTACTTCCTTTCCCGCACGAAGGAAACGGGTAGGTTTGGAATATTTAAAATTCATTGTCAGATGTGGGGTTCGAACCCACGCTCCCTTTCGGGAACCAGAGCTTAAATCTGGCGCCTTAGACCGTTCGGCCAATCTGACGTGCGAGCGGAAACACACTCCTGCCATCGTTTCTATAAACATCTCCAGGGCCTGACTGCGAAATTTGCTTGTTTTTTTTTGTGTGAAGGAAATACGTTTTTTTAGAGTATTTAAAACGAGTTGTGAGATGTGAGGTAACACCCCACCCTCACTGTCGGCACCCGCAACTTAAATATGGTGCCTGGCACCGTTGTTTTCCGACGCCTTCGGCCTTAAGTGGAACGAGCAGAACTCTAACTATCAATTTTCACATTGGCGTGGAGAAAACAACGAACGACAATAAAAGTCCGTTCCCTAGCAACGGCTACGCTGTGTATTTCGCCCTCAGGGGAAGCTAATGATATGCTCCAGGCGAGGATCAAACTAACCAACTTAACATTGTGATACTTAGGCGCTTTCTACTTCTGGACTGGCACAATTATGCTCAATCGTCTCTGGATCGTCTGTACGTACGTCACATTAGATATTTCTTATATCATGCTGCTGTAAATTAAAGGGCAGTTTTCCAACGGCTGTCAGTTGTGCTTCTATTTACGCTAGCAGCACCTACACACTGCGTTCAGATGTGCCAACCTCTGCCCTGGCGTTGAACGCCTACAGCGCCTTCGCCTTCGGCCTCTGGTGGCAGGAGCGTAGCCGATACATCGCGGCGTGAATGACTCGGCACGCAAGGCGGTGGTGGTGTAACGGTCAGCATGGTTGCTTCCCAAGCAGTTGATCCCGGTTCGATTCCCGGCCACCGCACGAAACGTACATTTTTCTTCTAGGGCTATTCCACGTAACGTAACGCGATCTTCGAAACAGAACCGTCGTGGTACGAATAGTTTTCCTTCGCCCCACGTCTCACTCCGTGTCGCCATTGCGGTAGTCGCCGGATTTCGATTCACAGCATCGTGTGTCTCCATGTGTCGACTTGTCTCGACTTTGCTCGGCTGACGCGAGAGCTGACGCTTGGAAATGGGCATATATGTAGAGGGCAGGCGGGAGAAACGACTGCGAGAGACCAAAAACCGACAAACATACGACAGAACCTTTCATTTTATTGTGGCCACAGATTCGCGCTTTAGTGCACCGACAGGCAGGAGTGGCGTCAGCGTGCTGGACCGCATCATTATCGCTAAGCAGCGACGACACCTAAGTAAATAGGCAAAATGAAAGAAGCCAAATGTAGGTAGAGCTCCAAGCTGGTCGCCCATCCAAGTACTAAACACGGCCAACCGCTATTAACTCCAATCAACAGACGAGAACCGCTGCACTCAGCGTGGTATGGCCGTTATCGACAACGCCGCGAAACGTGCAGACGTCTTGCTTCTTGTGCACATCACTTGGTATTTACCTGGCAGTGTCTCGCTGGAGGAAGCACTGTCTTTTATGAGAGAAAAATGAAATGGCACTTAGTGCTATCGAATACATGGCCTTTGTGTTCACAGCACGACGCTCTAACGTACTGAGCTGAGGAGCGATGCAATTCGGCCACGTCACCAGTCCAATACCCGGTCCACCGGCTCATCCACCTTCATTACTGCCCTGCCAGACATTTAACCACGTATCTGTTTTCGTTGACTTTTGCTTTCTTGATGCTTGGACCCAAAAAGCACAACACAAAGAAAACGTAAGCGCCGTGAGACTAGCCAAGACTCAGCAAACAAAAGTATGTTCGGCTACCAGGAATCGAATCCGGGCTGCTTGGCTGAAAGCCATGCCTCCTAACAGCTTTCCGTTCCTTCTGACGGCCAGACAATCAGACGTGCAGGGCAAGCGCCATAATCACTGCCGTCACTGATAATATCTCTTCAACCTGTTTGCGCGAAATTTACTTCCTTTCCCGCACGAAGGAAACGGGTAGGTTTGGAATATTTAAAATTCATTGTCAGATGTGGGGTTCGAACCCACGCTCCCTCTCGGGAACCAGAGCTTAAATTTGGCGCCTTAGACCGTTCGGCCAATCTGACGTGCGAGCGGAAACACACTGCTGCCATCGTTTCTATAAACATCTCCAGGGCCTGACTGCGAAATTTGCTTGTTTTTTTTGTGTGAAGGAAATACGTTTTTTTAGAGTATTTAAAACGAGTTGTGAGATGTGAGGTAACACCCCACCCTCACTGTCGGCACCCGCAACTTAAATATGGTGCCTGGCACCGTTGTTTTCCGACGCCTTCGGCCTTAAGTGGAACGAGCAGAACTCTAACTATCAATTTTCACATTGGCGTGGAGAAAACAACGAACGACAATAAAAGTCCGTTCCCTAGCAACGGCTACGCTGTGTATTTCGCCCTCAGGGGAAGCTAATGATATGCTCCAGGCGAGGATCAAACTAACCAACTTAACATTGTGATACTTAGGCGCTTTCTACTTCTGGACTGGCACAATTATGCTCAATCGTCTCTGGATCGTCTGTACGTACGTCACATTAGATATTTCTTATATCATGCTGCTGTAAATTAAAGGGCAGTTTTCCAACGGCTGTCAGTTGTGCTTCTATTTACGCTAGCAGCACCTACACACTGCGTTCAGATGTGCCAACCTCTGCCCTGGCGTTGAACGCCTACAGCGCCTTCGCCTTCGGCCTCTGGTGGCAGGAGGGTAGCCGATACATCGCGGCGTGAATGACTCGGCACGCAAGGCGGTGGTGGTGTAACGGTCAGCATGGTTGCTTCCCAAGCAGTTGATCCGGGTTCGATTCCTCGCCACCGCACGAAACGTACATTTTTCTTCTAGGGCTATTCCAAGTAACGTAACGCGATCCTCGAAACAGAACCGTCGTGGTAAGAATAGTTTTCCTTCGCCCCACGTCTCACTCCGTGTCGCCATTGCGGTAGTCGCCGGATTTCGATTCACAGCATCGTGTGTCTCCATGTGTCGACTTGTCTCGACTTTGCTCGGCTGACGCGAGAGCTGACGCTTGGAAATGGGCATATATGTAGAGGGCAGGCGGGAGAAACGACTGCGAGAGACCAAAAACCGACAAACATACGACAGAACCTTTCATTTTATTGTGGCCACAGATTCGCGCTTTAGTGCACCGACAGGCAGGAGTGGCGTCAGCGTGCTGGACCGCATCATTATCGCTAAGCAGCGACGACACCTAAGTAAATAGGCAAAATGAAAGAAGCCAAATGTAGGTAGAGCTCCAAGCTGGTCGCCCATCCAAGTACTAAACACGGCCAACCGCTATTAACTCCAATCAACAGACGAGAACCGCTGCACTCAGCGTGGTATGGCCGTTATCGACAACGCCGCGAAACGTGCAGACGTCTTGCTTCTTGTGCACATCACTTGGTATTTACCTGGCAGTGTCTCGCTGGAGGAAGCACTGTCTTTTATGAGAGAAAAATGAAATGGCACTTAGTGCTATCGAATACATGGCCTTTGTGTTCACAGTACGACGCTCTAACGTACTGAGCTGAGGAGCGATGCAATTCGGCCACGTCACCAGTCCAATACCCGGTCCACCGGCTCATCCACCTTCATTACTGCCCTGCCAGACATTTAACCACGTATCTGTTTTCGTTGACTTTTGCTTTCTTGATGCTTGGACCCAAAAAGCACAACACAAAGAAAACGTAAGCGCCGTGAGACTAGCCAAGACTCAGCAAACAAAAGTATGTTCGGCTACCAGGAATCGAATCCGGGCTGCTTGGCTGAAAGCCATGCCTCCTAACAGCTTTCCGTTCCTTCTGACGGCCAGACAATCAGACGTGCAGGGCAAGCGCCATAATCACTGCCGTCACTGATAATATCTCTTCAACCTGTTTGCGCGAAATTTACTTCCTTTCCCGCACGAAGGAAACGGGTAGGTTTGGAATATTTAAAATTCATTGTCAGATGTGGGGTTCGAACGCACGCTCCCTTTTGGGAACCAGAGCTTAAATCTGTCGCCTTAGGCCGCTCGGACAATCTGACATGCGCGTGGAAACACACTGCTGCCATCGTTTCTATAAACATCTCCAGGGCCTGACTGCAAAATTTTCTTGTTTTTTTTTTTGTGTGAAGAAAATACGTTTTTTTAGAGTATTTAAAACGAGTTGTAAGATGTGATGTAACACCCCACCCTCACTGTCGGCACCCGGAACTTAAATATGGTGCCTGGCACCGTTGTTTTCCGACGCCTTCGGCCTTAAGTGGAACGAGCAGAACTCTAACTATCAATTTTCACATTGGCGCGGAGAAAACAACGAACGACAATAAATGTCCGTTCCCAAGCAACGGCTACGCTGTGTATTTCGCCCTCAGGGGAAGCTAATGATATGCTCCAGGCGAGGATCAAACTAACCAACTTAACATTGTGATACTTAGGCGCTTTCTACTTCTGGACTGGCACAATTATGCTCAATCGTCTCTGGATCGTCTGTACGTACGTGACATTAGATATTTCTTATATCATGCGGCTGTAAATTAAAGGGCAGTTTTCCAACGGCTGTCAGTTGTGCTTCTATTTACGCTAGCAGCACCTACACACTGCGTTCAGATGTGCCAACCTCTGCCCTGGCGTTGAACGCCTACAGCGCCTTCGCCTTCGGCCTCTGGTGGCAGGAGGGTAGCCGATACATCGCGGCGTGAATGACTCGGCACGCAAGGCGGTGGTGGTGTAACGGTCAGCATGGTTGCTTCCCAAGCAGTTGATCCGGGTTCGATTCCCGGCCACCGCACGAAACGTACATTTTTCTTCTAGGGCTATTCCACGTAACGTAACGCGATCCTCGAAACAGAACCGTCGTGGTACGAATAGTTTTCCTTCGCCCCACGTCTCACTCCGTGTCGCCAGTGCGGTAGTCGCCGGATTTCGATTCACAGCATCGTGTGTCTCCATGTGTCGACTTGTCTCGACTTTGCTCGGCTGACGCGAGAGCTGACGCTTGGAAATGGGCATATATGTAGAGGGCAGGCGGGAGAAACGACTGCGAGAGACCAAAAACCGACAAACATATGACAGAACCTTTCATTTTATTGTGGCCACAGATTCGCGCTTTAGTGCACCGACAGGCAGGAGTGGCGTCAGCGTGCTGGACCGCATCATTATCGCTAAGCAGCGACGACACCTAAGTAAATAGGCAAAATGAAAGAAGCCAAATGTAGGTAGAGCTCCAAGCTGGTCGCCCATCCAAGTACTAAACACGGCCAACCGCTATTAACTCCAATCAACAGACGAGAACCGCTGCACTCAGCGTGGTATGGCCGTTATCGACAACGCCGCGAAACGTGCAGACGTCTTGCTTCTTGTGCACATCACTTGGTATTTACCTGGCAGTGTCTCGCTGGAGGAAGCACTGTCTTTTATGAGAGAAAAATGAAATGGCACTTAGTGCTATCGAATACATGGCCTTTGTGTTCACAGCACGACGCTCTAACGTACTGAGCTGAGGAGCGATGCAATTCGGCCACGTCACCAGTCCAATACCCGGTCCACCGGCTCATCCACCTTCATTACTGCCCTGCCAGACATTTAACCACGTATCTGTTTTCGTTGACTTTTGCTTTCTTGATGCTTGGACCCAAAAAGCACAACACAAAGAAAACGTAAGCGCCGTGAGACTAGCCAAGACTCAGCAAACAAAAGTATGTTCGGCTACCAGGAATCGAATCCGGGCTGCTTGGCTGAAAGCCATGCCTCCTAACAGCTTTCCGTTCCTTCTGACGGCCAGACAATCAGACGTGCAGGGCAAGCGCCATAATCACTGCCGTCACTGATAATATCTCTTCAACCTGTTTGCGCGAAATTTACTTCCTTTCCCGCACGAAGGAAACGGGTAGGTTTGGAATATTTAAAATTCATTGTCAGATGTGGGGTGCGAACGCACGCTCCCTTTTGGGAACCAGAGCTTAAATCTGTCGCCTTAGGCCGCTCGGACAATCTGACGTGCGCGTGGAAACACACTGCTGCCATCGTTTCTATAAACATCTCCAGGGCCTGACTGCAAAATTTTCTTGTTTTTTTTTGTGTGAAGAAAATACGTTCTTTTAGAGTATTTAAAACGAGTTGTAAGATGTGAGGTAACACCCCACCCTCACTGTCGGCACCCGGAACTTAAATATGGTGCCTGGCACCGTTGTTTTCCGACGCCTTCGGCCTTAAGTGGAACGAGCAGAACTCTAACTATCAATTTTCACATTGGCGCGGAGAAAACAACGAACGACAATAAATGTCCGTTCCCAAGCAACGGCTACGCTGTGTATTTCGCCCTCAGGGGAAGCTAATGATATGCTCCAGGCGAGGATCAAACTAACCAACTTAACATTGTGATACTTAGGCGCTTTCTACTTCTGGACTGGCACAATTATGCTCAATCGTCTCTGGATCGTCTGTACGTACGTCACATTAGATATTTCTTATATCATGCGGCTGTAAATTAAAGGGCAGTTTTCCAACGGCTGTCAGTTGTGCTTCTATTTACGCTAGCAGCACCTACACACTGCGTTCAGATGTGCCAACCTCTGCCCTGGCGTTGAACGCCTACAGCGCCTTCGCCTTCGGCCTCTGGTGGCAGGAGGGTAGCCGATACATCGCGGCGTGAATGACTCGGTACGCAAGGCGGTGGTGGTGTAACGGTCAGCATGGTTGCTTCCTAAGCAGTTGATCCGGGTTCGATTCCCGGCCACCGCACGAAACGTACATTTTTCTTCTAGGGCTATTCCACGTAACGTAACGCGATCCTCGAAACAGAACCGTCGTGGTACGAATAGTTTTCCTTCGCCCCACGTCTCACTCCGTGTCGCCATTGCGGTAGTCGCCGGATTTCGATTCACAGCATCGTGTGTCTCCATGTGTCGACTTGTCTCGACTTTGCTCGGCTGACGCGAGAGCTGACGCTTGGAAATGGGCATATATGTAGAGGGCAGGCGGGAGAAACGACTGCGAGAGACCAAAAACCGACAAACATACGACAGAACCTTTCATTTTATTGTGGCCACAGATTCGCGCTTTAGTGCACCGACAGGCAGGAGTGGCGTCAGCGTGCTGGACCGCATCATTATCGCTAAGCAGCGACGACACCTAAGTAAATAGGCAAAATGAAAGAAGCCAAATGTAGGTAGAGCTCCAAGCTGGTCGCCCATCCAAGTACTAAACACGGCCAACCGCTATTAACTCCAATCAACAGACGAGAACCGCTGCACTCAGCGTGGTATGGCCGTTATCGACAACGCCGCGAAACGTGCAGACGTCTTGCTTCTTGTGCACATCACTTGGTATTTACCTGGCAGTGTCTCGCTGGAGGAAGCACTGTCTTTTATGAGAGAAAAATGAAATGGCACTTATTGCTATCGAATACATGGCCTTTGTGTTCACAGCACGACGCTCTAACGTACTGAGCTGAGGAGCGATGCAATTCGGCCACGTCACCAGTCCAATACCCGGTCCACCGGCTCATCCACCTTCATTACTGCCCTGCCAGACATTTAACCACGTATCTGTTTTCGTTGACTTTTGCTTTCTTGATGCTTGGACCCAAAAAGCACAACACAAAGAAAACGTAAGCGCCGTGAGACTAGCCAAGACTCAGCAAACAAAAGTATGTTCGGCTACCAGGAATCGAATCCGGGCTGCTTGGCTGAAAGCCATGCCTCCTAACAGCTTTCCGTTCCTTCTGACGGCCAGACAATCAGACGTGCAGGGCAAGCGCCATAATCACTGCCGTCACTGATAATATCTCTTCAACCTGTTTGCGCGAAATTTACTTCCTTTCCCGCACGAAGGAAACGGGTAGGTTTGGAATATTTAAAATTCATTGTCAGATGTGGGGTTCGAACGCACGCTCCCTTTTGGGAACCAGAGCTTAAATCTGTCGCCTTAGGCCGCTCGGACAATCTGACGTGCGCGTGGAAACACACTGCTGCCATCGTTTCTATAAACATCTCCAGGGCCTGACTGCAAAATTTTCTTGTTTTTTTTTGTGTGAAGAAAATACGTTTTTTTAGAGTATTTAAAACGAGTTGTAAGATGTGAGGTAACACCCCACCCTCACTGTCGGCACCCGGAACTTAAATATGGTGCCTGGCACCGTTGTTTTCCGACGCCTTCGGCCTTAAGTGGAACGAGCAGAACTCTAACTATCAATTTTCACATTGGCGCGGAGAAAACAACGAACGACAATAAATGTCCGTTCCCAAGCAACGGCTACGCTGTGTATTTCGCCCTCAGGGGAAGCTAATGATATGCTCCAGGCGAGGATCAAACTAACCAACTTAACATTGTGATACTTAGGCGCTTTCTACTTCTGGACTGGCACAATTATGCTCAATCGTCTCTGGATCGTCTGTACGTACGTCACATTAGATATTTCTTATATCATGCGGCTGTAAATTAAAGGGCAGTTTTCCAACGGCTGTCAGTTGTGCTTCTATTTACGCTAGCAGCACCTACACACTGCGTTCAGATGTGCCAACCTCTGCCCTGGCGTTGAACGCCTACAGCGCCTTCGCCTTCGGCCTCTGGTGGCAGGAGGGTAGCCGATACATCGCGGCGTGAATGACTAGGCACGCAAGGCGGTGGTGGTGTAACGGTCAGCATGGTTGCTTCCCAAGCAGTTGATCCGGGTTCGATTCCCCGCCACCGCACGAAACGTACATTTTTCTTCTAGGGCTATTCCACGTAACGTAACGCGATCTTCGAAACAGAACCGTCGTGGTACGAATAGTTTTCCTTCGCCCCACGTCTCACTCCGTGTCGCCATTGCGGTAGTCGCCGGATTTCGATTCACAGCATCGTGTGTCTCCATGTGTCGACTTGTCTTGCTCGGCTGACGCGAGAGCTGACGCTTGGAAATGGGCATATATGTAGAGGGCAGGCGGGAGAAACGACTGCGAGAGACCAAAAACCGACAAACATACGACAGAACCTTTCATTTTATTGTGGCCACAGATTCGCGCTTTAGTGCACCGACAGGCAGGAGTGGCGTCAGCGTGCTGGACCGCATCATTATCGCTAAGCAGCGACGACACCTAAGTAAATAGGCAAAATGAAAGAAGCCAAATGTAGGTAGAGCTCCAAGCTGGTCGCCCATCCAAGTACTAAACACGGCCAACCGCTATTAACTCCAATCAACAGACGAGAACCGCTGCACTCAGCGTGGTATGGCCGTTATCGACAACGCCGCGAAACGTGCAGACGTCTTGCTTCGTGTGCACATCACTTGGTATTTACCTGGCAGTGTCTCGCTGGAGGAAGCACTGTCTTTTATGAGAGAAAAATGAAATGGCACTTAGTGCTATCGAATACATGGCCTTTGTGTTCACAGCACGACGCTCTAACGTACTGAGCTGAGGAGCGATGCAATTCGGCCACGTCACCAGTCCAATACCCGGTCCACCGGCTCATCCACCTTCATTACTGCCCTGCCAGACATTTAACCACGTATCTGTTTTCGTTGACTTTTGCTTTCTTGATGCTTGGACCCAAAAAGCACAACACAAAGAAAACGTAAGCGCCGTGAGACTAGCCAAGACTCAGCAAACAAAAGTATGTTCGGCTACCAGGAATCGAATCCGGGCTGCTTGGCTGAAAGCCATGCCTCCTAACAGCTTTCCGTTCCTTCTGACGGCCAGACAATCAGACGTGCAGGGCAAGCGCCATAATCACTGCCGTCACTGATAATATCTCTTCAACCTGTTTGCGCGAAATTTACTTCCTTTCCCGCACGAAGGAAACGGGTAGGTTTGGAATATTTAAAATTCATTGTCAGATGTGGGGTTCGAACCCACGCTCCCTTTTGGGAACCAGAGCTTAAATCTGTCGCCTTAGGCCGCTCGGACAATCTGACGTGCGCGTGGAAACACACTGCTGCCATCGTTTCTATAAACATCTCCAGGGCCTGACTGCAAAATTTTCTTGTTTTTTTTTTGTGTGAAGAAAATACGTTTTTTTAGAGTATTTAAAACGAGTTGTAAGATGTGAGGTAACACCCCACCCTCACTGTCGGCACCCGGAACTTAAATATGGTGCCTGGCACCGTTGTTTTCCGACGCCTTCGGCCTTAAGTGGAACGAGCAGAACTCTAACTATCAATTTTCACATTGGCGCGGAGAAAACAACGAACGACAATAAATGTCCGTTCCCAAGCAACGGCTACGCTGTGTATTTCGCCCTCAGGGGAAGCTAATGATATGCTCCAGGCGAGGATCAAACTAACCAACTTAACATTGTGATACTTAGGCGCTTTCTACTTCTGGACTGGCACAATTATGCTCAATCGTCTCTGGATCGTCTGTACGTACGTCACATTAGATATTTCTTATATCATGCGGCTGTAAATTAAAGGGCAGTTTTCCAACGGCTGTCAGTTGTGCTTCTATTTACGCTAGCAGCACCTACACACTGCGTTCAGATGTGCCAACCTCTGCCCTGGCGTTGAACGCCTACAGCGCCTTCGCCTTCGGCCTCTGGTGGCAGGAGGGTAGCCGATACATCGCGGCGTGAATGACTAGGCACGCAAGGCGGTGGTGGTGTAACGGTCAGCATGGTTGCTTCCCAAGCAGTTGATCCGGGTTCGATTCCCCGCCACCGCACGAAACGTACATTTTTCTTCTAGGGCTATTCCACGTAACGTAACGCGATCTTCGAAACAGAACCGTCGTGGTACGAATAGTTTTCCTTCGCCCCACGTCTCACTCCGTGTCGCCATTGCGGTAGTCGCCGGATTTCGATTCACAGCATCGTGTGTCTCCATGTGTCGACTTGTCTTGCTCGGCTGACGCGAGAGCTGACGCTTGGAAATGGGCATATATGTAGAGGGCAGGCGGGAGAAACGACTGCGAGAGACCAAAAACCGACAAACATACGACAGAACCTTTCATTTTATTGTGGCCACAGATTCGCGCTTTAGTGCACCGACAGGCAGGAGTGGCGTCAGCGTGCTGGACCGCATCATTATCGCTAAGCAGCGACGACACCTAAGTAAATAGGCAAAATGAAAGAAGCCAAATGTAGGTAGAGCTCCAAGCTGGTCGCCCATCCAAGTACTAAACACGGCCAACCGCTATTAACTCCAATCAACAGACGAGAACCGCTGCACTCAGCGTGGTATGGCCGTTATCGACAACGCCGCGAAACGTGCAGACGTCTTGCTTCGTGTGCACATCACTTGGTATTTACCTGGCAGTGTCTCGCTGGAGGAAGCACTGTCTTTTATGAGAGAAAAATGAAATGGCACTTAGTGCTATCGAATACATGGCCTTTGTGTTCACAGCACGACGCTCTAACGTACTGAGCTGAGGAGCGATGCAATTCGGCCACGTCACCAGTCCAATACCCGGTCCACCGGCTCATCCACCTTCATTACTGCCCTGCCAGACATTTAACCACGTATCTGTTTTCGTTGACTTTTGCTTTCTTGATGCTTGGACCCAAAAAGCACAACACAAAGAAAACGTAAGCGCCGTGAGACTAGCCAAGACTCAGCAAACAAAAGTATGTTCGGCTACCAGGAATCGAATCCGGGCTGCTTGGCTGAAAGCCATGCCTCCTAACAGCTTTCCGTTCCTTCTGACGGCCAGACAATCAGACGTGCAGGGCAAGCGCCATAATCACTGCCGTCACTGATAATATCTCTTCAACCTGTTTGCGCGAAATTTACTTCCTTTCCCGCACGAAGGAAACGGGTAGGTTTGGAATATTTAAAATTCATTGTCAGATGTGGGGTTCGAACCCACGCTCCCTTTTGGGAACCAGAGCTTAAATCTGTCGCCTTAGGCCGCTCGGACAATCTGACGTGCGCGTGGAAACACACTGCTGCCATCGTTTCTATAAACATCTCCAGGGCCTGACTGCAAAATTTTCTTGTTTTTTTTTTGTGTGAAGAAAATACGTTTTTTTAGAGTATTTAAAACGAGTTGTAAGATGTGAGGTAACACCCCACCCTCACTGTCGGCACCCGGAACTTAAATATGGTGCCTGGCACCGTTGTTTTCCGACGCCTTCGGCCTTAAGTGGAACGAGCAGAACTCTAACTATCAATTTTCACATTGGCGCGGAGAAAACAACGAACGACAATAAATGTCCGTTCCCAAGCAACGGCTACGCTGTGTATTTCGCCCTCAGGGGAAGCTAATGATATGCTCCAGGCGAGGATCAAACTAACCAACTTAACATTGTGATACTTAGGCGCTTTCTACTTCTGGACTGGCACAATTATGCTCAATCGTCTCTGGATCGTCTGTACGTACGTCACATTAGATATTTCTTATATCATGCGGCTGTAAATTAAAGGGCAGTTTTCCAACGGCTGTCAGTTGTGCTTCTATTTACGCTAGCAGCACCTACACACTGCGTTCAGATGTGCCAACCTCTGCCCTGGCGTTGAACGCCTACAGCGCCTTCGCCTTCGGCCTCTGGTGGCAGGAGGGTAGCCGATACATCGCGGCGTGAATGACTCGGTACGCAAGGCGGTGGTGGTGTAACGGTCAGCATGGTTGCTTCCTAAGCAGTTGATCCGGGTTCGATTCCCGGCCACCGCACGAAACGTACATTTTTCTTCTAGGGCTATTCCACGTAACGTAACGCGATCCTCGAAACAGAACCGTCGTGGTACGAATAGTTTTCCTTCGCCCCACGTCTCACTCCGTGTCGCCATTGCGGTAGTCGCCGGATTTCGATTCACAGCATCGTGTGTCTCCATGTGTCGACTTGTCTCGACTTTGCTCGGCTGACGCGAGAGCTGACGCTTGGAAATGGGCATATATGTAGAGGGCAGGCGGGAGAAACGACTGCGAGAGACCAAAAACCGACAAACATACGACAGAACCTTTCATTTTATTGTGGCCACAGATTCGCGCTTTAGTGCACCGACAGGCAGGAGTGGCGTCAGCGTGCTGGACCGCATCATTATCGCTAAGCAGCGACGACACCTAAGTAAATAGGCAAAATGAAAGAAGCCAAATGTAGGTAGAGCTCCAAGCTGGTCGCCCATCCAAGTACTAAACACGGCCAACCGCTATTAACTCCAATCAACAGACGAGAACCGCTGCACTCAGCGTGGTATGGCCGTTATCGACAACGCCGCGAAACGTGCAGACGTCTTGCTTCTTGTGCACATCACTTGGTATTTACCTGGCAGTGTCTCGCTGGAGGAAGCACTGTCTTTTATGAGAGAAAAATGAAATGGCACTTAGTGCTATCGAATACATGGCCTTTGTGTTCACAGCACGACGCTCTAACGTACTGAGCTGAGGAGCGATGCAATTCGGCCACGTCACCAGTCCAATACCCGGTCCACCGGCTCATCCACCTTCATTACTGCCCTGCCAGACATTTAACCACGTATCTGTTTTCGTTGACTTTTGCTTTCTTGATGCTTGGACCCAAAAAGCACAACACAAAGAAAACGTAAGCGCCGTGAGACTAGCCAAGACTCAGCAAACAAAAGTATGTTCGGCTACCAGGAATCGAATCCGGGCTGCTTGGCTGAAAGCCATGCCTCCTAACAGCTTTCCGTTCCTTCTGACGGCCAGACAATCAGACGTGCAGGGCAAGCGCCATAATCACTGCCGTCACTGATAATATCTCTTCAACCTGTTTGCGCGAAATTTACTTCCTTTCCCGCACGAAGGAAACGGGTAGGTTTGGAATATTTAAAATTCATTGTCAGATGTGGGGTTCGAACGCACGCTCCCTTTTGGGAACCAGAGCTTAAATCTGTCGCCTTAGGCCGCTCGGACAATCTGACGTGCGCGTGGAAACACACTGCTGCCATCGTTTCTATAAACATCTCCAGGGCCTGACTGCAAAATTTTCTTGTTTTTTTTTGTGTGAAGAAAATACGTTTTTTTAGAGTATTTAAAACGAGTTGTAAGATGTGAGGTAACACCCCACCCTCACTGTCGGCACCCGGAACTTAAATATGGTGCCTGGCACCGTTGTTTTCCGACGCCTTCGGCCTTAAGTGGAACGAGCAGAACTCTAACTATCAATTTTCACATTGGCGCGGAGAAAACAACGAACGACAATAAATGTCCGTTCCCAAGCAACGGCTACGCTGTGTATTTCGCCCTCAGGGGAAGCTAATGATATGCTCCAGGCGAGGATCAAACTAACCAACTTAACATTGTGATACTTAGGCGCTTTCTACTTCTGGACTGGCACAATTATGCTCAATCGTCTCTGGATCGTCTGTACGTACGTCACATTAGATATTTCTTATATCATGCGGCTGTAAATTAAAGGGCAGTTTTCCAACGGCTGTCAGTTGTGCTTCTATTTACGCTAGCAGCACCTACACACTGCGTTCAGATGTGCCAACCTCTGCCCTGGCGTTGAACGCCTACAGCGCCTTCGCCTTCGGCCTCTGGTGGCAGGAGGGTAGCCGATACATCCCGGCGTTAATGACTCGGCACGCAAGGCGGTGGTGGTGTAACGGTCAGCATGGTTGCTCCCCAAGCAGTTGATCCGGGTTCGATTCCCGGCCACCGCACGAAACGTACATTTTTCTTCTAGGGCTATTCCACGTAACGTAACGCGATCCTCGAAACAGAACCGTCGTGGTACGAATAGTTTTCCTTCGCCCCACGTCTCACTCCGTGTCGCCATTGCGGTAGTCGCCGGATTTCGATTCACAGCATCGTGTGTCTCCATGTGTCGACTTGTCTCGACTTTGCTCGGCTGACGCGAGAGCTGACGCTTGGAAATGGGCATATATGTAGAGGGCAGGCGGGAGAAACGACTGCGAGAGACCAAAAACCGACAAACATACGACAGAACCTTTCATTTTATTGTGGCCACAGATTCGCGCTTTAGTGCACCGACAGGCAGGAGTGGCGTCAGCGTGCTGGACCGCATCATTATCGCTAAGCAGCGACGACACCTAAGTAAATAGGCAAAATGAAAGAAGCCAAATGTAGGTAGAGCTCCAAGCTGGTCGCCCATCCAAGTACTAAACACGGCCAACCGCTATTAACTCCAATCAACAGACGAGAACCGCTGCACTCAGCGTGGTATGGCCGTTATCGACAACGCCGCGAAACGTGCAGACGTCTTGCTTCGTGTGCACATCACTTGGTATTTACCTGGCAGTGTCTCGCTGGAGGAAGCACTGTCTTTTATGAGAGAAAAATGAAATGGCACTTAGTGCTATCGAATACATGGCCTTTGTGTTCACAGCACGACGCTCTAACGTACTGAGCTGAGGAGCGATGCAATTCGGCCACGTCACCAGTCCAATACCCGGTCCACCGGCTCATCCACCTTCATTACTGCCCTGCCAGACATTTAACCACGTATCTGTTTTCGTTGACTTTTGCTTTCTTGATGCTTGGACCCAAAAAGCACAACACAAAGAAAACGTAAGCGCCGTGAGACTAGCCAAGACTCAGCAAACAAAAGTATGTTCGGCTACCAGGAATCGAATCCGGGCTGCTTGGCTGAAATCCATGCCTCCTAACAGCTTTCCGTTCCTTCTGACGGCCAGACAATCAGACGTGCAGGGCAAGCGCCATAATCACTGCCGTCACTGATAATATCTCTTCAACCTGTTTGCGCGAAATTTACTTCCTTTCCCGCACGAAGGAAACGGGTAGGTTTGGAATATTTAAAATTCATTGTCAGATGTGGGGTTCGAACCCACGCTCCCTTTTGGGAACCAGCGCTTAAATCTGTCGCCTTAGGCCGCTCGGACAATCTGACGTGCGCGTGGAAACACACTGCTGCCATCGTTTCTATGAACATCTCCAGGGCCTGACTGCAAAATTTTCTTGTTTTTTTTGTGTGAAGAAAATACGTTTTTTTAGAGTATTTAAAACGAGTTGTGAGATGTGAGGTAACACCCCACCCTCACTGTCGGCACCCGGAACTTAAATATGGTGCCTGGCACCGTTGTTTTCCGACGCCTTCGGCCTTAAGTGGAACGAGCAGAACTCTAACTATCAATTTTCACATTGGCGCGGAGAAAACAACGAACGACAATAAAAGTCCGTTCCCTAGCAACGGCTACGCTGTGTATTTCGCCCTCAGGGGAAGCTAATGATATGCTCCAGGCGAGGATCAAACTAACCAACTTAACATTGTGATACTTAGGCGCTTTCTACTTCTGGACTGGCACAATTAATGCTCAATCGTCTCTGGATCGTCTGTACGTACGTCACATTAGATATTTCTTATATCATGCTGCTGTAAATTAAAGGGCAGTTTTCCAACGGCTGTCAGTTGTGCTTCTATTTACGCTAGCAGCACCTACACACTGCATTCAGATGTGCCAACCTCTGCCCTGGCGTTGAACGCCTACAGCGCCTTCGCCTTCGGCCTCTGGTGGCAGGAGGGTAGCCGATACATCGCGGCGTGAATGAATCGGCACGCAAGGCGGTGGTGGTGTAACGGTCAGCATAGTTGCTTCCCAAGCAGTTGATCCGGGTTCGATTCCCGGCCACCGCACGAAACATACATTTTTCTTCTAGGGCTATTCCATGTAAGGTAACGCGATCCTCGAAACAGAACCGTCGTGGTACGAATAGTTTTCCTTCGCCCCACGTCTCACTCCGTGTCGCCATTGCGGTAGTCGCCGGATTTCGATTCACAGCATCGTGTGTCTCCATGTGTCGACTTGTCTCGACTTTGCTCGGCTGACGCGAGAGCTGACGCTTGGAAATGGGCATATATGTAGAGGGCAGGCGGGAGAAACGACTGCGAGAGACCAAAAACCGACAAACATACGACAGAACCTTTCATTTTATTGTGGCCACAGATTCGCGCTTTAGTGCACCGACAGGCAGGAGTGGCGTCAGCGTGCTGGACCGCATCATTATCGCTAAGCAGCGACGACACCTAAGTAAATAGGCAAAATGAAAGAAGCCAAATGTAGGTAGAGCTCCAAGCTGGTCGCCCATCCAAGTACTAAACACGGCCAACCGCTATTAACTCCAATCAACAGACGGGAACCGCTGCACTCAGCGTGGTATGGCCGTTATCGACAACGCCGCGAAACGTGCAGACGTCTTGCATCGTGTGCACATCACTTGGTATTTACCTGGCAGTGTCTCGCTGGAGGAAGCACTGTCTTTTATGAGAGAAAAATGAAATGGCACTTAGTGCTATCGAATACATGGCCTTTGTGTTCACAGCACGACGCTCTAACGTACTGAGCTGAGGAGCGATGCAATTCGGCCACGTCACCAGTCCAATACCCGGTCCACCGGCTCATCCACCTTCATTACTGCCCTGCCAGACATTTAACCACGTATCTGTTTTCGTTGACTTTTGCTTTCTTGATGCTTGGACCCAAAAAGCACAACACAAAGAAAACGTAAGCGCCGTGAGACTAGCCAAGACTCAGCAAACAAAAGTATGTTCGGCTACCAGGAATCGAATCCGGGCTGCTTGGCTGAAAGCCATGCCTCCTAACAGCTTTCCGTTCCTTCTGACGGCCAGACAATCAGACGTGCAGGGCAAGCGCCATAATCACTGCCGTCACTGATAATATCTCTTCAACCTGTTTGCGCGAAATTTACTTCCTTTCCCGCACGAAGGAAACGGGTAGGTTTGGAATATTTAAAATTCATTGTCCGATGTGGGGTTCGAACCCACGCTCCCTTTTGGGAACCAGAGCTTAAATCTGTCGCCTTAGGCCGCTCGGACAATCTGACGTGCGCGTGGAAACACACTGCTGCCACCGTTTCTATAAACATCTCCAGCGCCTGACTGCGAAATTTGCTTGTTTTTTTTGTGTGAAGAAAATACGTTTTTTAGAGTATTTAAAACGAGTTGTGAGATGTGAGGTAACACCCCACCCTCACTGTCGGCACCCGGAACTTAAATATGGTGCCTGGCACCGTTGTTTTCCGACGCCTTCGGCCTTAAGTGGAACGAGCAGAACTCTAACTATCAATTTTCACATTGGCGCGGAGAAAACAACGAACGACAGTAAAAGTCCGTTCCCTAGCAACGGCTACGCTGTGTATTTCGCCCTCAGGGGAAGCTAATGATATGCTCCAGGCGAGGATCAAACTAACCAACTTAACATTGTGATACTTAGGCGCTTTCTACTTCTGGACTGGCACAATTATGCTCAATCGTCTCTGGATCGTCTGTACGTACGTCACATTAGATATTTCTTATATCATGCGGCTGTAAATTAAAGGGCAGTTTTCCAACGGCTGTCAGTTGTGCTTCTATTTACGCTAGCAGCACCTACACACTGCGTTCAGATGTGCCAACCTCTGCCCTGGCGTTGAACGCCTACAGCGCCTTCGCCTTCGGCCTCTGGTGGCAGGAGGGTAGCCGATACATCGCGGCGTGAATGACTAGGCACGCAAGGCGGTGGTGGTGTAACGGTCAGCATGGTTGCTTCCCAAGCAGTTGATCCGGGTTCGATTCCCCGCCACCGCACGAAACGTACATTTTTCTTCTAGGGCTATTCCACGTAACGTAACGCGATCTTCGAAACAGAACCGTCGTGGTACGAATAGTTTTCCTTCGCCCCACGTCTCACTCCGTGTCGCCATTGCGGTAGTCGCCGGATTTCGATTCACAGCATCGTGTGTCTCCATGTGTCGACTTGTCTTGCTCGGCTGACGCGAGAGCTGACGCTTGGAAATGGGCATATATGTAGAGGGCAGGCGGGAGAAACGACTGCGAGAGACCAAAAACCGACAAACATACGACAGAACCTTTCATTTTATTGTGGCCACAGATTCGCGCTTTAGTGCACCGACAGGCAGGAGTGGCGTCAGCGTGCTGGACCGCATCATTATCGCTAAGCAGCGACGACACCTAAGTAAATAGGCAAAATGAAAGAAGCCAAATGTAGGTAGAGCTCCAAGCTGGTCGCCCATCCAAGTACTAAACACGGCCAACCGCTATTAACTCCAATCAACAGACGAGAACCGCTGCACTCAGCGTGGTATGGCCGTTATCGACAACGCCGCGAAACGTGCAGACGTCTTGCTTCGTGTGCACATCACTTGGTATTTACCTGGCAGTGTCTCGCTGGAGGAAGCACTGTCTTTTATGAGAGAAAAATGAAATGGCACTTAGTGCTATCGAATACATGGCCTTTGTGTTCACAGCACGACGCTCTAACGTACTGAGCTGAGGAGCGATGCAATTCGGCCACGTCACCAGTCCAATACCCGGTCCACCGGCTCATCCACCTTCATTACTGCCCTGCCAGACATTTAACCACGTATCTGTTTTCGTTGACTTTTGCTTTCTTGATGCTTGGACCCAAAAAGCACAACACAAAGAAAACGTAAGCGCCGTGAGACTAGCCAAGACTCAGCAAACAAAAGTATGTTCGGCTACCAGGAATCGAATCCGGGCTGCTTGGCTGAAAGCCATGCCTCCTAACAGCTTTCCGTTCCTTCTGACGGCCAGACAATCAGACGTGCAGGGCAAGCGCCATAATCACTGCCGTCACTGATAATATCTCTTCAACCTGTTTGCGCGAAATTTACTTCCTTTCCCGCACGAAGGAAACGGGTAGGTTTGGAATATTTAAAATTCATTGTCAGATGTGGGGTTCGAACCCACGCTCCCTTTTGGGAACCAGAGCTTAAATCTGTCGCCTTAGGCCGCTCGGACAATCTGACGTGCGCGTGGAAACACACTGCTGCCATCGTTTCTATAAACATCTCCAGGGCCTGACTGCAAAATTTTCTTGTTTTTTTTTTGTGTGAAGAAAATACGTTTTTTTAGAGTATTTAAAACGAGTTGTAAGATGTGAGGTAACACCCCACCCTCACTGTCGGCACCCGGAACTTAAATATGGTGCCTGGCACCGTTGTTTTCCGACGCCTTCGGCCTTAAGTGGAACGAGCAGAACTCTAACTATCAATTTTCACATTGGCGCGGAGAAAACAACGAACGACAATAAATGTCCGTTCCCAAGCAACGGCTACGCTGTGTATTTCGCCCTCAGGGGAAGCTAATGATATGCTCCAGGCGAGGATCAAACTAACCAACTTAACATTGTGATACTTAGGCGCTTTCTACTTCTGGACTGGCACAATTATGCTCAATCGTCTCTGGATCGTCTGTACGTACGTCACATTAGATATTTCTTATATCATGCGGCTGTAAATTAAAGGGCAGTTTTCCAACGGCTGTCAGTTGTGCTTCTATTTACGCTAGCAGCACCTACACACTGCGTTCAGATGTGCCAACCTCTGCCCTGGCGTTGAACGCCTACAGCGCCTTCGCCTTCGGCCTCTGGTGGCAGGAGGGTAGCCGATACATCCCGGCGTTAATGACTCGGCACGCAAGGCGGTGGTGGTGTAACGGTCAGCATGGTTGCTCCCCAAGCAGTTGATCCGGGTTCGATTCCCGGCCACCGCACGAAACGTACATTTTTCTTCTAGGGCTATTCCACGTAACGTAACGCGATCCTCGAAACAGAACCGTCGTGGTACGAATAGTTTTCCTTCGCCCCACGTCTCACTCCGTGTCGCCATTGCGGTAGTCGCCGGATTTCGATTCACAGCATCGTGTGTCTCCATGTGTCGACTTGTCTCGACTTTGCTCGGCTGACGCGAGAGCTGACGCTTGGAAATGGGCATATATGTAGAGGGCAGGCGGGAGAAACGACTGCGAGAGACCAAAAACCGACAAACATACGACAGAACCTTTCATTTTATTGTGGCCACAGATTCGCGCTTTAGTGCACCGACAGGCAGGAGTGGCGTCAGCGTGCTGGACCGCATCATTATCGCTAAGCAGCGACGACACCTAAGTAAATAGGCAAAATGAAAGAAGCCAAATGTAGGTAGAGCTCCAAGCTGGTCGCCCATCCAAGTACTAAACACGGCCAACCGCTATTAACTCCAATCAACAGACGAGAACCGCTGCACTCAGCGTGGTATGGCCGTTATCGACAACGCCGCGAAACGTGCAGACGTCTTGCTTCGTGTGCACATCACTTGGTATTTACCTGGCAGTGTCTCGCTGGAGGAAGCACTGTCTTTTATGAGAGAAAAATGAAATGGCACTTAGTGCTATCGAATACATGGCCTTTGTGTTCACAGCACGACGCTCTAACGTACTGAGCTGAGGAGCGATGCAATTCGGCCACGTCACCAGTCCAATACCCGGTCCACCGGCTCATCCACCTTCATTACTGCCCTGCCAGACATTTAACCACGTATCTGTTTTCGTTGACTTTTGCTTTCTTGATGCTTGGACCCAAAAAGCACAACACAAAGAAAACGTAAGCGCCGTGAGACTAGCCAAGACTCAGCAAACAAAAGTATGTTCGGCTACCAGGAATCGAATCCGGGCTGCTTGGCTGAAATCCATGCCTCCTAACAGCTTTCCGTTCCTTCTGACGGCCAGACAATCAGACGCGCAGGGCAAGCGCCATAATCACTGCCGTCACTGATAATATCTCTTCAACCTGTTTGCGCGAAATTTACTTCCTTTCCCGCACGAAGGAAACGGGTAGGTTTGGAATATTTAAAATTCATTGTCAGATGTGGGGTTCGAACCCACGCTCCCTTTTGGGAACCAGCGCTTAAATCTGTCGCCTTAGGCCGCTCGGACAATCTGACGTGCGCGTGGAAACACACTGCTGCCATCGTTTCTATGAACATCTCCAGGGCCTGACTGCAAAATTTTCTTGTTTTTTTTGTGTGAAGAAAATACGTTTTTTTACAGTATTTAAAACGAGTTGTGAGATGTGAGGTAACACCCCACCCTCACTGTCGGCACCCGGAACTTAAATATGGTGCCTGGCACCGTTGTTTTCCGACGCCTTCGGCCTTAAGTGGAACGAGCAGAACTCTAACTATCAATTTTCACATTGGCGCGGAGAAAACAACGAACGACAATAAAAGTCCGTTCCCTAGCAACGGCTACGCTGTGTATTTCGCCCTCAGGGGAAGCTAATGATATGCTCCAGGCGAGGATCAAACTAACCAACTTAACATTGTGATACTTAGGCGCTTTCTACTTCTGGACTGGCACAATTAATGCTCAATCGTCTCTGGATCGTCTGTACGTACGTCACATTAGATATTTCTTATATCATGCTGCTGTAAATTAAAGGGCAGTTTTCCAACGGCTGTCAGTTGTGCTTCTATTTACGCTAGCAGCACCTACACACTGCATTCAGATGTGCCAACCTCTGCCCTGGCGTTGAACGCCTACAGCGCCTTCGCCTTCGGCCTCTGGTGGCAGGAGGGTAGCCGATACATCGCGGCGTGAATGAATCGGCACGCAAGGCGGTGGTGGTGTAACGGTCAGCATAGTTGCTTCCCAAGCAGTTGATCCGGGTTCGATTCCCGGCCACCGCACGAAACATACATTTTTCTTCTAGGGCTATTCCATGTAAGGTAACGCGATCCTCGAAACAGAACCGTCGTGGTACGAATAGTTTTCCTTCGCCCCACGTCTCACTCCGTGTCGCCATTGCGGTAGTCGCCGGATTTCGATTCACAGCATCGTGTGTCTCCATGTGTCGACTTGTCTCGACTTTGCTCGGCTGACGCGAGAGCTGACGCTTGGAAATGGGCATATATGTAGAGGGCAGGCGGGAGAAACGACTGCGAGAGACCAAAAACCGACAAACATACGACAGAACCTTTCATTTTATTGTGGCCACAGATTCGCGCTTTAGTGCACCGACAGGCAGGAGTGGCGTCAGCGTGCTGGACCGCATCATTATCGCTAAGCAGCGACGACACCTAAGTAAATAGGCAAAATGAAAGAAGCCAAATGTAGGTAGAGCTCCAAGCTGGTCGCCCATCCAAGTACTAAACACGGCCAACCGCTATTAACTCCAATCAACAGACGGGAACCGCTGCACTCAGCGTGGTATGGCCGTTATCGACAACGCCGCGAAACGTGCAGACGTCTTGCATCGTGTGCACATCACTTGGTATTTACCTGGCAGTGTCTCGCTGGAGGAAGCACTGTCTTTTATGAGAGAAAAATGAAATGGCACTTAGTGCTATCGAATACATGGCCTTTGTGTTCACAGCACGACGCTCTAACGTACTGAGCTGAGGAGCGATGCAATTCGGCCACGTCACCAGTCCAATACCCGGTCCACCGGCTCATCCACCTTCATTACTGCCCTGCCAGACATTTAACCACGTATCTGTTTTCGTTGACTTTTGCTTTCTTGATGCTTGGACCCAAAAAGCACAACACAAAGAAAACGTAAGCGCCGTGAGACTAGCCAAGACTCAGCAAACAAAAGTATGTTCGGCTACCAGGAATCGAATCCGGGCTGCTTGGCTGAAAGCCATGCCTCCTAACAGCTTTCCGTTCCTTCTGACGGCCAGACAATCAGACGTGCAGGGCAAGCGCCATAATCACTGCCGTCACTGATAATATCTCTTCAACCTGTTTGCGCGAAATTTACTTCCTTTCCCGCACGAAGGAAACGGGTAGGTTTGGAATATTTAAAATTCATTGTCCGATGTGGGGTTCGAACCCACGCTCCCTTTTGGGAACCAGAGCTTAAATCTGTCGCCTTAGGCCGCTCGGACAATCTGACGTGCGCGTGGAAACACACTGCTGCCACCGTTTCTATAAACATCTCCAGCGCCTGACTGCGAAATTTGCTTGTTTTTTTTGTGTGAAGAAAATACGTTTTTTAGAGTATTTAAAACGAGTTGTGAGATGTGAGGTAACACCCCACCCTCACTGTCGGCACCCGGAACTTAAATATGGTGCCTGGCACCGTTGTTTTCCGACGCCTTCGGCCTTAAGTGGAACGAGCAGAACTCTAACTATCAATTTTCACATTGGCGCGGAGAAAACAACGAACGACAATAAAAGTCCGTTCCCTAGCAACGGCTACGCTGTGTATTTCGCCCTCAGGGGAAGCTAATGATATGCTCCAGGCGAGGATCAAACTAACCAACTTAACATTGTGATACTTAGGCGCTTTCTACTTCTGGACTGACACAATTAATGCTCAATCGTCTCTGGATCGTCTGTACGTACGTCACATTAGATATTTCTTATATCATGCTGCTGTAAATTAAAGGGCAGTTTTCCAACGGCTGTCAGTTGTGCTTCTATTTACGCTAGCAGCACCTACACACTGCGTTCAGATGTGCCAACCTCTGCCCTGGCGTTGAACGCCTACAGCGCCTTCGCCTTCGGCCTCTGGTGGCAGGAGGGTAGCCGATACATCGCGGCGTGAATGACTCGGCACGCAAGGCGGTGGTGGTGTAACGGTCAGCATGGTTGCTTCCCAAGCAGTTGATCCGGGTTCGATTCCCGGCCACCGCACGAAACGTACATTTTTCTTCTAGGGCTATTCCACGTAACGTAACGCGATCCTCGAAACAGAACCGTCGTGGTACGAATAGTTTTCCTTCGCCCCACGTCTCACTCCGTGTCGCCATTGCGGTAGTCGCCGGATTTCGATTCACAGCATCGTGTGTCTCCATGTGTCGACTTGTCTCGACTTTGCTCGGCTGACGCGAGAGCTGACGCTTGGAAATGGGCATATATGTAGAGGGCAGGCGGGAGAAACGACTGCGAGAGACCAAAAACCGACAAACATACGACAGAACCTTTCATTTTATTGTGGCCACAGATTCGCGCTTTAGTGCACCGACAGGCAGGAGTGGCGTCAGCGTGCTGGACCGCATCATTATCGCTAAGCAGCGACGACACCTAAGTAAATAGGCAAAATGAAAGAAGCCAAATGTAGGTAGAGCTCCAAGCTGGTCGCCCATCCAAGTACTAAACACGGCCAACCGCTATTAACTCCAATCAACAGACGAGAACCGCTGCACTCAGCGTGGTATGGCCGTTATCGACAACGCCGCGAAACGTGCAGACGTCTTGCTTCGTGTGCACATCACTTGGTATTTACCTGGCAGTGTCTCGCTGGAGGAAGCACTGTCTTTTATGAGAGAAAAATGAAATGGCACTTAGTGCTATCGAATACATGGCCTTTGTGTTCACAGCACGACGCTCTAACGTACTGAGCTGAGGATCGATGCAATTCGGCCACGTCACCAGTCCAATACCCGGTCCACCGGCTCATCCACCTTCATTACTGCCCTGCCAGACATTTAACCACGTATCTGTTCTCGTTGACTTTTGCTTTCTTGATGCTTGGACCCAAAAAGCACAACACAAAGAAAACGTAAGCGCCGTGAGACTAGCCAAGACTCAGCAAACAAAAGTATGTTCGGCTACCAGGAATCGAATCCGGGCTGCTTGGCTGAAAGCCATGCCTCCTAACAGCTTTCCGTTCCTTCTGACGGCCAGACAATCAGACGTGCAGGGCAAGCGCCATAATCACTGCCGTCACTGATAATATCTCTTCAACCTGTTTGCGCGAAATTTACTTCCTTTCCCGCACGAAGGAAACGGGTAGGTTTGGAATATTTAAAATTCATTGTCAGATGTGGGGTTCGAACCCACGCTCCCTTTTGAGAACCAGAGCTTAAATCTGTCGCCTTAGGCCGCTCGGACAATCTGACGTGCGCGTGGAAACACACTGCTGCCATCGTTTCTATAAACATCTCCAGGGCCTGACTGCAAAATTTTCTTGTTTTTTTTGTGTGAAGAAAATTCGTTTTTTTAGAGTATTTAAAACGAGTTGTGAGATGTGAGGTAACACCCCACCCTCACTGTCGGCACCCGGAACTTAAATATGGTGCTGGCACCGTTGTTTTCCGACGCCTTCGGCCTTAAGTGGAACGAGCAGAACTCTAACTATCAATTTTCACATTGGCGCGGAGAAAACAACGAACGACAATAAAAGTCCGTTCCCTAGCAACGGCTACGCTGTGTATTTCGCCCTCAGGGGAAGCTAATGATATGCTCCAGGCAAGGATCAAACTAACCAACTTAACATTGTGATACTTAGGCGCTTTCTACTTCTGGACTGGCACAATTATGCTCAATCGTCTCTGGATCGTCTGTACGTACGTCACATTAGATATTTCTTATATCATGCTGCTGTAAATTAAAGGGCAGTTTTCCAACGGCTGTCAGTTGTGCTTCTATTTACGCTAGCAGCACCTACACACTGCGTTCAGATGTGCCAACCTCTGCCCTGGCGTTGAACGCCTACAGCGCCTTCGCCTTCGGCCTCTGGTGGCAGGAGGGTAGCCGATACATCGCGGCGTGAATGACTCGGCACGCAAGGCGGTGGTGGTGTAACGGTCAGCATGGTTGCTTCCCAAGCAGTTGATCCGGGTTCGATTCCCGGCCACCGCACGAAACGTACATTTTTCTTCTAGGGCTATTCCACGTAACGTAACGCGATCCTCGAAACAGAACCGTCGTGGTACGAATAGTTTTCCTTCGCCCCACGTCTCACTCCGTGTCGCCATTGCGGTAGTCGCCGGATTTCGATTCACAGCATCGTGTGTCTCCATGTGTCGACTTGTCTTGCTCGGCTGACGCGAGAGCTGACGCTTGGAAATGGGCATATATGTAGAGGGCAGGCGGGAGAAACGACTGCGAGAGACCAAAAACCGACAAACATACGACAGAACCTTTCATTTTATTGTGGCCACAGATTCGCGCTTTAGTGCACCGACAGGCAGGAGTGGCGTCAGCGTGCTGGACCGCATCATTATCGCTAAGCAGCGACGACACCTAAGTAAATAGGCAAAATGAAAGAAGCCAAATGTAGGTAGAGCTCCAAGCTGGTCGCCGATCCAAGTACTAAACACGGCCAACCGCTATTAACTCCAATCAACAGACGAGAACCGCTGCACTCAGCGTGGTATGGCCGTTATCGACAACGCCGCGAAACGTGCAGACGTCTTGCTTCGTGTGCACATCACTTGGTATTTACCTGGCAGTGTCTCGCTGGAGGAAGCACTGTCTTTTATGAGAGAAAAATGAAATGGCACTTAGTGCTATCGAATACATGGCCTTTGTGTTCACAGCACGACGCTCTAACGTACTGAGCTGAGGAGCGATGCAATTCGGCCACGTCACCAGTCCAATACCCGGTCCACCGGCTCATCCACCTTTATTACTGCCCTGCCAGACATTTAACCACGTATCTGTTTTCGTTGACTTTTGCTTTCTTGATGCTTGGACTCAGAAAGCACAACACAAAGAAAACGTAAGCGCCGTGAGACTAGCCAAGACTCAGCAAACAAAAGTATGTTCGGCTACCAGGAATCGAATCCGGGCTGCTTGGCTGAAAGCCATGCCTCCTAACAGCTTTCCGTTCCTTCTGACGGCCAGACAATCAGACGTGCAGGGCAAGCGCCATAATCACTGCCGTCACTGATAATATCTCTTCAACCTGTTTGCGCGAAATTTACTTCCTTTCCCGCACGAAGGAAACGGGTAGGTTTGGAATATTTAAAATTCATTGTCAGATGTGGGGTTCGAACCCACGCTCCCTTTTGGGAACCAGAGCTTAAATCTGTCGCCTTAGGCCGCTCGGACAATCTGACGTGCGCGTGGAAACACACTGCTGCCATCGTTTCTATAAACATCTCCAGGGCCTGACTGCAAAATTTTCTTGTTTTTTTTTTGTGTGAAGAAAATACGTTTTTTTAGAGTATTTAAAACGAGTTGTGAGATGTGAGATAACACCCCACCCTCACTGTCGGCACCCGGAACTTAAATATGGTGCCTGGCACCGTTGTTTTCCGACGCCTTCGGCCTTAAGTGGAACGAGCAGAACTCTAACTATCAATTTTCACATTGGCGCGGAGAAAACAACGAACGACAATAAAAGTCCGTTCCCTAGCAACGGCTACGCTGTGTATTTCGCCCTCAGGGGAAGCTAATGATATGCTCCAGGCGAGGATCAAACTAACCAACTTAACATTGTGATACTTAGGCGCTTTCTACTTCTGGACTGGCACAATTATGCTCAATCGTCTCTGGATCGTCTGTACGTACGTCACATTAGATATTTCTTATATCATGCTGCTGTAAATTAAAGGGCAGTTTTCCAACGGCTGTCAGTTGTGCTTCTATTTACGCTAGCAGCACCTACACACTGCGTTCAGATGTGCCAACCTCTGCCCTGGCGTTGAACGCCTACAGCGCCTTCGCCTTCGGCCTCTGGTGGCAGGAGGGTAGCCGATACATCGCGGCGTGAATGACTCGGCACGCAAGGCGGTGGTGGTGTAACGGTCAGCATGGTTGCTTCCCAAGCAGTTTATCCGGGTTCGATTCCCGGCCACCGCACGAAACGTACATTTTTCTTCTAGGGCTATTCCACGTAACGTAACGCGATCCTCGAAACAGAACCGTCGTGGTACGAATAGTTTTCCTTCGCCCCACGTCTCACTCCGTGTCGCCATTGCGGTAGTCGCCGGATTTCGATTCACAGCATCGTGTGTCTCCATGTGTCGACTTGTCTCGGCTGACGCGAGAGCTGACGCTTGGAAATGGGCATATATGTAGAGGGCAGGCGGGAGAAACGACTGCGAGAGACCAAAAACCGACAAACATACGACAGAACCTTTCATTTTATTGTGGCCACAGATTCGCGCTTTAGTGCACCGACAGGCAGGAGTGGCGTCAGCGTGCTGGACCGCATCATTATCGCTAAGCAGCGACGACACCTAAGTAAATAGGCAAAATGAAAGAAGCCAAATGTAGGTAGAGCTCCAAGCTGGTCGCCGATCCAAGTACTAAACACGGCCAACCGCTATTAACTCCAATCAACAGACGAGAACCGCTGCACTCAGCGTGGTATGGCCGTTATCGACAACGCCGCGAAACGTGCAGACGTCTTGCTTCGTGTGCACATCACTTGGTATTTACCTGGCAGTGTCTCGCTGGAGGAAGCACTGTCTTTTATGAGAGAAAAATGAAATGGCACTTAGTGCTATCGAATACATGGCCTTTGTGTTCACAGCACGACGCTCTAACGTACTGAACTGAGGAGCGATGCAATTCGGCCACGTCACCAGTCCAATACCCGGTCCACCGGCTCATCCACCTTCATTACTGCCCTGCCAGACATTTAACCACGTATCTGTTTTCGTTGACTTTTGCTTTCTTGATGCTTGGACCCAAAAAGCACAACACAAAGAAAACGTAAGCGCCGTGAGACTAGCCAAGACTCAGCAAACAAAAGTATGTTCGGCTACCAGGAATCGAATCCGGGCTGCTTGGCTGAGAGCCATGCCTCCTAACAGCTTTCCGTTCCTTCTGACGGCCAGACAATCAGACGTGCAGGGCAAGCGCCATAATCACTGCCGTCACTGATAATATCTCTTCAACCTGTTTGCGCGAAATTTACTTCCTTTCCCGCACGAAGGAAACGGGTAGGTTTGGAATATTTAAAATTCATTGTCAGATGTGGGGTTCGAACCCACACTCCCTTTTGGGAACCAGAGCTTAAATCTGTCGCCTTAGGCCGCTCGGACAATCTGACGTGCGCGTGGAAACGCACTGCTGCCATCGTTTCTATAAACATCTCCAGGGCCTGACTGCAAAATTTTCTTGTTTTTTTTTGTGTGAAGAAAATACGTTTTTTTAGAGTATTTAAAACGAGTTGTGAGATGTGAGGTAACACCCCACCCTCACTGTCGGCACCCGGAACTTAAATATGGTGCCTGGCACCGTTGTTTTCCGACGCCTTCGGCCTTAAGTGGAACGAGCAGAACTCTAACTATCAATTTTCACATTGGCGCGGAGAAAACAACGAACGACAATAAAAGTCCGTTCCCTAGCAACGGCTACGCTGTGTATTTCGCCCTCAGGGGAAGCTAATGATATGCTCCAGGCGAGGATCAAACTAACCAACTTAACATTGTGATACTTAGGCGCTTTCTACTTCTGGACTGGCACAATTATGCTCAATCGTCTCTGGATCGTCTGTACGTACGTCACATTAGATATTTCTTATATCATGCTGCTGTAAATTAAAGGGCAGTTTTCCAACGGCTGTCAGTTGTGCTTCTATTTACGCTAGCAGCACCTACACACTGCGTTCAGATGTGCCAACCTCTGCCCTGGCGTTGAACGCCTACAGCGCCTTCGCCTTCGGCCTCTGGTGGCAGGAGGGTAGCCGATACATCGCGGCGTGAATGACTCGGCACGCAAGGCGGTGGTGGTGTAACGGTCAGCATGGTTGCTTCCCAAGCAGTTGATCCGGGTTCGATTCCCGGCCACCGCACGAAACGTACATTTTTCTTCTAGGGCTATTCCACGTAACGTAACGCGATCCTCGAAACAGAACCGTCGTGGTACGAATAGTTTTCCTTCGCCCCACGTCTCACTCCGTGTCGCCATTGCGGTAGTCGCCGGATTTCGATTCACAGCATCGTGTGTCTCCATGTGTCGACTTGTCTTGCTCGGCTGACGCGAGAGCTGACGCTTGGAAATGGGCATATATGTAGAGGGCAGGCGGGAGAAACGACTGCGAGAGACCAAAAACCGACAAACATACGACAGAACCTTTCATTTTATTGTGGCCACAGATTCGCGCTTTAGTGCACCGACAGGCAGGAGTGGCGTCAGCGTGCTGGACCGCATCATTATCGCTAAGCAGCGACGACACCTAAGTAAATAGGCAAAATGAAAGAAGCCAAATGTAGGTAGATCTCCAAGCTGGTCGCCCATCCAAGTACTAAACACGGCCAACCGCTATTAACTCCAATCAACAGACGAGAACCGCTGCACTCAGCGTGGTATGGCCATTATCGACAACGCCGCGAAACGTGCAGACGTCTTGCTTCTTGTGCACATCACTTGGTATTTACCTGGCAGTGTCTCGCTGGAGGAAGCACTGTCTTTTATGAGAGAAAGATGAAATGGCACTTAGTGCTATCGAATACATGGCCTTTGTGTTCACAGCACGACGCTCTATCGTACTGAGCTGAGGAGCGATGCAATTCGGCCACGTCACCAGTCCAATACCCGGTCCACCGGCTCATCCACCTTCATTACTGCCCTGCCAGACATTTAACCACGTATCTGTTTTCGTTGACTTTTGCTTTCTTGATGCTTGGACCCAAAAAGCACAACACAAAGAAAACGTAAGCGCCGTGAGACTAGCCAAGACTCAGCAAACAAAAGTATGTTCGGCTACCAGGAATCGAATCCGGGCTGCTTGGCTGAAAGCCATGCCTCCTAACAGCTTTCCGTTCCTTCTGACGGCCAGACAATCAGACGTGCAGGGCAAGCGCCATAATCACTGCCGTCACTGATAATATCTCTTCAACCTGTTTGCGCGAAATTTACTTCCTTTCCCGCACGAAGGAAATGGGTAGGTTTGGTATATTTAAAATTCATTGTCAGATGTGGGGTTCGAACCCACGCTCCCTTTTGGGAACCAGAGCTTAAATCTGGCGCCTTAGGCCGCTCGGCGAATCTGACGTGCGCGTGGAAACACACTGCTGCCATCGTTTCTATAAACATCTCCAGGGCCTGACTGCGAAATTTTCTTGTTTTTTTTTGTGTGAAGAAAATACGTGTTTAGAGTATTTAAAACGAGTTGTGAGATGTGCGGTAACACCCCACCCTCACTGTCGGCACCCGGAACTTAAATATGGTGCCTGGCACCGTTGTTTTCCGACGCCTTCGGCCTTAAGTGGAACGAGCAGAACTCTAACTATCAATTTTCACATTGGCGCGGAGAAAACAACGAACGACAATAAAAGTCCGTTCCCTAGCAACGGCTACGCTGTGTATTTCGCCCTCAGGGGAAGCTAATGATATGCTCCAGGCGAGGATCAAACTAACCAACTTAACATTGTGATACTTAGGCGCTTTCTACTTCTGGACTGGCACAAATATGCTCAATCGTCTCTGGATCGTCTGTACGTACGTCACATTAGATATTTCTTATATCATGCTGCTGTAAATTAAAGGGCAGTTTTCCAACGGCTGTCAGTTGTGCTTCTATTTACGCTAGCAGCACCTACACACTGCGTTCAGATGTGCCAACCTCTGCCCTGGCGTTGAACGCCTACAGCGCCTTCGCCTTCGGCCTCTGGTGGCAGGAGGGTAGCCGATACATCGCGGCGTGAATGACTCGGCACGCAAGGCGGTGGTGGTGTAACGGTCAGCATGGTTGCTTCCCAAGCAGTTGATCCGGGTTCGATTCCCGGCCACCGCACGAAACGTACATTTTTCTTCTAGGGCTATTCCACGTAACGTAACGCGATCCTCGAAACAGAACCGTCGTGGTACGAATAGTTTTCCTTCGCCCCACGTCTCACTCCGTGTCGCCATTGCGGTAGTCGCCGGATTTCGATTCACAGCATCGTGTGTCTCCATGTGTCGACTTGTCTTGCTCGGCTGACGCGAGAGCTGACGCTTGGAAATGGGCATATATGTAGAGGGCAGGCGGGAGAAACGACTGCGAGAGACCAAAAACCGACAAACATACGACAGAACCTTTCATTTTATTGTGGCCACAGATTCGCGCTTTAGTGCACCGACAGGCAGGAGTGGCGTCAGCGTGCTGGACCGCATCATTATCGCTAAGCAGCGACGACACCTAAGTAAATAGGCAAAATGAAAGAAGCCAAATGTAGGTAGATCTCCAAGCTGGTCGCCCATCCAAGTACTAAACACGGCCAACCGCTATTAACTCCAATCAACAGACGAGAACCGCTGCACTCAGCGTGGTATGGCCATTATCGACAACGCCGCGAAACGTGCAGACGTCTTGCTTCTTGTGCACATCACTTGGTATTTACCTGGCAGTGTCTCGCTGGAGGAAGCACTGTCTTTTATGAGAGAAAGATGAAATGGCACTTAGTGCTATCGAATACATGGCCTTTGTGTTCACAGCACGACGCTCTATCGTACTGAGCTGAGGAGCGATGCAATTCGGCCACGTCACCAGTCCAATACCCGGTCCACCGGCTCATCCACCTTCATTACTGCCCTGCCAGACATTTAACCACGTATCTGTTTTCGTTGACTTTTGCTTTCTTGATGCTTGGACCCAAAAAGCACAACACAAAGAAAACGTAAGCGCCGTGAGACTAGCCAAGACTCAGCAAACAAAAGTATGTTCGGCTACCAGGAATCGAATCCGGGCTGCTTGGCTGAAAGCCATGCCTCCTAACAGCTTTCCGTTCCTTCTGACGGCCAGACAATCAGACGTGCAGGGCAAGCGCCATAATCACTGCCGTCACTGATAATATCTCTTCAACCTGTTTGCGCGAAATTTACTTCCTTTCCCGCACGAAGGAAATGGGTAGGTTTGGTATATTTAAAATTCATTGTCAGATGTGGGGTTCGAACCCACGCTCCCTTTTGGGAACCAGAGCTTAAATCTGGCGCCTTAGGCCGCTCGGCGAATCTGACGTGCGCGTGGAAACACACTGCTGCCATCGTTTCTATAAACATCTCCAGGGCCTGACTGCGAAATTTTCTTGTTTTTTTTTGTGTGAAGAAAATACGTGTTTAGAGTATTTAAAACGAGTTGTGAGATGTGCGGTAACACCCCACCCTCACTGTCGGCACCCGGAACTTAAATATGGTGCCTGGCACCGTTGTTTTCCGACGCCTTCGGCCTTAAGTGGAACGAGCAGAACTCTAACTATCAATTTTCACATTGGCGCGGAGAAAACAACGAACGACAATAAAAGTCCGTTCCCTAGCAACGGCTACGCTGTGTATTTCGCCCTCAGGGGAAGCTAATGATATGCTCCAGGCGAGGATCAAACTAACCAACTTAACATTGTGATACTTAGGCGCTTTCTACTTCTGGACTGGCACAAATATGCTCAATCGTCTCTGGATCGTCTGTACGTACGTCACATTAGATATTTCTTATATCATGCTGCTGTAAATTAAAGGGCAGTTTTCCAACGGCTGTCAGTTGTGCTTCTATTTACGCTAGCAGCACCTACACACTGCGTTCAGATGTGCCAACCTCTGCCCTGGCGTTGAACGCCTACAGCGCCTTCGCCTTCGGCCTCTGGTGGCAGGAGGGTAGCCGATACATCGCGGCGTGAATGACTCGGCACGCAAGGCGGTGGTGGTGTAACGGTCAGCATGGTTGCTTCCCAAGCAGTTTATCCGGGTTCGATTCCCGGCCACCGCACGAAACGTACATTTTTCTTCTAGGGCTATTCCACGTAACGTAACGCGATCCTCGAAACAGAACCGTCGTGGTACGAATAGTTTTCCTTCGCCCCACGTCTCACTCCGTGTCGCCATTGCGGTAGTCGCCGGATTTCGATTCACAGCATCGTGTGTCTCCATGTGTCGACTTGTCTCGACTTTGCTCGGCTGACGCGAGAGCTGACGCTTGGAAATGGGCATATATGTAGAGGGCAGGCGGGAGAAACGACTGCGAGAGACCAAAAACCGACAAACATACGACAGAACCTTTCATTTTATTGTGGCCACAGATTCGCGCTTTAGTGCACCGACAGGCAGGAGTGGCGTCAGCGTGCTGGACCGCATCATTATCGCTAAGCAGCGACGACACCTAAGTAAATAGGCAAAATGAAAGAAGCCAAATGTAGGTAGAGCTCCAAGCTGGTCGCCCATCCAAGTACTAAACACGGCCAACCGCTATTAACTCCAATCAACAGACGAGAACCGCTGCACTCAGCGTGGTATGGCCGTTATCGGCAACGCCGCGAAACGTGCAGACGTCTTGCTTCGTGTGCACATCACTTGGTATTTACCTGGCAGTGTCTCGCTGGAGGAAGCACTGTCTTTTATGAGAGAAAAATGAAATGGCACTTAGTGCTATCGAATACATGGCCTTTGTGTTCACAGCACGACGCTCTAACGTACTGAGCTGAGGAGCGATGCAATTCGGCCACGTCACCAGTCCAATACCCGGTCCACCGGCTCATCCACCTTCATTACTGCCCTGCCAGACATTTAACCACGTATCTGTTTTCGTTGACTTTTGCTTTCTTGATGCTTGGACCCAAAAAGCACAACACAAAGAAAACGTAAGCGCCGTGAGACTAGCCAAGACTCAGCAAACAAAAGTATGTTCGGCTACCAGGAATCGAATCCGGGCTGCTTGGCTGAAAGCCATGCCTCCTAACAGCTTTCCGTTCCTTCTGACGGCCAGACAATCAGACGTGCAGGGCAAGCGCCATAATCACTGCCGTCACTGATAATATCTCTTCAACCTGTTTGCGCGAAATTTACTTCCTTTCCCGCACGAAGGAAACGGGTAGGTTTGGAATATTTAAAATTCATTGTCAGATGTGGGGTTCGAACCCACGCTCCCTTTTGGGAACCAGAGCTTAAATCTGTCGCCTTAGGCCGCTCGGACAATCTGACGTGCGCGTGGAAACACACTGCTGCCATCGTTTCTATAAACATCTCCAGGGCCTGACTGCAAAATTTTCTTGTTTTTTTTTGTGTGAAGAAAATACGTTTTTTTAGATTATTTAAAACGAGTTGTGAGATGTGAGGTAACACCCCACCCTCACTGTCGGCACCCGGAACTTAAATATGGTGCCTGGCACCGTTGTTTTCCGACGCCTTCGGCCTTAAGTGGAACGAGCAGAACTCTAACTATCAATTTTCACATTGGCGCGGAGAAAACAACGAACGACAATAAAAGTCCGTTCCCTAGCAACGGCTACGCTGTGTATTTCGCCCTCAGGGGAAGCTAATGATATGCTCCAGGCGAGGATCAAACTAACCAACTTAACATTGTGATACTTAGGCGCTTTCTACTTCTGGACTGGCACAATTATGCTCAATCGTCTCTGGATCGTCTGTACGTACGTCACATTAGATATTTCTTATATCATGCTGCTGTAAATTAAAGGGCAGTTTTCCAACGGCTGTCAGTTGTGCTTCTATTTACGCTAGCAGCACCTACACACTGCGTTCAGATGTGCCAACCTCTGCCCTGGCGTTGAACGCCTACAGCGCCTTCGCCTTCGGCCTCTGGTGGCAGGAGGGTAGCCGATACATCGCGGCGTGAATGACTCGCCACGCAAGGCGGTGGTGGTGTAACGGTCAGCATGGTTGCTTCCCAAGCAGTTGATCCGAGTTCCATTCCCGGCCACCGCACGAAACGTACATTTTTCTTCTAGGGCTATTCCACGTAACGTAACGCGATCCTCGAAACAGAACCGTCGTGGTACGAATAGTTTTCCTTCGCCCCACGTCTCACTCCGTGTCGCCATTGCGGTAGTCGCCGGATTTCGATTCACAGCATCGTGTGTCTCCATGTGTCGACTTGTCTTGCTCGGCTGACGCGAGAGCTGACGCTTGGAAATGGGCATATATGTAGAGGGCAGGCGGGAGAAACGACTGCGAGAGACCAAAAACCGACAAACATACGACAGAACCTTTCATTTTATTGTGGCCACAGATTCGCGCTTTAGTGCACCGACAGGCAGGAGTGGCGTCAGCGTGCTGGACCGCATCATTATCGCTAAGCAGCGACGACACCTAAGTAAATAGGCAAAATGAAAGAAGCCAAATGTAGGTAGAGCTCCAAGCTGGTCGCCGATCCAAGTACTAAACACGGCCAACCGCTATTAACTCCAATCAACAGACGAGAACCGCTGCACTCAGCGTGGTATGGCCGTTATCGACAACGCCCCGAAACGTGCAGACGTCTTGCTTCGTGTGCACATCACTTGGTATTTACCTGGCAGTGTCTCGCTGGAGGAAGCACTGTCTTTTATGAGAGAAAAATGAAATGGCACTTAGTGCTATCGAATACATGGCCTTTGTGTTCACAGCACGACGCTCTAACGTACTGAGCTGAGGAGCGATGCAATTCGGCCACGTCACCAGTCCAATACCCGGTCCACCGGCTCATCCACCTTCATTACTGCCCTGCCAGACATTTAACCACGTATCTGTTTTCGTTGACTTTTGCTTTCTTGATGCTTGGACCCAAAAAGCACAACACAAAGAAAACGTAAGCGCCGTGAGACTAGCCAAGACTCAGCAAACAAAAGTATGTTCGCCTACCAGGAATCGAATCCGGGCTGCCTGGCTGAAAGCCATGCCTCCTAACAGCTTTCCGTTCCTTCTGACGGCCAGACAATCAGACGTGCAGGGCAAGCGCCATAATCACTGCCGTCACTGATAATATCTCTTCAACCTGTTTGCGCGAAATTTACTTCCTTTCCCGCACGAAGGAAACGGGTAGGTTTGGAATATTTAAAATTCATTGTCAGATGTGGGGTTCGAACCCACGCTCTCTTTTGGGAACCAGAGCTTAAATCTGGCGCCTTAGACCGCTCGGCCAATCTGACGTGCGAGCGGAAACACACTGCTGCCATCGTTTCTATGAACATCTCCAGGGCCTGACTGCGAAATTTGCTTGTTTTTTTGTGTGAAGGAAATACGTTTTTTTAGAGTATTTAAAACGATTTGTGAGATGTGAGGTAACACCCCACCCTCACTGTCGGCACCCGGAACTTAAATATGGTGCCTGGCACCGTTGTTTTCCGACGCCTTCGGCCTTAAGTGGAACGAGCAGAACTCTAACTATCAATTTTCACATTGGCGCGGAGAAAACAACGAACGACAATAAAAGTCCGTTCCCTAGCAACGGCTACGCTGTGTATTTCGCCCTCAGGGGAAGCTAATGATATGCTCCAGGCGAGGATCAAACTAACCAACTTAACATTGTGATACTTAGGCGCTTTCTACTTCTGGACTGGCACAATTATGCTCAATCGTCTCTGGATCGTCTGTACGTACGTCACATTAGATATTTCTTATATCATGCTGCTGTAAATTAAAGGGCAGTTTTCCAACGGCTGTCAGTTGTGCTTCTATTTACGCTAGCAGCACCTACACACTGCGTTCAGATGTGCCAACCTCTGCCCTGGCGTTGAACGCCTACAGCGCCTTCGCCTTCGGCCTCTGGTGGCAGGAGGGTAGCCGATACATCGCGGCGTGAATGACTCGCCACGCAAGGCGGTGGTGGTGTAACGGTCAGCATGGTTGCTTCCCAAGCAGTTGATCCGGGTTCCATTCCCGGCCACCGCACGAAACGTACATTTTTCTTCTAGGGCTATTCCACGTAACGTAACGCGATCCTCGAAACAGAACCGTCGTGGTACGAATAGTTTTCCTTCGCCCCACGTCTCACTCCGTGTCGCCATTGCGGTAGTCGCCGGATTTCGATTCACAGCATCGTGTGTCTCCATGTGTCGACTTGTCTTGCTCGGCTGACGCGAGAGCTGACGCTTGGAAATGGGCATATATGTAGAGGGCAGGCGGGAGAAACGACTGCGAGAGACCAAAAACCGACAAACATACGACAGAACCTTTCATTTTATTGTGGCCACAGATTCGCGCTTTAGTGCACCGACAGGCAGGAGTGGCGTCAGCGTGCTGGACCGCATCATTATCGCTAAGCAGCGACGACACCTAAGTAAATAGGCAAAATGAAAGAAGCCAAATGTAGGTAGAGCTCCATGCTGGTCGCCCATCCAAGTACTAAACACGGCCAACCGCTATTAACTCCAATCAACAGACGAGAACCGCTGCACTCAGCGTGGTATGGCCGTTATCGACAACGCCGCGAAACGTGCAGGCGTCTTGCTTCGTGTGCACATCACTTGGTATTTACCTGGCAGTGTCTCGCTGGAGGAAGCACTGTCTTTTATGAGAGAAAAATGAAATGGCACTTAGTGCTATCGAATACATGGCCTTTGTGTTCACAGCACGACGCTCTAACGTACTGAGCTGAGGAGCGATGCAATTCGGCCACGTCACCAGTCCAATACCCGGTCCACCGGCTCATCCACCTTCATTACTGCCCTGCCAGACATTTAACCACGTATCTGTTTTCGTTGACTTTTGCTTTCTTGATGCTTGGACCCAAAAAGCACAACACAAAGAAAACGTAAGCGCCGTGAGACTAGCCAAGACTCAGCAAACAAAAGTATGTTCGCCTACCAGGAATCGAATCCGGGCTGCCTGGCTGAAAGCCATGCCTCCTAACAGCTTTCCGTTCCTTCTGACGGCCAGACAATCAGACGTGCAGGGCAAGCGCCATAATCACTGCCGTCACTGATAATATCTCTTCAACCTGTTTGCGCGAAATTTACTTCCTTTCCCGCACGAAGGAAACGGGTAGGTTTGGAATATTTAAAATTCATTGTCAGATGTGGGGTTCGAACCCACGCTCTCTTTTGGGAACCAGAGCTTAAATCTGGCGCCTTAGACCGCTCGGCCAATCTGACGTGCGAGCGGAAACACACTGCTGCCATCGTTTCTATGAACATCTCCAGGGCCTGACTGCGAAATTTGCTTGTTTTTTTGTGTGAAGGAAATACGTTTTTTTAGAGTATTTAAAACGATTTGTGAGATGTGAGGTAACACCCCACCCTCACTGTCGGCACCCGGAACTTAAATATGGTGCCTGGCACCGTTGTTTTCCGACGCCTTCGGCCTTAAGTGGAACGAGCAGAACTCTAACTATCAATTTTCACATTGGCGCGGAGAAAACAACGAACGACAATAAAAGTCCGTTCCCTAGCAACGGCTACGCTGTGTATTTCGCCCTCAGGGGAAGCTAATGATATGCTCCAGGCGAGGATCAAACTAACCAACTTAACATTGTGATACTTAGGCGCTTTCTACTTCTGGACTGGCACAATTATGCTCAATCGTCTCTGGATCGTCTGTACGTACGTCACATTAGATATTTCTTATATCATGCTGCTGTAAATTAAAGGGCAGTTTTCCAACGGCTGTCAGTTGTGCTTCTATTTACGCTAGCAGCACCTACACACTGCGTTCAGATGTGCCAACCTCTGCCCTGGCGTTGAACGCCTACAGCGCCTTCGCCTTCGGCCTCTGGTGGCAGGAGGGTAGCCGATACATCGCGGCGTGAATGACTCGGCACGCAAGGCGGTAGTGGTGTAACGGTCAGCATGGTTGCTTCCCAAGCAGTTGATCCGGTTTCGATTCCCGGCCACCGCACGAAACGTACATTTTTCTTCTAGGGCTATTCCAAGTAACGTAACGCGATCCTCGAAACAGAACCGTCGTGGTACGAATAGTTTTCCTTCGCCCCACGTCTCACTCCGTGTCGCCATTGCGGTAGTCGCCGGATTTCGATTCACAGCATCGTGTGTCTCCATGTGTCGACTTGTCTCGACTTTGCTCGGCTGACGCGAGAGCTGACGCTTGGAAATGGGCATATATGTAGAGGGCAGGCGGGAGAAACGACTGCGAGAGACCAAAAACCGACAAACATACGACAGAACCTTTCATTTTATTGTGGCCACAGATTCGCGCTTTAGTGCACCGACAGGCAGGAGTGGCGTCAGCGTGCTGGACCGCATCATTATCGCTAAGCAGCGACGACACCTAAGTAAATAGGCAAAATGAAAGAAGCCAAATGTAGGTAGATCTCCAAGCTGGTCGCCCATCCAAGTACTAAACACGGCCAACCGCTATTAACTCCAATCAACAGACGAGAACCGCTGCACTCAGCGTGGTATGGCCATTATCGACAACGCCGCGAAACGTGCAGACGTCTTGCTTCTTGTGCACATCACTTGGTATTTACCTGGCAGTGTCTCGCTGGAGGAAGCACTGTCTTTTATGAGAGAAAGATGAAATGGCACTTAGTGCTATCGAATACATGGCCTTTGTGTTCACAGCACGACGCTCTATCGTACTGAGCTGAGGAGCGATGCAATTCGGCCACGTCACCAGTCCAATACCCGGTCCACCGGCTCATCCACCTTCATTACTGCCCTGCCAGACATTTAACCACGTATCTGTTTTCGTTGACTTTTGCTTTCTTGATGCTTGGACCCAAAAAGCACAACACAAAGAAAACGTAAGCGCCGTGAGACTAGCCAAGACTCAGCAAACAAAAGTATGTTCGGCTACCAGGAATCGAATCCGGGCTGCTTGGCTGAAAGCCATGCCTCCTAACAGCTTTCCGTTCCTTCTGACGGCCAGACAATCAGACGTGCAGGGCAAGCGCCATAATCACTGCCGTCACTGATAATATCTCTTCAACCTGTTTGCGCGAAATTTACTTCCTTTCCCGCACGAAGGAAATGGGTAGGTTTGGTATATTTAAAATTCATTGTCAGATGTGGGGTTCGAACCCACGCTCCCTTTTGGGAACCAGAGCTTAAATCTGGCGCCTTAGGCCGCTCGGCGAATCTGACGTGCGCGTGGAAACACACTGCTGCCATCGTTTCTATAAACATCTCCAGGGCCTGACTGCGAAATTTTCTTGTTTTTTTTTGTGTGAAGAAAATACGTGTTTAGAGTATTTAAAACGAGTTGTGAGATGTGCGGTAACACCCCACCCTCACTGTCGGCACCCGGAACTTAAATATGGTGCCTGGCACCGTTGTTTTCCGACGCCTTCGGCCTTAAATGGAACGAGCAGAACTCTAACTATCAATTTTCACATTGGCGCGGAGAAAACAACGAACGACAATAAAAGTCCGTTCCCTAGCAACGGCTACGCTGTGTATTTCGCCCTCAGGGGAAGCTAATGATATGCTCCAGGCGAGGATCAAACTAACCAACTTAACATTGTGATACTTAGGCGCTTTCTACTTCTGGACTGGCACAAATATGCTCAATCGTCTCTGGATCGTCTGTACGTACGTCACATTAGATATTTCTTATATCATGCTGCTGTAAATTAAAGGGCAGTTTTCCAACGGCTGTCAGTTGTGCTTCTATTTACGCTAGCAGCACCTACACACTGCGTTCAGATGTGCCAACCTCTGCCCTGGCGTTGAACGCCTACAGCGCCTTCGCCTTCGGCCTCTGGTGGCAGGAGGGTAGCCGATACATCGCGGCGTGAATGACTCGGCACGCAAGGCGGTGGTGGTGTAACGGTCAGCATGGTTGCTTCCCAAGCAGTTGATCCGGTTTCGATTCCCGGCCACCGCACGAAACGTACATTTTTCTTCTAGGGCTATTCCAAGTAACGTAACGCGATCCTCGAAACAGAACCGTCGTGGTACGAATAGTTTTCCTTCGCCCCACGTCTCACTCCGTGTCGCCATTGCGGTAGTCGCCGGATTTCGATTCACAGCATCGTGTGTCTCCATGTGTCGACTTGTCTCGACTTTGCTCGGCTGACGCGAGAGCTGACGCTTGGAAATGGGCATATATGTAGAGGGCAGGCGGGAGAAACGACTGCGAGAGACCAAAAACCGACAAACATACGACAGAACCTTTCATTTTATTGTGGCCACAGATTCGCGCTTTAGTGCACCGACAGGCAGGAGTGGCGTCAGCGTGCTGGACCGCATCATTATCGCTAAGCAGCGACGACACCTAAGTAAATAGGCAAAATGAAAGAAGCCAAATGTAGGTAGATCTCCAAGCTGGTCGCCCATCCAAGTACTAAACACGGCCAACCGCTATTAACTCCAATCAACAGACGAGAACCGCTGCACTCAGCGTGGTATGGCCATTATCGACAACGCCGCGAAACGTGCAGACGTCTTGCTTCTTGTGCACATCACTTGGTATTTACCTGGCAGTGTCTCGCTGGAGGAAGCACTGTCTTTTATGAGAGAAAGATGAAATGGCACTTAGTGCTATCGAATACATGGCCTTTGTGTTCACAGCACGACGCTCTATCGTACTGAGCTGAGGAGCGATGCAATTCGGCCACGTCACCAGTCCAATACACGGTCCACCGGCTCATCCACCTTCATTACTGCCCTGCCAGACATTTAACCACGTATCTGTTTTCGTTGACTTTTGCTTTCTTGATGCTTGGACCCAAAAAGCACAACACAAAGAAAACGTAAGCGCCGTGAGACTAGCCAAGACTCAGCAAACAAAAGTATGTTCGGCTACCAGGAATCGAATCCGGGCTGCTTGGCTGAAAGCCATGCTTCCTAACAGCTTTCCGTTCCTTCTGACGGCCAGACAATCAGACGTGCAGGGCAAGCGCCATAATCACTGCCGTCACTGATAATATCTCTTCAACCTGTTTGCGCGAAATTTACTTCCTTTCCCGCACGAAGGAAACGGGTAGGTTTGGAATATTTAAAATTCATTGTCAGATGTGGGGTTCGAACCCACGCTCCCTTTCGGGAACCAGAGCTTAAATCTGGCGCCTTAGACCGCTCGGCCAATCTGACGTGTGAGCGGAAACACACTGCTGCCATCGTTTCTATAAACATCTCCAGGGCCTGACTGCGAAATTTGCTTGTTTTTTTTGTGTGAAGGAAATACGTTTTTTTAGAGTATTTAAAACGAGTTGTGAGATGTGAGGTAACACCCCACCCTCACTGTCGGCACCCGGAACTTAAATATGGTGCCTGGCACCGTTGTTTTCCGACGCCTTCGGCCTTAAGTGGAACGAGCAGAACTCTAACTATCAATTTTCACATTGGCGTGGAGAAAACAACGAACGACAATAAAAGTCCGTTCCCTAGCAACGGCTACGCTGTGTATTTCGCCCTCAGGGGAAGCTAATGATATGCTCCAGGCGAGGATCAAACTAACCAACTTAACATTGTGATACTTAGGCGCTTTCTACTTCTGGACTGGCACAATTATGCTCAATCGTCTCTGGATAGTCTGTACGTACGTCACATTAGATATTTCTTATGTCATGCTGCTGTAAATTAAAGGGCAGTTTTCCAACGGCTGTCAGTTGTGCTTCTATTTACGCTCGCAGCACCTACACACTGCGTTCAGATGTGCCAACCTCTGCCCTGGCGTTGAACGCCTACAGCGCCTTCGCCTTCGGCCTCTGGTGGCAGGAGGGTAGCCGATACATCGCGGCGTGAATGACTCGGCACGCAAGGCGGTGGTGGTGTAACGGTCAGCATGGTTGCTTCCCAAGCATTTGATCCGGGTTCGATTCCCGGCCACCGCACGAAACGTACATTTTTCTTCTAGGGCTATTCCACGTAACGTAACGCGATCTTCGAAACAGAACCGTCGTGGTAAAAATAGTTTTCCTTCGCCCCACGTCTCACTCCGTGTCGCCATTGCGGTAGTCGCCGGATTTCGATTCACAGCATCGTGTGTCTCCATGTGTCGACTTGTCTCGACTTTGCTCGGCTGACGCGAGAGCTGACGCTTGGAAATGGGCATATATGTAGAGGGCAGGCGGGAGAAACGACTGCGAGAGACCAAAAACCGACAAACATACGACAGAACCTTTCATTTTATTGTGGCCACAGATTCGCGCTTTAGTGCACCGACAGGCAGGAGTGGCGTCAGCGTGCTGGACCGCATCATTATCGCTAAGCAGCGACGACACCTAAGTAAATAGGCAAAATGAAAGAAGCCAAATGTAGGTAGAGCTCCAAGCTGGTCGCCCATCCAAGTACTAAACACGGCCAACCGCTATTAACTCCAACCAACAGACGAGAACCGCTGCACTCAGCGTGGTATGGCCGTTATCGACAACGCCGCGAAACGTGCAGACGTCTTGCTTCTCGTGCACATCACTTGGTATTTACCTGGCAGTGTCTCGCTGGAGGAAGCACTGTCTTTTATGAGAGAAAAATGAAATGGCACTTAGTGCTATCGAATACATGGCCTTTGTGTTCACAGCACGACGCTCTAACGTACTGAGCTGAGGAGCGATGCAATTCGGCCACGTCACCAGTCCAATACCCGGTCCACCGGCTCATCCACCTTCATTACTGCCCTGCCAGACATTTAACCACGTATCTGTTTTCGTTGACTTTTGCTTTCTTGATGCTTGGACCCAAAAAGCACAACACAAAGAAAACGTAAGCGCCGTGAGACTAGCCAAGACTCAGCAAACAAAAGTATGTTCGGCTACCAGGAATCGAATCCGGGCTGCCTGGCTGAAAGCCATGCCTCCTAACAGCTTTCCGTTCCTTCTGACGGCCAGACAATCAGACGTGCAGGGCAAGCGCCATAATCACTGCCGTCACTGATAATATCTCTTCAACCTGTTTGCGCGAAATTTACTTCCTTTCCCGCACGAAGGAAATGGGTAGGTTTGGTATATTTAAAATTCATTGTCAGATGTGGGGTTCGAACCCACGCTCCCTTTTGGGAACCAGAGCTTAAATCTGGCGCCTTAGGCCGCTCGGCGAATCTGACGTGCGCGTGGAAACACACTGCTGCCATCGTTTCTATAAACATCTCCAGGGCCTGACTGCGAAATTTTCTTGTTTTTTTTTGTGTGAAGAAAATACGTGTTTAGAGTATTTAAAACGAGTTGTGAGATGTGCGGTAACACCCCACCCTCACTGTCGGCACCCGGAACTTAAATATGGTGCCTGGCACCGTTGTTTTCCGACGCCTTCGGCCTTAAGTGGAACGAGCAGAACTCTAACTATCAATTTTCACATTGGCGCGGAGAAAACAACGAACGACAATAAAAGTCCGTTCCCTAGCAACGGCTACGCTGTGTATTTCGCCCTCAGGGGAAGCTAATGATATGCTCCAGGCGAGGATCAAACTAACCAACTTAACATTGTGATACTTAGGCGCTTTCTACTTCTGGACTGGCACAAATATGCTCAATCGTCTCTGGATCGTCTGTACGTACGTCACATTAGATATTTCTTATATCATGCTGCTGTAAATTAAAGGGCAGTTTTCCAACGGCTGTCAGTTGTGCTTCTATTTACGCTAGCAGCACCTACACACTGCGTTCAGATGTGCCAACCTCTGCCCTGGCGTTGAACGCCTACAGCGCCTTCGCCTTCGGCCTCTGGTGGCAGGAGGGTAGCCGATACATCGCGGCGTGAATGACTCGGCACGCAAGGCGGTGGTGGTGTAACGGTCAGCATGGTTGCTTCCCAAGCAGTTGATCCGGTTTCGATTCCCGGCCACCGCACGAAACGTACATTTTTCTTCTAGGGCTATTCCAAGTAACGTAACGCGATCCTCGAAACAGAACCGTCGTGGTACGAATAGTTTTCCTTCGCCCCACGTCTCACTCCGTGTCGCCATTGCGGTAGTCGCCGGATTTCGATTCACAGCATCGTGTGTCTCCATGTGTCGACTTGTCTCGACTTTGCTCGGCTGACGCGAGAGCTGACGCTTGGAAATGGGCATATATGTAGAGGGCAGGCGGGAGAAACGACTGCGAGAGACCAAAAACCGACAAACATACGACAGAACCTTTCATTTTATTGTGGCCACAGATTCGCGCTTTAGTGCACCGACAGGCAGGAGTGGCGTCAGCGTGCTGGACCGCATCATTATCGCTAAGCAGCGACGACACCTAAGTAAATAGGCAAAATGAAAGAAGCCAAATGTAGGTAGATCTCCAAGCTGGTCGCCCATCCAAGTACTAAACACGGCCAACCGCTATTAACTCCAATCAACAGACGAGAACCGCTGCACTCAGCGTGGTATGGCCATTATCGACAACGCCGCGAAACGTGCAGACGTCTTGCTTCTTGTGCACATCACTTGGTATTTACCTGGCAGTGTCTCGCTGGAGGAAGCACTGTCTTTTATGAGAGAAAGATGAAATGGCACTTAGTGCTATCGAATACATGGCCTTTGTGTTCACAGCACGACGCTCTATCGTACTGAGCTGAGGAGCGATGCAATTCGGCCACGTCACCAGTCCAATACCCGGTCCACCGGCTCATCCACCTTCATTACTGCCCTGCCAGACATTTAACCACGTATCTGTTTTCGTTGACTTTTGCTTTCTTGATGCTTGGACCCAAAAAGCACAACACAAAGAAAACGTAAGCGCCGTGAGACTAGCCAAGACTCAGCAAACAAAAGTATGTTCGGCTACCAGGAATCGAATCCGGGCTGCTTGGCTGAAAGCCATGTCTCCTAGCAGCTTTCCGTTCCTTCTGACGGCCAGACAATCAGACGTGCAGGGCAAGCGCCATAATCACTGCCGTCACTGATAATATCTCTTCAACCTGTTTGCGCGAAATTTACTTCCTTTCCCGCACGAAGGAAACGGGTAGGTTTGGTATATTTAAAATTCATTGTCAGATGTGGGGTTCGAACCCACGCTCCCTTTTGGGAACCAGAGCTTAAATCTGGCGCCTTAGGCCGCTCGGCGAATCTGACGTGCGCGTGGAAACACACTGCTGCCATCGTTTCTATAAACATCTCCAGGGCCTGACTGCGAAATTTTCTTGTTTTTTTTTGTGTGAAGAAAATACGTGTTTAGAGTATTTAAAACGAGTTGTGAGATGTGCGGTAACACCCCACCCTCACTGTCGGCACCCGGAACTTAAATATGGTGCCTGGCACCGTTGTTTTCCGACGCCTTCGGCCTTAAGTGGAACGAGCAGAACTCTAACTATCAATTTTCACATTGGCGCGGAGAAAACAACGAACGACAATAAAAGTCCGTTCCCTAGCAACGGCTACGCTGTGTATTTCGCCCTCAGGGGAAGCTAATGATATGCTCCAGGCGAGGATCAAACTAACCAACTTAACATTGTGATACTTAGGCGCTTTCTACTTCTGGACTGGCACAAATATGCTCAATCGTCTCTGGATCGTCTGTACGTACGTCACATTAGATATTTCTTATATCATGCTGCTGTAAATTAAAGGGCAGTTTTCCAACGGCTGTCAGTTGTGCTTCTATTTACGCTAGCAGCACCTACACACTGCGTTCAGATGTGCCAACCTCTGCCCTGGCGTTGAACGCCTACAGCGCCTTCGCCTTCGGCCTCTGGTGGCAGGAGGGTAGCCGATACATCGCGGCGTGAATGACTCGGCACGCAAGGCGGTGGTGGTGTAACGGTCAGCATGGTTGCTTCCCAAGCAGTTGATCCGGTTTCGATTCCCGGCCACCGCACGAAACGTACATTTTTCTTCTAGGGCTATTCCAAGTAACGTAACGCGATCCTCGAAACAGAACCGTCGTGGTACGAATAGTTTTCCTTCGCCCCACGTCTCACTCCGTGTCGCCATTGCGGTAGTCGCCGGATTTCGATTCACAGCATCGTGTGTCTCCATGTGTCGACTTGTCTCGACTTTGCTCGGCTGACGCGAGAGCTGACGCTTGGAAATGGGCATATATGTAGAGGGCAGGCGGGAGAAACGACTGCGAGAGACCAAAAACCGACAAACATACGACAGAACCTTTCATTTTATTGTGGCCACAGATTCGCGCTTTAGTGCACCGACAGGCAGGAGTGGCGTCAGCGTGCTGGACCGCATCATTATCGCTAAGCAGCGACGACACCTAAGTAAATAGGCAAAATGAAAGAAGCCAAATGTAGGTAGATCTCCAAGCTGGTCGCCCATCCAAGTACTAAACACGGCCAACCGCTATTAACTCCAATCAACAGACGAGAACCGCTGCACTCAGCGTGGTATGGCCATTATCGACAACGCCGCGAAACGTGCAGACGTCTTGCTTCTTGTGCACATCACTTGGTATTTACCTGGCAGTGTCTCGCTGGAGGAAGCACTGTCTTTTATGAGAGAAAGATGAAATGGCACTTAGTGCTATCGAATACATGGCCTTTGTGTTCACAGCACGACGCTCTATCGTACTGAGCTGAGGAGCGATGCAATTCGGCCACGTCACCAGTCCAATACCCGGTCCACCGGCTCATCCACCTTCATTACTGCCCTGCCAGACATTTAACCACGTATCTGTTTTCGTTGACTTTTGCTTTCTTGATGCTTGGACCCAAAAAGCACAACACAAAGAAAACGTAAGCGCCGTGAGACTAGCCAAGACTCAGCAAACAAAAGTATGTTCGGCTACCAGGAATCGAATCCGGGCTGCTTGGCTGAAAGCCATGCCTCCTAACAGCTTTCCGTTCCTTCTGACGGCCAGACAATCAGACGTGCAGGGCAAGCGCCATAATCACTGCCGTCACTGATAATATCTCTTCAACCTGTTTGCGCGAAATTTACTTCCTTTCCCGCACGAAGGAAATGGGTAGGTTTGGTATATTTAAAATTCATTGTCAGATGTGGGGTTCGAACCCACGCTCCCTTTTGGGAACCAGAGCTTAAATCTGGCGCCTTAGGCCGCTCGGCGAATCTGACGTGCGCGTGGAAACACACTGCTGCCATCGTTTCTATAAACATCTCCAGGGCCTGACTGCGAAATTTTCTTGTTTTTTTTTGTGTGAAGAAAATACGTGTTTAGAGTATTTAAAACGAGTTGTGAGATGTGCGGTAACACCCCACCCTCACTGTCGGCACCCGGAACTTAAATATGGTGCCTGGCACCGTTGTTTTCCGACGAATTCGGCCTTAAGTGGAACGAGCAGAACTCTAACTATCAATTTTCACATTGGCGCGGAGAAAACAACGAACGACAATAAAAGTCCGTTCCCTAGCAACGGCTACGCTGTGTATTTCGCCCTCAGGGGAAGCTAATGATATGCTCCAGGCAAGGATCAAACTAACCAACTTAACATTGTGATACTTAGGCGCTTTCTACTTCTGGACTGGCACAATTATGCTCAATCGTCTCTGGATCGTCTGTACGTACGTCACATTAGATATTTCTTATATCATGCTGCTGTAAATTAAAGGGCAGTTTTCCAACGGCTGTCAGTTGTGCTTCTATTTACGCTAGCAGCAACTACACTGCGTTCAGATGTGCCAACCTCTGCCCTGGCGTTGAACGCCTACAGTGCCTTCGCCTTCGGCCTCTGGTGGCAGGAGGGTAGCCGATACATCGCGGCGTGAATGACTCGGCACGCAAGGCGGTGGTGGTGTAACGGTCAGCATGGTTGCTTCCCAAGCAGTTGATCCGGGTTCGATTCCCGGCCACCGCACGAAACGTACATTTTTCTGCTAGGGCTATTCCACGTAACGTAACGCGATCCTCGAAACAGAACCGTCGTGGTACGAATAGTTTTCCTTCGCCCCACGTCTCACTCCGTGTCGCCATTGCGGTAGTCGCCGGATTTCGATTCACAGCATCGTGTGTCTCCATGTGTCGACTTGTCTCGACTTTGCTCGGCTGACGCGAGAGCTGACGCTTGGAAATGGGCATATATGTAGAGGGCAGGCGGGAGAAACGACTGCGAGAGACCAAAAACCGACAAACATACGACAGAACCTTTCATTTTATTGTGGCCACAGATTCGCGCTTTAGTGCACCGACAGGCAGGAGTGGCGTCAGCGTGCTGGACCGCATCATTATCGCTAAGCAGCGACGACACCTAAGTAAATAGGCAAAATGAAAGAAGCCAAATGTAGGTAGATCTCCAAGCTGGTCGCCCATCCAAGTACTAAACACGGCCAACCGCTATTAACTCCAATCAACAGACGAGAACCGCTGCACTCAGCGTGGTATGGCCATTATCGACAACGCCGCGAAACGTGCAGACGTCTTGCTTCTTGTGCACATCACTTGGTATTTACCTGGCAGTGTCTCGCTGGAGGAAGCACTGTCTTTTATGAGAGAAAGATGAAATGGCACTTAGTGCTATCGAATACATGGCCTTTGTGTTCACAGCACGACGCTCTATCGTACTGAGCTGAGGAGCGATGCAATTCGGCCACGTCACCAGTCCAATACCCGGTCCACCGGCTCATCCACCTTCATTACTGCCCTGCCAGACATTTAACCACGTATCTGTTTTCGTTGACTTTTGCTTTCTTGATGCTTGGACCCAAAAAGCACAACACAAAGAAAACGTAAGCGCCGTGAGACTAGCCAAGACTCAGCAAACAAAAGTATGTTCGGCTACCAGGAATCGAATCCGGGCTGCTTGGCTGAAAGCCATGCCTCCTAACAGCTTTCCGTTCCTTCTGACGGCCAGACAATCAGACGTGCAGGGCAAGCGCCATAATCACTGCCGTCACTGATAATATCTCTTCAACCTGTTTGCGCGAAATTTACTTCCTTTCCCGCACGAAGGAAATGGGTAGGTTTGGTATATTTAAAATTCATTGTCAGATGTGGGGTTCGAACCCACGCTCCCTTTTGGGAACCAGAGCTTAAATCTGGCGCCTTAGGCCGCTCGGCGAATCTGACGTGCGCGTGGAAACACACTGCTGCCATCGTTTCTATAAACATCTCCAGGGCCTGACTGCGAAATTTTCTTGTTTTTTTTTGTGTGAAGAAAATACGTGTTTAGAGTATTTAAAACGAGTTGTGAGATGTGCGGTAACACCCCACCCTCACTGTCGGCACCCGGAACTTAAATATGGTGCCTGGCACCGTTGTTTTCCGACGCCTTCGGCCTTAAGTGGAACGAGCAGAACTCTAACTATCAATTTTCACATTGGCGCGGAGAAAACAACGAACGACAATAAAAGTCCGTTCCCTAGCAACGGCTACGCTGTGTATTTCGCCCTCAGGGGAAGCTAATGATATGCTCCAGGCGAGGATCAAACTAACCAACTTAACATTGTGATACTTAGGCGCTTTCTACTTCTGGACTGGCACAAATATGCTCAATCGTCTCTGGATCGTCTGTACGTACGTCACATTAGATATTTCTTATATCATGCTGCTGTAAATTAAAGGGCAGTTTTCCAACGGCTGTCAGTTGTGCTTCTATTTACGCTAGCAGCACCTACACACTGCGTTCAGATGTGCCAACCTCTGCCCTGGCGTTGAACGCCTACAGCGCCTTCGCCTTCGGCCTCTGGTGGCAGGAGGGTAGCCGATACATCGCGGCGTGAATGACTCGCCACGCAAGGCGGTGGTGGTGTAACGGTCAGCATGGTTGCTTCCCAAGCAGTTGATCCGGGTTCCATTCCCGGCCACCGCACGAAACGTACATTTTTCTTCTAGGGCTATTCCACGTAACGTAACGCGATCCTCGAAACAGAACCGTCGTGGTACGAATAGTTTTCCTTCGCCCCACGTCTCACTCCGTGTCGCCATTGCGGTAGTCGCCGGATTTCGATTCACAGCATCGTGTGTCTCCATGTGTCGACTTGTCTCGACTTTGCTCGGCTGACGCGAGAGCTGACGCTTGGAAATGGGCATATATGTAGAGGGCAGGCGGGAGAAACGACTGCGAGAGACCAAAAACCGACAAACATACGACAGAACCTTTCATTTTATTGTGGCCACAGACTCGCGCTTTAGTGCACCGACAGGCAGGAGTGGCGTCAGCGTGCTGGACCGCATCATTATCGCTAAGCAGCGACGACACCTAAGTAAATAGGCAAAATGAAAGAAGCCAAATGTAGGTAGATCTCCAAGCTGGTCGCCCATCCAAGTACTAAACACGGCCAACCGCTATTAACTCCAATCAACAGACGAGAACCGCTGCACTCAGCGTGGTATGGCCATTATCGACAACGCCGCGAAACGTGCAGACGTCTTGCTTCTTGTGCACATCACTTGGTATTTACCTGGCAGTGTCTCGCTGGAGGAAGCACTGTCTTTTATGAGAGAAAGATGAAATGGCACTTAGTGCTATCGAATACATGGCCTTTGTGTTCACAGCACGACGCTCTAACGTACTGAGCTGAGGAGCGATGCAATTCGGCCACGTCACCAGTCCAATACCCGGTCCACCGGCTCATCCACCTTCATTACTGCCCTGCCAGACATTTAACCACGTATCTGTTTTCGTTGACTTTTGCTTTCTTGATGCTTGGACCCAAAAAGCACAACACAAAGAAAACGTAAGCGCCGTGAGACTAGCCAAGACTCAGCAAACAAAAGTATGTTCGCCTACCAGGAATCGAATCCGGGCTGCTTGGCTGAAAGCCATGTCTCCTAGCAGCTTTCCGTTCCTTCTGACGGCCAGACAATCAGACGTGCAGGGCAAGCGCCATAATCACTGCCGTCACTGATAATATCTCTTCAACCTGTTTGCGCGAAATTTACTTCCTTTCCCGCACGAAGGAAACGGGTAGGTTTGGTATATTTAAAATTCATTGTCAGATGTGGGGTTCGAACCCACGCTCCCTTTTGGGAACCAGAGCTTAAATCTGGCGCCTTAGGCCGCTCGGCCAATCTGACGTGCGCGTGGAAACACACTGCTGCCATCGTTTCTATAAACATCTCCAGGGCCTGACTGCGAAATTTTCTTGTTTTTTTTTGTGTGAAGAAAATACGTGTTTAGAGTATTTAAAACGAGTTGTGAGATGTGCGGTAACACCCCACCCTCACTGTCGGCACCCGGAACTTAAATATGGTGCCTGGCACCGTTGTTTTCCGACGCCTTCGGCCTTAAGTGGAACGAGCAGAACTCTAACTATCAATTTTCACATTGGCGCGGAGAAAACAACGAACGACAATAAAAGTCCGTTCCCTAGCAACGGCTACGCTGTGTATTTCGCCCTCAGGGGAAGCTAATGATATGCTCCAGGCGAGGATCAAACTAACCAACTTAACATTGTGATACTTAGGCGCTTTCTACTTCTGGACTGGCACAAATATGCTCAATCGTCTCTGGATCGTCTGTACGTACGTCACATTAGATATTTCTTATATCATGCTGCTGTAAATTAAAGGGCAGTTTTCCAACGGCTGTCAGTTGTGCTTCTATTTACGCTAGCAGCACCTACACACTGCGTTCAGATGTGCCAACCTCTGCCCTGGCGTTGAACGCCTACAGCGCCTTCGCCTTCGGCCTCTGGTGGCAGGAGGGTAGCCGATACATCGCGGCGTGAATGACTCGGCACGCAAGGCGGTGGTGGTGTAACGGTCAGCATGGTTGCTTCCCAAGCAGTTGATCCGGGTTCGATTCCCGGCCACCGCACGAAACGTACATTTTTCTTCTAGGGCTATTCCACGTAACGTAACGCGATCCTCGAAACAGAACCGTCGTGGTACGAATAGTTTTCCTTCGCCCCACGTCTCACTCCGTGTCGCCATTGCGGTAGTCGCCGGATTTCGATTCACAGCATCGTGTGTCTCCATGTGTCGACTTGTCTCGACTTTGCTCGGCTGACGCGAGAGCTGACGCTTGGAAATGGGCATATATGTAGAGGGCAGGCGGGAGAAACGACTGCGAGAGACCAAAAACCGACAAACATACGACAGAACCTTTCATTTTATTGTGGCCACAGATTCGCGCTTTAGTGCACCGACAGGCAGGAGTGGCGTCAGCGTGCTGGACCGCATCATTATCGCTAAGCAGCGACGACACCTAAGTAAATAGGCAAAATGAAAGAAGCCAAATGTAGGTAGATCTCCAAGCTGGTCGCCCATCCAAGTACTAAACACGGCCAACCGCTATTAACTCCAATCAACAGACGAGAACCGCTGCACTCAGCGTGGTATGGCCATTATCGACAACGCCGCGAAACGTGCAGACGTCTTGCTTCTTGTGCACATCACTTGGTATTTACCTGGCAGTGTCTCGCTGGAGGAAGCACTGTCTTTTATGAGAGAAAGATGAAATGGCACTTAGTGCTATCGAATACATGGCCTTTGTGTTCACAGCACGACGCTCTAACGTACTGAGCTGAGGAGCGATGCAATTCGGCCACGTCACCAGTCCAATACCCGGTCCACCGGCTCATCCACCTTCATTACTGCCCTGCCAGACATTTAACCACGTATCTGTTTTCGTTGACTTTTGCTTTCTTGATGCTTGGACCCAAAAAGCACAACACAAAGAAAACGTAAGCGCCGTGAGACTAGCCAAGACTCAGCAAACAAAAGTATGTTCGGCTACCAGGAATCGAATCCGGGCTGCTTGGCTGAAAGCCATGTCTCCTAACAGCTTTCCGTTCCTTCTGACGGCCAGACAATCAGACGTGCAGGGCAAGCGCCATAATCACTGCCGTCACTGATAATATCTCTTCAACCTGTTTGCGCGAAATTTACTTCCTTTCCCGCACGAAGGAAACGGGTAGGTTTGGTATATTTAAAATTCATTGTCAGATGTGGGGTTCGAACCCACGCTCCCTTTTGGGAACCAGAGCTTAAATCTGGCGCCTTAGGCCGCTCGGCGAATCTGACGTGCGCGTGGAAACACACTGCTGCCATCGTTTCTATAAACATCTCCAGGGCCTGACTGCGAAATTTTCTTGTTTTTTTTTTGTGTGAAGAAAATACGTGTTTAGAGTATTTAAAACGAGTTGTGAGATGTGCGGTAACACCCCACCCTCACTGTCGGCACCCGGAACTTAAATATGGTGCCTGGCACCGTTGTTTTCCGACGCCTTCGGCCTTAAGTGGAACGAGCAGAACTCTAACTATCAATTTTCACATTGGCGCGGAGAAAACAACGAACGACAATAAAAGTCCGTTCCCTAGCAACGGCTACGCTGTGTATTTCGCCCTCAGGGGAAGCTAATGATATGCTCCAGGCGAGGATCAAACTAACCAACTTAACATTGTGATACTTAGGCGCTTTCTACTTCTGGACTGGCACAAATATGCTCAATCGTCTCTGGATCGTCTGTACGTACGTCACATTAGATATTTCTTATATCATGCTGCTGTAAATTAAAGGGCAGTTTTCCAACGGCTGTCAGTTGTGCTTCTATTTACGCTAGCAGCACCTACACACTGCGTTCAGATGTGCCAACCTCTGCCCTGGCGTTGAACGCCTACAGCGCCTTCGCCTTCGGCCTCTGGTGGCAGGAGGGTAGCCGATACATCGCGGCGTGAATGACTCGGCACGCAAGGCGGTGGTGGTGTAACGGTCAGCATGGTTGCTTCCCAAGCAGTTGATCCGGGTTCGATTCCCGGCCACCGCACGAAACGTACATTTTTCTTCTAGGGCTATTCCACGTAACGTAACGCGATCCTCGAAACAGAACCGTCGTGGTACGAATAGTTTTCCTTCGCCCCACGTCTCACTCCGTGTCGCCATTGCGGTAGTCGCCGGATTTCGATTCACAGCATCGTGTGTCTCCATGTGTCGACTTGTCTTGCTCGGCTGACGCGAGAGCTGACGCTTGGAAATGGGCATATATGTAGAGGGCAGGCGGGAGAAACGACTGCGAGAGACCAAAAACCGACAAACATACGACAGAACCTTTCATTTTATTGTGGCCACAGATTCGCGCTTTAGTGCACCGACAGGCAGGAGTGGCGTCAGCGTGCTGGACCGCATCATTATCGCTAAGCAGCGACGACACCTAAGTAAATAGGCAAAATGAAAGAAGCCAAATGTAGGTAGATCTCCAAGCTGGTCGCCCATCCAAGTACTAAACACGGCCAACCGCTATTAACTCCAATCAACAGACGAGAACCGCTGCACTCAGCGTGGTATGGCCATTATCGACAACGCCGCGAAACGTGCAGACGTCTTGCTTCTTGTGCACATCACTTGGTATTTACCTGGCAGTGTCTCGCTGGAGGAAGCACTGTCTTTTATGAGAGAAAGATGAAATGGCACTTAGTGCTATCGAATACATGGCCTTTGTGTTCACAGCACGACGCTCTAACGTACTGAGCTGAGGAGCGATGCAATTCGGCCACGTCACCAGTCCAATACCCGGTCCACCGGCTCATCCACCTTCATTACTGCCCTGCCAGACATTTAACCACGTATCTGTTTTCGTTGACTTTTGCTTTCTTGATGCTTGGACCCAAAAAGCACAACACAAAGAAAACGTAAGCGCCGTGAGACTAGCCAAGACTCAGCAAACAAAAGTATGTTCGGCTACCAGGAATCGAATCCGGGCTGCTTGGCTGAAAGCTATGTCTCCTAACAGCTTTCCGTTCCTTCTGACGGCCAGACAATCAGACGTGCAGGGCAAGCGCCATAATCACTGCCGTCACTGATAATATCTCTTCAACCTGTTTGCGCGAAATTTACTTCCTTTCCCGCACGAAGGAAACGGGTAGGTTTGGTATATTTAAAATTCATTGTCAGATGTGGGGTTCGAACCCACGCTCCCTTTTGGGAACCAGAGCTTAAATCTGGCGCCTTAGGCCGCTCGGCGAATCTGACGTGCGCGTGGAAACACACTGCTGCCATCGTTTCTATAAACATCTCCAGGGCCTGACTGCGAAATTTTCTTGTTTTTTTTTTGTGTGAAGAAAATACGTGTTTAGAGTATTTAAAACGAGTTGTGAGATGTGCGGTAACACCCCACCCTCACTGTCGGCACCCGGAACTTAAATATGGTGGTGCCTGGCACCGTTGTTTTCCGACGCCTTCGGCCTTAAGTGGAACGAGCAGAACTCTAACTATCAATTTTCACATTGGCGCGGAGAAAACAACGAACGACAATAAAAGTCCGTTCCCTAGCAACGGCTACGCTGTGTATTTCGCCCTCAGGGGAATCTAATGATATGCTCCAGGCGAGGATCAAACTAACCAACTTAACATTGTGATACTTAGGCGCTTTCTACTTCTGGACTGGCACAAATATGCTCAATCGTCTCTGGATCGTCTGTACGTACGTCACATTAGATATTTCTTATATCATGCTGCTGTAAATTAAAGGGCAGTTTTCCAACGGCTGTCAGTTGTGCTTCTATTTACGCTAGCAGCACCTACACACTGCGTTCAGATGTGCCAACCTCTGCCCTGGCGTTGAACGCCTACAGCGCCTTCGCCTTCGGCCTCTGGTGGCAGGAGGGTAGCCGATACATCGCGGCGTGAATGACTCGGCACGCAAGGCGGTGGTGGTGTAACGGTCAGCATGGTTGCTTCCCAAGCAGTTGATCCGGGTTCCATTCCCGGCCACCGCACGAAACGTACATTTTTCTTCTAGGGCTATTCCACGTAACGTAACGCGATCCTCGAAACAGAACCGTCGTGGTACGAATAGTTTTCCTTCGCCCCACGTCTCACTCCGTGTCGCCATTGCGGTAGTCGCCGGATTTCGATTCACAGCATCGTGTGTCTCCATGTGTCGACTTGTCTCGACTTTGCTCGGCTGACGCGAGAGCTGACGCTTGGAAATGGGCATATATGTAGAGGGCAGGCGGGAGAAACGACTGCGAGAGACCAAAAACCGACAAACATACGACAGAACCTTTCATTTTATTGTGGCCACAGATTCGCGCTTTAGTGCACCGACAGGCAGGAGTGGCGTCAGCGTGCTGGACCGCATCATTATCGCTAAGCAGCGACGACACCTAAGTAAATAGGCAAAATGAAAGAAGCCAAATGTAGGTAGATCTCCAAGCTGGTCGCCCATCCAAGTACTAAACACGGCCAACCGCTATTAACTCCAATCAACAGACGAGAACCGCTGCACTCAGCGTGGTATGGCCATTATCGACAACGCCGCGAAACGTGCAGACGTCTTGCTTCTTGTGCACATCACTTGGTATTTACCTGGCAGTGTCTCGCTGGAGGAAGCACTGTCTTTTATGAGAGAAAGATGAAATGGCACTTAGTGCTATCGAATACATGGCCTTTGTGTTCACAGCACGACGCTCTAACGTACTGAGCTGAGGAGCGATGCAATTCGGCCACGTCACCAGTCCAATACCCGGTCCACCGGCTCATCCACCTTCATTACTGCCCTGCCAGACATTTAACCACGTATCTGTTTTCGTTGACTTTTGCTTTCTTGATGCTTGGACCCAAAAAGCACAACACAAAGAAAACGTAAGCGCCGTGAGACTAGCCAAGACTCAGCAAACAAAAGTATGTTCGGCTACCAGGAATCGAATCCGGGCTGCTTGGCTGAAAGCCATGTCTCCTAACAGCTTTCCGTTCCTTCTGACGGCCAGACAATCAGACGTGCAGGGCAAGCGCCATAATCACTGCCGTCACTGATAATATCTCTTCAACCTGTTTGCGCGAAATTTACTTCCTTTCCCGCACGAAGGAAACGGGTAGGTTTGGTATATTTAAAATTCATTGTCAGATGTGGGGTTCGAACCCACGCTCCCTTTTGGGAACCAGAGCTTAAATCTGGCGCCTTAGGCCGCTCGGCGAATCTGACGTGCGCGTGGAAACACACTGCTGCCATCGTTTCTATAAACATCTCCAGGGCCTGACTGCGAAATTTTCTTGTTTTTTTTTTGTGTGAAGAAAATACGTGTTTAGAGTATTTAAAACGAGTTGTGAGATGTGCGGTAACACCCCACCCTCACTGTCGGCACCCGGAACTTAAATATGGTGCCTGGCACCGTTGTTTTCCGACGCCTTCGGCCTTAAGTGGAACGAGCAGAACTCTAACTATCAATTTTCACATTGGCGCGGAGAAAACAACGAACGACAATAAAAGTCCGTTCCCTAGCAACGGCTACGCTGTGTATTTCGCCCTCAGGGGAAGCTAATGATATGCTCCAGGCGAGGATCAAACTAACCAACTTAACATTGTGATACTTAGGCGCTTTCTACTTCTGGACTGGCACAAATATGCTCAATCGTCTCTGGATCGTCTGTACGTACGTCACATTAGATATTTCTTATATCATGCTGCTGTAAATTAAAGGGCAGTTTTCCAACGGCTGTCAGTTGTGCTTCTATTTACGCTAGCAGCACCTACACACTGCGTTCAGATGTGCCAACCTCTGCCCTGGCGTTGAACGCCTACAGCGCCTTCGCCTTCGGCCTCTGGTGGCAGGAGGGTAGCCGATACATCGCGGCGTGAATGACTCGGCACGCAAGGCGGTGGTGGTGTAACGGTCAGCATGGTTGCTTCCCAAGCAGTTGATCCGGGTTCGATTCCCGGCCACCGCACGAAACGTACATTTTTCTTCTAGGGCTATTCCACGTAACGTAACGCGATCCTCGAAACAGAACCGTCGTGGTACGAATAGTTTTCCTTCGCCCCACGTCTCACTCCGTGTCGCCATTGCGGTAGTCGCCGGATTTCGATTCACAGCATCGTGTGTCTCCATGTGTCGACTTGTCTCGACTTTGCTCGGCTGACGCGAGAGCTGACGCTTGGAAATGGGCATATATGTAGAGGGCAGGCGGGAGAAACGACTGCGAGAGACCAAAAACCGACAAACATACGACAGAACCTTTCATTTTATTGTGGCCACAGATTCGCGCTTTAGTGCACCGACAGGCAGGAGTGGCGTCAGCGTGCTGGACCGCATCATTATCGCTAAGCAGCGACGACACCTAAGTAAATAGGCAAAATGAAAGAAGCCAAATGTAGGTAGATCTCCAAGCTGGTCGCCCATCCAAGTACTAAACACGGCCAACCGCTATTAACTCCAATCAACAGACGAGAACCGCTGCACTCAGCGTGGTATGGCCATTATCGACAACGCCGCGAAACGTGCAGACGTCTTGCTTCTTGTGCACATCACTTGGTATTTACCTGGCAGTGTCTCGCTGGAGGAAGCACTGTCTTTTATGAGAGAAAGATGAAATGGCACTTAGTGCTATCGAATACATGGCCTTTGTGTTCACAGCACGACGCTCTAACGTACTGAGCTGAGGAGCGATGCAATTCGGCCACGTCACCAGTCCAATACCCGGTCCACCGGCTCATCCACCTTCATTACTGCCCTGCCAGACATTTAACCACGTATCTGTTTTCGTTGACTTTTGCTTTCTTGATGCTTGGACCCAAAAAGCACAACACAAAGAAAACGTAAGCGCCGTGAGACTAGCCAAGACTCAGCAAACAAAAGTATGTTCGGCTACCAGGAATCGAATCCGGGCTGCTTGGCTGAAAGCCATGTCTCCTAACAGCTTTCCGTTCCTTCTGACGGCCAGACAATCAGACGTGCAGGGCAAGCGCCATAATCACTGCCGTCACTGATAATATCTCTTCAACCTGTTTGCGCGAAATTTACTTCCTTTCCCGCACGAAGGAAACGGGTAGGTTTGGTATATTTAAAATTCATTGTCAGATGTGGGGTTCGAACCCACGCTCCCTTTTGGGAACCAGAGCTTAAATCTGGCGCCTTAGGCCGCTCGGCGAATCTGACGTGCGAGTGGAAACACACTGCTGCCATCGTTTCTATAAACATCTCCAGGGCCTGACTGCAAAATTTTCTTGTTTTTTTTTGTGTGAAGAAAATACGTTTTTTAGAGTATTTAAAACGAGTTGTGAGATGTGAGGTAACACCCCACCCTCACTGTCGGCACCCGGAACTTAAATATGGTGCCTGGCACCGTTGTTTTCCGACGCCTTCGGCCTTAAGTGGAACGAGCAGAACTCTAACTATCAATTTTCACATTGGCGCGGAGAAAACAACGAACGACAATAAAAGTCCGTTCCCTAGCAACGGCTACGCTGTGTATTTCGCCCTCAGGGGAAGCTAATGATATGCTCCAGGCGAGGATCAAACTAACCAACTTAACATTGTGATACTTAGGCGCTTTCTACTTCTGGACTGGCACAAATATGCTCAATCGTCTCTGGATCGTCTGTACGTACGTCACATTAGATATTTCTTATATCATGCTGCTGTAAATTAAAGGGCAGTTTTCCAACGGCTGTCAGTTGTGCTTCTATTTACGCTAGCAGCACCTACACACTGCGTTCAGATGTGCCAACCTCTGCCCTGGCGTTGAACGCCTACAGCGCCTTCGCCTTCGGCCTCTGGTGGCAGGAGGGTAGCCGATACATCGCGGCGTGAATGACTCGGCACGCAAGGCGGTGGTGGTGTAACGGTCAGCATGGTTGCTTCCCAAGCAGTTGATCCGGGTTCCATTCCCGGCCACCGCACGAAACGTACATTTTTCTTCTAGGGCTATTCCACGTAACGTAACGCGATCCTCGAAACAGAACCGTCGTGGTACGAATAGTTTTCCTTCGCCCCACGTCTCACTCCGTGTCGCCATTGCGGTAGTCGCCGGATTTCGATTCACAGCATCGTGTGTCTCCATGTGTCGACTTGTCTTGCTCGGCTGACGCGAGAGCTGACGCTTGGAAATGGGCATATATGTAGAGGGCAGGCGGGAGAAACGACTGCGAGAGACCAAAAACCGACAAACATACGACAGAACCTTTCATTTTATTGTGGCCACAGATTCGCGCTTTAGTGCACCGACAGGCAGGAGTGGCGTCAGCGTGCTGGACCGCATCATTATCGCTAAGCAGCGACGACACCTAAGTAAATAGGCAAAATGAAAGAAGCCAAATGTAGGTAGATCTCCAAGCTGGTCGCCCATCCAAGTACTAAACACGGCCAACCGCTATTAACTCCAATCAACAGACGAGAACCGCTGCACTCAGCGTGGTATGGCCATTATCGACAACGCCGCGAAACGTGCAGACGTCTTGCTTCTTGTGCACATCACTTGGTATTTACCTGGCAGTGTCTCGCTGGAGGAAGCACTGTCTTTTATGAGAGAAAGATGAAATGGCACTTAGTGCTATCGAATACATGGCCTTTGTGTTCACAGCACGACGCTCTATCGTACTGAGCTGAGGAGCGATGCAATTCGGCCACGTCACCAGTCCAATACCCGGTCCACCGGCTCATCCACCTTCATTACTGCCCTGCCAGACATTTAACCACGTATCTGTTTTCGTTGACTTTTGCTTTCTTGATGCTTGGACCCAAAAAGCACAACACAAAGAAAACGTAAGCGCCGTGAGACTAGCCAAGACTCAGCAAACAAAAGTATGTTCGGCTACCAGGAATCGAATCCGGGCTGCTTGGCTGAAAGCCATGCCTCCTAACAGCTTTCCGTTCCTTCTGACGGCCAGACAATCAGACGTGCAGGGCAAGCGCCATAATCACTGCCGTCACTGATAATATCTCTTCAACCTGTTTGCGCGAAATTTACTTCCTTTCCCGCACGAAGGAAATGGGTAGGTTTGGTATATTTAAAATTCATTGTCAGATGTGGGGTTCGAACACACGCTCCCTTTTGGGAACCAGAGCTTAAATCTGGCGCCTTAGGCCGCTCGGCGAATCTGACGTGCGCGTGGAAACACACTGCTGCCATCGTTTCTATAAACATCTCCAGGGCCTGACTGCGAAATTTTCTTGTTTTTTTTTGTGTGAAGAAAATACGTGTTTAGAGTATTTAAAACGAGTTGTGAGATGTGCGGTAACACCCCACCCTCACTGTCGGCACCCGGAACTTAAATATGGTGCCTGGCACCGTTGTTTTCCGACGCCTTCGGCCTTAAGTGGAACGAGCAGAACTCTAACTATCAATTTTCACATTGGCGCGGAGAAAACAACGAACGACAATAAAAGTCCGTTCCCTAGCAACGGCTACGCTGTGTATTTCGCCCTCAGGGGAATCTAATGATATGCTCCAGGCGAGGATCAAACTAACCAACTTAACATTGTGATACTTAGGCGCTTTCTACTTCTGGACTGGCACAAATATGCTCAATCGTCTCTGGATCGTCTGTACGTACGTCACATTAGATATTTCTTATATCATGCTGCTGTAAATTAAAGGGCAGTTTTCCAACGGCTGTCAGTTGTGCTTCTATTTACGCTAGCAGCACCTACACACTGCGTTCAGATGTGCCAACCTCTGCCCTGGCGTTGAACGCCTACAGCGCCTTCGCCTTCGGCCTCTGGTGGCAGGAGGGTAGCCGATACATCGCGGCGTGAATGACTCGGCACGCAAGGCGGTGGTGGTGTAACGGTCAGCATGGTTGCTTCCCAAGCAGTTGATCCGGGTTCGATTCCCGGCCACCGCACGAAACGTACATTTTTCTTCTAGGGCTATTCCACGTAACGTAACGCGATCCTCGAAACAGAACCGTCGTGGTACGAATAGTTTTCCTTCGCCCCACGTCTCACTCCGTGTCGCCATTGCGGTAGTCGCCGGATTTCGATTCACAGCATCGTGTGTCTCCATGTGTCGACTTGTCTCGACTTTGCTCGGCTGACGCGAGAGCTGACGCTTGGAAATGGGCATATATGTAGAGGGCAGGCGGGAGAAACGACTGCGAGAGACCAAAAACCGACAAACATACGACAGAACCTTTCATTTTATTGTGGCCACAGATTCGCGCTTTAGTGCACCGACAGGCAGGAGTGGCGTCAGCGTGCTGGACCGCATCATTATCGCTAAGCAGCGACGACACCTAAGTAAATAGGCAAAATGAAAGAAGCCAAATGTAGGTAGATCTCCAAGCTGGTCGCCCATCCAAGTACTAAACACGGCCAACCGCTATTAACTCCAATCAACAGGCGAGAACCGCTGCACTCAGCGTGGTATGGCCATTATCGACAACGCCGCGAAACGTGCAGACGTCTTGCTTCTTGTGCACATCACTTGGTATTTACCTGGCAGTGTCTCGCTGGAGGAAGCACTGTCTTTTATGAGAGAAAGATGAAATGGCACTTAGTGCTATCGAATACATGGCCTTTGTGTTCACAGCACGACGCTCTATCGTACTGAGCTGAGGAGCGATGCAATTCGGCCACGTCACCAGTCCAATACCCGGTCCACCGGCTCATCCACCTTCATTACTGCCCTGCCAGACATTTAACCACGTATCTGTTTTCGTTGACTTTTGCTTTCTTGATGCTTGGACCCAAAAAGCACAACACAAAGAAAACGTAAGCGCCGTGAGACTAGCCAAGACTCAGCAAACAAAAGTATGTTCGGCTACCAGGAATCGAATCCGGGCTGCTTGGCTGAAAGCCATGCCTCCTAACAGCTTTCCGTTCCTTCTGACGGCCAGACAATCAGACGTGCAGGGCAAGCGCCATAATCACTGCCGTCACTGATAATATCTCTTCAACCTGTTTGCGCGAAATTTACTTCCTTTCCCGCACGAAGGAAATGGGTAGGTTTGGTATATTTAAAATTCATTGTCAGATGTGGGGTTCGAACCCACGCTCCCTTTTGGGAACCAGAGCTTAAATCTGGCGCCTTAGGCCGCTCGGCGAATCTGACGTGCGCGTGGAAACACACTGCTGCCATCGTTTCTATAAACATCTCCAGGGCCTGACTGCGAAATTTTCTTGTTTTTTTTTGTGTGAAGAAAATACGTGTTTAGAGTATTTAAAACGAGTTGTGAGATGTGCGGTAACACCCCACCCTCACTGTCGGCACCCGGAACTTAAATATGGTGCCTGGCACCGTTGTTTTCCGACGCCTTCGGCCTTAAGTGGAACGAGCAGAACTCTAACTATCAATTTTCACATTGGCGCGGAGAAAACAACGAACGACAATAAAAGTCCGTTCCCTAGCAACGGCTACGCTGTGTATTTCGCCCTCAGGGGAAGCTAATGATATGCTCCAGGCGAGGATCAAACTAACCAACTTAACATTGTGATACTTAGGCGCTTTCTACTTCTGGACTGGCACAAATATGCTCAATCGTCTCTGGATCGTCTGTACGTACGTCACATTAGATATTTCTTATATCATGCTGCTGTAAATTAAAGGGCAGTTTTCCAACGGCTGTCAGTTGTGCTTCTATTTACGCTAGCAGCACCTACACACTGCGTTCAGATGTGCCAACCTCTGCCCTGGCGTTGAACGCCTACAGCGCCTTCGCCTTCGGCCTCTGGTGGCAGGAGGGTAGCCGATACATCGCGGCGTGAATGACTCGGCACGCAAGGCGGTGGTGGTGTAACGGTCAGCATGGTTGCTTCCCAAGCAGTTGATCCGGGTTCGATTCCCGGCCACCGCACGAAACGTACATTTTTCTTCTAGGGCTATTCCACGTAACGTAACGCGATCCTCGAAACAGAACCGTCGTGGTACGAATAGTTTTCCTTCGCCCCACGTCTCACTCCGTGTCGCCATTGCGGTAGTCGCCGGATTTCGATTCACAGCATCGTGTGTCTCCATGTGTCGACTTGTCTTGCTCGGCTGACGCGAGAGCTGACGCTTGGAAATGGGCATATATGTAGAGGGCAGGCGGGAGAAACGACTGCGAGAGACCAAAAACCGACAAACATACGACAGAACCTTTCATTTTATTGTGGCCACAGATTCGCGCTTTAGTGCACCGACAGGCAGGAGTGGCGTCAGCGTGCTGGACCGCATCATTATCGCTAAGCAGCGACGACACCTAAGTAAATAGGCAAAATGAAAGAAGCCAAATGTAGGTAGATCTCCAAGCTGGTCGCCCATCCAAGTACTAAACACGGCCAACCGCTATTAACTCCAATCAACAGACGAGAACCGCTGCACTCAGCGTGGTATGGCCATTATCGACAACGCCGCGAAACGTGCAGACGTCTTGCTTCTTGTGCACATCACTTGGTATTTACCTGGCAGTGTCTCGCTGGAGGAAGCACTGTCTTTTATGAGAGAAAGATGAAATGGCACTTAGTGCTATCGAATACATGGCCTTTGTGTTCACAGCACGACGCTCTATCGTACTGAGCTGAGGAGCGATGCAATTCGGCCACGTCACCAGTCCAATACCCGGTCCACCGGCTCATCCACCTTCATTACTGCCCTGCCAGACATTTAACCACGTATCTGTTTTCGTTGACTTTTGCTTTCTTGATGCTTGGACCCAAAAAGCACAACACAAAGAAAACGTAAGCGCCGTGAGACTAGCCAAGACTCAGCAAACAAAAGTATGTTCGGCTACCAGGAATCGAATCCGGGCTGCTTGGCTGAAAGCCATGCCTCCTAACAGCTTTCCGTTCCTTCTGACGGCCAGACAATCAGACGTGCAGGGCAAGCGCCATAATCACTGCCGTCACTGATAATATCTCTTCAACCTGTTTGCGCGAAATTTACTTCCTTTCCCGCACGAAGGAAATGGGTAGGTTTGGTATATTTAAAATTCATTGTCAGATGTGGGGTTCGAACCCACGCTCCCTTTTGGGAACCAGAGCTTAAATCTGGCGCCTTAGGCCGCTCGGCGAATCTGACGTGCGCGTGGAAACACACTGCTGCCATCGTTTCTATAAACATCTCCAGGGCCTGACTGCGAAATTTTCTTGTTTTTTTTTGTGTGAAGAAAATACGTGTTTAGAGTATTTAAAACGAGTTGTGAGATGTGAGGTAACACCCCACCCTCACTGTCGGCACCCGGAACTTAAATATGGTGCCTGGCACCGTTGTTTTCCGACGCCTTCGGCCTTAAGTGGAACGAGCAGAACTCTAACTATCAATTTTCACAATGGCGCGGAGAAAACAACGAACGACAATAAAAGTCCGTTCCCTAGCAACGGCTACGCTGTGTATTTCGCCCTCAGGGGAAGCTAATGATATGCTCCAGGCGAGGATCAAACTAACCAACTTAACATTGTGATACTTAGGCGCTTCCTACTTCTGGACTGGCACAAATATGCTCAATCGTCTCTGGATCGTCTGTACGTACGTCACATTAGATATTTCTTATATCATGCTGCTGTAAATTAAAGGGCAGTTTTCCAACGGCTGTCAGTTGTGCTTCTATTTACGCTAGCAGCACCTACACACTGCGTTCAGATGTGCCAACCTCTGCCCTGGCGTTGAACGCCTACAGCGCCTTCGCCTTCGGCCTCTGGTGGCAGGAGGGTAGCCGATACATCGCGGCGTGAATGACTCGGTACGCAAGGCGGTGGTGGTGTAACGGTCAGCATGGTTGCTTCCCAAGCAGTTGATCCGGGTTCCATTCCCGGCCACCGCACGAAACGTACATTTTTCTTCTAGGGCTATTCCACGTAACGTAACGCGATCCTCGAAACAGAACCGTCGTGGTACGAATAGTTTTCCTTCGCCCCACGTCTCACTCCGTGTCGCCATTGCGGTAGTCGCCGGATTTCGATTCACAGCATCGTGTGTCTCCATGTGTCGACTTGTCTTGCTCGGCTGACGTTTGAGCTGACGCTTGGAAATGGGCATATATGTAGAGGGCAGGCGGGAGAAACGACTGCGAGAGACCAAAAACCGACAAACATACGACAGAACCTTTCATTTTATTGTGGCCACAGATTCGCGCTTTAGTGCACCGACAGGCAGGAGTGGCGTCAGCGTGCTGGACCGCATCATTATCGCTAAGCAGCGACGACACCTAAGTAAATAGGCAAAATGAAAGAAGCCAAATGTAGGTAGATCTCCAAGCTGGTCGCCCATCCAAGTACTAAACACGGCCAACCGCTATTAACTCCAATCAACAGACGAGAACCGCTGCACTCAGCGTGGTATGGCCATTATCGACAACGCCGCGAAACGTGCAGACGTCTTGCTTCTTGTGCACATCACTTGGTATTTACCTGGCAGTGTCTCGCTGGAGGAAGCACTGTCTTTTATGAGAGAAAGATGAAATGGCACTTAGTGCTATCGAATACATGGCCTTTGTGTTCACAGCACGACGCTCTAACGTACTGAGCTGAGGAGCGATGCAATTCGGCCACGTCACCAGTCCAATACCCGGTCCACCGGCTCATCCACCTTCATTACTGCCCTGCCAGACATTTAACCACGTATCTGTTTTCGTTGACTTTTGCTTTCTTGATGCTTGGACCCAAAAAGCACAACACAAAGAAAACGTAAGCGCCGTGAGACTAGCCAAGACTCAGCAAACAAAAGTATGTTCGGCTACCAGGAATCGAATCCGGGCTGCTTGGCTGAAAGCCATGTCTCCTAACAGCTTTCCGTTCCTTCTGACGGCCAGACAATCAGACGTGCAGGGCAAGCGCCATAATCACTGCCGTCACTGATAATATCTCTTCAACCTGTTTGCGCGAAATTTACTTCCTTTCCCGCACGAAGGAAACGGGTAGGTTTGATATATTTAAAATTCATTGTCAGATGTGGGGTTCGAACCCACGCTCCCTTTTGGGAACCAGAGCTTAAATCTGGCGCCTTAGGCCGCTCGGCGAATCTGACGTGCGAGTGGAAACACACTGCTGCCATCGTTTCTATAAACATCTCCAGGGCCTGACTGCGAAATTTTCTTGTTTTTTTTGTGTGAAGAAAATACGTTTTTTAGAGTATTTAAAACGAGTTGTGAGATGTGAGGTAACACCCCACCCTCACTGTCGGCACCCGGAACTTAAATATGGTGCCTGGCACCGTTGTTTTCCGACGCCTTCGGCCTTAAGTGGAACGAGCAGAACTCTAACTATCAATTTTCACATTGGCGCGGAGAAAACAACGAACGACAATAAAAGTCCGTTCCCTAGCAACGGCTACGCTGTGTATTTCGCCCTCAGGGGAAGCTAATGATATGCTCCAGGCGAGGATCAAACTAACCAACTTAACATTGTGATACTTAGGCGCTTTCTACTTCTGGACTGGCACAATTATGCTCAATCGTCTCTGGATCGTCTGTACGTACGTCACATTAGATATTTCTTATATCATGATGCTGTAAATTAAAGGGCAGTTTTCCAACGGCTGTCAGTTGTGCTTCTATTTACGCTAGCAGCACCTACACACTGCGTTCAGATGTGCCAACCTCTGCCCTGGCGTTGAACGCCTACAGTGCCTTCGCCTTCGGCCTCTGGTGGCAGGAGGGTAGCCGATACATCGCGGCGTGAATGACTCGGTACGCAAGGCGGTGGTGGTGTAACGGTCAGCATGGTTGCTTCCCAAGCAGTTGATCCGGGTTCGATTCCCGGCCACCGCACGAAACGTACATTTTTCTTCTAGGGCTATTCCACGTAACGTAACGCGATCCTCGAAACAGAACCGTCGTGGTACGAATAGTTTTCCTTCGCCCCACGTCTCACTCCGTGTCGCCATTGCGGTAGTCGCCGGATTTCGATTCACAGCATCGTGTGTCTCCATGTGTCGACTTGTCTCGACTTTGCTCGGCTGACGCGAGAGCTGACGCTTGGAAATGGGCATATATGTAGAGGGCAGGCGGGAGAAACGACTGCGAGAGACCAAAAACCGACAAACATACGACAGAACCTTTCATTTTATTGCTGCCACAGATTCGCGCTTTAGTGCACCGACAGGCAGGAGTGGCGTCAGCGTGCTGGACCGCATCATTATCGCTAAGCAGCGACGACACCTAAGTAAATAGGCAAAATGAAAGAAGCCAAATGTAGGTAGATCTCCAAGCTGGTCGCCCATCCAAGTACTAAACACGGCCAACCGCTATTAACTCCAATCAACAGACGAGAACCGCTGCACTCAGCGTGGTATGGCCATTATCGACAACGCCGCGAAACGTGCAGACGTCTTGCTTCTTGTGCACATCACTTGGTATTTACCTGGCAGTGTCTCGCTGGAGGAAGCACTGTCTTTTATGAGAGAAAGATGAAATGGCACTTAGTGCTATCGAATACATGGCCTTTGTGTTCACAGCACGACGCTCTAACGTACTGAGCTGAGGAGCGATGCAATTCGGCCACGTCACCAGTCCAATACCCGGTCCACCGGCTCATCCACCTTCATTACTGCCCTGCCAGACATTTAACCACGTATCTGTTTTCGTTGACTTTTGCTTTCTTGATGCTTGGACCCAAAAAGCACAACACAAAGAAAACGTAAGCGCCGTGAGACTAGCCAAGACTCAGCAAACAAAAGTATGTTCGGCTACCAGGAATCGAATCCGGGCTGCTTGGCTGAAAGCCATGTCTCCTAACAGCTTTCCGTTCCTTCTGACGGCCAGACAATCAGACGTGCAGGGCAAGCGCCATAATCACTGCCGTCACTGATAATATCTCTTCAACCTGTTTGCGCGAAATTTACTTCCTTTCCCGCACGAAGGAAACGGGTAGGTTTGGTATATTTAAAATTCATTGTCAGATGTGGGGTTCGAACCCACGCTCCATTTTGGGAACCAGAGCTTAAATCTGGCGCCTTAGGCCGCTCGGCGAATCTGACGTGCGAGTGGAAACACACTGCTGCCATCGTTTCTATAAACATCTCCAGGGCCTGACTGCGAAATTTTCTTGTTTTTTTTGTGTGAAGAAAATACGTTTTTTAGAGTATTTAAAACGAGTTGTGAGATGTGAGGTAACACCCCACCCTCACTGTCGGCACCCGGAACTTAAATATGGTGCCTGGCACCGTTGTTTTCCGACGCCTTCGGCCTTAAGTGGAACGAGCAGAACTCTAACTATCAATTTTCACATTGGCGCGGAGAAAACAACGAACGACAATAAAAGTCCGTTCCCTAGCAACGGCTACGCTGTGTATTTCGCCCTCAGGGGAAGCTAATGATATGCTCCAGGCGAGGATCAAACTAACCAACTTAACATTGTGATACTTAGGCGCTTTCTACTTCTGGACTGGCACAATTATGCTCAATCGTCTCTGGATCGTCTGTACGTACGTCACATTAGATATTTCTTATATGATGATGCTGTAAATTAAAGGGCAGTTTTCCAACGGCTGTCAGTTGTGCTTCTATTTACGCTAGCAGCACCTACACACTGCGTTCAGATGTGCCAACCTCTGCCCTGGCGTTGAACGCCTACAGCGCCTTCGCCTTCGGCCTCTGGTGGCAGGAGGGTAGCCGATACATCGCGGCGTGAATGACTCGGCACGCAAGGCGGTGGTGGTGTAACGGTCAGCATGGTTGCTTCCCAAGCAGTTGATCCGGGTTCGATTCCCGGCCACCGCACGAAACGTACATTTTTCTTCTAGGGCTATTCCACGTAACGTAACGCGATCCTCGAAACAGAACCGTCGTGGTACGAATAGTTTTCCTTCGCCCCACGTCTCACTCCGTGTCGCCATTGCGGTAGTCGCCGGATTTCGATTCACAGCATCGTGTGTCTCCATGTGTCGACTTGTCTTGCTCGGCTGACGCGAGAGCTGACGCTTGGAAATGGGCATATATGTAGAGGGCAGGCGGGAGAAACGACTGCGAGAGACCAAAAACCGACAAACATACGACAGAACCTTTCATTTTATTGTGGCCACAGATTCGCGCTTTAGTGCACCGACAGGCAGGAGTGGCGTCAGCGTGCTGGACCGCATCATTGTCGCTAAGCAGCGACGACACCTAAGTAAATAGGCAAAATGAAAGAAGCCAAATGTAGGTAGATCTCCAAGCTGGTCGCCCATCCAAGTACTAAACACGGCCAACCGCTATTAACTCCAATCAACAGACGAGAACCGCTGCACTCAGCGTGGTATGGCCATTATCGACAACGCCGCGAAACGTGCAGACGTCTTGCTTCTTGTGCACATCACTTGGTATTTACCTGGCAGTGTCTCGCTGGAGGAAGCACTGTCTTTTATGAGAGAAAGATGAAATGGCACTTAGTGCTATCGAATACATGGCCTTTGTGTTCACAGCACGACGCTCTAACGTACTGAGCTGAGGAGCGATGCAATTCGGCCACGTCACCAGTCCAATACCCGGTCCACCGGCTCATCCACCTTCATTACTGCCCTGCCAGACATTTAACCACGTATCTGTTTTCGTTGACTTTTGCTTTCTTGATGCTTGGACCCAAAAAGCACAACACAAAGAAAACGTAAGCGCCGTGAGACTAGCCAAGACTCAGCAAACAAAAGTATGTTCGGCTACCAGGAATCGAATCCGGGCTGCTTGGCTGAAAGCCATGTCTCCTAACAGCTTTCCGTTCCTTCTGACGGCCAGACAATCAGACGTGCAGGGCAAGCGCCATAATCACTGCCGTCACTGATAATATCTCTTCAACCTGTTTGCGCGAAATTTACTTCCTTTCCCGCACGAAGGAAACGGGTAGGTTTGGTATATTTAAAATTCATTGTCAGATGTGGGGTTCGAACCCACGCTCCATTTTGGGAACCAGAGCTTAAATCTGGCGCCTTAGGCCGCTCGGCGAATCTGACGTGCGAGTGGAAACACACTGCTGCCATCGTTTCTATAAACATCTCCAGGGCCTGACTGCGAAATTTTCTTGTTTTTTTTGTGTGAAGAAAATACGTTTTTTAGAGTATTTAAAACGAGTTGTGAGATGTGAGGTAACACCCCACCCTCACTGTCGGCACCCGGAACTTAAATATGGTGCCTGGCACCGTTGTTTTCCGACGCCTTCGGCCTTAAGTGGAACGAGCAGAACTCTAACTATCAATTTTCACATTGGCGCGGAGAAAACAACGAACGACAATAAAAGTCCGTTCCCTAGCAACGGCTACGCTGTGTATTTCGCCCTCAGGGGAAGCTAATGATATGCTCCAGGCGAGGATCAAACTAACCAACTTAACATTGTGATACTTAGGCGCTTTCTACTTCTGGACTGGCACAATTATGCTCAATCGTCTCTGGATCGTCTGTACGTACGTCACATTAGATATTTCTTATATGATGATGCTGTAAATTAAAGGGCAGTTTTCCAACGGCTGTCAGTTGTGCTTCTATTTACGCTAGCAGCACCTACACACTGCGTTCAGATGTGCCAACCTCTGCCCTGGCGTTGAACGCCTACAGCGCCTTCGCCTTCGGCCTCTGGTGGCAGGAGGGTAGCCGATACATCGCGGCGTGAATGACTCGGCACGCAAGGCGGTGGTGGTGTAACGGTCAGCATGGTTGCTTCCCAAGCAGTTGATCCGGGTTCGATTCCCGGCCACCGCACGAAACGTACATTTTTCTTCTAGGGCTATTCCACGTAACGTAACGCGATCCTCGAAACAGAACCGTCGTGGTACGAATAGTTTTCCTTCGCCCCACGTCTCACTCCGTGTCGCCATTGCGGTAGTCGCCGGATTTCGATTCACAGCATCGTGTGTCTCCATGTGTCGACTTGTCTTGCTCGGCTGACGCGAGAGCTGACGCTTGGAAATGGGCATATATGTAGAGGGCAGGCGGGAGAAACGACTGCGAGAGACCAAAAACCGACAAACATACGACAGAACCTTTCATTTTATTGTGGCCACAGATTCGCGCTTTAGTGCACCGACAGGCAGGAGTGGCGTCAGCGTGCTGGACCGCATCATTATCGCTAAGCAGCGACGACACCTAAGTAAATAGGCAAAATGAAAGAAGCCAAATGTAGGTAGATCTCCAAGCTGGTCGCCCATCCAAGTACTAAACACGGCCAACCGCTATTAACTCCAATCAACAGACGAGAACCGCTGCACTCAGCGTGGTATGGCCATTATCGACAACGCCGCGAAACGTGCAGACGTCTTGCTTCTTGTGCACATCACTTGGTATTTACCTGGCAGTGTCTCGCTGGAGGAAGCACTGTCTTTTATGAGAGAAAGATGAAATGGCACTTAGTGCTATCGAATACATGGCCTTTGTGTTCACAGCACGACGCTCTAACGTACTGAGCTGAGGAGCGATGCAATTCGGCCACGTCACCAGTCCAATACCCGGTCCACCGGCTCATCCACCTTCATTACTGCCCTGCCAGACATTTAACCACGTATCTGTTTTCGTTGACTTTTGCTTTCTTGATGCTTGGACCCAAAAAGCACAACACAAAGAAAACGTAAGCGCCGTGAGACTAGCCAAGACTCAGCAAACAAAAGTATGTTCGGCTACCAGGAATCGAATCCGGGCTGCTTGGCTGAAAGCCATGTCTCCTAACAGCTTTCCGTTCCTTCTGACGGCCAGACAATCAGACGTGCAGGGCAAGCGCCATAATCACTGCCGTCACTGATAATATCTCTTCAACCTGTTTGCGCGAAATTTACTTCCTTTCCCGCACGAAGGAAACGGGTAGGTTTGGTATATTTAAAATTCATTGTCAGATGTGGGGTTCGAACCCACGCTCCCTTTTGGGAACCAGAGCTTAAATCTGGCGCCTTAGGCCGCTCGGCGAATCTGACGTGCGAGTGGAAACACACTGCTGCCATCGTTTCTATAAACATCTCCAGGGCCTGACTGCGAAATTTTCTTGTTTTTTTTGTGTGAAGAAAATACGTTTTTTAGAGTATTTAAAACGAGTTGTGAGATGTGAGGTAACACCCCACCCTCACTGTCGGCACCCGGAACTTAAATATGGTGCCTGGCACCGTTGTTTTCCGACGCCTTCGGCCTTAAGTGGAACGAGCAGAACTCTAACTATCAATTTTCACATTGGCGCGGAGAAAACAACGAACGACAATAAAAGTCCGTTCCCTAGCAACGGCTACGCTATGTATTTCGCCCTCAGGGGAAGCTAATGATATGCTCCAGGCGAGGATCAAACTAACCAACTTAACATTGTGATACTTAGGCGCTTTCTACTTCTGGACTGGCACAATTATGCTCAATCGTCTCTGGATCGTCTGTACGTACGTCACATTAGATATTTCTTATATCATGATGCTGTAAATTAAAGGGCAGTTTTCCAACGGCTGTCAGTTGTGCTTCTATTTACGCTAGCAGCACCTACACACTGCGTTCAGATGTGCCAACCTCTGCCCTGGCGTTGAACGCCTACAGTGCCTTCGCCTTCGGCCTCTGGTGGCAGGAGGGTAGCCGATACATCGCGGCGTGAATGACTCGGCACGCAAGGCGGTGGTGGTGTAACGGTCAGCATGGTTGCTTCCCAAGCAGTTGATCCGGGTTCGATTCCCGGCCACCGCACGAAACGTACATTTTTCTTCTAGGGCTATTCCACGTAACGTAACGCGATCCTCGAAACAGAACCGTCGTGGTACGAATAGTTTTCCTTCGCCCCACGTCTCACTCCGTGTCGCCATTGCGGTAGTCGCCGGATTTCGATTCACAGCATCGTGTGTCTCCATGTGTCGACTTGTCTCGACTTTGCTCGGCTGACGCGAGAGCTGACGCTTGGAAATGGGCATATATGTAGAGGGCAGGCGGGAGAAACGACTGCGAGAGACCAAAAACCGACAAACATACGACAGAACCTTTCATTTTATTGTGGCCACAGATTCGCGCTTTAGTGCACCGACAGGCAGGAGTGGCGTCAGCGTGCTGGACCGCATCATTATCGCTAAGCAGCGACGACACCTAAGTAAATAGGCAAAATGAAAGAAGCCAAATGTAGGTAGAGCTCCAAGCTGGTCGCCCATCCAAGTACTAAACACGGCCAACCGCTATTAACTCCAATCAACAGACGAGAACCGCTGCACTCAGCGTGGTATGGCCGTTATCGACAACGCCGCGAAACGTGCAGACGTCTTGCTTCTTGTGCACATCACTTGGTATTTACCTGGCAGTGTCTCGCTGGAGGAAGCACTGTCTTTTACGAGAGAAAAATGAAATGGCACTTGGTGCTATCGAATACATGGCCTTTGTGTTCACAGCACGACGCTCTAACGTACTGAGCTGACGAGATATGCAATTCGGCCACGTCACCAGTCCAATACCCAGTCCACCGGCTCATCCACCTTCATTACTGCCCTGCCGGTCATTTAAACACGTATCTGTTGTCGTCGACTTTTGCTTTCTTCATGCTTGGACCCAAATAGCACAACACAAGAAAACGTAAACGCCGTGTGAATAGCCAAGACTCAGCAAACAAAAGTATGTTCGGCTACCAGGAATCGAATCCTGGCCGCCTGACTGAAAGCCATGCCTCCTAACAGCTTTCCGTTCCTTCTGACGGCCAGACAATCAGACGTGCAGGGCAAGCGCCTTAATTACTACCGTCTCTGATAATATCTCTTCAACCTGTTTGTGCGTAATTTACTTGCTTTCCAGCACGGAGGAAATGGGTAGGTTAGGAATATTTAAAATTCGTTGTCAGATGTGGGGTTCGAACCCACGCTCCCGTTCGGGAACCAGAGCTTAAATCTGGCGCCTTAGGCCGCTCGGCCAATCTGACGTGCGAGCGCAATCGAACTGCTGTCGTCGTTTCTAGCAACATCTCCAGAGCCTGACATCGAAATTTGCTTGTTTTTTCTTTTGTGAAGGAAATACGTTTTTTTAGAGTATTTAAAACGAGTTGTCAGATGTGAGGTTGCACTGTCGGCAGCCGGAACTTAAATATGGTGCCTGACACCGTTGTTTTCCGTCGTCTTCGGTCTTAAGTGGAACGAGCAGAACTCTAATTACCAATTTTCACATTGGCGCGGAGAAAACAACGAACGACAATAAAAGTCCGTTCCCTAGCAACGGCTACGCTGTGTATTTCGCCCTCAGGGGAAGCTAATGATATGCTCCAGGCGAGGATCAAACTAACTAACTTAACATTGTGATACTTAGGCGCTTTCTACTTCTGGACTGGCACAATTATGCTCAATCGTCTCTGGATCATCTGTGAGTACGTCACATTAGATATTTCTTTTATCATGCTGCTGTAAATTAAAGGGAAGTTTTTCAACGGCTGTCAGTTGTGCTTCTATTTACGCTAGCAGCACCTACACACTTCGTTCAGATGTGCTAACCTCTGCCCTGGCGTTGAACGCCTACAGCGCCTTCGCCTTCGGCCTCTGGTGGCAGGAGGGTAGCCGATACATCGCGGCGTGAATGACTCGGCACGCAAGGCGGTGGTGGTGTAACGGTCAGCATGGTTGCTTCCCAAGCAGTTGAATCGGGTTCGATTCCCGGCCACCGCACGAAATGTACATTTTTCTTCTAGGGGTATTCCACGTAACGTAACGCGATCCTCGAAACAGAACCGTCGTGGTACGAATAGCTTGCTTTCCAGCATGGAGGAAATGGGTACGTTAGGAATATTTAAAATTCGTTGTCAGATGTGGGGTTCGAACCCACCCTCCCGTTCGGGAACCAGAGCTTGAATCTGGCGCCTTAGACCGCTTTTTTTCGCTCTCCCAACTGAGCTATTTTTTTCAACTTTTTCCCGTTCTCTATTCAGTTTTTTTACACTTTTTTCTTCGTTTTGCCTTTGTAATGACCCAGGGCATGTCGGTGGATTCGTCTTGGGCAGGTGTCGAATCCTGAGGCCTGACCATGACGTCTCCTCCTCCCTGCACTGAAGCACAGTGTCACTAATACGTTGTAATTGTCCTTGGATCGGAGTCTTATATGTTGACACGGGCTCATGAAACGTTGTCTATCCAACAGGTAATAGCTTAGCAGGAAGGCTAAATAACTAAGAGCTAGCGAGAATGTCTTCCCCATCATGAAGTTAGATCAGTATGCCCCTACACCGGTGCCATTAATGAATCTTTCGTCGGAGCGATCAATAGAAATGGAAACTTAACCAACCCCGTGCTTTTCGAAATCAATACTAAGCAAATTCGCAAATTTCCTCTTAAGATGTGGGAAAAATTGCTGCGTCCAATACTCATGTAGCTTGTAACCAGTAAACGAAATAAAATCGGAAAAACCATCACCATCAACCACTGTAAAAATGTAACGACTAAGAAGCCACATAATGGTGTTTTTCTTTGTCCGGGGATAAAAAAACCGTGTCTGGCCAGCAGAGAATATCAGTTGTAAATGCCGATTCCGAGTCCCTGGTGAGTAAAGCTAATTGTCGGCGCAGCCAGTACCACATGCGAAGACGGTCAGCGCAGGTAAATCGGCGTTGGAGTGTATCAACACAACCACACGTTTGACAAAGCAGAGAGACACATAAACCTATACGATGAAGTCGTTCGTTCCTAGGAATTAGCTGCTTAACTACGTTATACCATAGGGAGGCAACAGTTGCTGAATGAACGGGTAAGCTAATATTCGTCCATATGTTACGCCAATTAAAAACAGGACGACGTTGTAAGTGGAGCTCCAGGTAATTAATTTCAATGTAGAAGTCCCGAACATGCCGTAGCTTCGCGTTTAGATGCTCAACGTTAATAGGCGGTGACAAGCTCGCAGGACGATCGACGTGGAATAATCGCGAAGTAACAGTCGGGGACTCAGAAAATAAAAGATGGAGGGTTCGCTTAACATAAAGGGCAGCAGCCTTGACACGGACATCGGTGAACGACAAGCCGCCCTCAAGACGAGGCTTCGTAAGAACATCACAACGTAATTTAAAAATGAGCCCCCGCCAAATATATCTGTTAATAACCTGGACTACTTCTGCACCCCGCATTCGGGGAAGCGGAATCAACTGAGCAACGTAATATACTCTAGATAAAACCTAAGTGTCTAATACACGCTTTTTTTGCAGTAGCGGTATCGGACGCCATGAGCGTTCTAATAAAACACCTAGAAGCTTGGAAATGGCCACTTGCCAATTTTTTGTAGCCATACGAAGAGGACACCGTTCGATATAGTTACCTAAATGTGTATGGATTAGATTAGATTAGATTAGATTAGATTAATACTTGTTCCATAGATCATGAATACGACACTTCGTAATGATGTGGAACGTGTCAGGTTAATAAAAGATGTCTGTTCAAGAAATTACATTACACAAAATATTGCATGACACTAATGATTAAGTTTTTTTTTTTTTTTTTTTTACTTACTTTATATCTAAAAATTCAGCCAATGAGTAGAAGGAGTTGTCATCTAGAAATTCTTTTAATTTATTTTTAAATGTTAGTTGTCTATCTGTCAGGCTTTTGATGCTGTTTGGTAGGTGCCCAAAGACTTTTGTGGCAGCATAATTTACCCCTTTCTGTGCCAAAGTCAGATTTAACCCTGCATAGTGAAGATCATCCTTTCTCCTGGTGTTATAGGTATGCACACTGCTATTACTTTTGAATTGGGTTGGATTATTATCAACAAATTTCATAAGGGAATATATATACTGTGAGGTTACTGTGAGGATCCCTAGATCCTTAAATAGATGTCTGCAGGATGACCGTGGGTGGGCTCCAGCAATTATTCTGATTACACGTTTTTGTTCAACAGCCGTAACCCACGAGAGAACCACACGTTCAAAGCCCCGCTAATTCAGGAGTTTGCTTTTACGGGAACCTGAGGCCGCAGAAAATTTATCGAGTTCCATTTTCAACTGTGGCACTTATGCGGTGGAACGAAGCAAAACAACCAAATCATCAGCATAAGCTGTTGCTATCTGGATAACCCCAGAGATCGTAAGACCACGAAGTGTCGAGCTGAGACATGTGAGAATTGGCTGAAGGAGAGAGCATAAAGGGTAATGGATAAAGGGCTACCTTGCGGGTCGCCACGTTGAATATCAATGACCTTTGTTAGCTGGCCATTAATGTCAATCTTAGCAGAAATGCCAGTCGTCATATTCTTAAGTACCAGCAGCGCCTTTTCATTAAAACCGAGTCGGCGCAGCAGAAGCTCTAAAAACGAATGGGGCACACGATCAAAAGCCCTACTAAAATAAAAAAATAAAAGCGCACAGGAAATATTGGTGACAACGACAATCGACACGACATCACGTTACCCCCGCCAGAGACGTCAATATGGAGCACCTTGGAAAGCAGCTTTGACAAGCAGTTATCACAGGTGTAAGCAAGAGGGATAGACGTGCATTAACAGCCCTAGCAGCCGTCTTATAATCAAAATTTAAAAGGGTTAAAGGACGAAAGTCACTAGCTGTCTTCACACCAGCAGATTTTGGTATCAGGACAACCGTACCTCTCTTGAAATCGGCTGGAATTGTGCCACCATTCAAGATTTCATTTGCAGTATCCGTAAAAACAGGCCCTACAATAGTGCAAAAGCGAACAAAAAACTCCTTAGGAAGGCCATCCGGACCAGGAGATTTGTGAGATGGTGAACAAGCAATGAAAGCTGAAATTTCGTCTGCAGTAAAAGGAGCTAAAAATTCCGTATTATGGTCCTCTGTCAAAACTGACGGGATAGCAGTTAAAATCTCGTCAACATCAATCGGATCAGAATCAGCCACAGCATATAAGGTCTCATAGTAGCAGGTAAGTTCATGGGTTATTTGATTCTGTAAGGTAGGCCGGCGACCATCAGCTGCCATAAGGCCGTCAATCAATACACGTCGACGGTTCTTGTGGTGACGAAACAGATGGTGTATAGAAGTCATTTCATGTGCTAAGGTGGACGGTGGTTTAGATTTTATCTTCAATCCTTCCATCTGAAACCGTTTAATACTAAGGAGCTTGGCTTTAATCTTCCGAATCTCAGAAAGGTGGGCACATGTCATTCTAGAAGTATCATAAAGTTCGCGAAGCACCGAATAATAATTCTCAAAAGTCAGCTTCAGATCTCGCGCTCTATTATAACTGTAGGACATTAAAGTGCGACGTAGTTTTGGCTTCGCACAGTGGATCCACCAGTGAAGCTTAGGCGGATAGTATCGCAGAGAACGTAAACAGATGTCCCACGCCGTCTGTATTAGAGGTTCGATGTCAGGGTCATCGAGCAAGTAGACATTTAATTTCCACAGCGGCCTATAAAGTTAAAGAGGCTGATGCTCCAAATTAATTATAACCGCAAGGGTACAATGATCTGTAAAACTGATTGGAGTAACATCTACATTTGAAACAGAAACACTAAGGGGATCAGAAATATACAATCGGTCAAGTCGACTACTTGAGGTGGCAGTAAAAAATGTAAATTTAACTAAAGCGGGATGTTTAACCTCCCACGCATCGTGTAGTCGTAGTTGACGTACAAGAGAATGTAGCTCGAAACAATAATTAAAATGAGGGGATTGGTCTTTAGCTTGTAATACACAATTAAAATCGCCTCCCCCCCCCCCCCCCCCAATATCAAGGTCGCAGGATTTTTGCGTAAAAGATAAATCAGATCCTCTTTATAAAAACGAGGCCTTTCCTGCCGTTTGCTAGAACTAGAGGGGGCGTAAATATTAACCAAGGTTGTGTCAAATAACCGACAACCCGAGTCTAAAAGCTCAATTTCGGTATCGGGGATACCGTTACGAATTAGTAAAGCAGTCCTGCGAAAAACTCAGGCGCAAAATTTATAATAGTGCGAAAGCCAGGAACAAACAGGTGTGCAACGGAGACTTCCTGCAGGAAAACAATATCAGCTGCAGAGTCATAAATAAACTGCTGCAGAGACGCTAACTTCAGAGCAGATTGAATGCCATTTATATTTAAGGTAATAAACGTGCACGCCTGCAACATCAACCAAAAAAGGGGAAATGAACCCTAATTACACCACACTATACTCCATTCACCGCAACAAGAGACGTACTGTAAACACGGCAAGGCGCGTGACCACAGCGCTGCCGTCGAGGGGTGTACAAGGCACGGGCGTCAGAAATTAAAAAATGAAAGTCGTGTTTTTTGTAATTTGGCACCTAAACATGATAAAGTGGTCCGAGAACTACCTTCCGACACCTTTTCTTACATTACATTAAAATTTATTGTCATTGAAAAAGAGAAATATTTAAGCTTTCAGGAAAAGTTATTTTTTCGCGTTACTCTATATTTGTGTATAAAACGGAACTGTTACATACAGAGTAGTCGATGAGTGACATTGTTTCGAAAACAGCTGCAGCTACAGGTGTTGGACGTTGTTCAGTGTCTCGTGAGATAAGTGAGTACAAAGCCATACATTCTTTGGAGTCTCCCAAGAAAGGAAAATTACGACAGAAACTTTCTGAAAGTGTTGATGACTTAGATAGAAATGTGATAGGAATGAAAGTACACGAATTTTTTTAAATTTTTTTTCGTAACGAATTGCCAACAATTGACAAAGTGCTTACAATCGTGAACGAAGATGCAGATCTGGGCAATTTTCGGAGAACTACATTTTATGGGTTATTGAGAGAAATGAATTTCAAATATGTCCGGCATGGGCGCTATAGCATGCTAATAGACTGGGCTGACATCATTTTATGGAGGCGGCGTTATCTTCGAACCATTAAACGGTTTAGAGATGAAGTCAGACCCAATTTTTATTTGGACGAGACGTGGGTGAACACAGGACATACCCGAAGTTACGTCTGGGTAGATGATACTATAAATTCCTCAAAACAAGCGTTTCTGCCCGGATTATCCACCGGAAGCAAGGACTCATCAGGTGAAGGGAAACGTCTAATTATCGCACACATTGGCAGCAAAGCAGGGTTCGTCGAAGGATGTTTGTAGACTTTCGAATCCAAGAAAAGTGGAGATTATCATGAGGAGATGTGCGCTGAAGCCTTCGAGAAGTGATTTCAAGATGTTCTTCCTCGGCTACAGGAAAATTCAGTTATTGTTCTTGATAACGCGCTGTACCATTCTCGGAGAAAAAAAGTTCCCAATGCGAATTCCAATAAGCACGAAATATCAGAGTGGCTAAAATCTAAAAACATCGATTTCGAAGACAGTATGTTGAAGAAAGAACTTTTAGATGTAGTTAAAAATCACAGAACAGCGCACAACGAATACGCAGTAGATGAAATGGCGCAGAATGCAGGAAAAACTGTTCTCAGAATTCCTCCGTATCACTGTGAATTAGACGCCATCGAGTTAGTGTGGGCCAGAATCAAAGGCTACGTTGCAGCGAAAAAAAAAACATACAAAATGCCGGAAGTTAAAGTACTGCTAGAAGAAGCAGTAAGAGCAGTGACTGCAGAAGATTGGAACAAGTACATCCTCCATGTCGTAAGAAAAGTGGAAACTCAAATGTGGAAATTAGACTGCATTATAGAGGAGAGATAGAGGAGCGGTTTGTTATAAACCTCAATGAAAACAGTTCAAGTTCGACAGAGTGAACCTTGTTTCGTCCTTCATCATTACTATTACTGGTACTGTTATTAAAATTAACAATTAATTGTGTTTGAATGGAGCGTTTTGTTAGCAACCTGAATGAAAATAAATCTGCTTCTACAGAATGAACTCAGTTAACATTATTTTAAAATGATGGTAAAATTTATTTCGTACATGGTTATCCAGGTTTCTCGCGGTCTGCTGTGACAGCTCGGGAGCCAGCCGAAAGCCGCGAGCTGGAAAGTGTGCGCCAAGGATTTTCCCACACCCCTACGTATCACGTGAACACCGAATGCTTTCTCTGGAAACGAGCGTAGTCGCTCACGTGACACTGTTTATGTTTCGTCCCAGCTCTCGGTGAATAGACTTTAGAAGCAACTACATCCATATCATCAACATCAGACATGGCAGAGGGTGACTGCCAGAATCAACGGAATCAGAGTCGTCCTTTGCACGCTTATGTTTTTTCCGCACCGCGTGAAGATTGGGGGGCACTTTCACCCGACGACGTATCTGATGCACACCACATTCAAGAGCAGGTGGAGTGGGGGGTTCGAGATCAGGCATGGAAACCAAAGCATCCGAAGGATTGGCAGGGCGAGAGGAATCAGAAAAAGGAGCCATCACGGGGAAACCTACATCAGGAACGTCGGCACCGGCATCAGGAGGTGTAGGTATTGGAAGTGTAGGAAGTGGATAGATAGGTTTGGTATCTGCTGAAGCAGAGCGCGCAGTTCTAGGGGCGATTTTCCGACAAACAGCTGTCTGCACCGAAGTGTCGTCAACATGTTGTGATGCCTACGGCGGGGGGGGGGGATGTCAACACCACCTCGACCGAATGTTGTGGCTCTCGCGCTGACGTCGTGGCAGCAAATTTGACGTCATCAGGCAAAGCAGGAGAGACAGAATCCGAAATAGGTATGGGAGATTCCGGAAGTCTCTCATCAGATTCACAAACGTACTGCGAAGCATCAGCGTCGTCATCAGTGCTACCGGTATCATTAGCACAACGGCGTTTGTTATTGGAAACAGAAGGTATTGGAATAGTAGCAGCCGATACAGCTTGGTGAGTGGGTAACGGGGGAAAACCAGCATCAGAGGAGGGTGACACCTGTTGTGAAGAAGCTACTGCAGAAGGCTGATAGGAAACAGTGGAGGAAGCTGCTGGCACAAGATCGGCAACCGTTAATTTGCGGCGCTGTGCTAGGCCATTTTTAAACACAAATACCCGCTTAGGGCATTTAGCACGAACATGACCATTTTCATTGCAGAGAAAGCATCTACCTACTTGCCCCTCATAAGTAAAATGAACACGATAACCACATACAACCAGATGGGACGGTATATTAGACTTTATATGCATTTCAACTGATCTGACATCATTATAATATAGCAGCTTATGTTGTGCAGACCAACGTTCATTTCGAATTGACCGAACGGTACCATAACCAAGCAAAGCTTCCTTGAGATAACTGTTTTCAACTTCAGGGGGTAAATTATAAACCCGAACTGAGGTGTATGTAATTTCCGCATTTGAAACAGTAACACTGCTAACAGAACCATCTCTATGACGGAACGATACTTGCTCACCATGTTTAAGCAAAATTTTATCTATCAAAACCGGATTCAACAATTTCACAAAAAAGCAGTAAAGTTCTGTACCAAAATAAGCCTTATGTACCTGGTCCGATGTAATGCCAATAGTGTCCACAATCCATTCATGAATTTCCAATGAAGTCGGTTGAACATTCCTGGTGGTCTTGTTAAACTGAAAACTGAGAGTACACTTCCGCGGAAACAAAAGGGAAGCCATCACAATTAATGCGACAAAAGCAGCTATACAACACAAAACACAAAACAAACACTAAGGCGACGAAACAACGAAGAACAGAAGACAAAGAAACGTCACACACAGAAAGTAAATATTCATAACCCGAGGGAAACGGAGGATCGAATACACAGCACGTCCGATCGCTGTCGCGTCTCAAGCGAAACTGGTCCCGCTCGGCCAATCTGACGTGTGACCGCAAACCACCTGCTGCCGTCGTTTATAGCAACATCTCCAGAGCCTGACAGCGAAACTTGCTTGTTTTTTCTTGTGTGAAGCAAATCCGTTGGTTTTAGAGTATTTAAAACGAGTTCTGAGATGTGAGGTTGCACCCCACCCTCACTTTCGGGAACCACAGCTTAAATATGGTGCCAGACACCGTTGTTTTCCGTCGCCTTCTGTCTTAAGTGGAACGAGCAGAACTCCAATTATCTATTTTCACATTGGCGCGGAGAAAACAACGAACGACAATAAAAGTCCGTTCCCTAGCAACGGCTACGCTGTGTATTTCGCCCTCAGGGGAAGCTAATGATATGCTCCAGGCGATGATCAAACTAACCAACTTAACATTAAGATACTTAGGCGTTTTCTACCTCTGGACTGGCACAATCAGGCTCAATCGTCTCTGGATCGTCAGTAAGTACGTCACATTAGATATTTCTTTTATCACGCTGCTGTAAATTAAAGGGCAGTTTTTCAACGGCTGTCAGTTCTGCTTCTATTTACGCTACATCGCCCTAGCAGCACCTACACACTGCGTTCAGATGGGCTCGCCTCCTCCCTGGCGTTGAACACCTACAGCGCCTTCGCCTTCGGCCTCTGGTGGCAGAAGGGCAGCTTTCACATCGCAGCGTGAGTGACACGGTGGACGAGGCGGTGGTGGTGTAACGGTCAGCATGGTTGCTTCCCAAGCAGTTAATCCGTGTTCAACTCCCGGCCACCGCACGAAACGTAATTTTTTCTTCTAGGGGCATTCCACGTAACGAAACGCGATCTTCGAAACTGTGAACTGTCGCGGTACGAATAGTTTCCCTCGTCTCAGTCCGTTCTGCCAGGGCGCTAGTCTGCGGGTTTCGTTTCTCATCATCGTATGTCTCCATGTGTCGACTTGTCTCGACTTTGCTCGGCTGACGCGAGAGCTGACGCATTCACACGACAGAACCTTCCATTTTATTGCGGTCACAGATTCGCGCCTTAGTGTACCGAGAGGCAAGAGTGGCGTCAGCGTGCTAGACCTCATCATTATCGCTAAGCAATAACGAAACCGAAGGAAAAATGCAAAATTAAAGAAGCCAACAGCACGTCGTGTTCCCTGCCGGTCACCCATCGAATTACTAACCACACCCAACGGTTTGTAGGTCCGGTGATCACACGAGAACCGCATCACTTTTTTTTTTTTTTTTTTTTTTTTTTTTTTTTTTTTTTCTTTGGGGCCTCCCAATCCCTTTTATAGCCCTCCTTGCTCTCGCCAAATAACGGCTTCTGCGGCGAGCTTCAACGCTATAATTTCTTAAAATTTCGAACTGTGTTTACGCACGGATAATATAAACTAAATCATGTTTTTCTGGGACGTGATATTTCCAGTTCTGCAGCACAATGGAGTACTAAAATCGATAGTACTGTGGTTCTGGCTGGCGGTCTTTTTCTTCCGCAGTTTGCAACTGAGCTACACGTACTTCTAGTAAAACATATTCGTTAAACAAAAGTTATTCTTTTGTCTCTTGAGGAGTGCTATCCACTCCGATGGAGCAGAGAGGTCGTATTAACAGTTGGCAACATTGGGCAACTGAGTGTTGATGACTATGTGCGCATCACACTAACGAAAAATAAAGCATCTAAAATTAATAAAATGAAGTCGTGGCAGTACGGAAACTGCAGCTATGAACGTGTCAAACATACAGGTCGTATCTTCCAGTATACTCATGAAGGCTCGTGAAACAAAATAAAATTCCCCAGAATGAAAATGTGACTCTCTCCAAGAGATAAAACCAGAACGATCCGTAGTGAGTACGTGGCGCAGTCCATGAAGTAGAACACAAATTAAACAAGTAAAATAAAGAGAAAAGGAATAACCAGTGGACCGTGTCCACTAAGTAAAACTCAGTTCAAGGTGTGGTCCGCAGTGCCATCTCATAGCCGTAATCCAAGGCCGCCTGCAAAATATTCGTAAACAGTTCGCGATAGTTGACGCAATCTTTCATTTTCATATACTGGTCCCACACATAATCCAGGTATATCACATTATAAGTAACGTTCAGATCTGTAATTGCATAAATCGTGTGCCCTAACATCCAGTCAGTGACGTTATTCTTCGTCTGCGGGAAGGCTTCGAAGACAGGCACTACCACACGACTGACAGTCACTAGGTGTGGAGGCCTTCCGTTAATGTTGGCGACCATTTGTTGACAGAGTCACCATACGTTAACACAGAGCTACACTCGAAACGATGTTCGCGTGTGTCCGGATCACCACATCTTCCACAGTTGGCGAAGGGGAGGAGATGGATGTCCGCAAGCCGCTGGTTCTTCTCCAGGTTGTTGTGGGCGATCTTAAAACAGAGCGCACTTACGTCCGACGGCAATACTGGGCTGTTGATGTTTGGCCACACCTTCACCCGTTCCACTGTGGTGTACTGGATCACAAGTTCACGACGCGGAGGTTGTCCAGTCACGTCAAAGTAGCGACCGCGAGCCGTCCTGTTCCTGTCGGTATCCGTCGACAGAGCATAACTCCTAGTCAAAAAATACTCCCGTACGTATGACATCTTATACGGGATACCCGCGAGAGAGACTGGCGCTCCTTCAGAGTGAGGGCGGCAGAGCTCCAGGAGTGCAGCTGTTGTTCCTGCCGGGTTATTGGTCTGCAGGCTTCCCACCGGAGCCAGGAGACAGCTTGCGAAATTGCCCTCCCAAGTGGCTTCGGGACGCTGACCAGTTGGGTGATGTACCAGGCATTAGATAAAATGAATATGTGAATGACAGCGACTCGTTGATGTAGACTGAATCGGCGACCCGAGTGGCTGCCACATAGGGCCTGCAGTTTAGAACTTGCATTTTTTGCGGGCACGCAGTAACGTCGTAGCCTAAAATTCTATGGTTGCGAGCAACACGCAACCAGTCCTGCTCAGTGTACATTTCTTGCGGACCTAGTGGGACCAACACATTTTTCCGTGCCTTCAAAACGGCGCCAGAGGCACGTTCGTACAACGTCAGAATATCGCGGACCCTATCCAAGTCGTGGGCCCGCTCCATGAAAATCCCCACGTCTTCAGCGTAGGCAGCATACTTTAGAGACACGTGACGGATCCTGATACCTTCAATGATTCGAGCAGCTGCTCGCAAAAACGGGTCGAGCGCAATTACAAATAAGGCACTGATAAAGGGTAGCCCTACCTCACGGATCTTGCAAGAGGAATTGGCATCGACTGCCAACCATTGATAACAATTAATGATTCCGACGCCATTAAATGATTCCGCATAGCCTGGAGGAAGTAGCCGCCGAACCTCAGTTTTGTCGTTACGGACAGAAGATAGTCATACCCGATACGGTCGAAAGTACTTGCAAAGTAAATCGAGAGAATGCCAGCAGACAGTCCACTGACGGCCGTGAACGCGACTACGTCTCGATATGAAGCTGCACCGTGAAAAATGCTACGATGTGGCACAGCACATAACTGGAAGGGACTGATGATCTTGTCCATTACCACTCTGAGTTTCGTCGCAAGGCACCTTGGCACATGTTTGTAATCGGCAGTTAAAAGTGTGATATGGCGTAACGCCTCAACACGGCATGTTGTCGGTGTCTTTGGGAGTAAAGCAATGAGCCCTTCAACAAACTTCGAAGGAACAGGAGTACCACCAACAATCTCGTTGACTGTAGTCGTCAGCATTTCACCGAAGATATCCCAGTAAGTCAGGTAAAACTCAATTGGAAGACCATCAGGTCCCGGAGACTTCCCTTTACGACATGTGTGTAAAACTGCTTGGACGTCGTCCTGTGACAAGCTCTCATCAAACGCCTGACGGTCCGAGCCGCAAATGACACAATCCAATTCGTCTAACAAAAAAGTAAGCCCTACGTCGTCGGCGTCAGTCTGTCGGAATAACTGTCGAAACTAGTCGGAGACGTGAGCAACGATCTCATGCTTTTCCGTGAGACGACCACCAGTGTCCGTTACGAGGTTGGTAATTACTTTCCTGCGCGCCAGCCGCTTTTCGCGTGCCAAGTGATAAAGTGTTGGCACCTCGTCAGTCATCTCACAAGGTGTTCGACTCCGTATCAGAATACCTTTTGCCTTGTCGAGTTGAAGACATAAGATCTTGCTTTTTATCCTATTTAAGCGTGGGCGAAAGTTCTGAACTGGGCCGACGGGTGCATCAAGCGCATCCTGAAGAAATTGTTGATAAAATGCAATGGTGCATCTCTCCCAAAACGACACCTCCCGTGCATACCACATCGTGACACTGCGCAACTGCGGTTTGGCTAAGTCGATCCACAAGTATAATACCGAGTCATAACTACTCCGTTTTTCGGAACAAAGCTGCCACATGTTCTGAATCTCGGAACGTAATCCGACGGCAGAGAGATGACGGCTATTGAATTTCAAAGTGCGGGAAGGTGGCGCCTGCAGAGTGGCCTGTAATTGCACGTCACACACAACGCCGCAGTGATCACTAAAAGATGGTCTTGAAGTGGCCGTCGCACATAAATGCGATCGATCCTGCTGGCGCCATTCTGATAAAAATGAGTGACTACGTCGTGGCTGGATAAAACTGACGCCAAGCATCAACTAAGTCATTGGTTACGATTAATTGAGAGAGTTCCGGACACATGGTAGCCGTGGGAAATTGACCAACTAAGGCAGTAACACAGTTGGAGTGGCCGCCGACTATTACATTGCGGGTCGAGGCAAAGAACGGAGTCACATCTTGATTAAAAAATACAGACGGAGCACGTTTGTGATCGGTGCCACTCGGAGCGTAAATTCCCTAGTGGCCATTGAAATTGCTACACCACGAAGATGACGTGCTACACACGCGAAATTTAACCGACTGGAAGAAGATGCTGTGATATGCAAATATTAGCTTTTCAGAGCATTCACACAAGGTTGGCACCGGTGGCGACTCCTACAACGTGCTGACATGAGGAAAGTTTCGCACCGATTTCTCATACAGAACAGCAGTTGACCGGCGTCGCCTGGTGAAACGTTGTGTGATGTCTCGTGTAAGGAGGAAAAACGCGTACCATCACGTTTCCGACATTGATAAAGGTCGGATTGTAGCCTATCGCGATTGCGGTTTATCGTATCGCGACGTTGCTGCTCGCGTTGGTCGAGATCCAATGACTGTTAGCAGAATATGGAATCGGTGGGTTCAGGAGGGTGATACGGAACGCCATGCTGGATCCCAACGGCCTCGTATCACTCGCATGCCTGTAACGGATCGTGCAGCCACGTCTCGATCCCTGAGTCAACAGATGGGGACGTTTGCAAGACAATAACCATCTGCACGAACAGGTTGACGACGTTTGCAGCACCATGGACTATCAGCTCTGAGACCACGGCTGCAGTTACCCTTCACGCTGCATCACAGACAGGAGCGCCTGCGGTGGTGTACTCAACGACGAACCTGGGTGCACGAATGGCAAAACGTCATTTTTTCGGATGAATCCAGGTTCTGTTTACAGTACCATCATCGACGCCTCGTGTTTGGCGACATCGTGGAGAACGCACATTGAAAGCATGTATTCGTCATCGCCAGTATGGCGTGATGGTATGGGGTGCAACTGGTTACACGTCTCGGTCACCTCTTTTTCGCATTGACGGCACTTTGAACAGTGGACGTTGTAACATTACAGGACATATTGGGACATATTGAAGTATTCGATACTGTAGACTTTTAGGGGATGTCGATACAGATATGCAAAATGTAAAGGGAAACTTTGGTGATGTTTAAATATTTTACTGTGTCAATATTAGGACATTTTGCACAGAAAGAACAAAAATAGAATTAATGTAAATATATATTAGTGTTAGTAACCTATTTTCATTCAATTTTGTAATTATATTTCATTTTGTAAAAGAAAGACTCACTGTTTGCTGTAGCTCTGATTAATTGTATAAATTATCAGTTTTGAGCTAAATTATTTCGTATAATATGGACAAGATACTTTTAAAAACTCACCAGCTAAAGAGAAAGTCTGTAAATGAATGTTTAATGCACACTTCTGGAACTTTCTATGGAGAAATTCTATATTATGATCGCAAAAATACGAAAACTTGTGAAAACTGTTTCATAACCTAATTTCGAAAGACGATTTGTATCAAGAAATATTGCTAAAAAGATTTATTTACGTTTTGAAACACGATTTAAATCATTTTACATATAAATAGTTGTTCTAAATCACTCAAGAAATATCCAGAATCAAATGTCAAGATATTTCTGGAAACATCGGTACAAATCTGGTGAAGGTTATCCAGAAGCTGGTAGAAAAATGTTATAAAATCTATTTGGAAATTATGCTTGTAAGAATTTATATGTACTGATCCTTTTACTTACTTTAATCTGTACTAAAATTCTGTAATGTCTAATTTAGTTTTAAGTTGTGAATTGCTATCGTATTGTAAACAAAACATTGTCAAAGACTCTCATTGTTTGGAAAGATATTAATACACCTAGGAGTTGTCAGTTGCCAGTTCGGATATGCAGTGCGGTTAGCTCGGAGAGTCAGTTGTTGAGTCTGTGAAGTCTGTCAGTTCTGTTTGTAAATAAACGTCTGTAATGAAGAATTACTTGTTGTCGTCAATATGAACTCAAGACCTTTTGCACGAAGCAGACACCTCCTAATGCAACGTTTTAATTTGGTGTTGAGGAGCTGAAATGTTATAATTTGGTGCAGAAAGTCCTGGGACGTTATAATTTGGTTGAGGAAGCTGGGATGTTATAACGTTAAATTTCGGATGTGTTACGACCCATGGCTCTACCCTTCATTCGATCCCTGCGAAACCCTACATTTCAGCAGGATAATGCACGACCGCATTTTGCAGGTCCTATACGGGCCTTTCTGGATACAGAAAATGTTCGACTGCTGCCCTGGCCAGCACATTCTCCAGATCTCTCACCAATTCAAACGTCTGGTCAATGGTGGCCGAGCAACTGGCTCGTCACAATACGCCAGTCACTACTCTTGATGAAATGTGGTATCGTGTTGAAGCTGCATGGGCAGCTGTACCTGTACACGCCATCCAAGGTCTGTTTGACTCAATGCCCAGGCGTATCAAGGCCGTTATTACGGCCAGAGGTGGTTGTTCTGGGTACTTATTTCTCAGGATCTGTGCACCCAAATTGCATGAAAATGTAATCACATGTCAGTTCTATTATAATATATTTGTCCAATGAATACCCGTTTATCATCTGCATTTCGTCTTGGTGTAGCAATTTTAATGGCCAATTGTGTATTATGACATCGTAGCCAGGGATGTTATCGAAGCGCTTAGCAGTGACTTCTTGGAGCAGTGCAACGTCATAGACGGCAAGAGTTAAGAAGTCAGTAAAGCATGCTATTCTAAGCGCAGCTGTTATGCGATTTACATTCAGTGACAAAACTGAAAAACCGGTTAGTTGTTGACGAGCAGCGGCCATTTAAAACACAGGCACTCAAGTAGTAGCAATAAAAATAAAAGTGTAGGCTTCAGATGCTGCGTCGTGAGCACATCAAGAAAAACCGTCACAAAGCGCTGCAATGCATAAGCCGTGGACAGTACTGTGCAGAAGACAACTTTCATTTTGCAGGAACACCAATTGTAGACGGGGCAGGAATTGCAGGTGTTCCGCCTAAAGAGCCGTTAGTGGGATCCGGGGTCGTCCTCCTGCTGCCACCACGGCGCCTCCGCTTGTCGGTCGGTCTGTTGGGCGCCACCGCCAGGGGGGTCTGTTGACGTGGCCTCTGCCGGCTGCTGCCCGCGCCGTGCTGTGGCTGCACAGGTGGCCGACGTCGCCGAATTCCTACAATCGCACCAAAAAGTATTCGCACAGTTACATTTTAGTGGTTGTAGGTTAAACGAAACATATATTTCAGAACAGAACCCAAACACGTGCCACCTTACATTATTTAGGTTACAAATATGTCCAAGTCACCTGTCCGTTAAGTAACATACAGTGTTATGAAAATAAACATCGTTCTTCTGCATCCAAAAAAGTATTGGCACACGCGTATGAATCGGACAGTTGCGGCGGCGCGGCTCTTTCCGTCCCTTTACGACGAACCTGCACCTACCTGTGAACATTGTCTCAGCAGATCATCAGTAGGAAAGCCGAGTGAAACCTACTGTACTTCGACGTAAACCAGGCTGCAATTGAAATTACTAATCTACGCTTCGGGAGAAAGTTTTCACACATATGAAAGGTTGGAAATTTTGTCCTCAATTAATATATTCTGAAACTTAGGTGAACAAGTATCACTGCCAAGCCCATGCTAGTCTTAACACAGTCATTCACAATCCCTTTCACTCACGTTAGCAAGTTTATGGTGTTGCATTTCCCGATAACGTAATAGCTACAAAAATACTGATTGTTTTTTTTATTGAGAATGCTCGCCAAATAATAAGTCTGTCGGTACCAAATGCAGTCACAGTTTTTAGCCACCGACCTGCTCAATACTCCACGCGGTATTCATGTCTTTTGTCGTCTCAAAATTTACTTAGCAATTCCGAAATTTCTACACACACATCAGAATAATTATGCCGTCACTTTCCAACACTTTTGATGTATGAAACACTGATAAATCCGACAACTTATCATTTCCATCGGAACTACTACTGCACACGTCCGTTCTCTTTCATGGCTAGGCTTTGACTCCTCTCTAGAATACTCTAAGTCTTCTCTACCAGCAGAGGAAGGCGTGCGAAGAATATTGCTTTACCATTACTCAACAGCCAATGGCAAAACAACGTTCTCCCGCGTCAATCCGCACTTTTCATCAGTAACCAATCGCAAAATAGTAAACCTAACGACTGCACTTTTTACCGACGTAAAGTTTTGTTTATGCATAAAGTTATTTACAATTGTTATTTATACCTGAATTAACTTTCCCTTTCCATTAACTTACTTTACAAATCTACTCTACAAAAATCCCCTTTGTCCATATCCATAATTCTTCGAAATGTTCCCACACTAAATCCTACTACATAACTCGTTAAATAATCATCTTCATATTAACCTTAAACCACACTCACGAATCATTCGTACTGCTAAAATACATTTACAACATTTTACCTACACAAAAAGACATAATAACACTTTATGAAAATACTCGAACAGTTTATGAAAAACATTCTATTACTTTACTACACTCTAGTGGACACAATCGAAACTAAAATCACAGTCCCCCTATCCAATATTGTCCTCTATCGGCTGATACATAAACCATGTGCGCGTCCAGTCTCGCGTCACCATCTGTCACTCTCCAGCTCTGAGACACATCTCCCACTTAACCGTCTCCTAGGCAGGATCGTTATATGGCGCTACGCCTCACAGTGTGCTCGTTTTCTTCATCGATGTTCACCTTCTAATAGCTACTGTGCATCCCTTTAGCATCTATAACAGCATGTAAACGCGTAGGAATGCTTCGTATTAAATTCCGGGTGATATCAGGGGGAAATTTTTGACCATTCCTAAAGGAGCACTTTCTCCAAGTCGTTTTTACCGGACGGACACCTTTTTCTGACTTGTTTGTCAAGATGAGCCCACAGGTTCTCAATGGGGTTCAAATCAGGGCTCTGAGGTGGTGTTAGAACCCTAATGGGGGCGTTATACAGTAACCGCTCCCGGGTTTACATGGCGGTACGTTTTGGGTCGTTGTCTTGCTTGAAATGAAACACCCCAGTAAGCCGGCCCGAGTGGCCGAGCGGTTCTAGGCGCTACAGTCTGGAACCGCGCGACCGCTACGGTCGCAGGTTAGAATCCTGCCTCGAGCATGGATGTGTGTGATGTCCTTAGGCTAGTTAGGTTTAAGTAGTTCTAAGTTCTAGGGGACTGATGACCAAAGAAGTTATGTCCCATAGTGCTCAGAGCCAGCCAAACACCACAGTAAGGCCCAATTTCTGTGCACTAGCGTTAAATTACTTCGCAAACACGTCGATGTATCTCATATGATCCATTGTACCGTCGACTAAAGCTAGATTTCCAACGCCGGACGCTGCCATACAGCCCCACACCACGATACCGCCCTCACCGTGTTTGACTGTGGGATGGATGTATTTGATGCCGAGGTGCGTATTCGGCTTGCGCCAAATTTTCTTTTCTGCATGAAATCCGAACACATTGAACTTTGATTCGTCGCAAAATATCACAGTTTGCCAAAACTCCATGGGCTTGCTGATGTAGTCCTTGCCAAACTGCAGGCGTTTCTGCCTGTTAATTTCCGATAGGTATGGCTTTTTCCTGGGAGAACGTCCATGCACGTCAACCTCATTCAACACATTTAGTATGGTTTGGACACTAACCGTCTTGTCGGTCGTTGTCTGAACAACCTCAGCAATAGTTGCTGCACTTGTGGCAGGTTCCTTCCGAGCAAGTGCGATCATACGGTGACGCTCTGGGGTTGTTACTTTACTTTACTTTTCCGTGTCCAGATCAAATTTTATTTTTCCAATAGTTAGCCACCGCTACGGTTTTGTCGTTGGTTTGTAGCAGGTCAAAGTAGGGGTACAAAGAAGGAGCCTCCTTGAAGATTGTGAGTCTAAAGACTGAAGACGGACACAATCGGGTGTACCCTGTAAACGGTGAAAGATTTCACCGGCTGATCCTTCTAACACCAGATCAAGTTAAAGTTCAAGTTAAAGTCTGGGTTGTTGGCACTTTTGGACGTCCAGAACGACACTTATTCACTGTTGTTCCAGTCTCTGTATATATATATATATATATATATATATATATATATATATATATATATATATATATATATATATATGAATGATGGCTCGTACCGTGGTGTAGCTAACACAAATATCTGCTCCGATTTGTCGATAGCTACTCCATTGTGACTGGAACAATACCACTCTCTCACGCAACGCCACTGAACGTTCCTTCTTCTTCGGCCCCATGCTGACCACTGTCGCGCAATACAGCAACATACTAGCGACTGGGCCGTCAACAACACTCAGTGTCTATTGCATCAGCAGATGGCGTACCGGTACCTGAAAATATACCGAGAAGCCACGCTGTGTGCCAACACTTTTTGTGTGCAGAGGAGATACATGTTTGCCCTTAACACTGCATTTCTTTGTTAATGGTAGGCACTTTGGACACAATTGTAATGTCTGGTATGTGAGGTAGCACGTACATGTGCTGTGTACCGGAAGGTGCGGCGTTTGTAACCAGCAACGATAAATACGCACGTGTGCCAATACTTTTTGGTGCGACTGCACGTGTGCGCTGCGGCAGCTGCTCGCTGCTTTGCTCGCTTTTTCGTTTCGCAGCATTTGCACCCTGTTCGCGTGTCGTATTTAATAAAACCTTTAGATTTTCTGTCTGCTCCCGCATGCGTTCCTGGCGCCCAGAGCTTCCATGTGTGTGTGTGTTCTCACACTCACTGCCACTCTCTAAAACGGGAGTGCTCAGCAAATCATCAAACTTCTGACTCCTTCTACTCTTACTTTTGTTTTTCTTTGTACTCCCCTTTCCTCGGTGCGAAGGGAACCTTTTCAGCTGGAGGACGTGGCGGTAAGGACGTGTCCATATCTTCCGACATATCAACAGGTGTATTAACCGAGACCTCCAGGATCTCCTTATTAAGCGAATCCGACTCTTCCACGGCCGAGGAAAAAATGGGAGCGTCCCCCACCTGGTCTTGGGGTTCGTCAACAGCAGGATTCGCCTCAACTGGCACGTCCTCAGCAGGTACGGGGTCAGCGTGTCGGGGTTGTGACACCGTGCTCGCTACTACTCCACTCATTAACGGTACAAAGCGGCCGCCCGCAGCTGCAGCGTCATCGCGTGGGAGTTGCACAGGTCGTCTACGAGTTCAATCAACCCGAAAGTGCTCGGTTGAACGACAAATAGAGCATGTGGGTGGCTGTCCGATATAAGTCACTTGAGCGAGACAGCCCGCAGTCATAACATAGGAGGGAATATGTTTCTTTAAATCAATTCTTACACTTCGCAGCCACTATTTACCTTGTATCGGTACGCACTGGACCACTTCTCATTATCTACAAATAGTACCACTCAGTACTGAATTAAAGTACGTGCAATTAAATCATTGCCACTGTAAGTAGGCTGTTAAGTTTTTTTTTATGTTGGTTAGGCCACGTAGCGCACTGTATGAAAATCACTGGCTGTGGTGTGTGCAGTCTGTGGCTGGTTGGCATTGTTGAAATATTCGCTATTGTAGTGTTGGGCAGTTGGATGTGAACAGTGCGTTGCGTTGCGCAGTTGGAGATGAGCCGCCAGCAATGTTGGATGTGGGTAGAGAGATGGCAGAGTTTGGAGAGCGGATGACCTGGACGTGTGCCCATCAGAGACAGTAAATTTGTAAGTCTGGATGCCATGAACTGATATATATATATATATATATATATATATATATATATATATATATATATATATATATATATATATTATGACTTCTGAACACTATTAAGGTAAATACATTGTTCTCTATCAAAATCTTTCATTTGCTAACTATGCCTATCAGTAGTTAGTGCCTTCAGTAGTTTGAATCTTTTATTTAGCTGGCAGTAGTGGCGCTCGCTGTTTTGCAGTAGTTCTAGTAACGAAGTTTTTGTGAGGTAAGTGATTTGTGAAAGGTTTAGGTTATTGTTAGTCGGGGCCATTCTTTTGTAGGGATTTTTGAAAGTCAGATTGCGTTGCGCTAAAAATATTGTGTGTCAGTTTAGTGTTGATCAGAATAAGCAAAGAGAGTAATGTCTGAGTACTTTTAGTTTGCTCAGCTGTTTGAAAATCAAATAACATAGACGTATATCAGCACAGTAATTCACTAAATTTCTCTAAGGGAACGTTTCACCACATTCAGGAGGCACATTAAACACGCGAACAGTTCGAACACCATAACCGGATGGCACAATTTGCACGTCACTGACGGTTCCATTTATATGTTTGAACTTTCACACACCGACAAATTTCTCTATATATTTATTACAAATGCCGCTATAAACAAATTTCAAAAACAGAGAGGCTGCGAAGCATTCCTTTCGAACACAAACTGTGCCGAGTTCGCCCTATTAACGGTCGACATGGTCCTCACTTTTGATGTAACTCAATCACGTAGCCTTCGGAACACTCGCCCCCTACGATGTAAACAAAGCCTTAACCGCTCCGCGCGATGGGTACGGAGGCGCTTTCCGAATGTGTTTCAAAGTGCTCACCTTCCTCGTAATGCGTCTACAGCTACTATCACCAGGCGGCAGGCTGACACAACGCAGCGTGTTAGCGAGTAGCTGTGTGGTGGTGGTGTAATTGTCAGCATAGTAACTTCCCAAGCAGTTGATCCGGGTTCGATTACCGACTACCGCAGCTGGCCTTTACTTTTGCGTATGAAGATGTCTGTCGCGCCCCCTTCAATTAATGTTTCTTGCTCCCTGCATCCCAGCCTGTAGTGTGTCCTTATGTCTAGACTTGTCTCGGCTTTGCTCAACTAGCGCGTTATCAGATCCGCCTGTATCACAAGGCCAACCATGCGAAACAACTAAGAGAGTTAATGGTGGAGCGAGGCAACGGACACACAACACGTTCCTTCATTTCACTGTAGCTGTACGACGCGGCTTACCACACCGAAAGGCAAAATGTGGTGCCAATGTCCTTGAACGAATCGCGCTGCAGCTCCGAAACCGAGGAAGGAAGAAAAATGGGAATTAAAAACTGTCGACATACCGTGTGTTCCCATGCGGCCCCGCACCTAAGTACTGACAACGCCCAACGTTGCGTATTTGCAGTGATCGGGCGAGACCTATGTGTTCAGCATGGTTGGTTCAAATGGCTCTGAGCACTATGGGACTTCTGATCTTATCAGTCCCCTAGAACGTAAAACTACTTAAACCTAACTAGCCTAAGGACATCACACACATCCATGCCCGAGGCAGGATTCGAAACTGCGACCGTAGAGGTCTCGCGGTTCCAGACTGTAGCGCGTGGAACCGCTCGGCCACTCTGGCCGGCTTTAGCGTGGTATGGCCGTTGACGAGTCAAATGTTGCAGTGTGTCCCGCCAAGTCGGTTTCGGGTCCCCTGTTAGCTTCCACACAAACTGATGATCTTTCTGTCACCATAATTTCCAGCCGAAATCGACGTTGTCTTTTGGGAATAGTAAAATCATAGTGGCCCGTGAGGGATCGAACCCACGACCTTCGCATTATTAGCCCGAGTCTCTTACCAAATTTTTTTCCCCTTGATGTCATTTCATTCATGACTGTTCGTTCTATTTGTTCGGGGCGGACGTCCCACGACGCTTGTGCAAGTTCATCGCCGTTCCATTAAATCAGGTTTTTTTTTTTTTTTTTTTTTTTTTTTTTTTCAGTGGGCGGCTAACCCTCTGACCGAACACGCAGCGCTACCGTGCCCGTGCCGGCTAGCTAACTGAACTGACAGGCCTCGATACACGCAGTCGACCAGCGCAACACTGGAATCACGTTGCGTATTGTCAGGCAACATTTCGATGGTAGCAGTCGGATTGTGGACCAGCATCTCCTCTCACTTCATTTCGTTACTGACAGTAATTTCATTATGTGCCTGTTTCTCTCGACTATTTTCGGCTGACTATTGTGTGAACCAGTGGATACACTGCGTGGGCTTGAAACGTCATTTCGGAGTGCCAGAACCTTTCATGATTTGTGCGGAAAAAATTCCTTTCCATTACCGGGAATCGAACGTAGGCCTGCTGAGTGAAAGCCAGGCATCCTAGCCACTTCTTCCTATTTATTCTCCTTGAATTTTGTTTTGTCCCTCGAAATCTCATGCAAATAATAATGTAATAAAAGGAAACTTTTCTTCAAAATGAATCAAAGCAAATAGATGTGCCCTCCACGTGGAACTAAAGTAAAATTTTATTCAGTAAAGAATTAAATCGTCTCTTAATATGTTCTTAAGTTTGAGCTTAAAATCAGTATTTACTGACATTCTTTTAAACTCCATCTTGTCTCATTAACCTGTTTTTTCCCCCTTTCTAGAAACGGGTGACAGGTGGCATTTGTATCGTCAGAGTCTAACTTATCCCTTGTTTTTAAGAGACAATATTCATCATTTTGCCGAAGGTTTTTCTCAAATTTTCTCTTTGGTATAACCTCCAATGTGCACTGTACATATATGCCAAAAATTCGTCCCGTCTGGTAATCGTAGCCACATCATTGTATTATTCTTTTCCGTAGGACAGAAGTCCTTATCTGGATTCGTGAGTATGGTGGTCGTTTGATTTGCTGTCGGGCTCCTCGAAAAGAGTGATAGTTTTTCTCTCACCCATCTCCAGTTGTATACGTGTCCGCAGCAAATGAATCGATGAAGCAAAGAGTCGACTAAACCACACTTAACACATTATTCAGATGGATGTAATCCGATTCTGTGTAATTTTTCGTAAGTGGTGAAGGTATTATTTATCATTTGGTACAAAGTTGATGCGACATCTCATGTATAAATTTCAGGCTGATATTCTTCCGAAGTGTCTTCCAGATGTTTTTTTTTTTTGTCTCTATTGTGTTACGTTTATGCATCATACTCTGTTTCGACGTTACTTCGTTCTTTGTTAAGAGAAGTTTTCTTTAGATTCTCTTGCCTATGTAACGTGTATCAACGAAATATTCTCGAACGTATCTCAGCTGGAATTTATCTTGTTTACGATACTGGCGGCTTCATGTTTCTGGGGCGAACCACCTGGAACAGGCTCGCAGGTATGTCTGAATCTTTAATGTACAGCAGTCTCGATGTTCGTTTCACGAAAAGGGCGTTAGGTTTTCATTGTATGTCAATCAACTCTAATCCACCGTTTGGTCATGATTTTGCTAGCGCAGCACAGTCCAGTTTAAAAATATTAATCTTACACATGAACTGGGTGGCTAATAGCAACATTTTTATGGCATGTAATTTAGATATGGGGAACATTTGTGCCAGGTAAAAGACTTTGAAAAAAGTGCATATATTGACAATCTTGATCCTTCCAATCAAAGTCGCGGCTTGCCAGTTGGTTTCAACAATGAAGCCTTGGGCATTAAGGTTCTACCTGCATGCATGACTTATGGTTTTTGATGACGTGCTCGGTTATCGAGATCATTCTACTGTTTATCGCTCTGGGAATAGTCCTATAGTCAAAATATAATAGCAGAATAGGCCGGAAGTTATCAATTTGTTTGTGGCCTCTTTTTCATTTTTAGTGCGGGCACTGTTCTACCTTCTTTCGACTCCTCTGGTACTATATGTCCTCGATGACTTCACTAATAGCTTCCGTGAAGGTGAGTCCAATGTTGTATCAAAATTTGTGGTAGAATTCCTTGGAGAGACCTTCTGACCCGTGGGTCTTGTTCGCGGGAAAGTTGACAATTAATTCTCAGACATCTGAGATGGCGAAATCAACAGGACGTTCATCGTTGTCTTCTGCAGTTATGTTGCTGCTCAGAGTCTGAATTGAATCAGGCGCCAGATTTTTATCAAGTTGATCTTCCGACTATAAATCAGTATGGTATCGATGAAAACCCTGCACAATGTCCTTTTGGACAACGAGATGATTAGCATCTGGGATTGTTAGTTCATCAATGAAGGCCCGTACACGATTGGAACGGTGCTTGATTAGATAGCACAATGACATCAGTTCTCTGTCACTGATGGACTTTGCCGTCGATTTAATTTTTAGGCCATCAAGTCGTCTTCACTTAATGCTCATCGGTTTCCTTTTACTCTCTTGATCTGTGCTGTGTGAGCGACGGATTCATTAAATTTCTCCTATAATTTTCTTAAAACGGTGTAGTAAAGTTCTGCTGTTCTTTTGTCATCCTCCGCTTTCTAGTAGCAGCAAGAGATTACACATTGTCGCAGTTTTCTTTTAGCTGTGTTGATCCACCATTCTAGTTTTAGTTCTATGTTGATTTATGGAGCTTAGACAAAAATTCTGTGTTGCACGGATGACATATTTGAGCTCTGAGTCTTGAGGATGGGAAATGTTGAACTTCTTTGTTGGTTACTTGTCGAGATTTATTGATGGTCAGAAAAATGTTTAAATGTGTGTGAATTCCTAAGGGACTACTTTCCACTCTTCCTGTCCTCGCCACCCCCCCCCCCCCTCCCCCTGCGCGGCACGCTCCACAGTGTCACTCCCCTGAACGCTGTTGACTGCAACACTTTAACCTCCACCGATACCGTTTGTTACGCAGCAAGTTATTATGAAATAACATGTTGTTGTGGTCTTCAGTCCTGAGACTGGTTTGATGCAGCTCTCCATGCTACTCTATCCTCTGCAAGCTTCTTCATCTCCCAGTACCTACTGCAGCCTACATCCTTCTGAATCCGCTTAGTGTATTCATCTCTTGGTCTCTCTCTACGATTTTTACCCTCCACGCTGCCCTCCAGTACTAAATTGGTGATCCCTTGATGACTCAGAACATGTCCTACCAACCGATCCCTTCTTCTAGTCAAGTTGTGCCACAAACTCCTCTTCTCCCCATTCTATTCAATACCTCCTCATTCGTTATGTCATCTACCCATCTAATCTTCAGCAATCTTCTGTAGCACCACATTCAGAAAGCTTCTATTTTCTTCTTGTCTAAAATATTTATCGTACACGTTTCACTTCCATACATGGCTACACTTCATAAAAACACTTTCAGAAACGACTTCCTAACACTTAAATCAATACTCGATGTTAACAAATTTCTCTTCTTCAGAAACGCTTTCCTTGCCACTGCCAGTCTACATTTTATATCCTCTCTACTTCGATCATCATCAGTTATTTTTCTCTCCAAATATCAAAACTCCTTTACTACTTTAAGTGTCTCATTTCATAATCTAATACCCTCAGCATCACCCTACTTAATTCGACTACATCCCGATATCCTTGTTTTGCTTTTGTTGATGTTCATCTCATACCCTCCTTCCAAGACACTGTCCATTCCGTTCAACTGCTCTTCCAAGTCCTTTGCTGTATCTGACAGAATTACAATGTCATCGGCGAAATTCAAAGTTTTTATTTCTTCTCCATCGATTTTAATACCTACTCCGAACTTTTCTTTTGTTTCCTTTACTGCTTGCTCAATATACAGGTTGAATAGCATCGGGGAGAGGATACAAACCTGTCTCACTACCTTCCCAACTACTGCTTCCCTTTCATGTCCCTCGACTCTTATAACTGCCATCTGGTATCTGTACAAATTGTTAATAGCCTTTCGCTCCCTGTATTTTACCCCTGCCACCTTCAAAATTCGGAAGAGAGTATTCCAGTCAACATGGTCAAAAGGTTCCTCTAAGTCTACAAGTGCTAGAAACGTAGGTTTGCCTATCCTTAATCTAGCTTCTAAGATAACTCGTAGGGTCAGTATTGCCTCACGTGTTCCAATATTTCTACGGAATCTAAACTGATCTTCCCCGAGGTCGGCTTCTACTAGTTTTTCCATTGGTCTGTAAAGAATTCGAGTTAGTATTTTGCAGCTGTGACTTATTAAACTGATAGTTCGGCAATTTTCACTTCTGTCAACACCTGCTTTCCTTGGGATTGGAATTATTATTTTCTTCTTGAAGTCTGAGGGAATTTCGCCTGTCTCATACATCTTGCCCACCAGATGGTAGAGTTTTGTCAGGACTGGCTCTCCCAAGGCTGTCAGTAGTTCTAATGGAATGTTGTCTACTCCTGGGGCCTTGTTTCGACTTAGATCTTTCAGTGCTCTGTCAAACTCTTCATGCAGTATCATATCTCCCGTTTCATCTTCATCTACATTCTCTTCCATTTCCATAATATTGTCCTCAAGAACATCGCTCCTGTATAGACCCTGTATATACTGTTTCCACCTTTCTACTTTCCCTTCTTTGCTTAGAACTGGGTTTCCATCTGAGCTCTTGATATTCATAAAAGTGGTTCTCTTTTCTCCAAAGGTCTCTTTAATTTTCCTGTAGGCAGTATCTATCTTACCCCTAGTGAGATAAGCCTCTACATCCTTACATTTATCACATTTATCCTCTAGATATCCCTGCTTAGCCATTTTGCACTTCCTGCCGATCTCATTTTTGAGACGTTTGTATTCCTTTGTGCCTGCTTCACTTCCTGCATTTTTGTATTTTCTCCTTCCATCAATTAAATTCAGTATCTTTTCTGTTACCCAAGGATTTCTACTAGCCCTGGTCTTTTCATCTACTGGATCCTCTGCTGCCTTCACTATTTCATTCCTCAAAGCTACCCATTCTTCTTCTACCGTATTTCTTTCCCCCATTCCTGTCAAAAAATGGTTTAAATGACTGGGCACTATGAGACTGAACAGCTATGGTCATCATTCAACTTAGAACTACAGGCAGAGAAAATCCCTGACCTCGCCGAGAATCGAACCCGGGAACGCGGCCGCGGGAAGCGAGAACGCTACCGCACGACCACGAGCTGCAGACTTCATTCCCTTATGCCCTCCCTGAAACTCTGAAAACCTCTGGTTCTTTCAGTTTATCTAGGTCCCATCTCCTTAAATTCCCACCTTTTTGCAGTTTCTTCAGTTTTAATCTACAGTTCATAACCAATAGATTGTGGTCAGAGTCCACACCTGCCCCTGGAAATGTCTTACAATTTAAAACCTGGTTCCTAAATCTCTGTCTTACCATTATATAATCTGTCTGAAACCTTATAACATATGATGCGGTAAGGCACGCAGCCGTGTAGCACGGTGACTTCAGGATGGCTACGTTTCTCCTTCGCTCTGACTCGCAGCGCAACTGAGGCTACCAGCCGTGAGATCGCTCTCCAGTAACATTCAGTCGGTACGCAAATTCATACCCGCTACGAATCTACATAAACCATAGTAATTATCATCCGATTTTGTTCAAACTTGGTACGCAATCTTTTGTTATTAAGGAAGGGATTCCGTCAAAATTTCATATTTTTATCTATTACATAGACTGAGAAAATGACTTAAATACCCTAAAACTGACACGTTTCAAAACTCGGTTAGGAACAATAACCAAATGTCTTTTATTAGCATCTGAACTCATAACAAAGCTCACAGTATATAAAATCACTTGATTGGAGTTTTCTTTGCAAAACTTTAATTACTCTACATTATGTAGCACTCTACATTATGTAGCACACAGATGTGAAAATTACCGAACAATCAGTTTAATAAGCCACAGCTGCAAAACACTAACGCGAACTCTTTAAAGACGAGTGGAAAAACTAGTAGAAGCCAAACTTGGGGAAGATCAATTTGGATTCCGTAGAAATATTGGAACACGTGAGGCAATACTGACCTTAGGACTTATCTTAGAAGAAAGATTAAGGAAAGGCAAACCTACGTTTCTAGCATTTATAGACTTAGAGGAAGCTTTTGACAATGTTGACTGGAATACTCTCTTTCAAATTCTGAAGGTGGCAGGGGTAAAATATAGGGAGCGAAAGGCTATTTACAATTTGTACAGAAACCAGATGGCAGTTATAAGAGTCGAGGGACATGAAAGGGAAGCAGTGGTTGGGAAGGGAGTGAGACAGGGTTGTAGCCTAAACCCCGATGTTAGCCGGCCGCGGTGGTCCAGCGGTTCTAGGCGCTCAGTCCGGAACCGCGGGACTGTTTCGGTCGCAGGTTCGAATCCTGCCTCGGGCATGGATGTGTGTGATGTCCTTAGGTTAGTTAGATTTAAGTAGTTCTAAGTTCTAGGGGACTGATGACCACTGATGTTAAGTCCCATAGTGCTCAGAGCCATTGAACCCCGATGTTATTCAATCTGTATATTGAGCAAGCAGTAAAGGAAACAAAAGGAAAATTCGGAGTAGGTATTAAAATCCATGGAGAAGAAATAAAAACGTTTTGCTATTTGGGGAGCAAAATAACTGATGACGGTCGAAGTAGAGAGGATATAAAATGTAGACTGGCAATGGCAAGAAAAGCGTTTCTAAATAAGAGAAATTTGTTAACATCGAGTATAGATTTAAGTGTCAGGAAGTCCTTTCTAAAAGTATCTGTATGGAGTGTAGCCATGCATGGAAGTGAAACATGGACGATAAATAGTTTGGACAAGAAGAGAATAGAAGCTTTCGAAATGTGGTGCTACAGAAGAATGCTGAAGATCAGATGGGTAGATTACATAACTAATGAGGAGGTATTGAATAGAATTGGGGAGTTTGTGGCACAACTTGAAAAGAAGAAGGGACCGGTTGATAGCACATGTTCTGAGACATCAAGGGTTCACAAATTTAGCATTGGAGGGCAGTGTGCAGGGTAAAAATCATAGAGGGAGACCAAGAGATGAATACACTAAGCAGATTCAGAAGAACGTAGGTTGCAGTAAGTACTGGGAGATGAAGAAGCTTGCACAGGATAGAGTAGCATGGAGAGCTGCATCAAATACGTCTCAGGACTGAAGACCACAACAACAACAACATATGTAGAACAAAAATCATTCAAAATTATTATTTTCTTATTATTTTTTGGTGTGAATACATGGGAACGAATGAGAGAGTGTATACCGGACATACGTTAAAACTTAATGTCATTTTATGTAAAATCTTATAAAATTGAACCGTGGGAAAATTGTGTTGCAACGACGATGCTGATGACGTATGTCGATGTGTGCTTGCTTTTGTAAGAGAGCAGCCAGTGACCCATGGGTATCTGCTGCACCGTAAAAAAAAACCTCATTGTCGGTGCGGCGCATGTTTGACAGGTGCCCATATTCTGTTGTGCTACTCCCTGCTTTGGCTGCCCTGTTACAAAATCTTCGGTTACCGTTAATTTTAGCTGACAACGCCTAATTGGCTGAATTAGTTTTACGTTTTATACGTGAGAGTGGGTTTTATTATTTTATTTAAGTTTTAGCTCATGTCCCTCGTCCCTGTGTGTTCTCTAGCCTAGTGCTCCTAGGTTGGAGGTTTGAATGGGTGGCAGAGATGCTGGCTTATGTTTTTTTATTCTCGTGACAGCCAACCACAGTCATCTGCCCTCCTGTTCTAACCCCTCCCACTTGTTTCTTGAATCTCTCTGTGGTTTTCTTGTCCTGGTTTGACCACTGTGGTGTTTGTTGCCGTTCTGTGATTTTGTAGTTTTACCTTTCTCCCGTTTTTCTGCTGTAAGTCTCGTTTGTTTTGTTCTTTCCCTTGTGGAATTGTTTTAATAGGAACAAGGAACCGATGACCAAACACTTTTGGTCCCTTCCCTACCCCCCCACCCTCCCCTCCGCCCTTTTAAACCAGACAACTTGTCTGTTGCTGCTTGTGTCTCGGCCGGCTGCTGCAGCCTGATAACTTTGTACCACGTCACTCGAACAGGTGCAGGAAAGATAGGTGTGGCGATGGTTTTCCAAACCAGTTTCCAGTCGGTGCGTAGCGTGCGGTACTCCTACCTGTTTCTGGTCTGTGATCCCCTCAGAACGCATGTCATTTCGCCGACACAAACGCAGCTGTCGTCACTATGCGGAAGATAGCTGTTATGTAGGTAAAGATGGCGCACGTAGTTCAGCGTCGAAGGAAGATGACTGACGGCGGCCGGAGCAACCACTGAGTATGGGCGATATTTATTGAACACAATAACCATTGCACTGCTGATTCGTTTCTCTAACACCTCTGTAGTCCATTTCAAGAGAAGCGCTGAGCATTTGGCGGAGAAGTCCACCAAACCCAGCAACCTATCTGTCGGCCATGGGGTGCAGGTGGCCGCAGAAAATTTGAAAATTTCACCTTTCCACAGCAGCCAGCAAACGGCCTGTTTAATAGCACGGTCAAGCTGCTTCAATACTGGGAGAACTTCAGCCAGCTATCACGCTTTCACTCTAAATAGTAGTAAAGGTAACATTCACCTTGTATATCGTAGCAGCGGGTAGAGCGCTAAGGCGTAAATCGTCATAGACAAGGGGAAACCTTGTCTTGCCGATCGACTAATCTGTATCGATGGACATAGAAAGACGTTAATGGTAAGACTCGACGTGGCATGCCGCAAAAAGGTTTGAATCATATGCGTAAATTTATGGCCATCGAATATGTTTGTGTCACGCACAGCACACGTTTTATGTTAACTTACAACTCGCTACGTGAGTTTCCCCTTTCTGTGCGCGCACATCTTCCAATAATCGACGTTCAACAACCTTATTGGTCGAACAGTATTGATGTTCGGCGACGCATTCGTTTTCGGAATGGACGTAATACATTCCACTCCAAATTCCGCTGGTATGAGAGTGCCATTACGAATTTCATTGGCGATATAAATTAATGCGTCACTTAAAATGTGAAAAAAACTGCAAATAAAACTCAGCGGGGATACTGTCCATTCCGGGACATTTCCCCCTTAGGACTCAGCTTCGCAGCTGCATCGAAGACGTCTACGTAAAACCTTCGTTGATGATAGCTCGGTCTGTGCAACTTAAAAAACGTGGAATCCTCTGTAAAAGACTGCGCAGCGCGTTGGGATCTACATCCACATCTTGAGAAAGAGCCTCTAAAATCGCGCGAATTGCCATCTCAATTGTCACCCTGTCGGAAGTCTTCGTACCATCCTGAGTGATCCACGCGTCGATGCACAAACGCTCGCACATTTTCCTATCTCTGATGAGACGATAAGTAGAGAGCGGCTCCCCGTCTTCGGCAACCACAGGCGGCTCCGTGTAACCGACCCTCTACTCTTCCGCCGCGGGTCATTTAAAAGTTTGCCCTTTCACTTCTTAAAAATCGGAATAAAATGTGGCTGGGTCGTGACTTGCCGGATAAAACAGCGACATCGACAGACGCCAGTGCGCTGCTGGGCGGCTAAAATTGATTTAAAAAGTTGGCAGTGCCAACCCACCATTCTAGGCCGTTTCTGCCATAGTTCTTTATCTGCAACAGCTTGTGCCACATGTGAGTAAAAGATTGTGTAAAACGGTCATTGTCGAGCAGGCTGCAGTTGAACTTCTAAATATTCTTGCGGCCAGAATGCCGAGCATATGGAAGAAGGATTTGGCAATAATAATCACAGTGATTGGAAAAAGTGACTGGTTTGACTTCCAACTCAGTAACCGGGACTGCTAATGACGATGACACATAAAGTCCATCGAGACTTCTGTGTCCCGTGGCATGAAATATGTAAACTGACTTTCGACAGGGCAGAGCAGTCGCCACGCATCTTGAAATCGAAAACTAGTAATGAACGTACGATGTTCCGGACACCTGTTGGCGCGAGGCACTTGGTCGCGATCGTCAAAGACCGCATTAAAAACACCATCAATAATCAAATCACCACAGTTCTCATGCAAAATCTGTCAAATCTCATGACCATAAAGAGTCTTTTTGCCGGGTTGTTGTTGCCGGAAGGAGCATAAACATTCACAAAAGCAACACCTCCAATAGTGTATGCTATTGCGCGACCGTCAGGTAGACACTCAGTGTTTATGACGGTCTGACACCACATCATCAACACTAATGAAATCAGTAAGTTCGTGAAGGAACATCAAAGCCTCACGTGTCACTTCTTGCAGAAAGGCAATATGGCAATGAGTTTCACATAAAAAGGTCTTTAAAGCTAACACCTCATGCGGGCTACGCATTTTTTTGAAGTTGGTGGTTAACATGTTCCACCAATAGGTGTCAGACACCACACACTGTCAAAATACACAATAAATAAAGATGCACAATGATGGATGAATTTGCGCTGCCAAAACTACTCAGTTTGTTGGCATTAATAGTTAAAATATTCTTACGATGGTTGTCAGACACACAGTTAAGATACCAAAAAATACATTTGCACACTTTTTTTCACTGCTTCTACACCTGTTATAGTCCGCCATCTTCATACATCCGACGGTTCTTCTTTCAACTTTTGGGCTGATCACTTATTCGACACCCAGAGCGATATGATCATACTCTGGGTGTCATTGCTCGTGTCCCACCGACATGAAGGTGGACCACTTTGCCCTCTATTATTGTATTTGTTTGCAATTTATTCACTTATTTAAAAATTAGTGATAAACAGACAATAGCACAATTTAAACGTTACAGGTTATTAAACTGAATTAAAATAATAAATATTTGAATGTTCGCCATGATTATTTAATTATTTGTAAGACATTTTACGTATGATCTTCATTGGGCTACGATTAATGTGAATGCACCGAGACTATAACCTGGTTTTAATTCTCTAGAAGAGTAAACTTCAACTAAACACAACACTGTTTAATAATTATTTTGTCTCGATTAAGGCGTTTAATAAATTTAAACTAAACACAACGCTGTTAACCAAGTCTTTTGTATTGAATAAGGCGTTTAATGATATATGTTTGCAAGTATCTGTGTATCCGATTGTTTTTGAGGACCCAGACGGAATGTATGTTTGCGAACATTAAGCTATGTTTGTTAACATTTTAATACATGTAACGTATAGCTCCTACGGCATTTGGTATTTCTCTGCTACATACTTAAAGACAGTTATTATGGTAAAAAGCATTGAGTTAGTGGTCATCTAACATGGTACAATCGTTTAAAAGGGTTGAAGTACAATAAAAAGATTTTGAAGCTGTAGTTGTCTAATAAGTACAATCAAACATTCTGAATAAAATTGATACAATCATTTAAACTATTTCAAAATGCAATAAATCATTGCGATTAAAATTCTTCTGATATGATACTCTACTCTAGGGTCTAAGATACAATAAGATGCATTTTGGAAAAAAAGGCATATTATATAACATTTTCATTTGAAACATGAAAACATTTCTATTTTAGGTTAAATAAATGATTAAAACATTCTAAAAAAACGTTGCCAGCATTTGTAAACATACCGATCCGTTAAGAGGTTCTATTGGGATTTTCCAATCAGTTAAACATAAACAGCATATGATCAGCTTTTATGTTTGTGCGTTTTGTGTTGCCATTTCCAGTGTTTCTTGTGTGCTCTCGTTTGACTTTCATCTTGCTCATATATGCTGCTGCCGTCATCTGTAGTGTATTGGTGTTGCAGGCTTGCTAGTGCAGCTCTCCGTTACCGTTTCCTGTTATACTCATCTCTGAGGGCTTTTGAAACTCTGTCTACTGTTTCGTTTAGTTCTTGCCACCTCGCTAGATTTTGTAATAATTCTCTTAGGTCATCTTACGATAGCTCAAATTGTCGTCTTTCGTGCGTATTGATATTAGAACGACATCTTCTGGCGAACCAATGTGTCCACATGTGCACTTTTCTCCTCCGCCTGGTTTAATACGGTTAAAATATGTGGGGTATGGTCCTTGGCCCGTAAGGAAGTGAATCATTCTGGGTCTGCACCTTTCAGTCTCAAACGTTCTTTTGTATCTGGAAGGAACGAGTAGTATACCACTGCTGTTGCCATGCATTCACCCTCCACCTTTTTAGATTCGTTGTTGTGAGAAGTCCTCCGTCCGTTTTCTCCGTGACTTTTTCGTGGTGACCAAGTCACAGCCAGTACGATGCTGCTCTTTATTTAATTGTCAGATCGACTGGATAGGTACCGAGTACCACACATAGGGCTTCGGTGGATGTGGTGCTAAATGCCCCTGACAGCTGTAGGACTACATTCCTTTGTCCTCTTATGACAGCTGTTGCATACGTGGATAGACTCAATCGGTGTGCCCATGTGCTTGCAACGGAGCATACTATCGACTCGTATACCGCATAACAATAAGTCTTTATCATCGATCGGGGCGTTCTATATTCGGCAGCGTCCATCCTTTCTAGCTTGTGGAATGTTGTGGTTGTCTTACCTGAGACTAGCCTTATATGGTTGCTACAGCTTAAATTCTCACCCAGATGCACTCCTAGGTATCTGGCGACTTTTTTCCTTTCGATGTTTTTGTTTCCAAGGTGTATCATATGGTTTCTTTGTAAGGTACCTTTCACCAGCATGTATAAGGTTTTACTCGAAGCTATTGTGAGCTTGTTTCTTTTGCGCCATTGGTACATTGTATTCGCTGTGCTACTGGCCTTTTGTTCTACAGTTCTTGAGTAAGCCGAAACTACTTCCTACAAGTAGTCAGCATATCCCACAAATCCGATTATATTTGCATCCTCCTCCATTAGTTGTAAAAGTAGGTCAATTGTCATGTCCCAAGGAATGGGCCCGAGGATCGATCCCTAGGGACATGCTTTTTTTAATTTCCTCACGGCTTTCCGATTTCCTGCTCTCCAATTCGGCACCCTATCGGGACAATAGTCTCTCAGGGTGCAATACAAGGAAGCCGATAATTGTTCTCTTAGCTGGGTGAAAAGTGCCGGCCACCACATGCTGTCCATTGCTCCTTGGATGCCGATAAATATCATAATGACGTACAACTTGTCAGTTTTATGAATGAACTGGAGCATATGGTTAGTGACATCGTCGATAGATTTATTTTTTCGAAACCCAAATTGATTTGCGTTCAAGCCTCGTAATTCCTTGCGTGCTTGTAATTGTTCGCATAGCAATCTCTCTTGAACCTTGGCTAGTGAATTTAGCAAATACACTCCTGGAAATTGAAATAAGAACACCGTGAATTCATTGTCCCAGGAAGGGGAAACTTTATTGACAAATTCCTGGGGCCAGATACATCACATAATCACACTGACAGAACCACAGGCACATAGACGCAGTCAACAGAGTATGCACAATGTCGGCACTAGTACAGTGTATATCCACCTTTCGCAGCAATGCAGGCTGCTATTCTCCCATGGAGACGATCGTAGAGATGCTGGATGTAGTCCTGTGGAACGGCTTGCCATGCCATTTCCACCTGGCGCCTCAGTTAGACCAGCGTTCGTGCTGGACGTGCAGACCGCAAACATGCTCAATGGGGGACAGATCCGGAGATCTTGCTGGCCAGGGTAGTTGACTTACACCTTCTAGAGGACGTTGGGTGGCACGGGATACATGCGGACGTGCATTGTCCTGTTGGAACAGCAAGTTCCCTTGCCGGTCTAGGAATGGTAGAACGATGGGTTCGATGACGGTTTGGATGTACCGTGCACTATTCAGTGTCCCCTCGACGATCACCAGAGGTGTACGGCCAGTGTAGGAGATCGCTCCCCACACCATGATGCCGGGTGTTGGCCCTGTGTGCCTCGGTCGTATGCAGTCCTGATTGTGGCGCTCACCTGCACGGCGCCAAACACGCATACGACCATCATTGGCATCAAGGCAGAAGCGACTCTCATCGCTGAAGACGACACGTCTCCATTCGTCCCTCCATTCACGCCTGTCGCGACACCACTGGAGGAGGGCTGCACGATGTTGGGGCGTGAGCGGAAGACGGCCTAACGGTGTGCGGGACCGTAGCCCAGCTTCATGGAGACGGCTGCGAGTGGTCCTCGCCGATACCCCAGGAGCAACAGTGTCCCTAATTTGTTGGGAAGTGGCGGTGCGGTCCCCTACGGCACTGCGTAGGATCCTACGGTCTTGGCGTGCATCCGTGCGTCGCTGCGGTCCGGTCCCAGGTCGACGGGCACGTGCACCTTCCGCCGACCACTGGCGACAACATCGATGTACTGTGGAGACCTCACGCCCCACGTGTTGAGCAATTCGGCGGTACGTCCACCCGGCCTCCCGCATGCCCACTATACGCCCTCGCTCAAAGTCCGTAAACTGCACATACGGTTCACGTCCACGCTGTCGCGGCATGCTACCAGTGTTAAAGTCTGCGATGGAGCTCCGTATGCCATGGCAAACTGGCTGACACTGACGGCGGCGGTGCACAAATGCTGCGCAGCTAGCGCCATTCGACGGCCAACAACGCGGTTCCTGGTGTGTCCGCTGTGCCGTGCGTGTGATCATTGCTTGTACAGCCCTCTCGCAGTGTCCGGAGCAAGTATGGTGGGTCTGACACAGCGGTGTCAATGTGTTCTTTTTTCCATTTCCAGGAGTGTACATGCACAGTCGAGTAAAACTGTGTTTCGGCGTAACGACAAGCTCCGGTACGACGATAAAGAACGAAAGAGCAGAGAGGGCTGTGACCTGACGTCAGCGAGTAGCACTCTCTCTAGCACGACGCCAAGATAGGAGCGGCATCTGTAAGAAGAGAGTATAAGCGCCGCACCGCCAAGCCGCGGACGCAGTGGAACACGAGTCGTCATACAAATGCGACAGCAGCGACTTATCAACGTTTTGTTTTACTTGTATTTAAACTATATATACCGAAGCACATTGCTTTTTTTGTGTGTCGCCATTTGCTTGCGACGCCCCTTTCAGAATACGCAAACTTAAGTATTGTCAATTTAACTTACTGTGACAAACTCCGTTAATACGATTTACTTGAATTGTTGTCTAGCGATCCGAGAAAAACCACTTCCTAGGCATCCTATATTAGACGAGTGGGCAGGATACTACAAATGGCAGCTGACTACGCAAGAGGAAAAAGACTTCTGGTTGCAGCCGATATAAACGCAAGAGGAAAGAGACTTCTGGTTGCAGCCGACATAAACACAAGATCCTCATTATGGCATCCGAACACCACAGACGGTAGAGGAGACGCCATAAAAGAAACTATTTCGAGCATACTCTATATGTGTTAAACAAAAAATGGCAGCCACCAACGTATGATAACAACAGAGCGCAGAGCGAAACAGACATAACAACAGTCAACGAGAAAGCACTCCCCAATTGTTGCAAAAAAATGGTTCAAATGGCTCTGAACGCTATGGGACTTAACATCTGAGATCATCAGTACCCTAGAACTTAGAACTACCTAAAGCTAACTAACCTAAGGACATCACACTCATCCATGCTAGAGGCAGGATTCGAACCTGCGACCGTAGGGGTCGCGCGGTTCCAGAATGAAGCGCCTAAAAGCGCACGGCCGCACCGGCCAGCCTGACTGTTGCACATGGGTGGTGAAACCACACTTAGCGCATACTGATCATAGTGCTGCAATAATACAACTGCAGGGAAGTGATTGCGCAACAAAAGCAAATAAGAGTAACAGAATATCGAAGCGCAAAAGTAACGCTCAAGGACAAGCTTCTCATTGAAACTGAATTGGATCAATTACGTCAAGATACAACTGGCTGATGATGTTTAGCACACACCTTACAAACTATTAACCGAGAAGATTAAATCCCCTCTAACTTTATCAACACTAAAGCAAGAAAACGGAAACATTACGAATGGATGGTGAAAAACTGCGGAATACTTGCTGTTTAAACTTTTGCTGGATGACGACTGGACATTGGACAACTTGAAACACGAAGAAAAGCGACGTAATTTTATCGCTCATTACGTCACTGAGGCAGTAACTTCTCCTTTTGCTAACGAAGACGTACTATGCACAGTATACAAGATGAAGAAAAAAAAGCTCCAGCTCCAGACGGAATATATACAGAAACTTTGCACCTAGAAGACACGTAGATAACGCTGTTTCTAACATACTAAATGAAGTGCTAATACTGGGAAAAGTTCCAGCAGCCTGGAAAACTGCGGAGAGCGTAGTTATAAAGTAGTTTTCAGATAAAGATCCCTCTGGCCCTAGGTCCTATAAGCCTATGTACACTCCTGGAAATGGAAAAAAGAACACATTGACACCGCTGTGTCAGACCCACCATACTTGCTCCGGACACTGCGAGAGGGCTGTACAAGCAATGATCACACGCACGGCACAGCGGACACACCAGGAACCGCGATGTTGGCCGTCGAATGGCGCTAGCTGCGCAGCATTTGTGCACCGCCGCCGTCAGTGTCAGCCAGTTTGCCATGGCATACGGAGCTCCATCGCAGTCTTTAACACTGGTAGCATGCCGCGACAGCGTGGACGTGAACCGTATGTGCAGTTGACGGACTTTGAGCGAGGGCGTATAGTGAGCATGCGGGAGGCCGGGTGGACGTACCGCCGAATTGCTCAACACGTGGGGCGTGAGGTCTCCACAGTGCGTCGATGTTGTCGCCAGTGGTCGGCGGAAGGTGCACGTGCCCGTCGACCTGGGACCGGACCGCAGCGACGCACGGATGCACGCCAAGACCGTAGGATCCTACGCAGTGCCGTAGGGGACCGCACCGCCACTCCCCAGCAAATTAGGGACACTGTTGCTCCTGGGGTATCGGCGAGGACCACTCGCAACCGTCTCCATGAAGCTGGGCTACGGTCCCGCACACCGTTAGGCCGTCTTCCACTCACGCCCCAACATCGTGCAGCCCGCCTCCAGTGGTGTCGCGACAGGCGTGAATGGAGGGACGAATGGAGACGTGTCGTCTTCAGCGATGAGAGTCGCTTCTGCCTTGGTGCCAATGATGGTCGTATGCGTGTTTGGCGCCGTGCAGGTGAGCGCCACAATCAGGACTGAATACGACCGAGGCACACAGGGCCAACACCCGGCATCATGGTGTGGGGAGCGATCTCCTACACTGGCCGTACACCTCTGGTGATCGTCGAGGGGACACTGAATAGTGCACGGTACATCCAAACCGTCATCGAACCCATCGTTCTACCATTCCTAGACCGGCAAGGGAACTTGCTGTTCCAACAGGACAATGCACGACCGCATGTATCCCGTGCCACCCAACGTCCTCTAGAAGGTGTAAGTCAACTACCCTGGCCAGCAAGATCTCCGGATCTGTCCCCCATTGAGCATGTTTGGGACTGGATGAAGCGTCGTCTCACGCGGTCTGCACGTCCAGCACGAACGCTGGTCCAACTGAGGCGCCAGGTGGAAATGGCATGGCAAGCCGTTCCACAGGACTACATCCAGCATCTCTACGATCGTCTCCATGGGAGAATAGCAGCCTGCATTGCTGCGAAAGGTGGATAACACTGTACTAGTGCCGACATTGTGCATGCTCTGTTGCCTGTGTCTATGTGCCTGTGGTTCTGTCAGTGTGATCATGTGATGTATCTGGCCCCAGGAATGTGTCAATAAAGTTTCCCCTTCCTGGGACAATGAATTCACGGTGTTCTTGTTTCAATTTCCAGGAGTGTAGTTCGATATGGTGGGAGTATTGTGAGTAGAGTGAGGCTACTATCCAGGTGTCGTTCCCTCTTGTGAGTTCAGCAGCTACTGCATGACTGTTGCAGAGCTGTGATGCCTTAGAAATCGTTGTGTGAGTAGGTTCGACGACCATGACTGCCTTCGGTGGAGCACAACCAGTCAGGATTCTACGGTCTTCTGGCGCGCGAGTTAACTTATTTTTGCGCGAGTGTGGTTCCTGTATGCATGCAACGTCTATGCTTTCTTCAATTATAATCTTAAGTAGTTCGTTGCTTACTGGTTCGCCGTTCAACATGTTTAGCTGTAAAATTCGCATTCCTTTCCTGTTTCCGGGGCTACTCATATTGAATTCTAGCCATTAACCTTCTATGTAACATCTTATGTGTCAGACAGTCTGGTCCTCCACCATTATTACAAGCACGTTTTCTTTGTTTGCATGGAATACAGCCAACTGGGTATCCATGGACGCACATTCTGCTCGATTGTGACCAGTCTCGCCGCATTTTGCACAGGTTAATTGTTGCTCTCTACAGTATTTCCTCGAATGACCCAGCCCATAGCATCTAAAACGTTTTGTTGCGTCATAGTAGTCCTCTGTGGTCAGTGCTTCGAAGATTATGTATACTCTACTTTGGTGCAAAGAGAATTGCTCGTACGTTTGGTGTAACCTCCAGGACGATACGTGTTGTACTGCGTTCTCTTTGCCCTGTTTTAAAATTTATTTTCACTTCTTCCGAAAGCTGCTCTTCAGTACGGTTTTCTTCCAAGTTCAGTTTATGTAACGGTCACAGGAGTTAATCATCAGTGACTGTTGATGGGACGCCATGTGTTGCGGGTAGCGGTCTTCTCTTTTTAGTCTCCTCACATTTGATGTTTTCTACAGCGCCTGCTTTTGCGAAGAGTTTTTTGCAGTCTTGTTGGTTGATGTTTCTACTATTCCTACAGTCGGTGTTCTCCTTATTGCTGTAAAATTTCGCAGCCCTTTTCTGTTTCTGTTTGTCCTTACCGCTGTAATTTTCAGTTTCTGTTTTTCTGAGTCAATATCTTTTCTCAGCGTGTCTCTGACCTCACTGGTACTCTCTCGTCACTCTGATAAAACGTGTTTTGGCCTGTTTCTTTTCTGCTTTTTCTACTTTCGTAGCTGTTTCACTATTTTGAATTTCCCAGTTGGTACTACAGATGAAAAGGTCTGTGTAAGGTATCTTTTGTTTCTAAGTTGACTGTGTTCATCTAATAGTTTTTGCAGTTCAGCCTTCTGATATTTTGTTTTATCTTTCGCGTCCGGCACATTTTCTCATAGCAGTTACACCACCTGTTGCCTTAAAGTCTCGTTTTCATCTTTCAGAACATCCCTCTGACCTTCTAGTCTTGACCGACGTAGTATTTCTAGTTGTTGCCTGAGTCTGACGTTTTCTGAGTTCAGTACTTCTGTTTCACCCGCTACTCTTGATTGCGTCAGTACCAGTGCTCACACTCGAATCCTTACAGGCTGGGCGACGGTTGCAGAGACATTTTTGCCTTTTAATTCCGCCGAAAATTCGCTTAATATTTCTTCGGGATTCGATGTATTTTTTAACACATAGTTATTCGCCATTTGGTGGTAAGTTCCACTGTTGCCCTTGTTAACTAGTCAAGGTGATTTCCTCTCATCTTGCGTTTGCAGCTTAGGCAAAGAGCTTCAGCGTTTGTGCCTGGCTGCTTCCACTGACAAATCAACTGGTCGCAGAGCGTTGTCCAATAAAATTTTACTGCCAAACATGCAGGCACAGAAGACCCAGCAAATCATCTCACTACAGCCTGACAGCCAATGTGGCCCTCCTTGATGACGTAGCAGTGGATACAGCCAGTCACAGGGCTGGAATCGACCGACCTATTAGTTTCCTTCCCGCCAAAATGACGTCACCTCAAAATTAGCTAATCACAGAGAGTCTCTTCCCGCCAAATAAATCTTCATTGGCATATTTAAACTTTGGAATCCCTTCCAGAAAGAATGAAATCAAAATTATAGTGACTAAGTACTTAAATGTACGTTAAATAAAGTATCAAACAGAAATTAACGAGTAAATTCAAATGGCTCTGAGCACTATGGGACTTAACATCTGAGGTCAAATAATGGTTCAAATGGCTGTGATCACTATGGGACTTAACATCTGTGGTCATCAGCCCCCTAGAACTTAGAACTACTTAATCCTAACTAATCTAAGGATATCACACACATCCATGCCCGAGGCAGGATTCGAACCTGCGACCTTAGCGGTCGCGCGGTTCCAGACTGAAGCGCCTAGAACCGCTCGGCCACACCGGCCGGCATTAACGAGTAACACTGTTTTTAAAACTGTTCCAACAGCTTACTTAACACACCGTGCTTATGGGATTTAGAATATGCTTGTGGGTCCGAATCTGAGCAATTATAATCAAAATTTTTCGTGCGCAGTAGAGTACATCTTGCAGTTAATCAGTCACAGCACTTTCACAAAGAAAACTCAAGAGTAACCACTAAAAAATGGCGAAATATGTGGAGCACTTCGCCAGTGATGTTGACCGAGCGGTCATCTTGTTTGGCATCAGGAATAAATGTGCACAGCAAAGGTCGTATCGGGCGGGGCGGCGCAGCAGTTTTCACACTTGACTGGCATTCGGGAGGAATTGTAAGATGTACGACCTGTTCTAAACATCAGGTAACAGGTCTATAATTTGGCAATAAATAAATAGATAAATTCGGGAGGACGACGATTCAAACCAGCGTCTGGTCACGCTGATTTAGGTTTTCCGTGATTTCACTAAACTACTTGAGGCAAACGCCTTTGAAAGGGCACGATCATGTTCTTCTCTATCCTTCCATAATCCGATGTGCCCGATGACCTCGCTATCTGGTCCCCACAAACATACCAACCAGCCAACCAAGGATTGCATTTGCGTTGCTAAGTCTACGCATTTTGTTGATAGTAACGGTAAAACTGTTTCTCCGACAGGTGTCAGACACCATATACCGTCAATGTTCACAAGAAATAATGTTGCACAACGATGCATGGATTTGCGCCGCCAAGCAGAGAACGATAGTCGCACTTCGCGTACCGGTTTGAGTCCCACCACCTAGTTCCACGTCCGCCACCCAATCATACATTTCAGTACAGAACAGTGGTGGATGGGTCCCCTCCGTGTCCATACGAAGAGCGGCACCCGAAGGAGTCGCCGTGGTAGGTGCAACGTCGGCGTGGTATTCCGATCCGGAATCCGGTGATTGTCGCCGGGTGCGTCAGCGATGGGAGTCCTTACATGTACGTTTACCTGCTAACTGTACACTTGGCACGTCCGAAATAACGTCCACTGCCGTATCGCCGTCCGTGACAGTGTCCTGTTTAATGAGGATGGCCTTAAACTGACGAACAGCTTCGTCCCAGATAGTCTACGCGGAACTCACACCGAGGCCTCGGCCTGGCTACGAGGGCTTGACCGCTGCTGACGGTGATCGGAAGTCGACACATGTCGGGGATCTACATCCCCATGTTGTGTGTTCCATTGCGATTTCTTTGGCTTCGACGCAAACTTGTAGGTCGGGACCTACATCACTGCCGGAGACGAAGTGCCCTCATTGCGAGTGAAAGATAGCACCTCAAAAATACTCGAACTAAAGGTGCTGCGTTGTCACGCCTCTCAGCAGTTGTTCCTCGACGCGGTTTGGGGTCCTCGGAGGCGCCATTGCTTTCCTGACGGTGAAGAAGAACGGGGGCACCAGTGGACGAACTCTTTGGCGCAACAGAGGGAGCAGCCTCTAGAATGGATTCTGATTCGGACTGTGTCGCGGCCACCGGTGCGGTTTCACATAGTACTGCTGGCGCAATTCTTTCAACAGCCTGCACGTCAGCCAATGGTCTTCCCACGGTTTCAGGCAGAGAAATCATCGCAGTGCTGGTGAGGGATCAGTCGCAAGAGTACGTGGTGTCCATGGCAAAGGCTTCGGCCGCCATCTCACGGTCAGCCACGCTACTTTCATGACGGAGAAGATAAAGGTAGCCAAACGGAGGGCAACTACTCACACGGCCTACCCTGTAGTAGCTTTCGACGAGTTCACCCCTCTACTCCAAGAACTGAAGACAGAGGAACAGGAGCAGACGACGATGGCTCCGCTATAGAAACCAGATCGATCGACGAGAAACACACGTCTTAACACGAGAATTGCACAGGAGAGTGGCCGAGTAGCGACAGCAGGTCTAGGAAGATAAGATGGATGACTTCTTACTTCGATCCAAAAACGAATGGCAGGTAGTCAAGAACATACGACACCAGCGGCCACATAAACGAGCCATCAGAGGACCAGATGGCCTCCTCTATGACGAACTCGCCCAGGCGGAGCCGTATGCTACGACTTACCAAGAACAGATGTCTACAGCAGCGGTCCCCGTGAACGACGTCCGCCTGCAAGAACAGGAAGCCGTCGTTACTGCAGAAGGGACTGCTTTTCGTACTGCGCCTGTGCAGAGCCGTCCACAACTCACCACACCGGCAGAGATGCGTAAAATTGTCTGGAAGACTCGGAATAACGCTCCAGGCAACGACTCCATAAGCGACACCGATTTGAAACAGTTGCCCAGGAAGCCAACTGTGCTCCCTATCCTAATTCTTAACAGCTGTCTTCTGCAGGGATATTTTCCTACGGCATGGAAGACGGCTCGAGTAGTTCCAATACCCAAGCCAGGTAAAGACCTAACAGAACCCAACAGTTACCGGCCAATTAGCCTCTTGCCGACCCTTGGCAAGGTGCTCGAGAGAGTGCTGTTGAAGAGGCTTCATGTCTCGCTTACAGAGCATGATGTTATACGATCCGAACAATTCGGTTTCAAGGACAAGTTATCTGCCGAACTTCAGCTTCTACGGATCATCGAACGGATACAAGAAGGATACAACAAGCAGCACTTCACGATTGGTGTATTCCTTGACATCGAAAAAGCTTACGATAAGGTGTGGCGGCCCAACCTTATCGTCAGAATGCATCGCACTACCCCTATTGCGGATTGTTAGATTAGACTCAGAGACAGCTTTCTACAGGACATGAAACTGTATTTCCGAGTCGACGATAAAAACTCCGAAATGAAACTGATCTCCGCAGGAATTCCGCAGGGCACTGTCATTTCGCCCCTGCTTTTCAACTTATATATAAATGACATCCCAACAGTCCCCCTTGTTACGGTGAGTTTTTATACGGGTGATACGGCCTTTCTGACAACTGGACGACACTTGGACCAGCTAATCGCTAATCGCTAGGATGCAACGGCAACTTGCTGTAATGGAACGCTGGGTGCTGCAAAATAAGATAACGATCAACCCGACGAAGACGGCAACCGTTCTGTTCACAGGGAGGAAACCAGTTCTTAACGACAGACTCCAAATAGCTGATCAATTTATCCCATGGTCGCCGGGAGTGAAGTACCTCGGTGTCTACCTTGACAAAAAATTACTCTTTACACAGCACATTGACGACAAGACGGCGGCAGCCCAGAAGATGGCCAGGTCATTGATTCCGTACCTGTAGAGTAAGAATCTCAACCCTAAGACTAAACTCCAATTGTATAAGGCAACAGTGGAACCCACAATGTTATATGGCTCCACCTCGTAGGGAACTATGCGCGTCTCCAACAACAACAAACTCCAAGCGCTGCAAAACATTTGCTGTCGATGGATCACAGGAGCTCCATGGTGGACAAGAAACGTCGACATCCGCACCACACTCCACGAGACCACAATACAAGAGACGGTCCCTAACATGGCTCTACGAGTTTTTGACAAAATCGATGCCCTTAGGGACGAAGTTCAACAATTAGAATCGGTAGGAACGGTAAACCCTGCAAGATGGCACAAGTATCGAGTACCGAAGTCAATAACGTTTTACCCCTCATAGGCAATCTGTCATAACACGAGGAAGCAGTCACGCATAACAGTCTAGACACATTTAACCCTCCACAGCAGATAGACATCACCACAGACAGTAGGTTAAAGGACCCATTGAGTGCCCAAGCCTAATTGAATGTGTAATAAATAAAGTGTTTTCTTTTTATTCTAAATTAAAAAAAAAAAACAGCGCTTCCGCCACGCACGTCACCTCACCCTGGCCGTCTTCTCACGGTAACTGCACGGGACGGCTACGCATGGGGCGGTTTTATCGAAAATGTCCAGCGCCATTGCAGAAAGAACATGGCACCGGTTCGCCACTCCGATGTCCAGCCACAAATACAAAAGACGGTATATCTTGTCTGACAACCATTCGCTTACTTCGAATTCCGTTTTCAGCCTGATAATTATAGGCAGACGGCCATTTCTCTTTTTGTGACGTAAGCACAGTTTCGTATGGAATTAAACTGCGAGAAATGGTTTCGTTCCGCTCCTCAAAATGTAACCTAAATACTCGAAGAATCTCCGCCCCTGGTAGCTGCGTGGTCAGCGCGACAGAATGTCAATCCTAAGGGCCCGCGTTAGATTTATGGCTGGGTCGGAGATTTTCTCCGTTCAGGCACTGGGTGTTGCATTCTCCTAATTATCATCATTTCATCCCCATCGACGCTCAAGTCGCCGAAGTGGCGTCAAATCGAAAGACTTGCACCCGGCGAACAGTCCACCCGACGGGAGGCCCTAGTTATACGACTACACACACACACACACACACACACACACACACACACACACGAAGAAGACCAAAACCCGCGTCAAAAAGGTGCTTCAATTTTCGGACACCCCCATTTACGTTAACTAAGGATTCACACATTTCGGAAGAGGGCGATTTCAAGAATATCGAATACAAGAACGCGTCTAGTTGTACACCATGAAAGTAACTTTTCGGTAATTGGAAGTCATTTCTCACGCATTCATGAATTTCGAAAGCAGTCGCCCAACGCACGGATCTTTCATAATGGCACTGAATATTTTCCTGACATATTTCAGATTTGTTGCAATCCATACTACTCACAAATGTGATGGAAAGTGCAGAATACCCGGCGCCGCGAACAACAAACCGCCGACCGTAAAGCACTTGTTAACACCAGCCTCCGCATTAGGCCGGAGAGCTCGATGTGAACAGGGTGGCCGCCAGCCCAGTACTAAACACGTCCAACGAAGCTTAAGTTCGGTGATCGAAAGAGAACCGGTGTACTCAGCGTAGTGTGGCCGTTGGGGAGAACGTAACAACACGTCCAGACGACTTAGTTCTTGTGCAGATCACTTAGAATTTGTCTGGCAGTCTCTCGCTATTGGAAACACTGCCTTTCAGAGGAGAGAAACTGGAATAGAACCGACAGCCTTCACGTTCATAGCACGACGCTCTAGCCTACTGAGCTAGCGGGCTACGCAATGCGGCCGCGTCAACAAACCAATGCCCGAGCCAGCATCTCACTACCTTTATTACGACCATGCCACTCATTTAAACACATATCTCTTTTTGTTGACTTTTTTGCCTGATGCTTGGACCCCAGAAGCTACAACACAACGAAAACGAAAACTGGCGTAACAGGAGACAAAAATCATCACAGAAAAGCTATGTTCCGGAATCGGGAATCAAACTCGGACCTCCTGGCTGAAAGCAACATATTGTGGCAACTTTCTTTTCTTTTTGACCTCCGAAATTGGACGTGCATGAAAAGCTCCGTAGCCACTGTCTTCCCTAGTAACATCTCCGAAGCCTGTTTTTCCGTGATATAATTGTTTTTTGATAATTAATTGAAACCCTCAGCTGCCGACTGTTGTTGTTGATATACCTCGATGGGAACAGCTGAAAGTCTGTGCCCCGACCGAGACTCGAACCCGGGATCTCCTGCTTACATGGCAGACGCTGTATCCACCGGAGCCACTGAGGACACAGATGAACAGCGCGACTGCAGGGACTTATCCCTTGCACGCTTCCCGTGAGACCAGCATTCCCAACTGTCCACAATCCACTATAGGTAATGTTCCTAACAGATATTTGCCCATCCACTCATTACTCGCGCCCATTAAGGTGACTAAGGTGACAATTCCTTAGTTGGCGCGAGTAATGAATGGATGGGCAAATATCTATTAGGAACATTACGTTTGTAGATTGAGGACAGTTGGGAATGTGGGTCTCACGGGAAGCGTGCAAGGGATACGTACCTGCAGTCGCGCTATTCGTCCGTATCCTCGGTGGCTCCGATGGATAGAGCGTCTGCCATGTAAGCAGGAGATCCCGGGTTCGAGTCCCGGTTGGGCCACACATTTTCAGCTGTCCCCATGGGGGTATATCAACAACACCAGTCAGCAGCTGAGGGTTTCAGTTAATCAAAAAATGGCTCTAAGCACTATGGGACTTAACGTCTGAGGTCATTAGTCCCCTAGATTTTGAACTACTTGAACCTAACTAACCTGAAGTCACCACACACATCCATGTCCGAGGCAGGATTCGAAACTGCGACCGTCGCAGCATAGCGGTTCCGGACGGAAGCGCCTAGAACCGCCCGGCCGCAACGGCCGGCTTCAATTAATCGTCATATATTCTAGAGAAGCTGCACGGTCATCAATGGCATCTGTTCTTTCGAGAAGAATTTAGAGAAGAATCTTCATATAACTGTTTTTTGATACGAAGAATGTTTGTTACTTTTGGAAAATTTAAAATGCATTGGTAGATGTGGGGTTGGAACCCACCCTTCCTTTCCTGAACCAGAGCTTAAATATGGCACCTTAGACCACACTTTTCCGGCTCTTTCAGTCATAACTGGAACGTGCAACATTATAGTTAATATCACATTGACGCAAAGAGAAAAACATGCTAACAAACGGCAGATAAGGCCTTTCCTTAGCAACGGCTCCGCTGGTTACTTCGCCGTAATGGGAAGCTAATGACATTCTCCGGCTGAGGTTAGCACTAATGAGCTGAACATTATGATATGTAAGCGTTTCCTTCAACGGTACCGACGCACACGTGATGATTGGCTGTGGAGTGTCAATAAGTACGTTACATTAGATATTTCTTTTATTACGCTGCTGTGAATCAAAGGGCAGTTTTTTCAACGGAAGTCAGTCCTGCATCTAGTTACGGTACGTCGCTCTAGCAGTACCTGGACACTGCGTTCAGATGTGCTCGCCTCTGCCGTGGCACTGAGCTCTTTCAGCGTCACCGCCTTCGGCGTCTGACGACAGCGGGGGAGCTGGGCAAGGGTCACGGGTCAGAAGGCGGTGGTGGTGTCACGGTCCCAAGCTCGAATTTGGCCACTGCAGAAAGATTATTTCTTTTTATGTAGCATTGCACGTTCCACGACACGCGATCCTCGAATTTCCGAACTGTTGCAGCACGAATAGTTGTTCTTCGCCCCTCGTCTCACTCCATGTAGGCTAGTGCGCTTATCGTCACACTGCGATTCACAGCAGTGAGTGTTCCTGTATGTCGACTTGTCTGGACTTGGCTCGGCAGACGCTTGGGAATGGGCATACACAGAGTGAAAAGTATTTAAACCGACAAACTCTAGGAGGGTTAGGGGACATCAAAACAAATATGTTTCCCTAATGTCGTTTTTTTCCTGTGGGGAGTATTTAAAGCGCTTGAGAAAGATTTCCATGGCGGCAAATTAACTAAACCAACAAACACTTTTCCAATTTTTTATGACCAAGAGACAACATATTAACACAACCCAATTTCAATTACAGTAGATTTTCAAAATTGCCTCCATTGACACGTAAACAAAGGTTATACTGTCGGACCATGCTCTGTCTGACACGGGCAAAAACCTCAGGAGTATCCTGAATTGTTCCTGCTGCTGCTACTATCCGGGGAACCAGATCCTCTTTTGATGCAACAGGGGTTCCGTAAACAATTTTGCGCATCTCTCCCCACACAAAAAGTCCAGAGGGGACGTATCTGGGGATCGAGCAGGCCATGGTAGAGGACCACCTCTGCCAGTCCACGTTTCTGGGAACCGTCGGTCCAGGAATCGACGCACACGACGGCTGAAATGTGCCGGCGCCCCGTCATATTGGAACTACATGCGTCGTCTTGTAGGGAGCGGGACGTCTTCCAGCAATTCTGGCAATGCTCTGGTGAGAAAACTGTAATAGTGCCTGTCATTTAATGGCCTAGGTAGCAGCCGGACGGTTTGACCGAGTGGTTCTAGGCGCTACAGTCTGAAACCGCGCGACCGCTACGGTCGCAGGTTCGAATCCTGCCTCGAGCATGGATGTGTGTGGTGTCCTTAGGTTAGTTAGGTTTAAGTAGTTCTAAGTTCTAGGGGACTGATGACCTCAGAAGTTAGGTCCCATAGTGCTCAGAGCCATTTGAAGCCATTTACATTCGTCTGATTCGTCGCCATGTTACGTGCAATTGCACGAGTACTGATTGAAGGATCTTGCTCCACATACTGCAAGACCTTCCTGAAATTGCAGCGTTCTTACCGTGCGACGGCGTCCCCGTCCAGGTAACCTGCTAAATGACCCGGTCTCACGCAGACGTTGGTACACAGCAGCAAAGGTCGTATGATGCAGGATGCGGAATACGGCGATTAAGATATTGTTGTTGACAAACTCGCTGTACAATTCGTCCGTTGTGGTGTGCAACCAGTACGCACCAACCATATCAAGGTACTCACTATAGGTGTATCTCTCCATTAGTAAACGGAGACAATGCTCTACTACACTGGTAGAGAGCAGTTGCCTACAACTGAAGATCGTAATACGGCCTCTGACAACTGAGCGAAATAACGCCTCCATCGGCTTAAATAATCGTCATAGGAAAAAATGACATTAGGGAAAAATATTTGTTTTGATGTCCCCTACAACCTCCCAGATGGTTCAAATGGCTCTGAGCACTATGGGACTTAACATCTATAGTCATCAGTCCCCTAGAACTTAGATCTACTTAAACCTAACTAACCTAAGGACATCACACACATCCATACCCGAGGCAGGATTCGAACCTGTGACCGTAGCAGTCGCGCGGCTCCGGATTGAGCGCTTAGAACCGCTAGACCACCGCGGCCGGCCAACCTCCCAGCGTTTGTCGGTTTAAATGCCTTCCATCCTGTATGTAGAGGACAAGCGCGAAGCATGACTGGAAGGGAGCAAATCGATAAACTCACAACGGACCCTTTCATTTCACTGTAGCTGCAGATTCGAGCATTAGTGTACCGAGATGCAAGAATGGGGTCAGCGTACTGGACCACATCATTATTGCACACTAGCTCCCAAAACGAAGGGTAAAGGCAAAATGAAAAAAAGCATTTTTTTATTTTTAATCACAGTAATTTAATGCTAATGACAGCATGTGACGGTAGCATGAAACGACGGCGAGGGGGGAAGAGGACGAGAAAAAATCAAGGGGTCTAACAGCAAGGCGGCGTTGGTGTAACGGTCAGCATGGTTGCTTCCCAAGCAGTTGATCCGGGTTCGATTCCCGCCCACCGCACGAAACGTACATTTTGCCGGCCGCGGTGGTCTCGCGGTTAAGGCGCTCAGCCCGGAACCGCGTGACTGCTACGGTCGCAGGTTCGAATCCTGCCTCGGGCATGGATGTGTGTGATGTCCTTAGGTTAGTTAGGTTTAAGTAGTTCTAAGTTCTAGGGGACTGATGACCACAGATGTTAAGTCCCATAGTGCTCAGAGCCATTTGGAGCTAACAGCACCTTTTTTTTTTTTTTTTAATGCCTTCATCGGTGATATTCTGTAGCTTTGATCGGTATTGTTGGCTCCATTCGGAACGACAGTGTGGAAAGAAAACAGAAACATAGTCGATGAAACCAGGGGTGTGACTAGGTTTCTTCCTTGACGTAGACATAGCTGAAATAAAGTAGAAGAGAATCGAAGGGAAAGAGAGGAATGACATCGGGACGATGCTGTTTTCTTGCAGGTTTAGGTAATACCAACATTGTAAAAAAAACTTCGATGAAAATGTTTTAAAAGAAAAATTATCTTCTGTTGCGTTTACTCCAGTTGTGATGAAAAACTTCTTGCCACGATTAAACGAAACATAAAAGTAAAAAATGTCGCAGAGATAAAAAAACGTTCTTCACAGTGCCGTGGAATGATAAACGAAGGCTGCATGATACAGTTACGTGAGGAGAAACACACAGTTGAAGAAAATGTGCGTCGCATCACGTGTTGTGCCCTAACGGCGCTTTGACGACGCTGTACAGTAACACTTCTTCGTAAGGAAAAGGCAACAGCACACACCAACTAGGGAAACGAAAGAAGAAGGTCCTCTTCATTTGTGGCCTTAGACGTAAAACGTAAAAGTTGTGGCATGAAACAAAGTGCGTTTGAAATACAAATTCCTGTTCTGGAGTAACTAAACCATTTTGGGATAGGGAATTCTGCGAGGTGAACCAGTGAAGACAATAATTGCTAAGAGGTACCAGTAAACTTCTTCAAGTACATAGGAGGTGCTACACGTCACATGTACAAGTTTTTTGAATGCGGAGTGAATTGCTACATTTAAAAAGTATTGAAACATTTCTCGATACTTCACATGACCCTGTGTGATCCCTTAATGCTCTCATACCTAGATGAGGAACTGGACCGCACCTGTAAGTTCGAGACTAAAAATTGCGTGTCCTGCATTAGCTATGATCCAATTAGCAGGCGCTCGTTTGTTGTTTGGAAATGGGATGTAGCCGGTGCCATCAGTTTTTTAAAAAAAGGTGGAGACTCCACGCCCACACCGGCATGATGGCCAACATAATAGGTCTATTGCCATCTCTGCATAAGTGTTAGTATTCACTAAAGTGAGGTTCGCAGGATGTGGGTACTGCGATGTTTGCGTACGTCTGGTTTAGGCTAACCATTAATACGCGCTCATCTGGAGATAGATTGGGTCGAAATCGAACGAAGGGTAGCGGTTAGAAGGGCAGAGGAAAAAAAGTGCCACGGCAAGAGCCAAGAGAAAAAAACCTCTGCGATAGTTAGGTCGGGTGGTAAGAGTAGTAGCGGTTGTCTTGCTGCCTGCGATAGGTCGTGCAAGGATAGGCTTTGTTAGTAGTGGGTATTATGCATGACGATACCTTTGACGTTGTGCGGTTGTGCTGCTCAAAGGCTGGCGCTGGGTGCTGGAGTAGAGTCTTCGCTCAGCGTCAGCAACCTGCAACAGTTAGGTTTATTATCGTTCTTGTGTCCGATAGGTCATATACCGGAGGCACAGTGCGAGGGAATGTTGACGGATTGTTCGTGCGACTGTGGGCGAGCTCGTCGGTGTCCCTGCTGTGGCCTGTTGGTCGGCTCTAATAGCAGCTGGTAATTACCAGTCAGTGTTGCTGATATGCAAGGGCTTGCCGACGTTTGTCGCTTGTTTGCGTATGTTAGTTTACCATAGGTGGCTATACCCTAGCAAGCAGTGTCTTTGGCCGCTTGTGCTTCCACCTATGGTTGAGATCGTAGTTTCCCAGAGTGAGGTTGAAAGGACTGTTCGAGTGTCTCGAGTTCCTGAATAGTAGTGTGGCGTGTTTTTTGAATACTTCCTTGAGAGTATCAAGGCGGTTTTCATGGTGAAGATCCACGGTGCGTGTGTAGCGTGGAGAGTTGCTAATGATTCGTAGCACCTTGTTCTGTATGATCTGCAGGCGGCGCAGCCGTGTAGGAGCTGCATATCCCCCAGACGGGAGCTGCGTGCATCAGAGGTCTAATCAGTGTCACGTATATGGACCTCGACACCCTCCTATTGAGTTTGCTTTCCCTGTTGAGCATTGGGTAGAGCTGTTTGAGCCTCGCGTGCGCTCGGTTGGCAACGTATTCAATGTGGTCCCCCCATGTAAGTTTCAGGTCTAGCCAGACACCTAGGTATGTGACTTTCTCTCGGAAACTTATTGGGCTTGTATGTAGTGTTATCGGTCTACAATGTTGATGTTTTGCAGAGCAGTTTCGCTCTACGTGTGAACAGAACTGCTTCGCACTTGTCGACGTTTACTTTAATACGCCATCGCTCCAACCAAGGCTCAGCTGTTCTGAGTGCTGTCTGTATTCGTGAATTGATGTTCGACGCTCAGTGTGGAGACGTCAAATGTGTCGACCGAGGTGCGACTGATAATCCGCAACATTTATCTCGCGGCGTCCCACCTCGGTTTCAATTTGGGGCATTTGACGCGGTCGCACCACACGCGTCACATAGTCCGGACGTAGTAACGTTGATCCTGTGGGGCTTGTCACTAGTCGGGATGGTGTTGTTAACCACCTTATACCACGTGGTCCGGACGTGAGATGCCAAGTAATTGGCGAAGATATAGCGCCACATTTCCTTCCAGTGGCGCTATGGTTTCCGGACTTGGTATTTGTTTCTTGACAGCCGGCCTCTGATTGCTTCGTAGAGTCGCTTCGCCATTCTAGTGCGGGCTCCACATAATCTGGCGGAATGTAACTCTTCTGCATGTAGGAGTGCCGTAAATATGCTAAACGGAAGGGGACCACCCTCGCAACTATTGGAACCACCTGGGAGGTTGGTGTGGTATCTTCGAAGTAACACATCTCTGGGGTCCCAGCCCTCCCCCTGCAGCTGGTAACGTGCAATTCGCGTGGGATACTTTGAATATCTTCCCTGGCACAATATCCAGTGCATAGCTTGCATAATGGCCCTTCCGACTTCCTTTGGCACATGGAAGATTTGTGGCACAACCGAGCTTAGAACAGTAGGAAGCTGTTGATGTACTTTTTGTGCCAATACCAGGTGTCGCGGGAAAGCATTTGTGCTGAAGCTCTAATGGAGTGCAAAAGTATTCGCTAGCTGTAAGTTGTCGTAGTCTGTAGATTTGCCTGTGTAAGTAGGCTGTTTAGGTTTTTATGTTTGTAACGCCACGCAGCGCTCTATATAAAAATCACTGACTGTGCTGTGTGAAAGCAGTGGTTGGTTTGCATTGTTGGAGTATATGCTATTGTAGTGTTGGGCAGTTGGCGATTAACAGCGCGTAGCGTTACGCAGTTGGAGGTGAGCCGCCAGCAGTGGTGGATGCGGGGAGAGAGATGGCGGAGTTTTGAGAGCGGATAATCTGGACGTGTGTCCATCCGAGATAGTAAATTTGTAAGACTGGATGTCATGAACTGAACACTATTAAGGTAAATGCATTGTGTGTTCTTTACCAAAATCTTTCATTTGCTAACTATGCCTATCAGTGGTTAGTGACTTAAGCAGTTAGAATCTTTTATTTAGCTGGCAGTATCGGCGCTCCCTGTATTGCAGTAGTTTGAGTAACGAAGATTTTTGTGAGGTAAGGTTATTGTTGGTCAGGGCCATTCTTTTGTAGTGATTATTGAAAGTTAGATTGCGTTGAGCTAAAAATATTGTGTCAGTTTAGTGGTGATCAGAATAAGTAAATAGAGAGATGTCTGAGTACGTTCAGTTTTGCTCAGCTGTTTGAAAACCAAATAACGTAAGCGGTTTATCAGCACAGTCATTCATAAATTTTTCTAAGGGGATGTTTCACCTGAAAAGGCATCCCAAGGATTTTATGGCGGTCCTTGGTCTGGAACCACGGGCGTTCAATTTATCGTGGATTGATGTGAATGGGGATCAAAACCGTATTGCACTGATTGATGTCGGATCCCGAAACACGCCGGTAAGAGTGAAGGATGGAGAATGCAGCATCGACGTCACCCCTGCTGCTAACAAGCAGGTCGAGGTCGTCTGCAAAGGCACGACAGAAGACACGTGTGTCGCCAATCGATATGCCCTGACACATAGAATGAAGTTTACGCAACAGGGTATCCAGCGAGATTGCAAAAAGCGCCATGCAAAGGGTGTGGCCCTGTTTTACTGAACCGTGACGTTAATAGAGTTTGACAGCTATCCGTTTAACATAACTCGTGACTTGGAGTTAGATAACATGTTGACCATTGCAGTGGCGAATTTTGCACCAAAACCTGATCGCAACATAACCGGCTTCAAGTTGACTTTTTCAGAGGCCTTGCCAAAGTTCACCGAAAGAATCGGGAAATGTGTTATTGCGATTGTAACAGTGGCGATGAGGTATCTACAGGGTGTTACAAAAAGGTACGGCCAAACTTTCAGGAAACATTCCTCACACACAAATAAAGAAAATATGTTATGTAGACATGTGTCCCGAAAAGCTTAATTTCCATGTTAGAGCTCTTTTTAGTTTCGTCAGTATGTACTGTACTTCCTCGATTCACCGCCAGTTGGCCCAATTGAAGGAAGGTAATGTTGACTTCGGTGCTTGTGTTGACATGCGACTCATTGCTCTACAGTACTGGCATCAAGCACATCAGTACGTAGCATCAACATGTTAGTGTTCATCACGAACGTGGTTTTGCAGTCAGTGCAATGTTTACAAATGCACAGTTGGCAGATGCCCATTTGATGTATGGATTAGCACGGGGCAATAGCCGTGGCGCGGTACGTTTGTATCAAGACAGATTTCCAGAACGATGGTGTCCCGACAGGAAGACGTTCGAAGCAATTAATTCCATAAATTATCTGGGAGTACGCATTAGGAGTGATTTAAAATGGAATGATCATATAAAGTTGATCGTCGGTAAAGCAGATGCCAGACTGAGGTTCATTGGAAGAATCCTAAGGAAATGCAATCCGACAACAAAGGAAGTAGGTTACAGTACGCTTGTTCGCCCACTGCTTGAATACTGCTCAGCAGTGTGGGATCCGCACCAGATAGGGTTGATAGAAGAGATAGAGAAGATCCAACGGAGAGCAGCGCGCTTCGTTACAGGATCATTTAGTAATCGCGAAAGCGTTACAGAGATGATAGATAAACTCCACTGGAAGACTCTGCAGGAGAGACGCTCAGTAGCTCGGTACGGGCTTTTGTTAAAGCTCCGAGAACATACCTTCACCGAAGAGTCAAGCAGTATATTGCTCCCTCCTACGTATATATCGCGAAGAGACCATGAAGATAAAATCAGAGAGATTAGAGCCCACACAGAAGCTTACCGACAATTCTTCTTTCCACGTACAATACGAGACTGGAATAGAAGGGAGAACCGATAGAGGTACTCAGGGTACCCTCCGCCACACACCGTCAGGTGGCTTGCGGAGTATGGATGCAGATGTAGAAGCAATTGATCGACGTCTTAGGGAGCACGGAACATTCTAGCCTATAACTCGCGACTGGAGAAGACCTAGAACGACGAGGACACCTGCAATGGACGAGGCAATTCTTCGTGCAGTTTCCGATAACCCTAATGTCAGTGTCAGAGAAGTTGCTGCTGTACAAGGTAACGTTGACCACGTCACTGTATGGAGAGTGGTACGGGAGAACCAGTTGTTTCCGTACCATGTACAGCGTGTGCAGGCACTATCAGCAACTGATTGGCCTCAAAGGGTATACTTCTGCGAATCGTTCCTCCAACAATGTGTCAATGTCATTTCAGTGCAAATGTTCTCTTTACGGATGAGGCTTCATTCCAACGTGATCGAATTGTAAATTTTCACAATCAACATGTGTGGGCTGACGAGAATCCGCACGCAATTGTGCAATCACGTCATCAACACAGATTTTCTCTGAACGTTTGGGCAGGCATTGTTGGTGACGTCTTGATTGGGCCCCATCTTCTTCCACCTACGCTCAATGGAGCACGTTATCATGATTTCATACGGGATACTCTACCTGTGCTACTAGAACATGTGCCTTTATAAGTACGACACAACATGTGGTTCGTGCACGATGGAGCTCATGCACGCTTCAGTCGAAGTGTTCGTACGCTGCTCAACAACAGATTCGGTGACCGATGGATTGGTAGAGGCGGACCAATTCCATGGCCTCCACGCTATCCTGACCTCAACCCTCTGGACTTTCATTTATGGGGGCATTTGAAAACTCTTGTCTACGCAAGCCCGGTACCAAATGTAGAGACTCTTCGTGCTCGTATTGTGGACGTCTGTGATACAATACGCCATTCTCCAGGGCTGCATCAGCACATCAGGGATTCCATGTGACGGAGGGTGGATGCATGTATCCTCGCTAACTGAGGACATTTTCGAACATTTCCTGTAACAAAGTGTTTGAAGTCACGCTGGTACGTTCTGTTGGTGTATGTTTCCATTCCATGATTAATGTGATTTGAAGAGAAGTAATAAAATGAGCTCTAAGATGGAAAGTAAGCGTTTCCGGACACATCTCCACATAACATATTTTCTTTCTTTGTGTGTGAGGAATCTTTCCTGAAAATTTGGCCGTACCTTTTTGTAACACACTGTATATGTGAGCAGGCCGTCAAAGATTGTATTGCCAGGAATCGCGCTGCACTGATCCTCGTGTATCGTCGCGAGTCAATACGTGATAACTTTATTGCAGTAAGCTACTTTGCAGAACAGCCAATAGCATTGGAACCGTTGGCTGTGAAGGAGACAGCCAGTTGTGTCTTGGCAATGACTCATTCGCACCTGTCGCTATGCTAGCCTTGGGAAGCGGTATCTGTGTCACTTCGAGCGACTGAATATTCAAACCCCTAAACTGAAGAAACTGCAAAAATGTGGGAAATTAAGGAGATGGGACCTGGATAAACTGAAAGAACCAGAGGTTGTACAGAGTTTCAGAGAGAGCATAAGGGAACAATTGACAGGAATAGGGGAAGGAAATACAGTAGAAGAAGAATGGGTAGCTCTGAGGGATGTAGTAGTGAAGGCAGCAGAGGATAAAGTAGGTACAAAGACGAGGGCTGCTAGAAATCCTTGGGTAACAGAAGAAATATTGAATTTAATTGATGAAAGGAGAAAATATAAAAATGCAGTAAATGAAGCAGGCAAAAAGGAATACAAACGTCTCAAAAATGAGATCGACAGGAAGTGCAAAATGGCTAAACAGGGATGGCTAGAGGACAAATGTAAGGATGTAGAAGCTTATCTCACTAGGGGTAAGATAGATACTGCCTACAGGAAAATTAAAGAGACCTTTGGAGAGAAGAGAACCACGTGTATGAATATCAAGAGCTCAGATGGCAGCCCAGTTCTAAGCAAAGAAGGGAAGGCAGAAAGGTGGAAGGAGTATATAGAAGGTTTATACAAGGGCGATGTACTCGAGGACAATATTATGGAAATGGAAGAGGATGTAGATGAAGACGAAATGGGAGATACGATACTGCGTGAAGAGTTTGACAGAGCACTGAAAGACCTGAGTCGAAACAAGGCCCCCGGAGTAGACAACATTCCATTAGAACTACTGACGGCCTTGGGAGAGCCAGTCATGACAAAACTCTACCAGCTGGTGAGCAAGATGTATGAGACAGGCGAAATACCCTCAGACTTCAAGAAGAATATAATAATTCCAATCCCAAAGAAAGCAGGTGCTGACAGATGTGAAAATTACCGAACTATCAGTTTAATAAGCCACGGCTGCAAAATACTAACGCGAATTCTTTACAGACGAATGGAAAAACTGGTAGATGCAGACCTCGGGGAGGATCAGTTTGGATTCCGTCGAAATGTTGGAACACGTGAGGCAATACTGACCTTACGACTTATCTTAGAAGAAAGATTAAGAAAAGGCAAACCTACGTTTCTAGCATTTGTAGACTTAGAGAAAGCTTTTGACAATGTTGACTGGAATACTCTTTTTCAAATTCTAAAGGTGGCAGGGGTAAAATACAGGGAACGAAAGGCTATTTATAATTTGTACAGAAACCAGATGGCAGTAATAAGAGTCGAGGGGCATGAAAGAGAAGCAGTGGTTGGGAAAGGAGTGAGACAGGGTTGTAGCCTCTCCCCGATGTTATTCAATCTGTATATTGAGCAAGCAGTAAAGGAAACAAAAGAAAAATTTGGAGTAGGTATTAAAATTCATGGAGACGAAGTAAAAACTTTGAGGTTCGCCGATGACATTGTAATTCTGTCAGAGACGGCAAAGGACTTGGAAGAGCAGTTGAACGGACTGGACAGTGTCTTGAAAGCAGGATATAAGATGAACATTAACAAAAGCAAAACGAGGATAATTAAATCGGGTGATGCTGAGGGAATTAGATTAGGAAATGAGACACTTAAAGTAGTAAAGGAGTTTTGCTATTTAGGAAGTAAAATAACTGATGATGGTCGAAGTAGAGAGGATATAAAATGTAGACTGGCAATGGCAAGGAAAGCGTTTCTGAAGAAGAGAAATTTGTTAACTTCGAATATAGATTTATGTATCAGGAAGTCGTTTCTGAAAGTATTTGTTTGGAGTGTAGCCATGTATGGAAGTGAAACATGGACGATAACTAGTTTGGACAAGAAGAGAATAGAAGCTTTCGAAATGTGGTGCTACAGAAGAATACTGAAGATAAGGTGGATAGATCACGTAACTAATGAGGAGGTATTGAATAGGATTGGGGAGAAGAGAAGTTTGTGGCACAACTTGACTAGAAGAAGGGATCGGTTGGTAGGACATGTTTTGAGGCATCAAGGGATCACAAATTTAGCATTGGAGGGCAGCGTGGAGGGTAAAAATCGTAGAGGGAGACCGATAGATGAGTACACTAAGCAGATTCAGAAGGATGTAGGTTGCAGTAGGTACTGGGAGATGAAGCAGCTTGCACAGGATAGAGTAGCATGGAGAGCTGCATCAAACCAGTCTCAGGACTGAAGACAACAACAACAACAACATGAATCTAAATAAACTATATTAAATATTATTTAATATTGTTTCAAGTCGATACACTACCTTATTGTTATTCAAGAGAATTTGGTATAAACATTTCAGCCTTTTATCTGTCATAGTTTCACAGTTAGAGGAAATTACCTAAAACACCCCATACCGACACTTAGCCTAAAAAACTCAGTTAGGAATAATAACAGTTCGTCTTTTAGAAACAATTGAAATCATTACTGGAGTTCACAAATTGTCAGGTCAATTTCTTTCGATTTTCACATTAAAAACGTTAACTACTTTTCATTTTCGTAATTTAAAATCCAGAAAAGATTATCATTTAATTAATATCTATTTGTTTTGTTGTTGTGGTATGAATGAGAATGAGTGAGAGTGTGTAAGTAGGACATACGTAGAAATTCAATATTGTATACTGTACCACATTACATAACTGAGTAGTGGGAAAGTTGTTTTCCCCTCACTGCTGATGATGTAAGTTTAAGAGTTCTTGCTTTTGTAAGAAGGCAGACACAACAGCAGTTTGCAGAATAATAGTTTTCTAAATAAATTCCCAGATTAGTTTTTCCCCACGCCCGGGTTCCCGGGTTCGATTCCCAGCGGGGTCAGGGATTTTCTCTGCCTCGTGATGACTGGATGTTGTGTGATGTCCTTAGGTTAGTTAGGTTTAAGTAGTTCTAAGTTCTAGGGGACTGATGACCATAGATGTTAAGTCCCATAGTGCTGAGAGCCATTAGTTTCCCTTTCGTTTGGTTTTGTTAAACATTATATCAATATTTGCATATTGAAACGACGTAAATGCAACTAGGAATAGTGATTGGCGTAGGACAGTTTTGGCGCGAGAATGATCTCGAAGGATTATTCTGACTGGCTGGTCACTTTGATCAACTAATTAGAGTTTAGCCGTTCCCGTGGACTGCCAGGTAGTTATAGGCTGTGAAAGGAAAAGCATTGAGAAGTTGCTGGGTAGCTATTGAACGTGCAGGTCATGTTGAACGTGTCTGTCTGCATAATGTGTAAAATGAAGAAGTTATTGTTATTTCACGTGCAGATTGTTTTGCCGTAGAAGCAGTTGCATATACGGACAGTTTTGTGAAGCTTGGATGTTCTAGAATTCTTTTGTTGGAAAGATAAACGCGTGTGAACTTTGGGCCTTTATAAAATTGACCGTGGCCTGTTTCGCATCCGTATATGGAATATTTGGCGAGCAAATTCTTTAATAGAAATCCACTGAAAAGGACTGAGTGTGAAACTCATATACAGTAGCGGAGTATTTACTGTGAAATGGCGTAATTATTTGGACTGGACTTAAGTATATTTCTGGCTTCCTTGCGTGTGTACTAGGTTGCATGATCTGTAAACTGAGGACAGTGATGCTGTTCGCTAATTAAATGTGGTTGATGGCAGGTAATTTTTTTTAACTGGAGTGGAATAAAAGACTCGTTTCCGAATTTGGACATTTTACTGAGAGAACGAAGCAACCACTTTCCGCCCTAAAAGTATTATAAGAATTTACAAGATAGCTTGTTACCAGAGTTTATGCGGACTTTGCAATGTAAGTAGTGACAGCGTTTTCTTCAACGCCGCTTTTACGTCGTCAGCGCAGTACATATGTACGCAGAGAAACGGGCTGATGACCTGCCGCCGTACTGAGGTAGGTGGAACTTTTGCAGTGAACAGTGCAACGAACGAACTAAGTTGTAAGTAGGCTGTTTAGGTTTTTTTATTGGTAACGCCACATAGCGCTCTGTATGAAAAATCACTGGCTGTGTTGTGTGCAGTCAGTGGCTGGTTGGCATTGTTGTAATACTCGCCATTGTAGTGTTGGGCGGCTGGATGTTAACAGCGTGTAGCGTTGCGCAGTTGGAGGTGAGCCGCCAGCAGTGCTGTATGTGGGGAGAGAGATGGCGGAGTTTTGAAATTTGTAATACTGGATGTCATGAACTGCTATATATATTATGACTATTAAGGTAAATACATTGTTTGTTCTCTAGTAAAATCTTTCATTTGCTAACTATGCCTATCAGTAGTTAGTGCCTTCCGTAGTTTGAATCTTTTATTTAGCTGGCAGTAGTGGCGCTCGCCGTATTGCAGTTGTTCGAGTGACGAAGAATTTTGTGAGGTAAGTGATTTGTGAAAGGTATAGGTTAATGTTAGTCAGGGCCATTCTTTTGTAGGGATTATTGAAAGTCAGACTGCGTTGCGCTAAAAAATATTGTCTGTCAGTTTAAGCACAGTCTTGTATAAGTTTTCTAAGGGGACGTTTCAAAGTGAAACCCGCCGCGATACACCCGCTGAGAACCTTGCCATCGCTGTTTTCAGGCGGGCGGCAAAGCAGTGAGCAACGAGTTTGTAATCGGTGATCAATAGTGTTGTTGGCTGTGGGAATCAGAATATCTTTGATGACGTCCAACAACGTTGCGCCCAGAAAATCCCAAAACCGAACATAAAATTCAAAGGATATGACGACCGCCCCTGGTACCTTTCATCTAGCTCTGATTTTCAAAAAAGTTATCTTCATTTCCTGTAGAACTATCGTAAAGAAGGTGCTCCAAATCGCGAGTGAAGACATTCACAACGTCGACATCTACATCCATTTCTTGAAGTAGATTAGCGAAATTTCTGTGAGTTTCCGATAACATCTCGAATTGAGATGTAAGGCAATCGCCGTTTCCCCCCTAGCGTTGGCGGTGTCTCTTGTCTTCCCTCGTAGTGAGGTAAACGGCCGGGCGTTCCCTACAGATACTGCCTAAAGATCGACATCTAACAGGAGTGCTGCTTCCTTGAGCCCTATGTAATGTAAGAAGATCTGCTTTGATGCGTTTCAATAGAGGGAGAAAATCAGCTGTGTGTAGCGTGCGAGAGAGACTGCACTGCCTCCAAGTGTCAGTGAAAATAAGATCTTCCGTAAGTACGTTTAGTGCTTGGCACTTGTTCAGGCGCGGGTGTTGGTCTGCATCGTCAATGACACAATTGAAATCGCCCCCTAGTACATCTACATCTACATCTACATTTATACTCCGCAAGCCACCCAACGGTGTGTGGCAGAGGGTACTTTACGTGCCTTTTCTGTTCCAGTCTCGTATGGTTCGCGGAAAGAACGACTGTCTGAAAGCATCCGTGCGCTCTCGAATCTCTCTAATTTTACATTCGTGATCTCCTCGGGAGGTATAAGTAGGGGGAAGCAATATATTTGATACCTCATTCAGAAACGCACCCTCTCGAAACGTGGCGAGCAAGCTACACCGCGATACAGAGCGCCTCTCTTGCAGGGTCTGCCACTTGAGTTTGCTAAACATCTCCGTAACGCCATCACAGTTACCAAATAACCTTGTGACGAAACGCGCCGGTCTTTTTTGGATCTTCTCTATCTCCTCCGTCAACCCGATCTGGTACGGATCCCACACTGCTAAGAAATACTCAAGTATAGGTCGAATGAGTGTTTAGTAAGCCACCTCCTTTGTTGATGGACTACATTTTCTAAGCACTCTCCCAATGAATCTCAACCTGGTACCCGCCTCACCAACAATTAATTTTATATGATCATTCCGCTTCCAATCGTTGTGCACGCATACTCCCAGATATTTTACAGAAGTAACTGCTACCAGTGTTTGTTCCGCTATCATATAATCATACAATAAAGGGTCCTTCTCTCTATGTATTCGCAATACATTACATTTGTCTATGTTAAGGGTCAGTTGCCACTCCCTGCACCAAGTGCCTATCCGCTGCAGATCTTCCTGCATTTCGCTACAATTTTCTAATGCTGCAACTTCTCCGTATACTACGTGCGAAAAGCCGCATGGAACTTCTGGCACTATCTACTGGGTCATTTATATATATTGTGAAAAGCAATGGTGCCATAACACTCCCCTGTGGCACGCCAGAGGTTACTTTAACGTCTGTAGACGTCTCTCCATTGATAACAACATGCTGTGTTCTGTTTGCTAAAAACTCATCAATCCAGCCACTCAGCTGGTCTGATATTCCGTAGGCTCTTTGTTTATCAGGCGACAGCGCGGAACAGTATCGAATGCCTTCCGGAAGTCAAGGAAAATAGCATCTACCTGGGAGCCTATATCTAATATTTTCCGGGTCTCATGAACAAATAAAGCGAATTGGGTCTCACACGATCGCTGTTTCCGGAATCCATGTTGATTCCTACAGAGTAGATTCTGGGTTTCCAAAAACGACATGATACGCGGGAAAAAAACATGTTCTAAAATTCGACAACAGATCGACGTCAGAGATATAGGTCTATAGTTTTGCGCATCTGCTCGACGACCCTTCTTGAAGACTGGGACTACCCGTGCTCTTTTCCAATCATTTGGAACCTTCCGTTCCTCTAGAGACGTGCGGTACATGGCTGTTAGAAGGGGGGCAAGTTCTTTCGCGTACTCTGTGTAGAATCGAATTGGTATCCCGTCAGGTCCAGTGGACTTTCCTCTGTAGAATGATCCCAGTTGCTTTTCTATTCCTTGGACACTTATTTCGATGTCAGCCATTTTTTCATTTGTGCGAGGATTTAGAGAAGGAACTGCAGTGCGGTCTTCCTCTGTGAAATAACTTTGGAAAAAGGTGTTAAGTATTTCAGCTTTACACGTGTCATCCTCTCTTTCAATGCCATCATCATCCCAGAGTGTCTGGATATGCTGTTTCGAGCCACTTACTGACTTAACTAAGACCAGAACTTCCTAGGATTTTCTGTCAAGTCGGTACATAAAATTTTACTTTCGAATTCACTAAACACTTCACGCATAGCCCTCCTTACACTAACTTTGACATTGTTTAGCTTCTGTTTGTCTGAGAGGTTGTGGCTGCGTTTACACTTGGAGTGAAGCTCTCTTTGCTTTTTGAGTAGTTTCCTAACTTTGTTGTTAAACCACGGTGGGTTTTTCCTGTCCCTCACAGTTTTACTCGGCACGTACCTGTCTAAAAAGCATTTTATGATGGCCTTGAACTTTTTCCATAAACACTCAACATTGTCAATGTCGTAGTCTGATATCTGCCTTCTATTACTCTTGCTAAACTGATAAACCATCCTCCCTTTTTTATATTCCTATTAACTTCCATATTCAGGGATGCTGCAACGGCCTTATGATCACTGATCCCTGTTCTGCACTTACAGCGACGAAAAGTTCCGGTCTGTTTGTTATCAGTAGGTCCAAGATGTTATCTCCACGAGTTGGTTCTCTGTTAAATTGCTCAAGGTAATTTTCGGATAGTGCACTCAGTATAATGTAACTCGATGCTCTGTCCCTACCACCCATCCCAAACATCTGAGTGTCCCAGTCTATATTTGGTAAATTGAAATCTCCACCTAAGACTATAACATGCTGAGAAAATTTATGTGAAATGTATTCCAAATTTTCTCTCAGTCGTTCTGCCACTAATGCTGCTGAGACCGGAGGTCGGTAAAAGGAGCCAACTATTAACCTAGCTCGGTTGTTGATTGTAACCTCCACCCATAATAATTAACAGGAACTATCCACTTCTACTTCACTACAGGATAAACTACTACTAACAGCGACAAACACGCCACCACCGGTTTCATCCAATCTATCCTTTCTAAACACCGTCTGTGCCTTTGTAAAAATTTCGGCAGAATTTATCTCTGGCTTTAGCCAGCTTTCTGTACCTATAACGATTTCAGCTTCGGTACTTTCTATCAGCGCTTGAAGTACCGGTACTTTACCAATGCAGCTACGACAGCTTACAATAACAATACCCATTGCTGCTTGGCACCCGCATGTCCTGACTTTGCCCCACACCCTTTGAGGCTGCTGCCCGAGACCATCTAACCTAAAAAAAAAAAAAAAAAAAAAAAACTCCCAGTCCACGCCACACAACACCTGCTACCCGTGTTGCCGCTTGCTGCGTGTAGTGGACTCCTGACCTATCCACCAGGACCCGAAACCCCACCATCCTATGCCGCAAGTCGAGGAAACTGCAGCCCACACGCTCGCAGAACCGTCTCAGCCTCTGATTCAGACCCTCCGCTCGGCTCTGTACCAAAGGTCCGCAGTCAGTCCTGTCGACGATGCTGCAGATGGTGAGCTCTGCTTTCATCCCGCTAGCGAGACTGGCAGTCTTCACCAAATCAAATAGCCGCCGGAAGCCAGAGAGGATTTCCTCTGATCCATAGCGACACACATCATTTGCGCCGACATGAGCGACCACCTGCAGATGGGTATACCCTGTACCCTTCATGGCATCCGGAAGGACCCTTTCCACATCTGGAATGACTCCCCCCAGTATGCACACGGAGTGCACATTGGTTTTCTTCCCCTCTCTTGCTGCCATATCCCTAAGGGGCCCCATTACGCGCCTGACGTTGGAGCTCCCAACTACCAGTAAGCCCACCCTGTGCGACCGCCCAGATCTTGCAGACTGAGGAGCAACCTCTGGAACAGGACAAGCAGCCATGTCCAGACGAAGATCAGTATCAGCCTGAGACAGAGCGTGAAACCGGTTCGTCGGAGAAACTGGAGGCCTTCCGTTCAGCCCTCCGGAATGTCTTTCGCTCCCACCTCGAGACGACCTCCCACTCTACTACAGGTGAGAGATCAGCCTCAATGCGGGCAGTATGCCGGGCAGCCACAGTCGTAGTCCGATAGGGGGATGCTTGGGACGAGCTGGCCGTCCCCGAGAAACCTCCATCTGGACCCCCACAGTGATGCCCATTGGCAACAGCCTCTAGCTGTGTGACCGAAGCCAACACTGCCTGAAGCTGGGAGCGAAGGGATGCTAACTCAGCCTCCCTGCCCATGCTAAAAACTGTTGTGCAAAGAACGTCTGAACTTATCTACAGAGAGGACAAACCATTCGACACAAAATTTAAACGGTTATTAAAATACAAGATTCCCTAGTAAATGCAGTAATGCTGCTGCTTGCGCACTGCTGACTCACTGCTCGGTGGCGGAAGGAGACTACGCGATTTTACACTATTCAGGTACTAAAACGCGGTGCTACAACTCTCAAATACTAGAATACGCCGGAAATTTATGAATTAAACAATGCAAATACCAAAAAGACGCAAAGAAATTAAGAATTAAACTATGTAACAAATAAGTGACCTAAGAGTATACGACTTGCTGCTGCAGCTGCTTATCCAACGGCGGCAGGTGACGCAGTCATGACTTCGGGGCATATATCAGTAGTAAAAAATCGATCACATTTTCGTCTGTTGTCTGACCCTGACGGATAGTATACGTTGACGAACAGCACATCTACTACTGTACAGGCGGTGCCACGTCCATTCGGCAACCTCGAGACATTTTGAAAAATTTCCAGCTGATGCACTAAATCTGCGGTTCCTCACTGTGGGTCAAGATTTAAAATCGTCCTAAAACCTGGTATGCAGTCACCTTGAGTAGTGTTCAGTTATTGTAAAAATGCTATATTTGTCTTGTTGTTGTTGTTGTTGTTGTTGTTGTTGTGGTCGTCAGTCCTGAGACTGGTTTGATGCAGCTCTCCATGGTACCATGTCCTGTGCAAGCTTCTTCATCTCCTAGTACCTATTGCAACCTACATCCTTCTGAATCTGCTTAGTGTATTCATCTCTTGGTCTCTCTCTACGATTTTACCATCCACGCTGCCCTCCAATACTAAATTGGTAGCCGCCCGGAGTGACCGAACGATTCTAGACGCTACTGTCTGTAACCGGGCGACCGCTACGATCGCAGACTTGGGGAGGAGTTCGCGGCACAACTTGACTAGAAAAGGGATCAGTTGGTATGACAAGTTCTGAGGTATCAAGGGATCACCAATTTAGTTCAAATGGTTCAAGTGGCTGTGAGCACTATGGGACTCAACTTCTGAGGTCATCAGTCCCCTAGAACTTAGAAATACTTAAAACTAACTAACCTAAGGACATCACACACATCCATGCCCAAGGCATGGGACGTAACATCTGTGGTCATCAGTCCCCTAGAACTTAGAACTACTTAAACCTTACTAACCTATGGACATCACACACATCCATGCCCGAGGCAGGATTCGAACCTGCGACACTAGCAGCGCGGCGTATGACGTCGGCGACTGCGGAAACAGTTGACGCGTCAGCACGTGCAAGCGAGTAGGCCGCAAAATGTCAACCGGCGTAAGGCGTAGCGCCTTCGCATCGCTCCTGTCACTTGTGAGGATGATATCGTTATAGGCATGAGTCATCGACAGATGTCACCAGCTGACATGGACCTGAGTCACACAGCTGCACGTAGTTGTACTAGTAGGCGGCAGAGGTCAGCAGTTGACGGACAGTGCTAGCAGTCGTAGTCAAAACAATGTTGTAAAGTTATGTTTGATTAATATTTAATGTATTTGCATAATTGTAATTGTTTTATATGTGTAGTAATTAGCAGTGTGAGTGTTGTATGACTGAAGAAGAACAGAAGTAAATGAAAATTGTTTTGTTTATTCACGAAGTACCAGTTAAACTATACAGGGGATTTACTATAATTAAATGTGCAGTCAGTTTATGGTACTAATAAATCGTGAGTAGAGTACAAATTAATCGGTAATTTCGGAAGGAGTAATTTTATATTTGATACTTTTCTAAACGTATTTATTTAGCAATTGCCATATAAAGAAATATTTTACTATGATTGGTTATTGAAGTAAAGCGCGGGTTAGCGCAGGATAATACTGCAACCTGATTTGCTGTTTGTGATATCAGCCAATCATAAAAATGCAGGATCGCGCCAATGTATGCTGGGAACAAAGCCTTTGGTGTGATCTGAAAGGGTCAGGGCTGAGGATTCGAACTAGTAACATCTGATTGAAAGCAGCTCCGACGAAGGTACTGTAAAATCGCAGAAAAATGCTAATTACGAGTTTGCGAAGTACTACAAAGTGTATTTAAGTGAACGGTATAGAGGAAGTCGTGTGGAATTTCGTACGGAATATCAAAATTATTCCTTTTGACTGTTAGTTAAAACTGCGTGGCGTGTTGTGCGATCTAAGACTGGAACAGGTACTACGTGTAGAGCAGAGTTCACAACATTTGAGCGAGCATTTTCATAACTAAACGATCCGGTGAACTCTATTCATTTCGATAACGGGTGTAAATACCATAAATTGGCTATGTGTGTGATTGTGGTGTGCCTGTGAACTTTACATTGTGTTGCCACTTATTACGGACTTCGCAGTATTAACTGTGATCTTTATCGTAAAAATACACCTAAAAATTTACATTGCCAAGTTAAAACTTTTATTTGAGAAGCTAGCCACATCCCGTTTACCGGACAATTCTATGTATGTTGCGACCTGCACTAGTGGTCTACTTTTTTCTAGTACAGCTTTCAGCTAAACAAATGAACATTGCTGGACACTGGCAGGGCGGTAAAAGAAGGTAACGTGCCGCGCCGCAGGCGTGTGACTTGTTTTGTCGTGTGCAATCTGTTTACGCTACAGACACAGAAGCTTGACATGGGCGCAGCAATTTATATCTGTATGGTGACCGTTTTAAGTATTATAGCTGTTACCAAAGTGTAGTAACAAACCTTTAATAATGGAGACCGCGAGCGAACTCCTAAAATCTCATGTTGTGAAATATTTAGGACGTGTGCAATACTTTCCCAAATAACCAACAGCCTGTTGTTCGCGTAAACAACGCGAACACTAGGAGCGATGAAAACCGTTTGCAGCCGTAAACGTTGCCGATGCGAATAGTAACCCCACTGGAGGCTGCAGGAACAATGTGGATGATACTGCGACGGACATATTAACACAAGGTACACCACATAGACATTCTTGGGGGGACCTAACACCTCAAGGAAGAACATGGAGACGCGAATGACAGAGGTTGCAGACGAGAAACTGACAGAGTTACAAACAACACTTAAAGACAAGAGAGTGTCATCGGTTGCGTCTGCACCAATTAAGAACAAAATATGGCTCTTGGCTATAGAACAGGCGAAACTCAGTTGACAGAATGAAGAACTGCGAGCAGAAAATGACAGGTTACAGATAGAACTAGCCACTGCAAAAGACCCTGCCGCACTAGATTTCATACAGCGTCTGCAGGCCGAAATATCAGGACTGAAAGCTGAAAACAATAAATGGCATACAGAGACCAAACCTACTACTATGTAGTTCGTAGGAGTCGTTGCAACAGCCAGTGCAGGAAAACCAAAAAGCAAACACGTTCCACTGACTAAAGCAAGCTGGCCGGGTGTAGTGCCCCTTTTGCAATATTCACCATTATCGGGGTGAAATATAAATAAAAATGACTGTATGTGACTCAAAATGAACTGCAAACATCGATTTATCTGCGAAAGGTAATAGCACTAACTGTAAAAATATACAATATAGATCGATAGATGCAGAAAGGACATTGTTTTTATTGTATGAGATTGTAATGTGTAAGTAATTACAGAAGTATTATTATCTTTGTAAGAGTATAAAACACAATGCAATGCTCAATCTTCTGCATTAGTCTGCTTTGTTCTGTTCGTTCTGATGTTAGCTGGAATAAGGTACGCAAGCTATTGTGCTGCGCTAGCCTTTGTTTCTGTCGTAACGTAATTGCAAATATTTAATGGTGTAAACTGTGTCCTAGTACGAATATATTAGTATAAAGTGATCTCCGTATATTATTTCAAGAACCTACGCCACAATTATCTCATGAAAAGAATATTTAATGAAAATTATTTAGCATGTTTCGTCCGCAGCTCGTGGTCGTGCGGTAGCGTTCTCGCTTCCTAAGCCCGGGCTCCCGGGTTCGATTCTCGGCGGGGTCAGGGATTTTCTCTGCCTCGTGATTACTGGGTAATGTGTGATGTCCTTAGGTTAGTTAGGTTTAAGTAGTTCTAAGTTCTAGGGGACTGATGACCATAGTAGTTAAGTCCCATAGTGCTCAGAGCCATTTGATCCATTTAGCATGTTTCCAGCTGCTGCGGAGGGCGTAACAGTGATCTCTGACTGATAACAATTAGCTGCCATTGCGCGGTACATTTAAAAATATTTTTAAACAGCACAATGTCTGATAGCCGGAGCGGAAGAAATTATGTAAGAATATTCAGTGAGATCAATTGAAGGCATCCAGTGAAATAATTTTATTAAAACTTTTCTATTTTCTGTGATAGTAATAATTTCACTTCAGTGAACTGGAGCTGAGTAATACTACGCTATTGCATTTACAGTAATTTGTAGGGAGCCTGGCGCTCGGTAAAACGAGATATAATACGTAATTGACAACCTACGAAAATCATTAATTTGATTATTACATCTCTTTTGTATTTTTTTGAAAGCTAAACGTAACAACTAGCTTCACTAAAAATCAGTAACAGATCACAATAAATCAACGGACAAACAAATTTACTAGAAGAGTGTTTCCTCTAAAATATATTAGTTACACATTATTATTTATTTTTTAAGAGATATAATACGGGGTGGCCGAGCGGTTCTATGCGCTACAGTCTGGAACCGCGCGCCCGCTACGCTCGCAGGTTCGAATCCTGCCTCGGGCATGGATGTGTGTGATGTCATTAGGTTAGATAGGTTTAAGTAGTTCTAAGTTCTAGGGGACTGACGACCTCAGAAGTTAAGTCCCATAGTGCTCAGAGCCATTTGAACCATTTTTTGACTAAAGCAAAACCATTTCTTTAGACCAGTATTTCTCCAAAAACCTATCCTGAAATTTCTTTAGTTTTACAAGAAACTGCGACACCATTTGTCCATATTACATCATCTTCCTTTAAATATCCTATGGTGGGCAAAACCTTGTCAAAACTTTGAATAAATACTTTTGGATGCACTTTACGGTTTGGAACAAATTAATAACACTTCCTGCGCTTAATTAAAGCTGCATCTGCAGATCCAGAGGTCTGATAATGCACAGCTTTAAGTAATAATTTACGGGTTTGCTCTGTAACATTAAATATTTGTTTCTCAACTACTTTGTTATGAGCAGTTTGGGTGGACTGGAAACGATTGCCTACTATCACGTTCCACACTAATTACGTGATTCATCTCAGAGACAGCAGCTTTAACTATCTCTACATTTTTCTTTTGCTCCCTTCAGCACGCAAAGCTACTAGTTTACCTTCCACAGTTTGCTCATATTCTACCACGGGTCGTAACACATCTGAAACGTAACGTCCACTGTTCAAAGTGCCGTCAATGCCAACAAGAGGTGACCGAGACGTGTAGCCAATGGCATCCCATACCATCACGCCGGGTGATTCGCCAATATGGCGATGACGAAAACACGCTTCCAATGCGCGTTCACCGCGATGTCGCCAAGCACAGATGCGACCATCATGATGCTGTAAACAGAACCTGGATTCATCCGAAAAAATAACGTTTTGCCATTCGTGCACCCAGGTTCGTCGTTGAGCACACGATCGCAGGCGCTCCTGTCTGTGATGCAACACCAAGGATAGCCGCAGCCATGATCTCCGAGCTGATAGCCCATGCTGCTACAAACGTCGTCGAACTGTTCGTGAAGAAGGTTGTTGTCTTGCAAACGTCCCCATCTGTTGACTCAGGGACCGAGACGTGGCTGCACGATATGTTACAGCCATGTTGACAAGATGCTAGTGATACGAAGCCGTTGGGATGCAGCACGGCGTCCCGTATTACCCTCCTGAACCCACAGATTCCATATTCTGCTAACAGTCATTGGGTCTCGACCAACGCGAGCAGCAACGTCGCGATACGATAAACCGCAATCGCGATAGGCTACAATCCGACCTTTATCAAAGTCGGAAACGTGATGGTACGCATTTCTCCTCCTTACACGAGGCATCACAACAACGTTTCACCAGGCAACACCAGTCAACTGCTGTTTGTGTATGAGAAATCGGTTGGAAAATTTCGTTATGTCAACACGTTGTAGGTGTCACCACCGGCGCCAACCTTGTGTGAATTCTCCGAAGAGCTAATCATTTGCACGTCACAGCATCTTCTTCCTGTCGGTTAGATTTCGGGTCTGTAGCACGTCATGTTCGTGGTGTAGCAATTTTAATGGTCTGTACTGTATGTTGGAGGCAACAGAATCGTTCTGCAGTAAGCGTCAAATGCCGTTTCTCTAAATTTTCTCAATAATGCTCCCCGAAAAGAATGTCGCCTTCCTCCTGGGATTCCCGATTCAGTTCTTGAAGCATTTACGTAATTCTTGTGTGTTTCTTGAACCTGCCAGTAACAAATGTAGGAGCCTACCCCTGAATTTTTTCAGTATCTTCCTTTAATCCGACGTGGTACGGATACCCAACGCTGGAGCAGTTCTCAAGAGTAGGTCTGGCGTCCTATGTGCGTTCTCCTTTACAGATGAAGTACACATTCTCAAAATTCTACCAGTAACCGAAGTCGACCATTCGTCTTTCGCACCACAATTCTCACATGCTCGTTCCATTTCATATCGTTTTGCAACGTTACGCCCAGATATTTAAATGACTTGATTGTGTCAAGCAGGCCACTACTAATGCTGTATCTGAACATTAAAGGCTTGTTTTTCTGATTCAACTACATAATCTTACGCTTTTCTGCATTTAGAGCTAACTGCCGTTCATCAAACCAACTAGAAGTTTTCGATATTTCTGTGCCTCTGTTATTGTGGTTACGATGCGGGGAAGTTCCATGCATGCACGTACGAAGGAACATGCACTACTACGGCGACTACAGCCGTTTGTAATTCATTAAATATAATCGCAATTGCGGATAAGCTGTAGAACGCAATGACGACAATGAAAATTTGTGCGGGACCGGGACTCGAACCCGGATTTCGTGCTTATCGCGAGTGCTCGACTCGCCATTTGGCTATCCGTGCACGGCTGACGACCAGACGCAAACTCCCATATGTCGTGAACCACGCGACTGCGACCTGTACTTGTACAGCCATTACGTAAATTCCCACAACGGTCAGACACTGTACACGAAAGTCGCTTGCTCGGTATCTGCAGATAAATACGATATTGCAGAGCCTATGTTATTCTGATTACGATAGAAAGGTCCTTTGGACATGTTGAAGCAGCGGCCACCTATCCACTTAAAGAGAGAATGGCCTAAGCCAGACGATCAGTCTCCACAATGGGCCTTCGCCTCGAGCGACGCGAACGGGCTACCTCCCGCAACTGAATCTTTTGTGAGGGCGGATCCACCGCGTCTGGTACACTAGGAGGTGCCTCGGTATCAGAGCCGTGGCGAAACAAGCGACACCTGAGGTGTTCCGTGTGACGCCCCAGATTCTCCGCCATCGCTACACCCCGACGCAGCAGCCTGAAGGTGGCTGACTTTAGCCCAAAGCGCATTCAGCTCTTCGCGAACTGCGGCCGGCTCCTTCTGCGTCCACACACAGCATTCACACCTCCTACCCTTCCTGGCGAGACCAGCTGAGGAAGTAAACTATATAAGCAGACAATTGCTAGATATACAACACGCTATCCTCCTGAGGCGTCACCAATAAGCGCTGATGCCTCAGTACACTTTGTAACTGGCTGTTCAGAAGAAAAGAAAACTGCACCATAGCCTGCTAGAATTTCCACTTACAAATTGTGAGCTCACAGCTCTTAAGCAGAAAAACGCGCACGGAATTTAATAAATATACTACGAGAAAACACTGGAAAATATAAACACTTAACTTGCCACTTTGTAGATATGTATCAGCAGAGAGCTGAAGCCTCGATACACAGTTATTTCTCGTGTGTGTCTTTAAAAGTGCTCGTGTTTACGTTCTAGGCTACAAACGTTGCTAGGTGGCGACCATATACTGTACATCGACAACAGCCCGGAACCGCACTAGAGCTACAGTTTCACAATTGTTAGTAGCACTGTTCGAACAGTGGACCACAGAATGTTCAGCTGTCGCGACACAGCACGTTCCCTGCTTGAAGATCACACATTACGGACAGCATTCTCATCGATGTCAACAGTAACATCTTCAGCAATCTGTGGCGGAATAGGCCGTCGGCCTCTCTTAGGTGCAATTCCCGAATCGCCAGTTAATTCGAACTTCCGAATCATCAGCCGCTGCACAGAAAGAGAACCTCTCCATATGCCTACAGTGCGTCGATACTCTCAAATAGCATCAGCTCTATTGCTATTGTATTCACAAAACAACGTTCAGAGTAAGGCCCCGCTAACGTTGTCTAGACTCATGCTGATATCTGCACCTTTAATACATACCGTGCTTGTGTTTGAACCCCGCATCGCCGTACCAGTACCGCCACCTAACAGCAAGTGGTGATACTAACAATGCACATCCTGCGACGTGCAATCTGAATATCATACTTGTAAAATTAGGTATCCCTCTGGTGAATAGTTTTCCGTCTCCACTGACACAAATAGAGAAGGTGGAAATATAACCACACTCTCTACAGATATTTTCTTTCTTCACTTTACAGAATTTGCAGTTTTACATCTTGAATGGGTGATCATTTAAATGTCTGTCGGGGTACGACGTAAGTTTTGCATAAGAATGTCTCATACCATTGTTTCTGAATTGAGCTATTTGTTTTACAAGCATATTTTCGAGTAGTTCTGAACGTTCAATATCACGGACTTCTCTTATTAGTTGTTTTACGTGTCTCGTTGTAGGGAAGCAGCCTACTCACGCCGTATAAAATTCACATCAATCTTTCCATTGTGTGCCAGTCAGTTCGCTGTAACTAGCTCTGACGTCATAAATGTTGCTCAATACTTTAAAAAATCAAGTAAATAACCTGAAACGTTTCTAGCATGTCAGGAGTAATACTAAATCAATATGTGTTGAATATCAGTTCAATAACTTTAACCATTTTCGAAATTTGGACGTTTTTCTGTAAAAATCATTGGCTAGTGCTAGAAACTTAAAAATTTAGATTCCTTTTGCGTAACAATTTAGTAGAAACAGTATTCCGGATCTCATAAATTAAAATTTTAGTTGAAATTCATGATTTTCTGGTTTTTGTCTTAGAAATTAAGAAAGCAAGGTAGATTAAGTAGGTGAATAAATAAAGCTAGGATGTTTAAATTTAAGTAGAAAGGAAATCCGCTATAATCATAAAGATGTGAGAAGTTTCAACAGAACAACTATAAAACTATAGCGATAGCGTATCTCCAAAGGGCAAGTTCAGAGCTCGTCTACTGCGTATAGTGTAATTAAATTAATTCTCTCTCCCAAAATATTTGACTTAGCCACGTCAGACTTTTATTACGATTACTTACCTGTGTGCTGATTGCACATTTAAATCGAGAGCTTCATTGGCCATCAGCAAAGGAAGCAATGATTTATTTGATAACTTAAAGTGGTGCATTATTAGCCCAGCAGCTAGTCGGGAGAGCGGATTTAATCAGGCGTTCCCCTAGCCGTCTGCACCGCGGCTTTATATATAAGAATGCAGCGTGAGAAAGAAAGGCCCCAGTTCTCTCCATCTGTGCCGGGAGTCGTGTCGCGTCGGTATCGTTGCTATAAACAGCCTCGGATGCCGTAATAAGTTACTCAGGACACGTGTAACCATGAAATCGTTTTAGAGTGAACTGTTAATTCTGGGATGACTTTAATGATCTATCTTTAGTTTGCGTATGTCGTATTTTCATGTGCTGCCGCGCGACAGACATTCTACCATTATTTAGCGTGGCGTTTGATAAACATTATCATCAAATTATGGCGAGAATTCACTTAAACATTTAATTTGAACAGTTATAGTAGCATTAGTGCATTAGACTCTGAACTGCTCTGGTAGTTGGATTGTGTGGATTCTTTTTGGTTTGTGACTTTCAGAATATAGTGAACATTTTAGAGTGAATCATTTTTTGATCATGAATCTCAGACAATCTCCTAATTCCTCAGAGCTATAAGCTGTAGCTATAAGTGTATTTCTCAGATGAAGTGGGCACTAGGGATTCTAATTACAGGCTTCATGTTATCCTAATCACTTTCTGGTTGTCAATATTGTAGTTACAGCGCCAGTGTTGAGAACGGCAAACAACAGCATTAACTAAATCATAGGAACATTTTAATAACAATAATTCCACCTGCCGCCCCACATATGGTGCATGTGCTGGGAAAGACTATCCACATTAATCATTTTTATCATTAACAAATATTTCCACCTGCCGGCACCGAGCGAGGTGGCGCAGTGGCTAGACACTGGACTCGCATTCGGGAGGACGATGGTTCAATCCCGAGTCCAGCCGTCCTGATTTAGGTTTTCCGTGATTTCCCTAAATTACTCCAGGCAAATGCCGGGGTGGTTCCTCTGAAAGAGCACGGCCGACTTACTTCCCCATCCTTCCCTAATCTGATGAGAGGCAATGGACACTACCTTTAAGGCTGGTTGCAATAAGTTTAAAGAGGATATGGACAGTTTAAATTATAAATTGACTACAACCATAAGGATATTAAGAAAAAGGTTGCTCAACAATTTTCTGAAGTGTATGAAACAGTAAAATCCGAAGTTGCTGAGGTTCGCAAAGACTTCCAAATGAAAGATGCGAAGCTGGAGCACAAGTTAACAGAAAAGATTGAGGCAGAATCTGAACTGTGCCCAGATAGGTTTAAAGATGTTAATATAAAAGTAAACATATCTCAAGCAAAAGTAGATGCAATCAAAACTGATACTACTCATATTGTGCAAAGAATAGATAATGTTGAAATGAGAGTAGAAAATATTAATACTAAAATTGCTAACATAGAGAGTAAAGTAGCTTCAGTAACTTCTGGTAATGGTAGTATGCAACAAGTTGTAGCTACAAACGCCGCTTTTATCGGGTGTCGGCAGTTCTTGCGGTTCGATCCAGATAAAAATATCTAGTCGCTAGATTTCTGGAACGATTTTGAAGATGTGATTCCACCAACTTGGTCTGAACGAGAGAAAATCTCATTTATTAGAAGCCATTTAGCAGGTGACGCCATGCGTTGGTCAGCATAATTAAGTTATGAATTTTAATATTGTTAGAATTAAGTTTTCTCTCCAATGCAAGCACACAGGTGGCGGATTCATCGTTGACAAGTTGGTTCAGACCCCACAAGTAAGTGAATGGTTTGTCAAGTCGTGTGAACAAAAAATTTATGAAACGCGTGAGTTCGTATGAGCGCATATTGACGCGAAGTAGGGCGCGTGAATTGCTTTTAAAACAGAAAATAAGGGATTCGGAAAGATTAGCAATGGCAGATCGAGACCTTGACCGCATTGAGGTAGAGACACAGCATGAAAATGGACTGAGAATAGAGGACAGTACAACAAACTATGCAGTATCGCGAGAAATAGGACATATAACGCACCATGTACGCCAAAGCACAGAAAACCTAGGTCAGCATACGACAGAGGAGCAGGAAAGTAGAGAGACAGGCGATGAGGATTCTAACTTGCGTCTTGAATACGTAGAACCCAGGGTACACGTAATTAGAGCTCCCTCACCACAGAGTACAAGTAATGCGAGCAGAAACGTGTCACAGCACAGTTCAATGCAATCGGTTGCGAACCAACACTTGGGCGAAAACACAGAGCGTAGGACGTCGGAAGAAAAGGCAATAGGACCCACCAATCTGACAGAATTATTACAATTAATTACGGAAACCATGACAATGCAAAATAAAGACATAGCGAACCAAATTCAAATTCAGAATGCGAAAACCACGAGACAAATGAGTGAGATTAAAGAACAAAACAAAAAAATTCAGTTACACCTAAGTCATATTGAAGACGAGGCAAAAGAATCTCGAGAAGTGATAGGAAACTTAATAACGGGTTACAATCAATTGAGAACAGACATTGACAAGGTACAAGCGGAATACAATCATTGCGTAATGACACTGAGGACGAGATCAAAACATTACGTAACTACACCCACGGAGAAGTCAAGAAAGTAGAGAAACAGATAAACGAAATTACTAGACAAGCAGCCGGTACAGCGCGTGAAATTGTTGAAAACAGTGTGTTACACAAACGTATCACAAAACCAGCGCTGAAAAGATATGATAACCGCGTAGTCAAAATAGAAGCGCAAACGAAGCGACAATTTCAGAAATTGCGAAGAGAGTTGTTGCAAACCATTGCAGAGCGTAGTGAACAGGATCGGACAAGCACTGAGTCTGCAACCACATCCGTATCCGTAACAGCACCGGAAAAACAAGCAATTAACAAAGATATTACGCATTTGCGATTCCAATCACAGGCGGAAAGTAACATACGTGACAATGGAAAGCCAGGTCGCGAAGAGTACAGTGCAATGCACTCAGCTACACGTTCACAACCGATGGAAGAAAATTATTGCGTACCACTCCAACGATACTACGCAAGGGCAGGCGTAAGTTACCGTGGACAATATCCAATGGATCTACCACAACCGGAAGGAAAGACGGGAGAAATGATCAGAAACAAAAGTGGCGAAGAATCGCGAAGTTCATATGGAACTATGACGAAGTACGACAACGATCATTTCCTCACAGTCAGAAAATTTCAACACTTTCGAGAAGGAAACTCATTACATCTACGAACTTTTATTGATCAATTCCGAGTAGGATTACAAGAACACTGGACGCTAGCACACAAATTAGACTTTTATGTGCACACATGTCAGGAACAGTCGCAGAAACCATGCAGAATGTTGCAGCGACATGCCGATCGTACGAAGATTTCAGAGAGAAGTTTCTCTGACGATATTGGTCCATCGAAGCACAGAACAGAGTGAAGTACGAATTATTACAGAACCCATATTTTGAAAATTCAGGAGAGAAGAGTCCCGTCAAATTTTTCGAAGCAATGGCAAACAAAAATCAATGCTTAGATGTACCATACAGTGACGGAGAGTTGATTAAATTATGCGCGATGAAGCTACCATTGAAATACCAGCAATCATTAGTAGGTCGCGGAGGCAATGACGTCGAAGCATTTAAAGGTATTCTAAGGGAACTAGAGTTCATATTTTCCGAAGATGACGCAAGAAAAAGGCGAAGCGTACGTGAAAACGAAAGCAAAAATCAGTGGAATCACAAGACACAGTATGAAGAAACAATAATTACGAACCATGTGATAACTTCGCACCAAGAAACGACAATAGATTTCAACAAAGAACGGGTTATGGATTTAGAAGAGAATATGGCAATAACTATAATTCACCCAGGAACGGCAACAACTATTACAGAGGGAATAACGACAACTGGAACGGGTACTGGAGAACCAATAGAACGACAAATTATCAACACAGAAACCACTATCAACAAATTGAACAAGAAAAGCGAATACAGATAAAAGACGTGGAGGTAAGACCACCAAACCCCAATAAACGTTCGAATTGACAGCTAAGTGCCCATGCCAAAGAGAGTGACGCACCGACCCAGGACAGTTGCAGCACCTTGAACAGAGAAGTAAAAATCTTATCACGAGAAGAGAAGAAGGAAGAAACAAATCCGCAGGGACCAGATGAAAACGAAGACAAGAAAATAACAATATCGTGTTGGGACGAAATTAATTGGGAGAATACTGACGAGGAAGATGAATTACCAGAGGCATGCACAACGAATGTAGGAGGAAAGGACGAAGTAATGAGTATTGCAGAGCTATTTGAGATGGAAACCAGGGAAAGCGAATTCAATGAGGATAATGTTCATTCGACAGAAGTTGAAAATAAGTTACAAGTGGGCACACAACCCAACGTATATAATGAAGGAAGTTATGAAGCGATAATTAGTGCATTTAGATACGATTATGTGGAAGTAGCGACGAAGAAGAAGATAGACGAGGATGTGAAAAAAGTAGAGGATGTAGAAGAAAGCGTAAATGAAGGAAGAAATAGAGAAGAGGAAATAAAAGAGAGAGAAGTAGCAGTCGAAGCGTATCCAGTAGAAAGTTCCAATTCACAAGGTAAATCCCTAAAAAGACTCATGTATGATTCAGTGGAGGATTCGTTGATGCAAGAAGAAGAAGAACAGAACCAACCCTTTCAAATTCAACCAATTGTGAAGGCGATGGTAAAGCATATCCCAGTCAATATTGTAATTGATAGCGGAAGTGAACTGACTGCGATCTCAGAAAATGTATTCATGCAGTGTAATGCCAATGAGGAATTACCAGTTCTGAAAACACGTAAGATTAAAGTAGGAGGTCCTATTAGAAACAATGCTGCGGAAGTTACGAGACAAACAAGGTTAACTCTTTCGTGCCAAGGTCAAAAGATCGGAGCCAACTTCGTGATTATACCTAAACTAACTGTAGATTTGATTATAGGTGCAGATTTTTTAAATGAGACACGAACGATAACAGATATGGGAAAGGTAGCGTAACATTCGGGAATGTCACACTTCTCTTTGAGCAAAAGCTAAAATTAGAAGAAATACCAGTTATAAACAAACAATGAAGAATGACGAGAGATAAAGAGGATGAAGAATTAGAATGGTATGCACAAAAGGGGGAATCGCCCTAACTCATGTTAGAAGTCCATAAAGAAATCGACGAAAAAGTGCAAGAAGTTCAAGTTATTTAGAAACACAGTAAAAGAGAATTAGAGGGTATTTTACGAGATAAAGCAGAGGTATTTTTACCTAAGACTGGCAGAATTAAACACTTTCAATATCAGTTTGAAGTAAAACAGCACAAACCATTTAGAGTGCCATGCTATACAATCCCATTAAGCTACAGGAATAAAGTATTCCAGGAGATATCTAAAATGTTAGATGACGATATTATTGAACCAGCTATATCCACATATAACAGCCCGCTCCATATTGTACAAAAACGAGATGGGAGCATCAGGTTAGTGCTTGATTCCAGACAGATCAACACAATCATAATCACTGACACAGATCGCCCAGAAAAATTAGAGGAATTGATACAAAACTTCCATGGTGCTAAGATATTTTCAATTGATTTACGGAGTAGTTTCTGGCAAATAGAATTGGCCCCAGAATGTAGAAAATTTACAGCATTTATCGTATTCGGTAGATGTTACCAGTTTAAACGATTGCCATTTGGTTTAAACATATCATCAGCAGCGTTTATTAGGGGATTTAATACTATACTCAGTCCTGAAATTTTACAAAAAATTACTTGTTATCTTGATGATGTGATTATAGCAGAACCCTCTTGGGAACATCACAACGACACATTAAATCAGTTTTTACAGATCATGAAAGAGCATGGCGTCACAGTAAATATAACAAAATCCAAATTTGGAAGGCGAGAGGTCAGATTTATAGGACACATAGTTTCCGAGAAAGGGGTAATGCCCGACCCAGAAAAACTAACGGCAATCAAAGAATTCTGTACTCCATATAATAAGAAAACTCTCAGAGGATTTCTAGGTCTCACCGGATTCTATAAAAAATTTATTTGGATCGACTCTCTCGCAACACCATGCCTATGTGCATCGACTGGAAAAAACACACCATGGGTATGGGATCAACAAGCCAATGAAGAATTTTTAAAAGTGAAAAACGCACTACCAACAGCACCAATTTTAGCACATTCTGATCTAACACAAAATTTTTGTATGGCCACTGATAGCGCGAAAACAGGTTTAGGAGTTGTGTTATTCCAAGAATATGAAGAGGCAGGGCTAAGATCATATAGAACAATTGCCTTTGCCAGTCGGGTACTCACAAAAAGCGAGAAAAACTATTCAGTCACTGAGCTGGAAGCATTGGCCATTGTATGGGGCTTCCAACGTTTTCGATATTTCCTATTCGGAAGAAAAACGAAGTATATACTGACCACAAAGCATTAGAATTTCTGTTATCCGCCAAACTAACTCATGGGAGGTTAGCCAGATGGATGTTAATACTACAAAAATTTGGCTTCACTATTACACACATACCAGGACCAGCGAATGTATTGGCAGATGCTTTATCACGATGTACACAGGGTTCATCCAAAAACATAGGTTTGGAAGCAGCAGAAGACCAGTTTACAATATACTATATGAAACAAGTACCTTTCGAAAACTACATTACGACAGCATTGAAAAATATAGGCAAAGAACAGGACAAGGATCCCGAAATACTAGGAATCAAACACAAGTGGATAAGTAAGGATTTTCCAGACATTAAACAGCACTATCTCGAAAAAAACAATGTTTTATTTTTTAGACGAAATGTTGAAACGAATGAATGGTTAATTTATATCCAGATGAACTAATTAATAAGTACATATAGTATACACATTTAAGTAATGGCCACTTTGGACCAAAGAAATGCTTTTTAAAAATAAAACAAACAAGCCATTTTCCTAATATGGAAAGACGAATTACAACAGTATTACCGAAACGCAAAAAAAGTATGAGGGCTAAACACGTCACTTTCCAAACCAAACCACCTATGTTTCCAACAATCCCTAAAAGATTAAAACAAATAGCTGCAACAGATTTGATGGGGCCCCTCCCACACACAAAAAATGGATATATTTTCATATTTGTCGTTTTGGAACTTACTTCTAAATATGTTACCTTGACACCATTAAAACGAGGAACAGGACTTGCTATAAGTAAAGCATTTAGACAAGATTTTCTCAGACAAGTAGGTTGAGTGGAATGAATAATTTCTGATAATGGCCCACAATACAAATCAGTGCAATGGCAGAACAATTTAAAACAACACAAAATAAAACCCGTCTACATATCTAAGTACAAACCTAGCGCAAATCCAGCAGAACGATCTATGAAGGACATAGGCACTTTATGCCGATTATATGCAGGCAAAAGACACAACACTTGGGATACATAACGTAAAGATTTTCAAGAAGTAATAAATGAAATGCCACATAGCACTACACTACTACCTCCAGTTACTGTACTTAAAAATATTGAACCCCCAAACATAACCAGATAAAATGTTAGATTTCCTATTGTACCACGTAGACAGCACAAACAAATCATAGCAACAGCACTCTCCAACATCAGAAAGGCAGCCATTAAAAGAAAAGAAAGAGGAGATAGAGCAGCAATTAAAAGAACATTCTCAGTAGGCCAGAAAGTATTTGTAAAAAGTCACCATCTCTCCAGCAAACAGAAACACAAAATACATAAGTTTTACGCTGCATACAAAGGACCTGTCATAATTAGCCGAATTGCTCATGATAATGCTGTGGAACTAATGAACCCAAAAACAGGCAAAACCTTAGGACTTCACCATGTGAGCCATATAAAAAAGTTTGAAGATTAATTTTATTACTGGTAAATAATCAGCACAATATTTCAAGATTATGTTGCAGATAAGATCGTCAGGAGAAAGAAGAATGAAGAGAGAGGAAGGTGGGAAAAAGACAGTAGTTTCAATAATAACACAAGAGTACCATAGATTAAGGTGAAGGGATAAAGCGTAGATAGTCTAACAGCATGAAATACTAATATGCTATACACCACGACACTACACAAAAATAAAAAACGAATTTGAGGATTCTTGAGTAGACTTTAAGACTCCAAATATCTTAGAATTGTAACATGGAAAGGACGCCGAAATTTGAAAAGCTTTTTAAGAAGGCGTAAAGCAAGTAGATACTAGACATATGTTAGATGATTATAAGTAAAACTTTTGTAAGAGCCATTGTAAAAACTCCAGCAAGGAAGAAATGCAACGACCCACAAGTTGCAACGCGAGATGTATCAAGAAAGAAAAGGACGTAATCAGCAAGACACGATTCCTACATAGCAGGAGCGTCGAGAGAAGGCAAAGGACAGCAAAACTAAAAGAAGGCCCTTGTAGCGAAAGTGGGCAATAAATTTGCCCTCTAGGTGGAACCTTGCTGGGATGGAGCAGGGAACCTCACAGTGACAGCCGTGCAGAGGCGCCACAGGACGCCAGAAGAGACCCGTGGAGGGACACCGGATTTTCACCGCTCGTGAACCCCGGGGCATCCCTGACACAGCAGAGCGAGCAAAAAACGGCCCGACGAGAAGACCACTTGGGCAAGCCACTGCTGGCAAAAAATATGTGTAAAAGTCACACTATTGCTATTAAACAGCACGCTGATGCACAAAACTGAAGTAGAATTTCCACAAATTAAAAATGACATGCCCAAACAATTTATCAAACTGTTACTAGGAGGAGAACTTCAAAGCGACTAGTTATCAATAATTATTTCCATATCCTGCCCAGAGAAGAACCAAGAAGCAAGTAAGAAGCAGAGAAAAAGCGGGAAGAACGGAAGTTGAAGATTCACAAGATTGAGACCAAGAAAGAAGATGGATGAAGAATAGACGACATACCTTCCCAAATCCCTATCCTATTGAAAACTAGTCGTCTGCGAAGTATTACAACGAAAAACGACCGCTTTCAGCTACACATAACGATGACTTACATGCATACAAAGCCAGTAAACCATGAGATTCTGCACTCACAGCTCCATTCCATTATGGGACCTCCACAACAGCAACACACTTGAAAAGCCAACAAAGAACGATGAACGAAGCTGCACATCAAATACTTGCCCACATCAATCTCGCTCAAGTCCATCACGTTCGTGCAAAAACATTCGCCAACCTCATGCTTGAACATTAATAGGATTGTGTGAATGTGTGAAATCAAATTATGTGATGTAGGAATTGTCTAAAAGAAACGTGTGAAAAACTAAAAAAGTAAGCACACCAGACAGCTAATAAACTATAAAATAACAGTCATTGACTACGGACTTAAGTAAAAAATAGACTGTCGACAAAAATAAGTCATTAGTTCTGAAATGGACAGTATATAAAGAACAAAAGTTCTTGTTGGATGTTTTCCCTTTTTTTAACATTTGTAACATTTAGTAGGATAATATCTCAATACTAGTGTATGTATATTTCTGTGTCAAAAAAATTCTTGGAAATAATTCTAATTTGTTAGTGTAACAATGTTGAAATGCGTGTCTAGAAACAAAAACATTTTACTGGTACATGATATTTAGAAAATGTGTTAGGAATAGATTTTACTTAATTACTACATTTATAAAAACAATATTTGTAAGAAAATCTATGTGAAAGACTCCTCACTTTCAATAACAAACTTCTTAAAAAACAAACTTCACACTTAAATAAAGAAAGAAGATAATTAAAAATTAATAATAGTATAAAAAGGTCTCTTGTAATTTTAATTATAATGTGAAAGAATGTAAAAATATAAATTAGTGATACAAACTATCATAGAACAGAATAATGTGGCTGAACAATATGCAACAAAATTTAGATAAATTAGAAAATTTTTGACTGACTTAGACAACGATTCAATCATTGCCTAAATTCAGTGCATAAATTAAGTTCAAAGGGTGGTGATGTGTAAGGTGTCAGGCAAATCCAACACCATCCATGAAAACCCTGACATAATAAGCAAATCTAGTAGTATGTCACATAGCTCCGAATAAATCATGACATTAAATTAACCAAAGTAATACAAGTAACGAGTGAGCAAATGGAATACCACAGACTAACACAAGAATACCTAAATGCATGTCGTACCTTCCCAACGAGAGACCGACGCAGTTCCGAGGGGAGAAACGAGAACAGAAGCCGAGAGCAGAACCGTGTTAAGCTAGAAGGCCCTACGATAAGGGACGGTCTGGACACCCACGCCGTCAGCCTACCTGTACGACTACCACCCGCACATTTTAGCGTGAGACTTTTTCGCGTCTCAGGTACGTCAAGGACCACCCCCCAGCCCATGTTAAAAGCTAGAGCCCTCCAGAAAAACAGTATAGATCTTACGATAACACAAAAAGGGCCACTACCACCAGCAAGTTTTAGCGTGAGACTTCTTGGCGTCTCAGGTACGTCACGGACCACCCCCCAGCCCATGTTAAAAGATAGAGCCTTCCAGAAGAACAGTATAGATCTTACGATAACGCTAAAAGGACCACACCAGCTGCAGGTTTTAGCGTGAGACTTTCTAACGTCTCTGTTACTTTGCAAACTTTAAAAACATTGCCCCACCACGAAAAGTATAACGTTTCTCATTGGGTAGACAGCATTTTTGTAGGCGGAGCTTAAGGTTAACATTGAGACCCTGATTGGTCAGAGTAAAACACAGCCAGATAGTTTTTTTTTTAAACCAACTTCGGTGAATTGTAGTAAGGAGAAGTTAGAGTAGAGTTAGTTCCGAGACGGCGAGCTGGATGGCTGGTGCGCCGGCCGCTATCGCCCTGACGCTGCCTAAACACCGACAAGGTAATGAACGCACGCGATGCCGCATTTTTGAGCGCATAAGGCTTCACTCAGAACTGCAGAAGTCTCATCTGTTACTCCTCTTTTCTATTTTTGCGTAATACTAGTGTCGATCGTTAATTGAAACTCATGGTGTTCACATTTGTCACTTGAAGTAAAGATCTGAAACGCGATGATTTTTCTATTTTGTAGTTATTGAGAAGCCACATCAGCCACTGTAATTTACGACAGGTTAGATAAGTAATTAAAGATAACTGAGGGTCACTGTAGACCATTTTGATAGTTTTCTCTTTTGTGAAACTTAATTTAAACCTAGATTATAGATGTGATATGGCATAGGTCACCCTTCGATCCATTGTAGAACTTGGAAAACCACTCAGGGAATATTCGTTCACATTTTTGTTGAACGCAGTTGGTTTTTACCATCTTGTGTTGAAACATTTCCTTCTATCAATATTGCAATTTACAAACGATGTTTTGTGAGTAGAATAAAATTATCAATGGTAAACTTAACTGCTTTTTCTTCGTTATTTTACCAGCTAACTAAAAATAGGAAAGCCTTGAACCCTTTCCACTATATTTAGTTAGTATTAAGATTCTTTTACAGGGAGTGCAGTGGAGCTGACGCTTAGATCATTTAGTATTTGGTTATATCACCGCTAGTCTCACTGAACTCTTCTGAATTCTACATGTCATGTGTGGTCTGGCGTCTCCGTACCAGCAGCAGGTCCCAGGTTCAAACTAGTTAATTCCCTAAAAAACACGCTCAGAGCGTCGTTGCGCGAAAGTGGTAGGGAGACACGATATAGTACAAACAGACACCACCATGAATGTTTAGAATTTTTATCATTAACAAATATTTCCACCTGCCGGCACCGAGCGAGGTGGCGCAGTGGCTAGACACTGGACTCGCATTCGGGAGGACGACGGTTCAATCCCGAGTCCGGCCGTCCTGATTTAGGTTTTCCGTGATTTCCCTAAATCACTCCAGGCAAATGCCGGGGTGGTTCCTCTGAAAGGGCATGGTCGACTTCCTTCCCCATCCTTCCCTAATCCGATGAGACCGATGACCACGCTGTCTGGTCTCCTTCCCCAAAACCAACCAACCAACCATCCACCCGCCGCCCCACATATGGTGCATCGGCCGGGAAAGAAAAGGAAGGAAATGAGTAAAAGTGAAAGTGATTATTAAATATTCGGATTCAGGAGTGAAATACGACACGCAACTGAGAAATAGAACAGTGATAGTGTTACGTGTATAAGTGGACGATGCAACTGGATTAACAACGCATCTGGATTGACGGAGCTGACACTGAGTCTAGCGGCGCTGCCGGCATCGCGAGAAGCCAGTTTCGCCTCGCCAAAGGTGTCCGCCGGAGCAACCGCGGCCGCGCCTGCAGTTGCGGGCCACGCAAACACACAGATGCCGTCGAAGTGCCGTCTGCAGTTCAAGGCGCCGCGTCGCGTCAGTAATCCTTGTCTGCCGCGACGGCAACGCCATACGTCGTGCAGAAGGAACTAAGTTAAGTGAAAAGCTGTTAAAAATTTTACTAACCTGCACTAAAAGACTGTCGGCGATGGAACCGCAAAGAGAAGCAGAGGTTAAAACTAAATCAGGACCTATGTCTGTTGGGGGAACTGTAAATCCAGACAACGGTTCAAGTGTAAATATGCATAAAAATAGTAATGTTAAAGTGAAATATGAAGTATTGTCTCCTGACAGTAGTGTGAAAAGGGGTAATGATTCAATAATAGAGACCCCTGTAGTAATGCAGAAATCAGAAATTGTTAATTTATTGGATGATAGTTTATCTGAGGAGTTAAAAACGAAACATTCATCAGAGGTGGTAGAGTTTAAAAAGGAGAAGTTAGATATGACTGATCAATCAGAAGTTTCATTTAGTTTTGATGATTCTGGTGTTGGAGCTAGGTTTTCGTTACCTGAGAGTGATAAAAAACCAGCTAGGGAGCAACCCAAAGATACTGGGGCTATTGATTTAAATGTAATAGCTGCCAGTAATGCAAAAATATCAGCCAGTAATGCTAAAATGACAGCTGAGTTAAAATCTGTTATAATTGAGGTAAATAACAGGATTGTGCCCAGCCAAACCAATTTTAATAAACGGTTTGAGGCAATGGACAATACCTTTAAGGCTGGTTGCAATAAGTTTAAAGAGGATCTGGACAGTTTAAATTATAAAATTGATTAGAACCATGATGATATTAAGAAAAAGGTTGCTCAACAATTTTCTGAAATGTATCAAACAGTAAAATCCGAAGTTCCTGAGGTTCGCAAAGACTTCCAAATGGAAGATGCGAGGCTGGAGCACAAGTTAACAGAAAAGATCGAGGCAGAATCTGAACTGTGCTCAGATAGGTTAATATAAAAGTAAACATATGTCAAGCAGAAGTAGATGCAATCAAAACTGATACTACTCATATTGTGCAAAGAGTAGATAATGTTGAAATGAGAGTAGAAAATATTAGTACTAACATTGCTAACATAGAGAGTAAAGTAGCTTCACTAACTTCTGGTAATGGTAGTATGCAACAAGTTGTAGCTACAAACGCCGCTTTTATCGGGTGTCGGCAGTTCTTGCGGTTCGATCCAGATAAAAAATTTTAATTTCTTAGAAATCTTGGCAGACCATTTACCGCGCTTACTTGAAAATGTTGACTTAGAGCTCAGACAAAGAATTTGGGGCACTTCGATGGTGCACTGACACATTACTCACCGGATCTAAAGGACATTTTGGTTCAAATGGCTCTGAGCACTATGGGACTTAACATCTATGGTCATCAGTCCCCTAGAACTTAGAACTACTTAAACCTAACTAACCTAAGGACATCACACAACACCCAGCCATCACGAGACAGAGAAAATCCCTGACCCCGCCGGGAATCGAACCCGGGAACCCGGGCGTGGGAAGCGAGAACGCTACCGCACGACCACGGTTGCCAGTAAATTAGTTGATTAAAACTTAAAGTTCAAATCTCTCTTCACTCTTTCTAAACCCGATGTCACATATAGGGGTCACTATGAAACAAAACTCAACCTTCGAATAACCTTCACTAGTCATCTTTAACATCATGGTTATTGGTAAGGTATATGACTCCTTATGTCTCTTTCAATTTGTATCTAACACTGTATTTTGCTGTATCCCTCTTGTATTTCGAGTTAATCCTCACTAGAACTAAAACCATATTTGCTCATTTGACCTTCATTCAAACTTGGTATGACTTTGAAAAATGTACAGTTTTATACGTAAAATTTGACACTCTTACAAATCTTAATCAATTCGAGGGTTCCAGTTTTAAAAATGACTTTAACCTACGAATCACCTTGGCACGGCACTTATGATCAGTGCGTGCCCCTCTTTGCCACCTACAACAAACATTTCGCTGTATCTCATCTCTGCCACGAGTTGCTCATCACTATGTATTAAAATGGTCTGCCCCGTATGTAAATTAAATGAGGCTTTTTATGGATTATACTGCTGCTTACAGAGAAGTCGCTAACCCAGAAAATTGTAGCGAAATCCAGGAAGACATGCAGAGGGTCAACGTTTGGTGGAACGTGTGGCAGTTGCCCTCAGCATAAACAAATGTAACGCACAGGTATTGCGACTACATAGACAGAATGACCTTTCATTGTATGATTAAACGATTGCAAAACAATCAGTGGAAGGTGTTGCATCCATGAAATAATAGAGTATGCGCATGGCGCAATTTTAAACGGAATTACCACATAAAACTAATAGCAGGAAACGCTGATACCAGGCTGAGGTTCATTGGAAGAATCCTCAAAAACTATAGTGCATCCACAAAGGAGGTATCATACAACACTCGTTCGACCAGTACTTGAGTACTGATTGTCATTCTAGGATCCGTAACACCAGCACTGATAGAGGAAATACAGCAGGTCCAAAGAAAAGTAGCGCGCGCCGGCCGGTGTGACCGAGCGGTTCTATGCGCTTCAGTACGGAACCGCGCGACCGCTACGGTCGCAGGTTCGAATCCTGCCTCGGGCATGGGTGTGTGTGATGTCCTTAGGTTATTTAGGTTTAAGTAGTTCTAAGTTCTAGGGGACTGATGACCACAGACGTTAAGTCCCATAGTGCTCAGTGCTATCTTTTGAAAAGTAGCGCGTTTCGTTACAGCTTCATTTACTAAGCACTATAGTGTCTCGCAGTAGATCAACCAATTCCAGTGACAAACCCTCTAAGAGACGCGTTTTGCATCGAGGTACGGCTTACTGTCAAAGTTCCGAGATCATACGTTCCCAGAGGAGTCAGAAAATGCCCCTACGTATATCTCGCGTAAGGACCATGAAGATGAAATTTGAGAGATTCGAACCCACACTAAGGCTTACCGGCCATTGTTCTTCCCGGGAAGTACTCGCGACTGCGCCGGCCGGTGTGGCCGTGCGGTTCTAGGCGCTTCAGTCTGGAACCGCGTGACCGCTACGCTCGCAGGTTCGAATCCTGCCTCGGCCATGGATGTGTGTGATGTCCTTAGGTTAGTTAGATTTAAGTAGTTCTAAGTTCTAGGGGACTGATGACCACAGATGTGAAGTCCCATAGTGCTCAGAGCCATTTGAACCATTTTGAACTCGCGACTGCAACTGGATAAAGAGGAAAATCACGGTGATACACAAAGTACCCTCGGTCACACACCGCAAGGTGGCTTGCTGAGTATAGCTGTAGATGTAGATTTAAATCTAGATGAAGAGACAACCTGTGAAAATAACAACTAACCCTGTAGCGGAATCGCAAAGATCACGGTGATAGGAAGGCAGTGTCGCCGGCGGTGAGGCAGAACGGTTTCTGAGGAGCTGCACCCCAACAACAAGGCTGGTACATCCGGATTGTAACGGGACAGCTTTCTACACGCGTTCGCGGGCTTCCAAACTGTGACGTCAGTCGAGAGCGCAACCACCAACCGGGTACCGTTTGTGCGGCGCTTCAGTCGGCTGATGACATCTGCGGAGTACGACGTGTGATGTACACGTTCGGTTGCTAGCGATATGACAACGCGACGTTTTCTCTCCCGTGCGGGGCCCTTGATGTGGCCGTCTGCTACAATCGTGCTTTTGCTCCTCGTAGCGGCAACCACCGCCGGAAGCAGTGGTGAGTCTATATCTGAATCCACGAATAATTAATGTTCTTGTGTGTGCATGTGGCTAAACAGGGATAAAATATGACGCCTGTCACTACCGCGATATGTGAACATTATCACTGCGCTATGGTAATGTATGTCAGTAGTCGCTCATATGACTTTGCACTGCAAACAACTGTGGCACCGTACTCTTCTTCTCTTTTTCTGTTGTGGTCAATCCAAGCATAGGTTAGCAACTGTTACAATGGCAGCTTGTCTCCATTCTGTGCGTCTTTCAGCTTTTCTCTTCATTTCTTTATAGGTGTGACATCCCACATCTTTCACGATTTGATCCATGTACCTCATCCGTGGTCTTCCTCTTGGTGTTTTTCCCTCGACATATCCCTCTATGATTGTGTTCAGGAGTCCTTTATGTCTTAATAGATGGCCTGTAAATTGCAGTCTTCTTTTAACAATGAAACTCCAGACCCTTCTCTTCTAACCTGCTCTTCCCAGAACCACTTCGTTTGTGACCTTGTCTATACATTTTATTTTGAGCATGAGTCTATAGCACCACATTTCAAAAGAATTTAGCTTCTGGTCTTCCTCTGTCCCGGGAGTCCATGTTTCACACCCATAGCATGCCACACTCCACACATATGATTTCAAAAATCTTTTCCTGATTTCAAAGCTGATGCTCTTAGATGTTCAGATGTTTTTCTTCTTGTTAAAAGCAGCCTTTGCTTGAGCAACTCTACTTCTCACTTGTGCCATGCTTCTTCCATCCCTGGTAACATTACTGCCTAGATAAGTAAATTTATCAGCTTGTTCAAGCACTTCATTGCCTAGATGAACTTGGACTTTCACTTGATGTTTTTTGTCGCATGCAATTACTTTTGTTGTTGCTTTATTAATTCTCATATTACATTCTTCCACCATAACTTTATCCATTCCATTCAGTAGAACTACAAGATATTCTTCACTTTCAGCTAGGACAGCTATATCACCGGCATATCTATTCGTTGGCCATGAATTACTACACCTGTCTCTGAATTTTCCCTTACTTTTTTCAGCGCCTCTTCAATGTACATGTTAAAGATAACCTTTCATATCTGCACCTCTTCTTGTTTTGTTCGTCCACGGATAACTGCTGTCTCGTTTTTGTACAGGTTCCATATCATTTTTCTATCTTTATACTCTATTCCTACTTTTTTGAGTACCTCAAACATCTTATCCCATTTAACATTATCAAAGGCTTTCTCTACATCTACGAAAGATATGTATGTTGTCAGGTTCTTACCTAGTCGTTTCCCTATTATCAGTTTTAGAGCAAATATTGCTTCTCTGGTTCCTATATCTTTCCGGAATCCAAAATGGTCTTCGGAGAGTGTAGCTTCGACTTTTTGTTCTATGCGTTTTAGGATAATTGAGGTTACTATTTTAGAGGCGTGAGTAACTAGGCTGAGCGTTCTATAATTTTCACATCTTGTAGCATTTGTCTTCTTTGGAATGGGGATCGTAATGTTTTCTCAAAGTCTGAAGGAATTTTACCCTGCTCGTAGATGTTGAAAACAAGATTATACAACTCGTGATTCAGTTTTGCTCCTCCGGATTTCAGAAGTTCAGCTGGGATATTGTCTATACCAGGCGATTTGTTGTTTTTCAATTTTTTCAGAGCTAGTTCAAACTCTTCCTTTAATATAGGTTCACCTATGTTGTGTGCATCTACTTTTGTTTCTTCTTCCATGATGTTTTCAGACAGTTTTCCTATATATTGTTTCCATCTTCTTGCAACTTCATCATCATCATACAACATATTGCCATTTGCATCCAACACAGCCCCATGCTTGTTTCTTCTGTCTCCAAAGAAATGTCTCACACATTCACAGGCCTTCTCAATATTTCCCTTTCTCATGTTGTCTTCAACTGAAATACAGATATCATCAAGGTATTTTTCTCTTGCTTGTTTTACCTCTCTGTTGATTTTGTTTTTCAGACTCTTGTATTTCTTGGTCTTCCCTCTTCACAGAATTTTTTAATTTCCTTCTTTCTTCCATCGTATTTAGTGGGTCATTAGTGATCCATTCCTCCCTTTTCTCTGTCCTTTCTTTTCCTATTACTTCTTCTGCTGCTTCGAAAATCCCAGTTTTTATTTTTTCCCAGCGGCTTTGGATGTCATTGCAGCCCTCTGTATTTGTTTTCTTTTCTGTTTCTAGTTGATAGTGCTTCAGTGTACCGTACTCTAATGCAGTTTAAAAATAAGGGCTTACATATAGTAGAATCGACCTCGCCTTTTGTGTGTGGGGATGAGGGTGGTGGTGTGCTGCGGAGTTTGGGGGGGGGGGGGGGTGAGAGAGAGTGGCAATGGCTGAATAATCGAAGTGTCGGGGGTACGTTCGGCAGATTTTCACGCTTTAAATTTCGCAGTATGTAGGCCTGGAGACAGCCCAAACAAATTAATTTCATCACTCCCTTCATGCGTCGCCCATTGGCGACGGAAAGTGTTGGTTTGTTTCCCATTATAAACAAAGTGATTTTTAAAGAGGTTCTTTAAGTGCCCATTCAGTCTAGTCGGGCATTTGTTTTATCTCTGTATTAACAGGGCAGTAAAACATGAACTGACGAGCGGCTACTTCTACCGCCGTGGAGGAGCGCTCTTCAGTCACTGCTGGATTACTGGTCATTTTTACGGTGTTGCTGCCCTGTTAGCCCATACTGATAAAAACAAATACAGCAGTAGACCACTGAACGGGCGGTAAAGCTTCGCTTTAAAAACTATCTGTAAAAACAAATTTGTTTGTAATCGATAACATACCCATGTTTTCTGTCGTCATCGACGTCGCATTAAAGACGTAGCGACGCCAGCATCATGTTACAAAAACGAAATTGCAAATTTTCAATGATTTATACAGCTAAATGGTTACAAATAACTGTCAAAACATCAGAGAAAATGCGCATGACGATTCTTAGGAGGGACACCCTGTATATTTTTCTTCGCATTGGAAGTGGACTGAAACTTTCTTAGGCTGTCTTAAATATTTTAACTTCTACCGCGTTTTATCTATGAGCTTTTTGCAATTACCGATATTCTGAGGACCAAAATGGATTTCATTGAATGTTTTAAAAGTTTAATATTGAAGGTACACAAACTCTTCCAGCTAGTCACTCAACGCTTCATTTTAAGCCTTACATGTTTCCTACGTGATCAACGAACTGGCTTCTAGCATCCGGATGAATATTTTCTCATAAACGAAACGTGTGTATTTTCGGACTCTTATCAGTTCACACTTCAACCAAATTTACTGGTAATTTTATGCTTCGCTTTGGCGAGTTTTATGGATATTTCCATCAGTTTACATTTATTATTTGATGTAAGCATCATCTAAAACGTCTGTAGTCGCCTCAATCCAGGGAAGATGTTTTACAGCACTTACGCAGCCCACTTACCTGCTCGTAGCGTCAAAAACAACGGTTAGTGACAAACACATGCCTCGTAACTCTGCGGCTTTCGTTATATGAACAGTCTTATTTAATAGCTTGAGGGGCTAAGTAATATGCTTCTTCCACTTCAAAGTTTCATCAGTATGTTCACCTAAAAATTTGGAGCATTCTGTCCTATTTATTGACTCCAATAATGCGCTTCATCAGTTGTCGGTAGCCCTCTCTTCGTTGCAGGTAAGTGAATACAGTGCTTCTGTTCAAAATTTAGGGAGTATCGATTTTCTGAGAACCAATCAATAATTGTTTGGAAATCATGATTAACAATCTCTTCTGTTGCTCTTCAAAGCTTGTGTTCAATTATGTAAAGGCTACAGTTATCTGCGTTCGCTAAATGTTTTGTATTTGGTCTCTGCAGTTGGCCATCGCTGTATTCTGAAATGGTCTGGATTCAGGGCACCGTCTCTAAAGACATCTATAACCAAAAGACTTTAAATTCCAGCCTTCGTTTTCCAACTAAATTGTAAGACAGCATTAACACACAGCTCTCAACAAAAAGTCGAAAGTTCAACAGCTGCTTGTGTAAAAAATGAGAAAAGTAAGGTATAAAAACAACATTTTGTGTGAAGTGCAGTTAACTGCTTTGCGGCATATTTTTGGTGTAAAGTAGGTCTGAAACTCATAAATGACGACTCACCTCGGTCATGCTGTGACTGTTTACTAATATACGCACTACTGCAAACTCAGCTGACGAAATCGTTAAACTACTGCAAAGCGACTTCGCAACGCTTAAAACGGAGATTCCAGCATAAAGAAAAAAATTGGGTACCGTAGTTTCTCCCGAAGTACACAGTTGTCATTGCTGCCAGGTGACGTCGACAACCACCGATATTTCGACTGGAGCACACACTGTCATTTTAAAGGCGAAACTGCAGCGTGTAAGCACTGTGCAAGCGAATTTAGTACCTTGGTTTTCACAGAAACTTCGTAAACATCACACAGCCACGCACACACAAAAACACGCGCGCGCACACACACACTTGTGCTCCAACTTACCGTAAAGTGAAACACCTTGTTACCCTATAGTAGGCTGTGTGAACACCACATTAGGAGCTCTGCGAATTTCTTACGTCGATCAGAGGGAATGCTTTGGAATTACTCTGATATTCTAGTAAGTTTTGATGTGGTATCTCTCTTCACTCGTGTTCTCCTGTTTGACCCGTCACGGTTGACTGAGGAACTGAATTAACGGACCTGTGGCTTGACTTTCACTTACTTTTTTAATCAATGATGAGTACTACGCACAGACAGATGCATTTGCGATGGGAAGCCCGTTGTCACCTGTATTGAAAATGTGTGTACGGAAGATTTCGAGAAGCGTACCTTGGAGTCGGCGTTTTGAAGCCTTCATGGTTCTTTCTTTTAGGTATGTAGACGATACTTTTATTGTTTGACCTAATTGCATCGAGAATTTGAACGACTTTTTAGAACACCTGAATTCGATTCACTCGGTTATTCCTTTCACGAGGAAAAGGATGACTATCTTCCCTGCCGTGACGTGATGGTCAAGAGGAAGGTAGAGAGAACGGTGGGACATGCTGTCTGTAGGAAGGCTACTCACACTGACTTGTATCCGCAGGCTGACATTTGTCACCATCCGGCTCAACGTGTATGAGTACTTCGTACCTTGGTTCACAGGCCCCATGTCAACTCGAACCCTGGAAGTTTGTCAGCTTTCTTAAGAATAGTTACAGTGAAAGACAGATTAGACGTGGGTTGCATTGTCGACCAACTGTGCACCGGATGTGTGATAATAATGCCCAGGTGGCACCAAAGTCTAGTGTTTTTGTCTTACGCAGGGAGTATTTCGAACAAGATTGGTCGCACTTAGCGGAAATATGATGTGAAGTGCGTTTTTCGACCACCGGCTAAGATCAGAGTACTTTTAAGTTTCATGCACGATGATCTTTGTTTGCGTTAGGCAAATGTCTACCTATTCCTTACAGTTGTGGCATGTTTTATATTCAAGACTGTGGAGGACCGGTGACGGAGCATAAGCGGCACACACGCTTACAACAGCCGAGCAGATGCGCCATTGTAGAACATTGTCTTTGAAAACCGAGGTTTTACATTCGCTTCTACAGCGCTTACTTGCTGCAGATTTGCCTTGAAATTGGGGTGGCGTGTTTCTGTAGAAATATTTTCTGTAGAAAAATGATTAACCACAAAAAAAGTTCATAGATGCCATTTAGTCCTCCTGTGCTGAAACCCCATGTTTCGCGTTCTTCCTATAACCCACCACACGTTTACAAGTCGTTTATTTGTTCCATCGACCTGTTGCCCGGTCGTATTAAGCGAGTGACGGGAACTTTTATTTTTAGTGTACAGCAGTGACGATAAACTTGTACCTGGCCGAAATTACTGCGTAAGACTACAATTTCTCAATAACAGTTTCTAAACGCATCCTGTGAACATTATTTCAAGCAGTTAGTTCATGAGGTCTCCCATCTCATCCCCCCCCCCCTCTTTCCGGTCAGGGGCTTAGAATGGATATTACATATTGCGGTTTTCGAAAGAGGCAACTAAAAGGAGTCTCGAACCTTTCGGCTTGCTAAGACCTTCATCACACCAAATTTTTCTGAAGAGAAGGCCTTTTGGGGAGGCCACCTTACATGGTGCATCTTATTTCCCTCATGCATTAAGGTCTCTAAACACATTATTGTCATGGCACTGACACTCCACCAACATTCCAATTATCTGGATGGGGACACCTTATGTGGTGCACAATTTCCATCCATAGGCTATTGTCCTCTTTTGGTGCCTGGAAATACTCGATTTCTACACAGTCAGTATCTCGGTAGCCAGCCCATCGTGGTTGGGTCGTTATGTACCCTCTTGGTAGCAGTACCATACCTGCACAGGGATCACAATACTGATGCCTGAGCTGCTCCTTCCCACATACGCCAAGGAATAGATTTCCATTTTAGTGGGGCAATGTCCATCTCACCAGGTGGGCTTTACTGTGGCTGGGTGGCGTCTGTGGGGAGAACCCCTGAGCGGAGTGGGTGATATCAGAGAGGATGACCCGCAATGAAGCAAACAAAGTCATCTTTCGCTGAGGACCGAATGGGCCCAGCAGTCTGGAAGAAAGGGAAGCGAGAATACAATGCTGCGCCAATGACTCCAAGTCGTTCCCCTCCCTCGCTACATCACGGAAGAAAATAGGGGCCACAGAATGAAGAAACCCTGTACGCCTCGATATGTAGTGTGCAGCAGAACTGTTGGGAACTCCTTCCTGGATACAAAGAATCTATTATTATTATTATTATTATTATTATTATTATTATTGAGCAGCTGGAGGATAAGTTTGGGGAAGTGACAGTCCTGTCCAAATTGCGCAATGAATCAGTCCTGATTCAGATGGCATCCCCAGCCCAGTCCAGGCGTTATTCACCTGTGACAATCTGGGTGATATTCCTCTGTTTCTGACACTCCCCATAAAAGCTTCAACATGGTCCAGGGCATTACTTTTCATCGTGACCTCGTGTTGCAGTCCGACGTCTAGCAACATGCCAATTTAGAACAACAGGGAGTTCAATTCGTCCAGCATATTTATAGGGAGCCTAGAGACAATAGCGTTGTCACCAGTGCCTTCATTTGGACTTTGAGGGTGATTCGTTACCTGAAAATGTCACGTTGATGGTATACCTATGTCCCTCCCTGTATGCGGTGCTTTATGTGCTAAAAATTCGAGCACATGTCCTCCCAGTACAATTCTAGCGCCACATGTAGAGACTGCAGACATTCGCTACATCCAAATACCCCTTTTGCACCTCCTCCCTCCTGTGTCAACTGTAGTGAGCACCACACCCTCTGCTCACCAGACTCCACAGTATTCCCAAAGGACCTAAAATTATGGAGTACAAGACCTTAGACAGGCTGTCTTACCATGAAATATGAAAGGCTGAACACTGTTCGAATGCTATCGTCTTATATTTCCATTATAACTGCGCCGCCCAGATTGATGCCATTAAGTCCCTTGTCTAAACTTTATCCTGTGGGCTCTCAGAGCCACCCATCTTCATTCCCCCTCCTGGTGGCTGGGGGCACATCTTCTTCTGTTGCTCCCAGACCTTCTACTGTGAGACATCTCCCCCCCCCCCCCCCAAACGCCAGGGACAGCAGTCCCCTTCCCCCAGCCACATAAGCAACAGCCTCCTCTGGCTCCTCCGTGGAAGTGGTCCCTTGGAACTCTACCTTCTGCAGTCTCCTCCCATGGTCAAGTTGACACCAGCCATTGGCTGAAGGAGCCATTAGCTGCTGGTCGAAGAACTTCATGGCCTTCCTCTTTCTCTGAAGCTCCTTCTGAGAAGCTCTCTGTGCATGGCCTAAAGAGCAGCTAGATGTCAAACAAACAAAGAAGAAGTCTGTTAGGGAATGGGAGACTCCAGTGGCCGCAGCACCACCACTCGCTAACAGTTCTGTGTCCATGGACTAGGTGGAGATTCTTGCATCTCCTGAGGACCAAGATCCTGCTGACGCCTCAGACGCAATGGTACTGGTTATGAAAACTCAACCAATGATGATGGGTGCCCCTGAGGCGTAATCTGCCTTCATGCCTTCCCAGATGGCAGAAAGCGTCGTTCTCCAGCGGAATTGGGGCTGTTTATTCTCCCACCAGGCTGAGTTATGATAACTTTAAAACATCACACCTGCTCATTTCCTTGCCCTTCAGGAAACCTGGTTTTCCATGATGCACACCCCCACCCTTTGTGGCTATCGGGGGTACTACAAAAACTGTACTGACTGTGACAGACTGTCAGGTGGAGTTTGTATCTCTGACCTTACCTCTGTCTGTAGCGAACTTCAGCCCTTTTAAACACTTTAAGAAGCTGTGGCTGTCAGAGTGAAGACAACACAAGGAATTACGATATGTAACATCTACCTCCCTCCAGATGGTGTATCGCCGCACCATGTATTCCCTGCACTAATTTCCCATCTATTCCCACGTTTTCTATTTCTATATGATTTTAATGCTCATACGCCTTTGTGGGGTGGAACCAAGATTATTGGCTATGGTGAAGATGTGAGGACCTACTAACTCAATGTTCGCCTCTTCGCCCTATGGGGCTCACCACTGTTTGGCAGGGTTGTGCTTGGCTAGCACAGGTTCAAAATGGTTCAAATGGCTCTGAGCACTATGGGACTTAACTTCTGAGGTCATCAGTCCCCCTACTTAAACCTAACTAACCTAAGGACATCACACACATTCATGCCTGAGGCGGGATTCGAACGTGCGACCGTAGCGTTCGCGTGGTTCCAGACTGAAGCGCCTAGAACCGCTCGGCCACCCTGGCCGGCGCTAGCACAGGGCCCCAGCCTTTGCAGCATCTTTTCCCTCCGATGTTGCATGTCTGTCTACTTGCTATTCTTTTTCCACTCCCTTGAGGAACATGTCTGTGGTGTTAATGGAATGTTCCATATTGCCTGTCACTGATATAAGAACAACCTCACCACTGTCTTTCATTCCCTTTTCCTTTCTTTGTCTCCTTTCTCCTCTCGTTCCTCCGCTTAAGCGTTTGAAGTTCCTCTTTTTCTTCTTCCTCCTTGTGCACTCCTGATGGCCAGCCCACGTGTCCAATGCATAACAGGAGATTGCGTAATACGGAATTCCCAGCCCTGGGTCGGCAGGTAGGGTTCGTACGTACCCCCGGTTCAGGCCAGGCCTATGGAGGTGTGATTGCCTGAGCTGCTATCTTCCCAAACTGCCACTTGGTTCCTCTGTCAGGTGTTCCGAAGATGTGACCTGAGGTGTGAAACAATCACATAAGGCAGTAGCATCCCCTTGTGAAGGAGCCCCCAGTTGGAAAGAGCGTGCCATTGGAGATGCTGGCAATCATGGCAGATTTTCTCACAATGAATTAATCATTTTCACAATCAGCGTCTACGAAACGTAAACGGAATGAGGCTAACGATTCCAAGACCCATCTAGCTGCATCACGGTTCCTTGTGGTTTCACGCACTGAAGACTGTCAGTCCTTTGCAACGGTAAATCCATTTATTATTCAGAAAGGTGTAGATGCCATTGCCGGCTCTGTGAAATCCTGCTGTCGTTCATGGAATGGTACTTTGCATTTGGAGACTACTTCTGAATCTCAAGCGTGTCAACTGCTTGCTGCCTCGCTTCTCCATGGCTATTCTGTTCATGTTGAGGCCAACAGAACTCTGAATTCTTCCCTAGTTATTATTTACACTAAGCTGCATGATGGTCTGACCGAGGCCAAAACCTCTCTGATCAGGGTGCTATTGTCTTTCAGTGGGTGATGAAAAATGTATATTCCTCCTTAGTTCTCACCCACACTCTTTTTCGCGCCTTTGATAGAGTGGTGCTTCCATCCAAGATCAAAGAAGACTATGAAATTATCGCAGTCCAACTGTATATTCCAAACTTGATGCGCTGCTACCAGTCCCATCGTTTCAACCACGGTATAACATCTTGTTGAAACTCAGCCAAATGTGTCACCTATGGTAAGGATGTGTGTGAGGGTGACTGTCCACCTCCTTCTCCCTGCTGTATCAACTGCAATGGTGGCCATGCCGCCTCTTCCCGGGTTTATCTCGTGTATCTCGATGAGTAGGCTGTCCAGGAGATGCAGGTAAAGTAAAGAGTGCCCTACCCAGTCCCCCGCAAGTTATTTTCTAGTTGCTAAACCTGCATCCCCCCGTCTGGCATTTATAGCTCTGTTCTTGATACCTCTTGCTCCATGAAGGACATAACCACGCAAACATGCGACCTCAAATTCAGCTCTGAGGTTGACAAACCCCAAGTGTCAAGGTAGCATCGCCATCCCCCCATCCAGCTGTGCAACAAGCCATCAAACTCTCGCCTCAAGAGGTGAAGCCACCAGTTACACAACTGGCAGGCCACAAAGGACAGAAGGATTACGCCTGTGAAGTCTTTCCCTCCAGTCAGACGACACCTGAGTCTTCCTCTGCTGACCGGAAAGACTCGAAGAAGTCCAACAAAGGAAAATGGTCTTCTCCTTCACTGACTTCAATATCCTCTTCAACGGTGTTGTCACATGATACCTTAGCCTGGCCGGCCTCCGTTTTTCTGCGTTGGACTCCACAGACCGACAGCATAGGCAAGCTGCGGGCTTCTTTGAGCAGGAGCCTCGTGCTTCAGTTCCCTGCAGCAGCGAGTCTTCCCAGACTGTCACTCGGCAGCCGCCGAGACGACACCTCTTCACTTCTTCCTCTTCATGACTCTTCTCCAATGAAACCTTCGCGGCCTTTGGTCCCACAAAGAGGATTTACAGCTGCTTTTAGCATTGCAGCGTCCCCTTGTACTCTTCCTCCAGGAAACAAAACTATATCCTCATGACCACTTTGAGCTTTCACATTTCTTCTCAATTCGTTTTTGACCTTCCAACTTAGGTTGGTATGAAGCTGTCATGCTTCTCATGTGGGATAACATTCATAGCCAACCTATCTCCCTGACTACCCATCTTCAACATCTTGCAGTTCGCCTTTTTCTCCCTAACTTGACATTATCCCTTTTTACAATTTATATACCTCAATCATTCGATGTCACCAGGGCAGACTTCCTTCAGCTTATTGGGCAGCTACCTCACCATTTCTGCTACTTAGATACTTTAATGACCATCATCACCTTTGGGGTTCTCCGAGAACCTGTCGGAGAGGTGCCCTCTTGGCTGATCTTTTTAATCAACTCACCCCTTCTGCCTTAACATTGGAGCACCTATTATCATTAGGACCTATCCTTCTGCACTGCCCAGCTTGCCCACCATCTTGAGTGATCTGTTCTTTCTGACATCTACTCGAGCGACCATTTTGCATGTGCTACCCATTTGCTGACTCCTACCCCATCTGTGTGCACACCCATATGGCAGCTTACTAAGGGTCACTGGTGGCTTTACTCCTCCTCGACGACCTTCAAAGAACAAGATTTCCCCACTTGTGATGACCAAGTGGAATATCTCACAAACGTTATCCTTACTGCGTTCCATTCCTCCCACTTCCTCTTTGCCACACCGTGTTGCCCTTGGTGGACTGACACATGTCGTGATGCAATTTTTAACCATCATACTATGACGGCAAACTGAGACGTGTGCAAAGTGTCGTCACGTTTAATGGATAGCAAAAAAGCTAGCTGGATTTCATTCATTAGTTCTTTATAAATTCCACCCCTTACTCTGTTGTGTGGACCAACCTCCAATGGCGCTCTGGGACCAATATCCATTCGCGGAATATGTCACCGTAAGCCTATTGCTGTCTCCAACACCTTGAGTCGCCATTTTGCGGAAATTTCTCAGTATTACCCTGCCTCCCTCCATCGTAAACGAGTGGAGGAGGCTCAGTCTATATCCTTCTCTTCTCAGAATCATGAGTGCTACAATGCCGCCTTTACTATGAGGGAGCTAGATCATACTCTCAGTTCATCGAGATTCTACGCCCAAGGGCCAGACGCTTTCCACATTCAGATGTTGCAGTACCTTTCCCTTGCAGGCAAGCACTATCTGCTTAATATGTACAATTGCATCTGGGCAGAGTGAACATTTCCTGGACGATAGCGTGAGGCCACTGTCATACCCACAGCTAAGCCCAGTAAGGACACAAACCTTCTTTCTAGCCCATCTCTCTCAGCATCCGTGTGTGCAAGATGAAGGAACATATGATTCATGCCTGGCTGGTATGGTGGATCGAGCCTTGCAATTTACTGACGACTGCACAATGTGGATGTCGAATGCCACGTTCTTCACTTGACCATCTCGTCACTTTATCTATCCATGTCATGAATCGCTTTCTGCGGAAATCCCAGAATGTGGCCGTGTTTTTCGATGTGGAGAAGGTCTACGACACCAGTTGGAGAACTGGTATCCTCCACACTCTTCATATGTGGGGCTTCCGTGGCTGCCTGCCCTGTTTCCTTTAGGAATTTTTAAAAGTCCGAGTTTTCAAGGTGTGTGTGGATTCTACCCTGTCAGACACCTTTATCCAGGAAGTCGGTGTACCTCAGGGTTCCACCCTGAGTGTCATCCTCTTTGCTGTCGCAATTAACCCTATAATGGCCTGTCTCCAACCGGACATCCCCAACTCCCTTTTTGATGACGCTTTTGCCATCTATAGCAGTCCTCCACAGACCTATCTCGCTGAGTGGCGTCTTCAGCGGTGTCTTGATCGTCTTTACTCCTGGATCATCGACAACGGCCTTCGTTTTTCCACTGAAGAAACCGTCTGTATGGATTTCGGGCAGTACAATTGGTCTCTCCCACCTTCTTTACATCTTGGGCCCGTTGCTCTTCCGTTTGTAGATCTACAAGATCTGGGTTCGAGTCTTGGTCGCAGCACAAATTTTAATTCATTTCTTCTGTTTCGATCATTCTTAAGAAATCGCAGAAACTGGGTGACTATGATATCATTATACACTCCTGGAAATTGAAATAAGAACACCGTGAATTTATTGTCCCAGGAAGGGGAAACTTTATTGACACATTCCTGGGGTCAGATACATCACATGATCACACTGACAGAACCACAGGCACATAGACACAGGCAACAAAGCATGCACAATGTCGGCACTAGTACAGTGTATATCCACCTTTCGCAGCAATGCAGGCTGCTATTCTCCCATGGAGACGATCGTAGAGATGCTGGATGTAGTCCTGTGGAACGGCTTGCCATGCCATTTCCACCTGGCGCCTCAGTTGGACCAGCGTTCGTGCTGGACGTGCAGGCCGCGTGAGACGACGCTTCATCCAGTCCCAAACATGCTCAATGGGGGACAGATCCGGAGATCTTGCTCGCCAGGGTAGTTGACTTACACCTTCTAGAGCACGTTGAGTGGCACGGGATACATGCGGACGTGCATTATCCTGTTGGAACAGCAAGTTCCTTGCCGGTCTAGGAATGGTAGAACGATGGGTTCGATGACGGTTTGGATGTACTGTGCACTATTCAGTGTCCCCTCGATGATCACCAGAGGTGTACAGCCAGTGTAGGAGATCGCTCCCCACACCATGATGCTGGGTGTTGGCCCTGTGTGCCTCGGTCGTATGCAGTCCTGATTGTGGCGCTCACCTGCACGGCGCCAAACACGCATACGACCATCATTGGCACCAAGGCAAAAGCGACTCTCATCGCTGAAGACGACACGTCTCCATTCGTCCCTCCATTCACGCCTCTCGCGACACCACTGGAGGCGGGCTGGACGATGTTGGGGCGTGAGCGGAAGACGGCCTAACGGTGTGCGGGACCGTAGCCCAGCTTCATGGAGACGGTTGCGAATGGTCCTCGCCGATACCCCAGGAGCAACAGTGTCCCTAATTTGCTGGGAAGTGGAGGTGCGGTCCCCTACGGCACTGCGTAGGATCCTACGGTCTTGGCGTGCATCCGTGCGTCGCTGCGGTCCGGTCCCAGGTCGACGGGCACGTGCACCTTCCGCCGACCACTGGCGACAACATCTATGTACTGTGGAGACCTCACTTCCCACGTGTTGAGCAATTCGGCGGTACGTCCACCCGGCCTCCCGCATGCCCACTATACGCCCTCGCTCAAAGTCCGTCAACTGCACATACGGTTCACGTCCACGCTGTCGCGGCATGCTACCAGTGTTAAAGACTGCGATGGAGCTCCGTATGCCACGGCAAACTGGCTGACACTGACGGCGGCGGTGCACAAATGCTGCGCAGCTAGCGCCATTCGACGGCCAATACCGCGGTTCCTGGTGTGTCCGCTGTGCCGTGCGTGTGATCATTGCTTGTACAGCCCTCTCGCAGTGTCTGGAGCAAGTATGGTGGGTCTGACACACCGGTGTCAATGTGTTCTTTTTTCCATTTCCAGGAGTGTATTATATTATTATATATATTATATTATAAATTTTCAAAGTTACTTTAGAGGACGACAGCGATTGGAACACATTCAGCAAATAACTGAGGACATAAACTGCAGGCGCTACACTGAGATAAAAACGTTGGCGCAGAATGGGGATTGGTGGCTGGCAGCGTCATACCAGTCAGTAGACAGATGACTAAAGAAAAACAAAAAAATTACAACCTGTACACTCGCTTGTATAACGCTTCTGTATCGAGTACGTACGTAAGCATGGTAGACAAAAAAATGGTTCAAATGGCTCTGAGCACTATGCGACTTAACGTCTGAGGTCATCAGTCGCCTAGAACTTAGAACTAGTTAAAGCAAACTAACCTAAGGACATCACACACATCCATGTCCGAGGCAGAATTCGAACGTGCGACCGTAGCGGTCGCGCGGCTCCAGACTGTAGCGCCTCGAACCGCTCGGCCATGTGAATGAAAATTTCCTTAATATAAGCATGTTTTTTACTATCATGATCAGTGAAGCTAAATCAGGCCGGTGTGAGAGAGGTTTTTAAATTTTAGATGCCGCAAAAAATATTAAATTTGGCGACTGTAACAGGCGACCTCTCTCACACTGGCCTGATTTATGTTCACTGATCAGGATAGCAAAAAACATGCGTATATTAAGGGAATTTTCATTCACAAAGCAGGCTTATCACATCCACACAGTTCAATACTGTTCTATCCTGATTAAATTGAGCTTAAATTAAATTCCATGAGGCAGTGAAGCAATTTCGAAGTCTCGGTGCGACGAAAATTGTCAGTCGAGCTCCTGAAAACATTTGTAATAATTATTAACTTTCGGTGATCACATGGGGAAGACCGGAGATCTGCTGGTAAGACCGTGTTAGCTCATTTATTGAAAGTAATAAATTGGCTATCTCGAGCGTTCAAAACGGCAGGTTCGTCCAGTGTAAATCAGACGTTCCCCACTGATCCCGTGCAACACAGCGTAGTAAGGAGACACTGTCAATAATATTCAGTAAAATAATACGCGAACATACTTACTTTAGTTTAGTCCATGTATTAAATTCCTTCTCATACAGAATCTCATCAAGATGGCGACTAGCTCAACAATACATACATATACATCTACGTTCTTTACGGCTAATCGCAAGATCCGAATCCTTCTTTTCATAAGAGAAAATATAGATAGCAGAGAAGCTATTTCATGGAGTAAATGGACGCTACAAGCAATAATAGGGCTTGAAACTACTTTGCATTGATAATCATCGTATATTAAAGTTTAGGAATCGGTGAGATAAAAAGAGATATTTTGAGATAATGTGCTGAGTTATATTATTTATAAAATTTCTGAAAATATCGCGGAGAGACCGCTGCAAGAGACATTACACTCTCTCCCTCCCTCCCTCCCTCTCTCCCATCAATCCTATCTTGTAAGGATCCCATATTGATGATCAATGCTCAAGAATAGGTCTAACAAGTGCCTTATAAACCACATCCTTCTTGGACTTCCTTATGATTCTTCCTTTGAATCCGTCTGGTATCTTTTTCTCCTAGCATATATTTTGTGTGGTCATTCTTCACAAGTTCGCTCTGGATAGCTACTCCTAGATATTTTACGGCATATATTGTTTCTAGTACGTTCTCGTCAATAGTGTAATAGTACACTAGTGGCTTCCTTTTCCTGGGTGTCGCAGTATATTACATTCATTTGCGTTCATAGTCAACTACCAGAGCCTGCAGCATTCAGAAATCCTCTGGAGGTGATGCAAATTGATACTGTCTTCTGGCGTTGCTACTTTGTCGTAAACAACACCGTCCGCGAACAGTCTTAGAGGATTCGACACTTTCTGCTAGATCGTTTACACAAGTTTTCAATTCTAACGGTCTTATTACTCTTCCTAGGGGTGCTCTAGAAACTACCTTTATATCTGTCGGTTTTGTTTCTTTGAGAGCGACATTTTGAGTTTTATTTGCAAGGAAGTCTTGAATTCGGTCTCAGATCTAGTCCGATACTCCGTAAGACCGTATTTTATTCACTAAACGCCAGTGCAGGACGGTGTAAAATGCTTTCCTACAGTCAAAACGAAATCAACCTGAGCGCTATTGTCTACATCGCTTAGGGACTCACGGAGCAAAAGTGCAAGCTGAGTTTCTCAAGATCTCTCTTTGCGAAATTAATGCTGATTTTTACTGTGGAGATTTGCGTTCTCAAGAAACGTGATGATTTTTTGACGTATAACATGTTTCATAACTCTACAACAGATTGACGTGAACGATACAGGTCTTTAATAGTGTCTTCTTGAAAACGGGAATGACCTGTGCTTTCTTCCAGTCTCTAGGTACCCTTCGTTGCTCCAGTGGCCTACGATGAACTGCTGGTAGAAGAGGAAAAAGACCTTTCGCATAATTTTCGTACAACCTTATAGGTATTTCATCTGGTCCCACTACTAAGTGATTGTAGTTGCTTTTTTATTCTGCGATAGGTTATCTCAGTATCCGCCATTTCGTTGCACGAACTATGATTGACAGAAGGGACTGTGTTACGATCTTCAACGGTGAAAGAATTTCGTATTTTACGGCCTCCTCTCTGTTATGTTCAGTTCTGGCGGCAGTGTAGTAACTGAGTGAATGAATAGATGATTTCGACCCGCTTACTGACTTCAGTTTCGACATGTAGTCATCGTTCCTCTCTGGACGACAGCAGCTGTTTATAGAGAAAGGATACTTTGATGCTCTCTTCGAAAAAATTTTGTACTGCCAATCCAACGACCAGTCCACCTGCCTCCCGAAGATGCGTGAATATTACTTAACATACCGAAGAGATAACTGTAGCAGCGCGTAGGAACATGTTATTACTTAGTTAGTTAAAGATCAGCCGTCTAACCGCGGAAAAAAGCAATGCGTCCTGCAACGCTGAAAACGAACGCCAAAGGATATCATAGTTCATAGTTCACCAGCTTGATCTAGTACTCATACCGAGAACTCTCGCTGTGGGCTTGGACGAAATAATCTTGATAAATTTTGAGCTCCACAGTTGACTATTAATAATGATTTATGAGAACCACCACTTCTGTGTTGATATTCATTCCGTCACGACCGGTTGGCGGTTTGTGCCAATATCATAATTTAAGAGGTGTAGTTGTCTTATGCAACGTTAGTGGTAAAATCGGAATATGACGTTCATATAAACATTCTCCCTACCGCCTGGCAGAAGCTTGGCGACCAGTGCTACACTAGAGATAAGAAACGGATAAAGTAGTAGTCTGATGTTGCGGGTTGCATACATTAGAAATCAAGGCTGAGCTCTGACGTTAGCGCTATAACGGCTTCCTTCCCTCTCTCCCCCGTAGTTCCGCTAGTATGACAAGTCCGGTAACTGTCGCAGGGGTTGCTTCCTACTCGGCGATTACTTCTCTCTTACTGGAGTCTGCAGTAGTGAACGGTTAATCGTTACTTACTAAGAGCCTCTAACGAAGCTGATATAAGATTAAATCTACTTTAATAATAAGTTGGTAAAACCGCCGGGTCCGTCTATCTTTGAGCACGCTAATATCCGAAACCACGTCCTAGACGGATTTTTATGAGGTTTCCACTGTTAAGCGTAGGAAGGTGCACCGTATATTTGACCAAACTCGGATCGCTGAGAAAAGATATTCATAAATGTTACAAAAATGTGTGTATATATGCTCCACATCTCTTCCGAAACCACTTGACTGGATTCAACTAAAGTTGGAAAACATATCGTTTACTGTCCAAAGAATCCCTGTGGGGGGTTAGACCACCAGCATATCAAAAGGATAAGGGTCGGGATGAGAATTTGTAGGCCACGACTCGAAAATAACCAGATTTTATTCAACCGGTATTTGGGAACGAAAGCATTTAGTGCCTTGAAACGAAGTTTACACATAATTTCAAACCTTAACGAGACTATTTCTGGTAACAACTCCCACATAATTAAGGAAGAAAAACGTTTATCGCTTACTATGTTTTCGTTGTTCATGTAGAGAAACTGACGCATGAGGCAAGACGTTTTAATTTATTATTTATTTACTACTAATTGTATACGCGACAAATTTTGCAGACCGTGTTCACATATGTGCCTCCAAATTTATATCAACACACGACATATAGTTCAGGATACGACGCCACAAAAGTTGAGCTGAGTGAAAATGAAACTGCAGTGCCAAATTCGCTATAGATTATAATGGTCTCCTAGTCGTAGATATTGCTATAGTCGCACTATTTCACTGCCATTTACAGAGCTTGTTAGCACTTAATGTTAGGTTGACGCCATTAAAATGCATTGTGGTAATCGCTGCTGCTTGCTGGATTGCTGCTGTGTCTCGATGCTAATGTTGGCTCTAAATCTGGTTGTCTAGGGGTACAAAGACAAGGCCCCGTGTTTTTGACGTGCTTTTGATAATAAATAATGAGCGAAACCAACAAATATTTACTTCAAATATTTATTACTCTGGTGGCCACCCTAATTCCACTGTCCACCAAAGACAATGACACAACACAAAGTAGCACTTCTTTCACATGTTCTTTGCAATGTTTACACACCTCGAACAATAACACACATACACTTTACCAAAGTGACATTCAGACTCCGCTGCCGCGGCTTGTATTTATAACTATGTCAAAGAACTACTAAAAAGAGATATAGTTTATAAGCCACATGTACATCTGCTATCGTAATTTGTGCAGAAAAGTTATTAACTTATATCGAGTGACATAATTTAGCAGGTTATTAAAATGACAGACAGATTTGTTGACTTGACAGAATAATTCTTTGTTACAAAAAGGCCGTTTTTTAGAAGTTTGTCAATTGACTTCTCTAATTTGCATAAATAAGTAAATAACATGAATTATTAAGAATTACATTGGTTTTCGTCTAAAATAGGAGTGTTTACGTGAATACTGAGTGAAAACGGTCCTAGTGAACAAATAGGTTTCACTGGATGATTTTTATTCAAGGAGATCCAAAATACGTACGTTGGCCACTATTTTTCGTACTTCATGTTAATTATTTAAGATGAACTTAGTGTTTTCACATGATGACATTTGCTGTATCAGTGATCAAGTGATATTAACTTTTGTGTAGGTCAGTTATTCAGTATAATTTAATGGGTTGACTGTTTTTGGAGACGTGTTATGCAATCATTGTTAACATACACAATAACTTTTCTATAATAATAAATACTCGTTAAACTGGTTGAATTTGGAGGCTATCGCATACTTCAGTAAAGTAAACCCTTTAATAGGTTCCGTTACAAGATACACTAAAGTATTTGAACAAATATGTCATTTATGAAATACATGTGACAAGATGGAGCAGGGGAAAAGCCACGGGCAAAAAGCTCCTCCTAAACTCCTGGGTCGATTTCAACCTAACTTGGTACATATACTACTCACTATCTGGAAAGAAATACTGTGTGGGTAAGAACCAGGTGCGGATAATAATGTGGGCAGACAGAGGGGGAAGGAGGAAATGGACAGAGAGTGTTTGGAGACGAGGAAATGGACATAGAGAGAGGGGAGTAGTAGCAGTGTTGGTGATAGTGGCGTGGTGGTAGTGGTAGTAGTAGGAGGAGGAGGAGGAGATGGACAGAGAGGAAGAGAGGGGACGAGGATGAGATGGACTAACAGAGGGTTGGAAAAAATAAGTACTAAGGGAACGCCAGGTACCTAGCTAGTTGATAAAACATAATCGTTACACCCAACGGTTGCGTACGTAGTGGCAAAGTAGCGATCCGCGGTTATAACTTCGAATTTGTGTATTCGTCCCCTTTATAAACTTACACTTACACTCGATATCAGAGTGACGAGTTTTCGTTTAAACATGCAACGGCAGGACTTGAGATTCAAGTCTTCGAGCATACAGAAAAGGCAATTTGGAGACGATAGCAATTTTGAAGTAAGTATATGGTGCTCATTCCTGATCTCTATGCGACACGGCAAAGACGCCATAGGTAGACAATATACAACACAGAACTAATGATACTGCACGCCATCACACGAGTCATATTTAGACAAGGTGTAACAAAAGGTATGGCAGTACTTTGAAGAAACTTTCCTCAGACGTCTAGGAAAGAAATAGGTACTATATGGACATACATCCGGTAACGCTTTATTACCCTTTTAGAGCTTAGTTACTACAACCTTTCAACACGTTATCTACTTTGAATCGAAGCCTAATAGGTAAACAGCACATCTGCTCTAAAGTGAACGTTGACACATTATTGAATGAACCATTCGCAGGAGGGTGCCCAGGCGGAAAAATTATGTGCTGGTAGTGCCTGCACGAGCTGTAACCGGTGAGGCAACAGCAGGCTCTCATGTAGCACTCTCCAGACAAACATGTGGTCAGTATCATTTGTTGCAGGTAACACTCTTACGCTGATATTAGGATTGTCCACAATTTCACGAAGAATTTCCTCCTCCATTTGAGGTGTCCTTGTCATTCTAGACGTCCCCCAGTTGTGAGTAGCTGGCTTAAACATCCCTTGATCCCTAAGACGATCATCAACTGCGTCAAAGGTCCTCCTGTAGGGACACTGTCCTTCTGGACACAAGTGTTGAGCACCATGGCCATTGCGATATGCTAAGCCTTACAGCGAAAGAGCATGTGCCAACTGCGAATTTGAGTACACTTCCATTGCAGTGTACCGGAAACCAAGTCCATGATGAACACTGACGGTGAACATAAGAATTACAATTTTCTACACATTCTAACCAACCGTAACCTCCCGAGAGTACTATGAAAAATTTGATGTGACGAAACGTTTCATATAATAGTGATACATTCTGTTTCTGTGTATTTCCCATGATTAATGTAATTATGAAGAGAAGTAGAAAATTAGCTCTAACATGGAAATTAAGCACTTCTGGATCATTTTTCTGTATAACACACTTTATTCCTCTAGGGGCGAGGAATGTCTTCTGAACATTTGCCCATACCTTTGTTACTCCGTTTATAACTGCGAAGTAAGATCAGTGGCCACTAGTTAATACCGTGGAAGCCTGCTGACTCTACAGAGAGCAGTTTCGTGGCAAATATTACTGTGCGCCAAACTGGGATTCAAACCCGGTACATCGCCATTCACGGGCATTGCTCTTACCAAGGGAACTATCTAAGAACAACTCACAGTCAGCTCTCACAGCTTTATTTCTGAAAATATCTTTCGATACTTCGCAGATGCACTCCTTGAAGAAAGGATGTTGCAGAGAACCTGCATAGCAGCAGAACAGAGAATTCATTCCAAGACGAATCTTTTACTCTGCAGCGGAGTGTCCGCTATTTGAAAAATTCCTGGCAGACTGAAACCTAGCGCCAGACCGTCCATAAACCCTGGAACATTACCGTTCGTAGGAAATGCTGTTGCCATTTGAGCTACCGACGCTAGCCACTCAGATCTTCATTACTGCCGTATCTATGTCCTCCTCTCCAAGATCTCCACTGTACTATGCTGAATTAGCACATCTGCAGGACGGAATGTCATGGACAAAACACAGAACCGTTGCCTGGAGGTTGTGTATGACGCCTGTATACCTCGATCAGTAAGAATACTGACTGCGAAAGCAAGATTTAGAGTTCCAGTTCAGCCTGCATTCAGGTGTAACTTGCCGGTAGGGTTTAGAAAAGCACAGTGAGAAAGGTTCATCCTGGAAAACACTTCTTAGCGGTGGCTGAGATACTTCTTCACAACATCTTTTCTTACATGGGGTTCTAATTTTAATCTGCAGGGAGTTTCCGGTCTTACACTGTATTGCGTTAGCACCTAACTTGCAAACTTCAGTGAGCAATACTTTATCTCCTATAGAAGTGTGGAAATAAAATTGTTTTTGACAAGAAACGTCCTAAGCAATATTCTACAGTACTAGGACTTTAACCCAGGCCCTTTACTTATGCGCCAAAATGTTTTTCGTAAAGCTCTTCATTCGTGAATCGAAAGCCGCTCTCACAATTGCAAAGATCATACTTTCCGCTCCGCAATGAAAGAATCGGTCCTCAGTTTTTGTGTATATGAAAAATTAACCTTTAAATTATTTATTACAGCATTGGAATATTTGTGTCCTATATAAATAAGAAATTCTGAGGCATCGATATGGGATATTGTTGGTAGAAACTGTAGAGTTTTATCAACCTGCTGAAGGTGCTTACAAATATTACAATATTATGTTTGACAGCCGACGTGTTTTACACTTTGACTGAGGTCGATCACATTCGGCAAACAGATATGAGAGGTACCGTTAAGATTTTCTCCGACTCTGGAAGTTGGATAAAAATGTGACTGGGTGGAAACTGAAATCACTTTCCAGCCACGGAAACCGCCTCACTTCATTCTGGACAGTACAGGAGCAATGTGAAACGCTCTTTGCAGGTACCTACAGCGTTAAAGACTCGTGAAGCAATTTCAGCAGGGAATTGTGAAATGGATTTATCTGATCATCACCACTCACATTACGATCTACACTACTGTTCGCGAAAATTTCAACACCAAGAAGGATACAAGTGATTACAATGAAATTTATTCCACAGATTGTGTTTCATATACGCGTCAGACCATCCAGATTTAGATTTTTCCGTGATTGTCTCCCTTTGAAATGGCGTGGCCAAATTCGTTCCCCATCCTTACGACAATCCCAGTTTGGCTCCGCTTCTAACGATCTCGGTGTCGACAGGAGTTTAGCCGCTAATCTTTCTTCCTTTCTTTCCTCAGATTAGGGTCAAGGAAACTGAAACTTTTGAGTCTTTCTAATTTGTGCTTGTGCAATGTGCTAGTGACGCGCTAGGTCTACGAAATGGGGTGTGCAAGCTGTCTACCGTGCTTACGTACGTACTCGATACAGAAGCGTTACACAAGCGAGTGTACAGCTTGTAATTTTTTTTTTCTTTAGTCATCTGTCTGCGACTGGTCTGACGCTGCCAGCCACCAATCCCCATTCTGTGCCAACGTTTTTATCTCAGTGTAACGACTGCAGTTTATATCCTCAGTTGTTTGCTGAATGTGTTCCAATCTCTGTCTTCCTCTAAAGTAACTTTGAAAATGAGTTTAAAAATATCAGTATGTCGCATAAATATTACAGATCCAGATGGCATCGAATCCTTTATTATGCTCATGACGCGTTTCGGGCAAAGCTCATCATCAGATGACCTGTTAACAAAAACGAAAAAAGAGAAATGTACATAATGATATCATTCAACACAGCTTTACCAAAGAAATAGGGTTATATAAATCGAAATGAAATTAATTCTGCACAATTTTGAAGAACATACATACATATCATCTGAGATCATTACATGCATTGGCAAGGACGTTCAGCAATTGAATACAGTTACAATGCAGGGAACTGCTAACGGAGCCGTAACGGAAACTGGTACCGCTAGAGTGCAGCACTCCTGATGATGTGTACAGTAGAAATAGTAATATAAAATAATGAAAGCTCAATCAACACAAATGTACGAAAAGTTCATTAAGTACAGGACATTCCGTTTACAATAACGTGATACAGAGCCACATTCGGTCTGATTTGCTTGTAATTGCAGTAGAGGGCGTCGCATCCGATACAAAGTTAATTTTATTTCTCAAAAAAACAAGTTAATTAAATAATTACTACCAACACTGTTCTGTAAGAAAGTCAACCCCACTGTGGGTTCGGGGGTTAGAATGGGACCGAGATATTCTTGCCTGTCGTAAGAGGCGGCTAAAAGAAGTTTCACACGTTTTGGCCTTTCTGTGATGCTTCCCTGTCGGGTTTGACCTCCATTCCTCAAAATTTTTCCGAGGAGCGAGCCAATTGGATGCTGATTCTTAAAACCGCCGTAGGTTCATTCTGATGTTACTGCATCGCCACTCGGTAATCATGCAATAATTTTTAAAAAAATTCCAGTATTTATTGTTCACAAACAGTTTTATTTGCACGCGCTAGATGTTCGGCGGTGAATTAAATGCGTAAAATTGACTTAATACTGTCTGATGACTAACGTAAGATTGACTTCAAACTGAACTGAACTGAACTAAGGCGGCGTACAAACAGCCTCTATTTATATGATTTTAAATAATTACTGGCGTTGTTATATATTAAATTTACATATTTAAAAATTGAAACTTTTACACACATTCTCAAATTACACAGACATTTACATGAAATGAAAGTGAATAATTTCCTATAAATACAGAAAAGATTCTGTTTCTATAAAGACTATAAATTACAAGTTTTTTTCATTACAACAATGTTGTTGTTGTGTTCTTCAGTCCAGAGACTGGTTTGATTGCAGCTCTCCAAGCTACTCTATCCTGTGGAAGCTTCTTCATCTCCCGGTACCTACTGCAACCTACATCCTTCTGAATCTGCTTAGTGTATTCATCTCTTGGTCTCCCTCTACGATTTTAACCCTCCACGCTGCCCTCTAATACTAAATTCGTGATACCTTGATGCCTCAGAACATGTCCTACCAACCGATCCCTTCTTCTGGTCAAGTTGTACCACAAACTTCTCTTCTCCCCAATCCTATTCAATACCTCCTCATTAGTTATGTAATCTACCCATCTAATCTTCAGCATTCTTTTGTAGCACCACATTTCGAAAGCTTCTATTCTCTTCTTGTCCAAAATATTTATCATCCACGTTTCACTTCCATACATGGCTACACTCCATACAAATATTTTCAGAAGCGACTTCCTGACACTTAAATCTATACTCGATGTTAATAAATTTCTCTTCTTCAGAAACGCTTTCCTTGCCATTGCCAGTCTACATTTTATATCCTCTCTACTTCGACCATCGTCAGTTATTTTGCTCCCCAAATAGCAAAACTCCTTTACTACTCTAAGTGTCTCATTTCCTAATCTAATTCCCTCAGCATCACTCGACTTAATTCGACTACATTCCATTATCCTCGTTTTGCTTTTGTTGATGTTCATCTTACATCCAATATATTTCGTTAACTTGCATGTAACATTTGACTTACTCAAAGGATAATCACCCTATTATTTTCAGGTGAACAGAGGTGCTAGTTTCATTGAATGAAAGGCCTAGGTTCAGTTAATTAAATTTTCTATGAGTAAAATTTTACATTTCTACACAGTCGTAATTACAATTCCATTACCTAACGCCAATTAAATCATCAGTATGCTTAATTCTGACTGGAAAATTATTACGTCTTATTTCTATTAGTGATAAAATTTGTTTTTAGCTTGAATACATAAAAACAGCTGCCTTTCGATGACTAAAAACATTGGAACTGTACTCTTTAATTACTCCATAATTACAATAGCAAAATTACTCCTACCATGTGCCTGAAGTTTGTATAACGTACAAATTCTGATGGTACATCAACTTTTAATTCGACATGTTTCCTTCATTCTGCACACTGGTGAGGCACATCGTAAACAATGTCAAAAAAATAGCTGAAATTAGTGCAAATTACAATTTGCTGCTAAAGAAAACCTTTAATGTATTCGAATCCAGATAACCAGAAAAGACAAAATCAAAGAAGCAGCTAAAATTTTGTAAATTACTGATATTACACATATGCCCTCTTTGGGAGAGTAGGGATGATACTTGAAAAGGATGCAGGATCCCAAAAGGGTTGTTGTATTACACTGTCTCCCTGGGGCATCGGGGACTCCCGGCAATGGTCATCCTGCCAGGTGGCCTATGCTGAGATTGGGTGGCGCCTGTAGGGAGGGCCCCTGGTCAGAGTGGGTGGCATCAGGGTGGATGACATGAGATGAAGCGGACGACATCACCTCTTGCTGGAGCTCAAACACCAGCAGTCTCTAAGCGTTCGAGGTCTCACTTTAATCCTCTGAAGTATGACTCCAAATCATTCTCCTCCCTTGCCACGCCATGGGAGGAACGTCAGGCTATGGATGGCAGGGAAGCTTATTGGCCCCAGTATCTAGTATGTACGAGAGGTAATGGGGAATCCTTTGTGTCTATGTAGCCTCCATTTTTTTGTGGAGCATTTAGAGGATAAGTATGGGGAGGTTGGGGGATTGTCCAAAATGCGATCTGGGTAAGTTCTAATAAAAACAGCATCCTCTGCCCAGTCACGGGCACTACTCGCCTTTACAAGCGCGGGGATATTTCTGTTTCCATCGTGGCTCATAAGAGCTTAAATACAGTCCAGGATTCACTTAAAACTTCCGGGCTGATAGGCCGTGGTCGAAGTATAAAACTCTCTCCTGACGTTTCGTCTCCGACTGCGGGAGACATCCTCGGCGGTAAAGCGGCGAACTGCGAAGAGAACTCGAGGAAGCGCTGATTATATAGGCAGTACAGAGGGCGCCACTGTTGATCACGTGGCGTCGGCTATGAGATTGTCTCTGGTAACGCCAACATTCTCGATTGAAAGTAATCGATCGTCACTCTTGCGGTGCAACGCTGACATCCAAATGTTATCCAGTTTAACACCTTCGTCTTTCCTGTTAAAATTATTCCGTTCATTAGTAAGGTCACAGACCGCATTGGGAAAGTGTTAGGCAAGTATGGGATGGAAACTATTTTCAGACCCACGAGGAAAATAAAAGATTTTTTAAGGTCAGCAAAAGATGCACGACACCCTTTGGCTACACCGGGGGTATATAAAATTCCTTGTAGTTGTGGACAGGTTTACATCGGTACCACAAAGAGAAGTGTGAACACCCGTATTGTTGAACATAAGAGGAATTGCCGCCTGGGTCACACGGATAAATCGGTCGTAGCGGAACATGTTTACCAGGAAGGTGATCATGAAATAAAATTCAGCGAGACGAGCGTCATATCAAAAACCTCGCATTATTATGCACGCATGTATAGAGAGGCGATCGAGATTGATAAACATCGTAATAATTTTAACAGGAAAGACGAAGGTGTTAAACTGGATAAAATTTGGATGTCAGCGTTGCACCGCAAGAGTGACGATCGATTACTTTCAATCGAGAATGTTGGCGTTACCAGAGACAATCTCATAGCCGACGCCACGTGATCAACAGTGGCGCCCTTTGTACTGCCTATATAATCAGCGATTCCTCGAGTTCTCTTCGCAGTTCGCCGCTTTACCTCCGAGGATGTCTCCCGCAGTCGGAGACGAAACGTCAGGAGAGAGTTTTATACTTCGACCACGGCCTGTCAGCCCGGAAGTTTTAAGTGAAGACAATACCGGCCATGAAAACTTACATTGTATGAACAGTCCCAGGATATTATATTCCACAGGGATCTTCTTTTGCAGTCTGATGATGAGCTCCGCGCCAACTGAGAGTGACGAAGTATTCATTTCATCCAGCACGTCTGTAGGGGTCCAGAGGATAATCAGGATGTCACTAGTGCCATCGTATTGGCTTTTGAGGGTGACACAGTACCCGAGAAGGTCAAGTTTATTATATACCGCTATGATGTAAAGTCATATATCCCTCCCCTGATGTGGTGCTTTAAGTGCTGGAAGTTCAGGTATAACTCTTCCTGCTGTATCTCCAGCGTCACATTTAGCGATTGTGAACGTCCTTCACATCCCAATACTCCATGTGCCCAGCCTCCCATCTCTGTCAACTGCAGAGAACACCTTTCCCCTTGCTTGGTGGACTCCAGGATTCTCCAGAAAGAAACGAAAATCATGGAATACAAGACCCTGGACCGACTGCCCTACACTGAGGCCAAGAGCAAAATTTTAGCAGCTCCATCTTGTGTGTACGACATCATCTTCTGCCATTGCTACAACAATGGTTACAGCCCCATCAGTTCCGCCATTTATAGTTGGCTCTCAGATCTGTACAACTACACCTGCCCCCATGATCGTGGGGGGGGGGGGGGGGGCACTTTTATCACTGTTGCTCCAGCCCACCTACTTCAGAAGCAATAAGCAATGCCCTCTACAACCATCAGGGGTATCAGTCCTTACTTCTCAACCAGAGAAGTGTAAGTCTTCTTCGACTCTTCTTGCTGGGAAGGAGTCCCTTGGGTCTCTTCCTTCCCAGGTTTCTACCAGTGGGAAAGAGTACACCCACCAGTGGCTGAGGCACCCACAGGCAACTGGCCATAGGGCTTCACGATCCTCCTTAGTCTCTGAGACTGAAACACTGAATCCCTCCCAGCCAGAGAAACCTAACGAAGAGTGAGAGAAACCTATAAAGAAAGAGACTCCCAAGAGCCAAGACATTGTGGTTGCACCCACACCACTGCTCCCTAAAAGCTCTGAATCTGAGGATGGGGTGGAAATTCTGGTGTCCCCTGATGATCTAGATCTCGCTGGACCCTCGGACACAATGGATATTGATCGCACAGGTACTAAGTCGGTTGCAGCAGGTAACCCTCAGGGGTAAACTGCCTCCTTGAGCGCTTTGTGCCTTCCCACCCTCGCGATAATATCATCCTCCGTTGGAATTGCTGCGTTTTTTCCACTACCTGGCTGGGCTATGACGACTGTTAAGCTTTACACCTGCTTTATTCATTGCCCTCTGGGAAACCTGGTTGCCAGCAATGCGGACCCCTGCTCTTTGCTGCTACAGAGGGTATTACAAAAGTCGAGGGGAATATAATAGAGGGCTGGGTGGAGTATGCATCTATGTTCTGAACTCAGTATGTAGCGTACCAGTGCCCCTTCAAACTAATCTCGAAACTATGGCTCTAAGGACAAGGACAATGCAGGAAATAACCATGCGCAATGCATGTCTTCCTCTGGATGGTTCAACACCTCTGAAGATATTTGACACGTTGATTAATTAACTCCCTAAACCTTTTCTACTTCTGGGAAATTTTAACCTTCATAACCCCTTGTTGGGTGACACCATGCTTACTGGCTGAGATAGAGATGTCGAAAATTTGTTGTCTTAACTCGACCTCTGCCTCTTAAATACTGGGGCCCACACACATTTCAGTGTGGCTCATGGTACTTATTTGGCCACAGATTTATCGCTTTGCAGCCCAGGATATCTCCCACCTGTCCACTGGAGAGCCCACAATGACTTGTGTGGTAGTTGTGGTGGTGCCCACTTCCCCATCTTCCCATCACTGCCCCAGCATCACTCCCCGAGATACCTACCCAAATGGGATTTAAACAAGGCAGAATGGGAAGCTTTCACCTCTGCCATCACCACTTAGTCTCCTCCATGTGGTAACATAGCTGTGGTGGTTGAGCAAGTAACCAGAACAATCATTTCTGCGGCGGAAAACGAGTTCACTTCTTCCTTTCGGGCCCTCAGGGGCTCAGCATTTGTTTGCTGAGTACGGGCTTGGTGACCTCAGAGTTCCTGAGCTGGGGACTGATAAGCGCTGCCAGTCCTTTGCCACCATAAGCTCTGAGCATGTTACAGCGAGAACGATGCCGCGTGGCAGTGGAACGTTGTGTTTCAATGGGGATGGGGATGTTGGCTTGACCACCCGGGTCATGAGGATGGAATAAACCTCTCTATATATATAAAAAACCTCAATCTTAAGATGTGCTTCACACTGATGAGATATAGGGATGTTGAGGTGGAGCAGTTGTCAAGGGCCACCTCTGGGAAACCTGCCGCACCTCAGTTGTGTAAGGCTTACCCAGGCATGCGGGCCTCTGTCTGAGTGGACCCTAATATACATAGCTGCTTGTGGCACAGAGATGGAACCCTAGAAATCTTCTCCTCCCAGCGGGAAGGGTGTACTGCCTGGCAGTACTCACACCCAGTCATAAAAAAGAATGAGGGAGGCTAGTGCTCCTGATGATCAACTTGTTGTCAGTAATGGGGCTCAAGGAGCCTTGAATCACAATGTCTTTTTAGTGATCAAGAGTAAGGATGGGAAGTTTGAGAAAGTGTCCACCTTCTGCATTGATAAAGTTTTAGAAGGGCTTGCTGGTACCGTAAAGTCTATTAAGCGGTTGTGAAATAGTTCCTTGCTTGTCGAAACTAACTGGGCTAAGCAGGTGGAATTACTTAAGAAGTCAAAGAAATTGGTTGAGTATGACATCATTGTTGAGTTATGTAACACCCTTAACTCTACCAAAGTTGTGGTAACCTTCCCTGATATTATGGACATAGACATTGCTGAACTATAAAAAGAATGGGCACCACAGTGGATATTAAAGGTGGAACAAAGGACACATAAGAACAATGGAGAGGTTGAGAAGGCTGCCACCTTTATTGTGACCTTCAATTCTCTGACGCTCCCTGAACACATCATGGCAGGTTTCCTCCGACTTATGGTTAGGCCCTATGTACCTAACCCTGTGTGCTACTTCAAATGCCAGCATTTTGACCACAGAACGCTGAATTTCAAAGGCAAAAGTGACTGGTGGGAATTGTGGAAAGCTAGTCCATAAAGCTGGGACTGACTGTCCATCTCCATCATTCTGCATTAACTGCTCTGGGAGCCACACAGTCTGGAACCATGCTAGCCCTGTTTTTGCAGAGGAATGCAAAATTCAGGAAATCAAAGTGACTAAGCGGATCTCCTATGCAGAAGCCAAAAAGGACTGTCAGGCGATGAAACTCCTGTCTTTGCCACTTTTTTTGCTTCGATGATGCAGAAACCTGTTACTAAGGTCGACGCTTCGACTCAGACTACGCCCAGTGTACCATTATCCTCCTCTAGCACCTGTACTTGCACCTGTATGTGCCAAAGCAAAGTGAAAGACATAGCTTTCCAGGCACCTACGACGGAATAGACCAGTAATGCTTCTACAGTTTGCAGCCCAAAGGCACCCCAAAATCAGAGTGCCCCTCAACATTAACTTTCTTCAAAGACAAGTGGCTCTCAACGTCCCCCCCCCCCCCCCCCCCCCTGGCCTTGCTAGGAAAGGGAGCGGGGAAAAGACTCCAACATTCGGTTCGAAAGCTGACCCAGGCACCATCAGATGTCATTTTGGTGCATCTGACAGATGATGAGGTCATCATGGATTTTGATGCTTCATCACCAGATCCAGTCAGCCCCACCACCCCACCTCACTTTACAAGTGCCTCATCACCCTAGCGCAAAGGCAGGGATAAATAAAGACCACATTGACGAATTGGCTCCCATACTCCAATGGAATGTGAATGGATACAGGACTCATCTGAAGGAATTGAGACTCCTTGTACAGGACAGATCCTTTTGCCTCTGCCTTCAAGAAACTCATTTTAAAGAGACAGACATGCCTGTACTTGGAGGCTATCACCCTTATAGAAAAGACGACCTTACTGGTGACTGGGCTAAAGGTGAAGTTGCAGTATTTGTAAAGGACCATTTTCACTTCTCATCAATTCCCTTAATAACAACGCTACAAGTGGTTGCCTCATGGAGCAGATCCCAAATGAAAGCCACCGAGATGGTTGTTCAAAAAGGATAACGGGATGTTTTAGAGGCGGTTGGCTGTTTTCGAGGAGTGTGACGATGTACAGGACTGGGTGGATGACATTACAGCTGTGATTCACCGTGCTGCTGATGTATGCATCCCAAAGTCCATGGAAACGCCAGTCGCTTGGTGGAACGATGAGTGTCGTTTTGCAATCTGGCACAGGAGGACAGCTATGCACAGAGTCAATCGATGCCCTACAGATGGAAATCTTGCAAAATTGCCAATAAAGGTGAGTAGAATAATTCGGGAGAGCAAGCAGAGGTCTTGGCAAGAGTTCGTAAGCTCCATTAATAAGTCCACACCCGCTGGTAAAGTATGGGAAGCCATCAGGAGGATCTCAAGGCACAACTCTCGACCACCAATAGCAACTGTACAAATACAGGGGTCTCTTCTAACATCGACAAGGGATACAGCTCAGACAATGGCTGAATCATGTAAATCCATTACGGCCAATTCTATCTAGGATCCCACCTTCCGTCCCTATCAGAAGACACAGGAGAAGGCTGATGTTGATTTCCGTTCCACCAACATGGAAGAATACAACCAGCCTTTCTCTCTGTGGGAGCTGGATTCTGCACTGTCAGTTGCTTGTGATACGACCTCTGGAAACGACCTGATAACCTACAGCATGTTGCAGCAGTTGGACCGACGGTCGAAGGAGGTCCTCCTTCAGGTTTTCAATAAAATTTGGATAACGGGTGACTTTCACAACTCATGGAAAGAATCTATTTCAATCCCAATTTTAAAACCAGGTATCAAACAGACCCAAGTAGTTATCATAGCATTAGCCTGACAAGTTCTGTAAGAAAGACACTGGAATGTATGGTCAATCGGCGCCTAGTGTGGGTTCTTGAAACTAGGTCCCTACTCTGTCACTCCCAGAGTAGGTCAGGGGGTATCACTCCAAACTCAATAACCTGACCTTGCTCGAAGCTGCGATTCAACATGCTTTCCTTCGTAGACAACACCTTATCGATGTTTTCTTTGATTTGGTAAAGGCCTATGATACTACCTGGAGGCATACTATTTTGTTGCAGCTCCGTCAGTGGGGATTCCGTTGTCGTCTACCGACCTTCACACGGTCTTTTCTCTCGGACTGATATTTTAGACGTAAGGTTGGGAATGTCCTGTCTGATCGTTTTAAGCAGGATGGTGTCGCTCAAGGGAGTGTTTCAAATGTCACGGTTTCGCCATTGCAATCAACAGTATTACGTCCAGTACTATGTTCCTTGTTTGTGGACGACTTCTCCATCTTCTGTTCATCCTCCAGCCTCGCCACGGTTACTCGACAATTGCAGCTGACGATCAGGCGATTGGAGGAATGTACTTGCACCACCAATTTTAAATTCCCATTAGCGAGAACAGTTTGTTTTGATTTTAATCGTTCTCAATTGTAAGGAAAAGGTGAAGTATCTGAGTCGCAATGTGCTTCCATGGCTCTAGTGACAACTGCTTCCTAATATATTTGTACCTTAATGAAATCTGTCTTTAAATTTTTTTAGTCATCGTTCTTGAGTCGTTTGATGTGGCTCGCCACGAATTCGTCATCTGTGGCAATCTTCTCATCTCAAAGTAGCACATGGAACCTACATCCTCAGTTGTTTTCTGGATTATCCCAATCTCTGTCTTCCTGTACAGTCTTTACCCTTATAGCTCTCTCTAGTACCTTCAAAGTTATTCCCTGATGTCTTAACAGATGTCCGTTAATACCACCCCTCCTTCTTGTTAGTGTTTTCCATGTAGCCCTTTCTTGCTAATTTTTAGGGAACCTACTCATTCCTAACCTTATCACTCCAACTAATTTTCAACATCCTTCCATAGCACATCTCAAACGCTTCGACTGTCTTCTGTTCCGCTTCTCTGACAGTCCACGAGTTGGACAGTAGTAGGTATTTGGATGCAGATAACGATCTTATCACAGCTCGTGTCACGTTATGCAACTAGTATCAGGTTACACACTGGGGCTCTTTGAGGTCCCCAGTCCCTCTCCCCAACATAACCACTGGGATCTCATCAAGGTCACTCAGGAGAATTTGTGCGACTTATATTCAAGTTTATGACGTAAATCTGTAATCATCATATGGCATAAAATGTTGAGAAACCTCTCTCAGCCAGTGAGAGAACAATGAAATGGAGGGATATGCCTACTCTCCCCCTGGACGTCCCATCTCTCTCCATCATCTTCTTTTATAGCATGAACACTTTACTTTTTGTAGTTAACCCAGGAGCGGAGCACCATAGGGTGAAGATCAGGCTGTGTATATCTGCTAATAACAATTTAATATTTCCTCATCTGAGACACCAGCAGACACCACAATCAGGCAGTTATGTAAGTATGTTCATTCATTCACATTTTTCACAATTTTATGCATTTTGCCCTGTTCAGAGAGTTGTGTGTGAACGTCACGTAGAACCACAAGGTTGTATGAATGTCAGCACCATGATGTTGTCAGCTAGTCACAATGCAGTATGGGTATCGATTTATTCATCATTACTAAACCACCACTCCACTACTTGTGTGTGTGTGTGTGTGTGTGTGTGTGTGTGTGTGTGTGTGTGTGTGTGTTTTGTCAGTTTCCCTAATCACTACCAATTTCTAACAGTAATTATTGTATGTATAAAAGAAATACCACACTACACTAGATAATACACCGCTATATTACTACACTCTGTGATGGTGGATTAAAATTCTGACACTTCGATTGAAACATTCTTTATGTATAGCACTGCGCTAGAAAATATGCCTCTGGAGTAGCTAGTAGTACTGCAACTACCACAACGAATAACATGTCGCCTACAGAATGGCCCACCCCTCAGATTTCAATGTGTAGGATACAGCCGTGATCTCTGCTACCCGCCACCTGCCCCCTCCCCCCCCTCCTCCCAGTCAAAAAAGATACATCAGTGGCTGAGAACGTTGTGATGTTTTCCTCTACGGACTGGTGCCTGCCAGTGCTGCTGTATCTGGCCGAAGGATCTCCCACCTGCTGCAACAATAGCAGACGGATCCCAAGACGTCGGTGGAAATATCAAAGACTGCTACAAATACATGCCTAGATTTCTACGAACTCTCCCGATCATTCGCAGATTGAATGAGCCACGTCAGATGATTGCAAGGTATGGAAATCGTAGAGCAGCCATGGACCGCCACTGAATCCATGACTACGAATGAGAGACCTCCACATGCTGACCCAATACTGGCCAGATCTTCTCCCCAAGCATGGCAGAGAAATTTGTGTTATTGGAACAATACGTATGTGTAATCATCTCTGCGGCACAGAAGACAATAATTCAAGGAGGGAATATCTCACCACTGGAAACTGTCTTACTAGCCTAACCTTTTGCACATAAATTACGTCAACACTCTCATCCCCAACCCCTTGCTCTTTACACCAACCAGAAACAACCTCGTCCTCCTCAAAAATGGTTCAAATGGCTCTGAGCACTATGGAACTTAACTGCTGAGGTCATCAGTCCCCTATAACTGAGAACTACTTAAACCTAACTAACCATGCCCGAAGCAGGATTCGAACCTGCGACCATAGCGGTCGCGCGGTTCCAGACTGTAGCGCTTAGAACCGCTCGGCCACTGCGGCCGGCTCGTTCTCCTCACCCCAACTATCAGTCTATTAAAACTTGCCTGTGTATTTTTAAGGATGGCAGTGCACCATGTCAGTGGGCCACATTTGTTCACAACCAGTTTGGAGAACTTCATGGACAGTTCGAGTGAATGATATGGCCATCCAGATCACCCAATTTCAATCCCATCGAACATTTGTTAATGAGCTATGGCAGCAGACAACTCACATGAGTGTCTTTGCAAACAGCACAAAATCAGCTGCAGTGCCTCTCCTGAGCTCGTGACCATATCGGTTGGACCCCAGACGATTGGAAAACTGTGGCCATGTCAGATGAGTCCCAGGTCAGTTCAGTGACAATATACTGCTCTTGCAACAATTTGGCAGTTAATGATGGCTGTAGGGGCACTATTAGTCAGCACTTCGCAGGTGACTTCCAACTACTTGTTGAGTTCATGTCACGTTGCTGCAGTATACTGAGCAATAGGAGGTCTGACACAATATTAGGAGTTACCCCATTACTTTCTTTACCTTAGTGTATGTGGTTTCCTTCAGACATCAGCCAGACTTGCGTAAATTCTGCCAATACACCAAAGTCATCCGTCCATTCACACGTTTGTTCCACTCCGCATCACTTTGCAACCCAATTTCCAGATGTTTAAATGACTTGACTGTCAAACACAACAGTACTAACGCTGTATCCGAACATTTCAAGTTTTTCTTCCTACTCATCCGCATGAATTTACATTTTCCTACATTTAGATCCAGCAGCCATTCATTACCCAACTAACAAGTTTGTCTAAGTCATCGTGTGTCACCCTAATCTTCCAGACTCATCCTGCAAAGAAATTTCAGTAAAATCCCTCCATGATGCAGAATGCCTCTTGTAACGTCTGTTAAAGGACTTTGTTGAGGAATTACTAACACTTTCACGCTGACTAAACGATCCGATGTCGACACAGACGACACTTTGTTATCTCTCTCTTTCTCTCTCTCTCTCTCTCTCTCTCTCTCTCTCTCTCTCTCTCTCTCTCTCTCCCTCTCCCTCCCTCCCTCCCTCTATCTCCTCCTCCTAACTGCCCTTCCATCTCTCCCTCTATCCCCCAATCCCTCTCTCCCCCACCCTCTGCCCTCTATTCCCCATCACTCCCCCTCACCCTCAATCTCTCTCCCTATATCTCCCCCCATCCCAGGCCCCATCTCACGTCCCCCATCTCTCGCACCCCCCCATCTCTGTCACCCCCTTCTCTCTCACCCCCTTCTCTCTCACCCCCACCTCTATCACCCCCACTATCTTTCACCCCACCCCCCATTTTCCTCGCCCCTAATCTATCTCACCCCCCTCTCTCTCACCTCCACCTCTCTCGTTCATACCTCTCGCCTCCCCCCTCCAGCCCCCCCCCCCCCTCCTGGGCCCTCCTGTCGCCCCTTCTGGTGCCCTTCTGTCATCCCTTCTCTCACACGTCCTCTCTACCATTCATCAATCCTCTGCATGTCGTTCACTGTCTTCTGGCATTTCTATTTGTTTATATATAATCGCATTTCATCAGTCGTATCGAGTATCTAATGCTTTCTAATAGATCATTAACATAACTTGTAAACAATGACGGATGTATTATACTTTCTTGGGTTGCTCCAGAAGTTTCCTTTACATTGTTGATTTTGTTCCGTTAAGAGCAACGGTTGAATTCTGTCTCCAATGCAGCCTTGAATCGAGTTGCAAACGTGGTTCGATACTCGACAACCTCGCATCCCTTTTTTGTATTAAACAGCAGTACAGGATGGTCTCAGATGCCTTACTGAAGTACAGAAACATGACATCACCTGGTGCTTTGTTCTCCATAACGCTATAATTTTTCTCAAAAACCTCATTATTCTCTGCCATAAATATAATCCATAAGCCTATAACAATTGTAGTTGCTTTAATATTCAGCGATGGGTTATCTCAATATCTGCCATTTCTTCATTCCTACGATGATTGATAGGAGGAACTGAGTTATAATCTAATGCGGTGAAACAATGCAAGAATTTCTATTATTTTCGGTTTCAGTGCCAGTATGGTCTATGAATGAATGAAAAATTCATTTCGAGCCACTTAATGATGTTGTATAAGAGCGAAACCTCTTAGGGCTTTTACTCGTATCAGTTAACAAAATTTTACTTTCACAGCCACTGGACATTTCTCTCTTGCCTCTCCTTGCGCTCATTTTCACTTCTTTCAGCTTTTGGCAGTCAGGTAGATTTTGACTTCCCTTGAATTTAAGATGAAGTTCTCTTTGTTTATGGCTATTAAACCATGGTGGGTCTTTCGCATCCTTCAAGATCTTGAACCTCAAATGGCTCGCCACTCTCCAGTGGGTTCATGCTTGGCTACCAAGGGTGCGCCGGCCTTTGCAGTATCTTTTCCCTTCCGTGATGCATGTCTATCCTCTTGCTATTCTATTTCTACTTCCATGGGGAACATGTTAGGGATGTTTTTGGGAAATACGTTCTGCATTTGCAGTAGCTGATATCAGAACAGTCTCTCCATTTTTCTGTTCATTTTATTTCCTTTGTTCACCTTCCACTATCCGTCCTCCACTTTGATGTTTGAGGTTGCACTTTTTCTTCTTCTCCCTGTGTGCTCCTCAAGGGCAGCCAACATGTCTGATGTGTAACAGGTCACTGGGTAACACGTAATTTCCAGCTCTGGGTCAATAGGTAAGATTCACACACATCTCCTGGTAAAGGCCAGGCCCAGGGAGGGGTGATTGCCTGAGCTGTTACCTTACTAAATTGCCGATTGGTCCCTCTGTTAGGTGTTCATAAGGTGTGACCTTAGGTGTGAACAATCACTTAAGGAGGGAGTGCACTATTGCAGATGCTAGCAGTCATAGGGTATTTTCTCACAATGAGCCAATGACCTTCTTCACAGTCAACATCTACTAAATGTAAAAGGAATGAGGCTAACGATTCAAAGACCGTCCCAGCTGCACCACAGCTCCTCTGGATTTCACATACTGAAGATGGTCAGTCTTTGCTATGGTAAGTCCGTTTATTATTCAGAAAGATATTGATGCAACTGCTCGCCCTGTGAAATCCTGCTCTCAATTATGGAATGGAACTTTGCTTTTGGAGACTACTTCCGATTCTCAAGCTCAACAACTGCTTGCAGCTTCGCTCCTCCACAGCTATCTCATTTGTGTCGAGGACCATCGAACACTGAATTCTTCCATATGGTGTTATTTACACCAGGCTGCTCGATGGTCTGACTGAGGCAGAATTCCAAACATACCTCTCGGATTGCAGTCCATCAGGCGACAAAAAAGATGCATCCTTAGTAACCTTAGTATAAGTGGGCTATGACGTTATCACAAACCGACTGTACATTCCGAACCTGATGCGCAACTATCAGTATCGACGTTACAACCACACTTGAGTGTCCTGTCGACACCTGGCCAAATGAGTTACCTCTGGTGGGGATGCTCACGAGGGCAATTGTCTTCCTCCCTCTTCCCATTGTACCAACTGCAATGGCGACCATTCCGCCTCCTCTTAAGACTGTCCCATGAATCTCAATGAACAGACCATTCAGGAAATGTTGGTGAAGGAAAAAGTGCCTTAACCAGTCGCCTGCACTTTGTTGGTTAGTCGGAAACCCTGCGTTCTACCATTTGGCACTTACAGTGCTGTTCTTTTTACATCTCCCTCAATGAAGGACATGGCCACCCAGACATATGACCTAAAATTCAGCAACACGGTTGTAAACTCGCCCAATATGTTGGTAGCGTCCCCATGTCCTCCTGCAGCTGCCCCATCAAAGTTTGTGTCATGTGACGAAGTCATCTGCTACACATCTGGCAGGTCAGAAAAGACAGAAGGAATATCCCCTCCCCCCCCCCCCCCCACACAGACAAAGACTTCTTACATCCCTCCAGCCAACAAAGATCTGAGTCTTCTTCTGCCAACAGAAAGGCTCCAAGAAATGAAACAAAAACGATTTCTCCTTCACCAACTCAGCGATCCTCTTCGATCGTGTCACCACGAGATACCCTCTCCTGCCGACCACTACGTCATTGGTCTGCATCTCCACTGATGCCTGTGTAGATCTCACAGAACAGGATCCTCCAGCCTCTGCATCCAGTTGCAGTAAGTCTTCCAAAGCTGGCACTCAGCAGGCGCTGAGGTAACACCCCTTTATTTTTTCTCTACTCGCCTTTCCTCATCATGTCTCTCCTTCAATAGAACATTCACGGCCTTTGATCCAACAAAACAGACTTGTGGCAGCACTTGGAATTGCAGTGTTCACTTGTTTTGTGCCTCCAGGAAACAAAATTGCCGTCTCACAATTGCTTTGAGCTCATCTATTTCTTCCTGGTCCACTTTGGTCTTTACCCTGAGGATGGCCCATCTCAAGGGAGAGTCATGCCACTCATCTGGGATAACGTTCATAGTCAACCAATCTCCTTGACTACCTGGCGTCAACTTGTTGTAGTTCGCATTTTGCTTCTTCACTTGACCTTTTACATTTGTCCCATTTGTCTCGCTTCCACATTCGGTGTCACAAGTGCAAACTTCCTCCAGCATTTTGGGTAACTCCCTCATCCCTTTCTACTGCTGTCTCTAACACCTTGAGTCGCTGTTTTGCGGAGACTTCGAGCTCTGCCTTTCTCTTGTGGGCAAGCACTTCCTCTTTCAGTTGCACAATCACATCTGGGCAGACAGCGTATTTCCCAGATGCTGACGAGAACCCACTGTTATGCCTATAACAAAGCCCAGTAAGGACAAACACCTCACTTCTAGTCATCGCCCCACTTCTCTCACCAGCAGTGTTTGCAAGGTGATGCAACATATAATTCACACCCAGCTGATATAGTAGCTGGAGACTTGCAATTTGCTAACCACTGCCCAGTGTGGATTCCGAGCGCACTATTCTGCAGACCACCATCTAGTTGCTTTGTCCAATCATGCCATGAACGGATTTCTGCGGAAACACCAGACTGTGGCCGTGTTTTTCGATTTGGAGAAAGGCTGCGACACCTGCCGGAGGCCTGGTGTCTTCTGTACTCCCTACACATGGGGCTTTTATGGCCACATGCCCCTTTTCCTACAGAAAAGGCATGCGTGGATGTTGCTTTCTCAGACACCATCATCCAAGAAAACAGTGTGCCTCAGGGTTCTGTCCCGAGCGTCGTGCTCTTTGTTACTGCCATTAACCCTAGAATGGCCCGTCTCCCGACAGGCATTTCCGGCGCCCTTTTTACTGACAATATTGCGATCTATTGCAGTTCTCCAAGGACTTGTCTCCTAAGCTGCGTCTTCAGCAATGCCTCGATCGTCTTTACCCATGGAGCATTGACAGTGGCTTTCGCTTTTCTATTGCCAAAACGATTTTGTGGATTTCTGGAGGCGCAATATGTTTCTTCCAGCTCTTTTCATCATGGCCTCTTGCTCTTCTATTCGTTAAAACTACGAAAGTCCTTGGGCTCATGCACGATAGGAAACTTTATTGGGCCCCCCATGAATCTTACATGGACGCCCACTGAACACGGTCTGTCAGTGTGCTACATGTCCTCAGCAGTACTTCCCGGGGGTGGATCAGACCACGGTCCTCCGTTTCTACTGGTTCCTTCCTTGTTCGAAACTAGACTATGTGCATGTTGTTTATGCATCTGCATGTCCATCCCTCTTACGCCACCTCAACTCTATCTACCACCTTGGCATCCGTTTGGCCAGTGGCGTCTTCTACGGTACCCTGGTTGAGAGTCTGTATGCAGAAGCTGCTGAACTACTGGTGTCATACTGTCATGACTTTCTCCTCAGCAGATACACATGCCGTTTGTCTACCAAGCCTCGCCACCCATTCTTTGCCTCCTTCTTCAGTGACTCCTTTCATCGCCAGTATGGGGCGCATCCCTCTTCTGTTACCTCCTGGAGTTCACTTTTGCGTCTTGCTCTGGCAGCTTATCTTCTCGCTACCTGCCACTTTTCCAGTGGGCGTGAACCCTTCACCACCTTGGTTTTGTGTGGCGGCCCAGCTTCACCTTGGCCTTCATTCGTTCCCTAAGGACCCTACTCCAGCCTTGTTCTGTCTCCTTAAGTTTCACGACCTTTACACGGAACTTCATACATTGATGGTTTTTATGGACCATGGTGTCAGGTGTGCCTTTATCATTGGCGCCAACATTTTCCGCTATCAGCTTCCAGAACACTGCTCAGTATTTACAGCAGAGCTCTTTGTTCTGTATCAGTCCGAACAGTATATCCGGAGACACAGGCTTTTCAGTTGCATCATCTGCTGTCACTTGCTCATTCTTGATGGAGCCACGATGATGTTTATGTGGATTTCTGATCACGAGGCCTGACGGGAGAGAGACCACTGACGCTGCTGCTAAGACTACAGTCCCCATACCTCAGGCCCCCAGGGGCTTGGCTTTCATTTGCTAGGTACAGGCTTGGCGACCCCAGGGTTCCTGAGCTGGGGACTGCTGATCACCAGCAGTCCCCTGTCACCGTAAGCTCCAGGCATGCTTCAGAGATCACCGTGAGGCGCAGCAGTGGAACATTGTGTGTCTCAGAGAATGGGGATCTTGGCTTGACTGCCCAGATCGCGAGGATGGAATAAACCTCTATAAAAAGAACCCTTAATCTCAGACGAGCGGGGTGGCGCAGTGGTTAGCACAATGGACTCGCATTCGGGAGGACGATGGTTCAAACCCGTCTCCGGCCATCCTGATTAAGGTTTTCCGTGATTTCCCTAAATCGTTTCAGGCATATGCCGGGATAGTTCCTTTGAAAGGGCACAGCCGATTTCCTTCCCAATCCTTCCCTAACCCGAGCATGCGCTCCGTCTCTAACGACCTCGTTGTCGACGGGACGTTAAACACTAACCACCACCACCACCACCACCACCACCACCTCAATCTCAAGGTGTGCTACGCGCTGATGGTATGTGTGCTGTTAAGGTGGAACAGTCGTTAGTGGGCAACCTCTGGGGAATCTACTGCACCTCAGCTGTATAAGGCTTACCTAGGCACGTGGGGCTCTGTCTACATGGCTCCAGCTGCCCCAACAGTTCTCCAGCTGCTTATGGGACCGGATGGATCCCTCTAAATCTCCTCTTCCTCCTCCCAGCAGAAAGGGTGGGCCGCTGGTAGGTACCATCATCCAGAAAAACAAGAGAGCTCGTGTAGCCAGTCTTCCAGACTTGGGATTTACACAAACTCTCCCAGGTAAGAGTAATAGAACGCATGCTGGTGGCCACAATGTGTTTCTTATCATTAAACTGGAACTTTGAGAAAGTTTCACCTTTTTACATTCAAAATGGGTTAAAAGGAACCACTGGAACTTTGAAAACAGTGAATCGCTTGCGGAATGGGACTCTGTTGATCGAAACGTCCAATTTCCAACAGGTGAAGAACATCCAGAAAGCTCAGTGCGTCATGCAGTAAGCAATCGAAAGTGAACTACACCGGACCTTAAACTATAGCAAAGGTGTTGTGACTTGTAGGGATCTGGTTGACATTCCCTGAGAAGAATTGAAAGCTGATTGGTCCCAGGAAGGAATAGTTGATGTCCAGAACATTATGAAACTGGTGGATGGTGACCTTGTGCAGTCTGACACATTTATACTAACTTTGGGCAGCACAAACTTCCTGTGCACGTTAAGGCTGGTTTCCTCCATCTCAGTATGCAGCTTTATTTTCCTAACCTGATGTGCTGTTTTAGCTTCCAGTACTTTGGCACTCAACCTTCGGGTTGTAAGGGGGCTGCCACGTGTGGCAAATGTTTTAAGACCACCCATGATGGTGTTGGTTGTGCACCTCCTCCAACATGTGTCAACTGATCTCTCGATAAACCTGCTGGAGTAGGGACTGGCGTGTCTTTCTTGAAGAAAGGAAGATACAGGAAATCAAAACAACTAGATGTATTTCGTATAGAGAGACCAAAAAGATCTATAAGGCCATGCATCCCCCAGCATTGCTATCTCCTTTGTGTCTGATCTTAGCAAACCAGTTCCGAAGGCCAAATCTGCTACCCAAATGGAAGTTGCTAGTGTCAGCACTAGCACCTGCGTATGCCAGTGCACTTGTGCTGCTGCAATTCCTTCAAAGTCCACTCCCAAAACATCAGACAAGTCTATTGTTGCTGACATTGCGGTGCTCTCTGCTCTCTCAAAAGTTGAGTCTGGTTCATCGTCCAGCACTGAAACTACCCCCGCCGCGATTTTGGCCCCAAGGCCTACCCAGGGCAAAAAATCGAAGGCCAAGCGTCCACCACCTCCGGAGTCTGGACATAAAAAGTCTGACGATGAGGATGCTCTTCTCTCTGACTCCTCAATAGACCTAATGGAGCTTGATGTTGGACAAGGACAATCATCTCACCCAAAGACTAACCCCCACCTATTACGTGCTCCCCACAGGGTGAAAGTACAACCACCATTATAGATGGATTCCATATCACAGTGGAACATTAATGGATTCAGGACACATGTGGAGGAACTGAAAATCCTAGGAGAGGAACGCCCTTTGAGTCTGTGTTTACAAGAATCACATTTTAAAGCCACTGTCTCCCCTTTGCTAAGTGGCTATACCCTTTATCGGAAGCATGACCTGACTGAATTCAAGGCCAAGGGGGATCTTGTTGTGTTTGTCAATAATGTGCATCACTCCTCAGCTCTCCCCCTGCCTACCGACCTTCAAGCAGTTGCTGTCGAAATTCATGGATGTTGGAGGATCACTGTTTGCTCAATGTGTCACCCTGCACAAGATGTGGCCGTCTCTGAGGCTCTCATAGCTCTTGTGGAACAACTTCCTCACTTTCTCTTCTCCTGGTAAATTTCAATGTTCATCATGTTTTGTGGGGCTCGACTTCTACTTACCTTCGGGGTGGAGTTTTGGAGAACCTCATAACGTCTCACGAGTTGTGCATCCTAAACGCAGGTACTCACACTCACTTTTTTACTGCTACTGGGTCCGTCTCCACCATCGACCTCTCTTCTGTTCTCCAGCCCTCGCAGACTCAGTTCAGTGGGCAGTCATTGACGACCTCCATTCCAGTGACCACTTCCTGCTCTGCATTCACCTATTTGACAGAGCCATCTGTGAAGAGAAGCAACCGACATGGATTGTCAGCAGGGCTAACTGGGCGCTGTTCAGCCAGTTGGCTGTGTTTGAACCTTGCAACAGCGTCCAGAAATGGGTGGGCCGTATCACTAGAATTATCAGTCATGCCGCTGACTTATCCATTCCTAATTTGTCAGGCAGTCTTCAGAGGCGACCTGTGCCTCGCTGGACGGATGAGTGCTGTTCTGCCATTCGGAACAGGGGTGCAGCCCTTTGACGGTTTAAAAGCCGCCCTACTGCAGACAACCTTATAGCCTTTCGAGTCGCGACGTGGATTAAGGAGAGCAAGAAAAAATCATGGCAAGCGTTCCTGGACTCCATCAACCGTTCCACTTGTTCTACGAAAGTGTAGGAATCCATCAGGAGGATTTCTGGTAAGTACAGTCACTCACCAATAGCTGCAGTGCTGATACAAGAGTGTCTCCAAACAGCACTGGCAGACACCGCTCAGACGCTGGCGAAGACCGTTGCACAAACAACTGCAAATTCCAGTTAGAATCTGGCGTACCGTCGCTACCATAGGACTCCAGAGAGGAGTAATTTGGACTTTGGTTTCAATGATTCCGAAAGTTACATCTCTTCTTTCTCCATGTGGGAGCTGGAATCAGCTCTGTCTGAGAAGCGTCTACAACAATCCTCCTTGAATGTTTTAATCTTATATGGCAGACAGGTAACTCCCCCAACTGGTGGAGAGAGGCAATTTTGATACTTTTCATCAAACCAGGAAAGGACCGTTAGCAGAATATCGCCTTAACGAGCCGTGTAGGAAAACCCGGGAGCAAATGGTTATCTGGCATCTGGTCTGGCTGTTGGAGACCAGGCAACTCCTTAACCTCTCTCAGTGTGGATTCCGAAGATTTCGGTCTACTGTTGGCAACCTGACTCTGCTCCAGGCGGCTATTCAGCAGTCTTTCCTTCGTCGACATCACTGCATTGGAATATTCTTCGATATCAGTAAGGTGTAGGATACTATTTAGCGACACTGTATTCTCGCTCAACTGCATCACTGGGGCTTTGATGGCCGTTTCCCCATCTTCATTCGGTCTTTCCTGTCTCAGTAATTTCTTAGGACCTGTGTTTGTGATACGCTGTCTGACCAGTTTGAGCAGGAGAATGGTGTCTCTCAGGGCAGTGTTTTAAGTATTGCCATAGCCATCAATAGTATCACGTCTACAGTACAGAGTCCAGTACAGTGCTCCTTATTTATGGACGATTTTTCTTTTTAATGTTCCTGCTCCAGTGTTGCATCTGCAAGCCGTCAGTTGCAACTTACTGTATGGCTGTTAGAGGAGTGTGCTACAAAGACAGGTTTCCAGTTTTCTGGAGATAAGAGTGTCTGTGTTCATTTTAATCGTTCTCGTAGTATTTTTCATTTATCTGCCTTGCAGATGAGCAATACCTTCCTCAATTTTAGAGATTCAGTGTGGTTTCTGGGCCTTATTTTAAACTCCACATTGTCGTAGTTGCCACACCTGTGAGCCCTGAAAGCCAGAACCCTGCTGAATGTGATCAGGTGCCTTAGTCACCGGTCTTGGGGAGCAGACAGGGAGAGTCTCCTCCAATTTTATAGGCCTTTCGTGCGTTCACAGCTGGACTTTGGGTGCACAGTGTACAGATCAGCGAGGTCTTCCTATTTGAAGATCATTGCCACTGTCCACCATGAGGGTCTTTGGCTGGCCAAGGGCTCTTATCGGACAAGTCCCATGCACAGCCTCTGTGCAGAGTCAGGGGAACCGCCACTTACCAACCGGCGGCATCTACTACTGGTGCGCCATGCGTGTACGTTTCTCGCAGCTCCAACTTCACCTGCTCACCATATTGTTGCTCATCCACCTCTGGACCTCTTTTTTCGCACCATCCCCAGGTTACGATGCTGTTTGGGATCTGCGTGCACTATGTGGTAGTCCCTCAGTGTGGAACCCATACGGCCCCAAATCCAGGGTTTTAACCACCTGCCATCCTGGTTACTGGAGAGGCCCAGAGTGATTTTAGATCTGGTGCGGTACAAGAGAGATTGTACTCCTGCTTCCGTTTTTAATGCAACATTTTCTGGCATTTTGTCTGAGCCCGCGACTATGTAGCAGTTTTTATGGATGGGGGATTCTGTTGGTTGCTCTGTTGTTTTTCCAGATCGTGTCACCAAGGCCCAACTGCCTCAAGCAGTTACTGTCTTTGATGCAGAATTATCTGAGATCTTGCAAGCACTAAAGCAGACGAAATACTCTTCCCCTCTTAAATTTCTTGCTTGTTCCGATTACCTCGGTGCCCTTCACTCGATGCTGTATCCAGCAGTTTAAATGGTCCAGACCATCCACGATGCCCTCCTCCAACTACAACGACAGGGGAAGGAGGTTGCTTTCTGCTGGGTTCCAGGGACATTGGCATTGCTGGAAACGAAAGGGCAGATCTCGCAGCCAAGGAGGCGTGTCTCGATCCGCAAGTATTTCAAAGTCCCATCCCCATGCACGCTCTCACCTCGCTGTTGAGCTCAAGAGTCTTGCGTCAGTGGAAGGGTGAGTGGCTGGAAGTGACAGACAATAAGCTACGTTTAGTCAAGCCCACAACGCGTGTGTGGTGTACTTCCTTCCAGCCACATAGACGGTTCGAAGTTCTTCTCACTCGTCTTCGGATAGGCCTCAGTCTTCTGACGCACGACTTCTTGTTCCGGCGGGAGGACCCCCCAATGTGTGGTGCTTGTGGCGTCCAGGTCATTGGTCGACAAATCTTGTGAACGGGTCTCGGTTTTTCTTCGGTCTTCCTTCCATTAGCAGTCGCAACACTAGAACTGTCTCCCTTCTTTAATTGCGTTTTATTTTCTGTCCAGCGGGCTGCGGCTGGCTTTCTGGCGGATCTGTTATCTCTTTCAGGAAATGTTCAGACGAATGTGGTTTAAGTTTTCAAGTTCCACGACTTGACAATGTTTTTACCGAGATTTTACGGAGAGGGTTTTAATTTGTTCTCAGGCTGACTGGCTCGCCCATATTTTATGTAAGTGGCCAGCCAGTAACAATTTCCTGTGGCGTCCTTGACGCTCTCTTCTCCTTTCACTTACGTGTTATTCTCTTGTACAGCATTTTTTGTCTTTTCCCGCTTTCTTTACGTGTATGCTCCCGTTTTACAAATTTTGTCAACATTCCTTTCTTTTAAAGTGTGTCAGGGAGTTGATAACTTCGTCGTCAAGCACCTTTAAGCCCTAACACACACACACACACACACACACACACACACACACGTACCTCAGCTCCCTAGTTCTTCCATTCCCTTGAGTGATTTCTGTGTTGCCGTCTGTCAGCAGGTGGTGTCAGTTTGCCATCACCACTGGTCCTCCCTTCATGGGAGCAAGCTCCAGAGAAATAAGCCCCTCCCATCGGCTTGGACTACCTCCTCTTGACCCTCTCATCATGAGGAGATCATTTTAGCTGTGTTGCGTACTGGGCACTGTCTTTATAGTCATCGCCGTCTGTTAAGTGGTGCTCCCTCACCTCTTTGTGCTCCTTGCCCTCAGCATTTGACAGATCGCGGTTTCCTAACGAAATGCCCTTTTTTTTAACCATTTATATTCTCATTTACAGCCGGCCGGAGTGGCCGAGCGGTTCTAGGCGCTACAGTCTGGGACCGCGAGACCACTACGGTCGCAGATTCGAATCCTGTTTCGGGCATGTGTGATGTTTAAGTAGTTCTACGTTCTAGGGGACTTATGACCTCAGCAGTTGAGTCCCCTAGTGCTCAGAGCCATTTTTTTTCTCATTTACGTTTGTTGTCTAAGTAATTGGCCATTTTAGCGAAAAACGCATGGGCTGTCAATCGTGTTTTAGTTTTACCTGTCGTAGCAATATAGCGAAGGAAATTTAATTTTTAGTTCAGGACCACCGTTTCTCTAAGGAGTATTTTATAGTCCTCTCTCCAAGTCCCTGTTTTTATCTGGCTTTCCTTCCATCGACTGGGCTTAACATGTAGTCATTTTTAACTTCTTTTTCGTCTTCGTGTTATGCGGTTTTGACATGGGTGCATAAGACCCCAGTTGTTTTTGCGCCCTAAAACAAACTTAAATCATTGCTCGGAACATAATTGTCTAAGGCATATTGAACAATCCTTTTAATTTTTTTCCATTCGGCTCCACGTTTTCGTCCTCATCACTGAATATATGATGCTAACTACTCAGATACCCTGCATCCTGTCAAACTTTCTAAGCAGAAATGAGTTGCTTCTCGGCCGGTCGGTGTGACCGTGCGGTTCTAGGCGCTTCAGTCTGGAACCGCATGACCGTTACGGTCGCAGATTCGAATTCTGCCTCGGGCTTGGATGTGTGTGATGTCCTTAGGTTATTTAGGTTTAAGTAGTTCTAAGTTCTAGGGGTCTGATGACCACAAATGTTAAGTCGCATAGTGCTCAGAGCCATTTGAATCATTTTAATTGGTTCTCGAACTATCTGCTCCAAGTAATTTTCGGACAACATGTTCAAAATAATATCACACGAATCGCTCTCGCTGGTACCAGTTCTGATAGCAGGACCCTCACAGTCTATATACGTGGTAAATTGACGTCACCACCAATCACAAAAGAAGGATCAGGAAAATTACTATTGATATTCTGTAAGTTACCTTTGAAGCGCTGTATCGGTACAGCTCCTGACCTAGGCTGTCTATAAAAGCGTCCCATTACCAGTTTTGGTCGACCTTTAGTGATAAACTTTACCCAGATTTATTCACATTCGGAATCCGTGATAATCTTGCTCGATATTATCGAGTACCTCATTGAAATAAATACGCCACCACCTCTAGTGATTAAAATGTTAGATTATCGAAATGAAATGATCGTATGGCATTGTTGGCAGCGAGGCCCCATGCAGGGGAGCTTGGCCGCCGTATCGCAAGTCCTTTTTAGTTGATGCCACTTCGGCGACTTGCGGGTCAATGACGATGAAAATGATGATGATGGACACACAACACCCAGTCCGCTACCGGAAATCGAACCCGGACCCCTTGCGTGGAAGGTGGAAACGCTACCGCTACTCTATGGAGCCGGAAGTTAGATTATTGACTTCATGCAACAGTTCCTGTAATTCTTTTTCACTTCCACTGAGGATAGCCTTGCCATCAGTAAATCTTGTCACTGATGTCCTTTCATCTTCAATTTCAATCGCACTCTTCAGCTTTTCTTTGATTTCCGTCATTGTTTCCTCAGTGCATAGACTGAACAGCACGGGCTGAAGACTACATTTCCGTCTTACACTTTTTTGTAATCGACGCACTTCGTTCCTGGCATTTCAGTTTTATTGTTCCTTTTTGGTTCCCGTTCTTGTATTGTCGGCCGGAGTGGCCGTGAGGTTCTAGGCGGTACAGTCTGGAGCCGAGCGACCGCTACGGTCGCAGGTTCGAATCCTGTCTCCGGCATGGATGTGTGTGATGTCCTTAGGTTAGTTAGGTTTAATTAGTTCTAAGTTCTAGGCGACTGATGACCTCAGAAGTTAAGTCGCATAGTGTTCAGAGCCATTTGAACCTATTTTTGTATTACCCATCTTTCCACACAGCTTACCCCTATTTTTCTCAGAAATTCGAACATCTTGCTCCATTTTTGACTGTCAAAAGCTTTTTCTGGGTCGACAAATCGTGTGAACAGGTCTCGGTTTTTCTTTGGTCTTGCTTCCATTAGCAGTCGCAACACTAGAACTGCCTCTCTGGTGCCGTTATCCTTCCCATAGTCAAACTGATCCTCGTCTATCAGATGCTCAGTTTTCTTTTTCATTCTGCTGTATATTATTCTTGTCACTAACTTGGATGCATGAGCTTTTAAGCAGCCTGTGTGAATTCTCCCACGTGTTAGCTCTTGTAGTCTTAGGAAATGTGTGGATAATGTCTCTCTCAAAATCTGATGGCACTAGGATGGTTTGAAAAGTTCTCGGAATGACCAGTCTAAAACTCGCAACCATGTTCCAAAACTTTAAATTTTAGGCGATAGCCACAGCTGCGGTATTGTCTCACGCATAAATAAAACTTGAGATGTGAAATCGACGAGTTTCGTAAAACCTAGGGCGCCCCTCTCAGAAGTAAGAAAACTAGTTTTTTCTGAACAAATTAAAAAGCTGTCTTCGAAAGATTTTGCACTTCTCTTTGGTGGGGTCTAATGACATTTACCAAAATGATACATCTAAAGCCTGCTGCGAATTAAAGAAATGTTTATCTGAACTAAGTCATACAAATGTTATCCTCGTAAATATTCTACAAAGGTACGAATTGATTCCCTTGTCGTGTGTAAACAAGGAAATTAGTGCTGCCAATTAACTTTTTTCCAGTATATACAAGCAATATACAAATGTTTTCATTGTTAATATTAATACCATTGGATGCGGATTCCACACTACTCATGGACTTCACTTAAATCGCCTTGGAAAGCAACTTGTTAAATTAAAGTAAATGGAAATTATTAAGAGACTGCAACACCAACCTGACCCCCCTAACATAAAATGTATAATCTGACATTAACTAACATAGCTTTCATTATAGGAGACAGAAATTTAATGTTGTAATTCCCATGTAATATAAACAAAGAGATATGCATAGACCAATTATCAATATTGTGGTTCAGCTTTCCACATGCATCCAGTAATCATGCAACGTTTGATAATTGTGAAAATTTTTGCCCGACAAGGAGCTTCTTACCCATACATCCCTTCAGTAGACCTCTACTTTGTACTATAGTCTACTCAAAATTGCTTTAGTATTGACAGCTACGACAGGAGTGATAGGGAGAAGGCCGCGGCGGAGGCACGGCTCGGATTCAGCCAATCCCGTGGTGGCTGAAGCCGTAGCCCAGCAGGCATGTGCACTCTGAGGTGCCAAATCTCAGTCCACAACACGTCCACTTGTGGCACGATTTCGCTGCAGTGAGTGAGTCTGTGCGATAGCTGCACGCTGTGTTTGTTTTGTTGCAGGTTAGGAGTACCATATTGTTTCTGTGACAGTTATTCGTTGTCTTATTTAACATGTCAGAAAAAAGTACATCGAAAGTTAGAAGTGGAAAAGCTCGATGTCGTTCTCGTGGACAGGGGATTGCTTTACGAGGATAGTGTAGAGAAATGGTTTGTTCGTCAAGAGCTTACTTTGAGAGTGACAAACTTAATGGTGGTTCACTACTCCCCGTTAGCAAGGTAGTAGATGGAACGGCAGCAGACCTGAATATCAACAAAAACGCTGTCGTAAAAACTTGGAAGGAAGTGTTTGAGACAAAAAGAAAGCTGGAGAACCATCCAAACTCGGTACTCCCGGGAAGAAACGTTCTGTGGATAAGCGTGTTACGAAATTTAGATTCATTTGCAGAGGATGCAGTTCATCGACATGTTTACAATTATTATCGCAGAAAGGAACATCCCACACTCCCAAAGTTATTGGTGACACTTAAAGAATGAGGACTTTTCGCTATTGATGCAAAGGGAGGATAGTGCTGCATTGCATTGCATTGCTGATTTTCAAGACAAATATTTAGGATAAATGTTAATGAAGTGGTTCGGTTCGATGAAACGTGGGTTAATTCTGGTCACATAGTTAATTAGGGGTGGACAGACAACACGATTAAAGGAACAATGCAAATGCTGTCTGGTAAGGGGGGCAGATTGATTCTACTGCATCCAGACACCTCGCAAGGTTTCGTACCAAACTGTATCCTTATCTTTAAATCGAAGAAGATGGGAGATTGTCATGAAGATATGAACCACATTTCATTTACAAAGTGGTTCGTAGAAGCTCTAATACCCAGTCTAGATAAAGTGTCAACAATTGTTTTAAACAATGCTCCATATCATTCAGCTGTTGTTGATAAAGCACCTACCATGGCAAAGCGAAAAGTGGAAATGATTAATTGGCTTGAGCGTCGTAACGTAAATGTATATGATGACCTTAAGAAGAACGAGCAACTTGTTACATTAAAGCTAATGTAAATATTAAGAGACAGCAACACTTAAGAACAACATCATCAGGGGTAGGAGTACCATCACAACAGAAAGTATCTCCAGGAATGACTAAGGCAGAATCAGATACAGTAACAGAAAATGCAGCAGAAGTACCTAAAGCAGCAATACTAACAGCAGAAGAATCAACAGCAGCGCCAGGAGAACCACCATCAGTGAAAGCAGAAGTAACTCATCCAGCACTAGAACCAGCTCCTACGGCAGCAACACCATGTCCTTCACCAGCAGTAGCAGAACAAACTCCTTCACCAGCAGTAGCAGAAGAAACACCATCAGCAACAGCAGAACTAGCTCCTTCACAAGCAGCAACTAAACCAACTTCTCCACCAGCAAAAACAGAACCAGCTCCTCCTTCATCATCTTCAGGGGTAGCAGAAAACAATAGACCAGTCACAGTAAGCGCGGTAAAGTATCATCTTTGTCTCAAGATAAAGTAGAGCCAAATGATTTGGGAAAACAAGTTCGTATAAAACCTGTTGGCAGTGAAGTGAAACAAACTTCCAACTATGTTTCATGCAGACTCAAAAAATCACCAAAGAGGAATGAAGATTTTTTATGGTTTATTCCAAGGAAGTCCAACTGCCACCTAACATAGATTCCAGGGCTGGAAAAACAATTAAACGTTCTTCATTGCCCCATAATACTGTACTCCTCCCCTCCTGTGACAGAAACTCTATCTTATTTCTGCACTTAAAAGTCACGTCTCTGAAAAATAAAGCTGATGAGCTTGGTGTTGTTGTTGTGGTCTTCAGTCCTGAGAGTTATTTGATGCAGCTCTCCATGCTACTCTATCCTGTGCAAGCTTCTTCATCTCCCAGTACCTACTGCAACCTACATCCTTATAAATCTGTTTAGCGTATTCATCTCTTGGTCTCCCTCTACGATTTTTACCCTCCACACTGACCTCCAATACTAAATTGGTGATCCCATCATGCCTCAGAACATGTCCTACCAACCGATCACTTCTTCTAGTCACGTTGTGCCACAAACTTCTCTTCTCCCCAATCCTATTCAATTACTCCTCATTAGTTATGTGATATACCCATCTACTCTTCAGCAATCTTCTGTAGCACCACATTTCGAAAGCTTCTAATCTCTTCTTGTCCAAACTATTTATCGTCAATGTTTCACTTCCATACATGGCTACACTCCATATTAATACTGACACTTAAATCTATACTCGATGTTAACAAATTTCTATTCTTCAGAAACGTTTTCCTTGCCATTGCCAGTCTACATTTTATATCCTCTCTACTTCAACCATCAACAGTTTTTTTGCTTCCCAAATAGCAAACCTCCTTTACTACTTTAAGTGTCTCATTTCCTAATCTAATTCCCTCAGCATCACCCGACTTAATTCGACTACATTCCATTATCGTCGTTTTGCTTTTGTTGATGTTCATCTTATATACTCCTCTCAAGACACTGTCCATTACATTCAACTGCTCTTCCAAGTCCTTTGCTGTCTCTGACAGAAATACAATGTCATCGGCGAACTGCGAAGTTTTTATTTCTTCTCCATGGATTTTAATACCTACTCTGATTTTTTCTTTTGTTTCCTTTACTGCTTGCTCAATATACAGATTGAATAACATTGGGGAGAGGCTACAACCCTGTCTCACTCCCTTCCCAACCACTGCTTCCCTTTCGTGCCCCTCGACTCTTTTAACTGCCATCTGCTTTCTGTACAAATTGTAAATAGCCTTTCGCTCCCTGTATTTTACCCCTGACACCTTCAGAATTCGAAAGAGAGTATTCCAGTCAACATTGTCAAAAGCTTTCTCTAAGTTTACAAGTGCTAGAAACGTAGGTTTGCCTTTCCTTAATCTAGCTTCTAAGAAAAGTCGTAGGGCCAGTAGTACCTCACATGTTCCAATATTTCTATGGAATCCAAACTGATCTTCCCCGAGGTCGGCTTCTACTAGTTTTTCCATTCGTCTGTAAAGAATTCGCGTTAGTATTTTGCAGCCGTGACTTATTAAACTGATAGTTCGGCAATTTTCACATCTGTCAACACCTGTTTCTTTGGGATTGGGATTATTACATTCTTCTTGAAGTCTGAGGGTATTTCATCTGTCTCATACATCTTGCTCACCAGATGGTAGAGTTTTGTCATGACTGGCTCTCCCAAGGCTGTCAGTAGTTCTAATGGAATGTTGTCTACTCCTGGGGCCTTGTTTCGACTCAGGTCTTTCACTGTTCTGTCAAACTCTTCACACAGTATTACATCTCCCATTTCATCTTCATCTACATCCTCTTCCATTTCCATAATATTGTCCTCAAGTACATCGCCCTTGTATAGACCCTCTATATACTCTTTCCACTTTCTGCTTTCCGTTCTTTGCTTAGAACTGGGTTTCCATCTGAGCTCTTGATATTCATACAAGTGGCTCTCTTTCTCCAAAGGTCTCTTTAATTTTCCTGTAGGGAGTATCTATGTTTCTCCTAGTGAGATAAGCCTCTACATCCTTACATTTGTCCTCTAGCCATCCCTGCTTAGCCATTTTGCACTTCCTGTCGATCTCTTTTTTCAGACGCTTGTATTCCCTTTTACCTGCTTCATTTACTGCATTTTTATATTTTCTGCTTTCAGCAGTCAAATTCAATATTTCTTCTGTTACCCAAGGATTTCTTCCAGCCCTCGTCTTTTTACCTACATGATCCGCTGCTTCCTTCACTACTTCATCTCTCAGAGCTACCCATTCTTCTTCTGCTGTATTTCTTTCCCCCATTCCTGTCAATTGTTCCCTTATACTCTACCTGAATCTCTGTACAACTTCTGGAGTCCACATCTGCCCCTGGAAATCTCTTACAATTTAAAACCTGGCTCCTATATCTCTCTCTTACCATTATATAATCTATCTGATACCTTCTAGTATCTCTAGACTTCTTCCCTGTATACAACCTTCTTTTGCGATTCTTGAACCAAGTGTTAGCTATGATTAAGTTGTGCTCTGTGCAGAATTCTACCAGATGGCTTCCTCCTGCCGTTCTTACCCCCAACCCATATTCACCTACTAAGTTTCCTTCTCTCCCTTTTCCTACTCTGGAATTCGAGTCACCCATGACTATTAAATTTTCGTCTCCCTTCACTATCTGAATAATTTATTTTATTCCATCATACATTTCTTCAATTTCTTCGTCATCTGCAGAGCTAGTTGGCATATAAACTTGTGCTACTATAGTAGGCATGGGCTTTGTGTCTGTCTTTGCCACAATAATGCATTCACTATGCTGTTGGTAGTAGCTTACCCGCAATTCTATTTTTTTTAATTCATTATTAAACCTACACCTGCATTATCGGTATTTGATTTTGTATTTTTAACCCTGTATTCGCCTGACCAAAAGTCTTTTTACTCCTGCCACCGAACTTCGCTAATTCCCACTATATCTAACTTTAATCTATCCATTTCCCTTTTTAAATTTTATAACCTACCTGCCTGATTAAGGGACCTGACATTCCATGCTTTGATCCATAGAACGCCAGTTTTCTTTCTCCTGATAGCGACGTCCTCTTGAGCAGTCCCTGTCCAGAGATCCGAATGAGTGACTATTTTACCTCCGGAATATTTTACCCAAGAGGACGCCATCATCATTTAACCATACAGTAAAGCTGCATGCCCTCGGGATAAATTACAGTTGTAGTTTCCTCTTGCTTTCAGCCGTTCGCAGTTCCAGCACAGCAAGGCCATTTTGGTTAGTGTTACAAGTCCAGATGAGTCAATCATTCAGACTGTTGCCCCTGCAACTACTGAAAAGGCTGCTGCCCCTCTCCAGGAACACACGTTTGTCTGGCCTCTCAACAGATACCCCTCCGTTGCGGTTGAACCTACAGTACTGCTACCTGTATCGCTGAGGCATGCAAGCCTCCCCACCAACGGCAAGGCCCATGGTTCAATTGGGGGGGGGGGGGGGGGGGGAATGAGCTTGCTATACTATTAAAAGTAACAAAAGAATGATTTTACGTGTAAACGGACATTGGTTAAAGGAAGAAGATATAAAACTGCATGTACCATCAGGTTTCAAATTAGCTACTTACTACTGCAGACCCAGTGAATCTTATCGTGGTTCATCCATATATGTTAGCAATGATCTAGACTTAACGTTTTCAGTTCTTGAAGTTAGTGACTAATGCATTAAAGATGTTTTTGAAGCAGGTGCTTTGATTGTACCTAGCATGCAGGTCATAACTGTTTCTTTATATCACACTCCTGAAAGTTATGTAGAACAATTTATAGAATGTTTAGAAAAACTTGCGATTAGTATACAAAAGAATACTAAATACAAAATATTAATTTAATTAGGAAAATAATAGCCAGTAATGTTAATTTACTAAATATGTTAAGATCCTATAAACTCTTCTTCGCTAATGAAGTCATACAAGCCATTTCTCCTGTCCTGACAATCTAATAACAAATGTTTACAAATGTGATTTCGAGCTAGGCTTATTTAATGTCGATTACCTGTCGTACCATAGTGGTATATGGGTGACAATAACTACTGTAAAACGAAAAGAAGACCAGAAACAAACTCAGTGTGTGAGACTATTTACAGATAGAAATATTAGCAAGTACAGAAAGAACTGAAGTCTATAGATTGGAATACTGTTATACATTCCTCCAGAAATGTGGTTGAAGTCCTCAGCACATTCCTCAAAATAATTTCTGAAATTTTCCATACATGTTGTCCACTGTTAAAAAAAAAAAAAAAAAAAAAAAAAAAAAAGTCAGGAAACCTAGCCACTCAACTTTACAGAAGTGGTTTTCACCTCAGTTACAAAACTATGGCTATTGGTAATTACTTATCACTATAAGGTCAAAAAGGGAGCAGTAGATAAAGAAACTTACAAAAATCTGAAAAGAAAATACAGATCTGAAATTAAAATACCCAAGTGTAAAACAAATGGTGATATCATTAAAAATCACACAATAAATGTGAAGTTCCATGGAAAGTAATAAAATCAGGGCTAGGTATTGATATAAACTATAAAGATAACACAGATGTTGCTAACATCACTGTTGATGATTTCAATCGTTTTTTGTCAACTCTGCAAAACTTAGCCTCTTAACTCAGGACAACCGAAATTCCAATTCTACACATACGCCTATCTCTCAATCAACATCTGACAGAAGTTTTCAACAAAACATTACAAATATAGTTTCAGCTTGTAAATGGAGAGAAGTACAAGTAATTGATATAATTAAAGCAACCTCTAAATTAGGATACTCCAAATCTGAAGATGTTTGTGGTCAGTCAAACTTTGTAATTAAAAAATTTGTAGATCTTATATCATATCCTCTTTGCATAGTGATGAACTGGATGCTCTCTAGTGGAAACTTTCCATAATGTCTCAAAGTCAATTGTCACACCAATTTACAAAAAGGGTGACAAGTTCTGTATCAATAATTATTGTTCAGTTTCTCTTGTACATATTCTCTCAAAAATAATAGAATATTGCTTACTGCAGCAAATATGCATACACCTGTCAGACAATAATATATTAAATGATTCTTAGTATTGATTTAGGTCTAACTCACCAATAGTCAAAGCAGTTGAAATACTTATCTCTTTTGTACTAAGCTCATTCAAGTCAGAATTATCTGCTGAAGCCATTCTAATTGACTCAGTTAACCACACATTATTATTAGACAAACTGTGTTGCTATGGACATAGACACTTTGAACTCTCACTAATTGAATCATACATCAGCAACACAAAACAAATTGTAAAACATAATGGCCAAAAGTCACAGACTGTAAGTATAAAATGAGGTGTTACTCAGGGCTCTGTGCTTGGCCCTCTACTATTTATATTATTTGTAAATAACTTTCCAAGTAACTTACCCTGTAAATCTATCCTCTATGCTGATGACACGACATTAGCTAATTCCAGAAAGGATATAAACAAATTGAAGGAGGAAAGTGAAGATGTTTCAAAATATCTAATATCTGGTTTAAATATAATGAGTTAACTATGGACCATAAAAAGACTGTCAAGATAATCTTCAGTCTATCAAACAGTAACACTGAGTTGCAGTTAACTTGGGACACACATACAGATTATGTGTGTCAAAAGTTATCACAAATTATCTAACTGCTAACCAAACTACACACATGTGTTGCACAACATTTATTTCTTCATCCACATTACACCTTCTTTCACTGTCATCTACATTGTGGCATTCTTTTATGGGGTAACTCCCGAGGAGCCACAAAAATTTCAGTTGACAGAAAAAAGCAATTAGACGTCTTTATGCAATCAATGACAACAAGGCCTCATGTACACCTTACTTTAAAGACTTAAAAAATTCTCACAGTCCCATCTCTTTACATATACTGTTGCCTATTAAATAGAAAAGAAAACTTAAACCACTACACTATAAGGGAATATTTTCGTCAACACAATACTGGACAAACAAATATGATTGATATACCCACAACCAGGCTTAAGAAAACCCAATCCAGCTATGACTGCAGACATAAAATTAATCAAACTTTACATGCACAGGCTCAGTTGGTTTCACTGGATATTTGCAAAACTATGAACAAAGTGTGGATGAAAGAAAATACTTCCTATAGTACAGAAGAATTTCAGAATAGTTGTAAAGATGACCTAATTTATTGATAAATTAAGACTTACTGTTGTGTATAGATATGGGTGTAGAGGCAGCTGTAAACTAATAGGATGCAACACTGCTATACTTTTATCATACAATACTTTGTTATATGAAACATAATATACAAATAGCTATAATTCCTCTAACGACATCGATTGCATGTTAATGCTGACAAATTAAGGCTTATTGTTATGTATAGATATGGATGTAGAGGCAGGATAAAACAATGCTATATTTTTACCATGTAATATTTTGTTATGTAAAACAATGCACAAACAGCTGTCATTCTTCCAACATCAATTGCATGTTACTACTGAAAGATGGATAAAATAAATAAATAACATAGTTGTTCACATGATATTCATTAGAGTGTTGCCTGTAAACATGTGCCACATCACTGCTCTTGGAAGAGAGCTGTGGTGGTGACATTGCTTTGTTCTAGTTCCCGTATAGAGATTTGCAAAGATGGAAAACAATCAAGGACTTCATAAAGAAAGGTATGAAACCAAAGGACATTCATATCCATTTCCACAATGTACTTAACTGAAGAATTAGAAATGAAAAAAATCGTGTGCAAGATGGGTGCCATGACTCTTGATGCTGGATCAAAAACGCATAAGAATCGACATATTCGAACAATGTTTGGCCCATTTTAGCAGAAATGAACAAAATTTTTTGCTCCAGTTTGTGACCACAGATGAAACTTGTGTGCACTGCTATACCCCAGAGACAAAACACAATCGAAGGTAGTGGAAACATGCTGATTCTCCGCCATCAAAGAAATCAAAGACAATTACTTCAGTGGGAAAGGTCATGGCACCAGTGTTCTGGGATGTGAAGGGGATTCTGTTGGTAGATTATCTCCCCGCTGGTCAAATAATTGCTGGAGAATACTATGCTAACCCCCTGGATAAACTGCAGCAAAAGATACGCCAAAAAAGGCCAGGTTTGTCAAGGAAGAAAGTCATCTTCATTAAGACAATGTGCGTCCACACATGTGGCATCGCCACGGCAAAGTAACACGAACTAAGGTGTGAATTGTTGCCTCACCCATATTAATCGCCTGATTTATCTCTGTCAGAATTCCGTATCTTCCCAAAACTGAAAATTTTTCTTGGTGGATGAAGATTGACTTCAGACAAGAATTGATAGCTGTAGTTGACAATTATTTTGCAGGCCTGGATGTAACTCCTTTTCGAGATGGGATCAAGGCATTGGAACATTGTTGGACCAAGTGCATTAATCAACAAGGAGACTACATTGAAAACTAAAAAAGTTTCAGTGATGTAAGTACTTTTTTCTGTTCCATTCCGAAAACTTTTCAAATTACCCTCGTATATCGACAGTCTCATACATTCTACACACCAACATAAATAGTAGGTTTATTGCCAGTTTCCCACTGATTTTAGAAATTTCGATGCAATGTTAACTATCTCTTCTGCCCTATGTGGTCTTAAGTGTTCAAATCTCTGTTAAATTCTGATTCTGATACTGGATCCCCTATCTCTTTCTTATCAACTCTCATTGCTTTTTCTTCTATGATGTCATCATATAAATCTTCCACCTCATAGAGGCCTTCAGCGTACTCCTTCCACCTATTCACTCTCTCCTTTGCTTTTAACAGAGGAAACTCCAATGCACTTGTAATGTTATAGCCCTTGCTTTTAGTTTCACCAAAAGTTATGAGTTTTATTGTACGCTGAGCCTATCCTGAAAATTATTTCTTTTCGATATCTTCACATTATTTTCATGCAGTCATTTCGCCTTAGCTGCCCAGCACTTCCTATTTATTTCATTGCTTAGTGACTTCCCTTAAGTTACCTGAACGTTTTTGTACTTCCTTCTTTCGTTGTTCTGTCAAGGGCGCCGACTTTCCAAAATATCTGTGGGTGCATACCAAGGGTGCATACCAAGAGCCTCATTATTGTTTTAAATGATTACCTTGAATTTATAATCTTTTATAAACACTGTCTGTGTCATGAAGAATTGTGCTTTGATAAAGTAAAATATACCAGTACTACAAGCATACACTGAGCTGCTCTTGCTCAGTCAGTAGCACAACTGACTTTCAAGCAACAAAAATGAGATCAAACTCTGGTTCAAATGTATTTGGACGAATTCGACACAGGCCCACCCGCAAAAATAAATTTCCATACACCGCAATTTCCAAAGCATGAAATCGACCAACTGGCAAAAAATTATGGACATACAATCGTCAGGCTGCCACCATACTTCTGTCACTTAAACCCTATAGAGTTGATATGGGCCCAAATTAGAGGTTGCGTTGTTACCAGTAACAACCAAAAATTTACGCTCTCCGCAGTAGAAGCACATACGAAAGAAGCTATTACTTACGTTACCTCTGGAGACTGGAAGACAGCCTTCAAACACACACGCAACATTATGGAAAGAGCATGTCGGAATGAAGGTGCTTTGGAGACTTCAGTGCAAGAGATGATCATCTCTCTAAATGACAATAGTTACAGCGAAACTTCAAGTGTCTGTAAAAGCGACGAGAATTATGTCAATGGAGTTTTACCATTATCCACATAGAGATGCAGCACAAACGGATTCAGCTACACGTTTAGAGTGCGCAGTTTGCACTGTAAGCACTGGCATAACAAAATTAATTCACACTAAGTTTTGAAATTTGAATATGACGGCGTTATCAAATATTAATTCCAAAGAAAGTACATTTCTAGAATTCAATCTGTGCATACATATTACAGTATACAAAATAATATTTGCAATACATTGGTCGTTTGTGTATTGTTTTTGTTTCTCAGAATAGATGTTGTCCAATTTAAGATACCAAACAAACATTATTTTATCTTTTGTTGTGCTGGAAATAAGGATGCATATAAGAAGTTTATCAGGTGTTTACAGATATAGATATCTGTTGCCTATCGCTACTGTTCGCGAGCAGATGATTGCTCTTCATATTGTTTACAATCGTGTATCTCGCGTTAGAGATCTTCGACACAGTTAAGGTTTGAAAAAGCTGAAAATTTGATGTTTTCTTGACATTTCATTCACATGTCGAAAATTTGATAACGTCATCGAAAAGTTATTTCTTGAAAACCGCCGCTTTATTGTCTACATAAAATTTTTAAAAAACTAAAAATGAAACCATCACATAGTGAATCTATTACGCAACGAGCTACCATTGGCTCCACATTTAAAGATCTAATACTTAGCGTGTGTGAGATTACGCACAAGTTCCGTGCGGGACTTAGCAACTCTGTCCCGGGCTCACCTGTGCTACTTCTGAACTGTCAATCCTGAAGTAATTCTGAATGCACTATAGCTATTAATGTGTTAACAGCCCTTCAGTCTACAATATAAGCTACTGTGTCCTTCAAAGTCATTGTCTCAACAAACAAAAAAACAAGCTTCCAGATTACGTGAAAACGACTTCACTGTGATCAAAAATGTCGCCGTTGTTACGTTACAAAAAGTTACTATTTAGGTAGCCTGTAACAATCGGCTTCAATATATTTCAGATCATTCCTTATTATTGCCCTTTTATGGCAAGCAGATATTTTAAAACAATTTTTGATGAATAGAGTCAGTATTTGTAAGATGCCACTTGCAAGGAAACATGAAAGCAAGCTGAAAAGATGGAATCCCAATCATGGTACAGTGCAACTGTTATTCTTGGGAGTGCCTCCATCTTGGCCAGAGAAAGGCTTGGTTGCATGTGCTCAATGACATCTTAGGCAAACAGACATGTTTCAGAGGGCAGGAATTTTCACTTCCATATCAGCATTTTAATAGTTGATTACGTTTTGAGAGAGGCAATTGAGAAATATTTATGTTATTTTGTTTTTATCAAACTAAAAATTTTGTGAATGTGGCGCACCCACAAGATTATGTGTGCAGATGCCCAAGCCCAGGCGCACCCATGTGGTCAGCACGCGTGCAATCAACTGAAGTGGTTATTCTGTCACTCATGGTTTCTTTGCAGTTACCTTGTACCTATGCTCTTCTTTCCAACTTCTGTGACCACATTTTTGTAGATGTCTATTCCTCCTCAACTGAACTGTCTATTGGGCTCTCCGTTATCTTGGTGTCTATAGACACAGAGGTATGAAAGCATGTGTCTTCATTCCTTAACACTTTCATATCTCATTTCTTTGCACATTGATTCTCCATAACTAGTCTCTTGAACTTCAGCCTCTTATCATCATTAATAAATAGTGATCAGGATTTGTATCTGTCCTGGGTATGCCTCACAATCCAGTAGCTTCTTTTGATATCTTTGTCTGACCAAGACACATTCTATGTGGAATCTTTCTGTCTCTCCAGGCTTTTTCCCAGGTATTCACCGTCACAAGCTAAAAATGTATGGCAGAATTCAATTAGCTTTTATCCTCTCTTGTTTCTACTGCCAAGCCTATATTATCCTATAATCCTTCCTTCTACTCCTTCCCCTACAACTGCTTTCCGATCTCCCATTTACATGCTGAATTACCCATTCTTTATCTTCATACTCATTTTCTTTCCCTTCATCGTCTGCTTTCAACATCAGTATATATACATGAACTATTGTTGTTGGTGTAAGTTTACGTCGATTCTGATAACAACCACCCTGTCACTGAACAGTGAACGATAACTCACCCCCTGGCCTGCCTTCCTATTCATAATGAATTCCACTTCCGTTATACAATTTTCTGATGCTGTTAATATTGTCCTAGACTCATCTGATGTAAAATCCTTGTCTTCTTTCCATTTCACTCCACGAATCCCACTATATCTAGACTGAGCCAGACTTTTTCTTTTCTTTTTTTACTGAGCGAGGTGGCGCAGTGGTTAGACACTGGACTCACATTCGGGAAGAAGGTTCAATCCTGTGTCCAGTCATCCTGATTTGGTCTTTTCGTGATTTCCCTAAATCACTCCAGGTAAATGCCTGGTGTTTCCTTCGAAAGGGCATAGCCGACTTCCTTCCCCATCCTTCCGTAATCCAATTAGATCGATGACCTTGCTGTTTGGTCGCCACCCCCAAACAACCCAACCCAGATTTCTTAGCTTCCTACCATTTAAAACTTCTGACATGCTGATGTTCCAAGCTCCAGCTCTTAGATTGTTATCAAATTGTTGCTTATTCGCTGTTTTTCTCAAGGTCAACTCCCTCATAGCGTTCCCCCCCCCCCCCCCCCCCCAGAGATCCAAATGGAGGACTAATTCCGAATCTTTTTCCAATGGAGAGAGAATAAATACATTTAATTATTTATTTGCTAGCCTCATGTCCTATGAGCGCACATTGTGTATCTTTAATGCAGCAGTTTCCGTTGCCTTCTGCATCTTCATGCATTTGATCAAAGCTGTTTCTTCTGCCTTTTAAGTGCAGTATCCTATCCCAAGGTTTAAAGAGTCACTGAACCTGTCTCCATATCCATCCTCTTTGACATGGCTTTTCGCAGATTGGGGTTGACTTATTATTCTGGAAGCCTTTGGCTACCATTGCTGATGATTTTATTCAACATTTAAGCAATTGTGGGGTTTGAAACTGGGACCAAGGATGTTTTGATAGCTAGTCAAAGACATTACCCCTAGACTACAGGTCTCTCTTCAAACCAACAGTTTATTTTATGGAATCAGTGAAGTCATTTACATTAGTTCAAAAAGGTGTCCAGTTTCAGTAACTTGCAGGTATCCATAAGAAGCTTAACTACTAATAAAGTGCAGTTTAAGAGGTGTCTAAAGGATTTGTTGGTGGCCAACTGCCTCTGATTCATTGACGAGTTTCTTAGTAGATAAAACTGGTGTGTATGTGTTACTAATAATATCAAATAAGGCTGTATTACATCAGCTGAAGGCATCTTGCAGTTCAGGCAACAGTCACAATAGAACACGCAAGAGTCCACTTCATTGTACAACAAACATATTTAGTTTACATTAATAAAATTACTAAACTATCTCCTCATGCCAGCAGATGTGGTAGTCATATGGTTTGTGAGTATTGTAACTGATACATTGAGTTTTAAAATATATACAACATAAATTGACAGTGCACTGGGTACTCTAACCTGTTACTGATTTTCAGATTATGGCAGAGAACTGTGTGGTTGCTATCAAAGTTTCATATTAATGTAGTTGAAAATATGTCCAAGCACTTCCAAAACTGTTAAGAAATTATGGGATGTTGCAGTTACCAGTGATAGCTTATGTCACTTACATTACTGGTTTCTACCCTATGTATGATGTAGCTATTGCAAGGGAACGTTGTCTGATGATTTGCATTGAAATTTGGTCCACAGCTGTGTTGAATTATTTATGATTTACTATTGCATGAAGCTGTCACATTCTTCATTACTTTTGATGCAACTGCACAACTTTCATCCTAGCCCTTAAACAAATGTATTAACAAAACATTTGTTGATGGCACATAGTCATAATCAAATTCATATCCTTAGCATCATTAGTAACGGTGAATTGTACAATGAACAGAGAAAAAGGACAACTGCAGGTGGCTTTAGATCATTTAAAGGAGCATTGTTACTTCTGTTACACCTATTTTTATTGTTACAGAAAATGAACTTTGCCAGCCAAAGGATGGAGGCTCTGGGAAGTGCATGCATATCAGTTTATGTCCATCAGCTATCCATAAGGTGTACCAAGGTATCATGCCAGACTTATGTGGCTTCCAAGGCAGGGTAGCCATAGCGTGTTGTGAAAATTCTACTGCCTCCAATCAACTAATCGCACGATATCAACCACTCAGGTAGAAAACCTTAACTTGTAACTCTTTTTACATGTTGTTAAAACAGTGGATTCTAGTAAATATTAGTATAACTGAGTGACAGCTGACACAATTAAGTACATCATGTGCAACACTCTTGGTGGATGTGAATATCTTGCATTAAAATTATATCCTGGCTGCAGGAAGATACAATTGTACTAACTGATTCTCAACAGTGCTGACAAGTTGTAATGAGTAGTGTAAGCATGATTGACACACAAGTGCCATATATCAAAAAGGCAGCTCTGACTAAATATTGCTGTTTACTTGATACAACATGATGGTTAGGTATCTCATGTACCATAATGTTCCGCTGCAACATACTTATTGTCTATTGTGAACATAAATGCTTTCTCACAGTACAAAATCACCAAGTCTACATTATTTCTCATTAAATCTTCATTCATTGAGAAGACCCTTAGGTAGGAGTAGGAGCTAGAAATGTGTAGCATACTTAAGCTGATATTAGAAAGTTTAGGGATATTCAGAGTGTTGGGAAAAAGAAAGTGCTCCTGTTAGACAGTAGGCATTACTGAGGTTCAGGTCGTCAGATGCAGGACAGCTTAAGAGCAGTATACAAGGGCACCAGCATTTTCAAATGATATTCAGCAGTAAGCCAAGTGATAGAGGACTTAGGGTTTTTACATAAGGATATTTTTGAAAGAAGACCATATATTAATAGTGAGTGTGCTGGAAAAACAGATAATACACATACTGTGTCGTAACGGAAAAGCAACCATTCGGAAAGTAACATGAAACATTTTGCAGACTAAACAATCTATCATCAAAACAAAAAAATCAATAAAAAGTAAAATACAACAATTGGAAATTGAACTCCAATCTTTGAACTGCACAGTAGTTAGTGGCACTGAGCACTGGCATAGTGACACAGAAATACAACATATAGTGTTATCATACTAAGAAAACACAGACTTATTGAAGGGCTATTTAAAAGGATGGAAGACCATGCGTTTATGTCAGAAAAACAGTTCAAATCAAGGTATGAAATTAGTACTGTAAGTGGAGATTTAAAATATTAGCTGTAGAATTAAAAGGACTTAATATCACCAAGACATTAATGGTGGCAAATAGTAATGGTAAAATTCTTAACTTCCGTAAAAACTCATGTTTTGACGGGGAAAAGTGTAAAAAATGTAAAAAAGTACTGAAAACCGGAATCATGTGCAAGGAATGTAATAACTCGTATCATTTTCGATGTGCAAAAGTGGAATCATCTGTGAAAGAAAATAATGAATTTGTGGGGATCAGGATATTACGTACGGTAATATCGAAACCAACATTAAGTATTCGCTCGTTTAGAATGAATTAACTTCATTTTGATCATGTCGGTACAAACACATCCGCTCGAATGCCTACAGCACCAGCAGCGCCCCAAGCGGCCGTTAGGTTGAACTGTTGAGTTCGGCGCGGCCGTGAAAGCGAATACTGATTGTATATTTTTATTCATACAATGGTTTTTACCATCAGGAGCGTTTGCAGCGCAGTAACAACAGGAAGAAGACACCACGGCCTTCTTTTTTTTTAGGTTTCCTAAGGATCCTGAGAGGTTATGTTAGTAAACTGTATCGTCAGGCTTCACTTGCAAACTATATGTGTGTAAAAGATAAATGTTTCGTTTTAGAAGTAGGAAATGGCTAGTTAATAGCAGACGAGAAGACCTTATGAAGAAAGAACCAGTTTACCTGTATAATAATATTAGGCTTTGTTCACTACATTTCGAACAAAACCATTTCATGAACGCAGACAATAACAAACTCGTGTGGAATGCAATACCCACACTGTTTGACATTCCAAATAAGCCACAACTGACGATGAAGAGGAAACTGCCACAAAGAATCGACCATCAATCTAAAGCTATATACACTCCTGGAAATGGAAAAAAGAACACATTGACACCAGTGTGTCATACCCACCATACTTGCTCCGGACACTGCGAGAGGGCTGTACAAGCAATGATCACACGCACGGCACAGCGGACACACCAGGAACCGCGGTGTTGGCCGTCGAATGGCGCTAGCTGCGCAGCATTTGTGCACCGCCGCCGTCAGTGTCAGCCAGTTTGCCGTGGCATACGGAGCTCCATCGCAGTCTTTAACACTGGTAACATGCCGCGACAGCGTGGACGCGAACCGTATGTGCAGTTGACGGACTTTGAGAGAGGGCGTATAGTGGGCATGCGGGAGGCCGGGTGGACGTACCGCCGAATTGCTCAACACGTGGGGCGTGAGGTCTCCATAGTACATCGATGTTGTCGCCAGTGGTCGGCGGAAGGTGCACGTGCCCGTCGACCTGGGACCGGACCGCAGCGACGTACGGATGCACGCCAAGACCGTAGGATCCTACGCAGTGCCGTAGGGGACCGCACCGCCACTTCCAAGGAAATTAGGGACACTGTTGCTCCTGGGGTATCGGCGAGGACCATTCGCAACCGTCTCCATGAAGCTGGGCTACGGTCCCGCACACCGTTAGCCCGTCTTCTGCTCACGCCCCAACATCGTGCAGCCCGCCTCCAGTGGTGTCGCGGCAGGCGTGAATGGAGGGACGAATGGAGACGTGTCGTCTTCAGCGATGAGAGTCGCTTCTGCCTTGGTGCCAATGATGGTCGTATGCGTGTTTGGCGCTGTGCAGGTGAGCGCCACAATCAGGACTGCATACGACCGAGGCACACAGGGCCAACACCCGGCATCATGGTGTGGGGAGCAATCTCCTACAGTGGCCGTACACCTCTGGTGATCGTCGAGGAGACACTGAATAGTGCACAGTACATCCAAACCGTCATCGAACCCATCGTTCTACCATTCCTAGACCGGCAAGGGAACTTGCTGTTCCAACAGGACAATGCACGTCCGCATGTATCCTGTGCCACCCCACATGCTCTAGAAGGTGTAAGTCAACTACCCTGACCAGCAAGATCTCCGGATCTGTCCCCCATTGAGCATGTTTGGGACTGGATGAAGCGTCGTCTCACGCGGTCTGCACGTCGCGCACGAACGCTGGTCCAACTGAGGCGCCAGGTGGAAATGGCATGGCAAGCCGTTCCACAGGACTACATCCAGCATCTCTACGATCGTCTCCATGGAAGAATAGCAGCCTGCATTGCTGCGAACGGTGAATATACGCTGTACTAGTGCCGACATTGTGCATGCTCTGTTGCCTGTGTCTATGTGCCTGTAGTTCTGTCAGTGTGATCATGTGATGTATCTGACCCCAGGAATGTGTCAATAAAGTTTCCCCTTCCTGGGACAATGAATTCACGGTGTTCTTATTTCAATTTCCAGGAGTGTAGAACAGTCCTTTGACATAGAAGCAGCCAGTTCAACTCTCCATGTATCAGTGCCAGATTCGTGTGAATCATACTGCTTTGACGATGAAGTGGTTAGGTTAAGTGCAGCTGTTTGTGTCTTACAAAAGCGTGTGAAGTGTGAGAATGTGCGGATCGCTAGACTTCGAGCGAAACTATTACAGGACAAGGAAAGTGCCTACAGACAGATTGTTTGAAAATTATTCATATATTTTGTTTTTCGTGAAATGTAATCAGCTCATTATAATGTTTTCAGCATATTTCTCCCACTATTTGGCAGTTGCTTGTCCCACATAGTATAATATGAATATGAAGGTTGTACCTGTGGCAACAGGCGACAATGACAAACACAGTACGCCTACAGAACGATAATGGAGCTGTCGATCGCTTTTGCATGTATAGATACATGTCTGTGCTTTTTACATGTGAATCTGTGTGTTTATATTCTTTTGATATCAACGTGGTAAGCTGCAATTCTGTCCAATGGCACAAGTGTTTCTTCATGAATGTGTTGTAGCTTGCCACTCTATTCATGGTTTTTGTCCATACTTGCGCTTATTTTAGAGTCATTTTTAGAAACAAACTCTTGGCGGCAAGAAAATAACTCGAATAATTCGGAAATTATGTAGGAAATGGATGCAAACAAACATTATACTTACGACGCGCCTGAGGTTCACCTTACCTGCCGCTTGGAGCGCTAGTGTCGCTCCATATGTCGAACGGCAACAAATTTTACAGTAGTGAGTGTCACGATTGCTATGTTAGACTGTGGGTCGGAACCATGGAGGTAAAAATAAGAGGAGTTGGCATGACGTTACAAACTTGAAGCCGACCCAAGTGAAGACCCGCCAAAACATTCGCTTCTGGTGGTTTGATTCCGTGTAGTCATGAAGTGTTTTGATAAAATATGCCGGCTTGCGTTGCTTACGGGTGTACTAATCGTTCTGATTGTAGTCTAAAGTTTAAACAAATCACATTTCATTCGTAAGTGGACTTACTTAAGCGATATTTTCTTATATATACTTGAAATTCTGATGCACTGAAAAGTTTTACAGTATGGTTTTATTTTTGTGATTTGACGTTGGATTTCCTATCAGCCCAACGCAAAGAGCTCTCTGGAGATGAGCAATACACTTGGTTTTCATTGTTTGGTTATTCCCAAGCAACTGAAAAGTCCTGGCAAGAAATAGCCTGTAAATGGTGACTAATGTTTCAAAATGCAATGACTTAATATAAAAGTAATGTAACTAGATGTAGTGAATTAAATTTTAAGTAAAATGTGTGAAACACCTGTTACAGTGGTTAGATTATAAGTACTTAAAGGGTTACATATTTGTTAAAGAAAAGTTCTCTATCTAAGTCCAGGCTGTTTAAATCATCGCATTAATCACTGTGTTGTCGTGTTACCCTGTAAATTGCTGGTATTTGCCGCACTGAACGTCACATGGTACGTACAATTTAAAAACAAAGCAGGTGTGTAAACTACAATGGGTCTGACAATCTTAAATTCAGTTCTTTTCCTTCGTAATTTAACGAATCTTTCACTTTGTTGACTTGACAACTGGCTTGTTCATATCATTCCTGCATACATCTATGCAACACCAATGGAAATAAGGTAAGTTTCTTGCAAACGTGAACATTTAAAATTTGCATTTGACTTTAAAATGGAATGAATACAATTTGGTGCCTCGAAGCTATCAATCATTGCTTTTGGAGTTCTGCCTTTATCAATTATCGACACAAAGACAATGAAAGTGAATAGAAATGGATTACCAAAGCACGTTTTCATAGCACATACTTCTCTTCTCGGTTATTCGAAGAGTGTCCCTGGGGCGCTAGCGCCCGCGGCCAGCGTCCATGGCGAATTCGTATGCTGCTGCAGTGACTGAGCCGTGCCGCTTAGCTGGCCGTGCGGACCGCCTGAACGCCAGTACTCAGGCCAGAAGAGTCATATTTTCGTGTCGTATTACTGTATCGAATACACATTTAAGACCAGAAAAACGTTTCAAGTTGCGTTCCTTATGCAATGTTGTTAACTAAAACAGTGTAACATTAGGTATATAAAAAAAATATCGCGTGCACACGACAGAAATGACGAACAGGAAGCAATTGTAGACACTCGTCTGCTAATGTTTTGGGGGATCCAAGATGGCGGCATGCCCCGCCTACTGGCTTCAAAACAACGTACAGCGTAAGTCTGCAGCGCCATCTCCCCTTATTCTACCTCCATGTTCGGAACACACTGAAATCAACAGTTTTGAAAGAAGTTCGTTCTCAAAGATGAGGCGGTCGACTCTTGCAGTCGATAACCGCCACAGAGCCCCCACCGGTAGTGTGGAGCGCGAGGCGTGATCGGACCGTTTCTCGATGTCTCGGTAGGCTCGCGCCTACGGAGGGCAGCAGGTGCGGGAGGCGTCCACAGGTTGACCGTGCCACGCTGCTGATGGCACGGTGGAAGCAGAAGTCGGCGGCGTGTCGGTGGGGAGAGCATCGTCGTGCCGAGGCCGTGCGGCTTTGATCCGATCGAAGGCGCGGAGTGCGTCGAAGATGCGATGCGATGTACTGCCAAAGTACTTGCCGGCGAACGCCGCGGTAAGTGCAACGTGTCTGGTAACAGTTTGTTGTTGGCCGTATGACATAAAGGAGCGAGCATGCTGTGGCTTAACAGGTTGTGTAAAGAGATTCCGGATGAGCAACACTCGCGGTAATGACGGAGTTACAGGGGCGCTGGATGTCGCAGCAGGGTAGAGAGCCTGTATACAGAGAGAGTGGCCGTAGGTGAAGTTGCCCGTGATTGGTTGATTAGCTTTGGCAGAAATATGGCGCCAAACATCTCTTGCCCTTCCTATGTTCGCCGTGCTTTTGAGTTGAAGTTCAGAGGACTTTAGGAAACGATTAACATGTATTTGAATTATTAAGAGACTTTTTATGCGTTGAGCATGAATATTCGATTTAGTTGTATATCGTTTTTAGTACATAATTAGCGTTCGCGATCTTAAATACGAGTTGAAATAATGAAGCGTTTTGTGATGAAGTCGGTAGGCCTACATGTTTGAAGTAAACACATTAGCAATTGTGCAGTATTGTTTTTGACATCTGTAATTCGTTCTTCAGACGTTCGTAAACGATGCCAGGTTGTGCTGCATTTGGTTGTTCCAATAGAGGCGAAGGTGGATTTCGCATGTTAGCATTTCCACGCAATGGAGAAAGACGAAAGCAGCGGGCAGTCGCAGTCAACAGGGCTGACATAAATCAAACAGGAGCCTTGTGGAAATCAGCCGGGTACTGTTATCTATACGAAGTAAGTCGTTTTTGCTTTTTACTACATATAAAGCAGCTTGCAATATACATAGTTAAATTTGAAAACAGACCTGTAAATTGGCTGTGTGAAAATTATTATAACACATTATTCTTATAAACGAAGGCATTTAACGAATGATTTCGCCACATTGTCTTGTGCTTTTGATTCGGTGAGTGTGTATTCCACTTAGTGGCCATTCGAAAGTCCCGCCCGCAGTTTGGCAGAAAAATGGCCGCCGTATCGTCCAGTTGGCTACTCTCTCCCTTTACAGGCTCTCTACAGCAGGGGGGAAAATAGCAACCTGCACATGACTGATCTTGGCGGCGATGACTTCGGTGTAGACCAGGCTCGTCCAAACTGCGCCCCTGGGGCGCTAGCGCCCGCGATCGACCGCGGCCAGCGCCCAGGGCGAATTCGAATGCTGCTGCAGTGGCCGAGCTGTGCCGCTTAGCTGGCCGCGTGGACCGCCTGAACGCCAGCCGATAGATATATTTGTTCGCCCGTTTCCCGTTCAGGCAGAGGACGTCTCACAAGGGCTTCAACTAGAGCTGATTGACCTACTGTGCCATATCCGTCTGAAGGACCTCTTTCTTATGTGTAAAACTGGATGACTTTTACAGCTGCCTTCCACGAGAGAAATATCCTCTTCTGCGCAAGCACGTGGCCAAAGTTCTCTCAATGTTTGTTTCCACGTATATTTGTGAGCGCTTTCTCTCTCTTTTAAAGCTTGCTAAAACTAAGAACCGTTCATTCCTTGGCGATAAAAATTTGACCAATTCTTTGAGGTTAGCAGTCTCACGGAATATTGTACCAAGCCTAGACAAAATCGTTTCCTCAAAAAAAGAAAAACGTGTAAAATATTAATTGTCTTCTTTGACAATGTTGACTGTAAGAATTAAAGAGCTTTATAACCTTAATTCTATTTTAATAAGTTTTCAAACTTGGTCAGTTATAATTATTACGTACAAAACAGCAAACTAAGGATCCGATTTCTAAACTCTGAAAAGGGATACAAAAAATTGTAGCACGAAGTATAACAAAAAATACTTAATTGTAACTACTAACAGTAGGAATGAGTATATCCCTTGCATAAAATTAATTCTAAAATAGAATAGATCGTGGGACAGTCCAGCAGTGCTGTGCGGTCTCACTCGCTCTGCAGCTAGCGCTCTCTCTCTCTCTCTCTCTCTCTCTCTCTCTCTCTCTCTCTCTCTCTCTCTCTCGAGCTCCTATGGCGACACTAGCGACACACGGTCACGGACGGGTCGCTGAACCACACTGCCTTGCAATTCTTGGATGAGGCTGGTGTAGACGGAAGCGTCACCTCAAAGTATGTGGACGGTGAGTGTGTTACAGCGGTAGATGGCGGGATCAGCGGTAGATGGCGGGATGTTCCGAGCGGAGTTGACAGTGACGGTGTTTTGATGTGCGAAACAGCCGTGGTCGAAGGATGAGGGGCGTGGCGGATATGCGACACAGTTCGATGGAACTGGAGCTGCGTGTGTGCTGTCGCTGTCGGCGCTGCAGTCGAATCGTAAGGCTGAAAGGTGCTGCGCGGTCGTGTGCCAGAGCAGAAAGATGCTCACTCGTCGAAGCAGAAACTGCAGATGTGTAGGTCGTACATTGCGGAGGTAGTGAAGAGGGCGGCGAAGCAAGCGGCAGTGGAATGCGGCTGGTTATGGCGTGGTACACAAACGAAGTGTCTGGAACTACCGAGGAAAGGTGACAGCGGCGTAAATAAGTTGCTTTATTCACATCAGTAACGTAGAATTTCCACTTGAGGCGGCGTGATGATGACAGTTGTGACATCTGGGACATAGATCCATGTAATGTGATCATCAGGGTATTAGTTGTAGCTGGTAGTAACGGCGAAGGATCGTCAGCAGTTGCAGGCAGAACAATAACACGAGCATCTCGTTGCAAGTCGTGCTCGGTCGGTGTCGGCTGCAGCATATGTAGCTGATCTTGTACCAGCTCTTGCAGTCAATAACCGCCACAAATTTATAACGTGCTGGAAATGTAGTCAGTGCAGCGTTAAGAACTCACTAACTATCATAAAGCAAAAATTTGTGACTGCAGGTGTGAATTATCCGAACTAGTCGGCGATATGGTAAGTGAAATCCCGAGCCTAAAGGCTGACGTTACTCTCTTAAATAAGAACGCGTGTGAATTTGAACAATGGCGCCTGATGAACGAATGGAGGCCTAAACTAAAAACCAAGGAGAGCTTTCCTGCCGTCATTACTCAAAACAGGTTTCAAATTCTTGATGTAATAGTGGAACAAGAACGAGTGCAGTCCGTGCAAACTAAAAGTAATCCTTCAAGCAGAAATAACACTAATAATAATAATAATAATAATAAAAAGGAGTCAGTGTTAAGTTCACAAAACACCAAATCCCAAACTCATGTGCAAAACGTGAAACTGAACGTAAACAAACCGCCCAAGGAAATGAAAGTACATGCAAGAAATCGTCCCTAGAGAAAACCAGAAGAAACGATGACAATCAGAAATATAAGCACGGCCGGATTATATTGTATGGAGGCAGCCATGGATGTGAAATAGCACAGAACATCGCAAATATGTAAGACAGCTTTGCAGCTGTAGGCCACATCCAGCCTGGAGCCCCTCAATGACTCCTTAGCCTTGCCTTAAAACCCACATCCTTTCGTCTTTCCCTCTCCTTCCCTCTTTCCTGATGAAGCAACCTTGGGTTGCAAAAGCTTTAAATTTGTGTGTGTGTTTGTGTGTTTTTTATTGTGTCTATCTACCAGCAATTTCTCCGATGGTAAGTCACAGCAACTTTGTTTCTTATATATATTACTGTGACAGTACTTATAAATAAGCAGCCCTTAGCAAAGTGACAGGATCAATTATAGTTATGATATTGCTGTTAATAATGACTGGGGTTACCACAAATACAATGAATAATTACAGAGAATTAGGTTGCATGTGACAGCCCATCATAGTATATGTCAAACATTTGTAGTTCTAATTTTGTGCCTGTAACTTGTAAATTGATTATAGTAAGTGTATTTCTTTTGAAAGGAATAGAGCACTGATAATAAGTGATTATTGAGAACCTGATGATACACCAGTTCTGATTGAAAATGAGGTATCTGAAAGTATTCCAGAACAAGCCAAAAATACTTTAGAAAAACTCGAATCTTGGTTCTATCAAAATGGACTAAAACTAAATGTAACTAAAACAAAAATGATTCAATTTGAAGCTAAATCAGTATAAAGGACTGAAATAAAGATAACTTGCAATGATCAGCATATCACAGAAGCAAACCATGTGAAGTTTGTAGGTCTAAATCTTGACAAAAATTTAAATTGGAAGGTACACATAGAGTACTTAGTAAATAAACTGAATAAATTAGCATTTGCAATCATTATTTTGTCAGGGACCAGAAACATGGACACCAGAAAGATAGTTTATCACTACTAGTTTGAGTCAGTTATTTGTTATGGCATAATCTTGTGGGGAAATTCAGCAAATGTCACTAGGCTTCTAGTATTACAAAAGAAAGTAATTAGAAACGGGAAACCTGTCAACCACTGTTAAAAAATTTAAAACTTCTTTCTATCCCCCTACTTTACAAATATGAGGTGGTGGTGTTCCTATATAAAAATAAACATACACTAGACACTTTCTGTTTCGACCACAGAGATAACTTCAAACTTCCAACACATTGTTTAAAGGGTGCCCAAACGCCATAAGTATATGGGGTTAAAAATTTTCAATATAGTAAAAGGCAGTAATATATTTAAGATTGAGCTTCATTCACTGAAATGAAATTAAATGTCGTGCGACGAGGGCCTCCCATCAGGTAGACCGTTCGCCTGGTGCAAGTCTTTCGATTTGACGCCACTTTGGCAACTTGCACGTCGATGGGGATGAAATGATGATGATTAGGACAACACAACACCCAGTCCCTCAGCGGAGAAAATCTCTGACCCAGCTGGGAATCGAACCCGGGCCCTTTGGATTGACAGTCTGTCGCACTGACCACTCAGCTACCGGGAGTGGATGCTTCATTCACTGAAAAGATTGCTATTGAGGACAGCTTCACGGTCTGAACACAGGGATTGTGTTACATGTATTATTTTATGTACATGTGTAGCTGTAATTTATAAATGTAAAATATAATGTAAACGTTTGTATTTATGTTAAAAAATGAAAAAAAGTTTCTTTTGTAAACCTTGACATGCCTCCCATACATCAAATCAAATGATTTGAAAATTGTACATTAATGAGATGAATAAATCACATATCACATGTTGCATGTAATAGTACATCATTGTTCACGGTAAATGATGACAGCCAAAACAGTTGCAGGATAAAGATTTATTCAAATTCTCGACCATGGTTTCGGTATATCTAAATATACCTTCATCAGGAGTAAAATACACCTGAACAGGAAGACACCTTCATTAGAAAAAACTTAGCATTGGAACTGAGAAAGAAAAAACATTGTAGCTTAAGTAACTGTAGAATTCCCGGAGTATTACAGGCACAAAAACTTTTAGTCACTTACTAAAATCACATCATGCAATGGAGATTCATAAAACAATTGTGCCAAAGGCATCGTCAGAAGTTAAAACACCATCTCCATTTATGCAACATAATTATGGACAGAGGGTCGATGCGAACACAGCTTAGCATCAGTACTTCGCCTATGAACTAGCGTGAAGAGTGTGTGAAAGCCCTAGAATGTCTTTCTAATTCGATGTGATGAAATCCAGAAGTCAAGTCAAGGCTAGTCATATATTTTACATTTTCAAACTTATTTAATAGTTCATCTATAGTTTCAGGGTGGACAGTTTCTCTCTCCAAATATTTATTCAGGTTTCTAGAGTTGAACACTAAACGAATACCCTCATCTTGTTTCAAAACTACCGCTAATGTGTTATTGTAAGAACTATAACTTCCTTCTATTATTTTCCACCTTTCCATTTTCTGAAGTTCTCTTTCTACCTCCTTTCTCTTACAGATAGGGATAGCATACAGTTTTATGAAAAATGGGTCATGAATTTTCAATTTTAGTCTATGTTGATACCCTTTTACTCTCCCTGGTTATATGTCAAATATGACAATATAATCACACAAAAAATTTTCAAGTTCTCTCCTGTTCTCTGCATTAAGGCTTTCAGTTTCAGATACCTTTTTAGCTAATAGTTTACTTTAATAATTAGCACTACCATCATCAATACCAAATTCTTCCCCTTCCTCACAATAGTCTCTTGCAGCTATCTAATCTGACTCCTTAGACCATGATCTTCCATTACAATACTCGTTTCCCCATGAAATCCACTGTTTGGTTCAACAAATGTTATTTTCATGTCACCCCAGATAAAATTTACATTGGCCATAACAATCCACTTCATACCTAGTATCAAGTTTTCATTCAAATCATTAAATACTAAGCATTCTTGTATAAATTGTACATCATTAATCTTAAATTCAAGTAATACTTGTCTGGTAATCAACTTACAGCTTTTTCCTGTTGCCCATTTTATCCTTACACCTGTTACTGGAAATTCTGTGAAATTTTTATTATATTTGATCCTGTATCTTACCTGCATCCCCTTGTTTATTGTGGTTACATGCAATATTCCTTCCCCCCATGAACCATGGACCTTGCCGTTGGTGGGGGGCTTGTGTGCCTTAGCGATACAGATAGCCATACCGTAGGTACAACCACATCGGAGGGGTATCTGTTGAGAGGCCAGACAAATGTGTGGTTCCTGAAGAGGGGCAGCAGCCTTTTCAGTAGTTGCAAGGGCAACAGTCTGGATGATTGACTGATCTGGCCTTGTAAGAATAACCAAAACGGCCTTTCTGTGCTGGTACTGCGAACAGCTGAAAGCAAGGGGAAACTATGGCCGTAATTTTTCCCGAGGGCATGCAGCTTTACTGTATGATTAAATGATGATGGCGTCCTCTTGGGTAAAATATTCCGGAGGTAAAATAGTCCCCCATTCAGATCTCCAGGCAGGGACTACTCCGGAGGATGTCATTATCAGGAGAAAGAAAGCTGGCGTTCTACGGATCGGAGCGTGGAATGTCAGATCCCTTAATCGGGCAGGTAGGTTAGAAACTTTAAAAAGGGAAATGGATAGGTTAAAGTTAAATATAGTGGGAATGAGTGAAGTTCGATGGCAGGAGGAACAAGACTTTTGGTCAGGTGAATACAGGGTTGTAAACACAAAATCAAATAGGGGTAATGCAGGAGTATGTTTAATAATGAATAGGAAAATAGGAATGCGGGTAAGCTACTACAAACAGCATAGTGAACGCATTATTGTGGCCAAGATAGATACAAAGCCCACACCTACTACAGTAGTACAAGTTTATATGCCAACTAGCTCTGCAGAGGACAAAGAAATTGAAGAGATCTTTGATGAAATAATAGAAATTATTCAGATAGTGAAGGGAGATGAAAATTTAATAGTCATGGGTGACTGGAATTCGGTAGTAGGAAAATGGAGAGAAGGAAACGTAGTAGGTGGATATGGATTGGGGATAAGAAATGAAAGAGGAAGCTGCCTGGTAGAATTTTGCACAGAGCACAACTTAATCATAGCTAACACTTGGTTTAAGAATCATAAAAGAAGGTTGTATACATGGAAGAACCCTGGAGATACTAGAAGGTATCAGATAGATTATACAACGGTAAGACAGAGATTTAGGAACCAGGTTTTAAATTGTAAAACATTTCCAGGGGCAGATGTGGACTCTGACCACAATCTATTGGTTATGAAGTGTAGATTAAAACTGAAGAAACTGCAAAAAGGTGGGAATTTAAGGAGATGGGTCCTGGATAAACTGAAAGAACCAGAGGTTGTACAGAGTTTTAGGGAGAGCATAAGAGAACAATTGACAGGAATGGGGGTAAGAAATACGGTAGAAGAACAATGGGTAGCTTTGAGGGATGAAGTAGTGAAGGCAGCCGAGGATCACGTAGGTAAAAAGACGAGGGCTAGTAGAAATCCTTGGGTAACAGAAGAAATACTGAATTTAATTGATGAAAGGAGAAAATATAAAAATGCAATAAATGAAGCAGGCAAAAAGGAATACAGACGTCTCAAAAATGAGATCGACAGGAAGTGCAAAATGGCTAAGCAGGGATGGCTAGAGGACAAATGTAAGTATGTAGAGGCTTATCTCACTAGGGGTAAGATAGATACTGCCTACAGGAAAATGAAAGAGACCTTTGGAGAAAAGAGAAGCACTTGTATGAATATCAAGAGCTCAGATGGAAACCCAGTTCTAAGCAAAGAGGGGAAAGCAAAAAGGTGGAAGGAGTATATAGAGCATCTATATAAGGGCGATGTACTTGAGGACAACATTATGGAAATGGAAGAGGATGTAGATGAAGATGAAAGTCGAAACAAGGCCCCCGGAGTAGACAACATTCCATTAGAACTACTTACGGCCTTGGGAGAGCCAGTCCTGACAAAACTCTACCATCTGGTGAGCAAGATGTATGAAACAGGCGAAATTCCCTCAGACTTCAAGAAGAATATAATAATTCCAATCCCAAAGAAAGCAGGTGTCGACATATGTGATAATTACCGAACAATCAGTTTAATAAGCCATAGCTGCAAAATACAAACACGAATTCTTTACAGACGAATGGAAAAACTAGTAGAAGCCGACCTCGGGGAAGATCAGTTTGGATTCCGTAGAAATACTGGAACACGTGAGGCACTACTGACCTTACAACTTATCTTAGAAGAAAGATTAAGGAAAGGCAAACCTACGTTTCTAGCATTTGTAGACTTAGAGAAAGCTTTTGACAATGTTGACTGGAATACTCTCTTTCAAATTCTAAAGGTGGCAGGGGTAAAATACAGGGAGCGAAAGGCTATTTACAATTTGTACAGAAACCAGATGGCAGTTAAAAGAGTCGAGGGGCACGAAAGGGAAGCAGTGGTTGGGAAGGGAGTGAGACAAGGTTGTAGCCTCTCCCCAATGTTATTCAATCTGTATATTGAGCAAGCAGTAAAGGAAACAAAAGAAAAAATCAGAGTAGGTATTATAATCCATGGAGAAGAAATAAAAACTTTGAGGTTTGCCGATGACATTGTAATTCTGTCAGACACCAAAGGACTTGGAAGAGCAGTGGAATGTAATGGACAGTGTCTTGAGAGGAGTATATAAGATGAACATCAACAAAAGCAAAACGAGGATAATGGAATGTAGTCGAATTAATTCGGGTGATGCTGAGGGAATTAGATTAGGAAATGAGACACTTAAAGTAGAAAAGAAGTTTTGCTATTTGGAGAGCAAAATAACTGATGATGGTCGAAGTAGAGAGGATATAAAATGTAGACTGTCAATGGCATGGAAAGTGTTTCTGAAGAAGAGAAATTTGTTAACATCGAGTATAGATTTAACTGTCAGGAAGTCTTTTCTCAAAGTATTTGTATGGAGTGTAGCCATGTATGAAAGTGAAACATGGACGATAAATAGTTTGGATGAGAAGAGTATAGAAGTTTCGAAATGTGGTGCTACAGAAGAATGCTGAAGATTAGATGGGTAGATCACATAACTTATGTGGAAGTATTGAATAGGATTGGTGAGAAGAGAAGTTTGTGGCACAACTTGACCAGAAGAAGGGGTCGGTTTGTAGGACATGTTCTGAGACATGTAGGGATCACCAATTTAGTATTGGAAGGCAGCATGGAGGGTAAAAATCATAGAGGGAGATCAAGAGATGAATACACTAAGCAGATTCAGAAGGATGTAGGTTGCAGTAGATACTGGGAGATGAAGAAGCTTGCACAGGATAGAGTAGCATGGAGAGCTGCATCAAACCAGTCTCAGGACTGAAGACAACAACAGCAACATCTTAGCTTTCTCGATATTCCTGTAATTGGGCTGCCTGTATCTAGAAGACAGTTTCCTATTCAATCATTGATCTGTACTACAATATATGATCTTCCAAATTCTTTACCCATTGCATTGACATCAATTTCAAATAACAAATCCTCTTCTATATCCCAAAAATTCACCCCTTTATCAACATCACTACCTTTTATTACAGATTCTACACATTTACTAACTATATTACCACCAGGAAACTGTTCCATATTTTTCATGGCAATTTTATCATCTGAATACACACTTTGACAAATTTCACTTTAAACCTTACACTTTTGATCACCATACTGACATTTGCTACTATAGTCATTGACTACACTTAGTACTCAATCACTAATTAGATCTTCTTTTCCATTTTTACAAACATCAACTGGTAACATTAATCTATCAGGCACTGCTCTACTTGTTTCTAACTCATTACTTGAACACACACCAGAAATTCCACAATCATTCAGCATCAAATCATCAACTTTAACTTCTACATGTAGCATCCCATCTAGTTCTGTAAGTAACGTATCATCATCATCTGATACACTCTCATTAGAAACATCACCATCACAATTAATATGATTTTCAATAGCAAACTCATTTCTCTCTTCACACACTTCTTCAACAGCCTCAACACTGTGACTACTCTGTTCTACCACATCCTCATTTCCCTGTCTATTATCTACTGCAATTTCATCTGGAATTACTCTGTCTTTCTCACTTTCATTGCCTAGAACATAAACATCAGCTTCCACACATACAGCACCAGTATCAGAATTTTCACTCATTTCACAGTCACTCAACATTCTCACTAAACCATACTCGTCACATCTGCCAGGAAGTTTCATATCAGTGCACACTCCGCTGCAGAGTGAAAATCTCATTCTGGAAACATCCCCCAGGCTGTGGCTAACCCATGTCTCCACAGTATCCTATCTTTCAGGAGTGCTAGATCTGCAAGGTTCGCAGGAGAGCTTCTGTTAAATTTGAAAAGAAGGAGATGAGGTATTGGCAGAATTAAAGCTGTGAGGACGGGCCATGAGTCATGCTTGGGTAGATCAGTTGGTAAAGCACTTGCCTGTGAAAGGCAAAGGTCCCGAGTTCGAGTCTTGGTCTGGCACACAGTTTTAGTCTGCCAGGACGTTTCATTTACAGAAATTCCATCTTAATACTTGCTCTACACTGTCTCACTTTCAGAGAATGGTTTCATTAACAGTTTTTTAGCCAGAGTTTGTAGTTAAAAGATGAATGCATCATAGTTTGTTGCCACCCCTCAACCCACGAACAAAAAGTAAGTCACTTGTATTGCTATATAAGATTACTGAAAATACTTTTCTCATGAAAGGTGAAATGAAGTGTCTTTTGGTGATACTGTAACAGAAACAATGACAGACAGAAACAATTGACTTCTTCACAGTGACAGCAAACTTTTCATCTACTTATAATTAGTCAAGTACAGATGTATTAGATTTTGTCAAATGGGCACAGATTACACAACCGAGAACTTCCTTTTTTTCAAAAGAAATAGCGCCCCCCCCCCCCCCCCCCCCTCTCTGAAAAAAATCCTTAAACTTACACTGATGAGTCATAAGTCACCTAGTTCTACTCATGTTTCCTAGAAGAGAATGATAATCTTATGCTCATTATACAACCCTGTTCTTCAGACATCTTTATTATAATTTCATGAGACTAGGCCTTTTTCCAGTACCGGTAAACATAACCATGAAGAATTTGATGTTAAATATGAAAATGGAAATAACCAAATCACCTCTAATAACAGATCAATTTCATTATTATCAATCTTACAAAAATAAGTTACTTGAACTAGAATACTTGTAAAACAGATTCCTTTATATATTTATTGCCAGTGCCAGATAAAAGGTTTGCTTGCATACTTTTCTGCTGCACTGTTACAAATGGCTGAATGGTCACAATTAATATTTATTTAATCTAATAGAGGGAAACATTCCACGTGGGAAAAATGTATCTAAAAACAAAGATGATGTGACTTGTCGAACAGAAGCGCTGGCAGGTCGATAGACACACAAACAAACAAACAAACACACAAAATTCAAGCTTTCGCAACCAACTGTTGCTTCTTCAGGAAAGAGGGAAGGAGAGGGAAAGACGAAAGGATGTGAGTTTTAAGGGAGAGGGTAAGGAGTCATTCCAATCCCGGGAGCGGAAAGACTTACCTTAAGGGGAGAAAAGGGCAGGTATACACTCGCACACACACATATCCATCCGCACATACACAAACACAAGCAGACATTTGTAAAGGCAAAGAGTTTGGGCAGAGATGTCAGTTGAGGCGGAAGTACAGAGGCAAAGATGTTGTCGAAAGACAGGTGAGGTATGAACGGTGGCAACTTGAAATTAGCAGAGGTTGAGCCCTGGCAGATAACGAGAAGAGAGGATATACTGAAGGGCAAGTTCCCATCTCCGGAGTTCTGACAGGTTGGTGTTAGTGGGAAGTATCCAGATAACCTGGATGGTGTAACACTGTGCCAAGATGTGCTGGCCGTGCACCAAGGCATGTTTAGCCACAGGGTGATCCTCATTACCAACAAACACTGTCTGCCTGTGTCCATTCATGCGAATGGACACTTTGTTGCTGGTGATTCCCACATAGAAAGCTTCACAGTGTAGGCAGGTCAGTTGGTAAATCACCTGGGTGCTTTCACATGTGGCTCTGCCTTTGATCGTGTACACCTTCCGGGTTACAGGACTGGAGTAGGTGGTGGTGGGAGGGTGCATGGGACAGGTTTTACACCAGGGGCGGTTACAAGGGTAGGAGCCAGAGGGTAAAGAAGGTTGTTTGGGGATTTTATAGGGATGAACTAAGAGGTTACGAAGGTTAGGTGGACAGCGGAAAGACACTCTTGGTGGAGTGGGGAGGATTTCATGAAGGATGGATCTCATTTCAGGGCAGGATTTGAGGAAGTCGTATCCCTGCTGGAGAGTCACATTCAGAGTCTGATCAAGTCCCGGAAAGTATCCTGTCACAAGTGGGGCACTTTTGTGGTTCTTCTGTGAGAGGTTCTAGGTTTGAGGGGATGAGAAAGTGACTCTGGTTATTTGCTTCTGTACCAGGTCGGGAGGGTAGTTGCGGGATGCGAAAGCTGTTTTCAGGTTGTTGGTGTAATGGTTCAGGGATTCCGGACTGGAGCAGATTCATTTGCGATGAAGACCTAGGCTGTAGGGAAGGGACCGTTTGATGTGGAATGGGTGGCAGCTCTCATAATGGAGGTACTGTTGCTTGTTGGTGGGTTTGATGTGGACGGACGAGTGAAGCTGGCCATTGGACAGATGGAGGTCAGATGGAACCAAAGCATGGTCTGCAGTAGTTTTTGTACACCACTCTGGCATTGTTTTCTAATACAACCATACAACACATACAGGTGAATAATGAGTCAGACACAACCCTCTTCCTCAATACAAGTTGTTATGTTAGAAAAGGGTGTTCTATTACAAACTTTCACTTACAGGTTCTGAGTGAGCCACCTTACCCAGTGTATACCTCCCTCCTGCTCAATGAAGAATGTGGTAGCTCTCAAAGCTATGTAGTCTGTCCCTTTTGCTTTCACACACGTCTTCTGGAGGAACTATACTTTTGATCTTTTAAACATTTTGGAAGATGGCTATTAAAACATGTCAAGTAATGTATAAAGGCCTAATATCAACCGTTTCAGTCACAAATTATCTTCACAGATCAGGGTTAAAAGAGTTCATGCCACATCATCATATCTGTCATGGCCACATCTCATATGTAAAGCATATCATGAATTTCAATATAACACACAGGACTTCTAAAGGCAGAACAGTGTGTTTGCCTTTAAAAGGCCACCCATTGCCTACAGCATTACATCATCATAGGAATATTTCATTAATACGAAATAATACATAGAGATTTTGAAGACAGTATTGTCCAATTTTATGACTAGGATCTTTGATACTAATGTTCAATCCATGCAAGCGATCATGTAAGTGGTTAATTCTGACCACTGGAGGCCATATTGTGGCAGTCAGTCTCCATTACTACCATCAAGCAAAACTGCAGTGCAAAGATCAACTTCCAAGCCACCCCATCCATTACCATGGTATCTGTGGTGAGCCTTGCCACAGTGCAATTATCAGTATTGGCAATCCATTGGTGTAGCAGCCAGATATAGCTGCCTCTGGTCTAGTGAGTACATGTAAATGCCCACAGGGGGCTGCCTGCATGCAATAAAACTCACAGCATGCCAGTCATTCTGTTTCTTTTAATTAAATTAATTATGACACAATTGGAATTGTGAAATTAAATGTATATAATTTTTGTATTTATTTCTATATCTATTTTTCTTACAAATTCAACTATACCAATCAATATAGCATACCTAATGCATGATGGGTTGACAATGATGTAACACTACAGATAATGGGCAGAGCTTACAGTATATAATTTCGACAAAAACAGTCTTATTCGGCAGTGACCTCCTTACTAATATTGATCTTGTTCCATCTGCCACCAACAGTAGCCATAATGGGTGTAACATTGTACTTCTTAATCATTGTAGCTTACAAGTAAACATTGTTTAGCTCTATTTTCAACTCTGTATACTGTATATGTATTATTACTGAATGGCAGTGGGGAAAAGCGTGAAGATTGTCTGAGGAAAGGGCTGAATATGGTTGCTAACAATTAAAAAATCTGAAGATGACATCAAGACTGTTTTTATTTGGTTTTTAGCATTTTATACCAGTCGCTGCTTTGCTTACAATCATGTGGGATGTAATGAATACTGCTCGATGCTGGATGGCTGCAGTGTTTCCACTGCAGAGTTGGTAGCCATCTCTCATGCTTTTGAGCCTATTAATCCTTGCACTGGTGAATCCTTCCCCATCTGTAGCGACACCTTGAGCAGTTTACAAGCTGTTTATCAGTGTTTTCCTTATCATCTCTTGGTCCTGATGATCCAGGATTCCCTTTTCACCATCAGACAGTGCAGATGCATGGTGGGCTTTCTCTGGACCCTCAAGTCATGTTGAGATCCCAGGGAATGAATTCACTGACAGGCCACCTCTTGAGATTTGTATTCTGGCACCAAACCTTTAATCAGTATTATGCCACCAAATTCTTAGGATTTGGAATTCTTTGGACTATGCTAACTTATTCAGCCTGCAGTGGACTCTTAATCCTCCACAGTCACTACAGTGGTGTTGGCAGATGATGACTCAGTGGCTGACCTGATTTTACAGTTTCTTCATGATAAAGATTTTTATCGTGTTCTCTAAGCGATGGTGTCAGCCTTGTCAGCCCATTGAAAGGTTGACAGGACACCCTGTTGCCTTCACTGCCCTGACTGGACAATAGCTGTCTGTGCTTGGTGGACTCCTCCAGACTTTGCCCTATCTGTTCTTCACTTTTCTCCTCTTTCTCACATGTTCTTGCAGTTTCTGCCTTTCAGGGCCTTTGGCTGCTCTCTGGATTGGGCATCTCACCAGCCTTCCCTCCTTTCCCTCTTTTCTTCTTCTTTGTTCTTTCTTTAGCCTTTGTTAACCTCTAATAAACCTAGTGATTTTCTTTCCTTTTGTTTCATGCACTAGGGCTTTCAATGATTTGTAGTGTTGTCTTTTCTGTTCTCGGCAAGAGAGACTGATGACTTCATAGTTTTGCCCCTTTAAACATTAACCAATTGAGTTGACTGTTAGATTTCACGGTCAGTGATTTGTGAACTTTACTTGATAACTGTGTCAATAATTTACTTGCTCCATGTTAATAATTGTGTTTAATCAGTTAAGTGCTAGGTTATTGCACTCAGTCACATTATAGGACATCAACTGAGTGTAGTACATGACTAGCTGTTTATCAGTGCATAAATTATAATAGACTACACTTGATCTGGCCATAAACAGTAGTTCATTCAGCAACTGAAGTGCAAGCAAAGTGTTTCAACTGAAAATCCTTTGTGGGTCACATTACTTATAGTATACTGCCCCCAACACCAAATTCTCAGCCAAATTTGGTGTAGGTGCTGCTACCAATGGCATATTTGCATAGGTAAATGTGGTTATGATTCAGATTCATTGCAGAAACCAAAGGAGAATGTTGACAAAATGCGTTACAGGAATAAAACCAATCTCACAATTGACAAACATAAAATATGGAAACCCAGCACAACAAGATCTGATGACAAAGATACAGTTCTCTAAAACATGTACTGAGAATAATAATAAGTGTACAAATAGAACTGTTCTTCTGCAAGGAAGAACAATGTGAACTTCTTTGCAACAAGCTAGAAATAGATCATCAACTGTATATAGTGTAAGTAAGGAGCTGCAACCCTTTTCAGAGTAAAACTTTCTTGTTAGTTTCACTGTGTTAAATTTAGCTCACATAAACATAAATAGTTGATAGCAGTTAATAATTCATTTCATAATGGCTGCTTCACTACGTTTGTTTATACCTTGGTTAGTGCCAAGAACCCTGTAGTCTCTTTGATTATGTGATTTTGAGAGCATAATGAAGAAATGAATGAGTGTCTGAGTAGTACAGTTGCCATAACAATAATATATATAATGTATAGCAATATTTGAAATCAATGAAAACAATATGATATTTGAAAATCAGTGATGGAATACAAACAATGGAATGAGGGAAGACAATTACTTACCTGATTTAGGTTTTCTGTCTCTTCCCTAAATCATTTCAGGAAAGATAAATAATCTACTGTGGAGTGAGTGGATGTCTTCTCTCATATTGTCATTAAAACTGGAGAATACACTATGTTACTGATGAGCAATCTAGTTGTAGTTCAACACAGGGAACATTTGAACAGAATCTTTAAAATAGGGCACACACAATACCGGCATGGTATGCATTCTACAATACTTCAGGAAAGATAATTGGTGTGACAGACAATAGCCTTGTAGTGCAGAAGTTGATTTTCAAATGAAATGCTTTGCTCTAAACAGGTCTCAAATAGTTTTATTTGTTATTCAAGTTTCCCTGGGCAACAGTCCATACAAAATTATTTGTTTGTTTTCAAATGTGGTGTTAAAGGGAAACATTGTACTAATTTTTCTAAATTACTGTTGATCTTAGGCTAGCATTTAACTATAAGGCACACACAATTTATATTAAGTGTAGTCTGTTGCAATTGTCAATGTTGAAAAATCAAAAAATTGCAAAATCTATCTATTTAGCAATATTATCGTAAGAAATATGCTTTTCAACAAATTTATATCTGTGTCCCATTTTCATATCTTAAGTTGGATGTTTTATTCCTACAGAAAGACTGAAATAAAACCAAATGGAATACCTGAATCAACAACCAAACCACCAAACAGCAGCCTTGGCTCACAGTTCCAGTCTCCCTCTACACAATGTGGTAACACTTCAAGTCAGCAAATTAGGAGGCATATTAGTGAAAAGAGTGAGTTCAATTTTTATTAAGGTTTTTGAATTATCAGTTGCAGTTGACTTATGGACTGACTAACTGATGGTTCTATCTATCTATCTATCTATCTATCTATCTAAGAAACAACTTACATTGTAGGCATTTGAAATCAATGTGGCTCAAAATTTATTTCTGATGCAGTAAATGGCAATCATTTTTTTAAAATGTAATTATATTTCTTTTTCATAGTTAATTATTACTTCTATCTACAGTTACATAGATACTCTGCAAACCACAGTACAGCTCATGGTAGTGGGTACCTTGTACCACTACAAGTCATTTCCTTTCTTGCTCCACTCACAAATAGAGCAAGAGAAAAAACAACTATCTATACACTATTTCCTAAAATTCCCCTAACAAACTGGTCAGCCATTCACCTTTCCCACCACAGTCCTTAGATGCTTGTTCCCTTTCATTTGACCTGCAATGTTACACCAGATATTTCAATGATTTGAGTGTGTCAAGCAAGACACTAGTAATACCACATCTGAACATTACAGGTTTATTCTTCCTATCCATCTGCATTAACCTACATTTTTCCACATTAATCAAGCTGTCATTCATTGCACTGACTAGAAATATTGTCTAAATCACCTTGTATATTCCTACAGCAACTCAATTTTGACACCTTACTGTAAACTACAACATCATCAACAAAGAACCAAGATAGCTACCCATCCTGTCAAGCATATCATTAATAATTTATGTGTATGGGGAACAAAAGTGCTCCTGTCACACTTTCCTGAGGTACTACTAACAATATCCTTGCATCTGATGAGCACTCTTCATTGAGGGCCATATACTGGTTTCTATTGTTAAGAAATCTTTGAGCCACTCGCATATCTGTGAACTTAACCAATATGATCATACCTTCATTAGCAGCCTGTAATGAGACACCATGTCAAATGCTTTTCAGAAATCTAGAAACATGGAATCTGCCTGTTGCTCCTTAGTTATTGTTCGCTGTGTATCGTGTGAGAAAAGGGAAAGCTGAGATTTGTACGAGTGATGCTTTCTGAAACCATGTTGGTTCATGGACATAAGGTTATGAGTCCCAAGAAAGTTTATTATATCTGAACTGAGAATATCTTGAAGGATTGTGCAGCAGACCAATGTTGGGGATATTGGTCTGTAGTTTTGTGAGTCCATTCTTTTACCTTTCTTACGTACTGGAGTCATCTGTGCTCTCCTCCAGTCACTTTGGACTTTGTGCTGCATGAGAGATTCGTGATAAATGTAGGACTGCAAGGGGCCAGTGCTATAGAGTACTCTTTGTAAAATGGAACATGGATTCCATCCAGATCTAGTGACCTATTTGCTTTCAAATATTTCGTTTGTTTCTCTGAGCCAGGGATGCTCATTACTGTGTTATCCATATGGGAGTCTGTCTGATGGTTAGTGTCAGTATGTTTGTATGATTCTGCTGTGTGAACAGTTTCTTGAATCTGAAATTTAAAACTTTGGCTTTTGTTTCGCTATCTGCAACTGAAATGACAGACTTATAAACAAGGATCTGAATGGAAGCATTGGACCCGCTTATCAATCTTAGGACCAGAATTTTCTCAGTTTCCATGCCACATCTTCTGCTAAAGTGTGATGCTGGTAGTCATATGCTTAGCACATAGTTCTTTTGACAGACATATGAATCTGTACTAACCATTGCTTGTCAGTTGTGCATTCTCTTCTGCTTCCTCAGCATCTTCCAAATCACATCCTTTATCCACTTACTAGTCACATAACTTCCCAGACTATGAATTCCAGTCTACTTAAACTTTGCTCATAATTCCTCTACATCCACCTTACTGGAACTAAGTGATGTCAGTTCACAGTCTACATGAGATGCTAACAACTGTTTGTGTGCTCTATCTGGCAGAAAAACTCTCCTTATAATGAATATCAAGAATTTTATTCACCGTAGATCATTTTACAATGATATTGGCTTTGACATTACGATTGCTAATCCTAATTTCTGTAAGACACTGTTGATTACATCCAGCAAGATTGTATCTATAAGGTCTAAGATAGTTCCTTTGTTTGTGACTCCTGAGCTAACTGATCAATAGTAGTTTTCATAAAACTAGTTCAAAAGTATTTTGAATGACTGTCTGTCTATACCCCCTGCAATGAATCCATAGACATCCCAGTATATACTCAGTAAGTTAAAACTGCCTCCAACTAGCATTTCATGATTTGGGTATTTACGCACTACTGACCATGGACTTCCTTTGAATGACTTTAGAACTGTCACAGGAGAATCAGGTGGCTGGTAAAAACATTCAACAATTAAGTTGCCTACACCTATACCTCTTAAATGATACCAAACAATAATTTTGTCAACTGCAATATCACAAAGATAGATTAGAGGCCATAGGAGGCTATGGCCTCTGGTCTGTCTTTGCTACATACTTTCCATGACTCTCTGAATATCTCAACTCTCCACTTCAGGTTTTGAACCAGCTCTTGGTCCCAAGAATAATATGAGCCTCAGAGCTTTCATGGAGACCAGTAAATTCAGGAACTTTATTACAAATACTTCAACAGTTTATGACATAATTTTGACAGTCAAAGGGCTTTTATTGTGAATGCTGTCAGGCTTACCTTGCTCTTTAGTGATTGGGGAGTGTCCATCACAGCATTTCAAACTGCCGTCTAGCCTAAACAGAAACCTCACGTGCACTTCACATTTACTCTGCTACCCGTGCTACCCGAGTAGCTGCTTCTTTTGTGTAGCACACTCCTGACCTATCAAGGGAAGTCGTACAAATAACCACATGATAATGCAGGTCTAGGAATCTGCAGCCAAGACATCACAGAGTTAATGAAGCCTTTGGCTGAGACCCTTCTTGTGGTCCAAATCAAACATCCGCGATCGACTCTAGGAACAATGTGCAAATGGTAAGCTCTGCCTGCACTGCACACATTGGGCCAAAGGTCTACACCACTTTCACCAGCTGCCTGTATGAACTGAGGATGATCTCAGAACCCACACAACAGGCATCATTGGTTTTGATGTGAGACACAACGTGCAGACAATTGTACTCTGCATGATCAATAGCCACAGTACTTCTTATAACAAGTAACCTGTTTTATGTTTTAATTCAGGCACTCCATTACCCAGTAAAAACTTTTATTTTGTGAATAAACTTTGTTTTGTTTTGTTTTGAAGGAGCAGACAGTATTTATGTCTTTTATATGTTGTGGTAATTTATTATATAATATAATGGCATTGCACAATTACCTCTGCAGAGTTTTAATTTTAGTTTTATATGTCCAAAAATAAATTGTAGAAGTTTCTGATTTTATGATCATGTACTAAGAAATTTTTAACATAGTGTTCAATATGTTTTGACATACATAACACCGTCAAAAATATGTTCACAAAGTACCCTCAATATTTCAAGCATTTAAAAGTATGAGGCAGTGAGCCATGTTTCTACTCTTTGTCATTAGTGCTCTTTTTTGCAGGGAATACAGCTTAAATATTTTTCTTATTTGCTTCCCAAAAATGATGCCATAGCTAATAACAGAATGAATACAAGCAAAATACTCTGATCTGGTACATGAAATATTACATACTGATGAAATAATTCAAATGGCACAGCATGCTGTAGAGATTCTATTACTCAGTATTTCCACGTGTTCTGCCCACCTTAACTGTCAATCAACATATATTCTCGGAAGTTATGTACTTTCCACACATTGTGTAACATCATTATTTAATTTTAGGTGATTGTAGTCTGGCTATTTGTTAAAAGTTTGTTGTGCTTTTTTCCTGTATATTAAAGGTGACTTTATTGTTTATTACACATTCATATATGTTGCTAAGTGTGTCTTCAGTTTTCTCTCTTAGTGCTCCTAGTAATCTACTAGTGATCAGTACATTAGTCATCTACAAACAAACTTGTTTGACCATGTTTGATATTTTGCGAGAAATCATTTATGTAATAAGAAACAGAAATGGACCTAGCACGATACCGTTCAGTACCTGTGTTTTTATGTATTTAGGGTCATAAGTAGTTTTTTTCAATATATTTGGAGCAATTTTAAACATATCTAATTTCACTTGACTGCACTTTGTTTTATAGGAATGACTGGAATCACTTTTTTCACCCCCCCCCCCCCCCCCCCCCCACCCCACACCTCCTTATTCACAGTTCATCTAGATTATTTAACAATTTTTTGTGCCCAACTGTTTTAATGCTTATGTTAGTTAGAAGTATATACCTTTTGTATATTTTTTGCTTCATAAGCTGGTTTTGATTCAGGACCTTTTCCTGGTCGGAAACCAAACTGCTCAGTGGAAAGGAGGTCATATTTATTAAATAGTTCATAAGGCTATCTTTTATCTTAGTTTCTATTATTTTTTCAAAGCCAGAAAGTAATGAGTGGCATATAATTTTCTGTATTTTCAGTGTCATCCCTTTTGAGGAGAGACAGTAATTTAGCATATTATAAGTAGTAAGAAAACCAATACTGTTTTTAAATGATCAATTTATAATGTCAAATAATAGTGATGTTAGGTTCTCTATACAGTTCTTAATTAGACAAGTTGGTACTTTATCTTAACCCACAGAAATTTTGTTTCTCCATTTGTGAATTGCTTTGTAGACTTCCTCCTTCATTGTGGGCAGTAATACCATCGAATTCGGTACATATTTGTTTAGCTTTGTGACATAAGTGGCTGTTTGAATTTCTTCCTGCAATTTTCTTCCTATACTGCTAAAGTGGTTGTTTACCACAGTTGCATTATATTGTCAAAAATGTATTATTTTTGTTGTCATATAGTGTTTATTTACATCGTTTGCCAAATTGTTTGAATCTTTTAATAGAGTGCATTTGTCCTTGATTCTTACATTTGATTTATTCAAATTTCTGGTATCTGCTTCCTGCTTCACAGACTTCCATACTGCTTTGTTTTTGGTTCCGGCACAAGTATCCTTTTGGAATTATGAGCTATCTTTGCTGTTAGCAGCATTTCCTTGTCATTAATAAAAGTATAGAAGACTGGATTAGATGGGCTGTTTTTAATAGAATGAGGTACTTAAGTGTTTGAGACAATTTCTTTGATGCTTATTGTCATCCATTTGTTCATTCCACTGTAGACAATGGACATAATATTTTAAGAAAAATCTCTTCGAATTCGAACGGAGTCACAATTCTTTTAAATTTTGACTTCCATCTGCTTCTGTGCATACTGCTTCCCGTGTTTGCTCTTCTATTTGTTTGATAAACTCATGACTTTTTGGTTTATAGAATATCCATCTACATATATGCATTTTCTTTGTTTTTACTGCAGCCACTTGAGTGCTTACAATGTGACTGGAATGGTCAGATTATCCTAGATCTACTACATCCACACTACAGTTTACTTTACCTGAATTTGTTAACACATCATCAATAGCTGTTTCTGACTGGTCTGGTAATCTTGTTACAGTAAATTGAAACTTTGAGTGATGATTAAGAAAATGTTACAGGTTGCATCAGTTTTCAGTGTATTTATATTTAAGTCTCCACATATCAGGAAGTTGCCCTTTACAGTAGATATTATATCAAGAACCTGATTTAGTTTATACAAAAAGATATTATGGGATTCTGGATATGTATCATAATATATGTAATAAACAGTTCCCATGGTTTCTATATGCACATATTTTTTACCACAAACACTGCACAAAGTACAAAGGTGGACTGAATTATACATGGCGGCTAGTCAGAGCAGTTAATATTCCAAAGATTCCAATTTGTGTGGTGGATGTGACCTATCGAAGCCACACAGCCCCACCATCACAGTATGGAGTACGGCCTATGAGACCTGAGGGGTGGTCATGTTGGTGTCAGTGTCGGCGTGAGTGGTGCGAGGCGGCAGGCTTATGATTGGAAGTTCCGACTCCATTGAGTAGGCGTGCAGAGGGCAGCTGCTGGTCCAACTCATAATCCAATAACCAGCGGAGGGGTGGGGCGGGGGGGGGGAGGGGGGAGGATGGTGTGTCGGCCAACTCGGGAGTAGTGGTTTGGGAGAGGAGGCAGCGTGTGAGTGTGCCTTCTCTGAATGCAGACTGAGCCGTCGAAGGAAATGAAAGCTCAAACACATGAGGGGTTGCACTCTTGTGCAAGGGACAAATTGTGCACTATCTTGACATTGAATTCCTCAGTGAGGGTTGAGTCTGTCCTGTTGATGAGCAGTACAAGCACACAATTATATAACACCATAATCGACATGTTGTTGACACGGTCAGGTGGTACATTGCAGTGCAAAACAAAGGGCAGGGCATTCACATCTCTGTTACCAGAAATGTCTTCAAAACTTGTGAATGGGGATAATGATGACATGTCTGAGGAACCTGTGAACTGCAGTGGTGAATCATTCTATGGAGCAAACCCAACTGTAGGTTGAATGGACTTGTTAGCAAGTTCATCAAAAGAACATGTGCTCAGGCAGTTCGACTGGGATGGCAGAGGGATGTTGGAGTCTACAAAGGCAGTCTTAAGCCTGTGTAGAAAAATGGTTTGCAGGCAATCTTCTGTCATAATGTCGAACATCATCTCACCCTACCAGAGTACTTCAAAGGGGCTTTATTATTTTTGGTCATCAGTCTACTGAGTGGTCTGATGCGGCCCGCCACCAATTCCTTTCCTGTGCTAACCTCTTCATCTCAGAGTAGCACTTGCAACCTACGTCCTCAATTATTTGCTTGACGTATTCTAATCTCTGTCTTCCTCTACAGTTTTTGCCCTCTACAGCTCCCTCTAGTACCATGGAAGTCATTCCCTCATGTCTTAGCAGATCTCCTATCATCCTGTCCCTTCTCCTTATCAGTGTTTTCCACATATTCCTTTCCTCTCCGATTCTGCGTAGAACCTCCTCATTCCTTACCTTATCAGTCCACCTAATTTTCAACATTTGTCTGTAGCACCACATCTCAAATACTTCGATTCTCTTCTGTTCCGGTTTTCCCACAGTCCATGTTTCACTACTATAGAATGCTGTACTCCAGACGTACATCCACAGAAATTTCTTCCTCAAATTAAGACCGGTATTTGATATTAGTAGACTTCTCTTGGCCAGAAATGCCTTTTTCGCCATAGCGAGTCTCCTTTTGATATCCTCCTTGCTTCGTCCGTCATTGGTTATTTTACTGCCTAGCTAGCAGAATTCCTTAACTTCATTGACTTCGTGACCATCAATCCTGATGTTAAGTTTCTCGCCCTTCTCATTTCTACTACTTCTCATTACCTTCGTCTTTCTCCGATTTACTCCCATACTGTGTACTCATTAGACTGTTCATTCTGTTCAGCACATCATTTAATTCTTCTTCACTTTCACTCAGGATAGCAATGTCATCAGCGAATTGAATCATTGATATCCTTTCACCTTGTATTTTAATTCCACTCCTGAACCTTTCTTTTATTTCCATCATTGCTTCCTCGATGTACAGATTGAAGAGTAGGGGCGAAAGGCTACAGCCTTGTCTTACTCCCTTCTTAATCTGAGCACTTTGTTCTTGCTCGTCCACTCTTATTATTCCCTCTTGGTTGTTGTACATATTGTATATGACCCGTCTCTCCCTATAGCTTACCCCAACTTTTTTCAGAATCTTGAACAGCTTGCACCATTTTATATTGTCGTACGCTTTTTCCAGATCGACAAATCCTATGAATGTGTCTTGATTTTTCTTTAGCCTTGCTTCCATCATGAGCCGTAACATCAGAATTGCCTCTCTCGTGCCTTTACTTTTCCTAAAGCCAAACTGATCATCACCTAGTGCATTCTCAATTTCCTTTTCCATTCTTCGGTATATTATTCTTGTAAGCAGCTTGGATGCATGAGCTGTTAAGCTGATTGTGCGATAATTCTCACACTTGTCAGCTCTTGCTGTCTTTGGAATTGTGTGGATGATGCTTTTCCGAAAGTCAGATGGTGTGTCGCCAGACTCATATATTCTACACACCAATGTGAATAGTCGTTTTGTTGCCACTTCCCCTAATGATTTTAGAAATTCTGATGGAATGTTATCTATCCCTTCTGCCTTATTTGACCGTAAGTCCTCCAAAGCTCTTTTAAATTCCAATTCTAATACTAGATCCCCTATCTCTTCTAAATCAACTCCTGTTTCTTCTTCTATCACATCAGACAAATCTTCACCCTCATAGAGGCTTTCAATGTATTCTTTCCACTTATCTGCTCTCTCCTCTGCATTGAACAGTGGAATTCCTGTTGCACTCTTAATGTTACCACCGTTCCTTTTAATGTCACCAAAGGTTGTTTTGACTTTCATGTATGCTGAGTCTGTCCTTCAGACAATCATATCTTTTTCGAGGTCTTCACATTTTTCCTGCAGCCATTTTGTCTTAGCTTCCCTGCACTTCCTATTTATTTCATTCCTCAGTGACTTGTATTTCTGTATTCCTGATTTGCCCAGAACATGTTTGTACTTCCTCCTTTCATCAATCGACTGAAGTATTTCTTCTGCTACCCATGGTTTCTTCGCAGCTACCTTCTTTGTACCTATGTTTTTCTTCCCAACTTCTGTGATGGCCCTTTTTAGAGACGTCCATTCCTCTTCAACTGTGTTGCTGACTGCACTATTCCTTATTGCTGTATCTATAGCGTTAGAGAACTTCAAACGTATCTCGTCATTCCTTAGAACTTCCATATCCCACTTCTTAGCATATTGATTCTTCCTGTCTAATGTCTTGAACTTCAGCCTACTCTTCATCACTACTATATTGTGATCTGAGTCTATATCTGCTCCTGGGTACACCTTACAATTCAGTATCTGATTTCGGAATCTCTGTCTGACCATGATGTAATCTAATTGAAATCTTCCTGTATCTCCCAGCATTTTCCAAGTATACCTCCTCCTCTTGTGATTCTTAAACAGAGTATTCGCTATTACTAGCTGAAACTTGTTACAGAACTCAATTAGTCTTTCTCCTCTTTCATTCCTTGCCCCAAGCCCATATTCTCCTGTAAACTTTTCTTCTACTCCTTCCCCTACAGCTGCATTCCAGTCACCCATGACTATTAGATTTTCGTCCCCCTTTACATTCAGCATTACCCTTTCAATATCCTCATACACTTTCTCTATCTGTTTATCTTCAGCTTGCGACGTCGGCATGTATACCTGAACTATCGTTGTCGGTGTTGGTCTGCTGTCGATTCTGATTAGAACAACCCGGTCACTGAACTGTTCACAGTAACACACTCTCTGTCCTACCTTCCTATTCATAACGAATCCTACACCTGTTATACCATTTTCTGCTGCTGTTGATATTACCCGATACTCATCTGACCAGAAATCCTTATCTTCCTTCCACTTCACTTCACTCACCCCTACTATATCTAGATTGAGCCTTTGCATTTCCCTTTTCATATTTTCTAGTTTCCCTACCATGTTCAAGCTATGGACATTCCACGCACCAACTCGTAGAACGTTATCCTTTCGTTGATTATTCAATCTTTTTCTCATGGTAACCTCCCACTTGGCAGTCCCCTCCCAGAGATCCGAATGGGGGACTATTCCGGAATCTTTTGCCAATGGAGAGATCATCATGACACTTCTTCAACTACAGGCCACATGTCCTGTGGATACACATTACATGTCTTTAATGCAGTGGTTTCTATTGCCTTCTGCATCCTCATGTCGTTGATCATTGCTGATTCTTCCGCCTTTAGGGGCAATTTCCCACCCCTAGGACAAGGGGCTTAGGTAAGGGGGTTGTAAGGGTTGTCTGACAGTCATGCCTGAGCATGACATGTGAGCAAGAGCTGAGTGCGGTTGTCACGTAAATTTCAGGTGGGGAATGACTGACAGGTGGGTGTAGCTGTCTGTTTCTAAAGTGTGCATGCATCATTCTGATAAAGTCTGGGAAGGAGGAGGAATCCCCAGGATCTTGGGGGAGAATTAGTTCCCCAGGTAAAACTGGTATTTCGCCAAAAATGAATTCGGAAATCGTCCCATGTAAATCTGGTTTAAATGTAGAACGTAGGCCCAGCAACACTCAATGAAGTGCCTAGGACCAGAGATGGTTGTGGCACCTGAGTGCAGTTTTAAGGGTGCGGTGCCATAATTGCACCAACCCATTGCTTTGTGGGTGGTAGGCTGTCATATGGATCTTTTTAATACCACAAATATTACAGACAGTTGTAAAAAGTGCAGGTGCAAACTGTCGACCCTGGTCGGTTGTGATGGTGGACAGACAGCCGAACCTAGTGATCCAAGAAGAAATGAATCCTTTAGTCGCAGTTTCTGCTGTGATGATGGGTAAGGGGATGGCTTCCACCCAATGAAACATTCAGTCTATTGTGAACAGGATATACCTGTGGCCTTTCCTACAAAGGCAGGGGACCCATAAGGTCGATACATACATGACGGAAATGTCACTTAGGGATGTCAAACTTTTCGAGTGGTGGAGAGGTGTGACATCCTACTTTGTTTCGTTGACAGAAAATGCAGCTGCGTGTCCATGTTTGACAGTCCCGTTTCACATCTTCCCACACAAAATGCTCGGTGTTGAGGTGAGTGGTGACTCAGATGCTGGGGTGGGTGAGATTATGCAAGGCATCGAAAACCTCTCGGCGCAGCTTGGGCAGGAGCAAAGGCCGCAGAATGCCCATAGAAGAGTTGCACCACAATTCATCTGAAATGCCAGGGAACTTAGCCTTGGTAAACACGAGCGAAGACTGCGGGTGATACTTGAAATGACATTGACCCGCAAAAGGAAATCAGTGGGGATGTTCTCCATGCCTTTGATGTAGTGTACTTCCATAGTAAACTGAGAGACCAAGTCAAAGTGCCGGAAACGTCAGGGGAGGGGGGGGGGGGGGTCTGGGGGTTTGTGGAGGATCCTCTGGCAGGTTGCAGAAGGCCTCTGCCAGTGGTTTGTGATTAGTAAGAATGAAGAAAGGAAGGCCCTCGATGTCAGCGTGGAAATGTTTGACGGCCTCGTGCACCACCAGAAGCTCTCTGTCAAAAGCAGTATATTTCTTCTGTGCTGTAGACAGTTTTTTGGAGAACAAATGAAGTGGTGAAACAGTGTCACCTTTGCTCTGTTGTAATACTGCCTCGACCACAATGCCACTGGCGTCCGTAGTGATGAACAAATCGGCAGATGGATCAGGGTGAACGAGTATGACTGCATGCTAAAGCTGTTTTAAGAGCACTGAAAGCCTCTAGCATGGGTTAAGTCCAATGGACTGGTTTAAGCACAAAGTTTGCTTGCAAGAGAGTGAGTCTGTCAGCAAGGCCTGCACCTCGGCGGCAGAAGGTAGATGACGGTGGCAGTAAAGTCTGAGTTCTTTGTAGGTGGCTGGGGGTACGCATGTCATGATAGCTTGCACTCAGGATTTGTGAGGCTATATTCCATCTTCGGAGACAGTGTAATCCAGAACAGTCACAGTTGGAATTTTCCTTTGTTGAGCTTGACATTGTTGGATGCCAAAGTTTGGAGGATCTGAGATAAATGATCTTCGTGGCCTTCAGTCGATTAGCTGAAAATGAGTATGTCATCCAGGTATGTGAAGCAGAACTCTAATTGTTGTAAGATTGAGTCAATGAAACATTGCCACATTTGTGCCACATTCTTTAAACCGAATGGCATGAAGTTGTACTGAAACAAACTGAGTGGTGTGATGGTCGCAGTCTTTGGAATGCCTTCCAGTGCTATGGGAATCTGGTAATAGGCACATTCTCGGTCAGTTACACTGCATATTATGGTGCCCAATAACATATGAGTGAAATCATTTATGTTTGGTATGGGGTAATTGTCCATGACAGTGCAAGCATTTAAACATCTGTACTCACCACATATTCGAAAAGGAACTATTGTGTTTGGTAACAAGGTGAGCACACCAATCACTATCCGATGGCTGTAGAATGCCTGCCTCCAGAAGTTCTTTAATTTGATGCCAGGCTATATGCAACTTAATGGGGTTGAGGAGTCTAACCTTGTGTCTAACAGGAGGACTGGCATTGGTAATTATTTTGTGTGTCATTCCATCAGTGATGGGAGAGACTGCGAACTGCACATGAGTTTGAGTAACATTCTGACGTGGAGTTTTGGGATGAGTGGGGCGCGATGAGGCTTAGCCGTTAGTATGAGTGGGAAAAGGCAGCATGAAAGTCACATGCCTATTATGCGAGCATGGCATGCGCTTGTTTGTAGAGGTCAGCTGCACGCCCAGCATGGAGCGGAATGGGGCGAGTAATGACTGTCTGTTGTTAACTTTTCCTTGGGTAACCGTCGAGGGTGAGAGAGGCGCTGGCGTCATGCGAGGGACAGTGATGGCCATTGAGTTGCTCGGCTGGTGGGTGGCCGAGGGGGAATGTTTATCAATAAGTGGGGCAGCGACTGTTATTAGAGACACTGTTTGAAACTCGAGGCACTGTGCGTAGTGGGTGCTTGGGCAGCGCGGAAGTCACTGAATGCGAATTGTCACATACTTTGAATGTTTTTGAACTAACCTGATGAGTGTTTGAACTGATGCTTGGTGATGAAGTTCAATCTGGTGAAGGAACTGCAGATTGCAGTTTCAACAGCAAGGTGCAGGCTGCAGCGAGCTCATTTGAAGTGTGAGCAATGTGTTGTTTCACCTCATCATTCTCCCAGTGGAGATGCACTGCTGAGTCGTATTCTGAAAGTAGGTTAGTGATGCAGATCACAATCTTGCCGCAAGGGCAGAACACTCATGAACTAAATCCCATGTTGTGGCAGAAATGGTAAAAGGAGTATGGGTGCTGAAGCATGGTATCTGAGTGTTAGACAGGTGTTGTAACACTGAACACTGGACTACATTCGAGGAGAGCTTGTAATGGAACAAAAAGTCCATACCTAGAATAGGTTTGTAAATGTCGGCGGGGTATGAGGTCCACAGGAAATGCAGAGAAGGGGATAGATGCACCATCACTCACATAGATGAGTCGGATGTGGCGGTGGTGGTGACTGTGATAGCAGGGGAGGGTTGTCCTCATTGATCTGTTCTGGGATGTAGACCAGGACGTATGGAGCGTGAGCAAGTCTTGCGTGCTCAGAAAGAGGAGAGAACAAATGAGTACTGCCTGATGGCAAAGAAGGCGTGGAAGCAGAACAGGCCCTGCCCCTTCCTGCAGACGGCCAGTAAATAGGAGGTGTAGTGTCACACAGCGATGGAGGATGAGCTGGATGTTTCTGGCGCAGGAGCGCATACAGCTGATCAGCGATGCATAGGCGAGAACCGTTAGACTCGAAAGAGTACGGCAGTAGGTGTATCTGTAGGTAATTTGGCAAACCATACTGCCCACTGAGTGATGTCTGGCATTGTGTGTTCACTCACGAGTAACCTGAGGCGGCGCCAAAGATGTTACGGAGTGCGGTCCTCCAGGTGCTCCTCGTACAGAATCTTGATTATCAACTCCTGTGGTGAGCAGGCAAGTCGGTCCAATATCATTTTCTTGGTGAATTTGTACTTCAGTGGCAGTGGTTGCACAAGTAGATCACAAATTAAATCCAAGTGGTCATGAGGGTGTGTGACCAATCGTAGGAACTTGGAGTTGTCATCAGTCACCTGATGCAGCTCAAAGAGGTGCTCCACTAGTGCAAGCCATGAAACTGGATCGTTCTCGTATAGGGGAGCTAGCTTGGGTATGCGGCCTGGAGTTGGAGACAAAGGTGGCTTCGACATGTCTTGGAAGTCTCTGAAGATGCCCGAAAACAAGATGCGGCAGGCACTGTCAGTACCATGGGAGTGAACTGGTGAGCGGTGCGTAATGAGGCCCCATAAACTGGACTGGAAATTGCAGAAATAGCACTGACATTGTCCAACTCAGAAATGATGTGGAAGGTTAGCGTGGCAGATGCAGACAGTACTGCAGAAGGAGTGAGTGGTAGTATGATCAGAATGGAGGCCCCCCCTGGGTGGGGGAAGATGGCCTGGAGCTTAAAAAGGCAACAACGATAGTTTTTCGCACACACTGGCCATGCACGCTTCGTGGTAGGACAATAAAACACTGTTAAAACCTGTTGGCAGTCACACTGTTGTAGTACAACGTTGCTGGGTGAAGAGGCTATGTTGGCTGCTATTGTACCCACATGGTTGCGAAACTGGGCCACTGATCCGGTTGTTTGTTGTGGCGAACTGGATGCATAAAAATGTCTGTTACTGATTTGTGAGGAAGGTGACGCTGGCATAACTTGGTAATAGTTGACTGCATGTGCATTTTGCACACTTACTACTGTAACCGACATTGTGGCGTGTAGAGGATCAAAGCATGTGTGCAAATTTCAGTCCCTTTGAACTTCATACGAGTGATCAATCATCACACTATTTAGCAGATCATCCACTTCATTTTTCACTTGTTGTTGTGCATAATCCAGCAAAATAAAGCCTGAGTCCATTGTTTGAGGTAACTGCGTAACACTCAGTCATTATGGAGTTGCTAACGTAGAGGTTTTCTTCGTCGAAGATCATAGACCATTGCCCTTTAGCTGAGAAATAACTGACGGCAGAAGGTTGCGTTGGCCTGGTCATAAGAGCTGGGCCTCCAAATCTTCAGAAAGAATGTTCGGTGGTGTACCCATGGCGTCAGGCATGAAACCTGTTGAATCTATATGACCGGCGTGGAAGTCGCGGAAGTAGTAGAACTGTTTTGTCCGGGGCACCAATATGGGATTCTGAATACGAATCATAATATACATAATAAACAGTTCTCAAGTTTTCTGTATACACATATATTTTACCATAAAGACTATGTAAATAAAATAGAAAGAAACTTCCACCTGGGAAAAATATATTAAAAACAAAGATTGCAAGACTTATCAAGCGGGAAAGTGCCGGTAGATAGGCACAATGAATAAAACACACAAACACACACACAGAATTTTGAGCTTTCGCAACTGGCGGCTGCTTCATCAGGAAAAAGGGAAGGAAAAGGAAAGATGAAAGGATGTGGGTTTTAAGGGAGAGGGTAAGGAGTCATTCCAATCCCGGGAGCGGAAAGACTTACCTTAGGGGGAAAAAAGGATAGGTATATACTCACGCGCGCGCGCACACACACACACACACACACACACACACACACACACACACACACACACACACACACAAGCAGACATATTTAAAGGCCAAAAGACCGATACACTTGAAGTACAAAGGCAGACTGAATTAAACATGGCGGCTCATCAGAGCAGTTAATATTCCAAAGATTGTAATTTGTATGGCCGATGTGACCTATCAACGCCATTATATTAGTGTCTCCACTAGATTATCAGCATAAACATAAATAATTACTCTATTTGCATTTGTATTGGTCCCTTAATTCCATTGTAGTTAACTCAAAATGCTTTTCTTCACAAACTGCACATAGATCTCTTCTAACATTACACGGATAGTTTTTTTCACATAGATACAGTCTCCACACTTAATACATGTTCTAATAGATGCACAATTTGTAAGACATTCAGATTGCATGGTTAATTTCTGATTCTTTGCACTAATGTTCAGTGATACAATCAACACAGCCTTCTATGACCTCCAGTTCAACCTCTAATTATTTGTTTTTAGACACTGAATACTTTATTGTATGATTGTTAGTTTATTTTTACTACATTCAGCACTTTCTCTCCTCCTTGTTTAGTTGTCCTTTTGAATGAGTTTGATGTCACTATCATTTCAAACATATTCATGTATTTCATATATACATATTCATGTATTTCATTTTCAGAGGACATTTTATGCATATCAGTCTCTTCAGACCCTATCAGTTTTCTTTTACAAATATCCACAAGCATTTTACTAAAAGCTTTTCTTTTACAAATATCCACAAGCATTTTACTAAAAGCCATTGTACCTATCTATTTAGGTGCATGCCATCCCTCCCGAGACATTTTTTGCTCAGAAGTTTGTTTTATTAAAGTAACAATGCCCCAAGCTTGTCACTCTGTTGCCCAATGTTACTGTTTATTTAGTTTGTGTAAGCATTTCTCTCTTATTTTCTGTATAAAAGTGTACTAATTATCAGTTTTGAGCCTGTGTACATACTTTAGCTGAGAAAATGAAATTTTGTGCTTTGTTTACAATTTTTATTTTTTTTATTCATTATTAAACCTACTCCTGCATTACCCATGTTTGTTTTTGTATCTATAACCCTGTATTCGCCTGACCAAAAGTCTTTTTCCTCCTGCCACTGAACTTCACTAATTCCCACGATATCTAACTTTAACCTATCCATTTCCCTTTTTAAATTTTCTAACCTACCTGCCCGATTAAGGGATCTGACATTCCACACTCCAATCCGTAGAATGCCAGTTTTTTTCTCCTGATAATGATGTCCTCTTGAGGAGGCCCCTCCTGGAGATCCGAATGGGGGACTATTTTACCTCTGGAATATTTTACCCAAGAGGACGTCATCATTATTCAACCATACAGTGAAGCTGCATGCCCTCAGGAAAAATTATGGCTGTAGTTTCCCCTTGCTTTCAGCCTACACAGTACCAGCACAGCAAAGCCGTTTTGGTTAGTGTTACAGGACCAGATCAGTCAATCATCCAGACTGTTGCCCTGCAACTACTGGAAAGGTTGCTGTCCCACTTCAGGAACCAAACATTTGTCTGGCCTCTCAACAGATACCCCTTTGTTGTGGTTGCACCTACGGTACAGCCATCTGTATAGCTGAGGCATGCAAGCCTCCCCACCAACGGCAAGGTCCATGGTTCATGGAGATAGGGATTTTACCTTAATTTCATAATTAGTGACTATATAGATTTTAATGCTAACATTTGTTTGAAGTATACATATTGTGCTTTATCATATTGTATAAATTAAATACACTCATTTGGAATTTATTGCTAAAATTTGTTTGAAATATACACACTGTGCTTCACGAGATTACATAAATTAAATACATACGTTTTCTTAGATACCAGAATTTTGTAAACTAGGGTAGTGTAACTAACAAGAGCATAATTTAAAAGCACCATTAATTAAAATGTATTACATAAAAATAAATAATGTATCAAATTACGTCACTGGGTTATTTTCATCATGGAGCAACACCAGCAACCATTATGAAATTGTCTCAAATTGACTGTGGGCTATTTTTCATTCGGTACATAACTGGATGATAATTTTTATTTTCTTTTGAATAGGACTGAGGTTTTTTTGGTTAGCTAATTTACCAGTTGCAAATTATGGTAATCAGAGGCATCAGTTGTTTATGCCAACATTTCTAGAGCCTCTTAATATCTGTTGCCAAATATTTGTTACTTCAGTTTCATGATTTGGTATTGAATTTGGAATATGTATATATTTTTTGTTAATGACAACCATCTATTAACAATCAGAAGAATTTACGTCATTCTAGAATATTCTATATGTATTTACAAAGAAAAATAGGTTTTTTGGGCAAATTGAACTGAACAATATTAATAAAAATACACACAAAAGGCCCTAGGAAGCACAGAATCGAATGATAAATACATGGATGCATGTAAAAACAGGTGGTATCAGACAGTTCATAATGATTTTGGAGGAGGCTGTAACATTATAGTAGGACTCTCAGCATACTGAGCAAGGGAGTATTTGTCACCACTGATAGGATACCCTTGGGGTTCCATGCTGTATGGGAGAGATCTTTTAATGTGAAAGGAATGACAGCTGTCAAAATACAGGTACTGTTGGTTATTGTCTAGGAATGGAGATATGGTGTCTTGGCCCTGAGTCTAGATCATGAAGATATCATTAATGAATCTGAACCACATGAGGGATTTGGTGCTTTGGCAGGCTCCTGTAGATGGCCCTTAAAAAAGGTTTCATAGAGGGTGGCATGCAGGTGCCCATGGCCGTGCTGCAGATTTATTTATATACCTTCCCTTCAAATGAGAAGTAGTTGTGGATTAGGGTAAAGTTAGTAAGGTGTATGCAAAAAGAGGTAGTGGGTTTGGAGTCTGAAGTACGTTGAGAATGGTGGTGTTAAATAGCAGTAAGATCATGAGCATGAGAGATTTTGGTGTACAGGGAGTTGGCATCAGCAGTGACAAGTAGGGATACAGGAGGTAAATGGGTGGGGATGTTGGAGAGTCCGTGAAAGAAGTGGTTGGTATCTTTGATGTGGGAGGCTAGATTACAGGCAATAGGTAGGAGGTATTCATCAATTAGGGCCAAAATTCGTTCAGTGGGGACACAATAACCAGCCACAATGGGGCATCCAGAATTGTTGGATTTGTGGATTTTGGGGAGCATGTAGAAGGTGGGTGTGCAGGTTGTCATAGTGATCAAGAGGGAAATGGATTTAGGGAAGATGGGCTGGGAAGGGCCTAAGTCTTTAAGCAGGCATTGCAAGATGTATTGGACTTATGGGATGGGATCACTGTTATGGTGTGTGTATGTGGAGGAGTCAGATAATTGGTGGAGCCTTACTGCCAAATTGTCACTGTGATTCATTATAACTGTGGTTGAACCTTTTTTCAGCAGGTAGGACAATTAGGTCAGGATTTGTTTTGAGGTTGTGTGTCTTCGGTCTTTCTACTGCTGAAAGGTTTGTGTTGTGAAGAAGGGACCTGGGGAAGGAAGGTGTGGCTAATTTGGTGTTAAGGAATTCCTGGAGAGTGAGCAGCAGGTGATTAGGTAGGAGAGGGGGAGGATCACAGTAGTAGTAGTAGTAGTAGTAGTAGTAACTTTATTCATCCATAGATATCTTTTTACAATGATATAGGACAAATCAAAGTATTTACAAATTTAGATCAATTTAAAACAAGCTAATTGGTATACACATATATTTACAGACTTCTAGTTAGAGACAATCATTACATTTATTCCTGGTATACAATACTTTTTTTTTTACAAATAACTTATTAAATAATGTAATGCCATGTTGTTCACTCATATCTTACTATCAGCCTCTGCACACACTATACACACATTGTTTTATAATACTTCACTCTCTCTACACACACACACACACACACACACACACACACACACAACACAACACAACACAACACAACACACACACACACATACATATTGGTGTACTCTGGGCCATTTTCTGTACTGCAACTTACCATTTGCTATCCTGAAAAACTGAGTCAGCATCCCTTCATAATGAGTGAGATGTTGAGCTCAGGAAGAGAGAGGAACAGGTGTTAGCTTTGTGCTATGCATAGCTTGGGAGCAACTATTTCTAGAAAGGGAAAAAAGAAGGAAAAAGACATAAAGTGAAGGTGTTATGTGGAATGTTGGATATTTTATAATCATTATTATTATTATTATTATTATTATTATTATTATTATTCTTTCTTTCTTTACTCAGACGTTATGTCTGGTCAAAAATGGAAAGTGACATGGACCTTGATGAAGCGTGACTTCCTTTTAACTTTACGGTATCTGTTATACTGCATTTAGAAACTTTTGGGTAATTGAACATGTATCAATAATTATGGATTTCTGTAGTTGTATATATAAGTTTGGATGTAGCTGTATTGCATTGATGTACTGGTGGAAATTGTGTGGTATGACTCCTGTAGTTGATAGTATAATTGGTATAATGTCAACTTTATCCTGATGCCACATGTCCTTGACTTCCTCAGCCAGTTGGATGTATTATTTATTTTTTCTCCTGTTTTCTGTTGTATATTTGTTGTATTGGGTATGGATATTTCGATTAGTTGTGGTAATTTCTTCTTTTTATTGGTGAGTATGATGTCAAGTTTGTTATGTGGTGTTGTTTTATCTGTTATAATGGTTCTGTTCCAGTATAATTTGTATTCATCATTCTCCAGTACATTTTGTGGTGCATACTTGTATGTGGGAAAATGTTGTTTTATAAGTTTATGTTGTAAGGCAAGCTGTTGATGTATTATTTTTGCTACATTGTCATGTCTTCTGGGGTATTCTGTATTTGATAGTATTGTACACCCGCTTGTGATGTGATCTACTGTTTCTATTTGTTGTTTGCAAAGTCTGCATTTATCTGTTGTGGTATTGGGATCTTTAATAATATGCTTGCTGTAATATCTGGTGTTTATTGTTTGATCCTGTATTGCAATCATGAATCCTTCCATCTCACTGTATATATTGCCTTTTCTTAGCCATGTGTTGGATGCATCTTGATCGATGTGTGGCTGTGTTAGATGATACGGGTGCTTGCCATGTAGCGTTTTCTTTTTTCAATTTACTTTCTTATTTTTTACTTCATGTTATGTGATCTAAAGGGTTGTAGAAGTGGGTATGAAATTGCAGTGGTGCAGCTGTTGTATTTATATGAGTGATTGCTTTGTGTATTTTGCTAGTTTCTGCTCGTTCTAGAAAGAATTTTCTTAAATTGTCTACCTGTCCATAATGTAGGTTTTTTATGTCGATAAATCCCCTTCTTCCTTCCTTTCTGCTTAATGTGAATCTTTAGTTGCTGAATGTATGTGATGTATTCTATATTTGTGGCATTGTTATCGTGTAAGTGTATTGAGTGCTTCTAGGTCTGTGTTACTCCATTTCACTACTCCAAATGAGTAGGTCAATATTGGTATAGCATAAGTATTTATAGCTTTTGTCTTGTTTTTTGCTGTCAATTCTGTTTTCAGTATTTTTGTTAGTCTTTGTCTATATTTTTATTTTAGTTCTTCTTTAATATTTGTATTATCTATTCCTATTTTTTGTCTGTATCCTAGATATTTATAGGCATCTGTTTTATCCATCGCTTCTATGCAGTCGCTGTGGTTATCCAATATGTAACCTTCCTTTTTAGTGAGTTTTCCCTTGACTATGCTATTTTTCTTACATTTGTTTGTTCCAAAAGCCATATTTATATCATTGCTGAATACTTCTGTTATCTTTAGTAATTGGTTGAGTTGTTGATTTGTTGCTGCAAGTAGTTTTAGATCATCCATGAATAGCAAATGTGTGATTTTGTGTGGGTATGTTCCAGTAATATTGTATCCATAATTTGTATTATTTAGCATGTTGGATAATGTGTTCAGAGCAAGGCAGAATCAGAAAGGACTTAATGAGTCTCCTTGGTATATTCCACAATTAATCTGTATTGGCTGTGATGTGATATTATTTGAATTTGTTTGGATGTTAAGTGTGGTTTACCAATTTTTCATTACTATGTTTAGAAACTGTATCAATATAGGATGTACTTTGTATATTTCCAATATTTGTAGTAACCATGAGTGGGGTACACTATCAAAAGCTTTTTGGTAATCAATGTATCTGTAGTGTAGTGTCCTTTGTTTAGTTTTAGCTTGATATGTCACCTCTGCATCTATTATCAGTTGCTCTTTACATCCTCGTGCTCCTTTGCAACAGCCTTTTTGTTCTTCATTTATAATTTTGTTCTGTGTTATATGTGTCATTAATTTCTATGTAATGACTGATGTTAATATTTTGTATATTGTTGGTAGGCATGTTATGGGGTGATATCTAGCTGGGTTTGCTGTGTTTGCTTGATCTTAAGGTTTCAGATAAATTATTCCATGTGTAAGTGTATCAGGGAATGTGTATGGGTCTGCAATGTAACTGTTAAATAATTTACTTAGATGTGAAAGTGTTGAGGTGAACTTCTTTAGCCAGAAATTTGCTATTTTATCTTTTCCAGGGGCTTTCCAATTGTGAGTAGAATTAATTGCTTGCATGACTTCATGTTGCAAAATTATCACTTCAGGCATTTGTGGTATCATCTTGTATGTGTCTGTTTCTGCTTGTATCCACCATGCATGCCTGTTATGTTGTACTGGGTTTGACCATATGTTGCTCCAGAAGTGTTCCATGTCTGTTATGTTTGGTGGATTGTCTATTTTAATGTGTGTGTGTGTGTGTGTGTGTGTGTGTGTGTGTGTGTGTGTGTGTGTGATCTATTGTCTGGTAAAATTTCTTTTGGTTTGTGTTGAATGTTTGGTTTTGTTTCCTTCTATTTTCACTTTTTTGTATCTTCTAAGTTGTTGCTTGTAATTTCTGTTTCTTTTCATCTAATTGCTCTATCGCTTCTTGTTGTGAGATTTTACCTAACCTTTTTCGTTTTATTTTTTTTCTGACGTTTCATTTCCTATAAATTGTGTTAGCTGTCCGATGTCTTTTCTCAGTTTTTCTGTTCTGATCTATAGCCTGTGTTGCCATGCTAGTTTTGTGGGTTTCTTCTGTGTGTTGGTTGGTTCTGATCTCTGCCTAGTGTGTATATTTAGTGTAGTGAGTGCTCCTATATAAACCAGTAGTTGTAACTCTTCCATAGTTACGTTTTCATTTATTTTTTTGTGTATGATTGTGTTGATAGTTTTTATTGTTGTTTCAACCTGTGGGTTATTTGGCAGTTTATGCAAGAATGGTCTAATGTCTGTATTTGTGTCTTTGTATTCTATATATGTAAGCTAAAATTTTTCTTCTATATCTAACATGTGTGTTACTTCGAGTTCTATTTGTGGTTGTTTTGGTGGCTGTCTTAAGATTTCATTTTCCTCTGATTGTTTAATTGATGCCTGTTGTTCTTTGTTTGTTTGCTCTGGGATGTTTGAATCCATTACTGTATTTTCTTCTTCTTCTGATTGCACATTATTTTGTTCCAGTATTTGTTGTACTTGTTATTTGATGTTTTCTTATTCTGACTTGGGTATCTTGTTATTTTTTATTATTATACAGATCTGATCAGCTACTCGTTGTTCTGTTAAAAATTTTAATTCTGGCTATCTGATAATAAATGTTGTGTATACTTGTGATCTGTATCCAGTTGTGTTGGTTCCTACGTTTGTTGCTTGGTAACAACAGAACATGAGGTGTCGATTAACTGCATCTGACCATCTCATCTTGTCTTTGTTTTCCTTCTAGGGTGGTTGCAGGAAGCATATCCTGCAAAACACCTCTATTTGGATTTAAATCATTTTCCAGTTGTCTAGCAGTGTCGTTACCATTGTGGACGGACATAGGGTTCAAACGTCATCCCCGACCATGATGGCGCTTGTCCGAGGCTTCCTGAACCAACTAATCACACTAAAAGGGGGGGTTAGCCCTTTTAGTGGTTTGTTCTTTTCGTCACCTTTTACGACTGGCAGAACATACCGGAGGACTATTCTTTTCCCGGGCCTCCACGGGGTTTATTATTATTATTATTATTATTATTATTATTATTATTATTATTATTATTAGTCGTAAAGCTCCCATGTGGAAGACGCTAAGTAAAGCTGGTTCACTTTCCGTTCTTCTTGGTCTTCTGGTTCTTTTTATATGCCCACCAGTTTTTCATTGTTTGCGAAAATTTAGTTCTTCTTTCTTCGCTCCATTTTGTTCCGGTTCTCGGTGCTTTTGTCTCTGGTTTAACCTCCCACTTTTCAACTTTTATTCTAAAATTGTTCCTTGCAGCTATTTCTTCTTTAGTAATTTTTGCTAATTCCAATCTTTTTTAACTTTTTGGATCCATTCTCCTCCATTAACGAGAGAATCTACGTATTTTACAATTCTTTTTGTTAATCTATGTTCAGGAAGTCTCATTATGTGGCCATAGAATTTAAGGCGTCTTTTCCTCATGTCTATCTCTATGTTAGAATATTCTTCAATTTTTGATGTTTTCTGTAATCTATATCCATTCTCGGTCCATCTTGGTCCCAAAATTTTTCTAATTATTTTTCTTTCTTCTTTCTTTAGATTTTCTAGATCAGTTTTCCTGTTTAGTGCCAAGGTTTCGCTGGCATATAACATTGATGGTTTAATGACTGTATTGTAATGCCTAATTTTTTCATTTAAAGATAAACATTTTTTATTATAGAGGTTTTGCACTAATCCTAAACCTTTACGAGCTTTTTGTATTCTTTCTTGTTGTGTAAATTTTTCCGAGATAATTTCTCCAAGATATTTGAAGTATGGTACTCTGTTGATTTCTCCGTATTTTGTTTGTAATTTGGAAATTTCTAAATTTGTTGTTGTAAACACTGTCTTTTCAAATGATATCTGTAGGCCAACTTTTTCTACATCTTCTTTTAGAATTTCTACCTGTTTTATAGCCATCTCACTAGAATCTGCCATTATTGCGAGATCGTCTGCAAAGGCTAAGTAGGGGATTCTTAGGTTATGTTTCTTGGTTCGTAATGAAATTGGTTTCCAGCACTTTTCTTCTTCAAGTTTCTTCTCCCATTCTTCCATGACTCTATCCAGAACTACATTGAACAACAAAGGCGACAACCCATCACCCTGTCTAACCCCAGTTTTTATTTCAAATGGTCTTGAAAGTTTTCCCATAAATTTCACTTTGGATTTTGTATTTGTTAACGTCTGTTGAATGATTTTCTGTATTTTCCGATCCAATCCTTTTTCCTCAAGAATCCTAAATAGTGTGGGTCTGTGGATTGAGTCATATGCCTTCTTGAAGTCGACAAAGACATACACTGTAGGCTTGCCTCGCATCTTCCTTATCCTTGTGATTAATTTTAGGTTTAAAATTTGCTCTGGGCATGATCTGTTTGGCCTGAACCCAGCTTGGAAATCTGAGATTTTGGGTTCTAGCATTTCTTGTGCTCTTTCAACAATACAAGCCGATAAAATCTTATATGTGACAGGAAGTAGGGAAATTCCTCTGTAATTATTTACATCATGTTTATCCCCTTTTTTGTGTAATGGATGTTTTAAGGCACACTTTCAATCTTCTGGGATTTCTTCGGTGACCCATATATTTTGAATAATTCCTACTAGCTCCTTTCTTGAATTAGGCCCTAGATTTTTGAGAAATTCAGCTACAATTCCATCCTCCCCGGAGGCTTTGTTATTTTTTAGTTTCTTTATGTGTTTGATAATTTCTTCTTCTGTTGGCAGTGAGGAATCTTTTTGCTGCGGGGCTTTGGTGTTGGATATTGGGAGGGTTTCTGTTGGTTCTGGACAGTTTAGCAGTTTTTCAAAATATTCGGCTAATACTTCACAGTTTTCTTCATCGCTTAGTGCTAAATTCCCATCTGGTTTTCGGAAGCAAATATTTTGAGGGTTATAACCTTTAATTTGGTTTGCGAAACTTTTGTAGAATTCATGTGTATTATAGTTTTTAAAATCTGTGTCTATTGATTCTAATTGTTGGATTACATATTTTCTCTTCTCTTGTCTGATAATTTTATTCGAAAGCTTTCGTGTTTCTAGAAAGTTCTGGTGATTCCCCTCATTCTTATTTGAGCTATATTTCTCGAAGGCTTTTTTGCGTAATTCAACGGCATTTTCACATTTTATATTCCACCACGGATGTTTGGGTTTCTTCTGTAACGGTATTTTTTCTTTGGCTATTTCTGTAATTTTTGTCTTGAATTTTTCCCAGTTGTTTGCAGGAGAATTTTCCCATGTTTCTATTGTTTCTGATTCTGTTAGTTTCTGTAGATTAAATTTTGGTACTACCGGTGGTGTTTGCGGTGTTTTTCGTCTTGGAGTGAATTGTACTCGAACCCTGGTGAGGTAGTGATCAGAGTCGATATTTGTGCCTTTCTTAACTTGGATATCTCTGATCTCTTTTTGGAAGTCATAAGAGATGGCTACATGGTCGATCTGAAATTCTCCAAGTTGGTTTATAGGGGATCTCCAGGTTTTTTGTTTGCTAGGTTTCTTGTTGAAGGAGGTTGAGCTGATTTTCATGTTGAACTGTTGGCAGAGTTGGATTAGTCTCATACCGTTTTTGTTGGTCAATCTGTGTGCTGGATATAAGCCAACTGTCTTCCTAAATTTTTTTTCTTTGCCAATCTGTGCATTGAAATCTCCAAGAAGTACTTTGACGTCGTTTCTTGGTATTTTAGAGATTTCAAGTTGTAATCGTTCCCAGAATTTGTCTACAGCTTCTCGGTTCTTCTTATTTTCAATGTTGCACGGTGCATGGACATTAATTAGGGTGTAGTTTTTATTCTTACTTTTAAACCTAAGAAGCATTAGTCTGTTGTTAATGGTTCTTACAGACTTTATAGATTTAACGGCGGATTTTTCAACAATAAAGGCCATACCAAGCATGTTCGCCCCTCTACCAATTTTCCTATTAGTTCCACTTTTGAAGATTCTGAAGCCATTGTAATCAGTGGTTTGATCATCAGGGAACCTTGTCTCTTGTACTGCTAGGATTTGGATTTTCAGTTTCTTTAATTCTTCTGTTACAATATGTAATTTTCCTGGTTGTATCAGTGTCTGTATGTTTATTGTTCCAATGTAATATTTCTTCTTGTTTTTGTTTTTGGGAAGTTTTCCAGAGTGCTCCGACTCACTCATAAATCGTGTAGGCCCAGTCTCCCCAGAATCCGAATGACCGGTTGCCACCTTTTTACTAGGTGGGTGGATTTTACCACCTGGGGTAATTTTGTTATTACATACACGAACCATGATTTTACTTGTAATTCATAGTTGGTCTGGCATGTGCCTTGTGGAGCCTTGAAACATGAGTCAGCCGCCACTAACATGTGGAACAGACGCTGTTGGTCACCGCCACTAACATGTGGAACAGTCGTGCCCTTTGGTACTAGTTTTGGTCCACCCCGGGTATTTTATTTCCCCGGTACCCACCATATCTAGTGAGCATCCCCCTATCCGCCACCTGGGGAGGCGCCCGGTAGGAGACTAGTAACTCCCGCGGGATTATTATTATTATTATTATTTATTTATTTGTATAACATTCTTTATCAAACCCCTTCTCTGTTTTAACTAAGGAATCCTTCAATGTATAAAATGTATTGCATAACAGGTACTTTCTAGCTGTCTTTTTAAATAAGTGTATTTTGGCAATTTCTTTCATCTCTTTGCATAACTTATTGTACAGTTTTATTCCTTGCTAGAAAATTCTGTTTTGAGTTTTATGTTTATTTTCTCTTGGTAAATGTAAGTTGAGTCTATCTCTTGTTGCATGGTCATGGACGGAGCTGTTTGTGCAGTAATTACCAATGTTATTTTTGATGTGTACAACTGACTGGTAAATATATTCACATGGAACAGTTAAAATCCCCAGTTTTTTGAACAGATCTTTACCATGAGCTCGACTAGTATTTTTGGTTATTATTCTTATGGCTCTTTTCTGGAGTTTGAAAATTGTGTCCATATTTTGTGCATTTGTTCCCCAAAAAAGAATTCCATAGCTAAGAATTGAATGCACATATGAATAATATATAACTAAAAGACACTGCATGTTACACACTGATGATAGGATTCTAAGGGCATAACATGCTGATGACATTCTGTTTGCAAGTACCTCTGTGTTTTCACATTACTTCAACTGAGAATCAATATTCATTCATAGAAATTTTGCATTTGTTACACAGTCTATAGAGGTGCCATCTACATTTAATTTAACATTGTCATTTTTCCTCTTCAAACCGAAATTTATGGCATTAGTTTTCTTTATGTTCATTGTCACTTTATTACTTATTGACCGATCATAAATTTCCTTGAGAGTTTGATTTGCTTTCTCAGCAACAAGTTCTCTTCTTTTCTCAGTGACTATAATCAGCGAAGAGGATTTTTTCACCATGAGTAACACTACTTGATGTATATCAGGAACAGTATTGGTCCTAATACGCTGCCTTGCAGAACCCCTATATTAATGTATTTTTTGTTGTGATAAGTGTTTTCCTAAATGTTTAGCTCTATTTGAAGTATATTATCTCTACTCTTTGTACCTTATCTGTTAGGTATGATCAAAACCAGTCTTTAGCTACCCCTCTTATTCCTGATGCTTCTACTTTATTTAATAGTATCTTGTGGTTGACTGTATCAAATACCTTTGAAAGAGCCAAAAATATGCCTGTGACACACTGATCTTTGTCAAGAGCATAAAGTACAACTTTTGTGAATTCTGCTATGGCTGACTCTGTATTTTTGCCACTTTGGAAACCAAACTGTGATTCACTTAAAATATTGTATTTATTCAGCTAATTCATTAAGCTGTCTTTCATAATGTCTTCTATAATTTTGAGAATGCTGGCAGCAGGAAAATGGACAGGTAATTTTCTATGTCTTCTGCATTACCTTTCTTAAGCAAAGGTACAACTCTTGCCTGTTTTAAGTGCTCTGGAAATGTCCCCGATGTGAAGGATTCATTTATTATATTTGTTAAGGGACCTTGTATAATCCCTATGCATTGTTTCAGTACACACATTGGTACTTCATCTAAGCCTACTGACTTTTTATTTTTTAGTTTTTGAATTGTTTTGCTGACTTCATTCTCTGTGGTTGGAAGTAACATCATTGTATTTCGTGCAACATTATTTACAGGTGTTATATTTGTTTGTGGGGAATTTTTGCTGTAGCTTCTCTGCAATACTTGAAAAATGCTCGTTTACATAGTTTGTTAAGTGCTGTGGATCATTTATTACTTTATCCCCCTCCCTTAGCAGTATGTTGTTCTCCATTTGTTTGCCTCTCTCTGTTTCCTTTTTTATAACATCCCAGACTGATTTGCTTTTATTCTCTACATTATATATTATTTTGTCATTAAAAGACCTCTTTACAGCAATCAGCACCTTCCTACAGATCTTTTTGTATCTATGATAGAAATTTAAGAATTCTGGATCATTGCAAATCTTTTTCATGGAACTGAGGTGTTTAAATGTTTGGGAGGACTTCTTAGTACCTGCTGTTATCCACCTGTTTTTGTGAGATGTTGATGCAGACATGCATACTTTTGGAAATGATGTTTCAAAGTATAATTTAAACAATGTGCAGAATTTAGAGAATTTCATATTTACATTGGTTTCCTTATACATTTCATCCCAGCTTTGTTTTTCTAGTTCTTTTGAAAACTCTTTTATTTTGATTTCTGATAGATGTCATTTGTAGGCTCGTATTTTAGGGAATGTTTACTGCCTGACTTTACTGTTGCTATTTGACAGAGATGGTCTGATAGTCCGAGATCTTTTACAGCTACATCACATTTTTCCCTGTCCATATTTGTGGCCACATGGTCAATTACTGATGAAGTTGTTGTGATAACTATTGTTGCACTATTGACCAACAGGGACTTGCCAAAACTTTGAAAGATGTTTATAAAGGTGCTGCTGGTTTCATTTATTTAGTGTTGATGTTAATGTCCCCACACAGAATTATGTTGACCTTTGTACTTGAGACTTTATCTAGAACTTCTTTTAACTTATTGAAAAAAGTGTCCGCACTACCACTGGGAGATCTATACACACATAAAGTGATTTGTTTCTTGGTGATATCAAGCCCTGTTAATTCAATAGCTGATATTTCAAAGTGTTTCTCTTCACTTACGGTACTAAGGTCATGTCTTGATTTGAACTGTGTTCCTTTTCTGATATAAATACATGATCCTCCACCCCTTGAAGTAGTTCTGCAGTAAGAGTTTCCCTTTTCATACAATGATAATACTACATGGTTCCTTTCTGTGTCTCTACACTGGTGCTCAGTAATACAAACTACTGTGCAGTTCAAAGAGTGGAGCTCAACTTCTAATAGTTGTATTTTATTTTTTATGGATTGCATGTTTTGGTGGAGGATTGTTAAGTCTGTAAAATGCCCCATGTTACTCTTTCCAATGGTTTGTTTTTCTTTGTGACATCTGGTATATGTGATTTTTGAGGTGTTAAAATCTGTCTTTTGAGTGATTGTTTCAGTATATTTTAAATTGCTGGAGATACTCTTTAGGCAGGGAAACATGTTGTCTTGATTTATCCAAAAAAAAAGACCTACTTTTCCTACCCATGACAACAGGTATTTGACGATGTGTGGCCCGAGATCCATCCCCTATACTTTTATGAATCAGCCATACCAATCTTCCCTTCCCAGTCCTGTTTAGGTGTAGGCCATGCCTAGTGAAACCCCATCTGTTGATAGTTGGTTGGCAGTATGAGTTGTAAGAGGCAGGAGTCAATGTCAGAATTATGGTGGTTTTGGTTGGAGGGATTGGTGGCAAAGAAGGGCCTACATTGCTGTAACTGGAAGGAGGAGAGCAGATCTTTGACAAATCCAGCATACTTAAATTTGGCCATAGGACTAAAGGTGAGGCCTTTAGATAGGACTGAAAGTTCAGTGGAGCTGAGGGATTTTGGTGGAAAGGTTAACAACAGTGTTACAGGTATGTTTATGCCCTGGAGTTTGTAGGAAGTTTCGAAGGTGTGGCAAGTTGGAAGAGGAATACTGTGGGTACAATAGGGGTTGGAAAGTAATATCTGAAGGCAGCAGCAGTATGTTACCAGGTTGTATAAATAATGTAGGTGATGTCTGGAATGCTCCTCCAGGTGACGGAGAGCGAATGATTCAATTTCAAAACTGCGATGTATGGAGTAGTGATTGCAGAGTATTAGTATCTTCTAGAGGCAACAGAAGTGGTTCTGGGATGCCTATACCATGGAGATGTGTTTTTTGCAGTACCAGATTTCTGAGGGTCTGGAATTGGTAGAATTTGAAAAGGTTTAGGTCATTGTGAAAGGAGGTGTGGGATTGAGAGAAAGGAACCTATATGATTATGCCATTTGGAGGAACTCCATGGCTTAGGCAGCATTTGAGAAACAGGATGTGGACTAGGTTTTAGCCAGGGAAATTGTTACTTTTCTCAGCTGTTGCAGAGAGATGGAGCAAGGTTCCATTGTAGCAGAAATAATGTAAAGGAAATGGAAATGATGTGTAAATTTGCAAAATAGTTGTTGGTGATTGTAAGAGGCGTTGGATAAGTGAATAGGTACATGTTGTTGTTGTTGTTGTTGTTATCTTCAGTCCTGAGACTGGTTTGATGCAGCTCTGAATAGATGCATAAAATACATAAAGACAAGCAGAAACATGCACAGATAAGCAAAAATACACACAGATACACAACAGTATGCATAGATACACAGACATATGGACATATACTTATAAATATACACAAATACTTAAAAATATGCACAAATACATTAAAAACATCTAAGACACCAAACACTTCCTTCCTCAGCTCTCCACAACTCCCACTCTTTCACCTCATGGATCCCTACCTGTCACTGTTGAGGCCACCTCCCTGTACACCAACGCCCCTCATGGCCATAGCTACTGAGCACTACCTTTCCCAAAGTCTTTCAGACTCTAAATCCACTACCTCATTCCTCACACACCTTACTATTCTTATCCTAATATACAACTACTGTTCCTTTGAAGGGAAGATTTATAGACAAGATTTATAGACGAAGGGAAGATTTATAGACAATTTATAGACATGGCACCCTCCTAGGCCATCCTTTTTATGGGCCATCTAGAGGAGACCTTACAAGCCTCCAAAACACCAAACTCCTAGTCTGATTCTGATTCATTGATGATATCTTCATGATTTGATCTCATGGCCAAGACACCCTACAGCAATGATAAATTACTGTGGCTGTGGTTAGATGTGTATCTGTTGCCTTAGCTGGACTTGAGAGTACTAATGAGAGGGATGTACAGTGTATAAATCATTTTGTTTGCCTGAAATTGCTAATAAGGGCTTCAGTAAATCATTTTATACTAGTGATATGTCTTTAACATTGTCTACATGCAATAGGGGAACAGTGGGGCCAGCAGAAGGAGTGTTTATTTGGATGAAAGGATGTGGACAATAGAAGGGTTTAGATTAATTTCAGATGTAAAATGTATTATCGTTATTAATAAACTAATCCACCTATCTACTCCCATGATTAAATTGAAAAAAAAAGAACCTTAATCAGTATACTCAGTTGCTGCACACAGGGTAAGTTGTTTAGCAACACAAAGCATGCAGTTCAGACTACTTAGAGGCTCCAAATTGGAGACTGGAGCATATCTCAAATTACTAATATATAAATATTTTAAGCACACAGAGACAATACTTCTCAAATTAGAAACAGGTGCTACAAATTACTATGCAAATAATTACTTTTTTTCCAACGTTATTCTGACATCAATATTCTAACATTGGCAAATAGGTGTATTTCATATGTATGAAGCTGGAACTATTTATCAGGAAATATTTGTCCCACCATACATATAAATTAATAAAGGAGGGATTGGAATGCTTTTATGCAACACAGTACTGAGAGTGATAAAAAATGTATCCAGTTTTAGCTGGTACCAGCTGAACAGTAACCTTCACCTCTGGTAACGATATATAGGAAGACCTATAGTTTAGCATGAACTCTAAAGCATGGTACAATTTCAAAAGTTTCGTAATAACAAATCATTGTCAGAGGTGAAAGAATCAAATAGCAAAGAGCAGATAGGAAACAGCATGACAGATACAGGAATTAGTTACCACAATATTGCTGGAGTGAAACTGGCAACTTCCACATTCAACTTCACCAAAATTAAAAGTAAAATATATCTATTTAAATAATTAATGGAAAATCTCATATAAAGATGTGAAACAATTACTAACAAAGAGATAGAGGGGCTGGCCAGTACTTACCTCATCTCAGTACAGCCGATAGAGACACAAAAAACAACCGAAAATTTAAGCTCCTAGCTTTCGGAATAAATGTTCCTTCATCAGGGAGGAGAGAGGGGAAAGAAAGGGAAGAAGGGAAAGTGGATTTAGTTACTCACAACCCAGGTTATGAAGCAACAGGGAAAGGAAAACAGGGAAGGTAGCAAGGATGGAGGCATGGTTGTCAGAGGGAAGCCAAAGATATTCTACTGCAGGTACTGTGCCAGCTTCAAGCCAAAGAGGATGCATACAGAAGTAAAGAGGTGTATAGTATAAAGATGTAGGATGGAAAGATGCATGAATGGCTAAAGAGGAAAGGGAAAGAGGAGAAGACTGAAAAGTAAATGGGAGTGAGGTTGTTTAACGTAGGTTTAGTCCAGGGGGATGGCGGGATGAAAGGATGTGCTGGAGTGCAAGTTCCCATCTCCGCAGTTCAGAGGGACTGGTGTTGGGTGGGAGAAGCCAAATGGCACGTACAGTGTAGCAGGTTCCTAGGTCCCTAGAATTATGCTGGAGGGCATGCTCCGCTACTGGGTATTGGACATCTCCTAGGCGGACAGTTCGTCTGTGTCCGTTCATGCGCTCAGCCAGTTTAGTTGTTGTCATACCGATGTAAAAGGCTGTGCAGTGCAGGCATGTCAGCTGATAAATGACATGTGTAGTCTCACACGTGGCCCTTCCTTGAATTGTGTATGTTTTCCTAGTAGCGGGGCTGGAGTAGGTGGTTGTGGGGGGATGCATGGGGCAGGTTTTGCAGCAGGGTCGGTTACAGGGGTAGGAACCGCTGGGTAGAGAAGGTAGTCTGGGAATATTGCAGGGTTTAACAAGGATGTTACGGAGGTTAGGGGGACGACGAAAGGCAACTCTGGGTGGTGTGGGGAGAATTTTGTCAAGGGATGATCTCATTTCAGGGGTTGACTTGAGAAAGTCATATCCCTGGCGGAGTAATTTATTGATGTATTCGAGGCCAGGATAATATTGGGTGACAAGGGGGATGCTTCTGTGTGGTCTGAGGCTAGGAATATTGTTGTTGGACGGGGAGGAATGTATTGCTCGGGAGATCTGTTTGTGGACAAGGTCTGCAGGATAGTTGCGGGAGAGGAAAGCACTGGTCAGGTTATTGGTGTAATTGTTGAGGGATTCGTCACTGGAGCAGATACGTTTGCAACAGGGAAAGGAAAACAGGGAAGGTAGCAAGGATATATCTATTTACACAAACAGATAAAAATTAGCTTGATGACTTAGTATGAAATAGTCTCCACTATTTCCCAACTACTGAATGTGCCTGGAATTGGAAGAAATAGTATTGGTGGCAAGTGAGGCATGTATACAAAACAAATTAAAGGTGGTACTCATCACCCACAGTTGAGAACTGTTATGGAACGAAAGAAAAAAAAGGACAATCTGAAAAGAGCACTCTCTGCAAAATTGACAATGTTTTAACAAAGTTCAAATCTTAGTGTGGACTTGATGTGAGAAGCTTTTAATAGCTTCTGAAATGAAAAACTGTTACTAAATCTGCCAGAATATCCAAAGAGGTTCTGGTCTTATGTGAAGCACACCAATCAATACGCTCACTGCATACCCTCACTCAATGGTAATATTAATGATAATAGTGTCACTAAAGCAGTTATTAGTTTTCCAAAATTCCTTCACCAAAGTTCTCTGGACAGCATTGGCAGTTATTATTCTTCATGTGGTTCATAAAGCATTCCATTCAAGTGTGGTGCATACATCCATATATGTTTCCTCTAATGCTGTCCCTGATATAAATCTTAAGGGTAATATGCATGCTGTGAGTACCGGTATGTGGCTGATTCCCTTAGTCCCTGCTGTAATGTAATTGGATAGCACCTACCTACTTTTAGTAGTCACATTTTTTTGCACAAGTGTGTGGTATATTTCCCACAAAATGTACTATTATATCCCAGAAAAAAAAATTTCCCTCACAGAATCATTAGCATTGTTTATCATCTGTATGCGAATATTGTATCTATGAAATCTAAAAATACAAAGCATGCCAATGAAATAGTCAAGGCTTCTTTCTAACAAAATGTTAGCTTCTCTATAATCAGTCCAGTTATTAAAAAACTGCTTCAAGTTCAGGAAAATAATGCCTTTAAGTAAAACTGCTGTCACACCAAAATTCAGCAAAAAAGGAAAAAAAGAAATCGGGAAAAACAAAATGTAAACCCTATACTGTTGCTGTTACTGTTATTGTTGTTTTTCTTGGCTTTACTGTGAACTGGACAATATATCATTCACAGTCACATGCTTAATGAGATGCTTGAACACAATCTTTTCAAATATTTTTGGGAAAGTCGGCAAAAGTAAAAATGGTTGATAGTTTGAAGGTATCTCTTTTCCCCCCTTCTTGTAAAGAGGCTTAATGTCAGCATATTTTAGCCAGTCTGGAAATGTTCTGCTGATAAGAGATTGGTTACACAAATAACATTGGTGGATCTGACATTTAGACGCAGGTGATTCATGTGAAAAGGTTTCTGATGTGATTATGACCGCACGACGGGACACCAAATGTGGAATAGTAGTTGGAGGTGGACGCATGGGACATTCCGTTTTGGAAATGGTTAGAGAATGAAATATTTCTGGCCCTGTGACATCCTGCTCTCGTTAATGCAATGGCACTCCACATTTGGAGACAATTTCTGATTGTCAAGCACAACAACTACTTGCAACTTTTTTCTTCCACAGCTATCCCATTTGTGTCAAGGCCCATTGAACACTGAATTCTTCCCATGGTGCTATTTACACTAGGCTGCTCGATGGCCTGACCGAGGCAAAAATCCAAACCCATATCTCTGGTTAGGGCGTCATTGGAGTCCGTCAGGTGACAAAAAAGATAGATACGTCCTTAGTAACCACACACACACTTTTCTTCACTTTTGATAGAGTGGTGCTTCTGTCAAAGATCAAAGCAGGCTACAAAGTTATCATAAAACGACCATACATTCTGAACCTGATGTGCTAGTATCAGTGTCTCCACTACAACCACACTTGAATGTCATGTCGACACCTGGCAAAATGTGTAACCTGTGGTAGCGATGCTCGTGAGAGTGATTGTCCGCCTCCTTCTCCCTGTTGTACCAATTGTAATGGTGACCATTCCGCCTCCTCTCGAGATTGTCCCATGTATATGGATGAGTGGGCCATACTGGAAATGGGGATGGAGGAAAAAAGTGCCTTACCCAGTTGCTTGCAAGTTGCTAGTCTGAAACTCTGTGTTCTACCATTCTGCACTTACAGTACTGTCCTTAATGAATGAAGCGGCAAAGAAAACTTTCAACCACAGGTTGCAGCAAATGGATTGGTCTTCAGTATGTAGCCTTGATAATATTGATGCCAATTTTAACTGTTTTATTAACGAATTCTGTGCTCTTTTTGAAGAAATATTTCTAAAGTAATGGGTCAGAAACAGTGCTTCCAATACTGTAAATAAGCCTTGGATGACAAAAGGTATAAAACAGTAATGTAAAACCAAATTGGAAACTTATGCTGCAATAATATTACCTAAAGATGTAGAACAGTATGAACACTGTAGATTATACTGCAAAATTTTAAAGAAACGAATACACAAATCAAAAGCCGTTTATTATGAGAAGAAAATAGATAATTCTAATAATTAAAGAAAATTTGGAGCATTGTAAAAAAAAGAAACAGGAAGAGATACAACAAATAAAGAAGATCTACTTAAAATCAGATATAAGGTACCCTAGTAGATATCCCCAAAAGTATAGCTGAAATTTTTAATAAACATTTCCTAAAAGTAAATCAACAGATGGGTTGCAAGCCCAATGTTTCTAAAGCTGTAACTCTTTGTCAAGCTGTATATTCAAACACAATTCCAGAAATATGCCTTAATCCTGTCACTCTAGATGAGATTTGAAAAATCATCACATCTCTAAAAAGCAGGAACTCTGCAGAAGTTGATAATATTTCTAGTAATTTATTGAAATATTATTTTGTGTTGATAAGGGACATTCTCTGTCATATTTCCAATGCTTGTCTTCAGAAAGGTGTTATTCCCAGTAGACTTAAGTATGCCGTAGTGAAGCTCCTGTACAAAAATGGTGATAAAACTGAATCAACTATCAACCTATCTCTTTGTTGACAGCTTTCTCTAAAATTCTAGAAAGTCTAATACACATAAGAATTACTGATCATCTCATGAAGAATGCAGTTCTCAGCAGGAGCCATTTTGGCTTTCAAAGGGGCCATTCAAAAGAAGACACCATCTACGCACTTGCAAATGAAGTTTTAGAAACCGTTAATGAGAAAATGCTAGCACTTTGTGTCTTCTGTGATTTGTCTAAAGTGTTTGACTGTGTTGATCACCAGATTCTCTTGCAAAAAGCAGAATTAGTAGGAATAAGTGGTGTTTCAGGCAATTGGCTATAGTCATATCTCCAAGACAGAAAACAAAAAGTTGTCTTGAATAGCTCAGGCGGTGTATGTGATGTTTCCTCACTTTATGAATGGAGTTCCATTACATTTGGAGTGCTTCAGTGCTCAATTCTTAGGTCACTATTATTCCTGGTTTTTATAAATGATCTACCATCATGTAAAAGCCTGACATGTAAATTCACATTATTCGCTGATGATATCACAATTTTTATGGGCATTAGACCAGATAGTATTCTTGAGGAATCCATTAATCACATACTCTCAGATGTGGTTAATTGGTTCAAGGTGAATGGTCTCTCATTAAATTCCAGTAAGACCAGCTTTATTCAGTTCTGTACAAAAACAGAAAAAGAGAGAGAAATAAGTGTGACATGTGGTAATCAGCCAATAGGAAGAATGGAAACAACAAAATTCCTTGGAGTGCACAGTGACAGGAAAATGAACTGGTCTTTGCATATGAAAGATCTCTGTAAGAGGCTTAGTTCTGCTATGTATGCTTTAGGGGCTGTCACTACATGTGTTGAACCTAACACTGCAAAAGTAGCATACTATGGCTATTTTCACTCACTCATTGAATATAGCATTGTTTTTTGGGTCAACCAGCCGCTAGCAAGGAAAGTGTTCTTTGCTCATAAGCAAGCTTTAAGAGTTATATGTGGATTGCACTGAAGAGACTCACGTAGAACTTAAAACATACACAACTAAATACCAATATATATTTTTTCTTATATGTTTTGTCTGTAAAAATATAGAGATATTTCACCCAAACAGTAATTATTATGAGCATAACACATGGAGGAAGGACAACATACACAGCGAGCATAGATTTTTGAGCTTGGTGCAAAAGAATGTCCACTACACTGGAACAAAACTCTTCAGTGCTCTTCCTCCTGAAATAAAGACAGAGATTCATAAAAAGAGTAAGTTTAAGAAAGTGCTAAAATATTTCTGCTAGAAAAAGGTTTTTATGGTCTAGATTAATTTTAAGTAAATAAATTTTAAAATTTTAATCATGCCAGTAAGAATTTTATTTAACTTGAACTTTGTATCCATTTGTGCACTGTATCTGTTTTTTTATGTAGTGCTTTAATGATACAAAGAAAATATGTACAGTCATTTTTCTGTTTTGCTGCTCAAAGAATTTACTGTATAAATTTTTATATAATTATGTATATGCTATAAGATTATCAAATTGTATTTGTAAAAAACTAACACTTTCCACGTCCTTGTGAATCCAACACAGTTGGACCTATGTAACATGAAATAAAATCAATCAATCCTAACGTTGCTGGATATTATTGAATACCTTACTGAAATAAATATGCCACCACCTTTAGTGATTAAAGTGTTAGATTATTAATTTCGTGCAACAGTTCCCGTAATTCTTCACTTCCATTGAGGATAGCCTTGCCATAAGCAAACCTTGACACTGATGTCCTTTCATCTTGAATTTTAATTGCACTCTTCAACTTTCCTTTAATTTCTGTCATTTTTTCTCCAATGTGTAGATTGAACGGAGGGGCTAAAGACTACATCTCTGTCTTACACTTTTTTTATCTGGGAACTTTGTTCTTGTCTCATTGTTCCTTTTTCACTCTTGTTCATACTGTGTGTTAGCTGTAATTCTCCATGGCTTACCTCTATTTTTCTCAGAATTTTGAACATTTTGAACCATTTTCATTGTTGAACACCTTTTCCAGGTTGTTAACTCCTATGGATGTGTGTTGCTTCCATTGGCAATTGCATCATCAGAACTGCCTCTCTGGTGCCATTCCCTTATCCAGATCCAAACTGATCCCCATCTGTCAGCTGCTCAGTTTTCTTTTCCTTTTTGCTGTATGTTATTCTTACCACTTACTTGGATGGATGGGACATAAGCAGTTTGTACGAGGGCTATCCATAAAGTACATTACGTTTTGGAATTAAAAATAAATAAAGTATTGGATTTTTTAAAATTATATACAGATGAAAGCCACACTTCAATACTACTTTTCTACATAGTTGCCATTTAAATTAAGGCACTTATCGTAGCGATGGACGAGCTTGGAAATTCCTTCGCCATAAAATTCGGCAGCCTGCGCCTTCAACCATGTGTTTACCTCTTCTTGAAGTTGTGTGTCGTCATCAAAATGCTGCATAGCCAAGCACTTCTTCATTTCTGGGAATAATTGGAAGTAGTTCGGAGCCAGGTTGTGACTGTACGGCGGACGAGGAAACAACTCCCACTTAAAAGATTCGACAACTTCACGAGTGGCGTTTGCTGTGTGGGCCCAGGCGTTGTCGTGAATCAGCAAGATCTTTGAGCCCAACTTTTCCCTGTGCTTGTTTTGTATTGCTCTTCTGAGGTCATGGAGAGTTCGGCAACACCTTTGAGAGTTTATTGTAGTGCCTCTTTCCAGGAAATCTACAAAAATCACACGTTTTCTGTCCCAAATGACAGTCATTACGTGGTTGAAGGTGCAGGCGGCCGAATTTTATGACGAAGGAATTTCCAAGCTCATCCAATGCTACGATAAGTGTCTTAATTTAAATGGCAACTATGTAGACAAGTAGTATTTAAGTGTGGCTTTCATCTGTATAAAATAAAAAAAATTCCAATACTTTATTTATTTTTAATTCCAAAACGTAATGTACTTTGTGGATAGCCCTCGTATGTCGTTTTGTTGCTGGTTTCCCAATGGTTTTAGAAATTCCAGTGGAATGTTAACTATCTCTTCTGCCCTATTTGGTCTTAAGTGTTCAAAGCTGTTCTAAATTCTGATTATAATACTGGATCCCCTACCAGCTCTCACTGCTTTTTCTTCTATCATATCATCACATGAATCCTCCACCTCATAGAGACCTTCAGTGTACTCCTTCAAAATATTCACTATCTCCTTTGCATTTAACAGAGGAATCCCCAATGCACTTTTAATGTTATCACTGCTGCTTTTAGTTTCACCAAAGGTTATGAATTACCCATATGCTGAGTCTGTATTGAAAATCTTTTTTTTTCCGATATCTTCATATTTTTTCATTCAGTTGTGTCACCTTAGGTTCCCAGCACTTACTATTTATTTCATTCCTAACTGACTTCCTGAAGTTGCCTGAACATTTTTATACTTCCTTCTTTTGTCAGTCAAGCAAGGGCACCAACTTTCCAAACTTTCTGTGGGTACATACCATTGATGGAATGTAGTATATGTTTTCTGAGGAATCTCGACATTTTTAAAAATAATTATCCTTCATTTATGATCTTTTATGAATACTACCTGTGTCATAAAGATCTGTCCTGTGATGAAGTAAAATATACTGGTACTACAAGCATATGTTGAGACTGCCCTAACACAGTCAGTACTACACCTGACTTAAAAGCAATAGAAAAGAGAGCAAACTCTGGTTAAAATGTATTTGGACAAATCAACAGATCCAGAGGCATATCATATTTGATGTGTGCCCGTCTTCAAAAATAAAAATCCTTACCTCCTAATATAAAATGTGTAATGTACCATAAACTAATGTAACTTTCATTACAGCAGACAGAAATAGAAATTTAAAGGAGTGTGTTGTAATTCCCATGCAATATAAACAAAGAAATATGTAGAGAAGCAATTTTCAACATTGCGTTTCAGCTTTCCACACACATCCAGTAATCACACAACGTTTGAAAACTGAGGTAATTTTTGACTGATGAAGAGCTTTTGACTGCCGCATTCCATCAGTAGACCTCTACTTTGTACTAGCTATCAATGCACTAATACCCCTTAAGTCTACAGTATAAGCTACCATGTGCTTCAAGCGATTGTCTCAACAAACAAAATGATAACAATCCAGATTACATGAAAACAATTTCACTGAAACCATAAATGACACTGCTGTCATGTTAAAAAGAAAATTACTATTTAGATAGTCTGTAACAGTCAGCTTCCTTGTATCTCAGATCATTCTTTATTATTGCCCAGTAGTGACAATCAGTTATTTTATAACAATTGTTGATGAATAGAGTCAGCATATTGTATCATGCCACTTCTAACAAAACATGAAAGCAAGTCAAAAAGATAGGATCCCATTCATTGTATAGTGCAGTTGTTATTCTTGGGAGCGCCTTCAACTTGGACAGAGAAAGGCAAGGAAGGGGTGTGTGTGGAGTGTGTTGGTTGCATTTGCACAGTGACATCTCAGACAATCAGAGGGCAGAAGTTTTAACTTTCATCTCAGCATTTTAATAGCTCATTATGTTTTGATAAAGGCAAGTGAGAAGTATTTATTTTATTTTGTTTTATCAAATTAAATATTTCGTGGATGCGGTGCACCCACAAGATTATGTATGCTGGTCCACAAGCCCAGACGTGCCAAGTAGTTGGCACGCATGCAGTCAGCTGAAGTATTTATTCTGTTACTCATGCTTTCTTTGCAATTACCTTCTTTGTACCTATGTTCTTCTTTCTGACTTCTATGAATTCCATTTTCATAGATGTTCATTCCTCTTCAAATGAACTGCCTATTGAGCTATTCATTGTCACAGTATCTATAGGCACAGAGTTATTAAAGCATTTGTCTTCATTCCTTAACACTTCCATATCCCACTTCTTTGCGCATTGATTCTTACTGACTTCAGCCTACTCATTTTATTACTAAATATTGATCAGTGTTTATATCTGTCCTGGGTGCACCTCACAGTCCAGCATTATATTTTGGTATCTCTGCCTGACCATAACACATTCTATCTGGAATCTTCCTGTCTCTCCCAGCTGTTTCCTAAGTATTCAATGTCACAAGCTGAAATTTATGGCAGAACTCGATTAGTCTTTATCCTCTCTCATCTCTACCACCAAACTCATGTTCTCCTATAATCCTTTCATCTACATCTTCCCCTACAACTGCATTCAAATCTCCCATGACTGTTAGATTCTCATCGACCTCCATCTGGTAGCCTAGATAGTTTCTCTGATGTTCTTAATGACCTGCTTGTTGACATTGACAGTAAACACTGCAATAAATATGCCTGGCTTAACATAATACTAACTGGAGATATAAACATTGACTTGCTATCCAATGACCCTGTATCTAAAAAACTAATGCTAATACTAGCTCAATTTAACTTAACATTTCTGATAAACGAGCCCACTAGAGAGGTCAATAGTGTAAAATCTTGCATTGATAACATTATAACTAACATGTCCCACTTTACATGCAGTGCATCAGTTTTGAAGCTTGTCATTTCTGACCACCACACAGTACAGGTATTGATAGAAGCTGAAAATCTTCATGTCAATAGAAAAGAGAAATAATATGTGACAAAAAGAATTGCCAATGATGACAATGTTAAAGATTTCAACAGTTTTGCTGGAAAGCTTACAATGGGGTGAAAAAACAGCATTACTTTCAGTGATTTTTCATCAGATTTTTATTATTGCTTCAATGTCTCATGTCCAGAAATGACCTTTACAGTAAATTACTGCAAAAAGATACAAAAAATAACAGGATAAATCATGAAGTAAAACAGCAAGAGAGAAACTTAGACTTTTCCAATGTGCAATGATAAATAATAACAATAATAATAGAATAAAGGTAGAATTTAAGAACTATCAGGATTACTATAAAGATCTTCTGCTAGAAACTAAAAGTAAATATGTAGCCACAATGTTAAGAAACTCTACAGACACAGGTTTAGCTGTTTGGAGAGTAATAAATAGCTCTAAGGATTGTAAGGACAGATCAAGAAGTGATTTTACTATAAACCAATAAAGGGCATATCGTGAAATGTCAATGTCAGATAGCAAATGTTCTTAATGAGTACTTTTCTTCTGTTGGAAAATCTGTCAATGACCATTTTAAGAATCTTCAGCATTCCAATCAAACAAAGCATATACTTTGCCCCAACCAATAACAAGGAAGTCAAAAACATAGTAATGTCATTAAAAAATACAAAATCAGCAGGCTATAATGGATTGTCTATCAGTACACTGAAAAGATGCATAGACAACATATCTGATGCCATGGCCACAGGAGTAAATGATGTAATTGCGTCAGGTTGTTTCCCAGATAGTCTAAAGATAGCACAGGTAACCCCGATTTACAAGAAAGGTGATAAATCTAAAACTGAAAACTACTGCCCCATCTCAATCTTACCTGCATTTTCTAAGGTAGTTGAGAAAGTTATTTATACTAGACTAGTGACATTCCTGAGTCAACACAATTTAATATTTGAAAATCAGAATGGCTTTATGAAAAACAAGTCAACATCAGTAGAAGCAGCACAATTAATAGACAAAATAATAATGGCCATAGAGAACAAGGAGTATGTAACTGGAGTGTTCCTTGATCTAGAAAAAGCTTTTGATGATGTCAACATCACCATATTACTTGACAAGCTGTGGAACCTGGGTATCAGAGGAACTGGCTATGAGCTAATAAAATTGTATGTGAGCAATAGAAAAGAATTTGTCTTGCTTGAAACAAACAGTGGGTCTTACAAATCTGAAATTACTGATATCAAATATGGAGTGCCTCAAGGTTCTGTCTTGGGCCCTTTTATTTTCTTGATTTATGTTAATGATATACAGTATTGTTCTCCCAACTGTACAAAAATATTGTATGCAGATGACACATCAATAGTGTGTAAACACAAAGACTATGAGAGTCTGGAGGTACTGTGCAACACTGTAACTAATGAAATAGTCAAGTATTTTAATGAAAGCCGTCTAAATGTAAGTGCTTCAAAGACTGCAATGATGGAATTTAACACAAGGAAACAAATAGAATTTGACATGAAATTATCCATAGGAAATGACATTGTAAAAAAGGAAAAACGAACAAAGTTCTTAGGAATTACAATCCAGGACAGCTTCAAATGGGACATGCATATTGATTCCTTAGCATGTAAGCTGTCAAAGAATGTGTTTGCTATAAATATGATTAGCAAATATTGTAAGGACATGTGTGTACTAAAAACTGCTTATCATGCCCTGTTCACATCAAACTTAAACTATGCTGTAGAATAAGTGGGGTGCAACAACTCAAGCCAACCTAATTACATTATTATATTAAAACAAAGATTCCAAGACTTACCAAGCGGGAAAGCGCTGGTAGACAGGCACAATAAAATAACACACAAACACACACACAAAATTTCTAGCTTTCGCAACGAACGGTTGCTTCTTCAGCAAAGAGGGAAGGAGAGGGAAAGACGAAAGGATGTGGGTTTTAAGGGAGAGGGTAAGGAATCATTACAATCCCGGGAGCGGAAAGACTTACCCTAGGGGGAAAAAAGGACAGGTGTACACTCGCGCACACACACACATATCCACCCGCACATACACAGACACAAGCAGACATTTCCTATATCTAGACTGAGCCATAGCATTTCCCCTTCCAGAGTTTTTAGCTTCCCTACCATAAGAAAACTTCTGACATCCTGACATTCCAAGCTCCAACTCTCAGATTGTATCCCTCATGGCATTTCCCTCTCAGAGATCCAAATGGAGAACTAATCCAGAATCTTCCTCCGCTTGAGAGAGCATAAAAACAATTTTTTTTTTCAGGCATCATGTCTTATGGACACACATTGTGTATCTTTAATGCAGTGGTTTCCATTCCTTTCTGCCTCCTCATGATTTGATCACTTTCCTTGCCATTGCCAGTCTACATTTTATATCCTCTCTACTTCGACCATCATCAGTTATTTTGCTCTCCAAATAGCAAAACTTCTTTTCTACTTTAAGTGTCTCATTTCCTAATCTAATTCCCTCAGCATCACCCAACTTAATTCAACTACATTCCATTATCCTCGTTTTGCTTTTGTTTGTGTTCATCTTATATCCTCCTTTCAAGACACTGTCCATTCCATTCAACTGCTCTTCCAAGTCCTTTGCTGTCTCTGACGGAATTCCAATGTCATCAGCGAACCTCAACGTTTTTATTTCTTCTCCATGGCCTTTAATACCTATGCCAAATTTTTCTTTTGTTTCCTTCACTGCCTGCTCAGTATACAGATTGAATAAAATCGAGGACAGTCTACAACCCTGTCTCACTCCCTTCCCAACCGCTGCTTCCCTTTCATGCCCATCGACTCTTATAACTGCCATCTGGTTTCTGTACAAATTGTTAATAGCCTTTCGCTCCCTGTATTTTACCCCGGCCATCTTTAAAATTTGAAAGAGAGTATTCCAGTCAACATTGTCAAAAGCTTTCTCTAAGGCTACAAATGCTAGAAACGTAGATTTCCCTTTCCTTGATCTATTTTCTAAGATAAGTCGTACGGTCAGTATTGCGTCACGTGTTCCAACATTTCTGTGGAATCCAAACTGATCTTCCCCGAGGTCAGCTTCTATCAGTTTTTCCATTCGTCTGTAAAGAATTCGTGTTAGTATTTTGCAGCTGTGGCTTATTAAACTGATAGTTCGGTAATTTTCTCATCTGTCAACACCTGCTTTCTTTGGGATTGGAATTCTTATATTCTTCTTGAAGCCTGAGGGTATTTCACCTGTCTCATACATCTTGCTCAGCAAATGGTAGGGTTTTGTCAGGACTGGCTCTCCCAAGGCCGTCAGTAGTTCCAATAGAATGTTGTCTACTACCAGGGCCTTGTTTCAATTCAGGTCTTTCAGTGCTATGTCAAACTCTTCACGCAGTATCATGTCTCCCATTTCATTTTCATCTACATCCTCTTCCATTTCCATAATGTTGTCCTCAAGTACATCGCCCTTATATAGATGCTCTATATACTCCTTCCACCTTTTTGCTTTCCCCTCTTTGCTTAGAACTGGGTTTCCATCTGAGCTCTTGATATTCATACAAGTGCTTCTCTTTTCTCCAAAGGTCTCTTTCATTTTCCTGTAGGCAGTATCTATCTTACCCCTAGTGAGATAAGCCTCTACATACTTACATTTGTCCTCTAGCCATCCCTGCTTAGCCATTTTGCACTTCCTGTCGATCTCATTTTTGAGACGTCTGTATTCCTTTTTGCCTGCTTCATTTATTGCATTTTTATATTTTCTCCTTTCATCAATTAAATTCAATATTTCTTCTGTTACCCAAGGATTTCTGCTAGCCCTCGTCTTTTTACCTACTTGATACTCTGCTGCCTTCACTACTTCATTCCTCAGAGCTACCCATTCTTCTTCTACTGTATTTCTTACCCCCATTCCTGTCAATTGTTCTCTTATGCTCTCCCTGAAACTCTGTACAACCTCTAGTTCTTTCAGTTTATCCAGGACCCATCTCCTTAAATTCTCACCTTTTTGCAGTTTCTTCAGTTTTAACCTACAGGTCATAACCAATAGATTGTGGTCAGAGTCCACATCTGCCCCTGGAAATGTCTTACAATTTAAAACCTGGTTCCTAAATCTCTGTCTTAGCATTATATAATCTATCTGATACCTTCTAGTATCTCCAGCATTCTTCCATGTATACAACCTTCTTTTATGATTCTTCAACCAAGTGTTAGCTATGATTAGGTTATGCTCTATGCAAAATTCTACCAGATGGCTTCTTGTTTCATTTCTCTGCCCCAATCCATATTCACCCACTATGTTTCCTTCTCTGCATGTTCCTACTCTCGAATTACAATCACCCATGACTATTAAATTTTCGTCTCCATTCACTACCTGAATAATTTCTTTTATCTCATCATACATTTCATCAATTTCTTCATCATCTGCAGAGCTAGTTGGCATATAAACTTGTACTACTGTAGTAGGCATGGGCTTTGTGTCTATCTTGGCCAAAATAATGCGTTCACTATGCTGTTGGTAGTAGCTTACCTGCTCTCCTATTTTCTTTTTTTATTCATTATTATACCTACTCCTGCATTACCCCTATTTGATTTTGTATTTATAACCCTGTATTCACCTGACCAAAAGTGTTGTTCCTCCTGCCACCAAACTTCAACCTATCCATTTCCCTTTTTAAATTTTCTAACCTACCTGCCCGATTAAGGGATATGACATTACACGCTCTGATCCATAGAACGCCAGTTTTCTTTCTCCTGATAGCGACGTCCTCTTGAGCAGTCCCTGTCCAGAGATCCGAATGGGTGACTATTTTACCTCCGGAATACTCGTATTTTACCCAAGAGGACACCATCATCAATTAACCATACAGTAAAGCTGCATACCTTCGGGAAAAATTATGGCTGTAGTTTCCTTTTGCTTTCAGCCGTTCGCAGTACCAGAACAGCAAGGCCTTTTTCTTTAGTGTTACAAGGCCAGATCAGTCAATCATCCAGAGTGTTGTCCCTGCAACTACTGAAAAGGCTGCTGCCTCTCTTCAGGAACCACACGTTTGTCTGGCCTCTCAACAGATACCCTCCCCCTTTGTGGTTGCACCTACGGTACGGCCATTTGTATCGCTGAGGCACGCAAGCCTCCCCACCAATGGCAAGGTCCATGGTTCATGGGGGTAGGCAGTTGAAACTATGTTTAAGGGCTTCAGAAATTATTATGAAACTTGTGGCATGCTGTAGTTACCAGTGATAGCTTATAGCCATTAGATTAGTTGTTTCTACCCTATGTTCATGTAGCTACTGCAAGGGAATATCGTTTGATGATCTCCATTGATACTGGGTTCACAGCTGTATTGAATCATTTAATTGTTTTAATGTTGCATGAAGCTGTCACAATCTTCAATATTTGCAATGCAATTACACAATTTTGGTCTTAGCCCTTAATCAAATGTCTTCACCAAAAATTTGTTGATGGCACATAGTCACAATCAAATTCATATCCCTAGCATCATTAGTAAAGGTGAATTGTACAACAACAAGAGAAAAAGGACAACTGCAAGTGGCTTTAGATCATTTAAAGGAGCATTGTTACGTCAGTTACACCTATTTTTATTGTTACAGATGGTGAACTGTGCCAGCTAAAGAATGGAGGCTCTGGGAAGTGCCTGCATATCAGTTTATGTCCATCAGCTATCCACAAGGTGTACAAAGGTATCGAGCTGGACATATGTGGCTTCCAAGGCAGCGTAGCTATCGTGTGTTGTGAAGATCCTGCTGCCTCCAAACAACTAATCGCAGGAGATCAACCACCTAGGTAAAAAATCTTACCTTACAACTCTTTTTAAATGTTGCACTCCACTGTTGTCAAAACTGTAGATACTAGTAAATACTAGTATAACTGAGTGACAGCTGACAGCTTTTAGTACATCATATGCTACATTCTTGCTGGATGCGATGTCAAAGAATATCTTGCATTAAAATTATGTCATGGCTGCATGTAGGTGCAATTGTACTGAATGTGCCTCAGCTGTGTTGACTAAGGGAATGTTGTAAGGAGTATTGTAAGTGTGATTGACACACAAGTGCCATACATCAAAAAGGCATCTCATAGAATCAGGTATACTGCTGGTGGTCTGCGACTTCCTAACATAATATTTCGATGTCGTAATTCGGCGTCTTCATCAGGTGTTCCCTGAGACTGGTTGACAAGCTGACCTTATCCCATATTTATGCCTGGGTGGTGTGTGGCGCTCCCTATGCCGTCAGCACCCACTGTGGCCATTTCTGGCAGTGGTATCAGTTACTAGACGCTCCTTCTTTGGTCCATGCCCATTCTGTCACTCTTCTGAGGTAGTGAACAACACAAGGTATTCCCTATTGGGTCCGCACCCGATAGGCACGATCCTGGCACTATCATGGCTCTGTTGAAGTTCCTTATGTCGTCCACGACCACGGCGAGGTTCTATCATGGCTGAGCCATTCTCCTGGCCTTCTGAACCCAGTATGCGCCTGTGAGGTGCACTTTCTGTGGCATTCAGCTGCTGTTGGGCTGCAGATTATAATGGCCATCCTCCAAGGAGCTTGCTGCCACCTGGTATCGTGTATACCATTCTGTTCCATTACTTAAGCCCTTGGACATCTGTAGTTCATTCCTGGAGGAGGGAACATGATAGAGAGAATTGCTGAAGGAGCACATTGTATGGTATATCATATTTGATTCATTTTAGTGAATCATTCTGATCACCTGAAAGCAGTTATAAATAATATATAGTTTTATTCAAGTATTTATCATTCATTACTCTGCATCACATGTAAGAAATTTTCTGTACCCAGTGGTCATTCTTCAATACTGAAATACATAGTGCCATAGTCTTAATTCACAGTAATTCCATTTTAATACTTACCTTACACCTTGTCACTTTCAGAGAATGTTTTCATTAACAGTTTTTCTAAACAGTTTGTAGTTAAAGGATGACTGCACCATACCTGGTTGCCAGTCAATAACCCACAAGAAAAAAGTATGTCACTGGTATTGTTATGCAGTATTATTAAAAAAGACTTTTCTCATGAACGGTGAAACGAAGAGTCCTTTATTGATACTGTGGCAGAAACAATGACACACTGAAACAATTGATCACTAGACTCAGTGGTGACTTCTTTACATTGACAGCAAACTTTTTATCTATCTATAATCAGCGAAATATAGATGTATTAGATTTAGTCAAACAGGCACAGATTACACAACCGAGAAATATTTTTTCAAAAGAGATAGCCCAAAAAACTCCAAAACCTTACACTAATTAGTCATAAGTCTCCAAGATCTAGTCATGTTCTCTAGTAGAGTATTAAAATCTTGTGCTAACAATACAGCACTGCCCTTCAGACATCTTTATTATAATTTTATGATTCAAGGCATTTTTCCAGTAGACAGAATCATGAAGACTTAAAATCAAGCTATAAAAATGGAAATAATCAAATCACCATTAACAGATCAGTTTCATTATTTTCAATCTCACAAAAATAAGTTACTTTAACTAGAATAATTGTAAAACAGACTCCATTGTATATCTGTTGCCAGTGATAGATAAAAGATTTGCATGCATACACTTCTGTTGTACTGTTACAAATGGCTGAATGGTCACAATTAACATTTATTTAAGATGATGTGCCATGGTCTGGAGTAGTTTTGTGTTTAGTGAAGCAGGCAATACAACTCATCAGCTTTGACTAATGATGTCATACATTAGTCATAGGTAATAATGTCGTCACTTTCAGCCATAGATAATAAAACAGTTCTTTGTTCCAGATAAGCTCTATCATTGTACATTAAAATAACTGAATGTGATTTTAAAGGAGATAACTACATAATGCTCAAAATATTCTTCATGTGCATTTATTTGAATAATTGTTTGTTATTCATTTGGTACTTAATTTCATTCTTAGTGATATTGTAGTAACTTGGACTATTAGTTTCTTATTTTAGGACAATTTTAGTATCTTATTTTTGTTTTTATATAGGGATTTATCTGTTCCAATGAACCTGGATCATTTGAGAGAGGCTATAGGTGTAGACATGCTGGCCATGATTTGTTTTTTTACAAATGTGTGGCCCCATTGCTGGGTGTGTTTGATGTCGTGAGTGCAGCGCACTTATGTGCCTCACAAGTTTATCTCATCGCTGTACTCACGACTTATTTGTATGGCGCTGCAGCAAAGATTGGTTGTGGTGGTCCATTAGATGAGAGATGTGGTTCAAAGAATCTGTTGTGGTCGAAACTGACGAGTCGCATTTTGGCAAAAGGAAGTACAACAGGGGGAGCAACCTCCAGTGGGATTATGGGTTTGGGGGGCTGCAGCTTTAGGTCAAGAGTGTGATGAGGTAGTGTTTAAAGTAGTACCCAGTCAAAGGAAGGAAGTTTTGGTCAGCTTAATTGAAGATCACGTTGCAGAGGATTCCATTGTAAGTGCAGATGGTTTTTCTTCATATAGGGGTTTAGGGGAAAGGGGTTATCAGCATGTTATAGTTAATCACAATATTGAGTTCAGATCATTATCCACAGGGACTTGCACAAAGAGCATAGAGGGTTATTGGTCAGCTGTGAAATAGCTTGTAGGGAAGGGGAAATGCCGGATTTCCACACTTCAAAGTCACTTAGACGAATATTCATGGAGGCATAGTATTCCCTAAACATATTGCTCACGTAAATGTTTTGTTAAATGTGTTGGGCAAATGTACTGTCCAAAAAATGTTAGATAATTTGAGCTTCAGTTCTTTTAAGAAGTTCCAATGTGGTAAGTTCAGTTTTTCATTTATATATATATTGCCCAAACTCTTTGCCTTTACAAATGTCTGCTTGTGTCTGTGTATGTGCGGATGGATATGTGTGTGTGTGTGCGAGTGTACACCTGTCCTTTTTTCCCCCTAAGGGAAGTCTTTCCGCTCCCGGGATTGGAATGACTCCTTACCCCCTCCCTTAAAACCCACATCCTTTCGTCTTTCCCTCTCCTTCCCTCTTTCCTGAAGAAGCAACTGTCAGTTGCGAAAGCTAGAAATTCTGTGTGTGTGTTTGTGTGTTTTATTTATGATGCCTATCTACGGGCACTTTCCCACTTTGTAAGTCTTGGAATCTTTGTTTTTAATATATATAAAATAGAAAGAAACTTCCACATGGGAAAAATATATTAAAAACAAGATTCAAGGATTATCAAGCGGGAAAGCACCAGTAGATAGGCACAATGAATAAAACACACACACAGAATTTGAGCTTTCGCAACCGGCGGCTGCTTCATCAGGAAAGAGGGAAGGAAAAGGAAAGATGAAAGGATGTGGGTTTTAAGGGAGAGGGTAAGGAGTCATTCCAATCCCGGGAGCGGAAAGACTTACCCTAGGGGGAAAAAAGGATAGGTATATGCTCACGCGCACACACACACACACACACACATACACACGCATATCCATCCATACATACACAGACACAAGCAGACATATATGTTAGATATTGCTTAGCTATATTTTCATCCCTCTATAATAATATATATTGTTAGTGAATGTCACCAGGGAAAACATGAAGATTGTCTGAGGAAAGGGCTGAAACTGGTTGATAATGAATAAAAATCTGAAGATGCAACTGAGCCTGTTTTTATTTGATTTTTAGCGTGTCTGCTTGCGTCTGTGTATGTATGGATGGATATGCGTGTGTGTGTGTGTGTGTGTGTGTGTGTGTGTGTGTGTGTGTGTGCGCGAGCATATACCTATCCTTTTTCCCCCCTAGGGTAAGTCTTTCCGCTCCCGGGATTGGAATAACTCCTTACCCTCTCCCGTAAAACCCACATCCTTTCATCTTTCCTTTTCCTTCCCTCTTTCCTGACGAATCAGCCACCGGTTGCGAAAGCTCAAATTCTGTGTGTGTGTTTGTGTGTTTTATTCATTGTGCCTATCTACCGGCGCTTTCCCACTTGGTAAGTCTTATATATAGAAAGAAACTTCCACATGGGAAAAATATATTAAATTAAAATATATTAAATATATTAAATTAAATAATATTAAATATATTAAAAACAAAGATTCCAAGACTATATATATATTAAAAACAAAGATTCCAAGACTTACCAAGCATCTCTGCTTGTGTCATGTCAAGACATGTCTGCTTGTGTCTGTGTATGTGCGGATGGATATGTGTGTGTGTGTGTGTGTGTGTGTGTGTGTGTGTGTGTGTGTGTGCGAGTGTACACCTGTCCTTTTTTTCCCCTAAGGGAAGTCTTTCTGCTCCCGGGATTGGAATGACTCCTTACCCTCTCCCTTAAAACTCACATCCTTTCGTCTTTCCCTCTCCTTCCTGAAGAAGCAACCATCGGTTGCGAAAGCTAGTAATTCTGTATGTGTGTTTTGTTCATGTGCCTGTCTGCCGGCGCTTTCCCGCTTGGTAAGTCTTGGAATCTTTGTTTTTAATATATTTTTCCCATGTGGAAGTTTCTTTCTATTTTATATATATATAGCTCTTTCTGCCATTGGTAGTATTACTATCTACGTAAGAACAGACTATTAGTGACAGCAGAGGCAAAAGAAACAACACATGTAAAACTTGAATCCCGAGCTTCAGTTTGTTTATATAGTTCAACTGAACAACAGGATATTACTACTAATGAAAATGAAGAAATTGACATATGGTAAACATGTATCCCCTAGAGCAGTTAACCAATACAGTTCGAATGAGGTTCGAGATACAACCCATATATATATGTAACGTGAGGTATTCTGTGCTACCAGTATTTCCATCCATTTTTTCTCCTGCATTTTCCACTTAAATAATACAATACAAACATGTGATATCCTTAACGTGAAAATACTACTTGTCTTGATATATGTCAATCATATTTTTCATCTTTTGTATTCCTTTGTTTCTGAACAGTCTTGTCAGCTCTTTCATCTGTGTAATAAATGCTCTCTGGCCAATTCTGACATCATTGGTTAAAGCCGATGAGTTGTATCCTCTGCTTCACTAGACCTGTAGTTTTGTATAGCATTCTGGTGTTCTTTCCTAAAACAATCATACAACATATAACAGGTAAGTAATGAGTCAAACAACTCTCTTTCTCACTACATGTGGGTCTTGTAATCTTACCCGTCCACACACCTCTATTAAAATTCTCTCTATCTCTCTGCATAAGTTTTGAAAGCTTTGGAGGCATAAGATATACAAAAGAAAAACTTTTGTAACTATTTTCGTTTTCTCTTGTTGTTGTTGTTAGCTGCTGTTCTCACATCTAGGGGTACATTACTGTGGCTGAAATTTTGACTTAGTGGGTGCCAGATGACTAAATAACTGATGAAGATATGCCTGTATTATATCGAATTTTATTCTTTGTCACATTTTTTAATATCACACTATGGCTGAAATTTTGACTTAGTGGGTTCCAGATGACTAAATAACTGATGAAGATATGTCTGTATTATATCGAATTTCATTCTTTGTCACATTTTTTAATATCACACCGTCTTTACAATTAACACTGCTATCACACCGCAGATCTCATTGTTAGTATTTATCATAAAAACATGTCTGTTTCCATCAGAGGCATGCCCACTAATCCTACCTATATTCTGCAGTACTCACAATATTCCAAAGAGTTTATAAAGTGAAAGAGTTTCCAAACATTCTTGACAAAAGAAGAATCATCACCAAGATATAACATTATTTTATAAATGAATCCAGAAATAAATTTAATAATTAGTGTTAGATTGTGCAATTAATAATATGAGTTTGAAATGTACCTGATATTTCTTAGTTTCAAATATTTCTAAAAGAAGAGTAATTTTAACTGTACATACGGAGTGGGAGAAGCAAGGTTACCCAAGAGACTCATGGGTTCAGCAGTAGAGGGTAGGAGGAGTCTGGGCAGACCAAGGAGAATGTACCTGGATTCGGTTAAGAATGATTTTGAAGTAATAGGTTTAACATCAGGAGAAGCACCAATGTTAGCACTGAATAGAGGATCGTGGAGGAATTTTGTAAGGGGGCTATGCTCCAGACTGAATGCTGAAAGGCATAATCAGTCTTAAATGATGATGATGATGATGATGATGATGATACAGAGTACTAACAAATTAATTTCTTTTTACATATTATGCCTGTAACATAACACATGTATACAAATTCATATGAAGTTCTTCTATTGAAACAGCTCAGATAATTTTAATTTACACAAGATTGAGAAATATTTCTATGGCATCACCTATTTCTGTGAAGAGAAGATTATGTTAGAAAACCAGGTCCATTACATTCTTTCATTCACAGGTTCTGAGTGAGGCGCCTTACCCAATGTATACCCCCCTCCTGCCAATGAAGAAACTGTTAGTTCTCAAAGCTAAATAGTTTGTCCCTTTTGCTTTCACATGTGTCTATTGATGGAACTATACTTTTGGTCATTTTTGGAAGTTGACTATTAACAGCCATCAGGTAATGTATAAAATGCTTGTTTGGCTATCAGCTGCCTTTTATTTTAAAACCCAAATATCAACCAGTTTCAGTCACAGATCATCTTCACAAATTAGGACTGAAACAGTGTAAGCCACATCATCACATCTGTCATGACCATGTCTCATACGTAGACCATATCATGAATACCAGTATAACACACAGTACTTTCAAAGGCAGATTAGTTTGTTTGGTTATAAGAGTCCACCCACTGCTACAACATTACATCAATACAGCATTGCATTACGTGATTATAGGAATATTTCATTAATACTAAGTAATACGTAGAGATTTTGAAGACAGCATTGTCCAAGTTTATAACTAGGATCTTAAACAGTAACTTACAGTCCATGCAAGTGATCACACAAGTTGTTTATTCTGACCACTGGAGGCCATATTGTAGCAGTCAGTCTTTGCTACTACTGTCCAGCAAAAGTGAAGCACAAAGGTCAACTTCCAAGCTACCATATTTCTGCTACCCATCAGCATTCCACCCTCTGCCACAGTATCTGTGTTGGGCCTTGACACAATTCAACTATCGATACTGGCAAGCCTTTGATATAGCAGTCAAATATAGCTGTCTCTGCTGCAGCAAGTACATACAAATGCGCACAGGGGCAGCCTGCACACAATAAAAGTTACAGCATGCTTGTCATTTTATTTCTTTTACTTAAATTAATTACTATACAATTAGAAAAGTAAAATTTTGTGTATGTAATTTTTGTATTCATTCCTGTATCTATTTTTATTACAAATTCAACTAACCAAATCAATATATAATACCTCACGCATGACTGGTTGTCAGCAATGTAATACTGTAGGCAATGGGTGGAGCTTACAGGACATAATCTTGACTATAGCTGCCTTATTCAGCAGTGACCTCATTACTAATATTAATCTTGTTCCATCTGCTGACAACAGCAACCATAACACATGTAACATCAAACATTTGTATCATTGTAGCTTATAAGTTAGATATTGCTTAGCTGTATTTTCATCCCTCTATAATAATATATATTGTTACTGAATGTCACCAGGGAAAACATGAAGATTGTCTGAGGAAAGGGCTGAAACTGGTTGATAATGAATAAAAATCTAAACATGCCACTGAGCCTGTTTTTATTTGATTTTTAGCATTTTATACAATTGCTGTTTTGCTCCAATTGCAAAATGCTTCCTAAAATTTTAAAATCCATTTCTCTTGGCCCCACTGGGGACGGGGCTCTCTCTAGGAGCCCCCTCTCCACTGTCTGCAGCCTGTTAGTTTGTGTCAGATGTGTAACCCATACTCTGTGGACCTCAAGGCTGCTCATTGTCTTGCAGTTCCTGATAATGCTACAACTTTCTCTCTTCCCAGCCACACCTCCTCTCACGCTCCAAAGGAGAAGTTTTGGGATGAGACTTCCCATCATCCCAGGGGGTATTGGCTCATCCCTCTAATTTATTTGGACTCTATGACTACTGTTCAAATGGCTCTAAGCACTGTGGCACTCAACATCTGAGGTCATCAGTCCCCTACACTTACAACTACTTAAACCTAACTAACCTAAGGACATCATACACATCCACACCCGAGGCAGGAGTCAAACCTATGACCATAGCCACAGTGCGGTTTCATACTGAAGCACCTAGAACCACTCAGCCACAGTAGCCGGCACAACTACTGTCCTCCTATGGACTGTAATGGTTACTACCATCACTTTCCATAATTGCAGTCTCTTCTTTCTCTCTACTCTGGAGCTTTTGTTGTATTGCAGGAATCTCATTTCATGCATACTCATCCACTGACTCTTCATGGTTTCCAAGCCTTCTGCCAGAAGTAGGCCAGCCCTTTGCAAGCCTCCAGTGGTGTCTGTACGCTGGTCCACGATGGACGTGGTAAGTTCCATGGTTCCTCTTCGTACCGCACTAAAAATTGTAGCCATTCAGATTCATTTACACTGTGCAGTAACGATATGCAATCTTTATAACCCCCCTCCCCTCCCCCCAACTGGCCTCATACACTTACTGCTCTTCTTACCCTCATTCAACAGCTCCCATCTACCATCCTTCTCATTGTTGGTTTTGATGCCCATAATTGTATATGGAGTGATACTGTGACCACTGATGGGGCAGGACTGTTAAGACCTACTAGCAAGGTTTGATCTCTGTCTCCTCAACACTAGAGTGCCTACTCTTCAGTGTGGCACATAGCTTTTTCTCAGCAATTGATCTTTCAATCTGTAGCCCTGGTTTCCTCCATTCTATTCAATGTGAAGTTCACGATTTGTACAACAGTGATCACTTTCTGACCATCTTCTCTTTCTTTCAGCAGCACTTGCCTGGACAGCGTCCCAGGTGAGCCTGTACTAATGTGGCCTGGGTTGCCTTATATGACTGACTGGCAACTATTGTCTTTCAGACTAGGCCCATGATGAGCCTCCTAGTGGAGGCAGGGATTCCCCTTTTGTGAGTTCTCTGCCAGCAACAGTTGATTGCTTATGTGTTATGCATTTGCTGCTCTCTGGCGCACCCAAACTGCCATCCACTCTTCCAAGATACAGAGATATGCCTCTCACAATGAGGACCCAGGTCTGAGGTTATGATCACCATCTGCATCCCATCCCTTTTTTCCAGAACTCCTGCTTTCCATTTATCATTTCTTCTCTGAACCTGCTCACATACATCTCCATGGTGCATCCCCCATCCACAGCTCTGTCTTGACCTATCGTAAGGTCTGAAAGACTTGGCTCTGCCTGAGGTCCTCAGCTGCAATTCTTCATCATTCTAGGCATGTTTTAGGGTTCAGAAGTAGTCTGTACTGGTGGCTTGATGGTTGCCATACATACTGGTTTACTTACAATCATGTGGAATGTAATGAATTCTGCTCCTTACCAGATGGCTGCAGTGTTTCCACTGCTTAGTTGGTAGCCATCTCCCATGCTCTAGAGCTTATTCATTTCTACACTGGTGAATCCTTCCCCATCTGTAGCGACTCCTTGAGCAGTCTATAAGGTATTTACTAGTGTTTTCCTTCTCATTTCTTGGTCATGATGATCCAGGATTCCCTTTTCGCCAACAGACAATGTGGGTGCTTGATGAGCTTTGTCTGGACCCTGAAGTCACATCAAGATCCCAGGGAATGAACTCATTGACAGGCCGCCTTTTGAGATTGTTATTCTGACACCAAACCTTTAATCACTACTAGGCCATCAAATTCTAAGGATTTGTAATCCTTTTGGACTGTCCTAACCTAGTCACCCTGCTGTGGACTCTTAATCCTCCTCACTCACTACCCCTGGTGTTAGCAGATGGTGCCTCAGTGGCTGAACTGGTTTTATAGTTTATTGATAACAGAGGCTTTTATCACGTTCTATAAGGGATGATGTCAGCCTTGTCAGCCCATTGAAAGGTTGACAGGACACCCTCATGCCACCTCTGTCCTGATTGGGCAATGGCTTTCTGTGCCTGATGGTCTGTTTCAGACCTTGCCCTATCTATTATTCACTCTTCTTCCCTTTCTCACATGTTCTCACAGTTTGTGCCTTTGAGGGCCTTCAGCTGCTCCCTGGACTGAGCACCTCACCAGACTTACATCCTTTCCCTCTTTTCTTCTCCTTGTTTTCTCTCTAGGCTTTCTTGAACTCTCATAAACCTAGGGGTTTTCTTTTCCTGGGTTTCATGAATCCCTTTCTATGGTGTATAGTGTTGTTGAATTGTCTGTTTCAGGTAGGAGGGACTGATGGCCTCATTGTTTTGTCCCTTTAAACCTTAAACTGACCAGTCAAGTTGACTGTTAGATATCGAGGACAGTGATTTGTGATCTGTACTTGGTGACTGTGTTATTAATTTACTTGCTACATGTTAATAATTCTGTTTAATCACTTAAGTGCTAGGTTATTGTACTCAGTCACATTCAACTGAGTGTAGTACGTGGCTAGCTGTTCACCTGTGCATAAATTATAGTAGGCGACACTTGATCTGACCATAAACAGTAGTTCATTCAGCAACTGAAGTGCAAGCAAAGTGTTTGAACTGCAAATCCTTTGTGGGCCACATTATTTGTAGTATATTGGCTCCACATACCAAATTTTCAGCCACATGTGATGGAGGTGCTGGTACCAAGAGAACATTTGCATATGTAAATATTGCTATGCTTAAGCTTCATTGGAGGAAATAAAGGGGAATATTGACAAAATATGCTACAGGAATAAAACAAAAATCACAATTAACATAAAATATGGTGTCGTAGTGCCACAAGATCTGATGGCCAAGATACATTTCTCCAAAACATGTTGTTTTTGTTGTAGTCTTCAGTCCCGAGACTGGTTTGATGCAGCTCTCCATGCTACTCTATCCTGTGCAAGCTTCTTCATCTCCCAGTACCTACTGCAACCTGCATCCTTCTGGATCTGCTTAGTTTATTCATCTCTTCGTCTCCCTCTACAATTTTTACCCTCCTCACTGCCCTCCAATACTAAATTGGTGATTCCTTGATGCCTCAGAACATGTCCTACCAACCAATCCCTTCTTCTGGTCAAGTTGTGCCACAAACTTCTCTTCTCCCCAATCCTATTCAATACTTCCTCATTAGTTATGTGATCTACCCATCTAATCTTCAGCATTCTTCTGTTACACCACATTTCAAAAGCTTCTATTCTCTTCTTGTCCAAACTATTTATCGTCCATGTTTCACTTCCATACATGGCTACACTCCATACAATTACTTTCAGAAACAACTTCCTGACACTTAAATCTATACTTGCTGTTAACAAATTTTTCTTTTTCAGAAATGCTTTCCTTGCCATTGCCACTCTAAATTTTATGTTCTCTCTACTTCTGTTATCATCAGTTATTTTGCTCCTCAAATAGCAAAACTCCCTTACTACTTACTAAACTAATTCCCGCATCATCACCTGATTTAATTCGACTACATTCCATTATCCTTGTTTTGCTTTTGTTGATGTTCATATTATATCCTCCTTTCAAGACACTGTCCATTCCATTCGACTGCTCTTCCAAGTCCTTTGCTGTCTCTGACAGAAATACAATGTCATCGGCGAACCTCAAAGTTTTTATTTCTTCTCCATGGATTTTAATACCTACTCCGAATTTTTCTTTTGTTTCCTTTACTGCTTGCTCAATATACAAATCGAATTGGAATTATTATATTCTTCTTGAAGTCTGAGGGTATTTCGCCTGTTTCATACATCTTGCTCACCAGATGGTAGAGTTTTATCAGGACTGGCTCTCCCAAGGCCGTCAGTAGTTCCAATGGAAGGTTGTCCACTCCGGGGGCCTTGTTTTGACATAGGTCTTTCAGTGCTCTGTCAAACTCTTCACGCAGTATCGTGTCTCCCATTTCATCTTCATCTACATCCTCTTCCATTTCCATAATATTGTCCTCAAGTACATCGCCCTTGTATAGACCCTTTATATACTCCTTCCACCTTTCTGCTTTCATTTCTTTGCTTAGAACTGGGTTTCCATCTGAGCTCTTGATGTTCATACAAGTGGTTCTCTTATCTCCAAAGGTCTCTTTCATTTTCCTGTAGGCAGTATCTATCTTAACCCTAGTGAGATAAGCCTCTACATACTTACATTTGTTCTCTAGCCATCCCTGCTTAGCCATTTTGCACTTCCTGTCGATCTCATTTTTGAGACGTTTGTATTTCTTTTTGTCTGCTTCATTTATTGCATTTTTATATTTACTCCTTTCATCAATTAAATCCAATATTTCTTCTGTTACCCAAGGATTTCTACTAGCCCTCGTCTTTTTACCTACTTGATCCTCTGCAGCCTTCACTACTTCATCCCTCAAAGCTACCCATTCTTCTTCTACTGTATTTCTTTCCCCATTCCTCACAATTGTTCCCTTATGCTCTCCCTGAAACTCTGTACAACCTCTGGTCCCATCTCCTTAAATTCCCACCTTTTTGCAGTTTCTTCAGTTTTAATCTACAGGTCATAACCAATAGATTATGGTCCACATCTTCCCCTGGAAATGTCTTACAGTTTAAAACTTGATTCCTAAATCTCTGTTTTACCATTATATAATCTATCTGATACCTTTTAGTATCACCAGGGTTCTTCCATGTATACAACCTTCTTTCATGATTCTTAAACCAAGTGTTAGCTATGATTAAGTTGCGCTCTGTGCAAAATTCTACCAGGCGGTTTCCTCTTTCATTTCTTAGCCCCAATCCATATTCACCTACTACGTTTTCTTCTCTCGCTTTTCCTACACTCGAATTCCAGTCACCCATGACTATTAAATTTTAATCTCCCTTCATTATCTGAATAATTTCTTTTATTTCATCATACATTTCTTCAATTTCTTCGTCATATGCAGAGCTAGTTGGCATATAAACTTGTACTAGTGTAGTAGGTGTGGGCTTCGTATCTATCTTGGCCACAATAATGCGTTCACTATGCTGTTTGTAGTAGCTTACCCGCATTCCTATTTTCCTATTCATTATTAAACCTACTTCTGCATTATCCCTATTTGATTTTGTGTTTATAACCCTGTAGTCACCTGACCAGAGGTGTTGTTCCTCCTGCCACTGAACTTCACTAATTCCCACTATATCTAACTTTAACCTGCCCATTTCCCTTTTTATATTTTCTAACCTACCTGCCCAATTAAGGGATCTGACATTCCATGCTCCGATCCGTATAATGCCAGTTTTCTTTCTCCTGATAATGACATCCTCCGGAGTAGTCCCCGCCTGGAGATCTGAATGGGGGACTATTTTACCTCCGGAATATTTTACCCAAGAGGACGCCATCATCATTTAATCACACAGTAAAGCTGCATGCCCTCGGGAAAAATTACGGCCGTAGTTTCCTCTTGCTTTCAGCCGTTCGCAGTACCACCACAGCAAGGCCGTTTTGGTTATTGTTACAAGGCCATATCAGTCAACCATCCGGACTGTTGGCCTTGCAACTGCTAGTGAGAATAATAATAACTCTACAAACAGAACTGTTGTTCTGTGAGGAACAGCAATGTGGTCTTCTTTGTAGCAAGCTAGAAATAGCATTTATGTAGTGCAGCATTTATGTAGTGCAAGCTGCAACCCTTTTCAGAGTCAATGTTTCTTGTTAGTTTTACTGTGTTAAATTTAGCTCAGGTAACCATAAATAGTTTATAGCTGTCAGTAATTCAGTTCCTAATGGCTGCTTCACTACATTTGTTCATACCTTTGTTTGTGCCAAATCCTGGTACAATCTCTTTGATTATTTGATTGTCAGATCATAATGAAGGAATGAATGAGAGAATGAATAGTACAGTTCCCATAACAATAATTCATATAATGCACAGAAATATTTGAAATCATGGAAAGTAATACAGTACTTGGAAATCAGTGATATAATACAAACAATGGAATGATGAAAGACAATCACTCACATGATTTGCATTTTCTGTGTTTACCTAAATCATTTCAGGCAAGATTAGTAATATGCTGTGCCGTGGGTGGATGTCTTCTCTCCTACTGCCATTAAAATTGAAGAATACAATATGTAACTGATGAGCAATATAGTTACAGTACAACATAGTGAACATTTGAATGGAATCTCTAGAATAGTACACACACAATACTGACATGGTATGCACTCTGGAATACTTCAGGGAAGATAATTGATGTGACAAAAAAAACCTGTAGCCCAGACATTGAGTTACAGATTATATACTTTGCTCTAAATAGGTCTCAATTAGTTTTATTTGTTATTGAAGCATCCCTCAGCAACAATCCATACAAAATTATTTGTCTGTTTTCAAATGTGGTGTTAAATGGAAACATCATACTAATTTTTCTAAAGGACTGTTCATCTTAGGCTAGCATCTAAATATAAGGCACATACAATTGATATTAAGTGTCAATGCTGATAAGTCATAAAATTATGAAATTTACATGTTTCTCAATATTATCATAAGATATAGACTTTTCCAACAGATGTTACTCCTGTGTCCTAATTTCATAGCCTAATTTGGATTATTTATTCCTACAGGATGCCTGACACACAACCAAATGTAATACCTGACTCAACAACCACTTCACCAAACAGCAGCCTTGTTTCAAAGTTCCAGTCTACCACTACACAATCTGGTAACACTTCAAGTCAACAAATTAGGAAGCGTGTTAGTGAAGAGAGTAAGTCCCAGTTTTTCTGAAGGTTTTTGAATTATCAGATGTTGCAATTGACTGATGGACATACTGGCTGACTGATCTACCTTTATCTATCTATCTCTCTATCCATCTGTCTGTCTATCTATCAGTCTGTGAAAGAATTTGCATTGTATGCATTTGAAATCATTATGGCTTAAAAATTATTGCTTATGCAGTAAATGACAATCAATTCTTTTAAATCTAATTACATATCTTTCTTTTAGTCTTGGTTAATTATTATTTCTATCTACATGTACACAGATACTCTACAAGCCACAGTATGGTGCATGACGGAGGGCACTCTGTACCACTACAAGGCATTTCCTTCTCTGCTCCACTCACTATCTATATGCCTCCGTATGGATCCTAACTCCTTGTATCTTATTTCATGGCACTTACGTGCAATGTGAGATGATGGCAGTAGAATAATTTTGCAGTTAGTATCAAATGCTGGCTCTCTAAACTTTCTCAAATTGATTCCTGAAAATAATGTTGCCTTCCATCCAGGAATTCCTGTTTGAGTTTACAAAGCATCTCTATAACATTTGCTTTAATGGAACCTACCAGTAACAAATCTAGCAGCCCACTTCTGAAATTCTTCAATGTCTTCCTTCAATCTGACCTGGTACAGCTACCAAACACTCAAGCAGTACATCCTATATCTAATCTTCTTAACAGGTGAACCACTCTTTCCTAAAATTCTCCTAATAAACAAAAGTCAAAAATTCACCTTCCCTACCACAGTTCTCACATGTTTGTTCCATTTCATATTGCTCTGCAATGTTATTCCTGGATATTTAAATGATTCGACTGTGTCAAGCAGGACACTAGTAATACTGTATTTGAACATTACTGGTTTATTCTTCATACTCACCTTCATTAACTTACATTTTTCCACATTGAGCCAACTGCCATTCACCACAACAACTAAAAATTTTGTCTAAATCGTCTTGTATCCTCCTACATTCACTCTACTTTGATACCTTACTGTACACCAAAGCATCATCAACAAAGAACCGCAGATTGCTGCCCACCCTGTCCAGCATATCATTTATCATTTATGTATATAGAGAACAACAGTGCTCCTGTCACACTTGTCCGAGGCACTACTAAAAATAACATTGCTTCTGATGAGCACTCGCCATTGAGGTTCGATTGTTTAAGAAGTCTCCGACACACTCACATATCTGCGAACTTGACCAGTATGATCATTCTATGAGAACAGGATATGAATAGCGATATATGGAATAAACTGTCCCCACTAATATGTGTATATACATATATTTTGACAATTATCATACACGTCCACACAGTACAAGGTATAAGAACAGACTGAATTAACATGGTGGCTCGGATGAGCGACCTGGGTCCCAAAGATTAATGTTGTCTAATATTGATATGATCTATCCACGCCATACCCCCCCCCCCCCCCCCCCCACCCGCAGTATGAAGTGCTGCATGTGAGTCTTGAGGGAAGAATATGTGGGCATTAACACTGTTGGTGGTCATACAAGCTGGTAGATGCATGACCGGGGCAGTGTGCGAATGCGGAACGATGGGAGGCAGCTCCACCTCAAAGTCGTTGAGCCACCAAGAATGGATGATGCGGTAACCAGCCTGAGAACAGGCAGGTTGAATGTCAGATGGCAGGGTGTAGGTGTGGCAAACCCGGATGCTAATTGAGGCATCCGGCAAGATGAAGGCATGAATTGTCATCAGCTTGCACTATTGAGGGATGGTGAGGCTATCCACAACACTGATATTTAACTGGTCATTGGGTTGTGGGGCCGTGGTGTCTATGAGTAAAATGAGAACTCAGTCATTGAGAGTGACAGTTGAAATGTTGTCGTCCTGGCGTGTGGGTTTGTTGCAAGTCAGGGTGACTATGGGAGAGGGTGTATCTGTAGTTGATGAGGTAGCAACAAAAGCCGCACACAGGGTGGAGGGGGGACGTGTCGAGAAACCTGCGAAAGGTGACAAGGAGGCATCGGGTGAACAAAATGGCATGGTGGCCTGAGGAGAAACATATTCGGACTCCACGGTGGGAGGGAGACTGGCAGGGGAGTCGTTACGAGAATCACACTGAGCCAGCAGAGTGATGTTGGGGTCCATGAATGCTGGTTTGAGTCAGTGTAACAAAACAGTTTACAGACTGCCTTTGACGATGATGTCGAAAGTTGTTTCACCTGCCGAAAGACATTAAAGGGGCCAAGATAAGGTGGTTGCAGAGGTTGTCAGATCGAATCGTCTCTCAGCATTACATGGGAGCAAGTGTTGAGAGTGGTTGGGCATGTAACTGTCCGGTGGGGAGTGGCTGATAGGTGGGTGTGAGTGTGCTTGTTTGAAGTGGGTGCGCATGTGACATAAAATCCGGGAATGAGGGAAATCTTCAGGTACTTGAGGCCGAATGAGTTCCCCTGGTAGGAAGTGGTTCTCTGTTGTAACATTATAGGACACATTGAAGTATTCGATACTGTAGACTTTTAGGGGATGTCGATACAGATATGCAAAATGTAAAGGAAAACTTTGGTAATGTTTAAATATTGTACTGTGTCAATATTAGGACATTTTGCACAGAAAGAACAAAAATAGAATTAATGTAAATATATATTAGTGTTAGTAACCTATTTTCATTCAATTTTGTAATTATATTTCATTTTGTAAAAGAAAGACTCACTGTTTGCTGTAGCTCTGATTAATTGTATAAATTATCAGTTTTGAGCTAAATTATTTCGTATAATATGGTCAAGATACTTTTAAAAACTCACCAGCTAAAGAGAAAGTCTGTAAATGAACATTTAATGCACACTTCTGGAACTTTCTATGGAGAAATTCTATATTATGATCGAAAAATACGAAAACTTGTGAAAACTGTTTCATAACCTAATTTCGAAAGACGATTTGTATCAAGGAATATTGCTAAAAAGATTTATTTACGTTTTGAAACACAATTTAAATCATTTTACATATAAATAGTTATTCTAAATCACTCAAGAAATATCCAGAATCAAATGTCAAGATATTTCTGGAAACATCGGTACAAATCTGGTGAAGGTTATCCAGAAGCTGGTAGAAAAATGTTTGGAAAGATATTAATACACCTAGGAGTTGTCAGTTGCCAGTTCGGATATACAGTGCGGTTAGCTCGGAGAGTCAGTTGTTGAGTCTGTGAAGTCCTGTCAGTTCTGTTTGTAAATAAACGTCTGTAATGAAGAATTACTTGTTGTCGTCAATATGAACTCAAGACCTTTTGCACGAAGCAGACACCTCCTAATGCAACGTTTTAATTTGGTGTTGAGGAGCTGAAATGTTATAATTTGGTATTGAGGAGCTGAAATGTTATAATTTGGTGGAGGAAGCAGAGGATATGACGACCACCCAGTGATTCTTCAAAATAAAATACGTCTCTTCTGGAAAGAAGAAAATACGTCTGTTTTGGGACCACAAGAAGAGGATATACGATGGACCAGTCATTCTTCAGAAGTAAATACGTCGATTCTGGGGTCACAAGAAGAGTAGTGAATCAACCGAGCGAAACCATCCTGGAATTGAAGAAATTTCGCAAAACACGGTCACCAACGGCCGCCGACGGACACTAAGATAAGTACCTGCTTCCTAAAATAATGGAAAAAGACGCAGATTTCAGTATTGGCAGCGGTGTAGCGAGTACACCTATTAGGGAAAGTGATTCTGACAGTGTAGGAATGTTGGAAATGTTACAACAAATGTTTGCAGAGTTAAACTCGAAGTTGGATAACACAAACTCGAAGATGGACGATTCTCGTGCCGAATTACGTCAACAAATTGAACAGACACAACAACAGATGGACAGGTCGATTTTGAAGGCTGTGTGTGATTTAAAATCAGAAATAAATTCAAATACAGAACAGATTGCTCACACTAATCAGGTTCTCGAAGAATGGCGAATTACTTTTGAGTCAAACCAAAAAGAACTTAGTTGTCGTGTGGACACGGTTGAGAGCAAAATTTCTGTCCTTGAAACTGATTTAAGTAACGAAATTTCAAATAACCAGTCAAAACTTAAAAAAAGTTGTTGATTTTGTAAATGAGGAAAATTCTCAATTGAGAAATGAATTTGACCAGACAAAACGATTTTTTGAAAGCGAAATTGAATCTTTCAAATCTGATTCTGACAAAACCACAGAAATTTGTAGTAGAGTAGGTAATGTCGAAAAAACTGTAGACAGAAAATTTGTAGAAATACAAGAAACTATGTTGCAAAAAGGTTTTAGTAATAGTTGTAATGGGGTATGGGGAAATTTTCCCATTAAAACTTATCCCGGTGACAAGAATATACACCCAAAAGACTCATGCAATTCTGCAAGGAGCAGTTCACGTCCATAATGACAGATAGTGTTAAGGTAAAATTTGTAAAGAAATTACTTGATGGTGAGGCGCTTTCATGGGCCAATCAGAATTGTTCCGCGGAAATGTCCTTTGAAGATTTCAAAAAATGTTTTCTAACCAAATTTTGGTCTGAAACTGAGCAAGCTCGAATCAACAGTGAAATCTTGAATGGTCCTTGTTACAGAGAATCTGATGGGTCAATGAAAGCCTATTGTGAGAAACAGTTGCAAAAATTAGTGCATCTGGATAAGCCATTTGATGACCTAACTCAAATTGATGCACTAAAACGGAGACTTCCGAAAAGAGTACAATGGGGTTTAGTATATGGTCCAGATGAGTCCATAGAACAATTCTTGAAATATGTGGACAAACTTGATAGAGCCTTTGAACAAAACAACAGATTTAACGACTTTGTAGGTTCATCACACAGAGGGTGGGAACCGAACCGTGGAAATAATAACAATAATAGTGAACGAAGAAACTTCAACAACAACAGGGATAATTATAATAGCAATGACAGAAGAAATGTTGGTAGGAATGATCAGCACTTTAATTCAAACAGAGAATGGGAAAATCGAAACAGGTCCTGGGGTAATGACATGAGAGAAGGTAACCCGAGGCAGGGAAACGACAGACATAGGCCTTTAAACAACTAAATGCTCCACTGGGAGTCTGTCAGTTTTGGGCAAGGAATTTTCAAAATCAGGCTAATTTCACCCGGAACAGACAGCACTATAATCAGAGACCTAACAAGTATAGACAGTATGCTTATGATCGATCTGTAGATAGAGGTAATGAAAAAATTAAATTTGACAGGAAATTTTGGAATGTCATCAGAGAAAATACTAGAAACAACTGTAATAGGAACCAGGCTACCTTTGATGAAGTAGGCTTAGAGGATGATATAATTGCAAATTTATATAATCAAGAAGAAGCACCTAATGCTGAAATGAAAGGTAAGGATAACTTTGATAATTTTGGATTGTACAAACTTATGTGTGGTGACGTTTTAGATGTAAGTTGTCATAATGATGTTCGTACTGAAGTTTCTGGAAAGTCTGATATTCATGTGGATGTGGTTGGTGAAGATGGTGTTGTGAGTAATGTTGGTGATACTAGTAGTGTTTGTAGTGTAAGCTCAGGCAATGATGATGATAATGTTGATGTTAAGGCTAATGGTGATTATGTACTAGAAGATTTTGATGGTGAATTGGATGGAATAGTTTATGTTGAAGTTAAGGAGGATGTTATAAACAATAGTGTTTAGAATAGTTGTGCCAGGAACTCTAACTACATTCCACATGAGAATCAGATTGTGCCAGTTCACATCAGGAGACAGGGGGGTTGATTGTGCTGATGCATCTGAGATTATTTTGAAACCTGTTTGGGACAAATTTAAAGATTACAGTGATGACAATGGACAATGATGTTAAGATCAAATTAAGGGAAATTTGTGAACCAGTTTCTGCTTTTAAGCCTAATGAAATCATCAAACGGGGTACTAGTCAGGATGTGTGTGAGGTAAATAGTAATCCAGACATTCCAGTAAATTCCAGTAGACCTAGAAGTTTGAAGAAAGTATTGCCTAATAAAGAAAACCTAAATATGGAACAGAGGTATGATGAGATAGCAGAAGATCTTTTGTATGAAGAACAGGAAGAAAGGGAAAACACCACTATTGGTAGTCCATACATAAAAATTAAAGCTGCAGGTTGGGAAGGGTATTGTTTGATTGACACAGGGAGTTCAATTAGTGCCATTTCAAGCAAATTAAGAGATATAATTAAGCATGATCCTGACTTTGTTGAATTACCAGTTGTTGGAATAAAAATTAGAGGCATTACCGGCAAACTGAGCAAAATTGTTAATAGACAGGTGTTGTCGTCCTTCAGTATAAATGATGTACAGTTTACTCAAGGATGTCTTGTAATAAGTGACCTAAATGAGAATGTACTGTTGGGTATGGACTGGATATTAAAAGCTAATGCAGCATTTGATTGGGAAAAGAGTTTGTTTACCTTTATTGATCCTAAGACGAGAGTATGTTCCAGTACTGACATGTCGGTTCAAAACTGTGCTGATAAGGGAATTGAAATTAGGGACATTACATTTTCTAAAGACAGTGGTTATTGTGTAGAGGAAATTACTGAGGATTATGATGATGGAGAATATGGGGATATAGTTCAAGAAAAATTACGGGAATCAGATAATTTGAACCAAGAACAGAAGGTAGAGTTAGAAAGATTATTGTGGAATTACTGTAGTTCGCATGCTAGGGGTGTGGGCCAACTTCTGCAGGATGAATTAGGGTTGGATTATCAGGTCACAAGTTTTTTCAAACCTACTGCTGAACTTGGGCAGGTTACAGAGGATTTAGGTTCACTATGTAAAGGTTTTACTAAGGAAGACAGTATTGACAGAGATCCGGGGTACAGCATAAAGTGTGACCTGGCAAAGATTGCATCGGCATCGAATCATACGAGTGTTGGGTTTGTGTCGGTTCTGGAGCGCCACGACCGACCTCATTTGACCTCTTCTGTCAGGAGAGTTAATTTGGAGTTGGAACGGCTACTTGGATCTGGTGCAGGGTCACACATTGGTGTGGTTCCTGTTGAATCACTCTGTAGGTGGGACTATACTAGAGATGGCCTACACCTCAACAGGAAAGGGAAGGGTAAACTGGCTGGGCTGATAGCAGGAAATTTAAAGGGGGGAGGAACTACATCTCATGGTGGAAACTCTTTTTTAGTGTAAGATCAGTGTCCAGTGGGAAACTCAGCCAGGCAAGTACTAAAGATGTTAAAAAAGTTCAAGATACTCACAAAAGTAAAGTGAAAAATAATGTTAGTATATTTCATCAAAATATTGGGGGATTGAAGAATAAAAGTACTAAAGATGTTAAAAAAGTTCAAGATACTCACAAAAGTAAAGTGAAAAATACTGTTAGTATATTTCATCAAAATATTGGGGGATTGAAGAATAAAATTGATGAGCTTCTGCTTTGTTTAGAAGATATAGAAACCAAGAATGTAATAGATATACTATGCCTGTCTGAGCATCACATTGTCACTTATATGCAAAAGGTTAGCATCAATGGGTACAAATTAGCTGCACATGTAAGTAGAGATAATATGATGAGAGGAGGAGTTGCCATATATGTCAAAAGCTTCCACAGTGCAAAAAATTTAGAAACTAAAAAATTTTGTGTAGAGCAACATATGGAAGCATGTGCCACTGAACTTAAACTAAATGATGGCACTTTCATAATTGTAACAGTGTATAGGTCCCCCTCAGGGAATTTCCAGCTATTTCTAGAAAACTTGGATGCTTTGTTGTGCTATCTGTCAGACAGGGGGAAGCAAATTATCATTTGTGGGGATTTCAATGTTGATTCCCTGAAAGAGTGTAATAGGAAGAATGACCTTTTAGTATTACCCAGTTCTTTCAATTTGAGCTCCGTCAGTGATTTTTCCTACTCGGATAACAAAGAACAGCAGTACATTGATAGATAACTTTTTTATAGACCAAGATAAGTTTAAGGACATAAATGCTTATCCTGTTGAGAATGGTCTTTCAGATCATAGTGCACAGCTTGTTACAGTACATGACATAGCTCCATGCAGTATAATAAATCAGACTTTCAAAGCAGTGCGTTCAATTAACAATATAAATATTGCAAATTTTAGGGAAAGCCTACAGCAGCTAGACTGGGATGAAGTGTATAAGGAACCCGATGCAAACTTGAAATATAACTTATTTCACAATACATTTTTAAGGGTATTTGAAAATTGTTTTCCCAAGAAAATAGTTAAACATAATTCCAAGAAAACATATAAAATACCTTGGCTAACTAAAGGAATAAGAATATCTTGCAACCATAAAAGAGAACTGTATCTAACAGCAAGAGGGAGTACTGACCCCGAAATTGTTCAATATTATAAAAACTATTGTGCGGTACTAAGAAAAGTTATTAAAAAGTCCAGAAGCATGTGTATCATGTCTGAGATCAGTAACTCTGATAATAAAATTAAAGCAATTTGGAATATTATTGAAAGAGAAACAGGGCAACCAAGAGCACAGGAAGACTTTAGTGCAATAAAACTGAATGACAAGTACACTAACAAACAATCAGAAATTGAAAATATTTTGAATAATCATTTTTTAAATGTTGTGGAGAAAATAGGATCTAGATCTTCACTAGAAGAGGCGAGGCTATTAATAGAAGAGGCCATACCTGCACAGTTTGAAATAACTTTAATTCCACCAACCTCTCCCTCTGAAATCAGTAAAATAATAAACTCACTGAAAAGTAAAAGCCCTTACAGAATTGATGGCATTTCCAGCAAGGTACTTAAAGCTTGTTTCTCACAGATAAGTAGGATTCTCAGCCACATATGTAATAGCTCTTTGGAGCAGTGTGTTTTCGCCGATAGACTGAAATATGCCATTGTAAAACCATCACATAAAAAGGGGGATCCGTTGCATGTCAAAAACTACTGCCCAGTCTCTCTTCTGACAGCTCTAACAAAAATTTTTGAGAAAGTATTGTATTCAAGAGTAGCCTCACATATTTGAAAAAATAAAGTACTAACAAAATGTCAGTTTGGTTTTCAGAAAGGCTTTTCAACAGAAAATGCTATATATGCTTTCACTGATCAAATATTAAATGCTCTGAATAACCGGACATCACCCATTGGTATTTTTTGTGATCTCTCAAAGGCCTTTGATTGTGTAAATCATGGAATTCTTTTAGATAAGCTAAATCATTATGGTTTGAGTGGGGCAGTGCACAAATGGTTTAATTCATACTTAACTGGAAGAATGCAGAAAGTTGAAATAAGTGGTTTGTGTAATGTTAAAACAACAGCTGATTCCTCAAACTGGGGTGCTATCAAGCACGGGGTCCCACAGGGTTCGGTCTTAGGTCCTTTACTGTTCTTGATATACATTAATGACTTACCATTCCACATTGATGAAGATGCAAAGTTAGTTCTTTTTGCTGATGATACAAGTATAATAATAACATCCAAAAACCAAGCACTAAGTGATGTAATTGTAAATGATGTTTTTCACAAAATTATTAAGTGGTTCTCAGCAAACGGACTCTCTTTAAATTTTGATAAAACACAGTATATACAGTTCCATACAGTTAATGGCACAACTCCAGTAATAAATATAGAATTTGAACAGAAGTCTGTAGCTAAGGTAGAATTTTCAAAATTTTTAGGTGTGTCCATTGATGAGAGGTTAAACTGGAAGCAACACATTGATGGTCTGCTGAAACGTCTGAGTTCAGCTACGTATGCTATTAGGGTTATTGCAAATTTTGGTGATAAGAATCTCAGTAAATTAGCTTACTATGCCTACTTTCATTCACTGCTTTCGTATGGCATCATATTCTGGGGTAATTCATCGTTGAGTAGAAAAGTATTCATTGCACAAAAACGTGTAATCAGAATAATTGCTGGAGCCCACCCACGGTCATCCTGCAGACATCTATTTAAGGATCTAGGGATCCTCACAGTAACCTCACAGTATATATATTCCCTTATGAAATTTGTTGATAATAATCCAACCCAATTCAAAAGTAATAGCAGTGTGCATACCTATAACACCAGGAGAAAGGATGATCTTCACTATGCAGGGTTAAATCTGACTTTGGCACAGAAAGGGGTAAATTATGCTGCCACAAAAGTCTTTGGGCACCTACCAAACAGCATCAAAAGCCTGACAGATAGCCAACTAACATTTAAAAATAAATTAAAAGAATTTCTAGATGACAACTCCTTCTACTGATTGGCTGAATTTTTAGATATAAATTAAGGGGGGGAACTTAAACATTAGTGTCATGCAATATTTTGTGTAATGTAATTTCTTGTACAGACATCTTTTATTAACCTGACACGTTCCACATCATTACGAAGTTTTGTATTCATGATCTATGGAACAAGTATTAATCTAATCTAATCTAATCTAATCTGTGATGTTTTTGATGATAGACCTGGCAGAGTAAAGAATTATCAATGTAAACTCAGATTAAAACCACATGAGCCATTCTTTATAAAACCTTATAGTGTACCCATTGCAAAGAGAAAATATGTAGAAAAGGAACTTCAAAAAATGGAAGAGTGGGGCATCATTGAGAGAAGTAAGAGCCAATACAATAATCCTTTGGTAGTGGTTGCAAAACGTGATGGCAGTGTCAGGCTTGTACTTGATTCAAGACACCTAAATAAGTATCTGGAAAGAGAGACCAATCATCCCGAGAATATAGACGAATTACTTCATAAATTTGAAAGAATGAAATACTTGACCAGTTTAGATCTCACATCAGGATTTCACCAAGTAGAATTAGAAAATGATTCCAGAAAGTATACTGCCTTTTTGTATGGGGGAAGATGTTACCAGTATTGTTTGGTACCATTTGGGCTGAATGTCTCAGTACCCGAATTCATTAGAGCACTTGACTTTGTTTTGGGAAAAGATCTTTTATCAAAATTAACTGTGTATGTAGATGACATTTTGATCACTGGAGAAACTTGGGAAGAACATGTTAATACTTTGAGGGAGGTTTGCAATAGATTAAGGAAAGGGGGAATGTCACTTAAATTATCTAAATGTAAGTTTGGTATGAAAAAATTGAAGTTTCTGGGGCACAGTATTTCTGAGGAAGGTATTTTGCCAGATCCTGAAAAACTGGAGGCAATTGCAAAATTCCCAATTCCAAAAAAAACCAAGAAACAACTTAAGTCATTTTTCGGGATGTGCGGTTACTACAGAAAGTTCATTAGTACCCAAGCTCTAAATGCTCCAAGTCTTAACAGATTGCTGAAGAAAAACACAATGTGGGTTTGGGATCAGGAATGTGAAGCTGCTTTTGAAGAAATAAAAACACAGTTATGTAACAGTCAAATTTTGTACCGTCCTGATTTAAGTTTACCTTTTTGCATTATGGCAGATAGTAGTGATTATGGCCTAGGTGCTCACCTTTTCCAAGAAGTAAATATAAATGGGAAAATAGAACACAGGTCTATTGCTTTTGCTAGTCGAACCTTGAAAAAACATGAGAGGCAATATACTGTTACCGAGAAAGAGCTTTTGGCCATTTACTGGGCATTTTCTAAATTCATAAATTATTTATTGGGAAACCAGGTAGTTGTCTACACAGACCATAAGGCATTAATTTATATTCAAGAATGTAGGTTGCATCATGGAAGGATTACCAGGTGGGCACTCTTGTTACAACAATTTAATTACTCAATAAAATATCTTAGAGGACCCGATAATGTAGTTGCTGATGCTTTATCTAGACTACCTGTGGGGGGGGGGGTGACTTTGAAGATGACAGTGGGGAATGTGAAAAAGAATTCAAAATTATGTATTTAAGAGGGGTGGACAATGAACAAGAAATCAGAGACATTTGTAATGACATCCGACGGAGTCAGAACTACGATGAGAACTGTAAACTGGTCAAAAGTTATTCAGGGAAAAAGGGACATGAAAAAGTGGGAGATTATTACAAAATCTACAAGGGGATTCTATTCAAGAGAAACAGTGTAGATAGCGATGTATGGAAATTATGTTGGCCTGAACAGTACATCAATGTACTCATCAAGTACATTCATGAAAGTTTTGGTCATTGTGGGATTCAAAAGTGTATCCAGAAAATCCAAGAAAATGTGTACTTTAACAACATAGCCAGGAGGGTTAGAAAAATTATGACGGGTTGTGACAGGTGCCAAAGAATAAAAGTATCCAACTAAACTTGTCGAGGATTGATGCAAAACATCTTACCAAAAGAACAACACGAGTTAGTCGCTGTCGAGTTATATGGACCATTACCGAAGACCAGAGGAGGCTATTGCTACATTTTTGTTATGGTTGATGTTTTTTCAAAATTCATTAAGTTATACCCTCTTCGCAAAGCAAACAGTAAGAGCATTATTTCAAAAATCAGAGGAGACTATTTTGGCAGGGTTGGAAAACCTCAGAAAATCTTATCAGACAATGGGACTCAATTTACTTCTGGAGTATGGAAAGCTTTTGTTGAAGATGAAAATATAAGTCACATTCTTATTTCAGCTTATCATCCGTCAGGAAACCCTTCGGAGAGATACATGAGGGAAATTGGGCAATTCTTTAGAACCTACTGCAATACTGATCATGCTAGTTGGATTGACTATGTTGAGAAATTCGAAGATGTTGTGAACAGCCTACAGCATTCCTCAACAGGGTTTTCGCCTTATGAAATACAGTATAATAGCAAACCACCACATCCAATTAGTGATTTCATTGATTTTCCAGTCTGCAAACCATTAAGTACTCAAGAGAGAGAGGAAATAGTGAGAAAGACCATGAAATCTCAAGGTGATAAGAGGAAATGTAGACATGACAAAAGATTGAAGCCTACTCAATTTAAAATTGAAGACTTGGTCCTTGTTAAAACACAAGAGAAGTCTAAAGCCATCAGTGGTGAATTAAAAAAGTTTTTTGACATATACATTGGACCTTTCAAGATTCAGGACAATCCTCATCCGAATGCTTACCGTCTAGTCTACCCAAATTCTGGCAGACTGTTTGGCCTATGAAACGTGACCGAACTGAAATTGTATAAAAAAATGTAAAAAAGTATTTTAGATAATAGATGTTTATAGACTTTTATATGTAATCTTACCAGGATATTTTTGTATACTTTGTTATGTTGTATTTATCTGATTCCTCAGGGGAGCATACATTCTTTGTGTGCCAAGTGTTTGGCGAGCACTAGGTCCCCTAGCTATGCAATTGTCATATTTCATTTTCGTATTCTGGCATTGCATCTTACACTTATTCTGTGATCCTGTATAATCAATTTTCTCCATCTGTCAGTCTATCCTCTCTTAGCTTTAAGAAATTATTTAGAGTAAATTTTCTTGAGTAATTAGACTTTAGAGAATTCAAATTTCTGTGTCCTTAAAAACCTGTCCACCGACTATTAAATGCTTTTGCTAATGTTTAACTGGGTTTGACCACTGTATGCTGTATATTCATAGCGGACTGTGCTATTGCAGTCTGTGATAGCCTGCAGTGTATATGGAAAGAAGATTACCGGTCTTCAAGAAAGAAGACACCAAAGATATGTGTAAAACTTTTCTGTTTTGTAATGTAAGGACATCAGTCCTTCCGTGTTTCACGTGGAAGTGCTGATGGGGGGGGGGTTGTGTAACATTACAGGACATATTGGGACATATTGAAGTATTCGATACTGTGGACTTTTAGGGGATGTCGATACAGATATGCAAAATGTAAAGGGAAACTTTGGTAATGTTTAAATATTGTACTGTGTCAATATTAGGACATTTTGCACAGAAAGAACAAAAATAGAATTAATGTAAATATATATTAGTGTTAGTAACCTATTTTCATTAAATTTTGTAATTATATTTCATTTTGTAAAAGAAAGACTCACTGTTTGCTGTAGCTCTGATTAATTGTATAAATTATCAGTTTTGAGCTAAATTATTTCGTATAATATGGACAAGATACTTTTAAAAACTCACCAGCTAAAGAGAAAGTCTGTAAATGAAAATTTAATGCACACTTCTGGAACTTTCTATGGAGAAATTCTATATTATGATCGAAAAATACGAAAACTTGTGAAAACTGTTTCATAACCTAATTTCGAAAGACGATTTGTATCAAGAAATATTGCTAAAAAGATTTATTTACGTTTTGAAACACAATTTAAATCATTTTACATATAAATAGTTATTCTAAATCACTCAAGAAATATCCAGAATCAAATGTCAACATATTTCTGGAAACATCGGTACAAATCTGGTGAAGGTTATCCAGAAGCTGGTTGAAAAATGTTATAAAATCTTTTTGGAAATTATGCTTGTAAGAATTTATATGTACTGATCCTTTTACTTACTTTAATCTGTACTAAAATTCTGTAATGTCTAATTTAGTTTTGGGTCATGAATTGCTATCGTATTGTAAACAAAACATTGTTAAAGACTCTCATTGTTTGGAAAGATATTAATACACTTAGGAGTTGTCAGTTGCCAGTTCGGATATGCAGTGCAGTTAGCTCGGAGAGTCAGTTGTTGAGTCTGTGAAGTCTGTCAGTTCTGTTTGTAAATAAACGTCTGTAATGAAGAATTACTTGTTGTCGTCAATATGAACTCAAGACCTTTTGCACAAAGCAGACACCTCCTAATGCAACGTTTTAATTTGGTATTGAGGAGCTGAAATGTTATACCGTGAAATCGAATTCTGAGATAGTTCCCTGTAAGTCAGGCTTGAAAGTTGAATGGAGGCCAAGCAGTACCCATGGAAGTGCTTCGGACCAGGGTATCACAGCACCTGGGCGCCGTTTTTAGAGTGCGAAGCAACCGTTCCACTAACCCATTGCTTTGTGGGTGGTAGGCTGTGGTGTGAATTTTCTTTATGTTGCAGACGTGACATAAAGTAATCAACAGGGAAGACTCAAACTGGTTAGTGGTCATGGTGGTCAGACAACCAAACCTAGCAATTCATGAGGAGATAAAACCCTTGGCCACGGTCTCGGCAGTGATGTCAGGTAAGGGGACTGCCTCTACCCAGCAGGACGAGCAGTCAGTTGTGGATAGAATGCATCTGTGACCCACCGACAGTGGAAGAGGACTGATAGGATTGATATGTACAGACGAAATCGTTCCGGAGAGATGTTGAACTTGCCATGTAATGGGGTGGTGTGGCTGCCGATTTTGTTGCGTTGGCAGGGGATGCAGCTGCATTCCCAGTTCTGACAGTCCCATTTTATATTTTTCCAAACAAAAATCTCTGAGATGAGGAGTGTAGTGGAGTAGATGCCACCAGGGTGAGCGAGCTTATGCAGACCATCAAAGGCATGCCGGCGCATGTGTGTGTGTGTGTGTGTGTGTGTGTGTGTGTGTGTGTGAGGGGGGAGGGGGTCATTGAAAGCCTCCAGCATAGGTACAGTCCATCGAACGGGTTTGAGTCCTGAAGTCTGTTTACCTGACAGTGAGTCTGTCAGCGGGACCTGCACGGCAGTGGCAGAAGGCAGGTGATGACGGTAGTAATTTATTGTGCCCAGGAAAGGTCGGAGTTATTTGTAATTAGCCGGGGGTGGCAGTGAAGTGATAGCATGCACACAAGATTTGGAAGGCTGTATTTCATTGGTGGATACTGTGTAACCTAAGAAAGTGACGGAAAGCTGGCACAATGGATTTTTTCTTTGTGGACCTTGATGCTGTTGGAGATCAATGTCTGCAATGGATAAATGATTTTCATGTTCCTCAGCTGACTTGCTGAAAATGAGTATATCGTCCAGATATGCAATACAAAACTCGAACTGTCATAAGTTCTTAGACCGAATGGCATGAAGGTGTATTGGAACAAACCAAATGGTGTCATAATAGCTGTTTTAGAGAAGTCATCGGGAGCTACAGGAACTGGTGGTAGGCACGTTTACAGTCAATAACACTGAAGATTGTAGCGCCTGATAAAATATGAGTGAAATCATTTATGTTAGGCACAGGGTCATTGTCCTTGACAGTACAAGCATTTAAATGTCTGTAGTTGCTGCACATTTGGAAAGAACCATCCTGTTTGAGGACTAGGTGGGTTGATGAAGACCAGTTGCTGTCTGACAGTTGCAGGATACCTGCCTCCAAAAGCTGTTAATTTGCTGCCTTGCTGTGCGCAACTTAATAGGGTTGAGGCATCTAACCTTGTGCCTAATACTAGGGCCGGCAGTAGTAACTATTTGGTCTGTCATTCCGTCAGTGACGGAAGAAACTGAGAACTGCACATGAGACTGATCAATGTCCTGTTTTTGGACAGGTAGAGTGCGACGAGGCATAGACATTAGTGGAGTGAGAAAAGGCAGCACGAAAGTCACATGTCTAGTTCTTGAGTGTGACATGCGCTTGTGTAGAGAGGGCAGCTGTGCATGCAGTATGAAGCAGATCAGAATGTGCAGCGACTGTCTGCTGTCAACCTTGAACTTTCTGCCTGGCGCGGGCGAGAGCAGTGTTGGTGTTGTGCGTGGAACAGCAATGGCTGGTGCATGAGAGAGGGGGAATGTTTATCAATACGCAGTGGGCATGGTTGTATAATGCACGCGACTGTTATTAGAAGCACTGTCTGACACATACGGCAGTGAATGTGGCGAGCTCATTGAGGATGCGGAGTCTACCGGATGTGAATCGTCACATGCAATTAAAGTTTATGGACTAACTGGATGAGTGTCCAAGCTGGTGTCTGCTGGATTAGGTGGCAGGGCTGTGGACATCAGTTTCAGCAGTGACGTACAGCTGTGACGAGCTCATTGTAAGTGTGTGTTATTCATTGTTTCAGCTCATCATTTTCCCAGCGGAGTTGTGCTGCCGAGTTGTATTCTGACAGTAGGTTAGTGACAGCTCACAATGTTGCCCACAAGGGCAGATCACTCGTGTATCAACTCACATGTCGCAAGAGAAACAGAACATGGAACATAAGTGCGGGAGCACAGTATCTGAATGGTAGTGGGACAGTGTAGCACTGAGTCCTGAACTAGGTTCAAAGAGTGTTTGTAATGTGACAAAAAATCCATACCGAGAATTGATTCATCAATGTCAGCAATGTAGAAAGTCCATGGAAAACACAGAGAAGGAGATAGCTGCACCTTAACTTTGACAGAGCCTGAGGTGTGTAACTTTGATCCATTGACAGCTTGTAGAAGTGACTTCGCCAATGAAAACATGGGGCGAGCCATCGATATATGTATAATAGACACATCAGCATCTGCGTCGACTAGGAAAATGAGCCATCACGAAATATCACTCACATACAAATGACCTCTTGGCTGAGCAGATGAGTGGATGGAGGACAATATATTAGGACACCTATGACATTCCCCATAGGACTCAGCGTCTTTTAGGTCCTGTGGTTGGTGTTTGGATGCTGCCAAGGTAATCGGCACTTCTTGGCATTATTGCCAAAAATCTTGTGGTACCAGCAGTATGGATGAGGTGGATGTGGTGGAGGTGGTGACTGTGGCAGTAGAGGAGTCTTGTCCTCGTTGATTTCTTCCGGCGCGTATACCACCACGTATGATGCGTGGGCAACCCTGGAGTGCTCAGACAGCAGAGAGAGCAAGCAGATACTGCCAGGTGATGTAGAAGGCCGATTGACTTAAAGGAGTGTGGAAGCAGGTGGATCTGTAGGTCAGTAGGCAATTTGGCACACCACATCGCCCACAGAGTGATGTCCAGCATGGTATGCTCACTCACAAGTAACTGAAGGCGGTGCCAGAGTTGTGATGAGGTTTGGTCTCCCAGGTGTTCCTCGTACAAGGTCTTGATGATTAATTCTTGTGGTGAGCAGATGAATCATTCCATTATTATTCTCTCCATGAACTCATACTTCAGTGGAGGTGGTGGAGAGAGGAGTAGATCGCAGATAAAGTCTGAGTGATCATGGAGGTGTATGAAGAGACACAGGAATTTAGAGTTGTAGTCAGACACATGAAGCAACTAGAAAAGATGCTCGACAAGCTCAAACCACGATACAGGGTTGTCTTCATATAAAGGTGGCAGCTTTGGCAGATGACCTGGGGGAGGGGACGAAGGCAGCTTTGGTGTCCCTTGAAAATCCAGCTGGTCCATGGCAGCAGAGACAGTACAGCAGGCTGGTACAGTAGGTGAGGATGTGTTACTGGTAAGAATGACTGTAGCAATGGCGGGTGGCATTGTCCTTGGCGTGTCACGAAAACATAACTCAGCTGGCACAATCGGTACCGTGGGAATGAGTGGTTGTGCGATACGTGAAGGGGTCGCATAAACTGGACCATAGGTTATAGGTACTGATTTGAATTTGCCCACCTCAGAAATAATGTGGAAGTGGAAGGCTGGCACAGCAGACACATGGGGGAGAGTGGCTGAGTGGTCGGAGTTGGGCCCCCCCCCTGTGTGTGTGGGGAGGGTATGGGGGTGAAGGGGGGGGGGGGGGGTGGTCGGTAACTCGTGTGACAAAAGTGAGAGTTCTGTTCCAGGCAGGGTTCAATTTGGATAGTGTCTTGGGGAGTTGGATCATTAGGAGTGGGATCAGGATTATTTTTCTTTGTGACAAAGTGCTGGAAATATCACTTTGCCATGAAGAAAAATAATCCTGATCCCACTCCTAATGATCCAACTCCCCAAGACACTATCCAAATTGAACCCTGCCTGGAACAGTTCCGTCCTCCATAACAGCGGGACCCACCTCCTCTTCCTCAAAATCACCCTCTCCAAACCTTCCAGGATTTTCTTACTTCCAGCCTTGCCTCTCAATCTTTCTTGAAAAACCTTAATCCTACTCCCAACATCACCACAGCCGAAGCCCAGGCTATCCGTGATCTGAAAGCTGACCGATCCATCATCATTCTTCAGGCTGACAAGGGTTCCATGACCGTGGTACTTGATCGTTGGGAGTATGTGGCTGAGGGATTTGTACGCTTTCAGACAACTCTACATACAAAGTTTGCCAAGGTAATCTCATTCCCGATGTCCAGGTAGAGGTTCAAGGAATCCTCAGAACCTTAGGCCCCCTACAAAACCTTTCACCTGACTCCATCAAACTCCTGACCCCACTGACACCTCGCACTCCTACCTTCTACCTACTTCCTAAAATTCACAAACTCAAACATCCCGGCCGCCCCATAGTAGCTGGTTACCAGTCCCCCACAGAACGTATCTCTTCCTAAGTCGATCAACACCTTCAACCCATTACATGCAGTCTCCCATCCTTCATCAAAGACACCAACCACTTTCTCGAATGCCTGGAATTCTTACCCAGTCTGTTACCCCCGGAAACCATCCTTGTAACCATTGATGCCATTTCCCTATACACAAATATCCCGCACGTCCAGGGCCTCGCTGCAATGGAGCACTTCCTTTCACGCCGATCACCTGCCACCCTACCTAAGACCTCTTTCCTCATCACCTTAGCCAGCTTCATCCTGACCCACAACTTCTTCACTTTTGAAGGTCAGACATACCAACAATTAAAGGGAACAGCCATGGGTACCAGGATGGCCCCCTCATATGCCAACCTATTTATGGGTCGCTTAGAGGAAGCCTTCTTGGTTACCCAAGCCTGCCAACCCAAAGTTTGGTACAGATTTATTGATGACATCTTCATGATCTGGACTCACAGTGAAGAACAACTCCTTTGGTTTCATCAGATTCACCTGGACCTACTCCAAATCCCATGCCACTTTCCTTGACGTTGACCTCCATCTGTCCAATGGCCAGCTTCACACATCCATCCACATCAAACCCACCAACAAGCAACAGTACCTCCATTATGACAGCTGCCACCCATTCCATATCAAACGGTCCCTTCCCTACAGCCTAGACCTTCGTGGCAAACGAATCTGCTCCAGTCCTGAATCCCTGGACAATTACACCAACAACCTGAAAACAGCTTTCGCATCCCGCAACTACCCTCCCGACCTGGTACAGAAGCAAATAACCAGAGCCACTTCCTCATCCCCTCCAAACCCAGAAGAACCCCAAAATAGCTTTTGCTATCTGCAACTGCTATGCCAGACTTATCAACAAGGGTCTGAATGGAAATTTTAGACCAACTAAACATTCTTACATAGGACCAGAATTTTCTTAGGTCCTCTGCCACATCTTCTGCTAAGGTGTGATGCTGGTAGTCATATGCTTTGCACATAGTTCTTTTGACAGACACATGAATGTGTACTAACCATTGCTTGTCAGTTGTGCATTCTCTTCTGCTTCCCCAGCATCTTCCAAATTCTATTATTAAACCATGGTGGGTCTTTTGCATCCTTTATCCACTTCCTAGTCACATAACTCTCCAGACTATGAATTCCAGTCTGCTTAAACTTTGCCCATAATTCCTCTATATCCATATTACTGAAACTAAGTGATGTCAGTTCACTGTCTACATGAGATGCTAACAACTATTTGTCTGATCTATCTGGCAGAAACACTCTCCTAACCCTCTTGACTGATTTATAAATTTCTGTAACCATTGTTGCTATAATGACATTATTATTGTTAATCCTCATTTTTATACTAACATTTTTATAAAGTTCTGCCTGTTTGTATCTACAAGGTCTAAGGTATTTCCATTGTGTGTCATCTCCTGAGCTAGCTGCTTAAGACAGTTTTCAGAAGACTTGTTCTAAAGTATTTTGCATGACTGTCTGTCTATACCCCCTGCAATGAATCCATAGACATCGCAGTATATACTCAATAACTTAAAATTACCTCCAACTAGTAGTGCATGATTTGAGTATTTACACACTACTGGCCATAGAATTTCTTTGGATGACTTTAAAACTGTCACAGGAGAATCAGGTGGCTAGTAAAAACACCGAGTAATTAACTTGGTTTCACCTACACCTCTTACATGATACCAAATAGCTTTATTGTTACACTTAATTTTGATCTCAATACAGACAATATTTTTGTCAACTGCACTAAATACTCCCCCTCTTATGGCCTTTGCCCTACTTTTGCAATATACTTTCCATGAGTCTTTGAATATCTCAGAGATTTCTACTTAATGTTTTGAGCCAGCTCTCAGTCCCAAGAATAATTTGAGCATGAGAACTTTCCTGGTGAGCAGTAAATTCAGGAAATTTATTATGAATACCTTGACAGTTTATGATAAAATTTTGACAGTCAAAGTGTCTTTATTGTGAATGATGTCTGACTTCTCTTGCTGTGCATTGACTGGTGAATGTAAATCAGAGCATCTCAAACTATCATCTAGCCTAAAGAAATCTCATATGCAGTCCACAAATACTCTGCTACCTGAGTAGCTGCTCCTTTTGTGTAGTGCACCCCTGGCGTATCAAGGGAAGTTCCACATCTCCTCAAACAACAATGCATGTCTAGAAATCTGCAGCCATAATCATCACAGAGTTAATGAAGCCTTTGGCTGAGATCCTCCATGTGGCTCCTAATCAAAGGATCCCCAACAACTGTGGGAACAATGTGCAAGTTGTAAACTCTGCCCGCACTCTGCATGCAAGGCCAGCAGTCTTCACCACCTCCACCAGCTGCCTGTATGAACTGAGGATGACCTCAGAACCCACACAACAGTCATCACTGGTTTTGATGTAAGTCACAGTGTGCAGACAGCTGTGCCCTGCACACTCAATAGTCGCAGGGAAGGGCCCCCTCCACATCTCAGATGAGATAGCAGACATGCTGAGTGCACACTGGTTTTCTTTACAGCACTGAACACTATCTGCCTAAGGGGTTCCATAGTGTGCCTAACATTGGAGCCCAATAACTAGTAACCCCTCCCCCATGTGCCTGCTTGCATCCTTCTGAAGGACTGAAGTAGTGACCACCTGTCCCCTCACAGGGTGAAAGGGCAAGGCCAGGCAGCCAGTCTCCACATTGGCACTCCATCTTGAGCAACGTGGATGCATTACCTCCTGCCATTCAACCTGCTGTGAGGGCAGACCCACCACATTGAGTGTGCTAGGATGTGCCTTATAAGCAAAACCTGTGGGCAAAATAAGTGACACCTGAGGTGTCTCATGCAATGAGTCAGATTCTTTGTGCTACAATTCGAGGCAGCAGCCTGAAAACTACTGACCATAGCCAAAAGCACGTTCAGCTGTATGAAAATTGTGGCTATCTCCTCCTGCATCCACACACAACATGCACATATTCTAAACACCCTAGCAAGATTAACTGAAGAAGTAAACTATAAAAGCAGACTGAATTGTAGATATGCAACTTGCTACCCTCCTAATGTGTCACCAATGGACACTGATGCACTGTTCAGTGAGCAAGTACACATTATGAACAGTACTTCTTATAACAATTAACCTATATTAGAATAGGTACTCTGTTACCAAGTAAAAACTTTTATTTTGTAAATATTCTTTGTTTTGTTTTGAAAGGGTAGATAGTATCTATGTCTTTTATATGCTTTGAAAGAGTAGATAGTATCTATGTCTTTTATATGCTGTGGTAATTTATTATATAATATTATGGCATTGTACAATAAACTTTATTATGACATCTACATCTACATCTACATGACTACTCTGCAATTCACATTTAAGTGCTTGGCAGAGGGTTCATCGAACCACAATCATACTATCTCTCTACTATTCCACTCCCGAACAGCGAGCGGGAAAAACGAACACCTAAACCTTTCTGTTCGAGCTCTGATTTCTCTTATTTTATTTTGATGATCATTCCTACCTATGTAGGTTGGGCTCAACAAAATATTTTCGCATTCGGAAGAGAAAGTTGGTGACTGAAATTTCGTAAAAAGGTCTCGCCGCGACGAAAAACGTCTATGCTGTAATGACTTCCATCCCAACTCGTGTATCATATCTGCCACACTCTCTCCCCTATAACGCGAAAATACAAAACGAGCTGCCCTTCTTTGCACCCTCTCGATGTCCTCCGTCAATCCCACCTGGTAAGGATCCCACACCGCGCAGCAATATTCTAACAGAGGACGAACGAGTGTAGTGTAAGCTGTCTCTTTAGTGGACTTGTTGCATCTTCTAAGTGTCCTGCCAATGAAACGCAACCTTTGGCTCGCCTTCCCGACAATATTATCTATGTGGTCCTTCCAACTGAAGTTGTTTGTAATTTTAACACCCAGGTACTTAGTTGAATTGACAGCCTTGAGAATTGTACTATTTATCGAGTAATCGAATTCCAACGGATTTCTTTTGGAACTCATGTGGATCATCTCACACTTTTCGTTATTTAGCGTCAACTGCCACCTGACACACCATACAGCAATCTTTTCTAAATCGCTTTGCAGCTGATACTGGTCTTCGGATGACCTTACTAGACGGTAAATTACAGCATCATCTGCGAACAACCTAAGAGAACTGCTCAGATTGTCACCCAGGTCATTTATATAGATCAGGCACAGTAGAGGTCCCAGGACGCTTCCCTGGGGAACACCTGATATCACTTCAGTTTTACTCGATGATTTGCCGTCTATTACTACGAACTGCGACCTTCCTGACAGGAAATCACGAATCCAGTCGCACAACTGAGACGATACCCCATAGCTCCGCAGCTTGATTAGAAGTCGCTTGTGAGGAACGGTGTCAAAAGCTTTCCGGAAATCTAGAAATACGGAATCAACTTGAGATCCCCTGTCGATAGCGGCCATTACTTCGTGCGAATAAAGAGCTAGCTGCGTTGCACAAGAGCGATGTTTTCTGAAGCCATGCTGATTACGTGTCAATAGATCGTTCCCTTCGAGGTGATTCATAATGTTTGAATACAGTATATGCTCCAAAACCATACTGCAAACCGACGTCAATGATATAGGTCTGTAGTTAAATGGATTACTCCTACTACCCTTCTTGAAGACTGGTGCGACCTGCGCAATTTTCCAATCTGTAGGTACAGATCTATCGGTGAGCGAGCGGTTGTATATGAGTGCTAAGTAGGGAGCTATAGTATCAGCGTAATCTGAAATACAATAAACTTTATTTTTTATGTCTAGATACAAATTGTAGCAGTTTCTGGTTTTTACAATCATGTACTAAGCCGTTTTAATATAGTGGTCAATATTTTATGACATACATAACACTGTGAAAAATATATTCACAAAGTGCACGCAATATTTCAAGCATTTTAGAATGTTTGAGGCAGTGAGCCATGTTCCTACTCTGCATCATCACACACACTGCTCTTTTTGCAGGCTGAATACAGCTTAAATATTTTTCTTATTTGCTTCCCAAAAATTATGCCACAGCTAATAACAGAATGAATAAAAGCAAAATACACTGATCTGATACATGAAATACTATATACTGATGTAAGAATTCAGATGGCATAGCATGCTTGAGGCATTCTAATACTCAGTATTTTCCCATGTTCTTCCCACCTTAACTGACGGTCAACATGCATTCTCAGAAGTTTTGTGCTTTCCACACAGTGTATAACTTCATTATTTAATTTTAGGCAGTTGTGGTCTATTCGTAGTGTTTTTCCTGGATATTAAGGGTGACTTTATTGTTTATTGCACATTCATGTATGTTGCTAAATGTGGCTTCAGTTTTCTCTCTTAGTGCTTCTATTGATACGCTGGTGATCAGTTCATTAGTCATCTGCAATCAAAATTGTGTGTCCATGCTTGATACTTTGTGGGAAATCATTTATGTAAATTCGAAACAGTACTGGCCCTAGCATGATACCCTGTAGTATGCTCATTTTCATATATTAGGCTTTATATATTTATAAAATAGAAAGAAACTTCCACATGGGAAAAATATTAAAAACAAAGATTCCAAGACTTACCAAGCGGGAAAGCACCGGCAGACAGGCACAATGAACAAAACACACAAACACACACACAGAATTACTAGCTTTGGCAACCGATGGTTGCTTCTTCAGGAAGGAGACGGAAAGACGAAAGGATGTGGGTTTTAAGGGAGAGGGTAAGGAGTCATTCCAAACCCGGGAGCGGAAAGACTTCCCTTAGGGGGAAAAAAGGACAGGTGTACACTCGCGCACACACAGCATGTGTGTGTGTGCGCACGAGTGTACACCTGTCCTTTTGTGTGTTTTGTTCATTGTGCCTGTCTGCCGGCGCTTTCCCGCTTGGTAAGTCTTGGAATCTTTGCTTTATATATTTAGGTTTATCAATTTATGTGATGCTACTTGATAGATGCAAAATTTCAGTTCACTGCACTCTGTTTTATAGGTATGACTGAAAGGGATTTTCCTCACCCCCCTTATTCCCAGATCGTCTAGATTATTTAACAGTGTTTTGTGGTCAACTGTGTCAAAAGCTTAAGCTAGTTAGAAGAATTTACCTGTTGTATATTTCCCTTTATCTAGTGCATCTAGGACATGTTTTGCTATATATGCTGTTGTTGATTTAGTACCTTTCCCTGATCAGAAAACAAACTGCTCAGTGGAAAGGAGGTTGTATTTATTTAAATAGTTCATAAGTCTATCTTTTACCACAGTTTCAATTATTTTTTAAGAGCAAGAAAATAATGAAAGTGGCATATAATTTTTTATATTTCGAGTGTTATCTTATTTTAAGGAGAGGCATTAACTTAGGTATATTATAAGTAATAAGGAAAGCAACCCTATTTGAATGATTGATTTAAAATGTCAATGTGACTTAGGCTCTTAATACAGTTTTTAATCAGACAAGTTGGTACTTTATCCAGACCCACTAAAATTTTGTTTTTCAGTTTGTGAACTGCTTCGTAGACTTCCTCCTTTGTTGTGGGCAGTAATAGCATTGAATGCAGTACACATTTGTTTAGCTTTGTGACATAAGTGGCTGTTTCAATTTTTTCCTGCAATTTTGTTCCTGAAGTAGTTATTTACCATAGTTACATTTATTGTCAAACATTGATTATTTTTGTTGTGAAATAGTGCTTATTTATATAGTTTGCCAAATGTTTTGAATCTTTTATTAGAGTCCAATTAGTGTCCCTCTTTGTGGTGCCTGCTATACAGTCTTCGATACTGCTCTGTTTTTGTTTTCAGCAGCGAGTATCCGTTTGGAATTATGAGCTTTCTTTGCTGCAAGCAGCTCTTTCCAGTATGTTTACATATCTTGTTTATAAAAGTGTGAGAAGTCTGGGTTGGATTGGCTGTTTTTAATACAACTGAGGCACTTTAGTGTTTGGGATGATTTCTTTGATGTTTACTGTCACTAATTTGTTTTGCTCCACTGTAGATAATGGAGATCATACTTTAAGAAAAATCTCTCCATATTTTAGTTTGAACAGAGTCACGAAATTTTTGAATTTTGATTTTTAACTGCTTCTGTGTATACTGCTTTCCATGTCTGATGTGCTATTTGTTTGATAAACTTGATGTGAGGTATAACTATGTGAGAAAATCCTGCCCTTGAGCTTATGTACAATCAAAGACAAGATGGAACTTCAAACAGATTTATTACCTCTCCACACTTGCAGTTGTGTACAAGCATTACTAAATCGGTGGTTGCTCTGCTATTCTAAGAGGAAATGTGGTAAGTGGCTGCAGGCAAGTCACCCTGTCCCTAGTGGCACAAACATACAGTGTAAGGGCAGCATTCTTCTGTCTTCATTTTGCAGTCACATATGAATTACAACACGAGTGACTATTGCAAGTGCCGACTGTGGGGTCAGTGTGTTACAATCACTACAGGAACCCCCTTGGAGAGAGCAGAGTGTGGTAATTTGTCTCTGTACCTGACAGGAAAATGAACATGTCTTCCTGAGCAGGATGTGTGTTTTCCTTCATTTCCATGTGGTTGACATGGTGGTAGAATGAGAGGCTGGATTGTAGTCCCTTGCTTCTCCTCTCTGAAAACCTTTGGTAGTTTAGGCAGCACCTCTTTGAACATGTAGACCAGCTTACTCTATTCACTGAAACTGTAGCTTGTTTGCCATTAATGAGACTGTCCACGGTATGTAAACTTCTGCACAGCACACAGTTTAGTCCAGTATAGGGTGGTCACAGTGGCAATTTGATGGCATCCATGCAAAGCATAACATATATGCATGTGTCCACATCCTTATGCATGAACATCATGTGCTGTCTGTGCCTAGTGGCTTTCACTAATTTCATGCCACCCACAGTCTCACTTAAAGTATGTAGGAATTGTGGTGGATTGTTAATATCTCACGTCTTTGTGGCATCGATGAATTTAGCTAGTAGACACAGTGACTCTCTGTTTGGAAGCTCTGCTGGTGAACCCTCAATGTCTAGTTTGAATGCAGTCCTCAGATCTAGTAGGAAAATGGGCAGTGCTGAAGCCCCTGTGGTCCCATGGCACATCAGTGCTGCCTTCAAAGTGCAGTGCTGTCTTTCCAGCATGCCATTACTAGCCAAGTGATATGCAGTGGTCTTATGGTGCGAGTATCCACAGAACTGGGTTAGCTGTGTGGACAATTCAGACTCAAACTGCCTCCTGCTGTCAGTTGTTATATGGAGAGGGCAACCCAATCTGGCAAGGTATGTTGATGTGAAATCTGCTGCTAGCATTTCTGCTGAAATATTGTCAATAGGTACTGCTTCTGGCCAACATGTGTACCTGTTGATCATCAACATTAAATAGCGATGGTCATCTGAGGCAGGCAGAGGTTATGGAGGTTATCGAACACTCCAGTTTAATGCGGTCGGAACATATGTTCATGATCTTCCATGCATTACGTTGCAGTAGACCTTGCCAGTTTCACCTGGAACTTGAATTTTAGCACAGTTTTATCATTGCATATTATTGCTTGAATTTCAGGGTCTTCTTGCTGCATAACTGCTGGCTCTGTCGTGTTCAATCGTTGTGAAATGTTGTCAATATGGAAATGTGATGCAAGTCTGTAGTGAATTGGCATATAAACTAGAGCTGAGAGTACTGATGTGAGCATTTGTCATCGATCTTACTGAATGTATATAAGCACAGTTTGTGAGTGGTACAAACTGCAAAATCCCATGCCTCGACCTGTGGTCTGAAGTATTTGATCAATTGGTAGATGGCTAACAGCTCCCTACTGTATATACTCCAGTGTTGCTGTGAAGATGTCAATGTATGTGAAAAATATACCAGCAACTGCCAGCACCATCCATGCATTGTTGTAAAGCTGCACCAATTGCAAACTGGCTGGTGTCAACCACTAAGGTGAGTGGAGCATCAAGTCTCAGGTGAGTGAGTATGGCAACCTGGGCAAGGCTGTCTTTTGTTGCTTTGAATGCCATGCCTTTACTCTCATTGCATTGCATGGGAGCATTACCTTGTACCTTTGTGCCTGATAGTGCTGCATTCAATGGCACTTGTTGCTCGGTGGTACATGGTAAATGATGCTGGTAAAAATTCAGCATCCCGTGGTATCTGCATAGTTCTTTTATGATGGTAGGTTTTTACAGTTATAAGATTCCCTCTACTTTTTCTTGTAGTGGTGCAGAACCAGAGGACAATATGTCGTGGCCCAGAAATTCAACTTCAGACTAGCTAAAAATGCATTTTGCAGTGTTTAAAACTATGCAGTACTTATCCATTCATTTAAAAACCTCATGTAAGTGACTGTGGTGTTGTTTTCTGGTTACCAAATTGACCATCACATTATCCAGGTATGCATAGTAGAAAGGTAGCCAACACAAGATAGAATCTATAAACCACTGCCAATTCTGTGCTGCATTCCACAACCCAAATGTCATAAACTTCACCTCGAACAATCTGAAGGGTATAATTATAGCCATCTTGGGAATGTTCTCAGGTGTGATCAGGATCTGCATGTAGGCCTTCACACAATCAATTATGCTAAATACTGCTGAGCCATAAAGAGCATGATCATAGTCATGTAATAATGGTACCAGGTAGCGGTTGGCAATAGCCCTAGCATTCAGTGCTTGATAATCACCTTATGGTCACCATGCTCCACTTTTTTAGGTTCTATATGTAATGCTGATGCCCATGGACTGGATGATTGCCACATGAAAGTAAAGCTACCACCTGTGTGCTTAAGAGATCCACTTTAGTGGCCAGGGCATTATAATTGGCATGTGACACCATAGGGGCTATGGACATAACATTGGAAGGAACAGTTACTGTACTGACCTGCCAGCATGGCGTGATGGCATCTTCAATACGGTCTGCAGGTTCTGCAACCACATCCAGTGACATGTTAGACTGTGTAACAATGATGGCTTTTACCTGGGCTGGCAGACGGTTGCTCTAAGTCATGTGCAGGGGGTTGTCAGGAATGGTGCCAATGTCCACATCATTGTAAGGATGGAGAAGGTCTTACTAGGGTTTCATATTTCTCATTTCTTATTCAGTCAATACCTGGTGAATGCAATCTTCCTGTGTAGCTGCTATATGATGTATGGGCTCTACTTTTAATCTGTCACATGTGTTTTCTGTCAGAGGAACTGTTATTATGTCTTGGATTTCCATAGCACATCGCTGGTCAAGCTGGATTATGACCTAAGAAAATGTTGTGTTATCAGCAGTTATTCTGGTGTACGAAAAGCTTGCCTACATTTGAAAAAACCATAATATGGGATTGTGAAACCAAAAGGGTGGAACGCACACTGCCAGGCATGATATTGTAGATGGTTCCATCAATGTTTCCTAATTCTGTACTGCAAAATCACATCAGGGACACCACTGATGTGAGGTATAACTACATGAGAAAACCCCACACTTGATCTTCCATATGATCAAAGACGAGATGTAACATCAAGCAGACTTCTTAAATCTCCACATTTGCAGTTGTGTGCAAGCATTACTATCAGCAACAAGAGTAACAGAATCTCTACAAACAACAAAGAGTAAAAAATTGGTAGTTCCTCTGCTTTTATAAGTGCAAATGTGGTGCATCACTGCAGGCAAATGACCACACCCCTAGCAGCAGAAATGCTCAGCATAAGGACAGCATTCTTCTGTCTACATTTTGCACTTGCTCCTGAAATTCAACGAGAGTGACTATCATGTGTGACAACTGTGGTGTCAGTGTGTAGCAGTCACTACAAACTCGTGACTTTTTACTTCACTGAATATTCATCAATGTAAATGCATTTTCTTTGTTCTTACTCCAGCCACTTTAATATTTACAATTTGACTGAAGTGGTCAAATAATCCTAGATCTACTACATCCACACTACAGTTTTCTTTATGTACATTTGTTAACACATGATCAATAGTTGTTGCTGACTGGTCTTTTATTCTTGTTGCACTACCAAATATTGACACTAAATAGAGTCTTTGAGTGAGGCCTAAGAAAATGTTAAAAGTTGCATCAGAATTCAGTGTATTTGTATTTATATTTAAGTCTCCACTTATGAGGATGTTGCCCTTTAGAATGGATATCATATCAAGAACCCTATTTAGTTTACACAAAAAAATATTCATATTTCCACTAGGACATCTGTACAAAACTAAAATGGTTAACTCTTTTACCCTTGTATTGGTCCCTTAACTCTTTTGTAGTTAACTCAAAATGGTTCTCTTCACTGATTCCACATAGATAACTTCTAACATTATATAGAAAGTTTTATTTCACATAGATACAACAACCTCCACACCTCATACATGTTCTACTACATGCACTAAGATTACACGATTAATTTCTGATTCCTTGCACCAATGTTCAGTGATACAAACAGAGCCTTCTATGACCTCCAGTCCAACCTTTAGTTGTTGCAGTTTATATTTTTAGACACTGAATACTTTATTGTACGATTGTTAGTTTATCTTCATTACATTCAGCACTTTCTCCCCTCCTTGTTCAGTTGTCCTTTTGAATCAGTTCATTGACTCTAGATTAGATTAGATTAATACTTGTTCCATAGATCATGAATACGACACTTCGTAATGATGTGCAATGTGTCAGGTTAATAAAAGATGTCTGTACAAGATATTACATTACACAAAATATTGCATGACACAAATGTTTAAGTTCCCCCCCTTAATTTATATCTAAAAATTCAGCCAATCAGTAGAAGGAGTTGTCATCTAGAAATTCTTTTAATTTATTTTTTAATCTTAGTTGGCTATCTGTCAGGCTTTTGATGCTGTTTGGTAGGTGACCAAAGACTTTTGTGGCAGCATAATTTACCCCTTTCTGTGCCAAAGTCAGATTTAACCCTGCATAGTGAAGATCATCCTTTCTCCTGGTGTTATAGGTATGCACACTGCTATTACTTTTGAATTGGGTTGGATTATTATCAACAAATTTCATAAGGGAATATATATACTGTGAGGTTACTGTGAGGATCCCTAGATCCTTAAATAGATGTCTGCAGGATGACCGTGGGTGGGCTCCAGCAATTATTCTGATTACACGTTTTTGTGCAATGAATACTTTTCTACTCAACGATGAATTACCCCAGAATATGATGCCATACGAAAGCAGTGAATGAAAGTAGGCATAGTAAGCTAATTTACTGAGATTCTTATCACCAAAATTTGCAATAACCCTAATAGCATACGTAGCTGAACTCAAGACGTTTCAGCAGACCATCAATATGTTGCTTCCAGTTCAACCTCTCATCAATGGACACACCTAAAATTTTTGAAAATTCTACCTTAGCTACTGACTTCTGTTCAAAGTCTATATTTATTACTGGAGTTGTGCCATTTACTGTGCGTAACTGTATATACTGTGTTTTATCAAAATTTAATGAGAGTCCGTTTGCTGAGAACCACTTAATAATTTTGTGAAAAACATCATTTACAATTACAACACTGAGTTCTTGGTTTTTGGATGTTATTACTATACTTGTATCATCAGGAAAAAGAGCTAACTTTGCATCTTCATCAATGTGGAATGGTAAGTCATTAATGTATACCAAGAACAGTAAATGACCTAAGACCAAACCCTGTGGGACCTCATACTTGATAGCCCCCCCTCCCGTAGTTTGAGGAATCAGCTGTTGTTTTAACATTACATGAACCCCTTATTTCAACTTTCTGCATTCTTCCAATTAAGTATGAATGAAACCATTTGTGGACTGCCCCACTCAAACAATAATGATTTAGTTTATCTAAAAGAATTCCATGATTTACACAATCAAAGGCCTTTGAGAGATCACAAAAATACCAATGGGTGATGTCCGGTTATTCAGAGCATTTAATATTTGATCAGTGAAAGCGTATATAGCATTTTCTGTTGAAAAGCCTTTCTGAAAACCAAACTGACATTTTGTTAGTACTTTATTTTTTCAAATATGGGAGGCTACTCTTGAATACAATACTTTCTCAAAAATTTTTGTTAGAGCTGTCAGAAGAGAGACTGGGCAGTAGTTTTTGACATGCAACGGATCCCCCTTTTTATGTGATGGTTTTACAATGGCATATTTCAGTCTATCGGCGAAAACACACTGCTCCAAAGAGCTATTACATACGTGGCTGAGAATCCTACTTATCTGTGAGAAACAAGCTTTAAGTACCTTGCTGGAAATGCCATCAATTCTGTAAGGGCTTTTACTTTTCAGTGAGTTTATTATTTTACTGATTTCAGAGGGAGAGGTTGGTGGAATTACAGTTGTTTCAAACTGCACAGTTATGGCCTCTTCTGTTAGTAGCCTTGCCTCTTCTAGTGAAGATCTAGATCCTATTTTCTCCACAACATTTAAACAATGATTATTGAAAATATTTTCAATTTCTGATTGTTTGTTAGTACATTGTCATTCAGTTTTATGGCACTAAAGTCTTCCTGTGCTCTTTGTTGCCCTGTTTTCCTTTCAATAATATTCCAAATTGCTTTATTTTATTATCAGAGTTACTGATCTCAGACATGATACATTTGCTTCTGGACCTTTTAATAACTTTTCTTAGTACCGCACAATAGTTTTTATAATATTGAACAATTTCAGGGTCGGTACTCCCTCTTGCTGTTAGATACAGTTCTGTTTTATGGTTGCAAGATATTCTTATTCCTTTAGTTAGCCAAGGTTTTTTATATGTTTTCTTGGAATTATGTTTAACTATTCTCTTGGGAAAACAATTTTCAAATACCCTTAAAAATATATCATGAAATACGTTATATTTCAAGTTTGCATCAGGTTCCTTATACACTTCAACCCAGTCTAACTGCTGTAGGCTTTCTCTAAAGTTTGCAATAATTATATTGTTAATTGAACGCACTGCTTTGATGGTCTGATTTGATATACTGCATGGAGCTATGTCATGTACTGTAACTAGCTGTGCACCATGATTTAAAAGCCATTCTCAACAGGATAAGCATTTATGTCCTTAAACGTATCTTGGTCTATAAAAAAGTTATCTATCAATGTCCAGCTGTTCTTTGTTATCCGAGTAGGAAAATCAATGACGGAGCGCAAATTGAAAGAACTGCGTAATACTACAAGGTCATTCTTCCTCTGTCATTTCAAACATATTCATGTATTTCATTTTCACAGGACATTCTGGTTTATCAGCTGCATCAGACTCTATCAGTTTCCTTATTTTTAATTTTCCTCTTACAAAAATCCACAAGCATTTTACTAAAAATCACTGAGCCTAGTCTGTTTAAGTGTGTGCCATCCCTCCCCCAACATATGTCACTCAAAATCTGTTTGGACCAAGTTATACTGCTCCAAGCTTGTAACTCTGTTGTCCAATATCATTGTTTATTATGGTTATGTAAGTATTACTTGCTGATTTTCTCTATAAAATTGCACTAATTACGAGCTTTGAACTTGTATACACTCCTTTAGTTGAGCAAATTAAATTTTGTATTTTGTTTTCAATTTCTTCCTGGATGCTGCTTTGAATTGAGTTTGTCCCAACATAAAGTATAACACCTTTGAACTTTGTCTCAGAATCATTTCTATTTTTGTAGTTGGGGTGCTTTCCATTAATGATATTTTGAAAATGTTGCATATTGGCTATGGTCAGATCCCAGGGTGATCATAAATACCACTGTTTGGAACCACCACATATTGAATAAGAAGTTGCCAATGACAAGAAATTTATTTCTGTTACCATGTCCAGACAAATCACGTCCACGTTTTTCATTTTGCTTGTATGTCACTATTCTCCTGCAATATTTACTTATGGATTTTCCAAGTTACAAGTCTTCTGCATCTTTTTTGCTGCAACTTGTGCCTCAGAATTTTCACAATTTTGTGTTGCACTTGGCAATGGTTTTACACATGCACAGTATGTGGAGTCACTTGCTAACTTAGCATTTGCTTTGTTCAGCAGTTTAATCTCCTCCTGAGAGATCCAGTTTTGTAGCAGTTTTATTATTTCACCTTAAGACTCCATTGTACTTACTAGTTCAGTTGTTGCACACTGTAAACAGACAGATCCAGACCAAGGAGAATTGTCACTTATCAATATTAAATACATTTCTGTCAAAATGAAACACAGGAAATCCCAGGGAGAAACATCAACAATAAACGAATAGACAGTTGGTTACTTACCACAAAGAAGACACTTTAAGTTTGCAGATATGCACAATTAAAACACAATTACATGAAGCTTCCAGCCACAGCCTTCAACAAAAAAGAGAGACACACATTATTCACACACACAGGCAAGCACACCTCATGCACACATGACCATCAACTCCAGCATCTCAAGCTGGAATACAAATATCATGTGGGATGCAAGCAGCAATCTGGGGGGGGGGGGGGGGGGGGGGGGTCAGGGAATGGGAAGCAGTAGTACTGTATGGGTGAGGGGGGAGAGAGAAAAAGATGAATGCTATCTGGTGAACTGCACATGAATTAGAATGCCAACAGATACAGTGCCAGGACATTGTGGGGCAGTGAGGTGGGCAGAAAAAGGAGAGGAGCAGGAAAAGACCAGCAGAGGTGCATTGGCAGTTGGTGGCAGATAAAAATGATGGAAGATGAGAATCAAGAGTAAATGATAGGACAGAGGGGGTGGATACTATTGGGTGGAGAGTGTGGGGACTGTCTGTTACTGTAGGTTGAGGCCGGGATAATCACAGGAGTAGAGAATGTGTAGTAAGGATAACTCTCATCTGAGCAGTTGAGAATAGCTGGTGGTGGAGGGGAGGATATAGATGGCTTGGGTAGTGAAGCAGCCATTGAAATCAAGTATTTTATGTAGAGCTGCTTGTTGTGCCACAAGATGGACTAGTTTGTTCTGGGCCACAGTTTGGATGTGGCCGTTCATCCTGGTGTACAGTTGGTTGGTAGTCATACCAATGTAAAAAAGTGTGCAAAGATCACAGGAGAGATGGTAAATAGCAAGGCTGCTTTCACAGGTGGCCTAGGCCCTAATAGAGTAGGACAAACCTCAGACAGGACTGGAATAAGAAATGCTGGGTCAGTGGATCGGGCAGGATTTGCACATGAGTGTTCTGCAGGGATGTAATTCTTGTGGCAAGGGGTTGTGATTTAGAGTGGCGTAGGATGGACTAGAGTGTTGTGGAAGTTGGGTGAGTGACAAAATGCCACATAATGAGGGATGAGAAGTATCTCAGGTAGGATACAAACTCATTTCACGGCAAGGTGGTAGGTAATAAAAGCCCTGGCAAAGGATGTGGTTTAGTTTTTCCAGTCCAGTATGGAACTGGTTGTTGAAGAGGACACTCATTTGTAGCTGGAATCTGGGGTTCTGGGAGGACTGGGGGGGGGGGGGGGTGGGGGGGGGGGGGAGGATTTAAGGTGAAATGGCATGGGAGATCTGTCTGAGGACTTGGTGAGGAGGATACTGCCTGTCTGTGAAGGCCTTGGTGAAATGCTCAGCACACTGAGCAAGGAAGTTTTTGTCACTGCTGATAGGCCAGTCCTCAGTTTCCAGGCTGTATGGGAGGGGATTCTTTACTGTGAAAGGGATGAGAGTTAGTGACATATGCCTGATTTATTTCTTCATTGATTGTCCTCAGTGCTGATGTACTGCATTGCTGTATTGGCTGAAAAATAGGGGGACAGAAGTTCGAAACTGACTGCATCAGTTATGCAGCTGACAGTTGTACATATGCGTTTCACAATTCTTCACTTTCACTCTTCACAACAACCCTCCCCCCACCCCACCCTCAACAATACCCAGATATATGGCCAGTGCACTACTGGTTAACTTCTGATAACCCTCACTAATAACTTTGCAGGCAAACATCAATATTACTCCTAAATAGTTTACTGTTGAAAATCTACATGCAGTAAAAACCTAACCAAACATTTCATAGTCTTTCAACTAAATTGAAGATTCACTGTCATTGTTTTAACACACAGCCTATTGGTGTAACACTTATTTCACAGTTAAGTTGATCCAATGTGGTCAATCTAACCAAACACAAGGTTTCTTGTCTGAAACTCGACCATGGACTGACTGTCCTTGGGAACAAAAATCAGGCCCTTATATATCCTAACAATAATAGGGACTGCAACCACACATTGTTTGATGTTTAATTTAAGAAATTACAATTAAAACGTAACTCATAATATTAACTGAATACATTGAAAAATTGCATCTTTTTAACAGTTTCTTCTACTGCAACAGTTAGGCAGAATTACTTGCTAAATTATGAAACTAACAGATATCAGAGAAGGAAAGTTGCTACTCACCATGTAGCACAGATGCTGAGTTGCAATAGGCACAACAAAAAGATTCACACAATTACAGCTTTTGGCCATTAAGGCCTTTGTCAGCAGTAGACACACATACACACACGCACACACACACACTCATGCAAGTGCAACTTGCACACACGTCTGCAGTCTCAGAGAGTTAAAACTACAATGCAAGCAGCAATACCAGTGCATGATGGGAGTAGTGACTGGGTGGGGGTAAGGAGGAGGCTGTGGTGGGGAGGGAGAGGGATAGTATGTTGGGAGTGGCAGCCAGTGAAGTGTTGCAGTTTAGGCAGAGGGCAGGAGAGAGGGTGTAGAGGGGGTAAGTAGCAGAAAGGAGAGAAATAAAAAGAAATTAAAAGACTGGGTGTAGCGGTGAAATGATGGCTGTGTAGTGCTGGAGTGGGAACAGGGAGGAGGCTGGATGGGTGAGGACAGAGGCTAACAAAGGTTGAGGCAAGGAGGGTTATGGGAACATAGGATATATTGCAGGGAAAGTTTCCACTTGCGCTATTCAGAAAAGCTGGTGTTGGTGTGAAGGGTCCATATGGCACAGGCTGTGAAGCAGTCATTGAGATGAGGGATATCATTTTTGGCAGCATGTTCAGCAACAGGGTGGTCCACTTGTTTTTTGACCATAGTTTGTCGGTGGCCATTCATGTGGACCAACAGTTTGTTGCTTGACATGCCTACGTAGAATGCAGCACAGAGGTTGCATCTTAGCTTGTAAATCTCATGACTGGTTTCTCTGGTAGCCCTGCCTTTGATGGGATAGGTAATGTTAGTGATTGGACTGGAGTAGGTGGTGGCAGGAGGATGTATGGAACAGGTCTTGCATCTAGGTCTATTACAGGGGTATGAGCCATGAGGTAAGGGATTGGGAGCTGCGGTTGTGTAAGGATGGACGAGTATATTGTATAGGTTAGGTGGATAGCAGAATACCAGGGCAGGAGGGGCGGGAAGGATAGTGGGCAAGTCATTTCTCATTTCAGGGCAGGATGAGAGGTAATTGAAACTCTGGCGGAGAATGTAATTCATTTGCTCCAATCTCAGATGGTACTAAGTTATGAGGGGAATGTTCCTTTGTGGCCAGACTGTGCGACTTTTGGAGGTGGTGGGAGACTGGGAAGGGAGGATAATTACAGTCAGTGAAGGCTTCAGTGAGACCCTTGGTATATTTTGAGAGGGACTGCTCGTCACTGCAGAATCAGGTGAGGGGTTTAGGATTCTGAGATTTTAGGAAGGCTTCCACTAGATGGCACATGAATAGGTTGGCGTAGGATGATGCCATGTGGGTGCCCATAGCCGTACTGTGGATTTGTTTGTAGGTAATGCCTTAAAAGGAGATGTAATTGTGGGTGAGAATATAGTTGGTCATGCAGACTAGGAAGGAGGTTGTTGGTTTGGAATCCATAGGATGTCTGGAAAGGTAGTGTTCGATAGCAGTGAGGCCATAGGCATTAGGAATGTTAGTGTACAGGGGCCTGGCACTGATAGTGATGAGCAGGTCACCGTGTGGTAAAGGGACAGTAACTGTGGAGATTTGGTCAAGGAAATGGTTGCTATCTTTTATATAGGAGGATAGGTTCTGGGTAATAGTTTGACGGAGTTGGTCTATGCAACCTATCCTCCTACAGAAAAGATACCAACCATTTCCTTGACTGACTCTCCACAGTTCCTGTCTCTCTACCACATGGTGAGACATGTGAAATATGTAGAGACAAGCACAAACATGCACATATAAGAAAAAATACACACAGATATGCAACAGTATGCTTAGGTATGTAGAAATACACACAAATATGTAAAAATATGCAAAAAATAAGTTAAAAAAGGCTGAAACACCAAACACTTCATTCTCCATCTCTCCACAATTCTCACCTCTTCATCTCGTTGATCCCTACTCATCACTGTTGCTGCCACTTCGCTATACACCAACATCCCTCATGCCCATGGTCTTACAGCTACTGAACAATAACTTTCCCAAGGTCCTTCAGACACCAGACCCACTATCTCATTCCTCATTCACCTTACTAACTATACCCTAACCCACAACTACTACTCCTTTAAAGGGAAGATATATAAACAACACCATGGCACAACCATGGGCACATGCTTGGCACCCTCCTATGCCAACTGTTTTATGGGTGACCTAGTAGAGTCCTTACAAGCCTCCCAAAACACCAAACCCCTAGTCTGATTCAGCTTCATTGATGGCATCTTCATGATCTGGACTCATGCCCAAGACATCCTATCTTCATTCCTTCATAACCCCAACACTGTCTCTCCCAACTACTTCAAGTGGTCCTCCTGAACCCAGCGTGCCAATTTCCCAGGTATTGGCCTTCTCCTCTGTGATGGCCCCTTTGCACCTCTGCCCACATTAAACTCATCAACCGCCAGAGGTACGTCCATTTTGACAGATATCATCCCTTTCACAGCAGAAATTCCCCATCATACAGCCTGGCCAGCTGGGGACAGAGTGTATGCAGTGATAAAAATTCCTTTGCTGAGAATACCTCCACAGATGGACACTATCTCCCAGCCTAGTCTGCTAACAGATTTCCCATGCCAATTTCCCCTCACACCCCCCAATTCTACCCCCCCACCCCCCCTCCCCCCACCCCCCAAGTACCCACCCACGAAGGAGTTTCCCCTTCATCACCAAGCACCTAGCTGGACTGGAACAGCAGAACTACATCCTTTGTCAGAGTTTTGATTACCTATCATCAAGCCATAAAATGAGGGACATCCTAGTCCATCTTACACCACTCTCAATCACAACCCCTTGCCACAAGGATTACATTCCTGTGGATGACCCCATGTGCAAAATATACCCAATCCACCCACCCATCATTTCTTATTCCAGTCCTGTCTGAGAATTATCCTACCCCATCAATGGCTGGGTCACCTGGAAAGCAGCCATGTCATTTTCCAGCACTGCTGCAGTCACTGAACACTTTTTTACATTGGAATGACTACCAACCAGCTGTCCTCAAGGATGAATGGCCACATCCAAACTGTGGCCAAGAGCCAAGTATTCCATCTTAAAGTATAACATGCAGCTCTACACAACACACTTGATTTCAATGTCTGCTTCACTATTTGAGCCATCTGTATCCTGCCCTCTGGCACCAGCCATTCTGGACTGCGCAGATGAGAGTTATCCTTACTACACATTCTCCACTCCTGTGATTATCTCGGCCTCAACCTACAAGCAGTCCTCATACTCTCCACCAAACAATTTCCACCCCCTCTCTACCCTATCATCTCATCTCGATTCTCATCAGCAACCCTGTTTATTTGCCAACCACTGCTAACGTATCCACCTGTCTTTTCCTGCTCCTTTCCTCTATTGCTCCATTTTTCCCTACCTCACTGCCCCACAATATCCTGACACTGTATCTGTTGACATTCTAATTCATGCACAATCCACCAGACACCATTCATCTCTCTCTCTCTCTCTCTCCTCTCTCTCTCTCTCTCTCTCTCTCTCTCTCTCTCTCTCTCTCTCTCTCTCTCTCTCTCTGTCTATCTATCTATCTATCTATCCATCTCTTTCCACCCATACAGTACTATCCCTTCCCATTCCCTGCTCCCTCCAAACTGCTGCTTGCATCCCACATGATAGTTGCATTCCGACCCAAGATGGTGGAACTGGTCATCATGTGTGCATGAGTGGTGTGTGTGTGTGTGTGTGTGTGTGTGTGTGTGTGTGTTACTGATGAAGGCTGTGACCAAAAACTTTATGAAAGTGTCTTGTAATTGCAATTTAATGTGTCTTCTTTATGGTAAGCAGCCATCTGTCTTTGCCTACATTGTGGAAATTCATTTTTGTTCACTTTTCATGAAGCCAAATGTCGCACTTTGCAAAGTTTATGCCTTTTGTAATATACACTCCTGGAAATTGAAATAAGAACACCGTGAATTCATTGTCCCAGGAAGGGGAAACTTTATTGACACATTCCTGGGGTCAGATACATCACATGATCACACTGACAGAACCACAGGCACGTAGACACAGGCAACAGAGCATGCACAATGTCGGCACTAGTACAGTGTATATCCACCTTTTGCAGCAATGCAGTCTGCTATTCTCCCATGGAGACGATCGTAGACATGCTGGATGTAGTCCTGTGGAATGGCTTGCCATGCCATTTCCACCTGGCGCCTCAGTTGGACCAGCGTTCGTGCTGTACGTGCAGACCGCGCGAGACGACGCTTCATCCAGTCCCAAACATGCTCAATGGGGGACAGATCCGGAGATCTTTCTGGCCAGGGTAGTTGACTTACACCTTCTAGAGCACGTTGGGTGGCACGGGATACATGCGGACGAGCATTGTCATGTTGGAACAGCAAGTTACCTTGCCGGTCTAGGAATGGTAGAACGATGGGATCAATGATGGTTTGGATGTACCGTGCACTATTCAGTGTCCCCTCGACGATCACCAGAGGTGTACGGCCAGTGTAGGAGATCGCTCCCCACACCATGATGCCGGGTGTTGGCCCTGTGTGCCTCGGTCATATGCAGTCCTGATTGTGGCGCTCACCTGCACGGCCCCAAACACGCATACGACCATCATTGGCACCAAAGCAGAAGCGACTCTCATCGCTGAAGACGACACGTCTCCAGTCGTCCCTCCATTCACGCCTGTCGCGACACCACTGGAGGCGGGCTGCACGATGTTGGGGCGTGAGCGGAAGACGGCCTAACAGTGTGCGGGACCGTAGCCCAGCTTCATGGAGACGGTTGCGAATGGTCCTTGCCGATACCCCAGGAGCAACAGTGTCCCTAATTTGCTGGGAAGTGGCGGTGTGGTCCCCTACGGCACTGCGTAGGATCCTACGGTCTTGGCGTGCATCCGTGCGTCGCTGTGGTCGGGTCCCAGGTCGACGGGCACGTGCACCTTCCGCCGACCACTGGCGACAACATCGATGTACTGTGGAGACCTCACGCCCCACGTGTTGAGCAATTCGGCAGTACGTCCACCCGGCCTCCCGCATGCCCACTATACGCCCTCGCTCAAAGTCTGTCAACTGCACATACGGTTCACGTCCACGCTGTCGCAGCCGTCTACCAGTGTTAAAGACTGCGATGGAGCTCCGTATGCCACGGCAAACTGGCTGACACTGACGGCGGCGGTGCACAAATGCTGCGCAGCTAGCGCCATTCAACGGCCAACACCGCGGTTCCTGGTGTGTCAGCTGTGACGTGCGTGTGATCATTGATTGTACAGCCCTCTCGCAGTGTCCGGAGCAAGTATGGTGGGCCTGACACACCGGTGTCAATGTGTTCTTTTTTCCATTTCCAGGAGTGTATTTACTGCACTGCTTACATGATGAACTGTATGGTTTTTTTTTTCTTTTTGTAAGACAGAAAAGTACCTTTACAGTGTTTAGCACATAAAGTATTGTTAGTTAGTTATATGTTCCATAAATAATATGAATGATTCTTTTATTTAAATGATATGGAATGAGTCTATTTACAGGATATGTGTACATGCTTAGTATTACCATTAAAGAACAATTCATTATTTTTAATCCTACTCATGTAACTACACTTCTTCTTTCCTGGTTACCAGTTTTTAAGTAGATATTCAATAGGATGGAAAGTGTTGTCCTGAAGAAATGATTTTAAATTAGATTTAAATCTTGCTTCACTGCTTATCAGACATTTCATGATACAGGGAAAATACATTCCATTTACAATAGGACATTCATCCCCATCATTCAGAGTTACATTAATGTCTGATTTATAGCCACTATCATTTGCAGAACCAGTCCAAATTAAGTCTTTCTGTTCAATTACAAAATTACCCTCTATAGCTTTGCTTCCAAGCACATCACTCCCCAGTTGTCCATTATCACCCATCACACTATCTTCTTCATTAAGACCACTCATCATGTATCACTTAATATAAAACAGTTTTTGCTATGAAATTGCCTTAGTCTTATTCACTAACCTCCTGCTGCTGTGTTTTTTACCTTGATTTGTCACCTACACGGCTGGTGCAATTTGTTATTCTCTCGACAAGGCTTCTTGTTTATTCCGGTCAGCTGTATCCACCTATGTGCTGATTGGCTGGTCCTGTACTCAATGGCTGCTGTCATACTGTACCCATGAAACCCAAGCACTGATTGGCTCTTGCAACACCCTACTCTAAACTGCTCTTGAGTTCACTGTTCAAAGTTTGTGAGTCCTAGTTTATTGTGGTTACATGCAATATTCCTTCCCCCCATGAACCATGGACCTTGCCGTTGGTGGGGGGCTTGTGTGCCTTAGCGATACAGATAGCCGTACCGTAGGTGCAACCACAAAGGAGGGGTATATGTTGAGAGGCCAGACAAACGTGTGGTTCCTGAAGAGGGGCAGAAGGCATTTCAGTAGTTGCAAGGGCAACAGCCTGGATGATTGACTGACCTGGCCTTGTAACAATAACCAAAACGGCCTTGTTGTGCTGGCACTACGAAAGGCTGAAAGCAAGGGGAAACTACAGCCGTAATTTTTCCCGAGGGCATGCAGCTATACTGTATGATTAAATGATGTGGTGTCCTCTTGGGTAAAATATTCCGGAGCTAAAATAGTCCCCCATTCGGATCTCCGGGCGGGGACTACTCAAGAGGATGTCGTTATCAGGAGAAAGAAAACTGGCATTCTACGGATCGGAGCGTGGAATGTCAGTTCACTTAATCGGTTAGGTAGGTTAGAAAATTTAAAAAGGGAAATGGATAGGTTAAAGTTAGAAATAGTGGGAATTAGTGAAGTTCGGTGGCAGGAGGAACAAGACTTCTGGTCAGGTGACTACAGGGTTGTAAACACAAAATCAAATAGGGGTAATGCAGGAGTAGGTTTAATAATGAATAGGAAAATAGGAATGCGGGTAAGCTGCTACAAACAACATAGTGAATGCATTATTGTGGCCAAGATAGATACGAAGCCCACACCTACTACAGTAGTACAAGTTTATATGCCAACTAGCTCTGCAGATGATGAAGAAATTGAAGAAATGTATGATGAAATAAAAGAAATTATTCAGATAGTGAAGGGTGATGAAAATTTAATAGTCATGGGCGACTGGAATTCGAGTGTAGGAAAAGTGAGAGAAGGAAACGTAGTAGGTGAATATGGATTGGGGCTAAGAAATGAAAGAGGAAACCGCCTGGTAGAATTTTGCACAGAGCGCAACTTAATCATAGCTAACACTTGGTTTAAGAATCATGAAAGAAGGTTGTATACATGGAAGAACCCTGGTGATACTAAAAGGTATCAGATAGATTATATAATGGTAAAACAGAGATTTAGGAATCACGTTTTAAACTGTAAGACATTTCCAGGGGAAGATGTGGACCATAACCTATTGGTTATGACCTGTAGATTAAAACTGAAGAAACTGCAAAAAGGTTGGAATTTAAGGAGATGGGACCTGGATAAACTGAAAGAACAAGAGGTTGTACAGAGTTTCAGGGAGAGCATAAGGGAACAATTGACAGTAATGGGGGAAAGAAATACACCGTAGAAGAAGAATGGGTAGCTTTGAGGGATGAAGTAGTGACGGCAGCAGAGGATCAAGTAGGTAAAAAGACGAGTGCTAGTAGAAATCCTTGGGTAACAGAAGAAATATTAAATTTAACTGATGAGGAGAAAATATAAAAATGCAGTAAATGAAGCAGGCAAAAAGGAATACAAACGTCTCAAAAATGAGATCGACAGGAAGTGCAAAATGGCTAAGCAGGGATGGCTAGAGGACAAATGTAAGGAAAATTAAAGAGAGCTGTGGAGATAAGAGAACCACTTATATGAACAGAGAACCACTTATATGAACATCAAGAGCTCAGATGGAAACCCAGTTCTAAGCAAAGAAGGGAAAGCAGAAAGGCTGAAGGAGTATATAGAGGGTTTGTACAAGGGCGATGTACTTGAGGACAATATAATGGAAATGGAGGAGGATGTGGATGAGGACAAGATGGGAGATGAGATACTGTGTGAAGAGTTTGACATAGCATTGAAAGGCCTGAGTCGACACAAAGCCCCCGGAGTAGACAACATTCCATTGGAACTACTGACGGCCTTGGAAGAGCCAGTCCTGACAAAACTCTACCATCTGGTGAGCAAGATGTATGAGACAGGCGAAATACCCTCAGACTTCAAGAAGAACATAATAATTCCAATCCCAAAGAAAGCAGGTGTTGACAGATGTGAAAATTACCAAACAATCAGTTTAATAAGCCACAGCTGCAAAATACTAACACGAATTCTTTACAGACGAATGGAAAAACTAGTAGAAGCTGACCTCGGGGAAGACCAGTTTGGATTCAGTAGAAATACTGGAACACGTGAGGCAATACTGATCTTATGACTTATCTTAGAAGAAAGATTAAGGAAAGGCAAACCTACGTTTCTAGCATTTGTAGACATAGAGAAAGCTTTTGACAATGTTGACTGGAATACTCTATTTCAAATTCTAAAGGTGGCAGCAGTAAAATACAGGGAGCAAAAGGCTATTTACAATTTGTACAGAAACCAGATGGCAGTTATAAGAGTCGATGGGCATGAAAGGGAAGCAGCGGTTGGGAAGGGAGTGAGACAGGGTTGTAGACTGTCCTCGATTTTATTCAATCTGTATACTGAACAGGCAGTGAAGGAAACAAAAGAAAAATTCGGAGTAGGTATTAAAATCCATGGAGAAGAAATAATAACTTTGAGGTTCGCCAATGACATCGTAATTCTGTCAGAGACAGCAAAGGACTTGGAAGAGCAGCTGAACGGAATGGACAGTGTCTTGAAAGGAGGATGTAAGATGAACATCAACAAAAGCAAAACAAGGATAATGGAATGTAGTTGAATTAAGTCGGGTGATGCTGAGGGAATTAGATTAGGAAATGAGACACTTAAAGTAGTAAATGAGTTTTCCTATTTGGGGAGCAAAATAACTGATGATGGTCGAAGTAGAGAGAATATAAAATGTAGACTGGCAATGGCAAGGAAAGCGTTTCTGAAGAAGAGAAATTTGTTAACATCGAGTATAGATTTAAGTGTCAGGAAGTCATTTCTGAAAGTATTTGTATGGAGTGTAGCCATGTATGGAAGTGAAACATAGACTATAAATAGTTTGGACAAGAAGAGAATAGAAGCTTTCAAAATGTGGTGCTACAGAAGAATGCTGAAGATTAGATGGGTAGATCACATAACTAATGAGGAGGTATTGAATAGAATTGGGGAGAAGAGAAGTTTGTGGCACAACTTGACGAGAAGAAGGGATCGGTTGGTAGGACATGTTCTGAGGCATCAAGGGATCACTAATTTAGTATTGGAGGGCAGTGTGGAGGGTAAAAATCGTAGAGGGAGACCAAGAGATGAATACACTAAGCAGATTCAGAAGGATGTAGGTTGCAGTAGGTACTGGGAGATGAAGAGGCTAGCATAGGATAGAGTGACATAGAGAGCTGCATCAAAGCAGCCTCAGGACTGAAGACCACAACAACAACAACATGCAATATTCCTCACCCACAAGAGCACCGTATGTGACATTTGCCCACTTTATTCCTTCATTGATTGTACTTGGTGTCAACATGCTGCATAGTTATAGTGGCTGAAAAATATGGCTGTGGAAGTTCAACACTGACTACATCAATGATGTAGCCAACAGTTGCACAGATGTGTTTCACAGTTCCTTACTTTCACTTTTCACAACTCCCCCAATTCCCCCCTCCCAATAATACACAGTTATATGGCCACTACACTACTGTTTAACTTTTGATAATGCTCAATAATACTTTGGAGGCAAACATCAACATACTGCTACAACAGTTTACTGTTGAAAGTCTACAAGCAGTAAAAACCTAACCACACATTTCACAGTCTTACAACTAAAGAAATAATTGTAACACTTATTTCACAGCTAAGTTGATGCATAGTTGTTGATCTAACCAACACAGATTTCTTGTCTGAAACTCAGCCATCGACTGACTGTCTTGGGATGAAAAATCAGGCTCTTATATATCCTCACAACAATAGGCACTGAAACTATGCATTTATTTGATGTTTCATTTAAGAAATTACAATTAAAACTTAGCCCATTAAATTAACTGAATACTTCAAAACAATTCATCTTGGTAACAGTTTCTTCTACTGCAAGAGTTTGCCAAAATTATTTGCTTAGATGTTGAAATTAGCAAATACAGTTACACAAACAATACTTTTGAGAAAACTGGCAATTACTTTGGAATTAATTAAGACCTGACTTTGCTAACACGTTTTTGAATAGAGCCAAATAGATTCTTTAAGAATACCGTCAGTTACTCCTCCAAAAGTTTATAATTATTATAGAATTTATATTTGTTTATAAGTCAACAACAGAATTTAAGCTGCAAAACAGTTGCTGATTTTTACCCTAAAACGAAAGATACTAAGCACGTGTAGTCAAAATAAATTAGAAAATCAATTACATACATAAAACTAAGCACCAAATTATATCTTGTGTTATATTCTTTAAAACTGATGGCCAACTTTTCTCTTTTATGAAAATACAGATTATACTCACATATGTTAATGGCTATTAGTCAGCTATGAAAAAATGAATTTTAATGAGGCAGTTTTTTTTACAGTTACTTGTTCATATCTAAGAATTCACGTATTGAGAGGAAGGTGTTGCCATTCAGAAATTCTTTTGATTTGCTTTTAAATGTTGGTTGGTTATCTGTCAGACTTTTAATACTATTTGGCAAATGACCAAAGATTTTTGTGGTAGCATAATTCACACCTTTACGTGCCAAAGTGAAATTCAATACAGAATAGTGAAGATCATCCTTTCTTCTAGTGTTGTAGCTATGCACTTCACTGTTATTTTTGAATTGGTATGGGTTATTAATGACAAATTTCATACATGGGTATATGTATTGTGAAGGAACTGCCAATATCCCAAGTTGCTTAAATAATTGTTTGCAAGGTGATCTTGGGTGGGCTCCAGCTATTATTCTGATTACACACTTTTGTGCAATGGAATACTTTCTCTCTTAATGACAAATTGCCCCAAAATACTAGGTACATCCACAAAGTAAGTTCTGTTTGGTTATATAAAACAAAGGCGTACACACACAGAAAAAATATTTACTGTACAAAAATCTACTACTGTTAATCTACATTTTTTACATAGCTTCTGAATTTTTGTAGGCACTTGTCATAGCATGGCACAAGTTTTTGTATGCCTTCTTTATAGAAGGTTGACAGCTGTGTATTCAACCATGTGATAACATGTTCTTTCAGCTCGTCATCATCATTGGAAAAGACAGATTTTAGGTGTAAGAAGAGATGAAAGTTGCAAGGAACAAGGTCCAGTCTGTATGAAGGATGACCAAATGTGTCCCAGTGAAATTCCTGTAGGAGTTTTTTGGTAACATTCGCTGTGTGCTGTTGGGCATTATCATGTAAAAAACAACACCTTTTGACAGTAATCCTTGGCACTTGTTCTGTATTGTGCGGTGCAATTACTTAATCGTCTTGGAGTAACCATGTGGATTGATTGTTTGTCCTTGTGGTAAGAAATCAATAAGCCAAATGCCTTTTCTGTCCCAAAAAATGGTGTACATGACTTTTCAAGTTGTCAAGATTTGCTTAGGTTTAACCTTTATTGGGGATGAAGTGTGCCTCCATTCCACAAGTTTCATTTCCCATTACTATATGAGAAAGAATACCATCACCTTATTCATTGTAGCATGTCAGAAACTGAAGTTCACTGCCCACCCTTTGTTTTTTGCGTTGTTCAGTAAGAGTTTTGGGAATCCAACATGAGAGAAGTTTTAGAAATTTCATGAATTAGTGATCGTGAGATCTGTGGAACTTCCATAGCAAGGGTACTAAGTGTAGACTTGAGATTGTGCTTTATCTTCTCTTCAGTTGTGTGAACCATTTCATCAGCGACAGGTGTCCACTTCATTCTTCATTGTACACTTGATCACATCTTTCATTGAACAGTATGACCCATCTTCTAACCATTGAATCAATCATAGCATTTTGTCCATAAACCTCACAGATTTTCTGATTAATTTCCTTTGGTTTAACTTCCTTTGCATGTAGAAAATGTATCACAAATCTGGCTTCAAACATGGTGACATTTTCGATTACAACTGACATTATAAAGAAACTCTACAAAGCATATGTTGGCAGCAGTGATATGAAAATGGTGTACATGTCTTCTCCTTGAGTCAGAGTAACTGCCACACATGCTTGGAACTGTGATCGTAGTGCTGCCATGGATAGAAATAGAAACAGAACTGACTTTGTGAATGATCCTCGTATGATGCCATATGAAAGCAGTGAAGGAAAATAGGCATAGTAGGCTAATTTACTGGTATGTTTATGACCAAAATTTGGAATTACCCCTAATAGCATAAGTAGCTGAACCTAACTGTTTAAGCAGATCATCAACATGTTTCTTCCTATTCAACTTCTCATCAGTGCACACACCCAGAACTTTTGAGTACTCTGCCTTAGCAGCAGACTTCTGTTCATAGTCTATATTTATCAATGGTTTTATGCCATTTACTGTACAGAATTGTATAAATTGTGTTTTTTTCAAAATTTAGTGAGAGTCCATTTGCAGAGAACCACTTAATAATTTCTGAAACACATTATTTGTAATTTCCTCAGCTGATTCTTGCTTGATGGGTGTGATTACTATACTTGTATCATCAGCAAAAAGAACTAGCTTTGCAACTGCATGAATATAGAGCGGAAAGTCAGTAATACACAGGGTGTTACAAAAAGGTACGGCCAAACTTTCAGGAAACATTCCTCACACACAAATAAAGAAAAGATGTTATGTGGACATGTGTCCAGAAACGCTTAATTTCCATGTTTTTAGTTTTGTCATTTTAGTTTCGTCAGTATGTACTGTACTTCCTCGATTCACCTTCGTTGGCCCAATTGAAGGAAGGTAATGTTGACTTTGGTGCTTGTGTTGACATTGCTCTACAGTACTAGCATCAAGCACATCAGTACGTAGCATCAACAGGTTAGTGTTCATCACGAACGTGGTTTTGCAGTCAGTTTAATGTATACAAATGCGGAGTTGGCAGATTCCCATTTGATGTATGGATTAGCACGGGGCAATAGCTGTGGTGGTGTGCGTTTGTATCGAGATGGATTTCCAGAACGAAGGTATCCCGACAGGAAGACGTTCAAAGCATTTGATCGGAGTCTTTGGGAGCACGGAACATTCCAGCCTATGACTCACGACAAGGGAAGACCTAGCATGATGAGGACACCTGCAATGGACGAGGCAATTCTTCGTGCAGTTGACGATAACCCTAATGTCAGCGTCAGAGAAGTTGCTGCTGTACAAGGTAACGTTGACCACGTCACTGTATGGAGAGTGCTACGGGAGAACCAGTCGTTTCCATACCATGTACAGCATGTGCAGGCACTATCAGCAGCTGATTGGCCTCCACGGGTACACTTCTGCGAATTGTTCATCCAACAATGTGTCAATCCTCATTTCAGTGCAAATGTTCTCTTTACGGATGAGGCTTCATTCCAAAGTGATCAAATTGTTAATTTTCACAATCAACATGTGTGGGCTGACGAGACTCCGCACACAATTGTGCAATCACGTCATCAACAAGTCAGTGTTGTCCTAACTGCCACCTGCTTCACATCTGCTGTGCAGCAAGCTACCTTAATTTAAGTATTAACTGTATTTTTCTTACTTGGCACTTCTTCTTCCGTGTGTTTTTGCTTTTAGGAACCTTTAATTGTCTAGTGTTCCATAGATTTCGTCTTTGTTTTGAATACAGTCAGCCATAGTGCCAATAGTGCTAGTGTTTGTTTTCAATACAGTCCAGAGACAGGTAGTGCTATTTTCATTGTTTTCTACAAGAAGCGGTTAGCAATCACAGTTCAGTCAATAATCAGCCACCTTTAGTGAATTAGCAGTCTAGTTAAAAGTTGGTAAGTCTCTTCAGTAAATTGATTCCTTAGGATGGATAGGATGTGTGACTGCTGTGTACGGACACAGGAGGAGCTGGCCACTCTTCGCGAACAGCTGAGTGTGTTGATGGCCGCAGGCAGCCATCTTCAGGCTGCTGCCTCGGAGTATAGCGGCAGTGGGTAGTCTGGTGCATCGCAAGGAACACCCCAGGTGTTACATGCTTCACCCACTGTCCCTGCTGTTGAGACATCTTCGCGGGTACCGGGCGCGTCTGCGCCACCATCTTCCCAAGCAGAGTGGCAGGTTCAGCAGCGTTCGCAACGCACGAGGCAGAGGGTAAATGTGGAGGCTGGCCATGTGACATTGCCCGCTCTGCATGTGAGTGGACTTGTGGCTGCGTGGCTGCTCCTTCAGCAAGGTCCGAGCAGGCACACAGGGGGAGGGGTTTATTAGTTATTGGGAGCTCCAACGTTTGGCGGGTGATGGAGCCCCTTAGGGAAATAGCGGAAAGGTTGGGGAAGAAGACCAGTGTTCACTCTGTCTGCTTGCTGGGGGGTCTCACCCGAGATGTGGAGGAGGCCCTACCGGCGGCAATAGAGAGCACTGGGTGCATCCGATTGCAAATTGTTGCTCATGTTGGCACCAATGACTCCTGCTGTCTGGGTTCAGAGGTCATCCTCAGTTCGTACAGGCGGTTGGCGGAATTGGTGAAGGCGGAAAGCCTCGCTCACGGGGTGGAATCAGAGCTAAGTATTTGTAGTATCGTTTCCAGAACCGATCGCGTTCCTCTGGTTTGGAGCCGAGTGGAAGGCTTAAACCAGAGGCTCAGACGATTCTGCGGAGAGCTGGGGTGCAAATTTCTTGACCTCCGCTATCGGGTGGAGAAATGTAGGGTCCCCCTGAATAGGTCAGGCGTGCACTATACGCCAGAAGCGGCCACAAGGGTAGCGGAGTAGGTGTGAAGTGCACATGGGGGTTTTATAGGTTAGAGAATTCCCTCCCTAGGCCTGACAAGGCGCATCCTGAGACGCGGCAAGGTAGCAGTAGGCAAAACCCAACAGGGAATAACAATATTAATGTGCTAATAGTAAACTGCAGGAGTGTCTATAGAAAGGTCCCAGAACTGCTCTCATTAATAAACGGTCACAACGCCCATATAGTACTAGGGACAGAAAGTTGGCTGAAACCAGACGTAAACAGTAATGAAATCCTAAACTCAGATTGGAATGTATACCGCAGAGACAGGCTGGACAGTGAAGGGGTAGGCATGTTTATAGTGATAAGAAATGCAATAGCATTGAAGAAAATTGACGGAGATACAAAATGTGAAATGATTTGTGTGAAGGTCACGGTTAAAGCAGGCTCAGACATGGTAATTGGATGTCTCTATAGGCCCCCAGGCTCAGCAGTGGTTGTGGCTCAGCACCTGAAGAATAATTTGGAAAATATTTCGAGTAGATTCCCCCCCCCCCCCCCCCCCCCGTGGTACACAAAAAAGGTCCGAACGCTGTTGCAGAGGCAACAGAAAAAGCATGCGAAGTTCAGAAGAACGCGAAATCCCGAAGATGGGCTAAAATTTACAGACGCGCGAAATTTGGCACGTACTTCGATGCGAGATGCCTTTAATAGGTTCAACAACGGAACATTGTCTCGAAATTTGGTAGAAAATACGAAGAAATTCTGGTCGTATGTAAAGTACACAAGCGGCAAGACGCAGTCAATACCTTCGCTGCGCAGTGCCGATGGTACTGTTATCGACGACTGTGCCGCTAAAGCGAAGTTATTGAACGCAGTTTTCCGAAATTCCTTCACCAGGGAAGACGAATGGAATATTCCAGAATTTGAAACACGAACATCTGCTAGCATGAGTTTCTTAGAAGTAGATACCTTAGGAGTTGCGAAGCAACTCAAATCGCTTGATACGGGCAAGTCTTCAGGTCCAGATTGTATACCGATTAGGTTCCTTTCAGATTACGCTGATACTATAGCTCCCTACTTAGCACTCATATACAACCGCTCACTCACCGATAGATCTGTACCTACAGATTGGAAAAGTGCGCAGGTCGCACCAGTGTTCAAGAAGGGTAGTAGGAGTAATCCATTTAACTACAGACCTATATCATTGACGTCGGTTTGCAGTAGGGTTTTGGAGCATATACTGTATTCAAACATTATGAATCACCTCGAAGGGAACGATCTATTGACACGTAATCAGCATGGCTTCAGAAAACATCGCTCATGTGCAACGCAGCTAGCTCTTTACTCGCACGAAGTAATGGCCGCTATCGACAGGGGATCTCAAGTTGATTCCGTATTTCTAGATTTCCAGAAAGCTTTTGACACCGTTCCTCATAAGCGACTTGTAATCAAGCTGCGGAGCTATGGGGTATCATCTCAGTTGTGCGACTGGATTCGTGATTTCCTGTCAGGAAGGTAGCAGTTCGTAGTAATAGACGGCAAATCATCGAGTAAAACTGAAGTGATATCAGGTGTTCCCCAGGGAAGTGTCCTGGGACCTCTGCTGTTCCTGATCTATATAAATGACCTGGGTGACAATCTGAGCAGTTCTCTTAGATTGTTCGCAGATGATGCTGTAATTTACCGTCTAGTAAGGTCATCCGAAGACCAGTATCAGTTGCAAAGCGATTTAGAAAAGATTGCTGTATGGTGTGTCAGGTGGCAGTTGACGCTAAATAACGAAAAGTGTGAGATGATCCACATGAGTTCCAAAAGAAATCCGTTGGAATTCGATTACTCGATAAATAGTGCAATTCTCAAGGCTGTCAATTCAACTAAGTATCTGGGTGTTAAAATTACGAACAACTTCAGTTGGAAGGACCACATAGATAATATTGTCGGGAAGGCGAGCCAAAGGTTGCGTTTCATTGGCAGGACACTTAGAAGATGCAACAAGTCCACTAAAGAGACAGCTTACACTACACTTGTTCGTCCTCTGTTAGAATATTGCTGCGTGGTGTGGGATCCTTACCAGGTGGGACTGACGGAGGACATCGAAAGGGACCAAAAAAGGGCAGCTCATTTTGTATTATCACGTTATAGGGGAGAGAGTGTGGCAGATATGATACAAGAGTTGGGATGGAAGTCATTACAGCATAGACGTTTTTCGTCGCGGCGAGACCTTTTTACGAAATTTCAGTCACCAACATTCTCTTCCGAATGCGAAAATATTTTGTTGAGCCCAACCTACATAGGTAGGAATGATCATCAAAATAAAATAAGAGAAATCAGAGCTCGAACAGAAAGGTTTAGGTGTTCGTTTTTCCCGCTCGCTGTTCGGGAGTGGAATAGTAGAGAGATAGTATGATTGTGGTTCGATGAACCCTCTGCCAAGCACTTAAATGTGAATTGCAGTGTAGTCATGTAGTCATGTAGATATAGTTCTGGGTGGAGATTTTAATTTGCCGGATATAGACTGGGAGACTCAAACGTTCATGACAGGTGGCAGGGACAAAGAATCCAGGGAAATTTTTTTAAGTGCTTTATCTGAAAACTACCTTGAGCAGTTAAACAGAGAACCAACTCGTGGTGACAATATATTAGACCTTCTGGTGACAAACAGACCCAAACTATTTGAAACAGTTAATGCACAACAGGGAATCAGTGATCATAAAGCAGTTACTGCATCGATGATTTCAACCATAAATAGAAATATTAAAAGAGGTAGGAAGATTTTTCTGTTTAGCAAAAGTGACAATAAGCAGATTACAGACTACCTGATGGCTCAACACAAAAGATTTGTCTCAAGGACAGATAGTGTTGAGGATCAGTGGACAAAGTTCAAAACCATCGTACAATATGCGTTACATGAGTATGTGCCAAGCAAGATCGTAAGAGATGGAAAAGAGCCACCGTGGTACAACAACCGAGTTAGAAAACTGCTGCGGAAGCAAAGGGAACTTCACAGCAAACATAAATATAGCCAAAGCCCTGCAGACAAACAAAAATTAAGCGAAATGTAGTGTGAGGAGGGCTATGCGAGAGGCATTCAATGAATTTGAAAGTAAAGTTCTATGTACTGACTTGGCTGAAAATCCTAAGAAATTTTAGTCTTATGTCAAAGTGGTAGGTGGATCAAAACAGAATGTCCAGACACTCTGTGACCAAAATGGTACTGAAACAGAAACAGACTAAAGGCCGAAATACTAAATGTCTTCTTCCAAAGCTGTTTCACAGAGGAAGACTGCACTGTAGTTCCTTCTCTAGATTGTCGCACAGATGACAAAATGGTAGATATCGAAATAGACCACAGAGGGATAGAGAAACAATTAAAATTGCTCAAAAGAGCAAAGGCCGCTGGACCTGATGGGATACCAGTTCGATTTTACACAGAGTACGTACCGTAGGTCTCTAGAAGGGCGTAGTGTTCCAAAGGATTGGAAAAGGCCACAGGTCATCCCTGTTTTCAAGAAAGGACGTCAAACAGATGTGCAGTACTCTAGACCTATATCTCTAACGTCGATCAGTTGTAGAATTTTGGAACATGTATTATGTTCGAGTATAATGACTTTTCTGGAGGTTAGAAATCTACTCTGTAGGAATCAGCATGGGTTTTGAAAAAGATGGTCGTGTGAAACCCAGTTTGCATTATTCGTCCACGAGACTCAGAGGGCCATAAACACGGGTTCACAGGTAGATGCCGTGTTTCTTGACTTCCGCAAGGCGTTTGACACAGTTCCCCACAGTCGTTTAACGAAAAAAGTAAGAGCATACGGACTATCAGACCAATTGTGTGATTGGATTGAGGAGTTCCTAGATAACAGAACGCAGCATGTCATTCTCAATGGAGAGAAGTCTTCCGAAGTAAGAGTGATTTCAGGTGGGCCACAGGGGAGTGTCATAGGACCGTTGCTATTCACAATATACATAAATGACCTGGTGGATGACATCGGAAGTTCACTGAGGCTTTTTGCAGGTGATGCTGTGGTGTATCGAGAGGTTGCAACAATGAAAAATTGTACTGAAATGCAGGAGGATCTGCAGCGAATTGACGCATGGTGCAGGGAATGGCAATTGAATCTCAATGTAGACAAGTGTAATGTGCTGCGAATACATAGAAAGATAGATCCCTTATCATTTGGCTACAAAATAGCTGGTCAGCAACTGGAAGCAGTTAATTCCATAAATTATCTGGGAGTACACATTAGGAGTGATTTAAAATAGAATGATCATATAAAGTTGATCATCGGTGAAGCAGATGCCAGACTGAGATTCATTGAAGAATCGTAAGGAAATGCAATCCGAAAACAAAGGAAGTGGGTTACAGTACGCTTGTTCGTCCACTGCTTGAATACTCCTCAGCAGTGTGGGATTCGCACCAGATAGGGTTGATAGAAGAGATAGAGAAGATCCAATGAAGAGCAGCGGGCTTTGTTACAGGATCATTTAGTAATTGCAAAAGCGTTATGGAGATGATAGATAAACTCCAGTGGAAGACTCTGCAGGAGAGATGCTCAGTAGCTCGGTACGGGCTTTTGTTAAAGATTCGACAACATACCTTCACCGAAGAGTCAAGCGGTATATTGCTCCCTCCTACGTATATCTCGCGAAGAGACCATGAAGATAAAATCAGAGAGATTAGAGCCCACACAGAAGCATACCGACAGTCCTTCTTTACACGAACAATACGAGACCGGAGTAGAAGGGAGAACCGATAGAGGTACTCAGGGTACCCTCTGCCACACACCATCAGGTGGCTTGTGGAGAATGGATGTAGATGTAGATGTAGAAGTAAAGTGCCTCTTTGGCTGCAGAATTCAAAGCTCCATATTCAGCTCCAGTAGTTGAGGTTGCTACGTACTTCAGTTTCTTGCTCTCCCATGAAATTATGTTTTTTTCCCAAAAGAAAAACAATTCTATATTGTGACAACCCTGTAGTTTAATCATCTACAAAATTTGAATCAACAAAACCAGTCATATTTAGATCCTTGAAATCTCCTTTGTCAAACACAATGCCATAATCAATAGTACTCTTGAGATAATTGAGATAATGAGGCACCCTTTCTGCTGCCTTCCAGTAAGCACTAGTAAATGTACAATTATACTGGCTTAAAACACTTGCTGCATAAGATATGTCAGGTCTTGTGTTAGTGCTGATACTCAGAAAACACCCTATAAGTTCTTGATATGGCACTTGAACTTTATCATCCCACATATCCCAAAGCTTTAATCCAGCTTCCATTGGTGTTTTAACAGGAGCACAATCGACCATGTCAAACCATTTCAGTACATCTGCAGTACAACCTTTCTGGTTAAGTTTTAATCTACCTTCCTCCCAGTTTCTGGTTATACACATACTCAGACAGGACTTTGCTTCTTCTAGGTCTTTAACTTCAAATTTCTCAGATAATCCCTGATACAACTTGTCTTTCATCAGACTGCTGTTACACAAGACAAAAAAAATCATCTACATACAAAGCAATAATTGCAACATTTTTACTTGACCGTTCCATGAACACACAATCTTCATCGGTATTTGCAACATAACCTAAGTCTAAAAGCATACATTTTGCCTTTTCATTCCACTGTTTGGCCGTCAGCTTCAAACTGTAAATGGCCTTAGTTAGTTTATAGACTTTACCTTCCATCCCATTTAAAACAAAACCATCTGTTTCCTTCATGGGAATAGTTTCCTCCAAGACAACATACAGAAAAGCAGTTTTAATATCAAAATTATAAATCTTAAGATCAAGATTTACAGATAAGCTAAGGAGAGCTCTAAGAGAAATACACCTCTCAACAGGTGAGAAAGTCTCACAATAATCAATACCAAATTTTTGTGTAAGCTCATTAGCAACAAGTCTAGCATGGTGGAGTGCTGTACCATCCATATTCCTTATCAGCTTAAATACCCATGTTATAACCTTTAATCACCAATAATTGCGTGGGTATTCAAACACTCTCTCTTAGAACAATAGCTGGTTATGTAATAACAACTCAGTATCTTGTATTCGACTGCCGTGCCGTGACATGTGGCCGGCGCCGTTCATAGATAGGTGGTGCTCTCGCGCTCAGCCGAGTTGCGGAGCGCCTCTATCGCCGTTTGCGCGTACTGTCGTGGCGGCACTGTTAAATGTCATGGCACTGTTACAACACTTTTTCCCCCTTGAAAAAAAACCTCTCACTTCCTTGAAGACATGGACAGTGCAGAGACATCCATGGCCTCTTGTGAGACCCCTTGAAGACCCCGCGGAGAGACACGAGAGTATGGTCGAAAATGTCCAGGATGGAAGCTCGTGCGTGGGACATGCCTCCTGGATGAGATGATGGGTGAAAACTCCAGAGCAGCATCCATAGGTGTCGTGGACCTTGGGGAGTGCTCCAGTGAGATGGGTCCCGGAGAAGCCGGCGTTGCAACTGGGGCCGGTCTGGCGTACTCGGAAGCGGTAGCGATGTCGGCTGCATCAATATGTACGGTAGATCGGCAGCGGCGACACGACTGGCTTCTCGGGCTGGTGGAGGTGAAGGAAGGGGCGGTGGCACCGGCGTGGCCACCACTTGTGGGCCCATCTGGTCGTAATGGCGAACAACCGTGCCATCGCCCGTACGTATTTCACAAAGCCGGCGGCTGCGAAGAGCCTTGACCAGCCCTGGAATCCATTTAGGGCGACATCCATACCCTCGTGTCCACACGTTGGCGCCCACTGAGTATTTTCCCGCAGTAGGGGACACAGCACAAGGCCTGACAGGGTGAAGCAGGTGCAGTAGAGTGTGCGGTTGGCGGCCATGCAAGAGTTCAGCAGGGCTGCAATCACCCAGAGGTGTGAAGCGATAAGAACTCAGAAATTGCAACAGAGCGTCATCTGTGGAAAAATCACTAAGGAATTTTTTCATTTGGCTTTTGAACATGCGGACAAGGTGCTCGACCTCCCCATTTGATTGCGGATGGAAGGGCAGTGCTGTAACATGATGAATCCCTTGTCCAGTACAAAAGTCACGGAAGGCCTGCAAAGAGAACTAAGGGCCATTGTCCGTGACGATTGTGGATGGAAGACCTTCTAACGCAAAGATTTCGGACAAAGCCAGCGTCATTCTCACAGTGGTGGGCGATGGACATCGAACAACAAATGGAAACTTCGAGAAGACATCAATCAATAGTAGCCATTAAGTACCGAGGAAGGGGCCAGCAAAGTCAACGTGCACCCGTTCCCATGGCTGTGCTGGATTAGGCCACGGAGAGGGCATTGTACGAGGTGCAGCCAGTTGTTGAGCACACTGACCACACACAGCAACCATGTGGGCGATGTCCGAATCAATACCGGGACTATAAACGTGCCTGCGGGCCAGGGTCTTAGTCCGAGAAATACCCCAATGACCTTCATGCAACAGTTTGAGAACATCTTTGCAAAGAGAGGCTGGCACCACAACCCGTGGAGGTGCGCCATCCGTGGCCAGAAGAACAACACCATCATGAACAGACAGACGAAGGCGCAAGACATGGCAGTTGCGAAGGGGATCCGATGCCAGGCCCTTGGTGCTGTCCGGCCAACCCTGTTGAACAAAACCGATCACCCGACGCAGGACCGGGTCACGCACAGTAGCCGACTCGACCTGTGAACCTGTAAGTGAAAAACCCTCGACCGCACAACATTCTTCCTCATCAATGTGGAAACAGAGTAGATCATCACGATCGAAAACCGTGTCGGGGCCCATTGGCAATTGCGACAATGCGTCAGCATTGGTGTGCTGGGCCGTGGGGCAATAGTGAATCTCATAGTGAAAATGAGACAAGTATAAGGCCTAACGTTGCAGGCGGTGAGCTGCCTTATCCGGAAGCGACGCCGATGGGCTGAACAGAGAGACCAGTGGTTTGTGGTCGATGATGAGGTGAAACTTAGAACCATACAAAAAAAATGCTGAACTTTTTTAGAGCATAAATGATAGCGAGCACCTCCTTTTCGATTTGAGAGTAACGCCGTTGTGCATCGTTGAGGGTCTTGGAAGCATAGGCGATGGGTCGTTCCGACCCATCCTCATACCAATGGGCGAGAACAGCCCCTAGGCTGTCGTTGCCAGAACCAAGTGCTGACCCGGACGGAATGTGGCAAGACAAGCCGCCGACTGCAAATGAGCCTTCAGGTGGACAAAAGCCTGCCCACACTCGTCGGACCAACAGAAAGGGACGTTTTTGCGTAACAGCTGATGCAGAGGACGAGCAACTGCCACCGCGGATGGAATGAATTTGTGATAATAAGCAATCTTGCCTAGAAACACCTGATTTTCTTTGACTGTAAACGGCCGGTGTAGAGCGTTAATGGCCGCAATGTGCTGACGGAGAGGACGTATACCCTCACGGGACAAGTGGAAACCGAGATACACAATTGAAGGTTGGAAGAACTGTGACTTGTCCAGATTGCACCTCAATCCAGCCGAATTCAAAACCCGAAACAGTGAACGCAAATTGCGAAGGTGCTCCTCAGTGGAGGCCCCCGTGACAATGTCATCCAGATAGTTTATGCAGCCGGGAACGGAAGCCGTGAGCTGTTCCAAAAACCGCTGAAAAATGGCTGGTGCACTAGTGACGCCAAACGGTAACAGCTGGTACTGATACAACCCACAAGGAGTGTTGTGGACGAGAAATTCCTTGGAAGTAGCATCCAACAGCAACTGATGGTACGCCTCCGATAAGTCAAGTTTGGAAAAGAACTGGCCTCCAGCGACCTTGGTAAATAACTCCTCAGGACTCGGAAGAGGATAAGTGTCAATGAGGCTCTGAGCATTGACAGTGGCTTTAAAATCACCATACAATCGCAGACTCCCATTTGGTTTAGAAGCCACCATGATCGGTGTTGCCCATTCGCTGGAGGTAACAGGAAGGAGAATCCCTGAAGCTGTTAACCTGTCTATCTCAGCCTTGACAGGTGCAAGTAACGCCACCGGAATAGGGCATGCCCGGAAAAACTTAGGGCAAGCTGTAGATTTAAGAGTAATGTGCGCTTCAAAATCCTTGACACAACCCAGACCAGCAGAGAACACGGACGAAAATTCAGAACACAATCCATCCAGCTGTTGATACAGAATATCCTCAAATATGAGGTGCACATCATCATCAATGGAGAACCCGAACAACTGAACAGCATCATAACCAAACAGGTTTTCAGTGCCCGCATGATCCACCACATAAAACGTGAGGGGCCTAACAACAGACTTGTAGGCAGTGGAAGCATCAAACTGACCAATGATAGGAATTTTCTGTTTATTATAAGTTCTCAGATTTCACATAACTGGAGACAAAGGAGGAGAGCCCAACTCCAAATACATGCGAGAATTAATGAGAGTTACTGCAGAGCCAGTGTCCACTTGCATGCGGATGTCTTTATCCAGAACACGAACAGTAACAAACAACTTATTTGTTTGAGAAAGCACACAGTGAACATCCATGTCCGATGCCTCGTCCTCGTCGACAGAAACTTTAGGGGACTGACACACGGAAGCAATGTGGCCTTTTTTCCTACATGAATTACACGTGGCCCAACGTTTTGGACACACAGCCCTGTCATGCTGTACAAAACAAAGGGGGCAAGAAGGAAGTGCAGAACAAACCTGCTTCTGTGGTTGCTGGTTTCGCTGCGAGCATTGCGGCCCAACGCGACGTTGTTTACGTGAGTGAACCACCGCCACATCTTCGTTCCCCTGTGAAACAGGCAAATTGTCCGTGTCGAGAGTTGACTGTACAGACCCTACATCACATCACGTGTCTATTTGCGTGTCAGCAGCATGAGACACTTCAAAGGATTGAGCGATGCTTAGAACTTCCGACAACGACGGGTTTGGCAGTTGTAGGGCACGTTGCTGAACTTCTTTATCAGGAGCAAGCTGTAGAATAGCATCCCTAACCATTGAATCATCACAAGACTCATGATGAGTGTCCATGATGGTTGGTTGGTTGGTTGATTGGGGTTGAAGGGACCAAACAGCAAGGTCATCAGTCCCTTGTTACAAAGACGGTCAGTTCCGACAGAGGGACAGCTCAGAAGAGTCAAAAACGATAAAGGTAAAAGGTAAAAGGTAAAAGGCTAAAAAAGTGCAGTTGTGTCGTCAATGATAAAAACACAAGGAGGGAAGTCAGTAAATGGGCAAACTCAAGAGAGGAAATATCCCACCTGTGAAGCAGTACAAGCAAGACCACATGCTATTTAAAAGCGTTCAACCGCCAGAGTGTAAAAGGGCGGATTGTAAAAGGGATTAAACAAACCTAAAAGGCGATAAAAACAGTAAAAGGGAAAAAAGAAGGAACATGGCCAGGGAGGGGAGTCAGGAATCTCCAAGCACAGCCTACAGTGGGAGACATCCCAACCCTCACCACCCTGCCCCTACTCCAGAGGGAGATGAAAATCCTTAAAACTGAGAATAAAAACCACTTTCACGGAGGAAACTGAGAACCAGTTCAACCATCCGGGAATCGTCTGCTAATATTAAGGGTAAAGTGCAGGGAAGTCTGTACTTAGTACGCAGAGCTAAAAGAAGGGGGCATTCCACCAAAATGTGGGCCACTGACTGGAAAGCTCCACAACCACAAAGTGGGGGTGGCTCACCACGCAAAAGAAAACCATGGGTCAGCCTGGTATGGCCGATGCGAAGACGACAGAGGGTGGTTGTGTCCTTTCGCGAGAGGCGTAAGGAAGAACGCTATGGGACAGGTGTCACCTTAATCGTACGAAGTTTATTAGACAAGGAGGTAGCCTCCCAGGATGTGGCCCATGATTGCGCAAAGTGGGATTTGAGATGAAGCCGTAAATCCGCCACAGGAGGGGTGACAGGGAATGGGGGGTAAGAGACTGCTCCCCCAGCCAAACGATCAGCAAGCTCATTTCCTTGGATGCCCACATGGCCAGGGACCCAAAGGAAGCTAACAGAACAAGCAGCATGGTGGAGATCAGCGAGATGGTCATGGATGGAGGAGACCAAGGGATGACGGGAGAAACACTGGTCAAGTGCCTGAAGGCCACTCATTGAGTCTGTACATAACAAAACGCGATTGAGCTTGGACTGTTTAATAAAGGCCAGGGCCCGGGAGACCGCCATCAATTCCGCAGTGAACACCCCACATGCATTTGGCAGGAGATGATTTTCCATGCCTACAGAGGAGGTGAAGGCATAGCCCACACGATCAGCAGATTTAGAGCCATCAGTGTAAAAAACAACAGCATCCCGAAACTCAGATAAAATGCGGCGGAAAAAACAACGGAACACCATCGGGGGAATGGAATCTTTCGGACCTCGGCAGAGATCCATCCGAACTCGGGGCCGAGGAACTAACCAAGGAGGTGTGCTGGGGAGGGAACGTGGGATACAGGAAAAGGAAGGAAGCTGAAAATCACGGCGAAGAGACGCTAGGCGGAGCCCAACCGGTAAACCCGCCCGAGGGCGGGAGTCAGGTGGGCGACTTCCTTGGGCAGGGAACAGGATAGAATAGGAAGGATGAGTGGGAGAGGAACGGACAGCGATTGCATACGAAACCAGAAGCTGGGAGCGCCGAACGGAAAGGGGGGGGATCCCAGCCTCAACCAGGAGACTATCTACAGGGCTAGTCGGGAAGGCACCGATGGCCAAACGGATACCACGATGGTGGACCGGATCCAAGAGGTGCAATGTAGAAGGGGCAGCTGAACCGTAAACTTGACAACCATAGTCCAAGCGAGACAACACTAAGGCCCGATAAAGGTGGAGGAGAGTGGAACAGTCAGCACCCAAAGAGGTGTGGGCAAGGAAGCGAAGGACCTTTAGTTTACGGAAACATCCTATCTTCAGGCGTCTGATATGAGGCAGCCAAGTGAGCTTGTTGTCGAAAAGAAGGCCAAGGAAACGAAACTGTGGGACCACAGGTAATCGTTGTGCATTGAGATAGAGCTCTGGATTGGGGTGGACTGTCACACGGCGACAAAAGTGGACCACTCGCGATTTTAAAGGAGAAAACTGAAATCCGTGTGAGATGGTCCATGCAGAGGCACGCCGTATAGCACCCTGGAGCTGACGCTCTGCAGCGGCCATCGAAGAGGAACTAACCCAAATGCAGAAATCATCCACATACAGAGCAGGAGTGACCAAAGGACCGACGGAAGCCACAAGTCCATCTATAGCAATGAGGAACAGAAGTACACTCAATACGGAACCCTGAGGGATGCCATTCTCCTGGGTTCGCGGAGAACTTAAAACTGTACCAACCCTAACCCTAAACGAACGATGAAACAAGAACTGGCGGATAAAAATCGGGAGTGGGCCCCGAAGACCCCACTCATGAAGTGTAAGTAAGATATGATGGCGCCAAGCCGTATCATAGGCCTTGCGAAGGTCGAAAAATACAGCAACCAAATGGCGGCGCTGGGAAAAGGCCTGCCGAACTGCGGATTCCAAGCGAAGTAAATGATCGATCGGAGACCGTCCCTCTCGGAAGCCACACTGGTAAGGGGACAACAGACGCCGAGATTCGAGGACCCAAGTGAGCCGACGGGCTACCATCCGTTCAAGTAACTTACAAACAACGTTCGTCAGACTAATTGGCCGATAGCTGTCGACGAACAGGGGGTTCTTACCGGGCTTAATGACGGGAACCACGATGCTATCCCTCCATTGAGAAGGGAAGTCACCCTGGAGCCAAATACGGTTAAATACCCGGAGAAGATGTCGCTGTTGTGGAGCACTGAGATGTTGAAGCAGTTGGTTATGAATGAAGTCTGGGCCAGGGGCCGTATCATGAGAAGAGGAGAGTGCGGAAAGAAGTTCCCATTCAGTAAAAGCGTCGTTGTATGATTCTGACTGGCTGGGGGTAAAACATAAGGCGGAAGCTTCGGCCCGCTGTTTCTGGGGAAGGAAAGCAGCCGGATAGGAGGCTGATGCCGACGCTGTTGCAAAATGGGTCGCAAGGTGTTCCGCGAGAATCAACGGGTCCGTGCAAAGGCCATCCGGGAGGTGAAGACCCGGGAGGGTAGACTGCCGATGGCAACCTTGGAGAGAGCGAAGTGTAGCCCATACCCACGACAGAGGGACAGCAGAACCGAGGGAAGAAACAAAGCGTTCCCAACACATCCGTTTGCTCCGTTTGATTAAGTAACGGGCCCTTGCGCGAAGGCGTTTAAAGGTAATAAGATTGGCAACGGATGGATGCCTCTTAAGGTGTTGCAAAGCTCGACGGCGATCACGGATGGCAACGGCAATGTCCGAACTCCACCAAGGGACCTGCCGGCGGCGAAATGGTCCAGATGAGCGCGGGATAGCAAGGCTAGCAGCGTGAACAATCGCGTCAGACATGTCACGTATGACATCATCAATACCATCCGACAATGAGGGAGAAAAAACGACCTGTGCAGTATACAGAGGCCAATTGGCACGTTGGAAGGACCAACGAGGTGATCTGTCCATGGGGGAGCGGGAAGGGAGCGAGAGAATCAACGGGAAGTGGTCACTATCGCAAAGGTCGTCGTGCGGTGACCATTGTAGGGAAGGGAGGAGGGAGGGAGAAGAGAGAGAAAGATCAATGGCAGAAAAGCTACCATGACCGGCACTGAAATGGGTAGGGGAGCCATCGTTAAGAAGGCACAAGTCGTGGTCGGTAATCAACTGGTCAATGAGATGACCCCGACTAGATGGAAATGCACTGCCCCACAAGGGATGATGTGCATTAAAATCGCCAAGTATAAGGAAGGGAGGAGGAAGTTGCTGAAGGAGGGCACTTAAGGAGGCAGGTGTAGGAGTTCTGTCAGGAGGGAGATACAGATTTGCAAACTGTGACTCCAGAGTCCAGGTGGATCCTAACAGCAACTGCTTCCAATGTAGTTTGGAGAGGAATCCACGTGCTGGCAATGTCCGTTCGGACCAACGTGCAAACTCCGCCAGACGCCCGTAGGGGGCCGACCCGATTTCGACAGAAAGCACGGAAGCCACGGAGGGTTGGTGAGTGACCACCAGTAAAATGAGTTTCTTGTAGAACCACACAAGCCGCAGAGTAAAACGAAAGAAGGGATTGCAACTCCGGTAGGTGACGGTAATAGCCATTACAGTTCCATTGGATAGCCAAAGAACGATGAGTCAATTGGGGGGTGAACAGGCTAATGTCAGTCATGCCGGTGGGTCACCACCCGTCACCAACAAGGAGGGGGCGACATCCATGAATAGCAGGTCAGAGTTAGGTTGTGAAGATGGGGACGAGACCTCTGGCGATACCAGAGACTCCTTGTCCCGGGACTTGTGCTTCTTCTTTCTTTCTGTTTGGGATCGTGGAGGGCTGTGCAACAAAATGGAGCCAGCCACAGCAAGATCGGGAACAGAAAGAGAGCGGGCGATCTGGGGGCCCGCAGACCGTGGTTCTCGTGGTGGCCGCGTGGCAGCAGACCTTTGGCCTGGAAGGTGCCGGGAAGGGGGATCCCGCGAGGGGCGCCCATGACCGGCAGACGCCGAAGAAGCAGGACACTTCTCCAGCCGGGGAGAGGAAGCGGTGCCCGGGGGGGATGGTGTGGGAACCGCAGGGGGAGGGGGGAGGATAGGGGTTCGGGACTGGGGTAAGGAATGAGGAGGAGGGGGTGAAGATACTGCTGAAGCATAACTAGTTGTCCGGGTCACTGGATGAAGGCGTGTATACTTTTTACGGGCCTCGGTATAGGTGAGACGATCAAGAGTCTTATACTCCTGTATCTTTTTCTCTTTCTGATACACTGGGCAATCCAGTGACCGTGAAGAATGATTTCCACGACAATTTACGCACACAGGAGGGGGAACACAGGAACTTCCCTCATGGAACGGATGTCCACAGTCACCACAGAGGGGGGCCTGCGAACAGCGCGAAGACATGTGGCCAAAACGCAAACACTTGAAACATCGCATAGGTGGTGGGATGTATGGCTTCACGTCACACCGATAGACCATAATCTTGACCTTCTCAGGGAGGGTGTCCCCTTCAAAGGCCAAGATAAAGGCACCAGTGTCAACGCGGTTGTCCTTCGGACCCCTCTGAACCCGCCGAACAAAGTGAACCCCCCGCCGGCTTAGATTGTCCCGAAGTTCCTCATCAGATTGAAGGAGGAGGTCTCTATGGAAAATTACACCTTGCACCATGTTCAAGGACTGGTGTGGGGTAATTGACACAGGAATCGTACCAAGATGGGTACAGGCACGGAGAGCTGCAGACTGGGTAGCTGAAGCGGTTTTAATCAACAGCGACCCAGACCGCATCTTGCTGATAGAGTCCACCTCGCCAAACTTGTCTTCGATGTGTTCAACAAAAAACATAGGTTTCGTATGAGTAAAAGTATCCCCATCAGTTCTGGCGCAAACCAGATAGCGAGGGAAAGGTTTCGCCCCCAGCCGACGAGCCTGGCCCTCCTCCCAGGGGGTAGCCACGGAAGGGAAGGCGGAAGGGGCAGAGGAAGCAGCACGTGAAGAATCTTTTCCAGTCAAAGAGACGGCCGGAGAACGGCCAGAGTTGTGGACTCTTATGCGTTTCATGAGCATAGTGTCCGCCCTGATACCACCCACTCCGATCAGGGGCTCTCCTCATGGGCGCCACCCAGCCACAGCAAGGGCCGTCTGGCACGGCAGCCATTGCTGGGAGTTCCGATGCTCCAGGACGACAAGCAATCACTCCTAGGCTTACATGAGGAGGTCACAGCTCAGGTATCAGACGTGTGATCCCTGTGTTTTCAGGGGGCTCAACCAAAAGGGTACATAGCGACCCCACCACACGGGCTGGCTACCGTGCTGGCTATGGACCCTAGCGTCAAACAACGACGTAAAGGAAACGATGGAATCAATGATGATGGCACACGCCGGAGACACTAGGTAAGGTGCTCTTCCCCAAATGGCTCACACTACGGAAGAAAATTTAGTGATGGAGGACAAACCCCAGAGAATACCAAAAGGATGAAGGAATTACAGAACAAGGCCGAATTGCAAGGTCAACAGAACCAGGAGAATAGCAGGGCCAACATAAGGAAGGACACCATAAGTAGGGACACCAAGAGAGGGAGAGGAGAGGTCGGAGGGAAGGATGAAGGACAGGAAAGGAGGGGAAGAGAAAGGAAATGCAGCCCGGAAAAAGAAGGAAGGCTGCAATAGCTCGGGGCCCCGTGCTCGCCACGCACGTACTCACGAAAAGACCGCGAGCCCCCTGGGGGGGAGTGTCCATGAGAAACTGACATTTCCTACTCAGACCGTGTAGTTCCGCCGCCCAAGCCCGGTAAGATTGATGGGGCTGTTTACGACACCGGTAGAATGCCACGCTGGTGGCAACGACATGGGTCTTTTTTCGGTAATAGTTAGACAATAAGTCACACATTTCTTGGAAGGACAGAAAGGCAGGTTCCCGCAGAGGGGCTAACTGAGATGGCAGCTGATAGATCCGTGGGGAAATCCAAGATAGAAATAACGATTTACACATAGGAGCGTCGACAATGCCGAAAGCCAAGAATTGTTGCTGCAAACGCTTCTCATAATCCTCCCAGTCTTCAGCGGCCTCGTCGTAAGGACGGAATGGAGGCGGAGAAGAGGAAAACACATGATGAGTAAGCGACGTCGACAACACCTGAATCGCAGCCGTCAGCTGTGTTTGTTGAGCCTGAATAGCAGCCGTCAGCTGTGTTTGTCGTTCAATGAGCGCTTGCATAAGCTGTTCCATGTCTGCCCCGTCACGAACACGCAAATCCACAACGCAGTGAAAATATCCCATCCTCGTCACCAAAAAGTGTTATAACCTTTAATCACCAATAATTGTGTGGGTATTCAAACACTCTCTCTTAGAACAATAGCTGGTTATGTGATAACAACTCAGTATCTCATATTCGACTGCCGTGCCGTGATATGCAGCCGGCACCTTTCATAGCTAGGTAGTGCTCCCGCGCTCAGCAGAGTTGCGGAGCACCTCTATCGCTGTTTGCACATACTGTCATGGCGGCACTGTTAAATGTCATGGCACTGTCACAACAACCCACTTGTTTCCTAGAATACTTGTTCTTGAAACATTTAATTTCCTCTTTCATGGCCTTTATCCAGTGTTCTTTGTCATTACTCAACATGGCATCCTTCAAGATCACAGGATCCTCTCCCAAACTAGAAAAATCACTAATAAAATAGGTGACTTGATCTGGGTACTCCTTGGGTTTGGGTATGCAGGCTGACCTTGCTGAGTGATTGATCTTCTGAAGCATCAGGGTCTATCCAGTCTCTTCTGTGTCTGCCACAGACTGAGCATCTGTGATGTAGTGTGCGTCTTGTTGATCCCTGTCACTTCCAGCACTGCTGACTTCCTTTTCTTCCTCTGTCTCTCATCAGTCTATAACCTTTGGTCGTTTCATCATAACCTACAAAAACAGGTGCATTAGCTTTGGCATCTCACTTTCTTCTGTTTTCAACTGATATATGGAGAAGAACTTGACAACTTTAAATGGTTCAAACAAGATACTTTTTCCATTCCATAATTCCTGTGGTGTTCTCTGTGTGGAACATGGTTCTTTATGTAAACAGCTATACTGCATGCCTCTGCCCAATGTTGCTTAGGCAGACCAGATTCAAATAGCATGCACCATACCATTTCACAAATTGATCTGTTGATCCTCTCCATAAGCCCATTCTGTTCTGGGATAAAGTGCACACTAATCTGATGCTATGTTCCATTTTCTCTAAGCAATAAATTAAAATTTGAGTTCAAATATTCACTGCCATTGTCAGACATAATTGATTTTATCTTTGCACCAATTCTATTTTTTACCCAAGTTTTAAACTCATAGCCGGCCGTGGTGGCCGTGCGGTTCTGGCGCTGCAGCCCGGAACCGCGGGACTGCTACGGTCGCAGGTTCGAATCCTGCCTTGGACATGGGTGTGTGTGATGTCCTTAGGTTAGTTAGGTTTAAGTAGTTCTAAGTTCTATGGGACTTATGACCTAAGATGTTGAGTCCCATAGTGATCAGATCCATTTGAACCATTTTAAACTCATAGAAAAATTCAAATGTTTGATCTTTACTCTTGAGAAAGTAACAGAATGCCCTTCTGCAATAATCATCCACTAGTATATACACTAGTACCATGTGACATTTGCTCCATGTGGCCACATAAATCCATATGCACAAGGCCAAGCAACTAAGATGCACATTGCTGTCCAGGAGGATTAGTGTATAACATCCTGTCAACATCAAGATCATTAGAGATGGAGCACAAGCTTAGATTAGGGAAGGACAGGGAAGGAAGTCCGCTGTGCCCTTTCAAAGGAACCACCCCAGCAGTTGCCTGGAGTAATTTAGGGAAATCACAGGAAACCTAAATCAGGATGGCAAGACATGGGTTTGAACCATCATCCTCCCAAATGCGAGTCCAGTGTGTTAACCACTGCGCCACCTCACTTGGTCATTGCTGTCCAGTCTTAGGAAACGGGAATTTTGACATCTTACCTAGTACACATGATATGCATTTGTCAAGAGTTTTTCAAAGTCACAACATTTCAACTTCACGACACCACTCTGTAAACATAGCTTAAGTCCAGTGTCAACTCTAACATGACTACGTCTACGGTGCCATAAGTTTTCCAGATTACTAAAATTGTTAACAGCTAGATCATGTTCATCTAACAATGCAGGTTCAACATTTTTTAAATTTATAAATGCCATTTGACTCTGATCCAGAACAAAGTATCTCACCACTTTTGAGCATCTTACATCCATCTTTGTCAAAAACAACATTTATGTCATTCTCAACTAAAGAAGAAACTGACAACAAATTAGTTGCAAAGCCAGTGACAACAAACATTCTTTATTGAGGATATATATGGTGAATTGATAATAACATCACCTTTCCCTTCGCTCACTAGTTCAACATTATCAGCACACTTCACAATTTTATGTGACAATGCTCCAGAATCAATAATCCACGCATTCTGGTTGAATCTGATGTACCAAGTGCACAAAACAATGACTTTTTTGTTCTCCTAGGAGATGCCCAATACCCAGTAGCAGAGCATGCCCTCCAGCATAATTCTAGGGACTTAGGAACCTGCTACACCGTGTGTGCCATTGGGTTTCTCCCACCCAACATCAGTCCCTCGGAACTGCCGGGGATGAGAACTTGCACTCCGACACATCCTTTCGTCCCACCATCCCCCTGGACTGAACCTACATTAACCTACCTCACTCCCATTTAGTCTTCAGTCTTCTCCTCTGTTCCTTTCCTCTTCAGCTATTCAAGCATCTTTTCATCCTACATACTTGTGTTTATCTTTATGCTATATACCTCTTTACTTCTGTATGCCTCCTCTTTGGTACCATGGAGGTAATAATATGAGGAGTTGTCATGACGTCACAAACTTGAAGCGGACCCAAGTGCAGGTCCGCCATGTTAGCTATCCCAAAACATTCGCTTCTGGTAGTTTGATTCTGTGTAGTCGTGAAGTGTTTTGATAAAAAAAAAATGCTGGCTTGCATCGCTTACTGGTGTACTAATCGTTCTGATTGTAGTGTAATGTTTAAACAAATCACATTTAATTCGTAAGTGGACTTATTTAATCACTATTTTCTTATATATATTTGAAATCCTGATGCACCGTAAAGTTTTACAGTACTGTTTTATTTCTGTGATTTGACTTTAGATTTTGTATCAATCCAACAAAAGAGCTCTCAGGAGGTGAGCAATACACTTGGTTTTCATTGTTTGGTTATTCCCAAGTAACTGAAACATCCTGGCAAGAAATACCCTGGAAATGGGGACTAATGTTTTAAAATGCGATAATTTAATATAAAAGTCCTATAACTTCATGTAGTTAATTAAATCTTAAGTAAAATGTGTGGAAGACCTGTTATAGTGGTCAAATTATAAGCACTTGAAGGGTTACATATTTGTTAAAGCATAGTTCACTATCTATGTCCATGTTATTAGATCATTACATTAATCACTGTTATTTGCCACACTGAATGTCATTTGGTAGGTTTAATTTAAAAACAAAGCAGATATGTAAACTATAGTGGCCCTGACAATCTTAAATTCCATACTTTTCCTTCGTAATTTTACCAATCTTTCACTTTGTTGACATGACAGCTGGAGTGTTTATATCATATCTGCATACATCTACGTGACACCAAAGGAAATAAGGCAAGTTTCTTGCAAACTTGAACATTTAAAATTTGCATTTGACTTGAAAATGCAACAAATACAAATCGGTGCCTCTAAACTATCAATCATTGCTTTTGGAGTTCTGGCTTTATCAATTATCGACACAAACACAATGAAAGTGAATAGAAACGGACTGCAAAAGCACACTTTTCATAGCACGTACTTCTCTTCTCGGTTATTCGAAGTGTATAAACAAAAAGGACTTACAGTACTGAAGCCAGAAGCGTCATATTTTTGTGTCATATTACTGTATCAAATACACATTTAAGACCAGGAAAATGTTTGAAGTTGTGTTTCTTATGCTATGTTGTTCACTAAAACAGTGCAACATTTACTACATAAAATAAATATCGTGTGCACATGACAGAAATAATGAACATGAAGAAATTGTAAACAATCGACTGCTAATGTTTTGGGAGATCCAAGATGGCGGCAGGCCCCACCAACTGGCTTTAAAACAACCTACAGTGTAAGTATGTAGCGCCATCTCCCCTTATTCTAATTTCCATGCACAGATGTGGGTCTCGCGGGCTCCGAGGAATCCCTGCATGACGTCATCAGAAAGGCCGAAAGCGTCACAGCGCTGCCTGGTGACTAGACCTGTAAGCAGCTCTGTTGACCCATGTGACGTCACATGTTGGGCACAGCTATAATACAGAGTTGCCTTCAGCTGTTGCTGTGGAATGTCGTCAATCCAAATTGTTTGAATGAAGCTTCTGTTAAGAGAATTAAATGTAGAAACAACGTTCGAATGCGAATAATCTCGGTTAAGGTGACAATCATCCGCAGCGCAGTCAGAGTTACAGACTAGAGTCTTACGTGATTGATTGAAGCCAACTGATTACAAATTATTAGTTGAACCGCAGAGTGATTTATAGCATAACACATATTACGCATTCAGGACAATGTGTCTAAATGGTTTTTAACGCATTAACTGCAGCTTACTAATGTAACTACCATTCAGACATTTGCAGCACAAATTTGTCTTTGAGGTTATACGAGCAGTAGCAAATGTGGAAAAACGGGTCAAGTATGGTAAAGGATATGTAATGGAAACCCCCATTGCATTTTTCCAGTTTGTGTACGATATCTGTACGTAATATGCATCGAAACACGTCAGATGCTTGTTCATTTTCTAACAAATGTTTTTGGGGATGACCTAGTAGTTATGTATTATGAAAAATGCATTAAATATGTAGAAGTGCATTTAAATATGACGCAAACAAAATATTAGGCAGTCACACATCTGTCTGTTACCACAACCGTTATTTCTTATTCGCTGTGTTCCACAACCATCAACAAAATTATCGCTTTTCAACCTAATGTAGACCTCAGACTGTTACAAACAAACGTGTTACTTCGGCCAAGGTTTCTATGGAAAAGGTGGGAGGGGCCCAAATCCAATATAGTACTCTAGCCCAGATATGTACTCTTGCCCAATGTCTGTTACCGATATACTTAAATTCTGAGCATTGTTGTTCTGTAAACAAACAGCTATACACCAATCACATCTTCCTGTATGTAGTTTCTCAAAATCCAGTTTATTTTTATGTGATCTTTTGATAAAAAGAACTGAATGAGCGAAGAAATACTGGGATCTCCAAATTGTAACACTGCTATAGATGCAAGTCAGTAATTATCAGTGTGTATAAGGTACAGTTGAATGTGGAACAAAACATTTGAAATAAGTCAAAGAGTTTCAGGTTACCAGAATGAGATTTTCACTCTGCAGCAGAGTGTGCGCTAATATGAAACTTCCTGGCAGATTAAAACTGTGTGCCTGACCGAGACTCGAACTCGGGACCTTTGCCCTTCGCGGGCAAGTGCTCTACCATCTGAGCTACCGAAACACGGCTCACGCCTGGTACTCACAACTTTACTTCTGCCATTATCTCGTCTCCTTCCTTCCAAACTTAAGCTCTCCTGCGAACCTTGCAGAACTAACACTCCTGAAAGAAAGGATACTGCGGAGACTTGGTTTAGCCACAGCCTGGGGGATGTTTCCAGAATGAGATTTTCACTCTGCAGTGAAGTGTGCGCTGATCTGCCAGGAAGTTTCATATCAGTAATGATCTAGAGAACATCTTTAAAATGGATAGGATGCACCTCCCCATCCAGTTTAACCTTTGGAAAAAGTTCAGAAAAATGTATTCCATTTCTCATTTGGATATCGTAAAAAATCTCAAGTGATGCACCAACATTATTATCAGTCTCATTAGTTCTAAATCCTATTTTTACACTTCCTAAAGAATCTCACAATTTCTGCATTTCTTGTCTGTGGTCTACCATATCTCCCAAAGAAATGATTATAGTACTAATAGATACAGCTAAATCATGTACTTGTCAAAGAAACTCTTGTCGTCTCTATTCCAGACTAATCAAGGTTTGTTGAGGACTCAAAATATCTTTCAATAGTTTCCCCTACTCTAACATTTCAAACCACTCCTGTGTACCTGAAATTTGGTTGTCTAAGATTTGTACTTCATTATTTACTTCTTTCAAATGATAATGTACTTCATTTCTTACTAAATCACACTGTGCATTAATGTCCATTTGTACTTCACTAGGCAAAGCATTTAATTTCTTCCCCACAGTAGTAATTTCATTGTCCTGTACATTAACCCCTCTTTAACTGATTCTACCTGTGATTTAATGACTGCAAACTCAGTAGTGGTAGCCTCTAACTGATTGTTACTTTCTTATAACTTCTTAAAAGTAGCATTACTTTGAGTAATAATGGTAGTTTTCAATTTTGGATAGAGCTCTTCTAATTTTCTTCAAGGTTATCTTTGAATTTCTTACTACTTATGCCTTGTGCTTCAGTAGTTTCATCTAGTTCTTTTTTTTCCAGTACCTAAATTCAATTATGCTTTAATCATTCTCATGTACTTTAACAGCTGTATATACATTAGAGTTCAATTCAGCTTTAAGGGTTTCCTGTGAGTTTCTTAACATTTTTCTAGTACACATAGGGCTACATTAATAATTAAAGTACCTTCTAATTAGTTAAACTAGGTGTTCACCAAGTTTCTTAACTTGCAGTTGTTGGTAACTAATTCTGCAAGTACTTATACACACAACAATACAACAACAAAAAAGTGTCAGACTGACAAAATCACAGCTCACCTCAAGCTTAGAATGGTGGACTTGGGCTGCTGCCATCAACTGCACATGTGAAGCTGGTGCACTGTGCTGAGAAGCTGTGGCAGGCACTTTGTACTCTGATGGTGATACGCTGAAGTGACTTGTTGCAAAGACATGTGCCAGAATTGTCTCCTTTTCATAATGTTGTTGATATAGAAGCATAGGTAATTAGGGAAAAGATAGATAGTGCTTATAGGAAATTAAACATTTGGAGGAAAAAAAGAGCAACTATATGAACATAAAGAGCTCAGATTGACAACTAGCACTAAGCAATGAAGGGAGAGCTGAATGTTGGAAGGAGTATGTGGAGGAATTGGATAACAGCAGTGAACTTGAAGGCAAGGGAAAAGGAAGAGAAGAGGCTGTAGATGATCAGATAGGAGATATGATGCTACTGATATCCTTGTCGAAACCAGCCAGGGTAAAACTATTCCACTAGGAGTGCAAGATGAATGAGGCAGGCAAAATACCCTGGGGTTTCAAGAAGAAGGTTGTTGTTGTTGTGGTCTTCAGTCCTGAGACTGGTTTGATGCAGCTCTCCATGCTACTCTATCCTGTGCAAGCTTCTTCATCTCCCAGTACCTACTGCAACCTACGTCCTTCTGAATCTGCTTATTGTAGTCATCTCTTGGTCTCCCTCTACGATTTTTACCCTCCACGCTGCCCTCCAATACTAAATTGGTGATACCTTGATGCCTCAGAACATGTCCTGCCAACCGATCCCTTCTTCTGGTCAAGTTGTACCACAAACTTCTCTTCTCCCCAATCCTATTCAATACTTCCTCATTAGTTATGTGATCTACTAATCTGATCTTCACCATTCTTCTGTAGCACCACATTTCGAAAGTATCTATTCTCTTCTTGTCCAAACTATTTATCATCAATCTTTCACTTCCATACATGGCTACACTCCATACAAATACTTTGAGAAAAGACTTCCTGACACTTAAATCTATACTCGATGTTAACAAATTTCTCTTCTTCAGAAACGCTTTCTTTGCCATTGCCAGTCTACATTTTATATCCTCTCTACTTCGACCATCATCAGTTATTTTGCTCCCCAAATACCAAAAGTCCTTTACTACTGTAAGTTTCTCATTTCCTAATCTAATTCCCTCAGCATCACCCGACTTAATTCGACTACATTCCATTATCCTCATTTTGCTTTTGTTGATGTTCATCTTATATCCTCCTTTCAAGACACTGTCCATTCCGTTCAGCTGCTCTTCCAAGTCCTTTGCTGTCTCTGACAGAAATACAATGTCATCGGCGAACTGCAAAGTTTTTATTTCTTCTCCATGGATTTTAATACCTACTCTGATTTTTTCTTTTGTTTCCTTTACTGCTTGCTCAATATACAGATTGAATAACATTGGGGAGAGGCTACAACCCTGTCTCACTCCCTTCCCAACCACTGCTTCCCTTTCGTGCCCCTCGACCATTATAACTGCCATCTGGTTTCTGTACAAATTGTAAATAGCCTTTCGCTCCCTGTATTTTACCCCTGCCACCTTTAGAATTTGAAAGAGAGTATTCCAGTCAACATTGTCAAAAGCTTTCTCTAAGTCTACAAATGCTAGAAACGTAGGTTTGCCTTTCCTTAATCTTTCTTCTAAGGTAATAAGTCAAATTACAAAAAAACCAGGTGCTGACACTTGTGAATCTAACAGAACTATCATTTTATTGAGTAATGGTTGCAAAATACTAACATCAATTACTTACATAAGAATAGAGAAACTTGAAGAAGCCCATCTTGGGGGAGATCAGTTCAGATTTGGGAGAAATGTATGGACATTTGAGGCAACACTGGCACTACACCTTATGTTAGAAGATTTTTTAAAGTGGAAGAAAGCTTTTGACAGTGTTGACTGGAGTATACATTTGAAAGTCTGGAGGTGTCAGCAGTGAAATGCAGGAAGTAAAAGCCTATTTATAACTTGTACAGACATGTGATGGCAGCTATAAGAGTCAAGGGAGCATGAAAGGGATGCTCTGGTTGGAAGAGAGGGAGCCTGAGTCTCAGCCTATCCCCAGCGTTATTCAGTCTGTACATTGACCAAGCAGTAAATCAAATCAAAGGAAATTTTGGAGCAGGAACTGAAGTTCAGAAGAGGAAATAATCACTTGAAGTTTTACAGATTACATTCTGATTTTGTACAAAATCAGAATCAGAAAAGCTGGGAACAGTAGTCTAACAGAATAGGTGATGTTTTGAAAAGATATTATAAGGTGAACATTAACAAAACCAAAGCAAGGCAAATTGAATTTTGTCAAATGAAATTAGGTAATACTGAAGGAATTAGATTATGAAACAAAACATTGAAAATAGTTTTTTTATTTTATTTTGGCAGCAAAATAACCATTGTTGGCCAAAGTAGAGAGGATCTAAATTTTAATCCAGTAATGGCAAAAGAAAAGTGTTTCTGAAGAAGAAATATTTAATACTGAATATAGATCGAAGTTTTCAGAAGTCTGTTATGATCATATTTGTCTGGAATGAGCCTTGAATGGAAGTGAAATGTGGACAATAAACATTTTGGACAAGAAGCAAATAGAGGTGCTAGAGAAAAATCATGATGAATATATGGGTAGGTCATGTAACCAATGAAGAGGTACTGACTAGAACTGGCATGAAATGAAAGTTGTGGCACAACCAGATAATCAGAAAGAGAGACTAAGAGATGAATACAGAAAGCAGATGCAGAAGAATGTAAGCTGCAGTAGTTATTCTGGGATGAAGAGGCTTGCACAATGAGCAGAACTGCATCAAACCAGTCTTCAAACTGAAAGCAACAACAGCAGTGACTTAATGAATGGATTTGGAAGTTCACTAGACATAGATTGAGTACCAGCTCATTGTCAGTCCCAACCACATAACATATTAGGTGCATATTGCTCTCACAGTGAGTGTGAACTGTGTCTTTGTATATCAGGCCTGTTAATAGCTATGTGTAAGATAAAAAATCATATTTTATTATTAGATTTCAAATCTCAAACCAACACTTTTTCGACTTTTTTCACACCTTTATCTCTCCCTATATATATTTCTATTTATTTTCACTTTAACCTCATATTACCCTTTCCACCTTCTAATACCATGTCAACCTCACAACATCCCTACAACGACCCCATTAAATTTTATTTACATTCCCTCCACAAACATGCCTTCACCCTAGGCAGATTACGCTCCCATATTTTATTTACTCAGGCTTGTCTGACATTGGCATTACCCCCAAAGGCCTCACACTTAAAGTTCCCATCTCTGGCTGCAATCCTTCTTTCCATCAGCCCTTATACCAGTTCCAATTTGCACAATCCATAGCCCTCACCCGCCTAATCCTTCACCTATACATCGACTCGGCCAATGAACACACCTGTCAACTCCTATCCCAAATCAAAGTCCTCAATCTTTCCTCTCCCACATCCACACCGGCTGTTCATAGCATCCTCCTACAGGCCAATCGCAAATTAGAACAGCTGCCACCCTCCACCTAAAAAAACTATCCAATCTCCTGGTTTCCCACCTCCGGAAAGGCAACTCACTCACCCTCCACAACCTTTCCAACAAACCTCAACCTCCTCTCATTGCACACAGACCCAGTCTCTCCCATCAACTCAATCTCCCACATCCAGCTCCACACCCCCCACACCCCTAAAATTGTAGTCTATGCAATCTGGAACCACAACACCCCAATTCAGTAGTTAACCTTTCCTCCAAACCTCTCTCCCAATCCGAAACCCCTGTCCTATCCAAAGGCCTCACCTTCAGCCCCACTCCCAGGTTCAACCAAACTGCCCTTGTCAAAGATTTACTGCCACGAAGAAAAATAATCCTGATCCCACTCCTAATGATCCAACTACCCAAGACACTATCCAAATTGAACCCTGCCTGGAACAGTTCCGTCCTCCATCACAGCGGGACCCACCTCCTCTTCCTCAAAATCACCCTCTCCAAACCTTCTAGAAATTTCTCACTTCCAGCCTTGCCTCTCAATCTTTCTTGAAAAACCTTAATCCTACTCCCAACATCACCACAGCTGAAGCCCAGGCTATCCATGATCTGAAAGCTGACTGATCCATCCATCTGCACATACACAGACACAAGCAGACATTTGTAAAGGCAAAGAGTTCGGGCAGAGATGTCAGTCGAGATGAAAGTACAGAGGCAAAGAAGTTGTTGAAAGACAGGTGAGGTATGAGCGGCGGCAACTTGAAATTAGCGGAGGTTGAGGCCTGGCGGATATTGAGAAGAGAGGATATACTGAAGGGCAAGTTCCCATCTCCGGAGTTCGGATAGATTGGTGTTGGTGGGAAGTATCCAGATAACCCGGACGGTGTAACACTGTGCCAAGATGTGCTGGCCATGCACCAAGGCATGTTTAGCCACACGGTGATCCTCTTTACCAACAAACACTGTGTGCCTGTGTCCATTCATGCGAATGGACAGTTTGTTGCTGGTCATTCCCACATAGAAAGCGTCACAGTGTAGGCAGGTCAGTTGGTAAATCACGTGGGTGCTTTCACACGTGGCTCTGCCTTTGATCGTGTACACCCTCTGGGTTACAGGACTGGAATAGGTGGTGGTGGTAGGGTGCATAGGACAGATTTTACACCAGGGGCAGTTACAAGGGTAGGAGCCAGAGGGTAGGGAAGGTGGTTTGAGATTTCGTAGGGATGAACCAATAGGTTACGAAGGTTAGGTGGATGGCGGAAAGACACTCTTGGTGGAGTGGTGAGGAATTCATGAAGGATGGATCTCATTTCGGGGCAGGATTTTAGGAAGTTGTATCCCTGCTGGAGAGCCACATTCAGAGTCTGATGCAGTCCCGGGAAGTATCCTGTCACAAGTGGGACACTTTTGGGGTTCTTCTGTGAGAGGTTCTGGGTTTGAGGGGATGAGGAAGTGACTCTGGTTGTTTGCTTCTGTACCAGGTTGGGAGGGTAGTTGCGGGATGTAAAAGCTGTTTTCAGGTTGTTGGTGCAATGGTTGAACAGGTGTACACTCGCACACACACACACACGCACATATCCATCCGCACATACACAGACACAAGCAGACTTTTTTTTTCCTTCTTTTTTTTTTTTTTTTGCCTTTACAAATGTCTGCTTGTGTCTGTGTATGTGCGGATGGATATGTGTGTGTGTGCGAGGGTACACCTGTCCTTTTTTCCCCCTAAGGTAAGTCTTTCCACTCCCGGGATTGGAATGACTCCTTACTCTCTCCCTTAAAACCCACATCGTTTCGTCTTTCCCTCTCCTTCCTGAAGAAGCAACCATCGGTTGCGAAAGCTAGTAATTCTGTGTGTGTGTGTTTGTGTGTTTTGTTCATGTGCCTGTCTGCCGGCACTTTCCCGCTTGGTAAGTCTTGGAATCTTTGTTTTTAATATATTTTTCCCATGTGGAAGTTTCTTTCTATTTTATATATATATATATATATATATATATATATTGGATGTTTCTGTATATGTATGGATGGATATGTGTGTGTGTGCGTGCGAGTATATACCTATCCTTTCCTCCCCCTAAGGTAAGTCTTTCCACTCCCGGGATTGGAATGACTCCTTACCCTCTCCCTTAAAACTCACTACCTTCCATCTTTCCTTCTCTCTTTCCTGACGAAGCAACCGCCAGTTGCAAAAGCTCGAAATTTTGTGTGTGTGTTTGTGTGTTTTTTTTTATTGTGCCTATCTACCAGCGCTTTCCCGCTTGGTAAGTCATGGTATCTTTGTTCATATATATATATATATATATATATATATATATATATATATATATATATATATATATATATATATAAAAACAAAGATGATGTGACTTACCAAACAAAAGTGCTGGCAGGTTGATAAACACACAAACAAACACAAACATACACACAAAATTCAATCTTTCGCAACCAACGGTTTCTTCTTTAGGAAAGAGGGAAGGAGAGGGGAAGACGAAAGGATGTGGGTTTTAAGGGAGAGGGTAAGGAGTCATTCCAATCCCGGGAGTGGAAAGACTTACCTTAGGGGGGGAAAAGGACAGGTATACACTCGCACACACACACTTAGCCATCTGCACATACACAGACAGAAGCAGACATAGACCTTTACAAATGTATTGCTGACATTTTGTGCATCCTTCAGTCCCCCCCCCCCCCCCCTCCACCATTTACCTCAAGTGTTATGTTATCCGTGTTTTCCACACCTGCACCTATCCTCTTTTCATTTATGAGAGACCATATGGTCTTTGTGATATTTGTTGACGTTGCTATCTTGTTTTCATAATATGTTGATTTAGTGTTTTATAAGTTTGGTGTATATTTTCTTCTTTTCCCTATATGCATCCCTGTATTCTTGGGTTGGCCTTAACTGACACTTTTCATACATGCTTTTCACCTCTTCCCTCTCCCTTTTTACCTCTACTGTGACCCATTTTTTATTTTTCTTCTTATTTATTTCTCTATGTACCATGAATATGCCACATCTATGTAATGGCCTAATGTTTTGCAGAATGATTCCCATCCTTTATCTACATTTTCTGTTAAGTATACTTCACTAAAGTCTTCGCTTTCCAAGAGCCATTGTAGCCTATCTATGTTTGTTTGCTTTGTCTGTCTAAACTCTTTAAATATTTTTTTCTGGCTTCCCTATGTTGCCTACTAATTCAACAACTGCCCCATAGTGGTCTCCAATAGTTGTGTTTATGACCTGTACTGTCTGCGTGCTCTGTTGCACATTAGTGATCATGTGATCTATTAATGTTTTGGTATTTTTGCAGCGTATTGTGGGACTGTCTACTGCTAAATAAAGTCCATAAGTTTCAATCAGATCTTGAAAACTCCTTGTATAACAGGTGTCTTTGAGTGTGTTAATATTTAGGTCACCAGCTACAATTACATAGGAGAATTTCCTGCTAGCCTTATCCAACAGTACTTCTAACTCTTTTAGAAATCCATTTATCTGTCTGTTTGGTGATCTGTAGATACCTATGATCACACATTTCTCCCCATAATAAGTTGTCTGTATTGCTGCAGCTTCAGACAGCATTTCTGTACAGTTGTCTACTGACCATGGAATAGTACCCTCTATTTTACTGTGTACATAGACTGCAACCCCTCCACCCTTGTGTTCAGATCTACAGAAATTTGCAACTCTATTATATTCCTGTATGTTGTAAACATTTATTTCATTTCCTTTCAGCCCATGTTCTGACATAATAAATGTATGTGGTAACTCCACAGCTACTAGTACTTCTATCTGTTCTAATTTACTGGATGCATACTGTACATTCTGCTGCAAGATTCTTATATCATTAATATTTACGTTGATCTTTTGATTTTCTATGGCACCTTTCTTTTTACCTGCTGGTACAAAAAACCATGGTCCTTGAGATGCTTTTGCTTCTTTGTTCTCTCTCCTCTCCCGTATCTCGCTTGTGGGATGTCTGTCACAGCTTCTTTTTCTTCTGATGGTGACACTGCTTTTCCCTCCTTTTCAGGGTAGAGTGTAGTTTCCTCTTCTGTTCTTTCATCTTGTGGTTGTTTTGAGTCTGGTACTGGATACTGTATTGTATCTTCTATTACTTCACTCATTGACAGTCGTATGGTTCAGTGTACCTGTTCTTGTGTCCTGCTAATTTTTTATAATATTTCTTTGCACAGTACTTGTTTACCATAGTTGTTTCTGTGCAGGCCATGCTTTGTGAAATGTTCTCTCACTGATCTTGTTGCTTCAGTAAATGTAACATTAGAGAAAAAGCTACATACCTTCCTGAATTTTCTGTTTGTGTTGACAATTTCTCTGTTTACACATGAAGCTTCTATCACATCATGTCCATGTGGAATGCTTATGATGTATACATCAGAATGTATACGCTTTCTAACGATTTTCTTGGAGCCCTGGTCACATTTACACTTTTGTTCTTATAAACATCATTTGCTCCTCCAATAATAACACATTTGGAACCATATATCACTGTTGATTCACAGTCTTTTAGAACTTCATTTAGAGGGGCACCCGGACAGGTAAAACCAGTTACTTTTAGTTTATTTTGCATAGTGGCCATAATACCTGCTAAGCCTTCTCCATCGCTAGTTAAAAATATGTTAACATCAACTTTCTTATTTTTCTCCATTGGTGCAAGATTTCGCAAATGTTTAATATTTTCTTGCTTCTTCCAGGTACTTCTTGGAGATGTGAAATCTTTTTTCTTATTTCCCTGGTTGACTGTATCTTCATTTTGTTTCACATGCCATCTTTTTGTAGGTCTAATAAAGGGCTCACTTTCCACTTTTTGTTCATGTTTGAGTTCATTTATTTCTGTCCCCAGATTACTTATATATTGTTTTGCACACAATAAGTCTTGTTATAATGTAGAAACTATGTTTCCTTTGTGTACACTACCATATTTTTGTAAATACACCATTCGCAAACAGCAGTTAGTTAGACCACAGGCGCATTTCGTGTTTCCTTTGTCGAAATGTGAGATACACTTTGAATGAATCCATTTTTGGCACATTGAACATAGTCTAATACCATTTTAAAGTCTTTCACTACAAACAATGCACTTTATATTTGCAATATAGGTGTTTTGCACAGAACCACTTACTAAAACTTCTGTACGAGCTGCCATCTTTTGGAAGCATCTTTCTTTAATAGCAGAACTACTTCGTCACCTACAGCACAGTGGTACTGCAATAACATTCCATGACCTGTTTTGTCGACCTTCATGGCAAGCCATCTTAGGCTCACATTCCAGTGAGGTCATGCCTGCCTACACATGGTGACAGTTTCTACTGCTTTCCTTATTGCTTGCCAAACCCCACCTTGGTCAACAAGGTTGCCAGATCTCTCTATCCAGCTGAGAATGTTGGAGCATTATGGATAGGGCCCTCCAACCGTCTCAAGATTTTGATGATCTAATGCACCATTTGAACGGAATTAGGCGCAATATCCTTCAGGAGGACATCCAATAATCTGTCAACCAATGACAAGCTGAATTACTGCTTGCATAAGGGCCAGAGGTGGACCAATGCACTATTGAGTTGCTCAAATTGTGAAGCTCTTTTACTTTGATAAATCATCCAATACTTCTGAATTGTAATCATTTGTTTGTACATTTACACACATCTACCAATTCCCATCCCATTTGAATAATTTTATTTGTGTGTGTGTGTGTGTGTGTGTGTGTGTGTGTGTGTGTGTGTGTGTGTGTGTGTGTGTGTGTGTGTGTTTATTTGTTTCTAATATGTACTACTTAACAAGAATGATTTCTGACTTCTGTATATGTGAGGATTCCCAGAGGCAACAAAAATGCCTAGAAATTCCAATTTTCCATATTGAGTAATAAAAAACTAACAAGTTTAGAAATGGAAATTTTTGGAGTCAGAAAAATCAGGCCTAAGAAACTGTGGTACTGAATTTTGAAAATGATCATTATTTAAGATTGGAACTGCAGAAGTTTTGAAAATTTGTTCTCCACGTCATTTACATGTATAGTAAATGATCCAAAGAAAATATGTTCATAATAAGTGAATGTGTCACTATCATCAGTAGTCTGAAATCTCTCCAGTGAATAATAAATTTCAATTAAATAAAGCTTGAATAAAAAATTGGCTATTTTATGTGACAATTGTACATTTGTTCTTAACAAAAGAAGACAAAATAAAATAAAAAATGTTGATGTATGAAGTGCTGTAAGAACAGGTAGGAGAGCCCCACACTTCTCCATTAAATAACAAGACTAGCCACCTGATACTCTGCCACTCTGTCTGCACTGTTATCTTGCACACTTAAGATGTCAGCATTCTATTTTGGTGCACTTCATTATAATCCAAGATAAACCAAAACCTAACTTTACTGCCTTACTTGGATTTTAGTCAACTTGTGTATCATCCAAATTTATTATCAATATTATGAAAAGGGTATTTGCTTCTCACCACACAGTGGAGATGCCCAACAAGGCCTTTGTCAAAAATAGAACACACACACACACACACACACACACACACACACACACAAATGCAAACACAACACATTCACACATGAGTTGCATTTGTATGAGTAGGTCCATGTGTGCGTATTGTCAAAGGCCTAGCTGGCTAAAAGTTCACTTTCTGACAGTCGTTTTGTTGTGCCTATCTCTGACAGTATCTCTGCTATATAGTCATTAGCAACTATTCTTTTCATAATATTTTACATTCCATCCTGAATTTTCCATTGTTTAAATTTATTATCACATTTTCATTGATATTGTGTATGCATAACACATTTCTACATCCTCCTTTTCAGAATGTGATGAGTATAAAAGGCCTTTGGACGAGGCAGCTAAAATTCGTTTTCCATTAATTTATCAGTTCATTGTTGGAGGTAAGAAAGCTACTGTTGGAGAGTTTCCTCACATGGTAAATATGTCAGTAGATAATTGTTGCTTTGTATTTTAAATTAACTTTTCTTGCAAAATTGAGAAGGCACAGATTGTCTGATCAGTACTTAATTTCAGGAGGCAGAATTCCTGTGTATTTAAAAGTGTAAACACTAATCATGACTTCCAGAACAATGAGTTCTTTCCACAGATGAAAAAACAGGATAGGCTGGGGAGCAAGCTAGGATTATGTGCCAATTGGCAGTAATGAAATTGTGCTGCTCTGTACAAGTATCAGCTAGTCATTGTATCTTCTCTGTAATTTTATAACTTTCTCAAGCAAACTTTACTTTTGATTAAATTTACTTTGCCAGCCACAGTGGCCGAGCAGTTCTAGGTGCTTTAGTTTGGAACCATGTGGCTGCTATGGTTGCATGTTGGAATCCTGCCTCGGGCATGGGTGTGCGTGGTGTCCTTAGTTTAGTTAGGTTTAAGTAGTTCTAAGTCTAGGGGACTGATGACCTCAGATGTTAAGTCCCACAGTGCTTGGATCCATTTAACCATTTGAAATTTGCATTATTGTTATGTTTATGCAGGAAATAGGAAAACATTCACTATGAATAACTATGACACAGAATATGTTCCATATCTGCACTCAACTCTAGTATTCAACACTGTAATAAGTGAAAATCATAAATTATTACTACACAGAGCCATCACCAGAATTTTGAAGTGAATGATTTTATTAAAATATCAACAACATAAGCACATCTTACCTCAAATGCAATCATTCTTCTCCCAACTACAAAGTGAAAATGAAATGAAAATGATTTTGAAACTCTCAGTAACACATTCAGTTTGGAAAGAATAAGCTAAACACACTATTAGTAATAGAGCATGCTACTAATATTTTTCATTTGTTCATACATGATCTAAGGCATCTGACATGACCACTGAATTGCTTGGTGTAAAAGATGAGCATGTAGTTCTAGGGGTGAACAACACATTTAATTGTAGGACAGCACCACTTCTGAAACCAGTACAAAAATGTAGCACTGCTACTGCAGTACAAGCAACTTGTGGATATGGAGAGGATGAAGCCTGTAGTAATGGATAGGATGTCATAATGTAGTTGGGATGTCCCGGCACTGAGTAGAGTTGCTGATAAGAAGACAATTGAATCTATTTACTGTAAGTTGTCATAGGACAGCTTAGATGCCAAAGAAGTGGGCACTGTTCAGGAGGAAGAGAAAATGAAATCAGTATTTGCAGTGACTTGCACAATCACAATCAAAAGTGTACCTTGAGTCAATGTAAAACAATATATAAATGTAGTAGCAGCAGCAGCTGAATAAGGTAAACAAGGGATTAATCACAGCGACATACATATCTGACACTAGGGTTTCAGCTACAGTGTTAAAGTTGGCTGTAGAAGTAACACATAATAGTCATGTGACTTTTTACAGTTGAGCAGTTGCATGGAGCCATACCACTGTGGCTGCACTTCCCAGTTAGGTAGACCATGGCTATGCCAGATGGTGTACTACCACCAGGTTAGGACAATAGTGTGTGGTTGGCCTTGTGTGGAAGAACATTCTTCCCTTGTAGGACAAAGTCAACACCTTAACACTAGCAGGTTGACATAATTAATTACACAGCACAAATGTCATTGCTATAGGCTCAAGCAATTGCAGTAGATTTTGACTTACCCCAAGATGTCATTTGACTCATAGGCATTGTAGTGTTTAGATAGATGATAATTGCTTTTGGTTTTTTGATAAATAAAAACATATCCGACATAGCTTCCCATGTTCACTGACAACACATCTACATAATGAACTGGCTTCATTGATGTGTGTTCATTTCAGCATACTCAACGAAAATGCTTCCTCTTGTAATGAAGTGTCACTGGTACACAAATGGCTAACTGCCTCATGTACATACTATCTTCACAAAGTCTTCTGACCATGACATTAGTGATTAGATTAGCAGCAGATTAGCACTATATTAGTATAACCACTGCCAAACTTACTCAAATTGTTCTCATGCTGAGATTAAATGTTCACAGTTATGCATAAGTTTTCACAGTTCTGCACAAGTTTTCACATGAATTCATTTTGTATATAATTTATTATTTATGAAATAATGAAATTATTGCTTAGTATGGCAAATTTAAGGAGAGCAGAGTAAGTTTCTCATTACATTCTGTTATTTCATAAACTAAATTTAAAATTTTGATGCTCTCTGACTTAATGTAGGCTAAAGCAGTGTTACTTTTACATTTTTTGCACACTATGACCAATTGCAACTTATGATTTACTCTATGTGTTAGCTGTGCACTGTCACATTATCAAATTTGTATTTCCCTGGTGTTCCCTTGTATACTGGATGATGTGAATATTTTTCTTAAGACATGCATTGTACAGAAAATTTAATTAATAGGAATTTTATATTTTGGCAAGATTCTTGTGTCCTTAAGGTGTAATATGGAATAAAACAATGTGCACTACATCAAGGAACAAGAACAGATTTTGTCAATACACATTTATTCAGAATAATGTGGAACAGACAGCATACACATGGAGATGCACATTTTTACAGTCACAGTGGGCACTGTGTTATCGCCAGTGTTTGAGTCTCATACAGAAGTGTCATCCCAGTTCAAAACTAAGTAATGACTGCAAAAGAAACTAATCATCTGGTATCTAACTCTGAGATGAAAGAATGAACTCCTGAAATATTTTAAGACACAAGATGGTCACATTTGTCATGTAAAATGCTTTAGCACTGAAAGACATTTGAGTGAAGTCCTAATCTGCTGCCTCACTGCTTAGTATGATCTTAGATGATAAACATGCAACATCAGTGATCCTGGAAGTGCAGATGACTCTGGAGGGCCAGGTGATCCTGAAGGTGAAAGGAATACCTACAGTCCCCCTGCGGGTCTGGGGTTTAGAATAGTCCCACGGTATTTCTGCCTGTTGTAAGAGGTGACTAAAAGGAGTTTCACTCATTTCGGCCTTCATGTGATGGTCCCCTGTATGGTTTGACCTCCATTCTTCAAACTTTTCCTGAAGTGTGAGCCAATTGGGGAAGGGCACCTTACATGGTGCATTGTGTCCATTGTGCATTGAGATCTTTAGCCCACTTTCTCATCTTTGCATTGCAGTCCCACCCATTCTCCATCTCTTGGTTGAGAACACCTTCCTGGGTGCAGGCATATTCAGTGTCACTTTCTGCATCGACGATGACCATGGGCTTCTTTGCACCTGATATGCAGTACGGTAGCCAGTCTGTTGTGGTGGGGAAGCCATGTACCCTGTTGGTTGTAGCCCCCTGACCACAAAGAGATCACTCTGCTGACGCCTGCACCGTTAGCTCCCCATGTATGCCAAGGGGCATCCCCCTGGGGCATCGGAACACCTGGCAATGGCCATTCTCCCAGGTGGCTTTAGCTACTGCTGGGTGGCACCCGTGGGGAGGGCCCCTGGTCAGAGTGGATGGCATCAGGACAGATGACATGTGATGAAGCGTAATCCATCATCTCTTGCTGGTGGTGAAATGCCAGCAGTCTCTAAGCGATCACGAGCTCAATCCAATGCACAGAAGTACTACCCCAAATCGTTCCCATCCTGGCAACACCATGGGAGGAACGTCAGGCTAAGGATGGCAGCAGGTCTTATTCGGCCTGATACCTTGTATGTTCGAGAGCTGATGGGCAGTCTTTCGTGATTCATGATGATGAAGCCTCCGTTTATTGTTGAACAATTAGAGGACAAGTTTTGGTAGGTGGAGGGCTTGTCCAAAATGAGATCTGGGTCAGTCTTGATCAAAACAGCATCCTCTGCCCAGTCACGTCTGACAAGCTGGGGGATGTTTCTGTAACCATCACACCCCATAAGAGCTTAAATATGGTCCAGGGTATCATATTTCACACAAGGACATTCTTTTGCAGTTGACGATGAGCTGCATGCCACTTTAGAGTGGTGAGGTGTACATTTTGTCTGGCATGACTGAGGTTATAATCAGGTTGCCACCAGTGCCTTCTTCTCGGCCTTTGAGGATGATACATTGCATGAGAAGGTCAAAGTGATGGTGTACCACTGCACTGTAAAGCCCTATATCCCTCCTCCAGTGCAGTACTTTAAGTGCTGGAAGTTCTGCCATATGTCTTCTCGCTGTACTTCCAGTGTCACATGCCGAGGTTGTGGATGCATAACAGATCCCAATCTTCCACGTGCCCCGCCTTCCATCAGTGTCTACTGTGGAGAGCGCCATTGGCCTTGCACACCAGACTACAGGATCCTTCAGGATCCTGGACCAACTGACCTACAGTAGGCCTAAGAGAAAATTTGAAAGCCTGCATATGATGTCATCTTACACCACCACTACAACAGTTCTGGCACCATCAGTTCCACCAACCCGTCACCTCTCAGAGCTAGAAGACTACACCTGGTGGGGGGCATTTCCCTCCCTGTTGCTTCTGCACCACCTACTTTGGGAGCAACACCCCCCCCCCCCCACCCCACCCCCACCCCCAACCATCGGGGACATCTGCCCCACTTCTAAGCTGAGGAAGCGTAAATCTTCTTCAACCTCTCTCACTAGAAATGGGTCCCTTGGGTCACTCCCTTCCTAGGTTTCTGGTAGTGGGAAAGATGACACCTGCCAGAGGCTGAAGAACCCAAAAGCAGCTGGTCATAGGGCTTCATGCTCATCCTCGGCCCCAGAGACTGAGCAAGTAAAGTCCATCCAATCAGGAAAATCCAAAGAGCAGTGAGAGAAATCAAAAAAGAAAACCCCTAAGACCAAGGAAATTGCAGAAGCACCCACACGACTGCTACCTACAAGTTGCCTGCAGTTTTTTCTCTAATGAATTAAGCACATTTTCACTGTAAGTATAGATAGCCCACTCAATATTAGAACCCTTTAGAAATCCGAACTGTGACTTTGACAGTATGTTATTTGAGATAAGATGGTTATATAGCCGGTTGTACATTACTTTTTCTAAAATTTTTGAGAATGCTGGCAAAAGTGAAATTGGACGGAAATTTGATATTATTTATCTCCCTTCTTAAACAGTGGTTTAACTTCAGCATGTTTCAACCATTCAGGAAATATTCCACTGATAAACGACTGATTACACAGATAGCTTAATATGTTACATAACTCTGAATCACATTCTTTAATTAACTTTGTTGATATTTCATCATGCCCATTGGATGTTTCTGATTTTAAAGATTTTATGATGGACATTATTTCTGCTGGGGTAGTGAGGGTCAAATTCATATTATGGAAGTTACATGAAATGTCTGGTCTGAGGTATTCCATAGCAGCATCTACAGAACCTGACAACCCCATCTTTTCAGTAACAGTTATAAAATGTTTGTTAAAAAGTTCTGCAACACTACACACATCTGTCACTGACGTATCACTTACTCTTAATGCTATTTGTCCCTCTTCATGTCTGGTTCTACCAGTCTCCTCCTTCACTATATCCCACATTGTCTTTATTTTGTTTCGGATATGACTATCTTTTCCTTGTAATGTATTTGCTTTGATGTCCATATCACAATCTTTAATATTTTGCAGTATTTCTTGCAATGTGCTATAGCATCAACAACAGAACTGCATGTCATGGTCTGAGAGGCCACTGACTATTGATTTTGTAGTATGATTCTGTTCTTTGGTCTTTTCTATAAAGATATTATCAGTGGCTGCTTGTCAGCAATTGGCTACCCTAGTGGGGAACTTTACAGTGGGAATTAAGTTGAATGATAGTGTTACTAACTCAATAATTTCTTGTTGGGAGAGTCTTTAAGGAAATCCACAGTGAAATAACCAGGAACCACTATTTCTTTGTTTTTGGTTGTTAAATGGGCCAATACAGCTTCAAGGTGGTTTATGAACAGATTAAAGTTACCTGCAGGTGCTCGATATACACTTAATATTATGAAAAATTTTTTGTGAAATTCTACTTTAGTGCAATGGTGGAAATAAAAGGTTCGCGAAATTTTCACTCTGTAAATTATGCTGATAACAAAAATGTTCCATGTGATGAATGTGTAAAAGTTAGTTTAGAAAATCCTGGAATGTGCCACCGTTGTTACTTGAAAGTTAAAAATGCCAACAAAATCGTAACTAGGTTAAAATCGAGAAGCAAAACAGTCACAGATGCAAACACGCGAGTTATTCATCCTTGTGACCAATGTGTCAATTATCACCGCATGTTAAAGGTAAAAAGCAGTGAAATCAACAAACTACAAAAGTTAGTCACCGCCTTAAGAAGTCAATTGCAAGAATTGCGAGAGAAACAAGTAATCCATGGGACATGTGAAGACCATAACCTTAAGCAACCTGCCAACTGCAATGTAACCAATGATCAGAAGAACAGAGTCCACATAGGGAAAAAGAGTTCAAAATCTAACCTGAGAATAAGTCTTGCACAAAACGTCATTTCCGAAGCTAAGACCACAAATATTATAACATAAAAGGTTCACTTTATTCAAGCAGTAAAGAACAGTCAGTATTGTGTAGTAAAAACTGTCCAGATAACGTTATGTCAATAAATAGCATCACCCAAAAATGCCCATCTGTTTCAAACAATAAAAAATATACAGAAACATGCATTTTGGGTACCGCTATGATAAACATTGCAGAACAAAACAATATAGACCAGCTGAGACTGTGCAAAAAAGATCGACAGGCTCTTATACTCGCCGACAGTCACAGTCGTCAAATTGCAGAAAGAGTGTCAAGCCTTTTACCAAGCTACAATGTCATGGGTTTCGTGAAACCAGGAGCTCTCTTTCGGAAGTAACAAAACCAATTGAAAACTCTTGTAAAAACTTTGGACCATCAGACTACATGGTAATTTTTGGAGGTGCGAACGATGTTGCAAGGGATCAAGCCAACGAAATAAAAATAGCTCTTAAATGTGTACTGCAGCAGACAGTCCACATGAATGTGTTAGTTTTAACCAAATACAGAGGCATGACCTACCTTCCTTGTTATGTGTGAATCAATTAGTGATTAAGATAAACTCTGACATAAAGGATGTTCGTGGAAAATTTGAGCATGCAAATGTAATAGATGTAAACACTCTTGAAAAATCCATGCACACCAGACACAGACTTCATCTGAACTATGCTGGTAAACAATACATAACAGACAAAATATATAATTTTGTAAAGCAATACACTAGAAAACTTACCAGTGTGTTGGATAATTGCCTCATAACAGGCAATGAAAGCTCAAAAAACAAAGCAGAACATGTTAAAGGGGTCCAAATTGACTCACAAGGAAGGATGAAACCCAAGGGAATAACGAATAACACAAAAATGGTCCAAAGCACATTAGATAAATGGCTGAGAAGAAACACACACATAGGGACAAGTGGACGTTTTTTAGAGTATCTGAGGGTGCCACAGGGGAATGTGTTACAGAACAAACTTATACATATACTTTAAAAGTCATTCACCAAAATGTACAGTCCCTACCAAACAAAGTTGATGAAATAAATGTGCTTTTTAGGAATGAGTGGAAGGAGGTATCAGTTTTATGTTTTTGTGAGCACTGGCTAGAGAAGGACCATTTACAGTATTCAAACATAATCGGTTTCACTCTGGCAAACTACTTTTGCAGATCAATATCAAAGCTTGGAGGAAGCTGCATTTAGGTAAAAGAAAACATAGACTATAAGATAATAGACTGAGTAAATCACTTAGGAAGCAAAAAACACTTTGAAGCCTCAGCTATTGAAATAACACCAGGAATAACTATAATAATGTGTGTTTACAGATCACCCAACAGCAATGTAAACATTTTCTTTAAAAAACTTGACCTTGCACTAGGGAAACTTAAAAATACTTGCAAAACTATAGTTCTGTGTGGCAATTTTAATATTGACGTCTTAACACACAGCCACCAAAGAGAAAAATTCCTTAATATTATTCAAGAATATATCCTGTGCACAAAAATAAACTCCCCTACACACATAACAAAAACTAGTGCTACGCTTATTGATCAGATCTTTGTAAACACTGACATGCACACTTCAGAAAACTTTAATACTGGCTACAGTGACCACAATGCACAGCCACTTGCCATATGTGGAAGTGTAGATTTGTCTAGGAATAGAAGTGTTATCTACAGGAGAAAATTCAGCATGCAAAATATTGAGCACTTCAAATATATGCTAAGTATCCACTCACAGAATAAAATCTACAACAGTTACAACACAGATGAAAAGCTGGATAATTTCATGGAAATTTACAGACATTGTTTCGAAAATTGCATTTCCAAAAAAGAAAATAATTTGTAAAGGGCCCAGCAAACCCAAAACTTGGATTACATCAAGGATCAAAGTATAATGTAGAAGAAAATGAGAACTTTTTGCACTATCAAAAACAGATAGCAGCCCTGAATTTGCTCACTACTTCAAAAAATACAAGTTAACTCTGAGTCGTGTAATAAGGGAAGCAAAATTAATGGAAAATGACAAACTTATTATGGAATCATCAACCAAAGCTAAGACAATGTGGAATACGGTACAGAGACTTACTGGAAAGGTAGAAACACACAAAAATATTGTATTGTCACAGGCGGGCAGCAAGATCACTGATCCAAAATTAATTGCTAACCACTTCAATACTTACTACACCAATATTGCTCGTGAGTTACTGAAGGAACAAATGGGAAAAACATCAAACAAAATATTACTGGAAATTTCTAGAAATAGTGTAACAAATACATCCATGTTCCTTCAACCAATAAGTAGGGAAGAACTGTTAAACAGCATAAAGTCATTAAAAAATAAATATTCAGCTGGAGTCAACGATGTGCTAGACTATATTATAAAATTATCAGCTGAACAGATACTTGTACCACTGCTAGATATATGCAATTCTTCACTATCATGTGGTATTTTCCCACAACAGTTAAAAATTGCAAATGTTGTACCCCTTTACAAAAAGGGTGATCGGCAGCAGATGGTCAACTATAGGCCTGTGTCACTCCTATTAGGTTTTTCAAAAATCATTGAAAAACTAGTTCTGCTACAACTAACTGATTTCTTTAACAAAAAAAATATGATTTCAGGATGTCAGCATGGCGTCAGGCCTCAGAGCAGTACTGAAACATCCACTTTTAGTCTCATAAATCCTATTTTAAATTCAGTGGATAGTCACAAAAATGTTTCGGGGATTTTCCTGGATCTAACAAAAGCATTTGATCTAATATACCATGAAATTCTCCTAAGAAAGTTAAAGTGGTATGGTGTAAGAGGCCTGCCACAAGAGTGGCTGAAATCCTACCTATAAAATCGCTCTCAGATAACAAAGGTAAAACACATGGGAAAAAACTAACTCCAAGCTTATCAATTGAAACCTTCCACATTAACCTATGGTGTACCACAAGTCTCAATTTTAGGTCCCTTTCTCTTCTTAATTTTCATAAATGACTTCCCCCTACATATTCAGCACTCCGAACCAGTGCTATTTGCAGATGACACAAACATATTAATTAAAGGTGAAAATGAAACGGCTCTAAGTTTAAATGATAAAGTCACAAGTGAAAATGTCACAGGGTGGTTTATGAGGAAAATATTACTGATAAATCCTCAAAAAACAGTTGTCTTACACTTCCATACACAACAAAATAAAAACCCATCAAAACCAAACGTCTATGGAAAACCAAAGAATTAACTGTGTTACTGAAACAAAATTTCTTGGCATCTACTTGCAAGACAATCTTAAATGCAATTCCCAAATCACATTATTAAATTCTAAACTATCGAAAATGACTTATGCGATCAGGATTATATGGAACAACACAAGTCCTGAAGCAGTTAGAGCGGTGTATTACACTTGCTTACACTCCCTATTGGGGTATGGCATCATATTCTGGGGAAATTCTCCTCATAGCATAAGCACATTCCGGAACCAAAAAAAGAGAAAAATGCTAACAGCCAAAAATCATGCAAACCATTCTTTAAAGAACTGGGGATTCTACCCCTACCATGTATACTATATACTAGAAGTTGTAATGTTCCTAAAAAAAGAATGCTAAAAAATGGAAATGTATTTATTCAAAATAGATCTGTACATGAACACCATACAAGGGCAAATAGTGACATAAACAGACATCATTGTTATACCACACTGTGCAAGAAAGGTGTATATCACTCAGGTTCACATTTGTTTAATAAGCTGCCAAGTAACCTAAAGGCCATAAACAAAATCCAGAGCTTTAAAAAATCTGTAACTTCATATCTCTTGGAAAACTGTTTTTACTCAGTAACACAGTATCTTGAAAAATAAGTTAATTTTGGTTTTAACAATATAAAAATATAACGTAACAATATAGCAATATAACAATGTAACAATTTATAAATGTAATGTATACAATCAATGTAACAGTATATTAATGTAATGTCATTTTGTCCAACATTTAAGGTATGGTATATGTACCGCAAAGATCCAGGACATAAATAAATAAAATAAATAAATAGTACTTCTGTTGCACATGCTTCCATATGCTGTTCTAGGCAAAATTTATGAATATCTATGTTCTTAAATTTATGACAATTCCTGATGAATGTGGCAACTCCTCCTTTCTCCATTTCTGCTCTACAAAAGTGAGATGCTAACCTAAACCCTGTAACACTTAAAAAGTTCTATACCAGTGGTCACATGATGTTTAGAGGGGCAGATTACATCAGCTGGGTTTGAATACTCTAATTCATCTATGCAGATAATTAATTCATAAATTTAATTCTCAGTCCTCGAATATTTTGATGCAATGAAGATAGCTGATATTTCACATTGACTGAGTTAAAATTGGTTAGTTGAAATATCTGCTGACTGTTGAAAATTCTAAACCAATAACTGTTTATGATGATCATAGCTGTTTATGCAGATGATCATTTCTCCCTATGTAAGCTGGCATCAACAAAATATTTTGCATTCAGAGGAGAAAGTTGGGACTGAAATTTAGTGAGAAGATTCCACCAGAATGGGAAAATCCTTTTGTTTTAATTATGTCCACCCCAAATCCTGTATCGTGTCTATGACACTCTCTCCCTTATTACTCAATAACACAAAATGTGCTGCCCTTCTCTGGACCTTCTCAAGGTATTCCTTTCTTGAGGTACCCCATTAACCCTTCCTGGTAAGGATCCTAACTGAATGGCAGTACTCCAGAGAGAATAGATAACCATAGTGTAGGCAATCTTTTTAATAGATCTGTTGCATTTAAAAGTCCCATTCACCCATCCTGTCAGACTTTCCTGTGGTGTCCTAAGCCTCTTGAGTCAAATGACAGGTTGGCTCCTTGAAAAATGCTATGTTTCATTCCTTTCCACAGTCTACCCTAATCTGAGATTGTGCTTTGTTTCTAAAGTCAACACAGTGTTAAACTCTGACATTTATGCCTGCAGTTTTTCTATAATTACCATATGTATAAAAGATGGACTCTCCTGTATTGCATCCAAGGAACCACTGAGGTAGTGACTGTGTCACTATAGTATTAAGGACATTTATACAATGTTCAGAAAAGTATTTAAATTGATTTGTAACAATCGTGGTGTTCAGATACTGCAAGAAGAGTATCTTTAATGACCTATGTGGAAGGCTGCGCTTGAGCATTTGTTGTCATATGTAATAGAGCTATGAATTTGTGAAATTACACTCAGTTTGAGTTTAAAAAGTCTTTTATTGTACAGCTAAAGCTACAACAACTTTTAAAGGGAGTTCATATGATCTGAAGATACTGTTAATAATTCACTATTCTACAATAACCTGCCCTTACATCTGAAGTTTTCTGCAGCTATTAGCAGTAATAAATAATGTATTTCCAACAACAGAGCTGCAACCACTCCTGTAGTCATATGTCATATTCCCAGAAGCGTTCTGAAAATTTTGGAGGAGGTTGTGTCATGTACTGAATACAAGATTTGGTTCTTATTCTCTAGTGTTGGCATCAGGACAAAGGAAGATGAGTTTTTTGCACTCCATTAAATAATTTAAGGCAATAAAAAAAAAGACGGGCATTGTTCCTTACCTTAACAAACTCATCACGAGATGATGCACGCAATATGCATCCTGTAGTGAAGCTGGAATGACAAACAATGCTATTTATGTGTATTTAAATTTGTATTAAGATATGTTCTACTTCTAAAAGTTGGACAATTTTCTCTAAACGTGTGTTTTTGTGTCTCCTAAGACGCCTTTTTTTCTTTTTTTCTGCCACATGTGAACAAATGTCTGATTTTCTATTGAAATTCTAGGGCTTAAATTAAAGTGAGAAAGAAAATCATAATTTGTCAATGTGATTAATGCATAGCACAGGTAATGATTTCCTTGGGTATGGTTTGTGGTAGATACTTATAATTGATTATTAGTATACAACTTAACTAGATGAATAAAATATCTACTTGATAAGCAGCAGTTTGGAGATGAGAGTAAATTAGTTTTCATTCCATAGATCTGTGCTGAGATCCTCATGGATGTGGAACTAATTTTTTTTTTTTTTTTTTTTTTTTTTTTTTTTTTTTTTTTTTTTTTTTGAGTAGAAGGAGTTGGCCTCTAGTAAGTAAGGAGGGTAAAACGCATATAAAGGCATTTAAATTTAGAAACTTTCAGAGGCAGTAGCTCCTTCTTCTGGCAGAAGGGTTGTAGGGGAAGGTAGAGTGCTTAAGGGAAAGGACAGGTGAGATTTAGGAGATGGAGAGAGTTCAGAGAAGTCACCCAGATCTCCAGGACAGGGAAGACTTAACAGATGGTATGAGAAGGATGGTCTTTCCTACTTTGTTTACATAATAATTTTGTGATTTCTCTTCTTTAAATCCAATATTTTTAAGAAACCTAACTATACTATTAGTTTCAGCATACTAATGACTAAATACTGAATAATAACCTTCAAACCAAAACATTCTGTTTTTTTAATTAATTTTGGATATTATTTATTTCATATTTAATAGATAGTATGATAGAAAACTACAGTATTAAATATGTAGGTAGGTTTTCCTATGTATTTCTAAGTACCTCTTCTGTTTCAAAAAAACTGATGAAATGAAATACTTTTTTCTTATATTTTACAAATTTGTATTGCAGTACACAGTAACTTGAAGGTAAGAGTTTCAATACATACTGAATGAAATGATTACTTGTACATGACCAAATATGTCTGCTTGTGTCTGTGTATGTGCGGATGGATATGTGTGTGTGTGCAAGTGTACACCTGTCCTTTTTTTCCCCTAAGGGAAGTCTTTCCGCTCCCGGGATTGGAATGACTCCTTACCCTCTCCCTTAAAACCCACATCCTTTCGTCTTTCCCTCTCCTTCCTGAAGAAGTAACCATCTGTTGCGAAAGCTAGTAATTCTGTGTGTGTGTTTTGTTCATGTGCCTGTCTGCCGGCGCTTTCCCGCTTGGTAAGTCTTGGAATCTTTGTTTTTAATATATTTTTCCCATGTGGAAGTTTCTTTCTATTTTATTTACACCATCTATACTACGTCATACATAAGTAAGTGTGACGTCATGTACACTGGACTGCTGTTGAAGTTGCTCATCAATATTTTATAAAGTTTTTGTCTTCAGTTACTTATTTAAAGTTAATAGTGTTAACATTTGCTGTAAACATAAGTTGTTAGTGAAGTTTCATTTATCTCAGTCTTTCTTCCTGTGTTATTGACTAGAGTGGTCTGTTATTTGTGAGTGTGCTTAAGTTATTTATCCAAATCTCATGTCTCAGTACTGTGTTCATTACATTTTTTGGCGTGCAGTTGTAGCTGTAGCCGGTATAAATCTAAGCACTGACAAAGTTATTTGCGCACTGTTATGCAGTTATTAAATTCAATGGTTTTCAGTGGTGTTTTGTGCTGTTTGTGGCAAAATAACTTCAATAAACTTATGGAAATGTTCACTTGCTGTGTTTTTTAGAGTTTTCTGTGCATTAAAATTGTTTAGTAAGTTTCTTGCTTTAGAAGTAGGGAACATGCAGCAATTAGGAGGCCTTGGTTAGTTGCAAAGTCAAACAGAAAGAAGAAAGTTCTGATGCTAGGTAGTTCGCGCAGGGAAGGTGTGAGCCAGCAGTTGTAGGAGGTGTTGGGGAGTGAGTAATAGGTCACCAGTATTTTGAAGCCTAGTGCATTTCTTATTTTTTCTAGTGAAATATTTCAGTAAAATTTTTAACTTTGTTGAGAGTTCCAGTGCCATTTGAATTTTTGGTTTTAGCTGATAACTTTGTGAAGTTTTGTTAGTATTCGCATTAGCTGTGGTGTAGTAGTATTAATACAAGTAATTGCTTTCTTAGTAGACAGAGAATTTTGAGATTCCTATTGTTGGTTCTATAAACAGTTCCATTGGTTTAACTAAACTTAGGTAACATAAACATATGGTTTTTTTCAGTAACTGCAAAATTTTACCATGAGTGAAAAACGTGGGCTCTATCATAGATTTGTGATTAGTGGATTATGCTGTGGCATTTGTTCAAAATATTTTCATTGAGGGGAATGCGGTGGGGAAGGCAGTTGGCATTCTAGTGAGATCCTCTCCAGGAAATGCAGAATCTGCAAGAGAAATAAGTTGATAGAGGAGCAGGAGCATATGATCTGTGCCATTCAGGTGCAATTACAATGCGCAAAGGAGGAACTAGATAGACTGAGGAGGGTGAAGGATAGTGGGGAATGGGAACTGGCAGTTGGGAAGAAGACAGCTAGGAGGAGGAGGAGTTATACTTTGCGTATATATAATAGAGTTGACCAACTGTCAGAGTTGGGTGGAGAGGAGCCCCATGTAGCTGTAGATGTAGAAAACATGCAGCAGTCCTCAGAAGTTAGGAGGCCTAGGTTAGTTGCAAAGTGAAACAGAAAGAAAAAAGTTCTGCTGCTAGGTAGTTTGCACAATAGTGGTGTGGGCCAGCAGTTGCAGGAGGTGTTGGGGAGTGAGTACCAGGTCACCAGCATTTTGAAGCCTAGTGCAGGGTTGGTTCCGGTGACTGACAGCACAGGGGAGTTATGTAGGAATTTTACAAAAGTGGATCAGGTAGTGATAGTGGGTGGAGCAGGGAACAGTCTTGATAGGAACGGAGAATATAATGCAGGTGGCCACCTGTAAAGATAGCTACTAAAACTGGTGGCACTAATGTGCATTTTATGCAACTGTTTCAACATCATGATTGGAATCCTCTTAATGCGGCTGTTAGGCACATTAACATGGGGCTGGAGGGGTCACTGATGGCAGAGGGTATGGGTCACATTTCAATAGTGCCACTTGAGTCTATCAGTAGATCAGGTTTTACTAGGCATGGCCTGCACCTCAAGAGGTATGGGAAGGGGAGGGTGGCAAAGCTTTTAGGTGACTGTAATGTGTGGTGGTGGGATCACTCATGGAAAAATTCCTGTAGTATTGGCATTAGGGGTACAACATTTTTAAATTGAAGCCAGCTGATAGGTATACTTGCTTAAAGGAAGTCCCTCTAACTAAGGACTCACCTTCAGAGGATGTCATGTTCCCAAGTAGAGAAGGATTTAGCATAGTTCATCAAAATATAAGAGGTATTAGAGATAAAGTTAGTGAACTGTATATAGATGTTGACTCTGAAATTATTGGTATGTCAGAACGCCACTTAAATAATTTGATAATTCAGAAGCTTCCTTGACATGGGTACTAATTAGCTGGCTGTTTTTCATGGAGTTTCTTGCGGGGTGGGGGAGTGGTTATGTACGTAAAAAACAGTATTTCATTTGAGTCCATAGATCTATCACAGCACTGCACTGAACAGATATTTAAATGTTGTGCAGGGGCAATTGAATTTAGTGAATCTAAATTTCTAATTGTTGTTGTTTACATGCCCCCTGACTCCAACTTCAGAGCATTTCTGCTCAAGCTAGAGAGGGCTCCTGATTCACTTTATAGGAAGTACCCAATATCAGTTATATGTGGTGAATTAAATATAAATTTTGTGTATGATGGTGCAAGAAAAAGGATGTTGGCAGATTTCCTAAATTCATTTGATCTGATGCAGATTGTGTATTTTTTTTTTTCAATTAGGGTGCAGGGGAACAGTAGCACAACCATAGACAATATTTTTATTCATTCTTCATTACTAGATCGGCATTCTGTTAGTAAAACAGTGAATGGCCCTTCAGACCATGATGCACAAAATTTAACAGTAAAAGGCTGTTGTAATCAAACAAATGTTATATATAATTAGAAACTATGTTGGAAAGCTAATCCAACAGCAATGGAGAGTTTTTTTTAAACCATGTCAAGGAAAAAGAGTGGCGGCATGTTTATAGTGCCAATAACATAGATGACAAATATAATGCTTTCCTTAACACATTTCTCATGGTCTTTGAGAGTTGCTTTCCATTAGAACATTCTGAATGGTGTACTAACAGTAATAGGCAGCCCGGGTGGATAAGGATATCATGTAGAACAAAGTGGGAAGTACATCAAAATGTGAGAAGTAGTCACAATGAAGCTACAGTAGCCCATTACAAACAGTATTGTAAGGTAAAAATATTATTAGGAGGCCAAAGAGTATGTGGTATGCAAATAGAATAGCTAATCACAGGATAAAATTAAAACCATTTGGGTGTGAACGAAGTGTCTAGTCAGCAGCACAAGATCAACCATATAAAGTCAGTTTGCAGTAAAAATATTTCTGTTATTGATAAATCAGATATATGTACAGTATTTAACAATCATGTTCTGAGCATTGCTGGTGAATTGAATAAAAATTTAGTTCCTACAGGGAATCATTTAACTTTCTTGGCAAATGCCTTTCCAAGATTGATGTCTGAAATACTCCTCTGTGATACAGACAAGGGGGAGATTGAGTCAATAATTAAATCACTGAAGACAGACATCTCATGGATATCTCATGGATATGAAGAAACTGCAAAAAGGTGGGAATTTAAGGAGATGGGACCTGGATAAACTGAAAGAACCAGAGGTTGTACAGAGTTTCAGGGAGAGCATAAGGGAACAATCGACAGGAATGGGGGAATGAAATGCAGTAGAAGAAGAATGGGTAGCTTTGAGGGATGAAGTAGTGAAGGCAGCAAAGGGACAAGTAGGTAAAAAGATGAGGGCTAGTAGAAAGCCTTGGGTAACAGAAAAAATACTGAATTTAATTGATGAAAGGAGAAAATATAAAAATGCAGTAAATGAAGCAGGCGAAAAGGAATACAAACATCTCAAAAATGAGATCGACAGGAACTGCAAAATGGCTAAGCAGGGGTGGCTAGAGGACAAATTTAAGGATGTAGAGGCTCATCTCACTAGGGGTAAGATAGATACTGCCTACAGGAAAATTAAAGAGACTTTTGGAGAAAAGAGAACCACTTGTATGAATATCAAGAGCTCAGATGGAAACCCAGTTCTAAGCAAAGAAGGGAAAGCAGAAAGGTGGAAGGAGTATACAGAGGATCTATACAAGGGCAATGTCCTTGAGGACAATATTATGGAAATGGAAGAGGATGTAGATGGAGATGAAATGGGAGATACGATACTGCGTGAAGAGTTTGACAGAGCACTGAAAGTCCTGAGTCGAAACAAGGCCCCTGGAGTAGACAACATTCCACTGGAACTACTGACAGCCTTGGGAGAGCCAGTCCTTACAAAACTCTACCATCTGGTGAGCAAGATGTATGAAACAGCGAAATACCCTCAGACTTCAAGAAGAATATAATAATTCCAATCCCAAAGAAAGCAGGTGTTGACAGATGTGAAAATTACCGAACAATCAGTTTAATAAGTCACAACTGCAAAATACTAACACGAATTCTTTACAGACGAATGGAAAAACTAGTAGAAGCTGAGCTTGGGGAACATCAGTTTGGATTCCAGAGAAATACTGGAACTCATGAAGCAATACTGACTTTACGACTTATCTTAGAAGAAAGATTAAGGAAGGGCAAACCTGTGTTTCTAGCATTTGTAGACTTAGAGAAAGCTTTTGGCAATGTTGACTGGAATACTCTCTTTCAAATTCTAAAGGTGGCAGGGGTAAAATACAGGGAGCAAAGGGCTGTTTGCAATTTGTACAGAAGCCAGATGGCAGTTATAAGACTCGAGGGACATGAAAGGGAAGCAGTGGTTGGGAAGGGAGTAAGACAGGGTTGTAGCCTCTCCCCGATGTTATTCAATCTGTATATTGAACAAGCAGTAAAGGAAACAAAAGAAAAATTCGTAGTAGGTATTAAAATCCATGGAGAAGAAATAAAAACTTTGAGGTTCACCGATGACATTGTAATTCTGTCGGAGACAGCAAAGGACTTGGAAGAGCAGTTGAATGGAATGGACAGTGTCTTGAAAGGAAGATATAAGATGAACATCAACAAAAGCAAAACAAGGATAATGGAATGTAGTCGAATTAAGTCGGGTGATGCTGAGAGAATTAGATTAGAAAATGAAACACTTAAAGTAGTGAAGGAGTTTTGCTATTTGGGGAGCAAAATAACTGATGATGGTCGAAGTAGAGAGGATATAAAATATAGACTAGCAATGGCAAGGAAAGCATTTCTTAAGAAGAGAAATTTGTTAACATCGAGTATAGGTTTAAGTGTCAGGAATTCATTTCTGAAAGTATTTGTATGGAGTGTAGCCATGTATGGAAGTGAAACATGGACGATAACTAGTTTGGACAAGAAGAGAATAGAAGCTTTCGAAATGTGGTGCTACAGAAGAATGCTGAAGATTAGATGGGTAGATCACATAACTAATGAGGAAGTATTGAATAGGATTGGGGAGAAGAGTAGTTTGTGGCACAACTTGACCAGAAGAAAGGGATCGGTTGGTAGGACATGTTCTGAGGCATCAAGGGATCACCAATTTAGTATTGGAGGGCAGCGTGGAGGGTAAAAATCGTAGAAGGAGACGAAGAGATGAATACACTAAGCAGATTCAGAAGGATGTAGGCTGCAGTAGGTACTGGGAGATGAAGAAGCTTGCACAGGATAGAGTAGCATGGAGAGCTGCATCAAACCAGTCTCAGGACTGAAGACAAAAACAACAACATGATGGAGTACCTAGCAGAACATTAAAGTACTGTGGTGCACATGTTAGCCATGTACTTAGCCATATTAGTAATTTCTCTCTTAGCAATGGTCAGTTTTCTGAACAATTAAAGTAGTCAGTAGTAAAGCCTCTTTATAAAAAGGGAGAAAGGAATGATGTAGACAATTTTAGAACTATTTCCACTAGTGTTTGCTAAAGTTACTGAAAAGGCTGTGTATGTACGGATACTGATCATTTTATATCACACAATTTGCCATCAAATGTCCAATTTGGCTTTAGAAGTTGCTTAATAACTGAAAATGCTATATTTTCTTTTCTCTGTGAGGTACTGAATTGGTTAAACAAAAGGTTTCGAATGCTAGGCATACTTTTTTATTTAACTAAGGTGTTTAATTGTTTTGATCACAAAATATTGCACCAAAAGTTGGGCCATTACGGAATATGGGCATAGCTGACAATTGGTTCACCTCTTACTTTAGCAACACACAGAAAAAGGTCATTGTTCACAGTGTTGAGAATGGCTGTGATATGGGGTCTGAGTGGGGTACAATCAACTTGAGGGTAGGGGGGGGGAGGGGGGGGGGAGGGGGGACACGAAGGGGGGTGCCCCAGGGATCAGGGTTGGGGCCACTTCTTTCCCTTATTCATATAAATGATATGTCCTCTACTATTACGGGTAACTTAAAATATAGCTGTTTGCTGATGACACTAGCTTGGTAGTAAAGGATGTTGTGCACAACATTGGCTCAGTTTCCAATAGTGCAGACATGACCTAAGTTCATCGAGTATAGAAAATAAACTAATGCTAAATCACAGTAAGACTCAGTTTTCACAGTTTCTAACACACATTTCAACAACACCCGACATTTTAATTTCACAGAATGGGTGTATTATTAGTGAAACTGAACAGTTCATACTTCTAGGTGTTCAGATAGATAGTAAACTGTCATAGAAAGCCCATGTGCAGGATCTGGTTCAAAGAAGTAATGCTGCCATTTTTACTATCGGAACGGTATCTGAAGTGAGTGATCATTCAACACAAAAATTAGTCTACTTTGCTTATTTTTATTCACTTATGTCCTATGGTATTATATTCTGGGGTAACTCTTCCCATCCATTCTAAAAGGATATTTTTGGCTCAGAAATTGGCAGTTCACGCAATAAACAATATATAAAACAAAAGCGCTGGCAGGTCGATAGACACACAAACATACACATAAAATTCGAGCTTCCTCAACCGGCGGTTGCTTCGTCAGAAAAGAGGGAAGGAGAGGGAAAGATGAAAGGATGTGGGTTTTAAGGGAGAGGGTAAGGAGTCATTCCAATCCCGGGAGCGGAAAGACTTCCCTTAGGGGAAAAAAAGGACAGGTGTACACTCGCACACACACACACACACACACACACACACACACACACACACACACACACACACATATCCATCCGCACATACACAGACACAAGCAGACATATTTAAAGGCAAAGAGTAAGGGCAGAGATGTCAGTCGAGGCGGAAGTACAGAGGCAAAGAAGTTGTTGAAAGACAGGTGAGGTATCAGCGGCGGCAACTTGAAATTAGCAGAGGTTGAGGCCTGGCGGATATCGAGAAGAGAGGATACTCTGAAGGGCGAGTTCCCATCTCCCGAGTTCGGATAGGTTGTTGTTGGTGGGAAGTATCCAGATAACTCGGACGGTGTAACACTGTGCCAAGATGTGCTGGCCATGCATCAAGGCATGTTTAGCCACAGGGTGATCCTCATTACCAACAAACACTGTCTGCCTGTGTCCATTCATGCGAATGGGCAGTTTGTTGCTGGTCATTCCCACATAGAAAGCATCACAGTGCAGGCAGGTCAGTTGGTAAATCACGTGGGTGCTTTCACATGTGGCTCTCCCTTTGATCGTGTACACCTTCCGGGTTACAGGACTGGAGTAGGTGGTGGTGGGAGGGTGCATAGGACAGGTTTTACGCCGGGGGCGGTTGCAAGGGTAGGAGCCAGAGGGTAGGGAAGGTGGTTTGGAGATTTCATAGGGATGAACCAAGAGGTTACGAAGGTTAGGTGGACGGCGGAAAGACACCCTTGGTGGAGTGGGGAGGATTTCATGAAGGATGGATCTCATTTCGGGGCAGGATTTTAGGAAGTCGTATCCCTGCTGGAGAGCCACATTCAAGGTCTGATCCAGTCCCGGGAAGTATTCTGTCACAAGTGGGGCACGTTTGGGGTTCTTCTGTGAGAGGTTCTGGGTTTGAGGGGATGAGGAAGTGGCTCTGGTTATCTGCTTCTGTACCAGGTTGGGAGGGTAGTTGCGGGATGCGAAAGCTTTTTTCAGGTTGTTGGTGTAATGGTCGAGGGATTCAGGACTGGAGCAGATTCGTTTGCCACAAAGGCCTAGGCTGTAGGGAAGGGACCGTTTGATATGGAATGGGTGGCAGCTGTCATAATGGAGGTACTGTTGCTTGTTGGTGGGTTTGATGTGGACGGATGTGTGCAGCTGGCCATTGGACAGATGGAGGTCAACATCTAGGAAAGTGGCATGGGATTTGGAGTAGGACCAGGTGAATCTGATGGAACCAAAGGAGTTGAGGCTGGAGAGGAAATTCTGGAGTTGTTCTTCACTGTGAGTCCAGATCATGAAGATGTCATCAATAAATCTGTACCAAACTTTGGGTTGGCAGGCTTGGGTAACCAAGAAAGCTTCCTCTAAGCGACCCATAAATAGGTTGGCGTACGAGGGGGCCATCCTGGTACCCATGGCTGTTCCCTTTAATTGTTGGTATGTCTGGCCTTCAAAAGTGAAGAAGTTGTGGGTCAGGATGAAGCTGGCTAAGGTGATGAGGAAAGAGGTTTTAGGTAGGGTGGTCGGTGATCGGCGTGAAAGGAAGTGCTCCTCTGCAGCGAGGCCCTGGACGTGCGGGATATTCGTGTATAGGGAAGTGGCATCAATGGTTACAAGGATGGTTTCCAGGGGTAACAGACTGGGTACGGATTCCAGGCGTTCGAGAAAGTGGTTGGTGTCTTTGATGAAGGATGGGAGACTGCATGTAATGGGTTGAAGGTGTTGATCTACGTAGGCAGAGATACGTTCTGTGGGGGCTTGGTAACCAGCTACAATGGGGCGGCCAGGATGTTTGGGTTCGTGAATTTTAGGAAGTAGGTAGAAGGTAGGAGTGCGAGGTGTCGGTGGGGTGAGGAGTTTGATGGAGTCAGGTGAAAGGTTTTGTAGGGGGCCTAAGGTTCTGAGGATTCCTTGAAGCTCCGCCTGGACATCAGGAATGGGATTACCTCGGCAAACTTTGTATGTAGAGTTGTCTGAAAGCTGACGCAGTCCCTCAGCCACATACTCCCGACGATCAAGTACCACGGTCGTGGAACCCTTGTCAGCCGGAAGAATGATGATGGATCGGTCAGCTTTCAGATCACAGATAGCCTGGGATATTAAGGTTTTTCAAGAAAGATTGAGAGGCAAGGCTGGAAGTGAGAAATTCCTGGAAGGTTTGGAGAAGGTGATTTTGAGGAAGAGGAGGTGGGTCCCGCTTTGATGGAGGACGGAACTGTTGCAGACAGGGTTCAATTTGGATAGTGTCTTGGGGAGTTGGATCATTAGGAGTGGGATCAGGATTGTTTTTCTTCGTGGCAAAGTGATATTTCCAGCAGAGACTACGAGTGTAGGACAGTAAATCCTTGACAAGGGCAGTTTGGTTGAACCTGGGAGTGGGGTTGAAGGTGAGGCCTTTGGATAGGACAGAGGTCTCGGATTGGGAGAGGGGTTTGGAGGAAAGGTTAACTACTGAATTGGGGTGTTGTGGTTCCAGATTGTGTTGACTAGAATTTTGAGGTGTTGGGGGGAGTGGAGCTGGAAGTGGGAGATTGAGTAGATGGGAGAGACTGGGTCTGTGTGCAATGAGAGGAGGTTGAGGTTTGTTGGAAAGGTTGTGGAGGGTGAGTGAGTTGCCTTTCCGGAGGTGGGAAACCAGGAGATTGGATAGTTTTTTGAGGTGGAGGGTGGCATGTTGTTCTAATTTGCGGTTGGCCTGTAGGAGGATGCTATGTACAGCCGGTGTGGATGTGGGAGAGGAAAGATTGAGGACTTTGATTTGGGATGGGAGTTGACGGGTGTGTTCATTGGCCGAGTCGACGTATAGGTGAAGGATTAGGCGGGTGAGGGCTATGGATTGTGCTGTTTGGAACTGGTATAAGGACTGATGGAAAGAAGGATTGCAGCCAGAGATGGGAACTTTAAGTGTGAGGCCTTTGGGAGTAATGCCAAATGTCAGACAAGCCTGAGTAAATAAAATATGGGAGCGTAATCTGGCTAGGGTGAAGGCATGTTTGCGGAGGGAATGTAAATAAAATTTAATGGGGTCGTTGTAGGGATGTTGTGAGGTTGACATGGTATTAGTAGGTGGAAAGGGTAATATGAGGTTAAAGTGAAAGTAAAGAGAGATTTATATAGGGAGAGATAAAGGTGTGAAAAAAGTCGAAAAAGTGTTGGTTTGAGATGAGCTATGTTGAGCTGTTTTCAGGTTGTTGGTGTAATGGTTGAGGGATTCAGGACTGGAGCAGATTCGTTTGCCACAAAGGCCTAGGCTGTAGGGAAGGGACCGTTTGATATGGAATGGGTGGCAGCTGTCATAATGGAGGTACTGTTGCTTGTTGGTGGGTTTGATGTGGACGGATGTGTGCAGCTGGCCATTGGACAGATGGAGGTCAACGTCTAGGAAAGTGGCAACCTGAAAACAGCTTTCGCATCCCGCAACTACCCTCCCAACCTGGTACAGAAGCAGATAACCAGAGCCACTTCCTCATCCCCTCAAACCCAGAACCTCTCACAGAAGAACCCCAAAAGTGCCCCACTTGTGACAGAATACTTCCCGGGACTGGATCAGACCTTGAATGTGGCTCTCCAGCAGGGATACGACTTCCTAAAATCCTGCCCCGAAATGAGATCCATCCTTCATGAAATCCTCCCCACTCCACCAAGAGTGTCTTTCCGCCATCCACCTAACCTTCGTAACCTCTTGGTTCATCCCTATGAAATCTCCAAACCACCTTCCCTACCCTCTGGCTCCTACCCTTGCAACCGCCCCCGGTATAAAACCTGTCCTATGCACCCTCCCACCACCACCTACTCCAGTCCTGTAACCCGGAAGGTGTACACGATCAAAGGGAGAGCCACGTGTGAAAGCACCCACGTGATTTACCAACTGACCTGCCTGCACTGTGATGCCTTCTATGCGGGAATGACCAGCAACAAACTGTCCATTCGCATGAATGGACACAGGCAGACAGTGTTTGTTGGTAATGAGGATCACCCTGTGGCTAAACATGCCTTGATGCATGGCCAGCACATCTTGGCACAGTGTTACACCGTCCGAGTTATCTGGATACTTCCCACCAACACCAACCTATCCGAACTCCGGAGATGGGAACTCGCCCTTCAGTATATCCTCTCTTCTCGATATCCGCCAGGCCTCAACCTCTGCTAATTTCAAGTTGCCGCCGCTCATACCTCACCTGTCTTTCAACAACTTCTTTGCCTCTGTACTTCCGCCTCGACTGACATCTCTGCCCTTACTCTTTGCCTTTAAATATGTCTGCTTGTGTCTGTGTATGTGCGGATGGATATGTGTGTGTGTGTGTGTGTGTGTGTGTGTGTGTGTGTGTGTGTGTGCGCGCGCGCGATTGTACACCTGTCCTTTTTTTCCCCTAAGGGAAGTCTTTCCGCTCCCAGGATTGGAATGACTCCTTACCCTCTCCCTTAAAACCCACATCCTTTCATTTTTCCCTCTCCTTCCCTCTTTCCTGATGAAGCAACTGCCAGTGGCGAAAGCTCGTAATTCTGTGTGTGTGTTTGTGTGTTTTGTTCATGTGCCTGTCTGCCGGCGCTTTCCCACTTGGTAAGTCTTGGAATCTTTGTTTTTAATATATAAAATAGAAAGAAACTTCCACATGGGAAAAATATATTAAAAACAAAGATTCCAAGACTTACCAAGCGGGAAAGCGCCGGCAGACAGGCATAATGAACAAAACACACAATCACACACACAGAATTACTAGCTTTCGCAACCGATGGTTGCTTCTTCAGGAAGGAGAGGGAAAGACGAAAGGATGTGGGTTTTAAGGGAGAGGGTAAGGAGTCATTCCAATCCCGGGAGTGGAAAGACTTCCCTTAGGGGGGAAAAAAAAAAAAGGGACAGGTGTACACTCGCAAACACACACACACACACATATCCATCTGCACATACACAGACACAAGCACAGTCTGCTTGTGTCTGTGTATGTGCGGATGGATGTGTGTGTGTGTGTGTGTGTGTGTGTGTGTGTGTGTGTGTGTGTGTGTGCGAGTGTACATCTGTCCTTTTCTTTTTTTTCCCCTAAGGGAAGTCTTTCCGCTCCCGGGATTGGAATGACTCCTTACCCTCTCCCTTAAAACCCACATCCTTTCTTCTTTCCCTCTCCTTCCTGAAGAAGCAACCATCGGTTGCGAAAGCTAGTAATTCTGTGTGTGTGTTTTGTTCATTGTGCCTGTCTGCCGGCGCTTTCCCGCTTGGTAAGTCTTGGAATCTTTGTTTTTAATATATTTTTCCCATGTAAAATAGAAAGCAACTTCCTCATGGGATATATATATATATATATATATATATATATATATATATATATATATATATATATATATATATATATAGAAAGAAACTTCCACATGGGAAAAATATATTAAAAACAAAGATTCCAAGACTTACCAAGCGGGAAAGAGCCGGTAGATAGGCACAATAAATAAAACACACACAAAGAATTTCTAGCTTTTGCAACCGACGGTTGCTTCTTCAGGAAAGAGGGAAGGAGAGGGAAAGACGAAAGGATGTGGGTTTTAAGGGAGAGGGTAAGGAGTCATTCCAATCCTGAGCTACTTCCTTAGATTATTTGTTGATGATGCTGACACTTATGGTCAAATAAAGTCATCTTAAGATCAAAACCAATTGCAAAATGATGCATAGAAGATACAAGTGAGGTGCAAGAAGTGGCAATAAAAACTGTGAGGTCATCCACACGAGTAAAAAAAGCAAATTCATTAAATTTTGGTTACATGGTAAATCACACAAATTTGAAATCTGTCAATTCGCTTAAATAGCTGGAGTTACAATCAGGAACAGGCTAATCTGGTGGAATGCTCACATAGAAAATGTAGTACAGAACCAAAGAGTGTATTATGTTGGCAGAATACTTAGAGGATGCAAAATATCTACTAAAGAGTCTGTCTGCATTATGCTCACCATCCTCTCCTGGAGTTTTGCTGCATAATGTGGAATGCTTACAGAGATAACATTAAAGGTGGGCACTGAGGAAGTTTGAAGAAAAGCATTATTGCAATAAAGGAAGAGAATAGTACTCAAGTTGGGCTGACAATAATTAAAACAGTGTTTCTTATTGCACTGGGATCTTCTCATGAAATTTCAGTCACCAACTTTCTCCTTCAAATGTGGAAATATTTTGTTGGCTTTCGCATACATAAGGAGAAATGACTGTTGTAATGAAATAAGAGAGATCTGAGCTCACACAGAGAGATTTAAATGTTCATTTTTTCTACTTATTATTTTGTTTATATTCTAAGTGTTGTTTTTAGTTCTTATAAAGTTTTCCGACTTGATGTGAAGTGCATTTTTGTTGTTACTATAGTAATGTGAATTCCAGGATGAAAACCACAGGCAGAACATAGGATAGGAAACCACTCACCTACAGTTCAATGATGTGGGTGCACATCAGAAAATCTCAATGACCTGTTAAGTGTAACTTTGCACTAGCATCAATACCATTGTGGACATGGGCACCATACTAACATTTACTTATTCCTTTAGAATAGCACTTGCAATGTGCTTTCTCAACTGTTTGCTGAATGTATTCTGGTCTCTGACTACTTCTACAGTTTTTTATCATCAACGGTTCCCTCTAGTAACATGGAAGTTATTCCCTGATATATTCCAAAGATTCATTTACTCAGTTCTGTGGAATCCACCTCATTCTTTACATTATTAGTCTACTTATTTGCTAACATTCTTCTGTAGCACCACATTTCAAATTCTTCAGTTCTCTTCTGTTTCATTTTTCCCTGTGTCCATGATTCACTACCTAACATCTCTATGCCTGGTTCTTTTCATTCTGCTAGTCTGCTTTTTATATCTCCCTTGTTTCATCTGTCATGAGTTATTTTGCTTATAATGCACCAGAATTGCTTAACTTCATCTGCTTCACGATCATCAGTTTTTATTCTCATTTTTGCTACTTATCATTATGTTGGTCTTCCCCAATTTGTTTCAGCCCATATTCTTTACTAATTAGACTGCTCGTTCCATTCAACAGTTTCTGTAAATATTCTTCAGTTCCACATAGGTTCAATGTCATTACTGAATATTAACATTGATATACTTTCACTTCTAGTCTTACCTTTCATAAATTCAATCTAATAATCATCTAACAGATTTTCAGTTTTATTTTTGTCAGAAACTCAGATACATCACCTGTTAAGCTGATTGTGTGATAATTCTCACGCTTTTCACCTCTTGCTTTCTTCAAAATTGTGTGGATAATGTTTCTCCAAAAATATACCACCAACCTCACATATTCTACACTCTAACATGCATAGTGGTTTTGTGATTTTGGGAATTCCAGTGGAATTTGAACTATCCCTTCTGCGTTATCTGATCTTAAGTCTTCCAAAGCTCTTTTCAGTTCTGATTCGAATGCTGGGTCCCCTAGCTCTTCCCTGTCTATGCCTGTTTCTTCTTCCACCACATCAGCAGACAAGTCTTCCCCCTGTAGAGGCCTTCAATATACCCTTTCCGCCCATCTTGAATTTTCATTGCATTCTTAATGTCACCTTGCTAACTTTTAATTTCACCAATGGTTGTTTTGGCTTCCTGTAGATGGAGTTAGTCCTTCCAACAATTATTTCTTGTTCAATTTCTTCACATTTTTTTGTTCAACCATTTGGCCTTATGACCACATACGTCCTATTTATTTCATTCCACAGTAACTTTTATTTCTGTATTCATGAATGTCCCTGAAAATTTTTGTACTTTGTTCTTTTGTTGATCAACTGCAGTATTTCTTCCATTACCCTTGGTTTCTTCACAATTACTTTCCCCGTAGCAAGGTTTTTATTTTTACCTTCAGCGACCGCTCTTTTTATAGGTATCCATTCCTCTTCAACTGAAGCACATAATGAGCTATTCACCATGACAGTATCTACAGCCACAGAGATTTTCAAGAGTACCTCTTCATCATTACTGCATTGTGATCTGAGTTTATATTTGCTCTTGGGTATGCCTTGCAATCCAATATCTCATTTTGAAATCTCTGCCTTACTATGACGTAACCTTTCTGAAATCTTCCCATACCATTTGGCCTTTTCAAAATGTATCTTCTCCTCTTGTAATTTTTAAGATAGTATTTGCTATTAAAAGCTGACTTATATAGTAGCATTGAGTCTTCGTCCTTTTATTTATACTGCCAATCCCATATTCTCCCATGATCCTTTTTTTTCTCCTTCCTCTACAACTGTATTCCAATCCCCCAAGACTACTAGATTTTCATCTCCATTTACATACTGAATTACCTGTTCAGTATCCATATACAGATTTTTTCTTTCTTCATTTCCTGCTTGCAGCATCAGTATGTACACCAGAACTATAGTTGTTGGTGTTCATTTGTGTCAGTTCTGATGACAACCGTATAACTGAACTGTTGATAGTAACTCACTCCCTGCCTACCTTCCTATTCACGAATCCTATTACATTATCTTGTGCTGTTGCTGATGTTATCCTATACTCACCTGACAAGATTTTCTATCTTCCCTACCATTTTAAAACTTCTCTTCTACTACTACTTAGCTACATATGTGTGATAAACAATATATGTTAACAGGCTGCTATTGGTTATCAAGTTGATGGTAATCTGGAATGGAGCTGTGGGGGATCATTAATCAGTGAATATTATGTCCTTACTGCTGCACACTGCACACATATTGGAAAGTAAGTATAGACCTCAGCACAACTAGAATTGCATTCTGCTAACCATTATTGCTGTTTTAGATATTAGTCAAAGACACAATGGAATGAAATAAAAGTGTTATGAATATTGTCTATTAGTGTTACCTGTAAATTTAATAAAATTAAACAAAATGTCACCTAATATAGTTACTGATCCCATTGACACAAAACAACAAATTAGAAAGGTAATGACTTACCTGTGTATAAATGATGAGTAGCACACAGATTGCACTAAATTGTGAATTAAGTTCAAAATTAGTCACCATCAGCTATATTACTGTGCATTTGTTGCTGAATGTGCCTGCATTAACACTTCAGTGGAATTCAACTTACGATCACCATCACCATCCACATCCCCTTGTGCCTCTTCCATACATGCACTAAACACATGATGTTCATTGAGATCGCATTTTGAAAATACATGCACAAAACAATTACAGTAGATCTCAAGATACTTTGGAGAATTTAACATTTATTTCATTAATGTGGTGTGGAAAGTCCTGGCAGAATGTAAATTTTTTGAGACTGAAGGTAACAGCTCACCAAACAGTAGAATCCAACAATCCATGATGCCCCACTGCAGCTGGTTACTGTGCTCCCACTAAAATATATTGTGTTTCTGTCAATGAACACCACTAACCTGTTGCTCATGTTAAAGATGTGAACCACATCCTTCACTGACACTCAACTACACTCCTGGAAATTGAAAGAAGAACACCGTGAATTCATTGTCCCAGGAAGGGGTGAATTCATTGTCCCAGGAAGGGGAAACTTTATTGACACATTCCTGGGGTCAGATACATCACATGATCACACTGACAGAACCACAGGCACATAGACACAGGCAACAGAGCATGCACAATGTCGGCACTAGTACAGTGTATATCCACCTTTCGCAGCAATGCAGTCTGCTATTCTCCCATGGAGACGATCGTAGAGATGCTGGATGTAGTCCTGTGGAACGGCTTGCCATGCCATTTCCACCTGGCGCCTCAGTTGGACCAGCGTTCGTGCTGGACGTGCAGACCGCGTGAGACGACACTTCATCCAGTCCCAAACGTGCTCAATGGGGGACAGATCTGGAGATCTTGCTGGCCAGGGTAGTTGACTTACACCTTCTAGAGCACGTTGGGTGGCACGGGATACATGCGGACGTGCATTGTCCTGTTGGAACAGCAAGTTCCCTTGCCGGTCTAGGAATGGTAGAACGATGGGTTCGATGACGGTTTGGATGTACCATGCACTATTCAGTGTCCCCTCGACGATCACCAGAGGTGTACGGCCAGTGTAGGAGATTGCTCCCCATACCATGATGCCGGGTGTTGGCCCTGTGTGCCTCGGTCGTATGCAGTCCTGATTGTGGCGCTCACCTGCACGGCGCCAAACATGCATACGACCATCATTGGCACTAAGGCAGAAGCGACTCTCATCGCTGAAGACGACACGTCTCCATTCGTCCCTCCATTCACGCCTGTCGTGACACCACTGGAGGCGGGCTGCACGATGTTGGGGCGTGAGCGGAAGACGGCCTAACAGTGTGCAGGACCATAGCCCAGCTTCTTGGAGACGGTTGCGAATGGTCCTCGCCGATACCCCAGGAGCAACAGTGTCCCTAATTTGCTGGGAAGTGGCGGTGCAGTCCCCTACGACACTGCGTAGGATCCTACGGTCTTGGCGTGCATCCGTGCATCGCTGCAGTCCGGTCCCAGGTCGACGGGCACGTGCACCTTCCGCCGACCACTGGCGACAACATCGATGTACTGTGGACACCTCACGCCCCACGTGTTGAGCAATTCAGCGGTACGTCCACCCGGCCTCCCGCATGCCCACTATACGCCCTCGCTCAAAGTCCGTCAACTGCACATATGGTTCACGTCCACACTGTCGCGGCATGCTACCAGTGTTAAAGATTGCGATGGAGTTCCGTATGCCACGGCAAACTGGCTGACACTGACGGCGGCGGTGCACAAATGCTGCGCAGCTAGCGCCATTCGACCACCAACACCACAGTTCCTGGTGTGTCCGCTGTGCCGTGCGTGTGATCATTGCTTGTACAGCCCTCTCGCAGTGTCTGGAGCAAGTATGGTGGGTCTGACACACCGGTGTCAATGTGTTCTTTTTTCCATTTCCAGGAGTGTATTCCCACTCCATCATCTGGGTGCACACTCATTACTGTTGATGCCTTCTCCATAGACACTAACATCCCTCATGTCCACAGCCTTCTACTATCAAACATTATCTCTCCAACAACCTTCCAACTCCACACCCCTATCCTCAGTCTTCCACAGCCCTGACACCTTCTCTCCCACACACTTCACCTGGTCCTTCTCAGCTCAATGCACCACCTTCCTGGACACTGACTTCCGCAATCGTGATGGCTCCATGCATAATTCTGTCCATATTAAGCCCACTAACCAACAACAATACCTGCATTTTGAAAGCTGTTATCCATTCCACACCAAAAGACCACTTCCCTATATTCTGATCGCCTGTGGACGTTGTATCTTCAGTGGCCAGAATTTCCTTGCCCAGTATGCTGAAGATGCTACTAAGGTCTTCTCACCAGCACTGTCCCCCGAACATAGTTCACAAACAATTTTCCCATGCCACCCCCTCTCACAACTCTAAAGAGACAGCTGTAAAGGAGTGGGCCCCTCGCAACTCAGTACCACTGCAGGCTGGAACAATTGAACTTTGCTCTTCATCAGGGTTTGAACTATGACAAGAAACCAGGAACATCCTTCTCACAATCATTCCCATGCTCCTAAATTGGTTGTCTGCATCCCACCCAATGTAAACAGTAACCTAGTCTGCCCTTATCACTGTGCCACTTCCATGCCTAACCTCTTACCATATGAACCATATCCCTATGGAGCACCCAGGTGCAACACCTGCAAGATTCACTCACCCGATGCATTGTACTCCTCTCCAGTTACAGGCCTGTGTCTCCCTATCGGAGGTGAGCCTGCCTGTGAAAGCAGTCATGTTATATACCAGCTCTGCTGCAGTTTCTGCACAATATTTTATATGAATATGATCACCAGGCAACTGTCCACTCAAATAAATTCTCACTGCCAAACTGTGCCACCCACTGGTGGAGCTTGTTGCTGGCACTCAGTGATGGAGCTTGTTGTTTAACACAGCATGCCTGATTTCAGTAGCTGCTTCACAGCCCCTGCCATGTAGATCCTTCTTCTCAACTCCCATCTTTTCTGAACTGCATAGATACTAGTTATCCTTCCAATATATCTGCCATACCAATAATCCCCTTGGCTTCAGTCTCCACTAACCACCAGCACCCACACACACCTTTAAATAGTTCCCTCTGTTATATCAACCCCTCCCAATCCACTCCCTCATGTCATTGTCATAGTGCTCCAGTTCCACAAAATTATTGATTCAATAACTTCTGTTATTTTTGTTTACTGGAAATTCTATTACTAACAACACTCAAGAATTTGTAAGACATCTTCAAACACTAAAGACAGTGTATGTAACAGCAACATCTTCATAGGCAGGGAAGTTATCTTCCATCAATAGGATACAATTTTATTTAAGGCACATTAATTTTTGTTAACAGTCATTACATCTGAGCTGCTAAAATGAAACAGTTTATTTGCAGTGTTTCATATACAAACAGTGAACCATACTGATGTCAGTTATAGAAAATGTTACTAACTTGTCTTTAAACACATTATTTTTACTTATTTCTTAACAAAAAGGTGCTTTAACAAATTACAGGTATCCTGCTGTAATAGTTCGTCTTGGTGAGCATAATCTGAAAAGTGATGATGATGGAGCACTTCCTGTTGATTATCACATTGCAGATTTAGTGCGCCATCCTGAATACAAAGGACCAAGCAAATACAATGACATTGCTCTGTTACGTCTTAGTGAGCGTGTGAATTTCACATGGCCTATACGACCTGCTTGTCTCTACACACATGATAAATTCTCAGATAGCAGGGCAGTTGCTACTGGTTGGGGTAAAACTGAGTATGGTGAGTATAAAAAGTGAAATGCAATAAATTAAAAAAATACACCCTATTACAAAAATGTAAGAGCAAAAAATTATTTACTTGATAATTTGTATGAGTAATGCAACATGAAGTCGTAATGAACTGCCTTGCATAATACTTCAAAAGTAATCAATTGTTACCTAATTCGAAAGTACAAAATGTTTCAAACCCACATACAAAATATATTGTAGAAGATACCTGTAAGAATGAAGTGAGGATATAATAGTGTCCAGAAAGCTCATCTAATGTTGCTACAGAGCATCACAAATAAAGGCACCAATGTGTATCTGCAAATTTATAAACCCATTGAACTGCCTCCTCTGTAGGTATTCAGTGAGTGTCATTTATGACAGCTTAATGTAGTCAGATAATAATTTAGGTGGCGACATACATATATTTTATTTGTAAAGATCTGTCTTGATCACATAAGTTGTACAATTTGCAGTTTCAGCTGTTGCAGTCTTCAGATCTGTTATGAGCACAACAACAGTGGGATGCCAAACTGGTCCAATTAAATGAAGATAATCTATAAAATCCCTAGAAATACTTGAGTGGCAAATAAAAAAAACAATAACTTGGCTAAAAAAATGCATACCAATAATAAATACTGACACGAAACAACTTCTGTGACATTATCTGAGGTACAGAGGCAAGAGAGAGTGCTGAGTTCACTACTACCAGAGTCACATCAGCGTAATGTGTCTGTGCTTAACATACTAAGGATTGCAAAATAATCTAAGAGTAAAATTAAAGTTAAAAATACTTTAACAAACTTTGTCAGTGTGCCTTCAGTCCTGAGACTGGTTTGCTGCAGCTCTCCATGCTACTCTATCCTGTGCAAGCTTCTTCACCTCCCTGTACCTTATGCAACCTACATCCTTCTGAATTTGCTTAGTATATGCAACTTTTGGTCTCCCTCTATGATTTTTACCCTCCACACTGCCTTCAATACTAAATTGGTGATCCCTTGATGCCTCAGAATATGTCCTACCAATCGATCCCTTCTTCTAGTCACGTTGTGCCACAAACTCCTCTTCTCCCCACTCCTATTCAATACTTCCTCATTAGTTATGTGATCTACCCATATAATCTTCAGCATTCTTCTGTAGCACCACATTTCGAAAGCTTCTATTCTCTTCTTGTCCAAATTATTTATCGTCCATGTTTCACTTCCATACATGCTACACTCCATATAAATACTTTCAGAAATGACACTTAAATCTATACTCGATGTTAACAAATTTCTCTTCTTCAGAAACGCTTTCCTTTCCATTGCCAGTCTACATTTTATATCCTCTCTGCTTCCTCGGTCACAACGCCCATATAGTACTAGGGACAGAAAGTTGGCTGAAACCAGACGTAAACAGTAATGAAATCCTAAACTCAGATTGGAATGTATACTGCAGAGACAGGCTGGACAGTGAAGGGGGAGGCGTGTTTATAGTGATAAGAAGTGCAATAGTATCGAAGGAAATTCACGGAGATCTGAATTGTGAAATGATTCACAGTTACAGCAGTCTCAGACGTGGTAATTAGATGTCTCTATAGGCCCCCGGGCTTAGCAGCTGTTGTGGCTGAGCACCTGAAGGATAATTTGGAAAATATTTCGAGTAGATTTTCCCACCATGTTGTAGTTCTGGGTGGAGATTTTAATTTGCCGGATATAGACTGGGAGACTCAAACGTTCATAACGGTTGGCAGGGAAAAAGAATCCAGTGAAATTTTTTAAGTGCTTTATCTGAAAACTACCTTGAGCAGTTAAACAGAGAACCGACTTGTGGCGTTAACATATTAGACCTTCTGGTGACAAACAGACCCGAACTATTTGAATCAGTTAATGCAGAACAGGGAATCAGCGATCATAAAGCGGTTACTGCACCAATGATTTCAGCCATAAATAGAAATATTAAAAAAGGTAGGAAGATTTTTCTGTTTAGCAAAAGTGACAAAAAGCAGATTTCAGTGTACTTGATGGCTCAACACAAAAGTTTTCTCTCAAGTACAGATAGTGTTGAGGATCAGTGGATAAAGTTCAAAACCATCATACAATATGCCGTAGATGAGTATGGGCCAAGCAAGATCGTAAGAGATGGGAAAGAGCCACCATGGTACAACAACCAAGTTAGAAAACTGCTGCGGAAGCAAAGGGAACTTCACAGCAAACATAAACATAGCCAAAGCCTTGCAGACAAACAAAAATTATGTAAAGCGAAATGTAGTGTGAGGAGAGCTATGTGAGAGGCGTTCAATGAATTCCAAAGTAAAGTTCTATGTACTGACTTGGCAGAAAATCCTAAGAAATTTTGGTCCTATGTCAAAGCGGTAGGTTGATCAAAACAAAATGTCCAGACACTCTGTGACCAAAATGGTACTGAAACACAGGATGACAGACTAAAGGCCGAAATACTAAATGTCTTCTTCCAAAGCTGTTTCACAGAGGAAGACTGCACTGTAGTTCCTTCTCTAGATTGTCGCACAGACGACAAAATGGTAGATATCCAATTAGACGACAGAGGGATAGAGAAACAATTAAAATCGCTCAAAAGAGGAAAGGCCGCTGGACCTGATGGGATACCAGTTCGATTTTACACAGAGTATGCAAAGGTACTTGTCCCCCTTCTTGCAGCGGTGTACCGTAGGTCTCTAGAAGAGCGAAGCATTCCAAAGGATTGGAAAAGGGCATCCCTGTTTTCAAGAAAGGACGTCAAACAGATGTGCAGTACTCTAGACCTATATCTCTAACGTCGATCAGTTGTAGAATTTTGGAACATGTATTATGTTCAAGTATAATGACTTTTCTCGAGACTAGAAATCTACTCTGTAGTAATCAGCATGGGTTTCGAAAAAGACGGTCGTGTGAAACCCAGCTCGCACTATTCGTCCACGAGACTCAGAGGGCCATAGACATGGGTTCACAGGTAGATGCCATGTTTCATGACTTCCGCAAGGCGTTTGACACAGTTCCCCACAGTCGTTTAATGAAAAAAGTAAGAGCATACGGAGTATCAGACCAATTGTGTGATTGGATTGAGGAGTTCCTAGATAACAGAACTCAGCATGTCATTCTCAATGGAGAGAAGTCTTCCGAAGTAAGAGTGATTTCAGGTGTGCCGCAGGGGACTACCATAGGACCATTGCTATTCACAATATACATAAATGACCTGGTGGATGACATCGGAAGTTCACTGAGGCTTTTTGCAGATGATACTGTGGTGTATCGAGAGGTTGCAACAATGAAAAATTGTACTGAAATGCAGGAGGATCTGAAGCGAATTGACGCATGGTGCAGGGAATGGCAATTGAATCGCAATGTAGACAAGTGTAATGTGCTGCAAATACATAGAAAGATAGATCCCTTATTATTTAGCTACAAAATAGCAGGTCAGCAACTGAAAGCAGTTAATTCTATAAATTATGTGGGAGTACACATTAGGAGTGATTTAAAATGGAATGATCATATAAAGTTGATCGTCGGTAAAGCAGATGCCAGACTGAGATTCATTGGAAGAATACTAAGGAAATGCAATTCGAAAACAAAGGAAGTAGGTTACAGTATGCTTGTTAACCCACTGCTTGAATACTGCTCAACAGTGTGGGATCCGTACCAGATAGGGTTGATAGAAGAGATAGACAAGATCCAACAGAGAGGAGCGTGCTTCGTTACAGGATCATTTAGTAATCGCAAAAGCGTTACGAAGATGATAGATAAACTCCAGTGGAAGACTCTGCAGGAGAGACGCTCAGTAGCTCGGTATGGGATATTGTTAAAGTTTCGAGAACATACCTTCACCGAAGAGTCAAGCAGTATATTGCTCCCTCCTATGTATATCTCACGAAGCGACCATGAGGATAAAATCAGAGAGATTAGAGCCCACACAGAAGCATACCGACAATCCTTCTATCCAGGAACAATACGAGACTGGAATAGAAGGGAGAACCGATAGAGGTACTCAGGGTACCCTCCACCACACACCGTCAGGTGGATTGCGGAGTATGGATGATGTAGATGTAGATGTACTTTGACCATCATCAGTTATTGTGCTCCCCAAATAGCAAAACTCCTTTATTACTTTAAGTGTCTCATTTTTAATCTAATTCCCTCAGCATCACTCAACTTAATTCAACTACATTCCATTATCCTCGTTTTGCTTTTGTTGATGTTCATCATATATCCTCCTTTCAAGACACTATCCATTCCGTTCAGCTGCTCTTCCAGGTCCTTTGCTGTCTCTGACAGAATTACAATGTCATCGGCTAACCTCAAAGTTTTTATTTCTTCTCCATGGATTTTAATACCTACTCTGAATTTGCCTTTTGTTTCCTTCACTGCTTGCTCAATATACAGATCGAATAACATTGGGGAGAGGCTATAACCCTGTCTCACTCCCTTCCCAACCACTGCTTCCCTTTCATGCCCCTTGACTCTTATAACTGCCATCTGGTTTCTGTACAAACTGTAAATAGCCTTTCACTCCCTGTATTTTATCCCTGCCACCTTCAGAATTTGTCATTTGTCAGTGTATGCTTCAGTATTTTAATGTTAACACAGAAGGTCTCAGAATGATCAAATGAATATGTTATGCAAAATATCAAATGCAAGAAAAAAAGTGTCACTAACTAATAAAACTAGGCAGCTAAAATTGGTCAGAATATGGAAAGGTACATCACAATTAAAATTTACAAATCGCAGCATATTTTGACCAAAGCCATTGTTTTTAACAAAAATTGAAGGTGCTAAATATTAGACTCAGAAAGGTGAAAATTTATACTTTAGCCTCAGATTCATATAAAAACAGTAACTAAGCCACATCAATAAGCTACCTCCATTAGTTTTCAAGTTATTTACTAAAAACCAAATTTGGAATGCATATGTCCTTATTCATTATAAATCAATTTTTTTTGTAATAGAAAGTTCCATTTATAGCTCTCAATTACAGTAATAAAATGATGCAACTGCACCATATTTCAAAAATGTATCATAAATAACTATAAATGCAAGGAATCTCAATGAGGCAGATCAGAGATCATTTTATACTGTTGGTTACATTCTAAAAATTATGTCTGGCAAAGTTTAAATGCAGTCAAGCTAAAACTTTTTCAGTAACTAAAACAAACATAATTCTATTTATGTGATAATTATGAAGACAGTTATTTGTTAAATGACAGACCTATTAAATAATATGGGTCTGGGAAAGGGTCCTATCAGGTGCTGCTACCTCTGTCTAGGGCACTGATAGCAAATGTTTCATTTGTTGGTCCAGTGTGGCCATGTATAAATACATGAACAAAACACACAAACACACACACAGAATTACGAGCTTTCGCAACTGGCAGTTGCTTCGTCAGGAAAGAGGGAAGGAGAGGGAGAAATGAAAGGATGTGGGTTTTAAGGGAGAGGGTAAGGAGTCATTCCAATCCCGGGAGCGGAAAGACTTCCCTTAGGGGAAAAAAAGGACAGGTGTACACTCGCACACACACACACATATCCATCCGCACATACACAGACACAAGCAGACATGTAAATATGTCTGCTTGTGTCTGTGTATGTGCGGATGGATATGTGTGTGTGTGTCCGAGTGTACACCTGTCCTTTTTTTCCCCTAAGGGAAGTCTTTCCGCTCCCGGGATTGGAATGACTCCTTACCCTCTCCCTTAAAACCCACATCCTTTCATTTTTCCCTCTCCTTCCCTCTTTCCTGACGAAGCAACTGCCAGTTGCGAAAGCTCGTAATTCTGTGTGTGTGTTTGTGTGTTTTGTTCATGTGCCTGTCTGCCGGCACTTTCCCGCTTGGTAAGTCTTGGAATCTTTGTTTTTAATATATTTTTCCCATGTGGAAGTTTCTTTCTATTTTATTTACATGTATAAATACAGCTAGACAGGTACTGGTAGAAGACACTTCACTCTGAAATGGCAATTTGTTCATGTTAGTCAAATGTCTGCATGTTTTGGGCCTCGGATGACATCAGAGTTGGGCAGAGTTGAATGCATTTTCAGTAACAGTAGGAAGTGAACTCACAAGGATTGTACACCATCCTGGATGACTCAGATTTCACAAAATTCAGCCACCCATAATGTTGACAAAACTGCATAGTAAGTGGTGAAATTATTTTCCACTTTTAAGGCAAGGGATTATCTTTTGGAGATTAGAAGTCAGGGCAACAGACCATTTTACTTGGAACTTCCCATAGAGGTTGCCCTGAACTGTTAATAGTGTTTTCCCCTTAGGAGTATTATTATTATCATTAGGAATATTATAGTATTTTGTGCATGTGGTCTTTTATGGAATATATCAAACAGTTAAAATTAAAAAAAAATTATAGTCATAGTTCCTGATCTCAGTAAGTAAATAGAAAGTAGGAACACTTTCTTTCAGTGAGCACAAAGAGTAATGTAGATTTGTAGGTTAGATATTACAGTCGGTATGTTCTCTATCACTTACTGGCTGACAGCAAAAAAACAGTTTTTAGGCTCTTGTAAATGGCAAAGGTAGGTGTAAAGCATGCACAGACAATTTAAGTGTCTATTATAATGACATAACACAGTAATGATCAATTAGGATAATTACCCACCACCCCACAATGCAAAATATATAGGTATAAATATCAACAATATCTATAGACATAGGTACAAAGTAAATGCTGGTGATGCCTTGGGGACATTATATAGAACAGTACAGACCACCGAGCTAGTGTACATAAGTGAACAGTAGGGTAAATTCAGAGGTAAAAAAATGCAATACACGTAAATGTAAATTAAATTTCTTTCCTATGGCAAAATGAGCATCTGACAATAAAACATACATTGAAATCCAATGTGTGGAAATAAAATCCATGCTTAAAAACGACTTACAGTGGGTAAAGAGTAACACTAGAAAGCCATTACTCTGCCAGAGTAAATACCATATCACTGTGTAAAAGGCATAATAAAAGATGGAACAGTAACCTCAAATGTGTTAATAGAAACATTCTAGCATGACAAATCAATTCAACATAGCCATAGGGGAATATAGTCAACAAAACAATGATTATTTAATTAAAATCTCAATAATCCATAATGCATTTGGAATGGAATCTAACTAACATGCACAATGGCCTCTCTCTTAGAAGTTGTTGTTTCCCTATGGCAGAGCTTGCAGAAGGAGGCCCAATCTCTTTGCTGCTGGTGGCTTTTGATCATGCTGAATGCCAGGCTGCTGCTCTCAGTAGATCATAAATAAGAATTCAGATTAAACTCACTCTGTTTGTTCAGCACTTATCCTGGTTTTCAATTTCTATACATGTAACTACTGAACTACTGATAGCCTTGGGAGAGCCTGCCCTGACAAAACTCTATCATCTGGTGAGGAAGATGTATGAGACAGACAAAATACCATCAGACTTCAAGAAGAATATAGTAATCACAATCCCAAAGAAAGCAGGTGTTGACGGATGTGAAAATTACCAAACTATCAGTTTAATAAGTCACAGCTGCAAAATACTAACATAAATTGTTTGCAGACGAATGGAAAAACTGGTAGAGGCTGAGCTCAGGGAAGATCAGTTTGAATTCCATAGAAATGTTGAAATATGTGAGGCAATACTGACCCCACGACTTACAGATAGATTAAGGAAAGTAAAACCTATGTCTCTAGCATTTGTAGACTTAGAGAAAGCTTTTGACTGAAATACTCTCTTTCAAAACCAGATGGCAGTTATAAGAGTCAAGGGGCATGAAAGGGAAGCAGTGGTTGGGAACAGAGTGAGTTAGAGTTGTAGCCTATTCCCGATGTGTTGCAGACTTCATTATTCAACAAGTTGCAAAGATAAATAAACCTTTTTAACTCATTTGTCTGACTTTATTACTAAATTTTTCGAGTGTTGTAGAACTTTCATTCTCCTGTCCTGTTACGTGACCTCAGGCATAGCTTGTGTAATAGTGCCAGGGAGTATTTGTCTTAGTGGTGTACTGCACCAGAAGCCATTTCACGAACTCACAAACTCAGCCTACTGTAACAACAGTGGCAACTTGGCCTCCACAGCAGTAGCAATGAGACCTTCACAAAACTGGCAATGAGGGTTTACAGAACTGGTGACAAGGGGTTGGCAAACTGGTGACAAGGGGTTACCACACCATCATCGTTAGTACACTTATTTGTCCAACTTAATGCTTCACCTTCCAGAAGCTTTTCAACAAACTTGATTTTCTTTGTATCTGTCATATTAGACACAAAATTATCTCTGCAATGCTGCAGAAAATCTGCAGGATGTAAATTACCTTCACTTGAAAAGTTTTCACTGGAATGTTGCAAAACACAATTTGGTTAACTACATCACCAGACAATCGTTCAAATTTTTTACACAAACAGAAACACTACTTTCTAGGGTGCTAGTTTTGCTTTTACTTAATTTTGCATTTTCTGTGAGTTTGCTGTCTACTGTTTTCACCTAAAACTGCATTCAACAAGTACCAGTTTGCTATCAACATTTATTTTCAAACTCCAAATTTGACTATTTACAGTTTTGTCAACAGTTTTCACTTCCTCATGCACATTTTTGAAAGCAATTTTGTTTTTCTTCCTATCTTCAGTGATCTCATCTTTGACATTTTTAACTTCATTGTTAAAGTTACGTTCAATTTCTTTCATTTATAACTCAACAGATTCTATTCATACATCTAATCTACCAATTTTTTGATTAATATTGTTTATTTGAGCCGTATTTTTACCAATACAATCAAACAATGCTCAGGAGAGTTGTTTGATTGTATCGATATTCAATAAGACTTTTAAATGACCAATTTCTGTTAACTGCTTCTCATTATAGAATAGAATATTTTTATTAGCCTTTCAGTATTTTTCATACAATTGGCTTTGTCAAAGTTTACAGAGGGTTTTAATTTCAGTACGATATTCAGATAGTTACAGAAAGGAGAGAAAAGGAACTAAAGACCTTTTCTTCAGCATGATGTAAAACTATGTTTTATACAGGAATTAAATACGCACATAAGAAAAGAATCACAGTAAATAACTAGCTTATGTAATATCAGAACATTTTCTTCATAACTTAGGTAAAACGTATATTTTGATGATTAGTTTCTAAGAATTCTTCAGTTGTATAGAATTTGTTGTTTTTTAGCCAGGTTTGCAATGTATCCTTATATTTATTTAGTGGTACTGTACGAGCTGAGCTTGGTAACTTATTGAAAAATTTTATGCTTAAATGGACTACAGCAAATCTTGTGAAAGGCAAGTCCAGCAGGTGACAGTTTCTTGTACTGTGCACATGCACATTACATCTCATGTTCAATTTTTTCAGATTTTCTCTGGCAGATATTAGACAGTTATATATGTACATGCTTGGCACTGTCATTACGCCAAGAGATTTAAAATAATTTCTGCAGGACTCTCTGGTTGCTAACCCCTCCATGCACCTGATTGCTTTCTTCTGCCATCTGAAAATACATTCAGCCCCTGGGGAGTTACCCCAAAGCAATATTCCATATTGCAGTTGGGAATGAAAAAAACCATAGTATGAGTGGAGTAGCAATTGCTTTCTCACACTGTTTCTTAATTTATACAATAAGAAAAGTACTCATGCTAGTTTACTACATAGATAATTGGTGTGTCCTTCCCACGAGAGCTTTTGGTCTATGATTAGCCCAAGTAATTTCACTGTTTTGTTTTCATTTTTAGTTACTTTGAGATTAAATATTATTTCTTCTGTTTTTGTTTGATTTATGCACAGCTGGTTAGACTGACACCAGTAATTAGCCAGTTGCATAATTTCTCTATTTTTGTCCAGTACACTCTGTAAGTTCTCTCCTGTACTTATTAATGTCATATCGTCAGCATATAGTATATTCTTGCACGGTATGTAATTCGAGAAGTCATTAACATAGACAATGAACAGAAAAGGTCCAAGAACAGAGCCTTGGGGTATTCCTCTTTCTATAGGGAGTATTTTATCTCTGCCTATTTGCATATACAAGTTGTAACCTATTGCTTAGATAAGGTCTGAATAGTCGGAGTGTGTCATCTTCAATGCCATAGTATTTTAACTTTTTGATGAGTATGTCATGTGACACCGAGTCAAAAGCTTTACTTAGGTCAATAAGTGTTCCAGACATTGATACCCTTTTTTCAAGCCCTTCATAAACATTGCTTACCAAAGCTTCTATTGCTTTTACAGTTGATAGGTGTGACCTGAAGCCAAACTGTTGTTCATTTAAAATTTTGTTGGTTTCAAAATACCTGTATATCTGCTTATGCACACAATTTTCTCCTAACTTGGATATGATTGGTACTATTGAAATGGGTCTGTAGTTATTTGAGAGGTTTCTTTCGCCTTTTTTATACACAGGCAATGTAACTGTGAGCTTAAGATAGTCGGGGAATATTCCTTCATCAAGTACTCTGTTTGATAGTGAGAGATGTGGCATTTCAATTTCTTTTGCTATACATTTAATGATGAGATTATTGATTCCATAATAATCTTCTGTTTTGGAATTATGTAATTTGTTTATTGACATGAATATCATTTAATGCGATTCGGGTCCATGTGAACTTCTCACTTCTTGTCTGTTTTGCACAAGTGAGCAATGCTTCTGCATCAGAGGCAGAATTGATGGGTGGGGTGGTGACGCTATTTACAAAATATTCATTGAGAATATTGCAGTCAATAGGGATACTCCTTTCTTTATTAGTATTATTTATTTACCTTTTAATGACAGTCCAGGCAGCTTTACATTTATTTTTAGAATTTAAAATATATTCATCATTTGCACAGCACTTAGCATTTTTTATTTCTAATCTGTAAAGATTTCTCATTTTAGTGTAATTTTCCTTGTCCCTATCACTGTTATGAGATTTGTCTTTCATAATCATCAGTAGTATTCTGAGTTTGTTAAGTTGTGGGGTGTACCACTTGTTGGTATTTTGTTGGTTATGAGTAATATTACTCTGGTACCTTTTGGTTACCAAGGGGCATGTCATTTCTACTATATGCTTGATCTCTCTCAGGAAAATGGAAAAACATTTATTAATAGTTTTCTTGTTATCTGTTACATGAGTCCAATCCATTTCTTTTAACTGGTTTACGATTATGTTTACATTGGATTCACCTAGAATTCTATGTCACTTCTGTCTCTATAGAACTGAAGGCTAACTTTTCTAGTTGAAGCCATAGCCCTGCATGAACTGATAGTCCTAATTCTATTATATCACATTGTATGGAGTCTCTTTGTACATTGCTAATTATATTATCAAGGCATGTGTTCAGTCTAGTTGGTTTTTCATTGAGACAGTAATAGTTTAATGACTTCAGAGTGCTAATCATATGAATTACATTTTTTCTCTTTGCCTGTATATCTATGTTAATATCGCCTACAATTACAATTCTATGCTGTTTATATTTTGACAACAATATTAAAGTATTAATTTTTTCTATAAATACTATCTCATCAGACCCTGGGATTCGATAGATTGAGACAATTACAGCTTTCTGTTCGTGCATTACCACACCGGCTACTTCTATTGTAGCTTCAAGGCATATTCTACTAAGGTCTATAACTGAGTAATGCAATTCAAGGTCACTTTTGACATATATTGAGACCCCTCCATGTGTAATACTTTTTCTGCAGTAGCTTGTAACCAACGAATATCCAAGAGGAACACACAAGTCTATTTCAGTGTCTTTCATCCAGTGTTCATTGATGCATAGAACACTGCAGTTGATATTATCGAGCCAGTATTCTAATTCATCGATTTTACACCTAAGAGATTGTACATTTATATGAAGGAGGAAGAAATTGTCACTCCTACATAATGGTATTCTACTTTCACAGAACCTTTTGTATTTATTTATTTTCGCTACATGATCTAGGGTTTCACAATTATCTGAATGAATAGACTGCTGCAGTTCCCACTTAATGTGGTTTCTAACTTTCCTTCATCTGTAATGTCGTTTCTCTAAAAAAGGAGGTGTACAGTTATGCTCTGTGGGACTGTCTTTTAAGACAAGGCTGTTGCGGGCTCATATTTCATTTACAACTTTGTTTATTTCCTGACACAAAAATGTTTTCCCACGGTAATTTAGATGCTCACCATGGTCAGTGTGCAAATTTCTTCAAGTCTGCTAATATCCACTGCATTACATTTAGCATAAATGGAACATAATTGTTTGATTTTAATATTTGTTTTACGAATCTCTTTGTTAACATATGAATTATAGATCAAGTCATATCTATGAGGTATTGTCACAACAATAGTGTTTTCCACCTTACTTACATGTTAAAAATTTTTTTAAACCTTTTATACACTTTTTGGCTTCATTATGTGCTACATCATTTGCACCAGCCACACAAACAACAAAGTCACTGTCCCTTGTTGTATTCTTGTGTTCTGAGATGCCTTCAACCATATTTTCTGTCCTCACACCAGGTTTTACGATGCCAGTTGCACGAAAATCCGTATTCACATCCTGTAGAATATTTGCTAGCTTTCTTCCATGGCTGTCCGCTAGAAAAAGCACATTGTGTTTCTTTGTTCACTGTTTCTGGCTGTTGGCGATGTTTTTGCAGCTCCTTACAATGTTTTTATCTTCACATTGGGTGGCTTGTTCACTTTCAATGTTTATGGGGTTGCTGCTGCTTTCTGATAACACACTGAACTTGTTTGTGCACATGAGATTAGGTTTATTCCATGTATTTCGTTGTGAGCAATGCACTTTTTTAGTCACTTTGTTTGGCATTTTTGAATTGTTTACACACTTTAGGCCACTGTTTTCACTTTGAAGGGCATTTGAGTTAGGCCTATTTATGCAGTTTTGACCGTTACTTTCACTGGCATTTGAGTTCGGCTTATTTACGCAATTTTGACCATTACTTTCACTGGAATGCGTGTTTAAGTTGTTTATGCTCTTTTGGCGTTTACTGCCCGCAATAAATGTTTTTAACTCATGGTTTTGGTTCTAGTGATATCTCAGTATATCAGCAACTAGCTGAAGACTTTTAAATCATTCATTTAACTTTTCGATTTCTCCTTTACCGTTATTACAAACACTATTTTTTACAATGTGGCTGTCGCTTTTTGTCTCGTTTATATTACTCACTTCCTCACTTCCTTTCCCTTAAATATTGTACAGCTTCCCAATCCGTTGTAGTTCCTACCTCTTTCGTCAGCTGAACATGTAAGGCAGACTCGCATGCTTCAGAACAAAACTTAATTCGCTCTTTCGAATTTCTCACGAGACGTATTACACTGTTGCTTAGACCAACACAATCACTGTGAAACTGTTTTCTATACCATAATCCACAGATCACGAATATTTCCATGGTTTTTATTAATTTATTGCACTTAAGACACAATTTACCTTGTCACTAGCCGCCATCTTGACAGGGGATGGAAGTGCAATATACTGACCATAACAAAATCAGCTACTACTATTCAGGATGTGAAATATGGTCAGGGTGTACACAACCCGGGAGATCTGGGAAAAACCCGGGAATTTTTTCATCCAGGAGAAAACCAGGAAAAACCTGGGAATTTTCTTAGAATTCCGGGAATTTTTCATTGTGTTAGTTTTCAGTCAAATTTTGACTGGTAATAATCGATACTCTAACAAAGGATATTACTGTATCGCGCTATTGCAGAATAATACTGCAACAATAAAATGTGAATGAGGAAAAAAGAAAAGGAAAGTAAAACGTTAAGTGCAAAGGAAAAGTGCCTTATACAACAAAACACAGTGCTCATACAAGCGTTTGCCAACAGCAAATCATTTAATTTTGCTGTATTTTTACCAACACAACCACATAACATTCCTGTTGACTGCCTGAATTTTGTGAACTGGTCATTACTCATTTTTATTAACTGATGCTTACTATCACTGATCATTTTTATTAACTGATCCTTATTATCACTGCTAATTTTGATTAATGGTCAGAGCATGATACTTATGTCATTATCATCATCTCGTTTTAATTCATCCCTTAGTTTTTGCTGTTACACAACTTCATAACTAATATTTTCCTGTTCTTGTTTCACTACACTATTTAAGTCTCTCATTTCTGTGTTATTTCCTATTGGTGCAGATTCTTCATTACTGTCAGTGTTAATATTTACACAATGAAACACTTCACCAATAAATAAATAAATAAATAAGATATTCCCAGTACTTAACTTTGTTGTTGGATGTCAACATTGTTAATTGTTCACCTCACTTTTTTATTTTTTCAATTTTTTTTGCTTCTTGTTTGCAAAATCCTTCTTTTGCTGTTATGTTGCTGTTTGATAGCTGCAGTTCATATCTGGCTGATTGTTCACATAAAATTTTCACAATATCTTTCAATCTGCAAGATAAAAATAGTCCAACACAGTATTCACATTTCACTTCCAGAAAATCATGGGCAACGCCACCATATTCTGACCATCCCCAGTATCTTGTTGTCCAGTGTTGAACTTAGATACGTTTGGAGTAAGTTAGTAATTTTGGCAGTTGGTCACATTTTCACAGCACTTGCCACCATGAGATAGTGACACATTGCAGTGAGTGACAGGGACAGTTGAATTTTAATTACCAGTTCTGCTAATAAAACAATACTCATATTTTTAGTTGCTCTTCTTTGTTGTACATTGATGGCTCTGTGTACTCCTCCTTTCTGTGATTCATCTTTCTATAATTGTGTCGAGGGTAATTGGGTTACTACTTCAATTACAATGTGAAATCTGATGGACTTTCTGCAGAATTTCACATCTATTTTCAGTCATTTCACTTCGCAATACAAATCAATAAAACACACACAACTCGTTCATCCTCACACATCCGACTCACGCAAGTTGCAACCAACTAAGATTTTCCTCTAACAACCTGTAGCAAAGATGTTACTATCATACATCGATCTATTTATGCAAAATAATATTTGGGGCATACGTTTCATCAATAAAATACAATTAATTGTTTATCTTTTTGAGAAGTCCATAATCATCATTGTAATTATATTAAGTATTTGTAAACATTGACATGTAAACATTTTTGCATAGTTTTGTAGTAGTGGATGTTTGTTTTTTTACCTTTTCATCACGGTATCGTTCAGTTCATTTGATCCAATATTGGGTAGTACATTTATCTCACTATAACCAGTTTTTTAGAAGGGACCCACACAACACACAGTGCTACTCTCGATGAGAATCCCACAGAAACCCACATGGCCCTAGCTACACTCATGCTTGCTGCACAATAAATCCTCTGATGGAAAAATTTTGAGAGAACAATCTAATTATCTAAGAAGTTAGCAGATGCAGCAAAACCATTACAAAAGAATTTGCTGAAAGCAAGCAAGACAGCTCCCAGATATTTATAAAGAGTTCAAAGTACTGTAAAAATTTTCAGTTAGCTTTAAATGTTAGAACTGTAAAATAGTACACCTCAAAAAGTAAAAACAATAAGTATCCTATGATGAACAAGTCAGTGAGTTAAAACCAGTAAAGTCGTGCAAATAATTTCTTATAACAGCCGGTAGGGATATAAAATGGATCGGCTGCATAGACTGTCATAGGTAAACCACATGGCACACTTTGGTTCACTGGCAGAATACTAAGGAAATACAATGAGCCTACAAAGGTGATTGCTAACACAGATACATTTGCCTTATTTTACAGTAATTCTCAACTATGTGTGATCCACACTAAATAGAACTAACATGAAATATTGAACATTTGGAAATAAGGGGAGCATGAATGGTCACTGTTGTTTTCTTCATTCCCATTTTTCTTTTTAGCCATGGAAAATTGGCATGTAGATGCTGAACGAACTGAGCTAGCAAATGCTTGAAGATGGACACAAACTATCCCATGAAAGGCACTATGTAAGTTTCAGGACCTAGAAATATGCAACTGTCTACATGTAATATAGGGAATGAACTGGTTTGAGGTGCACAGAAACATGTAATAGAAAACCGTTGCACTTGCTTTAACACACACACAGTTGTGACGAGACTGATAATTGAATATCAGTTACTAAAAGCAGTTTTCTGGGTAGATGGAGGTGGGGATGGTCAGGGTAGGACACATGAGACAAAGAGGTCGTAGCAGGGTTGTGAGAGGCAGGTCTTTCAGAAAATGACTCAGTGGCTGCACAATAAGATGAACGGAGATCAGAGGTTAGAGCATATAAGGAGTAAAGAGGAAAAAAGGGAGAGAGAGAGAGAGAGAGAGAGAGAGAGAGAGAGAGAGAGAGAGAGAGAGAGAAGGGGCAGGAAGGCAAGGAATGGAAAGTGAGGTAGTGATGAAAAAGGAAGGAGAGGAGTAGACAGGTGAGAGAAGGAAAGAGCTAAGGTGAGATAGTGGGAAACAGATTAGTGGAGATTTAGGAGAGGGGGACTGCAAGAATGAAGGATATGCTAGACATACAATTTCCACCTATATAGTTAAGAGAAATTTCTGTTGGAAGGGATATCCAAATGGCACACAAAAAGTAGTTGTTAGTCATATTTGCAGATTTGCAGGCTCACCACCATTTGGCAAGGGCCATTCATGCAAGTAGACAGTTGGTTGTCTATTTTGTTATTATACCCACAGAGAATGTTGCACAGTAACTGCAACATAGCTGGTATGTCACATGCCAGCTTTCACATGTCACCTGTCCTTTACAGTGATGGAAATGCCTCTGTCTTAACTGCAGTAGTAGAAGGTAGCAGAACACTTTCCCTCTCGAGCAGACACTGAGTCATCAATCCTGGTCGATACTCATTCGCACTATACTAACAACTCATCCTTGCATCATGCATTATTCCATTCCCCTTCTCCAGGCCCTCAACCCAGGGAACTGTGCTCTCAACAATCAATAGTCAGTGCCACCATAGCTGTGATTGTGTACCTTTGGATCTCAGTGTAGTTCTGTATGTTGATGAGTGTACTTGCTACTAGAACTAGTGTCAGAGATATTGAAAGCTACTGAACACAATGTTATGTTATGTGAGCCTATGCACCACACATCAGACTGCAGTATGTGAGTCATTACCTTTCCTTTTTTACATATTGAAACAAAAATTAAAATACCTAATTTCATACAACAGTTTTCAAACCTGTTGAAGAATAATGTGATGAAAACATTATGGGATTACATGTTGTTTTCATATTTTAAAAATGTACAATATCACCTTTCATGTATAGATTGCATTGACATGTTACTTTTATTGACAAGTTGTTAAAAGTAGGCTTTTGACTTCATTTTCTCTTCTCGTGGTTCATACTGAAACAAATCATATTTTACACAGCGATACAGTCAGTATACCAGCAGTTTTTGTTATCCTCCTTGACAACTCTTGATAAAACTTACAAATGTTCAGGATGTAGCCATAATAAAAAATTAATTTGCAGTGGAATGTAAAATGACTCATTTCATGTTATTATGATGTATCATACAAAATGATCCATGTAACATGAAACTCACCAACCAACCAACTTTCAGGTTGGTGACTGCTTTGCCATTACATAATTCTAAATTTCTTTAACGAGCACTACAGTAAAAATTAGCATTTATTTGGAACAAAAAAGTAAAGTATTTACTTGGCAGAATATCCAAGGCAGCTCAGATATGCATACTGGATCAAAACCCAAAGTTGAACCTTCACCCTGATACTATTCAGCATTTCTAGGATATCTGATTTCAGACATCTGTTTAGCAGCAATACATAACAGTCATAAGCATCCAACAGTAAGCACAGTTCTGCATTTCAATTATTGTATCAAGCCCTTGGAAGTTAAATACTATTTATCTAGTTTTTAACTGGATATTACAAAAAAAATCTATTCACTAAATGGCGGCAGGAGACACACACACAAGTTAATTAAATGTGCATACTTTCAGAAGCAGTGGCTCCTTCTTCTAGTAGAAGGGCTGAAGGGGGAAGGGAGAGGGATGAAGGAAAAGAACTGGAAACTTTTAGAAACTGGGGAGAGTTACAAAAAAGTCACCCAGAACCCCAGGTCAGGGGATACTTACCAGACTTGCTTCTCATCCCTTGATCTGCAGTTCTGGATGAACAGTCCTTTCCCTTTATCCTTCCTTCTTCCCCTTCATCTCTTCAGCCAGTAGGAGGAGGCACTGTCTCCAAAAGCTTGTATATTTTATCGACTACTGTGTTTGTTCTCCTGCCACCACTTGGTAAGTAGATTTTTTTGTCCATCATTTTATATTATATTTTAAAAAACTGATTATTTTTGTTGATTTTTTTAGTCTATATTCACTGTTAATGCACATACATACCTAGCTATAACTATATTCTCTGGGTACTGACACTACTACTGCCTTCACACTTAAATGATATTTAATGATGAAACAAACATCTTGATCTCTCCCCTTGACTATTGTGAGTAATATGTTAAAAGCCACACCTAAAATAAAAGTCTTACTGTCAGATATTGTTGTCATTTTTATGGTGTTCTGTCTTGCAGCTGGAAAATCAAGTGACATTTTGCAGAAAGTTGATCTTGACATAGTAGATAATGAAATGTGCAATAACTTATGGAAAAGTCTTGGCAAGATCACATCTCTGCCTCATGGAATTGCACCATCAATGTTATGTGCCGGGGTCAGTGCAGGAGACAAAGACACTTGTCAGGTATGCTACTGTAATATGCTTTACTTCTGCATGTTTGCAATGTGTAATAGATCTGTTAATGTAGTTAGGACTTCAATGAATAAAAATTGAATTCCAAGTGACAGTTTTCTTCGTAGAGTTCTCTCTCTCTCTCTCTCTCTCTCTCTCTCTCTCTCTCTCTCTCTCTCTCTCTCTCACACACACACACACACACACACACACACACACACACACACCTTTAGTATTTGGTTCAACGGCTGAATAACTGTCACAGATTATACATGAAAATATCTTGAAAAGACTAAAGGAAACGGTAACTATCTATCTAAACAGACATTGTACAAGGTTGCACTTCAGCTGTTGTTTACCTGTATTTATTTAATTATGCATGATGTCATGATTGTGGTACACCACATCAAGAAAATTATTAATTAGAGGAAAATAAGAACCCTTACCACGCATCAGAAAACAGAAGTACAAACAAAATTTAATGCAAATACCAACTTCTAGTGCCAGATGTTCCTCTAGCCAATGAGATAGTGACTAATTGGGGGGAATAAAAATGCTCAGATATGAGGAGAGAAGTTTCCTGGAATACATTAAATTCATTATTGACCATTAAAATTTTATCACAATGAAAACCACATCAAAAACATATAAAGTGTACTACATACTTGGATATAAAGATTATTAGCATTTCAGTGCACCATAAAAATTGGTAGGAGTAATGCCATCCACATTTTGCGTATTAGGAAAAATCTCACAGAAGGTTTCTCATTTTCAAATTGCATTTAAATGTTGATTGTTTCCCAAAACATTGTGTTATGCCTTGTGCAAGAAAGAGAAAAATATATCATGTGATGGAATTCAAATTCAACAGTACCGATTGTTGTCTGTCAAGACTGCACAGTGTGACCGCTTGTTGGCATTAGTCAGTCAATCAGGCAGCAGTAGCCGACCGCGACAGATGCAGCAACTGATAAGTAAATCGCTTTTCTGACATTTATGTGTTCCTAACCAGGAGCGAATTTTATTATATCATCTGTGTGCTTTAATAGTTTCGTTTCTTGAGTTTCTGCGTGTAAATTTAAAATCTAATAGCCACAGTTCTCGCATTTTGTTAGCGTCAGTAAGTAAACCAATTTTGTGATATATTACAAGTCCCTTATCAGGGTAAAATTATTTAGTTTCACCTGAGTGCTTCAGTAGCTAGGTTCTTGAATATCTGCGTATTACTAGACACAGTTTGTGTGTTTTCGTCGGGGTCTACAGTAGAGTTGTGCAGCACGTGCCGATAGTCAGTTTATCTGCATAGTTTAGTTTTCCACAGGGACTGCAATAGTTGTATGTGGATGTGAGCCGAGTTTGTGACACTATGCTCTCAGCTTCAGACTGTGATGGCTTCAGTTACACAGCTTGAGGCTGCAGTGGATGGGCACCACTGTTGTGGGCTGCCCGTGGGGATCGAACGGACGTCCAGCGCATTAGAGTCTTCTGTCTGGTCCTCACTGGTGGCCAACCCAGTTACTGCTCAAACTGAGGCTGACCCCTCACGTTGGTTGAGTGGTAGGGCACCCCAGGCCAAAGCAGGGGGCGAAAGACTTCCCAGGCAGTGGCACATAAGGCGTCCCCGGTTTGTCTGACAAACAGGTTCCAGGTGCCGTCTGTGGCTGACACTGTCACTGGGCCAAATGCTGTCACCTGTCCTGTTTCGGAGTAAACCACTCAGCCTGCAAGATCCAGGCAATTGTAGAGGATGGGACTATTGGTAGTTGGGAGCTCCAACGTTAGGTGCATTATGGAGTCCCTTAGGGACTTGGCTTACAGGGAGGGTAAGAAAACCAATGTGCACTCCGTGTGCTTACTGGATGGAGTCATTCCGGATGTGGAAAGGGTCCTCCCGGATGCCATGAAGAGAACAGTGTGCAGCCAACTGCAGGTGGTTACTTATGTTGGTACCGATGATGTGTGTCACTTTGGATTAGAAGAGATTCTCTCTGGTTTCGAGCAGCTAACAGAAGTGGTAAAGACTGCCAGTCTTGCTTCCAAGATGAAAGCAAAGCTGACCATTTGCAGCATACTCAACAGCACCAATTGCAGACCTCTGGTACAGAGCTGAGTGGAGGGTCTGAATCAGAGGCTCAGACAGTTCTGCAACCATGCAGGCTGCAGATTCCTCGACTTGTGCCAAACAGTGGCTGGGTTTCGGGTTCCGCTGAATAGGTCAGGTGTCCACTATATGCAGGAGGTAACTACACGGGTAGCAGGGGCTGTGTGGTGTGGACTGGACGATTTTTAGGTTAGAGGGTCTTGGGAAAACACAATATGGGCTACAGTCACAAAGGCTGCAGGCTGCACACAGGAAGAACATAGATACATCAACCATTGGTATAACAGTTGCAAATTGTCATAGCTGTGTTGGGAAAGTATCAAAACTCCAAGCACTAATAGTAAGCACTGATGCTCAAATCGTTATAGGCACTGCTAGCTGGCTAAAGCTGTACATAAGCTCAGCCAAAATTTTTGTGAAGAACCTAACGGTGTTCCGAAAAGATAGGCTAAATACGGTTGGCAGTGACATGTTTGTTACTGTTATAAGTAGTTTAACTTGTCGTGAAATTGAAGTAGATACTTCCTGTGAGTTAGTATGTGCAGAGGTCATTGTTGGCAACCGGAATAAAACAATAATTCGATCCTTTTACCGACCTCCCAATTCAAATGATACAGTTGCTGAAAGGTTTAAAGAAAAACTTGAGTTTGATTTCATATACGTACCTGACTCATACAATAATAGTTGGTGGTGACTTTAATTTACCCTTGATATGTTGGCAAAAATACGTGTTTAATTCTGGAGGTATGCATAAAATGCCATCCCAAATTGTGCTAAATGCATTCTCTGAAAATTATTTCGAGCAGTTAGTTCATGAGCCCACGCAAATAGTAAACGGTTGTGAAAACACACTTGACCTCTTAGCAACAAATAATCCTGAGTTAATAACCAGCATCAAAACCGATATAGTGATTGCTGAACACAGGGTTGTCATAGCAAAATTGAATGTTGTAATCCCCAAATCCTCGAAAAATAAGCGAAACATATACCTATTCAAAAAAGCAGATAAAAATACACTTGACGCCCTCCTGAGAGACAATCTCCACTCATTCCAAATTAATAATATACGTGTAGACCAGATGTGTCTTAAATTCAAAGAAATAGTATCAGCAGCAATTGAGAGGTTTATTCCAAATAAGCTAACAAATGACGGAACTGATCCTCCTTGGCACACAAAACGGGTTAGAACACCGTTGCAGAAACAACGAAACAAACATGCCAAATTTAAACAGACGCAAAATCCCCAAGAATGGCAGTCCCTTACAGAAGTTCGAAACCTAGCGTAGAGTTCAATACAAGATGCCTATAACAGTTTTCACAATGAAACTTTGTCTCGAAACCTCTCAGAAAATCCAAAGAGGTTCTGGTCGTATGTGAAGTATGTTAGCAGCAAGAAACAATCAATGCCTTCTCTTCGTGATAACAATGGAGATACCATCGAAGAAAGTGCTGCCAAAGCAGATTTACTAAACGCAGCCTTCCGAAATGCCTACACAAAATAAGATGAAGTAAATAGTCCAGAATTCAAATCAGGAACAGCTTCCAACATGAGTAATGTGGAAGTAAATATCCTCGGAGTAGTGAAGCAACTCAAATCTGTTAATAAAATCAAGTCTTCTGGTCCAGGCTGTATACCAATTAGGTTCCTTTCAGAGTATGCTGATGCATTAGCTCCATACTTAACAATCATATAAAACTGTTCGCTCGACGAAAGATCCATACCCAAAGACTGCAAAGTTGCACAGGTCACACCAATATTCAAGAAAAGTAGTAGGAGTAATCCACTAAATTACAGGCCCATATCATTAACGTCGATATGCAGCAGGATTTTAGAACATATATTGTGTTCGAACATTATGAATTACTTCGAAGGACACCGTCTATTGACACACAGTCAACATGGGCTTAGAAAATGTGGTTCCTGTGAAACACAACTAGCTCTTTATTCACATGAAGTGCTGAGTGCTATTGACAAGGGATTTCAGATTGATTCCGTATTATTGGATTTCCGGAAGGCTTTTGACACAGTACCACACAAGTGGCTCATAGTAAAATTGCGTGCTTATGGAATATCATCTCAGTTATGTGACTGGATTTGCGATTTCCTGTCAGAGAGGTTACAGTTCATAGTAACTGACGGAAAGTCATTGAGTAAAACAGAAGTGATTTCAGGTGTTCCGCAAGGTAGTGTTATAGGCCCTTTGCTGTTCCTTATCTATATAAACAATTTGGAATACAATCTGAGCAGCCATATTTGGTTGTTTGCAGATGACGCTGTTGTTTTTCAACTAATAAAGTCATCAGGAGATCAAAACAAACTGCAAAACGATTTAGAAAAAATATCTGAATTGTGCAAAACTGGCAGTTGACCCTAAATAACGAAAAGTGTGAGGTCATCCACATGAGTACTAAAAGGAACTCATTGAACTTCGGTTACACGATAAGTCAGTCTAATCAAAAGCTGTAAATTCAACTAAATACCTAGGTATTACAATTACAGACAACTTAAATTGGAAAGAACACACAGAAAATGTTGTGGGGAAGGCTAACCAAAGGCTGCGTTTTACGTTTTATTGGCAGGACACTTAGAAAATGTAACAGACCTATTAAGGAGACTGTCTACACTACACTTGTCTGTCCTCTTTTAGGAGACTGCTGCACGGTGTGGGATCCTTACCAAGTAGGACTGATGGAGTACATCAAAAAAGTTCAAAGAAAGGCAGCATGTTTTGTATTATCGCAAAATGTGGGAGATAGTGTCACAGAAATGATACAGGATTTGGGCTAGAAATCATTAGAAGAAAGGCATTTTTCGTTGCGATGGAATCTTCTCACAAAATTCCAATCACCAACTTTTTCCTCCGAATGCGAAAATATTTTGTTGACACTGCCTATGTAGGGCAGAACAATCACCACGATAAAATAAGGGAAATCAGAGCTCATATGGAAAGATGTAGGTGATCATTATTTCCACGCACTATACGAGATTGGAATAATAGAGAATTGTGAAGGTGGTTCGATGAACCCTCTGCCAGGCACTTCAGTGTGATTTGCGGCGTACCATGTAGATGTAGATGTAGTTTATTGATTCACTATATTGCACTGGTAAGGTTCCTGCAACTGTTATGCAAATATGAAATCATGGTTTCAGGTAGACCAAACTCCACACCCTGTACAACTAGCACCTGAGAGGGCAGACATATTGTTCCCTAAGGGATGAAGGAGCCCACAGTGATGTCACCTACCTTGAATCAGGAAATGGGCTTGTTCACAGCAACCAATACATATCCACACAGACAGAGCAGCAATGATGGCTGGTGCATCATAGACTGTCAGCATGGTGACCACTGTTGCAGCATTTCTTAACACAACAGCAGAGGGGCAGACTGATAGTCAGTGATGTTGCCTATGACAATACCAGATAAAGGCGTGGCACAAGGATGCATCCATGCATGGAGGCTCTAATAAGAATGAATGTTACCAGATAGCATGTGTCATTGTCATACACACTGATCAGCTAGAAGATTATGACCACCTACCTAGTAGTTGGTACGCCCACCTTTGGCACAGACAACAGTGGTGATTAACCCTAATATGGAAGCCATGGGAAACATGATCATCATAGTGCTGTTTGTGGTCTGCAACCAGTGTATCATACTCCTTGGTCAACATGGTGCCTTACATGAGCTCCACTGGACCCGTGGATGCCCACATGATTGTTGCTCAGAGCATAATGGAGCCACCACCAGCTTGTCTCCATTCCACAGTACAGTTGCCAAGGAGCTGTTCCCCTGAAAGATGACAGATTTGTCCTCTCCAATCACGATCATGAAGAAGGTATTGGTATTCAGGAGGCCATGAAATGCTTTGCCACTGTGCCAACATTCACTGCCAATGGTCACGTGCCTATTTCAGTCACAGTTGCCGATGTCATGGCGTTAACATTGGTGTATTCACGGGTGATCGGTTGCAGAGGCCCATTGTTAGAAATGTTAGGTACACTGGGTGTTCAGCCACAACTGTACTCTGCTGAGCATTATAGTCTGATGTTAGATACTTTACTGTTTGCCACCTGTCCTATTTTACCAGTCTGCCCAGCCTATGACATCCAAAATCTGTAGTGAGGGGTGGCTGCCCAACCCTGTGACACCTAGACACGGTTTCACCTTTGTTTCACCATGTAATGAATACACTCACCACAGCAGTCCTTGAAAAATGCACAAGCCATGCAGTTTCTGAAATGCTCTTGGCAAGCCTCTAAGCCATCACAATCTGCCCTCAGTCAGACTGATGCTACATGCACCAGGTGTGTGTGTCTGACTAGCAACATTCTTCAGCAGGTTATCACCTGGATGGGTTTATATTGATAGTAGGTCAGTGGTCATAATGTTCTGGCTGATCACTGTAGACATGGCACCAGGTTTGAGTGTATGGAGTGTCATTGGGTACACAAAACACAATAATTTGGATGAAAATAAGTTTTAAAAGTGCATTAAACATGGTCATCAGATGCTTGTATAGACCCTGCCTCAGCAATAGTAATGGCAAGACAGTTGAGGGGAAACTCGGAGAATATTTCCCGAAAATTTCCTGGTGATGTTAGCAGCTAAAGATTGGGAGACTAATCTGACTCAGACATTTGGTAGGGAAAGCTTATAAGAGCCCTATCTGAAGATCACCTTGAGCAGTCAATCAGAGAACTAACTTGTGAAGATAGCATCTTAGACCTGCTGGTGACAAACAGGCCTGAACTCTTTGACGCAATTAATGTAGAACAGGTAATTAAAAATCATATGGTGATCACTGTATGATCCAATATGGCTGTAAATAGTAATACAGAGAAAGACAGGAAGATCTATCTGTTCAGCAAGTGTGACAAGATACAGATTTCAGATTACCAGACAGTTCACCATGAAAATTTCATGTCGAGCACTGACAATGCTGAACATCAATAGACAAAGTTTGAGATCATTGTATAACACACTTTAGAAAATATACTGAGCAGAATTGTGAGGGATGGTTTGACAGCCATGTTAGGAAGCTGCTACAACAGCAGAGAGAGCTTCATTGCAAATTTTATGCATAACCGAAACCTCACACACAAATAAAAACTTAATCAAGTCAAAATTAGTATGAGGAGGGCCATGCATGAACTGTTCAATGAATAAAAGAGTAAAACTCTATCTACCAGTTTGATAGAAAAACCTGAAAATTTATGGTCTTAACATTAAAACAGGAAACAGATTGAAGTCATTATCTCAGATACTCTCTGACCATAATGGTGCTGAAACAGAAAATGACGTAGGAAAGGCTAAAATACTAAACATCCTTTTCCAAAACTGTTTCGCAGTGGAAAATCACTTTATGCACTCATTCTGTTACACAAAGCTTTTTTTTCCTTTTGATACCATATGCAGTTATGCCTTGTTTAATCATTTCTGCTGAGAAAGATGTTTGTCACTTACTGTCACACGCGCATGCTTAGCTGCTGGTTTTGTTATTTGTTTGTTTAATTTATAAATACAGAGGGTTTTGCTTGGAAGTCATATATGTATGGAATTCTACACAATATTAATTTTGTCTGAACTCTGTTTTTTATTACTTTATTAACAACTTTTCAAACCAGGTATGGTTCCTCTTCATTGTAGCTGTCATTTGTTCCATCAATCACTACTCCATTGTTAGTTCTACTGTAATACTGAGTCTTTTCATTAACATTTCCTGTAACATCACAACTGGAATAAATTAATAATTGGTTCCTTTTACCAACTTGCTGACTCAGATGGTACTGTTGCTGAACACTTCAAAGGAAGCAAGAGTGTTAAATCAAATATGTACCCCACTCACACAATTATGGCTGGTAGTGACTTCAATCTGTCCTCAATGGCGAAAATACATGTTTATGATTGGTGGTAGGTGTAAAAAATTATCCAAAATCATACTAAATGCTTTTTCAGCAAATTATGTTGAATATTTACTTCAGGTGCTCATCTAGGCTTTAAATTGTTATGATGAAATACTTGCCCTGTTTGAATAAATAATCCTGAGCAAATAGGGAGCATCGTGATGGATATAGGGATTAGCAATCAAAAGGTCGTTCTAGTGAGACTGAGTACTATAACACTCAAACCCACCAAAAAATAAATGCAAAAAGTACATCTATCTTTTTTTAAAAAAAGTAGATAAAAATTCACTTGATGCCTTGCTAAGACACAACTGAAATTCCTTCCAATCCGACTACATGAGCATAGACCAAATGTGGCTTAAATTCAGAGAAATAGTATCAGTAGCAATTGAGAGATACAAACAAAATAAATTAGTAAAAGATGGCACTGATTCCCCATGGTACACAAAACAGCTCACAATGACGCAAAAGCTATGGAAAAAAGGCATGCCAAATTTATAAGAATGCAAAAGTGCTAAGATCTGTTAAGCTTTACAAAAGCTCAAAATTTAACTTGAACTTCAATGCAAGATTCTTTTAATAATTTCCATAGTGAAACTCCATCTCAAAATCTGACAGGAAACCCAAAGAGATTCTGGTCATATGTAAATTACACCAGCAGCAAGACACAATCAATACCCTCACTACACAAGAGCTACAGTGATCTTATGACTGTGCCACTAAAGGAGAGTTACTAAATAATTTTCAGAAATCTCTTCACCAAAGAAGATGAAGTAAGTACTCCAGAATTTGAATCAAAAACAACTTCCAGCATGAGTAACTTAGAAGTTGATACCCTTCGTGTAGTGAAGCAGCTTAAATCACTTAATAAAGGCAAGCTCTCTGATCCTGATTGTATACCAGTCAGGTTCTTTTAGAGTATGCTGATACATCAGCTCCATACTTAGCAATGATGTGCAGCAGCTCACCAGTTGAAAGATCTGGTCCTAAAGACTGGAAAGGTGCACAAGTCACACCAATGCCCATGAAAGGAAATAAGAGTGACCCGCTAGATTACAGACCGATACCACTAATGCTGATGTGCAGTAGGATTTTGAAACATATACTGTGTTCAAGCACTATGAATTGCCTTGAAGAAAATGATTTATTAACAAATAGCCAACATGGATTCAGAAAATACTAGCCTTTTGTTCCCACAAAGTAATGAATAATAATAATAATATTTATTCAACATCAAATAATCAAATACAGTCCCTAGAAATAATACAGTTTCAGGACATCATTCAGATTCTTCTTCTGAATATGTTAGTTTATAAATTACAAACTAAAGATTTGTTTGTATTAATAAATTTTACATTTTGATGCATTTTACATTTGGCAGTATACAATCACAATATTACAAATATTGTTGTTATCAACATTATATTAGTTGGAGGTTACTTAAAACTATGAGTTTGACATATTATGAAGCGCTTTTCTTACAGATATAATGCTCGTCTAGTGAATAAAAAGGGTTTTCAATTAGAATTCTCTTTAGCTGATCTTTTAATTTGTTAGTAGGAAGGGTTGTGAGACTTTTTGGCAGGCCATTGGCTAGCTTCAGACCAGCATGAAGTGCATTTTTTTTTTCATATAAAGCTGTTCTGTGGCTATTTACATGGTATCTGAACTTTTGCCTTGTATCATACTGGTCTAGGTCACAGTTGAAATTTGGAGTTATAATTTTCACAAGCAATGTAACTTTCAATGTGCATACATCTATAATGGTAAGCACACCTAATTTTGGGAACAGATTCCGACATGATTCTTGAGGTTTGGCACCACAAATAATACTGATAACTTTTTTCTGTGGTATTAATAATGTGCGTAGGTTGGCTTGAGTTGTTGCACCCCATATTTCTACAGCATAGTTTAAATTTGATGAGAATAGGGCATGATAAGCAGTTTTTAGTACACACATGTCCTTACAATATTTGCTAATCATATTTATAGTAAACACATTCTTCAACAGCTTACATGCTAAAGAATCGATATGCATGTCCCTTTTGAGGCTGTCCTGCATTGTAATTCCCAAGAACTTTGTCCATTTTTCCTTTTTTACAATGTCATTTCCTAAGGATACTTTCAGGTCAAATTCTATTTGTTTCCTTGTGTTAAATTCCATCATTGCAGTCTTTGATGCACTTACATTGAGATGGCTTTCATTAAAATACTTGACTATTTCGTTAGTTACACTGTTGCACAGTACCTCCAGACTCTCATAGTCTTTGTGTTTACACACTATTGATGTATCATCTGCATACAATATTTTTGTATAGTTAGGAGAACAATTCTGTATATCATTAACATAAATGAAGAAGAGAAGGGGTCCCAAGACAGAATGTTGAGGCACTCCATATTTTATGTCAGTAATTTTAGATTTTTAAGGACCCACTGTTTGTTTTAAGCAAGACAAATTGTTTTCTATTGCTCATAGACGATTTTATTAGCTCATAGCCAGTTCCTCTGATACCCAGGTTCCACAGCCTGTCAAGTAATATGGTGATGTTGACACAATCGAAAGCGTTTTCTAGATCAAGGAACACTCCAGTTACATAATCCTTGTTTTCTATGGCCATTATTATTTTGTCTATTAATTGTGCTGCTGCTACTGAAGTTGACTTGTATTTCATAAAGCCATTCTGATTTTCAAATATTAAATTGTGTTGACTCAGGAATGTCATTAGCCTAGTATACATAACTTTCTTAACTAGCTTAGAAAATACAGGTAAGATTGAGATGGGGCAGTAGTTTTCATTTTTAGATTTATCACCTTTCTTGTAAATCAGGGTTACTTGTGCTATCTTTAGACTATCTGGGAAACAACCTGATGCAATTACATAATTTACTTCTGTGGCCATGGCATCAGATATGTTGTCTATGCATCTTTTCAGTGTACTGATAGACAATCCATCATAGCCTGCTGATTTTGTATTTTTAATGACATTACTATGTTTTTGACTTCTTGCTATTGGTTGGGGGCAAGTATATGCTTTGTTTGTTTGGAATGCCCTTATATCTATGCTGAAGATTCTTAAAATGGTCATTGACAGATTTTCCAACTGAAGAAAAGTACTCATTAAAAACATTTGCAAACTGACATTGACATTTCATGATACGCCCTTTATGATTTATAGTAAAATCACCAGGGGATGCCTATTGGATTTCATATTTTTAGATTTCCAAAAGGCTTTTGACACAAGTGATTTCTAATCAAACTGCTTGTCTGTTTAGTATCATCTCAGTTGTGAGACTGTCAGAAAGGCCACAATATACAGTGCTCAATAGAAAAAAAGAAAAACCGAAGTAATGTGTGTTGTTCCCTACAGAAGTGTTATAGGCCATCTGCTCCTTCTGATCTAGGATTTAGGAGACAATCTGAGCTGATTTCTTAGACTGTTTGCATATAATGGTGTCATTAACATCTATAATGGTCATCAGGTGATCAGAACCAAGGTCACAAGTTTTTTCAAACCTAGTGCTGAACTTGGGCAGGTTACAGAGGATTTAGGTTCACTATGTAAAGGTTTTACTAAGGAAGACACCGTGGTTATTGTGGGTGGGCCGGGCAACAGTATTGACAGAGATCCGGGGTACAGCATAGAGTGTGACCTGGCAAAGATTGCATCGGCATCGAATCATACCAGTGTTGGGTTTGTGTCGGTTCTGGAGCGCCACGACCGACCTCATTTGACCTCTTCTGTCAGGAGAGTTAATTTGGAGTTGGAACGGCTACTTGGATCTGGTGCGGGGTCACACATTGGTGTGGTTCGTGTTGATTCACTCTGTAGGTGGGACTATACTAGACATGGCCTACACCTCAACAGGAAAGGGAAGGGTAAACTGGCTGGGCTGATAGCAGGAAATTTAAAGGGGGGAGGAACTACATCTCATGGTGGAAACTCTTTTTTGGTGTAAGATCAGTGTCCAGTGGGAAACTCAGCCATGCAAGTACTAAAGATGTCAAAAAAGTTCAAGATAGTTGCAAAAGTAAAATGAAAAATGTTAGTATATTTCATCAAAATATTGGGGGATTGAACAATAAAATTGATGAGCTTCTGCTTTGTTTAGAAGATATAGAAACTGAGAATGTAATAGATGTACTATGCCTGTCTGAGCATCACATTGTCACTGATATGCAAAAGGTTAGCATCAATGGGTACAAATTAGCTGCACATGTAAGTAGAGATAATATGATGAGAGGAGGAGTTGCCATATATGTCAAAAGCTTCCACAGTGCAAAAAATTTAGAAACTAAAAAATTTTGTGTAGAGCAACATATGGAAGCATGTGCCACTGAACTTAAACTAAAGGATGGCACTTTCATAATTGTAACAGTGTATAGGTCCCCCTCAGGGAATTTCCAGCTATTTCTGGAAAACTTGGATGCTTTGTTGTGCTATCTGTCAGACAGGGGGAAGCAAATTATCATTTGTGGGGATTTCAATGTTGATTCCCTGAAAGAGTGTAATAGGAAGAATGACCTTTTAGTATTACTCAGTTCTTTCAATTTGAGCTCCGTCATTGATTTTCCTACTCGGATAACAAAGAACAGCAGTACATTGATAGATAACTTTTTTATAGACCAAGATAAGTTTAAGGACATTAATGCTTATCCTGTTGAGAATGGTCTTTCAGATCATAGTGCACAGCTTGTTACAGTACATGACATAGCTCCATGCAGTATAATAAATCAGACTTTCAAAGCAGTGCGTTCAATTAACAATATAAATATTGCAAACTTTAGGGAAAGCCTACAGCAGCTAGACTGGGATGAAGTGTATAAGGAACCCGATGCAAACTTGAAATATAACTTATTTCACAATACATTTTTAAGGGTATTTGAAAATTGTTTTCCCAAGAAAATAGTTAAACATAATTCCAAGAAAACATATAAAAAACCTTGGCTAACTAAAGGAATAAGAATATCTTGCAACCGCAAAAGAGAACTGTATCTAACAGCAAGATGGAGTACTGACCCCGAAATTGTTCAATATTATAAAAACTATTGTGCGGTACTAAGAAAAGTTATTAAAAAGTCCAGAAGCATGTGTATCATGTCTGAGATCAGTAACTCTGATAATAAAATTAAAGCAATTTGGAATATTATTGAAAGGGAAACAGGGCAACCAAGAGCACAGGAAGACTTTAGTGCAATAAAATTGAATGACAAGTGCACTAACAAACAATCAGAAATTGAAAATATTTTGAATAATCATTTTTTAAATGTTGTGAAGAAAATAGGATCTAGATCTTCACTAGAAGAGGCAAGGCTATTAATAGAAGAGGCCATACCTGCACAGTTTGAAACAGCTGTAATTCCACCAACCTCTCCCTCTGAAATCAGTAAAATAATAAACTCACTGAAAAGTAAAAGCTCTTACGGAATTGATGGCATTTCCAGCAAAGTACTTAAAGCTTGTTCCCCACAGATAAGTAGAATTCTCAGCCACGTATGTAATAGCTCTTTGGAGCAGGGTGTTTTCCCTGATAGACTGAAATATGCCATTGTAAAACCATTGCATAAAAAGGGGGATATGTCGGATGTCAACAACTACCGCCCAATCTCTCTTCTGACAGCTCTATCAAAAATTTTTGAGAAAGTAATGTATTCAAGAGTAGCCTCCCATATTTGTAAAAATAAAGTACTAACAAAATGTCAGTTTGGTTTTCAGAAAGGCTTTTCAACAGAAAATGCTATATATGCTTTCACTGATCAAATATTAAATGCTCTGAATAACCGGACATCACCCATTGGTATTTTTTGTGATCTCTCAAAGGCCTTTGATTGTGTAAATCATGGAATTCTTTTAGATAAGCTAAATCATTATGGTTTGAGTGGGGCAGTGCACAAATGGTTTAATTCATACTTAACTGGAAGAATGCAGAAAGTTGAAATAAGTGGTTCGTGTAATGTTAAAACAGCTGATTCCTCAAACTGGGGTGCTATCAAGCACGGGGTCCCACAGGGTTCGGTCTTAGGTCCTTTACTGTTCTTGATATACATTAATGACTTACCATTCCACATTGATGAAGATGCAAAGTTAGTTCTTTTTGCTGATGATACAAGTATAGTAATAACATCCGAAAACCAAGAACTAAGTGATGTAATTGTAAATGATGTTTTTCACAAAATTATTAAGTGGTTCTCAGCAAACGGACTCTCTTTAAATTTTGATAAAACACAGTATATACAGTTCCGTACAGTAAATGGCAAAACTCCAGTAATAAATATAGAATTTGAACAGAAGTCTGTAGCTAAGGTAGAATTTTCAAAATTTTTAGGTGTGTCCATTGATGAGAGGTTAAACTGGAAGCAACACATTGATGGTCTGCTGAAACGTCTGAGTTCAGCTACGTATGCTATTAGGGTTATTGCAAATTTTGGTGATAAGAATCTCAGTAAATTAGCTTACTATGCCTACTTTCATTCACTGCTTTCGTATGGCATCATATTCTGGGGTAATTCATCGTTGAGTAGAAAAGTATTCATTGCACAAAAACGTGTAATCAGAATAATTGCTGGAGCCCACCCACGGTCATCCTGCAGACATCTATTTAAGGATCTAGGGATCCTCACAGTAACCTCACAGTATATATATTCCCTTATGAAATTTGTTGATAATAATCCAACCCAATTCAAAAGTAATAGCAGTGTGCATACCTATAACACCAGGAGAAAGGATGATCTTCACTATGCAGGGTTAAATCTGACTTTGGCACAGAAAGGGGTAAATTATGCTGCCACAAAAGTCTTTGGGCACCTACCAAACAGCATCAAAAGCCTGACAGATAGCCAACTAACATTTAAAAATAAATTAAAAGAATTTCTAGATGACAACTCCTTCTACTCATTGGCTGAATTTTTAGATATAAAGTAAGTTAAAAAAAAAAAAAAAAAAAAAAAAAAAACTTAATCATTAGTGTCATGCAATATTTTGTGTAATGTAATTTCTTGTACAGGCATCTTTTATTAACCTGACACGTTCCACATCATTACGAAGTGTCGTATTCATGATCTATGGAACAAGTATTAATCTAATCTAATCTAATCTAATCTGCAGAATGATATCTGAGATGTGCATACAGTGCAAAAAGTTGTAATTGACTCTAAATAATGAAATGTCATTCACATGAGTACCAAAAGGATTCCATTACATTTCAGTCACACAAATCTAAATACTCCACGATTATAATTCTGAATAACTTAAATTGAAATGATCACACAAATAACGTTGTGAAGAAAGGAAACCAAAAACTGTGATTCTTTGGCAGACCACTTAGAAAATGCAACAGGTCTACCCCAGACTTTAATTACTCTACACTTTTCCACCACCTTCTGGAGTACTGCTGTACATTGTGGATCCACATCAGTTTGGACTGATGAAGGATATTGAAAAAGTCCAAAGAAGAGCAACTCATTTTGTATTATCACAAAAAATGGAGAGAATGTCATGGAAATGTTATGCAAATTGGGGTGAAGATCATTAAAACAAAGTCATCTGTTGTTGCAGCAGGATCTCCTCATGAAATTTCAGTCACCAACTTTCTCCTCAGTGTGTGAAATTCCTTTGTTGGCACCCTCCTGTAGAGCAAGAAATGGTCATCATAATTAAATAAGACAAATCAGAGCTAATGTGCAATGATGTAAATGTTAATTTTCCCATATGCTGTTTGAGAGTGGAATGATAGTGAAATAGCTTGAAAGTGGTTTGACAAACCCTCTGCTAGGCCTGTAACTGTGAATTGCAGAATAATCAAGTAGATATAGGTATACAAGTAGATGTATCCACTGAAAAGTTTGGTCACAAGGTACCAAGAGATGGGCATGCCACTATTTGTCAGCCACTAAGATTGATAATGTCTGACATAAAGTTGAAACAGTGTGGAATGACATAGCTGTATCTGTCATCTAAGTTGAATTTGACTCATTTTCTATTCTGGTTACAGCCACTGTTCCTACCAGATGTGGCAGCTCTGTATATTAAATTTTATACACTCTGTACCCTCAAATCACCTACAAATTCAATCATATATTCACACTACTATACTGTACATGCATAGTAAGTAAAATATCAATATTTCCTGCTCTTCCTGATGTTGTAATTTTAATGGCCAACAGTGTACATTTTTTCCTTAAAGTTCTGTAATTGTAATACAGTGCAGTATTTTTTTAACAATAATAAACCATGCTTCAAATGAGTTGCCTTTTCTGTTCAGAATGTTGCTAAATGATGATTGTTTACTATTGCTAATTCTTGAGATGTCTCCAACAGAGTTGATGCTTTACTCTTGTCTACTGCTTAGTATTCTGCCATATACACGTGTCTTTCTACTTTTTATTTTATTTTATTTTATTTTTATTCTTTTAATTTGGTACACGTATTTCATGGATCCATACATGCGAGTCATTCACCTGGATGTGAAACGTGTCAATACAATTGTACAAATACAATTAATGCTACACAATAGTTATATAATACAATCATATAGATATTAATACGTATCACTTTTTCTCATTTACAAACTGTCATTTAACTAGTATAGCAATTCCCACTATAAAATTATAACTATAACATTAACACTATAATATTAACATAATATCATATCATCCATCTAATAATGAAGAGACTAAATACATCTATTATTAAGGGAGTGCATTATTTCTGGAAAATAATTCATCCAAGGAGTACAGTGGGTGGTCGAGCAGGTATTTTTTTAATGTACCTTTGAACTGCATTTCATTTTCTCTTGTAAATTTAATATAATTAGGCAATGCATTAAAAGTCTTTATAGCAGCATACTTTACTCCCTTCTGTACAAGGGATGTATTTTTTCGTTTGACATGTAGATCATCTGTCCCTCTAGTATTGTAGTTATGGTATGAACAATTTGTTTCGTACTGAGCATAGTCTTTATTAACAACATTCATCAGAGAGTATATGTACTGACAAGTTGTAGTCAGTATTTCTAACTATGTGAAAAGTTTTTTACATGAGGTTCATGGAGGATCCCCACAGATGATTCTGACTGTTCTCTTCTGAGCAGTTAAGATTTTTTTTTTGAGGTTGGTGAATTATCCCAGAAGTTTATTCCATAACTCATTAATGAGTTAAAATGTTGATGTCCCCAAAATGAGTAATGATTCTTAAAGCAAAAGTTGCTGATGAAATCCTTTTTAGAGTAAGGGACACATGCTGTTCCCAGTTGAGCCTATTGTCAATGTGAACCCCTAGGAATTTAGTGGAGTGCACCTGTTCTAGTTCCTGGTTGTCATTAGTAATTACTATATTTTCTGGAGTTTTATTTTTTGAGTGGTACTGTATAAAATTAGTTTTTTTTAATATTTACTGAAAGAGAATTAATTGAAAACTGAGCTGTAACTTCTCTGAGTATATCATTAACATCAGTCTCCAGATCAGCAGTAGACTTACCATCCACTACAATGCTTTTTATCATCAGCAAACATAGGGAATTCACAATTTTTACTGATTTATTTATTTTACTTATCCATCCATTGACAATAAATATTGTATGGATGTTGTCAGGGGTACATGTAAGCCATTTCAAAGAAATCGGACACAAACAATATATACACAAAAAGTATAAAACAAAATAATACAATTAAGTTAATAATAATGCAATGAAATTAATATAGCCTATATACATCCCTGCTTGTTATTTTAAATGCATAGTCTATTTTTCATAAGGCTTTAGTTTTGTCCTCCCTAAACGGCAAGTCCTTATATACACAACACCACTTACGTATATATTTACATCACACAACAGCTGTCCTTTAAGTATGTAAATGTAATGAATGATTAGGTAATGAATGATTACATGCAGATTGAGTATTTTCCATTTTGCCTTTATAAATATCATCAGAAAAAATTTATTGACCTACATAGTCATTTACAGAATAAAAACATTGTTCTACTAGAAATTTTTTAAATTCTGTTTTAAATTTGTTATCATCTTCTAACTGCCTGATGTTGACTGGCAGTGCATTGTACAGTTTTGTACCGATATGGCTCACATGCCTTTGTGTATTTGCTCTTTTTGTTCACCAAGTATGGAGTGCTGTGCTATTACGGGTATTGTAGTTATGAAAGTCGGCATTTGTCTGAAAATCTGCAGTGTTGGTCCTGTCGTACAATACACATTTGTATATGTATAATGATGGTATAGTAAGTATTCTAAGCTTTTTGAATATGGATTTGCAGTGTGTCTGTGGATTACTGTGAGTTATTATTCGGATGGCCCTCTTCTGCAACAAAAAAGTTTGTTTTAGGCGCCCTGTTGTGGAACCCCAAAATATTATTCCATATGTGGCAAGAGATTGAAAATAGCCGAAATATGCCATTCTGGCACCCTCTGAGGTACAAACATTTGCAATAATTCTGAGGGCAAAACAGGCTGAATTAAGTTTCTGTGCGAGTTTTTTTTATGTGGTCATTAAAATTTAACTTTTCATCCACATGAATCCCCAGCAATTTTGTGGATGTCACTCTGTCTAAGGCTTTGTCACCCCACACCAGATCGAGATTTACATTTTGACATCTTTTCCCAAACTGCATATAATTTGTTTTATTTACATTCAATGTCAACCTGTTTGCATTGAGCCAACAGTGGATGTAATTTAGTACTTTTTTGTAATTGTTGGTAGCAATTGCTTTGGTGTACTTATTATCATGCTAGTATCATCGGCAAATATTATTGCTTTGGCTGCATCATCTGAGGTGTGAAAATCATTTATATAGACAAACACAATATAGGCCCTAAAATGCTGCCTTGTGATACTCCAATTTCTACAGTTTTGCCTCTGATACTGAATTTATTTTGTGTTTGGAGTAAGTTGATGTCAGTCCTGCAACCTGTGTTCTGTTTTTTAGGTATGATTCAAACCTTTTTTTCCTATCCCATGTATACCCAACACTTCCAATTTTTCTAAAAGAATGTCCTGGTTCACAGTGTTAAAAGCTTTGGAGAGGTCTAAATTTACTCCCACTACACTATAATCTTTTTCTAGATTTTTGATTATTTGTTCAGTGTAGCACATTACTGCTGTTTCAGTATTTTTATGCGCTTGGAAGCCATGCTGATTTCTGTTTAGTAAATTATGGTCTTTTAGATATTTGTTGATTTGGTGCTTCATCAGTTTTTATAATATTTTTGAAAATGCTGGGAGGAGATATATTGGGCAGTAATTTTCTACCTTATACTTGTTGCCTTTTTTAAATAATGGCTTCACTTTTGAAATTTTCAGCCTTTCTGGAAAAGCTCCTTCACTGAATGATAAATTAGCTATGCGTGCAAAGGGCTTTTCGATTGGTGGTGCTGTCCTTGTTATGATTGACACAGGCACGTCATCTATGCCAGCCAACATTTTGGGTTTCAAGCTTTGTATCACTTTCAACACTTCACCTTCATTTGTTGGCTCTACCCTCATCCTACAAGCTGTTTTTGGATATTCAGGTTTTTTCTTCATTTGTAAATTTTAAGCTTAATGAAGTTGTTGCATTTATGAAATAATTGTTAATATAATTTAGCAAATCTTTTTCATTAATACTGGCATTTTTTAAATTTTTGAGGCTAATGTCCTGGTTTTCACAACTCTTCCCCGTTTCAGTCTTCACAATACCCCATATGTCTTTTGATTTGTATTCAGACTGTCTTATAAAACTATCATTACTCATGAATTTTGCTTTAGCAATTACTTTTCTATATACCCTCTTGTAATTCCTGACATATTCTATGAATTGTGAGTCTGTGGATGTTTTCATTTTAGAAATTAGTCTCCTTAGAGTTCCACAGGAAGTTTTGATGCCAGCTGTGATCCAAGAACCTGGCTTTGTATTGGCATGTGACCTGATGTTTGACAGCTTTTTTGGAAAACACATTTCAAAATATCCCATGAAAATGGAAGAAAATGTATTATATGCATCGTTTGTATTTGTTAGGGACAGAGGATAGGGGTAAATCATTAACATATATTAAAAGCAGCAGGACAGATCGCTGGGGAACTCCATGCTGTATTTTGCCCCATTCAGAACCCACTAGATCAGAAGGTCCTCTGTTGCAGCCATTTAGAACCACCTTTTGTTTCCTGTTTTCGAGATGTGATTTTAGCCAGTTACCTATGGGCCCTTTGACTCCATAATGATAGGCCTTCCCCAAGGGTATGTTGTGGTTTACACAATGAAAGGCCTCCGAAAGATCACAGAAGACACTAACTGATAACTTCTTACTATTAAATAGACTTCAAGACATCATTTGTGAGTGAGTATATGGCACGCTCTGTGGAGACCCTTTTTTCAAAACCAAACTGTCTATGGTTAATAACATTAAGTTTATCAAGATGTGCAACAATCCTGTTATACACTCCCTTTTCAAGAACCTTTGAAAACGTTGTTAAGAGAGAGACAGGATGATAATTTTTGACATGTGTAGCATTGCCTGACTTGAAACAAGGTCTCACAATGGCATATTTCATTCTCTCTGGAGCAACTTCCTCATAAAGAGATATGTTGTAAATGTGAGCAAGTACTACACTTACATCATTACTGCAAGCTTTCAACACTTTACTAGACATGTTGTCTATATCTGAAGATCCTTTACTTTTAAATGAATGAATTATTTTTGTTATTTCATTAACAGTTATGCGTGGTATGTTTATATCATTAAAACTTTGTGGGAGGTTAAGTTTCAGAATATCTGCAGCTTCCCTTAGATCACCATTGCAACTTACTTTAGAAGTGACAGTTAGAAAGTGGTTGTTAAATGTTTCTCCTATCTGTTTACTATCAGTTATTCCCAAATTGTTAATTTTTAGGACAGCAGTTTTACATTGTACCTGTTTCCCTCTTTATTACATTCCAAATCGTTCTGATTTTATTATTTGAAAAATTATTTTAAGATTCTATGTACATACTTTTAGATTTTTTTTAATGACTTTAGTTGAAATTCTACAGTCTGTCCTATAACAGTTCATATGGAGGGGATTATTGGATTGTCTGGATATTATATACAGTTCTCTTTTTCTCTGGCATGATATTTTTATGCCCTTGGTGAGGCATGGCTATTTGTTTGATTGCCTGTTCTGTAGTCTGCAGACCTTTTTTGGAAAGACACTTTCAAATATACCTGGTAATTAGCAGGTAAATACATTATATTTTGTAGATTAGAGATTAGAGAGAGGAGATTTGTGTTTAACGTCCCGTCGACAACGAGGTCATTAGAGACGGAGCACAAGCTCGGATTAGGGAAGGATGGGGAAGGAAATCGGCCGTGCCCTTTCGAAGGAACCATCCCGGCATTTGCCTGAAGTGATCTAGGGAAATCACGGAAAACCTAAATCAGGATGGCCGGACGCGGGATTGAACCGTCGTCCTTCCGAATGCGAGTCCAGTGTGCTAACCACTGCGCCACCTCGTTAGAGATTAGATTAGATTTTCTTTCATTCCAATTGATCCATAGTGAGGAGGTCCTCCAGGATGTGGAACATGTCAGAAAAACAATATTACATGACAAATATTTACAACTGAAACAAATAAGCTAATGTACCGTCCACAGGTCCCAAGTGGAATGATCGTCACCTTTTTAATGAACATAATATGAAAGAATTATTTTACAAACACTCATTTACTAAGATCGCATTAATGCACTGAATTTAAAATAATTTTTTTATTATTTATAAAGTAATGAACATGCAATAGAACTACTACAATACTTATTTACAATGAACACATTACTGCACTGAAATGGTGCAGAAGTTAAATCAGTTGGTTCTACTGAGAAATTCATCAATGGAATAGGAGTTGGCCACCAATTAAACCTTTAAGCTTCTCTTAAACTGAATTTCATTGGTTGTTAAGCTTTTTCTGAATGCTGGCAAGTTATTGAAAATGTGTGTTCCTGAATAATGCACACCTTTTTATACAAGAGTAAGTGACTTTAAATCCTTGTGAAGATTATTCTTATTTCTAATATTGATTCCATGAATTGAGCTGTTGGTTTGAAAAAGTGATATATTTTTAATGACAAATTTCATTAAGGAATAAATATATTGGGAAGCAGTAGCTAGTATCCCTAAACAGGCTTCTGCAGGATGTTCTTGAGTTCACACCACATATAACTCTTATTTCAGGTTTTTGTGCCCAGAAAACTTTAGCTTGGTTTCATGAATTACCCAAAAAATAATCCCATATAACATTATGGAATGAAAGTAAGCATATTATGTCAGCTTTTTCATTTTTATACCCCTCATGTCTGACAAATTCGCATTGCAAATGGAGATTTGTTAAGATACTTCAGCAGTTCTATGGTGTGCTCCTTCCAGTTGAATTTATTATCAGGCTGTAATCTCAAGAATTTAACACTGCCCATTTCTTCTATCTGCTTGTCATTTTATGTTAGGCATATACTAGTGGGACACCCCTTACAAGTTCTGAAGTGCATGTAGTGTGTTTTTTCAAAGTTTAGTGACAAAGAATTGGCTAGGAATGGGTGATTAATGTCCATAAATATTTTATTAGATGCTCTTTCTAAGACTACTCTTGATTTGCTATTTATTGCAATGGTTGTATCATCAGTAAACAAAACAAACTTGGCATCTACTGATGTTACTGATGAAAGGTGATTGATATACACAAGAAAAATTAAGGGGCCTAAGATGGAACCTTGTGGGGACCACACATGTAATAGTTCCCAGTTGGATGATGCCTGATAGTTTAATACATATCTCTTACCTAATAATACCCTTTGTTTCCTGCCAGGGATATAAGATTTGAACCATTTTACAGCATTTCCTCTTACACCATAATATTCTAAATTACTTAAAAGGATATTGAGATTCACAGATTACAAAATATACCAGTTTTTTGTCTAATGAATTAACTACATTTTCATTGTAAGTGTAGATAGCCTTATCAATATCAGAACCCTTTAAAAAGCCGAAGTGCCTTATTGTACATTAACTTTTCCAAACTTTTTGAGAATGCTGGCAAAAGTAAAATTAGATGCAAATTTGATGCTATTTCTTTAACTCCCTTCTTAAACAGTGGCTTAACTTAAGCATGTTTCTACCATTCAGGAAATATTCCACTGATAAACGACTGGTTACACAGGTAGCTTAATATGTTACTTAACTCAGAACCACATTCTTTAAATAACTTTGTTGATATTTCATCATACCCACTAGATGTTTTTGGTTTTAAAGATTTTATGATGGACATTACTTCTGCTGGGATAGTGGGGGTCAAATTCATATTATGGAAGTTACTTGAAATGTCTGCTCTGAGGTATTTTGTACCAGCCTGCATCTACAGAACATGAGAACCCCATCTTTTCAGTAACAGCTATAAAATGTCTGTTAAAAAGTTCTGCAACACTATACACATCTGTCACCAATGTATGCTACTTGTCCCTCTTCATGTCTGGTTCTACTGGTCTTCTCCTTTAGTATATCCCATATTGTCTTCATTTTGTTATCTGATATGACTATCTTTTCCTTGTAATATAATTGCTACGGTGTCCATATTACAGTCTTTATTATTTTGCAGTATTTCTAGTAATGTGCTATAGCATCAACGTCAGAACTGTTTCAGATTGACAGATACAGTTTCCTTTTTGTTTTATAAGATATCTCTATTCGTTGAGTAATCCATGGCTTCTTTGTAGACTTTGCTGTAACCTTGGTTAGTTTTGTATTAGCATCATTTGCAAGATAAACATACCTACAGTCAGTCTCCCAAATGCATAATTTGAAGTTTTGGATATTTTCCTCATCCATGTTTCTAACAGTTTTTCCACTGTGCACCAGCTTTGCTCTGTGCACCAGCTTTGCTGTATATTAAAGTTGTTAATTGTGAGTACTTTCCTGTCATGATCAGAGAGACCATTTATGACTTTTTCAACTTTGATGTAATGAGTTCTACTCATATCTACAAAGATATTGTCTATCAGAGTGCTGGAAGTGGCAGTAGTTCTTGTGGGAAAACTAACAGCAGAGACAAAATTGTAGGTATGCATTAAATTTGCAAACTCTGTCTTAGAAGATGAGCTTCCAAGGAAGTCTATATTAAAATCTCCAGTCACTATAATGTTCCTACACTCCTGGAAATTGAAATAAGAACACCGTGAATTCATTGTCCCAGGAAGGGGAAACTTTATTGACACATTCCTGGGGTCAGATACATCACATGATCACACTGACAGAACCACAGGCACATAGACACAGGCAACAGAGCATGCACAATGTCGGCACTAGTACAGTGTATATTCACCTTTCGCAGCAATGCAGGCTGCTATTCTCCCATGGAGACGATCATAGAGATGCTGGATGTAGTCCTGTGGAACGGCTAGCCATGCCATTTCCACCTGGCACCTCAGTTGGACCAGCGTTCGTGCTGGACGTGCAGACCGCGTGAGACGACGCTTCATCCAGTCCCAAACATGCTCAATGGGGGACAGATCCGGAGATCTTGCTGGCCAGGGTGGTTGACTTACACCTTCTAGAGCACGTTGGGTGGCACGGGATACATGCGGACGTGCATTGTCCTGTTGGAACAGCAAGTTCCCTTGCCGGTCTAAGAATGGTAGAACGATGGGTTCGATGACGGTTTGGATGTACTGTGCACTATTCAGTGTCCCCTCGACGATCACCAGAGGTGTACGGCCAGTGTAGGAGATCGCTCCCCACACCATAATGCCGGGTGTTGGCCCTGTGTTCCTCGGTCGTATGCAGTCCTGATTGTGGCGCTCACCTGCACGGCGCCAAACATGCATACGACCATCATTGGCACCAAGGCAGAAGTGACTCTCATCGCTGAAGACGACACGTCTCCATTCGTCCCTCCATTCACGCCTGTCGCGACACCACTGGAGGCGGGCTGCACGATGTTGGGGCGTGAGCGGAAGACGGCCTAACGGTGTGCGGGACTGTAGCCTAGCTTCATGGAGCAACAGTGTCCCTAATTTGCTGGGAAGTGGCGGTGCGGTCCCCTACGGCACTGCGTAGGATCCTACGGTCTTGGCGTGCATCCGTGCGTTGCTGCAGTCCGGTCCCAGGTCGACGGGCATGTGCACCTTCCGCCGACCACTGGCGACAACATCGATGTACTGTGGAGACCTCATGCCCCACGTGTTGAGCAATTCGGCAGTACGTCCACCCAGCCTCCCGCATGCCCACTATACGCCCTCGCTCAAAGTCCGTCAACTGCACATACGGTTCACGTCCACGCTGTCGCGGCATGCAACCAGTGTTAAAGACTGCGATGGAGCTCCGTATGCCACAGCAAATTGGCTGACACTGACGGCGGCGGTGCACAAATGCTGTGCAGCTAGCGCCATTCGACGGCCAACACCCGGTTCCTGGTGTGTCCGCTGTGCCGTGTGTGTGATCATTGCTTGTACAGCCCTCTCGCAGTGTCCAGAGCAAGTATGGTGGGTCTGACACACCGGTGTCAATGTGTTCTTTTTTCCATTTCCAGGAGTGTATCTTGCTTTTTGAGATACAATAGCACAGAATCTAATTGTTTCATGAATACTTTAAAATTACCAGATGGAGCCCTGTATACTGCTATGATTGCCAATTTCTTGTTTGCTTCTACTATTCCTGTGACACATGCCTCAAAGTGTTTCTCTACACAGTATTTCTCTACGTCTATTGTATCAAAGGACAGGCTGTTTTTCACATAAATAGCTGTCCCTCCTTTGCTCATATGCTTTCTATAAAATGAGGCAGCTAATACATAGTTTGGAATATTCAGCATTTTGATGCCAACAGTGACATGGTGTTCTGTCAGACAGGAAATATGAGCACAATTTGCACCTGTTGGTTCATCAATATTTGCAAACTATCAGTCTAACTTTATTTTTTTTTCACATACCAGTATTACAGGAATAGTTTTCTGCAGGGAATGGGGAGCTGTTGTGCTGGTAACCCCCACATTTGTTGTAATTAATTGCATTACTTACATTCTGATTGGAACCTTCCCCCTTCTGCCGCAGTACCATAAAAAATCCCCATTTGCAGCTGAGGACTTTCTTGATCTCAGGCACATCCTATGTGGAGCAGTTGCAGTCACTATTGTGTTCCTTTTTGCCATAGAGGATGGATCTTCTGTTGGTGAGGTTTCTAACCTGTCAGCTGGTACACTTGGTCCTGTGGGGGTTGGTGTTCCTGTTTCTGCTATTGATGACCATTCTTCCTCCTTAAATGCTGCTGCTGCATCACAAGTTGGTAGTGGACTAACTCTTCCCACTTGAGTTGTAACTGCTGGTGCTGTCTTGCTTTTATATAGAAGACCTGTTTGTGTTGATTCACATACAGGTGCCGCTGCATATGAAGTCTCCCCCAAAACTGTTTCATTAATTTTGCACGAGTATTTTGATGACATTGTCTGTATTTCTTCCAATGGTACAGTTTCAGTGGGCACAGGTGCTTTTAGTGTGATTGGAGGAGTGGTGTTTTCAAATAGTTTGAATGTTTCTGCTAATAGTGCTTTAGTGAGTACATGTTTTCCTAGCCGGTTCCTGTGCATTCCATGTCGAGTAAACTGGTTTCTCTCTTTGGAATTACTGTCCAAAAACTCCACATCCTTGAATGCTTTTATACCTTTTGAAACATTCTGTTTGTGAATTTGATTTCATTATTTAGACATGAGCTGTTTATTAGGTCATGTCTGTGTGTGATGCTAACGACAATTGTTTTTCTTGGCGAGATTCTTTCCAGTACATTTTGCAATGCTGTGATTGCATTTTTGACTCATTTTTATAAACATCATTAGCTCCAGCAATAATTACACAAACATTGTTTGGTTGAGGGTTTAAATCTTTAATTATTTGCTGGAAAGGGGCTCTGGGTTTTACTGTGTCAGTAAAGGAATATTTAGATTGCATATTCATAAGAATAGTGGCTAAATCTCATCCATGGCTGTCTGCAAAGATACAAACTTTTGGTTTTGTTTCATCTTCTCTCAATAATTTCATTTGTCGGCGTTTCTCTTGTGCAATGGCTTCAAATGAGTTTCACGCAACTATAGCAGATATTGGAGCACTTTGAGTTTCATTAACAGTTTCTTTAAGAGTGTTGTAGGTTTCACTTTGTACATTTTTCACTCAAGGATTAAAATCGACATTCAAAGAATCAATTAACAATTTGATGCCATTGAATGAACTTACAATGAACTTTCCAGGACATTTTGACAATTATACCTCATTACCAATAAATAATAATCAACTGGCAGGAATGTTCTGCTACTTGCAACCTGTAATGTTGCCCATAATTCCTTACTATTCATGTGTTTTTTCTCCAGTCTTTGATGGCTTTAATGAGGAAACTATTCTAAGGCAATGGAGGTAGACCACACTATCATTTCAGTCTTATTTTCATTTCAAGTGATCCCAAAATCTCACTCATGAATAAAACTCTTGCAATGATGCTTGTGACACAATGCATTTTATTAGTATCAGTACCATAGTACTCTTTTATATACCTGTATGGATTTCATAAAGAACACACCTATTACAAGTACCATAAGCTTTCATAATGTAAAAAAATACTGCTATGTATTTATTGCCGTGGGATTAGCCGAGCGGTCTAAGGCACTGCAGTCATGCACTGTGCAGCTGGTCCCGGCGGAGGTTCGAGTCCTCCCTCGGACATGGTTGTGTGTGTTTGTCCTTAGGATAATTTAGGTTAAGTAGTGTGTAAGCTTAGGCACTGTTGACCTTAGCAGTTAAGTCCTATAAGATTTCACACACATTTGAACATGTATTTATTTCTGTCCTTCAGTAATGCTTTCAGATTCCTGATTTGTTCCACATACCCTCATCCATTTTTAAAAACAGTCTGACAGTCATTAATTTTGGGTTCTTCTTGTCCATTTAATAACACTACTGCCAAGGGAAGGAGCTTGTGCATATCTGGTAGAAGTGATGTACCTTAATAATTAATTAAAACAGTACAGTTACCCCCCCCCCCCCCTTTTTTTTACATACCGTGTGACTAGGGCCTCCCATCAGGTTCGGCAGCTGCAAGTCTTTTGACTTGACACCACTTTGGTGACTTGCACATCAAGTAGGATGAAATGATGATGAGTAGGACAACACAACAGCCAGTCCCTGAGTGGAGAAAATCTCCGGCCCATCCTGGAATCGAAACCAGGCCCTTAGGATTGACATTCTGTCACATTGACCACTCAGCTACCGGCGGAGGACCAGCCCAACAGTGGAAAGTCCAGAGTGAAATAACAATAAAATGGAAAGATTAGATTGCTACTCACCAAACATAGGAGGTGTTTAGTTGCAAACAGGCACATCAAAACAGACCATTAAACCAAAAATCGTTCAGAAAAGCCCTCCTTCTGCAATGCAAACACACACAAACACAACTTGGACATACGTGGCCATTGTCTCGGGGTACTAGCTTCAATATTTTAGCAGTCTCTATCAATGTGCCTTTCCATCAGTATGTTGATTTTGACTTTGTGTGATATTGATATCAAATTCCTGCTGTATGCATTATGCTGCAAAATTGTTTTATGGTTCAAAGTTGTTCAGTAGCTGTTCAAAGTATTCAACTAAAAGTTAGCTGTCTTTATTGTTTAGAGTGAAAATTGCTATATACAGAATTCACTGCCCTCTTTGTTCATAAAGTTCAGCTGTATTTTACCTGAAATGGAAAAGATGGTTTCACTATATTAGATCCTTTGTCATGCATCTTAACATTTCCAAGTAAGTTACAAGCCTTTTTTCAATAACACCAAACCCAATTCAATTTCTTAACACTAAATGCATCCCAAAATTTTTCTCTTGAATCATTATTCCATTACTATGATAAATTTTTTATCAATTTTAATTTTACAGGGTGATTCTGGTGGACCACTTCAGATGTCCATCAAAATAGGAAGACAACATTTGTATCATGTTATTGGAGTGACATCATTTGGGAATTACTGTGCTGGAAAAGATTCACCAGGAGTCTATACACGTGTCTCTTCTTTTATTACATGGATTGAGAGCATTGTGTGGCCAGATGGTTAGCTTAATGAACGGATTACCAACTTGTAAAAAGTTTCATGTGGCTAGCTGATGGTTTCATTGGTGTATGTTGCGACTGCAGATCTAACACTCAGATATTCAGCCAAAAAGTTGTTAAAATCAATTCATTACATATGCTATCACATTTTTTTCTGATAAATATCAAATGACCTTACTTTACACAAAACCAACATTTTAATTTTGATGTAAATATACATTATTAATCAAGAACTTAAATTACAAATCTCATGACTTGAAGATTAATGACATTGTAGTTTTCCTCTCTTCATAAGAACGCGCGAGGCAATACTGACCCTGCGACTTATCTTAGAAAATAGATTAAGGAAAGGCAAACCTATATTTCTAGCATTTGTAGACATAGAGAAAGCTTTTGAAAATGTTGACTGGAATATTCTCTTTCAAATTCTGAAGGTGGTAGGGATAAAATATAGGGAGTGAAAGGCTATTTACAATTTGTACAGACACCAGATGGCAGTTATAAGAGCTGAAGGGCATGAAAGGGAAGCAGTAGTTGGGAAGGGAGTGAGACAGGGTTGTAGCCTATCCCCAAAGTTATTCAATCTGCACATTGAGCAAGCAGTAAAGGAAACAAAAGAAAAATTCAGAGTTTGAATTAAAATCCATGTAGAAGAAATAAAAATTTTGAGGTTCGCCGATGACATTGTAATTCTGTCAGAGACAGCTAAGGACTTGGAAGAGCAGCTGAAGGGAATGGACAGTGTCTTGAAAGGAGGATATAAGATGAACATCAACAAAAGCAAAATGAGGATAATGGAATGTAGTCAAATTAAATCAGATGATGCTGAGGGAATTAGCTTAGGAAATAACACACTTAAAGTAGTAAAAGAGTTGTGCTATTTGGGGAGCAAAATAACTGATGATGGTTGAAGTAGAGAAATATATAATGTAGACTGGCAATGGCAAAGAAAGGGTTTCTGAAGAAGATAAATTTGTTAAAATTGAGTATAGATTTAAGTGTCAGGAAGTCATTTCTGAAAGTATTTGTATGGAGTGTAGCCACGTATGGAAGTGAACATGGATGATGAATAATTTAGACAAGAAGAGAATAGAAGCTTTCGAAATGTGGGGCTACAGAAGATTGCTGAAGATTAGATGAGTAGATCACATAACTAATAAGGAGGTACTGAATAGAATTAGGGAGAAGAGAAATTTGTGGCACAACTTGAGTAGAAGAAGGGATTAGTTGGTAGGGTATATTCTGAGGCATCAAGGGATCACCAATTTAGCATTTGAGGGCAGTGTGATGGGTAAAAATTGTAGAGGGAGACCAAGAGATGAATACACTAGCAGATTCAGAAGGATGTAGATTTCAGTAGGTACTGGAAGACAAAGAAGCTTGCACAGGATAGAGTAGCATGGAGAGCTGCATCAAACCAGTCTCTGGACTGAACACCACAACAACAACAGCAACAATGCCATAACTTCAATTTGTATGATATCCAACAGTGCCCATCCCCCCTATTTTTTACTAATACTAAAATGTTACAGACACCTAGTTAAAATACTAAAATTTTGTAATGAAACAATGGAAACTGTAGATGGGAAGAGCCACAATGTAGGAAAAGACAGATTGTTACTGACCAGAAAGAAGACGTGTCAAGTTACAGACAGGCACAATTAAGACATTTACATTTACCTTTCGGCCACAGGAGGTCAAGACACTAGAATTGGCACTCACGTGTGAATAGTGTGTGTGTGTGTGCCTTTGCTGATAGAGGCTGTGGCCAAAGGCTATACATACGTGTATTTTAATTGTGCCAGTTTGTAACTTTGTGTGTCTTCTTTATCATAAGTAGCAATCTGTCTTTTCCTACATTGTTAAAATTTGTAATGAGCTTCTTTGTGAAAAAAAGTTAGACTTCACTTGCGTCAAATCTGTATAAATATGAGAGCAGTAGGCATAAATTACCACCACGTATCCACAGTTGAAAGTTCTCATTTATAAGTTTTATGATGAAAACCTGCAAACAAGAAATTTATGTATGTGATACATATGCTTATAATATACATCCTTATGCTTACATAATATGTAGGATTAAATAGTGTATATTATCAAGAAAGTGTCAGGCAAACCAACTCATCCTCCTTTTTTTTCTTTTCAATCAGCCTTACATTCTAGCTACCAATACTTAATGTGAGATCATATATACGCAGCTAAAATGAGATGATGATGATGATGATTTCATCAACATTAATTACCTTAGCTCAGTAATTATGAAGTATTAGTAACTTTTCAAGTGATAAAACTTTACAGCACCAATAGGATGAAAGGAACATCCCCAACACAGCTGATTAGGCATGAACACCATGTAGAAAAATTCAACTGCCAACCATAATCATACAACAGAAAAGGAAATAAAATAACACTACAGGATAGTCCAGTCTAGTACAACAATGACACAAAATGTTTATCTATTGCATCTGGTTTACCTATTAGTCATATACTGAAGCAGATTGGTTATAACAGTAAAAATTAAGGGACTGTTCAAAAATAAAAACTCTCATCCATTATGGATGTGCAACACTGTGGCTCTGATGAATAATGTGTGTGTGTGTGTGTGTGTGTGTGTGTGTGTGTGTGTGTGTGTGTGTGTGTGTGTGTGATACTGTTGTTGTTCCACCCTGTATTTGCCATTGTTTAAAGCTGTGAAATATGACAAAAGGTCACGCAAGAGAAAAGAGCTTCTACCCTGAAAAGCTGCATCTGACAGGTTACTTTCATTTACTAAAAATAAAAAGAAACTGATGCTTTTTTACACATTGTCAGAACACAAAAGAGCAAATGAAGTTTCTCCTCCTGTGTAGTCTGAAAGCATCTTTCTTAATATTGGGGAGTGACTGACATTTTCCCAAGTCTTACATTATTCATATTTTAACCTTCCTCTCCCCTTATATCCTGATGCCACACAGTGTGTGTGAGAGTGTACATGTTGCACCAGAATCATTTTCCCACTTCCATTTATTGATGGTGTGCAGGTTGAAAGCCTTTCAGTATTCCTCAATACAAGCCTGAATGGAATGTAACTATACAAGAGAAAGGTATAGTGGAGATACTGAGTCGTGATAGGCCTGTTCAGATTCTGCCAATCCTTAGCCCTCACCAACATAATCCTGCAAAACCAAATCAAACAAGCCCAATCCTCCTGGCAGTACCCTCTCTCCATCTGCAAAATTCTCATGCTATGTAATCCCAAATTCCTGGAACCCATAACATACATTGAAACACTTGCCCTGTAGGAACTTGAGCAACATGCACAATGCCACCTCAAAAAGCTCTCTATCCTGCTCACTTCCTACTCCTGCCTCTGAGTACCACTGTCCATCACTTCTACAACAACCTCCAAACCTCCCCCATGCCCCCTCATAGCTGACAAACCCTGTCTCGCAGACCTATTACACTTACCCCACCCTCCAAAACTCCTTCCCACCACCACACAGAACTCAAAACCTAAACAGACTCACAACACAGTCATGAACCTTTCCTCCAAAGCCTTAGTCCCACAGAAATATCAGTCCTTTCCAAAGCCTCACCTTTTGCCCCACTCCTAAATTCTACCATGCAGATCTACTGTATTTACTCGAATCTAAGCCCACTTTTTTTCCGGTTTTTGTAATCCAAAAAACTGCCTGCAGCTTAGAATCGAGTGCAAAGTAAGCAGAAGTTCTGAAAAATGTTGGTAGGTGCCGCCACAACTAACTTCTGCAGTCGAATATATGTAACACTACACAGGCATGCTTTGCAGGCACAAAGATAAATACTGGTGCCAAAACCTATGCGTCAGTAAATAAATAAATAAATAAAAGTGGAAGACGAGCTTTTTTTCCTCCGCCCCAAGTTTCAACCATTGCATTTTCATACATTATCCATTGAAGTAAATACAAATTCCATATTGTTCATCTTTGAATGTTGCAGTGTTCCAATGTACTACGAAAATCCGACTGGCAAGACTGTTAGGGATGTTTGTCAATATGGCCAACTCTATGTTCTGAATTTTTTTTCTAACTGTGAGAAGAGATGGTTGCTAATAGGAACTTTTATGAATTGTGAATCACATGCATTATTCTCTTCACCATAAGAATAATACGAGTGTATACATTTTGCCACATATTCTTTCATGTTTGCTGCTATCTCATTTAAATTCTGTCTGCCTAATAAACTATGAAACTAGAGTGAGACAACAGCAAACTCAGAAGAATATATATATCATGTCATTTTTATATTTAAATTATTCTTATGCGTAATAGTGATACAGTCAGAAATGAAGCACAGCAATTGGTTAGATTTTTTAATTGAAGATGACTCTAATTTCTGTGAAGAATGTTATGTACTAAAGAGGCATCTGCAAAGATTTTCAAATTGAGAAAAATATTTGCTAAACTCTTGTTCAGAACATCTTGTATCATAAGCAGTCTATTATTTGGTTCTTGTTGATAATTATCAAAGGAAGCAGCAGTTAAATAACTCATTGGTAACAACAAATAGCAGTCTCTTGCCATTGTTTTGCTAATGAGACGATTCCTCTCTCTCTCTCTCTCTCTCTCTCTCTCTCTCTCTCTCTCTCTCTCTCCCTCTCCCTCTCTCTCTCCTTTGTTTTTTCTTGTTTAAGCAGCGGTAGCACACACAAAAGCAAGCCATGCCGTGAGTGGCGATAGGCTGTACATGCTCATTATTAGAATATGACAAACAATGCATGACACAGTACAGTAAAGCATCTTCAGCTTAGAGTGACGTAAACACCTATAACAAAGAGAACGGCACTTATCAGATCAAAGAAAAATAAGCAATCAATTCAAACCAGACGAAGCATGTGAAAAAGAAAGGGTACCCATATAAATACAGACAGAGCGCCTGACACATACCAATGGCTACCTGGTAAAGCTTAACTGCTGCGCTTACGTCTCGAACCGAACTACTATAGCTGTATCATCATTCATTCGACCTAAATTGTGTCTCATATTACAATTGACCAACTTTGTTTTGATTTGGAGGTGCGGCCTAAAACTTTTCTCTCCCGTTGAATTTCATGTCTCAAATTTCAGATGTCACTTAGATTCTGGAAAATTTTTGTTCCTTGATTTCAAGTCTTTTTTTTCAGGTGTGGCTTAGATTTGAGTGCGGCTTAGATTCGAGTAAATACGGTAGTTAAAGACCTTCTCCCCCCCCTCTCCCGGTCCCTACAGTGGAAAAACTTTTTCGCATCCAACCCAATCAATCAGACTCAACCAAAGATCAATATTGAACCGTGCCTAACTCAGTTCACTCCTCCATCCAACCATGATCCACCCCTAGTGCCTCCAAACCATCCTCTGTTAACTTTCCACAATTTCTTATCCTCAAATTTTGTCTCATCATCACTCCCCAGATCCCTCAACATGCATACTAACCTTACATCCACAGAAAGAAATGCAGTCCACCATCTAAAAACTGATCTCGATTTTATAATCCTATCTGCAGACAAAGGCTCCACCACCGTAGTTTTGTACTGCAAGGATTACGTGGCAGGAGGATACTTCCACCTACAAACCATGCCACAGTGATCCCATTCCAGCAATCCAGCAGGATCTCCAGTCACTACTCAAATCCTTAGGCCCATCCCAGAACCTCCCCCCAGAGTCCATCTCTCTACTTACCCCTACCACTACCCGCGCTCCCACTTGATTCCTAAGTCCATAAATCCAACCACCCAGGAAACCCCATTGTGGCCGGTTACTGTGCCCACACTGAGAGAATCTGTGATCTCATAGACCAACACCTCCAACCTATTACCCAGAACCTATCCTGCTATATAAAAGATACCAACCATTTCCTTGACCGACTCTCCACAGAGTCTTTCCCTTTACCACACCGTGCCCTGCTCATCGATATTGATGCCATCTCCCTGTACACCAACATTCCTAATGCCCATGGCCTTACTGCTAATGAACACTACCTTCCCAGATGCCCTATGGACTCCAAACCAACAACTTCCTTCTTAGTCTCCATGACCAACTATATCCTCAGCCATAATTACTTCTCCTTTGAAGGCATTACCTACAAACAAATCTGCAGTACGGCTATGGGCACCCACATGGCACCATCCTATGCTAACCTATTCATGGGCCATATAGAGGAATCCTTCTTAAAAACCCAGAATCCTAAACCCCTCACCTGGTTCAGATTCATTGATGACATCTTTGCTATCTGGATTGAAGGTGAGGACACCTTATTCACATTCCTCCAGAACCTCAACAACTTCTCCCCCATTTTCTTCACCTGGTCCTACTCCACCCAAAAAGCCACTTTGTTAAATGTTGACCTCCACCTCAGAGATGCCTGCATCAGTACCTCCATCCATATCAAAAGTACTAACCACCAGCAATATCTCCATTTCGACAGCTGCCACCCGTTTCATATCAAAAAGTCCCTTCTGTACAGGCTAGTCACCCATGGTCATCTCATCTGCAGTGACGAGCAGGTCATCTCTAAATATACTGACGGTCTCACTGAAGCCTTCACTGACTGTAATTATCCTCTCATCTTTGTACTAAAACAAATCTCCCAGGCCTTATCGTTCCAGTCACCCACCAGTCTGGCCACAGACGAGCATTCCCCTCATAACTCAGTACCATCTGGGACTGGTGCAACTGAATTACATTCTCTGCCAGGGTTTCAATTACATCTCATCATGCCCTGAAATGAGAAATGTCCTACCCACTATCCTTCCTACCCCTCCTACCATGGTATTCTGCCATCCACCAAACCTACACAATATACTCGTCCATCCTTACACAATCCCTGCTCCCAATCCCTTACCTCATGGCTCATACCCCTGTAATAGACCTACATGCAACACCTGTCCCATACATTCTCCTACCACGACGTACTCCAGTCCAGTCACTAACATCATCTATCCCATCAAAGGCAGGGCTGCCTGTGAAACCAGTCATGTGATCTACAAGCTAAGCAGCAACCACTGTGCTGCATTCTATGTAGGCATGACTACCAACAAACTGTCTGTCCACATGAACAGCCACCAACAAACTGTGACCAAGAAACAAGTGGACCACACTACAGCTGAACACTCTGCCAAACATGATACCCCTTATCTCAATGACTGCTTCACAGCCTGTGCCATATGGATCCTTCCCACCAACACCAGCTTTTCTGAATTGTGCAGGTGGGAACTTTCCCTGCAATACATCCTACATTCCTGTAACCCTCCTGGCCTCAACATTTGTTAGTCACTGTCCTCGTCCATCCAGCCCCCTCCATGTTCCCATTCCAGCACTGCACAGCCATCATTTCACCGCCACAACCAGTCTTTTAATTTCTTTTTTCTTTTATATCTCTCCTTTCCACTACTTACCCCCTCCCCCATCCGCATCTTCTCCCCTGCCCTCCGTCTAAACTGCAACACTTCACTTCTGCCACTCCCACTTTACTATCCTTCCCTCTCCCTGCCCCAGCCTCCTCCTTATCCCCACCCAGTCACCACTCCCATCATGCACTGGTGCTGCTGCTGGCAGTGTAGTTTCAACTCTCTGAGACTGCAGATGTGTCTGCATGTTGCACTTGCATAACTGTGTGTGTGCGTGTGTGTATGTGTGTCTACTGCTAACAAAGGCCTTAATGGGCAAAAGCTATGATTGTGTGAATCTCTTTATTGTGCCTATCGCAACTCAGCATCTCCGCTATATGGTGAGTAGCAACCTTCCTTCTCTCGTATTGTCAATATGAGCCTGAATTCCTTAAAGTTTAGCATCATGTCATTTACATAGGATGTATGTTTGGGCATGTAATGTTTTTCTTGAATTGTTTTGAAATGTGTGATCTTGGATTTCTCTAAATTGCTTCAGGCAAGTGCCAGGATGGTTCCTTTGAAACACATGGCCAATTTCCTTCTCAGTCCTTGACTAATCTCAGCTTCTGCTCTGTCTCCAATGACCCTGATGTCTACAGGATGTCGTAAACTAATCTCCTCCTCCTCCTCCTCAAGATTCATTTAATAAATATGTGTGGCATTTCCCTTCCCCATTCATAGATTTATGTGGCAATTCCACCTTAAATTATTTATGATAGATACTCCTAGGTATTAGAAAGTTGTGATAGGTTCCAAAATCACTGATCACTGAACACTTGTTGAGTGCTGTGTTAAAGACCTTCTGGATGTCAATAAATATGATATGAACCTGACCTTTACTGTCTACGAACTTCTGTATTTCATAATTACAAAGAGTAATCTGAGTTTCACATATTTGGTGCTTGCTGAAACTATATTTATTCCCACGCCAAAGATGCCTAATCTCTAGAAAAGCCATCATACACAAGCACAGTATAAGCTCCATAATACCCCAATAAATTTATATAAGTGAGATAGGTCTATAATTCTGCACATGGATTTTGTGATTCTCCTTGAGACTACATTGAAATCCTCATTCAAATAATACATGCTCTGTACAACTTTCCACTTAATAAATGCATTGTGATGAAGAGCTATTAGGATTCTAGCCAGGTGGCAGTAGTGAGATAGCCTGACATTTTGATGAGTGTCACGCACTCAACTTCAAAACCCCAAAGCTTTTCATCTGTAGTATGTGCTGGGAAAGACTACATCCACACATTTATGCAGTGGGTTATAAAACTCTGCAAACCACAATAATCTTAAATTCAGTTTGTTTGGATGTGTTGATATTCTTTAACAGCAATAGGGCTAATGTCAGTGGGAAGAATCTAAATGGCAAAGGCTGAGCACTATGGTCTGCAACTGGATGCTCCAACTGCCCACTACCCACAATTTGGCAGTGGCTATTTATCCATTTGTCTAAGGCCTGATGGTATCCTCATCAGATTCTAAACTGAATTTGCAGCTGAGTGAGCCCCTCTTTTAACTGTAACCTACTACAGATCCCTTGAACAAAACTCCGTAGTTTGAAAAAAGCACTGATAGCACCCTTTTATAATAGAATTATAGAACAATTAGCAAAACTATCATCCAATATCATTGACATTGACTCATTGTAGAGTCTTAGAACATATTCTGAGCTCAAATATAATAAGGTACCTCAAACAGAATGACCACCTCCATACCAAATAGCATGGATTCCAGAAACATCGATTATGTGAAAAGCAACTTGCACTTTTCTCACATGATCTACTGAAAGCTTTGGGTCAAGGCAGTCACATAGCTGCAGTATAGCTTGATTTCCAAAAGACATTTGGCTCAGTGCCAAACCTATGCCTTTTATCAGAATTATGGTTGTATATGGTATCAAGCAAAACTTGATTGAGGATTTTTTCTTGAGTACACAGCAAGTTACCTAGGATGAAGAGTCATCAACAGGTGTAGAAGTGCACCAAAAAGAAGTGAGTTGGGACCCTTGGTGTTCATGTTATATATTAATGATGTTGTGGACAATATTAATAGTAAAAGAGTTTTGCAGGTAATGCAATCATCTGTAATGAAGTACTGTCTTAAATGAGAGTCATAAATATTCAGTCAAATCTTGAGAAGATTTCAAAGTGGTGCAGATATTGCCAACTTGCTTTAAATGTTTATGGATGTGAAACTGTGCACTTACAAGACATATATGACACACCCATAGATGAGTTCGGCATGGTTGGAAACAATCAACTCATGAAAATACCCCTGATGTAACACTTTGTAAGGATATGAAATGGAATGATCATATAGACTCAGTCATGGGTAAATCAGTGGTAGACTTCTGCTCATGGTGGAATACTGGGAAGAGCAGTCAGTCTACAAAAGAGATTACTTACAAAACACTTGTGTGATCCATCCTAGAATATCACTCAGGTGTCTAGGAACCATACCAAATAGGATAATGGACACATACAGAGAAGGGCAGTGTGGAGCCTCACAAGTTTGTGTAATCCATGGGAGAATGCCATTGGGATGCTAAAGAAATTGAACTGGCAGACTCTTGAAGATTAACTTAAGACATTCTGACAAAGCCTACTTACAAAATTTGAAGAACCAGCTGTGAATGATGATTGTTGGAATGCACAACCACCACCCACTGCTTATTGCTCCCATAGGGATGATAAGGACATGTTTAGATTAACTGTAGCATGCTTGAAGGCATTTAAACAATCATTCTTCCTGAACTCCATACAGGAATGGAATGGAAAAATCCTAATGTTGGTACAGTGGGACTACCCTGTAACATTCACTTTACAGTGGTTTGCAGAGTATAGATGTAACTGTAGATGCATGTGAACAGGTAGCTTGTTGATACCCATGCCCACATACAATGTGGCATAGTGGTTGCAGCTAAGGTGGTAGCTACCTTAGTGGGATGTAGGAAATGTCTGTGGCAGGACTGGAGTAGGTGACAGTGGGAAGATGTATCATGCTGCTCTTGCATCTAGATCTATTTCACAGATATGAGGCAAGAGGTTTGGAGCAAGGGTGGAACAGAAAAAGACAAAGTTATTGTATAGGTTGGGTGGGCAGTAGGATGCCACTGTGGGAGTATAGGTAGGATATGTCTCGTGTCAGAGTATGGTGGAATGTAGTCAAAACCCTGATGGAGAAAGTCAAGGTGATCTTGAGTCATGACAGAGGTCCTCCTTTCTAACTGAACAAAGGAGATGATTGAGGAAGAGAGAGTACAAGAAATTTCCACATTTTACATGGGCAGGACTACCAACAAGTTGGCTGTCAGCATCAATGGCCACTGCTGAACAATCATCAAGAGTCAGCTGTACCATCCAGTTGATGCATGTGCTGCCCAACACTATGTGCTTACTTCAGTGACTGCTTTGCAGCAGTACCACAAGATTTCTTACCACAAAACATCAGTTATTGGCAAAACACCAGTTATTCTGAATTATTTTAGTGAGAACACTCCCTGCAACATGTCCTTTGTTCCCATAACCAACCAGTTCTCAAGCATCACTAGTTTCTGTCCTCCACCTGCCTGTCCCCATGCTTTCCATTCCATCAGCACACCTGAATAGTCCTTTCTCTCCCTCTACTTCTTTTGTCTCCCCTTTCGCCCCCTCCCCTTGTCACAATCTTCCAACACTGCACTTAGCCGCATACCATAATATCACCACAACATCACTGCACACCCCCACAGACAGCACTAACCTCCCCCACCCACCCCCCTCTCTCACATACATCCTATCCCTGCCTCACACCTCTTCTGTACCACCACAGCTCACTCCAAAAAAAAAAAAAAAAAAAAAAAAATTGCTGCTCACCTCAAATACAGTTCCAGTTGAGCCTGGGCAGTCAGAGATAACAGTGGCCATGTTTGTGTAAATTATGCATGTGTGAATGTGTGTGTGTTTTTAGTTTTATATGTCAATGAAGGGGTTGGTCTGACAGCTAATAATTTATAGCTGCCATTTTTCATTATACGGTTCAAATGGCTCTGAGCACTATGAGACTTAACATCTGAGGTCATCAGTCCCCTAGAACTTAGAACTACTTAAACCTAACTAACCTAAGGACGTCACACACATCCATGCCCGAGGCAGGATTCAAACCTGCGACCGTAGCGGTCATGTGGTTCCAGACTGAACCGTCTAGAACCGCTCAGCCACACCAGCCGGCCTTTTTCATTATACCTGCCTGCCACTCAGTGGCTGCTCTATTGGTAAGTATGCTGTTGTATTGTGGAATGTGATAGAAATGACCATTTGAAGCAAATAAATGCTGACAATTATATACTTTTCAAATACATTTTTAAAACAGAATACACTAATTTTGCCACTGTTGAAGTAGTTCCTGTCTTGCTTACCTGCTGTATTAACACACAATGCCCTAAATATCTTTGATCCCTTTAAATCAAATTACTGTATTACAATATATTGTTCTTTCTAATATCTTCATGAATGCAAGTGCATCCAAATAAAGTATCAGATAAGTATTTCAACTTGCTCACTAAAATGGCACATCTATCTTATCAGAAGTAGAATGTGTGGTGTGTCCGCCCTAAGCTTTTATCATAACATGAACTCTACTGGAGACACTTTGAATGTTGTGTCTGAATATCTGTGGAGGAATGTGAGCGGCAACGAGCTTGACGAGGAGTTCTGAGATGCACACGATGGTGAGTGATCGCTCGAGGGAGGGAGCAAAGGTGGAGTGTCATGTGGTAGTAGGTGGAGTGAAGTGCACGTGTCAGGTGATGGCATAGACTCGGGCTCATGTGGGCTGGTTTGAGTCTGTTCAACGACACAGTGATGGGGAAATTTTTTATCAGGATGTCAAACGTGTTTGTGGATCATTGAAGCACATGATAAGGGCCAGAGTATGGGGGCTGGAGAGATGCTCGAACGGAAATGGGTACATAGACCATTGGAGGTGTGTGAGCGGACAGGGAGGGAGGGGGGGAGAGAATCAGCTGGTTGGAGAAGTGGGATTTCACACGTTCAATGAACGAGGATAGGGGTGAAAGCGAGTGACAGGCAGGACGACAGATGGGTTCTCCTGGGAGGACCAGGGTTTGTCCAAATGTGTATTCTGCAACCGTCCCTTTGATGTCTTCCTTGTAGGTTGCACGAGCACCGAGAAGTACAAGCAGCACGGCCTCCATCCATAAGGAGTTGTGGCAGCAGAGGGCCGCCTTGAGGGGGCAGTGCCAATGCTCGACAAGGCCATTGCTTTGCGGATGGTAAGCAGTCGTGTGTATGCGTCGGATTCCGCAGATATGGCAAATGCCATTGAATAGGGCCGACTCGAACTGACGGCCCTGGTCAGTGGTAATGACTGTGGGACAACTGAAAGGCAATACCCACAACTCAATCAAAGAACGAGTGACAGTTTCTGCAGTAATGGTGGGAAGAGGGGCAGCTTTGACGCAAACAGTAGTACGATCAATGGTGGAAAGTATGTAGCGGAAACCATTGGAGGCGGAAAAAGGGCCCACAATGTTGATGTGCACATTCTGAAATCGCCCAGGGGGAATAGCTTCCAAGGTTCTGAGAGGGGGAGACGTGTGTTTGTGTACCTTGTTGCGTTGACACGCAGGGCATTCGCATGCCCACTGTTTAGAGTCTTTATTGACATTTAGCGAAACGAAGCACTGCAAGACTAGGCGGGCTGAAGCTCGAATCCCAGGGTGAGCAAAGTTGTGAGGGGCATTGAAAACAGCTCGACGGAGCGTGGTGGGGATAATGGGGTGGAGTGTGCCCCTGCTGTCATCGCACCAGACTTCGCCGGAAATACCAGGAACGGTGGTAAGGACAGGGTGTAGAGAAAAAGCTGGGTCGGAGATTAATTTCTGTGTATCTTTGTCAGAGGATAGGAGTTCATGGAGAGCAGAAAGATCCAAAAGGGAAGATACAGCATCAACACGGGAAAGAAAATCAGTAACAATATTGTCAGCACCCTTTATGTGCCTCACATCAGTGGTGAGTTGTGAAATGAAGTCGAAATAACAGAAGCGACGTGGTTGAGGGTCGGCCGGGGGTTCATTATAGCAGCTGCCAAGGGTTTGTGAAGGAGAACATAGAATGAGCGCCCCTCGACGTCTGTTCGAAAATGTCTGATCACCGCGTACACAGCCAGCAGTTCGCGATCGAACATGGAATATTTGCATTGGGCATTGTTGAGCTTTTGGGAGAAAAACTGCAGGGGCGAGGTCTGGCCGTCGACTGTCTGACTGATAACGGCGCCGATGGCAGAGTCACTGGCGTCTGTTGTTATGAAAAGTTGCGCATTGGGGTGGGGATGCGCGATTGTGCAGGCTTTGGCGAGGAGTTTCTTGGGTTCCGAGAAAGAGTCTGTCATTTCTGGTGTCCGCTACACAGGTCAGGTTCTGGAGGTGTTTTTTCCTACCAAAGCGTCGGTTAAAGGGGCTTGGATTTCTGCGGCTTGGGGTAGGTGTTTCCGATAGTAGTTCACAGTGCCAAGAAAATGCAAAAATTCTTTGAATGAAGAAGGTCTTGGTAGATCTAAGATGGACTGTACTTTCTTCGGCGGAGGTGAGATAGCGCCAACCAATACCTGGAACCCAAGGAAGGTGACAGCAGGCTGTTGCAGTTGTAGTTTGTCGGGGTCGGTTTCGATGCCTGCAGCTTTCAAGGTGTCTAGAATGGTCTGCTCGTGATGTATATTGTCCTCGACAGAAGAGCTGAAGACAAGTGTGTTGTCGAGGTAAGCAAAACCGAATATGAGGCGTAACAAAACCTCGTTAATAAAGTGTTGCCACGTCTGTGTGGCGTTTTTGAGTCCAAGAGGCATGAATGGGAATTGAAAGAGGCATGAATGGGAATTGAAAGAGGCCTATGGGCGTGGTGATTGCTTTTTTTTTTTTTTTTCCAATATCCTCGGGGGCCATTGGAATTAGGTGGTAAGCCCGTTTACAGTCAGTGATGGAAAAAACAGATGCGCCCGATAGTGCGCTGGTGAAGTTGGCAATGTTTGGTACAGGGTAATGGTCCATTATAGTTCTCGCATTCAAGCGACGGTAATCCCCGCACATGCGCCAGGTCCCGTCTTTTTTGGGTGTGATATGAATGGGAGTGGACCAGCAGCTGACGGAGAGTTCGATGACACTGGGCATTTAAGAGCTCTGTGTGATCACAAAGGCACTCAGGGCAAAGTCTCTGGGGTTTACTAGAGATGGGATGACCCGGTGCAAGGCGCAATTTGTGCATTGTTCCGTTAGTAACCACAGCGATTTTGCTTGATGCAAGGGAGGCTGTTTGTTTACTGCTCGCATCATGCGAGTCAGGTGGAGCAGGATTACTGTGTTCGGTGTAGGTCGGCTTTTCTGAAGGAAGCCGAGGTGGCGACGTGTCCTGGGAGTCAGCGAAACAAGATGGCCACCAGCCTGAAGCGCAAACTCGGGAATCGTGAAAGTTAGGTTGGAATCGTGAATCGTTAGTAGGCACAGCGGCCGTGGGTGCAGCCTGGTCTCAATCGATAAATGTGAATTGCATTCAGGCGCGAGTGCACTGTTTGTGTAGTTCATCGAGTTCACACGGTGGTGCACAGGAGCATTGGTTACACAGTTTGCAAGATCGTCCACGGGAGGCAGGCCAGGCTGAAGTGAGATGTGGCGTGCTTGCCCAATGGTACACAAGTCAGGGTCAACAACTGTGGCGCGAGGAGGGCGTGGCACTATGGGGCTGTCAGTACATGTGGCGACAGCAGAACGGGGGCCTAGTTTACGCATGTCTGTGTACGACGTTGCGGTGACAGCACAGTTGATAGAGGTGACGGATGAGGAAAACACGGAAATAGGAATGTCTGTACAGTCGATGCACTTACTAGCCTTGATTTGTTGTTGTTGAAGTGTTTTTAATTTCTTGAGAGTGATGGAGAGCTCAAAGTGCTTTTCGTGGATCCGGCGGGTGAGCTCGAAATTTTCGTTGCATAGGCAGGTGACCTGTTCTTGCTCGACGAAGCACTTGTGTGTAATTTCTAGCACCACAGTCGAAAAAGACGAGCATGTGTGTACTAGTTGAGCACGAACAGATGCATCCAGGGAGTGAAGGCTCGACGGAGCACAGGGGAAGTGAGTGTTTGTCGGGTGATGAAACATGGTGTTACGCACTATGTCCGGGGAAAGTTTGTGGCGGCGCAAGAAATCAATGCCTATGATGGGCTCGTCAATATCACGGACGAGGAAACTCCACTCGAGCTTGCAGTTCGAAGAGAGCGAACCAACGCACTGCAGTTTAGTGGAGTTGATGGCTCGAGTTGACGGCTTGTAGCGACGTGTGGTGGGAACGACTGTTCTCGGATGAAAGAGACGTGGGCACTAGGAACACATCAACACCTGTGTCAACGAGGAGCAGTTGTCCCGAAGACATGTCTTTGATATATAAACGTCCACAAGCGTTAGGTCGTTCATGAACTGAGTGAAGCACTGGGAGGCGCCTGTCTTGTATGCAGGAGGCAGCACGCGGACCTACCTGTGAGCAGCGTTTGGGAAACAGCAAGGCGGTCTGCAGTTCCTTGCCTCATCACCAAAACGTGTGTGGAAGTAGCAGTAGGGGTATTGTGGATGTGCATCCTGCAGAGAGCCTGTAGCCATGCGGGAAGGATGAAGGTCAGTGCCTGCCAAAGAGTTGACTGCAGGAGGGGGTGAGGTCGTCGGCGGTGCTGGTGAGTGGTTACTGGTGTCCAAATTAATGCGGCATCTGCAGTATGCAGGGGGAGGGCGAAGCTGTTGGCAGGAGGTGGGTTCAGTTTGCCGGGTGTGAAACTCGCATTGTAGTGCACAATGAGCTCAGTTAGCGGCGTGGATAAGTACGTCAGTTGCTTGATCTTCAAGGCAAGAGATGGCAGTCTGGACAGAAAGAGGAAGTTTCTTGATCCAGATTGACAAGAGCGTTTTATTGGGCATGGCCTGGTTCTTAACAAGGAGTCGGAGACGGCGCCACAGCTGTGATGGAGTCGAGTCACCGAGTTGTTCCTCGTAGATGAGCTGCTGGGCCTTCTCAGTCAACGTCCATGTAACACGTTCCAGTATCGTCCTCTTGATAGATGCGTATACGTCTACCTGAGGAGGAGTGGTGACTAAATCATGAATCAAGTCAGCATGGTCGTGGAGATTGTTCATGAGACAAATATACTGTGAGTGGCCATCAAGTGAAGAGTATTGAAAGATCTGCTCGACTTCAGGGTTCTCGATGGAGAACGCAGTCAGTTTCAGTAGTTTCGCGAGTGGTGGTGGCCTCGAAGCAGCCTGGGGGTGAAGTGCGGAAGGAGATGTGAAGTCCAAAGCGTGGACGGCAGTAGCGTTCTCAAGCCTTTACGGCGTGGTCAGGGAGCTCGATGGAGCTGTGAACTGGCCCTGCGGTAGAGTGAAGGTGGCACATTGTGGTGGAGGACAATGTTATCATGTCGCAGAAGGCCAACCCGGATGAGGCACTGGTTTGTTCCGAAAACGAATGCGGAAGCTCGACAGGAGCCAGCGCAGATGCGACAGGAGAGATGTGTTTCATGGAAGGTGGCACGTCACAGATGGCCGACATGGAAGAGGCACCCGGCTGTGCTGAAAATGGTTACGGAAGCTCGACTGGAGCCAGCACGGATACAACAGGTGAGAAATAATTCATGAACTGTGGGCACATGTTAACACGCTGATAGCTCGACGAGAGAGCTGATCTGTAATCACCTGTGTGGCAGGGAGGCAGCGGAGATGTGGGCTGAACTGAAGCACCGTGTGTATAGTGATGCTGAAAATGGGGTGAGTAGTAAAAAGGTTCATTGTTCATAGTCACTCCACTCGAAATCACGTTCGGATAAGGTGAGAGCCGAGGCACAGAGCACTGGGGCATAGTATTAGAACATAGGGTGTCATTAGGCCCACTATGCCACTTGTTGTTCATGTTGCAGGCTGTTGTGCCTAAGTCGGAAGACACATATTGATGTGGGACAGAAGTAGAAGCAAGTGTGGTCTGAAGTTGAGGTGAAAAGCCTATGAGCTTGGCAGGGCCGACCACGTGGCTGTAGTTAATGTGGGGTATCATGGAGTAGGGCATCGAGAATTGTTGCTCCGGCAGTGGAAAGTTGTCCAACAAAACATTAATGGAGTTTGACATTGGTACCGCACTGCATCGAGAGTCGTAAGTAATGGTGGCACAGTTGATGGAGGTAGGCACATGAGGTGGCGAGAACAAAGGCGTTTGGTAACCAGAGTCATGCGTGTTCCTAACCTCACTTGTAATTACAGGCTTGAAAATATTGAGCGACACCAAGGGAGCCATTGAAGGAGAAAGATCATGTTGCAATCCTGGCGGGTGTACATCGCCAGCAACATGGTGCATCATATTTGTCACAACGTCGGGTGTTAGGCGTGCAGCCTAAGTCATTGTTTGAACACTGTTGTGGCAAAACACACGAAAATGACCGTCGCGGGCACGTCAGAAAGCGAAAATAAATAACAAAGAAACTCGGGATCACCACTGTGGTGGATTCTGGGTGGTTTTCTCCAGAGAATACACCAACACGTTGAGAACTATATTTAATTACACATCATGGCAGAACAACACATAAGGAACTGAACTTTAACATAGAGGGAAGCAAAGAAGTCAGAGATGAAATACGATGCAAATATGGTTTGTTTATGTATCAACATTTCTGGTGATGAGTTTATCGGCGCCACAAATGCAAAAATGCACATATGGTGTAAGATGGTGTCAGTCCTATTGCTGTTGAAGAATGTGGTTCACACATCCAAACCATCTGAATTTCAGAGTATTATGTTTAGCAGAGTTTTAAAACACATTGCATAAAAGTGTGGATGTAGACTTTTCATCAAATACTACTGATGAAAAGTTCTGGGGCTTGAAGGTGATTGTATGATACTCCTCAAAATGTCAGAGTATCTCACTACTGCCGCCTGGCTGGAAACCTGATAGTTTTTCTTCAAGTGGAAAGCTGTGCAGTGCATGTTTTATTTGAATGAGGAATTCAACAAAACAGGAGGAACAACAATATGTTCTAACAACTATGATATTTACCATTATTTTTTACACTTCTACCTTCGTGAGCCCTGTAAATAAAAATCTCAGTGTTAGATTTGAAGACCTTTATGGTCAGAGATTTGTAATACCATTCCAACTAGCACACCTTGATGTTTCTTGTCTGTATATTTCAAACTAGGACTGGTTTAAGGCCCAAGTGGAACAAGCCTTTGCTTGGGGCACCACAACTGCAAGATTTCTACATAGGATATCTCACGAAACAGTAGCACCTACATGGGTGCTAAGTGAGAGGTGCCCTAGGGCAAAATTTGTACAATGTGTATATCACAGTTAATTGTGAAAACTGACTCAGGTCAAAGGACATGACAGAAAAAAAAGGCAGCAGAGAGGTAGGTACCAAATGTTAACACAGTTACATGGAAAAATGTTCTCATACTGCCCCTGATTCAAATATTGTTTTGAAAAAGCTTGTACAGATTTCACATGAAGCATGCACAACGTCTTCACAAATGCAACAATACCCTGAATGTTTCATTTGGTTACCAGTTAAATGCCAGTTCTGATGTGCTTGTGTTGATACTATTTATTGACGAAACAACTTGCACTGTACAGAACCAATGAGATTTCCAATTTTACTCTTCTACCACCACATGATGTGAATGATTCACCAGGCTATGTCAATAAGTTATGTTATTTTGGCACAATAAATTACAAGACGAAAACCACTTGACCTTCAGGATGTTGTGCTGGGTACATGGACTGTAATACATTTGCAGCATGATAGGGCTCCACTTTCTACACTGTATGCAAAGCAACATCTCAATTGCTCTAATAAGTGGTTTGGTCATGGTATTGCCAATCTATGATCAGGAAGGTCTTCAAATACAACACTATTAGATTTCCTGAAAGTCTCAGACTTCTCTATCCCAGGAAATTGTGCGAAGAATTATGTTTCCACTAAGATATTTTTCCTGCATGCTAAATACTAGGATTTTCATGTGTATAATTTATACAATATTTCATCAATATCAAGACTGATAAAAAATATTTGTTTGAATAATCTGATACAGAATGTTTCATTTGCCTTATGTGCAATTTAAGGATACAGTGTACTTTCCCAGCTCAATATTATGCAAAAATCAACACCTATTTCTTTCAGGCACTGTTTACAATGTACACATTTTACAGATTTTCTGTTGGTATCAGGTAATGCAACATCTTTTCTAAAGAAATTAGAAGAATTTCGAATATTTCTGGACCTGCTTATGGTTATTAAAATAATTACAATGAAATTGATGCCATTTCTTTCCAAAATGTTTCCTCAAACTGAAGTACCATTTAATCCAATATTATACATTTGAAGGAGACAAAATTTTTGCAAGATATGCATGACATAATGCCGGAGGTACAAGACCTATTTAATTCTACCAATTATGTATATTACAAAGATAAAAATATCAAATCTTACATTTCAATTTTTGTAATTTTTTCCTAGTAAAAATGTTATTTTTCTATAATTTAGTTGATTCTACAGCAAAGCTTAGGACTACTACATATGTATGGACTATTGCAAGTTACAGAAAAAAATTAGAGCAATGCTTTATAATCTTTAGGAAATATTTGAGGCTGAATTCTGAAAAGTAAAACTTGTGGGAAATTGCAAATGAAGATATGAGTCCAATTAAACTGTGCCTCAGAACATTCCTGCAGCATAGTCTTCATCTTCCAGCAATTCTTCATCTTCAAGCTTTGTCTTGGCATACCTTTTAACACTTCTTGCTTCTTTGGTAACGTGAAGAGCAAATCTTTCAGCTTCATGCACCCACTGTCTGTCAGATGCAAGCAATTGATCTTCCATATTAAGCCACATTTCATGCCTAAATTTCTCAGGACTTCCAACCTTCCTATCAAGCCATCATTGAAACATATCACTGCATCTAGTACACCAAATTTTAATGTATTTAGTCCTACAAAAAGATTCTTGGGTAATCTTTCCTATGTGCAAAGGTTGAAACTTTCATTTGTATTCTGAGTGCCCCCATGAAGACAGTGACTAAGCAAAAAAGGGTCACTCATATCTCTTAAAAACTGGCTTTATTTCATTCATAACAGGCTCAGGAAGATAATGCTTATGATGGTATATTTGACCACTTTGGTCTGCTTTTGGTAACCACACCAAGAATCTGCTCCTTTAGGGCAAAGCCTGCAAACAGGGTTGTCATCTGTGGACAACTTATGAAAGTAGGTGGTCCATACAGCTTTCTCATTGCTGTAACATCATTCAGAGGTGCAGTTCATCTAATGGCCAGTCCATAATAACTCTAAAGATGATCTACTTCAGTTTCTGTCAATTTGCCTCAGCCAGAAAGAGATTTTGCATCAGATAGCAACTTTCCTTTCATTTGTCTTCATAGTTTCCACACTCTAAGACCCATCCTCTTTCGCACATGTCCACAACACTCCAGTTTTGTTACCAATGTATAACTATAACCATTGAACTTATTAAGGTACTTATTATATCTAATGGTATAAATGGGTACCAACCTCTGAAATATCATTAGAACTCCATCACTCACCATACTTCCACTGTAACAATCATAATTCTTAAAACACTGATGTTCAACATATCTTTCAGTGTTACCGTGGGAGGTGTGGCAGTACTTAGATAATAACTCAACATGAACAACTTTACCATTCTCCAGAAATGTAGCACTTGCAGCACCGTTCAAGGAATGATATCCTCGTTGTTTCCATGTCCCATCAAGTGCAACAGCAATGTCCCTGAGTCCACTAATATTTACAGTTTCGTCTACTGCAGGTTCCATAGGTGCTTTAGACACAACCATCAAGGCACCTAACAGTATTTTTATGTACTTGCTGAACCTACTGGGAGGAGGAGTACGAGGAAGGTCCATCAAACCACAAAAGTTTGAGCAGCCTTCTTTCCTTATCCTATTGCATGCACTGCATACACTAACTTCAAATTCACATCATATGAATTGTGCACTTTTTCCGAAGTCATTTTCAAGGTGGATTTATTGCAGGATCTACACAGAACAACTAATTTTGATGCTAAACCCTTCCTGCTACTTTGTAGTTCAGTTATTTCCAGACAGCCTACACCATCACATTGTTAACATTTCGCCACTCCCTTTCTGAAGGAAGCTAAGATGCCAACATCAACAGCAACAAATCCACTAAAAGCAGCATCCCTGTTAACACAAAAATTTGCATCACCAGGAGGGAGTTTCTTCCCTGAAGAACTGATACATAGACATGATCCCCTATACTTCATAAATTTCCCACAGACTTCTCTACAAAATAAAAACTAGTCTACTACAGTGCCATACGAAACCCTTGCTTCATGCATGACAGATTTTCAAGAATATTCATAGGAAAAATAGTAGGTTAACATTACTATTAATTCTACATTCAGCCTCAAAGATAATCACTTACAGACACTAGAAATCTGCAATGTTTCCAACCTATACAAGTTATCATTGTGTAATCGCTGGAAACAGAAAGTTCACAGTTCTTTTCGAAATAAAACTGGTTTCTGTAACAGAAATAAAGGGGGCGTGGTGGCATACATGATTGTAACTTTAAAATTTGGTGTATGTAGGTCATTTTTCATTTGAAACCCTATAATGTGTATATCAATGTAATCAGGATACATTATAGAATTTAGTTAAGTCATAAAAAGTTTCGATTCTTCCACCATTTATAAGTACCCTGTCTCCTTAAATACCTCATTTCCGAGACCTGTGTAAAATTATGAATCCCATTTACAGTCACATATTTTATCATAATTCTCAGCACAAGAAATGTGTTTGACAATTTGTTTATTTTTTCATTCACTGTCATTAGAAGTGACAGTTTTCATTTACTTTTTATTTATTGGCAAAACACTAATGCCACTCAGACAGCACAGGCAGTTTTAATTCATAATTCATACCATTTTGCTGTAGTAGTATTATCAATAATCCTGAATTCCTGCAACACAGTGTATCTTACACGCTATTCCATGATGCGAATAATCTTAGACAAATAATTTTCTGCATCACTACTGTTGTGACTATAGAAACAGTTCGCACACTTTTCAAAATATTTCAAACACTTGCAAAAAGACCGTAAACATGGTTGCGTAGATCTTACTCTAATAATAGACTCATTAAGCTAATTAGATTACAACACAAACCCAGACAGCTGTTACAGGGTCTCCATTCCAGTCAAGTATGTCAATAGATACGTCTCCATCTCCAGAAATATGAAATATAGTTACAATGGTCTTTGTGCCAATGCCAAATTCACTCTGCTGAAAAGGATGTTAGATAAAACCATTAGCTACTAAAGTGCTGTAGTTGGAGAGGAACTTCTCAAGAGAAATACATAAATAACTGCTACTTAAAGATCAAATTCAGATCCAGCTTAAGGAAAGAAAGTAGTGGCCATGAATTTTGTGCAGACATCTGTGAGAAACACAGGGTTCAGACCAATTTATCTGTGCAATCCTCAACACTCATAGACGTATAGAATTAGTCATTTGAGGTAATAAAAAATGGAATTTGTAGTTTGTTGGGTATATCTTCAAGAGCTTTTCTGTAAAGCACATTATTGGTCCTAAAAACTGCGTAGGCAACTCAGACACTTCAAAACATTGTGACAACTTACAAGAGATTAAAAACTTCCGTAACTAACAATACTCAATTTGACATGGAATGAGACTAAAAGTTCCATGCCCTAAGGCCGATTTCACTTTATTTATTTTTGTGATTAAGTAACGAAAAATTGATATATTTTATCGTTCCATGCATTTCAAAATTGCTAAGGGATACAAAAATCTAAAAACAGCCGAATTTCAGTGACGTAAACTACAACTTGTTCTTGAAGAGAAACCTTTGAATTTGTAAACTGTAGCTTACTTTCTTAACAACAAGATAATGTAAACATATATTTCATGCCCAAAAGTATATATTTCTCTTGCTGTCTGACACTTACCTTGACACACAATTTTTTTTTATAGAGCCTAATGGTTTGCTCATTCTTAGACTTCATTCGACTTTTTAAAAAAAAAAAAAAATTGAAAATGTACTTACTTTTGCTTCAGACGCGAATAAGTTGAAGATTCTTGCCGTTTATGGCTCAGGTGTAGCAACAATTTAAAAAATTGTAGATCTCATATCATATCCTCTTTGCATAGTGATAAACTGGATGCTCTCAAGTGGACAAATTCCAGACTGTCTCAAAAAGATAGTTGTCATACCATTTTACAAAAAGAGTGACAAGTCTTGTATCAATAATCATAGACCAATTTCACTTGTGCCTACTCTCTCAAAAATAATAAAATATTGCATACTGCAGCACATATGCATACACCTATCAGACAATAATATATTAAATGATTCTCAGTACGGATTTAGGTTAAACTTATCAATAGTTAAAGTAGTTGAAAATCTTGTACAAAGCTCATTCGAGTTAGAACTATCCGTTGAAGCCATTCAAATTGACTTGAGTAAGACCTTTGACTCAATTTACTACAAATTATTTGGTAAACTGTGTTGTTATGTAATCAAACACTTGGAACTCTCACTAGTTGGATCATACCTCAGCAATAGAAAACAGGTAAATTGTAAAGTACAATGGCCAAAAGTTACAGACTCTAAGTTTGAAAGAAGGTGTTCCTCAGGGCTCAGTGCTTGGCCCTCTACTACCTGTATTATTTGTAAATGGCTTTCTGAGTAACTTGCCCAGTAAATCTATCATCTATGCTGATGACACAACATTAGCTAACTTCAGAAAGGGTATAAACAAATTCAAGGAGGAAAGTGAAGAATGTTTCAAAATAAATAGTATCTGGTTTAAAGCTAGTGAACCATGAAAAGACTGTCAAGATAATCTTCAGCATGTCAAACAGAAACACTGAGTTATCATGTGTTAAACTACTAGGAATACACATTGACTTGAAATTATCGTAGGAAACACATACAGATTATGTATGTCTAAAGTTATCATGAGTTATCTACCTACTAACCAAACTACACACTTGTGTTGGACAAGATTTATTACTTCATTCATACTATGCCTTCTTTCACTGCTATCTACAATATGGCATTCTTTTAAGGGGTAACTACCCAGGAGCCAAAAAAGATTTCACTTGGCTGAAAAAAGCAATTAGACGTCTTTATGGAATCACCGACAACAAGACCTCATGTAGACCTAATTTTAAAGACTTAAAAATTGTCACAGTCCTACCTCTTTACATAAATTGTTCCCTATTAAACAGAAAAGAAAAACCACTACACTATAAGGAAACCTGGTCATCAGCACAATACTCAACAAACAAATATGATTGATATACCCACAACCAGGCTTAAGAAAACCCAATCTAGCTATGAATACATAGGCATACAATTATTCAACAATTTACCTATACTGGCTCAGTTGGTTTCACTGGATATTTTCAAAACTAAAACCAAAGTGAGGATGAAGGAAAATACTTTCTATAGTATAGAAGAATTTCAGAATACTTGGGAGGATGATATAATTTATTGATAAATTAAGGCTTACTGTTGTGTATAGGTATGGGTATAGAGGCAGCTATAAGCTAATAGTGTACAACACTGCTATGTTTTTTACCATGTAATATTTTGTTGTATGATGCAAACTGTACAAATAGCTATAATTCTTCTGACGACATTGATTGCATGTTAATGCTGAAAGATGGATAAAATAAATAAATAAAATAAGACAATTGTGGAATTGCTTTTTTTATTGCGGCAAAATAGTTTTATAGCTTTTGACGTTTTATTACGACGTATGAGCGTTTTTCCTTTCAGCTACATTTACAGTGGCTTATTTGGTATCTCAAATAATGTAGGTATTGTCTTTCATACCCTTTTACAACGGTCCACATTCAGTTTAACGACCCTGCTAGCCTAAGAACATCATTCAAAAAAATCCACTAGTGACAAAGTTTAGATACCAATGAAAAATGTTTTAAGGAAAGTTTCGGTGCTTGAACTTACCACAACAACTGGGAGGTCTTATTCTATATCACAGAACCTGTCTGAAGAAGTAAGTGTTCTTAACATTCAGCACCAGGTTTAGGAACAGTCACATCTCGAAGGACGTTTGTTGAAAATATTTACTTTAGTATGTCAGAATAATATAAATGTTAATTTCAGTGATTTTCCACTTTCTGTAAATAATTCAGTACCTTACTTCAATAATAATTGAGTATATCCCGCCAATATCACACATGAATAGGCAACAGCCGTAAGATCAGTTCTAGAGTAATGTGAATATCTCCTCATTTTCAAAAATTCATATCTTTGTTCACAGTCAGATATCAATGTTGAAATTTTTGCAGAACATTGCTATCATATAGAGGTCATTTTGACTGGTTATTTTTGAATTAAGGGTATTTTGTGTAATACACAGTGTTTTAGAGGACACTTTTCTAAAAACAATCATGTCCATTGCAATTTTGTAACTTAACCCAGTGCAGAGATATTCATATTTTTGCTAACGTCTCTAAACTGAAAAATAGTCATGCACTCAAAAACGAAAATGGCTGCCAAGCAGTAAAGGTGAAAGTTAAAATTTTCTTAAAAACTCTTTTGAACTTATCAATTGTATGGTAATCATATATAAAAAAATTAAATTTTACAAAATGGTCAAGCAACCAACATAATTTTTATTGGATCACTTCATTTCGAGCTACCCAATTTGCAGGCAAATGCAGATTAGAAATATTTAGAGTTTCCTATTAAAAATTGTATAAAATGAAGAGATAACATGCACAGAACCACTTAATTTTTTTTAAAAATGCGGCTCATAATGTTCTGCACAGTGTATGAGACACCAAACATGTGTGACGTAGCCTGCCTTACCAGAAATATAATTGAGCATGAGGGAGTTATCCGTTCTGTTGGCTACGCTGCAAAACAGTTGACAATCGATTCTGTGGCATTTGTATTGTTTCCTTTGTGAGAAAATCCATGTGCTTGTTGTGACAGTCGTATTTGCAAAGTCACTCAGTTCTCCTCCCTTAAATGTGCCAAGACACTGAGGACACAGTCTGAAGACATTTGAAAAACATGTACACTGGTGCAAGAAAATAAATGGTAGGCTACTCAGAATGCGTCTGTTTCATCGTCTACACCAGTGTTTGATGCCTAGTAGCGTCTAACCTCGACATTGATAATGATACTTGGAGTGATGGTGGTGCCACTGAAAGTTCTTCAAGAAGAAAACTCGTTGGAACTAGAGAACAATACAAGAAATTAAATGGTTCAAATGGTTCAAAAGGCTCTGAACACCATGGGACTCAACTGCTGTGGTCATTAGTCCCCTAGAACTTAGAACTACTTAAACCTAACTAACCTAAGGACACCACACACATCCATGCCCGAGGCAGGATTCGAACCTGCAACCGTAGCAGTCGCACAGTTCCGGACTGCGCGCCTAGAACCGCGAGACCACCACGGCCGGCAAGAAATTAAATGCTGAGATTACAAAGTATGAGATAATTAATTTGTCTTTTTTATCATATATTTCGGAGAACAATTTGTGCTGCAAACAAAGTTGAAAATACGGTATTTCATTGAAAAGAAAGATGCATGTAGGACTTGCTTGTGTATTAGATTTTATGTGCAGTTATTGCAAACACAGTGCTATTTTTTTCAATTCCTCACACTTTACTGTGAAGAAGGTTAACTACGTCATAATTGAGAAATCCATGAAAAACCTGAAAACTTTTTGATTAGGGAGAAACCCAAGAAAAGCCCAGAATTGTTTAACATTTTGGGAATTATTCAAATTTTTCATTGTTTCAGTTTTTGGTTCAATTGTTGTAAATTTAACTGGTAAGAACTGAAACTCTACCAAAGTATTTTACTCTAGCCTGCTACTGCAGAATAATACTGCAGCAATAAAACATAAGCAAGAAAATATACACATCAAAAAAAGTTTTGCATCAACCCAGTTTCCAGAACTCCTGAAGATAGACGTTGACTGTGGATATTGTATCACAGACACAGTCCCTTTGACTGTTCAGATATGTCACTAAACCTGCCCAAAGATGCAAATAACCATGCATGAACAGTGCCTATTACACGGAGGGGGTCCGACAGCTGATCAGCTCTAGTCATTCCACAAGGAAGGAGGTACACGGCTCATGTTGACTGTAGTTCAACCATGCCTACACGGTCAACAACTCGGTTCGATTGTTACTTTGTGCCAGGAAGGGCTCTCTACGAGGGAAGTGCCCAGGCGTCTCAGAGTGAACCAAAGCGATGTTGTTTGGACACGGAGGAGATCCAGAGAGACAGGAACTGTCGATGACATGCCTCACTCAGCCCTCCCAAGGGCTACTACTGCAAAGGATGACTGCTATCTACAGATTATAGCTCGGAGTAACCCTGGCAGCAACGCCACCATGTTAAATAATGCTTTTCGTGCAGCCACAGGACATCATGCTACGACTCAAACTGTGCACAGTAGGCTGCATTATGCTCAACTTCTTTCCCAACGTCCATGGCAAGGTCCATCTTTGCAACCACGACACCATGCAGTGTGGTACAGATGGGCCAAACAACATGTCGAATGGACTGTTCAGGATTGGCCTCATGTTCTCTTCACTGATGAGTGTCACATAAGCTTTTAACCAGACAATCGTCAGATATGTGTTTGGAGGTAACCCTTTCAAGCTGAACGTCTTAGACACACTGCCCAGAGATTGCAGCAAGATGGAGGTTCCCTGCTGTTTTGGGGTGGCGTTATGTGGGGATGATATACACCGCTGGTAATCATGGAAGGCGCCGTAATGGCTGTACAATATGTGAATGCCATCCTCCGACTGACAGTGCAACCATGTCGGCAGCATATTGGCGAGGCATTCGACTTCATGGACGAAAATTCGTTCCACCATTCGTGCAAATCTTGTGAATGACTTCGTTCAGGATATCGACATCGCTCGACTACAGTGGCGAACATGTTCTCCAGACATGAACCCTATCGAACATGCCTTAGATAGACTGAAAAGGGCTGTTTACGTACGACGTGATCCACCAAGCACTCTGAGGGATCTACGCCGAATCGCCGTTGAGGAGTGGGACAATCTGGACCAACAGCACCAAAATAAAACTGCAGTTGCAAAGAAAATGCGCCATATACAACAACATAATACAATGAACACAAGCGTCTGCCGACAGCAAAATGTTCCAAACACTATGCAATCATTTGTAAAAACAATGTACTTTCGATGCATTTTTAACGTGGACCTCATTTCAAAGTGTGTGATGTCACAACTGCTTACATTTCTAACAGGTCGTAGGAAAATGTTGCGAATGGTCGTTTGCAAATCATTACTTTCAAAATACAATTCCTTTTATGTAAGATGAATTATGTTACACGTGAGAATGTGCGACGAATTTTTTAAGTCATAAAGTGTTAGAGTCTTACGAAAAACGTAACATTGTGGACCAACAAATTTCGGGTCCAAAAAACCAGCCATTGATGCTATTACCGGTACTTAAAATGTTACTGATACATTTGTATTTGAAATTTCTTTAAGGGTAAAGACCAAGTTTCAATGTTATGTTTTATTGTTTATTTTAGTTTTTCATAGACTACAAGTTATATAATAACGATGGCAGGATTATATTTATGTTTAAAGAAAAAGACATGAATGAGCTCTTGAGCAATTTCACACTTAATTGGCCTTTGTATGGAAAAGTAAGTGCTTCACGAAACTTGTGTTCAGTCAAGTAACCCCAAAATGTTTCGTGCACAGCATTGAAATTTATAATTGTTCTTGTCAGAAATATTCAGCTACTCCAATTTAAGCTCTGCACTTATGATCCTGCCTTACCACAAAAGAACAGCAATAACTTTTTTATAATCAATATTATATGTGAAAGCTTAGCTTTTCACACAGCTACACTGTGTATCTATATTAATTTAAACTATTTAACGTTTCTTATTTTTGTGTTCATACTACTTAACGACGATGTTCCTGTTTTCTGACTATATCACATGCCCTAAGCTCTGAATATCTGCTGTCATTGGCTGGGGAAATCACATAACATCAGCTATGATGGCTGACAGGAGATGATTGCAACCTGGATTTCAGTGCTTCAGAAGCTATGGTGCTGTATTCGTTGGAATTTTTGTTAATACTTTCGTAATACGATATTATGCAGCGTAAATGTTGCTGTTGTTGTTGTGGTCTTCAGTTCTGAGACTGGTTTGATATAGCTCTTCATGCTACTCTATCCTGTGGAAGATTCTTCATCTCCCAGTACCTACGGCAACCTACATCCTTGTGAATCTGCTTAGTGTATTCAGCTCTTGGTCTCCCTCTACGATTTTTACCTTCCACGCTGCCCTCCAATGCTAAATTTGTGATCCCTTAATGTCACAGAACACGTCCTACCAACCGATCCCTTCTTCTAGTCAAGTTGTGCCACAAACTTCTCTTCTCCCCAATCCTATTCAATACCTCCTCATTAGTTACATGAACTACCCACCTAATCTTCAACATTCTTCTGTAGCACCACATTTCGAAAGCTTCTATTCTCTTCTTGTCTAAACTGTTTATCGTCCATGATTCACTTCCATACATGGCTACACTCCATACCAATACTTTCAGAAACGACTTCCTGACACTTAAATCTATACTCGATGTTAATAAGTTCCTCTTCTTCATAAACGCTTTCTGAGCCAGTCTACATTTTATATCCTCTCTACTTCGACCATCATCAGTTATTTTGCTGCCCAAGTAGCAAAACTCCTTTGCTACTTATGTGTCTCATTTCCTAATCTAATTCCCTCAGCATCACCATTAAATATCTTTCCAAAACGCATTTTTTGCTAGTTTCATTTCCTAAAGTGCCAGGAAGTTTTGCATTGGTCTTTATGATTCGAAGGATTAATGCAACGGAAAGTATATTGTGACATAACAGAGATTAAATCCATTTTCACCCAGGAAAAAGTATATTTTCACTTGGGAGAAAGTGTTTTCACATGAGAAGAACTGTATTTTTACAAGGAATGAAGAATACTTTCCACCAGGAAATCCGGTAAAAACCTGTATTTTTTTTTTTTTGCTTGTCCATATATAAATCCTCTGTATGATACAAACAGTAGATTGGTGTTTGGATTACTGCCTATTGGTAAGAACAAGGCTGCAGGTGCCACATTATTTGGTGTGATTAGCATCCCTGCTGCCTCCTCAAAATTTGACACACACATCATTGCAGTAGGCTCTGCTGTTGAAGATGTAGTACAGGAAAATATGAAAGACAGTGTTGTTGAAAATAATAATCACAGGGACTTGTCCGTAGCTTGTAATGGGAGCCGGTAGGAGAGAGGCCACACATCTCTGAATGGTGTTTTAATAGCTATGAGTGAGGACACTGGCAAGTAGTTGATGTGACAGTAGTTTCCTAGCACTACAGATGCATGAATAAAATGGAAAATTAAGAGGAAACGTGCATACCATATTTTGTGGTTCGAGTGGTGGTATGGAAGTTACTAGGGTAGGAAGTACTTGTCAAAGCTCACTAAAATTGTACAAATTTGACACAAAAATTACCTTGGACATGGTGACTCCAAGGCATTCAAGGAAATGGAGGAATGGAGGCCCTATATGAAAATGTGAACATTTTAAAACACGTGTTTGTGAGCCACATACAGAGAAGGATGGGGTCAAGACTTCGATGGTTCAAAGCTAGAATGACATGCATCAGCGGAAAAACTGTACACGGGGAAAACCGACTGACAGATGGTGCTATACATTGTATTCAGAAGTGCTTTGGTTTGGCTGTTAGGCAGAATATTGTAGATGCAGTATTAATGAGAAAAGAAGTTCGAGCTCTGTTTTTTCACACAGCTTCAGTGTGCCCAACATGAGTTGTGCCAAAAAGGAGAAGATAGTTGGTGCAAGTACGATACAGTCAAGATAAGTAAACAATAATACAATTACCCTCATCATTTACCACCTGCCATAATAGACGAAATAAAATCAGCTTTCCGAGATCTAGCAGACATTAATCTACTAAAGAAGTTTCTTCACAGCCCGACTCAAATTCGAAATGAGTGGGTGAACCATGTGCTATGGAACAGACTACCTAAATCCGTGTTTGTGGGTATAAACACTCTTACCTTTGGCGTTTATGATGCTGTTTCATCATTCAGTAAGGACAACATAACAAGGTGCAAAGTTTTGCAGAGGATGGGGCTCTGTGTAGGATAATAACTGCATTAGCTATGCTATGTTTAGAAAGGAATGGTCCATGTCTTCAGATATGGCAGTAAAAATCTGTAGGAAGATGGCTAGATGACAGAGCCATCAAAAGGTAGCTGTTGGGCAGTTCTAATGCTATTAGTTACAGAGCAGGCATGCATTGAAGCAAAACTTTTGAAGTTCATTTAAGGTAACTTTCATTTGTTTGTATATTTAGATACATTTTCTCAGAGACAATAGTAGAAAGACAAAATTTTCAGGAGTTGTTCATTAATGCCTTCTAATATATCAGCGTTAAAAGACTTGTAAAATTATTTTGCTTTAAGAAATTGGTATTGTAAAATACCAGTTAAAACGTACATTTTAACATTAAAAAGGTCTCAAAAATTAAACTCCAGTTTTTCAAAATGATTGATTCAGTAGGAAAGCAGAACATATGTCCATGTATTGTGGAAAAATCAAAGGTATGGTTCCAACAACTCATGAGAAAATACTTTTAACTTCAGGCTCAATTTAAGATTGCAAGCTATGGGCATTCCATAAGTCCTTAAATGTTATCCTATTCCATTAAATAACAGAAAGTCCTTTAAAACATTACCTTAAGTACAAAATTTTCAAGCTCGCACTGATTCATAACAACCTGACCCTTAAGTACGAGGCAGGATGTAAAACATTTTTCCACACAAGCGGCTTCTCATTTAACCCCTCCCCACCACTACAGTCTCCCTCTCACCTGTCAGTTAGCAATACCAAACGAGATTCGCAATGCATCCAAACCTTTCACTTGGGTGCCCAGGTGTCCCTCTGAGCATGGCACCCTCAAATAGAGACTACTAATTGTGGTCCTCCCGTAAACAGTGCTACGTTTCTGTAGTGTTGAAGTTATGATGTCTGCTTCACACGTCGAAGGTCACTGTCGATTTTGGTAAGGAACACTACTTTCCGCCCTATGTCGAATTCTACATCTGTGAGTCACCTCATGTGCGCATCTGCTGCGAATACCTACCTTATGCAAGTACTATTATTTGGTTTGGTTTTTCCATCCAAATGCATCTGCCTGTCAACACGGAATGTATTTCATATTTTATCTGAACAACCTACACTATGGTGGGTTTGAGTAGAAACCGTAGCAGATACGTGTATGTATGTCCTGTTTAGCGTGATGAAGAGGTGTTTCCACCCAGAATCGAACAATAGACCTTCTGCGTGTTAGACAGACATGATAACCGCTATACCAAGGAAACTGCTGCCGCTCACTAGATTAGATTAGATTAGATCAGATTAGATTAATACTTGTTCCATAGATCATAAATACGACACTTCGTAATGATGTGAAATGTGACAGGTTAATAAAAGATGTCTGTACAAGATACTACATTACACAAAATATTGCATGACGCTAATGTTTTTTTTTCTCCGCTCCCTTAATTTATATCTAAAAATTCAGCCAATGAGTACAAGGAGTTGTTATATATAAATTCTTTTAATTTATTTTTAAATGTTGGTTGGCTATCTGTAAGGCTTTTGATGCTGTTTGGTAGGTGACCAAAGACTTTTGTGGCAGCATAATTTATCCCTTTCTGTGCCAAAGTTAGATTTAACCACGCATAGTGAAGATCATCCTTTCTCCTGGTGTTATAGCTATGCATACTGCTATTACTTTAGAACTGGGTTGAATTATTAACAACAAATTTCATAAGTGAATATATATACTGTGAGGTTACTGTGAGGATCCCTAGATGCTTAAATAGGTGTCTGCAGGATGACCGTGGGTGGGCACCAGCAATTATTCTGATTACACGTTTTTGAGTAATGAATACGTTTCTACTCAATGATCAATTACCCCAGAATATGATGCCATACGAAAGCAGTGAATGAAAGTAGGCATAGTAAGCTAATTTATTGAGATTCTTATCACTAAAATTTGCAATAACCCTAATAGCATACATAGCTGAACTCAGATATTTCAGCAGACCATCAATGTGTTGCTTCCAGTTTAACCTCTCATCAATGGACACACCTAAAAATTTTGAAAATTCTACCTTAGCTACAGACTTCTGTTCAAAGTCTATATTCATTACTGGAGTTGTGCCATTTACTGTATGGAACTGTATATACTGTTTCCAGAATGAGATTTTCACTCTGCAGCGGAGTGTGCGCTGATGTGAAACTTCCTGGCAGTTTTAATCTGCCAGGAAGTTTCACATCAGCGCACACTCCGCTGCAGAGTGAAAATCTCATTCTGGAAACATCCCCCAGGCTGTGGCTAAGCCATGTCTCCACAGTATCCTTTCTTTCAGGAGTGCTAGTTCTGCATGTTTCACAGAAGAGCTTCTGTAAAGTTTGGAAGGTAGGAGACGGATACTGGCAGAAGTAAAGCTGTGAGTACCGGTAGTGAGTCGTGCTTCGGTAGCTCAGTTGGTAGAGTTTTGTATATACTGTGTTTTATCAAAGTTTAAAGAGAGTCTGTTTGCTGAGAATCACTTAATAATTTTGTGAAAAACATCATTTGCAATTACATCACTTAGTTCTTGGTTTTTGAATGTTATTACTATACTTGTATCATCAGCAAAAAGAACTAACTTTGCATCTTCATCAGTGTGGAATGGTAAGTTATTAATGTATATCAAGAACAGTGAAGGACCTAAGACCAAACCCTGTGGGACCCCATACCTGATAGCCCTCCAGTTTGAGGAATCAGCTGTTGTTTTAACATTACATGAACCACTTATTTCAACTTTCTGCATTCTTCCATTTAAGTATGAATTAAACCATTTGTGCACTGCCCCCTCAAACCATAATGGTTTAGCTTATCTAAAAGAATTCCATGATTTACACAATCAAAGGCCTTAGAGAGATCACAAAAAATACCAATGGGTGATGTCCGGTTATTCAGAGCATTTAATATTTGATCAGTGAAAGCGTATATAGCATTTTCTGTGGAAAAGCCTTTCTGAAAATCAAACTGACATTTTGTTGGTACTTTATTTTTACAAATATGGGAGGCTACTCTTGAATAAATTACTTTCTCAAAAATTTTTGATAGAGCTGTCAGAAGAGAGATTGGGCTGTAGTTGTTGACATCCAACGTATCCGTCTTTATATGCAATGGTTTTGCAGTGGCATATTTCAGTCTATCGGGGAAAACACCCTGCTCCAAAGAACTATTACATACGTGGCTGAGAATCCTACTTATCTGTTGGGAACAAGCTTTAAGTACCTTGCTGGAAATGGCATCAATTCCGTAAGAGCTTTTACTTTTCAGTGAGTTTATTATTTTACTGATTTCAGATGAAGAGGTTGGTGGAAATACAGTTGTTTCAAACTGCACAGGTATGGCCTCTTCTATTAGTAGCCTTGCCTCTTCTAGTGAAGATCTAGATCCTATTTTCTCCACAACATTCAAAAAATGATTATAGAAAGTATTTTCAATTTCTGATTGTTTGTTAGTACACTTGTCATTCATTTTTATGGCACTGAAGTCTTCCTGTGCTCTTGGTTGCCCTGTTTCCCTTTCAATAATATTCCAAATTGCTTTAATTTTATTATCAGAGTTACTGATCCCGGACATGATACACATGCTTCTGGACTTTTTAATAACTTCTCTTAGTACCGCACTCTGTTTCATAGTGAACTTGTATTGAGCCTGCCATTTTATCTTAAAAATCAAATAAATGCAGTACTTGCACAACAAAGGTATATGAAGCAGATCCACACATCGGATGGTTTACTGGAGTAGATTCCGACGTAGGCAGGAAAAAACCGACGACCTTCTGTGTGTGAAGCAGATGTGATAACCGCTACACTACGGAGACACTGAACGTGATAATTCATTCCTTACGCATTCGAAGGGGCTCAGCCTCTCTCCCGTTGCACACTCACGCTTGATCAACGACCCTTTCGACTGGCAAAAACCTATCACAGGTAAGGGATCTCAGAATCTTGCAGGTGCTCGGATACGTACTCTTCTGCGGCATCCTGTACAAGATAACGCCATCTCACACAGTCGTTATTGCAAATCATTTCAGCAAAAACTAAAAAAGTAATCACTTCTCTTAGCAACAGGCAGTGCGGGGTCAGCAGTGGCACTACGTGGAATGGTTTACGATACCCTACAAAAGCCACAGACCACTAGCCACGTCGCTTTTGACTTCAGCGCTTGCTTCAATTTTCTAAAAAAAAAAAAAAAAAAAAAATGGCTCTGAACACTATCGGACTTAACTGCTGTGGTCATCAGTCCCCTAGAACTTAGAACTACTTAAACCTAACTAACCTAAGGACATCACACACATCCATGCCCGAGGCAGGATTCGAACCTGCGACCGTAGCGGTCGCGCGGCTCCAGACTGTAGCGCCTGGAACCGCTCGGCCACCCCGGCCGGCTTCAATTTTTCATGTCGGGGCATATTCTGTAGACTGACGGTACTACCCACCGAAAGTGCTTCCCTTGTCTTGCCAGTTTACATCAGATGTGTGTTGTGCCCTGGAGGATTCCAGGGTATGGGCTGCGGTGGCATATGTTGCTTTCGTGCCGTAAGAGGACTCGGTGCAGGTGCAGTGACGAGAGTTCCGCTCCAGGCACCGTGTTGCGTGAACGTGTTTAGTCTTCCACTCCGCTGCAGTGTTACGAGTAGATGAATTTCGTTGTTTACATGGTGCATTGTGTCTTCTGTGAGCGTTTATTCGTTGTTGCGTTGTCTTTTATGTTCATTTGAGTGTTCATTGAAGTGTTTATGCCTATTGTGTGGCGGTTTCGACGGATTCTTTGTAAATATGACGTTTCACGTCGTCCCACGCCTACGTACTGATAGTTTTGCACCCACCGTGTGCAAATAAGGTCCCTTGAGATCCACGACTGTTTATTAGATACTTTTAAAATTACCTCAGATTAGGCACATACCGCTTATATTGATACAGAACTTTAAGTACTTTGTTAAATTTATGACCCCCCCTGCAGGTTGAAAGATTGTTTCTTAAATATCTCAGTCAAGTTCCCTTTCGTCATCGAGATAATTCTGTCAATAGGGCGCTGCTTTTCAATGCTTATATTGAATACACAAATGTTCGTGTTCACAACCTTCCTGCCGGAGTTGACATGCCTATCTTAAAGAGGGATTACTAAAGGATGGTGATGTTAAGAGTATTCGTCTAGAACGTTGGTCTAGCCCACATCGTCAACAGTGTTACAATGGCATTTCTTATGTCGAAAGGTTTGTAAAGCAGAACATCTCATCACGCCTTCAGAGTTGTGGCTATTTCGTGCACATAACGTATAGTGATCAGAGTTGGACGTGTTTTTTTATGCAAAGGGAGTGGCCCCTTTCGTGACAACTATCACGGAGCGTTTTTGTTTCGAAAACTGCTATTGAGCAGCGACGTAAAGTAACGGTTTCTCATTTCGTTCCGGATGGTCTCGATTATGGTGTACGCCGTCCACCGCTATTGGTATGCAACAGCAGGAACGATTTTCCCGCTTTACGCCCTAAGGTGAATGTTTTTCAAATAGCTTGTAAAGTGGACGCTCCGATTTTGAACAGTAAACGGTACTGCACCCAAGATGGAAACAGTACCGATGACGATCCCTCTGTGTTGCCTCAGTCCGAGTGACCGGCACAGGCTGGAACCACCGCTTTGCGTAGGTGCTCCCTGCCTTGCTGAAGTGGTGGTTCCAGTGGCGGATTCTGACGTCACTCCGCTCCCCGATGCGGCTTCGCTTGAGCCTCATCGGTAAGTGGGTCTAGTGGCGCTGTATTGCTCGCCGACTCCTGCACTGCCAAAGCAAATGGTGTCGCAACAACTTCCTGTCACCCAAGGCTGCACCGCTGTTGGCGGAGCTCTTCCACATTCTTTGGAGATTCCAGTTTCGGACATTATTGCTCAGGTTTCGCCTCTTGTGATGCAGATTTGACGAATGTTACTACTGATGTCGGCTAGTCAGTTACACCGGTTGTCGCCCCTTGACGCCGAATACCGAATATGGACTGGCACAGGTGGTATCAGACGTTGAATTTTACCCTTCCACTTCGCCAGCGGCTGAGACATCTCTGTCGGTCAGCTGGCGCGAGTTAAGTGTCCAGGTGAACGTATGTACTGTACGTAAAAAATCGAAAGGTGAGCATTCCATTAACAGCAGTGGAGCCCCCACCCTTAGATTCACCCAAGGATCCTGCTGTGGACTGTGACTTTGGAGCGATGGAGTACATAGTGTTCGTTCCTTTTCCCCTCGGTGGTTCAAGAGTATAAATTTATTATTTCAAATGTTAATTGCATTGAGTCTGCTCTTCGTCTTGCCTACTTACGACAGTTTATTTATGATTCGTGTGCGGACATAGCATTTTTGCAGGAAATTTTGTTTTCCAGAATCTCTCTCTCCTTGAATTTCAAACAGTTTTTAATGTGGCCTCTGAATGTTAGACTGGTACTGCCCTCTTATTCAATTTCTTGACTCTGTGTGAGCGATTGTCTGTCGCCCTTTTGACCTCACCTTAATCGTGTTGTATGCACATTCTAGTTCGAATCATGCTGTGGCTCAGCTGCAGTTTCATAAAGCACAGATTATTTATCTTTTGAGCAAGAGCCCTCCGTGTCTTATGCTGCGGGGCGACTTTGTGTTTTACACCCTGAAGACCAATCCCCTAGTTGTAATTATGGTCGTGACTTATATGAATTGGTTCAGTCGATCGACTTGTGGGACATTTGGGAAAACAAATGTCCGACCTTGGTGAAATTTACGTAGCATAATCGACAGATCCTACTTACCTGATTTTTTTTTACGAGACTAAATTCTTTCTCTTGATGTTGTTCCTATTGATTTCTCGGACGACTGCATTTTTGTTGCCACTGTCGATCTTCGTCGTCAACCCGTTAAACTTTATCGCTCCTGAACTGTGGCGGCTCATTGGGCTATATTGGCTTTGGTAGTCGCCTCTCATTTTTGACCGCAGGGCTTTGAAACTAACGTGGCTTCCTCTGGGGTGTAGACCGTGGCGAACTGGGGGTTTGGATTTGTCTTGTCGTGGCAGTACGGGCTGCGGAGCGGAATCAAAAGTGAGTGTTCTGGCCGCGTCCGATCTGTAGGTGCAATAGGGGAAAAGGCCCTCAACATCGCAGTCTGAAGGAACCTTGTATTAATCTTTTAGCATATTCGCGGAGAATGGAGTTGGTTACGAGGAGGTACCGGGATGTCAGCGGCGTGCTCACCATGGCGGGCAGGTGTTTCTTGCGGTGTTCGATTCGTGGCTAGTCTCTTCCCCATGGTGGTATATTGCAGTAGCTTTCATTTGGTTAAGACAGACAGTTGACATTAAGATCTTTAAATATTGTTTCTATGAGATTTTCAAGTGGTGTTCTGGAAATTTGATAGGCCGTCGTATGAATTTTATTTTCTTCTTGGATTATTTTACTGGCCTGTAAATGATGTCAAGTGTACTTGAAAGGAGGAGATCACTACGCTAAGCAGCCATACCAGTTATTGTGTTTTTATACGTGCCATCTTTTTGCCTCATGGCAGTCTGGTAACTCAGCTTGCATATTTTCCTACATTTCGGTAGTTTAAGGCTATTCCTACATAATTTTAGACTGGGAGAGTATGATTTAATATAAATAAGGCATCTAAACAAAAGCGTAAAGTGACAGCTGAGTATTTTACATGTTTGTATTTTGAGTCATACAGTCATGCTAGAGACGTTTTGGACAAACTATCACCATGAAATGTTTTAAAGTATTTTTACCTGATTCTGCAGGCCATATTTCTTGGAAATTGGTGCATTTCAAATAAGGGTTAAACAAAATTTCTCTCAGAATGGAAAGGGTTAATGCATTTTTACTGGGTGACTAACCACATTTTTTTTTTTTTGTAGCAGCAGGTGTCGATATTTTGGTATAAAAATAAAGATATTTCATTACGCATCGGTACATGGAACATTCGAACTATGCTGCAAGGCTTCCCCGACACCTGTGGAAGCTCACAAGAGCTACGCAAAACGGCTATTATCGACTTAGAGCTAGTCAGACTCAATCGTGCTATAACAGCACTGCAGTAAACCAGGCTACCAGAAGAAGGCTCAATACGGGGGAAAAACTACACTTTTCTTCTGGAAGGGCAAAGATGTTGCTAGTACCAGACAGCACGGAATCTGTTTTGCTATCCGGAATGACTTGCTGTGTTGTACCGAAAACCGGATTGGGATCTCAGAACGCATTATGACTCTGCGCTTCACAGCAAATAAAGTGGGCCACTGGCGCTGATATCTGTGTGTGCACCGACACTTACCTCGGCTGCAGATGCCAAGGATCGTTTTATGAAGAACTCAGTGCACATCGGGGACAGTTTGTTTGTTGTGGTTGGCAGGAGAGCCAACCCGTACCTAAAGGAGACCGAAATGCACGCGTCTCAGCTCACGCAGGCTGGCGTGAGGTCTGGAACATGACAAGGGAATTAGAATTGAGAAAAACGGACGTAGCTGGTGGAATAATTAACTTTAATCCATTCATGGAGAACGTAGCTCTTTATGGTACATGATTCACAATATTAATAGTACGGATACTGGCGCCTTGCTAGGTCGTAGCAAATAACGTAGTTGAAGGCTATGCTAACTATCGTCTCGTCAAATGAGAGCATAGAAGTCAGTGAACCATCGCTGGCAAAGTCGGTTGTACAACTGGGGCGAGTGCTAGGAAGTCTCTCTAGACCTGCCGTGTGGCAGCGCTCGGTCTGCAATCAATTGATAGTGGCGACACGCGGGTCCGACGTATGCTACCGGACCACGGCCGATTTAAAGGCTACCACCTAGCAAGTGTGGTGTCTGGCGGTGACACCACATTATGCATTCTTGGTGATTTCAATGCTCGTATTGGTAGTGATTTTGCCACTTGGCCTGACTGCCTAGGCAAACACAGAGTGGACAAGATGAATGAAAATGGTCTACGGGTGCTTGAATTCTGCGCAAAGTATCAGTTGTGTGTCACCAAGACTAATGTAAAGGCAAACTGAACCACAAGGTTCCTGGATGCGCCTCCGCTCAAAACATTGACACTAATTAGATATTATTCAAACTAAAAGGAAAGATCTGCATTACTTTCTTCTTACACGTTCTTTAATTAGTGCAGACTGTGACACGGATCACTCACCAGCAGCGACAAAAGTGCGCTTTGTGACTAAAAGGTTTCACTCTGCCACGACACCTTGCATGACAAAAATTAATCTTTGCTAAACAAGAAACACTGCTGCAGTAGAAGTATTTAGCGACGAGATACGAAAAGAGGTGGATCCCTGGGACGCAGCCTCTCTTATTTCTAAAGACTGGCAGAAGATAAAATCGCTTCTTACCGTTATGGCTGGAAATGTGTTCGGTAATCTGGAAGCAAAATCCCAGGGTTGGTTCATCGCGAACGTAGATGTCCTGAAACCTCTCCTTGAAGCTAAGCGTCAGGCCACTGTCATCTGGCGTAAAAATCCATGCAATTCTGCATGCAGGGAGCTAAGCAAAGCAAAATCAGTTGTTCAACACACTGTCTGCAACTGCATCAATTCCTATTGGGAGTGTCTCTGCATTGGCATACAGAAGTGTTTCAATGCTGGCAACATTGGTTGTGTGAACTCGGGCATCAAACAGGCCACTGGACCCATTCCAAAGAAACGCATACAAAGAGTGGCATACAAAGAGTGGCATACAGTTTGATGATACAGCCTTAGAGGTACTCAGCAAGGGTCTCAACTTTGCTACAACCCCTAGAAACGTACTCATTTCAGGTTTGGTCAGTGCAGTAGAGCAAGCTGCAGCCACACTTCCACTTAATGTGGCAGAGGAAGTCCGCCGAGAGACCTGCAGGGCCCTCACCAAGGCCAGGCCGCCGAAATCGAACATCACAACCGAGGAGAGGCTTGAACTCAAGAAACTCCGGGAAGACAACATCATTGTGGTATTGCCAGCAGACAAAGGGAACTCCACTGTCATCTTGCACCAAGTGGATTATGATGAGAAAGTACGCCAACTTCTGGAGGACCCTGCATACAGAATTCTGGAGTGTGACCCCATGGACAAGGTGGCCAAGAAGACTAGTGCTCTCTTGAAGGAAACAGGGATGCCCGATAAGATCATCAGACAACAATGGATAAAAGCGCCAGTGCCACCTAGACTGTATGGACTGCCCAAAATACACAAGGAGGGCGTGCCCCTACGTCCAATTGTCAGTAATATTTTGGCACCTACGTACAAAACAGCCAAGTACTTGAAAGGTTTCCTGTTTCCCTATGTGGGGAAATGTACTCACCACATCTGCAACTCAGAAGATTTCCTGCAACGCCTCAAGTAACTGCACATCACAGATTCGGACTTCATGGTTAGTTTTGATGTGGTATCGCTGTTCACCAGGGTCCCACTGAAGGACTCACTAGAACTGATTGCAGAGAAATTTGACGGTGCTCTGTTGGACCTGTTCAGTCATACACTGACATCCACGTTTTTCCTGTACAGAAACCAATATTACGAGCAAACTGAAGGTGTAGCTATGGGCAGCCCACTGTCCCCTGTGGTTGCCAACATGTTTATGGAGAGCTTTGAGGAGAGGGCATTGGAGACAGCCACATTTAAACCCATATTCTTCTTTAGGTATGTGGATGACACCTTCGTGATCTGGCCACATGGGATGGACAGGCTCAATGAGTTTCTTGAACATCTTAACTCATGCCACCCTAATATCAAGTTCACCGTGGAACTGGAGAAGAATGGCCAGCTGCCATTTCTGGATGTACTAGTCCAGAGGAAAGCAGATGGATCAACTGGCCACAGTGTGTACCGAAAACCAATACACACTGATTTATATCTGCAGGCCAGCAGCTGTCACCACCCTGCACAGAAGAATGGCGTTCTGAAGACTTTGGTCCACAGAGCAAGTGCCCTGTCAGACCAAGAGAATCTACCTATAGAGATAGAACGTCTCAAAACAGTTTTCTTCAAGAATGGATACTCGGACAGACAAATTGAGAGGGCACTCCAACCAGCCACTATACCACAGGTTCCTGAAGAAGACCAAGATGGAGCAAAGAAGGTGGCATATCTGCCCTATGCTGGCTCTATTTCTGCCAAAATCAGTAGGATCCTCCGTAAACACAATATCAAGTGTGTTTTCTGTCCGTCCAACAAGATCGGGGGACTGCTGGGGAGTGTCAAAGACGACCTGGGGTTACGAAAACCAGGGATTTACAATATACCCTGTCAATGTAGCATGTCCTACATTGGCCAGACGACAAGAACTGTGGAGATCAGGTGCAAAGAACATCAGAGGCACACTAGATTAAGACAGGTGACCAAGTCAGCCATTGCTGAACACTGTCTAGAACTAGATCATGCCACGAAGTATGAGGATACCAAGATTCTAGCACAAACACCCAGATTTTGGGACAGTGTTATAAGAGAATCGATGGAAATAAAAATGGCTGACGATCTTATGAACCGTGACACAGGGTACCAGCTAAGCAGAGCCTGGGATCCAGCTCTGGAATTGTTAAAGGAGCAACGGGGCCAGCTACAACACTACACAAACAGAAGAACCAGAGACATGGAGATGGAAAACGAGCCCCTGACGGACCGCCAGGCGCACCAGACCGAAGATGGAACACCCAGAAGTGGGACTGGTGGGCGCGGACCGCAGAGGGAACATCCAGAGCCGCAGCGGACCAAAAACGGAGCGGCTCGCTCGCTCGCTCGCAAATTCACAGAGCTTCATGCTCTGGTGTGTTGTAGGGTGAGCGGATCACGCCTTTCCTACTTCTATCTTGGGTTGATGGTTGTTTTCCTCTTTTTCTGGATCTTCGTCTCGGTTGCGTTGTTTCTTTTCTTTCTTATAGCTCGTGTTGCGGCGTATATTTACGCCAGCAACAGATCTGGCCACCTTGTGGTCGGGAGCCAGTGCACCTGGTTGCCCAGGTTGCGGACGAGGTCGTTCTCCGAAGTCCTCGCGGCCGCATAAAATCGATGCGCCGCTTGCCGGAATCGGTGTTTGAGCAGCGGGACTCCGGCTATTCTGTGGAGTTCTCCCGTGCTGAAATCTCGCGGCAGGTGAAGCGCTAACCTAAGCGCTTTGTTCTGGAGCGTCTGCAGCTTGGCGATTGACGAGTCGGCCGCATTGCCCCACACCACAGCAGCGTACTCTAACAATGGCCTGATCAATGTTAGGTACAGTGTAACACCGCAGTGTGGGGGCAGGGTCGTCGCTGGGTTCAGTAAGGGGTATAGCAAGCGCAATCTGCCAAGCGCTTTACCCCTTACTTCCTTGATGTGCGCCTTCCACGTCAGGCGCCGGTCCAGTGTGACGCCTAGGTAGCGTCCGGTGTTCGACCATGGGATGGGGCCTCCCATGATGTTGAGTGGCTGGAGGTCGGCCGGAATTTTCTTCCTGGTGAAGATCACCGCCTGACTTTTGGCTGCGTTGAACTTGAGCCGCCATTTGGTGGCCCAAGCTCCAAGCACATCGCAAGCCGATTGCAGGCGGTGACGCATCATCCTGGCGTTGATGCTCTTGCTATAGAGCGCGGTGTCGTCTGCGTAGAGCGCGACATGCACGCCCTGCCTCTTCGGGACGTCGGCGGTGTAGAGTGAGTAGAGCAAGGGGCCGATGACGGACCCTTGCGGTACTCCGGCTGCAATGGGACGCGCTGTCGATGTCCCGTCGTCGGTGCGCACGTGGAAGGTGCGCCCAGTCAAATAGGATTTGATAAGGCGGGCGTGCGACACCGGTAGGCCCTGTGTAAGCAGTTTATACACAAGGCCGTCGTGCCACACGCTGTCAAAGGCTCTGGAAACGTCCAGGAGTACCGCCCCAAGGTACTCGCGACGCTCCAGCGCCCCCATCGCCTGCTCGACCAGTCGAAGCAGCTGCTGCTGAGTGGAGTGGCCCCTCCTGAACCCGAATTGTTCGTTAGGGAGCAGGCCTTCCTCCCCGACGTGCCGCCACAGCCTCTTGACGTAGAGCCGTTCGAAGACCTTCGAGACTGCGGGCAACAGGCTGATGGGTCTGTGGTTTTGCGGCAGCCGCAGGTCTTTTCCGGCCTTGGGGACCGCTACAACTTCCGCATGTTTCCATGCAGTTGGGAAGCTGCAGGTCCCGAGCACGGAGTTGCAAATCCTCGTGAGTTGCCGCACAGCGGCTGGCGGCAGCATCTTCAGAAGCTCGCTGCTGATGTTGTCGCACCCTCCCGCCTTTCTTGTCTGTAGGTGTGCGAGTTGTTGCGCGACCTCGTCCTCCGTCACCTCCGCGATGGTGTCGCCCTCGTCTCTGTGCGCCAAGTACACAGGAAGGCGCCGCTCTACCAGGCGGACGTGCTCTTCGTCCACGACGTCCTCCACTGGCGTGAAATTGGCGGCGAAGGCGTCGGCTAGCGCGCCAGCTTTGGCGTCAGGCTCTGTGATGGCGATGCCTCCGACTTGGAGCGGTGGGACTCGTTGGCGTTGTTGCAGGAAACTCTTCGTCACCCTCCAGGCCGTTCCGTCCTCTATCCTGAGAGTGGCAATTCTGCCGGCCCAGTCGCGATTGCGGTGGTTTTCAATCGCGTATTTGATCTCGCGACGCATTTGGTTGATGGTGGCCTTCGTTGCCGGCTGTCGCGTGATCTGCCACTCTCGGAACAGACGGTTCTTCTCCCGGATGGCCTGGAGGATGTCTGGTGGGAGCTGCTTGGAGTGTTCCCGTGGACGTCTGCGTTCACGTGGCGTGGCCGCTGCGGCCGCTTCGTGCGTCAGACGCGTGAATGCTGCAAGGGCGGCATCGGCGCCCTCGGTTTCTGGGTCAGGCATGGCGGCGACTGTCTCTTCTAGGTGGTCCCGGAAGTGGTCCCAGTCGACGTTACGGTACTGCTTGCGGCCCTCTGGTGGTGCGACCCCGTCGGTGGCGAGATCGAATACCACAGGAAGGTGGTCAGACGATAGTGCCACCCGCGTGGTCGCGACAGCGTCGTGTGCGGCACCCTTGATGATGGCGACGTCCAAGACGTCGGCGCGGCCGCGTTGTGGATAGTGTGTGGGGTCAAAAGGCCCCACTACTATCGCGTCGTGTTGCTGGGCCGCTCGCAGTAGCCTCCTCCCGCTAGTGGTCGTCACCCGGGAGTTCCACTCCGGGTGTTTGGCGTTGAAGTCGCCGCCGATGAACAGGTTGCCACGCATCGACAACAGCGAGTGGAAATCTGGCGGTTGTAACGGCCGTCCTGGTGGTCGATACGCGGCAACAAACTTCATATGACCCGCCGAGGTGTTGACCACAACACCAGTCGCCTCCACTGTGGTCAGTTCGGGCAGTTGGAACGGGTGGTGCCGCAGCGATGTTTTCACATACACCGCCGTTCCGCCACCCGCCGTCTCTCGGTCGGTGCGGTAGCACCGGAAGTTCGGCGCCCGCACTTGCACGCCTGGTTTCAGCCAGGTTTCGGTGACGAGGCAGACGTCCACGGCCTCGTCACGTAAAAACTGCCGAAACTCGCCTGCCTGGTCACGGATGCTGTTTGCGTTCCAGACGCAAACGGTGAGCCCCAGAAAACGGAGCGGCAACGCTCCAACAGGTCGTGGTGAGCGGGCGCGGACCGCAGGGGGAACGCTTGGTACCCCAGACTGTAGATGAAACCCCCAGGAGCGGGTTTGGTGGGCGCGGACCGCAGAGGGAACACCTAGAACCGCAGCGGACGGAAAACGGAGCAGCAACGCTCCAGCAGGGCGCAGGGAATGGGCGCGGACCACAGAGGAAGCGCCTGCAGCCGTTGGTGGAGGGGGAAGGCCATAGGCATAAATACTGGACCAGGTCCACTCGAGGAGCAGTCTCAGATCGCACCTGATGAAAGTTACGAGCTACGTGACCGAAATATCGTGCAAGTACGACGCTGATATCCGGCAGAACACCCGACAACACAAAATGTCAGTAACCAGTCTGTTTCAGCACACACTCTATACTAGTCTCTTAAGGTTTCTCCGCAGAGTTGACTTAATTATGAGGTGCTGAGACTATTGCAGAAGCGTTTCTTCGCTACCATCACATACATCGTGAGATAAAAATTCTTTATTTTATCGTAATTTTTAACATAAAAAAATTCCTCGATGTTTGTAGGCGCTCCTGAGGCCACTGGATTCTTACCAGATCTCTTTTAGTGCCTGGTGTTAGAGTATGTATCTGGAAGGGTGTCACATGGTAGTATTTTTAGTAGTACTCCGTATCTTAAGGTCACTATGGTGTGCTGCAGGGACGTGTCATTGAGATTTCTCTAAGAGGATCATTGGTGACGAAGTTCGGGTGGAAGAGGGTCGTTCAGCCTAAGGCTGTTGGCCAAGCTGGTCCCGCTAGCGTGACGTCATGGCGTTACTTCTCGACGTAAACGCCCTGCAGACATACACATTTTTCACAACGCTGACGCCATGATTCCATGGCAGCGGCGACGGCTTCTTTAGGAGTCTGTTTTGACCACTGGAAAATCGCTGAGGCAATAGCAGCACGGCTGGTGAATGTGCGGCCACGGAGAGTGTCTTTCATTGTTGTAAAAAGCCAAAAGTCACTAGGAGCCAGGTCAGGTGAGTAGGGAGCATGAGGAATCACTTCAAAGTTGTTAGCACGAAGAAACTGTTGCGTAACGTTAGCTCGATGTGCGGGTGCGTTGGCTTGGTGAAACAACACACGCACAGCCCTTCCCGGACGTTTTTGTTGCAGTGCAGTGTCAGACCAGCTTGTGCGAGCCCGAGGTTGTTTCGGTTTGTTGTCACATGATGTTCTGCCTTCATTAAACTGTCGGACCCACGAACGCACTTTCGACACATCCATAACTCCATCACCACATGTCTGCTTCAACTGTCGATGAATTTCAATTGGTTTCACACCACATAAATTCAGAAAACGAATGATTGCACGCTGTAAGGAAAACGTCGCCATTTTAAGTATTTATATATGGTTCAGTATTGCCACACGTGTTCCAACGTTTCTACGGAATCCAAATTTGATCTTCCCCGAGGTCGGCTTCGAGCAGTTTTTCCATTCGTCTGTAAAGAATTCGTGTTAATATTTTGCAGCAGTGGCTTATTAAACTGATAGTTCGGTAATTTCCACATCTGTCAACACCGCTCACCTATACTGTGTATAAGTTAAGTATCTGTACATATCGGTTTTCTAGGCACTCCATGAGTGTCAGCTTTCAGGGCTTCCTGAGGTCTCTGACAATTAACCTGGTTAAATGGGTCCTTAGCCATTCTTATTGCCGTTCCCTTTGCAACTAAGTTCATATTTAGTAAATTAATTTTTCTTGAAAGTATATCAGGACATTTTCTTTAAAGTAGGGGAATTTAACTCAATTCCTTACTGATTTAAAACTGCAGGGTTAGTTATCTTTTATTAAATTCAAACCGAAAATTCCTGTTTTAAATACTTTGTTAATGGACGGCTCATGTCCGTTGCTATTTGAAAGTAAGTTTTGAAATGTGTACTGTACATTATTGGGTTCTGTGTGCTCATGTTATCCAGGAGTATTTGTATGTTGGTAATCCGCCAGTCCTAAGTTATTGCTCCTGTTAAAATTGTTAATCGTTTATATTTCAAATGCTCATTCTGCAGCGCGTTACCCCTCGTCGTTAGATTCATCAACTATTTTTGCTAAACCAAAGATTTGTCAGACGTTGTTTTCTTGCTGTGCTGACAGGGAGAGGAATTTCAAAAAAAGAAAAGAAAACGTATGAACTTTATTACTCTGTCCTGCATGAACTTTATGATGGAGTAGGGGCCTCTCATTTGGGGATCCACGATGATCGTCGTATTTAATCCAAGATGTTGACCCCTAAGCGACAACAAATGGATGGTTTATGAGTTAAGTTCTACCTACACTCTCTTGTTGAAGGTGAACTGACCTCCTTGTTCCACCTGCTACGACATAAAACTCTTCGTCGTCGCTCCTTTATTTCTTCTCTTACGGTGGATGACGGACGCCAAGTCAGTATAAAAAATGAAATCGTTCGTGCTCTCTATCACTATTATGGGACCCCGTATTCTGCAGATTAGTCTGCAAGGACATTTCTGGATGATGTACTTGGTGCCCTTGATGCGAATATTACGTCCGCCCGGAATGGCGACTTTCTCGAAGAAACTCAGGTGGATGATATTTTTCATCATAATCTCCGTCCTGTATATCGCCAGGTCTGGACAGTCTACCCAAAAGAATTTTATCTTCTTTCTTTATCTCATTTGTGTGGTTCTTTCATGCACATTATGAAAGATATTGTGAAGGGGTGGCAGCTCCTGCATATTTTAAGATGGGGACAATTCCAGAACGAAATTTTCACTCTCCATCAGAGTGTGCGCTGATATGAAACTTGCTGGCAGATTAAAACTGTGCCGGATCGAGACTCGAACTCGGGACCTTTGCCTTTCGTGAGGAAGTGCTCTATAGAACGAGCTACCCAAGCACGAGTCTGCAGTACTCGTCTCCTACCTTCCAAACTTCACAGAAGGTTCCTGCGAACCTGGCAAGATAGCACTTCAGGAAGAAAGGATATTGAAACATCCCTTTAGAAAAATTAATGAATTACTGTGCTGATAAACCTCTTACGTTATTTGATTTTCAAACAGCTGAGCAGAGGTGAACGTACTCAGATATTTCTCTCCTTCTTTATTCTGATCAACACTAAATTGATACACAATATATGTGTGTTGTGTCCATCAGAAAGAGTAAATTTGTAATACTGGATATCATTATATATATAAGATGACTTTTGAACATTACTAAGGTAAATACATTGTTTGTTCTGTAGCTAGAATCTTTTATTTCGCTGGCAGTATTGCCGCTCGCTCTATTGCAGTAGTTCGAGTAACGAAGATTTTTGTGAGGTAAGTGATTCATGAAAGGTATAGGTTATTGTAAGTCACGACCATTCTTTTGTAGAGATTATTGAAAGTCAGATTGCGTTGCGCTAAAACTACACTCCTGGAAATTGAAATAAGAACACTGTGAATTCATTGTCCCAGGAAGGGGAAACTTTATTGACACATTCCTGGGGTCAGATACATCACACGATCACACTGACAGAACCACAGGCACATAGACACAGGCAACAGAGCATGCACAATGTCGGCACTAGTACAGTGTATATCCACCTTTCGCAGCAATGCACGCTGCTATTCTCCCATCGAGACGATCGTAGAGATCCTGGATGTAGTCCTGTGGAACGGCTTGCCATGCCATTTCCACCTGGTGCCTCAGTTGGACCAGCGTTCGTGCTGGACGTGCAGACCGCGTGAGACGACGCTTCATCCAGTCCAAAAGATGCTCAATGGGGGACAGATCCGGAGATCTTGCTGGCCAGGGTAGTTGACTTACACCTTCTAGAGCACGTTGGGTGGCACGGGATACATGCGGATGTGCATGTGCTGTTGGAACAGCAAGTTCCCTTGCCGGTCTAAGAATGGTAGAACGATGGGTTAGATGACGGTTTGGATGTACCGTGCACTATTCAGTGTCCTCTCGACGATCACTAGAGGTGTACGGCCAGTGTAGGAGATCGCTCCCCACACCATGATGCCGGGTGTTGGCCCTGTGTGCCTCCGTCGTATGCAGTCCTGATTGTGGCGCACACCTGCACGGCGCCAAACACGCATACGACCATCATTGGCACCAAGGCAGAAGCGGCTCTCATCGCTGAAGACGACACGTCTCCATTCGTCCCTCCATTCACGCCTGTCGCGACACCACTGGACTCGGGCTGCACGATGTTGGGGCGTGAGCGGAAGACGGCGTAACGGTGTGCGGGACCGTAGCCCAGCTTCATGGAGACGGTTGCGAATGGTCCTCGCCGATACCCCAGGAGCAACAGTGTCACTAATTTGCTGGGAAGTGGCGGTGCGGTCCCCTACGGCACTTCGTAGGATCCTACGGTCTTGGCGTGCATCCGTGCGTCGCTGCGGTCCGGTCCCAGGTCGACGGGCACGTGCACCTTCCGCCGACCACTGGCGACAACATCGATGTACTGTGGAGACCTCACGCCCCACGTGTTGAGCAATTTGGCGGTACGTCCACCCGGCCTCCCGCATGCCCACTATACGCCCTCGCTCAAAGTCCGTCAACTGCACATACGGTTCACGTCCACGCTGTCGCGGCGTGCTACCAGTGTTAAAGACTGCGATGGAGCTGCGTATGCCACGGCAAACTGGCTGACACTGACGGTGGCGGTGCACAAATGCTGCGCAGCTAGCGCCATTCGACGGCCAACACCGCGGTTCCTGGTGTGTCCGCTGTACCGTGCGTGTGATCATTGCTTGTACAGCCCTCTCGCATTGTCCGGAGCAAGTATGGTGGGTCTGACACACCGGTGTCAATGTGTTCTTTTTTCCATTTCCAGGAGTGTATTGTGATAATGTGTGTCAGTTTAGCGATGATCAGTATAAGTAAAGGGAGAAATGTCTGAGTACGTTCAGTTTTGCTCAGCTGTTTGAAAATCAAATAACGTAAGGGGTTCACCAGCACAGTAATTCATATGATGTCGAGGATGAGCCACATTGCCCGGAGGATGGCGAGGGCAGAGATGCTCCCTGACCTGGCTGACCAAACATACCGTCTAGCAACGATTAACATCAATAACATATGTGCTTGACATAACCTAGCCATGCTACAAGATCTGCTCAATGCAGGAGACATCGACATTGCGCTGCTTCAAGAGGTGTTATGTCAATGACCTCAAGGAACCCTATGGCTACAAGACTTGGGTCTCGCATGCATCGGCCAATGGCAGTGGTGTGGCGATCCTCCTCCGCGTAGATACACCCGCAGAAGCCGTCGAGAATGTCCCTGACGCCAGACACATGGCTTTTACTATCAAAGGAGTCAAACTTATTAACATCTATGCACCGTTGGGTTCTAGTCGGCACATCCATAACTCCATCACCACATGTCTCCTTCAACTGTTGATGAATTTCAATTGGTTTCACACCACGCTCAGAAAACGAATAATTGCACGCTGTTCAAGTAAGGAAGACGTCGCCATTTTAAGTATTTAAAACAGTTCTCATTCTCGCCGCTGGCGGTAAAATTCCATATGCCCTATGGTGTTGCCATCTCTGGGACGTATTGACAATGAACGCGGCCTCATTTTAAAACAATGCGCATGCTCCTATCTCTTTCCAGTCCGGAGAAAAAAAATCGGATGACTTAGAACTTGAATGCACCATGTACTTTGTCTCAGGCAGGCCGCCAGCCACAGTTCCGCTCACCTGTTGTTGTTGTTGTTGTTGTGGTCTTGAGTCCAGAGACTGGTTTGATGCAGCTCTACATGCTACTCTATCCTGTGCAAGCTTCTTCATCTCCCAGTATCTACTGCAGCCTAAATCCTTCTGAATCTGCTTAGTGTATCCATCTCTTGGTCTCCCTCTACGATTTTTACCCTACACGCTGCCCTCCAGTACTAAACTGGTTATCCCTTGATGCCTCAGAACATATCCTACCAACCGATCCCTTCTGCTCGTTAAGTTGTGCCACAAACTCTTCTTCCCTCAGTTCTATTCAATACCTCCTCATTAGTTATGTGATCTACCCATCTAATCTTCAGCATTTTTTTGTAACTTTTCTTCTACATTAGCTAATTCTTCCTTGAATTAAGCTACATCCACACCGCACTACTACCCACACACTTGATGACGAGGATGGTGATATTGCTGCCATGCAACTGAACAGGACGCCGAATGTGATTGAAAGCAAGCACCCCACTACAAAGTGGCGTGCTGTGTGGCAGGCAGTGGATGCCACGACCCTTGATACTGGCGTGCAATTTGCATGGTACGTAACTGTTTATAGGAAACAGTTGTGCGAATCCCGCCTACATCACATCCACCTCGCCGACTCACCCTTGTGTGCCACATGCCAAGAGATTGACACAGATGAACATCATTTCGAATACGGGCCGGCAAAGGACGTTTGGTATTCGCTGCGTCAGAGATTGGCTTTTCTCACGCACACGTCTCCCGACAGGATAACTACACGATCACTTCTTTTCCCAGATGGGGTGTATTTTCCAAGAGCAAAAATTAAGTCTGTGACGTGGATTAGCGGCCACGCTGTTCACTGCCTATTGCGGCAATGGCGAAAAGACAGTACCCGATTTTTGGTATTACCTTAACGAACGACATTGTGAGATCGTCAGAAACCCTGAATACAGGCAACATTTCTTTAATTTTCTTTGGAGCACATTCCACAACCTGCCTCGCAGCTGGATTATCCATGACATGAGAAGATAACCTTCGAACCTCTTTCCAGTTCCTTTCATTAATGAGACTGAACAAACAACACAGTGATGAGACGACAGTCATCTGAAAATCCGCAGTGGGCTATAGCATGGAGCATCCTCATGTCGTAACGGGATGACTTCTGTGGCGATACCTGTAAGACACCGCTAGCCCACGCCTCTCGCGGTGTGCGTTTAACCCCATTTAAATGACGCGCCAAGCGCGCGCCCAGCGGCTGAACGATTAATTAAATAATCGGCGTGCTAATCACAGTTGAAATCTCTGGTCCAGAGGGACGTGAAGAGGCTGTGGTCCAGAGAGAGAGTAGAGTCAGTCGAGTCTTATTCAGTCTTAAGAGTCAGTCGAGCTAGAAAGTGTCTTGTGAAACGATCATTCTGTGGATAATATTAGTGTGATGATTTCTTTTATATGTGTTGTGTCGTCTTCTTCGATATATATATATATATATATATATATATATATATATATATATATATATATATATATAGGTAAAATAAATTTTTGTGATGTCCACCAATAAGTTCATTCCAGTAAAAATAGAACCACTTCCCTTCACCTTTATTCACCCTTTTTTCTTTCTTTCCTTTCAACAAAACAAAAACAAAAAAATACCAACCTCCCTTTTTTTTTAATTCCGGACATCACACTGACGACCGTTTACAGGACGCCAATCTTCGGGTTTTACTGGAATGAACTTAACAAGGGCAAATTAAAGTAAAATCATACGTGTAGTAATATTTATTGTCTTGTACAATGGCTAAAAAACTGTAATTTTCTCTTTCATGCCCAATATGAAAACGAGAGCTAACGTTGTTTCAAGATTAACAAGATTTCTGCAAGCTTCAACGCAGCGCGGTGAGTAGTGCAAAAGCATTTGTTCTGCTATGCCACTGTCCAGCGTGCGCCTCCCGCCTATGCTAACTTTTATTCCCATTTCCCATACCTTTCCCTAAACAAGAATCATACCCTTTGTCAATGGAATTTCTATTATTGTAACATTGAAATTCAACAGTAAGATATGCAGAAGTCATTGTTATGAGTCAATCCTGTTTGTTACGTCATGTCACCACTTTCAGATTAGCTACGCGAATACGGTTACAACCACAATAATAATTCAGACATTTTTGGAAATTCTATCAAGTAATAGTTATTACCGTCTAACTATTTAAATTTTATTTATCTTTTGTACTTTGCAAGCCATCGCCATTCTGGGTGTACTATTTGTATATTTCACGTTTGTTAATTATTGGCAAAAATGGAACAACAGCAACAGCAAACTGATAACGGTGATGCTACTGTATCATCAGCATCCCCTTTCCTAGGCTTTTCCAGCCCAGAATCTATGGAATTTACTGCAGGTGTATCACATCAAATAATACTAAGTAACGAAAGTAATTCATCAGGTGACACACCCAATAATCCTGACCCTATGGAAAACGATAGTAGACGTGTCCAACTAGGGATTTCCCACTCCGATCCTAATTTGCACAACTCTAGTGAAAGGAACAATGATCCAAACATTGATCCGAATCAGTACGGAATTTTAATACAACTTCTTACGCGAAGTATGGATAGCATCCTTAATGAAAGGTTTGATAAACTAGACACTAGATTTGATAAACAGGAGCAGAGTACAAAAGAATTAAACAGTAAAATCGATCAATTGTCTTCTGAGGTAACATCTACTCTGGAAAAACCGGCTAACCAAATCTCAGAACTTAATTCAAAAACGACACAATTGACCGAAAGTTTCAACGAATTGTCATGTCGTGTAAACACTCACGAAAATTCCTTTGTTAAATATCAAACAGTGACAAATTCCGAAATGCAGTCATGTAAAACCAAGTTGGATCAGGTCACGAATGCTCAGGCTCAGGTCAATGATCTAGTTCAGAATTTCGTGCAAAATCAAACCACCTCACAAAATAAAATTTCGATGGATATCGAAGGTATTACTCAACAAGTTAGCGTAGTATGCTTACAACAATTAGAAATGAAAGAAAAATTTCCCATTTGGAGGAAAAAACAGAATCGCTTTCTTTAGAGTGTAACGCAAACATTGCAGAAAAATTAGTGCACGAATGTGGTATTTGCAACAAGCTCATTGAGCAAAGGGTAGAAACCGCTACAAAAGAGATTTTACACCAGGCCATGTCGCAGGTGCACACCGAGACCAACACTTTAAAAAACCAAATTTCTCAGTTATTAACTCCCGATTCTAACGTAGTTACTGTTCCGCCTACAACCCCACTCACAACGAGTTCACCGCCTAATTTCACTGTGCAGTTTGTTCCAGTCTAACAGCGAATCACTTGCGAGCGAAAAACATCAAACAGAGCCGCTCTCAGTGATTGCACAAAACAGTAATTCTCAACCACCCTTGTGCCATGAAGTTTCACCAGGGAACAATAGTTCAGGCCCTACAGTGCCTGCCGGTATTGTTGACGGTAACATGATTAAACATGCCTATTTTCCAACGTTCAGTTCCGATGATACCCAAGCGGTGCACCCGATTGTTTTTATTAGGTCTTTTGACGGAATGTTTCCGCACAACTGGTCAGATGCGGAAAAGATTTTTTTTGTAAGTAATCTGTTGAGGGGGCGAGCATCCAGATGGGGAGCTGAAATAAAAAGGCAAAATTTAACTTTCAAGCAATTTGAAGAGGCTTTTCTGCAGGAATTCTGGTCAGAACATGAGCAAAAACAACTTCGACGTGAAGTTCACAATCCCGAACCATACAACCCTCGTAAAGAAACTTTGCGTCAATATTTTGAAAGATACCTGGACAAAACACTTTATTGGTCAAAACCGGCCGATCTTGCCGATGTGATTAACACCTTAAAAAGTCATTTACCCCTGCATTACCGGACACAATTAATTGGTGTTCCGGAAACTAACATCAAGAAATTTCTAGATTATTTGAATGAAGTAGACCTTGTGTTTAGAGGAGATTCAGGGAACACTCCACATATTTATAATGCTAATTCCAACTCTCGCCAAAACAATTGCCATAATTTCAATCAAAATAACAACAGCGGTAACATGTGGAATGCAAACCCGCTTCCTCAAAATCAGGGGCAAAAATCACAACAGCCCAACTTCACACAATATTCGCAGCAATCTTGCGATCCCCGATTCCAAAATTCCAACAATTACAACAGTTTTGGTAATGGTCAATTTTACCGAAAAAGTAATAGTAATGGCAACAGACGCAATGGTAGTTTCAACAACAATCAGTACTCCAGAGGCAACAACAACCGTAACCGAAACAACAACAAATAAAACAGACGTCAGGATGCAAGATACAACCCTGGTTATTTTGAGAGAAATTCGCCATATCAGCAGAATAATTCAAATTGTCAAAATTCTAGTCAGTTATCCACCCCCGCAGTGGGGAAACCCGAACTATACACCACACAACTACAATTATATGTTTCCGAATGCACGACACTTTGTACCAACAAACAGTGCTAATAATCAGGACTGCGGTAATCAAACTCCACCGAATACCAAACATGTCCATGAACAAAGGATAAATATTATTGAGGAAAGTGATGACCAAAATGCGTCGCCTAATAACGCGGCGGAAAACATGAGCAGACCGGCGTAAGCGCCCAACCCCCGGTCGAGAACGTGAGCACGGGCGCAAATAATCTTGCAAATTGTTTTTTGAGATTCCAAGACGGACACACTATGGAACATGACCTTCTTGCCGAGAATAATAAGTCTAGTAATAACGACAAAGTAAAGGTAACGGTTCAGGCAACTGCTGTTTTATCGTTAGAGAAATCCATTGTAGAAGTGTTATTCGACACTGGAGCGTCAGCAAGCGTGATTTCTAGTTCCCTGTACTTGGATCTAGATAAAGGTTCTAAACTTCCGACGTTTCCAGTGCAGAACTGCCGAATCATCGGTGCCACTGGAAACAAATCAAAAAATGTCAAATTACAAGCTCTTCTAACTTTTGTTGTTTCCAACGTGCATGTTCGTTATCATTTCCTTGTTGTGGATAATTTAACAGTTCCATGTCTTTTCGGCATCGATTTCTTAAATCAGTATCGAGCAGTGATTGACTTAGGGAATGGTATCTGTCAATTGACGGTTGAAAAGCAAAGAATTTTGATACCTTTATCTAAAACAATTAATAACAACAATTCTTATCGGGACGTACGTCACTTGAAAGTACAATCTGTGCCCATCACTAATTTTTCTATGACAAACAATTGCAATTCTTCTTACAATGCTGATAGTAAAACTCTGTGGGAAAAGTGTGCCGAAGCCTACCATCTAACTGATTTGCAAAAACAGAATCTGTTTCACCTTCTTCAACAATTTTCAGTAGTCTTTCAAGATAAACCTGGTATCATACGTGGGTATGTGTACAAGATGGATGTCAAACCCCACCTAACATTTTGTCGTACACACTACAATATACCGTGGTCTAAAAAACCAGCGGTTATGCAGGAAATTAACAGAATGCTACGTTGGAAAATCATAGAAAATTCGCACTCGCCGTATTGCAACCCTTTGTTGTCAGTTTCGAAACCCGATGGAAGCGTGCGTCTTGTTCTCGATGCACGCGAAATCAACAAAATTATTATACCGGTAAATACTTGCCCTGTAAATCTGGACGAACAACTCCTGAAATTTCACAACGCCAAATTTCTGACTAATATCGACCTACGATCGTCCTACTACCAGGTTCTTCTACATCCTGAATCACGTAAATATACCGCATTTTTGTGCGAAGGACGATCATACCAATTCCGTGTTTTGCCATTCGGGTTACGAATAAGTGCAGGAATCTTTATCGAGGCGCTTGACGACGTCCTCGGGCCAGATTTACTTTCACAAATCACTCCCTATGTGGATGATTTAGTTGTGGCGACTGCCACCTGGGAAGAACATGTCGATCTTCTAAGACAAATTTTGATTAAATTCGCCGATGCAGGCGTGACAATCAATTTGGAAAAATCAAGGTTCGCCCGACAACAGATTAAGTTCCTTGGCCACATCATCACGCCGGAAGTCATCAGGCCGGACTCTAAAAAGACTGAAGCAATTCGCAACTTTCCTGCACCCCGAACCAAAAAACAACTTAAAGCATTTTTGGGTCTTTCGTCATTTTTCAGAAAGTTCGTGACACAGCAAGCTCTTAACAGCCCACATCTTCTAAATCTTCTAAAGAAAAATTCCCTTTGGCGATGGACTACAGAATGTCAAGCCGATTTTGAAAAAATTAAACAATCATTAATCCACGCACCACTCCTCTGTCATCCGGACATGTCAAAAGACTTCTGCCTATCGACCGATGCGTCATCTTATGGACTTGGGGCCTTTTAGTTTCAACTGTCTGTTGAACATGATCGAACAATAGTAAAACCTATCAGTTTTGCCAGTCGCACCTTAACTGAATGCGAGAGATCGTATTCAGTTACGGAACGCGAGACCCTTGCAATTATTTGGTCTATGCGAAAATTTCAATATTTTCTCTGGGGAAAACATACACGCATCTATACAGACCACCAAGCTTTATCATTTTTACTGTCTTGCAAATTACTTCATTCCCGGCTCACTCGTTGGTGTTTGTCGTTACAAGAATACGATTTCGAAATTATTTACATCTCCGGCGAAACCAATATTGTTGCGGACGCTCTTTCTCGTCTTCCGCACGATGCGAAAAATCTTTCAGATTAGCATGAGCAAACTTCCGACTTTCAGGTCATGTTAATGTATGACGAATCCTACAACCGCTACTATCACCGAATCTGCAGGGATTTTGCACAGTTACAAGATGCCGATGCTAGGTGGTCTACAGTAAAAACAAAATTATGTCAGAATTCAAATTCTAATCTTCAAAATTACTACAAGATCAACAATGGTGTACTGTTTCATCGTTCCCATCTCGTGTCAGAGCGTTGGTTGGTATGTTTACCGGAAGCTTATGTTGACGACTTCATTTTGTTCACCCACAAAACCTGGGGACATTATGGCATTAATAAATGTGCCGCCAAGATCCTACGCTTCTGCTATTTTCCTAACATGCGACGTAGAGTCCTGCAGGTCATTCACAAATGTATCATTTGCCAGAAGGCAAAATATTTGAACAAACATGCATCAATTGAATTGCATCCCATTCTTCCAAAGCAACCGCTTGATTTGATTTCCGTAGACATTGGCGGACCCTATCCACAAACCCGCGGTGGTGCTAAATACATTTTGGCTATATTGGACGTTTTTACTAAGTATGTGAAATTGTACGCCTTGCGCACAGCCACTGTTGCGGTTATCATTCGACGCTTTTCGGCCGACTACCTAGCCCGCGTCGGAAAACCTGTCGCTGTCCTAACGGACAATGCATCGTACTTTACGAGTGCAAAGTGGAAATCATTTCTGCAAGATTCCGATATTAAACATGTTCTTACTTCCCGATTTCACCCACAGGGTAACACCGTTGAGCGAATTTTTAAAGAATTTAATCAATTTATGCGCATCCATTCCTCTACAAAACATTCCAAATGGATAGAATACCTCGCTCCGTTCGAGTACATTGTGAACAATTTGCCACATAGTTCAACCGGATTCTCACCTGCCGAGTTATTATCAGACGAACCAGAAAAAAACTCATGGTCAAGTCCCCTGCCTAAGTTGTCTTCGAACGATATTTCTTTGCAGGAAAAGGTAAGGCAAGCTACCATTACCCTGGCACACACTGCGGAGCTCCGGAAGAAAAAATTTGATAAACGGGTCAGACCGACACGTGTGTTCGAAATTGATGATTTGGTATTGCTCACAACCCATCCCAAATCTACGAGGCTAAAACGTTTGCTTAAGAAATGGCAATTACTTTACTCAGGTCCATACCGGATCGTCGATATTCCTCACCCTGGATGTTATTTATTAGCATACCCTACAACACAGAAAGTTAAAGGACTTTACGCCCACCACCACTTAAAGCAGTATGTAAAGTAAGAGAAAGAGAAAGGATGTGCTAGTTACAGCTAAAATGTTAGTGTTAATTGTTAGTCAATGCAAAGAATCATAACGCATTAAACTATAGCAAGTCTACGTTAAACATTACATGCAATCCAAGAACTATTTAATCTACGTTATATTTACTATGCTACGAATAATTTGACTACTAGCCAAGGACAACGAAGTTAGCGACCAAACTTACTCCTTAAACAGGCATTTTCTAGAACAGGAAACTATGTACAAGAAAAAAGATTTTATTATGTTAATAACTGTGATGAATTTGAGAGCCACCAGAATGCTATACTATACGCCAGCATGAGTGAATGATTGTGCTGAAATGAGTGTGAAAGAATGAATGTGAATTTTAGTTTATAAGGTAGTTTTTATGATGATGATGAGGATTTCGTTGTGTGTGAGCCAATGATGCCACCACGTAGTATTATTTGATGATTTGCGATTTATATTGAAGCTGTTCTATGAGAAGAAAGGTGAATATTAATTATATGAAGCTGTATGAATGAAAACGATACGTGTGTATGAATACTGATAGATGTTAATGAGAAATGATTCGCCGTGTAGGCAATAAAAAAGGAGAAAGAAAAACTTATTTGGTATGTGCCCTATTTAAAAAACCCATTATCTCACGCTTGGCATAAAGAGTTTGTGTGCTCTCCATCGTAACAAACGTAAATTTTGTACATAGGTCATTGTGGAGGAAAAATGTTTATCAGCCACAGCGAAATAAATAATCTGCTTACGTAGCGAATAAAAATTGCTGTCGTTATAGAATCTCATTCTTTACACAGGCTAATTGTGTAGTACCATGCATGCAGGCTGCCTTCGTAAGATTCGTATTCTACATTTACGAAGGTCGTGTTTAATGGTTACGAACTTATGAACTCACTAACATTAACACTATTTAAAAAAAATGTTTTTATCCTGTGAAGTAATTTAGGTGAAATCTAGCACTCATTACTTGATACTGTGAGGACATGGACATATGTATTTGTGTAAGTGGGATAGTATATAAGTTATGCAATTTTATGTCGTTCTGTCTGGACCAGAGTTAAGAAAATGCGACTCTCATAAAACAATTGCTAGGATACGAAGTCTCCCGCTCTCTGCTCATGTTCTCGACCAGGAAACAAAAACTACACGACTACCGGTACGACGTACAATTCACGATTACAAGAAAACATACTTTAGTGTATGAGATTTTTCTTTCTCTTTCAGCAAAGTGGATAAGTTTTTGAAGATTTGTGTGTGAAGCAGTACGACGCAGCTGTCTTCGTAGACACAGCGATTTTCTTGTCGTTATGGAAACTAAAGCGCATTCATTTTCCTTTACCTACAGCAAATTCATATATTTATTTTACTACGTGATACTCACTAAAGTACACCTCTTATGGAAGGATCCTATAGTCATTTATTAGTACGTTTACTGACCGAATTTTTTTCAGAAATATAAACTACCGTGTCATTAAGCGCGTATTTACCTAAACATGACTGATTCAACGAGTGAATTAAACCATATACGGTACTCACATTGATTCTTGCAAAAATCTTTGACTGATTTACAGGAAGTGATTGACAATGATCATTGAATTTCTTTTTGCTTAAACAGCAATTCGGATCAACTTTAAAGGATGAAACTGAATACAACATGAATTGGCTTAAAGTCAGTGACACTTGCGCAATGGCAAAGTTTATGATGCATACGTTACGCAAACAGATACACTATTCGTCGCACACATGTGTGAAAACACTACTGTATTGATGAAGATATTGTAAATATGAATATAACCCAATCCTTCTATCTTGATCCTACTCCCACCTCCTTGCCCACTGCTGGACGATGGATAGTGGGGTAGTGAGGTTTTTGCACTATTCTTTTGTATATTTTGTTCATTCATAATTTGCAGCACTTAGGGTCTCTCGTCGAGTTTTGCAGAATTCTTGATGGCAGATGCCACAGATTTCAATATTCTGTAAAAAAAGGAGATAGTACTCCGTTAGTGCACATGCACAGCAAGAAATAGATGGCACAACCTGAATTTCGTCTACATAAATATGTCATGTCATGTCTAATTGTAAAGTTTTGTAAATGTAAACAACTAGCAATCTCAATATAAATCTGAATTTTGTAAAGTTTCACAGGACACGACTAGCAAAACATGCCTAATTGTAAGTTTTTGAAGATGTAAACAACTAGTATTCTCTATATAAATATGAATTTTGGGAGAGTTTCACAGGTCACGACTAGCAAAGTATTTCAATGGCTATGTAGCAACTTAGCTACGAAGAAGTTCATTTGTATTATGTATATTGAATTTCATGTCTATAGTAGGTAATCATTTTATGTATATGTACATGTCCATTTTTTCTATGTAATTTTGAACTTGCCTATTCAAAACTTAAATGTCATCTTGTGAAGGCTGCACACAAAACAGTCTTACTATGTGCACCTAATATAAAAGGAGAAAAGATGCAAAGTGTAATTTTGCTCAAAAGTGAAGTGTCTGTGAAAATGTGTTCTCAGAAGGAACAGGACGTCGAACCTCCCTTCTGAACAGTGTAAAAAAAAATCAAATAGTGTTGATAAAGAGAAATCAACCAGTCAAGAGTAAAAATATGATAGAAAAGTGTTTTCCGTACAAAGTGATAAGTTTAATCTCAAATTCTACGATAAAGTGCAATGATGCGTATCACAGTGATCCCTACCTTGGAAAGTGCTTGGAAGTCTGCGTTGTACGGTCTTCGGATGCGGCTACCAGTACTGTCGCGTCCGTCGTAAGGGGTGGCGCCGCCAGACGTGTCACCGCCTATTATACCTCAACAGCGGACCCGAGCGCGAGGCTGTACGCAGTGCCGCGGTGCGTGGTGGATGGACCACTTTATCAAAATTACTGCACTCGTGCACGCACAGCCACTCTTAAACACCAAGAATACTGACATGAACTTTGTTGTCAACGACAACTTAAAACCAAATTGTATGACCTTTTGTGTTCTTTTGTCGTAAGCAGATTCATTACCTATTGTCCTGATGTGCAAACTGTAAAGTAAACAAAGTTGTGGTGCTGTGACTTTTACTGTGCTTCGCACGACGCACCACACTGAACTGAGGCAAAGCATAGTGCTCACTGGTCGACACAATAAGAACTGTGAATACAGGGTAGCAGCTATTGTTTTAATTGTTTTAATAACAGGACTGCCAACGGTGCAGGCATCTCTCTAAAAAAAAAATGAATCATCCATTGATCAATTTCAAAGTGGCTATTTTGTAATGTGCAACAATTTATGTATATTTACTTAAACTTTGTACTTTAGGCTATAATTCTTTATATATGTATGTACTTGTCATATGTTTGAAAATGTTGTATAATGCTGGTGCAAACACTGCACAACCTTGTTCGTCAACTCAAATCTGGTACTGCCGCGAAGTTTGAAAAACTTACGCACCAGTAGAGCGGGCCGTGTGGCGATACCTGTAAGACACCGCTAGCCCACGCCTCTCGCGGTGTGCGTTTAACCCCATTTAAATGACGCGCCAAGCGCGCGCCCAGCGGCTGAACGATTAATTAAATAATCGGCGTGCTAATCACAGTTGAAATCTCTGGTCCAGAAGGACGTGAAGAGGCTGTGGTCCAGAGAGAGAGTAGAGTCAGTCGAGTCTTGTTCAGTCTTAAGAGTCAGTCGAGCTAGAAAGTGTCTTGTGAAACGATCATTCTGTGGATAATATTAGTGTGATGATTTCTTTTATATGTGTTGTGTCGTCTTCTTCGATAAAAAAAAATTTAGGTAAAATAAATTTTTGTGATGTCCATCAATAAGTTCATTCCAGTAAAAATAGAACCACTTCCCTTCACCTTTATTCACCCTTTTTTCTTTCTTTCCTTTCAACAAAACAAAAACAAAAAATTACCACCCCCCTTTTTTTTTAATTCCGGACATCACACTTCCTATTATTGTTTATGTAGCCGAAGAGGAATGGCCTTCCTTTTATCCATTTGTGCAAAAATAAAAAAATAAGAAAATTTAAAAAGCGGTAAAAAAGCGCTTGTAGGCAAAAAAAAGATGGTAGAACACTTGCCCGTATTTTTTTTTTTAAGTTGGTATAGCACTTGCCCTCGAAAAGCAAAGGCCCAGAGTTCGAGTCTCGGTCCGGTACACAGTCTTCTGTATGTGTTGTTATTTTGTATTTGGAAAGCTGTAATTGCATGGGCATTATTGTCTTTGGAAAAAAAGGAAAAGGGTATGATTCCTGCTCCATGTGCTGGAGGTCCCGGTTTTAAATCCCGGACGAGACCTTGCGTTTTGTGCAGACTGCTTGCAGGTCGGTGGATACCTCCTGCATTTAATTCTCTCCAAGTCATCGTGAGAAATGCACGTTCAATATTGAATAAATCTCATATTTGATATGTGTAATCTAGCTTCTAGTAGGGCGTATGAAGATGATTTCAAAGGTTTCGGGAAGATACCATAGTAAACATATGCAGGTATGTCTTGTTTAGCGTGGTGAAAAAGTGAAGCTTTTGACTGCCTGAATCCCAGCATAACTAAGTGCTCAAAAAGACTTCGGGGTGCTTTAGCGCATGTCTTCCGTAGCATCCCGAATCAGATAGTGCTGTTACAAGCAGTCATTACTGCAAAACATATCAGCAAAAAGAATCAATTCGTTGGCAGTAGACAGTGCGGGCACCGTGATAACAGCACTTCATGGAGGTAGGAATAGCTCCTGAAGGCCACCGATCGCGAGCCACGCCGCTTCCTGACATGGGGGTTGCTTGCAATATTTCCTGTCGCCACAGGATAGTACCACGCGCAGAAGGCGCTTCTCTTATCTTGCCAATTTACGTCACATTCATGGTGCGCCCCTAGAGAATTCCTAGGGAAAGACTGCAGTGGAAAATTTCGTGTTCGTGCTGTCAGAGGACTTGCCGGTCATGGGGAAGTCGGCATTTGGCGGCAGTGATGAGCTGACTTCCAGCGTGTGCTATGCGCAGCGACCTACCACGCTTCAATCGGCAAGTCAAAGCTCCAGTTCCAGTAGTTAGCTGCTTTATTTGAGACTCTTGATGGATTCATATTAGGAGGAGAGATGAATCAGCCTAATAGAAGAGAGGCATGGTAATTTATGTTTAACTAGAACGTTCAGAGACCGAATTTGTTCGAAACTGAGACACGACTAGAAGAAGTTGCGAAAATTTCTTTTGAGAAACAGCATAGTGTATTGTAAGATGGCAAAAACTATGCCCCTTACATGAAGTCATTAAAGATCACCTAACTCACGTTGAGCGAACAGTAGGCCTGAACCAAAATGACTGACAAGGCACAATGCATCTTATGAACGTATTGGAATAATAAATGTCGGATGATGGTTTTAAAGTAACTCACACGACATGGAAAACTTTGTGGAAACAAGTCGATTTACTGGAGGCTAGTTTAACCAAGGGAAATATACAGAGTGACCATGGCAGGCCGGCGGGGGAGCGGCGAAGGGAAGCGACAATAGGCAGTTTAGGGCGGCTCAAGCTCTGAGAAAGTGGTAACGGGGCGTGGCCTCCGGCTGCCTTAAGAAGAGTGACAGTGAGCCGGTGGTTGACCCCATGCTGGTGTACTGGGAAGCAGATGGAGAACTTGTATGCCTGTTGATAAATGTCCGTCACCCTGTTTTCAGTGAAATATGCGAGAAAGCCGCGCAAAGCTACAGTGGAGCGGTCGACAGAGGTCAAAATATGCGTGATCGTGACTATTGCAACTTCACGCTGAATTCACGGTCTGCAGAGCCTGAAGTAAATCAGGTGAAGAGTGACAGAATGAAATACGCCGGCCTCCGATGGGAATATAGGACCAAGGGATTTGAAGTACCCTCCTGGGAGCCAGAATTCAGAAAAAGTGGTGTTTGTGCAGATGCTAACCTTGATGGGTGGCCTGGGAGGAGCCAAATAGAAGTTGAGAGGAAGGGAAATTTTGTGGGAATTTGTTCACTTCCCAGAGCAGGCACTGCTCGGCGCTGGGAAGCGACACATAATTAACGTGACTTGCGCTGCTATTGGCGTAAGTGATTTTGCTGGAGGGGAAACCGAGGTGAAGAGTGGACTGGGAGGAGTGTCCATAGAGGTCTTCCGTTCCCAGCTTGTGTAGAGTGCAGACGTGGCGTTCTTTACTCAGCTTTCCTGAGAAAGAGTTAGCATCTCTGCAGTTTACGACTTAGCAAATGGAACGATTGAGCTTGGAGATAGGAAGTTTTGGTTCAGCCATGTACTGAGGAAGATAGCTAGGAGTGAACAGACAAGTGCAGCCTTGCAGCACCACGAGGTCGGCTGACGTCCGGACAACGACTCCACTCCACCACGCTGAATTCGGTGACATTGCACCCGCTCTGGCCACTGATTAATTTGCTGGATCGCGTCGGCAAAATTTCCATGAGGGTTTCATGGGCAGTGTATTGTAGAATTCTTCTCCCACTTTGCATTACACCTGTGTCAGTCGATAGGAATTACTTTTGATTTATCATGCTGTACTCCATGCAAACACAATTTATTACCACTGCCTCTTAGGAGAGTCATGCAATGTGACGATTGAAAGTTGTGAGTTAAAATAAATCTGTGCTAATCGACTGCATCTGTTTTCAATCAAGTAGTTGAAATCCCAAGTCACTTTCTTAATCAATTTTATGTTCAACATTTGCATCTGGTGTTCAATAGCTGAATATAACATCAATGTGCACCCCTTTTTAATTAAAAGGGATCAATTCTGAACCAATTAATGTCAACACTGCCACCTCAGTTCAATCAGGAGTCACAGGGCTTATTACTTTCTTTACATTATCCGACATTGCGGCAGTTTTGCACTCTCTGTTGATCTGTTAGTCAATTACCTGGGGTGAACACACACCGAAGCCAGATAAGTGACGGGTGGGGTGTTACAGTATGTACAACTTAGAAACAAGGAAATGTGTGACAAAATTGTAGAACCTAGTGTCGGAACATTTAAGTACGAGGGTCGGTCAAAAAGTAATGCCTCCCATTTTTTTTCTACTTAAAAAATTAAGTTAAGTGAAAAATTTGAATTTGGCGCCATTCCTCAAACCTTCTTCTGCAATCCACTGCAGTAGTAACTTTCTGTGTCAACAGGTGGCAGCACAGCAGAAGTTTGTAAGATGGCCGACATCGATGTTCATTTGAGACAGCGTTGTGTGATTGAATTCTTGAATGCAGAAGGTGAAACGCCCATACGCATTCATGAAAGACTGAAGAAGGTGTATGGTGTTGTGACAGTGGATGTCAGCACTGTTAGACGATGGGTTCGTCGTTGTAAGGAAGCTGAAGGGCAAACACCGTTGACTGACGAAAAGCGGAGCGGCAGGCCGGTGAGTGCAGTGACTCCACACAACATTCAGCAAGTTGATGACATCATTCGTGGTGACCGTCGGGTGACTGCAGATGAAGTGTGTCGCATTATTTCTCTTAGTAAAGGCAGTGTGATCACGATTATTAAACAATTGGGGTACTCAAAAGTTTGTGCACGGTGGGTTCCAAGAATGTTAACCGATCAGAATAAAGAGGCAAGGAAAACAATAGCCTCCCAACACTTGCAGCGCTTCCGTTTGGAGGGAGATGAGTTTCTGAAAAAAATTGTGACCGGGGACAAAACATGGGTGCATTTTTTTGAACCCGAATCAAAGAGGCAGACAATGGAGTGGCGTCACACAAGCTCGCCGAGGAAGAAAAAATTCAAAACTGTGCGATCGGCAGGGAAAGTTATGGCAACAGTTTTCTGGGATACAGAGGGTGTGATTCTGGTTGATTTTTTGGAGCAGGGATGCACAATAAATTCTGTTCAATACGTCACAACCCTCAAAAAACTTAAAGCACGTCTTCAGCGAGTTCGCCCAACAAAATCAATGGCAGATGTTCTTCTTTTGCATGACAATGCAAGACCACACACCATTCGTCATACCTCTGACGAGATTGTCAAAATTGGATGGGAAGTTTTGCCTCATCCCCCATACAGCCCTGACCTGGCACCATCAGACTTCCATCTGTTCGGGCCACTAAAAGAAGCTCATCGTGGGACTCATTTTGAAGATGAGGAGGCCGTCAAAACATCCGTGCGTCAATGGCTTAGGAAGCAGAGCTGTGATTTTTACCGTGCTGGGATACATGCCCTTGTTCAAAGATGGACCAAAACTGTAGAGATGGGCGGAGATTACATTGAAAAATGACAAAATGATCCTCAATGTTGTGGTTTTCAACCTATGTAATTGCATTTAAATTTCCTGACAATTAAACGTAGAAAAAAAAAAGGAGGCATTACTTTTTGACTGACCCTCGTACAAACATCACGAAGACAATATTAGTGAAGTTTGTGTTACGCATGCTGGATTTGGAATTAGCACTGGTCATATCTTTGAGCTACTTCTTGAAATCACTGCTGATCAGACCAGTTCAGTGATAAGCTACTTACAGAAGAATAATCTGCAATTTTGTAGAAAATCGGTCTTCTGCTCACAACTTCACCGTCATGAGTGGAATTAGGCAACTGCAAGTAGGTTTACACAAGCACGTACTCTCGTACAAGCACATACCCTCATACTTAAATGTCTACAGTTATCGTGCTATCGTAATACATTATGCGCAGCGAGCAACCTGAGCGTCTTTCGGTGGTACAGGCCATGTCTGCTCGCAATGTATAGAGAACCAAGTAGCCCAGCTGCCGGCAGGTGAAGCTGTGAGACGAGAGATGGGCAAACTCGTTCATCCTTGGGAACTGCTGATCGTTCTTTTTTGAGAACCGTTCATTTTTGCACGTTCACCATTCATTTGTGCTTGGTATATGGTTCTTATGAAAAACTGAAAACTAGTAGTGTAGGTGACTGAAGGATGGAGGGCATCAAGAGGGGGCACTTGCCTCCCCCTGGAGTATAGAGTTTTTATTCAGTACAGAATTCATTACAGAATTACTTTTAGAAGTAATTTCTGTGATTCTACAGAACCTCTCGTTTATCCAACTGTAGCGTTGTGTGACTGATCGCAGGGAAATAATATAGGGTGGCGCACGGAAAACTGGCCACGAGTACAGTCTGCTCGACAATTACGGGCGATGTGTTGCCCGTTACGAGCAGATACAACAAACAAACATGTAATAATTAGGCAGCGAAGAAATAACAAGATAATGCAAGCAACAATGGCAAAACAATCGATGACAATGTGTAGAGAGCTGGAGAAGAGAACATGAAAATCTCACACGACATGCACGGGCTATAGCCCATGTAGTATTGTAAACCTGTTGGTGACTGTTTCCCAACGTAATAGACCACAAGTGTCTTGTATAAAATTCTTTGTTTCTACTTCCACTACATAGCTATGCTACGTTGTAAAAAATAATCGTTTACACCCTATGTATACTTCACGTTGTCTCTCAGTTTCTAGGCGAAGTAGATTTTATGGAAGCATAAAATATAATGTGGTTTTTTTCGTCATACTTGCGTCGCACGCTTATTAAAGTTAATGCAGCAATAATAATAATAATAATAAAGTTCGCAGTAATAAAGTTTTTGGTTTGAAAGCTTCTTCTGAACAAATGTTTTTGAGATAATAAGTAAATACGATTTTATGGCAATCTATATCTTTTCAAATGGAGAGGCACCGCTTTTCCTACTGAGCGAAAGTGACCCACAACCCACTTTTTTTTCATAGTAACCAAACTAGCAGGTAATGCAAATTGGAAACAAGCAAACTTAAAAATGATTAGAGCCTTCCTAAATATAATGTTTTGTATATGAAAGATACACGAAAATCGTTTATATGAATTTTCGTACACTAAAAATAAAGCAAATTATTGAAAGTTAGTTGCTAAATTAAGTCGATGAAACCAAAAAAATATGAATAACAAAAAAAATTCCCTTGTTATAAGTATGTCTTCTGCTGTTCATCGATATAATGAAGTGAGCTCACATGCCCTTTTGTTTCCTGAAAAGACGTACCTATTACATACAACGTAATTTTTATGTAATTTACGTGACTATAAAATACTTTTTGATTACCGGTCATGGACACTGAATAATCAGACTGAAGTGCAGAACAGTTTGGAACACATGTAAAATGGGCGAGCGCAGTGAACGAAATGAACAACTGGATACTGAGCTAACTAGGAGCAGTCGGCAGTGGAACTGAGACAGATGGTCATGCGAAGAACGACGAGTGTGGCCGAGGGAGGCCGAGACTGTGAGGAGCTCGCGACCGTGGCTGGAACGAGAAATGCCGAAGTGACCGCCGCGACCGAAATGAACTAGTGAACTATGGACCGATCGTTCCTCGTTCCCGGGAACTATAAGTAGACCACCGCGACCGAAGTGAACTAGTAAACTGTGGACTGATCGTTCCTCGTTCCCGGGAGCTATAAGTAGACCGCCACAACCGAAGTGAACTATGAACCGATCGTTCCTTGGAATTCGTTCCTCGGACCTCTCGTTCATCTTGGTGAACCATTCCTTTGCATCTGTTCGTTCGCGAACTACCCATCTCTAGTGAGACCCTCGACCATGTCAGCGCTAACTTTATTTCACTTATTCACCAGAAGCCACCAGACAAATCCATATATCTCATACTCCTGAATTTACCCAGCACGACACTGAACTGACAGGAAATTGGTAATGGACGTCAGAGACTCGACAGTGACAGCACAACCGAAGCGCCAAGAACAAGCACCTAATACAACTGCTCAGACAAAAAACAACAACCTAGAACCGACTACAGCACTTCAGAAGAAGCACACTCCAGAAAAACAAAACAAAAAAAAAAAAACAAGGAAACCGGGTCTCCACTTGCCAGCGAACAGGACCGTGTGCAAGAAAAAACTGTGGCAAGGGGAAACGCTGAAACCTCCACAAGAGGCAGTCCTTCGGAAAAGCACAAAAACAGGAGACTCTCAACGGCTTTGTGAGAAAAAGCAGAGCAAATCAGCAACAAATCACATGAAGAACCATCTGTTTTGAGTATGCATGCTTCTGATCCATTGCAAGCGAAATATTGTACACTATGCCACATTCCACTGGACCTTTTGTCACCCGAAAGATTGCAGGTAAACGCCAATTACGATAGAGGGAAGGTTCTCCCCGAGATTAAAAATAAAAATAAATAACGCGTTGAGTATGACGAAATGAAATAAGATGAAGAAATGACTGAAATTGCAGGAGTGGGACAGGTTCCTGCCCAACAAGAAGATCAATCGAACACGATGAATACAACTTCGCCGGACTAAATTACGACGAATGTTGACATAGATAATGACAAAGATAATATGAACGCAGCACAAGCATACAACATCGCCAAGTTGAACGTCAATGGGGTACGATTCTCTCTGCATTTACAACATCTGCAAGACTTCTTATAAGCAGCTGATGTTGATATATTACTGTTACAGGAAGTAACACATTTTAAATTAGTGAAGATACGTGGGCACAACTCCAAATCAACCCTGGCGCCTATGAAGAACTGGGAGCCGCTATTCTCACGGAAGAAGACGTCCATGTCACCCAAACAGAACAGCTTCCAAAACGTAAAGGCACTGCGGCGACCGTTAATAACGACCGCATCAAAACGTTTGCGCACCGCGTGTTAACAATAACAGGCGCGCAATAGCAGAATTTTTTTAAAGTGAAATCATTCCTCTATTCGGTAATCATCAAGATTACGTAATTCTAGCCGGCGACTTTAATTCTGCCCTCAGCCCGAAAGACGAGACACCGAATTTCAACAAATCTATAGAACTGCAACGAATAGTCCACCAATTGCAGTAAACCGACACGTAGGAAAATAACCATGGCGCAGAGCCCGCCTTCACATATTTTACCAGCCACTCAGCAAGCAGGCTGGAAAGTATCGTCCAACTTAAGAAGCATGAACTCCAGTCAGAGGTCAGGCCCGCTATCTTTTCTGACTGCGCTGCGTACATGATCACAAGAAATTTGGAAGAAACAAGAGACTTACCGAGAGAGGGGCATATGGAAACTTAACATTACACACCTGCAAGATGAGAGTGTCACGTGACATTTACTAATATATGGAAAGAATGCGAAGAACGATTCCCGCTATACAATTCCGCTGTAGTTTGGTGGCTGCAGTGTGCTAAGCCTAAAATAAGAAGAATACCGATCGACTACTCACGACAGAAAAGCTTCTAGATTAAAAAGACGACTGAGTTTTATTTTAGCTGCCTTAGAGACTGAACACGCTGAACATGCGAGCAGTAGAGACCTATAAATTGATTCAGAAAATCAAAACAAAACTTTTGGCTCTGAAATAGCGACCATCAGAAAGTTTTAAAATCAGAACAAGGATACGAAACATCGTACACGGGGAAGAAACAGATATGTACCATGTGATACGTGAGAATAAGAGAGGAAACAGAAGCATTTTGACAGAAGTTAACTGATGGAACAAGTCTCGCAAAACAGAATGAAATTAAAGACGCAGTTTACAAACATATCTCAGATATAATGTCCAACAAACCTAGCGACGACGAGGCGTGGCATTATCGTGTTAGGATCGTATCAGGCAGAATCAGCGCACAGAAAGTAGAAAATCTCTCAGCTGAGACAGAGGAGCACGAAGTGAAAGATGCAATGGCACGGAGTTCTAAAAATAAATCTGCGGGAGCTGATAATATCCCCGTGGATTCTAGCTAGTGTTCTGGCCACAAATGAAAAGCGATTTGCTGTACGTGTTCAACGAACTGATGAATGGAAATGTGGACGTTCTTAGAGAATTTCCTAAAGGGATTATAACTTTAATTCCTAAAAATTCAGTTAGCAAAGGAATTGAAAGCTTGCGCCCAATCAAGTCAGTCAACAGTGATTGCAAGATCGTGGCCCACGTATTAGCAAGAAAAATGAAAATGGTAACGCACTCTATAACCTGCTCCCTACCAAAGACGTGTAGGCAAAGACAGAAACATCCATAAGAATATATGCGAATAAGGGTAATACCAACTGCAGATGTCTGCCGAATAAAACGTGCATTTAGTGTCATTATACTTCCAGAAGGCCCTTAGTAGAAGTAAATCATAGCTATCTTCTCGGATTCATGGAAGTAATTTGGTTCCTACCATGATTCGTGATGATTGCTTAACAAATATTAAAAAACAGCACAGCACGAATAATGGTAAACAGTCAATTCAGTAAAGAGACTGAGATGACTGGATCCGTATGACAAGACTGCCCAATATCAATGGCCTTTTTCGCATTAGCAATAGAATCTCTCGTCACGACACTGACGCATCACCTACAAGGATTGTACACAAATGGCAAGAAAATAGTGTACAACGCCTACGCAAATGATGTGTAGGTCCTGCTCACGAATGAATATGAAGTGGTGGGGGTGGTGCGACCTGACCCATCTCGTTGTGTTTTACGGCCTTCCGTGAACCATTCTGCATCCATCCGTTTCACTGTCGAAACATCCCACACGAGCAGCAATTTCCCGGATGGATGCATCACATTCTCTCATGTCAATAAAGTGCCCTCTTTCAGACTCACTGATTTGACGGTACGGTTCGCGCATACGTCTACGAGGCGTACTGCTCTCCTGCTCAAGGCAGACTTATCAGTTACCTCCAGTCTGTATGGACAACGAGGCCACAGGCATAGCTTACCGGTAGGTGGTGTTGTGCAGCGATATCGATGTTGACTTTGAACCTGCTAGCCGACACGGTTCAATAATCATTCTGCAAAACATACTAATGTATATGACCAGAGAATTTGAACGTCATATCTCTAGTCGTTGAAGGGGTTCGGTTTTGTTTCCTGAAGATGAGTGTATGTACAACAGCCAAGCTTAACTACTTTGCACAAGATTTGCCGATACTCTTAGAAACAGCCGAAAGACTTATGTCGGTGATAGGAAGCTTTATGAGCCAAGGCAAAATTTTAAAAGTCAAGTTCGATACACCATCGCTCTCCACAAGGAAAGGAGGACTGAAATTCAATGATGTCAATTATAAGTTACGAGCGTTATACCTGTGTCGAATGTACAAGCAGCAGGAACAGTTAGCAGACGGCTTGACGGCCCACTCGCTAAACACATTGCTTCTGCCAGCCTCCAGCCGCTAATTAATGTGCGCAGTATACCAACTGGTCTTTGTCATCTAAAAAATTTCTCGTTAAATACAGTTACATCTCATCGAATTTCGCAGAACAGCAGGTGACGAAAGTAAAGGAAATTTATTCACATTTTATGGAAACCAAGGAAACTAGTATCATTAGAAAAATATCCTAACAACGATTAGTCTGCAGTTAGGAAAAACATTCAAGACCGGAACTTACCATCCAAAGTGAAAGTAACTTGGTATAATGCACTCAACAGGAAAAACCAACTAATTCAAAACTGCATGCTTAGCATCTCACAAACTCGCCCACGTGCGGGTCATGCAATCTTCTTGATACTCAAGAACACAGATGTATGTCTGACAGGGTAAAAGACATTTGGCTTATAGTCAAGCGAAGTTAGCAATAGTCAACAGAACATCTATCAACATCTACACCGCCGCAAATTTTCTGACTCCAGATGCAGTACCATATCCTAATACGAAACAAAATGTCATTAAGTGGGTAAAAGGACACACGCTGCATTATATTTTGAAGATAGAAAATAAAAGGAAAGGAGATTACTGGATGCACCTACCGACTCAGCAGAAGTTTACTGGATGTACCTAAAGACTGAGCATTATCACTAAAAACTACAAAAAATTATGCATGCTTCCTAAATGGAAAATAGTACAAAATGCTTCGGTGCACTGTAACAGAAAAAGACTGACACGAACTTCATTGTTGTTAGCTTTGTACGATTACATATAAGGGGGCTCAAGAATTTCTTAGTTCCTTTCCCGAGACATTCAAGAAGAGAAAGCAAGTTCCTGGCAAGAAGCGCGAGACTAAATCTTCATGAAGAACTACGAGAAACAAATATATTTTATTTTTACTTTTTGATCACATTCTTTCGTAAGCAGAAGTCTATTCTCTAAAAAAAATTAACCTCAATTCGTAGAAAGAATTTACATTTTTCTTATCAAGCTGAGAGATGACGCGCAGTTCACTTTAACAATTTTCTTCCATTGTTAAGAGAGACCAATTTTCTATGAAAATTGGTTAGTTAAAAGATAAAAAAAACTTAACCAAAAAGTAGATCCGCCCTAAATGAATACCAAACACTATTGAACAAAAATTCTACTTGGCGGAGAATCCAGGTAATGAGAGGAACTTTGACTGCGTGTGGACGGGATAGAAAGGGTATATCATTCCTGCTTAGGGTGCAGGAGGTCCCGAGTTCAAATCCCCGTCGAGCCCTATTGTTTTCTGCAAACTAATCGCACGTCGGTGGTTATCTCCGCATTTGCAGATCCCCAAGTCAGCGCAAAAAGCTGCCCGTTGGTATCGATGAATTTCATATTTGATATGAGGAATTCGAATTATTCTCGTAGGATCTATGAAGATGATTAAGAAGACTTAAGGTAGAGATCGTAGTAAATGAATGTCAGTATGTCTTGTATGGCGTGGAGAAAAAGTGTTTCCACGCTCAATCGAACCATAGATCTTCTAAGTACAAGGCAGACGTGATAATCGCTACACCAAGGAAACTGCTGCTGTGCATGTTACTTCACAGAGAACTTGTAGCGCGGTTGCCATTTTAGGTTAAAACCGAGTAAATGAGATTCTTCACAACGAAGGTAGATGCCGCACATCGTCACATGATGTGGCTCGCTGGAGTAGAATCTGACATAGGCAAAAACATAATGTTCCCGCCCGGGATCAAACCGGGGACCTCCAGCATGTGAAGCAGACGGGATAACCGCTACAGTACGGAAACGACATACCGATAACTCCAACCTTGTGCTCTAGAAGAAGCCTCAGCTTCTCTCCCGTTCGCGCACGCAGCCTTGATAAACAGTACTTCTGGCTGCCTGAAACCCATCACAGGTGAGGGCTCAAAAAGTCTTCGGGGTGTTGGAGCGCGTATCTGCCGTGGCATCCCGAACGAGATAGCGCAGTTTCGCGCAGTCGTTATTGCAAGTTATACTAAAAAAAGCAATCACTTTGTTACCGCAACTGACGAATTTAGAAGGAACCGCAGTGGGAACTGAAGCAGCACATGGAAGAATCACATTCGTTGCTGCATATCTCAGCTCCAATTAACTAGTCAAAGAGGAGGGGATTGGAGCAGCACATGGAAAAATAACCTCTGTTGCTGCATATCTCAGCTCCAATTAGCAACCAGTGGAAGAGGACATGTTTCACATTTTTTATGCATATGACAAAATTCTGTTAGGGGAGAGGGGATCTAAATCCTAAACAATATGCGTGGAGCTCGCGGAGAACCAACCCCAGGGGAACAAAATTACATGAAATGGAAGAATAACGCCAGTGCATCACTGTTAGCCCGGAAGAACCGACTCACTTCACGACAGCACACAACCATAGACTAGATGTCGTTGACATAATTTTGATAAAGAACCTAAGAATAAACCCAAGACTAACCACAATCAACGATTTAATTTCAGAACACGATCCAGTTAAAGGTGTACTGACGAAAGCAGTTGATCCAAAATTCCCGCACCCAGAAACACATAGAGACTGGGACCAACATAACGCGTGCCTCAATAATAACACACAGTCAACACTGGCATTAAATAATGAACAAGAGATAGAAGAAACGATAGCAACACTCACAAATAAAATTCAAACAGTGTACAGACGAGCCATGATAACATGGCCAAGCGAAAACTAGCTCAATGAAAATTTTTCTCCTGTCCTGCAAGACTTGAAGACCTGTAGTGAAGTAGAAGTGGATAGTTCCTGTGAATTCTTATGGGTGGAGGTTACACTCAACAACCGAGCTAGGTTAATAATTGGCTCCTTTTACCGACCTCCTGACTCAGCAGCATTAGTGGCAGAACAACTGAGAGAAAATTTGGAATACATTTCACATAAATTTTCTCAGCATGTTATAGTCTTAGGTAGAGATTTCAGTTTACCAGATATAGACTGGGACACTCAGATGTTTAGGACGGGTGGTAGGGACAGAGCATCGAGTGACATTATACTGAGTGCACATCCGAAAATTACCTCGAGCAATTAAACAGAGAACCGACTCGTGGTGATAACATCTTGGACCTACTGATAACAAACAGACCCGAACTTTTCGCCTCTGTATTTGCAGAACAAAGAATCAGTGATCATAAGGCCGTTGCAGCATCCCTGAATATGGAAGTTAATAGGAATATAAAAAAAAGGAGGAAGGTTTATCTGTTTAGCAAGAGTAATAGAAGGCAGATTTCAGACTACCTAACAGATCAAAACGAAAATTTCTGTTCCGACACTGACAATGTTGAGTATTTATGGGAAAAGTTCAAGGCAATCGTAAAATGCGTTTTAGACACGTACGTGCCGGGTAAAACTGTGAGGGACGGGAAAAACCCACCGTGATACAAAAACAAAGTTAGGAAACTACTGCGAAAGCAAAGAGAGCTTCACTCCAAGTTTAAACGCAGCCAAAACCTCTCAGACAAACAGAAGCTAAACGATGTCAAAGTTAGCGTAAGGAGGGCTATGCGTGAGGCGTTCAGTGAATTGGAAAGTAAAATTCTATGTACCGACTTGACAGAAAATCCTAGGAAGTTCTGGTCTTACGTTAAATCAGTAAGTGACTCGAAACAGCATATCCAGACACTCCGGGATGATGATGGCATTGAAACAGAGGGTGACACGCGTAAAGCTAAATACTAAACACCTTTTTCCAAAGCTGTTTCACAGAGGAAGACCGCACTGCAGTTGCTTCTCTAAATGCTCACACAAACGAAAAAATGGCTGACATCGAAATAAGTGTCCAAGGAATAGAACTGTAATCACTCAGCAGAGGAAAGTCCACTGGACCTGACGGGATACCAATTCGATTCTACACAGAGTACGCCAAAGAACTTACCCCTCTTCTAACAGCCGTGTATCGCAAGACTCTAGAGGAACGGAAGGTTCAAATGATTGGAAAAGAGCACAGGTACTCCCAGTCTTCAAGAAAGGTCATCGAGCAGATGCGCAAAACTATAGACCTATATCTCTGACGTAGATCAGTTGTAGAATTTTAGAACATGTTTTTGCTCGCGTATCATGTCGTTTTTGGAAACCCAGAATCTACTCTGTAGGAATCAACATGGATTCCGGAAACAGCGATCGTGTGAGACCCAACTCGCGTTATTTGTTCATGAGACCCAGAAAATATTAGATACAGGCTCCCAGGTAGATGCTATTTTTCTTGACTTCCGGAAGGCGTTCGATACAGTTCCGCACTGTCACCTGATAAACAAAGTAAGAGCCAGCTGTGTGGCTGGATTGAAGACTTTTTAGCAAACAGAACACAGCATGTTGTTATCAATGGAGAGACGTCTACAGATGTTAAAGTAACCTCTGACGTGCCTCAGGGGAGTGATATGGGACCATTGCTTTTCACAATACACACTCCTGGAAATGGAAAAAAGAACACATTGACACCGGTGTGTCAGACCCACCATACTTGCTCCGGACACTGCGAGAGGGCTGTACAAGCAATGATCACACGCACGGCACAGCGGACACACCAGGAACCGCGGTGTTGGCCGTCGAATGGCGCTAGCTGCGCAGCATTTGTGCACCGCCGCCGTCAGTGTCAGCCAGTTTGCCGTGGCATACGGAGCTCCATCGCAGTCTTTAACACTGGTAGCATGCCGCGACAGCGTGGACATGAACCGTATGTGCAGTTGACGGACTTTGAGCGAGGGCGTATAGTGGGCATGCGGGAGGCCGGGTGGACGTACCGCCGAATTGCTCAACACGTGGGGCGTGAGGTCTCCACAGTACATCGATGTTGTCGCCAGTGGTCGGCGGAAGGTGCACGTGCCCGTCGACCTGGGACCGGACCACAGCGACGCACGGATGCACGCCAAGACCGTAGGATCCTACGCAGTGCCGTAGGGGACCGCACCGCCACTTCCCAGCAAATTAGGGACACTGTTGCTCCTGGGGTATCGGCGAGGACCATTCGCAACCGTCTCCATGAAGCTGGGCTACGGTCCCGCACACCGTTAGGCCGTCTTCCGCTCACGCCCCAACATCGTGCAGCCCGCCTCCAGTGGTGTCGCGACAGGCGTGAATGGAGGGACGAATGGAGATGTGTCGTCTTTAGCGATGAGAGTCGCTTGTGCCTTGGTGCCAATGATGGTCGTATGCGTGTTTGGCGCCGTGCAGGTGAGCGCCACAATCAGGACTGCATACGACCGAGGCACACAGGGCCAACACCCGGCATCATGGTGTGGGGAGCGATCTCCTACACTGGCAGCACACCTCTGGTGATCGTCGAGGGGACACTGAATAGTGCACAGTACATCCAAACTGTCATCGAACCCATCGTTCTACCATTCCTGGACCGGCAAGGGAACTTGCTGTTCCAACAGGACAATGCACATCCGCATGTATCCCGTGCCACCCAACGTGCTCTAGAAGGTGTAAGTCAACTACCCTGGCCAGCAAGATCTCCGGATCTGTCCCCCACTGAGCATGTTTGGGACTGGATGAAGCGTCGTCTCACGCGGTCTGCACGTCCAGCACGAACGCTGGTTAAACTGAGGCGCCAGGTGGAAATGGCATGGCAAGCCGTTCCACAGGACTACATTCAGGATCTCTACGATCGTCTCCATGGGAGAATAGCACCCTGCATTGCTGCGAAAGGTGGATATACACTGTACTAGTGCCGACATTGTGCATGCTCTGTTGTCTGTGTCTATGTGCCTGTGGTTCTGTCAGTGTGATCGTGTGATGTATCTGACCCCAGGAATGTATCAATAAAGTTTCCCCTTCCTGGGACAATGAATTTACGGTGTTCTTATTTCAATTTCCAGGAATGTATATAAATGACCTAGTAGATAGTGTCGGAAGTTCCATGCGGCTTTTCGCGGATGATGCTGTAATATACAGAGAAGTTGCAGCAATAGATAACTGTAGCGAAATGCAGGGAGATCTGCAGCGGATAGGCACTTGGTGCAGGGAGTGGCAACTGACCCTTAACTCTGACAAATGTAATGTATTGCGAATACATAGAAAGAAGGATCCTTTATTGTATGATTATATGATAGCGGAACAAACACTGGTAGCAATTACTTCTGTAAAATATCTGGATAGTATGCGTGCGGAGCGATTTGAAGTGGAATGATCATATAAAATTAATTGTTGGTAAGGTGGGTACAAAGTTGAGAGGTGGCTTACAAAACACTCGTTTCACCTATACTTGAGTATTGCTCATCAGTGTGGGATCCGTACCGGATCGGGTTGACGGAGGAGATAGAGAAGATCCAAAGAAGAGCGGCGCGTTTCGTCACAGGGTTTTTTGGTAACCGTGATAGCGTTACGGAGATGTTTAACAAACTCATGTGGCAGACTCGGCAAAAGAGGCGCTCTGCATCGCGGTGTAGCTTGCTCGCCAGGTTTCGAGAGGGTGCGTTTCTGGATGAGGTATCGAATATATTGCTTCCCCCTACTGCTACCTCCCGAGGAGATCACGAATGTAAAATTAGAGAGATTCGAGCGCGCACGGAGGCTTTCAGACAGTCGTTCTTCCCGCGAACCATACGCGACTGGAACAGGAAAGGGAGGTAATGACAGTGGCACGTAAAGTGCCCTCTACCACACACCGTTGGGTGGCTTGCGGAGTATAAATGTAGATGTAGGAAGAACAGAGATCTATAAAGATGGCACAAATTTCGAAACCTTGACTTCTACAGAGAATTACGACAATTATCCCGAGAACTACATGCCGTGCACTTAAGTGGAGAATCGAAAAGCGGGAAGACAGAATTGACCATTTCCTCCTACAAAGCAGAGAGAACTGGAACACTGTTATATGTTTTCGCTGACAAAAACCACCAAAGACTGTCATCTAGGAAACAGCAGGCTTAGTATTCGATCCGTTATGTAAAGCGTATATATTTGCAGAGACTTACGAAGCGCAAAACGCTATTGATATTCCCGACAACGAAAACCCACAAGCCGAAGATATTAGAACACTAGTCGAACAAGGGCCACTACTGACGACCCCGCTCAGTTCTGAGAAATAACTAGGAATTTGGGCAAAAAATCAACCCGAGGTCCAGAGGGCGTAACAAATGAACAATTTAAACAGCTACCAAGAAAATCGATAGTGCTGCTAAGACGAACTTTCAATGGACGTCTCAGACACGAAGATTTCCCGACGCAACGGAAAACATCTAGAATCTTACCAATACCAAAACATGGTAAAGATTTAAAACTGACTCAGAACCTCCTTCCAGCTAAGGTTGGAACCAAAGTTTTCGAACGAGTAACCCAAAAGGCTAAAACAACCACTGCTTGTGAGTGATTCACTCGTCGAGAGCAGTTTGCATTTCAGACCACAATATCGGCAAAGATGCAACGCTCACGCATATCCGAAAACATTACATATAACATGAATAGGAGCTATTACATGGCAGCAGCTTTCCTAGATGTAGAGAAAGCTTATGACAACCTAGATGTAGAGAACGTTTATAATAAAGTCTGGAAAGATCGCCTTATCGTAGAACTACAAAATCTAAATTGCACCCCAGACCCCTACATAAAAATCATGGATGACTTTCTATAGCACAGGAAATTCTTCGTAAAAAACAGAAATCAGGAATAAATTCATTGTAACAAGGAATCCCTCAAGGGTCGGTATTATCGCCGATACTGTTCATGATTTATGTTAACAACATACCTCTGTCACCCAATGTGGTATTGGCTCAATTTGCAGACATGCAAGTAGTAGTAGAACGACCGCTGCGATCACGAAGATGCAAAGACAGCTAAACACCATAGAAGAATGGGCACGGGGAAACTATGTCAAATTAAACCTAGAAAAGACACAAGCAATAACGTTTACGAGGAAGAGGCAAGAACTACGAGACAAATTACTAATTAATGGAACAAGCATAAATTGGAAAAATGGCTCAAATGGCTCTGAGCACTATGGGACTTAACATCTGAGGTCATCAGTCCCCTAGAACTTAGAACTACTTAAACCTAACTAACCTAAGGGCATCAGACACATTCATGCCCGAGGCAGGATTCGAACCTCCGACCGTAGCGGTCACGCGGTCTCAGACTGAAGCACCTAGAACCGTTCGGCCACATCAGGGCTGGAGAAATCAGGTCAAATATCTTGGAGTACTGTTGGGTAATAAGCTGACCTATAAAACACAGGTTGTATATAAAAAAGAGAAAAGGATCAAACTAGTACATACATTATTCCCACTTTTGGCCAGCACAGAAATGGGAATCCGAACAAAATTAAAACTGTGTAACACAACAGTACTACCAGCTCTATTATACAGTTGTCCAACTTAGGGGACAACTTGCAACACAAACCATCAAATGCTGCAAGTGTCCAAAAGCGATGTTTCAGGATAATGCTCAAAGGCCTTCGGTGGACTGAAATAAACGACTTACATGTTGAACGCAATATGCCAAAAGTCACACAACAAACACAGGAAAACTGGAAAACCGTTGGAAAAAATGGACCGATTAAGAAATACAACCAGATACCTATAATATGCTGGAAGCGTTCGAACTTCGAGAATGGCACAGAGTGAGAGTTCCCAGACCCATCATAAGGAGTTAATAGACTAAATAAAAACTGTAGCAAACACCATATTAGGCTTAAGGGGCGACAACAGCTTCTAACAACCCTACCACAACAAAGGTCAAAATTTTAATAACGATTGTGGTGTTGCTCACGCTGCTAAATACTGCATTTTCGGGCAACAACAGTCATTTTATGTGGCAGGTGTCATTAGAGCACAGTTAATAAAGCCATTTCGTGTAATAATAAAAAAAACTAGGCACTCATCTTTTTGTGTTTCCCACGCTTATCTCGAATTATCATGGGTCAATCGTTGAAAATCTAGGTGATTATGATTCCAAGCTCGGATGCAAAGAGGCCTAGATTTTATTCTGTTATATTCAAAAGTTTTGTAGATGCACTTCCCAAACCATTCTTGGTGATTAAACCTTTCAAAGTTGGCACAATAGTGATGTAAAAAAAATAATCAGCACTCCGAATTTAAGTTACACTTCCTTTTAATTGCTTTTATTGCAAATATCACGTACCACACAAAACATCACTTCACAATACAAAACATACTTGAAAAAATCTTCATCACAGTCACTATTAAAGTTCACATTTTATAAGCTGACTACGTTATGCGTCTTTCCAACATGACGTCCAAGACTTGACTTTTTCAAGGTCCGACTCTCTAACAACTTACTAACAACTAACTAACGACCACTTACGGGCCCAAAAATCAAAGTTACAAGTACGTCAAAGATCATAGTGACAAAAGAAAGATTACACATAAGAATAACATCATTGCAATATAAACATATCGATGTTGTTGTTGTTGTGGTCTTTAGTCCTGAGACTGGTCTGATGCAGCTCTCCATGCTACTCTATTCTGTGCAAGCTTCTTCATCTCCCAGTACTTACTGCAACCTACATCCTTCTGAATCTGCTGGGTGTATTCATCTCTTGGTCTCCCTCTACGATTTTTACCCTCCACGTTGCCTTCCAATGCTAAATTGGTGATCCCTTGATGCCTCAGAACATGTCCTACCAATCGATCCCTTCTTCTAGTCAAGTTGTGCCACAAACTTCTCTTCTCCCCAATTCTATTCAATACCTCCTCATTAGTTACATGATCTACCCACCTAATCTTCAACATTCTTCTGTAGCACCACATTTCGAAAGCTTCTATTCTCTTCTTGTCTAAACTGTTTATCGTCCATGATTCACTTCCATACATGGCTACACTCCATACCAATACTTTCAGAAACGACTTCCTGACACTTAAATCTATACTCGATGTTAATAAGTTCCTCTTCTTCATAAACGCTTTCCGAGCCAGTCTACATTTTATATCCTCTCTACTTCGACCGTCATCAGTTATTTTGCTCCCCAAATAGCAAAACTCCTTTACTACTTTATGTGTCTCATTTCCTAATCTGATACCCTCAGCATCTCCCGACTTAATTCGACTACATTCCATTATCCTCGTTTTGCTTTTGTTGATGTTCATCTTATATCCTCCTTTCAAGACGCTATCCATTCCGTTCAACTGCTCTTCCAAGTCCTTTGCAGTCTCTGATAGAATTACGATGTCATCGGCGAACCTCAAAGTTTTTATTTCCTCTCCATGGATTTTAATACCTACTCCGAATTTTTCTTTTGTTTCCTTCACTTTTTGCTCAATATACATATTGAATAACATTGGGGAGAGGCTACAACCCTGTCTCACTCCCTTCCCAACCACTGCTTCCCTTTCATGCCCCTCAAATCTTATAACTGCCATCTGGTTCCTGTACAAATTGTAAATAGCCTTTCGTTCCCTGTATTTTACCCCTGCCACCTTCAGAATCTGAAAGAGAGTATTCCAGTCAACATTGTCAAAAGCTTTCTCTAAGTCTACAAATGCTAGAAACGTAGGTTTGCCTTTCCGTAGTCTAGCTTCCGAGATAAGTCTTAGGGTCAGTATTGCCTCACGTCTTCCAATATTTCTACGGAATCCCAACTGATCTTCCCCGAGGTCGGCTTTTACTAGTTTTTCCATTCGTCTGTAGAGAATTCGCGATAGTATTTTGCAGCTGTGACTTATTAAACTGATATTTCGGTAGTTTTCATATCTGTCAACACCTGCTTTCTTTGGGATTGGAATTATTATATCCTTCTTGAAGTCTGAGGGTATTTCTCATGTCTCATACATCTTGCTCACCAGATGGTAGGGTTTGCCAGGACTGGCTCTCCCGAGGCCATCAGTAGTTCTGATGGAATGTTGTCTACTCCCGGGGCCTTGTTTCGACTCAGACATTTCAGTGCTCTGTTAAACTCTTCACGTAGTATCGTATCTCCCATTTCATCTTCATCTACATCCTCTTCCATTTCCATAATATTGTCCTCAAATACATCGCCCTTGTATAGACCCTCTATATACTCCTTCCACCTTTCTGCTTTTCATTCTTTGCTTAGAACTGGGTTTCCATCTGAGCTCTTGATATTCATACAAGTGGCTCTCTTTTCTCCAAAGGTCTCTTTAATTTTCCTGTAGGCAGTATCTATCTTACCCCTAGTGAGATGAGCCTCTACATCCTTACATTTGTCCTCTAGCCACCCCTGCTTAGCCATTTTGCACTTCCTGTCGATCTCATTTTTGAGACTTTTGTATTCCTTTTTGCCAGCTTCATTTACTGCATTTTTATATTTTCTCCTTTCATCAATTAAATTCAATATTTCTTCTGTTACCCAAGGATTTCTACTAGCCCTCGTCTTTTTACCTACTTGATCCTCTGCTGCCTTCACTACTACATCCCTCAAAGCTACCCAATCTTCTTCTACTGTATTTTTTTCCCCCATTCGTGTCAATTGTTCCCTTATGCTCTCCCTGAAACTCTGTACAACCTCTGGTTTAGTCAGTTTATCCAGGTCCCATCTCCTTAAATTCCCACCTTTTTGCAATTTCTTCAGTTTTAATCTACAATTCATAACCAATAGATTGTGATCAGAGTCCACATCTGCCCCTGGAAATGTCTTACAATTTAAAACCTGGTTACTAAATCTCTGTCTTACAATTATATAATCTATCTGAAACCTGTCAGTATCTCCCGGCTTCTTCCATGTATACAACTTTCTTTTATGATTCTTGAACCAAGTGTTAGCTATGATTAAGTTGTGCTCTGTGCAAAATTCTACCAGGCGGCATCCTCTTTCATTTCTTACCCCCAATCCATATTCACCTACTACGTTTCCTTCTCTCCCTTTTCCTACTACCGAATTCCAGTCACCCATGACTATTAAATTTTCGTCTTCCTTCACTATCTGAATAATTTCTTTTATTTCATCATACATTTCATCAATTTCTTCATCATCTGCAGAGCTAGTTGGCAAATAAACTTGTACTACTGTAGTAGGCAAGGGCTTCGTGTCTATCTTGGCCACAATAATGTGTTCACTATGCTGTTTGTAGTAGCTTACCTGCATTCTTATTTTTTAATTCATTATTAAACCGACTCCTGCATTACCCATATTTGACTTTGTATTTATAAACCTGTATTGGCCTGACCAAAAGTCTTGTTCCTCCTGCCACCAAACTTCACTAATTCCCACTATGTCTAACTTTAACCTATCCATTTCCCTTTTTAAATTTTCTAGCCTACCTGCCCGATTAAGGGATCTGACATTCCACACTCCGATCCATAGAACGCCAGTTTTTTTTCTCCTGATAACGACGTCCTCTTGAGTAGTCCCCGCTCGGAGATCCGAATGGAGGACTATTTTGCCTCCGGAATATTTTACCCAAGAGGACGCCATCATCATTAACCATACAGTGGAGGTGCATGCCCTCGGGAAAAATTACGGCTGTAGTTTCCCCTTGCTTTCTATCGTTCGCAGTACCAGCACAGCATGGCCATTTTAGTTAGTGTTACAAGGCCAGATCAGTGAATCATCCAGACTGAAAAGGCTGCTGCCCCTTTTCACGAACCACATGTTTGTCTGGTCTCTCAACAGATACCCCTTCATTGTGGTCGCACCTACGGTACGGCTATCTGTATCGCTGAGGCACACAAGCTTCCCCACCAACGTCAAGGTCCATCAGAAATATGTTAAGTAGTTAACAGAAACACAGTAAAATATTACTGGTATCGATAGGTTCTGGTGAGGTACCATAATAGTTACGTAATTCAAGTACCATTACATGCTCAAATGCCCTACTAAAGTGAAATGAAATAAAATTATGTTGAAAACTATAAATGTAGCCCAGCTGCCACAGGTGGAAGCACTTCTAAACAAATGAAAAAAAAAAGAAAAAGATAGCTGTGGGCAGTGCGAGCCTAGAAGCAGTGATGTCAACAATTCAAACACTGGTCAGATGTATGAAGATGATTTCGTAGGTTTCAGTTTGAGATCATGGCAAATGAATGCCACTATGCCTTGCTTAACGCCTTGAAAAAGTGCTTCCACCCACAATCTAATCATGGACCCCCATGTGCTAGGCAGATGCGATAACTGCTACCACCATGGAAATTGCTCTCTGCACTCTGCTCGATGTTGAACTTGTAGCGAGGATGCCATTTTAGCTCAAAAATCCGATAAAGGCGGTACTTGTGCAACGAAGATATTCGCAGCACAACCACAAATGACATTTCTCACTGCAGTAGAATCCCACATAGGCAGGAAAATAGTGCTCCCACGCGGGATTGAACCGGAGACCTTTTCTGCATGTGAAGCAGACATGGTAACAGCTACAATTCGGAAACGACAGACACGATCCCTCCAACCTTGTGCACACGAAGAAGCTTCAGATTCCCTCCTGTTTACGCAAGCAACCCTGATAAACAGTACTTCTGACAGCTTGGAACCCATCACAGGTGAGGGCCCAAGTAGTATTCGGGGCGCTCGAGAGTGTGTCTGCTGTATCATCCCGAATGAGGTAGCTGAGTTTCGCGCAGTCGTTATCGCAAGTCACATCACAAAAAAAATAAAAAATAAAAAAATAAAAAGAAATCACTTTGTTAGCAGCAGGTTGGGCAAGCCCAGTGGCAGTGATGCAAGGAATTCAAACTCTGATCTCGAAGGCGTCGGGTGGAGATCATAGCAAATGAATCTCAAGTCATCTTGTTTAGTGACGGGAAAAAGTGTTTCAGATGCAGTGATGTGAGCTATTCAAATGTTGGTCGGATGCATGATGGTGATCTCGAAGGTTTTGCGAAGAGATCGTAACATACGAATGTCAGCATGTCTTCAGTGTGGGTAAAGTGTTAAAGCCCGGAATCGAACCAGGGACCTTCTGGAAATTAGGCAAATGTCATAAACCGCTACGCCACGATAACTGCTATTCTGCAGTCTGCTTCACAGTCAACTTGTAGTGAGGGTGCCATTTTAGCTTAAAAATCCAATACATGCAGTACCTGCACAACTAAGGTTGTAAGATGGCAAGAACTATGCCCCTTATATGAAGTCATTAAAGATCACTGAATTCACGTTGAGCAAACAGTAGGGCTGAACAAAAATGATTGACAAGGCACAATGCATCTTGTAGAGGGTATAGTATGGACGTACTGGAATAATTAATGTTGGGTGATGGTTTTAAAGTAATTCATGCAACGTGAAAACTTTGTGGAAATGCGTCAATTTACTGGAGGCTAGTTTGTCCCAGGGAAGTATTCAGAGTTGACAGCAGCCGGGTGGTGGCGCACAGCTGGGGAGAGGTGAAGGGAAACGACAATATGCAGCTTAGGGCGACTCAGACTCTGAGAAAGCGGTAACGGGGCGCAGCCCCCAGCTGCCTTACGATAAGTGACAGGAGGGGGTGGTTGACCCCATGCTGGTGTACCGAGAAGCAGACAGAGAACTTGTACGCCTGTTGATAAATGTCCTTCGTCCTGTTTTCAGTTAAACATGCGAGAAAGCCGCGCAAAGCTACGGTGGAGCAGTCAACAGAGGCCGAAATATGTGTGTTCATGACCACAGCAACTTCATGCTGAATTCACAGTCTACAGAGTCTGAAGTAAATCAGGTGAAGAGTGACAGAATTAAAAAATACGCCAGCCTCCGAAGGGAACATATGACCAAGGCATTTGAAGTACTCTTCTGGGAGTCAGAATTTCGGAAAAATTGGTGTTTTATGCAGATGCTAACCTTGATGGGTGGCCTGGGAGGAGCCAAATAGCAGACGTTGAGAGGAAGGGAAATTTTGTGGGAATTTGTTCACTGACCAGAGCAGGCATTGGTCGGCACTGGGAAGCGACGCATAATTAACGTGACTTGCGCTGTAATTGGTGTAAGTTATTTTGCTGGAGGGCAAAACAAGGTGAAGAGTGGACTGGCAGAAGTCTCTGTAGAGGTCTTCTGTTCCCAGCTTGCCTAGAGTGCGGATGTGGCGTTCTTTACTCGGCTTACCTGATAGAGAGTGAGCATCTCTGCAGTTTATGACTTAGCAAATGGAACTATTGATCTAGGAGACAGAAAGTTTTGGTTCAGCTATTTACTGAGCAAGATAGCTAGTAGTGAATAGATGAGCGCAGCCTAGCAGCACCACAAGGCCGGCCAACATCCGCTCAACATCGCCACCACGCCATACTGAATTTGTTGATACTGCGCCCGCCCCAGCTTGAGTTAGGCCACTGATTAATTTGTTGGATCACGCCAGCAAAGTTTCCATGAATGTTTCATGGGCCATGTATTGTAGAAATCTTCTCACACTTCACATTACGTCTGGACCAGTCGATAAGAATTAATTTTGATTTATCACGTTTTACTCCACATAAACGCAATTTTTTCACACTGCCAGTTAGGTGAGTCATGTAATGTGATGATTGAAGGTCGTGAGTTAAAATAAATTTGTGCTAATCGACTGCATGTGTTTTCAATCAAGTGTTACAAGGTATATGCAGCGCATCCACATTTGACGTAGCTTACTGCAATAGAATCAGACAGAAGCAGGAAAGTGGAGTTACCGCCTGGGATCGAAAGGGGATCTTTCGGCGTCAGCAGCAGATGTGGTGACACTACTACACTATGAAACGAACGGATATGATAACTCCAACCTTGTCCAAATTTGCTTCAGTGCACTCCAGCACATGTCTGTCATAGCATCCCGAAAGAGATAGCGCCATTTTGCGAAGTAGTTATTGTAAGTCATATCATCAAAAACAATCACTTTGTTAGCAGCAGGTAGTGCGAACGAAGCGGTAGTGATGTTATGGTACTTGTGCAACGAATCCATATGGAGCAGATCCATACATGATGTGGCTCACTGGAGCAGAAAAAGACATAGGCAGGAAAATCGTGTTCATGTACAGTATCGAAACTGAGACCTTCTGCGCGTGAAGCAGCCTTGATAACCACTACACAGTGGAAATGACGGGCACAATAACTCCAAACTAGTGCACTGGCACAAGCCTCAGCATCTCCCCGTTTGTGCACGCAACCCTTGTAGATAGTACTTTTGACTGCCTGAAACCTGTCCTAGCTGAGAGCTCAAAAGGTCTTTGGGTGGTCGGGCACTTTGTCTGTCATAGCATCCAGAACGAGACAGCGCCATTTCGCGCAGTCGTTATTGAAACTTTTTTTTTTTTTTTAGAACGCATTGCGAGCCCAGCGGCAGTGATGCAAGCAATTCAGATACTGGTCAGATGTATGAGGGTCATTTCGAAGGCTTTGGGCAGAGGGCATAGATCGTGGCAAATGAATGTCACTATACCTTGCTAAGTCTTGAGGAAGTGCTTCCACCCGCAGTCGAACCAGGGAACCCCCGCGTGCCAAAATTCCAAGGACCCCCTACGTGCTAAAAATCCAATAAACGCAGTATTTGCACAATGAAGGTGTACGCAGCAAATCCACAAATGATGTGGTTCACTGCAATATAAGGCACCTATAAACCAAGCTGAACTGTCTGCCATCCTTGCCCCAAAGTATTGTCTACTGCTGAGTGTTTATATATGATTCTCGATACCCAGGGAGTATTTACATTGAATCTAGAGAAGAATACATATTGAAAATGGGTGGCTGCTAAGCTGTGAACTACAGTAACATTGCAAAAATGGTTTTCCCATGTTCAGGTTTCCGAGGGACCCTGACCGAAGAGAAAGATGGGCCACAATTGCTGCTGAGAGAATTGGGAACCAGGACCTGGCGCTCAGTTGTGTATGGGAAGTTTTCGTTAATGAAAGTTGTTATAAACCTGAAAACTATTCTATAAAATTACGTTTTTCCCTCCAGTCGAATACTATGCTGTAGCTGTTGGTCTCAAAATTTTTCGAGGCCTGAGAATTTTCGGAAGTAGCAAAATGGAGAGGAATTCATTATGGTGACTTTTTGTATTTTTCGGCAACACTTGGAAATGGCTATACAGCCTAAACTGCAATGTGTAAAATAAAATACAGTCATTGGAGAAAATGATGTCCTTCAAAAATATTTATTGTTTTGTATTTGTATGTTGTTATCATAAATATGCATACATACACAAACTGAATAATAATACTTAAGCTCATGCCTCATATAGGTACAGAACGACGAGTGACAATTAAGGTATTTTTATAGTGGATTGCTTGTTATGCAAACGTAACATACGGTAATCTTCAATAAAAAGTTTTGACCATAACTCAACAAGTAACAATTATTGCGTGTTTATAACAAAGCTACTTAATAACAGTATGAATTCTATATCATGGCTTTAATCAAAAAATATTGATCATTTATGCCCAAGATTGTCCCACATTTTGATAGCTCGTATCAAATGTTTTTCTATATCCACAAACTCAAAGACAAAAATGCAGTCGGCCCTCTGTAAAGTTTTGCCACAATATTAATATTGCACCTTGATACTCAAAAACGACCTTACTTGCTTTCTGCATGAACATGTGTGAATACTTATTCTTCTGTATGTAATGTGGTGTTAACAGAACCTTTGATAAGAAAATTATCTAAAATACTTGCGAAACTTGTGAAAAAAGGACACCTGAAAAATTATTGAAAAATAATTCTAAGGAAAGCATGAAAAGTCTCTTTAAAAGTAATTATCTTTTAGAATGGTTTTCGTTCAGCATAATTGTCATTTTGGTATCACTAAGGACAGAACAATTTGAGCTATGATGATAGGTGTGATAAACGAAAGATGTATTTATGATATTTTAGCATCTCATCTTCTGTGGTTATTTGCAGTCTGTCAACAATTCTCTCAAGGGAGAAAGGAGGGAGAATCCAAAATGAGTTTAGTATATTGTGTCAAATGGAATAGGAGTGTTTATAATAAACACAAAATCTGCACATGAATTTGAATATGGGAAAAATGCTGAAAACATCTTCACCATCTGGAACATTGCTGTTCCCACCCCACTTTAGTAAGAGGCTGTGTGAACCTATATCTAGACCATATGGTGCATGAAATTGACAAACCCAAAGCAGTAGATTAACCAGACTGCAAAATAAATGTCACTTACAGTATATTTATATAATAATATTAAAATTTCCAAAGGACATAAGTTGTTTCAGAAAATAATTCTTCAGGAACACACCAATACAAAAAATCACACTCAGTCTCTTGGGAAGCTGTAGTGACACTAGAGCTATTAATGAAAACCACTTTTTTGAAAATACAGTCTATTATGTTGCTGAATTATAGGTAAAGACTACTGTTAAGGGTACTTGGAACCACAACCACCTCAATGCAATTTTAACCTTTGTGACTATTTTGGCTAAAATTTTCATCTTTGGTGCTCCTAAAATTATAATTTTTGTTACTTGATTGGTGTGACACTACTAAACATATGTGCTGTTTGGATTAACAAAAAGTGACTATTTGTAATGGATGACACACACACGCGCAATTTAGAATGCCGGTAATCACTTTATTTACACAATAAAAGTAGGCTGTATGTTTCTCCAAATAATATCTTCTCTATCATTTAGTAATACAGTACATGTTTTACACTAATAATACATATTTGTTTCAGGCTCATTTTGAAGAGTCACAGTTTGAGAACAACAGACTTGATAATCTGAAAAAGGTTAAGCCAACAGCTGTGCCAACTATATTTGATGTACCCAATCCTCCAAAGTTACTAACCAGTAAGCGGAAGAAGGGCCAGGGACTCCTTAAGAAAGAAACACTTTTTCACATCTATGCAAAATCAACCCTAGAGGTAATTTTTAACTTTGGTTTTATTTTGAGTCCGTTAAGATACTGGACAATGGCCCTGCCTTACGTGCACAACATGCTGAAATTGTTCCAAAAAATATAGACACTGGTGTAAATTTTGAACAGTTTTATCTTATATTATTTCATTGCATTCTGTAGCTATCCCTTTACAACCTGAAGATTTTTTAAAAAGTGATTTCATTTCCCAATGCTTTTCCATATTTGTTTAGCTTTAAATGTTACAAGAAAACTAAGAAAAAATTCTGTAGTTCAAAATTTTTTGGGGGGGAGGGGGGCGGTACTGTCATGAGGGTCAGGTAAATACTAATACAAAATACTTTAGAGAATGCAACATGTATTGTGCTTGTAAATCTTTACAAAAATGTACAAAACTCTTGTTGTAGCTGTTTTAAATGAATGTTTGTCTTCTTTGTTTCTATTTGGGAGGAACTTGAAAGTCCTTAAAACATGTCTTGTGTTTCGACAGGCACAAGTATACGTTACACTTTTTGCACTGCATTTTGCATGGCTAGTATCTGCAAGTGCATGGTGCTAGCATATCATCAGAAATTGGAAAATGTTCATATCCATCATAGCGCTTGTCACTGCATGGAAGATTTGCAGGTTGATTAAAGACTTTAGACCTTTCGGCTGCAGGAAGTGCATTTCCCTCTTGTTCAGTCTCACTGTCACTTAATACCCTTCTATCCTCAGGTGCAACTGCAAGCAGTCCTTCTGCTACCTAGAAATATATAATAATATCAAATAACATAACTTCAAATATCTATATCAAATAACACAATATCAAATAACATTAATGTAAACATAAAATAATGTGGCATTGAAAATTATCCATTACCTCTAATTTTAAGTGTAGCAAATCTTTCTGTCCTGTTCTTGGAATATTGTTCCCTTTGATGCTTCTCATGCATTGGTTCCATGCGATTTAGCACAGCAAGGTCCACAAACTACAAAATTACTTTCCATGTCCATTTCATACTTCTGAACCAGGCTCTGTAGCATTCCACCTGCTGGTCACAAACGTCAACTCCACCCATGTTTTGATTATATTTGCACACCACAGAAGGACTATCGACTTCAATGTGTTTGTTATCAATTTTGGACCAATGTTGCACAGGCTCAGTCGGTGTGGAGCCACAGCAGTTTGAAGCCATGATTACTTTGTTGCTGTCTTTCCATTCTACAACTACTAAATCACAGTTTTTAGCAATGTGTTCTATAATCTGTCCACGAACCATCTTGCTTCTGTCAGTGAGAGGCAAGCCCTTTAGTCTGTTGGCCATTATTGTTCCACTTCCACAGAGCTTCATTTCAGTCAATTTCTCCAGTAAAGGCAATGATGTAAAATATCTATCAAAGTAGATGAAGCTTTCTTGAGCTAAATTTTGTGTCAATCATAATATCACAGAAGGGCCTAATCCAAGCTCGTTAGTCTGTAGAGTAGTTGAATCATCTTGATATATTTGAAAGTCTAATACAAGACCTGCAGATGTAGTAAGTACAAAGTTCTTTAATCCAATTGGTCGAGGTCTGTTTTCTACAAACTGCCTCAGTGGGCAGCGACCTGTAAATGGTATCATTTGTTCATCAACTGAATAAGTTACATGATCCTGTGGAAGACTCAGGCACACATTTCTTACTGCGTCAAGAACTGGCTGTACTTTCCACAGTTTATTATTATTATCTGGGGCAGAGGAAGCATCAACCACGTGAAAAGCATTTCTGAGTGCCAGCAACCTGTCTCTTGACATGATTCTCGAAACTGGAGTATAGCCATACTCAGTGCTCCAGTATAATCTCAGCCGAGGAAGTTTTATGCAACCTATAATCAGGTTGACAGCTTCTTTTGCATCTGTTTTAATGCTTTTTCCATGCTTCCACACAGTATACAATTCGTATGTTCTTCAGCAATCTTAAAAACTTCATCTGCTAAATATTTGCTAAAATACTGGAGAGGAGTACACGATGGATCTGTAAACTGAAAAGAAAATTTATTTGAAAACAGAAGAAACAGCTTACAGTGGACCAAATTCTCATTTACAGAACAAAATATATTACAGTAACCCAGAGAGAAGGCGTATATTTTACCTGCATTCTAGAAAAGTTCAATGGTCCTGAGTGATGCTTAGCTTTAAATAATTTCTTCTTCCACAGATATTTTCCGCCTGAAAGGTTTATCTTCTTTATAACTTGTGGAGAACTGAGAGTGTCTACTTTCAGCTGATTATTATTCCTTGACGATTCTGATGTAGTTTGAACTGGTATTTCATCTGTATCAAAATTAGAACTCGATGCACCAATATTTTCTGGCACAAACAAATCTTCAGAATCGTGTTCATCACTTACTTCTAAGTCTGATGCATCAAGCAACCTCAAAATATCTTCCTCAGTAAGAAAAATGATCCAATACATTACACCACATACATTGCATTAATCAGCATGCAAGAATGCGAAAAAAAGTAGTAGAGTAAAACTAACGTCAATAAGTGAAAACTGCGGCAACGCCTAACCCTCACGAATGTGATGCTGGAGACACTTTCGAGCAGTACAGCCACAGTAATCACGCAAAATGGATATTTCGATAATACACAAATTATTTGAGATTTCTAGAAACAGATTGAATCCAAACAATTCCTCAAAATCACACGCAAACACAACTGCTATAGACAAGAAAAAGCTGCTACACGTCACACAACGACACCGGAAGACAAAGAAGCCCGCTAAAAGAGCAGAGTGGACGGAGCTGCGATCTAGTGGCGTTCGGCGGTACTGCATGAACCCAAAGTAGCCCTCACGATAGTCCGTTCTCGGCTGCAATTGCATTCTAGCTCCAGGGAACAAAAAGTATGAAGTCGTACCAGACCCTCACGATCGTGGGGGTAGGGGCGTAAAGGGCTATAATAACTCTTCAGTACGCTGGTTAGGATTTTCATATCGCAATACTTCGCAATTTTAATATTTGATTTTTTCAATTTTTATTTATTATGGCTCCCCCATTATTTGAACTCGCTCTTATATTTCACAATAGTTGCACATAACATAATTATTACCTGTTAAAATGACATGAATTAAACAGTTAATGCATGGAATGAATGAATTCCATCCCAGATTTACACTTATTCATTACATTTTAGTATGTGACTTTCAATCTCATACAATATAATAATAAATGCTCCTTTGTTTTCAGGGTCATGTTGATGACACTAGTGTGGCTGCATTAAATGAGGAAATTACAGCTTTAAAAAGAGAGAATGCTTTCTCAAAAACTGAGTTATAAGTACAAAATAAAAGCCTGAAGCTACGTTTAGCTTTAGGTAAGTATGGGTATAACTTCCTAAAATCGAGTGGATATACCATGCCACACTACAGCACATTCAATAGGAGATTGAGGGGCATAGATTTAAATTATTGGATTATTTAGTCCATAATAGCACTACTCAAAACAAAAGTAGAGGTCATGGACTTAAATGACAGGGAATGCTGCATGTCTGTGGATGCAATGGAACTGTGTGCAGGTACGGCATACGATACTGTAAGTACTTCAGTTACTGGACATGTTACCCTGGGATCCAAAGAAAGGATTGGTGGACTTAAAAATTGATGGAAACAAGTTAATGCCCATGAAATTACAGACCCATCTACTACTGGCATAGAGATGAAACATCTCATTACAAATGCAGTTACTGCTGTTCGAGCTGGTCTCAGTCGGGATTGGGTTGTTTGGGGGAAGAGACCAAACAGCGAGGTCATCGTTCTCATTGGATTAGGGAAGGATGGGGAAGGCAATTGGCTGTGCCCTTTCAAAGGAACCATCCCAGCATTTGCCTGGAGCAATTTAGGGAAAACGCGGGATTGAACCGTCGTCCTCCCGAATGCGAGTCCAGTGTGCTACCACTGCGCCCCCTTGCTTGGTGTTGTTGGTCTCAGTGTTAGAGCTTTATTGCCAGATATCGAGAGCAATAACAAGGCATTGTGGAGTTCTCTGGGAGTTCGTCTTAACAGGACCACTAGAAATACTACAATTCAAATATATGGTTCTCAAAATATGTACACTTATGCAGATGTGTCTCATTTATTAAAAAACATATGGTCTGATTTTCTTTCTCGTATTGTCATTTTACCTTGGGAAATATGTGAAGCAGAACGTCTACCAACTAAAGTTGTATCTTCAGGACACATTAAAGAGCTTTGGGCAATGCAAACAGTGTCTGAAGAACGTTTGAGATTACTCTGTCATTTAAGCAGGATGCATTTGTTTCCAACTCATTTTAACACCATGAATGTTGCACCACCTGTTAAACTATTTTCCATTAAAACTGCTGCAGCTTTAGAGAAGGCTGTTAGTTTACAACAAACAAGTGAAGATGCTCTCTCCACTGCTTGGTGGATTAGGTTAGTGCATGAGTGATTTACTATCATGTCTGCTAGATACTTGAAGAAGTCTATTACAGGGAAGAACAGTGAAAAGAAATTTCAATTCTTCACTTCTGTTCTTGAAATTTTCCAAGACACAGAATTTGGGAAAGGATTGAAATCTCTTCAGACAGGAGTTATAATGTCTATTATTAGTGTAATGACGTTGCAAGAGATATTTTTGAACAGGAATTCAGATTTCTGATGTCAGGAAGGTTGATGCAGAATGGTTTGGAAAATGTATTTTCTCAAGCACGAAGAAATGCAGGTGCTAAACCTACTGCATTAGAAGCTAGGAGAGCCATGAAGCTTGTGGTTGTTTCACAGTTTATATCAGATGTATCGAATGCTAATTATACTGCCGATACTGACACACATTTGTTGGATTTCACTAGTGTAAATGAGACTTCCGATGTTACAACACCAGGTCTGTCAGGTGACAATGATTTTGAAAATATGAGCATGCCCATAAATATGACAAATTCCGAAGAAAATGACCTATATTATATTACAGGTGCAACTGTAAATGCCATGGAAAAGAGAAAGATGTGCAGTAAATGTTTAGTTGCCTTAAAGACTGTAAAAGATCTCACTCAGCCCATTATTCTAGAGCATCATACGCACTTGATAGAATATTGTGACATGGGGGGAGGGGTTAAAAAAGCTATTGTCAGGAATCTGCAATGAATCTGAGAAAATGCTACAAATTTTCATATGCCCTCTCCTAGCATGTGAAATAACAGTGGATGATTTTTTAATTGAGAGAATCAGGAAAAAGTGTAATGACATAATGCTGCCAACGTGCTGCAACCTGAAGGATCAAATAATATCACACTATGTAACAGCTCAGTGCAGAGATATCACAAAGCATTTAAGTGATAAAAAGTCTCAGTTAAATTCATTTGGCTCTGATTTATTCCACAAGACACAAAGGAAAGAGTAAATTATGTACTGTCTTCTATGACTCTGTCACACATGTTTGACCTAATTTTTGCAGATCTTTCATTTTTGTGATATTTTTGCTCCAGTCATTATTGTAGATTTTTTAGTGTTTTGGTTATTCCTTTCTTGAGTTGTTATATGTACTCTGTGTATAAATTTTTGTTTCATGTGGAGGATTAAAAAAAACTTTTCTCATTCTGACATCCATAATTTCCCTGGAGACTGGTGTGTTGTTGGATGATTTCCAGGTTCATAGTTTCTTTTGCAGTTTCAGGAAATGAGTGGATGATTTTGAGGTCGAAAATCATATTGGACATCTTAATGTCCTAGTAACACTGCTATGTGCCTTGTGAGGATTTTGTTAATGGTTTCTTCCAGATCTTCTCAAAATGTTTCTGTCATGGGGGGGTTTTCTTGTTGTAATTATTTGCAGATGCTATGTAAATTGATTAATGTATAGGCTTTCTTTCCAGACTGTATTGTAATGAGTTGTTGTTTTTCTGATTTTAAGGTGAAATCGGTTACAGAGTTCAGTATTGGTTTGTGTACTACAAATACTCTTCCAAAGAGAGTGAGATTTTTTCCCAGAATGGTTATGGGTAGTTCGCCCTTGTACATCCCGTACTTTTCAGAGAGACAGTGGTCTGACCTGAAGATCTTGTTTCCTGTATTGCCATAACTTTAATAATTGAATTAATCTATGGTGTTTGCCAGTTGTTTCAATTTACCTAGTTTTGGCAGTGTGTTCAAATTCAGTGTTCCTGTGTAATATATATTTAGGGTTTTGACAAGCACCAGTTCTTCTCTTCATGACATGCCTGATCCCCTGGAATCCAATGATCAGTTCCATTACACAACTGACTGGCGCTCCGGGTAGTGGATTCTTTCCTGCTGTCCTGTCATGATTATTGGTATGTGTTGAGCTTTTACCAGTGGTTATCACACAGGCGTGTCTGGATTTTGGGACTTTCCCTTTAACACCAGACAGGGACCCTCAGCAGGTGTTGCCATTTGGAGCCAGAACCACCCAGGATTTTTTAAAGTTGTTCATTCTCCTCCCTCATTATTTGTGAGATGAGGCCTTAGAGAACAATGGTGGAGTTAAAATAAAGTAATAAAAATAAATAAATCCTTGTGATGTTCCTCATTTGTAAGTCTGTTAAGTAGAAAGTTTTTACATCTGAATGTGTTCCTACAATTACTTTTTAAATGTTGGGAAATTGTATAAATTTCAGTGGATAATTCAATTCAGAATTTTACATTTTTCATAATATAAATGTTTGCAAACCACTTTCAAAGTGTAAATTAAAGATTCTATTTTAAACTTTACAATAAATAAAGAACAATATGTATATGTTCTCTTACTAAATTCATACATTTATTTGGTATTTTTATTTGTGGGCTTAAGTTTGTATATTTGGTGTATTGTTCTCCTTTCTAGGATTTCATGTGTGTAGTTTACAAATGTAAAACTTTGTACTACAACCTACTGTATGTAAATTCTTTGTGCTAATTGTTAATAAAATTGTTTTTAGTATGATTGTGTTTATTACTGAATAAAACAGCTAAACTCATTAATTTCTGTTTTCTAAATACGTAGTCAAAAGCAAACCTCTTCCACACTCCTGAAAAATGACACTGTCCACCATCTTGCCAAAGTGTAACAATAAAACCACCAATTTTACTTGCATATTTCAGTGTTGTGGATCTGGATAAACTATGGCATTTACTGATTAGAAATGTACACAGAAAATGTGTATGTTAAGTAGTGAAATATATGCATGAAAACTTTGGAATACAAATGGAATAGAAATTGTAAATATTGTTCCCAATCTATGCTTGCATTCACATTACATCTGCTACAGTCTTGACAATTTTGTTGGTAGAAATTTGGCTTTGTCCCTATAAGCCCTAGCTTAGCCAAACAAACTTTTATTAAATATATACACTGAGTATCCACTCAAAGCACAGTTTGCATACACAAGCTCTACAGCAAACACGGATATACAAAAAATAGTTTTCTGTATCACAATGTTCCAGGAGATAGTTATGTAAAGGCACTGACTCTACAGGCTATCTGCTCAATAGAACAATAGAATTGCATCTTGAATGCCTAACCAACCAAAATTATAGGCGTTAATTCTGTGGAAACAGAATCTAGGGCAATGCAACACAGTGGCTTCCATGCTTTATGATAGTGTGTTATACCTATATAGAGCCACAGAACTATTTTCTGATATTTTTTGAACACTGTCACTGAATTGTATAGACCTATCATGAAGTACACAATATGAATACTGATTAAATGTTAGAGGAAATTATTAATAAATATTCGTTTCACTGGAACATGATACAATATTATTTCCTCCCCCCATGTACAATATATATACCGCATTTCTTAAAGTACCTACTTACAATCAGAAAAACAATACTGCTTCTGCAAGTGCCTATATACAATTCAAAAATAATAAATAGCCCGAGGTTGTTACTGCATAATGCCCTTATTTGATTTTGAAGAACATTGGGACCGAGTTCTTTACTCATCACATTTAATATTTACGAAATGCCGCACAGGTTCTGAGACTACATTTCATAGCCGTGTAATAATACAATTCAATTCTTGTGTTATGTAAAAATGGCATTCTAAAGATCTCTCTAAACATGAATTACCGTTCGGTGAACTTCATACATGCAATACCTAATCTACTATTAGAAATATTGTAAAAAGTCGCGTAAATAGGTTAACCACCCGCAAGGTAAACATTGCCAAAATGTCAGAGTTGAGGAAAACATGGCGGACGATTCACCCAGGCTTACAGGAGCGGTATTTCAATAGAATCCGACAGAAGCAGAAAAACAGTAGTCCCGTCCGGGAGAGAATGGGGACTTTTAGCGTGCGAAACAGACATGATAACCCCAACTCTACGAAAACGACGGATACGATAATTCAAAAGTTAACCACTCGAAGACGCCTGAGTTTCTCACCCATTTGCTTACTCTACCTTGATAGACAGTACTTTCAACTGCCTGAAACTCATCACAGCTTAGGGCTCAAAATGTCTAAAGAACGTTCGAACGCGTGTCTGCAGTTGCATCCCGAACGAGATAGCGGCATTGAGCGCAGTCGTTATTGCAAGCCATATCACAAAAAACACTCAGCAGCAGGCTGTACGAGTCCAGCGTCAGCCCTACATGCAGATACCAATAGCCCCGGAAGGCCGCCCTCCGCGAGTCACGGCGCCTCCGAAAACAGCGTGCATTACCTTGTCATAGTAGGTATGTATCATTTATTTCAACTATTCTTTATTTGTTAATACGTCACATTGTTTCTTCATTCATTTTGCTACTGTTTTATATTTTATATTGTACGAATATGAATGTTCTGGTTCTATACGCTATGTAAATCTTTGCTTAGGCCTGGTCCACACGCAACGATCTGTCTGCGCAGACATCGGCGCAGATGTCTGTACATGCAAAAGATCGCTGCAAATGTGGTGTGTTCACAGGACACAAACCCCAATATACTACTCGCCCGCCATCTGTCGGTGTAGAAAAGAAATCAGTAGCAAGCGGTTATGCTCCCCGTAAACGTCAAAAATTTTATTCATTTATTTTGAAATATAGAAATGGAGGAAGTTCTGTTGTGGTCTGTGTTCGCAACTTGTGTTGCAAAAAACATTCAGACCAACCGCAGGAAACAGAGAAAGCGGTCAAAATGATGTAGACAGTGGCTGCTAAAGCGAAAGCAGTTTTCTCACGTAAATTTACTGCGAGAGTTGCAGGGCGAACCTAGCGACTGGCGAAATTATTTGCGGATGGATGTCGAAACTTATAATTATCTCTTAAAGCTTGTAACCCCTCATGTTATGAGAAAAAATACTTGTATAGAGAAGGGCAATTTCTCCTCATGAACGGATGGTGGTAACATTAAGATTCCTAGCAACAGGAATGAGCTACAAGGATTTGGAATTTCCAACTGCAATATCGAAGCAAGAGTTGAGTGACATAATACCCACAATTTTTCAATTAGAGCATTGTATGCTGCTTTTTTGTCTCAGTCACTATATTCTTTACTTTACTCTTCCACAAACATGGGTGGTTTCTATATATTTCAATAATTTCACTTACAAACTCTCGAGAACACTGACCAGTATCAGTCATTTTAATGTCCTATGCGCACAAGTACAAACACTAGACTGAGCAAACAGCTGTTTCGCGCCAGATTTGCGGCGATCTCCTGTCTACACGCTCCAACTTGTCTGTGCAGATGTGGTTTGAACCCACAGATTTGAGAGGTTTCGTTCAAACCTCCAACTCCAACTTCCAGGTTTGCACACACCTCAGGTTGGTGCAAATCTTCTGTCCACACGCAACGATCTGTCTGCGCAGTTGTGATGTGCGCGGCCATTTGCGCAGACAGATCGTTGCGTGTGGACGGGCCTTTAGCCTCGGAGAACTATTGTGCCAGATAGAGCGAACAACTATCGATAGAGAGCGTGCGAGTGTGTTGTGGTATGTGGTCGGTTCGCGGGTGTAAAACGTTGCAAATTTCGGCGTGAAAGACTGTGATACGCGGAGGAACAATTAATTACAGTGCGTCCGCTGTGTTAATAGGAGATTGTGCATTATTAAGTGAACAGTAAAACCTGAAAAGTATATTCAATGTTTGCGGTGACGATTTTACAAACAGTGTGAACTTCTGACAAATAGCCATGAACCAGACACCATTGTCGTGTGGAGACACTAACTGTCAGAACTGTGTGAAAGTGGGCCAAACCAAAGTGTTAAGTAAAAGAACAGTGTTGTGATTTGATCAAGAAACATTTATTATATCGTCCAAACTGTCTTAAAGACGATGACGTAATTGAACTGATGTTTAACAGACTGTTATAGTGAAAAACACATGTGACTGTTTTCCTGTGGCAACACGGTGAAAGAACTGTGCGAAGTATTGACATTAACCGGATATATATCTTAAATGCTAAAGACATTGCATAATTCCGACCTACCCGCAGCGCGTGATTAATAAACTTTTAATAATAAAACGTCGCGCGCGTAACGACAACGCACATACTGGAACTATTATTATCGCGTCAGTGCTGCCAGCTGATTCGACTACAACGGAAACGTGGACCACCGTCGTAACGGGCATATTAATGAAACAGGAGGGTCCAACATAATCTTCACGCCACGAACCAAGATTCACTTCACGCATCGTCCGCGCGGACTTCCGCTGACGTTATCGCACTGCCTGCAGCAACGGTTAAGACATTAAAAGAAAATTATTACGATCTCTCTCATTTCAAAATGAAAGACAATTACAGTTAAATTAACTATTTTAAAATTTCTGTCACAACATCTCAATTTTTAGTTCCAATAAATATTCTTTCCATTATTTCGTCTTGTTGACAGTGTTGAAAACCCGCCAAAGTTTAATTAATAATTTTCTTTCAAAATACTTCTCAGACACTTTGCTGCTCATTATAATTTTATTTTAATGTGTGTTTGTAACTCATTTTGGAGGGAGCACATATTTTATTTTTTGTGTAGTAAAATTAGCTACCATAAAATTACATATATTACCAGCTGATGCTGTCCGCCATTACTGCTTGAAAACTGCAACTATTTTCTCATTGGCTGTCAGCTGCAAAAGAAAATTACATATTTCGTGGGCATCTAGCAAATGAACGATGTCTATGTAGGCCCCTAGAATAATATGTATTTACTTTTGCAGGTTTACTGGAATTATATTGACTTAAATTGTTCATTTGGCCCCTGTTAAAGTGATTTTTATTGCATCTATATAATAATGGTACTGAAGTACCTAATATATATATTTTTCTTTTTCGTCCATGACTAACAGGGGTAATCAGATCCCTTGTATAGGCCATGTTTTATTATTTAAAAGGTTTTTTTATGTAGAGAACCAGTTTCTTTACATTGCCAAAAATGCTCCGTGTCGCCACGAACTCTGTGGAAGGGCAACAGCACTTTCCAACGATGCACCGAGTTGCCACACATTCTGTCGAATTGTGCAGCGTCTGCATAAAGCACCCCCCCCCCCCCCCCCCCCCGCCCCAATCCACCCAACTGACACCATATCTACAGTGCACCCCTGGACGATTTCGCAGGATGGTCTGCACTGGAATATTTCGCGTTCGTGATATCACATGGCTCGTAGGTCTACAACTGCGCTTGAGACATGACAGAGATTGGACCTCCCGCTCAAGTTTTGAATATTTAGATTGTGTGGGAGGCGTTTCTTTATCCGCTGGTCTCCTTTGTCTCGTAATTATACTGTTTGTGTTGTGAAACGTTTTGTTTAGCAGCTTTTGCACATACTGTCATGGTTTCCCGATTGTTTCTACGGAAGAGTACGCCCAGTTTTCAGTTTAACAAGTCAACCAGGACCAGATACAGTTAGCATATTTCATACTGACTTTAACTGCCTTTTTGTGAAGTTCTTTATCCCTGTTTTGCTAGGTAACTTTTTGTATAAACATTGTGAGCAGGTATCGTTCCGTCACAGGGCTGGTTCTGTTAGCACAGTTCGGATTGATAGTTTACCCCCAGAAGTAGATTACAATTATCTCAAGGAAGATTTGGTGGCGTGTTGTTCAATTGATTCGTAATGAACGTTGGTCTGCACAACATAAATTGCAATGCTGTAATGGTGTTCGATCAGTTGAGATGCACATTAAAGTAAATACACCCTCCCATCTGGTTATTTGTTACCGTGTTCTTCTTACTTATGAGGGGCACGTTGGTACACGCTAACTGTTCTAAACGGGTAATTGTGCTTAAAATTGGCTGAGTACAGCGCCAAAAATTAATGGTTGCCGACCTTGTTGCAGAGGCTTCTCCCACTGTTTCCCACCAGCCTTCTGCAGTAGATTCTTTACAAGAGCCATCACCTTCCTCTGATGTAGGTCTTCCCCCGTTCCGCCCTCGACTAGATGTAGTAACAGTGCTCCTCTATCGATAACTTCTTTCTTAATTAACAAAGACTGCCGTACCAGGGATGCTGGTAGCACTGACAGCATAGTAGATGTTTCGCAACAGTTTAGGGAATCTGAAAAAATGTTTCTATAATCTCCCCCACATAATCCGGTTTCCGTTACCATAGTGACTCCGGTTATGCCTGATAGCATCAAACTTGCCACCGCGATGACAGCGCACGAGCCGCAACATTTGATCGAGGTGGTGTTGACATCGCCTCAGTTTCTGTGGTCATCACATGTTGACAACACTCTGGCGCAGGCCGATGTTTGCCGGGATTCTGCATCTAGAATTTCAAATATTGCTTCTGTAGTCTCCACACCTATTTCTGCCAATATTGCTGCTTCGAAACTTGTCCCTCCTAATGACTGTCACTAAATTGCAAGCTTAAAATGAGGCAATACCCACAGATCAAAAAGACATAGTCAATGAATTAATGAACTGAGATCCGCCTCGATTGCGAAAAAACACCTAGTGTTTACCTAGGTTTCGGTGTATATAACTACACCTTCTTCAGAACAATAAACTCAAAAGTGTCTATAAAGACCTTTGTCAATAATTAAAAGCTCAGCATAGCTATATATTTATAAAAGAAAAAGATGACACATAAAAGTACATGTGAACAAAGTCAAAAGAATAACTTAACTTAATGGTGTACACTCCACCTCACATCAGCATGTGTTCGATGGGCCGTGTCCCGTCGCAAACTGCGGCAACCAAACGGTAGCTCGCTTACCAGCTAGACACGCTATCTATGCACATGCGCAAGAAATAGGAAGTTACTTAATGCGCATGCGCATAAAAATACGATAAAGCCCGTATATTCCCAAACGTGGATCAACGTATACCAAAATTAAAATGGACAAAACACGAGACGAGCTAAATACAAGATAAAACCTAAAGATCAGCACACAGGGTTACTGTATCTCGGAAGAGTAACATACATGATTGTTGATTATGACAAAATTTTTATTTATTTATTTATTTTTATTTTTTATTTTTAGAAGCTGTATGAAAAGTCAGTAGTTAGTCAAATGAGGGGGGGGGGGGGGGGGGGGGGGGGAGGGGGTTGAGGGGACGTAGTCTAAAGACGTCGTGGAGATAAGGATATAGGGATAAAACGTGAGATGTTCACCGGGCTAAAACCACCTACATCGTAAAAAGAATAAAAAGATAAAAAGTAGATGAACAGCTTGACCAACCGCGCTCGCCATATCATCAAAACTACGAGTGAAAAGAACGAAGTAACGGCGCAAAACCATCAAAAATTTTTTTATTTCTTAGTAGTAGTTGGTCATTGAGGATATTGTCTCTATCATGTTGCAGATGCTTAAAGATCTGCATTTCTTCTAAGATATCTAATTTTAAGTCCTTGACCTCAGCATGAAGTAGCTCAATGTTAACTGGAGGGCTCGGCGCATGAGCCGCTTGCACAAGATGTTCCGCATAAGTAGAGCCTTTAGTACCGTCACCGCTTCGCGTAGGAATATGCTCTTTATATCTGAGACCCAGAGCTCGCCCTGTTTGCCCGATGTAAAATTTTGGACAATCCCCGCATGTAATTTTATATACTCCTGATTTGGAAAGTTTATCGCTCTTACTCTGCAAGGAGTGAATTAAATTCCTATGTAGACTGTTTTTAGTAGAATAGGCGATTCTGAAATTATGGGCTCTGAGTAAACGCCCCAATTTGTAACTTATATTGCCTATGTAAGGGATAGATATTGTTGCCACCTGTTTGTCATCTACCGCATCCCCTAGGGTGGAAGACTTGAGAATATTGCTATAAATAATGGCTATAGACCTCAGTTGGTAAGACAGATGTATAATAAGAAAGTAAGGGGAAAAAAGTATAAACATAAAAAAGGCGGGTATTTTTCTCTGGCTTCAAAATAAAAATATTAAGCACAGTATAAACCACACTCGTGCTGATCTCCTGCACTTCCTTAATTTATACAAGTCAAGTGACAGAACGTACAAACTTGACATCCTTGCACATGAATGGCAAAGGCTAAGGCTATGTGGGAGAAGAAAAAAAACGTTTAAGAAAACATTCACTGAATCGCTTGTGCACGAGGCAATAGGCAATACCCCACCTGTAGAATGGGCACAGTTCTTGGTGCATTCTGAAAAGCTTCAGAAAGAATAATTTTACAGGAAAGTGATGATGAATAGCCTTGAACCTATCATCATAGATTTACAATCAGATTGTTTGGAAACATATTCAAATAGAAGCGATGGTAGCATAGCGATGTAGACTTTTTGGAACAAAGTAATAATATTTCCTAGTTTTAAAGACTTGTGGTTGAAAAATGTGTTTGTCAACGTATCAGTTGCGTACATAATAATGAGAACTTCCGAGCCTTTTTGATTAGGACTTTGTAACCTTTTAATTACACCTACTATAATGCTCAATATTTTTCCCAAGGAGATGTTAAACGTCTCCCGTCACGTTGCACGCTCTAATAACATGCGAGAATGCAGCTTTCATTAAAATTCCAGATGTAAGCCCATGTCATTTTCAAGGCATGAACTGTATAACGCCTTAAAATGACAATAACTGTTACTTGTCGGCATATCGGTGGTTTTCGCTGTTATCGGTCATTCTCTGGAGTTATTCGCAGATGATGATTGTTTTTTTGCTTGTTCAATGCCGTCTCTCACTGTAAAGTCGAGCGAGTTAGTTTACACTCATAATAACCTGTTAATAGCGAAAAATGTGACCATTTTTACAATAGTCTTTTCATTAGTCTTTTCTACCACTAATTCTTTTCAAGAGCAGTGATTACACTTAATTACAGTCAAACACATCAACACACACGTCTTATAAACATTTTTAAAAATTCTATTGAGTAGAAGTAGATGACAAACAACTATAACGATTTCGGTTTGTGCTTTAAGCTAATTTTGTTATGTATTAAATTTTTACTTATAATACAGTTCAAATCACAATAAATGATAATTATTGCAAGCAGTTTCAATGATCTTCTCGTTAGACAATAGTCATTTTCAGGAAAATTGTACTCCACGTTTTCACAAAGCTGTCAGCGGTTTTCGCCTCCTGAGAGTAAATCTGTGGAGCAGGGGACGCGACGTCTTCAAGATGTAAGTTAATATCTCTCTCATGACGACTAATCGAAATTGGTTTTAATATTTACTATTCCCCTCATAGATTTGAACGTATAAAACGACGTACTGTAGGCAAATGAACCTGAATGTTGTCTGCAGCAAAGCTGTTCGGCAATTTGTACTATGTTTGCCCGCTCTGTGCTGCCACACATGCGCAGTTCTCATCCCTTCACTGCTCTGCCTCTACGTGCAGAAACGCTGTCTTACGTGATGCGAGCTATAGCTGTAAATAACATTTGACGTGTTAATTTCTATATATTGTTAAGTAATCTTAGCCTAAAAAGTATTAAGAAACTTTGTAATGACAACTGAAACGAGTAATGGGTTTAGGTTTAAGTTAAAATTTAAAGGGATTCCCCCACAGAATGATGAGTTGGGAGAAACATTGTGACAAAAAGCTCCAGAACAGTTCACTTTGCGAGTCGAAAAGATTGTGAAGTAATGTGTGGTGTAATGCCCACGTACTGTATTGCGTGGTGATTAATAGGGGCATGATCATTGTTAAATGACCTTGGATGGACGGGAAGTAATTGCTACACATAATTCTTCGATATTAAGCTGCTATTTGCGAACCAAGCACAAGTGGCAACGTTATTACGAGAGCCACTGGGAAGTCGTTGTTTGCTGTGAAGGAGGCAAACATTATGTTACTGCATTACCCACTGTACTGGACAATATTAGAATGGGAATTACAACGTGGAAGCCACTGTGTGAAATATGTTAAACCATCCATCACTAGCAAAATCTCGTCGGAGGCTGCAACATGTTGCTCAACACAACAAAAAGACTGAAGTATTTATTTCTATGGTGAAGTTAATTATATTCTATTTTCCATAGTGACTGTCATATTGCAAAAGCCATGATTGGTCATCTTCTTGTACAAGTTAAGTAACACAAGCGTTTAAAAGCAACAAGCTTCATCACAGTGCCGGCCGATGTGGCCGAGTGGCTCTAGGCGCTTCAGTCTGGAACCGCGGGACCACTACGGTCGCAGGTTCGAATCTTGTCTCGGGCATGGATGTGTGTGATGTTCTTAGGTTACTTAGGTTTAAGTAGTTCTAAGTTCTAGGGGACTGATGACTTCAGATGTTAAGTCCCATAGTGCTCAGAGTCATTTTCTTCATCACAGTGTTGTTATTTCAGTAGATGTTTAGTGTGTCTTTTTCATATACTGTGATATTTAATCAGCAACATTTTAAGATCATAAGCTGAATATACTTAGGCATATATAAATCGCTGGCAATTATTATTGCAATAGTAAGCAAAGCATCAGACAGCGTTCAAAGTACCAGCAATTTTATTACATTGAGAAGCATAATAAAGGCAGTTGCAGAAGAAGGCAACAAAAGATATTGTGCATATTTTCATTACTACAAACAGATTATTGCTGTGGTGTTCAGAACATACGGCTTTACTGATTCATGGCATGTGACAAACAAAATTGATGTTTCAACAAAAGTGCAGGAAGATGTTGTTACATTGCACTGATGTACTACCAGTTCAAAAATTCTTCACGCTGAAAATTATCAGAAAACATGAGTGTAAAAAGTCATTTTCAGTCAGTGGTCAATACTGTGTAAAGATAATGTCAAAGGAAGATGTTTATTAGTTACAAGAACTAGAAAAACACCACCACATTAGCTATGGATCTTTAATGCTTAGCAGGATGATTTCACTCTACATTTCAGTGTTGTTTTACATAAAAGCGTCTCAAGCTTAAAACAGATCCATTCTGTACAGATGAAAGTATCTTTTTGTGTGGCAATGAAAGTGATACATGTGCAGGATTCATATTGTCCATAAGCAGTATATGTCTATTTCAAAGTGGTTATTACTTATATTATGTGCTCCCCTACCCATTGCTTGCTTGTCAAGTTACTACATCGCTTCAAAATTAAAGATTGTGTGGTAAGAGATTAGCTTAGCAGCGCCTAGAGCGATTAGTGAAATCAACACTGATTTCTTACTGCATGCGAGTGTCCTTCCATTATAATTATGACTCCAATCGCCGGCCAAGGTCATTTATAAGCGAAAACAGATGTATATAAGGAAAGAACTGGGTGGGGCATCACACGTGGTTTCCTGGTAATAGGACTTTCTTACTTGGACCTTGCGTTGAGAGAACATGTAGGCAAAGATGTTGCGAAAGTTAGGAAACAAAATTTTAAAGAGGATTTAGGTAAGAACAGTGCTAGTAAGTGTGAACAGGAACATTTTAAAAATTAATTGCTTATTTTGGCTATATAATATTAGAAAGTTTTCAGCATGGCGGACAAGCAGTCACTAGAAGAGGATCATAGACTATTAGCACACGTGGACAAAACGAATGCCATAGGCGGGAAAGCAAACATAAACAGTGTACAAGATAGTCCATTAAGTACAAAAGATACAGAATTTATAAGAGTGAAGCAAGTGCCGATAGATATCGACCAGGCAAGTTCAGAAGATTCAATTATGTATCCACTTTTGAATATCAAGCAAGAAAAAATAGATTCAGACCAAAAAGAGGTAGACAAGGCAATTATACATCCTATTGAAGTAGGAACAGTGAAAATGGGAGAAGGTCTGAACACATTGGATAGGGATAATTCAATAATGAGCGTGTTGCAAGCAATGTCCTCACAAATGAAGACACAATTCAGTAAGACAATACAAAAGGAAATTAAAACTATGCACAATGTCGATACAAAATTTAGTCAAACTATGCAAACTGTAGATGCGAAATTTAGTCAACAAATCCAGTAAATACAGGCACTGGATGCTAAACAAGATCAAACCATGCAAAAGGTAAATCAATTACAACAGTCACTGATAACTCATATAAATCAGTTAATACAGGCGTTTGAAACTAAACACTAACAGGCCATACAAACATTAATAGATAAGGTCACACAACTGGGTGGGAAGTTAGACGAAAATGCAGGTTTAATCTGTAAGTCATTAAAAGAGTAACTTGAGGAAGAGGTAATGGATTTTGTAGACCAGAAAGTAATGAAGAAGCAACAAAACAGGTAGTTAATGAAAGGAGACGCAGGTGCGAGGAAAGGATAAGCACTGTAGTAACTACTGTCCAGGAAGTACAAGCTGAAACTGATATTAAAATTCAGAGCTTTGGAAAATCTGTGCCTGAGAGATTAAATGAAAGTGTCACTAAAATAAGTACTGAAGTAGATAATAAAAATAAATCATTAGCAGAAAAAAGTTACTGCATAAGAGAATAAAAGTATGTTAGCACCTCATATTGCATTTGGAGATGCAAGCCAAAATCAGTTAAGGATTGAAATAGAAAATTTCGCCGCAAAAGGTGAAATTCATCCAATGAGTTTTATGATGTCATGTAGGAAGTTGATCCCTAAAGAACTCCAAGAGAAACAGAGAGTAATAACAGCTGAAAATAGACTCAGCGGCGATGTTAGTAACTGGTTCTTTAAAGCTACAGAAGAATGTGAAACTTTGATGGTATTCTCAAGGAAGTTGAATAATATTACTGAATGGGAATGTGACAAAGCTGATAGTTAGAATGAAATAATTCAAAATTTTAATGGAAATATACTGCTTTCTCGTTTGGTAGAAAATGCTACCAGTACTATGTAGTGCCATTTGGATTGAATATATCTGTATCCATATTCATATGAGCATTGGACAGGGTGTTAGGAAAATATCTGTGTAGTAAAATTACAGTCTATGTGTATGATGTTTCATGGCTACCAAGAATGGGGAAGATCATTGTAAGTTAGTAAGGGAAGTGTTCCAAGCTTTGAGAAAACATCGAATGACTTTCAGGATAAAGAAATTTGAATTTGTTGAAACTGAGTTTAAGTTTCTAGGGTACTTGCTATCGAATGAAGGCCTCAGAAAAGACCCAGAAAAAATTATTCCTCTAAAAGAATTTCGAGTTCCAAAGTGTAGGAAACAGCTAAAATCATTTTTAGGATTATGCAGTTTTTATAGAAAGTTTGTGTCTGAGCAAGCTTTTAACAGTCCAGCACTTAATGGCTCGTTAAGAAAGAATGTCAACAGCATTTAAACAACTTAAATCTAAAACTGAGTGAGGGAAGCATTTTGAGTCATCTAGATTTAGGACTACCATTTTGCCTGGAGACAGACAGGATTTCCTATAGCTTAGGAGCACATCTATTTGAAATATGGAACAAAGGTGGGAAAGAGGAAAGGAAATATATAGCATTTTCCAGTAGAACATTAAGTATATGTGTGCACAACTACACTACACCAGAAAGAGGTGTTAGCAATTATATGGGCATTTAAAAAGTTGTACAACATTTTATAAAGTGGTAATATATTCTGATCATCAGGCTTTGACATTTCTGACACAATGTAAACTTCTACACGACAGGTTGACCAGATGGGTACTACATTTACTACAGTTTGGTTTTGAAATACATTATGTAAAGGGTGAATAGAATGTTGTAGCAGATGCATTACCAAGGTTACCAATAGGTATGGAAGACGGTGGGGATGGTTTTAGGAACTGAAGGGCGGAAAAGGATGTATTACATAAAAGGAGTTGAGCCAAAGAAGGAAATCAAAAGTATCTGTAGATACTTGAGAAGGGAACAGAAAAGTGAACCATTTCTGAAATTGGTAAAATCTGAGCTTAGTAAAATGAGGAATGATAAAGTATCACAGTATTAGTGTATATTTAATGGCCTACTGTGCAGAAGTAAAGATGTGATGACTGATGTATGGAAGGTGTCATGGCCAGAAAAACATGTGATCTCTTTAATTGACTGTATCCAAGAGAGTTATGAGCATTGTGGAAGTAAAAAGAGCGTAGAAGAGTTAATGGTATCAGTATATTTTAGTAATGTGGCTAGGAGAGTGCATGAGTGAATAAAGGCCTCTAACTTATGTCAAAAGCTTAGGTGAGCGACCAAAGGAGTAGGGGTCTCATGTAACCTATATTGCCTGATGATGTGTTAGAATTAGTTGCTTTGGATCTCTTTGATCCATTACTAGGAAAAACATGAGTTTTCCGTTAGTTTTAGCAGCAGTGGATGCGTTCTCTAAATTTATCAGACTGCACCCCTTGAGAAATGCCATGAATGATAAGATGATCAAGGACTATCTTATACAAGTAGGCAAACCTAAAGGCATTTTAATGGATAACAGATCTCAGTTTGTGCGCAAGAAATGGAAAAATGTATGAGATCTCAGGGAGTAGAGTTAAAATATATAGCAGCTTACCATGTCACAAGTAATGAAGCCAAGAATTGTATAAGAGAAATAGTCAGGCTGTGCCAGACATTCTGTGCTGATAAAACACAGTACTTGGGGAAAACATGTGCCAGACAGAAGTGTTAAACAATTTACTCATGTGAGTGCAGGGTTTACACCCATTGAAATCATGAAGGAAATAACAGAGCCAAATATTATTGAGGAGAATAATCTATTTCTAACTTGGAAGGACATGGATATGGATGAACAGAAGAATTTGGCTAGAAAGCATTAAGCAAAGTGTTAAAGGTAAGAATAGGCATTATGGACAGACTAGACTGACCAAAATAATATTTTGTGATCAGATTATTGTGAAATCACATCAAAAATCTAAAGAAATTGCTGTTGAGATTACCAATTTTTTCCACATATACACTCCTGTAAATTGAAATAAGAACACCGTGAATTAATTGTCCCAGGAAGGGGAAACTTTATTGACACATTCCTGGGGTCGGATACATCACATGATCACACTGACAGACCCACAGGCACATAGACACAGACAACAGAGCATGCACAATGTCGGCACTAGTACAGTGTATATCCACCTTTCGCAGCAATGCACGCTGCTATTCTCCCATGGAGACGATCGTAGAGATGCTGGATGTAGTCCTGTGGAACGGCTTGCCATGCCATTTCCACCTGGCGCCTCAGTTGGACCAGCGTTCGTGCTGGACGTGCAAACCGCGTGAGACGACGCTTCATCCAGTCCCAAACATGCTCAATGGGGGACAGATCCGAAGATCTTGCTGGCCAGGGTAGTTGACTTACACCTTCTAGAGCACGTTGGGTGGCACGGGATACATGCGGACGTGCATTGTCCTGTTGGAACAGCAAGTTCCCTTGCCGGTTTAGGAATGTAGGAATGGTAGAACGATGGGTTCGATGACGGTTTGGGTGTACCGTGCACTATTCAGTGTCCCCTCGACGATCACCAGAGGTGTACGGCCAGTGTAGAGATCGCTCCCCGCACCATGATGCCGGGTGTTGGCCCTGTGTGCCTCGGTCGTATACAGTCCTGATTGTGGCGCTCGCCTGCACGGCGCCAAACACGCATACGACCATCATTGGCACCAAGGCAGAAGCGACTCTCATCGCTGAAGACGACACGTCTCCATTCGTCCCTCCATTCACGCCTGTCGCGACACCACTGGAGGCGGGCTGCACGATGTTGGGGCATGAGTGGAAGACGGCCTAACGGTGTGCGGGACCGTAGCCCAGCTTCATGTAGACGGTTGCGAATGGTCCTCGCCGATACCCCAGGAGCAACAGTGTCCCTAATTTGCTGGGATGTGGCGGTGCGGTCCCCTACGGCACTGCGTAGGATCCTACGGTCTTGGCGTGCATCCGTGCGTCGCTGCGGTCCGGTCCCAGGTCGACGGGCACGTGCACCTTCCGCCGACCACTGGCGACAACATCGATGTACTGTGGAGAACTCACGCCCCACGTGTTGAGCAATTAGGCGGTACGTCCACCCGGCCTCCCGCTTGCCCACTATACGCCCTCGCTCAAAGTCCGTCAACTGCACATACGGTTCACGTTCACGCTGTCGCGGCATGCTACCAGTGTTAAAGACTGCGATGGAGCTCCGTATGCCACGGCAAACTGGCTGACACTGACGGCAGCGGTGAACAAATGCTGTGCAGCTAGCGCCATTCGACGGCCAACACCGCGGTTCCTGGTGTGTCCGCTGTGCCGTGCGTGTGATCATTGCTTGTACAGCCCTCTCGCGGTGTCCGGAGCAAGTGTGGTGGGTCTGACACACCGGTGTCAATGTGTTCTTTTTTCCATTTCCAGGAGTGTATAAAGGACCCTTTGAGGTGGCGAATATACTACATTCCAATGCATAATATTTGATATTTCCCATATCAAGTGTTAAGTATGGAGTGAGGAATACTGTGGACCTTAACCTGTATAAGTAAAGAGGAAAAGACTAAGTCAAAATTATATATATATATATACTCCTGGAAATTGAAATAAGAACGCCGTGAATTCATTGTCCCAGGAAGGGGAAACTTTATTGACACATTCCTGGGGTCAGATACATCACATGATCACACTGACAGAACCACAGGCACATAGACACAGGCAACAGAGCATGCACAATGTCGGCACTAGACAGTGTATATCCACCTTTCGCAGCAATGCACGCTGCTATTCTCCCATGGAGACGATCGTAGAGATGCTGGATGTAGTCCTGTGGAACGGCTTGCCATGCCATTTCCACCTGGCGCCTCAGTTGGACCAGCGTTCGTGCTGGACGTGAAGACCGCGTGAGACGACGCTTCATCCAGTCCCAAACATGCTCAATGGGGGACAGATCCGGAGATCTTGCTGGCCAGGGTAGTTGACTTACACCTTCTAGAGCACGTTGGGTGGCACGGGATACATGCGGATGTGCATTGTCCTGTTGGAACAGCAAGTTCCCTTGCCGGTCCAGGAATGGTAGAACGATGGGTTCGATGACGGTTTGGATGTACCGTGCACTATTCAGTGTCCCCTCGACGATCACCAGAGGTGTACGGCCAGTGTAGGAGATCGCTCCCCACACCATGATGCCGGGTGTTGGCCCTGTGTGCCTCGGTCGAATGCAGTCCTGATTGTGGCGCTCACCTGCACGGCGCCAAATACGCATACGACCATCATTGGCACCAAGGCAGAAGCGACTCTCATCGCTGAAGACGACACGTCTCCATTCGTCCCTCCACTCAAGCCTGTCGCGACACCACTGGAGGCGGGCTGCACGATGTTGGGGCGTGAGCGGAAGACGGCCTAGCGGTGTCCGGGACCGTAGCCCAGCTTCATGGAGACGGTTGCGAATGGTCCTCGTCGATACCCCAGGAGCAACAGTGTCCCTAATTTGCTGGGAAGTGGCGGTGCGGTCCTCTACGGCACTGAGTAGGATCCTACGGTCTTGGCGTGCATCCGTGCGTCGCTGCGGTCTGGTCCCAGGTCGACGGGCACGTGCACCTTCCGCCGACCACTGGCGACAATATCGATGTACTGTGGAGAACTCACGCCCCACGTGTTGAGCAATTCGGCGGTACGTCCACCCGGCCTCCCGCTTGCCCACTATACGCCCTCGCTCAAAGTCCGTCAACTGCACATACGGTTCACGTTCACGCTGTCGCGGCATGCTACCAGTGTTAAAGACTGCGATGGAGCTCCGTATGCCACGGCAAACTGGCTGACACTGACGGCAGCGGTGAACAAATGCTGCGCAGCTAGCGCCATTCGACGGCCAACACCGCGGTTCCTGGTGTGTCCGCTGTGCCGTGCGTGTGATCATTGCTTGTACAGCCCTCTCGCGGTGTCCGGAGAAAGTGTGGTGGGTCTGACACACCGGTGTCAATGTGTTCTTTTTTCCATTTCCAGGAGTGTATATATATAAACCAAGTATGAGTGAAAGATAGGACTTTCATAAGACAAAATATTTCAAATATTATGGACATTCTAGTAATGAAGAACTGTGAGATAGATGTAAGGTATCAGAATGACGAACACTATCTAAATATTAGTTAAAATAGATTTTAAATTGATTCATTGAACAATAAATTTGGTGTACATTTAAGTACAGAAAGGTCTAGGTAGACAATAAGGTTAGTTTGATGCTTGGTGTATTGATTGTAGTGATAATTATATTAGCAGAAAATATTTTGAGTTACTGAACAATATTGACAAAGACTTGAAATCAAGTCACTACGAAATTTTCTTGGTCTCAGGATCTTAAAATAAGATCTAAAAAAATGTATGGTTTAGGTTATTGTAATTTTATGAAATTTTACTAAGTACCAAGGGAATTATCAGCAGGATGCGTGTACAAAGACACTCAACGAGTGACATGTTTGATAAAAAAAAAAAATACGAGTAAAATACAGCCAAATTATCAACTCTTAAGTTGCCGCCGTGTACATGTATGTCAGCCGAGAGCTGAAGCCTCGCTACAAATTCATTCTCGCTGTGCCTTTAAAAGCGTTAGTGTTTACGTTCCAAATTACAAACTTTGCTCAATGTGGCGACCATTTATAAATTGAAAATTTGTGGTAAAGGCTATGGGACCAAACGGCTGAGGTCATCGATCCCTAGGCTTACGCACTACTTAATCTAACTTAAACTAAGTTACGCTACGGACAACACACGCACCCATGCCTGAGGGAGGACTCGAACCTCCGACGGGGGGAGCCGGGCGAAGCGTGCGTGACAAGACGCCTTAAACCGCACGGAGACCCCTCGCAACAACCATTTGTATCGTCAACAGCCTGGGACCTCACTAGAGGTACAGTTTTACAATTGTTCGCAACATTGTTCGAACGGTGGACCATGTAATGTTCAGCTGTCGTGACACAGCTCGTTCCCTGCTTGAAGATCGCACATTGCGTCCAGCATGCTCATTTATGGCAACAGTAACATCTTCAGCAATCTGAGGCGCAATAGGCCGTCGGCCTCTCCTAGGAGCAATTCCCAGGCCGCCATCTGTGTGTGGCGTGTTTATAATTATGTATTATTTATATTTTAGGACAATTAAAATGTAAATCACGCACCACGTGTCATAAAGAGAGAATGTAAACCGTCTGCGGATGAATCACAACGATTTCAAACCGGTAACGGTAGCCTCTGAATAAAGGAACTGAAAGTAAATTTGTGGCTGGTTGCTGTCCTAACACCATCAACATTTGTCTTAAAATTGGAGAGATTCAAACCCACACGGAGGCTTATCGGGCATCATTCTTCCCGGGAATTATTTGCGACTGGAACAGGAAAAAGAGGGAAGTGACGGTGATACACAAAGAATCCTCGGTCACACACCGCGAAGTAACTTGCTGAGCATAGATGTAGATGCAGATTTACGTACAGATGAAGAGGCAACCTGTGGAAATAACGAACACTGTACCAGGATCGCGAAGATCACGGTGCTAGGTAGGCAGTGTCGCCGGCAGTGAGGCAGAACGGTTTCTGAGGAGCAGCACCCCAACAACAAGGCAGGTAGATCCGGGTGGGAACGGAACGGCTTTCTACACGCGTGCGCGGGGGCTTCCAAACTGTGACGTCAGTCGAGAGCGCAGCCACCAACCGGGTACGGTCTGTGGGGCGCCTCAGTCGGCTGATGACAACCGGGGAGTGGGACGTGCCATGTACGCCTTCGGTTGTTAGTGATATGAGGGTGCGACGTTTCCTCTCCCGCGCGGGGCTCTCGAAGTGGCCGTGTGCTGCAATCGTGCTTCTGCTCGTAGCGGCAACCAGCGCCAGAAGCGGTGGTGAGTCTATAGCTGAATGCATTAATAATTAATGATCTTGTGTGTGCATATGGGCAAACAGGGAGAAAATTGACGCCTGTCACTGTTGCAATACGTGAACATTATTACCACGCTATGATAATGCATGACTATTGTCGCTCGTATGGCTTAATAGCTTTGTTAATTAAGACACTGTAAACAACCATGGTAGGCGCAGTGGTTAGCACACTGGACTCGCATTCGGGAGGACGACGGTTCAATCCCGTCTCCAGCCATCCTGATTTAGGTTTTCCGTGATTTCCCTAAATCGTTTCAGGCAAATGCCGGGATGGTTCCTTTGAAAGGGCACGGCCGATTTCCTTCCCAATCCTTCCCTAACCCGAGCTTGCGCTCCGTCTCTAATGACCTCGTTGTCGACGGGACGTTAAACACTAACCACCACCACCAACCATGGTACTCTAGTCCAGTTTAAACATAAAAACATAGAGCTTGCAATAGCAGAAGCGATCTCGCGTTGCTTTGTGTGGCGGGGGAGAGGGGGGAGGGGATGTGAAGGGGAAAAACATATACAGCTTATCACATATTTCGTGCCACGCCCATTGTTGACGGAAAGTGCCTGTTTGTTTCCCATTATAAACAGAATCAATTTTAGAGAGTAAATTTAAGCGCCCGTTCAGTAGAGCGGTCACAAATTAGTCTACTGCGGTATTTGTTTCATCTACGTACTAACTGCCCTGTTGGAAATGATCGTATGGCATTGTTGGCCGGGAGGCCCCATTCGGGGGAGTTTGGCCGCCGTATTTCAAGTCCTTTTTAGGTGACGCCACATCGACGACTTGCGAGTCAATGATGATGAAGGAGAAACAACACTCGGTCCCCTGCCGGGAATCGAACCCGGGCCCCCTCCGTGGTAGTCGCTAACGCTACGGCTGCGATACGGGGCGGACTACTACCCTGTTGACACATATCGATAAAAACAAATACGCCTCTAGACTAATTTGGGACCACGCTATTGGATGGGAGGGTAAAATTCCGCTTTACAAACTATATTTACAAATCGTTTTGTTTGTAATCGAAAACAAAGCGATGCTTTCTGTTGTCACGGTGCATCGCATGAAAGGCGTAATGACTCCATAATTAGGTTACAAAAACGAAATTACAATTTTCAGTAAATGATTTATACAGAGAATTTGTTATAAATCTGCCGAAACATCACAGAAAATGCGCATTACGATTCTTAGGAGGGACAAAAATGGTTCAAATGGCTCTGAGCACTATGGGACTTAACATCTGAGGTCATCAGTCCCCTAGAACTTAGAACTACTTAAACCTAACTAACCTAAGGACATCACACACATCCATGCCCGAGGCAGGATTCGAACCTGCAACCGTAGCAGTCGCGCGGTTCCGGACTGCGCGCCCAGAACAGCTTTTTTTTTTTTTTTGTAATCTCATTTTGTTCGTTATTGTTCGTTTCAATTGTTCGTGGTGGACGTCACCTGACGCCCATTAAAGTTCGTTACTGATCCATTCACTCAGTTTTTTTATTACAGAGGGCAGCTAACCCTCTGACCGAACACGCTGAGCTACCGTGCCGGCTACCGCTTAGACCACCGCGGCCGGCTAGGAGGGATACTCTGTATATTTTTCTTCGCTTTAGAAACGGTCTAAAATGTTCTTAGGCTGACGTAAATATTTTAACTTCTGCCGCGTTTTATCTAATTACTTTTTGTATTTACCGGGAATCGCAGCGCCAAAGTGTTACATTGTACGTTTTAAAAGTTTAATGTTGAGGACACACCAACACTTCCTACAAGTCATTCAACACTAAATAGTATGCTTTACATGCTTTCTACGTGATCCACGAACAGACGTCTAGCATTGGGCTGAATACTTTCTCACAAACGAAACGTGTATATTTTGACACTATCAATTCACGCTTCAGAGGTAACTACTGGATTGTTTAGGCTTCGTTATGACAAACTTATGGATATTTCCCTCAGTTCACATTTCTTATTTGATTTAAGCACCGCCTAGAACGTCTCGAGTCGCCTCTATCCAAGGAGGATGGTTTGCAGCATTTAGGCAACTGACTTATCCGCTAGTAGCATCCAAGACAATGATTAGTGACTTAACGTATGCCTCGAAAATTTGCGGCATTTGTTATATAAGCAGTTATCTTACCTGATAGCTTGAAGGGCTTAATAACATGGTTCTTCTAGTTCAAACTTCCATCAATATGTTCACCTAAAAATTTGGAGCATTGTGTCCTTCATCAGTTGTTAGTATGATCTCTTCGTTGAACAGTAGTGAATAGAGTATTTTTGTTCAAAATTTAGGGAGAGTCCATTTTCGGAGAAACTCTCAATAATTTTTTGGAAAGCGTCATTTACAGTCCCTTCTGTTGCTCTTCAAAGCTTGTGCTCAACGACGCAAAGACTACAGTTATCTACATTCGCCAGATATCTTGTATTTGGTCTCTGCAGTCGGCCATCGCTGTATTCAGAAAAGATCTGGAGTCAGAGCACCGTCTCTAACGACACCTATACCCACGATACTTTAAATTCCAGCTTTCCTTTTCCAAATAAATTGTAAGACAGCCTAAACACACAGCTCTCATCAAAAAGTCAAAAGTTCAACAGTGCCTTGTGCAAAAATGTGAAAGTGTGTTATAAAAAGAGTGTTTTGTGTGAAGTGCAATTAACTGCTTCTCGACATATTTTTGATGTAAGGTAGGTCTGAAATTCATAAATAAGGACTCTCCTTGGTCATGCGGTGACTGTTCACTAATATTAGCACTAGTGTGAACTCAACAGTCAAATTCTTTAAACTGCTGCAAAACGATTTGGATACGCTTGAAACATAGATTTTAGCAATAAAGAAAAAAATGGGAGACCGTAGTTTCTCCCTAAGTATAAAATATTCAAATAACTTAAGGGAAAGCAGGCGCTTGACGTCAACAACCGCCAATATTTCGACAGGAGCACACACTGCCATTTGCAAGGACACACACACACACACACACACACACACACACACACACACACACACACACACACACACACACTAGCGCAACCACAAACCGCAGATGACGGACGTCAAGAGTTGTCGATAGTGAAATTAATAATCAACAGGTGACATAGAATAAGCTCTGTGTCTCTGTTTTTTTTTTTTTTTTTTTTTTTTTGACAAATGAGACAGCCAGATTTCATGCAGAATTTAAAAAAACACCATCTCTATTTATAAGGTTACTTGCTAATTTAATTTCTACAGTTTCCTTAATAACACTATCCCATTACCTGGAAGTTCATACCAGAATCTCCGTGTTTATTCCAAAGGATTACTGGGGTGCCAAGACAATGCTGCTCGGCTCTTGTAAACGTGTGTGCCGCTTATGCTCCGTACACCGGTCCTTCACAGTTCTGATGGTCTGATCAGTATATGACATGCCACAACTGTTAGGTATACGGTAGACACCCGTCTAATGCAAATCAAGATCATCCATTGCGGAACCTGAAAGGACAGTCATCTTAGATGGTGGTCGGAACATGCACTTCACATCATATTTCCGCAAAGTACGAGTTTGTCAGCTGACTTTGCCCATCCCGAAGTCACCTTTTGTCAGAGTATAGTAGAAGATAGATTAGAAGTGCGTTGCACTATCGATCAACCGTACACCGAGTGAACAATGATAATATCGAGGTGGCGCCAAAGTGTACGGGCTTTTTGCCTTGCGCGGAAAGTATTTCGAACAGGATTGTTCGCACTTCCAGTGATCTACGATAAACTGCTGATAGAAGAGGAGAAAGTTCTTTACCTTGATTTTCGTAGAGTCCTGTAGGTATCTCATCTAGTTCAAAAATGGTTCAAATGGCTCTGAGCACTATGGGACTTAACATCTATGGTCATCAGTCCCCTAGAACTTAGAACTACTGAAACCTAACTAACCTAAAGACGTCACACAACACCCAGCCATCACGAGGCAGAGAAAATCCCTGACCCCGCCGGGAATCGAACCCGGAAACCCGGGCGTGGGAAGCGAGAACGCTACCGCACGACCACGAGATGCGGGATTTCATCTAATTCTGATGCCTTTACATACTAAGTGATTGTATGTAGGTAGCAACTTAAATAGTGGCAACATTGCTGTGGAGACACTCTGCAATAGAATCTACTATTGCCGCTGGTACCACACCTGTTGACATACCTACCTTACCTGCGAGCAAATGGACTCGCCCGTCCGACGTCACCGGCGTGCGCACAATCGAGAGAAAAACATTCACTTGTGAGCGAGCGGTTTAACGTAACGGTGTCAATATGTTTTGGAAACAGGAACAACGGAGTTGGATCAGGATTGAATGTACCAGAGGTCGTACAGCACGGAGATCTCATCAAGGTCTTCAAGAGGCGTGCGGGGAATCGGCATTGCCGAACAGAACAGTGGCACGTTGGGTAAAAGACTTCTACAAGGTCGGCAAACTGTGGCAGACATGTATCGGGCAGGCCGTCCTAGCGTCTCTGAAGAAGAAGTGCACGCTGTTGCCTCGTTGTTGTTGTTGTGGTCTTCAGTCCTGTGACTGGTTTGATGCAGCTCTCCATGCTACTCTATCCTGTGCAAGCTTGTTGCCTCGTTAGTGGACAGTAACCGATGCCATACGATTCGTGAGCTCGCCCATGAAACCGGATTAGCGCATACGACTTTGCTTCGCAGCCTGAAGGAACGCCTGAGCATACGAAAAATTGCATCACGATGGGTTCCGCATGAATTGACGGAAATGCAGGAATGGATGCGTTACGATGCTGTTCAGATGCACTTGGAGCGCTATGATCGGGAAGGAGAGGCTTTCTTACGCAGTAACGTTAGCAGTGGATGAGACATGGGCCACATTATACGAGACAAAAATGAAACGCCATTCCAACGAATGGCGTCATTATGGATCGCCGCGAAAGTCGAAAGTGGGTCAGAACCCCAGTATGTTGAAAGTTATTGTGATTCTCATGTACGACTGTGGTGGTGTTATCCTAACGCATTACGTTCCTCCACGGCAAACAGTCAATGCACAGTATTACTGTTCGTTTTTGGAGCATCACCTGCGATCAGCTTTGCGAAAGAAGCGGCGACACTTTCTGCGCAGGCCACCCATCATTTTGTACGACAATGCGCTGGCGCATACAACGTAAACTGTGGCTGCTCTGTTCGGTCGATAGGACTGGGAAGTACTGTACCATCCACCATCCCCGGACTTAAGTCCTTGTGGCTTTGATTTGATTCCGAAGATGAAGGAACCACTTCGTGGCGTTCGCTTCAGAACTGTTCCAGAGATTCGACAGGCAGTAGACTGCTCCATTCGCACCATCAACAGAACAGGTTCTGCTAACGGTATACCACAACGCTGGTGACTGCTTTGAAGGACAGTAACAGGTGCAAACATGTAACTCTTTTGCATTGGTTGTGAGTGAATAGTTGCCACTATTTAAGTTCCAACCCTTGTAGTTGCTTTTTTGTTCAGCGATCGGTTATTTCAGTATCCACCATGTTGTCACATGATGATTAACAGGAGAGACTGTGTTACGATCTTCAGCGGTCAAACAATTTCGGAGGACAAAAATCAATATTTTATTGCCTTTCCTCTGTTATGTCCCATTCCGGTGCCAGCATAGTCTGTGAGTGAGTGAACAGATGATTTCGATCCGCTTACTGATTTCAATTTTGACCCGTAGTCATCGTTTCCCTCTTTGTGACTGCAGTTGCTTATAGAGAAAGAATACTTTGGTGGTCTCAACGTAAAATTTTACGACCGCCAATCTAACGAGCAGTCCTACTGTCTCACGAAGAAGATTCGTGAAGAATCGCTTAACATGCTAAAGAGATAACTGTAGCGGCGCTTGAGAACATGTCATTATTTTCGAATGTATTAGCTCAAGATCAGCCGTCTAATCTCGAAAAATCATTGGAAAAGAACAATGCGCCCTGCAGCGTTAAAAATGAACGCCAACGGATATACAAACCTCATACGTTCACCAGCTCGATATAATACTCAGACCATAATCTTGATCAATTTGAGCTCCACAGCTGACTACTATTAATGATTAATCAGAACGACTGGTTCGTTCGTTAGAACATCAGGTTGGCGAGTTGTGCCAATATCATGATTTAACCCTAGAAACACCAAGATATTTTAGGTCACACGGAGCACCAACCAAGGGCAAGTTTAGCCCGTGTTACAATAAGTTGTAAATCTTGTAATTTGTTGTAATATGTATTTATTTTGTGTAATTCTGTTTCCATTGAGATATTAGTTTAACAGGAAATAGTGACAATATAATTGCAAGCTTAATTTTTTAACACTCATAGGTTGAATATAACAACCAAGAATGGTCAAATCTTGTTCAATGAAAGTTTGTCTAAACAAGATAAGAAGGTTGGTAATTGAATACAAAGGCTGTCTGAAGTTTCTGTGCACACTTTGATCTATTAACTTAATAATATAGCTTTGTCATTGAGAGAAACTTTCAAAAACAGAAATGAAAACACCTGCTAAAATGCATGTTATTGTACATTGAAAACTCTCGGAAAACACTCTTCGCTTAGAGACAATGTTTTCTCTTACAGATGACATTTACCTCCTGAACACAAAATGGTTGATGCTGAATGAGTCATACACAGATGGCGCCCACAGCATCCACATGTTAACTTGGTTTTTGTGATGTTGTTTCTTGCTCTCTGGTTACTTGCATTCTTGCTTTCCTAGTTGGTTCTTCATTTGCAGCAATTTTGTTTACCTCCAGTTTCTTTCCTAGGATCTCTCCCGTCGCGCAGATAATAGGCAACTGGAGTCCTTTCAAATCCATGGCGCGTTCTTCTACATATGGTTTCAAAAGTTCGTGGCCTAATTCATGGAGATACAGTTTTCTGGCGCTTGGTTTCCCTTCATTCCATTTAGGGGCATTCATCTTGAACAGTGTGTATGAATTAACTGCAGCTATATCAAGTAGGCTGTAGAACAATGACATTGGCCATCTATTCGTACCCCTTTTTGTAGAGTGTGTCCTAACCATTTGATCTACGGCATCCACTCCTCCCTTAATGGAATTGTAGTACAGGATTATGTGTGTTTTCTTTTTTGGTGTATCAACTTCTACTCCTGCATTACGATGTTGTGTAGACAACATCAACAGATTTTACTTTGGTTTTTCCTTTGTGATGTAGGAGACAATTGTTACTGGCGGCTTCTTAGAAGGTAGCTCTGTGAATGCGAATTTGAAGGAATACAGTTCTCTGCCTGCTGTCGTCTTAAGTTCCTGCTGTACATGTTTTCTGTTCGATTTGAGTGTCCCGACCAATGTAAGTTTGTAGTCTTGATAGAGAACGTCCGCAAACTCCACAGAAGTGTAGAAGCGGTCAATTGTGACATTGTAGCCTGTATTCTTTATTGACTCCACCAGTCTCTTCACAATCTCACTGGCGGGTCTACTGTCCTTTCCAGCATACACCTCCATTTTTATTATGTATTGTTCAGTTGCACTACAAAGCATTCTGACTAATATTCCATATTTTCCAGGTTTGTCTTTGAGGAAAACTGTGAAAGGAAAACGATATCTGAAAAGACACAATATTTCATCAATTGTATTGGTCCACATCTGAAGTACCGTGGGAATATTCCATTCAATACTTCAAATACTTCACGCGGCGGCGCAAATTTGTCATGTACACGTCTTTCTGACCTGGTGCCTTTATCAAAGCCAAGAATTTTCAATACCCATAACTCCTCTATAAATCGCTCTTCCCAATAAATTTGACTATAAATCAGATAAAGATATATTGGTGTCCTGGTAAACTCCCATTAGAATTAAAATTCCCAACAATGCATATATTTCAGAATCGGTAACGGGAGATACGTTTTCTCTTTCAGCTTCTACATTTGTATGGTCAAGCATTTACCGTACTAATTCAGGAGTGACAAATTTTTAAAATGATTCACATATGCTTGTTACTTTCCCAGCACTGGTTATTCCTTGACGTTCACGGACTATGTTACCAAAATCCCTTTTACTATGTCTCGGAGTTTCTGCAAGACACTCTGCCAGATCTTGTAACATATTTATTTGGACTGTTACCTGCATGGTTTGTTTCTTCTTCACTGGAATCCTTTTCTACTTCTGTATGATCTAACTCAAAATCACTTAAATCTGATCATTCATCGTCGAGTAACAGTTCTGCAAGAACTTCTACGTCTTTCAAGCCTCTATAACTCATCTTACAAAATCTACTTTACAGTAAAGGCGTCGCTCTACTGTGACAAACTGCTAATAGTAATAATGGCAAGTCTAAAATAAACAATGAAAGTGAAACTCAACGATTAGACGCTCAACAAAACACTGTAAAACTCATGTTCGAGGTTGCCAACTGAATAAAAGAAAGAAAACGTACCGGAAAATTTTGCCCATGCGTGGTGGTTGTAGTGAAGACAATAAGAATTATGATCACGTGGAGTACCAACCCCGGGAAGAATGTGCCATTGGGCGTAAAATTCCTCTTTTTGTACTTGCAATTGTAAAAAATTAACCATAGAAAGGTACAGCATACTGTATTATAAGGTAGACAGACAAATAGAAGAAGACCCAAAAACATAGGATATTTGCCATGACATTTTTAAAAAATAAATATGTACGGGCAATTTTTGGCCGTGCTTAGCCTTTCTAGGGTTAAGAGGTCTAGTTGCCTTATGCAATGTTGGTGCCAAATCGGAAAATGACGATCACATAAACATTCTCCCAACCGCATGGCAGAATCTTGGAGAGCAGCGCTACACTAGGGATCAGAAACGGAACGTGTACTACTCCGATGTTGCCGGTTGTATACATTAGAAACCAAGCCGCAGCTGTTGCGTTAGCGCTATAACGGCTTTCTTCCCTCCCTTCCTCCCCCCCCTCCCCCCCCCCCCCTTCACCGGTAGTTCCGTTAGTCCCCGTAATAGTCTTGTAGCTGGCGCTGGGGTTGCTTCCTACTCGTCGACTCGTTCTCTCTTACTAAAGTCTGCAGCGGCGTACGATTAATAGTGATTTGGTAAGATCGATTGTCGGGATCAGATGGCCGCTGACGAAGCTGATATAAGATTAAATCTACATTAACAGTAAATTGGGAAAACCGTCGGGTCCGCCTGTCTTTGAACACGCTAATATCCAAAACTACGTCCTATACGGATTTCTACGCGGTTATCACTCGTAACTTCAGCGTAGGAAGGAGCACCGTATAAGCTATATGCCACTGAAATCGGATGACGGAAAATATTTATAAATATTATAAAATGTATGTATTTATGCTCCACATCTACTCCAAAACCACTAGACCGAATTCAGCCAACGTTGGTATACTTCTCGTTTACTGTTAAAAGAATCGCTGTGGGGTTAGGCCACCAACCTATCAAAAGGGTGACGGTGGGAATGAAAAATCGTAGGCCACGACGCGTGAAAGCCCAGAATGTATTCATCCAGTGTTTGAGACGAAAGCATTTATTGACATGAAACCAACTTAACATATAATTTCAAACCTTTACGAAACTCTTTCTCGCTGACGACACTCATATAATAATGAAAGAAAAAAGTTTATCGCTTACTGCCTTTCCTGTTGCTCATGCAGTAAAACTGCCGCACGGAGCAAGACGTTTAAATTTATTATTTCTGTACTACTTAGTGTATTCGCGATACATTTTGCAGATAGTGTTGACGCATACCACCGAATGTTCCTCCAAAATTATACATCACTGTACGACACATAGTTCAGGGTATGACTTCACGAAGATTACAAATACCGAGCTGAGTGAAAACGAAACTGCAGTGCGAAATTCGCTACAGATACAGTGAATTATTTGTACAAATATGTTAAATATTTGTGAAACGCATTTGACAAGATCGAAGACGGGCAAGGCTAAGGGTGAACAGCTTCTCCTAAGTCCCTGGGTCTATTTCAAACCAATATGGTATATATACTACTCACTCTCTGGAAAGAAATGCTGTGGGGGTAAGAACCAGCAATTTCCTATGGGGGTGGAGATGATAATGTCGACAGACAGGGGGGGGGGGGGAGGAGGAGATGGACATAGAGACAGGGAAGATGAGGAAATGGACAGAGAGAGGAGTGTAGGAGGAGGTGGACGTGGAGGTGATGGACAGAGAGGGAGAGAGGGCAGAAAGAGATAGACAGAGAGAGGGAAGGAAGGTGAGATGGACTGACAGATGCTTGATACATAACAATCGTTGCGTCCAACGACTGCGTATGTAGCGACAAAGCACCCCCGATCCGCAATTATAATTGCAAATTCGTGTATTCGTCCCCTTTACAGGCTGGCAGAATCCACTTAAACCCGGTATCGAAGCGACGAGTGTTCGGTTAAACGATCACCGGCAGGTCGTCTTAGAGGATACAGAGAGGGAGAGTTTGGAGACGACGGGGAGTCTAAAGTGAGTATTGGAGCTCATTCCTGATCACTATGCGAGACCGCATATCGTGTCGCGCTGTTTGCTCGTGCTCTGGTCTGGAGTCAGTTAAGTGAGGATAAATTAGGGAACTCATACGTTACCGCTGAAAACAACAAAAGCGCCGTAGACAGACCATATACAACACAAAATTGATGATACTCCGCACCATCACACAAACCACATTTCTTCGCATGTAGAGGAAGGAAAAATAAGAACGATATGGGCATTGGTCTGGTAACGATTTATTTTCCTGTTAGAGTTCAGTTCCAACAACGTTTCAACACCTTATCTACCTTGAAATGAAGCCTGATCCGTGAACAGCACATTTACTCTAAAGTGAACGCTGACACATTTTTGAATTAACCTTTCGCAGAAATTAGTTGCTGATAGTGCCTGCACGCGCTGTACCCGGTACGGATACAGCAGGTCTTCATGTGGCACTCTCCAGACAGACATGTGGTCAATATCATTTGTTGCAGATAATTCTCTTACGCAATTGTCAATTTCACGAAGAATTTCCTCTTTTAGTTCAGGTTTCCTCGTTATTCCCGCCCTCTCCCAGTCATGAGTAGTTGTCTTAAACGTCCCTTGCTCCCTAAGACAACGATCAATTGCATCAAAGGGCCTCTTGTCATGGTACTGTCGTTCTGGAAACCTCTTTCGAAACAAATGTTAAACGCCATGGCCATTCCGATATGCTAACCCTACGGCTAATGCGCATCTGCCAACTCCGCGTTTGGAGTGCACTTCCATTGCAGTGTACCGGAAACAAAGTCCGTGTTGAATACTGACGGTGAACCTAAGAATCAAAATATCCTGTACATTCTAACAATCCGTAGCCAAGACGGTATTTTGAAAATTTGATGTAAAGAAACGTTTCATGTAATGCTGATACGTTCCTTTTGGGTGTTTCCCATGATTGATGTGATTATGAAGACTGAAAGCGCCTATGCCCGCATCTCGTGGTCGTGCGGTAGCGTTCTCGCTTCCTGTGCCCGGGTTCCCGGGTTCGATTCCCGGCGGGTTTAGGGATTTACATACTTCCCGTGGTCTAGGGGTAGCGTCTTTGATTCATAATCAAAACGTCTTCGGTCACGGGTTCGATCCCTGCCACTGCCTAAATTTTGATAAATAATCAGCATTGGCGACCGAAGACTTGCGGCATAAGAAGTCAGCCTCATTCTGCCAACGGCCTTTTCAAAGAGGGCGGAGGAGCGGATAGAGGTTCAGGGCATTCTCTTGTCCTAGGGGTGGGAAATTGCCCCTAAAGGCGGAAGAATCAGCAATGATCAGCGACATGAGGATGCAGAAGGCAATGGAAACCACTGCATTAAAGGCACGTAACGTGTATCCACAGGACATGTGGCCTGTAGTTGAAGAAGTGTCATGATGATCTCTCCACTGGCAAAAGATTCCGGAATAGTCCCCCATTCGGATCTCCGGGAGGGGACTGCCAAGGGGGAGGTTACCATGAGGAAAAGATTGAATAATCAACGAAAGGATAATGTTCTACGAGTCCGGGCGTGGAATGTCAGAAGCTTGAACGTGGTAGGGAAACTAGAAAATCTGAAAAGGGAACTGCAAAGGCTCAATCTACATATAGTAGGGGTCAGTGAAGTGAAGTGGAAGGAAGACAAGGATTTCTGGTCAGATGAGTATCGGGTAATATCAACAGCAGCAGAAAATGGTATAACAGGTGTAGGATTCGTTATGAATAGGAAGGTAGGGCAGAGGGTGTGTTACTGTGAACAGTTCAGTGACCGGTTTGTTCTAATCAGAATCGACAGCAGACCAACACCGACAACGATAGTTCAGGTATACATGCCGACGTCGCAAGCTGAAGATGAACAGATAGAGAAAGTGTCTGAGGATATTGAAAGGGTAATGCAGTATGTAAAGGGGGACGAAAATCTAATAGTCATGGGCGACTGGAATGCAGTTGTAGGGGAAGGAGTAGAAGAAAACGTTACAGGAGAATATGGCCTTGGGACAAGGAATGAAAGAGGAGAAAGACTAATCGAGTTCTGTAACAATTTTCAGCTAGTAATAGCGAATACCCTGTTCAAGAATCACAAGAGGAGGAGGTATACTTGGAAAAGGCCGGGAGATACGGGATGATTTCAATTAGATTACATCATGGTCAGACAGAGATTCCAAAATCAGATACTGGATTGTAAGGCGTACCCAGGAGCAGATATAGACTCAGATCACAATATAATAGTGATGAAGAGTAGGCTGAAGTTCAAGAAATTAGTCAGGAAGAATCAATACGCAAAGAAGTGGGATACGGAAGTTCTAAAGAATGACGAGATACGTTTGAAGTTCTCTAACGCTATAGATACAGCAATAAGGAATAGCGCAGTAGGCAGCACAGTTGAAGAGGAATGGACATCTCTAAAAAGGGCCATCACAGAAGTTGGGAAGGAAAACATAGGTACAAAGAAGGTAGCTGCGAAGAAACCATGGGTAACAGAAGAAATACTTCAGATGATTGATGAAAGGAGGAAGTACAAACATGTTCCGGGAAAATCAGGAATACAGAAATACAAGTCGCTGAGGAATGAAATAAATAAGAAGTGCAGGGAAGCTAAGACGAAATGGCTGCAGGAAAAATAAGAAGACATCGAAAAAGATATGACTGTCCGAAGGACAGACTCAGCATACAGGAAAGTCAAAACAACCTTTGGTGACATTAAAAGCAACGGCGGTAACATTGAGAGTGCAACGGGAATTCCACTGTTAAAAGCAGAGGAGAGAGCAGATAGGTGGAAAGGATACATTGAAAGCCTCTATGAGGGTGAAGATTTGTCTGATGTGATAGAAGAAGAAACAGGAGTCGATTTAGAAGAGATAGGGGATCCAGTATTAGAATCGGAATTTAAAAGAGCTTTGGAGGACTTACGGTCAAATAAGGCAGAAGGGATAGATGACATTTCATCAGAATTTCTAAAATCATTAGGGGAAGTGGCAACAAAACGTTTATTCACATTGGTGTGTAGAATATATGAGTCTGGCGACATACCATCTGACTTTCGGAAAAGCATCATCCACACAATTCCGAAGACGGCAAGAGCTGACAAGTGCGAGAATTGTCGCACAATCAGCTTAACAGCTCATGCATCGAAGCTGCTTACAAGAATAATATACAGAAGAATGGAAAAGAAAATTGGTAATGCGCTAGGTGACGATCAGTTTGGCTTTAGGAAAAGTAAAGGCACGAGAGAGGCAATTCTGACGTTACGGCTAATAATGGAAGCAAGACTAAAGAAAAATCAAGACACATTCATAGGATTTGTCGACCTGGAAAAAGCGTTCGACAATACAAAATGGTGCAAGCTGTTCAAGATTCTGAAAAAAGTAGGGGTAAGCTATGGGGAGAGACGGGTCATATACAATATGTACAACAACCAAGAGGGAATAATAAGAGTGGACGATCAAGAACGAAGTGCTCGTATTAAGAAGGGTGTAAGACAAGGCTGTAGCCTTTTGCCCCTACTCTTCAATCCGTACATCGAGGAAGCAATGATGGAAATAAAAGAAAGGTTCAGGAGTGGAATTAAAATACAAGGTGAAAGGATATCAATGATACGATTCGCTGATGACATTGCTACCCTAAGCGAAAGTGAAGAAGAATTAAATGATCTGCTGAACGGAATGAACAGTCTAATGAGTACACAGTATGGTTTGAGAGTAAATCGAAGAAAGACGAAGGTAATGAGAAGTAGTAGAAATGAGAACATCGAGAAACTTATCATCAGGATTGATGGTCACGAAGTCAATGAAGTTAAGGAATTCTGCTACCTAGGCAGTAAAATAACCAATGACGGACAGAGCAAGGAGGACATCAAAAGCAGACTCGCTATGGCAAAAAAGGCATTTCTGGCCAAGAGAAGTCTACTAATATCAAATACCGGCCTTAATTTGAGGAAGAAATTTCTGTGGATGTACGTCTGGAGTACAGCATTGTATGGAAGTGAAACATGGACTGTGGGAAAACCGGAACAGAAGAGAATCGAAGCATTTGAGATGTGGTGCTACAGACGAATGTTGAAAATTAGATGGACTGATAAGGTAAGGAATGAGGAGGTTCTACGCAGAATCGGAGAGGAAAGGAGTATGTGGAAAACACTAATAAGGAGAAGGGACAGGATGATAGGACATCTGCTAAGGCATGAGGGAATGACTTCCATGGTACTAGAGGGAGCTGTAGAGGGCAAAAACTGTAGAGGAAGACAGTGATTGGAATACGTCAAGCAAATAATTGAGGACGCAGGTTGCAAGTGCTACTCTGAGAGGAAGAGGTTAGCACAGGAAAACAGGAAAGGAATTCGTGGCGGGCCGCATCAAACCAGTCAGTAGACTGACGAAAAAAAAAAAAAAAAAAAAAGGAAATGCCGGTAGGTTTCAGAAAAGCAGAGTGAGAGATATTCAACACCTCTTAGCGGTGGCTGAGATATTTCTTCATAATATCTAATTTTAATCTGCAGGGAGTTTCCGATATTACATTGTAATGTGTCATCACCTACTTTTCAACCTTCAGTGAGCAATACATTATCTCCAGTAAAACAGTGCATATAAAAGTTCGAGATGAAACGTCCTGAGACATTAAGTCTGTTTTTCCAGAACTCGAATCCAGACCCTTTACTTCCGCGGCAAATGTTTTTTGTAAAACTCCCACAGCTGTAAATATCACACTTTCCGCAGACCATTGAAAAACTCGGGCCTCTGTTTTTATATATACGAAAAATTAACCTTTAAATTATTTATTACTGCATTGGAATTTTTGTTTGCTATATAAATGAGAATATATGAGACAACGATGTGAGATGTTGATGCTACAAACTGTGAAGTGTTATTAACCTGCTGAAGGTGCTTACAAATATTATAATATTATATTTGACATCGACGTGTTTTACTCATTGACAGAGGTTTATCATATCTGAGAAACAGATACGAGAGTAACCGCCTTACTGCATTTTTGACAGTAGAGAAGCAATGTGAAGCGTTCTTCACAGATACCTTGAGCGCCGAAGACCCTTGAAGCAGTTTCAGCAGAGTGTCGTCAAATGGATCAATATCGAGAACACACGCTTAACCATCAACAACACAGAACTCACTCATCTTGGTATGATTGCGCCAGAACGTACAACACTTGACCTTTATGATCGCGATTTAGTGAGAGAACTGCAGTATAAGCTAATGATTTGCGTGCATTTGTTGAAGCAAATGAACAACTTTTGCTTGCAGAGCAAAATTTGGTCTATGGTACAATTACAAATGCCCTGTCAGATGGCAGAGGTGGTCTGTTCTTCACTGATGCGCCCGGCTGTACTGGAATAACGTTCATCATCAGTTTGCTGGTTGCTCACAACTCAAAATGGAATTGCTTCCGCTCTTGCTTCACCAGGTATTGCGGATGTATTATTAGATGGTGGACGAACAGTGTATTGGGCAGTCAAATTGCCAATTGAGATGCGTTTCTCGGAAGCTACAACATGTAACATTTCAAAAGGATTTCACATGGATAAGGTTAAGCAATTTTGCGCACATTGTCTGAGACGAACGCACCATGACTCAAAAGAAATCACTTGAAGCGCTTGGTCGAACTATCAAATGCACAACCGTTCGGTGGCGCTCTCATTCTATTATCTAGCGGCGACAAACTCTTTTAGTAATGCACCTTCTGCCAGGATAGGAAAGAGGGGGGGGGGGGGGGGTTGGGGTTTGTTAGTAATCGGGAGCTCCAATGTTAGCGGGTCATGGAGCACATCAGGAATATAGCGGCTAAGGCAGGGAAGAAGTCCAACATTCACTCGGGGTCCTTGTCCAGGATGTGAAGAGGCTCTTCCAGCGGCTATCAAGCGTGCGGGGTGCAGCCAGCTGCAGATTGTTGCACATGCTGGCACCAACGATGCCAGTGTCGGGGTTCCGAGGAAATCCTTGGGTCTTTTCGATGGCTGGCTAAATTGTCGAAGGCGGCCTCCATCTCTCGAGGAGTGGAAGCCAATCTGACGATTTGCAGCATCGTACCCAAGTGGACCGGGGTCCTCTGATTTGGAGTCGAGTGGAAAATCTAAACCAGAGGCTACGTCGACTCTGACAAAAATGATTGTAGATTCCTCGAGCTATGCTATGGGGTGCAAGGTTGTAGGACGGCCCTCGATAGATCAGAAGTGCACTACAAACAGGAAGCAGAAGCAGCATGGGTAGCACAGTACTTGTGGCGTGCATATGTTTTGTTTTTTAATTTTAGATTTGGTTCCTCCCCACGATATACAAACCGTTGGCCTGAAACATTACCAATTCATGCCACTGATATGGGTGTGCCAAGTGTAAAAATTGGTAGTTCGCCTAAACAGGTCATTCCAAAGGATATAAATATGCAAAATCTCATGTTAGTAAATTGTCGAAGTGCTTGTAGCAAGATCCCCGAGTTACTGTCAGATATAAACGGTAGTAATGCCAATATTGTATTAGGTTGAAACCAGACATAACTAGCAGTGAAATTTTGTACTCGGATTGGACAATATTTAGGAAGGATATGACTGATGCTATGGGAGGTGGTGTGTTCACTGCAGATAAAAGCTGTTTAAACGCAGTTGAGATCGATACTGGGTCGGACTGTGAAATAGTCTGGATAAAGCTGTCAATCAGACAAGGAGTGACCATTGTATTAGGATGTTTTATAGACCAACAGCATCCGCAACAAACGTTGCAGAACGTTTCAGGGAAAGTCTTGAGTACATAGGAAATAAATATCCCAATTATCCATTAGTTATAGGTGGTGACTTTAATTTGGCGTCCAATGACTGGGAAAATTACACGTTTATCACAGGGGGCAAAAGCAAAGACTCGTGTGAAGTTATTCTACGAGCGCTCTCAACATACAAGCTTGAGCAATTGGTTAGAAAACCAACTCCAGGTGGGAACCTATTAGATTTCTTGCCGACAAACAGACTTGATGTTTTTGAGGAAGTTAATCTAGAACAAGGTATTAGTCGTTGTGGCTTCTATGTCAGTGAAAGTTCAAAAAAAAAAAATAAAAAAATAAAAATAAAACAGCGTAGAGTTTTCTCGTTTGGGAAAGCCAATAAAAGTCTCATTAATGAATATCTTCACAGTCAGCTCCAAGCATTCACCGCGGGACACAAAAAATATTGAGCAGCTTTGGTCGGAATTTAAAGGTATTGTCCACCACGTTCTAGAGAAATGTGTGCCTAGCAAAAATATAGGGAAGGGAAAGGATCCACCTTGGTTCAACAAACATATTAGGAAGTTGCTGAGAAAGCAGACCGCTGGTCCCGGGGGAGGTTCGAGTCCTCCCTCGGGCATGGGTGTCTGTTTGTCCTTAGGATAATTTAGGATAAGTAGTGTGTAAGCTTAGGGACTGATGACCTTAGCAGTTAAGTCTCATAAGATTTCACACGCATTTGAACATTTGAGAAAGCAGAGAATTTTGCACAGTCGTTTTAAACGTAGTCACGCCACGCTGACAAACAGAAATTATGCTAAATGAAAGCAGCTGTCAAAAGGCCAATGAGAGAGTATTTTAATGAATTTGGAAGCAATATTTTATCTGAAGATTCTAAAAATAACACCAAAAAATTTTGGTCGCACATAAAATCAATGAATGGTACAAATAATTCAATACCTTCTCTTTCTGACAGTACGGGTAAATGTAACGGATGATGATAAACAGAAGGCCGAAATTCTAAACCTAGCTTTCAAAAAATCGCTTATGGTAGACGACTGCAGCACCATTCCCCGTTTCAATTATCGAACAAACTCAAGGATGGCTGACATAGTGTTTAGTGTATCTGGGACTGTAAAACGTTAAGGTCCTTAGACGCCATGAAGGCGTCCCGTTCAGGCCGGCCGCGTTGGTCTCGCGGTTCTAGGCGCGCAGTCCGGAACCGTGTGACTGCTACGGTCGCAGGTTCGAATCCTGCCCCGGGCATGGATGTGTGTGATGTCCTTAGGTTTAAGTAGTTCTAAGTTCTAGGGGACTGATGACCACAGCAGTTGAGTCCCATAGTGCTCAGAGCCATTTGAACCATTTGGTATTCCAGTAAGATTTTATGGTGACTATGCTACAAATGCAGCACCATTCTTATTCATCATCTATCAGAGATCAGTGGAACAGCGGAAAGTTCCACGGGACTGGAAGAAGGCCCAGGTCATAGCAATCTATAAATAGGTTAGAAAATGGGATGCACATAATTACCGGCCAATTTCACTGACATCGATTTGTTGTAGACTCATGGAACATATTTTGTGTTCAGACATAACGATCTTTCTAGATTCTGAGAAGCTCATCTGCAGAAACCAGCAGGTTTTAGGAAACAGCTGTCATGCGAGACACAGCTGGCCCTATATGTGCATGATGTACAACAGGCTCTAGATACTGGTTACTGGGTTGATGCCATATTCCTCGACTTTCGAAAGGTGTTCGACTCAGTTCTGCACTGTCGCTTGCACCAAAAAGTGCACGCTTACGGTCTATCCGAATGACATATGCGGTTGGACAGAAAGTTTGGCGGCCAGTGTGGCCGAGCGGTTTTAGGCGCTTCAGTTGACTTCATGATAGTAATTTGCCAAGGACAGTACTTCTACTTATGGCATGTATCGGTTAGAAAAATGCACCCATGACGACTGATATCAGTCAAAATCGATTTGCATCAAGATAAATAAATTATGTTTCCGCGACTGGTTGCTACATTCTTCAGAATTTTATATTCCACGGACGCTGCACAGAAAGGGAACCTTATGGAGCCCAACATTCATATGTATAACAGCCACGATTACTTCAAACAAAAATGATGTGTGCCATATCCAAACTCCCACACAGAATGTAGACTGTCCCGAAAATTCATTTTGTCTATGTATTTTCTAAATCTACATCCACATACATATTATGTGAAACACTGTGATGGGCGTGACAGGGGGAACTTAGCACGGCTCACATGCGTTCCTATCAAGTATAAAAAGCGGGAAGAGTGAGTGCGTACATGCTTCTGTGCATGGGGCACTTGGTCTAATCTTGCCTTCACAGTACGCATGGGAGCAGATCGTAGGGGAATGGAAAATGTCAACTAGATCCTTCACATAATACCAGCTCTTGCAATTCTGTAAACAGTCTTTCAAGGGATAACTGCTGTATAATCTTTAAGTCATCTGAGGATTCAGGTGCTTTAACATTTCCAAGCCCCCTCCCCCCCCCCCCCCCCCCTCCCAAACGAACACGTGAACTACCCGTGCTAAGCTTCTTTGTATACTTCCAATATCTGCAGTTCGTCCTGTTTGGTATCGGTCCCACACAGTTGAGCGATATTCTAAAATGGGACGCACAAACGATTTTTTCAGCAGCCTCCTTTGTTTTCTGATTGCTTTTGCTGAGTGTCATGCCAACGAACTGGAATCTGCCACCTGGTTTACTTACTATTGAGCCTTTGTGATCATTCAGTTTCATATCCCTGCTAAATGTTACACCCTGGTACTTTAATATTGTCTGCCAGTTCTTCATACACGAGAAAAGCATGTGTTCCAAGACATTTCCTTTGGGAGAAGCTGAAGTTACTTCTACTTCTGTCAATGACCCTTTGTCGATAACAATATGCTGCATCTTCCCTATCAAGAAGTCGTCAACCATTCTCCAATTTCGTTTGGCAGCATATCTAATTGTATTTTTGCTGGCATGTGTTTTCTTGTTACCAATTTTACAATAAATTCATGTCTTTCGAGGTGAAATAGGGTTCGTGTGCCAACGCTGACTGGCAGTGCTACAAAAATACGTTTGTCCTGCGGTGCTTGTCTCTCTGCACAGAAAGCCATATTGGATGGTCCGAACAGCGTGACTGTGGCAATGATATTTAAGAAACGACATTACAACCACTCACAGATTTGTCTTAAAAACTTCATTAAATTTTATCGGTTACAGGTTTCGGATATGCCCATCTTCAAAGATGAGCGTTTTTCGTGTGTTCAGATGTGTGTGAAATCTTATGGGACTTAACTGCTAAGGTCATCAGCTTACACACTACTTAACCTAAACTATCCCAAGGACAAATACACACACCCATGCCCGAGGGAGGACTCGAACCTCCGCCGGGACCAGCCGCACGTTTTTTATGCCATCCTAATACGTTTCAAATGTACTGAAACAATCGTACCCATTTGCTTCTTTTTCATCTCCCCTAAGAATGAAGCCCTAGATCTTGACGCCTTTGTGAGGAGCTTGTGGTAGCTCCAAAATACCAAAATTAGTAGTCAGTAAGAATGAAAAGAGTCAAACTACAGAGTATCCACGTAGTCATGATCAGGTAGTCAGTTGTGACGATGAAGGTGAAAGGGCCCTTTGTACTTGAACATCCGTTTTAGAAAGTTACTCTGAAAGGAAAGTGACAGGTCTCCGATTTAAGCAAGCTAGGCGTGGTGGAATATGAGTGGAGCCAAAATGAGTGCGATAAGCAGTCAGTGAAACTCAAAGTAAAATTTTGCCTAACGATCTGACTAAATACCCTAAGAAGCTCTGGTCTTACTTAAAGCCAGGAAGCGGGTCATATATTCTGTCGCTCATTGATCATACGGAAACATAAGATGACAGAGACAAGGCCGAATAACTGAATTCGGTCTTCGGGAAAAGTTGCGCTGCGAAATAACATAATGAATTTCTTCCTTTGTTATCCCTCAGTGGCAGGTACTGAGATCGCGGAATAGAAAATAAACTAAAACACTCAACAGAGGAAAGGCAACAAGTTCGGATGAGAAATCTGTGAGTTTCTAGAGAGATTATCCGTAATAAATTGCACACCGTTTTCTATAGTTTATCGCAGGTCACTAGAGAAACGAAGAACACCTACCGATTGGAATAAGAGCTGGTCATTCCCTTTTTGAAGAAACGCTAATGGATAGGAGAGCTTTAATGTGGACCAGTAGCGCTGATGTCAGTTTGTCACAGATTATGGAACATGTTTTATGCTCACATATAATGACTCTTTTTGAGAACGAAAATCTCCTCTGTAAATCTGAATATGGCTTCCACACACAGAGAGATTGTGGGCCTCACCTTGCTCTGTTCGTCTGAGATCCACTGCCCAGTAGACAACGGCTCCTAGGCTGCTGAAGTGTTCCTCGATATCTGGAAGGCATTCAATACAGCTCCGCACTATCTTTTAACGAAAAACATGCGATGTCACGAAGTATCTGACCAAATTTCGTGGAGATAGAACTCAATACAAAATAAAGATAATTTCGAGAATACCCCAAGGGAGTGTTACAGGTAACTACTATTTATAATTTATATAAATGGTCTAGTGGATAATGTCTGATGCTCTGTGAGGTACTTCACGGATGATGCTGTTATCTATAGGAAGGTTACAATGCCAAAAGACAGCAGCAAAATGCAGAGAGCTGGTGATTGGTACAGGGACTGGTAGCTGACCCTGAACGTAAATAAATGAAACGTAATGTACATTATATTATTGAGAATAAATTACTGAAAACATTAACTGTAGAAAAATGCTTAGAACTAACCATCCAAAGCGATCTAAAGTGGAACTACCACGTAAAACAAATAGAAAGAAAGCAGATTTCAGATTGAGGTTCATTGGAAGAATCTTAAGGAAGTGTAATTTATTCACGAAAGAAGAGGCTTATAAAACACTTCTTGCATACTGTTCGTAAGTCTGTGATGTTTGCAAAGTACGAATAGTAAAAGACATAGACAAGATCACTGTGAAGAGAGATAAACTCTTCAAGTAATCGTTTCAATGGGCGCGAGAGTGTTAAACAGTTGGTAAAAACATGGCAGACACCACAAGAGAGACGTTCTGCACCACGGAAGTAGTAGAGTAAGGGGTGCCAAGGACACTTTTGATATCAAAATGACATGAAAATTAATTAAATTGAACAACCTTCATCACTGGATGATGTCACGTGTTATCCCAGACAGCACGTGAGTTCCCACCCGCTCCCCTTCCCCGCCCCAACCGCTCCCACTCCCCCAAATACCCTATTGCCGGAATTTCGAATTCTGGTGGCGACCTCGAATTTTGGCATTGACTTCGAATTACTACAACCAAAAGTTGCCCTAATACAGAGATGGCATAAAGCATGTAAAAAAATCCCCAGAACAACCAAGGGAGGTATATAAAATCTACTCACTAGAACGGGAGTTAATCAAGAATCTTTACGAAAGACGGTTAGACACAATAATGGGCGCAGTTGCAAAATCAGAGAGTACTGAAAATGAGTGGTAACAGATTAAGAACTGCAGCGAGTGAAGCTTTAGGCAAAACGAAAGACAGGAAGAAGAAAAAAGGCCACATGATTTTGACAAAAGAAATTGAGGAGGTTATTGAAATAAAGAGAAAATTAAATAAAAAAACATCTACAACACCCAAATCAGGAGAATTATAAAGCATACAAGACAGCACAAATGAAAAAAAAAACTAAGCAGGAAACTCCATCAAGATGGTTGGAATAACTTTGTTGCCAGGATCGAAACCGATGTCCATAAGAGACAAACACTTGCATATAAAATGGTAAGACACTTGAATAGCAGCGAAAAGGATGTAGCATATATCTATGTAATAAAGAACAAAGACTGTTTGCATTATTACAAAGAAATATGGACTGATGAAATGAACTCAGAAAATGATGAAGATCTTTAAACAAATTCAGGTCATCTTGAATTCCAAGAATTAGAACATGCTCTCAGATATACAAAGAACCAAAAGGCAGTAGGAAGTAATGGCATTCACAGCGAACTAATAAAATGTTCTTCAGCAGTATTTAAAAAAAAAGTTCCTCAGCTTTTTGAATCTTTGCTGGATAAGAAAGCAAATTCCAAAAGAATGGAAGATCTCACTTATAAAATCAGTATTTAAAAAAGGAGACAGATCAAAATCCGAAAATTATAGAGGCATATCACTATTGAATAGAGCGTATAAATTATGTGCTAGAATAATAACCGAAAGACTAAAACGCATAATGGAGTGCATGCTGTCAGAGGAACAAAATGGATTCAGGAAGGGGAGAAGCAGTACAGACAACATATTTATCCTGGAGAAAATTATTTAAAAACATAAGGAATTCAATAAAGAAACACATATCCTTTTAATCGATTATGTAAAGGCTTTTGATCAAGTAAATAGACAGCTGCTATCGGAACTTTTAATAAGAAGTATACCAATACACATTATACAGGTAGTTCAAAAGACCTATGTTAATACAAGAATCCAAATAATTGAGGATAATGAAGAAACAACGAAGGTTATTAATTTAGGAGTTCTACAAGGTTGCAACCCTTTCTCTCCTTTTTAATACGTACATTGACGATATTTTACGGCAATGGAGAATGAAACTGAAGAACTATACATGTAACTTCAACCAAAAAGATTACGTTATGACTTTGTTACTCGCAGATGACCAAGTGTTAATTTCGGATAATGAAGATGGATAGCAGAGAGCTGCCTACAAACTATACCAAACATGCCAGATATATAATACGTCAATATCAATACAAAAAACAAAAGCCATGGCTTTCTGTGGAAAAAAATCCAGTAAGAGCTAAAATAATTATAGACAACAAGATTATAGAGCAAGTAGATCGATTCAGATTTCTAGGAACTGCTGTCATACAGCGGAGACCTACTTCAAAAAGACAAAATTGAGAAATTTTATCTATTTAAATGGCACATCAGAAGAGCCCTTCAACGTTAAATAAGAACAGAAGCATATCAAAAACTTTATAAAGTTATGTCAGTACCAACATTACTATATGGGAGTGAATCTTGGGTAATGAAAAAGAAAGATAAAATAAGATTACAAGAGAATGAAATGAAATTCCTCAAGTACATAGCAGGATACATCTAGCTAGATTACAAAAGAAATACAGATATCAGGAAGGAATTAAATGTTTTCGATATTAACGGTAAGATTGAGGAATACCGACAAAAATGGATATCCCATCTATTACAAATGGACAAATCGAGATTACCACTACATTTTTGGCGATAAACTCCGCAAGGTAAAAGGTGAATTGGAAGACTTGCAAAGCGATCGAAGGATCAGATGTAGCTGCAACAGCCTGAGGGAAAGCCTAATGCATGACGGAAGAAGATGAAGAAGAATAAGACTTCGAATTTTGGAGGGAACTTCGAATTTTGGCGGGAATTTCTTTGTCCCAGGGCTCTGCTGACATCCCACCCCATCCCACCCCATCCCACAACCTGAATTGGCGGTAAATTCAAAATGGTGGTGCCCTCTCTGGGACTCGAACCACAGTCCTTCAGGGTGGAAAGCTCAAGTGCACCCCCCCCCCCCCGCCCCCCCGGCATATGTCCACTGTCTAGGTGCAGGAGAGAAAGGTCATGGTACAGTCCTTTATTTATTTTGGTTGGGAAACTGAAATAAAGATCGGTCCTAATTATTTATTTATTTATGCATTTATTTTACCTGGCAAGATTAGGGCCTTCAGGCCCTCTCTTACACCTAACCAGGCATACTCAGATTGAACAAGTTACAGTTTCTACATAACATTAAGGACATATAACGTATTATGCAGTATTGATGTTAAAGAAAAAATAGAGATTATAAAAGTAGTACAATGATAATTATAACAATAAAAATAATTATAACAATCAAGACTAATAATGATAATAATAAAATAATAATAGTGACTATGTATATGAAAGTAAACATATTTTTCTTTTGTGAATGTCAGTTCCATTGTTAGTTGGGAATTTTCTCGTTATATTCTTGCAGCTTGTGAATTATTCTCATCGAGCAGACATATAAGACGATAGAATTGGGTGAAAGAGATATATAAGAGGTATATAGGTTAGAGAAAGAGAAATAGAATGGTAAAATTCGAAGCTGTGATGGAGAGGAGAAAGAAAGAGATGGGAGGGGCACAACAATGGTGGCTATACCGTCCCTAATATGTAAGTTTTGAGTTCCCTCTTGAATGTTGAGTAGTTCTGGATAAGACGCAGATCACAGGGGAGTGCGTTCCATAGTCGTATGGCTGAGATGGAGAATGACCCGGAGAAAGATTTTGTGTTATGTTAAGGTACAGCCAAGAAGCTAGACCTATCCGATCTGGTATTGCGATTGTCGAATGATGATAGGTGTTTAATGTGAGAAGATAAGTATTGGGGGCACCAGTGGCTAAGAAATTGTTGAAGTAAGCACATCGTGTGGAGATCGCGTGCCTTATGTGCGCGTATCCAACCTAGCTGGGAGTATGAAGGACTGATATGATCATACAACCGAATATTGCACACGTATCTAACGCAAGCATTCATCACTAGCTCGAGGCATCTAGAATTTTCACTATTTGTGCCGTGTTGAATTACATCGCAGTAGTAAAGATTAGGCAAGACTAGTGTTTGGACTAATTTTTGTTTAACATGGGTTGGAAATATTTTTCTAAATTTTTGAATTGCATGTAGGGAGGAGAGCGATTTCCGGCTAGCTGTGACTGTTTGTTCTTCCCAGTTTAGGTGTTCATCCAAGATTATTCCAAGGTCTTTTACTGTTTTTTGGTATGGTAGTTGGGTACCATTGAGGAGTATTGTAGGGACTGTTTCGCGAAAGTACCGGCTGATTAACTTTGGATGAGATATAAGTATGACCTGGGATTTCTTGGGGTTTAGTTTCAGACCTAGGTTCTGTGCCCATCGAGAAACAGAGCAAAGATCTGCATTCATACTCGCTACTGCATCAGCAATGTTCTTGGGGCTTGCACTTATGTACAGTTGGATGTCGTCGGCATATAGATGGTAGGTGCAGGAGTGAATCACTGAAGAAATATCATTAATGTACAGTGAGAAGAGTAGTGGACCAAGGACGGAGCCTTGGGGAACTCCAGAGCGCACACTTTTCCATGATGACTTTTCCGACCCACCAATGACTTGTTGACTTCTGTTTTTGATGTAGCTGTCGAACCAGTGTAGTGTGCTGTTTGAGAAATTCAGCTGTTTCATTTTAATTAGTAATATATCGAAGTCAACTGTGTCAAAAGCCTTGCTAAAGTCAAGCAGTGTTAGGATAGTAGCTTCACGCCTGTCCATAGCATGTTTAATGTCATCAGTTACTTTGATTAATGCAGTTGCTGTACTATGGTACTTTCGAAAGCCTGACTGATATTTGTCATGGGTGTTATGAGTTTTGAGGTAATCCGTCAGCTGTTCATGGACGATGTATTCTAGGGCTTTAGACATTGCAGATAGTATGCTGATCGGCCTGTAGTCACCTGGCGACTTAGGGTTGTCAGTCTTGGGTATAGGCTGAATTAAACTTTGCTTCCACTCAGTAGGATATGTACTACTGACAAGAGACAGGTTGAAGATGTCTGTGATAACTGGAATAATAGTGTCTACGACGTTCTTAATCATCCCAATGCTCACTCCATCATTTCCTACTGCCTCGGAAGAGATTCTCATAATTGCCTTGTGTACTGTGCCGGTAGTGACATGTTTTAGAAAAAACTTGTCTCTCGAGAGATTGGTACCTTGGGGCTGGTAATTTGTCGCTGCGTGGCAGTTTACTGCTGTTGAGAAGAAATCGTTTAATTCTTCTGCAGATGCTTGATAAACAGCGTCAGATCTTCGCTTCCCTATACCGAAACTGCGCAGCTTTTTCCACAGTGCAGCAGGTTTTGATATGCAGCATACGACAGAGCGGGCATGTCTGATTTTGGCATTCCTCACGCTTAGCTTGGTTCTGTTTCGGAGTTTCCTATAAGCTTCGTATGCCTCGGGAGTTGGGTTACGCTTGAAGGCCCTATGTGCAGAATCACGTTTATTCATTAACTGGCGTAATTCAGTGGTGAGCCACGGAGCGGGAGCTCTCTTTACCTTGACAGTGCGTTGATGAGCATGTTTATCATACAGTGCAATAATTATACGACATAATTGCCGAATTTTTCCTTCTAAAGTCGGTTCATTGCTTATATCATGCCAAGGGATGTCTGAGCAATCCTTTTGAAGAGCGTCATGGTTAACATTTTTTAAGTTTCTGTAGGTTACCAGGTGAGATTTTTCTTTGATAGTATGCATTGAGTAATTTAAGAATATCACGTCATGAGCAGAGAGTCCCGGAGCGGATGTCTGATTGGCGCGGATTATTTTATCTGGTCGCTTTGTTGCTATTATATCTATGAGTGTGTGGCTGTGTGGCGTGTGATGAGTTGGGTCCAGCGGAGTTAAACTCATATCATTGGAGTGGAACAGTCTCCTTAGATTTTCGGCAGAGGGAGATTTTAACTGTAAGTCGATGTTTGTGTCGCCCATAATGATTATGTGTTCATTTTGTGTCACGAGTGAGGGCAGGGCAGACTGAAAGGAGGACATGGCACCGACGTTTGGAGGTTTATAGATTACTCCAGTTAGCAGCTTCTGATTTGATGTATTAAGTAATTAATCATAAAGATAGGTCGTAATTACACAACTACAAGCCTAGCGCTACACAAGGAGCACCTAAAATCGCAATACAATTCAAACATTTATGATTCCATACTCCTGGTGTTATCCTGCTGGGAAAAAAAGTTCACAATGTCACTTGCAGCTAGTGGCAGACATATTCAGATTCTACCCTTGACCTAGAAGCTGGCGGGAAAAAGGCTTGAGTGGAAGGTATTGTCTTTATTTTTTGGTGGGAAATGACTTGTAAGCATACATCTGAGGACTTTATCTGTCCGTGATTGATGTCAGAGTTTACTACAGACACCTTCCTGTGCATTGCTCGACAATCACACAGCAGCTCAGATAATCGAAATTCAGGAAAGCCAATACACACTACCACAACCGATGAAAAATTCTTTACTGTTCTAATCACTAGTGTTTGGACTAATTTTTGTTTAACATGGGTTGGAAATATTTTTCTAAATTTTTGAATTGCATGTAGGGAGGAGAGCGATTTCCGGCTAGCTGTGACTGTTTGTTCTTCCCAGTTTAGGTGTTCATCCAAGATTATTCCAAGGTCTTTTACTGTTTTTTGGTATGGTAGTTGGGTACCATTGAGGAATATTGTAGGGACTGTTTCGCGAAAGTACCGGCTGATTAACTTTGGATGAGATATAAGTATGACCTGGGAAAAAACCAGCACTCATAATCAATGGCTCATGATGCAACACTTGTACTGCGGACTAGGAAAATCATGGTCCCAAAAGATTGCACCAGGAGACTGCAGGATACAAATCTGCATCTCTCTCCCCCCGCCCCCCCCCCTTGCCACCCATTATTTTGTGACACCCAACAAAGTGAAAAAAAACACAGCACTGCCACTGATTACAGATAACCAAACTACAGCTTCAGTTCAGTGGACGAAATTATGTGGCTTGAGAGCATCTCTCATGTTAAAATCAGTGTCTATAAATAAATTGTCATTCACGTGTGTATTACACACATTTCAGACAGGTGAAATAACGTCACAGAATACAGCCTTTCAGGCCATTTGCTCACATGTTGGAAAACACAAACATTTTACTCTTAACAACAAGAAGCTATACTTCAAGAGGAAATTGATGATTTGACAACCATAGCAGGTCCTATTTTGTATTTTACCAATGGAATGCGATATCGCACTGGCGTTAATGAAACAAATCATGAAAGAATGTCTTGTAACAGAACCTCCTAACGTCATCTGGTAGAGAACCCTATAAGATTCCTCAAATATATCTAAAAAAAAAAAAAGTTCAAATGGCTCTGAGCACTATGCGACTTAACTTCTAAGGTCATCAGGCGCCTAGAACTTAGAACTAATTAAACCTAACTAACCTAAGGACATCACACACATCCATGCCCAAGGCAGGATTCGAACCTGGGACCGTAGCGGTCAGGCGGTTCCAGACTGAAGCTCCTAGAACCGCACGGCCACACGGCCGGCTAATACATCTAAGACAATTACCATATGTGTGACGACATCTGACATTCTTTGCTCCATAACTCGGCTATAGCGACTTGTGGGTAAGGTTTCTCTCATCCAGCAGACAATCATTCGCAGCAGCAGCAGATACTTGAGTCCTAATATTGTAAGCAATTTGCTTATAATAGAACAGCCTGTTTCATGCAGTCTACTCTTATGTCGAGAACAACAGTATCATTTCTAGGTTCCACAATGAGCTATACTGAAAGTGGTCCCTACTGTATAATTTGAGGTTGTGAAGAATGAAAAACACAGGACTTCTGGTAACACACATTTTTGAACATGCACTCTTGACGATAGTAATAAAAACAGTCATGATACCATGAGAAAAGATACAGTCGATTTCCAGTAGTTTTTTAAGCAAAATCGTTGCAGTCTGAGAGCCTTTTGCGTGTTCATATTACAAATTGTCTTGTATAAGGGCATTAATATTTGAGAGCACTGCTCGTCATTATTTTCTAACATCCAGAGTAGGAAAGAAACTACAAACTATTTGCATCTAAACTTTAACCAGTCGTAACACTTCTTGTAATAGAACCTCCTACAAGATCTTGCCGTATCTCTCACTTCTGATATATCAAAAAAACAAATACATATGTGTCTTGACATCGAGGATATTACTCCATTGGATAGGTGACCAGTGTCTGAAGTCGCTTTCACAGACTTGTGTAGAGTTTTGTCACTTACACAGGAGGGAGACCATATCCAAGAGACTAATCACAATAGGGGGTTCCTGTGTTGTTCTTTTGCAAGCAGTTCCGTACATTGTTTTTCAGCTGTAATACATTCAAGCAGTGTATGACTATGGCTTTGTACACAGCAAAACACTTTGTTTTTCTACCATAGCATCGAGATTGGTATCAGGTTGTAACGGAACCTATTAAAGGCTTTACTTTACCAAAGTATGTGGTACCCTCCAAATTCAACCAGTTTAACGAGTATTTATGATTTTAGGAAAGTTATTGTGTATGTTAACAATGATTGCATAACATGTCTCCATAAACAGTCAACCCATTAAATTATACTGAATAACTGACCCACACAAAAGTTAATATCACTTGATCACTGATACAGCAAATGTCATCATGTAAAAACAATAAGTTCATCTTAAATAATTAATATGAAGTACGAAAAATAGTGGCCAACTTACGTATTTTGGATCTCCTTAAATAAAAATCACCCAGTGAAACCTATTTGTTCACGAGGACCGTTTTCACTCAGTATTCACGTAAACACTCCTTTTTTAGACGAAAACCAATGTAGTTCTTAATAATTCATGTTATTTACTTATTTATGCAAATTAGAGAAGTCAGTTGACAAACTTCTAAAAAACGGCCTTTTGGTAACAAAGAATTATTCTGTCAAGTCAACAAATCTGTCTGTTATTTTAATAACCTGTTAAATTATGTCACTCGATATAATTAATAACTTTTCTGCACAAATTACGATAACAGATGTACATGTGACTTATAAACTATATATCTTTTTAGTAGTTCTTTAACAAGGTTATAAATGCAAGCAGCAAGAAGGGTCGGGAGCGGAGTCTGAATGTCACGTTGGTAAAGTGTATGTGTGTTGTTCGAGGTGGATAAACATTGCAAAGAACATGTAAAAGAAGTGCTACTTTGTGTTGTGTCATTGTCTTTGATAGACAGTGGAATTAAGATGGCCACCAGAGTAATAAATATTTGAAGTTTAAATATTTATCATCAAAAGCACATAAAAAACACGGGACCTCATCTTTTTACCCCTAGACAACCAGATTTAGAGCCAGCATTAGCATCGAGACACAGCAGCGATCCAGCAAGCAGCAGCGATTACCACAATGCATTTTAATGGCGCCAACCTAAAATCAAGTGCTAACACGCTCCGTAAATTGGAGTGAAATAGTGCGATTATAGCAATAACTACGACTAGGCGACCATTATAAGGTGCTTAACCAACATTAACATCGATTGGCACTCACAGAGAGCTGAACATCACATGGTGTAAACTATGCCGCCCCATAGCACATGGGATTGTAGAATTACAATACAGAGGCGATGTTTCTCATTGATAAAAATGTGGCAAATATCACAACATATGGAAACTCAGAGTTTGCAGTATTGTAGAGTGTTTCCAAACAGCTACCCGAAGGTGATGACCTATACAAATAATGTTTTCTACAATGATGAGATAGCAGATGTCTCTTTGTTCTATTTCGAATAGCATTGTTTCCTCATTTTGTAGTCATGTACATGATTACTGTCCCAGTGTTGCCCATCACTGGATGGTGGTGTTCACATCACATGTAGGGTAGCAGAAACAAAATGGGGTACTGTTATCTTACTCGTGGAAAAAAATATCGAGAGCAACGTAGCATATGGATATAGGACTTATCTGCAGCATTGATGGAAGCTTTCAAGCAACTGTCTGAAGGCGATGACTCCTACGTTTAATCCCATGCTCCACACTGACGAGTAGCAGATGTCCAGTGTTCTGCCAATGCTCTCTCCATCTCAAACAAGTGGAGTCAGTCAACCATTATGTGATAATCAACAGCATACCAGTGGACAGATGAGATGGAAGGACACTGTCGTTATGGGATGATACACTGTTGATAACAAGATCAATTTTAGTAATTTTACCACTTGTTCCATAATTTCATCGCCAGCCGATGACACCGCGCAGTGCTTCCCAATTTCTGTATCATTGCCAAATCACCCTCCACTACTTTGAAACTACCATATACTAGACTGCAAATGCAGATAGACGACTGTGCAGTATGTCCATTCGGTAATACACTCCAAAGTAAACCAGACAGCACCCTATATCGATGCAATTAGGTTATCTACATATTCCTAGTGTAACCTTCCCGTATAAAAATAATAAAAAGGCAATTTTTTTCAAATATCTTAACTCATGAAATCTGATTAATTTTGACGGAAGTTGCGCTAGCCATGGTCCTGTGAAATCAATCTGAATAAACTGTGCAGCCGTCATCGGTATTGCTGAAGATGCTGTCGTTTAGCCACTAGTAAAGTCATCAGATGATCAAAACAAACTGCAAAACGATTTAGAAAAGATATCTGAATGGTGCGAAAAGCGGCAGTTGGCCCTAAATAACGAAAAGTGTGAGGTCATCGACATGAGTGCTAAAAGGAACTCGTTAAACTTCGGTTACACGATAAATCAGTCTAATCTAAAAGCAATAAACTCAACTAAGTACCTAGGTATTACAATTACAAAGAACTTAAATTGGAAGGAACACACAGAAAATGTTGTGGAGAAGGCTAACCAAATACTGCGTCACCTAGAAAATGTAACAGATCTACTAAGGAAACTGCCTACACTACGCTTGTCCGTCCTCTTTTAGAATACTGCTGCGTGGTGTCGGATCCTTACGAGATACGGCTCAAATGGCTCTGAGCACTATGAGACTTAACTTCTGAGGTCATCAGTACCAGAGAACTTAGAACTACTTAAACCTAACTAACCTAAGGACATCACACACATCCACGCCCCAGGCAGGATTCGAACCTGCGACCGTAGCGGTCTCGCGGTTCCAGACTGTGGCGCCTAGAACCGCTCGGCCATGCAGGTCGGCCTTACCAGATAGGACTGACTGAGTACATCGAAAAATTTCAAAGACAGGCAGCACGTTTTGTATTATCGCGAAATATGGGAGAGAGTGTAACAGAAATGATACAGGATTTAGGCTGGAAATCATTCAAAGAAAGGTGTTTCTTGTTGCGACGGAATCTTCTCACGAAAGTCCAGTCACTAATTTTCTCCTCAGAATGCGAAAATATTTCGCTGACATCCACCTACATAGGAAGGAACGATCACCACGATAAAATAAGGGAAATCAGAACTCGTACGGAAAGATATAGGTGTTCATTCTTTCTGCGTGCTATATGAGATTGGAATAACAGAGAATTGTGGAGGTGGTTCGATGAACCCTCTGCCAGGCACTCAGAGTGTCCATCTAGATGTAGAAGAAACTGAAAAATTCTTACCTCATGATGGTGTCACCGGATAACGCTGTCTATATATCTGCTCGTGAATGGCACAGCCTAGTGCAATGCTGGCCTATCTACTATTACTGGACAACATTTGTCTGAGATATAAATCATTAGAAAAACTGACTTCGTTTATTGACACAGCTGCACAGCTGGTCGTCTGATTACTAAAGAGACACATGGCTATGACCTCAGAAAATTTCTGAAATATTTAAATTTAAATAAATGACTGGATCAGGACTGGATTATTCCTTCCTTTTTTTGTAGACTGGTAAAAATTTTATTCTGAAAATCGTTTACATTATACATAAAGGTCTGCAATCCCTTGTATGAAAAGTTGAATATTACAAATCTGAGTCAACTGGTGCTGACAAATCACAAAAAGATTGAAACAAATTCATATTAACGTCTCAGTCGAGTGACTTAACTAAGTGCATGAAAATAAAAATAATAAAATTTACCTTACAATACATGGCTATGAACTGAGCTGTACCAGCGACAGACTGCAACTGCACTGTAGCAGCGAGTAGTGTGGCCAACTCTACAAAACTCGAGTCGCTAGATTCAATAGCAAAAGTCGCTAGAAAGTCGCTAAAACTGATTTTACTAGGGGTATACTGAAAATTTCGTTCTGTGAATGGTGCAATAAGCCAGTGGGGGGGGGGGGGGGGGGGGGGGGGGTAATAAAATATTAATAAAAATTGTCTCATACATAATTGTCTTAATTAAATGATGCTTCGCTTGGTACAACATACATATAAAATACGCTAACGTTTAATTAAACATGTTATCATAATTGATGCAACACATAAATTATTGTTTCAATCACAGTAGTCAAATGTACTAGAAATATACGACTGTATTTGTAACAAAAGAAAGCAAGAACTCAAATTAGATTACAAAATATATACATACCAGTATGTTAGCTATTCATCGTCGTCACTCAGAAGATCGAATAACTCTTCTGTTTCATGCTCTGAAGGAACTGTAGTTGATGTAGAGGGTTGAATGTCGCTAATAAGATGATGCTGCAGTTCGACTGGTTTTGTCACAAAAGAGTAACTTTTGTTCTTTCCAGTAAGCTCCAATACGTCTGACGGTATGTCAAAAGAAGGACAATCTTTATTTTGTTTCTTCAGCTGGTCTCTCAATATGATCAAAGCATTAATTGTCTTTAACGATAATCTGTTACATTGTTTAGTTTTTATAATCTTCATAGAACTGAATATTCTTTCCGCTTTTGCATTTGAATGCGGTAGGCATCGAAAAGTCATTGCTAGCTGTGAAATCAAAGAAAAAGGTTTCTCCCCTGCGGCATTTTTATACTGCAAATTCCACCTAATGAAGTTGATATTATGCCATTCTTGCGGCATATCGTCTACGAAATCGCCACTAAAACCCAATTCTTTGGCTACATCCGCTACAGCATTATTTTTATTCACTTTTAGTGTTTCTTCAACATTCAGCATTGAAATTTTTTTCAGGATCGTAACGTTACTTGGCAGTCTTCGTTGAATTTCTTTTATGGGTTTCAGACTAAATTGAATGGATCTCTTCTTCAAATAAACTTTATTTTCTTCAGACAAACTTGACTCAGACAATTTCTGTTCAAACATACAGCCAAGGTTCGGATTTACGTACATACATTCACTTGGAACTGGTGTTGTCAACAAATCAACAGTTGGAAAAACTATGTTTTTTCCGAGTGACTGCATGAGAAATACAAGTGTATCTAGTAATTTAGTGGGGTCATTGTCCTCTCCTTCAAAAGCTTTTATTGCTATTTGTACGTCTTTTAAAGCAAGTTTAAGGTAAAACATGTAAAGATGATTAGAGTCGTCACAAAACATCTTCTACAAAAGATCGGCAGTGTAACAATTGTCTTGAACCATGGCAAGTGAAAAATGTAGCTTTAGTTCTTCCCACTGCTCCAGAATTCTTCATATTGCTGGTTCAATTGTTGCACATACCTTCAAAATTTTTAGTGGTTGTTTTCCACAACTTATTGTCTCATAAGCCTTTTTATATTGCTCTTGTCTTTTGGGTGAAATGGAGATCCAATTGTACGTTTTCCGTACAAGAAACTCTGTTTATAGGTATGGTATTCACTGAGGCGTGCGAAACTGCAAGCTGAAGAGAGTGACAAATGCAACGGATCAATACCAAATGCTTCAAACCATATTTTCTCTTGAGTTGTTCGAAAAGCCCATTGTTTATTCCAACCATTGCAGAAGCATTATCTGTGCCAATTCCTACCATATTAGCGATTGGAAGTTTGCGAGCTTTCAAAGAATTCACAAGAACAGCAGCCAGATTTCTTGCATCAGCAGTTTCTACTACAGCGAGTTTGAGAAATGCTGATCTAATAGTTTGGTTGTTTACGCTATAGTACCATATAACGATACCTAGCATTTTAGATATTGATACGTCTGTGAATTTATCTATTAGTAAACTGTATCGTTGGTTACCTATATCTTCAACCAATGATTGTGTAAAATATGGAGCCAATACTTCAGTTATAATGTTAGTGCACTTTGCACGATGTAATTGCATGTTTTTAGCGCCCTCATCTCCTGAAAACACCTTCTTGCTTAGTGTTCCTAAATGATCTACAGCCAAAATAGATCAATGTTCAGCAGTAAATAAAGAAAGGCGCCTTCCGCTCTGCTTGCTATTCTAACTGTAGTTTTCGGAACAATTTCCACAAGTAAGGTGGTTTGTGTTTTTTTTAAATCAATTTTTTGTTTATGTTTAATAGTTTTCAAATGCTTTCTACTATCACACAATTTAGCATAAAACTCTGTTGCACATACTTGACACCTTGCCTTGGATAAGTCTCCAACGACTGGTTTCAGCCACCCATTGAATTCAGGTTCTGCTTCCCACGCATCCCGATATTTTTGAGCGTACTGCTTCTTCTTCTGCGGTAAATCCATTATCTAAACCACCACAACATAAGTTTCACCAATTTATAATCACTGAAAATACATTAAAACTCAGGTGAACTAGAGGTCATGAAACAATCTATTAATTTGGTAACTCGATATCAGTCCTATTGTTCATTGTTTAAAACGTAATAATGTCTGAGATACCCCCACCGAATTGTTCTTGCGTTACCACTGTGCATGTGGTAATAATTTGACTGTGAGTAAACTACAGAATCAAGCCTTAATTATAATTAGTACCCATGAAAAATTACTATCCCTCCTTTCACATATTTTCTCTTACTAATATGATAACTATAATTAGTACCCATGAGAAGTTACTATTCCTCCTTTCACATATTTTTCTTTGCATCCATAGCAACAACAGTAATTCACCATCGCTATTACACTATCAACAAACGGTGAAACACAACAAAAACTCTTGATATTACAAAATTCAAACGCAGCAGAAAGCATACATCTACATCTTCATCTACATGACTACTCTGCAATTCACATTTAAGTGCTTGGCAGAGGGTTCATCGAACCACAATCATACTATCTCTCTACTATTCCACTCCCGAACAGCGAGCGGGAAAAGCGAACACCTAAACCTTTCTGTTCGAGCTCTGATTTCTCTTATTTTATTTTGATGATCATTCCTACCTATGTAGGTTGGGCTCAACAAAATATTTTCGCATTCGGAAGAGAAAGTTGGTGACTGAAATTTCGTAAAAAGGTCTCGCCGCGACGAAAAACGTCTATGCTGTAATGACTTCCATCCCAACTCGTGTATCATATCTGCCACACTCTCTCCCCTATAACGTGATAATACAAAACGAGCTGCCCTTTTTTGCACCCTTTCGATGTCCTCCGTCAATCCCACCTGGTAAGGATCCCACACCGCGCAGCAATATTCTAACAGAGGACGAACGAGTGTAGTGTAAGCTGTCTCTTTAGTGGACTTGTTGCATCTTCTAAGTGTCCTGCCAATGAAACGCAACCTTTGGCTCGCCTTCCCGACAATATTATCTATGTGGTCCTTCCAACTGAAGTTGTTCGTAATTTTAACACCCAGGTACTTAGTTGAATTGACACCCTTGAGAATTGTACTATTTATCGAGTAATCGAATTCCAACGGATTTCTTTTGAAACTCATGTAGATCATCTCACACTTTTCGTTATTTAGCGTCAACTGCCACTTGACACACCATACAGCAATCTTTTCTAAATCGCTTTGCAGCTGATACTGGTCTTCGGATGACCTTACTAGACGGTAAATTACAGCATCATCTGCGAACAGTCTAAGATAACTGCTCAGATTGTCACCCAGGTCATTTATATAGATCAGGAACAGTAGAGGTCCCAGGACGCTTCCCTGGGGAACACCTGATATCACTTCAGTTTTACTCGATGATTTGCCGTCTATTACTACGAACTGCGACCTTCCTGACAGGAAATCACGAATCCAGTCGCACAACTGAGACGATACCCCATAGCTCCGCAGCTTGATTAGAAGTCGCTTGTGAGGAACGGTGTCAAAAGCTTTCCGGAAATCTAGAAATACGGAATCAACTTGAGATCCCCTGTCGATAGCGGCCATTACTTCGTGCGAATATAGAGCTAGCTGCGTTGCACAAGAGCGATGTTTTCTGAAGCCATGCTGATTACGTGTCAATAGATCGTTCCCTTCGAGGTGATTCATAATGTTTGAATACAGTATATGCTCCAAAACCCTACTGCAAACCGACGTCAATGATATAGGTCTGTAGTTAAATGGATTACTCCTACTACCCTTCTTGAACACTGGTGCGACCTGCGCAATTTTCCAATCTGTAGGTACAGATCTATCGGTGAGCGAGAGGTTGTATATGAGTGCTAAGTAGGGAGCTATAGTATCAGCGTAATCTGAAAGGAACCTAATCGGTATACAATCTGGACCTGAAGACTTGCCCGTATCAAGCGATTTGAGTTGCTTCGCAACCCCTAAGGTATCTACTTCTAAGAAACTCATGCTAGCAGATGTTCGTGTTTCAAATTCTGGAATATTCCATTCGTCTTCCCTGGTGAAGGAATTTCGGAAAACTGCGTTCAATAACGCCGCTTTAGCGGCACAGTCGTCGATAACAGTACCATCGGCACTGCGCGGCGAAGGTATTGACTGCGTCTTGCCGCTTGTGTACTTTACATACGACCAGAATTTCTTCGGATTTTCTACCAAATACACGCACAACGAAGTCCCGGAAACACCTCACAATCCTGGTTTAATGTTGACAACATGCACAGAACGCAATGCTCACTCCAGAGATATTTACTCTATGGCTCTGACCTGCGATTCTATTACAGAAAAGATATTTTCTGTCGCAGGCAGCGCGTGAGCAATACATCGAAATTACATTTACTCCTGTAGGGTGGTGAACCCTTTGCACTAGCACATCGATTATAGTGCAGTATTTATGATTACGACTGGCTATCTTTCCCTGTGTGGATGGGAGTCACAGAGTGTTCTGACCAGTCTTACCCATGGCACCCACCCAAGTACACAAGACGTCTCCAGATCCGTGCTTGGTGAGGACGGCAGCACCTCTTATCAGTGTATAGTAAGCATGAGGTGGAGGATAATTAATTTATCAATTTAACTAATTTGGATTTCAATTTGACATCATGAGTGTCGTCAGAGCCCCTGTACCCTACTACTCACAGACAGGTTTCATTTCGGAATTTCGATACCTTACTTTACCTGAAGCGTCAAGCAACATTGTACTTTCTCCCACAGACGTCTTGCAAAACGATCATGCGAAAGTTGAAGATGATGTTATATGGAGCTTATCCGACAATCTTTATTCAACGCACCATTTGCAAATGGTGCAGGAAATTGGGGGAAATGATAGTTGCACAGAAGTACCCTCCATCAAAAACTGTTAGACTGCTTGTGGAATGTAGATGTACTTGAGTTGGTTTCATTTTCTTTGCTGAATATGTATAGTAGCATATAAAACTGTATAATGTACAGAGTAATTCCTCAGTTAAATAATAAGCTAGAAGGACAGACTATGTTTGCGTAGCCGCGCGACCGCTACGGTCGCAGGTTCGAATATTGCCTCGGGTATGGATGTGTGTGATGTCCTTAGGTTAGTTAGGTTTAAGTAGTTTTGCGTTCTAGGGGACTGATGACCTCAGAAGTTAAGTCCCATAGTGCTCAGAGCCATTCAACCAATTTGTTTGCGTACCGATAGTACACTCCTGGAAATGGAAAAAAGAACACATTGACACTGGTGTTTCAGACCCACCATACTTGCTCCGGACACTGCAAGAGGGCTGTACAAGCAATGATCACACGCACGGCACAGCGGACACACCAGGAACCGCGGTGTTGGCCGTCGAATGGCGCTAGCTGCGCAGCATTTGTGCACCGCCGCCGTCAGTGTCAGCCAGTTTGCCGTGGCATACGGAGCTCCATCGCAGTCTTTAACACTGGTAGCATGCCGCGACAGCGTGGACGTGAACCGTATGTGCAGTTGACGGACTTTAAGCGAGGGCGTATAGTGGGCATGCGGGAGGCCGGGTGGACGTACCGTCGAATTGCTCAACACGTGGGGCTTGAGGTCTCCACAATACATCGATGTTGTCGCCAGTGGTCGGCGGAAGGTGCACGTGCCCGTCGACCTGGGACCGGACCGCAGCGACGCACGGATGCACGCCAAGACCGTAGGATCCTACGCAGAGCCGTAGGGGACCGCACCTCCACTTCCCAGCAAATTAGGGACACTGTTGCTCCTGGGGTATCGGCGAGGACCATTCGCAACCGTCTCCATGAAGCTGGGCTACGGTCCCGCACACCGTTAGGCCGTCTTCCGTTCACGCCACAACATCGTGCAGCCCGCCTCCAGTGGTGTCGCGACAGGCGTGAATGGAGGGACGAATGGAGACGTGTCGTCTTCAGCGATGAGAGTCGCTTCTACCTTGGTGCCAATGATGGTCGTATGCGTGTTTGGCGCCGTGCAGGTGAGCGCCACAATCAGGACTGCATACGACCGAGGCACACAGGGCCAACACCCGGCATCATGGTGTGGGGAGCGATCTCCTACACTGGCCGTACACCTCTGGTGATCGTCGAGGGGACACTGAATAGTGCACGGTACATCCAAACCGTCATCGAACCCATCGTTCTACCATTCCTAGACCGGCAAGGGAACTTGCTGTTCCAACAGGACAATGCACGTCCGCATGTATCCCGTGCCACCCAACGTGCTCTAGAAGGTGTAAGTCAACTATCCTGGCCAGCAAGATCTCCGGATCTGTCCCCAATGAGCATGTTTGGGACTGGATGAAGCGTCGTCTCACGCGGTCTGCACGTCCAGCACGAACGCTGGTCCAACTGAGGCGCCAGGTGGAAATGGCATGGCAAGCCGTTCCACAGGACTACATCCAGCATCTCTACGATTGTCTCCATGGGAGAATAGCAGCCTGCATTGCTGCGAAAGGTGGATATACACTGTACTAGTGCCGACATTGTGCATGCTCTGTTGCCTGTGTCTATGTGCCTGTTGTTCTGTCAGTGAGATCTTGTGATGTATCTGACCCCAGGAATGTGTCAATAAAGTTTCTCCTTCCTGGGACAATGAATTCACGGTGTTCTTATTTCAATTTCCAGGAGTGTATTTGCTGTTTGACTCTTAAGTTGGCAAGGCACTAGGAGTGTGCGCACACAGTGTCTAATCCAGTCGCACTGAGCTGCATGCAGCACAAACTGCCAATCTGCGAAGTGCTTCTGAGAGAATCCAAGGACTGTTCAAGCTGCTCCTCACTTCACTGTCCCAAGACACTTGCACTTGCACACCACAGGCATGTGCAGACGACACAGATAGCCAATGCGCTAGCAGGGCTGTACTGCCTACTGCTTCCCAATATATTTAAAACTTAATGAAATATGTTATTAAAATTATTTCTTTTTTGAGTCATCAGTCTTCTGACTGATTTGATGCGACATGCCACAGATTCATCAGTGAAAACCATTTCATCTGAGAATAGCATATGGGATCAATGTCCTCAGTTATTTGCTGTTTGTATTCCAGTATCTCTCTGTCTCCGCAGTCTTTACCCTCTACAGCTCCCTCTAGTACCAAGGAAGTTATTCACTGATGTCGTAACAGACGGTCTACCATCCCATCCCTCCTTCTTGACAGTGTCTTCCATAATTTCCTTTCCTCACCTATTCTGTAGAGAACCTACTAATTCCTAACCCTATCAGTACACCGAATTTCCCACATCCTTCTGTAGCAACACATCCCAAATGCTTCGATTGCTCTCCGTTCCAGATGTCTCACAGTCCATGAATAGTATAGTAGTGGGCTTTTGGGTGTAGATAGCGATCTTATCACATTCAGTTTCGTATTACATAACTGGTGTCAGGTCACTCACTTGGGCTCCTTGATGACCCCAGTCCCACTCTCCAGCAGAACCATTGGGAATTGATCAAGGTCACCCAAGGGAATTTGTGTGCTTATATTCGAGGTAATAACATAATTCTGTAATTGTCATGTGGCATAAAAATGGTGGAAAACATCTTTCAGTCAGTGTGAGCAGAATAAAATGGAGGGATACCCCTCCTCTCTCTCTGGACCAATGAGGATCAAGCACATCTCCTCCCTGTCCCCATCACCTTCTTTCATAACTGGGACACTTTAGTGGACGCAGATAACCCAGGAGCTGGACAGCATAGGAAGAATATCAGGCTGTGTGTATGTGTTAATAATAATAATGTAATATTTCCTCATCTGACACACCAGCGGACACCACAATCAGACAGATATGTAAGCATGCTCATTTATTTACACTTTTCCACTTTTAAGCATTTTACCTTGTTAAGTGACTTGTGTGTCAATGTCACATCAAAGTTGCAAAGTCGATGTCAGGATGCTTTCAGCCAATTGAAGTGCAGCATGGGTCCCGATTTATTTATCATTATTAAACCACCACAGTATTACTACTGTGTGTGTGTGTGTGTGTGTGTGTGTGTGTGTGTGTGTGTGCGCACGTGTTTGCAGGCGTGCACGTGTGCATGCATGTGACGTCTTAGTGTATGTGTTAGAAGCTAAAAAATTTATGTAGAAAAAATGACTTACTGTATAAATGATGACATAGCAACTTCTTTAATCATTACCAATTCCTAACGAAAGATATTGTATGGATAAGAAATACCACACTTCAATAGACAATACATTACCATACTACTTGATTGTGTGACATCGTACTAAAATTTTGATGCTTTGAAGAAAAAATGGTGTATGTATGGCGCAGCGCTACTACATATGCCTCTAGAGTGGTGAGTAGTACTGCAGCAACCCCAAAGAATAACATATCGCCTACAGGATAGCTCATTCCTCAGACTTGGGTAGCAGGGTGTAGCTGTGAACACTGTAACCGCACCCCCCCCCCCCCCCACCCTCCCCCATCAAAACATGAATGGCTGAGAAGGTTGCAGGTCAATCCTCTACAGCCTGGTGGCTGACAAGATTTCGGTGAAAATATCAAAGACTGATGCAAATACACGCCTAGATTCCGACGAACTCTCCCCACCATTCACAGCTCGAATGAGCCACATGTGATGCTGGTAAGGTGTAGAAATCATATACAGGGTGGCACACGAAATGCGTTACCAATTGTTACTTTCATAATTTATGACGCACATTAGATATGCTTATGGGATCTCTACAGAAGTACCAGCAGAGCTTGAAAAAACAAATGAGCTACGAAATGAAGTGTAATTCACGATACTGCCGCTAGGAGACTAGTAAGCAACAATGGCTGACAAAGGAAGACTGACGACACAGCAAACGATCGGCATTTGTGTTACTTTTTCATGAAACGAAAAGCCTTGTTGTGACGCAGAGGCGTTGTCGACAACAGTTTAACACACGATGGGTCCCTTGCAAGAAGACAATCCATATGTTGTACCATAAATTTGTACAGGAAGAAACAGTAATTGAAGCGAAGCGACCTCGGCCTAAGCCTGTTTGTTCGCCAGAGAGTATTGAAGCCGTACGAGTTGATGTACAGAGAAGTCCCTGGAAATCGTCTAGAAAGGCAGCAGTGCAAATGGGAATATCCAGACGCTCCGTTCAACGATTTCTTAAAAGTGACCTCCATATGTATCCATACAAGATGACCTGTGCACAAAAGCTCACTGAAGAACACAAGGAGCAGAGACTACTGTTTGTTCAGTGGGCGGACGATAGTGAAGAAACTCTCAACAACGTTTGGTTTTCAGATGAGGCGCATTTTTATTTAGACGACGTGGTTAACAAACAAAATGTACGTCTTTGGGCCACTGAAAACCCACAAGTGCTTCATGAACGACAACATTATGCTGCGAGGATTACAGCGTGGTCAGCAGTTTGCAATCACGCACTTATTGGACCCTTTTTCTTTGAAGAAACTGTGAACAGCGAGCGTTATTTGAGCATGCTTCGAAATAGCTTCATTCCACAGCGTCTTGCTACTGCCTTGCCCTTCAAGACGCAGTGGTTCATGCAAGATGGAGCAAGGTCACATACTGCAAACACTGTGTTGGAGTTTTTACACGAGCATTTAGACATGCAGATCATTTCACTCAGGTTTCCAGGTCGCTTCAATGATGGACAAAATTGGCTCCCCCAATAGTCCAGACCTCAGTCTATGTGACTTTTTTTCTTTGGGGGTACCTAAAGGAAAATTTTTTCGCGAAACGTCCACGTATTTAATGGAGCTCAGAAGACTTATTCTTCAAGCTTGCAGTGAAATTACGGAAGACATGTGCCATAGGGTAATCACTAACTTCAGTGTTCGTTTCAAGGAAGTTAGGAAACGAAACGGTGGACATATTGAGCATGTGCTGAGTTAGATCAAATTTCCATGGACGGCTCTTCATTGTAGTATATGTTCCTTTCAGGTGGTATTGACAATAAAGTTTATATTCAAAAACAAAGTGGTAAAACATTTCGTGCGCCACCCTGTAGCAGCCGCCCATTGCCATCGAACCCATGACTGCAAATGAGAGAACTCCACATGTCAACACAATACTAGCCAGATCTTCTTCCCAGGAATGGTAGAGAAATTTGCATTATTTAATCTATAAGTATGTGTAATCATCTCTGATCTGGTGTCTGGCACAAAAGCCATTCAGTCATTCAGTGGAGGGACATCTCACCAGAGAAAATCTGTCTTAACTAGCTTGCTCCTTCGCACATAAATGATGCTAACAGTTTTAACGCCCAACACTTGCATCACCTCCCCATTCCTCTCTAGAACAATCAGAAACAATGTTGCCCTCCTCCCACCAACCACCATGATTTTAAAACTTGCTTGTGCTACTCTATTTTTCGGCCAGGCAGCACTCCCAGGTGGAAAAAGACTCGTAATTATAATTGAGAGGTCTAAGTGAAGCCACTTTATAAAAAGGGAGACAGGGCTAATGTTGACAATTTTAGACCTATTTCTATGCCATTGGTGTTTGCTAAAATTATCGAGAAAGTTGTATATACATGGTTACTGGGGCATTTAAATTCACATAATTTGCTGTCAAATGTACAGTTTGGTTTTAGAAATGGTTTAACAACTGAAAATGCTATATTCTCTTTTCTCTGTGAGGTTTTGGACGGATTAAATGAAAGGTTGCGAACGCTAAGTGTTTTCTTTGATTTAACGAAGGCTTTTGACTGTGTTGACCACAAAATATTACTGCAGAAGTTGGACCTTTATGGAGTAAGGGGAGTAGCTTACAATTGGTTCGCCTCTTACTTTAAGAACAGAAAGCAGAAGGTAATTCTCCGCAATATTGAGAGTGGTAGTGATGTTCAGTCCCAATGGGGCACTGTTCTGTGGGGTGTTCCCCAAGAGTCGGTGCTGGGGCCACTGCTGTTTTTTATTTATATAAATGATATGCCTTCTAGTATTACAGGTGATTCAAAAATATTTCTGTTTGCTGATGACACCAGCTTGATAGTGAAGGATCTTGTGTGTAATATTGAAACAGTATCAAATATTGTAGTTCATGAAATAAGTTTGTGGCTTGTGGAAAATAATTTGATGCTAAATCACAGTAAGACTCAGTTTTTATAGTTTCTAACTCACAATTCAACAAGAACCGATATTTTGATCAGACAGAATGGGCATATTATAAGCGAGACGGAACAGTTCCAGTTCCTAGGCGTTTGGATAGATATTAAGCTGTTGTGGAAAGCCCATGTTCAGGATCTTGTTCAGAAACTAAATGCTGCTTTATTTACCATTAGTACAGAATCTGAAATAAGTGACAGTTCAACACGAAAAGTAGTCTACTTCGCATATTTTCATACGTTTATGTCGTGTGATATTATTTTTTGGGGTAATTATTCTGATTCAAAAAGGGTATTTTTTTGCTCAAAAACGAGCTCTTCTAGCTATATGTGGTGTAAGTTCGAGAACCTCTTGTCGACCCCTATTCAACAGTCTGGGAATTCTGACACTGCCCTCACAGTATATATTTTCTTTAATGTCGTTTGTTGTTAGCGATATTAGCTTGTTAGCAGCTTTCACTCAGTTAATACTAGGGGTGGGGGAGGGGGGGCAGTTGCCCCTAGTGAGAATTCATTCGTTATAAAAAATACCTGTAACTTTAGGGCTCAGTTGTGTATGATTTAATATACCTGTAAAATTACCACTAAATAACCGGGAAATATCTATAAAATGACGTAATAATGATATAAAACATATGAAAACAGAATCACAGGATGAACTAGAGCAATGAAAAACTTAGAAGGTGAATCGAACTAAAATTAAAAAATGATGATAAATTTAAAAATTGTGCGTTTTTCTTCAAGAAATCTCGTTCGATGAAGATGTGCAAAATTGTTATATATCCGTCTTACAGATATTGCGTACGAAGTATCTTTATTTTTATTGCTACACCCAGCAAGTGAGGCAACAATGGGAATAATCACATGAAACAGCAGTTTATTGTCAACTTTTACAAATGCATTCTTGAGCAACATTTAAGCGTTTTTCATGAAGCCACGCCCATTGTTCGTGCTTTACATATTAAAAGAATCACTTGTGTCATAAAGGGACGTTAAACACAAACGTAAAAAAGACCAATAGTAATTCAGTAAACATATTAGAATGCGTAGGCCTATTCCAAAATAGACTTGTATCACATGAAATAATCGTTCTTAGTACACTACGCAGCTGTAGAACACTATTGTTAAGTGCGTAAAAGAAGCTTTCACAGTAATGTAAGTGAATTTGACCAGATTTACACAGTTGAGTGTAGTGATCCCTTTTTTCCGATATACGGTGAAAATTTTTTGCCCCTACTGAGACAAAAACCTGCGAACGCCCCTGCCGTGACTCTTGCGGAAGCGAGACCCGGGTTATAAGCCGATGGGGACGTCCCATCGCCCCTCCAGCTAGTCTCAGAGAACAGCCATCTCATTGGCTCCAAGTACTCGGGGAAAACGGCCTACATCAATCTGATAAAAAAGGGGAGGAAACACCGGCCTGTGAGTCCGTCGAGTTAATGGACAGAAAATTCCTTCCCCTGCGCCGACGATTAGAGCGCTCAGAAGACTGTGGCCACAATGCAGCCGTTACGAAGTGATTTGTGAGCAGTCTCCACACGGTAGCGCCAGCGGCTATAACCGCCAGAGGCCGTTTTGGTAAGGCTACCAGCGTGGCATATCTCGAAACACGAAGCAGCCGATTGGAACCGGCGTGAATAAAACATTCAAATATTATTTTATTACACTATTGTGATCTGCTTGATTTATCCATACAGACTTACTAACAAAATTTCATTATTTGGTAGGTAGTTGTTACAGTAATATCATCAGGCGTATAGTACCGCGCGCTGATATTTTACCATGAATCCACCTCCCTCCACATTCCCAAATATCATTAGACCTCCGACAACAGCCCTTATACGACACAGTTATCGATGACGAATCGCCAATCGGGTAATGTGGGAATCAAGTTGAGTGCCAAAAGAGAAGGCTGTCGAAAGGATACTGCTAAATCTTTTTATCGTTATCTTCTAAGATAGTAAAAGCAACATTTCATCTGAAAAAATGGCCGTAATCCTTGTATGTCATGTGTTCATCTTATAGGACTCTGCTGAATAATTTGTTTAGGTATCATACATTTAAAATAGGGTGCGTAATGAGTATATTCCACACCTATTAAGTCAACTTAGTATGGATCTCACCGTGACGAGCAAATTCTATAATGTGATTTTATAAACTTGCTGACCACACTTCATAGTAGGGTATCTTTTGTCACCGTAACACACAACTTACAGGGGCAATTATTGAACTACAAGATATACAACTTTGCTTCCGCCGTTTTTTCCCCAACATTTGAGGCTTTAATGAAACATATTGGTTACACATGTATCATTCGAAGTATTTCCCACCGCTGGCCACTACTTTCTCCCATCTCTCGGGCAGTGTATGAATCCCGAGTCGAAGAAATTGTTCATCTTTTGAAGCGATCCACAAATCGAACCAATTTGTGACTTCCTCGTGAGATCGTAAGTGTTGGTTAGCCAGGCCATGCGCCTTTGATTTAAAGAGGTGATAGTCAGAGGGAGCAATGTCTGGAGAATATGGCGGGTGGGGTAGGATTTCCTATTTTGACGTTTCCAAGTACGTTTTGACCTGTTTTGCAACGTGGGGTCGAGCGATGTCGTGCTGCAAAATTACTTTATCGTGCATCTTGCTATATTGTGGCCGTTTGTCTTTTAATTCTCTGCTCAAATGCATTAATTGCGTTCGATAACGAGCACCTGTGATTGTTTCACTTGGTTTTAACACCTCATAGTGCACGACACCGAGCTGGCCCCATCAAATGCAGAGCATGATCTTGGAACCATGAAGATTTGGTCGACGTGGAAGCATGACCGGGATATCCCCATGATATTTTGCCTTTAGGGTTATCGTAACGAGTCCATTTTCGTCCCCGGTCACAATGCGATGCAGAAATCACTTCCGTTTTTGCCTCTGAAGCAACTTTTCACAAACACACAAACGCCGCTCAACGTCTCTTGTTTCCATTTCACACGGGACCCAAGTTCCTTCTTTCTGAATCACGCCCATAGCCTTGAGACGTTTTGAAATGGCTTGCTGTGTCAATCCCACTAATCGTGCCAATTCTTCTTGAGTTTGACGCGAGTCTTCGCTCAGCAATGTCCCAATTCTGCGTCTTCGAAAACATTCTCTCTTCCACCACTATGCCCGTCTACGACGTTAACATCACCGTTTTTGAAGCGTTGAAACCACTCATGATACGTTCCTTCACTAATAGCGTCCTTACCATACGCACCTGAGAGCATTCGATGAGACACAGCAGCTGTTTTCTTCATATTGAAACAAAACAGTAACACCTACCGCAAATGACGAGAATTAGGCTCGTAAACTGACATTTTCAATCAAGAACAATTGCAGACACAAATCGATTAATGTTACGTTGACCGAAGTCCAAGCTAACTGCCCGACGTCTGCGATCTGTTTCTTTCGACCGCTACTTACCGTTGTCCCCACCTGTCGGCAAACAGCGGAAGCAAAGTTGTACACCTTTCATATGGAAAAAAAAACACCCCTTAATTCAACATGTAAACATAACTACAGATATTAGGATTTAGGTTATCACATGTTCGATATGCCGGCCATCATTGACAATGATGTGGCGGAGACGGATAGCGAAATTCTGCATGACCTACTGAAGTATCGGAACGTCGATGCTGTCGATGACCTCCTGAATGTCTGTTTTCAGCTCAGAAATGCTTTTGGGGTTATTGCTGTTCACCTTGGCCTAACACAGCCCCACAAAAAATAGTCGCACGTGTTCAGATCCGGAGATTATGGCGGCCAATCGAAGCTCATGCCAGTGGTATGTGGGTGCCCCAGAACCAGAATACAATCCCCAAAGTGCTCGTCCAGGACATCAGACGTTCTCCTGCTTCGATGAGATCGAGCTCATTCTCGCATGAACCACATCTTCTCGAAATCAGGGTCAGTTTGGATAATAAGGATGAAATCATCTTCCAAAACCTTCACATGCTGTTCGGCAGTCACTATGCCATCAAGGAATATTGCATTGATTATTCCGTGACAGGACATTACACACCACGCAGTCACTCGTTGAGGGTGGAGAGACTTCTCACCGCTAAGTGAGAATTCTAAGTCCCCCAAATGCGCCAATTTTGCTTACTGACTAACCCATCCAAATTAAAATCGGCTTCGTCGCTAAATCAAACCACGCATGCGCATACTAATTCTCATCAAGCACACCAGCCAACCGTGCAGCTTGAACGTCCTAACGCAAACCGTTCAGGAGTTATGACGATTTTATGTCATATACACTCCTGGAAATGAAAAAAAGAACACATTGACACCGGTGTGTCAGACCCACCATACTTGCTCCGGACACTGCGAGATGGCTGTACAAGCAATGATCACACGCACGGCACGGCGGACACACCAGGAACCGCGGTGTTGGCCGTCGAATGACGCTAGCTGCGCAGCATTTGTGCACCGCCGCCGTCAGTGTCAGCCAGTTTGCCGTGGCATACGGAGCTCCGTCGCAGTCTTTTTTAACACTGGTAGCATGCCGCGACAGCGTGGACGTGAACCGTATGTGCAGTTGACGGACTTTGAGCGAGGGCGTATAGTGGGCATGTGGGAGGCCGGGTGGACGTACCGCCGAATTGCTCAACACGTGGGGCGTGAGGTCTACACAGTACATCGATGTTGTCGCCAGTGGTCGGCGGAAAGTGCACGCGCCCGTCGACCTGGGACCGGACCGCAGCGACGCACGGATGCACGCCAAGACCGTAGGATCCTACGCAGTGCCGTAGGGGACCGCACCGCCACTTCCCAGCAAATTAGGGACACTGTTGCTCCTGGGGTATCGGCGAGGACCATTCGCAACTGTCTCCATGAAGCTGGGCTACGGTCCCGCACACCGTTAGGCCGTCTTCCGCTCACGCAGCAACATCGTGCAGCCAGCCTCCAGTGGTGTCGCGACAGGCGTGAATGGAGGGACGAATGGAGACGTGTCGTCTTCAGCAATGAGAGTCGCTTCTGCCTTGGTGCCAATGATGGTCGCATGCGTGTTTGGCGCCGTGCAGGTGAGCGCCACAAGCAGGACTGCATACGACCGAGGCACACAGGGCCAACACCCGGCATCATGGTGTGGGGAGCGATCTCCTACACTGGCCGTACACCTCTGGTGATCGTCGAGGGGACACTGAATAGTGCACGGTACATCCAAACCGTCATCGAACCCATCGTTCTACCATTCCTAGACCGGCAAGGGAACTTGCTGTTCCAACAGGACAATGCACGTTTGCATGTATCCCGTGCCACCCAACGTGCTCTAGAAGGTGTAAGTCAACTATCCTGGCCAGCAAGATCTCCGGATCTTGCATGTTTGGGACTGGATGAAGCGTCGTCTCACGCGGTGTGCACGTCCAGCACGAATGCTGGTCCAACTGAGGTGCCAGGTGGAAATGGCATGGCAAGCCGTTCCACAGGACTACATCCAGCATCTCTACGATCGTCTCCATGGGAAAACAGCAGCCTGCATTGCTGCGAAAGGTGGATATACACTGTACTAGTGCCGACATTGTGCATGCTCTGTTGCCTGTGTCTATGTGCCTGTGGTTCTGTCAGTGTGATCATGTGATGTATCTGACCCCAGGAATGTGTCAATAAAGTTTCCCCTTCCTGGGACAATGAATTCACGGTGTTCTTATTTCAATTTCCAGGAGTATAGTTCAATAATTGTCGCCCTGTAACAGAAGTCGAACACTTTTCCTAAATAACCAATGATGTAATGTTGGGCTTGGTACCACTAGCTTCCATCAACTAGCTGGTTTCGCGTAAACTCAAGTCGAACTATGCGCTTTTTGCGAAGAAACACTATTGAGAAGCGATGTTTGTTGCCAATGTACATTTCGCATAAGGCAAGAGAAACTAGGGATCGAGAGATATGAGATATGTTTCTCTCTAGGTTTTATTTTGTGAATGATAAAAGGTAGCTAGTAGTCAGTGTGTGTGTGGGGGAGGGGGGGGGGCGCGGGGGGGGGGGGGGGGGAGCGTGGATAGGGGAGGGGAGGAAAGGTTGACATGAGACATCATGGTCGCATGACCCGATATTAAACGTATGTAAGCACTGGTCTGCCTGCAAAATAAGCCTACATGGGAGTGGTTCTTGCGATAATGAGTTGAACATCCTAACCCATACAAAAATAAAAGCTGCTTCGTTTGGTGCAAGGAGGAGGCAGCGCCAACCGCTAGTTCCAGAGAAATCCAGCAAATGGAGCTGCCTGTACTAAGAGTACAGCTCTGGAAGCTGCCTCGTTCTTCCCCCAAACGATAGCAGGGAGGAGTTTATATTACGTAGTGTTCATCGGTCCGGTGTAAATATTGCACGTTCTCTGTAAGGGATGTTTTTGAGCGGGTTTACGATCTTTTTTGTGGTTTCATCGTCTTTTGATTTCATGGTTCCGTCAAGGTGAGTGAATCAGAAGAGGAAGGACTGTTTAATTGTGACCCTTCAGAAGACTACGAGCCAGGTGAAGATGAGATGTCTACAGATTAGAAGAAGATTCAAGAAGCAGAGACGCATTTGTTGGGAGGAACAATGGAAACGGAACATAAGAAAACAGCGGATGGTTGACAGAAAGCAGTAAAAGAGCACGAGTGGAAGAACATGCCTCGCTGGACTATAGGTAATGGTTGCAGTTGCAAATACAAGTTGTTTACTGAATTTGACCTTGAAGCAAGACATCGTATTGTTAATGCTTTTAATGGCCTAACGAATAAGCATGCCCAAGATGTGTATTTGGCTGGTTGCATTAAAGGTTTGCCTGTAAAAAGAAATAGGCCATAAAGAGGAACAGCAAAGCCTAGGGCGTTTTCAAACTTTTATACTGTTAGATTCGGTGACAGTAATGCAAGAGTCTGTTAAAAAAAGTAGTTTGCTTCACTACATGGTGTGCCCAGAAAGCGAGTGGAAAACAGCGGAAAGCAACTTTATTTTGACGGAGCTATCACACCAAAACCAGATGGTAGGAGAAAGCATAATACAAGAAGCAACAAAATTTCGGATGAAACTGTGCAAAACGTTCATTGTTACACTGACAGTTTTCCTAGGCGAGAATCGCATTGCAGTCAACGAGACAATGGCAATAGGCAAAACTTGCCTGCCGACCTCACTATTAAAGCAATGCATCGTTTGTACATGGAGAAGCACCCTGAATCGCCAGTAGAATACGATTTTTACTTTCGGTACTTCAAGACACACTTAAACATCACATTCGGGCACCCAAGATTTGACACGTGTCAAAAGTGTGACAACATTCAAAAGGAACTCAGTGCCTCTTCTGTCTCAGATGAGAGACTTAAGGAGCTCCAGGATGCCAAGTTACTTCATCAGAGTCGGGCGGAATCATTTTATGAAGATACTATAGACAAGACGACACTTGCACAATGTAATAATGGCACCGAGATGTTGTGCTTCGACTACCAACAAAATATGCCCCTCCCCAGAGTTGCTTCTGGGGACGCATTTTTAAAACGCCAGCTGTGAGTCTGTAAAATTGCGATTTCGTCTGGTAAGACTGGAAAACATCATTTTTATCTCTACGATGAAACCATCGGAAAAAGACGCCCAGTGAGCCAGTAAGTTTTATACATCACTACATCAACCACGTCCTAACAGATGATATATGAAAATACGTTGCCTATTTTCCGATAACTGTGTCTCTCAAAATAAGGCATTCGTTAACGCAGCATCTGTTTTACCTTGTGCAAAGTGGCCGCTTTACGAAGATCGTTCAGCATTCGGTAATACAGAAAAGTGTTTCAGGAAGCTGGACTATGCTCGCATTATTAAAAGAACCAGCCCCAAATTTCATGTCACTGGTTTGTTTACGTATCATTGTCCAACTGTTAAAGAGGACAATATTTAATCACTAAGTACAAAATATTTCTCTATGAACAGCCATACGTCGGTAAAGGGATTATTCAATGAAGTGCGACCGTAGGGATGACTATCTTCGATAAAGCGCAAATTGGCAACCAAGGACCTGCGAGTCTCGTAACAATGGACCACCTTCATCAAGCTTATGATTGTCTCCTCCCGCTTAAAGACCAGAAGTTTAAAGAAGTCAAAGAGCTGGCCAGAAAGTATTTTCTGCAAAACGAAATGTGATTACAATGAAATGAATACCCTTAGCTGCATACAGGCTTTGATATAAGTCAACGGGGACAGTTGAAAATGTGTGCCCCCACCAGGACTCGAACCCGGGATCTCCTGCTTACATGGCAGACGCTCTATCCATCTTACCCATCGAGGGCACAGAGGATAGTGTGACTGCAGGGCCTTATCTCTGGCACGCCTCGTGTGAGACCCACATTCTCAACTTACTGTCCCGCACTGTATTCATACTGCCCCTGCCCATCATACTGATTACTCGCGGCCTTACTGCCGATTCCCGTAAGAGTTCGGGCACTGTTAGTGCATCCGCACCGAAGAAGATGGTCAAATAGCCGGTGAGCCGTATATATATATATATCCGAAAGAACAGATACCATCTTCATATATAAACGAAATGTGGTTTTACGACTAGTTGACTTGGCCAGAAAATATGTTGTGCAAAACGAAAAGTGGCTTTACGACCAGTTAACTTTAGATGCTTCAAACGATCCTGGGGAGACCGAGGGGAAGTTAGAAGACTGAAGAAGAACGGTACATATTTATTTATTATGCCAATAATGTTTTACTTCCTGTATTAATGTTTTTTAAACGGAGATACGGTTAATTATGGAGAAAATGGTCCTACAAAGAGTTTTTCATTCACTTTGGAGCAGAACGGAAGGCAGCTACAAAATTCAAAACTCCATTGCACGTACTTGGGTGCATGCATTTGTGAGTGTTCTGGTCAGTAGTATTAGACACCCCATAAGGCTGACTATTTTTTGGTTTCGGTGAAAACTGAATTTTTAAAACTTTTTTTTTTTGTTTACCGCACAAGTGGATACAGTGGGGCTGCCTCCTCCTTGCACCAAACTCTTCATTATTATAGCCCACATCCATTGAACCAACTTAGTAGGTTTCTCAGACTATCGCTAAAATCTCGTCTTTTGTTGTAACACAACACCAAAATCTTCAGTATGTTATGTATGTAATTAATAATTATTGATTGAAAGTCCTTCATAGGCATTTATTTATAACAACATACTGACATTAGCACTGGGTAGTGGAACCGTGACGTATATGGAAAAGCAATGTCACTGTAGCCATAGCTGTGAGCGCATAATAAAGCTAGTTTCCCTGTCTTGGTTCTGTAGGAAATTACGTGGGCACACGGGATGTTTTCAATCATCAGGCACATTAACTCTGGATTCCACCATCACATTCGTTACTAAACAGCTGCAAGTATCACTGTTTTTGTGTAATTGATTTTCATGTTAAAACTGAAGGCGCACAGTTTTATAAACCAACATAGGTCCTCATTGTCTCCTTTTTTAAGTAGTATATCTAGGTATTACATCCTGCCACTACCGAATAAGCCATTAAAACTACACTCGTACGTAGGTTTATAGCCGCGAGGAGTGGCCATGCGGTTGGAGACGCCACGTCACGAAACACGCTGTCCCTCCGGCCAGAGGTTCGAGTCCTCCCTTGGGCATGTATGTGTGTGTGTGTGTGTGTGTGTGTGTGTGTGTGTGTGTGTGTGTGTATGTATTTGTGTGTGTGTGTTGTCCTTAGCGTAAGTTAGTTTAAGTAGTGTGTAAGTCTAGAGACCGATGACCTCAGCACTTTGGTCCCTTAGGAATTCACACATTTGAACATTTTTGATCAGGTTTAACGACCAGCTAGAAATGTAATACTTAGCTGTCCGAATTTTATGAGTCACAAACAGAAAAGACGTCATGATCAACAGCATCTGAGCTAGGACTACTTCTCCAGTAGACAAAGTGCAGGACGATCTTAGGGTATTTCACAAAAATTTTAACAGATTGGCTCAACCACACTGGCTCCTGTATGTATCAGGAAGGTATAATTTGTTCTGTATTACCGCAACCACATAGTCAGACTTACTGGCTCTGGCTCTGAGCACTATGGGACTTAACATCTATGGTCATCAGTCCCCTAGAACTTAGAACTACTTAAACCTAACTAACCTAAGGACAGCACACAACACCCAGCCATCACGAGGCAGAGAAAATCCCTGCCCCCGCCGGGAGTCGAACCCGGGAACCCGGGCGTGGGAAGCGAGAACGCTACCGCACGACCACGAGATGCGGGCTCAGACTTACTAAAGATGTGTAGTTGTTCTGTGCATTCTCATATTTACACTCACTGGCATTTTCCATATTCTTAGCACTGTCAGAAAACTATTGGGAAGGTTTACTTACAGGTACGACGAATAGGCAGCCATACAACCTACATACCTGTACAGTCGACAGTATAACAGTTAGCATTGCTGGTTCGTGGATCATGTAATTGATTTCCAGGTTACATAATTAAAACAATGGAGCATAGCATTATAACTAATTACCGCTTATGATTATGTGGAATGTATGCACCGCCTCAGATTTCAGCTGTATTTACTTTAATTCTCTGAAAGATGTCGGTTTAGACTTCGTCAGTAAGGCTTGGTTATCATGGAAGTGTAAGGCAAACCCTTGGATTACGTCATACCGTGGCAATTTTGCCATCAACAGCAAGTGCATTTTTTTATTTTTTTTTGCTAGTGATGAATATTCATTGCAACAGCAAAATGCCATTGAATGTGATTAAATTCGCACTGTATTTTTTTATGCTCCATAACATGAATACCCAAAGAACATATAGCGGGAAGGGACGTGGGGTCCAACAAAGACGATTAACATATGTAGTGCTATTCTCCATAACAAAAACGCATAATTAGCGGTGTATACGTTCAATTTATTTAACTGTCAGCCCCCATGTCTATGAAAAAACTCAAGATGGAGCTCCAAAACCTGACAGCTACATGGATGAGCGTGATAACGGAACCTTACCATAGAGAATCGTCATAATAAATGAATGACTTTGTCGTTTTAAGTAGAACTATGACATGTATTTTGATAAACCAATACGCATAATTTAGACTTAGGTCTTCAGTCCAGCGCTTAACCGCGCGCTGTAGTATATAAACAGCACAGAAAACATTATTTCTATGGGCTCACACAAACAGCATAAGTTTACGTAATCGAGTTCCAAGTCAAACAGAAGTACAGACATAATATTCCGCACAGTTCAATCACAGTTAGTCGATTATCCGTACTAATAACAGGAAAATACGAGTGAAAACTCAAGTTGAGAACACTTTCGGCCATAACCTCTAAGAGTGATTGTAATTACGCTCTGACGTGAACACCACGAGGCCAGGGGTACAATGAACGCGTTGTTATTTTCTGTACGAATGACTATGGATGTAAGCGATACATCGATATTTTGAAAACATCGAGGTTTCGTCCATAAATATTGAGGTTAGCAGCGTTATTTTGTTATTGTGGTAATTCGCCAATGTATCGAGATCATTCAAGAATGGATCATTCACTCCGTTCGTGGATGCTCAGCCTGCACAGAAATGACAATAAGGTCCCAGACATTGTTAAATATATTGAAGGGAGCGTAAATGCAAGTGAAGAGATACGGAACAGAGAGATAGAGATGGTAATGAAAGAAGACCAAATTAAAAAAAAAATACTTATCTACACACGATGGAATGCCGGCTTTTGTATGTCGGAACAATTCCTGGAGTTAGTGTCCGATGTGGTAGCGATACTTTTAACTAGACCTGATGCTTACCCAATGGCTTCTAGCAGCGAGTTAGACTGTATCAAAGAAATGGCGGTAATGGTACGACCAATTGAATAATTGACAAAAGGAATCTCAGGGAGCATTTATTTTACAGTAAGAAAAATGATCCAGTTAGCCACTTGCGTTCGGCATGCAGTCGAAAATATAATACCTATAAACGAAATTTAAAATCTAAAATAAACAACTGGCAAGGAAGTTAGACAAGTTGGAGCATTCCGCCATTATAGTAATTCCAAAGACTCCTGATCCAAGATTAAAGTTCATGCATTCAAAGATGCCGTCGCTAAGTCAAAGTCAATTAGTTACTTAAATAAATATGTACGGGAATTTAAATTACGTGCAATCAAGAACGACTCATCTGATGTGTCGGATAAAGAAGATTCAGAGTCAGACATCTGGAAATACTACAAGTAGTTGGGACACAGAACTGTGACAAGTAAGTGATCAACATCTTCTGGAAACATTAGTGAAAATGAGGTTCAGATGCACCTACCGTCTCTTTGGAACACCAAAAAGGAAGATTGTATCGAAATATGGGTGGGATGAAGTCACTTCTCCCAAATATTGCAAAAAATTGCAGAGGTATATCTTCCTGTCGTCACCACATCCATGGCGATGAGTGCAGTGCGATGTACGCAAGTACTGTAGAAGGCGGTCTTATTAGTCCAGCTGAGTTGGAACTGCCCATTCTGCTGTGGTGCTGGCTCATATCATTTCTCTGATGGCGCAGCCGATGCGACTTCCTGGTACGGCAGTCACTGGGCTACACGTCCTCCCTGGAGTCGGCAACTCCGATGCTGCCACCTTGTGCGCACTGTTCATATGATACTACAGGCACATTATGAAACCGTCTATTGATCGATTCTAGGTGCAATGTGGTAATTAGACTTGGTCAGTCTTTCTATGTTTCGACACAGTGTATCGACGCGTGGAACTGCTTCAGTGTTTCGAAACGGCTATGTTTCACTGTTTCGAAACAGCTATGTTTCACTGTTTCGAAACAGTGGTGTTTCATGCCGCATAACGGGACCAGATTCGATCTCGAGCCAGACACGGAAACTGTATCGTTCTTTCAAAATAACGCTGTTTCAGTCCACTTGTGCTTGGAACGGACTAATTGTATCGAAACGGTGATGTTTCATTTCGCTTTGTCTCGGACGAGAGTCAGGCACGGCACAGATACTGAAACACGTTTAACATAACACCTTCATAAAACATTTTCAAGAGTGTCGAAATCTTTGTGACACACAACTGCATGAAGCTTAAGATTTCCGAAAATAAAGCTTCATTTCTAATTGACTGCCTTATTCCGAAATGGCGTAATATATGCTTTATAAACACTAACAAACAATGAAATAACGCACACTATTCGAATTCAAAATAATGAAAGTGTGAAAACCATTCAGTTAAACTACGCATCTCTTATAACATACGCACCTCTGTTCATGTACAGTAATCATATCAAAAACGCAAGTAAACCTAGAACATTTTGAATTAAAAAAAGCCGAAGAGTGGCAGTTTTTAGACATATACATAAATTGGATGTACTTTCAAGCAATCTGATTGACGGATCATTGATGGTGTAGTGGTGAACGGGAAGGGTTGTGAAGCATTGTGGATTTATAATAATGGTTCGAAACACCTTGGGGAACAGAATTTTTTTCTCTTATATTTTGTTATTTATTCGAATTATGTGGTTTTATTTGTGAGTCTACGGTCAATGTGCCTATTCCCCACAATGACTCCTTCTGTGTGCACGGAAATTATCAGGACGGGTGTACTTCCATACTAACGAAATGTGGGAATCCCCGTAGCATATCCGTTGTTTCTGCAGTTTGCTCCCGCCTACAGTTCCTTTCATGTTGGTTCCTCTGTCTTCAGCTGTAGCGTTATGAAGCCCGATGTGGGATTATTTTATGAAGATAAGCTCTGAGAAAATTAAATATAACTTGTGCTCGGCAGTGTTGTTTTAAAGTAGTTCAACTTCTTGCTTAAACAGACACTTGCGACATAAGCATCCAACAGTTAATTTAAGTGAAACTCCTTCGAAACCAGTTTTCATGAATCTGAGCAGTGACGAAGCCAGTTCAGTTTCCACAGCAACTGTTCAGGAATCTCTTATTTCAGTGCCTGTGCCTCAAGATGAACAATGTGTGCAATAAATGCCCAGCACTTCCACCGGTTCAGTTCTGGGTAGGTGTGTTAGACAAACAAATATTATTGGATTTGCATCAAGACCAGTGCCTTCACCCAAACGGGCCAAAACAGACGAACAGATTTTAAGACTTGTCGTTAAAGAATATCTTCCATTTAATGTAGTTGAGAGTGTAGAATTTAGAAAAATGACTTACTTATTAAATGGAAACGATGTACCTCCCAGTGGGAAAACACTCTCCCACAGTTTGCTCTCCAAGTGTTCGACAGCACACAAGTGCGAGTAAGAACTGCAGAGCAAGCTGCGTCCTACATCTGCATTACGACTGATGGATGGACATCTGTGAAAAATGATAATTACATTGCAGTGACTGCTCGCATCTACATCTACGTCCATACTCCGCAAGCCACCTGACGATGTGTGCCGGAGGGTACCCTGAGTACCTCAATCGGTTCTCCCTTCTATTCCAGTCTCGTATTGTTCGTGGAAAGAAGGATTGTCGGTATGCTTCTGTGTGGGCTCTAATCTCTCTGATTTTATCCTCATGGTCTCTTCGCGAGATATACGTATGAGGGAGCGGTATGCTGCTTGACTCTTCGGTGAAGGTATGTTCTCGAAACTTTAACAAAAGCCCGTACCGAGCTACTGAGCGTCTCTATTGCAGAGTCTTCCACTGGAGTTTATCTATCATCTCCGTAACGCTTTCGCGATTACTAAATGGTCCTGTAACGAAGCGCGCTGCTCTCCGTTGGATATCTGGTACGGATCCCACACCGCTGAGCAGTATTCAAGCAGTGGGCGAACAATTGTACTGTAACCTACTTCCTTTGTTTTCGGATTGCATTTCCTTAGGATTCTTCCAATGAATCTCAGTCTGGCATCTGCTTTACCGACGATCAACTTTATATGATCATTCCATTTTAAATCACTCCTAATGCGTACTCCCAGATAATTTATGGAATAAACTGCTTCCAGTTGCTGACCTGCTATTTTGTAACTAAATGATAAAGGATCTATCTTTCTATGTATTCGCAGCACATTACACTTGTCTACATTGAGATTCAGTTGCCATTCCCTGCACCATGCGTCAATTCGCTGCAGATCCTCCTGCATTTCAGTACAATTTTCCATTGTTACAACCTTTCGATACACCACAGCATCATCTGCAAAAAGCCTCAGTGAAGTTCCTATGTCATCCACAAGGTCATTTATGTATATTGTGAATAGCAACGGTCCTATGACACTCCCCTGCGGCACACCTGAAATCATTCTTACTTCGGAAAACTTCTCTCCATTGAGAATGACATGCTGCGTTCTGTTATCTAGGAACTCTTCAATCCAATCAGACAATTGGTCTAATAGTCCATATGCTCTTACTTTGTTCATTAAACGACTGTGGGGAACTGTATCGAACGCCTTGCGAAAGTCAAGAAACACGACATCTACCTGTGAACCCGTGTCTGTGGCCCTCTGAGTCTCGTGGACGAATAGCGAGAGCTGGGTTTCACACGACCGTCTTTTTCGAAACTCATGCTGATTCCTACAGAGTAGATTTCTAGTCTCCAGAAAAGTCATTATAGTAGAACATAATACGTGTTCCAAAATTCTACAACTAATCGACGTTAAGAAATATAGCTCTATAGTTCTGCACATCTGTTCGACGTCCCTTCTTGAAAACGGGGATGACCTGTGCCCTTTTCCAATCCTTTGGAATGCTACGCTCTTCTAGAGACCTACGGCACACCGTTGCAAGAAGGGGGGCAAGTTCCTTCGCGTACTCTGTGTAAAATCAAACTGGTATCCCATCAGGTCCAGCGGCCTTTCCTCTTTTGAGCGATTTTAATTGTTTCTCTATCCTTCTGTCGTCTATTTCTATATCCACCATTTTGTCATGTGTGCGACAATCTAGAGAAGGAACAACAGTGCAATCTTCCTCTGTGAAACAGCTTTGGAAAAAGACATTTAGTATTTCGGTCTTTAGTCTGTCATCCTCTGTTTCAACACCTATTTGGTCACAGAGTGTCTGGACATTTTGTTTTGATCCACCTGCCGCTTTGACATAAGACCAAAATTTCTTAGGATTTTCTGCCAAGTCAGTACATAGAACTTTACTTTGGAATTCATTGAACGCCTCTCACATAGCCCGCCTCAGTTTTCTAACTCGGTTGTTGTACCACGGTGGCTCTTTTCCATCTCTTACGATCTTGCTTGGCACGTACTCATCTAAAGCATATTGTACGATGGTTTTGAACTTTGTCCGCGGATCCTCAACACTATCTGTACTTGAGACAAAACTTTTGTGTTGAGCCGTCAGGTACTCTGTAATCTGCTTTTTTTCACTTTTGCTAAGAAGAAAAATCTTCCTACTTTTTTTAATATTTCTATTTACGGCTGAAATCATAGATGCAGTAACCGCTTTATGATCGATGATTCCCTGTTCTGCGTTAACTGTTTCAAATATTTCGGGTCTGTCACCAGAAGATCTAATATGTTATCTCCACGAGTCGGTTCTCTGTTTAATTGCTCAAGGTAGTTTTCAGATAAAGCACTTTGATGAAAACAGAAATCTTAAGTCACATTTGTTATGTGACTTTAAATTCCATGACAAGTATACAGCAGAAAACATTTCCAGTGAATTACAAAATGTGATTTCAGGTTGGGGTTTTACCAATAATAATGTAGGTTGTATTATAGATGTACCTAATACGGTGAAGGTAGTGATGATGTGTAAATGGTGGCATGTATCTTGTTTTGCACATACACTGTATTTAATTGTGCATTCAAGCCTTGAACCAATTACAGACACAAGCGCAAAAGTGAAGTCAATAGTGGAATTTTTCAAAAGGAGTACTCAAGCACTTGAGAAATTACACAATATTCAAAAGCAAATGGGCTTCCCTATTTTAACACCGAACAAGATTGCTCTACAAGTTGGAATGCCACTTGTGAAATGTTTTACAGGCTTTTGAAAATCAGAGAGCCTTTCCAAAGCACCCTCGCCATCCTCAGTGTGGATTCACAAACAAAACTGTGCAGTGAAGACTGGTCAGTTATTGAAAAATCTTGTGAGATAGTATCTCCTTTTGAACAAGTCACAACTGAAATTAGCAGCGAAAGAAATGTAACCTTGTCAAACGTTGCCTTTTAAGCAAAGGTTTACAAAGTCATTGTCTGAGACTGAAAAACTCATATCACAGCAATGGAGCCACTAATACAGTAACTGCTAAACTTGAGAATGGAATCTTTGCCCTCCTCGTTCTAGAGTTTGCAGATAAAGCAATTGCTTGTGAAGCAACGTTATTGGTTCCTTGCTTCAGGGAGCATGGATTTCCAAAAACTAGCCATCGATTAAAAGAAACAAATGATGTCATAATCAACAAGTGCTGTGCAATACGATAGAAACCCACTCGGTTGTTCTACAGACAATCCATCACCAGCCAAACCAGTTGTGGTGAGCACATTCAACTCTAGCAGTGGCAACATTTGGAAAGATTTTGACCAAGCTGTAGGTATCTTGATCCAAAGTGTAGACAAACCACGTGCTGCAAGTATAGTCGAGCTTGATAAATATATAAAGATTCCACTGATACACAGATCGCAAGATCCATTGCTGTAGTGGAAAGAAAGTCATGTGTTGTTTCCTACCCTGTTTAAAATAATGAAATGACGACTTTGTATTATGGCCACCTCTGTTCCACGTGAGCACATATTTTCAAAGCAGGGGCAAACACTAACAGACAGACGATTCCGTCTTTCAAGCGAAAAAGTATCAAAAATGATGTTTCTAAACTACAACTTAGAACAGGTACAGCAGATCTACTCAGAAATGAAACAGTAAAATTTTAATAGGTTTTGTTCTTCTATGGACAGTGTGCGCTGAATTTGTATTTCACTGTATTTTGTTTAGTCCACTAAATCCTACATGTACCTATCTTGCAAGAATATTTTTCTGAAATTTGTTGCACACGGAAGACACGTTTTTGCTCACCGTTCAGTGAGTTTAATTTCTTTTGAGTATGCTATTTATTTATGTATTTGATAATAATTATCTGATTTATGAAAGTATATGTTTGTGTGTTTATTTTTGTAAATGCGCTATGTTTGATTATTACACTACAGGCATCTTGATACTTGTGTATCATAAATGATTTTCAGGAAAATCAACACTGGTACTTTGATACATCTGTTTTTGGCGTTCAGATACTGTGATAAAACTGCATTTCAACAGGAACTTCATCTCTGATTTCCTGGAGAAGTTTATAACAAAATGATAAAACATCTGCTTACTGTGAGTACTTGAGGGAACTCCATGTAGCTGTACCTCAAACAATCTTCTTTAGCAAGAACTGTTGTTGGTGTAGAGCCAGATCTGCCATGATATAGGTATCACAAAGACATTCCCCTATGAGAATTGTTTTAACTTTTAGTCTGGATTTTATACTTCAAGGAAACATACCGATCTCTGCATTTCAGTTACCTTGAAATGTTTTAACATGTTTTACAGCTCTATCAAGTGTATATATTATGAGATTATCCAGATAACTTGTGAATGTTTGATGAAAAACTGCCGTACTTGACCACTGTGCTATATACTGCAGTCTGATACAGTAATTTTTTTATCTGTGTGCATCAGTCATTGCATCCTGCTCTGTGTGACATACAGCGGAAAATTTAACTGTGAGTAAGAAAAGTGTGAATGGCACACTCATAAACGTTAATTCCATATCTCTCTTCCTAGAATGTTTTCTCAATAAATTATATCTAATGATATGTCTTTTTAAGAGCACATACAGATTATCACTCATAAAACCTATCAAAATTAGGGAAACGAGTTTGGCAAAATCTGTTATGTCAAAGATATGAAGTCTGTCCGTTGCCAGTAGGAAAGTATGAAAGTCACATCACACGAAAGCAGCGCATTTGCTACAGGAAATGGGGAATTGCAAAGACTCCTAAGTGAAAGTTTCATACTTTCTGCAATATGATAGGCCCTCTCGCACCTCATCTGTGTTTTTACGACAGTATTTTTACAGCAGACACTCAAGGTAATATAATGTGTTATTACAAAACTCAAGATGTTTCACACTTATACTGCTTCGTTATGTGTTTGTTTGTCCACCTCTAGTGGCAATACTAGTTTCATAACAACGCAGGTGGGTAGGAGGATATAGTTATATGGATGAAGCTGACGATTCAGCTGCAATATGATTGTGATCTACCATACAGCAAGGAGGAGACACGAAGTGGTAATTGAGCCGACAGCATCTCAGGAATACCCTCTCCCTCCTCCAAAGTATCCCGTTGTGTAGGTATTGAAAGCAGTAAATTTCCCACAGCTGATACCATGGTATGATAAATGGGTTTAAAAATTAGACATACGCAGAGCAATAATATTACAAGCTAATATAAATTACGTAGATTAAAAATTATGCTATCCATGTTGTCCACATAGCCCCTTGTCATCATCTGTCAGCAAACTTCTCATTATTTCATCTATAGTAACATCAATATGCAGTAATTTGTGTCGATTCTTTCGCTTCTGAAATTGTACCATTTTGACTTACATCCAAATATTTCTCTATGATGTCAAATACATTTCACTTGCGACTAAAATGTATTGCGTGTCCTTAGGTTAGTTAGGTTTAAGTAGTTCTAAGGTCTAGGGGACTGATGACCATAGCTGTTAAATGCCATAGTGCTCAGAGCCATTTGTATTGCGTGGAAAATGTCACAACATTCAGAATAAAACAGCACTACTATTTCCTCGCAGAGACACAGAGCTAAACTGAAGCGCCAAAGAAACTGGTATAGACATGCGTATTCAAATACAGTGATATATAAACAGGCTGAATACTGTGCTGCGATAGGCAAACGACTATATAAGACAATAAGTGTCTGGCGCAGTTGTTAGATCGATTACTGATGCTACCAAGATGTAAGCGAGTTTGAAAGCGGTGTTATAGTCGGTGCACGAGCGATGGGTCACAGCAAATCTGAGGTAGCGATGAAGTGGGGATTTTCCAGTACGACCATTTCGCGAGTGTACCGTGAATAGCAGGAATCCGTTAAGACATCAAATCTCCGACGTCGCTGCGGCCGGAAAACGATCCTGCAAGAACTGGACCAACGTCGACTGAAGAGAATCTTGGCAGAAGTGCACCCCTTCCGCAATTTTCTGCAGATTTCAATGGTGCGAATCATTCAACGAAACATGATCGATATGGGCTTTTGGAGCCAAAGGCCCACTCGTGTACCCTTGGTGACTGCATGATACAAAGCTTTACGCCTTCATCCATGGTTCGCAAGATATCATGTGAAAAAAGGGCGAGTTGCGTTTCGCAGGAGCGATGCTTTCTGAAGCCGTGCTGATGCATGGACAGCAACTTCTCTGTCTCAAGGAAATTCATTATATTCGAACTGAGAATATGTTCGAGAATTCTGCAATAAACCGATGTTAAGGATGTTGGTTTGTAGTTTTGAGGATCCGTCCTTCTACCCTTTTTTTCCAGTCGCTCGGGACTTTACGTTGGGCAAGGGATTCGCGATAAATGCAAGCCAAGTAAGGAGCCAATGCAGCAGAGTACTCTCTGTAAAACTGAATTGGAATCCCATCACGACCTGGCGATTTGTTCATTTTCAACCCATTCAGCTGTTTCACAACCCCAGGGATGTCTAACACTAAGTCCTCCATACGGGAATCTGTAGAGACTCAAACGGCGATATGTTTGTACGATCCTCCTGCGTGAAAGATTTCTCAAATGCTAAGTTTAAAATTTCAGCTTTCGTTTTGCTGTCTTCGGTTGCCAAGCGGTATGTTTGTACGATCCTCCTGCGTGAAAGATTTCTCAAATGCTAAGTTTAAAATTTCAGCTTTCGTTTTGCTGTCTTCCGTTGCCAGGCCAGACTGATCAGTGAGTGACTAGATGGAAGCCCTCGACCCAAATACCTATTTTACGCAAGACCATAATTTCCTTGGGTTTTCAGCAAGATCTTTTGCTAAGGTGTGACGGTGGTAGTAGCCTGAGGCACACAAGGCATCAGAACTCGGGAAAATGACAAGAAGTCAGGACAACAAACCAACGAAGCCCACAGCACAAACCAGTGACACATCACCATACACTATCAATACCATGTAGCAACTTTGTTAAAAAATATCGCCCTCTGTACCTGTATTGGAATTACGTAATGTGTGTATGAGTACAGGTTGTGACGCAGGAACGAAGACGTATGGAAGCTATAGTCTACCAAGATTCATGCATAGACAGCCAGACGGTTAAGGTGACCGCTCGGATAAAGAGGGAAGTCCACGTTCAAGTCCAACACGTGCAAACTGCAAAAAGCAACGTCCTGCCTCCTTCAGACGTTGCATTGCTTTCCAAATTGCCCTCAGAATTTACAAGGCACAAGCACAAACTATTTTAAGCAGAACAACCCAAGTAACGCCAGCATCAAGATCTATGAATACGCAAAACCCACGTGAATTTCCCGTACTGCCAAGAAGATATGCAGAGCTTCCACAACAACAAAACATACGCCCCCAGCACCAAAATGTATGGACACGAAGACATCCACAAACCCAAGCCCAGAGCCAAGCATCAACTGCAACAGTTGACTTAGCAAAAATTCTAAACACCCTCACTGGGGTCTCCAACTTCATGGCAAACAACCAACATTGGAACACATTTGAACACATTGGAACTTATCACGGAAACTTTTACAAAATTGATTAATGCGCCAGACGTAACATAAATTATGGCCATACTAGAGAGAATGTTAAAATTTCTCACACCTCGGAGTGGCTAATAGGTATGTCACGCTCCTATTTTTGTATACGGAATGCAAACGGAGTTACAAACCAAAAAATGAAACTTGAAGATTTTATAACAAGACACAAGATCAATATACTGCGTGTGACTGAAACACATCTGAGGCCAACACAAATATTCCCATTAAAGAACTTGACAGCTTATAGAGCAGATAGAGCAAAAAGGCGAGGAGGGGGCACTGCTGCGTTCTTACGAGGTACACTTACACACTGCAGAGAAGCCCTATCGCAATTACCTAACTTAAAAGCAACAGCAGTGGGGGTTGAAACAGCACATGAAAGAATAACATTTGTTGCTGCATATCTCAGCCCCAATCGACAACTAATCAAAAAGGACTTATTTCACATTTTTGATGCTCATGACAAAATTCTATTAGGGTGCGGGGACCTAAATGCTAAACATTATGTCTGGAACCAGCGAAGAACGAACACCATGGGAACAAAATCACGTGCAATTGAAGAACAACTCCCATGCACTACCCTTGGCCCGGAAAAAAATTAACTCACTTCTCGAAAGCACACAACCATAGACCAAATGTCCTTGAGATAATTATGATAAAGAACCTTCGCAAAAACCCAAGACTAACCACGTTCAACGGCGTAACATCAGACCACGATCCAGTTAAAGGTCTACCGACGAAAAAGATTGAACCCCAATTCCAGCACCGAAAAACACGTTTGAAATGGGCAAAATATAAATCGTACCTCAACAATAATACTGGCATATAACAACAGACAAGAGATAGACGAATCTCTAACCACACTCACAGATAAAACTCAAAGAGTGTACAGACAGGCCACGATAACATAGACATGCGAAAACCAGCATGACAACTTTTCCCCTCTCCTTCAAGACATAAAGACCTTAAAGAATAGAGTGCGAAAGAGATGGAACAAATTTGGAAACGAATTTTCAATGTACACTCCTGGAAATTGAAATAAGGACACCGTGAATTCATTGTCCCAGGAAGGGGAAACTTTATTGACACATTCCTGGGGTCAGATACATCACATGATCACACTGACAGAACCACAGGCACATAGACACAGGCAACAGAGCATACACAATGTCGGCACTAGTACAGTGTATATTCACCTTTCGCAGCAATGCAGGCTGCTATTCTCCCATGGAGACGATCGTGGAGATGCTGGATGTAGTCCTGTGGAACGGCTTGCCATGCCATTTCCACCTGGCACCTTAGTTGGACCAGCGTTCGTGCTGGACGTGCAGACCGCGTGAGACGACGCTTCATCCAGTCCCAAACATGCTCAATGGGGGACAGATCCGGAGATCTTGCTGGCCAGGGTAGTTGACTTACACCTTGTAGAGCACGTTGGGTGGCACGGGATACATGCGGACGTGCATTGTCCTGTTGGAACAGCAAGTTCCCTTGCCGGTCTAGGAATGGTAGAACGATGGGTTCGATGACGGTTTGGATGTACCGTGCACTATTCAGTGTCCCCTCGACGATCACCAGAGGTGTACGGCCAGTGTAGGAGATCGCTCCCCACACCATGGTGCCGGGTGTTGGCCCTGTGTGCCTCGGTCGTATGCAGTCCTGATTGTGGCGCTCACCTGCACGGCGCCAAACACGCATACGACCATCATTGGCACCAAGGCAAAAGCGACTCTCATCGCTGAAGACGACACGTCTCCATTCGTCCCTCCATTCACGCCTGTCGCGACACCACTGGAGGCGGGCTGCACGATGTTGGGGCGTGAGCGGAAGACGGCCTAACGGTGTGCGGGACCGTAGCCCAGCTTCATGGAGACGGTTGCGAATGGTCCTCGCCGATACCCCAGGAGCAACAGTGTCCCTAATTTGCTGGGAAGTGGCGGTGCAGTCCCCTACGCCACTGCGTAGGAACCTACGGTCTTGGCGTGCATCCGTGCGTCGCTGCGGTCCGGTCCCAGGTCGACGGGCACGTGCATCTTCCGCCGACCACTGGCGACAACATCGATGTACTGTGGAGACCTCACGCCCCACGTGTTGAGCAATTCGGCGGTACGTCCACCTGGCCTCCCGCATGCCCATTATACGCCCTCACTCAAAGTCCATCAACTGCACATACGGTTCACGTCCACGCTGTCGCGGCATGCTACCAGTGTTAAAGACTGCGATGGAGCTCCGTATGCTACGGCAAACTGGCTGACACTAACGGCGGCGGTGCACAAATGCTGCGCAGCTAGCGCCATTCGACGGCCAACACCGCGGTTCCTGGTGTGTCCGCTGTGCCGTGCGTGTGATCATTGCTTGTACAGCCCTCTCGCAGTGTCCGGAGAAAGTATGGTGGGTCTGACACACCGGTGTCAATGTGTTCTTTTTTTCATTTCCAGGAGTGTATATCTCAGATACTAATATTTCCCAAAGCAATGGAAAACATCTAGATTTATACCAAAACTGGATGAAGATTTAAAACTGTCCAGAGCTCTCGAATTATTAGCCTCCTTCCAGCGTTTCAAAAGTTTTCGAACGAGTAATCCTACATAGGCTAAAACAACCATTGCTTGAGAATGAGATCATTCGACCAGAAAAATGGTTCAAATGGTTCTGAGCACTATGGGATTTAACATCTGAGGTCATCAGTCCCCTGCATCTTAGAACTACTTAAACCTAACTAATCTAAGGACATCACACGCATCCATGCCCGAGGCAGGATTCGAACCTGCGACCGTAGCAGTTGCGCTAATCAGTACTGAAGCGCCTAGAACCGTTCGGTCACCGCGGCCGGCTTTCGACCAGAACAGTTTGCATATCAGACCACAGTATCGGCAGAGATGCAACTTCACACTTATCCGAAAACCTCGCATATAACATGAATAGGGGCTATTACGCTGCAGCTGCTTTCCTAGATGTAGAGAAAGCTTATGATAAAGGCTGGAAGATCGCCTTATCGTAAAACTACAAAATCTAAATTGTATTCCAAACTTCTACATAAAAATCATACTTTCTCTCACACAGAAAATTCTTTGTAAAAATTGATAAACAACAATCAGGCATAAAATCACTGGAACAAGGAATCCCTAAACGTCGGTATTGTCGCCGACGCTGTTCATAATTTATGTTAAGGACGTACCTCTTTTACCCAACGTAGGGGAGCCTCTGCTAACGGTGTACTTCACCTGCCAACTGGTTCTATACAACGCTGGTGACTACTTTGGACAGTAACTGGGTCAAAAATGTAACTCTTTTGTACCGTTTGTGAATATATAGTTGCCACTATTTAAGTTCCAACCCTCGTAAATTTTCAGACATTACCTCTCACCACAGCCAACACAGTGGCTGATGGAATTCACTTAACGACCGAGATCAGCGGCGTTTGCGTCGTTGTCAGTGCTAACAGACAAGCAACACGGAGTGAAATAACCGTAGAAATCAATGCAGAACATACGACGGACGTATCCGTTACAACAGGGCGGCGTCATTTAGCGTCAGGCAGCAGGCGACCCTTGCGAATGCCTTTGCTAACTGCGTGACATCAGCTGCAGTGGCTCTCCTCACCTCGTGTCCATATCGGTTGCGCTCTAAACGGTTGGAAGAATGTGGCCTGGTCAGATGAGTTCCGATTTCAGTTGGTAAGACCTGATAGTATGGTTGCCGTGTGGCTCACAGCCCACGAAGCCATGGAACCAAGTTGTCAACAATGCACTGTGCGAGCTTGTGGTGGCTATGTGCTGTGGTTGTGTTTACATGGAATGTTCTGGATGCTCTGGTCCAGCTGAACCGATTATTGCCTCGAAATGGTTATTTTAGGCTACCTGGAGCCAACTGCTACCATTCATGGACTTACATGTTCCCAAACAGCGATGGAATTTTTATGGATGACAATGCACCATGTCACTGGAGCGCACTTGCTTGCGACCAGTTTGGAGAACTCTATGGACAATTCGAGCAAGTGATATGGCCACCCAGATCGCCCAACATGAATGCCATCGAACATTTATGGGACATATTTGAGAGATCAGTCAGTGCAGTATCCTTTACAGGTCGACCACACTTTCCAAAATTCTCCCAATAAACCAAAGTCGACCTTTCACCTTCCCTACCACAAGCTTCACACGCTCGATCCATTTCATTTTCCTTTGCAAACTTTCGCCCTGATATTCACACGACATGACTGTCAAGCTGGACACTACTAAACTGTATCCGAGTATTACCGGTTTCTTTTTCCTGCTCATCGACATTAACTTACATTTTTTCCGTTTAGAGCCGGCTGCCACTCATAACACCAAATTAAAAACTTCGTCTAAGTCGTCTTGTGTCATCCTATTCTTCCAGACTCTTTCCAGAAAGTTGTTGTTGTTGTGGTCTTCAGTCCTCAGACTGGTTTGATGGAGCTCTCCATGCTACTCTATCCTGTGCAAGCTCCTTCATCTCCCAGTACCTACTGCAACCTCCATCCTTCTGAATCTGTTTAGTGTATGCATCTCTTGGTCTCCCTCTACGATTTTTACTCTCCACACTGCCCTCCAGTACTAAATTGGTGATCCCTTGATGGCTCAGAATATGTCCTACCAACCGATCCCTTCATCTAGTCAAATTGTGCCACAAACTCCTCTTCTCCCCAATTCTATTCAATACCTCCTCATTAGCTATGTGATTCTACGGAATCCAAACTGATCTTCCCCGAGGTCGGCTTCTACCAGTTTTTCCATTCGCCTGTAAAGAATTCGCGTTAGTATTTTGCAACTGTGACTTATTAAACTGATAGTTCGGTTATTTTCACATCTGTCGACACCTGCTTTCTTTAGGATTGGAATTATTATATTCTTCTTGAAGTCTGAGGGTATTTCGCCTATCTCATACATCTTGCTCACCAGATGGTAGAGTTTTGTCAGGACTGGCTCTCCCAAGGCTGTCAGTAGCTCTAATGGAAAGTTGTCTAATCCCGAGGCCTTGTTTCGACTTAGTGCTCTATCTAAATTTCAGTAGTAAGCCTCTCGGTGGTGCAGCGGACGGTGGAGTTTGTTGAGAAAGTCGGTTAACTCCTTCGCTCTAACTAAATGATCCTGTCACAACACGCGCCGCACTTTTCGTTGTATTTTCTCCCTCTGCCTCCGCCCCCTCCCCGGCCCCCCGCCACCCAACCAGTCCTACCTGGTAAGGATCCCATACTGATGAACAGTGCTCAAGAATCGGTCGAACAAGCGTCATATAAGCCACTTCCGTAGTGTATTAGAGATACGTTTCCTTAAGGTTTTTCCTATGAATCTGTCTGGCATCTGCTTTTCGTTCTGTTTCTTTCAGGCGGTGATTCTACTTAAGGTCGCTCTGGATAGTTACTCTTAGATACTTTATGGTAAATATTGGTTCCAGCCGTTTCTTATCAATAATGTAGTTGCACAGAAGTGGCTTGCTTTTCCTGTGTACGCACAATATGTTATGTTTATATATGGTCAGTGTCAGCTCCATAGTCGGCACCATTCATCAATCTTCTGCAGGTCACTCTGCAAATCATTACTGTTTTCTGGCGCTGGTACTTCTTCATATACAGGGTGCTACAAAAAGGTACGGCCAAACTTTCAGGAAACATTCCTCACACACAAAGAAAGAAAATATGCTATGTGGACATGTGTCCGAGAACGCTTACTTTCCATGTTAGAGCTTATTTTATTTCTTCTCTTCAAATCACATTAATCATGGAATGCAAACACACAGCAACAAAACGTACCAGCGTGACTTCAGACACTTTGTTACAGGAAATGTTCAAAATGTCCGCCGTTAGCGAGGATACATGCATCCACCCTCCGTCGCATGGAATCCCTGATGCGCTGATGCAGCCCTGGAGAATGGCATATTGTATCACAACCGTCCACAATACGAGCACGAAGAGTCTCTACATTTGGTACCGGGGTTGCGTAGACAAGAGCTTTCAAATGGCCCCATAAATGAAAGTCAAGAGGGTTAAGGTCAGGAGAGCGTGGAGGGCATGGAATTGGTCCGCCTCTACCAATCCATCGGTCACCGAATCTGTTGTTGAGAAGCGTACGAACACTTCGACTGAAATGTGCAGGAGCTCCATCGTGCAGGAACCACATGTTGTGTCGTACTTGTAAAGGCACGTTGATTGTGAAAATTTACAATTTGATCACGTTGGAATGAAGCCTCATCCGTAAAGAGAAGATTTGCACTGAAATTAGGATTGACACATTGTCGGATGAACCATTCGCAGAAGTGTACCCGTGGAGGCCAGTCGCCTGCTGATAGTGCCTGCACACGCTGTACATGGCACGGGAACAACTGGTTGTCATGTAGCACTCTCCATACAGTGACGTGGTCGACGTTACCTTGTACAGCAGCAACTTCTCTGACGCTGACATTAGGGTTATCGTCAACTGCACGAAGAATTGCCTCGTCCATTGCAGGTGTCCTCGTCGTTCTAGGTCTTCCCCAGTCGCGAGTCATAGGCTGGAATGTTCCGTGCTCCCTAAGACGCCGATCAATTGCTTCGAACGTCTTCCTGTCGGGACACCTTCGTTCTGGAAATCTGTCTCGATACAAACGTACCGCGCCACGGCTATTGCGCCGTGCTAATCCATACATCAAATGGGCACCTGCCAACTCCACTTTTGTAAACATTGCACTGACTGCAAAACCACGTTCGTGATGAACACTAACCTGTTGATGCTATGTACTGATGTGCTTGATGCTAGTACTGTAGAGCAATGAGTCGCTTGTCAACACAAGCACCGAAGTCAACATTACCTTCCTTCTATAGGGCCAACTGGCGGTGAATCGAGGAAGTACAGTACATACTGACGAAACTGAAATGAGCTTCAACATGGAAATTTAGCGTTTTCGGACACATGTCCACATAACATCATTTCTTTATTTGTGTGTGAGGAATGTTTCCTGAAAGTTTGGCCGTACCTTTCTGCAACACCCTGTATAACTAGCTGGAAGCACACGAGCGCGCGCCCTTGTGTGTGTGTGTATGTGTGTGTGTTAGGGTTGCCAACTACCCCGTATTCCTCGGGAAATCCCGTATTTTGGTTTCTTTTTTCCCAGATCCCGTGTCCCGCATTATTTAGAATTTATCCCGTATTTTTCCGTCTTTTGCAGTAGTAGTTCGAATAATGTATCTCGCCTGACACACTACAATTGGTACTAACTGTGCGCAGTAAAAGTTGCCGCAGTTTGCACCGAAGCAGTACTAAAACAAATAGTGATCTAAAATTTCCTGGCAGATTAAAACTGTGTGCCGGACCGAGACTCGAACTCGGACCTTTGCCTTTCTTCATTTCTCCTTTTAATCCACCTATTTTCCTTGTTTTTCTCAGGACCTTAATATTTTTCTCTCTCTTTTTCCTAGTTCTCTTAATTTGTCTTTCTTATTCAATGTTAGGCACTCAGATCAATACGTTGCTTGTGTCCTAATAACTGAATTATAATGTTTAATCTTTGCTTGTATGGATATTGATTTCTTATTGTAGTAGTTTTGTGTTAATTTATAAGCAAATTCTAACTTTTTTATTCTTTCTTTATTTATTGTGTTATCCAGTCCTTTGGCTTGGATCCACTCCTCCAGGTATCTGAATCTATCAACTCTTTTAATTTTTCCATACTTTATTTTCATAAACTTTTCTGTATTATGTTTGTGTTTTATATACTCGGTTTTTTCATCGGATATTTTTAGCCCACTCTTTTCAGCAATCTCTTGTAACAGATCAAGTATAGCTCTTGCGTCTGTTCGGTTTTCAGTTATCAATGCCATATCATCCGCAAAGGCTAAACATTTCACTTCAAATTTGTTCTTTCCTGGGCCCATGCTTATACCCTTTGTGCCTCTGTTTTTTAATGTATTATTCCATGTTTTTACTATTTTATCTAAAACCAAGTTAAAGAGAATTGGGGACAGTCCGTCTCCTTGTCGAACTCCAGTTTTGATTTTGAATGGTTCAGAAATTTCGCCTTGAAACTTAATTCTTGATGTTGTATCTGTGGGCGTTTGTTCAACAAGTTTTCTGGTGTTTTCATCTATCCCTGATTCATGAAGTATCTGGAACAGTGTTCGTCTGTCAACTGAGTCGTAGGCCTTCTTGAAGTCTACGAAAGTAACTACAGTATTTTTATTTTGTATAGCTCTCATATTCAAAATTGTTTTTACATTAAGAATCTGTTCTGCACATGATCTACCTTTTCTAAATCCTGTTTGATAATCTCCTATATTAGGTCCTGCTTGTTCCTCTATTCTATTTAAAAGTGCTTTAGAAAGTATTTTGTATGTCACTGGTAACAAGCATATGCCCCTGTAGTTGTTAGTGTCTGTTTTGTCTCCTATTTTATGGAGAGGGTGGATCAATGCTTGTTTCCAGACACTGGGTATGATTTTTTTGTCCAAATGTCTTTAGTTACTTTGTGAATTTTCGGACATGCGGATAAGCCCCCTAGTTTCCACATTTCTGCCACTATCCCATCCTCACCTGGAGCTCTGTTATTCTTCAATGCTTTGATAATCTTTTCTATTTCTTCTACTGTAGGTGGTTCCAATGGTGGATTTTCATGTTGTGGTTTTTTGAAATTGTAACCTGTCATTAGGCTCCTCGCAATTTAATAGATTTTCAAAGTGTTCAGCTAAAATTTGGCTGTTCTCTTTGTTGCTTAAAACCATTTTTCCATTTTTATCTTTAAAATGTAAACTTGGTGACTGGAATCCTGTTATAACTTCTCTGAAAGTCTTATAGAAGTCTCTAGTGTTGTTCCTTTTGAAGTCAGAATCCATTTCTTCTAATCTGTCTTCGTCATATTTTCTTTTCACTGATGATTTTTGCTGTCTTTTTCCTTTCTTCTTTAAACTGTTCCCAGTATTCGTGTTTCTTATTACTGTTCCATTTTTCCCATTCCTTTAGTCGATTGTCAATCGCTTCATCACACAGCTCGTTCCACCATCTGTGTTTTGGTATTCTTCGTGGCTATCCCATTTCTTTAACCGACTCTAACATTGTTTCTCTACTTTCTTCCCAATTATCCATTTTTCTTGTGTTTAGTATATGACAGAATTTGTCCTGATTTTGCAGGAGAAATTTAGTGCTTGCTCTTGGAAATCTTCTTGGTTTTGGTTTAGGTTTGTTTGGTTGGAACTTGGTCTTTATTTCTGTCAGATAATGGTCTGAGTCTATGTTTAGGCCCTTCCTCACTCTGAAATCCAAGATTTCCTTGTAGTTGCGAGTCGTTATTGCCACATGGTCCAACTGATATTCACCTTGCTTTGGATTAGGTGATACCCACTTTTTTTTCTTTCTTGCAAGTTTCCTGAAACATGTCGACATTAATTTTGATTAAACTGTCTACAAAAATCTATAAGTCTTTCCCCATTTCTGTTGGTTCTTGCATGTGCTGGATAATCTCCAACTACTGATTTAAATTTTATTTCTTTGCCAGCTTGTGCATTAAAGTCTCCTGCTAAAATTTTTATATGTTCTTTTGGTAATATGGATGTTTCATGTTCTAGCATTTCCCAAAAATCTTCCACTTTGTCAACACTTGTTCTGTTATGTTGGTTAGTAGGTGCATGTGCATTTATAATGGTGTAACGTTCATTGCCTGACTTGAACGTCAGAAATGAAATTCGTTCTCATGGGGAGCTAAAATTAGTTATTGATTCCGTAAGTTGCTGTTTGGCCATATATATATATATATATATATATATATATATATATATATATATATATATATATATATATATTGGATATGTTCCTATTACAAGATAGCAAGACTCATCTAGAACGTTCCGGAAATGAAGGTAACTCACGCCACACCCTGCTATATCACGTTCTTAGACAGTAGTTCCAATGACGAGTATTGCCTACTTCTACCGACAAGTAGCGATATTAGTGGCCACACAGTACCCTCGAACACTTCTTCAGCAAACGAAAAAGGAACATAATACAATAAGCTAATTTAAATTAGTGTCTGACAGTTGTTAACCATTAGTTGAAATTTGAAAGAATAAAATTTTGTCGAGTGTGTTTTGTTGTGCGACTGTATTGTGTTGCCAGTTGAGGTTTAAGAAGTGGTGGGAACAGAGAGGGTGACATTTTAGTACCCTATAAGTCAACATTTTCGAGATGGAACTCTCGCCATGGGTACCATTCTTAATGGGACCACGTACACATGTAGTAGTTTGTCGATCGGCAGATTGGCTTTGTTTTATTGTAGCTTATTAGTAATGCCCAGAGATTGCTAACATGTAAACGGTCTTTCCTTATCAGATATGCATTGTTTACAGTTACTAAAATCTCGAATATTACGGCTATAGATATCTATCTTTAATTTTGTATTTTTCGTCATATAGATACTGTACTGTAGATTATTTTTCAAGGAAGATATCATTTTTTACGTTTGTGTTTAACGTCCCTTTATGACACAACTGATTCTTTTTATATGTAAAGAACGAACAATGGGCGTGCCTTCAGGAAAAACGCTTAAATGTTGCTCAAGAATGCATTTGTAAAAGTTAACAATAAACTGTTGGTTCATATGATTATTCCCATTGTTGCCTCACTTGCTGTTGTTAATTTCTACCACGTGTGTGGGTGTAGAAATAAAAATAAATATACTTTGTAGGCAATAGCTGTAAGACGGATATAGAACAATTTTGCACATCTTCAACGAAAGAGGTTTCTTAAAGGAAAACACACAATTTTTAAATTTATCATCATTTTTTAATTTTAGTTCGATTCACCTTCTAAGTTTTTCATTGATCTAGTTCATCCTGTGATTCTGTTTTCATATGTTTTATATCATTTTTACGTCATTTTATAGATATTTTCCGTTCTTTTTTGTGGTGATTTTACAGGTATTTTAAATCATACATAACTGAGCCCTAAAATTACAGGTATTTTTTATATTCGTAAATTGAATGAATTCTCACTAGGGGCAACTGCCCCTCCCCCCCCCCCCCCCCCCCCCCCTGCGGGAGCCCCTGATTAGTGGCATGACTTGCCGTACAAACGCGCATGAAAGAAACGCTCATGTGGCCGCAGCCGAGGGGATGCGGAAATTTAACTTGGTACGCGGGCTACTTAGTTTCTGATCGGTAGCTGTCGGAGGATTTCGTCTCGTAGCGATTTACAGATGTTCTTTGCCAATGCCAACTGTGCAGCTTACTATTTGCCGGTGTTGGCTGCATTGCTGTCTGCATTGTCGTCAGCTTTGCCATTTACATCTACTCCTCATTTCGCGTTTATTTTGATAACCGATACGTACCTTTCGAAAGCTTTTTTCCTTACTTACTAATAATGATATCAATTTCAGTGGCACCAAGGCACCGATTATGTAACTGGTTACTTTAGTTGGGCGCATAGCTGCTTACGTGGAAGCTCAAAACACATTATTGTAGATGACGTTATTGTGGTTAGATTCAGAGTTTGTGATTTCTTGGTTTAAGATTAGTAGTGAAGACGACAGGGTGAAATCACCCACAAGGAAGAGAACTAAAACATATGTTTTCCGTTCATGTTGGGCGGCAATACCGACTTTTCTTTGTGTGGTGCAATTTAACATTACGTAAATATGAATTTAATGTAGTAATAAATATCTTTAATATCATTAGGCCAAACAAACAAGGAGAAAGACGTGAAGGAGTCTTCCAAGATTTCCACCTTCTTTCCTGCTAGTGGTAGCACCAAAAGTGGATTACACGGAGCTACTGAAGGGGAAGTGACATTTGTGTGTCACACAGTGAAACATAATCTCAGTTATAATAGCTTGGACAGCAATGTTAAAATGGCGGATGATGTATTCAGTGCTTCTAGTGTTACAGAAAAATAAGTATTGCGGGCACACTGAAGCAGAAGCAAAGTTTTGGCTACAAATAGTGTTTCAGATTTTGTTACGGTTTTAAATAATCTCAATCAGTCAAGTAAATTTTTCTCTACAGCAACTGATACTTTAGACCGTTAAAATAGGAAGGTGTTTCCGATTGTTTTGTGATGTTTTGAACCCTGGAATTCAAAATAAATTTCAGAATTTTGTAGAGGAGAACAGTGTAACAGCAATGTCTGCTCACAATTTGTCGAAACGTTCCTTAGAGTCCCAAAAACTTCATAGAGACAGCTGTAGTGCTTTTTGTGCTGATAATACCGACGTTAATTTCGGAAAGCATAAGTCAGTAATTTGGCTGTTAAATGATGATAACAAACAAATATCAAGGCAAACTGTTCGAATCATATTTTGCATAATGCGATGAAACATGCTTGTGATACCTTAGATGTTAATATTGAAAATATGGCACTAAAATTATATGGTAACTTGTCTATTTTTTCAAATCAAAGGGAAGTTATAAAACACTATTTTGAGGATGTAGATGTAGAATGGAGTGAAATTCTTCGACATGTACCTACTAGATGGATTTCTGTAACACAAGCAGTTGATACAATCATTACAAATTGGGAACCTATTAAAAGTACTGATAAAAATGTAAATCTCGTGTGACTATGCAATTCTATCGATTTGACGCCACTTCGGCGACTTGCGCGTAAAGGGGATGAAATGTCAGATTAGGACAACAGAACACCCACTCCCTGCGCGAAGAAAATCACCGACCCATCTGCTGGGAATCGAATCCGGGCTATCTGGATTGACAGTGTGTCGCGCTGGTCACTTTTTTTAAAATCTCATTTTGCTCTATATTGGTCGTTGAATTTGTTCGTGGCAGACGTCCGATGACAGCCGTTCAGGTTCTTTGCTGATTTGTTCACTCAGTTTTCTGTTACAGAGGGTAGCTCACCCTCTGACCGAGCACGCTGAGCAACCGTGGCGGCGACACTCAGCTATTTTTAAATAATTCTGTCGACACTGAAAAAGAGTTAAATTTTATTTAACTTTTTTTCCCATGTTGTTTAAGTTGTTTTAGATTGTTCTAAGTTTTCAGAACGCTGTCATGTTACTGTAATAGAAACTTTTGAGGCAATCAAGACTTTAATCAGTAAAATTGAGCACAGAATGAGTGACAGATATTTTGGTAGTGTCACATATAAAGTTGCATAACCAGAAAACGGTTTGAAGATAATCTTATGGAATTTTATGTGTCGTTGAAAACATATTTGGTCAAGAATTTCAGATTTGAAGATCAACTGCCAATGTCAGTTGAGTCTTTGATACCTCTTTGTCTCAGTTCTCAGCTAAAATTGTAGCATCTTAAAGGAATAATGGAGTCGGTGCAGACAAGTGATGTAGATGAAGATTGTTTGTGAAAGGAATTTTGCAAAGTAAAGAATAGTTTGAAACAAAGCATATCTATGGAAGACAATGCAAACATAAGGTGAGTTAATGTTTTCTGTACCTTGGGAAAGGAAAATGTTCAGGTCCCCAGTTTGCTGAAGTGTTGGCTTTGCATTAAGCATTCCTGGTTCAAATGCAGAGGCAGAAAGAAATTTTTCTTTAATGAACCATGAATGGACAGAGGTGTGCAACAAATGTACCTCTGAGCTTATAAAAGCAGAACTGCAAACAGCAGTGAATTTTAACTGTAGAGAATTCCTCAAGTATGTAAAATTCAACAAATCTTTGCAAAACGAAGAAAAGTCTGTAAATAAATACAAGCAATAATATAAAGTAAAACATGTATGCACATTTAAGATGTATTTCTTTGTAGACAACACTATTTGAATTAATATATAAGAAACTATCAGCCTTGGTTGTGGTGTCTGCAATAGAGGCTGATAGTTTCTTATGTATTATATTATCATGATTGGTTGACAGTGCTGCAATGTTGAAAGTACAAAAACTATTTGAATTGTTTATATTACAGGTTTCCTCCTCGATCCTTTATTTTCTGTGTAAAAAGTTGGCAATCCTAGTGTGTGTGTGTGTGTGTGTGTGTGTGTGTGTGTGTGTGTGTGTGCATGACAGAGAGAGAGAGAGAGAGAGAGAGAGAGAGAGAAGAATGGTACAAAGCACCAGTTGCGACTCATCTTACAGTTCAGGCAACTTTCCAATGCAATAGGCAAGAGCCCACCTATATTGCACAACATACAAATTTAGTTTCCTACTGTTATACAAGTACTAAACTATCTCTATATGCCAGCAGATGTGACAGTTATACGGTTTGTGGCAAAGTAACTGACACATTGAGCGTTAAAATACACACATGTACTGACCATGCATTGTGTATTCTAACTTGCCGCTGATTTCCAGAATCTGACAGAGAGAGCTGTGTGGTCATTATCAAATTTCAAATCAGTGGAGTTAAAAATATGTCAAAAGGCTTCCAAAATTATTATGAAATTTGTGCCATGCTGTAGTTACCAGTGATAGCTTATGTCAATTATATTACTAGCAGTTTCTACCTTACACTCATGTACGTACTGCAAGAAAATGTCATTTGATGATCTCCACAGCTGCATTGAATTATTTAAATGATTTAATGTTAGGTGATGCTGTGATATTCTTCTTTATTTGTGAGTCAGTTGCACAATTTTGATGTTAGTCCATTATCAAATGTCTTTACAAAAAAATTGTTGACCACCATAGTGTTTGAGTATAGGTATCATAGTAGTTGTAAAATTGGTGTCACAAGCACCATTAGTATAGGTGTAACTGTACAGCGAATAAAGAAAAAAATACAATTGCAGGTGGCTTTAGGTCTTTTAAAGGAGACTTATTACTTCATTTACACATATTCTTATTGTTACAGAGGGTGAACTGTGCCATTTAAAAAATGGAGGCTCTGGGAAGTGCCTTCATATCAGCTTATGTCCATCAGCCATCCGCAGCGTGTATAAAGGTATCGAGCTGGACATATGTGGTTTCCAAGGCAGTGCAGCCATAGTGTGTTGTGAAGATCCTGCTGTCGCCAGTCAAGTAATTGCAGGAGATCAACCAGCTAGGTACAAAACATTACCTGATAACTTTCTTTTCATGTTGCACTTCAGTATTGTTAAAACAGTAGATACTAGTAAATAGTAGTACAACTCAGTGACAGCTGACAGCTTTAAGTATATTATGTGCCACACTCTCATTGGATAGGATGACAAATAATATCTTGCATTAAAATTACGTCAAAGCTGTTGGTAGATACAATTGTACTTAACGTCACTCAACAGTGTTGACTAAGGGATAGTTGTAAGTAGTACTGTAAACATGATTCACACACAAGGCATCTCTGACAAAATATTGCTGTTTTGTTGGCACAACATGATCGTTGTTTATCTCTTGTAACTTAATGTTCACATTACAGCATATGTACTGTCTGTTGTGATGTGTAAACTCTTTCTCAGAGTACAAAATTACGTTATGTGGAAATGTGTAGCAAACTTCAGCCAAGATCAGGAAGCCTAGGAATGTGCAAATTGTTGGGAAAAAGAAAGTGGTCCTGCTAGGCAGCAGTCATGGCTGGGTGTAGGCCTTCAGTTACAGGACAGCTTAAGGGCAGTGTACAAGGCCACCAACATTTTCAAATTATATGGAGCAGGTGGGCACATCTGCTCCAGTTTTGTAGAGCTTTGGTGTGTTCATAGCTGGCCTGTGGCTACGTGGTGTATGGATCAGCAAGAGCATCAATCATTGAGCCTATCCTCCTTGAGGGGGTTCAGCTGGCCCCGGGTGCTTATAAGACCAGCCCCATACCCTGCCTCTGTGATGATCTCAGGGAACTGCCACTTACCATCTGGCGGCAGCTCCTTATGGTGCATCAGGCATGTGAGATCCTTGCAGCTCTGACTCCACCCACACACCATACTGTTGCTCATCTGCCTCTGGAACACCTTTTCTTCAACTGTCCACAAGCCACACAGCCATTTGGGATCCGTGTGTAGTGTGTGCTGGAGTGACTCAGTGTGGAGCAAGTACAACCCCAAATCCAGGGTTTTAACCACCTGCTGCCTGGTTACTACAGAGGTCCAGCATCATTTTAGATTTAGTGCAGTACAGGAGAGATTGTATTCCTGCTTCTGTTTTTAGTTCAATGTTTACAGACATTTTATATGTACACTGCAACTATGTAGCTGTCTTTATGGATGGGTCTAAGCAGGGAGACTCTGTTGGTTACTCTGTCATTTTCCCAGATCATGCCCTCAAGGTCGCACTGCCTCAGGAATTTACTATCTTTGAGACAGCTTTGCGATCTTGCAGGCAGTGGAGCAGATGTGACATTCTTTCAGTGCTAAATTTCTTGTCTGTTCAAATTCTCTGAGCACCCTTTACTTTCTTCAAGTTTGTCCCAGTAGATAAAGTCATTCAGGATGCCATACTCCAACTACAATGACTGGGGAAGTGGTTTCTTCCTGTTGGGTCCCTGGGCGCATGGGAATTGTGGGGAATGAAATTGCAGATCAAGCAGCCAAGAAGGCATGTCATGATCTGTGGGTACTTCAGTGTGCCATCTCCCTGCATGCTGTCACCTTGCTGTTGAGGTACAAGGTCATGTGTCAAGGGGAAGACAAGTGGCTGGAAGTGACTTACAAGAAGCTCCGTGTAGTAAAGCCCACAACTTGGCCGTGACGTACTTCATTTCAGCCATGTCGATGGGATAAGGTTTTTCTCACTTGTGTTCAGATAAGCCACAGCCCCGTGACATATGAATTCTTACTCCAGTGAGAGGACCTTCCAATGTGTGGTGCTCGTGGTGTGCAGATCACTGTGCACCACATTTTATTGCACTGCATTTTATTTGCGGACTAGCAGACTGTGGCGGGTTTTGCTGACAGGTCTGCCTTAAAAGCAATGTTCCAAAGAATGTGTTTAAAGTTTTGTAAATTGTCCAACATTTTAACAAGATTCTAGGGAGATGTGTTTAGTGTGTCAACATTGTGACTGGCTCACCCAAGGTTTTTTGTAAGGGTCAGCCAGTCACATTTCTCTGTATTTTCTCTTAGCTCTTCTGTGTTTTGATTTATCTGCTTTAATTTCATGTATAGTTACTTTCCCTCCTAATTTGTTTTGGAGCATGTGAGATAGTGTGACTGTATGGTCATTTCAAGTGCATGAGTGTACAACAATTTTAGTTTATCTCCACATTCTTTTCTTTTGATAAGTGTAAGGGCACTGATTGCCTCGCTGTTGGACACCAACAAACACACACACACACACACACACACACACCCACACACACACACACACACACACACACACACACACACACACACACCATTTGATGAAAAAGATACAATTCTCCAAATCATGTAGTGAGAATAGCAATAAGTGTTGAAAGAGAAGTGTTGTTCAGCGAGGAAAATAACTGTGGTCCTATTTGTAACAAGCTAGAAATAGATCAGCAGCAACTACATAGTGTAATTAAGGAAGCTACAACCTTTTTCAAAGCATAAGTTTCTTGTTAATTTTACTGTGTTAAATTTAGCTCAAGTAACCATAAATAGTTGATAGCAGTTAGTAATTCAGTTCCTAATTGCTGCTTCACTATGTTTGCTTATACCTTGGTTTGTGCCAAATTCCAGTACAATCTCTTGGATTATGTGATTGTCAGATCATAATTAAGGAATGAATGAGTGAGTGAATAGTACAGTTGCTGTAACAATAATGCATAGAAATATATGAAATAGAAGAAGGCAATATAGCATTTGGAAATCAGTGATGGAATACAAATAATGGAATGAGTAAAGACAATTACTCACCTGATTTAGGCTTTCTGTGGTTTTCCTAAATCATTTCGGGCAAAATAAGTAATCTACGGTGCATTGAGTAGTGGTCTCCTCTCATACTATCATTAAAAGTGGAGAATACACTACATAACTGATAAGCAATTTAGTTATAATAAAACACAATGAACATTTGAACAGAAATGTTAAAATAGAACATACACAATACTGGCTTGGTACACACACTCTGCAGGACTTCAGGGAAGATTATTGATGTGTCAAACCAAAGCCCTGAAGTTGATTTTCAAATGAAATACTTTGCTATGGACAGGACTCAATTAGTTCTATTTATTATTGAAGAGTCCTTGTGAATAAACAATCCAAAATTATTTACCGATCTGTTTTCGAATGTGGTGTTAAAGGGAAACATCGTACAAATTTTTCTAAAGGGCTGTTTATCTTATACTGGCATCTGAATATAAAACACATATAACCAATATAACAATATTATGAAGAGGAAAGATGCTACTCACCATATAGTGGAGATGCTGAGTCACAGATAGACACAAATAAATAAAGCTTTCCAAGTGTGTGTGTGTGTGTGTGTGTGTGTGTGTGTGTGTGTGAGAGAGAGAGAGAGAGAGAGAGAGAGAGAGAGAGAGAGAGAGAGAGAGAGAGAGCTATGTGTGTTGTGTATGTCTACATCTATGTCTGTTGTTGACAAAGGCCTTTATTTATTTGTGACAGTCTTTTGGTTGTGCATATCTGTGACTCAGCACCTCCGCTACATGGTGAGTAGCAACTTTCCATTTCATAATATTGTTACATTCCATCCTGGATTTTCCATTGTTTGGAAACTAAAATGAAGTGTATTCTGTTGTAATTATCATTGTTGAAAAGTCATAAATTTACAAAATCTACATATTTCTGTATATTATCATAAGATATATGCTTTTTCAATAACTCTTACTGCTGTGTCGCATTGTTCGTAGCTAAGGTGGATTTTTCATTCCTACAGAAAACCAGAAACATCACCAAATGGACTACCTGAATCAACAACCAATCAACCGAACAGCAGGTTTGGCTCTGAGTTCCAGCCTCCCACTACACAATCTGGTAACACTTCCAGTCAGCAAATTAGGAGGAGTATTAGTGAAGAGAGTAAGCTGCAATTTTTCTTAGGGGTTTTGAATTTTCAGATGTTATGTTTGCTTGATTGATTGCCTTATTAATATGTGAAAGAATTTACGTTGTATGGATTTTGTCATGTAAAGCATTGAACTCTTTATGGCTTAAAGCTAATTTCTTATGCAAGAATTGGAAATAGTTTTAAAAAAATCTAATTACATTTGTTTTTTATGGTTTCATTTATTTATTTATTTATGCATTTATTTTACCTGGCAAAATTAGGGATTTCAGGCCCTCTCTTACACCTATCCAGGCATACTCAGATTGAACAAATTACAGTTTCTACAGAACATTAAGGACTTATAACGTGTTATACAGTATTAATGTTAAAGAAAAAAATAGAGATTATAACAGTAGTACAATGATAATTATAACAATCAAAAAGTAAATATAACAATCAAGAAAAATAATAATTATTATTATTATAATAATGACTATGTATATGGAAGTAAACAAATTTTTCTTTTATGAATGTCAGTCCTATTGCTAGTTGGGAATTTTCTCGTTATGTTCTTGCAGCTTGTGAGTTATTCTCATCGAGCAGAGACGTAAGACGATAGAATGAGGTGGAAGAGATATAGAAGAGGTAGACAGGTTAGAGGAAGAGGAATGTTGTTGTTGTGGTCTTCAGTCCAGAGACTGGTTTGATGCAGCTCTCCATGCTACTCTATCCTGTGCAAGCTTCTTCATCTCCCAGTACCTACTGCAACCTACATCCTTCTGAATCTGCTTAGTGTATTCATCTGTCGGTCTCCCTCTACGATTTTTACCCTCCACGCTGCCCTCCAATGCTAAATTTGTGATCCTTTGATGCCTCAAAACATGTCCTACCAACCGATCCCTTCTTCTAGTCAAGTTGTGCCACAAACTTCTCTTCTCCCCAATCCTATTCAATACCTCCTCATTAGTTACGTGATCTATCCACCTTATCTTCAGTATTCTTCTGTAGCACCACATTTCGAAAGCTTCTATTCTCTTCTTGTCCAAACTAGTAATCGTCCATGTTTCACTTCCATACATGGCTACACTCCAAACAAATACTTTCAGAAACGACTTCCTGATACATAAATCTATATTCGATGTTAACAAATTTCTCTTCTTCAGAAACGCTTTCCTTGCCATTGCCAGTCTACATTTTATATCCTCTCTACTTCGACCATCATCAGTTATTTTGCTCCCCAAATAGCAAAACTCCTTTACTACTTTAAGTGTCTCACTTCCTAATCTAATTCACCCGACTTAATTCGACTACATTCCATTATCCTCGTTTTTCTTTTGTTGCCTTTCATGTTATATCCTCCTTTCAAGACACTGTCCATTCCATTCAACTGCTCTTCCAAGTCCTTTGCTGTCTCTGACAGAATTACAATGTCATTGGCGAACCTCAAAGTTTTTATTTCTTCTCCATGGATTCTAATACCTACTCCGAATTTTTCTTTTGTTTCCTTTACCGCTTGCTCAATATACAGATTGAATAACATCGGCGAGAGGCTACAACCCTGTCTCACTCCCTTCCCAACCACTGCTTCCCTTTCATGTCCCTCGACTCTTATAACTGCCATCTGCTTTCTGTACAAATTGTAAATAGCTTTTCGCTCCCTGTATTTTACCCCTGCCACCTTTAGAATTTGAAAGAGAGTATTCCAGTCAACATTGTCAAAAGCTTTCTCTAAGCCTACAAATGCTTGGAACGTAGGTTTGCCTTCCCTTAATCTTTCCTCTATGATAAGTCGTAAGGTCAGTATTGCCTCATGTGTTCCAGTATTTCTACGGAATCCAAACTGATCTTCCCCGAGGTCGGCTTCTACCAGTTTTTCCATTCGTCTGTAAAGAATTCGTGTTAGTATTTTGCAGCTGTGAATTATTAATCTGATAGTTCGGTAATTTTCACATCTGTCAACACCTGCTTTCTTTGGGATTGGAATTATTATATTCTTCTTGAAGTCTGAGGGTATTTCGCCTGTCTCATACATCTTTCTCACCAGATGGTAGAGTTTTGTCAGGACTGGCTCTCCTAAGGCTGTCAGTAGTTCTAATAGAATGTTGTCTACTTCCGGGGCCTTGTTTCAACTTAGGTCTTTCAGTGCTCTGTCAAACTCTTCACGCAATATCGTATCTCCAATTTCATCTTCATCTACATCCTCTGCCATTTCCATAATATTGTCCTCAAGTACATCACCCTTGTATAGACCCTCTATATTCTCCTTCTACCTTTCTGCCTTCACTTCTTTGCTTAGAACTGGGTTTCCATCTGAGCTCTTGATGTTCATACAAGTGGTTCTCTTTATCTCCAAAGGTCTCTTTAATTTTCCTCTAGGCAGTATCTATCTTACCCCTAGTGACATAAGCCTCTACATCCTTACATTTGTCCTCTAGCCATCCCTGCTTAGCCATTTTGCACTTCCTGTCGATCTCATTTTTGAGACGTCTGTATTCCTTTTTGCCTGCTTCATTTACTGCATTTTTATATTTTCTCCTTTCATCAATTAAATTCAATATTTCTTCTGTTAACCAAGGATTTCTACTAGCCCTCATCTTTTTACCTACTTGATCCTCTGCTGCCTTCACTACTTCATCCCTCAGAGCTACCCATTCTTCTTTTACTGTGTTTTTTTCCTCATTCCTGTCAGTTGTTCCCTTATGCTCTCCCTGAAACTCTGTACAACCTCTGGTTCTTTCAGTTTATCCAGGTCCCATCTCCTTAATTTCTCACATTTTTGCAGTTTCTTCAGTTTTAATCTACAGGTCATAACCAATAGATTGTGGTCAGAGTCCACATCTGCCCCTGGAAATGTCTTACAATTTAAAACCTGGTTCCTAAATCTCTGTCTTACCATTATATAATATATCTGATACCTTTTAGTATCTCCAGGGTTCTTCCATGTATACAACCTTCTTTCATGGTTCTTAAACCAAGTGTTAGCTATGACTTAAGTTGTGCTCTGTGCTAAATTCTACGAGGCGGCTTCCTCTTTCATTTCATAGCTTCAATCCATATTCACCTACTACGTTTCCATCTCTCCCTTTTCCTACACTCGAATTGCAATCGCCCATGACTATTAAATTTTCGTCTCCCTTCACTATCTGAATAATTTCTTTTATTTCATCATAAATTTCTTCAATTTCTTCGTCATCTGCAGAGCTAGTTGGCATATAAACTTGTACTACTGTAATAGGTGTGGGGTTCGTATCCAACTTGGCCATAATAATGTTTTCACTATGCTGTTTGTAGTAGCTTACCCGCATTCCTATTTTCCTATTCATTATTAAACCTACTCCTGCATTACCCCTATTTGATTTTGTGTTTATAACCCTGTGTTCACCTGACCAAAAGTCTTGTTCCTCCTGCCACCAAACTTCACTAATTTCCACTATATCTAACTTTAACCTATCCATTTCCCTCTTTAAATTTTCTAACGTACCTGCCTGATTAAGGGATCTGACATTCCACGCTCTGATCCGTAGAAAACCAGTTTTCTTTCTCCTGATAACGACATATTCTTGAGTAGTCCCCGCCCAGAGATCCGAATGGGGGACTATTTTACCTCCGGAATATTTTACCCAAGTGGACGCCATCATCATTTAATCATACAGTAAAGCTGCATGCCCTTGGGAAAAATTACGGCTGTAATTTCCCCTTGCTTTCAGCCGTTCGCAGTATCAACACAGCAAGGCCGTTTTGGTTATTGTTACAAGGCCAGATCAGTCAATCATCCAGACTGTTGCCCTTCCAACTACTGAAAAGACTGCTGCCTCTCTTCAGGAAGAAAAACAGAATGGTAAAATTCGAAGCTATGATGGAGAGGAGAAAGAAGGAGATGAGAGGGGCACAACAATGGTGGCTATACCGTCCCTAATATGTAAGTTTTGAGTCCCTCTTAAATGTTGAGTGGTTCTGGATAAGACGCAGATCACAGGGGAGCGTGTTTCATAGTCGTATGGCTGAGATGGAGAATGACACGGAGAAAGATTTTGTGTTAGGTAAAGGTACAGCCAAGATGCTAGATGTGTCCAATCTGGTATTGTGGTTGTGGAATGATGATAGGTGTTCAGAAGATAAGTATTGGGGGCATCAGTGGCTAAGAAATAGATTAAGTAAGCACATTGTATGGAGATCGCGTGCCTTATGAGGGCGTATCCAACCTAGCTGGGAGTATGAAGGACTGAAATGATCATACAACCGTATATTGCACACGTATCTAACGCAAGCATTCATCACTAGCTCGAGGCATCTCGAATTTTCACTGTTTGTGCCGTGTTGAACTACATCACAGTAGTCAAGATTAGGCAGAACTAGTGTTTGGACTAATTTTTGTTTAACATGGGTTGGAAATATTTTTCTAAATTTTTGAATTGCATGTAGGGAGGAGAGCGATTTCCGGCTAGCTGTGACTGTTTGTTCTTCCCAGTTTAGGTGTTCATTCAAGATTATTCCAAGATCTTTTACTGTTTTTTGGTATGTTAGTTGGGTGCCATTGAGGAGTATTTGAGGGACTGTTTCGCGAAAGTACTGGCTGATTAATTTTGGATGAGATATATGCATGACCTGGGATTTCTTGGGGTTTAGTTTCAGACCTAGGTTCTGTTCCCATCGAGAAACAGAACAAAGATCTGCATTCATACTCGCTACTGCGTCAGCAATGTTCTTGGAGCTTGCACTTATGTACAGTTGGATGTCGTCGGCATATAGATGGTAGTTGCAGGAGTGAATCACTGAAGAAATATCATTAATGTACAGTGAGAAGAGTAATGGACCAAGGACGGAGCCTTGGGGAACTTCAGAGCGCACGTTTTTCCATGATGACTTTCTGACCCACAAATGATTGTTGACTTCTGTTTTTGAGGTAGCTGTCGAACCAGTGTATTGCGCTGTTTGACAAATTCAGCTGTTTCATTTTAATTAGTAATATATCAAAGTCAACTGTATTAAAAGCCTTGCTTAAGTCAAGCGGTGTTAGGATGGTAGCTTCACGCCTGTCCATAGCATGTTTAATGTCATCGGTTACTTTGATTAATGCAGTTGCTGTACTATGGCGCTTTCGAAAGCCTGACTGATATTTGTCATGGATGTTATGAGTTTTGAGGTAATCCATCAGCTGTTCATGGACGATGTTTTCTAGGGTTTTAGATATTGCAGGTAGTTTGCTGATCGGCCTGTAGTCACCTCGCGACTTAGGGTTGTCAGTCTTGGGTATAGGTTGAATTAAACTTTGCTTCCACTCAGTAGGATATGTATTACTCACAAGAGACAGGTTGAAGATGTCTGTGATAACTGGAATAATAGTGTCTACGTCGTTATCAGGAGAAAGAAAACTGGCGTTCTACGGATCGGAGCGTGGAATGTCAGATCCCTTAATCGGGCAGGTAGGTTAGAAAATTTAAAAAGGGAAATGGATAGGTTAAAGTTAGATATAGTGGGAATTAGTGAAGTTCGGTGGCAGGAGGAAGAAGACTTCTGGTCAGGTGACTACAGGGTTATAAACACAAAATCAAATAGGAGTAATGCAGGAGTAGGTTTAATAATGAATAGGAAAACAGGAATGCGGGTAAGCTACTACAAACAGCATAGTGAACGCATTATTGTGGCCAAGATAGATACGAAGCCCACACCTACTACAGTAGTACAAGTTTATATGCCAACTAGCTCTGCAGATGATGAAGAAATTGAAGAAATGTACGATGAAATAAAAGAAATTATTCAGGTAGTGAAGGGAGACGAAAATTTAATAGTCATGGGTGACTGGAATTCGAGTGTAGGAAAAGGGAGAGAAGGAAACATAGTAGGTGAATATGGATTGGGGCTAAGAAATGAAAGAGGAAGCTGCCTGGTAGAATTTTGCACAGAGCACAACTTAATCATAGCTAACACTTGGTTTAAGAATCATGAAAGAAGGTTGTATACGTGGAAGAACCCTGGAGATACTAAAAGGTATCAGATAGATTATATAATGGCAAGACAGAGATTTAGGAACCAGGTTTTAAGTTGTAAGACATTTCCAGGGGCAGATGTGGACTCTGACCACAATCTATTGGTTATGACCTGTAGATTAAAACTGAAGAAACTGCAAAAATGTGAGAAATTAAGGAGATGGGACCTGGATAAACTGAAAGAACCAGAGGTTGTACAGAGTTTCAGAGAGAGCATAAGGGAACAATTGACAGGAATAGGGGAAAGAAATACAGTAGAAGAAGAATGGGTAGCTCTGAGGGATGTAGTAGTGAAGGCAGCAGAGGATAAAGTAGGTACAAAGACGAGGGCTGCTAGAAATCCTTGGGTAACAGAAGAAATATTGAATTTAATTGATGAAAGGAGAAAATATAAAAATGCAGTAAATGAAGCAGGCAAAAAGGAATACAAACGTCTCAAAAATGAGATCGACAGGAAGTGCAAAATGGCTCAACAGGGATGGCTAGAGGACAAATGTAAGGATGTAGAAGCTTATCTCACTAGGGGTAAGATAGATACGGCCTACAGGAAAATGAAAGAGACCTTTGGAGAGAAGAGAACCACGTGTATGAATATCAAGAGCTCAGATGGCAGCCCAGTTCTAAGCAAAGAAGGGAAGGCAGAAAGGTGGAAGGAGTATATAGAAGGTTTATACAAGGGCGATGTACTTGAGGACAATATTATGGAAATAGAAGAGGATGTAGATGAAGACGAAATGGGAGATACGATACTGCGTGAAGAGTTTGACAGAGCACTGAAAGACCTGAGTCGAAACAAGGCCCCCGGAGTAGACAACATTCTATTAGAACTACTGACGGCCTTGGGAGAGCCAGTCATGACAAAACTCTACCAGCTGGTGAGCAAGATGTATGAGACAGGCGAAATACCCTCAGACTTCAAGAAGAATATAATAATTCCAATCCCAAAGAAAGCAGGTGCTGACAGATGTGAAAATTACCGAACTATCAGTTTAATAAGCCACGGCTGCAAAATACTAACGCGAATTCTTTACAGACGAATGGAAAAACTGGTAGATGCAGACCTCGGGGAGGATCAGTTTGGATTCCGTCGAAATGTTGGAACATGTGAGGCAATACTGACCTTACGACTTATCTTAGAAGAAAGATTAAGAAAAGGCAAACCTACGTTTCTAGCATTTGTAGACTTAGAGAAAGCTTTTGACAATGTTGACTGGAATACTCTTTTTCAAATTCTAAAGGTGACAGGGGTAAAATACAGGGAGCGAAAGGCTATTTATAATTTGTACAGAAACCAGATGGCAGTAATAAGAGTCGAGGGGCATGAAAGGGAAGCAGTGGTTGGGAAAGGAGTGAGACAGGGTTGTAGTCTCTCCCCGATGTTATTCAATCTGTATATTGAGCAAGCAGTAAAGGAAACAAAAGAAAAGTTTGGAGTAGGTATTAAAATTCATGGAGACGAAGTAAAAACTTTGAGGTTCGCCGATGACATTGTAATTCTGTCAGAGACGGCAAAGGACTTGGAAGAGCAGTTGAACGGAATGGACAGTGTCTTGAAAGGAGGATATAAGATGAACATTAACAAAAGCAAAACGAGGATAATGGAATGTAGTCAAATTAAATCGGGTGATGCTGAGGGAATTAGATTAGGAAATGAGACACTTAAAGTAGTAAAGGAGTTTTGCTATTTAGGAAGTAAAATAACTGATGATGGTCGAAGTAGAGAGGATATAAAATGTAGACTGGCAATGGCAAGGAAAGCGTTTCTGAAGAAGAGAAATTTGTTAACATCGAATATAGATTTATGTATCAGGAAGTCGTTTCTGAAAGTATTTGTTTGGAGTGTAGCCATGTATGGAAGTGAAACATGGACGATTACTAGTTTGGACAAGAAGAGAATAGAAGCTTTCGAAATGTGGTGCTACAGAAGAATACTGAAGATAAGGTGGATAGATCACGTAACTAATGAGGAGGTATTGAATAGGATTGGGGAGAAGAGAAGTTCGTGGCACAACTTGACTAGAAGAAGGGATCGGTTGGTAGGACATGTTTTGAGGCATCAAAGGATCACAAATTTAGCATTGGAGGGCAGCGTGGAGGGTAAAAATCGTAGAGGGAGACCGAGAGATGAGTACACTAAGCACATTCAGAAGGATGTAGGTTGCAGTAGGTACTGGGAGATGAAGCAGCTTGCACAGAATAGAGTAGCATGGAGAGCTGCATCAAACCAGTCTCAGGACTGAAAACAACAACAACAACAACAACGACGTTCTTAATCATGCCAATGCTCACTCCATCATTTCCTACTGCCTCGGAAGAGATTCTCATAATTGCCTTGTGTACTGTGCCGGTAGTGACATGTTTTAGGAAAAACGTGTCTCTCGAGAGATTGATATCTTGGGGCTGGTAATTTGTCGCTGCGTGGCAGTTTACAGCTGTTGAGAAGAAATTGTTTAATTCTTCTGCAGACGCTTGATAAGCACCATCAGATCTTCCCTTCCCTATACCGAAATTGCGCAGCTTTTTCCACAGTGCAGCAGGTTTTGATATGCCGTACACGAGAGGGCGGGCATGTCTGATTTCCTCACACTTTGCTTGGTTCTGTTTCGGAGTTTCGTATAAGCTTCCTGCGCCTCGGGAGTTGGGTTACACTTGAAGGCCCTATGTGCAGTATCATGTTTATTCATTAACTGTAATGCAGTGGTGAACCACAGAGCGGGAGCTCTCTTTACCTTGACATTGCATTGAGGAGCATGTTTATCATACAGTGCAATCATTTTACGACATAATTCCCTAATTTTTCCGTCTAAAGTCGGTTCATTGCTTATATCATGCCAAGGGATATCTGAGCAATCCTTTTGAAGAACTTCATGGTTAAAATTTTTTAGTTTTCTGTAGGTTACCAGGTGAGATTTTTCTTTGGTAGTATGCATTGAGTAATTTAAGAATATCACGTCATGATTAGAGAGTCCTGAAGCGAATGTCTGATTGGCGCGAATTATTTTATCTGGTCGCTTTGTTGCTATTATATCTATGAGTGTATGGCTGTGTGGCATGTGATGAGTTGGGTCCAGTGGTGTTAAACTCATATCATTGGAGTGGAACAGTCGCCTTAGTTTTTCTGCAGAGGGAGATTTTAACTGTAAGTCGATGTTTGTGTCGCCCATAATGATTTTGTGTTCATACTGTGTCATGAGCGAGGGAGGAGCAGACTGAAAGGACATGGCACCGACGTTTGGAGGTTTATAGATTACTCCTATTAGCAGTTTCTGATTTGATGTATTTATTTTGAAAAGCAAGAACGCTGCTTCTCCTTCGCCCTTTGCATCCAAAGTGCATAGTATAGTAGGTGTCAGATCAGAGCGAACATAGGCACCCACACCACCCCCGTGTCGTGTTTCACGATCTGCCCTTAGGAGAGAGTATCCAGTGATTCGGATAGCGTCGGAAGAAATATTTGGTTTCAACCAAGTTTCAGAGTCGAGGATAATGTGGAACAGCGATTGGCAGAACAGGTCACAGAACTCGTCGAAGTGAGCCGTTAGCGACTGCGCGTTCGCGTGGGCCACAAAGAGCCCGCCGCCGGAACCGGTCCGTCCCATTGTGGCCGCCTGTAGGACCGAGCGCGCTCCGTTTACCTGCTGGTCGGAAGAGGGACAAAAGCTGGATTTCGCTGGGGAAGACATATTTACGGCTGTGTCCAAGGTCGTGGCTGACTCAAGCGTCTGTCGGTTAAAGGTGAAAGACAGGCTGGAGGTATAAGAGAAGGGAGCGAAAAGAAAGATGGAAAGTGGCAGTACTGGTTACGAAAAAGATAATAGTAGTAGTGGTGGTAGTGACGAAGATGAAAATAACAGATATAGAAAGGCGGTTTTAAGGAGATTCCTGTTAATGGAGAATGTTAATTCCCGTTTGACTGACAATATGAATATACATGAGCACTTACGATAGACAAATAAAGAAGCAATATTTATGTGAAACAATTGACTGACTTTAAATAGAGTACTTATGGTACTTATAGAAATAACAAAGCAATATTTATGTTAAAAATGAAAAGAAAGAATAAAAATTAACTTATATTAGACAGAGTACAATACGAGACTCTGTGTCTCGCGAGATTTCGCTCAGTCTTTCAGTTCGAACATGTTCGTCACTGTTTTCCTCCCTCCTTCCATCTTGACTACGATCCTGCCATCCTGGGTCCATACATTTTAAAGGCCGAACTGTGTGAACGCAGCGTTCAAGACTTTTAGTCTTTGGCGCGTCAGATCTTTTCTCAGGGTAACCCCACTCTTGGCGAGTTTTCTTTTCTGAGCAAACACTTCAGCTCTTTTCCGGTATGACACAAATTTAATTATTATTTAATTAATAATTCTGTCTATATCTATATCTGCATCTACATCTACACCTACATGTATGTAGATACTCCGCAAGCCACCGTACGGTGCATGACTCACTAAAAGTCCACTCACAAATATAGTGAGGGGGAAAATGACTGTCTGTATTCCTCCATATGAGCCCCAGTTTCATAAATCTTATGTCTGTGGCCCTTAGGTGCAGTGTATGATGGCAGCAGTAAAATCTTTGGACAGTCAGCTTCAGATGTTGGTTCTCTAAATTTTCTCAACCATATTTCTTGAAAAGAAGTCACCTTCCCTTCAGGGTTTCCCATTTGAGTTCTTGAAACATCTTCATAACACCTGTGTGTTGTTCAAACCTACTGGTAACAAATCAATCAGCCTGCCTCTGAAAAGCTTTGATGTCTTCCTTCGATTTGACCTGGTACGTATCACAAACACTTGAGCAGTACTCAAGAATAGGTCGCACCAGTGTCCTTTATGTGGTCTCCTTCACGGGTGAACCACTTTTTCCTAAAATGCTCCCAATAAACCAAAGTTGACCATTCACCTTCCCTACCACAGTTCTCACATGCTCGTTTCATTTCATGTTACTCTGCAACGTTACACCCAGATATTTAAACCACTTGACTGTGCCAAGCAGGACACTAGTAATACTGAATCCAAACAATACAGGTTTGTTCTTCATAGTGATCTACATTAACTTTCATTTTTTCACATTTAGAACTAGCTGCTATTCATCACATGAACTAGAAGTATTGTATACATCATCTTATATCCTTTTACAGTCACTCCACTTCAACGCCTTACTGTACATGATAGCGTCATCTGCAAACAACTGCAGATGACCATCCACTCTGTCCACCAAATCATTTACGTTTATGGATAACAATAGTGGTCCTATCACACTTCCTGGGGCAGTCCCGATGATACCCTTGTCACTGAAGGACACTCACTGTCGAGGCCAACATACTGGGCTTTACAACTTCAGAAGCCTTCGAGCCACTCTCATATCTGTGAACTTAACCAATATGATCATACCTTCATTAGCAGCCTGCAGTGGGGCACCATGTCAAATGCTTTCCAGAAATTTAGAAACATGGAATCAGCCAGTTGCTCTTCGTCCATTGTTCGCAGTATAATGGGTGGTCCATTGATCGTGACCAGGCCAAATATCTCATGAAATAAGGGCCAAATAAAAAAACTACAAAGAACAAAACTTGTCTAGCTGGAAGGGGGAAACCAGATGGCGCTATGGTTGGCCCGCTAGGTTGCACTGCCATAGGTCAAACGGATATCAACTGCATTTTTTAAAAATAGGAACCTTCATTTTTTATTACATATTCATGTAGTATGTAAAGAAATATGAATGTTTTAGTTGCACCACTTTTTTGGCTTTGTGATAGATGGCGCTGTATAGTCACAAACATATGGCTCACAATTTTAGACGAACTGTGGGTAACAGGTAGGCTTTTTAAATTAAAATAGTGAACATAGGTACATTTGATCATATTATTTGGGTTGTTCCAATGTGATACATGTACCTTTGTGAACTTATCATTTCTGAGAACACATGCTGTTACAGCGTGATTATCTGTAAATACCACATTAATGCAATAAATGCTCAAAATGATGTCCGTCAACCGCAATGCATTTGGCAATACGTGTAACGACATTCTTCTCAACAGCGAGTAGTTCACCTTCCATAATGTTCGCACGTGCATTGACAATGCACTGACGCATGTTGTCAGGCATTGTCGGTGGATCACAATAGCAAATATCCTTCAACTTTCTCCACAGAAAGAAATCCGGGGATGTCAGATTCGGTGAATGTGTGGGCCATGGTATGGTGCTTCGATGACCAATCCACCTGTCATAAAATATGGTATTCAATACCGCTTCAACCGCATGCGAGCTAAAACACCTACTTGGGCATCATTTGTTTCAGGTTGTGGTTGATGTTTCACATGTGGCTGAACACTTCCTGTTTCCTTAAATAACTTAACTATCCAGAGAACGGTATGGACACTTGGATGCTGTCGTCAAAGATACCGAGCACCATACATAGCACACGCCTTTTGGGCCTTTTGATCACAATAGCCATACATAAACACATTATCAACCTTTTCCGCAATTAGTAAACTGTCCATTTTAACACGGGTAATGTATCACAAAGCAAATACCGTCCACATTGGCGGAATGTTACGTGATACCTTGTACATATACGTTTGTGACTATTACAGCGCCATCTATCACAAAGCAAAAAAAAGTGGTCCAACTAAAACATTCATATTTCTTTACTTACTACACGAAAATGTAATAAAAATGGGAGTCCACATTTAAAAAAAAAATGCAGTTGATATCCATTTGATCTATAACAGTGCCATCTAGCGGGTCAACCATAGTGCCATCTTGTTTCCCCCTTCAAGCTAGACGAGTTTCGTTTTTTGTAGTTTTTTCGTTTGATGCTATCAATGGACCATGCTGTATATGTGAGAAAAGGGGAAGCAGAGTTTCATATAAGCGATGATTTCTGAAACAATGCTGATGTGTGGACATAAGCTTATCAGTCTCAAGAAAGTTTATTATATTCAAACTGAGCATATGTTTAAGGATTCTACAGAAAACTGTAGGTAGCAAGATTAGACTGTAATTTTGTGGATCCATTCTTTTAACCTTCATAAATACTGGAGTCACCTGCACTTTTTTCCAGTCACTTGGGACTTTATGCTGGATGAGAGATTCAAGATAAATGCAATCTAGGTAAGGAGCTAATGCCATAGAGTACTCTTTGTAAAACTAAATTGGGTCTCCATCTGGACCTGGTGATTTTTTTGCTTTCAAATCTTTTAGTTGTTTCTCTATGCCAGGGATGCTCATTACTAAGTCATCCTTATGGGAGTTTGTTCGATGATCAAATGACAGTATGTTTATTTGATTCTCCTGTGTGAATGATATCTGAAACTGAATTTTAAAACTTTAGCTTTTGTTTTGCTATCCTCAGCTGCCACGCCAGACTAGTCAACAAGGGACTAAATGCAAGCCTTCTTAGCAATCTTACATAGGGTTCTCTTTCAGATTTTTGCTAAGGTGTTACGGTGGTAGTCGTATGCTTTGCACATAGATCTTTTCATAGATGCATGAATATCCACCAACCTTTGCTTGTTGTCGTTTGTGCACTCTCTTTTAAACCAATAGTGCAACAGTCTTTGCTTCATCAGCATCTTCCAAATTTTGTCATTAAACTATGGTGGGTCTTTCACATCTTTATCCACTTACTAGGTACGTAACTCTCAAGACTACGATATACAATTTTCTTAAACTTTGGCCATAGTTCCTCTACATCTATGTTACTGGAACTGAGAGATGTCAGTTCACTGTTTACATGAGATGCTAACAATGTTTACATGAGATGCTAACAACTACTTATCTGCCCTATTTAGTAGAAACACTCTCTTAGTTTCTTGACTAATTCATTAACTTTCATAACCGTGGTTGCCATAATGATGTGACTGCTAATCTTTGTATTAACACTGTCAACAAGGTCTGCCTTTTTGTAGCTACAGTGTCTAAGATACAAGGTTTGACCCAATTTTTTTTAAACATATTAATATACATAGATAAGCATCCTTGTTGGTGCTTCACATTTGATGTTTTTTCTGTGCACTGGTGAAGTTTCAAATCATTCTGGCAGATGGAAAGCCATAGTGCAGCATCAAAATGGCTTCTACATATGACTCATGTTATAAGCAGTGTGTTGTTATGGTCGACAGTCCACAGACTGGTTTGATGCAGCTCTCCCTGCTACTCTACCCTGCGCAAGCTTCTTCATCTCCAAGTAACTACTGTAACCTACATCCTTCTGAATCTGTTTAGTGTACTCACCTCTTGGTCTCCCTCTGTGGTATTTACCCTCCACAACCCCCCAGGGGGCTCACCACTCTTTGGTGGGTTCGTGCTTGGCTACCACGGGGCCCCAGCCTTTGCAGCACTTTTTCCTTCCATGCTGTATGTCTATCCTGTTGCTATTCTTTTTCCCCTCCCTTGGGGAAAATGTCTGGGGTGTTACTGGATACGTTATGTATTGTGTGTTGCTGACGGAAGAACAGTCTCACCATTGTTTTTTGCTCACTTTTCCTTTCTTTGTTTGCCTTCTTCTCTCGTTCCTCCAGTTCGGCGTTTGAGGATCCTCTTTCTTTCTTTCCTCTCTGTGTGCTGATGCATAACAGGTGACTGGGTAACGTGTAATTCCCAGCCCCCGGTCAACAGGTAGGGTTCGCACAAACCCCTCAAATCACCAAAATAAATAACTTCCATAATAAAATCTTTAAAAACAAAGCATTCTAGTGGCTACGATGAAATATCAACAAAGTTAATTAAGGCATGTTCTTGTGAGTTTAGTACAATTCTAAGTTACTTGTGTAACCAGTCAATTATAACTGGGACATTTCCTGACTGGCTGAAATATGCAGATGTTAAGCCTCTATTCAAGAAAGGGGATAAAGAGATGCCATCAAACTTCAGACCGATTTCACTTTTGCCAGCATTCTCAAAAATTTTAGAAAAAGTAATCTACAGGCAGCTTCTCAACCATCTGACCACAAATAACATATTATCAAGAACACAGTTTGGATTTCGGAAGGGTTCTGATATCGAAAAGGCTATTTACACATACAGTGAAAATGTACTTAATTCATTAAATAACAAGTTACAAGCATCAGATATTTTCTGTGATTTGTCAAAGGCATTCGATTATGTAAACCACAACATCCTTTTAAATAAATTAGAATTCTATGGTGTCACAGGCAGTGCTGCAAAATGGTTCAAGTCATACCTCGCTAACAGGAAACAAAGGGTGGCTGTGCAAGGGACTAGTGAATTAAGTCATCAGCCATCATCAGAATGGGAAGAAATTACATGTGGTGTCCCACAAGGATCCATCTTAGGGCTATTGCTTTTTCTTGTGTACATTAATGATCTGTCATCAGTTACACTGCCAGAAGCAGAGTTCGTTTTGTTTGCAGATGACAAAAGTATTGCAATAAATATTATGTCGAGTGTAGTTCTAGAAAGATCTGCTAATGATATTTTCATGGATGTTAATAAATGGTTTAAATTCAACTCACTGACATTAAACTTCGAAAAGTCTCACTATATGCAATTCAGAACCAGTAAGAGGTTTCCACCCAGCATATGCATAAATTACGAAGAAGAGGAGATAGAAGAGGTTGACAGTCTTAAATTCCTGGGATTACAACTTGATAATAAATTCAGTTGGGAGGAGCACACTACAGAACTGCAGAAACGCCTTAACAAATCTGTATTTCCAATTCGAGTGTTAGCAGACATAGGCGACATAAAAGTGAAAAAGCTTGCATACTTTGCCTACTTTCATTCCATAATGTCATATGGCATAATATTTTGGGGTAACTCTTCAAGTCAAACAAAAGTTTTCAGAGTCCAAAAGCGTGTAATACGTATTATTTGTGGAGTAAACTCACGGACGTCTTGTAGAAACCTCTTCAAAGAACTGGGTATACTAACTACTGCCTCTCAGTATATTTACTCCTTGATGGCTCTGAGCACTATGGGACTCAACTGCTGTGGTCATCAGTCCCCTAGAACTTAGAACTACTTAAACCTAACTAACCTAAGGACATCACACACGTCCATGCCCGAGGCAGGATTAGAACCTGCGACCGTAGCAGTCGCACGGTTCCGGACTGCGCGCCTAGAACCGCGAGACCACCGCGGCCGGCTACTCCTTGATGAAATTTGTCCTAAATAATATATCTCTTTCTCCAACAAACAGCTCAGTTCATACATACAATACCAGGAGCAAAAATGATTTGCACAAGGACTTAAAAGCACTTGCTTTAGTTCAAAAAGGGGTCCCTACTCAGGAACACTCATCCTCAATAATTTGCCAGCAAACATAAAAAATTTAGTTACAAGTAGAGACCAGTTTAAAAGGAGCCTGAAAGACTTACTAGTGGCCAACTCCTTCTACTCCATTGACGAATTTTTTTAATAGAAACAAATGATGTGTTGTATAAATTTATACTATTAGTATTGTTATTTCAGCTTAAAAAAATAAAATAAAAAAGGTGACTTGTTCCACATCCACGAGGATCTCCTCAACATGGATCTATGGAACGAAAACTAATCTAATCTAAATCTAATCCTGGTACAGGCCAGGTGCAGGGAGGGGTGATTGCCTGAGATGTAACCTTCCCAAATTGCTGACTGGTCCCTCTGTCAAGTATTCAGGAGGTGTGACCTGAGGTGTGAACAATCACCTAAGGTGGGTAGAACCCCTTCTGAAGGGGGCCCCCAGTCAGAAGGAGCGTGCCTTCGAAGATGCTGGCAATCATGGGGGATTTCCTCACAATGAGTCAATCATCTTCCACATCAACGTCGACGAAATGTAAACGTAATGAGGCTGCTGATTCGAAGACCCTTCCCACTGCACTACAATTCCTTGTATTATCACTTACTGAAGATGGTCAGTCCTTTGCCACGAATATTCTATTTATTATTCAGAAAGATGTTGATGCCATTTGCTGGCCCTGTGAAATTCTGCTCTCATTTACTGAATGGAACTTTGCTTTTGGAGATGGCTTCTGATTCTCAAGCACAACAACTGCTTGCTGCCTCACTTCTCCAGGACTATCCTGTTTGTGTCGAGGCTGCTTGATGGTCTATCGAGGCCGAAATACAATATTACCTCTTTTATCAGGGTGTCATTGCTGTCCATCATGTAATGAAAAAGGTCAGTTCCTCCTTGGTGCCCACCCGCACTGAAACCATCAGAGTCCAGCCATACATTCTGAATCTGATGCCACCCAGCCAAATGCAAAACCTGTGGCAGGGATGCACATGAGTGCCAATGTCTGCCTCCTTCTCCCCGCTGTATCTAGATGAGCAGGCTGTTCAAGAAATTTGGGTAAAGGCAAAAGTGCCTTACCCAGTAGCTCACAAATTACTGGCTAGCCAAAAATCCTGTGTTCTCCCATCTGGCACCTATAGTTGTGTTCTTGTTACACCTTGCTCCATAAAGGACATGGCCACACAGACATGCAACCTCAAATTTGGCCCTGAGGTTGTGAAGTTACCCAGTGTCAAAGTAGCATCGCCCGTTGCCCCATCCCGCTGTGTAACAAGCCGTCAAACTCTGGCCTAAAGGGGCGAAGCTACCCATTACACAGCCATCTGGCAGGAAAGGACAGAAGGAGTACTCCTGAGAAGACTTCCTTCATCCCTCCAGCCAAACATCCAAGTCTTCCTCTAACCAGAAGGGCTCAAAGAAGTCTGCTAAAGACAAATGGCCTTCTCCTTCACCAACTCGAAGATCGGCTTGATGGTGTTGCCACGTGGTCACTTAGCCCGCCGACCTCTGTCTCGCCAGTGCACATCACAAACCGTTTTTCAACGTTGGACTCCACAAACTGACCGCACGAGCACACTGATGCTTCTGTGGATCCCATGGAGCAGGGTCCTCCTGCCTCTATGCCCTATAGTAGCGACTCTACACCAACTGTACCTTAGCAGCTGCCGAGTTGAGACCACTAAATCTCTTCCGCCTCATTACTGTCCTCCAATGGAATGTTCACAGCCTTCAGTCTCACAAAGAGGATTTACAGCTGCTTCTAGCATTGCAGCATCCCCTTGTACTCTGCCTTAAGGAAATGAAATTACGCCCTGAGCCCTCAAGACCACTTTGAGCTTTCCCATTACTTACCAATTCATTTTGACCTTCCCCCTGAGGTCGGCATCCCATCTCATGGGGTCATCATGCTGCTTATACAGGATGATCTTCATAGTCAACCCATCTCCCTGCCTACCCACCTTCAAGCTGTTGCCATTTGCCTTTTCCTTCCCCATCTGACTTTCTCCCTTTATACCATTTACATACCTCCATCCTTAAATGTCACCCTAGCAGACTTCTTTCAGCTTATTGGGCAGCTCTCTCCCCCTATTTTACTACTCAGTGACTTTAATGCACATCATCCCCTTTGAGGATTCTCCTGGGTCATGCCAGAGAGGTGCGCTCTTGGCTGACCTTCTTAACCAACTCAACCTCTTCTGCTTTTACACTGGAGCTCCCACTTTCCTTTCTGACTCCTTGCACACTTTCCATTTGGACCTATCCTTTTGCAATGCCCAGCTTCCCCATCGTCTTGAGTTGTCCGTTCTTTCTGACGCCTATTTGAGGGACCATTTCCCATGGGCTCTCCATCTGCTGAATCCTAACCCATCCACATGCACGCCCAAATGGCAGCTTACTAAAGCTGACTGGCTGCTTTACTCCTCTCTGGCGACCTTCGCAGAACAAGATTTCCCCAGTTGTGATGACCAGGTGGACTATCACACCAACGTTATCCTTACTGCTGCAGAATGTTCTGTTCCTCACAATTCCTCTTTACCACATCATGTCCCAGTCCCGTGGTGGACTGAGGCATGCCACGGTGCAATTTGGGCACGGAGATGTGCTCTCTGCATTTTCAACTGCAACCCTATGCTGGAAAACTGCATTCATTATAAACAGATGTGTGCTAAGTGTCATTGAGTTCTTCAGGATAGCAAAAGAGCTAGGTGGATTTCCTACACTAGTTCTTTTAACAGTTCCACACCTTCCTCTGTCGTTTGGGCCAACCTCCGATGACTCTCTGGAACCACATCCGGCCTGACAGTAGGTGCCGATGTCATCATGGGTCCTTTTGCTATCTCCAACACCTTGGGCTGCCATTTTGTGGAAGTTTTGAGCTCTTCCCACTATCACCCTGCCTTCATCCATCGGAAACGAGTGGAGGAGACTTGGGCAATACCCTTCTCCTCTCCGAATTGTGAGTGCTACACTGCCGCCTTCACTATGAGGGAGCTAGATCATGCTCTCAGTTCATCCCAGTCCTCCACCCCAGGACCAGACGCCATCCACATTCAGATGTTCCAGCACCTCTCTCTTGCAGGCAAGCACTTTCTCATTCACACGTACAATCACATCTGGGCTGAGGGCACATTTCCTGGCTGCTGGCGTGAAGCCACCGTCACACCCATACCTAAACCTGATAAGGACAAATACCTTCCTTTTAGCTACCATCCCATCACTCTTACCAGCTGCGTTTGTAAGATGATGGAATATATGGTTCATGCCCGACTGGTGTGGTGGCTTGAGTCTTGCCATTTATTCATGAATGCTTAGTGTGGATTTAGAGTGCGGCATTCTGCAGTTGACAATCTCATTATTTTGTCCACGCTTGCTATGAATGGTTTTCCGTGGAAATCCCAGACTGTGGCTGTTTTTTTTCGATTTGGAGGCCTATGATACCTGCTGGAGAACTGGTATCCTCCGTATTCTTTACAAGTGGGGCTTGTGTGGGCTGTTTTCTTTGGGCATTTTTATGAGACCAAGTTTTCAGGGTACATGTGGGTCCTGCCTTGTTGGACACCTTTATTCAGGAAAATGGTGTGCCTCAGAATTCTGTCCTACTGCAGTTCTTCAAGGACCTGTCTCTCTGAGTGTCGCCTTCAGTTCAGCACTGTCTTTATCATCTCCACTCCTGAAGTATTGCCAATATCTTTCACTTTTCCACTCACAAAACCGTCTCCCACCATCTCTACATCTTGGGCATATTGCCCTTCCATTTGCTGACACTACAAAATTTCTGGGGCTCATGCTCGATAGAAAACTCTCTTGGTCCTCCAATGTCTCTTACCTCGCAGCCTGCTGTTCATTGTTGCTCAATGTCCTACGTGTTCTTAATAGTATTCCTTGGGGTGCCGATCAAACCACCCTCCTCCATTTGCACCAGTTTCTTGTCAGTTTGAAACTCGACTACGGGTGCTTTGATGTGCATCTGCATGCCCATCCCTTTTACGCCATCTCAACACTGTCCATCGTCATGGCATCTGTTTGGCCACGGGTGTCTTTTTCACCAGCCTGGTTGAGAGTCTGTATGCTGAAGCTGCTGAACTACCACTGTCCTACCGCAGTGGTTTTCTCCTCAGCAGGTATGCATGCCGTTTGTCTGCCATGCATGGCCACCCCACCTATGCCTCCTTCTTTGATGTTTGCTTTGATCGTCAGTATGGGACTTGCCCCTCTTCTCTGTTACCTCCTGGAGTTCGCTTTTGCCACTCGCTAATGCGGCTTAATTTCACGCTACCTGCAACCTTCCCACTGGGTGTGAACCCTTCACTACCTTGGCTTCTTGAAGCGGCCCATATTAACCTTGGCCTTCATTCACTTCCTAAGGACACTAGCTTAGCCTTGGTCTATCGCCTTCAGTTTCATGACCTTCGCATGGAACTTAGCGATTGTGTCTTTGTATACACTGGTGGCTCTTGGACTGACTTTGGGGTTGGGTGTGCCTTTGTCATTGGCACCCATGTCTTTCAACATTGGCTTCAGGCACAGTCCTCAGTATTTACAGCCGAGCTTTTCACCTTGTATCAGGCCATGAAGTACATCTGGTGACAAAGCCTTTCCAATTGTGTCCTCTGCCCAGAATCACTCAGCCCTCAAAAGTCTCTCTGTGCTGTACACTGCAGCAGGTCCAGGAAAACTGTTACTTGCTCATTCTTGGTGGAGCCAATGTCATGTTTCTGTGGGTACCTGGTCATGTCGGTCTGCCAGGAAACGAGGCTGCTGACGCTGCTGCCAAGGCTGCAGTCCTTACCTCAGCCTTTGAGTACCTATATTCCCTCCGATGATCTCTGCATTGTCGTCTGTCAGGAGGTGGTGTCGCTTTGGCGTCGCCAATGGTCCTCCCTTTATGGGAATAAGCTTCGGCTTATTAAGCTCTCTCGGCACCTTGGACGACTGCTCTAGGCTCTTCCGCCGGGAGGAGATTATTTTAACTTGGCCGCATATTGGGCACTGCCTTTTTAGCCATTGTTATTCACCAAAGCAATATGGCGAAGGCCATTTAATTTTTAGTTTTCAATCTCCATTTTTATGTGTTTTTTAGCCCTCTTTCCATGTGCCTATTTTAGCTGTCTCCTGTTCTGTGTATTGGATCTGAATTATAGTTGTTTTTCTCGTCTCTGTGTTGGTGTTCTATCGTTTTGACTTGGGCGTGTATGACCCCAGTTGTTTTTTGCGCCCTAAAATAAAACAAACAAACCTTCCACACTATCCTCCAATACTAAATTGGTGATCCCTTGATGCCTCAGAACGTGCCCTACCAATAGATCCATTCTTCTAATGATGTTGTGCCACAAATGCCTCTTCTCCCCAATTCTATTCAGTACCTCCTCATTAGTTATGTAACCTACTCATCTAATCTTCAGCATTCTTCTGTAGAAACACATTTTGAAAGCTGTTGTCTTCTTGTCTAAATTAGTTATCATCCACGTTTCACTTCCATACATGGCTACACTCCATACAAATACTTTTAGAAATGACTTTCTTACACTTAAATCTGTACTCGATGTTAACAAATTTCGCTTCTTCAGAAATGCTTTCCATGCCATTGCCAGTCTACATTTTATATCCTCTCTACTTCAACCATCATCAGTTATCTTCCTCCCCAAATAGCAAAACTCATTTACTACTTTGAGTGTCTCATTTCCTAATCTAATTCCCTCAGCATCACCTGATTTAATTTGACTACATTCCATTATCCTCGTTTGATTTTGTTGATGTTCATCTTTTATCCCTCTTTCAAGACACTGTCCATTCCGTTCAACTGATCTTCCAAGTCCTTTGCTGTCTCTGACAGAACTACAATGTCATACGCCCCCCAGGGGGTCCACAACTCCTCTGTGGATACGTGCATGGCGAACATGGGACCCCGAACTAGTGTTGCTCTCTTTCCTTTCCAGGCTGCATACCTTCCTTTTCCACATCCCTCCCTGTCAACCCATCCTTCCCCGCCACCTCCCCCCCCTTCCACCCCCCCCCCCCCGCCGCCTCATCTCTTCCCCTTCTCCCTCTATTTGGGAGCGTGTTTCGTGCCTACGTCTGGAAATGGATGTTTGTAACCGTAAGACATAGTTTCTCTTCTTTGTTCTCTCTACTGGAAAGTCTCTGTCCTCTCTTTGTCCTTCTCTTTTCCTTGCTTTTTCTCTTCACCCTTGTCTTCACTGTGGCATTTGAGACCCCTCTTCTTTCCTTTTCTTTGTTTCCCCCTTTCTCTTTCTTTCCTCCTTGTGCCTGTCTGAAGGCCAACCCACGTGTTGCCACACATAGCCGGTGAGGGGTAATTCATAATTCCCCGCCACCCTGGTAAAGGCCATGCCCAGAGAGGGGTGATTACCCACGGTGGTTCCTTTCGAATGTGCCGATTGGTCCCTCCGTCTGTTTCTTGAGAGGTGTGAGCTGAGGTGTGGACAGTCAACTAAGGCGGGAGTGCTCTCAGAGAGGGGCCCCATGAGGAAGGAGTGCACCACTGAAGACGCTGGTAACCATTGGGGATATTTTTGCAATGGTTTCCTCTACTCATACAACTTCTGCCTACAAGAGAATGCTAGATGAGTCTCAGCCAAGGACAATTCTTCCATCAGTGCCAAAGTTCCTAGTTGTTTCTTAGTCTGACGAAGGTCAAGACTTCTCTGCAGTTAACTCTTTCATTATTCAGAAAGGAGTTGACGCAATTGCAGGTCCTGTAAAGTCTTACTCCCAATTACCAAATGGCACATTGTTAAAGAAAAAGTCAGTGCCCCCCAGGCACAAAAATTACTGCAAACTACACTGCTACACACCTTCCCTGTCTGGGTGGAGGTACTCCGTACTTTAAATTCATCACGCGGGGTGGTTTATACTTGCTCACTCAATGGATTATCCAATGAGGACATTTAACACTACCAGTCTGACAAGGGCATAATGGCCATACATCGAGTCATGAAAAGGGTTGACTAGGACTTGGTACCAAGTCTCTTCTTAACATTTGACGGAGTTCAACTTCCATCGAACATTAAAGTGGAATATGACATCATTTCAGTTCGCCCTTACATCCACAATCACTCTCAAGCTCACCCTTCATTGGCTCTTGCTAAATCATGGGCCCCAAAATCAGATGCCCGGACTTTTTTACGTACCCCAACCTCTCAACCATCGATTGCTCTCTCCTCTCACTGTCCTGCTTCCAAGAAGGCTCAAAAGAAATGAAGTTCCTCTCCTTCTCTGCCAAGGAGTGTCTCATCTACAGCGCCAGTCAGTGGTAGCCGTTCTCGACCATCTTCCGTGTCGCTGAGATGTGGCGCTGGTGGCGGATCCACCAGCCGATCACTGGTGGCAGGAGCTGCCTCTGAGCAACCTATGGATCAGGATCTTCTGCCTTTGGCTGAATGCCATTCCACACCATCGGCTGCCAGCTCTCAGTGATCATTGAGTTGACGGCAACAGAGCTGAGATTTTCCCCTTTCTGTCTGCCCTGTGTCAATTATCTATTGGAATATCTGTGGAATTTTCTGCATTTGGGATGAATTGTCGATCCTCTTATGATCCTACTCCCCGGTCAACTTCTGTCTTAAGGAAACAAAGCTACATCTCCATGACTGTTTTGTCTTCCCTCATTTCCAATTGGTCTCGTTTGATCTCCGCTCTGTTGATGGCACTCCGGCACACAGGGGACTTACGATTCTTCACCATGATACTGTCCATTATCACTCAATCCCCTTAAACAGTTCCTTCCAAGCTGCCACTCTACGTCTTTCCCTTTCTGGATACATCTTCTCCCTTTGTACCATACACATTCCATCGTCCACACCAATGGCAACAGCCAATCTCCTTCATCTCCTTGGTCAGCTCCTGCCCCTCTGTTTGCTGGTTGGGGACTTCACTGCCCATCACCTGCTTTGGGGCTCTCCGCATCCTTGTCTGCAAGGCTCCCTATTGATTGACCTCTACCACCAAGTGGATCTTGTTTGCCTCAACAGTGGGGAACCTACATTTTTGTCTGCCTCCACGTCAAACTTCTCTCATTTGGACCTTTCAGTCAGTACTGTTCAGCTAGCTTGGCGCTATGAATGGTTCACTCTTGCTGGTACACACTTGAGTGACCAATTTCCATGTGTCCTTCGATTACAGCCTCAACTGCCATCTATGTGCCCAAGATGCTGGAAGTTTTTCCAAGCCAATTGGACACTTTCCTCCTCTCTAGCGACATTCGATGACCATCACTTTGCTAGCATTGACGATCAGGTCACTCATGTTACAGAAATTATTCTTACAGCTGCGATATGTTCAATACCTTGTACCTCCTCTTTGCCTCTGCCCCGCCCCCCTTCCCAGTTCCTTGGTGTAACGAGATGTACTGTGACACAGTACGCAAGCGGAGACGTGCGCTTCACATTTCCTGCCACCATCCTACATTGGCCAGTTGTATCTGCTACAAGCAATTATGTGTGCAATGCTGTGGCATCATCCACGATAGCAAGAACGCAAGATAGGACTTCTTTATCAGCTCCTTTAATTCTTCACTTCCTCATCTGTAGTTTGGATTCAAATTCGATTGTTATTTGGCATGTCTAGTTTCTCCCCGATCTCTGGGCTCAGTGTCGCACCTGATACCTTAGTGATCCCAGTCGCAATTTCTAACTCACTGGGTCAACACTTTGCTGAGATTTCGAGCTCTTCAAAGTACCTGCCAGCCTTTTTCCCAAAGGAATGGGCAGCAGAAATGAGACTTCTTGCTTTCTCTTCTCAAAATCGCGAAAGCTATAATATTGTTTTCTCTATGCAGGAACACTCTTGCTCTTACTCCCCAGGACCACATGGCATCCACGTCCAGATGTTGATGCTTTTATCATACCGTAGTCTGTGTTATCTCCTTCGCCTTTATAATAGACAGTACCTTTCCCAGAAGATGGTTGGAAGCTATCGTCATTCCTGTTCCGAAACCTGGAAAAGACAAACATCTCCCCTCTAGCTATTGCCCCATATATTTTACGGGTGGTGTATGCGAGGTTTCGGGGTGTATGGTGAATTGCCTTTCAGGTTGGTGGCTGGAGTCCCAAAACCTCTTAACACCTGCCCAATATGGTTTCCGAAAGCATCATTCTGCAGTTGACCATCTTGTTGCTCTCTCCATTTATATCATGAACAATTTTCTTTGGAAATGCCAAACAATAGCAATATTTTTTGATATGGAGAGAGCATATAATATCTGTTGGAGAACAGGCATACTCCGCACACTGTTCTCTCGGGGCTTTTGAGGTCAGCTACCTCTTTTTGTTTGTGAATTTATGGCAGAGCGCACCTTTCAGCTGTGGGTGCACACCACTCTCTCCTGTACTTTCTCCCAAGAAAATGGGGTGCCCCAGGGCTCCTTTCAGAGTGTTGTACTGTTTGCCATCGCCATAAATTCATCTATGGATTGTCTCCTTTCTGATGTCTCCGGTTCCCTCTTTGTTGACGATTTTACAGTCTACTAGAGCTCTCAACGTACCAGCCTTCTTGAACGACATCTTCAAGGATGTCTCGATCGCCTCCACTCATGGAGGACTGACACTGGCTTCTGCTTTTCTCCCAGTAAGACTGTCTGTGAAAAATTTTGGCATTGTACACCATCTCTACACCTAGGTCCTGTCGACCTTCTGTTCACCAACATTGCCAAATTCTTGGGGCTTATGTTTGACAGAAAACTGTACTGGTCTTCCCATGTTACATATCTTTCGGCTCGTTGTATGCAATCCCTCAACACCCTACGTGTTCTGAGTGGTACTTCCTGGGGAGCAGACTGTGTGGTCCTCCTACGCCTCTATCATGCCTTAGTGCACTCGAAATTGGTCTACGGAAGTGTAGTTTACTCCTCTGCACGTCCATGTATTCTTTAGTGTCCTGACTCTGTCCACCACCATGGATTGAGTTTAGCATCTGTGAAGAGCCTTTACGCTGAGACTGTTGAACCTCCGCTGTCCAATCGGTTAGTTGTCCTCCTGAGTCATTACACTAGTCATCTATCTCCCATGCCTGCCCATCTGACCCATGCCCTTTTTTTTCGATGCCTCCTTGAATTTAGGGTTGCAGGCCACCCTTCCTCTCTACTACCACCGGGAGTCCACTTCTGTCAACTGTTACATTCTCTTTCCTTCCACTTTCCTAAAACTTTCTTGGCAAATGGGGGTACAGTACCACCTTGGCTTCATCCCCGGACCTGCCTTCTCTGTGCCCTTTGTCAGCTTCCCAGGGATGGTACCCCCCCCCCCCCCTCCCTCTATAGTTTGTCGTTGGTCATTTACTGCTCTATGCGCACAAATGGAGGATGTCACATTTATTTACACTGACGGCTCAAAGACCACATTTGGTGTTAGGAGTGCCTATATTGTTGGCAATGCCCCTAATAGATTTCGGCTTCCTGACCAGCGTTTGGTTTTTACTGCGGAGCTATAAGCTGTTCTCCAGGCTGTCCAATATATCCATCGCTATAAGTGGCTAGAGTATCTTATATGCTTGGATTCGCTCAGCTCTCTTCTCAGGCTCCAAGCTCTTTATCCTGTCCACCCTCTGGTCCACTGGATCCAGGACAGCCTCCACTTGCTCTACTTGGGGGGAGTCTCTGTGGCATTCCTCTGGGTCCCTGGGCATGTTGGTATCCGCAGAAATGAAGCAGCTGATATAGCGGCCAAAGCTGCAGTTTTTTTTCCTCGGCCTGCTGTTCACATGTTTCCTTTGCTGATCATCTGAGCATTTTTATGTCGTCGTGTTACTCGGTTACGGCACACACATTGGGCTACACTTCCCGATTATAAATTATGAGACATAAAACCTCTTCCCTGTGCTTGGACCTGTTCCTGCTGGCCTTGTCATTGAGGGGAGGTAATTTTAACTAGACACCAGATAGGGCACTGTCTTTTTAGCCATTGACATCTTTTAATTGGTGATCCTCCCTCATTTTGTCCTGACTACTCTCAACCATGGACAGTGAGACACCTTTCACTTCAGTGCACCCATTTTAATCTGCAACACGCCTGTTTACAGTTGTTGCCTGATATACCTTCCATTTTAGTAGATGACATGTGCTCAGCTGATTGTGTCCTGGCATTTATCAGTGTTAGTGAGATGACATAGGCCATTTGAAGCTCCTTTTTGGGGAATAAAACCCCCCTTCCATAGCAGTTCTCTAATATTTCCTTCCATTTTTAGTTTCTCTCCTTCTTGAGTTTCGCTCCCATTGCTGCCGATTTCACATTCAGTTTTTTACCCTTCTCCAAGCCACAGAATGGGCACTTACGACCGTAGCAGTTTTATGCTCTAAAACCATAAAAAAAAGAAGTTATCGGCAAACCTCATAGTTTTTATTTCTTCTACATGAATTTTAATTCTTACTCAAACTTTTCCTTTACTGCTCACTCAATATACGGATTGAATAACATCAAGGATAGCCTATAACCCTGTGTCTCTCCTTTCCCAACCACTGCTTCCCTTTCATGCCCCTTGACTTGTAAAGGCCACCTGGTTTCTTTACAAATTGTAAATAGCCTTTCTCTTCCCGTATTTTACCCTGCTGCCTTTAGAATTTGAAAGAGAGTATCTGAGTCAGCATTGTCAAAAGCCTTCTCTAAGTCTACAAATACTACAAATGTAGGTTTGCCTTTCCTTAATCTATCTTCTAAGATAAGTTGCGCGTTGCCGCATGTGTTGCAACATTTCTATGGAATCCAAACTGATGCTCCTCAAGGGTGGCTTCTACCAGTTTTTCCATTCGTCTGTAAGGAATTCGCGTTAGTATTTTGCAGCTGTGACTTATTAAACTGATAGTTCGGTAATTTTCGCACCTGTCAGCTCCTGCTTTCTTTGGGATTGGATTTATTAAATTATTCTTGAAGCCTGAGGGTATTTCAACTGTTTCATACATCTTGTTCATCAGATGGTAGAGTTTTGTCAGGGCTGGCTCTGCCAAGGCTATCAATATTTCTAATGGAATGCTGTCCACTCCCAGAGCCTTGTTTCAACTTATGTCTTTCAGTGCTCTGTGAAATTCTTTACAAAGTATCATATATCCCATTTCATCTTCATCTACATCCTCTTCCTATTCCATAACATCACCCCCAAATGCATTGCGCTTGTATATACCCTCTTTATGTATATATATCCCAGTTTGTGGTCCCAGGACAGTCAGTCCACGGCCGAGTTTCAGACAAGAAACCTTTGTTGATTAGAACAACAACAATGTATCAACTTAACTGAAATAAGTGTAACACAATTAGGTCATGTTAAAACAATGACACTGTTCAATACGTACCAAATTATGTGGCAAGAACTGTGTGGTAAGTTTTTTACTGTTCATAGATGTTCAACAGTAAAATATTGTAGCAGTATGTTGACGTTTGCTTGCAACCTAGTTGTAACTGCCGTCTGCGTCACGTTGCTGTGCAGCGAGCTACATTAATTTAGGTATTAACTGTAATTTTCTTACTTGTCACTTCTTCTTCCATGTGATTTTGCTTTTAGGAAGGTTTAATTGTCGAGTGCTAGTAATAGTGTTCCATAGATTTCGTGTTTGTTTTGAATACAATCAGAGGGAGTCCCTTTAATCAGCCACAGTGCCAGTAGTGTCAGTGTTTGATTTGAATACAGTCCAGAGACAGGTAGTGCTATTTTCATTGTTTTCTACAAGAAGTGTGTAGTATCCTCAGTTTAGTCAACTATCAGCTGCCTTTAGTGAATTAGCAGTCTAGTTATAAGTTGATTAACTCTCTACAATAAATTCATTTCTTAGGACAGAGAGGATGTGTGACTGCTGTGTACGGACGCAGGAGGAACTGGCCACTGTTCGCGAACAGCTGAACGTGTTGATGGCCGCGGTCAGCCGTCTTCAGGCTGCTGCCTCGGAGTGTAGTGGCAGTGGGGAGTCTGGTGCGTCGCATGGTACACCCCAGGTGTTACATGCTTCACCCACTGTCCCTGCTGTCAAGACATCTTCGAGGGTACCGGGCATGGTTGGGCCACCCTCTCCCCAAGGGGAGTGGTGGGTTCAGTGGCATTCGTGGCGCACGAGGCAGAGGGTCAATGTGGAGGCTGGCCGTGTGGCATCACCCGCTCTGACTGTGACTGGACATGTGGCCGATCCTTCAGCAAGGTCCGAGCAGGCACATGGGGGGAGGGGTTTATTAGTGATTGGGAGCTCCAATCTTAGGCGGGTGATGGAGCCCCTTAGGGAAATAGCGGAAAGGTCGGGGAAGAAGGCCAGTGTTCACTCTGTCTGCTTGCTGGGGGGTCTCATCCAAGATGTGGAGGAGGCCCTGCCGGCGACAATAGAGAGCACTGAGTGCACCCGACTGCAAATTGTTGCTCATGTCGGCACCCATGACTCCTGCCGTCTCGGTTCAGAGATCATCCTCAATTCATACAGGTGGTTGGCGGAATTGGTGAAGGCGGAAAGCCTCGCTCACGGGGTGGAATCTGAGCTAACTATTTGTAGTATCGTTTCCAGAACCGATCGCGTTCCTCTGGTTTGGAGCCGAGTGGAAGGCTTAAACCAGAGGCTCAGACGATTCTGCGGAGATCTGGGGTGCAAATTTCTCAACCTCCGCTATCGAGTGGAGAAATGTAGGGTCCCTCTGAATAGGTCAGGCATGCACTACACGCAGGAAGCGGCTACAAGGGTAGCGGAGTACGTGTGGAGTGCACATGTGGGTTTTTTAGGTTGGAGAATTCCATCCCTAGGCCCGACAAAACGCCTCCTGAGATGCGGCAAGGTAAGAGTAGGCAAAATGCAACAGGGAATAACAATATTAATCTGCTAATAGTAAATTGCAGGAGTGCAGGAGTGTCTATAGAAAGGTCCCAGAACTGCTCTCATTAATAAACGGTCACAATACCCACATAGTACTAGGGACAGAAAGTTGGCTGAAACCGGATGTTAACAGTAACGATATTCTAAACTCAGATTGGAATGTTTACCGCAGAGACAGGTTGAACAGTGAAGGGGGAGGCGTGTTTATAGTGATAAGAAGTGCAATAGTGCCGAAGGAAATTGACGGAGATCCGAAATGTGAAATAATTTGGATGAAGGTCACGGTTAAAGCAGGCTCAGACATGGTAATTGGATGTCTTTATAGGCCCCCTGGCTCAGCAGCTGCTGTGGCTGAGCACCTGAAGTATAATTTGGAAAATATTTCGAGTAGATTTCCCCACCATGTTATAGTTCTGGGTGGAGATTTTAATTTGCCGGATATAGACTGGGAGACTCAAACGTTCATAACGGGTGGCAGGGACAAAGAATCCAGTGAAATTTTTTTAAGTGCTTTATCTGAAAACAACCTTGAGCAATTAAACAGAGAACCGACTCGTGGCGATATTAGACCTTCTGGTGACAAACAGACCCGAACTACTTGAAACAGTTAATGCAGAACAGGAAATCAGCGATCATAAAGCAGTTATTGCATCGATGATTTCAGCCGTAAATAGAAATATTAAATAAGGTAGGAAGATTTTTCTGTTTAGCGAAAGTAACAAAAATCAGATTTCAGAGTACCTGCAAGATCGTAAGAGATGGAAAAGAGCCACCATGGTACAACAACTGAGTTAGAAAACTGCTGCGGAAGCAAAGGGAACTTCACAGCAAACATAAACATAGCCAAATCCTTGCAGACAAACAAAATTTACGCGAAGCGAAATGTAGTGTGAGGAGGGCTATGCGAGAGGCATTCAATGAATTTTAAAGTAATGTTCTATGTACTAACTTCGCAGAAAATCCTAAGAAAGTTTGGTCTTATGTCAAAGCGTTAGGTGGATCAAAACAAAATGTCCAGACACTCTGTGACCAAAATGGTACTGAAACAGAGGATGGCAGACTAAAGGCCGAAATGCTAAATGCCTTTTTTTAAAAGCTGTTTCACAGAGGAAGACTGCACTGCACAGATGACAAAATGGTAGATATCTAAACATTGACTGATGGATAGAGAAACAATTAAAATCTCTCAAAAGAGGAAAGGCCGCTGGACCTGATGGGATACCAGTTCGATTTTACACAGAGTACACGAAGAAACTTGCCCCCCTTCTTGCAGCGGTGTACCGTAGGTCTCTAGAAGAGCGTAGTGTTTCTAAAGATTGGAAAAGGGCACAGGTCATCCCCGTTTTCAAGAAGGGACGTCAAACATATGTGCAGAACTATAGACCTATATCTCTTAACGTTGATTAGTTGTAGAATTTTGGAACACGTATTATGTTTGACTGTAATGACTTTTCTGGAAACTAGAAATCTACTCTGTAGGAATCAGCATGGGTTTCGAAAAAGACGATCATGTGAAACCCAGCTAGTGCTATTCGTCCACAAGACTCAGGGGGCCATAGACACAGGTTCCCAGGTAGATGCCGTGTTTCTTGATTTCCGCAAGGCGTTCAATACAGTTCCCAACAGTCGTTTAATGAACAAAGTAAGAGCATATGGACTGTCAGACCAATTGTGTGATTGGATTGAAGAGTTCCTGGATAACAGAACGCAACACGTCATTCTCAATAGAGAGAAGTCTTCCAAAGTAAGAGTGATTTCAGGTATGCCACAGGTGAGTGTCGTAGGACGATTGCTATTCACAATATACATAAATGACCTCGTTGATGACATCGGAAGTTCACTGAGGTTTTTTGCGGATGATGCTGTGGTATATCGAGAGGTTGTAACAATGGAAAATTGTACTGAAATACAGGAGGATCTGCAACGAATTGACGCATGGTGCAGGGAATGGCAATTGAGTCTCAATGTGGACAAGTGTAATGTGCTGCGAATACATAGAAAAAAAGATCCCTTATCATTTAGCTACAATATAGCAGGTCAGCAACTGGAAGCCGGTAATTCCATAAATTATCTGGGAGTATGTGCATTAGGAGTGATTTAAAATGGAATGATAATATAAAGTTGATCGTCAGTAAAGCAGATGCGAGACTGAGATTCATTGGAAGAATCCTAAGGAAATTTAAACTGAAAACAAAGGAAGTAGGTTACAGTACGCTTGTTCGCCCACTGCTTGAATACTGCTCAGCAGTATGGGATCCGTACCAGATAGGGTTGATAGAAGAGATAGAGAAGATCCAACGGAGAGCAGCGCGCTTTGTTACTGGATCATTTAGTAATGGCGAAAGCGTTACGGAGATGATAGATGAACTCCAGTGGAAGACTCTGGAGGAGATACGCTCAGAAGCTCAGTATGGGCTTTTGTTGAAGTTTCGAGAACATACCTTCAGCGAGGAGTCAAGCAGTATATTGCTCCCTCCTATGTATATCTCGCGAAGAGACCATGAGGATAAAATGAGAGAGATTAGAGCCCACACAGAGGTATACCGATAATCTTTCTTTCCATTAACAATACAAGACTGGAATAGAAGGGAGAACCACTAGAGGTACTCAAGATACCCTCTGCCACACACCATCAGATGGCTTCGGAGTATGGATGTAGATGTAGATGTAATGAGACTTACCGAAAGTCAAACAATAGTGCACTGTGTATTATTGGGGGGCTCAGAACAGGGAATGTATTGAACTGTGAATCGCAAATGTGCACCTGTCAGCTACATCATTTAAAGTAGTCAGTGTTGAACTTCCACCCCCTGTTTTTCAGCCAGTGTAGCAATGCAGTTCGTTGACACCAAGGACAATCAGTGAAGAAATAAGCAGTCGAACGTCACAATTTCTCTTTTCTGTTTTTCTATTTTCCCTATCACGTTCAAATTTCTGACATTTTATGCATTAATTCATAGAATGTTATGATTTTATTGGTTATTCAGTCTTTTCCTCATAGTCATCTAAGCATTGGCAATCCCTTCCTGGAGCTCCAAATGGTGGCCTAGTCTAGAATCTCACGCCACCACAGAGATCAACGTTACACTTTTCCAATAACACTCCACATGTCCTGTGGATACACATTATTTGTCTTTAATGTAGTGGTTTCCATTGCCTTCTGCATCCTCATATTGTTCATTATTGTTGATTCTTCCACCTTTTAGGTTGTTTCCCACCTCAAGGACAAGAGAGTGCTCTGAACCCCTGTCTGCAACTCCACCTTGTTCGACAATGCTGCCAGCAAAATGAGGGTGACTTCTTATGCCACAAGTCTTTGGCTACAACTGATGATGATTTTTATTCAAAATTTAAGAAGTGTCTAAGTTTGAACCCAGTACCCAGGATGTTGTGACTACTAGTCAAAGACTCTATACCTGCACCATTGGTACACTCAGTAACAATCTCTCCTTTTCATAATGTTGATGTAGAAGCATAGGTAAGTAGGGAAAAGACAGATACTGCCTATAGAAAAGTTAGACATTGGGAAAGAAAAGCAACTGCATGAATGTAAAAAGCTCTGATGGACAACCAGTACTGTAAGCAATGAAGGAAGAGATGAAGGGTGGAAGGATTGTGTAGAGGAACTGCACAAGGGAAATGAATTTGAAGGCAAGGAAAGAGGATGTAGATGATCAGGTAGAAGATATGATGCTGCAAGAATAATTTGGCAGACCACTGAAAGATGTAAGTCCCTAAAGTAGACAACATTCCCTCAGAAATACTGATATCCTTGGGAAAGCCAGCCATAGGAAAACTATTCCACTTGGAGTGCATGATGAATGAGACAGGCAAGATACCCTGAGACTTTAAGAAGGATGTAATAATTCAAACTGCAAAGAAAGCAAGTGCTGACTTGTGAATATTGGAGAACTATCAGTTTAGTAAGTAATGGTTGCAAAGTACTAACATCAATTATTTACAGAAGAATAGAAAAAGTGGTAGAAGCTGATCTTGGACAAGATCAGTTCAGATTCTGGAGAAATGTATGAACTTGTGAGGCAACACTGGCACTACAACTTATCTTAGAAGATAGGCTGACAACAGTCAAATCTACATTTAAAGCTTTTTTAAAGTTGGAGAAAGCTTTTGACAGTTTCGACTGGAGTACACTTTTTGAAAATCCGGAGGAATCAGCAATAAAATGTAGGGGGTCAAAGCCTATTTATAACTTGTACAGACACATGATGACAGCTATAAGAGTCAATGGGGCACGAAAGGGAAGCTGTGACTGGAAGAAAGGGAGCTACGGTTATAACTTATCCACAATGTTATTCCATCTGTACATTTAGCAAGCAGTAAAGGAAATCAAAGAAAAAAATGGAACAGAAATTAAAGTTCAGAAGAAGAAATGAACACTTGGAGTTTTGCTTGTCACATTCTGATTGTCAGAGATAAAAAGGGCATGGAAAAGCAGTTGAACAGAATAGGTGGTGTCTTGAACAGAGATGATAGGATGAACATTAACGAAAGCAAAGCATGGGGAATTGAATTTTGTCAAATTAAAGCATGCAATACTGGAGGAATTAGATTATGAAACAAGTCAATGAAACTAGTTTTCCTATTTGGGCAGCAAAATAACTGATGTTGGCCAAATTAGAGAGCATATAAATTGTAGTCCAGTAATGCAAAAAAGTGTTTCTGAAGAAGAGAAATTTAACACTGAATATAGATCTAAGTGTCCAGAAGTCTGTTATGTGGTATTTGTCTGGAGTGAGTCTTGAATAGAAGTGAAACATGGACAATAAACAGTTCAGACCAGAATCAAATAGAGGCTTTTGAAATGTGGTGCTACAAAAGAATCATGATGGTTAGGTAGATAGATCATGTAACCAATGAGGAGGTACTGAATAGAATTGGCAAGAAGGGATTGGTTCATGGGGCATATTCTGATACATTAATGGATGACCAGTTTAGTACTGGAGAGAAATCGAAATGTGTGTGTGGAAGAGAGGGGATGGGGCTAAAAATCTTAAAGGGAATCCAAGAGATGAATACAGAATGCTGATTCAGATGGATATAAGTTGCAGTAGCTATTCTAGAATGAAGAGTCTTGCACAAGGTTGGGTAGTGTGAAGAGCCTCATCAAACCAGTCTTCAGACTGAAAAAAACAACAACAATGACTTAATGAATGGATTTGTGTGTTCACTAGACCCACTGAAAATTGCATCACGCAACATAGATTGAGTACTAGTCAGTTAGGCCCAGTTTCATAACATATTGGCTACATGTTGTTCTCACAATGAGTAAGAACTAACAATTGACTGTGTCTTTGTATATCAAGCCTGTTAATAGCTGTGTGAAAGATTAAAAATCATTTTCTAATTACATTTTGAATATTGACATAAAAAATTGGAAAATCAGAGGACAAACATAGATATATCAGGCAAAGAAGCAAATGTATTTAACAAAAAGCTGCATAACTAGAAAATAGTATACATTCTAAGGAAGGTAAAAAACTATGCACCACAAAGTGATTATCTGAATGGTATGGAAATCAATAAATTTGATGTCCGTGTAGAGACAAACAAGTGATTAAAATATCAGGATAACTATATGATGTAAGGAGCAACAGTTTCACAAATTGAGCAAGTCAATAACATGTTGGTCCACCTATAGAACATATGCAAGTAGTTACTTAGCTCGGCATTGATTAATAGTTGTTGGATGTCCTCCTGAGAGATGTTGCACCAAGTTCTGCCCAATTGGTATGTTAGGTCACTAAAATCCTGAGTCAGTTGGAGGACTCTGCTCATAATGCTCTCAATGTTCTCAGTTCAGGAGAGATCTGGCGACCTTGTTTTCCAAGGTAGGCTTTGAAAAGCATGATGAAAAGCAGTAGAAATTCTTGCTGTGTGTGGGCAGACATTATCTTACTTAAATCTAAGCCCAGATGGCTTGTCATGAGGGACAATTAATTGGTGCATAGAATATCATTGATGTACCATTGTGTTGTAAAGTTACCGTGGGTGATAACCAAGGGGACCTGCTACAAAAAGAAATGGCACCCCAGACTATTATACCTGGTTGTCAGGACATATGTCGGTTGAGTCAGGTTTCTATCCTACCATTTCTGGGGCATCTCCACACATATTTGCTGTTCATTGGGACTTCATTCAAAGCATGACTAATCACTGATGACAGTTCTACTCCAGTCAGTGAGATTCCAGGGCAAAGATGTGTCTGGAGATGTCATGAAGAGTGGTGGGATAATAAACGGCCTGTTACATGCTTGACAGCCTGACAACCATGAGTAATGGTCTGGGGTGCCATTTCTTGTCGTAGCAGCATCCCTTTGCCATCTACAGCACCCTTGAAGCACAGTGGTATTTCACTGACATTCTATGAACTATTTTGTTGACCTTCATGGTTGCCAGATCTCTCTATCCAGCTGAGAATGTTTGGAGTATTATGGACTGGGCCATCCAACAGTCTTGGAATTTTGATGATCTAATGCACCAATTGGACAAAATTAGGCATGATGTCCTTCAGAAAGACATCCAACAACTCTGTCAATCAATGATGATGATGATGATGATGATGAGTCCCATACTCCGTTTACCGAGCGTAGGGGAGCGACGCGGGAGACCCGCGCCGCCATACTAGGCAAGGTCCTAGTGGAGGTGGTTTGCCATTGCCTTCCTCCGACCGTAATGGGGATGATTGATGATGATGATGAAGACGACACAAACACCCAGTCATCACGAGGCAGGTGAAAAATCCCTGACCCCGCCGGGAATCGAACCCGGGACCCCGTGCTCGGGAAGCGAGAACGCTACCGCGAGACCACGAGCTGCGGACTGTGCCAAGCTGAATTACTGCCTGCGTAAGGGCCAGAGGTGGACTAATGCACTGTTGAGTTGCTCAATTTGTGAAGCTCTTTCACTTAAATAAGTCATTCAATATCTCATTCCAATTTTCCAATTGAGTAATAAAACAACTAACAAGTTATTCTAGTAGAATTAGGAATATTTGGAATCAGAAAAACAGGCCTATAAAACTGGGGTACTTAAGTTTAGAAATTATCATTGTTTTAGGTTGGAACATTGCAGACTGCAGGAGTTTTGAAATTTTTCTCTCTGTGTGATGTGCATGTATAGTAAATCATTCAAAGACAGTATTTTTACAATAGTGAATGTGTTACTATTATCAGTAGTCTGAAAACACTCCAGTGAATACTTATGTCAATTATATAGACAGATTAATCTGCCAGGAAGTTTCATATCAGTGCATACTCCGCTGCAGAGTTGAAATCTCATTCTGGAAACATCCCCAAGGCTGTGGCTAAGCCTTGTCTCTGCAGTATCCTTTCTTTCAGGAGTGCTAGTTCAGCAAGGTTCACAGGCGAGCTTCTGTAAAGTTTGGAAGGTAGGAGACAAGGTACTGGCACAAGTAAAGCTGTGAGGACGGGGCGTGAGTCTTTCTTGGGTCGCTCAGTTGGTAGAGCACTTGCCTGAGAAAGGCAAATGTCTCGAGTTCAAGTCTCGGTCCAGCACACGGTTTTAATCTGCTAGGAAGTTTTGTATTGTATATTTATTCTAACAAAAGAATACCCAGTAAAGAAGAAACATGTATTGATGTCAAGAGTGCTGTAAGAACAAGTGGGAGACTCCAACATAGCTCTGTTAAGCAGCAAGGTACTAGGCAGTTGATACCTTGTCACTTCATGTGCACTGTTACCTTGCATGCTGAAGATGTCAGCATTATATTTTGGTACACTTCTTTATAACCCAAGGTAAATCAAAATATAATTTTAATTTGATGTGCTGTCCTACATGGATTGTAGTCAAGTTGTCTACCACCCAAATTTATCACATTTTCATGGAGATTATGTATGCAAAAAACTTTTCTAAATTCTTCTTTTCAGAATGTGATGAGTATACAAGGTCAGTGCAAGATATATTTGAAGCTCTACCACTCCTTCCAGATGCTGATCCACTAATTATAAAAGTGGACAAATGTGATTTTGAGAATCTGCCATTAATTGTTGGAGGGGAGGACACTGATGTAGGAGAGTTTCCTCATATGGTAAATATGCAAGTAGTTAATTCTTGCTCTGTATTTTAAATTAACTTTTCGTGTAAAATTGCAAAGACATAGATTGTCTGGCCAGTACTTAATTTCACAAGGCAGAATTCCTATACATTCAGAAGGGAAAACACTAATCTAAACTTGTAGAACATTTAGTTACTTTCACAGGTGGAAAAAATGGGATAGGCTGGAGAGCAAACTAAGGTAAGTGTTTTCACTTTCAAGTGTATCTGTTGGCAGTAATTAAATTGTTCTGCTTTGTGCAGGTGTCAGCTGGCCATTGTATCTTTTTGTAATTTTATAGCTTTCTCAAGTAAACTTTACCTTTGATTGAATTAACTTTTGTGTTATATTTATGCAGGAAAAATGAAAATAAAGAAGTAGCACCTTCACGGTGAGTAACTGTAATAAAGAATATCTTCCAGATCAGCAATTAACTGTACTATTCAACAAAGTAAGAAGTGAAAATCATAAATTGTTACTATACAGAGTCATTATCAGAATTTATAAGTAAATGATTTTAATAAAATGTTTACAATATAAGAATCTCTTACATCAAATACAAATAATGGAACATGCTACCAGAATTTCTCATTCTTTCATATGTGAACTAAGGCATTTTACATTAACACTGAACTGGTTGTTTTAAAAGCTCAGCATACAGTCATTAGGGTGAACATCATATTTAATCCCCCTACGCCAACATCCCCCACATTCATGGTCTATCTACTGCTGAACCCTCCTGCAGGTCTGGGGGTAAGAATAGGCCCGAGTATTCCTTCCCTGTTGTAAGAGGTCACTAAAAGGAGTTTCACAAGTTTTGTCTTTTATGTGATGGTCCCCTGTAGGGTTTGACCTCCATTCTTCAAAATTTTCCGGAAGAGCGAGCCAATTGGGGAAGGGCGCCTTACATGGTGCATTGTGGCCATACATTGAGGGTTTGGCCCACTTTCTCATCATCACATTGCAGTCCTGCCCAATCTCTATCTCTTGGGCAAGAAACCTTTCTGGGTGCATTTTTCACCAAACACTATGCAGTGTTGCTTTCTGTGTCAACGATGACTATGGACTTTTTTGCACCTGATACCCAGCACGGTAGCCAGTCTGTTGTGGTGAGGCTGCCATGTACCCTGTTGGTTGTAGACCCCTGACCACACAGGGAATGCTCTGCTGATGCCTGTGCCATTAACTCTCACGTATGCCAAGGGGTAGACACACATTCCCCTGGGGCATCGGGACTCTCGGCAATGGCCATCCTGCCAGGTCGCCTTTGCTGTGGCTGGGTGGCACCCGTGAGGAGGTCCCCTAATCAGAGTGGGTGACATCAGGGTGGATAACACTTGATGAAACATAGTCCATCATCTCTTGCTGGTGGTAAAACACCAGCAGACTCTAAATGTTCATGAGCTCAATTCAGCGCACAGAAATATGACCCGAAATTGTTCCCCTCCCTGGCCACACCATGGGTGGAACGTCAGGCTAAAGATGGCAACGGATCTTATTTGCCATGGTACCTTGTTTGTTCAAGAGCTGATAGGGAATCTTACATGCTGATGAAGCCTCAGTTTTTTGTTGAGCATTTAGAGGACAAGTTTGGGGATGTGGGGGACTGGTCCTAAATGAGATCTGTGTCAGTCTTGATCGAAACAGCATCTTCTGCCCAGCCAAGGGAATCTGGGGGATGTTTCTGTAACCATCACACCCCATAAGAGCTTAAATATGGTCCAGGGTATCATATTTCAAAGGGACCTTCTTTTGCAGTCTGACGATGAGCTGTGCGCCAATTTAGAGCGGCGAGGTGTACATTGCATCTGGCGTGTCCTCTGGGATCTGATGAATAATCAGGTTGCCACCGGTGCTGTCATCTTAGCCTTCGAGGCTGATACATTGCCCGAGAAGGTTAAGATGATGAGCTGCTGTGATGTAAAGCCCTATAATCCACTCCTGATGAGGTGCTTTAAGTGCTGGAAGTTTGGCCATATGTCTTCCCGCTGTACTTCCAGCATCACATGTCAAGATTGTGGACGCCCATCACATCCCATTCTCCATGTCCCCCCTCCCATCTCTGTCAACTGCGGAGAGCACCATTCACCTTGCTTGGCAGACTGCAGGATTCTTCAAAAGGAAGGAAAATCATGGAGTACAAGACCCTGTACCGACTGACCTACACTGAGGCTAAGAGAAAATTCGAGTGCCTGATCCTGTGTGTATGACATCGTCTTATGCCACTGCTACAACAGTTCTGGCACCATCAGCTCCACCTACCCCAGTCACATCTTAGAGCTGGAAGACTACACCTGCCCCCTTGATGGTGGGGGGCATTTCTCTCCCTGTTGCTCCTGTACCACCTACTTTGGGAGCAGAACACCCCCCCCTCCCCCCCCCCCCCCCCACACACACACACAATCAGGGATGTCCATCCCCACTTCTATGCTGGAGAAGCATAAGTCTTCTTCAGCTTCTCTCACTAGGAAGGTATCCCTTGGGTCACTCCCTTCCCAGGCTTCTGCTAGTGGGAAAGATGACACCCGCCAGTGGCTGAAAAGCCCAAAAGCAGCTGGTCGTAGGGCTTTACACTCATCCTCAGTCCCGGAGACTGAATCAGTGAAGTCCCCCCAGCTAGGGAAACTCAAGCAGCAGCAAGAGAAATCCAAAAGGAAAACCCCTACGACCAAGGAAGTTGCGAGGGCATCCACACCAGTGTTACCCACAAGCTCTGTGTCAGAGGGTGGGGTGGAGATTTTGGCGTCCGCTGAGGACCTAGATCTCGCCATACCCTCAGGCACAATGGATATAGACTGCTCAGGCCATACGTTGCTGGCAGCAGGTGACTCTGAGGCATAAACAACCTCATTGAATGTTCCATGCCTTCCCAGTCTCACGATGACTTCATCCTCCAGTAGAATTGCGGTGGTTTTTTCCACCACCTGGCTGAGCTAAGGCAACTTTTAAGCTTTACACCTGCTATCTGCATTGCACTCCAGGAAACCTGGTTCCTGGCAATGCGGACCCCTGCCCTGTGTGGCTACAAGGGATATTACAGGAACCATAGCGACTATAATCGAGTGTCAGGTGGAGTTTGCATTTATGTCTTAAACTCAGTCTGTAGTGAAACTGTGCCCCTTCAAACCCCTCTTGAAGCTGTGGCTGTCAGAATAAGGATGACGCAGGAAATAACTGTCTGCAGTATGTATCTTCCTGCAGATGGTGCAGTACCCTTGAATGCACTGCACTGATTGATCAACTCCCTAAACCCTTCCAACTTTTGGGAGATTTTAACGCCCATAACCCCATGTGGGGTGGCACAGTTCATACTGGCTGAGGCAGAGATGCAGAAAATTTACTGTCACAACTCGACCTGTGCCTCTTAAATACTTGGGCCGCCACACATTTCATTGTGGCTCATGGTAGTTACTCGGCCATTGATTTATCAATTTGCAGCGCAGGACTTTTCCCATCTCTCCACTGAAGAGCAAATGATGGCCTGTGTGGTAGTGACCACTTTCCCATCTTCCTGTCACTGGCTCAACGTCAGGTCCATGGAAGTCTGCCCAGATTGGCTGTGAACAAGGTGGACTGGGAAACTTTCACCTCTTCTGTCACCGTTGAATCTCCCGCACATGTTAACACCAATGTGATGGTTGAGCAGGTGACTACAATTGTTTCTGCGGCAGAAAATGTGATCCCTCGCTATTTAGGGTGCCCCTGGCATAAGGCTGACCCTTGGTGGTCGCCAGCAGTCGTTGAACCAATTAAGGAGCATCAGTGGGCTCTACAGCAGCATAAGTGGCACCCTTCCCTGGAGCACCTTATAGCCTTTAAATGTCTCCCTCATTAGGTCTTCGACGTCCATGACATCTGGCGGGGATTCAAATTCTGGTCATCTGGTAGGGATTATAAATTCTGATGCACGCAGTACCAGATCCCTCCCCCCTGAAACTTGTGCATAGGGGTGGGAATGCCCCGAATGGTGCCGAGGTGGGCAGCAGTGGGGAGAGGACCTGGGCTCATCAACTGATATTGGGGGGAGGAAGGTATGCCCGAGGTATCCATGAGAGCCGATCCATGAGCTGCGATGACCATGGCGGGTGTCCAACCCGCCTCGCACATGTACTTGCGGACCCACACAGCCATATCAGGGGCATGCCGCTGCAAGGTCTTGGAGTGGGGGCAGGAGGGGATGGTGTCAGCAAATGGAGCAGGGTCCGCAGCTGTCACCCATGAAGGAGCTCTGCCGGACCGAGTCTGTCAATTGGTGTAGTGCAATAGGCACTCAAAAACAGGATGAGGCCGACGTGGTTGGAGACATGTTGACCACCACTGGTGTTTAAAAGTGTGGACAAGCCTCTCTGTCGTGCCATTGGATGAAAGGGGGCTATGGATATGTTTGATACCGTTGGCCTGACAGAAGGTGTGGAAGGAGGATGCTGTGAATTGGGGACCATTATCAGAGACCAACATGTGTGGTAGGCCCTCAATGATGAGACCTTGGACCAGGGCTGTGAGTGTAGCCTCCGTGGTTGTGGATGCCATGCGGACAACATATGGTTATTTCGGGTAGGCATCAACAATGAGTAACTACATGGACCCCAAAAACAGGTGCGCAAAATCGATATGGATGTGATCCCATGGCCGGCGAGGCACAGGCCAGGGTGCAAACGACTGGGGGGGCTTGCCTGGTGATGCGCACAGACAGTGCACCAATGGACCAGGCGCTCAATATCGCCATCAATGCTGGGCCAATACACATGCCGGTGTGCCAAAACTTTCATATTGGACATACCCCGGCACCCGCAGTGTAACAAACTGAACACATGAAGCTGCAATTCCAGAGGGATGACCACCCTATGGGTATCCGACTCCGTGGACAACAGAAGGACATCATCGACCACAGAGAGCCTGTGGGACAGTTGGCGCTGGGGGCTGAAATCGGACTGCATCTGATGAGTAACATAGGAGGGCCACCTGTGGACCATGTAGTTGAGAACCTGTCACAAGACAGGATCATAGCAGGTAGCCACAGCAATGTGAGCAGCCAAGTGATTGAGGGGTTGAGCAATGGAGACAGCCTGTGGCAAGAACTTGAAGTAATAATTGCCCTAAAACACCTGGAGTTCAGACAAGTCGTTGGGATGAGGAAGGGCCTCAATGGCCGCGAAATTATCACCTGAAAGGCGAATGCCATCTTTGCGAAGCCAGTGGCCTAAGTATTCCACTTCCAGTTGAAAAACCAACACTTGTACAGCCAACAGCGTAAACCAGCAGACTGCAGAGCGAGAAATAAGGCTCTGAGGTTTTGCAAATGTTCCTGGCGGGAATGCCCGGTGACTTAGATGTCATCCAGATAATTCACACAGATGGGGATAGGATGTGTAAACTGCTCCAAGAATTGCTGGAAAATGGCTGGTGCCGAAGAGACACCAAAGGGAAGGCGCTTATACTTATACAATCTGAAAAGTGTGTTGGTAACCATGATGTTCTGAGATTCGGCATCCAAGGGCAACCGGTGGTATGCCTCAGCCAGGTCAATCTTTGAAAAATACTCTCCCCTGGCAAGCTTGGCGAGGACTTCCTGTCAGGGAATGGGGTAAGTGTCAATGAGGGAATGAGCATTGACTGTAGTACTGCAGTGCCGAAGTCCTCACACAGCCCAAGGGTCCCATTGGAAGGGGCCGGGCCTGGAAAAAGCAAGGCTGTGCATCCGGCCTTAGGGTGATGTGCACCTGAATGCTGGAAGCACATCCAAGACCCGTTGCAAACATCGATGCAGAAGTGGAGCACAGATCGTCCAAGTCCTGAAAAGGAGCAGGCGTGGAAACGACCTTAACTTTGTCAGAAATTGAAAAGCCAAACAGTTGAAACGCATCCAGGCCAAAAATATTCAAAGCTGATAGATGGTTGACAACAAAGAGGGTAAAGAGCTGGGGAACTCACTTTTACGTTGCCTGGACGACAAACTGCCCACATAGGCGAATGGAACCATCTCCATAGGTGACCAAACAGCGAGAGGGAGGTGACAGCTCAGGAGAGCCCAGCCAGGTATGTGTCGCCATATTAATCAGGGAGACGGTGGCCCCAGTGTCGACCTGAAAACTGACATCCTCAGTGAAAATGCGAAATGTGAGGTGAAGCTTCCACACTGATGGGTCGTCGTGTGGGATGACCGATTGTAGAGCATGGACTGTATCTTGAGATCCTGGAGGGGCAGGACTGGAGTGAGTCGAGCAACTATGACAAACCAATCAGATGTGGCCCTCCTTGTTACACAGCGTGCACGTTTTTCAGAGGTGGGGACAATCATCCCGTGAATGTGCAGTAAGGCACTGTGGGCAAGATGGAAATGGGCCGTGCGACCAGCGACGAGGGGCAACGGAATGTGCCGCTGCCATTGAGAAGTCAGACAATGAGGAGTCCCAACAGCTGGCCTCTGTCAGCTAGGCCACATAGACGTCACGAGGGCAGAACCTGCCGTTATTGCCGCCACCTGTGCTCGCGCCATAAGAAGCTCGTTGGCCGCTTGAGCAATTTCAAAGGAGTGTGGGCAATGCTGAAAATCTCTTCCAAGGAGGAGTTGTCGGGTTTTAATGCTGCAATATGGACCTCAGGATCAGGAGCCAGCTGAACTACCACATCCCGGATCAGGGAGTCTGCATACGAAGCCTTACTTTGCTGATTGGTGCACGTAAAACTGCATCGAGGGCTGAGACCCAGCAAGTCTGTTACCCAGGGATGATATGATTGACCAGGCTGTTTATGGTACTGGTGAAACTCCAGCCAAGAGGCGACCACATGGTAGCTTTGGGAATAACAGTTTGTCAGTAAAAGGCATATCTCCTGGAAAGAGAGAGCCACAGTATCGGACAACAGTGCCAACTTGCAGAGTAGAAAGAACGTGTTTGGGTAGGCCAAAGAGAAAAACAATGACCTCTGCAAGGAGTTGTCTGTGACTTGAAAAGCCGTGAAATGTTGTTTCAGTTGATGTAAGGAGGTTTTCCAGTTCTCTTTAGCATCATTGAAGGGTGGAAATGACGGCAGACGTGGGAAAGCATCAGACACCCGAGGACTCGGAAGCTGTTGTGGTAATGCGCCCCTGGCATCAACTTTTGTAAGATGTCTAACTGGAGCTGCTGCTGCTGCAAGAGCTGCTGCTGTTGGTCCAGAAGACAGACCAACTTTGCCCCCATGCTAGCAACTACCACTGTTTACCTCGTCGCCAAAGATGTTGTAACCTGTTGCGACCATAACCGGAATGGTCACAGGGTGGGCAAGAAAGCACGGCGGGACCAAACGGAGAGGGGCCCGTGAACAAACAAACAAATGGAAAGGATGGACACGAAACAACAACGGATGATGGAGAGAGACCTTACGATGACAACATGCAAGAAGCAACGGTGTGACAGAGACAACCAAACAAATCAAAGACGTCCACTAATAATGAAAACAAAGAATGATAAACATGCTGTCTGTTGTTGAGGTGATGTGTCGAGACTCACACAATGATTAGACTCGGTGGCTGAGCATGCTAAATGCAGGCCAGGACGCGTGTGCCACCACAGCTTACGGTGTGATGGTGCAGAGACCTCTAGGGGTATTAGACATCCATGATGTCTGGTGGGGATTCAAATTCCGTGGCGCATGGTACCAGACTAACTATTTATGAAATAATGAAATTAATGAATAGTATGCCAGATTCAAGGAGAGTAGAGTAAATTTCTAATTACATTATGTGATTGTATAAAGTAAAATTAAAATTGTGATGTTTTCTGACTTAAGTTAGGCCAAAGCAGTACTACTTTCATATTTTATGTGCACTTCAACCAACTACAACTTATGATCTACTATAAGTATTAGCTATGCATTGTCACAGTATCAGATGTGTATTTCCATGGTGTTTTTTTAATATACTGGCTGACATTAATATTTTTCTTAAGACGTGTTGTACACACAATTTCATTCATAGAAATTTTATTTTCTTGTGTCATTAAGGTGTAATCTGGAATAACACTATGCGCACTACATCAAGGGAAAAAAAAATTCTTTTTTCAACACATATTTATTCAGAATAATCTGGAACAGACAGCTAATACACACAGATGCACATTTATGCAATTGCAGTGGGCACTGTGTTGCTGCCATTATTTGAGTCTCATACATAAATACCATCCACAATTCAAAATTAAGGAATGACTACAAAAAAATCTGATCATCTGGTATCTAACTCTGAGGAGAAAAAATGAACTCATTAATCATTATATGACATAAGGTGGCCATATTTGTCATGTTAAATGCCTTAGAAATGAAATACTTTTGAGTGGAGTCCCAAACTGTTGTGTTCCTGCTAAGTGTGATCTTAGATGACAATCAGGCAGCATCAGTGATTCTGGATGTGCAGATGACTCTGGAAGGCCAGGTGACCCTGCAGGTGAAAGAAACTCAGTTGCAGTTTTTGTTAGCTTAATGCCATGAAGTTAATTTCATGTAACACCTATTTTTCCTGTGGTATGGGTGTATTTGGTTGATTTTCACCACTTCCTCAAATGTAACTGACATATATTGTATTGATACGTTGTATTAGATTAGATTAGATTAGATTAATACTTGTTCCATAGATCATGAATACGACACTTCGTAATGATGTGGAATGTGTCAGGTTAATAAAAGATGTCTGTACAAGAAATTACATTACACAAAATATTGCATGACACAAATGATTAAGTTTTTTTTTTTTTTACTTAGTTTATATCTAAAAATTCAGCCAATGAGTAGAAGGAGTTGTCATCTAGAAATTCTTTTAATTTATTTTTAAATGTTAGTTGGCTATCTGTCAGGCTTTTGATGCTGTTTGGTAGGTGCCCAAAGACTTTTGTGGCAGCATAATTTACCCCTTTCTGTGCCAAAGTCAGATTTAACCCTGCATAGTGAAGATCATCCTTTCTCCTGGTGTTATAGGTATGCACACTGCTATTACTTTTGAATTGGGTTGGATTATTATCAACAAATTTCATAAGGGAATATATATACTGTGAGGTTACTGTGAGGATCCCTAGATCCTTAAATAGATGTCTGCAGGATGACCGTGGGTGGGCTCCAGCAATTATTCTGATTACACGTTTTTGTGCAATGAATACTTTTCTACTCAACGATGAATTACCCCAGAATATGATGCCATACGAAAGCAGTGAATGAAAGTAGGCATAGTAAGCTAATTTACTGAGATTCTTATCACCAAAATTTGCAATAACCCTAATAGCATACGTAGCTGAACTCAGACGTTTCAGCAGACCATCAATGTGTTGCTTCCAGTTTAACCTCTCATCAATGGACACACCTAAAAATTTTGAAAATTCTACCTTAGCTACAGACTTCTGTTCAAATTCTATATTTATAACTGGAGTTGTGCCATTTACTGTACAGAACTGTATATACTGTGTTTTATCAAAATTTAAAGAGAGTCCGTTTGCTGAGAACCACTTAATAATTTTGTGAAAAACATCATTTACAATTACATCACTTAGTTCTTGGTTTTTGGATGTTATTACTATACTTGTATGAACCCAACTCTGATCCTGCCACTGATCTATTTATCTATACATGCACTATTAAGCACTAAATAGTATTTAAGTTATTTGGCACTCTTTTGGGAGGGTAACAGTTTACATCTCATTCATCTGTGCAGTCAGACTTAGTTTTTCTGAGGTGACACAAATCACTTGAGGCAAATGCCAGGTTGCTTCCTTGAAAAATACCTTGTTTCATTCATTTCTCCATTCCACCCTAATCTGAGCTTCTGATCTCTGCTAATGACTGTCTCATCAACACGATATTAAACCCTGCCAATCATTCCTTCATTTTTTCAATCATCATCATCATCATCATCATCATCATCATCATATGCATAACAGATGGACTGTTCTGTATTGCATCCAAGGAACCACTGTGGTAGTGATTGTGTCATTCTAGTATTAAGGACATTATACAATGTTCAGAAAATTATTTAAATTGATTTATAATGATCTTGGCATCCAGATACTGCTAGAAGAGTATTTTCAATGACCTGTATGAAAGGCTCCACTTGACCATTTGTTGCTGGATGTAATAGAGCTGTGGATTTGTGAAATTCTATTCAGTTTGAATTTAAAAATGTCTTCAATTCTACATTTATAAACTGTCTTCCTTATCTGCAGCAACTTTGACAGGGATTTCATATGATGTGAAGATACTGTTCAGAATTTTAATAGTTGAAGTGACTGCCCTTACATTCAAAATTTGCTGTAGGCATTAGCATTTAGAAATAAAATATTTTCTGCAACAGAGCTGCAGCCACTCCTGTGGCCCTTTATGACACTCCCAACAACATTCTGAAAATTTTGGACGATGATGTTTTTGTATCACACACTCAATACGAGATTTGGTTCTTATTTTCTAGAGCAAAGAAGATGAATTTTTCACCCCATTACACAATTTCAGCACAGTAAACAAAGATATTGACAATGTATTTTATTTTAACAAACCCATCACAAAATGATGCAGGTAATACGCAGCCTGTAGTGCAGCACACCACAATGCTGTTAATGTGTATTTAAATCTGTGCTGAGTCCTTATCTATGTCTAGAAGTTGGACAGTTTCTCTAAATGTGTGTTTTTCATGCCACCTGAGATGCTTTCTTCTCTTCTTTTTTTATTGCCACATTTGACCAATTGTCTGCTTTTCCACTGAAATTCTAGTATCTGGTTTGAAGTGAGAAATAAAACCAACATAATTTCCCCATGTGATTAATGATTTCTTTGGATATGGTTTGTGTTAGATGCTTATGGCTGCTTATTGCTTGTTGATCATTAAAACTGAACAAAGGTCCTGGGCCTGATGAAATCACTCTCAAATACTATACTGAATTTGAAGCTGAGTTAATCTTTCTTCTAACTATAATCTGTTGTATGTCCCTCAATGAAAGATTGTGCCCAATTTTTGGAAAAAGGCACAGAGCATAGCCATCTACAACATGGGGAGTAGAGGTGATCCACAAAACTACCATCCAATATCCTTGATATTAATTTGTTGTAAAATCTTAGAACATATTATGAGCTCAAACATAATGAGGTGTCTTGAACAGAAATGACCTCCTCAATGCTAACCAGTATGAATTTCCAAAACATTGATCATGTGAAACACAACTCTCACTTTTCTCACAAGACATGTTGAAAGTCTTTGACCAAGGCAACCAGATATATGAAGTGCTTTTTGATTTATGAAAAGCACTTGATTCCATGCTTACTGTCAAAAGCATGATCATATGGGGTGTTAAGTGAAATTTTTGACTGGATTTAGGACTTTTTGGTAGGGAGGACACGGCATGTTATCTTAGATGGAGAGTCATTATCAGATGTAGAAGTAACTTTGGGTGGGCCCCGGGGGAAGTGTGTTGGGACCCTTGCTGTTCATGTTGTATATTAATAATGAAGTACTAACTGTGAGAAGCTGTATAAATATTCAGTCATGTCTTGATAAGATTTCAATGTGGTGCAGAGATCAGCAACTTGCCTTAAATGTTCAGAAATATAAACTTTCACAATTCACAAAATGAGAAAATGTTGTATCATCTGACTATAATATCAATGACTCACTGTTGGAATTGGCCAGTTCATACAACTACCTGAATGTAACACTTTGTATGCGTGTTAAATGGAATATCACATACATTCAGTCATGTGGAAAGCATGTGGTAGATGTTGGTTTATTGGTAAACTACTGGGGAAGTGCAATCAGTCTACAAAAGACATTGCTTACAAATCATTCATGCACCCTATTCTAGAATATCGTTAGTGTGTAGGACCCATACCAGGTACATCTAACAGGGGATGCATTCGGTGAGTTGGCCGATTTTGGAATAATTGTGCTGGAAGGCAGCCCAACAGTTAACACAAAGAGTATGAATCGGCATGAAATTCAAGTAATGAGAGTTAATTAGTACTTGCAGTACTGGAATTAAAGCATGAATTCTGGTTGAAACTAAATTTGTGCCATGAACAGTCTTCATCGCAATATAAGAAGAATACAGTGCAACATACCAATAATGAAGTCATACAAACCATATTTTGCAGCAAACTTGGTGCTTAACAAAAAGTCAATTTTTTGATTATTACACTTACAACAAAAGTTGTTAAAAAATTGAATATTCTGCGGACATTATTCTCTTGTTATAAAGATAATTTTAAATGCCTATCTTTGCTGTCTTCTGTGGCCATTTACAAATTGTAATCTGAACGTTAATCCAAACATGAAAAATATTAGTCTAAGTCTGGAAAACTGTGTGGTAAACTGCTGTACATACCAATTATTATAATTTACACGGTACAATAAATATGTATTAGAAAAATTGACAAGAAAACATTAGGTTTAAACAATGCATAACGATGAAAGAAAGCTGTCAAACTTTCTAAAACATAGTGGACATTTTGTCCCTACTTTTTTAGATGACAAAAACACAGTCATTGTTTTTTTTGCGTAATAAAAACAGTCTGTTATATTACGCATAGTTGTGTGATTGTATCATAAACATCAAATCAGCAGATGTAGAAGTGGACTGTTGCTCCAAATAACGTAGTGTGAGGTCAAGGGCTTTTGCTGTTTCACTGTGTGGCACCAGCTCTGATTTGTCGCCTTCAGGCTCATTGCCACTTCTGTCACAGCAGTACACTTCTTCCTGGTCTTGAGTCACAGCAGCAACTAAATTAGTGTCAATAAGGTTCTCCACACATGCCCCATCTGCTGCCACCCACTCATCTATGCTCCTTCACTAGCTTCTTCACATCCAGTGATTGTATGTATCATTTGTAGTAGATTTTCCTCTTCAATTTCAACTAGGTTGCTCTGAAATTCAAGAGATGTCCACTTTTCTCCTGATGTTCTCAGAGTATTTTCTGAAATATTCTGCCATGCCTCAGTGGCCCAATAAACATCATCCTTCACATTGGTCTTTTTTATTTTGTCCACTAAAGGAATGCTATCATCTTGGATCAGCATTCTTAAAAATTGTTTCTGTAAATAAGTTTTAATGTTTGCAGTAAGCTGTAGAAGTGGTGTAACATTTGCTGGCAAAAACTTCTCCACAATTTCTCCATCACATAAATCCTCAGTGCTGGGGTGAGATGGTGTGTTATCCATCAAAAGGATTGCATGTGGAGACAAATGATTTTCCTTAGAAAACCATCAAACAGAGGGAACAAACTGGCCATGAAACCATTCTTTGATCAGCTTACCATCCATCCATGCCTTTTCTGGTTGTGATAATATACGGACAGGGACTTCATGTTGCAGTTTTTAAAATCTCTGGGCCTAGCAGCTTTGCCGATCGGCATTAAAGGCAGCTTGTGATTACCAGCAGCATTGCTGCATGCTAATTAAGTCACATGATCTTTGCACAACTCAAAACCAGGAGCATGGTCTTCTGCTTTTCATGCCAGGCTTTTCACTGGCAATGCCCTAAAATTAAGGCCAGTCTTGTCAGCGTTATAAATTTGGTGGGGAGAATACTTTCCCTCTCTTATCATTTTTTCAAGCTCACCCAAGTATTCCTTCACTGCATCACAGTCAGAAGAAAGCTTCTCTCCAGTAATTGTTAGCTGACATATTCCTTGATTGTTTTTTAATCCATCCAACCAACCCATACTCGCACTAGAAGACTCATCAACATTCATTAACTTATTCAGGTAAACAGCCTTCTCCTGAACCAGTACTCCACTCAGAGGAGTTCCCCTTTCTCTTTCCCGTGTAAACCAAAGGAAAAGAGCTTCACCCACTTTATCGTACTGGGACTGTTTCAAAGTCTGCCAAATTTCAAGTGTGTTTTCCAAAGACGTTACAAAGGACTGTTCAAGCTTCACTTGGTTCTTTTTCCAATCACAAATGGTTGCTTTATCAATACCCAGTTCCATCACCAGTTTAGATACATTCTCACCATTGTCTGTCCACTTCAAAGCATTCAGTTTTTCTTTGAGGGTTAACGTTGTATGTTTCCGTTTACTCATGATGAAAATACGTACATCACTACACCTGAACGAATACAATACAACTGTTACATGTGCTATTGATTGATAACTAACATAACCAGGCGCTTTGCAAGGCAACTGGTAGTGCACTGACCTCAGACACTACAAAGGTCTCAACAGTGCACAACAACAAGGGCAGGAAGTGAGAGTGAGCAATTATTCCCACACATGTTCCAATTTGTTACCGTGGTGTATCTACTTATCTGCTTGGTGTACTTCATTCTAGAAACTCGGCACCATAATTCCAGCTAATCCAAACAAATCAGTAATCTGAACAAGGTCTGGTTCTAATTAGTTCGGATTTACTGGACTCTACTGTACCAATGAGTAAACGAAAACATTCATAGAAATTAATAATGAGAAAAAAACAAGAAGGTATGATATTACGAGAAAAAATAAGAAAGGTATTACACGATTGCTACCCGCTGTACACTGACATTTTATGGAGGTGTACAGTGTTAGACAGTATCATATGATTAATTGGTTGCTACCTATTACCGATGTTGGGAAATCAAATCCTTTATCTCTCAGTCTTTTAGACAGATTTATGTCATATTAAATAGAGATGTCAGCTTTGCCTTACTATATCTATATATATGTGAAACAATTACTAACAAAGAGATAGAGGGGCTGGCCAGTACTTACCTCAGCTCAGTACAGCCGATAGAAACACAAAAAACAACCGAAAATTTAAGTTCCTAGCTTTCGGAATAAATGTTCCTTCATCAGGGAGAAGAGAGGGGAAAGAAAGGGAAGAAGGGAAAGTGGATTTAGTTACTCACAACCCAGGTTATGAAGCAACAGGGAAAGGAAAACAGGGAAGGTAGCAAGGATGGAGGCATGGTTGTCAAAGGGAAGCCAAAGATATTCTACTGTAGGTACTGTGCCAGCTTCAAACCAAAGAGGATGCATACAGAAGTAATGAGGTGTATAGTATAAAGATGTAGGATGAAAAGATGCATGAATGGATAAAGAGGAAAGGGAAAGAGGAGAAGACTGAAAAGTAAATGGGAGTGAGGTTGTTTAACGTAGGTTCAGTCCAGGGGGATGGCGGGATGAAAGGATGTGTTGGAGTACAAGTTCCCATCTCCGCAGTTCAGAGGGACTGGTGTTGGGTGGGAGAAGCCAAATGGCACATACAGTGTAGCAGGTTCCTAGGTCGCTTGAATTATGCTGGAGGGCATGCTCCGTTACTGGGTATTGGACATCTCCTAGGCGGACAGTTCGTCTGTGTCCGTTCATGCGCTCAGCCAGTTTAGTTGTTGTCATACCAATGTAAAAGGCTGTGCAGTGCAGGCATGTCAGCTGATAAATGACATGTGTAGTCTCACACGTGGCCCTGCCTTGAATTGTGTATGTTTTACCATTAGCAGGGCTGGAGTAGGTGGTTGTGGGGGGATGCATGGGGCAGGTTTTGCAGCGGGGTCGGTTACAGGGGTAGGAACCGCTGGGTAGAGAAGGTAGTCAGGGAATATTGCAGGGTTTAACAAGGATATTACGGAGGTTAGGGGGACGACAAAAGGCAACTCTGGGTGTTGTGGGGAGAATTTTGTCAAGGGATGATCTCATTTCAGGGGTTGACTTGAGAAAGTCATATCCCTGGCGGAGTAATTTAAGGATGTATTCGAGGCCAGGATAATATTGGGTGACAAGGGGGATGCTTCTGTGTGGTCTGAGGGTAGGAATATTGTTGTTGGACGGGGAGGAATGTATTGCTCGGGAGATCTGTTTGTGGACAAGGTCTGCAGGATAGTTGCAGGAGAGGAAAGCACTGGTCAGGTTATTGGTGTAATTGTTGAGGGATTCGTCACTGGAGCAGATACGTTTGCCACGAATACCTAGGCTGTAGGGAAGGGAGCGTTTGATGTGGAATGGATGGCAGCTATCAAAGTGAAGGTACTGTTGTTTGTTGGTGGGTTTGATATGGACAGAGGTGTGGATGTGAGATTCAACAAGATGAAGGTCAACATCCAGGAAGGTGGTTTGGGTTTTGGAGAAGGACCAGGTGAAATTCAGATTCGAAAAGGAGTTGAGGTTATGGAGGAAATTAAGGAGTGTTTCTTCACCATGAGTCCAGACCACAAAGATGTCATCTATAAACCTATACCAGGCCAGGGGAAGCAGCTGTTGGGTCTTCAGGAAAGCCTCCTCCATGCGGCCCATGAAGAGGTTGGCATAGGGCGGAGCCATCCTCGTTCCCATGGCAGTTCCCCTGATTTGTTTGTAGGTCTGGCCTTCAAAAGTGAAGTAATTATGGGTGAGGATGAAGTTGGTAAGTGTGATAAGGAACGAGGTTTTTGGAAGATCTTCGGGTGGGCGCTGGGTGAGGTAGTATTCAAGGGCAGAGAGACCATGGGTGTGTGGGATGTTTGTGTAAAGGGATGTAGCATCTATGGTGACGAGAAAGGTTTCAGGTGGGAGAGGAGTGGGAATGGATTTGAGGCGTTCTAGGAAGTGGTTTGTGTCCTTGATGTAGGATGGGAGTCTGCAGGTGATAGGTTGGAGGTGTTGGTCTACCAGAGCTGAGATACGTTCTGTTTGGCTTTGAAGCCTGCTGGAATGGGACGCCCAGACATTTCAGGAATTCCTCACATCCAGTGTTGCCTCCCAGTCCTCCTTGAAGAACATCCCGACAACCCCCAACATCACCCCAGCTGAATCCTGTGCCATTAAGCAGCTGAAAACAGACCGTTCTATTGTAATCCTTCTGGCAGATAAATGCTCCACAACTGTGGTACTTGACCATGTGGAGTATGTGGCAGAAGGACTGCGTCAACTCTCCGACACCTCAACCTACAAAGCTGTTACCCAGGATCCCATTCCCTCCATCCAGACTGAGCTGCAGAAAATCCTAAAAATCCGAGGTCCCTCACAAGGCCTCACAATGGCTTCCATAGACTTACTCACTCCATCTGAGCCACGTACCCCTATCTTCTACCTATTACCCATAATCCACAAAGAGAACCATCGTGGCCATCCCATTGTAGCAGGCTTCAAAGCCCCAACAGAATGTATCTCAGCTCTGGTAGACCAACACCTCCAACCTATCACCTGCAGACTCCCATCCTACGTCAAGGACACAAACCACTTCCTAGAACGCCTCAAATCCATTCCCACTCCTCTCCCACCTGAAACCTTTCTTGTCACCATAGATGCTACATCCCTTTACACAAACATCCCACACACCCATGGTCTCTCTGCCCTTGAGCACTATCTCACCCAGCGCCCACCCGAAGATCTTCCAAAAACCTCGTTCCTTGTCACACTTACCAACTTCATCCTCACCCATAATTACTTCACTTTTGAAGGCCAGACCTACAAACAAATCAGGGGAACTGCCATGAGAACCAGGATGGCTCCGTCCTATGCCAACCTCTTCATGGGCCGCATGGAGGAGGCTTTCCTGAAGACCCAACAGCTGCTTCCCCTGGCCTGGTATAGGTTTATAGATGACATCTTTGTGGTCTGGACTCATGGTGAAGAAACACTCCTTAATTTCCTCCATAACCTCAACTCCTTTTCGAATCTGAATTTCACCTGGTCCTTCTCCAAAACCCAAACCACCTTCCTGGATGTTGACCTTCATCTTGTTGAATCTCACATCCACACCTCTGTCCATATCAAACCCACCAACAAACAACAGTACCTTCACTTTGATAGCTGCCATCCATTCCACATCAAACGCTCCCTTCCCTACAGCCCAGGTACTCATGGCAAACGTATCTGCTCCAGTGACGAATCCCTCAACAATTACACCAATAACCTGACCAGTGCTTTCCTCTCCTGCAACTATCCTGCAGACCTTGTCCACAAACAGATCTCCCGAGCAATACATTCCTCCCCGTCCAACAACAATATTCCTACCCTCAGACCACACAGAAGCATCCCCCTTGTCACCAAATATTATCCTGGCCTCGAATACATCCTTAAATTACTCCGCCAGGGATATGACTTTCTCAAGTCAACCCCTGAAATGAGATCATCCCTTGACAAAATTCTCCCCACACCACCCAGAGTTGCCTTTTGTCGTCCCCCTAATCTCCGTAATATCCTTGTTAAACCCTGCAATAATCCCTGACTACCTTCTCTACCCAGCGGTTCCTACCCCTGTAACCGACCCTGCTGCAAAACCTGCCCCATGCATCCCCCCACAACCACCTACTCCAGCCCCGCTACTGGTAAAACATACACAATTCAAGGCAGGGCCACGTGTGAGACTACACATGTCATTTATCAGCTGACATGCCTGCACTGCACAGCCTTTTACATTGGTATGACAACAACTAAACTGGCTGAGCGCATGAACGGACACAGACGAACTGTCCGCCTAGGAGATGTCCAATACCCAGTAACGGAGCATGCCCTCCAGCATAATTCAAGCGACCTAGGAACCTGCTACACTGTATGTGCCATTTGGCTTCTCCCACCCAACACCAGTCCCTCTGAACTGCGGAGATGGGAACTTGCACTCCAGCACATCCTTTCATCCCGCCATCCCCCTGGACTGAACCTACGTTAAACAACCTCACTCCCATTTACTTTTCAGTCTTCTCCTCTTTCCCTTTCCTCTTTAGCCATTCATGCATCTTTTCATCCTACATCTTTATACTATACACCTCTTTACTTCTGTATGCATCCTCTTTGGTTTGAAGCTGGCACAGTACCTACAGTAGAATATCTTTGGCTTCCCTCTGACAACCATGCCTCCATCCTTGCTACCTTCCCTGTTTTCCTTTCCCTGTTGCTTCATAACCTGGGTTGTGAGTAACTAAATCCACTTTCCCTTCTTCCCTTTCTTTCCCCTCTCTTCTCCCTGATGAAGGAACATTTATTCCGAAAGCTAGGAATTAAATTTTCGCTTGTTTTTTGTGTTTTTATCGGCTGTACTGAGCTGAGGTAAGTACTGGCCAGCCCCTCTATCTCTTTGTTAGTAATTGTTTCACATCTTTATATGAGATTTTCCATTAATTAGTTATATCTATATATACTAATACAAATAATTAATAGGAAACAAGTTGTTAAAAGAAAGGGGTACAAGAATCAAATACTGTGCATTTCAGCAATGTGTAGTCCAGTTAAGTCTCATTAATAATTGTGTCCACATGCATGGCAAGTAGGTGCCTGGCACTGGGACTTTAACAGTTGTGTCCTCAGTGAATACTTTGAACTTGTGCATGTCCATTTCAAGTGGAGTGAAACTATGAAGTCATCGTTGTTGCACCATGGATTCCTCCACAAATATCTGTTCATTTCTTGTAAATGGTGTTTACGCTTGTGGTAGTTTCGATGCTGTGACAGGAGACCTCCAATTTTATGGCCCGGACCCATTGTTTACCCTTGTAACCTGCTTATTCAGTGGAGAGGAAATCCTTTGATCAGCACCCAATGATAAGGCAAGCTCCTTATAAAACACTTCTCCATTTATTCAGAGTTGAAGGTAGTTATTTTTGTAGGTTCGCTGCACATACTAAGTGTCAACACACTTAATTTTTTGAAGAAGAAAAAAAAAATCACTTTTACACAGATTCCTTGAGGTTCCTTGCCGAATTGCCATCTAACTCTATAAATCAGTTATTTTACATAAGGTGTCTGCTTTTGTATGCTGTTACTCTTCAAGAAAACTGTTATTTACATAGTTACAATTTTAATACATTCATATAATACATATTATTGCTGACATTCCACTCAGACTTAACTTCATATTTAATTTTGTTATGAAGAATTTCCTTTTAATCATATCACTTTACTTTGTAAATAATAATTCATTTATATTCTTATTATAGAATAAATATGTATAACTTCGGCTATATCAATCATCTTTACATACGTGTATATATATCCGTATGTTTAGGTATCACAAATCTTTACATCAGAAACATTATACATAATTCTCTTCACATTATTCGTGGGAGCTTGTTATTTATTTATGGAGAAGTTGGGAAAGCATCAGCATCTACTTCAAATACCCTATGTGCTGCTTGTCTAACTACACTCAGCATCACCTCTAAGAATGAAGGTAGGAATCAATTTGACTACAGGCCCATCGGATTGCTAAGGAAAGTACATATAACTCATATATTGTGTTACAAGAAGATTCTCAATCAGCATTGTTCATGGTAGATTCTTGTTATGTTCCTGCTACATGAAACAGACATTGTTTACTTCAGACGACGTGTAACTGAAGTACTCATCACATGCATTTAATTGCTATAAATGTTGTCATTCAACGTGTATAAATAATAATCCTGTTTATAATGATCAAGTACATATATGAATATACATATTATAAAGAGAGAAAAATGGGTGTTAGGAGTTTCTGAAGCTGTGACTCTACCCTTTGTGTAGGTCAGCCCCTTACTTGTTGAGTAGCATCAAATCTTTACTGCATATACTTTGAATCATTCATTCATATCCCTTTTACAATGAAATTTTATTCACTTGAGGTGTGGCCCTTTACACGTGTTCAGTACCATGCCACTCTTGAAAGCTTATTGTCTCTTCTTTCATGCCATGTTGATGAACTGATTGCTGTAAACAAAATAACTTAAAACTAAATGTGTTGTAGCTCAGTGGCCACTAATTCAGTCATTCTTTTACTCAGTATACAGACATTTTCTCTGCCTGTTCTGCCCTGAACATCACCAGTTTCACTTACCTTTACCCTGTAAAGATAAGTATCTATAAAAAGATTCAACAAAGCGTGACGTACTTGTCTTCCTGTCACTGTATTCTGCTTTCATCTTAGCTGTCATCATTCATATCCTTAAAAGTTAGACGTCCTGTAGTTTACTTTCAGCAAACACCTACACATATCTGTATATAGTAGTTTAACATTATCATTTTATGTAGATCTTACTCATAGTCTCTTGTACATTTCCTCAGTTCAACAGTGAATATATATTTATCAGATGTGATCCACATTAAGTTTATAGTTGTAATATAGTTATTCCCTTTTTCTTCCTGTATAGATATGAAGCCCACACCTACTACAGTAGTACAAGTTTATATGCAAACTAGCTCTGCAGATGACGAAGAAATTGAAGAAATGTATGATCAAATAAAAGAAATTATTCAGATAGTGAAGGGAGATGAAAATTAAATAGTCATGGGTGACTGGAATTCGGTAGTAGGGAAAGGGAGAGAAGGAAACGTAGTAGGTGAATATGGACTGGGGCAAAGAAATGAAAGAGAACGCCGCCTGGTAGAATTTTGCACAGATCACAACTTAATCATAGGTAACACTTGGTTCAAGAATCATAAAAGAAGGCTGTATACATGGAAGAACCCTGGAGATACTAAAAGGTATCAGATAGATTATATAATGGTAAGACAGAGATTTAGGAACCAGGTTTTAAATTGTAAGACATTTCCAGGGGCAGATGTGGACTCTGACCACAATCTATTGGTTATGACCTGTAGATTAAAACTGAAGAAACTGCAAAAAGGTGGGAATTTAAGGAGATGGGACCTGGATAAACTGAAAGTACCAGAGGTTGTACAGAGTTTCAGGGAGAGCATAAGGGAGCAATTGACAGGAATGGGGGAAAGAAATACAGTAGAAGAAGAATGGGTAGCTTTGAGGGATGAAGTAGTGAAGGCAGCAGAGGATCAAGTAGGTAAAAAGACGAGGGCTAGTAGAAATCCTTGGGTGACAGAAGAAATATTGAATTTAATTGATGAAAGGAGAAAATATAAAAATGCAGTAAATGAAGCGGGCAAAAAGGAATACAGACGTCTCAAAAATGAGATCGACAGGAAGTGCAAAATGGCTAAGCAGGGATGGCTAGAGGACAAATGTAAGGATGTAGAGGCTTATCTCACTAGGGGTAAGATAGATACTGCCTACAGGAAAATTAAAGAGACCTTTGGAGATAAAGAGAACCACTTGTATGAAAATCAAGAGCTCAGATGGAAACCCAGTTCTAAGCAAAGAAGATAAAGCAGAAAGGTGGAAGGAGTATATAGAGGGTCTATACAAGGGCGATGTACTTGAGGACAATATTATGGAATTGGAAGAGGATGTAGATGAAGATGAAATGGGAGATACGATACTGCGTGTAGAGTTTGACAGAGCACTGAAAGACCTGAGTCAAAACAAGGCCCCCGGAGTAGACAACATTCCATTGGAACTACTGATGGCCTTGGGAGAGCCAGTGCTGACAAAACTCTACCATCTGGTGAGCAAGATGTATGAGACAGGCGAAATACCCTCAATCCCAAAGAAAGCAGGTGTTGACAGATGTGAAAATTACCGAACTATCAGTTTAATAAGTCACAGCTGCAAAATACTAACACGAATTCTTTACAGACGAATGGAAAAACTAGTAGAAGCCAACCTCGGGGAAGATCAGTTTGGCTTCCATAGAAATGTTGGAACACGTGAGGCAATACTGACCCTACGACTTATCTTAGAAGAAAGATTAAGGAAAGGCAAACTTACGTTTCTAGCATTTGTAGACTAAGAGAAAGCTTTTGACAATGTTGACTGGAATACTCTCCTTCAAATTCTGAAGGTGGCACGGGTAAAATACAGGGAACGAAAGGCTATTTACAATTTGTACAGGAACGAGATGGCAGTTATAAGATTTGAGGGGCATGAAAGGGAAGCAGTGGTTGGGAAGGGAGTGAGACAGGGTTGTAGCGTCTCCCTAATGTTATTCAATATGTATATTGAGCAAAAAGAGAAGGAAACAAAAGAAAAATTCGGAGTAGGTATTAAAATCCATGGAGAAGAAATAAAAATTTTGAGGTTCGCCAATGACATTGTAATTCTGTCGGAGACTGCAAAGGACTTGGAAGAGCAGTTGAACGGAATGGATAGTGTCTTGAAAGGAGGATATAAAATGAACATCAACAAAAGCAAAACGAGGATAATGGAATGTAGTCGAATTAAGTCGGGTGATGCTGAAGGAATTAGATTAGGAAATGAGACACTTAAAGTAGTAAAGGAGTTTTGCTATTTGGGGAGAAAAATAACTGATGACGGTCGAAGTAGAGAGGATATAAAATGTAGACTGGCAATGGCAAGGAAAGCGTTTCTGAAAAAGAGAAATTTGTTAACATCGAGTATAGATTTAAGTGTCAGGAAGTCATTTCTGAAAGTATTTGCATGGAGTGTAGCCATGTATGGAAGTGAAACATGGACAATAAATAGTTTGGACAAGAAGAGAATAGAAGCTTTTGAAATGTGGTGGTACAGAAGAATGATGAAGATTAAATGGGTAGATCACATAAATAATGAGGAAGTATTGAATGGGATTGGGGAGAAGAGAAGTTTGTGGCACAACTTGACCAGAAGAAGGAATCGGTTGGTAGGACATGTTCTGAGGCATCAAGGGATCACCAATTTAGTATTGGAGGGCACCGTGGAGGGTAAAAATCGTACTGGAAGATGAAGAAGCTTGCACAGGATAGAGTAGCTTGGAGAGCTGCATCAAACCAGTCTCAGGACTGAAAACCACAACAACAACATGTATATAATTCTTACAAATATGTGTGTTGGTAACTTCCATTTAATTGCATTAGCTGGCAGTCATTTATCATGTCAACTGCCTAATAATTAAATCTCCTATGGCCGTGTTTACATGTCCATGCTTGTAAGTTGCTTTCGCCTCATCTGCTGATGTAGCTCACCATTGCAATTACACCACAGTGTGCGTCACAAGTTCTGCTCTGCTTCACTGCTCTTCGTGTCAAGATAAGTGCTGCATTGTTTAATATCCCTCTCAGTTTCTTACCTGCTACTTTATATATCAAAATACAAGTAAAATCTCTTATTTCTGAACATGTTTCCTTAACACTAGTATTCAAAAGAAAACAGAAATAAAATTACTGTTATGTGCACTGTGTATTGTCATTTTCTCTCTTCTGGAATAGACATGCCCCCAGACCCTGTGAGGAAGTGTGTGTGCATAGACAGAAGTCCTTCTCAGTATTGGGGCGACTGGTATATTTGCATTCACTAATGCCTCTTAATATTATTGAACTCCGCTTGGCACTTGGCATCCCACAGCCATGGTTTGTTTCTGCATAATAAATTATGCTGGGCGTCACTGTTCATCAGTTGTTTGGGATACGAACTTATGGAAGAATGATGCTAATCCTAAATACGTTTTGAGTTGTTTCTTGTACTTAGGTGCAGGACAATTGTGTACGGCATCAAGTTTCTTAGGCTCAGGGAGGATACATTGTTTGGAGATAATGTGAGAAAGATTTTTTACCTTCTCCCTGCCAAAATCAGACTTTTTTAAGTTTGCTGCCACACTGTATTCTGAAAAACACTGTAAAACCTTCTCACTCAACTGAATGTGTTCGGATCATGGTGGGGGGGGGGGGGGGGTGGCAATTGACAAGTCGTAGACAAAGGATGTAGCCTTGCTAAGTATCTCTGGTCCTAATACTTTATCTAATGCTGCGGTGAATACGCCTGCACTTATATTCAGGCCAAATGGCAGGATGCAGAATTCGGAGCTTTATCACCACATACAAAATCTGTGTAGTTTCTACTTTTTGGATAGAGTTCTATTTGCCAGTAGGACCTTCGGAGGTCCAATATGGTAAACTGCAGAGTATTATGGAACTTCAACGGTTGTTCATCCAGGTTGTGAGATCTGATTCAAATTGGTACTAGGATCTTATTAATACCTCGAGCATTCAGAACCAATCTTACCGATCCATCTGGTTTACTTAAAGGCAATATGGGGCTACAGTAACGTGAAAAGGAAGGTTAATGATCCCCCATTTAATAATTTGATTAATTTCTTCTTGTACTGCCTCTCTTTTCACACAAGGAATGGGCTATGATGATGCACAAAAACGTTTCATGTGGGTAAACATCCATTTTGTACTGATAATCCTTGGTAACTCTAGGTTATTTTCCAGATACATGTGCACATGTAAATAACAGATCTGTAAGTTCCTCTTGCTCCAGTTCATTTAAGGTGCTGGACTCACTTACCTTTTGCTCTGCCATTTCATAGTTTACATCTAATTCCAGCACTTTTTCATTATAGTGAGTGTTTACAAATAATACAGTAGGAAATACAAATTGAACAGTCACATCAGACTCCTCCTTCTGCTTGACCTTCTTGTCTGACGTTTTTATTAAATCAACAGAAAATACCTGTTAATTTACACTGAAGTAGCATTTACCACTTCCTCACTCAATTTGCTTCTCATATGTTCTAAAGATGTCCATCCCAGTCAAATAATTTACAGCTAATCTGTCAATGATGAGGAAATTACATTTGACAGTAAAGTGTCCTATTTTAAATGGAATAAGTGCTTGTAACTTCACTACTTTTGATTTGTTTCCAGTAGCCATCTGTATTGTACAATTCTGCACTTGGAACATGGGAATTTTACCTCTTTTTCTTTAACTCTTTGAAAAAAACAGTTGACGTTAGGTTAGTCATTGCACCTGTGTCTAGAACTAAGTGTACTTCATGTCAAATATTGTTTTCTTCATAACTGCCTGTACCTGCTCTTCATACAAGACCTTCCTCCTCATGTCGGTATAAGTCATCATTCATGTCACAAACTTGTGTTTATAAGTGTATTGCTCCCCACCACCTACCTGGTCAGCAGTGTGGGGTCTCACTGTGACTGGTTGGAGTTTTCTGCCAGTGCAGGAACATTGACCTCAATGGCCAGAGTAATTTCAGCGAGCAGTACAGTGTGTGTTGCATTATGCCAGTTCGTGTCATTGGCTGCATGTTATCCATCTTTGCATGAGTTGCAAAATTATATTTTGTGCGATTTTGTTGTCCTGAGGTTGGCCGTGGCACAGTGTGCAGCATTTCATTGTTGCCGACCCCTTGCCACTACAATGGCTGGCTGTTACCACTTATGAGCACTTACGAGCAGTGGATAGTCTTGTACTGGTGGACTGTGGTTTGCTTGTCCGTTGTACTTGTTCCTATTGTTCTGATAACATCTTGCATTTTCCCCATTTCCATTAACATACTCATTCCCTTTTAGTATGTACTGAGTCAGATATCGTTGCCATGCTTGTTGTGTCGTAATATTATTGTTTACAGGTTGGTTTCCAAAGATGGGTTGAGGTGTTTATTTATCTGCTACTTTATGTCGCCATGGTGCTTCTACATAAATCAGGTCAATGGAACCCAAAACTGAAAAGAGTACTCAGTGTCATGTGCTGGTGTGGTTACTCAATTTTCCCTTACGTGTGGCAGAAGTCAGCTCTCCAATATATCCACCTGTGACATAATATTGGTCCAATATCTGGTCTTATTTAAATAATTTTCAAAATAACCCCACAAACTTCCATGCTTGCTATTAAATGGAGCTGGGCTAAAGACTTCACTTATTTATCTTTCTTAAATGGCTTTCAACTAGTACTTGTCTAAGAAAGCACATTCAAATTGTTTGTAACTGTGACAATGTTCTGCCATTTCAGTGGACTACAAAAGAACATCACTTTGGGTGCATTTTGACAACATATGATGGACACCGATTATCGGTAATCTGTATATTAACGTGCAAAGCACAGCTAATGGCAATGATAATAGCATTGCTGTTTCATGTTCCTCTGTTTTGTTTAGCAGCGATATATATTGCTTTGGGAGATACGTAAAATAGTCTCTTTGGAAGGCATCATGATGTCATCATAGTTTGTCTGTGTAGCTGTGCTGTCATTTGTGAAATTTGTGATACCTATCTCTGTTTTATGTCAGCTTTCTGCTAGTTGGCACCTCATTTTCATTTATCTGTTTGTGCAAATCACCACTATCTTGGCTGATAAGCACCTTCTGTGTTACAATCAACAATGGGTAATTTTTGGTCAGCCATTTTGATCCTGCTAGCAGTCTGGTCCCTTTAATCCCACAAACCAACCAACCAACCAAAATTTGGTATGATTTTTTAGTACTTTCAATTAATAAATTTTCTGCTAGTGAAACATTGAGGAAAAAGGAATGAAAGCTAAATATGACAAGAGAGGCAATACTATGCGTAATCGTGCTAGCTATTGCACAAAATTCCTATCATCTCTTTATAGTCAAGCAGCTCACTTATGTTTCCCGTTGGTAGATAAATTGGTCCTTTTAATTCACTGCTCCTTGTTTCCATATAAAAAGGCTTTTGTTGCACACATATTCTTGCAATAAAAAAGTAGACAGAAATAAGTTTTTCTTTTACACAATAATGACAAAATGTTTGCATATGTTTGTTTAACATTTGCTAGAAAAAGTCTGTTCATGTGTAGCTGTGACTTTCTCCTGGAAAATCGGTCACCAATAGTGTTAGATCTGTTGGTCGATTTTGGAATAAATGTGTTGGGAGGGAGCCTAACAGCTAACGCAAAGAGTATGAATCGACATGAAATTCACATAATGAGAGTTAATTAGTACTTGCAGTACTGGAATTAAGGTGTGAATTCTGGTTGAAACTAAATTGGTGCCATGAATAGTCTTCCTTGCAACATAAGAAAAATATAATGCAACATACCAATACTGATTATCACACAAGCCATATTTTGCAGCAAGAAGTCATGCTTGTTAATGAATATTTGCGTAATAAATAAAAATATTCCAGAATGAAATTTTCACTCTGCAGTAGAGTGTACGCTGATATGAAACTTCCTGGCAGATTAAAACTACATTCCGCTAGGTATGCAGCTATGTAGGAGAGCTACTGTGAAGTTCGGAAGGTAGGAGATGAGGTACTGGTGGAATTGAAGCGGTGAGGACGGGGCGTGGGTTGTGCCTGGATAGCTCATTTGGTAGAGCACTTGCCCATGAAAGGCAAAGGTCCCGAGTTTGAGTCGTGGCCTGGCTCACAGTTTTAATCTGCCAGGAAGTTTCAATAAAAATATTATTGCGTCTATGATAACTCTTATTATATGTATTTTCTTGCATTTTTTTTATCACACACATCATTTACTGAACATATCGTTGATGCACAAGTAAAAGTTACACATCCTTTTTGTGTGAGATCTAAAACATAAGTACTCTCAAACAAAATTGTAATTAAAGTTGTTTAAAAAAATTGAATATTGTCCGGACACTGTTCTTTTGCTACAAAGATAATTTTAAGAGCCTGTCTTTGCCGTCTTCTGTGGCAATGTACAAATTTTGTATTACTAATGAGGAAAAAAAAAAAAACCGTTCATAGAAATTAATAATGAGAAAAAAATAAAAAGGTGTGATGTTGCGAAAAAAAAAATAAAAATAAAAAAGGTGTTACTAAGGAATATTAAACGTATACAGTGGAGGACAGCATGAATGGTCACAGGTTTTTTTTTAATCCATGGGAGTGTGTTACAGAAATACTGAAAGAACTGAACTAGCAGACTCTTGACAACAAACATAAAGTATCCTGAGAAAGTCTATCAACAACATTTCAAGAACTGGCTTTAAATGATTACTCTAAGAATATATTGCAACCCCCAGTGTATCCCCCACATAGGAATCATAAGGGTAAGAATAGAATAGTTATTGCATACACAGAGGTATTCAGACAATCATTTTTCCCACTCTCCGTACGTGAATGGAACAGGAAGAAACACTAATAACAATTACAATGGAACATACCCTCTGCCATGCATCTAATGGTGATTTTCAGAGTATAGATGTGGTATACAGTGTAATGGGATGGATAAAATATCTGCTCATCAAGTGGCAGCAGAAAATATATAAAGGCATTTAAGCCAGTGGCTCCTCCTTCTGGAAGAAGCATTGAAGGGGAAGGAAGAGGGCATAAGGAAAGAGGCTGATGAGGTTTAGGAAAAGGAGAGAGTTCATAAAAGACACCCAAAACCCTGGGTCAGAGAAGACTTACCAGACGGCGTGTATATCATATGATTTCTCTTTAAATAAAACATTTTTAATACAACAAACTATATTGTTACTTTCAGGGTTTCTTCAAACCAAAACTTTCTAAATTCATTTTGTATAAGTTTGAATATTATTCATTTCATATTTAATAGATCATATAATAGAAAACTACAGTATTAAATATATAGGTAGGTTTTCCTTTGTGTCTCTATGTACCTCCTCTGTCTCAAAATAATTCATGAGATGAAAAACTTGACAATAACCCAAAGGGATGAGACCCAATACATACCATCTGTACTGTGTGTCATACATAAGCAAGTTTGTATAATCAAATGTACCAGAGATTTGGATCAACTACTTCAGTAAGGGAATTTACATACCCCCATACACATTTTAAATGCCAGGACAATGCAGCCATATTCTTTTATTTTTCTATGTCTGTGTTTATGTAGGGAGGAGGGTTTCCATGTGTACTAGCTCTGAGGGGTCCTAGTTTGAAAACTTAGTCAAAATTCCAATTATGTCTATCTGCATGTCAACTGCTCAACTATCTCATGAATAATTACCATTCCTCTTCCCATTATTTCATTATTTATATTCCATCCAGTATTTTCCAGTATCATATTCATATTAGCAACAGCAAAATTTTATCTTACAAACAAAAATAAAAATTGAAATATTCCTGACTGATTAAAATTGTGTGCCTCCCTGGGACCTTGTCTCTTGCATGCTGTGCCCATACTGCTGAGTATTTAGATGTGTCTCATGATGGCTTGAGGCTGTGAGTGTCTAGTTATGACTATCAGTGTAAAATTTGTGCAGTTTGATAAGTAGGAGAGTTGTAGTGGAAGAAATAAATCTTTGAAGCTGATTGTGAGTCATAGCTGTGTCACTTAGTTGGTAAGAGCAAAGAATGCAAATGGCAAGCTTCTAGGTTTGAGTTATGGTCTGGCAAACAGTTTTCCTTAGTAATTGAGGTTTTTAAATAAGATACACTTCACTGCAGATAGAAAGGTTCATTCTGGGAAGAATCAAAATTACACTCTCCTTTCACAATGCATTCCTAAATATACTGCATACCACCATTTTCAACAAATATTGTTCTCTTATTTTCCATTATACATCAACAGAAATATATAATTCAGAGATGTGATCAGTGGCAAGACGCAATCAATACATTGACTGCGTGATAGCAGTGATGTTACCAGTATTAGTGCCAATAAAGCTGAGTTCCTAAATATGGTTTCCTAAAACTCCTTTGGCAAAGAAGACAAAGTAAGTTTTCCAGAAGTAGTCAAGAACAGCTGCAAACATGAGTAACTTAGAAGTCTATGTCATCAGTGAGCTAAGCAACTTAAATCTGTAAATAAAGGTGAGGCTTCTAATCCAGATTGTTCATCATCTAGATTTCTTTCAGAGTGCACTGTCACAATAGTGCCATAGCTATTATATATAACTGTTTGCTCTCTGAAAGATGTGTACTCAGGAAAAGTTGCACAGGTCACACCAATATTTAAGAAAGGAAAAGAAACTAGTCTGCTGAATTACAGACCCCTGTCACTAACATCGATTGGCAGTAGGATTCACAAAATGATCTATTGTTACATAGCACAGATACAGAAAATATTCGTGTGAAACACAACTCTCCCTTTGTTCACATGAATGAATGATCTTAAGTCCATATGTCTAGATTTCCAGAAGTCTTTTGACACAGATCCTTACAAGTGGATTCTAATAAAACTGTGTGCCTACAGTGTGTTGATATAGTTGCACAACTAGATCTATGATTTCTTGCTAGAAAGCTCACAGTTTGTAGTAACTGATGGAAAGTCGGTGAGCAAAATGTACATGATATCTGGTGTTCCACAAGGAACTGTAACAGGCCGTCCTACTGTCCCTAATTTATATAAACAATTTAGGAGACACTCTGAGTTACCCTCTTAGATTATTTGTTGAAGATGCTATCATTTATGACCAAATAAAGTCATCTGAAGATCAAAACCTATTGAAAAATGCTTCATGTGTGATACCTGTAAGGTGCAAAAACTGGCAACAAAAAGTGAGAGATCATTCTGGTGAGTACTAAAGGGAATCCATTAAATTTTGGTTACATGATAAATCACACAAATTTGAAAACTGTGAATTCAACTAAATACCTGGGGGTTACAATTATGAACAGCCTAATTTGCAATGATCACACAGAAAATGTAGTTTGGAATGCAAACCAAAATGTGTGATATATTAGCAGAAAATTTAGATGATGCAAAGAGACTGCTTACATTGTGCTCACCCATCCTTTCCTGCAGTTTTGCTGCACAATATGGGATCCTTACAGAGTAAAGATTGAAGGTGGACACTGAGAAAGTTTGAAGAAAGATATTACTGCAAAAAAGGAAGATGGTATTACACAAGTTGGATACCAATAATTAAAATTGTATCTTGTTTCAGTGAGAGCTTTTCACAAAACTTCAGTCACCAACTTTCTCCTTCAAACGTGAAAATATTTTGTTGGCTCCCACATATATAGGGAGAAATGACCATTTGAATAAAATAAGTAAATTTTAGCTCCCACAGAATGATTTAAGTGTTCATTTTTCATATTTTTTTTATATTCTAAGTGATGTTTTTAGTTGAGATGAAGTTTTCTTCAGTTACTTTATGTGAACTACGTTTTTTGTTGTTACTACATAATTTTAATTCTAGGATGAAAACAAGCAGAACATAAGGAAAGGAAACCACTCACCTACAGTTGAATGATGTGTGGTGCAGACCAGAAAATCTCAATCTGTTATGAGTAAATTTCCACGTTAACCCCCATTTTCTCAGAATTCAGAACATTTTTCACCAGTTGGCACTGTCAAACACTTTTCCTGAGTCAACAAATCCTATGATAGTTTCCAGATTTTTGTTCAATCTTGCTTCCATTATTAACTGAAACATCAGAGCTGCTTCTCTGGTCCCTTTACCTTTTATAAATCCAGGCTAATAATCATCTAACAGAGTTTAAGTTTTGTTTTCTGTTCTTCCATGTATTATTCTTGTAGCAACTGAGATGCATGAGCTGTTATGCTTTCACTATCTTCAAAACTGTGTGAATAACATTTTCCCATAACTCTAATGAGATATTGCCAACCTTATGCATCCTACTCCCCAATATGAATAGTGGTTTTGTTGCCACTTCACCCAATGATTTTAGAAGTTCTGATGGAATGTGACCTCTATCCCTTCTACCTTATCTTTGATCTTCCAAAGCTCTTTTCAGTACGATTCTAATATTCTAATACTGGATCCCACAGCACTTCCTTGGCTATTCCTGTTTCCTCTTCTGTCACATCATCAGACAAAGTCTTTCCCCCTCTAGAGGCCTTTAATATACTCTTTCCACCAATCTCGGATTCCCATTGCATTCTTGATGTTGCTACCCCTGCTCTCAATTTCACCAAAGTTATTTTTTGTGCGTAGAGTCAGTCTGTCCAACAATTATTTCGTGTTCAGTTTCTTCACATTTTTCATGCAACCATTTTGCCTTAGGTCTATGCACTTTCTGTTTCTTTCATTCCTAAGTAACTTTTATTTCCGTATCAATGAATTTTGCTGAAAATATTTGTACTTCAATCTTTCATTGATCAACTGAAGTATTTCTTCTGTTACCCGTGGTTTCTTCGCAGTTACCTACCCTGTACCAAGGTTTTTACGTCTGTCTTCAGTGATTGCCCTTTTTATAGATGCCCATTCCTCTTCAACTGACCTTCCAACTGAGTTATTCATCATCACATTGTCTACAGCCTCAGAGGATTTCAAGTGTATCTTTTCATTCCTTAGTACTGCTGTATCCCACTTCTTTGTGCACTGATTTTTCCTTACCAGTTTCTTAAAGTTAGTCTACTCTTCGTCATTACTGCAGTGTGATCTGAGTCTATATTTGCTCTCGGGTATGGCTTACAATTCAGTATCTCAGTTTAGAATCTCTGCCTGTCCATGATGTAATCTTTCTGAAATCTTCCCATAGCTCTTGGCCTTTTCAAAGTGTACCTTCTCCTCTTGTGATTTTTCAAGACAGCATTTGCTGTTACAAGCTAAAACATATGTCAGAACTGAGTCTTTGTCCTTTCATTAATACTGCCAAGCCCATACTCTTCCATGAGCCACTTTTCTTCTCCTCCCTCTACAAATGCATTCCAATGCCCCATGACTATTAGATTTTCTTCTCCCTTTACATACTGAATTACCTGTTCAGTATCCACATATACATTTTCTCTTTCTACATTTTCTGCTTGCAGCATCAGTATTCATACCTGAACTATTGTTGTTGGTGTTCATTTATGTCAATTATGATAACAACCCTATCACTGTAATGGTGACAGTAACTCACTCTCTGCCCTACCTTCCTGTTCATGAATCCCGTTCTCATTACACCACTTTCTACTGTTGTTGATGTTACCCTATACTCATCTGGCCAGATATCCTTACCTTATTTCCATTTCACTCCAATGGTTTTCAGATTTTCTATCTTCCCTATCATGTTAAAACTTTACTACTACTACTACTACTACTACTACTTAGCTACATATGTGTTATAAACAATATATGTTAACAGGCTGCTATTGGTTATCAAGTTGATGGTAACCTGGTATGGAGCTGTGGGGGATCGTTAATCAGTGAATATTATGTCCTTACTGCTGCACACTGCACACGTATTGGAAAGTGAGTACAGACCTCAGCACAACTAGGATTGTATTCTGCTAACCATTATTCCTGTTTTACATGTTAGTTAAAGACACAATGTAACAAAACAAAAGTGTTCTCATGAATATTGTCTATTAGTGTTAGTTGTAAATTTAATAAAATTAAACAAAATGTCATCAAATATAGTTACTGATCACATTTACACTAAACAAAAAATTAGAAAGGTAATGATTTACCTGTGTCTAAATGATAAGTCGCACACAGATTGCACTAAATTGTGAATTAAGTTCAAAATTAGTCACCATCTGCTGTATTACTTTGCATTTGTTGCTGAATGTGCCTGCATTAACACTTCAGTGGAATTCAACTTAGGATCACCATCACCCCTCACATCCCCTTGTACCTCTTCCATACATGCACTACACACATGATGTTGGTTGAGATCGCATTTTGAAAAGAGATGCACAAAATAATTACAGTAGATCTCAAGATACTCTGGAGAACTTAACATTGATTTCATTAATGTGGTGTGGAAAGTCCTGGTAGAATGTAAATTATTTGAGACTAAAGGTAACATCACACCAAACAGTAGAATCCAACAATCCATGATGCCCCACTATACTGGTTACTGTGCTCCCACTAAAAGATATTATGCTCCTGTCAATGAACACCACTAACCAGTTGCTCATGTTAAAGATGTGAACCACATCCTTCACTGACACTCAAAAATTCCCACTCCATTATCATCTGGGTGCACACTCATCACTGTTGATGCCTTCTCCATAGACACAAACATCCCTCAAGTCCACAGCCTTGTGCTATCAAACACTACCACTCCAACATCCGTCCAACTCCCCCTTCTCTCCATTTCACTTCCCAGCATCCTCCTCAGCTCAATGTGCCACATTCCTGGACACTGAATTCCACCATTCTGATGGCTCCATCCATACTTCTGTCAAGCCCACTAACCAACAACAGTACCTGCATTTTGAAAGCTGTTATCCATTCCTGACCAAAAAATCACTTCCCTATGTTATGGCCACCTGTGGACACTGTATCTTGAGTGGCCAGAATTTCGTTCCCGGTGTACTGAAGTGTTGCTAAGATCTTCACACTGGCACTGTCCCCCAAATCTAGCTCATAAACAATTTTCAATTGCCACATCCTTAAACATACCCAATCCTTCCATAAAACTCAAGAGTCAGCTGCAAAAGAACGGACCCCTCATAACACAATACCATTGCAGACTGGAGCAATAGAACTATGCCCTTCATTAACACTTTAACTATCCTTAGCTATCTATTAACATGCCAAGAATCCAGGAACATCCTATTCACAATAATTCTCACACTCCTAAAGTGGTTATCAGCAGCCCATCCAATGTACACAATAACCTAGTCTGCCCCTATCACAGTGCCACTTCCATGCCCAACCTCTTACCGCATGAACGATATCCCTATGGAGCACTCAGGTGCAATACCTGCAAGATTCACTCACCCGATGCGTTCTACTCCTTTCGTGTTACAGGCCTGTGTTTCCCTATCAGAGGTGGGGCTGACAGTGAAAGCAGTCAGGTTATATACCAGCTCTTCTGCAGTTTCTGCACAACATTTTATATGAATATGATCGACAGGCAACTATCTATGATCACTGCCAAACTATTACATCTGAGCTGCTAAAATGAAACTCTGTATTTCCAGTGTTTCATATACAAACTGGGAACCATACTGATGTCAGTTATAGAAAATGTTACTAACTTGTCTTTAAATACATACTATAAAAATTATTTTTACTTATTTCTTAACAAAAAGGCGGTTTAACAAATTACAGGTATCCTGCAGTGATAGTTCGTCTTGGTGAGATGAATCTGAAACGTGATGATGATGGAGCACAACCTGTTGATTATCACATTGCAGATTTAGTGCGCCATCCTGAATACAAAGGACCAAGCAAATACAATGATATTGCTCTGTTACGTCTTAGTGAGCGTGTAGATTTCAACAAGTTTATACGACCTGCTTGTCTCTACACACATGATAAATTCTCTGTCAGCAAGACAGTTGCTACTGGTTGGGGTAAAATTGAATATGGTGAGTATAAAAAGTGAAATGCATTAAATTTTAAAAAATACACACCATTGCAAAATGTAAGAACAAAAAATTACTTACCTGGAAATTTATATGTCATGCAACTTTACACTGTAATGAAGTGCTCTGCATAATACTTCCAAAGTAACCAGTTATTATCCAATTCACAAGTACATGTTCTAAAACCACATACAAAATGTGTTGTAGAAGGTACCTGTAAGAACAAAGTGAGGATAGTAGCAATGTCCAGGAAGCTCAACTAATGTTGCTACAGAGCATCAGAAACATAGGCACCAATGGGCATCTGCAGATTTCCAAACCCCTTCAACTACCTTCTGTGTGGATATTCAGTGAATATCATTTCTGACAGCTTAATGTAACGAGATAAGAATTTAGGTGACAACATATATACATGTTATTTGTAAAGGTCTGTCTTGATTACATAAGTTTACAATCATCAGTTTCAGCTATTGCAATTTTCAGATCTGTTATGAACAGAAAGCAATGGTATGATAAACCCATCAAGTTAATCTACAAAACATCTAGAAATACATGAGTGACAAATACAAAAACAATAACATGACTAACAACCATGCATTCCAGTCATGCAAGACAAGCATTGTATCATTGTAAGAGGTACAGAGGCAAAAGAGAGAGAGCCGCCACGTCATCATAACATGCCTGTGCTCAACATACAAAGGACTACACAATAATCATCAGTGTATGCTTCTGTATATTAATGTTGACATTCTTAGGTCTCAGAAGTTCAAATGAATAAGTTTTGCAAAAAAAAAAAAAAAAAAAAAAAAAAAAAAAAAAAAAAAAAAAAAAAATGTTGCGCTAAATTAAAAAAACTAGGAAACTGAAAATTGGTCATAATATGCAAAAACATGTCTCCATTAAAACTTACAAGTCTCATCCTCATCAGGGCTATAATTTTGGTCTAATTTTTTTTGTATACGTATATACCAAAAACTGAAGGTGCCAAATGTTAGAAGACACAGAAAGATGAAAATTCATATGTTAGCCTCAGTTTTACAGAAAAACAGTAATTATGTGACACCTAGTTTCCAAGTTATTTACTAAAAACTAGTTTTGGAATGAAAATGTCTGTATTCATGATAGATAAAGCATAATTAGTGTTTGTAATAGAATTGATTACAATAATGCAATAATAGAGCTGCACCAAGTTTCAAAAATGTGTTGTAAATAGCTATGAATACAAGAAATGTTAAAAACAATTCAGAGACCATGTTCTACTGTTAGTTACATTCTAAAAATTATAATCACGAAGTTTAAATGCCGTTGGGCTAAAAAATTTTCAGTAACTAAAGCAAACTTAATTATGTTTATGTAAAAATTAAGAAGACTGCAAATCATTAAACAACAGAACTATTAATTAATACATGTCTGAGAAAGCGGCCATTTAGATGCTGCTGCCTGTGTGTTGGGCAGTTGATAGCAAATGTTCCGTTTGGTGGTCCGTATGTCCATATATAAATACATGATGATGTAAATAAAATAGAAAGAAACTTCCACATGGGAAAAATATATTAAAAACAAAGATTCCAAGACTTACCAAGTGGGAAAGCACCGGCAGACAGGTACATGAACAAAACACACAAACACACACACAGAATTACAAGCTTTCGCAACTGGCAGTTGCTTCGTCAGGAAAGAGGGAAGGAGAGGGAAAAATGAAAGGATGTGGGTTTTAAGGGAGAGGGTAAGGAGTCATTCCAATCCCGGGAGCGGAAAGACTTCCCTTAGGGGAAAAAAAGGACAGGTGTACACTCGCGCGCACACACACACACACACACATATCCATCCGCACATGTGTGTGTGTGTGTGTGTGTGCGAGTGTACACCTGTCCTTTTTTTCCCCTAAGGGAAGTCTTTCCGCTCCCGGGATTGGAATGACTCCTTACCCTCTTCCTTAAAACCCACATCCTTTCATTTTTCCCTCTCCTTCCCTCTTTCCTGACGAAGCAACTGCCAGTTGCGAAAGCTCGTAATTCTGTGTGTGTGTTTGTGTGTTTTGTTCATGTATAAATACAGGTAGACAGGCAGTGGGATGAGACACTTCACGCCAAGATAGCAATCTGTTCATGTTAGTCAAAGGTCTGCATGAGCCTGGCTTTGGATGACATAGGGGATGGGCAGACTTGAATCCATTTTCCACTTTTAAGACAAGCAATTAACTTTTAGTGGTTAGAAGTCAGGGCAATAGACTATTCAACAGTGAATTGTGAATTGTGTTGTGAATTGTGTTTTATTCATCTCATGACGTACATTTGCAATCCATTTGGTTTGCGTACAGGAGACATGTCAAAAATTTATAAAACAATTACAATGATTTTTACATTAATTAATGATAGCACTATAATAAATAACAACACTATAAGGATATTTCTTGGAACATGTAACACATTGTACCCAGCTCAAATTTCCAGATTGTCCTGCATGAATTCATCCACTGAGTAATAACACTTCATTGTCAGTACCTCATATAGCTTTCTTTTAAGTGAACCTAAATTCATCTGCATCAACTTGTTCCCTTTTAATTTATTAAAAATTTTCATTCCCATGTATTGAGGTCCCTGGGCAAACAGTCTGAGGCGGTGGGTGGGGAGCATAAAATTTTCTTTGTTTCTGGTATCATGTGAATGGACAAAATGGTTTCCCTCAAATAAGTCGCGTCTGGAGTACAAAAATATAATAATCTCATATATGTATAAGGATGGCAGAGTTAATATTTTGAGTTTCCTAAATAATGGTCGACATGGTTCTTTGTGATTGGCAGTGCACATATTTCGTATGATTTTTTTCTGTATTTTTAGTATCCGCACTATGTTTGTCGAGTTACCCCAAAAAACAATACCATACCTAATAATGGATTCAAAGTAGCTTGTATATGCTACTTTCCGCGTGTCAATGTCCGTTGCAGTTGATAATATTTGCATTGCAAATGCAAAGCTGCTCAATTTGTTTGCAAGGTATTCAATGTGTGCCTGCCACCTCAAATTTTCATCTACTTTTAGACCTAAGAATTTGACTGAGTCAACTTCTTCTATAACTTGGTTGTTGTGTACAATCTTAATTTGCTCACATTTTGACTGTTTGGTTTTGAACTGCATCACGTGAGTCTTAGATATGTTTAGATTCAGCCCATTTAGCTGAAACCAAGTTTCTAAGGTACTGAGGGTACTGATCACAGATTTGAGAATTTTTTCTGAATCCTGATCTTCAACTAAGACAGAAGTATCATCTGCGAACAGAACTGATGGGGAGCTGATATTTAATGGTAAGTCATTAACATAAAAGAGAAATAGGACTGGGCCTAATATGGAGCCTTGTGGAACACCCTCAGTAATTTTTTTCCAGTCAGAAAAATAATATGCGCCATTTGAAGAAATGCTAACTCTTTGCTTTCTGTTGGATAAGTAGGATTTAAGCCATTGTAGGGCACTGCCGCCAATGCCATACTTTTCAAGTTTGTAAACAAGCAATGCGTGGTTTACGGAATCGAATGCCTTTGTGAGGTCGCAGAAAATTCCTGCCACCTTATTTCTCTTGTCTAATGACGTACTTATTTTCTCAATGAAACTGTTAACTGCATCTACGGTGTTTTTCCCTTGCTGAAAACCAAATTGATTGTTTAGAATAACAGAATATTTTGCAATGAAGTTTTGGATTTGAGCAACAGCAAGTTTTTCAAATATTTTAGATAGGACTGGGAGAATTGAGATAGGACGATAATTTCCCATGATCTCTCTTGATCCCTTCTTGAAGAGTGGTTTGACTTCAGCATATTTCAGTACCTCTGGGAAACAGCCCTCTTCAAAACATTGATTTATTATCTGAGCTAGTGGGTTTGCAATTCTATTGTGTACCACTTTAATAACTTTGGTGGGTATTCTATCCCAACCTGCAGATTTTTTGTTTCTTAATGTTAAAATAGCATTTTCTACATCCTCAAAAGAAACTTTTGAGAATTTTGTAAAGTTTTCAGAGTTTTTGCCTAGGCCAAAGGGATTTACTTTGTTGTGATAATCTGCTACATCTACATCAGATTTTGCTACATTTATAAAGAATTCATTAAAGTACTCTGGTATTTGAGTTGGATTTACAACAGTTTTTCCTTCAATGTCAATTTTTGGAATTTCTTGGTTACAGGCTTTAACACCTAACTCAGATTTAATGACTGACCACACAGCCTTTGTCTTATTTTTATGATTTAAAATTAACCTGTTGTTTGCCAGTTGTTTTGCTGCCTTGACAACTCTTTTAAATATGGTTTTATAGAGTCTAACATATTTAATGAAATTTATATCTTTATTATATTTTAGTTCTCTGTGCAGTTGCCTTTTCCTTACACTGGAAATTTTTATGCCCTGGGTAATCCACTTTACTGTAATTGTTATCTTATTGCTGCAGAGTCTAGGTGGAAATGTTTCATTAAAGTCTGCAAGAAAACTATTTAGGAATTTCTCAAAGTTTTTATCACTTGAGTTACCATAATCAAAAGGCCATGTTTTATCTCTTAGCTTCTCACTAAATGTTAGCAAGTTTTCTTTGCTAAAGTTCCTGCTCATATGGGTTCTTGTATGTGAAATGTTTGTGTCTGTCTGTGGCAGCTCAATAAACAATACATAATGATCTGAAATACCTAGATCTACACAAAATTTATACACATCTTCATATACATAATTAGTTAGAACATTGTCAATGCATGTTGCTGATTGCCCATTGTCCCTGGTAGATTCAAAGAAATTCAATTTGAAACCATATTTCTTAACTAAGTCAGTGAACCTTGAAGCTTGGCTACTATTACATGTGATATCAATATTAAAATCAGCAGCTATTACAACTTTTTTCTTTGTTTCTCTACAAAGGTCTTCTAGCATAATTTGAAGCTTAGATAAGAATAGTTCTGTTGTTGATGTCCCTGGAATTCTGTATATTGAGATTATTATAACATTTGCTAGCGAGTCCACTATTTCTACACAACAGCTCTCGAACACACATTCTTCATTTAAATAATTAAAACAGTTTCTGGTCTCATAATTTATGTCATTGTGTAGAAGTATACATGAGCCTCCACGTAACTTGTTTCTTCTACAAAAGCTACTTGCTAATCTGAAGTTCCCTATTTTGTTCAGAATTTTAATTGTCCCCTCAGTCAACCAGTGTTCATTTAAACAAACAACTTTAATATTTGCATATTCTGACAGAATGATTTCCAATTCATCTATTTTGGAGCTTTTATTATTAGAAGCATCAGTGTTTAAGCCATTTATATTCCAGTGGATAACATACCTACTTTGACTATTTCTTACAGGCTTTAGCATATTTCTTGCCAGATAATGGTTTGGTTTTTTCTTTCTTAATGCTACACACGTTTTTTCACCCCCATCACTACTTATAAGTTTCCCTTATTTTTTATGATCTGGCAAGTATCTAAGAACATCTTACTGAATATTTTTGAGCCCAACCTGTTCAGATGTAGACCATCTTTGGCAAGACACTTTGCACTTAGAAATTTGTTGGGATCAATAAAAACGACTCCTAGCTTATTGCACTGTTCTTTAATATCGCCGTTTATTCGCTGCACATAGCTGTCACTCACCGATCTCCTGTACACAATGCCACTTATTATTATTCTGGAATTCGGGTACAGTCTTCTGGCCGTTCGGATGAGGTTCCTTGTGTGGTTTACAATTTCTTCCTCACTGTTGGTTCGAAGCGAATTTGTTCCCACATGGATAAAAACACCTTTTGGATTTCTGCTATGCTTATTTCCTGCGTTCTCTCTTGAGTTTAAGACGTTGTTTAGGTGTGTATGCAATTGATGCGTCCTGATTCCAGGCCGAACGTCAATTTCGGAGTTTGGTACGATTATGTTTTTCAATAATGAGTCACCTATAATAAAAAATTCACTTTCTGTCTTATTATAATGCTTCTTTCTGTCTTTTTTGTACGTTACGCTGGTCCACTTATATTTATTTGGTACGTCAGTATCTTTAGTTTCTTTTTCTTTCGTAATGGCGGCTGAATTTTTTCGTTCTTTGTCAGTTGTATCACTCCGCGTATTTGCCGAAGTAGGTCCATCCAATACTTGAGTTTTTTCACATGCACAACACTTTTCACGTTTCAATGCTATATTTTCTTGCTTTAGTAACGTCAGTTCTGCTTTCAGAGCATCAATGTCACTTTGAAGAAGACGGATAATTTCGTCCTTAGAGCTTAGTGCGGATGTTAGTCGCGCATGTTCGTCACTAGTACAGTCGAGGCACGTCCACTGAATATCGTCATTTATAAATTTCAGACACACGTTTGCGCACTTCTCATGTAACCAAAAGCTGCACTTAATGCACCGAATTCCTTTGACTACACGTTTTTTACACTTTCTACATGAAGAACTATTTAATTTCAACTGATTTTGGAGCATCATATCACCACACAATCCTAACGGCGCCATCTTTTGCTCCAATAGGGGTATTATTGTATTTTGTGCAGGTGGACTTCTATAGAATATATCAGACAGTTAAAATTCATAAACTTTTATTTATAGTCATAGTTGCTGATCATGCTGAGTAAATAAAAAGTAAGAACATTATCTTCCATTGAACACAAAGAGAAATGCAGACTTGCAAAGTGAAAATTATGGTCCGTGTGTTTCCCAGCACTTTCTGGCTGACAGCAAAAACTAATTTTCAGGCTCCTGTAAATGGCAAAGGCAGAGTGCCTATTATAATGACATAACGAAGTAACTATCATTTACAATATTTTTGCTACCACACCAATATATATAAATGTATATCAACAATATCTAAACACCTAGGTACATAGTAATTGCTAATGATGTCCTGAGGGCATTATATAGAGGCAGTACATAGCACTGAACTAGTGAACGTAAGTGAAAAGTATGGCAAATTCAGAGGTAAAAAACTCAGTATGTGTAGTCATTAATTAGTAATACTTCATATGGCAAAATGAGAATCTAACAATAAAACATAAATTGACATACAAAATGTGGAAACAAAATCCTTACTTAAAACCAATTAAAATGTGTACAGAGTTACATTAGAAAGCCACTACCCTGACAAAGTAAGTATCATATCATTTCAAAAAGTAATAATAAAAGATGAGGAAGTAACTTCAAATGTGTTAATAGAAACATTCTAGCTTGACAAATCAGTTTAACATAACCATAGGTGGAATATCATTAACAAAACAATGACTATTTAATTAGACTCTTGATAATTAATAACGTGTTTGTAGTGGAATCTAGCTTGCATGTATAGTGGCCTCTGTGCAAGAAGTTCTTGTTTTCGTGTAGCAGAGCTTGCAGGAGGAGTCCTAGTCTCCTTGCTGCTGGTGGACTGCGCACATGCTGCAAGCCAGTCTGCTGCAGTGTGTGAAGCAGCTCTCAGTAGATCAAAAATAAGCATTAAGGTTAATTTCACTCTGTTTGTTCAGCACTTACCCTGGTTGCCATTTTCTATACACATCAATTCCCATTTCCTCCAGGAGATTCAACATTTGTCATTTTGGTAACTTATCAATAAATCCCTCTTTTCTTGTAGATTTCCTCCCACATGCTTTTCTTTATCAAAATGTGTACCAAATGTACTCTTTTTGTGGTTATACACATTCCCTATATTGATTTATGAAATGTGTCCTTATTTGACTGATATAAAACTTTCCACAGTCCTTGTAGTTGATCTTGTAGAGGCAGGATTCCAAATATTTGTCACTGTTGTTAAATTTGTGGCATAGCCTAGAACCAACTGTACCTTTTGTTTTAAATACCGTTTTTACTTTTTCAAAATGCCTGTGCAACTCATTTGGAAAGTGCAGTGTTGCATGACATAATAATAGATCTCTTTTTATGTGAACCTATTGTCTCATTCTTGTCATGTACATTGATGTACAATGTTCATTAGGTCATGTTCCTTATACCCATTTGACTTGGGTACCTGTTCACCTTAGATACATGATTCAAACATCAGTTTTTGGGCAAAGTAGTCGATCTTATGAATCTAAAAATGGCATAATGAAGTGGGTCTTCTAAATAAGGATCTACTTTTGAATGTTACTCTTTACCCAAGGCCAGGCACAATGAAAAACACTATTTCAGAAAGAAACATTGGCTGTGATGTAGGCAAACTCAATAAATTCATACAAATGGACTGAGTAGTAAAAGCTAACAAATGTTTATCGAAAGCAGGTCATGATCTACCAGTGTATTGTTTCAACCACTCTCAAATGTCCTGTCAAGACTCGGCTAAATGTGTAACCTGTGGCAGGGATGTGCACAAGGGTAACTGCCCACCTCTCTGTTGTATCAACTGCAATGGTGACAATGCCGCCTCCTCTAGAGATCGCCCTGTGTATCTTGATGAGAAGTCTGTCCAGGATATCTAAGGAAAAAGTACCTTACCTGGTCCCTCGCAAGTTGTTGGCTAGTCATAAACTCTGTGTTCTACCATCTGTCACCTACAGTACTGTTCTTTCTACATCCCACTCCATGTAGGATATGGCCACACAGACGTGCACAACAAATGCAGTACTGTGGTTGTGAAATCACACAGTGTCATGGTAGCATCACCATATTCTCATCCAGCCATGCAACAGGCTACCTAACATTCACCTCCTGGCGCGAAAGTCACCTGTTGTCAAACCAACAGGCTGGAAGTACAGAAGTAATAATCCCATGAAGACTTCCTATGACCCTCTAGCCAATAAACATCTGAGTCTTCCTCTGCCAACGGGAAAAGCTCCAAGAAGTCAAAAAAGGCAAAAGCTCCAAGAAGTCAAAAAAGGCAAAAGCTCTTCTCCTTCACAGACTTGGAGATCTTCTTCAATAGTGTTGCCTTGTGATACCCTCATCTGGTCGACCTCCATGTCGCTGGTGCACACTGCCAACCGTCCCTGGACGGAACGTCGCTGGTGCCCACTTGGCTGACCTTCTCAATCAACTTAACCTCATCTCCCTTAACACAGGAGCACTCACATTCCTTTCAGACCTATTCTTCTGTACTGCCCAGCTTGCCCATCACCTCAAGTGCTCTGTTCTCTCTGACACATACTTGAGTGACCATTTCCCTTTTGCTATCCATTTGATGACTCCTAGCCCACCTATGTGCTCACCCAAATGGCAGTTTACTAAGGCCAGCTGTAGGCTTAACTCCTCCCTGATGACATTTGATGAACAACATTTCCCTAGTTGTGATGATCAGGTAGAATATCTTACAAACGTTACTCTTACTGTTGCACAACATTCCTTTCCTCACATTCCCTCTTTTCCACACCATGTCCCGGTCGCTTGGTGGACTGAGGCATGCCGCAATGCACTTTGCATGTGGAGATGAGCTCCTTTCATTTATGCCATTGTCAGGTCTCTCTACAAACAGGGGGAAACCACAGATGTCAATAATTACTGGCCAGTATCCTTGCTTACAGCATTTTCAAAAATCTTTGAGAATGTACTCAAAAGTGGTTAGCCATCTCAACAGTAATGGGATACTTAGTAAATCACAGTTTGGATTTCAGAAATGCTGTTCCACGGAGACAGCAATATACAATTTCACTGTCCACATAATAGTCTTTAAATAGTAAAATGTCACCAGTAGGAATATTCTGTGACTTATTCAAAGCATTTGATTGTGTGAACCATGACATTATGTTAGAAAAATTACAATTCTGTGGTATAAATGGAACAGCAGATGAGTGGTTTAAGTCATATCTACAGAACAGGAAGCAAAAAGTCTCATTATATGCTTCAAGTGATTCAAAGGAGTTTGCCACTTCATCTAACTGGGGTGAAATTACATTAGGTGTTCCATAAGGTTCGATCATGGGTCCCCTCCTGCTCTTGATATATGTGAATGACCTCCCTTCTTATGTGAAACAAGATGCTGAACTGACACTTGTTTGCCGGAGATACAAGCATAATTATTAATCCAGTAAAAGAAACTCTGATAGAAAATGATACAAATAAGGTCTTTGGAAAAGTTATTAATTGATTTTCTGTGAATGGGCTTGCTCTGAACTTCGAAAAAACACAGTACATCCAATTTTCTGCCACAAAAAGTATAATTCCTTCAATAAATATAACACATCAAAAGAAGTCAGTAGCGAGGGTAGAGCATACTAAGTTTTTGGGTGTACATATAGATGAGAATCTCAATTGGAAAATTCATATTTTGGGTCTCCAAAAGTGACTAGGTTCAGCAACTTTTGCAATCAGAATAACTGCCAATTTTGAGTACGTAGAAATTAGTAATCTAACATACTTTGCATACTTCCACTCTTCGATGTCATCAAAGGAAAAGTAATTGTGAGTTTGGATAAAATTGCTGAGGTGTATTATGAACAAGGTATGGGTTTAGAGTGTGAACGATGTTTGGAAAGATAGTGGTCAGTAGCTGTAAGACCATGGGTAGGAAGGATGTTGGTATATAGGGAAATGGTATCAGCAGTAACAAGCAGGGATCTATGAGATAAAGGGGTGGGGATGACAAAGAGTGAGTGAAGGAAGTGGTTGGTATCTTTGATACAGGAGACTGCATTATGGGCATTTGGTTGGAGATGTTGGTCAGTGAGAGCCAAAATTCTTTCATAGCTACAAGGGATGTCCTGGACTGTTGGGTTTGTGGATTTTGGGGAGCATATAAAAGGTGTGTGTGTGGTGTACATAAGGATGAGGAGGGGAATGGACTCACAGGAAAGGTTCTGGGAAGAGCCTAAATCTTTAAGCAGGGACTGGAAGTTACACTGGCCTTCTGAGGTGGGATCACTCTGGCAGAGTTTATAGGTGGAGTAGTCAGATAATTGGAGGAGGCCTCCCACAAGTTAGTCACTGTGCTTCTGTGCTTAATAACAATGGTGGTTGAACCTTTGTCTGAAGAAAGTAATATATATATATATATATATATATATATATATATATATATATATATAAAGAAACTTCCACATGGGAAGAATATATTAAAAACAAAGATTCCAAGACTTACCAAGCGGGAAAGCGCCGGCAGACAGGCACATGAACAAAACACACAAACACACACACAGAATTACGAGCTTTCGCAACTGGCAGTTGCTTCGTCAGGAAAGAGGGAAGGAGAGGGAAAAATGAAAGGATGTGTGTTTTAAGGGAGAGGGTAAGGAGTCATTCCAATCCCGGGAGCGGAAAGACTTCCCGTAGGGGAAAAAAAGGACAAGTGCGAGTGTACACCTGTCCTTTTTTTCCCCTAAGGGAATTCTTTCCGCTCCCGGGATTGGAATGACTCCTTACCCTCTCCCTTAAAACACACATCCTTTCATTTTTCCCTCTCCTTCCCTCTTTTCTTCTGCTTAAAGTTTGGGGTTCTGAGGATGGAACCTGGGGAAGGAGGCCAAGTTTAAGGTAAGGAATTCCTGGAACGTGGCTAACCAATTGCCTGTAAGCTAGCCTCCCATGTCAAAGATACCACTCACTCCATCACCAACTCTCCACCATCCTCACACCTTCAACTCATGGATCCCTTTTTGTCACTGTTGATACCACTTTCCGATACACCAACATCCCTCATGCCTATGGTCTTAAGGCTACTACACTCTACCTTTCCAAACATCCTTTGCACTCAAAACCCTCCTTTCAAACTTCATCTGAATTCACAGGTATGTTTCCTTTGAAGGGAATTTGTACAAACAAATCTGTGGTACAGTCGTGGGCACCTGCATAGCACCCTCCTATGTGCACCTGTTTCTGTGTTATACAGAGCAGATGTTCCTCATCTTCCAAAATGCCTAATGCCTGGTTTGTATCTGTAGCTTGTGGTCTAGTGGCAACCATTGCCACCTCTGCATCACGGGGTCCTGGGTTTGATTCCTGGCCAGGTCAGGGATTTTCTCCACCTGGGGACTGGGTGTTTGTGTTGTCTTCATCTCACCATCATTTGGGAAGTGGTGAGATTGGAACTGGAAAGATTGATGCCAACACTTATGAGCAATTGTAGAGATTGGACTACCAATCCCAGTCATAAGAAGCCCACCAAATTACTTGATGGAACCTGAGGAAAGCTGACTGGATTAAATATCAGTCCTCCACTGAGAACACGATAAATGGATACTGGAAAAACTTCATCTGCAAAGGATCCACAAAACAGGAACACAAAGCAGCCCCAAAAGCAGTTCCTCATGGGGGTAGGAAGGAATACACCTGATGATGAGGCCACAAAACATGTGGCCAGTATTACGAATGAGGAGCATGGAAGCAGATAGAAGAAAGCAATGGAAAGTCTAGATTTTACCCATTTCAGCGGAAAGCACTGGAGCCTGCTGCAGAAATTAGGTGGTGCCATGATGCCTCAAGAGTCATCTCTTGGCTATAGTCCATCTGAGATTATGACTGAGCTGAAACAGACTTCAAAAACCCAACTGAAAACAGCTGAAAAGAAAGATATCTTCAGAAACCTGAAAAATATAATACTTAATAATCCAGTCAAAATAGACATTTTGAAAGAAGTGGAAACAGTAGGAATTACCCAGGCCTTGAATATAATGATGACAGGCAAAACAGTTGAAGATGATGAGATCCTACCACAATTCTTTAAGGAAACAGGTATTTTGGGAAGAAGGTGACTGGCCAAACTCCACAGAACAGGTGAACTTGAGATCCTGGAAGAACCAAAGTCATCATGGTGCTGAAACCTGGCAAGTCTGGAGATAATCCAGAGAACTTCAGACCAATATCCCTGCTACATACCAACAACAAACTGTTAAAGGGAATATTGCTGACTAGATTAAATCCATACATTGAAGTCAAGAGGAATAAGATATAAAAAAGAATAACTTTTTACATCTTCTTTTTCTCTTCTTGTGTTGGCACCAAGTTTTATGTTTAGGGGTACATTCTTGAAGCTGAAATTTTAATTTTACATTGTGGGTTCTTGATGACTGAATAACTGAAGAAGATTTGTGTGTCTATTTATTTAATTTCATTCCATTATTCTATATTACACTTACTTCACAAGCTCCACTTTCATAAATCCTTCAATTACATTGTTATTGAGAAGATTAGCAAAATGCTTGTGTTTTCATGAGAGGCATGGCCACTACTCATAACATTTTGTGGTATTCACAATATTCCAAAGAGTTTACAAAGCAAAAGAGCTTACAAACTTTCTTAACAAAAGAAGAATCTTCACTAAAATATATCATTATTTTGTAAATGAATCCAGAAATAAATTTAATAATTGTTGTTAGATTGTGCAATTAATAATATGAATTTTAAGTATGCCAGAATTACGAATTTCAAATATTTCTATAACAAGAATAATTTTTAACTGTTAGTACACATTGATTGTAACAAATTAATTTATTTTTATACATTTTAGCCCGAAATATAATACACCACATACAAAACCATATGAAGTTCATTCAGTTAATCAGGTTTTATAATGTTCACCTATACAAGATTCGATAATATACATAGTATCGGTTATTTCTATTTAAAAAAAAAAAAGGTAATGTTGGAGGAGGGTGTCCCATTACAAGCTCCACTGTCAAATGACTCCTCCGTGGGTTTTTAACAAAACATCAGTCATTTGCCGTAACAAAGAACAACACTCGAGTACAAATACCTGAAACGTAGATTTGTTACCAGTACCAACCAACATAACTAAAACATTAGGGATGGTATTTATTCACGTGTTACATGCAGTAGTTATTGATTAGAATGTTAACAAAACACAACAAACTTGAGGTCACAGCACTGTTCAAATGTTGACATGTGGTTAAACATAATTCGGCTTTCAAATGTAACCAGGGAATGGGAACACTATAAATATCAGGATGCACTACAGCTGACTGCCCAAGCACCTGTCATTGCCATCTGCATCAGTTGCAATATCTTATGGAGAACCACTCAGTGCTTCTGTCAAACAGAATCCCACAGCAACCCATACAAGTACATATAGCCTTGTGCTCACTGCACAAGAAATCCTCTGACGGAAAAATTTTGGGAGAACAATTGAATTGTCCATGAAGTTAGAAGGTGTAGCAAAACCATCATTAAAGAATTTGGTAATACCAAGCCAGATGGCTCCCAGATCTTGATAAGAGTTCAAAGTAGAGTAAAAATGTTCATTTAGCTTTAAATGTTCAAAAATGTAAAATGGTGCACCTCAAAAAATGAAAGTATGGAGTATCCTATGCAAACAAGTCAGTGGGTCACAATGAGAACCAGTTTAGTCATACAAATAATTGGTTCCAACAACTGGTAGGCATATGAAATGGATAATTTGCATAGACTGTCATAAGTAAACCATGTGCCAGACTTTGGTTCATTGGTAGAATACTAAAGAAATACATTGAGTCCACGAAGATGATAGCTTATAATACATACATGTGCCCTACTTTATAACATTTCCCAACTGTGTGTAACCCACACCAAATAGAACTAACAAGAGATATTGAACATATGCTAATAAGGACTGTATGAATGGTCACTGTTGTTTTATTTTCTTTTCCATTTTTCTGTTTAGTCATGGAAATGCTGAAAGAAATGAGCTAGCAAATACTCTAAGACAGACATAAACTATCCCACAAAAGGCTACTTATAATTTTCAGGAACCTAATGTACAACTGCCTGTGTGTAATATAAGGGAAAGGCAACCACTTACCTATAGAGAACTGGTGTGAGCTGCACAGAAACAGGTAATAGAAAACAGATGCTCTCTTTTTCTAGTCCATGCTCTTTTTCTAGTAAAAGTACACACACAAATGTACATGCTCATGGTAGTGGTGAGACTGATAATTGAATATCAATTACTGAAAGCATTTTTCTGGGTAGATGGAGGAGAGAAGGGGCAGGGTAGGACATGTGAGGCAAGGAGGTTGTGGCAGGGTTGTATGGGGAAGGACTTTCATCAAATGACTCAGGACTTTCATCAAATGACTCAGTGACTGTAGAATAAGATGAAAGGGGATCAGAGTCTAGATCATATAAGGGATAGAGAGAAAAAATGGGGAGAGAGGAGGGACAGGAAGGTGAGGAATGGGAAGTAAGGGGGTGATGAAATGGGAAGGAGAGGTGTAGACAGGTGAGAGAAGGGAAAAGTTAAGGTGAGACAGTGGGAAACAGGTTAGTGGAGTTTTAGGAGAGGGGCATTGCAAGAATGCAGGATATGCTAGACACACAGTTCCCAAATATATAGTTCAGAGGAACCGGTGCTGGAAGGAATATCCAAATAGCACATATAATGTAGTTGCTAATCATTTGTGTTGTGGTTTGCAGCATGTTCAGCAACTGGATAGTCAATGCTAGACACACAGTTCCCAAATATGTATTTCAGAGAAACCTGTGCTGGAAAGAATATCCAAATGGCACATACAAGGAAGTAGTTGTTAGTCATTTGTGTTGTGGTTTGCAGCATGTTCAGCAACTGGATAATAACATTTGCATTTGGCTGCAATTTGTCAGTGGCAACTCATGCAAGTACACGGTTAATTATGACATATCTGGTACATCACATGGCAGCTCTCATGCATCACCCTGTCTTTTACAGTGTTAGAAATGCTTCTGACTTAACTGCAATGATTGGAAGTAGTGGGATACTTTCCATCTTGTTGTGCAGGTACTGAATCATTAGTCTTACCTGTATCTGAGGGTACACAAACTGCTCCAACAAGTTCACATACAATGACCCATTCAGTGTTTGTTTCTCAAAGAAGAATGGTCCAACAATTCTGTCATGCATTGGCCCACACCAGACATTTAGTTTAGGGCAATCGCGAACATGCTCAATGACAATGTGCAGATTTTGCGAACTCCAAATCTAAACATTATGCCTATTAACCCTTCCTAATAGATGAAAGGTTTCCTCATCTGAGAATAAACATTTTTTCAAGAAGCTGGCATCCATATCAATACGCTGCAGCATATCCACAGCAAATTGTTGTCAGCGTGGTTTGTCGTTCAGTGTCAGATGTTGCAGAATTCCCACTTTGTAAGCACAGATAAGAAGACACTGGTGAAATACATGATGCAATATTGTCTGAGGTACATTAAGTTGTCTAGATGCTTGACGAATTGACTTATGTGGGCTTCTGAGAAATGTTTGTCGGATGTCCTCCACCGTCTCTTCTGGAACTCCGTAATGTGCACCGCCAGAAACTTCCTATACCATTCCTTAATTGTTTTCACATCAGGTGGATCACATTCATACAAATGGCAATAATTTTACTGCACAGTGATCAGCGATTTTGTTTCTGCTTGCACACACTGCTCAGGAGTTGCCCTTTTCAATTCATGTGACCATGCTGCACGCTGGCAATGATACTTGGCACTTCTGACATGGAAATATAAATTCTTTGAGATGCTCTACAACATGGTGCATTTTTCACTGTTATATCCACTGTGGTTTTTCTGTACTAGGTCCTTGAAGTCAGGGAGGTTTGAGTGGGACACCCTGTATTTTGTCAACTGTTGCGTGTGTTCTCTTGCCACTGTTTGGTGAGAAGATTTTTTTGTCTGTCCATTTATATTTTCATAAACTGATTACTTTTATTAATATTTTTAGTCTGTATTACACTGTTATTCCACACACATACCTAGCTATAACTATCTAGTCTGAATACTGACATTTCCTTTACACTTAAATGATGTTTAATTATGAAACAAACATTTTGATCTCTCCCGTTGACCAATGTAAGTAATATGTTAAAAGCCACACCTAAAAGTAAAGTATTACTGTCTGATATTGTTTTCATTTCTGTTGGTGTTCTATGTTGCAGCTGGAAAATCAAGTGACACTTTGCGGAAAGTTGTTCTTGATATAATAGATAACAAAATGTGCAATAACTTATGGAAAAGTCTAGGCAAGCTCACAACTCTGCCTCGTGGAATTGCACCATCAATGATGTGTGCTGGGGTCCTTACAGGTGGCAAAGACACTTGTCAGGTATGCTATTGTAATGTACTTTACTACTGCAGGTAATCTATTTTATCTGCACTATTTAATAGATCTGTTAACATAGTTAGCACTTCCATGAATAAAAAAATGAATTCAGGGTGACAGATTTCTGTGTATGGGTCTCGTGTGCATGTTTAGTATTGGTTCAATGGGTGAACAACTGTCACTGATTATACATGAAAACGTCTTGCAGATGACTAAAGGAAACAACAAGTATCTACTAAACAGACATTGTACAGGTTCCACTTCAGCAGTTGTTTATATGTATTTATTTAATTATGCATGATTACATTGCTGTGGTACCTCATATCAAGAAAATTATTAATTAGAGCAGGACAACTGGGAAAAAGCTGGGAATTTTTTAGTGTTCTAGTTTTTGGTTAACTTTTTTAAATTTTGGCTGGTAAGAACTATACTGTAACCTCTACCAACAGCAAAATGTGTTAAAGGCTTTACGAAAAAAACTGTACAATACTTCATAACAACACTGCTTAACAATGAGCATAACATCACAATTGTTAGCATTAGGTTCATTTGAGCACTTTCCAGCAGGCTCATGAACATGCTTAGTTGAGTTGCGTATGAGCAGTTTTCTGCTTCTGGTTATTTGAAGTGTGGCTGTTAGTGATTTTGCTATTTTATCTTCATTTCAAGCTCGCACGTCAAATGAAAACAATATGGATTTCTTTTGGCTGAGGCTATCAAGTGAATTAAAATACATCCACATAATTATGGAAGGCTAAAATTGTTATTAGCTTGTTTTCTGATTTGACTTTATCACCACGTTTTCATCTACCAGCACATATAGCATTAACATTCTGAGAGGCGCACCATCTCGTCAGACAAGGATGGTTGCGCCTATCTTGCAGATACCACTTGTTGATCATCTTTTTAAACATTAATTTTTTATCATAAAAGTAATATTAGGTATTATTCATAGTTTATACAAACAGAAGCAAGGTAAAAAATTTATTTAAAAATAAAGTTATGTTTCAAAACACATTTTATTCAGACAGCTTCTCGGGATACTGATAGTTACTTTCTATGTACGAATGTAAAATTTATACAGGATTATGCTTGAAATTTTGGTTTCTCAATATTCTAAAGTTATTTACAAGTTGAAATACAATCAATGCAAACATTTCTTGAATGTTGTAAACAAACCATCCACATATTTAACATCTGAAACAGGTGATTCTCGTTTTCTTACTGACTAAACACGGCCTACATCTTTTCTTCAGAGGCTCCAGAGGTTTATATTCCTCTCCTCTTCTTTGTTACTGTTGGTGCTCATCTTCTGTGTGCGACAAATTTAAAACTTTTCTGTGGAGGTCTCTAGTTAGTTTAGCACTTCTCCTTTTTACATGTTCCTGCAAAAGTTCATTTGGAAGATATCTGAGATATTTTCTTCTCTTGAGATTATTGCTGCTGTTTCCTCTCCAGATCATAGATGAATTCATGACAGCAACGTTCATCATCGAAAGAAACACCACCAGAGGCCATCACTTTGTGTTTCTCACAGCGTTGAAAGACCCACAAAGTTTGTTGATGGTGTCAATGCCTCCTTTTGTGTGATTATAAAAAGTTATAATTTCTGGTTTCTTGATATCACCTGTTCCTTCATCGATTTTTCCATCGTTGTGAATGCTGGATACCAACAAAACATTCTTGCACTTTTTTGGCACATATGAAACAAGTGTTGTCTCTTTGCAGAAACCAAACACACTTGAGTGGGGCTCTTGCTTTGTGGTTGCAGTGAATTCTGGAGGAATTTGTGGCTAATTTTTTCATAACTTGCCAACGTATGAATTTTTTTTAATGCCAATTCCTGTACCAAATCGTAATCCGTAAACCAACTGTCGACCATCATGTTTCTCCCACTGTAGACAATGGACGCTGCTAACCTTTTCACAACATCAGAAGGTTTATTGCTTAGACTAAATGGACCTTCTGGTTGCATTCCAGTGTATATTATATGTATAAAATAGCCAAGAGTTGACTAAAGCATAAATTTTTATGCCATATTTGCTTGGTTTTTGGCATATATTGTATGTAACCGCGTCTGCCTCAGAAAGCCTTGAGTTTATCATCAACTATGACATTTTTACCAAGTGAATAGCATTTTTGGCAGTTCACAACGAATTCTTCTAAAATACTTCTTATAGGAGCTAGGCGGTCAGTTTTTCTTGGTTTGTCTCTTGTTTCCACAGCATCAAAACGAATAGATCTCATTAAGAACTGAAATCTTTTTATACTCATGACGGTTAGGAAGTCATCCATCCACCATAAGTAATTGAGATTCAGACGATTCATGCAGTACAACCCAGCAAGATAAAGCAGCCTGAATAAGGCTTTCACTTCCATTGGGTCTGTCTGTTGATCATCCCTTGAATGAGAATAGTTATCTTGTATTGTAATAACCATTTCTGTTATATTTTCTACAATACGTTGAATCATTATGTCAGATAGGAGGCATTTCCACGAATCTAGAATATTTGTCACATTTTTCGCAGGTCTGATTACTCCGGGCAGATGAAGTAAAATATTTTGTTTTCCTTGCCTTCGTCTGTTCCTTTTTTTGCCATGATCAAACCTCGATTTTTTTTTCCCTTTGAACAGCTTTAAATGTCGATTTGGTGCTCTCACCTTCATTGCCTTCTGAGCTGAACTGAGCATTCATTTCCATATCAGGATCATTATCTCATTCTGATGTGTGCTTGCCTTCATCAGTGCATTGTCCTCTATAAATCTGTTGTCCTGATCATATTAATTGTCGGTATCATGCAGAATTGCATTTAGACAGCTTCAACATCCAATTGTTTAAATTATACATCTGTCTTTCCCCCATAGTACCTAAGAAATAAGTATGAAATGAAACTGAATAAATTACATGATGGAACCATTGAAGGTCATGCGTTTCTGACACCTACGATTTAGTTTAATTTCATTGTCGATTTGAGACACACATAAATTCACGCTGTACACTACTGTAAATTACTAATAAGCATTAAACATTTAACAATAAATAATGGAAAATGAAAAGTTAAAAACTTACATGGAGGGTCGCGTGTATTCCTCAGATACGAAGTAACAGGCTGCAGGAAAATATTACGAATGGTGGTTTGAGAAGCATTAGTTTCAAAGTAAATTTCCTTTTATGCAAGATGGGTTATGTTATGTCTGAGAATGTTGGGTGAATTACTTAATTCTTAGAGCATTTGACTCTAATTTAAAACATCACTTTGAGAACCAGCTGCTTAGAAGAATTTCTGAGCCCAGAGGCCCACCAGACATGTATTAATCATCTAAAATTTTTGGGATAAATTTGTGTGATGTGTCTTAAAGTGTAACACACACAAAAAATGACCAATATTATATGTGCACCATGTGTATTACCATAAACGTTTCCTATTTGTGTTTGCACTACTTAACAGTAATGTTATATTGACTGACATCATGTCGCCTGAGCTCTGAATATTGACAGACTGTGGAATGTCTGCTGTCATCGGCTGGTGAGATCACATGACATGAGCTATGATTGGCCTAAAATAGCACATCATAATCTTGATTTCAATGCTTTGGAAACAAATGTGCTGTGTTTGGTGGAATTCGAATTTACACTTTTGTAACACAAAAATATGCAGCATTTTTTTCGATGTTCTGTTTTCTAAAGTATCAGAATGTTCTACACTGGTGTATAAAACCTTAACCATTCATAGGATTGATAAATTTTACAGCCCCAAAGGAAAGTATACTGTCACTTTATATGGAAAAAGTGTATTTTCACTGGGAAAAAAGTGTATTTTTAACCAGGAAATCTGGGATTTTTTTCCTTGTCCACATACACACCCTGTAGAGGAAAATAAGGACCATTCTTGCCAGGCACAAACAGAAGGTAGTGCAAATATTATCTTCTGGTACCAGAAGTTCCTCTTTCCAATGCGAAAGTAAGTAATTGGTGGGAATAAAAATGCTCATAGGTCTGGAGGGAAATTTCCTGGAACACCTAAAATTCATTATTGATGATTAAAATTGATATCATGAAAACAGAATGAAAAAAGTAAAGTGTACTTCATTCTTGGATATACAGGTTATTAGCATTTTAGTCCACCATAAAAAATTGGGAGGAGTAATGCAATCTGTATTTTGCATGTGAGGAAAGATTACACAGCAGGTTTCTCATTTTGACACGGCATTTAAATGTTGATTGTTTCTGAAAAGATTGTGTTATGTCTTGCTCAAGAAGAAGAAAAATACAGCATGTGATGGAATTCAAATTCAACAGTATCAGGATTGTGGTTTATCAAGACTACGGTTTGTTGATTGACTACAATGCTTCTTGCACTGGTAAGGATCCTGTGACTGTCATGCAAATATGAAATCATGGTTTCATGAGGGGCCAAACTCAACACCCTGTACAACTAGCATCTGAGAGAACAGATGTATTGTTCACTCAGGGATGCAAAAGCCTCTATTGATGTCACATACCTTGATTCAGGATATGGGCTTATTCATAGCAAGATATATATCAACACAGACAGATTAATGATGACTGATGCAGAACAGACTGTCAACATGGTGACGATTGTTACAGCTTTTCTTGATACAACAGCAGAGGGGCAGACTGATAATGATGTTGCCTACAACAAACCATGCCACGGGTGTGGTATCACATTTCTGTGCGTAGCATCACAAAGAATGTATCCATGCATGGAGGCTCTAAGAAGAATGATATTACCAGATAGCATTTGCCATTGTCATATACACTGATCAGCTACAACATTATGACCACCTACCTAATAACCGGTATGTTCACATTTGCCACAGATAACAGTGGTGACGTATCCTGATATGGAAGTGATGTGGGCTTGGTAGGTCACTAGATGCCACGTTCAATGATGTATTCGCTTGGGTTCAGACCTGGTGAGCTGGGAAGCCAGTGTGTCAATTAGAACTTGCCACTGTGTTCATCAGGCCATTCCATCACGCTCTGGGCCTTGTGGTGTGGTGCATTATCTTGTTGAAAAGTGCCACTGCCATTGGGAAACATGATCTACCTGAAGGGGTGAATGTGGTCTGCAATCAGTGTATGATACTTCTTGGCAGTCATGGTGCCTTACAAGAGATCCACTGGACCTGCAGATGCCCACATTAATATTCCCCAGAGTGTAATGAAACTGTTGCCAGCTTGTCTCTGTCCCAGAGTATAGTTGCCAAGGATAACAGATTCGTGCCCTTCCATCAGCATGATGGAGAAGACATCAGGATTCAACTACCACTACCACCATTCAGTGCTGATGGTCACATGCCCATTTCAGTTGTAGCTGCCATTGTAGTGATGTTTGTAGTGGCACAAGTGTAGGTCTTAGGCTGTGGAGGCCCATTTTGTAGGAGAGTTTGGTACACTGTGTGTTCAGACGCACTTGTACTCTGTCCAGCATTAAAGTCTGCCATTAGATGTTCCACTGTTCACCACCTGTCCTGTTTTACCAGTCTGCCCAGCCTATGATATCTAACGTCTTTAATAAGGGATGGCCACCCAACCCCATGAAGTCTGGACATGGTTTCATCTTGGTTTTGCCATGTGTTGAAGACACTCACTACAGCACTCCTCAAACACCAGACAAGTCATGCAGTTTCTGAAATGCTCATGCCAAGCCTCCAGGCTATCACAACCTGCCCTTAGTAAAATGCTGATAGATTGCATGCCTTCCCCATCCTACACAAAGTGTGTGAAATTGCTCACGCTTGGCAGATGTCATCTGAAAGATTGGTGCCGCGATTTCTGATGCTGGATTTCTAATTCTTCAGTTAAAATGTGGACATAACGGAACAATGTTTGGCCCATTTTAGGAGAAAGATGATTTTTTGTGCCGGTTTGTGACCACAGATGAAACTTGGGTGCACTGCTATATCCCAGAGACAAAAGAACAGTCAAAGCAGTGGGAAACATTCTGATTCTCTGCCGCCAAAGAAAGCAAAGACAGTTCCTTCAGCGGGGAGGGTCATGGCATCAGTGTTCTGGGATGTGAAGGGGATTCTGTTTGTAGATTATCTCCCCACTGGGTAATCAATTTCTAGAGAATATTATACTAACCTCCTGGGCAAATTGCAACAAAAGGTGCACCAAACAAGGCCAGATTTAGCAAGGAAGAAAGTCATCTTCCATCAAGACAATGCATGCCCACACATGTGCCGCCACCATGACAAAATTACATGAAATAAGGTATAAATTGTGGCCACACCCACCTTATTCACCTGTTATGGCTCCGCCAGACCATCTCTTTCTAAGACTGAAAATTTTTCTTGGTGGACGAAGATTCACTTCAAACGAAGAATTGGTAGCTAGAGTTGACAACTATTTTGGAGGCCTGGAGGAAACTCATTTTAAAGATTGGATCAAGGCACTGGAACATCATTGCACCAAGTGCATTAATCTACAAGGAGACTACATTGAAAAATAAAAAATAAAAAAATCAGTGATGTAAGTACTGTTTTTCTATTCCATTCCAAGAACTTTTCAAACCACCCTCATAATACGTGACCTAGTATGAGTAGATATTGTTCGAAGTTCGATGAGGTTTTTCACAGATGATGTTGTGGTATACAGAGAAGTCTGACCTCGAAAAATTGTAGCAAAATGCAGGAAGACATGCATAGAGTTAACATTTGGTGGAGGGAGTGGAAATTGACCCTCAGCATAAACAATATCATGCATTGCAACTACATATACACGTGATTACAGAACTGCAGAATAGTCACTGGAAGCACTTACTTCCATAAAATACCTAGGAGTATGCATATGGGGCAATTTAAAATGGAAATACCACATAAAATTAATCACAGGTAAGGTAGATGCCAGACTGAGATTCATTTGAAGACTCAGCAAGAAATGTAGTCCATCAACAGAGGGAGTAGCTTACAAAACACTTGTTCGGCCAGTACTTGAATAATATTCATAAGTATGGGATCCATACCAGATGGGACCAGTGTACGAATCAGAGAAGATCCAAAGAAGAACAGCACATTCTGTTACAGGATAATTTAGTAAGTGAGAAAATGTCATGCACATGCTCAGCCAATGCCAGTGGCAGATACTGTAAGAGAGGTGTTCTACAACAGGCTGTTGTCTACCATTAAAGTTTCAAGTACATATGTTCCTAGAAGATTTCACCATTGTATGGCTTCTTCCTATGTGGAGCATATCTCACAAAAACACAATCAAGATTGTTAATGGAACACCACCTTGCATTACTACTACAGATACAGCATACACTGTTTGTCTGTGAATTTTTTTCATGAGCTTCAAACTGGAGCGACTTATTTTCACTTACCTGTGTGGTTACTAGTTCAGTTTTTTTGATTTATTGTGTGTGTGTGTGCTTACTAGGCACGGTCGAGTGTTCCAATAATTGTGCAGGGCAGAGTTTTGCTGTCTTTAGAATGGATAGGTACTGTGATTTTTGTGTTCATGTGCAAGTTGGGTTGGTGACCATTTGCTCACATCTCCAGGTGGTGTTGGCTTTGGTTGCACAGCTACTGCCAATGGGCATCACTGTGGGGGACTGGGTGTAGTGATCTGAGGCATGTCCACCATGGCCCATGGGTCCCCTGATGGGTCTATTACAGTGGCTGCCTGGGGTACTACCCACACTGAGGATGACACCTCACTCATGGTCTAGTGGCAGGTCACTGCAAAGTATCGCAGGCAGTGAGAGACTTTCTGGGCGGCCAAAAACAGGGCCTTCCTGATGAACAGGTTGTCAGCACTGTCTCTTGCTGAGGAAGTGATAAGCCAGATGCTCTCACTCACCTTGTTCAAGAGCAAGTAAAGTTTGGCATTTACAGAGGATGGGAATACTGACAGTTGGGAGCTCCACCATAAAGCATGTGATGGGGTTCATTAGGGATATGGCTGCCAAGGAGGGGAAGGAATCCAGTGTGCTCTCAGTGTGCAGACAAGGAGAAGTCATTCCAGATGGGGATAGGTTGCTTTTGGATGCTTTAAAGAGCACAGGACGCAGCCAACTGCCAGTGGTAGCTCATGTCAGTGCTAATAATGTGCATCACTTTGGATTGGAAGAGATCCTCTCTGGTTTCAGGCAAGTAGCTGAAATGGCAAAGATTGTAAGTTTTGCTTGTGAGGTGAAGGTGGAGGTCACCATCTGTAGCACTATCAACACAACTGACTGCGATTCTTTGGTACAAAGACCAGAACCAGGGGCTCAGAAGGTACTACAACTAATAATGCTCAGATGGGATGGATTAAATACAGTTGGTGGTTGTAGTTTACCTTCTAGTGGAATTGAAATAGATGGTTCCCATGAGCTAATATGAATAGGGGTGATTGCAGTTGTGATGTATATTGGTATTGTAAATTACCTTTAGTACAGGTATGTACTTGTAATATAAAGTGCATCATTTTGCTTACATCTTGACAGTATACATATAATAGGCTACACAGTAAAAATATACAACAGCTTGCACAGTATGGACATAAAGCTAAATGATTTACATCAGAGTTAAAAATACATTTTTGTGCATTGTATATTGTACATGAGTGCTTTTAAGTAGTTTAGTTCCTTACGTACAGTGTAATTCTAGTTTCTCTTAAACTGTGAGGATGTGGTGCAAAAAGGGCTGTTTTCATTTATATTTTTTAAGTATCTATTGGCACATTTAAACAAAAGATAGGAATTAAATTTATGAACTATTTATTAATTAAAGGATTTTCATAGAAATACCATGAAGCATACAAATTCTTTATTTCTTAATTTTTTCATAAAGTCTACAAAATAATAATTTTAACAGCTTTTTCAGAAAGGTGTTTCAACAGATAGTGCTATACACGCTTTCACTGATCAAATTTTAAATGCTCTGGATAGTAGAACATCACCAATTGGGATTTTCTGTGATCTCTCTAAGGCTTTTGATTGTGTGGATCATGAAATCCTCTTAGATAAGCTGAAGTACTATGGAATGAATGGTTCAGTACACAGATGGTTCACTTCATATTTAACTGGTAGAATGCAGAATGTTGAAACAGTAAACCCACATAGTACACAAAGGGCAGCAGATTATTCAGACTGGGGATGTATCAAGAATGGGGTACCACAGGGTTCTGTCTTGGGGCCTTTATTGTTTTTAATACACTCCTGGAAATGGAAAAAATAACACATTGACACCAGTGTGTCAGACCCACCATACTTGCTCCGGACACTGCGAGAGGGCTCTACAAGCAATGATCACACGCACGGCACAGTGGACACACCAGGAACCGCGGTGTTGGCCGTCAAATGGTGCTAGCTGCGCAGCATTTGTGCACCGCTGCCGTCACTATCAGCCAGTTTGCCGTGGCATACGGAGCTCCATCGCAGTCTTTAACATTGGTAGCATGCTGTGACAGCATGGACGTGAACCGTATGTGCAGTTGACGGACTTTGAGCGAGGGCGTATAGTGGGCATGCGGGAGGCCGGGTGGACGTACCGCCGAATTGCTCAACATGTGGGGCGTGAGGTCTCCACAGTACATCAATGTTGTCACCAGTGGTCGGCGGAAGGTGCACGTGCCCGGCGACCTGGGACCGGACCGCAGCGACGCACGGATGCATGCCAAGACCGTAGGATCCTACGCAGTGCCGTAGGGGACCGCACCGCCACTTCCCAGCAAATTAGGGACACTGTTGCTCCTGGGGTATCGGCGAGGACCATTCGCAACCGTCTCCATGAAGCTGGGCTACGGTCCCGCACACTGTTAGGCCGTCTTCCGCTCACGCCCCAACATCGTGCAGCCCGCCTCCAGTGGTGTCGCGACACGCGTGAATGGAGGGACGAATGGAGACGTGTTGCCTTCAGCGATGAGAGTCGCTTCTGCCTTGGTGCCAATGATGGTCGTATGCGTGTTTGGCGCCGTGCAGGTGAGCTCCACAATCAGGACTGCATACGACCGAGGCACACAGGGCCAACACCCAGCATCATGGTGTGGGGAGCGATCTCCTACACTGGCCGTACACCTCTGGTGATCGTCGAGGGGACACCGAATAGTGCACGGTACATCCAAACCGTCATCGAACCCATCGTTCTACAATTCCTAGACCGACAAGGGAACTTGCTGTTCCAACAGGACAATGCACGTCCGCATGTATCCCGTGCCACCCAACGTGCTCTAGAAGGTGTAAGTCAACTACCCTGGCCAGCAAGATCTCCAGATCTGTCCCCCATTGAGCATATTTGGGACTGGATGAAGCGTCGTCTCACGCGGTCTGCACGTCCAGCATGAACACTGGTCCAACTGAGGCGCCAGGTGGAAATGGCATGCCAAGCCGTTCCACAGGACTACAGCCAGCATCTCTACGATCATCTCCATGGGAGAATATCAGCCTGCATTGCTGCGAAAGGTGGATATACACTGTACTAGTGCCGACATTGTGCATGCTCTGTTGCCTGTGTCTATGTGCCTGTGGTTCTGTCAGTGTGATCATGTGATGTATCTGACCCCAGGAATGTGTCAATAAAGTTTCCCCTTCCTGGGACAATGAATTCACAGTGTTCTTATTTCAATTTCCAGGAGTGTATATGTTAATGACTTGCCTAATTATATTCATGAAGATGCAAACTTGGTTCTCTTTGCAGATGACACAAGTATTGTAATCAAGCCTAAAAAGCAAGAATCAGCTGAGGAAAATGCAAATAATGTTTTTCAAATAGTTATTAGGTGGTTTTCCGCAAATGGACTTTCATTGAACTTTGAAAAAACACTGTACATACAGTTCAGTACAGGGAAAGGCATAACACCAGAAATAAATATAGAGTGTTGGGAAAATCTTTAGCTAAAGCAGATTGTTCAAAATTTCTGGGTGTTTGTATTGATCAGAATTTAAACTGGAAGACACACATTGACAACCTACTGAAACGATTGAGCTCAGCTACCTATGCTATTAGTGTCATTGCAAATTTTGGAGACAAGCACATCAGTAAGTTAGCTTACCATGCATATTTTCATTCGTTGCTTTCTTACAGAATCATCTTTTGGGGCAATTCATCACTAAGAAAGAAGGTATTTATTGCACAAAAGCGTGTTATCAGAATAATGTCTGGGGCTCATCCAAGATCATCTTGTAGACAATTATTTAAAGAATTAGGGATATTGCCAGTAGCTTCACAATATATATAGAGCCTAATGAAATTTGTTGTTAGTAACACAGATCACTTCAGAATTAATAGCACAGTCCACAGCTACAATACTAGGAGACAGGGTGACCTTCACTACCGTTCATTGAATTTGACATTGGCACAAAAGGGGGTGAATTATACTGCCACAAAGATTTTTGGTCAATTGCCAAACAATATCAAAAGTCTGACAGATAACCAATCGGCATTCAAAGGTAAGTTAAGGGAATTCCTGAATGACAACTCCTTCTACTCCATAGATGAATTTTTAGACATAGGCCAAAGAAATACAGTAAGCATTAACAATTGTACCTTATATAAGACTAACAATGATTATTTGGGATAAATGAATCTTGTGTACTTTGACACGTTCCACATCATTACGACAGAATCGTGTTCATGATCCATGGAACAAGTAATATAACTAACTAACTAACTAAAATCTTAAGGTTACATATTTTTTAAAATCTACAAAACCGTACATTCTCATCAGTAATTTGGATTTTTTTGCTAAGTATTTATGTGATAAATCTTCTTTGAACACAAAATGAACAATACACTTTTGCATAAGCTGTTAATCATCTCTTTCCATAGCACATTGTTAGCCGAATGGAACTATGTTCTTGACAAATGAACTTATGACAACCTTCACAAATATGAGGTGTCTTATGATGTCTAGCATAGAGAGTTTCTTGGTATCTTTTTTGTACACCTTGGATTCCAGCAGTCAATTCTTGTGAAGGTTCTCCACTAAATTCTCTGATTCTCTTATGCCAACTGCTTGGCAGTTGAGGTGTTTCTTGTCAGGCACTCAAGTGTTCACTTACGAGCACCTGGCCTAGTGTTTTTATGGAACTGCGATACTTTCGGTTTTTATTTTTATTTGATCACTGAACTACAGCAGCATTTATGCTGGCCATATTCAGTATTGTGCAGAAGAGGCCATTTTTTTTGAGTTGCAGCTTATGTCATAAGTCACAGCTCATCTGCAATGTCAACTCCAACTTTTGTAAAATTATAAAACATGTTTATCTCCTGTCAATTGATACATTTCAGCATTGTGGTGAAAACTGGACATGAGAAAAACAGCTTTGTTTTTCACCAAACTTAGGTGAATGGATTTCTCTGCCATGAGTTTTGCAAAATTCAGGAGGGATTTGCCTCTTGTTCTTATTCAGATGTGACAGTACTTTATAGCTTGTAAATCAGTTATCAAAAGCCACATTACAGCTTGTTTTTTTAAAAATATGTTGCACCAGCTGATTCACCACATCAAATGGTTTATTCATTACTCAGTGAAAATGGTCCCTCTGGCTGCTTTGCAGCATATACTTTGAGGCTGAAGATGTAAAAATTCTTTGCGTCAGTCAAGGCAAATATTTTTATGCCATGGTTGGCCAGTGTTGGTGGAGTATAATAGTCTAAATTTGCATCTGCCTCTGAATGCAAGCAGGATTTCATCTGTGGCTGTATATTCTCCTATTACATAGGCCTTCTTGCCATTTTCAATGAATATTTCATGTATCTAATGTATTTGTGCTAAGCTGTGTAACTTCTCTCTTTCTTCATGTGTGGATTTATTGTCAAAATGAAGACAGCATTAAATAAAATGAAAACATTGCCATGTAATATCGGCCGAAACATTTCAGTGCCTGTTCCGTACAAAGCCCAAAGGTCAATGGTGTTCTGCCTCCAAGATCTGTAAAATCCAGCAAAGTACAACAAGCCTATATAAGCCTTCAGCTCACTCATGGTCATTTCCATTTGCAACTACTTCACAAGCTGCTTTCCTTTCTGAAATTTGCAAGTTTGTATACTTCAAGGTAATAGTAAGCATATTTTCATCGCAAAACAAACTCCAGCGTTCAAGCTCTGTCTTTGTTAATCTTGCCACTAAACTCTTGCCCGGTACCTGCCTGATGACATTTTCAGAATGTTTCCAAACTTGTTGTTGAGGTGGATTTTGGCACTACTTGGATCCATCTTTACCAAAATAAAATGAACTGTGTACCTGATTTTCCAGCTGATATTGACTAATTCTGGTAATGCAGCATTGTGGGCAGTATTTTGTAGATAATGTAGTGGTATATCAGCTTCTTTGTCACTGCTTTCACTTGCGCCTTACTCAGTACCACTACTGCCATTGTGCTTACTTACACAATCTTCATTTTTACTCCTATCTGTCATAAAGTCATTTCCACTGACCGATAATTCCACCAGCCAAAGACGTATAAGCTCAGCCTCCCTCTCTTCATTCTCCATTTTGACTAAAAACACCAAAAAATATGAAGCATTCATGAAAAAACATAAATTGAAAAATGGCACAGAAATACTACTTCGTGGTTGTGGAAGAATCAAAAATACCCTCTTACCGTTTGCACTTATTTATCTCCTTTCATGGATGGCAGCCGACTGAGTGTGTGCACCCATAAGGGAGAGGAGTCCAGTAATTTCAGCTACTGTTAACTTCAACAATGTGCAACTGCACAACAGAGAACTGCCAACAAAACAAAATGAGCCGGCTCAAATTGACCCTACCACATCCTTGCTGGGTTAATATTGCACATAAAATTTATCGTTCACAGTATGAACTTTTTTTCACTTTCTGCTCACATACCCAGACACACTGTAGAATTCTTCTTCTATTCAGATCTTTTTTAGAGATGCAGGGAATGTCGAGGTTTTGTGACTCCCTTGACAAAGCTTGTGCCTGTGTGAAATGCGACGCAATTTTTTTCTGTTCCTTGTGTTATCAGGATGAACAGTCATGCTGATCTTCCGTTTTATGGGATCTCACAGTGCAGACACAATCATCTTGAATATATACAGTGATGGAAATGTCAAAATATTAAGTTCTTTTTGCTTCTTTTTTCAATATAATTCAAATGGCTTTCTACTCTAGGGTGAACTCTCTTTTCATTCCTGTAATTATTGAGTTTCCCAATACTTTTATTTCATATTGCATGTATGGTGCAAAAAGTCCATGAAGGCAGTGCACAGGAGGTCTTCATTTGCATACTGATCCAGTTGTTTTATTACAAATATCACTGAGCTTAGCTTGTCAGATACAGTATTTATCTGCTGCTTCCAGTTTAGCTCACAGTCTACTGTTATGGCTGATAACTTAATTGAAATTACTTCTTCCAGTTCTTTTTCACCTGTAGAAACATCTATATGTTCTGCATATTGTGTACTGTTGAAAACCATGTACAAAGTTTTTTTTTTTTTTTTTCAAATTAATAATTAACTCGTTGTCCAAGAGCCATTGTATTGTATTGTGAATTGTTTTCCTTGAGTGCTTCAAAATTGTTGGAAAGATTTAATACAGTGATATCAACTGCATACTGTATCTTATTTTCATTTTCATACATTTTATACATTATTTACAAATAAATTAAAGAGTATAGGCCGCATGACAGATCCTTGAGGTATACCATACTTAATCCTTCTAACTTCTGATCCGTATAAGCTGTTAATGATACATATTGCCTCCTGTTACTGAGATATGATGTTATCCTACCTGCTGCTTGTCTATGAATACCAGTATTCTCTAGTTTCTTTACTAGGATTGCATGATTGTGTCAAATGCTTTGGATAATTGAAGAAAGATGCCAGACACTACTCTCTGATTGTCCAAGGGCTGTAGAATAAATTCTGTTAATGGTTCAATTGCTGTTTCCATTAATTTCCCTTTCTGGTATATGTGCTGTGCTAGAGTGAGTATATTATGGTTTCCTGTTAATCTGTTGAGCATGAGCATTTCTAATATTTTGGAGAATCCTGGGACTAAGTATACTGGCCTGTAATTATTACTGTTATCATCCTTTCTCTTTTTGTATGCAGGTACCATAAGGGACATTAAAAAAGAAATGAGCCTCAATCATAATTACAGAAACCAGTACCTGTATGTTAGAAGTGTTGACCCTGGCTGTTGAGACACTTGTTCCACTGTGACACAAGGTAGTGAATCGCTGTCTCATAAAATTCTTGGGTCTGTGATGTAACTCAGTTCCACACGTATAGCTGGATGTCATTACCTGAGGTGAATCATTATGCTGATGTTCTTCTTTGACCAAGATGGCCCCCTTCTGATTCACTTCCTGCAGCACAGGACAACAGTGAATGCCCAGTGTTACTCACAAACCTTGACCACCCTGCATCAAGTGATAACATAAAAAAATGACCAGGCAGTCTCACCCATGGGGTCATTCTGCTCCAAGACAATGCAAAGCCCCATACGACCAACACAGTCGCAACACTCCTGCAGAAATTCAAATGGGAGGTTCTCGGCCACCCACCATACAGTCTGGACCCCTCTCCCTGTGATTACTCCATTTCTGGTCCTCTTAAAAAGATAATGAGGGGCAAATGATTAACCTCGGATGATGACGCCCAGCTGTACGAGCGGAACTGGTTAACATCGCAGCCCCAGGAACTTTATGAGACAGCCACACAGTGGGACAAGCGATCCACTTCTCTGCCAGGCTCATGAGATTCTGGTCCTGGCTGAATAGGGTGAAGTAATACAACAGTTCTCCAGCCAGGGTCAATACTTGTAACATACAGGTTGTGGTTTCTGTAACTATGCCTCCAACTCATTCCGTTTTGTACACCCCTTATACCTTAATTAATTTAAATTGATCAGGACATGCTCCTTCCTGGAATGAGCAGTTGATATTGTGCAACAGTGGTGTAATTGTTTCTGCTGCCACCTGCTTGATTAGGTTGTTTTGACACTTAATGTGCAGCAGACATTTTTCCATTAAGCTTTATTTGTAACCTTTGTCACGTCCTCTTTAGATACTGGTTTCAGGAACATTGACTGGCTTGGCTTATCTTTAAACATGGTCTGAAGAGTTCCTTGACAATTGCATATGTGCTTTAGGTTTGCTATTGTATGTATGTAGTTATTACTCAGGAAGTTTGCAATTTCTGTTTTGTTTGTAATGATTTTGTTACTCAATTTCATAGTTTCTATTTCATTTATTTTTTGTTGCCCCTCTCAGAGTTGAATATGTCCCAGGCTGTTTTCATCTTACTGTTGATTTTGAAATACTCTCATTGATTTGGCTTTTTTTGTCTTATCAACTGTCTGTACTTCTTCTGGTGCTATTTGTAGGTTTCATCTGTTTCTCCATAATCCCGTGGTTGTTTTGTAAGATTTTTCTTTTCCTTTTGGTTTTTGAAAAAGCTGTATTGAAGTAATGTATTAAGTAACTTGAAAAGCATTGTATTTGTGGTGTGTTACCTGAGCTTGAAGAATCTCTGCTCAATGTTCTTTTCTCAATATTTCTTTACATATGTTGATGTTTTGTTGGTTGAAATGTGTAATACCTCTTTCTACATTTTTATCTTCTGTCCATGAGTTCAGATTTCCATATACTTCACATAGCTGTCCTAAATGATCAGAGTGTCCTGTTTGTAGAACTTTTGAGGTATATACATTTTTACCTATATTAGTGATAATATTATCAATAATTGATTCAGTTTCCAAAGTTAATCTTCTAGGTTTCATTACAGTTGCCTTCATGTTGTAATGTATTAGTATCTCCACAAATTTTTGGTTTCTTTGTGTATCTTTTCCAATATCAGTATTAAAATCACCACATCCTACACAATCTTTCATTTCCTTCCCCCCCCCCCCCCCCCCCCCCTTTTCAGTAGTTGCAGGGGCAACAGTCTGGATGATTCACTGATCTGGCATGGTAACACTAACCAAAATGGCCTTGCTGGCTGGTATTGCAAATGGGTGAAAGCAAGGGGAAACTACAGCTGTAATTTTTCCCGAGGGCATGCAGCTTTACTGTATGCTGTATGGTTAAATGATGATGGCGTCCTCTTGGGAAAAATATTCCGGAGGTAAAATAGTTCCCCATTCAGATCTCCGGGCGAGGACTACACAGAAGGATGTTGTTATCAGGAGCAAGAAAACTGGTGTTCTATGGATTGGAGTGTGGAATGTCAGATTCCTTAATCGGGCAGGTAGGTTAGAAAATTTAAAAAGGGAAATGGATAGGTTAAAGTTAGATATAGTGGGAATTAGTGAAGTTCGGTGGCAGGAGGAACAAGGTGAATACAGAGTTATAAATACAAAATCAAATAGGGGTAATGCAGGAGTAGGTTTAATAATGAATAAAAAAGTAGGAGTGTGGGTAAGCTACTACAAACAGCATAGTGAACGTGCTATTGTGGCCAAGATAGACATGAAGTCCACACCTACTACAGTAGTAAAAGTTTATATGCCAACTAGCTCTGCAGATGATGAAGAAATTGATGAAATGTATGATGAGATAAAAGAAATTATTCAGGTAGTGAAGGGAGACGAAAATTTAATAGTCATGGGTGACTGGAATTCGAGAGTAGGAAGAGGAAGAGATGGAAACATAGTAGGTGAATATGGATTGGGGCTATGAAAAGAAAGAGGAAGCCGTCTGGTAGAATTTTGTACAGAGTCTAACTTAAGCATAGCTAACTCTTGGTTCAAGAATCATAAAAGAAGGTTGTACACATGGAAGAATCCTGGAGATACTGGAGTGTATCAGATAGATTATATAATGGTAAGACAGAGATTTAGGGACCAGGTTTTAAATTGTAAGACATTTCCAGGGGCAGATGTGGACTCTGACCACAATCTGTTGGTTATGAAGTGCAGATTAAAACTGAAGAAACTGCAAAAAGGTGGGAATTTAAGGAGATGGGACCTGGATAAACTGACTAAATTAGAGGTTGTACAGAGTTTCAGGGAGAGCATAAAGGAACAATTGACAGGAATGGGGGAAAGAAATACAGTAGAAGAAGAATGGGTAGCTTTGAGGGGTGAAATAGTGAAGGCAGTAGAGGAACAAGTAGTTAAAAAGACGAGGGCTAATAGAAATCCTTGGGTAACAGAAGAGATATTGAATTTAATTGATGAAAGGGGAAAATGTGAAAATGCAGTAAAAGCAGGCAAGAAGGAATACAAACGTCTCAAAAATGAGATCAACAGGAACTGCAAAATGGCTAAGCAGGGATGGCTAGAGGACAAATGTAAGGATGTAGAGGCTTATCTCACTAGGGGTAAGACAGATACTGCCTACAGGAAAATTAAAGAGACCTTTGGAGAAAAGAGAGCCACTTGTATGAATATTAACTCAGATGGAATCCCAGTTCTAAGCAAAAAAGAGAAAGCAGAAAGGTGGAAGGAGTATATACAGGGTCTATACAAGGACGATGTGCTTGTGGATAATATTATGGAAACAAAATAGGATGCAGATGAAGATGAAATGGGAGATATGATACTGCGTAAAGAGTTTGACAGAGCACTGAAAGACCTGAGTTGAAACAAGGCCCCAGAAGTAGATAACATTCCATTAGAACTACTGACGGCCTTGGGAGAGCCAGTCCTGACAAAACTCTACCATCTGGTGAGCAAGATGTATAGGACAGGCGAAATACCCTCTGACTTCAAGAAGAATGTAATTGTTCCAATCCCGAAGAAAGCAGGTGTTGACAAATGTGAAAATTACTGAACTATCAGTTTAATAAGTCACAGCTGCAAAATACTAATGCGGATTCTTTACAGACGAATGGGAAAACTAGTAGAAGCTGACCTCGAGGAAGATCAGTTTGCATTCCGTAGAAATGTTGGGACACTTGAGGCAATACTGACCCTACGACTTATCTTAGAAGAAAGATTACAGAAAGGCAAACCTACATTAGAGAAAGCTTTTGACAATGTTGACTGGAATATTCTCTTTCAAATTCAAAAGGTGGCAGTGGTAAAATACAGGGAGCGAAAGGCTATTTACAATTTGTACAGAAACCAGATGGCAGTTATAAGAGTCGAGGAGCAGCAGAGGGAAGCAGTGGTTGGGAAGGGAGTGAGACAGGGTTGTAGCCTCTCCTCAATATTCAATCTATATATTGATCAAGCAGTAAAGGAAACAAAAGAAACATTCGGAGTAGGTATTAAAATCGATGGAGAAGATATAAAAACTTTGAGGTTCACCGATGACATTGTAATTCTGTCAGAGACAGCAAAGAATGTGGAAGAGCAGCTGAATGTAATGGACAGTGTCTTGAAAGGAGGATATAAGATGAACATCAACAAAAGCAAAACGAGTATAATGGAATGTAGTTGGTTGATGCTGAGGGTGAAACATGGACAATAAATAGTTTGGACAAGAAGAGAATAGAAGCTTTCAAAATGTGGTGCAACAGAAGAATGCTGAAAAGTAGATGGGTAGATTAGATAACTAATGAGGAGGTATTGAATAGAATTGTAGAGGCAGACTAAGAGATGAATACACTAAGCAGATTCAGAAGGACGTAGTTTGCAGTCAGTATTGGGAGATGAAGAACCTTGCACAGGATAGAGAAGCATGGAGAGCTGCATCAAACCAGTCTCAGGACTGAAGACCACAACAACAACATGCTTTACTTGGACTCTCAAAATCTTTCTTCTTACTTCTCGATAAACTTTTGAATGTATCATTCAAATTGTTATCATAATTCTCAGCCGTTTTAATATGAGTAAATATTGCTACCTCTTCACCTTTTTATCCTGACTGCAGAACTAGTTTGCAAGAACATTCTTTTATAAGAAAACTGCATATTTCATTCTCTTTTAATCCATGTTCACATACACATATTATGTCTGGGCATTTTTCATTTGTAAGTATTTCTGCTTCAAATTTTTTTATTGCTAATGTATTGTATATTTTGATGCAGAATTCTGAGCATTATTTCTTTTCCCTTAATGAGTAAGTTCTTAGTCTCTATTTGATTGTCATGTTCAAATTTATTGCCACTGATATTTATATTACAGCTTTTTTCTTTCCTTGTTGTACCATACAAAATCACTGACCAAATGTTGAGATGCCATTCTTTTTCTTACTGAAGCCCTTGTGGGCACTAGTCACTTAGGTTTTATTTTTTCCTTTGTGTAACTGTTGCTTGCTGATATTCATCAGCTTTGTTGGTTTTGTATTTTGCACTTAGTTTCAGTGACATATGCTCCTCTTCCACAGAGGATTTTATGTTTTTAATCACTGTCTGCATTTCTATTGAGGATAACTTACAGTTCAGTTCAGTCTCATTAGGCCTAGCTACTTGTTGCCATTCTTCATCACTATATTTGTCTACTGGTGTAATTTGCAGTGATATTGTTTCTGCTTGGTGGCAGATTTTGGATTTTGGTTTAGTTATTTCTATTATGGAGATCTCATAGGTCAGATCATTATTGTCAGATAAATGTTGGATAGACATTTTGGCTTTCATAGTTATATTTGTTGCTCTCAACAATGAATTTTTCTCTATCTCACTTATTCATTCTATCACACAAAGCTGTTTTTTGACACCATTTGCAGCCATGCTTTGTATAATCATTTCTACTTAGGAAGGTGTTAATGTCAGTTACTGTAACATAATCATGCTTAGTTGCTGCTTTAACTATTTGGCTGTTTAATTTGTAAATAGGGTGGTTTTTGCTTGGGATTTCATATCTTTATTGGGTTGTACACAATATCAATTTTGTCAGACTTTGGTTTGTATTATTTCATTAACAGCTTTTCAGAACAGGTATGGTTCCTCTTCGTTGTAACTATCATTTGTTCTAGCAACCACTATTACATTGTTAGTTATACTGTAAAATTCGCTCTTTTCATTAACATTTTCTGTAACTTCACAACCGGAATATATTAGTAATAGGTTCCTTTTACCACCTTGCTGACTCAGATGATACTGTTGCTGAACAATTCAAGGAAAACTGTAGTGTTATATCAAATTTCAGTCTCTCCTCAATGACCAAAATACATGTTTAAAACTGGTGTAGGCATAAATCATCATCCAAAATTGTACTGAATGCTTTTCCGAAAATTATGTTGAACAATTAGTGTACATTGAAGCACCAAAGAAGTTGGGTTGGTAGAGGCATGCATATTCAAATACAGATATGTAAACAGTAAGAACACCACTCAGTGGTCGGAAACGCCTGTATAGTACAACAAGTGTCTGGTGCAGTTGTTAGATTGATTTACTGCTGCTACAATGGCAGGTTACCAAGGTATAAGTGAGTTTGAATGTCATGATATAGTCAGTGTATGAGAAATTGGACACAGCATTTCTGAGGCAGCAATGAAGCAGGGAGATTTTCCTGTACGACCATTTCACGAGTGTACCATGAATAGCAGGAATCCATGGACCCTGCATTCCAGGATACATCTAGATATTACTCTGACAGGTGACATGCACGTAAGCACTCTGTCTCATCACCTGCAGCCATTCATGTCCACTGTGCATTCTGACTGACTTGGGCAGTTCGAGCAGGACACTGTGACACCCCACACATCGTAATTGCTATACAGTGGCTACAGGAACTCTCTTTTGAGGTCAAACACTTCTGCTAGCCACCAAACTCCCCAGACAAGAAAATATCTGGGATGCCTTGCAATGTGCTCTTGAGAAGAGATGTCCACCCCATCCTTATCTTATGGATTAATGTACAGCCTTCCAGGATTAATGGTGTCAGTTCCCTCCAGTACTACTTGACACATTAGTCAAGTCCATGCCATGTTGTTTTGGGGCTCTTCTGTATGCTCTGGGGGGCCCTAGATGATATTAGACAGGTGTACCAGTTTCTTGGGCTCTTCTGTGTAGGTGCCCACGTGGACAGCAAATTGTTCTGATAACATACTTGCCCTTTTTCAACGAATAATCCTGAACAAATAGGGAGTATTATCATGGATGTAGGGATTAGTGACCACAAGGTTGTTCTAGTGAGACTGAGTACATAACACTCAAACTCACCAAAAATAAATAAAAAGTACTACAGATAAAAATTTACTTGATGACTTGCTAAGACACAATCTCAACTGCTTCCAATCTGACCACATAAGCATAGACCAGATGTGACTTAAATTCAGAAAAATAGTATCAATAGCAATTGAGAGATATATACAAAATAAATTAATAAGAGATGGTACTGATTCACAGCTCGCAACACTATTGCAATAGCAGTGGGAAAAACATGCCAAATTTATAAGAATGTAAAACTGTCAAGATTTGTGAAGTTGTACAGAAGCTCCAAATGCAAGATGCTTTTAACGGTTTCCATAATATGACTCCATTTCGAAATCTAGCAGGAACCCCAAAGAGATTCTGGTCGTATTTATACCATCAGCAAGGCGCAATCAATACCTTCACTACACACAATGACTGATTACAGCGCCACTAAAGCAGAGTTACTAAACAGTTTTCTGAAATTCCTTCACCAAGGAAGATGAAGTAAGTATTACAGAATTTGAATCAAAAACAACTGCCAGCATGAGTAACTTGGAAGTTGGTAACCTAGGTGTAGAGAAGCAGCTTAAATCATTTAATGAAGGCAAGGCCTCTGGTCCCAATTGTATACCTGTCAGGTACCTTTAGAATATGCTGATACAATAGCTCCATACTTGACACTCATATACAATGGCTCACTAGTTGAAAGATCTGTTCCTAAAAACTGGGAAGTTGCACAAGTCACACCAATACACAATTTTGGAACATATTCTGTGTTCAAACATTATGAATTACCTTGAAGAAAATTATTTATTAACAAATAGCCAACACAGATTCAGAAAATATTGTTCCTGTGGAACATAACTAGCCTTTTATTCTAATGAAGCAATGAGTAATATCAAAATGGGATGTCAAGTGGGTTCCATATTTTTAGATTTCCAGAAGGCGTTTGACAGCATTCCTCACAAATGATTTCTAATCAGATTGCTTGCCTGTGGAATGTCATCTCAGCTGTGAGACAGGATTCAGGATTTCCTGTTAGATAGGTCATAATATGCAGTAATTGATGGAAAATCAAGTAAAACAGAAGTAATGTCTTATGTTTCGCAAGGAAGTGTTACAGACCCTCTGCTCCTCTTGATATATATAAATGATTAAGAAGACAATCTGAGCTGCCTTCTTAGATTGTTTGTATAAAATGCTGTCATTTACCATCTCTTATGGTCATCAGATGATCAAAACCAATTGCAAAATGTTACAGATAAGCTGTGTGTAGAGTGCAAAAAGTGGCAATTGACTCGAAATAATGAAGATTTATTCACATGAGTACTAGAAAGATTCCACTACACTTCAGTTAAATAATAAATCACACAAATCTAAATACTTTAGGATAACATTTATGAATAACTTAAACTGAAAACATCACACAAATAATGTTGTGTGGAAATCAAACCAAAGACTGTGATTTATTGGCAGACTAGTTAGAAAATGCAACAGGTCTACTGCAGAGTTTAATTACTTTACAATTGTCTGCCACCTTCTGTAGTACTGTTGTGCATTGTGGATCCCCATCAGATTGGACTGATGGAGGACATTGAAAAAGTCCAAAGAAGAGGAGCCGATTTTGTAGTACCACAAAATAACGGAGAGTGTGCCACGGATGTGATATACAAAGTGGAGCAATTATGAAGACAAAAGTGTCTTTTGTTGCAGCAGGATCTTCTAGTGAAATTTCAGTCACCAAGTTTCTCCTTAGAATGTGAAATTACTTTGCCGTCACTCACCTGCATAAGGAGAAATGATCATCATAATTAAATAAGAGAAATCAAAGCTCACATGGAAAGATGTGTTGATTTTTCCCATGTGCTGTTTGAGAGTAGAATGATAATGAAATAGCTTGAAGGTGGTTCAATAACCTCTCTGGTAGGCATGTAATTGTGAATTTCAGAATAATCAAGTAGATATAGATGTAGATGTTTAAGATAAAATTAGACAGATTCAAGCCCACGTGGAAGCTTACCAGCAACTAATTGTTCTTCCTGTGAACCATATGTAATTGGAACAGGGAAAGGGGGAGCTGACACCATGTTTCCTACCATTCCTGGTGTTGCAATTTTAGTGGCCAGCAGTGTACATACACTATGTGATCAAAAGTATCTGGTCACCCCCCAAAACAAACGTTTTTCATATTAGGTGCATTGTGTTGCCACCTACTGCCAGGTACCCCATATCAGCAACCTCAGTAGTCATTAGACATGGTGAAAGAACAGTATGGGGCACTCCATGGAACTTGTGGACTTAGAATGTGGTCATGTTGTTGGGTGTCGTACGTCTGTACAAGAGATTTCCACACTCCTAGACATCTCTAGGTCCACTCTTTCTGATGTGATAGTGATGTGGAAATATGAAGGGACATGTACAGCACAAAAACATACAGGCTGACCTCATCTGTTGACTGATAGAGACCACCGACAGTTGTGTACTAGGCAGACATCCATCCAAACCACCACACAGGAATTCCAAACTGAATCAGGATCCACTGCAAGTACTATGACAGTTAGGCGGGAGGTGAAAAAACTTTAATTTCATGGTCAAGCAGCTGCTCATAATTCACACGTCATGCTGGTAAATGCCAAATGATAGCTCACTTGGTGTAAGGAATGTAAACAATGGACAATAGAATAGTGGAAAACCGTTGTGTGGAGTGACAAATCACAATACACAATGTGGCGATCCAGTGGCAGGGTGTGGGTATGGTGAATGCTCGGTGAATGTCATCTGCCAGTGTGTGTAGTGCCAACGAGTAGAATTCGGAGGTGGTAGTGTTATGGTGTGGTTGAGTTTTTCATGGAAAGGGCTTGCACTCCTTGGTGCTTTGCATGGCACTATCACAGCACAGGCCTACATTGATGTTTTAAGCACCTTCTTGGTTCCCACTGTTGAAGAGCAATTTGGGGATGGTGGTTGCATCTTTCAACATGATTGAGCACCTGTTCATAACGCACGGCCTGTAACAGCAGGCACATGACAATAACGTGCCTGTAATGGCCTGGCCTGCACAGAATCCTGTCCTGAATCCTATATAACACCTTTGGGACGTTTTGGCACACTGATCTGCATCGATATTGCTATTCAGTGTAGCAGTCCATGAAGAATGGGCTGTCATTCCCCAAGAAACCTTGCAGCACCTGATTGAACATATGTCTTCAAGAGTGGAAGCTGTCATCGAGGCTAAGGGTGGACCAACACCATATTGAATTCCAGAATTACCGATGGAGTGCGCCACGAACTTGTAAGTCATTTTGAGCCATGTGTCCAGATGCTTCTTATCACATAGTGTAAGTGTTTTCTTGAAGTTCTACAATTGTAATACAATTCAGGTATTTTTTGACAATAATAAACCATGTTCCATATGATTTGCTTTTTCTGCTGGGGTTGTTGCTAAATGATAAATGATTGCTGTGGCCAATTCTTGAGGTGTCTCCAAAGATGTTAATGCTTTGCTCTTATATACTGCTTAGTATTCTGCCTTATATATGTTGTGCTTACTACTTATTAAAGGGGTTTTTCATTAGATAGAGTGCCAGCTTTGAATGGTATCATGAAGATACTGACCAACCTTGACAGTTACTCCAGACATTGACATGGGTTTCAGGAATTTCTTAGTACTTGTGATACACTTTGTCTTCCACAACGAGATTTGTAGCTCCGTTTTCAAAGCTATCACCTCGAAGATATTAACTTACAATGAACAACCGAGCATGTTTTGATAATTATGCATGATTACCAATGAATAATAATCAACTGACAGGAGCACTCTCCTACCTGCAACCTGTAATGTTGCCTGTAATTCCTTATTCTTCAAGTGTTTTTTCATGAGTCTTTGATGGCTTTAACAAAGAAACTGTTCAAAAGGAATGGAGGTAGACCACACTCTCATTTTAAGGTTATTTTCATTTTAAGTGATCCCAAAATCTCACGCGTGAATTTAACTCTTGCAATGATCCTTTTGACAACACATTTTATTATTAGCAGTGCCTTATTACTCATTTATGTATCTACATGTATTTCATAAAGTTCACACCTATTACAAAGACCACAAGCTTTCATAATGTAAAAAAAAAACAAAAAAAAAAAACAACTATGTATTTCTTATTTCTGTCGTTCAGTAATGCTTTCAGATTCATCATTTGTTTCACATTAGCTCATCCATTTTGAAAAAGAGCCTGACAGTTATTAATTTTGTGTTCTAATTGTCCATTTAATAACACTACTGCCAAGGGAGGGAGCTCGTGTGTATCTGGTGGAAGTGAGGTACCTTAGTAATTAATAGTAACAGAGCAGTTCCCCCCCTCCCCCCTTTTTATGTAGTGAATGTATCAGTAAGCATTTCTATTAGTCTGACAGGAAATTCCTGAACGAAAAACAATAATATTGAAGGAATAGACTGCTACTGACCAGACAGAGGTGTTGAGTAGCAAACAGGCACAATGAAGTAGACTGTTAAACTAAAAAGCTTTCTGAAAAGTCCTCCTACTGGAACAAAAAGTACACTCATTCACACAAAAACAACTTGCAAACATGTGGCCATTGGGGTACTAGCTTCAATATTTAAGCAGTCTTTTTCATTGTGCCTTTCGATCAGTATGCTGATTCTGACATTTCGTGATAGTGATAGCAAAGTTCTGTTGTATGCATTATGCAGCAAGTTTGCTTTATGTTTCAAAGTTGATCAGTAACTGTTCAAAGTATTCAACTGAAAGTTAATAGTCTCTATTGTGTAGAGTGAGAGTTGCTCTGTACAGAATTCACTGCCATCTTTGTTCATCAAGTTCAGCTGTATTTTTCCTGAAATAGAAAAGATGGTTTCACCATATTAGATCCTATGTTTTGCATCATAAGATTTCCAAGTAAGTTAGCAAACCTTGTTTCAATAATACCAGAACCAAATCAATTACATAACATTAAATGCATTCCAAAATTTTTCTCTTGAATCACTATGCCCTCACTGCGATAAATTTATTAACAGTTTTTATTTTACAGGGTGACTCTGGTGGACCAATTCAGATATCTACCAAAGGAAATCAATGTGTATATCATGTTATTGGAGTGACATCATTTGGGAATTACTGTGCTGGAGAAGATTCACCAGGAATATATACGCGTGTCTCTTCTTTTATTCCATGGATTGAGAGCATTGTGTGGCCAGATGGTTAGCTTAAAGAACGGATCACTGACTTGAGAAAAGTTTTTAAAAGTCACCCGGGACATATATTTTAAATTTCAAACTGAAATCAGGAACATCTCATGTGGTTACGTGACTGTTTCATTAGTGTATGTTGTGGTTACAGATCTGACACTCAGATATTCAGCCAAAAAGTTGTTAAAATCAATTCACTACATATGCTATCAAACATTTTCCATTGTGTATAAAATGACCTTACTTTACACAAAACATTGACATTTTAATTTTGATATAAATATGGATTCTTCTATCTGTGGCATTTAACTTCGACTAAGAACTTCAGTCACAAATCTCATAACTTGAAGAATAATAACATCACAGTTTTCTTCTCTTCATAAGAGCACCATAAGCAAAATCACTTACTTAAATGCCCCCCTTTTTTACTAACACTAAAATTTTACAGGCACCTAGTGAAAATACTATAATTTGTAATCAAATGATAGAAACTCCAGATAGGAATATCAGCAATGCAGGAAAAGACAGATTCCCACTTACTGTAAAGAAGACATGTCAAGTTACAGACAGGTACAATTAAAAGACACTTCTTACATATAGCTTTCAGCTACAGGCTTCATCAGTAAAAGAGAGACATGCATCACTCTCCCCCCCCCCTCCCCCGCTCTCTCTCTCTCTCTCTCTCTTCTCTCTCTCTCTCTCTCTCTCTCTCTCTCTCTCTCTCTCTCTCTCTCACACACACACACACACACACACACACACACACACACACACACACAAACACACACAAAAGCAAGCAAACCTCATGCACACCACCTGCTCCAGCATCTCGGGCTGAGATGTGTGTGTCTCCCTTTTACTGAAGAATGCTGTGGCAGAATGCTGTATGTAAGTGGCTTTTAATTTTACCCGTCTGCAACTTGACATGTCTTCTTTACATTAATTGGCAATCTGCCTTTTTCTACATAGATAAAATTTGTAATGAGCTTCTTTGTGAATAAAGTTAGACTTAAGTTGTGTCAAATCTGTATCAATGTGTGTGCAGTGATCATAAATTACCACTATGTATTCACATTTGAAAGTTGTTGTCTATAAGTTTTATGATGAAAACCAGCAAAATTTATGTATGTGACACATACACTGATAATGCACTTCATTGTACTTATATAATATATAGGCCTACATGGCGTATAATATCAAGAAAATATCAGGCAAAGTGACTTACTTTTTTTTTCTCCAAACAATCAACCCTATATTCTAGCTACCAGTATCTAGTGTGAGTTCATATATATAGAGAAAAAATGAGATGATAATGATGTCATCAACACTAACTATCTTATTTCAGTAATTATGGTATATTGATAACTTGATGAATGATGAAATGGTACAGCACCAATAGGATGAAAGGTAAGTTCCCTGCACAGTTGACTAGGTGTGAACACCATGTAGAAAAATTCAACTGACAACCATAATCATACAACAGAAAAGGAAATAAAACAGTAAAGCAATACCACAGCTCATGTCATACTATGACTCTTGGCAATAGTAAAGACTAAAACTCGTAGGTTTCACTCTTGTTGGTAAAATAATATTACAGTATAGTACAGTCTAGTACAATAATAACATGAAATTCTTATCTATCACAGCTGGTCAACCTTTTGGTCATAAACTGAAGAAACATTGGTGATAACAGTAAAAATTAATGGACTGATTGAAACATAAAGACTCTCGCACATTGTGGATGTGGAATACTATGACTTTCATGAATAATGGTTTTCAAGAAAACTGCAAGCAGTCACCTTTGTTGTACTTTTGCCCCCTTTGAATGACTCATTAATGCCCTACACTTCCTCACTTTATGTGGCCCTTAAATCTATGAGAGCATTCTACTTGTCTTTATTTAAAATACCTTTAAGGCTGTGAACAGGCCTTCTTCTAAACAAACACACACACACACACACACACACACACACACACACACACACACACACACACACACACACCACACACACACACACACACACACACACACATGAATGAAATGGGGACTTTGTAAGTGATCTCTTGTGCATGAATTATCCTTAAGATTCTTTACTGAGTGAGGTGGCACAGTGGTTAGTACATTGGACTCAGATTCAGGAGGATGATGGTTCAGACCTGCATCCGATCATCCTGATTTAGGTTTTCTGTGATTTCTCTAAATTGCTTCAGACAAATGACAGGATGGTCCCTTTGAAAGGGCACAGCTGATTTACTTATTAGTCCTTCTCTAATCCAAACTTGCGCTTTGTCTCTAATGACCTCATTGTCAACTGGACACTTAACACTAATTTCCTCCTCCTAATGATTCATTCAGTAAATGATAGTGGCACCTTCCTTCCCCATTGATAGATTTATATGGGGAATTCCACCTTAAATTATTGATGATAGGTACTTCTAAATACTTCAAACTTGTGATAAGCTCCAGTCACTGATCACTGAACACTTAGTTCAGTGCTATAGGATGTTTCTGTCTAGTTAAATGAACTGTTTTACATTTAGTTATAATAAGAATTAGCTGCCAACCTTTGCATAAAATGTTGGTCACCTGTAAGTCGTGTTACATTTTGTTACATGTTTCCAATGACACAATATTTAGTATGCATGTATTTTATTTACTGGACATTGGTACAGAACTGCATTAAAGACCTTCTGAAAGTCAATAAACATATGATATGAACCTGACTTTTACTGTTTACAAACTTCTGTATTTCATAATTAAACAGAGCAAACTGAGTTTCACATGAAACTTCCTGGAAGATTAAAACTGTGTGCTGGACTGAGACCTGAACTCAGGACCTTTGCCTTTTGCAGGCAAGTGCTCTACCGACTGAGCTACCCGACCACGACTCACACCCCATCCTCACAGCTTCAATTCCTCGTGAGATGGGTGATAGAATGATTCACAAAACTACCATTTAATATCCTTGACAGTGACTCATTGTATAATCTTAGAACATATTCTGAGTTCAAACATAATAAGGTATCTCAAACAGAATGACCACCTACACGCCAAACAGCATGGATTCCAGAAACATTGGTTATGTGAAAAGCAACTTGCACTTTTCTCACAGGATTTACTGACAGCTTTGGTTCAAGGCAGCCGTGTAACTGCAGCAAAGCATTTAACACAGTACCATACTTACACTTGTTGTTAGAAGTATGATAGTATTGGAGATCAAGCAAAACTTGTCATTGTATAGAGGATTTTTTGGTAAGGAACAGCATGTTATCTGGGAAGAAGAGTCATGAACAGGTGTAGAAGTGCACCAAAAGGAAGTGAGTTTGGACTCTTGTTGTTCATGTTATATGTTGATGATGTTGTGCACAATATGAATAGTAGCAGACTTTTGCAGATAATGCGGTCATCTGTAATGAAGTACTGTCTGAAAGAAGGTTCATAAATATTCAGTCAGATCTTGAAAAGATTTCAAAATGGTGCAGATATTGCCAGCTTGCTTTAAATGTTCATGAATGTGAAACTGTGCACACATGAAATATATATGACACAAAAACACACACACACACACACACACACACACACACACACACACACACACACACACACACACAATATCAGTTTGACATGGTTAGAAACAATCAACTCATAAAAATACCCATGATATAACACTTTGTAAGGATATCAAATTGGGTGATAAAATAGGCTCAGCCATGGGTAAACAAGTGGTAGACTTCAGTTCAGTGGTAGAATACCGGGAAGAGTAGTCATTCTACAAAGAAGATTGCTCACAAATCACTCATGTGACCCATCTTAGAATATCACTCAGGTGTGTGTTAACCATACCAAATAGGATAATGAACACACAGAGAGAAGGGCCGTGTGAAGCCTCACAAGTTTGTTTTATTCATGGGAGAATGGTGTGGGGATACTAAATAAACTGAACTGGCAGAATCTTAAAGATTAACATAAAACATTATGACAAAGCATTCTCATAAATTTTCAAGTACCAGCTTTGAATAATGATTGTAGCAGTACACAACGATCCCCTGCATATTGCTCTCATAGGGATCATAAGGACAAGTTTAGATTAACTGCTGCATACATGGAAGCATTTAAACAATCATTCTTCCTGAAGTCCATACATGAAATGGATTGGGAAAAAAAAGCCTGATAACTGGTACAGTGGGATGTTTCCTCTAGCATGCACACCACATTGATTTGCAAATTATAGAAAAGGAGGAATAGGTACAGGCAAGGATATTGTGTAGGTTGGGTTGGTAGGAGGACACAACTGTGGGAGGTAAAATGAAATGATTGTGTGCTACTGATGGCTGGCAAGCTCTAGTCATGGAAGTTCAGCCCCCAATGTGTAAGTTTTTTTTCAATCGATGTCACATTGGGTGACTTAGATGCCAGTGGTGCTGATGAAATGACGATAAGGACTACACTGTACCCAGTCCACGAGTGGAGAAAATCTACTGCCTGGCTGGGAATCAGACCTGGGCCTGCTGTGTGGTAGGCAAACACATTACCACTCAGCTATGCAGGTGGACACTGTGTCAGGTGTAGGTAGGATATCTCATGTCAAGGTATGATGGAAGGTAATCAAAACCCTGACAGAGAAAATAATTCACTTACTCCAGTCCTGGGTGGTCCTGAGTCATGATAGGGGTCCTCATTTGTCACTGAACAAAAGAAATGATTGAGGAGGATAGGGCACAGGAGATTTCTACATTTTACATGGACAGGACCACCAACAACCTGGCTGTCTGCATGAATGCCTAAAGGTGAACAATGCTCAAGAGACAGCTGTGCCATCCAGTTGCTGACTATGCAGCCAAACACTATGTGCTTGACTTCAGTGACTACTTTGCACCCAGTGTTGCCAGATTTTTTATCACAAAACACTATTTATTCTGAATTAAGCAAGTGAGAGCTGTCTCAGCAACATATCCTTTGTTCCTGTAATCTACCTGTCCTTAGGTTTCAATACGAGAGAAAGAAACTTGCTACTCACCATATAAGGGAGACGCTGAGTCGCGATAGGCACAATAAAAAGATTCACATAATCATAGCTTTCGGCCATTAAGGCCTTTGTCAGCAGTAGACACACACACACACACACACACACACACACACACACACACACACACACACACAAGTGCAACTTGCGCACACGTCTGCTGTCTCAGAGAGCTGAAACTAGAATGCGAGCAGCAGCACCAGTGCATGATGGGAGTGGTGACTGGGTGGGGGTAAGGAGGAGGCTGGGGCGGGGAGGGGGAGGGATAGTAAGGTTGGGAGTGGCAGACAGTGAAGTGTTGCAGTTTAGATGGAGGGTAGGAGAGAAGGTGCAGAGGGGGAAGGGAGTAAGTAGCAGAAAGGAGATAAATTAAAAGACTGGGTGTGGCAGTGAAATGACGGCTGTGTAGTGCTGGAATGGGAACAGGGAGGGGTCTTGATGGGGGAGGACAGTGACTAACAAAGGTTGAGGCCAGGAGGGTTACAGGAATGTAGGATGTATTGCAGGAAAAATTCCCACCTGCACAATTCAGAAAAGCTGGTGTTGGTGGGAAGGATCCATATGGCACAGGCTGTGAAGGAGTCATTGAGATGAGGGGTATCACGTTTGGCAGCATGTTCAGCTACAGGGTGGTCCACTTGTTTTTTGGCCACAGTTTGTTGGTGGCTGCTCATGTGGACAGACAGCTTGTTGGTTGTCATGCCTACGTAGAATGCAGCACAGTGGTGGCAGCTTAGCTTGTAAATCTCATGACTGGTTTTTCTGGTAGCCCTGCCTTTGATGGGATAGGTAATGTTAGTGACTGGACTGGAGTAGGTGGTGGCAGGAGGATGTATGGAACAGGTCTTGCATCTACACTCCTGGAAATGGAAAAAAGAACACATTGACACCGGTGTGTCAGACCCACCATACTTGCTCCGGACAATGCGAGAGGGCTGTACAAGCAATGATCACACGCACGGCACAGCGGACACACCAGGAACCGCGGTGTTGGCCGTCGAATGGCGCTAGGTGCGCAGCATTTGTGCACCGCCACCGTCAGTGTCAGCCAGTTTGCCGTGGCATACGCAGCTCCATCGCAGTCTGTAACACTGGTAGCATGCCGCGACAGCGTGGACGTGAACCGTATGTGCAGTTGACGGACTTTGAGCGAGGGCATATAGTGGGCATGCGGGAGGCCGGGTGGACGTACCGCCAAATTGCTCAACACGTGGGGCGTGAGGTCTCCACAGTACATCGATGTTGTCGCCAGTGGTCGGCAGAAGGTGCACGTGCCCGTCGACCTGGGACCGGACCGCAGCGACGCACGGATGCACGCCAAGACCGTAGGATCCTATGAAGTGCCGTAGGGGACCGCACCGCCACTTCCCAGCAAATTAGTGACACTGTTGCTCCTGGGGTATCGGCGAGGACCATTCGCAACCGTCTCCATGAAGCTGGGCTACGGTCCCGCACACCGTTACGCCGTCTTCCGCTCACGCCCCAACATCGTGCAGCCCGCCTCCAGTGGTGTCGCGACAGGCGTGAATGGAGGGACGAATGGAGACGTGTCGTCTTCAGCGATGAGAGCCGCTTCTGCCTTGGTGCCAATGATGGTCGTATGCGTGTTTGGCGCCGTGCAGGTGAGCGCCACAATCAGGACTGCATACGACCGAGGCACACAGGGCCAACACCCGGCATCATGGTGTGGGGAGCGATCTCCTACACTGGCCGTACACCTCTAGTGATCGTTGAGAGGACACTGAATAGTGCACGGTACATCCAAACCGTCATCTAACCCATCGTTCTACCATTCCTAGACCGGCAAGGGAACTTGCTGTTCCAACAGAACAATGCACATCCGCATGTATCCCGTGCCACCCAACGTGCTCTAGAAGGTGTAAGTCAACTACCCTGGCCAGCAAGATCTCCGGATCTGTCCCCCATTGAGCATCTTTTGGACTGAATGAAGCGTCGTCTCACGCGGTCTGCACGTCCAGCACGAATGCTGGTCCAACTGAGGCACCAGGTGGAAATGGCATGGCAAGCCGTTCCACAGGACTACATCCAGCATCTCTACGATCGTCTCCATGGGAGAATAGCAGCCTGCATTGCTGCGAAAGGTGGATATACACTGTACTAGTGCCGACATTGTGCATGCTCTGTTGCCTGTGTCTATGTGCCTGTGGTTCTGTCAGTGTGATCGTGTGATGTATCTGACCCCAGGAATGTGTCAATAAAGTTTCCCCTTCCTGGGACAATGAATTCACAGTGTTCTTATTTCAATTTCCAGGAGTGTAGGTCTATTACAGGGGTATGAGCCATGAGGTAATGGATTGGTTGCAGGGGTTGCGTAAGGATGGACAAGTGTATTGTGTAAGTTTGGTGGAAGGCAGAATACCACTGTAGGAGGGGTGGGAAGAATAGTGGGTAGGACATTTCTCATTTCAGGGCCTGGCGAGAGGTAACCAGAACCCTGGCGGGGAATGTAATTTAATTGCTCCAGTCCTGGATGGTACTGAGTTATGAGGGGAATGCTCCTCTGTGGCCAGACTGTGGGACTTTGGGAGGTGGTGGGAGACTGGAAAGATAAGACATGGCAGATTTGTTTTAGTACAAGGATGGGAGGATAATTACAGTCAGTGAAGGCTTCAGTGAGACCCTCAGTATATTTAGAGAGGGACTGATCATCACTGCAGATGCGACGACCACGGGTGGTTAGGCTGTACGGAAGGGACTTCTTGGTATGAAACGGATGGCAGCTGTTGAAGTGGAGGTATTGCTGGTGGTTAGTAGGTTTGATATGAACGGAGGTACTGATGTAGCCATCTCTGAGGTGGAGGTCAACATTTAGGAAGGTGGCTTGTTGGGTTGAGTAGGACCAGGTGAAGCAAATGGGGGAGAAGTTGTTGAGGCTCTGAAGAAATGTGAATAAGGTGTCCTCACCTTCAGTCCAGATAGCAGAGATGTCATCAATGAATCTGAACCAGGTGAGGGGTTTCGGATTCTGGGTTTTTAGGAAGGATACCTCTAGATGGCCCATGGATAGCTTACCACAGAATGGTGTCATGTGGGTGCCCATAGCAATATTGCAGATTTGTTTGTAGGTAATGCCTTCAAAGGAGAAGTAATTGTGGGTGAGGATATAGTTGGTCATGAAGACTAGGAAGAAGGTTGTTGGTTTAGAATCCATAGGGCATCTGGAAAGGTAGTGTTCGATAGCAGTAAGGCCATGGACATTAGGAATATTAGTGTACAGGGAGGTGGCATCGATTGTGGCAAGCAGGGCACTGTGTGGTAAAGGGAAAGGAACTGTGGAGAATCAGTCGAGGGAATGGTTGGTATCTTTTGTATACGAGGATAGGTTCCGGGTAATAGGTTGAAGGTGTTGGTCTACGAGAACAGAGATTCTCTCAGTGGGGATACAGTAACCGGTCACAATGGGGCATCCTGGGTGGTTGGGTTAATGGACTTAAGGAAACATGTAGAAGGTGGGAGTGCAGAGAGTGGTAGGGGTAAGTAGAGAGATGGACTCTGGGGAGAGGTTCTGGGATGGGCGTAAGGATTTGAGTAGTGACTGGAGATCCTGTTGGATTGCTGGAATGGGATCACTGTGGCATGGTTTGTAGGTAGAAGTATGTGATAGCTGACGGAGTCATACTGCCATGTAATCCTTGAGGTTCATAACTACGGTGGTGGAGCCTTTGTCTGCAGGTAGGATTATAAGGTCGGGATCAGTTTTTAGATGGTAGACTGCAGTTCTTTCTGCGGATGTATGGTTAGTATGCATGTTGAGGGTTTTGGGGAATGATGGTGAGGCAAGGTTCCAGGATAAGAAATTCTGGAAAGTTAACAGGGGGTGGTTTGGAGGTAGTGGGAGTGGATCACGGTTGGATGGAGGAGTGAACTGAGTTAGGCAATGTTCAATATTGCTCTTTGGCTGAGTCTGATTGGTTGGGTTGGTGACTAAAAAGTGTTTTCACTGTAGGGACCGGGATAAGGAGAGAAGGTCTTTAACTGGTCCTGCATGGTTGAATTTTGGAGTGGGGCAAAAGGTGAGGCCTTTGGAAAGGACTGATATTCCTGTGGGACTAAGGCTTTTGGAGGAAAGGTTCATGACTGTGTTGCGGGTCTGTTTAGGTTTTGAGTTCTGTATGGTGGTGGGAGGGAGTTTTGGAGGATGGGGTAAGTGCAGTAGGTCTGCGAGACAAGGTTTATCAGTTATGAGGGAGCGTAGGGGAGGTTTGGAGGTTGTTGTAGAAGCGGTGGACAGTGGTACTCCGAGGCGGGAGTAGGAAGTGAGCAGGATGGAGAGCTTTTTGAGGTGGCGTTGTGCATGTTGCTCAAGTTCCAGCAGGGCAAGTGTTTCAATGTGTGTCATGGGTTCCAGGAATTTGGGATTACATAGCAGGAGAATTTTGCGGATGGAGAGAAGGTACTGCAAGGAGGATTGGGCTTGGTTAATATGGTTTTGCAGAACTATGTCGGCGAGGGCTAAGGATTGGCGGAGTCTGAACAGGTAGAGGTCATTGTGGAAGGAGGGGTGGCAACCAGAGATGGATAATTTGATAGTAAGGCCATTAGGGCGATCTCATGAGCCAAGCAACAACGCAGGAACAGTATGTGGGACTGGAATCTGACTAGGGATAAGGAAACTTTTCTGCAATGACGCAGATGGAAGGAGCAAGGATCCATGGTGGCGAAAAAATACGTAAGAAAGTATAATTACGTCCGAAAAATTACGCAAAAATACACCCAAATACTTGTGAAAAATACGAAATGGATGCATAGGGTGAAAAAGAGATGAAATCTAAGGAAGACGACGATCGTGGAAGGCGAAAAATCACCAAAATTGGCGAAGAGTCACAAAGGTCAAAGTATAGAATAACTAATCATTAATAAATATATGTATATTACTGTGGGTAGCAGGTTTGAGGGCGGATAAGCGTAGAGAAGGGGGACGGCAGATGTGACTGGATGAGGTGGATTCAGTGGGTGCGAACAGGCATAGAATGGAGAAAGTGTGGGGGTGGGGAGGGGTTCGTAGTTAGAGATGTAACTCCCTGCAATGCTCGATGGTCCCTGTCCATCAGTACGAGAGATCTATCTGGTCATGGTTTAGCTACAGTTTTTCCTTCATGTTTCCACTTCCAACCACATCAGCAACAGTCAACTGCTGCAGCTGTAGAAGAGATGAAGTGTCCCTAATGGACATCATTACTCAAGTGATATCCAATGGCTGGTTCATGATCAAAGTAGTTTAGCTGTCCCTATCGACCCATTCTGCTGCCACCACATTTCTACAGTCAACACAATACTCCCTCCTTTCATACTGGTGGGTCTGCATCTTGTGACATCTAGTGGTCAGTTCTGAATTCCAGCTGGATATTCAAATACTTTTGATTAGAGAGCGTATTTTCTTTAATATGGTGAAGAATGATAATCTGTCCTATTGCTAGTGAATATAGTTGACACATCCAAACAAACTGAATTTCAGATTATTGTGTTTACCAAGTTTTATACTGCATGAATATGTGATTGTAAACTTTCCCATCATATACTACTGATGAAAAGCTCTGCGGGTTTGAAGATAAGTGTATGACACTTGTCAAAATGTCATGGTATTTCACTACTACCAGCTGGCTGTAAACCAATAGCTTTTCATCACAATCTGAGTGTGTGGAAAGACGCACAGTGGATGTTTTATTTGAATGAGGAATTCAACAAAATAAGGGGGATAATATCACTCTACAACAACTGGGATATTTACCTTTATTTTTTACACTTCTGCCTTCATTAACACCGTAAATAAAAATCTCATTGCATTAGATTTGAAGACCTTTATGGTCAGAGATTCTTAAGACCACTCCAACAACTAGCACAGTTTGATGTTCCTCGTGAGTATATTTCAAACTAGAGTCTCCACTTGGCAAAGCTGAATGGGGTTCCACAACTGTAAAATTTCTACACAGTATGTCTCAAGAAATAGTAGCGGCCGCTTGGGGCCCAAGTGCAAAATTTGTTCAATATGTGTATCACAGTAAATTGTGAAAACTGACTCAGGTAAAAGGGTACAAGGAAGAGGAGGGTAGCACAGGTGGGGGGGTACCAAATGATACTGTAAGTCGTTTAAGTGGAAAAACTCCCTCGAACTGGCCCTGATTGAAATATTGTTTGAAAAAACCTTGTATGCATTTGACATGCAGCACACATAACATCTTCACACATGAAACAATACGTACTGCAAAAGCTGAATTTGGTTACCATTTCTGATGTGCTTCTGTTGGTACTGTTTACCGATGAAACCACATACACTGAATGGAACCAATAACACCCGTGATCAACAGGTTATCAGGGCAACCCACAATATACAGTGAAAACAAATTTTCAGTTTTATTTTTCCAACACTACATGATGCGGATGATTGGTCATGCCATGTCAGTAAGTTATGTTACTTTGACAGAATAAATTGCAAGACGCAATACATACCGTACTCTTTTTCTCGAGCTGAAACAGTCAAAATACTTTCAAAACTTGTTTATTGCCTCACAACAAGGATAAAACTGACACAGATTTTCTTCCCGATAATTGACGTGCAACGATTATTGGACTTATCTAGGGACAGTAAATCTTGGTGCCGATTGGCTGCGCTCGGCTGTCGTCGGTTTTGCAGCTCTTAGCGCTTTTTAGAGGCAGACAGGGAAAGTTTACAGTAGACACTTGCGAACGGTTCTCGTGTTTTGGGTATAGTGGTTTTGTTTATGTTAATAAAACTTTCGTTGGGAAAATGGAAAAATATAGTTACAATTAATGCACTGCAACATAGGAGGTAATAAAAGTTTAATATCGCCAATTTGCCCAAGATACGGGCATGATAGCCAAAATTTTCATATAAATTAACAATACTTAATTTTTTCATTACTTTGGGAGGGAAAAATAATTTGAGAAGGTGAGAAACTCAGGTTTCTCTTCAACATGGTTGGCCTTACTACAGATTAAATTTTAAGTTCATTCTCCCTGACCTCCAATCTTGAAAGCCTCAAAGTTTAATATCCCTCCTAGAGAATAATGGAAACAATTGTTGCCACAAGATTATTTTTCACACATGCTAAATACTAGGCTTTTCATGTGTGTAATTTATACAATATTTCATCAAAATCGAAACTGATAAAATAAAAACAATATATATTTATTTGAACAATCTGGTTCAGGATGTTTCATTTGCCTTACATGCAATTTAAACACCTCATTTCTGACACTTTAAGTTTGCAGAACGTTTCAAAGAAACATAGTCACATATTTTACCATGGTTCTCGCAATAATAAATGTGATTTTCAGTTTGTTTTATTCTTTCATTCATTGTCAATCACAGTGACAGTTTTTATTTAAAGACAAAACGCTAATGGCAGTCAGACAGCATAGGCAGTTTTTATTTTAAACTCATACTGTTGTACTAAAGTAGTCTTAAAATCAATACTCTTGAATTCATGCAACACACTGTATCTTACAGGTTATTTCTTCAAGCGAAACATCTTTATCAAGAAAATTTTCTACGTCACTTCTACTGCGAATATGGAAGCATGTCGCCCTCTTGAGGACGTATCTTCCGTGGCATTCTATGCAACATAGCGCCATTTCACGCAGTCGTTACTGCAATTCATATCGGCAAAAACAAAAAATAATCATTTCTTTTAGCAACAGGTACTGTGGGCTCAGCAGAAGCACTACATGAAGATAGTACGAATACCGCAGAAAAGCCACAGACCACGAGCCACGACGCTTTCTGACAACAGGGCTTGATTCACTGCCTACCGAAAGCGCTTCCCTCATATTGCCAATTTACATCAGACGTGTGCTGTACGCCTGGAGGATTCCAGGGGATGGGCTGCGTTGGCATATGTTGCTTTCGTGCTGTAAGAGGACTCGTTGGCATTGGTAGCGTAATAGGATGCTGATTTCCAATGGTTCTATTGAACATGCAAGTGTTAGTGCTTATGAGCTTCCTGCCGGAAGCTGATATGCCTTTCTTAAACAGGGATTACTATAAGTGTGGTGGTGGTAAGAGTATCCGCCTAGGCAGTTGGTCTAGCCAACATCGGCAACAGTGTTCCAGTGGCATTTGCTCTTTCGAAATGACGATGCATCACACGAGATTTGTGGCTGTCGCGTGCATCTCAGGTATAGTGATCACAGTGGTTTTCTTTTTTTTTATGTAGTGAGAGTAGCCAACTTCGTGACAATTATCCATGCAGGGTTTTTGTTTTAAGAAACTCTGTTGAGCAGCAACGTAAATTAACGGTCGCTGATTTCGTTCCGGATGGGGTAGGGTGCCCACCACTCGCGGTATCCAGCAGTAGGATTTTCAATTACCTGAGGGCGACTTCCCCCCTTTATGGTCGAAGGCGGATGTTTTTCAGGTTGCCTCTAAAGTGGACGCCCCGATCTTGAACAATAACCGTCGCTGCACCCAAGATGGGAGAAGTAACGATGAGGAGCCCCTGATTTGCCTCAGTCCAAGCGACCAGCATCGTTGGAACCACCATGTTGCGTAGACGCTCCCTGCCCTGGCGAAGCGATGGTTTCGGTGGCAGCTTCTGACGTAACTCCAGCCCCCAACACGGCTTCCCTCGAACCACATCGGCAGTCGGGCTTGCTAGCGTCGTCTTCCATTGTAACAGCAAGTGGTGGCGCAACAATTTCCTGTGCCACTTTCGTTAGAGATTCCGGCTTCGGACGCTATTGCACAGGTTTAGCCTGTTGTGATGCAGACGTTATTACTAACGTGGACCAGTCAGTTACACCGGGCGTCGGCGCCGTGACGTCTGATTCCGACTATGGACCGGCACGGGTCGTATCAGACGTTGAAGTTGATCCTCCCACTTCGCCGGTGGCTGAAGTCTCTCCTGCCCGATAGATGGCGCAAGTTATGCGCCCAGCCGACAGTCAGTACTGTACGTAAACAGTCGAAGTGTGAAGACTCCATGAACGGGGTCGAGCCCACTCCCTTGGACTCATCCATGGACCCTGCTAAGGACTGTGACGTTGGAGCGGTGGGATGGATAGTGTTCTTTCTTTTTTTCCCCTCAATGGTTAAGGCATATAAATTTGTTACTGCCGGCCGCGGTGGTCTCGCGGTTCTAGGCTCGCAGTCCGGAACCGCGCGATTGCTACGGTCGCAGGTTCGAATCCTGCCTCGGGCATGGATGTGTGTGATGTTCTTAGGTTAGTTAGGTTTAAGTAGTTCTAAGTTCTAGGGGACTGATGACCAAAGATGTTAAGTCCCATAGCGCTCAGAGGAATTTGTTACTTTAAATGTTAATCATGTATTTACGATTCCTGTGCGGACATAGTATGTTGTTTTCCGGTATCCCCCCTCTCTCCTTGAATTTCAAATTGTTTTCATTGTGATCCCCGAATGTTCGACTGGTATTACCCTCCTTTTTCGTGAGTGTATCCCATTACCGATGATGAATTTCTTGACTCTGGATGAGCGATTGGCTGTCGCCCTTTTGACCTCACCTTCGTTGTTTTGTATGCACCTTGTGGTTCGAGTGGTGCTGTGGGTCGATTACAGTTTTGTAAAGAACAGGTTATTTATCTTTTGCGCAAGAGCTCTCGGTGTCGGGGGGGAGTAAGGTGACTTTAATTGTGTTTTTTGCACCCTGAAGACCAATCCTATATTTCTAATTTTTGCCGTGACTTTCATGAATTGGTCTATTGGTCTGGTAGATACACTCTGTCTGTCGGTCTGTCGGTCTGTCGGTGCAATAGGGCTCTCTCGACATCGCGGCTTGAAGGAACTTTATATTGATATTTCAGCAGCAGCGAGGATCATGGAGTTGGTTACAGGTGTTTGACTACGGTCTTCGATTCGTGGATAGTCTCTTCTCCATGATGTTCGGTTGCAGTGACTTTTCTGCGGTTAAGAGAGCGAGTTGACATCAAGGTGTTTTAAATATTGTTTCAATGAGACTTTCAAGTTGTGTTCTGGAACTTTGACTCTGATGTGCCGTTGTATGAAATTAGTTATCTTCTTGGATTATTTTACTGGCCTGTTATTGATGTCAAGTGTTCTTGAAAGGAGGAGATCACTAGGCTAAGCAGCCCTGACTGTTGTTGTGTTCTCATAAGTGCCTTATTTTTTCCTCGTGGCAGTTTGGTAACTCAGCTTGGTGTTTAAAGGAACTTCAGATTGTAATTCTCGAGGATGTCTGAGGCACACGTCGCGAATTAATGTTGTAAATTCTAGCCTGCGCCCAATTACGAGGGTCACTCCAAAAGAAATGCACACTATTTTTGTAAAAATACAGTTTTCATTCTGCATGTGTGAAAGTTTTACAGTGTGTAGATACACCCTTCCCGCTTGTTTTCAAACTTAGTTCAATCTGTTCCCGTGAGTGGCGCCGCCACAGCATGCTTCAAGATGGCTTCTACACTTGACGTTCGTCAGAAGCAACGTGCTGCCATAGAATTCCTGTGCTTTGAAAATGAGACAGTGGGAACATCCACAAGAGGATGAAAAAGGTGTATGGAGATGCTGCTGTCGATCGTAGTACAGTTAGTCGGTGGGACGTGATGAAAGCGGGCACGGCGGTATTGAGGATTGCCCTCGCAGGGGCCGGCCTTGTACTGCACACACTCCAGACAATGTGCAGACAGTTAACGAATTGATGACTACTGACAGACGCATCACAGTGAACGAATTGTCACGCTGCGTTGGAATAGGGGAAGGAAGTGTTTACAGAATACTGAAAGTGTTGGCGTTAAAAAAGGTTTGTGCCAGGTGGATGTTGACAGTGGCTCACAAAGAAACAAGAAAAACGGTATGCAGCCAACTTTTGGATCAGTACGAGAATGGTGGAGATAAATTTCTTGGAAGAATTGTGACAGGTGATGAAACATGGCTCCATCATTTTTCACCAGAGACGAAGAGGCAATCAATGGAGTGGCATCATGCAAATTCACCCAAGAAAAAATTCAAAACCACACCTTTGTTGGAAAAGTTATGGCTATAGTGTTTTTTGATTCCGAAGGACTCTTGCTTGTGGACATCATGCCAAGTGGAACCACCATAAGTTCTGATGCATATGTGATCACACTGAAGAAACTTCAAGCTCGACTGAGTTGTGTTTGACCACATCGGCAAAAGCAGGATATTTTGCTTTTGCACGACAATGCACGGCCAAATGTCAGTCAAAAATCCATGAAAGCGATCACAAAACTTGGATGGAGAACACTGAAACACAGTTCTGACATGGCTCCATGTGACTAACATCTCTTTTTGGGAAACAGAAAGACTCTCTTCGTGGAACAAGGTTTGAAGATGATGACTTCCTTGTGCATGCTGACAAACAGTGGCTCCAACAGTTGGTCCAGAATTATACAGTGCGGGTATACAGGCGTTGGTTCCAAGATGGCGTGATGCAGTTGAGAGGGATGGAAATTATGTGGAGAAATGAAAATATTGTTCCTAAAGGATGTATCTACACACTGTAAAACTTTCAAACATGTAGAATAAAAGATGGATCTAAAAAATAGTGTGCATTTCTTTTGGAGTGACCCTCGTATTTTAGTGGAATGAATTATCATATTTGGGTTGGCTTGGGATTGCTATGTCAGCACTAAAATATATAACCCGACTTATGTAGCCTTATTCGCTAAACATTTCCATTCTTTCCTGCACGACTGTGTGGGTTTGGTTTTTAATTTGCGGTGGCTCAACTACATCACTTTTCTGCATCACTCCGGTCTTCAACGATTGTGCAGTTCCTGCCTTCCATTTGTTACTGTTTTGTTTTTAATTTTGTGACCACCAGAGGGCAAAAGATGATTTCATGCCTTAATTAAAAGACAGAGGCATTCCTCCCCTGAAGCAAGTGTCATATAATTTCCTACATTCCGTTAGTTTAAGGCTATTCCTGCATAATTTTAGACTGGGAAAGTATCATTAAACATACAAGATGAAACGAAATTCGCACACTCGGGCTTCACAGGGCGACTCCTCACGTACGAGCGATAAAAAATGTCTCTCACAAAATTTCGTCCGGCGAATACATCCGGTAGAGAAAGGACGTTAAAGAGTGGCAATCTGGCAACACGGTAACCACATGTACGGTAACTATGTGTAAGCCGAGATCATTCGTGTAGTATAGTTAATGTACGGGCTAGAGTTTTGGTTTACCCTGCGAGAGGTCGAGGAATCGTTCCTGGGTTGAGGCATATTTTTCTTTTTTTTTTTTTTTTAGTTTTGTAAAGGTAGACCAGGTGGTACGGTATCTGGCATCTTAATCGCCAATAGAGATTGAAGTGAGTCCTCTAGAAAAAATTTGCACTTACACACTGCAATCGTAGAAATGGAAGACTGGTCATCTTTGAAAGAAGTCCATCCACATCTTGGGCATGAATTTATTCGCGCCACTTCATCTGCTATATGCTAAACCTTGTGTCTTTGCACCCTCTTCCAGTGGTTCCATAGATTAGTACCAACTATTATTGTTGCCTCGTTCAGGGCCATTAAATTTCGTTAGGGCGTTACGTTGCCAGTAGGACTAGCAATTTGCTTTGCGAATAATGGCCAAACTCGGTCACTATTTGTATGTGTTATCACCATGGTCCCACTGATTATGCCTTTCACCATAGAGTCTGGTAACCGCATGCTGTTTAGTGTGTATCTCAATGCATTATTATTATTATTATTCTATCTATCGGATTGTGGAAACGTCACGTCTATTACTGTTATCAAAATTTCACAATTAGCGATGTCACGATGAATCATGCAGGACAATTTCAGTCACATGGGTAATGCACATTAGGTGGATCAGCACAAAGGACTGATGGTGTGTTTATATTGTATGTGATGTCCAGCAGACAGGTACTAGGTGCGAGCGGAGTAATGCGCCCATGACATACTCCAAAGTACATGCATACATGTATCGAATTTTGTAATTTTAAACCTGTAAACCAGTGTGGCAGACGTATGGCATCCACAAGCAATGAATATGTGGACATGCTTCTGGCCCTTGGTGCATTTGATAACTGGGCTGGTGTTGTCATTCGTGAATTTACTGCTAGATCTCTTTGTCGATGCCATCCAGATAAAATGTGTTTCGTCATTTGGATCTGCAATTTGGGGAGTCAGGTTCTCTACTTCCACCATCACATGACAGAGGTCATTCATGGACTTTCTGTTCTCCAGCTACTGAGGAAGGTATTCTGGAAGTCATACATGAAAAACCTCAGCGAAGTACATGTAGCATACATAGCAAGGCAGATTTGTATCTCGCAACCCATGGTCGTTAGCATGCTGAATTAACATGGGCTGCACCCCTATCATTATGATTTCATGCAACACCTGCATCCTGAAGATCGCCATCAGTGGATGCAATTCCGTGAATGGTTCCCAAAACAACAGGACACCAACGATGACTTCGTGAACACCGTAATATGGTCAGATGAAGCGGCATTCGCTTGTGTGGATGTCTTCAAGGTGCACAATGCCCACCATCGGTGTGAGGTTAACCCGCATGTCACCCACAGCTTTGGATATCAAGTTCGCTTTGGTATCATTGTCTGGGCCAGAGTTTTGGGCGACAGGTGTTTGGGCCCCCACGTGTTGCCTGTCCAGATGAGTACATGAAAGTAGCATGAAGTCCTCTCAAGCGGTCTGCCTGGTGCGCTGCAAGATGTTCCACTGCATGTTCGGCAGAGGATATGGATCCAGCATGATGGTGAAACTATGCACTCTGGAATTAACGTGTGACAGTATTTGGACAGAACATTTCCAGGGAAATGGCTCAGACGTGGAGGTACAGTTGTATGGCCACCATGTTCACCAGACCTATATCCTCTGGATTTCTTTCTGTGGTGACACTTGATGGAGCTGACGAATGTGGAAGAATTGGTAGCGTGTGTTCATGCTGCTCTTGTTACTGTGGATGTAGATTTGCTATGAAGGCCCCGGAGCTATATGATCTGGTGGATTACCAAATTTTTGGACATGTAAGGAGGTCGCTTTGAGCATCTGTTGTTCTGAGGACAATGTATTCTGTTGTGAAAGTCATGTGGTCATTAATATAGACATTATTATTGTCACTGATTGCTAATGTGTGACATCTGAGCTCTCATATTACATCTAGAATAAATGACAAGTAGACATTCTGTTATTGTACTGTGCCATCATCTTTAGCATCTTGTAACTGATACTGTGGTTGTAGTTATTGTCCTATGAAAGGTCATTTGTTTCAACTGTCCATTTATTATTTGACTAACCACGCAGGACAAATGTTGTAAATTTAGGATGCATGTGAACTAAGAAATGGTGTATATTATAATATAAAATGTCAGAGTGAAATTAGCAAATAGAAAGATGCGCCCCAACCCAGGATCGAACCCAAGCCTTCCTGCATCCTAACCCAAAACTCTATCCATTGCACCAACTGTACAGCACAGCTAATCTATGCGGACACAGTGGTTACCATACTTGTGGTTACAGTGTTGCCAGAATGACATTTTTAACGTCCTTTTCCTGCCGGGTGTACTCATGAGGAATCGCACTGTGAAGTCTGCAATAATGATAAAGACGTTTTGGACAAACTATCACCATGAGAGACTATTCAGTATTTTTACTTGTCTCTGTAGGCCACAATGCATGGAAATTGGTACATCTCAGATAAAAGTTAAGCAAAATTTCTTTCAGTGTGGAAAGGGTTAATGCATATTTATTGGATGATTAATCACGACATACTATTTCTCCTAAATATCAGCCTCAAATTAAAATTATCCCAGGTTGTGGTTTCCCTGCAGTGGCTGAGTGATATATTTTTATTGTAATACAGTGTCTCACTCGGTAAGCAGTCTTTTTCAGCACATACTCAACAGCGGTGTCTCAAGGTTTCTCCGCAGAGTTGACTTGATTATAAGGTGCCGAGTCGATTGCAGAAGAGTTTCTACCCCTCCATCGTATACATTGCGAGATAAAAATTTGCTATTTTAGTTGCAATTTTGTTTTAAGGCTTAAAGTAAAAAAAATAAATTTTCTTGATGTTTGTGGACCCTGCTGCGCCCATTAGATTGTTATTTTCTTTTTAAAGGAGACCATCTTCCATCTCTTGTAGTGTCTGGCGTTAGAATACGTGTTTGGGAGTGGATCACTTGGTAGTGTTTATTTAGTCGTCCGTACTTTAAGGTCACTGTTGTGTGGTGCAGGGACGTGTCATTGAGCTTTCTCTAAGGGGATCATCGGTGACGTGGTTCGCGTGGAAGCGGTCCGCTCAACCTGAGGCTACTGGCCAAGATGGTCCCGCTGGCGTGACGTCATGCTGCTTAAGCACGGTCGCGGTGCCTTGCTCTCTTGCCGCCACGCATCCGCTTCACTCAGCACTGACCGAGGCGGGCCGCCAGCCACAGTTGCCCTCACCTATATTGTGCACAAGTTAAGTTTTTGGACATATCGGTTCTCTAGGCACTCCATGTCAGCTTTCAGGGCTTCCTGGGGTCTCTGACAATTAACCTGGTTAAGTGGGTCCTTAGCCACTCTTATTGCCGTTCCATTTGAAACTAAGTTCCTATTTAGTAAATTAATATTTCTTTGAAAGCACATCAGAGTATTTTCTCCAAAGTAGGGGAATCTAACTTAAGTCCTTATTGATTTATAACTGCAGTGTAAGTTATCATTTTTTAAATTCAAACCGAAAGTTCCTATTTTAAACGCTTTCTTAAAGGAGCTCTCTTGTCCGTCGTTATTTGAAAGTAGGTTTTATTATGTGTACTGTGCGTTATAGGGTACTGTGTGTTCATGTTATCCAGGGTTATTTGTATGTTGGTTATCCGCCAGTTCTAAGTTATTGCTCTTATTAAAATTGTTAATCGTTAATATTTTAAATGCTTGTAATTTTTAAAAAAATATCGAGTTTCTTGGAGTAAATGCTGTTTGTTCCAGTGTATTTTTAACCGTATATTAAGTTGTACGACAAAATTTATATTATTTGTAACGAAGATTCGTGCATAAATGATGTGCATCTATTAAACCAGTGATTGAAGCATTTGAAATTCCTAGGCTTCCCGCAAAGTCTTGTGGCTTCTTAAGATGCCACAATTTCCCAGTGTATGTTGAATGTTTCCCACCTTCAGCATAGAACACTTGATGACGTGGTTAGCGCTGTGTGGAAGCGATGCTTCCATTAACCATCGTCGTTAAATTCGTCTACTATTTTTTCCAAGTCAAAGATTCATCAGACGTTGTTTTTTTGCTGTGCTGACAGGGCGAGGGATTTTAAGAAAACATATGAATTTTATTACTCTGTCTTGCGTGAACGATATGATGGAGTGGATGCGTCTCCTCTGTGGATCCGCGATGTGCGCCGTGTTAAAGCCAAGTTATTGGTTGGCTGTTTTGGGGGGAGAGACCAATCAGCGAGGTCATCAATCTCATAGGATTAGGGAAGGACGGAGAAGGAATTCGCCCGTGCCCTTTCAGAGGAACCATCCCAGCATTTGCCTGAAGCGATTCAGGAAAATCACGGAAAATCTAAATCAAGATGGCCGGACGCGGGACTGAACCGTCGTCCTCCCGATTGCGAGTCCAGTGTGCTATCCACTGCGCCACCTCGCTCGGACCAAGTTATTGATCCTTAAGCGACAACAGATGGGTGGTTTATGAGTTAAGTTCAACCCTCACTCTCTTGTTGAAGGTGAACTGATCTCCTTGTTCCATATGCTACGACACTGAGCTCGTCGTCGTCGCTGCTTCTGTTACGGTAGATAACCGACGCCATCTAACCGTAGAAGATGAAATGGTACGTGCTATCTGTCAGTATTATGGGACTCAGTATTCTGCATTTCTGGATGATGCACTTGGAGCCCTTGATGGGAATATCGTGTCCACCCAGAACGGTGACATTCTCGTATAAATTCAAGTGGATGATGTTTTTGATTTTATTACTAGACCTCTGTCCTGTAAATCGCCAGGTCCGGACGGTCTACTTAAAGAATTTTATCTCCTTTCTTGATCTCCTTTGTGTGGTGATCCGTGGCGCTCGTTACTGGCGCGCCAGTCTCTTGGATGTCCATTATCGATTCTTCGATGTTTCTTATCTTTGCTCGCCTTGTTGTTTCCCGCATTCGCGGGGCGAGTGGCAGTTGACGTTTGCTCGGGCTACCTGCTGAGACGCTGCGAGGTACGAGGTGGGAAGCGTCCACGTATATGTGGAGTTGGTTGTACGCGGTCTGCCGGTTCAGCATGGAGGATGGGCGTTGGCTGCCTACCTGTCTGCTCTCCTGATTTTGCTTCCCGTGCCTTGCGACCGCCTAGCTTGGGGTGCTGCCTGGTGTATGCTACACGAGCCATACCGGACGTCCAGCAGAAGCCAGCAGAAGTTAAGCAGCCTTGTGTTTCCTTAAATAAAAGGAGCAAATGTATAAGACCTTTTGTAACCAATTTTGTTGGCCTCTTAAGGGTGGCCTTCGCGTTTACACTGCCTTGGGGGGAGAGCGAATTCTTTTAAATTTAAATAGTTGTGGTTCCCTGTCCTTTGGGGATTTTATTTGAATTTTCTCTTTGGCGTTCCTTCCTTGTGCTTGGTTAAATGTTTACTTGTATAGCGGGAAGTGACTCCTGGTTAAAACTCGGAGTAGGTGTTTGATGTTACTGCCGCCTCCGGCATTCGTCTTTTCAATTAAGTGTTGTCATCCCTGTAGTGTGACTTCAGTGTTAGTCAGTTAATGGAATCTTCATTTTGGTTTGGGTTCCACTGAAGTGTTTGAGTGGAGCGTAGTATGTTTGATTTGTTATTCATTTAATTACTTTAAGTTTGTTTATTTAATGGGGAGCAAGACATTTAAAGACTGTTGGTATTAACTCCCCTAGTTGCTGGGTGTTGCTAATTTGTTCCAAATGGCCTACCACTTATTCAATGGCAAGGCTGTTGATTAGTTGGTTACTGTGAGTACAAATTCACGCTATTTATTTGTTGCCGAAATTGTTAAAGTGTCTGTGTCGTGATTCAGTCACTAGCTACGTGTTTGAGCTGAATTGATATAAACCTTACATTGCCTCCTTAAAATTTGTTGCCAGCAGAAACCATTAAGAGAACTAAGTTTTATCACTGCTCATGTTAACCTTTACTAGGAGCAATATTTCATATAGTTAAATTTTGTCTCTGATGTAGTAAACGAGTGATAAAAGAAAAAAAGCAAAGGGGCCTGGTCCTTCCTATTGTGTCCGGTTTGTAACACGTATCATGTGGTTCTTTCACGCGGATCATAAATGAGATTGTGAAGGGGTGGCAGCTGCTGCAGATTTTAAAATGGGGAAAATTCCAGAACGAAATTTTCACTCTACAGCGGAGTGTGCGCTGATATGAAACTTGCTGGCAGATTAAAACTAGTGCTGGACCGAGACTCGAACGCTTGACCTTTGCCTTTCGCTGGCAAATGCTCTACCAAGTTCTTTAGTTTTTTAATCTCATTTTGTTCGTTATTGTTTGTGGCATTTGTTCGGGGCGTACGTCCCATGACACCCATTGAATTTCATTGTTGGTCCATTCACTCAGCTTTATTATTATTATTATTATTATTATCATTACAGTGGGCAGCTGGCCCTCTGACCGAAGATGCTGAGCTACCGTTCCGGCGACCAACTGAGCTGTCCAAGCACGACTCACGATCCGTCATCACAGCTATGCTTCCGGCAGCACCTCGTCTGCTACCTTCCAAGCTTCACCGAAGAGCTCCTGAAAACTAGCTCTGCTGGAAGAAAGGATTTTGCGGAGACATGACTTTGCCATAGCCTGGGAGATGTTCCCAGGATGAAATTTTCCCTCTTCAGCGGAGTGTGCGCTATATCCTTTCTTCTGGGAGTGCTAGACTTGCAAGGTTCGCAGGAGAGCTTCTGTGACGTATGGAAGGTTAGAAACGAGGTACTGGCGGAAGTACAGGTGCGATGATAGGTCGTGAGTCGTGACTGCAGCTCAGCCGGTAGAGCTCTTGTCCGCGGAATCCAAAGGTCCCGAGTTCAAGTCTCGGTCCGGCATACACTTTTAATCTGCCAGGAAGTTTAAAGGGGAGAATTGTTTTAATTCCGGATACATCTGGTCGTTTCTCGATTGATAGTCTCCGCCCTCTCATGCTGATGAACTTCGATTTTAAGACTACTGCTAGGTCGATTAATAGCAGGATGACGTCTCCGCCTTTGGATGTGATCGGCGCTCATCAGGTTTGGTTCCCTGGTCATTCTACTTTGACCGCGGTAGCGGAATACCGAGATGTAATCTAATGTCCGTTGTGGCTTTGTTTTCCTAGATTTTTATAAGGCCTTTGCTCACGTCAGCCATGCCTTTTTAGAATACATTTTGGATACAAGCTGTTTTACTGCTGCATCATGTATTGTTCTTTGCAATTTTTTCATGGGTATCACTACCACAGTTTTGGTCTGTGGGCAGCTGACTTGTTTTTTCCATCCATGCTATCGTTATGTTTGTTAATGTCCACTATAATAGACAAAAAAGAAAAAAAAATAAGAAAAACGTGTGAGGGCATTCCATTGACAGGGAGAGGGAGGTATCGTGACAAACCCTTGGGATTCGACACCCGCCAGTTTCGTCAAACCGGTCTGCAGCTGACTACCAACATTATTGCCTGTTTACTGTTCGAAAGGCAAAGGTGTCATGTTTCCTGTCTCGAAGATAGGAGCACTCATCATCTGCAAACGAAACAAAAAAATGGTTCAAATGGCTCTGAGCACTATGGGACTTAACATCTGAGGTCATCAGTCCCCTAGAACGTAGAACTACTTAAACCTATCTAACCTAAGGACATCACACACATCCATGCCCGAGGCAGGATTCGAACCTGCGACCGTAGCAATCGCGCGGTTCCGGACTGCGAGCCTAGAACCGCGAGAACACATCCATGCCCGAAGCAGGATTTGCACCTGCGACCGTACCGGTCGCGCGGTTCCAGACTGAAGATGACGAATATACGCTTCCAATGTGCGTTCACCGGAATGTCGCCAAACACGGATGCGACCATCATGATGCTGTCAACAGAATCAGGATTCATCTGAAAAAATGACGTTTTGCCACTCGTGCATCTAGGTTCGTCGTTGAGTACACCATCACAGGCACTCCTGTCTGTGATGTAGCGTCAAGGGTAACCGCAGCTATGGTCTCCGAGCTGATAGTCCATGCTGCTGCAAACGTCATCGAACTGTTCGTGCAGATGGTTGTTGTCTTGCAAACGTCCACATCTGTTGACTCAGGGATCGAGACGTGGCTGCACGATCCGTTAGAGCCATGTGGATAAGATGCCTGTCATCTCGACTGCTAGTGATACGAGGCCGTTGGGATCCAGCACGACGTTCCGTATTACCCTCCTGAACCCATCGATTCCATATTCTGCTGGCAGTCATTGGACCTCGATCAACGCGAGCAGCAATGTCACGATACGATAAACCCCAATCGCGATAGGCTACAATCCGATCTTGATGAAAGTCGGAAACGTGCTGGTACGCGTTTCTCCTCCTTACACAAGGCATCACAACAACGTTTCACCAGGTAACGCCGGTCAACTGCTGTTTGTGTATGAGAAATCGGATGGAAACTTTCCTCATGTCAGCACGTTGTAGGTGTCGCCACCGGCGCCAACCTTATGTGAATGCTCTGAAAAGCTAATCATTTGCATATCACAGCATCTTCTTCCTGTCGGTTAAATTTCGCGTTTGTAGCACGTCTTCTTCGTGGTGTAGCAATTTTAATGGTCAGTAGTGTAGAATGTTCAGAGACCGAATTCGTTCGAAACTGAGACGTGGCGAAAGGCAGCCGTGCAAAATTACGTTTGAGAAGCAGCATAATGTACGTAAAGCTTAAAAACACGGAAATGTGTGACAAAATTGTAGAATCTAGTGGCGGAAGATTTAAATACAAAAATCCTGTTTTCCTTTCAGAGAGGTCAACTTCGTAGTAATTGACGGAAAGTCATCGAGTAAAACAGAAGTGATTTCTGGCGTTCCCCAAGGTAGTGTTATAGGCCCTTTGCTGTTCCTTATCTATATAAACGATTTTGGAGACAATCTGAGCAGCAGTCTTAGGTTGCTTGCATATGACACTGTCGTTTATCGACTAACAAAATCATCAGAAGATCAAAACAAATTGCAAAGCGATTTAGAAAAGATATCTGAGTGGTGCGAAAAGTGGCAGTTCACCCTAAATAACGAAAAGTGCGAGGTCATCCACATGAGAGCTAAAAGGAATTCGTTAAAATTCGGTTATACGATAAATCAATCTAATCTAAAAGGCGTAAACTCAACTAAATACCTAGGTAGTACAATTGCAAACAACTTAAACTGGGAGGAAGACATAGAAAAGATTGTGGGGAAGGCTAACCAAAGGCTGCGTTTTATTGGCAGGACACTTAGAAAATGTAACAGATCTACTAAGGAGACTGCCTACACTACGCTTGTCCGTCCTGTTTTAGAAAACTGCTGCGCGGTGTGGGATCCTTACCAGACAGGACTGACGGAGTACATCGTAAAAGTTCAAATAAAGGCAGCACGTTTTGTATTATCACCAAATATGGGAGAGAGTGTCTCAGAAATGATACAGGACTTGGGCTGGACATCATTAAAAGAAAGGCGTTTTTCGTTGCGACGGAATCTTCTCATGAAATTCCAATCACCAACCTTCTTCTCCGAATGCGAACATATTTTCTTGACTCCGACCTACATAGGGAGAAACGATCACCACGATAAAATAAGGGAAATCAGAGCTCGTACGGAAAAATATAGGTGTTCGTTCTTTCCGCGCGCTATACGACTTTGGAATAATAGAAAATTGTGAAGGTGGTTCGATGTACCCTCTGCCAGGCACTTAAATGTGATTTTTAGAGTGTATATGGATGTAGATGTAGATCATGAAGGCAATATTAGTAGAGTGTGTTTCGCAAGCTGGATTTGGAATTAGAACTGCTCGTATCTTTGGGCTACTTTTTGAAATCACTGCTGGTCAGACCAGTCCAGGGATAATCTCCTTACGCAAGAATAATCGGTAGCTTTGCAGATGAGTGGTCTTCATCTCACAGGTTCCCCTTCTTGAGTGGAATTAGGCAACTGCGAGTAGATTTACACAAGCAGGTACCCTCATACGTAAATATTTACGGTTATCGTGCTCTCGTAATATATGATGAGCAGCCAGGAACTTGCCGGTCCTGTGGCGTTACAGACCATGTCCGCTCGTGATGTATACGAAACCAAGTGACCCAGTTACCGGCCGGTGTAGTTGTGAGACCCCCCCCCCCCCACCCGACTATGTCAGTGCTACCTTCAACTTATTCAGTGGCAGCCACCAAACAAATCCATAAGTCTCATCCTCATGAAGTTACCCCACATGACACTGCTCGCGACAGTGAATTGGTAATAGACGTCAGCGACTCGAAAGTGACAACACTATCGAAGCGCCAAGAACGAGAACCTAATTTAACTGCTCAGACGGAAAAAAACCCTAGAACAAACTATAGTCCTTCAGAAAGAGCACACTCCAGAAACCAAGGGAACCGGGTCTCCACTTGCCAGCGAACAGGACCGTCCGCAAGAAACAAATGTGCCAAAGGAAAACGCTGAAACCTCCACAAGAGGCAGTCCTTCAAGGAAGCATAAAAAGAGGAGACTGGCTCACAACGGTGCTGAATAACTCTCACCGGCTTTATGCATGGAAAAATTGCGAATAAATATTCCCGCAATACAGTCATGCCATAGCTTGGTGACTGCAGTGTGTTAATCCTAGAATACTGATCGACTACTCACGACAGAAAAGCTTCTGGATTAAAAAGACGACTGAGTTTTAGTTTAGCTGCTTTTAAGACATGGACACACGAGTAATGGAGAACTGTACACAGATTCAGAAAACCAAAGCAAAACTTTTAGCACTGAAGCGCCGACAGTTACAAGGTTTTAATATCAGAGCAAGCGTATAAAACATAGCGGAAGGGGAAGAAACAGATATGTACCTTGTGATACGTGATAATGACAGAACAAACAGAAAAATTTTGACGGAAGTTAACTAATGGAACCAGTTTCACAAAACAGAGTGAAATTAAAGGTGCGGTTCACAAACACATCTCAGTTATAATGTGCAACAGACCTACCGACAACAAGGCGCGGGAATGTCTTGTTAGGAACGTATTAGGCAGAATTAGCGCACAGCGTGTAGAAAATATCTCAGATGAGACAAAGGAGGACGAACTGAAAGATGCAATAGCACAGAGTTCTAAAATTAAGTCTTCGGGAGCTGATAGTATCTCCGTGGAATTCTACCAAGTGTTCTGAGCACAACTGAAAGCAAGTTGCTATACACGTTCGACGAACTGGTGAACGAAAATGTCACGTTCCTAAAGAATTTCCTGAATGGATAATAGTTGTAATTCCAAAAAACTCAGTTAGCAAAGGACGTTTTGCATCCAATTACATTACTCAACAGTGATTACAAGATCATGGCCCGCGTATTAGCGAGAAGAATGAAAAGGGTAATGCACTCTATAACTAGTCCTTACCAAACATGTTTGGCAAAGACAGAAAAATCAATCAGAATATATGCGACTATAGGGATATAGTATCAATTGCATGTGTCTGCCGAATAAAATGGGCATCAGTGTCATTATACTTCGAGAAGGCGTTTGATAGAGCAGTTAATAAATGTCCTCTCGGATTCATGAAAGAAATCGGATTCCCACCACTGTTAGTGATAATTGCTTTAAAAAAAATAAAAAAAACAATACAGGACAACTAATGGTAAACGGACAACTAAGTAAAGAAATGGAGATGAGTGGATCCGTACGACAAGGTCACCCGATATCAAAGGCCCTTTTCGCAATAGCAATAGAACCTCTCCTTCCGAGACTACCGCATCACCTACAAAGACTTCATATAAATGGCAAGAAATTACTGTGCAACGCCTACGCAGGTGATGTGGGCGTGCTGGTCACGAAAGAAGTTGATGTGACTCAAGCTCTTCAGATTGTACAAACATACGAAATCACTTTTGATGCGAAGTTCAAGGACATCGGGCATCATGAACTTAGGCAGAGGAAAACGTATGCAGAAATCAGAGACAACTGACGGAAGTATCCAAATTGAAATGGTTGGGTATTGAATTCAGGAGCAACATCCGGCACACTTTTGCTGTTAATCACAAAAAGTTACTTACAAGAATACGAGCATCTGTATAAGAAAAAAGTGTGAAACAACGGAGCGAGATACAGAAAACCACCCGGGGAAATGTTCTCTCATGTTCAGAAAAAACAGAACACTTTGAACGACTAGATACAGGATTTGGAATTCACAAGACACGTACTTTAGTATGTTGTACAGAAATGATTGCCTTTCCAGTTACCTTGGTTCAGCGTGTGGCCTGTTGCCTAGTAGGCGCAGGGTCGGCCATAATTGATGAGGCCAACGGACACTCTGGTCCGACGCATTAAAGTGACAACGAAGGTTTCGGGTACAGATCGTACCAAAGGAATGCTAGTAAGTCTTGCTTAAAGTGATAAAAAACTGTTTCCGCCCGCGATCGAACCGGGAACCTTCTGCGTCTTTTTTTCTTTTTTTTTTCTTTAAATAACCGACCCAGCCAGGATTTTTTTTTCCAAGTCTAATTTTGCCGTTCAAACATTAACTCAGCTTTTCTTTTCTTTTCTTTTCTTTTTTTTTTTTTTTTTTTTTTTTTTTTGCAGAGGGCAGCTAACCCCCTGACTGAACACGCTGAGTAACCGTGCGGGCTTGATGCTAAGTATAAGGACATCGAGCAAACACAGGTTAGTATGTCTTGTTTATAATGATGAAAAAGTGTTTCCGCTCGTGATCGCACCCCGGAACACTTGCGTGTGAAGCAGACGTGATAAACGCTACACTACGGAAACGACGGACCCGAAAAGTCCATCCTTGTTGACTCGAACTTAACCTCAGCCTCTGTCTCGTCCGCGAATGCACACGCGACAGTTCTTTTGACAGCCTGGAAATCATCACAGCCGAGGGCTCAAGAAGACTTCGGGGTGTTCGAGAGGGTGTCTGCCGTAGCACCCCTAACGAGATAGCGGCGTTTCGCGCAGACGTGATTGCAAGTCATAGCAGCAACAGCAATCAGTTTCTTAGCAGCCGGCAGTGCGAGCCCAGCGGCAGCTCTACATGAAGGTACCAATAGCCCAGGAAGGCCGCCGACCGCGGGAATTCGCGACGCCCCCCTCCCGCCAGCCTACACGAGACTTTCCAGAGCACCCTGGACGACATCGAGGGACATAGTGCACTGGAATAATTGGCATTCGCCGTGTCAGAGGGCTCGTTGGTATAGGGGTAGTTCCGCTTCAAACGCCGTGCAGTGTGGACGTGCCTATTCTTCCGCTCCGCCGTAGCGTTACGTATAGTGGGATATCGTTTGTTTACGTGTAGTGTTGTACCCTTAGTGAGTTTTTCTCCGTCGTTGTTTCGTTCCTTGTTTTACTTTCTGTGTGTATTTCAGTGTTTTTTGTGTAGCGGTTTAGACCGCGTAGTTTTTGAAAATGTAGTCTCAGGTTATTCCTCGTCAGGCTACAGTTAGTTTTGCTTTTGACAAGTCCACCCGCCATGTGCAATCTAGTTCCCTTGAGATTCATGATTGGTTAGTAGATACCTTTGGCATTCATTCCGATCAGGTGCACTCTGCTTATTTTGATACAGAACTCTATGTTTTCTTTGTTAAATTTATGGATCCCCTTCAGGTTGATAAAATTATTTCCAAATTTGGTCATCAGATTCTCTTTCGGCATCGGGATGATTCTGTCAGTACCGTACTGCTTTCAAATGCTTCCATTACGTACACCAGTGTTCGTGTTAACAACCTTCCCCCGGAAGTGGATAATGTGTATCTTAAGGAGGGTTTACTCAAGTATGGTGATGTTAAGAGTATTCGCCTTGAACGCTGGTCCAGCCAACATCGTCTGCAGTGTTACAGTGGTATTCGTTCCGTCGAAATGCACGTGAAGCAGAATATTCCCTCGCACCTGCAGATCGCTGGATATCGTGTCCATGTAACATATAGTGGTCAGGTTGGCACCTGTTTTTTGTGTAATGAGAGTGGCCACGTGCGTACCAACTGTCCGCGTAGGGTTTTTGTGTTAAAAAATTCTCTCGAACAGCGTCGCAAGTTTTCGGTCGCTGACCTCGTTGCCGGTGGTTCTGCTCTTGGTGTCGAACAGTCCAGTGGTAGTAGCGCCCCGCCGCAGGTTGTGCACGCCCCTGACACAGAATTTCCTCCTTTACGTGCCAAATCTGATGTTGTTCCGTCTGTTCCTCAGGTGGGTGTGCCGCTTTTGAATAATAAACGGCGTCGCGCACAAGATGGAAATAGTACGGATGAGGATCTCCCCAAGATGCCCCAATCCGAGAGACCGACATCCTCCGAGCCACAGAGTAGTGTAGATGCTCCCTGTTCCCCTGAAGTAGCTGTTCCGGTAGCGGCTGCTGACGCCCCTCCGGCTTCCGACACGGCTTCTCTCGAGTCGGCTCGTCGGTCGGGCCTGTTGGCGCCGCCTTCCGAACCGACTTCGTTGTCACAACAAGTTGAGTCGCAACAACTTCCTGCTTCGCTACCCCACACCTCTGCCAGCGGAGCTGCTCCGCTTCCATCCAACTTTGCAGCTTCAGACCTTCCTGCTCACGTTTCGCCTCCGTGTAGTCCATGTTTGCCGGAAGCTAGTATTGGTGTAGACCAGTCCGTTCCGTCGGATGTTTACCCCAAGACCCCGGACCCTGACTGTGGACCGGCGCGGGTGGTGTCGGATGCAGAACTTGACCCTCCTACGTCACCGGCGGCTGCCGCTTCCTTGCCCGTCAGCCGACGCAAGTTGCGCGTTCAGCCGAACGTCAATGCTGTTTGTAAAAAACCGAAACGTAAGGGATCCGCCGAAGGGGGTAGCAGTCCCCTTCCCTCGGATGCCTCCGTCTCCCCTGCTATGGACTGTGATGTTGATGCGTCGGTGTAGGTGATTTCTTCTCTCGCTTTTCTCTCCATGGTTCAAGCATACACCTTTCTTACCTTAAATGTTAACCGTATTGAGTCCAACGTTCGCATTGCCTCTTTGCGGCAGTTTCTCTACGACTCCTGTGCGGACGTAGTATTTTCGCAGGAAGTATTGTTTTCTGATCTCTCTCTACCTGGATTTCAAACTGTTTTTAATGTCGCACCGGAAAATTCAACAGGAACTGCTCTTTTCTTTCGAGAAGGTATTCCTGTTACTGACATTGAATTCCTTGACTCTGGCCGTGGGATTGGTTGTCGTCGTTTTGATCTCTGCCTAGTTGTTTTGTATGCCCCCTCTGGTTCGGGTCGCACTGTGGCTCGATCGCGCTTTTATAAGGAAGAGCTTATTTATCTTTTGCGCAAGAGTCCTCGGAGTCTCCTGCTCGGAGGCGATTTTAATTGTGTTTTACGCCCTGAAGACCAGTCCCCCAATTTTAATTATTGCCGAGATTTACATGACTTGGTTCGTACGATGCACCTGCGTGATGTTTGGGAACACAAATATCCGACCCTGGTGAAATTTACGTATTTTACCGCGTCCTCATGCAGTAGACTCGACAGATTCTACTTCTCTGATTTTTTATGTGATAACATTCTTTCTGTCGATGTTATTCCTACTAGTTTTTCTGACCATTGTGCTTTTACTGCAATTGTAAATCTTAGTCACCAACCTGCAAAACTTTATCGTTCCTAGTGGATGTTAAATGTTTCCCACCTTGCCGACAGTGCCATTGATGCAGTTGTAAGTGCCGTGTGGGAGCGATGTCTTCGCTCTGTCCCGCGTTACCCCTCCTTGCTCGTTTGGTGGACTGCGTTTGCCAAGCCCAAGATTCGTCAGACTTTGATTTTTTACTGTGCCGCAAGGGCGCGTGATTTTAAGAACACGTATGAATTTTACAACTCTGTCCTGCGTGAACTGTATGACGCGGCGGGTCCTTCTCCTCTGCCGATCCATGATGTTCGTCGTATTAAAGCAAAGCTCTTGACCCTCAAACGACGACAGTTGGATGGTCTGCGAGTAAAGTCGAAACCTCACTCTCTTGTTGAAGGTGAACTGACTTCTTTGTACCACCTGCTGCGGCATCAGACTCGACGTCGTCGCACCTTCATCTCTTCTCTTATGGTGGATGATGGACGACAGCTTATTGCACAGGAGGATATGACTCGTGCTCTTCATCAGTATTACGCTAGTCTCTATTCTGCCGATGATTCTGGTGCGTCACTTTCTGATGATGTCCTTGAGGATCTTCCTGCGACGATCACGCCTGACGCGAACGGCGACTTTCTCCGGGAGTTCCAGGTAGATGATGTTTTCGATTTTATTGCTCGCTCTCCGTCCGGTAAATCGCCGGGTCCAGACGGCCTGCCTAAAGAATTTTATCTCCGTTTTTGGCCTCTTTTGGGTGGCACTTTTACGCAGATTTTAAATGAGATTGTCAGGGGGATGGATGTGCCAGCCGATTTTAAAGTAGGGAAAATTGTTTTAATTCCGAAGTCCACTGGTCGTTTATCTACTGCCAATCTTCGTCCGCTCACATTGCTGAACTTTGATTACAAGACAGCTGCTAGAGCGTTCAATAGTCGATTATCTTCTCTGCTGCGGTCTGTGATTGGGGCACATCAATGTTGTTTTCCTGGTAGATCTATTCTGACCCCAGTAGCCGAATATCGGGATGTTGTCTCGGTTGCGGCGGTTACAAACGTTCATTGTGCCTTTGCTTTCCTCGATTTTTACAAGGCTTTTGATCACGTCAGTCATGTGTTTTTAAATCGTGTTTTAGATACAATAGGTTTTAACGCTTCATCACGTGGTGTTCTTGGCAATTTGTATAGGGGAATAACTGCTTGGGTGTCAGTCAATGGGCAGCTGACGCCGCCCTTTGCTATCCGCCGAGGGGTACCTCAGGGTAGTCCGCTTTCTATGTCTCTATTCATATTGTCCCTGGAACCGCTGCTTCGGACTCTTGCTTTCAAGCTTCAGGGTATGACCCTCTCTGGTGGGAAGCTCACTGTTGAGGCGTACGCGGACGATGTCGTTGTTCTCCTCCGTCAACGTGATGATATCACATTGTTGAAAGGGGCAGTCGATGCATACTGTTGTGTCTCTGGAGCGCGTCTCAATCAGGGTAAATGTAAGTTCCTTGATATTCGAGGGTTTCGTGATGCTGATGTCCCTTGGGCCACTTTTGTCGATCGCCATACGTCATTGGGGATTAGCATTGATCGGTGTCCTATAAAAATGGCGACTCTTGATTGGAAATCTGTCACCGAGAAGATACAGGGGGCTCTGATGGTCCATGAGCAGCGCTCTGCTACCATTTTGCAAAAAGTCAGAATTTTAGACACGTACGTGTTATGTAAAGCCTATTATGTTGCTCAGCTGTTCCCACTTCCCATTATGGTGGCGAAAAGGTTTATATGGAAGGGTCATCTATTCAAGTTGCGTTACGAGGTTATGACGAAACCGCGTATCTGTGGAGGCTTGGGCCTCACTGACATTACTCGCAAGGCATCTGCCTTGTACGTCCGCCGTACGACTCTCATTGTTACGCAAGAAGTGACTTCAATTACATCCAGACTTTTTACTGTTCTGCGTCCGAAGAGCCTTGCTCCACCTGTCGACGTCGGTCGCCTCAATTTTAAGTTGAAACACGTCCGGGAATTTTATATTGCGGTTAGTTACCTCGGTGACGTCTTCTTGCGACGATCGGTGCCAACGACCAAGAGCTTGATTGCCCGTTGGGAGGGGCTGGCTGGTCCCAATCCAATCGAACTGGCGTCTCCATCAGTGTCCTGGAGGAACATCTGGAAGAATGTTAGTCTGCCGATCCACTCAATGGCTGTGGCGTCCACGTGGTGTAGGGTAGTTAATGGTTTGGTCCCCACCAACGTACGAATGCACCGTATTGGTCTTTCTGACACGGACAACTGCACTCGGTGTGGTCTCCTGGACACACTTGAGCATCGATTCATCTGCAGTGGGCACCTTGCTAATTGGCTTTGGCTCAGGAAACAACTGGATTTTGTCACTAGGACTGCCGAAACCGCTTATACCATTGACATCATCGTACGGCCCGATTCTTCCTTTTATCTGCGAACGAAGCTCAATACCGTTATGTGGTTGCTTGGACACGTCGTACATTTTGTCAATAGTTGTCATGAAGAGGATGAACACCTAACGTTTCGGCAGTACATCCTTACTGCTTACTGGAACCGATTGCGCTTGCCAGGACTCCGTAAAGATTTTGCAAATATGCTTAGCCTGACATTTGAAAGGGAGGGTGTTGGCTAAGGTCGCCTGTGTGAGTCGATTTCTTTTATACTGTAGCTGGTTTTGCCGCCTTTATGTAAAATTATTCTCTACACCTGGACTGAAGTTTACGTGGACCTTTAGGGCGAACAAGAAAAACAAAAGTAAGACCAAGAACCGAGACAGTAGGGGAAAGTACGACGCCGTTGTACAGGTGCCATTCGGAAACAGGACGGTGGAATCATCGTGGCCAGGCCTCGGGTTTCGACCCTTGCCCGCTTTGTTTCCGCAGGCCTGAATCTGATTGTCACCCCTAACTTTTAAATAATGGCACACGAAAACGACACAAAAAAATGTTAAAAAAAGAAAAAAAAAGGGGCAGAGCATTGGTCTTGTAGACCAAGGGTCAAAAAAAAAAAAAAGTGGTAGACCACTGGTCTAGTAAACCAGGGGTCGTAAGTTACATCCACACAGTATCTGATACAAAAAAAAGGGGTATGATTCCTGCTTAGGGTGCAGGAGGTCTCGGGTTCAAATCCCGGACGAGCCCTAGCGTTTTGTGCAAACTGATCGCACGTCAGTGGCTGAGTCGGCGCAAAAATCTCGCCGTCAATGTCAAATGAATCTCATATTTGATGTGAGAAATTGACACTCTGGTCCGACGCGTGCAGGCGATTACGAAGATTTCGGGTACAGATGGTAGCAGATGCATGTTAGTATGTCTTGTTTGTAATGATGAAAAAGTGTTTCCGCCCGGGTTCGAACCGGGGACCTTCTGCGTGTTAGGCAGACATGATAACCGCTACACCACGGAAACAGCATTTGTGCACCTTACTTTACAGACAACCCGTGGTGATGATGTCATCGTAACTAGAAAATTCAATAAATGTGCTACTTGCATAACAATTGTACTTAAAGGTGATCCACACATGTCGTGGCTCAGTGGAGTACAATACGACATAGACAGGAAAATACTGTTCCCGCTCGGAGTCGAACGGGGGAACTTCTGCGTGTGAAGCAGACGTGATAACCGCTACACCACGGAAACAAACTGTGTGCACCTTACTTTACAGACAACTCGTTCTGATGTAGTCATCGTAACTAAAAAATTCTATAAATGCGCAACTTGCATAACAAAGGTACATACAGCAGATACTCACATGTCGTGGTTCACTGGAGTACAATACAACATAGCCAGGAAAATTCTGTTCCCGCCCGGGATCGAACCGGAGACCTTTGAGGGTGAAGCAGACGTGATACCCGCTACACTACGGAAACGGCGGACGTGAGGAGTCCATCCCTGTTCAGTGGAAATTATCTCAGCCTCTCTCTCGTCCGCAAATGCACACGCGACTGTTCTTTTGACAGCCTGGAAGCCATCACAGCCGAGGGCTCAAGAAGTCTTCGGGGTGCACGAGAGGGTGTCTGCCGTAGCATGCTTAACGAGATAGCGGCGTTTCTCGCAGTCGTGATTACAAGTCATAGCAGCAAAAGCAATCGCACTCTTAGCAGCAGGCTGTGCGACGTGAGGAGTCCATCCCTGTTCACTGGAAATTATCTCAGCTCCTCTCTCGTCCGCGAATGCACATGCGACGGTCCTTTTGACAGCCTGGAAACATCACAGCCGAGGGCTCAAGAAGTCTTCGGGGTGCTCGAGAGGGTGTCTGCCGTAGCACCCCTAACGAGATAGCGGCGTTTCTCGCAGTCGTGATTGCAAGTCATAGCAGCAAAAGCAATCACTTTCTTAGCAGCAGGGAGTGCGACCCCAGCGGCAGCTCTACATGAAGGTACCAATAGACTAGGAAGGCCGCCGACCGCGGGAACTCGCGCCACCCCCATTCCGCCAGCCTACACAAGTCTTTGCAGAGCACCCTGGACGACAACGAGGGACCCAGTGAACTAGAATAAAAGTCATTCGCTGTGTCAGATGGCTCGTTGGTCTAGGGGTATGATTCCTGCTTAGGATGCTGGAGGTCCCGCGTTCAAATCTCGGACGAGCCATAGCGTTTTGTGCATACTGATCGCACGCGAGTGGCTGAGTCAGTGCAAAACTCTCGGCGTCAATATCAAATGAATTTCATATTTGATGTGAGCAATTGACACTCTGGTCCGACACATGAAGGCGATTACGAAGGTTTCGGGTACAGATGGTAGCAGATGTATGTTAGTATGTCTTGTTTGTAATGACGAAAATGTGATACCGCCCGGGATCGAACCGGGGACCTTCTGCGTGTTAGGCAGACGTGAAAACCGCTACACCACGGAAAGTACTTGTGGGCACCTTACTTTACAGACAACTCTTTCTGATGTAGTCATCGTAACTAAAAAATTCTATAAATGCGCTACTTGCATAACAAAGGTACATACAGTAGATCCTCACATGTCGGGGCTCACTGGAATACAATACGACATAGGCAGGAAAATACAGTTCCCGCCGGGATCGTACCGGGGACCTTCTGCGTATGAAGCAGACGTGATAACCGCTACACTACGGAAACGGCGTAAGTGAGGAGTCCATCCATGTTCACTGGAAATTATCTCAGCCTTTCTCTCGTCCGCGAATGCACACGCGACGGTTCTTTTGACAGCCTGGAAACCATCACAATCGAGGGCTCAGGAAGTCTTCGGGGTGCTCGAGAGTGTGTCTGCAGTAGCACCCCTAACGAGATAGCGGCGTTTCCCGCAGTCGTGATTGCAAGTCATAGCAGAAAAGCAATCACTCTCTTAGCAGCTGGGAGTGCGAGTCCAGCGGCAGCTCTACATGAAGGTACCAATAGACTAGGAAGGCCGCCGACCACGTGAATTCGCGCCGCCCCCATCCCGCCAGCCTACACGAGACTTTCCAGAGCACCCTGGACCACATCGAGGGACACAGTGCTCCGGAATAATAGTCATTCGTCGTGGCAGATGGCTCGTTTGTCTAGGGGTATGATTCCTGCTTAGTGTGCAGGGGATCCCAGGTTCAAATCCCTGCCGAGCCATAGTGTTTTGTGTAAACTGATCGCACGTGAGTGGCTCAGTCAGCGCAAAACTCTCGGCGTCAATATTAAATGAATTTCATTATTGATGTGAGCAATTGACACTCTTGTCCGACGCGTGAATGCGATTACGAAGGTTTCGGGTACAGATGGTAGCAGATGCTTGTTAGTATGTCTTGTTTGTAATGATGAAAAAGTCTTTCCGCCCGGGATCGTACCGGGGACCTTCTGCGTATGAAGCAGATGTGATAACCGCTACGATAGGGAAACGGCGGACGTGAGGAGTCCATCCCTGTTCAGTGGAAATTATCTCAGCCTCTCTCTCATCCGCAAATGCACACGCGACGGTTCTTTTGACAGCCTAGAAACCATCACTGCCGACGGCTCAAGAAGTCTTCGGGGTGCTCGAGAGGGTGTCTGCCGTAGCACCCCTAACGAGATAGTGGCGTTTCTCGCTGTCGTGATAGCAAGTCATAGCAGCAAAAGCAATCACTTTCTTAGCAGCAGGGAGTGCGACGTGAGGAGTCCATCCCTGTTCACTGGAAATTATCTCAGCCTCTCTCTCGTCCTCGATTGCACACGCGACAGTTCTTTTGACAGCCTGGAAACCATCACAGTCGAGGGCTCAGGAAGTATTCGGGGTACTCGATAGTGTGTCTGCCGTAGCACCCCTAACGAGATGGCGACGTTTCTCGCAGTCGTGATTGCAAGTCATAGCAGAAAAGCAATCACTCTCTTAGCAGCAGGGAGTGTGACCCCAGCGGCAGCTCTACATGAAGGTACCAATAGACTAGGAAGGCCATCGACCGCGGGAACTCGCACCACCCCCATCCCGCCAGCCTACACAAGTCTTTCCAGAGCACCCTGGACGACATCGAGGTACCCAGTGAACTGGATAATAGTCATTCGCCATGTCAGATGGCTCGTTGGTCTAGGTGTATGATTCCTTCTTAGGGTGCTGGAGGTCCCGGGTTCAAATCCCAGCCGAGCCCTAGCGTTTTGTGCAAACTGATCGCACGTGAGTGGCTGAGTCAGCGCAAAACTCTCGGCGTCAATATCAAATGAATTTCATATTTGATGTGAGCAATTGACACTCTAGTCCGACACGTGAAGGCGATTACGAAGGTTTCGGGTACAGATTGTAGCAGATGCATGTTAGTATGTCTTGTTTGTAATGACGAAAATGTGATACCGCCAGTGATCGAACCGGGTCCTTCTGCGTGTTAGGCAGACGTGAAAACCGCTACACCACGGAAAGTACTTGTGTGCACCTTACTTTACAGACAACTCGTTCTGATGTAGTCATCGTAACTAAAAAATTCTATAAATGCGCTACTTGCATAACAAAGGTACATACAGCAGATCCTCACATGTTGTGGTTCACTGGAGTACAATACGACATAGGCAGGTAAATACTGTTCCCGCCCGGGATCGAACCGGAGACCTTTGAGAGTGAAGCAGACGTGATACCCGCTACACTACGAAAAACGGCGGACCTGAGGAGTCCATCCCTGTTCACTGGAAATTATCTCAGCCTCTCTATCGTCCGCGAATGCACACGTGACGGTTCTTTTGACAGCCTGGATACCATCACAGCCGAGGGCTCAAGAAGTCTTCGGGGTGCTCGAGAGGGTGTCGTCCGTAGCACCCCTAACGAGTTAGCATCGTTTCTCGCAGTCGTGATTGCAAGTCATAGCAGCAAACGCAATCACATTCTTAGCAGCAGGGAGTGCGACGTGAGGAGTCCATCCCTGTTCACTGGAAATTATCTCAGCCTCTCTCTCGTCCGCGATTGCTCACGGGACTGTTCTTTTGACAGCCTGGAAACCATCACTGCCGAGGGCTCAAGAAGTCTTCGGGGTGCTCGAGATGGTGTCTGCAGTAGCACCCCTAACGATATAGCGGCGTTTCTCGCAGTCGTGATTTCAAGTCATAGCAGCAAAAGCAATCACTTTCTTAGCAGCATGGAGTGCGAGCCCAGCGGCAGCCCTACTTGAAGGTACCAATAGCCCAGGAAGGCCGCCGGCCGCGTGAATTCGCGCCACCCCCATCCCGCCAGCCTACACGAGACTTTCCAGAGCACCCTGGACAACATCGAGGGACCCAGTGCACTGGAATAATAGTCATTCGTCATGTCAGATGGGTCATTTGTCTAGGGGTATGATTCCTGCTTAGGGTGCAGGAGCTCCGTGGTTCAAATCCCGGCCGAGCCCCAGTGTTTTGTGCAAACTGATCGCACGTGTGTGGCTCAGTCAGCGCAATACTCTCGGCGTCAATATTAAATGAATTTCATATTTGATGTGAGCAATTGACACTCTGGTCCGACACGTGAAGGCGATTACGAAGGTTTCGGGTAGAGATTGTAGCAGATGCATGTTAGTATGTCTTGTTTGTAATGACGAAAATGTGATACCGCCAGGGATCGAACCGGGTCCTTCTGCGTGTTAGGCAGACGTGAAAACCGCTACACCACGGAAAGTACTTGTGTGCACCTTACTTTACAGACAACTCGTTCTGATGTAGTCATCGTAACTAAAAAATTCTATAAATGCGCAACTTGCATAACAAAGGTACATACAGCAGATCCTCACATGTTGTGGTTCACTGGAGTACAATACGACATAGGCAGGAAAATACTGTTCCCGCCCGGGATCGAACCGGAGACCTTTGAGGGTGAAGCAGACGTGATACCCGCTACACTACGGAAACGGCGGACCTGAGGAGTCCATCCCTGTTCACTGGAAATTATCTCAGCCTCTCTATCGTCCGCGAATGCGCACGGAACTGTTCTTTTGACAGCCTGGAAACCATCACAGCCGAGGGCTCAAGAAGTCTTCGGGGTGCTCGTGAGGTTGTCGGCCGTAGCACCCCTAACGAGTTAGCGGCGTTTCTCGCAGTCGAGATTGCAAGTCGTAGCAGCAAAAGCAATCACATTCTTAGTAGCAGGGAGTGCGACGTGAGGAGTCTATCTCTGATCCCTGGAAATTATCTCAGCTTCTCTCTCGTCCGCTAATGCACATGTGACGGGCGTTTTTACAGCCTGGAAACCATCACAGCCGAGGGCTCAAGAAGTCTTCGGGGTGCTCGAGAGGGTGTCGGCCGTAGCACCCGTAACGAGTTAGCATCGTTACTCGCAGTCGTGATTGCAAGTCATAGCAGGAAAGGCTATCACATTCTTAGCAGCAGGGAGTGCGAGCACAGCGGCAGCTCTACATGAAGGTACCAAGATTCCAGGAAGGCCGCCGACCGCGGGAATTCGCGCCGCCCCCATCCCGCCAGCCTAAACGAGACTTTCCAGAGCACCCTGGACGACATCGAGGGACATAGTGCACTGGATTAATTGGCATTCGCCTTGTCAGTGGGCTCGTTGGACTAAGGTTCGCCAGTCGAGGCGCGGCCGTCGTGCAGGTCGGACGTGCCTGGAGCGTTGTTTACATGCTCAGCTGCGGCCTGCGGTGCTGCACGTGGTGAGTCGAGGGCCGTTGCGGCGCGCAAACATCTTGTTTGTAACGAATAGAACCTAACATGGATCACCCAGAGCGGAAAGATACTTTGAAGTTTATGTTTGATGGAAGTTTTTCTCGACCGAAATATTACGAAGTCGAACGATTTCTCGATGAAGACGTTAAATTGCCTCCCACCGATATCATTGGTATCCATTTGTCTATTGTCAGTAGCACAGTTTATATCAAATTGCGTGACCCAGAATTGTGCGACAAAATCATCGATTCATGTGGCGGTACCTATAAATTTCGACACAGTGACGGGAATGTTGGTGAGGTGACTGTTGTCCACGCTGGTCTTGGTATTCGTACCGTCAGGATTTTCGAGTTGCCTTTTGAAATCTCGGCTGAACAAATTAATGCTTCTATTAAGTCCTACGGCAAAATTATCAGTAACATTGCCGAAAAGTGGGCCCCGTTCCATAAGTACCCTGTTGTGAACGGTGTGCGGCAAATTAAGATCGAATTGCAACGGCATATTCCGTCCTACCTAACGATTTGTGGATATAGGGCGATAATCATATATGAGGGACAGCCTCGTACATGTTCAGGCTGTAATTCCACGGGACACGTCCGGGCACAGTGCATCCAACGACGTGTAACGCAGCTGCCTGCGGGTGAACTGGGCCCTCGCCCGCAACCGACAATATTACCGACTACTTATGTAGCGGCGGTCCGTGCAAATACACCCACTGCGTCGGCTGCGGAAGTCGGACTTAGTGTGGCCGATGTTACGAATGACGGAGATGTACCTATGGAAATCTCTACCGCTCAGGAAGCCTTGCCGGTCGCTGGCTTACTAGCCGCGGTGCCCCGTGACGCCTCACGTGAGGAAGCCAGGGTTGACGTTGTGGAGGCGGCCACTACCGCTACTGACAGCCAGCAAGAGACAGAGGCTCTTCCTCTTCCTTTAAAGAATGCGGAAGCCTCTGTCAGTGAGTCCTCCCCGAAAAAGCACAAGAAACGTCGGATCGCTCGTCCGGCGGCAGCTCAATCGGCACCTCCCTTGCGTGAAAAGGCCAAACACGCGGGCCGCATGATCTGCGATGACACTTCGGGGACCGAAGATTATCTTCCGTCGTTGGCCTCACCCATGAATATTGACGATGATGTATCCAACCTTGACACGGGGAGGGCACATATTAGTGCACCACCGCGGACGGCCCAAGTTGCAGATGTGCAGGGTGACGGCCCGCAATGCGGTTCCGGAACTGCTGCAGCAGGCGCGACGACGGCTGTGTCTGTCGATAATTGGGCGGATGATATTGAAGATATGACTGGCAATCCCGAGCGTGAAGAACCGATGGCAACTGGTGATACGCTGCTTACGTCTCGGCGCAATGCATCGTCCACGGACGGCGACGTCTAGACTTATACGACCTCCGAAGCGGACGACTGATGAAGGGATAAAAATCGTACCTGTTTTCATCTGCAGATGACCACTCATCCCACATCGCTCCGTTCACGACAATCCTATAAGATTTCTACCATAAATGTTAACCGCATTGTCTCTCAAGCAAAAATCCACAGCCTTCGACATTATTTACGGGCCGCTGATATAGATATTCTGTTCGTACAGGAAGCACTGACTCCACTCCTAGCCGACGTCCCTGGTTATGACGCCATTGTCAATATAGGGACGGAGGCAGGTACGATCATTCTGTATCGGGAAGGCATTGAATGTTCTTGTTTGTCCATGTTACCTACCGGACGAGGCATTGTCGCACAGTTCCATGATGTACTCCTTCTTAATGTGTACGCCCCTTCCGGTTCCAACGCGCGAGCGGCGAGGAGGGAGTTTTACACGGGAGAGATAGCGAATCTAATCACCGACTTGCGTCTGCGTATTATTATGGGTGGTGACTTTAACTGCGTATTGCGCCGCACCGATCAATCGCCGAACTTTAACTTCAGCCAGGAACTGCTAACACTGGTTACAGAATTGCAGTCAGTCAACACGTGGGCGACCTTACACCCAGATGAAGTTGCCTTTACTCACTTTACGCAGACATCTTCCAGCAGGTTAGATCGCATATATGTGCAACGCGGTCTTTTAGCCGACGTGGGAACTTGCGAATATTGGCCCGTTAATTTCAGTGACCATATCGCTTACCACATCGTCTTTAATCACTCACCGCAGAAAGTTTATAGAGGCTTCGGACGATGGCAACTCAACTGTCGCCTCTTACAAGACGCCACTTTAGAGCGTGAGATCCGGTCAGTTTGGCACTCCGTAACATCAAGCAGGCCCACGTATTCCACGTGGATTGATTGGTGGACGCTTCATGCAAAGGGGAAACTCATTACTTGCATCAAGCACCACGCCCGGATTCGCGCTCGCGGTGAGAAGGAAATCACTGAATTCTATTTCTGTGCCCTGCGAGAATTGTACCGGGATTATCATCAGGTGCCTAATAACATCACGCACGTACGCAGACTCCAAGCCAAGATTACATCCTTGACGGGCTGCACCGCCGTCGGCCACCAGATTCGAGCACGTGACTCCACAAACTTGCCGCAACAGCAGACGTCAGTCCATCATATCGTCCAACAGTTACGTGCAGCGCGTAGGAAACTTATTCATAAGTTGCAGGATGCAGACGGTGCTTGTTATACCCTACAGCGAGACATCAAAAACCATGTTACCAACCACTTTGCTGCACTTTACACCTGTGCTGGTGTACCACATGAGAAAGTGCGAGAATGGTATCATTCTGGACCCCCGCCGTACTGCATTACCGACGACCTCAATCGGGACCTGCTTGCTCCCTTTACCAATGAAGAACTGAAGGATGCCCTGCTTGCTGCGCCACGAAATAAATCTCCGGGCACGGACGGGCTCTCTGTCGAGTTTTACGTCAAATATTGGCCTATATTAGGGGACGAACTCACAGAGATGTACAATGAAGTACTACGTGGGATTGCTCTACCCCCAGCCTTCACAGAAGGGTTAACTGTTTTAATACCTAAGACGCCGACGCCGACCACCACCAAAGATCTGCGGCCCATTACTCTGCTCAATGCCGACTTTAAGCTTCTGACGCGCGCCCTCAATGCCCGATTACGGCAGCTGTTACCCTATCTTCTGGGACCATACCAAATGAGTGCGATCCGTGGTCGGTCGCTGTCCACCATTTTGGCGCTATATCGGGATCTCGTCTCCCTCACCTGGGCCACTCGCACTCCTATGGCCATAGCATTTCTTGACTTCGATAAGGCTTACGATCGAGCTGACTATCACTATCTCAGCGGCGTGATGGAATCAATGGGCTTCAGTCTTAATTTTATCCACCTCATCAACAACTGTATCAGTGGTACCCGTACACGCTTCCTGATCAATAATACATTGACGGAGTACGTCCAGCTCTCACGGGGTATCAAGCAAGGCTGTCCACTTTCAACGACGCTCTATGCGATCCTCATGGAACCCTTGTTGCGCCATCTACATCATAGCCTCCCTGGATTCCAGTTTTATGGTATCAAGTCTGTGGTCCAAGCTTACGCAGACGATGTCAGCGTGCTTCTTAACGACGTTCGCGATGTCACCGCAGCGAAACGCATTCTTGAGGAATTCCAAAGAGATAGTGGTGCCATGTTAAACGTCAATAAATCCGCCGCCTTAACGCTTGGTCAAGAACGACCTATCACAGGCGACGCTTGGCTGCCCTGTGTACAGACTAGAAAACACCTTGGTCTCTACGTTACGGCCCGGCCTCTGGACATGTCTCACAAAAATTGGATACCCAAAATTCAGGCGATAAAAGCACTCCTGCGCGACCAGAACATGCGACACCTCGATCGTCTGCAGCGAGCCTTTTTCGTCAACTCTTATGCCCTCTCCAAATTACAATTTGTTGCCGCCGTCCTACCTATGCCACCCACAGTAGCAAGATCACTCCTAGCGGCGGCCGCCTGGTACGTCTGGAAGCTCAATATTTTTAAGGTTTCCTTCACCACAACAGCACTGCCATGCGATATGGGAGGCCTTGGCTTGAAAAACCCCGGCATTCATGCCCTAGCCCTGTATCTGAAACGCTCATGGCAGATACTCACCGCTAGCGAGGACACCGTCACGAAGCGGCTCTATCAACTGTCCCGCCCCCGCAACTTATCTCCGCCTGTGGACATTGGCCACGTCGGCCCGCACTTTCAGCATATAGCACTGTATTACCTTGAAAGTAGCTATCTCGACGACGAGCTTTTCAAGAAGCCGACGGTAAAACTGTACCGCCACTTACTTCGGCCGTCACTGCCTGGCCCCTTGGAAAAGAAGTATCCGGCTTGCAATTGGTCCCTCGTTTGGGCTAACATCCATAATCCAACGCTTCCGACAGATGTCCGCTCCAAATGGTATGACGTGGTCGCTGACACTATTCCGACGAAAGAAAAGCGGCACAGGATTAATCTTGCACCCAGTCCCTACTGCGACTTGTGCCACATGGTTGAGACTATTGCACATCTGTTTGTCTGCAAGGATCAAGTGCACATCTGGAATTGGACGCGCAAAAAACTCGCTGTGCTCAACCGGACTGCGCCTCATGCGATTCAGATCCACGACATTCTGCGCCCGGACTACCGACTCTTCCCTGCAGCCAAACATAACAGCTACCTTTGGTTATGGGACATTTTATCCACTATATTCTGTCCGGCAGTGCGCCTAATGTCTTAGATTTTCAAGTATATCTCTCACACCAAAACTGGCGCACAACCAACCAATATGGGCACCGGTATCAGTCAACATTTCAAAATTTTCTTCACATCGTCCTTGAGATGAAGTAGGACGTGGATAACATGAATATCTGTTATAACAATTCGTTTTTCCTGTACTATAGTCAAGGTTATACTCACTGCAAAGACTTCCATTTGTCTCATTGTGATTCTGAATAAAGCAACGTATGAGATCAAGAATATGTCCTTCCCAGGAGCAGTTATTTCTACGACATATTAAATTTGGTGTATTTTGCATGAAACAAAAGCGCAAAACAGACAGCAGAAACGAGCAAAGAAGATGGATAGAAAACAAACGAATATACAAATTACAACGAACAAAAAAAAAACTAAAAAAAACAAAAAATAATGGATAAGGCGTCGGAATTAAAAAAAAATGGATAAGAAAAAAAAGTGGTTAAGGACTTACATAAAAAAAACAAAATAAAAAAAAAGTGGTAGAGCACTGGTGTAGTGCAGTAAAAAAAAAAAAAAAGGGAATTATTCCTGCTTCGAGTGTAGGACGTCCCGGGTTCAAACCTCGGACGAGCCCTACCGTTTTGTGCAAACTGGTCGCACCTGAGTGGCTAAGTCAGCTCACAAATCTCGCCGTCAATATCAAATGAATTTCATATTTGATGTGAGAAATTGACACTCTGATCCGACGCGTGAAGGTGATAACGAAGGTTTCGGTTACAGATGGTAGAAGATGCATGTTAGTACGTCTTGTTTTTAATGATGAAAAAGTGTTCCCGCCCGGGATCGAACCCTCTGACACAGCGAATGCCAATAATTCCAGTGTATTATGTCCCTCGACGTCGACCAGGGTGCTCTGGAAAGTCTCGTGTAGGTTGGCGGGAGGGGCGCGGCCCGAATTCCCGATGTCGGCGGCCTTCCTGGGCTATTGGTACCTTCATGTAGAGCTGCCGCTGGGCTCGCACTCCCTGCTGCTAAGAAAGTGATTGCTTTTGCTGCTATGACTTGCAATCACAACTGCGCGAAACATCGCTATCCCGTTATGGGTGCTACGGCAGACATCCTCTCGAGCACCCCGTAGACTTCTTGTGCCCTCGGCTGAGATGGTTTCCAGGCTGTCAAAAGAACCGTCGCGTGTGCATTCGCGGACGAGAGAGAGGCTGAGGTAAGTTCGAGTAAACAAGGATGAACTCCTCACGTCCGCCGTTTCTGTAGTGTAGCGGTTATCACGTCTGGTTCACACGCAGAAGGTCCCAGGTTCGATCCCGGGAGGGAACGTTATTTTCCTGCCTATGTCGTATTGTACTCCAGTGAGCCACGACATGTGAGGATCTGCTGCATGTACCTTTGTTATGCAAGTAGTGCATTTATTGAATTTTTTAGTTATGATGACAACATCAGCACGAGTTGTCTGTAAAGTAAGGTGCACACAAGTAGTTTAAGTGGTGTGGCGGTAATCACGTCTGGCTAAACGCAAAAGGTCCCCGGTTCGATCCCGTGCGGAAATAACACTTTTTCATCACTAAAAGCAAGTCATACTAACATGCATCTGCTTCGTCTGTACCCGAAACCTTCGTTAATGCCTTCATGCGTCGAATCAGAGTGTCAGTTGCTCACATCAAATATGAAATTCATTTGATACTGACGGCGATCTTTTTGCGAAGACTCAGCCACTCTCGGGCGATCAGTTTGCACAAAACGCAAGTAATCGTCCGGGATTTAAACCCGGGACCTCCTGCACCCTAAGCAGGAATCATACCCCTAGACCAACGATCCATCTGACATGGCGAATGACTATTATTTCAGTGCACTGGGTCCCTCGATGTGGTCCAGGGTGCTCTGGAAAGTCTCGTGTAGGCTGGCGGGATGGGGGCGGCACGAATTCCCGCTGTCGGCGGCCTTCCTGGGCTATTGGTACCTTCATGGAGAGCTGCCGCTCGGCTCGGACTCCCTGCTGCTAAGAAAGTGATTGCTTTTGCTGCTATGACTTGCAATCACGACTGCGGGAAACGCCGCTATCTCGCTAGGGGTGCTACGGCAGACACCCTCTCGAGCACCCCGAAGACTTCTTGAGCCCTCGGCTGTGATGGTTTCCAGGCTGTCAAAAGAACTGTCGCGTGTGCATTCGCCGACGGGAGAGAGGCGGAGGTAGTTTCGAGTGAACGGGGATGGACTTCTCTTGTCCGCCGTTTCCGTAGTGTAGCGGATATCACGTCTGCTTTACACGCAGAAGGTCTCCGGTTGGATCGCGGGCGGGAACAGTATTTTCCTGCCTATGTCGTGTTGTACTCCAGTGAGCCACGACATGTGAGGATCTGCTGCATGTACCTTTGTTATGCAAGTAGCGCATTTATTTAAATTTTTAGGTACGATGACAACATCAGCACGAGTTGTCTCTAAAGTAAGGCGCACACAAGTAGTTTCCGTGGTGTAGCGGTTGTCACGTTTGCTTAACACGCAGAAGGTCCCCGGTTCTATCCCGGGCGGAAACACTTTTTCATCATTAAAAACAAGACATACTAACATGCATCTGCTACCATCTGTACCCAAAAACCTTCGTAATAGCCTTCACACGTCGGATCAGAGTGTCAATTGCTCACATCAAATATGAAATTCCCTTGATACTGACGCCGAGCATTTTGGTCTGACTCAGCCACTGACGTGCGATCAGTTTGCACATAACTCTAGGGCTCGTCTGGGATTTGAACCCGGGAACTCCTGCACCCTAAGCAGGAATCATACCCATAGACCAACGAGTCATCTGACATGGCGAATGACTATTATTTCAGTGCACTAGGTCCCTCGATGTGGTCCAGGGTGCTCTGGAAAGTCTCGTGTAGGCTGGCGGGATGGGGGCGGCACGAATTCCCGCGGTCGGTGGCCTTCCTGGGCTATTGGTACCTTCATGTAGAGCTGCCGCTCGGCTCGCACTCCCAGCTGCTAAGAAAGTGAATGATTTTGCTGCTATGACTTGCAATCACGACTGCGGGAAACGCCGCATTCTCGTTAGGGGTGCTATGGCAGACACCCTCTCGAGCACCCCGAAGACTTCTTGAGCCCTCGGCTGTGATGGTTTCCAGGCTGTCAAAAGAAGTGTCGCGTGTGCATTCGCCGACGGGAGAGAGGCGGAGGTAATTTCGAGTGAACGGGGATGGACTTCTCATGTCCGCCGTTTCCGTAGTGTAGCTGTTATCACATCTGCTTCACACGCAAAAGGTCCCCGGGCGGTAACCGCATTTTCCTGCCTATGTCGTATTGTACTCCAGTGAGCCACGACATGTGAGGATCTGCTGCATGTATCTTTGTTATGCGAGTAGCGAATTTATTTAATTTTTTAGGTACGATGACAACATCAGCACGAGTTGTCTCTAAAGTAAGGCGCACACAAGTATTTTCCGTGGTGTAGCGGTTATCACGTTTGCCTAACACGCAGAAAGTCCCCGGTTCGATCCCGGGCGGAAACACTTTTTCATCATTAAAAACAAGACATACTAACATGCATCTGCTACCATCTGTACCCAAAAACCTTCGTAATAGCTTTCACACGTCGGATCAGAGTGTCAATTGCTCACATCAAATATGAAATTCCCTTGATACTGACGCCGAGCATTTTGGTCTGACTCAGCCACTGACGTGCGATCAGTTTGCACATAACTCTAGGGCTTGTGTGGGATTTGAACCCGGGAACTCCTGCACCCTAAGCAGGAATCATACCCATAGACCAACGAGCCATCTGACATGGCGAATGACTATTATTTCAGTGCACTAGGTCCCTCGATGTGGTCCAGGGTGCTCTGGAAAGTCTCGTGTAGGCTGGCGGGATGAGGGCGGCACGAATTCCCGCGGTCGGCGGCCTTCCTGGGCTATTGGTACCTTCATGGGGAGCTGCCGCTCGGCACGGACTCCCTGCTGCTAAGAAAGTGATTGCCTTTGCTGCTATGACTTGCAATGACGACTGCGGGAAACGCCGCTATCTCGTTAGGGGTGCTACGGCAGACACCCTCTCGAGCACCCCGAAGACTTCTTGAGCCCTCGGCTGTGATGGTTTCCAGGCTGTCAAAAGAACTGTCGCGTGTGCATTCGCCGACGGGAGAGAGGCAGAGGTTATTTCGAGTGAACGGGGATGGACCCCTCAGGTCCGCCGTTTCAGTAGTGTAGCTGTTATCACGTTTGCTTCGCACGCAGAAGGTCCCCGCTTCTATCCCGGGCGGGAACAGTATTTTCCTGCCTATGTCGTATTGTACTCCAGTGAGCCACGACATGTGAGGATCTGCTGCATGTACCTTTGTTATGCAAGTAGTGCATTTATTTAAATTTTTAGCTACGATGACAACATCAGCACGAGTTATCTCTAAAGTAAGGCGCACACAAGTAGTGTCCTCGGTGTAGCGGTTATCACGTCTGCCTAACACGCAGAAAGTCCCGGTTCGATCCCTGTCCGAAACACTTTTTCATCATTAAAAACAAGACATACTAACATGCATCTGCTACCATCTGTATCTAAAAACCTTCGTAATCGCCTTCACACGTCGGATCAGAGTGTCAATTGCTCACATCAAATATGAAATTCCCTTGATAATGACGCCGAGCATTTTGGGCTGACTCAGCCACTCACGTGCGATCAGTTTGCACAAAACGCTAGGGCTCGTCTGGGATTTGAACCGGCGAACTCCTGCACCCTAAGCAGGAATCATACCCATAGACCAACGAGCCATCTGACATGGCGAATGACTATTATTTCAGTGCACTGGGTCCCTCGATGTGGTCCAGGGTGCTCTGGAAAGTCTCTTGTAGGCTGGCGGGATGGGGGCGGCACGAATTCCCGCTGTCGGCGGCCTTCCTGGGCTATTGGTACCTTTATGGAGAGCTGCCGCTCGGCTCGCACTCCCTGCTCCTAAGAAAGTGATTGCTTTTGCTTCTATGACTTGCAATCACGACTGCGGGAAACGCCGCTATCTCGTTAGGGGTGCTACGGCAGACATCCTCTCGAACACCCCGAAGACTTCTTGAGCCCTCGGCTGTGATGGTTTCCAGGCTGTCAAAAGAACTGTCGCGTGTGCATTCGCCGACGGGAGAGAGGCGGAGGTAGTTTCGAGTGAACGGGGATGGACTTCTCATGTCCGCCGTTTCCCTAGTGTAGCTGTTATCACGTCTGCTTCACACGCAAAAGGTCCCCGGTTCTATCCCGGGCGGGAACAGTATTTTCCTTCCTATGTCGTATTGTACTCCAGTGAGCCACGACATGTGAGGATCTTCTGCATGTATCTTTGTTATGCAAGTAGCGCATTTATTTAATTTTTTAGCTACGATGACAACATCAGCACGAGTTGTCTCTAAAGTAAGGGGCACACAAGCAGTGTCCGTGGTGTAGCGGTTATCACGTCTGCCTAGCACGCAGAAAGTCGCCGGTTCGATCCCGGGCGGAAACACTTTTTCATCATTAAAAACAAGACATACTAACATGCATCTGCTACCATTTGTACCCAAAAACCTTCCTAATAGCCTTCACACGTCGGATCAGAGTGTCAATTGCTCACATCAAATATGAAATTCCCTTGATACTGACGCCGAGCATTTTGGTCTGACTCAGCCACTGACGTGCGATCAGTTTGCACATAACTCTAGGGCTCGTCTGGGATTTGAACCCGGGAACTCCTGCACCCTAAGCAGGAATCATACCCATAAACCAACGAGCCATCTGACATGGCGAATGACTATTATTTCAGTGCACTAGGTCCCTCGATGTGGTCCAGGGTGCTCTGGAAAGTCTCGTGTAGGCTGGCGGGATGGGGGCGGCACGAATTCCCGCGGTCGGCGGCCTTCCTGGGCTATTGGTACCTTCATGGGGAGCTGCCGCTCGGCACGGACTCCCTGCTGCTAAGAAAGTGATTGCCTTTGCTGCTATGACTTGCAATCACGACTGCGGGAAACGCCGCTATCTCGTTAGGGGTGCTACGGCAGACACCCTCTCGAGCACCCCGAAGACTTCTTGAGCCCTCGGCTGTGATGGTTTCCAGGCTGTCAAAAGAACTGTCGCGTGTGCATTCGCCGACGGGAGAGAGGCAGAGGTTATTTCGAGTGAACGGGGATGGACTCCTGAGGTCCGCCGTTTCCGTAGTGTAGCTGATATCACGTCTGCTTCACACGCAGAAGGTCCCCGGTTCTATCCCGGGCGGGGACAGTATTTTCCTTCCTATGTCGTATTGTACTCCAGTGAGCCACGACATGTGAGGATCTTCTGCATGTATCTTTGTTATGCAAATAGCGAATATTTATTTTTTTAGGTACGATGACAACATCAGCACGAGTTGTCTCTAAAGTAAGGCGCACACAAGTAGTTTCCGTGGTGTAGCGTTTATCACGTTTGCCTAACACGCAGAAGGGACCGGGGCGATCCCGGGCGGAAACACTTTTTCATCATTAAAAACAAGACATACTAACATGCATCTGCTACCATCTGTACCTAAAAACTTTCGTAATCGCCTTCACACGTCGGATCAGAGTGTCAATTGCTCACATCAAATATGAAATTCCCTTGATAATGACGCCGAGCATTTTGGGCTGACTCAGCCACTCACGTGCGATCAGTTTGCACAAAACGCTAGGGCTCGTCTGGGATTTGAACCGGCGAACTCCTGCACCCTAAGCAGGAATCATACCCATAGACCAACGAGCCATCTGACATGGCGAATGACTATTATTTCAGTGCACTGAGTCCCTCGATGTGGTCCAGGGTGCTCTGGAAAGTCTCTTGTAGGCTGTCGGGATGGGGGCGGCACGAATTCCCGCTGTCGGCGGCCTTCCTGGGCTATTGGTACCTTTATGGAGAGCTGCCGCTCGGCTCGCACTCCCGGCTGCTAAGAAAGTGATTGCTTTTGCTGCTATGACTTGCAATCACGACTGCGGGAAACGCCGCTATCTCGTTAGGGGTGCTACGGCAGACACCCTCTCGAACACCCCGAAGACTTTTTGAGCCCTCGGCTGTGATGGTTTCCAGGCTGCCAAAAGAACTGTCGCGTGTGCATTCGCCGACGGGAGAGAGGCGGAGGTAGTTTCGAGTGAACGGGGATGGACTTCTCATGTCCGCCGTTTCCCTAGTGTAGCTGTTATCACGTCTGCTTCACACGCAAAAGGTCCCCGGGCGGTAACAGCATTTTCCTGCCTATGTCGTATTGTACTGCAATGAGCCACGACATGTGAGGATCTGCTGCATGTACCTTTGTTATGCAAGTAGCGCATTTATTTAAATTTTTAGCTACGATGACAACATCAGCACGAGTTGTCTCTAAAGTAAGGGGCACACAAGCAGTGTCCGTGGTGTAGCGTTTATCACGTCTGCCTAACACGCAGAAAGTCCCCGGTTCGATCCCGGGCGGAAACACTTTTTCATCACTAAAAACAAGACATACTAACAAGCATCTGCTACCATCTGTACCTAAAAACCTTCGTAATCGCCTTCACACGTCGGATCAGAGAGTCAATTGCTCACATCAAATATGAAATTCCCTTGATAATGACGCCGAGCATTTTGGGCTGACTCAGCCACTGACGTGCGATCAGTTTGCACAAAACGCTAGGGCTCGTATGGGATTTGAACCGGCGAACTCCTGCACCCTAAGCAGGAATCATACCCATAGACCAACGAGCCATCTGACATGGCGAATGACTATTATTTCAGTGCACTGGGTCCCTCGATGTGGTCCAGGGTGCTCTGGAAAGTCTCTTGTAGGCTGGCGGGATGGGGGCGGCACGAATTCCCGCTGTCGGCGGCCTTCCTGGGCTATTGGTACCTTTATGGAGAGCTGCCGCTCGGCTCGCACTCCCTGCTGCTAAGAAAGTGATTGCTTTTGCTGCTATGACTTGCAATCACGACTGCGGGAAACGCCGCTATCTCGTTAGGGGTGCTACGGCAGACACCCTCTCGAGCACCCGAAGACTTCTTGAGCCCTCAGCTGTGATGGTTTCCAGGCTGTCAAAAGAACTGCCGCGTGTGCATTCGCCGACGGGAGAGAGGCGGAGGTAGTTTCGAGTGAACGGGGATGGACTTCTCATGTCCGCCGTTTCCGTAGTGTAGCTGTTATCACGTCTGCTTCACACGCAAAAGGTCCCCGGGCGGTAACAGCATTTTCCTGCCTACGTCGTATTGTACTCCAATGAGCCACGACATGTGAGGATCTGCTGCATGTACCTTTGTTATGCAAGAAGCGCATTTATTTAAATTTTTAGCTACGATGACAACATCAGCACGAGTTGTCTCTAAAGTAAGGGGCACACAAGCAGTGTCCGTGGTGTAGCGGTTATCACGTCTGCCTAGCACGCAGAAAGTCGCCGGTCGATCCCGGGCGGAAACACTTTTTCATCATTAAAAACAAGACATACTAACATGCATCTGCTACCATCTGTACCCAAAAACCTTCGTAATAGTCTTCACACTTCGGATCAGAGTGTCAATTGCTCACATCAAATATGAAATTCCCTTGATACTGACGCCGAGCATTTTGGGCTGACTCAGCCACTGACGTGCGATCAGTTTGCACATAACTCTAGGGCTCGTCTGGGATTTGAACCCGGGAACTCCTGCACCCTAAGCAGGAATCATACCCATAGACCAACGAGCCATCTGACATGGCGAATGACTATTATTTCAGTGCACTAGGTCCCTCGATGTGGTCCAGGGTGCTCTGGAAAGTCTCGTGTAGGCTGGCGGGATGGGGGCGGCACGAATTCCCGCGGTCGGCGGCCTTCCTGGGCTATTGGTACCTTCATGGGGAGCTGCCGCTCGGCACGGACTCCCTGCTGCTAAGAAAGTGATTGCCTTTGCTGCTATGACTTGCAATGACGACTGCGGGATACGCCGCTATCTCGTTAGGGGTGCTACGGCAGACACCCTCTCGAGCACCCCGAAGACTTCTTGAGCCCTCGGCTGTGATGGTTTCCAGGCTGTCAAAAGAACTGTCGCGTGTGCATTCGCCGACGGGAGAGAGGCAGAGGTTATTTCGAGTGAACGGGGATGGACCTCTCAGGTCCGCCGTTTCCGTAGTGTAGCTGTTATCACGTTTGCTTCACACGCAGAAGGTCCCCGGTTCTATCCCGGGCGGGAACAGTATTTTCCTGCCTATGTCGTATTGTACTCCAGTGAGCCACGACATGTGAGGATCTGCTGCATGTACCTTTGTTATGCAAGTAGTGCATTTATTTAAATTTTTAGCTACGATGACAACATCAGCACGAGTTATCTCTAAAGTAAGGCGCACACAAGTAGTGTCCTCGGTGTAGCGGTTATCACGTCTGCCTAACACGCAGAAAGTCCCGGTTCGATCCCTGTCCGAAACACTTTTTCATCATTAAAAACAAGACATACTAACATGCATCTGCTACCATCTGTACCCAAAAACCTTCGTAATCGCCTTCACACGTCGGATCAGAGTGTCAATTGCTCACATCAAATATGAAATTAATTTGATACTGACGCCGAGCATTTTGGGCTGACTCAGTCACTCACGTGCGATCAGTTTGCACATAACTCTAGGGCTCGTCTGGGATTTGAACCCGGGACTCCTGCACCCTAAGCAGGAATCATACCCATAGACCAACGAGCCATCTGACATGGCGAATGACTATTATTTCAGTGCACTGGGTCCCTCGATGTGGTCCAGGGTGCTCTGGAAAGTCTCTTGTAGGCTGGCGGGATGGGGGCGGCACGAATTCCCGCTGTCGGCGGCCTTCCTGGGCTATTGGTACCTTTATGGAGAGCTGCCGCTCGGCTCGCACTCCCGGCTGCTAAGAAAGTGATTGCTTTTGCTGCTATGACTTGCAATGACGACTGCTGGAAACGCCGCTATCTCGTTAGGGGTGCTACGGCAGACACCCTCTCGAGCACCCCGAAGACTTCTTGAGCCCTCGGCTGTGATGGTTTCCAGGCTGTCAAAAGAACTGCCGCGTGTGCATTCGCCGACGGGAGAGAGGCGGAGGTAGTTTCGAGTGAACGGGGATGGACTTCTCATGTCCGCCGTTTCCCTAGTGTAGCTGTTATCACGTCTAATTCACACGCAGAAGGTCCCCGGTTCTATCCCGGGCGGGAACAGTATTTTCCTTCCTATGTCGTATTGTACTGCAATGAGCCACGACATGTGAGGATCTTCTGCATGTATCTTTGTTATGCAAGTAGCGAATTTATTTAATTTTTTAGGTACGATGACAACATCAGCACGAGTTGTCTCCAAAGTAAGGCGCACACAAGTAGTTTCCGTGGTGTAGCGTTTATCACGTTTGCCTAACACGCAGAAGGTACCGGGGCGATCCCGGGCGGAAACACTTTTTCATCATTAAAAACAAGACATACTAACATGCATCTGCTACCATCTGTACCTAAAAACCTTCGTAATCGCCTTCACACGTCGGATCAGAGTGTCAATTGCTCACATCAAATATGAAATTCCCTTGATAATGACGCCGAGCGTTTTGGGCTGACTCAGCCACTCACGTGCGATCAGTTTGCACAAAACGCTAGGGCTCGTCTGGGATTTGAACCGGCGAACTCCTGCACCCTAAGCAGGAATCATACCCATAGACCAACGCGCCATCTGACATGGCGAATGACTATTATTTCAGTGCACTGGGTCCCTCGATGTGGTCCAGGGTGCTCTGGAAAGTCTCTTGTAGGCTGGCGGGATGGGGGCGGCACGAATTCCCGCTGTCGGCGGCCTTCCTGGGCTATTGGTACCTTTATGGAGAGCTGCCGCTGGGCTCGCACTCCCTGCTGCTAAGAAAGTGATTGCTTTTGCTGCTATGACTTGCAATCACGACTGCGGGAAACGCCGCTATCTCGTTAGGGGTGCTACGGCAGACACCCTCTCGAACACCCCGAAGACTTCTTGAGCCCTCGGCTGTGATGGTTTCCAGGCTGTCAAAAGAACTGTCGCGTGTGCATTCGCCGACGGGAGAGAGGCGGAGGTAGTTTCGAGTGAACGGGGATGGACTTCTCATGTCCGCCGTTTCCCTAGTGTACCTGTTATTACGTCTGCTTCACACGCAAAAGGTCCCCGGGCGGTAACAGCATTTTCCTTCCTATGTCGTATTGTACTCCAATGAGCCACGACATGTGAGGATCTGCTGCATGTACCTTTGTTATGCAAGTAGCGCATTTATTTAAATTTTTAGCTACGATGACAACATCAGCACGAGTTGTCTCTAAAGTAAGGGGCACACAAGCAGTGTCCGTGGTGTAGCGGTTATCACGTCTGCCTTGCACGCAGAAAGTCGCCGGTTCGATCCCGGGCGGAAACACTTTTTCATCATTAAAAACAAGACATACTAACATGCATCTGCTACCATTTGTACCCAGAAACCTTCGTAATAGCCTTCACACGTCGGATCAGAGTGTCAATTGCTCACATCAAATATGAAATTCCCTTGATACTGAAGCCGAGCATTTTGGTCTGACTCAGCCACTGACGTGCGATCAGTTTGCACATAACTCTAGGGCTCGTCTGGGATTTGAACCCGGGAACTCCTGCACCCTAAGCAGGAATCATACCCATAGACCAACGAGCCATCTGACATGGCGAATGACTATTATTTCAGTGCACTGGGTCCCTCGATGTGGTCCAGGGTGCTCTGGAAAGTCTCTTGTAGGCTGGCGGGATGGGGGCGGCACGAATTCCCGCTGTCGGCGGCCTTCCTGGGCTATTGGTACCTTTATGGAGAGCTGCCGCTCGGCTCGCACTCCCTGCTGCTAAGAAAGTGATTGCTTTTGCTGCTATGACTTGCAATCACGACTGCGGGAAACGCCGCTATCTCGTTAGGGGTGCTACGGCAGACACCCTCTCGAGCACCCGAAGACTTCTTGAGCCCTCGGCTGTGATGGTTTCCAGGCTGTCAGAAGAACTGTCGCGTGTGCATTCGCGGACGGGAGAGACGCTGAGGTAATTTCGAGTGAACGGGGATGGACTCGTGAGGTCCGCCGTTTCCGTAGTGTAGCTGATATCACGTCTGCTTCACACGCAGAAGGTCCCCGGTTCTATCCCGGGCGGGAACAGTATTTTCCTTCCTATGTCGTATTGTAAGCCAGTGAGCCACGACATGTGAGGATCTTCTGCATGTATCTTTGTTATGCAAATAGCGAATATTTATTTTATTAGGTACGATGACAACATCAGCACGAGTTGTCTCTAAAGTAAGGCGCACACAAGTAGTTTCCGTGGTGTAGCGTTTATCACGTTTGCCTAACACGCGTAAGGTACCGGGGCGATCCCGGGCGGAAACACTTTTTCACCATTAAAAACAAGACATACTAACATGCATCTGCTACCATCTGTACCCAAAAACCTTCGTAATCGCCTTCACACGTCGGATCAGAGTGTCAATTGCTCACATCAAATATGAAATTAATTTGATACTGACGCCGAGCATTTTGGGCTGACTCAGCCACTCACGTGCGATCAGTTTGCACATAACTCTAGGGCTCGTCTGGGATTTGAACCCGGGAACTCCTGCACCCTAAGCAGGAATCATACCCATAGACCAACGAGCCATCTGACATGGCGAATGACTATTATTTCAGTGCACTGGGTCCCTCGATGTGGTCCAGGGTGCTCTGGAAAGTCTCGTGTAGGCTGGCGGGATGGGGGCGGCACGAATTCCCGCTGTCGGCGGCCTTCCTGGGCTATTGGTACCTTTATGGTGTGCTGCCGCTCGGCTCGCACTCCCTGCTGCTAAGAAAGTGATTGCTTTTGCTGCTATGACTTGCAATCACGACTGCGGGAAACGCCGCTATCTCGTTAGGGGTGCTACGGCAGAGACCCTCTCGAACACCCCGAAGACTTCTTGAGCCCTCGGCTGTGATGGTTTCCAGGCTGCCAAAAGAACTGTCGCGTGTGCATTCGCCGACGGGAGAGAGGCGGAGGTAGTTTCGAGTGAACGGGGATGGACTTCTCATGTCCGCCGTTTCCGTAGTGTAGCTGTTATCACGTCTGCTTCACACGCAAAAGGTCCCCGGGCGGTAACAGCATTTTCCTGCCTATGTCGTATTGTACTCCAATGAGCCACGACATGTGAGGATCTGCTGCATGTACCTTTGTTATGCAAGTAGCGCATTTATTTAAATTTTTAGCTACGATGACAACATCAGCACGAGTTGTCTCTAATGTAAGGGGCACACAAGCAGTGTCTGTGGTGTAGCGGTTATCACGTCTGCCTAACACGCAGAAAGTCCCCGGTTCGATCCCGGGCGGAAACATTTTTTCATCATTAAAAACAAGACATACTAACAAGCATCTGCTACCATCTGTACCTAAAAACCTTCGTAATCGCCTTCACACGTCGGATCAGAGTGTCAATTGCTCACATCAAATATGAAATTCCCTTGATAATGACGCCGAGCATTTTGGGCTGACTCAGCCACTGACGTGCGATCAGTTTGCACAAAACGCTAGGGCTCGTATGGGATTTGAACCGGCGAACTCCTGCACACTAAGCAGGAATCATACCCATAGACCAACGAGCTATCTGACAGAGCGAATGACTATTATTTCAGTTCACTGGGTCCCTCGATGTGGTCCAGGGTGCTCTGGAAAGTCTCGTGTAGACTGGCAGAATGGGGGCGGCGCGAATTTCTGGGGTCGGCGGCCTTCCTGGGCTATTGGCACCTTCATGTAGAGCTGCCGCTGGGCTCGCACTCCCTGCTGCTAAGAAAGTGATTGCGTTTGCTGCTATGACTTGCAATCACGACTGCTGGAAACGCCGCTATCTCGTTAGGGATGCTACGGCAGACACCCTCTCGAGCACCCCGAAGACTTCTTGAGCCCTCGGCTGTGATGGTTTCCAGGCTGTCAAAAGAACTGTCGCGTGTGCATTCGCCGACGGGAGAGAGGCGGAGGTAGTTTCGAGTGAACGGGGATGGACTTCTCATGTCCGCCGTTTCCCTAGTGTACCTGTTATCACTTCTGCTTCACACGCAAAAGGTCCCCGGGCGGTAACAGCATTTTCCTTCCTATGTCGTATTGTACTCCAGTGAGCCACGACATGTGAGGATCTTCTGCATGTATCTTTGTTATACAAGTAGCGAATTAATTTAATTTTTTAGGTACGATGACAACATCAGCACGAGTTGTCTCTAAAGTAAGGCGCACACAAGTAGTTTCCGTGGTGTAGCGTTTATCACGTTTGCCTAACACGCAGAAGGTACCGGGGCGATCCCGGGCGGAAACACTTTTTCATCATTAAAAACAAGACATACTAACATGCATCTGCTACCATCTGTACCCAAAAACCTTCGTAATCGCCTTCACACGTCGGATCAGAGTGTCAATTGCTCACATCAAATATGAAATTCCCTTGATACTGACGCCGAGCATTTTGGGCTGACTCAGCCACTGACGTGCGATCAGTTTGCACATAACTCTAGGGCTCGTCTGGGATTTGAACCGGCGAACTCCTGCACCCTAAGCAGGAATCATACCCATAGACCAACGAGCCATCTGACATGGTGAATGACTATTATTTCAGTGCACTAGGTCCCTCGATGTGGTCCAGGGTGCTCTGGAAAGTCTCGTGTAGGCTGGCGGGATGGCGGCGGCACGAATTCCCGCGGTCGGCGGCCTTCCTGGGCTATTGGTACCTTCATGTAGAGCTGCCGCTCGGCTCGCACTCCCTGCTGCTAAGAAAGTGATTGCTTTTGCTGCTATGACTTGCAATCACGACTGCGGGAAACGCCGCTATCTCGTTAGGGGTGCTACGGCAGACACCCTCGGCTGTGATGGTTTCCAGGCTGTCAAAAGAACTGTCGCGTGTGCATTCGCCGACGGGAGAGAGGCGGAGGTAGTTTCGAGTGAACGGGGATGGACTTCTCATGTCCGCCGTTTCCCTAGTGTACCTGTTATCACTTCTGCTTCACACGCAAAAGGTCCCCGGGCGGTAACAGCATTTTCCTTCCTATGTCGTATTGTACTCCAGTGAGCCACGACATGTGAGGATCTTCTGCATGTATCTTTGTTATACAAGTAGCGAATTAATTTAATTTTTTAGGTACGATGACAACATCAGCACGAGTTGTCTCTAAAGTAAGGCGCACACAAGTAGTTTCCGTGGTGTAGCGTTTATCACGTTTGCCTAACACGCAGAAGGTACCGGGGCGATCCCGGGCGGAAACACTTTTTCATCATTAAAAACAAGACATACTAACATGCATCTGCTACCATCTGTACCCAAAAACCTTCGTAATCGCCTTCACACGTCGGATCAGAGTGTCAATTGCTCACATCAAATATGAAATTAATTTGATACTGACACCGAGCATTTTGGGCTGACTCAGCCACTCACGTGCGATCAGTTTGCACATAACTCTAGGGCTCGTCTGGGATTTGAACCCGGGACTCCTGCACCCTAAGCAGGAATCATACCCATAGACCAACGAGCCATCTGACATGGCGAATGACTATTATTTCAGTGCACTGGGTGCCTCGATGTGGTCCAGGGTGCTCTGGAAAGTCTCGTGTAGGCTGGCGGGATGGGGGCGGCGCGAATTCCCGCGGTCGGCGGCCTTCCTGGGCTATTGGTACCTTCATGTAGAGCTGCCGCTGGGCTCGGACTCCCTGCTGCTAAGAAAGTGATTGCTTTTGCTGCTATGACTTGCAATCACGACTGCTGGAAACGCCGCTATCTCGTTAGGGATGCTACGGCAGACACCCTCTCGAGCACCCCGAAGACTTCTTGAGCCCTCGGCTGTGATGGTTTCCAGGCTGTCAAAAGAACTGTCGCGTGTGCATTCGCCGACGGGAGAGAGGCGGAGGTAGTTTCGAGTGAACGGGGATGGACTTCTCATGTCCGCCGTTTCCCTAGTGTAGCTGTTATCACGTCTACTTCACACGCAAAAGGTCCCCGGGCGGTAACAGCATTTTCCTGCCTATGACGTATTGTACTCCAGTGAGCCACGATATGTGAGGATCTGCTGCATGTACCTTTTTATGCAAGTAGCGCATTTATTTAAATTTTTAGCTACGATGACAACATCAGCACGAGTTGTCTCTAAAGTAAGGGGCACACAAGCAGTGTCCGTGGTGTAGCGGTTATCACGTCTGCCTAGCACGCAGAAAGTCGCCGATTCGATCCCGGGCGGAAACACTTTTTCATCATTAAAAACAAGACATACTAACAAGCATCTGCTACCATCTGTACCTAAAAACCTTCGTAATCGCCTTCACACGTCGGATCAGAGTGTCAATTGCTCACATCAAATATGAAATTCCCTTGATAATGACGCCGAGCGTTTTGGGCTGACTCAGCCACTCACGTGCGATCAGTTTGCACAAAACGCTAGGGCTCGTCTGGGATTTGAACCGGCGAACTCCTGCGCCCTAAGCAGGAATCATACCCATAGACCAACGCGCCATCTGACATGGCGAATGACTATTATTTCAGTGCACTGGGTCCCTCGATGTGGTCCAGGGTGCTCTGGAAAGTCTCTTGTAGGCTGGCGGGATGGGGGCGGCACGAATTCCCGCTGTCGGCGGCCTTCCTGGGCTATTGGTACCTTTATGGAGAGCTGCCGCTGGGCTCGCAATCCCTGCTGCTAAGAAAGTGATTGCTTTTGCTGCTATGACTTGCAATCACGACTGCGGGAAACGCCGCTATCTCGTTAGGGGTGCTACGGCAGACACCCTCTCGAACACCCCGAAGACTTCTTGAGCCCTCGGCTGTGATGGTTTCCAGGCTGTCAAAAGAACTGTCGCGTGTGCATTCGCCGACGGGAGAGAGGCGGAGGTAGTTTCGAGTGAACGGGGATGGACTTCTCATGTCCGCCGTTTCCGTAGTGTAGCTGTTATCACGTCTGCTTCACACGCAAAAGGTCCCCGGGCGGTAACAGCATTTTCCTGCCTATGTCGTATTGTACTCCAATGAGCCACGACATGTGAGGATCTGCTGTATGTACCTTTGTTATGCAAGTAGCGCATTTATTTAATTTTTTAGTTACGATGACAACATCAGCACGAGTTATCTCTAAAGTAAGGCGCACACAAGTAGTGTCCTCGGTGTAGCGGTTATCACGTCTGCCTAAAACGCAGAAAGTCCCGGTTCGATCCCTGTCCGAAACACTTTTTCATCATTAAAAACAAGACATACTAACATGCTTCTGCTACCATCTGTACCCAAAAACCTTCGTAATCGCCTTCACACGTCGGATCAGAGTGTCAATTGCTCACATCAAATATGAAATTAATTTGATACTGACGCCGAGCATTTTGGGCTGACTCAGCTACTCACGTGCGATCTGTTTGCACATAACTCTAGGGCTCCTCTGGGATTTGAACCCGGGAACTCCTGCACCCTAAGCAGGAATCATACCCATAGACCAACGAGCCATCTGACATGGCGAATGACTATTATTTCAGTGCACTGGGTCCCTCGATGTGGTCCAGGGTGCTCTGGAAAGTCTCTTGTAGGCTGGCGGGATGGGGGCGGCACGAATTCCCGCTGTCGGCGGCCTTCCTGGGCTATTGGTACCTTTATGGAGAGCTGCCGCTCAGCTCGCACTCCCTGCTGCTAAGAAAGTGATTGCTTTTGCTGCTATGACTTGCAATCACGACTGCGGGAAACGCCGCTATCTCGTTAGGGGTGCTACGGCAGACACCCTCGGCTGTGATGGTTTCCAGGCTGTCAAAAGAACTGTCGCGTGTGCATTCGCCGACGGGAGAGAGGCGGAGGTAGTTTCGAGTGAACGGGGATGGACTTCTCATGTCCGCCGTTTCCCTAGTGTACCTGTTATCACTTCTGCTTCACACGCAAAAGGTCCCCGGGCGGTAACAGCATTTTCCTTCCTATGTCGTATTGTACTCCAGTGAGCCACGACATGTGAGGATCTTCTGCATGTATCTTTGTTATACAAGTAGCGAATTAATTTAATTTTTTAGGTACGATGACAACATCAGCACGAGTTGTCTCTAAAGTAAGGCGCACACAAGTAGTTTCCGTGGTGTAGCGTTTATCACGTTTGCCTAACACGCAGAAGGTACCGGGGCGATCCCGGGCGGAAACACTTTTTCATCATTAAAAACAAGACATACTAACATGCATCTGCTACCATCTGTACCCAAAAACCTTCGTAATCGCCTTCACACGTCGGATCAGAGTGTCAATTGCTCACATCAAATATGAAATTAATTTGATACTGACACCGAGCATTTTGGGCTGACTCAGCCACTCACGTGCGATCAGTTTGCACATAACTCTAGGGCTCGTCTGGGATTTGAACCCGGGACTCCTGCACCCTAAGCAGGAATCATACCCATAGACCAACGAGCCATCTGACATGGCGAATGACTATTATTTCAGTGCACTGGGTGCCTCGATGTGGTCCAGGGTGCTCTGGAAAGTCTCGTGTAGGCTGGCGGGATGGGGGCGGCGCGAATTCCCGCGGTCGGCGGCCTTCCTGGGCTATTGGTACCTTCATGTAGAGCTGCCGCTGGGCTCGGACTCCCTGCTGCTAAGAAAGTGATTGCTTTTGCTGCTATGACTTGCAATCACGACTGCTGGAAACGCCGCTATCTCGTTAGGGATGCTACGGCAGACACCCTCTCGAGCACCCCGAAGACTTCTTGAGCCCTCGGCTGTGATGGTTTCCAGGCTGTCAAAAGAACTGCCGCGTGTGCATTCGCCGACGGGAGAGAGGCGGAGGTAGTTTCGAGTGAACGGGGATGGACTTCTCATGTCCGCCGTTTCCCTAGTGTAGCTGTTATCACGTCTACTTCACACGCAAAAGGTCCCCGGGCGGTAACAGCATTTTCCTGCCTATGACGTATTGTACTCCAGTGAGCCACGATATGTGAGGATCTGCTGCATGTACCTTTTTATGCAAGTAGCGCATTTATTTAAATTTTTAGCTACGATGACAACATCAGCACGAGTTGTCTCTAAAGTAAGGGGCACACAAGCAGTGTCCGTGGTGTAGCGGTTATCACGTCTGCCTAGCACGCAGAAAGTCGCCGATTCGATCCCGGGCGGAAACACTTTTTCATCATTAAAAACAAGACATACTAACAAGCATCTGCTACCATCTGTACCTAAAAACCTTCGTAATCGCCTTCACACGTCGGATCAGAGTGTCAATTGCTCACATCAAATATGAAATTCCCTTGATAATGACGCCGAGCGTTTTGGGCTGACTCAGCCACTCACGTGCGATCAGTTTGCACAAAACGCTAGGGCTCGTCTGGGATTTGAACCGGCGAACTCCTGCGCCCTAAGCAGGAATCATACCCATAGACCAACGCGCCATCTGACATGGCGAATGACTATTATTTCAGTGCACTGGGTCCCTCGATGTGGTCCAGGGTGCTCTGGAAAGTCTCTTGTAGGCTGGCGGGATGGGGGCGGCACGAATTCCCGCTGTCGGCGGCCTTCCTGGGCTATTGGTACCTTTATGGAGAGCTGCCGCTGGGCTCGCAATCCCTGCTGCTAAGAAAGTGATTGCTTTTGCTGCTATGACTTGCAATCACGACTGCGGGAAACGCCGCTATCTCGTTAGGGGTGCTACGGCAGACACCCTCTCGAACACCCCGAAGACTTCTTGAGCCCTCGGCTGTGATGGTTTCCAGGCTGTCAAAAGAACTGTCGCGTGTGCATTCGCCGACGGGAGAGAGGCGGAGGTAGTTTCGAGTGAACGGGGATGGACTTCTCATGTCCGCCGTTTCCGTAGTGTAGCTGTTATCACGTCTGCTTCACACGCAAAAGGTCCCCGGGCGGTAACAGCATTTTCCTGCCTATGTCGTATTGTACTCCAATGAGCCACGACATGTGAGGATCTGCTGCATGTACCTTTGTTATGCAAGTAGCGCATTTATTTAATTTTTTAGTTACGATGACAACATCAGCACGAGTTATCTCTAAAGTAAGGCGCACACAAGTAGTGTCCTCGGTGTAGCGGTTATCACGTCTGCCTAAAACGCAGAAAGTCCCGGTTCGATCCCTGTCCGAAACACTTTTTCATCATTAAAAACAAGACATACTAACATGCTTCTGCTACCATCTGTACCCAAAAACCTTCGTAATCGCCTTCACACGTCGGATCAGAGTGTCAATTGCTCACATCAAATATGAAATTAATTTGATACTGACGCCGAGCATTTTGGGCTGACTCAGCTACTCACGTGCGATCAGTTTGCACATAACTCTAGGGCTCCTCTGGGATTTGAACCCGGGAACTCCTGCACCCTAAGCAGGAATCATACCCATAGACCAACGAGCCATCTGACATGGCGAATGACTATTATTTCAGTGCACTGGGTCCCTCGATGTGGTCCAGGGTGCTCTGGAAAGTCTCTTGTAGGCTGGCGGGATGGGGGCGGCACGAATTCCCGCTGTCGGCGGCCTTCCTGGGCTATTGGTACCTTTATGGAGAGCTGCCGCTCAGCTCGCACTCCCTGCTGCTAAGAAAGTGATTGCTTTTGCTGCTATGACTTGCAATCACGACTGCGGGAAACGCCGCTATCTCGTTAGGGGTGCTACGGCAGACACCCTCTCGAGCACCCGAAGACTTCTTGAGCCCTCGGCTGTGATGGTTTCCAGGCTGTCAAAAGAACTGTCGCGTGTGCATTCGCGGACGGGAGAGAGGCTGAGGTAATTTCGAGTGAACGGGGATGGACTCCTGAGGTCCGCCGTTTCCGTAGTGTAGCTGTTATCACGTCTGCTTCACACGCAGAAGGTCCCCGGTTCTATCCCGGGCGGGAACAGTATCTTCCTTCCTATGTCGTATTGTAAGCCAGTGAGCCACGACATGTGAGGATCTTCTGCATGTATCTTTGTTATGCAAGTAGCGAATTTATTTATTTTTTGAGGTACGATGACAACATCAGCACGAGTTGTCTCTAAAGTAAGGCGCACACAAGTAGTTTCCGTGGTGTAGCGTTTATCACGTTTGCCTAACACGCAGAAGGTACCGGGGCGATCCCGGGCGGAAACACTTTTTCACCATTAAAAACAAGACATACTAACATGCATCTGCTACCATCTGTACCCAAAAACCTTCGTAATCGCCTTCACACGTCGGATCAGAGTGTCAATTGCTCACATCAAATATGAAATTAATTTGATACTGACGCCGAGCATTTTGGGCTGACTCAGCCACTCACGTGCGATCAGTTTGCACATAACTCTAGGGCTCGTCTGGGATTTGAACCCGGGAACTCCTGCACCCTAAGCAGGAATCATACCCATAGACCAACGAGCCATCTGACATGGCGAATGACTATTATTTCAGTGCACTGGGTCCCTCGATGTGGTCCAGGGTGCTCTGGAAAGTCTCGTGTAGGCTGGCGGGATGGGGGCGGCACGAATTCCCGCTGTCGGCGGCCTTCCTGTGCTATTGGTACCTTTATGGTGTGCTGCCGCTCGGCTCGCACTCCCTGCTGCTAAGAAAGTGATTGCTTTTGCTGCTATGACTTGCAATCACGACTGCGGGAAACGCCGCTATCTCGTTAGGGGTGCTACGGCAGAGACCCTCTCGAACACCCCGAAGACTTCTTGAGCCCTCGGCTGTGATGGTTTCCAGGCTGCCAAAAGAACTGTCGCGTGTGCATTCGCCGACGGGAGAGAGGCGGAGGTAGTTTCGAGTGAACGGGGATGGACTTCTCATGTCCGCCGTTTCCGTAGTGTAGCTGTTATCACGTCTGCTTCACACGCAAAAGGTCCCCGGGCGGTAACAGCATTTTCCTGCCTATGTCGTATTGTACTCCAATGAGCCACGACATGTGAGGATCTGCTGCATGTACCTTTGTTATGCAAGTAGCGCATTTATTTAAATTTTTAGCTACGATGACAACATCAGCACGAGTTGTCTCTAAAGTAATGGGCACACAAGCAGTGTCTGTGGTGTAGCGGTTATCACGTCTGCCTAACACGCAGAAAGTCCCCGGTTCGATCCCGGGCGGAAACATTTTTTCATCATTAAAAACAAGACATACTAACAAGCATCTGCTACCATCTGTACCTAAAAACCTTCGTAATCGCCTTCACACGTCGGATCAGAGTGTCAATTGCTCACATCAAATATGAAATTCCCTTGATAATGACGCCGAGCGTTTTGGGCTGACTCAGCCACTCACGTGCGATCAGTTTGCACAAAACGCTAGGGCTCGTCTGGGATTTGAACCGGCGAACTCCTGCGCCCTAAGCAGGAATCATACCCATAGACCAACGCGCCATCTGACATGGCGAATGACTATTATTTCAGTGCACTGGGTCCCTCGATGTGGTCCAGGGTGCTCTGGAAAGTCTCTTGTAGGCTGGCGGGATGGGGGCGGCACGAATTCCCGCTGTCGGCGGCCTTCCTGGGCTATTGGTACCTTTATGGAGAGCTGCCGCTGGGCTCGCAATCCCTGCTGCTAAGAAAGTGATTGCTTTTGCTGCTATGACTTGCAATCACGACTGCGGGAAACGCCGCTATCTCGTTAGGGGTGCTACGGCAGACACCCTCTCGAACACCCCGAAGACTTCTTGAGCCCTCGGCTGTGATGGTTTCCAGGCTGTCAAAAGAACTGTCGCGTGTGCATTCGCGGACGGGAGAGAGGCGGAGGTAGTTTCGAGTGAACGGGGATGGACTTCTCATGTCCGCCGTTTCCCTAGTGTACCTGTTATTACGTCTGCTTCACACGCAAAAGGTCCCCGGGCGGTAACAGCATTTTCCTTCCTATGTCGTATTGTACTCCAATGAGCCACGACATGTGAGGATCTGCTGCATGTACCTTTGTTATGCAAGTAGCGCATTTATTTAAATTTTTAGCTACGATGACAACATCAGCACGAGTTGTCTCTAAAGTAAGGGGCACACAAGCAGTGTCCGTGGTGTAGCGGTTATCACGTCTGCCTAACACGCAGAAAGTCCCCGGTTCGATCCCGGGCGTAAACACTTTTTCATCATTAAAAACAAGACATACTAACAAGCATCTGCTACCATCTGTACCTAAAAACCTTCGTAATCGCCTTCACACGTCGGATCACAGTGTCAATTGCTCACATCAAATATGAAATTCCCTTGATAATGACGCCGAGCATTTTGGGCTGACTCAGCCACTGACGTGCGATCAGTTTGCACAAAACGCTAGGGCTCGTCTGGGATTTGAACCGGCGAACTCCTGCACCCTAAGCAGGAATCATACCCATAGACCAACTAGCCATCTGACATGGCGAATGACTATTATTTCAGTGCACTGGGTCCCTCGATGTGGTCCAGGGTGCTCTGGAAAGTCTCTTGTAGGCTGGCGGGATGGGGACGGCACGAATTCCCGCTGTCGGCGGCCTTCCTGGGCTATTGGTACCTTAATGGAGAGCTGCCGCTGGGCTCGCACTCCCTGCTGCTAAGAAAGTGATTGCTTTTGCTGCTATGACTTGCAATCACGACTGCGGGAAACGCCGCTATCTCGTTAGGGGTGCTACGGCAGACACCCTCGGCTGTGATGGTTTCCAGGCTGTCAAAAGAAATGTCGCGTGTGCATTCGCCGACGGGAGAGAGGCGGAGATAGTTTCGAGTGAACGGGGATGGACTTCTCATGTCCGCCGTTTCCCTAGTGTACCTGTTATCACGTCTGCTTCACACGCAAAAGGTCCCCGGGCGGTAACAGCATTTTCCTTCCTATGTCGTATTGTACTCCAGTGAGCCACGACATGTGAGGATCTTCTGCATGTATCTTTGTTATACAAGTAGCGAATTTATTTAATTTTTTAGGTACGATGACAACATCAGCACGAGTTGTCTCTAAAGTAAGGCGCACAGACGTAGTTTTCGTGGTGTAGCGTTTATCACGTTTGCCTAACACGCAGAAGGTACCGGGGCGATCCCGGGCGGAAACACTTTTTCATCATTAAAAACAAGACATACTAACATGCATCTGCTACCATCTGTACCCAAAAACCTTCGTAATCGCCTTCACACGTCGGATCAGAGTGTCAATTGCTCACATCAAATATGAAATTAATTTGATACTGACACCGAGCATTTTGGGCTGACTCAGCCACTCACGTGCGATCAGTTTGCACATAACTCTAGGGCTCGTCTGGGATTTGAACCCGGGACTCCTGCACCCTAAGCAGGAATCATACCCATAGACCAACGAGCCATCTGACATGGCGAATGACTATTATTTCAGTGCACTGGGTGCCTCGATGTGGTCCAGGGTGCTCTGGAAAGTCTCGTGTAGGCTGGCGGGATGGGGGCGGCGCGAATTCCCGCGGTCGGCGGCCTTCCTGGGCTATTGGTACCTTCATGTAGAGCTGCCGCTGGGCTCGCACTCCCTGCTGCTAAGAAAGTGATTGCTTTTGCTGCTATGACTTGCAATCACGACTGCTGGAAACGCCGCTATCTCGTTAGGGATGCTACGGCAGACACCCTCTCGAGCACCCCGAAGACTTCTTGAGCCCTCGGCTGTGATGGTTTCCAGGCTGTCAAAAGAACTGCCGCGTGTGCATTCGCCGACGGGAGAGAGGCGGAGGTAGTTTCGAGTGAACGGGGATGGACTTCTCATGTCCGCCGTTTCCCTAGTGTAGCTGTTATCACGTCTACGTCACACGCAAAAGGTCCCCGGGCGGTAACAGCATTTTCCTGCCTATGACGTATTGTACTCCAGTGAGCCACGATATGTGAGGATCTGCTGCATGTACCTTTTTATGCAAGTAGCGCATTTATTTAAATTTTTAGCTACGATGACAACATCAGCACGAGTTGTCTCTAAAGTAAGGGGCACACAAGCAGTGTCCGTGGTGTAGCGGTTATCACGTCTGCCTAGCACGCAGAAAGTCGCCGATTCGATCCCGGGCGGAAACACTTTTTCATCATTAAAAACAAGACATACTAACAAGCATCTGCTACCATCTGTACCTAAAAACCTTCGTAATCGCCTTCACACGTCGGATCAGAGTGTCAATTGCTCACATCAAATATGAAATTCCCTTGATAATGACGCCGAGCGTTTTGGGCTGACTCAGCCACTCACGTGCGATCAGTTTGCACAAAACGCTAGGGCTCGTCTGGGATTTGAACCGGCGAACTCCTGCGCCCTAAGCAGGAATCATACCCATAGACCAACGCGCCATCTGACATGGCGAATGACTATTATTTCAGTGCACTGGGTCCCTCGATGTGGTCCAGGGTGCTCTGGAAAGTCTCTTGTAGGCTGGCGGGATGGGGGCGGCACGAATTCCCGCTGTCGGCGGCCTTCCTGGGCTATTGGTACCTTTATGGAGAGTTGCCGCTGGGCTCGCAATCCCTGCTGCTAAGAAAGTGATTGCTTTTGCTGCTATGACTTGCAATCACGACTGCGGGAAACGCCGCTATCTCGTTAGGGGTGCTACGGCAGACACCCTCTCGAACACCCCGAAGACTTCTTGAGCCCTCGGCTGTGATGGTTTCCAGGCTGTCAAAAGAACTGTCGCGTGTGCATTCGCCGACGGGAGAGAGGCGGAGGTAGTTTCGAGTGAACGGGGATGGACTTCTCATGTCCGCCGTTTCCGTAGTGTAGCTGTTATCACGTCTGCTTCACACGCAAAAGGTCCCCGGGCGGTAACAGCATTTTCCTGCCTATGTCGTATTGTACTCCAATGAGCCACGACATGTGAGGATCTGCTGCATGTACCTTTGTTATGCAAGTAGCGCATTTATTTAATTTTTTAGTTACGATGACAACATCAGCACGAGTTATCTCTAAAGTAAGGCGCACACAAGTAGTGTCCTCGGTGTAGCGGTTATCACGTCTGCCTAAAACGCAGAAAGTTCCGGTTCGATCCCTGTCCGAAACACTTTTTCATCATTAAAAACAAGACATACTAACATGCTTCTGCTACCATCTGTACCCAAAAACCTTCGTAATCGCCTTCACACGTCGGATCAGAGTGTCAATTGCTCACATCAAATATGAAATTAATTTGATACTGACGCCGAGCATTTTGGGCTGACTCAGCCACTCACGTGGGATGAGTTTGCACATAACTCTAGGGCTCCTCTGGGATTTGAACCCGGGAACTCCTGCACCCTAAGCAGGAATCATACCCATAGACCAACGAGCCATCTGACATGGCGAATGACTATTATTTCAGTGCACTGGGTCCCTCGATGTGGTCCAGGGTGCTCTGGAAAGTCTCTTGTAGGCTGGCGGGATGGGGGCGGCACGAATTCCCGCTGTCGGCGGCCTTCCTGGGCTATTGGTACCTTTATGGAGAGCTGCCGCTCAGCTCGCACTCCCTGCTGCTAAGAAAGTGATTGCTTTTGCTGCTATGACTTGCAATCACGACTGCGGGAAACGCCGCTATCTCGTTAGGGGTGCTACGGCAGACACCCTCTCGAGCACCCGAAGACTTCTTGAGCCCTCGGCTGTGATGGTTTCCAGGCTGTCAAAAGAACTGTCGCGTGTGCATTCGCGGACGGGAGAGAGGCTGAGGTAATTTCGAGTGAACGGGGATGGACTCCTGAGGTCCGCCGTTTCCGTAGTGTAGCTGTTATCACGTCTGCTTCACACGCAGAAGGTCCCCGGTTCTATCCCGGGCGGGAACAGTATCTTCCTTCCTATGTCGTATTGTAAGCCAGTGAGCCACGACATGTGAGGATCTTCTGCATGTATCTTTGTTATGCAAGTAGCGAATTTATTTATTTTTTGAGGTACGATGACAACATCAGCACGAGTTGTCTCTAAAGTAAGGCGCACACAAGTAGTTTCCGTGGTGTAGCGTTTATCACGTTTGCCTAACACGCAGAAGGTACCGGGGCGATCCCGGGCGGAAACACTTTTTCACCATTAAAAACAAGACATACTAACATGCATCTGCTACCATCTGTACCCAAAAACCTTCGTAATCGCCTTCACACGTCGGATCAGAGTGTCAATTGCTCACATCAAATATGAAATTAATTTGATACTGACGCCGAGCATTTTGGGCTGACTCAGCCACTCACGTGCGATCAGTTTGCACATAACTCTAGGGCTCGTCTGGGATTTGAACCCGGGAACTCCTGCACCCTAAGCAGGAATCATACCCATAGACCAACGAGCCATCTGACATGGCGAATGACTATTATTTCAGTGCACTGGGTCCCTCGATGTGGTCCAGGGTGCTCTGGAAAGTCTCGTGTAGGCTGGCGGGATGGGGGCGGCACGAATTCCCGCTGTCGGCGGCCTTCCTGTGCTATTGGTACCTTTATGGTGTGCTGCCGCTCGGCTCGCACTCCCTGCTGCTAAGAAAGTGATTGCTTTTGCTGCTATGACTTGCAATCACGACTGCGGGAAACGCCGCTATCTCGTTAGGGGTGCTACGGCAGAGACCCTCTCGAACACCCCGAAGACTTCTTGAGCCCTCGGCTGTGATGGTTTCCAGGCTGCCAAAAGAACTGTCGCGTGTGCATTCGCCGACGGGAGAGAGGCGGAGGTAGTTTCGAGTGAACGGGGATGGACTTCTCATGTCCGCCGTTTCCGTAGTGTAGCTGTTATCACGTCTGCTTCACACGCAAAAGGTCCCCGGGCGGTAACAGCATTTTCCTGCCTATGTCGTATTGTACTCCAATGAGCCACGACATGTGAGGATCTGCTGCATGTACCTTTGTTATGCAAGTAGCGCATTTATTTAAATTTTTAGCTACGATGACAACATCAGCACGAGTTGTCTCTAAAGTAAGGGGCACACAAGCAGTGTCTGTGGTGTAGCGGTTATCACGTCTGCCTAACACGCAGAAAGTCCCCGGTTCGATCCCGGGCGGAAACATTTTTTCATCATTAAAAACAAGACATACTAACAAGCATCTGCTACCATCTGTACCTAAAAACCTTCGTAATCGCCTTCACACGTCGGATCAGAGTGTCAATTGCTCACATCAAATATGAAATTCCCTTGATAATGACGCCGAGCGTTTTGGGCTGACTCAGCCACTCACGTGCGATCAGTTTGCACAAAACGCTAGGGCTCGTCTGGGATTTGAACCGGCGAACTCCTGCGCCCTAAGCAGGAATCATACCCATAGACCAACGCGCCATCTGACATGGCGAATGACTATTATTTCAGTGCACTGGGTCCCTCGATGTGGTCCAGGGTGCTCTGGAAAGTCTCTTGTAGGCTGGCGGGATGGGGGCGGCACGAATTCCCGCTGTCGGCGGCCTTCCTGGGCTATTGGTACCTTTATGGAGAGCTGCCGCTGGGCTCGCAATCCCTGCTGCTAAGAAAGTGATTGCTTTTGCTGCTATGACTTGCAATCACGACTGCGGGAAACGCCGCTATCTCGTTAGGGGTGCTACGGCAGACACCCTCTCGAACACCCCGAAGACTTCTTGAGCCCTCGGCTGTGATGGTTTCCAGGCTGTCAAAAGAACTGTCGCGTGTGCATTCGCCGACGGGAGAGAGGCGGAGGTAGTTTCGAGTGAACGGGGATGGACTTCTCATGTCCGCCGTTTCCGTAGTGTAGCTGTTATCACGTCTGCTTCACACGCAAAAGGTCCCCGGGCGGTAACAGCATTTTCCTGCCTATGTCGTATTGTACTCCAATGAGCCACGACATGTGAGGATCTGCTGCATGTACCTTTGTTATGCAAGTAGCGCATTTATTTAATTTTTTAGTTACGATGACAACATCAGCACGAGTTATCTCTAAAGTAAGGCGCACACAAGTAGTGTCCTCGGTGTAGCGGTTATCACGTCTGCCTAAAACGCAGAAAGTTCCGGTTCGATCCCTGTCCGAAACACTTTTTCATCATTAAAAACAAGACATACTAACATGCTTCTGCTACCATCTGTACCCAAAAACCTTCGTAATCGCCTTCACACGTCGGATCAGAGTGTCAATTGCTCACATCAAATATGAAATTAATTTGATACTGACGCCGAGCATTTTGGGCTGACTCAGCCACTCAGGTGGGATGAGTTTGCACATAACTCTAGGGCTCCTCTGGGATTTGAACCCGGGAACTCCTGCACCCTAAGCAGGAATCATACCCATAGACCAACGAGCCATCTGACATGGCGAATGACTATTATTTCAGTGCACTGGGTCCCTCGATGTGGTCCAGGGTGCTCTGGAAAGTCTCTTGTAGGCTGGCGGGATGGGGGCGGCACGAATTCCCGCTGTCGGCGGCCTTCCTGGGCTATTGGTACCTTTATGGAGAGCTGCCGCTCAGCTCGCACTCCCTGCTGCTAAGAAAGTGATTGCTTTTGCTGCTATGACTTGCAATCACGACTGCGGGAAACGCCGCTATCTCGTTAGGGGTGCTACGGCAGACACCCTCTCGAGCACCCGAAGACTTCTTGAGCCCTCGGCTGTGATGGTTTCCAGGCTGTCAAAAGAACTGTCGCGTGTGCATTCGCGGACGGGAGAGAGGCTGAGGTAATTTCGAGTGAACGGGGATGGACTCCTGAGGTCCGCCGTTTCCGTAGTGTAGCTGTTATCACGTCTGCTTCACACGCAGAAGGTCCCCGGTTCTATCCCGGGCGGGAACAGTATCTTCCTTCCTATGTCGTATTGTAAGCCAGTGAGCCACGACATGTGAGGATCTTCTGCATGTATCTTTGTTATGCAAGTAGCGAATTTATTTATTTTTTGAGGTACGATGACAACATCAGCACGAGTTGTCTCTAAAGTAAGGCGCACACAAGTAGTTTCCGTGGTGTAGCGTTTATCACGTTTGCCTAACACGCAGAAGGTACCGGGGCGATCCCGGGCGGAAACACTTTTTCACCATTAAAAACAAGACATACTAACATGCATCTGCTACCATCGGTACCCAAAAACCTTCGTAATCGCCTTCACACGTCGGATCAGAGTGTCAATTGCTCACATCAAATATGAAATTAATTTGATACTGACGCCGAGCATTTTGGGCTGACTCAGCCACTCACGTGCGATCAGTTTGCACATAACTCTAGGGCTCGTCTGGGATTTGAACCCGGGAACTCCTGCACCCTAAGCAGGAATCATACCCATAGACCAACGAGCCATCTGACATGGCGAATGACTATTATTTCAGTGCACTGGGTCCCTCGATGTGGTCCAGGGTGCTCTGGAAAGTCTCGTGTAGGCTGGCGGGATGGGGGCGGCACGAATTCCCGCTGTCGGCGGCCTTCCTGTGCTATTGGTACCTTTATGGTGTGCTGCCGCTCGGCTCGCACTCCCTGCTGCTAAGAAAGTGATTGCTTTTGCTGCTATGACTTGCAATCACGACTGCGGGAAACGCCGCTATCTCGTTAGGGGTGCTACGGCAGAGACCCTCTCGAACACCCCGAAGACTTCTTGAGCCCTCGGCTGTGATGGTTTCCAGGCTGCCAAAAGAACTGTCGCGTGTGCATTCGCCGACGGGAGAGAGGCGGAGGTAGTTTCGAGTGAACGGGGATGGACTTCTCATGTCCGCCGTTTCCGTAGTGTAGCTGTTATCACGTCTGCTTCACACGCAAAAGGTCCCCGGGCGGTAACAGCATTTTCCTGCCTATGTCGTATTGTACTCCAATGAGCCACGACATGTGAGGATCTGCTGCATGTACCTTTGTTATGCAAGTAGCGCATTTATTTAAATTTTTAGCTACGATGACAACATCAGCACGAGTTGTCTCTAAAGTAAGGGGCACACAAGCAGTGTCTGTGGTGTAGCGGTTATCACGTCTGCCTAACACGCAGAAAGTCCCCGGTTCGATCCCGGGCGGAAACATTTTTTCATCATTAAAAACAAGACATACTAACAAGCATCTGCTACCATCTGTACCTAAAAACCTTCGTAATCGCCTTCACACGTCGGATCAGAGTGTCAATTGCTCACATCAAATATGAAATTCCCTTGATAATGACGCCGAGCGTTTTGGGCTGACTCAGCCACTCACGTGCGATCAGTTTGCACAAAACGCTAGGGCTCGTCTGGGATTTGAACCGGCGAACTCCTGCGCCCTAAGCAGGAATCATACCCATAGACCAACGCGCCATCTGACATGGCGAATGACTATTATTTCAGTGCACTGGGTCCCTCGATGTGGTCCAGGGTGCTCTGGAAAGTCTCTTGTAGGCTGGCGGGATGGGGGCGGCACGAATTCCCGCTGTCGGCGGCCTTCCTGGGCTATTGGTACCTTTATGGAGAGCTGCCGCTGGGCTCGCAATCCCTGCTGCTAAGAAAGTGATTGCTTTTGCTGCTATGACTTGCAATCACGACTGCGGGAAACGCCGCTATCTCGTTAGGGGTGCTACGGCAGACACCCTCTCGAACACCCCGAAGACTTCTTGAGCCCTCGGCTGTGATGGTTTCCAGGCTGTTTAAAGAACTGTCGCGTGTGCATTCGCCGACGGGAGAGAGGCGGAGGTAGTTTCGAGTGAACGGGGATGGACTTCTCATGTCCGCCGTTTCCCTAGTGTACCTGTTATTACGTCTGCTTCACACGCAAAAGGTCCCCGGGCGGTAACAGCATTTTCCTTCCTATGTCGTATTGTACTCCAATGAGCCACGACATGTGAGGATCTGCTGCATGTACCTTTGTTATGCAAGTAGCGCATTTATTTAAATTTTTAGCTACGATGACAACATCAGCACGAGTTGTCTCTAAAGTAAGGGGCACACAAGCAGTGTCCGTGGTGTAGCGGTTATCACGTCTGCCTAACACGCAGAAAGTCCCCGGTTCGATCCCGGGCGTAAACACTTTTTCATCATTAAAAACAAGACATACTAACAAGCATCTGCTACCATCTGTACCTAAAAACCTTCGTAATCGCCTTCACACGTCGGATCACAGTGTCAATTGCTCACATCAAATATGAAATTCCCTTGATAATGACGCCGAGCATTTTGGGCTGACTCAGCCACTGACGTGCGATCAGTTTGCACAAAACGCTAGGGCTCGTCTGGGATTTGAACCGGCGAACTCCTGCACCCTAAGCAGGAATCATACCCATAGACCAACTAGCCATCTGACATGGCGAATGACTATTATTTCAGTGCACTGGGTCCCTCGATGTGGTCCAGGGTGCTCTGGAAAGTCTCTTGTAGGCTGGCGGGATGGGGACGGCACGAATTCCCGCTGTCGGCGGCCTTCCTGGGCTATTGGTACCTTAATGGAGAGCTGCCGCTGGGCTCGCACTCCCTGCTGCTAAGAAAGTGATTGCTTTTGCTGCTATGACTTGCAATCACGACTGCGGGAAACGCCGCTATCTCGTTAGGGGTGCTACGGCAGACACCCTCTCGAACACCCCGAAGACTTCTTGAGCCCTCGGCTGTGATGGTTTCCAGGCTGTCAAAAGAACTGTCGCGTGTGCATTCGCCGACGGGAGAGAGGCGGAGGTAGTTTCGAGTGAACGGGGATGGACTTCTCATGTCCGCCGTTTCCCTAGTGTACCTGTTATTACGTCTGCTTCACACGCAAAAGGTCCCCGGGCGGTAACAGCATTTTCCTTCCTATGTCGTATTGTACTCCAATGAGCCACGACATGTGAGGATCTGCTGCATGTACCTTTGTTATGCAAGTAGCGCATTTATTTAAATTTTTAGCTACGATGACAACATCAGCACGAGTTGTCTCTAAAGTAAGGGGCACACAAGCAGTGTCCGTGGTGTAGCGGTTATCACGTCTGCCTAACACGCAGAAAGTCCCCGGTTCGATCCCGGGCGTAAACACTTTTTCATCATTAAAAACAAGACATACTAACAAGCATCTGCTACCATCTGTACCTAAAAACCTTCGTAATCGCCTTCACACGTCGGATCACAGTGTCAATTGCTCACATCAAATATGAAATTCCCTTGATAATGACGCCGAGCATTTTGGGCTGACTCAGCCACTGACGTGCGATCAGTTTGCACTAAACGCTAGGGCTCGTCTGGGATTTGAACCGGCGAACTCCTGCACCCTAAGCAGGAATCATACCCATAGACCAACTAGCCATCTGACATGGCGAATGACTATTATTTCAGTGCACTGGGTCCCTCGATGTGGTCCAGGGTGCTCTGGAAAGTCTCTTGTAGGCTGGCGGGATGGGGCGGCACGAATTCCCGCTGTCGGCGGCCTTCCTGGGCTATTGGTACCTTAATGGAGAGCTGCCGCTGGGCTCGCACTCCCTGCTGCTAAGAAAGTGATTGCTTTTGCTGCTATGACTTGCAATCACGACTGCGGGAAACGCCGCTATCTCGTTAGGGGTGCTACGGCAGACACCCTCGGCTGTGATGGTTTCCAGGCTGTCAAAAGAAATGTCGCGTGTGCATTCGCCGACGGGAGAGAGGCGGAGATAGTTTCGAGTGAACGGGGATGGACTTCTCATGTCCGCCGTTTCCCTAGTGTACCTGTTATCACGTCTGCTTCACACGCAAAAGGTCCCCGGGCGGTAACAGCATTTTCCTTCCTATGTCGTATTGTACTCCAGTGAGCCACGACATGTGAGGATCTTCTGCATGTATCTTTGTTATACAAGTAGCGAATTTATTTAATTTTTTAGGTACGATGACAACATCAGCACGAGTTGTCTCTAAAGTAAGGCGCACAGACGTAGTTTTCGTGGTGTAGCGTTTATCACGTTTGCCTAACACGCAGAAGGTACCGGGGCGATCCCGGGCGGAAACACTTTTTCATCATTAAAAACAAGACATAGTAACATGCATCTGCTACCATCAGTACCCAAAAACCTTCGTAATCGCCTTCACACGTTGGATCAGAGTGTCAATTCCTCACATCAAATATGAAATTACCTTGATACTGACGCCGAGCATTTTGGGCTGACTCAGCCACTCACGTGCGATCAGTTTGCACATAACTCTAGGGCTCGTCTGGGATTTGAACCCGGGAACTCCTGCACCCTAAGCAGGAATCATACCCATAGACCAACGAGCCATCTGACATGGCGAATGACTATTATTTCAGTGCACTGGGTCCCTCGATGTGGTCCAGGGTGCTCTGGAAAGTCTCTTGTAGGCTGGCGGGATGGGGGCGGCACGAATTCCCGCTGTCGGCGGCCTTCCTGGGCTATTGGTACCTTTATGGAGAGCTGCCGCTCGGCTCGCACTCCCTGCTGCTAAGAAAGTGATTGCTTTTGCTGCTATGACTTGCAATCACGACTGCGGGAAACGCCGCTATCTCGTTAGGGGTGCTACGGCAGACACCCTCTCGAACACCCCGAAGACTTCTTGAGCCCTCGGCTGTGATGGTTTCCAGGCTGTCAAAAGAACTGTCGCGTGTGCATTCGCCGACGGGAGAGAGGCGGAGGTAGTTTCGAGTGAACGGGGATGGACTTCTCATGTCCGCCGTTTCCCTAGTGTACCTGTTATTACGTCTGCTTCACACGCAAAAGGTCCCCGGGCGGTAACAGCATTTTCCTTCCTATGTCGTATTGTACTCCAATGAGCCACGACATGTGAGGATCTGCTGCATGTACCTTTGTTATGCAAGTAGCGCATTTATTTAAATTTTTAGCTACGATGACAACATCAGCACGAGTTGTCTCTAAAGTAAGGGGCACACAAGCAGTGTCCGTGGTGTAGCGGTTATCACGTCTGCCTAACACGCAGAAAGTCCCCGGTTCGATCCCGGGCGTAAACACTTTTTCATCATTAAAAACAAGACATACTAACAAGCATCTGCTACCATCTGTACCTAAAAACCTTCGTAATCGCCTTCACACGTCGGATCACAGTGTCAATTGCTCACATCAAATATGAAATTCCCTTGATAATGACGCCGAGCATTTTGGGCTGACTCAGCCACTGACGTGCGATCAGTTTGCACTAAACGCTAGGGCTCGTCTGGGATTTGAACCGGCGAACTCCTGCACCCTAAGCAGGAATCATACCCATAGACCAACTAGCCATCTGACATGGCGAATGACTATTATTTCAGTGCACTGGGTCCCTCGATGTGGTCCAGGGTGCTCTGGAAAGTCTCTTGTAGGCTGGCGGGATGGGGACGGCACGAATTCCCGCTGTCGGCGGCCTTCCTGGGCTATTGGTACCTTAATGGAGAGCTGCCGCTGGGCTCGCACTCCCTGCTGCTAAGAAAGTGATTGCTTTTGCTGCTATGACTTGCAATCACGACTGCGGGAAACGCCGCTATCTCGTTAGGGGTGCTACGGCAGACACCCTCGGCTGTGATGGTTTCCAGGCTGTCAAAAGAAATGTCGCGTGTGCATTCGCCGACGGGAGAGAGGCGGAGATAGTTTCGAGTGAACGGGGATGGACTTCTCATGTCCGCCGTTTCCCTAGTGTACCTGTTATCACGTCTGCTTCACACGCTAAAGGTCCCCGGGCGGTAACAGCATTTTCCTTCCTATGTCGTATTGTACTCCAGTGAGCCACGACATGTGAGGATCTTCTGCATGTATCTTTGTTATACAAGTAGCGAATTTATTTAATTTTTTAGGTACGATGACAACATCAGCACGAGTTGTCTCTAAAGTAAGGCGCACAGACGTAGTTTTCGTGGTGTAGCGTTTATCACGTTTGCCTAACACGCAGAAGGTACCGGGGCGATCCCGGGCGGAAACACTTTTTCATCATTAAAAACAAGACATAGTAACATGCATCTGCTACCATCAGTACCCAAAAACCTTCGTAATCGCCTTCACACGTTGGATCAGAGTGTCAATTCCTCACATCAAATATGAAATTACCTTGATACTGACGCCGAGCATTTTGGGCTGACTCAGCCACTCACGTGCGATCAGTTTGCACATAACTCTAGGGCTCGTCTGGGATTTGAACCCGGGAACTCCTGCACCCTAAGCAGGAATCATACCCATAGACCAACGAGCCATCTGACATGGCGAATGACTATTATTTCAGTGCACTGGGTCCCTCGATGTGGTCCAGGGTGCTCTGGAAAGTCTCTTGTAGGCTGGCGGGATGGGGGCGGCACGAATTCCCGCTGTCGGCGGCCTTCCTGGGCTATTGGTACCTTTATGGAGAGCTGCCGCTCGGCTCGCACTCCCTGCTGCTAAGAAAGTGATTGCTTTTGCTGCTATGACTTGCAATCACGACTGCGGGAAACGCCGCTATCTCGTTAGGGGTGCTACGGCAGACACCCTCTCGAGCACCCCGAAGACTTCTTGAGCCCTCGGCTGTGATGGTTTCCAGTCTGTCAAAAGAACTGTCGCGTGTGCATTCTCGGACGGGAGAGAGGCTGAGGTAATTTCGAGTGAACGGGGATGGACTCCTGAGGTCCGCCGTTTCCGTAGTGTAGCTGTTATCACGTCTGCTTCACACGCAGAAGGTCCCCGGTTCTATCCCGGGCGGGAACAGTATTTTCCTTCCTATGTCGTATTGTACTCCAGTGAGCCACGACATGTGAGGATCTTCTGCATGTATCTTTGTTATGCAAGTAGCGCATTTATTTAATTTTTTAGGTACGATGACAACATCAGCACGGGTTGTCTCTAAAATAAGGCGCACTCAAGTAGTTTCTGTGGTGTAGCGTTTATCACGTTTGCCTAACACGCAGAAGGTACCGGGGCGATCCCGGGCGGAAACACTTTTTCATCATTAAAAATAAGACATACTAACATGCATCTGCTCCCATCTGTACCCAAAAACCTTCGTAATCGCCTTCACACGTCGGATCAGAGTGTCAATTGCTCACAGCAAATATGAAATTCCCTTGATACTGACGCCGAGCATTTTGGGCTGACTGAGCCACTGACGTGCGATCAGTTTGCACATAACTCTAGGGCTCGTCTGGGATTTGAACCCGGGAACTCCTGCACCCTAAGCAGGAATCATACCCATAGACCAACGAGCCATCTGACATGGCGAATGACTATTATTTCAGTGCACTGGGTCCCTCGATGTGGTCCAGGGTGCTCTGGAAAGTCTCTTGTAGGCTGGCGGGATGGGGGCGGCACGAATTCCCGCTGTCGGCGGCCTTCCTGGGCTATTGGTACCTTTATGGAGAGCTGCCGCTCGGCTCGCACTCCCTGCTGCTAAGAAAGTGATTGATTTTGCTGCTATGACTTGCAATCACGACTGCGGGAAACGCCGCTATCTCGTTAGGGGTGCTACGGCAGACACCCTCTCGAACACCCCGAAGACTTCTTGAGCCCTCGGCTGTGATGGTTTCCAGGCTGTCAAAAGAACTGTCGCGTGTGCATTCGCCGACGGGAGAGAGGCGGAGGTAGTTTCGAGTGAACGGGGATGGACTTCTCATGTCCGCCGTTTCCGTAGTGTAGCTGTTATCACGTCTGCTTCACACTCAAAAGGTCCCCGGGCGGTAACAGCATTTTCCTGCCTATGTCGTATTGTACTCCAATGAGCCACGACATGTGAGGATCTGCTGCATGTACCTTTGTCATGCAAGTAGCGCATTTATTTAAATTTTTAGCTACGATGACAACATCAGCACGAGTTGTCTCTAATGTAAGGGGCACACAAGCAGTGTCCGTGGTGTAGCGGTTATCACGTCTGCCTAACACGCAGAAAGTCCTCGGTTCGATCCCGGACGGAAACACTTTTTCATCATTAAAAACAAGACATACTAACAAGCATCTGCTACCATCTGTACCTAAAAACCTTCGTAATCGCCTTCACACGTCGGATCAGAGTGTCAATTGCTCACATCAAATATGAAATTCCCTTGATAATGACGCCGAGCGTTTTGGGCTGACTCAGCCACTCACGTGCGATCAGTTTGCACAAAACGATAGGGCTCGTCTGGGATTTGAACCGGCGAACTCCTGCACCCTAAGCAGGAATCATACCCATAGACCAACGAGCCATCTGACATGGCGAATGACTATTATTTCAGTGCACTGGGTCCCTCGATGTGGTCCAGGGTGCTCTGGAAAGTCTCTTGTAGGCTGGCGGGATGGGGCGGCACGAATTCCCGCTGTCGGCGGCCTTCCTGGGCTATTGGTACCTTTATGGAGAGCTGCCGCTCGGCTCGCACTCCCTGCTGCTAAGAAAGTGATTGATTTTGCTGCTATGACTTGCAATCACGACTGCGGGAAACGCCGCTATCTCGTTAGGGGTGCTACGGCAGACACCCTCTCGAGCACCCCGAAGACTTCTTGAGCCCTCGGCTGTGATGGTTTCCAGGCTGTCAAAAGAACTGTCGCGTGTGCATTCGCCGACGGGAGAGAGGCGGAGGTAGTTTCGAGTGAACGGGGATGGACTTCTCATGTCCGCCGTTTCCGTAGTGTAGCTGTTATCACGTCTACCTCACACGCAGCAGGTCCCCGGTTCTATCCCGGGCGGGAACAGTATTTTCCTTCCTATGTCGTATTGTACTCCAGTGAGCCACGACATGTGAGGATCTTCTGCATGTATCTTTGTTATGTAAGTAGCGAATTTATTTAATTTTTTAGGTACGATGACAACATCAGCATGAGTTGTCTCTAAAGTAAGGCGCACACAAGTAGTTTCCGTGGTGTAGCGTTTATCACGTTTGCCTAACACGCAGAAGGTACCGGGGCGATCCCGGGCGGAAACACTTTTTCATCATTAAAAACAAGACATACTAACATGCATCTGCTACCATCTGTACCCAAAAACCTTCGTAATCGGCTTCACACGTCGGATCAGAGTGTCAATTGCTCACAGCAAATATGAAATTCCCTTGATACTGACGCCGAGCATTTTGGGCTGACTCAGCCACTCACGTGCGATCAGTTTGCACAAAACGCTAGGGCTCGTCTGGGATTTGAACCGGCGAACTCCTGCACCCTAAGCAGGAATCATACCCATAGACCAACGAGCCATCTGACATGGCGAATGACTATTATTTCAGTGCACTGGGTCCCTCGATGTGGTCCAGGGTGCTCTGGAAAGTCTCTTGTAGGCTGGCGGGATGGGGCGGCACGAATTCCCGCTGTCGGCGGCCTTCCTGGGCTATTGGTACCTTTATGGAGAGCTGCCGCTCGGCTCGCACTCCCTGCTGCTAAGAAAGTGATTGCTTTTGCTGCTATGATTTGCAATCACGACTGCGGGAAACGCCGCTATCTCGTTAGGGGTGCTACGGCAGACACCCTCTCGAGCACCCCGAAGACTTCTTGAGCCCTCGGCTGTGATGGTTTCCAGTCTGTCAAAAGAACTGTCGCGTGTGCATTCTCGGACGGGAGAGAGGCTGAGGTAATTTCGAGTGAACGGGGATGGACTCCTGAGGTCCGCCGTTTCCGTAGTGTAGCTGTTATCACGTCTGCTTCACACGCAGAAGGTCCCCGGTTCTATCCCGGGCGGGAACAGTATTTTCCTTCCTATGTCGTATTGTACTCCAGTGAGCCACGACATGTGAGGATCTTCTGCATGTATCTTTGTTATGCAAGTAGCGCATTTATTTAATTTTTTAGGTACGATGACAACATCAGCACGGGTTGTCTCTAAAATAAGGCGCACTCAAGTAGTTTCTGTGGTGTAGCGTTTATCACGTTTGCCTAACACGCAGAAGGTACCGGGGCGATCCCGGGCGGAAACACTTTTTCATCATTAAAAACAAGACATACTAACATGCATCTGCTCCCATCTGTACCCAAAAACCTTCGTAATCGCCTTCACACGTCGGATCAGAGTGTCAATTGCTCACAGCAAATATGAAATTCCCTTGATACTGACGCCGAGCATTTTGGGCTGACTGAGCCACTGACGTGCGATCAGTTTGCACATAACTCTAGGGCTCGTCTGGGATTTGAACCCGGGAACTCCTGCACCCTAAGCAGGAATCATACCCATAGACCAACGAGCCATCTGACATGGCGAATGACTATTATTTCAGTGCACTGGGTCCCTCGATGTGGTCCAGGGTGCTCTGGAAAGTCTCTTGTAGGCTGGCGGGATGGGGGCGGCACGAATTCCCGCTGTCGGCGGCCTTCCTGGGCTATTGGTACCTTTATGGAGAGCTGCCGCTCGGCTCGCACTCCCTGCTGCTAAGAAAGTGATTGCTTTTGCTGCTATGACTTGCAATCACGACTGCGGGAAACGCCGCTATCTCGTTAGGGGTGCTACGGCAGACACCCTCTCGAACACCCCGAAGACTTCTTGAGCCCTCGGCTGTGATGGTTTCCAGGCTGTCAAAAGAACTGTCGCGTGTGCATTCGCCGACGGGAGAGAGGCGGAGGTAGTTTCGAGTGAACGGGGATGGACTTCTCATGTCCGCCGTTTCCCTAGTGTAGCTGTTATCACGTCTGCTTCACACTCAAAAGGTCCCCGGGCGGTAACAGCATTTTCCTGCCTATGTCGTATTGTACTCCAATGAGCCACGACATGTGAGGATCTGCTGCATGTACCTTTGTTATGCAAGTAGCGCATTTATTTAAATTTTTAGCTACGATGACAACATCAGCACGAGTTGTCTCTAAAGTAAGGGGCACACAAGCAGTGTCCGTGGTGTAGCGGTTATCACGTCTGCCTAACACGCAGAAAGTCCCCGGTTCGATCCCGGGCGGAAACACTTTTTCATCATTAAAAACAAGACATACTAACAAGCATCTGCTACCATCTGTACCTAAAAACCTTCGTAATCGCCTTCACACGTCGGATCAGAGTGTCAATTGCTCACATCAAATATGAAATTCCCTTGATAATGACGCCGAGCGTTTTGGGCTGACTCAGCCACTCACGTGCGATCAGTTTGCACAAAACGCTAGGGCTCGTCTGGGATTTGAACCGGCGAACTCCTGCACCCTAAGCAGGAATCATACCCATAGACCAACGAGCCATCTGACATGGCGAATGACTATTATTTCAGTGCACTGGGTCCCTCGATGTGGTCCAGGGTGCTCTGGAAAGTCTCTTGTAGGCTGGCGGGATGGGGCGGCACGAATTCCCGCTGTCGGCGGCCTTCCTGGGCTATTGGTACCTTTATGGAGAGCTGCCGCTAGGCTCGCACTCCCTGCTGCTAAGAAAGTGATTGATTTTGCTGCTATGACTTGCAATCACGACTGCGGGAAACGCCGCTATCTCGTTAGGGGTGCTACGGCAGACACCCTCTCGAGCACCCCGAAGACTTCTTGAGCCCTCGGCTGTAATGGTTTCCAGGCTGTCAAAAGAACCGTAGCGTGTGCATTCGCGGACGGGAGAGAGGCTGAGGTAATTTCGAGTGAACGGGGATGGACTCCTCCCGTCCGCAGTTTCCGTAGTGTAGCGGTTATCACGTCTGCTTTACTCGCAGAAGGTCCCCGGTTCGATCCCGGGCGGGAACAGTATTTTCTTGCCTGTGTCGCATTGTACTACCGTGAGCTACGTCATGTGAGGATCTTCTGCATGTACCTTTGTTATGCAAGAAGCGCATTTATTTAATTTTTTAGTTACGATGTCAACATCAGCACGAGTTGTCTCTAAGGTATGGCGCACACAAGTAGTTTCCGTGGTGTAGCGGTTATCACGTCTGCCTAACACGCAGAAGGTCCCCGGTTCGATCCCGGGCGGAAACACTTTTTCATCATTAAAAACAAGACATAGTAACATGCATCTGCTTCCATCTGTACCCAAAAACCTTCGTAATCGCCTTCACACGTCGGATCAGAGTGTCAATTGCTCACATCAAATATGAAATTCATTTGATACTGCCGCCGAGCATTTTGCATCGACTCAGCCACTCATGTGCGATCAGTTTGCACAAAACGCTAGGGCTCGTCCGGGATTTGAACCCGGGACCTCCTGCACCCGAAGCAGGAATCATACCCCTAGACCAACGAGACATCTGACATGGCGAATGACTATTATTTCAGTGCACTGGGTGCCTCGATGTGGTCCAGGGTGCTCTGGAAAGTCTCGTGTAGGCTGGCGGGATGGGGGCGGCGCGAATTCCCGCGGTCGGCGGCCTTCCTGGGCTATTGGTACCTTCATGTACAGCTGCCGCTGGGCTCGCACTCCCTGCTGCTAAGAAAGTGATTGCTTTTGCTGCTATGACTTGCAATCACGACTGCGGGAAACGCCGCTATCTCGTTAGGGGTGCTACGGCAGACACCCTCTCGAGCACCCAGAAGACTTCTTGAGCCCTCGGCTGTAATGGTTTCCAGGCTGTCAAAAGAACCGTCGCGTGTGCATTCGCGGACGGGAGAGAGGCTGAGGTAATTTCGAGTGAACGGGGCTGGACTCCTCCCGTCCGCAGTTTCCGTAGTGTAGCGGTTATCACGTCTGCTTTACACGCAGAAGGTCCCCGGTTCGATCCCGGGCGGGAACAGTATTTTCTTGCCTGTGTCGCATTGTACTCCAGTGAGCCACGTCATGTGAGGATCTTCTGCATGTACCTTTGTTATGCAAGAAGCGCATTTATTTAATTTTTTAGTTACGATGTCAACATCAGCACGAGTTGTCTCTAAGGTATGGCGCACACAAGTAGTTTCCGTGGTGTAGCGGTTATCACGTCTGCCTAACACGCAGAAGGTCCCCGGTTCGATCCCGGGCGGAAACACTTTTTCATCATTAAAAACAAGACATAGTAACATGCATCTGCTTCCATCTGTACCCAAAAACCTTCGTAATCGCCTTCACACGTCGGATCAGAGTGTCAATTGCTCACATCAAATATGAAATTCATTTGATACTGCCGCCGAGCATTTTGCATCGACTCAGCCACTCATGTGCGATCAGTTTGCACAAAACGCTAGGGCTCGCCCGGGATTTGAACCCGGGACCTCCTGCACCCGAAGCAGGAATCATACCCCTAGACCAACGAGCCATCTGACATGGCGAATGACTATTATTTCAGTGCACTGGGTGCCTCGATGTGGTCCAGGGTGCTCTGGAAAGTCTCGTGTAGGCTGGCGGGATGGGGGCGGCGCGAATTCCCGCGGTCGGCGGCCTTCCTGGGCTATTGGTACCTTCATGTAGAGCTGCCGCTGGGCTCGCACTCCCTGCTGCTAAGAAAGTGATTGCTTTTGCTGCTATGACTTGCAATCACGACTGCGGGAAACGCCGCTATCTCGTTAGGGGTGCTACGGCAGACACCCTCTCGAGCACCCCGAAGACTTCTTGAGCCCTCGGCTGTAATGGTTTCCAGGCTGTCAAAAGAACCGTCGCGTGTGCATTCGCGGACGGGAGAGAGGCTGAGGTAATTTCGAGTGAACGGGGATGGACTCCTCCCGTCCGCAGTTTCCGTAGTGTAGCGGTTATCACGTCTGCTTTACACGCAGAAGGTCCCCGGTTCGATCCCGGGCGGGAACAGTATTTTCTTGCCTGTGTCGCATTGTACTACAGTGAGCTACGTCATGTGAGGATCTTCTGCATGTACCTTTGTTATGCAAGAAGCGCATTTATTTAATTTTTTAGTTACGATGTCAACATCAGCACGAGTTGTCTCTAAGGTATGGCGCACACAAGTAGTTTCCGTGGTGTAGCGGTTATCACGTCTGCCTAACACGCAGAAGGTCCCCGGTTCGATCCCGGGCGGAAACACTTTTTCATCATTAAAAACAAGACATAGTAACATGCATCTGCTTCCATCTGTACCCAAAAACCTTCGTAATCGCCTTCACACGTCGGATCAGAGTGTCAATTGCTCACATCAAATATGAAATTCATTTGATACTGCCGCCGAGCATTTTGCATCGACTCAGCCACTCATGTGCGATCAGTTTGCACAAAACGCTAGGGCTCGCCCGGGATTTGAACCCGGGACCTCCTGCACCCGAAGCAGGAATCATACCCCTAGACCAACGAGCCATCTGACATGGCGAATGACTATTATTTCAGTGCACTGGGTGCCTCGATGTGGTCCAGGGTGCTCTGGAAAGTCTCGTGTAGGCTGGCGGGATGGGGGCGGCGCGAATTCCCGCGGTCGGCGGCCTTCCTGGGCTATTGGTACCTTCATGTAGAGCTGCCGCTGGGCTCGCACTCCCTGCTGCTAAGAAAGTGATTGCTTTTGCTGCTATGACTTGCAATCACGACTGCGGGAAACGCCGCTATCTCGTTAGGGGTGCTACGGCAGACACCCTCTCGAGCACCCCGAAGACTTCTTGAGCCCTCGGCTGTAATGGTTTCCAGGCTGTCAAAAGAACCGTCGCGTGTGCATTCGCGGACGGGAGAGAGGCTGAGGTAATTTCGAGTGAACGGAGATGGACTCCTCCCGTCCGCAGTTTCCGTAGTGTAGCGGTTATCACGTCTGCTTTACACGCAGAAGGTCCCCGGTTCGATCCCGGGCGGGAACAGTATTTTCTTGCCTGTGTCGCATTGTACTACAGTGAGCTACGTCATGTGAGGATCTTCTGCATGTACCTTTGTTATGCAAGAAGCGCATTTATTTAATTTTTTAGTTACGATGTCAACATCAGCACGAGTTGTCTCTAAGGTATGGCGCACACAAGTAGTTTCCGTGGTGTAGCGGTTATCACGTCTGCCTAACACGCAGAAGGTCCCCGGTTCGATCCCGGGCGGAAACACTTTTTCATCATTAAAAACAAGACATAGTAACATGCATCTGCTTCCATCTGTACCCAAAAACCTTCGTAATCGCCTTCACACGTCGGATCAGAGTGTCAATTGCTCACATCAAATATGAAATTCATTTGATACTGCCGCCGAGCATTTTGCATCGACTCAGCCACTCATGTGCGATCAGTTTGCACAAAACGCTAGGGCTCGTCCGGGATTTGAACCCGGGACCTCCTGCACCCGAAGCAGGAATCATACCCCTAGACCAACGAGCCATCTGACATGGCGAATGACTATTATTTCAGTGCACTGGGTGCCTCGATGTGGTCCAGGGTGCTCTGGAAAGTCTCGTGTAGGCTGGCGGGATGGGGGCGGCGCGAATTCCCGCGGTCGGCGGCCTTCCTGGGCTATTGGTACCTTCATGTAGAGCTGCCGCTGGGCTCGCACTCCCTGCTGCTAAGAAAGTGATTGCTTTTGCTGCTATGACTTGCAATCACGACTGCGCGAAACGCCGCTATCTCGTTAGGGGTGCTACGGCAGACACCCTCTCGAGCACCCCGAAGACTTCTTGAGCCCTCGGCTGTAATGGTTTCCAGGCTGTCAAAAGAACCGTCGCGTGTGCATTCGCGGACGGGAGAGAGGCTGAGGTAATTTCGAGTGAACGGAGATGGACTCCTCCCGTCCGCAGTTTCCGTAGTGTAGCGGTTATCACGTTTGCTTTACACGCAGAAGGTCCCCGGTTCGATCCCGGGCGGGAACAGTATTTTCTTGCCTGTGTCGCATTGTACTACAGTGAGCTACGTCATGTGAGGATCTTCTGCATGTACCTTTGTTATGCAAGAAGCGCATTTATTTAATTTTTTAGTTACGATGTCAACATCAGCACGAGTTGTCTCTAAGGTATGGCGCACACAAGTAGTTTCCGTGGTGTAGCGGTTATCATGTCTGCCTAACACGCAGAAGGTCCCCGGTTCGATCCCGGGCGGAAACACTTTTTCATCATTAAAAACAAGACATAGTAACATGCATCTGCTTCCATCTGTACCCAAAAACCTTCGTAATCGCCTTCACACGTCGGATCAGAGTGTCAATTGCTCACATCAAATATGAAATTCATTTGATACTGCCGCCGAGCATTTTGCATCGACTCAGCCACTCATGTGCGATCAGTTTGCACAAAACGCTAGGGCTCGTCCGGGATTTGAACCCGGGACCTCCTGCACCCGAAGCAGGAATCATACCCCTAGACCAACGAGCCATCTGACATGGCGAATGACTATTATTTCAGTGCACTGGGTGCCTCGATGTGGTCCAGGGTGCTCTGGAAAGTCTCGTGTAGGCTGGCGGGATGGGGGCGGCGCGAATTCCCGCGGTCGGCGGCCTTCCTGGGCTATTGGTACCTTCATGTAGAGCTGCCGCTGGGCTCGCACTCCCTGCTGCTAAGAAAGTGATTGCTTTTGCTGCTATGACTTGCAATCACGACTGCGGGAAACGCCGCTATCTCGTTAGGGGTGCTACGGCAGACACCCTCTCGAGCACCCCGAAGACTTCTTGAGCCCTCGGCTGTAATGGTTTCCAGGCTGTCAAAAGAACCGTCGCGTGTGCATTCGCGGACGGGAGAGAGGCTGAGGTAATTTCGAGTGAACGGGGATGGACTCCTCCCGTCCGCAGTTTCCGTAGTGTAGCGGTTATCACGTCTGCTTTACACGCAGAAGGTCCCCGGTTCGATCCCGGGCGGGAACAGTATTTTCTTGCCTATGTCGTATTGTACTCCAGTGAGCCACGTCATGTGAGGATCTTCTGCATGTACCTTTGTTATGCAAGTAGCGCATTTATTTAATTTTTTAGTTACGATGACAACATCAGCACGAGTTGTCTCTAAGGTATGGCGCACACAAGTAGTTTCCGTGGTGTAGCGGTTATCACGTCTGCCTAACACGCAGAAGGTCCCCGGTTCGATCCCGGGCGGAAACACTTTTTCATCATTAAAAACAAGACATAGTAACATGCATCTGCTTCCATCTGTACCCAAAAACCTTCGTAATCGCCTTCACACGTCGGATCAGAGTGTCAATTGCTCACATCAAATATGAAATTCATTTGATACTGCCGCCGAGCATTTTGCATCGACTCAGCCACTCATGTGCGATCAGTTTGCACAAAACGCTAGGGCTCGTCCGGGATTTGAACCCGGGACCTCCTGCACCCGAAGCAGGAATCATACCCCTAGACCAACGAGCCATCTGACATGGCGAATGACTATTATTTCAGTGCACTGGGTGCCTCGATGTGGTCCAGGGTGCTCTGGAAAGTCTCGTGTAGGCTGGCGGGATGGGGGCGGCGCGAATTCCCGCGGTCGGCGGCCTTCCTGGGCTATTGGTACCTTCATGTAGAGCTGCCGCTGGGCTCGCACTCCCTGCTGCTAAGAAAGTGATTGCTTTTGCTGCTATGACTTGCAATCACGACTGCGGGAAACGCCGCTATCTCGTTAGGGGTGCTACGGCAGACACCCTCTCGAGCACCCAGAAGACTTCTTGAGCCCTCGGCTGTAATGGTTTCCAGGCTGTCAAAAGAACCGTCGCGTGTGCATTCGCGGACGGGAGAGAGGCTGAGGTAATTTCGAGTGAACGGGGATGGACTACTCCCGTCCGCAGTTTCCGTAGTGTAGCGGTTATCACGTCTGCTTTACACGCAGAAGGTCCCCGGTTCGATCCCGGGCGGGAACAGTATTTTCTTGCCTGTGTCGCATTGTACTCCAGTGAGCCACGTCATGTGAGGATCTTCTGCATGTACCTTTGTTATGCAAGAAGCGCATTTATTTAATTTTTTAGTTACGATGTCAACATCAGCACGAGTTGTCTCTAAGGTATGGCGCACACAAGTAGTTTCCGTGGTGTAGCGGTTATCACGTCTGCCTAACACGCAGAAGGTCCCCGGTTCGATCCCGGGCGGAAACACTTTTTCATCATTAAAAACAAGACATAGTAACATGCATCTGCTTCCATCTGTACCCAAAAACCTTCGTAATCGCCTTCACACGTCGGATCAGAGTGTCAATTGCTCACATCAAATATGAAATTCATTTGATACTGCCGCCGAGCATTTTGCATCGACTCAGCCACTCATGTGCGATCAGTTTGCACAAAACGCTAGGGCTCGTCCGGGATTTGAACCCGGGACCTCCTGCACCCGAAGCAGGAATCATACCCCTAGACCAACGAGCCATCTGACATGGCGAATGACTATTATTTCAGTGCACTGGGTGCCTCGATGTGGTCCAGGGTGCTCTGGAAAGTCTCGTGTAGGCTGGCGGGATGGGGGCGGCGCGAATTCCCGCGGTCGGCGGCCTTCCTGGGCTATTGGTACCTTCATGTAGAGCTGCCGCTGGGCTCGCACTCCCTGCTGCTAAGAAAGTGATTGCTTTTGCTGCTATGACTTGCAATCACGACTGCGGGAAACGCCGCTATCTCGTTAGGGGTGCTACGGCAGACACCCTCTCGAGCACCCAGAAGACTTCTTGAGCCCTCGGCTGTAATGGTTTCCAGGCTGTCAAAAGAACCGTCGCGTGTGCATTCGCGGACGGGAGAGAGGCTGAGGTAATTTCGAGTGAACGGGGATGGACTACTCCCGTCCGCAGTTTCCGTAGTGTAGCGGTTATCACGTCTGCTTTACACGCAGAAGGTCCCCGGTTCGATCCCGGGCGGGAACAGTATTTTCTTGCCTGTGTCGCATTGTACTCCAGTGAGCCACGTCATGTGAGGATCTTCTGCATGTACCTTTGTTATGCAAGAAGCGCATTTATTTAATTTTTTAGTTACGATGTCAACATCAGCACGAGTTGTCTCTAAGGTATGGCGCACACAAGTAGTTTCCGTGGTGTAGCGGTTATCACGTCTGCCTAACACGCAGAAGGTCCCCGGTTCGATCCCGGGCGGAAACACTTTTTCATCATTAAAAACAAGACATAGTAACATGCATCTGCTTCCATCTGTACCCAAAAACCTTCGTAATCGCCTTCACACGTCGGATCAGAGTGTCAATTGCTCACATCAAATATGAAATTCATTTGATACTGCCGCCGAGCATTTTGCATCGACTCAGCCACTCATGTGCGATCAGTTTGCACAAAACGCTAGGGCTCGTCCGGGATTTGAACCCGGGACCTCCTGCACCCAAAGCAGGAATCATACCCCTAGACCAACGAGCCATCTGACATGGCGAATGACTATTATTTCAGTGCACTGGGTGCCTCGATGTGGTCCAGGGTGCTCTGGAAAGTCTCGTGTAGGCTGGCGGGATGGGGGCGGCGCGAATTCCCGCGGTCGGCGGCCTTCCTGGGCTATTGGTACCTTCATGTAGAGCTGCCGCTGGGCTCGCACTCCCTGCTGCTAAGAAAGTGATTGCTTTTGCTGCTATGACTTGCAATCACGACTGCGGGAAACGCCGCTATCTCGTTAGGGGTGCTACGGCAGACACCCTCTCGAGCACCCCGAAGACTTCTTGAGCCCTCGGCTGTAATGGTTTCCAGGCTGTCAAAAGAACCGTCGCGTGTGCATTCGCGGACGGGAGAGAGGCTGAGGTAATTTCGAGTGAACGGGGATGGACTCCTCCCGTCCGCAGTTTCCGTAGTGTAGCGGTTATCACGTCTGCTTTACACGCAGAAGGTCCCCGGATCGATCCCGGGCGGGAACAGTATTTTCTTGCCTATGTCGCATTGTACTCCAGTGAGCCACGTCATGTGAGGATCTTCTGCATGTACCTTTGTTATGCAAGAAGCGCATTTATTTAATTTTTTAGTTACGATGTCAACATCAGCACGAGTTGTCTCTAAGGTATGGCGCACACAAGTAGTTTCCGTGGTGTAGCGGTTATCACGTCTGCCTAACACGCAGAAGGTCCCCGGTTCGATCCCGGGCGGAAACACTTTTTCATCATTAAAAACAAGACATAGTAACATGCATCTGCTTCCATCTGTACCCAAAAACCTTCGTAATCGCCTTCACACGTCGGATCAGAGTGTCAATTGCTCACATCAAATATGAAATTCATTTGATACTGCCGCCGAGCATTTTGCATCGACTCAGCCACTCATGTGCGATCAGTTTGCACAAAACGCTAGGGCTCGTCCGGGATTTGAACCCGGGACCTCCTGCACCCAAAGCAGGAATCATACCCCTAGACCAACGAGCCATCTGACATGGCGAATGACTATTATTTCAGTGCACTGGGTGCCTCGATGTGGTCCAGGGTGCTCTGGAAAGTCTCGTGTAGGCTGGCGGGATGGGGGCGGCGCGAATTCCCGCGGTCGGCGGCCTTCCTGGGCTATTGGTACCTTCATGTAGAGCTGCCGCTGGGCTCGCACTCCCTGCTGCTAAGAAAGTGATTGCTTTTGCTGCTATGACTTGCAATCACGACTGCGGGAAACGCCGCTATCTCGTTAGGGGTGCTACGGCAGACACCCTCTCGAGCACCCCGAAGACTTCTTGAGCCCTCGGCTGTAATGGTTTCCAGGCTGTCAAAAGAACCGTCGCGTGTGCATTCGCGGACGGGAGAGAGGCTGAGGTAATTTCGAGTGAACGGGGATGGACTCCTCCCGTCCGCAGTTTCCGTAGTGTAGCGGTTATCACGTCTGCTTTACACGCAGAAGGTCCCCGGTTCGATCCCGGGCGGGAACAGTATTTTCTTGCCTATGTCGTATTGTACTCCAGTGAGCCACGTCATGTGAGGATCTTCTGCATGTACCTTTGTTATGCAAGTAGCGCATTTATTTAATTTTTTAGTTACGATGACAACATCAGCACGAGTTGTCTCTAAGGTATGGCGCACACAAGTAGTTTCCGTGGTGTAGCGGTTATCACGTCTGCCTAACACGCAGAAGGTCCCCGGTTCGATCCCGGGCGGAAACACTTTTTCATCATTAAAAACAAGACATAGTAACATGCATCTGCTTCCATCTGTACCCAAAAACCTTCGTAATCGCCTTCACACGTCGGATCAGAGTGTCAATTGCTCACATCAAATATGAAATTCATTTGATACTGCCGCCGAGCATTTTGCATCGACTCAGCCACTCATGTGCGATCAGTTTGCACAAAACGCTAGGGCTCGTCCGGGATTTGAACCCGGGACCTCCTGCACCCGAAGCAGGAATCATACCCCTAGACCAACGAGCCATCTGACATGGCGAATGACTATTATTTCAGTGCACTGGGTGCCTCGATGTGGTCCAGGGTGCTCTGGAAAGTCTCGTGTAGGCTGGCGGGATGGGGGCGGCGCGAATTCCCGCGGTCGGCGGCCTTCCTGGGCTATTGGTACCTTCATGTAGAGCTGCCGCTGGGCTCGCACTCCCTGCTGCTAAGAAAGTGATTGCTTTTGCTGCTATGACTTGCAATCACGACTGCGGGAAACGCCGCTATCTCGTTAGGGGTGCTACGGCAGACACCCTCTCGAGCACCCCGAAGACTTCTTGAGCCCTCGGCTGTAATGGTTTCCAGGCTGTCAAAAGAACCGTCGCGTGTGCATTCGCGGACGGGAGAGAGGCTGAGGTAATTTCGAGTGAACGGGGATGGACTCCTCCCGTCCGCAGTTTCCGTAGTGTAGCGGTTATCACGTCTGCTTTACACGCAGAAGGTCCCCGGTTCGATCCCGGGCGGGAACAGTATTTTCTTGCCTATGTCGTATTGTACTCCAGTGAGCCACGTCATGTGAGGATCTTCTGCATGTACCTTTGTTATGCAAGTAGCGCATTTATTTAATTTTTTAGTTACGATGACAACATCAGCACGAGTTGTCTCTAAGGTATGGCGCACACAAGTAGTTTCCGTGGTGTAGCGGTTATCACGTCTGCCTAACACGCAGAAGGTCCCCGGCTCGATCCCGGGCGGAAACACTTTTTCATCATTAAAAACAAGACATAGTAACATGCATCTGCTTCCATCTGTACCCAAAAACCTTCGTAATCGCCTTCACACGTCGGATCAGAGTGTCAATTGCTCACATCAAATATGAAATTCATTTGATACTGCCGCCGAGCATTTTGCATCGACTCAGCCACTCATGTGCGATCAGTTTGCACAAAACGCTAGGGCTCGTCCGGGATTTGAACCCGGGACCTCCTGCACCCGAAGCAGGAATCATACCCCTAGACCAACGAGCCATCTGACATGGGGAATGACTATTATTTCAGTGCACTGGGTGCCTCGATGTGGTCCAGGGTGCTCTGGAAAGTCTCGTGTAGGCTGGCGGGATGGGGGCGGCGCGAATTCCCGCGGTCGGCGGCCTTCCTGGGCTATTGGTACCTTCATGTAGAGCTGCCGCTGGGCTCGCACTCCCTGCTGCTAAGAAAGTGATTGCTTTTGCTGCTATGACTTGCAATCACGACTGCGGGAAACGCCGCTATCTCGTTAGGGGTGCTACGGCAGACACCCTCTCGAGCACCCCGAAGACTTCTTGAGCCCTCGGCTGTAATGGTTTCCAGGCTGTCAAAAGAACCGTCGCGTGTGCATTCGCGGACGGGAGAGAGGCTGAGGTAATTTCGAGTGAACGGGGATGGACTCTTCCCGTCCGCAGTTTCCGTAGTGTAGCGGTTATCACGTCTGCTTTACACGCAGAAGGTCCCCGGTTCGATCCCGGGCGGGAACAGTATTTTCTTGCCTATGTCGTATTGTACTCCAGTGAGCCACGTCATGTGAGGATCTTCTGCATGTACCTTTGTTATGCAAGTAGCGCATTTATTTAATTTTTTAGTTACGATGACAACATCAGCACGAGTTGTCTCTAAGGTATGGCGCACACAAGTAGTTTCCGTGGTGTAGCGGTTATCACGTCTGCCTAACACGCAGAAGGTCCCCGGTTCGATCCCGGGCGGAAACACTTTTTCATCATTAAAAACAAGACATAGTAACATGCATCTGCTTCCATCTGTACCCAAAAACCTTCGTAATCGCCTTCACACGTCGGATCAGAGTGTCAATTGCTCACATCAAATATGAAATTCATTTGATACTGCCGCCGAGCATTTTGCATCGACTCAGCCACTCATGTGCGATCAGTTTGCACAAAACGCTAGGGCTCGTCCGGGATTTGAACCCGGGACCTCCTGCACCCGAAGCAGGAATCATACCCCTAGACCAACGAGCCATCTGACATGGCGAATGACTATTATTTCAGTGCACTGGGTGCCTCGATGTGGTCCAGGGTGCTCTGGAAAGTCTCGTGTAGGCTGGCGGGATGGGGGCGGCGCGAATTCCCGCGGTCGGCGGCCTTCCTGGGCTATTGGTACCTTCATGTAGAGCTGCCGCTGGGCTCGCACTCCCTGCTGCTAAGAAAGTGATTGCTTTTGCTGCTATGACTTGCAATCACGACTGCGGGAAACGCCGCTATCTCGTTAGGGGTGCTACGGCAGACACCCTCTCGAGCACCCCGAAGACTTCTTGAGCCCTCGGCTGTAATGGTTTCCAGGCTGTCAAAAGAACCGTCGCGTGTGCATTCGCGGACGGGAGAGAGGCTGAGGTAATTTCGAGTGAACGGGGATGGACTCTTCCCGTCCGCAGTTTCCGTAGTGTAGCGGTTATCACGTCTGCTTTACACGCAGAAGGTCCCCGGTTCGATCCCGGGCGGGAACAGTATTTTCTTGCCTATGTCGTATTGTACTCCAGTGAGCCACGTCATGTGAGGATCTTCTGCATGTACCTTTGTTATGCAAGTAGCGCATTTATTTAATTTTTTAGTTACGATGACAACATCAGCACGAGTTGTCTCTAAGGTATGGCGCACACAAGTAGTTTCCGTGGTGTAGCGGTTATCACGTCTGCCTAACACGCAGAAGGTCCCCGGTTCGATCCCGGGCGGAAACACTTTTTCATCATTAAAAACAAGACATAGTAACATGCATCTGCTTCCATCTGTACCCAAAAACCTTCGTAATCGCCTTCACACGTCGGATCAGAGTGTCAATTGCTCACATCAAATATGAAATTCATTTGATACTGCCGCCGAGCATTTTGCATCGACTCAGCCACTCATGTGCGATCAGTTTGCACAAAACGCTAGGGCTCGTCCGGGATTTGAACCCGGGACCTCCTGCACCCGAAGCAGGAATCATACCCCTAGACCAACGAGCCATCTGACATGGCGAATGACTATTATTTCAGTTTACTGGGTGCCTCGATGTGGTCCAGGGTGCTCTGGAAAGTCTCGTGTAGGCTGGCGGGATGGGGGCGGCGCGAATTCCCGCGGTCGGCGGCCTTCCTGGGCTATTGGTACCTTCATGTAGAGCTGCCGCTGGGCTCGCACTCCCTGCTGCTAAGAAAGTGATTGCTTTTGCTGCTATGACTTGCAATCACGACTGCGGGAAACGCCGCTATCTCGTTAGGGGTGCTACGGCAGACACCCTCTCGAGCACCCCGAAGACTTCTTGAGCCCTCGGCTGTAATGGTTTCCAGGCTGTCAAAAGAACCGTCGCGTGTGCATTCGCGGACGGGAGAGAGGCTGAGGTAATTTCGAGTGAACGGGGATGGACTCTTCCCATCCGCAGTTTCCGTAGTGTAGCGGTTATCACGTCTGCTTTACACGCAGAAGGTCCCCGGTTCGATCCCGGGCGGGAACAGTATTTTCTTGCCTATGTCGTATTGTACTCCAGTGAGCCACGTCATGTGAGGATCTTCTGCATGTACCTTTGTTATGCAAGTAGCGCATTTATTTAATTTTTTAGTTACGATGACAACATCAGCACGAGTTGTCTCTAAGGTATGGCGCACACAAGTAGTTTCCGTGGTGTAGCGGTTATCACGTCTGCCTAACACGCAGAAGGTCCCCGGTTCGATCCCGGGCGGAAACACTTTTTCATCATTAAAAACAAGACATAGTAACATGCATCTGCTTCCATCTGTACCCAAAAACCTTCGTAATCGCCTTCACACGTCGGATCAGAGTGTCAATTGCTCACATCAAATATGAAATTCATTTGATACTGCCGCCGAGCATTTTGCATCGACTCAGCCACTCATGTGCGATCAGTTTGCACAAAACGCTAGGGCTCGTCCGGGATTTGAACCCGGGACCTCCTGCACCCGAAGCAGGAATCATACCCCTAGACCAACGAGCCATCTGACATGGCGAATGACTATTATTTCAGTGCACTGGGTGCCTCGATGTGGTCCAGGGTGCTCTGGAAAGTCTCGTGTAGGCTGGCGGGATGGGGGCGGCGCGAATTCCCGCGGTCGGCGGCCTTCCTGGGCTATTGGTACCTTCATGTAGAGCTGCCGCTGGGCTCGCACTCCCTGCTGCTAAGAAAGTGATTGCTTTTGCTGCTATGACTTGCAATCACGACTGCGGGAAACGCCGCTATCTCGTTAGGGGTGCTACGGCAGACACCCTCTCGAGCACCCCGAAGACTTCTTGAGCCCTCGGCTGTAATGGTTTCCAGGCTGTCAAAAGAACCGTCGCGTGTGCATTCGCGGACGGGAGAGAGGCTGAGGTAATTTCGAGTGAACGGGGATGGACTCCTCCCGTCCGCAGTTTCCGTAGTGTAGCGGTTATCACGTCTGCTTTACACGCAGAAGGTCCCCGGTTCGATCCCGGGCGGGAACAGTATTTTCTTGCCTATGTCGTATTGTACTCCAGTGAGCCACGTCATGTGAGGATCTTCTGCATGTACCTTTGTTATGCAAGTAGCGCATTTATTTAATTTTTTAGTTACGATGACAACATCAGCACGAGTTGTCTCTAAGGTATGGCGCACACAAGTAGTTTCCGTGGTGTAGCGGTTATCACGTCTGCCTAACACGCAGAAGGTCCCCGGTTCGATCCCGGGCGGAAACACTTTTTCATCATTAAAAACAAGACATAGTAACATGCATCTGCTTCCATCTGTACCCAAAAACCTTCGTAATCGCCTTCACACGTCGGATCAGAGTGTCAATTGCTCACATCAAATATGAAATTCATTTGATACTGCCGCCGAGCATTTTGCATCGACTCAGCCACTCATGTGCGATCAGTTTGCACAAAACGCTAGGGCTCGTCCGGGATTTGAACCCGGGACCTCCTGCACCCGAAGCAGGAATCATACCCCTAGACCAACGAGCCATCTGACATGGCGAATGACTATTATTTCAGTGCACTGGGTGCCTCGATGTGGTCCAGGGTGCTCTGGAAAGTCTCGTGTAGGCTGGCGGGATGGGGGCGGCGCGAATTCCCGCGGTCGGCGGCCTTCCTGGGCTATTGGTACCTTCATGTAGAGCTGCCGCTGGGCTCGCACTCCCTGCTGCTAAGAAAGTGATTGCTTTTGCTGCTATGACTTGCAATCACGACTGCGGGAAACGCCGCTATCTCGTTAGGGGTGCTACGGCAGACACCCTCTCGAGCACCCCGAAGACTTCTTGAGCCCTCGGCTGTAATGGTTTCCAGGCTGTCAAAAGAACCGTCGCGTGTGCATTCGCGGACGGGAGAGAGGCTGAGGTAATTTCGAGTGAACGGGGATGGACTCCTCCCGTCCGCAGTTTCCGTAGTGTAGCGGTTATCACGTCTGCTTTACACGCAGAAGGTCCCCGGTTCGATCCCGGGCGGGAACAGTATTTTCTTGCCTATGTCGTATTGTACTCCAGTGAGCCACGTCATGTGAGGATCTTCTGCATGTACCTTTGTTATGCAAGTAGCGCATTTATTTAATTTTTTAGTTACGATGACAACATCAGCACGAGTTGTCTCTAAGGTATGGCGCACACAAGTAGTTTCCGTGGTGTAGCGGTTATCACGTCTGCCTAACACGCAGAAGGTCCCCGGTTCGATCCCGGGCGGAAACACTTTTTCATCATTAAAAACAAGACATAGTAACATGCATCTGCTTCCATCTGTACCCAAAAAACTTCGTAATCGCCTTCACACGTCGGATCAGAGTGTCAATTGCTCACATCAAATATGAAATTCATTTGATACTGCCGCCGAGCATTTTGCATCGACTCAGCCACTCATGTGCGATCAGTTTGCACAAAACGCTACGGCTCGTCCGGGATTTGAACCCGGGACCTCCTGCACCCGAAGCAGGAATCATACCCCTAGACCAACGAGCCATCTGACATGGCGAATGACTATTATTTCAGTGCACTGGGTGCCTCGATGTGGTCCAGGGTGCTCTGGAAAGTCTCGTGTAGGCTGGCGGGATGGGGGCGGCGCGAATTCCCGCGGTCGGCGGCCTTCCTGGGCTATTGGTACCTTCATGTAGAGCTGCCGCTGGGCTCGCACTCCCTGCTGCTAAGAAAGTGATTGCTTTTGCTGCTATGACTTGCAATCACGACTGCGGGAAACGCCGCTATCTCGTTAGGGGTGCTACGGCAGACACCCTCTCGAGCACCCCGAAGACTTCTTGAGCCCTCGGCTGTAATGGTTTCCAGGCTGTCAAAAGAACCGTCGCGTGTGCATTCGCGGACGGGAGAGAGGCTGAGGTAATTTCGAGTGAAGGGGGATGGACTCTTCCCGTCTGCAGTTTCCGTAGTGTAGCGGTTATCACGTCTGCTTTACACGCAGAAGGTCCCCGGTTCGATCCCGGGCGGGAACAGTATTTTCTTGCCTATGTCGTATTGTACTCCAGTGAGCCACGTCATGTGAGGATCTTCTGCATGTACCTTTGTTATGCAAGTAGCGCATTTATTTAATTTTTTAGTTACGATGACAACATCAGCACGAGTTGTCTCTAAGGTATGGCGCACACAAGTAGTTTCCGTGGTGTAGCGGTTATCACGTCTGCCTAACACGCAGAAGGTCCCCGGTTCGATCCCGGGCGGAAACACTTTTTCATCATTAAAAACAAGACATAGTAACATGCATCTGCTTCCATCTGTACCCAAAAACCTTCGTAATCGCCTTCACACGTCGGATCAGAGTGTCAATTGCTCACATCAAATATGAAATTCATTTGATACTGCCGCCGAGCATTTTGCATCGACTCAGCCACTCATGTGCGATCAGTTTGCACAAAACGCTAGGGCTCGTCCGGGATTTGAACCCGGGACCTCCTGCACCCGAAGCAGGAATCATACCCCTAGACCAACGAGCCATCTGACATGGCGAATGACTATTATTTCAGTGCACTGGGTGCCTCGATGTGGTCCAGGGTGCTCTGGAAAGTCTCGTGTAGGCTGGCGGGATGGGGGCGGCGCGAATTCCCGCGGTCGGCGGCCTTCCTGGGCTATTGGTACCTTCATGTAGAGCTGCCGCTGGGCTCGCACTCCCTGCTGCTAAGAAAGTGATTGCTTTTGCTGCTATGACTTGCAATCACGACTGCGGGAAACGCCGCTATCTCGTTAGGGGTGCTACGGCAGACACCCTCTCGAGCACCCCGAAGACTTCTTGAGCCCTCGGCTGTAATGGTTTCCAGGCTGTCAAAAGAACCGTCGCGTGTGCATTCGCGGACGGGAGAGAGGCTGAGGTAATTTCGAGTGAACGGGGATGGACTCTTCCCGTCCGCAGTTTCCGTAGTGTAGCGGTTATCACGTCTGCTTTACACGCAGAAGGTCCCCGGTTCGATCCCGGGCGGGAACAGTATTTTCTTGCCTATGTCGTATTGTACTCCAGTGAGCCACGTCATGTGAGGATCTTCTGCATGTACCTTTGTTATGCAAGTAGCGCATTTATTTAATTTTTTAGTTACGATGACAACATCAGCACGAGTTGTCTCTAAGGTATGGCGCACACAAGTAGTTTCCGTGGTGTAGCGGTTATCACGTCTGCCTAACACGCAGAAGGTCCCCGGTTCGATCCCGGGCGGAAACACTTTTTCATCATTAAAAACAAGACATAGTAACATGCATCTGCTTCCATCTGTACCCAAAAACCTTCGTAATCGCCTTCACACGTCGGATCAGAGTGTCAATTGCTCACATCAAATATGAAATTCATTTGATACTGCCGCCGAGCATTTTGCATCGACTCAGCCACTCATGTGCGATCAGTTTGCACAAAACGCTAGGGCTCGTCCGGGATTTGAACCCGGGACCTCCTGCACCCGAAGCAGGAATCATACCCCTAGACCAACGAGCCATCTGACATGGCGAATGACTATTATTTCAGTGCACTGGGTGCCTCGATGTGGTCCAGGGTGCTCTGGAAAGTCTCGTGTAGGCTGGCGGGATGGGGGCGGCGCGAATTCCCGCGGTCGGCGGCCTTCCTGGGCTATTGGTACCTTCATGTAGAGCTGCCGCTGGGCTCGCACTCCCTGCTGCTAAGAAAGTGATTGCTTTTGCTGCTATGACTTGCAATCACGACTGCGGGAAACGCCGCTATCTCGTTAGGGGTGCTACGGCAGACACCCTCTCGAGCACCCCGAAGACTTCTTGAGCCCTCGGCTGTAATGGTTTCCAGGCTGTCAAAAGAACCGTCGCGTGTGCATTCGCGGACGGGAGAGAGGCTGAGGTAATTTCGAGTGAACGGGGATGGACTCCTCCCGTCCGCAGTTTCCGTAGTGTAGCGGTTATCACGTCTGCTTTACACGCAGAAGGTCCCCGGTTCGATCCCGGGCGGGAACAGTATTTTCTTGCCTATGTCGTATTGTACTCCAGTGAGCCACGTCATGTGAGGATCTTCTGCATGTACCTTTGTTATGCAAGTAGCGCATTTATTTAATTTTTTAGTTACGATGACAACATCAGCACGAGTTGTCTCTAAGGTATGGCGCACACAAGTAGTTTCCGTGGTGTAGCGGTTATCACGTCTGCCTAACACGCAGAAGGTCCCCGGTTCGATCCCGGGCGGAAACACTTTTTCATCATTAAAAACAAGACATAGTAACATGCATCTGCTTCCATCTGTACCCAAAAACCTTCGTAATCGCCTTCACACGTCGGATCAGAGTGTCAATTGCTCACATCAAATATGAAATTCATTTGATACTGCCGCCGAGCATTTTGCATCGACTCAGCCACTCATGTGCGATCAGTTTGCACAAAACGCTAGGGCTCGTCCGGGATTTGAACCCGGGACCTCCTGCACCCGAAGCAGGAATCATACCCCTAGACCAACGAGCCATCTGACATGGCGAATGACTATTATTTCAGTGCACTGGGTGCCTCGATGTGGTCCAGGGTGCTCTGGAAAGTCTCGTGTAGGCTGGCGGGATGGGGGCGGCGCGAATTCCCGCGGTCGGCGGCCTTCCTGGGCTATTGGTACCTTCATGTAGAGCTGCCGCTGGGCTCGCACTCCCTGCTGCTAAGAAAGTGATTGCTTTTGCTGCTATGACTTGCAATCACGACTGCGGGAAACGCCGCTATCTCGTTAGGGGTGCTACGGCAGACACCCTCTCGAGCACCCCGAAGACTTCTTGAGCCCTCGGCTGTAATGGTTTCCAGGCTGTCAAAAGAACCGTCGCGTGTGCATTCGCGGACGGGAGAGAGGCTGAGGTAATTTCGAGTGAACGGGGATGGACTCCTCCCGTCCGCAGTTTCCGTAGTGTAGCGGTTATCACGTCTGCTTTACACGCAGAAGGTCCCCGGTTCGATCCCGGGCGGGAACAGTATTTTCTTGCCTATGTCGTATTGTACTCCAGTGAGCCACGTCATGTGAGGATCTTCTGCATGTACCTTTGTTATGCAAGTAGCGCATTTATTTAATTTTTTAGTTACGATGACAACATCAGCACGAGTTGTCTCTAAGGTATGGCGCACACAAGTAGTTTCCGTGGTGTAGCGGTTATCACGTCTGCCTAACACGCAGAAGGTCCCCGGTTCGATCCCGGGCGGAAACACTTTTTCATCATTAAAAACAAGACATAGTAACATGCATCTGCTTCCATCTGTACCCAAAAACCTTCGTAATCGCCTTCACACGTCGGATCAGAGTGTCAATTGCTCACATCAAATATGAAATTCATTTGATACTGCCGCCGAGCATTTTGCATCGACTCAGCCACTCATGTGCGATCAGTTTGCACAAAACGCTAGGGCTCGTCCGGGATTTGAACCCGGGACCTCCTGCACCCGAAGCAGGAATCATACCCCTAGACCAACGAGCCATCTGACATGGCGAATGACTATTATTTCAGTGCACTGGGTGCCTCGATGTGGTCCAGGGTGCTCTGGAAAGTCTCGTGTAGGCTGGCGGGATGGGGGCGGCGCGAATTCCCGCGGTCGGCGGCCTTCCTGGGCTATTGGTACCTTCATGTAGAGCTGCCGCTGGGCTCGCACTCCCTGCTGCTAAGAAAGTGATTGCTTTTGCTGCTATGACTTGCAATCACGACTGCGGGAAACGCCGCTATCTCGTTAGGGGTGCTACGGCAGACACCCTCTCGAGCACCCCGAAGACTTCTTGAGCCCTCGGCTGTAATGGTTTCCAGGCTGTCAAAAGAACCGTCGCGTGTGCATTCGCGGACGGGAGAGAGGCTGAGGTAATTTCGAGTGAACGGGGATGGACTCTTCCCGTCCGCAGTTTCCGTAGTGTAGCGGTTATCACGTCTGCTTTACACGCAGAAGGTCCCCGGTTCGATCCCGGGCGGGAACAGTATTTTCTTGCCTATGTCGTATTGTACTCCAGTGAGCCACGTCATGTGAGGATCTTCTGCATGTACCTTTGTTATGCAAGTAGCGCATTTATTTAATTTTTTAGTTACGATGACAACATCAGCACGAGTTGTCTCTAAGGTATGGCGCACACAAGTAGTTTCCGTGGTGTAGCGGTTATCACGTCTGCCTAACACGCAGAAGGTCCCCGGTTCGATCCCGGGCGGAAACACTTTTTCATCATTAAAAACAAGACATAGTAACATGCATCTGCTTCCATCTGTACCCAAAAACCTTCGTAATCGCCTTCACACGTCGGATCAGAGTGTCAATTGCTCACATCAAATATGAAATTCATTTGATACTGCCGCCGAGCATTTTGCATCGACTCAGCCACTCATGTGCGATCAGTTTGCACAAAACGCTAGGGCTCGTCCGGGATTTGAACCCGGGACCTCCTGCACCCAAAGCAGGAATCATACCCCTAGACCAACGAGCCATCTGACATGGCGAATGACTATTATTTCAGTGCACTGGGTGCCTCGATGTGGTCCAGGGTGCTCTGGAAAGTCTCGTGTAGGCTGGCGGGATGGGGGCGGCGCGAATTCCCGCGGTCGGCGGCCTTCCTGGGCTATTGGTACCTTCATGTAGAGCTGCCGCTGGGCTCGCACTCCCTGCTGCTAAGAAAGTGATTGCTTTTGCTGCTATGACTTGCAATCACGACTGCGGGAAACGCCGCTATCTCGTTAGGGGTGCTACGGCAGACACCCTCTCGAGCACCCCGAAGACTTCTTGAGCCCTCGGCTGTAATGGTTTCCAGGCTGTCAAAAGAACCGTCGCGTGTGCATTCGCGGACGGGAGAGAGGCTGAGGTAATTTCGAGTGAACGGGGATGGACTCCTCCCGTCCGCAGTTTCCGTAGTGTAGCGGTTATCACGTCTGCTTTACTCGCAGAAGGTCCCCGGTTCGATCCCGGGCGGGAACAGTATTTTCTTGCCTATGTCGTATTGTACTCCAGTGAGCCACGTCATGTGAGGATCTTCTGCATGTACCTTTGTTATGCAAGTAGCGCATTTATTTAATTTTTTAGTTACGATGACAACATCAGCACGAGTTGTCTCTAAGGTATGGCGCACACAAGTAGTTTCCGTGGTGTAGCGGTTATCACGTCTGCCTAACACGCAGAAGGTCCCCGGTTCGATCCCGGGCGGAAACACTTTTTCATCATTAAAAACAAGACATAGTAACATGCATCTGCTTCCATCTGTACCCAAAAACCTTCGTAATCGCCTTCACACGTCGGATCAGAGTGTCAATTGCTCACATCAAATATGAAATTCATTTGATACTGCCGCCGAGCATTTTGCATCGACTCAGCCACTCATGTGCGATCAGTTTGCACAAAACGCTAGGGCTCGTCCGGGATTTGAACCCGGGACCTCCTGCACCCGAAGCAGGAATCATACCCCTAGACCAACGAGCCATCTGACATGGCGAATGACTATTATTTCAGTGCACTGGGTGCCTCGATGTGGTCCAGGGTGCTCTGGAAAGTCTCGTGTAGGCTGGCGGGATGGGGGCGGCGCGAATTCCCGCGGTCGGCGGCCTTCCTGGGCTATTGGTACCTTCATGTAGAGCTGCCGCTGGGCTCGCACTCCCTGCTGCTAAGAAAGTGATTGCTTTTGCTGCTATGACTTGCAATCACGACTGCGGGAAACGCCGCTATCTCGTTAGGGGTGCTACGGCAGACACCCTCTCGAGCACCCCGAAGACTTCTTGAGCCCTCGGCTGTAATGGTTTCCAGGCTGTCAAAAGAACCGTCGCGTGTGCATTCGCGGACGGGAGAGAGGCTGAGGTAATTTCGAGTGAACGGGGATGGACTCCTCCCGTCCGCAGTTTCCGTAGTGTAGCGGTTATCACGTCTGCTTTACACGCAGAAGGTCCCCGGTTCGATCCCGGGCGGGAACAGTATTTTCTTGCCTATGTCGTATTGTACTCCAGTGAGCCACGTCATGTGAGGATCTTCTGCATGTACCTTTGTTATGCAAGTAGCGCATTTATTTAATTTTTTAGTTACGATGACAACATCAGCACGAGTTGTCTCTAAGGTATGGCGCACACAAGTAGTTTCCGTGGTGTAGCGGTTATCACGTCTGCCTAACACGCAGAAGGTCCCCGGTTCGATCCCGGGCGGAAACACTTTTTCATCATTAAAAACAAGACATAGTAACATGCATCTGCTTCCATCTGTACCCAAAAACCTTCGTAATCGCCTTCACACGTCGGATCAGAGTGTCAATTGCTCACATCAAATATGAAATTCATTTGATACTGCCGCCGAGCATTTTGCATCGACTCAGCCACTCATGTGCGATCAGTTTGCACAAAACGCTAGGGCTCGTCCGGGATTTGAACCCGGGACCTCCTGCACCCGAAGCAGGAATCATACCCCTAGACCAACGAGCCATCTGACATGGCGAATGACTATTATTTCAGTGCACTGGGTGCCTCGATGTGGTCCAGGGTGCTCTGGAAAGTCTCGTGTAGGCTGGCGGGATGGGGGCGGCGCGAATTCCCGCGGTCGGCGGCCTTCCTGGGCTATTGGTACCTTCATGTAGAGCTGCCGCTGGGCTCGCACTCCCTGCTGCTAAGAAAGTGATTGCTTTTGCTGCTATGACTTGCAATCACGACTGCGGGAAACGCCGCTATCTCGTTAGGGGTGCTACGGCAGACACCCTCTCGAGCACCCCGAAGACTTCTTGAGCCCTCGGCTGTAATGGTTTCCAGGCTGTCAAAAGAACCGTCGCGTGTGCATTCGCGGACGGGAGAGAGGCTGAGGTAATTTCGAGTGAAGGGGGATGGACTCTTCCCGTCTGCAGTTTCCGTAGTGTAGCGGTTATCACGTCTGCTTTACACGCAGAAGGTCCCCGGTTCGATCCCGGGCGGGAACAGTATTTTCTTGCCTATGTCGTATTGTACTCCAGTGAGCCACGTCATGTGAGGATCTTCTGCATGTACCTTTGTTATGCAAGTAGCGCATTTATTTAATTTTTTAGTTACGATGACAACATCAGCACGAGTTGTCTCTAAGGTATGACGCACACAAGTAGTTTCCGTGGTGTAGCGGTTATCACGTCTGCCTAACACGCAGAAGGTCCCCGGTTCGATCCCGGGCGGAAACACTTTTTCATCATTAAAAACAAGACATAGTAACATGCATCTGCTTCCATCTGTACCCAAAAACCTTCGTAATCGCCTTCACACGTCGGATCAGAGTGTCAATTGCTCACATCAAATATGAAATTCATTTGATACTGCCGCCGAGCATTTTGCATCGACTCAGCCACTCATGTGCGATCAGTTTGCACAAAACGCTAGGGCTCGTCCGGGATTTGAACCCGGGACCTCCTGCACCCGAAGCAGGAATCATACCCCTAGACCAACGAGCCATCTGACATGGCGAATGACTATTATTTCAGTGCACTGGGTGCCTCGATGTGGTCCAGGGTGCTCTGGAAAGTCTCGTGTAGGCTGGCGGGATGGGGGCGGCGCGAATTCCCGCGGTCGGCGGCCTTCCTGGGCTATTGGTACCTTCATGTAGAGCTGCCGCTGGGCTCGCACTCCCTGCTGCTAAGAAAGTGATTGCTTTTGCTGCTATGACTTGCAATCACGACTGCGGGAAACGCCGCTATCTCGTTAGGGGTGCTACGGCAGACACCCTCTCGAGCACCCCGAAGACTTCTTGAGCCCTCGGCTGTAATGGTTTCCAGGCTGTCAAAAGAACCGTCGCGTGTGCATTCGCGGACGGGAGAGAGGCTGAGGTAATTTCGAGTGAACGGGGATGGACTCCTCCCGTCCGCAGTTTCCGTAGTGTAGCGGTTATCACGTCTGCTTTACACGCAGAAGGTCCCCGGTTCGATCCCGGGCGGGAACAGTATTTTCTTGCCTGTGTCGCATTGTACTACAGTGAGCTACGTCATGTGAGGATCTTCTGCATGTACCTTTGTTATGCAAGAAGCGCATTTATTTAATTTTTTAGTTACGATGTCAACATCAGCACGAGTTGTCTCTAAGGTATGGCGCACACAAGTAGTTTCCGTGGTGTAGCGGTTATCACGTCTGCCTAACACGCAGAAGGTCCCCGGTTCGATCCCGGGCGGAAACACTTTTTCATCATTAAAAACAGGACATAGTAACATGCATCTGCTTCCATCTGTACCCAAAAACCTTCGTAATCGCCTTCACACGTCGGATCAGAGTGTCAATTGCTCACATCAAATATGAAATTCATTTGATACTGCCGCCGAGCATTTTGCATCGACTCAGCCACTCATGTGCGATCAGTTTGCACAAAACGCTAGGGCTCGTCCGGGATTTGAACCCGGGACCTCCTGCACCCAAAGCAGGAATCATACCCCTAGACCAACGAGCCATCTGACATGGCGAATGACTATTATTTCAGTGCACTGGGTGCCTCGATGTGGTCCAGGGTGCTCTGGAAAGTCTCGTGTAGGCTGGCGGGATGGGGGCGGCGCGAATTCCCGCGGTCGGCGGCCTTCCTGGGCTATTGGTACCTTCATGTAGAGCTGCCGCTGGGCTCGCACTCCCTGCTGCTAAGAAAGTGATTGCTTTTGCTGCTATGACTTGCAATCACGACTGCGGGAAACGCCGCTATCTCGTTAGGGGTGCTACGGCAGACACCCTCTCGAGCACCCCGAAGACTTCTTGAGCCCTCGGCTGTAATGGTTTCCAGGCTGTCAAAAGAACCGTCGCGTGTGCATTCGCGGACGGGAGAGAGGCTGAGGTAATTTCGAGTGAACGGGGATGGACTCCTCCCGTCCGCAGTTTCCGTAGTGTAGCGGTTATCACGTCTGCTTTACACGCAGAAGGTCCCCGGTTCGATCCCGGGCGGGAACAGTATTTTCTTGCCTATGTCGTATTGTACTCCAGTGAGCCACGTCATGTGAGGATCTTCTGCATGTACCTTTGTTATGCAAGTAGCGCATTTATTTAATTTTTTAGTTACGATGACAACATCAGCACGAGTTGTCTCTAAGGTATGGCGCACACAAGTAGTTTCCGTGGTGTAGCGGTTATCACGTCTGCCTAACACGCAGAAGGTCCCCGGTTCGATCCCGGGCGGAAACACTTTTTCATCATTAAAAACAAGACATAGTAACATGCATCTGCTTCCATCTGTACCCAAAAACCTTCGTAATCGCCTTCACACGTCGGATCAGAGTGTCAATTGCTCACATCAAATATGAAATTCATTTGATACTGCCGCCGAGCATTTTGCATCGACTCAGCCACTCATGTGCGATCAGTTTGCACAAAACGCTAGGGCTCGTCCGGGATTTGAACCCGGGACCTCCTGCACCCGAAGCAGGAATCATACCCCTAGACCAACGAGCCATCTGACATGGCGAATGACTATTATTTCAGTGCACTGGGTGCCTCGATGTGGTCCAGGGTGCTCTGGAAAGTCTCGTGTAGGCTGGCGGGATGGGGGCGGCGCGAATTCCCGCGGTCGGCGGCCTTCCTGGGCTATTGGTACCTTCATGTAGAGCTGCCGCTGGGCTCGCACTCCCTGCTGCTAAGAAAGTGATTGCTTTTGCTGCTATGACTTGCAATCACGACTGCGGGAAACGCCGCTATCTCGTTAGGGGTGCTACGGCAGACACCCTCTCGAGCACCCCGAAGACTTCTTGAGCCCTCGGCTGTAATGGTTTCCAGGCTGTCAAAAGAACCGTCGCGTGTGCATTCGCGGACGGGAGAGAGGCTGAGGTAATTTCGAGTGAACGGGGATGGACTCTTCCCGTCCGCAGTTTCCGTAGTGTAGCGGTTATCACGTCTGCTTTACACGCAGAAGGTCCCCGGTTCGATCCCGGGCGGGAACAGTATTTTCTTGCCTATGTCGTATTGTACTCCAGTGAGCCACGTCATGTGAGGATCTTCTGCATGTACCTTTGTTATGCAAGTAGCGCATTTATTTAATTTTTTAGTTACGATGACAACATCAGCACGAGTTGTCTCTAAGGTATGGCGCACACAAGTAGTTTCCGTGGTGTAGCGGTTATCACGTCTGCCTAACACGCAGAAGGTCCCCGGTTCGATCCCGGGCGGAAACACTTTTTCATCATTAAAAACAAGACATAGTAACATGCATCTGCTTCCATCTGTACCCAAAAACCTTCGTAATCGCCTTCACACGTCGGATCAGAGTGTCAATTGCTCACATCAAATATGAAATTCATTTGATACTGCCGCCGAGCATTTTGCATCGACTCAGCCACTCATGTGCGATCAGTTTGCACAAAACGCTAGGGCTCGTCCGGGATTTGAACCCGGGACCTCCTGCACCCGAAGCAGGAATCATACCCCTAGACCAACGAGCCATCTGACATGGCGAATGACTATTATTTCAGTGCACTGGGTGCCTCGATGTGGTCCAGGGTGCTCTGGAAAGTCTCGTGTAGGCTGGCGGGATGGGGGCGGCGCGAATTCCCGCGGTCGGCGGCCTTCCTGGGCTATTGGTACCTTCATGTAGAGCTGCCGCTGGGCTCGCACTCCCTGCTGCTAAGAAAGTGATTGCTTTTGCTGCTATGACTTGCAATCACGACTGCGGGAAACGCCGCTATCTCGTTAGGGGTGCTACGGCAGACACCCTCTCGAGCACCCCGAAGACTTCTTGAGCCCTCGGCTGTAATGGTTTCCAGGCTGTCAAAAGAACCGTCGCGTGTGCATTCGCGGACGGGAGAGAGGCTGAGGTAATTTCGAGTGAACGGGGATGGACTCCTCCCGTCCGCAGTTTCCGTAGTGTAGCGGTTATCACGTCTGCTTTACACGCAGAAGGTCCCCGGTTCGATCCCGGGCGGGAACAGTATTTTCTTGCCTATGTCGTATTGTACTCCAGTGAGCCACGTCATGTGAGGATCTTCTGCATGTACCTTTGTTATGCAAGTAGCGCATTTATTTAATTTTTTAGTTACGATGACAACATCAGCACGAGTTGTCTCTAAGGTATGGCGCACACAAGTAGTTTCCGTGGTGTAGCGGTTATCACGTCTGCCTAACACGCAGAAGGTCCCCGGTTCGATCCCGGGCGGAAACACTTTTTCATCATTAAAAACAAGACATAGTAACATGCATCTGCTTCCATCTGTACCCAAAAACCTTCGTAATCGCCTTCACACGTCGGATCAGAGTGTCAATTGCTCACATCAAATATGAAATTCATTTGATACTGCCGCCGAGCATTTTGCATCGACTCAGCCACTCATGTGCGATCAGTTTGCACAAAACGCTAGGGCTCGTCCGGGATTTGAACCCGGGACCTCCTGCACCCGAAGCAGGAATCATACCCCTAGACCAACGAGCCATCTGACATGGCGAATGACTATTATTTCAGTGCACTGGGTGCCTCGATGTGGTCCAGGGTGCTCTGGAAAGTCTCGTGTAGGCTGGCGGGATGGGGGCGGCGCGAATTCCCGCGGTCGGCGGCCTTCCTGGGCTATTGGTACCTTCATGTAGAGCTGCCGCTGGGCTCGCACTCCCTGCTGCTAAGAAAGTGATTGCTTTTGCTGCTATGACTTGCAATCACGACTGCGGGAAACGCCGCTATCTCGTTAGGGGTGCTACGGCAGACACCCTCTCGAGCACCCCGAAGACTTCTTGAGCCCTCGGCTGTAATGGTTTCCAGGCTGTCAAAAGAACCGTCGCGTGTGCATTCGCGGACGGGAGAGAGGCTGAGGTAATTTCGAGTGAACGGGGATGGACTCTTCCCGTCCGCAGTTTCCGTAGTGTAGCGGTTATCACGTCTGCTTTACACGCAGAAGGTCCCCGGTTCGATCCCGGGCGGGAACAGTATTTTCTTGCCTATGTCGTATTGTACTCCAGTGAGCCACGTCATGTGAGGATCTTCTGCATGTACCTTTGTTATGCAAGTAGCGCATTTATTTAATTTTTTAGTTACGATGACAACATCAGCACGAGTTGTCTCTAAGGTATGGCGCACACAAGTAGTTTCCGTGGTGTAGCGGTTATCACGTCTGCCTAACACGCAGAAGGTCCCCGGTTCGATCCCGGGCGGAAACACTTTTTCATCATTAAAAACAAGACCTAGTAACATGCATCTGCTTCCATCTGTACCCAAAAACCTTCGTAATCGCCTTCACACGTCGGATCAGAGTGTCAATTGCTCACATCAAATATGAAATTCATTTGATACTGCCGCCGAGCATTTTGCATCGACTCAGCCACTCATGTGCGATCAGTTTGCACAAAACGCTAGGGCTCGTCCGGGATTTGAACCCGGGACCTCCTGCACCCGAAGCAGGAATCATACCCCTAGACCAACGAGCCATCTGACATGGCGAATGACTATTATTTCAGTGCACTGGGTGCCTCGATGTGGTCCAGGGTGCTCTGGAAAGTCTCGTGTAGGCTGGCGGGATGGGGGCGGCGCGAATTCCCGCGGTCGGCGGCCTTCCTGGGCTATTGGTACCTTCATGTAGAGCTGCCGCTGGGCTCGCACTCCCTGCTGCTAAGAAAGTGATTGCTTTTGCTGCTATGACTTGCAATCACGACTGCGGGAAACGCCGCTATCTCGTTAGGGGTGCTACGGCAGACACCCTCTCGAGCACCCCGAAGACTTCTTGAGCCCTCGGCTGTAATGGTTTCCAGGCTGTCAAAAGAACCGTCGCGTGTGCATTCGCGGACGGGAGAGAGGCTGAGGTAATTTCGAGTGAACGGGGATGGACTCCTCCCGTCCGCAGTTTCCGTAGTGTAGCGGTTATCACGTCTGCTTTACACGCAGAAGGTCCCCGGTTCGATCCCGGGCGGGAACAGTATTTTCTTGCCTGTGTCGCATTGTACTACAGTGAGCTACGTCATGTGAGGATCTTCTGCATGTACCTTTGTTATGCAAGAAGCGCATTTATTTAATTTTTTAGTTACGATGTCAACATCAGCACGAGTTGTCTCTAAGGTATGGCGCACACAAGTAGTTTCCGTGGTGTAGCGGTTATCACGTCTGCCTAACACGCAGAAGGTCCCCGGTTCGATCCCGGGCGGAAACACTTTTTCATCATTAAAAACAGGACATAGTAACATGCATCTGCTTCCATCTGTACCCAAAAACCTTCGTAATCGCCTTCACACGTCGGATCAGAGTGTCAATTGCTCACATCAAATATGAAATTCATTTGATACTGCCGCCGAGCATTTTGCATCGACTCAGCCACTCATGTGCGATCAGTTTGCACAAAACGCTAGGGCTCGTCCGGGATTTGAACCCGGGACCTCCTGCACCCAAAGCAGGAATCATACCCCTAGACCAACGAGCCATCTGACATGGCGAATGACTATTATTTCAGTGCACTGGGTGCCTCGATGTGGTCCAGGGTGCTCTGGAAAGTCTCGTGTAGGCTGGCGGGATGGGGGCGGCGCGAATTCCCGCGGTCGGCGGCCTTCCTGGGCTATTGGTACCTTCATGTAGAGCTGCCGCTGGGCTCGCACTCCCTGCTGCTAAGAAAGTGATTGCTTTTGCTGCTATGACTTGCAATCACGACTGCGGGAAACGCCGCTATCTCGTTAGGGGTGCTACGGCAGACACCCTCTCGAGCACCCCGAAGACTTCTTGAGCCCTCGGCTGTAATGGTTTCCAGGCTGTCAAAAGAACCGTCGCGTGTGCATTCGCGGACGGGAGAGAGGCTGAGGTAATTTCGAGTGAACGGGGATGGACTCCTCCCGTCCGCAGTTTCCGTAGTGTAGCGGTTATCACGTCTGCTTTACACGCAGAAGGTCCCCGGTTCGATCCCGGGCGGGAACAGTATTTTCTTGCCTATGTCGTATTGTACTCCAGTGAGCCACGTCATGTGAGGATCTTCTGCATGTACCTTTGTTATGCAAGTAGCGCATTTATTTAATTTTTTAGTTACGATGACAACATCAGCACGAGTTGTCTCTAAGGTATGGCGCATACAAGTAGTTTCCGTGGTGTAGCGGTTATCACGTCTGCCTAACACGCAGAAGGTCCCCGGTTCGATCCCGGGCGGAAACACTTTTTCATCATTAAAAACAAGACATAGTAACATGCATCTGCTTCCATCTGTACCCAAAAACCTTCGTAATCGCCTTCACACGTCGGATCAGAGTGTCAATTGCTCACATCAAATATGAAATTCATTTGATACTGCCGCCGAGCATTTTGCATCGACTCAGCCACTCATGTGCGATCAGTTTGCACAAAACGCTAGGGCTCGTCCGGGATTTGAACCTGGGACCTCCTGCACCCGAAGCAGGAATCATACCCCTAGACCAACGAGCCATCTGACATGGCGAATGACTATTATTTCAGTGCACTGGGTGCCTCGATGTGGTCCAGGGTGCTCTGGAAAGTCTCGTGTAGGCTGGCGGGATGGGGGCGGCGCGAATTCCCGCGGTCGGCGGCCTTCCTGGGCTATTGGTACCTTCATGTAGAGCTGCCGCTGGGCTCGCACTCCCTGCTGCTAAGAAAGTGATTGCTTTTGCTGCTATGACTTGCAATCACGACTGCGGGAAACGCCGCTATCTCGTTAGGGGTGCTACGGCAGACACCCTCTCGAGCACCCCGAAGACTTCTTGAGCCCTCGGCTGTAATGGTTTCCAGGCTGTCAAAAGAACCGTCGCGTGTGCATTCGCGGACGGGAGAGAGGCTGAGGTAATTTCGAGTGAACGGGGATGGACTCCTCCCGTCCGCAGTTTCCGTAGTGTAGCGGTTATCACGTCTGCTTTACACGCAGAAGGTCCCCGGTTCGATCCCGGGCGGGAACAGTATTTTCTTGCCTATGTCGTATTGTACTCCAGTGAGCCACGTCATGTGAGGATCTTCTGCATGTACCTTTGTTATGCAAGTAGCGCATTTATTTAATTTTTTAGTTACGATGACAACATCAGCACGAGTTGTCTCTAAGGTATGGCGCACACAAGTAGTTTCCGTGGTGTAGCGGTTATCACGTCTGCCTAACACGCAGAAGGTCCCCGGTTCGATCCCGGGCGGAAACACTTTTTCATCATTAAAAACAAGACATAGTAACATGCATCTGCTTCCATCTGTACCCAAAAACCTTCGTAATCGCCTTCACACGTCGGATCAGAGTGTCAATTGCTCACATCAAATATGAAATTCATTTGATACTGCCGCCGAGCATTTTGCATCGACTCAGCCACTCATGTGCGATCAGTTTGCACAAAACGCTAGGGCTCGTCCGGGATTTGAACCCGGGACCTCCTGCACCCGAAGCAGGAATCATACCCCTAGACCAACGAGCCATCTGACATGGCGAATGACTATTATTTCAGTGCACTGGGTGCCTCGATGTGGTCCAGGGTGCTCTGGAAAGTCTCGTGTAGGCTGGCGGGATGGGGGCGGCGCGAATTCCCGCGGTCGGCGGCCTTCCTGGGCTATTGGTACCTTCATGTAGAGCTGCCGCTGGGCTCGCACTCCCTGCTGCTAAGAAAGTGATTGCTTTTGCTGCTATGACTTGCAATCACGACTGCGGGAAACGCCGCTATCTCGTTAGGGGTGCTACGGCAGACACCCTCTCGAGCACCCCGAAGACTTCTTGAGCCCTCGGCTGTAATGGTTTCCAGGCTGTCAAAAGAACCGTCGCGTGTGCATTCGCGGACGGGAGAGAGGCTGAGGTAATTTCGAGTGAACGGGGATGGACTCCTCCCGTCCGCAGTTTCCGTAGTGTAGCGGTTATCACGTCTGCTTTACACGCAGAAGGTCCCCGGTTCGATCCCGGGCGGGAACAGTATTTTCTTGCCTATGTCGTATTGTACTCCAGTGAGCCACGTCATGTGAGGATCTTCTGCATGTACCTTTGTTATGCAAGTAGCGCATTTATTTAATTTTTTAGTTACGATGACAACATCAGCACGAGTTGTCTCTAAGGTATGGCGCACACAAGTAGTTTCCGTGGTGTAGCGGTTATCACGTCTGCCTAACACGCAGAAGGTCCCCGGTTCGATCCCGGGCGGAAACACTTTTTCATCATTAAAAACAAGACATAGTAACATGCATCTGCTTCCATCTGTACCCAAAAACCTTCGTAATCGCCTTCACACGTCGGATCAGAGTGTCAATTGCTCACATCAAATATGAAATTCATTTGATACTGCCGCCGAGCATTTTGCATCGACTCAGCCACTCATGTGCGATCAGTTTGCACAAAACGCTAGGGCTCGTCCGGGATTTGAACCTGGGACCTCCTGCACCCGAAGCAGGAATCATACCCCTAGACCAACGAGCCATCTGACATGGCGAATGACTATTATTTCAGTGCACTGGGTGCCTCGATGTGGTCCAGGGTGCTCTGGAAAGTCTCGTGTAGGCTGGCGGGATGGGGGCGGCGCGAATTCCCGCGGTCGGCGGCCTTCCTGGGCTATTGGTACCTTCATGTAGAGCTGCCGCTGGGCTCGCACTCCCTGCTGCTAAGAAAGTGATTGCTTTTGCTGCTATGACTTGCAATCACGACTGCGGGAAACGCCGCTATCTCGTTAGGGGTGCTACGGCAGACACCCTCTCGAGCACCCCGAAGACTTCTTGAGCCCTCGGCTGTAATGGTTTCCAGGCTGTCAAAAGAACCGTCGCGTGTGCATTCGCGGACGGGAGAGAGGCTGAGGTAATTTCGAGTGAACGGGGATGGACTCCTCCCGTCCGCAGTTTCCGTAGTGTAGCGGTTATCACGTCTGCTTTACACGCAGAAGGTCCCCGGTTCGATCCCGGGCGGGAACAGTATTTTCTTGCCTATGTCGTATTGTACTCCAGTGAGCCACGTCATGTGAGGATCTTCTGCATGTACCTTTGTTATGCAAGTAGCGCATTTATTTAATTTTTTAGTTACGATGACAACATCAGCACGAGTTGTCTCTAAGGTATGGCGCACACAAGTAGTTTCCGTGGTGTAGCGGTTATCACGTCTGCCTAACACGCAGAAGGTCCCCGGTTCGATCCCGGGCGGAAACACTTTTTCATCATTAAAAACAAGACATAGTAACATGCATCTGCTTCCATCTGTACCCAAAAACCTTCGTAATCGCCTTCACACGTCGGATCAGAGTGTCAATTGCTCACATCAAATATGAAATTCATTTGATACTGCCGCCGAGCATTTTGCATCGACTCAGCCACTCATGTGCGATCAGTTTGCACAAAACGCTAGGGCTCGTCCGGGATTTGAACCCGGGACCTCCTGCACCCGAAGCAGGAATCATACCCCTAGACCAACGAGCCATCTGACATGGCGAATGACTATTATTTCAGTGCACTGGGTGCCTCGATGTGGTCCAGGGTGCTCTGGAAAGTCTCGTGTAGGCTGGCGGGATGGGGGCGGCGCGAATTCCCGCGGTCGGCGGCCTTCCTGGGCTATTGGTACCTTCATGTAGAGCTGCCGCTGGGCTCGCACTCCCTGCTGCTAAGAAAGTGATTGCTTTTGCTGCTATGACTTGCAATCACGACTGCGGGAAACGCCGCTATCTCGTTAGGGGTGCTACGGCAGACACCCTCTCGAGCACCCCGAAGACTTCTTGAGCCCTCGGCTGTAATGGTTTCCAGGCTGTCAAAAGAACCGTCGCGTGTGCATTCGCGGACGGGAGAGAGGCTGAGGTAATTTCGAGTGAACGGGGATGGACTCCTCCCGTCCGCAGTTTCCGTAGTGTAGCGGTTATCACGTCTGCTTTACACGCAGAAGGTCCCCGGTTCGATCCCGGGCGGGAACAGTATTTTCTTGCCTATGTCGTATTGTACTCCAGTGAGCCACGTCATGTGAGGATCTTCTGCATGTACCTTTGTTATGCAAGTAGCGCATTTATTTAATTTTTTAGTTACGATGACAACATCAGCACGAGTTGTCTCTAAGGTATGGCGCACACAAGTAGTTTCCGTGGTGTAGCGGTTATCACGTCTGCCTAACACGCAGAAGGTCCCCGGTTCGATCCCGGGCGGAAACACTTTTTCATCATTAAAAACAAGACATAGTAACATGCATCTGCTTCCATCTGTACCCAAAAACCTTCGTAATCGCCTTCACACGTCGGATCAGAGTGTCAATTGCTCACATCAAATATGAAATTCATTTGATACTGCCGCCGAGCATTTTGCATCGACTCAGCCACTCATGTGCGATCAGTTTGCACAAAACGCTAGGGCTCGTCCGGGATTTGAACCCGGGACCTCCTGCACCCGAAGCAGGAATCATACCCCTAGACCAACGAGCCACCTGACATGGCGAATGACTATTATTTCAGTGCACTGGGTGCCTCGATGTGGTCCAGGGTGCTCTGGAAAGTCTCGTGTAGGCTGGCGGGATGGGGGCGGCGCGAATTCCCGCGGTCGGCGGCCTTCCTGGGCTATTGGTACCTTCATGTAGAGCTGCCGCTGGGCTCGCACTCCCTGCTGCTAAGAAAGTGATTGCTTTTGCTGCTATGACTTGCAATCACGACTGCGGGAAACGCCGCTATCTCGTTAGGGGTGCTACGGCAGACACCCTCTCGAGCACCCCGAAGACTTCTTGAGCCCTCGGCTGTAATGGTTTCCAGGCTGTCAAAAGAACCGTCGCGTGTGCATTCGCGGACGGGAGAGAGGCTGAGGTAATTTCGAGTGAACGGGGATGGACTCCTCCCGTCCGCAGTTTCCGTAGTGTAGCGGTTATCACGTCTGCTTTACACGCAGAAGGTCCCCGGTTCGATCCCGGGCGGGAACAGTATTTTCTTGCCTATGTCGTATTGTACTCCAGTGAGCCACGTCATGTGAGGATCTTCTGCATGTACCTTTGTTATGCAAGTAGCGCATTTATTTAATTTTTTAGTTACGATGACAACATCAGCACGAGTTGTCTCTAAGGTATGGCGCACACAAGTAGTTTCCGTGGTGTAGCGGTTATCACGTCTGCCTAACACGCAGAAGGTCCCCGGTTCGATCCCGGGCGGAAACACTTTTTCATCATTAAAAACAAGACATAGTAACATGCATCTGCTTCCATCTGTACCCAAAAACCTTCGTAATCGCCTTCACACGTCGGATCAGAGTGTCAATTGCTCACATCAAATATGAAATTCATTTGATACTGCCGCCGAGCATTTTGCATCGACTCAGCCACTCATGTGCGATCAGTTTGCACAAAACGCTAGGGCTCGTCCGGGATTTGAACCCGGGACCTCCTGCACCCGAAGCAGGAATCATACCCCTAGACCAACGAGCCATCTGACATGGCGAATGACTATTATTTCAGTGCACTGGGTGCCTCGATGTGGTCCAGGGTGCTCTGGAAAGTCTCGTGTAGGCTGGCGGGATGGGGGCGGCGCGAATTCCCGCGGTCGGCGGCCTTCCTGGGCTATTGGTACCTTCATGTAGAGCTGCCGCTGGGCTCGCACTCCCTGCTGCTAAGAAAGTGATTGCTTTTGCTGCTATGACTTGCAATCACGACTGCGGGAAACGCCGCTATCTCGTTAGGGGTGCTACGGCAGACACCCTCTCGAGCACCCCGAAGACTTCTTGAGCCCTCGGCTGTAATGGTTTCCAGGCTGTCAAAAGAACCGTCGCGTGTGCATTCGCGGACGGGAGAGAGGCTGAGGTAATTTCGAGTGAACGGGGATGGACTCCTCCCGTCCGCAGTTTCCGTAGTGTAGCGGTTATCACGTCTGCTTTACACGCAGAAGGTCCCCGGTTCGATCCCGGGCGGGAACAGTATTTTCTTGCCTATGTCGTATTGTACTCCAGTGAGCCACGTCATGTGAGGATCTTCTGCATGTACCTTTGTTATGCAAGTAGCGCATTTATTTAATTTTTTAGTTACGATGACAACATCAGCACGAGTTGTCTCTAAGGTATGGCGCATACAAGTAGTTTCCGTGGTGTAGCGGTTATCACGTCTGCCTAACACGCAGAAGGTCCCCGGTTCGATCCCGGGCGGAAACACTTTTTCATCATTAAAAACAAGACATAGTAACATGCATCTGCTTCCATCTGTACCCAAAAACCTTCGTAATCGCCTTCACACGTCGGATCAGAGTGTCAATTGCTCACATCAAATATGAAATTCATTTGATACTGCCGCCGAGCATTTTGCATCGACTCAGCCACTCATGTGCGATCAGTTTGCACAAAACGCTAGGGCTCGTCCGGGATTTGAACCCGGGACCTCCTGCACCCGAAGCAGGAATCATACCCCTAGACCAACGAGCCATCTGACATGGCGAATGACTATTATTTCAGTGCACTGGGTGCCTCGATGTGGTCCAGGGTGCTCTGGAAAGTCTCGTGTAGGCTGGCGGGATGGGGGCGGCGCGAATTCCCGCGGTCGGCGGCCTTCCTGGGCTATTGGTACCTTCATGTAGAGCTGCCGCTGGGCTCGCACTCCCTGCTGCTAAGAAAGTGATTGCTTTTGCTGCTATGACTTGCAATCACGACTGCGGGAAACGCCGCTATCTCGTTAGGGGTGCTACGGCAGACACCCTCTCGAGCACCCCGAAGACTTCTTGAGCCCTCGGCTGTAATGGTTTCCAGGCTGTCAAAAGAACCGTCGCGTGTGCATTCGCGGACGGGAGAGAGGCTGAGGTAATTTCGAGTGAACGGGGATGGACTCCTCCCGTCCGCAGTTTCCGTAGTGTAGCGGTTATCACGTCTGCTTTACACGCAGAAGGTCCCCGGTTCGATCCCGGGCGGGAACAGTATTTTCTTGCCTGTGTCGCATTGTACTACAGTGAGCTACGTCATGTGAGGATCTTCTGCATGTACCTTTGTTATGCAAGAAGCGCATTTATTTAATTTTTTAGTTACGATGTCAACATCAGCACGAGTTGTCTCTAAGGTATGGCGCACACAAGTAGTTTCCGTGGTGTAGCGGTTATCACGTCTGCCTAACACGCAGAAGGTCCCCGGTTCGATCCCGGGCGGAAAAACTTTTTCATCATTAAAAACAAGACATAGTAACATGCATCTGCTTCCATCTGTACCCAAAAACCTTCGTAATCGCCTTCACACGTCGGATCAGAGTGTCAATTGCTCACATCAAATATGAAATTCATTTGATACTGCCGCCGAGCATTTTGCATCGACTCAGCCACTCATGTGCGATCAGTTTGCACAAAACGCTAGGGCTCGTCCGGGATTTGAACCCGGGACCTCCTGCACCCAAAGCAGGAATCATACCCCTAGACCAACGAGCCATCTGACATGGCGAATGACTATTATTTCAGTGCACTGGGTGCCTCGATGTGGTCCAGGGTGCTCTGGAAAGTCTCGTGTAGGCTGGCGGGATGGGGGCGGCGCGAATTCCCGCGGTCGGCGGCCTTCCTGGGCTATTGGTACCTTCATGTAGAGCTGCCGCTGGGCTCGCACTCCCTGCTGCTAAGAAAGTGATTGCTTTTGCTGCTATGACTTGCAATCACGACTGCGGGAAACGCCGCTATCTCGTTAGGGGTGCTACGGCAGACACCCTCTCGAGCACCCCGAAGACTTCTTGAGCCCTCGGCTGTAATGGTTTCCAGGCTGTCAAAAGAACCGTCGCGTGTGCATTCGCGGACGGGAGAGAGGCTGAGGTAATTTCGAGTGAACGGGGATGGACTCCTCCCGTCCGCAGTTTCCGTAGTGTAGCGGTTATCACGTCTGCTTTACACGCAGAAGGTCCCCGGTTCGATCCCGGGCGGGAACAGTATTTTCTTGCCTATGTCGTATTGTACTCCAGTGAGCCACGTCATGTGAGGATCTTCTGCATGTACCTTTGTTATGCAAGTAGCGCATTTATTTAATTTTTTAGTTACGATGACAACATCAGCACGAGTTGTCTCTAAGGTATGGCGCACACAAGTAGTTTCCGTGGTGTAGCGGTTATCACGTCTGCCTAACACGCAGAAGGTCCCCGGTTCGATCCCGGGCGGAAACACTTTTTCATCATTAAAAACAAGACATAGTAACATGCATCTGCTTCCATCTGTACCCAAAAACCTTCGTAATCGCCTTCACACGTCGGATCAGAGTGTCAATTGCTCACATCAAATATGAAATTCATTTGATACTGCCGCCGAGCATTTTGCATCGACTCAGCCACTCATGTGCGATCAGTTTGCACAAAACGCTAGGGCTCGTCCGGGATTTGAACCCGGGACCTCCTGCACCCGAAGCAGGAATCATACCCCTAGACCAACGAGCCATCTGACATGGCGAATGACTATTATTTCAGTGCACTGGGTGCCTCGATGTGGTCCAGGGTGCTCTGGAAAGTCTCGTGTAGGCTGGCGGGATGGGGGCGGCGCGAATTCCCGCGGTCGGCGGCCTTCCTGGGCTATTGGTACCTTCATGTAGAGCTGCCGCTGGGCTCGCACTCCCTGCTGCTAAGAAAGTGATTGCTTTTGCTGCTATGACTTGCAATCACGACTGCGGGAAACGCCGCTATCTCGTTAGGGGTGCTACGGCAGACACCCTCTCGAGCACCCCGAAGACTTCTTGAGCCCTCGGCTGTAATGGTTTCCAGGCTGTCAAAAGAACCGTCGCGTGTGCATTCGCGGACGGGAGAGAGGCTGAGGTAATTTCGAGTGAACGGGGATGGACTCCTCCCGTCCGCAGTTTCCGTAGTGTAGCGGTTATCACGTCTGCTTTACACGCAGAAGGTCCCCGGTTCGATCCCGGGCGGGAACAGTATTTTCTTGCCTATGTCGTATTGTACTCCAGTGAGCCACGTCATGTGAGGATCTTCTGCATGTACCTTTGTTATGCAAGTAGCGCATTTATTTAATTTTTTAGTTACGATGACAACATCAGCACGAGTTGTCTCTAAGGTATGGCGCATACAAGTAGTTTCCGTGGTGTAGCGGTTATCACGTCTGCCTAACACGCAGAAGGTCCCCGGTTCGATCCCGGGCGGAAACACTTTTTCATCATTAAAAACAAGACATAGTAACATGCATCTGCTTCCATCTGTACCCAAAAACCTTCGTAATCGCCTTCACACGTCGGATCAGAGTGTCAATTGCTCACATCAAATATGAAATTCATTTGATACTGCCGCCGAGCATTTTGCATCGACTCAGCCACTCATGTGCGATCAGTTTGCACAAAACGCTAGGGCTCGTCCGGGATTTGAACCCGGGACCTCATGCACCCGAAGCAGGAATCATACCCCTAGACCAACGAGCCATCTGACATGGCGAATGACTATTATTTCAGTGCACTGGGTGCCTCGATGTGGTCCAGGGTGCTCTGGAAAGTCTCGTGTAGGCTGGCGGGATGGGGGCGGCGCGAATTCCCGCGGTCGGCGGCCTTCCTGGGCTATTGGTACCTTCATGTAGAGCTGCCGCTGGGCTCGCACTCCCTGCTGCTAAGAAAGTGATTGCTTTTGCTGCTATGACTTGCAATCACGACTGCGGGAAACGCCGCTATCTCGTTAGGGGTGCTACGGCAGACACCCTCTCGAGCACCCCGAAGACTTCTTGAGCCCTCGGCTGTAATGGTTTCCAGGCTGTCAAAAGAACCGTCGCGTGTGCATTCGCGGACGGGAGAGAGGCTGAGGTAATTTCGAGTGAACGGGGATGGACTCCTCCCGTCCGCAGTTTCCGTAGTGTAGCGGTTATCACGTCTGCTTTACACGCAGAAGGTCCCCGGTTCGATCCCGGGCGGGAACAGTATTTTCTTGCCTGTGTCGCATTGTACTACAGTGAGCTACGTCATGTGAGGATCTTCTGCATGTACCTTTGTTATGCAAGAAGCGCATTTATTTAATTTTTTAGTTACGATGTCAACATCAGCACGAGTTGTCTCTAAGGTATGGCGCACACAAGTAGTTTCCGTGGTGTAGCGGTTATCACGTCTGCCTAACACGCAGAAGGTCCCCGGTTCGATCCCGGGCGGAAAAACTTTTTCATCATTAAAAACAAGACATAGTAACATGCATCTGCTTCCATCTGTACCCAAAAACCTTCGTAATCGCCTTCACACGTCGGATCAGAGTGTCAATTGCTCACATCAAATATGAAATTCATTTGATACTGCCGCCGAGCATTTTGCATCGACTCAGCCACTCATGTGCGATCAGTTTGCACAAAACGCTAGGGCTCGTCCGGGATTTGAACCCGGGACCTCCTGCACCCAAAGCAGGAATCATACCCCTAGACCAACGAGCCATCTGACATGGCGAATGACTATTATTTCAGTGCACTGGGTGCCTCGATGTGGTCCAGGGTGCTCTGGAAAGTCTCGTGTAGGCTGGCGGGATGGGGGCGGCGCGAATTCCCGCGGTCGGCGGCCTTCCTGGGCTATTGGTACCTTCATGTAGAGCTGCCGCTGGGCTCGCACTCCCTGCTGCTAAGAAAGTGATTGCTTTTGCTGCTATGACTTGCAATCACGACTGCGGGAAACGCCGCTATCTCGTTAGGGGTGCTACGGCAGACACCCTCTCGAGCACCCCGAAGACTTCTTGAGCCCTCGGCTGTAATGGTTTCCAGGCTGTCAAAAGAACCGTCGCGTGTGCATTCGCGGACGGGAGAGAGGCTGAGGTAATTTCGAGTGAACGGGGATGGACTCCTCCCGTCCGCAGTTTCCGTAGTGTAGCGGTTATCACGTCTGCTTTACACGCAGAAGGTCCCCGGTTCGATCCCGGGCGGGAACAGTATTTTCTTGCCTATGTCGTATTGTACTCCAGTGAGCCACGTCATGTGAGGATCTTCTGCATGTACCTTTGTTATGCAAGTAGCGCATTTATTTAATTTTTTAGTTACGATGACAACATCAGCACGAGTTGTCTCTAAGGTATGGCGCACACAAGTAGTTTCCGTGGTGTAGCGGTTATCACGTCTGCCTAACACGCAGAAGGTCCCCGGTTCGATCCCGGGCGGAAACACTTTTTCATCATTAAAAACAAGACATAGTAACATGCATCTGCTTCCATCTGTACCCAAAAACCTTCGTAATCGCCTTCACACGTCGGATCAGAGTGTCAATTGCTCACATCAAATATGAAATTCATTTGATACTGCCGCCGAGCATTTTGCATCGACTCAGCCACTCATGTGCGATCAGTTTGCACAAAACGCTAGGGCTCGTCCGGGATTTGAACCCGGGACCTCCTGCACCCGAAGCAGGAATCATACCCCTAGACCAACGAGCCATCTGACATGGCGAATGACTATTATTTCAGTGCACTGGGTGCCTCGATGTGGTCCAGGGTGCTCTGGAAAGTCTCGTGTAGGCTGGCGGGATGGGGGCGGCGCGAATTCCCGCGGTCGGCGGCCTTCCTGGGCTATTGGTACCTTCATGTAGAGCTGCCGCTGGGCTCGCACTCCCTGCTGCTAAGAAAGTGATTGCTTTTGCTGCTATGACTTGCAATCACGACTGCGGGAAACGCCGCTATCTCGTTAGGGGTGCTACGGCAGACACCCTCTCGAGCACCCCGAAGACTTCTTGAGCCCTCGGCTGTAATGGTTTCCAGGCTGTCAAAAGAACCGTCGCGTGTGCATTCGCGGACGGGAGAGAGGCTGAGGTAATTTCGAGTGAACGGGGATGGACTCCTCCCGTCCGCAGTTTCCGTAGTGTAGCGGTTATCACGTCTGCTTTACACGCAGAAGGTCCCCGGTTCGATCCCGGGCGGGAACAGTATTTTCTTGCCTATGTCGTATTGTACTCCAGTGAGCCACGTCATGTGAGGATCTTCTGCATGTACCTTTGTTATGCAAGTAGCGCATTTATTTAATTTTTTAGTTACGATGACAACATCAGCACGAGTTGTCTCTAAGGTATGGCGCACACAAGTAGTTTCCGTGGTGTAGCGGTTATCACGTCTGCCTAACACGCAGAAGGTCCCCGGTTCGATCCCGGGCGGAAACACTTTTTCATCATTAAAAACAAGACATAGTAACATGCATCTGCTTCCATCTGTACCCAAAAACCTTCGTAATCGCCTTCACACGTCGGATCAGAGTGTCAATTGCTCACATCAAATATGAAATTCATTTGATACTGCCGCCGAGCATTTTGCATCGACTCAGCCACTCATGTGCGATCAGTTTGCACAAAACGCTAGGGCTCGTCCGGGATTTGAACCCGGGACCTCCTGCACCCGAAGCAGGAATCATACCCCTAGACCAACGAGCCATCTGACATGGCGAATGACTATTATTTCAGTGCACTGGGTGCCTCGATGTGGTCCAGGGTGCTCTGGAAAGTCTCGTGTAGGCTGGCGGGATGGGGGCGGCGCGAATTCCCGCGGTCGGCGGCCTTCCTGGGCTATTGGTACCTTCATGTAGAGCTGCCGCTGGGCTCGCACTCCCTGCTGCTAAGAAAGTGATTGCTTTTGCTGCTATGACTTGCAATCACGACTGCGGGAAACGCCGCTATCTCGTTAGGGGTGCTACGGCAGACACCCTCTCGAGCACCCCGAAGACTTCTTGAGCCCTCGGCTGTAATGGTTTCCAGGCTGTCAAAAGAACCGTCGCGTGTGCATTCGCGGACGGGAGAGAGGCTGAGGTAATTTCGAGTGAACGGGGATGGACTCCTCCCGTCCGCAGTTTCCGTAGTGTAGCGGTTATCACGTCTGCTTTACACGCAGAAGGTCCCCGGTTCGATCCCGGGCGGGAACAGTATTTTCTTGCCTATGTCGTATTGTACTCCAGTGAGCCACGTCATGTGAGGATCTTCTGCATGTACCTTTGTTATGCAAGTAGCGCATTTATTTAATTTTTTAGTTACGATGACAACATCAGCACGAGTTGTCTCTAAGGTATGGCGCACACAAGTAGTTTCCGTGGTGTAGCGGTTATCACGTCTGCCTAACACGCAGAAGGTCCCCGGTTCGATCCCGGGCGGAAACACTTTTTCATCATTAAAAACAAGACATAGTAACATGCATCTGCTTCCATCTGTACCCAAAAACCTTCGTAATCGCCTTCACACGTCGGATCAGAGTGTCAATTGCTCACATCAAATATGAAATTCATTTGATACTGCCGCCGAGCATTTTGCATCGACTCAGCCACTCATGTGCGATCAGTTTGCACAAAACGCTAGGGCTCGTCCGGGATTTGAACCCGGGACCTCCTGCACCCGAAGCAGGAATCATACCCCTAGACCAACGAGCCATCTGACATGGCGAATGACTATTATTTCAGTGCACTGGGTGCCTCGATGTGGTCCAGGGTGCTCTGGAAAGTCTCGTGTAGGCTGGCGGGATGGGGGCGGCGCGAATTCCCGCGGTCGGCGGCCTTCCTGGGCTATTGGTACCTTCATGTAGAGCTGCCGCTGGGCTCGCACTCCCTGCTGCTAAGAAAGTGATTGCTTTTGCTGCTATGACTTGCAATCACGACTGCGGGAAACGCCGCTATCTCGTTAGGGGTGCTACGGCAGACACCCTCTCGAGCACCCCGAAGACTTCTTGAGCCCTCGGCTGTAATGGTTTCCAGGCTGTCAAAAGAACCGTCGCGTGTGCATTCGCGGACGGGAGAGAGGCTGAGGTAATTTCGAGTGAACGGGGATGGACTCCTCCCGTCCGCAGTTTCCGTAGTGTAGCGGTTATCACGTCTGCTTTACACGCAGAAGGTCCCCGGTTCGATCCCGGGCGGGAACAGTATTTTCTTGCCTATGTCGTATTGTACTCCAGTGAGCCACGTCATGTGAGGATCTTCTGCATGTACCTTTGTTATGCAAGTAGCGCATTTATTTAATTTTTTAGTTACGATGACAACATCAGCACGAGTTGTCTCTAAGGTATGGCGCACACAAGTAGTTTCCGTGGTGTAGCGGTTATCACGTCTGCCTAACACGCAGAAGGTCCCCGGTTCGATCCCGGGCGGAAACACTTTTTCATCATTAAAAACAAGACATAGTAACATGCATCTGCTTCCATCTGTACCCAAAAACCTTCGTAATCGCCTTCACACGTCGGATCAGAGTGTCAATTGCTCACATCAAATATGAAATTCATTTGATACTGCCGCCGAGCATTTTGCATCGACTCAGCCACTCATGTGCGATCAGTTTGCACAAAACGCTAGGGCTCGTCCGGGATTTGAACCCGGGACCTCCTGCACCCGAAGCAGGAATCATACCCCTAGACCAACGAGCCATCTGACATGGCGAATGACTATTATTTCAGTGCACTGGGTGCCTCGATGTGGTCCAGGGTGCTCTGGAAAGTCTCGTGTAGGCTGGCGGGATGGGGGCGGCGCGAATTCCCGCGGTCGGCGGCCTTCCTGGGCTATTGGTACCTTCATGTAGAGCTGCCGCTGGGCTCGCACTCCCTGCTGCTAAGAAAGTGATTGCTTTTGCTGCTATGACTTGCAATCACGACTGCGGGAAACGCCGCTATCTCGTTAGGGGTGCTACGGCAGACACCCTCTCGAGCACCCCGAAGACTTCTTGAGCCCTCGGCTGTAATGGTTTCCAGGCTGTCAAAAGAACCGTCGCGTGTGCATTCGCGGACGGGAGAGAGGCTGAGGTAATTTCGAGTGAACGGGGATGGACTCCTCCCGTCCGCAGTTTCCGTAGTGTAGCGGTTATCACGTCTGCTTTACACGCAGAAGGTCCCCGGTTCGATCCCGGGCGGGAACAGTATTTTCTTGCCTATGTCGTATTGTACTCCAGTGAGCCACGTCATGTGAGGATCTTCTGCATGTACCTTTGTTATGCAAGTAGCGCATTTATTTAATTTTTTAGTTACGATGACAACATCAGCACGAGTTGTCTCTAAGGTATGGCGCACACAAGTAGTTTCCGTGGTGTAGCGGTTATCACGTCTGCCTAACACGCAGAAGGTCCCCGGTTCGATCCCGGGCGGAAACACTTTTTCATCATTAAAAACAAGACATAGTAACATGCATCTGCTTCCATCTGTACCCAAAAACCTTCGTAATCGCCTTCACACGTCGGATCAGAGTGTCAATTGCTCACATCAAATATGAAATTCATTTGATACTGCCGCCGAGCATTTTGCATCGACTCAGCCACTCATGTGCGATCAGTTTGCACAAAACGCTAGGGCTCGTCCGGGATTTGAACCCGGGACCTCCTGCACCCGAAGCAGGAATCATACCCCTAGACCAACGAGCCATCTGACATGGCGAATGACTATTATTTCAGTGCACTGGGTGCCTCGATGTGGTCCAGGGTGCTCTGGAAAGTCTCGTGTAGGCTGGCGGGATGGGGGCGGCGCGAATTCCCGCGGTCGGCGGCCTTCCTGGGCTATTGGTACCTTCATGTAGAGCTGCCGCTGGGCTCGCACTCCCTGCTGCTAAGAAAGTGATTGCTTTTGCTGCTATGACTTGCAATCACGACTGCGGGAAACGCCGCTATCTCGTTAGGGGTGCTACGGCAGACACCCTCTCGAGCACCCCGAAGACTTCTTGAGCCCTCGGCTGTAATGGTTTCCAGGCTGTCAAAAGAACCGTCGCGTGTGCATTCGCGGACGGGAGAGAGGCTGAGGTAATTTCGAGTGAACGGGGATGGACTCCTCCCGTCCGCAGTTTCCGTAGTGTAGCGGTTATCACGTCTGCTTTACACGCAGAAGGTCCCCGGTTCGATCCCGGGCGGGAACAGTATTTTCTTGCCTATGTCGTATTGTACTCCAGTGAGCCACGTCATGTGAGGATCTTCTGCATGTACCTTTGTTATGCAAGTAGCGCATTTATTTAATTTTTTAGTTACGATGACAACATCAGCACGAGTTGTCTCTAAGGTATGGCGCACACAAGTAGTTTCCGTGGTGTAGCGGTTATCACGTCTGCCTAACACGCAGAAGGTCCCCGGTTCGATCCCGGGCGGAAACACTTTTTCATCATTAAAAACAAGACATAGTAACATGCATCTGCTTCCATCTGTACCCAAAAACCTTCGTAATCGCCTTCACACGTCGGATCAGAGTGTCAATTGCTCACATCAAATATGAAATTCATTTGATACTGCCGCCGAGCATTTTGCATCGACTCAGCCACTCATGTGCGATCAGTTTGCACAAAACGCTAGGGCTCGTCAGGGATTTGAACCCGGGACTTCCTGCACCCGAAGCAGGAATCATACCCCTAGACCAACGAGCCATCTGACATGGCGAATGACTATTATTTCAGTGCACTGGGTGCCTCGATGTGGTCCAGGGTGCTCTGGAAAGTCTCGTGTAGGCTGGCGGGATGGGGGCGGCGCGAATTCCCGCGGTCGGCGGCCTTCCTGGGCTATTGGTACCTTCATGTAGAGCTGCCGCTGGGCTCGCACTCCCTGCTGCTAAGAAAGTGATTGCTTTTGCTGCTATGACTTGCAATCACGACTGCGGGAAACGCCGCTATCTCGTTAGGGGTGCTACGGCAGACACCCTCTCGAGCACCCCGAAGACTTCTTGAGCCCTCGGCTGTAATGGTTTCCAGGCTGTCAAAAGAACCGTCGCGTGTGCATTCGCGGACGGGAGAGAGGCTGAGGTAATTTCGAGTGAACGGGGATGGACTCCTCCCGTCCGCAGTTTCCGTAGTGTAGCGGTTATCACGTCTGCTTTACACGCAGAAGGTCCCCGGTTCGATCCCGGGCGGGAACAGTATTTTCTTGCCTATGTCGTATTGTACTCCAGTGAGCCACGTCATGTGAGGATCTTCTGCATGTACCTTTGTTATGCAAGTAGCGCATTTATTTAATTTTTTAGTTACGATGACAACATCAGCACGAGTTGTCTCTAAGGTATGGCGCACACAAGTAGTTTCCGTGGTGTAGCGGTTATCACGTCTGCCTAACACGCAGAAGGTCCCCGGTTCGATCCCGGGCGGAAACACTTTTTCATCATTAAAAACAAGACATAGTAACATGCATCTGCTTCCATCTGTACCCAAAAACCTTCGTAATCGCCTTCACACGTCGGATCAGAGTGTCAATTGCTCACATCAAATATGAAATTCATTTGATACTGCCGCCGAGCATTTTGCATCGACTCAGCCACTCATGTGCGATCAGTTTGCACAAAACGCTAGGGCTCGTCCGGGATTTGAACCCGGGACCTCCTGCACCCGAAGCAGGAATCATACCCCTAGACCAACGAGCCATCTGACATGGCGAATGACTATTATTTCAGTGCACTGGGTGCCTCGATGTGGTCCAGGGTGCTCTGGAAAGTCTCGTGTAGGCTGGCGGGATGGGGGCGGCGCGAATTCCCGCGGTCGGCGGCCTTCCTGGGCTATTGGTACCTTCATGTAGAGCTGCCGCTGGGCTCGCACTCCCTGCTGCTAAGAAAGTGATTGCTTTTGCTGCTATGACTTGCAATCACGACTGCGGGAAACGCCGCTATCTCGTTAGGGGTGCTACGGCAGACACCCTCTCGAGCACCCCGAAGACTTCTTGAGCCCTCGGCTGTAATGGTTTCCAGGCTGTCAAAAGAACCGTCGCGTGTGCATTCGCGGACGGGAGAGAGGCTGAGGTAATTTCGAGTGAACGGGGATGGACTCCTCCCGTCCGCAGTTTCCGTAGTGTAGCGGTTATCACGTCTGCTTTACACGCAGAAGGTCCCCGGTTCGATCCCGGGCGGGAACAGTATTTTCTTGCCTATGTCGTATTGTACTCCAGTGAGCCACGTCATGTGAGGATCTTCTGCATGTACCTTTGTTATGCAAGTAGCGCATTTATTTAATTTTTTAGTTACGATGACAACATCAGCACGAGTTGTCTCTAAGGTATGGCGCACACAAGTAGTTTCCGTGGTGTAGCGGTTATCACGTCTGCCTAACACGCAGAAGGTCCCCGGTTCGATCCCGGGCGGAAACACTTTTTCATCATTAAAAACAAGACATAGTAACATGCATCTGCTTCCATCTGTACCCAAAAACCTTCGTAATCGCCTTCACACGTCGGATCAGAGTGTCAATTGCTCACATCAAATATGAAATTCATTTGATACTGCCGCCGAGCATTTTGCATCGACTCAGCCACTCATGTGCGATCAGTTTGCACAAAACGCTAGGGCTCGTCCGGGATTTGAACCCGGGACCTCCTGCACCCGAAGCAGGAATCATACCCCTAGACCAACGAGCCATCTGACATGGCGAATGACTATTATTTCAGTGCACTGGGTGCCTCGATGTGGTCCAGGGTGCTCTGGAAAGTCTCGTGTAGGCTGGCGGGATGGGGGCGGCGCGAATTCCCGCGGTCGGCGGCCTTCCTGGGCTATTGGTACCTTCATGTAGAGCTGCCGCTGGGCTCGCACTCCCTGCTGCTAAGAAAGTGATTGCTTTTGCTGCTATGACTTGCAATCACGACTGCGGGAAACGCCGCTATCTCGTTAGGGGTGCTACGGCAGACACCCTCTCGAGCACCCCGAAGACTTCTTGAGCCCTCGGCTGTAATGGTTTCCAGGCTGTCAAAAGAACCGTCGCGTGTGCATTCGCGGACGGGAGAGAGGCTGAGGTAATTTCGAGTGAACGGGGATGGACTCCTCCCGTCCGCAGTTTCCGTAGTGTAGCGGTTATCACGTCTGCTTTACACGCAGAAGGTCCCCGGTTCGATCCCGGGCGGGAACAGTATTTTCTTGCCTATGTCGTATTGTACTCCAGTGAGCCACGTCATGTGAGGATCTTCTGCATGTACCTTTGTTATGCAAGTAGCGCATTTATTTAATTTTTTAGTTACGATGACAACATCAGCACGAGTTGTCTCTAAGGTATGGCGCACACAAGTAGTTTCCGTGGTGTAGCGGTTATCACGTCTGCCTAACACGCAGAAGGTCCCCGGTTCGATCCCGGGCGGAAACACTTTTTCATCATTAAAAACAAGACATAGTAACATGCATCTGCTTCCATCTGTACCCAAAAACCTTCGTAATCGCCTTCACACGTCGGATCAGAGTGTCAATTGCTCACATCAAATATGAAATTCATTTGATACTGCCGCCGAGCATTTTGCATCGACTCAGCCACTCATGTGCGATCAGTTTGCACAAAACGCTAGGGCTCGTCCGGGATTTGAACCCGGGACCTCCTGCACCCGAAGCAGGAATCATACCCCTAGACCAACGAGCCATCTGACATGGCGAATGACTATTATTTCAGTGCACTGGGTGCCTCGATGTGGTCCAGGGTGCTCTGGAAAGTCTCGTGTAGGCTGGCGGGATGGGGGCGGCGCGAATTCCCGCGGTCGGCGGCCTTCCTGGGCTATTGGTACCTTCATGTAGAGCTGCCGCTGGGCTCGCACTCCCTGCTGCTAAGAAAGTGATTGCTTTTGCTGCTATGACTTGCAATCACGACTGCGGGAAACGCCGCTATCTCGTTAGGGGTGCTACGGCAGACACCCTCTCGAGCACCCCGAAGACTTCTTGAGCCCTCGGCTGTAATGGTTTCCAGGCTGTCAAAAGAACCGTCGCGTGTGCATTCGCGGACGGGAGAGAGGCTGAGGTAATTTCGAGTGAACGGGGATGGACTCCTCCCGTCCGCAGTTTCCGTAGTGTAGCGGTTATCACGTCTGCTTTACACGCAGAAGGTCCCCGGTTCGATCCCGGGCGGGAACAGTATTTTCTTGCCTATGTCGTATTGTACTCCAGTGAGCCACGTCATGTGAGGATCTTCTGCATGTACCTTTGTTATGCAAGTAGCGCATTTATTTAATTTTTTAGTTACGATGACAACATCAGCACGAGTTGTCTCTAAGGTATGGCGCACACAAGTAGTTTCCGTGGTGTAGCGGTTATCACGTCTGCCTAACACGCAGAAGGTCCCCGGTTCGATCCCGGGCGGAAACACTTTTTCATCATTAAAAACAAGACATAGTAACATGCATCTGCTTCCATCTGTACCCAAAAACCTTCGTAATCGCCTTCACACGTCGGATCAGAGTGTCAATTGCTCACATCAAATATGAAATTCATTTGATACTGCCGCCGAGCATTTTGCATCGACTCAGCCACTCATGTGCGATCAGTTTGCACAAAACGCTAGGGCTCGTCAGGGATTTGAACCCGGGACTTCCTGCACCCGAAGCAGGAATCATACCCCTAGACCAACGAGCCATCTGACATGGCGAATGACTATTATTTCAGTGCACTGGGTGCCTCGATGTGGTCCAGGGTGCTCTGGAAAGTCTCGTGTAGGCTGGCGGGATGGGGGCGGCGCGAATTCCCGCGGTCGGCGGCCTTCCTGGGCTATTGGTACCTTCATGTAGAGCTGCCGCTGGGCTCGCACTCCCTGCTGCTAAGAAAGTGATTGCTTTTGCTGCTATGACTTGCAATCACGACTGCGGGAAACGCCGCTATCTCGTTAGGGGTGCTACGGCAGACACCCTCTCGAGCACCCCGAAGACTTCTTGAGCCCTCGGCTGTAATGGTTTCCAGGCTGTCAAAAGAACCGTCGCGTGTGCATTCGCGGACGGGAGAGAGGCTGAGGTAATTTCGAGTGAACGGGGATGGACTCCTCCCGTCCGCAGTTTCCGTAGTGTAGCGGTTATCACGTCTGCTTTACACGCAGAAGGTCCCCGGTTCGATCCCGGGCGGGAACAGTATTTTCTTGCCTATGTCGTATTGTACTCCAGTGAGCCACGTCATGTGAGGATCTTCTGCATGTACCTTTGTTATGCAAGTAGCGCATTTATTTAATTTTTTAGTTACGATGACAACATCAGCACGAGTTGTCTCTAAGGTATGGCGCACACAAGTAGTTTCCGTGGTGTAGCGGTTATCACGTCTGCCTAACACGCAGAAGGTCCCCGGTTCGATCCCGGGCGGAAACACTTTTTCATCATTAAAAACAAGACATAGTAACATGCATCTGCTTCCATCTGTACCCAAAAACCTTCGTAATCGCCTTCACACGTCGGATCAGAGTGTCAATTGCTCACATCAAATATGAAATTCATTTGATACTGCCGCCGAGCATTTTGCATCGACTCAGCCACTCATGTGCGATCAGTTTGCACAAAACGCTAGGGCTCGTCCGGGATTTGAACCCGGGACCTCCTGCACCCGAAGCAGGAATCATACCCCTAGACCAACGAGCCATCTGACATGGCGAATGACTATTATTTCAGTGCACTGGGTGCCTCGATGTGGTCCAGGGTGCTCTGGAAAGTCTCGTGTAGGCTGGCGGGATGGGGGCGGCGCGAATTCCCGCGGTCGGCGGCCTTCCTGGGCTATTGGTACCTTCATGTAGAGCTGCCGCTGGGCTCGCACTCCCTGCTGCTAAGAAAGTGATTGCTTTTGCTGCTATGACTTGCAATCACGACTGCGGGAAACGCCGCTATCTCGTTAGGGGTGCTACGGCAGACACCCTCTCGAGCACCCCGAAGACTTCTTGAGCCCTCGGCTGTAATGGTTTCCAGGCTGTCAAAAGAACCGTCGCGTGTGCATTCGCGGACGGGAGAGAGGCTGAGGTAATTTCGAGTGAACGGGGATGGACTCCTCCCGTCCGCAGTTTCCGTAGTGTAGCGGTTATCACGTCTGCTTTACACGCAGAAGGTCCCCGGTTCGATCCCGGGCGGGAACAGTATTTTCTTGCCTATGTCGTATTGTACTCCAGTGAGCCACGTCATGTGAGGATCTTCTGCATGTACCTTTGTTATGCAAGTAGCGCATTTATTTAATTTTTTAGTTACGATGACAACATCAGCACGAGTTGTCTCTAAGGTATGGCGCACACAAGTAGTTTCCGTGGTGTAGCGGTTATCACGTCTGCCTAACACGCAGAAGGTCCCCGGTTCGATCCCGGGCGGAAACACTTTTTCATCATTAAAAACAAGACATAGTAACATGCATCTGCTTCCATCTGTACCCAAAAACCTTCGTAATCGCCTTCACACGTCGGATCAGAGTGTCAATTGCTCACATCAAATATGAAATTCATTTGATACTGCCGCCGAGCATTTTGCATCGACTCAGCCACTCATGTGCGATCAGTTTGCACAAAACGCTAGGGCTCGTCCGGGATTTGAACCCGGGACCTCCTGCACCCGAAGCAGGAATCATACCCCTAGACCAACGAGCCATCTGACATGGCGAATGACTATTATTTCAGTGCACTGGGTGCCTCGATGTGGTCCAGGGTGCTCTGGAAAGTCTCGTGTAGGCTGGCGGGATGGGGGCGGCGCGAATTCCCGCGGTCGGCGGCCTTCCTGGGCTATTGGTACCTTCATGTAGAGCTGCCGCTGGGCTCGCACTCCCTGCTGCTAAGAAAGTGATTGCTTTTGCTGCTATGACTTGCAATCACGACTGCGGGAAACGCCGCTATCTCGTTAGGGGTGCTACGGCAGACACCCTCTCGAGCACCCCGAAGACTTCTTGAGCCCTCGGCTGTAATGGTTTCCAGGCTGTCAAAAGAACCGTCGCGTGTGCATTCGCGGACGGGAGAGAGGCTGAGGTAATTTCGAGTGAACGGGGATGGACTCCTCCCGTCCGCAGTTTCCGTAGTGTAGCGGTTATCACGTCTGCTTTACACGCAGAAGGTCCCCGGTTCGATCCCGGGCGGGAACAGTATTTTCTTGCCTATGTCGTATTGTACTCCAGTGAGCCACGTCATGTGAGGATCTTCTGCATGTACCTTTGTTATGCAAGTAGCGCATTTATTTAATTTTTTAGTTACGATGACAACATCAGCACGAGTTGTCTCTAAGGTATGGCGCACACAAGTAGTTTCCGTGGTGTAGCGGTTATCACGTCTGCCTAACACGCAGAAGGTCCCCGGTTCGATCCCGGGCGGAAACACTTTTTCATCATTAAAAACAAGACATAGTAACATGCATCTGCTTCCATCTGTACCCAAAAACCTTCGTAATCGCCTTCACACGTCGGATCAGAGTGTCAATTGCTCACATCAAATATGAAATTCATTTGATACTGCCGCCGAGCATTTTGCATCGACTCAGCCACTCATGTGCGATCAGTTTGCACAAAACGCTAGGGCTCGTCCGGGATTTGAACCCGGGACCTCCTGCACCCGAAGCAGGAATCATACCCCTAGACCAACGAGCCATCTGACATGGCGAATGACTATTATTTCAGTGCACTGGGTGCCTCGATGTGGTCCAGGGTGCTCTGGAAAGTCTCGTGTAGGCTGGCGGGATGGGGGCGGCGCGAATTCCCGCGGTCGGCGGCCTTCCTGGGCTATTGGTACCTTCATGTAGAGCTGCCGCTGGGCTCGCACTCCCTGCTGCTAAGAAAGTGATTGCTTTTGCTGCTATGACTTGCAATCACGACTGCGGGAAACGCCGCTATCTCGTTAGGGGTGCTACGGCAGACACCCTCTCGAGCACCCCGAAGACTTCTTGAGCCCTCGGCTGTAATGGTTTCCAGGCTGTCAAAAGAACCGTCGCGTGTGCATTCGCGGACGGGAGAGAGGCTGAGGTAATTTCGAGTGAACGGGGATGGACTCCTCCCGTCCGCAGTTTCCGTAGTGTAGCGGTTATCACGTCTGCTTTACACGCAGAAGGTCCCCGGTTCGATCCCGGGCGGGAACAGTATTTTCTTGCCTATGTCGTATTGTACTCCAGTGAGCCACGTCATGTGAGGATCTTCTGCATGTACCTTTGTTATGCAAGTAGCGCATTTATTTAATTTTTTAGTTACGATGACAACATCAGCACGAGTTGTCTCTAAGGTATGGCGCACACAAGTAGTTTCCGTGGTGTAGCGGTTATCACGTCTGCCTAACACGCAGAAGGTCCCCGGTTCGATCCCGGGCGGAAACACTTTTTCATCATTAAAAACAAGACATAGTAACATGCATCTGCTTCCATCTGTACCCAAAAACCTTCGTAATCGCCTTCACACGTCGGATCAGAGTGTCAATTGCTCACATCAAATATGAAATTCATTTGATACTGCCGCCGAGCATTTTGCATCGACTCAGCCACTCATGTGCGATCAGTTTGCACAAAACGCTAGGGCTCGTCCGGGATTTGAACCCGGGACCTCCTGCACCCGAAGCAGGAATCATACCCCTAGACCAACGAGCCATCTGACATGGCGAATGACTATTATTTCAGTGCACTGGGTGCCTCGATGTGGTCCAGGGTGCTCTGGAAAGTCTCGTGTAGGCTGGCGGGATGGGGGCGGCGCGAATTCCCGCGGTCGGCGGCCTTCCTGGGCTATTGGTACCTTCATGTAGAGCTGCCGCTGGGCTCGCACTCCCTGCTGCTAAGAAAGTGATTGCTTTTGCTGCTATGACTTGCAATCACGACTGCGGGAAACGCCGCTATCTCGTTAGGGGTGCTACGGCAGACACCCTCTCGAGCACCCCGAAGACTTCTTGAGCCCTCGGCTGTAATGGTTTCCAGGCTGTCAAAAGAACCGTCGCGTGTGCATTCGCGGACGGGAGAGAGGCTGAGGTAATTTCGAGTGAACGGGGATGGACTCCTCCCGTCCGCAGTTTCCGTAGTGTAGCGGTTATCACGTCTGCTTTACACGCAGAAGGTCCCCGGTTCGATCCCGGGCGGGAACAGTATTTTCTTGCCTATGTCGTATTGTACTCCAGTGAGCCACGTCATGTGAGGATCTTCTGCATGTACCTTTGTTATGCAAGTAGCGCATTTATTTAATTTTTTAGTTACGATGACAACATCAGCACGAGTTGTCTCTAAGGTATGGCGCACACAAGTAGTTTCCGTGGTGTAGCGGTTATCACGTCTGCCTAACACGCAGAAGGTCCCCGGTTCGATCCCGGGCGGAAACACTTTTTCATCATTAAAAACAAGACATAGTAACATGCATCTGCTTCCATCTGTACCCAAAAACCTTCGTAATCGCCTTCACACGTCGGATCAGAGTGTCAATTGCTCACATCAAATATGAAATTCATTTGATACTGCCGCCGAGCATTTTGCATCGACTCAGCCACTCATGTGCGATCAGTTTGCACAAAACGCTAGGGCTCGTCCGGGATTTGAACCCGGGACCTCCTGCACCCGAAGCAGGAATCATACCCCTAGACCAACGAGCCATCTGACATGGCGAATGACTATTATTTCAGTGCACTGGGTGCCTCGATGTGGTCCAGGGTGCTCTGGAAAGTCTCGTGTAGGCTGGCGGGATGGGGGCGGCGCGAATTCCCGCGGTCGGCGGCCTTCCTGGGCTATTGGTACCTTCACGTAGAGCTGCCGCTGGGCTCGCACTCCCTGCTGCTAAGAAAGTGATTGCTTTTGCTGCTATGACTTGCAATCACGACTGCGGGAAACGCCGCTATCTCGTTAGGGGTGCTACGGCAGACACCCTCTCGAGCACCCCGAAGACTTCTTGAGCCCTCGGCTGTAATGGTTTCCAGGCTGTCAAAAGAACCGTCGCGTGTGCATTCGCGGACGGGAGAGAGGCTGAGGTAATTTCGAGTGAACGGGGATGGACTCTTCCCGTCCGCGGTTTCCGTAGTGTAGCGGTTATCACGTCTGCTTTACACGCAGAATGTCCCCGGTTCGATCCCGGGCGGGAACAGTATTTTCTTGCCTATGTCGTATTGTACTCCAGTGAGCCACGTCATGTGAGGATCTTCTGCATGTACCTTTGTTATGCAAGTAGCGCATTTATTTAATTTTTTAGTTACGATGACAACATCAGCACGAGTTGTCTCTAAGGTATGGCGCACACAAGTAGTTTCCGTGGTGTAGCGGTTATCACGTCTGCCGAACACGCAGAAGGTCCCCGGTTCGATCCCGGGCGGAAACACTTTTTCATCATTAAAAACAAGACATAGTAACATGCATCTGCTTCCATCTGTACCCAAAAACCTTCGTAATCGCCTTCACACGTCGGATCAGAGTGTCAATTGCTCACATCAAATATGAAATTCATTTGATACTGCCGCCGAGCATTTTGCATCGACTCAGCCACTCATGTGCGATCAGTTTGCACAAAACGCTAGGGCTCGTCAGGGATTTGAACCCGGGACCTCCTGCACCCGAAGCAGGAATCATACCCCTAGACCAACGAGCCATCTGACATGGCGAATGACTATTATTTCAGTGCACTGGGTGCCTCGATGTGGTCCAGGGTGCTCTGGAAAGTCTCGTGTAGGCTGGCGGGATGGGGGCGGCGCGAATTCCCGCGGTCGGCGGCCTTCCTGGGCTATTGGTACCTTCATGTAGAGCTGCCGCTGGGCTCGCACTCCCTGCTGCTAAGAAAGTGATTGCTTTTGCTGCTATGACTTGCAATCACGACTGCGGGAAACGCCGCTATCTCGTTAGGGGTGCTACGGCAGACACCCTCTCGAGCACCCCGAAGACTTCTTGAGCCCTCGGCTGTAATGGTTTCCAGGCTGTCAAAAGAACCGTCGCGTGTGCATTCGCGGACGGGAGAGAGGCTGAGGTAATTTCGAGTGAACGGGGATGGACTCTTCCCGTCCGCGGTTTCCGTAGTGTAGCGGTTATCACGTCTGCTTTACACGCAGAAGGTCCCCGGTTCGATCCCGGGCGGGAACAGTATTTTCTTGCCTATGTCGTATTGTACTCCAGTGAGCCACGTCATGTGAGGATCTTCTGCATGTACCTTTGTTATGCAAGTAGCGCATTTATTTAATTTTTTAGTTACGATGACAACATCAGCACGAGTTGTCTCTAAGGTATGGCGCACACAAGTAGTTTCCGTGGTGTAGCGGTTATCACGTCTGCCTAACACGCAGAAGGTCCCCGGTTCGATCCCGGGCGGAAACACTTTTTCATCATTAAAAACAAGACATAGTAACATGCATCTGCTTCCATCTGTACCCAAAAACCTTCGTAATCGCCTTCACACGTCGGATCAGAGTGTCAATTGCTCACATCAAATATGAAATTCATTTGATACTGCCGCCGAGCATTTTGCATCGACTCAGCCACTCATGTGCGATCAGTTTGCACAAAACGCTAGGGCTCGTCCGGGATTTGAACCCGGGACCTCCTGCACCCGAAGCAGGAATCATACCCCTAGACCAACGAGCCATCTGACATGGCGAATGACTATTATTTCAGTGCACTGGGTGCCTCGATGTGGTCCAGGGTGCTCTGGAAAGTCTCGTGTAGGCTGGCGGGATGGGGGCGGCGCGAATTCCCGCGGTCGGCGGCCTTCCTGGGCTATTGGTACCTTCATGTAGAGCTGCCGCTGGGCTCGCACTCCCTGCTGCTAAGAAAGTGATTGCTTTTGCTGCTATGACTTGCAATCACGACTGCGGGAAACGCCGCTATCTCGTTAGGGGTGCTACGGCAGACACCCTCTCGAGCACCCCGAAGACTTCTTGAGCCCTCGGCTGTAATGGTTTCCAGGCTGTCAAAAGAACCGTCGCGTGTGCATTCGCGGACGGGAGAGAGGCTGAGGTAATTTCGAGTGAACGGGGATGGACTCCTCCCGTCCGCAGTTTCCGTAGTGTAGCGGTTATCACGTCTGCTTTACACGCAGAAGGTCCCCGGTTCGATCCCGGGCGGGAACAGTATTTTCTTGCCTATGTCGTATTGTACTCCAGTGAGCCACGTCATGTGAGGATCTTCTGCATGTACCTTTGTTATGCAAGTAGCGCATTTATTTAATTTTTTAGTTACGATGACAACATCAGCACGAGTTGTCTCTAAGGTATGGCGCACACAAGTAGTTTCCGTGGTGTAGCGGTTATCACGTCTGCCTAACACGCAGAAGGTCCCCGGTTCGATCCCGGGCGGAAACACTTTTTCATCATTAAAAACAAGACATAGTAACATGCATCTGCTTCCATCTGTACCCAAAAACCTTCGTAATCGCCTTCACACGTCGGATCAGAGTGTCAATTGCTCACATCAAATATGAAATTCATTTGATACTGCCGCCGAGCATTTTGCATCGACTCAGCCACTCATGTGCGATCAGTTTGCACAAAACGCTAGGGCTCGTCCGGGATTTGAACCCGGGACCTCCTGCACCCGAAGCAGGAATCATACCCCTAGACCAACGAGCCATCTGACATGGCGAATGACTATTATTTCAGTGCACTGGGTGCCTCGATGTGGTCCAGGGTGCTCTGGAAAGTCTCGTGTAGGCTGGCGGGATGGGGGCGGCGCGAATTCCCGCGGTCGGCGGCCTTCCTGGGCTATTGGTACCTTCATGTAGAGCTGCCGCTGGGCTCGCACTCCCTGCTGCTAAGAAAGTGATTGCTTTTGCTGCTATGACTTGCAATCACGACTGCGGGAAACGCCGCTATCTCGTTAGGGGTGCTACGGCAGACACCCTCTCGAGCACCCCGAAGACTTCTTGAGCCCTCGGCTGTAATGGTTTCCAGGCTGTCAAAAGAACCGTCGTGTGTGCATTCGCGGACGTGAGAGAGGCTGAGGTAATTTCGAGTGAACGGGGATGGACTCCTCCCGTCCGCAGTTTCCGTAGTGTAGCGGTTATCACGTCTGCTTTACACGCAGATGGTCCCCGGTTCGATCCCGGGCGGGAACAGTATTTTCTTGCCTATGTCGTATTGTACTCCAGTGAGCCACGTCATGTGAGGATCTTCTGCATGTACCTTTGTTATGCAAGTAGCGCATTTATTTAATTTTTTAGTTACGATGACAACATCAGCACGAGTTGTCTCTAAGGTATGGCGCACACAAGTAGTTTCCGTGGTGTAGCGGTTATCACGTCTGCCTAACACGCAGAAGGTCCCCGGTTCGATCCCGGGCGGAAACACTTTTTCATCATTAAAAACAAGACATAGTAACATGCATCTGCTTCCATCTGTACCCAAAAACCTTCGTAATCGCCTTCACACGTCGGATCAGAGTGTCAATTGCTCACATCAAATATGAAATTCATTTGATACTGCCGCCGAGCATTTTGCATCGACTCAGCCACTCATGTGCGATCAGTTTGCACAAAACGCTAGGGCTCGTCCGGGATTTGAACCCGGGACCTCCTGCACCCGAAGCAGGAATCATACCCCTAGACCAACGAGCCATCTGACATGGCGAATGACTATTATTTCAGTGCACTGGGTGCCTCGATGTGGTCCAGGGTGCTCTGGAAAGTCTCGTGTAGGCTGGCGGGATGGGGGCGGCGCGAATTCCCGCGGTCGGCGGCCTTCCTGGGCTATTGGTACCTTCATGTAGAGCTGCCGCTGGGCTCGCACTCCCTGCTGCTAAGAAAGTGATTGCTTTTGCTGCTATGACTTGCAATCACGACTGCGGGAAACGCCGCTATCTCGTTAGGGGTGCTACGGCAGACACCCTCTCGAGCACCCCGAAGACTTCTTGAGCCCTCGGCTGTAATGGTTTCCAGGCTGTCAAAAGAACCGTCGCGTGTGCATTCGCGGACGGGAGAGAGGCTGAGGTAATTTCGAGTGAACGGGGATGGACTCCTCCCGTCCGCAGTTTCCGTAGTGTAGCGGTTATCACGTCTGCTTTACACGCAGAAGGTCCCCGGTTCGATCCCGGGCGGGAACAGTATTTTCTTGCCTATGTCGTATTGTACTCCAGTGAGCCACGTCATGTGAGGATCTTCTGCATGTACCTTTGTTATGCAAGTAGCGCATTTATTTAATTTTTTAGTTACGATGACAACATCAGCACGAGTTGTCTCTAAGGTATGGCGCACACAAGTAGTTTCCGTGGTGTAGCGGTTATCACGTCTGCCTAACACGCAGAAGGTCCCCGGTTCGATCCCGGGCGGAAACACTTTTTCATCATTAAAAACAAGACATAGTAACATGCATCTGCTTCCATCTGTACCCAAAAACCTTCGTAATCGCCTTCACACGTCGGATCAGAGTGTCAATTGCTCACATCAAATATGAAATTCATTTGATACTGCCGCCGAGCATTTTGCATCGACTCAGCCACTCATGTGCGATCAGTTTGCACAAAACGCTAGGGCTCGTCCGGGATTTGAACCCGGGACCTCCTGCACCCGAAGCAGGAATCATACCCCTAGACCAACGAGCCATCTGACATGGCGAATGACTATTATTTCAGTGCACTGGGTGCCTCGATGTGGTCCAGGGTGCTCTGGAAAGTCTCGTGTAGGCTGGCGGGATGGGGGCGGCGCGAATTCCCGCGGTCGGCGGCCTTCCTGGGCTATTGGTACCTTCATGTAGAGCTGCCGCTGGGCTCGCACTCCCTGCTGCTAAGAAAGTGATTGCTTTTGCTGCTATGACTTGCAATCACGACTGCGGGAAACGCCGCTATCTCGTTAGGGGTGCTACGGCAGACACCCTCTCGAGCACCCCGAAGACTTCTTGAGCCCTCGGCTGTAATGGTTTCCAGGCTGTCAAAAGAACCGTCGCGTGTGCATTCGCGGACGGGAGAGAGGCTGAGGTAATTTTGAGTGAACGGGGATGGACTCCTCCCGTCCGCAGTTTCCGTAGTGTAGCGGTTATCACGTCTGCTTTACACGCAGAAGGTCCCCGGTTCGATCCCGGGCGGGAACAGTATTTTCTTGCCTATGTCGTATTGTACTCCAGTGAGCCACGTCATGTGAGGATCTTCTGCATGTACCTTTGTTATGCAAGTAGCGCATTTATTTAATTTTTTAGTTACGATGACAACATCAGCACGAGTTGTCTCTAAGGTATGGCGCACACAAGTAGTTTCCGTGGTGTAGCGGTTATCACGTCTGCCTAACACGCAGAAGGTCCCCGGTTCGATCCCGGGCGGAAACACTTTTTCATCATTAAAAACAAGACATAGTAACATGCATCTGCTTCCATCTGTACCCAAAAACCTTCGTAATCGCCTTCACACGTCGGATCAGAGTGTCAATTGCTCACATCAAATATGAAATTCATTTGATACTGCCGCCGAGCATTTTGCATCGACTCAGCCACTCATGTGCGATCAGTTTGCACAAAACGCTAGGGCTCGTCCGGGATTTGAACCCGGGACCTCCTGCACCCGAAGCAGGAATCATACCCCTAGACCAACGAGCCATCTGACATGGCGAATGACTATTATTTCAGTGCACTGGGTGCCTCGATGTGGTCCAGGGTGCTCTGGAAAGTCTCGTGTAGGCTGGCGGGATGGGGGCGGCGCGAATTCCCGCGGTCGGCGGCCTTCCTGGGCTATTGGTACCTTCATGTAGAGCTGCCGCTGGGCTCGCACTCCCTGCTGCTAAGAAAGTGATTGCTTTTGCTGCTATGACTTGCAATCACGACTGCGGGAAACGCCGCTATCTCGTTAGGGGTGCTACGGCAGACACCCTCTCGAGCACCCCGAAGACTTCTTGAGCCCTCGGCTGTAATGGTTTCCAGGCTGTCAAAAGAACCGTCGTGTGTGCATTCGCGGACGGGAGAGAGGCTGAGGTAATTTCGAGTGAACGGGGATGGACTCCTCCCGTCCGCAGTTTCCGTAGTGTAGCGGTTATCACGTCTGCTTTACACGCAGAAGGTCCCCGGTTCGATCCCGGGCGGGAACAGTATTTTCTTGCCTATGTCGTATTGTACTCCAGTGAGCCACGTCATGTGAGGATCTTCTGCATGTACCTTTGTTATGCAAGTAGCGCATTTATTTAATTTTTTAGTTACGATGACAACATCAGCACGAGTTGTCTCTAAGGTATGGCGCACACAAGTAGTTTCCGTGGTGTAGCGGTTATCACGTCTGCCTAACACGCAGAAGGTCCCCGGTTCGATCCCGGGCGGAAACACTTTTTCATCATTAAAAACAAGACATAGTAACATGCATCTGCTTCCATCTGTACCCAAAAACCTTCGTAATCGCCTTCACACGTCGGATCAGAGTGTCAATTGCTCACATCAAATATGAAATTCATTTGATACTGCCGCCGAGCATTTTGCATCGACTCAGCCACTCATGTGCGATCAGTTTGCACAAAACGCTAGGGCTCGTCCGGGATTTGAACCCGGGACCTCCTGCACCCGAAGCAGGAATCATACCCCTAGACCAACTTTTTTTTTTTTTTTTTTTTTTTTCTTATCCATTTTTTTTTTTTTTTTTTTTTTGCCTTATCCATTTTTTTTTTTTTTTTTTTTTTTTCATCTTTTTTTTTGTTTTTTTTTTATTTTCAGGGATTAAGAGTCTGACGCTCTACCGACTTTTTTTTTTTTTTTTTTTTTTTTTTTTTTTTTTTTTTTTTTTTTACTTTATTTTTTTATATATATTCCTGGGTGAGAGCCAGGTATCCTAGTCACTTTTTTTTTTTTTTTTTTTTTTTTTTTTTTTTAATGAAGTAGTGGCAGGCAGGCGGCGGCAAAGAGGGCAGGGGTCAAGAATCCTGAGGCCTGGCCTCGATGTCGCCCCCATACCAGTCACCCATTTGTATATGTGAAATTTTTTTTAATTTTTTTATTTTTTATTTATAATTTTGTTTGAACCACTTTTTTTTTTTTCCTCTTTTTTTTTTTTTTTTTTTTTTTTTTATGAGGATCTTCCAGAAGGGATCCATTCTTCCACCAGAACTCAATCCATTTCTTCTAGGTGAGTGAGGCGTTAACGGCAAAAAAAAAAATGATGACACTATCAACTATGTTAAGCAGTGTCGAACTAAAGTACCTTTTCTGGTTAGGATTAATAAATAAATAAATAAGAAATAAGTGATTAAAAAGGAATCTTCTCCTTTGTTGGTGCAAAATATAAGAAAACGAAAAGTGTTTGTTTTTTTCTCTAGTGTTATCTTCACATCTTTCGTCTGTTATTGTCCTCTGCTGCTCCTCAATGATGTAGCGAATAGTCGGTTTCGCCTTACTTCGAAAGAAGGTTAAACATGCATTCATGTCTCGTGGTATAGTTTCGGGCGTTCTTTAAATATTACGTTCCCCGTCATGGCAAGACTGACGGGTCGAGTGTCGAATCGCATATCACACAATGGTCTTGCTTAAAAAGTTGGCAAAGGTCGCCTTGTAGTTACGTTCGCGTGCGATCATGCTGTGCTGCAGGGTCAGGTATAGAACGAAATCGTCTTTGTTCTTATCGCCAGTACTAAAAATATAGTGCACTGTGTGACCTATTATCCAGTTGACAGCATTCCGCTTTGTCCTGGGAAATGGGATTGCTTCAGGGTTGAGAAAGTCAGCTGGCGTTATCGCAGATGGTGAGGTCCTCTTGATGCTCGACAGTTTCTGTCGGGCGTAACCCCATATATCTTTCGTGGTACCACAGACGAAACGGTGTTCTTCGCTGTCTATGAGATTACACGTGACACACATTGGCGAGTCCTGCAAATGAATTGCATGAAGCCTGGACTGCGTCGGGATTTTTCTATTGACGGCAGCGTACCACGTCGCCTTTACTTGCGAAGGTAAGTAGGGGCTGTGGATGTTTTGCCACGTTGCGTCCCAGTTGTAGTTTGGGAATTTTTGTTCGATAACATTCCGTGATTTAGTTGCCACAAAGGAGTTGTAGATTGCCTTAACTGTCGTCAAATTCTTTTCAGAGACTGTTGTATGGACATAACTATACTCTAAGAGAAAACTCTTGAAGTGGTAGAGCGCAGTCGGTATATGGTGCACATCAATTGGCGGTTGAAGATCAGTCGGTGCGATTTCATTCAGGACAAGAGCGGTCAGACTGGTCGGTGACTGTTTCCATAGCTTGTAAGTTTTGCAGAAATAAAGAGCTTTCGCTTTTTTGTGTACATCGGTGAGACTGAGTCCGCCATCTCGCGTTGGGAGTGTCAAGGTGTCATATCGAACTTTAAAGATCTGGCCACGACATACAAAGTGTCCAAGCGCGGACAGCATGCATTTGGCTATATCGGTGGGGATGGGCAAAACTTGAGCCACATAATTGATTTTGGCAGTGATATAAATATTGGCCAATTCAACCTTTTGAAGCTCGTCCAATTTCCTGACGCTATGTAACTTCGCACAAGCACGAATTTTGTTGAGCAATTGCTTATAATTGGCGGCAATGGTGTGGCGGATGGTGTTCCGAAAATCGACACCGAGACACGTCATCCTAGTGATCTCTTTAAGCTGGCCATGACCGATCGCGCCTATGCCTTGCCCAACGTTCATGATCCCTGATTTCGTCCAATGCAGTTTCGCACCAGATGCCTTTTCATATTGTGAGATGATCAGGAGACCCCTCTCGACCTCATTGACATTCATAGCTAGGAAGGTAACATCATCAGCGTAAGCTCGGCACACTATCTTCTGCCCGTGTATGTGGAGTCCTTGTAAACGTTCCGTCAAGGTGACTAGCAGCGGTTCGATCGCAATGGCAAACAGCGCCATCGACATAGGGCAGCCCTGCCTAACAGAACTGTTTATCGGGACGGCGCGACTTGGCTGACCGTTAACGACAAGTTTGGATGTACTATTCCGTAACAATTTCTGTATGATGCTGATGAACTGCGGAGGAAAACCCAGAGTCTGCATTATCTGGAAAAGGTAAGGATGGTTCACTCTGTCGAAAGCCTGTGCGAAATCTAAAGTTACGATAGCACATCGGATTTTGCAAGCGTCCGCAACAGAAATCACATCTCGATAGTCTGATAATGTCTGATATATAGCTCTGTCCTTTCCAACACTCGTTTGATGTGATCCAATGACGGTATGCATCACAGTTTTCATTCTCGTTGCGAGAATGCGAGCAAAAATTTTGTAGTCGCTGTTGAGCAACGTAATGGGTCGCAAAGTTGCGACGGTGTTATTGCTCGTCCGTTTCGGGAGTAAGACCACAAGTCCTTCACTGAATGGCGGAGGAATGGGCATGTCCGGTTGGAGAAGTTCGTTGCAGAGCACCGTCAGCTTTGTCTTCAGTTGTGGCCAGAAGACTTGATAAAGTTCCACCGGGAGACCGTCACATCCGGGAGATTTGTTTTTTGGACTGTGGAACACCACATCTTCCAGTTCATCTTCCGTTACATCGGTGACGAGTTCGGCTATATCTGCAGGGCGAAGCCTGTGCGTTAAGCTGCTCCGGAACTCTGCAAGGGCTTCGTCGTCGGTAGGTTTATTGGACATCAAGTCAGTGTAATAAGTTTGAACGGCGTCTCTGATATCGTGTTGCTGAGTTAGAATCGTGCCGTCTTCGGATTGTAGTTCAGTTAAGATCTTTGTCCGTGCTCGTTTAGTTTCACGTATCAGGTGATAAATGGATGGCTGTTCGCCTTTTGCCATAGTCGAAACCCGACCTCTAATTTTGTAACCTTCCATCTGTTTTCGTTTCAAAAGTAATATTTTTGCTTGCAGTCTTTTAATGCGGGGGTAGTTGTCAATCACAGTGGCATCAAGAGTATATAAGTCTCGAAGACATTGATAATAAAACTCCATCGTTCTCTTAAACCACCAGTTCTTATTCCGGGAATATTGTATCATGGATTTACGAATTTTCGGTTTAGCGCATTCGAGCCACCATTGCAATGCCGAGCCGTACGTACTAAATTTGGCTTCACTTTCATTCCACGCTCGAGTGAAGGCTTCTCTGCATTCAGGATCGTCTAAATGTGCAACATTTAGTTTCCATAGTCCTTTGCCTCGGTAGGTTTCCTGTTTCCCCAAATTCAGCGTGCAAATATAAGCCGCATGGTCGGAGAAACTGGTTGGCCAGACCTCAGTTTGTAAAATTCGCTGTCTGAGAGTGTCCGATACGTAAATGCGGTCCAATCTACTCGCTGAATGATTCGTGACGTGAGTAAAACCAGGTGTTGTACCAAACTTGTGCTCCCACGTATCGACTAAACGTAAATCCTTGACGATCTGTTCTAATTCAATCGATTTATTGAAATGCGGCGTCTGATCTTTGGCGTTAAGTACACAGTTAAAATCTCCCGCCAATATTAGGTGGTCATATTGTGTTGCAAAAAGCGGAAGTATTTCTTCCTTGAAAAAGTCCGCTCGGCGTCGCCTATTAGTTGAGCCGGATGGTGCATACAGATTTAGGAGTCTAACATTATTGATAGTCACGCCAATTCCCCTACAACTTATGAGTCGTTCTACATTCTGGACGATAATTCCTTCTTTCGTGAGAATAGCGGTGCCTAAATCGGAACCGTGTCCCGGATTGGCCGTCACATTATAACCGGGAATGTGGTTCAAAGCAATGTCGGCGACCTCCTGAAGCAAGAGGATATCAATGTCGGCGGCGTATAAGAGGTCTACGATGTTGTCGAGTTTGAGGGAACTGCGGATTTTATTTATATTTAATGTACCAATTTTATACGCCTGCTGATCAGTCATTCACGCTCTTACGAGAGTAAGAAGGAATCGGCGCCGTTTTAAAAGAAGTCAGAGTCCTCTTCTTTGTTTGCCTGCCGTGGATCCAGTAACTTATCATCATGTGCCGGTTCTACTGCCGTAGAAGGCTGTTCGGGAAATCGGGAAGTGACTGGAATATCAGTTGCATCAGCGTCCATGTGTTCGACCTCTGGTTCCGCCGCCCAGTCTATAGTGCTGGGGTTCTTGGACGCAAGAGGATGATGGTGTCGTTGTTCTTTTAAACAATGATCAACATCGTCACTGCACATGGGAGACACCTGGCCGGTAGCATCGCGAGAGGGCTCAGTTAGCGTGATTGCACGATCTTCATCCCGCAGGTGTGCAGAAGTTAGCGCCTGTTGTCGGGAGGATTCTGGTGATTTTGCACTGACTTTGTCCATGATTTGCTGCACCTTTCCCCGCAACGACGCCGCCGCCTCTTCCGCACCCTGGCGGGCGATTCTGCGTTTCTTGTTCTTCCGCGGGGATTTAGCAGGTGGACAACGCTCATCGGAATCCGAGATTTCATGGTGGGGTTGTGGGGAACGACATTCAGCAGTCACAGTCCTGACCTGCGTCTCTGAGGAGGTGGAATTTTGTTCTGTTGACAGAGTCGGGGACTGCGCTACGGAATCAACCACGTCACTCACACTCAGGTGTTGCTCTTGTCGCTCAGAAATGTCAACAAGTTGCTCGGCCGTTGGAGGAAGGGTTGGTTGGGGGCGAATGTCTACTTCGGTATCCATGGGCAGTTGGTCGGTCGGTTGGTCGCGAGCCACCGAAGCGTAAGTGGTGGACAAAATAGTCATCTCCGCGGACTTCACCGGTTCACCTGTCGACAGCTGCACAACACGTCTTTGAATACATTCAGAACGAATATGACCTGGAGAATTGCAAGCTGCACACGTTCGTGGTTGACCATCATAAATGACGATACCTCGATAACCGCAAACGTTAATGTAAGACGGAATATGTCGTAATAAGTCCACCTTCAACTGCCTGACACCGTTCAAAACCGGATATTTGTGAGCACCGGACCATTTTTCTGCAAAATTACTGAGGACCTTCCCAAAGGGTGCAATAACAAGATTGATCGCATCTGTAGGAACTTCAAAGGGTAGCTCAAAAATTCGAATTGTTCGAATACCAAGTCCCACATGATCGACAGTAACTTCGCCAATATTTCCATCACTGTGTTTAAACTTAAGCTTACCACCGGTATTATTGACAACTCGTTCGCATAACTCAGGGTTTTTCAGCTTCAAGTACATCACACTACTCACAATTGACAAGTGAAAACCAACAGTATCTTCAAACGGAACTTGAACAACTTCCTCTAACCAATCCTCAATTTCGAAAGATTTAGGTCGAGCAAAACGTCGATCAAAGGTAAATTTCAGAGTGTCCTTTCTACTAAGTTGAGCCATTACTGCATTTTCGAACGTTGACAGAATATCTAACTACTGCGAAGCGCCGGCGAAAACGCACAGACTTACACAGCGGATGTAAACAAAGCCAGCCGCAGAGCGAAGCACAGCACGACGAACCGCTCGCCACCGCCGCTGCAGGCAGACTGACCAACGAGCCATCTGACATGGCGAATGACTATTATTTCAGTGCACTGGGTGCCTCGATGTGGTCCAGGGTGCTCTGGAAAGTCTCGTGTAGGCTGGCGGGATGGGGGCGGCGCGAATTCCCGCGGTCGGCGGCCTTCCTGGGCTATTGGTACCTTCATGTAGAGCTGCCGCTGGGCTCGCACTCCCTGCTGCTAAGAAAGTGATTGCTTTTGCTGCTATGACTTGCAATCACGACTGCGGGAAACGCCGCTATCTCGTTAGGGGTGCTACGGCAGACACCCTCTCGAGCACCCCGAAGACTTCTTGAGCCCTCGGCTGTAATGGTTTCCAGGCTGTCAAAAGAACCGTCGCGTGTGCATTCGCGGACGGGAGAGAGGCTGAGGTAATTTCGAGTGAACGGGGATGGACTCCTCCCGTCCGCAGTTTCCGTAGTGTAGCGGTTATCACGTCTGCTTTACACGCAGAAGGTCCCCGGTTCGATCCCGGGCGGGAACAGTATTTTCTTGCCTATGTCGTATTGTACTCCAGTGAGCCACGTCATGTGAGGATCTTCTGCATGTACCTTTGTTATGCAAGTAGCGCATTTATTTAATTTTTTAGTTACGATGACAACATCAGCACGAGTTGTCTCTAAGGTATGGCGCACACAAGTAGTTTCCGTGGTGTAGCGGTTATCACGTCTGCCTAACACGCAGAAGGTCCCCGGTTCGATCCCGGGCGGAAACACTTTTTCATCATTAAAAACAAGACATAGTAACATGCATCTGCTTCCATCTGTACCCAAAAACCTTCGTAATCGCCTTCACACGTCGGATCAGAGTGTCAATTGCTCACATCAAATATGAAATTCATTTGATACTGCCGCCGAGCATTTTGCATCGACTCAGCCACTCATGTGCGATCAGTTTGCACAAAACGCTAGGGCTCGTCCGGGATTTGAACCCGGGACCTCCTGCACCCGAAGCAGGAATCATACCCCTAGACCAACGAGCCATCTGACATGGCGAATGACTATTATTTCAGTGCACTGGGTGCCTCGATGTGGTCCAGGGTGCTCTGGAAAGTCTCGTGTAGGCTGGCGGGATGGGGGCGGCGCGAATTCCCGCGGTCGGCGGCCTTCCTGGGCTATTGGTACCTTCATGTAGAGCTGCCGCTGGGCTCGCACTCCCTGCTGCTAAGAAAGTGATTGCTTTTGCTGCTATGACTTGCAATCACGACTGCGGGAAACGCCGCTATCTCGTTAGGGGTGCTACGGCAGACACCCTCTCGAGCACCCCGAAGACTTCTTGAGCCCTCGGCTGTAATGGTTTCCAGGCTGTCAAAAGAACCGTCGCGTGTGCATTCGCGGACGGGAGAGAGGCTGAGGTAATTTCGAGTGAACGGGGATGGACTCCTCCCGTCCGCAGTTTCCGTAGTGTAGCGGTTATCACGTCTGCTTTACACGCAGAAGGTCCCCGGTTCGATCCCGGGCGGGAACAGTATTTTCTTGCCTATGTCGTATTGTACTCCAGTGAGCCACGTCATGTGAGGATCTTCTGCATGTACCTTTGTTATGCAAGTAGCGCATTTATTTAATTTTTTAGTTACGATGACAACATCAGCACGAGTTGTCTCTAAGGTATGGCGCACACAAGTAGTTTCCGTGGTGTAGCGGTTATCACGTCTGCCTAACACGCAGAAGGTCCCCGGTTCGATCCCGGGCGGAAACACTTTTTCATCATTAAAAACAAGACATAGTAACATGCATCTGCTTCCATCTGTACCCAAAAACCTTCGTAATCGCCTTCACACGTCGGATCAGAGTGTCAATTGCTCACATCAAATATGAAATTCATTTGATACTGCCGCCGAGCATTTTGCATCGACTCAGCCACTCATGTGCGATCAGTTTGCACAAAACGCTAGGGCTCGTCCGGGATTTGAACCCGGGACCTCCTGCACCCGAAGCAGGAATCATACCCCTAGACCAACGAGCCATCTGACATGGCGAATGACTATTATTTCAGTGCACTGGGTGCCTCGATGTGGTCCAGGGTGCTCTGGAAAGTCTCGTGTAGGCTGGCGGGATGGGGGCGGCGCGAATTCCCGCGGTCGGCGGCCTTCCTGGGCTATTGGTACCTTCATGTAGAGCTGCCGCTGGGCTCGCACTCCCTGCTGCTAAGAAAGTGATTGCTTTTGCTGCTATGACTTGCAATCACGACTGCGGGAAACGCCGCTATCTCGTTAGGGGTGCTACGGCAGACACCCTCTCGAGCACCCCGAAGACTTCTTGAGCCCTCGGCTGTAATGGTTTCCAGGCTGTCAAAAGAACCGTCGCGTGTGCATTCGCGGACGGGAGAGAGGCTGAGGTAATTTCGAGTGAACGGGGATGGACTCCTCCCGTCCGCAGTTTCCGTAGTGTAGCGGTTATCACGTCTGCTTTACACGCAGAAGGTCCCCGGTTCGATCCCGGGCGGGAACAGTATTTTCTTGCCTGTGTCGCATTGTACTACAGTGAGCCACGTCATGTGAGGATCTTCTGCATGTACCTTTGTTATGCAAGAAGCGCATTTATTTAATTTTTTAGTTACGATGTCAACATCAGCACGAGTTGTCTCTAAGGTATGGCGCACACAAGTAGTTTCCGTGGTGTAGCGGTTATCACGTCTGCCTAACACGCAGAAGGTCCCCGGTTCGATCCCGGGCGGAAACACTTTTTCATCATTAAAAACAGGACATAGTAACATGCATCTGCTTCCATCTGTACCCAAAAACCTTCGTAATCGCCTTCACACGTCGGATCAGAGTGTCAATTGCTCACATCAAATATGAAATTCATTTGATACTGCCGCCGAGCATTTTGCATCGACTCAGCCACTCATGTGCGATCAGTTTGCACAAAACGCTAGGGCTCGTCCGGGATTTGAACCCGGGACCTCCTGCACCCGAAGCAGGAATCATACCCCTAGACCAACGAGCCATCTGACATGGCGAATGACTATTATTTCAGTGCACGGGGTGCCTCGATGTGGTCCAGGGTGCTCTGGAAAGTCTCGTGTAGGCTGGCGGGATGGGGGCGGCGCGAATTCCCGCGGTCGGCGGCCTTCCTGGGCTATTGGTACCTTCATGTAGAGCTGCCGCTGGGCTCGCACTCCCTGCTGCTAAGAAAGTGATTGCTTTTGCTGCTATGACTTGCAATCACGACTGCGGGAAACGCCGCTATCTCGTTAGGGGTGCTACGGCAGACACCCTCTCGAGCACCCCGAAGACTTCTTGAGCCCTCGGCTGTAATGGTTTCCAGGCTGTCAAAAGAACCGTCGCGTGTGCATTCGCGGACGGGAGAGAGGCTGAGGTAATTTCGAGTGAACGGGGATGGACTCCTCCCGTCCGCAGTTTCCGTAGTGTAGCGGTTATCACGTCTGCTTTACACGCAGAAGGTCCCCGGTTCGATCCCGGGCGGGAACAGTATTTTCTTGCCTATGTCGTATTGTACTCCAGTGAGCCACGTCATGTGAGGATCTTCTGCATGTACCTTTGTTATGCAAGTAGCGCATTTATTTAATTTTTTAGTTACGATGACAACATCAGCACGAGTTGTCTCTAAGGTATGGCGCACACAAGTAGTTTCCGTGGTGTAGCGGTTATCACGTCTGCCTAACACGCAGAAGGTCCCCGGTTCGATCCCGGGCGGAAACACTTTTTCATCATTAAAAACAAGACATAGTAACATGCATCTGCTTCCATCTGTACCCAAAAACCTTCGTAATCGCCTTCACACGTCGGATCAGAGTGTCAATTGCTCACATCAAATATGAAATTCATTTGATACTGCCGCCGAGCATTTTGCATCGACTCAGCCACTCATGTGCGATCAGTTTGCACAAAACGCTAGGGCTCGTCCGGGATTTGAACCCGGGACCTCCTGCACCCGAAGCAGGAATCATACCCCTAGACCAACGAGCCATCTGACATGGCGAATGACTATTATTTCAGTGCACTGGGTGCCTCGATGTGGTCCAGGGTGCTCTGGAAAGTCTCGTGTAGGCTGGCGGGATGGGGGCGGCGCGAATTCCCGCGGTCGGCGGCCTTCCTGGGCTATTGGTACCTTCATGTAGAGCTGCCGCTGGGCTCGCACTCCCTGCTGCTAAGAAAGTGATTGCTTTTGCTGCTATGACTTGCAATCACGACTGCGGGAAACGCCGCTATCTCGTTAGGGGTGCTACGGCAGACACCCTCTCGAGCACCCCGAAGACTTCTTGAGCCCTCGGCTGTAATGGTTTCCAGGCTGTCAAAAGAACCGTCGCGTGTGCATTCGCGGACGGGAGAGAGGCTGAGGTAATTTCGAGTGAACGGGGATGGACTCCTCCCGTCCGCAGTTTCCGTAGTGTAGCGGTTATCACGTCTGCTTTACACGCAGAAGGTCCCCGGTTCGATCCCGGGCGGGAACAGTATTTTCTTGCCTGTGTCGCATTGTACTACAGTGAGCTACGTCATGTGAGGATCTTCTGCATGTACCTTTGTTATGCAAGAAGCGCATTTATTTAATTTTTTAGTTACGATGTCAACATCAGCACGAGTTGTCTCTAAGGTATGGCGCACACAAGTAGTTTCCGTGGTGTAGCGGTTATCACGTCTGCCTAACACGCAGAAGGTCCCCGGTTCGATCCCGGGCGGAAACACTTTTTCATCATTAAAAACAGGACATAGTAACATGCATCTGCTTCCATCTGTACCCAAAAACCTTCGTAATCGCCTTCACACGTCGGATCAGAGTGTCAATTGCTCACATCAAATATGAAATTCATTTGATACTGCCGCCGAGCATTTTGCATCGACTCAGCCACTCATGTGCGATCAGTTTGCACAAAACGCTAGGGCTCGTCCGGGATTTGAACCCGGGACCTCCTGCACCCGAAGCAGGAATCATACCCCTAGACCAACGAGCCATCTGACATGGCGAATGACTATTATTTCAGTGCACTGGGTGCCTCGATGTGGTCCAGGGTGCTCTGGAAAGTCTCGTGTAGGCTGGCGGGATGGGGGCGGCGCGAATTCCCGCGGTCGGCGGCCTTCCTGGGCTATTGGTACCTTCATGTAGAGCTGCCGCTGGGCTCGCACTCCCTGCTGCTAAGAAAGTGATTGCTTTTGCTGCTATGACTTGCAATCACGACTGCGGGAAACGCCGCTATCTCGTTAGGGGTGCTACGGCAGACACCCTCTCGAGCACCCCGAAGACTTCTTGAGCCCTCGGCTGTAATGGTTTCCAGGCTGTCAAAAGAACCGTCGCGTGTGCATTCGCGGACGGGAGAGAGGCTGAGGTAATTTCGAGTGAACGGGGATGGACTCCTCCCGTCCGCAGTTTCCGTAGTGTAGCGGTTATCACGTCTGCTTTACACGCAGAAGGTCCCCGGTTCGATCCCGGGCGGGAACAGTATTTTCTTGCCTATGTCGTATTGTACTCCAGTGAGCCACGTCATGTGAGGATCTTCTGCATGTACCTTTGTTATGCAAGTAGCGCATTTATTTAATTTTTTAGTTACGATGACAACATCAGCACGAGTTGTCTCTAAGGTATGGCGCACACAAGTATTTTCCGTGGTGTAGCGGTTATCACGTCTGCCTAACACGCAGAAGGTCCCCGGTTCGATCCCGGGCGGAAACACTTTTTCATCATTAAAAACAAGACATAGTAACATGCATCTGCTTCCATCTGTACCCAAAAACCTTCGTAATCGCCTTCACACGTCGGATCAGAGTGTCAATTGCTCACATCAAATATGAAATTCATTTGATACTGCCGCCGAGCATTTTGCATCGACTCAGCCACTCATGTGCGATCAGTTTGCACAAAACGCTAGGGCTCGTCCGGGATTTGAACCCGGGACCTCCTGCACCCGAAGCAGGAATCATACCCCTAGACCAACGAGCCATCTGACATGGCGAATGACTATTATTTCAGTGCACTGGGTGCCTCGATGTGGTCCAGGGTGCTCTGGAAAGTCTCGTGTAGGCTGGCGGGATGGGGGCGGCGCGAATTCCCGCGGTCGGCGGCCTTCCTGGGCTATTGGTACCTTCATGTAGAGCTGCCGCTGGGCTCGCACTCCCTGCTGCTAAGAAAGTGATTGCTTTTGCTGCTATGACTTGCAATCACGACTGCGGGAAACGCCGCTATCTCGTTAGGGGTGCTACGGCAGACACCCTCTCGAGCACCCCGAAGACTTCTTGAGCCCTCGGCTGTAATGGTTTCCAGGCTGTCAAAAGAACCGTCGCGTGTGCATTCGCGGACGGGAGAGAGGCTGAGGTAATTTCGAGTGAACGGGGATGGACTCCTCCCGTCCGCAGTTTCCGTAGTGTAGCGGTTATCACGTCTGCTTTACACGCAGAAGGTCCCCGGTTCGATCCCGGGCGGGAACAGTATTTTCTTGCCTATGTCGTATTGTACTCCAGTGAGCCACGTCATGTGAGGATCTTCTGCATGTACCTTTGTTATGCAAGTAGCGCATTTATTTAATTTTTTAGTTACGATGACAACATCAGCACGAGTTGTCTCTAAGGTATGGCGCACACAAGTAGTTTCCGTGGTGTAGCGGTTATCACGTCTGCCTAACACGCAGAAGGTCCCCGGTTCGATCCCGGGCGGAAACACTTTTTCATCATTAAAAACAAGACATAGTAACATGCATCTGCTTCCATCTGTACCCAAAAACCTTCGTAATCGCCTTCACACGTCGGATCAGAGTGTCAATTGCTCACATCAAATATGAAATTCATTTGATACTGCCGCCGAGCATTTTGCATCGACTCAGCCACTCATGTGCGATCAGTTTGCACAAAACGCTAGGGCTCGTCCGGGATTTGAACCCGGGACCTCCTGCACCCGAAGCAGGAATCATACCCCTAGACCAACGAGCCATCTGACATGGCGAATGACTATTATTTCAGTGCACTGGGTGCCTCGATGTGGTCCAGGGTGCTCTGGAAAGTCTCGTGTAGGCTGGCGGGATGGGGGCGGCGCGAATTCCCGCGGTCGGCGGCCTTCCTGGGCTATTGGTACCTTCATGTAGAGCTGCCGCTGGGCTCGCACTCCCTGCTGCTAAGAAAGTGATTGCTTTTGCTGCTATGACTTGCAATCACGACTGCGGGAAACGCCGCTATCTCGTTAGGGGTGCTACGGCAGACACCCTCTCGAGCACCCCGAAGACTTCTTGAGCCCTCGGCTGTAATGGTTTCCAGGCTGTCAAAAGAACCGTCGCGTGTGCATTCGCGGACGGGAGAGAGGCTGAGGTAATTTCGAGTGAACGGGGATGGACTCCTCCCGTCCGCAGTTTCCGTAGTGTAGCGGTTATCACGTCTGCTTTACACGCAGAAGGTCCCCGGTTCGATCCCGGGCGGGAACAGTATTTTCTTGCCTATGTCGTATTGTACTCCAGTGAGCCACGTCATGTGAGGATCTTCTGCATGTACCTTTGTTATGCAAGTAGCGCATTTATTTAATTTTTTAGTTACGATGACAACATCAGCACGAGTTGTCTCTAAGGTATGGCGCACACAAGTAGTTTCCGTGGTGTAGCGGTTATCACGTCTGCCTAACACGCAGAAGGTCCCCGGTTCGATCCCGGGCGGAAACACTTTTTCATCATTAAAAACAAGACATAGTAACATGCATCTGCTTCCATCTGTACCCAAAAACCTTCGTAATCGCCTTCACACGTCGGATCAGAGTGTCAATTGCTCACATCAAATATGAAATTCATTTGATACTGCCGCCGAGCATTTTGCATCGACTCAGCCACTCATGTGCGATCAGTTTGCACAAAACGCTAGGGCTCGTCCGGGATTTGAACCCGGGACCTCCTGCACCCGAAGCAGGAATCATACCCCTAGACCAACGAGCCATCTGACATGGCGAATGACTATTATTTCAGTGCACTGGGTGCCTCGATGTGGTCCAGGGTGCTCTGGAAAGTCTCGTGTAGGCTGGCGGGATGGGGGCGGCGCGAATTCCCGCGGTCGGCGGCCTTCCTGGGCTATTGGTACCTTCATGTAGAGCTGCCGCTGGGCTCGCACTCCCTGCTGCTAAGAAAGTGATTGCTTTTGCTGCTATGACTTGCAATCACGACTGCGGGAAACGCCGCTATCTCGTTAGGGGTGCTACGGCAGACACCCTCTCGAGCACCCCGAAGACTTCTTGAGCCCTCGGCTGTAATGGTTTCCAGGCTGTCAAAAGAACCGTCGCGTGTGCATTCGCGGACGGGAGAGAGGCTGAGGTAATTTCGAGTGAACGGGGATGGACTCCTCCCGTCCGCAGTTTCCGTAGTGTAGCGGTTATCACGTCTGCTTTACACGCAGAAGGTCCCCGGTTCGATACCGGGCGGGAACAGTATTTTCTTGCCTGTGTCGCATTGTACTACAGTGAGCTACGTCATGTGAGGATCTTCTGCATGTACCTTTGTTATGCAAGAAGCGCATTTATTTAATTTTTTAGTTACGATGTCAACATCAGCACGAGTTGTCTCTAAGGTATGGCGCACACAAGTAGTTTCCGTGGTGTAGCGGTTATCACGTCTGCCTAACACGCAGAAGGTCCCCGGTTCGATCCCGGGCGGAAACACTTTTTCATCATTAAAAACAGGACATAGTAACATGCATCTGCTTCCATCTGTACCCAAAAACCTTCGTAATCGCCTTCACACGTCGGATCAGAGTGTCAATTGCTCACATCAAATATGAAATTCATTTGATACTGCCGCCGAGCATTTTGCATCGACTCAGCCACTCATGTGCGATCAGTTTGCACAAAACGCTAGGGCTCGTCCGGGATTTGAACCCGGGACCTCCTGCACCCGAAGCAGGAATCATACCCCTAGACCAACGAGCCATCTGACATGGCGAATGACTATTATTTCAGTGCACTGGGTGCCTCGATGTGGTCCAGGGTGCTCTGGAAAGTCTCGTGTAGGCTGGCGGGATGGGGGCGGCGCGAATTCCCGCGGTCGGCGGCCTTCCTGGGCTATTGGTACCTTCATGTAGAGCTGCCGCTGGGCTCGCACTCCCTGCTGCTAAGAAAGTGATTGCTTTTGCTGCTATGACTTGCAATCACGACTGCGGGAAACGCCGCTATCTCGTTAGGGGTGCTACGGCAGACACCCTCTCGAGCACCCCGAAGACTTCTTGAGCCCTCGGCTGTAATGGTTTCCAGGCTGTCAAAAGAACCGTCGCGTGTGCATTCGCGGACGGGAGAGAGGCTGAGGTAATTTCGAGTGAACGGGGATGGACTCCTCCCGTCCGCAGTTTCCGTAGTGTAGCGGTTATCACGTCTGCTTTACACGCAGAAGGTCCCCGGTTCGATCCCGGGCGGGAACAGTATTTTCTTGCCTATGTCGTATTGTACTCCAGTGAGCCACGTCATGTGAGGATCTTCTGCATGTACCTTTGTTATGCAAGTAGCGCATTTATTTAATTTTTTAGTTACGATGACAACATCAGCACGAGTTGTCTCTAAGGTATGGCGCACACAAGTAGTTTCCGTGGTGTAGCGGTTATCACGTCTGCCTAACACGCAGAAGGTCCCCGGTTCGATCCCGGGCGGAAACACTTTTTCATCATTAAAAACAAGACATAGTAACATGCATCTGCTTCCATCTGTACCCAAAAACCTTCGTAATCGCCTTCACACGTCGGATCAGAGTGTCAATTGCTCACATCAAATATGAAATTCATTTGATACTGCCGCCGAGCATTTTGCATCGACTCAGCCACTCATGTGCGATCAGTTTGCACAAAACGCTAGGGCTCGTCCGGGATTTGAACCCGGGACCTCCTGCACCCGAAGCAGGAATCATACCCCTAGACCAACGAGCCATCTGACATGGCGAATGACTATTATTTCAGTGCACTGGGTGCCTCGATGTGGTCCAGGGTGCTCTGGAAAGTCTCGTGTAGGCTGGCGGGATGGGGGCGGCGCGAATTCCCGCGGTCGGCGGCCTTCCTGGGCTATTGGTACCTTCATGTAGAGCTGCCGCTGGGCTCGCACTCCCTGCTGCTAAGAAAGTGATTGCTTTTGCTGCTATGACTTGCAATCACGACTGCGGGAAACGCCGCTATCTCGTTAGGGGTGCTACGGCAGACACCCTCTCGAGCACCCCGAAGACTTCTTGAGCCCTCGGCTGTAATGGTTTCCAGGCTGTCAAAAGAACCGTCGCGTGTGCATTCGCGGACGGGAGAGAGGCTGAGGTAATTTCGAGTGAACGGGGATGGACTCCTCCCGTCCGCAGTTTCCGTAGTGTAGCGGTTATCACGTCTGCTTTACACGCAGAAGGTCCCCGGTTCGATCCCGGGCGGGAACAGTATTTTCTTGCCTATGTCGTATTGTACTCCAGTGAGCCACGTCATGTGAGGATCTTCTGCATGTACCTTTGTTATGCAAGTAGCGCATTTATTTAATTTTTTAGTTACGATGACAACATCAGCACGAGTTGTCTCTAAGGTATGGCGCACACAAGTAGTTTCCGTGGTGTAGCGGTTATCACGTCTGCCTAACACGCAGAAGGTCCCCGGTTCGATCCCGGGCGGAAACACTTTTTCATCATTAAAAACAAGACATAGTAACATGCATCTGCTTCCATCTGTACCCAAAAACCTTCGTAATCGCCTTCACACGTCGGATCAGAGTGTCAATTGCTCACATCAAATATGAAATTCATTTGATACTGCCGCCGAGCATTTTGCATCGACTCAGCCACTCATGTGCGATCAGTTTGCACAAAACGCTAGGGCTCGTCCGGGATTTGAACCCGGGACCTCCTGCACCCGAAGCAGGAATCATACCCCTAGACCAACGAGCCATCTGACATGGCGAATGACTATTATTTCAGTGCACTGGGTGCCTCGATGTGGTCCAGGGTGCTCTGGAAAGTCTCGTGTAGGCTGGCGGGATGGGGGCGGCGCGAATTCCCGCGGTCGGCGGCCTTCCTGGGCTATTGGTACCTTCATGTAGAGCTGCCGCTGGGCTCGCACTCCCTGCTGCTAAGAAAGTGATTGCTTTTGCTGCTATGACTTGCAATCACGACTGCGGGAAACGCCGCTATCTCGTTAGGGGTGCTACGGCAGACACCCTCTCGAGCACCCCGAAGACTTCTTGAGCCCTCGGCTGTAATGGTTTCCAGGCTGTCAAAAGAACCGTCGTGTGTGCATTCGCGGACGGGAGAGAGGCTGAGGTAATTTCGAGTGAACGGGGATGGACTCCTCCCGTCCGCAGTTTCCGTAGTGTAGCGGTTATCACGTCTGCTTTACACGCAGAAGGTCCCCGGTTCGATCCCGGGCGGGAACAGTATTTTCTTGCCTATGTCGTATTGTACTCCAGTGAGCCACGTCATGTGAGGATCTTCTGCATGTACCTTTGTTATGCAAGTAGCGCATTTATTTAATTTTTTAGTTACGATGACAACATCAGCACGAGTTGTCTCTAAGGTATGGCGCACACAAGTAGTTTCCGTGGTGTAGCGGTTATCACGTCTGCCTAACACGCAGAAGGTCCCCGGTTCGATCCCGGGCGGAAACACTTTTTCATCATTAAAAACAAGACATAGTAACATGCATCTGCTTCCATCTGTACCCAAAAACCTTCGTAATCGCCTTCACACGTCGGATCAGAGTGTCAATTGCTCACATCAAATATGAAATTCATTTGATACTGCCGCCGAGCATTTTGCATCGACTCAGCCACTCATGTGCGATCAGTTTGCACAAAACGCTAGGGCTCGTCCGGGATTTGAACCCGGGACCTCCTGCACCCGAAGCAGGAATCATACCCCTAGACCAACGAGCCATCTGACATGGCGAATGACTATTATTTCAGTGCACTGGGTGCCTCGATGTGGTCCAGGGTGCTCTGGAAAGTCTCGTGTAGGCTGGCGGGATGGGGGCGGCGCGAATTCCCGCGGTCGGCGGCCTTCCTGGGCTATTGGTACCTTCATGTAGAGCTGCCGCTGGGCTCGCACTCCCTGCTGCTAAGAAAGTGATTGCTTTTGCTGCTATGACTTGCAATCACGACTGCGGGAAACGCCGCTATCTCGTTAGGGGTGCTACGGCAGATACCCTCTCGAGCACCCCGAAGACTTCTTGAGCCCTCGGCTGTAATGGTTTCCAGGCTGTCAAAAGAACCGTCGCGTGTGCATTCGCGGACGGGAGAGAGGCTGAGGTAATTCCGAGTGAACGGGGATGGACTCCTCCCGTCCGCAGTTTCCGTAGTGTAGCGGTTATCACGTCTGCTTTACACGCAGAAGGTCCCCGGTTCGATCCCGGGCGGGAACAGTATTTTCTTGCCTATGTCGTATTGTACTCCAGTGAGCCACGTCATGTGAGGATCTTCTGCATGTACCTTTGTTATGCAAGTAGCGCATTTATTTAATTTTTTAGTTACGATGACAACATCAGCACGAGTTGTCTCTAAGGTATGGCGCACACAAGTAGTTTCCGTGGTGTAGCGGTTATCACGTCTGCCTAACACGCAGAAGGTCCCCGGTTCGATCCCGGGCGGAAACACTTTTTCATCATTAAAAACAAGACATAGTAACATGCATCTGCTTCCATCTGTACCCAAAAACCTTCGTAATCGCCTTCACACGTCGGATCAGAGTGTCAATTGCTCACATCAAATATGAAATTCATTTGATACTGCCGCCGAGCATTTTGCATCGACTCAGCCACTCATGTGCGATCAGTTTGCACAAAACGCTAGGGCTCGTCCGGGATTTGAACCCGGGACCTCCTGCACCCGAAGCAGGAATCATACCCCTAGACCAACGAGCCATCTGACATGGCGAATGACTATTATTTCACTGCACTGGGTGCCTCGATGTGGTCCAGGGTGCTCTGGAAAGTCTCGTGTAGGCTGGCGGGATGGGGGCGGCGCGAATTCCCGCGGTCGGCGGCCTTCCTGGGCTATTGGTACCTTCATGTAGAGCTGCCGCTGGGCTCGCACTCCCTGCTGCTAAGAAAGTGATTGCTTTTGCTGCTATGACTTGCAATCACGACTGCGGGAAACGCCGCTATCTCGTTAGGGGTGCTACGGCAGACACCCTCTCGAGCACCCCGAAGACTTCTTGAGCCCTCGGCTGTAATGGTTTCCAGGCTGTCAAAAGAACCGTCGCGTGTGCATTCGCGGACGGGAGAGAGGCTGAGGTAATTTCGAGTGAACGGGGATGGACTCCTCCCGTCCGCAGTTTCCGTAGTGTAGCGGTTATCACGTCTGCTTTACACGCAGAAGGTCCCCGGTTCGATCCCGGGCGGGAACAGTATTTTCTTGCCTATGTCGTATTGTACTCCAGTGAGCCACGTCATGTGAGGATCTTCTGCATGTACCTTTGTTATGCAAGTAGCGCATTTATTTAATTTTTTAGTTACGATGACAACATCAGCACGAGTTGTCTCTAAGGTATGGCGCACACAAGTAGTTTCCGTGGTGTAGCGGTTATCACGTCTGCCTAACACGCAGAAGGTCCCCGGTTCGATCCCGGGCGGAAACACTTTTTCATCATTAAAAACAAGACATAGTAACATGCATCTGCTTCCATCTGTACCCAAAAACCTTCGTAATCGCCTTCACACGTCGGATCAGAGTGTCAATTGCTCACATCAAATATGAAATTCATTTGATACTGCCGCCGAGCATTTTGCATCGACTCAGCCACTCATGTGCGATCAGTTTGCACAAAACGCTAGGGCTCGTCCGGGATTTGAACCCGGGACCTCCTGCACCCGAAGCAGGAATCATACCCCTAGACCAACGAGCCATCTGACATGGCGAATGACTATTATTTCAGTGCACTGGGTGCCTCGATGTGGTCCAGGGTGCTCTGGAAAGTCTCGTGTAGGCTGGCGGGATGGGGGCGGCGCGAATTCCCGCGGTCGGCGGCCTTCCTGGGCTATTGGTACCTTCATGTAGAGCTGCCGCTGGGCTCGCACTCCCTGCTGCTAAGAAAGTGATTGCTTTTGCTGCTATGACTTGCAATCACGACTGCGGGAAACGCCGCTATCTCGTTAGGGGTGCTACGGCAGACACCCTCTCGAGCACCCCGAAGACTTCTTGAGCCCTCGGCTGTAATGGTTTCCAGGCTGTCAAAAGAACCGTCGCGTGTGCATTCGCGGACGGGAGAGAGGCTGAGGTAATTTCGAGTGAACGGGGATGGACTCCTCCCGTCCGCAGTTTCCGTAGTGTAGCGGTTATCACGTCTGCTTTACACGCAGAAGGTCCCCGGTTCGATCCCGGGCGGGAACAGTATTTTCTTGCCTATGTCGTATTGTACTCCAGTGAGCCACGTCATGTGAGGATCTTCTGCATGTACCTTTGTTATGCAAGTAGCGCATTTATTTAATTTTTTAGTTACGATGACAACATCAGCACGAGTTGTCTCTAAGGTATGGCGCACACAAGTAGTTTCCGTGGTGTAGCGGTTATCACGTCTGCCTAACACGCAGAAGGTCCCCGGTTCGATCCCGGGCGGAAACACTTTTTCATCATTAAAAACAAGACATAGTAACATGCATCTGCTTCCATCTGTACCCAAAAACCTTCGTAATCGCCTTCACACGTCGGATCAGAGTGTCAATTGCTCACATCAAATATGAAATTCATTTGATACTGCCGCCGAGCATTTTGCATCGACTCAGCCACTCATGTGCGATCAGTTTGCACAAAACGCTAGGGCTCGTCCGGGATTTGAACCCGGGACCTCCTGCACCCGAAGCAGGAATCATACCCCTAGACCAACGAGCCATCTGACATGGCGAATGACTATTATTTCAGTGCACTGGGTGCCTCGATGTGGTCCAGGGTGCTCTGGAAAGTCTCGTGTAGGCTGGCGGGATGGGGGCGGCGCGAATTCCCGCGGTCGGCGGCCTTCCTGGGCTATTGGTACCTTCATGTAGAGCTGCCGCTGGGCTCGCACTCCCTGCTGCTAAGAAAGTGATTGCTTTTGCTGCTATGACTTGCAATCACGACTGCGGGAAACGCCGCTATCTCGTTAGGGGTGCTACGGCAGACACCCTCTCGAGCACCCCGAAGACTTCTTGAGCCCTCGGCTGTAATGGTTTCCAGGCTGTCAAAAGAACCGTCGCGTGTGCATTCGCGGACGGGAGAGAGGCTGAGGTAATTTCGAGTGAACGGGGATGGACTCCTCCCGTCCGCAGTTTCCGTAGTGTAGCGGTTATCACGTCTGCTTTACACGCAGAAGGTCCCCGGTTCGATCCCGGGCGGGAACAGTATTTTCTTGCCTATGTCGTATTGTACTCCAGTGAGCCACGTCATGTGAGGATCTTCTGCATGTACCTTTGTTATGCAAGTAGCGCATTTATTTAATTTTTAGTTACGATGACAACATCAGCACGAGTTGTCTCTAAGGTATGGCGCACACAAGTAGTTTCCGTGGTGTAGCGGTTATCACGTCTGCCTAACACGCAGAAGGTCCCCGGTTCGATCCCGGGCGGAAACACTTTTTCATCATTAAAAACAGGACATAGTAACATGCATCTGCTTCCATCTGTACCCAAAAACCTTCGTAATCGCCTTCACACGTCGGATCAGAGTGTCAATTGCTCACATCAAATATGAAATTCATTTGATACTGCCGCCGAGCATTTTGCATCGACTCAGCCACTCATGTGCGATCAGTTTGCACAAAACGCTAGGGCTCGTCCGGGATTTGAACCCGGGACCTCCTGCACCCAAAGCAGGAATCATACCCCTAGACCAACGAGCCATCTGACATGGCGAATGACTATTATTTCAGTGCACTGGGTGCCTCGATGTGGTCCAGGGTGCTCTGGAAAGTCTCGTGTAGGCTGGCGGGATGGGGGCGGCGCGAATTCCCGCGGTCGGCGGCCTTCCTGGGCTATTGGTACCTTCATGTAGAGCTGCCGCTGGGCTCGCACTCCCTGCTGCTAAGAAAGTGATTGCTTTTGCTGCTATGACTTGCAATCACGACTGCGGGAAACGCCGCTATCTCGTTAGGGGTGCTACGGCAGACACCCTCTCGAGCACCCCGAAGACTTCTTGAGCCCTCGGCTGTAATGGTTTCCAGGCTGTCAAAAGAACCGTCGCGTGTGCATTCGCGGACGGGAGAGAGGCTGAGGTAATTTCGAGTGAACGGGGATGGACTCCTCCCGTCCGCAGTTTCCGTAGTGTAGCGGTTATCACGTCTGCTTTACACGCAGAAGGTCCCCGGTTCGATCCCGGGCGGGAACAGTATTTTCTTGCCTATGTCGTATTGTACTCCAGTGAGCCACGTCATGTGAGGATCTTCTGCATGTACCTTTGTTATGCAAGTAGCGCATTTATTTAATTTTTTAGTTACGATGACAACATCAGCACGAGTTGTCTCTAAGGTATGGCGCACACAAGTAGTTTCCGTGGTGTAGCGGTTATCACGTCTGCCTAACACGCAGAAGGTCCCCGGTTCGATCCCGGGCGGAAACACTTCTTCATCATTAAAAACAAGACATAGTAACATGCATCTGCTTCCATCTGTACCCAAAAACCTTCGTAATCGCCTTCACACGTCGGATCAGAGTGTCAATTGCTCACATCAAATATGAAATTCATTTGATACTGCCGCCGAGCATTTTGCATCGACTCAGCCACTCATGTGCGATCAGTTTGCACAAAACGCTAGGGCTCGTCCGGGATTTGAACCCGGGACCTCCTGCACCCGAAGCAGGAATCATACCCCTAGACCAACGAGCCATCTGACATGGCGAATGACTATTATTTCAGTGCACTGGGTGCCTCGATGTGGTCCAGGGTGCTCTGGAAAGTCTCGTGTAGGCTGGCGGGATGGGGGCGGCGCGAATTCCCGCGGTCGGCGGCCTTCCTGGGCTATTGGTACCTTCATGTAGAGCTGCCGCTGGGCTCGCACTCCCTGCTGCTAAGAAAGTGATTGCTTTTGCTGCTATGACTTGCAATCACGACTGCGGGAAACGCCGCTATCTCGTTAGGGGTGCTACGGCAGACACCCTCTCGAGCACCCCGAAGACTTCTTGAGCCCTCGGCTGTAATGGTTTCCAGGCTGTCAAAAGAACCGTCGCGTGTGCATTCGCGGACGGGAGAGAGGCTGAGGTAATTTCGAGTGAACGGGGATGGACTCCTCCCGTCCGCAGTTTCCGTAGTGTAGCGGTTATCACGTCTGCTTTACACGCAGAAGGTCCCCGGTTCGATCCCGGGCGGGAACAGTATTTTCTTGCCTATGTCGTATTGTACTCCAGTGAGCCACGTCATGTGAGGATCTTCTGCATGTACCTTTGTTATGCAAGTAGCGCATTTATTTAATTTTTTAGTTACGATGACAACATCAGCACGAGTTGTCTCTAAGGTATGGCGCACACAAGTAGTTTCCGTGGTGTAGCGGTTATCACGTCTGCCTAACACGCAGAAGGTCCCCGGTTCGATCCCGGGCGGAAACACTTCTTCATCATTAAAAACAAGACATAGTAACATGCATCTGCTTCCATCTGTACCCAAAAACCTTCGTAATCGCCTTCACACGTCGGATCAGAGTGTCAATTGCTCACATCAAATATGAAATTCATTTGATACTGCCGCCGAGCATTTTGCATCGACTCAGCCACTCATGTGCGATCAGTTTGCACAAAACGCTAGGGCTCGTCCGGGATTTGAACCCGGGACCTCCTGCACCCGAAGCAGGAATCATACCCCTAGACCAACGAGCCATCTGACATGGCGAATGACTATTATTTCAGTGCACTGGGTGCCTCGATGTGGTCCAGGGTGCTCTGGAAAGTCTCGTGTAGGCTGGCGGGATGGGGGCGGCGCGAATTCCCGCGGTCGGCGGCCTTCCTGGGCTATTGGTACCTTCATGTAGAGCTGCCGCTGGGCTCGCACTCCCTGCTGCTAAGAAAGTGATTGCTTTTGCTGCTATGACTTGCAATCACGACTGCGGGAAACGCCGCTATCTCGTTAGGGGTGCTACGGCAGACACCCTCTCGAGCACCCCGAAGACTTCTTGAGCCCTCGGCTGTAATGGTTTCCAGGCTGTCAAAAGAACCGTCGCGTGTGCATTCGCGGACGGGAGAGAGGCTGAGGTAATTTCGAGTGAACGGGGATGGACTCCTCCCGTCCGCAGTTTCCGTAGTGTAGCGGTTATCACGTCTGCTTTACACGCAGAAGGTCCCCGGTTCGATCCCGGGCGGGAACAGTATTTTCTTGCCTGTGTCGCATTGTACTACAGTGAGCTACGTCATGTGAGGATCTTCTGCATGTACCTTTGTTATGCAAGAAGCGCATTTATTTAATTTTTTAGTTACGATGACAACATCAGCACGAGTTGTCTCTAAGGTATGGCGCACACAAGTAGTTTCCGTGGTGTAGCGGTTATCACGTCTGCCTAACACGCAGAAGGTCCCCGGTTCGATCCAAGGCGGAAACACTTTTTCATCATTAAAAACAGGACATAGTAACATGCATCTGCTTCCATCTGTACCCAAAAACCTTCGTAATCGCCTTCACACGTCGGATCAGAGTGTCAATTGCTCACATCAAATATGAAATTCATTTGATACTGCCGCCGAGCATTTTGCATCGACTCAGCCACTCATGTGCGATCAGTTTGCACAAAACGCTAGGGCTCGTCCGGGATTTGAACCCGGGACCTCCTGCACCCGAAGCAGGAATCATACCCCTAGACCAACGAGCCATCTGACATGGCGAATGACTATTATTTCAGTGCACTGGGTGCCTCGATGTGGTCCAGGGTGCTCTGGAAAGTCTCGTGTAGGCTGGCGGGATGGGGGCGGCGCGAATTCCCGCGGTCGGCGGCCTTCCTGGGCTATTGGTACCTTCATGTAGAGCTGCCGCTGGGCTCGCACTCCCTGCTGCTAAGAAAGTGATTGCTTTTGCTGCTATGACTTGCAATCACGACTGCGGGAAACGCCGCTATCTCGTTAGGGGTGCTACGGCAGACACCCTCTCGAGCACCCCGAAGACTTCTTGAGCCCTCGGCTGTAATGGTTTCCAGGCTGTCAAAAGAACCGTCGCGTGTGCATTCGCGGACGGGAGAGAGGCTGAGGTAATTTCGAGTGAACGGGGATGGACTCCTCCCGTCCGCAGTTTCCGTAGTGTAGCGGTTATCACGTCTGCTTTACACGCAGAAGGTCCCCGGTTCGATCCCGGGCGGGAACAGTATTTTCTTGCCTATGTCGTATTGTACTCCAGTGAGCCACGTCATGTGAGGATCTTCTGCATGTACCTTTGTTATGCAAGTAGCGCATTTATTTAATTTTTTAGTTACGATGACAACATCAGCACGAGTTGTCTCTAAGGTATGGCGCACACAAGTAGTTTCCGTGGTGTAGCGGTTATCACGTCTGCCTAACACGCAGAAGGTCCCCGGTTCGATCCCGGGCGGAAACACTTTTTCATCATTAAAAACAAGACATAGTAACATGCATCTGCTTCCATCTGTACCCAAAAACCTTCGTAATCGCCTTCACACGTCGGATCAGAGTGTCAATTGCTCACATCAAATATGAAATTCATTTGATACTGCCGCCGAGCATTTTTCATCGACTCAGCCACTCATGTGCGATCAGTTTGCACAAAACGCTAGGGCTCGTCCGGGATTTGAACCCGGGACCTCCTGCACCCGAAGCAGGAATCATACCCCTAGACCAACGAGCCATCTGACATGGCGAATGACTATTATTTCAGTGCACTGGGTGCCTCGATGTGGTCCAGGGTGCTCTGGAAAGTCTCGTGTAGGCTGGCGGGATGGGGGCGGCGCGAATTCCCGCGGTCGGCGGCCTTCCTGGGCTATTGGTACCTTCATGTAGAGCTGCCGCTGGGCTCGCACTCCCTGCTGCTAAGAAAGTGATTGCTTTTGCTGCTATGACTTGCAATCACGACTGCGGGAAACGCCGCTATCTCGTTAGGGGTGCTACGGCAGACACCCTCTCGAGCACCCCGAAGACTTCTTGAGCCCTCGGCTGTAATGGTTTCCAGGCTGTCAAAAGAACCGTCGCGTGTGCATTCGCGGACGGGAGAGAGGCTGAGGTAATTTCGAGTGAACGGGGATGGACTCCTCCCGTCCGCAGTTTCCGTAGTGTAGCGGTTATCACGTCTGCTTTACACGCAGAAGGTCCCCGGTTCGATCCCGGGCGGGAACAGTATTTTCTTGCCTATGTCGTATTGTACTCCAGTGAGCCACGTCATGTGAGGATCTTCTGCATGTACCTTTGTTATGCAAGTAGCGCATTTATTTAATTTTTTAGTTACGATGACAACATCAGCACGAGTTGTCTCTAAGGTATGGCGCACACAAGTAGTTTCCGTGGTGTAGCGGTTATCACGTCTGCCTAACACGCAGAAGGTCCCCGGTTCGATCCCGGGCGGAAACACTTTTTCATCATTAAAAACAAGACATAGTAACATGCATCTGCTTCCATCTGTACCCAAAAACCTTCGTAATCGCCTTCACACGTCGGATCAGAGTGTCAATTGCTCACATCAAATATGAAATTCATTTGATACTGCCGCCGAGCATTTTTCATCGACTCAGCCACTCATGTGCGATCAGTTTGCACAAAACGCTAGGGCTCGTCCGGGATTTGAACCCGGGACCTCCTGCACCCGAAGCAAGAATCATACCCCTAGACCAACGAGCCATCTGACATGGCGAATGACTATTATTTCAGTGCACTGGGTGCCTCGATGTGGTCCAGGGTGCTCTGGAAAGTCTCGTGTAGGCTGGCGGGATGGGGGCGGCGCGAATTCCCGCGGTCGGCGGCCTTCCTGGGCTATTGGTACCTTCATGTAGAGCTGCCGCTGGGCTCGCACTCCCTGCTGCTAAGAAAGTGATTGCTTTTGCTGCTATGACTTGCAATCACGACTGCGGGAAACGCCGCTATCTCGTTAGGGGTGCTACGGCAGACACCCTCTCGAGCACCCCGAAGACTTCTTGAGCCCTCGGCTGTAATGGTTTCCAGGCTGTCAAAAGAACCGTCGCGTGTGCATTCGCGGACGGGAGAGAGGCTGAGGTAATTTCGAGTGAACGGGGATGGACTCCTCCCGTCCGCAGTTTCCGTAGTGTAGCGGTTATCACGTCTGCTTTACACGCAGAAGGTCCCCGGTTCGATCCCGGGCGGGAACAGTATTTTCTTGCCTATGTCGTATTGTACTCCAGTGAGCCACGTCATGTGAGGATCTTCTGCATGTACCTTTGTTATGCAAGTAGCGCATTTATTTAATTTTTTAGTTACGATGACAACATCAGCACGAGTTGTCTCTAAGGTATGGCGCACACAAGTAGTTTCCGTGGTGTAGCGGTTATCACGTCTGCCTAACACGCAGAAGGTCCCCGGTTCGATCCCGGGCGGAAACACTTTTTCATCATTAAAAACAGGACATAGTAACATGCATCTGCTTCCATCTGTACCCAAAAACCTTCGTAATCGCCTTCACACGTCGGATCAGAGTGTCAATTGCTCACATCAAATATGAAATTCATTTGATACTGCCGCCGAGCATTTTGCATCGACTCAGCCACTCATGTGCGATCAGTTTGCACAAAACGCTAGGGCTCGTCCGGGATTTGAACCCGGGACCTCCTGCACCCGAAGCAGGAATCATACCCCTAGACCAACGAGCCATCTGACATGGCGAATGACTATTATTTCAGTGCACTGGGTGCCTCGATGTGGTCCAGGGTGCTCTGGAAAGTCTCGTGTAGGCTGGCGGGATGGGGGCGGCGCGAATTCCCGCGGTCGGCGGCCTTCCTGGGCTATTGGTACCTTCATGTAGAGCTGCCGCTGGGCTCGCACTCCCTGCTGCTAAGAAAGTGATTGCTTTTGCTGCTATGACTTGCAATCACGACTGCGGGAAACGCCGCTATCTCGTTAGGAGTGCTACGGCAGACACCCTCTCGAGCACCCCGAAGACTTCTTGAGCCCTCGGCTGTAATGGTTTCCAGGCTGTCAAAAGAACCGTCGCGTGTGCATTCGCGGACGGGAGAGAGGCTGAGGTAATTTCGAGTGAACGGGGATGGACTCCTCCCGTCCGCAGTTTCCGTAGTGTAGCGGTTATCACGTCTGCTTTACACGCAGAAGGTCCCCGGTTCGATCCCGGGCGGGAACAGTATTTTCTTGCCTATGTCGTATTGTACTCCAGTGAGCCACGTCATGTGAGGATCTTCTGCATGTACCTTTGTTATGCAAGTAGCGCATTTATTTAATTTTTTAGTTACGATGACAACATCAGCACGAGTTGTCTCTAAGGTATGGCGCACACAAGTAGTTTCCGTGGTGTAGCGGTTATCACGTCTGCCTAACACGCAGAAGGTCCCCGGTTCGATCCCGGGCGGAAACACTTTTTCATCATTAAAAACAAGACATAGTAACATGCATCTGCTTCCATCTGTACCCAAAAACCTTCGTAATCGCCTTCACACGTCGGATCAGAGTGTCAATTGCTCACATCAAATATGAAATTCATTTGATACTGCCGCCGAGCATTTTTCATCGACTCAGCCACTCATGTGCGATCAGTTTGCACAAAACGCTAGGGCTCGTCCGGGATTTGAACCCGGGACCTCCTGCACCCGAAGCAAGAATCATACCCCTAGACCAACGAGCCATCTGACATGGCGAATGACTATTATTTCAGTGCACTGGGTGCCTCGATGTGGTCCAGGGTGCTCTGGAAAGTCTCGTGTAGGCTGGCGGGATGGGGGCGGCGCGAATTCCCGCGGTCGGCGGCCTTCCTGGGCTATTGGTACCTTCATGTAGAGCTGCCGCTGGGCTCGCACTCCCTGCTGCTAAGAAAGTGATTGCTTTTGCTGCTATGACTTGCAATCACGACTGCGGGAAACGCCGCTATCTCGTTAGGGGTGCTACGGCAGACACCCTCTCGAGCACCCCGAAGACTTCTTGAGCCCTCGGCTGTAATGGTTTCCAGGCTGTCAAAAGAACCGTCGCGTGTGCATTCGCGGACGGGAGAGAGGCTGAGGTAATTTCGAGTGAACGGGGATGGACTCCTCCCGTCCGCAGTTTCCGTAGTGTAGCGGTTATCACGTCTGCTTTACACGCAGAAGGTCCCCGGTTCGATCCCGGGCGGGAACAGTATTTTCTTGCCTATGTCGTATTGTACTCCAGTGAGCCACGTCATGTGAGGATCTTCTGCATGTACCTTTGTTATGCAAGTAGCGCATTTATTTAATTTTTTAGTTACGATGACAACATCAGCACGAGTTGTCTCTAAGGTATGGCGCACACAAGTAGTTTCCGTGGTGTAGCGGTTATCACGTCTGCCTAACACGCAGAAGGTCCCCGGTTCGATCCCGGGCGGAAACACTTTTTCATCATTAAAAACAGGACATAGTAACATGCATCTGCTTCCATCTGTACCCAAAAACCTTCGTAATCGCCTTCACACGTCGGATCAGAGTGTCAATTGCTCACATCAAATATGAAATTCATTTGATACTGCCGCCGAGCATTTTGCATCGACTCAGCCACTCATGTGCGATCAGTTTGCACAAAACGCTAGGGCTCGTCCGGGATTTGAACCCGGGACCTCCTGCACCCGAAGCAGGAATCATACCCCTAGACCAACGAGCCATCTGACATGGCGAATGACTATTTTTTCAGTGCACTGGGTGCCTCGATGTGGTCCAGGGTGCTCTGGAAAGTCTCGTGTAGGCTGGCGGGATGGGGGCGGCGCGAATTCCCGCGGTCGGCGGCCTTCCTGGGCTATTGGTACCTTCATGTAGAGCTGCCGCTGGGCTCGCACTCCCTGCTGCTAAGAAAGTGATTGCTTTTGCTGCTATGACTTGCAATCACGACTGCGGGAAACGCCGCTATCTCGTTAGGGGTGCTACGGCAGACACCCTCTCGAGCACCCCGAAGACTTCTTGAGCCCTCGGCTGTAATGGTTTCCAGGCTGTCAAAAGAACCGTCGCGTGTGCATTCGCGGACGGGAGAGAGGCTGAGGTAATTTCGAGTGAACGGGGATGGACTCCTCCCGTCCGCAGTTTCCGTAGTGTAGCGGTTATCACGTCTGCTTTACACGCAGAAGGTCCCCGGTTCGATCCCGGGCGGGAACAGTATTTTCTTGCCTATGTCGTATTGTACTCCAGTGAGCCACGTCATGTGAGGATCTTCTGCATGTACCTTTGTTATGCAAGTAGCGCATTTATTTAATTTTTTAGTTACGATGACAACATCAGCACGAGTTGTCTCTAAGGTATGGCGCACACAAGTAGTTTCCGTGGTGTAGCGGTTATCACGTCTGCCTAACACGCAGAAGGTCCCCGGTTCGATCCCGGGCGGAAACACTTTTTCATCATTAAAAACAAGACATAGTAACATGCATCTGCTTCCATCTGTACCCAAAAACCTTCGTAATCGCCTTCACACGTCGGATCAGAGTGTCAATTGCTCACATCAAATATGAAATTCATTTGATACTGCCGCCGAGCATTTTGCATCGACTCAGCCACTCATGTGCGATCAGTTTGCACAAAACGCTAGGGCTCGTCCGGGATTTGAACCCGGGACCTCCTGCACCCGAAGCAGGAATCATACCCCTAGACCAACGAGCCATCTGACATGGCGAATGACTATTATTTCAGTGCACTGGGTGCCTCGATGTGGTCCAGGGTGCTCTGGAAAGTCTCGTGTAGGCTGGCGGGATGGGGGCGGCGCGAATTCCCGCGGTCGGCGGCCTTCCTGGGCTATTGGTACCTTCATGTAGAGCTGCCGCTGGGCTCGCACTCCCTGCTGCTAAGAAAGTGATTGCTTTTGCTGCTATGACTTGCAATCACGACTGCGGGAAACGCCGCTATCTCGTTAGGGGTGCTACGGCAGACACCCTCTCGAGCACCCCGAAGACTTCTTGAGCCCTCGGCTGTAATGGTTTCCAGGCTGTCAAAAGAACCGTCGCGTGTGCATTCGCGGACGGGAGAGAGGCTGAGGTAATTTCGAGTGAACGGGGATGGACTCCTCCCGTCCGCAGTTTCCGTAGTGTAGCGGTTATCACGTCTGCTTTACACGCAGAAGGTCCCCGGTTCGATCCCGGGCGGGAACAGTATTTTCTTGCCTGTGTCGCATTGTACTACAGTGAGCTACGTCATGTGAGGATCTTCTGCATGTACCTTTGTTATGCAAGTAGCGCATTTATTTAATTTTTTAGTTACGATGACAACATCAGCACGAGTTGTCTCTAAGGTATGGCGCACACAAGTAGTTTCCGTGGTGTAGCGGTTATCACGTCTGCCTAACACGCAGAAGGTCCCCGGTTCGATCCCGGGCGGAAACACTTTTTCATCATTAAAAACAGGACATAGTAACATGCATCTGCTTCCATCTGTACCCAAAAACCTTCGTAATCGCCTTCACACGTCGGATCAGAGTGTCAATTGCTCACATCAAATATGAAATTCATTTGATACTGCCGCCGAGCATTTTGCATCGACTCAGCCACTCATGTGCGATCAGTTTGCACAAAACGCTAGGGCTCGTCCGGGATTTGAACCCGGGACCTCCTGCACCCGAAGCAGGAATCATACCCCTAGACCAACGAGCCATCTGACATGGCGAATGACTATTATTTCAGTGCACTGGGTGCCTCGATGTGGTCCAGGGTGCTCTGGAAAGTCTCGTGTAGGCTGGCGGGATGGGGGCGGCGCGAATTCCCGCGGTCGGCGGCCTTCCTGGGCTATTGGTACCTTCATGTAGAGCTGCCGCTGGGCTCGCACTCCCTGCTGCTAAGAAAGTGATTGCTTTTGCTGCTATGACTTGCAATCACGACTGCGGGAAACGCCGCTATCTCGTTAGGAGTGCTACGGCAGACACCCTCTCGAGCACCCCGAAGACTTCTTGAGCCCTCGGCTGTAATGGTTTCCAGGCTGTCAAAAGAACCGTCGCGTGTGCATTCGCGGACGGGAGAGAGGCTGAGGTAATTTCGAGTGAACGGGGATGGACTCCTCCCGTCCGCAGTTTCCGTAGTGTAGCGGTTATCACGTCTGCTTTACACGCAGAAGGTCCCCGGTTCGATCCCGGGCGGGAACAGTATTTTCTTGCCTATGTCGTATTGTACTCCAGTGAGCCACGTCATGTGAGGATCTTCTGCATGTACCTTTGTTATGCAAGTAGCGCATTTATTTAATTTTTTAGTTACGATGACAACATCAGCACGAGTTGTCTCTAAGGTATGGCGCACACAAGTAGTTTCCGTGGTGTAGCGGTTATCACGTCTGCCTAACACGCAGAAGGTCCCCGGTTCGATCCCGGGCGGAAACACTTTTTCATCATTAAAAACAGGACATAGTAACATGCATCTGCTTCCATCTGTACCCAAAAACCTTCGTAATCGCCTTCACACGTCGGATCAGAGTGTCAATTGCTCACATCAAATATGAAATTCATTTGATACTGCCGCCGAGCATTTTGCATCGACTCAGCCACTCATGTGCGATCAGTTTGCACAAAACGCTAGGGCTCGTCCGGGATTTGAACCCGGGACCTCCTGCACCCGAAGCAGGAATCATACCCCTAGACCAACGAGCCATCTGACATGGCGAATGACTATTATTTCAGTGCACTGGGTGCCTCGATGTGGTCCAGGGTGCTCTGGAAAGTCTCGTGTAGGCTGGCGGGATGGGGGCGGCGCGAATTCCCGCGGTCGGCGGCCTTCCTGGGCTATTGGTACCTTCATGTAGAGCTGCCGCTGGGCTCGCACTCCCTGCTGCTAAGAAAGTGATTGCTTTTGCTGCTATGACTTGCAATCACGACTGCGGGAAACGCCGCTATCTCGTTAGGGGTGCTACGGCAGACACCCTCTCGAGCACCCCGAAGACTTCTTGAGCCCTCGGCTGTAATGGTTTCCAGGCTGTCAAAAGAACCGTCGCGTGTGCATTCGCGGACGGGAGAGAGGCTGAGGTAATTTCGAGTGAACGGGGATGGACTCCTCCCGTCCGCAGTTTCCGTAGTGTAGCGGTTATCACGTCTGCTTTACACGCAGAAGGTCCCCGGTTCGATCCCGGGCGGGAACAGTATTTTCTTGCCTATGTCGTATTGTACTCCAGTGAGCCACGTCATGTGAGGATCTTCTGCATGTACCTTTGTTATGCAAGTAGCGCATTTATTTAATTTTTTAGTTACGATGACAACATCAGCACGAGTTGTCTCTAAGGTATGGCGCACACATGTAGTTTCCGTGGTGTAGCGGTTATCACGTCTGCCTAACACGCAGAAGGTCCCCGGTTCGATCCCGGGCGGAAACACTTTTTCATCATTAAAAACAAGACATAGTAACATGCATCTGCTTCCATCTGTACCCAAAAACCTTCGTAATCGCCTTCACACGTCGGATCAGAGTGTCAATTGCTCACATCAAATATGAAATTCATTTGATACTGCCGCCGAGCATTTTGCATCGACTCAGCCACTCATGTGCGATCAGTTTGCACAAAACGCTAGGGCTCGTCCGGGATTTGAACCCGGGACCTCCTGCACCCGAAGCAGGAATCATACCCCTAGACCAACGAGCCATCTGACATGGCGAATGACTATTATTTCAGTGCACTGGGTGCCTCGATGTGGTCCAGGGTGCTCTGGAAAGTCTCGTGTAGGCTGGCGGGATGGGGGCGGCGCGAATTCCCGCGGTCGGCGGCCTTCCTGGGCTATTGGTACCTTCATGTAGAGCTGCCGCTGGGCTCGCACTCCCTGCTGCTAAGAAAGTGATTGCTTTTGCTGCTATGACTTGCAATCACGACTGCGGGAAACGCCGCTATCTCGTTAGGGGTGCTACGGCAGACACCCTCTCGAGCACCCCGAAGACTTCTTGAGCCCTCGGCTGTAATGGTTTCCAGGCTGTCAAAAGAACCGTCGCGTGTGCATTCGCGGACGGGAGAGAGGCTGAGGTAATTTCGAGTGAACGGGGATGGACTCCTCCCGTCCGCAGTTTCCGTAGTGTAGCGGTTATCACGTCTGCTTTACACGCAGAAGGTCCCCGGTTCGATCCCGGGCGGGAACAGTATTTTCTTGCCTGTGTCGCATTGTACTACAGTGAGCTACGTCATGTGAGGATCTTCTGCATGTACCTTTGTTATGCAAGTAGCGCATTTATTTAATTTTTTAGTTACGATGACAACATCAGCACGAGTTGTCTCTAAGGTATGGCGCACACAAGTAGTTTCCGTGGTGTAGCGGTTATCACGTCTGCCTAACACGCAGAAGGTCCCCGGTTCGATCCCGGGCGGAAACACTTTTTCATCATTAAAAACAGGACATAGTAACATGCATCTGCTTCCATCTGTACCCAAAAACCTTCGTAATCGCCTTCACACGTCGGATCAGAGTGTCAATTGCTCACATCAAATATGAAATTCATTTGATACTGCCGCCGAGCATTTTGCATCGACTCAGCCACTCATGTGCGATCAGTTTGCACAAAACGCTAGGGCTCGTCCGGGATTTGAACCCGGGACCTCCTGCACCCAAAGCAGGAATCATACCCCTAGACCAACGAGCCATCTGACATGGCGAATGACTATTATTTCAGTGCACTGGGTGCCTCGATGTGGTCCAGGGTGCTCTGGAAAGTCTCGTGTAGGCTGGCGGGATGGGGGCGGCGGGAATTCCCGCGGTCGGCGGCCTTCCTGGGCTATTGGTACCTTCATGTAGAGCTGCCGCTGGGCTCGCACTCCCTGCTGCTAAGAAAGTGATTGCTTTTGCTGCTATGACTTGCAATCACGACTGCGGGAAACGCCGCTATCTCGTTAGGGGTGCTACGGCAGACACCCTCTCGAGCACCCCGAAGACTTCTTGAGCCCTCGGCTGTAATGGTTTCCAGGCTGTCAAAAGAACCGTCGCGTGTGCATTCGCGGACGGGAGAGAGGCTGAGGTAATTTCGAGTGAACGGGGATGGACTCCTCCCGTCCGCAGTTTCCGTAGTGTAGCGGTTATCACGTCTGCTTTACACGCAGAAGGTCCCCGGTTCGATCCCGGACGGGAACAGTATTTTCTTGCCTATGTCGTATTGTACTCCAGTGAGCCACGTCATGTGAGGATCTTCTGCATGTACCTTTGTTATGCAAGTAGCGCATTTATTTAATTTTTTAGTTACGATGACAACATCAGCACGAGTTGTCTCTAAGGTATGGCGCACACAAGTAGTTTCCGTGGTGTAGCGGTTATCACGTCTGCCTAACACGCAGAAGGTCCCCGGTTCGATCCCGGGCGGAAACACTTTTTCATCATTAAAAACAAGACATAGTAACATGCATCTGCTTCCATCTGTACCCAAAAACCTTCGTAATCGCCTTCACACGTCGGATCAGAGTGTCAATTGCTCACATCAAATATGAAATTCATTTGATACTGCCGCCGAGCATTTTGCATCGACTCAGCCACTCATGTGCGATCAGTTTGCACAAAACGCTAGGGCTCGTCCGGGATTTGAACCCGGGACCTCCTGCACCCAAAGCAGGAATCATACCCCTAGACCAACGAGCCATCTGACATGGCGAATGACTATTATTTCAGTGCACTGGGTCCTCGATGTGCCGCTGGGCTCGCACTCCCTGCTGCTAAGAAAGTGATTGCTTTTGCTGCTATGACTTGCAATCACGACTGCGGGAAACGCCGCTATCTCGTTAGGGGTGCTACGGCAGACACCCTCTCGAGCACCCCGAAGACTTCTTGAGCCCTCGGCTGTAATGGTTTCCAGGCTGTCAAAAGAACCGTCGCGTGTGCATTCGCGGACGGGAGAGAGGCTGAGGTAATTTCGAGTGAACGGGGATGGACTCCTCCCGTCCGCAGTTTCCGTAGTGTAGCGGTTATCACGTCTGCTTTACACGCAGAAGGTCCCCGGTTCGATCCCGGGCGGGAACAGTATTTTCTTGCCTATGTCGTATTGTACTCCAGTGAGCCACGTCATGTGAGGATCTTCTGCATGTACCTTTGTTATGCAAGTAGCGCATTTATTTAATTTTTTAGTTACGATGACAACATCAGCACGAGTTGTCTCTAAGGTATGGCGCACACAAGTAGTTTCCGTGGTGTAGCGGTTATCACGTCTGCCTAACACGCAGAAGGTCCCCGGTTCGATCCCGGGCGGAAACACTTTTTCATCATTAAAAACAAGTCATAGTAACATGCATCTGCTTCCATCTGTACCCAAAAACCTTCGTAATCGCCTTCACACGTCGGATCAGAGTGTCAATTGCTCACATCAAATATGAAATTCATTTGATACTGCCGCCGAGCATTTTGCATCGACTCAGCCACTCATGTGCGATCAGTTTGCACAAAACGCTAGGGCTCGTCCGGGATTTGAACCCAGGACCTCCTGCACCCGAAGCAGGAACCATACCCCTAGACCAACGAGCCATCTGACATGGCGAATGACTATTATTTCAGTGCACTGGGTGCCTCGATGTGGTCCAGGGTGCTCTGGAAAGTCTCGTGTAGGCTGGCGGGATGGGGGCGGCGCGAATTCCCGCGGTCGGCGGCCTTCCTGGGCTATTGGTACCTTCATGTAGAGCTGCCGCTGGGCTCGCACTCCCTGCTGCTAAGAAAGTGATTGCTTTTGCTGCTATGACTTGCAATCACGACTGCGGGAAACGCCGCTATCTCGTTAGGGGTGCTACGGCAGACACCCTCTCGAGCACCCCGAAGACTTCTTGAGCCCTCGGCTGTAATGGTTTCCAGGCTGTCAAAAGAACCGTCGCGTGTGCATTCGCGGACGGGAGAGAGGCTGAGGTAATTTCGAGTGAACGGGGATGGACTCCTCCCGTCCGCAGTTTCCGTAGTGTAGCGGTTATCACGTCTGCTTTACACGCAGAAGGTCCCCGGTTCGATCCCGGGCGGGAACAGTATTTTCTTGCCTATGTCGTATTGTACTCCAGTGAGCCACGTCATGTGAGGATCTTCTGCATGTACCTTTGTTATGCAAGTAGCGCATTTATTTAATTTTTTAGTTACGATGACAACATCAGCACGAGTTGTCTCTAAGGTATGGCGCACACAAGTAGTTTCCGTGGTGTAGCGGTTATCACGTCTGCCTAACACGCAGAAGGTCCCCGGTTCGATCCCGGGCGGAAACACTTTTTCATCATTAAAAACAAGACATAGTAACATGCATCTGCTTCCATCTGTACCCAAAAACCTTCGTAATCGCCTTCACACGTCGGATCAGAGTGTCAATTGCTCACATCAAATATGAAATTCATTTGATACTGCCGCCGAGCATTTTGCATCGACTCAGCCACTCATGTGCGATCAGTTTGCACAAAACGCTAGGGCTCGTCCGGGATTTGAACCCAGGACCTCCTGCACCCGAAGCAGGAATCATACCCCTAGACCAACGAGCCATCTGACATGGCGAATGACTATTATTTCAGTGCACTGGGTGCCTCGATGTGGTCCAGGGTGCTCTGGAAAGTCTCGTGTAGGCTGGCGGGATGGGGGCGGCGCGAATTCCCGCGGTCGGCGGCCTTCCTGGGCTATTGGTACCTTCATGTAGAGCTGCCGCTGGGCTCGCACTCCCTGCTGCTAAGAAAGTGATTGCTTTTGCTGCTATGACTTGCAATCACGACTGCGGGAAACGCCGCTATCTCGTTAGGGGTGCTACGGCAGACACCCTCTCGAGCACCCCGAAGACTTCTTGAGCCCTCGGCTGTAATGGTTTCCAGGCTGTCAAAAGAACCGTCGCGTGTGCATTCGCGGACGGGAGAGAGGCTGAGGTAATTTCGAGTGAACGGGGATGGACTCCTCCCGTCCGCAGTTTCCGTAGTGTAGCGGTTATCACGTCTGCTTTACACGCAGAAGGTCCCCGGTTCGATCCCGGGCGGGAACAGTATTTCCTTGCCTGTGTCGCATTGTACTACAGTGAGCTACGTCATGTGAGGATCTTCTGCATGTACCTTTGTTATGCAAGAAGCGCATTTATTTAATTTTTTAGTTACGATGTCAACATCAGCACGAGTTGTCTCTAAGGTATGGCGCACACAAGTAGTTTCCGTGGTGTAGCGGTTATCACGTCTGCCTAACACGCAGAAGGCCCCCGGTTCGATCCCGGGCGGAAACACTTTTTCATCATTAAAAACAAGACATAGTAACATGCATCTGCTTCCATCTGTACCCAAAAACCTTCGTAATCGCCTTCACACGTCGGATCAGAGTGTCAATTGCTCACATCAAATATGAAATTCATTTGATACTGCCGCCGAGCATTTTGCATCGACTCAGCCACTCATGTGCGATCAGTTTGCACAAAACGCTAGGGCTCGTCCGGGATTTGAACCCGGGACCTCCTGCACCCAAAGCAGGAATCATACCCCTAGACCAACGAGCCATCTGACATGGCGAATGACTATTATTTCAGTGCACTGGGTCCTCGATGTGCCGCTGGGCTCGCACTCCCTGCTGCTAAGAAAGTGATTGCTTTTGCTGCTATGACTTGCAATCACGACTGCGGGAAACGCCGCTATCTCGTTAGGGGTGCTACGGCAGACACCCTCTCGAGCACCCCGAAGACTTCTTGAGCCCTCGGCTGTAATGGTTTCCAGGCTGTCAAAAGAACCGTCGCGTGTGCATTCGCGGACGGGAGAGAGGCTGAGGTAATTTCGAGTGAACGGGGATGGACTCCTCCCGTCCGCAGTTTCCGTAGTGTAGCGGTTATCACGTCTGCTTTACACGCAGAAGGTCCCCGGTTCGATCCCGGGCGGGAACAGTATTTTCTTGCCTATGTCGTATTGTACTCCAGTGAGCCACGTCATGTGAGGATCTTCTGCATGTACCTTTGTTATGCAAGTAGCGCATTTATTTAATTTTTTAGTTACGATGACAACATCAGCACGAGTTGTCTCTAAGGTATGGCGCACACAAGTAGTTTCCGTGGTGTAGCGGTTATCACGTCTGCCTAACACGCAGAAGGTCCCCGGTTCGATCCCGGGCGGAAACACTTTTTCATCATTAAAAACAAGACATAGTAACATGCATCTGCTTCCATCTGTACCCAAAAACCTTCGTAATCGCCTTCACACGTCGGATCAGAGTGTCAATTGCTCACATTAAATATGAAATTCATTTGATACTGCCGCCGAGCATTTTGCATCGACTCAGCCACTCATGTGCGATCAGTTTGCACAAAACGCTAGGGCTCGTCCGGGATTTGAACCCAGGACCTCCTGCACCCGAAGCAGGAATCATACCCCTAGACCAACGAGCCATCTGACATGGCGAATGACTATTATTTCAGTGCACTGGGTGCCTCGATGTGGTCCAGGGTGCTCTGGAAAGTCTCGTGTAGGCTGGCGGGATGGGGGCGGCGCGAATTCCCGCGGTCGGCGGCCTTCCTGGGCTATTGGTACCTTCATGTAGAGCTGCCGCTGGGCTCGCACTCCCTGCTGCTAAGAAAGTGATTGCTTTTGCTGCTATGACTTGCAATCACGACTGCGGGAAACGCCGCTATCTCGTTAGGGGTGCTACGGCAGACACCCTCTCGAGCACCCCGAAGACTTCTTGAGCCCTCGGCTGTAATGGTTTCCAGGCTGTCAAAAGAACCGTCGCGTGTGCATTCGCGGACGGGAGAGAGGCTGAGGTAATTTCGAGTGAACGGGGATGGACTCCTCCCGTCCGCAGTTTCCGTAGTGTAGCGGTTATCACGTCTGGTTTACACGCAGAAGGTCCCCGGTTCGATCCCGGGCGGGAACAGTATTTTCTTGCCTATGTCGTATTGTACTCCAGTGAGCCACGTCATGTGAGGATCTTCTGCATGTACCTTTGTTATGCAAGTAGCGCATTTATTTAATTTTTTAGTTACGATGACAACATCAGCACGAGTTGTCTCTAAGGTATGGCGCACACAAGTAGTTTCCGTGGTGTAGCGGTTATCACGTCTGCCTAACACGCAGAAGGTCCCCGGTTCGATCCCGGGCGGAAACACTTTTTCATCATTAAAAACAAGACATAGTAACATGCATCTGCTTCCATCTGTACCCAAAAACCTTCGTAATCGCCTTCACACGTCGGATCAGAGTGTCAATTGCTCACATCAAATATGAAATTCATTTGATACTGCCGCCGAGCATTTTGCATCGACTCAGCCACTCATGTGCGATCAGTTTGCACAAAACGCTAGGGCTCGTCCGGGATTTGAACCCGGGACCTCCTGCACCCGAAGCAGGAATCATACCCCTAGACCAACGAGCCATCTGACATGGCGAATGACTATTATTTCAGTGCACTGGGTGCCTCGATGTGGTCCAGGGTGCTCTGGAAAGTCTCGTGTAGGCTGGCGGGATGGGGGCGGCGCGAATTCCCGCGGTCGGCGGCCTTCCTGGGCTATTGGTACCTTCATGTAGAGCTGCCGCTGGGCTCGCACTCCCTGCTGCTAAGAAAGTGATTGCTTTTGCTGCTATGACTTGCAATCACGACTGCGGGAAACGCCGCTATCTCGTTAGGGGTGCTACGGCAGACACCCTCTCGAGCACCCCGAAGACTTCTTGAGCCCTCGGCTGTAATGGTTTCCAGGCTGTCAAAAGAACCGTCGCGTGTGCATTCGCGGACGGGAGAGAGGCTGAGGTAATTTCGAGTGAACGGGGATGGACTCCTCCCGTCCGCAGTTTCCGTAGTGTAGCGGTTATCACGTCTGCTTTACACGCAGAAGGTCCCCGGTTCGATCAAGGGCGGGAACAGTATTTTCTTGCCTATGTCGTATTGTACTCCAGTGAGCCACGTCATGTGAGGATCTTCTGCATGTACCTTTGTTATGCAAGTAGCGCATTTATTTAATTTTTTAGTTACGATGACAACATCAGCACGAGTTGTCTCTAAGGTATGGCGCACACAAGTAGTTTCCGTGGTGTAGCGGTTATCACGTCTGCCTAACACGCAGAAGGTCCCCGGTTCGATCCCGGGCGGAAACACTTTTTCATCATTAAAAACAAGACATAGTAACATGCATCTGCTTCCATCTGTACCCAAAAACCTTCGTAATCGCCTTCACACGTCGGATCAGAGTGTCAATTGCTCACATCAAATATGAAATTCATTTGATACTGCCGCCGAGCATTTTGCATCGACTCAGCCACTCATGTGCGATCAGTTTGCACAAAACGCTAGGGCTCGTCCGGGATTTGAACCCGGGACCTCCTGCACCCGAAGCAGGAATCATACCCCTAGACCAACGAGCCATCTGACATGGCGAATGACTATTATTTCAGTGCACTGGGTGCCTCGATGTGGTCCAGGGTGCTCTGGAAAGTCTCGTGTTGGCTGGCGGGATGGGGGCGGCGCGAATTCCCGCGGTCGGCGGCCTTCCTGGGCTATTGGTACCTTCATGTAGAGCTGCCGCTGGGCTCGCACTCCCTGCTGCTAAGAAAGTGATTGCTTTTGCTGCTATGACTTGCAATCACGACTGCGGGAAACGCCGCTATCTCGTTAGGGGTGCTACGGCAGACACCCTCTCGAGCACCCCGAAGACTTCTTGAGCCCTCGGCTGTAATGGTTTCCAGGCTGTCAAAAGAACCGTCGCGTGTGCATTCGCGGACGGGAGAGAGGCTGAGGTAATTTCGAGTGAACGGGGATGGACTCCTCCCGTCCGCAGTTTCCGTAGTGTAGCGGTTATCACGTCTGCTTTACACGCAGAAGGTCCCCGGTTCGATCCCGGGCGGGAACAGTATTTTCTTGCCTATGTCGTATTGTACTCCAGTGAGCCACGTCATGTGAGGATCTTCTGCATGTACCTTTGTTATGCAAGTAGCGCATTTATTTAATTTTTTAGTTACGATGACAACATCAGCACGAGTTGTCTCTAAGGTATGGCGCACACAAGTAGTTTCCGTGGTGTAGCGGTTATCACGTCTGCCTAACACGCAGAAGGTCCCCGGTTCGATCCCGGGCGGAAACACTTTTTCATCATTAAAAACAAGACATAGTAACATGCATCTGCTTCCATCTGTACCCAAAAACCTTCGTAATCGCCTTCACACGTCGGATCAGAGTGTCAATTGCTCACATCAAATATGAAATTCATTTGATACTGCCGCCGAGCATTTTGCATCGACTCAGCCACTCATGTGCGATCAGTTTGCACAAAACGCTAGGGCTCGTCCGGGATTTGAACCCGGGACCTCCTGCACCCGAAGCAGGAATCATACCCCTAGACCAACGAGCCATCTGACATGGCGAATGACTATTATTTCAGTGCACTGGGTGCCTCGATGTGGTCCAGGGTGCTCTGGAAAGTCTCGTGTTGGCTGGCGGGATGGGGGCGGCGCGAATTCCCGCGGTCGGCGGCCTTCCTGGGCTATTGGTACCTTCATGTAGAGCTGCCGCTGGGCTCGCACTCCCTGCTGCTAAGAAAGTGATTGCTTTTGCTGCTATGACTTGCAATCACGACTGCGGGAAACGCCGCTATCTCGTTAGGGGTGCTACGGCAGACACCCTCTCGAGCACCCCGAAGACTTCTTGAGCCCTCGGCTGTAATGGTTTCCAGGCTGTCAAAAGAACCGTCGCGTGTGCATTCGCGGACGGGAGAGAGGCTGAGGTAATTTCGAGTGAACGGGGATGGACTCCTCCCGTCCGCAGTTTCCGTAGTGTAGCGGTTATCACGTCTGCTTTACACGCAGAAGGTCCCCGGTTCGATCCCGGGCGGGAACAGTATTTTCTTGCCTATGTCGTATTGTACTCCAGTGAGCCACGTCATGTGAGGATCTTCTGCATGTACCTTTGTTATGCAAGTAGCGCATTTATTTAATTTTTTAGTTACGATGACAACATCAGCACGAGTTGTCTCTAAGGTATGGCGCACACAAGTAGTTTCCGTGGTGTAGCGGTTATCACGTCTGCCTAACACGCAGAAGGTCCCCGGTTCGATCCCGGGCGGAAACACTTTTTCATCATTAAAAACAAGACATAGTAACATGCATCTGCTTCCATCTGTACCCAAAAACCTTCGTAATCGCCTTCACACGTCGGATCAGAGTGTCAATTGCTCACATCAAATATGAAATTCATTTGATACTGCCGCCGAGCATTTTGCATCGACTCAGCCACTCATGTGCGATCAGTTTGCACAAAACGCTAGGGCTCGTCCGGGATTTGAACCCGGGACCTCCTGCACCCGAAGCAGGAATCATACCCCTAGACCAACGAGCCATCTGACATGGCGAATGACTATTATTTCAGTGCACTGGGTGCCTCGATGTGGTCCAGGGTGCTCTGGAAAGTCTCGTGTAGGCTGGCGGGATGGGGGCGGCGCGAATTCCCGCGGTCGGCGGCCTTCCTGGGCTATTGGTACCTTCATGTAGAGCTGCCGCTGGGCTCGCACTCCCTGCTGCTAAGAAAGTGATTGCTTTTGCTGCTATGACTTGCAATCACGACTGCGGGAAACGCCGCTATCTCGTTAGGGGTGCTACGGCAGACACCCTCTCGAGCACCCCGAAGACTTCTTGAGCCCTCGGCTGTAATGGTTTCCAGGCTGTCAAAAGAACCGTCGCGTGTGCATTCGCGGACGGGAGAGAGGCTGAGGTAATTTCGAGTGAACGGGGATGGACTCCTCCCGTCCGCAGTTTCCGTAGTGTAGCGGTTATCACGTCTGCTTTACACGCAGAAGGTCCCCGGTTCGATCAAGGGCGGGAACAGTATTTTCTTGCCTATGTCGTATTGTACTCCAGTGAGCCACGTCATGTGAGGATCTTCTGCATGTACCTTTGTTATGCAAGTAGCGCATTTATTTAATTTTTTAGTTACGATGACAACATCAGCACGAGTTGTCTCTAAGGTATGGCGCACACAAGTAGTTTCCGTGGTGTAGCGGTTATCACGTCTGCCTAACACGCAGAAGGTCCCCGGTTCGATCCCGGGCGGAAACACTTTTTCATCATTAAAAACAAGACATAGTAACATGCATCTGCTTCCATCTGTACCCAAAAACCTTCGTAATCGCCTTCACACGTCGGATCAGAGTGTCAATTGCTCACATCAAATATGAAATTCATTTGATACTGCCGCCGAGCATTTTGCATCGACTCAGCCACTCATGTGCGATCAGTTTGCACAAAACGCTAGGGCTCGTCCGGGATTTGAACCCGGGACCTCCTGCACCCGAAGCAGGAATCATACCCCTAGACCAACGAGCCATCTGACATGGCGAATGACTATTATTTCAGTGCACTGGGTGCCTCGATGTGGTCCAGGGTGCTCTGGAAAGTCTCGTGTAGGCTGGCGGGATGGGGGCGGCGCGAATTCCCGCGGTCGGCGGCCTTCCTGGGCTATTGGTACCTTCATGTAGAGCTGCCGCTGGGCTCGCACTCCCTGCTGCTAAGAAAGTGATTGCTTTTGCTGCTATGACTTGCAATCACCACTGCGGGAAACGCCGCTATCTCGTTAGGGGTGCTACGGCAGACACCCTCTCGAGCACCCCGAAGACTTCTTGAGCCCTCGGCTGTAATGGTTTCCAGGCTGTCAAAAGAACCGTCGCGTGTGCATTCGCGGACGGGAGAGAGGCTGAGGTAATTTCGAGTGAACGGGGATGGACTCCTCCCGTCCGCAGTTTCCGTAGTGTAGCGGTTATCACGTCTGCTTTACACGCAGAAGGTCCCCGGTTCGATCCCGTGCGGGAACAGTATTTTCTTGCCTATGTCGTATTGTACTCCAGTGAGCCACGTCATGTGAGGATCTTCTGCATGTACCTTTGTTATGCAAGTAGCGCATTTATTTAATTTTTTAGTTACGATGACAACATCAGCACGAGTTGTCTCTAAGGTATGGCGCACACAAGTAGTTTCCGTGGTGTATTGTTATCACGTCTGCCTAACACGCAGAAGGTCCCCGGTTCGATCCCGGGCGGAAACACTTTTTCATCATTAAAAACAAGACATAGTAACATGCATCTGCTTCCATCTGTACCCAAAAACCTTCGTAATCGCCTTCACACGTCGGATCAGAGTGTCAATTGCTCACATCAAATATGAAATTCATTTGATACTGCCGCCGAGCATTTTGCATCGACTCAGCCACTCATGTGCGATCAGTTTGCACAAAACGCTAGGGCTCGTCCGGGATTTGAACCCGGGACCTCCTGCACCCGAAGCAGGAATCATACCCCTAGACCAACGAGCCATCTGACATGGCGAATGACTATTATTTCAGTGCACTGGGTGCCTCGATGTGGTCCAGGGTGCTCTGGAAAGTCTCGTGTAGGCTGGCGGGATGGGGGCGGCGCGAATTCCCGCGGTCGGCGGCCTTCCTGGGCTATTGGTACCTTCATGTAGAGCTGCCGCTGGGCTCGCACTCCCTGCTGCTAAGAAAGTGATTGCTTTTGCTGCTATGACTTGCAATCACGACTGCGGGAAACGCCGCTATCTCGTTAGGGGTGCTACGGCAGACACCCTCTCGAGCACCCCGAAGACTTCTTGAGCCCTCGGCTGTAATGGTTTCCAGGCTGTCAAAAGAACCGTCGCGTGTGCATTCGCGGACGGGAGAGAGGCTGAGGTAATTTCGAGTGAACGGGGATGGACTCCTCCCGTCCGCAGTTTCCGTAGTGTAGCGGTTATCACGTCTGCTTTACACGCAGAAGGTCCCCGGTTCGATCCCGGGCGGGAACAGTATTTTCTTGCCTATGTCGTATTGTACTCCAGTGAGCCACGTCATGTGAGGATCTTCTGCATGTACCTTTGTTATGCAAGTAGCGCATTTATTTAATTTTTTAGTTACGATGACAACATCAGCACGAGTTGTCTCTAAGGTATGGCGCACACAAGTAGTTTCCGTGGTGTAGCGGTTATCACGTCTGCCTAACACGCAGAAGGTCCCCGGTTCGATCCCGGGCGGAAACACTTTTTCATCATTAAAAACAAGACATAGTAACATGCATCTGCTTCCATCTGTACCCAAAAACCTTCGTAATCGCCTTCACACGTCGGATCAGAGTGTCAATTGCTCACATCAAATATGAAATTCATTTGATACTGCCGCCGAGCATTTTGCATCGACTCAGCCACTCATGTGCGATCAGTTTGCACAAAACGCTAGGGCTCGTCCGGGATTTGAACCCGGGACCTCCTGCACCCGAAGCAGGAATCATACCCCTAGACCAACGAGCCATCTGACATGGCGAATGACTATTATTTCAGTGCACTGGGTGCCTCGATGTGGTCCAGGGTGCTCTGGAAAGTCTCGTGTAGGCTGGCGGGATGGGGGCGGCGCGAATTCCCGCGGTCGGCGGCCTTCCTGGGCTATTGGTACCTTCATGTAGAGCTGCCGCTGGGCTCGCACTCCCTGCTGCTAAGAAAGTGATTGCTTTTGCTGCTATGACTTGCAATCACGACTGCGGGAAACGCCGCTATCTCGTTAGGGGTGCTACGGCAGACACCCTCTCGAGCACCCCGAAGACTTCTTGAGCCCTCGGCTGTAATGGTTTCCAGGCTGTCAAAAGAACCGTCGCGTGTGCATTCGCGGACGGGAGAGAGGCTGAGGTAATTTCGAGTGAACGGGGATGGACTCCTCCCGTCCGCAGTTTCCGTAGTGTAGCGGTTATCACGTCTGCTTTACACGCAGAAGGTCCCCGGTTCGATCCCGGGCGGGAACAGTATTTTCTTGCCTATGTCGTATTGTACTCCAGTGAGCCACGTCATGTGAGGATCTTCTGCATGTACCTTTGTTATGCAAGTAGCGCATTTATTTAATTTTTTAGTTACGATGACAACATCAGCACGAGTTGTCTCTAAGGTATGGCGCACACAAGTAGTTTCTGTGGTGTAGCGGTTATCACGTCTGCCTAACACGCAGAAGGTCCCCGGTTCGATCCCGGGCGGAAACACTTTTTCATCATTAAAAACAAGACATAGTAACATGCATCTGCTTCCATCTGTACCCAAAAACCTTCGTAATCGCCTTCACACGTCGGATCAGAGTGTCAATTGCTCACATCAAATATGAAATTCATTTGATACTGCCGCCGAGCATTTTGCATCGACTCAGCCACTCATGTGCGATCAGTTTGCACAAAACGCTAGGGCTCGTCCGGGATTTGAACCCGGGACCTCCTGCACCCGAAGCAGGAATCATACCCCTAGACCAACGAGCCATCTGACATGGCGAATGACTATTATTTCAGTGCACTGGGTGCCTCGATGTGGTCCAGGGTGCTCTGGAAAGTCTCGTGTAGGCTGGCGGGATGGGGGCGGCGCGAATTCCCGCGGTCGGCGGCCTTCCTGGGCTATTGGTACCTTCATGTAGAGCTGCCGCTGGGCTCGCACTCCCTGTTGCTAAGAAAGTGATTGCTTTTGCTGCTATGACTTGCAATCACGACTGCGGGAAACGCCGCTATCTCGTTAGGGGTGCTACGGCAGACACCCTCTCGAGCACCCCGAAGACTTCTTGAGCCCTCGGCTGTAATGGTTTCCAGGCTGTCAAAAGAACCGTCGCGTGTGCATTCGCGGACGGGAGAGAGGCTGAGGTAATTTCGAGTGAACGGGGATGGACTCCTCCCGTCCGCAGTTTCCGTAGTGTAGCGGTTATCACGTCTGCTTTACACGCAGAAGGTCCCCGGTTCGATCCCGGGCGGGAACAGTATTTTCTTGCCTATGTCGTATTGTACTCCAGTGAGCCACGTCATGTGAGGATCTTCTGCATGTACCTTTGTTATGCAAGTAGCGCATTTATTTAATTTTTTAGTTACGATGACAACATCAGCACGAGTTGTCTCTAAGGTATGGCGCACACAAATAGTTTCCGTGGTGTAGCGGTTATCACGTCTGCCTAACACGCAGAAGGTCCCCGGTTCGATCCCGGGCGGAAACACTTTTTCATCATTAAAAACAAGACATAGTAACATGCATCTGCTTCCATCTGTACCCAAAAACCTTCGTAATCGCCTTCACACGTCGGATCAGAGTGTCAATTGCTCACATCAAATATGAAATTCATTTGATACTGCCGCCGAGCATTTTGCATCGGCTCAGCCACTCATGTGCGATCAGTTTGCACAAAACGCTAGGGCTCGTCCGGGATTTGAACCCGGGACCTCCTGCACCCGAAGCAGGAATCATACCCCTAGACCAACGAGCCATCTGACATGGCGAATGACTATTATTTCAGTGCACTGGGTGCCTCGATGTGGTCCAGGGTGCTCTGGAAAGTCTCGTGTAGGCTGGCGGGATGGGGGCGGCGCGAATTCCCGCGGTCGGCGGCCTTCCTGGGCTATTGGTACCTTCATGTAGAGCTGCCGCTGGGCTCGCACTCCCTGCTGCTAAGAAAGTGATTGCTTTTGCTGCTATGACTTGCAATCACGACTGCGGGAAACGCCGCTATCTCGTTAGGGGTGCTACGGCAGACACCCTCTCGAGCACCCCGAAGACTTCTTGAGCCCTCGGCTGTAATGGTTTCCAGGCTGTCAAAAGAACCGTCGCGTGTGCATTCGCGGACGGGAGAGAGGCTGAGGTAATTTCGAGTGAACGGGGATGGACTCCTCCCGTCCGCAGTTTCCGTAGTGTAGCGGTTATCACGTCTGCTTTACACGCAGAAGGTCCCCGGTTCGATCCCGGGCGGGAACAGTATTTTCTTGCCTATGTCGTATTGTACTCCAGTGAGCCACGTCATGTGAGGATCTTCTGCATGTACCTTTGTTATGCAAGTAGCGCATTTATTTAATTTTTTAGTTACGATGACAACATCAGCACGAGTTGTCTCTAAGGTATGGCGCACACAAGTAGTTTCCGTGGTGTAGCGGTTATCACGTCTGCCTAACACGCAGAAGGTCCCCGGTTCGATCCCGGGCGGAAACACTTTTTCATCATTAAAAACAAGACATAGTAACATGCATCTGCTTCCATCTGTACCCAAAAACCTTCGTAATCGCCTTCACACGTCGGATCAGAGTGTCAATTGCTCACATCAAATATGAAATTCATTTGATACTGCCGCCGAGCATTTTGCATCGACTCAGCCACTCATGTGCGATCAGTTTGCACAAAACGCTAGGGCTCGTCCGGGATTTGAACCCGGGACCTCCTGCACCCGAAGCAGGAATCATACCCCTAGACCAACGAGCCATCTGACATGGCGAATGACTATTATTTCAGTGCACTGGGTGCCTCGATGTGGTCCAGGGTGCTCTGGAAAGTCTCGTGTAGGCTGGCGGGATGGGGGCGGCGCGAATTCCCGCGGTCGGCGGCCTTCCTGGGCTATTGGTACCTTCATGTAGAGCTGCCGCTGGGCTCGCACTCCCTGCTGCTAAGAAAGTGATTGCTTTTGCTGCTATGACTTGCAATCACGACTGCGGGAAACGCCGCTATCTCGTTAGGGGTGCTACGGCAGACACCCTCTCGAGCACCCCGAAGACTTCTTGAGCCCTCGGCTGTAATGGTTTCCAGGCTGTCAAAAGAACCGTCGCGTGTGCATTCGCGGACGGGAGAGAGGCTGAGGTAATTTCGAGTGAACGGGGATGGACTCCTCCCGTCCGCAGTTTCCGTAGTGTAGCGGTTATCACGTCTGCTTTACACGCAGAAGGTCCCCGGTTCGATCAAGGGCGGGAACAGTATTTTCTTGCCTATGTCGTATTGTACTCCAGTGAGCCACGTCATGTGAGGATCTTCTGCATGTACCTTTGTTATGCAAGTAGCGCATTTATTTAATTTTTTAGTTACGATGACAACATCAGCACGAGTTGTCTCTAAGGTATGGCGCACACAAGTAGTTTCCGTGGTGTAGTGGTTATCACGTCTGCCTAACACGCAGAAGGTCCCCGGTTCGATCCCGGGCGGAAACACTTTTTCATCATTAAAAACAAGACATAGTAACATGCATCTGCTTCCATCTGTACCCAAAAACCTTCGTAATCGCCTTCACACGTCGGATCAGAGTGTCAATTGCTCACATCAAATATGAAATTCATTTGATACTGCCGCCGAGCATTTTGCATCGACTCAGCCACTCATGTGCGATCAGTTTGCACAAAACGCTAGGGCTCGTCCGAGATTTGAACCCGGGACCTCCTGCACCCGAAGCAGGAATCATACCCCTAGACCAACGAGCCATCTGACATGGCGAATGACTATTATTTCAGTGCACTGGGTGCCTCGATGTGGTCCAGGGTGCTCTGGAAAGTCTCGTGTTGGCTGGCGGGATGGGGGCGGCGCGAATTCCCGCGGTCGGCGGCCTTCCTGGGCTATTGGTACCTTCATGTAGAGCTGCCGCTGGGCTCGCACTCCCTGCTGCTAAGAAAGTGATTGCTTTTGCTGCTATGACTTGCAATCACGACTGCGGGAAACGCCGCTATCTCGTTAGGGGTGCTACGGCAGACACCCTCTCGAGCACCCCGAAGACTTCTTGAGCCCTCGGCTGTAATGGTTTCCAGGCTGTCAAAAGAACCGTCGCGTGTGCATTCGCGGACGGGAGAGAGGCTGAGGTAATTTCGAGTGAACGGGGATGGACTCCTCCCGTCCGCAGTTTCCGTAGTGTAGCGGTTATCACGTCTGCTTTACACGCAGAAGGTCCCCGGTTCGATCCCGGGCGGGAACAGTATTTTCTTGCCTATGTCGTATTGTACTCCAGTGAGCCACGTCATGTGAGGATCTTCTGCATGTACCTTTGTTATGCAAGTAGCGCATTTATTTAATTTTTTAGTTACGATGTCAACATCAGCACGAGTTGTCTCTAAGGTATGTCGCACACAAGTAGTTTCCGTGGTGTAGCGGTTATCACGTCTGCCTAACACGCAGAAGGTCCCCGGTTCGATCCCGGGCGGAAACACTTTTTCATCATTAAAAACAAGACATAGTAACATGCATCTGCTTCCATCTGTACCCAAAAACCTTCGTAATCGCCTTCACACGTCGGATCAGAGTGTCAATTGCTCACATCAAATATGAAATTCATTTGATACTGCCGCCGAGCATTTTGCATCGACTCAGCCACTCATGTGCGATCAGTTTGCACAAAACGCTAGGGCTCGTCCGGGATTTGAACCCGGGACCTCCTGCACCCGAAGCAGGAATCATACCCCTAGACCAACGAGCCATCTGACATGGCGAATGACTATTATTTCAGTGCACTGGGTGCCTCGATGTGGTCCAGGGTGCTCTGGAAAGTCTCGTGTTGGCTGGCGGGATGGGGGCGGCGCGAATTCCCGCGGTCGGCGGCCTTCCTGGGCTATTGGTACCTTCATGTAGAGCTGCCGCTGGGCTCGCACTCCCTGCTGCTAAGAAAGTGATTGCTTTTGCTGCTATGACTTGCAATCACGACTGCGGGAAACGCCGCTATCTCGTTAGGGGTGCTACGGCAGACACCCTCTCGAGCACCCCGAAGACTTCTTGAGCCCTCGGCTGTAATGGTTTCCAGGCTGTCAAAAGAACCGTCGCGTGTGCATTCGCGGACGGGAGAGAGGCTGAGGTAATTTCGAGTGAACGGGGATGGACTCCTCCCGTCCGCAGTTTCCGTAGTGTAGCGGTTATCACGTCTGCTTTACACGCAGAAGGTCCCCGGTTCGATCCCGGGCGGGAACAGTATTTTCTTGCCTATGTCGTATTGTACTCCAGTGAGCCACGTCATGTGAGGATCTTCTGCATGTACCTTTGTTATGCAAGTAGCGCATTTATTTAATTTTTTAGTTACGATGACAACATCAGCACGAGTTGTCTCTAAGGTATGGCGCACACAAGTAGTTTCCGTGGTGTAGCGGTTATCACGTCTGCCTAACACGCAGAAGGTCCCCGGTTCGATCCCGGGCGGAAACACTTTTTCATCATTAAAAACAAGACATAGTAACATGCATCTGCTTCCATCTGTACCCAAAAACCTTCGTAATCGCCTTCACACGTCGGATCAGAGTGTCAATTGCTCACATCAAATATGAAATTCATTTGATACTGCCGCCGAGCATTTTGCATCGACTCAGCCACTCATGTGCGATCAGTTTGCACAAAACGCTAGGGCTCGTCCGGGATTTGAACCCGGGACCTCCTGCACCCGAAGCAGGAATCATACCCCTAGACCAACGAGCCATCTGACATGGCGAATGACTATTATTTCAGTGCACTGGGTGCCTCGATGTGGTCCAGGGTGCTCTGGAAAGTCTCGTGTTGGCTCGCGGGATGGGGGCGGCGCGAATTCCCGCGGTCGGCGGCCTTCCTGGGCTATTGGTACCTTCATGTAGAGCTGCCGCTGGGCTCGCACTCCCTGCTGCTAAGAAAGTGATTGCTTTTGCTGCTATGACTTGCAATCACGACTGCGGGAAACGCCGCTATCTCGTTAGGGGTGCTACGGCAGACACCCTCTCGAGCACCCCGAAGACTTCTTGAGCCCTCGGCTGTAATGGTTTCCAGGCTGTCAAAAGAACCGTCGCGTGTGCATTCGCGGACGGGAGAGAGGCTGAGGTAATTTCGAGTGAACGGGGATGGACTCCTCCCGTCCGCAGTTTCCGTAGTGTAGCGGTTATCACGTCTGCTTTACACGCAGAAGGTCCCCGGTTCGATCCCGAGCGGGAACAGTATTTTCTTGCCTATGTCGTATTGTACTCCAGTGAGCCACGTCATGTGAGGATCTTCTGCATGTACCTTTGTTATGCAAGTAGCGCATTTATTTAATTTTTTAGTTACGATGACAACATCAGCACGAGTTGTCTCTAAGGTATGGCGCACACAAGTAGTTTCCGTGGTGTAGCGGTTATCACGTCTGCCTAACACGCAGAAGGTCCCCGGTTCGATCCCGGGCGGAAACACTTTTTCATCATTAAAAACAAGACATAGTAACATGCATCTGCTTCCATCTGTACCCAAAAACCTTCGTAATCGCCTTCACACGTCGGATCAGAGTGTCAATTGCTCACATCAAATATGAAATTCATTTGATACTGCCGCCGAGCATTTTGCATCGACTCAGCCACTCATGTGCAATCAGTTTGCACAAAACGCTAGGGCTCGTCCGGGATTTGAACCCGGGACCTCCTGCACCCGAAGCAGGAATCATACCCCTAGACCAACGAGCCATCTGACATGGCGAATGACTATTATTTCAGTGCACTGGGTGCCTCGATGTGGTCCAGGGTGCTCTGGAAAGTCTCGTGTTGGCTGGCGGGATGGGGGCGGCGCGAATTCCCGCGGTCGGCGGCCTTCCTGGGCTATTGGTACCTTCATGTAGAGCTGCCGCTGGGCTCGCACTCCCTGCTGCTAAGAAAGTGATTGCTTTTGCTGCTATGACTTGCAATCACGACTGCGGGAAACGCCGCTATCTCGTTAGGGGTGCTACGGCAGACACCCTCTCGAGCACCCCGAAGACTTCTTGAGCCCTCGGCTGTAATGGTTTCCAGGCTGTCAAAAGAACCGTCGCGTGTGCATTCGCGGACGGGAGAGAGGCTGAGGTAATTTCGAGTGAACGGGGATGGACTCCTCCCGTCCGCAGTTTCCGTAGTGTAGCGGTTATCACGTCTGCTTTACACGCAGAAGGTCCCCGGTTCGATCCCGGGCGGGAACAGTATTTTCTTGCCTATGTCGTATTGTACTCCAGTGAGCCACGTCATGTGAGGATCTTCTGCATGTACCTTTGTTATGCAAGTAGCGCATTTATTTAATTTTTTAGTTACGATGACAACATCAGCACGAGTTGTCTCTAAGGTATGGCGCACACAAGTAGTTTCCGTGGTGTAGCGGTTATCACGTCTGCCTAACACGCAGAAGGTCCCCGGTTCGATCCCGGGCGGAAACACTTTTTCATCATTAAAAACAAGACATAGTAACATGCATCTGCTTCCATCTGTACCCAAAAACCTTCGTAATCGCCTTCACACGTCGGATCAGAGTGTCAATTGCTCACATCAAATATGAAATTCATTTGATACTGCCGCCGAGCATTTTGCATCGACTCAGCCACTCATGTGCGATCAGTTTGCACAAAACGCTAGGGCTCGTCCGGGATTTGAACCCGGGACCTCCTGCACCCGAAGCAGGAATCATACCCCTAGACCAACGAGCCATCTGACATGGCGAATGACTATTATTTCAGTGCACTGGGTGCCTCGATGTGGTCCAGGGTGCTCTGGAAAGTCTCGTGTAGGCTGGCGGGATGGGGGCGGCGCGAATTCCCGCGGTCGGCGGCCTTCCTGGGCTATTGGTACCTTCATGTAGAGCTGCCGCTGGGCTCGCACTCCCTGCTGCTAAGAAAGTGATTGCTTTTGCTGCTATGACTTGCAATCACGACTGCGGGAAACGCCGCTATCTCGTTAGGGGTGCTACGGCAGACACCCTCTCGAGCACCCCGAAGACTTCTTGAGCCCTCGGCTGTAATGGTTTCCAGGCTGTCAAAAGAACCGTCGCGTGTGCATTCGCGGACGGGAGAGAGGCTGAGGTAATTTCGAGTGAACGGGGATGGACTCCTCCCGTCCGCAGTTTCCGTAGTGTAGCGGTTATCACGTCTGCTTTACACGCAGAAGGTCCCCGGTTCGATCCCGGGCGGGAACAGTATTTTCTTGCCTATGTCGTATTGTACTCCAGTGAGCCACGTCATGTGAGGATCTTCTGCATGTACCTTTGTTATGCAAGTAGCGCATTTATTTAATTTTTTAGTTACGATGACAACATCAGCACGAGTTGTCTCTAAGGTATGGCGCACACAAGTAGTTTCCGTGGTGTAGCGGTTATCACGTCTGCCTAACACGCAGAAGGTCCCCGGTTCGATCCCGGGCGGAAACACTTTTTCATCATTAAAAACAAGACATAGTAACATGCATCTGCTTCCATCTGTACCCAAAAACCTTCGTAATCGCCTTCACACGTCGGATCAGAGTGTCAATTGCTCACATCAAATATGAAATTCATTTGATACTGCCGCCGAGCATTTTGCATCGACTCAGCCACTCATGTGCGATCAGTTTGCACAAAACGCTAGGGCTCGTCCGGGATTTGAACCCGGGACGTCCTGCACCCGAAGCAGGAATCATACCCCTAGACCAACGAGCCATCTGACATGGCGAATGACTATTATTTCAGTGCACTGGGTGCCTCGATGTGGTCCAGGGTGCTCTGGAAAGTCTCGTGTAGGCTGGCGGGATGGGGGCGGCGCGAATTCCCGCGGTCGGCGGCCTTCCTGGGCTATTGGTACCTTCATGTAGAGCTGCCGCTGGGCTCGCACTCCCTGCTGCTAAGAAAGTGATTGCTTTTGCTGCTATGACTTGCAATCACGACTGCGGGAAACGCCGCTATCTCGTTAGGGGTGCTACGGCAGACACCCTCTCGAGCACCCCGAAGACTTCTTGAGCCCTCGGCTGTAATGGTTTCCAGGCTGTCAAAAGAACCGTCGCGTGTGCATTCGCGGACGGGAGAGAGGCTGAGGTAATTTCGAGTGAACGGGGATGGACTCCTCCCGTCCGCAGTTTCCGTAGTGTAGCGGTTATCACGTCTGCTTTACACGCAGAAGGTCCCCGGTTCGATCCCGGGCGGGAACAGTATTTTCTTGCCTATGTCGTATTGTACTCCAGTGAGCCACGTCATGTGAGGATCTTCTGCATGTACCTTTGTTATGCAAGTAGCGCATTTATTTAATTTTTTAGTTACGATGACAACATCAGCACGAGTTGTCTCTAAGGTATGGCGCACACAAGTAGTTTCCGTGGTGTAGCGGTTATCACGTCTGCCTAACACGCAGAAGGTCCCCGGTTCGATCCCGGGCGGAAACACTTTTTCATCATTAAAAACAAGACATAGTAACATGCATCTGCTTCCATCTGTACCCAAAAACCTTCGTAATCGCCTTCACACGTCGGATCAGAGTGTCAATTGCTCACATCAAATATGAAATTCATTTGATACTGCCGCCGAGCATTTTGCATCGACTCAGCCACTCATGTGCGATCAGTTTGCACAAAACGCTAGGGCTCGTCCGGGATTTGAACCCGGGACCTCCTGCACCCGAAGCAAGAATCATACCCCTAGACCAACGAGCCATCTGACGTGGCGAATGACTATTATTTCAGTGCACTGGGTGCCTCGATGTGGTCCAGGGTGCTCTGGAAAGTCTCGTGTAGGCTGGCGGGATGGGGGCGGCGCGAATTCCCGCGGTCGGCGGCCTTCCTGGGCTATTGGTACCTTCATGTAGAGCTGCCGCTGGGCTCGCACTCCCTGCTGCTAAGAAAGTGATTGCTTTTGCTGCTATGACTTGCAATCACGACTGCGGGAAACGCCGCTATCTCGTTAGGGGTGCTACGGCAGACACCCTCTCGAGCACCCCGAAGACTTCTTGAGCCCTCGGCTGTAATGGTTTCCAGGCTGTCAAAAGAACCGTCGCGTGTGCATTCGCGGACGGGAGAGAGGCTGAGGTAATTTCGAGTGAACGGGGATGGACTCCTCCCGTCCGCAGTTTCCGTAGTGTAGCGGTTATCACGTCTGCTTTACACGCAGAAGGTCCCCGGTTCGATCCCGGGCGGGAACAGTATTTTCTTGCCTATGTCGTATTGTACTCCAGTGAGCCACGTCATGTGAGGATCTTCTGCATGTACCTTTGTTATGCAAGTAGCGCATTTATTTAATTTTTTAGTTACGATGACAACATCAGCACGAGTTGTCTCTAAGGTATGGCGCACACAAGTAGTTTCCGTGGTGTAGCGGTTATCACGTCTGCCTAACACGCAGAAGGTCCCCGGTTCGATCCCGGGCGGAAACACTTTTTCATCATTAAAAACAAGACATAGTAACATGCATCTGCTTCCATCTGTACCCAAAAACCTTCGTAATCGCCTTCACACGTCGGATCAGAGTGTCAATTGCTCACATCAAATATGAAATTCATTTGATACTGCCGCCGAGCATTTTGCATCGACTCAGCCACTCATGTGCGATCAGTTTGCACAAAACGCTAGGGCTCGTCCGGGATTTGAACCCGGGACCTCCTGCACCCGAAGCAGGAATCATACCCCTAGACCAACGAGCCATCTGACATGGCGAATGACTATTATTTCAGTGCACTGGGTGCCTCGATGTGGTCCAGGGTGCTCTGGAAAGTCTCGTGTAGGCTGGCGGGATGGGGGCGGCGCGAATTCCCGCGGTCGGCGGCCTTCCTGGGCTATTGGTACCTTCATGTAGAGCTGCCGCTGGGCTCGCACTCCCTGCTGCTAAGAAAGTGATTGCTTTTGCTGCTATGACTTGCAATCACGACTGCGGGAAACGCCGCTATCTCGTTAGGGGTGCTACGGCAGACACCCTCTCGAGCACCCCGAAGACTTCTTGAGCCCTCGGCTGTAATGGTTTCCAGGCTGTCAAAAGAACCGTCGCGTGTGCATTCGCGGACGGGAGAGAGGCTGAGGTAATTTCGAGTGAACGGGGATGGACTCCTCCCGTCCGCAGTTTCCGTAGTGTAGCGGTTATCACGTCTGCTTTACACGCAGAAGGTCCCCGGTTCGATCCCGGGCGGGAACAGTATTTTCTTGCCTATGTCGTATTGTACTCCAGTGAGCCACGTCATGTGAGGATCTTCTGCATGTACCTTTGTTATGCAAGTAGCGCATTTATTTAATTTTTTAGTTACGATGACAACATCAGCACGAGTTGTCTCTAAGGTATGGCGCACACAAGTAGTTTCCGTGGTGTAGCGGTTATCACGTCTGCCTAACACGCAGAAGGTCCCCGGTTCGATCCCGGTCGGAAACACTTTTTCATCATTAAAAACAAGACATAGTAACATGCATCTGCTCCATCTGTACCCAAAAACCTTCGTAATCGCCTTCACACGTCGGATCAGAGTGTCAATTGCTCACATCAAATATGAAATTCATTTGATACTGCCGCCGAGCATTTTGCATCGACTCAGCCACTCATGTGCGATCAGTTTGCACAAAACGCTAGGGCTCGTCCGGGATTTGAACCCGGGACCTCCTGCACCCGAAGCAGGAATCATACCCCTAGACCAACGAGCCATCTGACATGGCGAATGACTATTATTTCAGTGCACTGGGTGCCTCGATGTGGTCCAGGGTGCTCTGGAAAGTCTCGTGTAGGCTGGCGGGATGGGGGCGGCGCGAATTCCCGCGGTCGGCGGCCTTCCTGGGCTATTGGTACCTTCATGTAGAGCTGCCGCTGGGCTCGCACTCCCTGCTGCTAAGAAAGTGATTGCTTTTGCTGCTATGACTTGCAATCACGACTGCGGGAAACGCCGCTATCTCGTTAGGGGTGCTACGGCAGACACCCTCTCGAGCACCCCGAAGACTTCTTGAGCCCTCGGCTGTAATGGTTTCCAGGCTGTCAAAAGAACCGTCGCGTGTGCATTCGCGGACGGGAGAGAGGCTGAGGTAATTTCGAGTGAACGGGGATGGACTCCTCCCGTCCGCAGTTTCCGTAGTGTAGCGGTTATCACGTCTGCTTTACACGCAGAAGGTCCCCGGTTCGATCCCGGGCGGGAACAGTATTTTCTTGCCTATGTCGTATTGTACTCCAGTGAGCCACGTCATGTGAGGATCTTCTGCATGTACCTTTGTTATGCAAGTAGCGCATTTATTTAATTTTTTAGTTACGATGACAACATCAGCACGAGTTGTCTCTAAGGTATGGCGCACACAAGTAGTTTCCGTGGTGTAGCGGTTATCACGTCTGCCTAACACGCAGAAGGTCCCCGGTTCGATCCCGGGCGGAAACACTTTTTCATCATTAAAAACAAGACATAGTAACATGCATCTGCTTCCATCTGTACCCAAAAACCTTCGTAATCGCCTTCACACGTCAGATCAGAGTGTCAATTGCTCACATCAAATATGAAATTCATTTGATACTGCCGCCGAGCATTTTGCATCGACTCAGCCACTCATGTGCGATCAGTTTGCACAAAACGCTAGGGCTCGTCCGGGATTTGAACCCGGGACCTCCTGCACCCGAAGCAGGAATCATACCCCTAGACCAACGAGCCATCTGACGTGGCGAATGACTATTATTTCAGTGCACTGGGTGCCTCGATGTGGTCCAGGGTGCTCTGGAAAGTCTCGTGTAGGCTGGCGGGATGGGGGCGGCGCGAATTCCCGCGGTCGGCGGCCTTCCTGGGCTATTGGTACCTTCATGTAGAGCTGCCGCTGGGCTCGCACTCCCTGCTGCTAAGAAAGTGATTGCTTTTGCTGCTATGACTTGCAATCACGACTGCGGGAAACGCCGCTATCTCGTTAGGGGTGCTACGGCAGACACCCTCTCGAGCACCCCGAAGACTTCTTGAGCCCTCGGCTGTAATGGTTTCCAGGCTGTCAAAAGAACCGTCGCGTGTGCATTCGCGGACGGGAGAGAGGCTGAGGTAATTTCGAGTGAACGGGGATGGACTCCTCCCGTCCGCAGTTTCCGTAGTGTAGCGGTTATCACGTCTGCTTTACACGCAGAAGGTCCCCGGTTCGATCCCGGGCGGGAACAGTATTTTCTTGCCTATGTCGTATTGTACTCCAGTGAGCCACGTCATGTGAGGATCTTCTGCATGTACCTTTGTTATGCAAGTAGCGCATTTATTTAATTTTTTAGTTACGATGACAACATCAGCACGAGTTGTCTCTAAGGTATGGCGCACACAAGTAGTTTCCGTGGTGTAGCGGTTATCACGTCTGCCTAACACGCAGAAGGTCCCCGGTTCGATCCCGGGCGGAAACACTTTTTCATCATTAAAAACAAGACATAGTAACATGCATCTGCTTCCATCTGTACCCAAAAACCTTCGTAATCGCCTTCACACGTCGGATCAGAGTGTCAATTGCTCACATCAAATATGAAATTCATTTGATACTGCCGCCGAGCATTTTGCATCGACTCAGCCACTCATGTGCGATCAGTTTGCACAAAACGCTAGGGCTCGTCCGGGATTTGAACCCGGGACCTCCTGCACCCGAAGCAGGAATCATACCCCTAGACCAACGAGCCATCTGACATGGCGAATGACTATTATTTCAGTGCACTGGGTGCCTCGATGTGGTCCAGGGTGCTCTGGAAAGTCTCGTGTAGGCTGGCGGGATGGGGGCGGCGCGAATTCCCGCGGTCGGCGGCCTTCCTGGGCTATTGGTACCTTCATGTAGAGCTGCCGCTGGGCTCGCACTCCCTGCTGCTAAGAAAGTGATTGCTTTTGCTGCTATGACTTGCAATCACGACTGCGGGAAACGCCGCTATCTCGTTAGGGGTGCTACGGCAGACACCCTCTCGAGCACCCCGAAGACTTCTTGAGCCCTCGGCTGTAATGGTTTCCAGGCTGTCAAAAGAACCGTCGCGTGTGCATTCGCGGACGGGAGAGAGGCTGAGGTAATTTCGAGTGAACGGGGATGGACTCCTCCCGTCCGCAGTTTCCGTAGTGTAGCGGTTATCACGTCTGCTTTACACGCAGAAGGTCCCCGGTTCGATCCCGGGCGGGAACAGTATTTTCTTGCCTATGTCGTATTGTACTCCAGTGAGCCACGTCATGTGAGGATCTTCTGCATGTACCTTTGTTATGCAAGTAGCGCATTTATTTAATTTTTTAGTTACGATGACAACATCAGCACGAGTTGTCTCTAAGGTATGGCGCACACAAGTAGTTTCCGTGGTGTAGCGGTTATCACGTCTGCCTAACACGCAGAAGGTCCCCGGTTCGATCCCGGTCGGAAACACTTTTTCATCATTAAAAACAAGACATAGTAACATGCATCTGCTCCATCTGTACCCAAAAACCTTCGTAATCGCCTTCACACGTCGGATCAGAGTGTCAATTGCTCACATCAAATATGAAATTCATTTGATACTGCCGCCGAGCATTTTGCATCGACTCAGCCACTCATGTGCGATCAGTTTGCACAAAACGCTAGGGCTCGTCCGGGATTTGAACCCGGGACCTCCTGCACCCGAAGCAGGAATCATACCCCTAGACCAACGAGCCATCTGACATGGCGAATGACTATTATTTCAGTGCACTGGGTGCCTCGATGTGGTCCAGGGTGCTCTGGAAAGTCTCGTGTAGGCTGGCGGGATGGGGGCGGCGCGAATTCCCGCGGTCGGCGGCCTTCCTGGGCTATTGGTACCTTCATGTAGAGCTGCCGCTGGGCTCGCACTCCCTGCTGCTAAGAAAGTGATTGCTTTTGCTGCTATGACTTGCAATCACGACTGCGGGAAACGCCGCTATCTCGTTAGGGGTGCTACGGCAGACACCCTCTCGAGCACCCCGAAGACTTCTTGAGCCCTCGGCTGTAATGGTTTCCAGGCTGTCAAAAGAACCGTCGCGTGTGCATTCGCGGACGGGAGAGAGGCTGAGGTAATTTCGAGTGAACGGGGATGGACTCCTCCCGTCCGCAGTTTCCGTAGTGTAGCGGTTATCACGTCTGCTTTACACGCAGAAGGTCCCCGGTTCGATCCCGGGCGGGAACAGTATTTTCTTGCCTATGTCGTATTGTACTCCAGTGAGCCACGTCATGTGAGGATCTTCTGCATGTACCTTTGTTATGCAAGTAGCGCATTTATTTAATTTTTTAGTTACGATGACAACATCAGCACGAGTTGTCTCTAAGGTATGGCGCACACAAGTAGTTTCCGTGGTGTAGCGGTTATCACGTCTGCCTAACACGCAGGAGGTCCCCGGTTCGATCCCGGGCGGAAACACTTTTTCATCATTAAAAACAAGACATAGTAACATGCATCTGCTTCCATCTGTACCCAAAAACCTTCGTAATCGCCTTCACACGTCGGATCAGAGTGTCAATTGCTCACATCAAATATGAAATTCATTTGATACTGCCGCCGAGCATTTTGCATCGACTCAGCCACTCATGTGCGATCAGTTTGCACAAAACGCTAGGGCTCGTCCGGGATTTGAACCCGGGACCTCCTGCACCCGAAGCAGGAATCATACCCCTAGACCAACGAGCCATCTGACGTGGCGAATGACTATTATTTCAGTGCACTGGGTGCCTCGATGTGGTCCAGGGTGCTCTGGAAAGTCTCGTGTAGGCTGGCGGGATGGGGGCGGCGCGAATTCCCGCGGTCGGCGGCCTTCCTGGGCTATTGGTACCTTCATGTAGAGCTGCCGCTGGGCTCGCACTCCCTGCTGCTAAGAAAGTGATTGCTTTTGCTGCTATGACTTGCAATCACGACTGCGGGAAACGCCGCTATCTCGTTAGGGGTGCTACGGCAGACACCCTCTCGAGCACCCCGAAGACTTCTTGAGCCCTCGGCTGTAATGGTTTCCAGGCTGTCAAAAGAACCGTCGCGTGTGCATTCGCGGACGGGAGAGAGGCTGAGGTAATTTCGAGTGAACGGGGATGGACTCCTCCCGTCCGCAGTTTCCGTAGTGTAGCGGTTATCACGTCTGCTTTACACGCAGAAGGTCCCCGGTTCGATCCCGGGCGGGAACAGTATTTTCTTGCCTATGTCGTATTGTACTCCAGTGAGCCACGTCATGTGAGGATCTTCTGCATGTACCTTTGTTATGCAAGTAGCGCATTTATTTAATTTTTTAGTTACGATGACAACATCAGCACGAGTTGTCTCTAAGGTATGGCGCACACAAGTAGTTTCCGTGGTGTAGCGGTTATCACGTCTGCCTAACACGCAGGAGGTCCCCGGTTCGATCCCGGGCGGAAACACTTTTTCATCATTAAAAACAAGACATAGTAACATGCATCTGCTTCCATCTGTACCCAAAAACCTTCGTAATCGCCTTCACACGTCGGATCAGAGTGTCAATTGCTCACATCAAATATGAAATTCATTTGATACTGCCGCCGAGCATTTTGCATCGACTCAGCCACTCATGTGCGATCAGTTTGCACAAAACGCTAGGGCTCGTCCGGGATTTGAACCCGGGACCTCCTGCACCCGAAGCAGGAATCATACCCCTAGACCAACGAGCCATCTGACGTGGCGAATGACTATTATTTCAGTGCACTGGGTGCCTCGATGTGGTCCAGGGTGCTCTGGAAAGTCTCGTGTAGGCTGGCGGGATGGGGGCGGCGCGAATTCCCGCGGTCGGCGGCCTTCCTGGGCTATTGGTACCTTCATGTAGAGCTGCCGCTGGGCTCGCACTCCCTGCTGCTAAGAAAGTGATTGCTTTTGCTGCTATGACTTGCAATCACGACTGCGGGAAAAGCCGCTATCTCGTTAGGGGTGCTACGGCAGACACCCTCTCGAGCACCCCGAAGACTTCTTGAGCCCTCGGCTGTAATGGTTTCCAGGCTGTCAAAAGAACCGTCGCGTGTGCATTCGCGGACGGGAGAGAGGCTGAGGTAATTTCGAGTGAACGGGGATGGACTCCTCCCGTCCGCAGTTTCCGTAGTGTAGCGGTTATCACGTCTGCTTTACACGCAGAAGGTCCCCGGTTCGATCCCGGGCGGGAACAGTATTTTCTTGCCTATGTCGTATTGTACTCCAGTGAGCCACGTCATGTGAGGATCTTCTGCATGTACCTTTGTTATGCAAGTAGCGCATTTATTTAATTTTTTAGTTACGATGACAACATCAGCACGAGTTGTCTCTAAGGTATGGCGCACACAAGTAGTTTCCGTGGTGTAGCGGTTATCACGTCTGCCTAACACGCAGAAGGTCCCCGGTTCGATCCCGGGCGGAAACACTTTTTCATCATTAAAAACAAGACATAGTAACATGCATCTGCTTCCATCTGTACCCAAAAACCTTCGTAATCGCCTTCACACGTCGGATCAGAGTGTCAATTGCTCACATCAAATATGAAATTCATTTGATACTGCCGCCGAGCATTTTGCATCGACTCAGCCACTCATGTGCGATCAGTTTGCACAAAACGCTAGGGCTCGTCCGGGATTTGAACCCGGGACCTCCTGCACCCGAAGCAGGAATCATACCCCTAGACCAACGAGCCATCTGACGTGGCGAATGACTATTATTTCAGTGCACTGGGTGCCTCGATGTGGTCCAGGGTGCTCTGGAAAGTCTCGTGTAGGCTGGCGGGATGGGGGCGGCGCGAATTCCCGCGGTCGGCGGCCTTCCTGGGCTATTGGTACCTTCATGTAGAGCTGCCGCTGGGCTCGCACTCCCTGCTGCTAAGAAAGTGATTGCTTTTGCTGCTATGACTTGCAATCACGACTGCGGGAAACGCCGCTATCTCGTTAGGGGTGCTACGGCAGACACCCTCTCGAGCACCCCGAAGACTTCTTGAGCCCTCGGCTGTAATGGTTTCCAGGCTGTCAAAAGAACCGTCGCGTGTGCATTCGCGGACGGGAGAGAGGCTGAGGTAATTTCGAGTGAACGGGGATGGACTCCTCCCGTCCGCAGTTTCCGTAGTGTAGCGGTTATCACGTCTGCTTTACACGCAGAAGGTCCCCGGTTCGATCCCGGGCGGGAACAGTATTTTCTTGCCTATGTCGTATTGTACTCCAGTGAGCCACGTCATGTGAGGATCTTCTGCATGTACCTTTGTTATGCAAGTAGCGCATTTATTTAATTTTTTAGTTACGATGACAACATCAGCACGAGTTGTCTCTAAGGTATGGCGCACACAAGTAGTTTCCGTGGTGTAGCGGTTATCACGTCTGCCTAACACGCAGAAGGTCCCCGGTTCGATCCCGGGCGGAAACACTTTTTCATCATTAAAAACAAGACATAGTAACATGCATCTGCTTCCATCTGTACCCAAAAACCTTCGTAATCGCCTTCACACGTCGGATCAGAGTGTCAATTGCTCACATCAAATATGAAATTCATTTGATACTGCCGCCGAGCATTTTGCATCGACTCAGCCACTCATGTGCGATCAGTTTGCACAAAACGCTAGGGCTCGTCCGGGATTTGAACCCGGGACCTCCTGCACCCGAAGCAGGAATCATACCCCTAGACCAACGAGCCATCTGACATGGCGAATGACTATTATTTCAGTGCACTGGGTGCCTCGATGTGGTCCAGGGTGCTCTGGAAAGTCTCGTGTAGGCTGGCGGGATGGGGGCGGCGCGAATTCCCGCGGTCGGCGGCCTTCCTGGGCTATTGGTACCTTCATGTAGAGCTGCCGCTGGGCTCGCACTCCCTGCTGCTAAGAAAGTGATTGCTTTTGCTGCTATGACTTGCAATCACGACTGCGGGAAACGCCGCTATCTCGTTAGGGGTGCTACGGCAGACACCCTCTCGAGCACCCCGAAGACTTCTTGAGCCCTCGGCTGTAATGGTTTCCAGGCTGTCAAAAGAACCGTCGCGTGTGCATTCGCGGACGGGAGAGAGGCTGAGGTAATTTCGAGTGAACGGGGATGGACTCCTCCCGTCCGCAGTTTCCGTAGTGTAGCGGTTATCACGTCTGCTTTACACGCAGAAGGTCCCCGGTTCGATCCCGGGCGGGAACAGTATTTTCTTGCCTGTGTCGCATTGTACTCCAGTGAGCCACGTCATGTGAGGATCTTCTGCATGTACCTTTGTTATGCAAGAAGCGCATTTATTTAATTTTTTAGTTACGATGTCAACATCAGCACGAGTTGTCTCTAAGGTATGGCGCACACAAGTAGTTTCCGTGGTGTAGCGGTTATCACGTCTGCCTAACACGCAGAAGGTCCCCGGTTCGATCCCGGGCGGAAACACTTTTTCATCATTAAAAACAAGACATAGTAACATGCATCTGCTTCCATCTGTACCCAAAAACCTTCGTAATCGCCTTCACACGTCGGATCAGAGTGTCAATTGCTCACATCAAATATGAAATTCATTTGATACTGCCGCCGAGCATTTTGCATCGACTCAGCCACTCATGTGCGATCAGTTTGCACAAAACGCTAGGGCTCGTCCGGGATTTGAACCCGGGACCTCCTGCACCCGAAGCAGGAATCATACCCCTAGACCAACGAGCCATCTGACATGGCGAATGACTATTATTTCAGTGCACTGGGTGCCTCGATGTGGTCCAGGGTGCTCTGGAAAGTCTCGTGTAGGCTGGCGGGATGGGGGCGGCGCGAATTCCCGCGGTCGGCGGCCTTCCTGGGCTATTGGTACCTTCATGTAGAGCTGCCGCTGGGCTCGCACTCCCTGCTGCTAAGAAAGTGATTGCTTTTGCTGCTATGACTTGCAATCACGACTGCGGGAAACGCCGCTATCTCGTTAGGGGTGCTACGGCAGACACCCTCTCGAGCACCCCGAAGACTTCTTGAGCCCTCGGCTGTAATGGTTTCCAGGCTGTCAAAAGAACCGTCGCGTGTGCATTCGCGGACGGGAGAGAGGCTGAGGTAATTTCGAGTGAACGGGGATGGACTCCTCCCGTCCGCAGTTTCCGTAGTGTAGCGGTTATCACGTCTGCTTTACACGCAGAAGGTCCCCGGTTCGATCCCGGGCGGGAACAGTATTTTCTTGCCTATGTCGTATTGTACTCCAGTGAGCCACGTCATGTGAGGATCTTCTGCATGTACCTTTGTTATGCAAGTAGCGCATTTATTTAATTTTTTAGTTACGATGACAACATCAGCACGAGTTGTCTCTAAGGTATGGCGCACACAAGTAGTTTCCGTGGTGTAGCGGTTATCACGTCTGCCTAACACGCAGAAGGTCCCCGGTTCGATCCCGGGCGGAAACACTTTTTCATCATTAAAAACAAGACATAGTAACATGCATCTGCTTCCATCTGTACCCAAAAACCTTCGTAATCGCCTTCACACGTCGGATCAGAGTGTCAATTGCTCACATCAAATATGAAATTCATTTGATACTGCCGCCGAGCATTTTGCATCGACTCAGCCACTCATGTGCGATCAGTTTGCACAAAACGCTAGGGCTCGTCCGGGATTTGAACCCGGGACCTCCTGCACCCGAAGCAGGAATCATACCCCTAGACCAACGAGCCATCTGACATGGCGAATGACTATTATTTCAGTGCACTGGGTGCCTCGATGTGGTCCAGGGTGCTCTGGAAAGTCTCGTGTAGGCTGGCGGGATGGGGGCGGCGCGAATTCCCGCGGTCGGCGGCCTTCCTGGGCTATTGGTACCTTCATGTAGAGCTGCCGCTGGGCTCGCACTCCCTGCTGCTAAGAAAGTGATTGCTTTTGCTGCTATGACTTGCAATCACGACTGCGGGAAACGCCGCTATCTCGTTAGGGGTGCTACGGCAGACACCCTCTCGAGCACCCCGAAGACTTCTTGAGCCCTCGGCTGTAATGGTTTCCAGGCTGTCAAAAGAACCGTCGCGTGTGCATTCGCGGACGGGAGAGAGGCTGAGGTAAATTCGAGTGAACGGGGATGGACTCCTCCCGTCCGCAGTTTCCGTAGTGTAGCGGTTATCACGTCTGCTTTACACGCAGAAGGTCCCCGGTTCGATCCCGGGCGGGAACAGTATTTTCTTGCCTATGTCGTATTGTACTCCAGTGAGCCACGTCATGTGAGGATCTTCTGCATGTACCTTTGTTATGCAAGTAGCGCATTTATTTAATTTTTTAGTTACGATGACAACATCAGCACGAGTTGTCTCTAAGGTATGGCGCACACAAGTAGTTTCCGTGGTGTAGCGGTTATCACGTCTGCCTAACACGCAGAAGGTCCCCGGTTCGATCCCGGGCGGAAACACTTTTTCATCATTAAAAACAAGACATAGTAACATGCATCTGCTTCCATCTGTACCCAAAAACCTTCGTAATCGCCTTCACACGTCGGATCAGAGTGTCAATTGCTCACATCAAATATGAAATTCATTTGATACTGCCGCCGAGCATTTTGCATCGACTCAGCCACTCATGTGCGATCAGTTTGCACAAAACGCTAGGGCTCGTCCGGGATTTGAACCCGGGACCTCCTGCACCCGAAGCAGGAATCATACCCCTAGACCAACGAGCCATCTGACATGGCGAACGACTATTATTTCAGTGCACTGGGTGCCTCGATGTGGTCCAGGGTGCTCTGGAAAGTCTCGTGTAGGCTGGCGGGATGGGGGCGGCGCGAATTCCCGCGGTCGGCGGCCTTCCTGGGCTATTGGTACCTTCATGTAGAGCTGCCGCTGGGCTCGCACTCCCTGCTGCTAAGAAAGTGATTGCTTTTGCTGCTATGACTTGCAATCACGACTGCGGGAAACGCCGCTATCTCGTTAGGGGTGCTACGGCAGACACCCTCTCGAGCACCCCGAAGACTTCTTGAGCCCTCGGCTGTAATGGTTTCCAGGCTGTCAAAAGAACCGTCGCGTGTGCATTCGCGGACGGGAGAGAGGCTGAGGTAATTTCGAGTGAACGGGGATGGACTCCTCCCGTCCGCAGTTTCCGTAGTGTAGCGGTTATCACGTCTGCTTTACACGCAGAAGGTCCCCGGTTCGATCCCGGGCGGGAACAGTATTTTCTTGCCTGTGTCGCATTGTACTACAGTGAGCTACGTCATGTGAGGATCTTCTGCATGTACCTTTGTTATGCAAGAAGCGCATTTATTTAATTTTTTAGTTACGATGTCAACATCAGCACGAGTTGTCTCTAAGGTATGGCGCACACAAGTAGTTTCCGTGGTGTAGCGGTTATCACGTCTGCCTAACACGCAGAAGGTCCCCGGTTCGATCCCGGGCGGAAACACTTTTTCATCATTAAAAACAAGACATAGTAACATGCATCTGCTTCCATCTGTACCCAAAAACCTTCGTAATCGCCTTCACACGTCGGATCAGAGTGTCAATTGCTCACATCAAATATGAAATTCATTTGATACTGCCGCCGAGCATTTTGCATCGACTCAGCCACTCATGTGCGATCAGTTTGCACAAAACGCTAGGGCTCGTCCGGGATTTGAACCCGGGACCTCCTGCACCCAAAGCAGGAATCATACCCCTAGACCAACGAGCCATCTGACATGGCGAATGACTATTATTTCAGTGCACTGGGTGCCTCGATGTGGTCCAGGGTGCTCTGGAAAGTCTCGTGTAGGCTGGCGGGATGGGGGCGGCGCGAATTCCCGCGGTCGGCGGCCTTCCTGGGCTATTGGTACCTTCATGTAGAGCTGCCGCTGGGCTCGCACTCCCTGCTGCTAAGAAAGTGATTGCTTTTGCTGCTATGACTTGCAATCACGACTGCGGGAAACGCCGCTATCTCGTTAGGGGTGCTACGGCAGACACCCTCTCGAGCACCCCGAAGACTTCTTGAGCCCTCGGCTGTAATGGTTTCCAGGCTGTCAAAAGAACCGTCGCGTGTGCATTCGCGGACGGGAGAGAGGCTGAGGTAATTTCGAGTGAACGGGGATGGACTCCTCCCGTCCGCAGTTTCCGTAGTGTAGCGGTTATCACGTCTGCTTTACACGCAGAAGGTCCCCGGTTCGATCCCGGGCGGGAACAGTATTTTCTTGCCTATGTCGTATTGTACTCCAGTGAGCCACGTCATGTGAGGATCTTCTGCATGTACCTTTGTTATGCAAGTAGCGCATTTATTTAATTTTTTAGTTACGATGACAACATCAGCACGAGTTGTCTCTAAGGTATGGCGCACACAAGTAGTTTCCGTGGTGTAGCGGTTATCACGTCTGCCTAACACGCAGAAGGTCCCCGGTTCGATCCCGGGCGGAAACACTTTTTCATCATTAAAAACAAGACATAGTAACATGCATCTGCTTCCATCTGTACCCAAAAACCTTCGTAATCGCCTTCACACGTCGGATCAGAGTGTCAATTGCTCACATCAAATATGAAATTCATTTGATACTGCCGCCGAGCATTTTGCATCGACTCAGCCACTCATGTGCGATCAGTTTGCACAAAACGCTAGGGCTCGTCCGGGATTTGAACCCGGGACCTCCTGCACCCGAAGCAGGAATCATACCCCTAGACCAACGAGCCATCTGACATGGCGAATGACTATTATTTCAGTGCACTGGGTGCCTCGATGTGGTCCAGGGTGCTCTGGAAAGTCTCGTGTAGGCTGGCGGGATGGGGGCGGCGCGAATTCCCGCGGTCGGCGGCCTTCCTGGGCTATTGGTACCTTCATGTAGAGCTGCCGCTGGGCTCGCACTCCCTGCTGCTAAGAAAGTGATTGCTTTTGCTGCTATGACTTGCAATCACGACTGCGGGAAACGCCGCTATCTCGTTAGGGGTGCTACGGCAGACACCCTCTCGAGCACCCCGAAGACTTCTTGAGCCCTCGGCTGTAATGGTTTCCAGGCTGTCAAAAGAACCGTCGCGTGTGCATTCGCGGACGGGAGAGAGGCTGAGGTAATTTCGAGTGAACGGGGATGGACTCCTCCCGTCCGCAGTTTCCGTAGTGTAGCGGTTATCACGTCTGCTTTACACGCAGAAGGTCCCCGGTTCGATCCCGGGCGGGAACAGTATTTTCTTGCCTATGTCGTATTGTACTCCAGTGAGCCACGTCATGTGAGGATCTTCTGCATGTACCTTTGTTATGCAAGTAGCGCATTTATTTAATTTTTTAGTTACGATGACAACATCAGCACGAGTTGTCTCTAAGGTATGGCGCACACAAGTAGTTTCCGTGGTGTAGCGGTTATCACGTCTGCCTAACACGCAGAAGGTCCCCGGTTCGATCCCGGGCGGAAACACTTTTTCATCATTAAAAACAAGACATAGTAACATGCATCTGCTTCCATCTGTACCCAAAAACCTTCGTAATCGCCTTCACACGTCGGATCAGAGTGTCAATTGCTCACATCAAATATGAAATTCATTTGATACTGCCGCCGAGCATTTTGCATCGACTCAGCCACTCATGTGCGATCAGTTTGCACAAAACGCTAGGGCTCGTCCGGGATTTGAACCCGGGACCTCCTGCACCCGAAGCAGGAATCATACCCCTAGACCAACGAGCCATCTGACATGGCGAATGACTATTATTTCAGTGCACTGGGTGCCTCGATGTGGTCCAGGGTGCTCTGGAAAGTCTCGTGTAGGCTGGCGGGATGGGGGCGGCGCCAATTCCCGCGGTCGGCGGCCTTCCTGGGCTATTGGTACCTTCATGTAGAGCTGCCGCTGGGCTCGCACTCCCTGCTGCTAAGAAAGTGATTGCTTTTGCTGCTATGACTTGCAATCACGACTGCGGGAAACGCCGCTATCTCGTTAGGGGTGCTACGGCAGACACCCTCTCGAGCACCCCGAAGACTTCTTGAGCCCTCGGCTGTAATGGTTTCCAGGCTGTCAAAAGAACCGTCGCGTGTGCATTCGCGGACGGGAGAGAGGCTGAGGTAATTTCGAGTGAACGGGGATGGACTCCTCCCGTCCGCAGTTTCCGTAGTGTAGCGGTTATCACGTCTGCTTTACACGCAGAAGGTCCCCGGTTCGATCCCGGGCGGGAACAGTATTTTCTTGCCTGTGTCGCATTGTACTACAGTGAGCTACGTCATGTGAGGATCTTCTGCATGTACCTTTGTTATGCAAGAAGCGCATTTATTTAATTTTTTAGTTACGATGTCAACATCAGCACGAGTTGTCTCTAAGGTATGGCGCACACAAGTAGTTTCCGTGGTGTAGCGGTTATCACGTCTGCCTAACACGCAGAAGGTCCCCGGTTCGATCCCGGGCGGAAACACTTTTTCATCATTAAAAACAAGACATAGTAACATGCATCTGCTTCCATCTGTACCCAAAAACCTTCGTAATCGCCTTCACACGTCGGATCAGAGTGTCAATTGCTCACATCAAATATGAAATTCATTTGATACTGCCGCCGAGCATTTTGCATCGACTCAGCCACTCATGTGCGATCAGTTTGCACAAAACGCTAGGGCTCGTCCGGGATTTGAACCCGGGACCTCCTGCACCCAAAGCAGGAATCATACCCCTAGACCAACGAGCCATCTGACATGGCGAATGACTATTATTTCAGTGCACTGGGTGCCTCGATGTGGTCCAGGGTGCTCTGGAAAGTCTCGTGTAGGCTGGCGGGATGGGGGCGGCGCGAATTCCCGCGGTCGGCGGCCTTCCTGGGCTATTGGTACCTTCATGTAGAGCTGCCGCTGGGCTCGCACTCCCTGCTGCTAAGAAAGTGATTGCTTTTGCTGCTATGACTTGCAATCACGACTGCGGGAAACGCCGCTATCTCGTTAGGGGTGCTACGGCAGACACCCTCTCGAGCACCCCGAAGACTTCTTGAGCCCTCGGCTGTAATGGTTTCCAGGCTGTCAAAAGAACCGTCGCGTGTGCATTCGCGGACGGGAGAGAGGCTGAGGTAATTTCGAGTGAACGGGGATGGACTCCTCCCGTCCGCAGTTTCCGTAGTGTAGCGGTTATCACGTCTGCTTTACACGCAGAAGGTCCCCGGTTCGATCCCGGGCGGGAACAGTATTTTCTTGCCTATGTCGTATTGTACTCCAGTGAGCCACGTCATGTGAGGATCTTCTGCATGTACCTTTGTTATGCAAGTAGCGCATTTATTTAATTTTTTAGTTACGATGACAACATCAGCACGAGTTGTCTCTAAGGTATGGCGCACACAAGTAGTTTCCGTGGTGTAGCGGTTATCACGTCTGCCTAACACGCAGAAGGTCCCCGGTTCGATCCCGGGCGGAAACACTTTTTCATCATTAAAAACAAGACATAGTAACATGCATCTGCTTCCATCTGTACCCAAAAACCTTCGTAATCGCCTTCACACGTCGGATCAGAGTGTCAATTGCTCACATCAAATATGAAATTCATTTGATACTGCCGCCGAGCATTTTGCATCGACTCAGCCACTCATGTGCGATCAGTTTGCACAAAACGCTAGGGCTCGTCCGGGATTTGAACCCGGGACCTCCTGCACCCGAAGTAGGAATCATACCCCTAGACCAACGAGCCATCTGACATGGCGAATGACTATTATTTCAGTGCACTGGGTGCCTCGATGTGGTCCAGGGTGCTCTGGAAAGTCTCGTGTAGGCTGGCGGGATGGGGGCGGCGCGAATTCCCGCGGTCGGCGGCCTTCCTGGGCTATTGGTACCTTCATGTAGAGCTGCCGCTGGGCTCGCACTCCCTGCTGCTAAGAAAGTGATTGCTTTTGCTGCTATGACTTGCAATCACGACTGCGGGAAACGCCGCTATCTCGTTAGGGGTGCTACGGCAGACACCCTCTCGAGCACCCCGAAGACTTCTTGAGCCCTCGGCTGTAATGGTTTCCAGGCTGTCAAAAGAACCGTCGCGTGTGCATTCGCGGACGGGAGAGAGGCTGAGGTAATTTCGAGTGAACGGGGATGGACTCCTCCCGTCCGCAGTTTCCGTAGTGTAGCGGTTATCACGTCTGCTTTACACGCAGAAGGTCCCCGGTTCGATCCCGGGCGGGAACAGTATTTTCTTGCCTATGTCGTATTGTACTCCAGTGAGCCACGTCATGTGAGGATCTTCTGCATGTACCTTTGTTATGCAAGTAGCGCATTTATTTAATTTTTTAGTTACGATGACAACATCAGCACGAGTTGTCTCTAAGGTATGGCGCACACAAGTAGTTTCCGTGGTGTAGCGGTTATCACGTCTGCCTAACACGCAGAAGGTCCCCGGTTCGATCCCGGGCGGAAACACTTTTTCATCATTAAAAACAAGACATAGTAACATGCATCTGCTTCCATCTGTACCCAAAAACCTTCGTAATCGCCTTCACACGTCGGATCAGAGTGTCAATTGCTCACATCAAATATGAAATTCATTTGATACTGCCGCCGAGCATTTTGCATCGACTCAGCCACTCATGTGCGATCAGTTTGCACAAAACGCTAGGGCTCGTCCGGGATTTGAACCCGGGACCTCCTGCACCCGAAGCAGGAATCATACCCCTAGACCAACGAGCCATCTGACATGGCGAACGACTATTATTTCAGTGCACTGGGTGCCTCGATGTGGTCCAGGGTGCTCTGGAAAGTCTCGTGTAGGCTGGCGGGATGGGGGCGGCGCGAATTCCCGCGGTCGGCGGCCTTCCTGGGCTATTGGTACCTTCATGTAGAGCTGCCGCTGGGCTCGCACTCCCTGCTGCTAAGAAAGTGATTGCTTTTGCTGCTATGACTTGCAATCACGACTGCGGGAAACGCCGCTATCTCGTTAGGGGTGCTACGGCAGACACCCTCTCGAGCACCCCGAAGACTTCTTGAGCCCTCGGCTGTAATGGTTTCCAGGCTGTCAAAAGAACCGTCGCGTGTGCATTCGCGGACGGGAGAGAGGCTGAGGTAATTTCGAGTGAACGGGGATGGACTCCTCCCGTCCGCAGTTTCCGTAGTGTAGCGGTTATCACGTCTGCTTTACACGCAGAAGGTCCCCGGTTCGATCCCGGGCGGGAACAGTATTTTCTTGCCTGTGTCGCATTGTACTACAGTGAGCTACGTCATGTGAGGATCTTCTGCATGTACCTTTGTTATGCAAGAAGCGCATTTATTTAATTTTTTAGTTACGATGTCAACATCAGCACGAGTTGTCTCTAAGGTATGGCGCACACAAGTAGTTTCCGTGGTGTAGCGGTTATCACGTCTGCCTAACACGCAGAAGGTCCCCGGTTCGATCCCGGGCGGAAACACTTTTTCATCATTAAAAACAAGACATAGTAACATGCATCTGCTTCCATCTGTACCCAAAAACCTTCGTAATCGCCTTCACACGTCGGATCAGAGTGTCAATTGCTCACATCAAATATGAAATTCATTTGATACTGCCGCCGAGCATTTTGCATCGACTCAGCCACTCATGTGCGATCAGTTTGCACAAAACGCTAGGGCTCGTCCGGGATTTGAACCCGGGACCTCCTGCACCCAAAGCAGGAATCATACCCCTAGACCAACGAGCCATCTGACATGGCGAATGACTATTATTTCAGTGCACTGGGTGCCTCGATGTGGTCCAGGGTGCTCTGGAAAGTCTCGTGTAGGCTGGCGGGATGGGGGCGGCGCGAATTCCCGCGGTCGGCGGCCTTCCTGGGCTATTGGTACCTTCATGTAGAGCTGCCGCTGGGCTCGCACTCCCTGCTGCTAAGAAAGTGATTGCTTTTGCTGCTATGACTTGCAATCACGACTGCGGGAAACGCCGCTATCTCGTTAGGGGTGCTACGGCAGACACCCTCTCGAGCACCCCGAAGACTTCTTGAGCCCTCGGCTGTAATGGTTTCCAGGCTGTCAAAAGAACCGTCGCGTGTGCATTCGCGGACGGGAGAGAGGCTGAGGTAATTTCGAGTGAACGGGGATGGACTCCTCCCGTCCGCAGTTTCCGTAGTGTAGCGGTTATCACGTCTGCTTTACACGCAGAAGGTCCCCGGTTCGATCCCGGGCGGGAACAGTATTTTCTTGCCTATGTCGTATTGTACTCCAGTGAGCCACGTCATGTGAGGATCTTCTGCATGTACCTTTGTTATGCAAGTAGCGCATTTATTTAATTTTTTAGTTACGATGACAACATCAGCACGAGTTGTCTCTAAGGTATGGCGCACACAAGTAGTTTCCGTGGTGTAGCGGTTATCACGTCTGCCTAACACGCAGAAGGTCCCCGGTTCGATCCCGGGCGGAAACACTTTTTCATCATTAAAAACAAGACATAGTAACATGCATCTGCTTCCATCTGTACCCAAAAACCTTCGTAATCGCCTTCACACGTCGGATCAGAGTGTCAATTGCTCACATCAAATATGAAATTCATTTGATACTGCCGCCGAGCATTTTGCATCGACTCAGCCACTCATGTGCGATCAGTTTGCACAAAACGCTAGGGCTCGTCCGGGATTTGAACCCGGGACCTCCTGCACCCAAAGCAGGAATCATACCCCTAGACCAACGAGCCATCTGACATGGCGAATGACTATTATTTCAGTGCACTGGGTGCCTCGATGTGGTCCAGGGTGCTCTGGAAAGTCTCGTGTAGGCTGGCGGGATGGGGGCGGCGCGAATTCCCGCGGTCGGCGGCCTTCCTGGGCTATTGGTACCTTCATGTAGAGCTGCCGCTGGGCTCGCACTCCCTGCTGCTAAGAAAGTGATTGCTTTTGCTGCTATGACTTGCAATCACGACTGCGGGAAACGCCGCTATCTCGTTAGGGGTGCTACGGCAGACACCCTCTCGAGCACCCCGAAGACTTCTTGAGCCCTCGGCTGTAATGGTTTCCAGGCTGTCAAAAGAACCGTCGCGTGTGCATTCGCGGACGGGAGAGAGGCTGAGGTAATTTCGAGTGAACGGGGATGGACTCCTCCCGTCCGCAGTTTCCGTAGTGTAGCGGTTATCACGTCTGCTTTACACGCAGAAGGTCCCCGGTTCGATCCCGGGCGGGAACAGTATTTTCTTGCCTATGTCGTATTGTACTCCAGTGAGCCACGTCATGTGAGGATCTTCTGCATGTACCTTTGTTATGCAAGTAGCGTATTTATTTAATTTTTTAGTTACGATGACAACATCAGCACGAGTTGTCTCTAAGGTATGGCGCACACAAGTAGTTTCCGTGGTGTAGCGGTTATCACGTCTGCCTAACACGCAGAAGGTCCCCGGTTCGATCCCGGGCGGAAACACTTTTTCATCATTAAAAACAAGACATAGTAACATGCATCTGCTTCCATCTGTACCCAAAAACCTTCGTAATCGCCTTCACACGTCGGATCAGAGTGTCAATTGCTCACATCAAATATGAAATTCATTTGATACTGCCGCCGAGCATTTTGCATCGACTCAGCCACTCATGTGCGATCAGTTTGCACAAAACGCTAGGGCTCGTCCGGGATTTGAACCCGGGACCTCCTGCACCCGAAGCAGGAATCATACCCCTAGACCAACGAGCCATCTGACATGGCGAATGACTATTATTTCAGTGCACTGGGTGCCTCGATGTGGTCCAGGGTGCTCTGGAAAGTCTCGTGTAGGCTGGCGGGATGGGGGCGGCGCGAATTCCCGCGGTCGGCGGCCTTCCTGGGCTATTGGTACCTTCATGTAGAGCTGCCGCTGGGCTCGCACTCCCTGCTGCTAAGAAAGTGATTGCTTTTGCTGCTATGACTTGCAATCACGACTGCGGGAAACGCCGCTATCTCGTTAGGGGTGCTACGGCAGACACCCTCTCGAGCACCCCGAAGACTTCTTGAGCCCTCGGCTGTAATGGTTTCCAGGCTGTCAAAAGAACCGTCGCGTGTGCATTCGCGGACGGGAGAGAGGCTGAGGTAATTTCGAGTGAACGGGGATGGACTCCTCCCGTCCGCAGTTTCCGTAGTGTAGCGGTTATCACGTCTGCTTTACACGCAGAAGGTCCCCGGTTCGATCCCGGGCGGGAACAGTATTTTCTTGCCTATGTCGTATTGTACTCCAGTGAGCCACGTCATGTGAGGATCTTCTGCATGTACCTTTGTTATGCAAGTAGCGCATTTATTTAATTTTTTAGTTACGATGACAACATCAGCACGAGTTGTCTCTAAGGTATGGCGCACACAAGTAGTTTCCGTGGTGTAGCGGTTATCACGTCTGCCTAACACGCAGAAGGTCCCCGGTTCGATCCCGGGCGGAAACACTTTTTCATCATTAAAAACAAGACATAGTAACATGCATCTGCTTCCATCTGTACCCAAAAACCTTCGTAATCGCCTTCACACGTCGGATCAGAGTGTCAATTGCTCACATCAAATATGAAATTCATTTGATACTGCCGCCGAGCATTTTGCATCGACTCAGCCACTCATGTGCGATCAGTTTGCACAAAACGCTAGGGCTCGTCCGGGATTTGAACCCGGGACCTCCTGCACCCGAAGCAGGAATCATACCCCTAGACCAACGAGCCATCTGACATGGCGAATGACTATTATTTCAGTGCACTGGGTGCCTCGATGTGGTCCAGGGTGCTCTGGAAAGTCTCGTGTAGGCTGGCGGGATGGGGGCGGCGCGAATTCCCGCGGTCGGCGGCCTTCCTGGGCTATTGGTACCTTCATGTAGAGCTGCCGCTGGGCTCGCACTCCCTGCTGCTAAGAAAGTGATTGCTTTTGCTGCTATGACTTGCAATCACGACTGCGGGAAACGCCGCTATCTCGTTAGGGGTGCTACGGCAGACACCCTCTCGAGCACCCCGAAGACTTCTTGAGCCCTCGGCTGTAATGGTTTCCAGGCTGTCAAAAGAACCGTCGCGTGTGCATTCGCGGACGGGAGAGAGGCTGAGGTAATTTCGAGTGAACGGGGATGGACTCCTCCCGTCCGCAGTTTCCGTAGTGTAGCGGTTATCACGTCTGCTTTACACGCAGAAGGTCCCCGGTTCGATCCCGGGCGGGAACAGTATTTTCTTGCCTGTGTCGCATTGTACTACAGTGAGCTACGTCATGTGAGGATCTTCTGCATGTACCTTTGTTATGCAAGAAGCGCATTTATTTAATTTTTTAGTTACGATGTCAACATCAGCACGAGTTGTCTCTAAGGTATGGCGCACACAAGTAGTTTCCGTGGTGTAGCGGTTATCACGTCTGCCTAACACGCAGAAGGTCCCCGGTTCGATCCCGGGCGGAAACACTTTTTCATCATTAAAAACAAGACATAGTAACATGCATCTGCTTCCATCTGTACCCAAAAACCTTCGTAATCGCCTTCACACGTCGGATCAGAGTGTCAATTGCTCACATCAAATATGAAATTCATTTGATACTGCCGCCGAGCATTTTGCATCGACTCAGCCACTCATGTGCGATCAGTTTGCACAAAACGCTAGGGCTCGTCCGTGATTTGAACCCGGGACCTCCTGCACCCAAAGCAGGAATCATACCCCTAGACCAACGAGCCATCTGACATGGCGAATGACTATTATTTCAGTGCACTGGGTGCCTCGATGTGGTCCAGGGTGCTCTGGAAAGTCTCGTGTAGGCTGGCGGGATGGGGGCGGCGCGAATTCCCGCGGTCGGCGGCCTTCCTGGGCTATTGGTACCTTCATGTAGAGCTGCCGCTGGGCTCGCACTCCCTGCTGCTAAGAAAGTGATTGCTTTTGCTGCTATGACTTGCAATCACGACTGCGGGAAACGCCGCTATCTCGTTAGGGGTGCTACGGCAGACACCCTCTCGAGCACCCCGAAGACTTCTTGAGCCCTCGGCTGTAATGGTTTCCAGGCTGTCAAAAGAACCGTCGCGTGTGCATTCGCGGACGGGAGAGAGGCTGAGGTAATTTCGAGTGAACGGGGATGGACTCCTCCCGTCCGCAGTTTCCGTAGTGTAGCGGTTATCACGTCTGCTTTACACGCAGAAGGTCCCCGGTTCGATCCCGGGCGGGAACAGTATTTTCTTGCCTATGTCGTATTGTACTCCAGTGAGCCACGTCATGTGAGGATCTTCTGCATGTACCTTTGTTATGCAAGTAGCGCATTTATTTAATTTTTTAGTTACGATGACAACATCAGCACGAGTTGTCTCTAAGGTATGGCGCACACAAGTAGTTTCCGTGGTGTAGCGGTTATCACGTCTGCCTAACACGCAGAAGGTCCCCGGTTCGATCCCGGGCGGAAACACTTTTTCATCATTAAAAACAAGACATAGTAACATGCATCTGCTTCCATCTGTACCCAAAAACCTTCGTAATCGCCTTCACACGTCGGATCAGAGTGTCAATTGCTCACATCAAATATGAAATTCATTTGATACTGCCGCCGAGCATTTTGCATCGACTCAGCCACTCATGTGCGATCAGTTTGCACAAAACGCTAGGGCTCGTCCGGGATTTGAACCCGGGACCTCCTGCACCCGAAGCAGGAATCATACCCCTAGACCAACGAGCCATCTGACATGGCGAATGACTATTATTTCAGTGCACTGGGTGCCTCGATGTGGTCCAGGGTGCTCTGGAAAGTCTCGTGTAGGCTGGCGGGATGGGGGCGGCGCCAATTCCCGCGGTCGGCGGCCTTCCTGGGCTATTGGTACCTTCATGTAGAGCTGCCGCTGGGCTCGCACTCCCTGCTGCTAAGAAAGTGATTGCTTTTGCTGCTATGACTTGCAATCACGACTGCGGGAAACGCCGCTATCTCGTTAGGGGTGCTACGGCAGACACCCTCTCGAGCACCCCGAAGACTTCTTGAGCCCTCGGCTGTAATGGTTTCCAGGCTGTCAAAAGAACCGTCGCGTGTGCATCCGCGGACGGGAGAGAGGCTGAGGTAATTTCGAGTGAACGGGGATGGACTCCTCCCGTCCGCAGTTTCCGTAGTGTAGCGGTTATCACGTCTGCTTTACACGCAGAAGGTCCCCGGTTCGATCCCGGGCGGGAACAGTATTTTCTTGCCTGTGTCGCATTGTACTACAGTGAGCTACGTCATGTGAGGATCTTCTGCATGTACCTTTGTTATGCAAGAAGCGCATTTATTTAATTTTTTAGTTACGATGTCAACATCAGCACGAGTTGTCTCTAAGGTATGGCGCACACAAGTAGTTTCCGTGGTGTAGCGGTTATCACGTCTGCCTAACACGCAGAAGGTCCCCGGTTCGATCCCGGGCGGAAACACTTTTTCATCATTAAAAACAAGACATAGTAACATGCATCTGCTTCCATCTGTACCCAAAAACCTTCGTAATCGCCTTCACACGTCGGATCAGAGTGTCAATTGCTCACATCAAATATGAAATTCATTTGATACTGCCGCCGAGCATTTTGCATCGACTCAGCCACTCATGTGCGATCAGTTTGCACAAAACGCTAGGGCTCGTCCGGGATTTGAACCCGGGACCTCCTGCACCCAAAGCAGGAATCATACCCCTAGACCAACGAGCCATCTGACATGGCGAATGACTATTATTTCAGTGCACTGGGTGCCTCGATGTGGTCCAGGGTGCTCTGGAAAGTCTCGTGTAGGCTGGCGGGATGGGGGCGGCGCGAATTCCCGCGGTCGGCGGCCTTCCTGGGCTATTGGTACCTTCATGTAGAGCTGCCGCTGGGCTCGCACTCCCTGCTGCTAAGAAAGTGATTGCTTTTGCTGCTATGACTTGCAATCACGACTGCGGGAAACGCCGCTATCTCGTTAGGGGTGCTACGGCAGACACCCTCTCGAGCACCCCGAAGACTTCTTGAGCCCTCGGCTGTAATGGTTTCCAGGCTGTCAAAAGAACCGTCGCGTGTGCATTCGCGGACGGGAGAGAGGCTGAGGTAATTTCGAGTGAACGGGGATGGACTCCTCCCGTCCGCAGTTTCCGTAGTGTAGCGGTTATCACGTCTGCTTTACACGCAGAAGGTCCCCGGTTCGATCCCGGGCGGGAACAGTATTTTCTTGCCTGTGTCGCATTGTACTACAGTGAGCTACGTCATGTGAGGATCTTCTGCATGTACCTTTGTTATGCAAGAAGCGCATTTATTTAATTTTTTAGTTACGATGTCAACATCAGCACGAGTTGTCTCTAAGGTATGGCGCACACAAGTAGTTTCCGTGGTGTAGCGGTTATCACGTCTGCCTAACACGCAGAAGGTCCCCGGTTCGATCCCGGGCGGAAACACTTTTTCATCATTAAAAACAAGACATAGTAACATGCATCTGCTTCCATCTGTACCCAAAAACCTTCGTAATCGCCTTCACACGTCGGATCAGAGTGTCAATTGCTCACATCAAATATGAAATTCATTTGATACTGCCGCCGAGCATTTTGCATCGACTCAGCTACTCATGTGCGATCAGTTTGCACAAAACGCTAGGGCTCGTCCGGGATTTGAACCCGGGACCTCCTGCACCCAAAGCAGGAATCATACCCCTAGACCAACGAGCCATCTGACATGGCGAATGACTATTATTTCAGTGCACTGGGTGCCTCGATGTGGTCCAGGGTGCTCTGGAAAGTCTCGTGTAGGCTGGCGGGATGGGGGCGGCGCGAATTCCCGCGGTCGGCGGCCTTCCTGGGCTATTGGTACCTTCATGTAGAGCTGCCGCTGGGCTCGCACTCCCTGCTGCTAAGAAAGTGATTGCTTTTGCTGCTATGACTTGCAATCACGACTGCGGGAAACGCCGCTATCTCGTTAGGGGTGCTACGGCAGACACCCTCTCGAGCACCCCGAAGACTTCTTGAGCCCTCGGCTGTAATGGTTTCCAGGCTGTCAAAAGAACCGTCGCGTGTGCATTCGCGGACGGGAGAGAGGCTGAGGTAATTTCGAGTGAACGGGGATGGACTCCTCCCGTCCGCAGTTTCCGTAGTGTAGCGGTTATCACGTCTGCTTTACACGCAGAAGGTCCCCGGTTCGATCCCGGGCGGGAACAGTATTTTCTTGCCTATGTCGTATTGTACTCCAGTGAGCCACGTCATGTGAGGATCTTCTGCATGTACCTTTGTTATGCAAGTAGCGCATTTATTTAATTTTTTAGTTACGATGACAACATCAGCACGAGTTGTCTCTAAGGTATGGCGCACACAAGTAGTTTCCGTGGTGTAGCGGTTATCACGTCTGCCTAACACGCAGAAGGTCCCCGGTTCGATCCCGGGCGGAAACACTTTTTCATCATTAAAAACAAGACATAGTAACATGCATCTGCTTCCATCTGTACCCAAAAACCTTCGTAATCGCCTTCACACGTCGGATCAGAGTGTCAATTGCTCACATCAAATATGAAATTCATTTGATACTGCCGCCGAGCATTTTGCATCGACTCAGCCACTCATGTGCGATCAGTTTGCACAAAACGCTAGGGCTCGTCCGGGATTTGAACCCGGGACCTCCTGCACCCAAAGCAGGAATCATTCCCCTAGACCAACGAGCCATCTGACATGGCGAATGACTATTATTTCAGTGCACTGGGTGCCTCGATGTGGTCCAGGGTGCTCTGGAAAGTCTCGTGTAGGCTGGCGGGATGGGGGCGGCGCGAATTCCCGCGGTCGGCGGCCTTCCTGGGCTATTGGTACCTTCATGTAGAGCTGCCGCTGGGCTCGCACTCCCTGCTGCTAAGAAAGTGATTGCTTTTGCTGCTATGACTTGCAATCACGACTGCGGGAAACGCCGCTATCTCGTTAGGGGTGCTACGGCAGACACCCTCTCGAGCACCCCGAAGACTTCTTGAGCCCTCGGCTGTAATGGTTTCCAGGCTGTCAAAAGAACCGTCGCGTGTGCATTCGCGGACGGGAGAGAGGCTGAGGTAATTTCGAGTGAACGGGGATGGACTCCTCCCGTCCGCAGTTTCCGTAGTGTAGCGGTTATCACGTCTGCTTTACACGCAGAAGGTCCCCGGTTCGATCCCGGGCGGGAACAGTATTTTCTTGCCTGTGTCGCATTGTACTACAGTGAGCTACGTCATGTGAGGATCTTCTGCATGTACCTTTGTTATGCAAGAAGCGCATTTATTTAATTTTTTAGTTACGATGTCAACATCAGCACGAGTTGTCTCTAAGGTATGGCGCACACAAGTAGTTTCCGTGGTGTAGCGGTTATCACGTCTGCCTAACACGCAGAAGGTCCCCGGTTCGATCCCGGGCGGAAACACTTTTTCATCATTAAAAACAAGACATAGTAACATGCATCTGCTTCCATCTGTACCCAAAAACCTTCGTAATCGCCTTCACACGTCGGATCAGAGTGTCAATTGCTCACATCAAATATGAAATTCATTTGATACTGCCGCCGAGCATTTTGCATCGACTCAGCCACTCATGTGCGATCAGTTTGCACAAAACGCTAGGGCTCGTCCGGGATTTGAACCCGGGACCTCCTGCACCCAAAGCAGGAATCATACCCCTAGACCAACGAGCCATCTGACATGGCGAATGACTATTATTTCAGTGCACTGGGTGCCTCGATGTGGTCCAGGGTGCTCTGGAAAGTCTCGTGTAGGCTGGCGGGATGGGGGCGGCGCGAATTCCCGCGGTCGGCGGCCTTCCTGGGCTATTGGTACCTTCATGTAGAGCTGCCGCTGGGCTCGCACTCCCTGCTGCTAAGAAAGTGATTGCTTTTGCTGCTATGACTTGCAATCACGACTGCGGGAAACGCCGCTATCTCGTTAGGGGTGCTACGGCAGACACCCTCTCGAGCACCCCGAAGACTTCTTGAGCCCTCGGCTGTAATGGTTTCCAGGCTGTCAAAAGAACCGTCGCGTGTGCATTCGCGGACGGGAGAGAGGCTGAGGTAATTTCGAGTGAACGGGGATGGACTCCTCCCGTCCGCAGTTTCCGTAGTGTAGCGGTTATCACGTCTGCTTTACACGCAGAAGGTCCCCGGTTCGATCCCGGGCGGGAACAGTATTTTCTTGCCTGTGTCGCATTGTACTACAGTGAGCTACGTCATGTGAGGATCTTCTGCATGTACCTTTGTTATGCAAGAAGCGCATTTATTTAATTTTTTAGTTACGATGTCAACATCAGCACGAGTTGTCTCTAAGGTATGGCGCACACAAGTAGTTTCCGTGGTGTAGCGGTTATCACGTCTGCCTAACACGCAGAAGGTCCCCGGTTCGATCCCGGGCGGAAACACTTTTTCATCATTAAAAACAAGACATAGTAACATGCATCTGCTTCCATCTGTACCCAAAAACCTTCGTAATCGCCTTCACACGTCGGATCAGAGTGTCAATTGCTCACATCAAATATGAAATTCATTTGATACTGCCGCCGAGCATTTTGCATCGACTCAGCTACTCATGTGCGATCAGTTTGCACAAAACGCTAGGGCTCGTCCGGGATTTGAACCCGGGACCTCCTGCACCCAAAGCAGGAATCATACCCCTAGACCAACGAGCCATCTGACATGGCGAATGACTATTATTTCAGTGCACTGGGTGCCTCGATGTGGTCCAGGGTGCTCTGGAAAGTCTCGTGTAGGCTGGCGGGATGGGGGCGGCGCGAATTCCCGCGGTCGGCGGCCTTCCTGGGCTATTGGTACCTTCATGTAGAGCTGCCGCTGGGCTCGCACTCCCTGCTGCTAAGAAAGTGATTGCTTTTGCTGCTATGACTTGCAATCACGACTGCGGGAAACGCCGCTATCTCGTTAGGGGTGCTACGGCAGACACCCTCTCGAGCACCCCGAAGACTTCTTGAGCCCTCGGCTGTAATGGTTTCCAGGCTGTCAAAAGAACCGTCGCGTGTGCATTCGCGGACGGGAGAGAGGCTGAGGTAATTTCGAGTGAACGGGGATGGACTCCTCCCGTCCGCAGTTTCCGTAGTGTAGCGGTTATCACGTCTGCTTTACACGCAGAAGGTCCCCGGTTCGATCCCGGGCGGACACAGTATTTTCTTGCCTATGTCGTATTGTACTCCAGTGAGCCACGTCATGTGAGGATCTTCTGCATGTACCTTTGTTATGCAAGTAGCGCATTTATTTAATTTTTTAGTTACGATGACAACATCAGCACGAGTTGTCTCTAAGGTATGGCGCACACAAGTAGTTTCCGTGGTGTAGCGGTTATCACGTCTGCCTAACACGCAGAAGGTCCCCGGTTCGATCCCGGGCGGAAACACTTTTTCATCATTAAAAACAAGACATAGTAACATGCATCTGCTTCCATCTGTACCCAAAAACCTTCGTAATCGCCTTCACACGTCGGATCAGAGTGTCAATTGCTCACATCAAATATGAAATTCATTTGATACTGCCGCCGAGCATTTTGCATCGACTCAGCCACTCATGTGCGATCAGTTTGCACAAAACGCTAGGGCTCGTCCGGGATTTGAACCCGGGACCTCCTGCACCCAAAGCAGGAATCATACCCCTAGACCAACGAGCCATCTGACATGGCGAATGACTATTATTTCAGTGCACTGGGTGCCTCGATGTGGTCCAGGGTGCTCTGGAAAGTCTCGTGTAGGCTGGCGGGATGGGGGCGGCGCGAATTCCCGCGGTCGGCGGCCTTCCTGGGCTATTGGTACCTTCATGTAGAGCTGCCGCTGGGCTCGCACTCCCTGCTGCTAAGAAAGTGATTGCTTTTGCTGCTATGACTTGCAATCACGACTGCGGGAAACGCCGCTATCTCGTTAGGGGTGCTACGGCAGACACCCTCTCGAGCACCCCGAAGACTTCTTGAGCCCTCGGCTGTAATGGTTTCCAGGCTGTCAAAAGAACCGTCGCGTGTGCATTCGCGGACGGGAGAGAGGCTGAGGTAATTTCGAGTGAACGGGGATGGACTCCTCCCGTCCCCAGTTTCCGTAGTGTAGCGGTTATCACGTCTGCTTTACACGCAGAAGGTCCCCGGTTCGATCCCGGGCGGGAACAGTATTTTCTTGCCTGTGTCGCATTGTACTACAGTGAGCTACGTCATGTGAGGATCTTCTGCATGTACCTTTGTTATGCAAGAAGCGCATTTATTTAATTTTTTAGTTACGATGTCAACATCAGCACGAGTTGTCTCTAAGGTATGGCGCACACAAGTAGTTTCCGTGGTGTAGCGGTTATCACGTCTGCCTAACACGCAGAAGGTCCCCGGTTCGATCCCGGGCGGAAACACTTTTTCATCATTAAAAACAAGACATAGTAACATGCATCTGCTTCCATCTGTACCCAAAAACCTTCGTAATCGCCTTCACACGTCGGATCAGAGTGTCAATTGCTCACATCAAATATGAAATTCATTTGATACTGCCGCCGAGCATTTTGCATCGACTCAGCCACTCATGTGCGATCAGTTTGCACAAAACGCTAGGGCTCGTCCGGGATTTGAACCCGGGACCTCCTGCACCCAAAGCAGGAATCATACCCCTAGACCAACGAGCCATCTGACATGGCGAATGACTATTATTTCAGTGCACTGGGTGCCTCGATGTGGTCCAGGGTGCTCTGGAAAGTCTCGTGTAGGCTGGCGGGATGGGGGCGGCGCGAATTCCCGCGGTCGGCGGCCTTCCTGGGCTATTGGTACCTTCATGTAGAGCTGCCGCTGGGCTCGCACTCCCTGCTGCTAAGAAAGTGATTGCTTTTGCTGCTATGACTTGCAATCACGACTGCGGGAAACGCCGCTATCTCGTTAGGGGTGCTACGGCAGACACCCTCTCGAGCACCCCGAAGACTTCTTGAGCCCTCGGCTGTAATGGTTTCCAGGCTGTCAAAAGAACCGTCGCGTGTGCATTCGCGGACGGGAGAGAGGCTGAGGTAATTTCGAGTGAACGGGGATGGACTCCTCCCGTCCGCAGTTTCCGTAGTGTAGCGGTTATCACGTCTGCTTTACACGCAGAAGGTCCCCGGTTCGATCCCGGGCGGGAACAGTATTTTCTTGCCTATGTCGTATTGTACTCCAGTGAGCCACGTCATGTGAGGATCTTCTGCATGTACCTTTGTTATGCAAGTAGCGCATTTATTTAATTTTTTAGTTACGATGACAACATCAGCACGAGTTGTCTCTAAGGTATGGCGCACACAAGTAGTTTCCGTGGTGTAGCGGTTATCACGTCTGCCTAACACGCAGAAGGTCCCCGGTTCGATCCCGGGCGGAAACACTTTTTCATCATTAAAAACAAGACATAGTAACATGCATCTGCTTCCATCTGTACCCAAAAACCTTCGTAATCGCCTTCACACGTCGGATCAGAGTGTCAATTGCTCACATCAAATATGAAATTCATTTGATACTGCCGCCGAGCATTTTGCATCGACTCAGCCACTCATGTGCGATCAGTTTGCACAAAACGCTAGGGCTCGTCCGGGATTTGAACCCGGGACCTCCTGCACCCGAAGCAGGAATCATACCCCTAGACCAACGAGCCATCTGACATGGCGAATGACTATTATTTCAGTGCACTGGGTGCCTCGATGTGGTCCAGGGTGCTCTGGAAAGTCTCGTGTAGGCTGGCGGGATGGGGGCGGCGCGAATTCCCGCGGTCGGCGGCCTTCCTGGGCTATTGGTACCTTCATGTAGAGCTGCCGCTGGGCTCGCACTCCCTGCTGCTAAGAAAGTGATTGCTTTTGCTGCTATGACTTGCAATCACGACTGCGGGAAACGCCGCTATCTCGTTAGGGGTGCTACGGCAGACACCCTCTCGAGCACCCCGAAGACTTCTTGAGCCCTCGGCTGTAATGGTTTCCAGGCTGTCAAAAGAACCGTCGCGTGTGCATTCGCGGACGGGAGAGAGGCTGAGGTAATTTCGAGTGAACGGGGATGGACTCCTCCCGTCCGCAGTTTCCGTAGTGTAGCGGTTATCACGTCTGCTTTACACGCAGAAGGTCCCCGGTTCGATCCCGGGCGGGAACAGTATTTTCTTGCCTATGTCGTATTGTACTCCAGTGAGCCACGTCATGTGAGGATCTTCTGCATGTACCTTTGTTATGCAAGTAGCGCATTTATTTAATTTTTTAGTTACGATGACAACATCAGCACGAGTTGTCTCTAAGGTATGGCGCACACAAGTAGTTTCCGTGGTGTAGCGGTTATCACGTCTGCCTAACACGCAGAAGGTCCCCGGTTCGATCCCGGGCGGAAACACTTTTTCATCATTAAAAACAAGACATAGTAACATGCATCTGCTTCCATCTGTACCCAAAAACCTTCGTAATCGCCTTCACACGTCGGATCAGAGTGTCAATTGCTCACATCAAATATGAAATTCATTTGATACTGCCGCCGAGCATTTTGCATCGACTCAGCCACTCATGTGCGATCAGTTTGCACAAAACGCTAGGGCTCGTCCGGGATTTGAACCCGGGACCTCCTGCACCCGAAGCAGGAATCATACCCCTAGACCAACGAGCCATCTGACATGGCGAATGACTATTATTTCAGTGCACTGGGTGCCTCGATGTGGTCCAGGGTGCTCTGGAAAGTCTCGTGTAGGCTGGCGGGATGGGGGCGGCGCGAAATCCCGCGGTCGGCGGCCTTCCTGGGCTATTGGTACCTTCATGTAGAGCTGCCGCTGGGCTCGCACTCCCTGCTGCTAAGAAAGTGATTGCTTTTGCTGCTATGACTTGCAATCACGACTGCGGGAAACGCCGCTATCTCGTTAGGGGTGCTACGGCAGACACCCTCTCGAGCACCCCGAAGACTTCTTGAGCCCTCGGCTGTAATGGTTTCCAGGCTGTCAAAAGAACCGTCGCGTGTGCATCCGCGGACGGGAGAGAGGCTGAGGTAATTTCGAGTGAACGGGGATGGACTCCTCCCGTCCGCAGTTTCCGTAGTGTAGCGGTTATCACGTCTGCTTTACACGCAGAAGGTCCCCGGTTCGATCCCGGGCGGGAACAGTATTTTCTTGCCTGTGTCGCATTGTACTACAGTGAGCTACGTCATGTGAGGATCTTCTGCATGTACCTTTGTTATGCAAGAAGCGCATTTATTTAATTTTTTAGTTACGATGTCAACATCAGCACGAGTTGTCTCTAAGGTATGGCGCACACAAGTAGTTTCCGTGGTGTAGCGGTTATCACGTCTGCCTAACACGCAGAAGGTCCCCGGTTCGATCCCGGGCGGAAACACTTTTTCATCATTAAAAACAAGACATAGTAACATGCATCTGCTTCCATCTGTACCCAAAAACCTTCGTAATCGCCTTCACACGTCGGATCAGAGTGTCAATTGCTCACATCAAATATGAAATTCATTTGATACTGCCGCCGAGCATTTTGCATCGACTCAGCCACTCATGTGCGATCAGTTTGCACAAAACGCTAGGGCTCGTCCGGGATTTGAACCCGGGACCTCCTGCACCCAAAGCAGGAATCATACCCCTAGACCAACGAGCCATCTGACATGGCGAATGACTATTATTTCAGTGCACTGGGTGCCTCGATGTGGTCCAGGGTGCTCTGGAAAGTCTCGTGTAGGCTGGCGGGATGGGGGCGGCGCGAATTCCCGCGGTCGGCGGCCTTCCTGGGCTATTGGTACCTTCATGTAGAGCTGCCGCTGGGCTCGCACTCCCTGCTGCTAAGAAAGTGATTGCTTTTGCTGCTATGACTTGCAATCACGACTGCGGGAAACGCCGCTATCTCGTTAGGGATGCTACGGCAGACACCCTCTCGAGCACCCCGAAGACTTCTTGAGCCCTCGGCTGTAATGGTTTCCAGGCTGTCAAAAGAACCGTCGCGTGTGCATTCGCGGACGGGAGAGAGGCTGAGGTAATTTCGAGTGAACGGGGATGGACTCCTCCCGTCCCCAGTTTCCGTAGTGTAGCGGTTATCACGTCTGCTTTACACGCAGAAGGTCCCCGGTTCGATCCCGGGCGGGAACAGTATTTTCTTGCCTGTGTCGCATTGTACTACAGTGAGCTACGTCATGTGAGGATCTTCTGCATGTACCTTTGTTATGCAAGAAGCGCATTTATTTAATTTTTTAGTTACGATGTCAACATCAGCACGAGTTGTCTCTAAGGTATGGCGCACACAAGTAGTTTCCGTGGTGTAGCGGTTATCACGTCTGCCTAACACGCAGAAGGTCCCCGGTTCGATCCCGGGCGGAAACACTTTTTCATCATTAAAAACAAGACATAGTAACATGCATCTGCTTCCATCTGTACCCAAAAACCTTCGTAATCGCCTTCACACGTCGGATCAGAGTGTCAATTGCTCACATCAAATATGAAATTCATTTGATACTGCCGCCGAGCATTTTGCATCGACTCAGCTACTCATGTGCGATCAGTTTGCACAAAACGCTAGGGCTCGTCCGGGATTTGAACCCGGGACCTCCTGCACCCAAAGCAGGAATCATACCCCTAGACCAACGAGCCATCTGACATGGCGAATGACTATTATTTCAGTGCACTGGGTGCCTCGATGTGGTCCAGGGTGCTCTGGAAAGTCTCGTGTAGGCTGGCGGGATGGGGGCGGCGCGAATTCCCGCGGTCGGCGGCCTTCCTGGGCTATTGGTACCTTCATGTAGAGCTGCCGCTGGGCTCGCACTCCCTGCTGCTAAGAAAGTGATTGCTTTTGCTGCTATGACTTGCAATCACGACTGCGGGAAACGCCGCTATCTCGTTAGGGGTGCTACGGCAGACACCCTCTCGAGCACCCCGAAGACTTCTTGAGCCCTCGGCTGTAATGGTTTCCAGGCTGTCAAAAGAACCGTCGCGTGTGCATTCGCGGACGGGAGAGAGGCTGAGGTAATTTCGACTGAACGGGGATGGACTCCTCCCGTCCGCAGTTTCCGTAGTGTAGCGGTTATCACGTCTGCTTTACACGCAGAAGGTCCCCGGTTCGATCCCGGGCGGGAACAGTATTTTCTTGCCTATGTCGTATTGTACTCCAGTGAGCCACGTCATGTGAGGATCTTCTGCATGTACCTTTGTTATGCAAGTAGCGCATTTATTTAATTTTTTAGTTACGATGACAACATCAGCACGAGTTGTCTCTAAGGTATGGCGCACACAAGTAGTTTCCGTGGTGTAGCGGTTATCACGTCTGCCTAACACGCAGAAGGTCCCCGGTTCGATCCCGGGCGGAAACACTTTTTCATCATTAAAAACAAGACATAGTAACATGCATCTGCTTCCATCTGTACCCAAAAACCTTCGTAATCGCCTTCACACGTCGGATCAGAGTGTCAATTGCTCACATCAAATATGAAATTCATTTGATACTGCCGCCGAGCATTTTGCATCGACTCAGCCACTCATGTGCGATCAGTTTGCACAAAACGCTAGGGCTCGTCCGGGATTTGAACCCGGGACCTCCTGCACCCAAAGCAGGAATCATACCCCTAGACCAACGAGCCATCTGACATGGCGAATGACTATTATTTCAGTGCACTGGGTGCCTCGATGTGGTCCAGGGTGCTCTGGAAAGTCTCGTGTAGGCTGGCGGGATGGGGGCGGCGCGAAATCCCGCGGTCGGCGGCCTTCCTGGGCTATTGGTACCTTCATGTAGAGCTGCCGCTGGGCTCGCACTCCCTGCTGCTAAGAAAGTGATTGCTTTTGCTGCTATGACTTGCAATCACGACTGCGGGAAACGCCGCTATCTCGTTAGGGGTGCTACGGCAGACACCCTCTCGAGCACCCCGAAGACTTCTTGAGCCCTCGGCTGTAATGGTTTCCAGGCTGTCAAAAGAACCGTCGCGTGTGCATCCGCGGACGGGAGAGAGGCTGAGGTAATTTCGAGTGAACGGGGATGGACTCCTCCCGTCCGCAGTTTCCGTAGTGTAGCGGTTATCACGTCTGCTTTACACGCAGAAGGTCCCCGGTTCGATCCCGGGCGGGAACAGTATTTTCTTGCCTGTGTCGCATTGTACTACAGTGAGCTACGTCATGTGAGGATCTTCTGCATGTACCTTTGTTATGCAAGAAGCGCATTTATTTAATTTTTTAGTTACGATGTCAACATCAGCACGAGTTGTCTCTAAGGTATGGCGCACACAAGTAGTTTCCGTGGTGTAGCGGTTATCACGTCTGCCTAACACGCAGAAGGTCCCCGGTTCGATCCCGGGCGGAAACACTTTTTCATCATTAAAAACAAGACATAGTAACATGCATCTGCTTCCATCTGTACCCAAAAACCTTCGTAATCGCCTTCACACGTCGGATCAGAGTGTCAATTGCTCACATCAAATATGAAATTCATTTGATACTGCCGCCGAGCATTTTGCATCGACTCAGCCACTCATGTGCGATCAGTTTGCACAAAACGCTAGGGCTCGTCCGGGATTTGAACCCGGGACCTCCTGCACCCAAAGCAGGAATCATACCCCTAGACCAACGAGCCATCTGACATGGCGAATGACTATTATTTCAGTGCACTGGGTGCCTCGATGTGGTCCAGGGTGCTCTGGAAAGTCTCGTGTAGGCTGGCGGGATGGGGGCGGCGCGAATTCCCGCGGTCGGCGGCCTTCCTGGGCTATTGGTACCTTCATGTAGAGCTGCCGCTGGGCTCGCACTCCCTGCTGCTAAGAAAGTGATTGCTTTTGCTGCTATGACTTGCAATCACGACTGCGGGAAACGCCGCTATCTCGTTAGGGGTGCTACGGCAGACACCCTCTCGAGCACCCCGAAGACTTCTTGAGCCCTCGGCTGTAATGGTTTCCAGGCTGTCAAAAGAACCGTCGCGTGTGCATTCGCGGACGGGAGAGAGGCTGAGGTAATTTCGAGTGAACGGGGATGGACTCCTCCCGTCCGCAGTTTCCGTAGTGTAGCGGTTATCACGTCTGCTTTACACGCAGAAGGTCCCCGGTTCGATCCCGGGCGGGAACAGTATTTTCTTGCCTGTGTCGCATTGTACTACAGTGAGCTACGTCATGTGAGGATCTTCTGCATGTACCTTTGTTATGCAAGAAGCGCATTTATTTAATTTTTTCGTTACGATGTCAACATCAGCACGAGTTGTCTCTAAGGTATGGCGCACACAAGTAGTTTCCGTGGTGTAGCGGTTATCACGTCTGCCTAACACGCAGAAGGTCCCCGGTTCGATCCCGGGCGGAAACACTTTTTCATCATTAAAAACAAGACATAGTAACATGCATCTGCTTCCATCTGTACCCAAAAACCTTCGTAATCGCCTTCACACGTCGGATCAGAGTGTCAATTGCTCACATCAAATATGAAATTCATTTGATACTGCCGCCGAGCATTTTGCATCGACTCAGCCACTCATGTGCGATCAGTTTGCACAAAACGCTAGGGCTCGTCCGGGATTTGAACCCGGGACCTCCTGCACCCGAAGCAGGAATCATACCCCTAGACCAACGAGCCATCTGACATTGGGAATGACTATTATTTCAGTGCACTGGGTGCCTCGATGTGGTCCAGGGTGCTCTGGAAAGTCTCGTGTAGGCTGGCGGGATGGGGGCGGCGCGAATTCCCGCGGTCGGCGGCCTTCCTGGGCTATTGGTACCTTCATGTAGAGCTGCCGCTGGGCTCGCACTCCCTGCTGCTAAGAAAGTGATTGCTTTTGCTGCTATGACTTGCAATCACGACTGCGGGAAACGCCGCTATCTCGTTAGGGGTGCTACGGCAGACACCCTCTCGAGCACCCCGAAGACTTCTTGAGCCCTCGGCTGTAATGGTTTCCAGGCTGTCAAAAGAACCGTCGCGTGTGCATTCGCGGACGGGAGAGAGGCTGAGGTAATTTCGAGTGAACGGGGATGGACTCCTCCCGTCCGCAGTTTCCGTAGTGTAGCGGTTATCACGTCTGCTTTACACGCAGAAGGTCCCCGGTTCGATCCCGGGCGGGAACAGTATTTTCTTGCCTATGTCGTATTGTACTCCAGTGAGCCACGTCATGTGAGGATCTTCTGCATGTACCTTTGTTATGCAAGTAGCGCATTTATTTAATTTTTTAGTTACGATGACAACATCAGCACGAGTTGTCTCTAAGGTATGGCGCACACAAGTAGTTTCCGTGGTGTAGCGGTTATCACGTCTGCCTAACACGCAGAAGGTCCCCGGTTCGATCCCGGGCGGAAACACTTTTTCATCATTAAAAACAAGACATAGTAACATGCATCTGCTTCCATCTGTACCCAAAAACCTTCGTAATCGCCTTCACACGTCGGATCAGAGTGTCAATTGCTCACATCAAATATGAAATTCATTTGATACTGCCGCCGAGCATTTTGCATCGACTCAGCCACTCATGTGCGATCAGTTTGCACAAAACGCTAGGGCTCGTCCGGGATTTGAACCCGGGACCTCCTGCACCCAAAGCAGGAATCATACCCCTAGACCAACGAGCCATCTGACATGGCGAATGACTATTATTTCAGTGCACTGGGTGCCTCGATGTGGTCCAGGGTGCTCTGGAAAGTCTCGTGTAGGCTGGCGGGATGGGGGCGGCGCGAATTCCCGCGGTCGGCGGCCTTCCTGGGCTATTGGTACCTTCATGTAGAGCTGCCGCTGGGCTCGCACTCCCTGCTGCTAAGAAAGTGATTGCTTTTGCTGCTATGACTTGCAATCACGACTGCGGGAAACGCCGCTATCTCGTTAGGGGTGCTACGGCAGACACCCTCTCGAGCACCCCGAAGACTTCTTGAGCCCTCGGCTGTAATGGTTTCCAGGCTGTCAAAAGAACCGTCGCGTGTGCATTCGCGGACGGGAGAGAGGCTGAGGTAATTTCGAGTGAACGGGGATGGACTCCTCCCGTCCGCAGTTTCCGTAGTGTAGCGGTTATCACGTCTGCTTTACACGCAGAAGGTCCCCGGTTCGATCCCGGGCGGGAACAGTATTTTCTTGCCTGTGTCGCATTGTACTACAGTGAGCTACGTCATGTGAGGATCTTCTGCATGTACCTTTGTTATGCAAGAAGCGCATTTATTTAATTTTTTCGTTACGATGTCAACATCAGCACGAGTTGTCTCTAAGGTATGGCGCACACAAGTAGTTTCCGTGGTGTAGCGGTTATCACGTCTGCCTAACACGCAGAAGGTCCCCGGTTCGATCCCGGGCGGAAACACTTTTTCATCATTAAAAACAAGACATAGTAACATGCATCTGCTTCCATCTGTACCCAAAAACCTTCGTAATCGCCTTCACACGTCGGATCAGAGTGTCAATTGCTCACATCAAATATGAAATTCATTTGATACTGCCGCCGAGCATTTTGCATCGACTCAGCCACTCATGTGCGATCAGTTTGCACAAAACGCTAGGGCTCGTCCGGGATTTGAACCCGGGACCTCCTGCACCCGAAGCAGGAATCATACCCCTAGACCAACGAGCCATCTGACATGGGGAATGACTATTATTTCAGTGCACTGGGTGCCTCGATGTGGTCCAGGGTGCTCTGGAAAGTCTCGTGTAGGCTGGCGGGATGGGGGCGGCGCGAATTCCCGCGGTCGGCGGCCTTCCTGGGCTATTGGTACCTTCATGTAGAGCTGCCGCTGGGCTCGCACTCCCTGCTGCTAAGAAAGTGATTGCTTTTGCTGCTATGACTTGCAATCACGACTGCGGGAAACGCCGCTATCTCGTTAGGGGTGCTACGGCAGACACCCTCTCGAGCACCCCGAAGACTTCTTGAGCCCTCGGCTGTAATGGTTTCCAGGCTGTCAAAAGAACCGTCGCGTGTGCATTCGCGGACGGGAGAGAGGCTGAGGTAATTTCGAGTGAACGGGGATGGACTCCTCCCGTCCGCAGTTTCCGTAGTGTAGCGGTTATCACGTCTGCTTTACACGCAGAAGGTCCCCGGTTCGATCCCGGGCGGGAACAGTATTTTCTTGCCTATGTCGTATTGTACTCCAGTGAGCCACGTCATGTGAGGATCTTCTGCATGTACCTTTGTTATGCAAGTAGCGCATTTATTTAATTTTTTAGTTACGATGACAACATCAGCACGAGTTGTCTCTAAGGTATGGCGCACACAAGTAGTTTCCGTGGTGTAGCGGTTATCACGTCTGCCTAACACGCAGAAGGTCCCCGGTTCGATCCCGGGCGGAAACACTTTTTCATCATTAAAAACAAGACATAGTAACATGCATCTGCTTCCATCTGTACCCAAAAACCTTCGTAATCGCCTTCACACGTCGGATCAGAGTGTCAATTGCTCACATCAAATATGAAATTCATTTGATACTGCCGCCGAGCATTTTGCATCGACTCAGCCACTCATGTGCGATCAGTTTGCACAAAACGCTAGGGCTCGTCCGGGATTTGAACCCGGGACCTCCTGCACCCGAAGCAGGAATCATACCCCTAGACCAACGAGCCATCTGACATGGCGAATGACTATTATTTCAGTGCACTGGGTGCCTCGATGTGGTCCAGGGTGCTCTGGAAAGTCTCGTGTAGGCTGGCGGGATGGGGGCGGCGCGAATTCCCGCGGTCGGCGGCCTTCCTGGGCTATTGGTACCTTCATGTAGAGCTGCCGCTGGGCTCGCACTCCCTGCTGCTAAGAAAGTGATTGCTTTTGCTGCTATGACTTGCAATCACGACTGCGGGAAACGCCGCTATCTCGTTAGGGGTGCTACGGCAGACACCCTCTCGAGCACCCCGAAGACTTCTTGAGCCCTCGGCTGTAATGGTTTCCAGGCTGTCAAAAGAACCGTCGCGTGTGCATTCGCGGACGGGAGAGAGGCTGAGGTAATTTCGAGTGAACGGGGATGGACTCCTCCCGTCCGCAGTTTCCGTAGTGTAGCGGTTATCACGTCTGCTTTACACGCAGAAGGTCCCCGGTTCGATCCCGGGCGGGAACAGTATTTTCTTGCCTATGTCGTATTGTACTCCAGTGAGCCACGTCATGTGAGGATCTTCTGCATGTACCTTTGTTATGCAAGTAGCGCATTTATTTAATTTTTTAGTTACGATGACAACATCAGCACGAGTTGTCTCTAAGGTATGGCGCACACAAGTAGTTTCCGTGGTGTAGCGGTTATCACGTCTGCCTAACACGCAGAAGGTCCCCGGTTCGATCCCGGGCGGAAACACTTTTTCATCATTAAAAACAAGACATAGTAACATGCATCTGCTTCCATCTGTACCCAAAAACCTTCGTAATCGCCTTCACACGTCGGATCAGAGTGTCAATTGCTCACATCAAATATGAAATTCATTTGATACTGCCGCCGAGCATTTTGCATCGACTCAGCCACTCATGTGCGATCAGTTTGCACAAAACGCTAGGGCTCGTCCGGGATTTGAACCCGGGACCTCCTGCACCCGAAGCAGGAATCATACCCCTAGACCAACGAGCCATCTGACATGGCGAATGACTATTATTTCAGTGCACTGGGTGCCTCGATGTGGTCCAGGGTGCTCTGGAAAGTCTCGTGTAGGCTGGCGGGATGGGGGCGGCGCGAATTCCCGCGGTCGGCGGCCTTCCTGGGCTATTGGTACCTTCATGTAGAGCTGCCGCTGGGCTCGCACTCCCTGCTGCTAAGAAAGTGATTGCTTTTGCTGCTATGACTTGCAATCACGACTGCGGGAAACGCCGCTATCTCGTTAGGGGTGCTACGGCAGACACCCTCTCGAGCACCCCGAAGACTTCTTGAGCCCTCGGCTGTAATGGTTTCCAGGCTGTCAAAAGAACCGTCGCGTGTGCATTCGCGGACGGGAGAGAGGCTGAGGTAATTTCGAGTGAACGGGGATGGACTCCTCCCGTCCGCAGTTTCCGTAGTGTAGCGGTTATCACGTCTGCTTTACACGCAGAAGGTCCCCGGTTCGATCCCGGGCGGGAACAGTATTTTCTTGCCTGTGTCGTATTGTACTCCAGTGAGCCACGTCATGTGAGGATCTTCTGCATGTACCTTTGTTATGCAAGTAGCGCATTTATTTAATTTTTTAGTTACGATGACAACATCAGCACGAGTTGTCTCTAAGGTATGGCGCACACAAGTAGTTTCCGTGGTGTAGCGGTTATCACGTCTGCCTAACACGCAGAAGGTCCCCGGTTCGATCCCGGGCGGAAACACTTTTTCATCATTAAAAACAAGACATAGTAACATGCATCTGCTTCCATCTGTACCCAAAAACCTTCGTAATCGCCTTCACACGTCGGATCAGAGTGTCAATTGCTCACATCAAATATGAAATTCATTTGATACTGCCGCCGAGCATTTTGCATCGACTCAGCCACTCATGTGCGATCAGTTTGCACAAAACGCTAGGGCTCGTCCGGGATTTGAACCCGGGACCTCCTGCACCCGAAGCAGGAATCATACCCCTAGACCAACGAGCCATCTGACATGGCGAATGACTATTATTTCAGTGCACTGGGTGCCTCGATGTGGTCCAGGGTGCTCTGGAAAGTCTCGTGTAGGCTGGCGGGATGGGGGCGGCGCGAATTCCCGCGGTCGGCGGCCTTCCTGGGCTATTGGTACCTTCATGTAGAGCTGCCGCTGGGCTCGCACTCCCTGCTGCTAAGAAAGTGATTGCTTTTGCTGCTATGACTTGCAATCACGACTGCGGGAAACGCCGCTATCTCGTTAGGGGTGCTACGGCAGACACCCTCTCGAGCACCCCGAAGACTTCTTGAGCCCTCGGCTGTAATGGTTTCCAGGCTGTCAAAAGAACCGTCGCGTGTGCATTCGCGGACGGGAGAGAGGCTGAGGTAATTTCGAGTGAACGGGGATGGACTCCTCCCGTCCGCAGTTTCCGTAGTGTAGCGGTTATCACGTCTGCTTTACACGCAGAAGGTCCCCGGTTCGATCCCGGGCGGGAACAGTATTTTCTTGCCTATGTCGTATTGTACTCCAGTGAGCCACGTCATGTGAGGATCTTCTGCATGTACCTTTGTTATGCAAGTAGCGCATTTATTTAATTTTTTAGTTACGATGACAACATCAGCACGAGTTGTCTCTAAGGTATGGCGCACACAAGTAGTTTCCGTGGTGTAGCGGTTATCACGTCTGCCTAACACGCAGAAGGTCCCCGGTTCGATCCCGGGCGGAAACACTTTTTCATCATTAAAAACAAGACATAGTAACATGCATCTGCTTCCATCTGTACCCAAAAACCTTCGTAATCGCCTTCACACGTCGGATCAGAGTGTCAATTGCTCACATCAAATATGAAATTCATTTGATACTGCCGCCGAGCATTTTGCATCGACTCAGCCACTCATGTGCGATCAGTTTGCACAAAACGCTAGGGCTCGTCCGGGATTTGAACCCGGGACCTCCTGCACCCGAAGCAGGAATCATACCCCTAGACCAACGAGCCATCTGACATGGCGAATGACTATTATTTCAGTGCACTGGGTGCCTCGATGTGGTCCAGGGTGCTCTGGAAAGTCTCGTGTAGGCTGGCGGGATGGGGGCGGCGCGAATTCCCGCGGTCGGCGGCCTTCCTGGATTATTGGTACCTTCATGTAGAGCTGCCGCTGGGCTCGCACTCCCTGCTGCTAAGAAAGTGATTGCTTTTGCTGCTATGACTTGCAATCACGACTGCGGGAAACGCCGCTATCTCGTTAGGGGTGCTACGGCAGACACCCTCTCGAGCACCCCGAAGACTTCTTGAGCCCTCGGCTGTAATGGTTTCCAGGCTGTCAAAAGAACCGTCGCGTGTGCATTCGCGGACGGGAGAGAGGCTGAGGTAATTTCGAGTGAACGGGGATGGACTCCTCCCGTCCGCAGTTTCCGTAGTGTAGCGGTTATCACGTCTGCTTTACACGCAGAAGGTCCCCGGTTCGATCCCGGGCGGGAACAGTATTTTCTTGCCTGTGTCGTATTGTACTCCAGTGAGCCACGTCATGTGAGGATCTTCTGCATGTACCTTTGTTATGCAAGTAGCGCATTTATTTAATTTTTTAGTTACGATGACAACATCAGCACGAGTTGTCTCTAAGGTATGGCGCACACAAGTAGTTTCCGTGGTGTAGCGGTTATCACGTCTGCCTAACACGCAGAAGGTCCCCGGTTCGATCCCGGGCGGAAACACTTTTTCATCATTAAAAACAAGACATAGTAACATGCATCTGCTTCCATCTGTACCCAAAAACCTTCGTAATCGCCTTCACACGTCGGATCAGAGTGTCAATTGCTCACATCAAATATGAAATTCATTTGATACTGCCGCCGAGCATTTTGCATCGACTCAGCCACTCATGTGCGATCAGTTTGCACAAAACGCTAGGGCTCGTCCGGGATTTGAACCCGGGACCTCCTGCACCCGAAGCAGGAATCATACCCCTAGACCAACGAGCCATCTGACATGGCGAATGACTATTATTTCAGTGCACTGGGTGCCTCGATGTGGTCCAGGGTGCTCTGGAAAGTCTCGTGTAGGCTGGCGGGATGGGGGCGGCGCGAATTCCCGCGGTCGGCGGCCTTCCTGGGCTATTGGTACCTTCATGTAGAGCTGCCGCTGGGCTCGCACTCCCTGCTGCTAAGAAAGTGATTGCTTTTGCTGCTATGACTTGCAATCACGACTGCGGGAAACGCCGCTATCTCGTTAGGGGTGCTACGGCAGACACCCTCTCGAGCACCCCGAAGACTTCTTGAGCCCTCGGCTGTAATGGTTTCCAGGCTGTCAAAAGAACCGTCGCGTGTGCATTCGCGGACGGGAGAGAGGCTGAGGTAATTTCGAGTGAACGGGGATGGACTCCTCCCGTCCGCAGTTTCCGTAGTGTAGCGGTTATCACGTCTGCTTTACACGCAGAAGGTCCCCGGTTCGATCCCGGGCGGGAACAGTATTTTCTTGCCTGTGTCGTATTGTACTCCAGTGAGCCACGTCATGTGAGGATCTTCTGCATGTACCTTTGTTATGCAAGTAGCGCATTTATTTAATTTTTTAGTTACGATGACAACATCAGCACGAGTTGTCTCTAAGGTATGGCGCACACAAGTAGTTTCCGTGGTGTAGCGGTTATCACGTCTGCCTAACACGCAGAAGGTCCCCGGTTCGATCCCGGGCGGAAACACTTTTTCATCATTAAAAACAAGACATAGTAACATGCATCTGCTTCCATCTGTACCCAAAAACCTTCGTAATCGCCTTCACACGTCGGATCAGAGTGTCAATTGCTCACATCAAATATGAAATTCATTTGATACTGCCGCCGAGCATTTTGCATCGACTCAGCCACTCATGTGCGATCAGTTTGCACAAAACGCTAGGGCTCGTCCGGGATTTGAACCCGGGACCTCCTGCACCCGAAGCAGGAATCATACCCCTAGACCAACGAGCCATCTGACATGGCGAATGACTATTATTTCAGTGCACTGGGTGCCTCGATGTGGTCCAGGGTGCTCTGGAAAGTCTCGTGTAGGCTGGCGGGATGGGGGCGGCGCGAATTCCCGCGGTCGGCGGCCTTCCTGGGCTATTGGTACCTTCATGTAGAGCTGCCGCTGGGCTCGCACTCCCTGCTGCTAAGAAAGTGATTGCTTTTGCTGCTATGACTTGCAATCACGACTGCGGGAAACGCCGCTATCTCGTTAGGGGTGCTACGGCAGACACCCTCTCGAGCACCCCGAAGACTTCTTGAGCCCTCGGCTGTAATGGTTTCCAGGCTGTCAAAAGAACCGTCGCGTGTGCATTCGCGGACGGGAGAGAGGCTGAGGTAATTTCGAGTGAACGGGGATGGACTCCTCCCGCCCGCAGTTTCCGTAGTGTAGCGGTTATCACGTCTGCTTTACACGCAGAAGGTCCCCGGTTCGATCCCGGGCGGGAACAGTATTTTCTTGCCTATGTCGTATTGTACTCCAGTGAGCCACGTCATGTGAGGATCTTCTGCATGTACCTTTGTTATGCAAGTAGCGCATTTATTTAATTTTTTAGTTACGATGACAACATCAGCACGAGTTGTCTCTAAGGTATGGCGCACACAAGTAGTTTCCGTGGTGTAGCGGTTATCACGTCTGCCTAACACGCAGAAGGTCCCCGGTTCGATCCCGGGCGGAAACACTTTTTCATCATTAAAAACAAGACATAGTAACATGCATCTGCTTCCATCTGTACCCAAAAACCTTCGTAATCGCCTTCACACGTCGGATCAGAGTGTCAATTGCTCACATCAAATATGAAATTCATTTGATACTGCCGCCGAGCATTTTGCATCGACTCAGCCACTCATGTGCGATCAGTTTGCACAAAACGCTAGGGCTCGTCCGGGATTTGAACCCGGGACCTCCTGCACCCGAAGCAGGAATCATACCCCTAGACCAACGAGCCATCTGACATGGCGAATGACTATTATTTCAGTGCACTGGGTGCCTCGATGTGGTCCAGGGTGCTCTGGAAAGTCTCGTGTAGGCTGGCGGGATGGGGGCGGCGCGAATTCCCGCGGTCGGCGGCCTTCCTGGATTATTGGTACCTTCATGTAGAGCTGCCGCTGGGCTCGCACTCCCTGCTGCTAAGAAAGTGATTGCTTTTGCTGCTATGACTTGCAATCACGACTGCGGGAAACGCCGCTATCTCGTTAGGGGTGCTACGGCAGACACCCTCTCGAGCACCCCGAAGACTTCTTGAGCCCTCGGCTGTAATGGTTTCCAGGCTGTCAAAAGAACCGTCGCGTGTGCATTCGCGGACGGGAGAGAGGCTGAGGTAATTTCGAGTGAACGGGGATGGACTCCTCCCGTCCGCAGTTTCCGTAGTGTAGCGTTTATCACGTCTGCTTTACACGCAGAAGGTCCCCGGTTCGATCCCGGGTGGGAACAGTATTTTCTTGCCTATGTCGTATTGTACTCCAGTGAGCCACGTCATGTGAGGATCTTCTGCATGTACCTTTGTTATGCAAGTAGCGCATTTATTTAATTTTTTAGTTACGATGACAACATCAGCACGAGTTGTCTCTAAGGTATGGCGCACACAAGTAGTTTCCGTGGTGTAGCGGTTATCACGTCTGCCTAACACGCAGAAGGTCCCCGGTTCGATCCCGGGCGGAAACACTTTTTCATCATTAAAAACAAGACATAGTAACATGCATCTGCTTCCATCTGTACCCAAAAACCTTCGTAATCGCCTTCACACGTCGGATCAGAGTGTCAATTGCTCACATCAAATATGAAATTCATTTGATACTGCCGCCGAGCATTTTGCATCGACTCAGCCACTCATGTGCGATCAGTTTGCACAAAACGCTAGGGCTCGTCCGGGATTGGAACCCGGGACCTCCTGCACCCGAAGCAGGAATCATACCCCTAGACCAACGAGCCATCTGACATGGCGAATGACTATTATTTCAGTGCACTGGGTGCCTCGATGTGGTCCAGGGTGCTCTGGAAAGTCTCGTGTAGGCTGGCGGGATGGGGGCGGCGCGAATTCCCGCGGTCGGCGGCCTTCCTGGATTATTGGTACCTTCATGTAGAGCTGCCGCTGGGCTCGCACTCCCTGCTGCTAAGAAAGTGATTGCTTTTGCTGCTATGACTTGCAATCACGACTGCGGGAAACGCCGCTATCTCGTTAGGGGTGCTACGGCAGACACCCTCTCGAGCACCCCGAAGACTTCTTGAGCCCTCGGCTGTAATGGTTTCCAGGCTGTCAAAAGAACCGTCGCGTGTGCATTCGCGGACGGGAGAGAGGCTGAGGTATTTTTCGAGTGAACGGGGATGGACTCCTCCCGTCCGCGGTTTCCGTAGTGTAGCGGTTATCACGTCTGCTTTACACGCAGAAGGTCCCCGGTTCGATCCCGGGCGGGAACAGTATTTTCTTGCCTGTGTCGCATTGTACTCCAGTGAGCCACGTCATGTGAGGATCTTCTGCATGTACCTTTGTTATGCAAGAAGCGCATTTATTTAATTTTTTAGCTACGATGTCAACATCAGCACGAGTTGTCTCTAAGGTATGGCGCACACAAGTAGTTTCCGTGGTGTAGCAGTTATCACGTCTGCCTAACACGCAGAAGGTCCCCGGTTCGATCCCGGGCGGAAACACTTTTTCATCATTAAAAACAAGACATAGTAACATGCATCTGCTTCCATCTGTACCCAAAAACCTTCGTAATCGCCTTCACACGTCGGATCAGAGTGTCAATTGCTCACATCAAATATGAAATTCATTTGATACTGCCGCCGAGCATTTTGCATCGACTCAGCCACTCATGTGCGATCAGTTTGCACAAAACGCTAGGGCTCGTCCGGGATTTGAACCCGGGACCTCCTGCACCCGAAGCAGGAATCATACCCCTAGACCAACGAGCCATCTGACATGGCGAATGACTATTATTTCAGTGCACTGGGTGCCTCGATGTGGTCCAGGGTGCTCTGGAAAGTCTCGTGTAGGCTGGCGGGATGGGGGCGGCGCGAATTCCCGCGGTCGGCGGCCTTCCTGGGCTATTGGTACCTTCATGTAGAGCTGCCGCTGGGCTCGCACTCCCTGCTGCTAAGAAAGTGATTGCTTTTGCTGCTATGACTTGCAATCACGACTGCGGGAAACGCCGCTATCTCGTTAGGGGTGCTACGGCAGACACCCTCTCGAGCACCCCGAAGACTTCTTGAGCCCTCGGCTGTAATGGTTTCCAGGCTGTCAAAAGAACCGTCGCGTGTGCATTCGCGGACGGGAGAGAGGCTGAGGTAATTTCGAGTGAACGGGGATGGACTCCTCCCGTCCGCGGTTTCCGTAGTGTAGCGGTTATCACGTCTGCTTTACACGCAGAAGGTCCCCGGTTCGATCCCGGGCGGGAACAGTATTTTCTTGCCTGTGTCGCATTGTACTCCAGTGAGCCACGTCATGTGAGGATCTTCTGCATGTACCTTTGTTATGCAAGAAGCGCATTTATTTAATTTTTTAGTTACGATGTCAACATCAGCACGAGTTGTCTCTAAGGTATGGCGCACACAAGTAGTTTCCGTGGTGTAGCGGTTATCACGTCTGCCTAACACGCAGAAGGTCCCCGGTTCGATCCCGGGCGGAAACACTTTTTCATCATTAAAAACAAGACATAGTAACATGCATCTGCTTCCATCTGTACCCAAAAACCTTCGTAATCGCCTTCACACGTCGGATCAGAGTGTCAATTGCTCACATCAAATATGAAATTCATTTGATACTGCCGCCGAGCATTTTGCATCGACTCAGCCACTCATGTGCGATCAGTTTGCACAAAACGCTAGGGCTCGTCCGGGATTTGAACCCGGGACCTCCTGCACCCGAAGCAGGAATCATACCCCTAGACCAACGAGCCATCTGACATGGCGAATGACTATTATTTCAGTGCACTGGGTGCCTCGATGTGGTCCAGGGTGCTCTGGAAAGTCTCGTGTAGGCTGGCGGGATGGGGGCGGCGCGAATTCCCGCGGTCGGCGGCCTTCCTGGGCTATTGGTACCTTCATGTAGAGCTGCCGCTGGGCTCGCACTCCCTGCTGCTAAGAAAGTGATTGCTTTTGCTGCTATGACTTGCAATCACGACTGCGGGAAACGCCGCTATCTCGTTAGGGGTGCTACGGCAGACACACTCTCGAGCACCCCGAAGACTTCTTGAGCCCTCGGCTGTAATGGTTTCCAGGCTGTCAAAAGAACCGTCGCGTGTGCATTCGCGGACGGGAGAGAGGCTGAGGTAATTTCGAGTGAACGGGGATGGACTCCTCCCGTCCGCGGTTTCCGTAGTGTAGCGGTTATCACGTCTGCTTTACACGCAGAAGGTCCCCGGTTCGATCCCGGGCGGGAACAGTATTTTCTTGCCTGTGTCGCATTGTACTCCAGTGAGCCACGTCATGTGAGGATCTTCTGCATGTACCTTTGTTATGCAAGTAGCGCATTTATTTAATTTTTTAGTTACGATGACAACATCAGCACGAGTTGTCTCTAAGGTATGGCGCACACAAGTAGTTTCCGTGGTGTAGCGGTTATCACGTCTGCCTAACACGCAGAAGGTCCCCGGTTCGATCCCGGGCGGAAACACTTTTTCATCATTAAAAACAAGACATAGTAACATGCATCTGCTTCCATCTGTACCCAAAAACCTTCGTAATCGCCTTCACACGTCGGATCAGAGAGTCAATTGCTCACATCAAATATGAAATTCATTTGATACTGCCGCCGAGCATTTTGCATCGACTCAGCCACTCATGTGCGATCAGTTTGCACAAAACGCTAGGGCTCGTCCGGGATTTGAACCCGTGACCTCCTGCACCCGAAGCAGGAATCATACCCCTACACCAACGAGCCATCTGACATGGCGAATGACTATTATTTCAGTGCACTGGGTGCCTCGATGTGGTCCAGGGTGCTCTGGAAAGTCTCGTGTAGGCTGGCGGGATGGGGGCGGCGCGAATTCCCGCGGTCGGCGGCCTTCCTGGGCTATTGGTACCTTCATGTAGAGCTGCCGCTGGGCTCGCACTCCCTGCTGCTAAGAAAGTGATTGCTTTTGCTGCTATGACTTGCAATCACGACTGCGGGAAACGCCGCTATCTCGTTAGGGGTGCTACGGCAGACACCCTCTCGAGCACCCCGAAGACTTCTTGAGCCCTCGGCTGTAATGGTTTCCAGGCTGTCAAAAGAACCGTCGCGTGTGCATTCGCGGACGGGAGAGAGGCTGAGGTAATTTCGAGTGAACGGGGATGGACTCCTCCCGTCCGCAGTTTCCGTAGTGTAGCGGTTATCACGTCTGCTTTACACGCAGAAGGTCCCCGGTTCGATCCCGGGCGGGAACAGTATTTTCTTGCCTGTGTCGCATTGTACTACAGTGAGCTACGTCATGTGAGGATCTTCTGCATGTACCTTTGTTATGCAAGAAGCGCATTTATTTAATTTTTTAGTTACGATGTCAACATCAGCACGAGTTGTCTCTAAGGTATGGCGCACACAAGTAGTTTCCGTGGTGTAGCGGTTATCACGTCTGCCTAACACGCAGAAGGTCCCCGGTTCGATCCCGGGCGGAAACACTTTTTCATCATTAAAAACAAGACATAGTAACATGCATCTGCTTCCATCTGTACCCAAAAACCTTCGTAATCGCCTTCACACGTCGGATCAGAGTGTCAATTGCTCACATCAAATATGAAATTCATTTGATACTGCCGCCGAGCATTTTGCATCGACTCAGCCACTCATGTGCGATTAGTTTGCACAAAACGCTAGGGCTCGTCCGGGATTTGAACCCGGGACCTCCTGCACCCGAAGCAGGAATCATACCCCTAGACCAACGAGCCATCTGACATGGCGAATGACTATTATTTCAGTGCACTGGGTGCCTCGATGTGGTCCAGGGTGCTCTGGAAAGTCTCGTGTAGGCTGGCGGGATGGGGGCGGCGCGAATTCCCGCGGTCGGCGGCCTTCCTGGGCTATTGGTACCTTCATGTAGAGCTGCCGCTGGGCTCGCACTCCCTGCTGCTAAGAAAGTGATTGCTTTTGCTGCTATGACTTGCAATCACGACTGCGGGAAACGCCGCTATCTCGTTAGGGGTGCTACGGCAGACACCCTCTCGAGCACCCCGAAGACTTCTTGAGCCCTCGGCTGTAATGGTTTCCAGGCTGTCAAAAGAACCGTCGCGTGTGCATTCGCGGACGGGAGAGAGGCTGAGGTAATTTCGAGTGAACGGGGATGGACTCCTCCCGTCCGCGGTTTCCGTAGTGTAGCGGTTATCACGTCTGCTTTACACGCAGAAGGTCCCCGGTTCGATCCCGGGCGGGAACAGTATTTTCTTGCCTGTGTCGCATTGTACTCCAGTGAGCCACGTCATGTGAGGATCTTCTGCATGTACCTTTGTTATGCAAGAAGCGCATTTATTTAATTTTTTAGTTACGATGTCAACATCAGCACGAGTTGTCTCTAAGGTATGGCGCACACAAGTAGTTTCCGTGGTGTAGCGGTTATCACGTCTGCCTAACACGCAGAAGGTCCCCGGTTCGATCCCGGGCGGAAACACTTTTTCATCATTAAAAACAAGACATAGTAACATGCATATGCTTCCATCTGTACCCAAAAACCTTCGTAATCGCCTTCACACGTCGGATCAGAGTGTCAATTGCTCACATCAAATATGAAATTCATTTGATACTGCCGCCGAGCATTTTGCATCGACTCAGCCACTCATGTGCGATCAGTTTGCACAAAACGCTAGGGCTCGTCCGGGATTTGAACCCGGGACCTCCTGCACCCGAAGCAGGAATCATACCCCTAGACCAACGAGCCATCTGACATGGCGAATGACTATTATTTCAGTGCACTGGGTGCCTCGATGTGGTCCAGGGTGCTCTGGAAAGTCTCGTGTAGGCTGGCGGGATGGGGGCGGCGCGAATTCCCGCGGTCGGCGGCCTTCCTGGATTATTGGTACCTTCATGTAGAGCTGCCGCTGGGCTCGCACTCCCTGCTGCTAAGAAAGTGATTGCTTTTGCTGCTATGACTTGCAATCACGACTGCGGGAAACGCCGCTATCTCGTTAGGGGTGCTACGGCAGACACCCTCTCGAGCACCCCGAAGACTTCTTGAGCCCTCGGCTGTAATGGTTTCCAGGCTGTCAAAAGAACCGTCGCGTGTGCATTCGCGGACGGGAGAGAGGCTGAGGTATTTTTCGAGTGAACGGGGATGGACTCCTCCCGTCCGCGGTTTCCGTAGTGTAGCGGTTATCACGTCTGCTTTACACGCAGAAGGTCCCCGGTTCGATCCCGGGCGGGAACAGTATTTTCTTGCCTGTGTCGCATTGTACTCCAGTGAGCCACGTCATGTGAGGATCTTCTGCATGTACCTTTGTTATGCAAGAAGCGCATTTATTTAATTTTTTAGCTACGATGTCAACATCAGCACGAGTTGTCTCTAAGGTATGGCGCACACAAGTAGTTTCCGTGGTGTAGCAGTTATCACGTCTGCCTAACACGCAGAAGGTCCCCGGTTCGATCCCGGGCGGAAACACTTTTTCATCATTAAAAACAAGACATAGTAACATGCATCTGCTTCCATCTGTACCCAAAAACCTTCGTAATCGCCTTCACACGTCGGATCAGAGTGTCAATTGCTCACATCAAATATGAAATTCATTTGATACTGCCGCCGAGCATTTTGCATCGACTCAGCCACTCATGTGCGATCAGTTTGCACAAAACGCTAGGGCTCGTCCGGGATTTGAACCCGGGACCTCCTGCACCCGAAGCAGGAATCATACCCCTAGACCAACGAGCCATCTGACATGGCGAATGACTATTATTTCAGTGCACTGGGTGCCTCGATGTGGTCCAGGGTGCTCTGGAAAGTCTCGTGTAGGCTGGCGGGATGGGGGCGGCGCGAATTCCCGCGGTCGGCGGCCTTCCTGGGCTATTGGTACCTTCATGTAGAGCTGCCGCTGGGCTCGCACTCCCTGCTGCTAAGAAAGTGATTGCTTTTGCTGCTATGACTTGCAATCACGACTGCGGGAAACGCCGCTATCTCGTTAGGGGTGCTACGGCAGACACCCTCTCGAGCACCCCGAAGACTTCTTGAGCCCTCGGCTGTAATGGTTTCCAGGCTGTCAAAAGAACCGTCGCGTGTGCATTCGCGGACGGGAGAGAGGCTGAGGTAATTTCGAGTGAACGGGGATGGACTCCTCCCGTCCGCGGTTTCCGTAGTGTAGCGGTTATCACGTCTGCTTTACACGCAGAAGGTCCCCGGTTCGATCCCGGGCGGGAACAGTATTTTCTTGCCTGTGTCGCATTGTACTCCAGTGAGCCACGTCATGTGAGGATCTTCTGCATGTACCTTTGTTATGCAAGAAGCGCATTTATTTAATTTTTTAGTTACGATGTCAACATCAGCACGAGTTGTCTCTAAGGTATGGCGCACACAAGTAGTTTCCGTGGTGTAGCGGTTATCACGTCTGCCTAACACGCAGAAGGTCCCCGGTTCGATCCCGGGCGGAAACACTTTTTCATCATTAAAAACAAGACATAGTAACATGCATCTGCTTCCATCTGTACCCAAAAACCTTCGTAATCGCCTTCACACGTCGGATCAGAGTGTCAATTGCTCACATCAAATATGAAATTCATTTGATACTGCCGCCGAGCATTTTGCATCGACTCAGCCACTCATGTGCGATCAGTTTGCACAAAACGCTAGGGCTCGTCCGGGATTTGAACCCGGGACCTCCTGCACCCGAAGCAGGAATCATACCCCTAGACCAACGAGCCATCTGACATGGCGAATGACTATTATTTCAGTGCACTGGGTGCCTCGATGTGGTCCAGGGTGCTCTGGAAAGTCTCGTGTAGGCTGGCGGGATGGGGGCGGCGCGAATTCCCGCGGTCGGCGGCCTTCCTGGGCTATTGGTACCTTCATGTAGAGCTGCCGCTGGGCTCGCACTCCCTGCTGCTAAGAAAGTGATTGCTTTTGCTGCTATGACTTGCAATCACGACTGCGGGAAACGCCGCTATCTCGTTAGGGGTGCTACGGCAGACACACTCTCGAGCACCCCGAAGACTTCTTGAGCCCTCGGCTGTAATGGTTTCCAGGCTGTCAAAAGAACCGTCGCGTGTGCATTCGCGGACGGGAGAGAGGCTGAGGTAATTTCGAGTGAACGGGGATGGACTCCTCCCGTCCGCGGTTTCCGTAGTGTAGCGGTTATCACGTCTGCTTTACACGCAGAAGGTCCCCGGTTCGATCCCGGGCGGGAACAGTATTTTCTTGCCTGTGTCGCATTGTACTCCAGTGAGCCACGTCATGTGAGGATCTTCTGCATGTACCTTTGTTATGCAAGTAGCGCATTTATTTAATTTTTTAGTTACGATGACAACATCAGCACGAGTTGTCTCTAAGGTATGGCGCACACAAGTAGTTTCCGTGGTGTAGCGGTTATCACGTCTGCCTAACACGCAGAAGGTCCCCGGTTCGATCCCGGGCGGAAACACTTTTTCATCATTAAAAACAAGACATAGTAACATGCATCTGCTTCCATCTGTACCCAAAAACCTTCGTAATCGCCTTCACACGTCGGATCAGAGAGTCAATTGCTCACATCAAATATGAAATTCATTTGATACTGCCGCCGAGCATTTTGCATCGACTCAGCCACTCATGTGCGATCAGTTTGCACAAAACGCTAGGGCTCGTCCGGGATTTGAACCCGTGACCTCCTGCACCCGAAGCAGGAATCATACCCCTACACCAACGAGCCATCTGACATGGCGAATGACTATTATTTCAGTGCACTGGGTGCCTCGATGTGGTCCAGGGTGCTCTGGAAAGTCTCGTGTAGGCTGGCGGGATGGGGGCGGCGCGAATTCCCGCGGTCGGCGGCCTTCCTGGGCTATTGGTACCTTCATGTAGAGCTGCCGCTGGGCTCGCACTCCCTGCTGCTAAGAAAGTGATTGCTTTTGCTGCTATGACTTGCAATCACGACTGCGGGAAACGCCGCTATCTCGTTAGGGGTGCTACGGCAGACACCCTCTCGAGCACCCCGAAGACTTCTTGAGCCCTCGGCTGTAATGGTTTCCAGGCTGTCAAAAGAACCGTCGCGTGTGCATTCGCGGACGGGAGAGAGGCTGAGGTAATTTCGAGTGAACGGGGATGGACTCCTCCCGTCCGCAGTTTCCGTAGTGTAGCGGTTATCACGTCTGCTTTACACGCAGAAGGTCCCCGGTTCGATCCCGGGCGGGAACAGTATTTTCTTGCCTGTGTCGCATTGTACTACAGTGAGCTACGTCATGTGAGGATCTTCTGCATGTACCTTTGTTATGCAAGAAGCGCATTTATTTAATTTTTTAGTTACGATGTCAACATCAGCACGAGTTGTCTCTAAGGTATGGCGCACACAAGTAGTTTCCGTGGTGTAGCGGTTATCACGTCTGCCTAACACGCAGAAGGTCCCCGGTTCGATCCCGGGCGGAAACACTTTTTCATCATTAAAAACAAGACATAGTAACATGCATCTGCTTCCATCTGTACCCAAAAACCTTCGTAATCGCCTTCACACGTCGGATCAGAGTGTCAATTGCTCACATCAAATATGAAATTCATTTGATACTGCCGCCGAGCATTTTGCATCGACTCAGCCACTCATGTGCGATTAGTTTGCACAAAACGCTAGGGCTCGTCCGGGATTTGAACCCGGGACCTCCTGCACCCGAAGCAGGAATCATACCCCTAGACCAACGAGCCATCTGACATGGCGAATGACTATTATTTCAGTGCACTGGGTGCCTCGATGTGGTCCAGGGTGCTCTGGAAAGTCTCGTGTAGGCTGGCGGGATGGGGGCGGCGCGAATTCCCGCGGTCGGCGGCCTTCCTGGGCTATTGGTACCTTCATGTAGAGCTGCCGCTGGGCTCGCACTCCCTGCTGCTAAGAAAGTGATTGCTTTTGCTGCTATGACTTGCAATCACGACTGCGGGAAACGCCGCTATCTCGTTAGGGGTGCTACGGCAGACACCCTCTCGAGCACCCCGAAGACTTCTTGAGCCCTCGGCTGTAATGGTTTCCAGGCTGTCAAAAGAACCGTCGCGTGTGCATTCGCGGACGGGAGAGAGGCTGAGGTAATTTCGAGTGAACGGGGATGGACTCCTCCCGTCCGCGGTTTCCGTAGTGTAGCGGTTATCACGTCTGCTTTACACGCAGAAGGTCCCCGGTTCGATCCCGGGCGGGAACAGTATTTTCTTGCCTGTGTCGCATTGTACTCCAGTGAGCCACGTCATGTGAGGATCTTCTGCATGTACCTTTGTTATGCAAGAAGCGCATTTATTTAATTTTTTAGTTACGATGTCAACATCAGCACGAGTTGTCTCTAAGGTATGGCGCACACAAGTAGTTTCCGTGGTGTAGCGGTTATCACGTCTGCCTAACACGCAGAAGGTCCCCGGTTCGATCCCGGGCGGAAACACTTTTTCATCATTAAAAACAAGACATAGTAACATGCATATGCTTCCATCTGTACCCAAAAACCTTCGTAATCGCCTTCACACGTCGGATCAGAGTGTCAATTGCTCACATCAAATATGAAATTCATTTGATACTGCCGCCGAGCATTTTGCATCGACTCAGCCACTCATGTGCGATCAGTTTGCACAAAACGCTAGGGCTCGTCCGGGATTTGAACCCGGGACCTCCTGCACCCGAAGCAGGAATCATACCCCTAGACCAACGAGCCATCTGACATGGCGAATGACTATTATTTCAGTGCACTGGGTGCCTCGATGTGGTCCAGGGTGCTCTGGAAAGTCTCGTGTAGGCTGGCGGGATGGGGGCGGCGCGAATTCCCGCGGTCGGCGGCCTTCCTGGGCTATTGGTACCTTCATGTAGAGCTGCCGCTGGGCTCGCACTCCCTGCTGCTAAGAAAGTGATTGCTTTTGCTGCTATGACTTGCAATCACGACTGCGGGAAACGCCGCTATCTCGTTAGGGGTGCTACGGCAGACACCCTCTCGAGCACCCCGAAGACTTCTTGAGCCCTCGGCTGTAATGGTTTCCAGGCTGTCAAAAGAACCGTCGCGTGTGCATTCGCGGACGGGAGAGAGGCTGAGGTAATTTCGAGTGAACGGGGATGGACTCCTCCCGTCCGCGGTTTCCGTAGTGTAGCGGTTATCACGTCTGCTTTACACGCAGAAGGTCCCCGGTTCGATCCCGGGCGGGAACAGTATTTTCTTGCCTGTGTCGCATTGTACTCCAGTGAGCCACGTCATGTGAGGATCTTCTGCATGTACCTTTGTTATGCAAGAAGCGCATTTATTTAATTTTTTAGTTACGATGTCAACATCAGCACGAGTTGTCTCTAAGGTATGGCGCACACAAGTAGTTTCCGTGGTGTAGCGGTTATCACGTCTGCCTAACACGCAGAAGGTCCCCGGTTCGATCCCGGGCGGAAACACTTTTTCATCATTAAAAACAAGACATAGTAACATGCATCTGCTTCCATCTGTACCCAAAAACCTTCGTAATCGCCTTCACACGTCGGATCAGAGTGTCAATTGCTCACATCAAATATGAAATTCATTTGATACTGCCGCCGAGCATTTTGCATCGACTCAGCCACTCATGTGCGATCAGTTTGCACAAAACGCTAGGGCTCGTCCGGGATTTGAACCCGGGACCTCCTGCACCCGAAGCAGGAATCATACCCCTAGACCAACGAGCCATCTGACATGGCGAATGACTATTATTTCAGTGCACTGGGTGCCTCGATGTGGTCCAGGGTGCTCTGGAAAGTCTCGTGTAGGCTGGCGGGATGGGGGCGGCGCGAATTCCCGCGGTCGGCGGCCTTCCTGGGCTATTGGTACCTTCATGTAGAGCTGCCGCTGGGCTCGCACTCCCTGCTGCTAAGAAAGTGATTGCTTTTGCTGCTATGACTTGCAATCACGACTGCGGGAAACGCCGCTATCTCGTTAGGGGTGCTACGGCAGACACCCTCTCGAGCACCCCGAAGACTTCTTGAGCCCTCGGCTGTAATGGTTTCCAGGCTGTCAAAAGAACCGTCGCGTGTGCATTCGCGGACGGGAGAGAGGCTGAGGTAATTTCGAGTGAACGGGGATGGACTCCTCCCGTCCGCGGTTTCCGTAGTGTAGCGGTTATCACGTCTGCTTTACACGCAGAAGGTCCCCGGTTCGATCCCGGGCGGGAACAGTATTTTCTTGCCTGTGTCGCATTGTACTCCAGTGAGCCACGTCATGTGAGGATCTTCTGCATGTACCTTTGTTATGCAAGAAGCGCATTTATTTAATTTTTTAGTTACGATGTCAACATCAGCACGAGTTGTCTCTAAGGTATGGCGCACACAAGTAGTTTCCGTGGTGTAGCGGTTATCACGTCTGCCTAACACGCAGAAGGTCCCCGGTTCGATCCCGGGCGGAAACACTTTTTCATCATTAAAAACAAGACATAGTAACATGCATCTGCTTCCATCTGTACCCAAAAACCTTCGTAATCGCCTTCACACGTCGGATCAGAGTGTCAATTGCTCACATCAAATATGAAATTCATTTGATACTGCCGCCGAGCATTTTGCATCGACTCAGCCACTCATGTGCGATCAGTTTGCACAAAACGCTAGGGCTCGTCCGGGATTTGAACCCGGGACCTCCTGCACCCGAAGCAGGAATCATACCCCTAGACCAACGAGCCATCTGACATGGCGAATGACTATTATTTCAGTGCACTGGGTGCCTCGATGTGGTCCAGGGTGCTCTGGAAAGTCTCGTGTAGGCTGGCGGGATGGGGGCGGCGCGAATTCCCGCGGTCGGCGGCCTTCCTGGGCTATTGGTACCTTCATGTAGAGCTGCCGCTGGGCTCGCACTCCCTGCTGCTAAGAAAGTGATTGCTTTTGCTGCTATGACTTGCAATCACGACTGCGGGAAACGCCGCTATCTCGTTAGGGGTGCTACGGCAGACACCCTCTCGAGCACCCCGAAGACTTCTTGAGCCCTCGGCTGTAATGGTTTCCAGGCTGTCAAAAGAACCGTCGCGTGTGCATTCGCGGACGGGAGAGAGGCTGAGGTAATTTCGAGTGAACGGGGATGGACTCCTCCCGTCCGCAGTTTCCGTAGTGTAGCGGTTATCACGTCTGCTTTACACGCAGAAGGTCCCCGGTTCGATCCCGGGCGGGAACAGTATTTTCTTGCCTATGTCGTATTGTACTCCAGTGAGCCACGTCATGTGAGGATCTTCTGCATGTACCTTTGTTATGCAAGTAGCGCATTTATTTAATGTTTTAGTTACGATGACAACATCAGCACGAGTTGTCTCTAAGGTATGGCGCACACAAGTAGTTTCCGTGGTGTAGCGGTTATCACGTCTGCCTAACACGCAGAAGGTCCCCGGTTCGATCCCGGGCGGAAACACTTTTTCATCATTAAAAACAAGACATAGTAACATGCATCTGCTTCCATCTGTACCCAAAAACCTTCGTAATCGCCTTCACACGTCGGATCAGAGTGTCAATTGCTCACATCAAATATGAAATTCATTTGATACTGCCGCCGAGCATTTTGCATCGACTCAGCCACTCATGTGCGATCAGTTTGCACAAAACGCTAGGGCTCGTCCGGGATTTGAACCCGGGACCTCCTGCACCCGAAGCAGGAATCATACCCCTAGACCAACGAGCCATCTGACATGGCGAATGACTATTATTTCAGTGCACTGGGTGCCTCGATGTGGTCCAGGGTGCTCTGGAAAGTCTCGTGTAGGCTGGCGGGATGGGGGCGGCGCGAATTCCCGCGGTCGGCGGCCTTCCTGGGCTATTGGTACCTTCATGTAGAGCTGCCGCTGGGCTCGCACTCCCTGCTGCTAAGAAAGTGATTGCTTTTGCTGCTATGACTTGCAATCACGACTGCGGGAAACGCCGCTATCTCGTTAGGGGTGCTACGGCAGACACCCTCTCGAGCACCCCGAAGACTTCTTGAGCCCTCGGCTGTAATGGTTTCCAGGCTGTCAAAAGAACCGTCGCGTGTGCATTCGCGGACGGGAGAGAGGCTGAGGTAATTTCGAGTGAACGGGGATGGACTCCTCCCGTCCGCAGTTTCCGTAGTGTAGCGGTTATCACGTCTGCTTTACACGCAGAAGGTCCCCGGTTCGATCCCGGGCGGGAACAGTATTTTCTTGCCTGTGTCGTATTGTACTCCAGTGAGCCACGTCATGTGAGGATCTTCTGCATGTACCTTTGTTATGCAAGTAGCGCATTTATTTAATTTTTTAGTTACGATGACAACATCAGCACGAGTTGTCTCTAAGGTATGGCGCACACAAGTAGTTTCCGTGGTGTAGCGGTTATCACGTCTGCCTAACACGCAGAAGGTCCCCGGTTCGATCCCGGGCGGAAACACTTTTTCATCATTAAAAACAAGACATAGTAACATGCATCTGCTTCCATCTGTACCCAAAAACCTTCGTAATCGCCTTCACACGTCGGATCAGAGTGTCAATTGCTCACATCAAATATGAAATTCATTTGATACTGCCGCCGAGCATTTTGCATCGACTCAGCCACTCATGTGCGATCAGTTTGCACAAAACGCTAGGGCTCGTCCGGGATTTGAACCCGGGACCTCCTGCACCCGAAGCAGGAATCATACCCCTAGACCAACGAGCCATCTGACATGGCGAATGACTATTATTTCAGTGCACTGGGTGCCTCGATGTGGTCCAGGGTGCTCTGGAAAGTCTCGTGTAGGCTGGCGGGATGGGGGCGGCGCGAATTCCCGCGGTCGGCGGCCTTCCTGGGCTATTGGTACCTTCATGTAGAGCTGCCGCTGGGCTCGCACTCCCTGCTGCTAAGAAAGTGATTGCTTTTGCTGCTATGACTTGCAATCACGACTGCGGGAAACGCCGCTATCTCGTTAGGGGTGCTACGGCAGACACCCTCTCGAGCACCCCGAAGACTTCTTGAGCCCTCGGCTGTAATGGTTTCCAGGCTGTCAAAAGAACCGTCGCGTGTGCATTCGCGGACGGGAGAGAGGCTGAGGTAATTTCGAGTGAACGGGGATGGACTCCTCCCGTCCGCAGTTTCCGTAGTGTAGCGGTTATCACGTCTGCTTTACACGCAAAAGGTCCCCGGTTCGATCCCGGGCGGGAACAGTATTTTCTTGCCTGTGTCGCATTGTACTCCAGTGAGCCACGTCATGTGAGGATCTTCTGCATGTACCTTTGTTATGCAAGAAGCGCATTTATTTAATTTTTTAGTTACGATGTCAACATCAGCACGAGTTGTCTCTAAGGTATGGCGCACACAAGTAGTTTCCGTGGTGTAGCGGTTATCACGTCTGCCTAACACGCAGAAGGTCCCCGGTTCGATCCCGGGCGGAAACACTTTTTCATCATTAAAAACAAGACATAGTAACATGCATCTGCTTCCATCTGTACCCAAAAACCTTCGTAATCGCCTTCACACGTCGGATCAGAGTGTCAATTGCTCACATCAAATATGAAATTCATTTGATACTGCCGCCGAGCATTTTGCATCGACTCAGCCACTCATGTGCGATCAGTTTGCACAAAACGCTAGGGCTCGTCCGGGATTTGAACCCGGGACCTCCTGCACCCGAAGCAGGAATCATACCCCTAGACCAACGAGCCATCTGACATGGCGAATGACTATTATTTCAGTGCACTGGGTGCCTCGATGTGGTCCAGGGTGCTCTGGAAAGTCTCGTGTAGGCTGGCGGGATGGGGGCGGCGCGAATTCCCGCGGTCGGCGGCCTTCCTGGGCTATTGGTACCTTCATGTAGAGCTGCCGCTGGGCTCGCACTCCCTGCTGCTAAGAAAGTGATTGCTTTTGCTGCTATGACTTGCAATCACGACTGCGGGAAACGCCGCTATCTCGTTAGGGGTGCTACGGCAGACACCCTCTCGAGCACCCCGAAGACTTCTTGAGCCCTCGGCTGTAATGGTTTCCAGGCTGTCAAAAGAACCGTCGCGTGTGCATTCGCGGACGGGAGAGAGGCTGAGGTAATTTCGAGTGAACGGGGATGGACTCCTCCCGTCCGCAGTTTCCGTAGTGTAGCGGTTATCACGTCTGCTTTACACGCAAAAGGTCCCCGGTTCGATCCCGGGCGGGAACAGTATTTTCTTGCCTGTGTCGCATTGTACTCCAGTGAGCCACGTCATGTGAGGATCTTCTGCATGTACCTTTGTTATGCAAGAAGCGCATTTATTTAATTTTTTAGTTACGATGTCAACATCAGCACGAGTTGTCTCTAAGGTATGGCGCACACAAGTAGTTTCCGTGGTGTAGCGGTTATCACGTCTGCCTAACACGCAGAAGGTCCCCGGTTCGATCCCGGGCGGAAACACTTTTTCATCATTAAAAACAAGACATAGTAACATGCATCTGCTTCCATCTGTACCCAAAAACCTTCGTAATCGCCTTCACACGTCGGATCAGAGTGTCAATTGCTCACATCAAATATGAAATTCATTTGATACTGCCGCCGAGCATTTTGCATCGACTCAGCCACTCATGTGCGATCAGTTTGCACAAAACGCTAGGGCTCGTCCGGGATTTGAACCCGGGACCTCCTGCACCCGAAGCAGGAATCATACCCCTAGACCAACGAGCCATCTGACATGGCGAATGACTATTATTTCAGTGCACTGGGTGCCTCGATGTGGTCCAGGGTGCTCTGGAAAGTCTCGTGTAGGCTGGCGGGATGGGGGCGGCGCGAATTCCCGCGGTCGGCGGCCTTCCTGGGCTATTGGTACCTTCATGTAGAGCTGCCGCTGGGCTCGCACTCCCTGCTGCTAAGAAAGTGATTGCTTTTGCTGCTATGACTTGCAATCACGACTGCGGGAAACGCCGCTATCTCGTTAGGGGTGCTACGGCAGACACCCTCTCGAGCACCCCGAAGACTTCTTGAGCCCTCGGCTGTAATGGTTTCCAGGCTGTCAAAAGAACCGTCGCGTGTGCATTCGCGGACGGGAGAGAGGCTGAGGTAATTTCGAGTGAACGGGGATGGACTCCTCCCGTCCGCGGTTTCCGTAGTGTAGCGGTTATCACGTCTGCTTTACACGCAGAAGGTCCCCGGTTCGATCCCGGGCGGGAACAGTATTTTCTTGCCTGTGTCGCATTGTACTCCAGTGAGCCACGTCATGTGAGGATCTTCTGCATGTACCTTTGTTATGCAAGAAGCGCATTTATTTAATTTTTTAGTTACGATGTCAACATCAGCACGAGTTGTCTCTAAGGTATGGCGCACACAAGTAGTTTCCGTGGTGTAGCGGTTATCACGTCTGCCTAACACGCAGAAGGTCCCCGGTTCGATCCCGGGCGGAAACACTTTTTCATCATTAAAAACAAGACATAGTAACATGCATCTGCTTCCATCTGTACCCAAAAACCTTCGTAATCGCCTTCACACGTCGGATCAGAGTGTCAATTGCTCACATCAAATATGAAATTCATTTGATACTGCTGCCGAGCATTTTGCATCGACTCAGCCACTCATGTGCGATCAGTTTGCACAAAACGCTAGGGCTCGTCCGGGATTTGAACCCGGGACCTCCTGCACCCGAAGCAGGAATCATACCCCTAGACCAACGAGCCATCTGACATGGCGAATGACTATTATTTCAGTGCACTGGGTGCCTCGATGTGGTCCAGGGTGCTCTGGAAAGTCTCGTGTAGGCTGGCGGGATGGGGGCGGCGCGAATTCCCGCGGTCGGCGGCCTTCCTGGGCTATTGGTACCTTCATGTAGAGCTGCCGCTGGGCTCGCACTCCCTGCTGCTAAGAAAGTGATTGCTTTTGCTGCTATGACTTGCAATCACGACTGCGGGAAACGCCGCTATCTCGTTAGGGGTGCTACGGCAGACACCCTCTCGAGCACCCCGAAGACTTCTTGAGCCCTCGGCTGTAATGGTTTCCAGGCTGTCAAAAGAACCGTCGCGTGTGCATTCGCGGACGGGAGAGAGGCTGAGGTAATTTCGAGTGAACGGGGATGGACTCCTCCCGTCCGCAGTTTCCGTAGTGTAGCGGTTATCACGTCTGCTTTACACGCAGAAGGTCCCCGGTTCGATCCCGGGCGGGAACAGTATTTTCTTGCCTATGTCGTATTGTACTCCAGTGAGCCACGTCATGTGAGGATCTTCTGCATGTACCTTTGTTATGCAAGTAGCGCATTTATTTAATGTTTTAGTTACGATGACAACATCAGCACGAGTTGTCTCTAAGGTATGGCGCACACAAGTAGTTTCCGTGGTGTAGCGGTTATCACGTCTGCCTAACACGCAGAAGGTCCCCGGTTCGATCCCGGGCGGAAACACTTTTTCATCATTAAAAACAAGACATAGTAACATGCATCTGCTTCCATCTGTACCCAAAAACCTTCGTAATCGCCTTCACACGTCGGATCAGAGTGTCAATTGCTCACATCAAATATGAAATTCATTTGATACTGCCGCCGAGCATTTTGCATCGACTCAGCCACTCATGTGCGATCAGTTTGCACAAAACGCTAGGGCTCGTCCGGGATTTGAACCCGGGACCTCCTGCACCCGAAGCAGGAATCATACCCCTAGACCAACGAGCCATCTGACATGGCGAATGACTATTATTTCAGTGCACTGGGTGCCTCGATGTGGTCCAGGGTGCTCTGGAAAGTCTCGTGTAGGCTGGCGGGATGGGGGCGGCGCGAATTCCCGCGGTCGGCGGCCTTCCTGGGCTATTGGTACCTTCATGTAGAGCTGCCGCTGGGCTCGCACTCCCTGCTGCTAAGAAAGTGATTGCTTTTGCTGCTATGACTTGCAATCACGACTGCGGGAAACGCCGCTATCTCGTTAGGGGTGCTACGGCAGACACCCTCTCGAGCACCCCGAAGACTTCTTGAGCCCTCGGCTGTAATGGTTTCCAGGCTGTCAAAAGAACCGTCGCGTGTGCATTCGCGGACGGGAGAGAGGCTGAGGTAATTTCGAGTGAACGGGGATGGACTCCTCCCGTCCGCAGTTTCCGTAGTGTAGCGGTTATCACGTCTGCTTTACACGCAGAAGGTCCCCGGTTCGATCCCGGGCGGGAACAGTATTTTCTTGCCTGTGTCGTATTGTACTCCAGTGAGCCACGTCATGTGAGGATCTTCTGCATGTACCTTTGTTATGCAAGTAGCGCATTTATTTAATTTTTTAGTTACGATGACAACATCAGCACGAGTTGTCTCTAAGGTATGGCGCACACAAGTAGTTTCCGTGGTGTAGCGGTTATCACGTCTGCCTAACACGCAGAAGGTCCCCGGTTCGATCCCGGGCGGAAACACTTTTTCATCATTAAAAACAAGACATAGTAACATGCATCTGCTTCCATCTGTACCCAAAAACCTTCGTAATCGCCTTCACACGTCGGATCAGAGTGTCAATTGCTCACATCAAATATGAAATTCATTTGATACTGCCGCCGAGCATTTTGCATCGACTCAGCCACTCATGTGCGATCAGTTTGCACAAAACGCTAGGGCTCGTCCGGGATTTGAACCCGGGACCTCCTGCACCCGAAGCAGGAATCATACCCCTAGACCAACGAGCCATCTGACATGGCGAATGACTATTATTTCAGTGCACTGGGTGCCTCGATGTGGTCCAGGGTGCTCTGGAAAGTCTCGTGTAGGCTGGCGGGATGGGGGCGGCGCGAATTCCCGCGGTCGGCGGCCTTCCTGGGCTATTGGTACCTTCATGTAGAGCTGCCGCTGGGCTCGCACTCCCTGCTGCTAAGAAAGTGATTGCTTTTGCTGCTATGACTTGCAATCACGACTGCGGGAAACGCCGCTATCTCGTTAGGGGTGCTACGGCAGACACCCTCTCGAGCACCCCGAAGACTTCTTGAGCCCTCGGCTGTAATGGTTTCCAGGCTGTCAAAAGAACCGTCGCGTGTGCATTCGCGGACGGGAGAGAGGCTGAGGTAATTTCGAGTGAACGGGGATGGACTCCTCCCGTCCGCAGTTTCCGTAGTGTAGCGGTTATCACGTCTGCTTTACACGCAAAAGGTCCCCGGTTCGATCCCGGGCGGGAACAGTATTTTCTTGCCTGTGTCGCATTGTACTCCAGTGAGCCACGTCATGTGAGGATCTTCTGCATGTACCTTTGTTATGCAAGAAGCGCATTTATTTAATTTTTTAGTTACGATGTCAACATCAGCACGAGTTGTCTCTAAGGTATGGCGCACACAAGTAGTTTCCGTGGTGTAGCGGTTATCACGTCTGCCTAACACGCAGAAGGTCCACGGTTCGATCCCGGGCGGAAACACTTTTTCATCATTAAAAACAAGACATAGTAACATGCATCTGCTTCCATCTGTACCCAAAAACCTTCGTAATCGCCTTCACACGTCGGATCAGAGTGTCAATTGCTCACATCAAATATGAAATTCATTTGATACTGCCGCCGAGCATTTTGCATCGACTCAGCCACTCATGTGCGATCAGTTTGCACAAAACGCTAGGGCTCGTCCGGGATTTGAACCCGGGACCTCCTGCACCCGAAGCAGGAATCATACCCCTAGACCAACGAGCCATCTGACATGGCGAATGACTATTATTTCAGTGCACTGGGTGCCTCGATGTGGTCCAGGGTGCTCTGGAAAGTCTCGTGTAGGCTGGCGGGATGGGGGCGGCGCGAATTCCCGCGGTCGGCGGCCTTCCTGGGCTATTGGTACCTTCATGTAGAGCTGCCGCTGGGCTCGCACTCCCTGCTGCTAAGAAAGTGATTGCTTTTGCTGCTATGACTTGCAATCACGACTGCGGGAAACGCCGCTATCTCGTTAGGGGTGCTACGGCAGACACCCTCTCGAGCACCCCGAAGACTTCTTGAGCCCTCGGCTGTAATGGTTTCCAGGCTGTCAAAAGAACCGTCGCGTGTGCATTCGCGGACGGGAGAGAGGCTGAGGTAATTTCGAGTGAACGGGGATGGACTCCTCCCGTCCGCAGTTTCCGTAGTGTAGCGGTTATCACGTCTGCTTTACACGCAAAAGGTCCCCGGTTCGATCCCGGGCGGGAACAGTATTTTCTTGCCTGTGTCGCATTGTACTCCAGTGAGCCACGTCATGTGAGGATCTTCTGCATGTACCTTTGTTATGCAAGAAGCGCATTTATTTAATTTTTTAGTTACGATGTCAACATCAGCACGAGTTGTCTCTAAGGTATGGCGCACACAAGTAGTTTCCGTGGTGTAGCGGTTATCACGTCTGCCTAACACGCAGAAGGTCCACGGTTCGATCCCGGGCGGAAACACTTTTTCATCATTAAAAACAAGACATAGTAACATGCATCTGCTTCCATCTGTACCCAAAAACCTTCGTAATCGCCTTCACACCTCGGATCAGAGTGTCAATTGCTCACATCAAATATGAAATTCATTTGATACTGCCGCCGAGCATTTTGCATCGACTCAGCCACTCATGTGCGATCAGTTTGCACAAAACGCTAGGGCTCGTCCGGGATTTGAACCCGGGACCTCCTGCACCCGAAGCAGGAATCATACCCCTAGACCAACGAGCCATCTGACATGGCGAATGACTATTATTTCAGTGCACTGGGTGCCTCGATGTGGTCCAGGGTGCTCTGGAAAGTCTCGTGTAGGCTGGCGGGATGGGGGCGGCGCGAATTCCCGCGGTCGGCGGCCTTCCTGGGCTATTGGTACCTTCATGTAGAGCTGCCGCTGGGCTCGCACTCCCTGCTGCTAAGAAAGTGATTGCTTTTGCTGCTATGACTTGCAATCACGACTGCGGGAAACGCCGCTATCTCGTTAGGGGTGCTACGGCAGACACCCTCTCGAGCACCCCGAAGACTTCTTGAGCCCTCGGCTGTAATGGTTTCCAGGCTGTCAAAAGAACCGTCGCGTGTGCATTCGCGGACGGGAGAGAGGCTGAGGTAATTTCGAGTGAACGGGGATGGACTCCTCCCGTCCGCAGTTTCCGTAGTGTAGCGGTTATCACGTCTGCTTTACACGCAGAAGGTCCCCGGTTCGATCCCGGGCGGGAACAGTATTTTCTTGCCTATGTCGTATTGTACTCCAGTGAGCCACGTCATGTGAGGATCTTCTGCATGTACCTTTGTTATGCAAGTAGCGCATTTATTTAATTTTTTAGTTACGATGACAACATCAGCACGAGTTGTCTCTAAGGTATGGCGCACACAAGTAGTTTCCGTGGTGTAGCGGTTATCACGTCTGCCTAACACGCAGAAGGTCCCCGGTTCGATCCCGGGCGGAAACACTTTTTCATCATTAAAAACAAGACATAGTAACATGCATCTGCTTCCATCTGTACCCAAAAACCTTCGTAATCGCCTTCACACGTCGGATCAGAGTGTCAATTGCTCACATCAAATATGAAATTCATTTGATACTGCCGCCGAGCATTTTGCATCGACTCAGCCACTCATGTGCGATCAGTTTGCACAAAACGCTAGGGCTCGTCCGGGATTTGAACCCGGGACCTCCTGCACCCGAAGCAGGAATCATACCCCTAGACCAACGAGCCATCTGACATGGCGAATGACTATTATTTCAGTGCACTGGGTGCCTCGATGTGGTCCAGGGTGCTCTGGAAAGTCTCGTGTAGGCTGGCGGGATGGGGGCGGCGCGAATTCCCGCGGTCGGCGGCCTTCCTGGGCTATTGGTACCTTCATGTAGAGCTGCCGCTGGGCTCGCACTCCCTGCTGCTAAGAAAGTGATTGCTTTTGCTGCTATGACTTGCAATCACGACTGCGGGAAACGCCGCTATCTCGTTAGGGGTGCTACGGCAGACACCCTCTCGAGCACCCCGAAGACTTCTTGAGCCCTCGGCTGTAATGGTTTCCAGGCTGTCAAAAGAACCGTCGCGTGTGCATTCGCGGACGGGAGAGAGGCTGAGGTAATTTCGAGTGAACGGGGATGGACTCCTCCCGTCCGCAGTTTCCGTAGTGTAGCGGTTATCACGTCTGCTTTACACGCAGAAGGTCCCCGGTTCGATCCCGGGCGGGAACAGTATTTTCTTGCCTATGTCGTATTGTACTCCAGTGAGCCACGTCATGTGAGGATCTTCTGCATGTACCTTTGTTATGCAAGTAGCGCATTTATTTAATTTTTTAGTTACGATGACAACATCAGCACGAGTTGTCTCTAAGGTATGGCGCACACAAGTAGTTTCCGTGGTGTAGCGGTTATCACGTCTGCCTAACACGCAGAAGGTCCCCGGTTCGATCCCGGGCGGAAACACTTTTTCATCATTAAAAACAAGACATAGTAACATGCATCTGCTTCCATCTGTACCCAAAAACCTTCGTAATCGCCTTCACACGTCGGATCAGAGTGTCAATTGCTCACATCAAATATGAAATTCATTTGATACTGCCGCCGAGCATTTTGCATCGACTCAGCCACTCATGTGCGATCAGTTTGCACAAAACGCTAGGGCTCGTCCGGGATTTGAACCCGGGACCTCCTGCACCCGAAGCAGGAATCATACCCCTAGACCAACGAGCCATCTGACATGGCGAATGACTATTATTTCAGTGCACTGGGTGCCTCGATGTGGTCCAGGGTGCTCTGGAAAGTCTCGTGTAGGCTGGCGGGATGGGGGCGGCGCGAATTCCCGCGGTCGGCGGCCTTCCTGGGCTATTGGTACCTTCATGTAGAGCTGCCGCTGGGCTCGCACTCCCTGCTGCTAAGAAAGTGATTGCTTTTGCTGCTATGACTTGCAATCACGACTGCGGGAAACGCCGCTATCTCGTTAGGGGTGCTACGGCAGACACCCTCTCGAGCACCCCGAAGACTTCTTGAGCCCTCGGCTGTAATGGTTTCCAGGCTGTCAAAAGAACCGTCGCGTGTGCATTCGCGGACGGGAGAGAGGCTGAGGTAATTTCGAGTGAACGGGGATGGACTCCTCCCGTCCGCAGTTTCCGTAGTGTAGCGGTTATCACGTCTGCTTTACACGCAAAAGGTCCCCGGTTCGATCCCGGGCGGGAACAGTATTTTCTTGCCTGTGTCGCATTGTACTCCAGTGAGCCACGTCATGTGAGGATCTTCTGCATGTACCTTTGTTATGCAAGAAGCGCATTTATTTAATTTTTTAGTTACGATGTCAACATCAGCACGAGTTGTCTCTAAGGTATGGCGCACACAAGTAGTTTCCGTGGTGTAGCGGTTATCACGTCTGCCTAACACGCAGAAGGTCCCCGGTTCGATCCCGGGCGGAAACACTTTTTCATCATTAAAAACAAGACATAGTAACATGCATCTGCTTCCATCTGTACCCAAAAACCTTCGTAATCGCCTTCACACGTCGGATCAGAGTGTCAATTGCTCACATCAAATATGAAATTCATTTGATACTGCCGCCGAGCATTTTGCATCGACTCAGCCACTCATGTGCGATCAGTTTGCACAAAACGCTAGGGCTCGTCCGGGATTTGAACCCGGGACCTCCTGCACCCGAAGCAGGAATCATACCCCTAGACCAACGAGCCATCTGACATGGCGAATGACTATTATTTCAGTGCACTGGGTGCCTCGATGTGGTCCAGGGTGCTCTGGAAAGTCTCGTGTAGGCTGGCGGGATGGGGGCGGCGCGAATTCCCGCGGTCGGCGGCCTTCCTGGGCTATTGGTACCTTCATGTAGAGCTGCCGCTGGGCTCGCACTCCCTGCTGCTAAGAAAGTGATTGCTTTTGCTGCTATGACTTGCAATCACGACTGCGGGAAACGCCGCTATCTCGTTAGGGGTGCTACGGCAGACACCCTCTCGAGCACCCCGAAGACTTCTTGAGCCCTCGGCTGTAATGGTTTCCAGGCTGTCAAAAGAACCGTCGCGTGTGCATTCGCGGACGGGAGAGAGGCTGAGGTAATTTCGAGTGAACGGGGATGGACTCCTCCCGTCCGCAGTTTCCGTAGTGTAGCGGTTATCACGTCTGCTTTACACGCAGAAGGTCCCCGGTTCGATCCCGGGCGGGAACAGTATTTTCTTGCCTATGTCGTATTGTACTCCAGTGAGCCACGTCATGTGAGGATCTTCTGCATGTACCTTTGTTATGCAAGTAGCGCATTTATTTAATTTTTTAGTTACGATGACAACATCAGCACGAGTTGTCTCTAAGGTATGGCGCACACAAGTAGTTTCCGTGGTGTAGCGGTTATCACGTCTGCCTAACACGCAGAAGGTCCCCGGTTCGATCCCGGGCGGAAACACATTTTCATCATTAAAAACAAGACATAGTAACATGCATCTGCTTCCATCTGTACCCAAAAACCTTCGTAATCGCCTTCACACGTCGGATCAGAGTGTCAATTGCTCACATCAAATATGAAATTCATTTGATACTGCCGCCGAGCATTTTGCATCGACTCAGCCACTCATGTGCGATCAGTTTGCACAAAACGCTAGGGCTCGTCCGGGATTTGAACCCGGGACCTCCTGCACCCGAAGCAGGAATCATACCCCTAGACCAACGAGCCATCTGACATGGCGAATGACTATTATTTCAGTGCACTGGGTGCCTCGATGTGGTCCAGGGTGCTCTGGAAAGTCTCGTGTAGGCTGGCGGGATGGGGGCGGCGCGAATTCCCGCGGTCGGCGGCCTTCCTGGGCTATTGGTACCTTCATGTAGAGCTGCCGCTGGGCTCGCACTCCCTGCTGCTAAGAAAGTGATTGCTTTTGCTGCTATGACTTGCAATCACGACTGCGGGAAACGCCGCTATCTCGTTAGGGGTGCTACGGCAGACACCCTCTCGAGCACCCCGAAGACTTCTTGAGCCCTCGGCTGTAATGGTTTCCAGGCTGTCAAAAGAACCGTCGCGTGTGCATTCGCGGACGGGAGAGAGGCTGAGGTAATTTCGAGTGAACGGGGATGGACTCCTCCCGTCCGCAGTTTCCGTAGTGTAGCGGTTATCACGTCTGCTTTACACGCAGAAGGTCCCCGGTTCGATCCCGGGCGGGAACAGTATTTTCTTGCCTATGTCGTATTGTACTCCAGTGAGCCACGTCATGTGAGGATCTTCTGCATGTACCTTTGTTATGCAAGTAGCGCATTTATTTAATTTTTTAGTTACGATGACAACATCAGCACGAGTTGTCTCTAAGGTATGGCGCACACAAGTAGTTTCCGTGGTGTAGCGGTTATCACGTCTGCCTAACACGCAGAAGGTCCCCGGTTCGATCCCGGGCGGAAACACTTTTTCATCATTAAAAACAAGACATAGTAACATGCATCTGCTTCCATCTGTACCCAAAAACCTTCGTAATCGCCTTCACACGTCGGATCAGAGTGTCAATTGCTCACATCAAATATGAAATTCATTTGATACTGCCGCCGAGCATTTTGCATCGACTCAGCCACTCATGTGCGATCAGTTTGCACAAAACGCTAGGGCTCGTCCGGGATTTGAACCCGGGACCTCCTGCACCCGAAGCAGGAATCATACCCCTAGACCAACGAGCCATCTGACATGGCGAATGACTATTATTTCAGTGCACTGGGTGCCTCGATGTGGTCCAGGGTGCTCTGGAAAGTCTCGTGTAGGCTGGCGGGATGGGGGCGGCGCGAATTCCCGCGGTCGGCGGCCTTCCTGGGCTATTGGTACCTTCATGTAGAGCTGCCGCTGGGCTCGCACTCCCTGCTGCTAAGAAAGTGATTGCTTTTGCTGCTATGACTTGCAATCACGACTGCGGGAAACGCCGCTATCTCGTTAGGGGTGCTACGGCAGACACCCTCTCGAGCACCCCGAAGACTTCTTGAGCCCTCGGCTGTAATGGTTTCCAGGCTGTCAAAAGAACCGTCGCGTGTGCATTCGCGGACGGGAGAGAGGCTGAGGTAATTTCGAGTGAACGGGGATGGACTCCTCCCGTCCGCAGTTTCCGTAGTGTAGCGGTTATCACGTCTGCTTTACACGCAAAAGGTCCCCGGTTCGATCCCGGGCGGGAACAGTATTTTCTTGCCTGTGTCGCATTGTACTCCAGTGAGCCACGTCATGTGAGGATCTTCTGCATGTACCTTTGTTATGCAAGAAGCGCATTTATTTAATTTTTTAGTTACGATGTCAACATCAGCACGAGTTGTCTCTAAGGTATGGCGCACACAAGTAGTTTCCGTGGTGTAGCGGTTATCACGTCTGCCTAACACGCAGAAGGTCCACGGTTCGATCCCGGGCGGAAACACTTTTTCATCATTAAAAACAAGACATAGTAACATGCATCTGCTTCCATCTGTACCCAAAAACCTTCGTAATCGCCTTCACACCTCGGATCAGAGTGTCAATTGCTCACATCAAATATGAAATTCATTTGATACTGCCGCCGAGCATTTTGCATCGACTCAGCCACTCATGTGCGATCAGTTTGCACAAAACGCTAGGGCTCGTCCGGGATTTGAACCCGGGACCTCCTGCACCCGAAGCAGGAATCATACCCCTAGACCAACGAGCCATCTGACATGGCGAATGACTATTATTTCAGTGCACTGGGTGCCTCGATGTGGTCCAGGGTGCTCTGGAAAGTCTCGTGTAGGCTGGCGGGATGGGGGCGGCGCGAATTCCCGCGGTCGGCGGCCTTCCTGGGCTATTGGTACCTTCATGTAGAGCTGCCGCTGGGCTCGCACTCCCTGCTGCTAAGAAAGTGATTGCTTTTGCTGCTATGACTTGCAATCACGACTGCGGGAAACGCCGCTATCTCGTTAGGGGTGCTACGGCAGACACCCTCTCGAGCACCCCGAAGACTTCTTGAGCCCTCGGCTGTAATGGTTTCCAGGCTGTCAAAAGAACCGTCGCGTGTGCATTCGCGGACGGGAGAGAGGCTGAGGTAATTTCGAGTGAACGGGGATGGACTCCTCCCGTCCGCAGTTTCCGTAGTGTAGCGGTTATCACGTCTGCTTTACACGCAGAAGGTCCCCGGTTCGATCCCGGGCGGGAACAGTATTTTCTTGCCTATGTCGTATTGTACTCCAGTGAGCCACGTCATGTGAGGATCTTCTGCATGTACCTTTGTTATGCAAGTAGCGCATTTATTTAATTTTTTAGTTACGATGACAACATCAGCACGAGTTGTCTCTAAGGTATGGCGCACACAAGTAGTTTCCGTGGTGTAGCGGTTATCACGTCTGCCTAACACGCAGAAGGTCCCCGGTTCGATCCCGGGCGGAAACACTTTTTCATCATTAAAAACAAGACATAGTAACATGCATCTGCTTCCATCTGTACCCAAAAACCTTCGTAATCGCCTTCACACGTCGGATCAGAGTGTCAATTGCTCACATCAAATATGAAATTCATTTGATACTGCCGCCGAGCATTTTGCATCGACTCAGCCACTCATGTGCGATCAGTTTGCACAAAACGCTAGGGCTCGTCCGGGATTTGAACCCGGGACCTCCTGCACCCGAAGCAGGAATCATACCCCTAGACCAACGAGCCATCTGACATGGCGAATGACTATTATTTCAGTGCACTGGGTGCCTCGATGTGGTCCAGGGTGCTCTGGAAAGTCTCGTGTAGGCTGGCGGGATGGGGGCGGCGCGAATTCCCGCGGTCGGCGGCCTTCCTGGGCTATTGGTACCTTCATGTAGAGCTGCCGCTGGGCTCGCACTCCCTGCTGCTAAGAAAGTGATTGCTTTTGCTGCTATGACTTGCAATCACGACTGCGGGAAACGCCGCTATCTCGTTAGGGGTGCTACGGCAGACACCCTCTCGAGCACCCCGAAGACTTCTTGAGCCCTCGGCTGTAATGGTTTCCAGGCTGTCAAAAGAACCGTCGCGTGTGCATTCGCGGACGGGAGAGAGGCTGAGGTAATTTCGAGTGAACGGGGATGGACTCCTCCCGTCCGCAGTTTCCGTAGTGTAGCGGTTATCACGTCTGCTTTACACGCAAAAGGTCCCCGGTTCGATCCCGGGCGGGAACAGTATTTTCTTGCCTGTGTCGCATTGTACTCCAGTGAGCCACGTCATGTGAGGATCTTCTGCATGTACCTTTGTTATGCAAGAAGCGCATTTATTTAATTTTTTAGTTACGATGTCAACATCAGCACGAGTTGTCTCTAAGGTATGGCGCACACAAGTAGTTTCCGTGGTGTAGCGGTTATCACGTCTGCCTAACACGCAGAAGGTCCCCGGTTCGATCCCGGGCGGAAACACTTTTTCATCATTAAAAACAAGACATAGTAACATGCATCTGCTTCCATCTGTACCCAAAAACCTTCGTAATCGCCTTCACACGTCGGATCAGAGTGTCAATTGCTCACATCAAATATGAAATTCATTTGATACTGCCGCCGAGCATTTTGCATCGACTCAGCCACTCATGTGCGATCAGTTTGCACAAAACGCTAGGGCTCGTCCGGGATTTGAACCCGGGACCTCCTGCACCCGAAGCAGGAATCATACCCCTAGACCAACGAGCCATCTGACATGGCGAATGACTATTATTTCAGTGCACTGGGTGCCTCGATGTGGTCCAGGGTGCTCTGGAAAGTCTCGTGTAGGCTGGCGGGATGGGGGCGGCGCGAATTCCCGCGGTCGGCGGCCTTCCTGGGCTATTGGTACCTTCATGTAGAGCTGCCGCTGGGCTCGCACTCCCTGCTGCTAAGAAAGTGATTGCTTTTGCTGCTATGACTTGCAATCACGACTGCGGGAAACGCCGCTATCTCGTTAGGGGTGCTACGGCAGACACCCTCTCGAGCACCCCGAAGACTTCTTGAGCCCTCGGCTGTAATGGTTTCCAGGCTGTCAAAAGAACCGTCGCGTGTGCATTCGCGGACGGGAGAGAGGCTGAGGTAATTTCGAGTGAACGGGGATGGACTCCTCCCGTCCGCAGTTTCCGTAGTGTAGCGGTTATCACGTCTGCTTTACACGCAGAAGGTCCCCGGTTCGATCCCGGGCGGGAACAGTATTTTCTTGCCTATGTCGTATTGTACTCCAGTGAGCCACGTCATGTGAGGATCTTCTGCATGTACCTTTGTTATGCAAGTAGCGCATTTATTTAATTTTTTAGTTACGATGACAACATCAGCACGAGTTGTCTCTAAGGTATGGCGCACACAAGTAGTTTCCGTGGTGTAGCGGTTATCACGTCTGCCTAACACGCAGAAGGTCCCCGGTTCGATCCCGGGCGGAAACACATTTTCATCATTAAAAACAAGACATAGTAACATGCATCTGCTTCCATCTGTACCCAAAAACCTTCGTAATCGCCTTCACACGTCGGATCAGAGTGTCAATTGCTCACATCAAATATGAAATTCATTTGATACTGCCGCCGAGCATTTTGCATCGACTCAGCCACTCATGTGCGATCAGTTTGCACAAAACGCTAGGGCTCGTCCGGGATTTGAACCCGGGACCTCCTGCACCCGAAGCAGGAATCATACCCCTAGACCAACGAGCCATCTGACATGGCGAATGACTATTATTTCAGTGCACTGGGTGCCTCGATGTGGTCCAGGGTGCTCTGGAAAGTCTCGTGTAGGCTGGCGGGATGGGGGCGGCGCGAATTCCCGCGGTCGGCGGCCTTCCTGGGCTATTGGTACCTTCATGTAGAGCTGCCGCTGGGCTCGCACTCCCTGCTGCTAAGAAAGTGATTGCTTTTGCTGCTATGACTTGCAATCACGACTGCGGGAAACGCCGCTATCTCGTTAGGGGTGCTACGGCAGACACCCTCTCGAGCACCCCGAAGACTTCTTGAGCCCTCGGCTGTAATGGTTTCCAGGCTGTCAAAAGAACCGTCGCGTGTGCATTCGCGGACGGGAGAGAGGCTGAGGTAATTTCGAGTGAACGGGGATGGACTCCTCCCGTCCGCAGTTTCCGTAGTGTAGCGGTTATCACGTCTGCTTTACACGCAGAAGGTCCCCGGTTCGATCCCGGGCGGGAACAGTATTTTCTTGCCTATGTCGTATTGTACTCCAGTGAGCCACGTCATGTGAGGATCTTCTGCATGTACCTTTGTTATGCAAGTAGCGCATTTATTTAATTTTTTAGTTACGATGACAACATCAGCACGAGTTGTCTCTAAGGTATGGCGCACACAAGTAGTTTCCGTGGTGTAGCGGTTATCACGTCTGCCTAACACGCAGAAGGTCCCCGGTTCGATCCCGGGCGGAAACACTTTTTCATCATTAAAAACAAGACATAGTAACATGCATCTGCTTCCATCTGTACCCAAAAACCTTCGTAATCGCCTTCACACGTCGGATCAGAGTGTCAATTGCTCACATCAAATATGAAATTCATTTGATACTGCCGCCGAGCATTTTGCATCGACTCAGCCACTCATGTGCGATCAGTTTGCACAAAACGCTAGGGCTCGTCCGGGATTTGAACCCGGGACCTCCTGCACCCGAAGCAGGAATCATACCCCTAGACCAACGAGCCATCTGACATGGCGAATGACTATTATTTCAGTGCACTGGGTGCCTCGATGTGGTCCAGGGTGCTCTGGAAAGTCTCGTGTAGGCTGGCGGGATGGGGGCGGCGCGAATTCCCGCGGTCGGCGGCCTTCCTGGGCTATTGGTACCTTCATGTAGAGCTGCCGCTGGGCTCGCACTCCCTGCTGCTAAGAAAGTGATTGCTTTTGCTGCTATGACTTGCAATCACGACTGCGGGAAACGCCGCTATCTCGTTAGGGGTGCTACGGCAGACACCCTCTCGAGCACCCCGAAGACTTCTTGAGCCCTCGGCTGTAATGGTTTCCAGGCTGTCAAAAGAACCGTCGCGTGTGCATTCGCGGACGGGAGAGAGGCTGAGGTAATTTCGAGTGAACGGGGATGGACTCCTCCCGTCCGCAGTTTCCGTAGTGTAGCGGTTATCACGTCTGCTTTACACGCAGAAGGTCCCCGGTTCGATCCCGGGCGGGAACAGTATTTTCTTGCCTGTGTCGCATTGTACTCCAGTGAGCCACGTCATGTGAGGATCTTCTGCATGTACCTTTGTTATGCAAGAAGCGCATTTATTTAATTTTTTAGTTACGATGTCAACATCAGCACGAGTTGTCTCTAAGGTATGGCGCACACAAGTAGTTTCCGTGGTGTAGCGGTTATCACGTCTGCCTAACACGCAGAAGGTCCCCGGTTCGATCCCGGGCGGAAACACTTTTTCATCATTAAAAACAAGACATAGTAACATGCATCTGCTTCCATCTGTACCCAAAAACCTTCGTAATCGCCTTCACACGTCGGATCAGAGTGTCAATTGCTCACATCAAATATGAAATTCATTTGATACTGCCGCCGAGCATTTTGCATCGACTCAGCCACTCATGTGCGATCAGTTTGCACAAAACGCTAGGGCTCGTCCGGGATTTGAACCCGGGACCTCCTGCACCCGAAGCAGGAATCATACCCCTAGACCAACGAGCCATCTGACATGGCGAATGACTATTATTTCAGTGCACTGGGTGCCTCGATGTGGTCCAGGGTGCTCTGGAAAGTCTCGTGTAGGCTGGCGGGATGGGGGCGGCGCGAATTCCCGCGGTCGGCGGCCTTCCTGGGCTATTGGTACCTTCATGTAGAGCTGCCGCTGGGCTCGCACTCCCTGCTGCTAAGAAAGTGATTGCTTTTGCTGCTATGACTTGCAATCACGACTGCGGGAAACGCCGCTATCTCGTTAGGGGTGCTACGGCAGACACCCTCTCGAGCACCCCGAAGACTTCTTGAGCCCTCGGCTGTAATGGTTTCCAGGCTGTCAAAAGAACCGTCGCGTGTGCATTCGCGGACGGGAGAGAGGCTGAGGTAATTTCGAGTGAACGGGGATGGACTCCTCCCGTCCGCAGTTTCCGTAGTGTAGCGGTTATCACGTCTGCTTTACACGCAGAAGGTCCCCGGTTCGATCCAGGGCGGGAACAGTATTTTCTTGCCTGTGTCGCATTGTACTCCAGTGAGCCACGTCATGTGAGGATCTTCTGCATGTACCTTTGTTATGCAAGAAGCGCATTTATTTAATTTTTTAGTTACGATGTCAACATCAGCACGAGTTGTCTCTAAGGTATGGCGCACACAAGTAGTTTCCGTGGTGTAGCGGTTATCACGTCTGCCTAACACGCAGAAGGTCCCCGGTTCGATCCCGGGCGGAAACACTTTTTCATCATTAAAAACAAGACATAGTAACATGCATCTGCTTCCATCTGTACCCAAAAACCTTCGTAATCGCCTTCACACGTCGGATCAGAGTGTCAATTGCTCACATCAAATATGAAATTCATTTGATACTGCCGCCGAGCATTTTGCATCGACTCAGCCACTCATGTGCGATCAGTTTGCACAAAACGCTAGGGCTCGTCCGGGATTTGAACCCGGGACCTCCTGCACCCGAAGCAGGAATCATACCCCTAGACCAACGAGCCATCTGACATGGCGAATGACTATTATTTCAGTGCACTGGGTGCCTCGATGTGGTCCAGGGTGCTCTGGAAAGTCTCGTGTAGGCTGGCGGGATGGGGGCGGCGCGAATTCCCGCGGTCGGCGGCCTTCCTGGGCTATTGGTACCTTCATGTAGAGCTGCCGCTGGGCTCGCACTCCCTGCTGCTAAGAAAGTGATTGCTTTTGCTGCTATGACTTGCAATCACGACTGCGGGAAACGCCGCTATCTCGTTAGGGGTGCTACGGCAGACACCCTCTCGAGCACCCCGAAGACTTCTTGAGCCCTCGGCTGTAATGGTTTCCAGGCTGTCAAAAGAACCGTCGCGTGTGCATTCGCGGACGGGAGAGAGGCTGAGGTAATTTCGAGTGAACGGGGATGGACTCCTCCCATCCGCAGTTTCCGTAGTGTAGCGGTTATCACGTCTGCCTTACACGCAGAAGGTCCCCGGTTCGATCCCGGGCGGGAACAGTATTTTCTTGCCTATGTCGTATTGTACTCCAGTGAGCCACGTCATGTGAGGATCTTCTGCATGTACCTTTGTTATGCAAGTAGCGCATTTATTTAATTTTTTAGTTACGATGACAACATCAGCACGAGTTGTCTCTAAGGTATGGCGCACACAAGTAGTTTCCGTGTTGTAGCGGTTATCACGTCTGCCTAACACGCAGAAGGTCCCCGGTTCGATCCCGGGCGGAAACACTTTTTCATCATTAAAAACAAGACATAGTAACATGCATCTGCTTCCATCTGTACCCAAAAACCTTCGTAATCGCCTTCACACGTCGGATCAGAGTGTCAATTGCTCACATCAAATATGAAATTCATTTGATACTGCCGCCGAGCATTTTGCATCGACTCAGCCACTCATGTGCGATCAGTTTTCACAAAACGCTAGGGCTCGTCCGGGATTTGAACCCGGGACCTCCTGCACCCGAAGCAGGAATCATACCCCTAGACCAACGAGCCATCTGACATGGCGAATGACTATTATTTCAGTGCACTGGGTGCCTCGATGTGGTCCAGGGTGCTCTGGAAAGTCTCGTGTAGGCTGGCGGGATGGGGGCGGCGCGAATTCCCGCGGTCGGCGGCCTTCCTGGGCTATTGGTACCTTCATGTAGAGCTGCCGCTGGGCTCGCACTCCCTGCTGCTAAGAAAGTGATTGCTTTTGCTGCTATGACTTGCAATCACGACTGCGGGAAACGCCGCTATCTCGTTAGGGGTGCTACGGCAGACACCCTCTCGAGCACCCCGAAGACTTCTTGAGCCCTCGGCTGTAATGGTTTCCAGGCTGTCAAAAGAACCGTCGCGTGTGCATTCGCGGACGGGAGAGAGGCTGAGGTAATTTCGAGTGAACGGGGATGGACTCCTCCCGTCCGCAGTTTCCGTAGTGTAGCGGTTATCACGTCTGCTTTACACGCAAAAGGTCCCCGGTTCGATCCCGGGCGGGAACAGTATTTTCTTGCCTGTGTCGCATTGTACTCCAGTGAGCCACGTCATGTGAGGATCTTCTGCATGTACCTTTGTTATGCAAGAAGCGCATTTATTTAATTTTTTAGTTACGATGTCAACATCAGCACGAGTTGTCTCTAAGGTATGGCGCACACAAGTAGTTTCCGTGGTGTAGCGGTTATCACGTCTGCCTAACACGCAGAAGGTCCCCGGTTCGATCCCGGGCGGAAACACTTTTTCATCATTAAAAACAAGACATAGTAACATGCATCTGCTTCCATCTGTACCCAAAAACCTTCGTAATCGCCTTCACACGTCGGATCAGAGTGTCAATTGCTCACATCAAATATGAAATTCATTTGATACTGCCGCCGAGCATTTTGCATCGACTCAGCCACTCATGTGCGATCAGTTTGCACAAAACGCTAGGGCTCGTCCGGGATTTGAACCCGGGACCTCCTGCACCCGAAGCAGGAATCATACCCCTAGACCAACGAGCCATCTGACATGGCGAATGACTATTATTTCAGTGCACTGGGTGCCTCGATGTGGTCCAGGGTGCTCTGGAAAGTCTCGTGTAGGCTGGCGGGATGGGGGCGGCGCCAATTCCCGCGGTCGGCGGCCTTCCTGGGCTATTGGTACCTTCATGTAGAGCTGCCGCTGGGCTCGCACTCCCTGCTGCTAAGAAAGTGATTGCTTTTGCTGCTATGACTTGCAATCACGACTGCGGGAAACGCCGCTATCTCGTTAGGGGTGCTACGGCAGACACCCTCTCGAGCACCCCGAAGACTTCTTGAGCCCTCGGCTGTAATGGTTTCCAGGCTGTCAAAAGAACCGTCGCGTGTGCATTCGCGGACGGGAGAGAGGCTGAGGTAATTTCGAGTGAACGGGGATGGACTCCTCCCGTCCGCAGTTTCCGTAGTGTAGCGGTTATCACGTCTGCTTTACACGCAGAAGGTCCCCGGTTCGATCCCGGGCGGGAACAGTATTTTCTTGCCTGTGTCGCATTGTACTCCAGTGAGCCACGTCATGTGAGGATCTTCTGCATGTACCTTTGTTATGCAAGAAGCGCATTTATTTAATTTTTTAGTTACGATGTCAACATCAGCACGAGTTGTCTCTAAGGTATGGCGCACACAAGTAGTTTCCGTGGTGTAGCGGTTATCACGTCTGCCTAACACGCAGAAGGTCCCCGGTTCGATCCCGGGCGGAAACACTTTTTCATCATTAAAAACAAGACATAGTAACATGCATCTGCTTCCATCTGTACCCAAAAACCTTCGTAATCGCCTTCACACGTCGGATCAGAGTGTCAATTGCTCACATCAAATATGAAATTCATTTGATACTGCCGCCGAGCATTTTGCATCGACTCAGCCACTCATGTGCGATCAGTTTGCACAAAACGCTAGGGCTCGTCCGGGATTTGAACCCGGGACCTCCTGCACCCGAAGCAGGAATCATACCCCTAGACCAACGAGCCATCTGACATGGCGAATGACTATTATTTCAGTGCACTGGGTGCCTCGATGTGGTCCAGGGTGCTCTGGAAAGTCTCGTGTAGGCTGGCGGGATGGGGGCGGCGCGAATTCCCGCGGTCGGCGGCCTTCCTGGGCTATTGGTACCTTCATGTAGAGCTGCCGCTGGGCTCGCACTCCCTGCTGCTAAGAAAGTGATTGCTTTTGCTGCTATGACATGCAATCACGACTGCGGGAAACGCCGCTATCTCGTTAGGGGTGCTACGGCAGACACCCTCTCGAGCACCCCGAAGACTTCTTGAGCCCTCGGCTGTAATGGTTTCCAGGCTGTCAAAAGAACCGTCGCGTGTGCATTCGCGGACGGGAGAGAGGCTGAGGTAATTTCGAGTGAACGGGGATGGACTCCTCCCGTCCGCAGTTTCCGTAGTGTAGCGGTTATCACGTCTGCTTTACACGCAAAAGGTCCCCGGTTCGATCCCGGGCGGGAACAGTATTTTCTTGCCTGTGTCGCATTGTACTCCAGTGAGCCACGTCATGTGAGGATCTTCTGCATGTACCTTTGTTATGCAAGAAGCGCATTTATTTAATTTTTTAGTTACGATGTCAACATCAGCACGAGTTGTCTCTAAGGTATGGCGCACACAAGTAGTTTCCGTGGTGTAGCGGTTATCACGTCTGCCTAACACGTAGAAGGTCACCGGTTCGATCCCGGGCGGAAACACTTTTTCATCATTAAAAACAAGACATAGTAACATGCATCTGCTTCCATCTGTACCCAAAAACCTTCGTAATCGCCTTCACACGTCGGATCAGAGTGTCAATTGCTCACATCAAATATGAAATTCATTTGATACTGCCGCCGAGCATTTTGCATCGACTCAGCCACTCATGTGCGCTGCCGCTGGGCTCGCACTCCCTGCTGCTAAGAAAGTGATTGCTTTTGCTGCTATGACTTGCAATCACGACTGCGGGAAACGCCGCTATCTCGTTAGGGGTGCTACGGCAGACACCCTCTCGAGCACCCCGAAGACTTCTTGAGCCCTCGGCTGTAATGGTTTCCAGGCTGTCAAAAGAACCGTCGCGTGTGCATTCGCGGACGGGAGAGAGGCTGAGGTAATTTCGAGTGAACGGGGATGGACTCCTCCCGTCCGCAGTTTCCGTAGTGTAGCGGTTATCACGTCTGCTTTACACGCAAAAGGTCCCCGGTTCGATCCCGGGCGGGAACAGTATTTTCTTGCCTGTGTCGCATTGTACTCCAGTGAGCCACGTCATGTGAGGATCTTCTGCATGTACCTTTGTTATGCAAGAAGCGCATTTATTTAATTTTTTAGTTACGATGTCAACATCAGCACGAGTTGTCTCTAAGGTATGGCGCACACAAGTAGTTTCCGTGGTGTAGCGGTTATCACGTCTGCCTAACACGTAGAAGGTCCCCGGTTCGATCCCGGGCGGAAACACTTTTTCATCATTAAAAACAAGACATAGTAACATGCATCTGCTTCCATCTGTACCCAAAAACCTTCGTAATCGCCTTCACACGTCGGATCAGAGTGTCAATTGCTCACATCAAATATGAAATTCATTTGATACTGCCGCCGAGCATTTTGCATCGACTCAGCCACTCATGTGCGATCAGTTTGCACAAAACGCTAGGGCTCGTCCGGGATTTGAACCCGGGACCTCCTGCACCCGAAGCAGGAATCATACCCCTAGACCAACGAGCCATCTGACATGGCGAATGACTATTATTTCAGTGCACTGGGTGCCTCGATGTGGTCCAGGGTGCTCTGGAAAGTTTCGTGTAGGCTGGCGGGATGGGGGCGGCGCGAATTCCCGCGGTCGGCGGCCTTCCTGGGCTATTGGTACCTTCATGTAGAGCTGCCGCTGGGCTCGCACTCCCTGCTGCTAAGAAAGTGATTGCTTTTGCTGCTATGACTTGCAATCACGACTGCGGGAAACGCCGCTATCTCGTTAGGGGTGCTACGGCAGACACCCTCTCGAGCACCCCGAAGACTTCTTGAGCCCTCGGCTGTAATGGTTTCCAGGCTGTCAAAAGAACCGTCGCGTGTGCATTCGCGGACGGGAGAGAGGCTGAGGTAATTTCGAGTGAACGGGGATGGACTCCTCCCGTCCGCAGTTTCCGTAGTGTAGCGGTTATCACGTCTGCTTTACACGCAGAAGGTCCCCGGTTCGATCCCGGGCGGGAACAGTATTTTCTTGCCTGTGTCGCATTGTACTCCAGTGAGCCACGTCATGTGAGGATCTTCTGCATGTACCTTTGTTATGCAAGAAGCGCATTTATTTAATTTTTTAGTTACGATGTCAACATCAGCACGAGTTGTCTCTAAGGTATGGCGCACACAAGTAGTTTCCGTGGTGTAGCGGTTATCACGTCTGCCTAACACGCAGAAGGTCCCCGGTTCGATCCCGGGCGGAAACACTTTTTCATCATTAAAAACAAGACATAGTAACATGCATCTGCTTCCATCTGTACCCAAAAACCTTCGTAATCGCCTTCACACGTCGGATCAGAGTGTCAATTGCTCACATCAAATATGAAATTCATTTGATACTGCCGCCGAGCATTTTGCATCGACTCAGCCACTCATGTGCGATCAGTTTGCACAAAACGCTAGGGCTCGTCCGGGATTTGAACCCGGGACCTCCTGCACCCGAAGCAGGAATCATACCCCTAGACCAACGAGCCATCTGACATGGCGAATGACTATTATTTCAGTGCACTGGGTGCCTCGATGTGGTCCAGGGTGCTCTGGAAAGTCTCGTGTAGGCTGGCGGGATGGGGGCGGCGCGAATTCCCGCGGTCGGCGGCCTTCCTGGGCTATTGGTACCTTCATGTAGAGCTGCCGCTGGGCTCGCACTCCCTGCTGCTAAGAAAGTGATTGCTTTTGCTGCTATGACTTGCAATCACGACTGCGGGAAACGCCGCTATCTCGTTAGGGGTGCTACGGCAGACACCCTCTCGAGCACCCCGAAGACTTCTTGAGCCCTCGGCTGTAATGGTTTCCAGGCTGTCAAAAGAACCGTCGCGTGTGCATTCGCGGACGGGAGAGAGGCTGAGGTAATTTCGAGTGAACGGGGATGGACTCCTCCCGTCCGCAGTTTCCGTAGTGTAGCGGTTATCACGTCTGCTTTACACGCAGAAGGTCCCCGGTTCGATCCCGGGCGGGAACAGTATTTTCTTGCCTGTGTCGCATTGTACTCCAGTGAGCCACGTCATGTGAGGATCTTCTGCATGTACCTTTGTTATGCAAGAAGCGCATTTATTTAATTTTTTAGTTACGATGTCAACATCAGCACGAGTTGTCTCTAAGGTATGGCGCACACAAGTAGTTTCCGTGGTGTAGCGGTTATCACGTCTGCCTAACACGCAGAAGGTCCCCGGTTCGATCCCGGGCGGAAACACTTTTTCATCATTAAAAACAAGACATAGTAACATGCATCTGCTTCCATCTGTACCCAAAAACCTTCGTAATCGCCTTCACACGTCGGATCAGAGTGTCAATTGCTCACATCAAATATGAAATTCATTTGATACTGCCGCCGAGCATTTTGCATCGACTCAGCCACTCATGTGCGATCAGTTTGCACAAAACGGTAGGGCTCGTCCGGGATTTGAACCCCGGACCTCCTGCACCCGAAGCAGGAATCATACCCCTAGACCAACGAGCCATCTGACATGGCGAATGACTATTATTTCAGTGCACTGGGTGCCTCGATGTGGTCCAGGGTGCTCTGGAAAGTCTCGTGTAGGCTGGCGGGATGGGGGCGGCGCGAATTCCCGCGGTCGGCGGCCTTCCTGGGCTATTGGTACCTTCATGTAGAGCTGCCGCTGGGCTCGCACTCCCTGCTGCTAAGAAAGTGATTGCTTTTGCTGCTATGACTTGCAATCACGACTGCGGGAAACGCCGCTATCTCGTTAGGGGTGCTACGGCAGACACCCTCTCGAGCACCCCGAAGACTTCTTGAGCCCTCGGCTGTAATGGTTTCCAGGCTGTCAAAAGAACCGTCGCGTGTGCATTCGCGGACGGGAGAGAGGCTGAGGTAATTTCGAGTGAACGGGGATGGACTCCTCCCGTCCGCGGTTTCCGTAGTGTAGCGGTTATCACGTCTGCTTTACACGCAGAAGGTCCCCGGTTCGATCCCGGGCGGGAACAGTATTTTCTTGCCTGTGTCGCATTGTACTCCAGTGAGCCACGTCATGTGAGGATCTTCTGCACGTACCTTTGTTATGCAAGAAGCGCATTTATTTAATTTTTTAGTTACGATGTCAACATCAGCACGAGTTGTCTCTAAGGTATGGCGCACACAAGTAGTTTCCGTGGTGTAGCGGTTATCACGTCTGCCTAACACGCAGAAGGTCCCCGGTTCGATCCCGGGCGGAAACACTTTTTCATCATTAAAAACAAGACATAGTAACATGCATCTGCTTCCATCTGTACCCAAAAACCTTCGTAATCGCCTTCACACGTCGGATCAGAGTGTCAATTGCTCACATCAAATATGAAATTCATTTGATACTGCCGCCGAGCATTTTGCATCGACTCAGCCACTCATGTGCGATCAGTTTGCACAAAACGCTAGGGCTCGTCCGGGATTTGAACCCGGGACCTCCTGCACCCGAAGCAGGAATCATACCCCTAGACCAACGAGCCATTTGACATGGCGAATGACTATTATTTCAGTGCACTGGGTGCCTCGATGTGGTCCAGGGTGCTCTGGAAAGTCTCGTGTAGGCTGGCGGGATGGGGGCGGCGCGAATTCCCGCGGTCGGCGGCCTTCCTGGGCTATTGGTACCTTCATGTAGAGCTGCCGCTGGGCTCGCACTCCCTGCTGCTAAGAAAGTGATTGCTTTTGCTGCTATGACTTGCAATCACGACTGCGGGAAACGCCGCTATCTCGTTAGGGGTGCTACGGCAGACACCCTCTCGAGCACCCCGAAGACTTCTTGAGCCCTCGGCTGTAATGGTTTCCAGGCTGTCAAAAGAACCGTCGCGTGTGCATTCGCGGACGGGAGAGAGGCTGAGGTAATTTCGAGTGAACGGGGATGGACTCCTCCCGTCCGCAGTTTCCGTAGTGTAGCGGTTATCACGTCTGCTTTACACGCAGAAGGTCCCCGGTTCGATCCCGGGCGGGAACAGTATTTTCTTGCCTGTGTCGCATTGTACTCCAGTGAGCCACGTCATGTGAGGATCTTCTGCATGTACCTTTGTTATGCAAGAAGCGCATTTATTTAATTTTTTAGTTACGATGTCAACATCAGCACGAGTTGTCTCTAAGGTATGGCGCACACAAGTAGTTTCCGTGGTGTAGCGGTTATCACGTCTGCCTAACACGCAGAAGGTCCCCGGTTCGATCCCGGGCGGAAACACTTTTTCATCATTAAAAACAAGACATAGTAACATGCATCTGCTTCCATCTGTACCCAAAAACCTTCGTAATCGCCTTCACACGTCGGATCAGAGTGTCAATTGCTCACATCAAATATGAAATTCATTTGATACTGCCGCCGAGCATTTTGCATCGACTCAGCCACTCATGTGCGATCAGTTTGCACAAAACGCTAGGGCTCGTCCGGGATTTGAACCCGGGACCTCCTGCACCCGAAGCAGGAATCATACCCCTAGACCAACGAGCCATCTGACATGGCGAATGACTATTATTTCAGTGCACTGGGTGCCTCGATGTGGTCCAGGGTGCTCTGGAAAGTCTCGTGTAGGCTGGCGGGATGGGGGCGGCGCGAATTCCCGCGGTCGGCGGCCTTCCTGGGCTATTGGTACCTTCATGTAGAGCTGCCGCTGGGCTCGCACTCCCTGCTGCTAAGAAAGTGATTGCTTTTGCTGCTATGACTTGCAATCACGACTGCGGGAAACGCCGCTATCTCGTTAGGGGTGCTACGGCAGACACCCTCTCGAGCACCCCGAAGACTTCTTGAGCCCTCGGCTGTAATGGTTTCCAGGCTGTCAAAAGAACCGTCGCGTGTGCATTCGCGGACGGGAGAGAGGCTGAGGTAATTTCGAGTGAACGGGGATGGACTCCTCCCGTCCGCAGTTTCCGTAGTGTAGCGGTTATCACGTCTGCTTTACACGCAGAAGGTCCCCGGTTCGATCCCGGGCGGGAACAGTATTTTCTTGCCTGTGTCGCATTGTACTCCAGTGAGCCACGTCATGTGAGGATCTTCTGCATGTACCTTTGTTATGCAAGAAGCGCATTTATTTAATTTTTTAGTTACGATGTCAACATCAGCACGAGTTGTCTCTAAGGTATGGCGCACACAAGTAGTTTCCGTGGTGTAGCGGTTATCACGTCTGCCTAACACGCAGAAGGTCCCCGGTTCGATCCCGGGCGGAAACACTTTTTCATCATTAAAAACAAGACATAGTAACATGCATCTGCTTCCATCTGTACCCAAAAACCTTCGTAATCGCCTTCACACGTCGGATCAGAGTGTCAATTGCTCACATCAAATATGAAATTCATTTGATACTGCCGCCGAGCATTTTGCATCGACTCAGCCACTCATGTGCGATCAGTTTGCACAAAACGGTAGGGCTCGTCCGGGATTTGAACCCCGGACCTCCTGCACCCGAAGCAGGAATCATACCCCTAGACCAACGAGCCATCTGACATGGCGAATGACTATTATTTCAGTGCACTGGGTGCCTCGATGTGGTCCAGGGTGCTCTGGAAAGTCTCGTGTAGGCTGGCGGGATGGGGGCGGCGCGAATTCCCGCGGTCGGCGGCCTTCCTGGGCTATTGGTACCTTCATGTAGAGCTGCCGCTGGGCTCGCACTCCCTGCTGCTAAGAAAGTGATTGCTTTTGCTGCTATGACTTGCAATCACGACTGCGGGAAACGCCGCTATCTCGTTAGGGGTGCTACGGCAGACACCCTCTCGAGCACCCCGAAGACTTCTTGAGCCCTCGGCTGTAATGGTTTCCAGGCTGTCAAAAGAACCGTCGCGTGTGCATTCGCGGACGGGAGAGAGGCTGAGGTAATTTCGAGTGAACGGGGATGGACTCCTCCCGTCCGCGGTTTCCGTAGTGTAGCGGTTATCACGTCTGCTTTACACGCAGAAGGTCCCCGGTTCGATCCCGGGCGGGAACAGTATTTTCTTGCCTGTGTCGCATTGTACTCCAGTGAGCCACGTCATGTGAGGATCTTCTGCACGTACCTTTGTTATGCAAGAAGCGCATTTATTTAATTTTTTAGTTACGATGTCAACATCAGCACGAGTTGTCTCTAAGGTATGGCGCACACAAGTAGTTTCCGTGGTGTAGCGGTTATCACGTCTGCCTAACACGCAGAAGGTCCCCGGTTCGATCCCGGGCGGAAACACTTTTTCATCATTAAAAACAAGACATAGTAACATGCATCTGCTTCCATCTGTACCCAAAAACCTTCGTAATCGCCTTCACACGTCGGATCAGAGTGTCAATTGCTCACATCAAATATGAAATTCATTTGATACTGCCGCCGAGCATTTTGCATCGACTCAGCCACTCATGTGCGATCAGTTTGCACAAAACGCTAGGGCTCGTCCGGGATTTGAACCCGGGACCTCCTGCACCCGAAGCAGGAATCATACCCCTAGACCAACGAGCCATTTGACATGGCGAATGACTATTATTTCAGTGCACTGGGTGCCTCGATGTGGTCCAGGGTGCTCTGGAAAGTCTCGTGTAGGCTGGCGGGATGGGGGCGGCGCGAATTCCCGCGGTCGGCGGCCTTCCTGGGCTATTGGTACCTTCATGTAGAGCTGCCGCTGGGCTCGCACTCCCTGCTGCTAAGAAAGTGATTGCTTTTGCTGCTATGACTTGCAATCACGACTGCGGGAAACGCCGCTATCTCGTTAGGGGTGCTACGGCAGACACCCTCTCGAGCACCCCGAAGACTTCTTGAGCCCTCGGCTGTAATGGTTTCCAGGCTGTCAAAAGAACCGTCGCGTGTGCATTCGCGGACGGGAGAGAGGCTGAGGTAATTTCGAGTGAACGGGGATGGACTCCTCCCGTCCGCAGTTTCCGTAGTGTAGCGGTTATCACGTCTGCTTTACACGCAGAAGGTCCCCGGTTCGATCCCGGGCGGGAACAGTATTTTCTTGCCTGTGTCGCATTGTACTCCAGTGAGCCACGTCATGTGAGGATCTTCTGCATGTACCTTTGTTATGCAAGAAGCGCATTTATTTAATTTTTTAGTTACGATGTCAACATCAGCACGAGTTGTCTCTAAGGTATGGCGCACACAAGTAGTTTCCGTGGTGTAGCGGTTATCACGTCTGCCTAACACGCAGAAGGTCACCGGTTCGATCCCGGGCGGAAACACTTTTTCATCATTAAAAACAAGACATAGTAACATGCATCTGCTTCCATCTGTACCCAAAAACCTTCGTAATCGCCTTCACACGTCGGATCAGAGTGTCAATTGCTCACATCAAATATGAAATTCATTTGATACTGCCGCCGAGCATTTTGCATCGACTCAGCCACTCATGTGCGATCAGTTTGCACAAAACGCTAGGGCTCGTCCGGGATTTGAAACCGGGACCTCCTGCACCCGAAGCAGGAATCATACCCCTAGACCAACGAGCCATTTGACATGGCGAATGACTATTATTTCAGTGCACTGGGTGCCTCGATGTGGTCCAGGGTGCTCTGGAAAGTCTCGTGTAGGCTGGCGGGATGGGGGCGGCGCCAATTCCCGCGGTCGGCGGCCTTCCTGGGCTATTGGTACCTTCATGTAGAGCTGCCGCTGGGCTCGCACTCCCTGCTGCTAAGAAAGTGATTGCTTTTGCTGCTATGACTTGCAATCACGACTGCGGGAAACGCCGCTATCTCGTTAGGGGTGCTACGGCAGACACCCTCTCGAGCACCCCGAAGACTTCTTGAGCCCTCGGCTGTAATGGTTTCCAGGCTGTCAAAAGAACCGTCGCGTGTGCATTCGCGGACGGGAGAGAGGCTGAGGTAATTTCGAGTGAACGGGGATGGACTCCTCCCGTCCGCGGTTTCCGTAGTGTAGCGGTTATCACGTCTGCTTTACACGCAGAAGGTCCCCGGTTCGATCCCGGGCGGGAACAGTATTTTCTTGCCTGTGTCGCATTGTACTCCAGTGAGCCACGTCATGTGAGGATCTTCTGCATGTACCTTTGTTATGCAAGAAGCGCATTTATTTAATTTTTTAGTTACGATGTCAACATCAGTACGAGTTGTCTCTAAGGTATGGCGCACACAAGTAGTTTCCGTGGTGTAGCGGTTATCACGTCTGCCTAACACGCAGAAGGTCCCCGGTTCGATCCCGGGCGGAAACACTTTTTCATCATTAAAAACAAGACATAGTAACATGCATCTGCTTCCATCTGTACCCAAAAACCTTCGTAATCGCCTTCACACGTCGGATCAGAGTGTCAATTGCTCACATCAAATATGAAATTCATTTGATACTGCCGCCGAGCATTTTGCATCGACTCAGCCACTCATGTGCGATCAGTTTGCACAAAACGCTAGGGCTCGTCCGGGATTTGAACCCGGGACCTCCTGCACCCGAAGCAGGAATCATACCCCTAGACCAACGAGCCATTTGACATGGCGAATGACTATTATTTCAGTGCACTGGGTGCCTCGATGTGGTCCAGGGTGCTCTGGAAAGTCTCGTGTAGGCTGGCGGGATGGGGGCGGCGCGAATTCCCGCGGTCGGCGGCCTTCCTGGGCTATTGGTACCTTCATGTAGAGCTGCCGCTGGGCTCGCACTCCCTGCTGCTAAGAAAGTGATTGCTTTTGCTGCTATGACTTGCAATCACGACTGCGGGAAACGCCGCTACCTCGTTAGGGGTGCTACGGCAGACACCCTCTCGAGCACCCCGAAGACTTCTTGAGCCCTCGGCTGTAATGGTTTCCAGGCTGTCAAAAGAACCGTCGCGTGTGCATTCGCGGACGGGAGAGAGGCTGAGGTAATTTCGAGTGAACGGGGATGGACTCCTCCCGTCCGCGGTTTCCGTAGTGTAGCGGTTATCACGTCTGCTTTACACGCAGAAGGTCCCCGGTTCGATCCCGGGCGGGAACAGTATTTTCTTGCCTGTGTCGCATTGTACTCCAGTGAGCCACGTCATGTGAGGATCTTCTGCATGTACCTTTGTTATGCAAGAAGCGCATTTATTTAATTTTTTAGTTACGATGTCAACATCAGTACGAGTTGTCTCTAAGGTATGGCGCACACAAGTAGTTTCCGTGGTGTAGCGGTTATCACGTCTGCCTAACACGCAGAAGGTCCCCGGTTCGATCCCGGGCGGAAACACTTTTTCATCATTAAAAACAAGACATAGTAACATGCATCTGCTTCCATCTGTACCCAAAAACCTTCGTAATCGCCTTCACACGTCGGATCAGAGTGTCAATTGCTCACATCAAATATGAAATTCATTTGATACTGCCGCCGAGCATTTTGCATCGACTCAGCCACTCATGTGCGATCAGTTTGCACAAAACGCTAGGGCTCGTCCGGGATTTGAACCCGGGACCTCCTGCACCCGAAGCAGGAATCATACCCCTAGACCAACGAGCCATTTGACATGGCGAATGACTATTATTTCAGTGCACTGGGTGCCTCGATGTGGTCCAGGGTGCTCTGGAAAGTCTCGTGTAGGCTGGCGGGATGGGGGCGGCGCGAATTCCCGCGGTCGGCGGCCTTCCTGGGCTATTGGTACCTTCATGTAGAGCTGCCGCTGGGCTCGCACTCCCTGCTGCTAAGAAAGTGATTGCTTTTGCTGCTATGACTTGCAATCACGACTGCGGGAAACGCCGCTATCTCGTTAGGGGTGCTACGGCAGACACCCTCTCGAGCACCCCGAAGACTTCTTGAGCCCTCGGCTGTAATGGTTTCCAGGCTGTCAAAAGAACCGTCGCGTGTGCATTCGCGGACGGGAGAGAGGCTGAGGTAATTTCGAGTGAACGGGGATGGACTCCTCCCGTCCGCAGTTTCCGTAGTGTAGCGGTTATCACGTCTGCTTTACACGCAGAAGGTCCCCGGTTCGATCCCGGGCGGGAACAGTATTTTCTTGCCTGTGTCGCATTGTACTCCAGTGAGCCACGTCATGTGAGGATCTTCTGCATGTACCTTTGTTATGCAAGAAGCGCATTTATTTAATTTTTTAGTTACGATGTCAACATCAGCACGAGTTGTCTCTAAGGTATGGCGCACACAAGTAGTTTCCGTGGTGTAGCGGTTATCACGTCTGCCTAACACGCAGAAGGTCCCCGGTTCGATCCCGGGCGGAAACACTTTTTCATCATTAAAAACAAGACATAGTAACATGCATCTGCTTCCATCTGTACCCAAAAACCTTCGTAATCGCCTTCACACGTCGGATCAGAGTGTCAATTGCTCACATCAAATATGAAATTCATTTGATACTGCCGCCGAGCATTTTGCATCGACTCAGCCACTCATGTGCGATCAGTTTGCACAAAACGCTAGGGCTCGTCCGGGATTTGAACCCGGGACCTCCTGCACCCGAAGCAGGAATCATACCCCTAGACCAACGAGCCATTTGACATGGCGAATGACTATTATTTCAGTGCACTGGGTGCCTCGATGTGGTCCAGGGTGCTCTGGAAAGTCTCGTGTAGGCTGGCGGGATGGGGGCGGCGCGAATTCCCGCGGTCGGCGGCCTTCCTGGGCTATTGGTACCTTCATGTAGAGCTGCCGCTGGGCTCGCACTCCCTGCTGCTAAGAAAGTGATTGCTTTTGCTGCTATGACTTGCAATCACGACTGCGGGAAACGCCGCTATCTCGTTAGGGGTGCTACGGCAGACACCCTCTCGAGCACCCCGAAGACTTCTTGAGCCCTTGGCTGTAATGGTTTCCAGGCTGTCAAAAGAACCGTCGCGTGTGCATTCGCGGACGGGAGAGAGGCTGAGGTAATTTCGAGTGAACGGGGATGGACTCCTCCCGTCCGCAGTTTCCGTAGTGTAGCGGTTGTCACGTCTGCTTTACACGCAGAAGGTCCACGGTTCGATCCCGGGCGGGAACAGTATTTTCTTGCCTGTGTCGCATTGTACTCCAGTGAGCCACGTCATGTGAGGATCTTCTGCATGTACCTTTGTTATGCAAGAAGCGCATTTATTTAATTTTTTAGTTACGATGTCAACATCAGCACGAGTTGTCTCTAAGGTATGGCGCACACAAGTAGTTTCCGTGGTGTAGCGGTTATCACGTCTGCCTAACACGCAGAAGGTCCCCGGTTCGATCCCGGGCGGAAACACTTTTTCATCATTAAAAACAAGACATAGTAACATGCATCTGCTTCCATCTGTACCCAAAAACCTTCGTAATCGCCTTCACACCTCGGATCAGAGTGTCAATTGCTCACATCAAATATGAAATTCATTTGATACTGCCGCCGAGCATTTTGCATCGACTCAGCCACTCATGTGCGATCAGTTTGCACAAAACGCTAGGGCTCGTCCGGGATTTGAACCCGGGACCTCCTGCACCCGAAGCAGGAATCATACCCCTAGACCAACGAGCCATCTGACATGGCGAATGACTATTATTTCAGTGCACTGGGTGCCTCGATGTGGTCCAGGGTGCTCTGGAAAGTCTCGTGTAGGCTGGCGGGATGGGGGCGGCGCGAATTCCCGCGGTCGGCGGCCTTCCTGGGCTATTGGTACCTTCATGTAGAGCTGCCGCTGGGCTCGCACTCCCTGCTGCTAAGAAAGTGATTGCTTTTGCTGCTATGACTTGCAATCACGACTGCGGGAAACGCCGCTATCTCGTTAGGGGTGCTACGGCAGACACCCTCTCGAGCACCCCGAAGACTTCTTGAGCCCTCGGCTGTAATGGTTTCCAGGCTGTCAAAAGAACCGTCGCGTGTGCATTCGCGGACGGGAGAGAGGCTGAGGTAATTTCGAGTGAACGGGGATGGACTCCTCCCGTCCGCAGTTTCCGTAGTGTAGCGGTTATCACGTTTGCTTTACACGCAGAAGGTCCCCGGTTCGATCCCGGGCGGGAACAGTATTTTCTTGCCTGTGTCGCATTGTACTCCAGTGAGCCACGTCATGTGAGGATCTTCTGCATGTACCTTTGTTATGCAAGAAGCGCATTTATTTAATTTTTTAGTTACGATGTCAACATCAGCACGAGTTGTCTCTAAGGTATGGCGCACACAAGTAGTTTCCGTGGTGTAGCGGTTATCACGTCTGCCTAACACGCAGAAGGTCCCCGGTTCGATCCCGGGCGGAAACACTTTTTCATCATTAAAAACAAGACATAGTAACATGCATCTGCTTCCATCTGTACCCAAAAACCTTCGTAATCGCCTTCACACGTCGGATCAGAGTGTCAATTGCTCACATCAAATATGAAATTCATTTGATACTGCCGCCGAGCATTTTGCATCGACTCAGCCACTCATGTGCGATCAGATTGCACAAAACGCTAGGGCTCGTCCGGGATTTGAACCCGGGACCTACTGCACCCGAAGCAGGAATCATACCCCTAGACCAACGAGCCATCTGACATGGCGAATGACTATTATTTCAGTGCACTGGGTGCCTCGATGTGGTCCAGGGTGCTCTGGAAAGTCTCGTGTAGGCTGGCGGGATGGGGGTGGCGCGAATTCCCGCGGTCGGCGGCCTTCCTGGGCTATTGGTACCTTCATGTAGAGCTGCCGCTGGGCTCGCACTCCCTGCTGCTAAGAAAGTGATTGCTTTTGCTGCTATGACTTGCAATCACGACTGCGGGAAACGCCGCTATCTCGTTAGGGGTGCTACGGCAGACACCCTCTCGAGCACCCCGAAGACTTCTTGAGCCCTCGGCTGTAATGGTTTCCAGGCTGTCAAAAGAACCGTCGCGTGTGCATTCGCGGACGGGAGAGAGGCTGAGGTAATTTCGAGTGAACGGGGATGGATTCCTCCCGTCCGCAGTTTCCGTAGTGTAGCGGTTATCACGTCTGCTTTACACGCAGAAGGTCCCCGGTTCGATCCCGGGCGGGAACAGTATTTTCTTGCCTGTGTCGCATTGTACTCCAGTGAGCCACGTCATGTGAGGATCTTCTGCATGTACCTTTGTTATGCAAGAAGCGCATTTATTTAATTTTTTAGTTACGATGTCAACATCAGCACGAGTTGTCTCTAAGGTATGGCGCACACAAGTAGTTTCCGTGGTGTAGCGGTTATCACGTCTGCCTAACACGCAGAAGGTCCCCGGTTCGATCCCGGGCGGAAACACTTTTTCATCATTAAAAACAAGACATAGTAACATGCATCTGCTTTCATCTGTACCCAAAAACCTTCGTAATCGCCTTCACACGTCGGATCAGAGTGTCAATTGCTCACATCAAATATGAAATTCATTTGATACTGCCGCCGAGCATTTTGCATCGACTCAGCCACTCATGTGCGATCAGTTTGCACAAAACGCTAGGGCTCGTCCGGGATTTGAACCCGGGACCTCCTGCACCCGAAGCAGGAATCATACCCCTAGACCAACGAGCCATCTGACATGGCGAATGACTATTATTTCAGTGCACTGGGTGCCTCGATGTGGTCCAGGGTGCTCTGGAAAGTCTCGTGTAGGCTGGCGGGATGGGGGCGGCGCGAATTCCCGCGGTCGGCGGCCTTCCTGGGCTATTGGTACCTTCATGTAGAGCTGCCGCTGGGCTCGCACTCCCTGCTGCTAAGAAAGTGATTGCTTTTGCTGCTATGACTTGCAATCACGACTGCGGGAAACGCCGCTATCTCGTTAGGGGTGCTACGGCAGACACCCTCTCGAGCACCCCGAAGACTTCTTGAGCCCTCGGCTGTAATGGTTTCCAGGCTGTCAAAAGAACCGTCGCGTGTGCATTCGCGGACGGGAGAGAGGCTGAGGTAATTTCGAGTGAACGGGGATGGACTCCTCCCGTCCGCAGTTTCCGTAGTGTAGCGGTTATCACGTCTGCTTTACACGCAGAAGGTCCCCGGTTCGATCCCGGGCGGGAACAGTATTTTCTTGCCTGTGTCGCATTGTACTCCAGTGAGCCACGTCATGTGAGGATCTTCTGCATGTACCTTTGTTATGCAAGAAGCGCATTTATTTAATTTTTTAGTTACGATGTCAACATCAGCACGAGTTGTCTCTAAGGTATGGCGCACACAAGTAGTTTCCGTGGTGTAGCGGTTATCACGTCTGCCTAACACGCAGAAGGTCCCCGGTTCGATCCCGGGCGGAAACACTTTTTCATCATTAAAAACAAGACATAGTAACATGCATCTGCTTCCATCTGTACCCAAAAACCTTCGTAATCGCCTTCACACGTCGGATCAGAGTGTCAATTGCTCACATCAAATATGAAATTCATTTGATACTGCCGCCGAGCATTTTGCATCGACTCAGCCACTCATGTGCGATCAGTTTGCACAAAACGCTAGGGCTCGTCCGGGATTTGAACCCGGGACCTCCTGCACCCGAAGCAGGAATCATACCCCTAGACCAACGAGCCATCTGACATGGCGAATGACTATTATTTCAGTGCACTGGGTGCCTCGATGTGGTCCAGGGTGCTCTGGAAAGTCTCGTGTAGGCTGGCGGGATGGGGGCGGCGCGAATTCCCGCGGTCGGCGGCCTTCCTGGGCTATTGGTACCTTCATGTAGAGCTGCCGCTGGGCTCGCACTCCCTGCTGCTAAGAAAGTGATTGCTTTTGCTGCTATGACTTGCAATCACGACTGCGGGAAACGCCGCTATCTCGTTAGGGGTGCTACGGCAGACACCCTCTCGAGCACCCCGAAGACTTCTTGAGCCCTCGGCTGTAATGGTTTCCAGGCTGTCAAAAGAACCGTCGCGTGTGCATTCGCGGACGGGAGAGAGGCTGAGGTAATTTCGAGTGAACGGGGATGGACTCCTCCCGTCCGCAGTTTCCGTAGTGTAGCGGTTATCACGTCTGCTTTACACGCAGAAGGTCCCCGGTTCGATCCCGGGCGGGAACAGTATTTTCTTGCCTGTGTCGCATTGTACTCCAGTGAGCCACGTCATGTGAGGATCTTCTGCATGTACCTTTGTTATGCAAGAAGCGCATTTATTTAATCTTTTAGTTACGATGTCAACATCAGCACGAGTTGTCTCTAAGGTATGGCGCACACAAGTAGTTTCCGTGGTGTAGCGGTTATCACGTCTGCCTAACACGCAGAAGGTCCCCGGTTCGATCCCGGGCGGAAACACTTTTTCATCATTAAAAACAAGACATAGTAACATGCATCTGCTTCCATCTGTACCCAAAAACCTTCGTAATCGCCTTCACACGTCGGATCAGAGTGTCAATTGCTCACATCAAATATGAAATTCATTTGATACTGCCGCCGAGCATTTTGCATCGACTCAGCCACTCATGTGCGATCAGTTTGCACAAAACGCTAGGGCTCGTCCGGGATTTGAACCCGGGACCTCCTGCACCCGAAGCAGGAATCATACCCCTAGACCAACGAGCCATCTGACATGGCGAATGACTATTATTTCAGTGCACTGGGTGCCTCGATGTGGTCCAGGGTGCTCTGGAAAGTCTCGTGTAGGCTGGCGGGATGGGGGCGGCGCGAATTCCCGCGGTCGGCGGCCTTCCTGGGCTATTGGTACCTTCATGTAGAGCTGCCGCTGGGCTCGCACTCCCTGCTGCTAAGAAAGTGATTGCTTTTGCTGCTATGACTTGCAATCACGACTGCGGGAAACGCTGGGCTCGCACTCCCTGCTGCTAAGAAAGTGATTGCTTTTGCTGCTATGACTTGCAATCACGACTGCGGGAAACGCCGCTATCTCGTTAGGGGTGCTACGGCAGACACCCTCTCGAGCACCCCGAAGACTTCTTGAGCCCTCGGCTGTAATGGTTTCCAGGCTGTCAAAAGAACCGTCGCGTGTGCATTCGCGGACGGGAGAGAGGCTGAGGTAATTTCGAGTGAACGGGGATGGACTCCTCCCGTCCGCAGTTTCCGTAGTGTAGCGGTTATCACGTCTGCTTTACACGCAGAAGGTCCCCGGTTCGATCCCGGGCGGGAACAGTATTTTCTTGCCTGTGTCGCATTGTACTCCAGTGAGCCACGTCATGTGAGGATCTTCTGCATGTACCTTTGTTATGCAAGAAGCGCATTTATTTAATTTTTTAGTTACGATGTCAACATCAGCACGAGTTGTCTCTAAGGTATGGCGCACACAAGTAGTTTCCGTGGTGTAGCGGTTATCACGTCTGCCTAACACGCAGAAGGTCCCCGGTTCGATCCCGGGCGGAAACACTTTTTCATCATTAAAAACAAGACATAGTAACATGCATCTGCTTCCATCTGTACCCAAAAACCTTCGTAATCGCCTTCACACGTCGGATCAGAGTGTCAATTGCTCACATCAAATATGAAATTCATTTGATACTGCCGCCGAGCATTTTGCATCGACTCAGCCACTCATGTGCGATCAGTTTGCACAAAACGCTAGGGCTCGTCCGGGATTTGAACCCGGGACCTCCTGCACCCGAAGCAGGAATCATACCCCTAGACCAACGAGCCATCTGACATGGCGAATGACTATTATTTCAGTGCACTGGGTGCCTCGATGTGGTCCAGGGTGCTCTGGAAAGTCTCGTGTAGGCTGGCGGGATGGGGGCGGCGCGAATTCCCGCGGTCGGCGGCCTTCCTGGGCTATTGGTACCTTCATGTAGAGCTGCCGCTGGGCTCGCACTCCCTGCTGCTAAGAAAGTGATTGCTTTTGCTGCTATGACTTGCAATCACGACTGCGGGAAACGCCGCTATCTCGTTAGGGGTGCTACGGCAGACACCCTCTCGAGCACCCCGAAGACTTCTTGAGCCCTCGGCTGTAATGGTTTCCAGGCTGTCAAAAGAACCGTCGCGTGTGCATTCGCGGACGGGAGAGAGGCTGAGGTAATTTCGAGTGAACGGGGATGGACTCCTCCCGTCCGCAGTTTCCGTAGTGTAGCGGTTATCACGTCTGCTTTACACGCAGAAGGTCCCCGGTTCGATCCCGGGCGGGAACAGTATTTTCTTGCCTGTGTCGCATTGTACTCCAGTGAGCCACGTCATGTGAGGATCTTCTGCATGTACCTTTGTTATGCAAGAAGCGCATTTATTTAATTTTTTAGTTACGATGTCAACATCAGCACGAGTTGTCTCTAAGGTATGGCGCACACAAGTAGTTTCCGTGGTGTAGCGGTTATCACGTCTGCCTAACACGCAGAAGGTCCCCGGTTCGATCCCGGGCGGAAACACTTTTTCATCATTAAAAACAAGACATAGTAACATGCATCTGCTTTCATCTGTACCCAAAAACCTTCGTAATCGCCTTCACACGTCGGATCAGAGTGTCAATTGCTCACATCAAATATGAAATTCATTTGATACTGCCGCCGAGCATTTTGCATCGACTCAGCCACTCATGTGCGATCAGTTTGCACAAAACGCTAGGGCTCGTCCGGGATTTGAACCCGGGACCTCCTGCACCCGAAGCAGGAATCATACCCCTAGACCAACGAGCCATCTGACATGGCGAATGACTATTATTTCAGTGCACTGGGTGCCTCGATGTGGTCCAGGGTGCTCTGGAAAGTCTCGTGTAGGCTGGCGGGATGGGGGCGGCGCGAATTCCCGCGGTCGGCGGCCTTCCTGGGCTATTGGTACCTTCATGTAGAGCTGCCGCTGGGCTCGCACTCCCTGCTGCTAAGAAAGTGATTGCTTTTGCTGCTATGACTTGCAATCACGACTGCGGGAAACGCCGCTATCTCGTTAGGGGTGCTACGGCAGACACCCTCTCGAGCACCCCGAAGACTTCTTGAGCCCTCGGCTGTAATGGTTTCCAGGCTGTCAAAAGAACCGTCGCGTGTGCATTCGCGGACGGGAGAGAGGCTGAGGTAATTTCGAGTGAACGGGGATGGACTCCTCCCGTCCGCAGTTTCCGTAGTGTAGCGGTTATCACGTCTGCTTTACACACAGAAGGTCCCCGGTTCGATCCCGGGCGGGAACATTATTTTCTTGCCTGTGTCGCATTGTACTCCAGTGAGCCACGTCATGTGAGGATCTTCTGCATGTACCTTTGTTATGCAAGAAGCGCATTTATTTAATTTTTTAGTTACGATGTCAACATCAGCACGAGTTGTCTCTAAGGTATGGCGCACACAAGTAGTTTCCGTGGTGTAGCGGTTATCACGTCTGCCTAACACGCAGAAGGTCCCCGGTTCGATCCCGGGCGGAAACACTTTTTCATCATTAAAAACAAGACATAGTAACATGCATCTGCTTCCATCTGTACCCAAAAACCTTCGTAATCGCCTTCACACGTCGGATCAGAGTGTCAATTGCTCACATCAAATATGAAATTCATTTGATACTGCCGCCGAGCATTTTGCATCGACTCAGCCACTCATGTGCGATCAGTTTGCACAAAACGCTAGGGCTCGTCCGGGATTTGAACCCGGGACCTCCTGCACCCGAAGCAGGAATCATACCCCTAGACCAACGAGCCATCTGACATGGCGAATGACTATTATTTCAGTGCACTGGGTGCCTCGATGTGGTCCAGGGTGCTCTGGAAAGTCTCGTGTAGGCTGGCGGGATGGGGGCGGCGCGAATTCCCGCGGTCGGCGGCCTTCCTGGGCTATTGGTACCTTCATGTAGAGCTGCCGCTGGGCTCGCACTCCCTGCTGCTAAGAAAGTGATTGCTTTTGCTGCTATGACTTGCAATCACGACTGCGGGAAACGCCGCTATCTCGTTAGGGGTGCTACGGCAGACACCCTCTCGAGCACCCCGAAGACTTCTTGAGCCCTCGGCTGTAATGGTTTCCAGGCTGTCAAAAGAACCGTCGCGTGTGCATTCGCGGACGGGAGAGAGGCTGAGGTAATTTCGAGTGAACGGGGATGGACTCCTCCCGTCCGCAGTTTCCGTAGTGTAGCGGTTATCACGTCTGCTTTACACGCAGAAGGTCCCCGCTTCGATCCCGGGCGGGAACAGTATTTTCTTGCCTGTGTCGCATTGTACTCCAGTGAGCCACGTCATGTGAGGATCTTCTGCATGTACCTTTGTTATGCAAGAAGCGCATTTATTTAATTTTTTAGTTACGATGTCAACATCAGCACGAGTTGTCTCTAAGGTATGGCGCACACAAGTAGTTTCCGTGGTGTAGCGGTTATCACGTCTGCCTAACACGCAGAAGGTCCCCGGTTCGATCCCGGGCGGAAACACTTTTTCATCATTAAAAACAAGACATAGTAACATGCATCTGCTTCCATCTGTACCCAAAAACCTTCGTAATCGCCTTCACACGTCGGATCAGAGTGTCAATTGCTCACATCAAATATGAAATTCATTTGATACTGCCGCCGAGCATTTTGCATCGACTCAGCCACTCATGTGCGATCAGTTTGCACAAAACGCTAGGGCTCGTCCGGGATTTGAACCCGGGACCTCCTGCACCCGAAGCAGGAATCATACCCCTAGACCAACGAGCCATCTGACATGGCGAATGACTATTATTTCAGTGCACTGGGTGCCTCGATGTGGTCCAGGGTGCTCTGGAAAGTCTCGTGTAGGCTGGCGGGATGGGGGCGGCGCGAATTCCCGCGGTCGGCGGCCTTCCTGGGCTATTGGTACCTTCATGTAGAGCTGCCGCTGGGCTCGCACTCCCTGCTGCTAAGAAAGTGATTGCTTTTGCTGCTATGACTTGCAATCACGACTGCGGGAAACGCTGGGCTCGCACTCCCTGCTGCTAAGAAAGTGATTGCTTTTGCTGCTATGACTTGCAATCACGACTGCGGGAAACGCCGCTATCTCGTTAGGGGTGCTACGGCAGACACCCTCTCGAGCACCCCGAAGACTTCTTGAGCCCTCGGCTGTAATGGTTTCCAGGCTGTCAAAAGAACCGTCGCGTGTGCATTCGCGGACGGGAGAGAGGCTGAGGTAATTTCGAGTGAACGGGGATGGACTCCTCCCGTCCGCAGTTTCCGTAGTGTAGCGGTTATCACGTCTGCTTTACACGCAGAAGGTCCCCGGTTCGATCCCGGGCGGGAACAGTATTTTCTTGCCTGTGTCGCATTGTACTCCAGTGAGCCACGTCATGTGAGGATCTTCTGCATGTACCTTTGTTATGCAAGAAGCGCATTTATTTAATTTTTTAGTTACGATGTCAACATCAGCACGAGTTGTCTCTAAGGTATGGCGCACACAAGTAGTTTCCGTGGTGTAGCGGTTATCACGTCTGCCTAACACGCAGAAGGTCCCCGGTTCGATCCCGGGCGGAAACACTTTTTCATCATTAAAAACAAGACATAGTAACATGCATCTGCTTTCATCTGTACCCAAAAACCTTCGTAATCGCCTTCACACGTCGGATCAGAGTGTCAATTGCTCACATCAAATATGAAATTCATTTGATACTGCCGCCGAGCATTTTGCATCGACTCAGCCACTCATGTGCGATCAGTTTGCACAAAACGCTAGGGCTCGTCCGGGATTTGAACCCGGGACCTCCTGCACCCGAAGCAGGAATCATACCCCTAGACCAACGAGCCATCTGACATGGCGAATGACTATTATTTCAGTGCACTGGGTGCCTCGATGTGGTCCAGGGTGCTCTGGAAAGTCTCGTGTAGGCTGGCGGGATGGGGGCGGCGCGAATTCCCGCGGTCGGCGGCCTTCCTGGGCTATTGGTACCTTCATGTAGAGCTGCCGCTGGGCTCGCACTCCCTGCTGCTAAGAAAGTGATTGCTTTTGCTGCTATGACTTGCAATCACGACTGCGGGAAACGCCGCTATCTCGTTAGGGGTGCTACGGCAGACACCCTCTCGAGCACCCCGAAGACTTCTTGAGCCCTCGGCTGTAATGGTTTCCAGGCTGTCAAAAGAACCGTCGCGTGTGCATTCGCGGACGGGAGAGAGGCTGAGGTAATTTCGAGTGAACGGGGATGGACTCCTCCCGTCCGCAGTTTCCGTAGTGTAGCGGTTATCACGTCTGCTTTACACGCAGAAGGTCCCCGGTTCGATCCCGGGCGGGAACAGTATTTTCTTGCCTGTGTCGCATTGTACTCCAGTGAGCCACGTCATGTGAGGATCTTCTGCATGTACCTTTGTTATGCAAGAAGCGCATTTATTTAATTTTTTAGTTACGATGTCAACATCAGCACGAGTTGTCTCTAAGGTATGGCGCACACAAGTAGTTTCCGTGGTGTAGCGGTTATCACGTCTGCCTAACACGCAGAAGGTCCCCGGTTCGATCCCGGGCGGAAACACTTTTTCATCATTAAAAACAAGACATAGTAACATGCATCTGCTTCCATCTGTACCCAAAAACCTTCGTAATCGCCTTCACACGTCGGATCAGAGTGTCAATTGCTCACATCAAATATGAAATTCATTTGATACTGCCGCCGAGCATTTTGCATCGACTCAGCCACTCATGTGCGATCAGTTTGCACAAAACGCTAGGGCTCGTCCGGGATTTGAACCCGGGACCTCCTGCACCCGAAGCAGGAATCATACCCCTAGACCAACGAGCCATCTGACATGGCGAATGACTATTATTTCAGTGCACTGGGTGCCTCGATGTGGTCCAGGGTGCTCTGGAAAGTCTCGTGTAGGCTGGCGGGATGGGGGCGGCGCGAATTCCCGCGGTCGGCGGCCTTCCTGGGCTATTGGTACCTTCATGTAGAGCTGCCGCTGGGCTCGCACTCCCTGCTGCTAAGAAAGTGATTGCTTTTGCTGCTATGACTTGCAATCACGACTGCGGGAAACGCCGCTATCTCGTTAGGGGTGCTACGGCAGACACCCTCTCGAGCACCCCGAAGACTTCTTGAGCCCTCGGCTGTAATGGTTTCCAGGCTGTCAAAAGAACCGTCGCGTGTGCATTCGCGGACGGGAGAGAGGCTGAGGTAATTTCGAGTGAACGGGGATGGACTCCTCCCGTCCGCAGTTTCCGTAGTGTAGCGGTTATCACGTCTGCTTTACACGCAGAAGGTCCCCGGTTCGATCCCGGGCGGGAACAGTATTTTCTTGCCTGTGTCGCATTGTACTCCAGTGAGCCACGTCATGTGAGGATCTTCTGCATGTACCTTTGTTATGCAAGAAGCGCATTTATTTAATTTTTTAGTTACGATGTCAACATCAGCACGAGTTGTCTCTAAGGTATGGCGCACACAAGTAGTTTCCGTGGTGTAGCGGTTATCACGTCTGCCTAACACGCAGAAGGTCCCCGGTTCGATCCCGGGCGGAAACACTTTTTCATCATTAAAAACAAGACATAGTAACATGCATCTGCTTCCATCTGTACCCAAAAACCTTCGTAATCGCCTTCACACGTCGGATCAGAGTGTCAATTGCTCACATCAAATATGAAATTCATTTGATACTGCCGCCGAGCATTTTGCATCGACTCAGCCACTCATGTGCGATCAGTTTGCACAAAACGCTAGGGCTCGTCCGGGATTTGAACCCGGGACCTCCTGCACCCGAAGCAGGAATCATACCCCTAGACCAACGAGCCATCTGACATGGCGAATGACTATTATTTCAGTGCACTGGGTGCCTCGATGTGGTCCAGGGTGCTCTGGAAAGTCTCGTGTAGGCTGGCGGGATGGGGGCGGCGCGAATTCCCGCGGTCGGCGGCCTTCCTGGGCTATTGGTACCTTCATGTAGAGCTGCCGCTGGGCTCGCACTCCCTGCTGCTAAGAAAGTGATTGCTTTTGCTGCTATGACTTGCAATCACGACTGCGGGAAACGCCGCTATCTCGTTAGGGGTGCTACGGCAGACACCCTCTCGAGCACCCCGAAGACTTCTTGAGCCCTCGGCTGTAATGGTTTCCAGGCTGTCAAAAGAACCGTCGCGTGTGCATTCGCGGACGGGAGAGAGGCTGAGGTAATTTCGAGTGAACGGGGATGGACTCCTCCCGTCCGCAGTTTCCGTAGTGTAGCGGTTATCACGTCTGCTTTACACGCAGAAGGTCCCCGGTTCGATCCCGGGCGGGAACAGTATTTTCTTGCCTGTGTCGCATTGTACTCCAGTGAGCCACGTCATGTGAGGATCTTCTGCATGTACCTTTGTTATGCAAGTAGCGCATTTATTTAATTTTTTAGTTACGATGACAACATCAGCACGAGTTGTCTCTAAGGTATGGCGCACACAAGTAGTTTCCGTGGTGTAGCGGTTATCACGTCTGCCTAATACGCAGAAGGTCCCCAGTTCGATCCCGGGCGGAAACACTTTTTCATCATTAAAAACAAGACATAGTAACATGCATCTGCTTCCATCTGTACCCAAAAACCTTCGTAATCGCCTTCACACGTCGGATCAGAGTGTCAATTGCTCACATCAAATATGAAATTCATTTGATACTGCCGCCGAGCATTTTGCATCGACTCAGCCACTCATGTGCGATCAGTTTGCACAAAACGCTAGGGCTCGTCCGGGATTTGAACCCAGGACCTCCTGCACCCGAAGCAGGAATCATACCCCTAGACCAACGAGCCATCTGACATGGCGAATGACTATTATTTCAGTGCACTGGGTGCCTCGATGTGGTCCAGGGTGCTCTGGAAAGTCTCGTGTAGGCTGGCGGGATGGGGGCGGCGCCAATTCCCGCGGTCGGCGGCCTTCCTGGGCTATTGGTACCTTCATGTAGAGCTGCCGCTGGGCTCGCACTCCCTGCTGCTAAGAAAGTGATTGCTTTTGCTGCTATGACTTGCAATCACGACTGCGGGAAACGCCGCTATCTCGTTAGGGGTGCTACGGCAGACACCCTCTCGAGCACCCCGAAGACTTCTTGAGCCCTCGGCTGTAATGGTTTCCAGGCTGTCAAAAGAACCGTCGCATGTGCATTCGCGGACGGGAGAGAGGCTGAGGTAATTTCGAGTGAACGGGGATGGACTCCTCCCGTCCGCAGTTTCCGTAGTGTAGCGGTTATCACGTCTGCTTTACACGCAGAAGGTCCCCGGTTCGATCCCGGGCGGGAACAGTATTTTCTTGCCTGTGTCGCATTGTACTCCAGTGAGCCACGTCATGTGAGGATCTTCTGCATGTACCTTTGTTATGCAAGAAGCGCATTTATTTAATTTTTTAGTTACGATGTCAACATCAGCACGAGTTGTCTCTAAGGTATGGCGCACACAAGTAGTTTCCGTGGTGTAGCGGTTATCACGTCTGCCTAACACGCAGAAGGTCCCCGGTTCGATCCCGGGCGGAAACACTTTTTCATCATTAAAAACAAGACATAGTAACATGCATCTGCTTCCATCTGTACCCAAAAACCTTCGTAATCGCCTTCACACGTCGGATCAGAGTGTCAATTGCTCACATCAAATATGAAATTCATTTGATACTGCCGCCGAGCATTTTGCATCGACTCAGCCACTCATGTGCGATCAGTTTGCACAAAACGCTAGGGCTCGTCCGGGATTTGAACCCGGGACCTCCTGCACCCGAAGCAGGAATCATACCCCTAGACCAACGAGCCATCTGACATGGCGAATGACTATTATTTCAGTGCACTGGGTGCCTCGATGTGGTCCAGGGTGCTCTGGAAAGTCTCGTGTAGGCTGGCGGGATGGGGGCGGCGCGAATTCCCGCGGTCGGCGGCCTTCCTGGGCTATTGGTACCTTCATGTAGAGCTGCCGCTGGGCTCGCACTCCCTGCTGCTAAGAAAGTGATTGCTTTTGCTGCTATGACTTGCAATCACGACTGCGGGAAACGCCGCTATCTCGTTAGGGGTGCTACGGCAGACACCCTCTCGAGCACCCCGAAGACTTCTTGAGCCCTCGGCTGTAATGGTTTCCAGGCTGTCAAAAGAACCGTCGCGTGTGCATTCGCGGACGGGAGAGAGGCTGAGGTAATTTCGAGTGAACGGGGATGGACTCCTCCCGTCCGCAGTTTCCGTAGTGTAGCGGTTATCACGTCTGCTTTACACGCAGAAGGTCCCCGCTTCGATCCCGGGCGGGAACAGTATTTTCTTGCCTGTGTCGCATTGTACTCCAGTGAGCCACGTCATGTGAGGATCTTCTGCATGTACCTTTGTTATGCAAGAAGCGCATTTATTTAATTTTTTAGTTACGATGTCAACATCAGCACGAGTTGTCTCTAAGGTATGGCGCACACAAGTAGTTTCCGTGGTGTAGCGGTTATCACGTCTGCCTAACACGCAGAAGGTCCCCGGTTCGATCCCGGGCGGAAACACTTTTTCATCATTAAAAACAAGACATAGTAACATGCATCTGCTTCCATCTGTACCCAAAAACCTTCGTAATCGCCTTCACACGTCGGATCAGAGTGTCAATTGCTCACATCAAATATGAAATTCATTTGATACTGCCGCCGTGCATTTTGCATCGACTCAGCCACTCATGTGCGATCAGTTTGCACAAAACGCTAGGGCTCGTCCGGGATTTGAACCCGGGACCTCCTGCACCCGAAGCAGGAATCATACCCCTAGACCAACGAGCCATCTGACATGGCGAATGACTATTATTTCAGTGCACTGGGTGCCTCGATGTGGTCCAGGGTGCTCTGGAAAGTCTCGTGTAGGCTGGCGGGATGGGGGCGGCGCGAATTCCCGCGGTCGGCGGCCTTCCTGGGCTATTGGTACCTTCATGTAGAGCTGCCGCTGGGCTCGCACTCCCTGCTGCTAAGAAAGTGATTGCTTTTGCTGCTATGACTTGCAATCACGACTGCGGGAAACGCCGCTATCTCGTTAGGGGTGCTACGGCAGACACCCTCTCGAGCACCCCGAAGACTTCTTGAGCCCTCGGCTGTAATGGTTTCCAGGCTGTCAAAAGAACCGTCGCGTGTGCATTCGCGGACGGGAGAGAGGCTGAGGTAATTTCGAGTGAACGGGGATGGACTCCTCCCGTCCGCAGTTTCCGTAGTGTAGCGGTTATCACGTCTGCTTTACACGCAGAAGGTCCCCGGTTCGATCCCGGGCGGGAACAGTATTTTCTTGCCTGTGTCGCATTGTACTCCAGTGAGCCACGTCATGTGAGGATCTTCTGCATGTACCTTTGTTATGCAAGAAGCGCATTTATTTAATTTTTTAGTTACGATGTCAACATCAGCACGAGTTGTCTCTAAGGTATGGCGCACACAAGTAGTTTCCGTGGTGTAGCGGTTATCACGTCTGCCTAACACGCAGAAGGTCCCCGGTTCGATCCCGGGCGGAAACACTTTTTCATCATTAAAAACAAGACATAGTAACATGCATCTGCTTTCATCTGTACCCAAAAACCTTCGTAATCGCCTTCACACGTCGGATCAGAGTGTCAATTGCTCACATCAAATATGAAATTCATTTGATACTGCCGCCGAGCATTTTGCATCGACTCAGCCACTCATGTGCGATCAGTTTGCACAAAACGCTAGGGCTCGTCCGGGATTTGAACCCGGGACCTCCTGCACCCGAAGCAGGAATCATACCCCTAGACCAACGAGCCATCTGACATGGCGAATGACTATTATTTCAGTGCACTGGGTGCCTCGATGTGGTCCAGGGTGCTCTGGAAAGTCTCGTGTAGGCTGGCGGGATGGGGGCGGCGCGAATTCCCGCGGTCGGCGGCCTTCCTGGGCTATTGGTACCTTCATGTAGAGCTGCCGCTGGGCTCGCACTCCCTGCTGCTAAGAAAGTGATTGCTTTTGCTGCTATGACTTGCAATCACGACTGCGGGAAACGCCGCTATCTCGTTAGGGGTGCTACGGCAGACACCCTCTCGAGCACCCCGAAGACTTCTTGAGCCCTCGGCTGTAATGGTTTCCAGGCTGTCAAAAGAACCGTCGCGTGTGCATTCGCGGACGGGAGAGAGGCTGAGGTAATTTCGAGTGAACGGGGATGGACTCCTCCCGTCCGCAGTTTCCGTAGTGTAGCGGTTATCACGTCTGCTTTACACGCAGAAGGTCCCCGCTTCGATCCCGGGCGGGAACAGTATTTTCTTGCCTGTGTCGCATTGTACTCCAGTGAGCCCCGTCATGTGAGGATCTTCTGCATGTACCTTTGTTATGCAAGAAGCGCATTTATTTAATTTTTTAGTTACGATGTCAACATCAGCACGAGTTGTCTCTAAGGTATGGCGCACACAAGTAGTTTCCGTGGTGTAGCGGTTATCACGTCTGCCTAACACGCAGAAGGTCCCCGGTTCGATCCCGGGCGGAAACACTTTTTCATCATTAAAAACAAGACATAGTAACATGCATCTGCTTCCATCTGTACCCAAAAACCTTCGTAATCGCCTTCACACGTCGGATCAGAGTGTCAATTGCTCACATCAAATATGAAATTCATTTGATACTGCCGCCGAGCATTTTGCATCGACTCAGCCACTCATGTGCGATCAGTTTGCACAAAACGCTAGGGCTCGTCCGGGATTTGAACCCGGGACCTCCTGCACCCGAAGCAGGAATCATACCCCTAGACCAACGAGCCATCTGACATGGCGAATGACTATTATTTCAGTGCACTGGGTGCCTCGATGTGGTCCAGGGTGCTCTGGAAAGTCTCGTGTAGGCTGGCGGGATGGGGGCGGCGCGAATTCCCGCGGTCGGCGGCCTTCCTGGGCTATTGGTACCTTCATGTAGAGCTGCCGCTGGGCTCGCACTCCCTGCTGCTAAGAAAGTGATTGCTTTTGCTGCTATGACTTGCAATCACGACTGCGGGAAACGCCGCTATCTCGTTAGGGGTGCTACGGCAGACACCCTCTCGAGCACCCCGAAGACTTCTTGAGCCCTCGGCTGTAATGGTTTCCAGGCTGTCAAAAGAACCGTCGCGTGTGCATTCGCGGACGGGAGAGAGGCTGAGGTAATTTCGAGTGAACGGGGATGGACTCCTCCCGTCCGCAGTTTCCGTAGTGTAGCGGTTATCACGTCTGCTTTACACGCAGAAGGTCCCCGGTTCGATCCCGGGCGGGAACAGTATTTTCTTGCCTGTGTCGCATTGTACTCCAGTGAGCCACGTCATGTGAGGATCTTCTGCATGTACCTTTGTTATGCAAGAAGCGCATTTATTTAATTTTTTAGTTACGATGTCAACATCAGCACGAGTTGTCTCTAAGGTATGGCGCACACAAGTAGTTTCCGTGGTGTAGCGGTTATCACGTCTGCCTAACACGCAGAAGGTCCCCGGTTCGATCCCGGGCGGAAACACTTTTTCATCATTAAAAACAAGACATAGTAACATGCATCTGCTTCCATCTGTACCCAAAAACCTTCGTAATCGCCTTCACACGTCGGATCAGAGTGTCAATTGCTCACATCAAATATGAAATTCATTTGATACTGCCGCCGAGCATTTTGCATCGACTCAGCCACTCATGTGCGATCAGTTTGCACAAAACGCTAGGGCTCGTCCGGGATTTGAACCCGGGACCTCCTGCACCCGAAGCAGGAATCATACCCCTAGACCAACGAGCCATCTGACATGGCGAATGACTATTATTTCAGTGCACTGGGTGCCTCGATGTGGTCCAGGGTGCTCTGGAAAGTCTCGTGTAGGCTGGCGGGATGGGGACGGCGCGAATTCCCGCGGTCGGCGGCCTTCCTGGGCTATTGGTACCTTCATGTAGAGCTGCCGCTGGGCTCGCACTCCCTGCTGCTAAGAAAGTGATTGCTTTTGCTGCTATGACTTGCAATCACGACTGCGGGAAACGCCGCTATCTCGTTAGGGGTGCTACGGCAGACACCCTCTCGAGCACCCCGAAGACTTCTTGAGCCCTCGGCTGTAATGGTTTCCAGGCTGTCAAAAGAACCGTCGCGTGTGCATTCGCGGACGGGAGAGAGGCTGAGGTAATTTCGAGTGAACGGGGATGGACTCCTCCCGTCCGCAGTTTCCGTAGTGTAGCGGTTATCACGTCTGCTTTACACGCAGAAGGTCCCCGCTTCGATCCCGGGCGGGAACAGTATTTTCTTGCCTGTGTCGCATTGTACTCCAGTGAGCCACGTCATGTGAGGATCTTCTGCATGTACCTTTGTTATGCAAGAAGCGCATTTATTTAATTTTTTAGTTACGATGTCAACATCAGCACGAGTTGTCTCTAAGGTATGGCGCACACAAGTAGTTTCCGTGGTGTAGCGGTTATCACGTCTGCCTAACACGCAGAAGGTCCCCGGTTCGATCCCGGGCGGAAACACTTTTTCATCATTAAAAACAAGACATAGTAACATGCATCTGCTTCCATCTGTACCCAAAAACCTTCGTAATCGCCTTCACACGTCGGATCAGAGTGTCAATTGCTCACATCAAATATGAAATTCATTTGATACTGCCGCCGAGCATTTTGCATCGACTCAGCCACTCATGTGCGATCAGTTTGCACAAAACGCTAGGGCTCGTCCGGGATTTGAACCCGGGACCTCCTGCACCCGAAGCAGGAATCATACCCCTAGACCAACGAGCCATCTGACATGGCGAATGACTATTATTTCAGTGCACTGGGTGCCTCGATGTGGTCCAGGGTGCTCTGGAAAGTCTCGTGTAGGCTGGCGGGATGGGGGCGGCGCGAATTCCCGCGGTCGGCGGCCTTCCTGGGCTATTGGTACCTTCATGTAGAGCTGCCGCTGGGCTCGCACTCCCTGCTGCTAAGAAAGTGATTGCTTTTGCTGCTATGACTTGCAATCACGACTGCGGGAAACGCCGCTATCTCGTTAGGGGTGCTACGGCAGACACCCTCTCGAGCACCCCGAAGACTTCTTGAGCCCTCGGCTGTAATGGTTTCCAGGCTGTCAAAAGAACCGTCGCGTGTGCATTCGCGGACGGGAGAGAGGCTGAGGTAATTTCGAGTGAACGGGGATGGACTCCTCCCGTCCGCAGTTTCCGTAGTGTAGCGGTTATCACGTCTGCTTCACACGCAGAAGGTCCCCGGTTCGATCCCGGGCGGGAACAGTATTTTCTTGCCTGTGTCGCATTGTACTCCAGTGAGCCACGTCATGTGAGGATCTTCTGCATGTACCTTTGTTATGCAAGTAGCGCATTTATTTAATTTTTTAGTTACGATGACAACATCAGCACGAGTTGTCTCTAAGGTATGGCGCACACAAGTAGTTTCCGTGGTGTAGCGGTTATCACGTCTGCCTAATACGCAGAAGGTCCCCAGTTCGATCCCGGGCGGAAACACTTTTTCATCATTAAAAACAAGACATAGTAACATGCATCTGCTTCCATCTGTACCCAAAAACCTTCGTAATCGCCTTCACACGTCGGATCAGAGTGTCAATTGCTCACATCAAATATGAAATTCATTTGATACTGCCGCCGAGCATTTTGCATCGACTCAGCCACTCATGTGCGATCAGTTTGCACAAAACGCTAGGGCTCGTCCGGGATTTGAACCCAGGACCTCCTGCACCCGAAGCAGGAATCATACCCCTAGACCAACGAGCCATCTGACATGGCGAATGACTATTATTTCAGTGCACTGGGTGCCTCGATGTGGTCCAGGGTGCTCTGGAAAGTCTCGTGTAGGCTGGCGGGATGGGGGCGGCGCGAATTCCCGCGGTCGGCGGCCTTCCTGGGCTATTGGTACCTTCATGTAGAGCTGCCGCTGGGCTCGCACTCCCTGCTGCTAAGAAAGTGATTGCTTTTGCTGCTATGACTTGCAATCACGACTGCGGGAAACGCCGCTATCTCGTTAGGGGTGCTACGGCAGACACCCTCTCGAGCACCCCGAAGACTTCTTGAGCCCTCGGCTGTAATGGTTTCCAGGCTGTCAAAAGAACCGTCGCATGTGCATTCGCGGACGGGAGAGAGGCTGAGGTAATTTCGAGTGAACGGGGATGGACTCCTCCCGTCCGCAGTTTCCGTAGTGTAGCGGTTATCACGTCTGCTTTACACGCAGAAGGTCCCCGGTTCGATCCCGGGCGGGAACAGTATTTTCTTGCCTGTGTCGCATTGTACTCCAGTGAGCCACGTCATGTGAGGATCTTCTGCATGTACCTTTGTTATGCAAGAAGCGCATTTATTTAATTTTTTAGTTACGATGTCAACATCAGCACGAGTTGTCTCTAAGGTATGGCGCACACAAGTAGTTTCCGTGGTGTAGCGGTTATCACGTCTGCCTAACACGCAGAAGGTCCCCGGTTCGATCCCGGGCGGAAACACTTTTTCATCATTAAAAACAAGACATAGTAACATGCATCTGCTTCCATCTGTACCCAAAAACCTTCGTAATCGCCTTCACACGTCGGATCAGAGTGTCAATTGCTCACATCAAATATGAAATTCATTTGATACTGCCGCCGAGCATTTTGCATCGACTCAGCCACTCATGTGCGATCAGTTTGCACAAAACGCTAGGGCTCGTCCGGGATTTGAACCCGGGACCTCCTGCACCCGAAGCAGGAATCATACCCCTAGACCAACGAGCCATCTGACATGGCGAATGACTATTATTTCAGTGCACTGGGTGCCTCGATGTGGTCCAGGGTGCTCTGGAAAGTCTCGTGTAGGCTGGCGGGATGGGGGCGGCGCGAATTCCCGCGGTCGGCGGCCTTCCTGGGCTATTGGTACCTTCATGTAGAGCTGCCGCTGGGCTCGCACTCCCTGCTGCTAAGAAAGTGATTGCTTTTGCTGCTATGACTTGCAATCACGACTGCGGGAAACGCCGCTATCTCGTTAGGGGTGCTACGGCAGACACCCTCTCGAGCACCCCGAAGACTTCTTGAGCCCTCGGCTGTAATGGTTTCCAGGCTGTCAAAAGAACCGTCGCGTGTGCATTCGCGGACGGGAGAGAGGCTGAGGTAATTTCGAGTGAACGGGGATGGACTCCTCCCGTCCGCAGTTTCCGTAGTGTAGCGGTTATCACGTCTGCTTTACACGCAGAAGGTCCCCGCTTCGATCCCGGGCGGGAACAGTATTTTCTTGCCTGTGTCGCATTGTACTCCAGTGAGCCACGTCATGTGAGGATCTTCTGCATGTACCTTTGTTATGCAAGAAGCGCATTTATTTAATTTTTTAGTTACGATGTCAACATCAGCACGAGTTGTCTCTAAGGTATGGCGCACACAAGTAGTTTCCGTGGTGTAGCGGTTATCACGTCTGCCTAACACGCAGAAGGTCCCCGGTTCGATCCCGGGCGGAAACACTTTTTCATCATTAAAAACAAGACATAGTAACATGCATCTGCTTCCATCTGTACCCAAAAACCTTCGTAATCGCCTTCACACGTCGGATCAGAGTGTCAATTGCTCACATCAAATATGAAATTCATTTGATACTGCCGCCGAGCATTTTGCATCGACTCAGCCACTCATGTGCGATCAGTTTGCACAAAACGCTAGGGCTCGTCCGGGATTTGAACCCGGGACCTCCTGCACCCGAAGCAGGAATCATACCCCTAGACCAACGAGCCATCTGACATGGCGAATGACTATTATTTCAGTGCACTGGGTGCCTCGATGTGGTCCAGGGTGCTCTGGAAAGTCTCGTGTAGGCTGGCGGGATGGGGGCGGCGCGAATTCCCGCGGTCGGCGGCCTTCCTGGGCTATTGGTACCTTCATGTAGAGCTGCCGCTGGGCTCGCACTCCCTGCTGCTAAGAAAGTGATTGCTTTTGCTGCTATGACTTGCAATCACGACTGCGGGAAACGCCGCTATCTCGTTAGGGGTGCTACGGCAGACACCCTCTCGAGCACCCCGAAGACTTCTTGAGCCCTCGGCTGTAATGGTTTCCAGGCTGTCAAAAGAACCGTCGCGTGTGCATTCGCGGACGGGAGAGAGGCTGAGGTAATTTCGAGTGAACGGGGATGGACTCCTCCCGTCCGCAGTTTCCGTAGTGTAGCGGTTATCACGTCTGCTTTACACGCAGAAGGTCCCCGGTTCGATCCCGGGCGGGAACAGTATTTTCTTGCCTGTGTCGCATTGTACTCCAGTGAGCCACGTCATGTGAGGATCTTCTGCATGTACCTTTGTTATGCAAGTAGCGCATTTATTTAATTTTTTAGTTACGATGACAACATCAGCACGAGTTGTCTCTAAGGTATGGCGCACACAAGTAGTTTCCGTGGTGTAGCGGTTATCACGTCTGCCTAACACGCACAAGGTCCCCGGTTCGATCCCGGGCGGAAACACTTTTTCATCATTAAAAACAAGACATAGTAACATGCATCTGCTTCCATCTGTACCCAAAAACCTTCGTAATCGCCTTCACACGTCGGATCAGAGTGTCAATTGCTCACATCAAATATGAAATTCATTTGATACTGCCGCCGAGCATTTTGCATCGACTCAGCCACTCATGTGCGATCAGTTTGCACAAAACGCTAGGGCTCGTCCGGGATTTGAACCCGGGACCTCCTGCACCCGAAGCAGGAATCATACCCCTACACCAACGAGCCATCTGACATGGCGAATGACTATTATTTCAGTGCACTGGGTGCCTCGATGTGGTCCAGGGTGCTCTGGAAAGTCTCGTGTAGGCTGGCGGGATGGGGGCGGCGCGAATTCCCGCGGTCGGCGGCCTTCCTGGGCTATTGGTACCTTCATGTAGAGCTGCCGCTGGGCTCGCACTCCCTGCTGCTAAGAAAGTGATTGCTTTTGCTGCTATGACTTGCAATCACGACTGCGGGAAACGCCGCTATCTCGTTAGGGGTGCTACGGCAGACACCCTCTCGAGCACCCCGAAGACTTCTTGAGCCCTCGGCTGTAATGGTTTCCAGGCTGTCAAAAGAACCGTCGCGTGTGCATTCGCGGACGGGAGAGAGGCTGAGGTAATTTCGAGTGAACGGGGATGGACTCCTCCCGTCCGCAGTTTCCGTAGTGTAGCGGTTATCACGTCTGCTTTACACGCAGAAGGTCCCCGGTTCGATCCCGGGCGGGAACAGTATTTTCTTGCCTGTGTCGCATTGTACTCCAGTGAGCCACGTCATGTGAGGATCTTCTGCATGTACCTTTGTTATGCAAGAAGCGCATTTATTTAATTTTTTAGTTACGATGTCAACATCAGCACGAGTTGTCTCTAAGGTATGGCGCACACAAGTAGTTTCCGTGGTGTAGCGGTTATCACGTCTGCCTAACACGCAGAAGGTCCCCGGTTCGATCCCGGGCGGAAACACTTTTTCATCATTAAAAACAAGACATAGTAACATGCATCTGCTTCCATCTGTACCCAAAAACCTTCGTAATCGCCTTCACACGTCGGATCAGAGTGTCAATTGCTCACATCAAATATGAAATTCATTTGATACTGCCGCCGAGCATTTTGCATCGACTCAGCCACTCATGTGCGATCAGTTTGCACAAAACGCTAGGGCTCGTCCGGGATTTGAACCCGGGACCTCCTGCACCCGAAGCAGGAATCATACCCCTAGACCAACGAGCCATCTGACATGGCGAATGACTATTATTTCAGTGCACTGGGTGCCTCGATGTGGTCCAGGGTGCTCTGGAAAGTCTCGTGTAGGCTGGCGGGATGGGGGCGGCGCGAATTCCCGCGGTCGGCGGCCTTCCTGGGCTATTGGTACCTTCATGTAGAGCTGCCGCTGGGCTCGCACTCCCTGCTGCTAAGAAAGTGATTGCTTTTGCTGCTATGACTTGCAATCACGACTGCGGGAAACGCCGCTATCTCGTTAGGGGTGCTACGGCAGACACCCTCTCGAGCACCCCGAAGACTTCTTGAGCCCTCGGCTGTAATGGTTTCCAGGCTGTCAAAAGAACCGTCGCGTGTGCATTCGCGGACGGGAGAGAGGCTGAGGTAATTTCGAGTGAACGGGGATGGACTCCTCCCGTCCGCAGTTTCCGTAGTGTAGCGGTTATCACGTCTGCTTTACACGCAGAAGGTCCCCGGTTCGATCCCGGGCGGGAACAGTATTTTCTTGCCTGTGTCGCATTGTACTCCAGTGAGCCACGTCATGTGAGGATCTTCTGCATGTACCTTTGTTATGCAAGTAGCGCATTTATTTAATTTTTTAGTTACGATGACAACATCAGCACGAGTTGTCTCTAAGGTATGGCGCACACAAGTAGTTTCCGTGGTGTAGCGGTTATCACGTCTGCCTAATACGCAGAAGGTCCCCAGTTCGATCCCGGGCGGAAACACTTTTTCATCATTAAAAACAAGACATAGTAACATGCATCTGCTTCCATCTGTACCCAAAAACCTTCGTAATCGCCTTCACACGTCGGATCAGAGTGTCAATTGCTCACATCAAATATGAAATTCATTTGATACTGCCGCCGAGCATTTTGCATCGACTCAGCCACTCATGTGCGATCAGTTTGCACAAAACGCTAGGGCTCGTCCGGGATTTGAACCCAGGACCTCCTGCACCCGAAGCAGGAATCATACCCCTAGACCAACGAGCCATCTGACATGGCGAATGACTATTATTTCAGTGCACTGGGTGCCTCGATGTGGTCCAGGGTGCTCTGGAAAGTCTCGTGTAGGCTGGCGGGATGGGGGCGGCGCCAATTCCCGCGGTCGGCGGCCTTCCTGGGCTATTGGTACCTTCATGTAGAGCTGCCGCTGGGCTCGCACTCCCTGCTGCTAAGAAAGTGATTGCTTTTGCTGCTATGACTTGCAATCACGACTGCGGGAAACGCCGCTATCTCGTTAGGGGTGCTACGGCAGACACCCTCTCGAGCACCCCGAAGACTTCTTGAGCCCTCGGCTGTAATGGTTTCCAGGCTGTCAAAAGAACCGTCGCATGTGCATTCGCGGACGGGAGAGAGGCTGAGGTAATTTCGAGTGAACGGGGATGGACTCCTCCCGTCCGCAGTTTCCGTAGTGTAGCGGTTATCACGTCTGCTTTACACGCAGAAGGTCCCCGGTTCGATCCCGGGCGGGAACAGTATTTTCTTGCCTGTGTCGCATTGTACTCCAGTGAGCCACGTCATGTGAGGATCTTCTGCATGTACCTTTGTTATGCAAGAAGCGCATTTATTTAATTTTTTAGTTACGATGTCAACATCAGCACGAGTTGTCTCTAAGGTATGGCGCACACAAGTAGTTTCCGTGGTGTAGCGGTTATCACGTCTGCCTAACACGCAGAAGGTCCCCGGTTCGATCCCGGGCGGAAACACTTTTTCATCATTAAAAACAAGACATAGTAACATGCATCTGCTTCCATCTGTACCCAAAAACCTTCGTAATCGCCTTCACACGTCGGATCAGAGTGTCAATTGCTCACATCAAATATGAAATTCATTTGATACTGCCGCCGAGCATTTTGCATCGACTCAGCCACTCATGTGCGATCAGTTTGCACAAAACGCTAGGGCTCGTCCGGGATTTGAACCCGGGACCTCCTGCACCCGAAGCAGGAATCATACCCCTAGACCAACGAGCCATCTGACATGGCGAATGACTATTATTTCAGTGCACTGGGTGCCTCGATGTGGTCCAGGGTGCTCTGGAAAGTCTCGTGTAGGCTGGCGGGATGGGGGCGGCGCGAATTCCCGCGGTCGGCGGCCTTCCTGGGCTATTGGTACCTTCATGTAGAGCTGCCGCTGGGCTCGCACTCCCTGCTGCTAAGAAAGTGATTGCTTTTGCTGCTATGACTTGCAATCACGACTGCGGGAAACGCCGCTATCTCGTTAGGGGTGCTACGGCAGACACCCTCTCGAGCACCCCGAAGACTTCTTGAGCCCTCGGCTGTAATGGTTTCCAGGCTGTCAAAAGAACCGTCGCGTGTGCATTCGCGGACGGGAGAGAGGCTGAGGTAATTTCGAGTGAACGGGGATGGACTCCTCCCGTCCGCAGTTTCCGTAGTGTAGCGGTTATCACGTCTGCTTTACACGCAGAAGGTCCCCGCTTCGATCCCGGGCGGGAACAGTATTTTCTTGCCTGTGTCGCATTGTACTCCAGTGAGCCACGTCATGTGAGGATCTTCTGCATGTACCTTTGTTATGCAAGAAGCGCATTTATTTAATTTTTTAGTTACGATGTCAACATCAGCACGAGTTGTCTCTAAGGTATGGCGCACACAAGTAGTTTCCGTGGTGTAGCGGTTATCACGTCTGCCTAACACGCAGAAGGTCCCCGGTTCGATCCCGGGCGGAAACACTTTTTCATCATTAAAAACAAGACATAGTAACATGCATCTGCTTCCATCTGTACCCAAAAACCTTCGTAATCGCCTTCACACGTCGGATCAGAGTGTCAATTGCTCACATCAAATATGAAATTCATTTGATACTGCCGCCGAGCATTTTGCATCGACTCAGCCACTCATGTGCGATCAGTTTGCACAAAACGCTAGGGCTCGTCCGGGATTTGAACCCGGGACCTCCTGCACCCGAAGCAGGAATCATACCCCTAGACCAACGAGCCATCTGACATGGCGAATGACTATTATTTCAGTGCACTGGGTGCCTCGATGTGGTCCAGGGTGCTCTGGAAAGTCTCGTGTAGGCTGGCGGGATGGGGGCGGCGCGAATTCCCGCGGTCGGCGGCCTTCCTGGGCTATTGGTACCTTCATGTAGAGCTGCCGCTGGGCTCGCACTCCCTGCTGCTAAGAAAGTGATTGCTTTTGCTGCTATGACTTGCAATCACGACTGCGGGAAACGCCGCTATCTCGTTAGGGGTGCTACGGCAGACACCCTCTCGAGCACCCCGAAGACTTCTTGAGCCCTCGGCTGTAATGGTTTCCAGGCTGTCAAAAGAACCGTCGCGTGTGCATTCGCGGACGGGAGAGAGGCTGAGGTAATTTCGAGTGAACGGGGATGGACTCCTCCCGTCCGCAGTTTCCGTAGTGTAGCGGTTATCACGTCTGCTTTACACGCAGAAGGTCCCCGGTTCGATCCCGGGCGGGAACAGTATTTTCTTGCCTGTGTCGCATTGTACTCCAGTGAGCCACGTCATGTGAGGATCTTCTGCATGTACCTTTGTTATGCAAGTAGCGCATTTATTTAATTTTTTAGTTACGATGACAACATCAGCACGAGTTGTCTCTAAGGTATGGCGCACACAAGTAGTTTCCGTGGTGTAGCGGTTATCACGTCTGCCTAACACGCACAAGGTCCCCGGTTCGATCCCGGGCGGAAACACTTTTTCATCATTAAAAACAAGACATAGTAACATGCATCTGCTTCCATCTGTACCCAAAAACCTTCGTAATCGCCTTCACACGTCGGATCAGAGTGTCAATTGCTCACATCAAATATGAAATTCATTTGATACTGCCGCCGAGCATTTTGCATCGACTCAGCCACTCATGTGCGATCAGTTTGCACAAAACGCTAGGGCTCGTCCGGGATTTGAACCCGGGACCTCCTGCACCCGAAGCAGGAATCATACCCCTACACCAACGAGCCATCTGACATGGCGAATGACTATTATTTCAGTGCACTGGGTGCCTCGATGTGGTCCAGGGTGCTCTGGAAAGTCTCGTGTAGGCTGGCGGGATGGGGGCGGCGCGAATTCCCGCGGTCGGCGGCCTTCCTGGGCTATTGGTACCTTCATGTAGAGCTGCCGCTGGGCTCGCACTCCCTGCTGCTAAGAAAGTGATTGCTTTTGCTGCTATGACTTGCAATCACGACTGCGGGAAACGCCGCTATCTCGTTAGGGGTGCTACGGCAGACACCCTCTCGAGCACCCCGAAGACTTCTTGAGCCCTCGGCTGTAATGGTTTCCAGGCTGTCAAAAGAACCGTCGCGTGTGCATTCGCGGACGGGAGAGAGGCTGAGGTAATTTCGAGTGAACGGGGATGGACTCCTCCCGTCCGCAGTTTCCGTAGTGTAGCGGTTATCACGTCTGCTTTACACGCAGAAGGTCCCCGGTTCGATCCCAGGCGGGAACAGTATTTTCTTGCCTGTGTCGCATTGTACTCCAGTGAGCCACGTCATGTGAGGATCTTCTGCATGTACCTTTGTTATGCAAGAAGCGCATTTATTTAATTTTTTAGTTACGATGTCAACATCAGCACGAGTTGTCTCTAAGGTATGGCGCACACAAGTAGTTTCCGTGGTGTAGCGGTTATCACGTCTGCCTAACACGCAGAAGGTCCCCGGTTCGATCCCGGGCGGAAACACTTTTTCATCATTAAAAACAAGACATAGTAACATGCATCTGCTTCCATCTGTACCCAAAAACCTTCGTAATCGCCTTCACACGTCGGATCAGAGTGTCAATTGCTCACATCAAATATGAAATTCATTTGATACTGCCGCCGAGCATTTTGCATCGACTCAGCCACTCATGTGCGATCAGTTTGCACAAAACGCTAGGGCTCGTCCGGGATTTGAACCCGGGACCTCCTGCACCCGAAGCAGGAATCATACCCCTAGACCAACGAGCCATCTGACATGGCGAATGACTATTATTTCAGTGCACTGGGTGCCTCGATGTGGTCCAGGGTGCTCTGGAAAGTCTCGTGTAGGCTGGCGGGATGGGGGCGGCGCGAATTCCCGCGGTCGGCGGCCTTCCTGGGCTATTGGTACCTTCATGTAGAGCTGCCGCTGGGCTCGCACTCCCTGCTGCTAAGAAAGTGATTGCTTTTGCTGCTATGACTTGCAATCACGACTGCGGGAAACGCCGCTATCTCGTTAGGGGTGCTACGGCAGACACCCTCTCGAGCACCCCGAAGACTTCTTGAGCCCTCGGCTGTAATGGTTTCCAGGTTGTCAAAAGAACCGTCGCGTGTGCATTCGCGGACGGGAGAGAGGCTGAGGTAATTTCGAGTGAACGGGGATGGACTCCTCCCGTCCGCAGTTTCCGTAGTGTAGCGGTTATCACGTCTGCTTTACACGCAGAAGGTCCCCGGTTCGATCCCGGGCGGGAACAGTATTTTCTTGCCTGTGTCGCATTGTACTCCAGTGAGCCACGTCATGTGAGGATCTTCTGCATGTACCTTTGTTATGCAAGAAGCGCATTTATTTAATTTTTTAGTTACGATGTCAACATCAGCACGAGTTGTCTCTAAGGTATGGCGCACACAAGTAGTTTCCGTGGTGTAGCGGTTATCACGTCTGCCTAACACGCAGAAGGTCCCCGGTTCGATCCCGGGCGGAAACACTTTTTCATCATTAAAAACAAGACATAGTAACATGCATCTGCTTCCATCTGTACCCAAAAACCTTCGTAATCGCCTTCACACGTCGGATCAGAGTGTCAATTGCTCACATCAAATATGAAATTCATTTGATACTGCCGTTGAGCATTTTGCATCGACTCAGCCACTCATGTGCGATCAGTTTGCACAAAACGCTAGGGCTCGTCCGGGATTTGAACCCGGGACCTCCTGCACCCGAAGCAGGAATCATACCCCTAGACCAACGAGCCATCTGACATGGCGAATGACTATTATTTCAGTGCACTGGGTGCCTCGATGTGGTCCAGGGTGCTCTGGAAAGTCTCGTGTAGGCTGGCGGGATGGGGGCGGTCGGCGGCCTTCCTGGGCTATTGGTACCTTCATGTAGAGCTGCCGCTGGGCTCGCACTCCCTGCTGCTAAGAAAGTGATTGCTTTTGCTGCTATGACTTGCAATCACGACTGCGGGAAACGCCGCTATCTCGTTAGGGGTGCTACGGCAGACACCCTCTCGAGCACCCCGAAGACTTCTTGAGCCCTCGGCTGTAATGGTTTCCAGGCTGTCAAAAGAACCGTCGCGTGTGCATTCGCGGACGGGAGAGAGGCTGAGGTAATTTCGAGTGAACGGGGATGGACTCCTCCCGTCCGCAGTTTCCGTAGTGTAGCGGTTATCACGTCTGCTTTACACGCAGAAGGTCCCCGGTTCGATCCCGGGCGGGAACAGTATTTTCTTGCCTGTGTCGCATTGTACTCCAGTGAGCCACGTCATGTGAGGATCTTCTGCATGTACCTTTGTTATGCAAGAAGCGCATTTATTTAATTTTTTAGTTACGATGTCAACATCAGCACGAGTTGTCTCTAAGGTATGGCGCACACAAGTAGTTTCCGTGGTGTAGCGGTTATCACGTCTGCCTAACACGCAGAAGGTCCCCGGTTCGATCCCGGGCGGAAACACTTTTTCATCATTAAAAACAAGACATAGTAACATGCATCTGCTTCCATCTGTACCCAAAAACCTTCGTAATCGCCTTCACACGTCGGATCAGAGTGTCAATTGCTCACATCAAATATGAAATTCATTTGATACTGCCGCCGAGCATTTTGCATCGACTCAGCCACTCATGTGCGATCAGTTTGCACAAAACGCTAGGGCTCGTCCGGGATTTGAACCCGGGACCTCCTGCACCCGAAGCAGGAATCATACCCCTAGACCAACGAGCCATCTGACATGGCGAATGACTATTATTTCAGTGCACTGGGTGCCTCGATGTGGTCCAGGGTGCTCTGGAAAGTCTCGTGTAGGCTGGCGGGATGGGGGCGGCGCGAATTCCCGCGGTCGGCGGCCTTCCTGGGCTATTGGTACCTTCATGTAGAGCTGCCGCTGGGCTCGCACTCCCTGCTGCTAAGAAAGTGATTGCTTTTGCTGCTATGACTTGCAATCACGACTGCGGGAAACGCCGCTATCTCGTTAGGGGTGCTACGGCAGACACCCTCTCGAGCACCCCGAAGACTTCTTGAGCCCTCGGCTGTAATGGTTTCCAGGTTGTCAAAAGAACCGTCGCGTGTGCATTCGCGGACGGGAGAGAGGCTGAGGTAATTTCGAGTGAACGGGGATGGACTCCTCCCGTCCGCAGTTTCCGTAGTGTAGCGGTTATCACGTCTGCTTTACACGCAGAAGGTCCCCGGTTCGATCCCGGGCGGGAACAGTATTTTCTTGCCTGTGTCGCATTGTACTCCAGTGAGCCACGTCATGTGAGGATCTTCTGCATGTACCTTTGTTATGCAAGAAGCGCATTTATTTAATTTTTTAGTTACGATGTCAACATCAGCACGAGTTGTCTCTAAGGTATGGCGCACACAAGTAGTTTCCGTGGTGTAGCGGTTATCACGTCTGCCTAACACGCAGAAGGTCCCCGGTTCGATCCCGGGCGGAAACACTTTTTCATCATTAAAAACAAGACATAGTAACATGCATCTGCTTCCATCTGTACCCAAAAACCTTCGTAATCGCCTTCACACGTCGGATCAGAGTGTCAATTGCTCACATCAAATATGAAATTCATTTGATACTGCCGTTGAGCATTTTGCATCGACTCAGCCACTCATGTGCGATCAGTTTGCACAAAACGCTAGGGCTCGTCCGGGATTTGAACCCGGGACCTCCTGCACCCGAAGCAGGAATCATACCCCTAGACCAACGAGCCATCTGACATGGCGAATGACTATTATTTCAGTGCACTGGGTGCCTCGATGTGGTCCAGGGTGCTCTGGAAAGTCTCGTGTAGGCTGGCGGGATGGGGGCGGCGCCAATTCCCGCGGTCGGCGGCCTTCCTGGGCTATTGGTACCTTCATGTAGAGCTGCCGCTGGGCTCGCACTCCCTGCTGCTAAGAAAGTGATTGCTTTTGCTGCTATGACTTGCAATCACGACTGCGGGAAACGCCGCTATCTCGTTAGGGGTGCTACGGCAGACACCCTCTCGAGCACCCCGAAGACTTCTTGAGCCCTCGGCTGTAATGGTTTCCAGGCTGTCAAAAGAACCGTCGCGTGTGCATTCGCGGACGGGAGAGAGGCTGAGGTAATTTCGAGTGAACGGGGATGGACTCCTCCCGTCCGCAGTTTCCGTAGTGTAGCGGTTATCACGTCTGCTTTACACGCAGAAGGTCCCCGGTTCGATCCCGGGCGGGAACAGTATTTTCTTGCCTGTGTCGCATTGTACTCCAGTGAGCCACGTCATGTGAGGATCTTCTGCATGTACCTTTGTTATGCAAGTAGCGCATTTATTTAATTTTTTAGTTACGATGACAACATCAGCACGAGTTGTCTCTAAGGTATGGCGCACACAAGTAGTTTCCGTGGTGTAGCGGTTATCACGTCTGCCTAACACGCAGAAGGTCCCCGGTTCGATCCCGGGCGGAAACACTTTTTCATCATTAAAAACAAGACATAGTAACATGCATCTGCTTCCATCTGTACCCAAAAACCTTCGTAATCGCCTTCACACGTCGGATCAGAGTGTCAATTGCTCACATCAAATATGAAATTCATTTGATACTGCCGCCGAGCATTTTGCATCGACTCAGCCACTCATGTGCGATCAGTTTGCACAAAACGCTAGGGCTCGTCCGGGATTTGAACCCGGGACCTCCTGCACCCGAAGCAGGAATCATACCCCTAGACCAACGAGCCATCTGACATGGCGAATGACTATTATTTCAGTGCACTGGGTGCCTCGATGTGGTCCAGGGTGCTCTGGAAAGTCTCGTGTAGGCTGGCGGGATGGGGGCGGCGCGAATTCCCGCGGTCGGCGGCCTTCCTGGGCTATTGGTACCTTCATGTAGAGCTGCCGCTGGGCTCGCACTCCCTGCTGCTAAGAAAGTGATTGCTTTTGCTGCTATGACTTGCAATCACGACTGCGGGAAACGCCGCTATCTCGTTAGGGGTGCTACGGCAGACACCCTCTCGAGCACCCCGAAGACTTCTTGAGCCCTCGGCTGTAATGGTTTCCAGGCTGTCAAAAGAACCGTCGCGTGTGCATTCGCGGACGGGAGAGAGGCTGAGGTAATTTCGAGTGAACGGGGATGGACTCCTCCCGTCCGCAGTTTCCGTAGTGTAGCGGTTATCACGTCTGCTTTACACGCAGAAGGTCCCCGGTTCGATCCCGGGCGGGAACAGTATTTTCTTGCCTGTGTCGCATTGTACTCCAGTGAGCCACGTCATGTGAGGATCTTCTGCATGTACCTTTGTTATGCAAGAAGCGCATTTATTTAATTTTTTAGTTACGATGACAACATCAGCACGAGTTGTCTCTAAGGTATGGCGCACACAAGTAGTTTCCGTGGTGTAGCGGTTATCACGTCTGCCTAACACGCACAAGGTCCCCGGTTCGATCCCGGGCGGAAACACTTTTTCATCATTAAAAACAAGACATAGTAACATGCATCTGCTTCCATCTGTACCCAAAAACCTTCGTAATCGCCTTCACACGTCGGATCAGAGTGTCAATTGCTCACATCAAATATGAAATTCATTTGATACTGCCGCCGAGCATTTTGCATCGACTCAGCCACTCATGTGCGATCAGTTTGCACAAAACGCTAGGGCTCGTCCGGGATTTGAACCCGGGACCTCCTGCACCCGAAGCAGGAATCATACCCCTACACCAACGAGCCATCTGACATGGCGAATGACTATTATTTCAGTGCACTGGGTGCCTCGATGTGGTCCAGGGTGCTCTGGAAAGTCTCGTGTAGGCTGGCGGGATGGGGGCGGCGCGAATTCCCGCGGTCGGCGGCCTTCCTGGGCTATTGGTACCTTCATGTAGAGCTGCCGCTGGGCTCGCACTCCCTGCTGCTAAGAAAGTGATTGCTTTTGCTGCTATGACTTGCAATCACGACTGCGGGAAACGCCGCTATCTCGTTAGGGGTGCTACGGCAGACACCCTCTCGAGCACCCCGAAGACTTCTTGAGCCCTCGGCTGTAATGGTTTCCAGGCTGTCAAAAGAACCGTCGCGTGTGCATTCGCGGACGGGAGAGAGGCTGAGGTAATTTCGAGTGAACGGGGATGGACTCCTCCCGTCCGCAGTTTCCGTAGTGTAGCGGTTATCACGTCTGCTTTACACGCAGAAGGTCCCCGGTTCGATCCCGGGCGGGAACAGTATTTTCTTGCCTGTGTCGCATTGTACTCCAGTGAGCCACGTCATGTGAGGATCTTCTGCATGTACCTTTGTTATGCAAGAAGCGCATTTATTTAATTTTTTAGTTACGATGTCAACATCAGCACGAGTTGTCTCTAAGGTATGGCGCACACAAGTAGTTTCCGTGGTGTAGCGGTTATCACGTCTGCCTAACACGCAGAAGGTCCCCGGTTCGATCCCGGGCGGAAACACTTTTTCATCATTAAAAACAAGACATAGTAACATGCATCTGCTTCCATCTGTACCCAAAAACCTTCGTAATCGCCTTCACACGTCGGATCAGAGTGTCAATTGCTCACATCAAATATGAAATTCATTTGATACTGCCGCCGAGCATTTTGCATCGACTCAGCCACTCATGTGCGATCAGTTTGCACAAAACGCTAGGGCTCGTCCGGGATTTGAACCCGGGACCTCCTGCACCCGAAGCAGGAATCATACCCCTAGACCAACGAGCCATCTGACATGGCGAATGACTATTATTTCAGTGCACTGGGTGCCTCGATGTGGTCCAGGGTGCTCTGGAAAGTCTCGTGTAGGCTGGCGGGATGGGGGCGGCGCGAATTCCCGCGGTCGGCGGCCTTCCTGGGCTATTGGTACCTTCATGTAGAGCTGCCGCTGGGCTCGCACTCCCTGCTGCTAAGAAAGTGATTGCTTTTGCTGCTATGACTTGCAATCACGACTGCGGGAAACGCCGCTATCTCGTTAGGGGTGCTACGGCAGACACCCTCTCGAGCACCCCGAAGACTTCTTGAGCCCTCGGCTGTAATGGTTTCCAGGTTGTCAAAAGAACCGTCGCGTGTGCATTCGCGGACGGGAGAGAGGCTGAGGTAATTTCGAGTGAACGGGGATGGACTCCTCCCGTCCGCAGTTTCCGTAGTGTAGCGGTTATCACGTCTGCTTTACACGCAGAAGGTCCCCGGTTCGATCCCGGGCGGGAACAGTATTTTCTTGCCTGTGTCGCATTGTACTCCAGTGAGCCACGTCATGTGAGGATCTTCTGCATGTACCTTTGTTATGCAAGAAGCGCATTTATTTAATTTTTTAGTTACGATGTCAACATCAGCACGAGTTGTCTCTAAGGTATGGCGCACACAAGTAGTTTCCGTGGTGTAGCGGTTATCACGTCTGCCTAACACGCAGAAGGTCCCCGGTTCGATCCCGGGCGGAAACACTTTTTCATCATTAAAAACAAGACATAGTAACATGCATCTGCTTCCATCTGTACCCAAAAACCTTCGTAATCGCCTTCACACGTCGGATCAGAGTGTCAATTGCTCACATCAAATATGAAATTCATTTGATACTGCCGTTGAGCATTTTGCATCGACTCAGCCACTCATGTGCGATCAGTTTGCACAAAACGCTAGGGCTCGTCCGGGATTTGAACCCGGGACCTCCTGCACCCGAAGCAGGAATCATACCCCTAGACCAACGAGCCATCTGACATGGCGAATGACTATTATTTCAGTGCACTGGGTGCCTCGATGTGGTCCAGGGTGCTCTGGAAAGTCTCGTGTAGGCTGGCGGGATGGGGGCGGCGCCAATTCCCGCGGTCGGCGGCCTTCCTGGGCTATTGGTACCTTCATGTAGAGCTGCCGCTGGGCTCGCACTCCCTGCTGCTAAGAAAGTGATTGCTTTTGCTGCTATGACTTGCAATCACGACTGCGGGAAACGCCGCTATCTCGTTAGGGGTGCTACGGCAGACACCCTCTCGAGCACCCCGAAGACTTCTTGAGCCCTCGGCTGTAATGGTTTCCAGGCTGTCAAAAGAACCGTCGCGTGTGCATTCGCGGACGGGAGAGAGGCTGAGGTAATTTCGAGTGAACGGGGATGGACTCCTCCCGTCCGCAGTTTCCGTAGTGTAGCGGTTATCACGTCTGCTTTACACGCAGAAGGTCCCCGGTTCGATCCCGGGCGGGAACAGTATTTTCTTGCCTGTGTCGCATTGTACTCCAGTGAGCCACGTCATGTGAGGATCTTCTGCATGTACCTTTGTTATGCAAGAAGCGCATTTATTTAATTTTTTAGTTACGATGTCAACATCAGCACGAGTTGTCTCTAAGGTATGGCGCACACAAGTAGTTTCCGTGGTGTAGCGGTTATCACGTCTGCCTAACACGCAGAAGGTCCCCGGTTCGATCCCGGGCGGAAACACTTTTTCATCATTAAAAACAAGACATAGTAACATGCATCTGCTTCCATCTGTACCCAAAAACCTTCGTAATCGCCTTCACACGTCGGATCAGAGTGTCAATTGCTCACATCAAATATGAAATTCATTTGATACTGCCGCCGAGCATTTTGCATCGACTCAGCCACTCATGTGCGATCAGTTTGCACAAAACGCTAGGGCTCGTCCGGGATTTGAACCCGGGACCTCCTGCACCCGAAGCAGGAATCATACCCCTAGACCAACGAGCCATCTGACATGGCGAATGACTATTATTTCAGTGCACTGGGTGCCTCGATGTGGTCCAGGGTGCTCTGGAAAGTCTCGTGTAGGCTGGCGGGATGGGGGCGGCGCGAATTCCCGCGGTCGGCGGCCTTCCTGGGCTATTGGTACCTTCATGTAGAGCTGCCGCTGGGCTCGCACTCCCTGCTGCTAAGAAAGTGATTGCTTTTGCTGCTATGACTTGCAATCACGACTGCGGGAAACGCCGCTATCTCGTTAGGGGTGCTACGGCAGACACCCTCTCGAGCACCCCGAAGACTTCTTGAGCCCTCGGCTGTAATGGTTTCCAGGTTGTCAAAAGAACCGTCGCGTGTGCATTCGCGGACGGGAGAGAGGCTGAGGTAATTTCGAGTGAACGGGGATGGACTCCTCCCGTCCGCAGTTTCCGTAGTGTAGCGGTTATCACGTCTGCTTTACACGCAGAAGGTCCCCGGTTCGATCCCGGGCGGGAACAGTATTTTCTTGCCTGTGTCGCATTGTACTCCAGTGAGCCACGTCATGTGAGGATCTTCTGCATGTACCTTTGTTATGCAAGAAGCGCATTTATTTAATTTTTTAGTTACGATGTCAACATCAGCACGAGTTGTCTCTAAGGTATGGCGCACACAAGTAGTTTCCGTGGTGTAGCGGTTATCACGTCTGCCTAACACGCAGAAGGTCCCCGGTTCGATCCCGGGCGGAAACACTTTTTCATCATTAAAAACAAGACATAGTAACATGCATCTGCTTCCATCTGTACCCAAAAACCTTCGTAATCGCCTTCACACGTCGGATCAGAGTGTCAATTGCTCACATCAAATATGAAATTCATTTGATACTGCCGTTGAGCATTTTGCATCGACTCAGCCACTCATGTGCGATCAGTTTGCACAAAACGCTAGGGCTCGTCCGGGATTTGAACCCGGGACCTCCTGCACCCGAAGCAGGAATCATACCCCTAGACCAACGAGCCATCTGACATGGCGAATGACTATTATTTCAGTGCACTGGGTGCCTCGATGTGGTCCAGGGTGCTCTGGAAAGTCTCGTGTAGGCTGGCGGGATGGGGGCGGCGCCAATTCCCGCGGTCGGCGGCCTTCCTGGGCTATTGGTACCTTCATGTAGAGCTGCCGCTGGGCTCGCACTCCCTGCTGCTAAGAAAGTGATTGCTTTTGCTGCTATGACTTGCAATCACGACTGCGGGAAACGCCGCTATCTCGTTAGGGGTGCTACGGCAGACACCCTCTCGAGCACCCCGAAGACTTCTTGAGCCCTCGGCTGTAATGGTTTCCAGGCTGTCAAAAGAACCGTCGCGTGTGCATTCGCGGACGGGAGAGAGGCTGAGGTAATTTCGAGTGAACGGGGATGGACTCCTCCCGTCCGCAGTTTCCGTAGTGTAGCGGTTATCACGTCTGCTTTACACGCAGAAGGTCCCCGGTTCGATCCCGGGCGGGAACAGTATTTTCTTGCCTGTGTCGCATTGTACTCCAGTGAGCCACGTCATGTGAGGATCTTCTGCATGTACCTTTGTTATGCAAGTAGCGCATTTATTTAATTTTTTAGTTACGATGACAACATCAGCACGAGTTGTCTCTAAGGTATGGCGCACACAAGTAGTTTCCGTGGTGTAGCGGTTATCACGTCTGCCTAATACGCAGAAGGTCCCCAGTTCGATCCCGGGCGGAAACACTTTTTCATCATTAAAAACAAGACATAGTAACATGCATCTGCTTCCATCTGTACCCAAAAACCTTCGTAATCGCCTTCACACGTCGGATCAGAGTGTCAATTGCTCACATCAAATATGAAATTCATTTGATACTGCCGCCGAGCATTTTGCATCGACTCAGCCACTCATGTGCGATCAGTTTGCACAAAACGCTAGGGCTCGTCCGGGATTTGAACCCGGGACCTCCTGCACCCGAAGCAGGAATCATACCCCTAGACCAACGAGCCATCTGACATGGCGAATGACTATTATTTCAGTGCACTGGGTGCCTCGATGTGGTCCAGGGTGCTCTGGAAAGTCTCGTGTAGGCTGGCGGGATGGGGGCGGCGCCAATTCCCGCGGTCGGCGGCCTTCCTGGGCTATTGGTACCTTCATGTAGAGCTGCCACTGGGCTCGCACTCCCTGCTGCTAAGAAAGTGATTGCTTTTGCTGCTATGACTTGCAATCACGACTGCGGGAAACGCCGCTATCTCGTTAGGGGTGCTACGGCAGACACCCTCTCGAGCACCCCGAAGACTTCTTGAGCCCTCGGCTGTAATGGTTTCCAGGCTGTCAAAAGAACCGTCGCGTGTGCATTCGCGGACGGGAGAGAGGCTGAGGTAATTTCGAGTGAACGGGGATGGACTCCTCCCGTCCGCAGTTTCCGTAGTGTAGCGGTTATCACGTCTGCTTCACACGCAGAAGGTCCCCGGTTCGATCTCGGGGGGGAACAGTATTTTCTTGCCTATGTCGTAATGTACTCCAGTGAGCCACGTCATGTGAGGATCTTCTGCATGTACCTTTGTTATGCAAGTAGCGCATTTATTTAATTTTTTAGTTACGATGACAACATCAGCACGAGTTGTCTCTAAGGTATGGCGCACACAAGTAGTTTCCGTGGTGTAGCGGTTATCACGTCTGCCTAACACGCAGAAGGTCCCCAGTTCGATCCCGGGCGGAAACACTTTTTCATCATTAAAAACAAGACATAGTAACATGCATCTGCTTCCATCTGTACCCAAAAACCTTCGTAATCGCCTTCACACATCGGATCAGAGTGTCAATTGCTCACATCAAATATGAAATTCATTTGATACTGCCGCCGAGCATTTTGCATCGACTCAGCCACTCATGTGCGATCAGTTTGCACAAAACGCTAGGGCTCGTCCGGGACTTGAACCCGGGACCTCCTGCACCCGAAGCAGGAATCATACCCCTAGACCAACGAGCCATCTGACATGGCGAATGACTATTATTTCAGTGCACTGGGTGCCTCGATGTGGTCCAGGGTGCTCTGGAAATTCTCGTGTAGGCTGGCGGGATGGGGGCGGCGCGAATTCCCGCGGTCGGCGGCCTTCCTGGGCTATTGGTACCTTCATGTAGAGCTGCCGCTGGGCTCGCACTCCCTGCTGCTAAGAAAGTGATTGCTTTTGCTGCTATGACTTGCAATCACGACTGCGGGAAACGCCGCTATCTCGTTAGGGGTGCTACGGCAGACACCCTCTCGAGCACCCCGAAGACTTCTTGAGCCCTCGGCTGTAATGGTTTCCAGGCTGTCAAAAGAACCGTCGCGTGTGCATTCGCGGACGGGAGAGAGGCTGAGGTAATTTCGAGTGAACGGGGATGGACTCCTCCCGTCCGCAGTTTCCGTAGTGTAGCGGTTATCACGTCTGCTTTACACGCAGAAGGTCCCCGGTTCGATCCCGGGCGGGAACAGTATTTTCTTGCCTGTGTCGCATTGTACTCCAGTGAGCCACGTCATGTGAGGATCTTCTGCATGTACCTTTGTTATGCAAGAAGCGCATTTATTTAATTTTTTAGTTACGATGTCAACATCAGCACGAGTTGTCTCTAAGGTATGGCGCACACAAGTAGTTTCCGTGGTGTAGCGGTTATCACGTCTGCCTAACACGCAGAAGGTCCCCGGTTCGATCCCGGGCGGAAACAATTTTTCATCATTAAAAACAAGACATAGTAACATGCATCTGCTTCCATCTGTACCCAAAAACCTTCGTAATCGCCTTCACACGTCGGATCAGAGTGTCAATTGCTCACATCAAATATGAAATTCATTTGATACTGCCGCCGAGCATTTTGCATCGACTCAGCCACTCATGTGCGATCAGTTTGCACAAAACGCTAGGGCTCGTCCGGGATTTGAACCCGGGACCTCCTGCACCCGAAGCAGGAATCATACCCCTACACCAACGAGCCATCTGACATGGCGAATGACTATTATTTCAGTGCACTGGGTGCCTCGATGTGGTCCAGGGTGCTCTGGAAAGTCTCGTGTAGGCTGGCGGGATGGGGGCGGCGCGAATTCCCGCGGTCGGCGGCCTTCCTGGGCTATTGGTACCTTCATGTAGAGCTGCCGCTGGGCTCGCACTCCCTGCTGCTAAGAAAGTGATTGCTTTTGCTGCTATGACTTGCAATCACGACTGCGGGAAACGCCGCTATCTCGTTAGGGGTGCTACGGCAGACACCCTCTCGAGCACCCCGAAGACTTTTTGAGCCCTCGGCTGTAATGGTTTCCAGGCTGTCAAAAGAACCGTCGCGTGTGCATTCGCGGACGGGAGAGAGGCTGAGGTAATTTCGAGTGAACGGGGATGGACTCCTCCCGTCCGCAGTTTCCGTAGTGTAGCGGTTATCACGTCTGCTTCACACGCAGAAGGTCCCCGGTTCGATCTCGGGCGGGAACAGTATTTTCTTGCCTATGTCGTAATGTACTCCAGTGAGCCACGTCATGTGAGGATCTTCTGCATGTACCTTTGTTATGCAAGTAGCGCATTTATTTAATTTTTTAGTTACGATGACAACATCAGCACGAGTTGTCTCTAAGGTATGGCGCACACAAGTAGTTTCCGTGGTGTAGCGGTTATCACGTCTGCCTAACACGCAGAAGGTCCCCAGTTCGATCCCGGGCGGAAACACTTTTTCATCATTAAAAACAAGACATAGTAACATGCATCTGCTTCCATCTGTACCCAAAAACCTTCGTAATCGCCTTCACACATCGGATCAGAGTGTCAATTGCTCACATCAAATATGAAATTCATTTGATACTGCCGCCGAGCATTTTGCATCGACTCAGCCACTCATGTGCGATCAGTTTGCACAAAACGCTAGGGCTCGTCCGGGATTTGAACCCGGGACCTCCTGCACCCGAAGCAGGAATCATACCCCTAGACCAACGAGCCATCTGACATGGCGAATGACTATTATTTCAGTGCACTGGGTGCCTCGATGTGGTCCAGGGTGCTCTGGAAATTCTCGTGTAGGCTGGCGGGATGGGGGCGGCGCGAATTCCCGCGGTCGGCGGCCTTCCTGGGCTATTGGTACCTTCATGTAGAGCTGCCGCTGGGCTCGCACTCCCTGCTGCTAAGAAAGTGATTGCTTTTGCTGCTATGACTTGCAATCACGACTGCGGGAAACGCCGCTATCTCGTTAGGGGTGCTACGGCAGACACCCTCTCGAGCACCCCGAAGACTTCTTGAGCCCTCGGCTGTAATGGTTTCCAGGCTGTCAAAAGAACCGTCGCGTGTGCATTCGCGGACGGGAGAGAGGCTGAGGTAATTTCGAGTGAACGGGGATGGACTCCTCCCGTCCGCAGTTTCCGTAGTGTAGCGGTTATCACGTCTGCTTTACACGCAGAAGGTCCCCGGTTCGATCCCGGGCGGGAACAGTATTTTCTTGCCTGTGTCGCATTGTACTCCAGTGAGCCACGTCATGTGAGGATCTTCTGCATGTACCTTTGTTATGCAAGTAGCGCATTTATTTAATTTTTTAGTTACGATGACAACATCAGCACGAGTTGTCTCTAAGGTATGGCGCACACAAGTAGTTTCCGTGGTGTAGCGGTTATCACGTCTGCCTAACACGCAGAAGGTCCCCGGTTCGATCCCGGGCGGAAACACTTTTTCATCATTAAAAACAAGACATAGTAACATGCATCTGCTTCCATCTGTACCCAAAAACCTTCGTAATCGCCTTCACACGTCGGATCAGAGTGTCAATTGCTCACATCAAATATGAAATTCATTTGATACTGCCGCCGAGCATTTTGCATCGACTCAGCCACTCATGTGCGATCAGTTTGCACAAAACGCTAGGGCTCGTCCGGGATTTGAACCCGGGACCTCCTGCACCCGAAGCAGGAATCATACCCCTACACCAACGAGCCATCTGACATGGCGAATGACTATTATTTCAGTGCACTGGGTGCCTCGATGTGGTCCAGGGTGCTCTGGAAAGTCTCGTGTAGGCTGGCGGGATGGGGGCGGCGCGAATTCCCGCGGTCGGCGGCCTTCCTGGGCTATTGGTACCTTCATGTAGAGCTGCCGCTGGGCTCGCACTCCCTGCTGCTAAGAAAGTGATTGCTTTTGCTGCTATGACTTGCAATCACGACTGCGGGAAACGCCGCTATCTCGTTAGGGGTGCTACGGCAGACACCCTCTCGAGCACCCCGAAGACTTCTTGAGCCCTCGGCTGTAATGGTTTCCAGGCTGTCAAAAGAACCGTCGCGTGTGCATTCGCGGACGGGAGAGAGGCTGAGGTAATTTCGAGTGAACGGGGATGGACTCCTCCCGTCCGCAGTTTCCGTAGTGTAGCGGTTATCACGTCTGCTTTACACGCAGAAGGTCCCCGGTTCGATCCCGGGCGGGAACAGTATTTTCTTGCCTGTGTCGCATTGTACTCCAGTGAGCCACGTCATGTGAGGATCTTCTGCATGTACCTTTGTTATGCAAGAAGCGCATTTATTTAATTTTTTAGTTACGATGTCAACATCAGCACGAGTTGTCTCTAAGGTATGGCGCACACAAGTAGTTTCCGTGGTGTAGCGGTTATCACGTCTGCCTAACACGCAGAAGGTCCCCGGTTCGATCCCGGGCGGAAACACTTTTTCATCATTAAAAACAAGACATAGTAACATGCATCTGCTTCCATCTGTACCCAAAAACCTTCGTAATCGCCTTCACACGTCGGATCAGAGTGTCAATTGCTCACATCAAATATGAAATTCATTTGATACTGCCGCCGAGCATTTTGCATCGACTCAGCCACTCATGTGCGATCAGTTTGCACAAAACGCTAGGGCTCGTCCGGGATTTGAACCCGGGACCTCCTGCACCCGAAGCAGGAATCATACCCCTAGACCAACGAGCCATCTGACATGGCGAATGACTATTATTTCAGTGCACTGGGTGCCTCGATGTGGTCCAGGGTGCTCTGGAAAGTCTCGTGTAGGCTGGCGGGATGGGGGCGGCGCGAATTCCCGCGGTCGGCGGCCTTCCTGGGCTATTGGTACCTTCATGTAGAGCTGCCGCTGGGCTCGCACTCCCTGCTGCTAAGAAAGTGATTGCTTTTGCTGCTATGACTTGCAATCACGACTGCGGGAAACGCCGCTATCTCGTTAGGGGTGCTACGGCAGACACCCTCTCGAGCACCCCGAAGACTTCTTGAGATCTCGGCTGTAATGGTTTCCAGGCTGTCAAAAGAACCGTCGCGTGTGCATTCGCGGACGGGAGAGAGGCTGAGGTAATTTCGAGTGAACGGGGATGGACTCCTCCCGTCCGCAGTTTCCGTAGTGTAGCGGTTATCACGTCTGCTTTACACGCAGAAGGTCCCCGGTTCGATCCCGGGCGGGAACAGTATTTTCTTGCCTGTGTCGCATTGTACTCCAGTGAGCCACGTCATGTGAGGATCTTCTGCATGTACCTTTGTTATGCAAGAAGCGCATTTATTTAATTTTTTAGTTACGATGTCAACATCAGCACGAGTTGTCTCTAAGGTATGGCGCACACAAGTAGTTTCCGTGGTGTAGCGGTTATCGCGTCTGCCTAACACGCAGAAGGTCCCCGGTTCGATCCCGGGCGGAAACACTTTTTCATCATTAAAAACAAGACATAGTAACATGCATCTGCTTCCATCTGTACCCAAAAACCTTCGTAATCGCCTTCACACGTCGGATCAGAGTGTCAATTGCTCACATCAAATATGACATTCATTTGATACTGCCGCCGAGCATTTTGCATCGACTCAGCCACTCATGTGCGATCAGTTTGCACAAAACGCTAGGGCTCGTCCGGGATTTGAACCCGGGACCTCCTGCACCCGAAGCAGGAATCATACCCCTAGACCAACGAGCCATCTGACATGGCGAATGACTATTATTTCAGTGCACTGGGTGCCTCGATGTGGTCCAGGGTGCTCTGGAAAGTCTAGTGTAGGCTGGCGGGATGGGGGCGGCGCGAATTCCCGCGGTCGGCGGCCTTCCTGGGCTATTGGTACCTTCATGTAGAGCTGCCGCTGGGCTCGCACTCCCTGCTGCTAAGAAAGTGATTGCTTTTGCTGCTATGACTTGCAATCACGACTGCGGGAAACGCCGCTATCTCGTTAGGGGTGCTACGGCAGACACACTCTCGAGCACCCCGAAGACTTCTTGAGCCCTCGGCTGTAATGGTTTCCAGGCTGTCAAAAGAACCGTCGCGTGTGCATTCGCGGACGGGAGAGAGGCTGAGGTAATTTCGAGTGAACGGGGATGGACTCCTCCCGTCCGCAGTTTCCGTAGTGTAGCGGTTATCACGTCTGCTTTACACGCAGAAGGTCCCCGGTTCGATCCCGGGCGGGAACAGTATTTTCTTGCCTGTGTCGCATTGTACTCCAGTGAGCCACGTCATGTGAGGATCTTCTGCATGTACCTTTGTTATGCAAGAAGCGCATTTATTTAATTTTTTAGTTACGATGTCAACATCAGCACGAGTTGTCTCTAAGGTATGGCGCACACAAGTAGTTTCCGTGGTGTAGCGGTTATCACGTCTGCCTAACACGCAGAAGGTCCCCGGTTCGATCCCGGGCGGAAACACTTTTTCATCATTAAAAACAAGACATAGTAACATGCATCTGCTTCCATCTGTACCCAAAAACCTTCGTAATCGCCTTCACACGTCGGATCAGAGTGTCAATTGCTCACATCAAATATGAAATTCATTTGATACTGCCGCCGAGCATTTTGCATCGACTCAGCCACTCATGTGCGATCAGTTTGCACAAAACGCTAGGGCTCGTCCGGGATTTGAACCCGGGACCTCCTGCACCCGAAGCAGGAATCATACCCCTAGACCAACGAGCCATCTGACGTGGCGAATGACTATTATTTCAGTGCACTGGGTGCCTCGATGTGGTCCAGGGTGCTCTGGAAAGTCTCGTGTAGGCTGGCGGGATGGGGGCGGCGCGAATTCCCGCGGTCGGCGGCCTTCCTGGGCTATTGGTACCTTCATGTAGAGCTGCCGCTGGGCTCGCACTCCCTGCTGCTAAGAAAGTGATTGCTTTTGCTGCTATGACTTGCAATCACGACTGCGGGAAACGCCGCTATCTCGTTAGGGGTGCTACGGCAGACACCCTCTCGAGCACCCCGAAGACTTCTTGAGCCCTCGGCTGTAATGGTTTCCAGGCTGTCAAAAGAACCGTCGCGTGTGCATTCGCGGACGGGAGAGAGGCTGAGGTAATTTCGAGTGAACGGGGATGGACTCCTCCCGTCCGCAGTTTCCGTAGTGTAGCGGTTATCACGTCTGCTTTACACGCAGAAGGTCCCCGGTTCGATCCCGGGCGGGAACAGTATTTTCTTGCCTGTGTCGCATTGTACTCCAGTGAGCCACGTCATGTGAGGATCTTCTGCATGTACCTTTGTTATGCAAGAAGCGCATTTATTTAATTTTTTAGTTACGATGTCAACATCAGCACGAGTTGTCTCTAAGGTATGGCGCACACAAGTAGTTTCCGTGGTGTAGCGGTTATCACGTCTGCCTAACACGCAGAAGGTCCCCGGTTCGATCCCGGGCGGAAACACTTTTTCATCATTAAAAACAAGACATAGTAACATGCATCTGCTTCCATCTGTACCCAAAAACCTTCGTAATCGCCTTCACACGTCGGATCAGAGTGTCAATTGCTCACATCAAATATGAAATTCATTTGATACTGCCGCCGAGCATTTTGCATCGACTCAGCCACTCATGTGCGATCAGTTTGCACAAAACGCTAGGGCTCGTCCGGGATTTGAACCCGGGACCTCCTGCACCCGAAGCAGGAATCATACCCCTAGACCAACGAGCCATCTGACGTGGCGAATGACTATTATTTCAGTGCACTGGGTGCCTCGATGTGGTCCAGGGTGCTCTGGAAAGTCTCGTGTAGGCTGGCGGGATGGGGGCGGCGCGAATTCCCGCGGTCGGCGGCCTTCCTGGGCTATTGGTACCTTCATGTAGAGCTGCCGCTGGGCTCGCACTCCCTGCTGCTAAGAAAGTGATTGCTTTTGCTGCTATGACTTGCAATCACGACTGCGGGAAACGCCGCTATCTCGTTAGGGGTGCTACGGCAGACACCCTCTCGAGCACCCCGAAGACTTCTTGAGCCCTCGGCTGTAATGGTTTCCAGGCTGTCAAAAGAACCGTCGCGTGTGCATTCGCGGACGGGAGAGAGGCTGAGGTAATTTCGAGTGAACGGGGATGGACTCCTCCCGTCCGCAGTTTCCGTAGTGTAGCGGTTATCACGTCTGCTTTACACGCAGAAGGTCCCCGGTTCGATCCCGGGCGGGAACAGTATTTTCTTGCCTGTGTCGCATTGTACTCCAGTGAGCCACGTCATGTGAGGATCTTCTGCATGTACCTTTGTTATGCAAGAAGCGCATTTATTTAATTTTTTAGTTACGATGTCAACATCAGCACGAGTTGTCTCTAAGGTATGGCGCACACAAGTAGTTTCCGTGGTGTAGCGGTTATCGCGTCTGCCTAACACGCAGAAAGTCCCCGGTTCGATCCCGGGCGGAAACACTTTTTCATCATTAAAAACAAGACATAGTAACATGCATCTGCTTCCATCTGTACCCAAAAACCTTCGTAATCGCCTTCACACGTCGGATCAGAGTGTCAATTGCTCACATCAAATATGACATTCATTTGATACTGCCGCCGAGCATTTTGCATCGACTCAGCCACTCATGTGCGATCAGTTTGCACAAAACGCTAGGGCTCGTCCGGGATTTGAACCCGGGACCTCCTGCACCCGAAGCAGGAATCATACCCCTAGACCAACGAGCCATCTGACATGGCGAATGACTATTATTTCAGTGCACTGGGTGCCTCGATGTGGTCCAGGGTGCTCTGGAAAGTCTCGTGTAGGCTGGCGGGATGGGGGCGGCGCGAATTCCCGCGGTCGGCGGCCTTCCTGGGCTATTGGTACCTTCATGTAGAGCTGCCGCTGGGCTCGCACTCCCTGCTGCTAAGAAAGTGATTGCTTTTGCTGCTATGACTTGCAATCACGACTGCGGGAAACGCCGCTATCTCGTTAGGGGTGCTACGGCAGACACACTCTCGAGCACCCCGAAGACTTCTTGAGCCCTCGGCTGTAATGGTTTCCAGGCTGTCAAAAGAACCGTCGCGTGTGCATTCGCGGACGGGAGAGAGGCTGAGGTAATTTCGAGTGAACGGGGATGGACTCCTCCCGTCCGCAGTTTCCGTAGTGTAGCGGTTATCACGTCTGCTTTACACGCAAAAGGTCCCCGGTTCGATCCCGGGCGGGAACAGTATTTTCTTGCCTGTGTCGCATTGTACTCCAGTGAGCCACGTCATGTGAGGATCTTCTGCATGTACCTTTGTTATGCAAGAAGCGCATTTATTTAATTTTTTAGTTACGATGTCAACATCAGCACGAGTTGTCTCTAAGGTATGGCGCACACAAGTAGTTTCCGTGGTGTAGCGGTTATCACGTCTGCCTAACACGCAGAAGGTCCCCGGTTCGATCCCGGGCGGAAACACTTTTTCATCATTAAAAAAAAGACATAGTAACATGCATCTGCTTCCATCTGTACCCAAAAACCTTCGTAATCGCCTTCACACGTCGGATCAGAGTGTCAATTGCTCACATCAAATATGAAATTCATTTGATACTGCCGCCGAGCATTTTGCATCGACTCAGCCACTCATGTGCGATCAGTTTGCACAAAACGCTAGGGCTCGTCCGGGATTTGAACCCGGGACCTCCTGCACCCGAAGCAGGAATCATACCCCTAGACCAACGAGCCATCTGACGTGGCGAATGACTATTATTTCAGTGCACTGGGTGCCTCGATGTGGTCCAGGGTGCTCTGGAAAGTCTCGTGTAGGCTGGCGGGATGGGGGCGGCGCGAATTCCCGCGGTCGGCGGCCTTCCTGGGCTATTGGTACCTTCATGTAGAGCTGCCGCTGGGCTCGCACTCCCTGCTGCTAAGAAAGTGATTGCTTTTGCTGCTATGACTTGCAATCACGACTGCGGGAAACGCCGCTATCTCGTTAGGGGTGCTACGGCAGACACCCTCTCGAGCACCCCGAAGACTTCTTGAGCCCTCGGCTGTAATGGTTTCCAGGCTGTCAAAAGAACCGTCGCGTGTGCATTCGCGGACGGGAGAGAGGCTGAGGTAATTTCGAGTGAACGGGGATGGACTCCTCCCGTCCGCAGTTTCCGTAGTGTAGCGGTTATCACGTCTGCTTTACACGCAGAAGGTCCCCGGTTCGATCCCGGGCGGGAACAGTATTTTCTTGCCTGTGTCGCATTGTACTCCAGTGAGCCACGTCATGTGAGGATCTTCTGCATGTACCTTTGTTATGCAAGAAGCGCATTTATTTAATTTTTTAGTTACGATGTCAACATCAGCACGAGTTGTCTCTAAGGTATGGCGCACACAAGTAGTTTCCGTGGTGTAGCGGTTATCACGTCTGCCTAACACGCAGAAGGTCCCCGGTTCGATCCCGGGCGGAAACAATTTTTCATCATTAAAAACAAGACATAGTAACATGCATCTGCTTCCATCTGTACCCAAAAACCTTCGTAATCGCCTTCACACGTCGGATCAGAGTGTCAATTGCTCACATCAAATATGAAATTCATTTGATACTGCCGCCGAGCATTTTGCATCGACTCAGCCACTCATGTGCGATCAGTTTGCACAAAACGCTAGGGCTCGTCCGGGATTTGAACCCGGGACCTCCTGCACCCGAAGCAGGAATCATACCCCTAGACCAACGAGCCATCTGACATGGCGAATGACTATTATTTCAGTGCACTGGGTGCCTCGATGTGGTCCAGGGTGCTCTGGAAAGTCTCGTGTAGGCTGGCGGGATGGGGGCGGCGCGAATTCCCGCGGTCGGCGGCCTTCCTGGGCTATTGGTACCTTCATGTAGAGCTGCCGCTGGGCTCGCACTCCCTGCTGCTAAGAAAGTGATTGCTTTTGCTGCTATGACTTGCAATCACGACTGCGGGAAACGCCGCTATCTCGTTAGGGGTGCTACGGCAGACACCCTCTCGAGCACCCCGAAGACTTCTTGAGCCCTCGGCTGTAATGGTTTCCAGGCTGTCAAAAGAACCGTCGCGTGTGCATTCGCGGACGGGAGAGAGGCTGAGGTAATTTCGAGTGAACGGGGATGGACTCCTCCCGTCCGCAGTTTCCGTAGTGTAGCGGTTATCACGTCTGCTTTACACGCAGAAGGTCCCCGGTTCGATCCCGGGCGGGAACAGTATTTTCTTGCCTGTGTCGCATTGTACTCCAGTGAGCCACGTCATGTGAGGATCTTCTGCATGTACCTTTGTTATGCAAGAAGCGCATTTATTTAATTTTTTAGTTACGATGTCAACATCAGCACGAGTTGTCTCTAAGGTATGGCGCACACAAGTAGTTTCCGTGGTGTAGCGGTTATCACGTCTGCCTAACACGCAGAAGGTCCCCGGTTCGATCCCGGGCGGAAACAATTTTTCATCATTAAAAACAAGACATAGTAACATGCATCTGCTTCCATCTGTACCCAAAAACCTTCGTAATCGCCTTCACACGTCGGATCAGAGTGTCAATTGCTCACATCAAATATGAAATTCATTTGATACTGCCGCCGAGCATTTTGCATCGACTCAGCCACTCATGTGCGATCAGTTTGCACAAAACGCTAGGGCTCGTCCGGGATTTGAACCCGGGACCTCCTGCACCCGAAGCAGGAATCATACCCCTAGACCAACGAGCCATCTGACGTGGCGAATGACTATTATTTCAGTGCACTGGGTGCCTCGATGTGGTCCAGGGTGCTCTGGAAAGTCTCGTGTAGGCTGGCGGGATGGGGGCGGCGCGAATTCCCGCGGTCGGCGGCCTTCCTGGGCTATTGGTACCTTCATGTAGAGCTGCCGCTGGGCTCGCACTCCCTGCTGCTAAGAAAGTGATTGCTTTTGCTGCTATGACTTGCAATCACGACTGCGGGAAACGCCGCTATCTCGTTAGGGGTGCTACGGCAGACACCCTCTCGAGCACCCCGAAGACTTCTTGAGCCCTCGGCTGTAATGGTTTCCAGGCTGTCAAAAGAACCGTCGCGTGTGCATTCGCGGACGGGAGAGAGGCTGAGGTAATTTCGAGTGAACGGGGATGGACTCCTCCCGTCCGCAGTTTCCGTAGTGTAGCGGTTATCACGTCTGCTTTACACGCAGAAGGTCCCCGGTTCGATCCCGGGCGGGAACAGTATTTTCTTGCCTGTGTCGCATTGTACTCCAGTGAGCCACGTCATGTGAGGATCTTCTGCATGTACCTTTGTTATGCAAGAAGCGCATTTATTTAATTTTTTAGTTACGATGTCAACATCAGCACGAGTTGTCTCTAAGGTATGGCGCACACAAGTAGTTTCCGTGGTGTAGCGGTTATCACGTCTGCCTAACACGCAGAAGGTCCCCGGTTCGATCCCGGGCGGAAACACTTTTTCATCATTAAAAACAAGACATAGTAACATGCATCTGCTTCCATCTGTACCCAAAAACCTTCGTAATCGCCTTCACACGTCGGATCAGAGTGTCAATTGCTCACATCAAATATGAAATTCATTTGATACTGCCGCCGAGCATTTTGCATCGACTCAGCCACTCATGTGCGATCAGTTTGCACAAAACGCTAGGGCTCGTCCGGGATTTGAACCCGGGACCTCCTGCACCCGAAGCAGGAATCATACCCCTAGACCAACGAGCCATCTGACATGGCGAATGACTATTATTTCAGTGCACTGGGTGCCTCGATGTGGTCCAGGGTGCTCTGGAAAGTCTCGTGTAGGCTGGCGGGATGGGGGCGGCGCGAATTCCCGCGGTCGGCGGCCTTCCTGGGCTATTGGTACCTTCATGTAGAGCTGCCGCTGGGCTCGCACTCCCTGCTGCTAAGAAAGTGATTGCTTTTGCTGCTATGACTTGCAATCACGACTGCGGGAAACGCCGCTATCTCGTTAGGGGTGCTACGGCAGACACCCTCTCGAGCACCCCGAAGACTTCTTGAGCCCTCGGCTGTAATGGTTTCCAGGCTGTCAAAAGAACCGTCGCGTGTGCATTCGCGGACGGGAGAGAGGCTGAGGTAATTTCGAGTGAACGGGGATGGACTCCTCCCGTCCGCAGTTTCCGTAGTGTAGCGGTTATCACGTCTGCTTTACACGCAGAAGGTCCCCGGTTCGATCCCGGGCGGGAACAGTATTTTCTTGCCTGTGTCGCATTGTACTCCAGTGAGCCACGTCATGTGAGGATCTTCTGCATGTACCTTTGTTATGCAAGAAGCGCATTTATTTAATTTTTTAGTTACGATGTCAACATCAGCACGAGTTGTCTCTAAGGTATGGCGCACACAAGTAGTTTCCGTGGTGTAGCGGTTATCACGTCTGCCTAACACGCAGAAGGTCCCCGGTTCGATCCCGGGCGGAAACAATTTTTCATCATTAAAAACAAGACATAGTAACATGCATCTGCTTCCATCTGTACCCAAAAACCTTCGTAATCGCCTTCACACGTCGGATCAGAGTGTCAATTGCTCACATCAAATATGAAATTCATTTGATATTGCCGCCGAGCATTTTGCATCGACTCAGCCACTCATGTGCGATCAGTTTGCACAAAACGCTAGGGCTCGTCCGGGATTTGAACCCGGGACCTCCTGCACCCGAAGCAGGAATCATACCCCTAGACCAACGAGCCATCTGACATGGCGAATGACTATTATTTCAGTGCACTGGGTGCCTCGATGTGGTCCAGGGTGCTCTGGAAAGTCTCGTGTAGGCTGGCGGGATGGGGGCGGCGCGAATTCCCGCGGTCGGCGGCCTTCCTGGGCTATTGGTACCTTCATGTAGAGCTGCCGCTGGGCTCGCACTCCCTGCTGCTAAGAAAGTGATTGCTTTTGCTGCTATGACTTGCAATCACGACTGCGGGAAACGCCGCTATCTCGTTAGGGGTGCTACGGCAGACACCCTCTCGAGCACCCCGAAGACTTCTTGAGCCCTCGGCTGTAATGGTTTCCAGGCTGTCAAAAGAACCGTCGCGTGTGCATTCGCGGACGGGAGAGAGGCTGAGGTAATTTCGAGTGAACGGGGATGGACTCCTCCCGTCCGCAGTTTCCGTAGTGTAGCGGTTATCACGTCTGCTTTACACGCAGAAGGTCCCCGGTTCGATCCCGGGCGGGAACAGTATTTTCTTGCCTGTGTCGCATTGTACTCCAGTGAGCCACGTCATGTGAGGATCTTCTGCATGTACCTTTGTTATGCAAGAAGCGCATTTATTTAATTTTTTAGTTACGATGTCAACATCAGCACGAGTTGTCTCTAAGGTATGGCGCACACAAGTAGTTTCCGTGGTGTAGCGGTTATCACGTCTGCCTAACACGCAGAAGGTCCCCGGTTCGATCCCGGGCGGAAACACTTTTTCATCATTAAAAACAAGACATAGTAACATGCATCTGCTTCCATCTGTACCCAAAAACCTTCGTAATCGCCTTCACACGTCGGATCAGAGTGTCAATTGCTCACATCAAATATGAAATTCATTTGATACTGCCGCCGAGCATTTTGCATCGACTCAGCCACTCATGTGCGATCAGTTTGCACAAAACGCTAGGGCTCGTCCGGGATTTGAACCCGGGACCTCCTGCACCCGAAGCAGGAATCATACCCCTAGACCAACGAGCCATCTGACGTGGCGAATGACTATTATTTCAGTGCACTGGGTGCCTCGATGTGGTCCAGGGTGCTCTGGAAAGTCTCGTGTAGGCTGGCGGGATGGGGGCGGCGCGAATTCCCGCGGTCGGCGGCCTTCCTGGGCTATTGGTACCTTCATGTAGAGCTGCCGCTGGGCTCGCACTCCCTGCTGCTAAGAAAGTGATTGCTTTTGCTGCTATGACTTGCAATCACGACTGCGGGAAACGCCGCTATCTCGTTAGGGGTGCTACGGCAGACACCCTCTCGAGCACCCCGAAGACTTCTTGAGCCCTCGGCTGTAATGGTTTCCAGGCTGTCAAAAGAACCGTCGCGTGTGCATTCGCGGACGGGAGAGAGGCTGAGGTAATTTCGAGTGAACGGGGATGGACTCCTCCCGTCCGCAGTTTCCGTAGTGTAGCGGTTATCACGTCTGCTTTACACGCAGAAGGTCCCCGGTTCGATCCCGGGCGGGAACAGTATTTTCTTGCCTGTGTCGCATTGTACTCCAGTGAGCCACGTCATGTGAGGATCTTCTGCATGTACCTTTGTTATGCAAGAAGCGCATTTATTTAATTTTTTAGTTACGATGTCAACATCAGCACGAGTTGTCTCTAAGGTATGGCGCACACAAGTAGTTTCCGTGGTGTAGCGGTTATCACGTCTGCCTAACACGCAGAAGGTCCCCGGTTCGATCCCGGGCGGAAACAATTTTTCATCATTAAAAACAAGACATAGTAACATGCATCTGCTTCCATCTGTACCCAAAAACCTTCGTAATCGCCTTCACACGTCGGATCAGAGTGTCAATTGCTCACATCAAATATGAAATTCATTTGATACTGCCGCCGAGCATTTTGCATCGACTCAGCCACTCATGTGCGATCAGTTTGCACAAAACGCTAGGGCTCGTTCGGGATTTGAACCCGGGACCTCCTGCACCCGAAGCAGGAATCATACCCCTAGACCAACGAGCCATCTGACATGGCGAATGACTATTATTTCAGTGCACTGGGTGCCTCGATGTGGTCCAGGGTGCTCTGGAAAGTCTCGTGTAGGCTGGCGGGATGGGGGCGGCGCGAATTCCCGCGGTCGGCGGCCTTCCTGGGCTATTGGTACCTTCATGTAGAGCTGCCGCTGGGCTCGCACTCCCTGCTGCTAAGAAAGTGATTGCTTTTGCTGCTATGACTTGCAATCACGACTGCGGGAAACGCCGCTATCTCGTTAGGGGTGCTACGGCAGACACCCTCTCGAGCACCCCGAAGACTTCTTGAGCCCTCGGCTGTAATGGTTTCCAGGCTGTCAAAAGAACCGTCGCGTGTGCATTCGCGGACGGGAGAGAGGCTGAGGTAATTTCGAGTGAACGGGGATGGACTCCTCCCGTCCGCAGTTTCCGTAGTGTAGCGGTTATCACGTCTGCTTTACATGCAGAAGGTCCCCGGTTCGATCCCGGGCGGGAACAGTATTTTCTTGCCTGTGTCGCATTGTACTCCAGTGAGCCACGTCATGTGAGGATCTTCTGCATGTACCTTTGTTATGCAAGAAGCGCATTTATTTAATTTTTTAGTTACGATGTCAACATCAGCACGAGTTGTCTCTAAGGTATGGCGCACACAAGTAGTTTCCGTGGTGTAGCGGTTATCACGTCTGCCTAACACGCAGAAGGTCCCCGGTTCGATCCCGGGCGGAAACACTTTTTCATCATTAAAAACAAGACATAGTAACATGCATCTGCTTCCATCTGTACCCAAAAACCTTCGTAATCGCCTTCACACGTCGGATCAGAGTGTCAATTGCTCACATCAAATATGAAATTCATTTGATACTGCCGCCGAGCATTTTGCATCGACTCAGCCACTCATGTGCGATCAGTTTGCACAAAACGCTAGGGCTCGTCCGGGATTTGAACCCGTGACCTCCTGCACCCGAAGCAGGAATCATATCCCTAGACCAACGAGCCATCTGACATGGCGAATGACTATTATTTCAGTGCACTGGGTGCCTCGATGTGGTCCAGGGTGCTCTGGAAAGTCTCGTGTAGGCTGGCGGGATGGGGGCGGCGCGAATTCCCGCGGTCGGCGGCCTTCCTGGGCTATTGGTACCTTCATGTAGAGCTGCCGCTGGGCTCGCACTCCCTGCTGCTAAGAAAGTGATTGCTTTTGCTGCTATGACTTGCAATCACGACTGCGGGAAACGCCGCTATCTCGTTAGGGGTGCTACGGCAGACACACTCTCGAGCACCCCGAAGACTTCTTGAGCCCTCGGCTGTAATGGTTTCCAGGCTGTCAAAAGAACCGTCGCGTGTGCATTCGCGGACGGGAGAGAGGCTGAGGTAATTTCGAGTGAACGGGGATGGACTCCTCCCGTCCGCAGTTTCCGTAGTGTAGCGGTTATCACGTCTGCTTTACACGCAGAAGGTCCCCGGTTCGATCCCGGGCGGGAACAGTATTTTCTTGCCTGTGTCGCATTGTACTCCAGTGAGCCACGTCATGTGAGGATCTTCTGCATGTCCCTTTGTTATGCAAGAAGCGCATTTATTTAATTTTTTAGTTACGATGTCAACATCAGCACGAGTTGTCTCTAAGGTATGGCGCACACAAGTAGTTTCCGTGGTGTAGCGGTTATCACGTCTGCCTAACACGCAGAAGGTCCCCGGTTCGATCCCGGGCGGAAACACTTTTTCATCATTAAAAACAAGACATAGTAACATGCATCTGCTTCCATCTGTACCCAAAAACCTTCGTAATCGCCTTCACACGTCGGATCAGAGTGTCAATTGCTCACATCAAATATGAAATTCATTTGATACTGCCGCCGAGCATTTTGCATCGACTCAGCCACTCATGTGCGATCAGTTTGCACAAAACGCTAGGGCTCGTCCGGGATTTGAACCCGGGACCTCCTGCACCCGAAGCAGGAATCATACCCCTAGACCAACGAGCCATCTGACATGGCGAATGACTATTATTTCAGTGCACTGGGTGCCTCGATGTGGTCCAGGGTGCTCTGGAAAGTCTCGTGTAGGCTGGCGGGATGGGGGCGGCGCGAATTCCCGCGGTCGGCGGCCTTCCTGGGCTATTGGTACCTTCATGTAGAGCTGCCGCTGGGCTCGCACTCCCTGCTGCTAAGAAAGTGATTGCTTTTGCTGCTATGACTTGCAATCACGACTGCGGGAAACGCCGCTATCTCGTTAGGGGTGCTACGGCAGACACCCTCTCGAGCACCCCGAAGACTTCTTGAGCCCTCGGCTGTAATGGTTTCCAGGCTGTCAAAAGAACCGTCGCGTGTGCATTCGCGGACGGGAGAGAGGCTGAGGTAATTTCGAGTGAACGGGGATGGACTCCTCCCGTCCGCAGTTTCCGTAGTGTAGCGGTTATCACGTCTGCTTTACACGCAGAAGGTCCCCGGTTCGATCCCGGGCGGGAACAGTATTTTCTTGCCTGTGTCGCATTGTACTCCAGTGAGCCACGTCATGTGAGGATCTTCTGCATGTACCTTTGTTATGCAAGAAGCGCATTTATTTAATTTTTTAGTTACGATGTCAACATCAGCACGAGTTGTCTCTAAGGTATGGCGCACACAAGTAGTTTCCGTGGTGTAGCGGTTATCGCGTCTGCCTAACACGCAGAAGGTCCCCGGTTCGATCCCGGGCGGAAACACTTTTTCATCATTAAAAACAAGACATAGTAACATGCATCTGCTTCCATCTGTACCCAAAAACCTTCGTAATCGCCTTCACACGTCGGATCAGAGTGTCAATTGCTCACATCAAATATGACATTCATTTGATACTGCCGCCGAGCATTTTGCATCGACTCAGCTACTCATGTGCGATCAGTTTGCACAAAACGCTAGGGCTCGTCCGGGATTTGAACCCGGGACCTCCTGCACCCGAAGCAGGAATCATACCCCTAGACCAACGAGCCATCTGACATGGCGAATGACTATTATTTCAGTGCACTGGGTGCCTCGATGTGGTCCAGGGTGCTCTGGAAAGTCTCGTGTAGGCTGGCGGGATGGGGGCGGCGCGAATTCCCGCGGTCGGCGGCCTTCCTGGGCTATTGGTACCTTCATGTAGAGCTGCCGCTGGGCTCGCACTCCCTGCTGCTAAGAAAGTGATTGCTTTTGCTGCTATGACTTGCAATCACGACTGCGGGAAACGCCGCTATCTCGTTAGGGGTGCTACGGCAGACACACTCTCGAGCACCCCGAAGACTTCTTGAGCCCTCGGCTGTAATGGTTTCCAGGCTGTCAAAAGAACCGTCGCGTGTGCATTCGCGGACGGGAGAGAGGCTGAGGTAATTTCGAGTGAACGGGGATGGACTCCTCCCGTCCGCAGTTTCCATAGTGTAGCGGTTATCACGTCTGCTTTACACGCAAAAGGTCCCCGGTTCGATCCCGGGCGGGAACAGTATTTTCTTGCCTGTGTCGCATTGTACTCCAGTGAGCCACGTCATGTGAGGATCTTCTGCATGTACCTTTGTTATGCAAGAAGCGCATTTATTTAATTTTTTAGTTACGATGTCAACATCAGCACGAGTTGTCTCTAAGGTATGGCGCACACAAGTAGTTTCCGTGGTGTAGCGGTTATCACGTCTGCCTAACACGCAGAAGGTCCCCGGTTCGATCCCGGGCGGAAACACTTTTTCATCATTAAAAACAAGACATAGTAACATGCATCTGCTTCCATCTGTACCCAAAAACCTTCGTAATCGCCTTCACACGTCGGATCAGAGTGTCAATTGCTCACATCAAATATGAAATTCATTTGATACTGCCGCCGAGCATTTTGCATCGACTCAGCCACTCATGTGCGATCAGTTTGCACAAAACGCTAGGGCTCGTCCGGGATTTGAACCCGGGACCTCCTGCACCCGAAGCAGGAATCATACCCCTAGACCAACGAGCCATCTGACGTGGCGAATGACTATCATTTCAGTGCACTGGGTGCCTCGATGTGGTCCAGGGTGCTCTGGAAAGTCTCGTGTAGGCTGGCGGGATGGGGGCGGCGCGAATTCCCGCGGTCGGCGGCCTTCCTGGGCTATTGGTACCTTCATGTAGAGCTGCCGCTGGGCTCGCACTCCCTGCTGCTAAGAAAGTGATTGCTTTTGCTGCTATGACTTGCAATCACGACTGCGGGAAACGCCGCTATCTCGTTAGGGGTGCTACGGCAGACACCCTCTCGAGCACCCCGAAGACTTCTTGAGCCCTCGGCTGTAATGGTTTCCAGGCTGTCAAAAGAACCGTCGCGTGTGCATTCGCGGACGGGAGAGAGGCTGAGGTAATTTCGAGTGAACGGGGATGGACTCCTCCCGTCCGCAGTTTCCGTAGTGTAGCGGTTATCACGTCTGCTTTACACGCAAAAGGTCCCCGGTTCGATCCCGGGCGGGAACAGTATTTTCTTGCCTGTGTCGCATTGTACTCCAGTGAGCCACGTCATGTGAGGATCTTCTGCATGTACCTTTGTTATGCAAGAAGCGCATTTATTTAATTTTTTAGTTACGATGTCAACATCAGCACGAGTTGTCTCTAAGGTATGGCGCACACAAGTAGTTTCCGTGGTGTAGCGGTTATCGCGTCTGCCTAACACGCAGAAGGTCCCCGGTTCGATCCCGGGCGGAAACACTTTTTCATCATTAAAAACAAGACATAGTAACATGCATCTGCTTCCATCTGTACCCAAAAACCTTCGTAATCGCCTTCACACGTCGGATCAGAGTGTCAATTGCTCACATCAAATATGACATTCATTTGATACTGCCGCCGAGCATTTTGCATCGACTCAGCCACTCATGTGCGATCAGTTTGCACAAAACGCTAGGGCTCGTCCGGGATTTGAACCCGGGACCTCCTGCACCCGAAGCAGGAATCATACCCCTAGACCAACGAGCCATCTGACATGGCGAATGACTATTATTTCAGTGCACTGGGTGCCTCGATGTGGTCCAGGGTGCTCTGGAAAGTCTCGTGTAGGCTGGCGGGATGGGGGCGGCGCGAATTCCCGCGGTCGGCGGCCTTCCTGGGCTATTGGTACCTTCATGTAGAGCTGCCGCTGGGCTCGCACTCCCTGCTGCTAAGAAAGTGATTGCTTTTGCTGCTATGACTTGCAATCACGACTGCGGGAAACGCCGCTATCTCGTTAGGGGTGCTACGGCAGACACCCTCTCGAGCACCCCGAAGACTTCTTGAGCCCTCGGCTGTAATGGTTTCCAGGCTGTCAAAAGAACCGTCGCGTGTGCATTCGCGGACGGGAGAGAGGCTGAGGTAATTTCGAGTGAACGGGGATGGACTCCTCCCGTCCGCAGTTTCCGTAGTGTAGCGGTTATCACGTCTGCTTTACACGCAAAAGGTCCCCGGTTCGATCCCGGGCGGGAACAGTATTTTCTTGCCTGTGTCGCATTGTACTCCAGTGAGCCACGTCATGTGAGGATCTTCTGCATGTACCTTTGTTATGCAAGAAGCGCATTTATTTAATTTTTTAGTTACGATGTCAACATCAGCACGAGTTGTCTCTAAGGTATGGCGCACACAAGTAGTTTCCGTGGTGTAGCGGTTATCACGTCTGCCTAACACGCAGAAGGTCCCCGGTTCGATCCCGGGCGGAAACACTTTTTCATCATTAAAAACAAGACATAGTAACATGCATCTGCTTCCATCTGTACCCAAAAACCTTCGTAATCGCCTTCACACGTCGGATCAGAGTGTCAATTGCTCACATCAAATATGAAATTCATTTGATACTGCCGCCGAGCATTTTGCATCGACTCAGCCACTCATGTGCGATCAGTTTGCACAAAACGCTAGGGCTCGTCCGGGATTTGAACCCGGGACCTCCTGCACCCGAAGCAGGAATCATACCCCTAGACCAACGAGCCATCTGACGTGGCGAATGACTATTATTTCAGTGCACTGGGTGCCTCGATGTGGTCCAGGGTGCTCTGGAAAGTCTCGTGTAGGCTGGCGGGATGGGGGCGGCGCGAATTCCCGCGGTCGGCGGCCTTCCTGGGCTATTGGTACCTTCATGTAGAGCTGCCGCTGGGCTCGCACTCCCTGCTGCTAAGAAAGTGATTGCTTTTGCTGCTATGACTTGCAATCACGACTGCGGGAAACGCCGCTATCTCGTTAGGGGTGCTACGGCAGACACCCTCTCGAGCACCCCGAAGACTTCTTGAGCCCTCGGCTGTAATGGTTTCCAGGCTGTCAAAAGAACCGTCGCGTGTGCATTCGCGGACGGGAGAGAGGCTGAGGTAATTTCGAGTGAACGGGGATGGACTCCTCCCGTCCGCAGTTTCCGTAGTGTAGCGGTTATCACGTCTGCTTTACACGCAGAAGGTCCCCGGTTCGATCCCGGGCGGGAACAGTATTTTCTTGCCTGTGTCGCATTGTACTCCAGTGAGCCACGTCATGTGAGGATCTTCTGCATGTACCTTTGTTATGCAAGAAGCGCATTTATTTAATTTTTTAGTTACGATGTCAACATCAGCACGAGTTGTCTCTAAGGTATGGCGCACACAAGTAGTTTCCGTGGTGTAGCGGTTATCGCGTCTGCCTAACACGCAGAAGGTCCCCGGTTCGATCCCGGGCGGAAACACTTTTTCATCATTAAAAACAAGACATAGTAACATGCATCTGCTTCCATCTGTACCCAAAAACCTTCGTAATCGCCTTCACACGTCGGATCAGAGTGTCAATTGCTCACATCAAATATGACATTCATTTGATACTGCCGCCGAGCATTTTGCATCGACTCAGCTACTCATGTGCGATCAGTTTGCACAAAACGCTAGGGCTCGTCCGGGATTTGAACCCGGGACCTCCTGCACCCGAAGCAGGAATCATACCCCTAGACCAACGAGCCATCTGACATGGCGAATGACTATTATTTCAGTGCACTGGGTGCCTCAATGTGGTCCAGGGTGCTCTGGAAAGTCTCGTGTAGGCTGGCGGGATGGGGGCGGCGCGAATTCCCGCGGTCGGCGGCCTTCCTGGGCTATTGGTACCTTCATGTAGAGCTGCCGCTGGGCTCGCACTCCCTGCTGCTAAGAAAGTGATTGCTTTTGCTGCTATGACTTGCAATCACGACTGCGGGAAACGCCGCTATCTCGTTAGGGGTGCTACGGCAGACACACTCTCGAGCACCCCGAAGACTTCTTGAGCCCTCGGCTGTAATGGTTTCCAGGCTGTCAAAAGAACCGTCGCGTGTGCATTCGCGGACGGGAGAGAGGCTGAGGTAATTTCGAGTGAACGGGGATGGACTCCTCCCGTCCGCAGTTTCCATAGTGTAGCGGTTATCACGTCTGCTTTACACGCAAAAGGTCCCCGGTTCGATCCCGGGCGGGAACAGTATTTTCTTGCCTGTGTCGCATTGTACTCCAGTGAGCCACGTCATGTGAGGATCTTCTGCATGTACCTTTGTTATGCAAGAAGCGCATTTATTTAATTTTTTAGTTACGATGTCAACATCAGCACGAGTTGTCTCTAAGGTATGGCGCACACAAGTAGTTTCCGTGGTGTAGCGGTTATCACGTCTGCCTAACACGCAGAAGGTCCCCGGTTCGATCCCGGGCGGAAACACTTTTTCATCATTAAAAACAAGACATAGTAACATGCATCTGCTTCCATCTGTACCCAAAAACCTTCGTAATCGCCTTCACACGTCGGATCAGAGTGTCAATTGCTCACATCAAATATGAAATTCATTTGATACTGCCGCCGAGCATTTTGCATCGACTCAGCCACTCATGTGCGATCAGTTTGCACAAAACGCTAGGGCTCGTCCGGGATTTGAACCCGGGACCTCCTGCACCCGAAGCAGGAATCATACCCCTAGACCAACGAGCCATCTGACGTGGCGAATGACTATCATTTCAGTGCACTGGGTGCCTCGATGTGGTCCAGGGTGCTCTGGAAAGTCTCGTGTAGGCTGGCGGGATGGGGGCGGCGCGAATTCCCGCGGTCGGCGGCCTTCCTGGGCTATTGGTACCTTCATGTAGAGCTGCCGCTGGGCTCGCACTCCCTGCTGCTAAGAAAGTGATTGCTTTTGCTGCTATGACTTGCAATCACGACTGCGGGAAACGCCGCTATCTCGTTAGGGGTGCTACGGCAGACACCCTCTCGAGCACCCCGAAGACTTCTTGAGCCCTCGGCTGTAATGGTTTCCAGGCTGTCAAAAGAACCGTCGCGTGTGCATTCGCGGACGGGAGAGAGGCTGAGGTAATTTCGAGTGAACGGGGATGGACTCCTCCCGTCCGCAGTTTCCGTAGTGTAGCGGTTATCACGTCTGCTTTACACGCAAAAGGTCCCCGGTTCGATCCCGGGCGGGAACAGTATTTTCTTGCCTGTGTCGCATTGTACTCCAGTGAGCCACGTCATGTGAGGATCTTCTGCATGTACCTTTGTTATGCAAGAAGCGCATTTATTTAATTTTTTAGTTACGATGTCAACATCAGCACGAGTTGTCTCTAAGGTATGGCGCACACAAGTAGTTTCCGTGGTGTAGCGGTTATCGCGTCTGCCTAACACGCAGAAGGTCCCCGGTTCGATCCCGGGCGGAAACACTTTTTCATCATTAAAAACAAGACATAGTAACATGCATCTGCTTCCATCTGTACCCAAAAACCTTCGTAATCGCCTTCACACGTCGGATCAGAGTGTCAATTGCTCACATCAAATATGACATTCATTTGATACTGCCGCCGAGCATTTTGCATCGACTCAGCCACTCATGTGCGATCAGTTTGCACAAAACGCTAGGGCTCGTCCGGGATTTGAACCCGGGACCTCCTGCACCCGAAGCAGGAATCATACCCCTAGACCAACGAGCCATCTGACATGGCGAATGACTATTATTTCAGTGCACTGGGTGCCTCGATGTGGTCCAGGGTGCTCTGGAAAGTCTCGTGTAGGCTGGCGGGATGGGGGCGGCGCGAATTCCCGCGGTCGGCGGCCTTCCTGGGCTATTGGTACCTTCATGTAGAGCTGCCGCTGGGCTCGCACTCCCTGCTGCTAAGAAAGTGATTGCTTTTGCTGCTATGACTTGCAATCACGACTGCGGGAAACGCCGCTATCTCGTTAGGGGTGCTACGGCAGACACCCTCTCGAGCACCCCGAAGACTTCTTGAGCCCTCGGCTGTAATGGTTTCCAGGCTGTCAAAAGAACCGTCGCGTGTGCATTCGCGGACGGGAGAGAGGCTGAGGTAATTTCGAGTGAACGGGGATGGACTCCTCCCGTCCGCAGTTTCCGTAGTGTAGCGGTTATCACGTCTGCTTTACACGCAAAAGGTCCCCGGTTCGATCCCGGGCGGGAACAGTATTTTCTTGCCTGTGTCGCATTGTACTCCAGTGAGCCACGTCATGTGAGGATCTTCTGCATGTACCTTTGTTATGCAAGAAGCGCATTTATTTAATTTTTTAGTTACGATGTCAACATCAGCACGAGTTGTCTCTAAGGTATGGCGCACACAAGTAGTTTCCGTGGTGTAGCGGTTATCACGTCTGCCTAACACGCAGAAGGTCCCCGGTTCGATCCCGGGCGGAAACACGTTTTCATCATTAAAAACAAGACATAGTAACATGCATCTGCTTCCATCTGTACCCAAAAACCTTCGTAATCGCCTTCACACGTCGGATCAGAGTGTCAATTGCTCACATCAAATATGAAATTCATTTGATACTGCCGCCGAGCATTTTGCATCGACTCAGCCACTCATGTGCGATCAGTTTGCACAAAACGCTAGGGCTCGTCCGGGATTTGAACCCGGGACCTCCTGCACCCGAAGCAGGAATCATACCCCTAGACCAACGAGCCATCTGACGTGGCGAATGACTATTATTTCAGTGCACTGGGTGCCTCGATGTGGTCCAGGGTGCTCTGGAAAGTCTCGTGTAGGCTGGCGGGATGGGGGCGGCGCGAATTCCCGCGGTCGGCGGCCTTCCTGGGCTATTGGTACCTTCATGTAGAGCTGCCGCTGGGCTCGCACTCCCTGCTGCTAAGAAAGTGATTGCTTTTGCTGCTATGACTTGCAATCACGACTGCGGGAAACGCCGCTATCTCGTTAGGGGTGCTACGGCAGACACCCTCTCGAGCACCCCGAAGACTTCTTGAGCCCTCGGCTGTAATGGTTTCCAGGCTGTCAAAAGAACCGTCGCGTGTGCATTCGCGGACGGGAGAGAGGCTGAGGTAATTTCGAGTGAACGGGGATGGACTCCTCCCGTCCGCAGTTTCCGTAGTGTAGCGGTTATCACGTCTGCTTTACACGCAAAAGGTCCCCGGTTCGATCCCGGGCGGGAACAGTATTTTCTTGCCTGTGTCGCATTGTACTCCAGTGAGCCACGTCATGTGAGGATCTTCTGCATGTACCTTTGTTATGCAAGAAGCGCATTTATTTAATTTTTTAGTTACGATGTCAACATCAGCACGAGTTGTCTCTAAGGTATGGCGCACACAAGTAGTTTCCGTGGTGTAGCGGTTATCACGTCTGCCTAACACGCAGAAGGTCCCCGGTTCGATCCCGGGCGGAAACACTTTTTCATCATTAAAAACAAGACATAGTAACATGCATCTGCTTCCATCTGTACCCAAAAACCTTCGTAATCGCCTTCACACGTCGGATCAGAGTGTCAATTGCTCACATCAAATATGAAATTCATTTGATACTGCCGCCGAGCATTTTGCATCGACTCAGCCACTCATGTGCGATCAGTTTGCACAAAACGCTAGGGCTCGTCCGGGATTTGAACCCGGGACCTCCTGCACCCGAAGCAGGAATCATACCCCTAGACCAACGAGCCATCTGACATGGCGAATGACTATTATTTCAGTGCACTGGGTGCCTCGATGTGGTCCAGGGTGCTCTGGAAAGTCTCGTGTAGGCTGGCGGGATGGGGGCGGCGCGAATTCCCGCGGTCGGCGGCCTTCCTGGGCTATTGGTACCTTCATGTAGAGCTGCCGCTGGGCTCGCACTCCCTGCTGCTAAGAAAGTGATTGCTTTTGCTGCTATGACTTGCAATCACGACTGCGGGAAACGCCGCTATCTCGTTAGGGGTGCTACGGCAGACACCCTCTCGAGCACCCCGAAGACTTCTTGAGCCCTCGGCTGTAATGGTTTCCAGGCTGTCAAAAGAACCGTCGCGTGTGCATTCGCGGACGGGAGAGAGGCTGAGGTAATTTCGAGTGAACGGGGATGGACTCCTCCCGTCCGCAGTTTCCGTAGTGTAGCGGTTATCACGTCTGCTTTACACGCAGAAGGTCCCCGGTTCGATCCCGGGCGGGAACAGTATTTTCTTGCCTGTGTCGCATTGTACTCCAGTGAGCCACGTCATGTGAGGATCTTCTGCATGTACCTTTGTTATGCAAGAAGCGCATTTATTTAATTTTTTAGTTACGATGTCAACATCAGCACGAGTTGTCTCTAAGGTATGGCGCACACAAGTAGTTTCCGTGGTGTAGCGGTTATCACGTCTGCCTAACACGCAGAAGGTCCCCGGTTCGATCCCGGGCGGAAACACTTTTTCATCATTAAAAACAAGACATAGTAACATGCATCTGCTTCCATCTGTACCCAAAAACCTTCGTAATCGCCTTCACACGTCGGATCAGAGTGTCAATTGCTCACATCAAATATGAAATTCATTTGATACTGCCGCCGAGCATTTTGCATCGACTCAGCCACTCATGTGCGATCAGTTTGCACAAAACGCTAGGGCTCGTCCGGGATTTGAACCCGGGACCTCCTGCACCCGAAGCAGGAATCATACCCCTAGACCAACGAGCCATCTGACATGGCGAATGACTATTATTTCAGTGCACTGGGTGCCTCGATGTGGTCCAGGGTGCTCTGGAAAGTCTCGTGTAGGCTGGCGGGATGGGGGCGGCGCGAATTCCCGCGGTCGGCGGCCTTCCTGGGCTATTGGTACCTTCATGTAGAGCTGCCGCTGGGCTCGCACTCCCTGCTGCTAAGAAAGTGATTGCTTTTGCTGCTATGACTTGCAATCACGACTGCGGGAAACGCCGCTATCTCGTTAGGGGTGCTACGGCAGACACCCTCTCGAGCACCCCGAAGACTTCTTGAGCCCTCGGCTGTAATGGTTTCCAGGCTGTCAAAAGAACCGTCGCGTGTGCATTCGCGGACGGGAGAGAGGCTGAGGTAATTTCGAGTGAACGGGGATGGACTCCTCCCGTCCGCAGTTTCCGTAGTGTAGCGGTTATCACGTCTGCTTTACACGCAGAAGGTCCCCGGTTCGATCCCGGGCGGGAACAGTATTTTCTTGCCTGTGTCGCATTGTACTCCAGTGAGCCACGTCATGTGAGGATCTTCTGCATGTACCTTTGTTATGCAAGAAGCGCATTTATTTAATTTTTTAGTTACGATGTCAACATCAGCACGAGTTGTCTCTAAGGTATGGCGCACACAAGTAGTTTCCGTGGTGTAGCGGTTATCACGTCTGTCTAACACGCAGAAGGTCCCCGGTTCGATCCCGGGCGGAAACAATTTTTCATCATTAAAAACAAGACATAGTAACATGCATCTGCTTCCATCTGTACCCAAAAACCTTCGTAATCGCCTTCACACGTCGGATCAGAGTGTCAATTGCTCACATCAAATATGACATTCATTTGATACTGCCGCCGAGCATTTTGCATCGACTCAGCCACTCATGTGCGATCAGTTTGCACAAAACGCTAGGGCTCGTCCGGGATTTGAACCCGGGACCTCCTGCACCCGAAGCAGGAATCATACCCCTAGACCAACGAGCCATCTGACATGGCGAATGACTATTATTTCAGTGCACTGGGTGCCTCGATGTGGTCCAGGGTGCTCTGGAAAGTCTCGTGTAGGCTGGCGGGATGGGGGCGGCGCGAATTCCCGCGGTCGGCGGCCTTCCTGGGCTATTGGTACCTTCATGTAGAGCTGCCGCTGGGCTCGCACTCCCTGCTGCTAAGAAAGTGATTGCTTTTGCTGCTATGACTTGCAATCACGACTGCGGGAAACGCCGCTATCTCGTTAGGGGTGCTACGGCAGACACACTCTCGAGCACCCCGAAGACTTCTTGAGCCCTCGGCTGTAATGGTTTCCAGGCTGTCAAAAGAACCGTCGCGTGTGCATTCGCGGACGGGAGAGAGGCTGAGGTAATTTCGAGTGAACGGGGATGGACTCCTCCCGTCCGCAGTTTCCGTAGTGTAGCGGTTATCACGTCTGCTTTACACGCAGAAGGTCCCCGCTTCGATCCCGGGCGGGAATAGTATTTTCTTGCCTGTGTCGCATTGTACTCCAGTGAGCCACGTCATGTGAGGATCTTCTGCATGTACCTTTGTTATGCAAGAAGCGCATTTATTTAATTTTTTAGTTACGATGTCAACATCAGCACGAGTTGTCTCTAAGGTATGGCGCACACAAGTAGTTTCCGTGGTGTAGCGGTTATCACGTCTGCCTAACACGCAGAAGGTCCCCGGTTCGATCCCGGGCGGAAACACTTTTTCATCATTAAAAACAAGACATAGTAACATGCATCTGCTTCCATCTGTACCCAAAAACCTTCGTAATCGCCTTCACACGTCGGATCAGAGTGTCAATTGCTCACATCAAATATGAAATTCATTTGATACTGCCGCCGAGCATTTTGCATCGACTCAGCCACTCATGTGCGATCAGTTTGCACAAAACGCTAGGGCTCGTCCGGGATTTGAACCCGGGACCTCCTGCACCCGAAGCAGGAATCATACCCCTAGACCAACGAACCATCTGACGTGGCGAATGACTATTATTTCAGTGCACTGGGTGCCTCGATGTGGTCCAGGGTGCTCTGGAAAGTCTCGTGTAGGCTGGCGGGATGGGGGCGGCGCGAATTCCCGCGGTCGGCGGCCTTCCTGGGCTATTGGTACCTTCATGTAGAGCTGCCGCTGGGCTCGCACTCCCTGCTGCTAAGAAAGTGATTGCTTTTGCTGCTATGACTTGCAATCACGACTGCGGGAAACGCCGCTATCTCGTTAGGGGTGCTACGGCAGACACCCTCTCGAGCACCCCGAAGACTTCTTGAGCCCTCGGCTGTAATGGTTTCCAGGCTGTCAAAAGAACCGTCGCGTGTGCATTCGCGGACGGGAGAGAGGCTGAGGTAATTTCGAGTGAACGGGGATGGACTCCTCCCGTCCGCAGTTTCCGTAGTGTAGCGGTTATCACGTCTGCTTTACACGCAAAAGGTCCCCGGTTCGATCCCGGGCGGGAACAGTATTTTCTTGCCTGTGTCGCATTGTACTCCAGTGAGCCACGTCATGTGAGGATCTTCTGCATGTACCTTTGTTATGCAAGAAGCGCATTTATTTAATTTTTTAGTTACGATGTCAACATCAGCACGAGTTGTCTCTAAGGTATGGCGCACACAAGTAGTTTCCGTGGTGTAGCGGTTATCACGTCTGCCTAACACGCAGAAGGTCCCCGGTTCGATCCCGGGCGGAAACACTTTTTCATCATTAAAAACAAGACATAGTAACATGCATCTGCTTCCATCTGTACCCAAAAACCTTCGTAATCGCCTTCACACGTCGGATCAGAGTGTCAATTGCTCACATCAAATATGAAATTCATTTGATACTGCCGCCGAGCATTTTGCATCGACTCAGCCACTCATGTGCGATCAGTTTGCACAAAACGCTAGGGCTCGTCCGGGATTTGAACCCGGGACCTCCTGCACCCGAAGCAGGAATCATACCCCTAGACCAACGAACCATCTGACGTGGCGAATGACTATTATTTCAGTGCACTGGGTGCCTCGATGTGGTCCAGGGTGCTCTGGAAAGTCTCGTGTAGGCTGGCGGGATGGGGGCGGCGCGAATTCCCGCGGTCGGCGGCCTTCCTGGGCTATTGGTACCTTCATGTAGAGCTGCCGCTGGGCTCGCACTCCCTGCTGCTAAGAAAGTGATTGCTTTTGCTGCTATGACTTGCAATCACGACTGCGGGAAACGCCGCTATCTCGTTAGGGGTGCTACGGCAGACACCCTCTCGAGCACCCCGAAGACTTCTTGAGCCCTCGGCTGTAATGGTTTCCAGGCTGTCAAAAGAACCGTCGCGTGTGCATTCGCGGACGGGAGAGAGGCTGAGGTAATTTCGAGTGAACGGGGATGGACTCCTCCCGTCCGCAGTTTCCGTAGTGTAGCGGTTATCACGTCTGCTTTACACGCAAAAGGTCCCCGGTTCGATCCCGGGCGGGAACAGTATTTTCTTGCCTGTGTCGCATTGTACTCCAGTGAGCCACGTCATGTGAGGATCTTCTGCATGTACCTTTGTTATGCAAGAAGCGCATTTATTTAATTTTTTAGTTACGATGTCAACATCAGCACGAGTTGTCTCTAAGGTATGGCGCACACAAGTAGTTTCCGTGGTGTAGCGGTTATCACGTCTGCCTAACACGCAGAAGGTCCCCGGTTCGATCCCGGGCGGAAACACTTTTTCATCATTAAAAACAAGACATAGTAACATGCATCTGCTTCCATCTGTACCCAAAAACCTTCGTAATCGCCTTCACACGTCGGATCAGAGTGTCAATTGCTCACATCAAATATGAAATTCATTTGATACTGCCGCCGAGCATTTTGCATCGACTCAGCCACTCATGTGCGATCAGTTTGCACAAAACGCTAGGGCTCGTCCGGGATTTGAACCCGGGACCTCCTGCACCCGAAGCAGGAATCATACCCCTAGACCAACGAGCCATCTGACATGGCGAATGACTATTATTTCAGTGCACTGGGTGCCTCGATGTGGTCCAGGGTGCTCTGGAAAGTCTCGTGTAGGCTGGCGGGATGGGGGCGGCGCGAATTCCCGCGGTCGGCGGCCTTCCTGGGCTATTGGTACCTTCATGTAGAGCTGCCGCTGGGCTCGCACTCCCTGCTGCTAAGAAAGTGATTGCTTTTGCTGCTATGACTTGCAATCACGACTGCGGGAAACGCCGCTATCTCGTTAGGGGTGCTACGGCAGACACCCTCTCGAGCACCCCGAAGACTTCTTGAGCCCTCGGCTGTAATGGTTTCCAGGCTGTCAAAAGAACCGTCGCGTGTGCATTCGCGGACGGGAGAGAGGCTGAGGTAATTTCGAGTGAACGGGGATGGACTCCTCCCGTCCGCAGTTTCCGTAGTGTAGCGGTTATCACGTCTGCTTTACACGCAGAAGGTCCCCGGTTCGATCCCGGGCGGGAACAGTATTTTCTTGCCTGTGTCGCATTGTACTCCAGTGAGCCACGTCATGTGAGGATCTTCTGCATGTACCTTTGTTATGCAAGAAGCGCATTTATTTAATTTTTTAGTTACGATGTCAACATCAGCACGAGTTGTCTCTAAGGTATGGCGCACACAAGTAGTTTCCGTGGTGTAGCGGTTATCACGTCTGCCTAACACGCAGAAGGTCCCCGGTTCGATCCCGGGCGGAAACAATTTTTCATCATTAAAAACAAGACATAGTAACATGCATCTGCTTCCATCTGTACCCAAAAACCTTCGTAATCGCCTTCACACGTCGGATCAGAGTGTCAATTGCTCACATCAAATATGAAATTCATTTGATACTGCCGCCGAGCATTTTGCATCGACTCAGCCACTCATGTGCGATCAGTTTGCACAAAACGCTAGGGCTCGTCCGGGATTTGAACCCGGGACCTCCTGCACCCGAAGCAGGAATCATACCCCTAGACCAACGAGCCATCTGACATGGCGAATGACTATTATTTCAGTGCACTGGGTGCCTCGATGTGGTCCAGGGTGCTCTGGAAAGTCTCGTGTAGGCTGGCGGGATGGGGGCGGCGCGAATTCCCGCGGTCGGCGGCCTTCCTGGGCTATTGGTACCTTCATGTAGAGCTGCCGCTGGGCTCGCACTCCCTGCTGCTAAGAAAGTGATTGCTTTTGCTGCTATGACTTGCAATCACGACTGCGGGAAACGCCGCTATCTCGTTAGGGGTGCTACGGCAGACACACTCTCGAGCACCCCGAAGACTTCTTGAGCCCTCGGCTGTAATGGTTTCCAGGCTGTCAAAAGAACCGTCGCGTGTGCATTCGCGGACGGGAGAGAGGCTGAGGTAATTTCGAGTGAACGGGGATGGACTCCTCCCGTCCGCAGTTTCCGTAGTGTAGCGGTTATCACGTCTGCTTTACACGCAGAAGGTCCCCGCTTCGATCCCGGGCGGGAACAGTATTTTCTTGCCTGTGTCGCATTGTACTCCAGTGAGCCACGTCATGTGAGGATCTTCTGCATGTACCTTTGTTATGCAAGAAGCGCATTTATTTAATTTTTTAGTTACGATGTCAACATCAGCACGAGTTGTCTCTAAGGTATGGCGCACACAAGTAGTTTCCGTGGTGTAGCGGTTATCACGTCTGCCTAACACGCAGAAGGTCCCCGGTTCGATCCCGGGCGGAAACACTTTTTCATCATTAAAAACAAGACATAGTAACATGCATCTGCTTCCATCTGTACCCAAAAACCTTCGTAATCGCCTTCACACGTCGGATCAGAGTGTCAATTGCTCACATCAAATATGAAATTCATTTGATACTGCCGCCGAGCATTTTGCATCGACTCAGCCACTCATGTGCGATCAGTTTGCACAAAACGCTAGGGCTCGTCCGGGATTTGAACCCGGGACCTCCTGCACCCGAAGCAGGAATCATACCCCTAGACCAACGAACCATCTGACGTGGCGAATGACTATTATTTCAGTGCACTGGGTGCCTCGATGTGGTCCAGGGTGCTCTGGAAAGTCTCGTGTAGGCTGGCGGGATGGGGGCGGCGCGAATTCCCGCGGTCGGCGGCCTTCCTGGGCTATTGGTACCTTCATGTAGAGCTGCCGCTGGGCTCGCACTCCCTGCTGCTAAGAAAGTGATTGCTTTTGCTGCTATGACTTGCAATCACGACTGCGGGAAACGCCGCTATCTCGTTAGGGGTGCTACGGCAGACACCCTCTCGAGCACCCCGAAGACTTCTTGAGCCCTCGGCTGTAATGGTTTCCAGGCTGTCAAAAGAACCGTCGCGTGTGCATTCGCGGACGGGAGAGAGGCTGAGGTAATTTCGAGTGAACGGGGATGGACTCCTCCCGTCCGCAGTTTCCGTAGTGTAGCGGTTATCACGTCTGCTTTACACGCAGAAGGTCCCCGGTTCGATCCCGGGCGGGAACAGTATTTTCTTGCCTGTGTCGCATTGTACTCCAGTGAGCCACGTCATGTGAGGATCTTCTGCATGTACCTTTGTTATGCAAGAAGCGCATTTATTTAATTTTTTAGTTACGATGTCAACATCAGCACGAGTTGTCTCTAAGGTATGGCGCACACAAGTAGTTTCCGTGGTGTAGCGGTTATCACGTCTGCCTAACACGCAGAAGGTCCCCGGTTCGATCCCGGGCGGAAACACTTTTTCATCATTAAAAACAAGACATACTAACATGCATCTGCTTCCATCTGTACCCAAAAACCTTCGTAATCGCCTTCACACGTCGGATCAGAGTGTCAATTGCTCACATCAAATATGAAATTCATTTGATACTGCCGCCGAGCATTTTGCATCGACTCAGCCACTCATGTGCGATCAGTTTGCACAAAACGCTAGGGCTCGTCCGGGATTTGAACCCGGGACCTCCTGCACCCGAAGCAGGAATCATACCCCTAGACCAACGAGCCATCTGACATGGCGAATGACTATTATTTCAGTGCACTGGGTGCCTCGATGTGGTCCAGGGTGCTCTGGAAAGTCTCGTGTAGGCTGGCGGGATGGGGGCGGCGCGAATTCCCGCGGTCGGCGGCCTTCCTGGGCTATTGGTACCTTCATGTAGAGCTGCCGCTGGGCTCGCACTCCCTGCTGCTAAGAAAGTGATTGCTTTTACTGCTATGACTTGCAATCACGCCTGCGGGAAACGCCGCTATCTCGTTAGGGGTGCTACGGCAGACACCCTCTCGAGCACCCCGAAGACTTCTTGAGCCCTCGGCTGTAATGGTTTCCAGGCTGTCAAAAGAACCGTCGCGTGTGCATTCGCGGACGGGAGAGAGGCTGAGGTAATTTCGAGTGAACGGGGATGGACTCCTCCCGTCCGCAGTTTCCGTAGTGTAGCGGTTATCACGTCTGCTTTACACGCAGAAGGTCCCCGGTTCGATCCCGGGCGGGAACAGTATTTTCTTGCCTGTGTCGCATTGTACTCCAGTGAGCCACGTCATGTGAGGATCTTCTGCATGTACCTTTGTTATGCAAGAAGCGCATTTATTTAATTTTTTAGTTACGATGTCAACATCAGCACGAGTTGTCTCTAAGGTATGGCGCACACAAGTAGTTTCCGTGGTGTAGCGGTTATCACGTCTGCCTAACACGCAGAAGGTCCCCGGTTCGATCCCGGGCGGAATCACTTTTTCATCATTAAAAACAAGACATAGTAACATGCATCTGCTTCCATCTGTACCCAAAAACCTTCGTAATCGCCTTCACACGTCGGATCAGAGTGTCAATTGCTCACATCAAATATGAAATTCATTTGATACTGCCGCCGAGCATTTTGCATCGACTCAGCCACTCATGTGCGATCAGTTTGCACAAAACGCTAGGGCTCGTCCGGGATTTGAACCCGGGACCTCCTGCACCCGAAGCAGGAATCATACCCCTAGACCAACGAGCCATCTGACATGGCGAATGACTATTATTTCAGTGCACTGGGTGCCTCGATGTGGTCCAGGGTGCTCTGGAAAGTCTCGTGTAGGCTGGCGGGATGGGGGCGGCGCGAATTCCCGCGGTCGGCGGCCTTCCTGGGCTATTGGTACCTTCATGTAGAGCTGCCGCTGGGCTCGCACTCCCTGCTGCTAAGAAAGTGATTGCTTTTGCTGCTATGACTTGCAATCACGACTGCGGGAAACGCCGCTATCTCGTTAGGGGTGCTACGGCAGACACCCTCTCGAGCACCCCGAAGACTTCTTGAGCCCTCGGCTGTAATGGTTTCCAGGCTGTCAAAAGAACCGTCGCGTGTGCATTCGCGGACGGGAGAGAGGCTGAGGTAATTTCGAGTGAACGGGGATGGACTCCTCCCGTCCGCAGTTTCCGTAGTGTAGCGGTTATCACGTCTGCTTTACACGCAGAAGGTCCCCGGTTCGATCCCGGGCGGGAACAGTATTTTCTTGCCTGTGTCGCATTGTACTCCAGTGAGCCACGTCATGTGAGGATCTTCTGCATGTACCTTTGTTATGCAAGAAGCGCATTTATTTAATTTTTTAGTTACGATGTCAACATCAGCACGAGTTGTCTCTAAGGTATGGCGCACACAAGTAGTTTCCGTGGTGTAGCGGTTATCACGTCTGCCTAACACGCAGAAGGTCCCCGGTTCGATCCCGGGCGGAAACACTTTTTCATCATTAAAAACAAGACATACTAACATGCATCTGCTTCCATCTGTACCCAAAAACCTTCGTAATCGCCTTCACACGTCGGATCAGAGTGTCAATTGCTCACATCAAATATGAAATTCATTTGATACTGCCGCCGAGCATTTTGCATCGACTCAGCCACTCATGTGCGATCAGTTTGCACAAAACGCTAGGGCTCGTCCGGGATTTGAACCCGGGACCTCCTGCACCCGAAGCAGGAATCATACCCCTAGACCAACGAGCCATCTGACGTGGCGAATGACTATTATTTCAGTGCACTGGGTGCCTCGATGTGGTCCAGGGTGCTCTGGAAAGTCTCGTGTAGGCTGGCGGGATGGGGGCGGCGCGAATTCCCGCGGTCGGCGGCCTTCCTGGGCTATTGGTACCTTCATGTAGAGCTGCCGCTGGGCTCGCACTCCCTGCTGCTAAGAAAGTGATTGCTTTTGCTGCTATGACTTGCAATCACGACTGCGGGAAACGCCGCTATCTCGTTAGGAGTGCTACGGCAGACACCCTCTCGAGCACCCCGAAGACTTCTTGAGCCCTCGGCTGTAATGGTTTCCAGGCTGTCAAAAGAACCGTCGCGTGTGCATTCGCGGACGGGAGAGAGGCTGAGGTAATTTCGAGTGAACGGGGATGGACTCCTCCCGTCCGCAGTTTCCGTAGTGTAGCGGTTATCACGTCTGCTTTACACGCAGAAGGTCCCCGCTTCGATCCCGGGCGGGAACAGTATTTTCTTGCCTGTGTCGCATTGTACTCCAGTGAGCCACGTCATGTGAGGATCTTCTGCATGTACCTTTGTTATGCAAGAAGCGCATTTATTTAATTTTTTAGTTACGATGTCAACATCAGCACGAGTTGTCTCTAAGGTATGGCGCACACAAGTAGTTTCCGTGGTGTAGCGGTTATCACGTCTGCCTAACACGCAGAAGGTCCCCGGTTCGATCCCGGGCGGAAACACTTTTTCATCATTAAAAACAAGACATAGTAACATGCATCTGCTTCCATCTGTACCCAAAAACCTTCGTAATCGCCTTCACACGTCGGATCAGAGTGTCAATTGCTCACATCAAATATGAAATTCATTTGATACTGCCGCCGAGCATTTTGCATCGACTCAGCCACTCATGTGCGATCAGTTTGCACAAAACGCTAGGGCTCGTCCGGGATTTGAACCCGGGACCTCCTGCACCCGAAGCAGGAATCATACCCCTAGACCAACGAACCATCTGACGTGGCGAATGACTATTATTTCAGTGCACTGGGTGCCTCGATGTGGTCCAGGGTGCTCTGGAAAGTCTCGTGTAGGCTGGCGGGATGGGGGCGGCGCGAATTCCCGCGGTCGGCGGCCTTCCTGGGCTATTGGTACCTTCATGTAGAGCTGCCGCTGGGCTCGCACTCCCTGCTGCTAAGAAAGTGATTGCTTTTGCTGCTATGACTTGCAATCACGACTGCGGGAAACGCCGCTATCTCGTTAGGGGTGCTACGGCAGACACCCTCTCGAGCACCCCGAAGACTTCTTGAGCCCTCGGCTGTAATGGTTTCCAGGCTGTCAAAAGAACCGTCGCGTGTGCATTCGCGGACGGGAGAGAGGCTGAGGTAATTTCGAGTGAACGGGGATGGACTCCTCCCGTCCGCAGTTTCCGTAGTGTAGCGGTTATCACGTCTGCTTTACACGCAGAAGGTCCCCGGTTCGATCCCGGGCGGGAACAGTATTTTCTTGCCTGTGTCGCATTGTACTCCAGTGAGCCACGTCATGTGAGGATCTTCTGCATGTACCTTTGTTATGCAAGAAGCGCATTTATTTAATTTTTTAGTTACGATGTCAACATCAGCACGAGTTGTCTCTAAGGTATGGCGCACACAAGTAGTTTCCGTGGTGTAGCGGTTATCACGTCTGCCTAACACGCAGAAGGTCCCCGGTTCGATCCCGGGCGGAAACACTTTTTCATCATTAAAAACAAGACATACTAACATGCATCTGCTTCCATCTGTACCCAAAAACCTTCGTAATCGCCTTCACACGTCGGATCAGAGTGTCAATTGCTCACATCAAATATGAAATTCATTTGATACTGCCGCCGAGCATTTTGCATCGACTCAGCCACTCATGTGCGATCAGTTTGCACAAAACGCTAGGGCTCGTCCGGGATTTGAACCCGGGACCTCCTGCACCCGAAGCAGGAATCATACCCCTAGACCAACGAGCCATCTGACATGGCGAATGACTATTATTTCAGTGCACTGGGTGCCTCGATGTGGTCCAGGGTGCTCTGGAAAGTCTCGTGTAGGCTGGCGGGATGGGGGCGGCGCGAATTCCCGCGGTCGGCGGCCTTCCTGGGCTATTGGTACCTTCATGTAGAGCTGCCGCTGGGCTCGCACTCCCTGCTGCTAAGAAAGTGATTGCTTTTGCTGCTATGACTTGCAATCACGACTGCGGGAAACGCCGCTATCTCGTTAGGAGTGCTACGGCAGACACCCTCTCGAGCACCCCGAAGACTTCTTGAGCCCTCGGCTGTAATGGTTTCCAGGCTGTCAAAAGAACCGTCGCGTGTGCATTCGCGGACGGGAGAGAGGCTGAGGTAATTTCGAGTGAACGGGGATGGACTCCTCCCGTCCGCAGTTTCCGTAGTGTAGCGGTTATCACGTCTGCTTTACACGCAGAAGGTCCCCGCTTCGATCCCGGGCGGGAACAGTATTTTCTTGCCTGTGTCGCATTGTACTCCAGTGAGCCACGTCATGTGAGGATCTTCTGCATGTACCTTTGTTATGCAAGAAGCGCATTTATTTAATTTTTTAGTTACGATGTCAACATCAGCACGAGTTGTCTCTAAGGTATGGCGCACACAAGTAGTTTCCGTGGTGTAGCGGTTATCACGTCTGCCTAACACGCAGAAGGTCCCCGGTTCGATCCCGGGCGGAAACACTTTTTCATCATTAAAAACAAGACATAGTAACATGCATCTGCTTCCATCTGTACCCAAAAACCTTCGTAATCGCCTTCACACGTCGGATCAGAGTGTCAATTGCTCACATCAAATATGAAATTCATTTGATACTGCCGCCGAGCATTTTGCATCGACTCAGCCACTCATGTGCGATCAGTTTGCACAAAACGCTAGGGCTCGTCCGGGATTTGAACCCGGGACCTCCTGCACCCGAAGCAGGAATCATACCCCTAGACCAACGAGCCATCTGACATGGCGAATGACTATTATTTCAGTGCACTGGGTGCCTCGATGTGGTCCAGGGTGCTCTGGAAAGTCTCGTGTAGGCTGGCGGGATGGGGGCGGCGCGAATTCCCGCGGTCGGCGGCCTTCCTGGGCTATTGGTACCTTCATGTAGAGCTGCCGCTGGGCTCGCACTCCCTGCTGCTAAGAAAGTGATTGCTTTTGCTGCTATGACTTGCAATCACGACTGCGGGAAACGCCGCTATCTCGTTAGGGGTGCTACGGCAGACACCCTCTCGAGCACCCCGAAGACTTCTTGAGCCCTCGGCTGTAATGGTTTCCAGGCTGTCAAAAGAACCGTCGCGTGTGCATTCGCGGACGGGAGAGAGGCTGAGGTAATTTCGAGTGAACGGGGATGGACTCCTCCCGTCCGCAGTTTCCGTAGTGTAGCGGTTATCACGTCTGCTTTACACGCAGAAGGTCCCCGGTTCGATCCCGGGCGGGAGCAGTATTTTCTTGCCTGTGTCGCATTGTACTCCAGTGAGCCACGTCATGTGAGGATCTTCTGCATGTACCTTTGTTATGCAAGAAGCGCATTTATTTAATTTTTTAGTTACGATGTCAACATCAGCACGAGTTGTCTCTAAGGTATGGCGCACACAAGTAGTTTCCGTGGTGTAGCGGTTATCACGTCTGCCTAACACGCAGAAGGTCCCCGGTTCGATCCCGGGCGGAAACACTTTTTCATCATTAAAAACAAGACATAGTAACATGCATCTGCTTCCATCTGTACCCAAAAACCTTCGTAATCGCCTTCACACGTCGGATCAGAGTGTCAATTGCTCACATCAAATATGAAATTCATTTGATACTGCCGCCGAGCATTTTGCATCGACTCAGCCACTCATGTGCGATCAGTTTGCACAAAACGCTAGGGCTCGTCCGGGATTTGAACCCGGGACCTCCTGCACCCGAAGCAGGAATCATACCCCTAGACCAACGAGCCATCTGACATGGCGAATGACTATTATTTCAGTGCACTGGGTGCCTCGATGTGGTCCAGGGTGCTCTGGAAAGTCTCGTGTAGGCTGGCGGGATGGGGGCGGCGCGAATTCCCGCGGTCGGCGGCCTTCCTGGGCTATTGGTACCTTCATGTAGAGCTGCCGCTGGGCTCGCACTCCCTGCTGCTAAGAAAGTGATTGCTTTTGCTGCTATGACTTGCAATCACGACTGCGGGAAACGCCGCTATCTCGTTAGGGGTGCTACGGCAGACACCCTCTCGAGCACCCCGAAGACTTCTTGAGCCCTCGGCTGTAATGGTTTCCAGGCTGTCAAAAGAACCGTCGCGTGTGCATTCGCTGACGGGAGAGAGGCTGAGGTAATTTCGAGTGAACGGGGATGGACTCCTCCCGTCCGCAGTTTCCGTAGTGTAGCGGTTATCACGTCTGCTTTACACGCAGAAGGTCCCCGGTTCGATCCCGGGCGGGAACAGTATTTTCTTGCCTGTGTCGCATTGTACTCCAGTGAGCCACGTCATGTGAGGATCTTCTGCATGTACCTTTGTTATGCAAGAAGCGCATTTATTTAATTTTTTAGTTACGATGTCAACATCAGCACGAGTTGTCTCTAAGGTATGGCGCACACAAGTAGTGTCCGTGGTGTAGCGGTTATCACGTCTGCCTAACACGCAGAAGGTCCCCGGTTCGATCCCGGGCGGAAACACTTTTTCATCATTAAAAACAAGACATAGTAACATGCATCTGCTTCCATCTGTACCCAAAAACCTTCGTAATCGCCTTCACACGTCGGATCAGAGTGTCAATTGCTCACATCAAATATGAAATTCATTTGATACTGCCGCCGAGCATTTTGCATCGACTCAGCCACTCATGTGCGATCAGTTTGCACAAAACGCTAGGGCTCGTCCGGGATTTGAACCCGGAACCTCCTGCACCCGAAGCAGGAATCATACCCCTAGACCAACGAGCCATCTGACGTGGCGAATGACTATTATTTCAGTGCACTGGGTGCCTCGATGTGGTCCAGGGTGCTCTGGAAAGTCTCGTGTAGGCTGGCGGGATGGGGGCGGCGCGAATTCCCGCGGTCGGCGGCCTTCCTGGGCTATTGGTACCTTCATGTAGAGCTGCCGCTGGGCTCGCACTCCCTGCTGCTAAGAAAGTGATTGCTTTTGCTGCTATGACTTGCAATCACGACTGCGGGAAACGCCGCTATCTCGTTAGGGGTGCTACGGCAGACACCCTCTCGAGCACCCCGAAGACTTCTTGAGCCCTCGGCTGTAATGGTTTCCAGGCTGTCAAAAGAACCGTCGCGTGTGCATTCGCGGACGGGAGAGAGGCTGAGGTAATTTCGAGTGAACGGGGATGGACTCCTCCCGTCCGCAGTTTCCGTAGTGTAGCGGTTATCACGTCTGCTTTACACGCAGAAGGTCCCCGTTTCGATCCCGGGCGGGAACAGTATTTTCTTGCCTGTGTCGCATTGTACTCCAGTGAGCCACGTCATGTGAGGATCTTCTGCATGTACCTTTGTTATGCAAGAAGCGCATTTATTTAATTTTTTAGTTACGATGTCAACATCAGCACGAGTTGTCTCTAAGGTATGGCGCACACAAGTAGTTTCCGTGGTGTAGCGGTTATCACGTCTGCCTAACACGCAGAAGGTCCCCGGTTCGATCCCGGGCGGAAACACTTTTTCATCATTAAAAACAAGACATACTAACATGCATCTGCTTCCATCTGTACCCAAAAACCTTCGTAATCGCCTTCACACGTCGGATCAGAGTGTCAATTGCTCACATCAAATATGAAATTCATTTGATACTGCCGCCGAGCATTTTGCATCGACTCAGCCACTCATGTGCGATCAGTTTGCACAAAACGCTAGGGCTCGTCCGGGATTTGAACCCGGGACCTCCTGCACCCGAAGCAGGAATCATACCCCTAGACCAACGAGCCATCTGACATGGCGAATGACTATTATTTCAGTGCACTGGGTGCCTCGATGTGGTCCAGGGTGCTCTGGAAAGTCTCGTGTAGGCTGGCGGGATGGGGGCGGCGCGAATTCCCGCGGTCGGCGGCCTTCCTGGGCTATTGGTACCTTCATGTAGAGCTGCCGCTGGGCTCGCACTCCCTGCTGCTAAGAAAGTGATTGCTTTTGCTGCTATGACTTGCAATCACGACTGCGGGAAACGCCGCTATCTCGTTAGGGGTGCTACGGCAGACACCCTCTCGAGCACCCCGAAGACTTCTTGAGCCCTCGGCTGTAATGGTTTCCAGGCTGTCAAAAGAACCGTCGCGTGTGCATTCGCGGACGGGAGAGAGGCTGAGGTAATTTCGAGTGAACGGGGATGGACTCCTCCCGTCCGCAGTTTCCGTAGTGTAGCGGTTATCACGTCTGCTTTACACGCAGAAGGTCCCCGCTTCGATCCCGGGCGGGAACAGTATTTTCTTGCCTGTGTCGCATTGTACTCCAGTGAGCCACGTCATGTGAGGATCTTCTGCATGTACCTTTGTTATGCAAGAAGCGCATTTATTTAATTTTTTAGTTACGATGTCAACATCAGCACGAGTTGTCTCTAAGGTATGGCGCACACAAGTAGTTTCCGTGGTGTAGCGGTTATCACGTCTGCCTAACACGCAGAAGGTCCCCGGTTCGATCCCGGGCGGAAACACTTTTTCATCATTAAAAACAAGACATAGTAACATGCATCTGCTTCCATCTGTACCCAAAAACCTTCGTAATCGCCTTCACACGTCGGATCAGAGTGTCAATTGCTCACATCAAATATGAAATTCATTTGATACTGCCGCCGAGCATTTTGCATCGACTCAGCCACTCATGTGCGATCAGTTTGCACAAAACGCTAGGGCTCGTCCGGGATTTGAACCCGGGACCTCCTGCACCCGAAGCAGGAATCATACCCCTAGACCAACGAGCCATCTGACATGGCGAATGACTATTATTTCAGTGCACTGGGTGCCTCGATGTGGTCCAGGGTGCTCTGGAAAGTCTCGTGTAGGCTGGCGGGATGGGGGCGGCGCGAATTCCCGCGGTCGGCGGCCTTCCTGGGCTATTGGTACCTTCATGTAGAGCTGCCGCTGGGCTCGCACTCCCTGCTGCTAAGAAAGTGATTGCTTTTGCTGCTATGACTTGCAATCACGACTGCGGGAAACGCCGCTATCTCGTTAGGGGTGCTACGGCAGACACCCTCTCGAGCACCCCGAAGACTTCTTGAGCCCTCGGCTGTAATGGTTTCCAGGCTGTCAAAAGAACCGTCGCGTGTGCATTCGCGGACGGGAGAGAGGCTGAGGTAATTTCGAGTGAACGGGGATGGACTCCTCCCGTCCGCAGTTTCCGTAGTGTAGCGGTTATCACGTCTGCTTTACACGCAGAAGGTCCCCGGTTCGATCCCGGGCGGGAACAGTATTTTCTTGCCTGTGTCGCATTGTACTCCAGTGAGCCACGTCATGTGAGGATCTTCTGCATGTACCTTTGTTATGCAAGAAGCGCATTTATTTAATTTTTTAGTTACGATGTCAACATCAGCACGAGTTGTCTCTAAGGTATGGCGCACACAAGTAGTTTCCGTGGTGTAGCGGTTATCACGTCTGCCTAACACGCAGAAGGTCCCCGGTTCGATCCCGGGCGGAAACACTTTTTCATCATTAAAAACAAGACATAGTAACATGCATCTGCTTCCATCTGTACCCAAAAACCTTCGTAATCGCCTTCACACGTCGGATCAGAGTGTCAATTGCTCACATCAAATATGAAATTCATTTGATACTGCCGCCGAGCATTTTGCATCGACTCAGCCACTCATGTGCGATCAGTTTGCACAAAACGCTAGGGCTCGTCCGGGATTTGAACCCGGGACCTCCTGCACCCGAAGCAGGAATCATACCCCTAGACCAACGAGCCATCTGACATGGCGAATGACTAATATTTCAGTGCACTGGGTGCCTCGATGTGGTCCAGGGTGCTCTGGAAAGTCTCGTGTAGGCTGGCGGGATGGGGGCGGCGCGAATTCCCGCGGTCGGCGGCCTTCCTGGGCTATTGGTACCTTCATGTAGAGCTGCCGCTGGGCTCGCACTCCCTGCTGCTAAGAAAGTGATTGCTTTTGCTGCTATGACTTGCAATCACGACTGCGGGAAACGCCGCTATCTCGTTAGGGGTGCTACGGCAGACACCCTCTCGAGCACCCCGAAGACTTCTTGAGCCCTCGGCTGTAATGGTTTCCAGGCTGTCAAAAGAACCGTCGCGTGTGCATTCGCGGACGGGAGAGAGGCTGAGGTAATTTCGAGTGAACGGGGATGGACTCCTCCCGTCCGCAGTTTCCGTAGTGTAGCGGTTATCACGTCTGCTTTACACGCAGAAGGTCCCCGGTTCGATCCCGGGCGGGAACAGTATTTTCTTGCCTGTGTCGCATTGTACTCCAGTGAGCCACGTCATGTGAGGATCTTCTGCATGTACCTTTGTTATGCAAGAAGCGCATTTATTTAATTTTTTAGTTACGATGTCAACATCAGCACGAGTTGTCTCTAAGGTATGGCGCACACAAGTAGTTTCCGTGGTGTAGCGGTTATCACGTCTGCCTAACACGCAGAAGATCCCCGGTTCGATCCCGGGCGGAAACACTTTTTCATCATTAAAAACAAGACATAGTAACATGCATCTGCTTCCATCTGTACCCAAAAACCTTCGTAATCGCCTTCACACGTCGGATCAGAGTGTCAATTGCTCACATCAAATATGAAATTCATTTGATACTGCCGCCGAGCATTTTGCATCGACTCAGCCACTCATGTGCGATCAGTTTGCACAAAACGCTAGGGCTCGTCCGGGATTTGAACCCGGGACCTCCTGCACCCGAAGCAGGAATCATACCCCTAGACCAACGAGCCATCTGACATGGCGAATGACTATTATTTCAGTGCACTGGGTGCCTCGATGTGGTCCAGGGTGCTCTGGAAAGTCTCGTGTAGGCTGGCGGGATGGGGGCGGCGCGAATTCCCGCGGTCGGCGGCCTTCCTGGGCTATTGGTACCTTCATGTAGAGCTGCCGCTGGGCTCGCACTCCCTGCTGCTAAGAAAGTGATTGCTTTTGCTGCTATGACTTGCAATCACGACTGCGGGAAACGCCGCTATCTCGTTAGGGGTGCTACGGCAGACACCCTCTCGAGCACCCCGAAGACTTCTTGAGCCCTCGGCTGTAATGGTTTCCAGGCTGTCAAAAGAACCGTCGCGTGTGCATTCGCGGACGGGAGAGAGGCTGAGGTAATTTCGAGTGAACGGGGATGGACTCCTCCCGTCCGCAGTTTCCGTAGTGTAGCGGTTATCACGTCTGCTTTACACGCAGAAGGTCCCCGGTTCGATCCCGGGCGGGAACAGTATTTTCTTGCCTGTGTCGCATTGTACTCCAGTGAGCCACGTCATGTGAGGATCTTCTGCATGTACCTTTGTTATGCAAGAAGCGCATTTATTTAATTTTTTAGTTACGATGTCAACATCAGCACGAGTTGTCTCTAAGGTATGGCGCACACAAGTAGTGTCCGTGGTGTAGCGGTTATCACGTCTGCCTAACACGCAGAAGGTCCCCGGTTCGATCCCGGGCGGAAACACTTTTTCATCATTAAAAACAAGACATAGTAACATGCATCTGCTTCCATCTGTACCCAAAAACCTTCGTAATCGCCTTCACACGTCGGATCAGAGTGTCAATTGCTCACATCAAATATGAAATTCATTTGATACTGCCGCCGAGCATTTTGCATCGACTCAGCCACTCATGTGCGATCAGTTTGCACAAAACGCTAGGGCTCGTCCGGGATTTGAACCCGGGACCTCCTGCACCCGAAGCAGGAATCATACCCCTAGACCAACGAGCCATCTGACGTGGCGAATGACTATTATTTCAGTGCACTGGGTGCCTCGATGTGGTCCAGGGTGCTCTGGAAAGTCTCGTGTAGGCTGGCGGGATGGGGGCGGCGCGAATTCCCGCGGTCGGCGGCCTTCCTGGGCTATTGGTACCTTCATGTAGAGCTGCCGCTGGGCTCGCACTCCCTGCTGCTAAGAAAGTGATTGCTTTTGCTGCTATGACTTGCAATCACGACTGCGGGAAACGCCGCTATCTCGTTAGGGGTGCTACGGCAGACACCCTCTCGAGCACCCCGAAGACTTCTTGAGCCCTCGGCTGTAATGGTTTCCAGGCTGTCAAAAGAACCGTCGCGTGTGCATTCGCGGACGGGAGAGAGGCTGAGGTAATTTCGAGTGAACGGGGATGGACTCCTCCCGTCCGCAGTTTCCGTAGTGTAGCGGTTATCACGTCTGCTTTACACGCAGAAGGTCCCCGCTTCGATCCCGGGCGGGAACAGTATTTTCTTGCCTGTGTCGCATTGTACTCCAGTGAGCCACGTCATGTGAGGATCTTCTGCATGTACCTTTGTTATGCAAGAAGCGCATTTATTTAATTTTTTAGTTACGATGTCAACATCAGCACGAGTTGTCTCTAAGGTATGGCGCACACAAGTAGTGTCCGTGGTGTAGCGGTTATCACGTCTGCCTAACACGCAGAAGGTCCCCGGTTCGATCCCGGGCGGAAACACTTTTTCATCATTAAAAACAAGACATAGTAACATGCATCTGCTTCCATCTGTACCCAAAAACCTTCGTAATCGCCTTCACACGTCGGATCAGAGTGTCAATTGCTCACATCAAATATGAAATTCATTTGATACTGCCGCCGAGCATTTTGCATCGACTCAGCCACTCATGTGCGATCAGTTTGCACAAAACGCTAGGGCTCGTCCGGGATTTGAACCCGGGACCTCCTGCACCCGAAGCAGGAATCATACCCCTAGACCAACGAGCCATCTGACGTGGCGAATGACTATTATTTCAGTGCACTGGGTGCCTCGATGTGGTCCAGGGTGCTCTGGAAAGTCTCGTGTAGGCTGGCGGGATGGGGGCGGCGCGAATTCCCGCGGTCGGCGGCCTTCCTGGGCTATTGGTACCTTCATGTAGAGCTGCCGCTGGGCTCGCACTCCCTGCTGCTAAGAAAGTGATTGCTTTTGCTGCTATGACTTGCAATCACGACTGCGGGAAACGCCGCTATCTCGTTAGGGGTGCTACGGCAGACACCCTCTCGAGCACCCCGAAGACTTCTTGAGCCCTCGGCTGTAATGGTTTCCAGGCTGTCAAAAGAACCGTCGCGTGTGCATTCGCGGACGGGAGAGAGGCTGAGGTAATTTCGAGTGAACGGGGATGGACTCCTCCCGTCCGCAGTTTCCGTAGTGTAGCGGTTATCACGTCTGCTTTACACGCAGAAGGTCCCCGCTTCGATCCCGGGCGGGAACAGTATTTTCTTGCCTGTGTCGCATTGTACTCCAGTGAGCCACGTCATGTGAGGATCTTCTGCATGTACCTTTGTTATGCAAGAAGCGCATTTATTTAATTTTTTAGTTACGATGTCAACATCAGCACGAGTTGTCTCTAAGGTATGGCGCACACAAGTAGTTTCCGTGGTGTAGCGGTTATCACGTCTGCCTAACACACAGAAGGTCCCCGGTTCGATCCCGGGCGGAAACAATTTTTCATCATTAAAAACAAGACATAGTAACATGCATCTGCTTCCATCTGTACCCAAAAACCTTCGTAATCGCCTTCACACGTCGGATCAGAGTGTCAATTGCTCACATCAAATATGAAATTCATTTGATACTGCCGCCGAGCATTTTGCATCGACTCAGCCACTCATGTGCGATCAGTTTGCACAAAACGCTAGGGCTCGTCCGGGATTTGAACCCGGGACCTCCTGCACCCGAAGCAGGAATCATACCCCTAGACCAACGAGCCATCTGACATGGCGAATGACTATTATTTCAGTGCACTGGGTGCCTCGATGTGGTCCAGGGTGCTCTGGAAAGTCTCGTGTAGGCTGGCGGGATGGGGGCGGCGCGAATTCCCGCGGTCGGCGGCCTTCCTGGGCTATTGGTACCTTCATGTAGAGCTGCCGCTGGGCTCGCACTCCCTGCTGCTAAGAAAGTGATTGCTTTTGCTGCTATGACTTGCAATCACGACTGCGGGAAACGCCGCTATCTCGTTAGGGGTGCTACGGCAGACACACTCTCGAGCACCCCGAAGACTTCTTGAGCCCTCGGCTGTAATGGTTTCCAGGCTGTCAAAAGAACCGTCGCGTGTGCATTCGCGGACGGGAGAGAGGCTGAGGTAATTTCGAGTGAACGGGGATGGACTCCTCCCGTCCGCAGTTTCCGTAGTGTAGCGGTTATCACGTCTGCTTTACACGCAAAAGGTCCCCGGTTCGATCCCGGGCGGGAACAGTATTTTCTTGCCTGTGTCGCATTGTACTCCAGTGAGCCACGTCATGTGAGGATCTTCTGCATGTACCTTTGTTATGCAAGAAGCGCATTTATTTAATTTTTTAGTTACGATGTCAACATCAGCACGAGTTGTCTCTAAGGTATGGCGCACACAAGTAGTTTCCGTGGTGTAGCGGTTATCACGTCTGCCTAACACGCAGAAGGTCCCCGGTTCGATCCCGGGCGGAAACACTTTTTCATCATTAAAAACAAGACATAGTAACATGCATCTGCTTCCATCTGTACCCAAAAACCTTCGTAATCGCCTTCACACGTCGGATCAGAGTGTCAATTGCTCACATCAAATATGAAATTCATTTGATACTGCCGCCGAGCATTTTGCATCGACTCAGCCACTCATGTGCGATCAGTTTGCACAAAACGCTAGGGCTCGTCCGGGATTTGAACCCGGGACCTCCTGCACCCGAAGCAGGAATCATACCCCTAGACCAACGAGCCATCTGACATGGCGAATGACTATTATTTCAGTGCACTGGGTGCCTCGATGTGGTCCAGGGTGCTCTGGAAAGTCTCGTGTAGGCTGGCGGGATGGGGGCGGCGCGAATTCCCGCGGTCGGCGGCCTTCCTGGGCTATTGGTACCTTCATGTAGAGCTGCCGCTGGGCTCGCACTCCCTGCTGCTAAGAAAGTGATTGCTTTTGCTGCTATGACTTGCAATCACGACTGCGGGAAACGCCGCTATCTCGTTAGGGGTGCTACGGCAGACACACTCTCGAGCACCCCGAAGACTTCTTGAGCCCTCGGCTGTAATGGTTTCCAGGCTGTCAAAAGAACCGTCGCGTGTGCATTCGCGGACGGGAGAGAGGCTGAGGTAATTTCGAGTGAACGGGGATGGACTCCTCCCGTCCGCAGTTTCCGTAGTGTAGCGGTTATCACGTCTGCTTTACACGCAGAAGGTCCCCGGTTCGATCCCGGGCGGGAACAGTATTTTCTTGCCTGTGTCGCATTGTACTCCAGTGAGCCACGTCATGTGAGGATCTTCTGCATGTACCTTTGTTATGCAAGAAGCGCATTTATTTAATTTTTTAGTTACGATGTCAACATCAGCACGAGTTGTCTCTAAGGTATGGCGCACACAAGTAGTTTCCGTGGTGTAGCGGTTATCACGTCTGCCTAACACGCAGAAGGTCCCCGGTTCGATCCCGGGCGGAAACACTTTTTCATCATTAAAAACAAGACATAGTAACATGCATCTGCTTCCATCTGTACCCAAAAACCTTCGTAATCGCCTTCACACGTCGGATCAGAGTGTCAATTGCTCACATCAAATATGAAATTCATTTGATACTGCCGCCGAGCATTTTGCATCGACTCAGCCACTCATGTGCGATCAGTTTGCACAAAACGCTAGGGCTCGTCCGGGATTTGAACCCGGGACCTCCTGCACCCGAAGCAGGAATCATACCCCTAGACCAACGAACCATCTGACGTGGCGAATGACTATTATTTCAGTGCACTGGGTGCCTCGATGTGGTCCAGGGTGCTCTGGAAAGTCTCGTGTAGGCTGGCGGGATGGGGGCGGCGCGAATTCCCGCGGTCGGCGGCCTTCCTGGGCTATTGGTACCTTCATGTAGAGCTGCCGCTGGGCTCGCACTCCCTGCTGCTAAGAAAGTGATTGCTTTTGCTGCTATGACTTGCAATCACGACTGCGGGAAACGCCGCTATCTCGTTAGGGGTGCTACGGCAGACACCCTCTCGAGCACCCCGAAGACTTCTTGAGCCCTCGGCTGTAATGGTTTCCAGGCTGTCAAAAGAACCGTCGCGTGTGCATTCGCGGACGGGAGAGAGGCTGAGGTAATTTCGAGTGAACGGGGATGGACTCCTCCCGTCCGCAGTTTCCGTAGTGTAGCGGTTATCACGTCTGCTTTACACGCAGAAGGTCCCCGCTTCGATCCCGGGCGGGAACAGTATTTTCTTGCCTGTGTCGCATTGTACTCCAGTGAGCCACGTCATGTGAGGATCTTCTGCATGTACCTTTGTTATGCAAGAAGCGCATTTATTTAATTTTTTAGTTACGATGTCAACATCAGCACGAGTTGTCTCTAAGGTATGGCGCACACAAGTAGTTTCCGTGGTGTAGCGGTTATCACGTCTGCCTAACACGCAGAAGGTCCCCGGTTCGATCCCGGGCGGAAACACTTTTTCATCATTAAAAACAAGACATAGTAACATGCATCTGCTTCCATCTGTACCCAAAAACCTTCGTAATCGCCTTCACACGTCGGATCAGAGTGTCAATTGCTCACATCAAATATGAAATTCATTTGATACTGCCGCCGAGCATTTTGCATCGACTCAGCCACTCATGTGCGATCAGTTTGCACAAAACGCTAGGGCTCGTCCGGGATTTGAACCCGGGACCTCCTGCACCCGAAGCAGGAATCATACCCCTAGACCAACGAACCATCTGACGTGGCGAATGACTATTACTTCAGTGCACTGGGTGCCTCGATGTGGTCCAGGGTGCTCTGGAAAGTTTCGTGTAGGCTGGCGGGATGGGGGCGGCGCGAATTCCCGCGGTCGGCGGCCTTCCTGGGCTATTGGTACCTTCATGTAGAGCTGCCGCTGGGCTCGCACTCCCTGCTGCTAAGAAAGTGATTGCTTTTGCTGCTATGACTTGCAATCACGACTGCGGGAAACGCCGCTATCTCGTTAGGGGTGCTACGGCAGACACCCTCTCGAGCACCCCGAAGACTTCTTGAGCCCTCGGCTGTAATGGTTTCCAGGCTGTCAAAAGAACCGTCGCGTGTGCATTCGCGGACGGGAGAGAGGCTGAGGTAATTTCGAGTGAACGGGGATGGACTCCTCCCGTCCGCAGTTTCCGTAGTGTAGCGGTTATCACGTCTGCTTTACACGCAGAAGGTCCCCGGTTCGATCCCGGGCGGGAACAGTATTTTCTTGCCTGTGTCGCATTGTACTCCAGTGAGCCACGTCATGTGAGGATCTTCTGCATGTACCTTTGTTATGCAAGAAGCGCATTTATTTAATTTTTTAGTTACGATGTCAACATCAGCACGAGTTGTCTCTAAGGTATGGCGCACACAAGTAGTTTCCGTGGTGTAGCGGTTATCACGTCTGCCTAACACGCAGAAGGTCCCCGGTTCGATCCCGGGCGGGAACAGTATTTTCTTGCCTGTGTCGCATTGTACTCCAGTGAGCCACGTCATGTGAGGATCTTCTGCATGTACCTTTGTTATGCAAGAAGCGCATTTATTTAATTTTTTAGTTACGATGTCAACATCAGCACGAGTTGTCTCTAAGGTATGGCGCACACAAGTAGTTTCCGTGGTGTAGCGGTTATCACGTCTGCCTAACACGCAGAAGGTCCCCGGTTCGATCCCGGGCGGAAACACTTTTTCATCATTAAAAACAAGACATAGTAACATGCATCTGCTTCCATCTGTACCCAAAAACCTTCGTAATCGCCTTCACACGTCGGATCAGAGTGTCAATTGCTCACATCAAATATGAAATTCATTTGATACTGCCGCCGAGCATTTTGCATCGACTCAGCCACTCATGTGCGATCAGTTTGCACAAAACGCTAGGGCTCGTCCGGGATTTGAACCCGGGACCTCCTGCACCCGAAGCAGGAATCATACCCCTAGACCAACGAGCCATCTGACATGGCGAATGACTATTATTTCAGTGCACTGGGTGCCTCGATGTGGTCCAGGGTGCTCTGGAAAGTCTCGTGTAGGCTGGCGGGATGGGGGCGGCGCGAATTCCCGCGGTCGGCGGCCTTCCTGGGCTATTGGTACCTTCATGTAGAGCTGCCGCTGGGCTCGCACTCCCTGCTGCTAAGAAAGTGATTGCTTTTGCTGCTATGACTTGCAATCACGACTGCGGGAAACGCCGCTATCTCGTTAGGGGTGCTACGGCAGACACCCTCTCGAGCACCCCGAAGACTTCTTGAGCCCTCGGCTGTAATGGTTTCCAGGCTGTCAAAAGAACCGTCGCGTGTGCATTCGCGGACGGGAGAGAGGCTGAGGTAATTTCGAGTGAACGGGGATGGACTCCTCCCGTCCGCAGTTTCCGTAGTGTAGCGGTTATCACGTCTGCTTTACACGCAAAAGGTCCCCGGTTCGATCCCGGGCGGGAACAGTATTTTCTTGCCTGTGTCGCATTGTACTCCAGTGAGCCACGTCATGTGAGGATCTTCTGCATGTACCTTTGTTATGCAAGAAGCGCATTTATTTAATTTTTTAGTTACGATGTCAACATCAGCATGAGTTGTCTCTAAGGTATGGCGCACACAAGTAGTTTCCGTGGTGTAGCGGTTATCACGTCTGCCTAACACGCAGAAGGTCCCCGGTTCGATCCCGGGCGGAAACACTTTTTCATCATTAAAAACAAGACATAGTAACATGCATCTGCTTCCATCTGTACCCAAAAACCTTCGTAATCGCCTTCACACGTCGGATCAGAGTGTCAATTGCTCACATCAAATATGAAATTCATTTGATACTGCCGCCGAGCATTTTGCATCGACTCAGCCACTCATGTGCGATCAGTTTGCACAAAACGCTAGGGCTCGTCCGGGATTTGAACCCGGGACCTCCTGCACCCGAAGCAGGAATCATACCCCTAGACCAACGAGCCATCTGACATGGCGAATGACTATTATTTCAGTGAACTGGGTGCCTCGATGTGGTCCAGGGTGCTCTGGAAAGTCTCGTGTAGGCTGGCGGGATGGGGGCGGCGCGAATTCCCGCGGTCGGCGGCCTTCCTGGGCTATTGGTACCTTCATGTAGAGCTGCCGCTGGGCTCGCACTCCCTGCTGCTAAGAAAGTGATTGCTTTTGCTGCTATGACTTGCAATCACGACTGCGGGAAACGCCGCTATCTCGTTAGGGGTGCTACGGCAGACACCCTCTCGAGCACCCCGAAGACTTCTTGAGCCCTCGGCTGTAATGGTTTCCAGGCTGTCAAAAGAACCGTCGCGTGTGCATTCGCGGACGGGAGAGAGGCTGAGGTAATTTCGAGTGAACGGGGATGGACTCCTCCCGTCCGCAGTTTCCGTAGTGTAGCGGTTATCACGTCTGCTTTACACGCAGAAGGTCCCCGCTTCGATCCCGGGCGGGAACAGTATTTTCTTGCCTGTGTCGCATTGTACTCCAGTGAGCCACGTCATGTGAGGATCTTCTGCATGTACCTTTGTTATGCAAGAAGCGCATTTATTTAATTTTTTAGTTACGATGTCAACATCAGCACGAGTTGTCTCTAAGGTATGGCGCACACAAGTAGTTTCCGTGGTGTAGCGGTTATCACGTCTGCCTAACACGCAGAAGGTCCCCGGTTCGATCCCGGGCGGAAACAATTTTTCATCATTAAAAACAAGACATAGTAACATGCATCTGCTTCCATCTGTACCCAAAAACCTTCGTAATCGCCTTCACACGTCGGATCAGAGTGTCAATTGCTCACATCAAATATGAAATTCATTTGATACTGCCGCCGAGCATTTTGCATCGACTCAGCCACTCATGTGCGATCAGTTTGCACAAAACGCTAGGGCTCGTCCGGGATTTGAACCCGGGACCTCCTGCACCCGAAGCAGGAATCATACCCCTAGACCAACGAGCCATCTGACATGGCGAATGACTATTATTTCAGTGCACTGGGTGCCTCGATGTGGTCCAGGGTGCTCTGGAAAGTCTCGTGTAGGCTGGCGGGATGGGGGCGGCGCGAATTCCCGCGGTCGGCGGCCTTCCTGGGCTATTGGTACCTTCATGTAGAGCTGCCGCTGGGCTCGCACTCCCTGCTGCTAAGAAAGTGATTGCTTTTGCTGCTATGACTTGCAATCACGACTGCGGGAAACGCCGCTATCTCGTTAGGGGTGCTACGGCAGACACACTCTCGAGCACCCCGAAGACTTCTTGAGCCCTCGGCTGTAATGGTTTCCAGGCTGTCAAAAGAACCGTCGCGTGTGCATTCGCGGACGGGAGAGAGGCTGAGGTAATTTCGAGTGAACGGGGATGGACTCCTCCCGTCCGCAGTTTCCGTAGTGTAGCGGTTATCACGTCTGCTTTACACGCAAAAGGTCCCCGGTTCGATCCCGGGCGGGAACAGTATTTTCTTGCCTGTGTCGCATTGTACTCCAGTGAGCCACGTCATGTGAGGATCTTCTGCATGTACCTTTGTTATGCAAGAAGCGCATTTATTTAATTTTTTAGTTACGATGTCAACATCAGCACGAGTTGTCTCTAAGGTATGGCGCACACAAGTAGTTTCCGTGGTGTAGCGGTTATCACGTCTGCCTAACACGCAGAAGGTCCCCGGTTCGATCCCGGGCGGAAACACTTTTTCATCATTAAAAACAAGACATAGTAACATGCATCTGCTTCCATCTGTACCCAAAAACCTTCGTAATCGCCTTCACACGTCGGATCAGAGTGTCAATTGCTCACATCAAATATGAAATTCATTTGATACTGCCGCCGAGCATTTTGCATCGACTCAGCCACTCATGTGCGATCAGTTTGCACAAAACGCTAGGGCTCGTCCGGGATTTGAACCCGGGACCTCCTGCACCCGAAGCAGGAATCATACCCCTAGACCAACGAGCCATCTGACATGGCGAATGACTATTATTTCAGTGCACTGGGTGCCTCGATGTGGTCCAGGGTGCTCTGGAAAGTCTCGTGTAGGCTGGCGGGATGGGGGCGGCGCGAATTCCCGCGGTCGGCGGCCTTCCTGGGCTATTGGTACCTTCATGTAGAGCTGCCGCTGGGCTCGCACTCCCTGCTGCTAAGAAAGTGATTGCTTTTGCTGCTATGACTTGCAATCACGACTGCGGGAAACGCCGCTATCTCGTTAGGGGTGCTACGGCAGACACACTCTCGAGCACCCCGAAGACTTCTTGAGCCCTCGGCTGTAATGGTTTCCAGGCTGTCAAAAGAACCGTCGCGTGTGCATTCGCGGACGGGAGAGAGGCTGAGGTAATTTCGAGTGAACGGGGATGGACTCCTCCCGTCCGCAGTTTCCGTAGTGTAGCGGTTATCACGTCTGCTTTACACGCAGAAGGTCCCCGGTTCGATCCCGGGCGGGAACAGTATTTTCTTGCCTGTGTCGCATTGTACTCCAGTGAGCCACGTCATGTGAGGATCTTCTGCATGTACCTTTGTTATGCAAGAAGCGCATTTATTTAATTTTTTAGTTACGATGTCAACATCAGCACGAGTTGTCTCTAAGGTATGGCGCACACAAGTAGTTTCCGTGGTGTAGCGGTTATCACGTCTGCCTAACACGCAGAAGGTCCCCGGTTCGATCCCGGGCGGAAACACTTTTTCATCATTAAAAACAAGACATAGTAACATGCATCTGCTTCCATCTGTACCCAAAAACCTTCGTAATCGCCTTCACACGTCGGATCAGAGTGTCAATTGCTCACATCAAATATGAAATTCATTTGATACTGCCGCCGAGCATTTTGCATCGACTCAGCCACTCATGTGCGATCAGTTTGCACAAAACGCTAGGGCTCGTCCGGGATTTGAACCCGGGACCTCCTGCACCCGAAGCAGGAATCATACCCCTAGACCAACGAACCATCTGACGTGGCGAATGACTATTATTTCAGTGCACTGGGTGCCTCGATGTGGTCCAGGGTGCTCTGGAAAGTCTCGTGTAGGCTGGCGGGATGGGGGCGGCGCGAATTCCCGCGGTCGGCGGCCTTCCTGGGCTATTGGTACCTTCATGTAGAGCTGCCGCTGGGCTCGCACTCCCTGCTGCTAAGAAAGTGATTGCTTTTGCTGCTATGACTTGCAATCACGACTGCGGGAAACGCCGCTATCTCGTTAGGGGTGCTACGGCAGACACCCTCTCGAGCACCCCGAAGACTTCTTGAGCCCTCGGCTGTAATGGTTTCCAGGCTGTCAAAAGAACCGTCGCGTGTGCATTCGCGGACGGGAGAGAGGCTGAGGTAATTTCGAGTGAACGGGGATGGACTCCTCCCGTCCGCAGTTTCCGTAGTGTAGCGGTTATCACGTCTGCTTTACACGCAGAAGGTCCCCGCTTCGATCCCGGGCGGGAACAGTATTTTCTTGCCTGTGTCGCATTGTACTCCAGTGAGCCACGTCATGTGAGGATCTTCTGCATGTACCTTTGTTATGCAAGAAGCGCATTTATTTAATTTTTTAGTTACGATGTCAACATCAGCACGAGTTGTCTCTAAGGTATGGCGCACACAAGTAGTTTCCGTGGTGTAGCGGTTATCACGTCTGCCTAACACGCAGAAGGTCCCCGGTTCGATCCCGGGCGGAAACACTTTTTCATCATTAAAAACAAGACATAGTAACATGCATCTGCTTCCATCTGTACCCAAAAACCTTCGTAATCGCCTTCACACGTCGGATCAGAGTGTCAATTGCTCACATCAAATATGAAATTCATTTGATACTGCCGCCGAGCATTTTGCATCGACTCAGCCACTCATGTGCGATCAGTTTGCACAAAACGCTAGGGCTCGTCCGGGATTTGAACCCGGGACCTCCTGCACCCGAAGCAGGAATCATACCCCTAGACCAACGAACCATCTGACGTGGCGAATGACTATTACTTCAGTGCACTGGGTGCCTCGATGTGGTCCAGGGTGCTCTGGAAAGTTTCGTGTAGGCTGGCGGGATGGGGGCGGCGCGAATTCCCGCGGTCGGCGGCCTTCCTGGGCTATTGGTACCTTCATGTAGAGCTGCCGCTGGGCTCGCACTCCCTGCTGCTAAGAAAGTGATTGCTTTTGCTGCTATGACTTGCAATCACGACTGCGGGAAACGCCGCTATCTCGTTAGGGGTGCTACGGCAGACACCCTCTCGAGCACCCCGAAGACTTCTTGAGCCCTCGGCTGTAATGGTTTCCAGGCTGTCAAAAGAACCGTCGCGTGTGCATTCGCGGACGGGAGAGAGGCTGAGGTAATTTCGAGTGAACGGGGATGGACTCCTCCCGTCCGCAGTTTCCGTAGTGTAGCGGTTATCACGTCTGCTTTACACGCAGAAGGTCCCCGGTTCGATCCCGGGCGGGAACAGTATTTTCTTGCCTGTGTCGCATTGTACTCCAGTGAGCCACGTCATGTGAGGATCTTCTGCATGTACCTTTGTTATGCAAGAAGCGCATTTATTTAATTTTTTAGTTACGATGTCAACATCAGCACGAGTTGTCTCTAAGGTATGGCGCACACAAGTAGTTTCCGTGGTGTAGCGGTTATCACGTCTGCCTAACACGCAGAAGGTCCCCGGTTCGATCCCGGGCGGAAACACTTTTTCATCATTAAAAACAAGACATAGTAACATGCATCTGCTTCCATCTGTACCCAAAAACCTTCGTAATCGCCTTCACACGTCGGATCAGAGTGTCAATTGCTCACATCAAATATGAAATTCATTTGATACTGCCGCCGAGCATTTTGCATCGACTCAGCCACTCATGTGCGATCAGTTTGCACAAAACGCTAGGGCTCGTCCGGGATTTGAACCCGGGACCTCCTGCACCCGAAGCAGGAATCATACCCCTAGACCAACGAGCCATCTGACATGGCGAATGACTATTATTTCAGTGCACTGGGTGCCTCGATGTGGTCCAGGGTGCTCTGGAAAGTCTCGTGTAGGCTGGCGGGATGGGGGCGGCGCGAATTCCCGCGGTCGGCGGCCTTCCTGGGCTATTGGTACCTTCATGTAGAGCTGCCGCTGGGCTCGCACTCCCTGCTGCTAAGAAAGTGATTGCTTTTGCTGCTATGACTTGCAATCACGACTGCGGGAAACGCCGCTATCTCGTTAGGGGTGCTACGGCAGACACCCTCTCGAGCACCCCGAAGACTTCTTGAGCCCTCGGCTGTAATGGTTTCCAGGCTGTCAAAAGAACCGTCGCGTGTGCATTCGCGGACGGGAGAGAGGCTGAGGTAATTTCGAGTGAACGGGGATGGACTCCTCCCGTCCGCAGTTTCCGTAGTGTAGCGGTTATCACGTCTGCTTTACACGCAAAAGGTCCCCGGTTCGATCCCGGGCGGGAACAGTATTTTCTTGCCTGTGTCGCATTGTACTCCAGTGAGCCACGTCATGTGAGGATCTTCTGCATGTACCTTTGTTATGCAAGAAGCGCATTTATTTAATTTTTTAGTTACGATGTCAACATCAGCATGAGTTGTCTCTAAGGTATGGCGCACACAAGTAGTTTCCGTGGTGTAGCGGTTATCACGTCTGCCTAACACGCAGAAGGTCCCCGGTTCGATCCCGGGCGGAAACACTTTTTCATCATTAAAAACAAGACATAGTAACATGCATCTGCTTCCATCTGTACCCAAAAACCTTCGTAATCGCCTTCACACGTCGGATCAGAGTGTCAATTGCTCACATCAAATATGAAATTCATTTGATACTGCCGCCGAGCATTTTGCATCGACTCAGCCACTCATGTGCGATCAGTTTGCACAAAACGCTAGGGCTCGTCCGGGATTTGAACCCGGGACCTCCTGCACCCGAAGCAGGAATCATACCCCTAGACCAACGAGCCATCTGACATGGCGAATGACTATTATTTCAGTGAACTGGGTGCCTCGATGTGGTCCAGGGTGCTCTGGAAAGTCTCGTGTAGGCTGGCGGGATGGGGGCGGCGCGAATTCCCGCGGTCGGCGGCCTTCCTGGGCTATTGGTACCTTCATGTAGAGCTGCCGCTGGGCTCGCACTCCCTGCTGCTAAGAAAGTGATTGCTTTTGCTGCTATGACTTGCAATCACGACTGCGGGAAACGCCGCTATCTCGTTAGGGGTGCTACGGCAGACACCCTCTCGAGCACCCCGAAGACTTCTTGAGCCCTCGGCTGTAATGGTTTCCAGGCTGTCAAAAGAACCGTCGCGTGTGCATTCGCGGACGGGAGAGAGGCTGAGGTAATTTCGAGTGAACGGGGATGGACTCCTCCCGTCCGCAGTTTCCGTAGTGTAGCGGTTATCACGTCTGCTTTACACGCAGAAGGTCCCCGGTTCGATCCCGGGCGGGAACAGTATTTTCTTGCCTGTGTCGCATTGTACTCCAGTGAGCCACGTCATGTGAGGATCTTCTGCATGTACCTTTGTTATGCAAGAAGCGCATTTATTTAATTTTTTAGTTACGATGTCAACATCAGCACGAGTTGTCTCTAAGGTATGGCGCACACAAGTAGTTTCCGTGGTGTAGCGGTTATCACGTCTGCCTAACACGCAGAAGGTCCCCGGTTCGATCCCGGGCGGAAACACTTTTTCATCATTAAAAACAAGACATAGTAACATGCATCTGCTTCCATCTGTACCCAAAAACCTTCGTAATCGCCTTCACACGTCGGATCAGAGTGTCAATTGCTCACATCAAATATGAAATTCATTTGATACTGCCGCCGAGCATTTTGCATCGACTCAGCCACTCATGTGCGATCAGTTTGCACAAAACGCTAGGGCTCGTCCGGGATTTGAACCCGGGACCTCCTGCACCCGAAGCAGGAATCATACCCCTAGACCAACGAACCATCTGACGTGGCGAATGACTATTACTTCAGTGCACTGGGTGCCTCGATGTGGTCCAGGGTGCTCTGGAAAGTTTCGTGTAGGCTGGCGGGATGGGGGCGGCGCGAATTCCCGCGGTCGGCGGCCTTCCTGGGCTATTGGTACCTTCATGTAGAGCTGCCGCTGGGCTCGCACTCCCTGCTGCTAAGAAAGTGATTGCTTTTGCTGCTATGACTTGCAATCACGACTGCGGGAAACGCCGCTATCTCGTTAGGGGTGCTACGGCAGACACCCTCTCGAGCACCCCGAAGACTTCTTGAGCCCTCGGCTGTAATGGTTTCCAGGCTGTCAAAAGAACCGTCGCGTGTGCATTCGCGGACGGGAGAGAGGCTGAGGTAATTTCGAGTGAACGGGGATGGACTCCTCCCGTCCGCAGTTTCCGTAGTGTAGCGGTTATCACGTCTGCTTTACACGCAGAAGGTCCCCGGTTCGATCCCGGGCGGGAACAGTATTTTCTTGCCTGTGTCGCATTGTACTCCAGTGAGCCACGTCATGTGAGGATCTTCTGCATGTACCTTTGTTATGCAAGAAGCGCATTTATTTAATTTTTTAGTTACGATGTCAACATCAGCACGAGTTGTCTCTAAGGTATGGCGCACACAAGTAGTTTCCGTGGTGTAGCGGTTATCACGTCTGCCTAACACGCAGAAGGTCCCCGGTTCGATCCCGGGCGGAAACACTTTTTCATCATTAAAAACAAGACATACTAACATGCATCTGCTTCCATCTGTACCCAAAAACCTTCGTAATCGCCTTCACACGTCGGATCAGAGTGTCAATTGCTCACATCAAATATGAAATTCATTTGATACTGCCGCCGAGCATTTTGCATCGACTCAGCCACTCATGTGCGATCAGTTTGCACAAAACGCTAGGGCTCGTCCGGGATTTGAACCCGGGACCTCCTGCACCCGAAGCAGGAATCATACCCCTAGACCAACGAGCCATCTGACATGGCGAATGACTATTATTTCAGTGCACTGGGTGCCTCGATGTGGTCCAGGGTGCTCTGGAAAGTCTCGTGTAGGCTGGCGGGATGGGGGCGGCGCGAATTCCCGCGGTCGGCGGCCTTCCTGGGCTATTGGTACCTTCATGTAGAGCTGCCGCTGGGCTCGCACTCCCTGCTGCTAAGAAAGTGATTGCTTTTGCTGCTATGACTTGCAATCACGACTGCGGGAAACGCCGCTATCTCGTTAGGGGTGCTACGGCAGACACCCTCTCGAGCACCCCGAAGACTTCTTGAGCCCTCGGCTGTAATGGTTTCCAGGCTGTCAAAAGAACCGTCGCGTGTGCATTCGCGGACGGGAGAGAGGCTGAGGTAATTTCGAGTGAACGGGGATGGACTCCTCCCGTCCGCAGTTTCCGTAGTGTAGCGGTTATCACGTCTGCTTTACACGCAAAAGGTCCCCGGTTCGATCCCGGGCGGGAACAGTATTTTCTTGCCTGTGTCGCATTGTACTCCAGTGAGCCACGTCATGTGAGGATCTTCTGCATGTACCTTTGTTATGCAAGAAGCGCATTTATTTAATTTTTTAGTTACGATGTCAACATCAGCATGAGTTGTCTCTAAGGTATGGCGCACACAAGTAGTTTCCGTGGTGTAGCGGTTATCACGTCTGCCTAACACGCAGAAGGTCCCCGGTTCGATCCCGGGCGGAAACACTTTTTCATCATTAAAAACAAGACATAGTAACATGCATCTGCTTCCATCTGTACCCAAAAACCTTCGTAATCGCCTTCACACGTCGGATCAGAGTGTCAATTGCTCACATAAAATATGAAATTCATTTGATACTGCCGCCGAGCATTTTGCATCGACTCAGCCACTCATGTGCGATCAGTTTGCACAAAACGCTAGGGCTCGTCCGGGATTTGAACCCGGGACCTCCTGCACCCGAAGCAGGAATCATACCCCTAGACCAACGAGCCATCTGACATGGCGAATGACTATTATTTCAGTGAACTGGGTGCCTCGATGTGGTCCAGGGTGCTCTGGAAAGTCTCGTGTAGGCTGGCGGGATGGGGGCGGCGCGAATTCCCGCGGTCGGCGGCCTTCCTGGGCTATTGGTACCTTCATGTAGAGCTGCCGCTGGGCTCGCACTCCCTGCTGCTAAGAAAGTGATTGCTTTTGCTGCTATGACTTGCAATCACGACTGCGGGAAACGCCGCTATCTCGTTAGGGGTGCTACGGCAGACACCCTCTCGAGCACCCCGAAGACTTCTTGAGCCCTCGGCTGTAATGGTTTCCAGGCTGTCAAAAGAACCGTCGCGTGTGCATTCGCGGACGGGAGAGAGGCTGAGGTAATTTCGAGTGAACGGGGATGGACTCCTCCCGTCCGCAGTTTCCGTAGTGTAGCGGTTATCACGTCTGCTTTACACGCAGAAGGTCCCCGGTTCGATCCCGGGCGGGAACAGTATTTTCTTGCCTGTGTCGCACTGTACTCCAGTGAGCCACGTCATGTGAGGATCTTCTGCATTTACCTTTGTTATGCAAGAAGCGCATTTATTTAATTTTTTAGTTACGATGTCAACATCAGCACGAGTTGTCTCTAAGGTATGGCGCACACAAGTAGTTTCCGTGGTGTAGCGGTTATCACGTCTGCCTAACACGCAGAAGGTCCCCGGTTCGATCCCGGGCGGAAACACTTTTTCATCATTAAAAACAAGACATAGTAACATGCATCTGCTTCCATCTGTACCCAAAAACCTTCGTAATCGCCTTCACACGTCGGATCAGAGTGTCAATTGCTCACATCAAATATGAAATTCATTTGATACTGCCGCCGAGCATTTTGCATCGACTCAGCCACTCATGTGCGATCAGTTTGCACAAAACGCTAGGGCTCGTCCGGGATTTGAACCCGGGACCTCCTGCACCCGAAGCAGGAATCATACCCCTAGACCAACGAGCCATCTGACATGGCGAATGACTATTATTTCAGTGCACTGGGTGCCTCGATGTGGTCCAGGGTGCTCTGGAAAGTTTCGTGTAGGCTGGCGGGATGGGGGCGGCGCGAATTCCCGCGGTCGGCGGCCTTCCTGGGCTATTGGTACCTTCATGTAGAGCTGCCGCTGGGCTCGCACTCCCTGCTGCTAAGAAAGTGATTGCTTTTGCTGCTATGACTTGCAATCACGACTGCGGGAAACGCCGCTATCTCGTTAGGGGTGCTACGGCAGACACCCTCTCGAGCACCCCGAAGACTTCTTGAGCCCTCGGCTGTAATGGTTTCCAGGCTGTCAAAAGAACCGTCGCGTGTGCATTCGCGGACGGGAGAGAGGCTGAGGTAATTTCGAGTGAACGGGGATGGACTCCTCCCGTCCGCAGTTTCCGTAGTGTAGCGGTTATCACGTCTGCTTTACACGCAGAAGGTCCCCGGTTCGATCCCGGGCGGGAACAGTATTTTCTTGCCTGTGTCGCATTGTACTCCAGTGAGCCACGTCATGTGAGGATCTTCTGCATGTACCTTTGTTATGCAAGAAGCGCATTTATTTAATTTTTTAGTTACGATGTCAACATCAGCACGAGTTGTCTCTAAGGTATGGCGCACACAAGTAGTTTCCGTGGTGTAGCGGTTATCACGTCTGCCTAACACGCAGAAGGTCCCCGGTTCGATCCCGGGCGGAAACACTTTTTCATCATTAAAAACAAGACATAGTAACATGCATCTGCTTCCATCTGTACCCAAAAACCTTCGTAATCGCCTTCACACGTCGGATCAGAGTGTCAATTGCTCACATCAAATATGAAATTCATTTGATACTGCCGCCGAGCATTTTGCATCGACTCAGCCACTCATGTGCGATCAGTTTGCACAAAACGCTAGGGCTCGTCCGGGATTTGAACCCGGGACCTCCTGCACCCGAAGCAGGAATCATACCCCTAGACCAACGAGCCATCTGACATGGCGAATGACTATTATTTCAGTGCACTGGGTGCCTCGATGTGGTCCAGGGTGCTCTGGAAAGTCTCGTGTAGGCTGGCGGGATGGGGGCGGCGCGAATTCCCGCGGTCGGCGGCCTTCCTGGGCTATTGGTACCTTCATGTAGAGCTGCCGCTGGGCTCGCACTCCCTGCTGCTAAGAAAGTGATTGCTTTTGCTGCTATGACTTGCAATCACGACTGCGGGAAACGCCGCTATCTCGTTAGGGGTGCTACGGCAGACACCCTCTCGAGCACCCCGAAGACTTCTTGAGCCCTCGGCTGTAATGGTTTCCAGGCTGTCAAAAGAACCGTCGCGTGTGCATTCGCGGACGGGAGAGAGGCTGAGGTAATTTCGAGTGAACGGGGATGGACTCCTCCCGTCCGCAGTTTCCGTAGTGTAGCGGTTATCACGTCTGCTTTACACGCAGAAGGTCCCCGGTTCGATCCCGGGCGGGAACAGTATTTTCTTGCCTGTGTCGCATTGTACTCCAGTGAGCCACGTCATGTGAGGATCTTCTGCATGTACCTTTGTTATGCAAGAAGCGCATTTATTTAATTTTTTAGTTACGATGTCAACATCAGCACGAGTTGTCTCTAAGGTATGGCGCACACAAGTAGTTTCCGTGGTGTAGCGGTTATCACGTCTGCCTAACACGCAGAAGGTCCCCGGTTCGATCCCGGGCGGAAACACTTTTTCATCATTAAAAACAAGACATAGTAACATGCATCTGCTTCCATCTGTACCCAAAAACCTTCGTAATCGCCTTCACACGTCGGATCAGAGTGTCAATTGCTCACATCAAATATGAAATTCATTTGATACTGCCGCCGAGCATTTTGCATCGACTCAGCCACTCATGTGCGATCAGTTTGCACAAAACGCTAGGGCTCGTCCGGGATTTGAACCCGGGACCTCCTGCACCCGAAGCAGGAATCATACCCCTAGACCAACGAACCATCTGACGTGGCGAATGACTATTATTTCAGTGCACTGGGTGCCTCGATGTGGTCCAGGGTGCTCTGGAAAGTCTCGTGTAGGCTGGCGGGATGGGGGCGGCGCGAATTCCCGCGGTCGGCGGCCTTCCTGGGCTATTGGTACCTTCATGTAGAGCTGCCGCTGGGCTCGCACTCCCTGCTGCTAAGAAAGTGATTGCTTTTGCTGCTATGACTTGCAATCACGACTGCGGGAAACGCCGCTATCTCGTTAGGGGTGCTACGGCAGACACCCTCTCGAGCACCCCGAAGACTTCTTGAGCCCTCGGCTGTAATGGTTTCCAGGCTGTCAAAAGAACCGTCGCGTGTGCATTCGCGGACGGGAGAGAGGCTGAGGTAATTTCGAGTGAACGGGGATGGACTCCTCCCGTCCGCAGTTTCCGTAGTGTAGCGGTTATCACGTCTGCTTTACACGCAGAAGGTCCCCGGTTCGATCCCGGGCGGGAACAGTATTTTCTTGCCTGTGTCGCATTGTACTCCAGTGAGCCACGTCATGTGAGGATCTTCTGCATGTACCTTTGTTATGCAAGAAGCGCATTTATTTAATTTTTTAGTTACGATGTCAACATCAGCACGAGTTGTCTCTAAGGTATGGCGCACACAAGTAGTTTCCGTGGTGTAGCGGTTATCACGTCTGCCTAACACGCAGAAGGTCCCCGGTTCGATCCCGGGCGGAAACACTTTTTCATCATTAAAAACAAGACATAGTAACATGCATCTGCTTCCATCTGTACCCAAAAACCTTCGTAATCGCCTTCACACGTCGGATCAGAGTGTCAATTGCTCACATCAAATATGAAATTCATTTGATACTGCCGCCGAGCATTTTGCATCGACTCAGCCACTCATGTGCGATCAGTTTGCACAAAACGCTAGGGCTCGTCCGGGATTTGAACCCGGGACCTCCTGCACCCGAAGCAGGAATCATACCCCTAGACCAACGAACCATCTGACGTGGCGAATGACTATTATTTCAGTGCACTGGGTGCCTCGATGTGGTCCAGGGTGCTCTGGAAAGTTTCGTGTAGGCTGGCGGGATGGGGGCGGCGCGAATTCCCGCGGTCGGCGGCCTTCCTGGGCTATTGGTACCTTCATGTAGAGCTGCCGCTGGGCTCGCACTCCCTGCTGCTAAGAAAGTGATTGCTTTTGCTGCTATGACTTGCAATCACGACTGCGGGAAACGCCGCTATCTCGTTAGGGGTGCTACGGCAGACACCCTCTCGAGCACCCCGAAGACTTCTTGAGCCCTCGGCTGTAATGGTTTCCAGGCTGTCAAAAGAACCGTCGCGTGTGCATTCGCGGACGGGAGAGAGGCTGAGGTAATTTCGAGTGAACGGGGATGGACTCCTCCCGTCCGCAGTTTCCGTAGTGTAGCGGTTATCACGTCTGCTTTACACGCAGAAGGTCCCCGGTTCGATCCCGGGCGGGAACAGTATTTTCTTGCCTGTGTCGCATTGTACTCCAGTGAGCCACGTCATGTGAGGATCTTCTGCATGTACCTTTGTTATGCAAGAAACGCATTTATTTAATTTTTTAGTTACGATGTCAACATCAGCACGAGTTGTCTCTAAGGTATGGCGCACACAAGTAGTTTCCGTGGTGTAGCGGTTATCACGTCTGCCTACCACGCAGAAGGTCCCCGGTTCGATCCCGGGCGGAAACACTTTTTCATCATTAAAAACAAGACATACTAACATGCATCTGCTTCCATCTGTACCCAAAAACCTTCGTAATCGCCTTCACACGTCGGATCAGAGTGTCAATTGCTCACATCAAATATGAAATTCATTTGATACTGCCGCCGAGCATTTTGCATCGACTCAGCCACTCATGTGCGATCAGTTTGCACAAAACGCTAGGGCTCGTCCGGGATTTGAACCCGGGACCTCCTGCACCCGAAGCAGGAATCATACCCCTAGACCAACGAGCCATCTGACATGGCGAATGACTATTATTTCAGTGCACTGGGTGCCTCGATGTGGTCCAGGGTGCTCTGGAAAGTTTCGTGTAGGCTGGCGGGATGGGGGCGGCGCGAATTCCCGCGGTCGGCGGCCTTCCTGGGCTATTGGTACCTTCATGTAGAGCTGCCGCTGGGCTCGCACTCCCTGCTGCTAAGAAAGTGATTGCTTTTGCTGCTATGACTTGCAATCACGACTGCGGGAAACGCCGCTATCTCGTTAGGGGTGCTACGGCAGACACCCTCTCGAGCACCCCGAAGACTTCTTGAGCCCTCGGCTGTAATGGTTTCCAGGCTGTCAAAAGAACCGTCGCGTGTGCATTCGCGGACGGGAGAGAGGCTGAGGTAATTTCGAGTGAACGGGGATGGACTCCTCCCGTCCGCAGTTTCCGTAGTGTAGCGGTTATCACGTCTGCTTTACACGCAGAAGGTCCCCGGTTCGATCCCGGGCGGGAACAGTATTTTCTTGCCTGTGTCGCATTGTACTCCAGTGAGCCACGTCATGTGAGGATCTTCTGCATGTACCTTTGTTATGCAAGAAACGCATTTATTTAATTTTTTAGTTACGATGTCAACATCAGCACGAGTTGTCTCTAAGGTATGGCGCACACAAGTAGTTTCCGTGGTGTAGCGGTTATCACGTCTGCCTACCACGCAGAAGGTCCCCGGTTCGATCCCGGGCGGAAACACTTTTTCATCATTAAAAACAAGACATACTAACATGCATCTGCTTCCATCTGTACCCAAAAACCTTCGTAATCGCCTTCACACGTCGGATCAGAGTGTCAATTGCTCACATCAAATATGAAATTCATTTGATACTGCCGCCGAGCATTTTGCATCGACTCAGCCACTCATGTGCGATCAGTTTGCACAAAACGCTAGGGCTCGTCCGGGATTTGAACCCGGGACCTCCTGCACCCGAAGCAGGAATCATACCCCTAGACCAACGAGCCATCTGACATGGCGAATGACTATTATTTCAGTGCACTGGGTGCCTCGATGTGGTCCAGGGTGCTCTGGAAAGTTTCGTGTAGGCTGGCGGGATGGGGGCGGCGCGAATTCCCGCGGTCGGCGGCCTTCCTGGGCTATTGGTACCTTCATGTAGAGCTGCCGCTGGGCTCGCACTCCCTGCTGCTAAGAAAGTGATTGCTTTTGCTGCTATGACTTGCAATCACGACTGCGGGAAACGCCGCTATCTCGTTAGGGGTGCTACGGCAGACACCCTCTCGAGCACCCCGAAGACTTCTTGAGCCCTCGGCTGTAATGGTTTCCAGGCTGTCAAAAGAACCGTCGCGTGTGCATTCGCGGACGGGAGAGAGGCTGAGGTAATTTCGAGTGAACGGGGATGGACTCCTCCCGTCCGCAGTTTCCGTAGTGTAGCGGTTATCACGTCTGCTTTACACGCAGAAGGTCCCCGGTTCGATCCCGGGCGGGAACAGTATTTTCTTGCCTGTGTCGCATTGTACTCCAGTGAGCCACGTCATGTGAGGATCTTCTGCATGTACCTTTGTTATGCAAGAAGCGCATTTATTTAATTTTTTAGTTACGATGTCAACATCAGCACGAGTTGTCTCTAAGGTATGGCGCACACAAGTAGTTTCCGTGGTGTAGCGGTTATCACGTCTGCCTAACACGCAGAAGGTCCCCGGTTCGATCCCGGGCGGAAACACTTTTTCATCATTAAAAACAAGACATAGTAACATGCATCTGCTTCCATCTGTACCCAAAAACCTTCGTAATCGCCTTCACACGTCGGATCAGAGTGTCAATTGCTCACATCAAATATGAAATTCATTTGATACTGCCGCCGAGCATTTTGCATCGACTCAGCCACTCATGTGCGATCAGTTTGCACAAAACGCTAGGGCTCGTCCGGGATTTGAACCCGGGACCTCCTGCACCCGAAGCAGGAATCATACCCCTAGACCAACGAGCCATCTGACATGGCGAATGACTATTATTTCAGTGCACTGGGTGCCTCGATGTGGTCCAGGGTGCTCTGGAAAGTCTCGTGTAGGCTGGCGGGATGGGGGCGGCGCGAATTCCCGCGGTCGGCGGCCTTCCTGGGCTATTGGTACCTTCATGTAGAGCTGCCGCTGGGCTCGCACTCCCTGCTGCTAAGAAAGTGATTGCTTTTGCTGCTATGACTTGCAATCACGACTGCGGGAAACGCCGCTATCTCGTTAGGGGTGCTACGGCAGACACCCTCTCGAGCACCCCGAAGACTTCTTGAGCCCTCGGCTGTAATGGTTTCCAGGCTGTCAAAAGAACCGTCGCGTGTGCATTCGCGGACGGGAGAGAGGCTGAGGTAATTTCGAGTGAACGGGGATGGACTCCTCCCGTCCGCAGTTTCCGTAGTGTAGCGGTTATCACGTCTGCTTTACACGCAGAAGGTCCCCGGTTCGATCCCGGGCGGGAACAGTATTTTCTTGCCTGTGTCGCATTGTACTCCAGTGAGCCACGTCATGTGAGGATCTTCTGCATGTACCTTTGTTATGCAAGAAGCGCATTTATTTAATTTTTTAGTTACGATGTCAACATCAGCACGAGTTGTCTCTAAGGTATGGCGCACACAAGTAGTTTCCGTGGTGTAGCGGTTATCACGTCTGCCTAACACGCAGAAGGTCCCCGGTTCGATCCCGGGCGGAAACACTTTTTCATCATTAAAAACAAGACATAGTAACATGCATCTGCTTCCATCTGTACCCAAAAACCTTCGTAATCGCCTTCACACGTCGGATCAGAGTGTCAATTGCTCACATCAAATATGAAATTCATTTGATACTGCCGCCGAGCATTTTGCATCGACTCAGCCACTCATGTGCGATCAGTTTGCACAAAACGCTAGGGCTCGTCCGGGATTTGAACCCGGGACCTCCTGCACCCGAAGCAGGAATCATACCCCTAGACCAACGAACCATCTGACGTGGCGAATGACTATTATTTCAGTGCACTGGGTGCCTCGATGTGGTCCAGGGTGCTCTGGAAAGTCTCGTGTAGGCTGGCGGGATGGGGGCGGCGCGAATTCCCGCGGTCGGCGGCCTTCCTGGGCTATTGGTACCTTCATGTAGAGCTGCCGCTGGGCTCGCACTCCCTGCTGCTAAGAAAGTGATTGCTTTTGCTGCTATGACTTGCAATCACGACTGCGGGAAACGCCGCTATCTCGTTAGGGGTGCTACGGCAGACACCCTCTCGAGCACCCCGAAGACTTCTTGAGCCCTCGGCTGTAATGGTTTCCAGGCTGTCAAAAGAACCGTCGCGTGTGCATTCGCGGACGGGAGAGAGGCTGAGGTAATTTCGAGTGAACGGGGATGGACTCCTCCCGTCCGCAGTTTCCGTAGTGTAGCGGTTATCACGTCTGCTTTACACGCAGAAGGTCCCCGGTTCGATCCCGGGCGGGAACAGTATTTTCTTGCCTGTGTCGCATTGTACTCCAGTGAGCCACGTCATGTGAGGATCTTCTGCATGTACCTTTGTTATGCAAGAAGCGCATTTATTTAATTTTTTAGTTACGATGTCAACATCAGCACGAGTTGTCTCTAAGGTATGGCGCACACAAGTAGTTTCCGTGGTGTAGCGGTTATCACGTCTGCCTAACACGCAGAAGGTCCCCGGTTCGATCCCGGGCGGAAACACTTTTTCATCATTAAAAACAAGACATAGTAACATGCATCTGCTTCCATCTGTACCCAAAAACCTTCGTAATCGCCTTCACACGTCGGATCAGAGTGTCAATTGCTCACATCAAATATGAAATTCATTTGATACTGCCGCCGAGCATTTTGCATCGACTCAGCCACTCATGTGCGATCAGTTTGCACAAAACGCTAGGGCTCGTCCGGGATTTGAACCCGGGACCTCCTGCACCCGAAGCAGGAATCATACCCCTAGACCAACGAACCATCTGACGTGGCGAATGACTATTATTTCAGTGCACTGGGTGCCTCGATGTGGTCCAGGGTGCTCTGGAAAGTTTCGTGTAGGCTGGCGGGATGGGGGCGGCGCGAATTCCCGCGGTCGGCGGCCTTCCTGGGCTATTGGTACCTTCATGTAGAGCTGCCGCTGGGCTCGCACTCCCTGCTGCTAAGAAAGTGATTGCTTTTGCTGCTATGACTTGCAATCACGACTGCGGGAAACGCCGCTATCTCGTTAGGGGTGCTACGGCAGACACCCTCTCGAGCACCCCGAAGACTTCTTGAGCCCTCGGCTGTAATGGTTTCCAGGCTGTCAAAAGAACCGTCGCGTGTGCATTCGCGGACGGGAGAGAGGCTGAGGTAATTTCGAGTGAACGGGGATGGACTCCTCCCGTCCGCAGTTTCCGTAGTGTAGCGGTTATCACGTCTGCTTTACACGCAGAAGGTCCCCGGTTCGATCCCGGGCGGGAACAGTATTTTCTTGCCTGTGTCGCATTGTACTCCAGTGAGCCACGTCATGTGAGGATCTTCTGCATGTACCTTTGTTATGCAAGAAACGCATTTATTTAATTTTTTAGTTACGATGTCAACATCAGCACGAGTTGTCTCTAAGGTATGGCGCACACAAGTAGTTTCCGTGGTGTAGCGGTTATCACGTCTGCCTACCACGCAGAAGGTCCCCGGTTCGATCCCGGGCGGAAACACTTTTTCATCATTAAAAACAAGACATACTAACATGCATCTGCTTCCATCTGTACCCAAAAACCTTCGTAATCGCCTTCACACGTCGGATCAGAGTGTCAATTGCTCACATCAAATATGAAATTCATTTGATACTGCCGCCGAGCATTTTGCATCGACTCAGCCACTCATGTGCGATCAGTTTGCACAAAACGCTAGGGCTCGTCCGGGATTTGAACCCGGGACCTCCTGCACCCGAAGCAGGAATCATACCCCTAGACCAACGAGCCATCTGACATGGCGAATGACTATTATTTCAGTGCACTGGGTGCCTCGATGTGGTCCAGGGTGCTCTGGAAAGTTTCGTGTAGGCTGGCGGGATGGGGGCGGCGCGAATTCCCGCGGTCGGCGGCCTTCCTGGGCTATTGGTACCTTCATGTAGAGCTGCCGCTGGGCTCGCACTCCCTGCTGCTAAGAAAGTGATTGCTTTTGCTGCTATGACTTGCAATCACGACTGCGGGAAACGCCGCTATCTCGTTAGGGGTGCTACGGCAGACACCCTCTCGAGCACCCCGAAGACTTCTTGAGCCCTCGGCTGTAATGGTTTCCAGGCTGTCAAAAGAACCGTCGCGTGTGCATTCGCGGACGGGAGAGAGGCTGAGGTAATTTCGAGTGAACGGGGATGGACTCCTCCCGTCCGCAGTTTCCGTAGTGTAGCGGTTATCACGTCTGCTTTACACGCAGAAGGTCCCCGGTTCGATCCCGGGCGGGAACAGTATTTTCTTGCCTGTGTCGCATTGTACTCCAGTGAGCCACGTCATGTGAGGATCTTCTGCATGTACCTTTGTTATGCAAGAAGCGCATTTATTTAATTTTTTAGTTACGATGTCAACATCAGCACGAGTTGTCTCTAAGGTATGGCGCACACAAGTAGTTTCCGTGGTGTAGCGGTTATCACGTCTGCCTAACACGCAGAAGGTCCCCGGTTCGATCCCGGGCGGAAACACTTTTTCATCATTAAAAACAAGACATAGTAACATGCATCTGCTTCCATCTGTACCCAAAAACCTTCGTAATCGCCTTCACACGTCGGATCAGAGTGTCAATTGCTCACATCAAATATGAAATTCATTTGATACTGCCGCCGAGCATTTTGCATCGACTCAGCCACTCATGTGCGATCAGTTTGCACAAAACGCTAGGGCTCGTCCGGGATTTGAACCCGGGACCTCCTGCACCCGAAGCAGGAATCATACCCCTAGACCAACGAGCCATCTGACATGGCGAATGACTATTATTTCAGTGCACTGGGTGCCTCGATGTGGTCCAGGGTGCTCTGGAAAGTCTCGTGTAGGCTGGCGGGATGGGGGCGGCGCGAATTCCCGCGGTCGGCGGCCTTCCTGGGCTATTGGTACCTTCATGTAGAGCTGCCGCTGGGCTCGCACTCCCTGCTGCTAAGAAAGTGATTGCTTTTGCTGCTATGACTTGCAATCACGACTGCGGGAAACGCCGCTATCTCGTTAGGGGTGCTACGGCAGACACCCTCTCGAGCACCCCGAAGACTTCTTGAGCCCTCGGCTGTAATGGTTTCCAGGCTGTCAAAAGAACCGTCGCGTGTGCATTCGCGGACGGGAGAGAGGCTGAGGTAATTTCGAGTTAACGGGGATGGACTCCTCCCGTCCGCAGTTTCCGTAGTGTAGCGGTTATCACGTCTGCTTTACACGCAGAAGGTCCCCGGTTCGATCCCGGGCGGGAACAGTATTTTCTTGCCTGTGTCGCATTGTACTCCAGTGAGCCACGTCATGTGAGGATCTTCTGCATGTACCTTTGTTATGCAAGAAGCGCATTTATTTAATTTTTTAGTTACGATGTCAACATCAGCACGAGTTGTCTCTAAGGTATGGCGCACACAAGTAGTTTCCGTGGTGTAGCGGTTATCACGTCTGCCTAACACGCAGAAGGTCCCCGGTTCGATCCCGGGCGGAAACACTTTTTCATCATTAAAAACAAGACATAGTAACATGCATCTGCTTCCATCTGTACCCAAAAACCTTCGTAATCGCCTTCACACGTCGGATCAGAGTGTCAATTGCTCACATCAAATATGAAATTCATTTGATACTGCCGCCGAGCATTTTGCATCGACTCAGCCACTCATGTGCGATCAGTTTGCACAAAACGCTAGGGCTCGTCCGGGATTTGAACCCGGGACCTCCTGCACCCGAAGCAGGAATCATACCCCTAGACCAACGAGCCATCTGACATGGCGAATGACTATTATTTCAGTGCACTGGGTGCCTCGATGTGGTCCAGGGTGCTCTGGAAAGTTTCGTGTAGGCTGGCGGGATGGGGGCGGCGCGAATTCCCGCGGTCGGCGGCCTTCCTGGGCTATTGGTACCTTCATGTAGAGCTGCCGCTGGGCTCGCACTCCCTGCTGCTAAGAAAGTGATTGCTTTTGCTGCTATGACTTGCAATCACGACTGCGGGAAACGCCGCTATCTCGTTAGGGGTGCTACGGCAGACACCCTCTCGAGCACCCCGAAGACTTCTTGAGCCCTCGGCTGTAATGGTTTCCAGGCTGTCAAAAGAACCGTCGCGTGTGCATTCGCGGACGGGAGAGAGGCTGAGGTAATTTCGAGTGAACGGGGATGGACTCCTCCCGTCCGCAGTTTCCGTAGTGTAGCGGTTATCACGTCTGCTTTACACGCAGAAGGTCCCCGCTTCGATCCCGGGCGGGAACAGTATTTTCTTGCCTGTGTCGCATTGTACTCCAGTGAGCCACGTCATGTGAGGATCTTCTGCATGTACCTTTGTTATGCAAGAAGCGCATTTATTTAATTTTTTAGTTACGATGTCAACATCAGCACGAGTTGTCTCTAAGGTATGGCGCACACAAGTAGTTTCCGTGGTGTAGCGGTTATCACGTCTGCCTAACACGCAGAAGGTCCCCGGTTCGATCCCGGGCGGAAACACTTTTTCATCATTAAAAACAAGACATAGTAACATGCATCTGCTTCCATCTGTACCCAAAAACCTTCGTAATCGCCTTCACACGTCGGATCAGAGTGTCAATTGCTCACATCAAATATGAAATTCATTTGATACTGCCGCCGAGCATTTTGCATCGACTCAGCCACTCATGTGCGATCAGTTTGCACAAAACGCTAGGGCTCGTCCGGGATTTGAACCCGGGACCTCCTGCACCCGAAGCAGGAATCATACAACTAGACCAACGAGCCATCTGACATGGCGAATGACTATTATTTCAGTGCACTGGGTGCCTCGATGTGGTCCAGGGTGCTCTGGAAAGTCTCGTGTAGGCTGGCGGGATGGGGGCGGCGCGAATTCCCGCGGTCGGCGGCCTTCCTGGGCTATTGGTACCTTCATGTAGAGCTGCCGCTGGGCTCGCACTCCCTGCTGCTAAGAAAGTGATTGCTTTTGCTGCTATGACTTGCAATCACGACTGCGGGAAACGCCGCTATCTCGTTAGGGGTGCTACGGCAGACACACTCTCGAGCACCCCGAAGACTTCTTGAGCCCTCGGCTGTAATGGTTTCCAGGCTGTCAAAAGAACCGTCGCGTGTGCATTCGCGGACGGGAGAGAGGCTGAGGTAATTTCGAGTGAACGGGGATGGACTCCTCCCGTCCGCAGTTTCCGTAGTGTAGCGGTTATCACGTCTGCTTTACACGCAGAAGGTCCCCGGTTCGATCCCGGGCGGGAACAGTATTTTCTTGCCTGTGTCGCATTGTACTCCAGTGAGCCACGTCATGTGAGGATCTTCTGCATGTACCTTTGTTATGCAAGAAGCGCATTTATTTAATATTTTAGTTACGATGTCAACATCAGCACGAGTTGTCTCTAAGGTATGGCGCACACAAGTAGTTTCCGTGGTGTAGCGGTTATCACGTCTGCCTAACACGCAGAAGGTCCCCGGTTCGATCCCGGGCGGAAACACTTTTTCATCATTAAAAACAAGACATAGTAACATGCATCTGCTTCCATCTGTACCCAAAAACCTTCGTAATCGCCTTCACACGTCGGATCAGAGTGTCAATTGCTCACATCAAATATGAAATTCATTTGATACTGCCGCCGAGCATTTTGCATCGACTCAGCCACTCATGTGCGATCAGTTTGCACAAAACGCTAGGGCTCGTCCGGGATTTGAACCCGGGACCTCCTGCACCCGAAGCAGGAATCATACCCCTAGACCAACGAGCCATCTGACATGGCGAATGACTATTATTTCAGTGCACTGGGTGCCTCGATGTGGTCCAGGGTGCTCTGGAAAGTTTCGTGTAGGCTGGCGGGATGGGGGCGGCGCGAATTCCCGCGGTCGGCGGCCTTCCTGGGCTATTGGTACCTTCATGTAGAGCTGCCGCTGGGCTCGCACTCCCTGCTGCTAAGAAAGTGATTGCTTTTGCTGCTATGACTTGCAATCACGACTGCGGGAAACGCCGCTATCTCGTTAGGGGTGCTACGGCAGACACCCTCTCGAGCACCCCGAAGACTTCTTGAGCCCTCGGCTGTAATGGTTTCCAGGCTGTCAAAAGAACCGTCGCGTGTGCATTCGCGGACGGGAGAGAGGCTGAGGTAATTTCGAGTGAACGGGGATGGACTCCTCCCGTCCGCAGTTTCCGTAGTGTAGCGGTTATCACGTCTGCTTTACACGCAGAAGGTCCCCGGTTCGATCCCGGGCGGGAACAGTATTTTCTTGCCTGTGTCGCATTGTACTCCAGTGAGCCACGTCATGTGAGGATCTTCTGCATGTACCTTTGTTATGCAAGAAGCGCATTTATTTAATTTTTTAGTTACGATGTCAACATCAGCACGAGTTGTCTCTAAGGTATGGCGCACACAAGTAGTTTCCGTGGTGTAGCGGTTATCACGTCTGCCTAACACGCAGAAGGTCCCCGGTTCGATCCCGGGCGGAAACACTTTTTCATCATTAAAAACAAGACATAGTAACATGCATCTGCTTCCATCTGTACCCAAAAACCTTCGTAATCGCCTTCACACGTCGGATCAGAGTGTCAATTGCTCACATCAAATATGAAATTCATTTGATACTGCCGCCGAGCATTTTGCATCGACTCAGCCACTCATGTGCGATCAGTTTGCACAAAACGCTAGGGCTCGTCCGGGATTTGAACCCGGGACCTCCTGCACCCGAAGCAGGAATCATACCCCTAGACCAACGAGCCATCTGACATGGCGAATGACTATTATTTCAGTGCACTGGGTGCCTCGATGTGGTCCAGGGTGCTCTGGAAAGTCTCGTGTAGGCTGGCGGGATGGGGGCGGCGCGAATTCCCGCGGTCGGCGGCCTTCCTGGGCTATTGGTACCTTCATGTAGAGCTGCCGCTGGGCTCGCACTCCCTGCTGCTAAGAAAGTGATTGCTTTTGCTGCTATGACTTGCAATCACGACTGCGGGAAACGCCGCTATCTCGTTAGGGGTGCTACGGCAGACACCCTCTCGAGCACCCCGAAGACTTCTTGAGCCCTCGGCTGTAATGGTTTCCAGGCTGTCAAAAGAACCGTCGCGTGTGCATTCGCGGACGGGAGAGAGGCTGAGGTAATTTCGAGTGAACGGGGATGGACTCCTCCCGTCCGCAGTTTCCGTAGTGTAGCGGTTATCACGTCTGCTTTACACGCAAAAGGTCCCCGGTTCGATCCCGGGCGGGAACAGTATTTTCTTGCCTGTGTCGCATTGTACTCCAGTGAGCCACGTCATGTGAGGATCTTCTGCATGTACCTTTGTTATGCAAGAAGCGCATTTATTTAATTTTTTAGTTACGATGTCAACATCAGCACGAGTTGTCTCTAAGGTATGGCGCACACAAGTAGTTTCCGTGGTGTAGCGGTTATCACGTCTGCCTAACACGCAGAAGGTCCCCGGTTCGATCCCGGGCGGAAACACTTTTTCATCATTAAAAACAAGACATAGTAACATGCATCTGCTTCCATCTGTACCCAAAAACCTTCGTAATCGCCTTCACACGTCGGATCAGAGTGTCAATTGCTCACATCAAATATGAAATTCATTTGATACTGCCGCCGAGCATTTTGCATCGACTCAGCCACTCATGTGCGATCAGTTTGCACAAAACGCTAGGGCTCGTCCGGGATTTGAACCCGGGACCTCCTGCACCCGAAGCAGGAATCATACCCCTAGACCAACGAGCCATCTGACGTGGCGAATGACTATTATTTCAGTGCACTGGGTGCCTCGATGTGGTCCAGGGTGCTCTGGAAAGTCTCGTGTAGGCTGGCGGGATGGGGGCGGCGCGAATTCCCGCGGTCGGCGGCCTTCCTGGGCTATTGGTACCTTCATGTAGAGCTGCCGCTGGGCTCGCACTCCCTGCTGCTAAGAAAGTGATTGCTTTTGCTGCTATGACTTGCAATCACGACTGCGGGAAACGCCGCTATCTCGTTAGGGGTGCTACGGCAGACACACTCTCGAGCACCCCGAAGACTTCTTGAGCCCTCGGCTGTAATGGTTTCCAGGCTGTCAAAAGAACCGTCGCGTGTGCATTCGCGGACGGGAGAGAGGCTGAGGTAATTTCGAGTGAACGGGGATGGACTCCTCCCGTCCGCAGTTTCCGTAGTGTAGCGGTTATCACGTCTGCTTTACACGCAGAAGGTCCCCGGTTCGATCCCGGGCGGGAACAGTATTTTCTTGCCTGTGTCGCATTGTACTCCAGTGAGCCACGTCATGTGAGGATCTTCTGCATGTACCTTTGTTATGCAAGAAGCGCATTTATTTAATTTTTTAGTTACGATGTCAACATCAGCACGAGTTGTCTCTAAGGTATGGCGCACACAAGTAGTTTCCGTGGTGTAGCGGTTATCACGTCTGCCTAACACGCAGAAGGTCCCCGGTTCGATCCCGGGCGGAAACACTTTTTCATCATTAAAAACAAGACATAGTAACATGCATCTGCTTCCATCTGTACCCAAAAACCTTCGTAATCGCCTTCACACGTCGGATCAGAGTGTCAATTGCTCACATCAAATATGAAATTCATTTGATACTGCCGCCGAGCATTTTGCATCGACTCAGCCACTCATGTGCGATCAGTTTGCACAAAACGCTAGGGCTCGTCCGGGATTTGAACCCGGGACCTCCTGCACCCGAAGCAGGAATCATACCCCTAGACCAACGAGCCATCTGACATGGCGAATGACTATTATTTCAGTGCACTGGGTGCCTCGATGTGGTCCAGGGTGCTCTGGAAAGTCTCGTGTAGGCTGGCGGGATGGGGGCGGCGCGAATTCCCGCGGTCGGCGGCCTTCCTGGGCTATTGGTACCTTCATGTAGAGCTGCCGCTGGGCTCGCACTCCCTGCTGCTAAGAAAGTGATTGCTTTTGCTGCTATGACTTGCAATCACGACTGCGGGAAACGCCGCTATCTCGTTAGGGGTGCTACGGCAGACACCCTCTCGAGCACCCCGAAGACTTCTTGAGCCCTCGGCTGTAATGGTTTCCAGGCTGTCAAAAGAACCGTCGCGTGTGCATTCGCGGACGGGAGAGAGGCTGAGGTAATTTCGAGTGAACGGGGATGGACTCCTCCCGTCCGCAGTTTCCGTAGTGTAGCGGTTATCACGTCTGCTTTACACGCAGAAGGTCCCCGGTTCGATCCCGGGCGGGAACAGTATTTTCTTGCCTGTGTCGCATTGTACTCCAGTGAGCCACGTCATGTGAGGATCTTCTGCATGTACCTTTGTTATGCAAGAAGCGCATTTATTTAATTTTTTAGTTACGATGTCAACATCAGCACGAGTTGTCTCTAAGGTATGGCGCACACAAGTAGTTTCCGTGGTGTAGCGGTTATCACGTCTGCCTAACACGCAGAAGGTCCCCGGTTCGATCCCGGGCGGAAACACTTTTTCATCATTAAAAACAAGACATAGTAACATGCATCTGCTTCCATCTGTACCCAAAAACCTTCGTAATCGCCTTCACACGTCGGATCAGAGTGTCAATTGCTCACATCAAATATGAAATTCATTTGATACTGCCGCCGAGCATTTTGCATCGACTCAGCCACTCATGTGCGATCAGTTTGCACAAAACGCTAGGGCTCGTCCGGGATTTGAACCCGGGACCTCCTGCACCCGAAGCAGGAATCATACCCCTAGACCAACGAGCCATCTGACATGGCGAATGACTATTATTTCAGTGCACTGGGTGCCTCGATGTGGTCCAGGGTGCTCTGGAAAGTCTCGTGTAGGCTGGCGGGATGGGGGCGGCGCGAATTCCCGCGGTCGGCGGCCTTCCTGGGCTATTGGTACCTTCATGTAGAGCTGCCGCTGGGATCGCACTCCCTGCTGCTAAGAAAGTGATTGCTTTTGCTGCTATGACTTGCAATCACGACTGCGGGAAACGCCGCTATCTCGTTAGGGGTGCTACGGCAGACACCCTCTCGAGCACCCCGAAGACTTCTTGAGCCCTCGGCTGTAATGGTTTCCAGGCTGTCAAAAGAACCGTCGCGTGTGCATTCGCGGACGGGAGAGAGGCTGAGGTAATTTCGAGTGAACGGGGATGGACTCCTCCCGTCCGCAGTTTCCGTAGTGTAGCGGTTGTCACGTCTGCTTTACACGCAGAAGGTCCCCGGTTCGATCCCGGGCGGGAACAGTATTTTCTTGCCTGTGTCGCATTGTACTCCAGTGAGCCACGTCATGTGAGGATCTTCTGCATGTACCTTTGTTATGCAAGAAGCGCATTTATTTAATTTTTTAGTTACGATGTCAACATCAGCACGAGTTGTCTCTAAGGTATGGCGCACACAAGTAGTTTCCGTGGTGTAGCGGTTATCACGTCTGCCTAACACGCAGAAGGTCCCCGGTTCGATCCCGGGCGGAAACACTTTTTCATCATTAAAAACAAGACATAGTAACATGCATCTGCTTCCATCTGTACCCAAAAACCTTCGTAATCGCCTTCACACGTCGGATCAGAGTGTCAATTGCTCACATCAAATATGAAATTCATTTGATACTGCCGCCGAGCATTTTGCATCGACTCAGCCACTCATGTGCGATCAGTTTGCACAAAACGCTAGGGCTCGTCCGGGATTTGAACCCGGGACCTCCTGCACCCGAAGCAGGAATCATACCCCTAGACCAACGAGCCATCTGACGTGGCGAATGACTATTATTTCAGTGCACTGGGTGCCTCGATGTGGTCCAGGGTGCTCTGGAAAGTCTCGTGTAGGCTGGCGGGATGGGGGCGGCGCGAATTCCCGCGGTCGGCGGCCTTCCTGGGCTATTGGTACCTTCATGTAGAGCTGCCGCTGGGCTCGCACTCCCTGCTGCTAAGAAAGTGATTGCTTTTGCTGCTATGACTTGCAATCACGACTGCGGGAAACGCCGCTATCTCGTTAGGGGTGCTACGGCAGACACCCTCTCGAGCACCCCGAAGACTTCTTGAGCCCTCGGCTGTAATGGTTTCCAGGCTGTCAAAAGAACCGTCGCGTGTGCATTCGCGGACGGGAGAGAGGCTGAGGTAATTTCGAGTGAACGGGGATGGACTCCTCCCGTCCGCAGTTTCCGTAGTGTAGCGGTTATCACGTCTGCTTTACACGCAGAAGGTCCCCGGTTCGATCCCGGGCGGGAACAGTATTTTCTTGCCTGTGTCGCATTGTACTCCAGTGAGCCACGTCATGTGAGGATCTTCTGCATGTACCTTTGTTATGCAAGAAGCGCATTTATTTAATTTTTTAGTTACGATGTCAACATCAGCACGAGTTGTCTCTAAGGTATGGCGCACACAAGTAGTTTCCGTGGTGTAGCGGTTATCACGTCTGCCTAACACGCAGAAGGTCCCCGGTTCGATCCCGGGCGGAAACACTTTTTCATCATTAAAAACAAGACATAGTAACATGCATCTGCTTCCATCTGTACCCAAAAACCTTCGTAATCGCCTTCACACGTCGGATCAGAGTGTCAATTGCTCACATCAAATATGAAATTCATTTGATACTGCCGCCGAGCATTTTGCATCGACTCAGCCACTCATGTGCGATCAGTTTGCACAAAACGCTAGGGCTCGTCCGGGATTTGAACCCGGGACCTCCTGCACCCGAAGCAGGAATCATACCCCTAGACCAACGAGCCATCTGACATGGCGAATGACTATTATTTCAGTGCACTGGGTGCCTCGATGTGGTCCAGGGTGCTCTGGAAAGTCTCGTGTAGGCTGGCGGGATGGGGGCGGCGCGAATTCCCGCGGTCGGCGGCCTTCCTGGGCTATTGGTACCTTCATGTAGAGCTGCCGCTGGGCTCGCACTCCCTGCTGCTAAGAAAGTGATTGCTTTTGCTGCTATGACTTGCAATCACGACTGCGGGAAACGCCGCTATCTCGTTAGGGGTGCTACGGCAGACACCCTCTCGAGCACCCCGAAGACTTCTTGAGCCCTCGGCTGTAATGGTTTCCAGGCTGTCAAAAGAACCGTCGCGTGTGCATTCGCGGACGGGAGAGAGGCTGAGGTAATTTCGAGTGAACGGAGATGGACTCCTCCCGTCCGCAGTTTCTGTAGTGTAGCGGTTATCACGTCTGCTTTACACGCAAAAGGTCCCCGGTTCGATCCCGGGCGGGAACAGTATTTTCTTGCCTGTGTCGCATTGTACTCCAGTGAGCCACGTCATGTGAGGATCTTCTGCATGTACCTTTGTTATGCAAGAAGCGCATTTATTTAATTTTTTAGTTACGATGTCAACATCAGCACGAGTTGTCTCTAAGGTATGGCGCACACAAGTAGTTTCCGTGGTGTAGCGGTTATCACGTCTGCCTAACACGCAGAAGGTCCCCGGTTCGATCCCGGGCGGAAACACTTTTTCATCATTAAAAACAAGACATAGTAACATGCATCTGCTTCCATCTGTACCCAAAAACCTTCGTAATCGCCTTCACACGTCGGATCAGAGTGTCAATTGCTCACATCAAATATGAAATTCATTTGATACTGCCGCCGAGCATTTTGCATCGACTCAGCCACTCATGTGCGATCAGTTTGCACAAAACGCTAGGGCTCGTCCGGGATTTGAACCCGGGACCTCCTGCACCCGAAGCAGGAATCATACCCCTAGACCAACGAGCCATCTGACATGGCGAATGACTATTATTTCAGTGCACTGGGTGCCTCGATGTGGTCCAGGGTGCTCTGGAAAGTCTCGTGTAGGCTGGCGGGATGGGGGCGGCGCGAATTCCCGCGGTCGGCGGCCTTCCTGGGCTATTGGTACCTTCATGTAGAGCTGCCGCTGGGCTCGCACTCCCTGCTGCTAAGAAAGTGATTGCTTTTGCTGCTATGACTTGCAATCACGACTGCGGGAAACGCCGCTATCTCGTTAGGGGTGCTACGGCAGACACCCTCTCGAGCACCCCGAAGACTTCTTGAGCCCTCGGCTGTAATGGTTTCCAGGCTGTCAAAAGAACCGTCGCGTGTGCATTCGCGGACGGGAGAGAGGCTGAGGTAATTTCGAGTGAACGGGGATGGACTCCTCCCGTCCGCAGTTTCCGTAGTGTAGCGGTTATCACGTCTGCTTTACACGCAGAAGGTCCCCGCTTCGATCCCGGGCGGGAACAGTATTTTCTTGCCTGTGTCGCATTGTACTCCAGTCAGCCACGTCATGTGAGGATCTTCTGCATGTACCTTTGTTATGCAAGAAGCGCATTTATTTAATTTTTTAGTTACGATGTCAACATCAGCACGAGTTGTCTCTAAGGTATGGCGCACACAAGTAGTTTCCGTGGTGTAGCGGTTATCACGTCTGCCTAACACGCAGAAGGTCCCCGGTTCGATCCCGGGCGGAAACACTTTTTCATCATTAAAAACAAGACATAGTAACATGCATCTGCTTCCATCTGTACCCAAAAACCTTCGTAATCGCCTTCACACGTCGGATCAGAGTGTCAATTGCTCACATCAAATATGAAATTCATTTGATACTGCCGCCGAGCATTTTGCATCGACTCAGCCACTCATGTGCGATCAGTTTGCACAAAACGCTAGGGCTCGTCCGGGATTTGAACCCGGGACCTCCTGCACCCGAAGCAGGAATCATACCCCTAGACCAACGAACCATCTGACGTGGCGAATGACTATTATTTCAGTGCACTGGGTGCCTCGATGTGGTCCAGGGTGCTCTGGAAAGTCTCGTGTAGGCTGGCGGGATGGGGGCGGCGCGAATTCCCGCGGTCGGCGGCCTTCCTGGGCTATTGGTACCTTCATGTAGAGCTGCCGCTGGGCTCGCACTCCCTGCTGCTAAGAAAGTGATTGCTTTTGCTGCTATGACTTGCAATCACGACTGCGGGAAACGCCGCTATCTCGTTAGGGGTGCTACGGCAGACACCCTCTCGAGCACCCCGAAGACTTCTTGAGCCCTCGGCTGTAATGGTTTCCAGGCTGTCAAAAGAACCGTCGCGTGTGCATTCGCGGACGGGAGAGAGGCTGAGGTAATTTCGAGTGAACGGGGATGGACTCCTCCCGTCCGCAGTTTCCGTAGTGTAGCGGTTATCACGTCTGCTTTACACGCAGAAGGTCCCCGCTTCGATCCCGGGCGGGAACAGTATTTTCTTGCCTGTGTCGCATTGTACTCCAGTCAGCCACGTCATGTGAGGATCTTCTGCATGTACCTTTGTTATGCAAGAAGCGCATTTATTTAATTTTTTAGTTACGATGTCAACATCAGCACGAGTTGTCTCTAAGGTATGGCGCACACAAGTAGTTTCCGTGGTGTAGCGGTTATCACGTCTGCCTAACACGCAGAAGGTCCCCGGTTCGATCCCGGGCGGAAACACTTTTTCATCATTAAAAACAAGACATAGTAACATGCATCTGCTTCCATCTGTACCCAAAAACCTTCGTAATCGCCTTCACACGTCGGATCAGAGTGTCAATTGCTCACATCAAATATGAAATTCATTTGATACTGCCGCCGAGCATTTTGCATCGACTCAGCCACTCATGTGCGATCAGTTTGCACAAAACGCTAGGGCTCGTCCGGGATTTGAACCCGGGACCTCCTGCACCCGAAGCAGGAATCATACCCCTAGACCAACGAACCATCTGACGTGGCGAATGACTATTATTTCAGTGCACTGTGTGCCTCGATGTGGTCCAGGGTGCTCTGGAAAGTTTCGTGTAGGCTGGCGGGATGGGGGCGGCGCGAATTCCCGCGGTCGGCGGCCTTCCTGGGCTATTGGTACCTTCATGTAGAGCTGCCGCTGGGCTCGCACTCCCTGCTGCTAAGAAAGTGATTGCTTTTGCTGCTATGACTTGCAATCACGACTGCGGGAAACGCCGCTATCTCGTTAGGGGTGCTACGGCAGACACCCTCTCGAGCACCCCGAAGACTTCTTGAGCCCTCGGCTGTAATGGTTTCCAGGCTGTCAAAAGAACCGTCGCGTGTGCATTCGCGGACGGGAGAGAGGCTGAGGTAATTTCGAGTGAACGGGGATGGACTCCTCCCGTCCGCAGTTTCCGTAGTGTAGCGGTTATCACGTCTGCTTTACACGCAGAAGGTCCCCGGTTCGATCCCGGGCGGGAACAGTATTTTCTTGCCTGTGTCGCATTGTACTCCAGTGAGCCACGTCATGTGAGGATCTTCTGCATGTACCTTTGTTATGCAAGAAGCGCATTTATTTAATTTTTTAGTTACGATGTCAACATCAGCACGAGTTGTCTCTAAGGTATGGCGCACACAAGTAGTTTCCGTGGTGTAGCGGTTATCACGTCTGCCTAACACGCAGAAGGTCCCCGGTTCGATCCCGGGCGGAAACACTTTTTCATCATTAAAAACAAGACATACTAACATGCATCTGCTTCCATCTGTACCCAAAAACCTTCGTAATCGCCTTCACACGTCGGATCAGAGTGTCAATTGCTCACATCAAATATGAAATTCATTTGATACTGCCGCCGAGCATTTTGCATCGACTCAGCCACTCATGTGCGATCAGTTTGCACAAAACGCTAGGGCTCGTCCGGGATTTGAACCCGGGACCTCCTGCACCCGAAGCAGGAATCATACCCCTAGACCAACGAGCCATCTGACATGGCGAATGACTATTATTTCAGTGCACTGGGTGCCTCGATGTGGTCCAGGGTGCTCTGGAAAGTTTCGTGTAGGCTGGCGGGATGGGGGCGGCGCGAATTCCCGCGGTCGGCGGCCTTCCTGGGCTATTGGTACCTTCATGTAGAGCTGCCGCTGGGCTCGCACTCCCTGCTGCTAAGAAAGTGATTGCTTTTGCTGCTATGACTTGCAATCACGACTGCGGGAAACGCCGCTATCTCGTTAGGGGTGCTACGGCAGACACCCTCTCGAGCACCCCGAAGACTTCTTGAGCCCTCGGCTGTAATGGTTTCCAGGCTGTCAAAAGAACCGTCGCGTGTGCATTCGCGGACGGGAGAGAGGCTGAGGTAATTTCGAGTGAACGGGGATGGACTCCTCCCGTCCGCAGTTTCCGTAGTGTAGCGGTTATCACGTCTGCTTTACACGCAGAAGGTCCCCGGTTCGATCCCGGGCGGGAACAGTATTTTCTTGCCTGTGTCGCATTGTACTCCAGTGAGCCACGTCATGTGAGGATCTTCTGCATGTACCTTTGTTATGCAAGAAGCGCATTTATTTAATTTTTTAGTTACGATGTCAACATCAGCACGAGTTGTCTCTAAGGTATGGCGCACACAAGTAGTTTCCGTGGTGTAGCGGTTATCACGTCTGCCTAACACGCAGAAGGTCCCCGGTTCGATCCCGGGCGGAAACACTTTTTCATCATTAAAAACAAGACATAGTAACATGCATCTGCTTCCATCTGTACCCAAAAACCTTCGTAATCGCCTTCACACGTCGGATCAGAGTGTCAATTGCTCACATCAAATATGAAATTCATTTGATACTGCCGCCGAGCATTTTGCATCGACTCAGCCACTCATGTGCGATCAGTTTGCACAAAACGCTAGGGCTCGTCCGGGATTTGAACCCGGGACCTCCTGCACCCGAAGCAGGAATCATACCCCTAGACCAACGAGCCATCTGACATGGCGAATGACTATTATTTCAGTGCACTGGGTGCCTCGATGTGGTCCAGGGTGCTCTGGAAAGTTTCGTGTAGGCTGGCGGGATGGGGGCGGCGCGAATTCCCGCGGTCGGCGGCCTTCCTGGGCTATTGGTACCTTCATGTAGAGCTGCCGCTGGGCTCGCACTCCCTGCTGCTAAGAAAGTGATTGCTTTTGCTGCTATGACTTGCAATCACGACTGCGGGAAACGCCGCTATCTCGTTAGGGGTGCTACGGCAGACACCCTCTCGAGCACCCCGAAGACTTCTTGAGCCCTCGGCTGTAATGGTTTCCAGGCTGTCAAAAGAACCGTCGCGTGTGCATTCGCGGACGGGAGAGAGGCTGAGGTAATTTCGAGTGAACGGGGATGGACTCCTCCCGTCCGCAGTTTCCGTAGTGTAGCGGTTATCACGTCTGCTTTACACGCAGAAGGTCCCCGGTTCGATCCCTGGCGGGAACAGTATTTTCTTGCCTGTGTCGCATTGTACTCCAGTGAGCCACGTCATGTGAGGATCTTCTGCATGTACCTTTGTTATGCAAGAAGCGCATTTATTTAATTTTTTAGTTACGATGTCAACATCAGCACGAGTTGTCTCTAAGGTATGGCGCACACAAGTAGTTTCCGTGGTGTAGCGGTTATCACGTCTGCCTAACACGCAGAAGGTCCCCGGTTCGATCCCGGGCGGAAACACTTTTTCATCATTAAAAACAAGACATAGTAACATGCATCTGCTTCCATCTGTACCCAAAAACCTTCGTAATCGCCTGCACACGTCGGATCAGAGTGTCAATTGCTCACATCAAATATGAAATTCATTTGATACTGCCGCCGAGCATTTTGCATCGACTCAGCCACTCATGTGCGATCAGTTTGCACAAAACGCTAGGGCTCGTCCGGGATTTGAACCCGGGACCTCCTGCACCCGAAGCAGGAATCATACCCCTAGACCAACGAGCCATCTGACGTGGCGAATGACTATTATTTCAGTGCACTGGGTGCCTCGATGTGGTCCAGGGTGCTCTGGAAAGTCTCGTGTAGGCTGGCGGGATGGGGGCGGCGCGAATTCCCGCGGTCGGCGGCCTTCCTGGGCTATTGGTACCTTCATGTAGAGCTGCCGCTGGGCTCGCACTCCCTGCTGCTAAGAAAGTGATTGCTTTTGCTGCTATGACTTGCAATCACGACTGCGGGAAACGCCGCTATCTCGTTAGGGGTGCTACGGCAGACACCCTCTCGAGCACCCCGAAGACTTCTTGAGCCCTCGGCTGTAATGGTTTCCAGGCTGTCAAAAGAACCGTCGCGTGTGCATTCGCGGACGGGAGAGAGGCTGAGGTAATTTCGAGTGAACGGAGATGGACTCCTCCCGTCCGCAGTTTCTGTAGTGTAGCGGTTATCACGTCTGCTTTACACGCAAAAGGTCCCCGGTTCGATCCCGGGCGGGAACAGTATTTTCTTGCCTGTGTCGCATTGTACTCCAGTGAGCCACGTCATGTGAGGATCTTCTGCATGTACCTTTGTTATGCAAGAAGCGCATTTATTTAATTTTTTAGTTACGATGTCAACATCAGCACGAGTTGTCTCTAAGGTATGGCGCACACAAGTAGTTTCCGTGGTGTAGCGGTTATCACGTCTGCCTAACACGCAGAAGGTCCCCGGTTCGATCCCGGGCGGAAACACTTTTTCATCATTAAAAACAAGACATAGTAACATGCATCTGCTTCCATCTGTACCCAAAAACCTTCGTAATCGCCTTCACACGTCGGATCAGAGTGTCAATTGCTCACATCAAATATGAAATTCATTTGATACTGCCGCCGAGCATTTTGCATCGACTCAGCCACTCATGTGCGATCAGTTTGCACAAAACGCTAGGGCTCGTCCGGGATTTGAACCCGGGACCTCCTGCACCCGAAGCAGGAATCATACCCCTAGACCAACGAGCCATCTGACATGGCGAATGACTATTATTTCAGTGCACTGGGTGCCTCGATGTGGTCCAGGGTGCTCTGGAAAGTCTCGTGTAGGCTGGCGGGATGGGGGCGGCGCGAATTCCCGCGGTCGGCGGCCTTCCTGGGCTATTGGTACCTTCATGTAGAGCTGCCGCTGGGCTCGCACTCCCTGCTGCTAAGAAAGTGATTGCTTTTGCTGCTATGACTTGCAATCACGACTGCGGGAAACGCCGCTATCTCGTTAGGGGTGCTACGGCAGACACCCTCTCGAGCACCCCGAAGACTTCTTGAGCCCTCGGCTGTAATGGTTTCCAGGCTGTCAAAAGAACCGTCGCGTGTGCATTCGCGGACGGGAGAGAGGCTGAGGTAATTTCGAGTGAACGGGGATGGACTCCTCCCGTCCGCAGTTTCCGTAGTGTAGCGGTTATCACGTCTGCTTTACACGCAGAAGGTCCCCGCTTCGATCCCGGGCGGGAACAGTATTTTCTTGCCTGTGTCGCATTGTACTCCAGTCAGCCACGTCATGTGAGGATCTTCTGCATGTACCTTTGTTATGCAAGAAGCGCATTTATTTAATTTTTTAGTTACGATGTCAACATCAGCACGAGTTGTCTCTAAGGTATGGCGCACACAAGTAGTTTCCGTGGTGTAGCGGTTATCACGTCTGCCTAACACGCAGAAGGTCCCCGGTTCGATCCCGGGCGGAAACACTTTTTCATCATTAAAAACAAGACATAGTAACATGCATCTGCTTCCATCTGTACCCAAAAACCTTCGTAATCGCCTTCACACGTCGGATCAGAGTGTCAATTGCTCACATCAAATATGAAATTCATTTGATACTGCCGCCGAGCATTTTGCATCGACTCAGCCACTCATGTGCGATCAGTTTGCACAAAACGCTAGGGCTCGTCCGGGATTTGAACCCGGGACCTCCTGCACCCGAAGCAGGAATCATACCCCTAGACCAACGAACCATCTGACATGGCGAATGACTATTATTTCAGTGCACTGGGTGCCTCGATGTGGTCCAGGGTGCTCTGGAAAGTCTCGTGTAGGCTGGCGGGATGGGGGCGGCGCGAATTCCCGCGGTCGGCGGCCTTCCTGGGCTATTGGTACCTTCATGTAGAGCTGCCGCTGGGCTCGCACTCCCTGCTGCTAAGAAAGTGATTGCTTTTGCTGCTATGACTTGCAATCACGACTGCGGGAAACGCCGCTATCTCGTTAGGGGTGCTACGGCAGACACCCTCTCGAGCACCCCGAAGACTTCTTGAGCCCTCGGCTGTAATGGTTTCCAGGCTGTCAAAAGAACCGTCGCGTGTGCATTCGCGGACGGGAGAGAGGCTGAGGTAATTTCGAGTGAACGGGGATGGACTCCTCCCGTCCGCAGTTTCCGTAGTGTAGCGGTTATCACGTCTGCTTTACACGCAGAAGGTCCCCGCTTCGATCCCGGGCGGGAACAGTATTTTCTTGCCTGTGTCGCATTGTACTCCAGTCAGCCACGTCATGTGAGGATCTTCTGCATGTACCTTTGTTATGCAAGAAGCGCATTTATTTAATTTTTTAGTTACGATGTCAACATCAGCACGAGTTGTCTCTAAGGTATGGCGCACACAAGTAGTTTCCGTGGTGTAGCGGTTATCACGTCTGCCTAACACGCAGAAGGTCCCCGGTTCGATCCCGGGCGGAAACACTTTTTCATCATTAAAAACAAGACATAGTAACATGCATCTGCTTCCATCTGTACCCAAAAACCTTCGTAATCGCCTTCACACGTCGGATCAGAGTGTCAATTGCTCACATCAAATATGAAATTCATTTGATACTGCCGCCGAGCATTTTGCATCGACTCAGCCACTCATGTGCGATCAGTTTGCACAAAACGCTAGGGCTCGTCCGGGATTTGAACCCGGGACCTCCTGCACCCGAAGCAGGAATCATACCCCTAGACCAACGAACCATCTGACGTGGCGAATGACTATTATTTCAGTGCACTGGGTGCCTCGATGTGGTCCAGGGTGCTCTGGAAAGTTTCGTGTAGGCTGGCGGGATGGGGGCGGCGCGAATTCCCGCGGTCGGCGGCCTTCCTGGGCTATTGGTACCTTCATGTAGAGCTGCCGCTGGGCTCGCACTCCCTGCTGCTAAGAAAGTGATTGCTTTTGCTGCTATGACTTGCAATCACGACTGCGGGAAACGCCGCTATCTCGTTAGGGGTGCTACGGCAGACACCCTCTCGAGCACCCCGAAGACTTCTTGAGCCCTCGGCTGTAATGGTTTCCAGGCTGTCAAAAGAACCGTCGCGTGTGCATTCGCGGACGGGAGAGAGGCTGAGGTAATTTCGAGTGAACGGGGATGGACTCCTCCCGTCCGCAGTTTCCGTAGTGTAGCGGTTATCACGTCTGCTTTACACGCAGAAGGTCCCCGGTTCGATCCCGGGCGGGAACAGTATTTTCTTGCCTGTGTCGCATTGTACTCCAGTGAGCCACGTCATGTGAGGATCTTCTGCATGTACCTTTGTTATGCAAGAAGCGCATTTATTTAATTTTTTAGTTACGATGTCAACATCAGCACGAGTTGTCTCTAAGGTATGGCGCACACAAGTAGTTTCCGTGGTGTAGCGGTTATCACGTCTGCCTAACACGCAGAAGGTCCCCGGTTCGATCCCGGGCGGAAACACTTTTTCATCATTAAAAACAAGACATAGTAACATGCATCTGCTTCCATCTGTACCCAAAAACCTTCGTAATCGCCTTCACACGTCGGATCAGAGTGTCAATTGCTCACATCAAATATGAAATTCATTTGATACTGCCGCCGAGCATTTTGCATCGACTCAGCCACTCATGTGCGATCAGTTTGCACAAAACGCTAGGGCTCGTCCGGGATTTGAACCCGGGACCTCCTGCACCCGAAGCAGGAATCATACCCCTAGACCAACGAGCCATCTGACATGGCGAATGACTATTATTTCAGTGCACTGGGTGCCTCGATGTGGTCCAGGGTGCTCTGGAAAGTTTCGTGTAGGCTGGCGGGATGGGGGCGGCGCGAATTCCCGCGGTCGGCGGCCTTCCTGGGCTATTGGTACCTTCATGTAGAGCTGCCGCTGGGCTCGCACTCCCTGCTGCTAAGAAAGTGATTGCTTTTGCTGCTATGACTTGCAATCACGACTGCGGGAAACGCCGCTATCTCGTTAGGGGTGCTACGGCAGACACCCTCTCGAGCACCCCGAAGACTTCTTGAGCCCTCGGCTGTAATGGTTTCCAGGCTGTCAAAAGAACCGTCGCGTGTGCATTCGCGGACGGGAGAGAGGCTGAGGTAATTTCGAGTGAACGGGGATGGACTCCTCCCGTCCGCAGTTTCCGTAGTGTAGCGGTTATCACGTCTGCTTTACACGCAGAAGGTCCCCGGTTCGATCCCGGGCGGGAACAGTATTTTCTTGCCTGTGTCGCATTGTACTCCAGTGAGCCACGTCATGTGAGGATCTTCTGCATGTACCTTTGTTATGCAAGAAGCGCATTTATTTAATTTTTTAGTTACGATGTCAACATCAGCACGAGTTGTCTCTAAGGTATGGCGCACACAAGTAGTTTCCGTGGTGTAGCGGTTATCACGTCTGCCTAACACGCAGAAGGTCCCCGGTTCGATCCCGGGCGGAAACACTTTTTCATCATTAAAAACAAGACATAGTAACATGCATCTGCTTCCATCTGTACCCAAAAACCTTCGTAATCGCCTTCACACGTCGGATCAGAGTGTCAATTGCTCACATCAAATATGAAATTCATTTGATACTGCCGCCGAGCATTTTGCATCGACTCAGCCACTCATGTGCGATCAGTTTGCACAAAACGCTAGGGCTCGTCCGGGATTTGAACCCGGGACCTCCTGCACCCGAAGCAGGAATCATACCCCTAGACCAACGAGCCATCTGACATGGCGAATGACTATTATTTCAGTGCACTGGGTGCCTCGATGTGGTCCAGGGTGCTCTGGAAAGTTTCGTGTAGGCTGGCGGGATGGGGGCGGCGCGAATTCCCGCGGTCGGCGGCCTTCCTGGGCTATTGGTACCTTCATGTAGAGCTGCCGCTGGGCTCGCACTCCCTGCTGCTAAGAAAGTGATTGCTTTTGCTGCTATGACTTGCAATCACGACTGCGGGAAACGCCGCTATCTCGTTAGGGGTGCTACGGCAGACACCCTCTCGAGCACCCCGAAGACTTCTTGAGCCCTCGGCTGTAATGGTTTCCAGGCTGTCAAAAGAACCGTCGCGTGTGCATTCGCGGACGGGAGAGAGGCTGAGGTAATTTCGAGTGAACGGGGATGGACTCCTCCCGTCCGCAGTTTCCGTAGTGTAGCGGTTATCACGTCTGCTTTACACGCAGAAGGTCCCCGGTTCGATCCCTGGCGGGAACAGTATTTTCTTGCCTGTGTCGCATTGTACTCCAGTGAGCCACGTCATGTGAGGATCTTCTGCATGTACCTTTGTTATGCAAGAAGCGCATTTATTTAATTTTTTAGTTACGATGTCAACATCAGCACGAGTTGTCTCTAAGGTATGGCGCACACAAGTAGTTTCCGTGGTGTAGCGGTTATCACGTCTGCCTAACACGCAGAAGGTCCCCGGTTCGATCCCGGGCGGAAACACTTTTTCATCATTAAAAACAAGACATAGTAACATGCATCTGCTTCCATCTGTACCCAAAAACCTTCGTAATCGCCTTCACACGTCGGATCAGAGTGTCAATTGCTCACATCAAATATGAAATTCATTTGATACTGCCGCCGAGCATTTTGCATCGACTCAGCCACTCATGTGCGATCAGTTTGCACAAAACGCTAGGGCTCGTCCGGGATTTGAACCCGGGACCTCCTGCACCCGAAGCAGGAATCATACCCCTAGACCAACGAGCCATCTGACGTGGCGAATGACTATTATTTCAGTGCACTGGGTGCCTCGATGTGGTCCAGGGTGCTCTGGAAAGTCTCGTGTAGGCTGGCGGGATGGGGGCGGCGCGAATTCCCGCGGTCGGCGGCCTTCCTGGGCTATTGGTACCTTCATGTAGAGCTGCCGCTGGGCTCGCACTCCCTGCTGCTAAGAAAGTGATTGCTTTTGCTGCTATGACTTGCAATCACGACTGCGGGAAACGCCGCTATCTCGTTAGGGGTGCTACGGCAGACACACTCTCGAGCACCCCGAAGACTTCTTGAGCCCTCGGCTGTAATGGTTTCCAGGCTGTCAAAAGAACCGTCGCGTGTGCATTCGCGGACGGGAGAGAGGCTGAGGTAATTTCGAGTGAACGGGGATGGACTCCTCCCGTCCGCAGTTTCCGTAGTGTAGCGGTTATCACGTCTGCTTTACACGCAGAAGGTCCCCGGTTCGATCCCGGGCGGGAACAGTATTTTCTTGCCTGTGTCGCATTGTACTCCAGTGAGCCACGTCATGTGAGGATCTTCTGCATGTACCTTTGTTATGCAAGAAGCGCATTTATTTAATTTTTTAGTTACGATGTCAACATCAGCACGAGTTGTCTCTAAGGTATGGCGCACACAAGTAGTTTCCGTGGTGTAGCGGTTATCACGTCTGCCTAACACGCAGAAGGTCCCCGGTTCGATCCCGGGCGGAAACACTTTTTCATCATTAAAAACAAGACATAGTAACATGCATCTGCTTCCATCTGTACCCAAAAACCTTCGTAATCGCCTTCACACGTCGGATCAGAGTGTCAATTGCTCACATCAAATATGAAATTCATTTGATACTGCCGCCGAGCATTTTGCATCGACTCAGCCACTCATGTGCGATCAGTTTGCACAAAACGCTAGGGCTCGTCCGGGATTTGAACCCGGGACCTCCTGCACCCGAAGCAGGAATCATACCCCTAGACCAACGAGCCATCTGACATGGCGAATGACTATTATTTCAGTGCACTGGGTGCCTCGATGTGGTCCAGGGTGCTCTGGAAAGTCTCGTGTAGGCTGGCGGGATGGGGGCGGCGCGAATTCCCGCGGTCGGCGGCCTTCCTGGGCTATTGGTACCTTCATGTAGAGCTGCCGCTGGGCTCGCACTCCCTGCTGCTAAGAAAGTGATTGCTTTTGCTGCTATGACTTGCAATCACGACTGCGGGAAACGCCGCTATCTCGTTAGGGGTGCTACGGCAGACACCCTCTCGAGCACCCCGAAGACTTCTTGAGCCCTCGGCTGTAATGGTTTCCAGGCTGTCAAAAGAACCGTCGCGTGTGCATTCGCGGACGGGAGAGAGGCTGAGGTAATTTCGAGTGAACGGGGATGGACTCCTCCCGTCCGCAGTTTCCGTAGTGTAGCGGTTATCACGTCTGCTTTACACGCAGAAGGTCCCCGGTTCGATCCCGGGCGGGAACAGTATTTTCTTGCCTGTGTCGCATTGTACTCCAGTGAGCCACGTCATGTGAGGATCTTCTGCATGTACCTTTGTTATGCAAGAAGCGCATTTATTTAATTTTTTAGTTACGATGTCAACATCAGCACGAGTTGTCTCTAAGGTATGGCGCACACAAGTAGTTTCCGTGGTGTAGCGGTTATCACGTCTGCCTAACACGCAGAAGGTCCCCGGTTCGATCCCGGGCGGAAACACTTTTTCATCATTAAAAACAAGACATAGTAACATGCATCTGCTTCCATCTGTACCCAAAAACCTTCGTAATCGCCTTCACACGTCGGATCAGAGTGTCAATTGCTCACATCAAATATGAAATTCATTTGATACTGCCGCCGAGCATTTTGCATCGACTCAGCCACTCATGTGCGATCAGTTTGCACAAAACGCTAGGGCTCGTCCGGGATTTGAACCCGGGACCTCCTGCACCCGAAGCAGGAATCATACCCCTAGACCAACGAGCCATCTGACATGGCGAATGACTATTATTTCAGTGCACTGGGTGCCTCGATGTGGTCCAGGGTGCTCTGGAAAGTCTCGTGTAGGCTGGCGGGATGGGGGCGGCGCGAATTCCCGCGGTCGGCGGCCTTCCTGGGCTATTGGTACCTTCATGTAGAGCTGCCGCTGGGATCGCACTCCCTGCTGCTAAGAAAGTGATTGCTTTTGCTGCTATGACTTGCAATCACGACTGCGGGAAACGCCGCTATCTCGTTAGGGGTGCTACGGCAGACACCCTCTCGAGCACCCCGAAGAATTCTTGAGCCCTCGGCTGTAATGGTTTCCAGGCTGTCAAAAGAACCGTCGCGTGTGCATTCGCGGACGGGAGAGAGGCTGAGGTAATTTCGAGTGAACGGGGATGGACTCCTCCCGTCCGCAGTTTCCGTAGTGTAGCGGTTGTCACGTCTGCTTTACACGCAGAAGGTCCCCGGTTCGATCCCGGGCGGGAACAGTATTTTCTTGCCTGTGTCGCATTGTACTCCAGTGAGCCACGTCATGTGAGGATCTTCTGCATGTACCTTTGTTATGCAAGAAGCGCATTTATTTAATTTTTTAGTTACGATGTCAACATCAGCACGAGTTGTCTCTAAGGTATGGCGCACACAAGTAGTTTCCGTGGTGTAGCGGTTATCACGTCTGCCTAACACGCAGAAGGTCCCCGGTTCGATCCCGGGCGGAAACACTTTTTCATCATTAAAAACAAGACATAGTAACATGCATCTGCTTCCATCTGTACCCAAAAACCTTCGTAATCGCCTTCACACGTCGGATCAGAGTGTCAATTGCTCACATCAAATATGAAATTCATTTGATACTGCCGCCGAGCATTTTGCATCGACTCAGCCACTCATGTGCGATCAGTTTGCACAAAACGCTAGTGCTCGTCCGGGATTTGAACCCGGGACCTCCTGCACCCGAAGCAGGAATCATACCCCTAGACCAACGAGCCATCTGACATGGCGAATGACTAATATTTCAGTGCACTGGGTGCCTCGATGTGGTCCAGGGTGCTCTGGAAAGTCTCGTGTAGGCTGGCGGGATGGGGGCGGCGCGAATTCCCGCGGTCGGCGGCCTTCCTGGGCTATTGGTACCTTCATGTAGAGCTGCCGCTGGGCTCGCACTCCCTGCTGCTAAGAAAGTGATTGCTTTTGCTGCTATGACTTGCAATCACGACTGCGGGAAACGCCGCTATCTCGTTAGGGGTGCTACGGCAGACACCCTCTCGAGCACCCCGAAGACTTCTTGAGCCCTCGGCTGTAATGGTTTCCAGGCTGTCAAAAGAACCGTCGCGTGTGCATTCGCGGACGGGAGAGAGGCTGAGGTAATTTCGAGTGAACGGGGATGGACTCCTCCCGTCCGCAGTTTCCGTAGTGTAGCGGTTATCACGTCTGCTTTACACGCAGAAGGTCCCCGGTTCGATCCCGGGCGGGAACAGTATTTTCTTGCCTGTGTCGCATTGTACTCCAGTGAGCCACGTCATGTGAGGATCTTCTGCATGTACCTTTGTTATGCAAGAAGCGGATTTATTTAATTTTTTAGTTACGATGTCAACATCAGCACGAGTTGTCTCTAAGGTATGGCGCACACAAGTAGTTTCCGTGGTGTAGCGGTTATCACGTCTGCCTAACACGCAGAAGGTCCCCGGTTCGATCCCGGGCGGAAACACTTTTTCATCATTAAAAACAAGACATAGTAACATGCATCTGCTTCCATCTGTACCCAAAAACCTTCGTAATCGCCTTCACACGTCGGATCAGAGTGTCAATTGCTCACATCAAATATGAAATTCATTTGATACTGCCGCCGAGCATTTTGCATCGACTCAGCCACTCATGTGCGATCAGTTTGCACAAAACGCTAGGGCTCGTCCGGGATTTGAACCCGGGACCTCCTGCACCCGAAGCAGGAATCATACCCCTAGACCAACGAGCCATCTGACATGGCGAATGACTATTATTTCAGTGCACTGGGTGCCTCGATGTGGTCCAGGGTGCTCTGGAAAGTCTCGTGTAGGCTGGCGGGATGGGGGCGGCGCGAATTCCCGCGGTCGGCGGCCTTCCTGGGCTATTGGTACCTTCATGTAGAGCTGCCGCTGGGCTCGCACTCCCTGCTGCTAAGAAAGTGATTGCTTTTGCTGCTATGACTTGCAATCACGACTGCGGGAAACGCCGCTATCTCGTTAGGGGTGCTACGGCAGACACCCTCTCGAGCACCCCGAAGACTTCTTGAGCCCTCGGCTGTAATGGTTTCCAGGCTGTCAAAAGAACCGTCGCGTGTGCATTCGCGGACGGGAGAGAGGCTGAGGTAATTTCGAGTGAACGGGGATGGACTCCTCCCGTCCGCAGTTTCCGTAGTGTAGCGGTTATCACGTCTGCTTTACACGCAGAAGGTCCCCGGTTCGATCCCGGGCGGGAACAGTATTTTCTTGCCTGTGTCGCATTGTACTCCAGTGAGCCACGTCATGTGAGGATCTTCTGCATGTACCTTTGTTATGCAAGAAGCGCATTTATTTAATTTTTTAGTTACGATGTCAACATCAGCACGAGTTGTCTCTAAGGTATGGCGCACACAAGTAGTTTCCGTGGTGTAGCGGTTATCACGTCTGCCTAACACGCAGAAGGTCCCCGGTTCGATCCCGGGCGGAAACACTTTTTCATCATTAAAAACAAGACATAGTAACATGCATCTGCTTCCATCTGTACCCAAAAACCTTCGTAATCGCCTTCACACGTCGGATCAGAGTGTCAATTGCTCACATCAAATATGAAATTCATTTGATACTGCCGCCGAGCATTTTGCATCGACTCAGCCACTCATGTGCGATCAGTTTGCACAAAACGCTAGGGCTCGTCCGGGATTTGAACCCGGGACCTCCTGCACCCGAAGCAGGAATCATACCCCTAGACCAACGAGCCATCTGACGTGGCGAATGACTATTATTTCAGTGCACTGGGTGCCTCGATGTGGTCCAGGGTGCTCTGGAAAGTCTCGTGTAGGCTGGCGGGATGGGGGCGGCGCGAATTCCCGCGGTCGGCGGCCTTCCTGGGCTATTGGTACCTTCATGTAGAGCTGCCGCTGGGCTCGCACTCCCTGCTGCTAAGAAAGTGATTGCTTTTGCTGCTATGACTTGCAATCACGACTGCGGGAAACGCCGCTATCTCGTTAGGGGTGCTACGGCAGACACACTCTCGAGCACCCCGAAGACTTCTTGAGCCCTCGGCTGTAATGGTTTCCAGGCTGTCAAAAGAACCGTCGCGTGTGCATTCGCGGACGGGAGAGAGGCTGAGGTAATTTCGAGTGAACGGGGATGGACTCCTCCCGTCCGCAGTTTCCGTAGTGTAGCGGTTATCACGTCTGCTTTACACGCAGAAGGTCCCCGGTTCGATCCCGGGCGGGAACAGTATTTTCTTGCCTGTGTCGCATTGTACTCCAGTGAGCCACGTCATGTGAGGATCTTCTGCATGTACCTTTGTTATGCAAGAAGCGCATTTATTTAATTTTTTAGTTACGATGTCAACATCAGCACGAGTTGTCTCTAAGGTATGGCGCACACAAGTAGTTTCCGTGGTGTAGCGGTTATCACGTCTGCCTAACACGCAGAAGGTCCCCGGTTCGATCCCGGGCGGAAACACTTTTTCATCATTAAAAACAAGACATAGTAACATGCATCTGCTTCCATCTGTACCCAAAAACCTTCGTAATCGCCTTCACACGTCGGATCAGAGTGTCAATTGCTCACATCAAATATGAAATTCATTTGATACTGCCGCCGAGCATTTTGCATCGACTCAGCCACTCATGTGCGATCAGTTTGCACAAAACGCTAGGGCTCGTCCGGGATTTGAACCCGGGACCTCCTGCACCCGAAGCAGGAATCATACCCCTAGACCAACGAGCCATCTGACATGGCGAATGACTATTATTTCAGTGCACTGGGTGCCTCGATGTGGTCCAGGGTGCTCTGGAAAGTCTCGTGTAGGCTGGCGGGATGGGGGCGGCGCGAATTCCCGCGGTCGGCGGCCTTCCTGGGCTATTGGTACCTTCATGTAGAGCTGCCGCTGGGATCGCACTCCCTGCTGCTAAGAAAGTGATTGCTTTTGCTGCTATGACTTGCAATCACGACTGCGGGAAACGCCGCTATCTCGTTAGGGGTGCTACGGCAGACACCCTCTCGAGCACCCCGAAGACTTCTTGAGCCCTCGGCTGTAATGGTTTCCAGGCTGTCAAAAGAACCGTCGCGTGTGCATTCGCGGACGGGAGAGAGGCTGAGGTAATTTCGAGTGAACGGGGATGGACTCCTCCCGTCCGCAGTTTCCGTAGTGTAGCGGTTGTCACGTCTGCTTTACACGCAGAAGGTCCCCGGTTCGATCCCGGGCGGGAACAGTATTTTCTTGCCTGTGTCGCATTGTACTCCAGTGAGCCACGTCATGTGAGGATCTTCTGCATGTACCTTTGTTATGCAAGAAGCGCATTTATTTAATTTTTTAGTTACGATGTCAACATCAGCACGAGTTGTCTCTAAGGTATGGCGCACACAAGTAGTTTCCGTGGTGTAGCGGTTATCACGTCTGCCTAACACGCAGAAGGTCCCCGGTTCGATCCCGGGCGGAAACACTTTTTCATCATTAAAAACAAGACATAGTAACATGCATCTGCTTCCATCTGTACCCAAAAACCTTCGTAATCGCCTTCACACGTCGGATCAGAGTGTCAATTGCTCACATCAAATATGAAATTCATTTGATACTGCCGCCGAGCATTTTGCATCGACTCAGCCACTCATGTGCGATCAGTTTGCACAAAACGCTAGTGCTCGTCCGGGATTTGAACCCGGGACCTCCTGCACCCGAAGCAGGAATCATACCCCTAGACCAACGAGCCATCTGACATGGCGAATGACTATTATTTCAGTGCACTGGGTGCCTCGATGTGGTCCAGGGTGCTCTGGAAAGTCTCGTGTAGGCTGGCGGGATGGGGGCGGCGCGAATTCCCGCGGTCGGCGGCCTTCCTGGGCTATTGGTACCTTCATGTAGAGCTGCCGCTGGGCTCGCACTCCCTGCTGCTAAGAAAGTGATTGCTTTTGCTGCTATGACTTGCAATCACGACTGCGGGAAACGCCGCTATCTCGTTAGGGGTGCTACGGCAGACACCCTCTCGAGCACCCCGAAGACTTCTTGAGCCCTCGGCTGTAATGGTTTCCAGGCTGTCAAAAGAACCGTCGCGTGTGCATTCGCGGACGGGAGAGAGGCTGAGGTAATTTCGAGTGAACGGGGATGGACTCCTCCCGTCCGCAGTTTCCGTAGTGTAGCGGTTATCACGTCTGCTTTACACGCAGAAGGTCCCCGGTTCGATCCCGGGCGGGAACAGTATTTTCTTGCCTGTGTGGCATTGTACTCCAGTGAGCCACGTCATGTGAGGATCTTCTGCATGTACCTTTGTTATGCAAGAAGCGCATTTATTTAATTTTTTAGTTACGATGTCAACATCAGCACGAGTTGTCTCTAAGGTATGGCGCACACAAGTAGTTTCCGTGGTGTAGCGGTTATCACGTCTGCCTAACACGCAGAAGGTCCCCGGTTCGATCCCGGGCGGAAACACTTTTTCATCATTAAAAACAAGACATAGTAACATGCATCTGCTTCCATCTGTACCCAAAAACCTTCGTAATCGCCTTCACACGTCGGATCAGAGTGTCAATTGCTCACATCAAATATGAAATTCATTTGATACTGCCGCCGAGCATTTTGCATCGACTCAGCCACTCATGTGCGATCAGTTTGCACAAAACGCTAGGGCTCGTCCGGGATTTGAACCCGGGACCTCCTGCACCCGAAGCAGGAATCATACCCCTAGACCAACGAGCCATCTGACGTGGCGAATGACTATTATTTCAGTGCACTGGGTGCCTCGATGTGGTCCAGGGTGCTCTGGAAAGTCTCGTGTAGGCTGGCGGGATGGGGGCGGCGCGAATTCCCGCGGTCGGCGGCCTTCCTGGGCTATTGGTACCTTCATGTAGAGCTGCCGCTGGGCTCGCACTCCCTGCTGCTAAGAAAGTGATTGCTTTTGCTGCTATGACTTGCAATCACGACTGCGGGAAACGCCGCTATCTCGTTAGGGGTGCTACGGCAGACACCCTCTCGAGCACCCCGAAGACTTCTTGAGCCCTCGGCTGTAATGGTTTCCAGGCTGTCAAAAGAACCGTCGCGTGTGCATTCGCGGACGGGAGAGAGGCTGAGGTAATTTCGAGTGAACGGGGATGGACTCCTCCCGTCCGCAGTTTCCGTAGTGTAGCGGTTATCACGTCTGCTTTACACGCAGAAGGTCCCCGGTTCGATCCCGGGCGGGAACAGTATTTTCTTGCCTGTGTCGCATTGTACTCCAGTGAGCCACGTCATGTGAGGATCTTCTGCATGTACCTTTGTTATGCAAGAAGCGCATTTATTTAATTTTTTAGTTACGATGTCAACATCAGCACGAGTTGTCTCTAAGGTATGGCGCACACAAGTAGTTTCCGTGGTGTAGCGGTTATCACGTCTGCCTAACACGCAGAAGGTCCCCGGTTCGATCCCGGGCGGAAACACTTTTTCATCATTAAAAACAAGACATAGTAACATGCATCTGCTTCCATCTGTACCCAAAAACCTTCGTAATCGCCTTCACACGTCGGATCAGAGTGTCAATTGCTCACATCAAATATGAAATTCATTTGATACTGCCGCCGAGCATTTTGCATCGACTCAGCCACTCATGTGCGATCAGTTTGCACAAAACGCTAGGGCTCGTCCGGGATTTGAACCCGGGACCTCCTGCACCCGAAGCAAGAATCATACCCCTAGACCAACGAGCCATCTGACGTGGCGAATGACTATTATTTCAGTGCACTGGGTGCCTCGATGTGGTCCAGGGTGCTCTGGAAAGTCTCGTGTAGGCTGGCGGGATGGGGGCGGCGCGAATTCCCGCGGTCGGCGGCCTTCCTGGGCTATTGGTACCTTCATGTAGAGCTGCCGCTGGGCTCGCACTCCCTGCTGCTAAGAAAGTGATTGCTTTTGCTGCTATGACTTGCAATCACGACTGCGGGAAACGCCGCTATCTCGTTAGGGGTGCTACGGCAGACACCCTCTCGAGCACCCCGAAGACTTCTTGAGCCCTCGGCTGTAATGGTTTCCAGGCTGTCAAAAGAACCGTCGCGTGTGCATTCGCGGACGGGAGAGAGGCTGAGGTAATTTCGAGTGAACGGGGATGGACTCCTCCCGTCCGCAGTTTCCGTAGTGTAGCGGTTATCACGTCTGCTTTACACGCAGAAGGTCCCCGGTTCGATCCCGGGCGGGAACAGTATTTTCTTGCCTGTGTCGCATTGTACTCCAGTGAGCCACGTCATGTGAGGATCTTCTGCATGTACCTTTGTTATGCAAGAAGCGCATTTATTTAATTTTTTAGTTACGATGTCAACATCAGCACGAGTTGTCTCTAAGGTATGGCGCACACAAGTAGTTTCCGTGGTGTAGCGGTTATCACGTCTGCCTAACACGCAGAAGGTCCCCGGTTCGATCCCGGGCGGAAACACTTTTTCATCATTAAAAACAAGACATAGTAACATGCATCTGCTTCCATCTGTACCCAAAAACCTTCGTAATCGCCTTCACACGTCGGATCAGAGTGTCAATTGCTCACATCAAATATGAAATTCATTTGATACTGCCGCCGAGCATTTTGCATCGACTCAGCCACTCATGTGCGATCAGTTTGCACAAAACGCTAGGGCTCGTCCGGGATTTGAACCCGGGACCTCCTGCACCCGAAGCAGGAATCATACCCCTAGACCAACGAGCCATCTGACATGGCGAATGACTATTATTTCAGTGCACTGGGTGCCTCGATGTGGTCCAGGGTGCTCTGGAAAGTCTCGTGTAGGCTGGCGGGATGGGGGCGGCGCGAATTCCCGCGGTCGGCGGCCTTCCTGGGCTATTGGTACCTTCATGTAGAGCTGCCGCTGGGCTCGCACTCCCTGCTGCTAAGAAAGTGATTGCTTTTGCTGCTATGACTTGCAATCACGACTGCGGGAAACGCCGCTATCTCGTTAGGGGTGCTACGGCAGACACCCTCTCGAGCACCCCGAAGACTTCTTGAGCCCTCGGCTGTAATGGTTTCCAGGCTGTCAAAAGAACCGTCGCGTGTGCATTCGCGGACGGGAGAGAGGCTGAGGTAATTTCGAGTGAACGGAGATGGACTCCTCCCGTCCGCAGTTTCTGTAGTGTAGCGGTTATCACGTCTGCTTTACACGCAAAAGGTCCCCGGTTCGATCCCGGGCGGGAACAGTATTTTCTTGCCTGTGTCGCATTGTACTCCAGTGAGCCACGTCATGTGAGGATCTTCTGCATGTACCTTTGTTATGCAAGAAGCGCATTTATTTAATTTTTTAGTTACGATGTCAACATCAGCACGAGTTGTCTCTAAGGTATGGCGCACACAAGTAGTTTCCGTGGTGTAGCGGTTATCACGTCTGCCTAACACGCAGAAGGTCCCCGTTTCGATCCCGGGCGGAAACACTTTTTCATCATTAAAAACAAGACATAGTAACATGCATCTGCTTCCATCTGTACCCAAAAACCTTCGTAATCGCCTTCACACGTCGGATCAGAGTGTCAATTGCTCACATCAAATATGAAATTCATTTGATACTGCCGCCGAGCATTTTGCATCGACTCAGCCACTCATGTGCGATCAGTTTGCACAAAACGCTAGGGCTCGTCCGGGATTTGAACCCGGGACCTCCTGCACCCGAAGCAGGAATCATACCCCTAGACCAACGAGCCATCTGACATGGCGAATGACTATTATTTCAGTGCACTGGGTGCCTCGATGTGGTCCAGGGTGCTCTGGAAAGTCTCGTGTAGGCTGGCGGGATGGGGGCGGCGCGAATTCCCGCGGTCGGCGGCCTTCCTGGGCTATTGGTACCTTCATGTAGAGCTGCCGCTGGGCTCGCACTCCCTGCTGCTAAGAAAGTGATTGCTTTTGCTGCTATGACTTGCAATCACGACTGCGGGAAACGCCGCTATCTCGTTAGGGGTGCTACGGCAGACACCCTCTCGAGCACCCCGAAGACTTCTTGAGCCCTCGGCTGTAATGGTTTCCAGGCTGTCAAAAGAACCGTCGCGTGTGCATTCGCGGACGGGAGAGAGGCTGAGGTAATTTCGAGTGAACGGGGATGGACTCCTCCCGTCCGCAGTTTCCGTAGTGTAGCGGTTATCACGTCTGCTTTACACGCAGAAGGTCCCCGGTTCGATCCCGGGCGGGAACAGTATTTTCTTGCCTGTGTCGCATTGTACTCCAGTGAGCCACGTCATGTGAGGATCTTCTGCATGTACCTTTGTTATGCAAGAAGCGCATTTATTTAATTTTTTAGTTACGATGTCAACATCAGCACGAGTTGTCTCTAAGGTATGGCGCACACAAGCAGTTTCCGTGGTGTAGCGGTTATCACGTCTGCCTAACACGCAGAAGGTCCCCGGTTCGATCCCGGGCGGAAACACTTTTTCATCATTAAAAACAAGACATAGTAACATGCATCTGCTTCCATCTGTACCCAAAAACCTTCGTAATCGCCTTCACACGTCGGATCAGAGTGTCAATTGCTCACATCAAATATGAAATTCATTTGATACTGCCGCCGAGCATTTTGCATCGACTCAGCCACTCATGTGCGATCAGTTTGCACAAAACGCTAGGGCTCGTCCGGGATTTGAACCCGGGACCTCCTGCACCCGAAGCAGGAATCATACCCCTAGACCAACGAGCCATCTGACATGGCGAATGACTATTATTTCAGTGCACTGGGTGCCTCGATGTGGTCCAGGGTGCTCTGGAAAGTCTCGTGTAGGCTGGCGGGATGGGGGCGGCGCGAATTCCCGCGGTCGGCGGCCTTCCTGGGCTATTGGTACCTTCATGTAGAGCTGCCGCTGGGCTCGCACTCCCTGCTGCTAAGAAAGTGATTGCTTTTGCTGCTATGACTTGCAATCACGACTGCGGGAAACGCCGCTATCTCGTTAGGGGTGCTACGGCAGACACCCTCTCGAGCACCCCGAAGACTTCTTGAGCCCTCGGCTGTAATGGTTTCCAGGCTGTCAAAAGAACCGTCGCGTGTGCATTCGCGGACGGGAGAGAGGCTGAGGTAATTTCGAGTGAACGGGGATGGACTCCTCCCGTCCGCAGTTTCCGTAGTGTAGCGGTTATCACGTCTGCTTTACACGCAGAAGGTCCCCGGTTCGATCCCGGGCGGGAACAGTATTTTCTTGCCTGTGTCGCATTGTACTCCAGTGAGCCACGTCATGTGAGGATCTTCTGCATGTACCTTTGTTATGCAAGAAGCGCATTTATTTAATTTTTTAGTTACGATGTCAACATCAGCACGAGTTGTCTCTAAGGTATGGCGCACACAAGTAGTTTCCGTGGTGTAGCGGTTATCACGTCTGCCTAACACGCAGAAGGTCCCCGGTTCGATCCCGGGCGGAAACACTTTTTCATCATTAAAAACAAGACATAGTAACATGCATCTGCTTCCATCTGTACCCAAAAACCTTCGTAATCGCCTTCACACGTCGGATCAGAGTGTCAATTGCTCACATCAAATATGAAATTCATTTGATACTGCCGCCGAGCATTTTGCATCGACTCAGCCACTCATGTGCGATCAGTTTGCACAAAACGCTAGGGCTCGTCCGGGATTTGAACCCGGGACCTCCTGCACCCGAAGCAGGAATCATACCCCTAGACCAACGAGCCATCTGACGTGGCGAATGACTATTATTTCAGTGCACTGGGTGCCTCGATGTGGTCCAGGGTGCTCTGGAAAGTCTCGTGTAGGCTGGCGGGATGGGGGCGGCGCGAATTCCCGCGGTCGGCGGCCTTCCTGGGCTATTGGTACCTTCATGTAGAGCTGCCGCTGGGCTCGCACTCCCTGCTGCTAAGAAAGTGATTGCTTTTGCTGCTATGACTTGCAATCACGACTGCGGGAAACGCCGCTATCTCGTTAGGGGTGCTACGGCAGACACCCTCTCGAGCACCCCGAAGACTTCTTGAGCCCTCGGCTGTAATGGTTTCCAGGCTGTCAAAAGAACCGTCGCGTGTGCATTCGCGGACGGGAGAGAGGCTGAGGTAATTTCGAGTGAACGGGGATGGACTCCTCCCGTCCGCAGTTTCCGTAGTGTAGCGGTTATCACGTCTGCTTTACACGCAGAAGGTCCCCGGTTCGATCCCGGGCGGGAACAGTATTTTCTTGCCTGTGTCGCATTGTACTCCAGTGAGCCACGTCATGTGAGGATCTTCTGCATGTACCTTTGTTATGCAAGAAGCGCATTTATTTAATTTTTTAGTTACGATGTCAACATCAGCACGAGTTGTCTCTAAGGTATGGCGCACACAAGTAGTTTCCGTGGTGTAGCGGTTATCACGTCTGCCTAACACGCAGAAGGTCCCCGGTTCGATCCCGGGCGGAAACACTTTTTCATCATTAAAAACAAGACATAGTAACATGCATCTGCTTCCATCTGTACCCAAAAACCTTCGTAATCGCCTTCACACGTCGGATCAGAGTGTCAATTGCTCACATCAAATATGAAATTCATTTGATACTGCCGCCGAGCATTTTGCATCGACTCAGCCACTCATGTGCGATCAGTTTGCACAAAACGCTAGGGCTCGTCCGGGATTTGAACCCGGGACCTCCTGCACCCGAAGCAGGAATCATACCCCTAGACCAACGAGCCATCTGACATGGCGAATGACTATTATTTCAGTGCACTGGGTGCCTCGATGTGGTCCAGGGTGCTCTGGAAAGTCTCGTGTAGGCTGGCGGGATGGGGGCGGCGCGAATTCCCGCGGTCGGCGGCCTTCCTGGGCTATTGGTACCTTCATGTAGAGCTGCCGCTGGGCTCGCACTCCCTGCTGCTAAGAAAGTGATTGCTTTTGCTGCTATGACTTGCAATCACGACTGCGGGAAACGCCGCTATCTCGTTAGGGGTGCTACGGCAGACACCCTCTCGAGCACCCCGAAGACTTCTTGAGCCCTCGGCTGTAATGGTTTCCAGGCTGTCAAAAGAACCGTCGCGTGTGCATTCGCGGACGGGAGAGAGGCTGAGGTAATTTCGAGTGAACGGGGATGGACTCCTCCCGTCCGCAGTTTCCGTAGTGTAGCGGTTATCACGTCTGCTTTACACGCAGAAGGTCCCCGCTTCGATCCCGGGCGGGAACAGTATTTTCTTGCCTGTGTCGCATTGTACTCCAGTGAGCCACGTCATGTGAGGATCTTCTGCATGTACCTTTGTTATGCAAGAAGCGCATTTATTTAATTTTTTAGTTACGATGTCAACATCAGCACGAGTTGTCTCTAAGGTATGGCGCACACAAGTAGTTTCCGTGGTGTAGCGGTTATCACGTCTGCCTAACACGCAGAAGGTCCCCGGTTCGATCCCGGGCGGAAACACTTTTTCATCATTAAAAACAAGACATAGTAACATGCATCTGCTTCCATCTGTACCCAAAAACCTTCGTAATCGCCTTCACACGTCGGATCAGAGTGTCAATTGCTCACATCAAATATGAAATTCATTTGATACTGCCGCCGAGCATTTTGCATCGACTCAGCCACTCATGTGCGATCAGTTTGCACAAAACGCTAGGGCTCGTCCGGGATTTGAACCCGGGACCTCCTGCACCCGAAGCAGGAATCATACCCCTAGACCAACGAGCCATCTGACATGGCGAATGACTATTATTTCAGTGCACTGGGTGCCTCGATGTGGTCCAGGGTGCTCTGGAAAGTCTCGTGTAGGCTGGCGGGATGGGGGCGGCGCGAATTCCCGCGGTCGGCGGCCTTCCTGGGCTATTGGTACCTTCATGTAGAGCTGCCGCTGGGCTCGCACTCCCTGCTGCTAAGAAAGTGATTGCTTTTGCTGCTATGACTTGCAATCACGACTGCGGGAAACGCCGCTATCTCGTTAGGGGTGCTACGGCAGACACCCTCTCGAGCACCCCGAAGACTTCTTGAGCCCTCGGCTGTAATGGTTTCCAGGCTGTCAAAAGAACCGTCGCGTGTGCATTCGCGGACGGGAGAGAGGCTGAGGTAATTTCGAGTGAACGGGGATGGACTCCTCCCGTCCGCAGTTTCCGTAGTGTAGCGGTTATCACGTCTGCTTTACACGCAGAAGGTCCCCGGTTCGATCCCGGGCGGGAACAGTATTTTCTTGCCTGTGTCGCATTGTACTCCAGTGAGCCACGTCATGTGAGGATCTTCTGCATGTACCTTTGTTATGCAAGAAGCGCATTTATTTAATTTTTTAGTTACGATGTCAACATCAGCACGAGTTGTCTCTAAGGTATGGCGCACACAAGTAGTTTCCGTGGTGTAGCGGTTATCACGTCTGCCTAACACGCAGAAGGTCCCCGGTTCGATCCCGGGCGGAAACACTTTTTCATCATTAAAAACAAGACATAGTAACATGCATCTGCTTCCATCTGTACCCAAAAACCTTCGTAATCGCCTTCACACGTCGGATCAGAGTGTCAATTGCTCACATCAAATATGAAATTCATTTGATACTGCCGCCGAGCATTTTGCATCGACTCAGCCACTCATGTGCGATCAGTTTGCACAAAACGCTAGGGCTCGTCCGGGATTTGAACCCGGGACCTCCTGCACCCGAAGCAGGAATCATACCCCTAGACCAACGAGCCATCTGACGTGGCGAATGACTATTATTTCAGTGCACTGGGTGCCTCGATGTGGTCCAGGGTGCTCTGGAAAGTCTCGTGTAGGCTGGCGGGATGGGGGCGGCGCGAATTCCCGCGGTCGGCGGCCTTCCTGGGCTATTGGTACCTTCATGTAGAGCTGCCGCTGGGCTCGCACTCCCTGCTGCTAAGAAAGTGATTGCTTTTGCTGCTATGACTTGCAATCACGACTGCGGGAAACGCCGCTATCTCGTTAGGGGTGCTACGGCAGACACCCTCTCGAGCACCCCGAAGACTTCTTGAGCCCTCGGCTGTAATGGTTTCCAGGCTGTCAAAAGAACCGTCGCGTGTGCATTCGCGGACGGGAGAGAGGCTGAGGTAATTTCGAGTGAACGGGGATGGACTCCTCCCGTCCGCAGTTTCCGTAGTGTAGCGGTTATCACGTCTGCTTTACACGCAGAAGGTCCCCGGTTCGATCCCGGGCGGGAACAGTATTTTCTTGCCTGTGTCGCATTGTACTCCAGTGAGCCACGTCATGTGAGGATCTTCTGCATGTACCTTTGTTATGCAAGAAGCGCATTTATTTAATTTTTTAGTTACGATGTCAACATCAGCACGAGTTGTCTCTAAGGTATGGCGCACACAAGTAGTTTCCGTGGTGTAGCGGTTATCACGTCTGCCTAACACGCAGAAGGTCCCCGGTTCGATCCCGGGCGGAAACACTTTTTCATCATTAAAAACAAGACATAGTAACATGCATCTGCTTCCATCTGTACCCAAAAACCTTCGTAATCGCCTTCACACGTCGGATCAGAGTGTCAATTGCTCACATCAAATATGAAATTCATTTGATACTGCCGCCGAGCATTTTGCATCGACTCAGCCACTCATGTGCGATCAGTTTGCACAAAACGCTAGGGCTCGTCCGGGATTTGAACCCGGGACCTCCTGCACCCGAAGCAGGAATCATACCCCTAGACCAACGAGCCATCTGACATGGCGAATGACTATTATTTCAGTGCACTGGGTGCCTCGATGTGGTCCAGGGTGCTCTGGAAAGTCTCGTGTAGGCTGGCGGGATGGGGGCGGCGCGAATTCCCGCGGTCGGCGGCCTTCCTGGGCTATTGGTACCTTCATGTAGAGCTGCCGCTGGGCTCGCACTCCCTGCTGCTAAGAAAGTGATTGCTTTTGCTGCTATGACTTGCAATCACGACTGCGGGAAACGCCGCTATCTCGTTAGGGGTGCTACGGCAGACACCCTCTCGAGCACCCCGAAGACTTCTTGAGCCCTCGGCTGTAATGGTTTCCAGGCTGTCAAAAGAACCGTCGCGTGTGCATTCGCGGACGGGAGAGAGGCTGAGGTAATTTCGAGTGAACGGGGATGGACTCCTCCCGTCCGCAGTTTCCGTAGTGTAGCGGTTATCACGTCTGCTTTACACGCAGAAGGTCCCCGGTTCGATCCCGGGCGGGAACAGTATTTTCTTGCCTGTGTCGCATTGTACTCCAGTGAGCCACGTCATGTGAGGATCTTCTGCATGTACCTTTGTTATGCAAGAAGCGCATTTATTTAATTTTTTAGTTACGATGTCAACATCAGCACGAGTTGTCTCTAAGGTATGGCGCACACAAGTAGTTTCCGTGGTGTAGCGGTTATCACGTCTGCCTAACACGCAGAAGGTCCCCGGTTCGATCCCGGGCGGAAACACTTTTTCATCATTAAAAACAAGACATAGTAACATGCATCTGCTTCCATCTGTACCCAAAAACCTTCGTAATCGCCTTCACACGTCGGATCAGAGTGTCAATTGCTCACATCAAATATGAAATTCATTTGATACTGCCGCCGAGCATTTTGCATCGACTCAGCCACTCATGTGCGATCAGTTTGCACAAAACGCTAGGGCTCGTCCGGGATTTGAACCCGGGACCTCCTGCACCCGAAGCAGGAATCATACCCCTAGACCAACGAGCCATCTGACATGGCGAATGACTATTATTTCAGTGCACTGGGTGCCTCGATGTGGTCCAGGGTGCTCTGGAAAGTCTCGTGTAGGCTGGCGGGATGGGGGCGGCGCGAATTCCCGCGGTCGGCGGCCTTCCTGGGCTATTGGTACCTTCATGTAGAGCTGCCGCTGGGCTCGCACTCCCTGCTGCTAAGAAAGTGATTGCTTTTGCTGCTATGACTTGCAATCACGACTGCGGGAAACGCCGCTATCTCGTTAGGGGTGCTACGGCAGACACCCTCTCGAGCACCCCGAAGACTTCTTGAGCCCTCGGCTGTAATGGTTTCCAGGCTGTCAAAAGAACCGTCGCGTGTGCATTCGCGGACGGGAGAGAGGCTGAGGTAATTTCGAGTGAACGGAGATGGACTCCTCCCGTCCGCAGTTTCCGTAGTGTAGCGGTTATCACGTCTGCTTTACACGCAAAAGGTCCCCGGTTCGATCCCGGGCGGGAACAGTATTTTCTTGCCTGTGTCGCATTGTACTCCAGTGAGCCACGTCATGTGAGGATCTTCTGCATGTACCTTTGTTATGCAAGAAGCGCATTTATTTAATTTTTTAGTTACGATGTCAACATCAGCACGAGTTGTCTCTAAGGTATGGCGCACACAAGTAGTTTCCGTGGTGTAGCGGTTATCACGTCTGCCTAACACGCAGAAGGTCCCCGTTTCGATCCCGGGCGGAAACACTTTTTCATCATTAAAAACAAGACATAGTAACATGCATCTGCTTCCATCTGTACCCAAAAACCTTCGTAATCGCCTTCACACGTCGGATCAGAGTGTCAATTGCTCACATCAAATATGAAATTCATTTGATACTGCCGCCGAGCATTTTGCATCGACTCAGCCACTCATGTGCGATCAGTTTGCACAAAACGCTAGGGCTCGTCCGGGATTTGAACCCGGGACCTCCTGCACCCGAAGCAGGAATCATACCCCTAGACCAACGAGCCATCTGACATGGCGAATGACTATTATTTCAGTGCACTGGGTGCCTCGATGTGGTCCAGGGTGCTCTGGAAAGTCTCGTGTAGGCTGGCGGGATGGGGGCGGCGCGAATTCCCGCGGTCGGCGGCCTTCCTGGGCTATTGGTACCTTCATGTAGAGCTGCCGCTGGGCTCGCACTCCCTGCTGCTAAGAAAGTGATTGCTTTTGCTGCTATGACTTGCAATCACGACTGCGGGAAACGCCGCTATCTCGTTAGGGGTGCTACGGCAGACACCCTCTCGAGCACCCCGAAGACTTCTTGAGCCCTCGGCTGTAATGGTTTCCAGGCTGTCAAAAGAACCGTCGCGTGTGCATTCGCGGACGGGAGAGAGGCTGAGGTAATTTCGAGTGAACGGGGATGGACTCCTCCCGTCCGCAGTTTCCGTAGTGTAGCGGTTATCACGTCTGCTTTACACGCAGAAGGTCCCCGGTTCGATCCCGGGCGGGAACAGTATTTTCTTGCCTGTGTCGCATTGTACTCCAGTGAGCCACGTCATGTGAGGATCTTCTGCATGTACCTTTGTTATGCAAGAAGCGCATTTATTTAATTTTTTAGTTACGATGTCAACATCAGCACGAGTTGTCTCTAAGGTATGGCGCACACAAGTAGTTTCCGTGGTGTAGCGGTTATCACGTCTGCCTAACACGCAGAAGGTCCCCGGTTCGATCCCGGGCGGAAACACTTTTTCATCATTAAAAACAAGACATAGTAACATGCATCTGCTTCCATCTGTACCCAAAAACCTTCGTAATCGCCTTCACACGTCGGATCAGAGTGTCAATTGCTCACATCAAATATGAAATTCATTTGATACTGCCGCCGAGCATTTTGCATCGACTCAGCCACTCATGTGCGATCAGTTTGCACAAAACGCTAGGGCTCGTCCGGGATTTGAACCCGGGACCTCCTGCACCCGAAGCAGGAATCATACCCCTAGACCAACGAGCCATCTGACATGGCGAATGACTATTATTTCAGTGCACTGGGTGCCTCGATGTGGTCCAGGGTGCTCTGGAAAGTCTCGTGTAGGCTGGCGGGATGGGGGCGGCGCGAATTCCCGCGGTCGGCGGCCTTCCTGGGCTATTGGTACCTTCATGTAGAGCTGCCGCTGGGCTCGCACTCCCTGCTGCTAAGAAAGTGATTGCTTTTGCTGCTATGACTTGCAATCACGACTGCGGGAAACGCCGCTATCTCGTTAGGGGTGCTACGGCAGACACCCTCTCGAGCACCCCGAAGACTTCTTGAGCCCTCGGCTGTAATGGTTTCCAGGCTGTCAAAAGAACCGTCGCGTGTGCATTCGCGGACGGGAGAGAGGCTGAGGTAATTTCGAGTGAACGGGGATGGACTCCTCCCGTCCGCAGTTTCCGTAGTGTAGCGGTTATCACGTCTGCTTTACACGCAGAAGGTCCCCGGTTCGATCCCGGGCGGGAACAGTATTTTCTTGCCTGTGTCGCATTGTACTCCAGTGAGCCACGTCATGTGAGGATCTTCTGCATGTACCTTTGTTATGCAAGAAGCGCATTTATTTAATTTTTTAGTTACGATGTCAACATCAGCACGAGTTGTCTCTAAGGTATGGCGCACACAAGTAGTTTCCGTGGTGTAGCGGTTATCACGTCTGCCTAACACGCAGAAGGTCCCCGGTTCGATCCCGGGCGGAAACACTTTTTCATCATTAAAAACAAGACATAGTAACATGCATCTGCTTCCATCTGTACCCAAAAACCTTCGTAATCGCCTTCACACGTCGGATCAGAGTGTCAATTGCTCACATCAAATATGAAATTCATTTGATACTGCCGCCGAGCATTTTGCATCGACTCAGCCACTCATGTGCGATCAGTTTGCACAAAACGCTAGGGCTCGTCCGGGATTTGAACCCGGGACCTCCTGCACCCGAAGCAGGAATCATACCCCTAGACCAACGAGCCATCTGACATGGCGAATGACTATTATTTCAGTGCACTGGGTGCCTCGATGTGGTCCAGGGTGCTCTGGAAAGTCTCGTGTAGGCTGGCGGGATGGGGGCGGCGCGAATTCCCGCGGTCGGCGGCCTTCCTGGGCTATTGGTACCTTCATGTAGAGCTGCCGCTGGGCTCGCACTCCCTGCTGCTAAGAAAGTGATTGCTTTTGCTGCTATGACTTGCAATCACGACTGCGGGAAACGCCGCTATCTCGTTAGGGGTGCTACGGCAGACACCCTCTCGAGCACCCCGAAGACTTCTTGAGCCCTCGGCTGTAATGGTTTCCAGGCTGTCAAAAGAACCGTCGCGTGTGCATTCGCGGACGGGAGAGAGGCTGAGGTAATTTCGAGTGAACGGGGATGGACTCCTCCCGTCCGCAGTTTCCGTAGTGTAGCGGTTATCACGTCTGCTTTACACGCAGAAGGTCCCCGGTTCGATCCCGGGCGGGAACAGTATTTTCTTGCCTGTGTCGCATTGTACTCCAGTGAGCCACGTCATGTGAGGATCTTCTGCATGTACCTTTGTTATGCAAGAAGCGCATTTATTTAATTTTTTAGTTACGATGTCAACATCAGCACGAGTTGTCTCTAAGGTATGGCGCACACAAGTAGTTTCCGTGGTGTAGCGGTTATCACGTCTGCCTAACACGCAGAAGGTCCCCGGTTCGATCCCGGGCGGAAACACTTTTTCATCATTAAAAACAAGACATAGTAACATGCATCTGCTTCCATCTGTACCCAAAAACCTTCGTAATCGCCTTCACACGTCGGATCAGAGTGTCAATTGCTCACATCAAATATGAAATTCATTTGATACTGCCGCCGAGCATTTTGCATCGACTCAGCCACTCATGTGCGATCAGTTTGCACAAAACGCTAGGGCTCGTCCGGGATTTGAACCCGGGACCTCCTGCACCCGAAGCAGGAATCATACCCCTAGACCAACGAGCCATCTGACATGGCGAATGACTATTATTTCAGTGCACTGGGTGCCTCGATGTGGTCCAGGGTGCTCTGGAAAGTCTCGTGTAGGCTGGCGGGATGGGGGCGGCGCGAATTCCCGCGGTCGGCGGCCTTCCTGGGCTATTGGTACCTTCATGTAGAGCTGCCGCTGGGCTCGCACTCCCTGCTGCTAAGAAAGTGATTGCTTTTGCTGCTATGACTTGCAATCACGACTGCGGGAAACGCCGCTATCTCGTTAGGGGTGCTACGGCAGACACCCTCTCGAGCACCCCGAAGACTTCTTGAGCCCTCGGCTGTAATGGTTTCCAGGCTGTCAAAAGAACCGTCGCGTGTGCATTCGCGGACGGGAGAGAGGCTGAGGTAATTTCGAGTGAACGGAGATGGACTCCTCCCGTCCGCAGTTTCCGTAGTGTAGCGGTTATCACGTCTGCTTTACACGCAAAAGGTCCCCGGTTCGATCCCGGGCGGGAACAGTATTTTCTTGCCTGTGTCGCATTGTACTCCAGTGAGCCACGTCATGTGAGGATCTTCTGCATGTACCTTTGTTATGCAAGAAGCGCATTTATTTAATTTTTTAGTTACGATGTCAACATCAGCACGAGTTGTCTCTAAGGTATGGCGCACACAAGTAGTTTCCGTGGTGTAGCGGTTATCACGTCTGCCTAACACGCAGAAGGTCCCCGTTTCGATCCCGGGCGGAAACACTTTTTCATCATTAAAAACAAGACATAGTAACATGCATCTGCTTCCATCTGTACCCAAAAACCTTCGTAATCGCCTTCACACGTCGGATCAGAGTGTCAATTGCTCACATCAAATATGAAATTCATTTGATACTGCCGCCGAGCATTTTGCATCGACTCAGCCACTCATGTGCGATCAGTTTGCACAAAACGCTAGGGCTCGTCCGGGATTTGAACCCGGGACCTCCTGCACCCGAAGCAGGAATCATACCCCTAGACCAACGAGCCATCTGACATGGCGAATGACTATTATTTCAGTGCACTGGGTGCCTCGATGTGGTCCAGGGTGCTCTGGAAAGTCTCGTGTAGGCTGGCGGGATGGGGGCGGCGCGAATTCCCGCGGTCGGCGGCCTTCCTGGGCTATTGGTACCTTCATGTAGAGCTGCCGCTGGGCTCGCACTCCCTGCTGCTAAGAAAGTGATTGCTTTTGCTGCTATGACTTGCAATCACGACTGCGGGAAACGCCGCTATCTCGTTAGGGGTGCTACGGCAGACACCCTCTCGAGCACCCCGAAGACTTCTTGAGCCCTCGGCTGTAATGGTTTCCAGGCTGTCAAAAGAACCGTCGCGTGTGCATTCGCGGACGGGAGAGAGGCTGAGGTAATTTCGAGTGAACGGGGATGGACTCCTCCCGTCCGCAGTTTCCGTAGTGTAGCGGTTATCACGTCTGCTTTACACGCAGAAGGTCCCCGGTTCGATCCCGGGCGGGAACAGTATTTTCTTGCCTGTGTCGCATTGTACTCCAGTGAGCCACGTCATGTGAGGATCTTCTGCATGTACCTTTGTTATGCAAGAAGCGCATTTATTTAATTTTTTAGTTACGATGTCAACATCAGCACGAGTTGTCTCTAAGGTATGGCGCACACAAGTAGTTTCCGTGGTGTAGCGGTTATCACGTCTGCCTAACACGCAGAAGGTCCCCGGTTCGATCCCGGGCGGAAACACTTTTTCATCATTAAAAACAAGACATAGTAACATGCATCTGCTTCCATCTGTACCCAAAAACCTTCGTAATCGCCTTCACACGTCGGATCAGAGTGTCAATTGCTCACATCAAATATGAAATTCATTTGATACTGCCGCCGAGCATTTTGCATCGACTCAGCCACTCATGTGCGATCAGTTTGCACAAAACGCTAGGGCTCGTCCGGGATTTGAACCCGGGACCTCCTGCACCCGAAGCAGGAATCATACCCCTAGACCAACGAGCCATCTGACATGGCGAATGACTATTATTTCAGTGCACTGGGTGCCTCGATGTGGTCCAGGGTGCTCTGGAAAGTCTCGTGTAGGCTGGCGGGATGGGGGCGGCGCGAATTCCCGCGGTCGGCGGCCTTCCTGGGCTATTGGTACCTTCATGTAGAGCTGCCGCTGGGCTCGCACTCCCTGCTGCTAAGAAAGTGATTGCTTTTGCTGCTATGACTTGCAATCACGACTGCGGGAAACGCCGCTATCTCGTTAGGGGTGCTACGGCAGACACCCTCTCGAGCACCCCGAAGACTTCTTGAGCCCTCGGCTGTAATGGTTTCCAGGCTGTCAAAAGAACCGTCGCGTGTGCATTCGCGGACGGGAGAGAGGCTGAGGTAATTTCGAGAGAACGGAGATGGACTCCTCCCGTCCGCAGTTTCCGTAGTGTAGCGGTTATCACGTCTGCTTTACACGCAAAAGGTCCCCGGTTCGATCCCGGGCGGGAACAGTATTTTCTTGCCTGTGTCGCATTGTACTCCAGTGAGCCACGTCATGTGAGGATCTTCTGCATGTACCTTTGTTATGCAAGAAGCGCATTTATTTAATTTTTTAGTTACGATGTCAACATCAGCACGAGTTGTCTCTAAGGTATGGCGCACACAAGTAGTTTCCGTGGTGTAGCGGTTATCACGTCTGCCTAACACGCAGAAGGTCCCCGGTTCGATCCCGGGCGGAAACACTTTTTCATCATTAAAAACAAGACATAGTAACATGCATCTGCTTCCATCTGTACCCAAAAACCTTCGTAATCGCCTTCACACGTCGGATCAGAGTGTCAATTGCTCACATCAAATATGAAATTCATTTGATACTGCCGCCGAGCATTTTGCATCGACTCAGCCACTCATGTGCGATCAGTTTGCACAAAACGCTAGGGCTCGTCCGGGATTTGAACCCGGGACCTCCTGCACCCGAAGCAGGAATCATACCCCTAGACCAACGAGCCATCTGACATGGCGAATGACTAATATTTCTGTGCACTGGGTGCCTCGATGTGGTCCAGGGTGCTCTGGAAAGTCTCGTGTAGGCTGGCGGGATGGGGGCGGCGCGAATTCCCGCGGTCGGCGGCCTTCCTGGGCTATTGGTACCTTCATGTAGAGCTGCCGCTGGGCTCGCACTCCCTGCTGCTAAGAAAGTGATTGCTTTTGCTGCTATGACTTGCAATCACGACTGCGGGAAACGCCGCTATCTCGTTAGGGGTGCTACGGCAGACACCCTCTCGAGCACCCCGAAGACTTCTTGAGCCCTCGGCTGTAATGGTTTCCAGGCTGTCAAAAGAACCGTCGCGTGTGCATTCGCGGACGGGAGAGAGGCTGAGGTAATTTCGAGTGAACGGGGATGGACTCCTCCCGTCCGCAGTTTCCGTAGTGTAGCGGTTATCACGTCTGCTTTACACGCAGAAGGTCCCCGGTTCGATCCCGGGCGGGAACAGTATTTTCTTGCCTGTGTCGCATTGTACTCCAGTGAGCCACGTCATGTGAGGATCTTCTGCATGTACCTTTGTTATGCAAGAAGCGCATTTATTTAATTTTTTAGTTACGATGTCAACATCAGCACGAGTTGTCTCTAAGGTATGGCGCACACAAGTAGTTTCCGTGGTGTAGCGGTTATCACGTCTGCCTAACACGCAGAAGGTCCCCGGTTCGATCCCGGGCGGAAACACTTTTTCATCATTAAAAACAAGACATAGTAACATGCATCTGCTTCCATCTGTACCCAAAAACCTTCGTAATCGCCTTCACACGTCGGATCAGAGTGTCAATTGCTCACATCAAATATGAAATTCATTTGATACTGCCGCCGAGCATTTTGCATCGACTCAGCCACTCATGTGCGATCAGTTTGCACAAAACGCTAGGGCTCGTCCGGGATTTGAACCCGGGACCTCCTGCACCCGAAGCAGGAATCATACCCCTAGACCAACGAGCCATCTGACATGGCGAATGACTATTATTTCAGTGCACTGGGTGCCTCGATGTGGTCCAGGGTGCTCTGGAAAGTCTCGTGTAGGCTGGCGGGATGGGGGCGGCGCGAATTCCCGCGGTCGGCGGCCTTCCTGGGCTATTGGTACCTTCATGTAGAGCTGCCGCTGGGCTCGCACTCCCTGCTGCTAAGAAAGTGATTGCTTTTGCTGCTATGACTTGCAATCACGACTGCGGGAAACGCCGCTATCTCGTTAGGGGTGCTACGGCTGACACCCTCTCGAGCACCCCGAAGACTTCTTGAGCCCTCGGCTGTAATGGTTTCCAGGCTGTCAAAAGAACCGTCGCGTGTGCATTCGCGGACGGGAGAGAGGCTGAGGTAATTTCGAGTGAACGGAGATGGACTCCTCCCGTCCGCAGTTTCCGTAGTGTAGCGGTTATCACGTCTGCTTTACACGCAAAAGGTCCCCGGTTCGATCCCGGGCGGGAACAGTATTTTCTTGCCTGTGTCGCATTGTACTCCAGTGAGCCACGTCATGTGAGGATCTTCTGCATGTACCTTTGTTATGCAAGAAGCGCATTTATTTAATTTTTTAGTTACGATGTCAACATCAGCACGAGTTGTCTCTAAGGTATGGCGCACACAAGTAGTTTCCGTGGTGTAGCGGTTATCACGTCTGCCTAACACGCAGAAGGTCCCCGTTTCGATCCCGGGCGGAAACACTTTTTCATCATTAAAAACAAGACATAGTAACATGCATCTGCTTCCATCTGTACCCAAAAACCTTCGTAATCGCCTTCACACGTCGGATCAGAGTGTCAATTGCTCACATCAAATATGAAATTCATTTGATACTGCCGCCGAGCATTTTGCATCGACTCAGCCACTCATGTGCGATCAGTTTGCACAAAACGCTAGGGCTCGTCCGGGATTTGAACCCGGGACCTCCTGCACCCGAAGCAGGAATCATACCCCTAGACCAACGAGCCATCTGACATGGCGAATGACTATTATTTCAGTGCACTGGGTGCCTCGATGTGGTCCAGGGTGCTCTGGAAAGTCTCGTGTAGGCTGGCGGGATGGGGGCGGCGCGAATTCCCGCGGTCGGCGGCCTTCCTGGGCTATTGGTACCTTCATGTAGAGCTGCCGCTGGGCTCGCACTCCCTGCTGCTAAGAAAGTGATTGCTTTTGCTGCTATGACTTGCAATCACGACTGCGGGAAACGCCGCTATCTCGTTAGGGGTGCTACGGCAGACACCCTCTCGAGCACCCCGAAGACTTCTTGAGCCCTCGGCTGTAATGGTTTCCAGGCTGTCAAAAGAACCGTCGCGTGTGCATTCGCGGACGGGAGAGAGGCTGAGGTAATTTCGAGTGAACGGGGATGGACTCCTCCCGTCCGCAGTTTCCGTAGTGTAGCGGTTATCACGTCTGCTTTACACGCAGAAGGTCCCCGGTTCGATCCCGGGCGGGAACAGTATTTTCTTGCCTGTGTCGCATTGTACTCCAGTGAGCCACGTCATGTGAGGATCTTCTGCATGTACCTTTGTTATGCAAGAAGCGCATTTATTTAATTTTTTAGTTACGATGTCAACATCAGCACGAGTTGTCTCTAAGGTATGGCGCACACAAGTAGTTTCCGTGGTGTAGCGGTTATCACGTCTGCCTAACACGCAGAAGGTCCCCGGTTCGATCCCGGGCGGAAACACTTTTTCATCATTAAAAACAAGACATAGTAACATGCATCTGCTTCCATCTGTACCCAAAAACCTTCGTAATCGCCTTCACACGTCGGATCAGAGTGTCAATTGCTCACATCAAATATGAAATTCATTTGATACTGCCGCCGAGCATTTTGCATCGACTCAGCCACTCATGTGCGATCAGTTTGCACAAAACGCTAGGGCTCGTCCGGGATTTGAACCCGGGACCTCCTGCACCCGAAGCAGGAATCATACCCCTAGACCAACGAGCCATCTGACATGGCGAATGACTATTATTTCAGTGCACTGGGTGCCTCGATGTGGTCCAGGGTGCTCTGGAAAGTCTCGTGTAGGCTGGCGGGATGGGGGCGGCGCGAATTCCCGCGGTCGGCGGCCTTCCTGGGCTATTGGTACCTTCATGTAGAGCTGCCGCTGGGCTCGCACTCCCTGCTGCTAAGAAAGTGATTGCTTTTGCTGCTATGACTTGCAATCACGACTGCGGGAAACGCCGCTATCTCGTTAGGGGTGCTACGGCTGACACCCTCTCGAGCACCCCGAAGACTTCTTGAGCCCTCGGCTGTAATGGTTTCCAGGCTGTCAAAAGAACCGTCGCGTGTGCATTCGCGGACGGGAGAGAGGCTGAGGTAATTTCGAGTGAACGGAGATGGACTCCTCCCGTCCGCAGTTTCCGTAGTGTAGCGGTTATCACGTCTGCTTTACACGCAAAAGGTCCCCGGTTCGATCCCGGGCGGGAACAGTATTTTCTTGCCTGTGTCGCATTGTACTCCAGTGAGCCACGTCATGTGAGGATCTTCTGCATGTACCTTTGTTATGCAAGAAGCGCATTTATTTAATTTTTTAGTTACGATGTCAACATCAGCACGAGTTGTCTCTAAGGTATGGCGCACACAAGTAGTTTCCGTGGTGTAGCGGTTATCACGTCTGCCTAACACGCAGAAGGTCCCCGTTTCGATCCCGGGCGGAAACACTTTTTCATCATTAAAAACAAGACATAGTAACATGCATCTGCTTCCATCTGTACCCAAAAACCTTCGTAATCGCCTTCACACGTCGGATCAGAGTGTCAATTGCTCACATCAAATATGAAATTCATTTGATACTGCCGCCGAGCATTTTGCATCGACTCAGCCACTCATGTGCGATCAGTTTGCACAAAACGCTAGGGCTCGTCCGGGATTTGAACCCGGGACCTCCTGCACCCGAAGCAGGAATCATACCCCTAGACCAACGAGCCATCTGACATGGCGAATGACTATTATTTCAGTGCACTGGGTGCCTCGATGTGGTCCAGGGTGCTCTGGAAAGTCTCGTGTAGGCTGGCGGGATGGGGGCGGCGCGAATTCCCGCGGTCGGCGGCCTTCCTGGGCTATTGGTACCTTCATGTAGAGCTGCCGCTGGGCTCGCACTCCCTGCTGCTAAGAAAGTGATTGCTTTTGCTGCTATGACTTGCAATCACGACTGCGGGAAACGCCGCTATCTCGTTAGGGGTGCTACGGCAGACACCCTCTCGAGCACCCCGAAGACTTCTTGAGCCCTCGGCTGTAATGGTTTCCAGGCTGTCAAAAGAACCGTCGCGTGTGCATTCGCGGACGGGAGAGAGGCTGAGGTAATTTCGAGTGAACGGAGATGGACTCCTCCCGTCCGCAGTTTCCGTAGTGTAGCGGTTATCACGTCTGCTTTACACGCAAAAGGTCCCCGGTTCGATCCCGGGCGGGAACAGTATTTTCTTGCCTGTGTCGCATTGTACTCCAGTGAGCCACGTCATGTGAGGATCTTCTGCATGTACCTTTGTTATGCAAGAAGCGCATTTATTTAATTTTTTAGTTACGATGTCAACATCAGCACGAGTTGTCTCTAAGGTATGGCGCACACAAGTAGTTTCCGTGGTGTAGCGGTTATCACGTCTGCCTAACACGCAGAAGGTCCCCGTTTCGATCCCGGGCGGAAACACTTTTTCATCATTAAAAACAAGACATAGTAACATGCATCTGCTTCCATCTGTACCCAAAAACCTTCGTAATCGCCTTCACACGTCGGATCAGAGTGTCAATTGCTCACATCAAATATGAAATTCATTTGATACTGCCGCCGAGCATTTTGCATCGACTCAGCCACTCATGTGCGATCAGTTTGCACAAAACGCTAGGGCTCGTCCGGGATTTGAACCCGGGACCTCCTGCACCCGAAGCAGGAATCATACCCCTAGACCAACGAGCCATCTGACATGGCGAATGACTATTATTTCAGTGCACTGGGTGCCTCGATGTGGTCCAGGGTGCTCTGGAAAGTCTCGTGTAGGCTGGCGGGATGGGGGCGGCGCGAATTCCCGCGGTCGGCGGCCTTCCTGGGCTATTGGTACCTTCATGTAGAGCTGCCGCTGGGCTCGCACTCCCTGCTGCTAAGAAAGTGATTGCTTTTGCTGCTATGACTTGCAATCACGACTGCGGGAAACGCCGCTATCTCGTTAGGGGTGCTACGGCAGACACCCTCTCGAGCACCCCGAAGACTTCTTGAGCCCTCGGCTGTAATGGTTTCCAGGCTGTCAAAAGAACCGTCGCGTGTGCATTCGCGGACGGGAGAGAGGCTGAGGTAATTTCGAGTGAACGGGGATGGACTCCTCCCGTCCGCAGTTTCCGTAGTGTAGCGGTTATCACGTCTGCTTTACACGCAGAAGGTCCCCGGTTCGATCCCGGGCGGGAACAGTATTTTCTTGCCTGTGTCGCATTGTACTCCAGTGAGCCACGTCATGTGAGGATCTTCTGCATGTACCTTTGTTATGCAAGAAGCGCATTTATTTAATTTTTTAGTTACGATGTCAACATCAGCACGAGTTGTCTCTAAGGTATGGCGCACACAAGTAGTTTCCGTGGTGTAGCGGTTATCACGTCTGCCTAACACGCAGAAGGTCCCCGGTTCGATCCCGGGCGGAAACACTTTTTCATCATTAAAAACAAGACATAGTAACATGCATCTGCTTCCATCTGTACCCAAAAACCTTCGTAATCGCCTTCACACGTCGGATCAGAGTGTCAATTGCTCACATCAAATATGAAATTCATTTGATACTGCCGCCGAGCATTTTGCATCGACTCAGCCACTCATGTGCGATCAGTTTGCACAAAACGCTAGGGCTCGTCCGGGATTTGAACCCGGGACCTCCTGCACCCGAAGCAGGAATCATACCCCTAGACCAACGAGCCATCTGACATGGCGAATGACTATTATTTCAGTGCACTGGGTGCCTCGATGTGGTCCAGGGTGCTCTGGAAAGTCTCGTGTAGGCTGGCGGGATGGGGGCGGCGCGAATTCCCGCGGTCGGCGGCCTTCCTGGGCTATTGGTACCTTCATGTAGAGCTGCCGCTGGGCTCGCACTCCCTGCTGCTAAGAAAGTGATTGCTTTTGCTGCTATGACTTGCAATCACGACTGCGGGAAACGCCGCTATCTCGTTAGGGGTGCTACGGCTGACACCCTCTCGAGCACCCCGAAGACTTCTTGAGCCCTCGGCTGTAATGGTTTCCAGGCTGTCAAAAGAACCGTCGCGTGTGCATTCGCGGACGGGAGAGAGGCTGAGGTAATTTCGAGTGAACGGAGATGGACTCCTCCCGTCCGCAGTTTCCGTAGTGTAGCGGTTATCACGTCTGCTTTACACGCAAAAGGTCCCCGGTTCGATCCCGGGCGGGAACAGTATTTTCTTGCCTGTGTCGCATTGTACTCCAGTGAGCCACGTCATGTGAGGATCTTCTGCATGTACCTTTGTTATGCAAGAAGCGCATTTATTTAATTTTTTAGTTACGATGTCAACATCAGCACGAGTTGTCTCTAAGGTATGGCGCACACAAGTAGTTTCCGTGGTGTAGCGGTTATCACGTCTGCCTAACACGCAGAAGGTCCCCGTTTCGATCCCGGGCGGAAACACTTTTTCATCATTAAAAACAAGACATAGTAACATGCATCTGCTTCCATCTGTACCCAAAAACCTTCGTAATCGCCTTCACACGTCGGATCAGAGTGTCAATTGCTCACATCAAATATGAAATTCATTTGATACTGCCGCCGAGCATTTTGCATCGACTCAGCCACTCATGTGCGATCAGTTTGCACAAAACGCTAGGGCTCGTCCGGGATTTGAACCCGGGACCTCCTGCACCCGAAGCAGGAATCATACCCCTAGACCAACGAGCCATCTGACATGGCGAATGACTATTATTTCAGTGCACTGGGTGCCTCGATGTGGTCCAGGGTGCTCTGGAAAGTCTCGTGTAGGCTGGCGGGATGGGGGCGGCGCGAATTCCCGCGGTCGGCGGCCTTCCTGGGCTATTGGTACCTTCATGTAGAGCTGCCGCTGGGCTCGCACTCCCTGCTGCTAAGAAAGTGATTGCTTTTGCTGCTATGACTTGCAATCACGACTGCGGGAAACGCCGCTATCTCGTTAGGGGTGCTACGGCAGACACCCTCTCGAGCACCCCGAAGACTTCTTGAGCCCTCGGCTGTAATGGTTTCCAGGCTGTCAAAAGAACCGTCGCGTGTGCATTCGCGGACGGGAGAGAGGCTGAGGTAATTTCGAGTGAACGGAGATGGACTCCTCCCGTCCGCAGTTTCCGTAGTGTAGCGGTTATCACGTCTGCTTTACACGCAAAAGGTCCCCGGTTCGATCCCGGGCGGGAACAGTATTTTCTTGCCTGTGTCGCATTGTACTCCAGTGAGCCACGTCATGTGAGGATCTTCTGCATGTACCTTTGTTATGCAAGAAGCGCATTTATTTAATTTTTTAGTTACGATGTCAACATCAGCACGAGTTGTCTCTAAGGTATGGCGCACACAAGTAGTTTCCGTGGTGTAGCGGTTATCACGTCTGCCTAACACGCAGAAGGTCCCCGTTTCGATCCCGGGCGGAAACACTTTTTCATCATTAAAAACAAGACATAGTAACATGCATCTGCTTCCATCTGTACCCAAAAACCTTCGTAATCGCCTTCACACGTCGGATCAGAGTGTCAATTGCTCACATCAAATATGAAATTCATTTGATACTGCCGCCGAGCATTTTGCATCGACTCAGCCACTCATGTGCGATCAGTTTGCACAAAACGCTAGGGCTCGTCCGGGATTTGAACCCGGGACCTCCTGCACCCGAAGCAGGAATCATACCCCTAGACCAACGAGCCATCTGACATGGCGAATGACTAATATTTCAGTGCACTGGGTGCCTCGATGTGGTCCAGGGTGCTCTGGAAAGTCTCGTGTAGGCTGGCGGGATGGGGGCGGCGCGAATTCCCGCGGTCGGCGGCCTTCCTGGGCTATTGGTACCTTCATGTAGAGCTGCCGCTGGGCTCGCACTCCCTGCTGCTAAGAAAGTGATTGCTTTTGCTGCTATGACTTGCAATCACGACTGCGGGAAACGCCGCTATCTCGTTAGGGGTGCTACGGCAGACACCCTCTCGAGCACCCCGAAGACTTCTTGAGCCCTCGGCTGTAATGGTTTCCAGGCTGTCAAAAGAACCGTCGCGTGTGCATTCGCGGACGGGAGAGAGGCTGAGGTAATTTCGAGTGAACGGGGATGGACTCCTCCCGTCCGCAGTTTCCGTAGTGTAGCGGTTATCACGTCTGCTTTACACGCAGAAGGTCCCCGGTTCGATCCCGGGCGGGAACAGTATTTTCTTGCCTGTGTCGCATTGTACTCCAGTGAGCCACGTCATGTGAGGATCTTCTGCATGTACCTTTGTTATGCAAGAAGCGCATTTATTTAATTTTTTAGTTACGATGTCAACATCAGCACGAGTTGTCTCTAAGGTATGGCGCACACAAGTAGTTTCCGTGGTGTAGCGGTTATCACGTCTGCCTAACACGCAGAAGGTCCCCGGTTCGATCCCGGGCGGAAACACTTTTTCATCATTAAAAACAAGACATAGTAACATGCATCTGCTTCCATCTGTACCCAAAAACCTTCGTAATCGCCTTCACACGCCGGATCAGAGTGTCAATTGCTCACATCAAATATGAAATTCATTTGATACTGCCGCCGAGCATTTTGCATCGACTCAGCCACTCATGTGCGATCAGTTTGCACAAAACGCTAGGGCTCGTCCGGGATTTGAACCCGGGACCTCCTGCACCCGAAGCAGGAATCATACCCCTAGACCAACGAGCCATCTGACATGGCGAATGACTATTATTTCAGTGCACTGGGTGCCTCGATGTGGTCCAGGGTGCTCTGGAAAGTCTCGTGTAGGCTGGCGGGATGGGGGCGGCGCGAATTCCCGCGGTCGGCGGCCTTCCTGGGCTATTGGTACCTTCATGTAGAGCTGCCGCTGGGCTCGCACTCCCTGCTGCTAAGAAAGTGATTGCTTTTGCTGCTATGACTTGCAATCACGACTGCGGGAAACGCCGCTATCTCGTTAGGGGTGCTACGGCAGACACCCTCTCGAGCACCCCGAAGACTTCTTGAGCCCTCGGCTGTAATGGTTTCCAGGCTGTCAAAAGAACCGTCGCGTGTGCATTCGCGGACGGGAGAGAGGCTGAGGTAATTTCGAGTGAACGGGGATGGACTCCTCCCGTCCGCAGTTTCCGTAGTGTAGCGGTTATCACGTCTGCTTTACACGCAGAAGGTCCCCGGTTCGATCCCGGGCGGGAACAGTATTTTCTTGCCTGTGTCGCATTGTACTCCAGTGAGCCACGTCATGTGAGGATCTTCTGCATGTACCTTTGTTATGCAAGAAGCGCATTTATTTAATTTTTTAGTTACGATGTCAACATCAGCACGAGTTGTCTCTAAGGTATGGCGCACACAAGTAGTTTCCGTGGTGTAGCGGTTATCACGTCTGCCTAACACGCAGAAGGTCCCCGGTTCGATCCCGGGCGGAAACACTTTTTCATCATTAAAAACAAGACATAGTAACATGCATCTGCTTCCATCTGTACCCAAAAACCTTCGTAATCGCCTTCACACGTCGGATCAGAGTGTCAATTGCTCACATCAAATATGAAATTCATTTGATACTGCCGCCGAGCATTTTGCATCGACTCAGCCACTCATGTGCGATCAGTTTGCACAAAACGCTAGGGCTCGTCCGGGATTTGAACCCGGGACCTCCTGCACCCGAAGCAGGAATCATACCCCTAGACCAACGAGCCATCTGACATGGCGAATGACTAATATTTCAGTGCACTGGGTGCCTCGATGTGGTCCAGGGTGCTCTGGAAAGTCTCGTGTAGGCTGGCGGGATGGGGGCGGCGCGAATTCCCGCGGTCGGCGGCCTTCCTGGGCTATTGGTACCTTCATGTAGAGCTGCCGCTGGGCTCGCACTCCCTGCTGCTAAGAAAGTGATTGCTTTTGCTGCTATGACTTGCAATCACGACTGCGGGAAACGCCGCTATCTCGTTAGGGGTGCTACGGCAGACACCCTCTCGAGCACCCCGAAGACTTCTTGAGCCCTCGGCTGTAATGGTTTCCAGGCTGTCAAAAGAACCGTCGCGTGTGCATTCGCGGACGGGAGAGAGGCTGAGGTAATTTCGAGTGAACGGGGATGGACTCCTCCCGTCCGCAGTTTCCGTAGTGTAGCGGTTATCACGTCTGCTTTACACGCAGAAAGTCCCCGGTTCGATCCCGGGCGGGAACAGTATTTTCTTGCCTGTGTCGCATTGTACTCCAGTGAGCCACGTCATGTGAGGATCTTCTGCATGTACCTTTGTTATGCAAGAAGCGCATTTATTTAATTTTTTAGTTACGATGTCAACATCAGCACGAGTTGTCTCTAAGGTATGGCGCACACAAGTAGTTTCCGTGGTGTAGCGGTTATCACGTCTGCCTAACACGCAGAAGGTCCCCGGTTCGATCCCGGGCGGAAACACTTTTTCATCATTAAAAACAAGACATAGTAACATGCATCTGCTTCCATCTGTACCCAAAAACCTTCGTAATCGCCTTCACACGTCGGATCAGAGTGTCAATTGCTCACATCAAATATGAAATTCATTTGATACTGCCGCCGAGCATTTTGCATCGACTCAGCCACTCATGTGCGATCAGTTTGCACAAAACGCTAGGGCTCGTCCGGGATTTGAACCCGGGACCTCCTGCACCCGAAGCAGGAATCATACCCCTAGACCAACGAGCCATCTGACATGGCGAATGACTATTATTTCAGTGCACTGGGTGCCTCGATGTGGTCCAGGGTGCTCTGGAAAGTCTCGTGTAGGCTGGCGGGATGGGGGCGGCGCGAATTCCCGCGGTCGGCGGCCTTCCTGGGCTATTGGTACCTTCATGTAGAGCTGCCGCTGGGCTCGCACTCCCTGCTGCTAAGAAAGTGATTGCTTTTGCTGCTATGACTTGCAATCACGACTGCGGGAAACGCCGCTATCTCGTTAGGGGTGCTACGGCAGACACCCTCTCGAGCACCCCGAAGACTTCTTGAGCCCTCGGCTGTAATGGTTTCCAGGCTGTCAAAAGAACCGTCGCGTGTGCATTCGCGGACGGGAGAGAGGCTGAGGTAATTTCGAGTGAACGGGGATGGACTCCTCCCGTCCGCAGTTTCCGTAGTGTAGCGGTTATCACGTCTGCTTTACACGCAGAAGGTCCCCGGTTCGATCCCGGGCGGGAACAGTATTTTCTTGCCTGTGTCGCATTGTACTCCAGTGAGCCACGTCATGTGAGGATCTTCTGCATGTACCTTTGTTATGCAAGAAGCGCATTTATTTAATTTTTTAGTTACGATGTCAACATCAGCACGAGTTGTCTCTAAGGTATGGCGCACACAAGTAATTTCCGTGGTGTAGCGGTTATCACGTCTGCCTAACACGCAGAAGGTCCCCGGTTCGATCCCGGGCGGAAACACTTTTTCATCATTAAAAACAAGACATAGTAACATGCATCTGCTTCCATCTGTACCCAAAAACCTTCGTAATCGCCTTCACACGTCGGATCAGAGTGTCAATTGCTCACATCAAATATGAAATTCATTTGATACTGCCGCCGAGCATTTTGCATCGACTCAGCCACTCATGTGCGATCAGTTTGCACAAAACGCTAGGGCTCGTCCGGGATTTGAACCCGGGACCTCCTGCACCCGAAGCAGGAATCATACCCCTAGACCAACGAGCCATCTGACATGGCGAATGACTATTATTTCAGTGCACTGGGTGCCTCGATGTGGTCCAGGGTGCTCTGGAAAGTCTCGTGTAGGCTGGCGGGATGGGGGCGGCGCGAATTCCCGCGGTCGGCGGCCTTCCTGGGCTATTGGTACCTTCATGTAGAGCTGCCGCTGGGCTCGCACTCCCTGCTGCTAAGAAAGTGATTGCTTTTGCTGCTATGACTTGCAATCACGACTGCGGGAAACGCCGCTATCTCGTTAGGGGTGCTACGGCAGACACCCTCTCGAGCACCCCGAAGACTTCTTGAGCCCTCGGCTGTAATGGTTTCCAGGCTGTCAAAAGAACCGTCGCGTGTGCATTCGCGGACGGGAGAGAGGCTGAGGTAATTTCGAGTGAACGGGGATGGACTCCTCCCGTCCGCAGTTTCCGTAGTGTAGCGGTTATCACGTCTGCTTTACACGCAGAAGGTCCCCGGTTCGATCCCGGGCGGGAACAGTATTTTCTTGCCTGTGTCGCATTGTACTCCAGTGAGCCACGTCATGTGAGGATCTTCTGCATGTACCTTTGTTATGCAAGAAGCGCATTTATTTAATTTTTTAGTTACGATGTCAACATCAGCACGAGTTGTCTCTAAGGTATGGCGCACACAAGTAGTTTCCGTGGTGTAGCGGTTATCACGTCTGCCTAACACGCAGAAGGTCCCCGGTTCGATCCCGGGCGGAAACACTTTTTCATCATTAAAAACAAGACATAGTAACATGCATCTGCTTCCATCTGTACCCAAAAACCTTCGTAATCGCCTTCACACGTCGGATCAGAGTGTCAATTGCTCACATCAAATATGAAATTCATTTGATACTGCCGCCGAGCATTTTGCATCGACTCAGCCACTCATGTGCGATCAGTTTGCACAAAACGCTAGGGCTCGTCCGGGATTTGAACCCGGGACCTCCTGCACCCGAAGCAGGAATCATACCCCTAGACCAACGAGCCATCTGACATGGCGAATGACTATTATTTCAGTGCACTGGGTGCCTCGATGTGGTCCAGGGTGCTCTGGAAAGTCTCGTGTAGGCTGGCGGGATGGGGGCGGCGCGAATTCCCGCGGTCGGCGGCCTTCCTGGGCTATTGGTACCTTCATGTAGAGCTGCCGCTGGGCTCGCACTCCCTGCTGCTAAGAAAGTGATTGCTTTTGCTGCTATGACTTGCAATCACGACTGCGGGAAACGCCGCTATCTCGTTAGGGGTGCTACGGCAGACACCCTCTCGAGCACCCCGAAGACTTCTTGAGCCCTCGGCTGTAATGGTTTCCAGGCTGTCAAAAGAACCGTCGCGTGTGCATTCGCGGACGGGAGAGAGGCTGAGGTAATTTCGAGTGAACGGGGATGGACTCCTCCCGTCCTCAGTTTCCGTAGTGTAGCGGTTATCACGTCTGCTTTACACGCAGAAGGTCCCCGGTTCGATCCCGGGCGGGAACAGTATTTTCTTGCCTGTGTCGCATTGTACTCCAGTGAGCCACGTCATGTGAGGATCTTCTGCATGTACCTTTGTTATGCAAGAAGCGCATTTATTTAATTTTTTAGTTACGATGTCAACATCAGCACGAGTTGTCTCTAAGGTATGGCGCACACAAGTAGTTTCCGTGGTGTAGCGGTTATCACGTCTGCCTAACACGCAGAAGGTCCCCGGTTCGATCCCGGGCGGAAACACTTTTTCATCATTAAAAACAAGACATAGTAACATGCATCTGCTTCCATCTGTACCCAAAAACCTTCGTAATCGCCTTCACACGTCGGATCAGAGTGTCAATTGCTCACATCAAATATGAAATTCATTTGATACTGCCGCCGAGCATTTTGCATCGACTCAGCCACTCATGTGCGATCAGTTTGCACAAAACGCTAGGGCTCGTCCGGGATTTGAACCCGGGACCTCCTGCACCCGAAGCAGGAATCATACCCCTAGACCAACGAGCCATCTGACATGGCGAATGACTATTATTTCAGTGCACTGGGTGCCTCGATGTGGTCCAGGGTGCTCTGGAAAGTCTCGTGTAGGCTGGCGGGATGGGGGCGGCGCGAATTCCCGCGGTCGGCGGCCTTCCTGGGCTATTGGTACCTTCATGTAGAGCTGCCGCTGGGCTCGCACTCCCTGCTGCTAAGAAAGTGATTGCTTTTGCTGCTATGACTTGCAATCACGACTGCGGGAAACGCCGCTATCTCGTTAGGGGTGCTACGGCAGACACCCTCTCGAGCACCCCGAAGACTTCTTGAGCCCTCGGCTGTAATGGTTTCCAGGCTGTCAAAAGAACCGTCGCGTGTGCATTCGCGGACGGGAGAGAGGCTGAGGTAATTTCGAGTGAACGGGGATGGACTCCTCCCGTCCGCAGTTTCTGTAGTGTAGCGGTTATCACGTCTGCTTTACACGCAAAAGGTCCCCGGTTCGATCCCGGGCGGGAACAGTATTTTCTTGCCTGTGTCGCATTGTACTCCAGTGAGCCACGTCATGTGAGGATCTTCTGCATGTACCTTTGTTATGCAAGAAGCGCATTTATTTAATTTTTTAGTTACGATGTCAACATCAGCACGAGTTGTCTCTAAGGTATGGCGCACACAAGTAGTTTCCGTGGTGTAGCGGTTATCACGTCTGCCTAACACGCAGAAGGTCCCCGGTTCGATCCCGGGCGGAAACACTTTTTCATCATTAAAAACAAGACATAGTAACATGCATCTGCTTCCATCTGTACCCAAAAACCTTCGTAATCGCCTTCACACGTCGGATCAGAGTGTCAATTGCTCACATCAAATATGAAATTCATTTGATACTGCCGCCGAGCATTTTGCATCGACTCAGCCACTCATGTGCGATCAGTTTGCACAAAACGCTAGGGCTCGTCCGGGATTTGAACCCGGGACCTCCTGCACCCGAAGCAGGAATCATACCCCTAGACCAACGAGCCATCTGACATGGCGAATGACTATTATTTCAGTGCACTGGGTGCCTCGATGTGGTCCAGGGTGCTCTGGAAAGTCTCGTGTAGGCTGGCGGGATGGGGGCGGCGCGAATTCCCGCGGTCGGCGGCCTTCCTGGGCTATTGGTACCTTCATGTAGAGCTGCCGCTGGGCTCGCACTCCCTGCTGCTAAGAAAGTGATTGCTTTTGCTGCTATGACTTGCAATCACGACTGCGGGAAACGCCGCTATCTCGTTAGGGGTGCTACGGCAGACACCCTCTCGAGCACCCCGAAGACTTCTTGAGCCCTCGGCTGTAATGGTTTCCAGGCTGTCAAAAGAACCGTCGCGTGTGCATTCGCGGACGGGAGAGAGGCTGAGGTAATTTCGAGTGAACGGGGATGGACTCCTCCCGTCCGCAGTTTCCGTAGTGTAGCGGTTATCACGTCTGCTTTACACGCAGAAGGTCCCCGGTTCGATCCCGGGCGGGAACAGTATTTTCTTGCCTGTGTCGCATTGTACTCCAGTGAGCCACGTCATGTGAGGATCTTCTGCATGTACCTTTGTTATGCAAGAAGCGCATTTATTTAATTTTTTAGTTACGATGTCAACATCAGCACGAGTTGTCTCTAAGGTATGGCGCACACAAGTAGTTTCCGTGGTGTAGCGGTTATCACGTCTGCCTAACACGCAGAAGGTCCCCGGTTCGATCCCGGGCGGAAACACTTTTTCATCATTAAAAACAAGACATAGTAACATGCATCTGCTTCCATCTGTACCCAAAAACCTTCGTAATCGCCTTCACACGTCGGATCAGAGTGTCAATTGCTCACATCAAATATGAAATTCATTTGATACTGCCGCCGAGCATTTTGCATCGACTCAGCCACTCATGTGCGATCAGTTTGCACAAAACGCTAGGGCTCGTCCGGGATTTGAACCCGGGACCTCCTGCACCCGAAGCAGGAATCATACCCCTAGACCAACGAGCCATCTGACATGGCGAATGACTATTATTTCAGTGCACTGGGTGCCTCGATGTGGTCCAGGGTGCTCTGGAAAGTCTCGTGTAGGCTGGCGGGATGGGGGCGGCGCGAATTCCCGCGGTCGGCGGCCTTCCTGGGCTATTGGTACCTTCATGTAGAGCTGCCGCTGGGCTCGCACTCCCTGCTGCTAAGAAAGTGATTGCTTTTGCTGCTATGACTTGCAATCACGACTGCGGGAAACGCCGCTATCTCGTTAGGGGTGCTACGGCAGACACCCTCTCCAGCACCCCGAAGACTTCTTGAGCCCTCGGCTGTAATGGTTTCCAGGCTGTCAAAAGAACCGTCGCGTGTGCATTCGCGGACGGGAGAGAGGCTGAGGTAATTTCGAGTGAACGGGGATGGACTCCTCCCGTCCGCAGTTTCCGTAGTGTAGCGGTTATCACGTCTGCTTTACACGCAGAAGGTCCCCGGTTCGATCCCGGGCGGGAACAGTATTTTCTTGCCTGTGTCGCATTGTACTCCAGTGAGCCACGTCATGTGAGGATCTTCTGCATGTACCTTTGTTATGCAAGAAGCGCATTTATTTAATTTTTTAGTTACGATGTCAACATCAGCACGAGTTGTCTCTAAGGTATGGCGCACACAAGTAGTTTCCGTGGTGTAGCGGTTATCACGTCTGCCTAACACGCAGAAGGTCCCCGGTTCGATCCCGGGCGGAAACACTTTTTCATCATTAAAAACAAGACATAGTAACATGCATCTGCTTCCATCTGTACCCAAAAACCTTCGTAATCGCCTTCACACGTCGGATCAGAGTGTCAATTGCTCACATCAAATATGAAATTCATTTGATACTGCCGCCGAGCATTTTGCATCGACTCAGCCACTCATGTGCGATCAGTTTGCACAAAACGCTAGGGCTCGTCCGGGATTTGAACCCGGGACCTCCTGCACCCGAAGCAGGAATCATACCCCTAGACCAACGAGCCATCTGACATGGCGAATGACTATTATTTCAGTGCACTGGGTGCCTCGATGTGGTCCAGGGTGCTCTGGAAAGTCTCGTGTAGGCTGGCGGGATGGGGGCGGCGCGAATTCCCGCGGTCGGCGGCCTTCCTGGGCTATTGGTACCTTCATGTAGAGCTGCCGCTGGGCTCGCACTCCCTGCTGCTAAGAAAGTGATTGCTTTTGCTGCTATGACTTGCAATCACGACTGCGGGAAACGCCGCTATCTCGTTAGGGGTGCTACGGCAGACACCCTCTCGAGCACCCCGAAGACTTCTTGAGCCCTCGGCTGTAATGGTTTCCAGGCTGTCAAAAGAACCGTCGCGTGTGCATTCGCGGACGGGAGAGAGGCTGAGGTAATTTCGAGTGAACGGGGATGGACTCCTCCCGTCCGCAGTTTCCGTAGTGTAGCGGTTATCACGTCTGCTTTACACGCAGAAAGTCCCCGGTTCGATCCCGGGCGGGAACAGTATTTTCTTGCCTGTGTCGCATTGTACTCCAGTGAGCCACGTCATGTGAGGATCTTCTGCATGTACCTTTGTTATGCAAGAAGCGCATTTATTTAATTTTTTAGTTACGATGTCAACATCAGCACGAGTTGTCTCTAAGGTATGGCGCACACAAGTAGTTTCCGTGGTGTAGCGGTTATCACGTCTGCCTAACACGCAGAAGGTCCCCGGTTCGATCCCGGGCGGAAACACTTTTTCATCATTAAAAACAAGACATAGTAACATGCATCTGCTTCCATCTGTACCCAAAAACCTTCGTAATCGCCTTCACACGTCGGATCAGAGTGTCAATTGCTCACATCAAATATGAAATTCATTTGATACTGCCGCCGAGCATTTTGCATCGACTCAGCCACTCATGTGCGATCAGTTTGCACAAAACGCTAGGGCTCGTCCGGGATTTGAACCCGGGACCTCCTGCACCCGAAGCAGGAATCATACCCCTAGACCAACGAGCCATCTGACATGGCGAATGACTATTATTTCAGTGCACTGGGTGCCTCGATGTGGTCCAGGGTGCTCTGGAAAGTCTCGTGTAGGCTGGCGGGATGGGGGCGGCGCGAATTCCCGCGGTCGGCGGCCTTCCTGGGCTATTGGTACCTTCATGTAGAGCTGCCGCTGGGCTCGCACTCCCTGCTGCTAAGAAAGTGATTGCTTTTGCTGCTATGACTTGCAATCACGACTGCGGGAAACGCCGCTATCTCGTTAGGGGTGCTACGGCAGACACCCTCTCGAGCACCCCGAAGACTTCTTGAGCCCTCGGCTGTAATGGTTTCCAGGCTGTCAAAAGAACCGTCGCGTGTGCATTCGCGGACGGGAGAGAGGCTGAGGTAATTTCGAGTGAACGGGGATGGACTCCTCCCGTCCGCAGTTTCCGTAGTGTAGCGGTTATCACGTCTGCTTTACACGCAGAAGGTCCCCGGTTCGATCCCGGGCGGGAACAGTATTTTCTTGCCTGTGTCGCATTGTACTCCAGTGAGCCACGTCATGTGAGGATCTTCTGCATGTACCTTTGTTATGCAAGAAGCGCATTTATTTAATTTTTTAGTTACGATGTCAACATCAGCACGAGTTGTCTCTAAGGTATGGCGCACACAAGTAGTTTCCGTGGTGTAGCGGTTATCACGTCTGCCTAACACGCAGAAGGTCCCCGGTTCGATCCCGGGCGGAAACACTTTTTCATCATTAAAAACAAGACATAGTAACATGCATCTGCTTCCATCTGTACCCAAAAACCTTCGTAATCGCCTTCACACGTCGGATCAGAGTGTCAATTGCTCACATCAAATATGAAATTCATTTGATACTGCCGCCGAGCATTTTGCATCGACTCAGCCACTCATGTGCGATCAGTTTGCACAAAACGCTAGGGCTCGTCCGGGATTTGAACCCGGGACCTCCTGCACCCGAAGCAGGAATCATACCCCTAGACCAACGAGCCATCTGACATGGCGAATGACTATTATTTCAGTGCACTGGGTGCCTCGATGTGGTCCAGGGTGCTCTGGAAAGTCTCGTGTAGGCTGGCGGGATGGGGGCGGCGCGAATTCCCGCGGTCGGCGGCCTTCCTGGGCTATTGGTACCTTCATGTAGAGCTGCCGCTGGGCTCGCACTCCCTGCTGCTAAGAAAGTGATTGCTTTTGCTGCTATGACTTGCAATCACGACTGCGGGAAACGCCGCTATCTCGTTAGGGGTGCTACGGCAGACACCCTCTCGAGCACCCCGAAGACTTCTTGAGCCCTCGGCTGTAATGGTTTCCAGGCTGTCAAAAGAACCGTCGCGTGTGCATTCGCGGACGGGAGAGAGGCTGAGGTAATTTCGAGTGAACGGGGATGGACTCCTCCCGTCCGCAGTTTCCGTAGTGTAGCGGTTATCACGTCTGCTTTACACGCAGAAGGTCCCCGGTTCGATCCCGGGCGGGAACAGTATTTTCTTGCCTGTGTCGCATTGTACTCCAGTGAGCCACGTCATGTGAGGATCTTCTGCATGTACCTTTGTTATGCAAGAAGCGCATTTATTTAATTTTTTAGTTACGATGTCAACATCAGCACGAGTTGTCTCTAAGGTATGGCGCACACAAGTAGTTTCCGTGGTGTAGCGGTTATCACGTCTGCCTAACACGCAGAAGGTCCCCGGTTCGATCCCGGGCGGAAACACTTTTTCATCATTAAAAACAAGACATAGTAACATGCATCTGCTTCCATCTGTACCCAAAAACCTTCGTAATCGCCTTCACACGTCGGATCAGAGTGTCAATTGCTCACATCAAATATGAAATTCATTTGATACTGCCACCGAGCATTTTGCATCGACTCAGCCACTCATGTGCGATCAGTTTGCACAAAACGCTAGGGCTCGTCCGGGATTTGAACCCGGGACCTCCTGCACCCGAAGCAGGAATCATACCCCTAGACCAACGAGCCATCTGACATGGCGAATGACTATTATTTCAGTGCACTGGGTGCCTCGATGTGGTCCAGGGTGCTCTGGAAAGTCTCGTGTAGGCTGGCGGGATGGGGGCGGCGCGAATTCCCGCGGTCGGCGGCCTTCCTGGGCTATTGGTACCTTCATGTAGAGCTGCCGCTGGGCTCGCACTCCCTGCTGCTAAGAAAGTGATTGCTTTTGCTGCTATGACTTGCAATCACGACTGCGGGAAACGCCGCTATCTCGTTAGGGGTGCTACGGCAGACACCCTCTCGAGCACCCCGAAGACTTCTTGAGCCCTCGGCTGTAATGGTTTCCAGGCTGTCAAAAGAACCGTCGCGTGTGCATTCGCGGACGGGAGAGAGGCTGAGGTAATTTCGAGTGAACGGGGATGGACTCCTCCCGTCCGCAGTTTCCGTAGTGTAGCGGTTATCACGTCTGCTTTACACGCAGAAGGTCCCCGGTTCGATCCCGGGCGGGAACAGTATTTTCTTGCCTGTGTCGCATTGTACTCCAGTGAGCCACGTCATGTGAGGATCTTCTGCATGTACCTTTGTTATGCAAGAAGCGCATTTATTTAATTTTTTAGTTACGATGTCAACATCAGCACGAGTTGTCTCTAAGGTATGGCGCACACAAGTAGTTTCCGTGGTGTAGCGGTTATCACGTCTGCCTAACACGCAGAAGGTCCCCGGTTCGATCCCGGGCGGAAACACTTTTTCATCATTAAAAACAAGACATACTAACATGCATCTGCTTCCATCTGTACCCAAAAACCTTCGTAATCGCCTTCACACGTCGGATCAGAGTGTCAATTGCTCACATCAAATATGAAATTCATTTGATACTGCCGCCGAGCATTTTGCATCGACTCAGCCACTCATGTGCGATCAGTTTGCACAAAACGCTAGGGCTCGTCCGGGATTTGAACACGGGACCTCCTGCACCCGAAGCAGGAATCATACCCCTAGACCAACGAGCCATCTGACATGGCGAATGACTAATATTTCAGTGCACTGGGTGCCTCGATGTGGTCCAGGGTGCTCTGGAAAGTCTCGTGTAGGCTGGCGGGATGGGGGCGGCGCGAATTCCCGCGGTCGGCGGCCTTCCTGGGCTATTGGTACCTTCATGTAGAGCTGCCGCTGGGCTCGCACTCCCTGCTGCTAAGAAAGTGATTGCTTTTGCTGCTATGACTTGCAATCACGACTGCGGGAAACGCCGCTATCTCGTTAGGGGTGCTACGGCAGACACCCTCTCGAGCACCCCGAAGACTTCTTGAGCCCTCGGCTGTAATGGTTTCCAGGCTGTCAAAAGAACCGTCGCGTGTGCATTCGCGGACGGGAGAGAGGCTGAGGTAATTTCGAGTGAACGGGGATGGACTCCTCCCGTCCGCAGTTTCCGTAGTGTAGCGGTTATCACGTCTGCTTTACACGCAGAAGGTCCCCGGTTCGATCCCGGGCGGGAACAGTATTTTCTTGCCTGTGTCGCATTGTACTCCAGTGAGCCACGTCATGTGAGGATCTTCTGCATGTACCTTTGTTATGCAAGAAGCGCATTTATTTAATTTTTTAGTTACGATGTCAACATCAGCACGAGTTGTCTCTAAGGTATGGCGCACACAAGTAGTTTCCGTGGTGTAGCGGTTATCACGTCTGCCTAACACGCAGAAGGTCCCCGGTTCGATCCCGGGCGGAAACACTTTTTCATCATTAAAAACAAGACATACTAACATGCATCTGCTTCCATCTGTACCCAAAAACCTTCGTAATCGCCTTCACACGTCGGATCAGAGTGTCAATTGCTCACATCAAATATGAAATTCATTTGATACTGCCGCCGAGCATTTTGCATCGACTCAGCCACTCATGTGCGATCAGTTTGCACAAAACGCTAGGGCTCGTCCGGGATTTGAACACGGGACCTCCTGCACCCGAAGCAGGAATCATACCCCTAGACCAACGAGCCATCTGACATGGCGAATGACTAATATTTCAGTGCACTGGGTGCCTCGATGTGGTCCAGGGTGCTCTGGAAAGTCTCGTGTAGGCTGGCGGGATGGGGGCGGCGCGAATTCCCGCGGTCGGCGGCCTTCCTGGGCTATTGGTACCTTCATGTAGAGCTGCCGCTGGGCTCGCACTCCCTGCTGCTAAGAAAGTGATTGCTTTTGCTGCTATGACTTGCAATCACGACTGCGGGAAACGCCGCTATCTCGTTAGGGGTGCTACGGCAGACACCCTCTCGAGCACCCCGAAGACTTCTTGAGCCCTCGGCTGTAATGGTTTCCAGGCTGTCAAAAGAACCGTCGCGTGTGCATTCGCGGACGGGAGAGAGGCTGAGGTAATTTCGAGTGAACGGGGATGGACTCCTCCCGTCCGCAGTTTCCGTAGTGTAGCGGTTATCACGTCTGCTTTACAAGCAGAAGGTCCCCGGTTCGATCCCGGGCGGGAACAGTATTTTCTTGCCTGTGTCGCATTGTACTCCAGTGAGCCACGTCATGTGAGGATCTTCTGCATGTACCTTTGTTATGCAAGAAGCGCATTTATTTAATTTTTTAGTTACGATGTCAACATCAGCACGAGTTGTCTCTAAGGTATGGCGCACACAAGTAGTTTCCGTGGTGTAGCGGTTATCACGTCTGCCTAACACGCAGAAGGTCCCCGGTTCGATCCCGGGCGGAAACACTTTTTCATCATTAAAAACAAGACATAGTAACATGCATCTGCTTCCATCTGTACCCAAAAACCTTCGTAATCGCCTTCACACGTCGGATCAGAGTGTCAATTGCTCACATCAAATATGAAATTCATTTGATACTGCCGCCGAGCATTTTGCATCGACTCAGCCACTCATGTGCGATCAGTTTGCACAAAACGCTAGGGCTCGTCCGGGATTTGAACCCGGGACCTCCTGCACCCGAAGCAGGAATCATACCCCTAGACCAACGAGCCATCTGACATGGCGAATGACTATTATTTCAGTGCACTGGGTGCCTCGATGTGGTCCAGGGTGCTCTGGAAAGTCTCGTGTAGGCTGGCGGGATGGGGGCGTCGCGAATTCCCGCGGTCGGCGGCCTTCCTGGGCTATTGGTACCTTCATGTAGAGCTGCCGCTGGGCTCGCACTCCCTGCTGCTAAGAAAGTGATTGCTTTTGCTGCTATGACTTGCAATCACGACTGCGGGAAACGCCGCTATCTCGTTAGGGGTGCTACGGCAGACACCCTCTCGAGCACCCCGAAGACTTCTTGAGCCCTCGGCTGTAATGGTTTCCAGGCTGTCAAAAGAACCGTCGCGTGTGCATTCGCGGACGGGAGAGAGGCTGAGGTAATTTCGAGTGAACGGGGATGGACTCCTCCCGTCCGCAGTTTCCGTAGTGTAGCGGTTATCACGTCTGCTTTACACGCAGAAGGTCCCCGGTTCGATCCCGGGCGGGAACAGTATTTTCTTGCCTGTGTCGCATTGTACTCCAGTGAGCCACGTCATGTGAGGATCTTCTGCATGTACCTTTGTTATGCAAGAAGCGCATTTATTTAATTTTTTAGTTACGATGTCAACATCAGCACGAGTTGTCTCTAAGGTATGGCGCACACAAGTAGTTTCCGTGGTGTAGCGGTTATCACGTCTGCCTAACACGCAGAAGGTCCCCGGTTCGATCCCGGGCGGAAACACTTTTTCATCATTAAAAACAAGACATAGTAACATGCATCTGCTTCCATCTGTACCCAAAAACCTTCGTAATCGCCTTCACACGTCGGATCAGAGTGTCAATTGCTCACATCAAATATGAAATTCATTTGATACTGCCGCCGAGCATTTTGCATCGACTCAGCCACTCATGTGCGATCAGTTTGCACAAAACGCTAGGGCTCGTCCGGGATTTGAACCCGGGACCTCCTGCACCCGAAGCAGGAATCATACCCCTAGACCAACGAGCCATCTGACATGGCGAATGACTATTATTTCAGTGCACTGGGTGCCTCGATGTGGTCCAGGGTGCTCTGGAAAGTCTCGTGTAGGCTGGCGGGATGGGGGCGGCGCGAATTCCCGCGGTCGGCGGCCTTCCTGGGCTATTGGTACCTTCATGTAGAGCTGCCGCTGGGCTCGCACTCCCTGCTGCTAAGAAAGTGATTGCTTTTGCTGCTATGACTTGCAATCACGACTGCGGGAAACGCCGCTATCTCGTTAGGGGTGCTACGGCAGACACCCTCTCGAGCACCCCGAAGACTTCTTGAGCCCTCGGCTGTAATGGTTTCCAGGCTGTCAAAAGAACCGTCGCGTGTGCATTCGCGGACGGGAGAGAGGCTGAGGTAATTTCGAGTGAACGGGGATGGACTCCTCCCGTCCGCAGTTTCCGTAGTGTAGCGGTTATCACGTCTGCTTTACACGCAGAAGGTCCCCGGTTCGATCCCGGGCGGGAACAGTATTTTCTTGCCTGTGTCGCATTGTACTCCAGTGAGCCACGTCATGTGAGGATCTTCTGCATGTACCTTTGTTATGCAAGAAGCGCATTTATTTAATTTTTTAGTTACGATGTCAACATCAGCACGAGTTGTCTCTAAGGTATGGCGCACACAAGTAGTTTCCGTGGTGTAGCGGTTATCACGTCTGCCTAACACGCAGAAGGTCCCCGGTTCGATCCCGGGCGGAAACACTTTTTCATCATTAAAAACAAGACATAGTAACATGCATCTGCTTCCATCTGTACCCAAAAACCTTCGTAATCGCCTTCACACGTCGGATCAGAGTGTCAATTGCTCACATCAAATATGAAATTCATTTGATACTGCCGCCGAGCATTTTGCATCGACTCAGCCACTCATGTGCGATCAGTTTGCACAAAACGCTAGGGCTCGTCCGGGATTTGAACCCGGGACCTCCTGCACCCGAAGCAGGAATCATACCCCTAGACCAACGAGCCATCTGACATGGCGAATGACTATTATTTCAGTGCACTGGGTGCCTCGATGTGGTCCAGGGTGCTCTGGAAAGTCTCGTGTAGGCTGGCGGGATGGGGGCGGCGCGAATTCCCGCGGTCGGCGGCCTTCCTGGGCTATTGGTACCTTCATGTAGAGCTGCCGCTGGGCTCGCACTCCCTGCTGCTAAGAAAGTGATTGCTTTTGCTGCTATGACTTGCAATCACGACTGCGGGAAACGCCGCTATCTCGTTAGGGGTGCTACGGCAGACACCCTCTCGAGCACCCCGAAGACTTCTTGAGCCCTCGGCTGTAATGGTTTCCAGGCTGTCAAAAGAACCGTCGCGTGTGCATTCGCGGACGGGAGAGAGGCTGAGGTAATTTCGAGTGAACGGGGATGGACTCCTCCCGTCCGCAGTTTCCGTAGTGTAGCGGTTATCACGTCTGCTTTACACGCAGAAGGTCCCCGGTTCGATCCCGGGCGGGAACAGTATTTTCTTGCCTGTGTCGCATTGTACTCCAGTGAGCCACGTCATGTGAGGATCTTCTGCATGTACCTTTGTTATGCAAGAAGCGCATTTATTTAATTTTTTAGTTACGATGTCAACATCAGCACGAGTTGTCTCTAAGGTATGGCGCACACAAGTAGTTTCCGTGGTGTAGCGGTTATCACGTCTGCCTAACACGCAGAAGGTCCCCGGTTCGATCCCGGGCGGAAACACTTTTTCATCATTAAAAACAAGACATAGTAACATGCATCTGCTTCCATCTGTACCCAAAAACCTTCGTAATCGCCTTCACACGTCGGATCAGAGTGTCAATTGCTCACATCAAATATGAAATTCATTTGATACTGCCGCCGAGCATTTTGCATCGACTCAGCCACTCATGTGCGATCAGTTTGCACAAAACGCTAGGGCTCGTCCGGGATTTGAACCCGGGACCTCCTGCACCCGAAGCAGGAATCATACCCCTAGACCAACGAGCCATCTGACATGGCGAATGACTATTATTTCAGTGCACTGGGTGCCTCGATGTGGTCCAGGGTGCTCTGGAAAGTCTCGTGTAGGCTGGCGGGATGGGGGCGGCGCGAATTCCCGCGGTCGGCGGCCTTCCTGGGCTATTGGTACCTTCATGTAGAGCTGCCGCTGGGCTCGCACTCCCTGCTGCTAAGAAAGTGATTGCTTTTGCTGCTATGACTTGCAATCACGACTGCGGGAAACGCCGCTATCTCGTTAGGGGTGCTACGGCAGACACCCTCTCGAGCACCCCGAAGACTTCTTGAGCCCTCGGCTGTAATGGTTTCCAGGCTGTCAAAAGAACCGTCGCGTGTGCATTCGCGGACGGGAGAGAGGCTGAGGTAATTTCGAGTGAACGGGGATGGACTCCTCCCGTCCGCAGTTTCCGTAGTGTAGCGGTTATCACGTCTGCTTTACACGCAGAAGGTCCCCGGTTCGATCCCGGGCGGGAACAGTATTTTCTTGCCTGTGTCGCATTGTACTCCAGTGAGCCACGTCATGTGAGGATCTTCTGCATGTACCTTTGTTATGCAAGAAGCGCATTTATTTAATTTTTTAGTTACGATGTCAACATCAGCACGAGTTGTCTCTAAGGTATGGCGCACACAAGTAGTTTCCGTGGTGTAGCGGTTATCACGTCTGCCTAACACGCAGAAGGTCCCCGGTTCGATCCCGGGCGGAAACACTTTTTCATCATTAAAAACAAGACATAGTAACATGCATCTGCTTCCATCTGTACCCAAAAACCTTCGTAATCGCCTTCACACGTCGGATCAGAGTGTCAATTGCTCACATCAAATATGAAATTCATTTGATACTGCCGCCGAGCATTTTGCATCGACTCAGCCACTCATGTGCGATCAGTTTGCACAAAACGCTAGGGCTCGTCCGGGATTTGAACCCGGGACCTCCTGCACCCGAAGCAGGAATCATACCCCTAGACCAACGAGCCATCTGACATGGCGAATGACTATTATTTCAGTGCACTGGGTGCCTCGATGTGGTCCAGGGTGCTCTGGAAAGTCTCGTGTAGGCTGGCGGGATGGGGGCGTCGCGAATTCCCGCGGTCGGCGGCCTTCCTGGGCTATTGGTACCTTCATGTAGAGCTGCCGCTGGGCTCGCACTCCCTGCTGCTAAGAAAGTGATTGCTTTTGCTGCTATGACTTGCAATCACGACTGCGGGAAACGCCGCTATCTCGTTAGGGGTGCTACGGCAGACACCCTCTCGAGCACCCCGAAGACTTCTTGAGCCCTCGGCTGTAATGGTTTCCAGGCTGTCAAAAGAACCGTCGCGTGTGCATTCGCGGACGGGAGAGAGGCTGAGGTAATTTCGAGTGAACGGGGATGGACTCCTCCCGTCCGCAGTTTCCGTAGTGTAGCGGTTATCACGTCTGCTTTACACGCAGAAGGTCCCCGGTTCGATCCCGGGCGGGAACAGTATTTTCTTGCCTGTGTCGCATTGTACTCCAGTGAGCCACGTCATGTGAGGATCTTCTGCATGTACCTTTGTTATGCAAGAAGCGCATTTATTTAATTTTTTAGTTACGATGTCAACATCAGCACGAGTTGTCTCTAAGGTATGGCGCACACAAGTAGTTTCCGTGGTGTAGCGGTTATCACGTCTGCCTAACACGCAGAAGGTCCCCGGTTCGATCCCGGGCGGAAACACTTTTTCATCATTAAAAACAAGACATAGTAACATGCATCTGCTTCCATCTGTACCCAAAAACCTTCGTAATCGCCTTCACACGTCGGATCAGAGTGTCAATTGCTCACATCAAATATGAAATTCATTTGATACTGCCGCCGAGCATTTTGCATCGACTCAGCCACTCATGTGCGATCAGTTTGCACAAAACGCTAGGGCTCGTCCGGGATTTGAACCCGGGACCTCCTGCACCCGAAGCAGGAATCAAGGGCCTCCTTCCTCCCCTTCAGCCCCGCCTTGCGCTCGCCATAAATCGCCTTCGTCGGCGTCGGCTTCATCTGCCATGATTTCTGAAGTACTTATTCTTCTGAACTATTCCGATTTCCAAACCAAAGATACTTCTAAACCTATTGCATAGTCCCGCAATGGTGACAAAGTAGAATATATATATATATATATTTTTTTTTAATAGAAAATGAAAAAGGAACTCTGGTCCGCTAGAAAAACAGAAGAAAATAAAATAGTCCTTGTCGTAACACTGTTCAGTATACGTCACTGTGACATTTGAAGAAGAAAAGAGAAAAAACAAAGCAATGTAGAATGAAGGAAAGAAAAAAGTACTTCTTTCATCGAAGAACGACTTCTAAAAAATTCGCATATCGTTTCCTGTAATGTCTCGTCTGTGAAAGTATGTGAAACTGTAATGCCAGGTAAAGACAGAACGCCGCCTCACTCTTGGGTTCTTGCGTCTGTAAATAATGAACATAATGGCCCTTCAACCAATTGACAGAGTTCCGTTTGGTGTTCGGGTACGGCACTGAATCCGGATACAGGAAATCTTCAGGTTTAATACAAAGCTGGGAAGTCCTCATAATCGTAGCCAGTTTTCGGCGAATGCATGGCCAAACTGCTTGGACAGTGGTGCACAGAAAACGATGTTCATCAGTATCAGGCAAGTTGCACGTTAGGCACAAAGGTGAGTCAGCCAAATGTAGAGCATGAAGTCGTGAATTGGTACTTATTTTACGGTTCACGACCCTGTACCAAGAGGCTTTCACTGACGTTGGTAAATCACGGCTATGTATGTTTTTCCATATCACTGGCCAGCGATGATTGGGGTATTTGTGTTCGATGTTGTTCCTGTTCTTGGTTGCCAGTAGTTTATTATAAACTAACTTCACCACGGAAAGCTCACTTTCTGGGAGAGTTGACCGTACGTAACTGAACTCAATGAAAAAGCTCTTAAAGTGAGTCAGCGCAGGCGGAATATGTTGAACAGAGACAGGAGGCTGCAGGCAGGCCGGCGCTATTTCGGTTAACAAGTGAGCCGTTAGACTGTTCGGTAACGACCTCCACCGTTTGTAGGTGGTGCATACGTACAAAGCTCGTGACTTGGAACGAACATCTGTTAAATTTAAGCCTCCATCGGTCGTGGAGAGAGTGAGCGTATCGTACTTGACTTTAAAAATGTGTCCACGTGTGACAAAATGGCCTAGAGCGGACATCATACGCTTCGCTGTCTCCTGTGGCATGGGCAGTACTTGTGCAACGTAGTTAATCTTTGAGGTGAGGTAGACATTAGCGAAGGTGACTTTCTGCAGTTCATCAAGGCTTCTTAGGTAGTGGGTCTGCATGCAAGCACGCATACTTGCCAGGAGATTCCTATAGTTCACCGCAATTGTGTGCTGTATGTTGCTCCTGTACTCAATACCAAGGCATTTCATTTTAGAAATTAGTTGCAACTGACCGTGATGGTGCAGCGAGATGCCGCGTCCTATGTTCATAATGCCAGATTTCCTGGCATTCAACTTCGCACCCGCAACAAGTTCGTAGTTTTTGACGATCTGAAGGGCTTCCTCGACTTCACCTTCGTCCATGACCAAAAATCCGACGTCATCCGCATATGCAGTACAAACAATCTTAATGCCGTGGATGGTTAATCCTTGTAGACGCTGTGTCAAGGTGACAAGCAAAGGCTCAATGGCAATGGCAAACAAGGCCATCGACATAGGGCATCCCTGTCGCACTGAATTAGTAATATTAATTGATGCGCTCAGCTGGCCATTCACCATGAGTCGAGTTACTCCTTTACGAAGGAGCTCATGTATAAGATTGATAAAACGTAGTGGAAATCCCATGGCACGCATCGTCCGGATGAGAAACTGATGGTTTACTCTGTCGAATGCCTTTGAAAAGTCAAGGGAAACTAGCGCACACCGTATCTTACACGCATCTGCAATGGCTATAACGTCCCTGTATTGAGACAAATTTTGGAAGATCGTCCTACCGACACCTACACTGGTCTGGTACTGACCAATGACAGTATTCATCAACATTTTCAATCTATTAGAAATAATACGTGCTAAAATTTTGTAGTCACTGTTCAGTAAAGTAAGCGGCCGAAAATCGTCAACAGAACTGCACATTGGGCGTTTAGGGATTAAAACCACGATGCCTTCCACGAGAGCCTGAGGAACATTAAAATCTGGCCGTAAAATTTCATTAAACATACTCAACAACTTGGGCTTTAATTTGTCGCAGAAAGTAAGATAAAATTCGGCAGTGAGACCGTCGGGTCCCGGCGATTTATTTTTCGGACTTCGTGATAGCGCAGAATCCAATTCGTCTTCATCAATTTCTCGCATGAGAGTTTCGACTTCAGCAGCACCCAAAGTCCTTTGCAAGTTATTGAGTAATTCATCGTGAGTTCCATCGTCGGTATGTGTCGTTGTCAGGAGACCTGCCAAGTGATTGTGAAGTGCGTTCCGTATGTCTTGTTGCCGCGTGAGCGCAACGCCTTCACTCAACTGAAGACGAGTTATTAATCTCCGCCGCCCCCTCTTATTTTCACGAATGACGTGAAACATGGATGTCATTTCGTCGTCTATCACATTCTGGGGCCTGGACCTTATTTGAAAGCCTTCTGCCTGCTGCCGCTGAAGTTTTAATAATTTTGCCTTAATTTTTTTAATCTGCATAAAATTTTCAGGTACAGTCACATCGGACTGGTAAAGCTCCCTGAGACAAGTAAAATAAAACTCAGACGTTTGCCGTTGCCACCAGGATTTGTCCCGAGCGTAGCGTTTAAACATTTTTGATAAAGTTGGTTTGGCATGTGTTATCCACCATTCAGTAACGGAGGCATACTGTGCAACCCGTCGTTCACATGCCTCCCATGTTTCGTTAAAGACACGGTGACAGTCAACATCGTTAAGGAGAGCATTGTTAAGTTTCCAGAAACCTCTGCCGCGAAATGTGCCTTGCTTGACCATGTTAACAGTACAAATATATGCGGCATGATCGGAAAAAATTGTGGGCCAAACTTCGGATTTGAGGACTTGAGTCTTCATACACGCCGATACATAGATTCTGTCTAGCCGGCTTGCAGAGTGGTTCGTGACATGAGTGAACCCAGGTGCCGCTCCGTGCGTATGCTCCCATGTGTCAATGAGGTTCATTTCTTGGACGATACGTTCTAGTTCTCCAGATTTGTTAAAATTAGGCGTCTGGTCTTTTGGGCTTAAGACACAATTGAAGTCACCCGCAAAAATTATACGATCGTAGGTTCCCCTAAAAAGTGGGACTATGGCGCTTGTGAAGAACTCAGCCCTAGCACGCCTATTGCTACTGCCGGACGGGGCGTAAACATTGATTATGCGTGTCCGATGGAAAGTGACAGCGATCCCTCTATGATCAGGCAGTTTTTCTGCGTCGGTCGCTACAATCCCTTCTTTTAACAGAATCGCTGTCCCTAAATTCGCACCGCTCCCGGAATTGGAGAGAGTAGTATACCAGTTATTCGGTCAAGTTCAATCGCAGCGACTTCTTGAAGTAACAGAATATCGATATCCGCTGCGTATACAAAATCTTGTAAATTACGGAGCCGCCAGTACGACTGTATCTTATTGATGTTTAACGTGGCAATTTCATAGGCTTGGGGCTCGTTCATGGGAGAAGGCACATACTATTAATTAAACAGTCTTAGAAGGATGGCTAACGAAATTGAGGCCAAGCGCGTCAGTCGGAGTTCCTGTAGTTCCCGGTACGGTTGGTGTATGCTGCTCTGTGGGGGGTGCCGAAGATTCCGTCTCAATGGTCCGCATGACAGCCGCATCATTGCTCGCATCCAATACTTCCATTTCCTGTGCCCAATTCCCAGTGAGAGTGGCCTCTGACAAAAGCGATCCTGCGTTTCCTTGAGCGTGGGTATCCGGCAAAACGACTCTACTCGAGGTATCACTATCTTCCACCCGTCGTGGATTCACAGGGGGAGACACTACAGGATCAATGTCCATTCGACCAGACGCAGGGAGACCAACTTCAGAGGGTTCAGAAGTGTTCTGACACATTTGGCTGCTTATTCGTTTCGCTTTGTCGCGGAGCTGTGGGGCGAGCTGATTGGCTCCTTGATGTGCAAGTCTCCGCTTCTTTTTGGAAGGCTTCCTGTTAGGGTTCGCAGTATCATCAACATCCGAAGTGGACTGCTGACTCTGGGGTTGATCCGCCGGGAACACAGCGTCTGCTTCATCCTCAGTACCAGTGGCATCAACCACTGGGGAGTCATCCGTCGTTACCTCCATCTCTGAGTGTGGTAGCGGCGGTGCCGCGTCAGCACTCGGTTCTTTGACGTTATTGGCCAAAACATCATTCAAACGAGGGGCATCTACAGGCGGGGTCGCGGGTGGAAGACCAGAAGCCGCGACAGCGTATGTCAGTGGCAGTGCCGTCGTCACAGGGGGGCTAGCGGCTTCACCGACAGGTATCTGCGTCACCCGTCTTTGTATACATTCAGAGCGCACGTGGCCGGGCGCACCACAGCCGGCACACGTTTTTGGCTGCCCATCATATATGACAATTCCGCGATGTCCACCTACGTAAATATATGAAGGTATGTGCTTCTGTATATCGATCTTAACCTGCCTGACGCCGTTAAGCACCGGAAATTTGTGGGCTTTGGACCAACGCTCCGCAAAATTGTTAATGACCCTCCCGTAAGGTGTCAATGCAGAATTTATTTGCGCGGCTGTTATTTCAAACGGGAGTTCGAAAATACGTGCCGTCCGGATGCCCAGTCCAGCATGCGTAATGCTGACGTCACTGACGGTACCATCGCTATGTTTAAACTTCAGTACACCTCCACTGGACTCTACAATTCTATCACACAGTTCAGAGGACGTTAATTTCACATAAACAACACTAGTCACGATAGAGAAATTTATCCCTACAATGTCATCAAAAGTAATCTTAGCTGTTTCCTCTAACCATGCTTCAACTTCAAACGAATTTGGTTTCGAAAAGTTCCTATCAAAGGTAAACTTCAAGGTATCTTTCCTGTTAGTCGGATTCATAATTCCATATCAGATCCTACAGAACGGAACGAATACTAATAAGCAGACGCCGTAAGCACGCGACTCACCGCCTGACGTAAACACTTCCTGCCGCAGCGCGCTGGCCCTGGAGGTCCGCTCACCACCGCTGCCGCAGGCAGACTGGACCAACGAGCCATCTGACATGGCGAATGACTATTATTTCAGTGCACTGGGTGCCTCGATGTGGTCCAGGGTGCTCTGGAAAGTCTCGTGTAGGCTGGCGGGATGGGGGCGGCGCGAATTCCCGCGGTCGGCGGCCTTCCTGGGCTATTGGTACCTTCATGTAGAGCTGCCGCTGGGCTCGCACTCCCTGCTGCTAAGAAAGTGATTGCTTTTGCTGCTATGACTTGCAATCACGACTGCGGGAAACGCCGCTATCTCGTTAGGGGTGCTACGGCAGACACCCTCTCGAGCACCCCGAAGACTTCTTGAGCCCTCGGCTGTAATGGTTTCCAGGCTGTCAAAAGAACCGTCGCGTGTGCATTCGCGGACGGGAGAGAGGCTGAGGTAATTTCGAGTGAACGGGGATGGACTCCTCCCGTCCGCAGTTTCCGTAGTGTAGCGGTTATCACGTCTGCTTTACACGCAGAAGGTCCCCGGTTCGATCCCGGGCGGGAACAGTATTTTCTTGCCTGTGTCGCATTGTACTCCAGTGAGCCACGTCATGTGAGGATCTTCTGCATGTACCTTTGTTATGCAAGAAGCGCATTTATTTAATTTTTTAGTTACGATGTCAACATCAGCACGAGTTGTCTCTAAGGTATGGCGCACACAAGTAGTTTCCGTGGTGTAGCGGTTATCACGTCTGCCTAACACGCAGAAGGTCCCCGGTTCGATCCCGGGCGGAAACACTTTTTCATCATTAAAAACAAGACATAGTAACATGCATCTGCTTCCATCTGTACCCAAAAACCTTCGTAATCGCCTTCACACGTCGGATCAGAGTGTCAATTGCTCACATCAAATATGAAATTCATTTGATACTGCCGCCGAGCATTTTGCATCGACTCAGCCACTCATGTGCGATCAGTTTGCACAAAACGCTAGGGCTCGTCCGGGATTTGAACCCGGGACCTCCTGCACCCAAAGCAAGAATCACACCCCTAGACCAACGAGCCATCTGACGTGGCGAATGACTATTACTTCAGTGCACTGGGTCCCTCGATGTGGTCCAGGGTGCTCTGGAAAGTCTCGTGTAGGCTGGCGGGATGGGGGCGGCGCGAATTCCCGCGGTCGGCGGCCTTCCTGGGCTATTGGTACCTTCATGTAGAGCTGCCGCTGGGCTCGCACTCCCTGCTGCTAAGAAAGTGATTGCTTTTGCTGCTATGATTTGCAATCACGACTGCGGGAAACGCCGCTATCTCGTTAGGGGTGCTACGGCAGACACCCTCTCGAGCACCCGAAGACTTCTTGAGCCCTCGGCTGTGATGGTTTCCAGGCTGTCAAAGGAACCGTCGCGTGTGAATTCGCGCACGGAGAGAGGCTGAGGTAATTTCGAGTGAACGGGGATGGACTCCTCACGTGCGCAGTTACCGTAGTGTAGCGGTTATCACGTCTGCCTAACACGCAGAAGGTCCCCGTTTCGATCCCGGGCGGAAACACTTTTTTATCATTAAAAACAAGACATACTAACATGCATCTGCTACGATCTGTACCCAAAAACCTTCGTAATCGCCTGCACACGTCAGATCAGTGTCAATTGCTCACATCAAATATGAAATTCATTTGATACTGACGCCGAGCATTTTGCGTCGACTTGGCCACTCACGTGCGATCAGTTTGCACAAAACGGTAGGGCTCTTCCGGGATTTGAACCCGGGACCTCCTGCACCCAAAGCAAGAATCATACCCCTAGACCAACGAGCCATCTGACGTGGCAAATGACTATTATTTCAGTGCACTGGGTCCCTCGATGTGGTCCAGGGTGCTCTGGAAAGTCTCGTGTAGGCTGGCGGGATGGGGGCGGCGCGAATTCCCGCGGTCGGCGGCCTTCCTGGGCTATTGGTACCTTCATGTAGAGCTGCCGCTGGGCTCGCACTCCCTGCTGCTAAGAAAGTGATTGCTTTTTCTGCTATGACTTGCAATCACGACTGCGGGAAACGCCGCTATCTCGTTAGGGGTGCTACGGCAGACACCCTCTCGAGCACCCGAAGACTTCTTGAGCCCTCGGCTGTGATGGTTTCCAGGCTGTCAAAGGAACCGTCGCGTGTGAATTCGCGCACGGAGAGAGGCTGAGGTAATTTCGAGTGAACGGGGATGGACTCCTCCCGTCCGCAGTTTCCGTAGTGTAGCGGTTATCACGTCTGCTTTACACGCAGAAGGTCCCCGGTTCGATCCCGGGCGGGAACAGTATTTTCTTGCCTGTGTCGCATTGTACTCCAGTGAGCCACGTCATGTGAGGATCTTCTGCATGTACCTTTGTTATGCAAGAAGCGCATTTATTTAATTTTTTAGTTACGATGTCAACATCAGCACGAGTTGTCTCTAAGGTATGGCGCACACAAGTAGTTTCCGTGGTGTAGCGGTTATCACGTCTGCCTAACACGCAGAAGGTCCCCGGTTCGATCCCGGGCGGAAACACTTTTTTATCATTAAAAACAAGACATACTAACATGCATCTGCTACCATCTGTACCCAAAAACCTTCGTAATCGCCTGCACACGTAGAATCAGTGTCAATTGCTCACATCAAATATGAAATTCATTTGATACTGACGCCGAGCATTTTGCGTCGACTTGGCCACTCACGTGCGATCAGTTTGCACAAAGCGGTAGGGCTCGTCCGGGATTTGAACCCGGGACCTCCTGCACCCAAAGCAAGAATCATACCCCTAGACCAACGAGCCATCTGACGTGGCAAATGACTATTATTTCAGTGCACTGGGTCCCTCGATGTGGTCCAGGGTGCTCTGGAAAGTCTCGTGTAGGCTGGCGGGATGGGGGCGGCGCGAATTCCCGCGGTCGGCGGCCTTCCTGGGCTATTGGTACCTTCATGTAGAGCTGCCGCTGGGCTCGCACTCCCTGCTGCTAAGAAAGTGATTGCTTTTGCTGCTATGATTTGCAATCACGACTGCTGGAAACGCCGCTATCTCGTTAGGGGTGCTACGGCAGACACCCTCTCGAGCACCCGAAGACTTCTTGAGCCCTCGGCTGTGATGGTTTCCAGGCTGTCAAAGGAACCGTCGCGTGTGAATTCGCGCACGGAGAGAGGCTGAGGTAATTTCGAGTGAACGGGGATGGACTTCTCACGTGCGCAGTTACCGTAGTGTAGCGGTTATCACGTCTGCCTAACACGCAGAAGGTCCCCGTTTCGATCCCGGGCGGAAACACTTTTTTATCATTAAAAACAAGACATACTAACATGCGTCTGCTACCATCTGTACCCAAAAACCTTCGTAATCGCCTGCACACGTCAGATCAGTGTCAATTGCTCACATCAAATATGAAATTCATTTGATACTGACGCCGAGCATTTTGCGTCGACTTGGCCACTCACGTGCGATCAGTTTGCACAAAACGGTAGGGCTCTTCCGGGATTTGAACCCGGGACCTCCTGCACCCAAAGCAAGAATCATACCCCTAGACCAACGAGCCATCTGACGTGGCAAATGACTATTATTTCAGTGCACTGGGTCCCTCGATGTGGTCCAGGGTGCTCTGGAAAGTCTCGTGTAGGCTGGCGGGATGGGGGCGGCGCGAATTCCCGCGGTCGGCGGCCTTCCTGGGCTATTGGTACCTTCATGTAGAGCTGCCGCTGGGCTCGCACTCCCTGCTGCTAAGAAAGTGATTGCTTTTGCTGCTATGACTTGCAATCACGACTGCGGGAAACGCCGCTATCTCGTTAGGGGTGCTACGGCAGACACCCTCTCGAGCACCCGAAGACTTCTTGAGCCCTCGGCTGTGATGGTTTCCAGGCTGTCAAAGGAACCGTCGCGTGTGAATTCGCGCACGGAGAGAGGCTGAGGTAATTTCGAGTGAACGGGGATGGACTCCTCCCGTCCGCAGTTTCCGTAGTGTAGCGGTTATCACGTCTGCTTTACACGCAGAAGGTCCCCGGTTCGATCCCGGGCGGGAACAGTATTTTCTTGCCTGTGTCGCATTGTACTCCAGTGAGCCACGTCATGTGAGGATCTTCTGCATGTACCTTTGTTATGCAAGAAGCGCATTTATTTAATTTTTTAGTTACGATGTCAACATCAGCACGAGTTGTCTCTAAGGTATGGCGCACACAAGCAGTTTCCGTGGTGTAGCGGTTATCACGTCTGCCTAACACGCAGAAGGTCCCCGGTTCGATCCCGGGCGGAAACACTTTTTTATCATTAAAAACAAGACATACTAACATGCATCTGCTACCATCTGTACCCAAAAACCTTCGTAATCGCCTGCACACGTAGAATCAGTGTCAATTGCTCACATCAAATATGAAATTCATTTGATACTGACGCCGAGCATTTTGCGTCGACTTGGCCACTCACGTGCGATCAGTTTGCACAAAACGGTAGGGCTCGTCCGGGATTTGAACCCGGGACCTCCTGCACCCAAAGCAAGAATCATACCCCTAGACCAACGAGCCATCTGACGTGGCAAATGACTATTATTTCAGTGCACTGGGTCCCTCGATGTGGTCCAGGGTGCTCTGGAAAGTCTCGTGTAGGCTGGCGGGATGGGGGCGGCGCGAATTCCCGCGGTCGGCGGCCTTCCTGGGCTATTGGTACCTTCATGTAGAGCTGCCGCTGGGCTCGCACTCCCTGCTGCTAAGAAAGTGATTGCTTTTGCTGCTATGATTTGCAATCACGACTGCTGGAAACGCCGCTATCTCGTTAGGGGTGCTACGGCAGACACCCTCTCGAGCACCCGAAGACTTCTTGAGCCCTCGGCTGTGATGGTTTCCAGGCTGTCAAAGGAACCGTCGCGTGTGAATTCGCGCACGGAGAGAGGCTGAGGTAATTTCGAGTGAACGGGGATGGACTTCTCACGTGCGCAGTTACCGTAGTGTAGCGGTTATCACGTCTGCCTAACACGCAGAAGGTCCCCGTTTCGATCCCGGGCGGAAACACTTTTTTATCATTAAAAACAAGACATACTAACATGCGTCTGCTACCATCTGTACCCAAAAACCTTCGTAATCGCCTGCACACGTCAGATCAGTGTCAATTGCTCACATCAAATATGAAATTCATTTGATACTGACGCCGAGCATTTTGCGTCGACTTGGCCACTCACGTGCGATCAGTTTGCACAAAACGGTAGGGCTCGTCCGGGATTTGAACCCGGGACCTCCTGCACCCAAAGCAAGAATCATACCCCTAGACCAACGAGCCATCTGACGTGGCAAATGACTATTATTTCAGTGCACTGGGTCCCTCGATGTGGTCCAGGGTGCTCTGGAAAGTCTCGTGTAGGCTGGCGGGATGGGGGCGGCGCGAATTCCCGCGGTCGGAGGCCTTCCTGGGCTATTGGTACCTTCATGTAGAGCTGCCGCTGGGCTCGCACTCCCTGCTGCTAAGAAAGTGATTGCTTTTGCTGCTATGACTTGCAATCACGACTGCAGGAAACGCCGCTATCCCGTTAGGGGTGCTACGGCAGACACCCTCTCGAGCACCCCGAAGACTTCTTGAGCACTCGGCTGTGATGGTTTCCAGGCTGTCAAAAGAACCGTCGCGAGTGAATTCGCGGACGGGAGTGAGGCTGAGGTAATTTCGAGTGAACGGAGATGGACTCCTTAAATCCGCAGTTTCCGTAGTGTAGCGGTTATCACGTCTGCTTCACACGCAGAAGGTCCCCGGTTCGATCCCGGGCGGGAACATCAATTTCCTGCCTATGTCGTATTGTTCTCCAGTGAGCCACGACATGTGAGGATCTTCTGCATGTACCTTTGTTCTGCAAGTAGCGCATTTATTTAATTTTTTTGTTACGATGACAAAACCAGCACGAGTTGTCTCTAAAGTAAGGCGCACACAAGTAGTTTCCGTGGTGTAGCGGTTATCACGTCTGCCTAACACGCAGAAGGTCCCCGTTTCGATCCCGGGCGGAAACACATTTTTATCATTAAAAACAAGACATACTAACATGCATCTGCTACCATCTGTACCCAAAAACCTTCGTAATCGCCTTCACACGTCAGATCAGTGTCAATTGGTCGCATCAAATATGAAATTCATTTGATACTGACGCCGAGCATTTTGCGTCGACTCGGCCACTCACGTGCGATCAGTTTGCACAAAACGGTAGGGCTCGTCTGGGATTTGAACCCGAGACCTCCTGCACCCAAAGCAAGAATCACACCCCTAGACCAACGAGCCATCTGACGTGGCGAATGACTATTACTTCAGTGCACTGGGTCCCTCGATGTGGTCCAGGGTGCTCTGGAAAGTCTCGTGTAGGCTGGCGGGATGGGGGCGGCGCGAATTCCCGCGGTCGGCGGCCTTCCTGGGCTATTGGTACCTTCATGTAGAGCTGCCGCTGGGCTCGCACTCCCTGCTGCTAAGAAAGTGATTGCTTTTGCTGCTATGATTTGCAATCACGACTGCGGGAAACGCCGCTATCTCGTTAGGGGTGCTACGGCAGACACCCTCTCGAGCACCCGAAGACTTCTTGAGCCCTCGGCTGTGATGGTTTCCAGGCTGTCAAAGGAACCGTCGCGTGTGAATTCGCGCACGGAGAGAGGCTGAGGTAATTTCGAGTGAACGGGGATGGACTCCTCACGTGCGCAGTTACCGTAGTGTAGCGGTTATCACGTCTGCCTAACACGCAGAAGGTCCCCGTTTCGATCCCGGGCGGAAACACTTTTTTATCATTAAAAACAAGACATACTAACATGCATCTGCTACGATCTGTACCCAAAAACCTTCGTAATCGCCTGCACACGTCAGATCAGTGTCAATTGCTCACATCAAATATGAAATTCATTTGATACTGACGCCGAGCATTTTGCGTCGACTTGGCCACTCACGTGCGATCAGTTTGCACAAAACGGTAGGGCTCGTCCGGGATTTGAACCCGGGACCTCCTGCACCCAAAGCAAGAATCATACCCCTAGACCAACGAGCCATCTGACGTGGCAAATGACTATTATTTCAGTGCACTGGGTCCCTCGATGTGGTCCAGGGTGCTCTGGAAAGTCTCGTGTAGGCTGGCGGGATGGGGGCGGCGCGAATTCCCGCGGTCGGCGGCCTTCCTGGGCTATTGGTACCTTCATGTAGAGCTGCCGCTGGGCTCCCACTCCCTGCTGCTAAGAAAGTGATTGCTTTTGCTGCTATGATTTGCAATCACGACTGCGGGAAACGCCGCTATCTCGTTAGGGGTGCTACGGCAGACACCCTCTCGAACACCCGAAGACTTCTTGAGCCCTCGGCTGTGATGGTTTCCAGGCTGTCAAAGGAACCGTCGCGTGTGAATTCGCGCACGGAGAGAGGCTGAGGTAATTTCGAGTGAACGGGGATGGACTCCTCCCGTCCGCAGTTTCCGTAGTGTAGCGGTTATCACGTCTGCTTTACACGCAGAAGGTCCCCGGTTCGATCCCGGGCGGGAACAGTATTTTCTTGCCTGTGTCGCATTGTACTCCAGTGAGCCACGTCATGTGAGGATCTTCTGCATGTACCTTTGTTCTGCAAGTAGCGCATTTATTTAATTTTTTAGTTACGATGACAACACCAGCACGAGTTGTCTCTAAAGTAAGGCGCACACAAGTAGTTTCCGTGGTGTAGCGGTTATCACGTCTGCCTAACACGCAGAAGGTCCCCGTTTCGATCCCGGGCGGAAACACTTTTTTTTATCATTAAAAACAAGACATACTAACATGCATCTGCTACCATCTGTACCCAAAAACCTTCGTAATCGCCTTCACACGTCAGATCAGTGTCAATTGCTCACATCAAATATGAAATTCATTTGATACTGACGCTGGGCTCGCACTCCCTGCTGCTAAGAAAGTGATTGCTTTTGCTGCTATGACTTGCAATCACGACTGCGGGAAACGCCGCTATCTCGTTAGGGGTGCTACGGCAGACACCCTCTCGAGCACCCCGAAGACTTCTTGAGCCCTCGGCTGTAATGGTTTCCAGGCTGTCAAAAGAACCGTCGCGTGTGCATTCGCGGACGGGAGAGAGGCTGAGGTAATTTCGAGTGAACGGGGATGGACTCTCCCGTCCGCAGTTTCCGTAGTGTAGCGGTTATCACGTCTGCTTTACAAGCAAAAGGTCCCCGGTTCGATCCCGGGCGGGAACAGTATTTTCTTGCCTGTGTCGCATTGTACTCCAGTGAGCCACGTCATGTGAGGATCTTCTGCATGTACCTTTGTTATGCAAGAAGCGCATTTATTTAATTTTTTAGTTACGATGTCAACATCAGCACGAGTTGTCTCTAAGGTATGGCGCACACAAGTAGTTTCCGTGGTGTAGCGGTTATCACGTCTGCCTAACACGCAGAAGGTCCCCGGTTCGATCCCGGGCGGAAACACTTTTTCATCATTAAAAACAAGACATAGTAACATGCATCTGCTTCCATCTGTACCCAAAAACCTTCGTAATCGCCTTCACACGTCGGATCAGAGTGTCAATTGCTCACATCAAATATGAAATTCATTTGATACTGCCGCCGAGCATTTTGCATCGACTCAGCCACTCATGTGCGATCAGTTTGCACAAAACGCTAGGGCTCGTCCGGGATTTGAACCCGGGACCTCCTGCACCCGAAGCAGGAATCATACCCCTAGACCAACGAGCCATCTGACATGGCGAATGACTATTATTTCAGTGCACTGGGTGCCTCGATGTGGTCCAGGGTGCTCTGGAAAGTCTCGTGTAGGCTGGCGGGATGGGGGCGGCGCGAATTCCCGCGGTCGGCGGCCTTCCTGGGCTATTGGTACCTTCATGTAGAGCTGCCGCTGGGCTCGCACTCCCTGCTGCTAAGAAAGTGATTGCTTTTGCTGCTATGACTTGCAATCACGACTGCGGGAAACGCCGCTATCTCGTTAGGGGTGCTACGGCAGACACCCTCTCGAGCACCCCGAAGACTTCTTGAGCCCTCGGCTGTAATGGTTTCCAGGCTGTCAAAAGAACCGTCGCGTGTGCATTCGCGGACGGGAGAGAGGCTGAGGTAATTTCGAGTGAACGGGGATGGACTCCTCCCGTCCGCAGTTTCCGTAGTGTAGCGGTTATCACGTCTGCTTTACACGCAGAAGGTCCCCGGTTCGATCCCGGGCGGGAACAGTATTTTCTTGCCTGTGTCGCATTGTACTCCAGTGAGCCACGTCATGTGAGGATCTTCTGCATGTACCTTTGTTATGCAAGAAGCGCATTTATTTAATTTTTTAGTTACGATGTCAACATCAGCACGAGTTGTCTCTAAGGTATGGCGCACACAAGTAGTTTCCGTGGTGTAGCGGTTATCACGTCTGCCTAACACGCAGAAGGTCCCCGTTTCGATCCCGGGCGGAAACACTTTTTTTTATCATTAAAAACAAGACATACTAACATGCATCTGCTACCATCTGTACCCAAAAACCTTCGTAATCGCCTTCACACGTCAGATCAGTGTCAATTGCTCACATCAAATATGAAATTCATTTGATACTGACGCTGGGCTCGCACTCCCTGCTGCTAAGAAAGTGATTGCTTTTGCTGCTATGACTTGCAATCACGACTGCGGGAAACGCCGCTATCTCGTTAGGGGTGCTACGGCAGACACCCTCTCGAGCACCCCGAAGACTTCTTGAGCCCTCGGCTGTAATGGTTTCCAGGCTGTCAAAAGAACCGTCGCGTGTGCATTCGCGGACGGGAGAGAGGCTGAGGTAATTTCGAGTGAACGGGGATGGACTCCTCCCGTCCGCAGTTTCCGTAGTGTAGCGGTTATCACGTCTGCTTTACACGCAGAAGGTCCCCGGTTCGATCCCAGGCGGGAACAGTATTTTCTTGCCTGTGTCGCATTGTACTCCAGTGAGCCACGTCATGTGGGGATCTTCTGCATGTACCTTTGTTCTGCAAGTAGCGCATTTATTTAATTTTTTAGTTACGATGACAACACCAGCACGAGTTGTCTCTAAAGTAAGGCGCACACAAGTAGTTTCCGTGGTGTAGCGGTTATCACGTCTGCCTAACACGCAGAAGGTCCCCGTTTCGATCCCGGGCGGAAACACTTTTTTTTATCATTAAAAACAAGACATACTAACATGCATCTGCTACCATCTGTACCCAAAAACCTTCGTAATCGCCTTCACACGTCAGATCAGTGTCAATTGGTCGCATCAAATATGAAATTCATTTGATACTGACGCCGAGCATTTTGCGTCGACTCGGCCACTCACGTGCGATCAGTTTGCACAAAACGATAGGGCTCGTCCGGGATTTGAACCCGAGACCTCCTGCACCCAAAGCAAGAATCACACCCCTAGACCAACGAGCCATCTGACGTGGCGAATGACTATTACTTCAGTGCACTGGGTCCCTCGATGTGGTCCAGGGTGCTCTGGAAAGTCTCGTGTAGGCTGGCGGGATGGGGGCGGCGCGAATTCCCGCGGTCGGCGGCCTTCCTGGGCTATTGGTACCTTCATGTAGAGCTGCCGCTGGGCTCGCACTCCCTGCTGCTAAGAAAGTGATTGCTTTTGCTGCTATGACTTGCAATCACGACTGCGGGAAACGCCGCTATCTCGTTAGGGGTGCTACGGCAGACACCCTCTCGAGCACCCCGAAGACTTCTTGAGCCCTCGGCTGTAATGGTTTCCAGGCTGTCAAAAGAACCGTCGCGTGTGCATTCGCGGACGGGAGAGAGGCTGAGGTAATTTCGAGTGAACGGGGATGGACTCCTCCCGTCCGCGGTTTCCGTAGTGTAGCGGTTATCACGTCTGCTTTACACGCAGAAGGTCCCCGGTTCGATCCCGGGCGGGAACAGTATTTTCTTGCCTGTGTCGCATTGTACTCCAGTGAGCCACGTCATGTGGGGATCTTCTGCATGTACCTTTGTTCTGCAAGTAGCGCATTTATTTAATTTTTTAGTTACGATGACAACACCAGCACGAGTTGTCTCTAAAGTAAGGCGCACACAAGTAGTTTCCGTGGTGTAGCGGTTATCACGTCTGCCTAACACGCAGAAGGTCCCCGTTTCGATCCCGGGCGGAAACACTTTTTTTTATCATTAAAAACAAGACATACTAACATGCATCTGCTACCATCTGTACCCAAAAACCTTCGTAATCGCCTTCACACGTCAGATCAGTGTCAATTGGTCGCATCAAATATGAAATTCATTTGATACTGACGCCGAGCATTTTGCGTCGACTCGGCCACTCACGTGCGATCAGTTTGCACAAAACGGTAGGGCTCGTCCGGGATTTGAACCCGAGACCTCCTGCACACAAAGCAAGAATCACACCCCTAGACCAACGAGCCATCTGATGTGGCGAATGACTATTACTTCAGTGCACTGGGTCCCTCGATGTGGTCCAGGGTGCTCTGGAAAGTCTCGTGTAGGCTGGCGGGATGGGGGCGGCGCGAATTCCCGCGGTCGGCGGCCTTCCTGGGCTATTGGTACCTTCATGTAGAGCTGCCGCTGGGCTTGCACTCCCTGCTGCTGAGAAAGTGATTGCTTTTGCTGCTATGATTTGCAATCACGACTGCGGGAAACGCCGCTATCTCGTTAGGGATGCTACGGCAGACATCCTCTCGAGCACCCGAAGACTTCTTGAGCCCTCGGCTGTGATGGTTTCCAGGCTGTCAAAGGAACCGTCGCGTGTGAATTCGCGCACGGAGAGAGGCTGAGGTAATTTCGAGTGAACGGGGATGGACTCCTCCCGTCCGCAGTTTCCGTAGTGTAGCGGTTATCACGTCTGCTTTACACGCAGAAGGTCCCCGGTTCGATCCCGGGCGGGAGCAGTATTTTCTTGCCTGTGTCGCATTGTACTCCAGTGAGCCACGTCATGTGAGGATCTTCTGCATGTACCTTTGTTATGCAAGAAGCGCATTTATTTAATTTTTTAGTTACGATGTCAACATCAGCACGAGTTGTCTCTAAGGTATGGCGCACACAAGTAGTTTCCGTGGTGTAGCGGTTATCACGTCTGCCTAACACGCAGAAGGTCCCCGGTTCGATCCCGGGCGGAAACACTTTTTCATCATTAAAAACAAGACATAGTAACATGCATCTGCTTCCATCTGTACCCAAAAACCTTCGTAATCGCCTTCACACGTCGGATCAGAGTGTCAATTGCTCACATCAAATATGAAATTCATTTGATACTGCCGCCGAGCATTTTGCATCGACTCAGCCACTCATGTGCGATCAGTTTGCACAAAACGCTAGGGCTCGTCCGGGATTTGAACCCGGGACCTCCTGCACCCGAAGCAGGAATCATACCCCTAGACCAACGAGCCATCTGACATGGCGAATGACTATTATTTCAGTGCACTGGGTGCCTCGATGTGGTCCAGGGTGCTCTGGAAAGTCTCGTGTAGGCTGGCGGGATGGGGGCGGCGCGAATTCCCGCGGTCGGCGGCCTTCCTGGGCTATTGGTACCTTCATGTAGAGCTGCCGCTGGGCTCGCACTCCCTGCTGCTAAGAAAGTGATTGCTTTTGCTGCTATGACTTGCAATCACGACTGCGGGAAACGCCGCTATCTCGTTAGGGGTGCTACGGCAGACACCCTCTCGAGCACCCCGAAGACTTCTTGAGCCCTCGGCTGTAATGGTTTCCAGGCTGTCAAAAGAACCGTCGCGTGTGCATTCGCGGACGGGAGAGAGGCTGAGGTAATTTCGAGTGAACGGGGATGGACTCCTCCCGTCCGCAGTTTCCGTAGTGTAGCGGTTATCACGTCTGCTTTACACGCAGAAGGTCCCCGGTTCGATCCCGGGCGGGAACAGTATTTTCTTGCCTGTGTCGCATTGTACTCCAGTGAGCCACGTCATGTGAGGATCTTCTGCATGTACCTTTGTTCTGCAAGTAGCGCATTTATTTAATTTTTTAGTTACGATGACAACACCAGCACGAGTTGTCTCTAAAGTAAGGCGCACACAAGTAGTTTCCGTGGTGTAGCGGTTATCACGTCTGCCTAACACGCAGAAGGTCCTCGTTTCGATCCCGGGCGGAAACACTTTTTTTTATCATTAAAAACAAGACATACTAACATGCATCTGCTACCATCTGTACCCAAAAACCTTCGTAATCGCCTTCACACGTCAGATCAGTGTCAATTGCTCACATCAAATATGAAATTCATTTGATACTGACGCTGGGCTCGCACTCCCTGCTGCTAAGAAAGTGATTGCTTTTGCTGCTATGACTTGCAATCACGACTGCGGGAAACGCCGCTATCTCGTTAGGGGTGCTACGGCAGAGACCCTCTCGAGCACCCCGAAGACTTCTTGAGCCCTCGGCTGTAATGGTTTCCAGGCTGTCAAAAGAACCGTCGCGTGTGCATTCGCGGACGGGAGAGAGGCTGAGATAATTTCGAGTGAACGGGGATGGACTCCTCCCGTCCGCAGTTTTCGTAGTGTAGCGGTTATCACGTCTGCTTTACACGCAGAAGGTCCCCGGTTCGATCCCGGGCGGGAACAGTATTTTCTTGCCTGTGTCGCATTGTACTCCAGTGAGCCACGTCATGTGAGGATCTTCTGCATGTACCTTTGTTCTGCAAGTAGCGCATTTATTTAATTTTTTAGTTACGATGACAACACCAGCATGAGTTGTCTCTAAAGTAAGGCGCACACAAGTAGTTTCCGTGGTGTAGCGGTTATCACGTCTGCCTAACACGCAGAAGGTCCCCGTTTCGATCCCGGGCGGAAACACTTTTTTTTATCATTAAAAACAAGACATACTAACATGCATCTGCTACCATCTGTACCCAAAAACCTTCGTAATCGCCTTCACACGTCAGATCAGTGTCAATTGCTCACATCAAATATGAAATTCATTTGATACTGACGCTGGGCTCGCACTCCCTGCTGCTAAGAAAGTGATTGCTTTTGCTGCTATGACTTGCAATCACGACTGCGGGAAACGCCGCTATCTCGTTAGGGGTGCTACGGCAGACACCCTCTCGAGCACCCCGAAGACTTCTTGAGCCCTCGGCTGTAATGGTTTCCAGGCTGTCAAAAGAACCGTCGCGTGTGCATTCGCGGACGGGAGAGAGGCTGAGGTAATTTCGAGTGAACGGGGATGGACTCCTCCCGTCCGCAGTTTCCGTAGTGTAGCGGTTATCACGTCTGCTTTACACGCAGAAGGTCCCCGGTTCGATCCTGGGCGGGAACAGTATTTTCTTGCCTGTGTCGCATTGTACTCCAGTGAGCCACGTCATGTGAGGATCTTCTGCATGTACCTTTGTTATGCAAGAAGCGCATTTATTTAATTTTTTAGTTACGATGTCAACATCAGCACGAGTTGTCTCTAAGGTATGGCGCACACAAGTAGTTTCCGTGGTGTAGCGGTTATCACGTCTGCCTAACACGCAGAAGGTCCCCGGTTCGATCCCGGGCGGAAACACTTTTTCATCATTAAAAACAAGACATAGTAACATGCATCTGCTTCCATCTGTACCCAAAAACCTTCGTAATCGCCTTCACACGTCGGATCAGAGTGTCAATTGCTCACATCAAATATGAAATTCATTTGATACTGCCGCCGAGCATTTTGCATCGACTCAGCCACTCATGTGCGATCAGTTTGCACAAAACGCTAGGGCTCGTCCGGGATTTGAACCCGGGACCTCCTGCACCCGAAGCAGGAATCATACCCCTAGACCAACGAGCCATCTGACATGGCGAATGACTATTATTTCAGTGCACTGGGTCCCTCGATGTGGGCCAGGGTGCTCTGGAAAGTCTCGTGTAGGCTGGCGGGATGGGGGCGGCGCGAATTCCCGCGGTCGGCGGCCTTCCTGGGCTATTGGTACCTTCATGTAGAGCTGCCGCTGGGCTCGCACTCCCTGCTGCTAAGAAAGTGATTGCTTTTGCTGCTATGATTTGCAATCACGACTGCTGGAAACGCCGCTATCTCGTTAGGGGTGCTACGGCAGACACCCTCTCGAGCACCCGAAGACTTCTTGAGCCCTCGGCTGTGATGGTTTCCAGGCTGTCAAAGGAACCGTCGCGTGTGAATTCGCGCACGGAGAGAGGCTGAGGTAATTTCGAGTGAACGGGGATGGACTTCTCACGTGCGCAGTTACCGTAGTGTAGCGGTTATCACGTCTGCCTAACACGCAGAAGGTCCCCGTTTCGATCCCGGGCGGAAACACTTTTTTATCATTAAAAACAAGACATACTAACATGCATCTGCTACCATCTGTACCCAAAAACCTTCGTAATCGCCTGCACACGTCAGATCAGTGTCAATTCCTCACATCAAATATGAAATTCATTTGATACTGACGCCGAGCATTTTGCGTCGACTTGGCCACTCACGTGCGATCAGTTTGCACAAAACGGTAGGGCTCGTCCGTTATTTGAACCCGGGACCTCCTGCACCCAAAGCAAGAATCATACCCCTAGACCAACGAGCCATCTGACGTGGCAAATGACTATTATTTCAGTGCACTGGGTCCCTCGATGTGGTCCAGGGTGCTCTGGAAAGTGTCGTGTAGGCTGGCGGGATGGGGGCGGCGCGAATTCCCGCGGTCGGAGGCCTTCCTGGGCTATTGGTACCTTCATGTAGAGCTGCCGCTGGGCTCGCACTCCCTGCTGCTAAGAAAGTGATTGCTTTTGCTGCTATGACTTGCAATCACGACTGCAGGAAACGCCGCTATCCCGTTAGGGGTGCTACGGCAGACACCCTCTCGAGCACCCCGAAGACTTCTTGAGCACTCGGCTGTGATGGTTTCCAGGCTGTCAAAAGAACCGTCGCGAGTGAATTCGCGGACGGGAGTGAGGCTGAGGTAATTTCGAGTGAACGGAGATGGACTCCTCATGTCCGCAGTTTCCGTAGTGTAGCGGTTATCACGTCTGCTTCACACGCAGAAGGTCCCCGGTTCGATCCCGAGCGGGAACATCAATTTCCTGCTTATGTCGTATTGTTCTCCAGTGAGCCACGACATGTGAGGATCTTCTGCATGTACCTTTGTTCTGCAAGTAGCGCATTTATTTAATTTTTTTGTTACGATGACAACACCAGCACGAGTTGTCTCTAAAGTAAGGCGCACACAAGTAGTTTCCGTGGTGTAGCGGTTATCACGTCTGCCTAACACGCAGAAGGTCCCCGTTTCGATCCCGGGCGGAAACACATTTTTATCATTAAAAACAAGACATACTAACATGCATCTGCTACCATCTGTACCCAAAAACCTTCGTAATCGCCTTCACACGTCAGATCAGTGTCAATTGGTCGCATCAAATATGAAATTCATTTGATACTGACGCCGAGCATTTTGCGTCGACTCGGCCACTCACGTGCGATCAGTTTGCACAAAACGGTAGGGCTCGTCCGGGATTTGAACCCGAGACCTCCTGCACCCAAAGCAAGAATCACACCCCTAGACCAACGAGCCATCTGACGTGGCGAATGACTATTACTTCAGTGCACTGGGTCCCTCGATGTGGTCCAGGGTGCTCTGGAAATCTCGTGTAGGCTGGCGGGATGGGGGCGGCGCGAATTCCCGCGGTCGGCGGCCTTCCTGGGCTATTGGTACCTTCATGTAGAGCTGCCGCTGGGCTCGCACTCCCTGCTGCTAAGAAAGTGATTGCTTTTGCTGCTATGATTTGCAATCACGACTGCGGGAAACGCCGCTATCTCGTTAGGGGTGCTACGGCAGACACCCTCTCGAGCACCCGAAGACTTCTTGAGCCCTCGGCTGTGATGGTTTCCAGGCTGTCAAAGGAACCGTCGCGTGTGAATTCGCGCACGGAGAGAGGCTGAGGTAATTTCGAGTGAACGGGGATGGACTCCTCACGTGCGCAGTTACCGTAGTGTAGCGGTTATCACGTCTGCCTAACACGCAGAAGGTCCCCGTTTCGATCCCGGGCGGAAACACTTTTTTATCATTAAAAACAAGACATACTAACATGCATCTGCTACCATCTGTACCCAAAAACCTTCGTAATCGCCTGCACACGTCAGATCAGTGTCAATTGCTCACATCAAATATGAAATTCATTTGATACTGACGCCGAGCATTTTGCGTCGACTTGGCCACTCACGTGCGATCAGTTTGCACAAAACGGTAGGGCTCTTCCGGGATTTGAACCCGGGACCTCCTGCACCCAAAGCAAGAATCATACCCCTAGACCAACGAGCCATCTGACGTGGCAAATGACTATTATTTCAGTGCACTGGGTCCCTCGATGTGGTCCAGGGTGCTCTGGAAAGTCTCGTGTAGGCTGGCGGGATGGGGGCGGCGCGAGTTCCCGCGGTCGGCGGCCTTCCTGGGCTATTGGTACCTTCATGTAGAGCTGCCGCTGGGCTCGCACTCCCTGCTGCTAAGAAAGTGATTGCTTTTGCTGCTATGACTTGCAATCACGACTGTGGGAAACGCCGCTATCTCGTTAGGGGTGCTACGGCAGACACCCTCTCGAGGACCCGAAGACTTCTTGAGCCCTCGGCTGTGATGGTTTCCAGGCTGTCAAAGGAACCGTCGCGTGTGAATTCGCGCACGGAGAGAGGCTGAGGTAATTTCGAGTGAACGGGGATGGACTCCTCCCGTCCGCAGTTTCCGTAGTGTAGCGGTTATCACGTCTGCTTTACACGCAGAAGGTCCCCGGTTCGATCCCGGGCGGGAACAGTATTTTCTTGCCTGTGTCGCATTGTACTCCAGTGAGCCACGTCATGTGAGGATCTTCTGCATGTACCTTTGTTATGCAAGAAGCGCATTTATTTAATTTTTTAGTTACGATGTCAACATCAGCACGAGTTGTCTCTAAGGTATGGCGCACACAAGTAGTTTCCGTGGTGTAGCGGTTATCACGTCTGCCTAACACGCAGAAGGTCCCCGGTTCGATCCCGGGCGGAAACACTTTTTTATCATTAAAAACAAGACATACTAACATGCATCTGCTACCATCTGTACCCAAAAACCTTCGTAATCGCCTGCACACGTCAGATCAGTGTCAATTGCTCACATCAAATATGAAATTCATTTGATACTGACGCCGAGCATTTTGCGTCGACTTGGCCACTCACGTGCGATCAGTTTGCACAAAACGGTAGGGCTCGTCCGGGATTTCAACCCGGGACCTCCTGCACCCAAAGCAAGAATCATACCCCTAGACCAACGAGCCATCTGACGTTTCAAATGACTATTATTTCAGTGCACTGGGTCCCTCGATGTGGTCCAGGGTGCTCTGGAAAGTCTCGTGTAGGCTGGCGGGATGGGGGCGGCGCGAATTCCCGCGGTCGGCGGCCTTCCTGGGCTATTGGTACCTTCATGTAGAGCTGCCGCTGGGCTCGCACTCCCTGCTGCTAAGAAAGTGATTGCTTTTGCTGCTATGATTTGCAATCACGACTGCTGGAAACGCCGCTATCTCGTTAGGGGTGCTACGGCAGACACCCTCTCGAGCACCCGAAGACTTCTTGAGCCCTCGGCTGTGATGGTTTCCAGGCTGTCAAAGGAACCGTCGCGTGTGAATTCGCGCACGGAGAGAGGCTGAGGTAATTTCGAGTGAACGGGGATGGACTTCTCACGTGCGCAGTTACCGTAGTGTAGCGGTTATCACGTCTGCCTAACACGCAGAAGGTCCCCGTTTCGATCCCGGGCGGAAACACTTTTTTATCATTAAAAACAAGACATACTAACATGCGTCTGCTACCATCTGTACCCAAAAACCTTCGTAATCGCCTGCACACGTCAGATCAGTGTCAATTGCTCACATCAAATATGAAATTCATTTGATACTGACGCCGAGCATTTTGCGTCGACTTGGCCACTCACGTGCGATCAGTTTGCACAAAACGGTAGGGCTCGTCCGGGATTTGAACCCGGGACCTCCTGCACCCAAAGCAAGAATCATACCCCTAGACCAACGAGCCATCTGACGTGGCAAATGACTATTATTTCAGTGCACTGGGTCCCTCGATGTGGTCCAGGGTGCTCTGGAAAGTCTCGTGTAGGCTGGCGGGATGGGGGCGGCGCGAATTCCCGCGGTCGGCGGCCTTCCTGGGCTATTGGTACCTTCATGTAGAGCTGCCGCTGGGCTCGCACTCCCTGCTGCTAAGAAAGTGATTGCTTTTGCTGCTATGATTTGCAATCACGACTGCGGGAAACGCCGCTATCTCGTTAGGGGTGCTACGGCAGACACCCTCTCGAGCACCCGAAGACTTCTTGAGCCCTCGGCTGTGATGGTTTCCAGGCTGTCAAAGGAACCGTCGCGTGTGAATTCGCGCACGGAGAGAGGCTGAGGTAATTTCGAGTGAACGGGGATGGACTCCTCACGTGCGCAGTTACCGTAGTGTAGCGGTTATCACGTCTGCCTAACACGCAGAAGGTCCCCGTTTCGATCCCGGGCGGAAACACTGTTTTATCATTAAAAACAAGACATACTAACATGCATCTGCTACCATCTGTACCCAAAAACCTTCGTAATCGCCTGCACACGTCAGATCAGTGTCAATTGCTCACATCAAATATGAAATTCATTTGATACTGACGCCGAGCATTTTGCGTCGACTTGGCCACTCACGTGCGATCAGTTTGCACAAAACGGTAGGGCTCGTCCGGGATTTGAAACCGGGACCTCCTGCACCCAAAGCAAGAATCATACCCCTAGACCAACGAGCCATCTGACGTGGCAAATGACTATTATTTCAGTGCACTGGGTCCCTCGATGTGGTCCAGGGTGCTCTGGAAAGTCTCGTGTAGGCTGGCGGGATGGGGGCGGCGCGAATTCCCGCGGTCGGCGGCCTTCCTGGGCTATTGGTACCTTCATGTAGAGCTGCCGCTGGGCTCCCACTCCCTGCTGCTAAGAAAGTGATTGCTTTTGCTGCTATGATTTGCAATCACGACTGCGGGAAACGCCGCTATCTCGTTAGGGGTGCTACGGCAGACACCCTCTCGAGCACCCCGAAGACTTCTTGAGCCCTCGGCTGTAATGGTTTCCAGGCTGTCAAAAGAACCGTCGCGTGTGCATTCGCGGACGGGAGAGAGGCTGAGGTAATTTCGAGTGAACGGGGATGGACTCCTCCCGTCCGCAGTTTCCGTAGTGTAGCGGTTATCACGTCTGCTTTACAAGCAAAAGGTCCCCGGTTCGATCCCGGGCGGGAACAGTATTTTCTTGCCTGTGTCGCATTGTACTCCAGTGAGCCACGTCATGTGAGGATCTTCTGCATGTACCTTTGTTATGCAAGAAGCGCATTTATTTAATTTTTTAGTTACGATGTCAACATCAGCACGAGTTGTCTCTAAGGTATGGCGCACACAAGTAGTTTCCGTGGTGTAGCGGTTATCACGTCTGCCTAACACGCAGAAGGTCCTCTGTTCGATCCCGGGCGGAAACACTTTTTCATCATTAAAAACAAGACATAGTAACATGCATCTGCTACCATCTGTACCCAAAAACCTTCGTAATCGCCTTCACACGTCAGATCAGTGTCAATTGCTCACATCAAATATGAAATTCATTTGATACTGACGCTGGGCTCGCACTCCCTGCTGCTAAGAAAGTGATTGCTTTTGCTGCTATGACTTGCAATCACGACTGCGGGAAACGCCGCTATCTCGTTAGGGGTGCTACGGCAGACACCCTCTCGAGCACCCCGAAGACTTCTTGAGCCCTCGGCTGTAATGGTTTCCAGGCTGTCAAAAGAACCGTCGCGTGTGCATTCGCGGACGGGAGAGAGGCTGAGGTAATTTCGAGTGAACGGGGATGGACTCCTCCCGTCCGCAGTTTCCGTAGTGTAGCGGTTATCACGTCTGCTTTACACGCAGAAGGTCCCCGGTTCGATCCCGGGCGGGAACAGTATTTTCTTGCCTGTGTCGCATTGTACTCCAGTGAGCCACGTCATGTGGGGATCTTCTGCATGTACCTTTGTTCTGCAAGTAGCGCATTTATTTAATTTTTTAGTTACGATGACAACACCAGCACGAGTTGTCTCTAAAGTAAGGCGCACACAAGTAGTTTCCGTGGTGTAGCGGTTATCACGTCTGCCTAACACGCAGAAGGTCCCCGTTTCGATCCCGGGCGGAAACACTTTTTTTTATCATTAAAAACAAGACATACTAACATGCATCTGCTACCATCTGTACCCAAAAACCTTCGTAATCGCCTTCACACGTCAGATCAGTGTCAATTGGTCGCATCAAATATGAAATTCATTTGATACTGACGCCGAGCATTTTGCGTCGACTCGGCCACTCACGTGCGATCAGTTTGCACAAAACGGTAGGGCTCGTCCGGGATTTGAACCCGAGACCTCCTGCACCCAAAGCAAGAATCACACCCCTAGACCAACGAGCCATCTGACGTGGCGAATGACTATTACTTCAGTGCACTGGGTCCCTCGATGTGGTCCAGGGTGCTCTGGAAAGTCTCGTGTAGGCTGGCGGGATGGGGGCGGCGCGAATTCCCGCGGTCGGCGGCCTTCCTGGGCTATTGGTACCTTCATGTAGAGCTGCCGCTGGGCTTGCACTCCCTGCTGCTGAGAAAGTGATTGCTTTTGCTGCTATGATTTGCAATCACGACTGCGGGAAACGCCGCTATCTCGTTAGGGATGCTACGGCAGACATCCTCTCGAGCACCCCGAAGACTTCTTGAGCCCTCGGCTGTAATGGTTCCCAGGCTGTCAAAAGAACCGTCGCGTGTGCATTCGCGGACGGGAGAGAGGCTGAGGTAATTTCGAGTGAACGGGGATGGACTCCTCCCGTCCGCAGTTTCCGTAGTGTAGCGGTTATCACGTCTGCTTTACACGCAAAAGGTCCCCGGTTCGATCCCGGGCGGGAACAGTATTTTCTTGCCTGTGTCGCATTGTACTCCAGTGAGCCACGTCATGTGAGGATCTTCTGCATGTACCTTTGTTATGCAAGAAGCGCATTTATTTAATTTTTTAGTTACGATGTCAACATCAGCACGAGTTGTCTCTAAGGTATGGCGCACACAAGTAGTTTCCGTGGTGTAGCGGTTATCACGTCTGCCTAACACGCAGAAGGTCCCCGTTTCGATCCCGGGCGGAAACACTTTTTTTTATCATTAAAAACAAGACATACTAACATGCATCTGCTACCATCTGTACCCAAAAACCTTCGTAATCGCCTTCACACGTCAGATCAGTGTCAATTGCTCACATCAAATATGAAATTCATTTGATACTGACGCTGGGCTCGCACTCCCTGCTGCTAAGAAAGTGATTGCTTTTGCTGCTATGACTTGCAATCACGACTGCGGGAAACGCCGCTATCTCGTTAGGGGTGCTACGGCAGACACCCTCTCGAGCACCCCGAAGACTTCTTGAGCCCTCGGCTGTAATGGTTTCCAGGCTGTCAAAAGAACCGTCGCGTGTGCATTCGCGGACGGGAGAGAGGCTGAGGTAATTTCGAGTGAACGGGGATGGACTCCTCCCGTCCGCAGTTTCCGTAGTGTAGCGGTTATCACGTCTGCTTTACACGCAGAAGGTCCCCGGTTCGATCCCGGGCGGGAACAGTATTTTCTTGCCTGTGTCGCATTGTACTCCAGTGAGCCACGTCATGTGGGGATCTTCTGCATGTACCTTTGTTCTGCAAGTAGCGCATTTATTTAATTTTTTAGTTACGATGACAACACCAGCACGAGTTGTCTCTAAAGTAAGGCGCACACAAGTAGTTTCCGTGGTGTAGCGGTTATCACGTCTGCCTAACACGCAGAAGGTCCCCGTTTCGATCCCGGGCGGAAACACTTTTTTTTATCATTAAAAACAAGACATACTAACATGCATCTGCTACCATCTGTACCCAAAAACCTTCGTAATCGCCTTCACACGTCAGATCAGTGTCAATTGGTCGCATCAAATATGAAATTCATTTGATACTGACGCCGAGCATTTTGCGTCGACTCGGCCACTCACGTGCGATCAGTTTGCACAAAACGGTAGGGCTCGTCCGGGATTTGAACCCGAGACCTCCTGCACCCAAAGCAAGAATCACACCCCTAGACCAACGAGCCATCTGACGTGGCGAATGACTGTTACTTCAGTGCACTGGGTCCCTCGATGTGGTCCAGGGTGCTCTGGAAAGTCTCGTGTAGGCTGGCGGGATGGGGGCGGCGCGAATTCCCGCGGTCGGCGGCCTTCCTGGGCTATTGGTACCTTCATGTAGAGCTGCCGCTGGGCTTGCACTCCCTGCTGCTGAGAAAGTGATTGCTTTTGCTGCTATGATTTGCAATCACGACTGCGGGAAACGCCGCTATCTCGTTAGGGATGCTACGGCAGACATCCTCTCGAGCACCCGAAGACTTCTTGAGCCCTCGGCTGTGATGGTTTCCAGGCTGTCAAAGGAACCGTCGCGTGTGAATTCGCGCACGGAGAGAGGCTGAGGTAATTTCGAGTGAACGGGGATGGACTCCTCCCGTCCGCAGTTTCCGTAGTGTAGCGGTTATCACGTCTGCTTTACACGCAGAAGGTCCCCGGTTCGATCCCGGGCGGGAGCAGTATTTTCTTGCCTGTGTCGCATTGTACTCCAGTGAGCCACGTCATGTGAGGATCTTCTGCATGTACCTTTGTTATGCAAGAAGCGCATTTATTTAATTTTTTAGTTACGATGTCAACATCAGCACGAGTTGTCTCTAAGGTATGGCGCACACAAGTAGTTTCCGTGGTGTAGCTGTTATCACGTCTGCCTAACACGCAGAAGGTCCCCGGTTCGATCCCGGGCGGAAACACTTTTTCATCATTAAAAACAAGACATAGTAACATGCATCTGCTTCCATCTGTACCCAAAAACCTTCGTAATCGCCTTCACACGTCGGATCAGAGTGTCAATTGCTCACATCAAATATGAAATTCATTTGATACTGCCGCCGAGCATTTTGCATCGACTCAGCCACTCATGTGCGATCAGTTTGCACAAAACGCTAGGGCTCGTCCGGGATTTGAACCCGGGACCTCCTGCACCCGAAGCAGGAATCATACCCCTAGACCAACGAGCCATCTGACATGGCGAATGACTATTATTTCAGTGCACTGGGTGCCTCGATGTGGTCCAGGGTGCTCTGGAAAGTCTCGTGTAGGCTGGCGGGATGGGGGCGGCGCGAATTCCCGCGGTCGGCGGCCTTCCTGGGCTATTGGTACCTTCATGTAGAGCTGCCGCTGGGCTCGCACTCCCTGCTGCTAAGAAAGTGATTGCTTTTGCTGCTATGACTTGCAATCACGACTGCGGGAAACGCCGCTATCTCGTTAGGGGTGCTACGGCAGACACCCTCTCGAGCACCCCGAAGACTTCTTGAGCCCTCGGCTGTAATGGTTTCCAGGCTGTCAAAAGAACCGTCGCGTGTGCATTCGCGGACGGGAGAGAGGCTGAGATAATTTCGAGTGAACGGGGATGGACTCCTCCCGTCTGCAGTTTCCGTAGTGTAGCGGTTATCACGTCTGCTTTACACGCAGAAGGTCCCCGGTTCGATCCCGGGCGGGAACAGTATTTTCTTGCCTGTGTCGCATTGTACTCCAGTGAGCCACGTCATGTGAGGATCTTCTGCATGTACCTTTGTTCTGCAAGTAGCGCATTTATTTAATTTTTTAGTTACGATGACAACACCAGCACGAGTTGTCTCTAAAGTAAGGCGCACACAAGTAGTTTCCGTGGTGTAGCGGTTATCACGTCTGCCTAACACGCAGAAGGTCCTCGTTTCGATCCCGGGCGGAAACACTTTTTTTTATCATTAAAAACAAGACATACTAACATGCATCTGCTACCATCTGTACCCAAAAACCTTCGTAATCGCCTTCACACGTCAGATCAGTGTCAATTGCTCACATCAAATATGAAATTCATTTGATACTGACGCTGGGCTCGCACTCCCTGCTGCTAAGAAAGTGATTGCTTTTGCTGCTATGACTTGCAATCACGACTGCGGGAAACGCCGCTATCTCGTTAGGGGTGCTACGGCAGACACCCTCTCGAGCACCCCGAAGACTTCTTGAGCCCTCGGCTGTAATGGTTTCCAGGCTGTCAAAAGAACCGTCGCGTGTGCATTCGCGGACGGGAGAGAGGCTGAGATAATTTCGAGTGAACGGGGATGGACTCCTCCCGTCCGCAGTTTCCGTAGTGTAGCGGTTATCACGTCTGCTTTACACGCAGAAGGTCCCCGGTTCGATCCCGGGCGGGAACGGTATTTTCTTGCCTGTGTCGCATTGTACTCCAGTGAGCCACGTCATGTGAGGATCTTCTGCATGTACCTTTGTTCTGCAAGTAGCGCATTTATTTAATTTTTTAGTTACGATGACAACACCAGCACGAGTTGTCTCTAAAGTAAGGCGCACACAAGTAGTTTCCGTGGTGTAGCGGTTATCTCGTCTGCCTAACACGCAGAAGGTCCCCGTTTCGATCCCAGGCGGAAACACTTTTTTTTATCATTAAAAACAAGACATACTAACATGCATCTGCTACCATCTGTACCCAAAAACCTTCGTAATCGCCTTCACACGTCAGATCAGTGTCAATTGCTCACATCAAATATGAAATTCATTTGATACTGACGCTGGGCTCGCACTCCCTGCTGCTAAGAAAGTGATTGCTTTTGCTGCTATGACTTGCAATCACGACTGCGGGAAACGCCGCTATCTCGTTAGGGGTGCTACGGCAGACACCCTCTCGAGCACCCCGAAGACTTCTTGAGCCCTCGGCTGTAATGGTCTCCAGGCTGTCAAAAGAACCGTCGCGTGTGCATTCGCGGACGGGAGAGAGGCTGAGGTAATTTCGAGTGAACGGGGATGGACTCCTCCCGTCCGCAGTTTCCGTAGTGTAGCGGTTATCACGTCTGCTTTACACGCAGAAGGTCCCCGGTTCGATCCCGGGCGGGAACAGTATTTTCTTGCCTGTGTCGCATTGTACTCCAGTGAGCCACGTCATGTGAGGATCTTCTGCATGTACCTTTGTTCTGCAAGTAGCGCATTTATTTAATTTTTTAGTTACGATGACAACACCAGCATGAGTTGTCTCTAAAGTAAGGCGCACACAAGTAGTTTCCGTGGTGTAGCGGTTATCACGTCTGCCTAACACGCAGAAGGTCCCCGTTTCGATCCCGGGCGGAAACACTTTTTTTTATCATTAAAAACAAGACATACTAACATGCATCTGCTACCATCTGTACCCAAAAACCTTCGTAATCGCCTTCACACGTCAGATCAGTGTCAATTGCTCACATCAAATATGAAATTCATTTGATACTGACGCTGGGCTCGCACTCCCTGCTGCTAAGAAAGTGATTGCTTTTGCTGCTATGACTTGCAATCACGACTGCGGGAAACGCCGCTATCTCGTTAGGGGTGCTACGGCAGACACCCTCTCGAGCACCCCGAAGACTTCTTGAGCCCTCGGCTGTAATGGTTTCCAGGCTGTCAAAAGAACCGTCGCGTGTGCATTCGCGGACGGGAGAGAGGCTGAGATAATTTCGAGTGAACGGGGATGGACTCCTCCCGTCCGCAGTTTCCGTAGTGTAGCGGTTATCACGTCTACTTTACACGCAGAAGGTCCCCGGTTCGATCCCGGGGGGGAACAGTATTTTCTTGCCTGTGTCGCATTGTACTCCAGTGAGCCACGTCATGTGAGGATTTTCTGCATGTACCTTTGTTCTGCAAGTAGCGCATTTATTTAATTTTTTAGTTACGATGACAACACCAGCACGAGTTGTCTCTAAAGTAAGGCGCACACAAGTAGTTTCCGTGGTGTAGCGGTTATCACGTCTGCCTAACACGCAGAAGGTCCCCGTTTCGATCCCGGGCGGAAACACTTTTTTTTATCATTAAAAACAAGACATACTAACATGCATCTGCTACCATCTGTACCCAAAAACCTTCGTAATCGCCTTCACACGTCAGATCAGTGTCAATTGCTCACATCAAATATGAAATTCATTTGATACTGACGCTGGGCTCGCACTCCCTGCTGCTAAGAAAGTGATTGCTTTTGCTGCTATGACTTGCAATCACGACTGCGGGAAACGCCGCTATCTCGTTAGGGGTGCTACGGCAGACACCCTCTCGAGCACCCCGAAGACTTCTTGAGCCCTCGGCTGTAATGGTTTCCAGGCTGTCAAAAGAACCGTCGCGTGTGCATTCGCGGACGGGAGAGAGGCTGAGGTAATTTCGAGTGAACGGGGATGGACTCCTCCCGTCCGCAGTTTCCGTAGTGTAGCGGTTATCACGTCTGCTTTACACGCAGAAGGTCCCCGGTTCGATCCCGGGCGGGAACAGTATTTTCTTGCCTGTGTCGCATTGTACTCCAGTGAGCCACGTCATGTGAGGATCTTCTGCATGTACCTTTGTTCTGCAAGTAGCGCATTTATTTAATTTTTTAGTTACGATGACAACACCAGCACGAGTTGTCTCTAAAGTAAGGCGCACACAAGTAGTTTCCGTGGTGTAGCGGTTATCACGTCTGCCTAACACGCAGAAGGTCCCCGTTTCGATCCCGGGCGGAAACACTTTTTTTTATCATTAAAAACAAGACATATTAACATGCATCTGCTACCATCTGTACCCAAAAACCTTCGTAATCGCCTTCACACGTCAGATCAGTGTCAATTGCTCACATCAAATATGAAATTCATTTGATACTGACGCTGGGCTCGCACTCCCTGCTGCTAAGAGAGTGATTGCTTTTGCTGCTATGACTTGCAATCACGACTGCGGGAAACGCCGCTATCTCGTTAGGGGTGCTACGGCAGACACCCTCTCAAGCACCCCGAAGACTTCTTGAGCCCTCGGCTGTGATGGTTTCCAGGCTGTCAAAGGAACCGTCGCGTGTGAATTCGCGCACGGAGAGAGGCTGAGGTAATTTCGAGTGAACGGGGATGGACTTCTCACGTGCGCAGTTACCGTAGTGTAGCGGTTATCACGTCTGCCTAACACGCAGAAGGTCCCCGTTTCGATCCCGGGCGGAAACACTTTTTTATCATTAAAAACAAGACATACTAACATGCATCTGGTACCATCTGTACCCAAAAACCTTCGTAATCGCCTGCACACGTCAGATCAGTGTCAATTGCTCACATCAAATATGAAATTCATTTGATACTGACGCCGAGCATTTTGCGTCGACTTGGCCACTCACGTGCGATCAGTTTGCACAAAACGGTAGGGCTCGTCCGGGATTTGAACCCGGGACCTCCTGCACCCAAAGCAAGAATCATACCCCTAGACCAACGAGCCATCTGACGTGGCAAATGACTATTATTTCAGTGCACTGGGTGCCTCGATGTGGTCCAGGGTGCTCTGGAAAGTCTCGTGTAGGCTGGCGGGATGGGGGCGGCGCGAATTCCCGCGGTCGGCGGCCTTCCTGGGCTATTGGTACCTTCATGTAGAGCTGCCGCTGGGCTCGCACTCCCTGCTGCTAAGAAAGTGATTGCTTTTGCTGCTATGACTTGCAATCACGACTGCGGGAAACGCCGCTATCTCGTTAGGGGTGCTACGGCAGACACCCTCTCGAGCACCCCGAAGACTTCTTGAGCCCTCGGCTGTAATGGTTTCCAGGCTGTCAAAAGAACCGTCGCGTGTGCATTCGCGGACGGGAGAGAGGCTGAGGTAATTTCGAGTGAACGGGGATGGACTCCTCCCGTCCGCAGTTTCCGTAGTGTAGCGGTTATCACGTCTGCTTTACACGCAGAAGGTCCCCGGTTCGATCCCGGGCGGGAACAGTATTTTCTTGCCTGTGTCGCATTGTACTCCAGTGAGCCACGTCATGTGAGGATCTTCTGCATGTACCTTTGTTCTGCAAGTAGCGCATTTATTTAATTTTTTAGTTACGATGACAACACCAGCATGAGTTGTCTCTAAAGTAAGGCGCACACAAGTAGTTTCCGTGGTGTAGCGGTTATCACGTCTGCCTAACACGCAGAAGGTCCCCGTTTCGATCCCGGGCGGAAACACTTTTTTTTATCATTAAAAACAAGACATACTAACATGCATCTGCTACCATCTGTACCCAAAAACCTTCGTAATCGCCTTCACACGTCAGATCAGTGTCAATTGCTCACATCAAATATGAAATTCATTTGATACTGACGCTGGGCTCGCACTCCCTGCTGCTAAGAAAGTGATTGCTTTTGCTGCTATGACTTGCAATCACGACTGCGGGAAACGCCGCTATCTCGTTAGGGGTGCTACGGCAGACACCCTCTCGAGCACCCCGAAGACTTCTTGAGCCCTCGGCTGTAATGGTTTCCAGGCTGTCAAAAGAACCGTCGCGTGTGCATTCGCGGACGGGAGAGAGGCTGAGATAATTTCGAGTGAACGGGGATGGACTCCTCCCGTCCGCAGTTTCCGTAGTGTAGCGGTTATCACGTCTGCTTTACACGCAGAAGGTCCCCGGTTCGATCCCGGGCGGGAACAGTATTTTCTTGCCTGTGTCGCATTGTACTCCAGTGAGCCACGTCATGTGAGGATCTTCTGCATGTACCTTTGTTCTGCAAGTAGCGCATTTATTTAATTTTTTAGTTACGATGACAACACCAGCACGAGTTGTCTCTAAAGTAAGGCGCACACAAGTAGTTTCCGTGGTGTAGCGGTTATCACGTCTGCCTAACACGCAGAAGGTCCCCGTTTCGATCCCGGGCGGAAACACTTTTTTTTATCATTAAAAACAAGACATACTAACATGCATCTGCTACCATCTGTACCCAAAAACCTTCGTAATCGCCTTCACACGTCAGATCAGTGTCAATTGCTCACATCAAATATGAAATTCATTTGATACTGACGCTGGGCTCGCACTCCCTGCTGCTAAGAAAGTGATTGCTTTTGCTGCTATGACTTGCAATCACGACTGCGGGAAACGCCGCTATCTCGTTAGGGGTGCTACGGCAGACACCCTCTCGAGCACCCCGAAGACTTCTTGAGCCCTCGGCTGTAATGGTTTCCAGGCTGTCAAAAGAACCGTCGCGTGTGCATTCGCGGACGGGAGAGAGGCTGAGGTAATTTCGAGTGAACGGGGATGGACTCCTCCCGTCCGCAGTTTCCGTAGTGTAGCGGTTATCACGTCTGCTTTACACGCAGAAGGTCCCCGGTTCGATCCCGGGCGGGAACAGTATTTTCTTGCCTGTGTCGCATTGTACTCCAGTGAGCCACGTCATGTGAGGATCTTCTGCATGTACCTTTGTTCTGCAAGTAGCGCATTTATTTAATTTTTTAGTTACGATGACAACACCAGCACGAGTTGTCTCTAAAGTAAGGCGCACACAAGTAGTTTCCGTGGTGTAGCGGTTATCACGTCTGCCTAACACGCAGAAGGTCCCCGTTTCGATCCCGGGCGGAAACACTTTCTTTTATCATTAAAAACAAGACATACTAACATGCATCTGCTACCATCTGTACCCAAAAACCTTCGTAATCGCCTTCACACGTCAGATCAGTGTCAATTGCTCACATCAAATATGAAATTCATTTGATACTGACGCTGGGCTCGCACTCCCTGCTGCTAAGAAAGTGATTGCTTTTGCTGCTATGACTTGCAATCACGACTGCGGGAAACGCCGCTATCTCGTTAGGGGTGCTACGGCAGACACCCTCTCGAGCACCCCGAAGACTTCTTGAGCCCTCGGCTGTAATGGTTTCCAGGCTGTCAAAAGAACCGTCGCGTGTGCATTCGCGGACGGGAGAGAGGCTGAGATAATTTCGAGTGAACGGGGATGGACTCCTCCCGTCCGCAGTTTCCGTAGTGTAGCGGTTATCACGTCTACTTTACACGCAGAAGGTCCCCGGTTCGATCCCGGGCGGGAACAGTATTTTCTTGCCTGTGTCGCATTGTACTCCAGTGAGCCACGTCATGTGAGGATTTTCTGCATGTACCTTTGTTCTGCAAGTAGCGCATTTATTTAATTTTTTAGTTACGATGACAACACCAGCACGAGTTGTCTCTAAAGTAAGGCGCACACAAGTAGTTTCCGTGGTGTAGCGGTTATCACGTCTGCCTAACACGCAGAAGGTTCCCGTTTCGATCCCGGGCGGAAACACTTTTTTTTATCATTAAAAACAAGACATACTAACATGCATCTGCTACCATCTGTACCCAAAAACCTTCGTAATCGCCTTCACACGTCAGATCAGTGTCAATTGCTCACATCAAATATGAAATTCATTTGATACTGACGCTGGGCTCGCACTCCCTGCTGCTAAGAAAGTGATTGCTTTTGCTGCTATGACTTGCAATCACGACTGCGGGAAACGCCGCTATCTCGTTAGGGGTGCTACGGCAGACACCCTCTCGAGCACCCCGAAGACTTCTTGAGCCCTCGGCTGTAATGGTTTCCAGGCTGTCAAAAGAACCGTCGCGTGTGCATTCGCGGACGGGAGAGCGGCTGAGGTAATTTCGAGTGAACGGGGATGGACTCCTCCCGTCCGCAGTTTCCGTAGTGTAGCGGTTATCACGTCTGCTTTACACGCAGAAGGTCCCCGGTTCGATCCCGGGCGGGAACAGTATTTTCTTGCCTGTGTCGCATTGTACTCCAGTGAGCCACGTCATGTGAGGATCTTCTGCATGTACCTTTGTTCTGCAAGTAGCGCATTTATTTAATTTTTTAGTTACGATGACAACACCAGCACGAGTTGTCTCTAAAGTAAGGCGCACACAAGTAGTTTCCGTGGTGTAGCGGTTATCACGTCTGCCTAACACGCAGAAGGTCCCCGTTTCGATCCCGGGCGGAAACACTTTTTTTTATCATTAAAAACAAGACATACTAACATGCATCTGCTACCATCTGTACCCAAAAACCTTCGTAATCGCCTTCACACGTCAGATCAGTGTCAATTGCTCACATCAAATATGAAATTCATTTCATACTGACGCTGGGCTCGCACTCCCTGCTGCTAAGAAAGTGATTGCTTTTGCTGCTATGACTTGCAATCACGACTGCGGGAAACGCCGCTATCTCGTTAGGGGTGCTACGGCAGACACCCTCTCGAGCACCCCGAAGACTTCTTGAGCCCTCGGCTGTGATGGTTTCCAGGCTGTCAAAGGAACCGTCGCGTGTGAATTCGCGCACGGAGAGAGGCTGAGGTAATTTCGAGTGAACGGGGATGGACTTCTCACGTGCGCAGTTACCGTAGTGTAGCGGTTATCACGTCTGCCTAACACGCAGAAGGTCCCCGTTTCGATCCCGGGCGGAAACACTTTTTTATCATTAAAAACAAGACATACTAACATGCATCTCCTACCATCTGTACCCAAAAACCTTCGTAATCGCCTGCACACGTCAGATCAGTGTCAATTGCTCACATCAAATATGAAATTCATTTGATACTGACGCCGAGCATTTTGCGTCGACTTGGCCACTCACGTGCGATCAGTTTGCACAAAACGGTAGGGCTCGTCCGGGATTTGAACCCGGGACCTCCTGCACCCAAAGCAAGAATCATACCCCTAGACCAACGAGCCATCTGACGTGGCAAATGACTATTATTTCAGTGCACTGGGTCCCTCGATGTGGTCCAGGGTGCTCTGGAAAGTCTCGTGTAGGCTGGCGGGATGGGGGCGGCGCGAATTCCCGCGGTCGGCGGCCTTCCTGGGCTATTGGTACCTTCATGTAGAGCTGCCGCTGGGCTCGCACTCCCTGCTGCTAAGAAAGTGATTGCTTTTGCTGCTATGACTTGCAATCACGACTGCAGGAAACGCCGCTATCCCGTTAGGGGTGCTACGGCAGACACCCTCTCGAGCACCCCGAAGACTTCTTGAGCACTCGGCTGTGATGGTTTCCAGGCTGTCAAAAGAACCGTCGCGAGTGAATTCGCGGACGGGAGTGAGGCTGAGGTAATTTCGAGTGAACGGAGATGGACTCCTCAAGTCCGCAGTTTCCGTAGTGTAGCGGTTATCACGTCTGCTTCACACGCAGAAGGTCCCCGGTTCGATCCCGGGCGGGAACATCAATTTCCTGCCTATGTCGTATTGTTCTCCAGTGAGCCACGACATGTGAGGATCTTCTGCATGTACCTTTGTTCTGCAAGTAGCGCATTTACTTAATTTTTTTGTTACGATGACAACACCAGCACGAGTTGTCTCTAAAGTAAGGCGCACACAAGTAGTTTCCGTGGTGTAGCGGTTATCACGTCTGCCTAACACGCAGAAGGTCCCCGTTTCGATCCCGGGCGGAAACACTTTTTTATCATTAAAAACAAGACATACTAACATGCATCTGCTACCATCTGTACCCAAAAACCTTCGTAATCGCCTTCACACGTCAGATCAGTGTCAATTGGTCGCATCAAATATGAAATTCATTTGATACTGACGCCGAGCATTTTGCGTCGACTCGGCCACTCACGTGCGATCAGTTTGCACAAAACGGTAGGGCTCGTCCGGGATTTGAACCCGAGACCTCCTGCACCCAAAGCAAGAATCACACCCCTAGACCAACGAGCCATCTGACGTGGCGAATGACTATTACTTCAGTGCACTGGGTCCCTCGATGTGGTCCAGGGTGCTCTGGAAAGTCTCGTGTAGGCTGGCGGGATGGGGGCGGCGCGAATTCCCGCGGTCGGCGGCCTTCCTGGGCTATTGGTACCTTCATGTAGAGCTGCCGCTGGGCTCGCACTCCCTGCTGCTAAGAAAGTGATTGCTTTTGCTGCTATGATTTGCAATCACGACTGCGGGAAACGCCGCTATCTCGTTAGGGGTGCTACGGCAGACACCCTCTCGAGCACCCGAAGACTTCTTGAGCCCTCGGCTGTGATGGTTTCCAGGCTGTCAAAGGAACCGTCGCGTGTGAATTCGCGCACGGAGAGAGGCTGAGGTAATTTCGAGTGAACGGGGATGGACTCCTCACGTGCGCAGTTACCGTAGTGTAGCGGTTATCACGTCTGCCTAACACGCAGAAGGTCCCCGTTTCGATCCCGGGCGGAAACACTTTTTTATCATTAAAAACAAGACATACTAACATGCATCTGCTACCATCTGTACCCAAAAACCTTCGTAATCGCCTGCACACGTCAGATCAGTGTCAATTGCTCACATCAAATATGAAATTCATTTGATACTGACGCCGAGCATTTTGCGTCGACTTGGCCACTCACGTGCGATCAGTTTGCACAAAACGGTAGGGCTCTTCCGGGATTTGAACCCGGGACCTCCTGCACCCAAAGCAAGAATCATACCCCTAGACCAACGAGCCATCTGACGTGGCAAATGACTATTATTTCAGTGCACTGGGTCCCTCGATGTGGTCCAGGGTGCTCTGGAAAGTCTCGTGTAGGCTGGCGGGATGGGGGCGGCGCGAATTCCCGCGGTCGGCGGCCTTCCTGGGCTATTGGTACCTTCATGTAGAGCTGCCGCTGGGCTCGCACTCCCTGCTGCTAAGAAAGTGATTGCTTTTGCTGCTATGACTTGCAATCACGACTGCGGGAAACGCCGCTATCTCGTTAGGGGTGCTACGGCAGACACCCTCTGGAGCACCCCGAAGACTTCTTGAGCCCTTGGCTGTAATGGTTTCCAGGCTGTCAAAAGAACCGTCGCGTGTGCATTCGCGGACGGGAGAGAGGCTGAGGTAATTTCGAGTGAACGGGGATGGACTCCTCCCGTCCGCAGTTTCCGTAGTGTAGCGGTTATCACGTCTGCTTTACACGCAGAAGGTCCCCGGTTCGATCCCGGGCGGGAACAGTATTTTCTTGCCTGTGTCGCATTGTACTCCAGTGAGCCACGTCATGTGAGGATCTTCTGCATGTACCTTTGTTCTGCAAGTAGCGCATTTATTTAATTTTTTAGTTACGATGACAACACCAGCACGAGTTGTCTCTAAAGTAAGGCGCACACAAGTAGTTTCCGTGGTGTAGCGGTTATCACGTCTGCCTAACACGCAGAAGGTCCCCGTTTCGATCCCGGGCGGAAACACTTTTTTTTATCATTAAAAACAAGACATACTAACATGCATCTGCTACCATCTGTACCCAAAAACCTTCGTAATCGCCTTCACACGTCAGATCAGTATCAATTGCTCACATCAAATATGAAATTCATTTGATACTGACGCCGAGCATTTTGCGTCGACTCAGCCACTCACGTGCGATCAGTTTGCACAAAACGCTAGCGCTCGTCCGGGATTTGAAGCCGGGACCTCCTGCACCCAAAGCAGGAATTATACCCCTAAACCAACGAGCCATCTGACGTGTCTAATGACTATTATTTCAGTGCACTGGGTCCCTCGATGTGGTCCAGGGTGCTCTGGAAAGTCTCGTGTAGGCTGGCGGGATGGGGGCGGCGCGAATTCCCGCGGTCGGCGGCCTTCCTGGGCTATTGGTACCTTCATGTAGAGCTGCCGCTGGGCTCGCACTCCCTGCTGCTAAGAAAGTGATTGCTTTTGCTGCTATGACTTGCAATCACGACTGCAGGAAACGCCGCTATCCCGTTAGGGGTGCTACGGCAGACACACTCTCGAGCACCCCGAAGACTTCTTGAGCCCTCGGCTGTGATGGTTTCCAGGCTGTCAAAAGAACCGTCGCGAGTGAATTCGCGGACGGGAGTGAGGCTGAGGTAATTTCGAGGGAACGGGGATGGACTCCTCACGTCCGCAGTTTCCGTAGTGTAGCGGTTGTCACGTCTGCTTCACACGCAGAAGGTCCCCGGTTCGATCCCGGGCGGGAACAGTATTTTCTTGCCTGTGTCGCATTGTACTCCAGTGAGCCACGTCATGTGAGGATTTTCTGCATGTACCTTTGTTCTGCAAGTAGCGCATTTATTTAATTTTTTAGTTACGATGACAACACCAGCACGAGTTGTCTCTAAAGTAAAGCGCACACAAGCAGTTTCCGTGGTGTAGCGGTTATCACGTCTGCCTAACATGCAGAAGGTCCCCGTTTCGATCCCGGGCGGAAACACTTTTTTTTATCATTAAAAACAAGACATACTAACATGCATCTGCTACCATCTGTACCCAAAAACCTTCGTAATCGCCTTCACACGTCAGATCAGTGTCAATTGCTCACATCAAATATGAAATTCATTTGATACTGACGCTGGGCTCGCACTCCCTGCTGCTAAGAAAGTGATTGCTTTTGCTGCTATGACTTGCAATCACGACTGCGGGAAACGCCGCTATCTCGTTAGGGGTGCTACGGCAGACACCCTCTCGAGCACCCCGAAGACTTCTTGAGCCCTCGGCTGTAATGGTTTCCAGGCTGTCAAAAGAACCGTCGCGTGTGCATTCGCGGACGGGAGAGAGGCTGAGATAATTTCGAGTGAACGGGGATGGACTCCTCCCGTCCGCAGTTTCCGTAGTGTAGCGGTTATCACGTCTACTTTACACGCAGAAGGTCCCCGGTTCGATCCCGGGCGGGAACAGTATTTTCTTGCCTGTGTCGCATTGTACTCCAGTGAGCCACGTCATGTGAGGATTTTCTGCATGTACCTTTGTTCTGCAAGTAGCGCATTTATTTAATTTTTTAGTTACGATGACAACACCAGCACGAGTTGTCTCTAAAGTAAGGCGCACACAAGTAGTTTCCGTGGTGTAGCGGTTATCACGTCTGCCTAACACGCAGAAGGTTCCCGTTTCGATCCCGGGCGGAAACACTTTTTTTTATCATTAAAAACAAGACATACTAACATGCATCTGCTACCATCTGTACCCAAAAACCTTCGTAATCGCCTTCACACGTCAGATCAGTGTCAATTGCTCACATCAAATATGAAATTCATTTGATACTGACGCTGGGCTCGCACTCCCTGCTGCTAAGAAAGTGATTGCTTTTGCTGCTATGACTTGCAATCACGACTGCGGGAAACGCCGCTATCTCGTTAGGGGTGCTACGGCAGACACCCTCTCGAGCACCCCGAAGACTTCTTGAGCCCTCGGCTGTAATGGTTTCCAGGCTGTCAAAAGAACCGTCGCGTGTGCATTCGCGGACGGGAGAGCGGCTGAGGTAATTTCGAGTGAACGGGGATGGACTCCTCCCGTCCGCAGTTTCCGTAGTGTAGCGGTTATCACGTCTGCTTTACACGCAGAAGGTCCCCGGTTCGATCCCGGGCGGGAACAGTATTTTCTTGCCTGTGTCGCATTGTACTCCAGTGAGCCACGTCATGTGAGGATCTTCTGCATGTACCTTTGTTCTGCAAGTAGCGCATTTATTTAATTTTTTAGTTACGATGACAACACCAGCACGAGTTGTCTCTAAAGTAAGGCGCACACAAGTAGTTTCCGTGGTGTAGCGGTTATCACGTCTGCCTAACACGCAGAAGGTCCCCGTTTCGATCCCGGGCGGAAACACTTTTTTTTATCATTAAAAACAAGACATACTAACATGCATCTGCTACCATCTGTACCCAAAAACCTTCGTAATCGCCTTCACACGTCAGATCAGTGTCAATTGCTCACATCAAATATGAAATTCATTTCATACTGACGCTGGGCTCGCACTCCCTGCTGCTAAGAAAGTGATTGCTTTTGCTGCTATGACTTGCAATCACGACTGCGGGAAACGCCGCTATCTCGTTAGGGGTGCTACGGCAGACACCCTCTCGAGCACCCCGAAGACTTCTTGAGCCCTCGGCTGTGATGGTTTCCAGGCTGTCAAAGGAACCGTCGCGTGTGAATTCGCGCACGGAGAGAGGCTGAGGTAATTTCGAGTGAACGGGGATGGACTTCTCACGTGCGCAGTTACCGTAGTGTAGCGGTTATCACGTCTGCCTAACACGCAGAAGGTCCCCGTTTCGATCCCGGGCGGAAACACTTTTTTATCATTAAAAACAAGACATACTAACATGCATCTGCTACCATCTGTACCCAAAAACCTTCGTAATCGCCTGCACACGTCAGATCAGTGTCAATTGCTCACATCAAATATGAAATTCATTTGATACTGACGCCGATCATTTTGCGTCGACTTGGCCACTCACGTGCGATCAGTTTGCACAAAACGGTAGGGCTCGTCCGGGATTTGAACCCGGGACCTCCTGCACCCAAAGCAAGAATCATACCCCTAGACCAACGAGCCATCTGACGTGGCAAATGACTATTATTTCAGTGCACTGGGTCCCTCGATGTGGTCCAGGGTGCTCTGGAATGTCTCGTGTAGGCTGGCGGGATGGGGGCGGCGCGAATTCCCGCGGTCGGCGGCCTTCCTGGGCTATTGGTACCTTCATGTAGAGCTGCCGCTGGGCTCGCACTCCCTGCTGCTAAGAAAGTGATTGCTTTTGCTGCTATGACTTGCAATCACGACTGCAGGAAACGCCGCTATCCCGTTAGGGGTGCTACGGCAGACACCCTCTCGAGCACCCCGAAGACTTCTTGAGCACTCGGCTGTGATGGTTTCCAGGCTGTCAAAAGAACCGTCGCGAGTGAATTCGCGGACGGGAGTGAGGCTGAGGTAATTTCGAGTGAACGGAGATGGACTCCTCAAGTCCGCAGTTTCCGTAGTGTAGCGGTTATCACGTCTGCTTCACACGCAGAAGGTCCCCGGTTCGATCCCGGGCGGGAACATCAATTTCCTGCCTATGTCGTATTGTTCTCCAGTGAGCCACGACATGTGAGGATCTTCTGCATGTACCTTTGTTCTGCAAGTAGCGCATTTACTTAATTTTTTTGTTACGATGACAACACCAGCACGAGTTGTCTCTAAAGTAAGGCGCACACAAGTAGTTTCCGTGGTGTAGCGGTTATCACGTCTGCCTAACACGCAGAAGGTCCCCGTTTCGATCCCGGGCGGAAACACTTTTTTATCATTAAAAACAAGACATACTAACATGCATCTGCTACCATCTGTACCCAAAAACCTTCGTAATCGCCTTCACACGTCAGATCAGTGTCAATTGGTCGCATCAAATATGAAATTCATTTGATACTGACGCCGAGCATTTTGCGTCGACTCGGCCACTCACGTGCGATCAGTTTGCACAAAACGGTAGGGCTCGTCCGGGATTTGAACCCGAGACCTCCTGCACCCAAAGCAAGAATCACACCCCTAGACCAACGAGCCATCTGACGTGGCGAATGACTATTACTTCAGTGCACTGGGTCCCTCGATGTGGTCCAGGGTGCTCTGGAAAGTCTCGTGTAGGCTGGCGGGATGGGGGCGGCGCGAATTCCCGCGGTCGGCGGCCTTCCTGGGCTATTGGTACCTTCATGTAGAGCTGCCGCTGGGCTCGCACTCCCTGCTGCTAAGAAAGTGATTGCTTTTGCTGCTATGATTTGCAATCACGACTGCGGGAAACGCCGCTATCTCGTTAGGGGTGCTACGGCAGACACCCTCTCGAGCACCCGAAGACTTCTTGAGCCCTCGGCTGTGATGGTTTCCAGGCTGTCAAAGGAACCGTCGCGTGTGAATTCGCGCACGGAGAGAGGCTGAGGTAATTTCGAGTGAACGGGGATGGACTCCTCACGTGCGCAGTTACCGTAGTGTAGCGGTTATCACGTCTGCCTAACACGCAGAAGGTCCCCGTTTCGATCCCGGGCGGAAACACTTTTTTATCATTAAAAACAAGACATACTAACATGCATCTGCTACCATCTGTACCCAAAAACCTTCGTAATCGCCTGCACACGTCAGATCAGTGTCAATTGCTCACATCAAATATGAAATTCATTTGATACTGACGCCGAGCATTTTGCGTCGACTTGGCCACTCACGTGCGATCAGTTTGCACAAAACGGTAGGGCTCTTCCGGGATTTGAACCCGGGACCTCCTGCACCCAAAGCAAGAATCATACCCCTAGACCAACGAGCCATCTGACGTGGCAAATGACTATTATTTCAGTGCACTGGGTCCCTCGATGTGGTCCAGGGTGCTCTGGAAAGTCTCGTGTAGGCTGGCGGGATGGGGGCGGCGCGAATTCCCGCGGTCGGCGGCCTTCCTGGGCTATTGGTACCTTCATGTAGAGCTGCCGCTGGGCTCGCACTCCCTGCTGCTAAGAAAGTGATTGCTTTTGCTGCTATGACTTGCAATCACGACTGCGGGAAACGCCGCTATCTCGTTAGGGGTGCTACGGCAGACACCCTCTCGAGCACCCCGAAGACTTCTTGAGCCCTCGGCTGTAATGGTTTCCAGGCTGTCAAAAGAACCGTCGCGTGTGCATTCGCGGACGGGAGAGAGGCTGAGGTAATTTCGAGTGAACGGGGATGGACTCCTCCCGTCCGCAGTTTCCGTAGTGTAGCGGTTATCACGTCTGCTTTACACGCAGAAGGTCCCCGGTTCGATCCCGGGCGGGAACAGTATTTTCTTGCCTGTGTCGCATTGTACTCCAGTGAGCCACGTCATGTGAGGATCTTCTGCATGTACCTTTGTTCTGCAAGTAGCGCATTTATTTAATTTTTTAGTTACGATGACAACACCAGCACGAGTTGTCTCTAAAGTAAGGCGCACACAAGTAGTTTCCGTGGTGTAGCGGTTATCACGTCTGCCTAACACGCAGAAGGTCCCCGTTTCGATCCCGGGCGGAAACACTTTTTTTTATCATTAAAAACAAGACATACTAACATGCATCTGCTACCATCTGTACCCAAAAACCTTCGTAATCGCCTTCACACGTCAGATCAGTATCAATTGCTCACATCAAATATGAAATTCATTTGATACTGACGCCGAGCATTTTGCGTCGACTCAGCCACTCACGTGCGATCAGTTTGCACAAAACGCTAGCGCTCGTCCGGGATTTGAAGCCGGGACCTCCTGCACCCAAAGCAGGAATTATACCCCTAAACCAACGAGCCATCTGACGTGTCTAATGACTATTATTTCAGTGCACTGGGTCCCTCGATGTGGTCCAGGGTGCTCTGGAAAGTCTCGTGTAGGCTGGCGGGATGGGGGCGGCGCGAATTCCCGCGGTCGGCGGCCTTCCTGGGCTATTGGTACCTTCATGTAGAGCTGCCGCTGGGCTCGCACTCCCTGCTGCTAAGAAAGTGATTGCTTTTGCTGCTATGACTTGCAATCACGACTGCGGGAAACGCCGCTATCTCGTTAGGGGTGCTACGGCAGACACCCTCTCGAGCACCCCGAAGACTTCTTGAGCCCTCGGCTGTGATGGTTTCCAGGCTGTCAAAGGAACCGTCGCGTGTGAATTCGCGCACGGAGAGAGGCTGAGGTAATTTCGAGTGAACGGGGATGGACTTCTCACGTGCGCAGTTACCGTAGTGTAGCGGTTATCACGTCTGCCTAACACGCAGAAGGTCCCCGTTTAGATCCCGGGCGGAAACACTTTTTTATCATTAAAAACAAGACATACTAACATGCATCTGCTACCATCTGTACCCAAAAACCTTCGTAATCGCCTGCACACGTCAGATCAATGTCAATTGCTCACATCAAATATGAAATTCATTTGATACTGACGCCGAGCATTTTGCGTCGACTTGGCCACTCACGTGCGATCAGTTTGCACAAAACGGTAGGGCTCGTCCGGGATTTGAACCCGGGACCTCCTGCACCCAAAGCAAGAATCATACCCCTAGACCAACGAGCCATCTGACGTGCCAAATGACTATTATTTCAGTGCACTGGGTCCCTCGATGTGGTCCAGGGTGCTCTGGAAAGTCTCGTGTAGGCTGGCGGGATGGGGGCGGCGCGAATTCCCGCGGTCGGCGGCCTTCCTGGGCTATTGGTACCTTCATGTAGAGCTGCCGCTGGGCTCGCACTCCCTGCTGCTAAGAAAGTGATTGCTTTTGCTGCTATGACTTGCAATCACGACTGCAGGAAACGCCGCTATCCCGTTAGGGGTGCTACGGCAGACACCCTCTCGAGCACCCCGAAGACTTCTTGAGCACTCGGCTGTGATGGTTTCCAGGCTGTCAAAAGAACCGTCGCGAGTGAATTCGCGGACGGGAGTGAGGCTGAGGTAATTTCGAGTGAACGGAGATGGACTCCTCAAGTCCGCAGTTTCCGTAGTGTAGCGGTTATCACGTCTGCTTCACACGCAGAAGGTCCCCGGTTCGATCCCGGGCGGGAACATCAATTTCCTGCCTATGTCGTATTGTTCTCCAGTGAGCCACGACATGTGAGGATCTTCTGCATGTACCTTTGTTCTGCAAGTAGCGCATTTATTTAATTTTTTTGTTACGATGACAACACCAGCACGAGTTGTCTCTAAAGTAAGGCGCACACAAGTAGTTTCCGTGGTGTAGCGGTTATCACGTCTGCCTAACACGCAGAAGGTCCCCGTTTCGATCCCGGGCGGAAACACTTTTTTATCATTAAAATCAAGACATACTAACATGCATCTGCTACCATCTGTACCCAAAAACCTTCGTAATCGCCTTCACACGTCAGATCAGTGTCAATTGGTCGCATCAAATATGAAATTCATTTGATACTGACGCCGAGCATTTTGCGTCGACTCGGCCACTCACGTGCGATCAGTTTGCACAAAACGGTAGGGCTCGTCCGGGATTTGAACCCGAGACCTCCTGCACCCAAAGCAAGAATCACACCCCTAGACCAACGAGCCATCTGACGTGGCGAATGACTATTACTTCAGTGCACTGGGTCCCTCGATGTGGTCCAGGGTGCTCTGGAAAGTCTCGTGTAGGCTGGCGGGATGGGGGCGGCGCGAATTCCCGCGGTCGGCGGCCTTCCTGGGCTATTGGTACCTTCATGTAGAGCTGCCGCTGGGCTCGCACTCCCTGCTGCTAAGAAAGTGATTGCTTTTGCTGCTATGATTTGCAATCACGACTGCGGGAAACGCCGCTATCTCGTTAGGGGTGCTACGGCAGACACCCTCTCGAGCACCCGAAGACTTCTTGAGCCCTCGGCTGTGATGGTTTCCAGGCTGTCAAAGGAACCGTCGCGTGTGAATTCGCGCACGGAGAGAGGCTGAGGTAATTTCGAGTGAACGGGGATGGACTCCTCACGTGCGCAGTTACCGTAGTGTAGCGGTTATCACGTCTGCCTAACACGCAGAAGGTCCCCGTTTCGATCCCGGGCGGAAACACTTTTTTATCATTAAAAACAAGACATACTAACATGCATCTGCTACCATCTGTACCCAAAAACCTTCGTAATCGCCTGCACACGACAGATCAGTGTCAATTGCTCACATCAAATATGAAATTCATTTGATACTGACGCCGAGCATTTTGCGTCGACTTGGCCACTCACGTGCGATCAGTTTGCACAAAACGGTAGGGCTCTTCCGGGATTTGAACCCGGGACCTCCTGCACCCAAAGCAAGAATCATACCCCTAGACCAACGAGCCATCTGACGTGGCAAATGACTATTATTTCAGTGCACTGGGTCCCTCGATGTGGTCCAGGGTGCTCTGGAAAGTCTCGTGTAGGGTGGCGGGATGGGGGCGGCGCGAATTCCCGCGGTCGGCGGCCTTCCTGGGCTATTGGTACCTTCATGTAGAGCTGCCGCTGGGCTCCCACTCCCTGCTGCTAAGAAAGTGATTGCTTTTGCTGCTATGATTTGCAATCACGACTGCGGGAAACGCCGCTATCTCGTTAGGGGTGCTACGGCAGACACCCTCTCGAGCACCCGAAGACTTCTTGAGCCCTCGGCTGTGATGGTTTCCAGGCTGTCAAAGGAACCGTCGCGTGTGAATTCGCGCACGGAGAGAGGCTGAGGTAATTTCGAGTGAACGGGGATGGACTCCTCACGTGCGCAGTTACCGTAGTGTAGCGGTTATCACGTCTGCTTCACACGCAGAAGGTCCCCGGTTCGATCCCGGGCGGGAACAGTATTTTCCTGAATATGTCTTATTGTACTCCAGTGAGCCACGACATGTGAGGATCTTCTGCGTGTACCTTTGTTATGCAAGTAGCGCATTTATTTAATTTTTTAGTAACGATGACAACACCAGCACGAGTTGTCTCTAAAGTAAGGCGCACGTAAGTAGTTTCCGTGGTGTAGCGGTTATCACGTCTGCCTGACACGCAGAACCTCCCCGTTTCGATCCCGGGCGGAAACACTTTTTTATCATTAAAAACAAGACATAGTAACATGCATCTGCTACCATCTGTACCCAAAAACCTTCGTAATCGCCTTCACACGTCAGATCAGTATCAATTGCTCACATCAAATATGAAATTCATTTGATACTGACGCCGAGCATTTTGCGTCGACTCAGCCACTCACGTGCGATCAGTTTGCACAAAACGCTAGCGCTCGTCCGGGATTTGAAGCCGGGACCTCCTGCACCCAAAGCAGGAATTATACCCCTAAACCAACGAGCCATCTGACGTGTCTAATGACTATTATTTCAGTGCACTGGGTCCCTCGATGTGGTCCAGGGTGCTCTGGAAAGTCTCGTGTAGGCTGGCGGGATGGGGGCGGCGCGAATTCCCGCGGTCGGCGGCCTTCCTTGGCTATTGGTACCTTCATGTAGAGCTGCCGCTTGGCTCGCACTCCCTGCTGCTAAGAAAGTGATTGCTTTTGCTGCTATGACTTGCAATCACGACTGCAGGAAACGCCGCTATCCCGTTAGGGGTGCTACGGCAGACACCCTCTCGAGCACCCCGAAGACTTCTTGAGCCCTCGGCTGTGATGGTTTCCAGGCTGTCAAAAGAACCGTCGCGAGTGAATTCGCGGACGGGAGTGAGGCTGAGGTAATTTCGAGGGAACGGGTAGGGACTCCTCACGTCCGCAGTTTCCGTAGTGTAGCGGTTGTCACGTCTGCTTCACACGCAGAAGGTCCCCGGTTCGATCCCGGGCGGGAACAGTATTTTCCTGAATATGTCGTATTGTACTCCAGTGAGCCACGACATGTGAGGATCTTCTGCATGTACCTTTGTTATGCAAGTAGCGCATTTATTTAATTTTTTAGTTACGATGACAACATCAGCAGGAGTTGCCTCTAAGGTAAGGCGCATACAAGTAGTTTCCGTGGTATAGCGGTTATCACGTCTGCCTAACACGCAGAAGGTCCCCGGTTCGATCCCGGGCGGAAACACTTTTTCATCATTAAAAACAAGACATAGTAACATGCATCTGCTTCCATCTGTACCCAAAAACCTTCGTAATCGCCTTCACACGTCGGATCAGAGTGTCAATTCCTCACATCAAATATGAAATTCATTTGATACTGACGCTGGGCTCGCACTCCCTGCTGCTAAGAAAGTGATTGCTTTTGCTGCTATGACTTGCAATCACGACTGCGGGAAACGCCGCTATCTCGTTAGGGGTGCTACGGCAGACACCCTCTCGAGCACCCCGAAGACTTCTTGAGCCCTCGGCTGTGATGGTTTCCAGGCTGTCAAAGGAACCGTCGCGTGTGAATTCGCGCACGGAGAGAGGCTGAGGTAATTTCGAGTGAACGGGGATGGACTTCTCACGTGCGCAGTTACCGTAGTGTAGCGGTTATCACGTCTGCCTAACACGCAGAAGGTCCCCGTTTCGATCCCGGTGGAAACACTTTTTTATCATTAAAAACAAGACATACTAACATGCATCTGCTACGATCTGTACCCAAAAACCTTCGTAATCGCCTGCACACGTCAGATCAGTGTCAATTGCTCACATCAAATATGAAATTCATTTGATACTGACGCCGAGCATTTTGCGTCGACTTGGCCACTTACGTGCGATCAGTTTGCACAAAACGGTAGGGCTCGTCCGGGATTTGAACCCGGGACCTCCTGCACCCAAAGCAAGAATCATACCCCTAGACCAACGAGCCATCTGACGTGGCAAATGACTATTATTTCAGTGCACTGGGTCCCTCGATGTGGTCCAGGGTGCTCTGGAAAGTCTCGTGTAGGCTGGCGGGATGGGGGCGGCGCGAATTCCCGCGGTCGGCGGCCTTCCTGGGCTATTGGTACCTTCATGTAGAGCTGCCGCTGGGCTCGCACTCCCTGCTGCTAAGAAAGTGATTGCTTTTGCTGCTATGACTTGCAATCACGACTGCAGGAAACGCCGCTATCCCGTTAGGGGTGCTACGGCAGACACCCTCTCGAGCACCCCGAAGACTTCTTGAGCACTCGGCTGTGATGGTTTCCAGGCTGTCAAAAGAACCGTCGCGAGTGAATTCGCGGACGGGAGTGAGGCTGAGGTAATTTCGAGTGAACGGAGATGGACTCCTCAAGTCCGCAGTTTCCGTAGTGTAGCGGTTATCACGTCTGCTTCACACGCAGAAGGTCCCCGGTTCGATCCCGGGCGGGAACATCAATTTCCTGCCTATGTCGTATTGTTCTCCAGTGAGCCACGACATGTGAGGATCTTCTGCATGTACCTTTGTTCTGCAAGTAGCGCATTTATTTAATTTTTTTGTTACGATGACAACACCAGCATGAGTTGTCTCTAAAGTAAGGCGCACACAAGTAGTTTCCGTGGTGTAGCGGTTATCACGTCTGCCTAACACGCAGAAGGTCCCCGTTTCGATCCCGGGCGGAAACACTTTTTTATCATTAAAAACAAGACATACTAACATGCATCTGCTACCATCTGTACCCAAAAACCTTCGTAATCGCCTTCACACGTCAGATCAGTGTCAATTGGTCGCATCAAATATGAAATTCATTTGATACTGACGCCGAGCATTTTGCGTCGACTCGGCCACTCACGTGCGATCAGTTTGCACAAAACGGTAGGGCTCGTCCGGGATTTGAACCCGAGACCTCCTGCACCCAAAGCAAGAATCACACCCCTAGACCAACGAGCCATCTGACGTGGCGAATGACTATTACTTCAGTGCACTGGGTCCCTCGATGTGGTCCAGGGTGCTCTGGAAAGTCTCGTGTAGGCTGGCGGGATGGGGGCGGCGCGAATTCCCGCGGTCGGCGGCCTTCCTGGGCTATTGGTACCTTCATGTAGAGCTGCCGCTGGGCTCGCACTCCCTGCTGCTAAGAAAGTGATTGCTTTTGCTGCTATGATTTGCAATCACGACTGCGGGAAACGCCGCTATCTCGTTAGGGGTGCTACGGCAGACACCCTCTCGAGCACCCGAAGACTTCTTGAGCCCTCGGCTGTGATGGTTTCCAGGCTGTCAAAGGAACCGTCGCGTGTGAATTCGCGCACGGAGAGAGGCTGAGGTAATTTCGAGTGAACGGGGATGGACTCCTCACGTGCGCAGTTACCGTAGTGTAGCGGTTATCACGTCTGCCTAACACGCAGAAGGTCCCCGTTTCGATCCCGGGCGGAAACACTTTTTTATCATTAAAAACAAGACATACTAACATGCATCTGCTACCATCTGTACCCAAAAACCTTCGTAATCGCCTGCACACGTCAGATCAGTGTCAATTGCTCACATCAAATATGAAATTCATTTGATACTGACGCCGAGCATTTTGCGTCGACTTGGCCACTCACGTGCGATCAGTTTGCACAAAACGGTAGGGCTCTTCCGGGATTTGAACCCGGTACCTCCTGCACCCAAAGCAAGAATCATACCCCTAGACCAACGAGCCATCTGACGTGGCAAATGACTATTATTTCAGTGCACTGGGTGCCTCGATGTGGTCCAGGGTGCTCTGGAAAGTCTCGTGTAGGCTGGCGGGATGGGGGCGGCGCGAATTCCCGCGGTCGGCGGCCTTCCTGGGCTATTGGTACCTTCATGTAGAGCTGCCGCTGGGCTCCCACTCCCTGCTGCTAAGAAAGTGATTGCTTTTGCTGCTATGATTTGCAATCACGACTGCGGGAAACGCCGCTATCTCGTTAGGGGTGCTACGGCAGACACCCTCTCGAGCACCCGAAGACTTCTTGAGCCCTCGGCTGTGATGGTTTCCAGGCTGTCAAAGGAACCGTCGCGTGTGAATTCGCGCACGGAGAGAGGCTGAGGTAATTTCGAGTGAACGGGGATGGACTCCTCACGTGCGCAGTTACCGTAGTGTAGCGGTTATCACGTCTGCTTCACACGCAGAAGGTCCCCGGTTCGATCCCGGGCGGGAACAGTATTTTCCTGAATGTGTCTTATTGTACTCCAGTGAGCCACGACATGTGAGGATCTTCTGCGTGTACCTTTGTTATGCAAGTAGCGCATTTATTTAATTTTTTAGTAACGATGACAACACCAGCACGAGTTGTCTCTAAAGTAAGGCGCACGTAAGTAGTTTCCGTGGTGTAGCGGTTATCACGTCTGCCTAACACGCAGAAGGTCCCCGTGTCGATCCCGGGCGGAAACACTTTTTTATCATTAAAAACAAGACATAGTAACATGCATCTGCTACCATCTGTACCCAAAAACCTTCGTAATCGCCTTCACACGTCAGATCAGTATCAATTGCTCACATCAAATATGAAATTCATTTGATACTGACGCCGAGCATTTTGCGTCGACTCAGCCACTCACGTGCGATCAGTTTGCACAAAACGCTAGCGCTCGTCCGGGATTTGAAGCCGGGACCTCCTGCACCCAAAGCAGGAATTATACCCCTAAACCAACGAGCCATCTGACGTGTCTAATGACTATTATTTCAGTGCACTGGGTCCCTCGATGTGGTCCAGGGTGCTCTGGAAAGTCTCGTGTAGGCTGGCGGGATGGGGGCGGCGCGAATTCCCGCGGTCGGCGGCCTTCCTGGGCTATTGGTACCTTCATGTAGAGCTGCCGCTGGGCTCGCACTCCCTGCTGCTAAGAAAGTGATTGCTTTTGCTGCTATGACTTGCAATCACGACTGCAGGAAACGCCGCTATCCCGTTAGGGGTGCTACGGCAGACACCCTCTCGAGCACCCCGAAGACTTCTTGAGCCCTCGGCTGTGATGGTTTCCAGGCTGTCAAAAGAACCGTCGCGAGTGAATTCGCGGACGGGAGTGAGGCTGAGGTAACTTCGAGGGAACGGGGAAGGACTCCTCACGTCCGCAGTTTCCGTAGTGTAGCGGTTGTCACGTCTGCTTCACACGCAGAAGGTCCCCGGTTCGATCCCGGGCGGGAACAGTATTTTCCTGAATATGTCGTATTGTACTCCAGTGAGCCACGACATGTGAGGATCTTCTGCATGTACCTTTGTTATGCAAGTAGCGCATTTATTTAATTTTTTAGTTACGATGACAACATCAGCAGGAGTTGCCTCTAAGGTAAGGCGCATACAAGTAGTTTCCGTGGTATAGCGGTTATCACGTCTGCCTAACACGCAGAAGGTCCCCGGTTCGATCCCGGGCGGAAACACTTTTTCATCATTAAAAACAAGACATAGTAACATGCATCTGCTTCCATCTGTACCCAAAAACCTTCGTAATCGCCTTCACACGTCGGATCAGAGTGTCAACTGCTCACATCAAATATGAAATTCATTTGATACTGCCGCCGAGCATTTTGCGTCGACTCAGCCACTCACGTGCGATCAGTTTGCACAAAACGCTAGGGCTCGTCCGCGATTTGAACCCGGGACCTCCTGCACCCTAAGCAGGAATCATACCCCTAGACCAACGAGCCATCTGACATAGCGAATGACTATAATTTCAGTGCACTGGGTCCCTCGATGTGGTCCAGGGTGCTGTGGAAAATCTCGTGTAGGCTGGCGGGATGGGGGCGGCGCGAATTCCCGCGGTCGGCGGCCTTCCTGGGCTATTGGTACCTTCATGTAGAGCTGCCGCTGGGCTCGCACTCCCTGCTGCTAAAAAAGTGATTGCTTTTGCTGCTATGACTTGCAATCACGACTGCAGGAAACGCCGCTATCCCGTTAGGGGTGCTACGGCAGACACCCTCTCGAGCACCCCGAAGACTTCTTGAGCCCTCGGCTGTGATGGTTTCCAGGCTGTCAAAAGAACCGTCGCGAGTGAATTCGCGGACGGGAGTGAGGCTGAGGTAATTTCGAGTGAACGGAGATGGACTGCTCACGTGCGCAGTTACCGTAGTGTAGCGGTTATCACGTCTGCTTCACACGCAGAAGGTCCCCGGTTCGATCCCGGGCGGGAACAGTATTTTCCTGAATGTGTCTTATTGTACTCCAGTGAGCCACGACATGTGAGGATCTTCTGCATGTACCTTTGTTATGCAAGTAGCGCATTTATTTAATTTTTTAGTAACGATGACAACACCAGCACGACTTGTTTCTAAAGTAAGGCGCACACAAGTAGTTTCCGTGGTGTAGCGGTTATCACGTCTGCCTAACACGCAGAAGGTCCCCGGTTCGATCCCGGGCGGAAACACTTTTTCATCATTAAAAACAAGACATAGTAACATGCATCTGCTTCCATCTGTACCCAAAAACCTTCGTAATCGCCTTCACACGTCGGATCAGAGTGTCAATTCCTCACATCAAATATGAAATTCATTTGATACTGACGCTGGGCTCGCACTCCCTGCTGCTAAGAAAGTGATTGCTTTTGCTGCTATGACTTGCAATCACGACTGCGGGAAACGCCGCTATCTCGTTAGGGGTGCTACGGCAGACACCCTCTCGAGCACCCCGAAGACTTCTTGAGCCCTCGGCTGTAATGGTTTCCAGGCTGTCAAAAGAACCGTCGCGTGTGCATTCGCGGACGGGAGAGAGGCTGAGGTAATTTCGAGTGAACGGGGATGGACTCCTCCCGTCCGCAGTTTCCGTAGTGTAGCGGTTATCACGTCTGCTTTACACGCAGAAGGTCCTCGGTTCGATCCCGGGCGGGAACAGAATTTTCTTGCCTGTGTCGCATTGTACTCCAGTGAGCCACGTCATGTGAGGATCTTCTGCATGTACCTTTGTTCTGCAAGTAGCGCATTTATTTAATTTTTTAGTTACGATGACAACACCAGCACGAGGTGTCTCTAAAGTAAGGCGCACACAAGTAGTTTCCGTGGTGTAGCGGTTATCACGTCTGCCTAACACGCAGAAGGTCCCCGTTTCGATCCCGGGCGGAAACACTTTTTTTTATCATTAAAAACAAGACATACTAACATGCATCTGCTACCATCTGTACCCAAAAACCTTCGTAATCGCCTTCACACGTCAGATCAGTGTCAATTGCTCACATCAAATATGAAATTCATTTGATACTGACGCTGGGCTCGCACTCCCTGCTGCTAAGAAAGTGATTGCTTTTGCTGCTATGACTTGCAATCACGACTGCGGGAAACGCCGCTATCTCGTTAGGGGTGCTACGGCAGACACCCTCTCGAGCACCCCGAAGACTTCTTGAGCCCTCGGCTGTAATGGTTTCCAGGCTGTCAAAAGAACCGTCGCGTGTGCATTCGCGGACGGGAGAGAGGCTGAGATAATTTCGAGTGAACGGGGAGGGACTCCTCCCGTCCGCAGTTTCCGTAGTGTAGCGGTTATCACGTCTGCTTTACACGCAGAAGGTCCCCGGTTCGATCCCGGGCGGGAACAGTATTTTCTTGCCTGTGTCGCATTGTACTCCAGTGAGCCACGTCATGTGAGGATCTTCTGCATGTACCTTTGTTCTGCAAGTAGCGCATTTATTTAATTTTTTAGTTACGATGACAACACCAGCATGAGTTGTCTCTAAAGTAAGGCGCACACAAGTAGTTTCCGTGGTGTAGCGGTTATCACGTCTGCCTAACACGCAGAAGGTCCCCGTTTCGATCCCGGGCGGAAACACTTTTTTTTATCATTAAAAACAAGACATACTAACATGCATCTGCTACCATCTGTACCCAAAAACCTTCGTAATCGCCTTCACACGTCAGATCAGTGTCAATTGCTCACATCAAATATGAAATTCATTTGATACTGACGCTGGGCTCGCACTCCCTGCTGCTAAGAAAGTGATTGCTTTTGCTGCTATGACTTGCAATCACGACTGCAGGAAACGCCGCTATCCCGTTAGGGGTGCTACGGCAGACACCCTCTCGAGCACCCCGAAGACTTCTTGAGCCCTCGGCTGTGATGGTTTCCAGGCTGTCAAAAGAACCGTCGCGAGTGAATTCGCGGACGGGAGTGAGGCTGAGGTAAATTCGAGGGAACGGGGATGGACTCCTCACGTCCGCAGTTTCCGTAGTGTAGCGGTTGTCACGTCTGCTTCACACGCAGAAGGTCCCCGGTTCGATCCCGGGCGGGAACAGTATTTTCCTGAATATGTCGTATTGTACTCCAGTGAGCCACGACATGTGAGGATCTTCTGCATGTACCTTTGTTATGCAAGTAGCGCATTTATTTAATTTTTTAGTTACGATGACAACATCAGCAGGAGTTGCCTCTAAGGTAAGGCGCATACAAGTAGTTTCCGTGGTATAGCGGTTATCACGTCTGCCTAACACGCAGAAGGTCCCCGGTTCGATCCCGGGCGGAAACACTTTTTCATCATTAAAAACAAGACATAGTAACATGCATCTGCTTCCATCTGTACCCAAAAACCTTCGTAATCGCCTTCACACGTCGGATCAGAGTGTCAATTGCTCACATCAAATATGAAATTCATTTGATACTGCCGCCGAGCATTTTGCGTCGACTCAGCCACTCACGTGCGATCAGTTTGCACAAAACGCTAGGGCTCGTCCGCGATTTGAACCCGGGACCTCCTGCACCCTAAGCAGGAATCATACCCCTAGACCAACGAGCCATCTGACATAGAGAATGACTATAATTTCAGTGCACTGGGTCCCTCGATGTGGTCCAGGGTGCTGTGGAAAATCTCGTGTAGGCTGGCGGGATGGGGGCGGCGCGAATTCCCGCGGTCGGCGGCCTTCCTGGGCTATTGGTACCTTCATGTAGAGCTGCCGCTGGGCTCGCATTCCCTGCTGCTAAAAAAGTGATTGCTTTTGCTGCTATGACTTGCAATCACGACTGCAGGAAACGCCGCTATCCCGTTAGGGGTGCTACGGCAGACACCCTCTCGAGCACCCCGAAGACTTCTTGAGCCCTCGGCTGTGATGGTTTCCAGGCTGTCAAAAGAACCGTCGCGAGTGAATTCGCGGACGGGAGTGAGGCTGAGGTAATTTCGAGTGAACGGAGATGGACTGCTCACGTGCGCAGTTACCGTAGTGTAGCGGTTATCACGTCTGCTTCACACGCAGAAGGTCCCCGGTTCGATCCCGGGCGGGAACAGTATTTTCCTGAATGTGTCTTATTGTACTCCAGTGAGCCACGACATGTGAGGATCTTCTGCATGTACCTTTGTTATGCAAGTAGCGCATTTATTTAATTTTTTAGTAACGATGACAACACCAGCACGACTTGTCTCTAAAGTAAGGCGCACACAAGTAGTTTCCGTGGTGTAGCGGTTATCACGTCTGCCTAACACGCAGAAGGTCCCCGGTTCGATCCCGGGCGGAAACACTTTTTCATCATTAAAAACAAGACATAGTAACATGCATCTGCTTCCATCTGTACCCAAAAACCTTCGTAATCGCCTTCACACGTCGGATCAGAGTGTCAATTCCTCACATCAAATATGAAATTCATTTGATACTGACGCTGGGCTCGCACTCCCTGCTGCTAAGAAAGTGATTGCTTTTGCTGCTATGACTTGCAATCACGACTGCGGGAAACGCCGCTATCTCGTTAGGGGTGCTACGGCAGACACCCTCTCGAGCACCCCGAAGACTTCTTGAGCCCTCGGCTGTAATGGTTTCCAGGCTGTCAAAAGAACCGTCGCGTGTGCATTCGCGGACGGGAGAGAGGCTGAGGTAATTTCGAGTGAACGGGGATGGACTCCTCCCGTCCGCAGTTTCCGTAGTGTAGCGGTTATCACGTCTGCTTTACACGCAGAAGGTCCCCGGTTCGATCCCGGGCGGGAACAGTATTTTCTTGCCTGTGTCGCATTGTACTCCAGTGAGCCACGTCATGTGAGGATCTTCTGCATGTACCTTTGTTCTGCAAGTAGCGCATTTATTTAATTTTTTAGTTACGATGACAACACCAGCATGAGTTGTCTCTAAAGTAAGGCGCACACAAGTAGTTTCCGTGGTGTAGCGGTTATCACGTCTGCCTAACACGCAGAAGGTCCCCGTTTCGATCCCGGGCGGAAACACTTTTTTTTATCATTAAAAACAAGACATACTAACATGCATCTGCTACCATCTGTACCCAAAAACCTTCGTAATCGCCTTCACACGTCAGATCAGTGTCAATTGCTCACATCAAATATGAAATTCATTTGATACTGACGCTGGGCTCGCACTCCCTGCTGCTAAGAAAGTGATTGCTTTTGCTGCTATGACTTGCAATCACGACTGCAGGAAACGCCGCTATCCCGTTAGGGGTGCTACGGCAGACACCCTCTCGAGCACCCCGAAGACTTCTTGAGCCCTCGGCTGTGATGGTTTCCAGGCTGTCAAAAGAACCGTCGCGAGTGAATTCGCGGACGGGAGTGAGGCTGAGGTAATTTCGAGGGAACGGGGATGGACTCCTCACGTCCGCAGTTTCCGTAGTGTAGCGGTTGTCACGTCTGCTTCACACGCAGAAGGTCCCCGGTTCGATCCCGGGCGGGAACAGTATTTTCCTGAATATGTCGTATTGTACTCCAGTGAGCCACGACATGTGAGGATCTTCTGCATGTACCTTTGTTATGCAAGTAGCGCATTTATTTAATTTTTTAGTTACGATGACAACATCAGCAGGAGTTGCCTCTAAGGTAAGGCGCATACAAGTAGTTTCCGTGGTATAGCGGTTATCACGTCTGCCTAACACGCAGAAGGTCCCCGGTTCGATCCCGGGCGGAAACACTTTTTCATCATTAAAAACAAGACATAGTAACATGCATCTGCTTCCATCTGTACCCAAAAACCTTCGTAATCGCCTTCACACGTCGGATCAGAGTGTCAATTGCTCACATCAAATATGAAATTCATTTGATACTGCCGCCGAGCATTTTGCGTCGACTCAGCCACTCACGTGCGATCAGTTTGCACAAAACGCTAGGGCTCGTCCGCGATTTGAACCCGGGACCTCCTGCACCCTAAACAGGAATCATACCCCTAGACCAACGAGCCATCTGACATAGCGAATGACTATAATTTCAGTGCACTGGGTCCCTCGATGTGGTCCAGGGTGCTGTGGAAAATCTCGTGTAGGCTGGCGGGATGGGGGCGGCGCGAATTCCCGCGGTCGGCGGCCTTCCTGGGCTATTGGTACCTTCATGTAGAGCTGCCGCTGGGGTCGCACTCCCTGCTGCTAAAAAAGTGATTGCTTTTGCTGCTATGACTTGCAATCACGACTGCAGGAAACGCCGCTATCCCGTTAGGGGTGCTACGGCAGACACCCTCTCGAGCACCCCGAAGACTTCTTGAGCCCTCGGCTGTGATGGTTTCCAGGCTGTCAAAAGAACCGTCGCGAGTTAATTCGCGGACGGGAGTGAGGCTGAGGTAATTTCGAGTGAACGGAGATGGACTGCTCACGTGCGCAGTTACCGTAGTGTAGCGGTTATCACGTCTGCTTCACACGCAGAAGGTCCCCGGTTCGATCCCGGGCGGGAACAGTATTTTCCTGAATGTGTCTTATTGTACTCCAGTGAGCCACGACATGTGAGGATCTTCTGCATGTACCTTTGTTATGCAAGTAGCGCATTTATTTAATTTTTTAGTAACGATGACAACACCAGCACGACTTGTCTCTAAAGTAAGGCGCACACAAGTAGTTTCCGTGGTGTAGCGGTTATCACGTCTGCCTAACACGCAGAAGGTCCCCGGTTCGATCCCGGGCGGAAACACTTTTTCATCATTAAAAACAAGACATAGTAACATGCATCTGCTTCCATCTGTACCCAAAAACCTTCGTAATCGCCTTCACACGTCGGATCAGAGTGTCAATTCCTCACATCAAATATGAAATTCATTTGATACTGACGCTGGGCTCGCACTCCCTGCTGCTAAGAAAGTGATTGCTTTTGCTGCTATGACTTGCAATCACGACTGCGGGAAACGCCGCTATCTCGTTAGGGGTGCTACGGCAGACACCCTCTCGAGCACCCCGAAGACTTCTTGAGCCCTCGGCTGTAATGGTTTCCAGGCTGTCAAAAGAACCGTCGCGTGTGCATTCGCGGACGGGAGAGAGGCTGAGATAATTTCGAGTGAACGGGGATGGACTCCTCTCGTCCGCAGTTTCCGTAGTGTAGCGGTTCTCACGTCTGCTTTACACGCAGAAGGTCCCCGGTTCGATCCCGGGCGGGAACAGTATTTTCTTGCCTGTGTCGCATTGTACTCCAGTGAGCCACGTCATGTGAGGATCTTCTGCATGTACCTTTGTTCTGCAAGTAGCGCATTTATTTAATTTTTTAGTTACGATGACAACACCAGCACGAGTTGTCTCTAAAGTAAGGCGCACACAAGTAGTTTCCGTGGTGTAGCGGTTATCACGTCTGCCTAACACGCAGAAGGTCCCCGTTTCGATCCCGGGCGGAAACACTTTTTTTTATCATTAAAAACAAGACATACTAACATGCATCTGCTACCATCTGTACCCAAAAACCTTCGTAATCGCCTTCACACGTCAGATCAGTGTCAATTGCTCACATCAAATATGAAATTCATTTGATACTGACGCTGGGCTCGCACTCCCTGCTGCTAAGAAAGTGATTGCTTTTGCTGCTATGACTTGCAATCACGACTGCGGGAAACGCCGCTATCTCGTTAGGGGTGCTACGGCAGACACCCTCTCGAGCACCCCGAAGACTTCTTGAGCCCTCGGCTGTAATGGTTTCCAGGCTGTCAAAAGAACCGTCGCGTGTGCATTCGCGGACGGGAGAGAGGCTGAGATAATTTCGAGTGAACGGGGATGGACTCCTCCCGTCCGCAGTTTCCGTAGTGTAGCGGTTATCACGTCTGCTTTACACGCAGAAGGTCCCCGGTTCGAACCCGGGCGGGAACAGTATTTTCTTGCCTGTGTCGCATTGTACTCCAGTGAGCCACGTCATGTGAGGATTTTCTGCATGTACCTTTGTTCTGCAAGTAGCGCATTTATTTAATTTTTTAGTTACGATGACAACACCAGCACGAGTTGTCTCTAAAGTAAGGCGCACACAAGTAGTTTCCGTGGTGTAGCGGTTATCACGTCTGCCTAACACGCAGAAGGTCCCCGTTTCGATCCCGGGCGGAAACACTTTTTTTTATCATTAAAAACAAGACATACTAACATGCATCTGCTACCATCTGTACCCAAAAACCTTCGTAATCGCCTTCACACGTCAGATCAGTGTCAATTGCTCACATCAAGTATGAAATTCATTTGATACTGAAGCTGGGCTCGCACTCCCTGCTGCTAAGAAAGTGATTGCTTTTGCTGCTATGACTTGCAATCACGACTGCGGGAAACGCCGCTATCTCGTTAGGGGTGCTACGGCAGACACCCTCTCGAGCACCCCGAAGACTTCTTGAGCCCTCGGCTGTGATGGTTTCCAGGCTGTCAAAGGAACCGTCGCGTGTGAATTCGCGCACGGAGAGAGGCTGAGGTAATTTCGAGTGAACGGGGATGGACTTCTCACGTGCGCAGTTACCGTAGTGTAGCGGTTATCACGTCTGCCTAACACGCAGAAGGTCCCCGTTTCGATCCCGGGCGGAAACACTTTTTTTATCATTAAAAACAAGACATACTAACATGCATCTGCTACCATCTGTACCCAAAAACCTTCGTAATCGCCTGCACACGTCAGATCAGTGTCAATTGCTCACATCAAATATGAAATTCATTTGATACTGACGCCGAGCATTTTGCGTCGACTCGGCCACTCACGTGCGATCAGTTTGCACAAAACGGTAGGGCTCGTCCGGGATTTGAACCCGAGACCTCCTGCACCCAAAGCAAGAATCACACCCCTAGACCAACGAGCCATCTGACGTGGCGAATGACTATTACTTCAGTGCACTGGGTCCCTCGATGTGGTCCAGGGTGCTCTGGAAAGTCTCGTGTAGGCTGGCGGGATGGGGGCGGCGCGAATTCCCGCGGTCGGAGGCCTTCCTGGGCTATTGGTACCTTCATGTAGAGCTGCCGCTGGGCTCGCACTCCCTGCTGCTAAGAAAGTGATTGCTTTTGCTGCTATGACTTGCAATCACGACTGCAGGAAACGCCGCTATCCCGTTAGGGGTGCTACGGCAGACACCCTCTCGAGCACCCCGAAGACTTCTTGAGCCCTCGGCTGTGATGGTTTCCAGGCTGTCAAAAGAACCGTCGCGAGTGAATTCGCGGACGGGAGTGAGGCTGAGGTAATTTCGAGTGAACGGAGATGGACTCCTCAAGTCCGCAGTTTCCGTAGTGTAGCGGTTATCACGTCTGCTTCACACGCAGAAGGTCCCCGGTTCGATCCAGGGCGGGAACATCAATTTCCTGCCTATGTCGTATTGTTCTCCAGTGAGCCACGACATGTGAGGATCTTCTGCATGTACCTTTGTTCTGCAAGTAGCGCATTTATTTAATTCTTTTGTTACGATGACAACACCAGCACGAGTTGTCTCTAAAGTAAGGCGCACACAAGTAGTTTCCGTGGTGTAGCGGTTATCACGTCTGCCTAACACGCAGAAGGTCCCCGTTTCGATCCCGGGCGGAAACACTTTTTTATCATTAAAAACAAGACATAGTAACATGCATCTGCTTCCATCTGTACCCAAAAACCTTCGTAATCGCCTTCACACGTCAGATCAGTGTCAATTGGTCGCATCAAATATGAAATTCATTTGATACTGACGCCGAGCATTTTGCGTCGACTCGGCCACTCACGTGCGATCAGTTTGCACAAAACGGTAGGGCTCGTCCGGGATTTGAACCCGAGACCTCCTGCACCCAAAGCAAGAATCACACCCCTAGACCAACGAGCCATCTGACGTGGCGAATGACTATTACTTCAGTGCACTGGGTCCCTCGATGTGGTCCAGGGTGCTCTGGAAAGTCTCGTGAAGGCTGGCGGGATGGGGGCGGCGCGAATTCCCGCGGTCGGAGGCCTTCCTGGGCTATTGGTACCTTCATGTAGAGCTGCCGCTGGGCTCGCACTCCCTGCTGCTAAGAAAGTGATTGCTTTTGCTGCTATGACTTGCAATCACGACTGCAGGAAACGCCGCTATCCCGTTAGGGGTGCTACGGCAGACACCCTCTCGAGCACCCCGAAGACTTCTTGAGCCCTCGGCTGTGATGGTTTCCAGGCTGTCAAAAGAACCGTCGCGAGTGAATTCGCGGACGGGAGTGAGGCTGAGGTAATTTCGAGTGAACGGAGATGGACTCCTCACGGGCGCAGTTACCGTAGTGTAGCGGTTATCACGTCTGCTTCACACGCAGAAGGTCCCCGGTTCGATCCCGGGCGGGAACAGTATTTTCCTGAATGTGTCGTATTGTACTCCAGTGAGCCACGACATGTGAGGATCTTCTGCATGTACCTTTGTTATGCAAGTAGCGCATTTATTTAATTTTTTAGTAACGATGACAACACCAGCACGACTTGTCTCTAAAGTAAGGCGCACACAAGTAGTTTCCGTGGTGTAGCGGTTATCACGTCTGCCTAACACGCAGAAGGTCCCCGGTTCGATCCCGGGCGGAAAGACTTTTTCATCATTAAAAACAAGACATAGTAACATGCATCTGCTTCCATCTGTACCCAAAAACCTTCGTAATCGCCTTCACACGTCGGATCAGAGTGTCAATTGCTCACATCAAATATGAAATTCATTTGATACTGCCGCCGAGCATTTTGCGTCGACTCAGCCACTCACGTGCGATCAGTTTGCACAAAACGGTAGGGCTCTTCCGGGATTTGAACCCGGGACCTCCTGCACCCAAAGCAAGAATCATACCCCTAGACCAACGAGCCATCTGACGTGGCAAATGACTATTATTTCAGTGCACTGGGTCCCTCGATGTGGTCCAGGGTGCTCTGGAAAGTCTCGTGTAGGCTGGCGGGATGGGGGCGGCGCGAATTCCCGCGGTCGGCGGCCTTCCTGGGCTATTGGTACCTTCATGTAGAGCTGCCGCTGGGCTCGCACTCCCTGCTGCTAAGAAAGTGATTGCTTTTGCTGCTATGATTTGCAATCACGACTGCGGGAAACGCCGCTATCTCGTTAGGGGTGCTACGGCAGACACCCTCTCGAGCACCCGAAGACTTCTTGAGCCCTCGGCTGTGATGGTTTCCAGGCTGTCAAAGGAACCGTCGCGTGTGAATTCGCGCACGGAGAGAGGCTGAGGTAATTTCGAGTGAACGGGGATGGACTCCTCACGTGCGCAGTTACCGTAGTGTAGCGGTTATCACGTCTGCTTCACACGCAGAAGGTCCCCGGTTCGATCCCGGGCGGGAACAGTATTTTCCTGAATGTGTCTTATTGTACTCCAGTGAGCCACGACATGTGAGGATCTTCTGCGTGTACCTTTGTTATGCAAGTAGCGCATTTATTTAATTTTTTAGTAACGATGACAACACCAGCACGAGTTGTCTCTAAAGTAAGGCGCACGTAAGTAGTTTCCGTGGTGTAGCGGTTATCACGTCTGCCTGACACGCAGAACCTCCCCGTTTCGATCCCGGGCGGAAACACTTTTTTATCATTAAAAACAAGACATAGTAACATGCATCTGCTACCATCTGTACCCAAAAACCTTCGTAATCGCCTTCACACGTCAGATCAGTGTCAATTGCTCACATCAAATATGAAATTCATTTGATACTGACGCCGAGCATTTTGCGTCGACTCAGCCACTCACGTGCGATCAGTTTGCACAAAACGCTAGCGCTCGTCCGGGATTTGAAACCGGGACCTCCTGCACCCAAAGCAGGAATTATACACCTAAACCAACGAGCCATCTGACGTGTCTAATGACTATTATTTCAGTGCACTGGGTCCCTCGATGTGGTCCAGGGTGCTCTGGAAAGTCTCGTGTAGGCTGGCGGGATGGGGGCGGCGCGAATTCCCGCGGTCGGCGGCCTTCCTGGGCTATTGGTACCTTCATGTAGAGCTGCCGCTGGGCTCGCACTCCCTGCTGCTAAGAAAGTGATTGCTTTTGCTGCTATGATTTGCAATCACGACTGCGGGAAACGCCGCTATCTCGTTAGGGGTGCTACGGCAGACACCCTCTCGAGCACCCGAAGACTTCTTGAGCCCTCGGCTGTGGTGGTTTCCAGGCTGTCAAAGGAACCGTCGCGTGTGAATTCGCGCACGGAGAGAGGCTGAGGTAATTTCGAGTGAACGGGGATGGACTCCTCACGTGCGCAGTTACCGTAGTGTAGCGGTTATCACGTCTGCTTCACACGCAGAAGGTCCCCGGTTCGATCCCGGGCGGGAACAGTATTTTCCTGAATGTGTCTTATTGTACTCCAGTGAGCCACGACATGTGAGGATCTTCTGCGTGTACCTTTGTTATGCAAGTAGCGCATTTATTTAATTTTTTAGTAACGATGACAACACCAGCACGAGTTGTCTCTAAAGTAAGGCGCACGTAAGTAGTTTCCGTGGTGTAGCGGTTATCACGTCTGCCTGACACGCAGAACCTCCCCGTTTCGATCCCGGGCGGAAACACTTTTTTATCATTAAAAACAAGACATAGTAACATGCATCTGCTACCATCTGTACCCAAAAACCTTCGTAATCGCCTTCACACGTCAGATCAGTGTCAATTGCTCACATCAAATATGAAATTCATTTGATACTGACGCCGAGCATTTTGCGTCGACTCAGCCACTCACGTGCGATCAGTTTGCACAAAACGCTAGCGCTCGTCCGGGATTTGAAACCGGGACCTCCTGCACCCAAAGCAGGAATTATACACCTAAACCAACGAGCCATCTGACGTGTCTAATGACTATTATTTCAGTGCACTGGGTCCCTCGATGTGGTCCAGGGTGCTCTGGAAAGTCTCGTGTAGGCTGGCGGGATGGGGGCGGCGCGAATTCCCGCGGTCGGCGGCCTTCCTGGGCTATTGGTACCTTCATGTAGAGCTGCCGCTGGGCTCGCACTCCCTGCTGCTAAGAAAGTGATTGCTTTTGCTGCTATGATTTGCAATCACGACTGCGGGAAACGCCGCTATCTCGTTAGGGGTGCTACGGCAGACACCCTCTCGAGCACCCGAAGACTTCTTGAGCCCTCGGCTGTGGTGGTTTCCAGGCTGTCAAAGGAACCGTCGCGTGTGAATTCGCGCACGGAGAGAGGCTGAGGTAATTTCGAGTGAACGGGGATGGACTCCTCACGTGCGCAGTTACCGTAGTGTAGCGGTTATCACGTCTGCTTCACACGCAGAAGGTCCCCGGTTCGATCCCGGGCGGGAACAGTATTTTCCTGAATGTGTCTTATTGTACTCCAGTGAGCCACGACATGTGAGGATCTTCTGCGTGTACCTTTGTTATGCAAGTAGCGCATTTATTTAATTTTTTAGTAACGATGACAACACCAGCACGAGTTGTCTCTAAAGTAAGGCGCACGTAAGTAGTTTCCGTGGTGTAGCGGTTATCACGTCTGCCTGACACGCAGAACCTCCCCGTTTCGATCCCGGGCGGAAACACTTTTTTATCATTAAAAACAAGACATAGTAACATGCATCTGCTACCATCTGTACCCAAAAACCTTCGTAATCGCCTTCACACGTCAGATCAGTGTCAATTGCTCACATCAAATATGAAATTCATTTGATACTGACGCCGAGCATTTTGCGTCGACTCAGCCACTCACGTGCGATCAGTTTGCACAAAACGCTAGCGCTCGTCCGGGATTTGAAGCCGGGACCTCCTGCACCCAAAGCAGGAATTATACACCTAAACCAACGAGCCATCTGACGTGTCTAATGACTATTATTTCAGTGCACTGGGTCCCTCGATGTGGTCCAGGGTGCTCTGGAAAGTCTCGTGTAGGCTGGCGGGATGGGGGCGGCGCGAATTCCCGCGGTCGGCGGCCTTCCTGGGCTATTGGTACCTTCATGTAGAGCTGCCGCTGGGCTCGCACTCCCTGCTGCTAAGAAAGTGATTGCTTTTGCTGCTATGACTTGCAATCACGACTGCAGGAAACGCCGCTATCCCGTTAGGGGTGCTACGGCAGACACCCTCTCGAGCACCCCGAAGACTTCTTGAGCCCTCGGCTGTGATGGTTTCCAGGCTGTCAAAAGAACCGTCGCGAGTGAATTCGCGGACGGGAGTGAGGCTGAGGTAATTTCGAGTGAACGGGGATGGACTTTTCACGTGCGCAGTTACCGTAGTGTAGCGGTTATCACGTCTGCTTCACACGCAGAAGGTCCCCGGTTCGATCCCGGGCGGGAACAGTATTTTCCTGAATGTTTCTTATTGTACTCCAGTGAGCCACGACATGTGAGGATCTTCTGCGTGTACCTTTGTTATGCAAGTAGCGCATTTATTTAATTTTTTAGTAACGATGACAACACCAGCACGAGTTGTCTCTAAAGTAAGGCGCACGTAAGTAGTTTCCGTGGTGTAGCGGTTATCACGTCTGCCTGACACGCAGAACCTCCCCGTTTCGATAACGGGCGGAAACACTTTTTTATCATTAAAAACAAGACATAGTAACATGCATCTGCTACCATCTGTACCCAAAAACCTTCGTAATCGCCTTCACACGTCAGATCAGTGTCAATTGCTCACATCAAATATGAAATTCATTTGATACTGACGCCGAGCATTTTGCGTCGACTCAGCCACTCACGTGCGATCAGTTTGCACAAAACGCTAGCGCTCGTCCGGGATTTGAAGCCGGGACCTCCTGCACCCAAAGCAGGAATTATACCCCTAAACCAACGAGCCATCTGACGTGTCTAATGACTATTATTTCAGTGCACTGGGTCCCTCGATGTGGTCCAGGGTGCTCTGGAAAGTCTCGTGTAGGCTGGCGGGATGGGGGCGGCGCGAATTCCCGCGGTCGGCGGCCTTCCTGGGCTATTGGTACCTTCATGTAGAGCTGCCGCTGGGCTCGCACTCCCTGCTGCTAAGAAAGTGATTGCTTTTGCTGCTATGACTTGCAATCACGACTGCAGGAAACGCCGCTATCCCGTTAGGGGTGCTACGGCAGACACCCTCTCGAGCACCCCGAAGACTTCTTGAGCCCTCGGCTGTGATGGTTTCCAGGCTGTCAAAAGAACCGTCGCGAGTGAATTCGCGGACGGGAGTGAAGCTGAGGTAATTTCGAGTGAACGGAGATGGACTCCTCACGTGCGCAGTTACCGTAGTGTAGCGGTTATCACGTCTGCTTCACACGCAGAAGGTCCCCGGTTCGATCCCGGGCGGGAACAGTATTTTCCTGAATGTGTCTTATTGTACTCCAGTGAGCCACGACATGTGAGGATCTTCTGCATGTACCTTTGTTATGCAAGTAGCGCATTTATTTAATTTTTTAGTAACGATGACAACACCAGCACGACTTGTCTCTAAAGTAAGGCGCACACAAGTAGTTTCCGTGGTGTAGCGGTTATCACGTCTGCCTAACACGCAGAAGGTCCCCGGTTCGATCCCGGGCGGAAACACTTTTTCATCATTAAAAACAAGACATAGTAACATGCATCTGCTACCATCTGTACCCAAAAACCTTCGTAATCGCCTTCACACGTCGGATCAGAGTGTCAATTGCTCACATCAAATATGAAATTCATTTGATACTGCCGCCGAGCATTTTGCGTCGACTCAGCCACTCACATGCGATCAGTTTGCACAAAACGGTAGGGCTCTTCCGGGATTTGAACCCGGGACCTCCTGCACCCAAAGCAAGAATCATACCCCTAGACCAACGAGCCATCTGACGTGGCAAATGACTATTATTTCAGTGCACTGGGTCCCTCGATGTGGTCCAGGGTGCTCTGGAAAGTCTCGTGTAGGCTGGCGGGATGGGGGCGGCGCGAATTCCCGCGGTCGGCGGCCTTCCTGGGCTATTGGTACCTTCATGTAGAGCTGCCGCTGGGCTCCCACTCCCTGCTGCTAAGAAAGTGATTGCTTTTGCTGCTATGATTTGCAATCACGACTGCGGGAAACGCCGCTATCTCGTTAGGGGTGCTACGGCAGACACCCTCTCGAGCACCCGAAGACTTCTTGAGCCCTCGGCTGTGATGGTTTCCAGGCTGTCAAAGGAACCGTCGCGTGTGAATTCGCGCACGGAGAGAGGCTGAGGTAATTTCGAGTGAACGGGGATGGACTCCTCACGTGCGCAGTTACCGTAGTGTAGCGGTTATCACGTCTGCTTCACACGCAGAAGGTCCCCGGTTCGATCCCGGGCGGGAACAGTATTTTCCTGAATGTGTCTTATTGTACTCCAGTGAGCCACGACATGTGAGGATCTTCTGCGTGTACCTTTGTTATGCAAGTAGCGCATTTATTTAATTTTTTAGTAACGATGACAACACCAGCACGAGTTGTCTCTAAAGTAAGGCGCACGTAAGTAGTTTCCGTGGTGTAGCGGTTATCACGTCTGCCTGACACGCAGAACCTCCTCGTTTCGATCCCGGGCGGAAACACTTTTTTATCATTAAAAACAAGACATAGTAACATGCATCTGCTACCATCTGTACCCAAAAACCTTCGTAATCGCCTTCACACGTCAGATCAGTGTCAATTGCTCACATCAAATATGAAATTCATTTGATACTGACGCCGAGCATTTTGCGTCGACTCAGCCACTCACGTGCGATCAGTTTGCACAAAACGCTAGCGCTCGTCCGGGATTTGAAGCCGGGACCTCCTGCACCCAAAGCAGGAATTATACACCTAAACCAACGAGCCATCTGACGTGTCTAATGACTATTATTTCAGTGCACTGGGTCCCTCGATGTGGTCCAGGGTGCTCTGGAAAGTCTCGTGTAGGCTGGCGGGATGGGGGCGGCGCGAATTCCCGCGGTCGGCGGCCTTCCTGGGCTATTGGTACCTTCATGTAGAGCTGCCGCTGGGCTCGCACTCCCTGCTGCTAAGAAAGTGATTGCTTTTGCTGCTATGACTTGCAATCACGACTGCAGGAAACGCCGCTATCCCGTTAGGGGTGCTACGGCAGACACCCTCTCGAGCACCCCGAAGACTTCTTGAGCCCTCGGCTGTGATGGTTTCCAGGCTGTCAAAAGAACCGTCGCGAGTGAATTCGCGGACGGGAGTGAGGCTGAGGTAATTTCGAGTGAACGGAGATGGACTCCTCACGTGCGCAGTTATCGTAGTGTAGCGGTTATCACGTCTGCTTCACTCGCAGAAGGTCCCCGGTTCGATCCCGGGCGGGAACAGTATTTTCCTGAATGTGTCGTATTGTACTCCAGTGAGCCACGACATGTGAGGATCTTCTGCATGTACCTTTGTTATGCAAGTAGCGCATTTATTTAATTTTTTAGTAACGATGACAACACCAGCACGAGTTGTCTCTAAAGTAAGGCGCACGCAAGTAGTTTCCGTGGTGTAGCGGTTATCACGTCTGCCTGACACGCAGAACCTCCCCGTTTCGATCCCGGGCGGAAACACTTTCTTATCATTAAAAACAAGACATAGTAACATGCATCTGCTACCATCTGTAAATAAAAACCTTCGTAATCGCCTTCACACGTCAGATCAGTGTCAATTGGTCGCATCAAATATGAAATTCATTTGATACTGACGCCGAGCATTTTGCGTCGACTCAGCCACTCACGTGCGATCAGTTTGCACAAAACGCTAGCGCTCGTCCGGGATTTGAAGCCGGGACCTCCTCCACCCAAAGCAGGAATTATACCCCTAAACCAACGAGCCATCTGACGTGGGTAATGACTATTATTTCAGTGCACTGGGTCCCTCGATGTGGTCCAGGGTGCTCTGGAAAGTCTCGTGTAGGCTGGCGGGATGGGGGCGGCGCGAATTCCCGCGGTCGGCGGCCTTCCTGGGCTATTGGTACCTTCATGTAGAGCTGCCGCTGGGCTCGAACTCCCTGCTGCTAAGAAAGTGATTGCTTTTGCTGCTATGACTTGCAATCACGACTGCAGGAAACGCCGCTATCTCGTTAGGGGTGCTACGGCAGACACCCTCTCGAGCACCCCGAAGACTTCTTGAGCCCTCGGCTGTGATGGTTTCCAGGCTGTCAAAAGAACCGTCGCGAGTGAATTCGCGGACGGGAGTGAGGCTGAGGTAATTTCGAGTGAACGGAGATGGACTCCTCACGTGCGCAGTTACCGTAGTGTAGCGGTTATCACGTCTGCTTCACACGCAGAAGTTCCCCGGTTTGATCCCGGGCGGGAACAGTATTTTAGTGAATGTGTCGTATTGTACTCCAGTGAGCCACGACATGTGAGGATCTTCTGCATGTACCTTTGTTATGCAAGTAGCGCATTTATTTAATTTTTTAGTAACGATGACAACACCAGCACGAGTTGTCTCTAAAGTAAGGCGCACGCAAGTAGTTTCCGTGGTGTAGCGGTTATCACGTCTGCCTGACACGCAGAACCTCCCCGTTTCGATCCCGGGCGGAAACACATTTTTATCATTAAAAACAAGACATACTAACATGCATCTGCTACCATCTGTAACCAAAAACGTTCGTAATCGCCTTCACACGTCAGATCAGTGTCAATTGGTCACATCAAATATGAAATTCATTTGATACTGACGCCGAGCATTTTGCGTCGACTCAGCCACTCACGTGCGATCAGTTTGCACAAAACGCTAGCGCTCGTCCGGGATTTGAAGCCGTGACCTCCTGCACCCAAAGCAGGAATTATACACCTAAATCAACGAGCCATCTGACGTGGCTAATGACTATTATTTCAGTGCACTGGGTCCCTCGATGTGGTCCAGGGTGCTCTGGAAAGTCTCGTGTAGGCTGGCGGGATGGGGGCGGCGCGAATTCCCGCGGTCGGCGGCCTTCCTGGGCTATTGGTACCTTCATGTAGAGCTGCCGCTGGGCTCGAACTCCCTGCTGCTAAGAAAGTGATTGCTTTTGCTGCTATGACTTGCAATCACGACTGCAGGAAACGCCGCTATCCCGTTAGGGGTGCTACGGCAGACACCCTCTCGAGCACCCCGAAGACTTCTTGAGCCCTCGGCTGTGATGGTTTCCAGGCTGTCAAAAGAACAGTCGCGAGTGAATTCGCGGACGGGAGTGAGGCTGAGGTAATTTCGAGTGAACGGAGATGGACTTCTCACGTGCGCAGTTACCGTAGTGTAGCGGTTATCACGTCTGCTTCACACGCAGAACGTCCCCGTTTCGATCCCGGGCGGAAGCACTTTTTTATCATTAAAAACAAGACATACTAACATGCATCTGCTACCATCTGTACCCAAAAACCTTCGTAATCGCCTTCACACGTCAGATCAGTGTCAATTGCTCACATCAAATATGAAATTCATTTGATACTGACGCCGAGCATTTTGCGTCGACTCGGCCACTCACGTGCGATCAGTTTGCACAAAACGGTAGGGCTCGTCCGGGATTTGAACCCGAGACCACCTACACCCAAAGCAAGAATCATACCCCTAGACCAACGAGCCATATGACGTGGCGAATGACTATTATTTCAGTGCACTGGGTCCCTCGATGTGGTCCAGGGTGCTCTGGAAAGTCTCGTGTAGGCTGGCGGGATGGGGGCGGCGCGAGTCCCGCGGTCGGCGGCCTTCCTGGGCTATTGGTACCTTCATGTAGAGCTGCCGCTGGGCTCGCACTTCCTGCTGCTAAGAAAGTGATTGCTTTTGCTGCTATGACTTGCAATCACGACTGCAGGAAACGCCGCTATCTCGTTAGGGGTGCTACGGCAGACACCCTCTCGAGCACCCGAAGACTTCTTGAGCCCTCGGCTGTGATGGTTTCCAGGCTGTCAAAGGAACCGTCGCGTGTGAATTCGCGCACGGAGAGAGGCTAAGGTAATTTCGAGTGAACGGGGATGGACTCCTCACGTGCGCAGTTACCGTAGTGTAGCGGTTATCACGTCTGCTTCACACGCAGAAGGTCCCCGGTTCGATCCCGGGTGGGAACAGTATTTTCCTGAATGTGTCTTATTGTACTCCAGTGAGCCACGACATGTGAGGATCTTCTGCGTGTACCTTTGTTATGCAAGTAGCGCATTTATTTAATTTTTTAGTAACGATGACAACACCAGCACGAGTTGTCTCTAAAGTAAGGCGCACGTAAGTAGTTTCCGTGGTGTAGCGGTTATCACGTCTGCCTGACACGCAGAACCTCCCCGTTTCGATCCCGGGCGGAAACACTTTTTTATCATTAAAAACAAGACATAGTAACATGCATCTGCTACCATCTGTACCCAAAAACCTTCGTAATCGCCTTCACACGTCAGATCAGTGTCAATTGCTCACATCAAATATGAAATTCATTTGATACTGACGCCGAGCATTTTGCGTCGACTCAGCCACTCACGTGCGATCAGTTTGCACAAAACGCTAGCGCTCGTCCGGGATTTGAAGCCGGGACCTCCTGCACCCAAAGCAGGAATTATACACCTAAACCAACGAGCCATCTGACGTGTCTAATGACTATTATTTCAGTGCACTGGGTCCCTCGATGTGGTCCAGGGTGCTCTGGAAAGTCTCGTGTAGGCTGGCGGGATGGGGGCGGCGCGAATTCCCGCGGTCGGCGGCCTTCCTGGGCTATTGGTACCTTCATGTAGAGCTGCCGCTGGGCTCGCACTCCCTGCTGCTAAGAAAGTGATTGCTTTTGCTGCTATGACTTGCAATCACGACTGCAGGAAACGCCGCTATCCCGTTAGGGGTGCTACGGCAGACACCCTCTCGAGCACCCCGAAGACTTCTTGAGCCCTCGGCTGTGATGGTTTCCAGGCTGTCAAAAGAACCGTCGCGAGTGAATTCGCGGACGGGAGTGAAGCTGAGCTAATTTCGAGTGAACGGAGATGGACTCCTCACGTGCGCAGTTACCGTAGTGTAGCGGTTATCACGTCTGCTTCACACGCAGAAGGTCCCCGGTTCGATCCCGGGCGGGAACAGTATTTTCCTGAATGTGTCTTATTGTACTCAAGTGAGCCACGACATGTGAGGATCTTCTGCATGTACCTTTGTTATGCAAGTAGCGCATTTATTTAATTTTTTAGTAACGATGACAACACCAGCACGACTTGTCTCTAAAGTAAGGCGCACACAAGTAGTTTCCGTGGTGTAGCGGTTATCACGTCTGCCTAACACGCAGAAGGTCCCCGGTTCGATCCCGGGCGGAAACACTTTTTCATCATTAAAAACAAGACATAGTAACATGCATCTGCTACCATCTGTACCCAAAAACCTTCGTAATCGCCTTCACACGTCGGATCAGAGTGTCAATTGCTCACATCAAATATGAAATTCATTTGATACTGCCGCCGAGCATTTTGCGTCGACTCAGCCACTCACGTGCGATCAGTTTGCACAAAACGGTAGGGCTCTTCCGGGATTTGAACCCGGGACCTCCTGCACCCAAAGCAAGAATCATACCCCTAGACCAACGAGCCATCTGACGTGGCAAATGACTATTATTTCAGTGCACTGGGTCCCTCGATGTGGTCCAGGGTGCTCTGGAAAGTCTCGTGTAGGCTGGCGGGATGGGGGCGGCGCGAATTCCCGCGGTCGGCGGCCTTCCTGGGCTATTGGTACCTTCATGTAGAGCTGCCGCTGGGCTCCCACTCCCTGCTGCTAAGAAAGTGATTGCTTTTGCTGCTATGATTTGCAATCACGACTGCGGGAAACGCCGCTATCTCGTTAGGGGTGCTACGGCAGACACCCTCTCGAGCACCCGAAGACTTCTTGAGCCCTCGGCTGTGATGGTTTCCAGGCTGTCAAAGGAACCGTCGCGTGTGAATTCGCGCACGGAGAGAGGCTGAGGTAATTTCGAGTGAACGGGGATGGACTCCTCACGTGCGCAGTTACCGTAGTGTAGCGGTTATCACGTCTGCTTCACACGCAGAAGGTCCCCGGTTCGATCCCGGGCGGGAACAGTATTTTCCTGAATGTGTCTTATTGTACTCCAGTGAGCCACGACATGTGAGGATCTTCTGCGTGTACCTTTGTTATGCAAGTAGCGCATTTATTTAATTTTTTAGTAACGATGACAACACCAGCACGAGTTGTCTCTAAAGTAAGGCGCACGTAAGTAGTTTCCGTGGTGTAGCGGTTATCACGTCTGCCTGACACGCAGAACCTCCCCGTTTCGATCCCGGGCGGAAACACTTTTTTATCATTAAAAACAAGACATAGTAACATGCATCTGCTACCATCTGTACCCAAAAACCTTCGTAATCGCCTTCACACGTCAGATCAGTGTCAATTGCTCACATCAAATATGAAATTCATTTGATACTGACGCCGAGCATTTTGCGTCGACTCAGCCACTCACGTGCGATCAGTTTGCACAAAACGCTAGCGCTCGTCCGGGATTTGAAGCCGGGACCTCCTGCACCCAAAGCAGGAATTATACACCTAAACCAACGAGCCATCTGACGTGTCTAATGACTATTATTTCAGTGCACTGGGTCCCTCGATGTGGTCCAGGGTGCTCTGGAAAGTCTCGTGTAAGCTGGCGGGATGGGGGCGGCGCGAATTCCCGCGGTCGGCGGCCTTCCTGGGCTATTGGTACCTTCATGTAGAGCTGCCGCTGGGCTCGCACTCCCTGCTGCTAAGAAAGTGATTGCTTTTGCTGCTATGACTTGCAATCACGACTGCAGGAAACGCCGCTATCCCGTTAGGGGTGCTACGGCAGACACCCTCTCGAGCACCCCGAAGACTTCTTGAGCCCTCGGCTGTGATGGTTTCCAGGCTGTCAAAAGAACCGTCGCGAGTGAATTCGCGGACGGGAGTGAGGCTGAGGTAATTTCGAGTGAACGGAGATGGACTCCTCACGTGCGCAGTTATCGTAGTGTAGCGGTTATCACGTCTGCTTCACACGCAGAAGGTCCCCGGTTCGATCCCGGGCGGGAACAGTATTTTCCTGAATGTGTCGTATTGTACTCCAGTGAGCCACGACATGTGAGGATCTTCTGCATGTACCTTTGTTATGCAAGTAGCGCATTTATTTAATTTTTTAGTAACGATGACAACACCAGCACGAGTTGTCTCTAAAGTAAGGCGCACGCAAGTAGTTTCCGTGGTGTAGCGGTTATCACGTCTGCCTGACACGCAGAACCTCCCCGTTTCGATCCCGGGCGGAAACACTTTCTTATCATTAAAAACAAGACATAGTAACATGCATCTGCTACCATCTGTAAATAAAAACCTTCGTAATCGCCTTCACACGTCAGATCAGTGTCAATTGGTCGCATCAAATATGAAATTCATTTGATACTGACGCCGAGCATTTTGCGTCGACTCAGCCACTCACGTGCGATCAGTTTGCACAAAACGCTAGCGCTCGTCCGGGATTTGAAGCCGGGACCTCCTCCACCCAAAGCAGGAATTATACCCCTAAACCAACGAGCCATCTGACGTGGGTAATGACTATTATTTCAGTGCACTGGGTCCCTCGATGTGGTCCAGGGTGCTCTGGAAAGTCTCGTGTAGGCTGGCGGGATGGGGGCGGCGCGAATTCCCGCGGTCGGCGGCCTTCCTGGGCTATTGGTACCTTCATGTAGAGCTGCCGCTGGGCTCGAACTCCCTGCTGCTAAGAAAGTGATTGCTTTTGCTGCTATGACTTGCAATCACGACTGCAGGAAACGCCGCTATCTCGTTAGGGGTGCTACGGCAGACACCCTCTCGAGCACCCCGAAGACTTCTTGAGCCCTCGGCTGTGATGGTTTCCAGGCTGTCAAAAGAACCGTCGCGAGTGAATTCGCGGACGGGAGTGAGGCTGAGGTAATTTCGAGTGAACGGAGATGGACTCCTCACGTGCGCAGTTACCGTAGTGTAGCGGTTATCACGTCTGCTTCACGCGCAGAACGTCCCCGTTTCGATCCCGGGCGGAAGCACTTTTTTATCATTAAAAACAAGACATACTAACATGCATCTGCTACCATCTGTACCCAAAAACCTTCGTAATCGCCTTCACACGTCAGATCAGTGTCAATTGCTCACATCAAATATGAAATTCATTTGATACTGACGCCGAGCATTTTGCGTCGACTCGGCCACTCACGTGCGATCAGTTTGCACAAAACGGTAGGGCTCGTCCGGGATTTGAACCCGAGACCACCTGCACCCAAAGCAAGAATCATACCCCTAGACCAACGAGCCATATGACGTGGCGAATGACTATTATTTCAGTGCACTGGGTCCATCGATGTGGTCCAGGGTGCTCTGGAAAGTCTCGTGTAGGCTGGCGGGATGGGGGCGGCGCGAGTCCCGCGGTCGGCGGCCTTCCTGGGCTATTGGTACCTTCATGTAGAGCTGCCGCTGGGCTCGCACTTCCTGCTGCTAAGAAAGTGATTGCTTTTGCTGCTATGACTTGCAATCACGACTGCAGGAAACGCCGCTATCTCGTTAGGGGTGCTACGGCAGACACCCTCTCGAACACCCCGAAGACTTCTTGAGCCCTCGGCTGTGATGGTTTCCAGGCTGTCAAAGGAACCGTCGCGTGTGAATTCGCGCACGGAGAGAGGCTGAGGTAATTTCGAGTGAACGGGGATGGACTCCTCACGTGCGCAGTTACCGTAGTGTAGCGGTTATCACGTCTGCTTCACACGCAGAAGTTCCCCGGTTCGATCCCGGGCGGAAACACTTTTTTATCATTAAAAACCAGACATACTAACATGCATCTGCTACCATCTGTACCCAAAAACCTTCGTAATCGCCTTCACACGTCAGATCAGTGTCAATTGCTCACATCAAATATGAAATTCATTTGATACTGACGCCGAGCATTTTGCGTCGACTCGGCCACTCACGTGCGATCAGTTTGCACAAAACGGTAGGGCTCGTCCGGGATTTGAACCCGAAACCACCTGCACCCAAAGCAAGAATCACACCCCTAGACCAACTTTTTTTTTTTTTTTTTTTTTTTTTTTTTTTTGGGCCTCCCTTCTCCCCACACAGCCCATCCATTCGCTCTCCTTTTATGCCTTCTTCGGCGAGCTTCTATGCTATATCGACTGATTTTCTTTTCAAATTTACTGTGACAGTTAGGGAAATGAAATGATGTTTGGCTTCTTCGCCATGTGAGGCTTCTCCTCCGTAGAACTGAAAATTGAAAAATTTAGGCTTCTTGGGAATTAATAAATTGTCACTCTTGCTTCATACTGAAAAAAATTAAACAAAAATAGAAAGATTGTAACTGAGGAACACGTGCAAGAAGCTTCCACTGCATTGTGTGCAACGAAACCACCTTCCGATATTACCGAGATCCTGGAAAATCATCATAGATGAAAGTAGTTGCTGGAGATATGGGGTTCATCCAGCAGTAAGTGTGAAGCCGCAGTGCCGTTTCGGGGTTCTGTCCGAGGCCTTCACGGCTACCGTAGCGGCCCTGGGGCACACGAAGTCCCCACCGTACTTCACCCTCAACAGCGATCCCCTACTTTGGCCTGTGACTACATTTTTCGTAGACGAGGGCTATTAAGATGTTTATCCAATCCCTTGTCTCTGAAACAGAATGTGTAACATGTTACCAAAAGTTTTTTTGTGGTCCCTGCGCGTACATATCTGATAATATTTTGCTCGTTCGTATAATTCGTATTCTAAAACACGGTCATTGCCGTGTTCAGATATAACGTAATGTACATAATTGCCAAACAACCACAACACAGCATTGGTTTTCTGGACAGGGAAGAAAACACCATCGGGGAAGAGTAATTTTTCAACATTGATCTCAGTACTAACAGTTCTGGTTATAAAGGCTACCCGCCGTTGGATTCCCCTCCATATTTCGGCGTATCCGCCACAGAGAAAGCGGTGGATCAATGTGTCAACTGCGTCACATCGGGTGCACACAATCGTGTCACTAAGACCAATGGAGTGCAACTTTTCGTTAGTGGAAACTACGTTATTAACAACTCGGTACCAGGTTGCCTGAATGTCGGAAGACAGTTCACGATTACTAATATTTTTCCAAATTCTTTTCCAGTCTTTGTCGGGATATCTGCACTCCATTTTGTTGACATGTTCTTTCGTTGTTAAGAGTTCCATTAATTTCCTGCAATTCCTTGATTGTGGATTCGTGACAATACTGTCCATGTAGCTAATCTCTAAAAAGAACTGGCGAATATATTTCAATTTATAATTAATTCCGCCTATATTTATGGGTGGACGTAAATTTTCTGGCTGTAGGAGTCGATACAGCCTGGCTGTAATACTATGTGGATGTTTTTCTATAATTTGTAGGGTCCTCTTTATATATAACGCCGTAGTCTTCCGCCATATATCTGTTAAACCTAGGCCACCTTCAGCGGAAGGTAACGTAACTGTACCGACTGCTACTCTAAAAATATTCCCTGTCCATATAAATCGGCAAATGATACTCATTATACGTTTGGCAATGGGTTTCGAAACTGGCAATATTTGACCTATATATATAGCTTTTGATAAAATGGACCAATTAATTATTCTGATTCGTTGTTTAATGTTCAGATGTCTGGTCTGATTGAGTATTGTGGCTCCTCTGATTGTATCCAGTACTTTCTTCCAATTGTAGGTCATGGTCTGAAGCGGACATCGGTAAAAGGTGACACCCAGAGCGGTGTGACGATCGACGGAGCGTGCCCATTCCAAACGGACATCTTGAAGACCTTTAAGATTTAAAAACGAACTCTTCACCTCGTTCACCCTAGCGCCTGTAGCTTCACAAAAGATCTGAATATTCGTAGTTAATTTCTCTAAATCTTCGTTACTACGAATAACCACTCCAACGTCATCAGCATATGCATTGGTGACGTTGTTAACGCCAGATATCGTGATGCCCTCAAGATCGACATCGAGTCTCCTTAGTAAAGGCTCCAGTGCAACAACATACAGGAGCATTGACAAAGGACTTCCCTGCGGGACGCCATTGCGAATTTCAATGGGTGGAGTGAAATGCCCATTTACAGACACTTGTGTTTGGATGCCTTCAACAATGTTAATTAAAACTTGCACAAAATGTTGACTAAAACCCACATAGGTCAACGTTCTGAACAAAAATAAGTGGTTGACCCTGTCAAAAGCCTTTGAGAAGTCGATAAAGGCAAGGCCTCCTGGTGAGGATGACGTTGCAAAAATTGCAGAGACATCCCTATATTCACAAACAGTTTTAAAAATATTCCGCCCCGAGATACAGGTTTGGTGGTCACCTATGATCTTCTCCATTAGAGGTCTCAGTCTTTCCTTCAGTACACGTGCAATTATTTTATAATCCGAGTTCATCAAACATATTGGTCTCAATTGATTGAGATCTTTAACTGTCGCGTTCCTTCCCTTTGGTATTAGCACAGTTACGCTTTCTTTGAACTCGCGTGGAACAGTAACACCTTGCAACACTTCATTTATCACTTCTGTGAATTGATTACCGATGAGAGGCCAAAATTTACAATAAAACTCTACAGGCAAGCCATCAGGCCCTGGGGACTTACGGGTAGGCGAATATTTAAGTATATCAAACACCTCCTCACATGTGATCGCAGTGGTAAGGGACACATTGTCCTCGTCATTGATAACGTTGTCGATACCTGTAGTTCGTAGCAAATCGTTCGCACAGTCTAGATTATACCGGGTATCAGTATATAACGTACGATAAAATCCATAAACTGCATTTAAAATGTCAGAGTGTTCCGTCAGCACCCGGTTATCGCCCACTCTAAGACAAGCAATAAACGCTCGTCTTCTATTTCTTTCATGTTCGAGTAAGTGGTACAGCGATGCGTGTTCGTCCTCCACCGTTGTCGGGACACGAGATTTAATTTTTAAACCCTCCAGCTGTTGTCGCTTGAGACTTATGAGGTGAGCCTTGATCTTCTTTATTTCAATGAAAACCTCATCAGTCATCTGCTGAGCTGATAGTTCCCTTAAGCATGTATAGTAAAATTCAACGGTATTGCGAGACCACATCGCTCGCTCCCTCCCGTAAGCTATTAGGGATGATCTCAATTTCTTTTTAGCACATGAGGTCCACCACGCAAGGCGAGAGCTGTATTTATGGCGCATACGTAGAGCAGCCTGCCATACCTCCGCAACTGTTCTTGATAGGGCACCCTCGAACAACATATGGGTATTCAGCTTCCATAAGGGGCGACCCCAATACGTTCCTTGCTTCTGAAACCGAATGCTGCATTTCACTGCGAGATGGTCCGAAAAGGTAGTGGGAATTACTTCGATACTACTGATTTTATTTTCCAGGTTTGCTGTGACGTATATTCTGTCTATTCTGCTTTGCGAGCGACTACTGATGTACGTAAATTTGACTAACGTGGGGTATTTGCTTTCCCACACGTCTGTCCACTTCATGTTTGTCACCAAAGCCGCCAGTTCCCTGGAGAAGTTAAAATTTGGTCGCTGATCCTTTTTGTGAAGTACACAATTAAAGTCACCACCGATTAAAGCTTCCGCCGGATTCCCCTTAAGTAAATAGACCATATCGTTCTTAAAAAAATTAGCCCTATCATCTCTAGCGTTGTTACCAGAGGGGACATATACATTTAAAACAGTAGTAGTAAAAATTTTACAACTGATGCCCCTCCCATTTTCTAACAGACAGATATCCTTCACATCAATACCATCTTTGACAAGGATCGCAGTCCCACATGTGGCTTCCGGTGCAATATTTAAAATCTCTTGAAAACCTGGGACATAAAAGTTGTGGACATTAAATTCCTGTAGGAGGGCTATATCAGTATCCGACTGGTAAAGGAAATCTTTTAAAGAAGCGACTTTCGTTTCACTGCGAATCCGATTTATATTGATCGTGGTCACATTATATGTCAGTTCCGTTGGCATAGGTGAAGGTAAAAGAAATTGGCTAATGAAGTATACCCCATGCAGAGTCACGTCTGTACCATTCCATTCTGTCTGTCAGAAAGAAAAATAGACATTAAAAAAAAAAAAAATTTAAATGCCACTAGCATGTGTCAGGTCCATCTCCATTCCGTGGTCGGTGCGATCTTCTTGGGCATCGGCCCAATCAAGTCCTTTTCCTGAGACAGTTCGGTCTAAATCCATAGTAGTGCCGGTCTGCAAACCTGCGACGCCAAGCGGTGCGCGAGGTTGTTGTTGAAAATCATCTGCATCGGCACGACTCATCTCCGCTTCAGTACACTCGTTAACTCGTGCTACTGGGCATTGTTCTCGTAGTCGTTCATTATCCCTTAAATGTTTTAACTTTTCCCGCAATGCAGGAGCTAAACTCTCTGCTGCTTTGTGTGCCAATCTCCTCTTCTTGCCTTTCTTCGAAGATCTCTTCGGCGATCTAGCAGGAGATGAAGTTTGCGACCTGTCAGGAGAAGTACCGGATGATACGTCTGACGTCGCCTGTTCCTTTTTTCGGACAAAAGTCCGCGAATCGCATTCCGCAACGGCAGAAGGAGGCGCATCTTTTTCCATGGCTCCCACTGGTAGCAACCCAGTCTCCAATTCTACACTATCGCTCGTTGTGGTTTCCTTGACGCAAGTGTCTTCTGTGGGCGCCAACGTGAAACCAATGTCCAGATTGCTATCTTCGTTCATAGTTCCCGCAGAGTGGATGCCTGGAGCGTCCACTCCTCGGAAGCTAGTGGCAATATCCTCACGTTGGTGGGAATCCTGACGACGCAAGGAATCCCCCGTTGCGGGTATTTGGGGATCTTCGGCCGAGTCCGCGGAAGAACGAGCAACCACAGTGGGAGAGTTGGAAAAAGTTGGCGTCGGCATAGATTCGAGGGGCGCGGAGCTGATCGGCAGACCATCCGCAAATCTAGAGCTTGAAGCCGGAGTATCATCGACAATCGCCCGCGAGGCAGCAGGCTCCCCGCGCACAGGCGGCACCGACTCGCCTCGGCTGCGGAAGTCAGCAGCGGCAGCGTATGACAACTTCATACCAACAACAGGGCCGGAATTCGGCATCTCGTCACGCGGTAACTGCGGGACACGCCTCCGTGAACATTCTGCACGAATGTGTTCCGTGGAATTGCATAAAGCGCAAGTCCGCGGTTGCCCATCATAGATAATCAAAGCACGATACCCACAAATATTAAGATAAGAGGGGACATGCTTCTGTAATTCAATCTTAATTTGCCTTACGCCGTTCAAGACAGGAAACATATGAGCTTCAGACCACCTTTCTGCCACATTGGAAATAATTCTGCCATAAGGCCGAAGGGCAACATTAAGTTCTTCGGGCGGAATTTCAAAAGGGAGCTCAAACACTCTGATCGTACGAATCCCGTACCCAGCATGACTAACAGCAACGTCACTCACATTCCCATCAGAATGATTAAACTTCACGCTACCTCCGCAACGATCCACAATGGAACTACATAATTCTGGACTTTTCATCTTCAGATACACAGCATTTGTCACAAACGAGAGATAAACTCCGACAACATCATCACCGTTAATCAATACTTTTTCGATAAACCATGCTTTAATTTCAAATGCTTTAGGTCGAACGAAATTTCGATCGAAAGTAAACTTGATTGTGTCTTTCCTCAAATAATTCAACCTATTCATTCTAGAACTTCATGAATACAAGTGCAGCACGAATAGCGGCTTAGCAGCACCACTAACCTCAAACGCAGCGACTCAGCCTGTGTTTACTACAGCCAGACGTCCAGCTCCGCCACACGTCCGTCCCGCTCGGCGGCTGACTCGCAACTGATGAACGAGCCATATGACGTGGCGAATGACTATTATTTCAGTGCACTGGGTCCCTCGATGTGGTCCAGGGTGCTCTGGAAAGTCTCGTGTAGGCTGGCGGGATGGGGGCGGCGCGAGTCGCGCGGTCGGCGGCCTTCCTGGGCTATTGGTACCTTCATGTAGAGCTGCCGCTGGGCTCGCAATTCCTGCTGCTAAGAAAGTGATTGCTTTTGCTGCTATGACTTGCAATCACGACTGCAGGAAACGCCGCTATCTCGTTAGGGGTGCTACGGCAGACACCCTCTCGAACACCCCGAAGACTTCTTGAGCCCTCGGCTGTGATGGTTTCCAGGCTGTCAAAGGAACCGTCGCGTGTGAATTCGCGCACGGAGAGAGGCTGAGGTAATTTCGAGTGAACGGGGATGGACTCCTCACGTGCGCAGTTACCGTAGTGTAGCGGTTATCACGTCTGCCTAACACGCAGAAGGTCCCCGTTTCGATCCCAGGCGGAAACACTTTTTTATCATTAAAAACAAGACATACTAACATGCATCTGCTACCATCTGTACACAAAAACCTTCGTAATCGCCTGCACACGTCAGATCAGTGTCAATTGCTCACATCAAATATGAAATTCATTTGATACTGACGCCGAGCATTTTGCGTCGACTTGGCCACTCACGTGCGATCAGTTTGCACAAAACGGTAGGGCTCGTCCGGGATTTGAACCCGGGACCTCCTGCACCCAAAGCAAGAATCATACCCCTAGACCAACGAGCCATCTGACGTGGCAAATGACTATTATTTCAGTGCACTGGGTCCCTCGATGTGGTCCAGGGTGCTCTGGAAAGTCTCGTGTAGGCTGGCGGGATGGGGGCGGCGCGAATTCCCGCGGTCGGCGGCCTTCCTGGGCTATTGGTACCTTCATGTAGAGCTGCCGCTGGGCTCGCACTCCCTGCTGCTAAGAAAGTGATTGCTTTTGCTGCTATGACTTGCAATCACGACTGCAGGAAACGCCGCTATCCCGTTAGGGGTGCTACGGCAGACACCCTCTCGAGCACCCCGAAGACTTCTTGAGCCCTCGGCTGTGATGGTTTCCAGGCTGTCAAAAGAACCGTCGCGAGTGAATTCGCGGACGGGAGTGAGGCTGAGGTAATTTCGAGTGAACGGAGATGGACTCCTCACGTGCGCAGTTACCGTAGTGTAGCGGTTATCACGTCTGCTTCACACGCAGAAGGTCCCCGGTTCGATCCCGGGCGGGAACAGTATTTTCCTGAATGTGTCTTATTGTACTCCAGTGAGCCACGACATGTGGGGATCTTCTGCGTGTACCTTTGTTATGCAAGTAGCGCATTTATTTAATTTTTTTAGTAACGATGACAACACCAGCACGAGTTGTCTCTAAAGTAAGGCGCACGTAAGTAGTTTCCGTGGTGTAGCGGTTATCACGTCTGCCTGACACGCAGAACCTCCCCGTTTCGATCCCGGGCGGAAACACTTTTTTATCATTAAAAACAAGACATAGTAACATGCATCTGCTACCATCTGTACCCAAAAACCTTCGTAATCGCCTTCACACGTCAGATCAGTGTCAATTGCTCACATCAAATATGAAATTCATTTGATACTGACGCCGAGCATTTTGCGTCGACTCAGCCACTCACGTGCGATCAGTTTGCACAAAACGCTAGCGCTCGTCCGGGATTTGAAGCCGGGACCTCCACCACCCAAAGCAGGAATTATACCCCTAAACCAACGAGCCATCTGACGTGTCTAATGACTATTATTTCAGTGCACTGGGTCCCTCGATGTGGTCCAGGGTGCTCTGGAAAGTCTCGTGTAGGCTGGCGGGATGGGGGCGGCGCGAATTCCCGCGGTCGGCGGCCTTCCTGGGCTATTGGTACCTTCATGTAGAGCTGCCGCTGGGCTCGCACTCCCTGCTGCTAAGAAAGTGATTGCTTTTGCTGCTATGACTTGCAATCACGACTGCAGGAAACGCCGCTATCCCGTTAGGGGTGCTACGGCAGACACCCTCTCGAGCACCCCGAAGACTTCTTGAGCCCTCGGCTGTGATGGTTTCCAGGCTGTCAAAAGAACCGTCGCGAGTGAATTCGCGGACGGGAGTGAGGCTGAGGTAATTTCGAGTGAACGGAGATGGACTCCTCACGTGCGCAGTTACCGTAGTGTAGCGGTTATCACGTCTGCTTCACACGCAGAAGGTCCCCGGTTCGATCCCGGGCGGGAACAGTATTTTCCTGAATGTGTCTTATTGTACTCCAGTGAGCCACGACATGTGAGGATCTTCTGCATGTACCTTTGTTATGCAAGTAGCGCATTTATTTAATTTTTTAGTAACGATGACAACACCAGCACGACTTGTCTCTAAAGTAAGGCGCACACAAGTAGTTTCCGTGGTGTAGCGGTTATCACGTCTGCCTAACACGCAGAACGTCCTCGTTTCGATCCCGGGCGGAAACACTTTTTTATCATTAAAAACAAGACATACTAACATGCATCTGCTACCATCTGTACCCAAAAACCTTCGTAATCGCCTTCACACGAAAGATCAGTGTCAATTGCTCACATCAAATATGAAATTCATTTGATACTGACGCCGAGCATTTTGCGTCGACTCAGCCACTCACGTGCGATCAGTTTGCACAAAACGCTAGCGCTCGTCCGGGATTTGAAGCCGGGACCTCCTGCACCCAAAGCAGGAATTATACCCCTAAACAACGAGCCATCTGACGTGGCGAATGACTATTATTTCAGTGCACTGGGTCCCTCGATGTGGTCCAGGGTGCTCTGGAAAGTCTCGTGTAGGCTGGCGGGATGGGGGCGGCGCGAATTCCCGCGGTCGGCGGCCTTCCTGGGCTATTGGTACCTTCATGTAGAGCTGCCGCTGGGCTCGCACTTCCTGCTGCTAAGAAAGTGATTGCTTTTGCTGCTATGACTTGCAATCACGACTGCAGGAAACGCCGCTATCTCGTTAGGGGTGCTACGGCAGACACCCTCTCGAACACCCCGAAGACTTCTTGAGCCCTCGGCTGTGATGGTTTCCAGGCTGTCAAAGGAACCGTCGCGTGTGAATTCGCGCACGGAGAGAGGCTGAGGTAATTTCGAGTGAACGGGGATGGACTCCTCACGTGCGCAGTTACCGTAGTGTAGCGGTTATCACGTCTGCTTCACACGCAGAAGTTCCGGGGTTCGATCCCGGGCGGAAACACTTTTTTATCATTAAAAACAAGACATACTAACATGCATCTGCTACCATCTGTACCCAAAAACCTTCGTAATCGCCTTCACACGTCAGATCAGTGTCAATTGCTCACATCAAATATGAAATTCATTTGATACTGACGCCGAGCATTTTGCGTCGACTTGGCCACTCACGTGCGATCAGTTTGCACAAAACGGTAGGGCTCGTCCGGGATTTGAACCCGGGACCTCCTGCACCCAAAGCAAGAATCATACCCCTAGACCAACGAGCCATCTGACGTGGCAAATGACTATTATTTCAGTGCACTGGGTCCCTCGATGTGGTCCAGGGTGCTCTGGAAAGTCTCGTGTAGGCTGGCGGGATGGGGGCGGCGCGAATTCCCGCGGTCGGCGGCCTTCCTGGGCTATTGGTACCTTCATGTAGAGCTGCCGCTGGGCTCGAACTCCCTGCTGCTAAGAAAGTGATTGCTTTTGCTGCTATGACTTGCAATCACGACTGCAGGAAACGCCGCTATCCCGTTAGGCGTGCTACGGCAGACACCCTCTCGAGCACCCCGAAGACTTCTTGAGCCCTCGGCTGTGATGGTTTCCAGGCTGTCAAAAGAACCGTCGCGAGTGAATTCGCGGACGGGAGTGAGGCTGAGGTAATTACGAGTGAACGGAGATGGACTCCTCACGTGCGCAGTTACCGTAGTGTAGCGGTTATCACGTCTGCTTCACACGCAGAAGGTCCCCGGTTCGATCCCGGGCGGGAACAGTATTTTCCTGAATGTGTCTTATTGTACTCCAGTGAGCCACGACATGTGAGGATCTTCTGCATGTACCTTTGTTATGCAAGTAGCGCATTTATTTAATTTTTTAGTAACGATGACAACACCAGCACGACTTGTCTCTAAAGTAAGGCGCACGCAAGTAGTTTCCGTGGTGTAGCGGTTATCACGTCTGCCTAACACGCAGAACGTCCCCGTTTCGATCCCGGGCGGAAGCACTTTTTTATCATTAAAAACAAGACATACTAACATGCATCTGCAACCATCTGTACCCAAAAACCTTCGTAATCGCCTTCACACGTCAGATCAGTGTCAATTGCTCACATCAAATATGAAATTAATTTGATACTGACGCCGAGCATTTTGCGTCGACTCGGCCACTCACGTGCGATCAGTTTGCACAAAAGGGTAGGGCTCGTCCGGGATTTGAACCCGAGACCACCTGCACCCAAAGCAAGAATCATACCCCTAGACCAACGAGCCATATGACGTGGCGAATGACTATTATTTCAGTGCACTGGGTCCCTCGATGTGGTCCAGGGTGCTCTGGAAAGTCTCGTGTAGGCTGGCGGGATGGGGGCGGCGCGAGTCCCGCGGTCGGCGGCCTTCCTGGGCTATTGGTACCTTCATGTAGAGCTGCCGCTGGGCTCGCACTTCCTGCTGCTAAGAAAGTGATTGCTTTTGCTGCTATGACTTGCAATCACGACTGCAGGAAACGCCGCTATCTCGTTAGGGGTGCTACGGCAGACACCCTCTCGAACACCCCGAAGACTTCTTGAGCCCTCGGCTGTGATGGTTTCCAGGCTGTCAAAGGAACCGTCGCGTGTGAATTCGCGCACGGAGAGAGGCTGAGGTAATTGCGAGTGAACGGGGATGGACTTCTCACGTGCGCAGTTACCGTAGTGTAGCGGTTATCACGTCTGCTTCACACGCAGAAGTTCCCCGGTTCGATCCCGGGCGGAAACCCTTTTTTATCATTAAAAAACCAGACATACTAAATTGCATCTGCTACCATCTGTACCCAAAAACCTTCGTAATCGCCTTCACACGTCAGATCAGTGTCAATTGCTCACATCAAATATGAAATTCATTTGATACTGACGCCGAGCATTTTGCGTCGACTCGGCCACTCACGTGCGATCAGTTTGCACAAAACGGTAGGGCTCGTCCGGGATTTGAACCCGAAACCACCTGCACCCAAAGCAAGAATCATACCCCTAGACCAACGAGCCATATGACGTGGCGAATGACTATTATTTCAGTGCACTGGGTCCCTCGATGTGGTCCAGGGTGCTCTGGAAAGTCTCGTGTAGGCTGGCGGGATGGGGGCGGCGCGAGTCCCGCGGTCGGCGGCCTTCCTGGGCTATTGGTACCTTCATGTAGAGCTGCCGCTGGGCTCGCAATTCCTGCTGCTAAGAAAGTGATTGCTTTTGCTGCTATGACTTGCAATCACGACTGCAGGAAACGCCGCTATCTCGTTAGGGGTGCTACGGCAGACACCCTCTCGAACACCCCGAAGACTTCTTGAGCCCTCGGCTGTGATGGTTTCCAGGCTGTCAAAGGAACCGTCGCGTGTGAATTCGCGCACGGAGAGAGGCTGAGGTAAGTTCGAATGAACGGGGATGGACTCCTCACGTGCGCAGTTACCGTAGTGTAGCGTTTATCACGTCTGCCTAACACGCAGAAGGTCCCCTGTTCGATCCCGGGCGGAAACACTTTTTCATCATTAAAAACAAGACATAGTAACATGCATCTGCTTCCATCTGTACCCAAAAACCTTCGTAATCGCCTTCACACGTCGGATCAGAGTGTCAATTGCTCACATCAAATATGAAATTCATTTGATACTGCCGCCGAGCATTTTGCATCGACTCAGCCACTCATGTGCGATCAGTTTGCACAAAACGCTAGGGCTCGTCCGGGATTTGAACCCGGGACCTCCTGCACCCGAAGCAGGAATCATACCCCTAGACCAACGAGCCATCTGACATGGCGAATGACTATTATTTCAGTGCACTGGGTGCCTCGATGTGGTCCAGGGTGCTCTGGAAAGTCTCGTGTAGGCTGGCGGGATGGGGGCGGCGCGAATTCCCGCGGTCGGCGGCCTTCCTGGGCTATTGGTACCTTCATGTAGAGCTGCCGCTGGGCTCGCACTCCCTGCTGCTAAGAAAGTGATTGCTTTTGCTGCTATGACTTGCAATCACGACTGCAGGAAACGCCGCTATCCCGTTAGGGGTGCTACGGCAGACACCCTCTCGAGCACCCCGAAGACTTCTTGAGCCCTCGGCTGTGATGGTTTCCAGGCTGTCAAAAGAACCGTCGCGAGTGAATTCGCGGACGGGAGTGAGGCTGAGGTAATTTCGAGTGAACGGAATTGGACTCCTCACGTGCGCAGTTACCGTAGTGTAGCGGTTATCACGTCTGCTTCACACGCAGAAGGTCCCCGGTTCGATCCCGGGCGGGAACAGTATTTTCCTGAATGTGTCTTATTGTACTCCAGTGAGCCACGACATGTGAGGATCTTCTGCATGTACCTTTGTTATGCAAGTAGCGCATTTATTTAATTTTTTAGTAACGATGACAACACCAGCACGACTTGTCTCTAAAGTAAGGCGCACACAAGTAGTTTCCGTGGTGTAGCGGTTATCACGTCTGCCTAACACGCAGAACGTCCTCGTTCCGATCCCGGGCGGAAACACTTTTTTATCATTAAAAACAAGACATACTAACATGCATCTGCTACCATCTGTACCCAAAAACCTTCGTAATCGCCTTCACACGAAAGATCAGTGTCAATTGCTCATATCAAATATGAAATTCATTTGATACTGACGCCGAGCATTTTGCGTCGACTCAGCCACTCACGTGCGATCAGTTTGCACAAAACGCTAGCGCTCGTCCGGGATTTGAAGCCGGGACCTCCTGCACCCAAAGCAGGAATTATACCCCTAAACCAACGAGCCATCTGACGTGGCGAATGACTATTATTTCAGTGCACTGGGTCCCTCGATGTGGTCCAGGGTGCTCTGGAAAGTCTCGTGTAGGCTGGCGGGATGGGGGCGGCGCGAATTCCCGCGGTCGGCGGCCTTCCTGGGCTATTGGTACCTTCATGTAGAGCTGCCGCTGGGCTCGCACTTCCTGCTGCTAAGAAAGTGATTGCTTTTGCTGCTATGACTTGCAATCACGACTGCAGGAAACGCCGCTATCTCGTTAGGGGTGCTACGGCAGACACCCTCTCGAACACCCCGAAGACTTCTTGAGCCCTCGGCTGTGATGGTTTCCAGGCTGTCAAAGGAACCGTCGCGTGTGAATTCGCGCACGGAGAGAGGCTGAGGTAATTTCGAGTGAACGGGGATGGACTCCTCACGTGCGCAGTTACCGTAGTGTAGCGGTTATCACGTCTGCTTCACACGCAGAAGTTCCCCGGTACGATCCCGGGCGGAAACACTTTTTTATCATTAAAAACAAGACATACTAACATGCATCTGCTACCATCTGTACCCAAAAACCTTCGTAATCGCCTTCACACGTCAGATCAGTGTCAATTGCTCACATCAAATATGAAATTCATTTGATACTGACGCCGAGCATTTTGCGTCGACTTGGCCACTCACGTGCGATCAGTTTGCACAAAACGGTAGGGCTCGTCCGGGATTTGAACCCGGGACCTCCTGCACCCAAAGCAAGAATCATACCCCTAGACCAACGAGCCATACGACGTGGCAAATGACTATCATTTCAGTGCACTGGGTCCCTCGATGTGGTCCAGGGTGCTCTGGAAAGTCTCGTGTAGGCTGGCGGGATGGGGACGGCGCGAATTCCCGCGGTCGGCGGCCTTCCTGGTCTATTGGTACCTTCATGTAGAGCTGCTGCTGGGCTCGCACTCCCTGCTGCTAAGAAAGTGATTGCTTTTGCTGCTATGACTTGCAATCACGACTGCAGGAAACGCCGCTATCCCGTTAGGGGTGCTACGGCAGACACCCTCTCGAGCACCCCGAAGACTTCTTGAGCCCTCGGCTGTGATGGTTTCCAGGCTGTCAAAAGAACCGTCGCGAGTGAATTCGCGGACGGGAGTGAGGCTGAGGTAATTTCGAGTGAACGGAGATGGACTCCTCACGTGCGCAGTTACCGTAGTGTAGCGGTTATCACGTCTGCTTCACACGCAGAAGGTCCCCGGTTCGATCCCGGGCGGGAACAGTATTTTCCTGAATGTGTCTTATTGTACTCCAGTGAGCCACGACATGTGGGGATCTTCTGCGTGTACCTTTGTTATGCAAGTAGCGCATTTATTTAATTTTTTTAGTAACGATGACAACACCAGCACGAGTTGTCTCTAAAGTAAGGCGCACGTAAGTAGTTTCCGTGGTGTAGCGGTTATCACGTCTGCCTGACACGCAGAACCTCCCCGTTTCGATCCCGGGCGGAAACACTTTTTTATCATTAAAAACAAGACATAGTAACATGCATCTGCTACCATCTGTACCCAAAAACCTTCGTAATCGCCTTCACACGTCAGATCAGTGTCAATTGCTCACATCAAATATGAAATTCATTTGATACTGACGCCGAGCATTTTGCGTCGACTCAGCCACTCACGTGCGATCAGTTTGCACAAAACGCTAGCGCTCGTCCGGGATTTGAAGCCGGGACCTCCACCACCCAAAGCAGGAATTATACCCCTAAACCAACGAGCCATCTGACGTGTCTAATGACTATTATTTCAGTGCACTGGGTCCCTCGATGTGGTCCAGGGTGCTCTGGAAAGTCTCGTGTAGGCTGGCGGGATGGGGGCGGCGCGAATTCCCGCGGTCGGCGGCCTTCCTGGGCTATTGGTACCTTCATGTAGAGCTGCCGCTGGGCTCGCACTCCCTGCTGCTAAGAAAGTGATTGCTTTTGCTGCTATGACTTGCAATCACGACTGCAGGAAACGCCGCTATCCCGTTAGGGGTGCTACGGCAGACACCCTCTCGAGCACCCCGAAGACTTCTTGAGCCCTCGGCTGTGATGGTTTCCAGGCTGTCAAAAGAACCGTCGCGAGTGAATTCGCGGACGGGAGTGAGGCTGAGGTAATTTCGAGTGAACGGAGATGGACTCCTCACGTGCGCAGTTACCGTAGTGTAGCGGTTATCACGTCTGCTTCACACGCAGAAGGTCCCCGGTTCGATCCCGGGCGGGAACAGTATTTTCCTGAATGTGTCTTATTGTACTCCAGTGAGCCACGACATGTGAGGATCTTCTGCATGTACCTTTGTTATGCAAGTAGCGCATTTATTTAATTTTTTAGTAACGATGACAACACCAGCACGACTTGTCTCTAAAGTAAGGCGCACACAAGTAGTTTCCGTGGTGTAGCGGTTATCACGTCTGCCTAACACGCAGAACGTCCTCGTTTCGATCCCGGGCGGAAACACTTTTTTATCATTAAAAACAAGACATACTAACATGCATCTGCTACCATCTGTACCCAAAAACCTTCGTAATCGCCTTCACACGAAAGATCAGTGTCAATTGCTCACATCAAATATGAAATTCATTTGATACTGACGCCGAGCATTTTGCGTCGACTCAGCCACTCACGTGCGATCAGTTTGCACAAAACGCTAGCGCTCGTCCGGGATTTGAAGCCGGGACCTCCTGCACCCAAAGCAGGAATTATACCCCTAAACAACGAGCCATCTGACGTGGCGAATGACTATTATTTCAGTGCACTGGGTCCCTCGATGTGGTCCAGGGTGCTCTGGAAAGTCTCGTGTAGGCTGGCGGGATGGGGGCGGCGCGAATTCCCGCGGTCGGCGGCCTTCCTGGGCTATTGGTACCTTCATGTAGAGCTGCCGCTGGGCTCGCACTTCCTGCTGCTAAGAAAGTGATTGCTTTTGCTGCTATGACTTGCAATCACGACTGCAGGAAACGCCGCTATCTCGTTAGGGGTGCTACGGCAGACACCCTCTCGAACACCCCGAAGACTTCTTGAGCCCTCGGCTGTGATGGTTTCCAGGCTGTCAAAGGAACCGTCGCGTGTGAATTCGCGCACGGAGAGAGGCTGAGGTAATTTCGAGTGAACGGGGATGGACTCCTCACGTGCGCAGTTACCGTAGTGTAGCGTTTATCACGTCTGCTTCACACGCAGAAGTTCTGGGGTTCGATCCCGGGCGGAAACACTTTTTTATCATTAAAAACAAGACATACTAACATGCATCTGCTACCATCTGTACCCAAAAACCTTCGTAATCGCCTTCACACGTCAGATCAGTGTCAATTGCTCACATCAAATATGAAATTCATTTGATACTGACGCCGAGCATTTTGCGTCGACTTGGCCACTCACGTGCGATCAGTTTGCACAAAACGGTAGGGCTCGTCCGGGATTTGAACCCGAGACCACCTGCACCCAAAGCAAGAATCATACCCCTAGACCAACGAGCCATATGACGTGGCGAATGACTATTATTTCAGTGCACTGGGTCCCTCGATGTGGTCCAGGGTGCTCTGGAAAGTCTCGTGTAGGCTGGCGGGATGGGGGCGGCGCGAATTCCCGCGGTCGGCGGCCTTCCTGGGCTATTGGTACCTTCATGTAGAGCTGCCGCTGGGCTCGCACTTCCTGCTGCTAAGAAAGTGATTGCTTTTGCTGCTATGACTTGCAATCACGACTGCAGGAAACGCCGCTATCTCGTTAGGGGTGCTACGGCAGACACCCTCTCGAACACCCCGAAGACTTCTTGAGCCCTCGGCTGTGATGGTTTCCAGGCTGTCAAAGGAACCGTCGCGTGTGAATTCGCGCACGGAGAGAGGCTGAGGTAATTTCGAGTGAACGGGGATGGACTCCTCACGTGCGCAGTTACCGTAGTGTAGCGGTTATCACGTCTGCTTCACACGCAGAAGTTCCCCGGTACGATCCCGGGCGGAAACACTTTTTTATCATTAAAAACAAGACATACTAACATGCATCTGCTACCATCTGTACCCAAAAACCTTCGTAATCGCCTTCACACGTCAGATCAGTGTCAATTGCTCACATCAAATATGAAATTCATTTGATACTGACGCCGAGCATTTTGCGTCGACTTGGCCACTCACGTGCGATCAGTTTGCACAAAACGGTAGGGCTCGTCCGGGATTTGAACCCGGGACCTCCTGCACCCAAAGCAAGAATCATACCCCTAGACCAACGAGCCATACGACGTGGCAAATGACTATTATTTCAGTGCACTGGGTCCCTCGATGTGGTCCAGGGTGCTCTGGAAAGTCTCGTGTAGGCTGGCGGGATGGGGACGGCGCGAATTCCCGCGGTCGGCGGCCTTCCTGGGCTATTGGTACCTTCATGTAGAGCTGCTGCTGGGCTCGCACTCCCTGCTGCTAAGAAAGTGATTGCTTTTGCTGCTATGACTTGCAATCACGACTGCAGGAAACGCCGCTATCCCGTTAGGGGTGCTACGGCAGACACCCTCTCGAGCACCCCGAAGACTTCTTGAGCCCTCGGCTGTGATGGTTTCCAGGCTGTCAAAAGAACCGTCGCGAGTGAATTCGCGGACGGGAGTGAGGCTGAGGTAATTTCGAGTGAACGGAGATGGACTCCTCACGTGCGCAGTTACCGTAGTGTAGCGGTTATCACGTCTGCTTCACACGCAGAAGGTCCCCGGTTCGATCCCGGGCGGGAACAGTATTTTCCTGAATGTGTCGTATTGTACTCCAGTGAGCCACGACATGTGAGGATCTTCTGCATGTACCTTTGTTATGCAAGTAGCGCATGTATTTAATTTTTTAGTAACGATGACAACACCAGCACGAGTTGTCTCTAAAGTAAGGCGCACGCAAGTAGTTTCCGTGGTGTAGCGGTTATCACGTCTGCCTGACACGCAGAACCTCCCCGTTTCGATCCCGGGCGGAAACACTTTTTTATCATTAAAAACAAGACATAGTAACATGCATCTGCTACCATCTGTAACCAAAAACCTTCGTAATCGCCTTCACACGTCAGATCAGTGTCAATTGGTCGCATCAAGTATGAAATTCATTTGATACTGACGCCGAGCATTTTGCGTCGACTCAGCCACTCACGTGCGATCAGTTTGCACAAAACGCTAGCGCTCGTCCGGGATTTGAAGCCGGGACCTCCTCCACCCAAAGCAGGAATTATACCCCTAAACCAACGAGCCATCTGACGTGGGTAATGACTATTATTTCAGTGCACTGGGTCCCTCGATGTGGTCCAGGGTGCTCTGGAAAGTCTCGTGTAGGCTGGCGGGATGGGGGCGGCGCGAATTCCCGCGGTCGGCGGCCTTCCTGGGCTATTGGTACCTTCATGTAGAGCTGCCGCTGGGCTCGCACTCCCTGCTGCTAAGAAAGTGATTGCTTTTGCTGCTATGACTTGCAATCACGACTGCAGGATACGCCGCTATCCCGTTAGGGGTGCTACGGCAGACACCCTCTCGAGCACCCCGAAGACTTCTTGAGCCCTCGGCTGTGATGGTTTCCAGGCTGTCAAAAGAACCGTCGCGAGTGAATTCGCGGACGGGAGTGAGGCTGAGGTAATTTCGAGTGAACGGAGATGGACTCCTCACGTGCGCAGTTACCGTAGTGTAGCGGTTATCACGTCTGCTTCACACGCAGAAGGTCCCCGGTTTGATCCCGGGCGGGAACAGTATTTTAGTGAATGTGTCGTATTGTACTCCAGTGAGCCACGACATGTGAGGATCTTCTGCATGTACCTTTGTTATGCAAGTAGCGCATTTATTTAATTTTTTAGTAACGATGACAACACCAGCACGAGTTGTCTCTAAAGTAAGGCGCACGCAAGTAGTTTCCGTGGTGTAGCGGTTATCACGTCTGCCTGACACGCAGAACCTCCCCGTTTCGATCCCCGGGCGGAAACACTTTTTTATCATTAAAAACAAGACATAGTAACATGCATCTGCTACCATCTGTAACCAAAAACGTTCGTAATCGCCTTCACACGTCAGATCAGTGTCAATTGGTCACATCAAATATGAAATTCATTTGATACTGACGCCGAGCATTTTGCGTCGACTCAGCCACTCACGTGCGATCAGTTTGCACAAAACGCTAGCGCTCGTCCGGGATTTGAACCCGGGACCTCCTGCACCCAAAGCAGGAATTATACACCTAAATCAACGAGCCATCTGACGTGGCTAATGACTATTATTTCAGTGCACTGGGTCCCTCGATGTGGTCCAGGGTGCTCTGGAAAGTCTCGTGTAGGCTGGCGGGATGGGGGCGGCGCGAATTCCCGCGGTCGGCGGCCTTCCTGGGCTATTGGTACCTTCATGTAGAGCTGCCGCTGGGCTCGAACTCCCTGCTGCTAAGAAAGTGATTGCTTTTGCTGCTATGACTTGCAATCACGACTGCAGGAAACGCCGCTATCCCGTTAGGGGTGCTACGGCAGACACCCTCTCGAGCACCCCGAAGACTTCTTGAGCCCTCGGCTGTGATGGTTTCCAGGCTGTCAAAAGAACCGTCGCGAGTGAATTCGCGGACGGGAGTGAGGCTGAGGTAATTTCGAGTGAACGGAGATGGACTCCTCACGTGCGCAGTTACCGTAGTGTAGCGGTTATCACGTCTGCTTCACACGCAGAAGGTCCCCGGTTCGATCCCGCGCGGGAACAGTATTTTCCTGAATGTGTCTTATTGTACTCCAGTGAGCCACGACATGTGAGGATCTTCTGCATGTACCTTCGTTATGCAAGTAGCGCATTTATTTAATTTTTTAGTAACGATGACAACACCAGCATGACTTGTCTCTAAAGTAAGGCGCACACAAGCAGTTTCCGTGGTGTAGCGGTTATCACGTCTGCCTAACACGCAGAACGTCCCCGTTTCGATCCCGGGCGGAAGCACTTTTTTATCATTAAAAACAAGACATACTAACATGCATCTGCAACCATCTGTACCCAAAAACCTTCGTAATCGCCTTCACACGTCAGATCAGTGTCAATTGCTCACTTCAAATATGAAATTCATTTGATACTGACGCCGAGCATTTTGCGTCGACTCGGCCACTCACGTGCGATCAGTTTGCACAAAACGGTAGGGCTCGTCCGGGATTTGAACCCGAGACCACCTGCACCCAAAGCAAGAATCATACCCCTAGACCAACGAGCCATATGACGTGGCGAATGACTATTATTTCAGTGCACTGGGTCCCTCGATGTGGTCCAGGGTGCTCTGGAAAGTCTCGTGTAGGCTGGCGGGATGGGGGCGGCGCGAGTCCCGCGGTCGGCGGCCTTCCTGGGCTATTGGTACCTTCATGTAGAGCTGCCGCTGGGCTCGCACTTCCTGCTGCTAAGAAAGTGATTGCTTTTGCTGCTATGACTTGCAATCACGACTGCAGGAAACGCCGCTATCTCGTTAGGGGTGCTACGGCAGACACCCTCTCGAACACCCCGAAGACTTCTTGAGCCCTCGGCTGTGATGGTTTCCAGGCTGTCAAAGGAACCGTCGCGTGTGAATTCGCGCACGGAGAGAGGCTGAGGTAATTTCGAGTGAACGGGGATGGACTCCTCACGTGCCCAGTTACCGTAGTGTAGCGGTTATCACGTCTGCTTCACACGCAGAAGTTCCCCGGTTCGATCCCGGGCGGAAACACTTTTTTATCATTAAAAACCAGACATACTAACATGCATCTGCTACCATCTGTACCCAAAAACCTTCGTAATCGCCTTCACACGTCAGATCAGTGTCAATTGCTCACATCAAATATGAAATTCATTTGATACTGACGCCGAGCATTTTGCGTCGACTCGGCCACTCACGTGCGATCAGTTTGCACAAAACGGTAGGGCTCGTCCGGGATTTGAACCCGAAACCACCTGCACCCAAATCAAGAATCATACCCCTAGACCAACGAGCCATATGACGTGGCGAATGACTATTATTTCAGTGCACTGGGTCCCTCGATGTGGTCCAGGGTGCTCTGGAAACTCTTGTAGGCTGGCGGGATGGGGGCGGCGCGAGTCCCGCGGTCGGCGGCCTTCCTGGGCTATTGGTACCTTCATGTAGAGCTGCCGCTGGGCTCGCAATTCCTGCTGCTAAGAAAGTGATTGCTTTTGCTGCTATGACTTGCAATCACGACTGCAGGAAACGCCGCTATCTCGTTAGGGGTGCTACGGCAGACACCCTCTCGAACACCCCGAAGACTTCTTGAGCCCTCGGCTGTGATGGTTTCCAGGCTGTCAAAGGAACCGTCGCGTGTGAATTCGCGCACGGAGAGAGGCTGAGGTAATTTCGAGTGAACGGGGATGGACTCCTCACGTGCGCAGTTACCGTAGTGTAGCGGTTATCACGTCTGCTTCACACGCAGAAGTTCCCCGGTACGATCCCGGGCGGAAACACTTTTTTATCATTAAAAACAAGACATACTAACATGCATCTGCTACCATCTGTACCCAAAAACCTTCGTAATCGCCTTCACACGTCAGATCAGTGTCAATTGCTCACATCAAATATGAAATTCATTTGATACTGACGCCGAGCATTTTGCGTCGACTCGGCCACTCACGTGCGATCAGTTTGCACAAAACGGTAGGGCTCGTCCGGGATTTGAACCCGAGACCTCCTGCACCCAAAGCAAGAATCATACCCCTAGACCAACGAGCCATACGACGTGGCAAATGACTATTATTTCAGTGCACTGGGTCCCTCGATGTGGTCCAGGGTGCTCTGGAAAGTCTCGTGTAGGCTGGCGGGATGGGGGCGGCGCGAATTCCCGCGGTCGGCGGCCTTCCTGGGCTATTGGTACCTTCATGTAGAGCTGCCGCTGGGCTCGCACTTCCTGCTGCTAAGAAAATGATTGCTTTTGCTGCTATGACTTGCAATCACGACTGCAGGAAACGCCGCTATCCCGTTAGGGGTGCTACGGCAGACACCCTCTCGAACACCCCGAAGACTTCTTGAGCCCTCGGCTGTGATGGTTTCCAGGCTGTCAAAGGAACTGTCGCGTGTGCATTCACGGACGGGAGAAAGGCTGAGGAAATTGCGAGTGAACGGAGATGGACTCCTTAAGTCCGCAGTTTCCGTAGTGTAGCGGTTATCACGTCTGCTTCACACGCAGAAGGTCCCCGGTTCGATCCCGGGCGGGAACATCATTTTCCTGCCTATGTCGTATTGTTCTCCAGTGAGCCACGACATGTGAGGATCTTCTGCATGTACCTTTGTTCTGCAAGTAGCGCATTTATTTAATTTTTTAGTAACGATGACAACACCAGCACGAGTTGTCTCTAAAGTAAGGCGCACGCAAATAGTTTCCGTGGTGTAGCGGTTATCACGTCTGCCTGACACGCAGAACCTCCCCGTTTCGATCCCGGGCGGAAACACTTTTTTATCATTAAAAACAAGACATAGTAACATGCATCTGCTACCATCTGTAACCAAAAACCTTCGTAATCGCCTTCACACGTCAGATCAGTGTCAATTGCTCACATCAAATATGAAATTCATTTTATACTGACGCCGAGCATTTTGCGTCGACTCAGCCACTCACGTGCGATCAGTTTGCACAAAACGCTAGCGCTCGTCCGGGATTTGAAGCCGGGACCTCCTGCACCCAAAGCAGGAATTATACCCCTAAACCAACGAGCCATCTGACGTGTCTAATGACTATTATTTCAGTGCACTGGGTCCCTCGATGTGGTCCAGGGTGCTCTGGAAAGTCTCGTGTAGGCTGGCGGGATGGGGGCGGCGCGAATTCCCGCGGTCGGCGGCCTTCCTGGGCTATTGGTACCTTCATGTAGAGCTGCCGCTGGGCTCGCACTCCCTGCTGCTAAGAAAGTGAATGCTTTTGCTGCTATGACTTGCAATCACGACTGCAGGAAACGCCGCTATCCCGTTAGGGGTGCTACGGCAGACACCCTCTCGAGCACCCCGAAGACTTCTTGAGCCCTCGGCTGTGATGGTTTCCAGGCTGTCAAAAGAACCGTCGCGAGTGAATTCGCGGACGGGAGAGAGGCTGAGGTAATTTCGAGTGAACGGGGATGGACTCCTCACGTGCGCAGTTACCGTAGTGTAGCGGTTATCACGTCTGCTTCACACGCAGAAGTTCCCCGGTTCGATCCCGGGCGGGAACAGTATTTTCCTGAATGTGTCGTATTGTACTCCAGTGAGCCACGACATGTGAGGATCTTCTGCATGTACCTTTGTTATGCAAGTAGCGCATTTATTTAATTTTTTAGTAACGATGACAACACCAGCACGAGTTGTCTCTAAAGTAAGGCGCACGCAAGTAGTTTCCGTGGTGTAGTGGTTATCACGTCTGCCTGACACGCAGAACCTCCCCGTTTCGATCCCGGGCGGAAGCACTTCTTTATCATTAAAAACAAGACATAGTAACATGCATCTGCTACCATCTGTAACCAAAAACCTTCGTAATCGCCTTCACACGTCAGATCAGTGTCAATTGGTCACATCAAATATGAAATTCATTTGATACTGACGCCGAGCGTTTTGCGTCGACTCAGCCACTCACGTGCGATCAGTTTGCACAAAACGCTAGCGCTCGTCCGGGATTTGAAGCCGGGACCTCCTGCACCCAAAGCAGGAATTATACCCCTAAACCAACGAGCCATCTGACGTGGCTAATGACTATTATTTCAGTGCACTGGGTCCCTCGATGTGGTCCAGGGTGCTCTGGAAAGTCTCGTGTAGGCTGGCGGGATGGGGGCGGCGCGAATTCCCGCGGTCGGCGGCCTTCCTGGGCTATTGGTACCTTCATGTAGAGCTGCCGCTGGGCTCGCACTTCCTGCTGCTAAGAAAGTGATTGCTTTTGCTGCTATGACTTGCAATCACGACTGCAGGAAACGCCGCTATCTCGTTAGGGGTGCTACGGCAGACACCCTCTCGAACACCCCGAAGACTTCTTGAGCCCTCGGCTGTGATGGTTTCCAAGCTGTCAAAGGAACCGTCGCGTGTGAATTCGCGCACGGAGAGAGGCTGAGGTATTTTCGAGTGAACGGGGATGGACTCCTCACGTGCGCAGTTACCGTAGTGTAGCGGTTATCACGTCTGCTTCACACGCAGAAGTTCCCCGGTTCGATCCCGGGCGGAAACACTTTTTTATCATTAAAAACAAGACATACTAACATGCATCTGCTACCATCTGTACCCAAAACCTTCGTAATCGCCTTCACACGTCAGATCAGTGTCAATTGCTCACATCAAATATGAAATTCATTTGATACTGACGCCGAGCATTTTGCGTCGACTTGGCCACTCACGTGCGATCAGTTTGCACAAAACGGTAGGGCTCGTCCGGGATTTGAACCCGGGACCTCCTGCACCCAAAGCAAGAATCATACCCCTAGACCAACGAGCCATCTGACGTGGCTAATGACTATTATTTCAGTGCACTGGGTCCCTCGATGTGATCCAGGGTGCTCTGGAAAGTCTCGTGTAGGCTGGCGGGATGGGGGCGGCGCGAATTCCCGCGGTCGGCGGCCTTCCTGGGCTATTGGTACCTTCATGTAGAGCTGCCGCTGGGCTCGCACTCCCTGCTGCTAAGAAAGTGATTGCTTTTGCTGCTATGACTTGCAATCACGACTGCAGGAAACGCCGCTATCCCGTTAGGGGTGCTACGGCAGACACCCTCTCGAGCACCCCAAAGACTTCTTGAGCCCTCGGCTGTGATGGTTTCCAGGCTGTCAAAAGAACCGTCGCGAGTGAATTCGCGGACGGGAGTGAGGCTGAGGTAATTTCGAGTGAACGGAGATGGACTCCTTAAGTCCGCAGTTACCGTAGTGTAGCGGTTATCACGTCTGCTTCACACGCAGAAGGTCTCCGGTTCGATCCCGGGCGGGAACAGTATTTTCCTGAATGTGTCGTATTGTACTCCAGTGAGCCACGACATGTGAGGATCTTCTGCATGTACCTTTGTTATGCAAGTAGCGCATTTATTTAATTTTTTAGTAACGATGACAACACCAGCACGAGTTGTCTCTAAAGTAAGGCGCACGCAAGTAGTTTCCGTGGTGTAGCGGTTATCACGTCTGCCTGACACGCAGAACCTCCCCGTTTCGATCCCGGGCGGAAACACTTTTTTATCATTAAAAACAAGACCTAGTAACATGCATCTGCTACCATCTGTAACCAAAAACCTTCGTAATCGCCTTCACACGTCAGATCAGTGTCAATTGGTCACATCAAATATGAAATTCATTTGATACTGACGCCGAGCATTTTGCGTCGACTCGGCCACTCACGTGCGATCAGTTTGCACAAAACGCTAGCGCTCGTCCGGGATTTGAAGCCGGGACCTCCACCACCCAAAGCAGGAATTATACCCCTAAACCAACGAGCCATCTGACGTGGGTAATGAATATTATTTCAGTGCACTGGGTCCCTCGATGTGGTCCAGGGTGCTCTGGAAAGTCTCGTGTAGGCTGGCGGGATGGGGGCGGCGCGAATTCCCGCGGTCGGCGGCCTTCCTGGGCTATTGGTACCTTCATGTAGAGCTGCCGCTGGGCTCGCACTCCCTGCTGCTAAGAAATTGATTGCTTTTGCTGCTATGACTTGCAATCACGACTGCAGGAAACGCCGCTATCCCGTTAGGGGTGCTACGGCAGACACCCTCTCGAGCACCCCGAAGACTTCTTGAGCCCTCGGCTGTGATGGTTTCCAGGCTGTCAAAAGAACCGTCGCGAGTGAATTCGCGGACGGGAGTGAGGCTGAGGTAATTTCGAGTGAACGGAGATGGACACCTCACGTGCGCAGTTACCGTAGTGTAGCGGTTATCACGTCTGCTTCACACGCAGAAGTTCCCCGGTTCGATCCCGGGCGGGAACAGTATTTTCCTGAATGTGTCGTATTGTACTCCAGTGAGCCACGACATGTGAGGATCTTCTGCATGTACCTTTGTTATGCAAGTAGCGCATTTATTTAATTTTTTAGTAACGATGACAACACCAGCACGAGTTGTCTCTAAAGTAAGGCGCACGCAAGTAGTTTCCGTGGTGTAGCGGTTATCACGTCTGCCTGACACGCAGAACCTCCCCGTTTCGATCCCGGGCGGAAGCACTTCTTTATCATTAAAAACAAGACATAGTAACATGCATCTGCTACCATCTGTAACCAAAAACCTTCGTAATCGCCTTCACACGTCAGATCAGTGTCAATTGGTCACATCAAATATGAAATTCATTTGATACTGACGCCGAGCATTTTGCGTCGACTCAGCCACTCACGTGCGATCAGTTTGCACAAAACGCTAGCGCTCGTCCGGGATTTGAAGCCGTGACCTCCTGCACCCAAAGCAGGAATTATACCCCTAAACCAACGAGCCATCTGACGTGGCTAATGACTATTATTTCAGTGCACTGGGTCCCTCGATGTGGTCCAGGGTGCTCTGGAAAGTCTCGTGTAGGCTGGCGGGATGGGGGCGGCGCGAATTCCCGCGGTCGGCGGCCTTCCTGGGCTATTGGTACCTTCATGTAGAGCAGCCGCTGGGCTCGCACTCCCTGCTGCTAAGAAAGTGATTGCTTTTGCTGCTATGACTTGCAATCACGACTGCAGGAAACGCCGCTATCCCGTTAGGGGTGCTACGGCAGACACCCTCTCGAGCACCCCGAAGACTTCTTGAGCCCTCGGCTGTGATGGTTTCCAGGCTGTCAAAAGAACCGTCGCGAGTGAATTCGCGGACTAGAGTGAGGCTGAGGTAATTTCGAGTGAACGGAGATGGACTCCTCACGTGCGCAGTTACCGTAGTGTAGCGGTTATCACGTCTGCTTCACACGCATAAGGTCCCCGGTTCGATCACGGGCGGGAACAGTATTTTCCTGAATGTGTCTTATTGTACTCCAGTGAGCCACGACATGTGAGGATCTTCTGCATGTACCTTTGTTATGCAAGTAGCGCATTTATTTAATTTTTTAGTAACGATGACAACACCAGCACGAGTTGTCTCTAAAGTAAGGCGCACGCAAGTAGTTTCCGTGGTGTAGCGGTTATCACGTCTGCCTGACACGCAGAACCTCCCCGTTTCGATCCCGGGCGGAAGCACTTCTTTATCATTAAAAACAAGACATAGTAACATGCATCTGCTACCATCTGTAACCAAAAACCTTCGTAATCGCCTTCACACGTCAGATCAGTGTCAATTGCTCACATCAAATATGAAATTCATTTGATACTGACGCCGAGCATTTTGCGTCGACTCGGCCACTCACGTGCGATCAGTTTGCACAAAACGGTAGGGCTCGTCCGGGATTTGAACCCGAGACCTCCTGCACCCAAAGCAAGAATCATTCCCCTAGACCAACGAGCCATATGACGTGGCAAATGACTATTATTTCAGTGCACTGGGTCCCTCGATGTGGTCCAGGGTGCTCTGGAAAGTCTCGTGTAGGCTGGCGGGATGGGGGCGGCGCGAATTCCCGCGGTCGGCGGCCTTCCTGGGCTATTGGTACCTTCATGTAGAGCTGCCGCTGGGCTCGCACTTCCTGCTGCTAAGAAAGTGATTGCTTTTGCTGCTATGACTTGCAATCACGACTGCAGGAAACGCCGCTATCTCGTTAGGTGTGCTACGGCAGACACCCTCTCGAACACCCCGAAGACTTCTCGAGCCCTCGGCTGTGATGGTTTCCACGCTGTCAAAGGAACCGTCGCGTGTGAATTCGCGCACGGAGAGAGGCTGAGGTAATTTCGAGTGAACGGGAATGGACTCCTCACGTGCTCAGTTACCGTAGTGTAGCGGTTATCACGTCTGCTTCACACGCAGAAGTTCCCCGGTTCGATCCCGGGCGGAAACACTTTTTTATCATTAAAAACAAGACATACTAACATGCATCTGCTACCATCTGTACCCAAAAACCTTCGTAATCGCCTTCACACGTCAGATCAGTGTCAATTGCTCACATCAAATATGAAATTCATTTGATACTGACGCCGAGCATTTTGCGTCGACTTGGCCACTCACGTGCGATCAGTTTGCACAAAACGGTAGGGCTCGTCCGGGATTTGAACCCGGGACCTCCTGCACCCAAAGCAAGAATTATACCCCTAGACCAAAGAGCCATCTGACGTGGACATTGACTATTATTTCAGTGCACTGGGTCCCTCGATGTGGTCCAGGGTGCTCTGGAAAGTCTCGTGTAGGCTGGCGGGATGGGGGCGGCGCGAATTCCCGCGGTCGGCGGCCTTCCTGGGCTATTGGTACCTTCATGTAGAGCTGCCGCTGGGCTCGCACTCCCTGCTGCTAAGAATGTGATTGCTTTTGCTGCTATGACTTGCAATCACGACTGCAGGAAACGCCGCTATCCCGTTAGGGGTGCTACGGCAGACACCCTCTCGAGCACCCCGAAGACTTCTTGAGCCCTCGGCTGTGATGGTTTCCAGGCTGTCAAAAGAACCGTCGCGAGTGAATTCGCGGACGGGAGTGAGGCTGAGGTAATTTCGAGTGAACGGAGATGGACTCCTCACGTGCGCAGTTACCGTAATGTAGCGGTTATCACGTCTGCTTCGCACGCAGAAGGTCCCCGGTTCGATCCCGGGCGGGAACAGTATTTTCCTGAATGTGTCTTATTGTACTCCAGTGAGCCACGACATGTGAGGATCTTCTGCATGTACCTTTGTTATGCAAGTAGCGCATTTATTTAATTTTTTAGTAACGATGACAACACCAGCACGACTTGTCTCTAAAGTAAGGCGCACACAAGTAGTTTCCGTGGTGTAGCGGTTATCACGTCTGCCTAACACGCAGAACGTCCCCGTTTCGATCCCGGGCGGAAACACTTTTTTATCATTAAAAACAAGACATACTAACATGCATCTGCTACCATCTGTACCCAAAAACCTTCGTAATCGCCTTCACTCGAAAGATCAGTGTCAATTGCTCACATCAAATATGAAATTCATTTGATACTGACGCCGAATATTTTGCGTCGACTCAGCCACTCACGTGCGATCAGTTTGCACAAAACGCTAGGGCTCGTCCGGGATTTGAACCCGTGACCTCCTGCACCCAAAGCAGGAATTATACCCCTAAACCAACGAGCCATCTGTCGTGGCAAATGACTATTATTTCAGTGCACTGGGTCCCTCGATGTGGTTCAGGGTGCTCTGGAAAGTCTCGTGTAAGCTGGCGGGATGGGGGCGGCACGAATTCCCGCGGTCGGCGGCCTTCCTGGGCTATTGGTACCTTCATGTAGAGCTGCCGCTGGGCTGGCACTTCCTGCTGCTAAGAAAGTGATTGCTTTTGCTGCTATGACTTGCAATCACGACTGCAGGAAACGCCGCTATCTCGTTAGGGGTGCTACGGCAGACACCCTCTCGAGCACCCCGAAGACTTCTTGAGCCCTCGGCTGTGATGGTTTCCAGGCTGTCAAAGGAACCGTCGCGTGTGAATTCGCGCACGGGAGAGAGGCTGAGGTAATTTCGAGTGAACGGGGTTGGACTCCTCACGTGCGCAGTTACCGTAGTGTAGCGGTTATCACGTCTGCTTAACACGCAGAAGTTCCCCGGTTCGATCCCGGGCGGGAACAGTATTTTCCTGAATGTGTCGTATTGTACTCCAGTGAGCCACGACATGTGAGGATCTTCTGCATGTACCTTTGTTATGCAAGTAGCGCATTTATTTAATTTTTTAGTAACGATGACAACACCAGCACGAGTTGTCTCTAAAGTAAGGCGCACGCAAGTAGTTTCCGTGGTGTAGCGGTTATCACGTCTGCCTGACACGCAGAACCTCCCCGTTTCGATCCCGGGCGGAAACACTTTTTTATCATTAAAAACAAGACATACTAACATGCATCTGCTACCATCTGTACCCAAAAACCTTCGTAATCGCCTTCACACGTCAGATCAGTGTCAATTGCTCACATCAAATATGAAATTCATTTGATACTGACGCCGAGCATTTTGCGTCGACTCAGCCACTCACGTGCGACCAGTTTGCACAAAACGCTAGAGCTCGTCCGGGATTTGAACCCGGGACCTCCTGCACCCAAAGCAGGAATCATACCCCTAGACCAACGAGCCATCTGACGTGGCAAATGACTATTATTTCAGTGCACTGGGTCCCTCGATGTGGTCCAGGGTGCTCTGGAAAGTCTCGTGTAGGCTGGCGGGATGGGGGCGGCGCGAATTCCCGCGGTCGGCGGCCTTCCTGGGCTATTGGTACCTTCATGTAGAGCAGCCGCTGGGCTCGCACTCCCTGCTGCTAAGAAAGTGATTGCTTTTGCTGCTATGATTTGCAATCACGACTGCGGGAAACGCTTCTATCTCGTTAGGGGTACAACGGCAGACACCTTCTCGAGCACCCAGAAGTTTTCTTGAGCCCTCGGCTGTGATGGTTTCCAGGCTGTCAAAAGAACTGTCGCGTGTGCATTCACGGACGGGAGAGAGGCTGAGGTAATTGCGAGTGAACAGAGATGGACTCCTTAAGTCCGCAGTTTCCGTAGTGTAGCGTTTATCACGTCTGCTTCACACGCAGAAGGTCCCCGGTTCGGTTCCGGGCGTGAACAGTATTTTCCTGCCTATGTCGTATTGTACTCCAGTGAGCCACGACATGTGAGGATCTTCTGCATGTACCTCCAGTGAGCCACGACATGTGAGGATCTTCTGCATGTACCTTTGTTCTGCAAGTAGCGCATTTATTTAATTTTTTAGTTACGATGACAACACTAGCACGACTTGTCTCTAAAGTGGGCTCGCTGGGCTCGCACTCCCTGTTGCTAAGAAAGTGATTGCTTTTGTTGCTATGATTTGCAATCACGACTGCGGGACACGCCGCTATCTCGTTAGGGGTGCTACGGCAGACACCTTCTCGAGCACCCCGAAGACTTCTTGAGCCCTCGGCTGTGATGGTTTCCAGGCTGTCAAAAGAATTGTCGCGTGTGCATTCACGGACGGGAGAGAGGCTGAGGTAATTGCGAGTGAACGGAGATGGACTCCTCAAGTCCGCAGTTTCCGTAGTGTAGCGTTTATCACGTCTGCTTCACACGCAGAAGGTCCCCGGTTCGATTCCGGGCGTGAACAGTATTTTCCTGCCTATGTCGTATTGTACTCCAGTGAGCCACGACATGTGAGGATCTTCTGCATGTACCTTTGTTCTGCAAGTAGCGCATTTATTTAATTTTTTAGTAACGATGACAACACCAGCACGAGTTGTCTCTAAAGTAAGGCGCACACAAGTAGTTTCCGTGTTGTTGCGGTTATCACGTCTGCCTAACACGCAGAACGTCCCCGTTTCGATCCCGTGCGGAAACACTTTTTTATCATTAAAAACAAGACATACTAACATGCATCTGCTACCATCTGTACCCAAAAACCTTCGTAATCGCCTTCACACGTCAGATCAGTGTCAATTGCTCACATCAAATATGAAATTCATTTGATACTGACGCCGAGCATTTTGCGTCGACTCGGCCACTCACGTGCGATCAGTTTGCACAAAACGGTAGGGCTCGTCCGGGATTTGAACCCGAGACCTCCTGCACCCAAAGCAAGAATCATAAACCTAGACCAACGAGCCATCTGACGTGGCAAATGACTATTATTTCAGTGCACTGGGTCCCTCGATGTGGTCCAGGGTGCTCTGGAAAGTCTCGTGTAGGCTGGCGGGATGGGGGCGGCGCGAATTCCGGCGATCGTCGGCCTTCCTGGGCTATTGGTACCTTCATGTAAGGCTGCCGCTGGGCTCGCACTTCCTGCTGCTACGAAAGTGATTGCTTTTGCTGCTATGATTTGCAATCACGACTGCGGGAAACGCTTCTATCTCGTTAGGGGTACAACGGCAGACACCTTCTCGAGCACCCAGAAGTTTTCTTGAGCCCTCGGCTGTGATGGTTTCCAGGCTGTCAAAAGAACTGTCGCGTGTGCATTCACGGACGGGAGAGAGGCTGAGGTAATTGCGAGTGAACAGAGATGGACTCCTTAAGTCCGCAGTTTCCGTAGTGTAGCGTTTATCACGTCTGCTTCACACGCAGAAGGTCCCCGGTTCGGTTCCGGGCGTGAACAGTATTTTCCTGCCTATGTCGTATTGTACTCCAGTGAGCCACGACATGTGAGGATCTTCTGCATGTACCTCCAGTGAGCCACGACATGTGAGGATCTTCTGCATGTACCTTTGTTCTGCAAGTAGCGCATTTATTTAATTTTTTAGTTACGATGACAACACTAGCACGACTTGTCTCTAAAGTGGGCTCGCTGGGCTCGCACTCCCTGTTGCTAAGAAAGTGATTGCTTTTGTTGCTATGATTTGCAATCACGACTGCGGGACACGCCGCTATCTCGTTAGGGGTGCTACGGCAGACACCTTCTCGAGCACCCCGAAGACTTCTTGAGCCCTCGGCTGTGATGGTTTCCAGGCTGTCAAAAGAATTGTCGCGTGTGCATTCACGGACGGGAGAGAGGCTGAGGTAATTGCGAGTGAACGGAGATGGACTCCTCAAGTCCGCAGTTTCCGTAGTGTAGCGTTTATCACGTCTGCTTCACACGCAGAAGGTCCCCGGTTCGATTCCGGGCGTGAACAGTATTTTCCTGCCTATGTCGTATTGTACTCCAGTGAGCCACGACATGTGAGGATCTTCTGCATGTACCTCCAGTGAGCCACGACATGTGAGGATCTTCTGCATGTACCTTTGTTCTGCAAGTAGCGCATTTATTTAATTTTTTAGTTACGATGACAACACTAGCATGACTTGTCTCTAAAGTGAGGCGCACACAAGTAGTTTCCATGGTGTAGCTGTTATCACGTCTGCCTAACACGCAGAAGTTCCCCGTTTCGATCCCGGCGGAAACATTTTATTATCATTAAAAACAAGTCATACTAACATGCATCTGCTACCATCTGTACCCAAAAACCTTCGTAATCGCCTTCACACGACAGATCAGTGTCAATTGCTCACATCAAATATGAAATTCATTTTATACTGACGCCGAATATTTTGCGTCGACTCAGCCACTCACGTGCGATCAGTTTGCACAAAACGCTAGGGCTCGTCCGGGATTTGAACCCGTGACCTCCTGCACCCAAAGCAGGAATTATACCCCTAAACCAACGAGCCATCTGTCGTGGCAAATGACTATCATTTCAGTGCACTGGGTCCCTCGATGTGGTCCAGGGTGCTCTGGAAAGTCTCGTGTCAGCTGGCGGGATGGGGGCGGCGCGAATTCCCGCGGTCGGCGGCCTTCCTGGGCTATTGGTACCTTCATGTAGAGCTGCCGCTGGGCTAGCACTTCCTGCTGCTAAGAAAGTGATTGCTTTTGCTGCTATGATTTGCAATCACGACTGCGGGAAACGCTTCTATCTCGTTAGGGGTGCTACGGCAGACACCTTCTCGAGCACCCAGAAGACTTCTTGAGCCCTCGGCTGTAATGGTTTCCAGGCTGTCAAAAGAACTGTCGCGTGTGCATTCACGGACGGGAGAGAGGCTGAGGTAATTGCGAGTGAACGGAGATGGACTCCATAAGTCCGCAGTTTCCGTAGTGTAGCGGTTATCACGTTTGCTTGACACGCAGAAGGTCCCCGGTTCGATTCCGGGCGTGAACAGTATTTTACTGCCTATGTCGTATTGTACTCCAGTGAGCCACGACATGTGAGGATCTTCTGCATGTACCTCCAGTGAGCCACGACATGTGAGGATCTTCTGCATGTACCTTTGTTCTGCAAGTAGCGCATTTATTTAATTTTTTAGTTACGATGACAACACTAGCACGACTTGTCTCTAAAGTGGGCTCGCTGGGCTCGCACACCCTGCTGCTAAGAAAGTGATTGCTTTTGTTGCTATGATTTGCAATCACGACTGCGGGACAAGCCGCTATCTCGTTAGGGGTGCTACGGCAGACACCTTCTCGAGCACCCCGAAGACTTCTTGAGCCCTCGGCTGTGATGGTTTCCAGGCTGTCGAAAGAACTGTCGCGTGTGCATTCACGGACGGGAGAGAGGTTGAGGTAATTGCGAGTGAACGGAGATGGACTCCTGAAGTCCGCAGTTTCCGTAGTGTAGCGGTTATCACGTCTGCTTCACACGCAGAAGGTCCCCGGGTCGATCCCGGGCGGGTACAGTATTTTCCTGCCTATGTCGTATTGTACTCCAGTGAGCCACGACATTTGAGGATCTTCTGCATGTACCTCCAGTGAGCCACGACATGTGAGGATCTTCTGCATGTACCTTTGTTCTGCAAGTAGCGCATTTATTTAATTTTTTAGTTACGATGACAACACCAGCACGACTTGTCTCTAAAGTGAGGCGCACACAAGTAGTTTCCGTGGTGTATCTGTTATCACGTCTGCCTAACACGCAGAAGTTCCCCGTTTCGATCCCGGCGGAAACACTTTATTATCATTAAAAACAAGACATACTAACATGCATCTGCTACCATCTGTACCCAAAAACCTTCGTAATCGCCTTCACACGACAGATCAGTGTCAATTGCTCACATCAAATATGAAATTCATTTGATACTGACGCCGAATATTTTGCGTCGACTCAGCCACTCACGTGCGATCAGTTTGCACAAAACGCTAGGGCTCGTCCGGGATTTGAACCCGTGACCTCCTGCACCCAAAGCAGGAATCATAAACCTAGACCAACGAGCCATCTGTCGTGGCAAATGACTATTATTTCAGTGCACTGGGTCCCTCGATGTGGTCCAGGGTGCTCTGGAAAGTCTCGTGTAGGCTGGCGGGATGGGGGCGGCGCGAATTCCCGCGGTCGGCGGCCTTCCTGGGCTATTGGTACCTTCATGTAGAGCTGCCGCTGGGCTCGCACTTCCTGCTGCTAAGAAAGTGATTGCTTTTGCTGCTATGACTTGCAATCACGACTGCAGGAAACGCCGCTATCTCGTTTGGGGTGCTACGGCAGACACCCTCTCGAGCACCCCTAAGACTTCTTGAGCCCTCGGCTGTGATGGTTTCCAGGCTGTCAAAAGAACCGTCGCGTGTGAATTCGCGCACGGGAGAGAGGCTGAGGTAATTTCGAGTGAACGGGGATGGACTCCTCACGTGCGCAGTTACCGTAGTCAGTTGCGAGTCAGCCGCCGAGCGGGACGGACGTGTGGCGGAGCTGGACGTCTGGCTGTAGTAAACACAGGCTGAGTCGCTGCGTTTGAGGTTAGTGGTGCTGCTAAGCCGCTGTTCGTGTTGCACTTGTATTCATGAAGTTCTAGAATGAATAGGTCGAATTATTTGAGGAAAGACACAATCAAGTTTACTTTCGATCGAAATTTCGTTCGACCTAAAGCATTTGAAATTAAAGCATGGTTTATCGAAAAAGTATTGATTGACGGTGATGATGTTGTCGGAGTTTATCTCTCGTTTGTGACAAATGCTGTGTATCTGAAGATGAAAAGTCCAGACTTATGTAGTTCCATTGTGGATCGTTGCGGAGGTAGCGTGAAGTTTAATCATTCTGATGGGAATGTGAGTGACGTTGCTGTTAGTCATGCTGGGTACGGGATTCGTACGATCAGAGTGTTTGAGCTCCCTTTTGAAATTCCGCCCGAAGAACTTAATGTTGCCCTTCGGCCTTATGGCAGAATTATTTCCAATGTGGCAGAAAGGTGGTCTGAAGCTCATATGTTTCCTGTCTTGAACGGCGTAAGGCAAATTAAGATTGAATTACAGAAGCATGTCCCCTCTTATCTTAATATTTGTGGATATCGTGCTTTGATTATCTATGATGGGCAACCGCGGACTTGCGCTTTATGCAATTCCACGGAACACATTCGTGCAGAATGTTCACGGAGGCGTGTCCCGCAGTTACCGCGTGACGAGATGCCGAGTTCCGGCCCTGTTGTTGGTATGAAGTTGTCATACGCTGCCGCTGCTGACTTCCGCAGCCGAGGCGAGTCGGTGCCGCCTGTGCGCGGGGAGCCTGCTGCCTCGCGGGCGGTTGTCGATGATACTCCGGCTTCAAGCTCTAGATTTGCGGATGGTCTGCCGATCAGCTCCGCGCCCCTCGAATCTATGCCGACGCCAACTTTTTCCAACTCTCCCACTGTGGTTGCTCGTTCTTCCGCGGACTCGGCCGAAGATCCCAGAATACCCGCAACGGAGGTTTCCTTGCGTCGTCAGGATTCCCACCAACGTGAGGATATTGCCACTAGCTTCCGAGGAGTGGACGCTCCAGGCATCCACTCTGCGGGAACTATGAACGAAGATAGCAATCTGGACATTGGTTTCACGTTGGCGCCCACAGAAGACACTTGCGTCAAGGAAACCACAACGAGCGATAGTGTAGAATTGGAGACTGGGTTGCTACCAGTGGGAGCCATGGAAAAAGATGCGCCTCCTTCTGCCGTTGTGGAATGCGATACGCGGACTTTTGTCCGAAAAAAGGAACAGGCGACGTCAGACGTATCATCCGGTACTTCTCCTGACAGGTCGCAAACTTCATCTCCTGCTAGATCGCCGAAGAGATCTTCGAAGAAAGGCAAGAAGAGGAGATTGGCACACAAAGCAGCAGAGAGTTTAGCTCCTGCATTGCGGGAAAAGTTAAAACATTTAAGGGATAATGAACGACTACGAGAACAAAGCACAGTAGCACGAGTTAACGAGTGTACTGAAGCGGAGATGAGTCGTGCCGATGCAGATGATCTTCAACAACAACCTCGCGCACCGCTTGGCGTCGCAGGTTTGCAGACCGGCACTACTATGGATTTAGACCGAACTGTCTCAGGTAAAGGACTTGATTGGGCCGATGCCCAAGACGATCGCACCGACCACGGAATGGAGATGGACCTGACACATGCTGGTGGCATTTAATTTTTTTTTAATGTCTATTTTTCTTTCTGACAGACAGAATGGAATGGTACAGACGTGACTCTGCATGGGGTATACTTCATTAGCCAATTTCTTTTACCTGCACCTATGCCAACGGAACTGACATATAATGTGACCACGATCAATATAAATCGGATTCGCAGTGAAACGAAAGTCGCTTCTTTAAAAGATTTCCTTTACCAGTCGGATACTGATATAGCCCTCCTACAGGAATTTAATGTCCACAACTTTTATGTCCCAGGTTTTCAAGAGATTTTAAATATTGCACCGGAGGCCACATGTGGGACTGCGATCCTTGTCAAAGATGGTATTGATGTGAAGGATATCTGTCTGTTAGAAAATGGGAGGGGCATCAGTTGTAAAATTTTTACTACTACTGTTTTAAATGTATATGTCCCCTCTGGTAACAACGCTAGAGATGATAGGGCTAATTTTTTTAAGAACGATATGTTCTATTTACTTAAGGGGAATCCGGCGGAAGCTTTAATCGGTGGTGACTTTAATTGTGTACTTCACAAAAAGGATCAGCGACCAAATTTTAACTTCTCCAGGGAACTGGCGGCTTTGGTGACAAACATGAAGTGGACAGACGTGTGGGAAAGCAAATACCCCACGTTAGTCAAATTTACGTACGTCAGTAGTCGCTCGCAAAGCAGAATAGACAGAATATACGTCACAGCAAACCTGGAAAATAAAATCAGTAGTATCGAAGTAATTCCCACTACCTTTTCGGACCATCTCGCAGTGAAATGCAGCATTCGGTTTCAGAAGCAAGGAACGTATTGGGGTCGCCCCTTATGGAAGCTGAATACCCATATGTTGTTCGAGGGTGCCCTATCAAGAACAGTAGCGGAGGTATGGCAGGCTGCTCTACGTATGCGCCATAAATACAGCTCTCGCCTTGCGTGGTGGACCTCATGTGCTAAAAAGAAATTGAGATCATCCCTAATAGCTTACGGGAGGGAGCGAGCGATGTGGTCTCGCAATACCGTTGAATTTTACTATACATGCTTAAGGGAACTATCAGCTCAGCAGATGACTGATGAGGTTTTCATTGAAATAAAGAAGATCAAGGCTCACCTCATAAGTCTCAAGCGACAACAGCTGGAGGGTTTAAAAATTAAATCTCGTGTCCCGACAACGGTGGAGGACGAAAACGCATCGCTGTACCACTTACTCGAACATGAAAGAAATAGAAGACGAGCGTTTATTGCTTGTCTTAGAGTGGGCGATAACCGGGTGCTGACGGAACACTCTGACATTTTAAATGCAGTTTATGGATTTTATCGTACGTTATATACTGATACCCGGTATAATCTAGACTGTGCGAACGATTTGCTACGAACTACAGGTATCGACAACGTTCTCAATGACGAGGACAATGTGTCCCTTACCACTGCGATCACATGTGAGGAGGTGTTTGATATACTTAAATATTCGCCTACTCGTAAGTCCCCAGGGCCTGATGGCTTACCTGTAGAGTTTTATTGTAAATTTTGGCCTCTCATCGGTAATCAATTCACAGAAGTGATAAATGAAGTGTTGCAAGGTGTTACTGTTCCACGCGAGTTCAAAGAAAGCGTAACTGTGCTAATACCAAAGGGAAGGAACGCGACAGTTAAAGATCTCAATCAATTGAGACCAATATGTTTGATGAACTCGGATTATAAAATAATTGCACGTGTACTGAAGGAAAGACTGAGACCTCTAATGGAGAAGATCATAGGTGACCACCAAACCTGTCTCTCGGGGCGGAATATTTTTAAAACTGTTTGTGAATATAGGGATGTCTCTGCAATTTTTGCAACGTCATCCTCACCAGGAGGCCTTGCCTTTATCGACTTCTCAAAGGCTTTTGACAGGGTCAACCACTTATTTTTGTTCAGAACGTTGACCTATGTGGGTTTTAGTCAACATTTTGTGCAAGTTTTAATTAACATTGTTGAAGGCATCCACACACAAGTGTCTGTAAATGGGCATTTCACTCTACCCATTGAAATTCGCAACGGCGTCCCGCAGGGAAGTCCTTTGTCAATGCTCCTGTATGTTGTTGCACTGGAGCCTTTACTAAGGAGACTCGATGTCGATCTTGAGGGCATCACGATATCTGGCGTTAACAACGTCACCAATGCATATGCTGATGACGTTGGAGTGGTTATTCGTAGTAACGAAGATTTAGAGAAATTAACTACGAATATTCAGATCTTTTGTGAAGCTACAGGCGCTAGGGTTAACGAGGTGAAGAGTTCGTTTTTAAATCTTAAAGGTCTTCAAGATGTCCGTTTGGAATGGGCACGCTCCGTCGATCGTCACACCGCTCTGGGTGTCACCTTTTACCGATGTCCGCTTCAGACCATGACCTACAATTGGAAGAAAGTACTGGATACAATCAGAGGAGCCACAATACTCAATCAGACCAGACATCTGAACATTAAACAACGAATCAGAATAATTAATTGGTCCATTTTATCAAAAGCTATATATATAGGTCAAATATTGCCAGTTTCGAAACCCATTGCCAAACGTATAATGAGTATCATTTGCCGATTTATATGGACAGGGAATATTTTTAGAGTAGCAGTCGGTACAGTTACGTTACCTTCCGCTGAAGGTGGCCTAGGTTTAACAGATATATGGCGGAAGACTACGGCGTTATATATAAAGAGGACCCTACAAATTATAGAAAAACATCCACATAGTATTACAGCCAGGCTGTATCGACTCCTACAGCCAGAAAATTTACGTCCACCCATAAATATAGGCGGAATTAATTATAAATTGAAATATATTCGCCAGTTCTTTTTAGAGATTAGCTACATGGACAGTATTGTCACGAATCCACAATCAAGGAATTGCAGGAAATTAATGGAACTCTTAACAACGAAAGAACATGTCAACAAAATGGAGTGCAGATATCCCGACAAAGACTGGAAAAGAATTTGGAAAAATATTAGTAATCGTGAACTGTCTTCCGACATTCAGGCAACCTGGTACCGAGTTGTTAATAACGTAGTTTCCACTAACGAAAAGTTGCACTCCATTGGTCTTAGTGACACGATTGTGTGCACCCGATGTGACGCAGTTGACACATTGATCCACCGCTTTCTCTGTGGCGGATACGCCGAAATATGGAGGGGACTCCAACGGCGGGTAGCCTTTATAACCAGAACTGTTAGTACTGAGATCAATGTTGAAAAATTACTCTTCCCCGATGGTGTTTTCTTCCCTGTCCAGAAAACCAATGCTGTGTTGTGGTTGTTTGGCAATTATGTACATTACGTTATATCTGAACACGGCAATGACCGTGTTTTAGAATACGAATTATACGAACGAGCAAAATATTATCAGATATGTACGCGCAGGGACCACAAAAAAACTTTTGGTAACATGTTACACATTCTGTTTCAGAGACAAGGGATTGGATAAACATCTTAATAGCCCTCGTCTACGAAAAATGTAGTCACAGGCCAAAGTAGGGGATCGCTGTTGAGGGTGAAGTACGGTGGGGACTTCGTGTGCCCCAGGGCCGCTACGGTAGCCGTGAAGGCCTCGGACAGAACCCCGAAACGGCACTGCGGCTTCACACTTACTGCTGGATGAACCCCATATCTCCAGCAACTACTTTCATCTATGATGATTTTCCAGGATCTCGGTAATATCGGAAGGTGGTTTCGTTGCACACAATGCAGTGGAAGCTTCTTGCACGTGTTCCTCAGTTACAATCTTTCTATTTTTGTTTAATTTTTTTCAGTATGAAGCAAGAGTGACAATTTATTAATTCCCAAGAAGCCTTAATTTTTCAATTTTCAGTTCTACGGAGGAGAAGCCTCACATGGCGAAGAAGCCAAACATCATTTCATTTCCCTAACTGTCACAGTAAATTTGAAAAAAATCAGTCGATATAGCATAGAAGCTCGCCGAAGAAGGCATAAAAGAAGAGCGAATGGATGGGCTGTGTGGGGAGAAGGGAGGCCCAATAAAAAAAAGGAAAAAAAATAAAAAAAAATAAAAGTTGGTCTAGGGGTATGATTCCTGCTTTGGGTGCAGGAGGTCCCGGGTTCAAATCCCGGACGTGCCCTAGCGTTTTGTGCAAACTGGTCGCACGTGAGTGGCTGAGTCGACGCAAAATGCTCGGCGTCAGTATCAAATGAATTTCATATTTGATGTGAGCAATTGACACTGATCTGACGTGTGAAGGCGATTACGAAGGTTTTTGGGTACAGATGGTAGCAGATGCATGTTAGTATGTCTTGTTTTTAATGATAAAAAAGTGTTTCCGCCCGGGATCGACACGGGGACCTTCTGCGTGTTAGGCAGACGTGATAACCGCTACACCACGGAAACTACTTGTGTGCGCCTTACATTAGAGACAACTCGTGCTGGTGTTGTCATCGTAACTAAAAAATTAAATAAATGCGCTACTTGCAGAACAAAGGTACATGCAGAAGATCCTCACATGTCGTGGCTCACTGGAGAACAATACGACATAGGCAGGAAAATGATGTTTCCGCCCGGGATCGAACCGGGGACCTTCTGCGTGTGAAGCAGACGTGATAACCGCTACACTACGGAAACTGCGAACGGGAGGAGTCCATCTCCGTTCACTCGCAATTACCTCAGCCTCTCTCCCGTCCGTGAATGCACACGCGACAGTTCTTTTGACAGCCTGGAAACCATCACAGCCAAGGGCTCAAGAAGTCTTCGGGGTGCTCGAGAAGGTGTCTGCCGTAGCACCCCTAACGAAATAGCGGCGTTTCCCGCAGTCGTGATTGCAAATCATAGCAGCAAAAGCAATCACTTTCTTAGCAGCAGGGAGTGCGAGCCCAGCGGCTGCTCTACATGAAGGTACCAATAGCCCAGGAAGGCCGCCGACCGCGGGAATTCGCGCCGCCCCCATCCCGCCAGCCTACACGAGACTTTCCAGAGCACCCTGGACCACATCGAGGGACACAGTGCACTGAAATAATAGTCATTTGCCACGTCAGATGGCTCGTTGGTCTAGGGGTATGATTCCTGCTTTGGGTGCAGGAGGTCCCGGGTTCAAATCCCGGACGTGCCCTAGCGTTTTGTGCAAACTGGTCGCACGTGAGTGGCTGAGTCGACGCAAAATGCTCGGCGTCAGTATCAAATGAATTTCATATTTGATGTGAGCAATTGACACTGATCTGACGTGTGAAGGCGATTACGAAGGTTTTTGGGTACAGATGGTAGCAGATGCATGTTAGTATGTCTTGTTTTTAATGATAAAAAAGTGTTTCCGCCCGGGATCGACAAGGGGACCTTCTGCGTGTTAGGCAGACGTGATAACCGCTACACCACGGAAACTACTTGTGTGCGCCTTACATTAGAGACAACTCGTGCTGGTGTTGTCATCGTAACTAAAAAATTAAATAAATGCGCTACTTGCAGAACAAAGGTACATGCAGAAGATCCTCACATGTCGTGGCTCACTGGAGAACAATACGACATAGGCAGGAAAATGATGTTCCCGCCCGGGATCGAACCGGGGACCTTCTGCGTGTGAAGCAGACGTGATAACCGCTACACTACGGAAACTGCGAACGGGAGGAGTCCATCTCCGTTCACTCGCAATTACCTCAGCCTCTCTCCCGTCCGTGAATGCACACGCGACAGTTCTATTGACAGCCTGGAAACCATCACAGCCAAGGGCTCAAGAAGTCTTCGGGGTGCTCGAGAAGGTGTCTGCCGTAGCACCCCTAACGAAATAGCGGCGTTTCCCGCAGTCGTGATTGCAAATCATAGCAGCAAAAGCAATCACTTTCTTAGCAGCAGGGAGTGCGAGCCCAGCGGCTGCTCTACATGAAGGTACCAATAGCCCAGGAAGGCCGCCGACCGCGGGAATTCGCGCCGCCCCCATCCCGCCAGCCTACACGAGACTTTCCAGAGCACCCTGGACCACATCGAGGGACCCAGTGCACTGAAATAATAGTCATTTGCCACGTCAGATGGCTCGTTGGTCTAGGGGTATGATTCCTGCTTTGGGTGCAGGAGGTCCCGGGTTCAAATCCCAGACGAGCCCTAGCGTTTTGTGCAAACTGGTCGCACGTGAGTGGCTGAGTCGACGCAAAATGCTCGGCGTCAGTATCAAATGAAATTCATATTTGATGTGAGCAATTGACACTGATCTGACGTGTGAAGGCGATTACGAAGGTTTTTGGGTACAGATGGTAGCAGATGCATGTTAGTATGTCTTGTTTTTAATGATAAAAAAGTGTTTCCGCCCGGGATCGACACGGGGACCTTCTGCGTGTTAGGCAGACGTGATAACCGCTACACCACGGAAACTACTTGTGTGCGCCTTACATTAGAGACAACTCGTGCTGGTGTTGTCATCGTAACTAAAATATTAAATAAATGCGCTACTTGCAGAACAAAGGTACATGCAGAAGATCCTCAAATGTCGTGGCTCACTGGAGAACAATACGACATAGGCAGGAAAATGATGTTTCCGCCCGGGATCGAACCGGGGACCTTCTGCGTGTGAAGCAGACGTGATAACCGCTACACTACGGAAAGTGCGGACTTGAGGAGTCCATCTCCGTTCACTCGCAAGTACCTCAGCCTCTCTCCCGTCCGTGAATGCACACGCGACAGTTCTTTTGACAGCCTGGAAACCATCACAGCCGAGGGCTCAAGAAGTCTTCGGGGTGCTCGAGAAGGTGTCTGCCGTAGCACCCCTAACGAGATAGCGGCGTTTCCCGCAGTCGTGATTGCAAATCATAGCAGCAAAAGCAATCACTTTCTTAGCAGCAGGGAGTGCCAGCCCAGCGGCAGCCCAGCGGCAGCTCTACATGAAGGTACCAATAGCCCAGGAAGGCCGCCGACCGCGGGAATTCGCGCCGCCCCCATCCCGCCAGCCTACACGAGACTTTCCAGAGCACCCTGGACCACATCGAGGGACCCAGTGCACTGAAATAATAGTCATTTGCCACGTCAGATGGCTCGTTGGTCTAGGGGTATGATTCCTGCTTTGGGTGCAGGAGGTCCCGGGTTCAAATCCCGGACGAGCCCTAGCGTTTTGTGCAAACTGGTCGCACGTGAGTGGCTGAGTCGACGCAAAATGCTCGGCGTCAGTATCAAATGAATTTCATATTTGATGTGAGCAATTGACACTGATCTGACGTGTGAAGGCGATTACGAAGGTTTTTGGGTACAGATGGTAGCAGATGCATGTTAGTATGTCTTGTTTTTAATGATAAAAAAGTGTTTCCGCCCGGGATCGACACGGGGACCTTCTGCGTGTTAGGCAGACGTGATAACCGCTACACCACGGAAACTACTTGTGTGCGCCTTACATTAGAGACAACTCGTGCTGGTGTTGTCATCGTTACTAAAAAATTAAATAAATGCGCTACTTGCAGAACAAAGGTACATGCAGAAGATCCTTACATGTCGTGGCTCACTGGAGTACAATACGACATAGGCAGGAAAATACCGTTCCCGCCCGGGATCGAACCGGGGACCTTCTGCGTGTGAAGCAGACGTGATAACCGCTACACTACGGAAACTGCGGACTTGAGGAGTCCATCTCCGTTCACTCGCAAGTACCTCAGCCTCTCTCCCGTCCGTGAATGCACACGCGACAGTTCTTTTGACAGCCTGGAAACCATCACAGCCAAGGGCTCAAGAAGTCTTCGGGGTGCTCGAGAAGGTGTCTGCCGTAGCACCCCTAACGAGATAGCGGCGTTTCCCGCAGTCGTGATTGCAAATCATAGCAGCAAAAGCAATCACTTTCTTAGCAGCAGGGAGTGCCAGCCCAGCGGCAGCCCAGCGGCAGCTCTACATGAAGGTACCAATAGCCCAGGAAGGCCGCCGACCGCGGGAATTCGCGCCGCCCCCATCCCGCCAGCCTACACGAGACTTTCCAGAGCACCCTGGACCACATCGAGGGACCCAGTGCACTGAAATAATAGTCATTTGCCACGTCAGATGGCTCGTTGATCTAGGGGTATGATTCCTGCTTTGGGTGCAGGAGGTCCCGGGTTCAAATCCCGGACGAGCCCTAGCGTTTTGTGCAAACTGGTCGCACGAGTGGCTGAGTCGACGCAAAATGCTCGGCGTCAGTATCAAATGAATTTCATATTTGATGTGAGCAATTGACACTGATCTGACGTGTGAAGGCGATTACGAAGGTTTTTGGGTACAGATGGTAGCAGATGCATGTTAGTATGTCTTGTTTTTAATGATAAAAAAGTGTTTCCGCCCGCGATCGACACGGGGACCTTCTGCGTGTTAGGCAGACGTGATAACCGCTACACCACGGAAACTACTTGTGTGCGCCTTACATTAGAGACAACTCGTGCTGGTGTTGTCATCGTAACTAAAAAATTAAATAAATGCGCTACTTGCAGAACAAAGGTACATGCAGAAGATCCTTACTTGTCGTGGCTCACTGGAGAACAATACGACATAGGCAGGAAAATGATGTTTCCGCCCGGGATCGAACCGGGGACCTTCTGCGTGTGAAGCAGACGTGATAACCGCTACACTACGGAAACTGCGGACTTCAGGAGTCCATCTCCGTTCACTCGCAAGTACCTCAGCCTCTCTCCCGTCCGTGAATGCACACGCGACAGTTCTTTTGACAGCCTGGAAACCATCACAGCCAAGGGCTCAAGAAGTCTTCGGGGTGCTCGAGAAGGTGTCTGCCGTAGCACCCCTAACGAAATAGCGGCGTTTCCCGCAGTCGTGATTGCAAATCATAGCAGCAAAAGCAATCACTTTCTTAGCAGCAGGGAGTGCGAGCCCAGCGGGTGCTCTACATGAAGGTACCAATAGCCCAGGAAGGCCGCCGACCGCGGGAATTCGCGCCGCCCCCATCCCGCCAGCCTACACGAGACTTTCCAGAGCACCCTGGACCACATCGAGGGACCCAGTGCACTGAAATAATAGTCATTTGCCACGTCAGATGGCTCGTTGGTCTAGGGGTATGATTCCTGCTTTGGGTGCAGGAGGTCCCGGGTTCAAATCCCGGACGAGCCCTAGCGTTTTGTGCAAACTGGTCGCACGTGAGTGGCTGAGTCGACGCAAAATGCTCGGCGTCAGTATCAAATGAATTTCATATTTGATGTGAGCAATTGACACTGATCTGACGTGTGAAGGCGATTACGAAGGTTTTTGGGTACAGATGGTAGCAGATGCATGTTAGTATGTCTTGTTTTTAATGATAAAAAAGTGTTTCCGCCCGGGATCGACACGGGGACCTTCTGCGTGTTAGGCAGACGTGATAACCGCTACACCACGGAAACTACTTGTGTGCGCCTTACATTAGAGACAACTCGTGCTGGTGTTGTCATCGTAACTAAAATATTAAATAAATGCGCTACTTGCAGAACAAAGGTACATGCAGAAGATCCTCAAATGTCGTGGCTCACTGGAGAACAATACGACATAGGCAGGAAAATGATGTTTCCGCCCGGGATCGAACCGGGGACCTTCTGCGTGTGAAGCAGACGTGATAACCGCTACACTACGGGAACTGCGGACTTAAAGAGTCCATCTCCGTTCACTCGCAAGTACCTCAGCCTCTCTCCCGTCCGTGAATGCACACGCGACAGTTCTTTTGACAGCCTGGAAACCATCACAGCCGAGGGCTCAAGAAGTCTTCGGGGTGCTCGAGAAGGTGTCTGCCGTAGCACCCCTAACGAGATAGCGGCGTTTCCCGCAGTCGTGATTGCAAATCATAGCAGCAAAAGCAATCACTTTCTTAGCAGCAGGGAGTGCCAGCCCAGCGGCAGCCCAGCGGCAGCTCTACATGAAGGTACCAATAGCCCAGGAAGGCCGCCGACCGCGGGAATTCGCGCCGCCCCCATCCCGCCAGCCTACACGAGACTTTCCAGAGCACCCTGGACCACATCGAGGGACCCAGTGCACTGAAATAATAGTCATTTGCCACGTCAGATGGCTCGTTGGTCTAGGGGTATGATTCCTGCTTTGGGTGCAGGAGGTCCCGGGTTCAAATCCCGGACGTGTCCTAGCGGTCTGTGCAAACTGGTCGCACGTGAGTGGCTGAGTCGACGCAAAATGCTCGGCGTCAGTATCAAATGAATTTCATATTTGATGTGAGCAATTGACACTGATCTGACGTGTGAAGGCGATTACGAAGGTTTTTGGGTACAGATGGTAGCAGATGCATGTTAGTATGTCTTGTTTTTAATGATAAAAAAGTGTTTCCGCCCGGGATCGACACGGGGACCTTCTGCGTGTTAGGCAGACGTGATAACCGCTACACCACGGAAACTACTTGTGTGCGCCTTACATTAGAGACAACTCGTGCTGGTGTTGTCATCGTAACTAAAAAATTAAATAAATGCGCTACTTGCAGAACAAAGGTACATGCAGAAGATCCTCACATGTCGTGGCTCACTGGAGAACAATACGACATAGGCAGGAAAATGATGTTTCCGCCCGGGATCGAACCGGGGACCTTCTGCGTGTGAAGCAGACGTGATAACCGCTACACTACGGAAACTGCGAACGGGAGGAGTCCATCTCCGTTCACTCGCAAGTACCTCAGCCTCTCTCCCGTCCGTGAATGCACACGCGACAGTTCTTTTGACAGCCTGGAAACCATCACAGCCGAGGGCTCAAGAAGTCTTCGGGGTGCTCGAGAAGGTGTCTGCCGTAGCACCCCTAACGAGATAGCGGCGTTTCCCGCAGTCGTGATTGCAAATCATAGCAGCAAAAGCAATCACTTTCTTAGCAGCAGGGAGTGCCAGCCCAGCGGCAGCCCAGCGGCAGCTCTACATGAAGGTACCAATAGCCCAGGAAGGCCGCCGACCGCGGGAATTCGCGCCGCCCCCATCCCGCCAGCCTACACGAGACTTTCCAGAGCACCCTGGACCACATCGAGGGACCCAGTGCACTGAAATAATAGTCATTTGCCACGTCAGATGGCTCGTTGGTCTAGGGGTATGATTCCTGCTTTGGGTGCAGGAGGTCCCGGGTTCAAATCCCGGACGAGCCCTAGCGTTTTGTGCAAACTGGTCGCACGTGAGTGGCTGAGTCGACGCAAAATGCTCGGCGTCAGTATCAAATGAAATTCATATTTGATGTGAGCAATTGACACTGATCTGACGTGTGAAGGCGATTACGAAGGTTTTTGGGTACAGATGGTAGCAGATGCATGTTAGTATGTCTTGTTTTTAATGATAAAAAAGTGTTTCCGCCCGGGATCGACACGGGGACCTTCTGCGTGTTAGGCAGACGTGATAACCGCTACACCACGGAAACTACTTGTGTGCGCCTTACATTAGAGACAACTCGTGCTGGTGTTGTCATCGTAACTAAAAAATTAAATAAATGCGCTACTTGCAGAACAAAGGTACATGCAGAAGATCCTCACATGTCGTGGCTCACTGGAGAACAATACGACATAGGCAGGAAAATGATGTTTCCGCCCGGGATCGAACCGGGGACCTTCTGCGTGTGAAGCAGACGTGATAACCGCTACACTACGGAAACTGCGAACGGGAGGAGTCCATCTCCGTTCACTCGCAATTACCTCAGCCTCTCTCCCGTCCGTGAATGCACACGCGACAGTTCTTTTGACAGCCTGGAAACCATCACAGCCAAGGGCTCAAGAAGTCTTCGGGGTGCTCGAGAAGGTGTCTGCCGTAGCACCCCTAACGAAATAGCGGCGTTTCCCGCAGTCGTGATTGCAAATCATAGCAGCAAAAGCAATCACTTTCTTAGCAGCAGGGAGTGCGAGCCCAGCGGCAGCTCTACATGAAGGTACCAATAGCCCAGGAAGGCCGCCGACCGCGGGAATTCGCGCCGCCCCCATCCCGCCAGCCTACACGAGACTTTCCAGAGCACCCTGGACCACATCGAGGGACCCAGTGCACTGAAATAATAGTCATTTGCCACGTCAGATGGCTCGTTGGTCTAGGGGTATGATTCCTGCTTTGGGTGCAGGAGGTCCCGGGTTCAAATCCCGGACGAGCCCTAGCGTTTTGTGCAAACTGGTCGCACGTGAGTGGCTGAGTCGACGCAAAATGCTCGGCGTCAGTATCAAATGAAATTCATATTTGATGTGAGCAATTGACACTGATCTGACGTGTGAAGGCGATTACGAAGGTTTTTGGGTACAGATGGTAGCAGATGCATGTTAGTATGTCTTGTTTTTAATGATAAAAAAGTGTTTCCGCCCGGGATCGACACGGGGACCTTCTGCGTGTTAGGCAGACGTGATAACCGCTACACCACGGAAACTACTTGTGTGCGCCTTACATTAGAGACAACTCGTGCTGGTGTTGTCATCGTAACTAAAATATTAAATAAATGCGCTACTTGCAGAACAAAGGTACATGCAGAAGATCCTCAAATGTCGTGGCTCACTGGAGAACAATACGACATAGGCAGGAAAATGATGTTTCCGCCCGGGATCGAACCGGGGACCTTCTGCGTGTGAAGCAGACGTGATAACCGCTACACTACGGGAACTGCGGACTTAAAGAGTCCATCTCCGTTCACTCGCAAGTACCTCAGCCTCTCTCCCGTCCGTGAATGCACACGCGACAGTTCTTTTGACAGCCTGGAAACCATCACAGCCGAGGGCTCAAGAAGTCTTCGGGGTGCTCGAGAAGGTGTCTGCCGTAGCACCCCTAACGAGATAGCGGCGTTTCCCGCAGTCGTGATTGCAAATCATAGCAGCAAAAGCAATCACTTTCTTAGCAGCAGGGAGTGCCAGCCCAGCGGCAGCCCAGCGGCAGCTCTACATGAAGGTACCAATAGCCCAGGAAGGCCGCCGACCGCGGGAATTCGCGCCGCCCCCATCCCGCCAGCCTACACGAGACTTTCCAGAGCACCCTGGACCACATCGAGGGACCCAGTGCACTGAAATAATAGTCATTTGCCACGTCAGATGGCTCGTTGGTCTAGGGGTATGATTCCTGCTTTGGGTGCAGGAGGTCCCGGGTTCAAATCCCGGACGTGTCCTAGCGTTTTGTGCAAACTGGTCGCACGTGAGTGGCTGAGTCGACGCAAAATGCTCGGCGTCAGTATCAAATGAATTTCATATTTGATGTGAGCAATTGACACTGATCTGACGTGTGAAGGCGATTACGAAGGTTTTTGGGTACAGATGGTAGCAGATGCATGTTAGTATGTCTTGTTTTTAATGATAAAAAAGTGTTTCCGCCCGGGATCGACACGGGGACCTTCTGCGTGTTAGGCACGTGTTAGGCAGACGTGATAACCGCTACACCACGGAAACTACTTGTGTGCGCCTTACATTAGAGACAACTCGTGCTGGTGTTGTCATCGTAACTAAAAAATTAAATAAATGCGCTACTTGCAGAACAAAGGTACATGCAGAAGATCCTCACATGTCGTGGCTCACTGGAGAACAATACGACATAGGAAGGAAAATGATGTTTCCGCCCGGGATCGAACCGGGGACCTTCTGCGTGTGAAGCAGACGTGATAACCGCTACACTACGAAAACTGCGGACTTCAGGAGTCCATCTCCGTTCACTCGCAATTACCTCAGCCTCTCTCCCGTCCGTGAATGCACACGCGACAGTTCTTTTGACAGCCTGGAAACCATCACAGCCGAGGGCTCAAGAAGTCTTCGGGGTGCTCGAGAAGGTGTCTGCCGTAGCACCCCTAACGAGATAGCGGCGTTTCCCGCAGTCGTGATTGCAAATCATAGCAGCAAAAGCAATCACTTTCTTAGCAGCAGGGAGTACCAGCCCAGCGGCAGCTCTACATGAAGGTACCAATAGCCCAGGAAGGCCGCCGACCGCGGGAATTCGCGCCGCCCCCATCCCGCCAGCCTACACGAGACTTTCCAGAGCACCCTGGACCACATCGAGGGACCCAGTGCACTGAAATAATAGTCATTTGCCACGTCAGATGGCTCGTTGGTCTAGGGGTATGATTCCTGCTTTGGGTGCAGGAGGTCCCGGGTTCAAATCCCGGACGAGCCCTAACGTTATGTGCAAACTGGTCGCACGTGAGTGGCTGAGTCGACGCAAAATGCTCGGCGTCAGTATCAAATGAATTTCATATTTGATGTGAGCAATTGACACTGATCTGACGTGTGAAGGCGATCACGAAGGTTTTTGGGTACAGATGGTAGCAGATGCATGTTAGTATGTCTTGTTTTTAATGATAAAAAAGTGTTTCCGCCCGGGATCGACACGGGGACCTTCTGCGTGTTAGGCAGACGTGATAACCGCTACACCACGGAAACTACTTGTGTGCGCCTTACATTAGAGACAACTCGTGCTGGTGTTGTCATCGTTACTAAGAAATTAAATAAATGCGCTACTTGCAGAACAAAGGTACATGCAGAAGATCCTCACATGTCGTGGCTCACTGGAGTACAATACGACATAGGCAGGAAAATACTGTTCCCGCCCGGGATCGAACCGGGGACCTTCTGCGTGTGAAGCGGACGTGATAACCGCTACACTACGGAAACTGCGGACTTGAAGAGTCCATCTCCGTTCACTCGCAATTACCTCAGCCACTCTCCCGTCCTTGAATGCACACGCGACAGTTCTTTTGACAGCCTGGAAACCATCACAGCCGAGGGCTCAAGAAGTCTTCGGGGTGCTCGAGAAGGTGTCTGCCGTAGCACCCCTAACGAGATAGCGGCGTTTCCCGCAGTCGTGATTGCAAATCATAGCAGCAAAAGCAATCACTTTCTTAGCAGCAGGGTGTACCAGCCCAGCGGCAGCTCTACATGAAGGTACCAATAGCCCAGGAAGGCCGCCGACCGCGGGAATTCGCGCCGCCCCCATCCCGCCAGCCTACACGAGACTTTCCAGAGCACCCTGGACCACATCGAGGGACCCAGTGCACTGAAATATTAGTCATTTGCCAGGTCAGATGGCTCGTTGGTCTAGGGGTATGATTCCTGCTTTGGGTGCAGGAGGTCCCGGGTTCAAATCCCGGACGAGCCCTAGCGTTTTGTGCAAACTGGTCGCACGAGTGGCTGAGTCGACGCAAAATGCTCGGCGTCAGTATCAAATGAATTTCATATTTGATGTGAGCAATTGACACTGATCTGACGTGTGAAGGCGATCACGAAGGTTTTTGGGTACAGATGGTAGCAGATGCATGTTAGTATGTCTTGTTTTTAATGATAAAAAAGTGTTTCCGCCCGGGATCGACACGGGGACCTTCTGTGTGTTAGGCAGACGTGATAACCGCTACACCACGGAAACTACTTGTGTGCGCCTTACATTAGAGACAACTCGTGCTGGTGTTGTCATCGTAACTAAAAAATTAAATAAATGCTCTACTTGCAGAACAAAGGTACATGCAGAAGATCCTCACATGTCGTGGCTCACTGGAGAACAATACGACATAGGCAGGAAAATGATGTTTCCGACCGGGATCGAACCGGGGACCTTCTGCGTGTGAAGCAGACGTGATAACCGCTACACTACGAAAACTGCGGACTTCAGGAGTCCATCTCCGTTCACTCGCAATTACCTCAGCCTCTCTCCCGTCCGTGAATGCACACGCGACAGTTCTTTTGACAGCCTGGAAACCATCACAGCCGAGGGCTCAAGAAGTCTTCGGGGTGCTCGAGAAGGTGTCTGCCGTAGCACCCCTAACGAGATAGCGGCGTTTCCCGCAGTCGTGATTGCAAATCATAGCAGCAAAAGCAATCACTTTCTTAGCAGCAGGGAGTACCAGCCCAGCGGCAGCTCTACATGAAGGTACCAATAGCCCAGGAAGGCCGCCGACCGCGGGAATTCGCGCCGCCCCCATCCCGCCAGCCTACACGAGACTTTCCAGAGCACCCTGGACCACATCGAGGGACCCAGTGCACTGAAATAATAGTCATTTGCCACGTCAGATGGCTCGTTGGTCTAGGGGTATGATTCCTGCTTTGGCTGCTGGCGGTCCCGGGTTCAAATCCCGGACGAGCCCTAGCGTTTTGTGCAAACTGGTCGCACGTGAGTGGCTGAGTCGACGCAAAATGCTCGGCGTCAGTATCAAATGAATTTCATATTTGATGTGAGCAATTGACACTGATCTGACGTGTGAAGGCGATCACGAAGGTTTTTGGGTACAGATGGTAGCAGATGCATGTTAGTATGTCTTGTTTTTAATGATAAAAAAGTGTTTCCGCCCGGGATCGACACGGGGACCTTCTGCGTGTTAGGCAGAAGTGATAACCGCTACACCACGGAAACTACTTGTGTGCGCCTTACATTAGAGACAACTCGTGCTGGTGTTGTCATCGTTACTAAGAAATTAAATAAATGCGCTACTTGCAGAACAAAGGTACATGCAGAAGATCCTCACATGTCGTGGCTCACTGGAGTACAATACGACATAGGCAGGAAAATACTGTTCCCGCCCGGGATCGAACCGGGGACCTTCTGCGTGTGAAGCGGACGTGATAACCGCTACACTACGGAAACTGCGGACTTGAAGAGTCCATCTCCGTTCACTCGCAATTACCTCAGCCTCTCTCCCGTCCGTGAATGCACACGCGACAGTTCTTTTGACAGCCTGAAACCATCACAGCCAAGGGCTCAAGAAGTCTTCGGGGTGCTCGAGAAGGTGTCTGCCGTAGCACCCCTAACGAAATAGCGGCGTTTCCCGCAGTCGTGATTGCAAATCATAGCAGCAAAAGCAATCACTTTCTTAGCAGCAGGGAGTACCAGCCCAGCGGCAGCTCTACATGAAGGTACCAATAGCCCAGGAAGGCCGCCGACCGCGGGAATTCGCGCCGCCCCCATCCCGCCAGCCTACACGAGACTTTCCAGAGCACCCTGGACCACATCGAGGGACCCAGTGCACTGAAATAATAGTCATTTGCCACGTCAGATGGCTCGTTGGTCTAGGGGTATGATTCCTGCTTTGGGTGCAGGAGGTCCCGGGTTCAAATCCCGGACGAGCCCTAACGTTATGTGCAAACTGGTCGCACGTGAGTGGCTGAGTCGACGCAAAATGCTCGGCGTCAGTATCAAATGAATTTCATATTTGATGTGAGCAATTGACACTGATCTGACGTGTGAAGGCGATCACGAAGGTTTTTGGGTACAGATGGTAGCAGATGCATGTTAGTATGTCTTGTTTTTAATGATAAAAAAGTGTTTCCGCCCGGGATCGACACGGGGACCTTCTGCGTGTTAGGCAGACGTGATAACCGCTACACCACGGAAACTACTTGTGTGCGCCTTACATTAGAGACAACTCGTGCTGGTGTTGTCATCGTTACTAAGAAATTAAATAAATGCGCTACTTGCAGAACAAAGGTACATGCAGAAGATCCTCACATGTCGTGGCTCACTGGAGTACAATACGACATAGGCAGGAAAATACTGTTCCCGCCCGGGATCGAACCGGGGACCTTCTGCGTGTGAAGCGGACGTGATAACCGCTACACTACGGAAACTGCGGACTTGAAGAGTCCATCTCCGTTCACTCGCAATTACCTCAGCCACTCTCCCGTCCTTGAATGCACACGCGACAGTTCTTTTGACAGCCTGGAAACCATCACAGCCGAGGGCTCAAGAAGTCTTCGGGGTGCTCGAGAAGGTGTCTGCCGTAGCACCCCTAACGAGATAGCGGCGTTTCCCGCAGTCGTGATTGCAAATCATAGCAGCAAAAGCAATCACTTTCTTAGCAGCAGGGTGTACCAGCCCAGCGGCAGCTCTACATGAAGGTACCAATAGCCCAGGAAGGCCGCCGACCGCGGGAATTCGCGCCGCCCCCATCCCGCCAGCCTACACGAGACTTTCCAGAGCACCCTGGACCACATCGAGGGACCCAGTGCACTGAAATATTAGTCATTTGCCAGGTCAGATGGCTCGTTGGTCTAGGGGTATGATTCCTGCTTTGGGTGCAGGAGGTCCCGGGTTCAAATCCCGGACGAGCCCTAGCGTTTTGTGCAAACTGGTCGCACGAGTGGCTGAGTCGACGCAAAATGCTCGGCGTCAGTATCAAATGAATTTCATATTTGATGTGAGCAATTGACACTGATCTGACGTGTGAAGGCGATCACGAAGGTTTTTGGGTACAGATGGTAGCAGATGCATGTTAGTATGTCTTGTTTTTAATGATAAAAAAGTGTTTCCGCCCGGGATCGACACGGGGACCTTCTGTGTGTTAGGCAGACGTGATAACCGCTACACCACGGAAACTACTTGTGTGCGCCTTACATTAGAGACAACTCGTGCTGGTGTTGTCATCGTAACTAAAAAATTAAATAAATGCTCTACTTGCAGAACAAAGGTACATGCAGAAGATCCTCACATGTCGTGGCTCACTGGAGAACAATACGACATAGGCAGGAAAATGATGTTTCCGACCGGGATCGAACCGGGGACCTTCTGCGTGTGAAGCAGACGTGATAACCGCTACACTACGAAAACTGCGGACTTCAGGAGTCCATCTCCGTTCACTCGCAATTACCTCAGCCTCTCTCCCGTCCGTGAATGCACACGCGACAGTTCTTTTGACAGCCTGGAAACCATCACAGCCGAGGGCTCAAGAAGTCTTCGGGGTGCTCGAGAAGGTGTCTGCCGTAGCACCCCTAACGAGATAGCGGCGTTTCCCGCAGTCGTGATTGCAAATCATAGCAGCAAAAGCAATCACTTACTTAGCAGCAGGGAGTACCAGCCCAGCGGCAGCTCTACATGAAGGTACCAATAGCCCAGGAAGGCCGCCGACCGCGGGAATTCGCGCCGCCCCCATCCCGCCAGCCTACACGAGACTTTCCAGAGCACCCTGGACCACATCGAGGGACCCAGTGCACTGAAATAATAGTCATTTGCCACGTCAGATGGCTCGTTGGTCTAGGGGTATGATTCCTGCTTTGGCTGCTGGCGGTCCCGGGTTCAAATCCCGGACGAGCCCTAGCGTTTTGTGCAAACTGGTCGCACGTGAGTGGCTGAGTCGACGCAAAATGCTCGGCGTCAGTATCAAATGAATTTCATATTTGATGTGAGCAATTGACACTGATCTGACGTGTGAAGGCGATCACGAAGGTTTTTGGGTACAGATGGTAGCAGATGCATGTTAGTATGTCTTGTTTTTAATGATAAAAAAGTGTTGCCGCCCGGGATCGACACGGGGACCTTCTGCGTGTTAGGCAGAAGTGATAACCGCTACACCACGGAAACTACTTGTGTGCGCCTTACATTAGAGACAACTCGTGCTGGTGTTGTCATCGTTACTAAGAAATTAAATAAATGCGCTACTTGCAGAACAAAGGTACATGCAGAAGATCCTCACATGTCGTGGCTCACTGGAGTACAATACGACATAGGCAGGAAAATACTGTTCCCGCCCGGGATCGAACCGGGGACCTTCTGCGTGTGAAGCGGACGTGATAACCGCTACACTACGGAAACTGCGGACTTGAAGAGTCCATCTCCGTTCACTCGCAATTACCTCAGCCTCTCTCCCGTCCGTGAATGCACACGCGACAGTTCTTTTGACAGCCTGAAACCATCACAGCCAAGGGCTCAAGAAGTCTTCGGGGTGCTCGAGAAGGTGTCTGCCGTAGCACCCCTAACGAAATAGCGGCGTTTCCCGCAGTCGTGATTGCAAATCATAGCAGCAAAAGCAATCACTTTCTTAGCAGCAGGGAGTACCAGCCCAGCGGCAGCTCTACATGAAGGTACCAATAGCCCAGGAAGGCCGCCGACCGCGGGAATTCGCGCCGCCCCCATCCCGCCAGCCTACACGAGACTTTCCAGAGCACCCTGGACCACATCGAGGGACCCAGTGCACTGAAATAATAGTCATTTGCCACGTCAGATGGCTCGTTGGTCTAGGGGTATGATTCCTGCTTTGGGTGCAGGAGGTCCCGGGTTCAAATCCCGGACGAGGCCTAGCGTTTTGTGCAAACTGGTCGCACGTGAGTGGCTGAGTCGACGCAAAATGCTCGGCGTCAGTATCAAATGAATTTCATATTTGATGTGAGCAATTGACACTGATCTGACGTGTGAAGGCGATCACGAAGGTTTTTGGGTACAGATGGTAGCAGATGCATGTTAGTATGTCTTGTTTTTAATGATAAAAAAGTGTTTCCGCCCGGGATCGACACGGGGACCTTCTGCGTGTTAGGCAGACGTGATAACCGCTACACCACGGAAACTACTTGTGTGCGCCTTACATTAGAGACAACTCGTGCTGGTGTTGTCATCGTTACTAAGAAATTAAATAAATGCGCTACTTGCAGAACAAAGGTACATGCAGAAGATCCTCACATGTCGTGGCTCACTGGAGTACAATACGACATAGGCAGGAAATTACTGTTCCCGCCCGGGATCGAACCGGGGACCTTCTGCGTGTGAAGCGGACGTGATAACCGCTACACTACGGAAACTGCGGACTTGAAGAGTCCATCTCCGTTCACTCGCAATTACCTCAGCCACTCTCCCGTCCGTGAATGCACACGCGACAGTTCTTTTGACAGCCTGAAACCATCACAGCCAAGGGCTCAAGAAGTCTTCGGGGTGCTCGAGAAGGTGTCTGCCGTAGCACCCCTAACGAAATAGCGGCGTTTCCCGCAGTCGTGATTGCAAATCATAGCAGCAAAAGCAATCACTTTCTTAGCAGCAGGGAGTGCGAGCCCAGCGGCAGCTCTACATGAAGGTACCAATAGCCCAGGAAGGCCGCCGACCGCGGGAATTCGCGCCGCCCCCATCCCGCCAGCCTACACGAGACTTTCCAGAGCACCCTGGACCACATCGAGGGACCCAGTGCACTGAAATAATAGTCATTTGCCACGTCAGATGGCTCGTTGGTCTAGGGGTATGATTCCTGCTTTGGGTGCAGGAGGTCCCGGGTTCAAATCCCGGACGAGCCCTAGCGTTTTGTGCAAACTGGTCGCACGAGTGGCTGAGTCGACGCAAAATGCTCGGCGTCAGTATCAAATGAATTTCATATTTGATGTGAGCAATTGACACTGATCTGACGTGTGAAGGCGATCACGAAGGTTTTTGGGTACAGATGGTAGCAGATGCATGTTAGTATGTCTTGTTTTTAATGATAAAAAAGTGTTTCCGCCCGGGATCGACACGGGGACCTTCTGCGTGTTAGGCAGACGTGATAACCGCTACACCACGGAAACTACTTGTGTGCGCCTTACATTAGAGACAACTCGTGCTGGTGTTGTCATCGTTACTAAGAAATTAAATAAATGCGCTACTTGCAGAACAAAGGTACATGCAGAAGATCCTCACATGTCGTGGCTCACTGGAGTACAATACGACATAGGCAGGAAATTACTGTTCCCGCCCGGGATCGAACCGGGGACCTTCTGCGTGTGAAGCGGACGTGATAACCGCTACACTACGGAAACTGCGGACTTGAAGAGTCCATCTCCGTTCACTCGCAATGACCTCAGCCACTCTCCCGTCCGTGAATGCACACGCGACAGTTCTTTTGACAGCCTGAAACCATCACAGCCAAGGGCTCAAGAAGTCTTCGGGGTGCTCGAGAAGGTGTCTGCCGTAGCACCCCTAACGAAATAGCGGCGTTTCCCGCAGTCGTGATTGCAAATCATAGCAGCAAAAGCAATCACTTTCTTAGCAGCAGGGAGTGCGAGCCCAGCGGCAGCTCTACATGAAGGTACCAATAGCCCAGGAAGGCCGCCGACCGCGGGAATTCGCGCCGCCCCCATCCCGCCAGCCTACACGAGACTTTCCAGAGCACCCTGGACCACATCGAGGGACCCAGTGCACTGAAATAATAGTCATTTGCCACGTCAGATGGCTCGTTGGTCTAGGGGTATGATTCCTGCTTTGGGTGCAGGAGGTCCCGGGTTCAAATCCCGGACGAGCCCTAGCGTTTTGTGCAAACTGGTCGCACGAGTGGCTGAGTCGACGCAAAATGCTCGGCGTCAGTATCAAATGAATTTCATATTTGATGTGAGCAATTGACACTGATCTGACGTGTGAAGGCGATCACGAAGGTTTTTGGGTACAGATGGTAGCAGATGCATGTTAGTATGTCTTGTTTTTAAAGATAAAAAAGTGTTTCCGCCCGGGATCGACACGGGGACCTTCTGCGTGTTAGGCAGACGTGATAACCGCTACACCACGGAAACTACTTGTGTGCGCCTTACATTAGAGACAACTCGTGCTGGTGTTGTCATCGTAACTAAAAAATTAAATAAATGCTCTACTTGCAGAACAAAGGTACATGCAGAAGATCCTCACATGTCGTGGCTCACTGGAGAACAATACGACATAGGCAGGAAAATGATGTTTCCGCCCGGGATCGAACCGGGGACCTTCTGCGTGTGAAGCAGACGTGATAACCGCTACACTACGAAAACTGCGGACTTCAGGAGTCCATCTCCGTTCACTCGCAATTACCTCAGCCTCTCTCCCGTCCGTGAATGCACACGCGACAGTTCTTTTGACAGCCTGGAAACCATCACAGCCGAGGGCTCAAGAAGTCTTCGGGGTGCTCGAGAAGGTGTCTGCCGTAGCACCCCTAACGAGATAGCGGCGTTTCCCGCAGTCGTGATTGCAAATCATAGCAGCAAAAGCAATCACTTTCTTAGCAGCAGGGAGTACCAGCCCAGCGGCAGCTCTACATGAAGGTACCAATAGCCCAGGAAGGCCGCCGACCGCGGGAATTCGCGCCGCCCCCATCCCGCCAGCCTACACGAGACTTTCCAGAGCACCCTGGACCACATCGAGGGACCCAGTGCACTGAAATAATAGTCATTTGCCACGTCAGATGGCTCGTTGGTCTAGAGGTATGATTCCTGCTTTGGGTGCAGGAGGTCCCGGGTTCAAATCCCGGACGAGCCCTAGCGTTTTGTGCAAACTGGTCGCACGTGAGTGGCTGAGTCGACGCAAAATGCTCGGCGTCAGTATCAAATGAATTTCATATTTGATGTGAGCAATTGACACTGATCTGACGTGTGAAGGCGATCACGAAGGTTTTTGGGTACAGATGGTAGTAGATGCATGTTAGTATGTCTTGTTTTTAATGATAAAAAAGTGTTTCCGCCCGGGATCGACACGGGGACCTTCTGCGTGTTAGGCAGACGTGATAACCGCTACACCACGGAAACTACTTGTGTGCGCCTTACATTAGAGACAACTCGTGCTGGTGTTGTCATCGTTACTAAGAAATTAAATAAATGCGCTACTTGCAGAACAAAGGTACATGCAGAAGATCCTCACATGTCGTGGCTCACTGGAGTACAATACGACATAGGCAGGAAAATACTGTTCCCGCCCGGGATCGAACCGGGGACCTTCTGCGTGTGAAGCGGACGTGATAACCGCTACACTACGGAAACTGCGGACTTGAAGAGTCCGTCTCCGTTCACTCGCAATTACCTCAGCCACTCTCCCGTCCGTGAATGCACACGCGACAGTTCTTTTGACAGCCTGAAACCATCACAGCCAAGGGCTCAAGAAGTCTTCGGGGTGCTCGAGAAGGTGTCTGCCGTAGCACCCCTAACGAAATAGCGGCGTTTCCCGCAGTCGTGATTGCAAATCATAGCAGCAAAAGCAATCACTTTCTTAGCAGCAGGGAGTGCGAGCCCAGCGGCAGCTCTACATGAAGGTACCAATAGCCCAGGAAGGCCGCCGACCGCGGGAATTCGCGCCGCCCCCATCCCGCCAGCCTACACGAGACTTTCCAGAGCACCCTGGACCACATCGAGGGACCCAGTGCACTGAAATAATAGTCATTTGCCACGTCAGATGGCTCGTTGGTCTAGGGGTATGATTCCTGCTTTGGGTGCAGGAGGTCCCGGGTTCAAATCCCGGACGAGCCCTAGCGTTTTGTGCAAACTGGTCGCACGAGTGGCTGAGTCGACGCAAAATGCTCGGCGTCAGTATCAAATGAATTTCATATTTGATGTGAGCAATTGACACTGATCTGACGTGTGAAGGCGATCACGAAGGTTTTTGGGTACAGATGGTAGCAGATGCATGTTAGTATGTCTTGTTTTTAATGATAAAAAAGTGTTTCCGCCCGGGATCGACACGGGGACCTTCTGCGTGTTAGGCAGACGTGATAACCGCTACACCACGGAAACTACTTGTGTGCGCCTTACATTAGAGACAACTCGTGCTGGTGTTGTCATCGTAACTAAAAAATTAAATAAATGCTCTACTTGCAGAACAAAGGTACATGCAGAAGATCCTCACATGTCGTGGCTCACTGGAGAACAATACGACATAGGCAGGAAAATGATGTTTCCGCCCGGGATCGAACCGGGGACCTTCTGCGTGTGAAGCAGACGTGATAACCGCTACACTACGAAAACTGCGGACTTCAGGAGTCCATCTCCGTTCACTCGCAATTACCTCAGCCTCTCTCCCGTCCGTTAATGCACACGCGACAGTTCTTTTGACAGCCTGGAAACCATCACAGCCGAGGGCTCAAGAAGTCTTCGGGGTGCTCGAGAAGGTGTCTGCCGTAGCACCCCTAACGAGATAGCGGCGTTTCCCGCAGTCGTGATTGCAAATCATAGCAGCAAAAGCAATCACTTTCTTAGCAGCAGGGAGTACCAGCCCAGCGGCAGCTCTACATGAAGGTACCAATAGCCCAGGAAGGCCGCCGACCGCGGGAATTCGCGCCGCCCCCATCCCGCCAGCCTACACGAGACTTTCCAGAGCACCCTGGACCACATCGAGGGACCCAGTGCACTGAAATAATAGTCATTTGCCACGTCAGATGGCTCGTTGGTCTAGGGGTATGATTCCTGCTTTGGGTGCAGGAGGTCCCGGGTTCAAATCCCGGACGAGCCCTAGCGTTTTGTGCAAACTGGTCGCACGTGAGTGGCTGAGTCGACGCAAAATGCTCGGCGTCAGTATCAAATGAATTTCATATTTGATGTGAGCAATTGACACTGATCTGACGTGTGAAGGCGATCACGAAGGTTTTTGGGTACAGATGGTAGCAGATGCATGTTAGTATGTCTTGTTTTTAATGATAAAAAAGTGTTTCCGCCCGGGATCGACACGGGGACCTTCTGCGTGTTAGGCAGACGTGATAACCGCTACACCACGGAAACTACTTGTGTGCGCCTTACATTAGAGACAACTCGTGCTGGTGTTGTCATCGTTACTAAGAAATTAAATAAATGCGCTACTTGCAGAACAAAGGTACATGCAGAAGATCCTCACATGTCGTGGCTCACTGGAGTACAATACGACATAGGCAGGAAAATACTGTTCCCGCCCGGGATCGAACCGGGGACCTTCTGCGTGTGAAGCGGACGTGATAACCGCTACACTACGGAAACTGCGGACTTGAAGAGTCCGTCTCCGTTCACTCGCAATTACCTCAGCCACTCTCCCGTCCGTGAATGCACACGCGACAGTTCTTTTGACAGCCTGAAACCATCACAGCCAAGGGCTCAAGAAGTCTTCGGGGTGCTCGAGAAGGTGTCTGCCGTAGCACCCCTAACGAAATAGCGGCGTTTCCCGCAGTCGTGATTGCAAATCATAGCAGCAAAAGCAATCACTTTCTTAGCAGCAGGGAGTGCGAGCCCAGCGGCAGCTCTACATGAAGGTACCAATAGCCCAGGAAGGCCGCCGACCGCGGGAATTCGCGCCGCCCCCATCCCGCCAGCCTACACGAGACTTTCCAGAGCACCCTGGACCACATCGAGGGACCCAGTGCACTGAAATAATAGTCATTTGCCACGTCAGATGGCTCGTTGGTCTAGGGGTATGATTCCTGCTTTGGGTGCAGGAGGTCCCGAGTTCAAATCCCGGACGAGCCCTAGCGTTTTGTGCAAACTGGTCGCACGAGTGGCTGAGTCGACGCAAAATGCTCGGCGTCAGTATCAAATGAATTTCATATTTGATGTGAGCAATTGACACTGATCTGACGTGTGAAGGCGATCACGAAGGTTTTTGGGTACAGATGGTAGCAGATGCATGTTAGTATGTCTTGTTTTTAATGATAAAAAAGTGTTTCCGCCCGGGATCGACACGGGGACCTTCTGCGTGTTAGGCAGACGTGATAACCGCTACACCACGGAAACTACTTGTGTGCGCCTTACATTAGAGACAACTCGTGCTGGTGTTGTCATCGTAACTAAAAAATTAAATAAATGCTCTACTTGCAGAACAAAGGTACATGCAGAAGATCCTCACATGTCGTGGCTCACTGGAGAACAATACGACATAGGCAGGAAAATGATGTTTCCGCCCGGGATCGAACCGGGGACCTTCTGCGTGTGAAGCAGACGTGATAACCGCTACACTACGAAAACTGCGGACTTCAGGAGTCCATCTCCGTTCACTCGCAATTACCTCAGCCTCTCTCCCGTCCGTTAATGCACACGCGACAGTTCTTTTGACAGCCTGGAAACCATCACAGCCGAGGGCTCAAGAAGTCTTCGGGGTGCTCGAGAAGGTGTCTGCCGTAGCACCCCTAACGAGATAGCGGCGTTTCCCGCAGTCGTGATTGCAAATCATAGCAGCAAAAGCAATCACTTTCTTAGCAGCAGGGAGTACCAGCCCAGCGGCAGCTCTACATGAAGGTACCAATAGCCCAGGAAGGCCGCCGACCGCGGGAATTCGCGCCGCCCCCATCCCGCCAGCCTACACGAGACTTTCCAGAGCACCCTGGACCACATCGAGGGACCCAGTGCACTGAAATAATAGTCATTTGCCACGTCAGATGGCTCGTTGGTCTAGGGGTATGATTCCTGCTTTGGGTGCAGGAGGTCCCGGGTTCAAATCCCGGACGAGCCCTAGCGTTTTGTGCAAACTGGTCGCACGTGAGTGGCCGAGTCGACGCAAAATGCTCGGCGTCAGTATCAAATGAATTTCATATTTGATGTGAGCAATTGACACTGATCTGACGTGTGAAGGCGATCACGAAGGTTTTTGGGTACAGATGGTAGCAGATGCATGTTAGTATGTCTTGTTTTTAATGATAAAAAAGTGTTTCCGCCCGGGATCGACACGGGGACCTTCTGCGTGTTAGGCAGACGTGATAACCGCTACACCACGGAAACTACTTGTGTGCGCCTTACATTAGAGACAACTCGTGCTGGTGTTGTCATCGTTACTAAGAAATTAAATAAATGCGCTACTTGCAGAACAAAGGTACATGCAGAAGATCCTCACATGTCGTGGCTCACTGGAGTACAATACGACATAGGCAGGAAAATACTGTTCCCGCCCGGGATCGAACCGGGGACCTTCTGCGTGTGAAGCGGACGTGATAACCGCTACACTACGGAAACTGCGGACTTCAGGAGTCCATCTCCGTTCACTCGCAATTACCTCAGCCTCTCTCCCGTCCGTGAATGCACACGCGACAGTTCTTTTGACAGCCTGGAAACCATCACAGCCGAGGGCTCAAGAAGTCTTCGGGGTGCTCGAGAAGGTGTCTGCCGTAGCACCCCTAACGAGATAGCGGCGTTTCCCGCAGTCGTGATTGCAAATCATAGCAGCAAAAGCAATCACTTTCTTAGCAGCAGGGAGTACCAGCCCAGCGGCAGCTCTACATGAAGGTACCAATAGCCCAGGAAGGCCGCCGACCGCGGGAATTCGCGCCGCCCCCATCCCGCCAGCCTACACGAGACTTTCCAGAGCACCCTGGACCACATCGAGGGACCCAGTGCACTGAAATAATAGTCATTTGCCACGTCAGATGGCTCGTTGGTCTAGGGGTATGATTCCTGCTTTGGGTGCAGGAGGTCCCGGGTTCAAATCCCGGACGAGCCCTAGCGTTTTGTGCAAACTGGTCGCACGTGAGTGGCTGAGTCGACGCAAAATGCTCGGCGTCAGTATCAAATGAAATTCATATTTGATGTGAGCAATTGACACTGATCTGACGTGTGAAGGCGATTACGAAGGTTTTTGGGTACAGATGGTAGCAGATGCATGTTAGTATGTCTTGTTTTTAATGATAAAAAAGTGTTTCCGCCCGGGATCGACACGGGGACCTTCTGCGTGTTAGGCAGACGTGATAACCGCTACACCACGGAAACTACTTTTGTGCGCCTTACATTAGAGACAACTCGTGCTGGTGTTGTCATCGTTACTAAGAAATTAAATAAATGCGCTACTTGCAGAACAAAGGTACATGCAGAAGATCCTCACATGTCGTGGCTCACTGGAGTACAATACGACATAGGCAGGAAAATACTGTTCCCGCCCGGCATCGAACCGGGGACCTTCTGCGTGTGAAGCAGACGTGATAACCGCTACACTACGGAAACTGCGGACTTGAAGAGTCCATCTCCGTTCACTCGCAATTACCTCAGCCTCTCTCCCGTCCGTGAATGCACACGCGACAGTTCTTTACACTAGATCGCGTGTTCACAGCCAAGGGCTCAAGAAGTCTTCGGGGTGCTCGAGAAGGTGTCTGCCGTAGCACCCCTAACGAAATAGCGGCGTTTCCCGCAGTCGTGATTGCAAATCATAGCAGCAAAAGCAATCACTTTCTTAGCAGCAGGGAGTACCAGCCCAGCGGCAGCTCTACATGAAGGTACCAATAGCCCAGGAAGGCCGCCGACCGCGGGAATTCGCGCCGCCCCCATCCCGCCAGCCTACACGAGACTTTCCAGAGCACCCTGGACCACATCGAGGGACCCAGTGCACTGAAATAATAGTCATTTGCCACGTCAGATGGCTCGTTGGTCTAGGGGTATGATTCCTGCTTTGGGTGCAGGAGGTCCCGGGTTCAAATCCCGGACGAGCCCTAGCGTTTTGTGCAAACTGGTCGCACGAGTGGCTGAGTCGACGCAAAATGCTCGGCGTCAGTATCAAATGAATTTCATATTTGATGTGAGCAATTGACACTGATCTGACGTGTGAAGGCGATCACGAAGGTTTTTGGGTACAGATGGTAGCAGATGCATGTTAGTATGTCTTGTTTTTAATGATAAAAAAGTGTTTCCGCCCGGGATCGACACGGGGACCTTCTGCGTGTTAGGCAGACGTGATAACCGCTACACCACGGAAACTACTTGTGTGCGCCTTACATTAGAGACAACTCGTGCTGGTGTTGTCATCGTTACTAAGAAATTAAATAAATGCGCTACTTGCAGAACAAAGGTACATGCAGAAGATCCTCACATGTCGTGGCTCACTGGAGTACAATACGACATAGGCAGGAAAATACTGTTCCCGCCCGGGATCGAACCGGGGACCTTCTGCGTGTGAAGCAGACGTGATAACCGCTACACTACGGAAACTGCGAACGGGAGGAGTCCATCTCCGTTCACTCGCAATTACCTCAGCCTCTCTCCCGTCCGTGAATGCACACGCGACAGTTCTTTTGACAGCCTGGAAACCATCACAGCCAAGGGCTCAAGAAGTCTTCGGGGTGCTCGAGAAGGTGTCTGCCGTAGCACCCCTAACGAAATAGCGGCGTTTCCCACAGTCGTGATTGCAAATCATAGCAGCAAAAGCAATCACTTTCTTAGCAGCAGGGAGTGCGAGCCCAGCGGCAGCTCTACATGAAGGTACCAATAGCCCAGGAAGGCCGCCGACCGCGGGAATTCGCGCCGCCCCCATCCCGCCAGCCTACACGAGACTTTCCAGAGCACCCTGGACCACATCGAGGGACCCAGTGCACTGAAATAATAGTCATTTGCCACGTCAGATGGCTCGTTGGTCTAGGGGTATGATTCCTGCTTTGGGTGCAGGAGGTCCCGGGTTCAAATCCCGGACGAGGCCTAGCGTTTTGTGCAAACTGGTCGCACGTGAGTGGCTGAGTCGACGCAAAGTGCTCGGCGTCAGTATCAAATGAATTTCATATTTGATGTGAGCAATTGACACTGATCTGACGTGTGAAGGCGATCACGAAGGTTTTTGGGTACAGATGGTAGCAGATGCATGTTAGTATGTCTTGTTTTTAATGATAAAAAAGTGTTTCCGCCCGGGATCGACACGGGGACCTTCTGCGTGTTAGGCAGACGTGATAACCGCTACACCACGGAAACTACTTGTGTGCGCCTTACATTAGAGACAACTCGTGCTGGTGTTGTCATCGTTACTAAGAAATTAAATAAATGCGCTACTTGCAGAACAAAGGTACATGCAGAAGATCCTCACATGTCGTGGCTCACTGGAGTACAATACGACATAGGCAGGAAAATACTGTTCCCGCCCGGGATCGAACCGGGGACCTTCTGCGTGTGAAGCAGACGTGATAACCGCTACACTACGGAAACTGCGAACGGGAGGAGTCCATCTCCGTTCACTCGCAATTACCTCAGCCTCTCTCCCGTCCGTGAATGCACACGCGACAGTTCTTTTGACAGCCTGGAAACCATCACAGCCAAGGGCTCAAGAAGTCTTCGGGGTGCTCGAGAAGGTGTCTGCCGTAGCACCCCTAACGAAATAGCGGCGTTTCCCACAGTCGTGATTGCAAATCATAGCAGCAAAAGCAATCACTTTCTTAGCAGCAGGGAGTGCGAGCCCAGCGGCAGCTCTACATGAAGGTACCAATAGCCCAGGAAGGCCGCCGACCGCGGGAATTCGCGCCGCCCCCATCCCGCCAGCCTACACGAGACTTTCCAGAGCACCCTGGACCACATCGAGGGACCCAGTGCACTGAAATAATAGTCATTTGCCACGTCAGATGGCTCGTTGGTCTAGGGGTATGATTCCTGCTTTGGGTGCAGGAGGTCCCGGGTTCAAATCCCGGACGAGGCCTAGCGTTTTGTGCAAACTGGTCGCACGTGAGTGGCTGAGTCGACGCAAAGTGCTCGGCGTCAGTATCAAATGAATTTCATATTTGATGTGAGCAATTGACACTGATCTGACGTGTGAAGGCGATCACGAAGGTTTTTGGGTACAGATGGTAGCAGATGCATGTTAGTATGTCTTGTTTTTAATGATAAAAAAGTGTTTCCGCCCGGGATCGACACGGGGACCTTCTGCGTGTTAGGCAGACGTGATAACCGCTACACCACGGAAACTACTTGTGTGCGCCTTACATTAGAGACAACTCGTGCTGGTGTTGTCATCGTTACTAAGAAATTAAATAAATGCGCTACTTGCAGAACAAAGGTACATGCAGAAGATCCTCACATGTCGTGGCTCACTGGAGTACAATACGACATAGGCAGGAAAATACTGTTCCCGCCCGGGATCGAACCGGGGACCTTCTGCGTGTGAAGCAGACGTGATAACCGCTACACTACGGAAACTGCGAACGGGAGGAGTCCATCTCCGTTCACTCGCAATTACCTCAGCCTCTCTCCCGTCCGTGAATGCACACGCGACAGTTCTTTTGACAGCCTGGAAACCATCACAGCCAAGGGCTCAAGAAGTCTTCGGGGTGCTCGAGAAGGTGTCTGCCGTAGCACCCCTAACGAAATAGCGGCGTTTCCCACAGTCGTGATTGCAAATCATAGCAGCAAAAGCAATCACTTTCTTAGCAGCAGGGAGTGCGAGCCCAGCGGCAGCTCTACATGAAGGTACCAATAGCCCAGGAAGGCCGCCGACCGCGGGAATTCGCGCCGCCCCCATCCCGCCAGCCTACACGAGACTTTCCAGAGCACCCTGGACCACATCGAGGGACCCAGTGCACTGAAATAATAGTCATTTGCCACGTCAGATGGCTCGTTGGTCTAGGGGTATGATTCCTGCTTTGGGTGCAGGAGGTCCCGGGTTCAAATCCCGGACGAGGCCTAGCGTTTTGTGCAAACTGGTCGCACGTGAGTGGCTGAGTCGACGCAAAGTGCTCGGCGTCAGTATCAAATGAATTTCATATTTGATGTGAGCAATTGACACTGATCTGACGTGTGAAGGCGATCACGAAGGTTTTTGGGTACAGATGGTAGCAGATGCATGTTAGTATGTCTTGTTTTTAATGATAAAAAAGTGTTTCCGCCCGGGATCGACACGGGGACCTTCTGCGTGTTAGGCAGACGTGATAACCGCTACACCACGGAAACTACTTGTGTGCGCCTTACATTAGAGACAACTCGTGCTGGTGTTGTCATCGTTACTAAGAAATTAAATAAATGCGCTACTTGCAGAACAAAGGTACATGCAGAAGATCCTCACATGTCGTGGCTCACTGGAGTACAATACGACATAGGCAGGAAAATACTGTTCCCGCCCGGGATCGAACCGGGGACCTTCTGCGTGTGAAGCAGACGTGATAACCGCTACACTACGGAAACTGCGAACGGGAGGAGTCCATCTCCGTTCACTCGCAATTACCTCAGCCTCTCTCCCGTCCGTGAATGCACACGCGACAGTTCTTTTGACAGCCTGGAAACCATCACAGCCAAGGGCTCAAGAAGTCTTCGGGGTGCTCGAGAAGGTGTCTGCCGTAGCACCCCTAACGAAATAGCGGCGTTTCCCGCAGTCGTGATTGCAAATCATAGCAGCAAAAGCAATCACTTTCTTAGCAGCAGGGAGTGCGAGCCCAGCGGCAGCTCTACATGAAGGTACCAATAGCCCAGGAAGGCCGCCGACCGCGGGAATTCGCGCCGCCCCCATCCCGCCAGCCTACACGAGACTTTCCAGAGCACCCTGGACCACATCGAGGGACCCAGTGCACTGAAATAATAGTCATTTGCCACGTCAGATGGCTCGTTGGTCTAGGGGTATGATTCCTGCTTTGGGTGCAGGAGGTCCCGGGTTCAAATCCCGGACGAGCCCTAGCGTTTTGTGCAAACTGGTCGCACGTGAGTGGCTGAGTCGACGCAAAATGCTCGGCGTCAGTATCAAATGAATTTCATATTTGATGTGAGCAATTGACACTGATCTGACGTGTGAAGGCGATTACGAAGGTTTTTGGGTACAGATGGTAGCAGATGCATGTTAGTATGTCTTGTTTTTAATGATAAAAAAGTGTTTCCGCTCGGGATCGACACGGGGACCTTCTGCGTGTTAGGCAGACGTGATAACCGCTACACCACGGAAACTACTTGTGTGCGCCTTACATTAGAGACAACTCGTGCTGGTGTTGTCATCGTTACTAAGAAATTAAATAAATGCGCTACTTGCAGAACAAAGGTACATGCAGAAGATCCTCACATGTCGTGGCTCACTGGAGTACAATACGACATAGGCAGGAAAATACTGTTCCCGCCCGGGATCGAACCGGGGACCTTCTGCGTGTGAAGCAGACGTGATAACCGCTACACTACGGAAACTGCGAACGGGAGGAGTCCATCTCCGTTCACTCGCAATTACCTCAGCCTCTCTCCCGTCCGTGAATGCACACGCGACAGTTCTTTTGACAGCCTGGAAACCATCACAGCCAAGGGCTCAAGAAGTCTTCGGGGTGCTCGAGAAGGTGTCTGCCGTAGCACCCCTAACGAAATAGCGGCGTTTCCCGCAGTCGTGATTGCAAATCATAGCAGCAAAAGCAATCACTTTCTTAGCAGCAGGGAGTGCGAGCCCAGCGGCAGCTCTACATGAAGGTACCAATAGCCCAGGAAGGCCGCCGACCGCGGGAATTCGCGCCGCCCCCATCCCGCCAGCCTACACGAGACTTTCCAGAGCACCCTGGACCACATCGAGGGACCCAGTGCACTGAAATAATAGTCATTTGCCACGTCAGATGGCTCGTTGGTCTAGGGGTATGATTCCTGCTTTGGGTGCAGGAGGTCCCGGGTTCAAATCCCGGACGAGCCCTAGCGTTTCGTGCAAACTGGTCGCACGTGAGTGGCTGAGTCGACGCAAAATGCTCGGCGTCAGTATCAAATGAAATTCATATTTGATGTGAGCAATTGACACTGATCTGACGTGTGAAGGCGATTACGAAGGTTTTTGGGTACAGATGGTAGCAGATGCATGTTAGTATGTCTTGTTTTTAATGATAAAAAAGTGTTTCCGCCCGGGATCGACACGGGGACCTTCTGCGTGTTAGGCAGACGTGATAACCGCTACACCACGGAAACTACTTGTGTGCGCCTTACATTAGAGACAACTCGTGCTGGTGTTGTCATCGTTACTAAGAAATTAAATAAATGCGCTACTTGCAGAACAAAGGTACATGCAGAAGATCCTCACATGTCGTGGCTCACTGGAGTACAATACGACATAGGCAGGAAAATACTGTTCCCGCCCGGGATCGAACCGGGGACCTTCTGCGTGTGAAGCAGACGTGATAACCGCTACACTACGGAAACTGCGAACGGGAGGAGTCCATCTCCGTTCACTCGCAATTACCTCAGCCTCTCTCCCGTCCGTGAATGCACACGCGACAGTTCTTTTGACAGCCTGGAAACCATCACAGCCAAGGGCTCAAGAAGTCTTCGGGGTGCTCGAGAAGGTGTCTGCCGTAGCACCCCTAACGAAATAGCGGCGTTTCCCGCAGTCGTGATTGCAAATCATAGCAGCAAAAGCAATCACTTTCTTAGCAGCAGGGAGTGCGAGCCCAGCGGCAGCTCTACATGAAGGTACCAATAGCCCAGGAAGGCCGCCGACCGCGGGAATTCGCGCCGCCCCCATCCCGCCAGCCTACACGAGACTTTCCAGAGCACCCTGGATCACATCGAGGGACCCAGTGCACTGAAATAATAGTCATTTGCCACGTCAGATGGCTCGTTGGTCTAGGGGTATGATTCCTGCTTTGGGTGCAGGAGGTCCCGGGTTCAAATCCCGGACGAGCCCTAGCGTTTTGTGCAAACTGGTCGCACGTGAGTGGCTGAGTCGACGCAAAATGCTCGGCGTCAGTATCAAATGAATTTCATATTTGATGTGAGCAATTGACACTGATCTGACGTGTGAAGGCGATCACGAAGGTTTTTGGGTACAGATGGTAGCAGATGCATGTTAGTATGTCTTGTTTTTAATGATAAAAAAGTGTTTCCGCCCGGGATCGACACGGGGACCTTCTGCGTGTTAGGCAGACGTGATAACCGCTACACCACGGAAACTACTTGTGTGCGCCTTACATTAGAGACAACTCGTGCTGGTGTTGTCATCGTTACTAAGAAATTAAATAAATGCGCTACTTGCAGAACAAAGGTACATGCAGAAGATCCTCACATGTCGTGGCTCACTGGAGTACAATACGACATAGGCAGGAAAATACTCTTCCCGCCCGGGATCGAACCGGGGACCTTCTGCGTGTGAAGCAGACGTGATAACCGCTACACTACGGAAACTGCGGACTTGAAGAGTCCATCTCCGTTCACTCGCAATTACCTCAGCCTCTCTCCCGTCCGTGAATGCACACGCGACAGTTCTTTTGACAGCCTGAAACCATCACAGCCAAGGGCTCAAGAAGTCTTCGGGGTGCTCGAGAAGGTGTCTGCCGTAGCACCCCTAACGAAATAGCGGCGTTTCCCGCAGTCGTGATTGCAAATCATAGCAGCAAAAGCAATCACTTTCTTAGCAGCAGGGAGTGCGAGCCCAGCGGCAGCTCTACATGAAGGTACCAATAGCCCAGGAAGGCCGCCGACCGCGGGAATTCGCGCCGCCCCCATCCCGCCAGCCTACACGAGACTTTCCAGAGCACCCTGGATCACATCGAGGGACCCAGTGCACTGAAATAATAGTCATTTGCCACGTCAGATGGCTCGTTGGTCTAGGGGTATGATTCCTGCTTTGGGTGCAGGAGGTCCCGGGTTCAAATCCCGGACGAGCCCTAGCGTTTTGTGCAAACTGGTCGCACGTGAGTGGCTGAGTCGACGCAAAATGCTCGGCGTCAGTATCAAATGAATTTCATATTTGATGTGAGCAATTGACACTGATCTGACGTGTGAAGGCGATCACGAAGGTTTTTGGGTACAGATGGTAGCAGATGCATGTTAGTATGTCTTGTTTTTAATGATAAAAAAGTGTTTCCGCCCGGGATCGACACGGGGACCTTCTGCGTGTTAGGCAGACGTGATAACCGCTACACCACGGAAACTACTTGTGTGCGCCTTACATTAGAGACAACTCGTGCTGGTGTTGTCATCGTTACTAAGAAATTAAATAAATGCGCTACTTGCAGAACAAAGGTACATGCAGAAGATCCTCACATGTCGTGGCTCACTGGAGTACAATACGACATAGGCAGGAAAATACTCTTCCCGCCCGGGATCGAACCGGGGACCTTCTGCGTGTGAAGCAGACGTGATAACCGCTACACTACGGAAACTGCGGACTTGAAGAGTCCATCTCCGTTCACTCGCAATTACCTCAGCCTCTCTCCCGTCCGTGAATGCACACGCGACAGTTCTTTTGACAGCCTGAAACCATCACAGCCAAGGGCTCAAGAAGTCTTCGGGGTGCTCGAGAAGGTGTCTGCCGTAGCACCCCTAACGAAATAGCGGCGTTTCCCGCAGTCGTGATTGCAAATCATAGCAGCAAAAGCAATCACTTTCTTAGCAGCAGGGAGTGCGAGCCCAGCGGCAGCTCTACATGAAGGTACCAATAGCCCAGGAAGGCCGCCGACCGCGGGAATTCGCGCCGCCCCCATCCCGCCAGCCTACACGAGACTTTCCAGAGCACCCTGGACCACATCGAGGGACCCAGTGCACTGAAATAATAGTCATTTGCCACGTCAGATGGCTCGTTGGTCTAGGGGTATGATTCCTGCTTTGGGTGCAGGAGGTCCCGGGTTCAAATCCCGGACGAGGCCTAGCGTTTTGTGCAAACTGGTCGCACGTGAGTGGCTGAGTCGACGCAAAATGCTCGGCGTCAGTATCAAATGAATTTCATATTTGATGTGAGCAATTGACACTGATCTGACGTGTGAAGGCGATCACGAAGGTTTTTGGGTACAGATGGTAGCAGATGCATGTTAGTATGTCTTGTTTTTAATGATAAAAAAGTGTTTCCGCCCGGGATCGACACGGGGACCTTCTGCGTGTTAGGCAGACGTGATAACCGCTACACCACGGAAACTACTTGTGTGCGCCTTACATTAGAGACAACTCGTGCTGGTGTTGTCATCGTTACTAAGAAATTAAATAAATGCGCTACTTGCAGAACAAAGGTACATGCAGAAGATCCTCACATGTCGTGGCTCACTGGAGTACAATACGACATAGGCAGGAAAATACTGTTCCCGCCCGGGATCGAACCGGGGACCTTCTGCGTGTGAAGCAGACGTGATAACCGCTACACTACGGAAACTGCGAACGGGAGGAGTCCATCTCCGTTCACTCGCAATTACCTCAGCCTCTCTCCCGTCCGTGAATGCACACGCGACAGTTCTTTTGACAGCCTGGAAACCATCACAGCCAAGGGCTCAAGAAGTCTTCGGGGTGCTCGAGAAGGTGTCTGCCGTAGCACCCCTAACGAAATAGCGGCGTTTCCCGCAGTCGTGATTGCAAATCATAGCAGCAAAAGCAATCACTTTCTTAGCAGCAGGGAGTGCGAGCCCAGCGGCAGCTCTACATGAAGGTACCAATAGCCCAGGAAGGCCGCCGACCGCGGGAATTCGCGCCGCCCCCATCCCGCCAGCCTACACGAGACTTTCCAGAGCACCCTGGACCACATCGAGGGACCCAGTGCACTGAAATAATAGTCATTTGCCACGTCAGATGGCTCGTTGGTCTAGGGGTATGATTCCTGCTTTGGGTGCAGGAGGTCCCGGGTTCAAATCCCGGACGAGCCCTAGCGTTTTGTGCAAACTGGTCGCACGTGAGTGGCTGAGTCGACGCAAAATGCTCGGCGTCAGTATCAAATGAATTTCATATTTGATGTGAGCAATTGACACTGATCTGACGTGTGAAGGCGATCACGAAGGTTTTTGGGTACAGATGGTAGCAGATGCATGTTAGTATGTCTTGTTTTTAATGATAAAAAAGTGTTTCCGCCCGGGATCGACACGGGGACCTTCTGCGTGTTAGGCAGACGTGATAACCGCTACACCACGGAAACTACTTGTGTGCGCCTTACATTAGAGACAACTCCTGCTGGTGTTGTCATCGTTACTAAGAAATTAAATAAATGCGCTACTTGCAGAACAAAGGTACATGCAGAAGATCCTCACATGTCGTGGCTCACTGGAGTACAATACGACATAGGCAGGAAAATACTCTTCCCGCCCGGGATCGAACCGGGGACCTTCTGCGTGTGAAGCAGACGTGATAACCGCTACACTACGGAAACTGCGGACTTGAAGAGTCCATCTCCGTTCACTCGCAATTACCTCAGCCTCTCTCCCGTCCGTGAATGCACACGCGACAGTTCTTTTGACAGCCTGAAACCATCACAGCCAAGGGCTCAAGAAGTCTTCGGGGTGCTCGAGAAGGTGTCTGCCGTAGCACCCCTAACGAAATAGCGGCGTTTCCCGCAGTCGTGATTGCAAATCATAGCAGCAAAAGCAATCACTTTCTTAGCAGCAGGGAGTGCGAGCCCAGCGGCAGCTCTACATGAAGGTACCAATAGCCCAGGAAGGCCGCCGACCGCGGGAATTCGCGCCGCCCCCATCCCGCCAGCCTACACGAGACTTTCCAGAGCACCCTGGATCACATCGAGGGACCCAGTGCACTGAAATAATAGTCATTTGCCACGTCAGATGGCTCGTTGGTCTAGGGGTATGATTCCTGCTTTGGGTGCAGGAGGTCCCGGGTTCAAATCCCGGACGAGCCCTAGCGTTTTGTGCAAACTGGTCGCACGTGAGTGGCTGAGTCGACGCAAAATGCTCGGCGTCAGTATCAAATGAATTTCATATTTGATGTGAGCAATTGACACTGATCTGACGTGTGAAGGCGATCACGAAGGTTTTTGGGTACAGATGGTAGCAGATGCATGTTAGTATGTCTTGTTTTTAATGATAAAAAAGTGTTTCCGCCCGGGATCGACACGGGGACCTTCTGCGTGTTAGGCAGACGTGATAACCGCTACACCACGGAAACTACTTGTGTGCGCCTTACATTAGAGACAACTCGTGCTGGTGTTGTCATCGTTACTAAGAAATTAAATAAATGCGCTACTTGCAGAACAAAGGTACATGCAGAAGATCCTCACATGTCGTGGCTCACTGGAGTACAATACGACATAGGCAGGAAAATACTCTTCCCGCCCGGGATCGAACCGGGGACCTTCTGCGTGTGAAGCAGACGTGATAACCGCTACACTACGGAAACTGCGGACTTGAAGAGTCCATCTCCGTTCACTCGCAATTACCTCAGCCTCTCTCCCGTCCGTGAATGCACACGCGACAGTTCTTTTGACAGCCTGAAACCATCACAGCCAAGGGCTCAAGAAGTCTTCGGGGTGCTCGAGAAGGTGTCTGCCGTAGCACCCCTAACGAAATAGCGGCGTTTCCCGCAGTCGTGATTGCAAATCATAGCAGCAAAAGCAATCACTTTCTTAGCAGCAGGGAGTGCGAGCCCAGCGGCAGCTCTACATGAAGGTACCAATAGCCCAGGAAGGCCGCCGACCGCGGGAATTCGCGCCGCCCCCATCCCGCCAGCCTACACGAGACTTTCCAGAGCACCCTGGACCACATCGAGGGACCCAGTGCACTGAAATAATAGTCATTTGCCACGTCAGATGGCTCGTTGGTCTAGGGGTATGATTCCTGCTTTGGGTGCAGGAGGTCCCGGGTTCAAATCCCGGACGAGGCCTAGCGTTTTGTGCAAACTGGTCGCACGTGAGTGGCTGAGTCGACGCAAAATGCTCGGCGTCAGTATCAAATGAATTTCATATTTGATGTGAGCAATTGACACTGATCTGACGTGTGAAGGCGATCACGAAGGTTTTTGGGTACAGATGGTAGCAGATGCATGTTAGTATGTCTTGTTTTTAATGATAAAAAAGTGTTTCCGCCCGGGATCGACACGGGGACCTTCTGCGTGTTAGGCAGACGTGATAACCGCTACACCACGGAAACTACTTGTGTGCGCCTTACATTAGAGACAACTCGTGCTGGTGTTGTCATCGTTACTAAGAAATTAAATAAATGCGCTACTTGCAGAACAAAGGTACATGCAGAAGATCCTCACATGTCGTGGCTCACTGGAGTACAATACGACATAGGCAGGAAAATACTGTTCCCGCCCGGGATCGAACCGGGGACCTTCTGCGTGTGAAGCAGACGTGATAACCGCTACACTACGGAAACTGCGAACGGGAGGAGTCCATCTCCGTTCACTCGCAATTACCTCAGCCTCTCTCCCGTCCGTGAATGCACACGCGACAGTTCTTTTGACAGCCTGGAAACCATCACAGCCAAGGGCTCAAGAAGTCTTCGGGGTGCTCGAGAAGGTGTCTGCCGTAGCACCCCTAACGAAATAGCGGCGTTTCCCGCAGTCGTGATTGCAAATCATAGCAGCAAAAGCAATCACTTTCTTAGCAGCAGGGAGTGCGAGCCCAGCGGCAGCTCTACATGAAGGTACCAATAGCCCAGGAAGGCCGCCGACCGCGGGAATTCGCGCCGCCCCCATCCCGCCAGCCTACACGAGACTTTCCAGAGCACCCTGGACCACATCGAGGGACCCAGTGCACTGAAATAATAGTCATTTGCCACGTCAGATGGCTCGTTGGTCTAGGGGTATGATTCCTGCTTTGGGTGCAGGAGGTCCCGGGTTCAAATCCCGGACGAGCCCTAGCGTTTTGTGCAAACTGGTCGCACGTGAGTGGCTGAGTCGACGCAAAATGCTCGGCGTCAGTATCAAATGAATTTCATATTTGATGTGAGCAATTGACACTGATCTGACGTGTGAAGGCGATCACGAAGGTTTTTGGGTACAGATGGTAGCAGATGCATGTTAGTATGTCTTGTTTTTAATGATAAAAAAGTGTTTCCGCCCGGGATCGACACGGGGACCTTCTGCGTGTTAGGCAGACGTGATAACCGCTACACCACGGAAACTACTTGTGTGCGCCTTACATTAGAGACAACTCCTGCTGGTGTTGTCATCGTTACTAAGAAATTAAATAAATGCGCTACTTGCAGAACAAAGGTACATGCAGAAGATCCTCACATGTCGTGGCTCACTGGAGTACAATACGACATAGGCAGGAAAATACTCTTCCCGCCCGGGATCGAACCGGGGACCTTCTGCGTGTGAAGCAGACGTGATAACCGCTACACTACGGAAACTGCGGACTTGAAGAGTCCATCTCCGTTCACTCGCAATTACCTCAGCCTCTCTCCCGTCCGTGAATGCACACGCGACAGTTCTTTTGACAGCCTGAAACCATCACAGCCAAGGGCTCAAGAAGTCTTCGGGGTGCTCGAGAAGGTGTCTGCCGTAGCACCCCTAACGAAATAGCGGCGTTTCCCGCAGTCGTGATTGCAAATCATAGCAGCAAAAGCAATCACTTTCTTAGCAGCAGGGAGTGCGAGCCCAGCGGCAGCTCTACATGAAGGTACCAATAGCCCAGGAAGGCCGCCGACCGCGGGAATTCGCGCCGCCCCCATCCCGCCAGCCTACACGAGACTTTCCAGAGCACCCTGGATCACATCGAGGGACCCAGTGCACTGAAATAATAGTCATTTGCCACGTCAGATGGCTCGTTGGTCTAGGGGTATGATTCCTGCTTTGGGTGCAGGAGGTCCCGGGTTCAAATCCCGGACGAGCCCTAGCGTTTTGTGCAAACTGGTCGCACGTGAGTGGCTGAGTCGACGCAAAATGCTCGGCGTCAGTATCAAATGAATTTCATATTTGATGTGAGCAATTGACACTGATCTGACGTGTGAAGGCGATCACGAAGGTTTTTGGGTACAGATGGTAGCAGATGCATGTTAGTATGTCTTGTTTTTAATGATAAAAAAGTGTTTCCGCCCGGGATCGACACGGGGACCTTCTGCGTGTTAGGCAGACGTGATAACCGCTACACCACGGAAACTACTTGTGTGCGCCTTACATTAGAGACAACTCGTGCTGGTGTTGTCATCGTTACTAAGAAATTAAATAAATGCGCTACTTGCAGAACAAAGGTACATGCAGAAGATCCTCACATGTCGTGGCTCACTGGAGTACAATACGACATAGGCAGGAAAATACTCTTCCCGCCCGGGATCGAACCGGGGACCTTCTGCGTGTGAAGCAGACGTGATAACCGCTACACTACGGAAACTGCGGACTTGAAGAGTCCATCTCCGTTCACTCGCAATTACCTCAGCCTCTCTCCCGTCCGTGAATGCACACGCGACAGTTCTTTTGACAGCCTGAAACCATCACAGCCAAGGGCTCAAGAAGTCTTCGGGGTGCTCGAGAAGGTGTCTGCCGTAGCACCCCTAACGAAATAGCGGCGTTTCCCGCAGTCGTGATTGCAAATCATAGCAGCAAAAGCAATCACTTTCTTAGCAGCAGGGAGTGCGAGCCCAGCGGCAGCTCTACATGAAGGTACCAATAGCCCAGGAAGGCCGCCGACCGCGGGAATTCGCGCCGCCCCCATCCCGCCAGCCTACACGAGACTTTCCAGAGCACCCTGGACCACATCGAGGGACCCAGTGCACTGAAATAATAGTCATTTGCCACGTCAGATGGCTCGTTGGTCTAGGGGTATGATTCCTGCTTTGGGTGCAGGAGGTCCCGGGTTCAAATCCCGGACGAGGCCTAGCGTTTTGTGCAAACTGGTCGCACGTGAGTGGCTGAGTCGACGCAAAATGCTCGGCGTCAGTATCAAATGAATTTCATATTTGATGTGAGCAATTGACACTGATCTGACGTGTGAAGGCGATCACGAAGGTTTTTGGGTACAGATGGTAGCAGATGCATGTTAGTATGTCTTGTTTTTAATGATAAAAAAGTGTTTCCGCCCGGGATCGACACGGGGACCTTCTGCGTGTTAGGCAGACGTGATAACCGCTACACCACGGAAACTACTTGTGTGCGCCTTACATTAGAGACAACTCGTGCTGGTGTTGTCATCGTTACTAAGAAATTAAATAAATGCGCTACTTGCAGAACAAAGGTACATGCAGAAGATCCTCACATGTCGTGGCTCACTGGAGTACAATACGACATAGGCAGGAAAATACTGTTCCCGCCCGGGATCGAACCGGGGACCTTCTGCGTGTGAAGCAGACGTGATAACCGCTACACTACGGAAACTGCGAACGGGAGGAGTCCATCTCCGTTCACTCGCAATTACCTCAGCCTCTCTCCCGTCCGTGAATGCACACGCGACAGTTCTTTTGACAGCCTGGAAACCATCACAGCCAAGGGCTCAAGAAGTCTTCGGGGTGCTCGAGAAGGTGTCTGCCGTAGCACCCCTAACGAAATAGCGGCGTTTCCCGCAGTCGTGATTGCAAATCATAGCAGCAAAAGCAATCACTTTCTTAGCAGCAGGGAGTGCGAGCCCAGCGGCAGCTCTACATGAAGGTACCAATAGCCCAGGAAGGCCGCCGACCGCGGGAATTCGCGCCGCCCCCATCCCGCCAGCCTACACGAGACTTTCCAGAGCACCCTGGACCACATCGAGGGACCCAGTGCACTGAAATAATAGTCATTTGCCACGTCAGATGGCTCGTTGGTCTAGGGGTATGATTCCTGCTTTGGGTGCAGGAGGTCCCGGGTTCAAATCCCGGACGAGCCCTAGCGTTTTGTGCAAACTGGTCGCACGTGAGTGGCTGAGTCGACGCAAAATGCTCGGCGTCAGTATCAAATGAATTTCATATTTGATGTGAGCAATTGACACTGATCTGACGTGTGAAGGCGATCACGAAGGTTTTTGGGTACAGATGGTAGCAGATGCATGTTAGTATGTCTTGTTTTTAATGATAAAAAAGTGTTTCCGCCCGGGATCGACACGGGGACCTTCTGCGTGTTAGGCAGACGTGATAACCGCTACACCACGGAAACTACTTGTGTGCGCCTTACATTAGAGACAACTCCTGCTGGTGTTGTCATCGTTACTAAGAAATTAAATAAATGCGCTACTTGCAGAACAAAGGTACATGCAGAAGATCCTCACATGTCGTGGCTCACTGGAGTACAATACGACATAGGCAGGAAAATACTGTTCCCGCCCGGGATCGAACCGGGGACCTTCTGCGTGTGAAGCAGACGTGATAACCGCTACACTACGGAAACTGCGGACTTGAAGAGTCCATCTCCGTTCACTCGCAATTACCTCAGCCTCTCTCCCGTCCGTGAATGCGCACGCGACAGTTCTTTTGACAGCCTGAAACCATCACAGCCAAGGGCTCAAGAAGTCTTCGGGGTGCTCGAGAAGGTGTCTGCCGTAGCACCCCTAACGAAATAGCGGCGTTTCCCGCAGTCGTGATTGCAAATCATAGCAGCAAAAGCAATCACTTTCTTAGCAGCAGGGAGTGCGAGCCCAGCGGCAGCTCTACATGAAGGTACCAATAGCCCAGGAAGGCCGCCGACCGCGGGAATTCGCGCCGCCCCCATCCCGCCAGCCTACACGAGACTTTCCAGAGCACCCTGGACCACATCGAGGGACCCAGTGCACTGAAATAATAGTCATTTGCCACGTCAGATGGCTCGTTGGTCTAGGGGTATGATTCCTGCTTTGGGTGCAGGAGGTCCCGGGTTCAAATCCCGGACGAGCCCTAGCGTTTTGTGCAAACTGGTCGCACGTGAGTGGCTGAGTCGACGCAAAATGCTCGGCGTCAGTATCAAATGAATTTCATATTTGATGTGAGCAATTGACACTGATCTGACGTGTGAAGGCGATTACGAAGGTTTTTGGGTACAGATGGTAGCAGATGCATGTTAGTATGTCTTGTTTTTAATGATAAAAAAGTGTTTCCGCCCGGGATCGACACGGGGACCTTCTGCGTGTTAGGCAGACGTGATAACCGCTACACCACGGAAACTACTTGTGTGCGCCTTACATTAGAGACAACTCGTGCTGGTGTTGTCATCGTTACTAAGAAATTAAATAAATGCGCTACTTGCAGAACAAAGGTACATGCAGAAGATCCTCACATGTCGTGGCTCACTGGAGTACAATACGACATAGGCAGGAAAATACTGTTCCCGCCCGGGATCGAACCGGGGACCTTCTGCGTGTGAAGCAGACGTGATAACCGCTACACTACGGAAACTGCGAACGGGAGGAGTCCATCTCCGTTCACTCGCAATTACCTCAGCCTCTCTCCCGTCCGTGAATGCACACGCGACAGTTCTTTTGACAGCCTGGAAACCATCACAGCCAAGGGCTCAAGAAGTCTTCGGGGTGCTCGAGAAGGTGTCTGCCGTAGCACCCCTAACGAAATAGCGGCGTTTCCCGCAGTCGTGATTGCAAATCATAGCAGCAAAAGCAATCACTTTCTTAGCAGCAGGGAGTGCGAGCCCAGCGGCAGCTCTACATGAAGGTACCAATAGCCCAGGAAGGCCGCCGACCGTGGGAATTCGCGCCGCCCCCATCCCGCCAGCCTACACGAGACTTTCCAGAGCACCCTGGACCACATCGAGGGACCCAGTGCACTGAAATAATAGTCATTTGCCACGTCAGATGGCTCGTTGGTCTAGGGGTATGATTCCTCCTTTGGGTGCAGGAGGTCCCGGGTTCAAATCCCGGACGAGCCCTAGCGTTTTGTGCAAACTGGTCGCACGTGTGTGGCTGAGTCGACGCAAAATGCTCGGCGTCAGTATCAAATGAATTTCATATTTGATGTGAGCAATTGACACTGATCTGACGTGTGAAGGCGATTACGAAGGTTTTTGGGTACAGATGGTAGCAGATGCATGTTAGTATGTCTTGTTTTTAATGATAAAAAAGTGTTTCCGCCCGGGATCGACACGGGGACCTTCTGCGTGTTAGGCAGACGTGATAACCGCTACACCACGGAAACTACTTGCGTGCGCCTTACATTAGAGACAACTCGTGCTGGTGTTGTCATCGTAACTAAAAAATTAAATAAATGCGCTACTTGCAGAACAAAGGTACATGCAGAAGATCCTCACATGTCGTGGCTCACTGGAGAACAATACGACATAGGCAGGAAAATGATGTTTCCGCCCGGGATCGAACCGGGGACCTTCTGCGTGTGAAGCAGACGTGATAACCGCTACACTACGGAAACTGCGGACTTGAAGAGTCCAACTCCGTTCACTCGCATTTACCTCAGCCTCTCTCCCGTCCGTGAATGCACACGCGACAGTTCTTTTGACAGCCTGAAACCATCACAGCCAAGGGCTCAAGAAGTCTTCGGGGTGCTCGAGAAGGTGTCTGCCGTAGCACCCCTAACGAAATAGCGGCGTTTCCCGCAGTCGTGATTGCAAATCATAGCAGCAAAAGCAATCACTTTCTTAGCAGCAGGGAGTGCGAGCCCAGCGGCAGCTCTACATGAAGGTACCAATAGCCCAGGAAGGCCGCCGACCGCGGGAATTCGCGCCGCCCCCATCCCGCCAGCCTACACGAGTCTTTCCAGAGCACCCTGGACCACATCGAGGGACCCAGTGCACTGAAATAATAGTCATTTGCCACGTCAGATGGCTCGTTGGTCTAGGGGTATGATTCCTCCTTTGGGTGCAGGAGGTCCCGGGTTCAAATCCCGGACGAGCCCTAGCGTTTTGTGCAAACTGGTCGCACGTGTGTGGCTGAGTCGACGCAAAATGCTCGGCGTCAGTATCAAATGAATTTCATATTTGATGTGAGCAATTGACACTGATCTGACGTGTGAAGGCGATTACGAAGGTTTTTGGGTACAGATGGTAGCAGATGCATGTTAGTATGTCTTGTTTTTAATGATAAAAAAGTGTTTCCGCCCGGGATCGACACGGGGACCTTCTGCGTGTTAGGCAGACGTGATAACCGCTACACCACGGAAACTACTTGTGTGCGCCTTACATTAGAGACAACTCGTGCTGGTGTTGTCATCGTAACTAAAAAATTAAATAAATGCGCTACTTGCAGAACAAAGGTACATGCAGAAGATCCTCACATGTCGTGGCTCACTGGAGAACAATACGACATAGGCAGGAAAATGATGTTTCCGCCCGGGATCGAACCGGGGACCTTCTGCGTGTGAAGCAGACGTGATAACCGCTACACTACGGAAACTGCGGACTTGAAGAGTCCAACTCCGTTCACTCGCAATTACCTCAGCCTCTCTCCCGTCCGTGAATGCACACGCGACAGTTCTTTTGACAGCCTGAAACCATCACAGCCAAGGGCTCAAGAAGTCTTCGGGGTGCTCGAGAAGGTGTCTGCCGTAGCACCCCTAACGAAATAGCGGCGTTTCCCGCAGTCGTGATTGCAAATCATAGCAGCAAAAGCAATCACTTTCTTAGCAGCAGGGAGTGCGAGCCCAGCGGCAGCTCTACATGAAGGTACCAATAGCCCAGGAAGGCCGCCGACCGCGGGAATTCGCGCCGCCCCCATCCCGCCAGCCTACACGAGACTTTCCAGAGCACCCTGGACCACATCGAGGGACCCAGTGCACTGAAATAATAGTCATTTGCCACGTCAGATGGCTCGTTGGTCTAGGGGTATGATTCCTGCTTTGGGTGCAGGAGGTCCCGGGTTCAAATCCCGGACGAGCCCTAGCGTTTTGTGCAAACTGGTCGCACGAGTGGCTGAGTCGACGCAAAATGCTCGGCGTCAGTATCAAATGAATTTCATATTTGATGTGAGCAATTGACACTGATCTGACGTGTGAAGGCGATCACAAAGGTTTTTGGGTACAGATGGTAGCAGATGCATGTTAGTATGTCTTGTTTTTAATGATAAAAAAGTGTTTCCGCCCGGGATCGACACGGGGACCTTCTGCGTGTTAGGCAGACGTGATAACCGCTACACCACGGAAACTACTTGTGTGCGCCTTACATTAGAGACAACTCGTGCTGGTGTTGTCATCGTTACTAAGAAATTAAATAAATGCGTTACTTGCAGAACAAAGGTACATGCAGAAGATCCTCACATGTCGTGGCTCACTGGAGTACAATACGACATAGGCAGGAAAATACTGTTCCCGCCCGGGATCGAACCGGGGACCTTCTGCGTGTGAAGCAGACGTGATAACCGCTCCTCTACGGAAACTGCGAACGGGAGGAGTCCATCTCCGTTCACTCGCAATTACCTCAGCCTCTCTCCCGTCCGTGAATGCACACGCGACAGTTCTTTTGACAGCCTGGAAACCATCACAGCCAAGGGCTCAAGAAGTCTTCGGGGTGCTCGAGAAGGTGTCTGCCGTAGCACCCCTAACGAAATAGCGGCGTTTCCCGCAGTCGTGATTGCAAATCATAGCAGCAAAAGCAATCACTTTCTTAGCAGCAGGGAGTGCGAGCCCAGCGGCAGCTCTACATGAAGGTACCAATAGCCCAGGAAGGCCGCCGACCGCGGGAATTCGCGCCGCCCCCATCCCGCCAGCCTACACGAGACTTTCCAGAGCACCCTGGACCACATCGAGGGACCCAGTGCACTGAAATAATAGTCATTTGCCACGTCAGATGGCTCGTTGGTCTAGGGGTATGATTCCTGCTTTGGGTGCAGGAGGTCCCGGGTTCAAATCCCGGACGAGCCCTAGCGTTTTGTGCAAACTGGTCGCACGTGAGTGGCTGAGTCGACGCAAAATGCTCGGCGTCAGTATCAAATGAAATTCATATTTGATGTGAGCAATTGACACTGATCTGACGTGTGAAGGCGATTACGAAGGTTTTTGGGTACAGATGGTAGCAGATGCGTGTTAGTATGTCTTGTTTTTAATGATAAAATAGTGTTTCCGCCCGGGATCGACACGGGGACCTTCTGCGTGTTAGGCAGACGTGATAACCGCTACACCACGGAAACTACTTGTGTGCGCCTTACATTAGAGACAACTCGTGCTGGTGTTGTCATCGTTACTAAGAAATTAAATAAATGCGCTACTTGCAGAACAAAGGTACATGCAGAAGATCCTCACATGTCGTGGCTCACTGGAGTACAATACGACATAGGCAGGAAAATACTGTTCCCGCCCGGGATCGAACCGGGGACCTTCTGCGTGTGAAGCAGACGTGATAACCGCTACACTACGGAAACTGCGAACGGGAGGAGTCCATCTCCGTTCACTCGCAATTACCTCAGCCTCTCTCCCGTCCGTGAATGCACACGCGACAGTTCTTTTGACAGCCTGGAAACCATCACAGCCAAGGGCTCAAGAAGTCTTCGGGGTGCTCGAGAAGGTGTCTGCCGTAGCACCCCTAACGAAATAGCGGCGTTTCCCGCAGTCGTGATTGCAAATCATAGCAGCAAAAGCAATCACTTTCTTAGCAGCAGGGAGTGCGAGCCCAGCGGCAGCTCTACATGAAGGTACCAATAGCCCAGGAAGGCCGCCGACCGCGGGAATTCGCGCCGCCCCCATCCCGCCAGCCTACACGAGACTTTCCAGAGCACCCTGGACCACATCGAGGGACCCAGTGCACTGAAATAATAGTCATTTGCCACGTCAGATGGCTCGTTGGTCTAGGGGTATGATTCCTGCTTTGGGTGCAGGAGGTCCCGGGTTCAAATCCCGGACGAGCCCTAGCGTTTTGTGCAAACTGGTCGCACGTGAGTGGCTGAGTCGACGCAAAATGCTCGGCGTCAGTATCAAATGAATTTCATATTTGATGTGAGCAATTGACACTGATCTGACGTGTGAAGGCGATCACGAAGGTTTTTGGGTACAGATGGTAGCAGATGCATGTTAGTATGTCTTGTTTTTAATGATAAAAAAGTGTTTCCGCCCGGGATCGACACGGGGACCTTCTGCGTGTTAGGCAGACGTGATAACCGCTACACCACGGAAACTACTTGTGTGCGCCTTACATTAGAGACAACTCCTGCTGGTGTTGTCATCGTTACTAAGAAATTAAATAAATGCGCTACTTGCAGAACAAAGGTACATGCAGAAGATCCTCACATGTCGTGGCTCACTGGAGTACAATACGACATAGGCAGGAAAATACTGTTCCCGCCCGGGATCGAACCGGGGACCTTCTGCGTGTGAAGCAGACGTGATAACCGCTACACTACGGAAACTGCGGACTTGAAGAGTCCATCTCCGTTCACTCGCAATTACCTCAGCCTCTCTCCCGTCCGTGAATGCGCACGCGACAGTTCTTTTGACAGCCTGAAACCATCACAGCCAAGGGCTCAAGAAGTCTTCGGGGTGCTCGAGAAGGTGTCTGCCGTAGCACCCCTAACGAAATAGCGGCGTTTCCCGCAGTCGTGATTGCAAATCATAGCAGCAAAAGCAATCACTTTCTTAGCAGCAGGGAGTGCGAGCCCAGCGGCAGCTCTACATGAAGGTACCAATAGCCCAGGAAGGCCGCCGACCGCGGGAATTCGCGCCGCCCCCATCCCGCCAGCCTACACGAGACTTTCCAGAGCACCCTGGACCACATCGAGGGACCCAGTGCACTGAAATAATAGTCATTTGCCACGTCAGATGGCTCGTTGGTCTAGGGGTATGATTCCTGCTTTGGGTGCAGGAGGTCCCGGGTTCAAATCCCGGACGAGCCCTAGCGTTTTGTGCAAACTGGTCGCACGTGAGTGGCTGAGTCGACGCAAAATGCTCGGCGTCAGTATCAAATGAATTTCATATTTGATGTGAGCAATTGACACTGATCTGACGTGTGAAGGCGATTACGAAGGTTTTTGGGTACAGATGGTAGCAGATGCATGTTAGTATGTCTTGTTTTTAATGATAAAAAAGTGTTTCCGCCCGGGATCGACACGGGGACCTTCTGCGTGTTAGGCAGACGTGATAACCGCTACACCACGGAAACTACTTGTGTGCGCCTTACATTAGAGACAACTCGTGCTGGTGTTGTCATCGTTACTAAGAAATTAAATAAATGCGCTACTTGCAGAACAAAGGTACATGCAGAAGATCCTCACATGTCGTGGCTCACTGGAGTACAATACGACATAGGCAGGAAAATACTGTTCCCGCCCGGGATCGAACCGGGGACCTTCTGCGTGTGAAGCAGACGTGATAACCGCTACACTACGGAAACTGCGAACGGGAGGAGTCCATCTCCGTTCACTCGCAATTACCTCAGCCTCTCTCCCGTCCGTGAATGCACACGCGACAGTTCTTTTGACAGCCTGGAAACCATCACAGCCAAGGGCTCAAGAAGTCTTCGGGGTGCTCGAGAAGGTGTCTGCCGTAGCACCCCTAACGAAATAGCGGCGTTTCCCGCAGTCGTGATTGCAAATCATAGCAGCAAAAGCAATCACTTTCTTAGCAGCAGGGAGTGCGAGCCCAGCGGCAGCTCTACATGAAGGTACCAATAGCCCAGGAAGGCCGCCGACCGTGGGAATTCGCGCCGCCCCCATCCCGCCAGCCTACACGAGACTTTCCAGAGCACCCTGGACCACATCGAGGGACCCAGTGCACTGAAATAATAGTCATTTGCCACGTCAGATGGCTCGTTGGTCTAGGGGTATGATTCCTCCTTTGGGTGCAGGAGGTCCCGGGTTCAAATCCCGGACGAGCCCTAGCGTTTTGTGCAAACTGGTCGCACGTGTGTGGCTGAGTCGACGCAAAATGCTCGGCGTCAGTATCAAATGAATTTCATATTTGATGTGAGCAATTGACACTGATCTGACGTGTGAAGGCGATTACGAAGGTTTTTGGGTACAGATGGTAGCAGATGCATGTTAGTATGTCTTGTTTTTAATGATAAAAAAGTGTTTCCGCCCGGGATCGACACGGGGACCTTCTGCGTGTTAGGCAGACGTGATAACCGCTACACCACGGAAACTACTTGCGTGCGCCTTACATTAGAGACAACTCGTGCTGGTGTTGTCATCGTAACTAAAAAATTAAATAAATGCGCTACTTGCAGAACAAAGGTACATGCAGAAGATCCTCACATGTCGTGGCTCACTGGAGAACAATACGACATAGGCAGGAAAATGATGTTTCCGCCCGGGATCGAACCGGGGACCTTCTGCGTGTGAAGCAGACGTGATAACCGCTACACTACGGAAACTGCGGACTTGAAGAGTCCAACTCCGTTCACTCGCATTTACCTCAGCCTCTCTCCCGTCCGTGAATGCACACGCGACAGTTCTTTTGACAGCCTGAAACCATCACAGCCAAGGGCTCAAGAAGTCTTCGGGGTGCTCGAGAAGGTGTCTGCCGTAGCACCCCTAACGAAATAGCGGCGTTTCCCGCAGTCGTGATTGCAAATCATAGCAGCAAAAGCAATCACTTTCTTAGCAGCAGGGAGTGCGAGCCCAGCGGCAGCTCTACATGAAGGTACCAATAGCCCAGGAAGGCCGCCGACCGCGGGAATTCGCGCCGCCCCCATCCCGCCAGCCTACACGAGTCTTTCCAGAGCACCCTGGACCACATCGAGGGACCCAGTGCACTGAAATAATAGTCATTTGCCACGTCAGATGGCTCGTTGGTCTAGGGGTATGATTCCTCCTTTGGGTGCAGGAGGTCCCGGGTTCAAATCCCGGACGAGCCCTAGCGTTTTGTGCAAACTGGTCGCACGTGTGTGGCTGAGTCGACGCAAAATGCTCGGCGTCAGTATCAAATGAATTTCATATTTGATGTGAGCAATTGACACTGATCTGACGTGTGAAGGCGATTACGAAGGTTTTTGGGTACAGATGGTAGCAGATGCATGTTAGTATGTCTTGTTTTTAATGATAAAAAAGTGTTTCCGCCCGGGATCGACACGGGGACCTTCTGCGTGTTAGGCAGACGTGATAACCGCTACACCACGGAAACTACTTGTGTGCGCCTTACATTAGAGACAACTCGTGCTGGTGTTGTCATCGTAACTAAAAAATTAAATAAATGCGCTACTTGCAGAACAAAGGTACATGCAGAAGATCCTCACATGTCGTGGCTCACTGGAGAACAATACGACACACACGCGAGACAGATTGTTTCCGCCCGGGATCGAACCGGGGACCTTCTGCGTGTGAAGCAGACGTGATAACCGCTACACTACGGAAACTGCGGACTTGAAGAGTCCAACTCCGTTCACTCGCAATTACCTCAGCCTCTCTCCCGTCGTGAATGCACACGCGACAGTTCTTTTGACAGCCTGAAACCATCACAGCCAAGGGCTCAAGAAGTCTTCGGGGTGCTCGAGAAGGTGTCTGCCGTAGCACCCCTAACGAAATAGCGGCGTTTCCCGCAGTCGTGATTGCAAATCATAGCAGCAAAAGCAATCACTTTCTTAGCAGCAGGGAGTGCGAGCCCAGCGGCAGCTCTACATGAAGGTACCAATAGCCCAGGAAGGCCGCCGACCGCGGGAATTCGCGCCGCCCCCATCCCGCCAGCCTACACGAGACTTTCCAGAGCACCCTGGACCACATCGAGGGACCCAGTGCACTGAAATAATAGTCATTTGCCACGTCAGATGGCTCGTTGGTCTAGGGGTATGATTCCTGCTTTGGGTGCAGGAGGTCCCGGGTTCAAATCCCGGACGAGCCCTAGCGTTTTGTGCAAACTGGTCGCACGAGTGGCTGAGTCGACGCAAAATGCTCGGCGTCAGTATCAAATGAATTTCATATTTGATGTGAGCAATTGACACTGATCTGACGTGTGAAGGCGATCACAAAGGTTTTTGGGTACAGATGGTAGCAGATGCATGTTAGTATGTCTTGTTTTTAATGATAAAAAAGTGTTTCCGCCCGGGATCGACACGGGGACCTTCTGCGTGTTAGGCAGACGTGATAACCGCTACACCACGGAAACTACTTGTGTGCGCCTTACATTAGAGACAACTCGTGCTGGTGTTGTCATCGTTACTAAGAAATTAAATAAATGCGTTACTTGCAGAACAAAGGTACATGCAGAAGATCCTCACATGTCGTGGCTCACTGGAGTACAATACGACATAGGCAGGAAAATACTGTTCCCGCCCGGGATCGAACCGGGGACCTTCTGCGTGTGAAGCAGACGTGATAACCGCTCCTCTACGGAAACTGCGAACGGGAGGAGTCCATCTCCGTTCACTCGCAATTACCTCAGCCTCTCTCCCGTCCGTGAATGCACACGCGACAGTTCTTTTGACAGCCTGGAAACCATCACAGCCAAGGGCTCAAGAAGTCTTCGGGGTGCTCGAGAAGGTGTCTGCCGTAGCACCCCTAACGAAATAGCGGCGTTTCCCGCAGTCGTGATTGCAAATCATAGCAGCAAAAGCAATCACTTTCTTAGCAGCAGGGAGTGCGAGCCCAGCGGCAGCTCTACATGAAGGTACCAATAGCCCAGGAAGGCCGCCGACCGCGGGAATTCGCGCCGCCCCCATCCCGCCAGCCTACACGAGACTTTCCAGAGCACCCTGGACCACATCGAGGGACCCAGTGCACTGAAATAATAGTCATTTGCCACGTCAGATGGCTCGTTGGTCTAGGGGTATGATTCCTGCTTTGGGTGCAGGAGGTCCCGGGTTCAAATCCCGGACGAGCCCTAGCGTTTTGTGCAAACTGGTCGCACGTGAGTGGCTGAGTCGACGCAAAATGCTCGGCGTCAGTATCAAATGAAATTCATATTTGATGTGAGCAATTGACACTGATCTGACGTGTGAAGGCGATTACGAAGGTTTTTGGGTACAGATGGTAGCAGATGCGTGTTAGTATGTCTTGTTTTTAATGATAAAATAGTGTTTCCGCCCGGGATCGACACGGGGACCTTCTGCGTGTTAGGCAGACGTGATAACCGCTACACCACGGAAACTACTTGTGTGCGCCTTACATTAGAGACAACTCGTGCTGGTGTTGTCATCGTTACTAAGAAATTAAATAAATGCGCTACTTGCAGAACAAAGGTACATGCAGAAGATCCTCACATGTCGTGGCTCACTGGAGTACAATACGACATAGGCAGGAAAATACTGTTCCCGCCCGGGATCGAACCGGGGACCTTCTGCGTGTGAAGCAGACGTGATAACCGCTACACTACGGAAACTGCGGACTTGAGGAGTCCATCTCCGTTCACTCGCAATTACCTCAGCCTCTCTCCCGTCCGTGAATGCACACGCGACAGTTCTTTTGACAGCCTGGAAACCATCACAGCCAAGGGCTCAAGAAGTCTTCGGGGTGCTCGAGAAGGTGTCTGCCGTAGCACCCCTAACGAAATAGCGGCGTTTCCCGCAGTCGTGATTGCAAATCATAGCAGCAAAAGCAATCACTTTCTTAGCAGCAGGGAGTGCGAGCCCAGCGGCAGCTCTACATGAAGGTACCAATAGCCCAGGAAGGCCGCCGACCGCGGGAATTCGCGCCGCCCCCATCCCGCCAGCCTACACGAGACTTTCCAGAGCACCCTGGACCACATCGAGGGACCCAGTGCACTGAAATAATAGTCATTTGCCACGTCAGATGGCTCGTTGGTCTAGGGGTATGATTCCTGCTTTGGGTGCAGGAGGTCCCGGGTTCAAATCCCGGACGAGCCCTAGCGTTTTGTGCAAACTGGTCGCACGTGAGTGGCTGAGTCGACGCAAAATGCTCGGCGTCAGTATCAAATGAAATTCATATTTGATGTGAGCAATTGACACTGATCTGACGTGTGAAGGCGATTACGAAGGTTTTTGGGTACAGATGGTAGCAGATGCATGTTAGTATGTCTTGTTTTTAATGATAAAAAAGTGTTTCCGCCCGGGATCGACACGGGGACCTCCTGCGTGTTAGGCAGACGTGATAACCGCTACACCACGGAAACTACTTGTGTGCGCCTTACATTAGAGACAACTCGTGCTGGTGTTGTCATCGTTACTAAGAAATTAAATAAATGCGCTACTTGCAGAACAAAGGTACATGCAGAAGATCCTCACATGTCGTGGCTCACTGGAGTACAATACGACATAGGCAGGAAAATACTGTTCCCGCCCGGGATCGAACCGGGGACCTTCTGCGTGTGAAGCAGACGTGATAACCGCTACACTACGGAAACTGCGAACGGGAGGAGTCCATCTCCGTTCACTCGCAATTACCTCAGCCTCTCTCCCGTCCGTGAATGCACACGCGACAGTTCTTTTGACAGCCTGGAAACCATCACAGCCAAGGGCTCAAGAAGTCTTCGGGGTGCTCGAGAAGGTGTCTGCCGTAGCACCCCTAACGAAATAGCGGCGTTTCCCGCAGTCGTGATTGCAAATCATAGCAGCAAAAGCAATCACTTTCTTAGCAGCAGGGAGTGCGAGCCCAGCGGCAGCTCTACATGAAGGTACCAATAGCCCAGGAAGGCCGCCGACCGCGGGAATTCGCGCCGCCCCCATCCCGCCAGCCTACACGAGACTTTCCAGAGCACCCTGGACCACATCGAGGGACCCAGTGCACTGAAATAATAGTCATTTGCCACGTCAGATGGCTCGTTGGTCTAGGGGTATGATTTCTGCTTTGGGTGCAGGAGGTCCCGGGTTCAAATCCCGGACGAGCCCTAGCGTTTTGTGCTAACTGGTCGCACGTGAGTGGCTGAGTCGACGCAAAATGCTCGGCGTCAGTATCAAATGAAATTCATATTTGATGTGAGCAATTGACACTGATCTGACGTGTGAAGGCGATTACGAAGGTTTTTGGGTACAGATGGTAGCAGATGCGTGTTAGTATGTCTTGTTTTTAATGATAAAATAGTGTTTCCGCCCGGGATCGACACGGGGACCTTCTGCGTGTTAGGCAGACGTGATAACCGCTACACCACGGAAACTACTTGTGTGCGCCTTACATTAGAGACAACTCGTGCTGGTGTTGTCATCGTTACTAAGAAATTAAATAAATGCGCTACTTGCAGAACAAAGGTACATGCAGAAGATCCTCACATGTCGTGGCTCACTGGAGTACAATACGACATAGGCAGGAAAATACTGTTCCCGCCCGGGATCGAACCGGGGACCTTCTGCGTGTGAAGCAGACGTGATAACCGCTACACTACGGAAACTGCGAACGGGAGGAGTCCATCTCCGTTCACTCGCAATTACCTCAGCCTCTCTCCCGTCCGTGAATGCACACGCGACAGTTCTTTTGACAGCCTGGAAACCATCACAGCCAAGGGCTCAAGAAGTCTTCGGGGTGCTCGAGAAGGTGTCTGCCGTAGCACCCCTAACGAAATAGCGGCGTTTCCCGCAGTCGTGATTGCAAATCATAGCAGCAAAAGCAATCACTTTCTTAGCAGCAGGGAGTGCGAGCCCAGCGGCAGCTCTACATGAAGGTACCAATAGCCCAGGAAGGCCGCCGACCGCGGGAATTCGCGCCGCCCCCATCCCGCCAGCCTACACGAGACTTTCCAGAGCACCCTGGACCACATCGAGGGACCCAGTGCACTGAAATAATAGTCATTTGCCACGTCAGATGGCTCGTTGGTCTAGGGGTATGATTCCTGCTTTGGGTGCAGGAGGTCCCGGGTTCAAATCCCGGACGAGCCCTAGCGTTTTGTGCAAACTGGTCGCACGTGAGTGGCTGAGTCGACGCAAAATGCTCGGCGTCAGTATCAAATGAAATTCATATTTGATGTGAGCAATTGACACTGATCTGACGTGTGAAGGCGATTACGAAGGTTTTTGGGTACAGATGGTAGCAGATGCATGTTAGTATGTCTTGTTTTTAATGATAAAAAAGTGTTTCCGCCCGGGATCGACACGGGGACCTTCTGCGTGTTAGGCAGACGTGATAACCGCTACACCACGGAAACTACTTGTGTGCGCCTTACATTAGAGACAACTCGTGCTGGTGTTGTCATCGTTACTAAGAAATTAAATAAATGCGCTACTTGCAGAACAAAGGTACATGCAGAAGATCCTCACATGTCGTGGCTCACTGGAGTACAATACGACATAGGCAGGAAAATACTGTTCCCGCCCGGGATCGAACCGGGGACCTTCTGCGTGTGAAGCAGACGTGATAACCGCTCCACTACGGAAACTGCGAACGGGAGGAGTCCATCTCCGTTCACTCGCAATTACCTCAGCCTCTCTCCCGTCCGTGAATGCACACGCGACAGTTCTTTTGACAGCCTGGAAACCATCACAGCCAAGGGCTCAAGAAGTCTTCGGGGTGCTCGAGAAGGTGTCTGCCGTAGCACCCCTAACGAAATAGCGGCGTTTCCCGCAGTCGTGATTGCAAATCATAGCAGCAAAAGCAATCACTTTCTTAGCAGCAGGGAGTGCGAGCCCAGCGGCAGCTCTACATGAAGGTACCAATAGCCCAGGAAGGCCGCCGACCGCGGGAATTCGCGCCGCCCCCATCCCGCCAGCCTACACGAGACTTTCCAGAGCACCCTGGACCACATCGAGGGACCCAGTGCACTGAAATAATAGTCATTTGCCACGTCAGATGGCTCGTTGGTCTAGGGGTATGATTCCTGCTTTGGGTGCAGGAGGTCCCGGGTTCAAATCCCGGACGAGCCCTAGCGTTTTGTGCAAACTGGTCGCACGTGAGTGGCTGAGTCGACGCAAAATGCTCGGCGTCAGTATCAAATGAAATTCATATTTGATGTGAGCAATTGACACTGATCTGACGTGTGAAGGCGATTACGAAGGTTTTTGGGTACAGATGGTAGCAGATGCATGTTAGTATGTCTTGTTTTTAATGATAAAAAAGTGTTTCCGCCCGGGATCGACACGGGGACCTTCTGCGTGTTAGGCAGACGTGATAACCGCTACACCACGGAAACTACTTGTGTGCGCCTTACATTAGAGACAACTCGTGCTGGTGTTGTCATCGTTACTAAGAAATTAAATAAATGCGCTACTTGCAGAACAAAGGTACATACAGAAGATCCTCACATGTCGTGGCTCACTGGAGTACAATACGACATAGGCAGGAAAATACTGTTCCCGCCCGGGATCGAACCGGGGACCTTCTGCGTGTGAAGCAGACGTGATAACCGCTACACTACGGAAACTGCGAACGGGAGGAGTCCATCTCCGTTCACTCGCAATTACCTCAGCCTCTCTCCCGTCCGTGAATGCACACGCGACAGTTCTTTTGACAGCCTGGAAACCATCACAGCCAAGGGCTCAAGAAGTCTTCGGGGTGCTCGAGAAGGTGTCTGCCGTAGCACCCCTAACGAAATAGCGGCGTTTCCCGCAGTCGTGATTGCAAATCATAGCAGCAAAAGCAATCACTTTCTTAGCAGCAGGGAGTGCGAGCCCAGCGGCAGCTCTACATGAAGGTACCAATAGCCCAGGAAGGCCGCCGACCGCGGGAATTCGCGCCGCCCCCATCCCGCCAGCCTACACGAGACTTTCCAGAGCACCCTGGACCACATCGAGGGACCCAGTGCACTGAAATAATAGTCATTTGCCACGTCAGATGGCTCGTTGGTCTAGGGGTATGATTCCTGCTTTGGGTGCAGGAGGTCCCGGGTTCAAATCCCGGACGAGCCCTAGCGTTTTGTGCAAACTGGTCGCACGTGAGTGGCTGAGTCGACGCAAAATGCTCGGCGTCAGTATCAAATGAAATTCATATTTGATGTGAGCAATTGACACTGATCTGACGTGTGAAGGCGATTACGAAGGTTTTTGGGTACAGATGGTAGCAGATGCATGTTAGTATGTCTTGTTTTTAATGATAAAAAAGTGTTTCCGCCCGGGATCGACACGGGGACCTTCTGCGTGTTAGGCAGACGTGATAACCGCTACACCACGGAAACTACTTGTGTGCGCCTTACATTAGAGACAACTCGTGCTGGTGTTGTCATCGTTACTAAGAAATTAAATAAATGCGCTACTTGCAGAACAAAGGTACATGCAGAAGATCCTCACATGTCGTGGCTCACTGGAGTACAATACGACATAGGCAGACACAGCCGAGACAGATAGCAGACGTGATAACCGCTACACTACGGAAACTGCGAACGGGAGGAGTCCATCTCCGTTCACTCGCAATTACCTCAGCCCTCTCTCCCGTCCGTGAATGCACACGCGACAGTTCTTTTGACAGCCTGGAAACCATCACAGCCAAGGGCTCAAGAAGTCTTCGGGGTGCTCGAGAAGGTGTCTGCCGTAGCACCCCTAACGAAATAGCGGCGTTTCCCGCAGTCGTGATTGCAAATCATAGCAGCAAAAAGCAATCACTTTCTTAGCAGCAGGGAGTGCGGAGCCCAGCGGCAGCTCTACATGAAGGTACCAATAGCCCAGGGAAGGCCGCCGACCGCGGGAATTCGCGCCGCCCCATCCCGCCAGCCTACACGAGACTTTCCAGAGCACCCTGGACCACATCGGAGGGACCCAGTGCACTGAATAATAGTCCATTTGCCACGTCAGATGGCTCGTTGGTCTAGGGGTATGATTCCTGCTTTGGGTGCAGGAGGTCCCGGGTTCAAATCCCGGACGAGCCCTAGCGTTTTGTGCAAACTGGTCGCACGTGAGTGGCTGAGTCGACGCAAAATGCTCGGCGTCAGTATCAAATGAAATTCATATTTGATGTGAGCAATTGACACTGATCTAGACGTGTGAAGGCGATTACGAAGGTTTTTGGGTACAGATGGTAGCAGATGCATGTTAGTAGTCTTGTTTTTAATGATAAAAAAGTGTTTCCGCCCGGGATCGACACGGGGACCTTCTGCGGTGTTAGGCAGACGTGATAACCGCTACACCACGGAAACTACTTGTGTGCGCCTTACATTAGAGACAACTCGTGCTGGTGTTGTCATCGTTACTAAGAAATTAAAATAAATGCGCTACTTGCAGAACAAAGGTACATGCAGAAGATCCTCACATGTCGTGGCTCACTGGAGTACAATACGACATAGGCAGGAAAATACTGTTCCCGCCCGGGATCGAACCGGGGACCTTCTGCGTGTGAAGCAGACGTGATAACCGCTCCACTACGGAAACTGCGAACGGGGAGGAGTCCATCTCCGTTCACTCGCAATTACCTCAGCCTCTCTCCCGTCCCGTGAATGCACACGCGACAGTTCTTTTGACAGCCTGGAAAACCCATCACAGCCAAGGGCTCAAGAAGTCTTCGGGGTGCTCGAGAAGGTGTCTGCCGTAGCACCCCTAACGAAATAGCGGCGTTTCCCGCAGTCGTGATTGCAAATCATAGCAGCAAAAGCAATCACTTTCTTAGCAGCAGGGAGTGCGAGCCCAGCGGCAGCTCTACATGAAGGTACCAATAGCCCAGGAAGGCCGCCGACCGCGGGAATTCCGCGCCGCCCCCATCCCGCCAGCCTACACGAGACTTTCCAGAGCACCCTGGACCACATCGAGGGACCCAGTGCACTGAAATAATAGTCATTTGCCACGTCAGATGGCTCGTTGGTCTAGGGGTTATGATTCCTGCTTTGGGTGCAGGAGGTCCCGGGTTCAAATCCCGGACGAGCCCTAGCGTTTTGTGCAAACTGGTCGCACGTGAGTGGCTGAGTCGACGCAAAATGCTCGGCGTCAGTATCAAATGAAATTCATATTTGATGTGAGCAATTGACACTGATCTGACGTGTGAAGGCACACACGCGAGACAGATGGCGATTACGAAGGTTTTTGGGTACAGATGGTAGCAGATGCATGTTAGTATGTCTTGTTTTTAATGATAAAAAAGTGTTTCCGCCCGGGATCGACACGGGGACCTTCTGCGTGTTAGGCAGACGTGATAACCGCTACACCACGGAAACTACTTGTGTGCGCCTTACATTAGAGACAACTCGTGCTGGTGTTGTCATCGTTACTAAGAAATTAAATAAATGCGCTACTTGCAGAACAAAGGTACATGCAGAAGATCCTCACATGTCGTGGCTCACTGGAGTACAATACGACATAGGCAGGAAAATACTGTTCCCGCCCGGGAACGAACCGGGGACCTTCTGCGTGTGAAGCAGACGTGATAACCGCTCCACTACGGAAACTGCGGACTTGAGGAGTCCATCTCCGTTCACTCGCAATTACCTCAGCCTCTCTCCCGTCCGTGAATGCACACGCGACAGTTCTTTTGACAGCCTGGAAACCATCACAGCCAAGGGCTCAAGAAGTCTTCGGGGTGCTCGAGAAGGTGTCTGCCGTAGCACCCCTAACGAAATAGCGGCGTTTCCCGCAGTCGTGATTGCAAATCATAGCAGCAAAAGCAATCACTTTCTTAGCAGCAGGGAGTGCGAGCCCAGCGGCAGCCCTACATGAAGGTACCAATAGCCCAGGAAGGCCGCCGACCGCGGGAATTCGCGCCGCCCCCATCCCGCCAGCCTACACGAGACTTTCCAGAGCACCCTGGACCACATCGAGGGACCCAGTGCACTGAAATAATAGTCATTTGCCACGTCAGATGGCTCGTTGGTCTAGGGGTATGATTCCTGCTTTGGGTGCAGGAGGTCCCGGGTTCAAATCCCGGACGAGCCCTAGCGTTTTGTGCAAACTGGTCGCACGTGAGTGGCTGAGTCGACGCAAAATGCTCGGCGTCAGTATCAAATGAAATTCATATTTGATGTGAGCAATTGACACTGATCTGACGTGTGAAGGCGATTACGAAGGTTTTTGGGTACAGATGGTAGCAGATGCATGTTAGTATGTCTTGTTTTTAATGATAAAAAAGTGTTTCCGCCCGGGATCGACACGGGGACCTTCTGCGTGTTAGGCAGACGTGATAACCGCTACACCACGGAAACTACTTGTGTGCGCCTTACATTAGAGACAACTCGTGCTGGTGTTGTCATCGTTACTAAGAAATTAAATAAATGCGCTACTTGCAGAACAAAGGTACATGCAGAAGATCCTCACATGTCGTGGCTCACTGGAGTACAATACGACATAGGCAGGAAAATACTGTTCCCGCCCGGGATCGAACCGGGGACCTTCTGCGTGTGAAGCAGACGTGATAACCGCTACACTACGGAAACTGCGAACGGGAGGAGTCCATCTCCGTTCACTCGCAATTACCTCAGCCTCTCTCCCGTCCGTGAATGCACACGCGACAGTTCTTTTGACAGCCTGGAAACCATCACAGCCAAGGGCTCAAGAAGTCTTCGGGGTGCTCGAGAAGGTGTCTGCCGTAGCACCCCTAACGAAATAGCGGCGTTTCCCGCAGTCGTGATTGCAAATCATAGCAGCAAAAGCAATCACTTTCTTAGCAGCAGGGAGTGCGAGCCCAGCGGCAGCTCTACATGAAGGTACCAATAGCCCAGGAAGGCCGCCGACCGCGGGAATTCGCGCCGCCCCCATCCCGCCAGCCTACACGAGACTTTCCAGAGCACCCTGGACCACATCGAGGGACCCAGTGCACTGAAATAATAGTCATTTGCCACGTCAGATGGCTCGTTGGTCTAGGGGTATGATTCCTGCTTTGGGTGCAGGAGGTCCCGGGTTCAAATCCCGGACGAGCCCTAGCGTTTTGTGCAAACTGGTCGCACGTGAGTGGCTGAGTCGACGCAAAATGCTCGGCGTCAGTATCAAATGAAATTCATATTTGATGTGAGCAATTGACACTGATCTGACGTGTGAAGGCGATTACGAAGGTTTTTGGGTACAGATGGTAGCAGATGCATGTTAGTATGTCTTGTTTTTAATGATAAAAAAGTGTTTCCGCCCGGGATCGACACGGGGACCTTCTGCGTGTTAGGCAGACGTGATAACCGCTACACCACGGAAACTACTTGTGTGCGCCTTACATTAGAGACAACTCGTGTTGGTGTTGTCATCGTTACTAAGAAATTAAATAAATGCGCTACTTGCAGAACAAAGGTACATGCAGAAGATCCTCACATGTCGTGGCTCACTGGAGTACAATACGACATAGGCAGGAAAATACTGTTCCCGCCCGGGATCGAACCGGGGACCTTCTGCGTGTGAAGCAGACGTGATAACCGCTACACTACGGAAACTGCGAACGGGAGGAGTCCATCTCCGTTCACTCGCAATTACCTCAGCCTCTCTCCCGTCCGTGAATGCACACGCGACAGTTCTTTTGACAGCCTGGAAACCATCACAGCCAAGGGCTCAAGAAGTCTTCGGGGTGCTCGAGAAGGTGTCTGCCGTAGCACCCCTAACGAAATAGCGGCGTTTCCCGCAGTCGTGATTGCAAATCATAGCAGCAAAAGCAATCACTTTCTTAGCAGCAGGGAGTGCGAGCCCAGCGGCAGCTCTACATGAAGGTACCAATAGCCCAGGAAGGCCGCCGACCGCGGGAATTCGCGCCGCCCCCATCCCGCCAGCCTACACGAGACTTTCCAGAGCACCCTGGACCACATCGAGGGACCCAGTGCACTGAAATAATAGTCATTTGCCACGTCAGATGGCTCGTTGGTCTAGGGGTATGATTCCTGCTTTGGGTGCAGGAGGTCCCGGGTTCAAATCCCGGACGAGCCCTAGCGTTTTGTGCAAACTGGTCGCACGTGAGTGGCTGAGTCGACGCAAAATGCTCGGCGTCAGTATCAAATGAAATTCATATTTGATGTGAGCAATTGACACTGATCTGACGTGTGAAGGCGATTACGAAGGTTTTTGGGTACAGATGGTAGCAGATGCATGTTAGTATGTCTTGTTTTTAATGATAAAAAAGTGTTTCCGCCCGGGATCGACACGGGGACCTTCTGCGTGTTAGGCAGACGTGATAACCGCTACACCACGGAAACTACTTGTGTGCGCCTTACATTAGAGACAACTCGTGCTGGTGTTGTCATCGTTACTAAGAAATTAAATAAATGCGCTACTTGCAGAACAAAGGTACATGCAGAAGATCCTCACATGTCGTGGCTCACTGGAGTACAATACGACATAGGCAGGAAAATACTGTTCCCGCCCGGGATCGAACCGGGGACCTTCTGCGTGTGAAGCAGACGTGATAACCGCTCCACTACGGAAACTGCGAACGGGAGGAGTCCATCTCCGTTCACTCGCAATTACCTCAGCCTCTCTCCCGTCCGTGAATGCACACGCGACAGTTCTTTTGACAGCCTGGAAACCATCACAGCCAAGGGCTCAAGAAGTCTTCGGGGTGCTCGAGAAGGTGTCTGCCGTAGCACCCCTAACGAAATAGCGGCGTTTCCCGCAGTCGTGATTGCAAATCATAGCAGCAAAAGCAATCACTTTCTTAGCAGCAGGGAGTGCGAGCCCAGCGGCAGCTCTACATGAAGGTACCAATAGCCCAGGAAGGCCGCCGACCGCGGGAATTCGCGCCGCCCCCATCCCGCCAGCCTACACGAGACTTTCCAGAGCACCCTGGACCACATCGAGGGACCCAGTGCACTGAAATAATAGTCATTTGCCACGTCAGATGGCTCGTTGGTCTAGGGGTATGATTCCTGCTTTGGGTGCAGGAGGTCCCGGGTTCAAATCCCGGACGAGCCCTAGCGTTTTGTGCAAACTGGTCGCACGTGAGTGGCTGAGTCGACGCAAAATGCTCGGCGTCAGTATCAAATGAAATTCATATTTGATGTGAGCAATTGACACTGATCTGACGTGTGAAGGCGATTACGAAGGTTTTTGGGTACAGATGGTAGCAGATGCATGTTAGTATGTCTTGTTTTTAATGATAAAAAAGTGTTTCCGCCCGGGATCGACACGGGGACCTTCTGCGTGTTAGGCAGACGTGATAACCGCTACACCACGGAAACTACTTGTGTGCGCCTTACATTAGAGACAACTCGTGCTGGTGTTGTCATCGTTACTAAGAAATTAAATAAATGCGCTACTTGCAGAACAAAGGTACATGCAGAAGATCCTCACATGTCGTGGCTCACTGGAGTACAATACGACATAGGCAGGAAAATACTGTTCCCGCCCGGGATCGAACCGGGGACCTTCTGCGTGTGAAGCAGACGTGATAACCGCTCCACTACGGAAACTGCGAACGGGAGGAGTCCATCTCCGTTCACTCGCAATTACCTCAGCCTCTCTCCCGTCCGTGAATGCACACGCGACAGTTCTTTTGACAGCCTGGAAACCATCACAGCCAAGGGCTCAAGAAGTCTTCGGGGTGCTCGAGAAGGTGTCTGCCGTAGCACCCCTAACGAAATAGCGGCGTTTCCCGCAGTCGTGATTGCAAATCATAGCAGCAAAAGCAATCACTTTCTTAGCAGCAGGGAGTGCGAGCCCAGCGGCAGCTCTACATGAAGGTACCAATAGCCCAGGAAGGCCGCCGACCGCGGGAATTCGCGCCGCCCCCATCCCGCCAGCCTACACGAGACTTTCCAGAGCACCCTGGACCACATCGAGGGACCCAGTGCACTGAAATAATAGTCATTTGCCACGTCAGATGGCTCGTTGGTCTAGGGGTATGATTCCTGCTTTGGGTGCAGGAGGTCCCGGGTTCAAATCCCGGACGAGCCCTAGCGTTTTGTGCAAACTGGTCGCACGTGAGTGGCTGAGTCGACGCAAAATGCTCGGCGTCAGTATCAAATGAAATTCATATTTGATGTGAGCAATTGACACTGATCTGACGTGTGAAGGCGATTACGAAGGTTTTTGGGTACAGATGGTAGCAGATGCATGTTAGTATGTCTTGTTTTTAATGATAAAAAAGTGTTTCCGCCCGGGATCGACACGGGGACCTTCTGCGTGTTAGGCAGACGTGATAACCGCTACACCACGGAAACTACTTGTGTGCGCCTTACATTAGAGACAACTCGTGCTGGTGTTGTCATCGTTACTAAGAAATTAAATAAATGCGCTACTTGCAGAACAAAGGTACATGCAGAAGATCCTCACATGTCGTGGCTCACTGGAGTACAATACGACATAGGCAGGAAAATACTGTTCCCGCCCGGGATCGAACCGGGGACCTTCTGCGTGTGAAGCAGACGTGATAACCGCTCCACTACGGAAACTGCGAACGGGAGGAGTCCATCTCCGTTCACTCGCAATTACCTCAGCCTCTCTCCCGTCCGTGAATGCACACGCGACAGTTCTTTTGACAGCCTGGAAACCATCACAGCCAAGGGCTCAAGAAGTCTTCGGGGTGCTCGAGAAGGTGTCTGCCGTAGCACCCCTAACGAAATAGCGGCGTTTCCCGCAGTCGTGATTGCAAATCATAGCAGCAAAAGCAATCACTTTCTTAGCAGCAGGGAGTGCGAGCCCAGCGGCAGCTCTACATGAAGGTACCAATAGCCCAGGAAGGCCGCCGACCGCGGGAATTCGCGCCGCCCCCATCCCGCCAGCCTACACGAGACTTTCCAGAGCACCCTGGACCACATCGAGGGACCCAGTGCACTGAAATAATAGTCATTTGCCACGTCAGATGGCTCGTTGGTCTAGGGGTATGATTCCTGCTTTGGGTGCAGGAGGTCCCGGGTTCAAATCCCGGACGAGCCCTAGCGTTTTGTGCAAACTGGTCGCACGTGAGTGGCTGAGTCGACGCAAAATGCTCGGCGTCAGTATCAAATGAAATTCATATTTGATGTGAGCAATTGACACTGATCTGACGTGTGAAGGCGATTACGAAGGTTTTTGGGTACAGATGGTAGCAGATGCATGTTAGTATGTCTTGTTTTTAATGATAAAAAAGTGTTTCCGCCCGGGATCGACACGGGGACCTTCTGCGTGTTAGGCAGACGTGATAACCGCTACACCACGGAAACTACTTGTGTGCGCCTTACATTAGAGACAACTCGTGCTGGTGTTGTCATCGTTACTAAGAAATTAAATAAATGCGCTACTTGCAGAACAAAGGTACATGCAGAAGATCCTCACATGTCGTGGCTCACTGGAGTACAATACGACATAGGCAGGAAAATACTGTTCCCGCCCGGGATCGAACCGGGGACCTTCTGCGTGTGAAGCAGACGTGATAACCGCTCCACTACGGAAACTGCGAACGGGAGGAGTCCATCTCCGTTCACTCGCAATTACCTCAGCCTCTCTCCCGTCCGTGAATGCACACGCGACAGTTCTTTTGACAGCCTGGAAACCATCACAGCCAAGGGCTCAAGAAGTCTTCGGGGTGCTCGAGAAGGTGTCTGCCGTAGCACCCCTAACGAAATAGCGGCGTTTCCCGCAGTCGTGATTGCAAATCATAGCAGCAAAAGCAATCACTTTCTTAGCAGCAGGGAGTGCGAGCCCAGCGGCAGCTCTACATGAAGGTACCAATAGCCCAGGAAGGCCGCCGACCGCGGGAATTCGCGCCGCCCCCATCCCGCCAGCCTACACGAGACTTTCCAGAGCACCCTGGACCACATCGAGGGACCCAGTGCACTGAAATAATAGTCATTTGCCACGTCAGATGGCTCGTTGGTCTAGGGGTATGATTCCTGCTTTGGGTGCAGGAGGTCCCGGGTTCAAATCCCGGACGAGCCCTAGCGTTTTGTGCAAACTGGTCGCACGTGAGTGGCTGAGTCGACGCAAAATGCTCGGCGTCAGTATCAAATGAAATTCATATTTGATGTGAGCAATTGACACTGATCTGACGTGTGAAGGCGATTACGAAGGTTTTTGGGTACAGATGGTAGCAGATGCATGTTAGTATGTCTTGTTTTTAATGATAAAAAAGTGTTTCCGCCCGGGATCGACACGGGGACCTTCTGCGTGTTAGGCAGACGTGATAACCGCTACACCACGGAAACTACTTGTGTGCGCCTTACATTAGAGACAACTCGTGCTGGTGTTGTCATCGTTACTAAGAAATTAAATAAATGCGCTACTTGCAGAACAAAGGTACATGCAGAAGATCCTCACATGTCGTGGCTCACTGGAGTACAATACGACATAGGCAGGAAAATACTGTTCCCGCCCGGGATCGAACCGGGGACCTTCTGCGTGTGAAGCAGACGTGATAACCGCTACACTACGGAAACTGCGAACGGGAGGAGTCCATCTCCGTTCACTCGCAATTACCTCAGCCTCTCTCCCGTCCGTGAATGCACACGCGACAGTTCTTTTGACAGCCTGGAAACCATCACAGCCAAGGGCTCAAGAAGTCTTCGGGGTGCTCGAGAAGGTGTCTGCCGTAGCACCCCTAACGAAATAGCGGCGTTTCCCGCAGTCGTGATTGCAAATCATAGCAGCAAAAGCAATCACTTTCTTAGCAGCAGGGAGTGCGAGCCCAGCGGCAGCTCTACATGAAGGTACCAATAGCCCAGGAAGGCCGCCGACCGCGGGAATTCGCGCCGCCCCCATCCCGCCAGCCTACACGAGACTTTCCAGAGCACCCTGGACCACATCGAGGGACCCAGTGCACTGAAATAATAGTCATTTGCCACGTCAGATGGCTCGTTGGTCTAGGGGTATGATTCCTGCTTTGGGTGCAGGAGGTCCCGGGTTCAAATCCCGGACGAGCCCTAGCGTTTTGTGCAAACTGGTCGCACGTGAGTGGCTGAGTCGACGCAAAATGCTCGGCGTCAGTATCAAATGAATTTCATATTTGATGTGAGCAATTGACACTGATCTGACGTGTGAAGGCGATCACGAAGGTTTTTGGGTACAGATGGTAGCAGATGCATGTTAGTATGTCTTGTTTTTAATGATAAAAAAGTGTTTCCGCCCGGGATCGACACGGGGACCTTCTGCGTGTTAGGCAGACGTGATAACCGCTACACCACGGAAACTACTTGTGTGCGCATTACATTAGAGACAACTCGTGCTGGTGTTGTCATCGTTACTAAGAAATTAAATAAATGCGCTACTTGCAGAACAAAGGTACATGCAGAAGATCCTCACATGTCGTGGCTCACTGGAGTACAATACGACATAGGCAGGAAAATACTGTTCCCGCCCGGGATCGAACCGGGGACCTTCTGCGTGTGAAGCAGACGTGATAACCGCTACACTACGGAAACTGCGAACGGGAGGAGTCCATCTCCGTTCACTCGCAATTACCTCAGCCTCTCTCCCGTCCGTGAATGCACACGCGACAGTTCTTTTGACAGCCTGGAAACCATCACAGCCAAGGGCTCAAGAAGTCTTCGGGGTGCTCGAGAAGGTGTCTGCCGTAGCACCCCTAACGAAATAGCGGCGTTTCCCGCAGTCGTGATTGCAAATCATAGCAGCAAAAGCAATCACTTTCTTAGCAGCAGGGAGTGCGAGCCCAGCGGCAGCTCTACATGAAGGTACCAATAGCCCAGGAAGGCCGCCGACCGCGGGAATTCGCGCCGCCCCCATCCCGCCAGCCTACACGAGACTTTCCAGAGCACCCTGGACCACATCGAGGGACCCAGTGCACTGAAATAATAGTCATTTGCCACGTCAGATGGCTCGTTGGTCTAGGGGTATGATTCCTGCTTTGGGTGCAGGAGGTCCCGGGTTCAAATCCCGGACGAGCCCTAGCGTTTTGTGCAAACTGGTCGCACGTGAGTGGCTGAGTCGACGCAAAATGCTCGGCGTCAGTATCAAATGAAATTCATATTTGATGTGAGCAATTGACACTGATCTGACGTGTGAAGGCGATTACGAAGGTTTTTGGGTACAGATGGTAGCAGATGCATGTTAGTATGTCTTGTTTTTAATGATAAAAAAGTGTTTCCGCCCGGGATCGACACGGGGACCTTCTGCGTGTTAGGCAGACGTGATAACCGCTACACCACGGAAACTACTTGTGTGCGCCTTACATTAGAGACAACTCGTGCTGGTGTTGTCATCGTTACTAAGAAATTAAATAAATGCGCTACTTGCAGAACAAAGGTACATGCAGAAGATCCTCACATGTCGTGGCTCACTGGAGTACAATACGACATAGGCAGGAAAATACTGTTCCCGCCCGGGATCGAACCGGGGACCTTCTGCGTGTGAAGCAGACGTGATAACCGCTCCACTACGGAAACTGCGAACGGGAGGAGTCCATCTCCGTTCACTCGCAATTACCTCAGCCTCTCTCCCGTCCGTGAATGCACACGCGACAGTTCTTTTGACAGCCTGGAAACCATCACAGCCAAGGGCTCAAGAAGTCTTCGGGGTGCTCGAGAAGGTGTCTGCCGTAGCACCCCTAACGAAATAGCGGCGTTTCCCGCAGTCGTGATTGCAAATCATAGCAGCAAAAGCAATCACTTTCTTAGCAGCAGGGAGTGCGAGCCCAGCGGCAGCTCTACATGAAGGTACCAATAGCCCAGGAAGGCCGCCGACCGCGGGAATTCGCGCCGCCCCCATCCCGCCAGCCTACACGAGACTTTCCAGAGCACCCTGGACCACATCGAGGGACCCAGTGCACTGAAATAATAGTCATTTGCCACGTCAGATGGCTCGTTGGTCTAGGGGTATGATTCCTGCTTTGGGTGCAGGAGGTCCCGGGTTCAAATCCCGGACGAGCCCTAGCGTTTTGTGCAAACTGGTCGCACGTGAGTGGCTGAGTCGACGCAAAATGCTCGGCGTCAGTATCAAATGAAATTCATATTTGATGTGAGCAATTGACACTGATCTGACGTGTGAAGGCGATTACGAAGGTTTTTGGGTACAGATGGTAGCAGATGCATGTTAGTATGTCTTGTTTTTAATGATAAAAAAGTGTTTCCGCCCGGGATCGACACGGGGACCTTCTGCGTGTTAGGCAGACGTGATAACCGCTACACCACGGAAACTACTTGTGTGCGCCTTACATTAGAGACAACTCGTGCTGGTGTTGTCATCGTTACTAAGAAATTAAATAAATGCGCTACTTGCAGAACAAAGGTACATGCAGAAGATCCTCACATGTCGTGGCTCACTGGAGTACAATACGACATAGGCAGGAAAATACTGTTCCCGCCCGGGATCGAACCGGGGACCTTCTGCGTGTGAAGCAGACGTGATAACCGCTACACTACGGAAACTGCGAACGGGAGGAGTCCATCTCCGTTCACTCGCAATTACCTCAGCCTCTCTCCCGTCCGTGAATGCACACGCGACAGTTCTTTTGACAGCCTGGAAACCATCACAGCCAAGGGCTCAAGAAGTCTTCGGGGTGCTCGAGAAGGTGTCTGCCGTAGCACCCCTAACGAAATAGCGGCGTTTCCCGCAGTCGTGATTGCAAATCATAGCAGCAAAAGCAATCACTTTCTTAGCAGCAGGGAGTGCGAGCCCAGCGGCAGCTCTACATGAAGGTACCAATAGCCCAGGAAGGCCGCCGACCGCGGGAATTCGCGCCGCCCCCATCCCGCCAGCCTACACGAGACTTTCCAGAGCACCCTGGACCACATCGAGGGACCCAGTGCACTGAAATAATAGTCATTTGCCACGTCAGATGGCTCGTTGGTCTAGGGGTATGATTCCTGCTTTGGGTGCAGGAGGTCCCGGGTTCAAATCCCGGACGAGCCCTAGCGTTTTGTGCAAACTGGTCGCACGTGAGTGGCTGAGTCGACGCAAAATGCTCGGCGTCAGTATCAAATGAAATTCATATTTGATGTGAGCAATTGACACTGATCTGACGTGTGAAGGCGATTACGAAGGTTTTTGGGTACAGATGGTAGCAGATGCATGTTAGTATGTCTTGTTTTTAATGATAAAAAAGTGTTTCCGCCCGGGATCGACACGGGGACCTTCTGCGTGTTAGGCAGACGTGATAACCGCTACACCACGGAAACTACTTGTGTGCGCCTTACATTAGAGACAACTCGTGCTGGTGTTGTCATCGTTACTAAGAAATTAAATAAATGCGCTACTTGCAGAACAAAGGTACATGCAGAAGATCCTCACATGTCGTGGCTCACTGGAGTACAATACGACATAGGCAGGAAAATACTGTTCCCGCCCGGGATCGAACCGGGGACCTTCTGCGTGTGAAGCAGACGTGATAACCGCTACACTACGGAAACTGCGAACGGGAGGAGTCCATCTCCGTTCACTCGCAATTACCTCAGCCTCTCTCCCGTCCGTGAATGCACACGCGACAGTTCTTTTGACAGCCTGGAAACCATCACAGCCAAGGGCTCAAGAAGTCTTCGGGGTGCTCGAGAAGGTGTCTGCCGTAGCACCCCTAACGAAATAGCGGCGTTTCCCGCAGTCGTGATTGCAAATCATAGCAGCAAAAGCAATCACTTTCTTAGCAGCAGGGAGTGCGAGCCCAGCGGCAGCTCTACATGAAGGTACCAATAGCCCAGGAAGGCCGCCGACCGCGGGAATTCGCGCCGCCCCCATCCCGCCAGCCTACACGAGACTTTCCAGAGCACCCTGGACCACATCGAGGGACCCAGTGCACTGAAATAATAGTCATTTGCCACGTCAGATGGCTCGTTGGTCTAGGGGTATGATTCCTGCTTTGGGTGCAGGAGGTCCCGGGTTCAAATCCCGGACGAGCCCTAGCGTTTTGTGCAAACTGGTCGCACGTGAGTGGCTGAGTCGACGCAAAATGCTCGGCGTCAGTATCAAATGAAATTCATATTTGATGTGAGCAATTGACACTGATCTGACGTGTGAAGGCGATTACGAAGGTTTTTGGGTACAGATGGTAGCAGATGCATGTTAGTATGTCTTGTTTTTAATGATAAAAAAGTGTTTCCGCCCGGGATCGACACGGGGACCTTCTGCGTGTTAGGCAGACGTGATAACCGCTACACCACGGAAACTACTTGTGTGCGCCTTACATTAGAGACAACTCGTGCTGGTGTTGTCATCGTTACTAAGAAATTAAATAAATGCGCTACTTGCAGAACAAAGGTACATGCAGAAGATCCTCACATGTCGTGGCTCACTGGAGTACAATACGACATAGGCAGGAAAATACTGTTCCCGCCCGGGATCGAACCGGGGACCTTCTGCGTGTGAAGCAGACGTGATAACCGCTCCACTACGGAAACTGCGAACGGGAGGAGTCCATCTCCGTTCACTCGCAATTACCTCAGCCTCTCTCCCGTCCGTGAATGCACACGCGACAGTTCTTTTGACAGCCTGGAAACCATCACAGCCAAGGGCTCAAGAAGTCTTCGGGGTGCTCGAGAAGGTGTCTGCCGTAGCACCCCTAACGAAATAGCGGCGTTTCCCGCAGTCGTGATTGCAAATCATAGCAGCAAAAGCAATCACTTTCTTAGCAGCAGGGAGTGCGAGCCCAGCGGCAGCTCTACATGAAGGTACCAATAGCCCAGGAAGGCCGCCGACCGCGGGAATTCGCGCCGCCCCCATCCCGCCAGCCTACACGAGACTTTCCAGAGCACCCTGGACCACATCGAGGGACCCAGTGCACTGAAATAATAGTCATTTGCCACGTCAGATGGCTCGTTGGTCTAGGGGTATGATTCCTGCTTTGGGTGCAGGAGGTCCCGGGTTCAAATCCCGGACGAGCCCTAGCGTTTTGTGCAAACTGGTCGCACGTGAGTGGCTGAGTCGACGCAAAATGCTCGGCGTCAGTATCAAATGAAATTCATATTTGATGTGAGCAATTGACACTGATCTGACGTGTGAAGGCGATTACGAAGGTTTTTGGGTACAGATGGTAGCAGATGCATGTTAGTATGTCTTGTTTTTAATGATAAAAAAGTGTTTCCGCCCGGGATCGACACGGGGACCTTCTGCGTGTTAGGCAGACGTGATAACCGCTACACCACGGAAACTACTTGTGTGCGCCTTACATTAGAGACAACTCGTGCTGGTGTTGTCATCGTTACTAAGAAATTAAATAAATGCGCTACTTGCAGAACAAAGGTACATGCAGAAGATCCTCACATGTCGTGGCTCACTGGAGTACAATACGACATAGGCAGGAAAATACTGTTCCCGCCCGGGATCGAACCGGGGACCTTCTGCGTGTGAAGCAGACGTGATAACCGCTACACTACGGAAACTGCGAACGGGAGGAGTCCATCTCCGTTCACTCGCAATTACCTCAGCCTCTCTCCCGTCCGTGAATGCACACGCGACAGTTCTTTTGACAGCCTGGAAACCATCACAGCCAAGGGCTCAAGAAGTCTTCGGGGTGCTCGAGAAGGTGTCTGCCGTAGCACCCCTAACGAAATAGCGGCGTTTCCCGCAGTCGTGATTGCAAATCATAGCAGCAAAAGCAATCACTTTCTTAGCAGCAGGGAGTGCGAGCCCAGCGGCAGCTCTACATGAAGGTACCAATAGCCCAGGAAGGCCGCCGACCGCGGGAATTCGCGCCGCCCCCATCCCGCCAGCCTACACGAGACTTTCCAGAGCACCCTGGACCACATCGAGGGACCCAGTGCACTGAAATAATAGTCATTTGCCACGTCAGATGGCTCGTTGGTCTAGGGGTATGATTCCTGCTTTGGGTGCAGGAGGTCCCGGGTTCAAATCCCGGACGAGCCCTAGCGTTTTGTGCAAACTGGTCGCACGTGAGTGGCTGAGTCGACGCAAAATGCTCGGCGTCAGTATCAAATGAAATTCATATTTGATGTGAGCAATTGACACTGATCTGACGTGTGAAGGCGATTACGAAGGTTTTTGGGTACAGATGGTAGCAGATGCATGTTAGTATGTCTTGTTTTTAATGATAAAAAAGTGTTTCCGCCCGGGATCGACACGGGGACCTTCTGCGTGTTAGGCAGACGTGATAACCGCTACACCACGGAAACTACTTGTGTGCGCCTTACATTAGAGACAACTCGTGCTGGTGTTGTCATCGTTACTAAGAAATTAAATAAATGCGCTACTTGCAGAACAAAGGTACATGCAGAAGATCCTCACATGTCGTGGCTCACTGGAGTACAATACGACATAGGCAGGAAAATACTGTTCCCGCCCGGGATCGAACCGGGGACCTTCTGCGTGTGAAGCAGACGTGATAACCGCTACACTACGGAAACTGCGAACGGGAGGAGTCCATCTCCGTTCACTCGCAATTACCTCAGCCTCTCTCCCGTCCGTGAATGCACACGCGACAGTTCTTTTGACAGCCTGGAAACCATCACAGCCAAGGGCTCAAGAAGTCTTCGGGGTGCTCGAGAAGGTGTCTGCCGTAGCACCCCTAACGAAATAGCGGCGTTTCCCGCAGTCGTGATTGCAAATCATAGCAGCAAAAGCAATCACTTTCTTAGCAGCAGGGAGTGCGAGCCCAGCGGCAGCTCTACATGAAGGTACCAATAGCCCAGGAAGGCCGCCGACCGCGGGAATTCGCGCCGCCCCCATCCCGCCAGCCTACACGAGACTTTCCAGAGCACCCTGGACCACATCGAGGGACCCAGTGCACTGAAATAATAGTCATTTGCCACGTCAGATGGCTCGTTGGTCTAGGGGTATGATTCCTGCTTTGGGTGCAGGAGGTCCCGGGTTCAAATCCCGGACGAGCCCTAGCGTTTTGTGCAAACTGGTCGCACGTGAGTGGCTGAGTCGACGCAAAATGCTCGGCGTCAGTATCAAATGAAATTCATATTTGATGTGAGCAATTGACACTGATCTGACGTGTGAAGGCGATTACGAAGGTTTTTGGGTACAGATGGTAGCAGATGCATGTTAGTATGTCTTGTTTTTAATGATAAAAAAGTGTTTCCGCCCGGGATCGACACGGGGACCTTCTGCGTGTTAGGCAGACGTGATAACCGCTACACCACGGAAACTACTTGTGTGCGCCTTACATTAGAGACAACTCGTGCTGGTGTTGTCATCGTTACTAAGAAATTAAATAAATGCGCTACTTGCAGAACAAAGGTACATGCAGAAGATCCTCACATGTCGTGGCTCACTGGAGTACAATACGACATAGGCAGGAAAATACTGTTCCCGCCCGGGATCGAACCGGGGACCTTCTGCGTGTGAAGCAGACGTGATAACCGCTCCACTACGGAAACTGCGAACGGGAGGAGTCCATCTCCGTTCACTCGCAATTACCTCAGCCTCTCTCCCGTCCGTGAATGCACACGCGACAGTTCTTTTGACAGCCTGGAAACCATCACAGCCAAGGGCTCAAGAAGTCTTCGGGGTGCTCGAGAAGGTGTCTGCCGTAGCACCCCTAACGAAATAGCGGCGTTTCCCGCAGTCGTGATTGCAAATCATAGCAGCAAAAGCAATCACTTTCTTAGCAGCAGGGAGTGCGAGCCCAGCGGCAGCTCTACATGAAGGTACCAATAGCCCAGGAAGGCCGCCGACCGCGGGAATTCGCGCCGCCCCCATCCCGCCAGCCTACACGAGACTTTCCAGAGCACCCTGGACCACATCGAGGGACCCAGTGCACTGAAATAATAGTCATTTGCCACGTCAGATGGCTCGTTGGTCTAGGGGTATGATTCCTGCTTTGGGTGCAGGAGGTCCCGGGTTCAAATCCCGGACGAGCCCTAGCGTTTTGTGCAAACTGGTCGCACGTGAGTGGCTGAGTCGACGCAAAATGCTCGGCGTCAGTATCAAATGAAATTCATATTTGATGTGAGCAATTGACACTGATCTGACGTGTGAAGGCGATTACGAAGGTTTTTGGGTACAGATGGTAGCAGATGCATGTTAGTATGTCTTGTTTTTAATGATAAAAAAGTGTTTCCGCCCGGGATCGACACGGGGACCTTCTGCGTGTTAGGCAGACGTGATAACCGCTACACCACGGAAACTACTTGTGTGCGCCTTACATTAGAGACAACTCGTGCTGGTGTTGTCATCGTTACTAAGAAATTAAATAAATGCGCTACTTGCAGAACAAAGGTACATGCAGAAGATCCTCACATGTCGTGGCTCACTGGAGTACAATACGACATAGGCAGGAAAATACTGTTCCCGCCCGGGATCGAACCGGGGACCTTCTGCGTGTGAAGCAGACGTGATAACCGCTACACTACGGAAACTGCGAACGGGAGGAGTCCATCTCCGTTCACTCGCAATTACCTCAGCCTCTCTCCCGTCCGTGAATGCACACGCGACAGTTCTTTTGACAGCCTGGAAACCATCACAGCCAAGGGCTCAAGAAGTCTTCGGGGTGCTCGAGAAGGTGTCTGCCGTAGCACCCCTAACGAAATAGCGGCGTTTCCCGCAGTCGTGATTGCAAATCATAGCAGCAAAAGCAATCACTTTCTTAGCAGCAGGGAGTGCGAGCCCAGCGGCAGCTCTACATGAAGGTACCAATAGCCCAGGAAGGCCGCCGACCGCGGGAATTCGCGCCGTCCCCATCCCGCCAGCCTACACGAGACTTTCCAGAGCACCCTGGACCACATCGAGGGACCCAGTGCACTGAAATAATAGTCATTTGCCACGTCAGATGGCTCGTTGGTCTAGGGGTATGATTCCTGCTTTGGGTGCAGGAGGTCCCGGGTTCAAATCCCGGACGAGCCCTAGCGTTTTGTGCAAACTGGTCGCACGTGAGTGGCTGAGTCGACGCAAAATGCTCGGCGTCAGTATCAAATGAAATTCATATTTGATGTGAGCAATTGACACTGATCTGACGTGTGAAGGCGATTACGAAGGTTTTTGGGTACAGATGGTAGCAGATGCATGTTAGTATGTCTTGTTTTTAATGATAAAAAAGTGTTTCCGCCCGGGATCGACACGGGGACCTTCTGCGTGTTAGGCAGACGTGATAACCGCTACACCACGGAAACTACTTGTGTGCGCCTTACATTAGAGACAACTCGTGCTGGTGTTGTCATCGTTACTAAGAAATTAAATAAATGCGCTACTTGCAGAACAAAGGTACATGCAGAAGATCCTCACATGTCGTGGCTCACTGGAGTACAATACGACATAGGCAGGAAAATACTGTTCCCGCCCGGGATCGAACCGGGGACCTTCTGCGTGTGAAGCAGACGTGATAACCGCTCCACTACGGAAACTGCGAACGGGAGGAGTCCATCTCCGTTCACTCGCAATTACCTCAGCCTCTCTCCCGTCCGTGAATGCACACGCGACAGTTCTTTTGACAGCCTGGAAACCATCACAGCCAAGGGCTCAAGAAGTCTTCGGGGTGCTCGAGAAGGTGTCTGCCGTAGCATCCCTAACGAAATAGCGGCGTTTCCCGCAGTCGTGATTGCAAATCATAGCAGCAAAAGCAATCACTTTCTTAGCAGCAGGGAGTGCGAGCCCAGCGGCAGCTCTACATGAAGGTACCAATAGCCCAGGAAGGCCGCCGACCGCGGGAATTCGCGCCGCCCCCATCCCGCCAGCCTACACGAGACTTTCCAGAGCACCCTGGACCACATCGAGGGACCCAGTGCACTGAAATAATAGTCATTTGCCACGTCAGATGGCTCGTTGGTCTAGGGGTATGATTCCTGCTTTGGGTGCAGGAGGTCCCGGGTTCAAATCCCGGACGAGCCCTAGCGTTTTGTGCAAACTGGTCGCACGTGAGTGGCTGAGTCGACGCAAAATGCTCGGCGTCAGTATCAAATGAAATTCATATTTGATGTGAGCAATTGACACTGATCTGACGTGTGAAGGCGATTACGAAGGTTTTTGGGTACAGATGGTAGCAGATGCATGTTAGTATGTCTTGTTTTTAATGATAAAAAAGTGTTTCCGCCCGGGATCGACACGGGGACCTTCTGCGTGTTAGGCAGACGTGATAACCGCTACACCACGGAAACTACTTGTGTGCGCCTTACATTAGAGACAACTCGTGCTGGTGTTGTCATCGTTACTAAGAAATTAAATAAATGCGCTACTTGCAGAACAAAGGTACATGCAGAAGATCCTCACATGTCGTGGCTCACTGGAGTACAATACGACATAGGCAGGAAAATACTGTTCCCGCCCGGGATCGAACCGGGGACCTTCTGCGTGTGAAGCAGACGTGATAACCGCTACACTACGGAAACTGCGAACGGGAGGAGTCCATCTCCGTTCACTCGCAATTACCTCAGCCTCTCTCCCGTCCGTGAATGCACACGCGACAGTTCTTTTGACAGCCTGGAAACCATCACAGCCAAGGGCTCAAGAAGTCTTCGGGGTGCTCGAGAAGGTGTCTGCCGTAGCACCCCTAACGAAATAGCGGCGTTTCCCGCAGTCGTGATTGCAAATCATAGCAGCAAAAGCAATCACTTTCTTAGCAGCAGGGAGTGCGAGCCCAGCGGCAGCTCTACATGAAGGTACCAATAGCCCAGGAAGGCCGCCGACCGCGGGAATTCGCGCCGCCCCCATCCCGCCAGCCTACACGAGACTTTCCAGAGCACCCTGGACCACATCGAGGGACCCAGTGCACTGAAATAATAGTCATTTGCCACGTCAGATGGCTCGTTGGTCTAGGGGTATGATTCCTGCTTTGGGTGCAGGAGGTCCCGGGTTCAAATCCCGGACGAGCCCTAGCGTTTTGTGCAAACTGGTCGCACGTGAGTGGCTGAGTCGACGCAAAATGCTCGGCGTCAGTATCAAATGAAATTCATACTTGATGTGAGCAATTGACACTGATCTGACGTGTGAAGGCGATTACGAAGGTTTTTGGGTACAGATGGTAGCAGATGCATGTTAGTATGTCTTGTTTTTAATGATAAAAAAGTGTTTCCGCCCGGGATCGACACGGGGACCTTCTGCGTGTTAGGCAGACGTGATAACCGCTACACCACGGAAACTACTTGTGTGCGCCTTACATTAGAGACAACTCGTGCTGGTGTTGTCATCGTTACTAAGAAATTAAATAAATGCGCTACTTGCAGAACAAAGGTACATGCAGAAGATCCTCACATGTCGTGGCTCACTGGAGTACAATACGACATAGGCAGGAAAATACTGTTCCCGCCCGGGATCGAACCGGGGACCTTCTGCGTGTGAAGCAGACGTGATAACCGCTCCACTACGGAAACTGCGAACGGGAGGAGTCCATCTCCGTTCACTCGCAATTACCTCAGCCTCTCTCCCGTCCGTGAATGCACACGCGACAGTTCTTTTGACAGCCTGGAAACCATCACAGCCAAGGGCTCAAGAAGTCTTCGGGGTGCTCGAGAAGGTGTCTGCCGTAGCACCCCTAACGAAATAGCGGCGTTTCCCGCAGTCGTGATTGCAAATCATAGCAGCAAAAGCAATCACTTTCTTAGCAGCAGGGAGTGCGAGCCCAGCGGCAGCTCTACATGAAGGTACCAATAGCCCAGGAAGGCCGCCGACCGCGGGAATTCGCGCCGCCCCCATCCCGCCAGCCTACACGAGACTTTCCAGAGCACCCTGGACCACATCGAGGGACCCAGTGCACTGAAATAATAGTCATTTGCCACGTCAGATGGCTCGTTGGTCTAGGGGTATGATTCCTGCTTTGGGTGCAGGAGGTCCCGGGTTCAAATCCCGGACGAGCCCTAGCGTTTTGTGCAAACTGGTCGCACGTGAGTGGCTGAGTCGACGCAAAATGCTCGGCGTCAGTATCAAATGATATTCATATTTGATGTGAGCAATTGACACTGATCTGACGTGTGAAGGCGATTACGAAGGTTTTTGGGTACAGATGGTAGCAGATGCATGTTAGTATGTCTTGTTTTTAATGATAAAAAAGTGTTTCCGCCCGGGATCGACACGGGGACCTTCTGCGTGTTAGGCAGACGTGATAACCGCTACACCACGGAAACTACTTGTGTGCGCCTTACATTAGAGACAACTCGTGCTGGTGTTGTCATCGTTACTAAGAAATTAAATAAATGCGCTACTTGCAGAACAAAGGTACATGCAGAAGATCCTCACATGTCGTGGCTCACTGGAGTACAATACGACATAGGCAGGAAAATACTGTTCCCGCCCGGGATCGAACCGGGGACCTTCTGCGTGTGAAGCAGACGTGATAACCGCTACACTACGGAAACTGCGAACGGGAGGAGTCCATCTCCGTTCACTCGCAATTACCTCAGCCTCTCTCCCGTCCGTGAATGCACACGCGACAGTTCTTTTGACAGCCTGGAAACCATCACAGCCAAGGGCTCAAGAAGTCTTCGGGGTGCTCGAGAAGGTGTCTGCCGTAGCACCCCTAACGAAATAGCGGCGTTTCCCGCAGTCGTGATTGCAAATCATAGCAGCAAAAGCAATCACTTTCTTAGCAGCAGGGAGTGCGAGCCCAGCGGCAGCTCTACATGAAGGTACCAATAGCCCAGGAAGGCCGCCGACCGCGGGAATTCGCGCCGCCCCCATCCCGCCAGCCTACACGAGACTTTCCAGAGCACCCTGGACCACATCGAGGGACCCAGTGCACTGAAATAATAGTCATTTGCCACGTCAGATGGCTCGTTGGTCTAGGGGTATGATTCCTGCTTTGGGTGCAGGAGGTCCCGGGTTCAAATCCCGGACGAGCCCTAGCGTTTTGTGCAAACTGGTCGCACGTGAGTGGCTGAGTCGACGCAAAATGCTCGGCGTCAGTATCAAATGAAATTCATACTTGATGTGAGCAATTGACACTGATCTGACGTGTGAAGGCGATTACGAAGGTTTTTGGGTACAGATGGTAGCAGATGCATGTTAGTATGTCTTGTTTTTAATGATAAAAAAGTGTTTCCGCCCGGGATCGACACGGGGACCTTCTGCGTGTTAGGCAGACGTGATAACCGCTACACCACGGAAACTACTTGTGTGCGCCTTACATTAGAGACAACTCGTGCTGGTGTTGTCATCGTTACTAAGAAATTAAATAAATGCGCTACTTGCAGAACAAAGGTACATGCAGAAGATCCTCACATGTCGTGGCTCACTGGAGTACAATACGACATAGGCAGGAAAATACTGATCCCGCCCGGGATCGAACCGGGGACCTTCTGCGTGTGAAGCAGACGTGATAACCGCTCCACTACGGAAACTGCGAACGGGAGGAGTCCATCTCCGTTCACTCGCAATTACCTCAGCCTCTCTCCCGTCCGTGAATGCACACGCGACAGTTCTTTTGACAGCCTGGAAACCATCACAGCCAAGGGCTCAAGAAGTCTTCGGGGTGCTCGAGAAGGTGTCTGCCGTAGCACCCCTAACGAAATAGCGGCGTTTCCCGCAGTCGTGATTGCAAATCATAGCAGCAAAAGCAATCACTTTCTTAGCAGCAGGGAGTGCGAGCCCAGCGGCAGCTCTACATGAAGGTACCAATAGCCCAGGAAGGCCGCCGACCGCGGGAATTCGCGCCGCCCCCATCCCGCCAGCCTACACGAGACTTTCCAGAGCACCCTGGACCACATCGAGGGACCCAGTGCACTGAAATAATAGTCATTTGCCACGTCAGATGGCTCGTTGGTCTAGGGGTATGATTCCTGCTTTGGGTGCAGGAGGTCCCGGGTTCAAATCCCGGACGAGCCCTAGCGTTTTGTGCAAACTGGTCGCACGTGAGTGGCTGAGTCGACGCAAAATGCTCGGCGTCAGTATCAAATGAAATTCATATTTGATGTGAGCAATTGACACTGATCTGACGTGTGAAGGCGATTACGAAGGTTTTTGGGTACAGATGGTAGCAGATGCATGTTAGTATGTCTTGTTTTTAATGATAAAAAAGTGTTTCCGCCCGGGATCGACACGGGGACCTTCTGCGTGTTAGGCAGACGTGATAACCGCTACACCACGGAAACTACTTGTGTGCGCCTTACATTAGAGACAACTCGTGCTGGTGTTGTCATCGTTACTAAGAAATTAAATAAATGCGCTACTTGCAGAACAAAGGTACATGCAGAAGATCCTCACATGTCGTGGCTCACTGGAGTACAATACGACATAGGCAGGAAAATACTGTTCCCGCCCGGGATCGAACCGGGGACCTTCTGCGTGTGAAGCAGACGTGATAACCGCTACACTACGGAAACTGCGAACGGGAGGAGTCCATCTCCGTTCACTCGCAATTACCTCAGCCTCTCTCCCGTCCGTGAATGCACACGCGACAGTTCTTTTGACAGCCTGGAAACCATCACAGCCAAGGGCTCAAGAAGTCTTCGGGGTGCTCGAGAAGGTGTCTGCCGTAGCACCCCTAACGAAATAGCGGCGTTTCCCGCAGTCGTGATTGCAAATCATAGCAGCAAAAGCAATCACTTTCTTAGCAGCAGGGAGTGCGAGCCCAGCGGCAGCTCTACATGAAGGTACCAATAGCCCAGGAAGGCCGCCGACCGCGGGAATTCGCGCCGCCCCCATCCCGCCAGCCCACACGAGACTTTCCAGAGCACCCTGGACCACATCGAGGGACCCAGTGCACTGAAATAATAGTCATTTGCCACGTCAGATGGGTCGTTGGTCTAGGGGTATGATTCCTGCTTTGGGTGCAGGAGGTCCCGGGTTCAAATCCCGGACGAGCCCTAGCGTTTTGTGCAAACTGGTCGCACGTGAGTGGCTGAGTCGACGCAAAATGCTCGGCGTCAGTATCAAATGAAATTCATATTTGATGTGAGCAATTGACACTGATCTGACGTGTGAAGGCGATTACGAAGGTTTTTGGGTACAGATGGTAGCAGATGCATGTTAGTATGTCTTGTTTTTAATGATAAAAAAGTGTTTCCGCCCGGGATCGACACGGGGACCTTCTGCGTGTTAGGCAGACGTGATAACCGCTACACCACGGAAACTACTTGTGTGCGCCTTACATTAGAGACAACTCGTGCTGGTGTTGTCATCGTTACTAAGAAATTAAATAAATGCGCTACTTGCAGAACAAAGGTACATGCAGAAGATCCTCACATGTCGTGGCTCACTGGAGTACAATACGACATAGGCAGGAAAATACTGATCCCGCCCGGGATCGAACCGGGGACCTTCTGCGTGTGAAGCAGACGTGATAACCGCTCCACTACGGAAACTGCGAACGGGAGGAGTCCATCTCCGTTCACTCGCAATTACCTCAGCCTCTCTCCCGTCCGTGAATGCACACGCGACAGTTCTTTTGACAGCCTGGAAACCATCACAGCCAAGGGCTCAAGAAGTCTTCGGGGTGCTCGAGAAGGTGTCTGCCGTAGCACCCCTAACGAAATAGCGGCGTTTCCCGCAGTCGTGATTGCAAATCATAGCAGCAAAAGCAATCACTTTCTTAGCAGCAGGGAGTGCGAGCCCAGCGGCAGCTCTACATGAAGGTACCAATAGCCCAGGAAGGCCGCCGACCGCGGGAATTCGCGCCGCCCCCATCCCGCCAGCCTACACGAGACTTTCCAGAGCACCCTGGACCACATCGAGGGACCCAGTGCACTGAAATAATAGTCATTTGCCACGTCAGATGGCTCGTTGGTCTAGGGGTATGATTCCTGCTTTGGGTGCAGGAGGTCCCGGGTTCAAATCCCGGACGAGCCCTAGCGTTTTGTGCAAACTGGTCGCACGTGAGTGGCTGAGTCGACGCAAAATGCTCGGCGTCAGTATCAAATGAAATTCATATTTGATGTGAGCAATTGACACTGATCTGACGTGTGAAGGCGATTACGAAGGTTTTTGGGTACAGATGGTAGCAGATGCATGTTAGTATGTCTTGTTTTTAATGATAAAAAAGTGTTTCCGCCCGGGATCGACACGGGGACCTTCTGCGTGTTAGGCAGACGTGATAACCGCTACACCACGGAAACTACTTGTGTGCGCCTTACATTAGAGACAACTCGTGCTGGTGTTGTCATCGTTACTAAGAAATTAAATAAATGCGCTACTTGCAGAACAAAGGTACATGCAGAAGATCCTCACATGTCGTGGCTCACTGGAGTACAATACGACATAGGCAGGAAAATACTGTTCCCGCCCGGGATCGAACCGGGGACCTTCTGCGTGTGAAGCAGACGTGATAACCGCTACACTGCGGAAACTGCGAACGGGAGGAGTCCATCTCCGTTCACTCGCAATTACCTCAGCCTCTCTCCCGTCCGTGAATGCACACGCGACAGTTCTTTTGACAGCCTGGAAACCATCACAGCCAAGGGCTCAAGAAGTCTTCGGGGTGCTCGAGAAGGTGTCTGCCGTAGCACCCCTAACGAAATAGCGGCGTTTCCCGCAGTCGTGATTGCAAATCATAGCAGCAAAAGCAATCACTTTCTTAGCAGCAGGGAGTGCGAGCCCAGCGGCAGCTCTACATGAAGGTACCAATAGCCCAGGAAGGCCGCCGACCGCGGGAATTCGCGCCGCCCCCATCCCGCCAGCCTACACGAGACTTTCCAGAGCACCCTGGACCACATCGAGGGACCCAGTGCACTGAAATAATAGTCATTTGCCACGTCAGATGGCTCGTTGGTCTAGGGGTATGATTCCTGCTTTGGGTGCAGGAGGTCCCGGGTTCAAATCCCGGACGAGCCCTAGCGTTTTGTGCAAACTGGTCGCACGTGAGTGGCTGAGTCGACGCAAAATGCTCGGCGTCAGTATCAAATGAAATTCATATTTGATGTGAGCAATTGACACTGATCTGACGTGTGAAGGCGATTACGAAGGTTTTTGGGTACAGATGGTAGCAGATGCATGTTAGTATGTCTTGTTTTTAATGATAAAAAAGTGTTTCCGCCCGGGATCGACACGGGGACCTTCTGCGTGTTAGGCAGACGTGATAACCGCTACACCACGGAAACTACTTGTGTGCGCCTTACATTAGAGACAACTCGTGCTGGTGTTGTCATCGTTACTAAGAAATTAAATAAATGCGCTACTTGCAGAACAAAGGTACATGCAGAAGATCCTCACATGTCGTGGCTCACTGGAGTACAATACGACATAGGCAGGAAAATACTGTTCCCGCCCGGGATCGAACCGGGGACCTTCTGCGTGTGAAGCAGACGTGATAACCGCTACACTGCGGAAACTGCGAACGGGAGGAGTCCATCTCCGTTCACTCGCAATTACCTCAGCCTCTCTCCCGTCCGTGAATGCACACGCGACAGTTCTTTTGACAGCCTGGAAACCATCACAGCCAAGGGCTCAAGAAGTCTTCGGGGTGCTCGAGAAGGTGTCTGCCGTAGCACCCCTAACGAAATAGCGGCGTTTCCCGCAGTCGTGATTGCAAATCATAGCAGCAAAAGCAATCACTTTCTTAGCAGCAGGGAGTGCGAGCCCAGCGGCAGCTCTACATGAAGGTACCAATAGCCCAGGAAGGCCGCCGACCGCGGGAATTCGCGCCGCCCCCATCCCGCCAGCCGACACGAGACTTTCCAGAGCACCCTGGACCACATCGAGGGACCCAGTGCACTGAAATAATAGTCATTTGCCACGTCAGATGGCTCGTTGGTCTAGGGGTATGATTCCTGCTTTGGGTGCAGGAGGTCCCGGGTTCAAATCCCGGACGAGCCCTAGCGTTCTGTGCAAACTGGTCGCACGTGAGTGGCTGAGTCGACGCCAAATGCTCGGCGTCAGTATCAAATGAAATTCATATTTGATGTGAGCAATTGACACTGATCTGACGTGTGAAGGCGATTACGAAGGTTTTTGGGTACAGATGGTAGCAGATGCATGTTAGTATGTCTTGTTTTTAATGATAAAAAAGTGTTTCCGCCCGGGATCGACACGGGGACCTTCTGCGTGTTAGGCAGACGTGATAACCGCTACACCACGGAAACTACTTGTGTGCGCCTTACATTAGAGACAACTCGTGCTGGTGTTGTCATCGTTACTAAGAAATTAAATAAATGCGCTACTTGCAGAACAAAGGTACATGCAGAAGATCCTCACATGTCGTGGCTCACTGGAGTACAATACGACATAGGCAGGAAAATACTGATCCCGCCCGGGATCGAACCGGGGACCTTCTGCGTGTGAAGCAGACGTGATAACCGCTCCACTACGGAAACTGCGAACGGGAGGAGTCCATCTCCGTTCACTCGCAATTACCTCAGCCTCTCTCCCGTCCGTGAATGCACACGCGACAGTTCTTTTGACAGCCTGGAAACCATCACAGCCAAGGGCTCAAGAAGTCTTCGGGGTGCTCGAGAAGGTGTCTGCCGTAGCACCCCTAACGAAATAGCGGCGTTTCCCGCAGTCGTGATTGCAAATCATAGCAGCAAAAGCAATCACTTTCTTAGCAGCAGGGAGTGCGAGCCCAGCGGCAGCTCTACATGAAGGTACCAATAGCCCAGGAAGGCCGCCGACCGCGGGAATTCGCGCCGCCCCCATCCCGCCAGCCTACACGAGACTTTCCAGAGCACCCTGGACCACATCGAGGGACCCAGTGCACTGAAATAATAGTCATTTGCCACGTCAGATGGCTCGTTGGTCTAGGGGTATGATTCCTGCTTTGGGTGCAGGAGGTCCCGGGTTCAAATCCCGGACGAGCCCTAGCGTTTTGTGCAAACTGGTCGCACGTGAGTGGCTGAGTCGACGCAAAATGCTCGGCGTCAGTATCAAATGAAATTCATATTTGATGTGAGCAATTGACACTGATCTGACGTGTGAAGGCGATTACGAAGGTTTTTGGGTACAGATGGTAGCAGATGCATGTTAGTATGTCTTGTTTTTAATGATAAAAAAGTGTTTCCGCCCGGGATCGACACGGGGACCTTCTGCGTGTTAGGCAGACGTGATAACCGCTACACCACGGAAACTACTTGTGTGCGCCTTACATTAGAGACAACTCGTGCTGGTGTTGTCATCGTTACTAAGAAATTAAATAAATGCGCTACTTGCAGAACAAAGGTACATGCAGAAGATCCTCACATGTCGTGGCTCACTGGAGTACAATACGACATAGGCAGGAAAATACTGTTCCCGCCCGGGATCGAACCGGGGACCTTCTGCGTGTGAAGCAGACGTGATAACCGCTACACTGCGGAAACTGCGAACGGGAGGAGTCCATCTCCGTTCACTCGCAATTACCTCAGCCTCTCTCCCGTCCGTGAATGCACACGCGACAGTTCTTTTGACAGCCTGGAAACCATCACAGCCAAGGGCTCAAGAAGTCTTCGGGGTGCTCGAGAAGGTGTCTGCCGTAGCACCCCTAACGAAATAGCGGCGTTTCCCGCAGTCGTGATTGCAAATCATAGCAGCAAAAGCAATCACTTTCTTAGCAGCAGGGAGTGCGAGCCCAGCGGCAGCTCTACATGAAGGTACCAATAGCCCAGGAAGGCCGCCGACCGCGGGAATTCGCGCCGCCCCCATCCCGCCAGCCTACACGAGACTTTCCAGAGCACCCTGGACCACATCGAGGGACCCAGTGCACTGAAATAATAGTCATTTGCCACGTCAGATGGCTCGTTGGTCTAGGGGTATGATTCCTGCTTTGGGTGCAGGAGGTCCCGGGTTCAAATCCCGGACGAGCCCTAGCGTTTTGTGCAAACTGGTCGCACGTGAGTGGCTGAGTCGACGCAAAATGCTCGGCGTCAGTATCAAATGAAATTCATATTTGATGTGAGCAATTGACACTGATCTGACGTGTGAAGGCGATTACGAAGGTTTTTGGGTACAGATGGTAGCAGATGCATGTTAGTATGTCTTGTTTTTAATGATAAAAAAGTGTTTCCGCCCGGGATCGACACGGGGACCTTCTGCGTGTTAGGCAGACGTGATAACCGCTACACCACGGAAACTACTTGTGTGCGCCTTACATTAGAGACAACTCGTGCTGGTGTTGTCATCGTTACTAAGAAATTAAATAAATGCGCTACTTGCAGAACAAAGGTACATGCAGAAGATCCTCACATGTCGTGGCTCACTGGAGTACAATACGACATAGGCAGGAAAATACTGTTCCCGCCCGGGATCGAACCGGGGACCTTCTGCGTGTGAAGCAGACGTGATAACCGCTACACTGCGGAAACTGCGAACGGGAGGAGTCCATCTCCGTTCACTCGCAATTACCTCAGCCTCTCTCCCGTCCGTGAATGCACACGCGACAGTTCTTTTGACAGCCTGGAAACCATCACAGCCAAGGGCTCAAGAAGTCTTCGGGGTGCTCGAGAAGGTGTCTGCCGTAGCACCCCTAACGAAATAGCGGCGTTTCCCGCAGTCGTGATTGCAAATCATAGCAGCAAAAGCAATCACTTTCTTAGCAGCAGGGAGTGCGAGCCCAGCGGCAGCTCTACATGAAGGTACCAATAGCCCAGGAAGGCCGCCGACCGCGGGAATTCGCGCCGCCCCCATCCCGCCAGCCTACACGAGACTTTCCAGAGCACCCTGGACCACATCGAGGGACCCAGTGCACTGAAATAATAGTCATTTGCCACGTCAGATGGCTCGTTGGTCTAGGGGTATGATTCCTGCTTTGGGTGCAGGAGGTCCCGGGTTCAAATCCCGGACGAGCCCTAGCGTTTTGTGCAAACTGGTCGCACGTGAGTGGCTGAGTCGACGCAAAATGCTCGGCGTCAGTATCAAATGAAATTCATATTTGATGTGAGCAATTGACACTGATCTGACGTGTGAAGGCGATTACGAAGGTTTTTGGGTACAGATGGTAGCAGATGCATGTTAGTATGTCTTGTTTTTAATGATAAAAAAGTGTTTCCGCCCGGGATCGACACGGGGACCTTCTGCGTGTTAGGCAAACGTGATAACCGCTACACCACGGAAACTACTTGTGTGCGCCTTACATTAGAGACAACTCGTGCTGGTGTTGTCATCGTTACTAAGAAATTAAATAAATGCGCTACTTGCAGAACAAAGGTACATGCAGAAGATCCTCACATGTCGTGGCTCACTGGAGTACAATACGACATAGGCAGGAAAATACTGTTCCCGCCCGGGATCGAACCGGGGACCTTCTGCGTGTGAAGCAGACGTGATAACCGCTCCACTACGGAAACTGCGAACGGGAGGAGTCCATCTCCGTTCACTCGCAATTACCTCAGCCTCTCTCCCGTCCGTGAATGCACACGCGACAGTTCTTTTGACAGCCTGGAAACCATCACAGCCAAGGGCTCAAGAAGTCTTCGGGGTGCTCGAGAAGGTGTCTGCCGTAGCACCCCTAACGAAATAGCGGCGTTTCCCGCAGTCGTGATTGCAAATCATAGCAGCAAAAGCAATCACTTTCTTAGCAGCAGGGAGTGCGAGCCCAGCGGCAGCTCTACATGAAGGTACCAATAGCCCAGGAAGGCCGCCGACCGCGGGAATTCGCGCCGCCCCCATCCCGCCAGCCTACACGAGACTTTCCAGAGCACCCTGGACCACATCGAGGGACCCAGTGCACTGAAATAATAGTCATTTGCCACGTCAGATGGCTCGTTGGTCTAGGGGTATGATTCCTGCTTTGGGTGCAGGAGGTCCCGGGTTCAAATCCCGGACGAGCCCTAGCGTTTTGTGCAAACTGGTCGCACGTGAGTGGCTGAGTCGACGCAAAATGCTCGGCGTCAGTATCAAATGAAATTCATATTTGATGTGAGCAATTGACACTGATCTGACGTGTGAAGGCGATTACGAAGGTTTTTGGGTACAGATGGTAGCAGATGCATGTTAGTATGTCTTGTTTTTAATGATAAAAAAGTGTTTCCGCCCGGGATCGACACGGGGACCTTCTGCGTGTTAGGCAGACGTGATAACCGCTACACCACGGAAACTACTTGTGTGCGCCTTACATTAGAGACAACTCGTGCTGGTGTTGTCATCGTTACTAAGAAATTAAATAAATGCGCTACTTGCAGAACAAAGGTACATGCAGAAGATCCTCACATGTCGTGGCTCACTGGAGTACAATACGACATAGGCAGGAAAATACTGTTCCCGCCCGGGATCGAACCGGGGACCTTCTGCGTGTGAAGCAGACGTGATAACCGCTCCACTACGGAAACTGCGAACGGGAGGAGTCCATCTCCGTTCACTCGCAATTACCTCAGCCTCTCTCCCGTCCGTGAATGCACACGCGACAGTTCTTTTGACAGCCTGGAAACCATCACAGCCAAGGGCTCAAGAAGTCTTCGGGGTGCTCGAGAAGGTGTCTGCCGTAGCACCCCTAACGAAATAGCGGCGTTTCCCGCAGTCGTGATTGCAAATCATAGCAGCAAAAGCAATCACTTTCTTAGCAGCAGGGAGTGCGAGCCCAGCGGCAGCTCTACATGAAGGTACCAATAGCCCAGGAAGGCCGCCGACCGCGGGAATTCGCGCCGCCCCCATCCCGCCAGCCTACACGAGACTTTCCAGAGCACCCTGGACCACATCGAGGGACCCAGTGCACTGAAATAATAGTCATTTGCCACGTCAGATGGCTCGTTGGTCTAGGGGTATGATTCCTGCTTTGGGTGCAGGAGGTCCCGGGTTCAAATCCCGGACGAGCCCTAGCGTTTTGTGCAAACTGGTCGCACGTGAGTGGCTGAGTCGACGCAAAATGCTCGGCGTCAGTATCAAATGAAATTCATATTTGATGTGAGCAATTGACACTGATCTGACGTGTGAAGGCGATTACGAAGGTTTTTGGGTACAGATGGTAGCAGATGCATGTTAGTATGTCTTGTTTTTAATGATAAAAAAGTGTTTCCGCCCGGGATCGACACGGGGACCTTCTGCGTGTTAGGCAGACGTGATAACCGCTACACCACGGAAACTACTTGTGTGCGCCTTACATTAGAGACAACTCGTGCTGGTGTTGTCATCGTTACTAAGAAATTAAATAAATGCGCTACTTGCAGAACAAAGGTACATGCAGAAGATCCTCACATGTCGTGGCTCACTGGAGTACAATACGACATAGGCAGGAAAATACTGATCCCGCCCGGGATCGAACCGGGGACCTTCTGCGTGTGAAGCAGACGTGATAACCGCTCCACTACGGAAACTGCGAACGGGAGGAGTCCATCTCCGTTCACTCGCAATTACCTCAGCCTCTCTCCCGTCCGTGAATGCACACGCGACAGTTCTTTTGACAGCCTGGAAACCATCACAGCCAAGGGCTCAAGAAGTCTTCGGGGTGCTCGAGAAGGTGTCTGCCGTAGCACCCCTAACGAAATAGCGGCGTTTCCCGCAGTCGTGATTGCAAATCATAGCAGCAAAAGCAATCACTTTCTTAGCAGCAGGGAGTGCGAGCCCAGCGGCAGCTCTACATGAAGGTACCAATAGCCCAGGAAGGCCGCCGACCGCGGGAATTCGCGCCGCCCCCATCCCGCCAGCCTACACGAGACTTTCCAGAGCACCCTGGACCACATCGAGGGACCCAGTGCACTGAAATAATAGTCATTTGCCACGTCAGATGGCTCGTTGGTCTAGGGGTATGATTCCTGCTTTGGGTGCAGGAGGTCCCGGGTTCAAATCCCGGACGAGCCCTAGCGTTTTGTGCAAACTGGTCGCACGTGAGTGGCTGAGTCGACGCAAAATGCTCGGCGTCAGTATCAAATGAAATTCATATTTGATGTGAGCAATTGACACTGATCTGACGTGTGAAGGCGATTACGAAGGTTTTTGGGTACAGATGGTAGCAGATGCATGTTAGTATGTCTTGTTTTTAATGATAAAAAAGTGTTTCCGCCCGGGATCGACACGGGGACCTTCTGCGTGTTAGGCAGACGTGATAACCGCTACACCACGGAAACTACTTGTGTGCGCCTTACATTAGAGACAACTCGTGCTGGTGTTGTCATCGTTACTAAGAAATTAAATAAATGCGCTACTTGCAGAACAAAGGTACATGCAGAAGATCCTCACATGTCGTGGCTCACTGGAGTACAATACGACATAGGCAGGAAAATACTGTTCCCGCCCGGGATCGAACCGGGGACCTTCTGCGTGTGAAGCAGACGTGATAACCGCTCCACTACGGAAACTGCGAACGGGAGGAGTCCATCTCCGTTCACTCGCAATTACCTCAGCCTCTCTCCCGTCCGTGAATGCACACGCGACAGTTCTTTTGACAGCCTGGAAACCATCACAGCCAAGGGCTCAAGAAGTCTTCGGGGTGCTCGAGAAGGTGTCTGCCGTAGCACCCCTAACGAAATAGCGGCGTTTCCCGCAGTCGTGATTGCAAATCATAGCAGCAAAAGCAATCACTTTCTTAGCAGCAGGGAGTGCGAGCCCAGCGGCAGCTCTACATGAAGGTACCAATAGCCCAGGAAGGCCGCCGACCGCGGGAATTCGCGCCGCCCCCATCCCGCCAGCCTACACGAGACTTTCCAGAGCACCCTGGACCACATCGAGGGACCCAGTGCACTGAAATAATAGTCATTTGCCACGTCAGATGGCTCGTTGGTCTAGGGGTATGATTCCTGCTTTGGGTGCAGGAGGTCCCGGGTTCAAATCCCGGACGAGCCCTAGCGTTTTGTGCAAACTGGTCGCACGTGAGTGGCTGAGTCGACGCAAAATGCTCGGCGTCAGTATCAAATGAAATTCATATTTGATGTGAGCAATTGACACTGATCTGACGTGTGAAGGCGATTACGAAGGTTTTTGGGTACAGATGGTAGCAGATGCATGTTAGTATGTCTTGTTTTTAATGATAAAAAAGTGTTTCCGCCCGGGATCGACACGGGGACCTTCTGCGTGTTAGGCAGACGTGATAACCGCTACACCACGGAAACTACTTGTGTGCGCCTTACATTAGAGACAACTCGTGCTGGTGTTGTCATCGTTACTAAGAAATTAAATAAATGCGCTACTTGCAGAACAAAGGTACATGCAGAAGATCCTCACATGTCGTGGCTCACTGGAGTACAATACGACATAGGCAGGAAAATACTGTTCCCGCCCGGGATCGAACCGGGGACCTTCTGCGTGTGAAGCAGACGTGATAACCGCTCCACTACGGAAACTGCGAACGGGAGGAGTCCATCTCCGTTCACTCGCAATTACCTCAGCCTCTCTCCCGTCCGTGAATGCACACGCGACAGTTCTTTTGACAGCCTGGAAACCATCACAGCCAAGGGCTCAAGAAGTCTTCGGGGTGCTCGAGAAGGTGTCTGCCGTAGCACCCCTAACGAAATAGCGGCGTTTCCCGCAGTCGTGATTGCAAATCATAGCAGCAAAAGCAATCACTTTCTTAGCAGCAGGGAGTGCGAGCCCAGCGGCAGCTCTACATGAAGGTACCAATAGCCCAGGAAGGCCGCCGACCGCGGGAATTCGCGCCGCCCCCATCCCGCCAGCCTACACGAGACTTTCCAGAGCACCCTGGACCACATCGAGGGACCCAGTGCACTGAAATAATAGTCATTTGCCACGTCAGATGGCTCGTTGGTCTAGGGGTATGATTCCTGCTTTGGGTGCAGGAGGTCCCGGGTTCAAATCCCGGACGAGCCCTAGCGTTTTGTGCAAACTGGTCGCACGTGAGTGGCTGAGTCGACGCAAAATGCTCGGCGTCAGTATCAAATGAAATTCATATTTGATGTGAGCAATTGACACTGATCTGACGTGTGAAGGCGATTACGAAGGTTTTTGGGTACAGATGGTAGCAGATGCATGTTAGTATGTCTTGTTTTTAATGATAAAAAAGTGTTTCCGCCCGGGATCGACACGGGGACCTTCTGCGTGTTAGGCAGACGTGATAACCGCTACACCACGGAAACTACTTGTGTGCGCCTTACATTAGAGACAACTCGTGCTGGTGTTGTCATCGTTACTAAGAAATTAAATAAATGCGCTACTTGCAGAACAAAGGTACATGCAGAAGATCCTCACATGTCGTGGCTCACTGGAGTACAATACGACATAGGCAGGAAAATACTGATCCCACCCGGGATCGAACCGGGGACCTTCTGCGTGTGAAGCAGACGTGATAACCGCTCCACTACGGAAACTGCGAACGGGAGGAGTCCATCTCCGTTCACTCGCAATTACCTCAGCCTCTCTCCCGTCCGTGAATGCACACGCGACAGTTCTTTTGACAGCCTGGAAACCATCACAGCCAAGGGCTCAAGAAGTCTTCGGGGTGCTCGAGAAGGTGTCTGCCGTAGCACCCCTAACGAAATAGCGGCGTTTCCCGCAGTCGTGATTGCAAATCATAGCAGCAAAAGCAATCACTTTCTTAGCAGCAGGGAGTGCGAGCCCAGCGGCAGCTCTACATGAAGGTACCAATAGCCCAGGAAGGCCGCCGACCGCGGGAATTCGCGCCGCCCCCATCCCGCCAGCCTACACGAGACTTTCCAGAGCACCCTGGACCACATCGAGGGACCCAGTGCACTGAAATAATAGTCATTTGCCACGTCAGATGGCTCGTTGGTCTAGGGGTATGATTCCTGCTTTGGGTGCAGGAGGTCCCGGGTTCAAATCCCGGACGAGCCCTAGCGTTTTGTGCAAACTGGTCGCACGTGAGTGGCTGAGTCGACGCAAAATGCTCGGCGTCAGTATCAAATGAAATTCATATTTGATGTGAGCAATTGACACTGATCTGACGTGTGAAGGCGATTACGAAGGTTTTTGGGTACAGATGGTAGCAGATGCATGTTAGTATGTCTTGTTTTTAATGATAAAAAAGTGTTTCCGCCCGGGATCGACACGGGGACCTTCTGCGTGTTAGGCAGACGTGATAACCGCTACACCACGGAAACTACTTGTGTGCGCCTTACATTAGAGACAACTCGTGCTGGTGTTGTCATCGTTACTAAGAAATTAAATAAATGCGCTACTTGCAGAACAAAGGTACATGCAGAAGATCCTCACATGTCGTGGCTCACTGGAGTACAATACGACATAGGCAGGAAAATACTGTTCCCGCCCGGGATCGAACCGGGGACCTTCTGCGTGTGAAGCAGACGTGATAACCGCTCCACTACGGAAACTGCGAACGGGAGGAGTCCATCTCCGTTCACTCGCAATTACCTCAGCCTCTCTCCCGTCCGTGAATGCACACGCGACAGTTCTTTTGACAGCCTGGAAACCATCACAGCCAAGGGCTCAAGAAGTCTTCGGGGTGCTCGAGAAGGTGTCTGCCGTAGCACCCCTAACGAAATAGCGGCGTTTCCCGCAGTCGTGATTGCAAATCATAGCAGCAAAAGCAATCACTTTCTTAGCAGCAGGGAGTGCGAGCCCAGCGGCAGCTCTACATGAAGGTACCAATAGCCCAGGAAGGCCGCCGACCGCGGGAATTCGCGCCGCCCCCATCCCGCCAGCCTACACGAGACTTTCCAGAGCACCCTGGACCACATCGAGGGACCCAGTGCACTGAAATAATAGTCATTTGCCACGTCAGATGGCTCGTTGGTCTAGGGGTATGATTCCTGCTTTGGGTGCAGGAGGTCCCGGGTTCAAATCCCGGACGAGCCCTAGCGTTTTGTGCAAACTGGTCGCACGTGAGTGGCTGAGTCGACGCAAAATGCTCGGCGTCAGTATCAAATGAAATTCATATTTGATGTGAGCAATTGACACTGATCTGACGTGTGAAGGCGATTACGAAGGTTTTTGGGTACAGATGGTAGCAGATGCATGTTAGTATGTCTTGTTTTTAATGATAAAAAAGTGTTTCCGCCCGGGATCGACACGGGGACCTTCTGCGTGTTAGGCAGACGTGATAACCGCTACACCACGGAAACTACTTGTGTGCGCCTTACATTAGAGACAACTCGTGCTGGTGTTGTCATCGTTACTAAGAAATTAAATAAATGCGCTACTTGCAGAACAAAGGTACATGCAGAAGATCCTCACATGTCGTGGCTCACTGGAGTACAATACGACATAGGCAGGAAAATACTGATCCCGCCCGGGATCGAACCGGGGACCTTCTGCGTGTGAAGCAGACGTGATAACCGCTCCACTACGGAAACTGCGAACGGGAGGAGTCCATCTCCGTTCACTCGCAATTACCTCAGCCTCTCTCCCGTCCGTGAATGCACACGCGACAGTTCTTTTGACAGCCTGGAAACCATCACAGCCAAGGGCTCAAGAAGTCTTCGGGGTGCTCGAGAAGGTGTCTGCCGTAGCACCCCTAACGAAATAGCGGCGTTTCCCGCAGTCGTGATTGCAAATCATAGCAGCAAAAGCAATCACTTTCTTAGCAGCAGGGAGTGCGAGCCCAGCGGCAGCTCTACATGAAGGTACCAATAGCCCAGGAAGGCCGCCGACCGCAGGAATTCGCGCCGCCCCCATCCCGCCAGCCTACACGAGACTTTCCAGAGCACCCTGGACCACATCGAGGGACCCAGTGCACTGAAATAATAGTCATTTGCCACGTCAGATGGCTCGTTGGTCTAGGGGTATGATTCCTGCTTTGGGTGCAGGAGGTCCCGGGTTCAAATCCCGGACGAGCCCTAGCGTTTTGTGCAAACTGGTCGCACGTGAGTGGCTGAGTCGACGCAAAATGCTCGGCGTCAGTATCAAATGAAATTCATATTTGATGTGAGCAATTGACACTGATCTGACGTGTGAAGGCGATTACGAAGGTTTTTGGGTACAGATGGTAGCAGATGCATGTTAGTATGTCTTGTTTTTAATGATAAAAAAGTGTTTCCGCCCGGGATCGACACGGGGACCTTCTGCGTGTTAGGCAGACGTGATAACCGCTACACCACGGAAACTACTTGTGTGCGCCTTACATTAGAGACAACTCGTGCTGGTGTTGTCATCGTTACTAAGAAATTAAATAAATGCGCTACTTGCAGAACAAAGGTACATGCAGAAGATCCTCACATGTCGTGGCTCACTGGAGTACAATACGACATAGGCAGGAAAATACTGTTCCCGCCCGGGATCGAACCGGGGACCTTCTGCGTGTGAAGCAGACGTGATAACCGCTACACTGCGGAAACTGCGAACGGGAGGAGTCCATCTCCGTTCACTCGCAATTACCTCAGCCTCTCTCCCGTCCGTGAATGCACACGCGACAGTTCTTTTGACAGCCTGGAAACCATCACAGCCAAGGGCTCAAGAAGTCTTCGGGGTGCTCGAGAAGGTGTCTGCCGTAGCACCCCTAACGAAATAGCGGCGTTTCCCGCAGTCGTGATTGCAAATCATAGCAGCAAAAGCAATCACTTTCTTAGCAGCAGGGAGTGCGAGCCCAGCGGCAGCTCTACATGAAGGTACCAATAGCCCAGGAAGGCCGCCGACCGCGGGAATTCGCGCCGCCCCCATCCCGCCAGCCTACACGAGACTTTCCAGAGCACCCTGGACCACATCGAGGGACCCAGTGCACTGAAATAATAGTCATTTGCCACGTCAGATGGCTCGTTGGTCTAGGGGTATGATTCCTGCTTTGGGTGCAGGAGGTCCCGGGTTCAAATCCCGGACGAGCCCTAGCGTTTTGTGCAAACTGGTCGCACGTGAGTGGCTGAGTCGACGCAAAATGCTCGGCGTCAGTATCAAATGAAATTCATATTTGATGTGAGCAATTGACACTGATCTGACGTGTGAAGGCGATTACGAAGGTTTTTGGGTACAGATGGTAGCAGATGCATGTTAGTATGTCTTGTTTTTAATGATAAAAAAGTGTTTCCGCCCGGGATCGACACGGGGACCTTCTGCGTGTTAGGCAGACGTGATAACCGCTACACCACGGAAACTACTTGTGTGCGCCTTACATTAGAGACAACTCGTGCTGGTGTTGTCATCGTTACTAAGAAATTAAATAAATGCGCTACTTGCAGAACAAAGGTACATGCAGAAGATCCTCACATGTCGTGGCTCACTGGAGTACAATACGACATAGGCAGGAAAATACTGATCCCGCCCGGGATCGAACCGGGGACCTTCTGCGTGTGAAGCAGACGTGATAACCGCTCCACTACGGAAACTGCGAACGGGAGGAGTCCATCTCCGTTCACTCGCAATTACCTCAGCCTCTCTCCCGTCCGTGAATGCACACGCGACAGTTCTTTTGACAGCCTGGAAACCATCACAGCCAAGGGCTCAAGAAGTCTTCGGGGTGCTCGAGAAGGTGTCTGCCGTAGCACCCCTAACGAAATAGCGGCGTTTCCCGCAGTCGTGATTGCAAATCATAGCAGCAAAAGCAATCACTTTCTTAGCAGCAGGGAGTGCGAGCCCAGCGGCAGCTCTACATGAAGGTACCAATAGCCCAGGAAGGCCGCCGACCGCGGGAATTCGCGCCGCCCCCATCCCGCCAGCCTACACGAGACTTTCCAGAGCACCCTGGACCACATCGAGGGACCCAGTGCACTGAAATAATAGTCATTTGCCACGTCAGATGGCTCGTTGGTCTAGGGGTATGATTCCTGCTTTGGGTGCAGGAGGTCTACATCTACATCTACATCTACATCTACATCTACATCCGTACTCCGCAAGCCACCTGACGGTGTGTGGCGGAGGGTACCCTGAGTACCTCTATCGGTTCTCCCTTCTATTCCAGTCTCGTATTGTACGTGGAAAGAAGGATTGTCGGTATGCTTCTGTGTGGGCTCTAATCTCTCTGATTTTATCCTCATGGTCTCTTCGCGAGATATACGTAGGAGGGAGCAATATACTGCTTGACTCTTCGGTGAAGGTATGTTCTCGAAACTTCAACAAAAGCCCGTACCGAGCTACTGAGCGTCTCTCCTGCAGAGTCTTCCACTGGAGTTTATCTATCATCTCCGTAACGCTTTCGCAATCACTAAATGATCCTGTAACGAAGCGCGCCGCCCTCCGTTGGATCTTCTCTATCTCTTCTATCAACCCTACCTGGTGCGGATCCCACACTGCTGAGCAGTATTCAAGCATTGGGCGAACAAGCGTACTGTAACCTACTTCCTTTGTTGTCGGATTGCATTTCCTTAGGATTCTTCCAATGAATCTCAGTCTGGCATCTGCTTTACCGACGATCAACTTTATATGATCATTCCATTTTAAATCACTCCTAATGCGTACTCCCAGATAATTTATGGAATTAACTGCTTCCAGTTGCTGACCTGCTATTTTGTAGCTAAATGATAAGGGACCTATCTTTCTATGTATTCGCATCACATTACACTTCTCTACATTGAGATTCAATTGCCATTCCGTGCACCATGCGTCAATTCGCTGCAGATCCTCCTGCATTTCAGTACAATTTTCCATTGTTGCAACCTCTCGATACACCACAGCATCATCTGCAAAAAGCCTCAGTGAACTTCCGATGTCATCCACCAGGTCATTTATGTATATTGTGAATAGCAACGGTCCTATGACACTCCCCTGCGGCACACCTGAAATCACTCTTACTTCGGAAGACTTCTCTCCATTGAGAATGACATGCTGCGTTCTGTTATCTAAGAACTCCTCTATCCAATCACACAATTGATCTGATAGTCCGTATGCTCTTACTTTGTTCATTAAACGACTGTGGGGAACTGTGTCAAACGCCTTGCGGAAGTCAAGAAACACGGCATCTACCTGTGAACCCGTGTCTAAGGCCCTCTGAGTCTCGTAGACGAATAGCGCGAGCTGGGTTTCACACGACCGTCTTTTTCGAAACCCATGCTGATTCCTACAGAGTAGATTTCTAGTCTCCAGAAAAGACATTATACTCGAACATAATACGTGTTCCAAAATTCTACAACTGATCGACGTTAGAGATATAGGTCTATAGTTCTGCACATCTGTTCGACGTCCCTTCTTGAGAACGGGGATGACCTGTGCCCTTTTCCAATCCTTTGGAACGCTTCGCTCTTCTAGAGACCTACGGTACACCGCTGCAAGAAGGGGGGCAAGTTCCTTCGCGTACTCTGTGTAAAATCGAACTGGTATCCCATCAGGACCAGCGGCCTTTCCTCTTTTGAGCGATTTTAATTGTTTCTCTATCCCTCTGTCGTCTACTTCGATATCTACCATTTTGTCAACTGTGCGACAATCTAGAGAAGGAAGCACAGTGCAGTCTTCCTCTGTGAAACAGCTTTGGAAGAAGACATTTAGTAATTCGGCCTTTAGTCTGTCATCCTCTGTTTCAGTACCATTTTGGTCACAGAGTGTCTGGACATTTTGTTTTGATCCACCTACCGCTTTGACATAGGACCAAAATTTCTTAGGATTTTCTGCCAAGTCAGTACATAGAACGTTACTTTCGAATTCATTGAAAGCCTCTCGCATAGCCCTCCTCACACTACATTTCGCTTCGCGTAATTTTTGTTTGTCTGCAAGGCTTTGGCTATGTTTATGTTTGCTGTGAAGTTCCCTTTGCTTCCGCAGCAGTTTTCTAACTCGGTTGTTGTACCACGGTGGCTCTTTTCCATCTCTTACGATCTTGCTTGGCACATACTCATCTAACGCATATTGTACCATGGTTTTGAACTTTGTCCACTGATCCTCAACACTATCTGCACTTGAGATAAAACTTTTGTGTTGAGCCGTCAGGTACTCTGTAATCTGCTTTTTGTCACTTTTGCTAAACAGAAAAATCTTCCTACCTTTTTTAATATTTCTATTTACGGCTGAAATCATCGACGCAGTAACCGCTTTATGATCGCTGATTCCCTGTTCTGCATTAACTGATTCAAATAGTTCGGGTCTGTTTGTCACCAGAAGGTCTAATATATTATCGCCACGAGTCGGTTTTCTGTTTAACTGCTCAAGGTAGTTTTCAGATAAAGCACTTAAAAATATTTCACTGGATTCTTTGTCCCTGCCACCCGTTATGAACGTTTGAGTCTCCCAGTCTATATCCGGCAAATTAAAATCTCCACCCAGAACTATAACATGGTGGGGAAATCTACTCGAAATATTTTCCAAATTATTCTTCAGGTGCTGAGCCACAACAGCTGCTGAGCCCGGGGGCCTATAGAGACATCCAATTACCATGTCTGAGCCTGCTTTAACCGTGACCTTCACCCAAATCATTTCACAATTCGAATCTCCGTCAATTTCCTTCGATACTATTGCACTTCTTATCGCTATAAACACGCCTCCCCCTTCACTGTCCAGCCTATCTCTGCGGTATACATTCCAATCAGAGTTTAGGATTTCATTACTGTTTACGTCTGGTTTCAGCCAACTTTCTGTTCCTAGTACTATATGGGCGTTGTGACCGTTTATTAATGAGAGCAGTTCTGGGACCTTTCTATAGACGCTTCTGCAGTTTACTATTAGCACATTAATATTGTTATTCCTTGTTGCATTTTGCCTACTCCTGCCTTGCCGCGTCTCAGGAGGCGTCTTGTCGGGCCTAGGGAGGGAATTCTCTAACCTAAAAAAACCCCATGTGCACTCCACACGTACTCCGCTACCCTCGTAGCCGCTTCCGGCGTGTAGTGCACGCCTGACCTATTCAGGGGGACCCTACATTTCTCCACCCGATAGCGGAGGTCGAGAAATTTGCACCCCAGCTCTCCGCAGAATCGTCTGAGCCTCTGGTTTAAGCCTTCCACTCGGCTCCAAACCAGAGGACCGCGATCGGTTCTCGGAACAATACTACAAATAGTTAGCTCTGATTCCACCCCGCGAGCGAGGCTTTCCACCTTCACCAACTCCGCCAACCGCCTGTACGAACTGAGGATGACCTCTGAACCCAGACGGCAAGAGTCATTGGTGCCGACATGAGCAACAATTTGCAGTCGGGTGCACCCAGTGCTCTCTATCGCCGCCGGTAGGGCCTCCTCCACATCTCGGATGAGACCCCCCGGCAAGCAGACAGAGTGAACACTGGCCTTCTTCCCCGACCTTTCCGCTATTTCCCTAAGGGGCTCCATCACCCGCCTAACGTTGGAGCTCCCAATAACTAATAAACCCCTCCCCCCGTGTGCCTGCTCGGACCTTGCTGAAGGAGCAGCCACATGTCCACTCACAGGCAGAGCGGGCGATGCCACACGGCCAGCCTCCACATTGACCCTCCGCCTCGTGCGCCGCGAACGCCGCTGAACCCGCCACTCCCCTTGGGGAGAGGGTGGCCCAACCGCGCCCGGTACCCGCGAAGATGTCTCGACAGCAGGGACAGTGGGTGAAGCATCTAACACCTGGGGTGCACCATGCGACGCACCAGACTCCCCACTGCCGCTACACTCCGAGGCAGCAGCCTGAAGACGGCTGACCGCGGCCATCAACACGCTCAGCTGTTCGCGAAGAGTGGCCAGCTCCTCCTGCGTCCGTACACAGCAGCCACACATCCTAGCCATCCTAAGAAATCAATTTACTATAGAGTGTTAATCAGCTTTTAACTAGACTGCTAATTCACTAAAGGCGGTTGATTATTGACTAAACTGTGATTGCTAACCACTTCTTGTAGAAACAAGGAAAATAGCACTACCTGTCTCTGGACGGTATTGAAAACAAACACTAGCACTACGAGCACTATGGCTGACTAAAGGGACTCTCTGACTGTATTCAAAACAAACACGAAATCTATGGAACACTTAATAGCACTACTATTAAAGCTTCCTAAAAGCAAAAACACGCAGAAGAAGAAGTGACAAGTAAGAAAAATACAGATAATACTTAAATTAAGGTAGCTCGCTGCACAGCAGACGTGAAGCAGACGGCGGTTAGGGCGACACTGACACTACTGGCACTATGGCTGACTAAAGGGACTCTCTGACTGTATTCAAAACTAACACGAAATCTATGGAACACTTAATAGCACTACTATTAAAGCTTCCTAAAAGCAAAGGTCCCGGGTTCAAATCCCGGACGAGCCCTAGCGTTTTGTGCAAACTGGTCGCACGTGAGTGGCTGAGTCGACGCAAAATGCTCGGCGTCAGTATCAAATGAAATTCATATTTGATGTGAGCAATTGACACTGATCTGACGTGTGAAGGCGATTACGAAGGTTTTTGGGTACAGATGGTAGCAGATGCATGTTAGTATGTCTTGTTTTTAATGATAAAAAAGTGTTTCCGCCCGGGATCGACACGGGGACCTTCTGCGTGTTAGGCAGACGTGATAACCGCTACACCACGGAAACTACTTGTGTGCGCCTTACATTAGAGACAACTCGTGCTGGTGTTGTCATCGTTACTAAGAAATTAAATAAATGCGCTACTTGCAGAACAAAGGTACATGCAGAAGATCCTCACATGTCGTGGCTCACTGGAGTACAATACGACATAGGCAGGAAAATACTGTTCCCGCCCGGGATCGAACCGGGGACCTTCTGCGTGTGAAGCAGACGTGATAACCGCTACACTGCGGAAACTGCGAACGGGAGGAGTCCATCTCCGTTCACTCGCAATTACCTCAGCCTCTCTCCCGTCCGTGAATGCACACGCGACAGTTCTTTTGACAGCCTGGAAACCATCACAGCCAAGGGCTCAAGAAGTCTTCGGGGTGCTCGAGAAGGTGTCTGCCGTAGCACCCCTAACGAAATAGCGGCGTTTCCCGCAGTCGTGATTGCAAATCATAGCAGCAAAAGCAATCACTTTCTTAGCAGCAGGGAGTGCGAGCCCAGCGGCAGCTCTACATGAAGGTACCAATAGCCCAGGAAGGCCGCCGACCGCGGGAATTCGCGCCGCCCCCATCCCGCCAGCCTACACGAGACTTTCCAGAGCACCCTGGACCACATCGAGGGACCCAGTGCACAGAAATAATAGTCATTTGCCACGTCAGATGGCTCGTTGGTCCAGGGGTATGATTCCTGCTTTGGGTGCAGGAGGTCCCGGGTTCAAATCCCGGACGAGCCCTAGCGTTTTGTGCAAACTGGTCGCACGTGAGTGGCTGAGTCGACGCAAAATGCTCGGCGTCAGTATCAAATGAAATTCATATTTGATGTGAGCAATTGACACTGATCTGACGTGTGAAGGCGATTACGAAGGTTTTTGGGTACAGATGGTAGCAGATGCATGTTAGTATGTCTTGTTTTTAATGATAAAAAAGTGTTTCCGCCCGGGATCGACACGGGGACCTTCTGCGTGTTAGGCAGACGTGATAACCGCTACACCACGGAAACTACTTGTGTGCGCCTTACATTAGAGACAACTCGTGCTGGTGTTGTCATCGTTACTAAGAAATTAAATAAATGCGCTACTTGCAGAACAAAGGTACATGCAGAAGATCCTCACATGTCGTGGCTCACTGGAGTACAATACGACATAGGCAGGAAAATACTGTTCCCGCCCGGGATCGAACCGGGGACCTTCTGCGTGTGAAGCAGACGTGATAACCGCTACACTGCGGAAACTGCGAACGGGAGGAGTCCATCTCCGTTCACTCGCAATTACCTCAGCCTCTCTCCCGTCCGTGAATGCACACGCGACAGTTCTTTTGACAGCCTGGAAACCATCACAGCCAAGGGCTCAAGAAGTCTTCGGGGTGCTCGAGAAGGTGTCTGCCGTAGCACCCCTAACGAAATAGCGGCGTTTCCCGCAGTCGTGATTGCAAATCATAGCAGCAAAAGCAATCACTTTCTTAGCAGCAGGGAGTGCGAGCCCAGCGGCAGCTCTACATGAAGGTACCAATAGCCCAGGAAGGCCGCCGACCGCGGGAATTCGCGCCGCCCCCATCCCGCCAGCCTACACGAGACTTTCCAGAGCACCCTGGACCACATCGAGGGACCCAGTGCACTGAAATAATAGTCATTTGCCACGTCAGATGGCTCGTTGGTCTAGGGGTATGATTCCTGCTTTGGGTGCAGGAGGTCCCGGGTTCAAATCCCGGACGAGCCCTAGCGTTTTGTGCAAACTGGTCGCACGTGAGTGGCTGAGTCGACGCAAAATGCTCGGCGTCAGTATCAAATGAAATTCATATTTGATGTGAGCAATTGACACTGATCTGACGTGTGAAGGCGATTACGAAGGTTTTTGGGTACAGATGGTAGCAGATGCATGTTAGTATGTCTTGTTTTTAATGATAAAAAAGTGTTTCCGCCCGGGATCGACACGGGGACCTTCTGCGTGTTAGGCAGACGTGATAACCGCTACACCACGGAAACTACTTGTGTGCGCCTTACATTAGAGACAACTCGTGCTGGTGTTGTCATCGTTACTAAGAAATTAAATAAATGCGCTACTTGCAGAACAAAGGTACATGCAGAAGATCCTCACATGTCGTGGCTCACTGGAGTACAATACGACATAGGCAGGAAAATACTGTTCCCGCCCGGGATCGAACCGGGGACCTTCTGCGTGTGAAGCAGACGTGATAACCGCTCCACTACGGAAACTGCGAACGGGAGGAGTCCATCTCCGTTCACTCGCAATTACCTCAGCCTCTCTCCCGTCCGTGAATGCACACGCGACAGTTCTTTTGACAGCCTGGAAACCATCACAGCCAAGGGCTCAAGAAGTCTTCGGGGTGCTCGAGAAGGTGTCTGCCGTAGCACCCCTAACGAAATAGCGGCGTTTCCCGCAGTCGTGATTGCAAATCATAGCAGCAAAAGCAATCACTTTCTTAGCAGCAGGGAGTGCGAGCCCAGCGGCAGCTCTACATGAAGGTACCAATAGCCCAGGAAGGCCGCCGACCGCGGGAATTCGCGCCGCCCCCATCCCGCCAGCCTACACGAGACTTTCCAGAGCACCCTGGACCACATCGAGGGACCCAGTGCACTGAAATAATAGTCATTTGCCACGTCAGATGGCTCGTTGGTCTAGGGGTATGATTCCTGCTTTGGGTGCAGGAGGTCCCGGGTTCAAATCCCGGACGAGCCCTAGCGTTTTGTGCAAACTGGTCGCACGTGAGTGGCTGAGTCGACGCAAAATGCTCGGCGTCAGTATCAAATGAAATTCATATTTGATGTGAGCAATTGACACTGATCTGACGTGTGAAGGCGATTACGAAGGTTTTTGGGTACAGATGGTAGCAGATGCATGTTAGTATGTCTTGTTTTTAATGATAAAAAAGTGTTTCCGCCCGGGATCGACACGGGGACCTTCTGCGTGTTAGGCAGACGTGATAACCGCTACACCACGGAAACTACTTGTGTGCGCCTTACATTAGAGACAACTCGTGCTGGTGTTGTCATCGTTACTAAGAAATTAAATAAATGCGCTACTTGCAGAACAAAGGTACATGCAGAAGATCCTCACATGTCGTGGCTCACTGGAGTACAATACGACATAGGCAGGAAAATACTGTTCCCGCCCGGGATCGAACCGGGGACCTTCTGCGTGTGAAGCAGACGTGATAACCGCTCCACTACGGAAACTGCGAACGGGAGGAGTCCATCACCGTTCACTCGCAATTACCTCAGCCTCTCTCCCGTCCGTGAATGCACACGCGACAGTTCTTTTGACAGCCTGGAAACCATCACAGCCAAGGGCTCAAGAAGTCTTTGGGGTGCTCGAGAAGGTGTCTGCCGTAGCACCCCTAACGAAATAGCGGCGTTTCCCGCAGTCGTGATTGCAAATCATAGCAGCAAAAGCAATCACTTTCTTAGCAGCAGGGAGTGCGAGCCCAGCGGCAGCTCTACATGAAGGTACCAATAGCCCAGGAAGGCCGCCGACCGCGGGAATTCGCGCCGCCCCCATCCCGCCAGCCTACACGAGACTTTCCAGAGCACCCTGGACCACATCGAGGGACCCAGTGCACTGAAATAATAGTCATTTGCCACGTCAGATGGCTCGTTGGTCTAGGGGTATGATTCCTGCTTTGGGTGCAGGAGGTCCCGGGTTCAAATCCCGGACGAGCCCTAGCGTTTTGTGCAAACTGGTCGCACGTGAGTGGCTGAGTCGACGCAAAATGCTCGGCGTCAGTATCAAATGAAATTCATATTTGATGTGAGCAATTGACACTGATCTGACGTGTGAAGGCGATTACGAAGGTTTTTGGGTACAGATGGTAGCAGATGCATGTTAGTATGTCTTGTTTTTAATGATAAAAAAGTGTTTCCGCCCGGGATCGACACGGGGACCTTCTGCGTGTTAGGCAGACGTGATAACCGCTACACCACGGAAACTACTTGTGTGCGCCTTACATTAGAGACAACTCGTGCTGGTGTTGTCATCGTTACTAAGAAATTAAATAAATGCGCTACTTGCAGAACAAAGGTACATGCAGAAGATCCTCACATGTCGTGGCTCACTGGAGTACAATACGACATAGGCAGGAAAATACTGTTCCCGCCCGGGATCGAACCGGGGACCTTCTGCGTGTGAAGCAGACGTGATAACCGCTCCACTACGGAAACTGCGAACGGGAGGAGTCCATCTCCGTTCACTCGCAATTACCTCAGCCTCTCTCCCGTCCGTGAATGCACACGCGACAGTTCTTTTGACAGCCTGGAAACCATCACAGCCAAGGGCTCAAGAAGTCTTCGGGGTGCTCGAGAAGGTGTCTGCCGTAGCACCCCTAACGAAATAGCGGCGTTTCCCGCAGTCGTGATTGCAAATCATAGCAGCAAAAGCAATCACTTTCTTAGCAGCAGGGAGTGCGAGCCCAGCGGCAGCTCTACATGAAGGTACCAATAGCCCAGGAAGGCCGCCGACCGCGGGAATTCGCGCCGCCCCCATCCCGCCAGCCTACACGAGACTTTCCAGAGCACCCTGGACCACATCGAGGGACCCAGTGCACTGAAATAATAGTCATTTGCCACGTCAGATGGCTCGTTGGTCTAGGGGTATGATTCCTGCTTTGGGTGCAGGAGGTCCCGGGTTCAAATCCCGGACGAGCCCTAGCGTTTTGTGCAAACTGGTCGCACGTGAGTGGCTGAGTCGACGCAAAATGCTCGGCGTCAGTATCAAATGAAATTCATATTTGATGTGAGCAATTGACACTGATCTGACGTGTGAAGGCGATTACGAAGGTTTTTGGGTACAGATGGTAGCAGATGCATGTTAGTATGTCTTGTTTTTAATGATAAAAAAGTGTTTCCGCCCGGGATCGACACGGGGACCTTCTGCGTGTTAGGCAGACGTGATAACCGCTACACCACGGAAACTACTTGTGTGCGCCTTACATTAGAGACAACTCGTGCTGGTGTTGTCATCGTTACTAAGAAATTAAATAAATGCGCTACTTGCAGAACAAAGGTACATGCAGAAGATCCTCACATGTCGTGGCTCACTGGAGTACAATACGACATAGGCAGGAAAATACTGTTCCCGCCCGGGATCGAACCGGGGACCTTCTGCGTGTGAAGCAGACGTGATAACCGCTCCACTACGGAAACTGCGAACGGGAGGAGTCCATCTCCGTTCACTCGCAATTACCTCAGCCTCTCTCCCGTCCGTGAATGCACACGCGACAGTTCTTTTGACAGCCTGGAAACCATCACAGCCAAGGGCTCAAGAAGTCTTCGGGGTGCTCGAGAAGGTGTCTGCCGTAGCACCCCTAACGAAATAGCGGCGTTTCCCGCAGTCGTGATTGCAAATCATAGCAGCAAAAGCAATCACTTTCTTAGCAGCAGGGAGTGCGAGCCCAGCGGCAGCTCTACATGAAGGTACCAATAGCCCAGGAAGGCCGCCGACCGCGGGAATTCGCGCCGCCCCCATCCCGCCAGCCTACACGAGACTTTCCAGAGCACCCTGGACCACATCGAGGGACCCAGTGCACTGAAATAATAGTCATTTGCCACGTCAGATGGCTCGTTGGTCTAGGGGTATGATTCCTGCTTTGGGTGCAGGAGGTCCCGGGTTCAAATCCCGGACGAGCCCTAGCGTTTTGTGCAAACTGGTCGCACGTGAGTGGCTGAGTCGACGCAAAATGCTCGGCGTCAGTATCAAATGAAATTCATATTTGATGTGAGCAATTGACACTGATCTGACGTGTGAAGGCGATTACGAAGGTTTTTGGGTACAGATGGTAGCAGATGCATGTTAGTATGTCTTGTTTTTAATGATAAAAAAGTGTTTCCGCCCGGGATCGACACGGGGACCTTCTGCGTGTTAGGCAGACGTGATAACCGCTACACCACGGAAACTACTTGTGTGCGCCTTACATTAGAGACAACTCGTGCTGGTGTTGTCATCGTTACTAAGAAATTAAATAAATGCGCTACTTGCAGAACAAAGGTACATGCAGAAGATCCTCACATGTCGTGGCTCACTGGAGTACAATACGACATAGGCAGGAAAATACTGTTCCCGCCCGGGATCGAACCGGGGACCTTCTGCGTGTGAAGCAGATGTGATAACCGCTCCACTACGGAAACTGCGAACGGGAGGAGTCCATCTCCGTTCACTCGCAATTACCTCAGCCTCTCTCCCGTCCGTGAATGCACACGCGACAGTTCTTTTGACAGCCTGGAAACCATCACAGCCAAGGGCTCAAGAAGTCTTTGGGGTGCTCGAGAAGGTGTCTGCCGTAGCACCCCTAACGAAATAGCGGCGTTTCCCGCAGTCGTGATTGCAAATCATAGCAGCAAAAGCAATCACTTTCTTAGCAGCAGGGAGTGCGAGCCCAGCGGCAGCTCTACATGAAGGTACCAATAGCCCAGGAAGGCCGCCGACCGCGGGAATTCACGCCGCCCCCATCCCGCCAGCCTACACGAGACTTTCCAGAGCACCCTGGACCACATCGAGGGAACCAGTGCACTGAAATAATAGTCATGTGCCACGTCAGATGGCTCGTTGGTCTAGGGGTATGATTCCTGCTTTGGGTGCAGGAGGTCCCGGGTTCAAATCCCGGACGAGCCCTAGCGTTTTGTGCAAACTGGTCGCACGTGAGTGGCTGAGTCGACGCAAAATGCTCGGCGTCAGTATCAAATGAAATTCATATTTGATGTGAGCAATTGACACTGATCTGACGTGTGAAGGCGATTACGAAGGTTTTTGGGTACAGATGGTAGCAGATGCATGTTAGTATGTCTTGTTTTTAATGATAAAAAAGTGTTTCCGCCCGGGATCGACACGGGGACCTTCTGCGTGTTAGGCAGACGTGATAACCGCTACACCACGGAAACTACTTGTGTGCGCCTTACATTAGAGACAACTCGTGCTGGTGTTGTCATCGTTACTAAGAAATTAAATAAATGCGCTACTTGCAGAACAAAGGTACATGCAGAAGATCCTCACATGTCGTGGCTCACTGGAGTACAATACGACATAGGCAGGAAAATACTGTTCCCGCCCGGGATCGAACCGGGGACCTTCTGCGTGTGAAGCAGACGTGATAACCGCTCCACTACGGAAACTGCGAACGGGAGGAGTCCATCTCCGTTCACTCGCAATTACCTCAGCCTCTCTCCCGTCCGTGAATGCACACGCGACAGTTCTTTTGACAGCCTGGAAACCATCACAGCCAAGGGCTCAAGAAGTCTTCGGGGTGCTCGAGAAGGTGTCTGCCGTAGCACCCCTAACGAAATAGCGGCGTTTCCCGCAGTCGTGATTGCAAATCATAGCAGCAAAAGCAATCACTTTCTTAGCAGCAGGGAGTGCGAGCCCAGCGGCAGCTCTACATGAAGGTACCAATAGCCCAGGAAGGCCGCCGACCGCGGGAATTCACGCCGCCCCCATCCCGCCAGCCTACACGAGACTTTCCAGAGCACCCTGGACCACATCGAGGGAACCAGTGCACTGAAATAATAGTCATGTGCCACGTCAGATGGCTCGTTGGTCTAGGGGTATGATTCCTGCTTTGGGTGCAGGAGGTCCCGGGTTCAAATCCCGGACGAGCCCTAGCGTTTTGTGCAAACTGGTCGCACGTGAGTGGCTGAGTCGACGCAAAATGCTCGGCGTCAGTATCAAATGAAATTCATATTTGATGTGAGCAATTGACACTGATCTGACGTGTGAAGGCGATTACGAAGGTTTTTGGGTACAGATGGTAGCAGATGCATGTTAGTATGTCTTGTTTTTAATGATAAAAAAGTGTTTCCGCCCGGGATCGACACGGGGACCTTCTGCGTGTTAGGCAGACGTGATAACCGCTACACCACGGAAACTACTTGTGTGCGCCTTACATTAGAGACAACTCGTGCTGGTGTTGTCATCGTTACTAAGAAATTAAATAAATGCGCTACTTGCAGAACAAAGGTACATGCAGAAGATCCTCACATGTCGTGGCTCACTGGAGTACAATACGACATAGGCAGGAAAATACTGTTCCCGCCCGGGATCGAACCGGGGACCTTCTGCGTGTGAAGCAGACGTGATAACCGCTCCACTACGGAAACTGCGAACGGGAGGAGTCCATCTCCGTTCACTCGCAATTACCTCAGCCTCTCTCCCGTCCGTGAATGCACACGCGACAGTTCTTTTGACAGCCTGGAAACCATCACAGCCAAGGGCTCAAGAAGTCTTCGGGGTGCTCGAGAAGGTGTCTGCCGTAGCACCCCTAACGAAATAGCGGCGTTTCCCGCAGTCGTGATTGCAAATCATAGCAGCAAAAGCAATCACTTTCTTAGCAGCAGGGAGTGCGAGCCCAGCGGCAGCTCTACATGAAGGTACCAATAGCCCAGGAAGGCCGCCGACCGCGGGAATTCGCGCCGCCCCCATCCCGCCAGCCTACACGAGACTTTCCAGAGCACCCTGGACCACATCGAGGGACCCAGTGCACTGAAATAATAGTCATTTGCCACGTCAGATGGCTCGTTGGTCTAGGGGTATGATTCCTGCTTTGGGTGCAGGAGGTCCCGGGTTCAAATCCCGGACGAGCCCTAGCGTTTTGTGCAAACTGGTCGCACGTGAGTGGCTGAGTCGACGCAAAATGCTCGGCGTCAGTATCAAATGAAATTCATATTTGATGTGAGCAATTGACACTGATCTGACGTGTGAAGGCGATTACGAAGGTTTTTGGGTACAGATGGTAGCAGATGCATGTTAGTATGTCTTGTTTTTAATGATAAAAAAGTGTTTCCGCCCGGGATCGACACGGGGACCTTCTGCGTGTTAGGCAGACGTGATAACCGCTACACCACGGAAACTACTTGTGTGCGCCTTACATTAGAGACAACTCGTGCTGGTGTTGTCATCGTTACTAAGAAATTAAATAAATGCGCTACTTGCAGAACAAAGGTACATGCAGAAGATCCTCACATGTCGTGGCTCACTGGAGTACAATACGACATAGGCAGGAAAATACTGTTCCCGCCCGGGATCGAACCGGGGACCTTCTGCGTGTGAAGCAGACGTGATAACCGCTCCACTACGGAAACTGCGAACGGGAGGAGTCCATCTCCGTTCACTCGCAATTACCTCAGCCTCTCTCCCGTCCGTGAATGCACACGCGACAGTTCTTTTGACAGCCTGGAAACCATCACAGCCAAGGGCTCAAGAAGTCTTCGGGGTGCTCGAGAAGGTGTCTGCCGTAGCACCCCTAACGAAATAGCGGCGTTTCCCGCAGTCGTGATTGCAAATCATAGCAGCAAAAGCAATCACTTTCTTAGCAGCAGGGAGTGCGAGCCCAGCGGCAGCTCTACATGAAGGTACCAATAGCCCAGGAAGGCCGCCGACCGCGGGAATTCACGCCGCCCCCATCCCGCCAGCCTACACGAGACTTTCCAGAGCACCCTGGACCACATCGAGGGACCCAGTGCACTGAAATAATAGTCATTTGCCACGTCAGATGGCTCGTTGGTCTAGGGGTATGATTCCTGCTTTGGGTGCAGGAGGTCCCGGGTTCAAATCCCGGACGAGCCCTAGCGTTTTGTGCAAACTGGTCGCACGTGAGTGGCTGAGTCGACGTAAAATGCTCGGCGTCAGTATCAAATGAAATTCATATTTGATGTGAGCAATTGACACTGATCTGACGTGTGAAGGCGATTACGAAGGTTTTTGGGTACAGATGGTAGCAGATGCATGTTAGTATGTCTTGTTTTTAATGATAAAAAAGTGTTTCCGCCCGGGATCGACACGGGGACCTTCTGCGTGTTAGGCAGACGTGATAACCGCTACACCACGGAAACTACTTGTGTGCGCCTTACATTAGAGACAACTCGTGCTGGTGTTGTCATCGTTACTAAGAAATTAAATAAATGCGCTACTTGCAGAACAAAGGTACATGCAGAAGATCCTCACATGTCGTGGCTCACTGGAGTACAATACGACATAGGCAGGAAAATACTGTTCCCGCCCGGGATCGAACCGGGGACCTTCTGCGTGTGAAGCAGACGTGATAACCGCTCCACTACGGAAACTGCGAACGGGAGGAGTCCATCTCCGTTCACTCGCAATTACCTCAGCCTCTCTCCCGTCCGTGAATGCACACGCGACAGTTCTTTTGACAGCCTGGAAACCATCACAGCCAAGGGCTCAAGAAGTCTTCGGGGTGCTCGAGAAGGTGTCTGCCGTAGCACCCCTAACGAAATAGCGGCGTTTCCCGCAGTCGTGATTGCAAATCATAGCAGCAAAAGCAATCACTTTCTTAGCAGCAGGGAGTGCGAGCCCAGCGGCAGCTCTACATGAAGGTACCAATAGCCCAGGAAGGCCGCCGACCGCGGGAATTCGCGCCGCCCCCATCCCGCCAGCCTACACGAGACTTTCCAGAGCACCCTGGACCACATCGAGGGACCCAGTGCACTGAAATAATAGTCATTTGCCACGTCAGATGGCTCGTTGGTCTAGGGGTATGATTCCTGCTTTGGGTGCAGGAGGTCCCGGGTTCAAATCCCGGACGAGCCCTAGCGTTTTGTGCAAACTGGTCGCACGTGAGTGGCTGAGTCGACGCAAAATGCTCGGCGTCAGTATCAAATGAAATTCATACTTGATGTGAGCAATTGACACTGATCTGACGTGTGAAGGCGATTACGAAGGTTTTTGGGTACAGATGGTAGCAGATGCATGTTAGTATGTCTTGTTTTTAATGATAAAAAAGTGTTTCCGCCCGGGATCGACACGGGGACCTTCTGCGTGTTAGGCAGACGTGATAACCGCTACACCACGGAAACTACTTGTGTGCGCCTTACATTAGAGACAACTCGTGCTGGTGTTGTCATCGTTACTAAGAAATTAAATAAATGCGCTACTTGCAGAACAAAGGTACATGCAGAAGATCCTCACATGTCGTGGCTCACTGGAGTACAATACGACATAGGCAGGAAAATACTGTTCCCGCCCGGGATCGAACCGGGGACCTTCTGCGTGTGAAGCAGACGTGATAACCGCTACACTACGGAAACTGCGAACGGGAGGAGTCCATCACCGTTCACTCGCAATTACCTCAGCCTCTCTCCCGTCCGTGAATGCACACGCGACAGTTCTTTTGACAGCCTGGAAACCATCACAGCCAAGGGCTCAAGAAGTCTTTGGGGTGCTCGAGAAGGTGTCTGCCGTAGCACCCCTAACGAAATAGCGGCGTTTCCCGCAGTCGTGATTGCAAATCATAGCAGCAAAAGCAATCACTTTCTTAGCAGCAGGGAGTGCGAGCCCAGCGGCAGCTCTACATGAAGGTACCAATAGCCCAGGAAGGCCGCCGACCGCGGGAATTCGCGCCGCCCCCATCCCGCCAGCCTACACGAGACTTTCCAGAGCACCCTGGACCACATCGAGGGACCCAGTGCACTGAAATAATAGTCATTTGCCACGTCAGATGGCTCGTTGGTCTAGGGGTATGATTCCTGCTTTGGGTGCAGGAGGTCCCGGGTTCAAATCCCGGACGAGCCCTAGCGTTTTGTGCAAACTGGTCGCACGTGAGTGGCTGAGTCGACGCAAAATGCTCGGCGTCAGTATCAAATGAAATTCATATTTGATGTGAGCAATTGACACTGATCTGACGTGTGAAGGCGATTACGAAGGTTTTTGGGTACAGATGGTAGCAGATGCATGTTAGTATGTCTTGTTTTTAATGATAAAAAAGTGTTTCCGCCCGGGATCGACACGGGGACCTTCTGCGTGTTAGGCAGACGTGATAACCGCTACACCACGGAAACTACTTGTGTGCGCCTTACATTAGAGACAACTCGTGCTGGTGTTGTCATCGTTACTAAGAAATTAAATAAATGCGCTACTTGCAGAACAAAGGTACATGCAGAAGATCCTCACATGTCGTGGCTCACTGGAGTACAATACGACATAGGCAGGAAAATACTGTTCCCGCCCGGGATCGAACCGGGGACCTTCTGCGTGTGAAGCAGACGTGATAACCGCTCCACTACGGAAACTGCGAACGGGAGGAGTCCATCTCCGTTCACTCGCAATTACCTCAGCCTCTCTCCCGTCCGTGAATGCACACGCGACAGTTCTTTTGACAGCCTGGAAACCATCACAGCCAAGGGCTCAAGAAGTCTTCGGGGTGCTCGAGAAGGTGTCTGCCGTAGCACCCCTAACGAAATAGCGGCGTTTCCCGCAGTCGTGATTGCAAATCATAGCAGCAAAAGCAATCACTTTCTTAGCAGCAGGGAGTGCGAGCCCAGCGGCAGCTCTACATGAAGGTACCAATAGCCCAGGAAGGCCGCCGACCGCGGGAATTCGCGCCGCCCCCATCCCGCCAGCCTACACGAGACTTTCCAGAGCACCCTGGACCACATCGAGGGACCCAGTGCACTGAAATAATAGTCATTTGCCACGTCAGATGGCTCGTTGGTCTAGGGGTATGATTCCTGCTTTGGGTGCAGGAGGTCCCGGGTTCAAATCCCGGACGAGCCCTAGCGTTTTGTGCAAACTGGTCGCACGTGAGTGGCTGAGTCGACGCAAAATGCTCGGCGTCAGTATCAAATGAAATTCATACTTGATGTGAGCAATTGACACTGATCTGACGTGTGAAGGCGATTACGAAGGTTTTTGGGTACAGATGGTAGCAGATGCATGTTAGTATGTCTTGTTTTTAATGATAAAAAAGTGTTTCCGCCCGGGATCGACACGGGGACCTTCTGCGTGTTAGGCAGACGTGATAACCGCTACACCACGGAAACTACTTGTGTGCGCCTTACATTAGAGACAACTCGTGCTGGTGTTGTCATCGTTACTAAGAAATTAAATAAATGCGCTACTTGCAGAACAAAGGTACATGCAGAAGATCCTCACATGTCGTGGCTCACTGGAGTACAATACGACATAGGCAGGAAAATACTGTTCCCGCCCGGGATCGAACCGGGGACCTTCTGCGTGTGAAGCAGACGTGATAACCGCTACACTACGGAAACTGCGAACGGGAGGAGTCCATCACCGTTCACTCGCAATTACCTCAGCCTCTCTCCCGTCCGTGAATGCACACGCGACAGTTCTTTTGACAGCCTGGAAACCATCACAGCCAAGGGCTCAAGAAGTCTTCGGGGTGCTCGAGAAGGTGTCTGCCGTAGCACCCCTAACGAAATAGCGGCGTTTCCCGCAGTCGTGATTGCAAATCATAGCAGCAAAAGCAATCACTTTCTTAGCAGCAGGGAGTGCGAGCCCAGCGGCAGCTCTACATGAAGGTACCAATAGCCCAGGAAGGCCGCCGACCGCGGGAATTCACGCCGCCCCCATCCCGCCAGCCTACACGAGACTTTCCAGAGCACCCTGGACCACATCGAGGGAACCAGTGCACTGAAATAATAGTCATGTGCCACGTCAGATGGCTCGTTGGTCTAGACATTCTGGCTTTAGCCGTCGCCGCGGTCGGACGTGCTTGTTGTTTACTCCGCGTACGTTAGCGCTATCGCCGGTGTTTTGGTGTTTACGTGAAGTTAGCTGTACATTTTCGCTGTTATTTTTTGAGTGGTGTCTCTGATAAGTGTTTTTATAGTGCTTTCGTCCGTTCCACGTTTCGTGCTTCGCCGCAATTTCGGTTGTTGCCGGAATTTCGTCGGAACCGACGACCATGTCTGACACCGTCAGGAAGAATACTTTAGTCTTCTCGTTCGAGAAAGGAACACGGCCGGTCCAACCCACTGCGCTGGAAATCCACGATTGGCTGACTGAGGTAATCGGTATTAATTCTGACTCTGTTCATACCACGCAATTAGATGCTGAAAAATACTGTGTTTTTGTTAAATTTCTGAACTCAGTGACAGTCGATAAGTTGCTTGCCAAATGGGGTAATTCCGTCGAATTTGTTCATCGAGACGGTTCAAAAAGTAATGTCTCTGTACGAAAGGCTGATATCATGTACACCAATGTCAGGATTTTGAATGTTCCAATTGAAATTGATAATCAGTTAATCAAGGACGCTCTATCTAAATATGGCGAAGTTAAATCTATCTATAACGAAAGATGGTCGAAGCTATACAAGATACAGTGTTTTAATGGCATTAGATCCGTTGAAATGGAGGTGAAAACCAACATTCCGTCCCATATATCCGTTGCAGGCCATAAAGCACATGTTGTGTATTCTGGTCAGGAGCGCACGTGCAATATTTGCAATGAGACAGGTCATTTCCGACAAGATTGTCCGCGCCGTGTTTTTGTTCTTAGGAACAATCTAACACAGCGTCAAAAACTGACCCTCAGCGATGTCTTACCAAATAGCACTTCCCTTCTTTCGGTTAACGACAGTGGTGCATGTACTTCTGCAGTGCCCGCCATAACTACTACGGAGTTCCCTCCCCTGAGCGTCATTACATCACACCCTTCTGTTCCCGATTGCGATCTCCAGAATAAGAAGCGACCGTTGGAAACGACCGATGACGGCTCGGACGGCGAGTCCGCCCGTAATTCGCCTTCCACCCGCAAGCAGAAGCAGTGTAATGCGGATGTGCTCGAGGAAACAAACAGTACATGTATTGACGTGACGACAGCCGCTGAGGCAACCCGGCCGCTGTCGGCGGCTGAACAGGTACAAACGGTCCACGGAGGGGACGCAGTAACGATTGTCGCGGAGACGGAAGAGGCGCACTCCGAAGCACAAGAGGTGACGGAGCGGAACCCAACTCAAGAACTTACAGACCCACAAACCGCCGACTCAGTCAGTGCTCTGGAGCTAGTGACGGAAGAACAAGGAAATGGCACTCGTAAAAAGGACGCTGTTGAGGCAGCTTCGGTCACAACGGTGGTAAAGATAGACAATCCGAATGACGGCGCGTTGAACCAAGATGTCCGAAGACGCCGACTCAAACCGCTACCTACTCTCAAAGCTTCCCGTAACCAAAGCAAACAACAACCAGCACAAGAGGAAGCGACGGCCAAGAACGTCTTGTATGAAATCATCACGGAAAGACCTAAGGAGGTACCTTCAAGTGACATTAGTGATGCAAAGCCCCTCGGTAAAACTAAAACCCGAGATGTTCGGAATCCTGCACCAAAATGAGGCTGTAAGATGAAAAAAAAAGGGATTTTGTTGAACCAGTTTCATTTCTAATTGTACTACTGTCTTAGTCATATTTCAGAGGAACCAGATGAAGTGTTTACCGAGCTTCAAATACTGACTATTCTTTTAGATGTTTGTTTAAGCGGAGTCGTTTCTCTCTTCTAGAAGCTGCACATCTCTTTTCTTTTTTTTTTTGTTAATATTTTGTTATCTTTTTCATCACTTATTTACTTTTTATGCAAACTAAATGTCCCAGGCATATACAATTACGACTATCAATATTAACAGGATTACATCCGTGACTAAAGTTACAGCGCTCAAGGATTATTTATATGAGTCAGGGACGGACATTGCTTTCCTACAGGAAGTAGTGCTGACTAATCTTACAGTGCCTGGATATTTGGCGATTTTAAATGTCTCACTTGACACCAACGTCGGTACAGCAATTTTAGTCAGGGAGGGGATTCCTGTCTCGGATATCGAGAGGTTGGACTCCGGCAGAGCGATAGGTATAAAAGTCTTTGGTTCTACCCTTATCAATCTGTATGCCCCTTCTGGCACATCCAATAGAATGGAAAGAGCACAGTTCTATAAAGAAGAAATCATTTATTTATTACGGAAAAACCCAAAAGATCTTATAATAGGCGGTGATTTTAATTGTGTGATAAATAAGAAAGACCAGGTTCCGAATTTTAATAACTGCAGTGAACTGAAGCGTTTCGTCACTGTTTTACAGCTTAAAGATGCTTGGGAAATAATGTATCCCACTTTTGTGGCATTTACATTCCTAGGTCCTCACTCACGTAGCAGGATCGACAGACTCTACATATCGCAAAGTCTAGTTAGCTCCTTCATTAAAGCAGAGACGATTCCAGTTTACTTTTCTGATCATAGCTCCGTGCTAGCTTCCATCAACCTTACTGCGCAACCCACTCGCCGTTTTAGAAGTTCATGGCACCTTAATACGTCACTGATGCAGGACGACGGATTAGAAGAAAGTTTGACAGAAGCGTGGGCATTGTGCCTCCGCTCTGCAGATAGACACGTCTCAGTACTAGACTGGTGGTGCAACAGGGCAAAGCCTAAACTGAGAAAAGTTCTCATCCAGTATAGTGTACAACGATCGAAAGACTTGAAAAATTCCATCGAATTTTATTATACCATGCTGCGAAATTTATATGAGCAGGCAAACACTTCCAACGTCCGTCTGGCAGATATCAAGCAAACTAAGGCCAAATTGCTCAGTCTTAAAAGACAGCAGATGGAGGGTCTGAAATTAAAATCCAAGGCTAAGACAGTCGTGGAGGATGAACATGCTTCCTTGTACCATCTACTGCAGCACGAAAGAAACAGGAGACGCACCTTCATTGATGGACTTCAGTCTGAAACTGGCGAGACACTCACGACTCAGAGAGACATCGTCAATGCAGTGCACAAATATTACGAAGACCTATACACTGCCAACCCGGTATGTGAAGAGTCCTTCGATGAGTTCCTTAGTTACATAGCTCCACAGGTCTCGGACGAGGAAAACGAAGACCTTCTCGTTGAGTGTACTAACGAAGATATCCACAGAATCATCTGCAAATCTCCTCTGAGGAAATCGCCGGGACCGGATGGTTTGCCTGTTGAATTTTATAAACGATACTGGCCACTGATTGGTGACATGTTTACCCGAATGACGAACGAAGTGCTTCAGGGAAAGCATTTACCTGCTGTTTTTAAAGAGAGCACAATAGTACTAATCCCAAAAAATGCTGCAAAAAGAAACCTCAACAACTTTCGTCCTATCTCCCTGTTAAACTCTGATTATAAAATCATCGGCAGAATTTTAAACAACAGACTCTCTCAGTTGGCCAAAAAGATAGTAAGTCCATACCAGTCCTGTGTGCCTACCAAGAGCATTTTCAAAAGCATAGCTGAATATAGAGATATAATTGCCATCACTGCTGTGACCACCATAAAATGTGCTATCATGTTTATTGACTTCCAGAAAGCATTTGATCGTGTGGATCATAGATTCCTTAGTACCACACTGAACAAAATAGGTTTTAATGAGCGAGTCGTAAGTGTGATCAGCAATGTTGCAACAGGCATCAGCGCTTGTATATCAGTGAACTGCCAGAGGACAAAGCAGATTCAGATCAGGCGCGGCGTTCCTCAAGGAAGCCCCCTCTCCATGTTCCTATTCGTGCTTTCATTAGAACCTTTCCTCCGCAGTGTTCATGCCACTCTAACTGGCATCACATTATCTGGTCACCGAACAGTCATAAACGCCTATGCCGATGATGTCGGAGTCGTCCTGCGAAATCCCGACGACATTTTGAAATTGGACACGCTAATTAAAAAGTACTGTAGAGTCTCCGGAGCAGGTGTCAACGCAAACAAAAGCAAACTCCTAAACCTGCGGGGTTTTCAACATACCACCTTAGCCTGGGCCACAATGGTCACCCAATGCAAAGCACTAGGAATAACACTGACACCTTGTCCGTTAAAAATGGCAGCTATCAATTGGAGAAATACGTCGGGACAACTTCTTGGAACAACAAGAGAAAACCTCCACCGTAACTTGAACCAAGTTCAGAGGGTGATTTTCATTAACCACTGCATTCTCTCCAAGAGTTACTTTATAGCACAGATCTTCCCACTACCGAAAATGATTGGAAAAAAGATAATGTCTACCATTGCCAGCTATCTTTGGAGAGGGGATATATTCAGAGTCGACGCAAAAACTGCGACCTTAGATCCCAGGAATGGAGGTTTGGGGTTAGTTGACATCAGAAATAAGGCGTCTGCGCTTTTTATAAAAAGGACCGCCACTATCCTTAGCGACCACACTGATAGCATTACAACTAAATTATTTGAAGTTGTCAGGCCTGCCAGTTTACAGGCGCCGGTGAATGTGCAAAAAATAAATAACCGGCTCCAGTACGTTCGTGTATATTTTGTGGAATTCAGCTATCTCGGCGGTGTCATCATCAACTCACGACGGATCACGGCCCGCGATATTCTGTCCCATCGAAAGAAAATGGAGGGGAGAAACAAATTGGAAAGTAAATACCCACACACTGATTGGGACGCCATATGGAAAAATATTAATATGCGTGGTCTACCATCGGACGTCAAGTCAGCGTGGTATAAAACAGTGAATGAGACCGTAAGCACCAATGAAAGGTTACATGCAATCGGCGTTAGCGACACGAACCTATGTCTCAAATGTAAATTGATCGACACGTTAGTGCACAGATTCACGTGCGGTGGCAATCTACAACTCTGTAATTGGATTAAGGAACAACTGGCTTTTCTTACGAGATCTTCGGTGGAAAATTTTCCCCCTGTTACATTCCTCAGGCCTCAGACTTGCTATTTTCCAGCAGCAAAAAACAACTCGGTCCATTGGTTAATGGGACACTATGTGAATTACGTAATTAATCACCTGGGAAATGACAATTCCACTGATTTTTACATGTACTTGAAGTGTGCTTTTTATAACGCCCTGAAATATAAAGACCACAAGAAAAACTACGGCAATATGCTTAAAATTGTATTCGAGCGACTGGGCATTGGTTGACAAGCCAACGAGATAAACAAAAATCGTTTATTTAAGCGAAACGACGCTTAAACAAAAACAATTGGGGAGAAGTACACTTTTACAGTTTCATATTACAATCACTTATCTTCTGCTGGCAAAGAAGGCTATTTTGTTTATTGCACAGAAGAAGCCGAAGCCGAAAGCCAGTATCGCAGGGTTAAAGATAAATTGTTTTCTTATACATTCATTTTATGACTGAGAAAGAAGTCTCATTTGTTTCCATGGAAGGGAACATACTTTTTTATTATTATTATTAATCTCAAGAAGGAAAGGAGGCTATGGAATTAGTGCCTTAACATAAAATTCCTTCTTCACATTCCATGAAGATTTTTCTTTTACAATAAAAAAATAACAAACAAACAAAAATAATAATAATAACAATAAAAAAAACTAAACAGAAATTACAAAAAATAATATACAGGTTCAGGGTCCAGTACTTCCCACAACTTTATTATATATTACAAAGAAGTATGCTAGGTTGCCGAGAAGCAGTGGATGAGAAAAAAAAAAAAAAAAAAAAAAAAAAAAAAAAAAAAAAAAAAAAAACACTAAAGCTATAACCTTCAATCTCTATTGCCTCGGCATGACATAAATTTTTTGTTTCAAATGAAGCATCTTTTGGTTCAGGATTTCGAAGGCAAAACAGCATATATCTACGTATACACAAGTTGTAAAATTTCTTATTGAAAACTATGATAAAGACACGCCTCAGCAACAGGACTGGGTGGAGACATCGCGGCCAGGCCTCGAGATTTTGACCCCTGCCCGCTTTGCCTCCGCCTGCCTCATGCTGCCAAGTTCCTTACAAAAAATAAAAAAAAAAAAAAAAGGGGTATGATTCCTGCTTTGGGTGCAGGAGGTCCCGGGTTCAAATCCCGAACGAGCCCTAGCGTTTTGTGCAAACTGGTCGCACGTGAGTGGCTGAGTCGACGCAAAATGCTCGGCGTCAGTATCAAATGAAATTCATATTTGATGTGAGCAATTGACACTGATCTGACGTGTGAAGGCGATTACGAAGGTTTTTGGGTACAGATGGTAGCAGATGCATGTTAGTATGTCTTGTTTTTAATGATAAAAAAGTGTTTCCGCCCGGGATCGACACGGGGACCTTCTGCGTGTTAGGCAGACGTGATAACCGCTACACCACGGAAACTACTTGTGTGCGCCTTACATTAGAGACAACTCGTGCTGGTGTTGTCATCGTTACTAAGAAATTAAATAAATGCGCTACTTGCAGAACAAAGGTACATGCAGAAGATCCTCACATGTCGTGGCTCACTGGAGTACAATACGACATAGGCAGGAAAATACTGTTCCCGCCCGGGATCGAACCGGGGACCTTCTGCGTGTGAAGCAGACGTGATAACCGCTACACTACGGAAACAGCGAACGGGAGGAGTCCATCTCCGTTCACTCGCAATTACCTCAGCCTCTCTCCCGTCCGTGAATGCACACGCGACGGTTCTTTTGACAGCCTGGAAACCATCACAGCCAAGGGCTCAAGAAGTCTTCGGGGTGCTCGAGAAGGTGTCTGCCGTAGCACCCCTAACGAAATAGCGGCGTTTCCCGCAGTCGTGATTGCAAATCATAGCAGCAAAAGCAATCACTTTCTTAGCAGCAGGGAGTGCGAGCCCAGCGGCAGCTCTACATGAAGGTACCAATAGCCCAGGAAGGCCGCCGACCGCGGGAATTCGCGCCGCCCCCATCCCGCCAGACTACACGAGACTTTCCAGAGCACCCTGGACCACATCGAGGGACCCAGTGCACTGAAATAATAGTCATTTGCCACGTCAGATGGCTCGTTGGTCTAGGGGTATGATTCCTGCTTTGGGTGCAGGAGGTCCCGGGTTCAAATCCCGGACGAGCCCTAGCGTTTTGTGCAAACTGGTCGCACGTGAGTGGCTGAGTCGACGCAAAATGCTCGGCGTCAGTATCAAATGAAATTCATATTTGATGTGAGCAATTGACACTGATCTGACGTGTGAAGGCGATTACGAAGGTTTTTGGGTACAGATGGTAGCAGATGCATGTTAGTATGTCTTGTTTTTAATGATAAAAAAGTGTTTCCGCCCGGGATCGACACGGGGACCTTCTGCGTGTTAGGCAGACGTGATAACCGCTACACCACGGAAACTACTTGTGTGCGCCTTACATTAGAGACAACTCGTGCTGGTGTTGTCATCGTTACTAAGAAATTAAATAAATGCGCTACTTGCAGAACAAAGGTACATGCAGAAGATCCTCACATGTCGTGGCTCACTGGAGTACAATACGACATAGGCAGGAAAATACTGTTCCCGCCCGGGATCGAACCGGGGACCTTCTGCGTGTGAAGCAGACGTGATAACCGCTACACTACGGAAACAGCGAACGGGAGGAGTCCATCTCCGTTCACTCGCAATTACCTCAGCCTCTCTCCCGTCCGTGAATGCACACGCGACGGTTCTTTTGACAGCCTGGAAACCATCACAGCCAAGGGCTCAAGAAGTCTTCGGGGTGCTCGAGAAGGTGTCTGCCGTAGCACCCCTAACGAAATAGCGGCGTTTCCCGCAGTCGTGATTGCAAATCATAGCAGCAAAAGCAATCACTTTCTTAGCAGCAGGGAGTGCGAGCCCAGCGGCAGCTCTACATGAAGGTACCAATAGCCCAGGAAGGCCGCCGACCGCGGGAATTCGCGCCGCCCCCATCCCGCCAGCCTACACGAGACTTTCCAGAGCACCCTGGACCACATCGAGGGACCCAGTGCACTGAAATAAAAGTCATTTGCCACGTCAGATGGCTCGTTGGTCTAGGGGTATGATTCCTGCTTTGGGTGCAGGAGGTCCCGGGTTCAAATCCCGGACGAGCCCTAGCGTTTTGTGCAAACTGGTCGCACGTGAGTGGCTGAGTCGACGCAAAATGCTCGGCGTCAGTATCAAATGAAATTCATATCTGATGTGAGCAATTGACACTGATCTGACGTGTGAAGGCGATTACGAAGGTTTTTGGGTACAGATGGTAGCAGATGCATGTTAGTATGTCTTGTTTTTAATGATAAAAAAGTGTTTCCGCCCGGGATCGACACGGGGACCTTCTGCGTGTTAGGCAGACGTGATAACCGCTACACCACGGAAACTACTTGTGTGCGCCTTACATTAGAGACAACTCGTGCTGGTGTTGTCATCGTTACTAAGAAATTAAATAAATGCGCTACTTGCAGAACAAAGGTACATGCAGAAGATCCTCACATGTCGTGGCTCACTGGAGTACAATACGACATAGGCAGGAAAATACTGTTCCCGCCCGGGATCGAACCGGGGACCTTCTGCGTGTGAAGCAGACGTGATAACCGCTACACTACGGAAACAGCGAACGGGAGGAGTCCATCTCCGTTCACTCGCAATTACCTCAGCCTCTCTCCCGTCCGTGAATGCACACGCGACGGTTCTTTTGACAGCCTGGAAACCATCACAGCCAAGGGCTCAAGAAGTCTTCGGGGTGCTCGAGAAGGTGTCTGCCGTAGCACCCCTAACGAAATAGCGGCGTTTCCCGCAGTCGTGATTGCAAATCATAGCAGCAAAAGCAATCACTTTCTTAGCAGCAGGGAGTGCGAGCCCAGCGGCAGCTCTACATGAAGGTACCAATAGCCCAGGAAGGCCGCCGACCGCGGGAATTCGCGCCGCCCCCATCCCGCCAGCCTACACGAGACTTTCCAGAGCACCCTGGACCACATCGAGGGACCCAGTGCACTGAAATAATAGTCATTTGCCACGTCAGATGGCTCGTTGGTCTAGGGGTATGATTCCTGCTTTGGGTGCAGGAGGTCCCGGGTTCAAATCCCGGACGAGCCCTAGCGTTTTGTGCAAACTGGTCGCACGTGAGTGGCTGAGTCGACGCAAAATGCTCGGCGTCAGTATCAAATGAAATTCATATTTGATGTGAGCAATTGACACTGATCTGACGTGTGAAGGCGATTACGAAGGTTTTTGGGTACAGATGGTAGCAGATGCATGTTAGTATGTCTTGTTTTTAATGATAAAAAAGTGTTTCCGCCCGGGATCGACACGGGGACCTTCTGCGTGTTAGGCAGACGTGATAACCGCTACACCACGGAAACTACTTGTGTGCGCCTTACATTAGAGACAACTCGTGCTGGTGTTGTCATCGTTACTAAGAAATTAAATAAATGCGCTACTTGCAGAACAAAGGTACATGCAGAAGATCCTCACATGTCGTGGCTCACTGGAGTACAATACGACATAGGCAGGAAAATACTGTTCCCGCCCGGGATCGAACCGGGGACCTTCTGCGTGTGAAGCAGACGTGATAACCGCTACACTACGGAAACAGCGAACGGGAGGAGTCCATCTCCGTTCACTCGCAATTACCTCAGCCTCTCTCCCGTCCGTGAATGCACACGCGACGGTTCTTTTGACAGCCTGGAAACCATCACAGCCAAGGGCTCAAGAAGTCTTCGGGGTGCTCGAGAAGGTGTCTGCCGTAGCACCCCTAACGAAATAGCGGCGTTTCCCGCAGTCGTGATTGCAAATCATAGCAGCAAAAGCAATCACTTTCTTAGCAGCAGGGAGTGCGAGCCCAGCGGCAGCTCTACATGAAGGTACCAATAGCCCAGGAAGGCCGCCGACCGCGGGAATTCGCGCCGCCCCCATCCCGCCAGCCTACACGAGACTTTCCAGAGCACCCTGGACCACATCGAGGGACCCAGTGCACTGAAATAATAGTCATTTGCCACGTCAGATGGCTCGTTGGTCTAGGGGTATGATTCCTGCTTTGGGTGCAGGAGGTCCCGGGTTCAAATCCCGGACGAGCCCTAGCGTTTTGTGCAAACTGGTCGCACGTGAGTGGCTGAGTCGACGCAAAATGCTCGGCGTCAGTATCAAATGAAATTCATATTTGATGTGAGCAATTGACACTGATCTGACGTGTGAAGGCGATTACGAAGGTTTTTGGGTACAGATGGTAGCAGATGCATGTTAGTATGTCTTGTTTTTAATGATAAAAAAGTGTTTCCGCCCGGGATCGACACGGGGACCTTCTGCGTGTTAGGCAGACGTGATAACCGCTACACCACGGAAACTACTTGTGTGCGCCTTACATTAGAGACAACTCGTGCTGGTGTTGTCATCGTTACTAAGAAATTAAATAAATGCGCTACTTGCAGAACAAAGGTACATGCAGAAGATCCTCACATGTCGTGGCTCACTGGAGTACAATACGACATAGGCAGGAAAATACTGTTCCCGCCCGGAATCGAACCGGGGACCTTCTGCGTGTGAAGCAGACGTGATAACCGCTACACTACGGAAACAGCGAACGGGAGGAGTCCATCTCCGTTCACTCGCAATTACCTCAGCCTCTCTCCCGTCCGTGAATGCACACGCGACGGTTCTTTTGACAGCCTGGAAACCATCACAGCCAAGGGCTCAAGAAGTCTTCGGGGTGCTCGAGAAGGTGTCTGCCGTAGCACCCCTAACGAAATAGCGGCGTTTCCCGCAGTCGTGATTGCAAATCATAGCAGCAAAAGCAATCACTTTCTTAGCAGCAGGGAGTGCGAGCCCAGCGGCAGCTCTACATGAAGGTACCAATAGCCCAGGAAGGCCGCCGACCGCGGGAATTCGCGCCGCCCCCATCCCGCCAGCCTACACGAGACTTTCCAGAGCACCCTGGACCACATCGAGGGACCCAGTGCACTGAAATAATAGTCATTTGCCACGTCAGATGGCTCGTTGGTCTAGGGGTATGATTCCTGCTTTGGGTGCAGGAGGTCCCGGGTTCAAATCCCGGACGAGCCCTAGCGTTTTGTGCAAACTGGTCGCACGTGAGTGGCTGAGTCGACGCAAAATGCTCGGCGTCAGTATCAAATGAAATTCATATTTGATGTGAGCAATTGACACTGATCTGACGTGTGAAGGCGATTACGAAGGTTTTTGGGTACAGATGGTAGCAGATGCATGTTAGTATGTCTTGTTTTTAATGATAAAAAAGTGTTTCCGCCCGGGATCGACACGGGGACCTTCTGCGTGTTAGGCAGACGTGATAACCGCTACACCACGGAAACTACTTGTGTGCGCCTTACATTAGAGACAACTCGTGCTGGTGTTGTCATCGTTACTAAGAAATTAAATAAATGCGCTACTTGCAGAACAAAGGTACATGCAGAAGATCCTCACATGTCGTGGCTCACTGGAGTACAATACGACATAGGCAGGAAAATACTGTTCCCGCCCGGGATCGAACCGGGGACCTTCTGCGTGTGAAGCAGACGTGATAACCGCTACACTACGGAAACAGCGAACGGGAGGAGTCCATCTCCGTTCACTCGCAATTACCTCAGCCTCTCTCCCGTCCGTGAATGCACACGCGACAGTTCTTTTGACAGCCTGGAAACCATCACAGCCAAGGGCTCAAGAAGTCTTCGGGGTGCTCGAGAAGGTGTCTGCCGTAGCACCCCTAACGAAATAGCGGCGTTTCCCGCAGTCGTGATTGCAAATCATAGCAGCAAAAGCAATCACTTTCTTAGCAGCAGGGAGTGCGAGCCCAGCGGCAGCTCTACATGAAGGTACCAATAGCCCAGGAAGGCCGCCGACCGCGGGAATTCGCGCCGCCCCCATCCCGCCAGCCTACACGAGACTTTCCAGAGCACCCTGGACCACATCGAGGGACCCAGTGCACTGAAATAATAGTCATTTGCCACGTCAGATGGCTCGTTGGTCTAGGGGTATGATTCCTGCTTTGGGTGCAGGAGGTCCCGGGTTCAAATCCCGGACGAGCCCTAGCGTTTTGTGCAAACTGGTCGCACGTGAGTGGCTGAGTCGACGCAAAATGCTCGGCGTCAGTATCAAATGAATTTCATATTTGATGTGAGCAATTGACACTGATCTGACGTGTGAAGGCGATTACGAAGGTTTTTGGGTACAGATGGTAGCAGATGCATGTTAGTATGTCTTGTTTTTAATGATAAAAAAGTGTTTCCGCCCGGGATCGACACGGGGACCTTCTGCGTGTTAGGCAGACGTGATAACCGCTACACCACGGAAACTACTTGTGTGCGCCTTACATTAGAGACAACTCGTGCTGGTGTTGTCATCGTTACTAAGAAATTAAATAAATGCGCTACTTGCAGAACAAAGGTACATGCAGAAGATCCTCACATGTCGTGGCTCACTGGAGTACAATACGACATAGGCAGGAAAATACTGTTCCCGCCCGGGATCGAACCGGGGACCTTCTGCGTGTGAAGCAGACGTGATAACCGCTACACTACGGAAACAGCGAACGGGAGGAGTCCATCTCCGTTCACTCGCAATTACCTCAGCCTCTCTCCCGTCCGTGAATGCACACGCGACGGTTCTTTTGACAGCCTGGAAACCATCACAGCCAAGGGCTCAAGAAGTCTTCGGGGTGCTCGAGAAGGTGTCTGCCGTAGCACCCCTAACGAAATAGCGGCGTTTCCCGCAGTCGTGATTGCAAATCATAGCAGCAAAAGCAATCACTTTCTTAGCAGCAGGGAGTGCGAGCCCAGCGGCAGCTCTACATGAAGGTACCAATAGCCCAGGAAGGCCGCCGACCGCGGGAATTCGCGCCGCCCCCATCCCGCCAGCCTACACGAGACTTTCCAGAGCACCCTGGACCACATCGAGGGACCCAGTGCACTGAAATAATAGTCATTTGCCACGTCAGATGGCTCGTTGGTCTAGGGGTATGATTCCTGCTTTGGGTGCAGGAGGTCCCGGGTTCAAATCCCGGACGAGCCCTAGCGTTTTGTGCAAACTGGTCGCACGTGAGTGGCTGAGTCGACGCAAAATGCTCGGCGTCAGTATCAAATGAAATTCATATTTGATGTGAGCAATTGACACTGATCTGACGTGTGAAGGCGATTACGAAGGTTTTTGGGTACAGATGGTAGCAGATGCATGTTAGTATGTCTTGTTTTTAATGATAAAAAAGTGTTTCCGCCCGGGATCGACACGGGGACCTTCTGCGTGTTAGGCAGACGTGATAACCGCTACACCACGGAAACTACTTGTGTGCGCCTTACATTAGAGACAACTCGTGCTGGTGTTGTCATCGTTACTAAGAAATTAAATAAATGCGCTACTTGCAGAACAAAGGTACATGCAGAAGATCCTCACATGTCGTGGCTCACTGGAGTACAATACGACATAGGCAGGAAAATACTGTTCCCGCCCGGGATCGAACCGGGGACGTTCTGCGTGTGAAGCAGACGTGATAACCGCTACACTACGGAAACAGCGAACGGGAGGAGTCCATCTCCGTTCACTCGCAATTACCTCAGCCTCTCTCCCGTCCGTGAATGCACACGCGACAGTTCTTTTGACAGCCTGGAAACCATCACAGCCAAGGGCTCAAGAAGTCTTCGGGGTGCTCGAGAAGGTGTCTGCCGTAGCACCCCTAACGAAATAGCGGCGTTTCCCGCAGTCGTGATTGCAAATCATAGCAGCAAAAGCAATCACTTTCTTAGCAGCAGGGAGTGCGAGCCCAGCGGCAGCTCTACATGAAGGTACCAATAGCCCAGGAAGGCCGCCGACCGCGGGAATTCACGCCGCCCCCATCCCGCCAGCCTACACGAGACTTTCCAGAGCACCCTGGACCACATCGAGGGACCCAGTGCACTGAAATAATAGTCATTTGCCACGTCAGATGGCTCGTTGGTCTAGGGGTATGATTCCTGCTTTGGGTGCAGGAGGTCCCGGGTTCAAATCCCGGACGAGCCCTAGCGTTTTGTGCAAACTGGTCGCACGTGAGTGGCTGAGTCGACGCAAAATGCTCGGCGTCAGTATCAAATGAAATTCATATTTGATGTGAGCAATTGACACTGATCTGACGTGTGAAGGCGATTACGAAGGTTTTTGGGTACAGATGGTAGCAGATGCATGTTAGTATGTCTTGTTTTTAATGATAAAAAAGTGTTTCCGCCCGGGATCGACACGGGGACCTTCTGCGTGTTAGGCAGACGTGATAACCGCTACACCACGGAAACTACTTGTGTGCGCCTTACATTAGAGACAACTCGTGCTGGTGTTGTCATCGTTACTAAGAAATTAAATAAATGCGCTACTTGCAGAACAAAGGTACATGCAGAAGATCCTCACATGTCGTGGCTCACTGGAGTACAATACGACATAGGCAGGAAAATACTGTTCCCGCCCGGGATCGAACCGGGGACCTTCTGCGTGTGAAGCAGACGTGATAACCGCTACACTACGGAAACAGCGAACGGGAGGAGTCCATCTCCGTTCACTCGCAATTACCTCAGCCTCTCTCCAGTCCGTGAATGCACACGCGACAGTTCTTTTGACAGCCTGGAAACCATCACAGCCAAGGGCTCAAGAAGTCTTCGGGGTGCTCGAGAAGGTGTCTGCCGTAGCACCCCTAACGAAATAGCGGCGTTTCCCGCAGTCGTGATTGCAAATCATAGCAGCAAAAGCAATCACTTTCTTAGCAGCAGGGAGTGCGAGCCCAGCGGCAGCTCTACATGAAGGTACCAATAGCCCAGGAAGGCCGCCGACCGCGGGAATTCGCGCCGCCCCCATCCCGCCAGCCTACACGAGACTTTCCAGAGCACCCTGGACCACATCGAGGGACCCAGTGCACTGAAATAATAGTCATTTGCCACGTCAGATGGCTCGTTGGTCTAGGGGTATGATTCCTGCTTTGGGTGCAGGAGGTCCCGGGTTCAAATCCCGGACGAGCCCTAGCGTTTTGTGCAAACTGGTCGCACGTGAGTGGCTGAGTCGACGCAAAATGCTCGGCGTCAGTATCAAATGAAATTCATATTTGATGTGAGCAATTGACACTGATCTGACGTGTGAAGGCGATTACGAAGGTTTTTGGGTACAGATGGTAGCAGATGCATGTTAGTATGTCTTGTTTTTAATGATAAAAAAGTGTTTCCGCCCGGGATCGACACGGGGACCTTCTGCGTGTTAGGCAGACGTGATAACCGCTACACCACGGAAACTACTTGTGTGCGCCTTACATTAGAGACAACTCGTGCTGGTGTTGTCATCGTTACTAAGAAATTAAATAAATGCGCTACTTGCAGAACAAAGGTACATGCAGAAGATCCTCACATGTCGTGGCTCACTGGAGTACAATACGACATAGGCAGGAAAATACTGTTCCCGCCCGGGATCGAACCGGGGACCTTCTGCGTGTGAAGCAGACGTGATAACCGCTACACTACGGAAACAGCGAACGGGAGGAGTCCATCTCCGTTCACTCGCAATTACCTCAGCCTCTCTCCCGTCCGTGAATGCACACGCGACAGTTCTTTTGACAGCCTGGAAACCATCACAGCCAAGGGCTCAAGAAGTCTTCGGGGTGCTCGAGAAGGTGTCTGCCGTAGCACCCCTAACGAAATAGCGGCGTTTCCCGCAGTCGTGATTGCAAATCATAGCAGCAAAAGCAATCACTTTCTTAGCAGCAGGGAGTGCGAGCCCAGCGGCAGCTCTACATGAAGGTACCAATAGCCCAGGAAGGCCGCCGACCGCGGGAATTCGCGCCGCCCCCATCCCGCCAGCCTACACGAGACTTTCCAGAGCACCCTGGACCACATCGAGGGACCCAGTGCACTGAAATAATAGTCATTTGCCACGTCAGATGGCTCGTTGGTCTAGGGGTATGATTCCTGCTTTGGGTGCAGGAGGTCCCGGGTTCAAATCCCGGACGAGCCCTAGCGTTTTGTGCAAAGTGGTCGAACGTGAGTGGCTGAGTCGACGCAAAATGCTCGGCGTCAGTATCAAATGAAATTCATATTTGATGTGAGCAATTGACACTGATCTGACGTGTGAAGGCGATTACGAAGGTTTTTGGGTACAGATGGTAGCAGATGCATGTTAGTATGTCTTGTTTTTAATGATAAAAAAGTGTTTCCGCCCGGGATCGACACGGGGACCTTCTGCGTGTTAGGCAGACGTGATAACCGCTACACCACGGAAACTGCTTGTGTGCGCCTTACATTAGAGACAACTCGTGCTGGTGTTGTCATCGTTACTAAGAAATTAAATAAATGCGCTACTTGCAGAACAAAGGTACATGCAGAAGATCCTCACATGTCGTGGCTCACTGGAGTACAATACGACATAGGCAGGAAAATACTGTTCCCGCCCGGGATCGAACCGGGGACCTTCTGCGTGTGAAGCAGACGTGATAACCGCTACACTACGGAAACTGCGAACGGGAGGAGTCCATCTCCGTTCACTCGCAATTACCTCAGCCTCTCTCCCGTCCGTGAATGCACACGCGACAGTTCTTTTGACAGCCTGGAAACCATCACAGCCAAGGGCTCAAGAAGTCTTCGGGGTGCTCGAGAAGGTGTCTGCCGTAGCACCCCTAACGAAATAGCGGCGTTTCCCGCAGTCGTGATTGCAAATCATAGCAGCAAAAGCAATCACTTTCTTAGCAGCAGGGAGTGCGAGCCCAGCGGCAGCTCTACATGAAGGTACCAATAGCCCAGGAAGGCCGCCGACCGCGGGAATTCGCGCCGCCCCCATCCCGCCAGCCTACACGAGACTTTCCAGAGCACCCTGGACCACATCGAGGGACCCAGTGCACTGAAATAATAGTCGTTTGCCACGTCAGATGGCTCGTTGGTCTAGGGGTATGATTCCTGCTTTGGGTGCAGGAGGTCCCGGGTTCAAATCCCGGACGAGCCCTAGCGTTTTGTGCAAACTGGTCGCACGTGAGTGGCTGAGTCGACGCAAAATGCTCGGCGTCAGTATCAAATGAAATTCATACTTGATGTGAGCAATTGACACTGATCTGACGTGTGAAGGCGATTACGAAGGTTTTTGGGTACAGATGGTAGCAGATGCATGTTAGTATGTCTTGTTTTTAATGATAAAAAAGTGTTTCCGCCCGGGATCGACACGGGGACCTTCTGCGTGTTAGGCAGACGTGATAACCGCTACACCACGGAAACTACTTGTGTGCGCCTTACATTAGAGACAACTCGTGCTGGTGTTGTCATCGTTACTAAGAAATTAAATAAATGCGCTACTTGCAGAACAAAGGTACATGCAGAAGATCCTCACATGTCGTGGCTCACTGGAGTACAATACGACATAGGAAGGAAAATACTGTTCCCGCCCGGGATCGAACCGGGGACCTTCTGCGTGTGAAGCAGACGTGATAACCGCTACACTACGGAAACTGCGAACGGGAGGAGTCCATCACCGTTCACTCGCAATTACCTCAGCCTCTCTCCCGTCCGTGAATGCACACGCGACAGTTCTTTTGACAGCCTGGAAACCATCACAGCCAAGGGCTCAAGAAGTCTTCGGGGTGCTCGAGAAGGTGTCTGCCGTAGCACCCCTAACGAAATAGCGGCGTTTCCCGCAGTCGTGATTGCAAATCATAGCAGCAAAAGCAATCACTTTCTTAGCAGCAGGGAGTGCGAGCCCAGCGGCAGCTCTACATGAAGGTACCAATAGCCCAGGAAGGCCGCCGACCGCGGGAATTCGCGCCGCCCCCATCCCTCCAGCCTACACGAGACTTTCCAGAGCACCCTGGACCACATCGAGGGACCCAGTGCACTGAAATAATAGTCATTTGCCACGTCAGATGGCTCGTTGGTCTAGGGGTATGATTCCTGCTTTGGGTGCAGGAGGTCCCGGGTTCAAATCCCGGACGAGCCCTAGCGTTTTGTGCAAACTGGTCGCACGTGAGTGGCTGAGTCGACGCAAAATGCTCGGCGTCAGTATCAAATGAAATTCATATTTGATGTGAGCAATTGACACTGATCTGACGTGTGAAGGCGATTACGAAGGTTTTTGGGTACAGATGGTAGCAGATGCATGTTAGTATGTCTTGTTTTTAATGATAAAAAAGTGTTTCCGCCCGGGATCGACACGGGGACCTTCTGCGTGTTAGGCAGACGTGATAACCGCTACACCACGGAAACTACTTGTGTGCGCCTTACATTAGAGACAACTCGTGCTGGTGTTGTCATCGTTACTAAGAAATTAAATAAATGCGCTACTTGCAGAACAAAGGTACATGCAGAAGATCCTCACATGTCGTGGCTCACTGGAGTACAATACGACATAGGCAGGAAAATACTGTTCCCGCCCGGGATCGAACCGGGGACCTTCTGCGTGTGAAGCAGACGTGATAACCGCTACACTACGGAAACTGCGAACGGGAGGAGTCCATCTCCGTTCACTCGCAATTACCTCAGCCTCTCTCCCGTCCGTGAATGCACACGCGACAGTTCTTTTGACAGCCTGGAAACCATCACAGCCAAGGGCTCAAGAAGTCTTCGGGGTGCTCGAGAAGGTGTCTGCCGTAGCACCCCTAACGAAATAGCGGCGTTTCCCGCAGTCGTGATTGCAAATCATAGCAGCAAAAGCAATCACTTTCTTAGCAGCAGGGAGTGCGAGCCCAGCGGCAGCTCTACATGAAGGTACCAATAGCCCAGGAAGGCCGCCGACCGCGGGAATTCGCGCCGCCCCCATCCCGCCAGCCTACACGAGACTTTCCAGAGCACCCTGGACCACATCGAGGGACCCAGTGCACTGAAATAATAGTCATTTGCCACGTCAGATGGCTCGTTGGTCTAGGGGTATGATTCCTGCTTTGGGTGCAGGAGGTCCCGGGTTCAAATCCCGGACGAGCCCTAGCGTTTTGTGCAAACTGGTCGCACGTGAGTGGCTGAGTCGACGCAAAATGCTCGGCGTCAGTATCAAATGAAATTCATACTTGATGTGAGCAATTGACACTGATCTGACGTGTGAAGGCGATTACGAAGGTTTTTGGGTACAGATGGTAGCAGATGCATGTTAGTATGTCTTGTTTTTAATGATAAAAAAGTGTTTCCGCCCGGGATCGACACGGGGACCTTCTGCGTGTTAGGCAGACGTGATAACCGCTACACCACGGAAACTACTTGTGTGCGCCTTACATTAGAGACAACTCGTGCTGGTGTTGTCATCGTTACTAAGAAATTAAATAAATGCGCTACTTGCAGAACAAAGGTACATGCAGAAGATCCTCACATGTCGTGGCTCACTGGAGTACAATACGACATAGGAAGGAAAATACTGTTCCCGCCCGGGATCGAACCGGGGACCTTCTGCGTGTGAAGCAGACGTGATAACCGCTACACTACGGAAACAGCGAACGGGAGGAGTCCATCACCGTTCACTCGCAATTACCTCAGCCTCTCTCCCGTCCGTGAATGCACACGCGACAGTTCTTTTGACAGCCTGGAAACCATCACAGCCAAGGGCTCAAGAAGTCTTCGGGGTGCTCGAGAAGGTGTCTGCCGTAGCACCCCTAACGAAATAGCGGCGTTTCCCGCAGTCGTGATTGCAAATCATAGCAGCAAAAGCAATCACTTTCTTAGCAGCAGGGAGTGCGAGCCCAGCGGCAGCTCTACATGAAGGTACCAATAGCCCAGGAAGGCCGCCGACCGCGGGAATTCACGCCGCCCCCATCCCGCCAGCCTACACGAGACTTTCCAGAGCACCCTGGACCACATCGAGGGAACCAGTGCACTGAAATAATAGTCATGTGCCACGTCAGATGGCTCGTTGGTCTAGGGGTATGATTCCTGCTTTGGGTGCAGGAGGTCCCGGGTTCAAATCCCGGACGAGCCCTAGCGTTTTGTGCAAACTGGTCGCACGTGAGTGGCTGAGTCGACGCAAAATGCTCGGCGTCAGTATCAAATGAAATTCATACTTGATGTGAGCAATTGACACTGATCTGACGTGTGAAGGCGATTACGAAGGTTTTTGGGTACAGATGGTAGCAGATGCATGTTAGTATGTCTTGTTTTTAATGATAAAAAAGTGTTTCCGCCCGGGATCGACACGGGGACCTTCTGCGTGTTAGGCAGACGTGATAACCGCTACACCACGGAAACTACTTGTGTGCGCCTTACATTAGAGACAACTCGTGCTGGTGTTGTCATCGTTACTAAGAAATTAAATAAATGCGCTACTTGCAGAACAAAGGTACATGCAGAAGATCCTCACATGTCGTGGCTCACTGGAGTACAATACGACATAGGCAGGAAAATACTGTTCCCGCCCGGGATCGAACCGGGGACCTTCTGCGTGTGAAGCAGACGTGATAACCGCTACACTACGGAAACAGCGAACGGGAGGAATCCATCTCCGTTCACTCGCAATTACCTCAGCCTCTCTCCCGTCCGTGAATGCACACGCGACAGTTCTTTTGACAGCCTGGAAACCATCACAGCCAAGGGCTCAAGAAGTCTTCGGGGTGCTCGAGAAGGTGTCTGCCGTAGCACCCCTAACGAAATAGCGGCGTTTCCCGCAGTCGTGATTGCAAATCATAGCAGCAAAAGCAATCACTTTCTTAGCAGCAGGGAGTGCGAGCCCAGCGGCAGCTCTACATGAAGGTACCAATAGCCCAGGAAGGCCGCCGACCGCGGGAATTCGCGCCGCCCCCATCCCGCCAGCCTACACGAGACTTTCCAGAGCACCCTGGACCACATCGAGGGACCCAGTGCACTGAAATAATAGTCATTTGCCACGTCAGATGGCTCGTTGGTCTAGGGGTATGATTCCTGCTTTGGGTGCAGGAGGTCCCGGGTTCAAATCCCGGACGAGCCCTAGCGTTTTGTGCAAACTGGTCGCACGTGAGTGGCTGAGTCGACGCAAAATGCTCGGCGTCAGTATCAAATGAAATTCATATTTGATGTGAGCAATTGACACTGATCTGACGTGTGAAGGCGATTACGAAGGTTTTTGGGTACAGATGGTAGCAGATGCATGTTAGTATGTCTTGTTTTTAATGATAAAAAAGTGTTTCCGCCCGGGATCGACACGGGGACCTTCTGCGTGTTAGGCAGACGTGATAACCGCTACACCACGGAAACTACTTGTGTGCGCCTTACATTAGAGACAACTCGTGCTGGTGTTGTCATCGTTACTAAGAAATTAAATAAATGCGCTACTTGCAGAACAAAGGTACATGCAGAAGATCCTCACATGTCGTGGCTCACTGGAGTACAATACGACATAGGCAGGAAAATACTGTTCCCGCCCGGGATCGAACCGGGGACCTTCTGCGTGTGAAGCAGACGTGATAACCGCTACACTACGGAAACTGCGAACGGGAGGAGTCCATCTCCGTTCACTCGCAATTACCTCAGCCTCTCTCCCGTCCGTGAATGCACACGCGACAGTTCTTTTGACAGCCTGGAAACCATCACAGCCAAGGGCTCAAGAAGTCTTCGGGGTGCTCGAGAAGGTGTCTGCCGTAGCACCCCTAACGAAATAGCGGCGTTTCCCGCTGTCGTGATTGCAAATCATAGCAGCAAAAGCAATCACTTTCTTAGCAGCAGGGAGTGCGAGCCCAGCGGCAGCTCTACATGAAGGTACCAATAGCCCAGGAAGGCCGCCGACCGCGGGAATTCGCGCCGCCCCCATCCCGCCAGCCTACACGAGACTTTCCAGAGCACCCTGGACCACATCGAGGGACCCAGTGCACTGAAATAATAGTCATTTGCCACGTCAGATGGCTCGTTGGTCCATTCTGGCTTTAGCCGTCGCCGCGGTCGGACGTGCTTGTTGTTTACTCCGCGTACGTTAGCGCTATCGCCGGTGTTTGGTGTTTACGTGAAGTTAGCTGTACATTTTCGCTGTTATTTTTTGAGTGGTGTCTCTGATAAGTGTTTTTATAGTGCTTTCGTCCGTTCCACGTTTCGTGCTTCGCCGCAATTTCGGTTGTTGCCGGAATTTCGTCGGAACCGACGACCATGTCTGACACCGTCAGGAAGAATACTTTAGTTTTCTCGTTCGAGAAAGGAACACGGCCGGTCCAACCCACTGCGCTGGAAATCCACGATTGGCTGACTGAGGTAATCGGTATTAATTCTGACTCTGTTCATACCACGCAATTAGATGCTGAAAAATACTGTGTTTTTGTTAAATTTCTGAACTCAGTGACAGTCGATAAGTTGCTTGCAAAATGGGGTAATTCCGTCGAATTTGTTCATCGAGACGGTTCAAAAAGTAATGTCTCTGTACGAAAAGCTGATATCATGTACACCAATGTCAGGATTTTGAATGTTCCAATTGAAATTGATAATCAGTTGATCAAGGACGCTCTATCTAAATATGGCGAAGTTAAATCTATCTATAACGAAAGATGGTCGAAGCTATACAAGATACAGTGTTTTAATGGCATTAGATCCGTTGAAATGGAGGTGAAAGCCAACATTCCGTCCCATATATCCGTTGCAGGCCATAAAGCACATGTTGTGTATTCTGGTCAGGAGCGCACGTGCAATATTTGCAATGAGACAGGTCATTTCCGACAAGATTGTCCGCGCCGTGTTTTTGTTCTTAGGAACAATCTAACACAGCGTCAAAAACTGACCCTCAGCGATGTCTTACCAAATAGCACTTCCCTTCTTTCGGTTAACGACAGTGGTGCATGTACTTCTGCAGTGCCCGCCATAACTACTACGGAGTTCCCTCCCCTGAGCGTCATTACATCACACCCTTCTGTTCCCGATTGCGATCTCCAGAATAAGAAGCGACCGTTGGAAACGACCGATGACGGCTCGGACGGCGAGTCCGCCCGTAATTCGCCTTCCACCCGCAAGCAGAAGCAGTGTAATGCGGATGTGCTCGAGGAAACAAACAGTACATGTATTGACGTGACGACAGCCGCTGAGGCAACCCGGCCGCTGTCGGTGGCTGAACAGGTACAAACGGTCCACGGAGGGGACGCAGTAACGATTGTCGCGGAGACGGAAGAGGCGCACTCCGAAGCACAAGAGGTGACGGAGCGGAACCCAACTCAAGAACTTACAGACCCACAAACCGCCGACTCAGTCAGTGCTCTGGAGCTAGTGACGGAAGAACAAGGAAATGGCACTCGTAAAAAGGACGCTGTTGAGGCAGCTTCGGTCACAACGGTGGTAAAGATAGACAATCCGAATGACGGCGCGTTGAACCAAGATGTCCGAAGACGCCGACTCAAACCGCTACCTACTCTCAAAGCTTCCCGTAACCAAAGCAAACAACAACCAGCACAAGAGGAAGCGACGGCCAAGAACGTCTTGTATGAAATCATCACGGAAAGACCTAAGGAGGTACCTTCAAGTGACATTAGTGATGCAAAGCCCCTCGGTAAAACTAAAACCCGAGATGTTCGGAATCCTGCACCAAAATGAGGCTGTAAGATGAAAAAAAAAAGGGATTTTGTTGAACCAGTTTCATTTCTAATTGTACTACTGTCTTAGTCATATTTCAGAGGAACCAGATGAAGTGTTTACCGAGCTTCAAATACTGACTATTCTTTTAGATGTTTGTTTAAGCGGAGTCGTTTCTCTCTTCTAGAAGCTGCACATCTCTTTTCTTTTTTTTTTTTTTATTAATATTTTGTTATCTTTTTAATCACTTATTTACTATTTATGCAAACTAAATGTCCCAGGCATATACAATTACGACTATCAATATTAACAGGATTACATCCGTGACTAAAGTTACAGCGCTCAAGGATTATTTATATGAGTCAGGGACGGACATTGCTTTCCTACAGGAAGTAGTGATGACTAATCTTACAGTGCCTGGATATTTGGCGATTTTAAATGTCTCACTTGACACCAACGTCGGTACAGCAATTTTAGTCAGGGAGGGGATTCCTGTCTCGGATATCGAGAGGTTGGACTCCGGCAGAGCGATAGGTATAAAAGTCTTTGGTTCTACCCTTATCAATCTGTATGCCCCTTCTGGCACATCCAATAGAATGGAAAGAGCACAGTTCTATAAAGAAGAAATCATTTATTTATTACGGAAAAACCCAAAAGATCTTATAATAGGCGGTGATTTTAATTGTGTGATAAATAAGAAAGACCAGGTTCCGAATTTTAATAACTGCAGTGAACTGAAGCGTTTCGTCACTGTTTTACAGCTTAAAGATGCTTGGGAAATAATGTATCCCACTTTTGTGGCATTTACATTCCTAGGTCCTCACTCACGTAGCAGGATCGACAGACTCTACATATCGCAAAGTCTAGTTAGCTCCTTCATTAAAGCAGAGACGATTCCAGTTTACTTTTCTGATCATAGCTCCGTGCTAGCTTCCATCAACCTTACTGCGCAACCCACTCGCCGTTTTAGAAGTTCATGGCACCTTAATACGTCACTGATGCAGGACGACGGATTAGAAGAAAGTTTGACAGAAGCGTGGGCATTGTGCCTCCGCTCTGCAGATAGACACGTCTCAGTACTAGACTGGTGGTGCAACAGGGCAAAGCCTAAACTGAGAAAAGTTCTCATCCAGTATAGTGTACAACGATCGAAAGACTTGAAAAATTCCATCGAATTTTATTATACCATGCTGCGAAATTTATATGAGCAGGCAAACACTTCCAACGTCCGTCTGGCAGATATCAAGCAAACTAAGGCCAAATTACTCAGTCTTAAAAGACAGCAGATGGAGGGTCTGAAATTAAAATCCAAGGCTAAGACAGTCGTGGAGGATGAACATGCTTCCTTGTACCATCTACTGAAGCACGAAAGAAACAGGAGACGCACCTTCATTGATGGACTTCAGTCTGAAACTGGCGAGACACTCACGACTCAGAGAGACATCGTCAATGCAGTGCACAAATATTACGAAGACCTATACACTGCCAACCCGGTATGTGAAGAGTCCTTCGATGAGTTCCTTAGTTACATAGCTCCACAGGTCTCGGACGAGGAAAACGAAGACCTTCTCGTTGAGTGTACTAACGAAGATATCCACAGAATCATCTGCAAATCTCCTCTGAGGAAATCGCCGGGACCGGATGGTTTGCCTGTTGAATTTTATAAACGATACTGGCCACTGATTGGTGACATGTTTACCCGAATGACGAACGAGGTGCTTCAGGGAAAGCATTTACCTGCTGTTTTTAAAGAGAGCACAATAGTACTAATCCCAAAAAATGCTGCAAAAAGAAACCTCAACAACTTTCGTCCTATCTCCCTGTTAAACTCTGATTATAAAATCATCGGCAGAATTTTAAACAACAGACTCTCTCAGTTGGCCAAAAAGATAGTAAGTCCATACCAGTCCTGTGTGCCTACCAAGAGCATTTTCAAAAGCATAGCTGAATATAGAGATATAATTGCCATCACTGCTGTGACCACCATAAAATGTGCTATCATGTTTATTGACTTCCAGAAAGCATTTGATCGTGTGGATCATAGATTCCTTAGTGCCACACTGAACAAAATAGGTTTTAATGAGCGAGTCGTAAGTGTGATCAGCAATGTTGCAACAGGCATCAGCGCTTGTATATCAGTTAACTGCCAGAGGACAAAGCAGATTCAGATCAGGCGCGGCGTTCCTCAAGGAAGCCCCCTCTCCATGTTCCTATTCGTGCTTTCATTAGAACCTTTCCTCCGCAGTGTTCATGCCACTCTAACTGGCATCACATTATCTGGTCACCGAACAGTCATAAACGCCTATGCCGATGATGTCGGAGTCGTCCTGCGAAATCCCGGAGACATTTTGAAATTGGAAACGCTAATTAAAAAGTACTGTAGAGTCTCCGGAGCAGGTGTCAACGCAAACAAAAGCAAACTCCTAAACCTGCGGGGTTTTCAACATACCACCTTAGCCTGGGCCACAATGGTCACCCAATGCAAAGCACTAGGAATAACACTGACACCTTGTCCGTTAAAAATGGCAGCTATCAATTGGAGAAATACGTCGGGACAACTTCTTGGAACAACAAGAGAAAACCTCCACCGTAACTTGAACCAAGTTCAGAGGGTGATTTTCATTAACCACTGCATTCTCTCCAGGAGTTACTTTATAGCACAGATCTTCCCACTACCGAAAATGATTGGAAAAAAGATAATGTCTACCATTGCCAGCTATCTTTGGAGAGGGGATATATTCAGAGTCGCCGCAAAAACTGCGACCTTAGATCCCAGGAATGGAGGTTTGGGGTTAGTTGATATCAGAAATAAGGCGTCTGCGCTTTTTATAAAAAGGACCGCCACTATCCTTAGCGACCACGCTGATAGCATTACAACTAAATTATTTGAAGTTGTCAGGCCTGCCAGTTTACAGGCGCCGGTGAATGTGCAAAAAATAAATAACCGGCTCCAGTACGTTCGTGCATATTTTGTGGAACTCAGCTATCTCGGCGGTGTTATCATCAACTCACGACGGATCACGGCCCGCGATATTCTGTCCCATCGAAAGAAAATGGAGGGGAGAAACAAATTGGAAAGTAAATACCCACACACTGATTGGGACGCCATATGGAAAAATATTAATATGCGTGGTCTACCATCGGACGTCAAGTCAGCGTGGTATAAAACAGTGAATGAGACCGTAAGCACCAATGAAAGGTTACATGCAATCGGCGTTAGCGACACGAACCTATGTCTCAAATGTAAATTGATCGACACGTTAGTGCACAGATTCACGTGCGGTGGCAATCTACAACTCTGTAATTGGATTAGGGAACAACTGGCTTTTCTTACGAGATCTTCGGTGGAAAATTTTCCCCCTGTTACATTCCTCAGGCCTCAGACTTGCTATTTTCCAGCAGCAAAAAACAACTCGGTCCATTGGTTAATGGGACACTATGTGAATTACGTAATTAATCACCTGGGAAATGACAATTCCACTGATTTTTACATGTACTTGAAGTGTGCTTTTTATAACGCCCTGAAATATAAAGACCACAAGAAAAACTACGGCAATATGCTTAAAATTGTATTCGAGCGACTGGGCATTGGTTGACAAGCCAACGAGATAAACAAAAATCGTTTATTTAAGCGAAACGACGCTTAAACAAAAACAATTGGGGAGAAGTACACTTTTACAGTTTCATATTACAATCACTTATCTTCTGCTGGCAAAGAAGGCTATTTTGTTTATTGCACAGAAGAAGCCGAAGCCGAAAGCCAGTATCGCAGGGTTAAAGATAAATTGTTTTCTTATACATTCATTTTATGACTGAGAAGGAAGTCTCATTTGTTTCCATGGAAGGGAACATACTTTTTTATTATTATTATTAATCTCAAGAAGGAAAGGAGGCTATGGAATTAGTGCCTTAACATAAAATTCCTTCTTCACATTCCATGAAGATTTTTCTTTTACAATAAAAAAATAACAAACAAACAAAAATAATAATAATAACAATAAAAAAAAAAAACTAAACAGAAATTTAAAAAAATAATATACAGGTTCAGGGTCCACTACTTCCCACAACTTTATTATATATTACAAAGAAGTATGCTAGGTTGCCGAGAAGCAGTGGATGAAAAAAAAAAAAAAAAAAAAAAAAAAAGCACTAAAGCTATAACCTTCAATCTCTATTGCCTCGGTATGACATAAATTTTTTGTTTCAAATGAAGCATCTTTTGGTTCAGGATTTCGAAGGCAAAACAGCATATATCTACGTATACACAAGTTGTAAAATTTCTTATTGAAAACTATGATAAAGACACGCCTCAGCAACAGGACTGGGTGGAGACATCGCGGTCAGGCCTCGAAATTTTGACCCCTGCCCGCTTTGCCTCCGCCTGCCTCATGCTGCCAAGTTCCTTACAAAAAAAAAAAAAAAAAAAAAAAAAAAAAAAAAAAAAAAAATATGGATAAGGCGTCGGACTTCGGATGTGAAGATTACAAAAAAATAAAAAAAAAATAAAAAAAAAGGGGTATGATTCCTGCTTTGGGTGCAGGAGGTCCCGGGTTCAAATCCCGGACGAGCCCTAGCGTTTTGTGCAAACTGGTCGCACGTGAGTGGCTGAGTCGACGCAAAATGCTCGGCGTCAGTATCAAATGAAATTCATATTTGATGTGAGCAATTGACACTGATCTGACGTGTGAAGGCGATTACGAAGGTTTTTGGGTACAGATGGTAGCAGATGCATGTTAGTATGTCTTGTTTTTAATGATAAAAAAGTGTTTCCGCCCGGGATCGACACGGGGACCTTCTGCGTGTTAGGCAGACGTGATAACCGCTACACCACGGAAACTACTTGTGTGCGCCTTACATTAGAGACAACTCGTGCTGGTGTTGTCATCGTTACTAAGAAATTAAATAAATGCGCTACTTGCAGAACAAAGGTACATGCAGAAGATCCTCACATGTCGTGGCTCACTGGAGTACAATACGACATAGGCAGGAAAATACTGTTCCCGCCCGGGATCGAACCGGGGACCTTCTGCGTGTGAAGCAGACGTGATAACCGCTACACTACGGAAACTGCGAACGGGAGGAGACCATCTCCGTTCACTCGCAATTACCTCAGCCTCTCTCCCGTCCGTGAATGCACACGCGACAGTTCTTTTGACAGCCTGGAAACCATCACAGCCAAGGGCTCAAGAAGTCTTCGGGGTGCTCGAGAAGGTGTCTGCCGTAGCACCCCTAACGAAATAGCGGCGTTTCCCGCAGTCGTGATTGCAAATCATAGCAGCAAAGGCAATCACTTTCTTAGCAGCAGGGAGTGCGAGCCCAGCGGCAGCTCTACATGAAGGTACCAATAGCCCAGGAAGGCCGCCGACCGCGGGAATTCGCGCCGCCCCCATCCCGCCAGCCTACACGAGACTTTCCAGAGCACCCTGGACCACATCGAGGGACCCAGTCCACTGAAATAATAGTCATTTGCCACGTCAGATGGCTCGTTGGTCTAGGGGTATGATTCCTGCTTTGGGTGCAGGAGGTCCCGGGTTCAAATCCCGGACGAGCCCTAGCGTTTTGTGCAAACTGGTCGCACGTGAGTGGCTGAGTCGACGCAAAATGCTCGGCGTCAGTATCAAATGAAATTCATATTTGATGTGAGCAATTGACACTGATCTGACGTGTGAAGGCGATTACGAAGGTTTTTGGGTACAGATGGTAGCAGATGCATGTTAGTATGTCTTGTTTTTAATGATAAAAAAGTGTTTCCGCCCGGGATCGACACGGGGACCTTCTGCGTGTTAGGCAGACGTGATAACCGCTACACCACGGAAACTACTTGTGTGCGCCTTACATTAGAGACAACTCGTGCTGGTGTTGTCATCGTTACTAAGAAATTAAATAAATGCGCTACTTGCAGAACAAAGGTACATGCAGAAGATCCTCACATGTCGTGGCTCACTGGAGTACAATACGACATAGGCAGGAAAATACTGTTCCCGCCCGGGATCGAACCGGGGACCTTCTGCGTGTGAAGCAGACGTGATAACCGCTACACTACGGAAACTGCGAACGGGAGGAGTCCATCTCCGTTCACTCGCAATTACCTCAGCCTCTCTCCCGTCCGTGAATGCACACGCGACAGTTCTTTTGACAGCCTGGAAACCATCACAGCCAAGGGCTCAAGAAGTCTTCGGGGTGCTCGAGAAGGTGTCTGCCGTAGCACCCCTAACGAAATAGCGGCGTTTCCCGCAGTCGTGATTGCAAATCATAGCAGCAAAAGCAATCACTTTCTTAGCAGCAGGGAGTGCGAGCCCAGCGGCAGCTCTACATGAAGGTACCAATAGCCCAGGAAGGCCGCCGACCGCGGGAATTCGCGCCGCCCCCATCCCGCCAGCCTACACGAGACTTTCCAGAGCACCCTGGACCACATCGAGGGACCCAGTGCACTGAAATAATAGTCATCTGCCACGTCAGATGGCTCGTTGGTCTAGGGGTATGATTCCTGCTTTGGGTGCAGGAGGTCCCGGGTTCAAATCCCGGACGAGCCCTAGCGTTTTGTGCAAACTGGTCGCACGTGAGTGGCTGAGTCGACGCAAAATGCTCGGCGTCAGTATCAAATGAATTTCATATTTGATGTGAGCAATTGACACTGATCTGACGTGTGAAGGCGATTACGAAGGTTTTTGGGTACAGATGGTAGCAGATGCATGTTAGTATGTCTTGTTTTTAATGATAAAATAGTGTTTCCGCCCGGGATCGACACGGGGACCTTCTGCGTGTTAGGCAGACGTGATAACCGCTACACCACGGAAACTACTTGTGTGCGCCTTACATTAGAGACAACTCGTGCTGGTGTTGTCATCGTTACTAAGAAATTAAATAAATGCGCTACTTGCAGAACAAAGGTACATGCAGAAGATCCTCACATGTCGTGGCTCACTGGAGTACAATACGACATAGGCAGGAAAATACTGTTCCCGCCCGGGATCGAACCGGGGACCTTCTGCGTGTGAAGCAGACGTGATAACCGCTACACTACGGAAACTGCGAACGGGAGGAGTCCATCTCCGTTCACTCGCAATTACCTCAGCCTCTCTCCCGTCCGTGAATGCACACGCGACAGTTCTTTTGACAGCCTGGAAACCATCACAGCCAAGGGCTCAAGAAGTCTTCGGGGTGCTCGAGAAGGTGTCTGCCGTAGCACCCCTAACGAAATAGCGGCGTTTCCCGCAGTCGTGATTGCAAATCATAGCAGCAAAAGCAATCACTTTCTTAGCAGCAGGGAGTGCGAGCCCAGCGGCAGCTCTACATGAAGGTACCAATAGCCCAGGAAGGCCGCCGACCGCGGGAATTCGCGCCGCCCCCATCCCGCCAGCCTACACGAGACTTTCCAGAGCACCCTGGACCACATCGAGGGACCCAGTGCACTGAAATAATAGTCATCTGCCACGTCAGATGGCTCGTTGGTCTAGGGGTATGATTCCTGCTTTGGGTGCAGGAGGTCCCGGGTTCAAATCCCGGACGAGCCCTAGCGTTTTGTGCAAACTGGTCGCACGTGAGTGGCTGAGTCGACGCAAAATGCTCGGCGTCAGTATCAAATGAATTTCATATTTGATGTGAGCAATTGACACTGATCTGACGTGTGAAGGCGATTACGAAGGTTTTTGGGTACAGATGGTAGCAGATGCATGTTAGTATGTCTTGTTTTTAATGATAAAATAGTGTTTCCGCCCGGGATCGACACGGGGACCTTCTGCGTGTTAGGCAGACGTGATAACCGCTACACCACGGAAACTACTTGTGTGCGCCTTACATTAGAGACAACTCGTGCTGGTGTTGTCATCGTTACTAAGAAATTAAATAAATGCGCTACTTGCAGAACAAAGGTACATGCAGAAGATCCTCACATGTCGTGGCTCACTGGAGTACAATACGACATAGGCAGGAAAATACTGTTCCCGCCCGGGATCGAACCGGGGACCTTCTGCGTGTGAAGCAGACGTGATAACCGCTACACTACGGAAACTGCGAACGGGAGGAGTCCATCTCCGTTCACTCGCAATTACCTCAGCCTCTCTCCCGTCCGTGAATGCACACGCGACAGTTCTTTTGACAGCCTGGAAACCATCACAGCCAAGGGCTCAAGAAGTCTTCGGGGTGCTCGAGAAGGTGTCTGCCGTAGCACCCCTAACGAAATAGCGGCGTTTCCCGCAGTCGTGATTGCAAATCATAGCAGCAAAAGCAATCACTTTCTTAGCAGCAGGGAGTGCGAGCCCAGCGGCAGCTCTACATGAAGGTACCAATAGCCCAGGAAGGCCGCCGACCGCGGGAATTCGCGCCGCCCCCATCCCGCCAGCCTACACGAGACTTTCCAGAGCACCCTGGACCACATCGAGGGACCCAGTGCACTGAAATAATAGTCATCTGCCACGTCAGATGGCTCGTTGGTCTAGGGGTATGATTCCTGCTTTGGGTGCAGGAGGTCCCGGGTTCAAATCCCGGACGAGCCCTAGCGTTTTGTGCAAACTGGTCGCACGTGAGTGGCTGAGTCGACGCAAAATGCTCGGCGTCAGTATCAAATGAATTTCATATTTGATGTGAGCAATTGACACTGATCTGACGTGTGAAGGCGATTACGAAGGTTTTTGGGTACAGATGGTAGCAGATGCATGTTAGTATGTCTTGTTTTTAATGATAAAATAGTGTTTCCGCCCGGGATCGACACGGGGACCTTCTGCGTGTTAGGCAGACGTGATAACCGCTACACCACGGAAACTACTTGTGTGCGCCTTACATTAGAGACAACTCGTGCTGGTGTTGTCATCGTTACTAAGAAATTAAATAAATGCGCTACTTGCAGAACAAAGGTACATGCAGAAGATCCTCACATGTCGTGGCTCACTGGAGTACAATACGACATAGGCAGGAAAATACTGTTCCCGCCCGGGATCGAACCGGGGACCTTCTGCGTGTGAAGCAGACGTGATAACCGCTACACTACGGAAACTGCGAACGGGAGGAGTCCATCTCCGTTCACTCGCAATTACCTCAGCCTCTCTCCCGTCCGTGAATGCACACGCGACAGTTCTTTTGACAGCCTGGAAACCATCACAGCCAAGGGCTCAAGAAGTCTTCGGGGTGCTCGAGAAGGTGTCTGCCGTAGCACCCCTAACGAAATAGCGGCGTTTCCCGCAGTCGTGATTGCAAATCATAGCAGCAAAAGCAATCACTTTCTTAGCAGCAGGGAGTGCGAGCCCAGCGGCAGCTCTACATGAAGGTACCAATAGCCCAGGAAGGCCGCCGACCGCGGGAATTCGCGCCGCCCCCATCCCGCCAGCCTACACGAGACTTTCCAGAGCACCCTGGACCACATCGAGGGACCCAGTGCACTGAAATAATAGTCATTTGCCACGTCAGATGGCTCGTTGGTCTAGGGGTATGATTCCTGCTTTGGGTGCAGGAGGTCCCGGGTTCAAATCCCGGATGAGCCCTAGCGTTTTGTGCAAACTGGTCGCACGTGAGTGGCTGAGTCGACGCAAAATGCTCGGCGTCAGTATCAAATGAAATTCATATTTGATGTGAGCAATTGACACTGATCTGACGTGTGAAGGCGATTACGAAGGTTTTTGGGTACAGATGGTAGCAGATGCATGTTAGTATGTCTTGTTTTTAATGATAAAAAAGTGTTTCCGCCCGGGATCGACACGGGGACCTTCTGCGTGTTAGGCAGACGTGATAACCGCTACACCACGGAAACTACTTGTGTGCGCCTTACATTAGAGACAACTCGTGCTGGTGTTGTCATCGTTACTAAGAAATTAAATAAATGCGCTACTTGCAGAACAAAGGTACATGCAGAAGATCCTCACATGTCGTGGCTCACTGGAGTACAATACGACATAGGCAGGAAAATACTGTTCCCGCCCGGGATCGAACCGGGGACCTTCTGCGTGTGAAGCAGACGTGATAACCGCTACACTACGGAAACTGCGAACGGGAGGAGACCATCTCCGTTCACTCGCAATTACCTCAGCCTCTCTCCCGTCCGTGAATGCACACGCGACAGTTCTTTTGACAGCCTGGAAACCATCACAGCCAAGGGCTCAAGAAGTCTTCGGGGTGCTCGAGAAGGTGTCTGCCGTAGCACCCCTAACGAAATAGCGGCGTTTCCCGCAGTCGTGATTGCAAATCATAGCAGCAAAGGCAATCACTTTCTTAGCAGCAGGGAGTGCGAGCCCAGCGGCAGCTCTACATGAAGGTACCAATAGCCCAGGAAGGCCGCCGACCGCGGGAATTCGCGCCGCCCCCATCCCGCCAGCCTACACGAGACTTTCCAGAGCACCCTGGACCACATCGAGGGACCCAGTCCACTGAAATAATAGTCATTTGCCACGTCAGATGGCTCGTTGGTCTAGGGGTATGATTCCTGCTTTGGGTGCAGGAGGTCCCGGGTTCAAATCCCGGACGAGCCCTAGCGTTTTGTGCAAACTGGTCGCACGTGAGTGGCTGAGTCGACGCAAAATGCTCGGCGTCAGTATCAAATGAAATTCATATTTGATGTGAGCAATTGACACTGATCTGACGTGTGAAGGCGATTACGAAGGTTTTTGGGTACAGATGGTAGCAGATGCATGTTAGTATGTCTTGTTTTTAATGATAAAAAAGTGTTTCCGCCCGGGATCGACACGGGGACCTTCTGCGTGTTAGGCAGACGTGATAACCGCTACACCACGGAAACTACTTGTGTGCGCCTTACATTAGAGACAACTCGTGCTGGTGTTGTCATCGTTACTAAGAAATTAAATAAATGCGCTACTTGCAGAACAAAGGTACATGCAGAAGATCCTCACATGTCGTGGCTCACTGGAGTACAATACGACATAGGCAGGAAAATACTGTTCCCGCCCGGGATCGAACCGGGGACCTTCTGCGTGTGAAGCAGACGTGATAACCGCTACACTACGGAAACTGCGAACGGGAGGAGTCCATCTCCGTTCACTCGCAATTACCTCAGCCTCTCTCCCGTCCGTGAATGCACACGCGACAGTTCTTTTGACAGCCTGGAAACCATCACAGCCAAGGGCTCAAGAAGTCTTCGGGGTGCTCGAGAAGGTGTCTGCCGTAGCACCCCTAACGAAATAGCGGCGTTTCCCGCAGTCGTGATTGCAAATCATAGCAGCAAAAGCAATCACTTTCTTAGCAGCAGGGAGTGCGAGCCCAGCGGCAGCTCTACATGAAGGTACCAATAGCCCAGGAAGGCCGCCGACCGCGGGAATTCGCGCCGCCCCCATCCCGCCAGCCTACACGAGACTTTCCAGAGCACCCTGGACCACATCGAGGGACCCAGTGCACTGAAATAATAGTCATCTGCCACGTCAGATGGCTCGTTGGTCTAGGGGTATGATTCCTGCTTTGGGTGCAGGAGGTCCCGGGTTCAAATCCCGGACGAGCCCTAGCGTTTTGTGCAAACTGGTCGCACGTGAGTGGCTGAGTCGACGCAAAATGCTCGGCGTCAGTATCAAATGAATTTCATATTTGATGTGAGCAATTGACACTGATCTGACGTGTGAAGGCGATTACGAAGGTTTTTGGGTACAGATGGTAGCAGATGCATGTTAGTATGTCTTGTTTTTAATGATAAAATAGTGTTTCCGCCCGGGATCGACACGGGGACCTTCTGCGTGTTAGGCAGACGTGATAACCGCTACACCACGGAAACTACTTGTGTGCGCCTTACATTAGAGACAACTCGTGCTGGTGTTGTCATCGTTACTAAGAAATTAAATAAATGCGCTACTTGCAGAACAAAGGTACATGCAGAAGATCCTCACATGTCGTGGCTCACTGGAGTACAATACGACATAGGCAGGAAAATACTGTTCCCGCCCGGGATCGAACCGGGGACCTTCTGCGTGTGAAGCAGACGTGATAACCGCTACACTACGGAAACTGCGAACGGGAGGAGTCCATCTCCGTTCACTCGCAATTACCTCAGCCTCTCTCCCGTCCGTGAATGCACACGCGACAGTTCTTTTGACAGCCTGGAAACCATCACAGCCAAGGGCTCAAGAAGTCTTCGGGGTGCTCGAGAAGGTGTCTGCCGTAGCACCCCTAACGAAATAGCGGCGTTTCCCGCAGTCGTGATTGCAAATCATAGCAGCAAAAGCAATCACTTTCTTAGCAGCAGGGAGTGCGAGCCCAGCGGCAGCTCTACATGAAGGTACCAATAGCCCAGGAAGGCCGCCGACCGCGGGAATTCGCGCCGCCCCCATCCCGCCAGCCTACACGAGACTTTCCAGAGCACCCTGGACCACATCGAGGGACCCAGTGCACTGAAATAATAGTCATCTGCCACGTCAGATGGCTCGTTGGTCTAGGGGTATGATTCCTGCTTTGGGTGCAGGAGGTCCCGGGTTCAAATCCCGGACGAGCCCTAGCGTTTTGTGCAAACTGGTCGCACGTGAGTGGCTGAGTCGACGCAAAATGCTCGGCGTCAGTATCAAATGAATTTCATATTTGATGTGAGCAATTGACACTGATCTGACGTGTGAAGGCGATTACGAAGGTTTTTGGGTACAGATGGTAGCAGATGCATGTTAGTATGTCTTGTTTTTAATGATAAAATAGTGTTTCCGCCTGGGATCGACACGGGGACCTTCTGCGTGTTAGGCAGACGTGATAACCGCTACACCACGGAAACTACTTGTGTGCGCCTTACATTAGAGACAACTCGTGCTGGTGTTGTCATCGTTACTAAGAAATTAAATAAATGCGCTACTTGCAGAACAAAGGTACATGCAGAAGATCCTCACATGTCGTGGCTCACTGGAGTACAATACGACATAGGCAGGAAAATACTGTTCCCGCCCGGGATCGAACCGGGGACCTTCTGCGTGTGAAGCAGACGTGATAACCGCTACACTACGGAAACTGCGAACGGGAGGAGTCCATCTCCGTTCACTCGCAATTACCTCAGCCTCTCTCCCGTCCGTGAATGCACACGCGACAGTTCTTTTGACAGCCTGGAAACCATCACAGCCAAGGGCTCAAGAAGTCTTCGGGGTGCTCGAGAAGGTGTCTGCCGTAGCACCCCTAACGAAATAGCGGCGTTTCCCGCAGTCGTGATTGCAAATCATAGCAGCAAAAGCAATCACTTTCTTAGCAGCAGGGAGTGCGAGCCCAGCGGCAGCTCTACATGAAGGTACCAATAGCCCAGGAAGGCCGCCGACCGCGGGAATTCGCGCCGCCCCCATCCCGCCAGCCTACACGAGACTTTCCAGAGCACCCTGGACCACATCGAGGGACCCAGTGCACTGAAATAATAGTCATTTGCCACGTCAGATGGCTCGTTGGTCTAGGGGTATGATTCCTGCTTTGGGTGCAGGAGGTCCCGGGTTCAAATCCCGGATGAGCCCTAGCGTTTTGTGCAAACTAGTCGCACGTGAGTGGCTGAGTCGACGCAAAATGCTCGGCGTCAGTATCAAATGAAATTCATATTTGATGTGAGCAATTGACACTGATCTGACGTGTGAAGGCGATTACGAAGGTTTTTGGGTACAGATGGTAGCAGATGCATGTTAGTATGTCTTGTTTTTAATGATAAAAAAGTGTTTCCGCCCGGGATCGACACGGGGACCTTCTGCGTGTTAGGCAGACGTGATAACCGCTACACCACGGAAACTACTTGTGTGCGCCTTACAATAGAGACAACTCGTGCTGGTGTTGTCATCGTTACTAAGAAATTAAATAAATGCGCTACTTGCAGAACAGAGGTACATGCAGAAGATCCTCACATGTCGTGGCTCACTGGAGTACAATACGACATAGGCAGGAAAATACTGTTCCCGCCCGGGATCGAACCGGGGACCTTCTGCGTGTGAAGCAGACGTGATAACCGCTACACTACGGAAACTGCGAACGAGAGGAGTCCATCTCCGTTCACTCGCAATTACCTCAGCCTCTCTCCCGTCCGTGAATGCACACGCGACAGTTCTTTTGACAGCCTGGAAACCATCACAGCCAAGGGCTCAAGAAGTCTTCGGGGTGCTCGAGAAGGTGTCTGCCGTAGCACCCCTAACGAAATAGCGGCGTTTCCCGCAGTCGTGATTGCAAATCATAGCAGCAAAAGCAATCACTTTCTTAGCAGCAGGGAGTGCGAGCCCAGCGGCAGCTCTACATGAAGGTACCAATAGCCCAGGAAGGCCGCCGACCGCGGGAATTCGCGCCGCCCCCATCCCGCCAGCCTACACGAGACTTTCCAGAGCACCCTGGACCACATCGAGGGACCCAGTGCACTGAAATAATAGTCATCTGCCACGTCAGATGGCTCGTTGGTCTAGGGGTATGATTCCTGCTTTGGGTGCAGGAGGTCCCGGGTTCAAATCCCGGACGAGCCCTAGCGTTTTGTGCAAACTGGTCGCACGTGAGTGGCTGAGTCGACGCAAAATGCTCGGCGTCAGTATCAAATGAATTTCATATTTGATGTGAGCAATTGACACTGATCTGACGTGTGAAGGCGATTACGAAGGTTTTTGGGTACAGATGGTAGCAGATGCATGTTAGTATGTCTTGTTTTTAATGATAAAATAGTGTTTCCGCCCGGGATCGACACGGGGACCTTCTGCGTGTTAGGCAGACGTGATAAACGCTACACCACGGAAACTACTTGTGTGCGCCTTACATTAGAGACAACTCGTGCTGGTGTTGTCATCGTTACTAAGAAATTAAATAAATGCGCTACTTGCAGAACAAAGGTACTTGCAGAAGATCCTCACATGTCGTGGCTCACTGGAGTACAATACGACATAGGCAGGAAAATACTGTTCCCGCCCGGGATCGAACCGGGGACCTTCTGCGTGTGAAGCAGACGTGATAACCGCTACACTACGGAAACTGCGAACGGGAGGAGTCCATCTCCGTTCACTCGCAATTACCTCAGCCTCTCTCCCGTCCGTGAATGCACACGCGACAGTTCTTTTGACAGCCTGGAAACCATCACAGCCAAGGGCTCAAGAAGTCTTCGGGGTGCTCGAGAAGGTGTCTGCCGTAGCACCCCTAACGAAATAGCGGCGTTTCCCGCAGTCGTGATTGCAAATCATAGCAGCAAAAGCAATCACTTTCTTAGCAGCAGGGAGTGCGAGCCCAGCGGCAGCTCTACATGAAGGTACCAATAGCCCAGGAAGGCCGCCGACCGCGGGAATTCGCGCCGCCCCCATCCCGCCAGCCTACACGAGACTTTCCAGAGCACCCTGGACCACATCGAGGGACCCAGTGCACTGAAATAATAGTCATCTGCCACGTCAGATGGCTCGTTGGTCTAGGGGTATGATTCCTGCTTTGGGTGCAGGAGGTCCCGGGTTCAAATCCCGGACGAGCCCTAGCGTTTTGTGCAAACTGGTCGCACGTGAGTGGCTGAGTCGACGCAAAATGCTCGGCGTCAGTATCAAATGAATTTCATATTTGATGTGAGCAATTGACACTGATCTGACGTGTGAAGGCGATTACGAAGGTTTTTGGGTACAGATGGTAGCAGATGCATGTTAGTATGTCTTGTTTTTAATGATAAAATAGTGTTTCCGCCCGGGATCGACACGGGGACCTTCTGCGTGTTAGGCAGACGTGATAACCGCTACACCACGGAAACTACTTGTGTGCGCCTTACATTAGAGACAACTCGTGCTGGTGTTGTCATCGTTACTAAGAAATTAAATAAATGCGCTACTTGCAGAACAAAGGTACATGCAGAAGATCCTCACATGTCGTGGCTCACTGGAGTACAATACGACATAGGCAGGAAAATACTGTTCCCGCCCGGGATCGAACCGGGGACCTTCTGCGTGTGAAGCAGACGTGATAACCGCTCCACTACGGAAACTGCGAACGGGAGGAGTCCATCTCCGTTCACTCGCAATTACCTCAGCCTCTCTCCCGTCCGTGAATGCACACGCGACAGTTCTTTTGACAGCCTGGAAACCATCACAGCCAAGGGCTCAAGAAGTCTTCGGGGTGCTCGAGAAGGTGTCTGCCGTAGCACCCCTAACGAAATAGCGGCGTTTCCCGCAGTCGTGATTGCAAATCATAGCAGCAAAAGCAATCACTTTCTTAGCAGCAGGGAGTGCGAGCCCAGCGGCAGCTCTACATGAAGGTACCAATAGCCCAGGAAGGCCGCCGACCGCGGGAATTCGCGCCGCCCCCATCCCGCCAGCCTACACGAGACTTTCCAGAGCACCCTGGACCACATCGAGGGACCCAGTGCACTGAAATAATAGTCATTTGCCACGTCAGATGGCTCGTTGGTCTAGGGGTATGATTCCTGCTTTGGGTGCAGGAGGTCCCGGGTTCAAATCCCGGACGAGCCCTAGCGTTTCGTGCAAACTGGTCGCACGTGAGTGGCTGAGTCGACGCAAAATGCTCGGCGTCAGTATCAAATGAAATTCATATTTGATGTGAGCAATTGACACTGATCTGACGTGTGAAGGCGATTACGAAGGTTTTTGGGTACAGATGGTAGCAGATGCATGTTAGTATGTCTTGTTTTTAATGATAAAATAGTGTTTCCGCCCGGGATCGACACGGGGACCTTCTGCGTGTTAGGCAGACGTGATAACCGCTACACCACGGAAACTACTTGTGTGCGCCTTACATTAGAGACAACTCGTGCTGGTGTTGTCATCGTTACTAAGAAATTAAATAAATGCGCTACTTGCAGAACAAAGGTACATGCAGAAGATCCTCACATGTCGTGGCTCACTGGAGTACAATACGACATAGGCAGGAAAATACTGTTCCCGCCCGGGATCGAACCGGGGACCTTCTGCGTGTGAAGCAGACGTGATAACCGCTACACTACGGAAACTGCGAACGGGAGGAGTCCATCTCCGTTCACTCGCAATTACCTCAGCCTCTTTCCCGTCCGTGAATGCACACGCGACAGTTCTTTTGACAGCCTGGAAACCATCACAGCCAAGGGCTCAAGAAGTCTTCGGGGTGCTCGAGAAGGTGTCTGCCGTAGCACCCCTAACGAAATAGCGGCGTTTCCCGCAGTCGTGATTGCAAATCATAGCAGCAAAAGCAATCACTTTCTTAGCAGCAGGGAGTGCGAGCCCAGCGGCAGCTCTACATGAAGGTACCAATAGCCCAGGAAGGCCGCCGACCGCGGGAATTCGCGCCGCCCCCATCCCGCCAGCCTACACGAGACTTTCCAGAGCACCCTGGACCACATCGAGGGACCCAGTGCACTGAAATAATAGTCATTTGCCACGTCAGATGGCTCGTTGGTCTAGGGGTATGGTTCCTGCTTTGGGTGCAGGAGGTCCCGGGTTCAAATCCCGGATGAGCCCTAGCGTTTTGTGCAAACTGGTCGCACGTGAGTGGCTGAGTCGACGCAAAATGCTCGGCGTCAGTATCAAATGAAATTCATATTTGATGTGAGCAATTGACACTGATCTGACGTGTGAAGGCGATTACGAAGGTTTTTGGGTACAGATGGTAGCAGATGCATGTTAGTATGTCTTGTTTTTAATGATAAAAAAGTGTTTCCGCCCGGGATCGACACGGGGACCTTCTGCGTGTTAGGCAGACGTGATAACCGCTACACCACGGAAACTACTTGTGTGCGCCTTACATTAGAGACAACTCGTGCTGGTGTTGTCATCGTTACTAAGAAATTAAATAAATGCGCTACTTGCAGAACAAAGGTACATGCAGAAGATCCTCACATGTCGTGGCTCACTGGAGTACAATACGACATAGGCAGGAAAATACTGTTCCCGCCCGGGATCGAACCGGGGACCTTCTGCGTGTGAAGCAGACGTGATAACCGCTACACTACGGAAACTGCGAACGGGAGGAGTCCATCTCCGTTCACTCGCAATTACCTCAGCCTCTCTCCCGTCCGTGAATGCACACGCGACAGTTCTTTTGACAGCCTGGAAACCATCACAGCCAAGGGCTCAAGAAGTCTTCGGGGTGCTCGAGAAGGTGTCTGCCGTAGCACCCCTAACGAAATAGCGGCGTTTCCCGCAGTCGTGATTGCAAATCATAGCAGCAAAAGCAATCACTTTCTTAGCAGCAGGGAGTGCGAGCCCAGCGGCAGCTCTACATGAAGGTACCAATAGCCCAGGAAGGCCGCCGACCGCGGGAATTCGCGCCGCCCCCATCCCGCCAGCCTACACGAGACTTTCCAGAGCACCCTGGACCACATCGAGGGACCCAGTGCACTGAAATAATAGTCATTTGCCACGTCAGATGGCTCGTTGGTCTAGGGGTATGGTTCCTGCTTTGGGTGCAGGAGGTCCCGGGTTCAAATCCCGGATGAGCCCTAGCGTTTTGTGCAAACTGGTCGCACGTGAGTGGCTGAGTCGACGCAAAATGCTCGGCGTCAGTATCAAATGAAATTCATATTTGATGTGAGCAATTGACACTGATCTGACGTGTGAAGGCGATTACGAAGGTTTTTGGGTACAGATGGTAGCAGATGCATGTTAGTATGTCTTGTTTTTAATGATAAAAAAGTGTTTCCGCCCGGGATCGACACGGGGACCTTCTGCGTGTTAGGCAGACGTGATAACCGCTACACCACGGAAACTACTTGTGTGCGCCTTACATTAGAGACAACTCGTGCTGGTGTTGTCATCGTTACTAAGAAATTAAATAAATGCGCTACTTGCAGAACAAAGGTACATGCAGAAGATCCTCACATGTCGTGGCTCACTGGAGTACAATACGACATAGGCAGGAAAATACTGTTCCCGCCCGGGATCGAACCGGGGACCTTCTGCGTGTGAAGCAGACGTGATAACCGCTACACTACGGAAACTGCGAACGGGAGGAGTCCATCTCCGTTCACTCGCAATTACCTCAGCCTCTCTCCCGTCCGTGAATGCACACGCGACAGTTCTTTTGACAGCCTGGAAACCATCACAGCCAAGGGCTCAAGAAGTCTTCGGGGTGCTCGAGAAGGTGTCTGCCGTAGCACCCCTAACGAAATAGCGGCGTTTCCCGCAGTCGTGATTGCAAATCATAGCAGCAAAAGCAATCACTTTCTTAGCAGCAGGGAGTGCGAGCCCAGCGGCAGCTCTACATGAAGGTACCAATAGCCCAGGAAGGCCGCCGACCGCGGGAATTCGCGCCGCCCCCATCCCGCCAGCCTACACGAGACTTTCCAGAGCACCCTGGACCACATCGAGGGACCCAGTGCACTGAAATAATAGTCGTCTGCCACGTCAGATGGCTCGTTGGTCTAGGGGTATGATTCCTGCTTTGGGTGCAGGAGGTCCCGGGTTCAAATCCCGGACGAGCACTAGCGTTTTGTGCAAACTGGTCGCACGTGAGTGGCTGAGTCGACGCAAAATGCTCGGCGTCAGTATCAAATGAATTTCATATTTGATGTGAGCAATTGACACTGATCTGACGTGTGAAGGCGATTACGAAGGTTTTTGGGTACAGATGGTAGCAGATGCATGTTAGTATGTCTTGTTTTTAATGATAAAATAGTGTTTCCGCCCGGGATCGACACGGGGACCTTCTGCGTGTTAGGCAGACGTGATAACCGCTACACCACGGAAACTACTTGTGTGCGCCTTACATTAGAGACAACTCGTGCTGGTGTTGTCATCGTTACTAAGAAATTAAATAAATGCGCTACTTGCAGAACAAAGGTACATGCAGAAGATCCTCACATGTCGTGGCTCACTGGAGTACAATACGACATAGGCAGGAAAATACTGTTCCCGCCCGGGATCGAACCGGGGACCTTCTGCGTGTGAAGCAGACGTGATAACCGCTACACTACGGAAACTGCGAACGGGAGGAGTCCATCTCCGTTCACTCGCAATTACCTCAGCCTCTCTCCCGTCCGTGAATGCACACGCGACAGTTCTTTTGACAGCCTGGAAACCATCACAGCCAAGGGCTCAAGAAGTCTTCGGGGTGCTCGAGAAGGTGTCTGCCGTAGCACCCCTAACGAAATAGCGGCGTTTCCCGCAGTCGTGATTGCAAATCATAGCAGCAAAAGCAATCACTTTCTTAGCAGCAGGGAGTGCGAGCCCAGCGGCAGCTCTACATGAAGGTACCAATAGCCCAGGAAGGCCGCCGACCGCGGGAATTCGCGCCGCCCCCATCCCGCCAGCCTACACGAGACTTTCCAGAGCACCCTGGACCACATCGAGGGACCCAGTGCACTGAAATAATAGTCATCTGCCACGTCAGATGGCTCGTTGGTCTAGGGGTATGATTCCTGCTTTGGGTGCAGGAGGTCCCGGGTTCAAATCCCGGACGAGCCCTAGCGTTTTGTGCAAACTGGTCGCACGTGAGTGGCTGAGTCGACGCAAAATGCTCGGCGTCAGTATCAAATGAATTTCATATTTGATGTGAGCAATTGACACTGATCTGACGTGTGAAGGCGATTACGAAGGTTTTTGGGTACAGATGGTAGCAGATGCATGTTAGTATGTCTTGTTTTTAATGATAAAATAGTGTTTCCGCCCGGGATCGACACGGGGACCTTCTGCGTGTTAGGCAGACGTGATAACCGCTACACCACGGAAACTACTTGTGTGCGCCTTACATTAGAGACAACTCGTGCTGGTGTTGTCATCGTTACTAAGAAATTAAATAAATGCGCTACTTGCAGAACAAAGGTACATGCAGAAGATCCTCACATGTCGTGGCTCACTGGAGTACAATACGACATAGGCAGGAAAATACTGTTCCCGCCCGGGATCGAACCGGGGACCTTCTGCGTGTGAAGCAGACGTGATAACCGCTACACTACGGAAACTGCGAACGGGAGGAGTCCATCTCCGTTCACTCGCAATTACCTCAGCCTCTCTCCCGTCTGTGAATGCACACGCGACAGTTCTTTTGACAGCCTGGAAACCATCACAGCCAAGGGCTCAAGAAGTCTTCGGGGTGCTCGAGAAGGTGTCTGCCGTAGCACCCCTAACGAAATAGCGGCGTTTCCCGCAGTCGTGATTGCAAATCATAGCAGCAAAAGCAATCACTTTCTTAGCAGCAGGGAGTGCGAGCCCAGCGGCAGCTCTACATGAAGGTACCAATAGCCCAGGAAGGCCGCCGACCGCGGGAATTCGCGCCGCCCCCATCCCGCCAGCCTACACGAGACTTTCCAGAGCACCCTGGACCACATCGAGGGACCCAGTGCACTGAAATAATAGTCATTTGCCACGTCAGATGGCTCGTTGGTCTAGGGGTATGGTTCCTGCTTTGGGTGCAGGAGGTCCCGGGTTCAAATCCCGGATGAGCCCTAGCGTTTTGTGCAAACTGGTCGCACGTGAGTGGCTGAGTCGACGCAAAATGCTCGGCGTCAGTATCAAATGAAATTCATATTTGATGTGAGCAATTGACACTGATCTGACGTGTGAAGGCGATTACGAAGGTTTTTGGGTACAGATGGTAGCAGATGCATGTTAGTATGTCTTGTTTTTAATGATAAAAAAGTGTTTCCGCCCGGGATCGACACGGGGACCTTCTGCGTGTTAGGCAGACGTGATAACCGCTACACCACGGAAACTACTTGTGTGCGCCTTACATTAGAGACAACTCGTGCTGGTGTTGTCATCGTTACTAAGAAATTAAATAAATGCGCTACTCGCAGAACAAAGGTACATGCAGAAGATCCTCACATGTCGTGGCTCACTGGAGTACAATACGACATAGGCAGGAAAATACTGTTCCCGCCCGGGATCGAACCGGGGACCTTCTGCGTGTGAAGCAGACGTGATAACCGCTACACTACGGAAACTGCGAACGGGAGGAGTCCATCTCCGTTCACTCGCAATTACCTCAGCCTCTCTCCCGTCCGTGAATGCACACGCGACAGTTCTTTTGACAGCCTGGAAACCATCACAGCCAAGGGCTCAAGAAGTCTTCGGGGTGCTCGAGAAGGTGTCTGCCGTAGCACCCCTAACGAAATAGCGGCGTTTCCCGCAGTCGTGATTGCAAATCATAGCAGCAAAAGCAATCACTTTCTTAGCAGCAGGGAGTGCGAGCCCAGCGGCAGCTCTACATGAAGGTACCAATAGCCCAGGAAGGCCGCCGACCGCGGGAATTCGCGCCGCCCCCATCCCGCCAGCCTACACGAGACTTTCCAGAGCACCCTGGACCACATCGAGGGACCCAGTGCACTGAAATAATAGTCATCTGCCACGTCAGATGGCTCGTTGGTCTAGGGGTATGATTCCTGCTTTGGGTGCAGGAGGTCCCGGGTTCAAATCCCGGATGAGCCCTTGCGTTTTGTGCAAACTGGTCGCACGTGAGTGGCTGAGTCGACGCAAAATGCTCGGCGTCAGTATCAAATGAAATTCATATTTGATGTGAGCAATTGACACTGATCTGACGTGTGAAGGCGATTACGAAGGTTTTTGGGTACAGATGGTAGCAGATGCATGTTAGTATGTCTTGTTTTTAATGATAAAAAAGTGTTTCCGCCCGGGATCGACACGGGGACCTTCTGCGTGTTAGGCAGACGTGATAACCGCTACACCACGGAAACTACTTGTGTGCGCCTTACATTAGAGACAACTCGTGCTGGTGTTGTCATCGTTACTAAGAAATTAAATAAATGCGCTACTTGCAGAACAAAGGTACATGCAGAAGATCCTCACATGTCGTGGCTCACTGGAGTACAATACGACATAGGCAGGAAAATACTGTTCCCGCCCGGGATCGAACCGGGGACCTTCCGCGTGTGAAGCAGACGTGATAACCGCTACACTACGGAAACTGCGAACGGGAGGAGTCCATCTCCGTTCACTCGCAATTACCTCAGCCTCTCTCCCGTCCGTGAATGCACACGCGACAGTTCTTTTGACAGCCTGGAAACCATCACAGCCAAGGGCTCAAGAAGTCTTCGGGGTGCTCGAGAAGGTGTCTGCCGTAGCACCCCTAACGAAATAGCGGCGTTTCCCGCAGTCGTGATTGCAAATCATAGCAGCAAAAGCAATCACTTTCTTAGCAGCAGGGAGTGCGAGCCCAGCGGCAGCTCTACATGAAGGTACCAATAGCCCAGGAAGGCCGCCGACCGCGGGAATTCGCGCCGCCCCCATCCCGCCAGCCTACACGAGACTTTCCAGAGCACCCTGGACCACATCGAGGGACCCAGTGCACTGAAATAATAGTCATCTGCCACGTCAGATGGCTCGTTGGTCTAGGGGTATGATTCCTGCTTTGGGTGCAGGAGGTCCCGGGTTCAAATCCCGGACGAGCCCTAGCGTTTTGTGCAAACTGGTCGCACGTGAGTGGCTGAGTCGACGCAAAATGCTCGGCGTCAGTATCAAATGAAATTCATATTTGATGTGAGCAATTGACACTGATCTGACGTGTGAAGGCGATTACGAAGGTTTTTGGGTACAGATGGTAGCAGATGCATGTTAGTATGTCTTGTTTTTAATGATAAAATAGTGTTTCCGCCCGGGATCGACACGGGGACCTTCTGCGTGTTAGGCAGACGTGATAACCGCTACACCACGGAAACTACTTGTGTGCGCCTTACATTAGAGACAACTCGTGCTGGTGTTGTCATCGTTACTAAGAAATTAAATAAATGCGCTACTTGCAGAACAAAGGTACATGCAGAAGATCCTCACATGTCGTGGCTCACTGGAGTACAATACGACATAGGCAGGAAAATACTGTTCCCGCCCGGGATCGAACCGGGGACCTTCTGCGTGTGAAGCAGACGTGATAACCGCTACACTACGGAAACTGCGAACGGGAGGAGTCCATCTCCGTTCACTCGCAATTACCTCAGCCTCTCTCCCGTCCGTGAATGCACACGCGACAGTTCTTTTGACAGCCTGGAAACCATCACAGCCAAGGGCTCAAGAAGTCTTCGGGGTGCTCGAGAAGGTGTCTGCCGTAGCACCCCTAACGAAATAGCGGCGTTTCCCGCAGTCGTGATTGCAAATCATAGCAGCAAAAGCAATCACTTTCTTAGCAGCAGGGAGTGCGAGCCCAGCGGCAGCTCTACATGAAGGTACCAATAGCCCAGGAAGGCCGCCGACCGCGGGAATTCGCGCCGCCCCCATCCCGCCAGCCTACACGAGACTTTCCAGAGCACCCTGGACCACATCGAGGGACCCAGTGCACTGAAATAATAGTCGTCTGCCACGTCAGATGGCTCGTTGGTCTAGGGGTATGATTCCTGCTTTGGGTGCAGGAGGTCCCGGGTTCAAATCCCGGACGAGCACTAGCGTTTTGTGCAAACTGGTCGCACGTGAGTGGCTGAGTCGACGCAAAATGCTCGGCGTCAGTATCAAATGAATTTCATATTTGATGTGAGCAATTGACACTGATCTGACGTGTGAAGGCGATTACGAAGGTTTTTGGGTACAGATGGTAGCAGATGCATGTTAGTATGTCTTGTTTTTAATGATAAAATAGTGTTTCCGCCCGGGATCGACACGGGGACCTTCTGCGTGTTAGGCAGACGTGATAACCGCTACACCACGGAAACTACTTGTGTGCGCCTTACATTAGAGACAACTCGTGCTGGTGTTGTCATCGTTACTAAGAAATTAAATAAATGCGCTACTTGCAGAACAAAGGTACATGCAGAAGATCCTCACATGTCGTGGCTCACTGGAGTACAATACGACATAGGCAGGAAAATACTGTTCCCGCCCGGGATCGAACCGGGGACCTTCTGCGTGTGAAGCAGACGTGATAACCGCTACACTACGGAAACTGCGAACGGGAGGAGTCCATCTCCGTTCACTCGCAATTACCTCAGCCTCTCTCCCGTCCGTGAATGCACACGCGACAGTTCTTTTGACAGCCTGGAAACCATCACAGCCAAGGGCTCAAGAAGTCTTCGGGGTGCTCGAGAAGGTGTCTGCCGTAGCACCCCTAACGAAATAGCGGCGTTTCCCGCAGTCGTGATTGCAAATCATAGCAGCAAAAGCAATCACTTTCTTAGCAGCAGGGAGTGCGAGCCCAGCGGCAGCTCTACATGAAGGTACCAATAGCCCAGGAAGGCCGCCGACCGCGGGAATTCGCGCCGCCCCCATCCCGCCAGCCTACACGAGACTTTCCAGAGCACCCTGGACCACATCGAGGGACCCAGTGCACTGAAATAATAGTCGTCTGCCACGTCAGATGGCTCGTTGGTCTAGGGGTATGATTCCTGCTTTGGGTGCAGGAGGTCCCGGGTTCAAATCCCGGACGAGCACTAGCGTTTTGTGCAAACTGGTCGCACGTGAGTGGCTGAGTCGACGCAAAATGCTCGGCGTCAGTATCAAATGAATTTCATATTTGATGTGAGCAATTGACACTGATCTGACGTGTGAAGGCGATTACGAAGGTTTTTGGGTACAGATGGTAGCAGATGCATGTTAGTATGTCTTGTTTTTAATGATAAAATAGTGTTTCCGCCCGGGATCGACACGGGGACCTTCTGCGTGTTAGGCAGACGTGATAACCGCTACACCACGGAAACTACTTGTGTGCGCCTTACATTAGAGACAACTCGTGCTGGTGTTGTCATCGTTACTAAGAAATTAAATAAATGCGCTACTTGCAGAACAAAGGTACATGCAGAAGATCCTCACATGTCGTGGCTCACTGGAGTACAATACGACATAGGCAGGAAAATACTGTTCCCGCCCGGGATCGAACCGGGGACCTTCTGCGTGTGAAGCAGACGTGATAACCGCTACACTACGGAAACTGCGAACGGGAGGAGTCCATCTCCGTTCACTCGCAATTACCTCAGCCTCTCTCCCGTCCGTGAATGCACACGCGACAGTTCTTTTGACAGCCTGGAAACCATCACAGCCAAGGGCTCAAGAAGTCTTCGGGGTGCTCGAGAAGGTGTCTGCCGTAGCACCCCTAACGAAATAGCGGCGTTTCCCGCAGTCGTGATTGCAAATCATAGCAGCAAAAGCAATCACTTTCTTAGCAGCAGGGAGTGCGAGCCCAGCGGCAGCTCTACATGAAGGTACCAATAGCCCAGGAAGGCCGCCGACCGCGGGAATTCGCGCCGCCCCCATCCCGCCAGCCTACACGAGACTTTCCAGAGCACCCTGGACCACATCGAGGGACCCAGTGCACTGAAATAATAGTCGTCTGCCACGTCAGATGGCTCGTTGGTCTAGGGGTATGATTCCTGCTTTGGGTGCAGGAGGTCCCGGGTTCAAATCCCGGACGAGCACTAGCGTTTTGTGCAAACTGGTCGCACGTGAGTGGCTGAGTCGACGCAAAATGCTCGGCGTCAGTATCAAATGAATTTCATATTTGATGTGAGCAATTGACACTGATCTGACGTGTGAAGGCGATTACGAAGGTTTTTGGGTACAGATGGTAGCAGATGCATGTTAGTATGTCTTGTTTTTAATGATAAAAAAGTGTTTCCGCCCGGGATCGACACGGGGACCTTCTGCGTGTTAGGCAGACGTGATAACCGCTACACCACGGAAACTACTTGTGTGCGCCTTACATTAGAGACAACTCGTGCTGGTGTTGTCATCGTTACTAAGAAATTAAATAAATGCGCTACTCGCAGAACAAAGGTACATGCAGAAGATCCTCACATGTCGTGGCTCACTGGAGTACAATACGACATAGGCAGGAAAATACTGTTCCCGCCCGGGATCGAACCGGGGACCTTCTGCGTGTGAAGCAGACGTGATAACCGCTACACTACGGAAACTGCGAACGGGAGGAGTCCATCTCCGTTCACTCGCAATTACCTCAGCCTCTCTCCCGTCCGTGAATGCACACGCGACAGTTCTTTTGACAGCCTGGAAACCATCACAGCCAAGGGCTCAAGAAGTCTTCGGGGTGCTCGAGAAGGTGTCTGCCGTAGCACCCCTAACGAAATAGCGGCGTTTCCCGCAGTCGTGATTGCAAATCATAGCAGCAAAAGCAATCACTTTCTTAGCAGCAGGGAGTGCGAGCCCAGCGGCAGCTCTACATGAAGGTACCAATAGCCCAGGAAGGCCGCCGACCGCGGGAATTCGCGCCGCCCCCATCCCGCCAGCCTACACGAGACTTTCCAGAGCACCCTGGACCACATCGAGGGACCCAGTGCACTGAAATAATAGTCATCTGCCACGTCAGATGGCTCGTTGGTCTAGGGGTATGATTCCTGCTTTGGGTGCAGGAGGTCCCGGGTTCAAATCCCGGATGAGCCCTTGCGTTTTGTGCAAACTGGTCGCACGTGAGTGGCTGAGTCGACGCAAAATGCTCGGCGTCAGTATCAAATGAAATTCATATTTGATGTGAGCAATTGACACTGATCTGACGTGTGAAGGCGATTACGAAGGTTTTTGGGTACAGATGGTAGCAGATGCATGTTAGTATGTCTTGTTTTTAATGATAAAAAAGTGTTTCCGCCCGGGATCGACACGGGGACCTTCTGCGTGTTAGGCAGACGTGATAACCGCTACACCACGGAAACTACTTGTGTGCGCCTTACATTAGAGACAACTCGTGCTGGTGTTGTCATCGTTACTAAGAAATTAAATAAATGCGCTACTTGCAGAACAAAGGTACATGCAGAAGATCCTCACATGTCGTGGCTCACTGGAGTACAATACGACATAGGCAGGAAAATACTGTTCCCGCCCGGGATCGAACCGGGGACCTTCTGCGTGTGAAGCAGACGTGATAACCGCTACACTACGGAAACTGCGAACGGGAGGAGTCCATCTCCGTTCACTCGCAATTACCTCAGCCTCTCTCCCGTCCGTGAATGCACACGCGACAGTTCTTTTGACAGCCTGGAAACCATCACAGCCAAGGGCTCAAGAAGTCTTCGGGGTGCTCGAGAAGGTGTCTGCCGTAGCACCCCTAACGAAATAGCGGCGTTTCCCGCAGTCGTGATTGCAAATCATAGCAGCAAAAGCAATCACTTTCTTAGCAGCAGGGAGTGCGAGCCCAGCGGCAGCTCTACATGAAGGTACCAATAGCCCAGGAAGGCCGCCGACCGCGGGAATTCGCGCCGCCCCCATCCCGCCAGCCTACACGAGACTTTCCAGAGCACCCTGGACCACATCGAGGGACCCAGTGCACTGAAATAATAGTCGTCTGCCACGTCAGATGGCTCGTTGGTCTAGGGGTATGATTCCTGCTTTGGGTGCAGGAGGTCCCGGGTTCAAATCCCGGACGAGCACTAGCGTTTTGTGCAAACTGGTCGCACGTGAGTGGCTGAGTCGACGCAAAATGCTCGGCGTCAGTATCAAATGAATTTCATATTTGATGTGAGCAATTGACACTGATCTGACGTGTGAAGGCGATTACGAAGGTTTTTGGGTACAGATGGTAGCAGATGCATGTTAGTATGTCTTGTTTTTAATGATAAAATAGTGTTTCCGCCCGGGATCGACACGGGGACCTTCTGCGTGTTAGGCAGACGTGATAACCGCTACACCACGGAAACTACTTGTGTGCGCCTTACATTAGAGACAACTCGTGCTGGTGTTGTCATCGTTACTAAGAAATTAAATAAATGCGCTACTTGCAGAACAAAGGTACATGCAGAAGATCCTCACATGTCGTGGCTCACTGGAGTACAATACGACATAGGCAGGAAAATACTGTTCCCGCCCGGGATCGAACCGGGGACCTTCTGCGTGTGAAGCAGACGTGATAACCGCTACACTACGGAAACTGCGAACGGGAGGAGTCCATCTCCGTTCACTCGCAATTACCTCAGCCTCTCTCCCGTCCGTGAATGCACACGCGACAGTTCTTTTGACAGCCTGGAAACCATCACAGCCAAGGGCTCAAGAAGTCTTCGGGGTGCTCGAGAAGGTGTCTGCCGTAGCACCCCTAACGAAATAGCGGCGTTTCCCGCAGTCGTGATTGCAAATCATAGCAGCAAAAGCAATCACTTTCTTAGCAGCAGGGAGTGCGAGCCCAGCGGCAGCTCTACATGAAGGTACCAATAGCCCAGGAAGGCCGCCGACCGCGGGAATTCGCGCCGCCCCCATCCCGCCAGCCTACACGAGACTTTCCAGAGCACCCTGGACCACATCGAGGGACCCAGTGCACTGAAATAATAGTCGTCTGCCACGTCAGATGGCTCGTTGGTCTAGGGGTATGATTCCTGCTTTGGGTGCAGGAGGTCCCGGGTTCAAATCCCGGACGAGCACTAGCGTTTTGTGCAAACTGGTCGCACGTGAGTGGCTGAGTCGACGCAAAATGCTCGGCGTCAGTATCAAATGAAATTCATATTTGATGTGAGCAATTGACACTGATCTGACGTGTGAAGGCGATTACGAAGGTTTTTGGGTACAGATGGTAGCAGATGCATGTTAGTATGTCTTGTTTTTAATGATAAAATAGTGTTTCCGCCCGGGATCGACACGGGGACCTTCTGCGTGTTAGGCAGACGTGATAACCGCTACACCACGGAAACTACTTGTGTGCGCCTTACATTAGAGACAACTCGTGCTGGTGTTGTCATCGTTACTAAGAAATTAAATAAATGCGCTACTTGCAGAACAAAGGTACATGCAGAAGATCCTCACATGTCGTGGCTCACTGGAGTACAATACGACATAGGCAGGAAAATACTGTTCCCGCCCGGGATCGAACCGGGGACCTTCTGCGTGTGAAGCAGACGTGATAACCGCTACACTACGGAAACTGCGAACGGGAGGAGTCCATCTCCGTTCACTCGCAATTACCTCAGCCTCTCTCCCGTCCGTGAATGCACACGCGACAGTTCTTTTGACAGCCTGGAAACCATCACAGCCAAGGGCTCAAGAAGTCTTCGGGGTGCTCGAGAAGGTGTCTGCCGTAGCACCCCTAACGAAATAGCGGCGTTTCCCGCAGTCGTGATTGCAAATCATAGCAGCAAAAGCAATCACTTTCTTAGCAGCAGGGAGTGCGAGCCCAGCGGCAGCTCTACATGAAGGTACCAATAGCCCAGGAAGGCCGCCGACCGCGGGAATTCGCGCCGCCCCCATCCCGCCAGCCTACACGAGACTTTCCAGAGCACCCTGGACCACATCGAGGGACCCAGTGCACTGAAATAATAGTCATCTGCCACGTCAGATGGCTCGTTGGTCTAGGGGTATGATTCCTGCTTTGGGTGCAGGAGGTCCCGGGTTCAAATCCCGGACGAGCCCTAGCGTTTTGTGCAAACTGGTCGCACGTGAGTGGCTGAGTCGACGCAAAATGCTCGGCGTCAGTATCAAATGAATTTCATATTTGATGTGAGCAATTGACACTGATCTGACGTGTGAAGGCGATTACGAAGGTTTTTGGGTACAGATGGTAGCAGATGCATGTTAGTATGTCTTGTTTTTAATGATAAAATAGTGTTTCCGCCCGGGATCGACACGGGGACCTTCTGCGTGTTAGGCAGACGTGATAACCGCTACACCACGGAAACTACTTGTGTGCGCCTTACATTAGAGACAACTCGTGCTGGTGTTGTCATCGTTACTAAGAAATTAAATAAATGCGCTACTTGCAGAACAAAGGTACATGCAGAAGATCCTCACATGTCGTGGCTCACTGGAGTACAATACGACATAGGCAGGAAAATACTGTTCCCGCCCGGGATCGAACCGGGGACCTTCTGCGTGTGAAGCAGACGTGATAACCGCTACACTACGGAAACTGCGAACGGGAGGAGTCCATCTCCGTTCACTCGCAATTACCTCAGCCTCTCTCCCGTCCGTGAATGCACACGCGACAGTTCTTTTGACAGCCTGGAAACCATCACAGCCAAGGGCTCAAGAAGTCTTCGGGGTGCTCGAGAAGGTGTCTGCCGTAGCACCCCTAACGAAATAGCGGCGTTTCCCGCAGTCGTGATTGCAAATCATAGCAGCAAAAGCAATCACTTTCTTAGCAGCAGGGAGTGCGAGCCCAGCGGCAGCTCTACATGAAGGTACCAATAGCCCAGGAAGGCCGCCGACCGCGGGAATTCGCGCCGCCCCCATCCCGCCAGCCTACACGAGACTTTCCAGAGCACCCTGGACCACATCGAGGGACCCAGTGCACTGAAATAATAGTCATCTGCCACGTCAGATGGCTCGTTGGTCTAGGGGTATGATTCCTGCTTTGGGTGCAGGAGGTCCCGGGTTCAAATCCCGGACGAGCCCTAGCGTTTTGTGCAAACTGGTCGCACGTGAGTGGCTGAGTCGACGCAAAATGCTCGGCGTCAGTATCAAATGAATTTCATATTTGATGTGAGCAATTGACACTGATCTGACGTGTGAAGGCGATTACGAAGGTTTTTGGGTACAGATGGTAGCAGATGCATGTTAGTATGTCTTGTTTTTAATGATAAAATAGTGTTTCCGCCCGGGATCGACACGGGGACCTTCTGCGTGTTAGGCAGACGTGATAACCGCTACACCACGGAAACTACTTGTGTGCGCCTTACATTAGAGACAACTCGTGCTGGTGTTGTCATCGTTACTAAGAAATTAAATAAATGCGCTACTTGCAGAACAAAGGTACATGCAGAAGATCCTCACATGTCGTGGCTCACTGGAGTACAATACGACATAGGCAGGAAAATACTGTTCCCGCCCGGGATCGAAACGGGGACCTTCTGCGTGTGAAGCAGACGTGATAACCGCTACACTACGGAAACTGCGAACGGGAGGAGTCCATCTCCGTTCACTCGCAATTACCTCAGCCTCTCTCCCGTCCGTGAATGCACACGCGACAGTTCTTTTGACAGCCTGGAAACCATCACAGCCAAGGGCTCAAGAAGTCTTCGGGGTGCTCGAGAAGGTGTCTGCCGTAGCACCCCTAACGAAATAGCGGCGTTTCCCGCAGTCGTGATTGCAAATCATAGCAGCAAAAGCAATCACTTTCTTAGCAGCAGGGAGTGCGAGCCCAGCGGCAGCTCTACATGAAGGTACCAATAGCCCAGGAAGGCCGCCGACCGCGGGAATTCGCGCCGCCCCCATCCCGCCAGCCTACACGAGACTTTCCAGAGCACCCTGGACCACATCGAGGGACCCAGTGCACTGAAATAATAGTCATTTGCCACGTCAGATGGCTCGTTGGTCTAGGGGTATGGTTCCTGCTTTGGGTGCAGGAGGTCCCGGGTTCAAATCCCGGATGAGCCCTAGCGTTTTGTGCAAACTGGTCGCACGTGAGTGGCTGAGTCGACGCAAAATGCTCGGCGTCAGTATCAAATGAAATTCATATTTGATGTGAGCAATTGACACTGATCTGACGTGTGAAGGCGATTACGAAGGTTTTTGGGTACAGATGGTAGCAGATGCATGTTAGTATGTCTTGTTTTTAATGATAAAAAAGTGTTTCCGCCCGGGATCGACACGGGGACCTTCTGCGTGTTAGGCAGACGTGATAACCGCTACACCACGGAAACTACTTGTGTGCGCCTTACATTAGAGACAACTCGTGCTGGTGTTGTCATCGTTACTAAGAAATTAAATAAATGCGCTACTTGCAGAACAAAGGTACATGCAGAAGATCCTCACATGTCGTGGCTCACTGGAGTACAATACGACATAGGCAGGAAAATACTGTTCCCGCCCGGGATCGAACCGGGGACCTTCTGCGTGTGAAGCAGACGTGATAACCGCTACACTACGGAAACTGCGAACGGGAGGAGTCCATCTCCGTTCACTCGCAATTACCTCAGCCTCTCTCCCGTCCGTGAATGCACACGCGACAGTTCTTTTGACAGACTGGAAACCATCACAGCCAAGGGCTCAAGAAGTCTTCGGGGTGCTCGAGAAGGTGTCTGCCGTAGCACCCCTAACGAAATAGCGGCGTTTCCCGCAGTCGTGATTGAAAATCATAGCAGCAAAAGCAATCACTTTCTTAGCAGCAGGGAGTGCGAGCCCAGCGGCAGCTCTACATGAAGGTACCAATAGCCCAGGAAGGCCGCCGACCGCGGGAATTCGCGCCGCCCCCATCCCGCCAGCCTACACGAGACTTTCCAGAGCACCCTGGACCACATCGAGGGACCCAGTGCACTGAAATAATAGTCGTCTGCCACGTCAGATGGCTCGTTGGTCTAGGGGTATGATTCCTGCTTTGGGTGCAGGAGGTCCCGGGTTCAAATCCCGGATGAGCCCTTGCGTTTTGTGCAAACTGGTCGCACGTGAGTGGCTGAGTCGACGCAAAATGCTCGGCGTCAGTATCAAATGAAATTCATATTTGATGTGAGCAATTGACACTGATCTGACGTGTGAAGGCGATTACGAAGGTTTTTGGGTACAGATGGTAGCAGATGCATGTTAGTATGTCTTGTTTTTAATGATAAAAAAGTGTTTCCGCCCGGGATCGACACGGGGACCTTCTGCGTGTTAGGCAGACGTGATAACCGCTACACCACGGAAACTACTTGTGTGCGCCTTACATTAGAGACAACTCGTGCTGGTGTTGTCATCGTTACTAAGAAATTAAATAAATGCGCTACTTGCAGAACAAAGGTACATGCAGAAGATCCTCACATGTCGTGGCTCACTGGAGTACAATACGACATAGGCAGGAAAATACTGTTCCCGCCCGGGATCGAACCGGGGACCTTCTGCGTGTGAAGCAGACGTGATAACCGCTACACTACGGAAACTGCGAACGGGAGGAGTCCATCTCCGTTCACTCGCAATTACCTCAGCCTCTCTCCCGTCCGTGAATGCACACGCGACAGTTCTTTTGACAGCCTGGAAACCATCACAGCCAAGGGCTCAAGAAGTCTTCGGGGTGCTCGAGAAGGTGTCTGCCGTAGCACCCCTAACGAAATAGCGGCGTTTCCCGCAGTCGTGATTGCAAATCATAGCAGCAAAAGCAATCACTTTCTTAGCAGCAGGGAGTGCGAGCCCAGCGGCAGCTCTACATGAAGGTACCAATAGCCCAGGAAGGCCGCCGACCGCGGGAATTCGCGCCGCCCCCATCCCGCCAGCCTACACGAGACTTTCCAGAGCACCCTGGACCACATCGAGGGACCCAGTGCACTGAAATAATAGTCATTTGCCACGTCAGATGGCTCGTTGGTCTAGGGGTATGATTCCTGCTTTGGGTGCAGGAGGTCCCGGGTTCAAATCCCGGACGAGCCCTAGCGTTTTGTGCAAACTGGTCGCACGTGAGTGGCTGAGTCGACGCAAAATGCTCGGCGTCAGTATCAAATGAAATTCATATTTGATGTGAGCAATTGACACTGATCTGACGTGTGAAGGCGATTACGAAGGTTTTTGGGTACAGATGGTAGCAGATGCATGTTAGTATGTCTTGTTTTTAATGATAAAATAGTGTTTCCGCCCGGGATCGACACGGGGACCTTCTGCGTGTTAGGCAGACGTGATAACCGCTACACCACGGAAACTACTTGTGTGCGCCTTACATTAGAGACAACTCGTGCTGGTGTTGTCATCGTTACTAAGAAATTAAATAAATGCGCTACTTGCAGAACAAAGGTACATGCAGAAGATCCTCACATGTCGTGGCTCACTGGAGTACAATACGACATAGGCAGGAAAATACTGTTCCCGCCCGGGATCGAACCGGGGACCTTCTGCGTGTGAAGCAGACGTGATAACCGCTACACTACGGAAACTGCGAACGGGAGGAGTCCATCTCCGTTCACTCGCAATTACCTCAGCCTCTCTCCCGTCCGTGAATGCACACGCGACAGTTCTTTTGACAGCCTGGAAACCATCACAGCCAAGGGCTCAAGAAGTCTTCGGGGTGCTCGAGAAGGTGTCTGCCGTAGCACCCCTAACGAAATAGCGGCGTTTCCCGCAGTCGTGATTGAAAATCATAGCAGCAAAAGCAATCACTTTCTTAGCAGCAGGGAGTGCGAGCCCAGCGGCAGCTCTACATGAAGGTACCAATAGCCCAGGAAGGCCGCCGACCGCGGGAATTCGCGCCGCCCCCATCCCGCCAGCCTACACGAGACTTTCCAGAGCACCCTGGACCACATCGAGGGACCCAGTGCACTGAAATAATAGTCGTCTGCCACGTCAGATGGCTCGTTGGTCTAGGGGTATGATTCCTGCTTTGGGTGCAGGAGGTCCCGGGTTCAAATCCCGGATGAGCCCTTGCGTTTTGTGCAAACTGGTCGCACGTGAGTGGCTGAGTCGACGCAAAATGCTCGGCGTCAGTATCAAATGAAATTCATATTTGATGTGAGCAATTGACACTGATCTGACGTGTGAAGGCGATTACGAAGGTTTTTGGGTACAGATGGTAGCAGATGCATGTTAGTATGTCTTGTTTTTAATGATAAAAAAGTGTTTCCGCCCGGGATCGACACGGGGACCTTCTGCGTGTTAGGCAGACGTGATAACCGCTACACCACGGAAACTACTTGTGTGCGCCTTACATTAGAGACAACTCGTGCTGGTGTTGTCATCGTTACTAAGAAATTAAATAAATGCGCTACTTGCAGAACAAAGGTACATGCAGAAGATCCTCACATGTCGTGGCTCACTGGAGTACAATACGACATAGGCAGGAAAATACTGTTCCCGCCCGGGATCGAACCGGGGACCTTCTGCGTGTGAAGCAGACGTGATAACCGCTACACTACGGAAACTGCGAACGGGAGGAGTCCATCTCCGTTCACTCGCAATTACCTCAGCCTCTCTCCCGTCCGTGAATGCACACGCGACAGTTCTTTTGACAGCCTGGAAACCATCACAGCCAAGGGCTCAAGAAGTCTTCGGGGTGCTCGAGAAGGTGTCTGCCGTAGCACCCCTAACGAAATAGCGGCGTTTCCCGCAGTCGTGATTGCAAATCATAGCAGCAAAAGCAATCACTTTCTTAGCAGCAGGGAGTGCGAGCCCAGCGGCAGCTCTACATGAAGGTACCAATAGCCCAGGAAGGCCGCCGACCGCGGGAATTCGCGCCGCCCCCATCCCGCCAGCCTACACGAGACTTTCCAGAGCACCCTGGACCACATCGAGGGACCCAGTGCACTGAAATAATAGTCATTTGCCACGTCAGATGGCTCGTTGGTCTAGGGGTATGATTCCTGCTTTGGGTGCAGGAGGTCCCGGGTTCAAATCCCGGACGAGCCCTAGCGTTTTGTGCAAACTGGTCGCACGTGAGTGGCTGAGTCGACGCAAAATGCTCGGCGTCAGTATCAAATGAAATTCATATTTGATGTGAGCAATTGACACTGATCTGACGTGTGAAGGCGATTACGAAGGTTTTTGGGTACAGATGGTAGCAGATGCATGTTAGTATGTCTTGTTTTTAATGATAAAATAGTGTTTCCGCCCGGGATCGACACGGGGACCTTCTGCGTGTTAGGCAGACGTGATAACCGCTACACCACGGAAACTACTTGTGTGCGCCTTACATTAGAGACAACTCGTGCTGGTGTTGTCATCGTTACTAAGAAATTAAATAAATGCGCTACTTGCAGAACAAAGGTACATGCAGAAGATCCTCACATGTCGTGGCTCACTGGAGTACAATACGACATAGGCAGGAAAATACTGTTCCCGCCCGGGATCGAAACGGGGACCTTCTGCGTGTGAAGCAGACGTGATAACCGCTACACTACGGAAACTGCGAACGGGAGGAGTCCATCTCCGTTCACTCGCAATTACCTCAGCCTCTCTCCCGTCCGTGAATGCACACGCGACAGTTCTTTTGACAGCCTGGAAACCATCACAGCCAAGGGCTCAAGAAGTCTTCGGGGTGCTCGAGAAGGTGTCTGCCGTAGCACCCCTAACGAAATAGCGGCGTTTCCCGCAGTCGTGATTGCAAATCATAGCAGCAAAAGCAATCACTTTCTTAGCAGCAGGGAGTGCGAGCCCAGCGGCAGCTCTACATGAAGGTACCAATAGCCCAGGAAGGCCGCCGACCGCGGGAATTCGCGCCGCCCCCATCCCGCCAGCCTACACGAGACTTTCCAGAGCACCCTGGACCACATCGAGGGACCCAGTGCACTGAAATAATAGTCATTTGCCACGTCAGATGGCTCGTTGGTCTAGGGGTATGGTTCCTGCTTTGGGTGCAGGAGGTCCCGGGTTCAAATCCCGGATGAGCCCTAGCGTTTTGTGCAAACTGGTCGCACGTGAGTGGCTGAGTCGACGCAAAATGCTCGGCGTCAGTATCAAATGAAATTCATATTTGATGTGAGCAATTGACACTGATCTGACGTGTGAAGGCGATTACGAAGGTTTTTGGGTACAGATGGTAGCAGATGCATGTTAGTATGTCTTGTTTTTAATGATAAAAAAGTGTTTCCGCCCGGGATCGACACGGGGACCTTCTGCGTGTTAGGCAGACGTGATAACCGCTACACCACGGAAACTACTTGTGTGAGCCTTACATTAGAGACAACTCGTGCTGGTGTTGTCATCGTTACTAAGAAATTAAATAAATGCGCTACTTGCAGAACAAAGGTACATGCAGAAGATCCTCACATGTCGTGGCTCACTGGAGTACAATACGACATAGGCAGGAAAATACTGTTCCCGCCCGGGATCGAACCGGGGACCTTCTGCGTGTGAAGCAGACGTGATAACCGCTACACTACAGAAACTGCGAACGGGAGGAGTCCATCTCCGTTTACTCGCAATTACCTCAGCCTCTCTCCCGTCCGTGAATGCACACGCGACAGTTCTTTTGACAGACTGGAAACCATCACAGCCAAGGGCTCAAGAAGTCTTCGGGGTGCTCGAGAAGGTGTCTGCCGTAGCACCCCTAACGAAATAGCGGCGTTTCCCGCAGTCGTGATTGAAAATCATAGCAGCAAAAGCAATCACTTTCTTAGCAGCAGGGAGTGCGAGCCCAGCGGCAGCTCTACATGAAGGTACCAATAGCCCAGGAAGGCCGCCGACCGCGGGAATTCGCGCCGCCCCCATCCCGCCAGCCTACACGAGACTTTCCAGAGCACCCTGGACCACATCGAGGGACCCAGTGCACTGAAATAATAGTCGTCTGCCACGTCAGATGGCTCGTTGGTCTAGGGGTATGATTCCTGCTTTGGGTGCAGGAGGTCCCGGGTTCAAATCCCGGATGAGCCCTTGCGTTTTGTGCAAACTGGTCGCACGTGAGTGGCTGAGTCGACGCAAAATGCTCGGCGTCAGTATCAAATGAAATTCATATTTGATGTGAGCAATTGACACTGATCTGACGTGTGAAGGCGATTACGAAGGTTTTTGGGTACAGATGGTAGCAGATGCATGTTAGTATGTCTTGTTTTTAATGATAAAAAAGTGTTTCCGCCCGGGATCGACACGGGGACCTTCTGCGTGTTAGGCAGACGTGATAACCGCTACACCACGGAAACTACTTGTGTGCGCCTTACATTAGAGACAACTCGTGCTGGTGTTGTCATCGTTACTAAGAAATTAAATAAATGCGCTACTTGCAGAACAAAGGTACATGCAGAAGATCCTCACATGTCGTGGCTCACTGGAGTACAATACGACATAGGCAGGAAAATACTGTTCCCGCCCGGGATCGAACCGGGGACCTTCTGCGTGTGAAGCAGACGTGATAACCGCTACACTACGGAAACTGCGAACGGGAGGAGTCCATCTCCGTTGACTCGCAATTACCTCAGCCTCTCTCCCGTCCGTGAATGCACACGCGACAGTTCTTTTGACAGCCTGGAAACCATCACAGCCAAGGGCTCAAGAAGTCTTCGGGGTGCTCGAGAAGGTGTCTGCCGTAGCACCCCTAACGAAATAGCGGCGTTTCCCGCAGTCGTGATTGCAAATCATAGCAGCAAAAGCAATCACTTTCTTAGCAGCAGGGAGTGCGAGCCCAGCGGCAGCTCTACATGAAGGTACCAATAGCCCAGGAAGGCCGCCGACCGCGGGAATTCGCGCCGCCCCCATCCCGCCAGCCTACACGAGACTTTCCAGAGCACCCTGGACCACATCGAGGGACCCAGTGCACTGAAATAATAGTCATTTGCCACGTCAGATGGCTCGTTGGTCTAGGGGTATGATTCCTGCTTTGGGTGCAGGAGGTCCCGGGTTCAAATCCCGGACGAGCCCTAGCGTTTTGTGCAAACTGGTCGCACGTGAGTGGCTGAGTCGACGCAAAATGCTCGGCGTCAGTATCAAATGAAATTCATATTTGATGTGAGCAATTGACACTGATCTGACGTGTGAAGGCGATTACGAAGGTTTTTGGGTACAGATGGTAGCAGATGCATGTTAGTATGTCTTGTTTTTAATGATAAAATAGTGTTTCCGCCCGGGATCGACACGGGGACCTTCTGCGTGTTAGGCAGACGTGATAACCGCTACACCACGGAAACTACTTGTGTGCGCCTTACATTAGAGACAACTCGTGCTGGTGTTGTCATCGTTACTAAGAAATTAAATAAATGCGCTACTTGCAGAACAAAGGTACATGCAGAAGATCCTCACATGTCGTGGCTCACTGGAGTACAATACGACATAGGCAGGAAAATACTGTTCCCGCCCGGGATCGAACCGGGGACCTTCTGCGTGTGAAGCAGACGTGATAACCGCTACACTACGGAAACTGCGAACGGGAGGAGTCCATCTCCGTTCACTCGCAATTACCTCAGCCTCTCTCCCGTCCGTGAATGCACACGCGACAGTTCTTTTGACAGACTGGAAACCATCACAGCCAAGGGCTCAAGAAGTCTTCGGGGTGCTCGAGAAGGTGTCTGCCGTAGCACCCCTAACGAAATAGCGGCGTTTCCCGCAGTCGTGATTGAAAATCATAGCAGCAAAAGCAATCACTTTCTTAGCAGCAGGGAGTGCGAGCCCAGCGGCAGCTCTACATGAAGGTACCAATAGCCCAGGAAGGCCGCCGACCGCGGGAATTCGCGCCGCCCCCATCCCGCCAGCCTACACGAGACTTTCCAGAGCACCCTGGACCACATCGAGGGACCCAGTGCACTGAAATAATAGTCGTCTGCCACGTCAGATGGCTCGTTGGTCTAGGGGTATGATTCCTGCTTTGGGTGCAGGAGGTCCCGGGTTCAAATCCCGGATGAGCCCTTGCGTTTTGTGCAAACTGGTCGCACGTGAGTGGCTGAGTCGACGCAAAATGCTCGGCGTCAGTATCAAATGAAATTCATATTTGATGTGAGCAATTGACACTGATCTGACGTGTGAAGGCGATTACGAAGGTTTTTGGGTACAGATGGTAGCAGATGCATGTTAGTATGTCTTGTTTTTAATGATAAAAAAGTGTTTCCGCCCGGGATCGACACGGGGACCTTCTGCGTGTTAGGCAGACGTGATAACCGCTACACCACGGAAACTACTTGTGTGCGCCTTACATTAGAGACAACTCGTGCTGGTGTTGTCATCGTTACTAAGAAATTAAATAAATGCGCTACTTGCAGAACAAAGGTACATGCAGAAGATCCTCACATGTCGTGGCTCACTGGAGTACAATACGACATAGGCAGGAAAATACTGTTCCCGCCCGGGATCGAACCGGGGACCTTCTGCGTGTGAAGCAGACGTGATAACCGCTACACTACGGAAACTGCGAACGGGAGGAGTCCATCTCCGTTCACTCGCAATTACCTCAGCCTCTCTCCCGTCCGTGAATGCACACGCGACAGTTCTTTTGACAGCCTGGAAACCATCACAGCCAAGGGCTCAAGAAGTCTTCGGGGTGCTCGAGAAGGTGTCTGCCGTAGCACCCCTAACGAAATAGCGGCGTTTCCCGCAGTCGTGATTGCAAATCATAGCAGCAAAAGCAATCACTTTCTTAGCAGCAGGGAGTGCGAGCCCAGCGGCAGCTCTACATGAAGGTACCAATAGCCCAGGAAGGCCGCCGACCGCGGGAATTCGCGCCGCCCCCATCCCGCCAGCCTACACGAGACTTTCCAGAGCACCCTGGACCACATCGAGGGACCCAGTGCACTGAAATAATAGTCATTTGCCACGTCAGATGGCTCGTTGGTCTAGGGGTATGATTCCTGCTTTGGGTGCAGGAGGTCCCGGGTTCAAATCCCGGACGAGCCCTAGCGTTTTGTGCAAACTGGTCGCACGTGAGTGGCTGAGTCGACGCAAAATGCTCGGCGTCAGTATCAAATGAAATTCATATTTGATGTGAGCAATTGACACTGATCTGACGTGTGAAGGCGATTACGAAGGTTTTTGGGTACAGATGGTAGCAGATGCATGTTAGTATGTCTTGTTTTTAATGATAAAATAGTGTTTCCGCCCGGGATCGACACGGGGACCTTCTGCGTGTTAGGCAGACGTGATAACCGCTACACCACGGAAACTACTTGTGTGCGCCTTACATTAGAGACAACTCGTGCTGGTGTTGTCATCGTTACTAAGAAATTAAATAAATGCGCTACTTGCAGAACAAAGGTACATGCAGAAGATCCTCACATGTCGTGGCTCACTGGAGTACAATACGACATAGGCAGGAAAATACTGTTCCCGCCCGGGATCGAACCGGGGACCTTCTGCGTGTGAAGCAGACGTGATAACCGCTACACTACGGAAACTGCGAACGGGAGGAGTCCATCTCCGTTCACTCGCAATTACCTCAGCCTCTCTCCCGTCCGTGAATGCACACGCGACAGTTCTTTTGACAGACTGGAAACCATCACAGCCAAGGGCTCAAGAAGTCTTCGGGGTGCTCGAGAAGGTGTCTGCCGTAGCACCCCTAACGAAATAGCGGCGTTTCCCGCAGTCGTGATTGCAAATCATAGCAGCAAAAGCAATCACTTTCTTAGCAGCAGGGAGTGCGAGCCCAGCGGCAGCTCTACATGAAGGTACCAATAGCCCAGGAAGGCCGCCGACCGCGGGAATTCGCGCCGCCCCCATCCCGCCAGCCTACACGAGACTTTCCAGAGCACCCTGGACCACATCGAGGGACCCAGTGCACTGAAATAATAGTCATTTGCCACGTCAGATGGCTCGTTGGTCTAGGGGTATGATTCCTGCTTTGGGTGCAGGAGGTCCCGGGTTCAAATCCCGGACGAGCCCTAGCGTTTTGTGCAAACTGGTCGCACGTGAGTGGCTGAGTCGACGCAAAATGCTCGGCGTCAGTATCAAATGAAATTCATATTTGATGTGAGCAATTGACACTGATCTGACGTGTGAAGGCGATTACGAAGGTTTTTGGGTACAGATGGTAGCAGATGCATGTTAGTATGTCTTGTTTTTAATGATAAAATAGTGTTTCCGCCCGGGATCGACACGGGGACCTTCTGCGTGTTAGGCAGACGTGATAACCGCTACACCACGGAAACTACTTGTGTGCGCCTTACATTAGAGACAACTCGTGCTGGTGTTGTCATCGTTACTAAGAAATTAAATAAATGCGCTACTTGCAGAACAAAGGTACATGCAGAAGATCCTCACATGTCGTGGCTCACTGGAGTACAATACGACATAGGCAGGAAAATACTGTTCCCGCCCGGGATCGAACCGGGGACCTTCTGCGTGTGAAGCAGACGTGATAACCGCTACACTACGGAAACTGCGAACGGGAGGAGTCCATCTCCGTTCACTCGCAATTACCTCAGCCTCTCTCCCGTCCGTGAATGCACACGCGACAGTTCTTTTGACAGACTGGAAACCATCACAGCCAAGGGCTCAAGAAGTCTTCGGGGTGCTCGAGAAGGTGTCTGCCGTAGCACCCCTAACGAAATAGCGGCGTTTCCCGCAGTCGTGATTGCAAATCATAGCAGCAAAAGCAATCACTTTCTTAGCAGCAGGGAGTGCGAGCCCAGCGGCAGCTCTACATGAAGGTACCAATAGCCCAGGAAGGCCGCCGACCGCGGGAATTCGCGCCGCCCCCATCCCGCCAGCCTACACGAGACTTTCCAGAGCACCCTGGACCACATCGAGGGACCCAGTGCACTGAAATAATAGTCATTTGCCACGTCAGATGGCTCGTTGGTCTAGGGGTATGATTCCTGCTTTGGGTGCAGGAGGTCCCGGGTTCAAATCCCGGACGAGCCCTAGCGTTTTGTGCAAACTGGTCGCACGTGAGTGGCTGAGTCGACGCAAAATGCTCGGCGTCAGTATCAAATGAAATTCATATTTGATGTGAGCAATTGACACTGATCTGACGTGTGAAGGCGATTACGAAGGTTTTTGGGTACAGATGGTAGCAGATGCATGTTAGTATGTCTTGTTTTTAATGATAAAATAGTGTTTCCGCCCGGGATCGACACGGGGACCTTCTGCGTGTTAGGCAGACGTGATAACCGCTACACCACGGAAACTACTTGTGTGCGCCTTACATTAGAGACAACTCGTGCTGGTGTTGTCATCGTTACTAAGAAATTAAATAAATGCGCTACTTGCAGAACAAAGGTACATGCAGAAGATCCTCACATGTCGTGGCTCACTGGAGTACAATACGACATAGGCAGGAAAATACTGTTCCCGCCCGGGATCGAACCGGGGACCTTCTGCGTGTGAAGCAGACGTGATAACCGCTACACTACGGAAACTGCGAACGGGAGGAGTCCATCTCCGTTCACTCGCAATTACCTCAGCCTCTCTCCCGTCCGTGAATGCACACGCGACAGTTCTTTTGACAGCCTGGAAACCATCACAGCCAAGGGCTCAAGAAGTCTTCGGGGTGCTCGAGAAGGTGTCTGCCGTAGCACCCCTAACGAAATAGCGGCGTTTCCCGCAGTCGTGATTGCAAATCATAGCAGCAAAAGCAATCACTTTCTTAGCAGCAGGGAGTGCGAGCCCAGCGGCAGCTCTACATGAAGGTACCAATAGCCCAGGAAGGCCGCCGACCGCGGGAATTCGCGCCGCCCCCATCCCGCCAGCCTACACGAGACTTTCCAGAGCACCCTGGACCACATCGAGGGACCCAGTGCACTGAAATAATAGTCGTCTGCCACGTCAGATGGCTCGTTGGTCTAGGGGTATGATTCCTGCTTTGGGTGCAGGAGGTCCCGGGTTCAAATCCCGGACGAGCACTAGCGTTTTGTGCAAACTGGTCGCACGTGAGTGGCTGAGTCGACGCAAAATGCTCGGCGTCAGTATCAAATGAATTTCATATTTGATGTGAGCAATTGACACTGATCTGACGTGTGAAGGCGATTACGAAGGTTTTTGGGTACAGATGGTAGCAGATGCATGTTAGTATGTCTTGTTTTTAATGATAAAAAAGTGTTTCCGCCCGGGATCGACACGGGGACCTTCTGCGTGTTAGGCAGACGTGATAACCGCTACACCACGGAAACTACTTGTGTGCGCCTTACATTAGAGACAACTCGTGCTGGTGTTGTCATCGTTACTAAGAAATTAAATAAATGCGCTACTTGCAGAACAAAGGTACATGCAGAAGATCCTCACATGTCGTGGCTCACTGGAGTACAATACGACATAGGCAGGAAAATACTGTTCCCGCCCGGGATCGAACCGGGGACCTTCTGCGTGTGAAGCAGACGTGATAACCGCTACACTACGGAAACTGCGAACGGGAGGAGTCCATCTCCGTTCACTCGCAATTACCTCAGCCTCTCTCCCGTCCGTGAATGCACACGCGACAGTTCTTTTGACAGCCTGGAAACCATCACAGCCAAGGGCTCAAGAAGTCTTCGGGGTGCTCGAGAAGGTGTCTGCCGTAGCACCCCTAACGAAATAGCGGCGTTTCCCGCAGTCGTGATTGCAAATCATAGCAGCAAAAGCAATCACTTTCTTAGCAGCAGGGAGTGCGAGCCCAGCGGCAGCTCTACATGAAGGTACCAATAGCCCAGGAAGGCCGCCGACCGCGGGAATTCGCGCCGCCCCCATCCCGCCAGCCTACACGAGACTTTCCAGAGCACCCTGGACCACATCGAGGGACCCAGTGCACTGAAATAATAGTCATTTGCCACGTCAGATGGCTCGTTGGTCTAGGGGTATGATTCCTGCTTTGGGTGCAGGAGGTCCCGGGTTCAAATCCCGGACGAGCCCTAGCGTTTTGTGCAAACTGGTCGCACGTGAGTGGCTGAGTCGACGCAAAATGCTCGGCGTCAGTATCAAATGAAATTCATATTTGATGTGAGCAATTGACACTGATCTGACGTGTGAAGGCGATTACGAAGGTTTTTGGGTACAGATGGTAGCAGATGCATGTTAGTATGTCTTGTTTTTAATGATAAAATAGTGTTTCCGCCCGGGATCGACACGGGGACCTTCTGCGTGTTAGGCAGACGTGATAACCGCTACACCACGGAAACTACTTGTGTGCGCCTTACATTAGAGACAACTCGTGCTGGTGTTGTCATCGTTACTAAGAAATTAAATAAATGCGCTACTTGCAGAACAAAGGTACATGCAGAAGATCCTCACATGTCGTGGCTCACTGGAGTACAATACGACATAGGCAGGAAAATACTGTTCCCGCCCGGGATCGAACCGGGGACCTTCTGCGTGTGAAGCAGACGTGATAACCGCTACACTACGGAAACTGCGAACGGGAGGAGTCCATCTCCGTTCACTCGCAATTACCTCAGCCTCTCTCCCGTCCGTGAATGCACACGCGACAGTTCTTTTGACAGCCTGGAAACCATCACAGCCAAGGGCTCAAGAAGTCTTCGGGGTGCTCGAGAAGGTGTCTGCCGTAGCACCCCTAACGAAATAGCGGCGTTTCCCGCAGTCGTGATTGCAAATCATAGCAGCAAAAGCAATCACTTTCTTAGCAGCAGGGAGTGCGAGCCCAGCGGCAGCTCTACATGAAGGTACCAATAGCCCAGGAAGGCCGCCGACCGCGGGAATTCGCGCCGCCCCCATCCCGCCAGCCTACACGAGACTTTCCAGAGCACCCTGGACCACATCGAGGGACCCAGTGCACTGAAATAATAGTCGTCTGCCACGTCAGATGGCTCGTTGGTCTAGGGGTATGATTCCTGCTTTGGGTGCAGGAGGTCCCGGGTTCAAATCCCGGACGAGCACTAGCGTTTTGTGCAAACTGGTCGCACGTGAGTGGCTGAGTCGACGCAAAATGCTCGGCGTCAGTATCAAATGAATTTCATATTTGATGTGAGCAATTGACACTGATCTGACGTGTGAAGGCGATTACGAAGGTTTTTGGGTACAGATGGTAGCAGATGCATGTTAGTATGTCTTGTTTTTAATGATAAAAAAGTGTTTCCGCCCGGGATCGACACGGGGACCTTCTGCGTGTTAGGCAGACGTGATAACCGCTACACCACGGAAACTACTTGTGTGCGCCTTACATTAGAGACAACTCGTGCTGGTGTTGTCATCGTTACTAAGAAATTAAATAAATGCGCTACTTGCAGAACAAAGGTACATGCAGAAGATCCTCACATGTCGTGGCTCACTGGAGTACAATACGACATAGGCAGGAAAATACTGTTCCCGCCCGGGATCGAACCGGGGACCTTCTGCGTGTGAAGCAGACGTGATAACCGCTACACTACGGAAACTGCGAACGGGAGGAGTCCATCTCCGTTCACTCGCAATTACCTCAGCCTCTCTCCCGTCCGTGAATGCACACGCGACAGTTCTTTTGACAGCCTGGAAACCATCACAGCCAAGGGCTCAAGAAGTCTTCGGGGTGCTCGAGAAGGTGTCTGCCGTAGCACCCCTAACGAAATAGCGGCGTTTCCCGCAGTCGTGATTGCAAATCATAGCAGCAAAAGCAATCACTTTCTTAGCAGCAGGGAGTGCGAGCCCAGCGGCAGCTCTACATGAAGGTACCAATAGCCCAGGAAGGCCGCCGACCGCGGGAATTCGCGCCGCCCCCATCCCGCCAGCCTACACGAGACTTTCCAGAGCACCCTGGACCACATCGAGGGACCCAGTGCACTGAAATAATAGTCGTCTGCCACGTCAGATGGCTCGTTGGTCTAGGGGTATGATTCCTGCTTTGGGTGCAGGAGGTCCCGGGTTCAAATCCCGGACGAGCACTAGCGTTTTGTGCAAACTGGTCGCACGTGAGTGGCTGAGTCGACGCAAAATGCTCGGCGTCAGTATCAAATGAATTTCATATTTGATGTGAGCAATTGACACTGATCTGACGTGTGAAGGCGATTACGAAGGTTTTTGGGTACAGATGGTAGCAGATGCATGTTAGTATGTCTTGTTTTTAATGATAAAAAAGTGTTTCCGCCCGGGATCGACACGGGGACCTTCTGCGTGTTAGGCAGACGTGATAACCGCTACACCACGGAAACTACTTGTGTGCGCCTTACATTAGAGACAACTCGTGCTGGTGTTGTCATCGTTACTAAGAAATTAAATAAATGCGCTACTTGCAGAACAAAGGTACATGCAGAAGATCCTCACATGTCGTGGCTCACTGGAGTACAATACGACATAGGCAGGAAAATACTGTTCCCGCCCGGGATCGAACCGGGGACCTTCTGCGTGTGAAGCAGACGTGATAACCGCTACACTACGGAAACTGCGAACGGGAGGAGTCCATCTCCGTTGACTCGCAATTACCTCAGCCTCTCTCCCGTCCGTGAATGCACACGCGACAGTTCTTTTGACAGCCTGGAAACCATCACAGCCAAGGGCTCAAGAAGTCTTCGGGGTGCTCGAGAAGGTGTCTGCCGTAGCACCCCTAACGAAATAGCGGCGTTTCCCGCAGTCGTGATTGCAAATCATAGCAGCAAAAGCAATCACTTTCTTAGCAGCAGGGAGTGCGAGCCCAGCGGCAGCTCTACATGAAGGTACCAATAGCCCAGGAAGGCCGCCGACCGCGGGAATTCGCGCCGCCCCCATCCCGCCAGCCTACACGAGACTTTCCAGAGCACCCTGGACCACATCGAGGGACCCAGTGCACTGAAATAATAGTCATCTGCCACGTCAGATGGCTCGTTGGTCTAGGGGTATGATTCCTGCTTTGGGTGCAGGAGGTCCCGGGTTCAAATCCCGGACGAGCCCTAGCGTTTTGTGCAAACTGGTCGCACGTGAGTGGCTGAGTCGACGCAAAATGCTCGGCGTCAGTATCAAATGAATTTCATATTTGATGTGAGCAATTGACACTGATCTGACGTGTGAAGGCGATTACGAAGGTTTTTGGGTACAGATGGTAGCAGATGCATGTTAGTATGTCTTGTTTTTAATGATAAAATAGTGTTTCCGCCCGGGATCGACACGGGGACCTTCTGCGTGTTAGGCAGACGTGATAACCGCTACACCACGGAAACTACTTGTGTGCGCCTTACATTAGAGACAACTCGTGCTGGTGTTGTCATCGTTACTAAGAAATTAAATAAATGCGCTACTTGCAGAACAAAGGTACATGCAGAAGATCCTCACATGTCGTGGCTCACTGGAGTACAATACGACATAGGCAGGAAAATACTGTTCCCGCCCGGGATCGAACCGGGGACCTTCTGCGTGTGAAGCAGACGTGATAACCGCTACACTACGGAAACTGCGAACGGGAGGAGTCCATCTCCGTTCACTCGCAATTACCTCAGCCTCTCTCCCGTCCGTGAATGCACACGCGACAGTTCTTTTGACAGACTGGAAACCATCACAGCCAAGGGCTCAAGAAGTCTTCGGGGTGCTCGAGAAGGTGTCTGCCGTAGCACCCCTAACGAAATAGCGGCGTTTCCCGCAGTCGTGATTGCAAATCATAGCAGCAAAAGCAATCACTTTCTTAGCAGCAGGGAGTGCGAGCCCAGCGGCAGCTCTACATGAAGGTACCAATAGCCCAGGAAGGCCGCCGACCGCGGGAATTCGCGCCGCCCCCATCCCGCCAGCCTACACGAGACTTTCCAGAGCACCCTGGACCACATCGAGGGACCCAGTGCACTGAAATAATAGTCATTTGCCACGTCAGATGGCTCGTTGGTCTAGGGGTATGATTCCTGCTTTGGGTGCAGGAGGTCCCGGGTTCAAATCCCGGACGAGCCCTAGCGTTTTGTGCAAACTGGTCGCACGTGAGTGGCTGAGTCGACGCAAAATGCTCGGCGTCAGTATCAAATGAATTTCATATTTGATGTGAGCAATTGACACTGATCTGACGTGTGAAGGCGATTACGAAGGTTTTTGGGTACAGATGGTAGCAGATGCATGTTAGTATGTCTTGTTTTTAATGATAAAATAGTGTTTCCGCCCGGGATCGACACGGGGACCTTCTGCGTGTTAGGCAGACGTGATAACCGCTACACCACGGAAACTACTTGTGTGCGCCTTACATTAGAGACAACTCGTGCTGGTGTTGTCATCGTTACTAAGAAATTAAATAAATGCGCTACTTGCAGAACAAAGGTACATGCAGAAGATCCTCACATGTCGTGGCTCACTGGAGTACAATACGACATAGGCAGGAAAATACTGTTCCCGCCCGGGATCGAACCGGGGACCTTCTGCGTGTGAAGCAGACGTGATAACCGCTACACTACGGAAACTGCGAACGGGAGGAGTCCATCTCCGTTCACTCGCAATTACCTCAGCCTCTCTCCCGTCCGTGAATGCACACGCGACAGTTCTTTTGACAGCCTGGAAACCATCACAGCCAAGGGCTCAAGAAGTCTTCGGGGTGCTCGAGAAGGTGTCTGCCGTAGCACCCCTAACGAAATAGCGGCGTTTCCCGCAGTCGTGATTGCAAATCATAGCAGCAAAAGCAATCACTTTCTTAGCAGCAGGGAGTGCGAGCCCAGCGGCAGCTCTACATGAAGGTACCAATAGCCCAGGAAGGCCGCCGACCGCGGGAATTCGCGCCGCCCCCATCCCGCCAGCCTACACGAGACTTTCCAGAGCACCCTGGACCACATCGAGGGACCCAGTGCACTGAAATAATAGTCGTCTGCCACGTCAGATGGCTCGTTGGTCTAGGGGTATGATTCCTGCTTTGGGTGCAGGAGGTCCCGGGTTCAAATCCCGGACGAGCACTAGCGTTTTGTGCAAACTGGTCGCACGTGAGTGGCTGAGTCGACGCAAAATGCTCGGCGTCAGTATCAAATGAATTTCATATTTGATGTGAGCAATTGACACTGATCTGACGTGTGAAGGCGATTACGAAGGTTTTTGGGTACAGATGGTAGCAGATGCATGTTAGTATGTCTTGTTTTTAATGATAAAAAAGTGTTTCCGCCCGGGATCGACACGGGGACCTTCTGCGTGTTAGGCAGACGTGATAACCGCTACACCACGGAAACTACTTGTGTGCGCCTTACATTAGAGACAACTCGTGCTGGTGTTGTCATCGTTACTAAGAAATTAAATAAATGCGCTACTTGCAGAACAAAGGTACATGCAGAAGATCCTCACATGTCGTGGCTCACTGGAGTACAATACGACATAGGCAGGAAAATACTGTTCCCGCCCGGGATCGAACCGGGGACCTTCTGCGTGTGAAGCAGACGTGATAACCGCTACACTACGGAAACTGCGAACGGGAGGAGTCCATCTCCGTTCACTCGCAATTACCTCAGCCTCTCTCCCGTCCGTGAATGCACACGCGACAGTTCTTTTGACAGCCTGGAAACCATCACAGCCAAGGGCTCAAGAAGTCTTCGGGGTGCTCGAGAAGGTGTCTGCCGTAGCACCCCTAACGAAATAGCGGCGTTTCCCGCAGTCGTGATTGCAAATCATAGCAGCAAAAGCAATCACTTTCTTAGCAGCAGGGAGTGCGAGCCCAGCGGCAGCTCTACATGAAGGTACCAATAGCCCAGGAAGGCCGCCGACCGCGGGAATTCGCGCCGCCCCCATCCCGCCAGCCTACACGAGACTTTCCAGAGCACCCTGGACCACATCGAGGGACCCAGTGCACTGAAATAATAGTCGTCTGCCACGTCAGATGGCTCGTTGGTCTAGGGGTATGATTCCTGCTTTGGGTGCAGGAGGTCCCGGGTTCAAATCCCGGACGAGCACTAGCGTTTTGTGCAAACTGGTCGCACGTGAGTGGCTGAGTCGACGCAAAATGCTCGGCGTCAGTATCAAATGAATTTCATATTTGATGTGAGCAATTGACACTGATCTGACGTGTGAAGGCGATTACGAAGCTTTTTGGGTACAGATGGTAGCAGATGCATGTTAGTATGTCTTTTTTTTTAATGTTAAATTAGTGTTTCCGCCCGGGATCGACACGGGGACCTTCTGCGTGTTAGGCAGACGTGATAACCGCTACACCACGGAAACTACTTGTGTGCGCCTTACATTAGAGACAACTCGTGCTGGTGTTGTCATCGTTACTAAGAAATTAAATAAATGCGCTACTTGCAGAACAAAGGTACATGCAGAAGATCCTCACATGTCGTGGCTCACTGGAGTACAATACGACATAGGCAGGAAAATACTGTTCCCGCCCGGGATCGAACCGGGGACCTTCTGCGTGTGAAGCAGACGTGATAACCGCTACACTACGGAAACTGCGAACGGGAGGAGTCCATCTCCGTTCACTCGCAATTACCTCAGCCTCTCTCCCGTCCGTGAATGCACACGCGACAGTTCTTTTGACAGCCTGGAAACCATCACAGCCAAGGGCTCAAGAAGTCTTCGGGGTGCTCGAGAAGGTGTCTGCCGTAGCACCCCTAACGAAATAGCGGCGTTTCCCGCAGTCGTGATTGCAAATCATAGCAGCAAAAGCAATCACTTTCTTAGCAGCAGGGAGTGCGAGCCCAGCGGCAGCTCTACATGAAGGTACCAATAGCCCAGGAAGGCCGCCGACCGCGGGAATTCGCGCCGCCCCCATCCCGCCAGCCTACACGAGACTTTCCAGAGCACCCTGGACCACATCGAGGGACCCAGTGCACTGAAATAATAGTCATCTGCCACGTCAGATGGCTCGTTGGTCTAGGGGTATGATTCCTGCTTTGGGTGCAGGAGGTCCCGGGTTCAAATCCCGGACGAGCCCTAGCGTTTTGTGCAAACTGGTCGCACGTGAGTGGCTGAGTCGACGCAAAATGCTCGGCGTCAGTATCAAATGAATTTCATATTTGATGTGAGCAATTGACACTGATCTGACGTGTGAAGGCGATTACGAAGGTTTTTGGGTACAGATGGTAGCAGATGCATGTTAGTATGTCTTGTTTTTAATGATAAAATAGTGTTTCCGCCCGGGATCGACACGGGGACCTTCTGCGTGTTAGGCAGACGTGATAACCGCTACACCACGGAAACTACTTGTGTGCGCCTTACATTAGAGACAACTCGTGCTGGTGTTGTCATCGTTACTAAGAAATTAAATAAATGCGCTACTTGCAGAACAAAGGTACATGCAGAAGATCCTCACATGTCGTGGCTCACTGGAGTACAATACGACATAGGCAGGAAAATACTGTTCCCGCCCGGGATCGAACCGGGGACCTTCTGCGTGTGAAGCAGACGTGATAACCGCTACACTACGGAAACTGCGAACGGGAGGAGTCCATCTCCGTTCACTCGCAATTACCTCAGCCTCTCTCCCGTCCGTGAATGCACACGCGACAGTTCTTTTGACAGACTGGAAACCATCACAGCCAAGGGCTCAAGAAGTCTTCGGGGTGCTCGAGAAGGTGTCTGCCGTAGCACCCCTAACGAAATAGCGGCGTTTCCCGCAGTCGTGATTGCAAATCATAGCAGCAAAAGCAATCACTTTCTTAGCAGCAGGGAGTGCGAGCCCAGCGGCAGCTCTACATGAAGGTACCAATAGCCCAGGAAGGCCGCCGACCGCGGGAATTCGCGCCGCCCCCATCCCGCCAGCCTACACGAGACTTTCCAGAGCACCCTGGACCACATCGAGGGACCCAGTGCACTGAAATAATAGTCGTCTGCCACGTCAGATGGCTCGTTGGTCTAGGGGTATGATTCCTGCTTTGGGTGCAGGAGGTCCCGGGTTCAAATCCCGGACGAGCACTAGCGTTTTGTGCAAACTGGTCGCACGTGAGTGGCTGAGTCGACGCAAAATGCTCGGCGTCAGTATCAAATGAATTTCATATTTGATGTGAGCAATTGACACTGATCTGACGTGTGAAGGCGATTACGAAGGTTTTTGGGTACAGATGGTAGCAGATGCATGTTAGTATGTCTTTTTTTTTAATGTTAAATTAGTGTTTCCGCCCGGGATCGACACGGGGACCTTCTGCGTGTTAGGCAGACGTGATAACCGCTACACCACGGAAACTACTTGTGTGCGCCTTACATTAGAGACAACTCGTGCTGGTGTTGTCATCGTTACTAAGAAATTAAATAAATGCGCTACTTGCAGAACAAAGGTACATGCAGAAGATCCTCACATGTCGTGGCTCACTGGAGTACAATACGACATAGGCAGGAAAATACTGTTCCCGCCCGGGATCGAACCGGGGACCTTCTGCGTGTGAAGCAGACGTGATAACCGCTACACTACGGAAACTGCGAACGGGAGGAGTCCATCTCCGTTCACTCGCAATTACCTCAGCCTCTCTCCCGTCCGTGAATGCACACGCGACAGTTCTTTTGACAGCCTGGAAACCATCACAGCCAAGGGCTCAAGAAGTCTTCGGGGTGCTCGAGAAGGTGTCTGCCGTAGCACTCCTAACGAAATAGCGGCGTTTCCCGCAGTCGTGATTGCAAATCATAGCAGCAAAAGCAATCACTTTCTTAGCAGCAGGGAGTGCGAGCCCAGCGGCAGCTCTACATGAAGGTACCAATAGCCCAGGAAGGCCGCCGACCGCGGGAATTCGCGCCGCCCCCATCCCGCCAGCCTACACGAGACTTTCCAGAGCACCCTGGACCACATCGAGGGACCCAGTGCACTGAAATAATAGTCATCTGCCACGTCAGATGGCTCGTTGGTCTAGGGGTATGATTCCTGCTTTGGGTGCAGGAGGTCCCGGGTTCAAATCCCGGACGAGCCCTAGCGTTTTGTGCAAACTGGTCGCACGTGAGTGGCTGAGTCGACGCAAAATGCTCGGCGTCAGTATCAAATGAATTTCATATTTGATGTGAGCAATTGACACTGATCTGACGTGTGAAGGCGATTACGAAGGTTTTTGGGTACAGATGGTAGCAGATGCATGTTAGTATGTTTTGTTTTTAATGATAAAATAGTGTTTCCGCCCGGGATCGACACGGGGACCTTCTGCGTGTTAGGCAGACGTGATAACCGCTACACCACGGAAACTACTTGTGTGCGCCTTACATTAGAGACAACTCGTGCTGGTGTTGTCATCGTTACTAAGAAATTAAATAAATGCGCTACTTGCAGAACAAAGGTACATGCAGAAGATCCTCACATGTCGTGGCTCACTGGAGTACAATACGACATAGGCAGGAAAATACTGTTCCCGCCCGGGATCGAACCGGGGACCTTCTGCGTGTGAAGCAGACGTGATAACCGCTACACTACGGAAACTGCGAACGGGAGGAGTCCATCTCCGTTCACTCGCAATTACCTCAGCCTCTCTCCCGTCCGTGAATGCACACGCGACAGTTCTTTTGACAGCCTGGAAACCATCACAGCCAAGGGCTCAAGAAGTCTTCGGGGTGCTCGAGAAGGTGTCTGCCGTAGCACCCCTAACGAAATAGCGGCGTTTCCCGCAGTCGTGATTGCAAATCATAGCAGCAAAAGCAATCACTTTCTTAGCAGCAGGGAGTGCGAGCCCAGCGGCAGCTCTACATGAAGGTACCAATAGCCCAGGAAGGCCGCCGACCGCGGGAATTCGCGCCGCCCCCATCCCGCCAGCCTACACGAGACTTTCCAGAGCACCCTGGACCACATCGAGGGACCCAGTGCACTGAAATAATAGTCATTTGCCACGTCAGATGGCTCGTTGGTCTAGGGGTATGATTCCTGCTTTGGGTGCAGGAGGTCCCGGGTTCAAATCCCGGACGAGCCCTAGCGTTTTGTGCAAACTGGTCGCACGTGAGTGGCTGAGTCGACGCAAAATGCTCGGCGTCAGTATCAAATGAAATTCATATTTGATGTGAGCAATTGACACTGATCTGACGTGTGAAGGCGATTACGAAGGTTTTTGGGTACAGATGGTAGCAGATGCATGTTAGTATGACTTGTTTTTAATGATAAAATAGTGTTTCCGCCCGGGATCGACACGGGGACCTTCTGCGTGTTAGGCAGACGTGATAACCGCTACACCACGGAAACTACTTGTGTGCGCCTTACATTAGAGACAACTCGTGCTGGTGTTGTCATCGTTACTAAGAAATTAAATAAATGCGCTACTTGCAGAACAAAGGTACATGCAGAAGATCCTCACATGTCGTGGCTCACTGGAGTACAATACGACATAGGCAGGAAAATACTGTTCCCGCCCGGGATCGAACCGGGGACCTTCTGCGTGTGAAGCAGACGTGATAACCGCTACACTACGGAAACTGCGAACGGGAGGAGTCCATCTCCGTTCACTCGCAATTACCTCAGCCTCTCTCCCGTCCGTGAATGCACACGCGACAGTTCTTTTGACAGCCTGGAAACCATCACAGCCAAGGGCTCAAGAAGTCTTCGGGGTGCTCGAGAAGGTGTCTGCCGTAGCACCCCTAACGAAATAGCGGCGTTTCCCGCAGTCGTGATTGCAAATCATAGCAGCAAAAGCAATCACTTTCTTAGCAGCAGGGAGTGCGAGCCCAGCGGCAGCTCTACATGAAGGTACCAATAGCCCAGGAAGGCCGCCGACCGCGGGAATTCGCGCCGCCCCCATCCCGCCAGCCTACACGAGACTTTCCAGAGCACCCTGGACCACATCGAGGGACCCAGTGCACTGAAATAATAGTCATCTGCCACGTCAGATGGCTCGTTGGTCTAGGGGTATGATTCCTGCTTTGGGTGCAGGAGGTCCCGGGTTCAAATCCCGGACGAGCCCTAGCGTTTTGTGCAAACTGGTCGCACGTGAGTGGCTGAGTCGACGCAAAATGCTCGGCGTCAGTATCAAATGAATTTCATATTTGATGTGAGCAATTGACACTGATCTGACGTGTGAAGGCGATTACGAAGGTTTTTGGGTACAGATGGTAGCAGATGCATGTTAGTATGTCTTGTTTTTAATGATAAAATAGTGTTTCCGCCCGGGATCGACACGGGGACCTTCTGCGTGTTAGGCAGACGTGATAACCGCTACACCACGGAAACTACTTGTGTGCGCCTTACATTAGAGACAACTCGTGCTGGTGTTGTCATCGTTACTAAGAAATTAAATAAATGCGCTACTTGCAGAACAAAGGTACATGCAGAAGATCCTCACATGTCGTGGCTCACTGGAGTACAATACGACATAGGCAGGAAAATACTGTTCCCGCCCGGGATCGAACCGGGGACCTTCTGCGTGTGAAGCAGACGTGATAACCGCTACACTACGGAAACTGCGAACGGGAGGAGTCCATCTCCGTTCACTCGCAATTACCTCAGCCTCTCTCCCGTCCGTGAATGCACACGCGACAGTTCTTTTGACAGACTGGAAACCATCACAGCCAAGGGCTCAAGAAGTCTTCGGGGTGCTCGAGAAGGTGTCTGCCGTAGCACCCCTAACGAAATAGCGGCGTTTCCCGCAGTCGTGATTGCAAATCATAGCAGCAAAAGCAATCACTTTCTTAGCAGCAGGGAGTGCGAGCCCAGCGGCAGCTCTACATGAAGGTACCAATAGCCCAGGAAGGCCGCCGACCGCGGGAATTCGCGCCGCCCCCATCCCGCCAGCCTACACGAGACTTTCCAGAGCACCCTGGACCACATCGAGGGACCCAGTGCACTGAAATAATAGTCATTTGCCACGTCAGATGGCTCGTTGGTCTAGGGGTATGATTCCTGCTTTGGGTGCAGGAGGTCCCGGGTTCAAATCCCGGACGAGCCCTAGCGTTTTGTGCAAACTGGTCGCACGTGAGTGGCTGAGTCGACGCAAAATGCTCGGCGTCAGTATCAAATGAAATTCATATTTGATGTGAGCAATTGACACTGATCTGACGTGTGAAGGCGATTACGAAGGTTTTTGGGTACAGATGGTAGCAGATGCATGTTAGTATGTCTTGTTTTTAATGATAAAATAGTGTTTCCGCCCGGGATCGACACGGGGACCTTCTGCGTGTTAGGCAGACGTGATAACCGCTACACCACGGAAACTACTTGTGTGCGCCTTACATTAGAGACAACTCGTGCTGGTGTTGTCATCGTTACTAAGAAATTAAATAAATGCGCTACTTGCAGAACAAAGGTACATGCAGAAGATCCTCACATGTCGTGGCTCACTGGAGTACAATACGACATAGGCAGGAAAATACTGTTCCCGCCCGGGATCGAACCGGGGACCTTCTGCGTGTGAAGCAGACGTGATAACCGCTACACTACGGAAACTGCGAACGGGAGGAGTCCATCTCCGTTCACTCGCAATTACCTCAGCCTCTCTCCCGTCCGTGAATGCACACGCGACAGTTCTTTTGACAGCCTGGAAACCATCACAGCCAAGGGCTCAAGAAGTCTTCGGGGTGCTCGAGAAGGTGTCTGCCGTAGCACCCCTAACGAAATAGCGGCGTTTCCCGCAGTCGTGATTGCAAATCATAGCAGCAAAAGCAATCACTTTCTTAGCAGCAGGGAGTGCGAGCCCAGCGGCAGCTCTACATGAAGGTACCAATAGCCCAGGAAGGCCGCCGACCGCGGGAATTCGCGCCGCCCCCATCCCGCCAGCCTACACGAGACTTTCCAGAGCACCCTGGACCACATCGAGGGACCCAGTGCACTGAAATAATAGTCATCTGCCACGTCAGATGGCTCGTTGGTCTAGGGGTATGATTCCTGCTTTGGGTGCAGGAGGTCCCGGGTTCAAATCCCGGACGAGCACTAGCGTTTTGTGCAAACTGGTCGCACGTGAGTGGCTGAGTCGACGCAAAATGCTCGGCGTCAGTATCAAATGAATTTCATATTTGATGTGAGCAATTGACACTGATCTGACGTGTGAAGGCGATTACGAAGGTTTTTGGGTACAGATGGTAGCAGATGCATGTTAGTATGTCTTGTTTTTAATGATAAAATAGTGTTTCCGCCCGGGATCGACACGGGGACCTTCTGCGTGTTAGGCAGACGTGATAACCGCTACACCACGGAAACTACTTGTGTGCGCCTTACATTAGAGACAACTCGTGCTGGTGTTGTCATCGTTACTAAGAAATTAAATAAATGCGCTACTTGCAGAACAAAGGTACATGCAGAAGATCCTCACATGTCGTGGCTCACTGGAGTACAATACGACATAGGCAGGAAAATACTGTTCCCGCCCGGGATCGAACCGGGGACCTTCTGCGTGTGAAGCAGACGTGATAACCGCTACACTACGGAAACTGCGAACGGGAGGAGTCCATCTCCGTTCACTCGCAATTACCTCAGCCTCTCTCCCGTCCGTGAATGCACACGCGACAGTTCTTTTGACAGCCTGGAAACCATCACAGCCAAGGGCTCAAGAAGTCTTCGGGGTGCTCGAGAAGGTGTCTGCCGTAGCACCCCTAACGAAATAGCGGCGTTTCCCGCAGTCGTGATTGCAAATCATAGCAGCAAAAGCAATCACTTTCTTAGCAGCAGGGAGTGCGAGCCCAGCGGCAGCTCTACATGAAGGTACCAATAGCCCAGGAAGGCCGCCGACCGCGGGAATTCGCGCCGCCCCCATCCCGCCAGCCTACACGAGACTTTCCAGAGCACCCTGGACCACATCGAGGGACCCAGTGCACTGAAATAATAGTCATTTGCCACGTCAGATGGCTCGTTGGTCTAGGGGTATGATTCCTGCTTTGGGTGCAGGAGGTCCCGGGTTCAAATCCCGGACGAGCCCTAGCGTTTTGTGCAAACTGGTCGCACGTGAGTGGCTGAGTCGACGCAAAATGCTCGGCGTCAGTATCAAATGAAATTCATATTTGATGTGAGCAATTGACACTGATCTGACGTGTGAAGGCGATTACGAAGGTTTTTGGGTACAGATGGTAGCAGATGCATGTTAGTATGTCTTGTTTTTAATGATAAAATAGTGTTTCCGCCCGGGATCGACACGGGGACCTTCTGCGTGTTAGGCAGACGTGATAACCGCTTCACCACGGAAACTACTTGTGTGCGCCTTACATTAGAGACAACTCGTGCTGGTGTTGTCATCGTTACTAAGAAATTAAATAAATGCGCTACTTGCAGAACAAAGGTACATGCAGAAGATCCTCACATGTCGTGGCTCACTGGAGTACAATACGACATAGGCAGGAAAATACTGTTCCCGCCCGGGATCGAACCGGGGACCTTCTGCGTGTGAAGCAGACGTGATAACCGCTACACTACGGAAACTGCGAACGGGAGGAGTCCATCTCCGTTCACTCGCAATTACCTCAGCCTCTCTCCCGTCCGTGAATGCACACGCGACAGTTCTTTTGACAGCCTGGAAACCATCACAGCCAAGGGCTCAAGAAGTCTTCGGGGTGCTCGAGAAGGTGTCTGCCGTAGCACCCCTAACGAAATAGCGGCGTTTCCCGCAGTCGTGATTGCAAATCATAGCAGCAAAAGCAATCACTTTCTTAGCAGCAGGGAGTGCGAGCCCAGCGGCAGCTCTACATGAAGGTACCAATAGCCCAGGAAGGCCGCCGACCGCGGGAATTCGCGCCGCCCCCATCCCGCCAGCCTACACGAGACTTTCCAGAGCACCCTGGACCACATCGAGGGACCCAGTGCACTGAAATAATAGTCGTCTGCCACGTCAGATGGCTCGTTGGTCTAGGGGTATGATTCCTGCTTTGGGTGCAGGAGGTCCCGGGTTCAAATCCCGGACGAGCACTAGCGTTTTGTGCAAACTGGTCGCACGTGAGTGGCTGAGTCGACGCAAAATGCTCGGCGTCAGTATCAAATGAATTTCATATTTGATGTGAGCAATTGACACTGATCTGACGTGTGAAGGCGATTACGAAGGTTTTTGGGTACAGATGGTAGCAGATGCATGTTAGTATGTCTTGTTTTTAATGATAAAATAGTGTTTCCGCCCGGGATCGACACGGGGACCTTCTGCGTGTTAGGCAGACGTGATAACCGCTACACCACGGAAACTACTTGTGTGCGCCTTACATTAGAGACAACTCGTGCTGGTGTTGTCATCGTTACTAAGAAATTAAATAAATGCGCTACTTGCAGAACAAAGGTACATGCAGAAGATCCTCACATGTCGTGGCTCACTGGAGTACAATACGACATAGGCAGGAAAATACTGTTCCCGCCCGGGATCGAACCGGGGACCTTCTGCGTGTGAAGCAGACGTGATAACCGCTACACTACGGAAACTGCGAACGGGAGGAGTCCATCTCCGTTCACTCGCAATTACCTCAGCCTCTCTCCCGTCCGTGAATGCACACGCGACAGTTCTTTTGACAGCCTGGAAACCATCACAGCCAAGGGCTCAAGAAGTCTTCGGGGTGCTCGAGAAGGTGTCTGCCGTAGCACCCCTAACGAAATAGCGGCGTTTCCCGCAGTCGTGATTGCAAATCATAGCAGCAAAAGCAATCACTTTCTTAGCAGCAGGGAGTGCGAGCCCAGCGGCAGCTCTACATGAAGGTACCAATAGCCCAGGAAGGCCGCCGACCGCGGGAATTCGCGCCGCCCCCATCCCGCCAGCCTACACGAGACTTTCCAGAGCACCCTGGACCACATCGAGGGACCCAGTGCACTGAAATAATAGTCATCTGCCACGTCAGATGGCTCGTTGGTCTAGGGGTATGATTCCTGCTTTGGGTGCAGGAGGTCCCGGGTTCAAATCCCGGACGAGCCCTAGCGTTTTGTGCAAACTGGTCGCACGTGAGTGGCTGAGTCGACGCAAAATGCTCGGCGTCAGTATCAAATGAATTTCATATTTGATGTGAGCAATTGACACTGATCTGACGTGTGAAGGCGATTACGAAGGTTTTTGGGTACAGATGGTAGCAGATGCATGTTAGTATGTCTTGTTTTTAATGATAAAATAGTGTTTCCGCCCGGGATCGACACGGGGACCTTCTGCGTGTTAGGCAGACGTGATAACCGCTACACCACGGAAACTACTTGTGTGCGCCTTACATTAGAGACAACTCGTGCTGGTGTTGTCATCGTTACTAAGAAATTAAATAAATGCGCTACTTGCAGAACAAAGGTACATGCAGAAGATCCTCACATGTCGTGGCTCACTGGAGTACAATACGACATAGGCAGGAAAATACTGTTCCCGCCCGGGATCGAACCGGGGACCTTCTGCGTGTGAAGCAGACGTGATAACCGCTACACTACGGAAACTGCGAACGGGAGGAGTCCATCTCCGTTCACTCGCAATTACCTCAGCCTCTCTCCCGTCCGTGAATGCACACGCGACAGTTCTTTTGACAGCCTGGAAACCATCACAGCCAAGGGCTCAAGAAGTCTTCGGGGTGCTCGAGAAGGTGTCTGCCGTAGCACCCCTAACGAAATAGCGGCGTTTCCCGCAGTCGTGATTGCAAATCATAGCAGCAAAAGCAATCACTTTCTTAGCAGCAGGGAGTGCGAGCCCAGCGGCAGCTCTACATGAAGGTACCAATAGCCCAGGAAGGCCGCCGACCGCGGGAATTCGCGCCGCCCCCATCCCGCCAGCCTACACGAGACTTTCCAGAGCACCCTGGACCACATCGAGGGACCCAGTGCACTGAAATAATAGTCATTTGCCACGTCAGATGGCTCGTTGGTCTAGGGGTATGGTTCCTGCTTTGGGTGCAGGAGGTCCCGGGTTCAAATCCCGGATGAGCCCTAGCGTTTTGTGCAAACTGGTCGCACGTGAGTGGCTGAGTCGACGCAAAATGCTCGGCGTCAGTATCAAATGAAATTCATATTTGATGTGAGCAATTGACACTGATCTGACGTGTGAAGGCGATTACGAAGGTTTTTGGGTACAGATGGTAGCAGATGCATGTTAGTATGTCTTGTTTTTAATGATAAAAAAGTGTTTCCGCCCGGGATCGACACGGGGACCTTCTGCGTGTTAGGCAGACGTGATAACCGCTACACCACGGAAACTACTTGTGTGCGCCTTACATTAGAGACAACTCGTGCTGGTGTTGTCATCGTTACTAAGAAATTAAATAAATGCGCTACTTGCAGAACAAAGGTACATGCAGAAGATCCTCACATGTCGTGGCTCACTGGAGTACAATACGACATAGGCAGGAAAATACTGTTCCCGCCCGGGATCGAACCGGGGACCTTCTGCGTGTGAAGCAGACGTGATAACCGCTACACTACGGAAACTGCGAACGGGAGGAGTCCATCTCCGTTCACTCGCAATTACCTCAGCCTCTCTCCCGTCCGTGAATGCACACGCGACAGTTCTTTTGACAGCCTGGAAACCATCACAGCCAAGGGCTCAAGAAGTCTTCGGGGTGCTCGAGAAGGTGTCTGCCGTAGCACCCCTAACGAAATAGCGGCGTTTCCCGCAGTCGTGATTGCAAATCATAGCAGCAAAAGCAATCACTTTCTTAGCAGCAGGGAGTGCGAGCCCAGCGGCAGCTCTACATGAAGGTACCAATAGCCCAGGAAGGCCGCCGACCGCGGGAATTCGCGCCGCCCCCATCCCGCCAGCCTACACGAGACTTTCCAGAGCACCCTGGACCACATCGAGGGACCCAGTGCACTGAAATAATAGTCATCTGCCACGTCAGATGGCTCGTTGGTCTAGGGGTATGATTCCTGCTTTGGGTGCAGGAGGTCCCGGGTTCAAATCCCGGACGAGCCCTAGCGTTTTGTGCAAACTGGTCGCACGTGAGTGGCTGAGTCGACGCAAAATGCTCGGCGTCAGTATCAAATGAATTTCATATTTGATGTGAGCAATTGACACTGATCTGACGTGTGAAGGCGATTACGAAGGTTTTTGGGTACAGATGGTAGCAGATGCATGTTAGTATGTCTTGTTTTTAATGATAAAATAGTGTTTCCGCCCGGGATCGACACGGGGACCTTCTGCGTGTTAGGCAGACGTGATAACCGCTACACCACGGAAACTACTTGTGTGCGCCTTACATTAGAGACAACTCGTGCTGGTGTTGTCATCGTTACTAAGAAATTAAATAAATGCGCTACTTGCAGAACAAAGGTACATGCAGAAGATCCTCACATGTCGTGGCTCACTGGAGTACAATACGACATAGGCAGGAAAATACTGTTCCCGCCCGGGATCGAACCGGGGACCTTCTGCGTGTGAAGCAGACGTGATAACCGCTACACTACGGAAACTGCGAACGGGAGGAGTCCATCTCCGTTCACTCGCAATTACCTCAGCCTCTCTCCCGTCCGTGAATGCACACGCGACAGTTCTTTTGACAGCCTGGAAACCATCACAGCCAAGGGCTCAAGAAGTCTTCGGGGTGCTCGAGAAGGTGTCTGCCGTAGCACCCCTAACGAAATAGCGGCGTTTCCCGCAGTCGTGATTGCAAATCATAGCAGCAAAAGCAATCACTTTCTTAGCAGCAGGGAGTGCGAGCCCAGCGGCAGCTCTACATGAAGGTACCAATAGCCCAGGAAGGCCGCCGACCGCGGGAATTCGCGCCGCCCCCATCCCGCCAGCCTACACGAGACTTTCCAGAGCACCCTGGACCACATCGAGGGACCCAGTGCACTGAAATAATGGTCATTTGCCACGTCAGATGGCTCGTTGGTCTAGGGGTATGGTTCCTGCTTTGGGTGCAGGAGGTCCCGGGTTCAAATCCCGGATGAGCCCTAGCGTTTTGTGCAAACTGGTCGCACGTGAGTGGCTGAGTCGACGCAAAATGCTCGGCGTCAGTATCAAATGAAATTCATATTTGATGTGAGCAATTGACACTGATCTGACGTGTGAAGGCGATTACGAAGGTTTTTGGGTACAGATGGTAGCAGATGCATGTTAGTATGTCTTGTTTTTAATGATAAAAAAGTGTTTCCGCCCGGGATCGACACGGGGACCTTCTGCGTGTTAGGCAGACGTGATAACCGCTACACCACGGAAACTACTTGTGTGCGCCTTACATTAGAGACAACTCGTGCTGGTGTTGTCATCGTTACTAAGAAATTAAATAAATGCGCTACTTGCAGAACAAAGGTACATGCAGAAGATCCTCACATGTCGTGGCTCACTGGAGTACAATACGACATAGGCAGGAAAATACTGTTCCCGCCCGGGATCGAACCGGGGACCTTCTGCGTGTGAAGCAGACGTGATAACCGCTACACTACGGAAACTGCGAACGGGAGGAGTCCATCTCCGTTCACTCGCAATTACCTCAGCCTCTCTCCCGTCCGTGAATGCACACGCGACAGTTCTTTTGACAGACTGGAAACCATCACAGCCAAGGGCTCAAGAAGTCTTCGGGGTGCTCGAGAAGGTGTCTGCCGTAGCACCCCTAACGAAATAGCGGCGTTTCCCGCAGTCGTGATTGCAAATCATAGCAGCAAAAGCAATCACTTTCTTAGCAGCAGGGAGTGCGAGCCCAGCGGCAGCTCTACATGAAGGTACCAATAGCCCAGGAAGGCCGCCGACCGCGGGAATTCGCGCCGCCCCCATCCCGCCAGCCTACACGAGACTTTCCAGAGCACCCTGGACCACATCGAGGGACCCAGTGCACTGAAATAATAGTCATCTGCCACGTCAGATGGCTCGTTGGTCTAGGGGTATGATTCCTGCTTTGGGTGCAGGAGGTCCCGGGTTCAAATCCCGGATGAGCCCTTGCGTTTTGTGCAAACTGGTCGCACGTGAGTGGCTGAGTCGACGCAAAATGCTCGGCGTCAGTATCAAATGAAATTCATATTTGATGTGAGCAATTGACACTGATCTGACGTGTGAAGGCGATTACGAAGGTTTTTGGGTACAGATGGTAGCAGATGCATGTTAGTATGTCTTGTTTTTAATGATAAAAAAGTGTTTCCGCCCGGGATCGACACGGGGACCTTCTGCGTGTTAGGCAGACGTGATAACCGCTACACCACGGAAACTACTTGTGTGCGCCTTACATTAGAGACAACTCGTGCTGGTGTTGTCATCGTTACTAAGAAATTAAATAAATGCGCTACTTGCAGAACAAAGGTACATGCAGAAGATCCTCACATGTCGTGGCTCACTGGAGTACAATACGACATAGGCAGGAAAATACTGTTCCCGCCCGGGATCGAACCGGGGACCTTCTGCGTGTGAAGCAGACGTGATAACCGCTACACTACGGAAACTGCGAACGGGAGGAGTCCATCTCCGTTCACTCGCAATTACCTCAGCCTCTCTCCCGTCCGTGAATGCACACGCGACAGTTCTTTTGACAGACTGGAAACCATCACAGCCAAGGGCTCAAGAAGTCTTCGGGGTGCTCGAGAAGGTGTCTGCCGTAGCACCCCTAACGAAATAGCGGCGTTTCCCGCAGTCGTGATTGCAAATCATAGCAGCAAAAGCAATCACTTTCTTAGCAGCAGGGAGTGCGAGCCCAGCGGCAGCTCTACATGAAGGTACCAATAGCCCAGGAAGGCCGCCGACCGCGGGAATTCGCGCCGCCCCCATCCCGCCAGCCTACACGAGACTTTCCAGAGCACCCTGGACCACATCGAGGGACCCAGTGCACTGAAATAATAGTCGTCTGCCACGTCAGATGGCTCGTTGGTCTAGGGGTATGATTCCTGCTTTGGGTGCAGGAGGTCCCGGGTTCAAATCCCGGACGAGCACTAGCGTTTTGTGCAAACTGGTCGCACGTGAGTGGCTGAGTCGACGCAAAATGCTCGGCGTCAGTATCAAATGAATTTCATATTTGATGTGAGCAATTGACACTGATCTGACGTGTGAAGGCGATTACGAAGGTTTTTGGGTACAGATGGTAGCAGATGCATGTTAGTATGTCTTGTTTTTAATGATAAAATAGTGTTTCCGCCCGGGATCGACACGGGGACCTTCTGCGTGTTAGGCAGACGTGATAACCGCTACACCACGGAAACTACTTGTGTGCGCCTTACATTAGAGACAACTCGTGCTGGTGTTGTCATCGTTACTAAGAAATTAAATAAATGCGCTACTTGCAGAACAAAGGTATATGCAGAAGATCCTCACATGTCGTGGCTCACTGGAGTACAATACGACATAGGCAGGAAAATACTGTTCCCGCCCGGGATCGAACCGGGGACCTTCTGCGTGTGAAGCAGACGTGATAACCGCTACACTACGGAAACTGCGAACGGGAGGAGTCCATCTCCGTTCACTCGCAATTACCTCAGCCTCTCTCCCGTCCGTGAATGCACACGCGACAGTTCTTTTGACAGCCTGGAAACCATCACAGCCAAGGGCTCAAGAAGTCTTCGGGGTGCTCGAGAAGGTGTCTGCCGTAGCACCCCTAACGAAATAGCGGCGTTTCCCGCAGTCGTGATTGCAAATCATAGCAGCAAAAGCAATCACTTTCTTAGCAGCAGGGAGTGCGAGCCCAGCGGCAGCTCTACATGAAGGTACCAATAGCCCAGGAAGGCCGCCGACCGCGGGAATTCGCGCCGCCCCCATCCCGCCAGCCTACACGAGACTTTCCAGAGCACCCTGGACCACATCGAGGGACCCAGTGCACTGAAATAATAGTCATCTGCCACGTCAGATGGCTCGTTGGTCTAGGGGTATGATTCCTGCTTTGGGTGCAGGAGGTCCCGGGTTCAAATCCCGGACGAGCCCTAGCGTTTTGTGCAAACTGGTCGCACGTGAGTGGCTGAGTCGACGCAAAATGCTCGGCGTCAGTATCAAATGAAATTCATATTTGATGTGAGCAATTGACACTGATCTGACGTGTGAAGGCGATTACGAAGGTTTTTGGGTACAGATGGTAGCAGATGCATGTTAGTATGTCTTGTTTTTAATGATAAAATAGTGTTTCCGCCCGGGATCGACACGGGGACCTTCTGCGTGTTAGGCAGACGTGATAACCGCTACACCACGGAAACTACTTGTGTGCGCCTTACATTAGAGACAACTCGTGCTGGTGTTGTCATCGTTACTAAGAAATTAAATAAATGCGCTACTTGCAGAACAAAGGTACATGCAGAAGATCCTCACATGTCGTGGCTCACTGGAGTACAATACGACATAGGCAGGAAAATACTGTTCCCGCCCGGGATCGAACCGGGGACCTTCTGCGTGTGAAGCAGACGTGATAACCGCTACACTACGGAAACTGCGAACGGGAGGAGTCCATCTCCGTTCACTCGCAATTACCTCAGCCTCTCTCCCGTCCGTGAATGCACACGCGACAGTTCTTTTGACAGCCTGGAAACCATCACAGCCAAGGGCTCAAGAAGTCTTCGGGGTGCTCGAGAAGGTGTCTGCCGTAGCACCCCTAACGAAATAGCGGCGTTTCCCGCAGTCGTGATTGCAAATCATAGCAGCAAAAGCAATCACTTTCTTAGCAGCAGGGAGTGCGAGCCCAGCGGCAGCTCTACATGAAGGTACCAATAGCCCAGGAAGGCCGCCGACCGCGGGAATTCGCGCCGCCCCCATCCCGCCAGCCTACACGAGACTTTCCAGAGCACCCTGGACCACATCGAGGGACCCAGTGCACTGAAATAATGGTCATTTGCCACGTCAGATGGCTCGTTGGTCTAGGGGTATGGTTCCTGCTTTGGGTGCAGGAGGTCCCGGGTTCAAATCCCGGATGAGCCCTAGCGTTTTGTGCAAACTGGTCGCACGTGAGTGGCTGAGTCGACGCAAAATGCTCGGCGTCAGTATCAAATGAAATTCATATTTGATGTGAGCAATTGACACTGATCTGACGTGTGAAGGCGATTACGAAGGTTTTTGGGTACAGATGGTAGCAGATGCATGTTAGTATGTCTTGTTTTTAATGATAAAAAAGTGTTTCCGCCCGGGATCGACACGGGGACCTTCTGCGTGTTAGGCAGACGTGATAACCGCTACACCACGGAAACTACTTGTGTGCGCCTTACATTAGAGACAACTCGTGCTGGTGTTGTCATCGTTACTAAGAAATTAAATAAATGCGCTACTTGCAGAACAAAGGTACATGCAGAAGATCCTCACATGTCGTGGCTCACTGGAGTACAATACGACATAGGCAGGAAAATACTGTTCCCGCCCGGGATCGAACCGGGGACCTTCTGCGTGTGAAGCAGACGTGATAACCGCTACACTACGGAAACTGCGAACGGGAGGAGTCCATCTCCGTTCACTCGCAATTACCTCAGCCTCTCTCCCGTCCGTGAATGCACACGCGACAGTTCTTTTGACAGACTGGAAACCATCACAGCCAAGGGCTCAAGAAGTCTTCGGGGTGCTCGAGAAGGTGTCTGCCGTAGCACCCCTAACGAAATAGCGGCGTTTCCCGCAGTCGTGATTGCAAATCATAGCAGCAAAAGCAATCACTTTCTTAGCAGCAGGGAGTGCGAGCCCAGCGGCAGCTCTACATGAAGGTACCAATAGCCCAGGAAGGCCGCCGACCGCGGGAATTCGCGCCGCCCCCATCCCGCCAGCCTACACGAGACTTTCCAGAGCACCCTGGACCACATCGAGGGACCCAGTGCACTGAAATAATAGTCATCTGCCACGTCAGATGGCTCGTTGGTCTAGGGGTATGATTCCTGCTTTGGGTGCAGGAGGTCCCGGGTTCAAATCCCGGATGAGCCCTTGCGTTTTGTGCAAACTGGTCGCACGTGAGTGGCTGAGTCGACGCAAAATGCTCGGCGTCAGTATCAAATGAAATTCATATTTGATGTGAGCAATTGACACTGATCTGACGTGTGAAGGCGATTACGAAGGTTTTTGGGTACAGATGGTAGCAGATGCATGTTAGTATGTCTTGTTTTTAATGATAAAAAAGTGTTTCCGCCCGGGATCGACACGGGGACCTTCTGCGTGTTAGGCAGACGTGATAACCGCTACACCACGGAAACTACTTGTGTGCGCCTTACATTAGAGACAACTCGTGCTGGTGTTGTCATCGTTACTAAGAAATTAAATAAATGCGCTACTTGCAGAACAAAGGTACATGCAGAAGATCCTCACATGTCGTGGCTCACTGGAGTACAATACGACATAGGCAGGAAAATACTGTTCCCGCCCGGGATCGAACCGGGGACCTTCTGCGTGTGAAGCAGACGTGATAACCGCTACACTACGGAAACTGCGAACGGGAGGAGTCCATCTCCGTTCACTCGCAATTACCTCAGCCTCTCTCCCGTCCGTGAATGCACACGCGACAGTTCTTTTGACAGACTGGAAACCATCACAGCCAAGGGCTCAAGAAGTCTTCGGGGTGCTCGAGAAGGTGTCTGCCGTAGCACCCCTAACGAAATAGCGGCGTTTCCCGCAGTCGTGATTGCAAATCATAGCAGCAAAAGCAATCACTTTCTTAGCAGCAGGGAGTGCGAGCCCAGCGGCAGCTCTACATGAAGGTACCAATAGCCCAGGAAGGCCGCCGACCGCGGGAATTCGCGCCGCCCCCATCCCGCCAGCCTACACGAGACTTTCCAGAGCACCCTGGACCACATCGAGGGACCCAGTGCACTGAAATAATAGTCGTCTGCCACGTCAGATGGCTCGTTGGTCTAGGGGTATGATTCCTGCTTTGGGTGCAGGAGGTCCCGGGTTCAAATCCCGGACGAGCACTAGCGTTTTGTGCAAACTGGTCGCACGTGAGTGGCTGAGTCGACGCAAAATGCTCGGCGTCAGTATCAAATGAATTTCATATTTGATGTGAGCAATTGACACTGATCTGACGTGTGAAGGCGATTACGAAGGTTTTTGGGTACAGATGGTAGCAGATGCATGTTAGTATGTCTTGTTTTTAATGATAAAATAGTGTTTCCGCCCGGGATCGACACGGGGACCTTCTGCGTGTTAGGCAGACGTGATAACCGCTACACCACGGAAACTACTTGTGTGCGCCTTACATTAGAGACAACTCGTGCTGGTGTTGTCATCGTTACTAAGAAATTAAATAAATGCGCTACTTGCAGAACAAAGGTATATGCAGAAGATCCTCACATGTCGTGGCTCACTGGAGTACAATACGACATAGGCAGGAAAATACTGTTCCCGCCCGGGATCGAACCGGGGACCTTCTGCGTGTGAAGCAGACGTGATAACCGCTACACTACGGAAACTGCGAACGGGAGGAGTCCATCTCCGTTCACTCGCAATTACCTCAGCCTCTCTCCCGTCCGTGAATGCACACGCGACAGTTCTTTTGACAGCCTGGAAACCATCACAGCCAAGGGCTCAAGAAGTCTTCGGGGTGCTCGAGAAGGTGTCTGCCGTAGCACCCCTAACGAAATAGCGGCGTTTCCCGCAGTCGTGATTGCAAATCATAGCAGCAAAAGCAATCACTTTCTTAGCAGCAGGGAGTGCGAGCCCAGCGGCAGCTCTACATGAAGGTACCAATAGCCCAGGAAGGCCGCCGACCGCGGGAATTCGCGCCGCCCCCATCCCGCCAGCCTACACGAGACTTTCCAGAGCACCCTGGACCACATCGAGGGACCCAGTGCACTGAAATAATAGTCATCTGCCACGTCAGATGGCTCGTTGGTCTAGGGGTATGATTCCTGCTTTGGGTGCAGGAGGTCCCGGGTTCAAATCCCGGACGAGCCCTAGCGTTTTGTGCAAACTGGTCGCACGTGAGTGGCTGAGTCGACGCAAAATGCTCGGCGTCAGTATCAAATGAAATTCATATTTGATGTGAGCAATTGACACTGATCTGACGTGTGAAGGCGATTACGAAGGTTTTTGGGTACAGATGGTAGCAGATGCATGTTAGTATGTCTTGTTTTTAATGATAAAATAGTGTTTCCGCCCGGGATCGACACGGGGACCTTCTGCGTGTTAGGCAGACGTGATAACCGCTACACCACGGAAACTACTTGTGTGCGCCTTACATTAGAGACAACTCGTGCTGGTGTTGTCATCGTTACTAAGAAATTAAATAAATGCGCTACTTGCAGAACAAAGGTACATGCAGAAGATCCTCACATGTCGTGGCTCACTGGAGTACAATACGACATAGGCAGGAAAATACTGTTCCCGCCCGGGATCGAACCGGGGACCTTCTGCGTGTGAAGCAGACGTGATAACCGCTACACTACGGAAACTGCGAACGGGAGGAGTCCATCTCCGTTCACTCGCAATTACCTCAGCCTCTCTCCCGTCCGTGAATGCACACGCGACAGTTCTTTTGACAGCCTGGAAACCATCACAGCCAAGGGCTCAAGAAGTCTTCGGGGTGCTCGAGAAGGTGTCTGCCGTAGCACCCCTAACGAAATAGCGGCGTTTCCCGCAGTCGTGATTGCAAATCATAGCAGCAAAAGCAATCACTTTCTTAGCAGCAGGGAGTGCGAGCCCAGCGGCAGCTCTACATGAAGGTACCAATAGCCCAGGAAGGCCGCCGACCGCGGGAATTCGCGCCGCCCCCATCCCGCCAGCCTACACGAGACTTTCCAGAGCACCCTGGACCACATCGAGGGACCCAGTGCACTGAAATAATAGTCATTTGCCACGTCAGATGGCTCGTTGGTCTAGGGGTATGGTTCCTGCTTTGGGTGCAGGAGGTCCCGGGTTCAAATCCCGGATGAGCCCTAGCGTTTTGTGCAAACTGGTCGCACGTGAGTGGCTGAGTCGACGCAAAATGCTCGGCGTCAGTATCAAATGAAATTCATATTTGATGTGAGCAATTGACACTGATCTGACGTGTGAAGGCGATTACGAAGGTTTTTGGGTACAGATGGTAGCAGATGCATGTTAGTATGTCTTGTTTTTAATGATAAAAAAGTGTTTCCGCCCGGGATCGACACGGGGACCTTCTGCGTGTTAGGCAGACGTGATAACCGCTACACCACGGAAACTACTTGTGTGCGCCTTACATTAGAGACAACTCGTGCTGGTGTTGTCATCGTTACTAAGAAATTAAATAAATGCGCTACTTGCAGAACAAAGGTACATGCAGAAGATCCTCACATGTCGTGGCTCACTGGAGTACAATACGACATAGGCAGGAAAATACTGTTCCCGCCCGGGATCGAACCGGGGACCTTCTGCGTGTGAAGCAGACGTGATAACCGCTACACTACGGAAACTGCGAACGGGAGGAGTCCATCTCCGTTCACTCGCAATTACCTCAGCCTCTCTCCCGTCCGTGAATGCACACGGGACAGTTCTTTTGACAGACTGGAAACCATCACAGCCAAGGGCTCAAGAAGTCTTCGGGGTGCTCGAGAAGGTGTCTGCCGTAGCACCCCTAACGAAATAGCGGCGTTTCCCGCAGTCGTGATTGCAAATCATAGCAGCAAAAGCAATCACTTTCTTAGCAGCAGGGAGTGCGAGCCCAGCGGCAGCTCTACATGAAGGTACCAATAGCCCAGGAAGGCCGCCGACCGCGGGAATTCGCGCCGCCCCCATCCCGCCAGCCTACACGAGACTTTCCAGAGCACCCTGGACCACATCGAGGGACCCAGTGCACTGAAATAATAGTCATCTGCCACGTCAGATGGCTCGTTGGTCTAGGGGTATGATTCCTGCTTTGGGTGCAGGAGGTCCCGGGTTCAAATCCCGGATGAGCCCTTGCGTTTTGTGCAAACTGGTCGCACGTGAGTGGCTGAGTCGACGCAAAATGCTCGGCGTCAGTATCAAATGAAATTCATATTTGATGTGAGCAATTGACACTGATCTGACGTGTGAAGGCGATTACGAAGGTTTTTGGGTACAGATGGTAGCAGATGCATGTTAGTATGTCTTGTTTTTAATGATAAAATAGTGTTTCCGCCCGGGATCGACACGGGGACCTTCTGCGTGTTAGGCAGACGTGATAACCGCTACACCACGGAAACTACTTGTGTGCGCCTTACATTAGAGACAACTCGTGCTGGTGTTGTCATCGTTACTAAGAAATTAAATAAATGCGCTACTTGCAGAACAAAGGTACATGCAGAAGATCCTCACATGTCGTGGCTCACTGGAGTACAATACGACATAGGCAGGAAAATACTGTTCCCGCCCGGGATCGAACCGGGGACCTTCTGCGTGTGAAGCAGACGTGATAACCGCTACACTACGGAAACTGCGAACGGGAGGAGTCCATCTCCGTTCACTCGCAATTACCTCAGCCTCTCTCCCGTCCGTGAATGCACACGCGACAGTTCTTTTGACAGCCTGGAAACCATCACAGCCAAGGGCTCAAGAAGTCTTCGGGGTGCTCGAGAAGGTGTCTGCCGTAGCACCCCTAACGAAATAGCGGCGTTTCCCGCAGTCGTGATTGCAAATCATAGCAGCAAAAGCAATCACTTTCTTAGCAGCAGGGAGTGCGAGCCCAGCGGCAGCTCTACATGAAGGTACCAATAGCCCAGGAAGGCCGCCGACCGCGGGAATTCGCGCCGCCCCCATCCCGCCAGCCTACACGAGACTTTCCAGAGCACCCTGGACCACATCGAGGGACCCAGTGCACTGAAATAATAGTCATTTGCCACGTCAGATGGCTCGTTGGTCTAGGGGTATGGTTCCTGCTTTGGGTGCAGGAGGTCCCGGGTTCAAATCCCGGATGAGCCCTAGCGTTTTGTGCAAACTGGTCGCACGTGAGTGGCTGAGTCGACGCAAAATGCTCGGCGTCAGTATCAAATGAAATTCATATTTGATGTGAGCAATTGACACTGATCTGACGTGTGAAGGCGATTACGAAGGTTTTTGGGTACAGATGGTAGCAGATGCATGTTAGTATGTCTTGTTTTTAATGATAAAAAAGTGTTTCCGCCCGGGATCGACACGGGGACCTTCTGCGTGTTAGGCAGACGTGATAACCGCTACACCACGGAAACTACTTGTGTGCGCCTTACATTAGAGACAACTCGTGCTGGTGTTGTCATCGTTACTAAGAAATTAAATAAATGCGCTACTTGCAGAACAAAGGTACATGCAGAAGATCCTCACATGTCGTGGCTCACTGGAGTACAATACGACATAGGCAGGAAAATACTGTTCCCGCCCGGGATCGAACCGGGGACCTTCTGCGTGTGAAGCAGACGTGATAACCGCTACACTACGGAAACTGCGAACGGGAGGAGTCCATCTCCGTTCACTCGCAATTACCTCAGCCTCTCTCCCGTCCGTGAATGCACACGGGACAGTTCTTTTGACAGACTGGAAACCATCACAGCCAAGGGCTCAAGAAGTCTTCGGGGTGCTCGAGAAGGTGTCTGCCGTAGCACCCCTAACGAAATAGCGGCGTTTCCCGCAGTCGTGATTGCAAATCATAGCAGCAAAAGCAATCACTTTCTTAGCAGCAGGGAGTGCGAGCCCAGCGGCAGCTCTACATGAAGGTACCAATAGCCCAGGAAGGCCGCCGACCGCGGGAATTCGCGCCGCCCCCATCCCGCCAGCCTACACGAGACTTTCCAGAGCACCCTGGACCACATCGAGGGACCCAGTGCACTGAAATAATAGTCATCTGCCACGTCAGATGGCTCGTTGGTCTAGGGGTATGATTCCTGCTTTGGGTGCAGGAGGTCCCGGGTTCAAATCCCGGATGAGCCCTTGCGTTTTGTGCAAACTGGTCGCACGTGAGTGGCTGAGTCGACGCAAAATGCTCGGCGTCAGTATCAAATGAAATTCATATTTGATGTGAGCAATTGACACTGATCTGACGTGTGAAGGCGATTACGAAGGTTTTTGGGTACAGATGGTAGCAGATGCATGTTAGTATGTCTTGTTTTTAATGATAAAATAGTGTTTCCGCCCGGGATCGACACGGGGACCTTCTGCGTGTTAGGCAGACGTGATAACCGCTACACCACGGAAACTACTTGTGTGCGCCTTACATTAGAGACAACTCGTGCTGGTGTTGTCATCGTTACTAAGAAATTAAATAAATGCGCTACTTGCAGAACAAAGGTACATGCAGAAGATCCTCACATGTCGTGGCTCACTGGAGTACAATACGACATAGGCAGGAAAATACTGTTCCCGCCCGGGATCGAACCGGGGACCTTCTGCGTGTGAAGCAGACGTGATAACCGCTACACTACGGAAACTGCGAACGGGAGGAGTCCATCTCCGTTCACTCGCAATTACCTCAGCCTCTCTCCCGTCCGTGAATGCACACGCGACAGTTCTTTTGACAGCCTGGAAACCATCACAGCCAAGGGCTCAAGAAGTCTTCGGGGTGCTCGAGAAGGTGTCTGCCGTAGCACCCCTAACGAAATAGCGGCGTTTCCCGCAGTCGTGATTGCAAATCATAGCAGCAAAAGCAATCACTTTCTTAGCAGCAGGGAGTGCGAGCCCAGCGGCAGCTCTACATGAAGGTACCAATAGCCCAGGAAGGCCGCCGACCGCGGGAATTCGCGCCGCCCCCATCCCGCCAGCCTACACGAGACTTTCCAGAGCACCCTGGACCACATCGAGGGACCCAGTGCACTGAAATAATAGTCATTTGCCACGTCAGATGGCTCGTTGGTCTAGGGGTATGGTTCCTGCTTTGGGTGCAGGAGGTCCCGGGTTCAAATCCCGGATGAGCCCTAGCGTTTTGTGCAAACTGGTCGCACGTGAGTGGCTGAGTCGACGCAAAATGCTCGGCGTCAGTATCAAATGAAATTCATATTTGATGTGAGCAATTGACACTGATCTGACGTGTGAAGGCGATTACGAAGGTTTTTGGGTACAGATGGTAGCAGATGCATGTTAGTATGTCTTGTTTTTAATGATAAAAAAGTGTTTCCGCCCGGGATCGACACGGGGACCTTCTGCGTGTTAGGCAGACGTGATAACCGCTACACCACGGAAACTACTTGTGTGCGCCTTACATTAGAGACAACTCGTGCTGGTGTTGTCATCGTTACTAAGAAATTAAATAAATGCGCTACTTGCAGAACAAAGGTACATGCAGAAGATCCTCACATGTCGTGGCTCACTGGAGTACAATACGACATAGGCAGGAAAATACTGTTCCCGCCCGGGATCGAACCGGGGACCTTCTGCGTGTGAAGCAGACGTGATAACCGCTACACTACGGAAACTGCGAACGGGAGGAGTCCATCTCCGTTCACTCGCAATTACCTCAGCCTCTCTCCCGTCCGTGAATGCACACGCGACAGTTCTTTTGACAGACTGGAAACCATCACAGCCAAGGGCTCAAGAAGTCTTCGGGGTGCTCGAGAAGGTGTCTGCCGTAGCACCCCTAACGAAATAGCGGCGTTTCCCGCAGTCGTGATTGCAAATCATAGCAGCAAAAGCAATCACTTTCTTAGCAGCAGGGAGTGCGAGCCCAGCGGCAGCTCTACATGAAGGTACCAATAGCCCAGGAAGGCCGCCGACCGCGGGAATTCGCGCCGCCCCCATCCCGCCAGCCTACACGAGACTTTCCAGAGCACCCTGGACCACATCGAGGGACCCAGTGCACTGAAATAATAGTCATCTGCCACGTCAGATGGCTCGTTGGTCTAGGGGTATGATTCCTGCATTGGGTGCAGGAGGTCCCGGGTTCAAATCCCGGATGAGCCCTAGCGTATTGTGCAAACTGGTCGCACGTGAGTGGCTGAGTCGACGCAAAATGCTCGGCGTCAGTATCAAATGAAATTCATATTTGATGTGAGCAATTGACACTGATCTGACGTGTGAAGGCGATTACGAAGGTTTTTGGGTACAGATGGTAGCAGATGCATGTTAGTATGTCTTGTTTTTAATGATAAAAAAGTGTTTCCGCCCGGGATCGACACGGGGACCTTCTGCGTGTTAGGCAGACGTGATAACCGCTACACCACGGAAACTACTTGTGTGCGCCTTACATTAGAGACAACTCGTGCTGGTGTTGTCATCGTTACTAAGAAATTAAATAAATGCGCTACTTGCAGAACAAAGGTACATGCAGAAGATCCTCACATGTCGTGGCTCACTGGAGTACAATACGACATAGGCAGGAAAATACTGTTCCCGCCCGGGATCGAACCGGGGACCTTCTGCGTGTGAAGCAGACGTGATAACCGCTACACTACGGAAACTGCGAACGGGAGGAGTCCATCTCCGTTCACTCGCAATTACCTCAGCCTCTCTCCCGTCCGTGAATGCACACGCGACAGTTCTTTTGACAGACTGGAAACCATCACAGCCAAGGGCTCAAGAAGTCTTCGGGGTGCTCGAGAAGGTGTCTGCCGTAGCACCCCTAACGAAATAGCGGCGTTTCCCGCAGTCGTGATTGCAAATCATAGCAGCAAAAGCAATCACTTTCTTAGCAGCAGGGAGTGCGAGCCCAGCGGCAGCTCTACATGAAGGTACCAATAGCCCAGGAAGGCCGCCGACCGCGGGAATTCGCGCCGCCCCCATCCCGCCAGCCTACACGAGACTTTCCAGAGCACCCTGGACCACATCGAGGGACCCAGTGCACTGAAATAATAGTCATCTGCCACGTCAGATGGCTCGTTGGTCTAGGGGTATGATTCCTGCTTTGGGTGCAGGAGGTCCCGGGTTCAAATCCCGGATGAGCCCTTGCGTTTTGTGCAAACTGGTCGCACGTGAGTGGCTGAGTCGACGCAAAATGCTCGGCGTCAGTATCAAATGAAATTCATATTTGATGTGAGCAATTGACACTGATCTGACGTGTGAAGGCGATTACGAAGGTTTTTGGGTACAGATGGTAGCAGATGCATGTTAGTATGTCTTGTTTTTAATGATAAAAAAGTGTTTCCGCCCGGGATCGACACGGGGACCTTCTGCGTGTTAGGCAGACGTGATAACCGCTACACCACGGAAACTACTTGTGTGCGCCTTACATTAGAGACAACTCGTGCTGGTGTTGTCATCGTTACTAAGAAATTAAATAAATGCGCTACTTGCAGAACAAAGGTACATGCAGAAGATCCTCACATGTCGTGGCTCACTGGAGTACAATACGACATAGGCAGGAAAATACTGTTCCCGCCCGGGATCGAACCGGGGACCTTCTGCGTGTGAAGCAGACGTGATAACCGCTACACTACGGAAACTGCGAACGGGAGGAGTCCATCTCCGTTCACTCGCAATTACCTCAGCCTCTCTCCCGTCCGTGAATGCACACGCGACAGTTCTTTTGACAGACTGGAAACCATCACAGCCAAGGGCTCAAGAAGTCTTCGGGGTGCTCGAGAAGGTGTCTGCCGTAGCACCCCTAACGAAATAGCGGCGTTTCCCGCAGTCGTGATTGCAAATCATAGCAGCAAAAGCAATCACTTTCTTAGCAGCAGGGAGTGCGAGCCCAGCGGCAGCTCTACATGAAGGTACCAATAGCCCAGGAAGGCCGCCGACCGCGGGAATTCGCGCCGCCCCCATCCCGCCAGCCTACACGAGACTTTCCAGAGCACCCTGGACCACATCGAGGGACCCAGTGCACTGAAATAATAGTCATCTGCCACGTCAGATGGCTCGTTGGTCTAGGGGTATGATTCCTGCATTGGGTGCAGGAGGTCCCGGGTTCAAATCCCGGATGAGCCCTAGCGTATTGTGCAAACTGGTCGCACGTGAGTGGCTGAGTCGACGCAAAATGCTCGGCGTCAGTATCAAATGAAATTCATATTTGATGTGAGCAATTGACACTGATCTGACGTGTGAAGGCGATTACGAAGGTTTTTGGGTACAGATGGTAGCAGATGCATGTTAGTATGTCTTGTTTTTAATGATAAAAAAGTGTTTCCGCCCGGGATCGACACGGGGACCTTCTGCGTGTTAGGCAGACGTGATAACCGCTACACCACGGAAACTACTTGTGTGCGCCTTACATTAGAGACAACTCGTGCTGGTGTTGTCATCGTTACTAAGAAATTAAATAAATGCGCTACTTGCAGAACAAAGGTACATGCAGAAGATCCTCACATGTCGTGGCTCACTGGAGTACAATACGACATAGGCAGGAAAATACTGTTCCCGCCCGGGATCGAACCGGGGACCTTCTGCGTGTGAAGCAGACGTGATAACCGCTACACTACGGAAACTGCGAACGGGAGGAGTCCATCTCCGTTCACTCGCAATTACCTCAGCCTCTCTCCCGTCCGTGAATGCACACGCGACAGTTCTTTTGACAGACTGGAAACCATCACAGCCAAGGGCTCAAGAAGTCTTCGGGGTGCTCGAGAAGGTGTCTGCCGTAGCACCCCTAACGAAATAGCGGCGTTTCCCGCAGTCGTGATTGCAAATCATAGCAGCAAAAGCAATCACTTTCTTAGCAGCAGGGAGTGCGAGCCCAGCGGCAGCTCTACATGAAGGTACCAATAGCCCAGGAAGGCCGCCGACCGCGGGAATTCGCGCCGCCCCCATCCCGCCAGCCTACACGAGACTTTCCAGAGCACCCTGGACCACATCGAGGGACCCAGTGCACTGAAATAATAGTCATCTGCCACGTCAGATGGCTCGTTGGTCTAGGGGTATGATTCCTGCTTTGGGTGCAGGAGGTCCCGGGTTCAAATCCCGGATGAGCCCTTGCGTTTTGTGCAAACTGGTCGCACGTGAGTGGCTGAGTCGACGCAAAATGCTCGGCGTCAGTATCAAATGAAATTCATATTTGATGTGAGCAATTGACACTGATCTGACGTGTGAAGGCGATTACGAAGGTTTTTGGGTACAGATGGTAGCAGATGCATGTTAGTATGTCTTGTTTTTAATGATAAAAAAGTGTTTCCGCCCGGGATCGACACGGGGACCTTCTGCGTGTTAGGCAGACGTGATAACCGCTACACCACGGAAACTACTTGTGTGCGCCTTACATTAGAGACAACTCGTGCTGGTGTTGTCATCGTTACTAAGAAATTAAATAAATGCGCTACTTGCAGAACAAAGGTACATGCAGAAGATCCTCACATGTCGTGGCTCACTGGAGTACAATACGACATAGGCAGGAAAATACTGTTCCCGCCCGGGATCGAACCGGGGACCTTCTGCGTGTGAAGCAGACGTGATAACCGCTACACTACGGAAACTGCGAACGGGAGGAGTCCATCTCCGTTCACTCGCAATTACCTCAGCCTCTCTCCCGTCCGTGAATGCACACGCGACAGTTCTTTTGACAGCCTGGAAACCATCACAGCCAAGGGCTCAAGAAGTCTTCGGGGTGCTCGAGAAGGTGTCTGCCGTAGCACCCCTAACGAAATAGCGGCGTTTCCCGCAGTCGTGATTGCAAATCATAGCAGCAAAAGCAATCACTTTCTTAGCAGCAGGGAGTGCGAGCCCAGCGGCAGCTCTACATGAAGGTACCAATAGCCCAGGAAGGCCGCCGACCGCGGGAATTCGCGCCGCCCCCATCCCGCCAGCCTACACGAGACTTTCCAGAGCACCCTGGACCACATCGAGGGACCCAGTGCACTGAAATAATAGTCGTCTGCCACGTCAGATGGCTCGTTGGTCTAGGGGTATGATTCCTGCTTTGGGTGCAGGAGGTCCCGGGTTCAAATCCCGGACGAGCCCTAGCGTTTTGTGCAAACTGGTCGCACGTGAGTGGCTGAGTCGACGCAAAATGCTCGGCGTCAGTATCAAATGAATTTCATATTTGATGTGAGCAATTGACACTGATCTGACGTGTGAAGGCGATTACGAAGGTTTTTGGGTACAGATGGTAGCAGATGCATGTTAGTATGTCTTGTTTTTAATGATAAAAAAGTGTTTCCGCCCGGGATCGACACGGGGACCTTCTGCGTGTCAGGCAGACGTGATAACCGCTACACCACGGAAACTACTTGTGTGCGCCTTACATTAGAGACAACTCGTGCTGGTGTTGTCATCGTTACTAAGAAATTAAATAAATGCGCTACTTGCAGAACAAAGGTACATGCAGAAGATCCTCACATGTCGTGGCTCACTGGAGTACAATACGACATAGGCAGGAAAATACTGTTCCCGCCCGGGATCGAACCGGGGACCTTCTGCGTGTGAAGCAGACGTGATAACCGCTACACTACGGAAACTGCGAACGGGAGGAGTCCATCTCCGTTCACTCGCAATTACCTCAGCCTCTCTCCCGTCCGTGAATGCACACGCGACAGTTCTTTTGACAGCCTGGAAACCATCACAGCCAAGGGCTCAAGAAGTCTTCGGGGTGCTCGAGAAGGTGTCTGCCGTAGCACCCCTAACGAAATAGCGGCGTTTCCCGCAGTCGTGATTGCAAATCATAGCAGCAAAAGCAATCACTTTCTTAGCAGCAGGGAGTGCGAGCCCAGCGGCAGCTCTACATGAAGGTACCAATAGCCCAGGAAGGCCGCCGACCGCGGGAATTCGCGCCGCCCCCATCCCGCCAGCCTACACGAGACTTTCCAGAGCACCCTGGACCACATCGAGGGACCCAGTGCACTGAAATAATAGTCATCTGCCACGTCAGATGGCTCGTTGGTCTAGGGGTATGATTCCTGCTTTGGGTGCAGGAGGTCCCGGGTTCAAATCCCGGACGAGCACTAGCGTTTTGTGCAAACTGGTCGCACGTGAGTGGCTGAGTCGACGCAAAATGCTCGGCGTCAGTATCAAATGAATTTCATATTTGATGTGAGCAATTGACACTGATCTGACGTGTGAAGGCGATTACGAAGGTTTTTGGGTACAGATGGTAGCAGATGCATGTTAGTATGTCTTGTTTTTAATGATAAAAAAGTGTTTCCGCCCGGGATCGACACGGTGACCTTCTGCGTGTTAGGCAGACGTGATAACCGCTACACCACGGAAACTACTTGTGTGCGCCTTACATTAGAGACAACTCGTGCTGGTGTTGTCATCGTTACTAAGAAATTAAATAAATGCGCTACTTGCAGAACAAAGGTACATGCAGAAGATCCTCACATGTCGTGGCTCACTGGAGTACAATACGACATAGGCAGGAAAATACTGTTCCCGCCCGGGATCGAACCGGGGACCTTCTACGTGTGAAGCAGACGTGATAACCGCTACACTACGGAAACTGCGAACGGGAGGAGTCCATCTCCGTTCACTCGCAATTACCTCAGCCTCTCTCCCGTCCGTGAATGCACACGCGACAGTTCTTTTGACAGCCTGGAAACCATCACAGCCAAGGGCTCAAGAAGTCTTCGGGGTGCTCGAGAAGGTGTCTGCCGTAGCACCCCTAACGAAATAGCGGCGTTTCCCGCAGTCGTGATTGCAAATCATAGCAGCAAAAGCAATCACTTTCTTAGCAGCAGGGAGTGCGAGCCCAGCGGCAGCTCTACATGAAGGTACCAATAGCCCAGGAAGGCCGCCGACCGCGGGAATTCGCGCCGCCCCCATCCCGCCAGCCTACACGAGACTTTCCAGAGCACCCTGGACCACATCGAGGGACCCAGTGCACTGAAATAATAGTCATCTGCCACGTCAGATGGCTCGTTGGTCTAGGGGTATGATTCCTGCTTTGGGTGCAGGAGGTCCCGGGTTCAAATCCCGGACGAGCCCTAGCGTTTTGTGCAAACTGGTCGCACGTGAGTGGCTGAGTCGACGCAAAATGCTCGGCGTCAGTATCAAATGAATTTCATATTTGATGTGAGCAATTGACACTGATCTGACGTGTGAAGGCGATTACGAAGGTTTTTGGGTACAGATGGTAGCAGATGCATGTTAGTATGTCTTGTTTTTAATGATAAAATAGTGTTTCCGCCCGGGATCGACACGGGGACCTTCTGCGTGTTAGGCAGACGTGATAACCGCTACACCACGGAAACTACTTGTGTGCGCCTTACATTAGAGACAACTCGTGCTGGTGTTGTCATCGTTACTAAGAAATTAAATAAATGCGCTACTTGCAGAACAAAGGTACATGCAGAAGATCCTCACATGTCGTGGCTCACTGGAGTACAATACGACATAGGCAGGAAAATACTGTTCCCGCCCGGGATCGAACCGGGGACCTTCTGCGTGTGAAGCAGACGTGATAACCGCTACACTACGGAAACTGCGAACGGGAGGAGTCCATCTCCGTTCACTCGCAATTACCTCAGCCTCTCTCCCGTCCGTGAATGCACACGCGACAGTTCTTTTGACAGCCTGGAAACCATCACAGCCAAGGGCTCAAGAAGTCTTCGGGGTGCTCGAGAAGGTGTCTGCCGTAGCACCCCTAACGAAATAGCGGCGTTTCCCGCAGTCGTGATTGCAAATCATAGCAGCAAAAGCAATCACTTTCTTAGCAGCAGGGAGTGCGAGCCCAGCGGCAGCTCTACATGAAGGTACCAATAGCCCAGGAAGGCCGCCGACCGCGGGAATTCGCGCCGCCCCCATCCCGCCAGCCTACACGAGACTTTCCAGAGCACCCTGGACCACATCGAGGGACCCAGTGCACTGAAATAATAGTCATCTGCCACGTCAGATGGCTCGTTGGTCTAGGGGTATGATTCCTGCTTTGGGTGCAGGAGGTCCCGGGTTCAAATCCCGGACGAGCCCTTGCGTTTTGTGCAAACTGGTCGCACGTGAGTGGCTGAGTCGACGCAAAATGCTCGGCGTCAGTATCAAATGAATTTCATATTTGATGTGAGCAATTGACACTGATCTGACGTGTGAAGGCGATTACGAAGGTTTTTGGGTACAGATGGTAGCAGATGCATGTTAGTATGTCTTGTTTTTAATGATAAAAAAGTGTTTCCGCCCGGGATCGACACGGGGACCTTCTGCGTGTTAGGCAGACGTGATAACCGCTACACCACGGAAACTACTTGTGTGCGCCTTACATTAGAGACAACTCGTGCTGGTGTTGTCATCGTTACTAAGAAATTAAATAAATGCGCTACTTGCAGAACAAAGGTACATGCAGAAGATCCTCACATGTCGTGGCTCACTGGAGTACAATACGACATAGGCAGGAAAATACTGTTCCCGCCCGGGATCGAACCGGGGACCTTCTGCGTGTGAAGCAGACGTGATAACCGCGACACTACGGAAACTGCGAACGGGAGGAGTCCATCTCCGTTCACTCGCAATTACCTCAGCCTCTCTCCCGTCCGTGAATGCACACGCGACAGTTCTTTTGACAGCCTGGAAACCATCACAGCCAAGGGCTCAAGAAGTCTTCGGGGTGCTCGAGAAGGTGTCTGCCGTAGCACCCCTAACGAAATAGCGGCGTTTCCCGCAGTCGTGATTGCAAATCATAGCAGCAAAAGCAATCACTTTCTTAGCAGCAGGGAGTGCGAGCCCAGCGGCAGCTCTACATGAAGGTACCAATAGCCCAGGAAGGCCGCCGACCGCGGGAATTCGCGCCGCCCCCATCCCGCCAGCCTACACGAGACTTTCCAGAGCACCCTGGACCACATCGAGGGACCCAGTGCACTGAAATAATAGTCATCTGCCACGTCAGATGGCTCGTTGGTCTAGGGGTATGATTCCTGCTTTGGGTGCAGGAGGTCCCGGGTTCAAATCCCGGACGAGCACTAGCGTTTTGTGCAAACTGGTCGCACGTGAGTGGCTGAGTCGACGCCAAATGCTCGGCGTCAGTATCAAATGAATTTCATATTTGATGTGAGCAATTGACACTGATCTGACGTGTGAAGGCGATTACGAAGGTTTTTGGGTACAGATGGTAGCAGATGCATGTTAGTATGTCTTGTTTTTAATGATAAAAAAGTGTTTCCGCCCGGGATCGACACGGGGACCTTCTGCGTGTTAGGCAGACGTGATAACCGCTACACCACGGAAACTACTTGTGTGCGCCTTACATTAGAGACAACTCGTGCTGGTGTTGTCATCGTTACTAAGAAATTAAATAAATGCGCTACTTGCAGAACAAAGGTACATGCAGAAGATCCTCACATGTCGTGGCTCACTGGAGTACAATACGACATAGGCAGGAAAATACTGTTCCCGCCCGGGATCGAACCGGGGACCTTCTACGTGTGAAGCAGACGTGATAACCGCTACACTACGGAAACTGCGAACGGGAGGAGTCCATCTCCGTTCACTCGCAATTACCTCAGCCTCTCTCCCGTCCGTGAATGCACACGCGACAGTTCTTTTGACAGCCTGGAAACCATCACAGCCAAGGGCTCAAGAAGTCTTCGGGGTGCTCGAGAAGGTGTCTGCCGTAGCACCCCTAACGAAATAGCGGCGTTTCCCGCAGTCGTGATTGCAAATCATAGCAGCAAAAGCAATCACTTTCTTAGCAGCAGGGAGTGCGAGCCCAGCGGCAGCTCTACATGAAGGTACCAATAGCCCAGGAAGGCCGCCGACCGCGGGAATTCGCGCCGCCCCCATCCCGCCAGCCTACACGAGACTTTCCAGAGCACCCTGGACCACATCGAGGGACCCAGTGCACTGAAATAATAGTCATCTGCCACGTCAGATGGCTCGTTGGTCTAGGGGTATGATTCCTGCTTTGGGTGCAGGAGGTCCCGGGTTCAAATCCCGGACGAGCCCTAGCGTTTTGTGCAAACTGGTCGCACGTGAGTGGCTGAGTCGACGCAAAATGCTCGGCGTCAGTATCAAATGAATTTCATATTTGATGTGAGCAATTGACACTGATCTGACGTGTGAAGGCGATTACGAAGGTTTTTGGGTACAGATGGTAGCAGATGCATGTTAGTATGTCTTGTTTTTAATGATAAAATAGTGTTTCCGCCCGGGATCGACACGGGGACCTTCTGCGTGTTAGGCAGACGTGATAACCGCTACACCACGGAAACTACTTGTGTGCGCCTTACATTAGAGACAACTCGTGCTGGTGTTGTCATCGTTACTAAGAAATTAAATAAATGCGCTACTTGCAGAACAAAGGTACATGCAGAAGATCCTCACATGTCGTGGCTCACTGGAGTACAATACGACATAGGCAGGAAAATACTGTTCCCGCCCGGGATCGAACCGGGGACCTTCTGCGTGTGAAGCAGACGTGATAACCGTTACACTACGGAAACTGCGAACGGGAGGAGTCCATCTCCGTTCACTCGCAATTACCTCAGCCTCTCTCCCGTCCGTGAATGCACACGCGACAGTTCTTTTGACAGCCTGGAAACCATCACAGCCAAGGGCTCAAGAAGTCTTCGGGGTGCTCGAGAAGGTGTCTGCCGTAGCACCCCTAACGAAATAGCGGCGTTTCCCGCAGTCGTGATTGCAAATCATAGCAGCAAAAGCAATCACTTTCTTAGCAGCAGGGAGTGCGAGCCCAGCGGCAGCTCTACATGAAGGTACCAATAGCCCAGGAAGGCCGCCGACCGCGGGAATTCGCGCCGCCCCCATCCCGCCAGCCTACACGAGACTTTCCAGAGCACCCTGGACCACATCGAGGGACCCAGTGCACTGAAATAATAGTCATTTGCCACGTCAGATGGCTCGTTGGTCTAGGGGTATGATTCCTGCTTTGGGTGCAGGAGGTCCCGGGTTCAAATCCCGGATGAGCCCTAGCGTTTTGTGCAAACTGGTCGCACGTGAGTGGCTGAGTCGACGCAAAATGCTCGGCGTCAGTATCAAATGAAATTCATATTTGATGTGAGCAATTGACACTGATCTGACGTGTGAAGGCGATTACGAAGGTTTTTGGGTACAGATGGTAGCAGATGCATGTTAGTATGTCTTGTTTTTAATGATAAAAAAGTGTTTCCGCCCGGGATCGACACGGGGACCTTCTGCGTGTTAGGCAGACGTGATAACCGCTACACCACGGAAACTACTTGTGTGCGCCTTACATTAGAGACAACTCGTGCTGGTGTTGTCATCGTTACTAAGAAATTAAATAAATGCGCTACTTGCAGAACAAAGGTACATGCAGAAGATCCTCACATGTCGTGGCTCACTGGAGTACAATACGACATAGGCAGGAAAATACTGTTCCCGCCCGGGATCGAACCGGGGACCTTCTGCGTGTGAAGCAGACGTGATAACCGCTACACTACGGAAACTGCGAACGGGAGGAGTCCATCTCCGTTCACTCGCAATTACCTCAGCCTCTCTCCCGTCCGTGAATGCACACGCGACAGTTCTTTTGACAGCCTGGAAACCATCACAGCCAAGGGCTCAAGAAGTCTTCGGGGTGCTCGAGAAGGTGTCTGCCGTAGCACCCCTAACGAAATAGCGGCGTTTCCCGCAGTCGTGATTGCAAATCATAGCAGCAAAAGCAATCACTTTCTTAGCAGCAGGGAGTGCGAGCCCAGCGGCAGCTGGTAGCAGATGCATGTTAGTATGTCTTGTTTTTAATGATAAAAAAGTGTTTCCGCCCGGGATCGACACGGGGACCTTCTGCGTGTTAGGCAGACGTGATAACCGCTACACCACGGAAACTACTTGTGTGCGCCTTACATTAGAGACAACTCGTGCTGGTGTTGTCATCGTTACTAAGAAATTAAATAAATGCGCTACTTGCAGAACAAAGGTACATGCAGAAGATCCTCACATGTCGTGGCTCACTGGAGTACAATACGACATAGGCAGGAAAATACTGTTCCCGCCCGGGATCGAACCGGGGACCTTCTGCGTGTGAAGCAGACGTGATAACCGCTACACTACGGAAACTGCGAACGGGAGGAGTCCATCTCCGTTCACTCGCAATTACCTCAGCCTCTCTCCCGTCCGTGAATGCACACGCGACAGTTCTTTTGACAGCCTGGAAACCATCACAGCCAAGGGCTCAAGAAGTCTTCGGGGTGCTCGAGAAGGTGTCTGCCGTAGCACCCCTAACGAAATAGCGGCGTTTCCCGCAGTCGTGATTGCAAATCATAGCAGCAAAAGCAATCACTTTCTTAGCAGCAGGGAGTGCGAGCCCAGCGGCAGCTCTACATGAAGGTACCAATAGCCCAGGAAGGCCGCCGACCGCGGGAATTCGCGCCGCCCCCATCCCGCCAGCCTACACGAGACTTTCCAGAGCACCCTGGACCACATCGAGGGACCCAGTGCACTGAAATAATAGTCATTTGCCACGTCAGATGGCTCGTTGGTCTAGGGGTATGATTCCTGCTTTGGGTGCAGGAGGTCCCGGGTTCAAATCCCGGATGAGCCCTAGCGTTTTGTGCAAACTGGTCGCACGTGAGTGGCTGAGTCGACGCAAAATGCTCGGCGTCAGTATCAAATGAAATTCATATTTGATGTGAGCAATTGACACTAATCTGACGTGTGAAGGCGATTACGAAGGTTTTTGGGTACAGATGGTAGCAGATGCATGTTAGTATGTCTTGTTTTTAATGATAAAAAAGTGTTTCCGCCCGGGATCGACACGGGGACCTTCTGCGTGTTAGGCAGACGTGATAACCGCTACACCACGGAAACTACTTGTGTGCGCCTTACATTAGAGACAACTCGTGCTGGTGTTGTCATCGTTACTAAGAAATTAAATAAATGCGCTACTTGCAGAACAAAGGTACATGCAGAAGATCCTCACATGTCGTGGCTCACTGGAGTACAATACGACATAGGCAGGAAAATACTGTTCCCGCCCGGGATCGAACCGGGGACCTTCTGCGTGTGAAGCAGACGTGATAACCGCTACACTACGGAAACTGCGAACGGGAGGAGTCCATCTCCGTTCACTCGCAATTACCTCAGCCTCTCTCCCGTCCGTGAATGCACACGCGACAGTTCTTTTGACAGCCTGGAAACCATCACAGCCAAGGGCTCAAGAAGTCTTCGGGGTGCTCGAGAAGGTGTCTGCCGTAGCACCCCTAACGAAATAGCGGCGTTTCCCGCAGTCGTGATTGCAAATCATAGCAGCAAAAGCAATCACTTTCTTAGCAGCAGGGAGTGCGAGCCCAGCGGCAGCTCTACATGAAGGTACCAATAGCCCAGGAAGGCCGCCGACCGCGGGAATTCGCGCCGCCCCCATCCCGCCAGCCTACACGAGACTTTCCAGAGCACCCTGGACCACATCGAGGGACCCAGTGCACTGAAATAATAGTCATTTGCCACGTCAGATGGCTCGTTGGTCTAGGGGTATGATTCCTGCTTTGGGTGCAGGAGGTCCCGGGTTCAAATCCCGGATGAGCCCTAGCGTTTTGTGCAAACTGGTCGCACGTGAGTGGCTGAGTCGACGCAAAATGCTCGGCGTCAGTATCAAATGAAATTCATATTTGATGTGAGCAATTGACACTGATCTGACGTGTGAAGGCGATTACGAAGGTTTTTGGGTACAGATGGTAGCAGATGCATGTTAGTATGTCTTGTTTTTAATGATAAAAAAGTGTTTCCGCCCGGGATCGACACGGGGACCTTCTGCGTGTTAGGCAGACGTGATAACCGCTACACCACGGAAACTACTTGTGTGCGCCTTACATTAGAGACAACTCGTGCTGGTGTTGTCATCGTTACTAAGAAATTAAATAAATGCGCTACTTGCAGAACAAAGGTACATGCAGAAGATCCTCACATGTCGTGGCTCACTGGAGTACAATACGACATAGGCAGGAAAATACTGTTCCCGCCCGGGATCGAACCGGGGACCTTCTGCGTGTGAAGCAGACGTGATAACCGCTACACTACGGAAACTGCGAACGGGAGGAGTCCATCTCCGTTCACTCGCAATTACCTCAGCCTCTCTCCCGTCCGTGAATGCACACGCGACAGTTCTTTTGACAGCCTGGAAACCATCACAGCCAAGGGCTCAAGAAGTCTTCGGGGTGCTCGAGAAGGTGTCTGCCGTAGCACCCCTAACGAAATAGCGGCGTTTCCCGCAGTCGTGATTGCAAATCATAGCAGCAAAAGCAATCACTTTCTTAGCAGCAGGGAGTGCGAGCCCAGCGGCAGCTCTACATGAAGGTACCAATAGCCCAGGAAGGCCGCCGACCGCGGGAATTCGCGCCGCCCCCATCCCGCCAGCCTACACGAGACTTTCCAGAGCACCCTGGACCACATCGAGGGACCCAGTGCACTGAAATAATAGTCATTTGCCACGTCAGATGGCTCGTTGGTCTAGGGGTATGATTCCTGCTTTGGGTGCAGGAGGTCCCGGGTTCAAATCCCGGATGAGCCCTAGCGTTTTGTGCAAACTGGTCGCACGTGAGTGGCTGAGTCGACGCAAAATGCTCGGCGTCAGTATCAAATGAAATTCATATTTGATGTGAGCAATTGACACTGATCTGACGTGTGAAGGCGATTACGAAGGTTTTTGGGTACAGATGGTAGCAGATGCATGTTAGTATGTCTTGTTTTTAATGATAAAAAAGTGTTTCCGCCCGGGATCGACACGGGGACCTTCTGCGTGTTAGGCAGACGTGATAACCGCTACACCACGGAAACTACTTGTGTGCGCCTTACATTAGAGACAACTCGTGCTGGTGTTGTCATCGTTACTAAGAAATTAAATAAATGCGCTACTTGCAGAACAAAGGTACATGCAGAAGATCCTCACATGTCGTGGCTCACTGGAGTACAATACGACATAGGCAGGAAAATACTGTTCCCGCCCGGGATCGAACCGGGGACGTTCTGCGTGTGAAGCAGACGTGATAACCGCTACACTACGGAAACTGCGAACGGGAGGAGTCCATCTCCGTTCACTCGCAATTACCTCAGCCTCTCTCCCGTCCGTGAATGCACACGCGACAGTTCTTTTGACAGCCTGGAAACCATCACAGCCAAGGGCTCAAGAAGTCTTCGGGGTGCTCGAGAAGGTGTCTGCCGTAGCACCCCTAACGAAATAGCGGCGTTTCCCGCAGTCGTGATTGCAAATCATAGCAGCAAAAGCAATCACTTTCTTAGCAGCAGGGAGTGCGAGCCCAGCGGCAGCTCTACATGAAGGTACCAATAGCCCAGGAAGGCCGCCGACCGCGGGAATTCGCGCCGCCCCCATCCCGCCAGCCTACACGAGACTTTCCAGAGCACCCTGGACCACATCGAGGGACCCAGTGCACTGAAATAATAGTCATTTGCCACGTCAGATGGCTCGTTGGTCTAGGGGTATGATTCCTGCTTTGGGTGCAGGAGGTCCCGGGTTCAAATCCCGGATGAGCCCTAGCGTTTTGTGCAAACTGGTCGCACGTGAGTGGCTGAGTCGACGCAAAATGCTCGGCGTCAGTATCAAATGAAATTCATATTTGATGTGAGCAATTGACACTGATCTGACGTGTGAAGGCGATTACGAAGGTTTTTGGGTACAGATGGTAGCAGATGCATGTTAGTATGTCTTGTTTTTAATGATAAAAAAGTGTTTCCGCCCGGGATCGACACGGGGACCTTCTGCGTGTTAGGCAGACGTGATAACCGCTACACCACGGAAACTACTTGTGTGCGCCTTACATTAGAGACAACTCGTGCTGGTGTTGTCATCGTTACTAAGAAATTAAATAAATGCGCTACTTGCAGAACAAAGGTACATGCAGAAGATCCTCACATGTCGTGGCTCACTGGAGTACAATACGACATAGGCAGGAAAATACTGTTCCCGCCCGGGATCGAACCGGGGACCTTCTGCGTGTGAAGCAGACGTGATAACCGCTACACTACGGAAACTGCGAACGGGAGGAGTCCATCTCCGTTCACTCGCAATTACCTCAGCCTCTCTCCCGTCCGTGAATGCACACGCGACAGTTCTTTTGACAGCCTGGAAACCATCACAGCCAAGGGCTCAAGAAGTCTTCGGGGTGCTCGAGAAGGTGTCTGCCGTAGCACCCCTAACGAAATAGCGGCGTTTCCCGCAGTCGTGATTGCAAATCATAGCAGCAAAAGCAATCACTTTCTTAGCAGCAGGGAGTGCGAGCCCAGCGGCAGCTCTACATGAAGGTACCAATAGCCCAGGAAGGCCGCCGACCGCGGGAATTCGCGCCGCCCCCATCCCGCCAGCCTACACGAGACTTTCCAGAGCACCCTGGACCACATCGAGGGACCCAGTGCACTGAAATAATAGTCATTTGCCACGTCAGATGGCTCGTTGGTCTAGGGGTATGATTCCTGCTTTGGGTGCAGGAGGTCCCGGGTTCAAATCCCGGATGAGCCCTAGCGTTTTGTGCAAACTGGTCGCACGTGAGTGGCTGAGTCGACGCAAAATGCTCGGCGTCAGTATCAAATGAAATTCATATTTGATGTGAGCAATTGACACTGATCTGACGTGTGAAGGCGATTACGAAGGTTTTTGGGTACAGATGGTAGCAGATGCATGTTAGTATGTCTTGTTTTTAATGATAAAAAAGTGTTTCCGCCCGGGATCGACACGGGGACCTTCTGCGTGTTAGGCAGACGTGATAACCGCTACACCACGGAAACTACTTGTGTGCGCCTTACATTAGAGACAACTCGTGCTGGTGTTGTCATCGTTACTAAGAAATTAAATAAATGCGCTACTTGCAGAACAAAGGTACATGCAGAAGATCCTCACATGTCGTGGCTCACTGGAGTACAATACGACATAGGCAGGAAAATACTGTTCCCGCCCGGGATCGAACCGGGGACCTTCTGCGTGTGAAGCAGACGTGATAACCGCTACACTACGGAAACTGCGAACGGGAGGAGTCCATCTCCGTTCACTCGCAATTACCTCAGCCTCTCTCCCGTCCGTGAATGCACACGCGACAGTTCTTTTGACAGCCTGGAAACCATCACAGCCAAGGGCTCAAGAAGTCTTCGGGGTGCTCGAGAAGGTGTCTGCCGTAGCACCCCTAACGAAATAGCGGCGTTTCCCGCAGTCGTGATTGCAAATCATAGCAGCAAAAGCAATCACTTTCTTAGCAGCAGGGAGTGCGAGCCCAGCGGCAGCTCTACATGAAGGTACCAATAGCCCAGGAAGGCCGCCGACCGCGGGAATTCGCGCCGCCCCCATCCCGCCAGCCTACACGAGACTTTCCAGAGCACCCTGGACCACATCGAGGGACCCAGTGCACTGAAATAATAGTCATTTGCCACGTCAGATGGCTCGTTGGTCTAGGGGTATGATTCCTGCTTTGGGTGCAGGAGGTCCCGGGTTCAAATCCCGGATGAGCCCTAGCGTTTTGTGCAAACTGGTCGCACGTGAGTGGCTGAGTCGACGCAAAATGCTCGGCGTCAGTATCAAATGAAATTCATATTTGATGTGAGCAATTGACACTGATCTGACGTGTGAAGGCGATTACGAAGGTTTTTGGGTACAGATGGTAGCAGATGCATGTTAGTATGTCTTGTTTTTAATGATAAAAAAGTGTTTCCGCCCGGGATCGACACGGGGACCTTCTGCGTGTTAGGCAGACGTGATAACCGCTACACCACGGAAACTACTTGTGTGCGCCTTACATTAGAGACAACTCGTGCTGGTGTTGTCATCGTTACTAAGAAATTAAATAAATGCGCTACTTGCAGAACAAAGGTACATGCAGAAGATCCTCACATGTCGTGGCTCACTGGAGTACAATACGACATAGGCAGGAAAATACTGTTCCCGCCCGGGATCGAACCGGGGACCTTCTACGTGTGAAGCAGACGTGATAACCGCTACACTACGGAAACTGCGAACGGGAGGAGTCCATCTCCGTTCACTCGCAATTACCTCAGCCTCTCTCCCGTCCGTGAATGCACACGCGACAGTTCTTTTGACAGCCTGGAAACCATCACAGCCAAGGGCTCAAGAAGTCTTCGGGGTGCTCGAGAAGGTGTCTGCCGTAGCACCCCTAACGAAATAGCGGCGTTTCCCGCAGTCGTGATTGCAAATCATAGCAGCAAAAGCAATCACTTTCTTAGCAGCAGGGAGTGCGAGCCCAGCGGCAGCTCTACATGAAGGTACCAATAGCCCAGGAAGGCCGCCGACCGCGGGAATTCGCGCCGCCCCCATCCCGCCAGCCTACACGAGACTTTCCAGAGCACCCTGGACCACATCGAGGGACCCAGTGCACTGAAATAATAGTCATTTGCCACGTCAGATGGCTCGTTGGTCTAGGGGTATGATTCCTGCTTTGGGTGCAGGAGGTCCCGGGTTCAAATCCCGGATGAGCCCTAGCGTTTTGTGCAAACTGGTCGCACGTGAGTGGCTGAGTCGACGCAAAATGCTCGGCGTCAGTATCAAATGAAATTCATATTTGATGTGAGCAATTGACACTGATCTGACGTGTGAAGGCGATTACGAAGGTTTTTGGGTACAGATGGTAGCAGATGCATGTTAGTATGTCTTGTTTTTAATGATAAAAAAGTGTTTCCGCCCGGGATCGACACGGGGACCTTCTGCGTGTTAGGCAGACGTGATAACCGCTACACCACGGAAACTACTTGTGTGCGCCTTACATTAGAGACAACTCGTGCTGGTGTTGTCATCGTTACTAAGAAATTAAATAAATGCGCTACTTGCAGAACAAAGGTACATGCAGAAGATCCTCACATGTCGTGGCTCACTGGAGTACAATACGACATAGGCAGGAAAATACTGTTCCCGCCCGGGATCGAACCGGGGACCTTCTACGTGTGAAGCAGACGTGATAACCGCTACACTACGGAAACTGCGAACGGGAGGAGTCCATCTCCGTTCACTCGCAATTACCTCAGCCTCTCTCCCGTCCGTGAATGCACACGCGACAGTTCTTTTGACAGCCTGGAAACCATCACAGCCAAGGGCTCAAGAAGTCTTCGGGGTGCTCGAGAAGGTGTCTGCCGTAGCACCCCTAACGAAATAGCGGCGTTTCCCGCAGTCGTGATTGCAAATCATAGCAGCAAAAGCAATCACTTTCTTAGCAGCAGGGAGTGCGAGCCCAGCGGCAGCTCTACATGAAGGTACCAATAGCCCAGGAAGGCCGCCGACCGCGGGAATTCGCGCCGCCCCCATCCCGCCAGCCTACACGAGACTTTCCAGAGCACCCTGGACCACATCGAGGGACCCAGTGCACTGAAATAATAGTCATTTGCCACGTCAGATGGCTCGTTGGTCTAGGGGTATGATTCCTGCTTTGGGTGCAGGAGGTCCCGGGTTCAAATCCCGGATGAGCCCTAGCGTTTTGTGCAAACTGGTCGCACGTGAGTGGCTGAGTCGACGCAAAATGCTCGGCGTCAGTATCAAATGAAATTCATATTTGATGTGAGCAATTGACACTGATCTGACGTGTGAAGGCGATTACGAAGGTTTTTGGGTACAGATGGTAGCAGATGCATGTTAGTATGTCTTGTTTTTAATGATAAAAAAGTGTTTCCGCCCGGGATCGACACGGGGACCTTCTGCGTGTTAGGCAGACGTGATAACCGCTACACCACGGAAACTACTTGTGTGCGCCTTACATTAGAGACAACTCGTGCTGGTGTTGTCATCGTTACTAAGAAATTAAATAAATGCGCTACTTGCAGAACAAAGGTACATGCAGAAGATCCTCACATGTCGTGGCTCACTGGAGTACAATACGACATAGGCAGGAAAATACTGTTCCCGCCCGGGATCGAACCGGGGACCTTCTACGTGTGAAGCAGACGTGATAACCGCTACACTACGGAAACTGCGAACGGGAGGAGTCCATCTCCGTTCACTCGCAATTACCTCAGCCTCTCTCCCGTCCGTGAATGCACACGCGACAGTTCTTTTGACAGCCTGGAAACCATCACAGCCAAGGGCTCAAGAAGTCTTCGGGGTGCTCGAGAAGGTGTCTGCCGTAGCACCCCTAACGAAATAGCGGCGTTTCCCGCAGTCGTGATTGCAAATCATAGCAGCAAAAGCAATCACTTTCTTAGCAGCAGGGAGTGCGAGCCCAGCGGCAGCTCTACATGAAGGTACCAATAGCCCAGGAAGGCCGCCGACCGCGGGAATTCGCGCCGCCCCCATCCCGCCAGCCTACACGAGACTTTCCAGAGCACCCTGGACCACATCGAGGGACCCAGTGCACTGAAATAATAGTCATTTGCCACGTCAGATGGCTCGTTGGTCTAGGGGTATGATTCCTGCTTTGGGTGCAGGAGGTCCCGGGTTCAAATCCCGGATGAGCCCTAGCGTTTTGTGCAAACTGGTCGCACGTGAGTGGCTGAGTCGACGCAAAATGCTCGGCGTCAGTATCAAATGAAATTCATATTTGATGTGAGCAATTGACACTGATCTGACGTGTGAAGGCGATTACGAAGGTTTTTGGGTACAGATGGTAGCAGATGCATGTTAGTATGTCTTGTTTTTAATGATAAAAAAGTGTTTCCGCCCGGGATCGACACGGGGACCTTCTGCGTGTTAGGCAGACGTGATAACCGCTACACCACGGAAACTACTTGTGTGCGCCTTACATTAGAGACAACTCGTGCTGGTGTTGTCATCGTTACTAAGAAATTAAATAAATGCGCTACTTGCAGAACAAAGGTACATGCAGAAGATCCTCACATGTCGTGGCTCACTGGAGTACAATACGACATAGGCAGGAAAATACTGTTCCCGCCCGGGATCGAACCGGGGACCTTCTACGTGTGAAGCAGACGTGATAACCGCTACACTACGGAAACTGCGAACGGGAGGAGTCCATCTCCGTTCACTCGCAATTACCTCAGCCTCTCTCCCGTCCGTGAATGCACACGCGACAGTTCTTTTGACAGCCTGGAAACCATCACAGCCAAGGGCTCAAGAAGTCTTCGGGGTGCTCGAGAAGGTGTCTGCCGTAGCACCCCTAACGAAATAGCGGCGTTTCCCGCAGTCGTGATTGCAAATCATAGCAGCAAAAGCAATCACTTTCTTAGCAGCAGGGAGTGCGAGCCCAGCGGCAGCTCTACATGAAGGTACCAATAGCCCAGGAAGGCCGCCGACCGCGGGAATTCGCGCCGCCCCCATCCCGCCAGCCTACACGAGACTTTCCAGAGCACCCTGGACCACATCGAGGGACCCAGTGCACTGAAATAATAGTCATTTGCCACGTCAGATGGCTCGTTGGTCTAGGGGTATGATTCCTGCTTTGGGTGCAGGAGGTCCCGGGTTCAAATCCCGGATGAGCCCTAGCGTTTTGTGCAAACTGGTCGCACGTGAGTGGCTGAGTCGACGCAAAATGCTCGGCGTCAGTATCAAATGAAATTCATATTTGATGTGAGCAATTGACACTGATCTGACGTGTGAAGGCGATTACGAAGGTTTTTGGGTACAGATGGTAGCAGATGCATGTTAGTATGTCTTGTTTTTAATGATAAAAAAGTGTTTCCGCCCGGGATCGACACGGGGACCTTCTGCGTGTTAGGCAGACGTGATAACCGCTACACCACGGAAACTACTTGTGTGCGCCTTACATTAGAGACAACTCGTGCTGGTGTTGTCATCGTTACTAAGAAATTAAATAAATGCGCTACTTGCAGAACAAAGGTACATGCAGAAGATCCTCACATGTCGTGGCTCACTGGAGTACAATACGACATAGGCAGGAAAATACTGTTCCCGCCCGGGATCGAACCGGGGACGTTCTGCGTGTGAAGCAGACGTGATAACCGCTACACTACGGAAACTGCGAACGGGAGGAGTCCATCTCCGTTCACTCGCAATTACCTCAGCCTCTCTCCCGTCCGTGAATGCACACGCGACAGTTCTTTTGACAGCCTGGAAACCATCACAGCCAAGGGCTCAAGAAGTCTTCGGGGTGCTCGAGAAGGTGTCTGCCGTAGCACCCCTAACGAAATAGCGGCGTTTCCCGCAGTCGTGATTGCAAATCATAGCAGCAAAAGCAATCACTTTCTTAGCAGCAGGGAGTGCGAGCCCAGCGGCAGCTCTACATGAAGGTACCAATAGCCCAGGAAGGCCGCCGACCGCGGGAATTCGCGCCGCCCCCATCCCGCCAGCCTACACGAGACTTTCCAGAGCACCCTGGACCACATCGAGGGACCCAGTGCACTGAAATAATAGTCATTTGCCACGTCAGATGGCTCGTTGGTCTAGGGGTATGATTCCTGCTTTGGGTGCAGGAGGTCCCGGGTTCAAATCCCGGATGAGCCCTAGCGTTTTGTGCAAACTGGTCGCACGTGAGTGGCTGAGTCGACGCAAAATGCTCGGCGTCAGTATCAAATGAAATTCATATTTGATGTGAGCAATTGACACTGATCTGACGTGTGAAGGCGATTACGAAGGTTTTTGGGTACAGATGGTAGCAGATGCATGTTAGTATGTCTTGTTTTTAATGATAAAAAAGTGTTTCCGCCCGGGATCGACACGGGGACCTTCTGCGTGTTAGGCAGACGTGATAACCGCTACACCACGGAAACTACTTGTGTGCGCCTTACATTAGAGACAACTCGTGCTGGTGTTGTCATCGTTACTAAGAAATTAAATAAATGCGCTACTTGCAGAACAAAGGTACATGCAGAAGATCCTCACATGTCGTGGCTCACTGGAGTACAATACGACATAGGCAGGAAAATACTGTTCCCGCCCGGGATCGAACCGGGGACCTTCTGCGTGTGAAGCAGACGTGATAACCGCTACACTACGGAAACTGCGAACGGGAGGAGTCCATCTCCGTTCACTCGCAATTACCTCAGCCTCTCTCCCGTCCGTGAATGCACACGCGACAGTTCTTTTGACAGCCTGGAAACCATCACAGCCAAGGGCTCAAGAAGTCTTCGGGGTGCTCGAGAAGGTGTCTGCCGTAGCACCCCTAACGAAATAGCGGCGTTTCCCGCAGTCGTGATTGCAAATCATAGCAGCAAAAGCAATCACTTTCTTAGCAGCAGGGAGTGCGAGCCCAGCGGCAGCTCTACATGAAGGTACCAATAGCCCAGGAAGGCCGCCGACCGCGGGAATTCGCGCCGCCCCCATCCCGCCAGCCTACACGAGACTTTCCAGAGCACCCTGGACCACATCGAGGGACCCAGTGCACTGAAATAATAGTCATTTGCCACGTCAGATGGCTCGTTGGTCTAGGGGTATGATTCCTGCTTTGGGTGCAGGAGGTCCCGGGTTCAAATCCCGGATGAGCCCTAGCGTTTTGTGCAAACTGGTCGCACGTGAGTGGCTGAGTCGACGCAAAATGCTGGGCGTCAGTATCAAATGAAATTCATATTTGATGTGAGCAATTGACACTGATCTGACGTGTGAAGGCGATTACGAAGGTTTTTGGGTACAGATGGTAGCAGATGCATGTTAGTATGTCTTGTTTTTAATGATAAAAAAGTGTTTCCGCCCGGGATCGACACGGGGACCTTCTGCGTGTTAGGCAGACGTGATAACCGCTACACCACGGAAACTACTTGTGTGCGCCTTACATTAGAGACAACTCGTGCTGGTGTTGTCATCGTTACTAAGAAATTAAATAAATGCGCTACTTGCAGAACAAAGGTACATGCAGAAGATCCTCACATGTCGTGGCTCACTGGAGTACAATACGACATAGGCAGGAAAATACTGTTCCCGCCCGGGATCGAACCGGGGACCTTCTGCGTGTGAAGCAGACGTGATAACCGCTACACTACGGAAACTGCGAACGGGAGGAGTCCATCTCCGTTCACTCGCAATTACCTCAGCCTCTCTCCCGTCCGTGAATGCACACGCGACAGTTCTTTTGACAGCCTGGAAACCATCACAGCCAAGGGCTCAAGAAGTCTTCGGGGTGCTCGAGAAGGTGTCTGCCGTAGCACCCCTAACGAAATAGCGGCGTTTCCCGCAGTCGTGATTGCAAATCATAGCAGCAAAAGCAATCACTTTCTTAGCAGCAGGGAGTGCGAGCCCAGCGGCAGCTCTACATGAAGGTACCAATAGCCCAGGAAGGCCGCCGACCGCGGGAATTCGCGCCGCCCCCATCCCGCCAGCCTACACGAGACTTTCCAGAGCACCCTGGACCACATCGAGGGACCCAGTGCACTGAAATAATAGTCATTTGCCACGTCAGATGGCTCGTTGGTCTAGGGGTATGATTCCTGCTTTGGGTGCAGGAGGTCCCGGGTTCAAATCCCGGATGAGCCCTAGCGTTTTGTGCAAACTGGTCGCACGTGAGTGGCTGAGTCGACGCAAAATGCTCGGCGTCAGTATCAAATGAAATTCATATTTGATGTGAGCAATTGACACTGATCTGACGTGTGAAGGCGATTACGAAGGTTTTTGGGTACAGATGGTAGCAGATGCATGTTAGTATGTCTTGTTTTTAATGATAAAAAAGTGTTTCCGCCCGGGATCGACACGGGGACCTTCTGCGTGTTAGGCAGACGTGATAACCGCTACACCACGGAAACTACTTGTGTGCGCCTTACATTAGAGACAACTCGTGCTGGTGTTGTCATCGTTACTAAGAAATTAAATAAATGCGCTACTTGCAGAACAAAGGTACATGCAGAAGATCCTCACATGTCGTGGCTCACTGGAGTACAATACGACATAGGCAGGAAAATACTGTTCCCGCCCGGGATCGAACCGGGGACCTTCTGCGTGTGAAGCAGACGTGATAACCGCTACACTACGGAAACTGCGAACGGGAGGAGTCCATCTCCGTTCACTCGCAATTACCTCAGCCTCTCTCCCGTCCGTGAATGCACACGCGACAGTTCTTTTGACAGCCTGGAAACCATCACAGCCAAGGGCTCAAGAAGTCTTCGGGGTGCTCGAGAAGGTGTCTGCCGTAGCACCCCTAACGAAATAGCGGCGTTTCCCGCAGTCGTGATTGCAAATCATAGCAGCAAAAGCAATCACTTTCTTAGCAGCAGGGAGTGCGAGCCCAGCGGCAGCTCTACATGAAGGTACCAATAGCCCAGGAAGGCCGCCGACCGCGGGAATTCGCGCCGCCCCCATCCCGCCAGCCTACACGAGACTTTCCAGAGCACCCTGGACCACATCGAGGGACCCAGTGCACTGAAATAATAGTCATTTGCCACGTCAGATGGCTCGTTGGTCTAGGGGTATGATTCCTGCTTTGGGTGCAGGAGGTCCCGGGTTCAAATCCCGGATGAGCCCTAGCGTTTTGTGCAAACTGGTCGCACGTGAGTGGCTGAGTCGACGCAAAATGCTCGGCGTCAGTATCAAATGAAATTCATATTTGATGTGAGCAATTGACACTGATCTGACGTGTGAAGGCGATTACGAAGGTTTTTGGGTACAGATGGTAGCAGATGCATGTTAGTATGTCTTGTTTTTAATGATAAAAAAGTGTTTCCGCCCGGGATCGACACGGGGACCTTCTGCGTGTTAGGCAGACGTGATAACCGCTACACCACGGAAACTACTTGTGTGCGCCTTACATTAGAGACAACTCGTGCTGGTGTTGTCATCGTTACTAAGAAATTAAATAAATGCGCTACTTGCAGAACAAAGGTACATGCAGAAGATCCTCACATGTCGTGGCTCACTGGAGTACAATACGACATAGGCAGGAAAATACTGTTCCCGCCCGGGATCGAACCGGGGACCTTCTGCGTGTGAAGCAGACGTGATAACCGCTACACTACGGAAACTGCGAACGGGAGGAGTCCATCTCCGTTCACTCGCAATTACCTCAGCCTCTCTCCCGTCCGTGAATGCACACGCGACAGTTCTTTTGACAGCCTGGAAACCATAACAGCCAAGGGCTCAAGAAGTCTTCGGGGTGCTCGAGAAGGTGTCTGCCGTAGCACCCCTAACGAAATAGCGGCGTTTCCCGCAGTCGTGATTGCAAATCATAGCAGCAAAAGCAATCACTTTCTTAGCAGCAGGGAGTGCGAGCCCAGCGGCAGCTCTACATGAAGGTACCAATAGCCCAGGAAGGCCGCCGACCGCGGGAATTCGCGCCGCCCCCATCCCGCCAGCCTACACGAGACTTTCCAGAGCACCCTGGACCACATCGAGGGACCCAGTGCACTGAAATAATAGTCATTTGCCACGTCAGATGGCTCGTTGGTCTAGGGGTATGATTCCTGCTTTGGGTGCAGGAGGTCCCGGGTTCAAATCCCGGATGAGCCCTAGCGTTTTGTGCAAACTGGTCGCACGTGAGTGGCTGAGTCGACGCAAAATGCTCGGCGTCAGTATCAAATGAAATTCATATTTGATGTGAGCAATTGACACTGATCTGACGTGTGAAGGCGATTACGAAGGTTTTTGGGTACAGATGGTAGCAGATGCATGTTAGTATGTCTTGTTTTTAATGATAAAAAAGTGTTTCCGCCCGGGATCGACACGGGGACCTTCTGCGTGTTAGGCAGACGTGATAACCGCTACACCACGGAAACTACTTGTGTGCGCCTTACATTAGAGACAACTCGTGCTGGTGTTGTCATCGTTACTAAGAAATTAAATAAATGCGCTACTTGCAGAACAAAGGTACATGCAGAAGATCCTCACATGTCGTGGCTCACTGGAGTACAATACGACATAGGCAGGAAAATACTGTTGCCGCCCGGGATCGAACCGGGGACCTTCTGCGTGTGAAGCAGACGTGATAACCGCTACACTACGGAAACTGCGAACGGGAGGAGTCCATCTCCGTTCACTCGCAATTACCTCAGCCTCTCTCCCGTCCGTGAATGCACACGCGACAGTTCTTTTGACAGCCTGGAAACCATCACAGCCAAGGGCTCAAGAAGTCTTCGGGGTGCTCGAGAAGGTGTCTGCCGTAGCACCCCTAACGAAATAGCGGCGTTTCCCGCAGTCGTGATTGCAAATCATAGCAGCAAAAGCAATCACTTTCTTAGCAGCAGGGAGTGCGAGCCCAGCGGCAGCTCTACATGAAGGTACCAATAGCCCAGGAAGGCCGCCGACCGCGGGAATTCGCGCCGCCCCCATCCCGCCAGCCTACACGAGACTTTCCAGAGCACCCTGGACCACATCGAGGGACCCAGTGCACTGAAATAATAGTCATTTGCCACGTCAGATGGCTCGTTGGTCTAGGGGTATGATTCCTGCTTTGGGTGCAGGAGGTCCCGGGTTCAAATCCCGGATGAGCCCTAGCGTTTTGTGCAAACTGGTCGCACGTGAGTGGCTGAGTCGACGCAAAATGCTCGGCGTCAGTATCAAATGAAATTCATATTTGATGTGAGCAATTGACACTGATCTGACGTGTGAAGGCGATTACGAAGGTTTTTGGGTACAGATGGTAGCAGATGCATGTTAGTATGTCTTGTTTTTAATGATAAAAAAGTGTTTCCGCCCGGGATCGACACGGGGACCTTCTGCGTGTTAGGCAGACGTGATAACCGCTACACCACGGAAACTACTTGTGTGCGCCTTACATTAGAGACAACTCGTGCTGGTGTTGTCATCGTTACTAAGAAATTAAATAAATGCGCTACTTGCAGAACAAAGGTACATGCAGAAGATCCTCACATGTCGTGGCTCACTGGAGTACAATACGACATAGGCAGGAAAATACTGTTGCCGCCCGGGATCGAACCGGGGACCTTCTGCGTGTGAAGCAGACGTGATAACCGCTACACTACGGAAACTGCGAACGGGAGGAGTCCATCTCCGTTCACTCGCAATTACCTCAGCCTCTCTCCCGTCCGTGAATGCACACGCGACAGTTCTTTTGACAGCCTGGAAACCATAACAGCCAAGGGCTCAAGAAGTCTTCGGGGTGCTCGAGAAGGTGTCTGCCGTAGCACCCCTAACGAAATAGCGGCGTTTCCCGCAGTCGTGATTGCAAATCATAGCAGCAAAAGCAATCACTTTCTTAGCAGCAGGGAGTGCGAGCCCAGCGGCAGCTCTACATGAAGGTACCAATAGCCCAGGAAGGCCGCCGACCGCGGGAATTCGCGCCGCCCCCATCCCGCCAGCCTACACGAGACTTTCCAGAGCACCCTGGACCACATCGAGGGACCCAGTGCACTGAAATAATAGTCATTTGCCACGTCAGATGGCTCGTTGGTCTAGGGGTATGATTCCTGCTTTGGGTGCAGGAGGTCCCGGGTTCAAATCCCGGACGAGCCCTAGCGTTTTGTGCAAACTGGTCGCACGTGAGTGGCTGAGTCGACGCAAAATGCTCGGCGTCAGTATCAAATGAAATTCATATTTGATGTGAGCAATTGACACTGATCTGACGTGTGAAGGCGATTACGAAGGTTTTTGGGTACAGATGGTAGCAGATGCATGTTAGTATGTCTTGTTTTTAATGATAAAAAAGTGTTTCCGCCCGGGATCGACACGGGGACCTTCTGCGTGTTAGGCAGACGTGATAACCGCTACACCACGGAAACTACTTGTGTGCGCCTTACATTAGAGACAACTCGTGCTGGTGTTGTCATCGTTACTAAGAAATTAAATAAATGCGCTACTTGCAGAACAAAGGTACATGCAGAAGATCCTCACATGTCGTGGCTCACTGGAGTACAATACGACATAGGCAGGAAAATACTGTTGCCGCCCGGGATCGAACCGGGGACCTTCTGCGTGTGAAGCAGACGTGATAACCGCTACACTACGGAAACTGCGAACGGGAGGAGTCCATCTCCGTTCACTCGCAATTACTTCAGCCTCTCTCCCGTCCGTGAATGCACACGCGACAGTTCTTTTGACAGCCTGGAAACCATCACAGCCAAGGGCTCAAGAAGTCTTCGGGGTGCTCGAGAAGGTGTCTGCCGTAGCACCCCTAACGAAATAGCGGCGTTTCCCGCAGTCGTGATTGCAAATCATAGCAGCAAAAGCAATCACTTTCTTAGCAGCAGGGAGTGCGAGCCCAGCGGCAGCTCTACATGAAGGTACCAATAGCCCAGGAAGGCCGCCGACCGCGGGAATTCGCGCCGCCCCCATCCCGCCAGCCTACACGAGACTTTCCAGAGCACCCTGGACCACATCGAGGGACCCAGTGCACTGAAATAATAGTCATTTGCCACGTCAGATGGCTCGTTGGTCTAGGGGTATGATTCCTGCATTGGGTGCAGGAGGTCCCGGGTTCAAATCCCGGATGAGCCCTAGCGTTTTGTGCAAACTGGTCGCACGTGAGTGGCTGAGTCGACGCAAAATGCTCGGCGTCAGTATCAAATGAAATTCATATTTGATGTGAGCAATTGACACTGATCTGACGTGTGAAGGCGATTACGAAGGTTTTTGGGTACAGATGGTAGCAGATGCATGTTAGTATGTCTTGTTTTTAATGATAAAAAAGTGTTTCCGCCCGGGATCGACACGGGGACCTTCTGCGTGTTAGGCAGACGTGATAACCGCTACACCACGGAAACTACTTGTGTGCGCCTTACATTAGAGACAACTCGTGCTGGTGTTGTCATCGTTACTAAGAAATTAAATAAATGCGCTACTTGCAGAACAAAGGTACATGCAGAAGATCCTCACATGTCGTGGCTCACTGGAGTACAATACGACATAGGCAGGAAAATACTGTTCCCGCCCGGGATCGAACCGGGGACCTTCTGCGTGTGAAGCAGACGTGATAACCGCTACACTACGGAAACTGCGAACGGGAGGAGTCCATCTCCGTTCACTCGCAATTACCTCAGCCTCTCTCCCGTCCGTGAATGCACACGCGACAGTTCTTTTGACAGCCTGGAAACCATAACAGCCAAGGGCTCAAGAAGTCTTCGGGGTGCTCGAGAAGGTGTCTGCCGTAGCACCCCTAACGAAATAGCGGCGTTTCCCGCAGTCGTGATTGCAAATCATAGCAGCAAAAGCAATCACTTTCTTAGCAGCAGGGAGTGCGAGCCCAGCGGCAGCTCTACATGAAGGTACCAATAGCCCAGGAAGGCCGCCGACCGCGGGAATTCGCGCCGCCCCCATCCCGCCAGCCTACACGAGACTTTCCAGAGCACCCTGGACCACATCGAGGGACCCAGTGCACTGAAATAATAGTCATTTGCCACGTCAGATGGCTCGTTGGTCTAGGGGTATGATTCCTGCTTTGGGTGCAGGAGGTCCCGGGTTCAAATCCCGGATGAGCCCTAGCGTTTTGTGCAAACTGGTCGCACGTGAGTGGCTGAGTCGACGCAAAATGCTCGGCGTCAGTATCAAATGAAATTCATATTTGATGTGAGCAATTGACACTGATCTGACGTGTGAAGGCGATTACGAAGGTTTTTGGGTACAGATGGTAGCAGATGCATGTTAGTATGTCTTGTTTTTAATGATAAAAAAGTGTTTCCGCCCGGGATCGACACGGGGACCTTCTGCGTGTTAGGCAGACGTGATAACCGCTACACCACGGAAACTACTTGTGTGCGCCTTACATTAGAGACAACTCGTGCTGGTGTTGTCATCGTTACTAAGAAATTAAATAAATGCGCTACTTGCAGAACAAAGGTACATGCAGAAGATCCTCACATGTCGTGGCTCACTGGAGTACAATACGACATAGGCAGGAAAATACTGTTGCCGCCCGGGATCGAACCGGGGACCTTCTGCGTGTGAAGCAGACGTGATAACCGCTACACTACGGAAACTGCGAACGGGAGGAGTCCATCTCCGTTCACTCGCAATTACCTCAGCCTCTCTCCCGTCCGTGAATGCACACGCGACAGTTCTTTTGACAGCCTGGAAACCATAACAGCCAAGGGCTCAAGAAGTCTTCGGGGTGCTCGAGAAGGTGTCTGCCGTAGCACCCCTAACGAAATAGCGGCGTTTCCCGCAGTCGTGATTGCAAATCATAGCAGCAAAAGCAATCACTTTCTTAGCAGCAGGGAGTGCGAGCCCAGCGGCAGCTCTACATGAAGGTACCAATAGCCCAGGAAGGCCGCCGACCGCGGGAATTCGCGCCGCCCCCATCCCGCCAGCCTACACGAGACTTTCCAGAGCACCCTGGACCACATCGAGGGACCCAGTGCACTGAAATAATAGTCATTTGCCACGTCAGATGGCTCGTTGGTCTAGGGGTATGATTCCTGCTTTGGGTGCAGGAGGTCCCGGGTTCAAATCCCGGACGAGCCCTAGCGTTTTGTGCAAACTGGTCGCACGTGAGTGGCTGAGTCGACGCAAAATGCTCGGCGTCAGTATCAAATGAAATTCATATTTGATGTGAGCAATTGACACTGATCTGACGTGTGAAGGCGATTACGAAGGTTTTTGGGTACAGATGGTAGCAGATGCATGTTAGTATGTCTTGTTTTTAATGATAAAAAAGTGTTTCCGCCCGGGATCGACACGGGGACCTTCTGCGTGTTAGGCAGACGTGATAACCGCTACACCACGGAAACTACTTGTGTGCGCCTTACATTAGAGACAACTCGTGCTGGTGTTGTCATCGTTACTAAGAAATTAAATAAATGCGCTACTTGCAGAACAAAGGTACATGCAGAAGATCCTCACATGTCGTGGCTCACTGGAGTACAATACGACATAGGCAGGAAAATACTGTTCCCGCCCGGGATCGAACCGGGGACCTTCTGCGTGTGAAGCAGACGTGATAACCGCTACACTACGGAAACTGCGAACGGGAGGAGTCCATCTCCGTTCACTCGCAATTACCTCAGCCTCTCTCCCGTCCGTGAATGCACACGCGACAGTTCTTTTGACAGCCTGGAAACCATCACAGCCAAGGGCTCAAGAAGTCTTCGGGGTGCTCGAGAAGGTGTCTGCCGTAGCACCCCTAACGAAATAGCGGCGTTTCCCGCAGTCGTGATTGCAAATCATAGCAGCAAAAGCAATCACTTTCTTAGCAGCAGGGAGTGCGAGCCCAGCGGCAGCTCTACATGAAGGTACCAATAGCCCAGGAAGGCCGCCGACCGCGGGAATTCGCGCCGCCCCCATCCCGCCAGCCTACACGAGACTTTCCAGAGCACCCTGGACCACATCGAGGGACCCAGTGCACTGAAATAATAGTCATTTGCCACGTCAGATGGCTCGTTGGTCTAGGGGTATGATTCCTGCTTTGGGTGCAGGAGGTCCCGGGTTCAAATCCCGGATGAGCCCTAGCGTTTTGTGCAAACTGGTCGCACGTGAGTGGCTGAGTCGACGCAAAATGCTCGGCGTCAGTATCAAATGAAATTCATATTTGATGTGAGCAATTGACACTGATCTGACGTGTGAAGGCGATTACGAAGGTTTTTGGGTACAGATGGTAGCAGATGCATGTTAGTATGTCTTGTTTTTAATGATAAAAAAGTGTTTCCGCCCGGGATCGACACGGGGACCTTCTGCGTGTTAGGCAGACGTGATAACCGCTACACCACGGAAACTACTTGTGTGCGCCTTACATTAGAGACAACTCGTGCTGGTGTTGTCATCGTTACTAAGAAATTAAATAAATGCGCTACTTGCAGAACAAAGGTACATGCAGAAGATCCTCACATGTCGTGGCTCACTGGAGTACAATACGACATAGGCAGGAAAATACTGTTCCCGCCCGGGATCGAACCGGGGACCTTCTGCGTGTGAAGCAGACGTGATAACCGCTACACTACGGAAACTGCGAACGGGGGGAGTCCATCTCCGTTCACTCGCAATTACCTCAGCCTCTCTTCCGTCCGTGAATGCACACGCGACAGTTCTTTTGACAGCCTGGAAACCATCACAGCCAAGGGCTCAAGAAGTCTTCGGGGTGCTCGAGAAGGTGTCTGCCGTAGCACCCCTAACGAAATAGCGGCGTTTCCCGCAGTCGTGATTGCAAATCATAGCAGCAAAAGCAATCACTTTCTTAGCAGCAGGGAGTGCGAGCCCAGCGGCAGCTCTACATGAAGGTACCAATAGCCCAGGAAGGCCGCCGACCGCGGGAATTCGCGCCGCCCCCATCCCGCCAGCCTACACGAGACTTTCCAGAGCACCCTGGACCACATCGAGGGACCCAGTGCACTGAAATAATAGTCATCTGCCACGTCAGATGGCTCGTTGGTCTAGGGGTATGATTCCTGCATTGGGTGCAGGAGGTCCCGGGTTCAAATCCCGGATGAGCCCTAGCGTTTTGTGCAAACTGGTCGCACGTGAGTGGCTGAGTCGACGCAAAATGCTCGGCGTCAGTATCAAATGAAATTCATATTTGATGTGAGCAATTGACACTGATCTGACGTGTGAAGGCGATTACGAAGGTTTTTGGGTACAGATGGTAGCAGATGCATGTTAGTATGTCTTGTTTTTAATGATAAAAAAGTGTTTCCGCCCGGGATCGACACGGGGACCTTCTGCGTGTTAGGCAGACGTGATAACCGCTACACCACGGAAACTACTTGTGTGCGCCTTACATTAGAGACAACTCGTGCTGGTGTTGTCATCGTTACTAAGAAATTAAATAAATGCGCTACTTGCAGAACAAAGGTACATGCAGAAGATCCTCACATGTCGTGGCTCACTGGAGTACAATACGACATAGGCAGGAAAATACTGTTCCCGCCCGGGATCGAACCGGGGACCTTCTGCGTGTGAAGCAGACGTGATAACCGCTACACTACGGAAACTGCGAACGGGGGGAGTCCATCTCCGTTCACTCGCAATTACCTCAGCCTCTCTTCCGTCCGTGAATGCACACGCGACAGTTCTTTTGACAGCCTGGAAACCATCACAGCCAAGGGCTCAAGAAGTCTTCGGGGTGCTCGAGAAGGTGTCTGCCGTAGCACCCCTAACGAAATAGCGGCGTTTCCCGCAGTCGTGATTGCAAATCATAGCAGCAAAAGCAATCACTTTCTTAGCAGCAGGGAGTGCGAGCCCAGCGGCAGCTCTACATGAAGGTACCAATAGCCCAGGAAGGCCGCCGACCGCGGGAATTCGCGCCGCCCCCATCCCGCCAGCCTACACGAGACTTTCCAGAGCACCCTGGACCACATCGAGGGACCCAGTGCACTGAAATAATAGTCATCTGCCACGTCAGATGGCTCGTTGGTCTAGGGGTATGATTCCTGCTTTGGGTGCAGGAGGTCCCGGGTTCAAATCCCGGATGAGCCCTAGCGTTTTGTGCAAACTGGTCGCACGTGAGTGGCTGAGTCGACGCAAAATGCTCGGCGTCAGTATCAAATGAAATTCATATTTGATGTGAGCAATTGACACTGATCTGACGTGTGAAGGCGATTACGAAGGTTTTTGGGTACAGATGGTAGCAGATGCATGTTAGTATGTCTTGTTTTTAATGATAAAAAAGTGTTTCCGCCCGGGATCGACACGGGGACCTTCTGCGTGTTAGGCAGACGTGATAACCGCTACACCACGGAAACTACTTGTGTGCGCCTTACATTAGAGACAACTCGTGCTGGTGTTGTCATCGTTACTAAGAAATTAAATAAATGCGCTACTTGCAGAACAAAGGTACATGCAGAAGATCCTCACATGTCGTGGCTCACTGGAGTACAATACGACATAGGCAGGAAAATACTGTTCCCGCCCGGGATCGAACCGGGGACGTTCTGCGTGTGAAGCAGACGTGATAACCGCTACACTACGGAAACTGCGAACGGGAGGAGTCCATCTCCGTTCACTCGCAATTACCTCAGCCTCTCTCCCGTCCGTGAATGCACACGCGACAGTTCTTTTGACAGCCTGGAAACCATCACAGCCAAGGGCTCAAGAAGTCTTCGGGGTGCTCGAGAAGGTGTCTGCCGTAGCACCCCTAACGAAATAGCGGCGTTTCCCGCAGTCGTGATTGCAAATCATAGCAGCAAAAGCAATCACTTTCTTAGCAGCAGGGAGTGCGAGCCCAGCGGCAGCTCTACATGAAGGTACCAATAGCCCAGGAAGGCCGCCGACCGCGGGAATTCGCGCCGCCCCCATCCCGCCAGCCTACACGAGACTTTCCAGAGCACCCTGGACCACATCGAGGGACCCAGTGCACTGAAATAATAGTCATTTGCCACGTCAGATGGCTCGTTGGTCTAGGGGTATGATTCCTGCATTGGGTGCAGGAGGTCCCGGGTTCAAATCCCGGATGAGCCCTAGCGTTTTGTGCAAACTGGTCGCACGTGAGTGGCTGAGTCGACGCAAAATGCTCGGCGTCAGTATCAAATGAAATTCATATTTGATGTGAGCAATTGACACTGATCTGACGTGTGAAGGCGATTACGAAGGTTTTTGGGTACAGATGGTAGCAGATGCATGTTAGTATGTCTTGTTTTTAATGATAAAAAAGTGTTTCCGCCCGGGATCGACACGGGGACCTTCTGCGTGTTAGGCAGACGTGATAACCGCTACACCACGGAAACTACTTGTGTGCGCCTTACATTAGAGACAACTCGTGCTGGTGTTGTCATCGTTACTAAGAAATTAAATAAATGCGCTACTTGCAGAACAAAGGTACATGCAGAAGATCCTCACATGTCGTGGCTCACTGGAGTACAATACGACATAGGCAGGAAAATACTGTTCCCGCCCGGGATCGAACCGGGGACCTTCTGCGTGTGAAGCAGACGTGATAACCGCTACACTACGGAAACTGCGAACGGGGGGAGTCCATCTCCGTTCACTCGCAATTACCTCAGCCTCTCTTCCGTCCGTGAATGCACACGCGACAGTTCTTTTGACAGCCTGGAAACCATCACAGCCAAGGGCTCAAGAAGTCTTCGGGGTGCTCGAGAAGGTGTCTGCCGTAGCACCCCTAACGAAATAGCGGCGTTTCCCGCAGTCGTGATTGCAAATCATAGCAGCAAAAGCAATCACTTTCTTAGCAGCAGGGAGTGCGAGCCCAGCGGCAGCTCTACATGAAGGTACCAATAGCCCAGGAAGGCCGCCGACCGCGGGAATTCGCGCCGCCCCCATCCCGCCAGCCTACACGAGACTTTCCAGAGCACCCTGGACCACATCGAGGGACCCAGTGCACTGAAATAATAGTCATCTGCCACGTCAGATGGCTCGTTGGTCTAGGGGTATGATTCCTGCTTTGGGTGCAGGAGGTCCCGGGTTCAAATCCCGGATGAGCCCTAGCGTTTTGTGCAAACTGGTCGCACGTGAGTGGCTGAGTCGACGCAAAATGCTCGGCGTCAGTATCAAATGAAATTCATATTTGATGTGAGCAATTGACACTGATCTGACGTGTGAAGGCGATTACGAAGGTTTTTGGGTACAGATGGTAGCAGATGCATGTTAGTATGTCTTGTTTTTAATGATAAAAAAGTGTTTCCGCCCGGGATCGACACGGGGACCTTCTGCGTGTTAGGCAGACGTGATAACCGCTACACCACGGAAACTACTTGTGTGCGCCTTACATTAGAGACAACTCGTGCTGGTGTTGTCATCGTTACTAAGAAATTAAATAAATGCGCTACTTGCAGAACAAAGGTACATGCAGAAGATCCTCACATGTCGTGGCTCACTGGAGTACAATACGACATAGGCAGGAAAATACTGTTCCCGCCCGGGATCGAACCGGGGACCTTCTACGTGTGAAGCAGACGTGATAACCGCTACACTACGGAAACTGCGAACGGGAGGAGTCTATCTCCGTTCACTCGCAATTACCTCAGCCTCTCTCCCGTCCGTGAATGCACACGCGACAGTTCTTTTGACAGCCTGGAAACCATCACAGCCAAGGGCTCAAGAAGTCTTCGGGGTGCTCGAGAAGGTGTCTGCCGTAGCACCCCTAACGAAATAGCGGCGTTTCCCGCAGTCGTGATTGCAAATCATAGCAGCAAAAGCAATCACTTTCTTAGCAGCAGGGAGTGCGAGCCCAGCGGCAGCTCTACATGAAGGTACCAATAGCCCAGGAAGGCCGCCGACCGCGGGAATTCGCGCCGCCCCCATCCCGCCAGCCTACACGAGACTTTCCAGAGCACCCTGGACCACATCGAGGGACCCAGTGCACTGAAATAATAGTCATCTGCCACGTCAGATGGCTCGTTGGTCTAGGGGTATGATTCCTGCTTTGGGTGCAGGAGGTCCCGGGTTCAAATCCCGGACGAGCCCTAGCGTTTTGTGCAAACTGGTCGCACGTGAGTGGCTGAGTCGACGCAAAATGCTCGGCGTCAGTATCAAATGAATTTCATATTTGATGTGAGCAATTGACACTGATCTGACGTGTGAAGGCGATTACGAAGGTTTTTGGGTACAGATGGTAGCAGATGCATGTTAGTATGTCTTGTTTTTAATGATAAAAAAGTGTTTCCGCCCGGGATCGACACGGGGACCTTCTGCGTGTTAGGCAGACGTGATAACCGCTACACCACGGAAACTACTTGTGTGCGCCTTACATTAGAGACAACTCGTGCTGGTGTTGTCATCGTTACTAAGAAATTAAATAAATGCGCTACTTGCAGAACAAAGGTACATGCAGAAGATCCTCACATGTCGTGGCTCACTGGAGTACAATACGACATAGGCAGGAAAATACTGTTCCCGCCCGGGATCGAACCGGGGACCTTCTGCGTGTGAAGCAGACGTGATAACCGATACACTACGGAAACTGCGAACGGGAGGAGTCCATCTCCGTTCACTCGCAATTACCTCAGCCTCTCTCCCGTCCGTGAATGCACACGCGACAGTTCTTTTGACAGCCTGGAAACCATCACAGCCAAGGGCTCAAGAAGTCTTCGGGGTGCTCGAGAAGGTGTCTGCCGTAGCACCCCTAACGAAATAGCGGCGTTTCCCGCAGTCGTGATTGCAAATCATAGCAGCAAAAGCAATCACTTTCTTAGCAGCAGGGAGTGCGAGCCCAGCGGCAGCTCTACATGAAGGTACCAATAGCCCAGGAAGGCCGCCGACCGCGGGAATTCGCGCCGCCCCCATCCCGCCAGCCTACACGAGACTTTCCAGAGCACCCTGGACCACATCGAGGGACCCAGTGCACTGAAATAATAGTCATCTGCCACGTCAGATGGCTCGTTGGTCTAGGGGTATGATTCCTGCTTTGGGTGCAGGAGGTCCCGGGTTCAAATCCCGGACGAGCCCTAGCGTTTTGTGCAAACTGGTCGCACGTGAGTGGCTGAGTCGACGCAAAATGCTCGGCGTCAGTATCAAATGAAATTCATATTTGATGTGAGCAATTGACACTGATCTGACGTGTGAAGGCGATTACGAAGGTTTTTGGGTACAGATGGTAGCAGATGCATGTTAGTATGTCTTGTTTTTAATGATAAAAAAGTGTTTCCGCCCGGGATCGACACGGGGACCTTCTGCGTGTTAGGCAGACGTGATAACCGCTACACCACGGAAACTACTTGTGTGCGCCTTACATTAGAGACAACTCGTGCTGGTGTTGTCATCGTTACTAAGAAATTAAATAAATGCGCTACTTGCAGAACAAAGGTACATGCAGAAGATCCTCACATGTCGTGGCTCACTGGAGTACAATACGACATAGGCAGGAAAATACTGTTCCCGCCCGGGATCGAACCGGGGACCTTCTGCGTGTGAAGCAGACGTGATAACCGCTACACTACGGAAACTGCGAACGGGAGGAGTCCATCTCCGTTCACTCGCAATTACCTCAGCCTCTCTCCCGTCCGTGAATGCACACGCGACAGTTCTTTTGACAGCCTGGAAACCATCACAGCCAAGGGCTCAAGAAGTCTTCGGGGTGCTCGAGAAGGTGTCTGCCGTAGCACCCCTAACGAAATAGCGGCGTTTCCCGCAGTCGTGATTGCAAATCATAGCAGCAAAAGCAATCACTTTCTTAGCAGCAGGGAGTGCGAGCCCAGCGGCAGCTCTACATGAAGGTACCAATAGCCCAGGAAGGCCGCCGACCGCGGGAATTCGCGCCGCCCCCATCCCGCCAGCCTACACGAGACTTTCCAGAGCACCCTGGACCACATCGAGGGACCCAGTGCACTGAAATAATAGTCATTTGCCACGTCAGATGGCTCGTTGGTCTAGGGGTATGATTCCTGCTTTGGGTGCAGGAGGTCCCGGGTTCAAATCCCGGACGAGCCCTAGCGTTTCGTGCAAACTGGTCGCACGTGAGTGGCTGAGTCGACGCAAAATGCTCGGCGTCAGTATCAAATGAAATTCATATTTGATGTGAGCAATTGACACTGATCTGACGTGTGAAGGCGATTACGAAGGTTTTTGGGTACAGATGGTAGCAGATGCATGTTAGTATGTCTTGTTTTTAATGATAAAAAAGTGTTTCCGCCCGGGATCGACACGGGGACCTTCTGCGTGTTAGGCAGACGTGATAACCGCTACACCACGGAAACTACTTGTGTGCGCCTTACATTAGAGACAACTCGTGCTGGTGTTGTCATCGTTACTAAGAAATTAAATAAATGCGCTACTTGCAGAACAAAGGTACATGCAGAAGATCCTCACATGTCGTGGCTCACTGGAGTACAATACGACATAGGCAGGAAAATACTGTTCCCGCCCGGGATCGAACCGGGGACCTTCTGCGTGTGAAGCAGACGTGATAACCGCTACACTACGGAAACTGCGAACGGGAGGAGTCCATCTCCGTTCACTCGCAATTACCTCAGCCTCTCTCCCGTCCGTGAATGCACACGCGACAGTTCTTTTGACAGCCTGGAAACCATCACAGCCAAGGGCTCAAGAAGTCTTCGGGGTGCTCGAGAAGGTGTCTGCCGTAGCACCCCTAACGAAATAGCGGCGTTTCCCGCAGTCGTGATTGCAAATCATAGCAGCAAAAGCAATCACTTTCTTAGCAGCAGGGAGTGTGAGCCCAGCGGCAGCTCTACATGAAGGTACCAATAGCCCAGGAAGGCCGCCGACCGCGGGAATTCGCGCCGCCCCCATCCCGCCAGCCTACACGAGACTTTCCAGAGCACCCTGGACCACATCGAGGGACCCAGTGCACTGAAATAATAGTCATTTGCCACGTCAGATGGCTCGTTGGTCTAGGGGTATGATTCCTGCTTTGGGTGCAGGAGGTCCCGGGTTCAAATCCCGGACGAGCCCTAGCGTTTTGTGCAAACTGGTCGCACGTGAGTGGCTGAGTCGACGCAAAATGCTCGGCGTCAGTATCAAATGAAATTCATATTTGATGTGAGCAATTGACACTGATCTGACGTGTGAAGGCGATTACGAAGGTTTTTGGGTACAGATGGTAGCAGATGCATGTTAGTATGTCTTGTTTTTAATGATAAAAAAGTGTTTCCGCCCGGGATCGACACGGGGACCTTCTGCGTGTTAGGCAGACGTGATAACCGCTACACCACGGAAACTACTTGTGTGCGCCTTACATTAGAGACAACTCGTGCTGGTGTTGTCATCGTTACTAAGAAATTAAATAAATGCGCTACTTGCAGAACAAAGGTACATGCAGAAGATCCTCACATGTCGTGGCTCACTGGAGTACAATACGACATAGGCAGGAAAATACTGTTCCCGCCCGGGATCGAACCGGGGACCTTCTGCGTGTGAAGCAGACGTGATAACCGCTACACTACGGAAACTGCGAACGGGAGGAGTCCATCTCCGTTCACTCGCAATTACCTCAGCCTCTCTCCCGTCCGTGAATGCACACGCGACAGTTCTTTTGACAGCCTGGAAACCATCACAGCCAAGGGCTCAAGAAGTCTTCGGGGTGCTCGAGAAGGTGTCTGCCGTAGCACCCCTAACGAAATAGCGGCGTTTCCCGCAGTCGTGATTGCAAATCATAGCAGCAAAAGCAATCACTTTCTTAGCAGCAGGGAGTGCGAGCCCAGCGGCAGCTCTACATGAAGGTACCAATAGCCCAGGAAGGCCGCCGACCGCGGGAATTCGCGCCGCCCCCATCCCGCCAGCCTACACGAGACTTTCCAGAGCACCCTGGACCACATCGAGGGACCCAGTGCACTGAAATAATAGTCATTTGCCACGTCAGATGGCTCGTTGGTCTAGGGGTATGATTCCTGCTTTGGGTGCAGGAGGTCCCGGGTTCAAATCCCGGACGAGCCCTAGCGTTTTGTGCAAACTGGTCGCACGTGAGTGGCTGAGTCGACGCAAAATGCTCGGCGTCAGTATCAAATGAATTTCATATTTGATGTGAGCAATTGACACTGATCTGACGTGTGAAGGCGATTACGAAGGTTTTTGGGTACAGATGGTAGCAGATGCATGTTAGTATGTCTTGTTTTTAATGATAAAAAAGTGTTTCCGCCCGGGATCGACACGGGGACCTTCTGCGTGTTAGGCAGACGTGATAACCGCTACACCACGGAAACTACTTGTGTGCGCCTTACATTAGAGACAACTCGTGCTGGTGTTGTCATCGTTACTAAGAAATTAAATAAATGCGCTACTTGCAGAACAAAGGTACATGCAGAAGATCCTCACATGTCGTGGCTCACTGGAGTACAATACGACATAGGCAGGAAAATACTGTTCCCGCCCGGGATCGAACCGGGGACCTTCTGCGTGTGAAGCAGACGTGATAACCGCTACACTACGGAAACTGCGAACGGGAGGAGTCCATCTCCGTTCACTCGCAATTACCTCAGCCTCTCTCCCGTCCGTGAATGCACACGCGACAGTTCTTTTGACAGCCTGGAAACCATCACAGCCAAGGGCTCAAGAAGTCTTCGGGGTGCTCGAGAAGGTGTCTGCCGTAGCACCCCTAACGAAATAGCGGCGTTTCCCGCAGTCGTGATTGCAAATCATAGCAGCAAAAGCAATCACTTTCTTAGCAGCAGGGAGTGCGAGCCCAGCGGCAGCTCTACATGAAGGTACCAATAGCCCAGGAAGGCCGCCGACCGCGGGAATTCGCGCCGCCCCCATCCCGCCAGCCTACACGAGACTTTCCAGAGCACCCTGGACCACATCGAGGGACCCAGTGCACTGAAATAATAGTCATTTGCCACGTCAGATGGCTCGTTGGTCTAGGGGTATGATTCCTGCTTTGGGTGCAGGAGGTCCCGGGTTCAAATCCCGGACGAGCCCTAGCGTTTCGTGCAAACTGGTCGCACGTGAGTGGCTGAGTCGACGCAAAATGCTCGGCGTCAGTATCAAATGAAATTCATATTTGATGTGAGCAATTGACACTGATCTGACGTGTGAAGGCGATTACGAAGGTTTTTGGGTACAGATGGTAGCAGATGCATGTTAGTATGTCTTGTTTTTAATGATAAAAAAGTGTTTCCGCCCGGGATCGACACGGGGACCTTCTGCGTGTTAGGCAGACGTGATAACCGCTACACCACGGAAACTACTTGTGTGCGCCTTACATTAGAGACAACTCGTGCTGGTGTTGTCATCGTTACTAAGAAATTAAATAAATGCGCTACTTGCAGAACAAAGGTACATGCAGAAGATCCTCACATGTCGTGGCTCACTGGAGTACAATACGACATAGGCAGGAAAATACTGTTCCCGCCCGGGATCGAACCGGGGACCTTCTGCGTGTGAAGCAGACGTGATAACCGCTACACTACGGAAACTGCGGACTTGAGGAGTCCATCTCCGTTCACTCGCAATTACCTCAGCCTCTCTCCCGTCCGTGAATGCACACGCGACAGTTCTTTTGACAGCCTGGAAACCATCACAGCCAAGGGCTCAAGAAGTCTTCGGGGTGCTCGAGAAGGTGTCTGCCGTAGCACCCCTAACGAAATAGCGGCGTTTCCCGCAGTCGTGATTGCAAATCATAGCAGCAAAAGCAATCACTTTCTTAGCAGCAGGGAGTGCGAGCCCAGCGGCAGCTCTACATGAAGGTACCAATAGCCCAGGAAGGCCGCCGACCGCGGGAATTCGCGCCGCCCCCATCCCGCCAGCCTACACGAGACTTTCCAGAGCACCCTGGACCACATCGAGGGACCCAGTGCACTGAAATAATAGTCATTTGCCACGTCAGATGGCTCGTTGGTCTAGGGGTATGATTCCTGCTTTGGGTGCAGGAGGTCCCGGGTTCAAATCCCGGACGAGCCCTAGCGTTTTGTGCAAACTGGTCGCACGTGAGTGGCTGAGTCGACGCAAAATGCTCGGCGTCAGTATCAAATGAAATTCATATTTGATGTGAGCAATTGACACTGATCTGACGTGTGAAGGCGATTACGAAGGTTTTTGGGTACAGATGGTAGCAGATGCATGTTAGTATGTCTTGTTTTTAATGATAAAAAAGTGTTTCCGCCCGGGATCGACACGGGGACCTTCTGCGTGTTAGGCAGACGTGATAACCGCTACACCACGGAAACTACTTGTGTGCGCCTTACATTAGAGACAACTCGTGCTGGTGTTGTCATCGTTACTAAGAAATTAAATAAATGCGCTACTTGCAGAACAAAGGTACATGCAGAAGATCCTCACATGTCGTGGCTCACTGGAGTACAATACGACATAGGCAGGAAAATACTGTTCCCGCCCGGGATCGAACCGGGGACCTTCTGCGTGTGAAGCAGACGTGATAACCGCTACACTACGGAAACTGCGGACTTGAGGAGTCCATCTCCGTTCACTCGCAATTACCTCAGCCTCTCTCCCGTCCGTGAATGCACACGCGACAGTTCTTTTGACAGCCTGGAAACCATCACAGCCAAGGGCTCAAGAAGTCTTCGGGGTGCTCGAGAAGGTGTCTGCCGTAGCACCCCTAACGAAATAGCGGCGTTTCCCGCAGTCGTGATTGCAAATCATAGCAGCAAAAGCAATCACTTTCTTAGCAGCAGGGAGTGCGAGCCCAGCGGCAGCTCTACATGAAGGTACCAATAGCCCAGGAAGGCCGCCGACCGCGGGAATTCGCGCCGCCCCCATCCCGCCAGCCTACACGAGACTTTCCAGAGCACCCTGGACCACATCGAGGGACCCAGTGCACTGAAATAATAGTCATTTGCCACGTCAGATGGCTCGTTGGTCTAGGGGTATGATTCCTGCTTTGGGTGCAGGAGGTCCCGGGTTCAAATCCCGGACGAGCCCTAGCGTTTTGTGCAAACTGGTCGCACGTGAGTGGCTGAGTCGACGCAAAATGCTCGGCGTCAGTATCAAATGAAATTCATATTTGATGTGAGCAATTGACACTGATCTGACGTGTGAAGGCGATTACGAAGGTTTTTGGGTACAGATGGTAGCAGATGCATGTTAGTATGTCTTGTTTTTAATGATAAAAAAGTGTTTCCGCCCGGGATCGACACGGGGACCTTCTGCGTGTTAGGCAGACGTGATAACCGCTACACCACGGAAACTACTTGTGTGCGCCTTACATTAGAGACAACTCGTGCTGGTGTTGTCATCGTTACTAAGAAATTAAATAAATGCGCTACTTGCAGAACAAAGGTACATGCAGAAGATCCTCACATGTCGTGGCTCACTGGAGTACAATACGACATAGGCAGGAAAATACTGTTCCCGCCCGGGATCGAACCAGGGACCTTCTGCGTGTGAAGCAGACGTGATAACCGCTACACTACGGAAACTGCGAACGGGAGGAGTCCATCTCCGTTCACTCGCAATTACCTCAGCCTCTCTCCCGTCCGTGAATGCACACGCGACAGTTCTTTTGACAGCCTGGAAACCATCACAGCCAAGGGCTCAAGAAGTCTTCGGGGTGCTCGAGAAGGTGTCTGCCGTAGCACCCCTAACGAAATAGCGGCGTTTCCCGCAGTCGTGATTGCAAATCATAGCAGCAAAAGCAATCACTTTCTTAGCAGCAGGGAGTGCGAGCCCAGCGGCAGCTCTACATGAAGGTACCAATAGCCCAGGAAGGCCGCCGACCGCGGGAATTCGCGCCGCCCCCATCCCGCCAGCCTACACGAGACTTTCCAGAGCACCCTGGACCACATCGAGGGACCCAGTGCACTGAAATAATAGTCATTTGCCACGTCAGATGGCTCGTTGGTCTAGGGGTATGATTCCTGCTTTGGGTGCAGGAGGTCCCGGGTTCAAATCCCGGACGAGCCCTAGCGTTTTGTGCAAACTGGTCGCACGTGAGTGGCTGAGTCGACGCAAAATGCTCGGCGTCAGTATCAAATGAAATTCATATTTGATGTGAGCAATTGACACTGATCTGACGTGTGAAGGCGATTACGAAGGTTTTTGGGTACAGATGGTAGCAGATGCATGTTAGTATGTCTTGTTTTTAATGATAAAAAAGTGTTTCCGCCCGGGATCGACACGGGGACCTTCTGCGTGTTAGGCAGACGTGATAACCGCTACACCACGGAAACTACTTGTGTGCGCCTTACATTAGAGACAACTCGTGCTGGTGTTGTCATCGTTACTAAGAAATTAAATAAATGCGCTACTTGCAGAACAAAGGTACATGCAGAAGATCCTCACATGTCGTGGCTCACTGGAGTACAATACGACATAGGCAGGAAAATACTGTTCCCGCCCGGGATCGAACCGGGGACCTTCTGCGTGTGAAGCAGACGTGATAACCGCTACACTACGGAAACTGCGGACTTGAGGAGTCCAACTCCGTTCACTCGCAATTACCTCAGCCTCTCTCCCGTCCGTGAATGCACACGCGACAGTTCTTTTGACAGCCTGGAAACCATAACAGCCAAGGGCTCAAGAAGTCTTCGGGGTGCTCGAGAAGGTGTCTGCCGTAGCACCCCTAACGAAATAGCGGCGTTTCCCGCAGTCGTGATTGCAAATCATAGCAGCAAAAGCAATCACTTTCTTAGCAGCAGGGAGTGCCAGCCCAGCGGCAGCTCTACATGAAGGTACCAATAGCCCAGGAAGGCCGCCGACCGCGGGAATTCGCGCCGCCCCCATCCCGCCAGCCTACACGAGACTTTCCAGAGCACCCTGGACCACATCGAGGGACCCAGTGCACTGAAATAATAGTCATTTGCCACGTCAGATGGCTCGTTGGTCAAGGGGTATGATTCCTGCTTTGGGTGCAGGAGGTCCCGGGTTCAAATCCCGGACGAGCCCTAGCGTTTTGTGCAAACTGGTCGCACGTGAGTGGCTGAGTCGACGCAAAATGCTCGGCGTCAGTATCAAATGAAATTCATATTTGATGTGAGCAATTGACACTGATCTGACGTGTGAAGGCGATTACGAAGGTTTTTGGGTACAGATGGTAGCAGATGCATGTTAGTATGTCTTGTTTTTAATGATAAAAAAGTGTTTCCGCCCGGGATCGACACGGGGACCTTCTGCGTGTTAGGCAGACGTGATAACCGCTACACCACGGAAACTACTTGTGTGCGTCTTACATTAGAGACAACTCGTGCTGGTGTTGTCATCGTTACTAAGAAATTAAATAAATGCGCTACTTGCAGAACAAAGGTACATGCAGAAGATCCTCACATGTCGTGGCTCACTGGAGTACAATACGACATAGGCAGGAAAATACTGTTCCCGCCCGGGATCGAACCGGGGACCTTCTGCGTGTGAAGCAGACGTGATAACCGCTACACTACGGAAACTGCGGACTTGAGGAGTCCATCTCCGTTCACTCGCAATTACCTCAGCCTCTCTCCCGTCCGTGAATGCACACGCGACAGTTCTTTTGACAGCCTGGAAACCATCACAGCCAAGGGCTCAAGAAGTCTTCGGGGTGCTCGAGAAGGTGTCTGCCGTAGCACCCCTAACGAAATAGCGGCGTTTCCCGCAGTCGTGATTGCAAATCATAGCAGCAAAAGCAATCACTTTCTTAGCAGCAGGGAGTGCGAGCCCAGCGGCAGCTCTACATGAAGGTACCAATAGCCCAGGAAGGCCGCCGACCGCGGGAATTCGCGCCGCCCCCATCCCGCCAGCCTACACGAGACTTTCCAGAGCACCCTGGACCACATCGAGGGACCCAGTGCACTGAAATAATAGTCATTTGCCACGTCAGATGGCTCGTTGGTCTAGGGGTATGATTCCTGCTTTGGGTGCAGGAGGTCCCGGGTTCAAATCCCGGACGAGCCCTAGCGTTTTGTGCAAACTGGTCGCACGTGAGTGGCTGAGTCGACGCAAAATGCTCGGCGTCAGTATCAAATGAAAGTCATATTTGATGTGAGCAATTGACACTGATCTGACGTGTGAAGGCGATTACGAAGGTTTTTGGGTACAGATGGTAGCAGATGCATGTTAGTATGTCTTGTTTTTAATGATAAAAAAGTGTTTCCGCCCGGGATCGACACGGGGACCTTCTGCGTGTTAGGCAGACGTGATAACCGCTACACCACGGAAACTACTTGTGTGCGCCTTACATTAGAGACAACTCGTGCTGGTGTTGTCATCGTTACTAAGAAATTAAATAAATGCGCTACTTGCAGAACAAAGGTACATGCAGAAGATCCTCACATGTCGTGGCTCACTGGAGTACAATACGACATAGGCAGGAAAATACTGTTCCCGCCCGGGATCGAACCAGGGACCTTCTGCGTGTGAAGCAGACGTGATAACCGCTACACTACGGAAACTGCGGACTTGAGGAGTCCAACTCCGTTCACTCGCAATTACCTCAGCCTCTCTCCCGTCCGTGAATGCACACGCGACAGTTCTTTTGACAGCCTGGAAACCATAACAGCCAAGGGCTCAAGAAGTCTTCGGGGTGCTCGAGAAGGTGTCTGCCGTAGCACCCCTAACGAAATAGCGGCGTTTCCCGCAGTCGTGATTGCAAATCATAGCAGCAAAAGCAATCACTTTCTTAGCAGCAGGGAGTGCCAGCCCAGCGGCAGCTCTACATGAAGGTACCAATAGCCCAGGAAGGCCGCCGACCGCGGGAATTCGCGCCGCCCCCATCCCGCCAGCCTACACGAGACTTTCCAGAGCACCCTGGACCACATCGAGGGACCCAGTGCACTGAAATAATAGTCATTTGCCACGTCAGATGGCTCGTTGGTCAAGGGGTATGATTCCTGCTTTGGGTGCAGGAGGTCCCGGCTTCAAATCCCGGACGAGCCCTAGCGTTTTGTGCAAACTGGTCGCACGTGAGTGGCTGAGTCGACGCAAAATGCTCGGCGTCAGTATCAAATGAAATTCATATTTGATGTGAGCAATTGACACTGATCTGACGTGTGAAGGCGATTACGAAGGTTTTTGGGTACAGATGGTAGCAGATGCATGTTAGTATGTCTTGTTTTTAATGATAAAAAAGTGTTTCCGCCCGGGATCGACACGGGGACCTTCTGCGTGTTAGGCAGACGTGATAACCGCTACACCACGGAAACTACTTGTGTGCGTCTTACATTAGAGACAACTCGTGCTGGTGTTGTCATCGTTACTAAGAAATTAAATAAATGCGCTACTTGCAGAACAAAGGTACATGCAGAAGATCCTCACATGTCGTGGCTCACTGGAGTACAATACGACATAGGCAGGAAAATACTGTTCCCGCCCGGGATCGAACCGGGGACCTTCTGCGTGTGAAGCAGACGTGATAACCGCTACACTACGGAAACTGCGGACTTGAGGAGTCCATCTCCGTTCACTCGCAATTACCTCAGCCTCTCTCCCGTCCGTGAATGCACACGCGACAGTTCTTTTGACAGCCTGGAAACCATCACAGCCAAGGGCTCAAGAAGTCTTCGGGGTGCTCGAGAAGGTGTCTGCCGTAGCACCCCTAACGAAATAGCGGCGTTTCCCGCAGTCGTGATTGCAAATCATAGCAGCAAAAGCAATCACTTTCTTAGCAGCAGGGAGTGCGAGCCCAGCGGCAGCTCTACATGAAGGTACCAATAGCCCAGGAAGGCCGCCGACCGCGGGAATTCGCGCCGCCCCCATCCCGCCAGCCTACACGAGACTTTCCAGAGCACCCTGGACCACATCGAGGGACCCAGTGCACTGAAATAATAGTCATTTGCCACGTCAGATGGCTCGTTGGTCTAGGGGTATGATTCCTGCTTTGGGTGCAGGAGGTCCCGGGTTCAAATCCCGGACGAGCCCTAGCGTTTTGTGCAAACTGGTCGCACGTGAGTGGCTGAGTCGACGCAAAATGCTCGGCGTCAGTATCAAATGAAAGTCATATTTGATGTGAGCAATTGACACTGATCTGACGTGTGAAGGCGATTACGAAGGTTTTTGGGTACAGATGGTAGCAGATGCATGTTAGTATGTCTTGTTTTTAATGATAAAAAAGTGTTTCCGCCCGGGATCGACACGGGGACCTTCTGCGTGTTAGGCAGACGTGATAACCGCTACACCACGGAAACTACTTGTGTGCGCCTTACATTAGAGACAACTCGTGCTGGTGTTGTCATCGTTACTAAGAAATTAAATAAATGCGCTACTTGCAGAACAAAGGTACATGCAGAAGATCCTCACATGTCGTGGCTCACTGGAGTACAATACGACATAGGCAGGAAAATACTGTTCCCGCCCGGGATCGAACCGGGGACCTTCTGCGTGTGAAGCAGACGTGATAACCGCTACACTACGGAAACTGCGGACTTGAGGAGTCCATCTCCGTTCACTCGCAATTACCTCAGCCTCTCTCCCGTCCGTGAATGCACACGCGACAGTTCTTTTGACAGCCTGGAAACCATCACAGCCAAGGGCTCAAGAAGTCTTCGGGGTGCTCGAGAAGGTGTCTGCCGTAGCACCCCTAACGAAATAGCGGCGTTTCCCGCAGTCGTGATTGCAAATCATAGCAGCAAAAGCAATCACTTTCTTAGCAGCAGGGAGTGCGAGCCCAGCGGCAGCTCTACATGAAGGTACCAATAGCCCAGGAAGGCCGCCGACCGCGGGAATTCGCGCCGCCCCCATCCCGCCAGCCTACACGAGACTTTCCAGAGCACCCTGGACCACATCGAGGGACCCAGTGCACTGAAATAATAGTCATTTGCCACGTCAGATGGCTCGTTGGTCTAGGGGTATGATTCCTGCTTTGGGTGCAGGAGGTCCCGGGTTCAAATCCCGGACGAGCCCTAGCGTTTTGTGCAAACTGGTCGCACGTGAGTGGCTGAGTCGACGCAAAATGCTCGGCGTCAGTATCAAATGAAATTCATATTTGATGTGAGCAATTGACACTGATCTGACGTGTGAAGGCGATTACGAAGGTTTTTGGGTACAGATGGTAGCAGATGCATGTTAGTATGTCTTGTTTTTAATGATAAAAAAGTGTTTCCGCCCGGGATCGACACGGGGACCTTCTGCGTGTTAGGCAGACGTGATAACCGCTACACCACGGAAACTACTTGTGTGCGCCTTACATTAGAGACAACTCGTGCTGGTGTTGTCATCGTTACTAAGAAATTAAATAAATGCGCTACTTGCAGAACAAAGGTACATGCAGAAGATCCTCACATGTCGTGGCTCACTGGAGTACAATACGACATAGGCAGGAAAATACTGTTCCCGCCCGGGATCGAACCGGGGACCTTCTGCGTGTGAAGCAGACGTGATAACCGCTACACTACGGAAACTGCGAACGGGAGGAGTCCATCTCCGTTCACTCGCAATTACCTCAGCCTCTCTCCCACCCGTGAATGCACACGCGACAGTTCTTTTGACAGCCTGGAAACCATCACAGCCAAGGGCTCAAGAAGTCTTCGGGGTGCTCGAGAAGGTGTCTGCCGTAGCACCCCTAACGAAATAGCGGCGTTTCCCGCAGTCGTGATTGCAAATCATAGCAGCAAAAGCAATCACTTTCTTAGCAGCAGGGAGTGCGAGCCCAGCGGCAGCTCTACATGAAGGTACCAATAGCCCAGGAAGGCCGCCGACCGCGGGAATTCGCGCCGCCCCCATCCCGCCAGCCTACACGAGACTTTCCAGAGCACCCTGGACCACATCGAGGGACCCAGTGCACTGAAATAATAGTCATTTGCCACGTCAGATGGCTCGTTGGTCTAGGGGTATGATTCCTGCTTTGGGTGCAGGAGGTCCCGGGTTCAAATCCCGGACGAGCCCTAGCGTTTTGTGCAAACTGGTCGCACGTGAGTGGCTGAGTCGACGCAAAATGCTCGGCGTCAGTATCAAATGAATTTCATATTTGATGTGAGCAATTGACACTGATCTGACGTGTGAAGGCGATTACGAAGGTTTTTGGGTACAGATGGTAGCAGATGCATGTTAGTATGTCTTGTTTTTAATGATAAAAAAGTGTTTCCGCCCGGGATCGACACGGGGACCTTCTGCGTGTTAGGCAGACGTGATAACCGCTACACCACGGAAACTACTTGTGTGCGCCTTACATTAGAGACAACTCGTGCTGGTGTTGTCATCGTTACTAAGAAATTAAATAAATGCGCTACTTGCAGAACAAAGGTACATGCAGAAGATCCTCACATGTCGTGGCTCACTGGAGTACAATACGACATAGGCAGGAAAATACTGTTCCCGCCCGGGATCGAACCGGGGACCTTCTGCGTGTGAAGCAGACGTGATAACCGCTACACTACGGAAACTGCGGACTTGAAGAGTCCATCTCCGTTCACTCGCAATTACCTCAGCCTCTCTCCCGTCCGTGAATGCACACGCGACAGTTCTTTTGACAGCCTGAAACCATCACAGCCAAGGGCTCAAGAAGTCTTCGGGGTGCTCGAGAAGGTGTCTGCCGTAGCACCCCTAACGAAATAGCGGCGTTTCCCGCAGTCGTGATTGCAAATCATAGCAGCAAAAGCAATCACTTTCTTAGCAGCAGGGAGTGCGAGCCCAGCGGCAGCTCTACATGAAGGTACCAATAGCCCAGGAAGGCCGCCGACCGCGGGAATTCGCGCCGCCCCCATCCCGCCAGCCTACACGAGACTTTCCAGAGCACCCTGGACCACATCGAGGGACCCAGTGCACTGAAATAATAGTCATTTGCCACGTCAGATGGCTCGTTGGTCTAGGGGTATGATTCCTGCTTTGGGTGCAGGAGGTCCCGGGTTCAAATCCCGGACGAGCCCTAGCGTTTTGTGCAAACTGGTCGCACGAGTGGCTGAGTCGACGCAAAATGCTCGGCGTCAGTATCAAATGAATTTCATATTTGATGTGAGCAATTGACACTGATCTGACGTGTGAAGGCGATCACGAAGGTTTTTGGGTACAGATGGTAGCAGATGCATGTTAGTATGTCTTGTTTTTAATGATAAAAAAGTGTTTCCGCCCGGGATCGTCACGGGGACCTTCTGCGTGTTAGGCAGACGTGATAACCGCTACACCACGGAAACTACTTGTGTGCGCCTTACATTAGAGACAACTCGTGCTGGTGTTGTCATCGTTACTAAGAAATTAAATAAATGCGCTACTTGCAGAACAAAGGTACATGCAGAAGATCCTCACATGTCGTGGCTCACTGGAGTACAATACGACATAGGCAGGAAAATGATGTTTCCGCCCGGGATCGAACCGGGGACCTTCTGCGTGTGAAGCAGACGTGATAACCGCTACACTACGGAAACTGCGGACTTGAAGAGCCCAACTCCGTTCACTCGCAATTACCTCAGCCTCTCTCCCGTCCGTGAATGCACACGCGACAGTTCTTTTGACAGCCTGAAACCATCACAGCCAAGGGCTCAAGAAGTCTTCGGGGTGCTCGAGAAGGTGTCTGCCGTAGCACCCCTAACGAAATAGCGGCGTTTCCCGCAGTCGTGATTGCAAATCATAGCAGCAAAAGCAATCACTTTCTTAGCAGCAGGGAGTGCGAGCCCAGCGGCAGCTCTACATGAAGGTACCAATAGCCCAGGAAGGCCGCCGACCGCGGGAATTCGCGCCGCCCCCATCCCGCCAGCCTACACGAGACTTTCCAGAGCACCCTGGACCACATCGAGGGACCCAGTGCACTGAAATAATAGTCATTTGCCACGTCAGATGGCTCGTTGGTCTAGGGGTATGATTCCTGCTTTGGGTGCAGGAGGTCCCGGGTTCAAATCCCGGACGAGCCCTAGCGTTTTGTGCAAACTGGTCGCACGAGTGGCTGAGTCGACGCAAAATGCTCGGCGTCAGTATCAAATGAATTTCATATTTGATGTGAGCAATTGACACTGATCTGACGTGTGAAGGCGATTACGAAGGTTTTTGGGTACAGATGGTAGCAGATGCATGTTAGTATGTCTTGTTTTTAATGATAAAAAAGTGTTTCCGCCCGGGATCGACACGGGGACCTTCTGCGTGTTAGGCAGACGTGATAACCGCTACACCACGGAAACTACTTGTGTGCGCCTTACATTAGAGACAACTCGTGCTGGTGTTGTCATCGTAACTAAAAAATTAAGTAAATGCGCTACTTGCAGAACAAAGGTACATGCAGAAGATCCTCACATGTCGTGGCTCACTGGAGTACAATACGACATACGCAGGAAAATACTGTTCCCGCCCGGGATCGAACCGGGGACCTTCTGCGTGTGAAGCAGACGTGATAACCGCTACACTACGGAAACTGCGGACTTGAAGAGTCCAACTCCGTTCACTCGCAATTACCTCAGCCTCTCTCCCGTCCGTGAATGCACACGCGACAGTTCTTTTGACAGCCTGGAAACCATCACAGCCAAGGGCTCAAGAAGTCTTCGGGGTGCTCGAGAAGGTGTCTGCCGTAGTACCCCTAACGAAATAGCGGCGTTTCCCGCAGTCGTGATTGCAAATCATAGCAGCAAAAGCAATCACTTTCTTAGCAGCAGGGAGTGCGAGCCCAGCGGCAGCTCTACATGAAGGTACCAATAGCCCAGGAAGGCCGCCGACCGCGGGAATTCGCGCCGCCCCCATCCCGCCAGCCTACACGAGACTTTCCAGAGCACCCTGGACCACATCGAGGGACCCAGTGCACTGAAATAATAGTCATTTGCCACGTCAGATGGCTCGTTGGTCTAGGGGTATGATTCCTGCTTTGGGTGCAGGAGGTCCCGGGTTCAAATCCCGGACGAGCCCTAGCGTTTTGTGCAAACTGGTCGCACGAGTGGCTGAGTCGACGCAAAATGCTCGGCGTCAGTATCAAATGAATTTCATATTTGATGTGAGCAATTGACACTGATCTGACGTGTGAAGGCGATCACGAAGGTTTTTGGGTACAGATGGTAGCAGATGCATGTTAGTATGTCTTGTTTTTAATGATAAAAAAGTGTTTCCGCCCGGGATCGACACGGGGACCTTCTGCGTGTTAGGCAGACGTGATAACCGCTACACCACGGAAACTACTTGTGTGCGCCTTACATTAGAGACAACTCGTGCTGGTGTTGTCATCGTTACTAAGAAATTAAATAAATGCGCTACTTGCAGAACAAAGGTACATGCAGAAGATCCTCACATGTCGTGGCTCACTGGAGTACAATACGACATAGGCAGGAAAATACTGTTCCCGCCCGGGATCGAACCGGGGACCTTCTGCGTGTGAAGCAGACGTGATAACCGCTACACTACGGAAACTGCGAACGGGAAGAGTCCATCTCCGTTCACTCGCAATTACCTCAGCCTCTCTCCCGTCCGTGAATGCACACGCGACAGTTCTTTTGACAGCCTGGAAACCATCACAGCCAAGGGCTCAAGAAGTCTTCGGGGTGCTCGAGAAGGTGTCTGCCGTAGCACCCCTAACGAAATAGCGGCGTTTCCCGCAGTCGTGATTGCAAATCATAGCAGCAAAAGCAATCACTTTCTTAGCAGCAGGGAGTGCGAGCCCAGCGGCAGCTCTACATGAAGGTACCAATAGCCCAGGAAGGCCGCCGACCGCGGGAATTCGCGCCGCCCCCATCCCGCCAGCCTACACGAGACTTTCCAGAGCACCCTGGACCACATCGAGGGACCCAGTGCACTGAAATAATAGTCATTTGCCACGTCAGATGGCTCGTTGGTCTAGGGGTATGATTCCTGCTTTGGGTGCAGGAGGTCCCGGGTTCAAATCCCGGACGAGCCCTAGCGTTTTGTGCAAACTGGTCGCACGTGAGTGGCTGAGTCGACGCAAAATGCTCGGCGTCAGTATCAAATGAATTTCATATTTGATGTGAGCAATTGACACTGATCTGACGTGTGAAGGCGATTACGAAGGTTTTTGGGTACAGATGGTAGCAGATGCATGTTAGTATGTCTTGTTTTTAATGATAAAAAAGTGTTTCCGCCCGGGATCGACACGGGGACCTTCTGCGTGTTAGGCAGACGTGATAACCGCTACACCACGGAAACTACTTGTGTGCGCCTTACATTAGAGACAACTCGTGCTGGTGTTGTCATCGTTACTAAGAAATTAAATAAATGCGCTACTTGCAGAACAAAGGTACATGCAGAAGATCCTCACATGTCGTGGCTCACTGGAGTACAATACGACATAGGCAGGAAAATGATGTTTCCGCCCGGGATCGAACCGGGGACCTTCTGCGTGTGAAGCAGACGTGATAACCGCTACACTACGGAAACTGCGGACTTGAAGAGCCCAACTCCGTTCACTCGCAATTACCTCAGCCTCTCTCCCGTCCGTGAATGCACACGCGACAGTTCTTTTGACAGCCTGAAACCATCACAGCCAAGGGCTCAAGAAGTCTTCGGGGTGCTCGAGAAGGTGTCTGCCGTAGCACCCCTAACGAAATAGCGGCGTTTCCCGCAGTCGTGATTGCAAATCATAGCAGCAAAAGCAATCACTTTCTTAGCAGCAGGGAGTGCGAGCCCAGCGGCAGCTCTACATGAAGGTACCAATAGCCCAGGAAGGCCGCCGACCGCGGGAATTCGCGCCGCCCCCATCCCGCCAGCCTACACGAGACTTTCCAGAGCACCCTGGACCACATCGAGGGACCCAGTGCACTGAAATAATAGTCATTTGCCACGTCAGATGGCTCGTTGGTCTAGGGGTATGATTCCTGCTTTGGGTGCAGGAGGTCCCGGGTTCAAATCCCGGACGAGCCCTAGCGTTTTGTGCAAACTGGTCGCACGAGTGGCTGAGTCGACGCAAAATGCTCGGCGTCAGTATCAAATGAATTTCATATTTGATGTGAGCAATTGACACTGATCTGACGTGTGAAGGCGATTACGAAGGTTTTTGGGTACAGATGGTAGCAGATGCATGTTAGTATGTCTTGTTTTTAATGATAAAAAAGTGTTTCCGCCCGGGATCGACACGGGGACCTTCTGCGTGTTAGGCAGACGTGATAACCGCTACACCACGGAAACTACTTGTGTGCGCCTTACATTAGAGACAACTCGTGCTGGTGTTGTCATCGTAACTAAAAAATGAAGTAAATGCGCTACTTGCAGAACAAAGGTACATGCAGAAGATCCTCACATGTCGTGGCTCACTGGAGAACAATACGACATAGGCAGGAAAATGATGTTTCCGCCCGGGATCGAACCGGGGACCTTCTGCGTGTGAAGCAGACGTGATAACCGCTACACTACGGAAACTGCGGACTTGAAGAGCCCACCTCCGTTCACTCGCAATTACCTCAGCCTCTCTCCCGTCCGTGAATGCACACGCGACAGTTCTTTTGACAGCCTGAAACCATCACAGCCAAGGGCTCAAGAAGTCTTCGGGGTGCTCGAGAAGGTGTCTGCCGTAGCACCCCTAACGAAATAGCGGCGTTTCCCGCAGTCGTGATTGCAAATCATAGCAGCAAAAGCAATCACTTTCTTAGCAGCAGGGAGTGCGAGCCCAGCGGCAGCTCTACATGAAGGTACCAATAGCCCAGGAAGGCCGCCGACCGCGGGAATTCGCGCCGCCCCCATCCCGCCAGCCTACACGAGACTTTCCAGAGCACCCTGGACCACATCGAGGGACCCAGTGCACTGAAATAATAGTCATTTGCCACGTCAGATGGCTCGTTGGTCTAGGGGTATGATTCCTGCTTTGGGTGCAGGAGGTCCCGGGTTCAAATCCCGGACGAGCCCTAGCGTTTTGTGCAAACTGGTCGCACGAGTGGCTGAGTCGACGCAAAATGCTCGGCGTCAGTATCAAATGAATTTCATATTTGATGTGAGCAATTGACACTGATCTGACGTGTGAAGGCGATCACGAAGGTTTTTGGGTACAGATGGTAGCAGATGCATGTTAGTATGTCTTGTTTTTAATGATAAAAAAGTGTTTCCGCCCGGGATCGACACGGGGACCTTCTGCGTGTTAGGCAGACGTGATAACCGCTACACCACGGAAACTACTTGTGTGCGCCTTACATTAGAGACAACTCGTGCTGGTGTTGTCATCGTTACTAAGAAATTAAATAAATGCGCTACTTGCAGAACAAAGGTACATGCAGAAGATCCTCACATGTCGTGGCTCACTGGAGTACAATACGACATACGCAGGAAAATACTGTTCCCGCCCGGGATCGAACCGGGGACCTTCTGCGTGTGAAGCAGACGTGATAACCGCTACACTACGGAAACTGCGGACTTGAAGAGTCCAACTCCGTTCACTCGCAATTACCTCAGCCTCTCTCCCGTCCGTGAATGCACACGCGACAGTTCTTTTGACAGCCTGGAAACCATCACAGCCAAGGGCTCAAGAAGTCTTCGGGGTGCTCGAGAAGGTGTCTGCCGTAGCACCCCTAACGAAATAGCGGCGTTTCCCGCAGTCGTGATTGCAAATCATAGCAGCAAAAGCAATCACTTTCTTAGCAGCAGGGAGTGCGAGCCCAGCGGCAGCTCTACATGAAGGTACCAATAGCCCAGGAAGGCCGCCGACCGCGGGAATTCGCGCCGCCCCCATCCCGCCAGCCTACACGAGACTTTCCAGAGCACCCTGGACCACATCGAGGGACCCAGTGCACTGAAATAATAGTCATTTGCCACGTCAGATGGCTCGTTGGTCTAGGGGTATGATTCCTGCTTTGGGTGCAGGAGGTCCCGGGTTCAAATCCCGGACGAGCCCTAGCGTTTTGTGCAAACTGGTCGCACGTGAGTGGCTGAGTCGACGCAAAATGCTCGGCGTCAGTATCAAATGAATTTCATATTTGATGTGAGCAATTGACACTGATCTGACGTGTGAAGGCGATTACGAAGGTTTTTGGGTACAGATGGTAGCAGATGCATGTTAGTATGTCTTGTTTTTAATGATAAAAAAGTGTTTCCGCCCGGGATCGACACGGGGACCTTCTGCGTGTTAGGCAGACGTGATAACCGCTACACCACGGAAACTACTTGTGTGCGCCTTACATTAGAGACAACTCGTGCTGGTGTTGTCATCGTTACTAAGAAATTAAATAAATGCGCTACTTGCAGAACAAAGGTACATGCAGAAGATCCTCACATGTCGTGGCTCACTGGAGTACAATACGACATAGGCAGGAAAATGATGTTTCCGCCCGGGATCGAACCGGGGACCTTCTGCGTGTGAAGCAGACGTGATAACCGCTACACTACGGAAACTGCGGACTTGAAGAGCCCAACTCCGTTCACTCGCAATTACCTCAGCCTCTCTCCCGTCCGTGAATGCACACGCGACAGTTCTTTTGACAGCCTGAAACCATCACAGCCAAGGGCTCAAGAAGTCTTCGGGGTGCTCGAGAAGGTGTCTGCCGTAGCACCCCTAACGAAATAGCGGCGTTTCCCGCAGTCGTGATTGCAAATCATAGCAGCAAAAGCAATCACTTTCTTAGCAGCAGGGAGTGCGAGCCCAGCGGCAGCTCTACATGAAGGTACCAATAGCCCAGGAAGGCCGCCGACCGCGGGAATTCGCGCCGCCCCCATCCCGCCAGCCTACACGAGACTTTCCAGAGCACCCTGGACCACATCGAGGGACCCAGTGCACTGAAATAATAGTCATTTGCCACGTCAGATGGCTCGTTGGTCTAGGGGTATGATTCCTGCTTTGGGTGCAGGAGGTCCCGGGTTCAAATCCCGGACGAGCCCTAGCGTTTTGTGCAAACTGGTCGCACGAGTGGCTGAGTCGACGCAAAATGCTCGGCGTCAGTATCAAATGAATTTCATATTTGATGTGAGCAATTGACACTGATCTGACGTGTGAAGGCGATTACGAAGGTTTTTGGGTACAGATGGTAGCAGATGCATGTTAGTATGTCTTGTTTTTAATGATAAAAAAGTGTTTCCGCCCGGGATCGACACGGGGACCTTCTGCGTGTTAGGCAGACGTGATAACCGCTACACCACGGAAACTACTTGTGTGCGCCTTACATTAGAGACAACTCGTGCTGGTGTTGTCATCGTAACTAAAAAATGAAGTAAATGCGCTACTTGCAGAACAAAGGTACATGCAGAAGATCCTCACATGTCGTGGCTCACTGGAGAACAATACGACATAGGCAGGAAAATGATGTTTCCGCCCGGGATCGAACCGGGGACCTTCTGCGTGTGAAGCAGACGTGATAACCGCTACACTACGGAAACTGCGGACTTGAAGAGCCCACCTCCGTTCACTCGCAATTACCTCAGCCTCTCTCCCGTCCGTGAATGCACACGCGACAGTTCTTTTGACAGCCTGAAACCATCACAGCCAAGGGCTCAAGAAGTCTTCGGGGTGCTCGAGAAGGTGTCTGCCGTAGCACCCCTAACGAAATAGCGGCGTTTCCCGCAGTCGTGATTGCAAATCATAGCAGCAAAAGCAATCACTTTCTTAGCAGCAGGGAGTGCGAGCCCAGCGGCAGCTCTACATGAAGGTACCAATAGCCCAGGAAGGCCGCCGACCGCGGGAATTCGCGCCGCCCCCATCCCGCCAGCCTACACGAGACTTTCCAGAGCACCCTGGACCACATCGAGGGACCCAGTGCACTGAAATAATAGTCATTTGCCACGTCAGATGGCTCGTTGGTCTAGGGGTATGATTCCTGCTTTGGGTGCAGGAGGTCCCGGGTTCAAATCCCGGACGAGCCCTAGCGTTTTGTGCAAACTGGTCGCACGAGTGGCTGAGTCGACGCAAAATGCTCGGCGTCAGTATCAAATGAATTTCATATTTGATGTGAGCAATTGACACTGATCTGACGTGTGAAGGCGATCACGAAGGTTTTTGGGTACAGATGGTAGCAGATGCATGTTAGTATGTCTTGTTTTTAATGATAAAAAAGTGTTTCCGCCCGGGATCGACACGGGGACCTTCTGCGTGTTAGGCAGACGTGATAACCGCTACACCACGGAAACTACTTGTGTGCGCCTTACATTAGAGACAACTCGTGCTGGTGTTGTCATCGTTACTAAGAAATTAAATAAATGCGCTACTTGCAGAACAAAGGTACATGCAGAAGATCCTCACATGTCGTGGCTCACTGGAGTACAATACGACATACGCAGGAAAATACTGTTCCCGCCCGGGATCGAACCGGGGACCTTCTGCGTGTGAAGCAGACGTGATAACCGCTACACTACGGAAACTGCGGACTTGAAGAGTCCAACTCCGTTCACTCGCAATTACCTCAGCCTCTCTCCCGTCCGTGAATGCACACGCGACAGTTCTTTTGACAGCCTGGAAACCATCACAGCCAAGGGCTCAAGAAGTCTTCGGGGTGCTCGAGAAGGTGTCTGCCGTAGCACCCCTAACGAAATAGCGGCGTTTCCCGCAGTCGTGATTGCAAATCATAGCAGCAAAAGCAATCACTTTCTTAGCAGCAGGGAGTGCGAGCCCAGCGGCAGCTCTACATGAAGGTACCAATAGCCCAGGAAGGCCGCCGACCGCGGGAATTCGCGCCGCCCCCATCCCGCCAGCCTACACGAGACTTTCCAGAGCACCCTGGACCACATCGAGGGACCCAGTGCACTGAAATAATAGTCATTTGCCACGTCAGATGGCTCGTTGGTCTAGGGGTATGATTCCTGCTTTGGGTGCAGGAGGTCCCGGGTTCAAATCCCGGACGAGCCCTAGCGTTTTGTGCAAACTGGTCGCACGAGTGGCTGAGTCGACGCAAAATGCTCGGCGTCAGTATCAAATGAATTTCATATTTGATGTGAGCAATTGACACTGATCTGACGTGTGAAGGCGATTACGAAGGTTTTTGGGTACAGATGGTAGCAGATGCATGTTAGTATGTCTTGTTTTTAATGATAAAAAACTGTTTCCGCCCGGGATCGACACGGGGACCTTCTGCGTGTTAGGCAGACGTGATAACCGCTACACCACGGAAACTACTTGTGTGCGCCTTACATTAGAGACAACTCGTGCTGGTGTTGTCATCGTAACTAAAAAATTAAGTAAATGCGCTACTTGCAGAACAAAGGTACATGCAGAAGATCCTCACATGTCGTGGCTCACTGGAGAACAATACGACATAGGCAGGAAAATGATGTTTCCGCCCGGGATCGAACCGGGGACCTTCTGCGTGTGAAGCAGACGTGATAACCGCTACACTACGGAAACTGCGGACTTGAAGAGCCCACCTCCGTTCACTCGCAATTACCTCAGCCTCTCTCCCGTCCGTGAATGCACACGCGACAGTTCTTTTGACAGCCTGAAACCATCACAGCCAAGGGCTCAAGAAGTCTTCGGGGTGCTCGAGAAGGTGTCTGCCGTAGCACCCCTAACGAAATAGCGGCGTTTCCCGCAGTCGTGATTGCAAATCATAGCAGCAAAAGCAATCACTTTCTTAGCAGCAGGGAGTGCGAGCCCAGCGGCAGCTCTACATGAAGGTACCAATAGCCCAGGAAGGCCGCCGACCGCGGGAATTCGCGCCGCCCCCATCCCGCCAGCCTACACGAGACTTTCCAGAGCACCCTGGACCACATCGAGGGACCCAGTGCACTGAAATAATAGTCATTTGCCACGTCAGATGGCTCGTTGGTCTAGGGGTATGATTCCTGCTTTGGGTGCAGGAGGTCCCGGGTTCAAATCCCGGACGAGCCCTAGCGTTTTGTGCAAACTGGTCGCACGAGTGGCTGAGTCGACGCAAAATGCTCGGCGTCAGTATCAAATGAATTTCATATTTGATGTGAGCAATTGACACTGATCTGACGTGTGAAGGCGATCACGAAGGTTTTTGGGTACAGATGGTAGCAGATGCATGTTAGTATGTCTTGTTTTTAATGATAAAAAAGTGTTTCCGCCCGGGATCGACACGGGGACCTTCTGCGTGTTAGGCAGACGTGATAACCGCTACACCACGGAAACTACTTGTGTGCGCCTTACATTAGAGACAACTCGTGCTGGTGTTGTCATCGTTACTAAGAAATTAAATAAATGCGCTACTTGCAGAACAAAGGTACATGCAGAAGATCCTCACATGTCGTGGCTCACTGGAGTACAATACGACATACGCAGGAAAATACTGTTCCCGCCCGGGATCGAACCGGGGACCTCCTGCGTGTGAAGCAGACGTGATAACCGCTACACTACGGAAACTGCGGACTTGAAGAGTCCAACTCCGTTCACTCGCAATTACCTCAGCCTCTCTCCCGTCCGTGAATGCACACGCGACAGTTCTTTTGACAGCCTGGAAACCATCACAGCCAAGGGCTCAAGAAGTCTTCGGGGTGCTCGAGAAGGTGTCTGCCGTAGCACCCCTAACGAAATAGCGGCGTTTCCCGCAGTCGTGATTGCAAATCATAGCAGCAAAAGCAATCACTTTCTTAGCAGCAGGGAGTGCGAGCCCAGCGGCAGCTCTACATGAAGGTACCAATAGCCCAGGAAGGCCGCCGACCGCGGGAATTCGCGCCGCCCCCATCCCGCCAGCCTACACGAGACTTTCCAGAGCACCCTGGACCACATCGAGGGACCCAGTGCACTGAAATAATAGTCATTTGCCACGTCAGATGGCTCGTTGGTCTAGGGGTATGATTCCTGCTTTGGGTGCAGGAGGTCCCGGGTTCAAATCCCGGACGAGCCCTAGCGTTTTGTGCAAACTGGTCGCACGTGAGTGGCTGAGTCGACGCAAAATGCTCGGCGTCAGTATCAAATGAATTTCATATTTGATGTGAGCAATTGACACTGATCTGACGTGTGAAGGCGGTTACGAAGGTTTTTGGGTACAGATGGTAGCAGATGCATGTTAGTATGTCTTGTTTTTAATGATAAAAAAGTGTTTCCGCCCGGGATCGACACGGGGACCTTCTGCGTGTTAGGCAGACGTGATAACCGCTACACCACGGAAACTACTTGTGTGCGCCTTACATTAGAGACAACTCGTGCTGGTGTTGTCATCGTTACTAAGAAATTAAATAAATGCGCTACTTGCAGAACAAAGGTACATGCAGAAGATCCTCACATGTCGTGGCTCACTGGAGTACAATACGACATACGCAGGAAAATACTGTTCCCGCCCGGGATCGAACCGGGGACCTTCTGCGTGTGAAGCAGACGTGATAACCGCTACACTACGGAAACTGCGAACGGGAGGAGTCCATCTCCGTTCACTCGCAATTACCTCAGCCTCTCTCCCGTCCGTGAATGCACACGCGACAGTTCTTTTGACAGCCTGGAAACCATCACAGCCAAGGGCTCAAGAAGTCTTCGGGGTGCTCGAGAAGGTGTCTGCCGTAGCACCCCTAAAGAAATTGCGGCGTTTCCCGCAGTCGTGATTGCAAATCATAGCAGCAAAAGCAATCACTTTCTTAGCAGCAGGGAGTGCGAGCCCAGCGGCAGCTCTACATGAAGGTACCAATAGCCCAGGAAGGCCGCCGACCGCGGGAATTCGCGCCGCCCCCATCCCGCCAGCCTACACGAGACTTTCCAGAGCACCCTGGACCACATCGAGGGACCCAGTGCACTGAAATAATAGTCATTTGCCACGTCAGATGGCTCGTTGGTCTAGGGGTATGATTCCTGCTTTGGGTGCAGGAGGTCCCGGGTTCAAATCACGGACGAGCTCTAGCGTTTTGTGCAAACTGGTCGCACGTGAGTGGCTGAGTCGACGCAAAATGCTCGGCGGCAGTATCAAATGAATTTCATATTTGATGTGAGCAATTGACACTGATCTGACGTGTGAAGGCGATTACGAAGGTTTTTGGGTACAGATGGTAGCAGATGCATGTTAGTATGTCTTGTTTTTAATGATAAAAAAGTGTTTCCGCCCGGGATCGACACGGGGACCTTCTGCGTGTTAGGCAGACGTGATAACCGCTACACCACGGAAACTACTTGTGTGCGCCTTACATTAGAGACAACTCGTGCTGGTGTTGTCATCGTAACTAAAAAATTAAATAAATGCGCTACTTGCAGAACAAAGGTACATGCAGAAGATCCTCACATGTCGTGGCTCACTGGAGAACAATACGACATAGGCAGGAAAATGATGTTTCCGCCCGGGATCGAACCGGGGACCTTCTGCGTGTGAAGCAGACGTGATAACCGCTACACTACGGAAACTGCGGACTTGAAGAGTCCAACTCCGTTCACTCGCAATTACCTCAGCCTCTCTCCCGTCCGTGAATGCACACGCGACAGTTCTTTTGACAGCCTGGAAACCATCACAGCCAAGGGCTCAAGAAGTCTTCGGGGTGCTCGAGAAGGTGTCTGCCGTAGCACCCCTAACGAAATAGCGGCGTTTCCCGCAGTCGTGATTGCAAATCATAGTAGCAAAAGCAATCACTTTCTTAGCAGCAGGGAGTGCGAGCCCAGCTGCAGTAGCAAAAGCAATCACTTTCTTAGCAGCAGGGAGTGCGAGCCCAGCGGCAGCTCTACATGAAGGTACCAATAGCCCAGGAAGGCCGCCGACCGCGGGAATTCGCGCCGCCCCCATCCCGCCAGCCTACACGAGACTTTCCAGAGCACCCTGGACCACATCGAGGGACCCAGTGCACTGAAATAATAGTCATTTGCCACGTCAGATGGCTCGTTGGTCTAGGGGTATGATTCCTGCTTTGGGTGCAGGAGGTCCCGGGTTCAAATCCCGGACGAGCCCTAGCGTTTTGTGCAAACTGGTCGCACGTGAGTGGCTGAGTCGACGCAAAATGCTCGGCGTCAGTATCAAATGAATTTCATATTTGATGTGAGCAATTGACACTGATCTGACGTGTGAAGGCGGTTACGAAGGTTTTTGGGTACAGATGGTAGCAGATGCATGTTAGTATGTCTTGTTTTTAATGATAAAAAAGTGTTTCCGCCCGGGATCGACACGGGGACCTTCTGCGTGTTAGGCAGACGTGATAACCGCTACACCACGGAAACTACTTGTGTGCGCCTTACATTAGAGACAACTCGTGCTGGTGTTGTCATCGTTACTAAGAAATTAAATAAATGCGCTACTTGCAGAACAAAGGTACATGCAGAAGATCCTCACATGTCGTGGCTCACTGGAGTACAATACGACATACGCAGGAAAATACTGTTCCCGCCCGGGATCGAACCGGGGACCTTCTGCGTGTGAAGCAGACGTGATAACCGCTACACTACGGAAACTGCGAACGGGAGGAGTCCATCTCCGTTCACTCGCAATTACCTCAGCCTCTCTCCCGTCCGTGAATGCACACGCGACAGTTCTTTTGACAGCCTGGAAACCATCACAGCCAAGGGCTCAAGAAGTCTTCGGGGTGCTCGAGAAGGTGTCTGCCGTAGCACCCCTAAAGAAATTGCGGCGTTTCCCGCAGTCGTGATTGCAAATCATAGCAGCAAAAGCAATCACTTTCTTAGCAGCAGGGAGTGCGAGCCCAGCGGCAGCTCTACATGAAGGTACCAATAGCCCAGGAAGGCCGCCGACCGCGGGAATTCGCGCCGCCCCCATCCCGCCAGCCTACACGAGACTTTCCAGAGCACCCTGGACCACATCGAGGGACCCAGTGCACTGAAATAATAGTCATTTGCCACGTCAGATGGCTCGTTGGTCTAGGGGTATGATTCCTGCTTTGGGTGCAGGAGGTCCCGGGTTCAAATCACGGACGAGCTCTAGCGTTTTGTGCAAACTGGTCGCACGTGAGTGGCTGAGTCGACGCAAAATGCTCGGCGGCAGTATCAAATGAATTTCATATTTGATGTGAGCAATTGACACTGATCTGACGTGTGAAGGCGATTACGAAGGTTTTTGGGTACAGATGGTAGCAGATGCATGTTAGTATGTCTTGTTTTTAATGATAAAAAAGTGTTTCCGCCCGGGATCGACACGGGGACCTTCTGCGTGTTAGGCAGACGTGATAACCGCTACACCACGGAAACTACTTGTGTGCGCCTTACATTAGAGACAACTCGTGCTGGTGTTGTCATCGTAACTAAAAAATTAAATAAATGCGCTACTTGCAGAACAAAGGTACATGCAGAAGATCCTCACATGTCGTGGCTCACTGGAGAACAATACGACATAGGCAGGAAAATGATGTTTCCGCCCGGGATCGAACCGGGGACCTTCTGCGTGTGAAGCAGACGTGATAACCGCTACACTACGGAAACTGCGGACTTGAAGAGTCCAACTCCGTTCACTCGCAATTACCTCAGCCTCTCTCCCGTCCGTGAATGCACACGCGACAGTTCTTTTGACAGCCTGGAAACCATCACAGCCAAGGGCTCAAGAAGTCTTCGGGGTGCTCGAGAAGGTGTCTGCCGTAGCACCCCTAACGAAATAGCGGCGTTTCCCGCAGTCGTGATTGCAAATCATAGTAGCAAAAGCAATCACTTTCTTAGCAGCAGGGAGTGCGAGCCCAGCTGCAGTAGCAAAAGCAATCACTTTCTTAGCAGCAGGGAGTGCGAGCCCAGCGGCAGCTCTACATGAAGGTAACAATAGCCCAGGAAGGCCGCCGACCGCGGGAATTCGCGCCGCCCCCATCCCGCCAGCCTACACGAGACTTTCCAGAGCACCCTGGACCACATCGAGGGACCCAGTGCACTGAAGTAATAGTCATTTGCCACGTCAGATGGCTCGTTGGTCTAGGGGTATGATTCCTGCTTTGGGTGCAGGAGGTCCCGGGTTCAAATCCCGGACGAGCCCTAGCGTTTTGTGCAAACTGGTCGCACGTGAGTGGCTGAGTCGACGCAAAATGCTCGGCGTCAGTATCAAATGAAATTCATATTTGATGTGAGCAATTGACACTGATCTGACGTGTGAAGGCGATTACGAAGGTTTTTGGGTACAGATGGTAGCAGATGCATGTTAGTATGTCTTGTTTTTAATGATAAAAAAGTGTTTCCGCCCGGGATCGACACGGGGACCTTCTGCGTGTTAGGCAGACGTGATAACCGCTACACCACGGAAACTACTTGTGTGCGCCTTACATTAGAGACAACTCGTGCTGGTGTTGTCATCGTTACTAAGAAATTAAATAAATGCGCTACTTGCAGAACAAAGGTACATGCAGAAGATCCTCACATGTCGTGGCTCACTGGAGTACAATACGACATAGGCAGGAAAATACTGTTCCCGCCCGGGATCGAACCGGGGACCTTCTGCGTGTGAAGCAGACGTGATAACCGCTACACTACGGAAACTGCGAACGGGAGGAGTCCATCTCCGTTCACTCGCAATTACCTCAGCCTCTCTCCCGTCCGTGAATGCACACGCGACAGTTCTTTTGACAGCCTGGAGACCATCACAGCCAAGGGCTCAAGAAGTCTTCGGGGTGCTGAGAAGGTGTCTGCCGTAGCACCCCTAACGAAATAGCGGCGTTTCCCGCAGTCGTGATTGCAAATCATAGCAGCAAAAGCAATCACTTTCTTAGCAGCAGGGAGTGCGAGCCCAGCGGCAGCTCTACATGAAGGTACCAATAGCCCAGGAAGGCCGCCGACCGCGGGAATTCGCGCCGCCCCCATCCCGCCAGCCTACACGAGACTTTCCAGAGCACCCTGGACCACATCGAGGGACCCAGTGCACTGAAATAATAGTCATTTGCCACGTCAGATGGCTCGTTGGTCTAGGGGTATGATTCCTGCTTTGGGTGCAGGAGGTCCCGGGTTCAAATCCCGGACGAGCCCTAGCGTTTTGTGCAAACTGGTCGCACGTGAGTGGCTGAGTCGACGCAAAATGCTCGGCGTCAGTATCAAATGAAATTCATATTTGATGTGAGCAATTGACACTGATCTGACGTGTGAAGGCGATTACGAAGGTTTTTGGGTACAGATGGTAGCAGATGCATGTTAGTATGTCTTGTTTTTAATGATAAAAAAGTGTTTCCGCCCGGGATCGACACGGGGACCTTCTGCGTGTTAGGCAGACGTGATAACCGCTACACCACGGAAACTACTTGTGTGCGCCTTACATTAGAGACAACTCGTGCTGGTGTTGTCATCGTTACTAAGAAATTAAATAAATGCGCTACTTGCAGAACAAAGGTACATGCAGAAGATCCTCACATGTCGTGGCTCACTGGAGTACAATACGACATAGGCAGGAAAATACTGTTCCCGCCCGGGATCGAACCGGGGACCTTCTGCGTGTGAAGCAGACGTGATAACCGCTCCACTACGGAAACTGCGGACTTGAGGAGTCCATCTCCGTTCACTCGCAATTACCTCAGCCTCTCTCCCGTCCATGAATGCACACGCGACAGTTCTTTTGACAGCCTGGAAACCATCACAGCCAAGGGCTCAAGAAGTCTTCGGGGTGCTCGAGAAGGTGTCTGCCGTAGCACCCCTAACGAAATAGCGGCGTTTCCCACAGTCGTGATTGCAAATCATAGCAGCAAAAGCAATCACTTTCTTAGCAGCAGGGAGTGCGAGCCCAGCGGCAGCTCTACATGAAGGTACCAATAGCCCAGGAAGGCCGCCGACCGCGGGAATTCGCGCCGCCCCCATCCCGCCAGCCTACACGAGACTTTCCAGAGCACCCTGGACCACATCGAGGGACCCAGTGCACTGAAATAGTAGTCATTTGCCACGTCAGATGGCTCGTTGGTCTAGGGGTATGATTCCTGCTTTGGGTGCAGGAGGTCCCGGGTTCAAATCCCGGACGAGCCCTAGCGTTTTGTGCAAACTGGTCGCACGTGAGTGGCTGAGTCGACGCAAAATGCTCGGCGTCAGTATCAAATGAAATTCATATTTGATGTGAGCAATTGACACTGATCTGACGTGTGAAGGCGATTACGAAGGTTTTTGGGTACAGATGGTAGCAGATGCATGTTAGTATGTCTTGTTTTTAATGATAAAAAAGTGTTTCCGCCCGGGATCGACACGGGGACCTTCTGCGTGTTAGGCAGACGTGATAACCGCTACACCACGGAAACTACTTGTGTGCGCCTTACATTAGAGACAACTCGTGCTGGTGTTGTCATCGTTACTAAGAAATTAAATAAATGCGCTACTTGCAGAACAAAGGTACATGCAGAAGATCCTCACATGTCGTGGCTCACTGGAGTACAATACGACATAGGCAGGAAAATACTGTTCCCGCCCGGGATCGAACCGGGGACCTTCTGCGTGTGAAGCAGACGTGATAACCGCTCCACTACGGAAACTGCGGACTTGAGGAGTCCATCTCCGTTCACTCGCAATTACCTCAGCCTCTCTCCCGTCCGTGAATGCACACGCGACAGTTCTTTTGACAGCCTGGAAACCATCACAGCCAAGGGCTCAAGAAGTCTTCGGGGTGCTCGAGAAGGTGTCTGCCGTAGCACCCCTAACGAAATAGCGGCGTTTCCCGCAGTCGTGATTGCAAATCATAGCAGCAAAAGCAATCACTTTCTTAGCAGCAGGGAGTGCGAGCCCAGCGGCAGCTCTACATGAAGGTACCAATAGCCCAGGAAGGCCGCCGACCGCGGGAATTCGCGCCGCCCCCATCCCGCCAGCCTACACGAGACTTTCCAGAGCACCCTGGACCACATCGAGGGACCCAGTGCACTGAAATAATAGTCATTTGCCACGTCAGATGGCTCGTTGGTCTAGGGGTATGATTCCTGCTTTGGGTGCAGGAGGTCCCGGGTTCAAATCCCGGACGAGCCCTAGCGTTTTGTGCAAACTGGTCGCACGTGAGTGGCTGAGTCGACGCAAAATGCTCGGCGTCAGTATCAAATGAAATTCATATTTGATGTGAGCAATTGACACTGATCTGACGTGTGAAGGCGATTACGAAGGTTTTTGGGTACAGATGGTAGCAGATGCATGTTAGTATGTCTTGTTTTTAATGATAAAAAAGTGTTTCCGCCCGGGATCGACACGGGGACCTTCTGCGTGTTAGGCAGACGTGATAACCGCTACACCACGGAAACTACTTGTGTGCGCCTTACATTAGAGACAACTCGTGCTGGTGTTGTCATCGTTACTAAGAAATTTAATAAATGGGCTACTTGTAGAACAAAGGTACATGCAGAAGATCCTCACATGTCGTGGCTCACTGGAGTACAATACGACATAGGCAGGAAAATACTGTTCCCGCCCGGGATCGAACCGGGGACCTTCTGCGTGTGAAGCAGACGTGATAACCGCTACACTATGGAAACTGCGAACGGGAGGAGTCCATCTCCGTTCACTCGCAATTACCTCAGCCTCTCTCCCGTCCGTGAATGCACACGCGACAGTTCTTTTGACAGCCTGGAAACCATCACAGCCAAGGGCTCAAGAAGTCTTCGGGGTGCTCGAGAAGGTGTCTGCCGTAGCACCCCTAACGAAATAGCGGCGTTTCCCACAGTCGTGATTGCAAATCATAGCAGCAAAAGCAATCACTTTCTTAGCAGCAGGGAGTGCGAGCCCAGCGGCAGCTCTACATGAAGGTACCAATAGCCCAGGAAGGCCGCCGACCGCGGGAATTCGCGCCGCCCCCATCCCGCCAGCCTACACGAGACTTTCCAGAGCACCCTGGACCACATCGAGGGACCCAGTGCACTGAAATAATAGTCATTTGCCACGTCAGATGGCTCGTTGGTCTAGGGGTATGATTCCTGCTTTGGGTGCAGGAGGTCCCGGGTTCAAATCCCGGACGAGCCCTAGCGTTTTGTGCAAACTGGTCGCACGTGAGTGGCTGAGTCGACGCAAAATGCTCGGCGTCAGTATCAAATGAAATTCATATTTGATGTGAGCAATTGACACTGATCTGACGTGTGAAGGCGATTACGAAGGTTTTTGGGTACAGATGGTAGCAGATGCATGTTAGTATGTCTTGTTTTTAATGATAAAAAAGTGTTTCCGCCCGGGATCGACACGGGGACCTTCTGCGTGTTAGGCAGACGTGATAACCGCTACACCACGGAAACTACTTGTGTGCGCCTTACATTAGAGACAACTCGTGCTGGTGTTGTCATCGTTACTAAGAAATTTAATAAATGGGCTACTTGTAGAACAAAGGTACATGCAGAAGATCCTCACATGTCGTGGCTCACTGGAGTACAATACGACATAGGCAGGAAAATACTGTTCCCGCCCGGGATCGAACCGGGGACCTTCTGCGTGTGAAGCAGACGTGATAACCGCTACACTATGGAAACTGCGAACGGGAGGAGTCCATCTCCGTTCACTCGCAATTACCTCAGCCTCTCTCCCGTCCGTGAATGCACACGCGACAGTTCTTTTGACAGCCTGGAAACCATCACAGCCAAGGGCTCAAGAAGTCTTCGGGGTGCTCGAGAAGGTGTCTGCCGTAGCACCCCTAACGAAATAGCGGCGTTTCCCACAGTCGTGATTGCAAATCATAGCAGCAAAAGCAATCACTTTCTTAGCAGCAGGGAGTGCGAGCCCAGCGGCAGCTCTACATGAAGGTACCAATAGCCCAGGAAGGCCGCCGACCGCGGGAATTCGCGCCGCCCCCATCCCGCCAGCCTACACGAGACTTTCCAGAGCACCCTGGACCACATCGAGGGACCCAGTGCACTGAAATAATAGTCATTTGCCACGTCAGATGGCTCGTTGGTCTAGGGGTATGATTCCTGCTTTGGGTGCAGGAGGTCCCGGGTTCAAATCCCGGACGAGCCCTAGCGTTTTGTGCAAACTGGTCGCACGTGAGTGGCTGAGTCGACGCAAAATGCTCGGCGTCAGTATCAAATGAAATTCATATTTGATGTGAGCAATTGACACTGATCTGACGTGTGAAGGCGATTACGAAGGTTTTTGGGTACAGATGGTAGCAGATGCATGTTAGTATGTCTTGTTTTTAATGATAAAAAAGTGTTTCCGCCCGGGATCGACACGGGGACCTTCTGCGTGTTAGGCAGACGTGATAACCGCTACACCACGGAAACTACTTGTGTGCGCCTTACATTAGAGACAACTCGTGCTGGTGTTGTCATCGTTACTAAGAAATTTAATAAATGGGCTACTTGTAGAACAAAGGTACATGCAGAAGATCCTCACATGTCGTGGCTCACTGGAGTACAATACGACATAGGCAGGAAAATACTGTTCCCGCCCGGGATCGAACCGGGGACCTTCTGCGTGTGAAGCAGACGTGATAACCGCTACACTACGGAAACTGCGAACGGGAGGAGTCCATCTCCGTTCACTCGCAATTACCTCAGCCTCTCTCCCGTCCGTGAATGCACACGCGACAGTTCTTTTGACAGCCTGGAAACCATCACAGCCAAGGGCTCAAGAAGTCTTCGGGGTGCTCGAGAAGGTGTCTGCCGTAGCACCCCTAACGAAATAGCGGCGTTTCCCACAGTCGTGATTGCAAATCATAGCAGCAAAAGCAATCACTTTCTTAGCAGCAGGGAGTGCGAGCCCAGCGGCAGCTCTACATGAAGGTACCAATAGCCCAGGAAGGCCGCCGACCGCGGGAATTCGCGCCGCCCCCATCCCGCCAGCCTACACGAGACTTTCCAGAGCACCCTGGACCACATCGAGGGACCCAGTGCACTGAAATAATAGTCATTTGCCACGTCAGATGGCTCGTTGGTCTAGGGGTATGATTCCTGCTTTGGGTGCAGGAGGTCCCGGGTTCAAATCCCGGACGAGCCCTAGCGTTTTGTGCAAACTGGTCGCACGTGAGTGGCTGAGTCGACGCAAAATGCTCGGCGTCAGTATCAAATGAAATTCATATTTGATGTGAGCAATTGACACTGATCTGACGTGTGAAGGCGATTACGAAGGTTTTTGGGTACAGATGGTAGCAGATGCATGTTAGTATGTCTTGTTTTTAATGATAAAAAAGTGTTTCCGCCCGGGATCGACACGGGGACCTTCTGCGTGTTAGGCAGACGTGATAACCGCTACACCACGGAAACTACTTGTGTGCGCCTTACATTAGAGACAACTCGTGCTGGTGTTGTCATCGTTACTAAGAAATTAAATAAATGCGCTACTTGCAGAACAAAGGTACATGCAGAAGATCCTCACATGTCGTGGCTCACTGGAGTACAATACGACATAGGCAGGAAAATACTGTTCCCGCCCGGGATCGAACCGGGGACCTTCTGCGTGTGAAGCAGACGTGATAACCGCTCCACTACGGAAACTGCGAACGGGAGGAGTCCATCTCCGTTCACTCGCAATTACCTCAGCCTCTCTCCCGTCCGTGAATGCACACGCGACAGTTCTTTTGACAGCCTGGAAACCATCACAGCCAAGGGCTCAAGAAGTCTTCGGGGTGCTCGAGAAGGTGTCTGCCGTAGCACCCCTAACGAAATAGCGGCGTTTCCCGCAGTCGTGATTGCAAATCATAGCAGCAAAAGCAATCACTTTCTTAGCAGCAGGGAGTGCGAGCCCAGCGGCAGCTCTACATGAAGGTACCAATAGCCCAGGAAGGCCGCCGACCGCGGGAATTCGCGCCGCCCCCATCCCGCCAGCCTACACGAGACTTTCCAGAGCACCCTGGACCACATCGAGGGACCCAGTGCACTGAAATAATAGTCATTTGCCACGTCAGATGGCTCGTTGGTCTAGGGGTATGATTCCTGCTTTGGGTGCAGGAGGTCCCGGGTTCAAATCCCGGACGAGCCCTAGCGTTTTGTGCAAACTGGTCGCACGTGAGTGGCTGAGTCGACGCAAAATGCTCGGCGTCAGTATCAAATGAAATTCATATTTGATGTGAGCAATTGACACTGATCTGACGTGTGAAGGCGATTACGAAGGTTTTTGGGTACAGATGGTAGCAGATGCATGTTAGTATGTCTTGTTTTTAATGATAAAAAAGTGTTTCCGCCCGGGATCGACACGGGGACCTTCTGCGTGTTAGGCAGACGTGATAACCGCTACACCACGGAAACTACTTGTGTGCGCCTTACATTAGAGACAACTCGTGCTGGTGTTGTCATCGTTACTAAGAAATTAAATAAATGCGCTACTTGCAGAACAAAGGTACATGCAGAAGATCCTCACATGTCGTGGCTCACTGGAGTACAATACGACATAGGCAGGAAAATACTGTTCCCGCCCGGGATCGAACCGGGGACCTTCTGCGTGTGAAGCAGACGTGATAACCGCTACACTACGGAAACTGCGAACGGGAGGAGTCCATCTCCGTTCACTCGCAATTACCTCAGCCTCTCTCCCGTCCGTGAATGCACACGCGACAGTTCTTTTGACAGCCTGGAAACCATCACAGCCAAGGGCTCAAGAAGTCTTCGGGGTGCTCGAGAAGGTGTCTGCCGTAGCACCCCTAACGAAATAGCGGCGTTTCCCGCAGTCGTGATTGCAAATCATAGCAGCAAAAGCAATCACTTTCTTAGCAGCAGGGAGTGCGAGCCCAGCGGCAGCTCTACATGAAGGTACCAATAGCCCAGGAAGGCCGCCGACCGCGGGAATTCGCGCCGCCCCCATCCCGCCAGCCTACACGAGACTTTCCAGAGCACCCTGGACCACATCGAGGGACCCAGTGCACTGAAATAATAGTCATTTGCCACGTCAGATGGCTCGTTGGTCTAGGGGTATGATTCCTGCTTTGGGTGCAGGAGGTCCCGGGTTCAAATCCCGGACGAGCCCTAGCGTTTTGTGCAAACTGGTCGCACGTGAGTGGCTGAGTCGACGCAAAATGCTCGGCGTCAGTATCAAATGAAATTCATATTTGATGTGAGCAATTGACACTGATCTGACGTGTGAAGGCGATTACGAAGGTTTTTGGGTACAGATGGTAGCAGATGCATGTTAGTATGTCTTGTTTTTAATGATAAAAAAGTGTTTCCGCCCGGGATCGACACGGGGACCTTCTGCGTGTTAGGCAGACGTGATAACCGCTACACCACGGAAACTACTTGTGTGCGCCTTACATTAGAGACAACTCGTGCTGGTGTTGTCATCGTTACTAAGAAATTAAATAAATGCGCTACTTGCAGAACAAAGGTACATGCAGAAGATCCTCACATGTCGTGGCTCACTGGAGTACAATACGACATAGGCAGGAAAATACTGTTCCCGCCCGGGATCGAACCGGGGACCTTCTGCGTGTGAAGCAGACGTGATAACCGCTCCACTACGGAAACTGCGAACGGGAGGAGTCCATCTCCGTTCACTCGCAATTACCTCAGCCTCTCTCCCGTCCGTGAATGCACACGCGACAGTTCTTTTGACAGCCTGGAAACCATCACAGCCAAGGGCTCAAGAAGTCTTCGGGGTGCTCGAGAAGGTGTCTGCCGTAGCACCCCTAACGAAATAGCGGCGTTTCCCGCAGTCGTGATTGCAAATCATAGCAGCAAAAGCAATCACTTTCTTAGCAGCAGGGAGTGCGAGCCCAGCGGCAGCTCTACATGAAGGTACCAATAGCCCAGGAAGGCCGCCGACCGCGGGAATTCGCGCCGCCCCCATCCCGCCAGCCTACACGAGACTTTCCAGAGCACCCTGGACCACATCGAGGGACCCAGTGCACTGAAATAATAGTCATTTGCCACGTCAGATGGCTCGTTGGTCTAGGGGTATGATTCCTGCTTTGGGTGCAGGAGGTCCCGGGTTCAAATCCCGGACGAGCCCTAGCGTTTTGTGCAAACTGGTCGCACGTGAGTGGCTGAGTCGACGCAAAATGCTCGGCGTCAGTATCAAATGAAATTCATATTTGATGTGAGCAATTGACACTGATCTGACGTGTGAAGGCGATTACGAAGGTTTTTGGGTACAGATGGTAGCAGATGCATGTTAGTATGTCTTGTTTTTAATGATAAAAAAGTGTTTCCGCCCGGGATCGACACGGGGACCTTCTGCGTGTTAGGCAGACGTGATAACCGCTACACCACGGAAACTACTTGTGTGCGCCTTACATTAGAGACAACTCGTGCTGGTGTTGTCATCGTTACTAAGAAATTAAATAAATGCGCTACTTGCAGAACAAAGGTACATGCAGAAGATCCTCACATGTCGTGGCTCACTGGAGTACAATACGACATAGGCAGGAAAATACTGTTCCCGCCCGGGATCGAACCGGGGACCTTCTGCGTGTGAAGCAGACGTGATAACCGCTACACTACGGAAACTGCGAACGGGAGGAGTCCATCTCCGTTCACTCGCAATTACCTCAGCCTCTCTCCCGTCCGTGAATGCACACGCGACAGTTCTTTTGACAGCCTGGAAACCATCACAGCCAAGGGCTCAAGAAGTCTTCGGGGTGCTCGAGAAGGTGTCTGCCGTAGCACCCCTAACGAAATAGCGGCGTTTCCCGCAGTCGTGATTGCAAATCATAGCAGCAAAAGCAATCACTTTCTTAGCAGCAGGGAGTGCGAGCCCAGCGGCAGCTCTACATGAAGGTACCAATAGCCCAGGAAGGCCGCCGACCGCGGGAATTCGCGCCGCCCCCATCCCGCCAGCCTACACGAGACTTTCCAGAGCACCCTGGACCACATCGAGGGACCCAGTGCACTGAAATAATAGTCATTTGCCACGTCAGATGGCTCGTTGGTCTAGGGGTATGATTCCTGCTTTGGGTGCAGGAGGTCCCGGGTTCAAATCCCGGACGAGCCCTAGCGTTTTGTGCAAACTGGTCGCACGTGAGTGGCTGAGTCGACGCAAAATGCTCGGCGTCAGTATCAAATGAAATTCATATTTGATGTGAGCAATTGACACTGATCTGACGTGTGAAGGCGATTACGAAGGTTTTTGGGTACAGATGGTAGCAGATGCATGTTAGTATGTCTTGTTTTTAATGATAAAAAAGTGTTTCCGCCCGGGATCGACACGGGGACCTTCTGCGTGTTAGGCAGACGTGATAACCGCTACACCACGGAAACTACTTGTGTGCGCCTTACATTAGAGACAACTCGTGCAGGTGTTGTCATCGTTACTAAGAAATTAAATAAATGCGCTACTTGCAGAACAAAGGTACATGCAGAAGATCCTCACATGTCGTGGCTCACTGGAGTACAATACGACATAGGCAGGAAAATACTGTTCCCGCCCGGGATCGAACCGGGGACCTTCTGCGTGTGAAGCAGACGTGATAACCGCTCCACTACGGAAACTGCGAACGGGAGGAGTCCATCTCCGTTCACTCGCAATTACCTCAGCCTCTCTCCCGTCCGTGAATGCACACGCGACAGTTCTTTTGACAGCCTGGAAACCATCACAGCCAAGGGCTCAAGAAGTCTTCGGGGTGCTCGAGAAGGTGTCTGCCGTAGCACCCCTAACGAAATAGCGGCGTTTCCCGCAGTCGTGATTGCAAATCATAGCAGCAAAAGCAATCACTTTCTTAGCAGCAGGGAGTGCGAGCCCAGCGGCAGCTCTACATGAAGGTACCAATAGCCCAGGAAGGCCGCCGACCGCGGGAATTCGCGCCGCCCCCATCCCGCCAGCCTACACGAGACTTTCCAGAGCACCCTGGACCACATCGAGGGACCCAGTGCACTGAAATAATAGTCATTTGCCACGTCAGATGGCTCGTTGGTCTAGGGGTATGATTCCTGCTTTGGGTGCAGGAGGTCCCGGGTTCAAATCCCGGACGAGCCCTAGCGTTTTGTGCAAACTGGTCGCACGTGAGTGGCTGAGTCGACGCAAAATGCTCGGCGTCAGTATCAAATGAAATTCATATTTGATGTGAGCAATTGACACTGATCTGACGTGTGAAGGCGATTACGAAGGTTTTTGGGTACAGATGGTAGCAGATGCATGTTAGTATGTCTTGTTTTTAATGATAAAAAAGTGTTTCCGCCCGGGATCGACACGGGGACCTTCTGCGTGTTAGGCAGACGTGATAACCGCTACACCACGGAAACTACTTGTGTGCGCCTTACATTAGAGACAACTCGTGCTGGTGTTGTCATCGTTACTAAGAAATTAAATAAATGCGCTACTTGCAGAACAAAGGTACATGCAGAAGATCCTCACATGTCGTGGCTCACTGGAGTACAATACGACATAGGCAGGAAAATACTGTTCCCGCCCAGGATCGAACCGGGGACCTTCTGCGTGTAAAGCAGACGTGATAACCGCTCCACTACGGAAACTGCGAACGGGAGGAGTCCATCTCCGTTCACTCGCAATTACCTCAGCCTCTCTCCCGTCCGTGAATGCACACGCGACAGTTCTTTTGACAGCCTGGAAACCATCACAGCCAAGGGCTCAAGAAGTCTTCGGGGTGCTCGAGAAGGTGTCTGCCGTAGCACCCCTAACGAAATAGCGGCGTTTCCCGCAGTCGTGATTGCAAATCATAGCAGCAAAAGCAATCACTTTCTTAGCAGCAGGGAGTGCGAGCCCAGCGGCAGCTCTACATGAAGGTACCAATAGCCCAGGAAGGCCGCCGACCGCGGGAATTCGCGCCGCCCCCATCCCGCCAGCCTACACGAGACTTTCCAGAGCACCCTGGACCACATCGAGGGACCCAGTGCACTGAAATAATAGTCATTTGCCACGTCAGATGGCTCGTTGGTCTAGGGGTATGATTCCTGCTTTGGGTGCAGGAGGTCCCGGGTTCAAATCCCGGACGAGCCCTAGCGTTTTGTGCAAACTGGTCGCACGTGAGTGGCTGAGTCGACGCAAAATGCTCGGCGTCAGTATCAAATGAAATTCATATTTGATGTGAGCAATTGACACTGATCTGACGTGTGAAGGCGATTACGAAGGTTTTTGGGTACAGATGGTAGCAGATGCATGTTAGTATGTCTTGTTTTTAATGATAAAAAAGTGTTTCCGCCCGGGATCGACACGGGAACCTTCTGCGTGTTAGGCAGACGTGATAACCGCTACACCACGGAAACTACTTGTGTGCGCCTTACATTAGAGACAACTCGTGCTGGTGTTGTCATCGTTACTAAGAAATTAAATAAATGCGCTACTTGCAGAACAAAGGTACATGCAGAAGATCCTCACATGTCGTGGCTCACTGGAGTACAATACGACATAGGCAGGAAAATACTGTTCCCGCCCGGGATCGAACCGGGGACCTTCTGCGTGTGAAGCAGACGTGATAACCGCTCCACTACGGAAACTGCGAACGGGAGGAGTCCATCTCCGTTCACTCGCAATTACCTCAGCCTCTCTCCCGTCCGTGAATGCACACGCGACAGTTCTTTTGACAGCCTGGAAACCATCACAGCCAAGGGCTCAAGAAGTCTTCGGGGTGCTCGAGAAGGTGTCTGCCGTAGCACCCCTAACGAAATAGCGGCGTTTCCCGCAGTCGTGATTGCAAATCATAGCAGCAAAAGCAATCACTTTCTTAGCAGCAGGGAGTGCGAGCCCAGCGGCAGCTCTACATGAAGGTACCAATAGCCCAGGAAGGCCGCCGACCGCGGGAATTCGCGCCGCCCCCATCCCGCCAGCCTACACGAGACTTTCCAGAGCACCCTGGACCACATCGAGGGACCCAGTGCACTGAAATAATAGTCATTTGCCACGTCAGATGGCTCGTTGGTCTAGGGGTATGATTCCTGCTTTGGGTGCAGGAGGTCCCGGGTTCAAATCCCGGACGAGCCCTAGCGTTTTGTGCAAACTGGTCGCACGTGAGTGGCTGAGTCGACGCAAAATGCTCGGCGTCAGTATCAAATGAAATTCATATTTGATGTGAGCAATTGACACTGATCTGACGTGTGAAGGCGATTACGAAGGTTTTTGGGTACAGATGGTAGCAGATGCATGTTAGTATGTCTTGTTTTTAATGATAAAAAAGTGTTTCCGCCCGGGATCGACACGGGGACCTTCTGCGTGTTAGGCAGACGTGATAACCGCTACACCACGGAAACTACTTGTGTGCGCCTTACATTAGAGACAACTCGTGCTGGTGTTGTCATCGTTACTAAGAAATTAAATAAATGCGCTACTTGCAGAACAAAGGTACATGCAGAAGATCCTCACATGTCGTGGCTCACTGGAGTACAATACGACATAGGCAGGAAAATACTGTTCCCGCCCGGGATCGAACCGGGGACCTTCTGCGTGTGAAGCAGACGTGATAACCGCTCCACTACGGAAACTGCGAACGGGAGGAGTCCATCTCCGTTCACTCGCAATTACCTCAGCCTCTCTCCCGTCCGTGAATGCACACGCGACAGTTCTTTTGACAGCCTGGAAACCATCACAGCCAAGGGCTCAAGAAGTCTTCGGGGTGCTCGAGAAGGTGTCTGCCGTAGCACCCCTAACGAAATAGCGGCGTTTCCCGCAGTCGTGATTGCAAATCATAGCAGCAAAAGCAATCACTTTCTTAGCAGCAGGGAGTGCGAGCCCAGCGGCAGCTCTACATGAAGGTACCAATAGCCCAGGAAGGCCGCCGACCGCGGGAATTCGCGCCGCCCCCATCCCGCCAGCCTACACGAGACTTTCCAGAGCACCCTGGACCACATCGAGGGACCCAGTGCACTGAAATAATAGTCATTTGCCACGTCAGATGGCTCGTTGGTCTAGGGGTATGATTCCTGCTTTGGGTGCAGGAGGTCCCGGGTTCAAATCCCGGACGAGCCCTAGCGTTTTGTGCAAACTGGTCGCACGTGAGTGGCTGAGTCGACGCAAAATGCTCGGCGTCAGTATCAAATGAAATTCATATTTGGTGTGAGCAATTGACACTGATCTGACGTGTGAAGGCGATTACGAAGGTTTTTGGGTACAGATGGTAGCAGATGCATGTTAGTATGTCTTGTTTTTAATGATAAAAAAGTGTTTCCGCCCGGGATCGACACGGGGACCTTCTGCGTGTTAGGCAGACGTGATAACCGCTACACCACGGAAACTACTTGTGTGCGCCTTACATTAGAGACAACTCGTGCTGGTGTTGTCATCGTTACTAAGAAATTAAATAAATGCGCTACTTGCAGAACAAAGGTACATGCAGAAGATCCTCACATGTCGTGGCTCACTGGAGTACAATACGACATAGGCAGGAAAATACTGTTCCCGCCCAGGATCGAACCGGGGACCTTCTGCGTGTGAAGCAGACGTGATAACCGCTCCACTACGGAAACTGCGAACGGGAGGAGTCCATCTCCGTTCACTCGCAATTACCTCAGCCTCTCTCCCGTCCGTGAATGCACACGCGACAGTTCTTTTGACAGCCTGGAAACCATCACAGCCAAGGGCTCAAGAAGTCTTCGGGGTGCTCGAGAAGGTGTCTGCCGTAGCACCCCTAACGAAATAGCGGCGTTTCCCGCAGTCGTGATTGCAAATCATAGCAGCAAAAGCAATCACTTTCTTAGCAGCAGGGAGTGCGAGCCCAGCGGCAGCTCTACATGAAGGTACCAATAGCCCAGGAAGGCCGCCGACCGCGGGAATTCGCGCCGCCCCCATCCCGCCAGCCTACACGAGACTTTCCAGAGCACCCTGGACCACATCGAGGGACCCAGTGCACTGAAATAATAGTCATTTGCCACGTCAGATGGCTCGTTGGTCTAGGGGTATGATTCCTGCTTTGGGTGCAGGAGGTCCCGGGTTCAAATCCCGGACGAGCCCTAGCGTTTTGTGCAAACTGGTCGCACGTGAGTGGCTGAGTCGACGCAAAATGCTCGGCGTCAGTATCAAATGAAATTCATATTTGATGTGAGCAATTGACACTGATCTGACGTGTGAAGGCGATTACGAAGGTTTTTGGGTACAGATGGTAGCAGATGCATGTTAGTATGTCTTGTTTTTAATGATAAAAAAGTGTTTCCGCCCGGGATCGACACGGGGACCTTCTGCGTGTTAGGCAGACGTGATAACCGCTACACCACGGAAACTACTTGTGTGCGCCTTACATTAGAGACAACTCGTGCTGGTGTTGTCATCGTTACTAAGAAATTAAATAAATGCGCTACTTGCAGAACAAAGGTACATGCAGAAGATCCTCACATGTCGTGGCTCACTGGAGTACAATACGACATAGGCAGGAAAATACTGTTCCCGCCCGGGATCGAACCGGGGACCTTCTGCGTGTGAAGCAGACGTGATAACCGCTCCACTACGGAAACTGCGAACGGGAGGAGTCCATCTCCGTTCACTCGCAATTACCTCAGCCTCTCTCCCGTCCGTGAATGCACACGCGACAGTTCTTTTGACAGCCTGGAAACCATCACAGCCAAGGGCTCAAGAAGTCTTCGGGGTGCTCGAGAAGGTGTCTGCCGTAGCACCCCTAACGAAATAGCGGCGTTTCCCGCAGTCGTGATTGCAAATCATAGCAGCAAAAGCAATCACTTTCTTAGCAGCAGGGAGTGCGAGCCCAGCGGCAGCTCTACATGAAGGTACCAATAGCCCAGGAAGGCCGCCGACCGCGGGAATTCGCGCCGCCCCCATCCCGCCAGCCTACACGAGACTTTCCAGAGCACCCTGGACCACATCGAGGGACCCAGTGCACTGAAATAATAGTCATTTGCCACGTCAGATGGCTCGTTGGTCTAGGGGTATGATTCCTGCTTTGGGTGCAGGAGGTCCCGGGTTCAAATCCCGGACGAGCCCTAGCGTTTTGTGCAAACTGGTCGCACGTGAGTGGCTGAGTCGACGCAAAATGCTCGGCGTCAGTATCAAATGAAATTCATATTTGATGTGAGCAATTGACACTGATCTGACGTGTGAAGGCGATTACGAAGGTTTTTGGGTACAGATGGTAGCAGATGCATGTTAGTATGTCTTGTTTTTAATGATAAAAAAGTGTTTCCGCCCGGGATCGACACGGGGACCTTCTGCGTGTTAGGCAGACGTGATAACCGCTACACCACGGAAACTACTTGTGTGCGCCTTACATTAGAGACAACTCGTGCTGGTGTTGTCATCGTTACTAAGAAATTAAATAAATGCGCTACTTGCAGAACAAAGGTACATGCAGAAGATCCTCACATGTCGTGGCTCACTGGAGTACAATACGACATAGGCAGGAAAATACTGTTCCCGCCCGGGATCGAACCGGGGACCTTCTGCGTGTGAAGCAGACGTGATAACCGCTCCACTACGGAAACTGCGAACGGGAGGAGTCCATCTCCGTTCACTCGCAATTACCTCAGCCTCTCTCCCGTCCGTGAATGCACACGCGACAGTTCTTTTGACAGCCTGGAAACCATCACAGCCAAGGGCTCAAGAAGTCTTCGGGGTGCTCGAGAAGGTGTCTGCCGTAGCACCCCTAACGAAATAGCGGCGTTTCCCGCAGTCGTGATTGCAAATCATAGCAGCAAAAGCAATCACTTTCTTAGCAGCAGGGAGTGCGAGCCCAGCGGCAGCTCTACATGAAGGTACCAATAGCCCAGGAAGGCCGCCGACCGCGGGAATTCGCGCCGCCCCCATCCCGCCAGCCTACACGAGACTTTCCAGAGCACCCTGGACCACATCGAGGGACCCAGTGCACTGAAATAATAGTCATTTGCCACGTCAGATGGCTCGTTGGTCTAGGGGTATGATTCCTGCTTTGGGTGCAGGAGGTCCCGGGTTCAAATCCCGGACGAGCCCTAGCGTTTTGTGCAAACTGGTCGCACGTGAGTGGCTGAGTCGACGCAAAATGCTCGGCGTCAGTATCAAATGAAATTCATATTTGGTGTGAGCAATTGACACTGATCTGACGTGTGAAGGCGATTACGAAGGTTTTTGGGTACAGATGGTAGCAGATGCATGTTAGTATGTCTTGTTTTTAATGATAAAAAAGTGTTTCCGCCCGGGATCGACACGGGGACCTTCTGCGTGTTAGGCAGACGTGATAACCGCTACACCACGGAAACTACTTGTGTGCGCCTTACATTAGAGACAACTCGTGCTGGTGTTGTCATCGTTACTAAGAAATTAAATAAATGCGCTACTTGCAGAACAAAGGTACATGCAGAAGATCCTCACATGTCGTGGCTCACTGGAGTACAATACGACATAGGCAGAAAAATACTGTTCCCGCCCGGGATCGAACCGGGGACCTTCTGCGTGTGAAGCAGACGTGATAACCGCTACACTACGGAAACTGCGAACTGGAGGAGTCCAACTCCGTTCACTCGCAATTACCTCAGCCTCTCTCCCGTCCGTGAATGCACACGCGACAGTTCTTTTGACAGCCTGGAAACCATCACAGCCAAGGGCTCAAGAAGTCTTCGGGGTGCTCGAGAAGGTGTCTGCCGTAGCACCCCTAACGAAATAGCGGCGTTTCCCGCAGTCGTGATTGCAAATCATAGCAGCAAAAGCAATCACTTTCTTAGCAGCAGGGAGTGCGAGCCCAGCGGCAGCTCTACATGAAGGTACCAATAGCCCAGGAAGGCCGCCGACCGCGGGAATTCGCGCCGCCCCCATCCCGCCAGCCTACACGAGACTTTCCAGAGCACCCTGGACCACATCGAGGGACCCAGTGCACTGAAATAATAGTCATTTGCCACGTCAGATGGCTCGTTGGTCTAGGGGTATGATTCCTGCTTTGGGTGCAGGAGGTCCCGGGTTCAAATCCCGGACGAGCCCTAGCGTTTTGTGCAAACTGGTCGCACGTGAGTGGCTGAGTCGACGCAAAATGCTCGGCGTCAGTATCAAATGAAATTCATATTTGATGTGAGCAATTGACACTGATCTGACGTGTGAAGGCGATTACGAAGGTTTTTGGGTACAGATGGTAGCAGATGCATGTTAGTATGTCTTGTTTTTAATGATAAAAAAGTGTTTCCGCCCGGGATCGACACGGGGACCTTCTGCGTGTTAGGCAGACGTGATAACCGCTACACCACGGAAACTACTTGTGTGCGCCTTACATTAGAGACAACTCGTGCTGGTGTTGTCATCGTTACTAAGAAATTAAATAAATGCGCTACTTGCAGAACAAAGGTACATGCAGAAGATCCTCACATGTCGTGGCTCACTGGAGTACAATACGACATAGGCAGGAAAATACTGTTCCCGCCCGGGATCGAACCGGGGACCTTCTGCGTGTGAAGCAGACGTGATAACCGCTCCACTACGGAAACTGCGAACGGGAGGAGTCCATCTCCGTTCACTCGCAATTACCTCAGCCTCTCTCCCGTCCGTGAATGCACACGCGACAGTTCTTTTGACAGCCTGGAAACCATCACAGCCAAGGGCTCAAGAAGTCTTCGGGGTGCTCGAGAAGGTGTCTGCCGTAGCACCCCTAACGAAATAGCGGCGTTTCCCGCAGTCGTGATTGCAAATCATAGCAGCAAAAGCAATCACTTTCTTAGCAGCAGGGAGTGCGAGCCCAGCGGCAGCTCTACATGAAGGTACCAATAGCCCAGGAAGGCCGCCGACCGCGGGAATTCGCGCCGCCCCCATCCCGCCAGCCTACACGAGACTTTCCAGAGCACCCTGGACCACATCGAGGGACCCAGTGCACTGAAATAATAGTCATTTGCCACGTCAGATGGCTCGTTGGTCTAGGGGTATGATTCCTGCTTTGGGTGCAGGAGGTCCCGGGTTCAAATCCCGGACGAGCCCTAGCGTTTTGTGCAAACTGGTCGCACGTGAGTGGCTGAGTCGACGCAAAATGCTCGGCGTCAGTATCAAATGAAATTCATATTTGGTGTGAGCAATTGACACTGATCTGACGTGTGAAGGCGATTACGAAGGTTTTTGGGTACAGATGGTAGCAGATGCATGTTAGTATGTCTTGTTTTTAATGATAAAAAAGTGTTTCCGCCCGGGATCGACACGGGGACCTTCTGCGTGTTAGGCAGACGTGATAACCGCTACACCACGGAAACTACTTGTGTGCGCCTTACATTAGAGACAACTCGTGCTGGTGTTGTCATCGTTACTAAGAAATTAAATAAATGCGCTACTTGCAGAACAAAGGTACATGCAGAAGATCCTCACATGTCGTGGCTCACTGGAGTACAATACGACATAGGCAGAAAAATACTGTTCCCGCCCGGGATCGAACCGGGGACCTTCTGCGTGTGAAGCAGACGTGATAACCGCTACACTACGGAAACTGCGAACTGGAGGAGTCCAACTCCGTTCACTCGCAATTACCTCAGCCTCTCTCCCGTCCGTGAATGCACACGCGACAGTTCTTTTGACAGCCTGGAAACCATCACAGCCAAGGGCTCAAGAAGTCTTCGGGGTGCTCGAGAAGGTGTCTGCCGTAGCACCCCTAACGAAATAGCGGCGTTTCCCGCAGTCGTGATTGCAAATCATAGCAGCAAAAGCAATCACTTTCTTAGCAGCAGGGAGTGCGAGCCCAGCGGCAGCTCTACATGAAGGTACCAATAGCCCAGGAAGGCCGCCGACCGCGGGAATTCGCGCCGCCCCCATCCCGCCAGCCTACACGAGACTTTCCAGAGCACCCTGGACCACATCGAGGGACCCAGTGCACTGAAATAATAGTCATTTGCCACGTCAGATGGCTCGTTGGTCTAGGGGTATGATTCCTGCTTTGGGTGCAGGAGGTCCCGGGTTCAAATCCCGGACGAGCCCTAGCGTTTTGTGCAAACTGGTCGCACGTGAGTGGCTGAGTCGACGCAAAATGCTCGGCGTCAGTATCAAATGAAATTCATATTTGATGTGAGCAATTGACACTGATCTGACGTGTGAAGGCGATTACGAAGGTTTTTGGGTACAGATGGTAGCAGATGCATGTTAGTATGTCTTGTTTTTAATGATAAAAAAGTGTTTCCGCCCGGGATCGACACGGGGACCTTCTGCGTGTTAGGCAGACGTGATAACCGCTACACCACGGAAACTACTTGTGTGCGCCTTACATTAGAGACAACTCGTGCTGGTGTTGTCATCGTTACTAAGAAATTAAATAAATGCGCTACTTGCAGAACAAAGGTACATGCAGAAGATCCTCACATGTCGTGGCTCACTGGAGTTCAATACGACATAGGCAGGAAAATACTGTTCCCGCCCGGGATCGAACCGGGGACCTTCTGCGTGTGAAGCAGACGTGATAACCGCTACACTACGGAAACTGCGAACGGGAGGAGTCCATCACCGTTCACTCGCAATTACCTCAGCCTCTCTCCCGTCCGTGAATGCACACGCGACAGTTCTTTTGACAGCCTGGAAACCATCACAGCCAAGGGCTCAAGAAGTCTTCGGGGTGCTCGAGAAGGTGTCTGCCGTAGCACCCCTAACGAAATAGCGGCGTTTCCCGCAGTCGTGATTGCAAATCATAGCAGCAAAAGCAATCACTTTCTTAGCAGCAGGGAGTGCGAGCCCAGCGGCAGCTCTACATGAAGGTACCAATAGCCCAGGAAGGCCGCCGACCGCGGGAATTCGCACCGCCCCCATCCCGCCAGCCTACACGAGACTTTCCAGAGCACCCTGGACCACATCGAGGGACCCAGTGCACTGAAATAATAGTCATTTGCCACGTCAGATGGCTCGTTGGTCTAGGGGTATGATTCCTGCTTTGGGTGCAGGAGGTCCCGGGTTCAAATCCCGGACGAGCCCTAGCGTTTTGTGCAAACTGGTCGCACGTGAGTGGCTGAGTCGACGCAAAATGCTCGGCGTCAGTATCAAATGAAATTCATATTTGATGTGAGCAATTGACACTGATCTGACGTGTGAAGGCGATTACGAAGGTTTTTGGGTACAGATGGTAGCAGATGCATGTTAGTATGTCTTGTTTTTAATGATAAAAAAGTGTTTCCGCCCGGGATCGACACGGGGACCTTCTGCGTGTTAGGCAGACGTGATAACCGCTACACCACGGAAACTACTTGTGTGCGCCTTACATTAGAGACAACTCGTGCTGGTGTTGTCATCGTTACTAAGAAATTAAATAAATGCGCTACTTGCAGAACAAAGGTACATGCAGAAGATCCTCACATGTCGTGGCTCACTGGAGTAAAATACGACATAGGCAGGAAAATACTGTTCCCGCCCGGGATCGAACCGGGGACCTTCTGCGTGTGAAGCAGACGTGATAACCGCTACACTACGGAAACTGCGAACGGGAGGAGTCCATCTCCGTTCACTCGCAATTACCTCAGCCTCTCTCCCGTCCGTGAATGCACACGCGACAGTTCTTTTGACAGCCTGGAAGCCATCACAGCCAAGGGCTCAAGAAGTCTTCGGGGTGCTCGAGAAGGTGTCTGCCGTAGCACCCCTAACGAAATAGCGGCGTTTCCCGCAGTCGTGATTGCAAATCATAGCAGCAAAAGCAATCACTTTCTTAGCAGCAGGGAGTGCGAGCCCAGCGGCAGCTCTACATGAAGGTACCAATAGCCCAGGAAGGCCGCCGACCGCGGGAATTCGCGCCGCCCCCATCCCGCCAGCCTACACGAGACTTTCCAGAGCACCCTGGACCACATCGAGGGACCCAGTGCACTGAAATAATAGTCATTTGCCACGTCAGATGGCTCGTTGGTCTAGGGGTATGATTCCTGCTTTGAGTGCAGGAGGTCCCGGGTTCAAATCCCGGACGAGCCCTAGCGTTTTGTGCAAACTGGTCGCACGTGAGTGGCTGAGTCGACGCAAAATGCTCGGCGTCAGTATCAAATGAAATTCATATTTGATGTGAGCAATTGACACTGATCTGACGTGTGAAGGCGATTACGAAGGTTTTTGGGTACAGATGGTAGCAGATGCATGTTAGTATGTCTTGTTTTTAATGATAAAAAAGTGTTTCCGCCCGGGATCGACACGGGGACCTTCTGCGTGTTAGGCAGACGTGATAACCGCTACACCACGGAAACTACTTGTGTGCGCCTTACATTAGAGACAACTCGTGCTGGTGTTGTCATCGTTACTAAGAAATTAAATAAATGCGCTACTTGCAGAACAAAGGTACATGCAGAAGATCCTCACATGTCGTGGCTCACTGGAGTACAATACGACATAGGCAGGAAAATACTGTTCCCGCCCGGGATCGAACCGGGGACCTTCTGCGTGTGAAGCAGACGTGATAACCGCTACACTACGGAAACTGCGAACGGGAGGAGTCCATCTCCGTTCACTCGCAATTACCTCAGCCTCTCTCCCGTCCGTGAATGCACACGCGACAGTTCTTTTGACAGCCTGGAAGCCATCACAGCCAAGGGCTCAAGAAGTCTTCGGGGTGCTCGAGAAGGTGTCTGCCGTAGCACCCCTAACGAAATAGCGGCGTTTCCCGCAGTCGTGATTGCAAATCATAGTAGCAAAAGCAATCACTTTCTTAGCAGCAGGGAGTGCGAGCCCAGCTGCAGTAGCAAAAGCAATCACTTTCTTAGCAGCAGGGAGTGCGAGCCCAGCGGCAGCTCTACATGAAGGTACCAATAGCCCAGGAAGGCCGCCGACCGCGGGAATTCGCGCCGCCCCCATCCCGCCAGCCTACACGAGACTTTCCAGAGCACCCTGGACCACATCGAGGGACCCAGTGCACTGAAATAATAGTCATTTGCCACGTCAGATGGCTCGTTGGTCTAGGGGTATGATTCCTGCTTTGGGTGCAGGAGGTCCCGGGTTCAAATCCCGGACGAGCCCTAGCGTTTTGTGCAAACTGGTCGCACGTGAGTGGCTGAGTCGACGCAAAATGCTCGGCGTCAGTATCAAATGAAATTCATATTTGATGTGAGCAATTGACACTGATCTGACGTGTGAAGGCGATTACGAAGGTTTTTGGGTACAGATGGTAGCAGATGCATGTTAGTATGTCTTGTTTTTAATGATAAAAAAGTGTTTCCGCCCGGGATCGACACGGGGACCTTCTGCGTGTTAGGCAGACGTGATAACCGCTACACCACGGAAACTACTTGTGTGCGCCTTACATTAGAGACAACTCGTGCTGGTGTTGTCATCGTTACTAAGAAATTAAATAAATGCGCTACTTGCAGAACAAAGGTACATGCAGAAGATCCTCACATGTCGTGGCTCACTGGAGTACAATACGACATAGGCAGGAAAATACTGTTCCCGCCCGGGATCGAACCGGGGACCTTCTGCGTGTGAAGCAGACGTGATAACCGCTACACTACGGAAACTGCGAACGGGAGGAGTCCATCTCCGTTCACTCGCAATTACCTCAGCCTCTCTCCCGTCCGTGAATGCACACGCGACAGTTCTTTTGACAGCCTGGAAACCATCACAGCCAAGGGCTCAAGAAGTCTTCGGGGTGCTCGAGAAGGTGTCTGCCGTAGCACCCCTAACGAAATAGCGGCGTTTCCCGCAGTCGTGATTGCAAATCATAGCAGCAAAAGCAATCACTTTCTTAGCAGCAGGGAGTGCGAGCCCAGCGGCAGCTCTACATGAAGGTACCAATAGCCCAGGAAGGCCGCCGACCGCGGGAATTCGCGCCGCCCCCATCCCGCCAGCCTACACGAGACTTTCCAGAGCACCCTGGACCACATCGAGGGACCCAGTGCACTGAAATAATAGTCATTTGCCACGTCAGATGGCTCGTTGGTCTAGGGGTATGATTCCTGCTTTGGGTGCAGGAGGTCCCGGGTTCAAATCCCGGACGAGCCCTAGCGTTTTGTGCAAACTGGTCGCACGTGAGTGGCTGAGTCGACGCAAAATGCTCGGCGTCAGTATCAAATGAAATTCATATTTGATGTGAGCAATTGACACTGATCTGACGTGTGAAGGCGATTACGAAGGTTTTTGGGTACAGATGGTAGCAGATGCATGTTAGTATGTCTTGTTTTTAATGATAAAAAAGTGTTTCCGCCCGGGATCGACACGGGGACCTTCTGCGTGTTAGGCAGACGTGATAACCGCTACACCACGGAAACTACTTGTGTGCGCCTTACATTAGAGACAACTCGTGCTGGTGTTGTCATCGTTACTAAGAAATTAAATAAATGCGCTACTTGCAGAACAAAGGTACATGCAGAAGATCCTCACATGTCGTGGCTCACTGGAGTACAATACGACATAGGCAGGAAAATACTGTTCCCGCCCGGGATCGAACCGGGGACCTTCTGCGTGTGAAGCAGACGTGATAACCGCTACACTACGGAAACTGCGAACGGGAGGAGTCCATCTCCGTTCACTCGCAATTACCTCAGCCTCTCTCCCGTCCGTGAATGCACACGCGACAGTTCTTTTGACAGCCTGGAAACCATCACAGCCAAGGGCTCAAGAAGTCTTCGGGGTGCTCGAGAAGGTGTCTGCCGTAGCACCCCTAACGAAATAGCGGCGTTTCCCGCAGTCGTGATTGCAAATCATAGCAGCAAAAGCAATCACTTTCTTAGCAGCAGGGAGTGCGAGCCCAGCGGCAGCTCTACATGAAGGTACCAATAGCCCAGGAAGGCCGCCGACCGCGGGAATTCGCGCCGCCCCCATCCCGCCAGCCTACACGAGACTTTCCAGAGCACCCTGGACCACATCGAGGGACCCAGTGCACTGAAATAATAGTCATTTGCCACGTCAGATGGCTCGTTGGTCTAGGGGTATGATTCCTGCTTTGGGTGCAGGAGGTCCCGGGTTCAAATCCCGGACGAGCCCTAGCGTTTTGTGCAAACTGGTCGCACGTGAGTGGCTGAGTCGACGCAAAATGCTCGGCGTCAGTATCAAATGAAATTCATATTTGATGTGAGCAATTGACACTGATCTGACGTGTGAAGGCGATTACGAAGGTTTTTGGGTACAGATGGCAGCAGATGCATGTTAGTATGTCTTGTTTTTAATGATAAAAAAGTGTTTCCGCCCGGGATCGACACGGGGACCTTCTGCGTGTTAGGCAGACGTGATAACCGCTACACCACGGAAACTACTTGTGTGCGCCTTACATTAGAGACAACTCGTGCTGGTGTTGTCATCGTTACTAAGAAATTAAATAAATGCGCTACTTGCAGAACAAAGGTACATGCAGAAGATCCTCACATGTCGTGGCTCACTGGAGTACAATACGACATAGGCAGGAAAATACTGTTCCCGCCCGGGATCGAACCGGGGACCTTCTGCGTGTGAAGCAGACGTGATAACCGCTACACTACGGAAACTGCGAACGGGAGGAGTCCATCTCCGTTCACTCGCAATTACCTCAGCCTCTCTCCCGTCCGTGAATGCACACGCGACAGTTCTTTTGACAGCCTGGAAACCATCACAGCCAAGGGCTCAAGAAGTCTTCGGGGTGCTCGAGAAGGTGTCTGCCGTAGCACCCCTAACGAAATAGCGGCGTTTCCCGCAGTCGTGATTGCAAATCATAGCAGCAAAAGCAATCACTTTCTTAGCAGCAGGGAGTGCGAGCCCAGCGGCAGCTCTACATGAAGGTACCAATAGCCCAGGAAGGCCGCCGACCGCGGGAATTCGCGCCGCCCCCATCCCGCCAGCCTACACGAGACTTTCCAGAGCACCCTGGACCACATCGAGGGACCCAGTGCACTGAAATAATAGTCATCTGCCACGTCAGATGGCTCGTTGGTCTAGGGGTATGATTCCTGCTTTGGGTGCAGGAGGTCCCGGGTTCAAATCCCGGACGAGCCCTAGCGTTTTGTGCAAACTGGTCGCACGTGAGTGGCTGAGTCGACGCAAAATGCTCGGCGTCAGTATCAAATGAATTTCATATTTGATGTGAGCAATTGACACTGATCTGACGTGTGAAGGCGATTACGAAGGTTTTTGGGTACAGATGGTAGCAGATGCATGTTAGTATGTCTTGTTTTTAATGATAAAAAAGTGTTTCCGCCCGGGATCGACACGGGGACCTTCTGCGTGTTAGGCAGACGTGATAACCGCTACACCACGGAAACTACTTGTGTGCGCCTTACATTAGAGACAACTCGTGCTGGTGTTGTCATCGTTACTAAGAAATTAAATAAATGCGCTACTTGCAGAACAAAGGTACATGCAGAAGATCCTCACATGTCGTGGCTCACTGGAGTACAATACGACATAGGCAGGAAAATACTGTTCCCGCCCGGGATCGAACCGGGGACCTTCTGCGTGTGAAGCAGACGTGATAACCGCTACACTACGGAAACTGCGAACGGGAGGAGTCCATCTCCGTTCACTCGCAATTACCTCAGCCTCTCTCCCGTCCGTGAATGCACACGCGACAGTTCTTTTGACAGCCTGGAAGCCATCACAGCCAAGGGCTCAAGAAGTCTTCGGGGTGCTCGAGAAGGTGTCTGCCGTAGCACCCCTAACGAAATAGCGGCGTTTCCCGCAGTCGTGATTGCAAATCATAGCAGCAAAAGCAATCACTTTCTTAGCAGCAGGGAGTGCGAGCCCAGCGGCAGCTCTACATGAAGGTACCAATAGCCCAGGAAGGCCGCCGACCGCGGGAATTCGCGCCGCCCCCATACCGCCAGCCTACACGAGACTTTCCAGAGCACCCTGGACCACATCGAGGGACCCAGTGCACTGAAATAATAGTCATTTGCCACGTCAGATGGCTCGTTGGTCTAGGGGTAAGTTCCGCTTGAGACGCGACAGCGATCGGACGTGCTGTGTATTCGATCCGCCGTTACCCTCGGGTTGTGAATATTTACCTTCTGTGTGTGACGTTTCTTTGTCTTCTGTTTTTCGTTGTTTCTTTGCCTTAGTGTTTGTTTTGTGTCTTGCGTTGTATTGCGGCTTTTGCCGCATTAATTAAGTGTCATGGCTTCCCGGTTGTTTCCGCGGAAGTGTACTCTCAGTTTTCAGTTTAACAAGGCTACCAGGAATGTCCAACCGACATCGTTGGAAATTCACGAATGGATTGTGGACACGATTGGCATTACATCGGACCAGGTACATACCGCGTATTTTGATACAGAATTATACTGCTTTTTTGTGAAATTGTTGAACCCGGTTTTGCTGGATAAGATATTACTTAAACATGGTGAGCAAGTGTCGTTCCGTCATAGGGATGGTTCTGTTAGCAGTGTTACTGTTTCAAATGCTGAAATTACGTATACCACAGTTCGGGTTTATAATTTACCCCCTGAAGTTGACAACAGCTATCTTAAGGAAGCTTTGCTTGGTTATGGTACTGTCCGGTCAATTCGAAATGAACGTTGGTCTGCACAACATAAGCTGCAATGTTATAATGGTGTCAGATCAGTTGAAATGCATATTAAGTCTAATATACCGTCCCATCTGATTGTATGTGGTTATCGTGTACATCTTACTTATGAGGGGCAGCTTGGTACATGTTTCCTATGTAATGAACATGGTCATGTTCGAGCTAATTGCCCTAAGCGGGTATTTGTGCTTAAAAATGGCCTAGCACAGCGCCGCAAATTAACGGTTGCCGATCTTGTGCCAGCAGCTTCCTCCACTGTTTCCTATCTGCCTCCTGCAGTAGCTTCTTCACAACAGGTGTCACCCTCCCCTGATGCAGGTTTTCCTCCGCTACCCACTCGCCCAGACGTATCGGCTGCTCCTATACCGATTCCGTCTGTTTCCAACAACAAACGCCGTCGTGCTAGTGATACCGGTAGCACTGATGACGAAGCTGCTGTTTCGCAGCCGGTTTGCGAATCTGATGAAAGAATTCCAGAATCTCCCATGCCTGTTTCGCAATCTGTTCCCGCTGTGTCTCCTGCTTTGCCTGATGACGTCAAACTTGCTGCCATGCCGTCGGCGCAAGAGCCACAACATTCGGTCGAGGTGTTGTTGACATCCCCACCGCCACAGGCATCACAGCATGTTGACGACACTTCGGTGGAGACGGCTGTTTGTCGGAAAACCGCTCCTAGAACTGCGCGCTCCGCATCAGCAGACTCCAAACCTATCTTACCACCTCCTACACTTCCAATACCTACACATTCTGAAACCGTTGCCGATGTTCCTGATGCAGTTTTCCCCTTGATGGCTCCTCCTTCTGACTCCTCTCGCCCTGCTAATCCTTCGGACGCTTTGGTTGACGTGCCTGATCTCGAACCCCCCACTCCACCTGCTCTTGAATCTGGTGTGCATCAGATACGTCGTCGGGTGAAAGTGCCCCCCAATCTCCACGCGGTGCGGAAGAAACATAAGCATGCGAAGGACGACTCTGATTCCGTTGATTCTGGACAATCACCCTCTGCCATGTCTGATGTTGATGATATGGATGTAGTTGCTTCTAGTGTGGTGTAATTTGGGTTCATTTCCCATTTTTTGGTTGATGTTGCAGGCGTACACGTTTATTACCTTAAATATAAATGGCATTCAATCTGCTCTGAAGTTAGCGTCTCTGCAGCAGTTTATTTATGACTCTGCAGCTGATATTGTTTTCCTGCAGGAAGTCTCCGTTGCACACCTGTTTGTTCCTGGTTTTCGCACTATTATAAATTTTGCACCTGAGTTTTCTGCAGGTACTGCTTTCCTAATTCGTGACGGTATCCCCGTTACCGAAATTGAGCTTTTAGACTCGGGACGGGGCATTGGTTGTCGGTTATTTGACACGACCTTGGTTAACATTTACGCCCCCTCTGGTTCTAGCAAGCGGCAGGAAAGGTCTCGTTTTTATAAAGAGGATCTGATTTACCTTTTACGAAAAAATCCTGCAACCTTGATATTGGGGGGCGATTTTAATTGTGTGTTACAAGCTAAAGACCAATCCCCTCATTTTAATTATTGTTTCGAGCTACATTCTCTTGTACGTCAATTACGACTACGCGATGCGTGGGAGGTTAAACACCCCACTTTAGTTAAATTTACATTTTTTACTGCCACCTCAAGTAGTCGACTTGACCGATTGTATATTTCTGATCCCCTTAGTGTTTCTGTTTTAGATGTAGATGTTATTCCAGCCAGTTTTACGGATCATTGTGCCCTTTCTGTTATAATTAATTTGGAGCGTCAACCTCTTAAACTTTATAGGCCGCTGTGGAAATTAAATGTCTCCTTGCTCGATGACCCTGACATCGAACCTCTAATACAGACGGCGTGGGACTTTTGTTTACGTTCTCAGCGATACTATCCGTCTAAGCTTCATTGGTGGATCCACTGTGTGAAGCCAAAACTACGTCGCACTTTAATGTCCTACAGTTATAATAGAGCGCGAGATCTGAAACTGACTTTTGAATATTACTATTCGGTGCTTCGCGAACTTTATGATACTTCTACAATGACATGTGCCCACCTTTCTGAGATTCGGAAAATTAAGGCCAAGCTACTTAGTATTAAGCGGCTTCAGATGGAAGGATTGAAGATTAAATCTAAACCACCGTCCACGTTAGCACATGAAATGACTTCTATGTACCATCTGTTTCGTCACCACAAGAACCGTCGACGTGTATTGATTGACGGCCTTATGGCAGCTGATGGTCGCCGGCTTACCTTACAGAATCAAATAACCCATGAACTTACCTGCTACTATGAGACGTTATATACTGCGGCTGATTCTGATCCGAATGATGTTGACGAGATTTTAACTGCTATCCCATCAGTTTTAACAGAGGACCATAATGCGAAATTTTTAGCTCCTTTTACTGCAGACGAAATTTCAGCTTTCATTGTTTGTTCAGCATCTCACAAATCTCCTGGTCCTGATGGCCTACCTAAGGAGTTTTTTGTTCGCTTTTGGCCTATTATAGGGCCTGTTTTTACGGATATTGTGAATGAAATCTTGAATGGTGGCACAATTCCAGCCGATTTCAAGAGAGGTACGGTTGTCCTGATACCTAAATCTGCTGGTTTGAAGACAGCTAGTGACTTTCGTCCTTTAACCCTATTAAATTTTGACTATAAGACGGCCGCTAGGGCTGTTAATGCACGTCTATCCCTCTTGCTTACACCTGTGATACCTCCTTGTCAAAGCTGCTTTCCAGGGCGCTCTATATTGACGTCTCTGGCGGGGTATCGTGATGTCGTGTCGATTGTCGCTGTCACCAATATTTCCTGTGCGCTTTTATTTGTTGATTTTAGTAAGGCCTTTGATCGTGTGTCCCATTCGTTTTTAGAGCTTCTGCTGCGCCGGCTCGGTTTTAATGAACAGGCGCTGCTGGTACTTAAGAATATGACGACTGGCATTTCTGCTAAGATTGACATTAATGGCCAGCTGACAAAGGTCATTGATATTCAACGTGGCTTCCCGCAAGGTAGTCCTTTATCCATGACCCTTTATGCTCTCTCCCTTCAACCAGTCCTTACACGTCTCAACTCGACACTTCGTGGTCTTACGATCTCTGGGGTTACCCAGACGGCAACAGCTTATGCTGATGATTTGGTTGTTTTGCTTCGTTCCACCGCAGAAGTGCCGCAGTTGAAAATGGAACTCGATAAATTTTCAGCGGCCTCAGGTTCTCGTATCAATCCCCGTAAAAGCAAGCTCCTGAATTTGCGGGGCTTTGAACGTGTGGTTGTTCCGTGGGTTACAGCTGTTGAACACCATACACATTTAGGTATCTATCTTGAACGTTGTCCTCTTCGGATGGCTGCAAAAAATTGGCAAGTGGCCATTTCCAAGCTGCAAGGTGTTTTATTAGAACAGTCATGGCGTTCGATACCGCTACTGCAAAAAAAGCGTGTATTAGACACTTATGTTTTATGTAAAGTATATTACGTTGCTCAGCTGTTTCCGCTTCCCCGAATGCAGGGTGCAAAAATGGTCCAGCTTATTAACAGATATATTTGGCGGGGGCATATTTTTAAATTACGTTGTGATGTTCTTACGAAGCCGCGTCTTGAGGGCGGCTTGTCGTTCACCGACGTCCGTGTCAAGGCTGCTGCCCTTTATGTTAAGCGAACCCTCCATCTTTTATTATCTGAGTCCCCGACTGTTACTTCCCGATTATTCCATGTCGTTCGTCCTGCGAGCTTGTCACCGCCCATTAACGTTGGGCCTCTAAATGCGAAGCTACGGCATGTTCGGAACTTCTACACTGAGATTAGTTACCTAGATCTCCACTTACAACGTCGTCCTGTTATTACTACGCTAACCCTGCTTGACAAATGGCGACGGTCTTCTTCTTCCAACCCGATTGTTTTGCATTATCCCAGTTTTAATTGGCGTAACATATGGACGAATATTAGCTTACCCGTTCATTCAGCAACTGTTGCCTCCCTATGGTATAAGGTAGTTAATCAGCTGATTCCTACGAACGAACGCCTTCATCGTATAGGTTTATGTGTCTCTCCGCTTTGTCAAACGTGTGGTTGTGTTGATACACTCCAACACCGATTTACCTGCGCTGACCGTCATCGCATGTGGCACTGGCTGCGCCGACAATTGGCTTTACTCACCAGGAGCTCCGAATCGGCATTTAAGACTGATATTCTCTGCTGGCCGGACACGGTTTTTTATCCCCGGACCAAGAACAACACCGTTATGTGGCTTCTTGGCCGTTACATTTTTGCAGTGGTTGATGATCATGGTATTACCGATTTCATTTCGTTTACTGGTTACATGCTTCATGAGTACTGGACGCAAAAGTCTTTCCCACACCTTAAGAGGGACTTTGCGAATATGCTTACTATTGTTTTCGAAAAGGAAGGAGTTGGTTAAATTTCAATTTCTATTGATCGCTCCTGCGCCTGAATCATTAATGGAACCGGTATAGGGGCATACTGAGCTAACTTCATGACAGGAAAGACATTCTCGCTAGTTCTTAGGTACAATCTTGGCAGGAAGGCAAAATAACTGTTTCGATAGACAACGCTTCATAAGTCCCGTGTTCACATATAAGTATCATAAGACTCCGAACCAAAGACAATTACAACGTATTGGTGACACTGTGCTTCAGTGCAGGGAGGAGGAGACGTCATGGCCAGGCCTCGGGATACGACCCCTGCCCAATGCGCCTCCACCTACCTGCCCTGGGTCATTACAAAGGAAAAACGAAAAAACAGTGTTAAAAAAATATGAATAAAGAAAAACCTAAAAAAAATGGATAAGGCGTCGGACTAAAATAAAAAAAAAAAATGGATCAGGCGCCGGACTTCGGATCTGAAGATTACAGGAAAAAAAAAAAAAAATGGATAAGGCGTCGGATTTCGGATCTGAAGATAAAAAAAAAAAAAGTGGTTAAGGCGCAAAAAGAAAAAAAAAAAAAGGGGTATGATTCCTGCTTTGAGTGCAGGAGGTCCCGGGTTCAAATCCCGGACGAGCCCTAGCGTTTTGTGCAAACTGGTCGCACGTGAGTGGCTGAGTCGACGCAAAATGCTCGGCGTCAGTATCAAATGAAATTCATATTTGATGTGAGCAATTGACACTGATCTGACGTGTGAAGGCGATTACGAAGGTTTTTGGGTACAGATGGTAGCAGATGCATGTTAGTATGTCTTGTTTTTAATGATAAAAAAGTGTTTCCGCCCGGGATCGACACGGGGACCTTCTGCGTGTTAGGCAGACGTGATAACCGCTACACCACGGAAACTACTTGTGTGCGCCTTACATTAGAGACAACTCGTGCTGGTGTTGTCATCGTTACTAAGAAATTAAATAAATGCGCTACTTGCAGAACAAAGGTACATGCAGAAGATCCTCACATGTCGTGGCTCACTGGAGTACAATACGACATAGGCAGGAAAATACTGTTCCCGCCCGGGATCGAACCGGGGACCTTCTGCGTGTGAAGCAGACGTGATAACCGCTCCACTACGGAAACTGCGAACGGGAGGAGTCCATCTCCGTTCACTCGCAATTACCTCAGCCTCTCTCCCGTCCGTGAATGCACACGCGACAGTTCTTTTGACAGCCTGGAAACCATCACAGCCAAGGGCTCAAGAAGTCTTCGGGGTGCTCGAGAAGGTGTCTGCCGTAGCACCCCTAACGAAATAGCGGCGTTTCCCGCAGTCGTGATTGCAAATCATAGTAGCAAAAGCAATCACTTTCTTAGCAGCAGGGAGTGCGAGCCCAGCTGCAGTAGCAAAAGCAATCACTTTCTTAGCAGCAGGGAGTGCGAGCCCAGCGGCAGCTCTACATGAAGGTACCAATAGCCCAGGAAGGCCGCCGACCGCGGAAATTCGCGCCGCCCCCATCCCGCCAGCCTACACGAGACTTTCCAGAGCACCCTGGACCACATCGAGGGACCCAGTGCACTGAAATAATAGTCATTTGCCACGTCAGATGGCTCGTTGGTCTAGGGGTATGATTCCTGCTTTGGGTGCAGGAGGTCCCGGGTTCAAATCCCGGACGAGCCCTAGCGTTTTGTGCAAACTGGTCGCACGTGAGTGGCTGAGTCGACGCAAAATGCTCGGCGTCAGTATCAAATGAAATTCATATTTGATGTGAGCAATTGACACTGATCTGACGTGTGAAGGCGATTACGAAGGTTTTTGGGTACAGATGGTAGCAGATGCATGTTAGTATGTCTTGTTTTTAATGATAAAAAAGTGTTTCCGCCCGGGATCGACACGGGGACCTTCTGCGTGTTAGGCAGACGTGATAACCGCTACACCACGGAAACTACTTGTGTGCGCCTTACATTAGAGACAACTCGTGCTGGTGTTGTCATCGTTACTAAGAAATTAAATAAATGCGCTACTTGCAGAACAAAGGTACATGCAGAAGATCCTCACATGTCGTGGCTCACTGGAGTACAATACGACATAGGCAGGAAAATACTGTTCCCGCCCGGGATCGAACCGGGGACCTTCTGCGTGTGAAGCAGACGTGATAACCGCTACACTACGGAAACTGCGAACGGGAGGAGTCCATCTCCGTTCACTCGCAATTACCTCAGCCTCTCTCCCGTCCGTGAATGCACACGCGACAGTTCTTTTGACAGCCTGGAAACCATCACAGCCAAGGGCTCAAGAAGTCTTCGGGGTGCTCGAGAAGGTGTCTGCCGTAGCACTCCTAACGAAATAGCGGCGTTTCCCGCAGTCGTGATTGCAAATCATAGCAGCAAAAGCAATCACTTTCTTAGCAGCAGGGAGTGCGAGCCCAGCGGCAGCTCTACATGAAGGTACCAATAGCCCAGGAAGGCCGCCGACCGCGGAAATTCGCGCCGCCCCCATCCCGCCAGCCTACACGAGACTTTCCAGAGCACCCTGGACCACATCGAGGGACCCAGTGCACTGAAATAATAGTCATTTGCCACGTCAGATGGCTCGTTGGTCTAGGGGTATGATTCCTGCTTTGGGTGCAGGAGGTCCCGGGTTCAAATCCCGGACGAGCCCTAGCGTTTTGTGCAAACTGGTCGCACGTGAGTGGCTGAGTCGACGCAAAATGCTCGGCGTCAGTATCAAATGAAATTCATATTTGATGTGAGCAATTGACACTGATCTGACGTGTGAAGGCGATTACGAAGGTTTTTGGGTACAGATGGTAGCAGATGCATGTTAGTATGTCTTGTTTTTAATGATAAAAAAGTGTTTCCGCCCGGGATCGACACGGGGACCTTCTGCGTGTTAGGCAGACGTGATAACCGCTACACCACGGAAACTACTTGTGTGCGCCTTACATTAGAGACAACTCGTGCTGGTGTTGTCATCGTTACTAAGAAATTAAATAAATGCGCTACTTGCAGAACAAAGGTACATGCAGAAGATCCTCACATGTCGTGGCTCACTGGAGTACAATACGACATAGGCAGGAAAATACTGTTCCCGCCCGGGATCGAACCGGGGACCTTCTGCGTGTGAAGCAGACGTGATAACCGCTACACTACGGAAACTGCGAACGGGAGGAGTCCATCTCCGTTCACTCGCAATTACCTCAGCCTCTCTCCCGTCCGTGAATGCACACGCGACAGTTCTTTTGACAGCCTGGAAACCATCACAGCCAAGGGCTCAAGAAGTCTTCGGGGTGCTCGAGAAGGTGTCTGCCGTAGCACTCCTAACGAAATAGCGGCGTTTCCCGCAGTCGTGATTGCAAATCATAGCAGCAAAAGCAATCACTTTCTTAGCAGCAGGGAGTGCGAGCCCAGCGGCAGCTCTACATGAAGGTACCAATAGCCCAGGAAGGCCGCCGACCGCGGGAATTCGCGCCGCCCCCATCCCGCCAGCCTACACGAGACTTTCCAGAGCACCCTGGACCACATCGAGGGACCCAGTGCACTGAAATAATAGTCATTTGCCACGTCAGATGGCTCGTTGGTCTAGGGGTATGATTCCTGCTTTGGGTGCAGGAGGTCCCGGGTTCAAATCCCGGACGAGCCCTAGCGTTTTGTGCAAACTGGTCGCACGTGAGTGGCTGAGTCGACGCAAAATGCTCGGCGTCAGTATCAAATGAAATTCATATTTGATGTGAGCAATTGACACTGATCTGACGTGTGAAGGCGATTACGAAGGTTTTTGGGTACAGATGGTAGCAGATGCATGTTAGTATGTCTTGTTTTTAATGATAAAAAAGTGTTTCCGCCCGGGATCGACACGGGGACCTTCTGCGTGTTAGGCAGACGTGATAACCGCTACACCACGGAAACTACTTGTGTGCGCCTTACATTAGAGACAACTCGTGCTGGTGTTGTCATCGTTACTAAGAAATTAAATAAATGCGCTACTTGCAGAACAAAGGTACATGCAGAAGATCCTCACATGTCGTGGCTCACTGGAGTACAATACGACATAGGCAGGAAAATACTGTTCCCGCCCGGGATCGAACCGGGGACCTTCTGCGTGTGAAGCAGACGTGATAACCGCTACACTACGGAAACTGCGAACGGGAGGAGTCCATCTCCGTTCACTCGCAATTACCTCAGCCTCTCTCCCGTCCGTGAATGCACACGCGACAGTTCTTTTGACAGCCTGGAAGCCATCACAGCCAAGGGCTCAAGAAGTCTTCGGGGTGCTCGAGAAGGTGTCTGCCGTAGCACCCCTAACGAAATAGCGGCGTTTCCCGCAGTCGTGATTGCAAATCATAGTAGCAAAAGCAATCATTTTCTTAGTAGCTGGGAGTGCGAGCCCAGCTGCAGTAGCAAAAGCAATCACTTTCTTAGCAGCAGGGAGTGCGAGCCCAGCGGCAGCTCTACATGAAGGTACCAATAGCCCAGGAAGGCCGCCGACCGCGGGAATTCGCGCCGCCCCCATCCCGCCAGCCTACACGAGACTTTCCAGAGCACCCTGGACCACATCGAGGGACCCAGTGCACTGAAATAATAGTCATTTGCCACGTCAGATGGCTCGTTGGTCTAGGGGTATGATTCCTGCTTTGGGTGCAGGAGGTCCCGGGTTCAAATCCCGGACGAGCCCTAGCGTTTTGTGCAAACTGGTCGCACGTGAGTGGCTGAGTCGACGCAAAATGCTCGGCGTCAGTATCAAATGAAATTCATATTTGATGTGAGCAATTGACACTGATCTGACGTGTGAAGGCGATTACGAAGGTTTTTGGGTACAGATGGTAGCAGATGCATGTTAGTATGTCTTGTTTTTAATGATAAAAAAGTGTTTCCGCCCGGGATCGACACGGGGACCTTCTGCGTGTTAGGCAGACGTGATAACCGCTACACCACGGAAACTACTTGTGTGCGCCTTACATTAGAGACAACTCGTGCTGGTGTTGTCATCGTTACTAAGAAATTAAATAAATGCGCTACTTGCAGAACAAAGGTACATGCAGAAGATCCTCACATGTCGTGGCTCACTGGAGTACAATACGACATAGGCAGGAAAATACTGTTCCTGCCCGGGATCGAACCGGGGACCTTCTGCGTGTGAAGCAGACGTGATAACCGCTACACTACGGAAACTGCGAACGGGAGGAGTCCATCTCCGTTCACTCGCAATTACCTCAGCCTCTCTCCCGTCCGTGAATGCACACGCGACAGTTCTTTTGACAGCCTGGAAGCCATCACAGCCAAGGGCTCAAGAAGTCTTCGGGGTGCTCGAGAAGGTGTCTGCCGTAGCACCCCTAACGAAATAGCGGCGTTTCCCGCAGTCGTGATTGCAAATCATAGCAGCAAAAGCAATCACTTTCTTAGCAGCAGGGAGTGCGAGCCCAGCGGCAGCTCTACATGAAGGTACCAATAGCCCAGGAAGGCCGCCGACCGCGGAAATTCGCGCCGCCCCCATCCCGCCAGCCTACACGAGACTTTCCAGAGCACCCTGGACCACATCGAGGGACCCAGTGCACTGAAATAATAGTCATTTGCCACGTCAGATGGCTCGTTGGTCTAGGGGTATGATTCCTGCTTTGGGTGCAGGAGGTCCCGGGTTCAAATCCCGGACGAGCCCTAGCGTTTTGTGCAAACTGGTCGCACGTGAGTGGCTGAGTCGACGCAAAATGCTCGGCGTCAGTATCAAATGAAATTCATATTTGATGTGAGCAATTGACACTGATCTGACGTGTGAAGGCGATTACGAAGGTTTTTGGGTACAGATGGTAGCAGATGCATGTTAGTATGTCTTGTTTTTAATGATAAAAAAGTGTTTCCGCCCGGGATCGACACGGGGACCTTCTGCGTGTTAGGCAGACGTGATAACCGCTACACCACGGAAACTACTTGTGTGCGCCTTACATTAGAGACAACTCGTGCTGGTGTTGTCATCGTTACTAAGAAATTAAATAAATGCGCTACTTGCAGAACAAAGGTACATGCAGAAGATCCTCACATGTCGTGGCTCACTGGAGTACAATACGACATAGGCAGGAAAATACTGTTCCCGCCCGGGATCGAACCGGGGACCTTCTGCGTGTGAAGCAGACGTGATAACCGCTACACTACGGAAACTGCGAACGGGAGGAGTCCATCTCCGTTCACTCGCAATTACCTCAGCCTCTCTCCCGTCCGTGAATGCACACGCGACAGTTCTTTTGACAGCCTGGAAGCCATCACAGCCAAGGGCTCAAGAAGTCTTCGGGGTGCTCGAGAAGGTGTCTGCCGTAGCACCCCTAACGAAATAGCGGCGTTTCCCGCAGTCGTGATTGCAAATCATAGCAGCAAAAGCAATCACTTTCTTAGCAGCAGGGAGTGCGAGCCCAGCGGCAGCTCTACATGAAGGTACCAATAGCCCAGGAAGGCCGCCGACCGCGGGAATTCGCGCCGCCCCCATCCCGCCAGCCTACACGAGACTTTCCAGAGCACCCTGGACCACATCGAGGGACCCAGTGCACTGAAATAATAGTCATTTGCCACGTCAGATGGCTCGTTGGTCTAGGGGTATGATTCCTGCTTTGGGTGCAGGAGGTCCCGGGTTCAAATCCCGGACGAGCCCTAGCGTTTTGTGCAAACTGGTCGCACGTGAGTGGCTGAGTCGACGCAAAATGCTCGGCGTCAGTATCAAATGAAATTCATATTTGATGTGAGCAATTGACACTGATCTGACGTGTGAAGGCGATTACGAAGGTTTTTGGGTACAGATGGTAGCAGATGCATGTTAGTATGTCTTGTTTTTAATGATAAAAAAGTGTTTCCGCCCGGGATCGACACGGGGACCTTCTGCGTGTTAGGCAGACGTGATAACCGCTACACCACGGAAACTACTTGTGTGCGCCTTACATTAGAGACAACTCGTGCTGGTGTTGTCATCGTTACTAAGAAATTAAATAAATGCGCTACTTGCAGAACAAAGGTACATGCAGAAGATCCTCACATGTCGTGGCTCACTGGAGTACAATACGACATAGGCAGGAAAATACTGTTCCCGCCCGGGATCGAACCGGGGACCTTCTGCGTGTGAAGCAGACGTGATAACCGCTACACTACGGAAACTGCGAACGGGAGGAGTCCATCTCCGTTCACTCGCAATTACCTCAGCCTCTCTCCCGTCCGTGAATGCACACGCGACAGTTCTTTTGACAGCCTGGAAACCATCACAGCCAAGGGCTCAAGAAGTCTTCGGGGTGCTCGAGAAGGTGTCTGCCGTAGCACCCCTAACGAAATAGCGGCGTTTCCCGCAGTCGTGATTGCAAATCATAGCAGCAAAAGCAATCACTTTCTTAGCAGCAGGGAGTGCGAGCCCAGCGGCAGCTCTACATGAAGGTACCAATAGCCCAGGAAGGCCGCCGACCGCGGGAATTCGCGCCGCCCCCATCCCGCCAGCCTACACGAGACTTTCCAGAGCACCCTGGACCACATCGAGGGACCCAGTGCACTGAAATAATAGTCATTTGCCACGTCAGATGGCTCGTTGGTCTAGGGGTATGATTCCTGCTTTGGGTGCAGGAGGTCCCGGGTTCAAATCCCGGACGAGCCCTAGCGTTTTGTGCAAACTGGTCGCACGTGAGTGGCTGAGTCGACGCAAAATGCTCGGCGTCAGTATCAAATGAAATTCATATTTGATGTGAGCAATTGACACTGATCTGACGTGTGAAGGCGATTACGAAGGTTTTTGGGTACAGATGGTAGCAGATGCATGTTAGTATGTCTTGTTTTTAATGATAAAAAAGTGTTTCCGCCCGGGATCGACACGGGGACCTTCTGCGTGTTAGGCAGACGTGATAACCGCTACACCACGGAAACTACTTGTGTGCGCCTTACATTAGAGACAACTCGTGCTGGTGTTGTCATCGTTACTAAGAAATTAAATAAATGCGCTACTTGCAGAACAAAGGTACATGCAGAAGATCCTCACATGTCGTGGCTCACTGGAGTACAATACGACATAGGCAGGAAAATACTGTTCCCGCCCGGGATCGAACCGGGGACCTTCTGCGTGTGAAGCAGACGTGATAACCGCTACACTACGGAAACTGCGAACGGGAGGAGTCCATCTCCGTTCACTCGCAATTACCTCAGCCTCTCTCCCGTCCGTGAATGCACACGCGACAGTTCTTTTGACAGCCTGGAAGCCATCACAGCCAAGGGCTCAAGAAGTCTTCGGGGTGCTCGAGAAGGTGTCTGCCGTAGCACCCCTAACGAAATAGCGGCGTTTCCCGCAGTCGTGATTGCAAATCATAGCAGCAAAAGCAATCACTTTCTTAGCAGCAGGGAGTGCGAGCCCAGCGGCAGCTCTACATGAAGGTACCAATAGCCCAGGAAGGCCGCCGACCGCGGGAATTCGCGCCGCCCCCATCCCGCCAGCCTACACGAGACTTTCCAGAGCACCCTGGACCACATCGAGGGACCCAGTGCACTGAAATAATAGTCATTTGCCACGTCAGATGGCTCGTTGGTCTAGGGGTATGATTCCTGCTTTGGGTGCAGGAGGTCCCGGGTTCAAATCCCGGACGAGCCCTAGCGTTTTGTGCAAACTGGTCGCACGTGAGTGGCTGAGTCGACGCAAAATGCTCGGCGTCAGTATCAAATGAAATTCATATTTGATGTGAGCAATTGACACTGATCTGACGTGTGAAGGCGATTACGAAGGTTTTTGGGTACAGATGGTAGCAGATGCATGTTAGTATGTCTTGTTTTTAATGATAAAAAAGTGTTTCCGCCCGGGATCGACACGGGGACCTTCTGCGTGTTAGGCAGACGTGATAACCGCTACACCACGGAAACTACTTGTGTGCGCCTTACATTAGAGACAACTCGTGCTGGTGTTGTCATCGTTACTAAGAAATTAAATAAATGCGCTACTTGCAGAACAAAGGTACATGCAGAAGATCCTCACATGTCGTGGCTCACTGGAGTACAATACGACATAGGCAGGAAAATACTGTTCCCGCCCGGGATCGAACCGGGGACCTTCTGCGTGTGAAGCAGACGTGATAACCGCTACACTACGGAAACTGCGAACGGGAGGAGCCCATCTCCGTTCACTCGCAATTACCTCAGCCTCTCTCCCGTCCGTGAATGCACACGCGACAGTTCTTTTGACAGCCTGGAAACCATCACAGCCAAGGGCTCAAGAAGTCTTCGGGGTGCTCGAGAAGGTGTCTGCCGTAGCACCCCTAACGAAATAGCGGCGTTTCCCGCAGTCGTGATTGCAAATCATAGTAGCAAAAGCAATCATTTTCTTAGTAGCTGGGAGTGCGAGCCCAGCTGCAGTAGCAAAAGCAATCACTTTCTTAGCAGCAGGGAGTGCGAGCCCAGCGGCAGCTCTACATGAAGGTACCAATAGCCCAGGAAGGCCGCCGACCGCGGGAATTCGCGCCGCCCCCATCCCGCCAGCCTACACGAGACTTTCCAGAGCACCCTGGACCACATCGAGGGACCCAGTGCACTGAAATAATAGTCATTTGCCACGTCAGATGGCTCGTTGGTCTAGGGGTATGATTCCTGCTTTGGGTGCAGGAGGTCCCGGGTTCAAATCCCGGACGAGCCCTAGCGTTTTGTGCAAACTGGTCGCACGTGAGTGGCTGAGTCGACGCAAAATGCTCGGCGTCAGTATCAAATGAAATTCATATTTGATGTGAGCAATTGACACTGATCTGACGTGTGAAGGCGATTACGAAGGTTTTTGGGTACAGATGGTAGCAGATGCATGTTAGTATGTCTTGTTTTTAATGATAAAAAAGTGTTTCCGCCCGGGATCGACACGGGGACCTTCTGCGTGTTAGGCAGACGTGATAACCGCTACACCACGGAAACTACTTGTGTGCGCCTTACATTAGAGACAACTCGTGCTGGTGTTGTCATCGTTACTAAGAAATTAAATAAATGCGCTACTTGCAGAACAAAGGTACATGCAGAAGATCCTCACATGTCGTGGCTCACTGGAGTACAATACGACATAGGCAGGAAAATACTGTTCCTGCCCGGGATCGAACCGGGGACCTTCTGCGTGTGAAGCAGACGTGATAACCGCTACACTACGGAAACTGCGAACGGGAGGAGTCCATCTCCGTTCACTCGCAATTACCTCAGCCTCTCTCCCGTCCGTGAATGCACACGCGACAGTTCTTTTGACAGCCTGGAAGCCATCACAGCCAAGGGCTCAAGAAGTCTTCGGGGTGCTCGAGAAGGTGTCTGCCGTAGCACCCCTAACGAAATAGCGGCGTTTCCCGCAGTCGTGATTGCAAATCATAGCAGCAAAAGCAATCACTTTCTTAGCAGCAGGGAGTGCGAGCCCAGCGGCAGCTCTACATGAAGGTACCAATAGCCCAGGAAGGCCGCCGACCGCGGAAATTCGCGCCGCCCCCATCCCGCCAGCCTACACGAGACTTTCCAGAGCACCCTGGACCACATCGAGGGACCCAGTGCACTGAAATAATAGTCATTTGCCACGTCAGATGGCTCGTTGGTCTAGGGGTATGATTCCTGCTTTGGGTGCAGGAGGTCCCGGGTTCAAATCCCGGACGAGCCCTAGCGTTTTGTGCAAACTGGTCGCACGTGAGTGGCTGAGTCGACGCAAAATGCTCGGCGTCAGTATCAAATGAAATTCATATTTGATGTGAGCAATTGACACTGATCTGACGTGTGAAGGCGATTACGAAGGTTTTTGGGTACAGATGGTAGCAGATGCATGTTAGTATGTCTTGTTTTTAATGATAAAAAAGTGTTTCCGCCCGGGATCGACACGGGGACCTTCTGCGTGTTAGGCAGACGTGATAACCGCTACACCACGGAAACTACTTGTGTGCGCCTTACATTAGAGACAACTCGTGCTGGTGTTGTCATCGTTACTAAGAAATTAAATAAATGCGCTACTTGCAGAACAAAGGTACATGCAGAAGATCCTCACATGTCGTGGCTCACTGGAGTACAATACGACATAGGCAGGAAAATACTGTTCCCGCCCGGGATCGAACCGGGGACCTTCTGCGTGTGAAGCAGACGTGATAACCGCTACACTACGGAAACTGCGAACGGGAGGAGTCCATCTCCGTTCACTCGCAATTACCTCAGCCTCTCTCCCGTCCGTGAATGCACACGCGACAGTTCTTTTGACAGCCTGGAAGCCATCACAGCCAAGGGCTCAAGAAGTCTTCGGGGTGCTCGAGAAGGTGTCTGCCGTAGCACCCCTAACGAAATAGCGGCGTTTCCCGCAGTCGTGATTGCAAATCATAGCAGCAAAAGCAATCACTTTCTTAGCAGCAGGGAGTGCGAGCCCAGCGGCAGCTCTACATGAAGGTACCAATAGCCCAGGAAGGCCGCCGACCGCGGGAATTCGCGCCGCCCCCATCCCGCCAGCCTACACGAGACTTTCCAGAGCACCCTGGACCACATCGAGGGACCCAGTGCACTGAAATAATAGTCATTTGCCACGTCAGATGGCTCGTTGGTCTAGGGGTATGATTCCTGCTTTGGGTGCAGGAGGTCCCGGGTTCAAATCCCGGACGAGCCCTAGCGTTTTGTGCAAACTGGTCGCACGTGAGTGGCTGAGTCGACGCAAAATGCTCGGCGTCAGTATCAAATGAAATTCATATTTGATGTGAGCAATTGACACTGATCTGACGTGTGAAGGCGATTACGAAGGTTTTTGGGTACAGATGGTAGCAGATGCATGTTAGTATGTCTTGTTTTTAATGATAAAAAAGTGTTTCCGCCCGGGATCGACACGGGGACCTTCTGCGTGTTAGGCAGACGTGATAACCGCTACACCACGGAAACTACTTGTGTGCGCCTTACATTAGAGACAACTCGTGCTGGTGTTGTCATCGTTACTAAGAAATTAAATAAATGCGCTACTTGCAGAACAAAGGTACATGCAGAAGATCCTCACATGTCGTGGCTCACTGGAGTACAATACGACATAGGCAGGAAAATACTGTTCCCGCCCGGGATCGAACCGGGGACCTTCTGCGTGTGAAGCAGACGTGATAACCGCTACACTACGGAAACTGCGAACGGGAGGAGTCCATCTCCGTTCACTCGCAATTACCTCAGCCTCTCTCCCGTCCGTGAATGCACACGCGACAGTTCTTTTGACAGCCTGGAAACCATCACAGCCAAGGGCTCAAGAAGTCTTCGGGGTGCTCGAGAAGGTGTCTGCCGTAGCACCCCTAACGAAATAGCGGCGTTTCCCGCAGTCGTGATTGCAAATCATAGCAGCAAAAGCAATCACTTTCTTAGCAGCAGGGAGTGCGAGCCCAGCGGCAGCTCTACATGAAGGTACCAATAGCCCAGGAAGGCCGCCGACCGCGGGAATTCGCGCCGCCCCCATCCCGCCAGCCTACACGAGACTTTCCAGAGCACCCTGGACCACATCGAGGGACCCAGTGCACTGAAATAATAGTCATTTGCCACGTCAGATGGCTCGTTGGTCTAGGGGTATGATTCCTGCTTTGGGTGCAGGAGGTCCCGGGTTCAAATCCCGGACGAGCCCTAGCGTTTTGTGCAAACTGGTCGCACGTGAGTGGCTGAGTCGACGCAAAATGCTCGGCGTCAGTATCAAATGAAATTCATATTTGATGTGAGCAATTGACACTGATCTGACGTGTGAAGGCGATTACGAAGGTTTTTGGGTACAGATGGTAGCAGATGCATGTTAGTATGTCTTGTTTTTAATGATAAAAAAGTGTTTCCGCCCGGGATCGACACGGGGACCTTCTGCGTGTTAGGCAGACGTGATAACCGCTACACCACGGAAACTACTTGTGTGCGCCTTACATTAGAGACAACTCGTGCTGGTGTTGTCATCGTTACTAAGAAATTAAATAAATGCGCTACTTGCAGAACAAAGGTACATGCAGAAGATCCTCACATGTCGTGGCTCACTGGAGTACAATACGACATAGGCAGGAAAATACTGTTCCCGCCCGGGATCGAACCGGGGACCTTCTGCGTGTGAAGCAGACGTGATAACCGCTACACTACGGAAACTGCGAACGGGAGGAGTCCATCTCCGTTCACTCGCAATTACCTCAGCCTCTCTCCCGTCCGTGAATGCACACGCGACAGTTCTTTTGACAGCCTGGAAGCCATCACAGCCAAGGGCTCAAGAAGTCTTCGGGGTGCTCGAGAAGGTGTCTGCCGTAGCACCCCTAACGAAATAGCGGCGTTTCCCGCAGTCGTGATTGCAAATCATAGCAGCAAAAGCAATCACTTTCTTAGCAGCAGGGAGTGCGAGCCCAGCGGCAGCTCTACATGAAGGTACCAATAGCCCAGGAAGGCCGCCGACCGCGGGAATTCGCGCCGCCCCCATCCCGCCAGCCTACACGAGACTTTCCAGAGCACCCTGGACCACATCGAGGGACCCAGTGCACTGAAATAATAGTCATTTGCCACGTCAGATGGCTCGTTGGTCTAGGGGTATGATTCCTGCTTTGGGTGCAGGAGGTCCCGGGTTCAAATCCCGGACGAGCCCTAGCGTTTTGTGCAAACTGGTCGCACGTGAGTGGCTGAGTCGACGCAAAATGCTCGGCGTCAGTATCAAATGAAATTCATATTTGATGTGAGCAATTGACACTGATCTGACGTGTGAAGGCGATTACGAAGGTTTTTGGGTACAGATGGTAGCAGATGCATGTTAGTATGTCTTGTTTTTAATGATAAAAAAGTGTTTCCGCCCGGGATCGACACGGGGACCTTCTGCGTGTTAGGCAGACGTGATAACCGCTACACCACGGAAACTACTTGTGTGCGCCTTACATTAGAGACAACTCGTGCTGGTGTTGTCATCGTTACTAAGAAATTAAATAAATGCGCTACTTGCAGAACAAAGGTACATGCAGAAGATCCTCACATGTCGTGGCTCACTGGAGTACAATACGACATAGGCAGGAAAATACTGTTCCCGCCCGGGATCGAACCGGGGACCTTCTGCGTGTGAAGCAGACGTGATAACCGCTACACTACGGAAACTGCGAACGGGAGGAGCCCATCTCCGTTCACTCGCAATTACCTCAGCCTCTCTCCCGTCCGTGAATGCACACGCGACAGTTCTTTTGACAGCCTGGAAACCATCACAGCCAAGGGCTCAAGAAGTCTTCGGGGTGCTCGAGAAGGTGTCTGCCGTAGCACCCCTAACGAAATAGCGGCGTTTCCCGCAGTCGTGATTGCAAATCATAGCAGCAAAAGCAATCACTTTCTTAGCAGCAGGGAGTGCGAGCCCAGCGGCAGCTCTACATGAAGGTACCAATAGCCCAGGGAGGCCGCCGACCGCGGGAATTCGCGCCGCCCCCATCCCGCCAGCCTACACGAGACTTTCCAGAGCACCCTGGACCACATCGAGGGACCCAGTGCACTGAAATAATAGTCATTTGCCACGTCAGATGGCTCGTTGGTCTAGGGGTATGATTCCTGCTTTGGGTGCTTGAGGTCCCGGGTTCAAATCCCGGACGAGCCCTAGCGTTTTGTGCAAACTGGTCGCACGTGAGTGGCTGAGTCGACGCAAAATGCTCGGCGTCAGTATCAAATGAAATTCATATTTGATGTGAGCAATTGACACTGATCTGACGTGTGAAGGCGATTACGAAGGTTTTTGGGTACAGATGGTAGCAGATGCATGTTAGTATGTCTTGTTTTTAATGATAAAAAAGTGTTTCCGCCCGGGATCGACACGGGGACCTTCTGCGTGTTAGGCAGACGTGATAACCGCTACACCACGGAAACTACTTGTGTGCGCCTTACATTAGAGACAACTCGTGCTGGTGTTGTCATCGTTACTAAGAAATTAAATAAATGCGCTACTTGCAGAACAAAGGTACATGCAGAAGATCCTCACATGTCGTGGCTCACTGGAGTACAATACGACATAGGCAGGAAAATACTGTTCCCGCCCGGGATCGAACCGGGGACCTTCTGCGTGTGAAGCAGACGTGATAACCGCTACACTACGGAAACTGCGAACGGGAGGAGACCATCTCCGTTCACTCGCAATTACCTCAGCCTCTCTCCCGTCCGTGAATGCACACGCGACAGTTCTTTTGACAGCCTGGAAACCATCACAGCCAAGGGCTCAAGAAGTCTTCGGGGTGCTCGAGAAGGTGTCTGCCGTAGCACCCCTAACGAAATAGCGGCGTTTCCCGCAGTCGTGATTGCAAATCATAGCAGCAAAAGCAATCACTTTCTTAGCAGCAGGGAGTGCGAGCCCAGCGGCAGCTCTACATGAAGGTACCAATAGCCCAGGAAGGCCGCCGACCGCGGGAATTCGCGCCGCCCCCATCCCGCCAGCCTACACGAGACTTTCCAGAGCACCCTGGACCACATCGAGGGACCCAGTGCACTGAAATAATAGTCATTTGCCACGTCAGATGGCTCGTTGGTCTAGGGTTATGATTCCTGCTTTGGGTGCAGGAGGTCCCGGGTTCAAATCCCGGACGAGCCCTAGCGTTTTGTGCAAACTGGTCGCACGTGAGTGGCTGAGTCGACGCAAAATGCTCGGCGTCAGTATCAAATGAAATTCATATTTGATGTGAGCAATTGACACTGATCTGACGTGTGAAGGCGATTACGAAGGTTTTTGGGTACAGATGGTAGCAGATGCATGTTAGTATGTCTTGTTTTTAATGATAAAAAAGTGTTTCCGCCCGGGATCGACACGGGGACCTTCTGCGTGTTAGGCAGACGTGATAACCGCTACACCACGGAAACTACTTGTGTGCGCCTTACATTAGAGACAACTCGTGCTGGTGTTGTCATCGTTACTAAGAAATTAAATAAATGCGCTACTTGCAGAACAAAGGTACATGCAGAAGATCCTCACATGTCGTGGCTCACTGGAGTACAATACGACATAGGCAGGAAAATACTGTTCCCGCCCGGGATCGAACCGGGGACCTTCTGCGTGTGAAGCAGACGTGATAACCGCTACACTACGGAAACTGCGAACGGGAGGAGTCCATCTCCGTTCACTCGCAATTACCTCAGCCTCTCTCCCGTCCGTGAATGCACACGCGACAGTTCTTTTGACAGCCTGGAAACCATCACAGCCAAGGGCTCAAGAAGTCTTCGGGGTGCTCGAGAAGGTGTCTGCCGTAGCACCCCTAACGAAATAGCGGCGTTTCCCGCAGTCGTGATTGCAAATCATAGCAGCAAAAGCAATCACTTTCTTAGCAGCAGGGAGTGCGAGCCCAGCGGCAGCTCTACATGAAGGTACCAATAGCCCAGGGAGGCCGCCGACCGCGGGAATTCGCGCCGCCCCCATCCCGCCAGCCTACACGAGACTTTCCAGAGCACCCTGGACCACATCGAGGGACCCAGTGCACTGAAATAATAGTCATTTGCCACGTCAGATGGCTCGTTGGTCTAGGGGTATGATTCCTGCTTTGGGTGCTTGAGGTCCCGGGTTCAAATCCCGGACGAGCCCTAGCGTTTTGTGCAAACTGGTCGCACGTGAGTGGCTGAGTCGACGCAAAATGCTCGGCGTCAGTATCAAATGAAATTCATATTTGATGTGAGCAATTGACACTGATCTGACGTGTGAAGGCGATTACGAAGGTTTTTGGGTACAGATGGTAGCAGATGCATGTTAGTATGTCTTGTTTTTAATGATAAAAAAGTGTTTCCGCCCGGGATCGACACGGGGACCTTCTGCGTGTTAGGCAGACGTGATAACCGCTACACCACGGAAACTACTTGTGTGCGCCTTACATTAGAGACAACTCGTGCTGGTGTTGTCATCGTTACTAAGAAATTAAATAAATGCGCTACTTGCAGAACAAAGGTACATGCAGAAGATCCTCACATGTCGTGGCTCACTGGAGTACAATACGACATAGGCAGGAAAATACTGTTCCCGCCCGGGATCGAACCGGGGACCTTCTGCGTGTGAAGCAGACGTGATAACCGCTACACTACGGAAACTGCGAACGGGAGGAGTCCATCTCCGTTCACTCGCAATTACCTCAGCCTCTCTCCCGTCCGTGAATGCACACGCTACAGTTCTTTTGACAGCCTGGAAACCATCACAGCCAAGGGCTCAAGAAGTCTTCGGGGTGCTCGAGAAGGTGTCTGCCGTAGCACCCCTAACGAAATAGCGGCGTTTCCCGCAGTCGTGATTGCAAATCATAGCAGCAAAAGCAATCACTTTCTTAGCAGCAGGGAGTGCGAGCCCAGCGGCAGCTCTACATGAAGGTACCAATAGCCCAGGAAGGCCGCCGACCGCGGGAATTCGCGCCGCCCCCATCCCGCCAGCCTACACGAGACTTTCCAGAGCACCCTGGACCACATCGAGGGACCCAGTGCACTGAAATAATAGTCATTTACCACGTCAGATGGCTCGTTGGTCTAGGGGTATGATTCCTGCTTTGGGTGCAGGAGGTCCCGGGTTCAAATCCCGGACGAGCCCTAGCGTTTTGTGCAAACTGGTCGCACGTGAGTGGCTGAGTCGACGCAAAATGCTCGGCGTCAGTATCAAATGAAATTCATATTTGATGTGAGCAATTGACACTGATCTGACGTGTGAAGGCGATTACGAAGGTTTTTGGGTACAGATGGTAGCAGATGCATGTTAGTATGTCTTGTTTTTAATGATAAAAAAGTGTTTCCGCCCGGGATCGACACGGGGACCTTCTGCGTGTTAGGCAGACGTGATAACCGCTACACCACGGAAACTACTTGTGTGCGCCTTACATTAGAGACAACTCGTGCTGGTGTTGTCATCGTTACTAAGAAATTAAATAAATGCGCTACTTGCAGAACAAAGGTACATGCAGAAGATCCTCACATGTCGTGGCTCACTGGAGTACAATACGACATAGGCAGGAAAATACTGTTCCCGCCCGGGATCGAACCGGGGACCTTCTGCGTGTGAAGCAGACGTGATAACCGCTACACTACGGAAACTGCGAACGGGAGGAGACCATCTCCGTTCACTCGCAATTACCTCAGCCTCTCTCCCGTCCGTGAATGCACACGCGACAGTTCTTTTGACAGCCTGGAAACCATCACAGCCAAGGGCTCAAGAAGTCTTCGGGGTGCTCGAGAAGGTGTCTGCCGTAGCACCCCTAACGAAATAGCGGCGTTTCCCGCAGTCGTGATTGCAAATCATAGCAGCAAAAGCAATCACTTTCTTAGCAGCAGGGAGTGCGAGCCCAGCGGCAGCTCTACATGAAGGTACCAATAGCCCAGGAAGGCCGCCGACCGCGGGAATTCGCGCCGCCCCCAACCCGCCAGCCTACACGAGACTTTCCAGAGCACCCTGGACCACATCGAGGGACCCAGTGCACTGAAATAATAGTCATTTGCCACGTCAGATGGCTCGTTGGTCTAGGGTTATGATTCCTGCTTTGGGTGCAGGAGGTCCCGGGTTCAAATCCCGGACGAGCCCTAGCGTTTTGTGCAAACTGGTCGCACGTGAGTGGCTGAGTCGACGCAAAATGCTCGGCGTCAGTATCAAATGAAATTCATATTTGATGTGAGCAATTGACACTGATCTGACGTGTGAAGGCGATTACGAAGGTTTTTGGGTACAGATGGTAGCAGATGCATGTTAGTATGTCTTGTTTTTAATGATAAAAAAGTGTTTCCGCCCGGGATCGACACGGGGACCTTCTGCGTGTTAGGCAGACGTGATAACCGCTACACCACGGAAACTACTTGTGTGCGCCTTACATTAGAGACAACTCGTGCTGGTGTTGTCATCGTTACTAAGAAATTAAATAAATGCGCTACTTGCAGAACAAAGGTACATGCAGAAGATCCTCACATGTCGTGGCTCACTGGAGTACAATACGACATAGGCAGGAAAATACTGTTCCCGCCCGGGATCGAACCGGGGACCTTCTGCGTGTGAAGCAGACGTGATAACCGCTACACTACGGAAACTGCGAACGGGAGGAGTCCATCTCCGTTCACTCGCAATTACCTCAGCCTCTCTCCCGTCCGTGAATGCACACGCGACAGTTCTTTTGACAGCCTGGAAACCATCACAGCCAAGGGCTCAAGAAGTCTTCGGGGTGCTCGAGAAGGTGTCTGCCGTAGCACCCCTAACGAAATAGCGGCGTTTCCCGCAGTCGTGATTGCAAATCATAGCAGCAAAAGCAATCACTTTCTTAGCAGCAGGGAGTGCGAGCCCAGCGGCAGCTCTACATGAAGGTACCAATAGCCCAGGGAGGCCGCCGACCGCGGGAATTCGCGCCGCCCCCATCCCGCCAGCCTACACGAGACTTTCCAGAGCACCCTGGACCACATCGAGGGACCCAGTGCACTGAAATAATAGTCATTTGCCACGTCAGATGGCTCGTTGGTCTAGGGGTATGATTCCTGCTTTGGGTGCTTGAGGTCCCGGGTTCAAATCCCGGACGAGCCCTAGCGTTTTGTGCAAACTGGTCGCACGTGAGTGGCTGAGTCGACGCAAAATGCTCGGCGTCAGTATCAAATGAAATTCATATTTGATGTGAGCAATTGACACTGATCTGACGTGTGAAGGCGATTACGAAGGTTTTTGGGTACAGATGGTAGCAGATGCATGTTAGTATGTCTTGTTTTTAATGATAAAAAAGTGTTTCCGCCCGGGATCGACACGGGGACCTTCTGCGTGTTAGGCAGACGTGATAACCGCTACACCACGGAAACTACTTGTGTGCGCCTTACATTAGAGACAACTCGTGCTGGTGTTGTCATCGTTACTAAGAAATTAAATAAATGCGCTACTTGCAGAACAAAGGTACATGCAGAAGATCCTCACATGTCGTGGCTCACTGGAGTACAATACGACATAGGCAGGAAAATACTGTTCCCGCCCGGGATCGAACCGGGGACCTTCTGCGTGTGAAGCAGACGTGATAACCGCTACACTACGGAAACTGCGAACGGGTGGAGTCCATCTCCGTTCACTCGCAATTACCTCAGCCTCTCTCCCGTCCGTGAATGCACACGCGACAGTTCTTTTGACAGCCTGGAAACCATCACAGCCAAGGGCTCAAGAAGTCTTCGGGGTGCTCGAGAAGGTGTCTGCCGTAGCACCCCTAACGAAATAGCGGCGTTTCCCGCAGTCGTGATTGCAAATCATAGCAGCAAAAGCAATCACTTTCTTAGCAGCAGGGAGTGCGAGCCCAGCGGCAGCTCTACATGAAGGTACCAATAGCCCAGGGAGGCCGCCGACCGCGGGAATTCGCGCCGCCCCCATCCCGCCAGCCTACACGAGACTTTCCAGAGCACCCTGGACCACATCGAGGGACCCAGTGCACTGAAATAATAGTCATTTGCCACGTCAGATGGCTCGTTGGTCTAGGGGTATGATTCCTGCTTTGGGTGCAGGAGGTCCCGGGTTCAAATCCCGGACGAGCCCTAGCGTTTTGTGCAAACTGGTCGCACGTGAGTGGCTGAGTCGACGCAAAATGCTCGGCGTCAGTATCAAATGAAATTCATATTTGATGTGAGCAATTGACACTGATCTGACGTGTGAAGGCGATTACGAAGGTTTTTGGGTACAGATGGTAGCAGATGCATGTTAGTATGTCTTGTTTTTAATGATAAAAAAGTGTTTCCGCCCGGGATCGACACGGGGACCTTCTGCGTGTTAGGCAGACGTGATAACCGCTACACCACGGAAACTACTTGTGTGCGCCTTACATTAGAGACAACTCGTGCTGGTGTTGTCATCGTTACTAAGAAATTAAATAAATGCGCTACTTGCAGAACAAAGGTACATGCAGAAGATCCTCACATGTCGTGGCTCACTGGAGTACAATACGACATAGGCAGGAAAATACTGTTCCCGCCCGGGATCGAACCGGGGACCTTCTGCGTGTGAAGCAGACGTGATAACCGCTACACTACGGAAACTGCGAACGGGTGGAGTCCATCTCCGTTCACTCGCAATTACCTCAGCCTCTCTCCCGTCCGTGAATGCACACGCGACAGTTCTTTTGACAGCCTGGAAACCATCACAGCCAAGGGCTCAAGAAGTCTTCGGGGTGCTCGAGAAGGTGTCTGCCGTAGCACCCCTAACGAAATAGCGGCGTTTCCCGCAGTCGTGATTGCAAATCATAGCAGCAAAAGCAATCACTTTCTTAGCAGCAGGGAGTGCGAGCCCAGCGGCAGCTCTACATGAAGGTACCAATAGCCCAGGGAGGCCGCCGACCGCGGGAATTCGCGCCGCCCCCATCCCGCCAGCCTACACGAGACTTTCCAGAGCACCCTGGACCACATCGAGGGACCCAGTGCACTGAAATAATAGTCATTTGCCACGTCAGATGGCTCGTTGGTCTAGGGGTATGATTCCTGCTTTGGGTGCTTGAGGTCCCGGGTTCAAATCCCGGACGAGCCCTAGCGTTTTGTGCAAACTGGTCGCACGTGAGTGGCTGAGTCGACGCAAAATGCTCGGCGTCAGTATCAAATGAAATTCATATTTGATGTGAGCAATTGACACTGATCTGACGTGTGAAGGCGATTACGAAGGTTTTTGGGTACAGATGGTAGCAGATGCATGTTAGTATGTCTTGTTTTTAATGATAAAAAAGTGTTTCCGCCCGGGATCGACACGGGGACCTTCTGCGTGTTAGGCAGACGTGATAACCGCTACACCACGGAAACTACTTGTGTGCGCCTTACATTAGAGACAACTCGTGCTGGTGTTGTCATCGTTACTAAGAAATTAAATAAATGCGCTACTTGCAGAACAAAGGTACATGCAGAAGATCCTCACATGTCGTGGCTCACTGGAGTACAATACGACATAGGCAGGAAAATACTGTTCCCGCCCGGGATCGAACCGGGGACCTTCTGCGTGTGAAGCAGACGTGATAACCGCTACACTACGGAAACTGCGAACGGGAGGAGTCCATCTCCGTTCACTCGCAATTACCTCAGCCTCTCTCCCGTCCGTGAATGCACACGCGACAGTTCTTTTGACAGCCTGGAAACCATCACAGCCAAGGGCTCAAGAAGTCTTCGGGGTGCTCGAGAAGGTGTCTGCCGTAGCACCCCTAACGAAATAGCGGCGTTTCCCGCAGTCGTGATTGCAAATCATAGCAGCAAAAGCAATCACTTTCTTAGCAGCAGGGAGTGCGAGCCCAGCGGCAGCTCTACATGAAGGTACCAATAGCCCAGGGAGGCCGCCGACCGCGGGAATTCGCGCCGCCCCCATCCCGCCAGCCTACACGAGACTTTCCAGAGCACCCTGGACCACATCGAGGGACCCAGTGCACTGAAATAATAGTCATTTGCCACGTCAGATGGCTCGTTGGTCTAGGGGTATGATTCCTGCTTTGGGTGCAGGAGGTCCCGGGTTCAAATCCCGGACGAGCCCTAGCGTTTTGTGCAAACTGGTCGCACGTGAGTGGCTGAGTCGACGCAAAATGCTCGGCGTCAGTATCAAATGAAATTCATATTTGATGTGAGCAATTGACACTGATCTGACGTGTGAAGGCGATTACGAAGGTTTTTGGGTACAGATGGTAGCAGATGCATGTTAGTATGTCTTGTTTTTAATGATAAAAAAGTGTTTCCGCCCGGGATCGACACGGGGACCTTCTGCGTGTTAGGCAGACGTGATAACCGCTACACCACGGAAACTACTTGTGTGCGCCTTACATTAGAGACAACTCGTGCTGGTGTTGTCATCGTTACTAAGAAATTAAATAAATGCGCTACTTGCAGAACAAAGGTACATGCAGAAGATCCTCACATGTCGTGGCTCACTGGAGTACAATACGACATAGGCAGGAAAATACTGTTCCCGCCCGGGATCGAACCGGGGACCTTCTGCGTGTGAAGCAGACGTGATAACCGCTACACTACGGAAACTGCGAACGGGAGGAGTCCATCTCCGTTCACTCGCAATTACCTCAGCCTCTCTCCCGTCCGTGAATGCACACGCGACAGTTCTTTTGACAGCCTGGAAACCATCACAGCCAAGGGCTCAAGAAGTCTTCGGGGTGCTCGAGAAGGTGTCTGCCGTAGCACCCCTAACGAAATAGCGGCGTTTCCCGCAGTCGTGATTGCAAATCATAGCAGCAAAAGCAATCACTTTCTTAGCAGCAGGGAGTGCGAGCCCAGCGGCAGCTCTACATGAAGGTACCAATAGCCCAGGGAGGCCGCCGACCGCGGGAATTCGCGCCGCCCCCATCCCGCCAGCCTACACGAGACTTTCCAGAGCACCCTGGACCACATCGAGGGACCCAGTGCACTGAAATAATAGTCATTTGCCACGTCAGATGGCTCGTTGGTCTAGGGGTATGATTCCTGCTTTGGGTGCTTGAGGTCCCGGGTTCAAATCCCGGACGAGCCCTAGCGTTTTGTGCAAACTGGTCGCACGTGAGTGGCTGAGTCGACGCAAAATGCTCGGCGTCAGTATCAAATGAAATTCATATTTGATGTGAGCAATTGACACTGATCTGACGTGTGAAGGCGATTACGAAGGTTTTTGGGTACAGATGGTAGCAGATGCATGTTAGTATGTCTTGTTTTTAATGATAAAAAAGTGTTTCCGCCCGGGATCGACACGGGGACCTTCTGCGTGTTAGGCAGACGTGATAACCGCTACACCACGGAAACTACTTGTGTGCGCCTTACATTAGAGACAACTCGTGCTGGTGTTGTCATCGTTACTAAGAAATTAAATAAATGCGCTACTTGCAGAACAAAGGTACATGCAGAAGATCCTCACATGTCGTGGCTCACTGGAGTACAATACGACATAGGCAGGAAAATACTGTTCCCGCCCGGGATCGAACCGGGGACCTTCTGCGTGTGAAGCAGACGTGATAACCGCTACACTACGGAAACTGCGAACGGGTGGAGTCCATCTCCGTTCACTCGCAATTACCTCAGCCTCTCTCCCGTCCGTGAATGCACACGCGACAGTTCTTTTGACAGCCTGGAAACCATCACAGCCAAGGGCTCAAGAAGTCTTCGGGGTGCTCGAGAAGGTGTCTGCCGTAGCACCCCTAACGAAATAGCGGCGTTTCCCGCAGTCGTGATTGCAAATCATAGCAGCAAAAGCAATCACTTTCTTAGCAGCAGGGAGTGCGAGCCCAGCGGCAGCTCTACATGAAGGTACCAATAGCCCAGGGAGGCCGCCGACCGCGGGAATTCGCGCCGCCCCCATCCCGCCAGCCTACACGAGACTTTCCAGAGCACCCTGGACCACATCGAGGGACCCAGTGCACTGAAATAATAGTCATTTGCCACGTCAGATGGCTCGTTGGTCTAGGGGTATGATTCCTGCTTTGGGTGCAGGAGGTCCCGGGTTCAAATCCCGGACGAGCCCTAGCGTTTTGTGCAAACTGGTCGCACGTGAGTGGCTGAGTCGACGCAAAATGCTCGGCGTCAGTATCAAATGAAATTCATATTTGATGTGAGCAATTGACACTGATCTGACGTGTGAAGGCGATTACGAAGGTTTTTGGGTACAGATGGTAGCAGATGCATGTTAGTATGTCTTGTTTTTAATGATAAAAAAGTGTTTCCGCCCGGGATCGACACGGGGACCTTCTGCGTGTTAGGCAGACGTGATAACCGCTACACCACGGAAACTACTTGTGTGCGCCTTACATTAGAGACAACTCGTGCTGGTGTTGTCATCGTTACTAAGAAATTAAATAAATGCGCTACTTGCAGAACAAAGGTACATGCAGAAGATCCTCACATGTCGTGGCTCACTGGAGTACAATACGACATAGGCAGGAAAATACTGTTCCCGCCCGGGATCGAACCGGGGACCTTCTGCGTGTGAAGCAGACGTGATAACCGCTACACTACGGAAACTGCGAACGGGAGGAGCCCATCTCCGTTCACTCGCAATTACCTCAGCCTCTCTCCCGTCCGTGAATGCACACGCGACAGTTCTTTTGACAGCCTGGAAACCATCACAGCCAAGGGCTCAAGAAGTCTTCGGGGTGCTCGAGAAGGTGTCTGCCGTAGCACCCCTAACGAAATAGCGGCGTTTCCCGCAGTCGTGATTGCAAATCATAGCAGCAAAAGCAATCACTTTCTTAGCAGCAGGGAGTGCGAGCCCAGCGGCAGCTCTACATGAAGGTACCAATAGCCCAGGGAGGCCGCCGACCGCGGGAATTCGCGCCGCCCCCATCCCGCCAGCCTACACGAGACTTTCCAGAGCACCCTGGACCACATCGAGGGACCCAGTGCACTGAAATAATAGTCATTTGCCACGTCAGATGGCTCGTTGGTCTAGGGGTATGATTCCTGCTTTGGGTGCTTGAGGTCCCGGGTTCAAATCCCGGACGAGCCCTAGCGTTTTGTGCAAACTGGTCGCACGTGAGTGGCTGAGTCGACGCAAAATGCTCGGCGTCAGTATCAAATGAAATTCATATTTGATGTGAGCAATTGACACTGATCTGACGTGTGAAGGCGATTACGAAGGTTTTTGGGTACAGATGGTAGCAGATGCATGTTAGTATGTCTTGTTTTTAATGATAAAAAAGTGTTTCCGCCCGGGATCGACACGGGGACCTTCTGCGTGTTAGGCAGACGTGATAACCGCTACACCACGGAAACTACTTGTGTGCGCCTTACATTAGAGACAACTCGTGCTGGTGTTGTCATCGTTACTAAGAAATTAAATAAATGCGCTACTTGCAGAACAAAGGTACATGCAGAAGATCCTCACATGTCGTGGCTCACTGGAGTACAATACGACATAGGCAGGAAAATACTGTTCCCGCCCGGGATCGAACCGGGGACCTTCTGCGTGTGAAGCAGACGTGATAACCGCTACACTACGGAAACTGCGAACGGGAGGAGCCCATCTCCGTTCACTCGCAATTACCTCAGCCTCTCTCCCGTCCGTGAATGCACACGCGACAGTTCTTTTGACAGCCTGGAAACCATCACAGCCAAGGGCTCAAGAAGTCTTCGGGGTGCTCGAGAAGGTGTCTGCCGTAGCACCCCTAACGAAATAGCGGCGTTTCCCGCAGTCGTGATTGCAAATCATAGCAGCAAAAGCAATCACTTTCTTAGCAGCAGGGAGTGCGAGCCCAGCGGCAGCTCTACATGAAGGTACCAATAGCCCAGGGAGGCCGCCGACCGCGGGAATTCGCGCCGCCCCCATCCCGCCAGCCTACACGAGACTTTCCAGAGCACCCTGGACCACATCGAGGGACCCAGTGCACTGAAATAATAGTCATTTGCCACGTCAGATGGCTCGTTGGTCTAGGGGTATGATTCCTGCTTTGGGTGCTTGAGGTCCCGGGTTCAAATCCCGGACGAGCCCTAGCGTTTTGTGCAAACTGGTCGCACGTGAGTGGCTGAGTCGACGCAAAATGCTCGGCGTCAGTATCAAATGAAATTCATATTTGATGTGAGCAATTGACACTGATCTGACGTGTGAAGGCGATTACGAAGGTTTTTGGGTACAGATGGTAGCAGATGCATGTTAGTATGTCTTGTTTTTAATGATAAAAAAGTGTTTCCGCCCGGGATCGACACGGGGACCTTCTGCGTGTTAGGCAGACGTGATAACCGCTACACCACGGAAACTACTTGTGTGCGCCTTACATTAGAGACAACTCGTGCTGGTGTTGTCATCGTTACTAAGAAATTAAATAAATGCGCTACTTGCAGAACAAAGGTACATGCAGAAGATCCTCACATGTCGTGGCTCACTGGAGTACAATACGACATAGGCAGGAAAATACTGTTCCCGCCCGGGATCGAACCGGGGACCTTCTGCGTGTGAAGCAGACGTGATAACCGCTACACTACGGAAACTGCGAACGGGAGGAGCCCATCTCCGTTCACTCGCAATTACCTCAGCCTCTCTCCCGTCCGTGAATGCACACGCGACAGTTCTTTTGACAGCCTGGAAACCATCACAGCCAAGGGCTCAAGAAGTCTTCGGGGTGCTCGAGAAGGTGTCTGCCGTAGCACCCCTAACGAAATAGCGGCGTTTCCCGCAGTCGTGATTGCAAATCATAGCAGCAAAAGCAATCACTTTCTTAGCAGCAGGGAGTGCGAGCCCAGCGGCAGCTCTACATGAAGGTACCAATAGCCCAGGAAGGCCGCCGACCGCGGGAATTCGCGCCGCCCCCATCCCGCCAGCCTACACGAGACTTTCCAGAGCACCCTGGACCACATCGAGGGACCCAGTGCACTGAAATAATAGTCATTTGCCACGTCAGATGGCTCGTTGGTCTAGGGGTATGATTCCTGCTTTGGGTGCAGGAGGTCCCGGGTTCAAATCCCGGACGAGCCCTAGCGTTTTGTGCAAACTGGTCGCACGTGAGTGGCTGAGTCGACGCAAAATGCTCGGCGTCAGTATCAAATGAAATTCATATTTGGTGTGAGCAATTGACACTGATCTGACGTGTGAAGGCGATTACGAAGGTTTTTGGGTACAGATGGTAGCAGATGCATGTTAGTATGTCTTGTTTTTAATGATAAAAAAGTGTTTCCGCCCGGGATCGACACGGGGACCTTCTGCGTGTTAGGCAGACGTGATAACCGCTACACCACGGAAACTACTTGTGTGCGCCTTACATTAGAGACAACTCGTGCTGGTGTTGTCATCGTTACTAAGAAATTAAATAAATGCGCTACTTGCAGAACAAAGGTACATGCAGAAGATCCTCACATGTCGTGGCTCACTGGAGTACAATACGACATAGGCAGGAAAATACTGTTCCCGCCCGGGATCGAACCGGGGACCTTCTGCGTGTGAAGCAGACGTGATAACCGCTACACTACGGAAACTGCGAACGGGAGGAGTCCATCTCCGTTCACTCGCAATTACCTCAGCCTCTCTCCCGTCCGTGAATGCACACGCGACAGTTCTTTTGACAGCCTGGAAACCATCACAGCCAAGGGCTCAAGAAGTCTTCGGGGTGCTCGAGAAGGTGTCTGCCGTAGCACCCCTAACGAAATAGCGGCGTTTCCCGCAGTCGTGATTGCAAATCATAGCAGCAAAAGCAATCACTTTCTTAGCAGCAGGGAGTGCGAGCCCAGCGGCAGCTCTACATGAAGGTACCAATAGCCCAGGAAGGCCGCCGACCGCGGGAATTCGCGCCGCCCCCATCCCGCCAGCCTACACGAGACTTTCCAGAGCACCCTGGACCACATCGAGGGACCCAGTGCACTGAAATAATAGTCATTTGCCACGTCAGATGGCTCGTTGGTCTAGGGGTATGATTCCTGCTTTGGGTGCAGGAGGTCCCGGGTTCAAATCCCGGACGAGCCCTAGCGTTTTGTGCATACTGGTCGCACGTGAGTGGCTGAGTCGACGCAAAATGCTCGGCGTCAGTATCAAATGAAATTCATATTTGATGTGAGCAATTGACACTGATCTGACGTGTGAAGGCGATTACGAAGGTTTTTGGGTACAGATGGTAGCAGATGCATGTTAGTATGTCTTGTTTTTAATGATAAAAAAGTGTTTCCGCCCGGGATCGACACGGGGACCTTCTGCGTGTTAGGCAGACGTGATAACCGCTACACCACGGAAACTACTTGTGTGCGCCTTACATTAGAGACAACTCGTGCTGGTGTTGTCATCGTTACTAAGAAATTAAATAAATGCGCTACTTGCAGAACAAAGGTACATGCAGAAGATCCTCACATGTCGTGGCTCACTGGAGTACAATACGACATAGGCAGGAAAATACTGTTCCCGCCCGGGATCGAACCGGGGACCTTCTGCGTGTGAAGCAGACGTGATAACCGCTACACTACGGAAACTGCGAACGGGAGGAGTCCATCTCCGTTCACTCGCAATTACCTCAGCCTCTCTCCCGTCCGTGAATGCACACGCGACAGTTCTTTTGACAGCCTGGAAACCATCACAGCCAAGGGCTCAAGAAGTCTTCGGGGTGCTCGAGAAGGTGTCTGCCGTAGCACCCCTAACGAAATAGCGGCGTTTCCCGCAGTCGTGATTGCAAATCATAGTAGCAAAAGCAATCACTTTCTTAGCAGCAGGGAGTGCGAGCCCAGCTGCAGTAGCAAAAGCAATCACTTTCTTAGCAGCAGGGAGTGCGAGCCCAGCGGCAGCTCTACATGAAGGTACCAATAGCCCAGGAAGGCCGCCGACCGCGGGAATTCGCGCCGCCCCCATCCCGCCAGCCTACACGAGACTTTCCAGAGCACCCTGGACCACATCGAGGGACCCAGTGCACTGAAATAATAGTCATTTGCCACGTCAGATGGCTCGTTGGTCTAGGGGTATGATTCCTGCTTTGGGTGCAGGAGGTCCCGGGTTCAAATCCCGGACGAGCCCTAGCGTTTTGTGCAAACTGGTCGCACGTGAGTGGCTGAGTCGACGCAAAATGCTCGGCGTCAGTATCAAATGAAATTCATATTTGATGTGAGCAATTGACACTGATCTGACGTGTGAAGGCGGTTACGAAGGTTTTTGGGTACAGATGGTAGCAGATGCATGTTAGTATGTCTTGTTTTTAATGATAAAAAAGTGTTTCCGCCCGGGATCGACACGGGGACCTTCTGCGTGTTAGGCAGACGTGATAACCGCTACACCACGGAAACTACTTGTGTGCGCCTTACATTAGAGACAACTCGTGCTGGTGTTGTCATCGTTACTAAGAAATTAAATAAATGCGCTACTTGCAGAACAAAGGTACATGCAGAAGATCCTCACATGTCGTGGCTCACTGGAGTACAATACGACATAGGCAGGAAAATACTGTTCCCGCCCGGGATCGAACCGGGGACCTTCTGCGTGTGAAGCAGACGTGATAACCGCTACACTACGGAAACTGCGAACGGGAGGAGTCCATCTCCGTTCACTCGCAATTACCTCAGCCTCTCTCCCGTCCGTGAATGCACACGCGACAGTTCTTTTGACAGCCTGGAAACCATCACAGCCAAGGGCTCAAGAAGTCTTCGGGGTGCTCGAGAAGGTGTCTGCCGTAGCACCCCTAACGAAATAGCGGCGTTTCCCGCAGTCGTGATTGCAAATCATAGTAGCAAAAGCAATCACTTTCTTAGCAGCAGGGAGTGCGAGCCCAGCTGCAGTAGCAAAAGCAATCACTTTCTTAGCAGCAGGGAGTGCGAGCCCAGCGGCAGCTCTACATGAAGGTACCAATAGCCCAGGAAGGCCGCCGACCGCGGGAATTCGCGCCGCCCCCATCCCGCCAGCCTACACGAGACTTTCCAGAGCACCCTGGACCACATCGAGGGACCCAGTGCACTGAAATAATAGTCATTTGCCACGTCAGATGGCTCGTTGGTCTAGGGGTATGATTCCTGCTTTGGGTGCAGGAGGTCCCGGGTTCAAATCCCGGACGAGCCCTAGCGTTTTGTGCAAACTGGTCGCACGTGAGTGGCTGAGTCGACGCAAAATGCTCGGCGTCAGTATCAAATGAAATTCATATTTGATGTGAGCAATTGACACTGATCTGACGTGTGAAGGCGATTACGAAGGTTTTTGGGTACAGATGGTAGCAGATGCATGTTAGTATGTCTTGTTTTTAATGATAAAAAAGTGTTTCCGCCCGGGATCGACACGGGGACCTTCTGCGTGTTAGGCAGACGTGATAACCGCTACACCACGGAAACTACTTGTGTGCGCCTTACATTAGAGACAACTCGTGCTGGTGTTGTCATCGTTACTAAGAAATTAAATAAATGCGCTACTTGCAGAACAAAGGTACATGCAGAAGATCCTCACATGTCGTGGCTCACTGGAGTACAATACGACATAGGCAAGAAAATACTGTTCCCGCCCGGGATCGAACCGGGGACCTTCTGCGTGTGAAGCAGACGTGATAACCGCTACACTACGGAAACTGCGAACGGGAGGAGTCCATCTCCGTTCACTCGCAATTACCTCAGCCTCTCTCCCGTCCGTGAATGCACACGCGACAGTTCTTTTGACAGCCTGGAAACCATCACAGCCAAGGGCTCAAGAAGTCTTCGGGGTGCTCGAGAAGGTGTCTGCCGTAGCACCCCTAACGAAATAGCGGCGTTTCCCGCAGTCGTGATTGCAAATCATAGCAGCAAAAGCAATCACTTTCTTAGCAGCAGGGAGTGCGAGCCCAGCGGCAGCTTAGCAGCAGGGAGTGCGAGCCCAGCGGCAGCTCTACATGAAGGTACCAATAGCCCAGGAAGGCCGCCGACCGCGGGAATTCGCGCCGCCCCCATCCCGCCAGCCTACACGAGACTTTCCAGAGCACCCTGTACCACATCGAGGGACCCAGTGCACTGAAATAATAGTCATTTGCCACGTCAGATGGCTCGTTGGTCTAGGGGTATGATTCCTGCTTTGGGTGCAGGAGGTCCCGGGTTCAAATCCCGGACGAGCCCTAGCGTTTTGTGCAAACTGGTCGCACGTGAGTGGCTGAGTCGACGCAAAATGCTCGGCGTCAGTATCAAATGAAATTCATATTTGATGTGAGCAATTGACACTGATCTGACGTGTGAAGGCGGTTACGAAGGTTTTTGGGTACAGATGGTAGCAGATGCATGTTAGTATGTCTTGTTTTTAATGATAAAAAAGTGTTTCCGCCCGGGATCAACACGGGGACCTTCTGCGTGTTAGGCAGACGTGATAACCGCTACACCACGGAAACTACTTGTGTGCGCCTTACATTAGAGACAACTCGTGCTGGTGTTGTCATCGTTACTAAGAAATTAAATAAATGCGCTACTTGCAGAACAAAGGTACATGCAGAAGATCCTCACATGTCGTGGCTCACTGGAGTACAATACGACATAGGCAGGAAAATACTGTTCCCGCCCGGGATCGAACCGGGGACCTTCTGCGTGTGAAGCAGACGTGATAACCGCTACACTACGGAAACTGCGAACGGGAGGAGTCCATCTCCGTTCACTCGCAATTACCTCAGCCTCTCTCCCGTCCGTGAATGCACACGCGACAGTTCTTTTGACAGCCTGGAAACCATCACAGCCAAGGGCTCAAGAAGTCTTCGGGGTGCTCGAGAAGGTGTCTGCCGTAGCACCCCTAACGAAATAGCGGCGTTTCCCGCAGTCGTGATTGCAAATCATAGTAGCAAAAGCAATCACTTTCTTAGCAGCAGGGAGTGCGAGCCCAGCTGCAGTAGCAGAAGCAATCACTTTCTTAGCAGCAGGGAGTGCGAGCCCAGCGGCAGCTCTACATGAAGGTACCAATAGCCCAGGAAGGCCGCCGACCGCGGGAATTCGCGCCGCCCCCATCCCGCCAGCCTACACGAGACTTTCCAGAGCACCCTGGACCACATCGAGGGACCCAGTGCACTGAAATAATAGTCATTTGCCACGTCAGATGGCTCGTTGGTCTAGGGGTATGATTCCTGCTTTGGGTGCAGGAGGTCCCGGGTTCAAATCCCGGACGAGCCCTAGCGTTTTGTGCAAACTGGTCGCACGTGAGTGGCTGAGTCGACGCAAAATGCTCGGCGTCAGTATCAAATGAAATTCATATTTGATGTGAGCAATTGACACTGATCTGACGTGTGAAGGCGATTACGAAGGTTTTTGGGTACAGATGGTAGCAGATGCATGTTAGTATGTCTTGTTTTTAATGATAAAAAAGTGTTTCCGCCCGGGATCGACACGGGGACCTTCTGCGTGTTAGGCAGACGTGATAACCGCTACACCACGGAAACTACTTGTGTGCGCCTTACATTAGAGACAACTCGTGCTGGTGTTGTCATCGTTACTAAGAAATTAAATAAATGCGCTACTTGCAGAACAAAGGTACATGCAGAAGATCCTCACATGTCGTGGCTCACTGGAGTACAATACGACATAGGCAGGAAAATACTGTTCCCGCCCGGGATCGAACCGGGGACCTTCTGCGTGTGAAGCAGACGTGATAACCGCTACACTACGGAAACTGCGAACGGGAGGAGTCCATCTCCGTTCACTCGCAATTACCTCAGCCTCTCTCCCGTCCGTGAATGCACACGCGACAGTTCTTTTGACAGCCTGGAAACCATCACAGCCAAGGGCTCAAGAAGTCTTCGGGGTGCTCGAGAAGGTGTCTGCCGTAGCACCCCTAACGAAATAGCGGCGTTTCCCGCAGTCGTGATTGCAAATCATAGTAGCAAAAGCAATCACTTTCTTAGCAGCAGGGAGTGCGAGCCCAGCTGCAGTAGCAAAAGCAATCACTTTCTTAGCAGCAGGGAGTGCGAGCCCAGCGGCAGCTCTACATGAAGGTACCAATAGCCCAGGAAGGCCGCCGACCGCGGGAATTCGCGCCGCCCCCATCCCGCCAGCCTACACGAGACTTTCCAGAGCACCCTGGACCACATCGAGGGACCCAGTGCACTGAAATAATAGTCATTTGCCACGTCAGATGGCTCGTTGGTCTAGGGGTATGATTCCTGCTTTAGGTGCAGGAGGTCCCGGGTTCAAATCCCGGACGAGCCCTAGCGTTTTGTGCAAACTGGTCGCACGTGAGTGGCTGAGTCGACGCAAAATGCTCGGCGTCAGTATCAAATGAAATTCATATTTGATGTGAGCAATTGACACTGATCTGACGTGTGAAGGCGATTACGAAGGTTTTTGGGTACAGATGGTAGCAGATGCATGTTAGTATGTCTTGTTTTTAATGATAAAAAAGTGTTTCCGCCCGGGATCGACACGGGGACCTTCTGCGTGTTAGGCAGACGTGATAACCGCTACACCACGGAAACTACTTGTGTGCGCCTTACATTAGAGACAACTCGTGCTGGTGTTGTCATCGTTACTAAGAAATTAAATAAATGCGCTACTTGCAGAACAAAGGTACATGCAGAAGATCCTCACATGTCGTGGCTCACTGGAGTACAATACGACATAGGCAGGAAAATACTGTTCCCGCCCGGGATCGAACCGGGGACCTTCTGCGTGTGAAGCAGACGTGATAACCGCTACACTACGGAAACTGCGAACGGGAGGAGTCCAACTCCGTTCACTCGCAATTACCTCAGCCTCTCTCCCGTCCGTGAATGCACACGCGACAGTTCTTTTGACAGCCTGGAAACCATCACAGCCAAGGGCTCAAGAAGTCTTCGGGGTGCTCGAGAAGGTGTCTGCCGTAGCACCCCTAACGAAATAGCGGCGTTTCCCGCAGTCGTGATTGCAAATCATAGTAGCAAAAGCAATCACTTTCTTAGCAGCAGGGAGTGCGAGCCCAGCTGCAGTAGCAAAAGCAATCACTTTCTTAGCAGCAGGGAGTGCGAGCCCAGCGGCAGCTCTACATGAAGGTACCAATAGCCCAGGAAGGCCGCCGACCGCGGGAATTCGCGCCGCCCCCATCCCGCCAGCCTACACGAGACTTTCCAGAGCACCCTGGACCACATCGAGGGACCCAGTGCACTGAAATAATAGTCATTTGCCACGTCAGATGGCTTGTTGGTCTAGGGGTATGATTCCTGCTTTGGGTGCAGGAGGTCCCGGGTTCAAATCCCGGACGAGCCCTAGCGTTTTGTGCAAACTGGTCGCACGTGAGTGGCTGAGTCGACGCAAAATGCTCGGCGTCAGTATCAAATGAAATTCATATTTGATGTGAGCAATTGACACTGATCTGACGTGTGAAGGCGATTACGAAGGTTTTTGGGTACAGATGGTAGCAGATGCATGTTAGTATGTCTTGTTTTTAATGATAAAAAAGTGTTTCCGCCCGGGATCGACACGGGGACCTTCTGCGTGTTAGGCAGACGTGATAACCGCTACACCACGGAAACTACTTGTGTGCGCCTTACATTAGAGACAACTCGTGCTGGTGTTGTCATCGTTACTAAGAAATTAAATAAATGCGCTACTTGCAGAACAAAGGTACATGCAGAAGATCCTCACATGTCGTGGCTCACTGGAGTACAATACGACATAGGCAGGAAAATACTGTTCCCGCCCGGGATCGAACCGGGGACCTTCTGCGTGTGAAGCAGACGTGATAACCGCTACACTACGGAAACTGCGAACGGGAGGAGTCCATCTCCGTTCACTCGCAATTACCTCAGCCTCTCTCCCGTCCGTGAATGCACACGCGACAGTTCTTTTGACAGCCTGGAAACCATCACAGCCAAGGGCTCAAGAAGTCTTCGGGGTGCTCGAGAAGGTGTCTGCCGTAGCACCCCTAACGAAATAGCGGCGTTTCCCGCAGTCGTGATTGCAAATCATAGTAGCAAAAGCAATCACTTTCTTAGCAGCAGGGAGTGCGAGCCCAGCTGCAGTAGCAAAAGCAATCACTTTCTTAGCAGCAGGGAGTGCGAGCCCAGCGGCAGCTCTACATGAAGGTACCAATAGCCCAGGAAGGCCGCCGACCGCGGGAATTCGCGCCGCCCCCATCCCGCCAGCCTACACGAGACTTTCCAGAGCACCCTGGACCACATCGAGGGACCCAGTGCACTGAAATAATAGTCATTTGCCACGTCAGATGGCTCGTTGGTCTAGGGGTATGATTCCTGCTTTGGGTGCAGGAGGTCCCGGGTTCAAATCCCGGACGAGCCCTAGCGTTTTGTGCAAACTGGTCGCACGTGAGTGGCTGAGTCGACGCAAAATGCTCGGCGTCAGTATCAAATGAAATTCATATTTGATGTGAGCAATTGACACTGATCTGACGTGTGAAGGCGATTACGAAGGTTTTTGGGTACAGATGGTAGCAGATGCATGTTAGTATGTCTTGTTTTTAATGATAAAAAAGTGTTTCCGCCCGGGATCGACACGGGGACCTTCTGCGTTTTAGGCAGACGTGATAACCGCTACACCACGGAAACTACTTGTGTGCGCCTTACATTAGAGACAACTCGTGCTGGTGTTGTCATCGTTACTAAGAAATTAAATAAATGCGCTACTTGCAGAACAAAGGTACATGCAGAAGATCCTCACATGTCGTGGCTCACTGGAGTACAATACGACATAGGCAAGAAAATACTGTTCCCGCCCGGGATCGAACTGGGGACCTTCTGCGTGTGAAGCAGACGTGATAACCGCTACACTACGGAAACTGCGAACGGGAGGAGTCCATCTCCGTTCACTCGCAATTACCTCAGCCTCTCTCCCGTCCGTGAATGCACACGCGACAGTTCTTTTGACAGCCTGGAAACCATCACAGCCAAGGGCTCAAGAAGTCTTCGGGGTGCTCGAGAAGGTGTCTGCCGTAGCACCCCTAACGAAATAGCGGCGTTTCCCGCAGTCGTGATTGCAAATCATAGCAGCAAAAGCAATCACTTTCTTAGCAGCAGGGAGTGCGAGCCCAGCGGCAGCTCTACATGAAGGTACCAATAGCCCAGGAAGGCCGCCGACCGCGGGAATTCGCGCCGCCCCCATCCCGCCAGCCTACACGAGACTTTCCAGAGCACCCTGTACCACATCGAGGGACCCAGTGCACTGAAATAATAGTCATTTGCCACGTCAGATGGCTCGTTGGTCTAGGGGTATGATTCCTGCTTTGGGTGCAGGAGGTCCCGGGTTCAAATCCCGGACGAGCCCTAGCGTTTTGTGCAAACTGGTCGCACGTGAGTGGCTGAGTCGACGCAAAATGCTCGGCGTCAGTATCAAATGAAATTCATATTTGATGTGAGCAATTGACACTGATCTGACGTGTGAAGGCGGTTACGAATGTTTTTGGGTACAGATGGTAGCAGATGCATGTTAGTATGTCTTGTTTTTAATGATAAAAAAGTGTTTCCGCCCGGGATCGACACGGGGACCTTCTGCGTGTTAGGCAGACGTGATAACCGCTACACCACGGAAACTACTTGTGTGCGCCTTACATTAGAGACAACTCGTGCTGGTGTTGTCATCGTTACTAAGAAATTAAATAAATGCGCTACTTGCAGAACAAAGGTACATGCAGAAGATCCTCACATGTCGTGGCTCACTGGAGTACAATACGACATAGGCAGGAAAATACTGTTCCCGCCCGGGATCGAACCGGGGACCTTCTGCGTGTGAAGCAGACGTGATAACCGCTACACTACGGAAACTGCGAACGGGAGGAGTCCATCTCCGTTCACTCGCAATTACCTCAGCCTCTCTCCCGTCCGTGAATGCACACGCGACAGTTCTTTTGACAGCCTGGAAACCATCACAGCCAAGGGCTCAAGAAGTCTTCGGGGTGCTCGAGAAGGTGTCTGCCGTAGCACCCCTAACGAAATAGCGGCGTTTCCCGCAGTCGTGATTGCAAATCATAGTAGCAAAAGCAATCACTTTCTTAGCAGCAGGGAGTGCGAGCCCAGCTGCAGTAGCAGAAGCAATCACTTTCTTAGCAGCAGGGAGTGCGAGCCCAGCGGCAGCTCTACATGAAGGTACCAATAGCCCAGGAAGGCCGCCGACCGCGGGAATTCGCGCCGCCCCCATCCCGCCAGCCTACACGAGACTTTCCAGAGCACCCTGGACCACATCGAGGGACCCAGTGCACTGAAATAATAGTCATTTGCCACGTCAGATGGCTCGTTGGTCTAGGGGTATGATTCCTGCTTTGGGTGCAGGAGGTCCCGGGTTCAAATCCCGGACGAGCCCTAGCGTTTTGTGCAAACTGGTCGCACGTGAGTGGCTGAGTCGACGCAAAATGCTCGGCGTCAGTATCAAATGAAATTCATATTTGATGTGAGCAATTGACACTGATCTGACGTGTGAAGGCGATTACGAAGGTTTTTGGGTACAGATGGTAGCAGATGCATGTTAGTATGTCTTGTTTTTAATGATAAAAAAGTGTTTCCGCCCGGGATCGACACGGGGACCTTCTGCGTGTTAGGCAGACGTGATAACCGCTACACCACGGAAACTACTTGTGTGCGCCTTACATTAGAGACAACTCGTGCTGGTGTTGTCATCGTTACTAAGAAATTAAATAAATGCGCTACTTGCAGAACAAAGGTACATGCAGAAGATCCTCACATGTCGTGGCTCACTGGAGTACAATACGACATAGGCAGGAAAATACTGTTCCCGCCCGGGATCGAACCGGGGACCTTCTGCGTGTGAAGCAGACGTGATAACCGCTCCACTACGGAAACTGCGAACGGGAGGAGTCCATCTCCGTTCACTCGCAATTACCTCAGCCTCTCTCCCGTCCGTGAATGCACACGCGACAGTTCTTTTGACAGCCTGGAAACCATCACAGCCAAGGGCTCAAGAAGTCTTCGGGGTGCTCGAGAAGGTGTCTGCCGTAGCACCCCTAACGAAATAGCGGCGTTTCCCGCAGTCGTGATTGCAAATCATAGTAGCAAAAGCAATCACTTTCTTAGCAGCAGGGAGTGCGAGCCCAGCTGCAGTAGCAAAAGCAATCACTTTCTTAGCAGCAGGGAGTGCGAGCCCAGCGGCAGCTCTACATGAAGGTACCAATAGCCCAGGAAGGCCGCCGACCGCGGGAATTCGCGCCGCCCCCATCCCGCCAGCCTACACGAGACTTTCCAGAGCACCCTGGACCACATCGAGGGACCCAGTGCACTGAAATAATAGTCATTTGCCACGTCAGATGGCTCGTTGGTCTAGGGGTATGATTCCTGCTTTAGGTGCAGGAGGTCCCGGGTTCAAATCCCGGACGAGCCCTAGCGTTTTGTGCAAACTGGTCGCACGTGAGTGGCTGAGTCGACGCAAAATGCTCGGCGTCAGTATCAAATGAAATTCATATTTGATGTGAGCAATTGACACTGATCTGACGTGTGAAGGCGATTACGAAGGTTTTTGGGTACAGATGGTAGCAGATGCATGTTAGTATGTCTTGTTTTTAATGATAAAAAAGTGTTTCCGCCCGGGATCGACACGGGGACCTTCTGCGTGTTAGGCAGACGTGATAACCGCTACACCACGGAAACTACTTGTGTGCGCCTTACATTAGAGACAACTCGTGCTGGTGTTGTCATCGTTACTAAGAAATTAAATAAATGCGCTACTTGCAGAACAAAGGTACATGCAGAAGATCCTCACATGTCGTGGCTCACTGGAGTACAATACGACATAGGCAGGAAAATACTGTTCCCGCCCGGGATCGAACCGGGGACCTTCTGCGTGTGAAGCAGACGTGATAACCGCTACACTACGGAAACTGCGAACGGGAGGAGTCCAACTCCGTTCACTCGCAATTACCTCAGCCTCTCTCCCGTCCGTGAATGCACACGCGACAGTTCTTTTGACAGCCTGGAAACCATCACAGCCAAGGGCTCAAGAAGTCTTCGGGGTGCTCGAGAAGGTGTCTGCCGTAGCACCCCTAACGAAATAGCGGCGTTTCCCGCAGTCGTGATTGCAAATCATAGTAGCAAAAGCAATCACTTTCTTAGCAGCAGGGAGTGCGAGCCCAGCTGCAGTAGCAAAAGCAATCACTTTCTTAGCAGCAGGGAGTGCGAGCCCAGCGGCAGCTCTACATGAAGGTACCAATAGCCCAGGAAGGCCGCCGACCGCGGGAATTCGCGCCGCCCCCATCCCGCCAGCCTACACGAGACTTTCCAGAGCACCCTGGACCACATCGAGGGACCCAGTGCACTGAAATAATAGTCATTTGCCACGTCAGATGGCTCGTTGGTCTAGGGGTATGATTCCTGCTTTGGGTGCAGGAGGTCCCGGGTTCAAATCCCGGACGAGCCCTAGCGTTTTGTGCAAACTGGTCGCACGTGAGTGGCTGAGTCGACGCAAAATGCTCGGCGTCAGTATCAAATGAAATTCATATTTGATGTGAGCAATTGACACTGATCTGACGTGTGAAGGCGATTACGAAGGTTTTTGGGTACAGATGGTAGCAGATGCATGTTAGTATGTCTTGTTTTTAATGATAAAAAAGTGTTTCCGCCCGGGATCGACACGGGGACCTTCTGCGTGTTAGGCAGACGTGATAACCGCTACACCACGGAAACTACTTGTGTGCGCCTTACATTAGAGACAACTCGTGCTGGTGTTGTCATCGTTACTAAGAAATTAAATAAATGCGCTACTTGCAGAACAAAGGTACATGCAGAAGATCCTCACATGTCGTGGCTCACTGGAGTACAATACGACATAGGCAGGAAAATACTGTTCCCGCCCGGGATCGAACCGGGGACCTTCTGCGTGTGAAGCAGACGTGATAACCGCTACACTACGGAAACTGCGAACGGGAGGAGTCCATCTCCGTTCACTCGCAATTACCTCAGCCTCTCTCCCGTCCGTGAATGCACACGCGACAGTTCTTTTGACAGCCTGGAAACCATCACAGCCAAGGGCTCAAGAAGTCTTCGGGGTGCTCGAGAAGGTGTCTGCCGTAGCACCCCTAACGAAATAGCGGCGTTTCCCGCAGTCGTGATTGCAAATCATAGTAGCAAAAGCAATCACTTTCTTAGCAGCAGGGAGTGCGAGCCCAGCTGCAGTAGCAAAAGAAATCACTTTCTTAGCAGCAGGGAGTGCGAGCCCAGCGGCAGCTCTACATGAAGGTACCAATAGCCCAGGAAGGCCGCCGACCGCGGGAATTCGCGCCGCCCCCATCCCGCCAGCCTACACGAGACTTTCCAGAGCACCCTGGACCACATCGAGGGACCCAGTGCACTGAAATAATAGTCATTTGCCACGTCAGATGGCTCGTTGGTCTAGGGGTATGATTCCTGCTTTGGGTGCAGGAGGTCCCGGGTTCAAATCCCGGACGAGCCCTAGCGTTTTGTGCAAACTGGTCGCACGTGAGTGGCTGAGTCGACGCAAAATGCTCGGCGTCAGTATCAAATGAAATTCATATTTGATGTGAGCAATTGACACTGATCTGACGTGTGAAGGCGATTACGAAGGTTTTTGGGTACAGATGGTAGCAGATGCATGTTAGTATGTCTTGTTTTTAATGATAAAAAAGTGTTTCCGCCCGGGATCGACACGGGGACCTTCTGCGTGTTAGGCAGACGTGATAACCGCTACACCACGGAAACTACTTGTGTGCGCCTTACATTAGAGACAACTCGTGCTGGTGTTGTCATCGTTACTAAGAAATTAAATAAATGCGCTACTTGCAGAACAAAGGTACATGCAGAAGATCCTCACATGTCGTGGCTCACTGGAGTACAATACGACATAGGCAGGAAAATACTGTTCCCGCCCGGGATCGAACCGGGGACCTTCTGCGTGTGAAGCAGACGTGATAACCGCTACACTACGGAAACTGCGAACGGGAGGAGTCCATCTCCGTTCACTCGCAATTACCTCAGCCTCTCTCCCGTCCGTGAATGCACACGCGACAGTTCTTTTGACAGCCTGGAAACCATCACAGCCAAGGGCTCAAGAAGTCTTCGGGGTGCTCGAGAAGGTGTCTGCCGTAGCACCCCTAACGAAATAGCGGCGTTTCCCGCAGTCGTGATTGCAAATCATAGTAGCAAAAGCAATCACTTTCTTAGCAGCAGGGAGTGCGAGCCCAGCTGCAGTAGCAAAAGCAATCACTTTCTTAGCAGCAGGGAGTGCGAGCCCAGCGGCAGCTCTACATGAAGGTACCAATAGCCCAGGAAGGCCGCCGACCGCGGGAATTCGCGCCGCCCCCATCCCGCCAGCCTACACGAGACTTACCAGAGCACCCTGGACCACATCGAGGGACCCAGTGCACTGAAATAATAGTCATTTGCCACGTCAGATGGCTCGTTGGTCTAGGGGTATGATTCCTGCTTTGGGTGCAGGAGGTCCCGGGTTCAAATCCCGGACGAGCCCTAGCGTTTTGTGCAAACTGGTCGCACGTGAGTGGCTGAGTCGACGCAAAATGCTCGGCGTCAGTATCAAATGAAATTCATATTTGATGTGAGCAATTGACACTGATCTGACGTGTGAAGGCGATTACGAAGGTTTTTGGGTACAGATGGTAGCAGATGCATGTTAGTATGTCTTGTTTTTAATGATAAAAAAGTGTTTCCGCCCGGGATCGACACGGGGACCTTCTGCGTGTTAGGCAGACGTGATAACCGCTACACCACGGAAACTACTTGTGTGCGCCTTACATTAGAGACAACTCGTGCTGGTGTTGTCATCGTTACTAAGAAATTAAATAAATGCGCTACTTGCAGAACAAAGGTACATGCAGAAGATCCTCACATGTCGTGGCTCACTGGAGTACAATACGACATAGGCAGGAAAATACTGTTCCCGCCCGGGATCGAACCGGGGACCTTCTGCGTGTGAAGCAGACGTGATAACCGCTACACTACGGAAACTGCGAACGGGAGGAGTCCATCTCCGTTCACTCGCAATTACCTCAGCCTCTCTCCCGTCCGTGAATGCACACGCGACAGTTCTTTTGACAGCCTGGAAACCATCACAGCCAAGGGCTCAAGAAGTCTTCGGGGTGCTCGAGAAGGTGTCTGCCGTAGCACCCCTAACGAAATAGCGGCGTTTCCCGCAGTCGTGATTGCAAATCATAGCAGCAAAAGCAATCACTTTCTTAGCAGCAGGGAGTGCGAGCCCAGCGGCAGCTCTACATGAAGGTACCAATAGCCCAGGAAGGCCGCCGACCGCGGGAATTCGCGCCGCCCCCATCCCGCCAGCCTACACGAGACTTTCCAGAGCACCCTGGACCACATCGAGGGACCCAGTGCACTGAAATAATAGTCATTTGCCACGTCAGATGGCTCGTTGGTCTAGGGGTATGATTCCTGCTTTGGGTGCAGGAGGTCCCGGGTTCAAATCCCGGACGAGCCCTAGCGTTTTGTGCAAACTGGTCGCACGTGAGTGGCTGAGTCGACGCAAAATGCTCGGCGTCAGTATCAAATGAAATTCATATTTGATGTGAGCAATTGACACTGATCTGACGTGTGAAGGCGGTTACGAAGGTTTTTGGGTACAGATGGTAGCAGATGCATGTTAGTATGTCTTGTTTTTAATGATAAAAAAGTGTTTCCGCCCGGGATCGACACGGGGACCTTCTGCGTGTTAGGCAGACGTGATAACCGCTACACCACGGAAACTACTTGTGTGCGCCTTACATTAGAGACAACTCGTGCTGGTGTTGTCATCGTTACTAAGAAATTAAATAAATGCGCTACTTGCAGAACAAAGGTACATGCAGAAGATCCTCACATGTCGTGGCTCACTGGAGTACAATACGACATAGGCAGGAAAATACTGTTCCCGCCCGGGATCGAACCGGGGACCTTCTGCGTGTGAAGCAGACGTGATAACCGCTACACTACGGAAACTGCGAACGGGAGGAGTCCATCTCCGTTCACTCGCAATTACCTCAGCCTCTCTCCCGTCCGTGAATGCACACGCGACAGTTCTTTTGACAGCCTGGAAACCATCACAGCCAAGGGCTCAAGAAGTCTTCGGGGTGCTCGAGAAGGTGTCTGCCGTAGCACCCCTAACGAAATAGCGGCGTTTCCCGCAGTCGTGATTGCAAATCATAGTAGCAAAAGCAATCACTTTCTTAGCAGCAGGGAGTGCGAGCCCAGCTGCAGTAGCAAAAGCAATCACTTTCTTAGCAGCAGGGAGTGCGAGCCCAGCGGCAGCTCTACATGAAGGTACCAATAGCCCAGGAAGGCCGCCGACCGCGGGAATTCGCGCCGCCCCCATCCCGCCAGCCTACACGAGACTTTCCAGAGCACCCTGGACCACATCGAGGGACCCAGTGCACTGAAATAATAGTCATTTGCCACGTCAGATGGCTCGTTGGTCTAGGGGTATGATTCCTGCTTTGGGTGCAGGAGGTCCCGGGTTCAAATCCCGGACGAGCCCTAGCGTTTTGTGCAAACTGGTCGCACGTGAGTGGCTGAGTCGACGCAAAATGCTCGGCGTCAGTATCAAATGAAATTCATATTTGATGTGAGCAATTGACACTGATCTGACGTGTGAAGGCGGTTACGAAGGTTTTTGGGTACAGATGGTAGCAGATGCATGTTAGTATGTCTTGTTTTTAATGATAAAAAAGTGTTTCCGCCCGGGATCGACACGGGGACCTTCTGCGTGTTAGGCAGACGTGATAACCGCTACACCACGGAAACTACTTGTGTGCGCCTTACATTAGAGACAACTCGTGCTGGTGTTGTCATCGTTACTAAGAAATTAAATAAATGCGCTACTTGCAGAACAAAGGTACATGCAGAAGATCCTCACATGTCGTGGCTCACTGGAGTACAATACGACATAGGCAGGAAAATACTGTTCCCGCCCGGGATCGAACCGGGGACCTTCTGCGTGTGAAGCAGACGTGATAACCGCTACACTACGGAAACTGCGAACGGGAGGAGTCCATCTCCGTTCACTCGCAATTACCTCAGCCTCTCTCCCGTCCGTGAATGCACACGCGACAGTTCTTTTGACAGCCTGGAAACCATCACAGCCAAGGGCTCAAGAAGTCTTCGGGGTGCTCGAGAAGGTGTCTGCCGTAGCACCCCTAACGAAATAGCGGCGTTTCCCGCAGTCGTGATTGCAAATCATAGTAGCAAAAGCAATCACTTTCTTAGCAGCAGGGAGTGCGAGCCCAGCTGCAGTAGCAAAAGCAATCACTTTCTTAGCAGCAGGGAGTGCGAGCCCAGCGGCAGCTCTACATGAAGGTACCAATAGCCCAGGAAGGCCGCCGACCGCGGGAATTCGCGCCGCCCCCATCCCGCCAGCCTACACGAGACTTTCCAGAGCACCCTGGACCACATCGAGGGACCCAGTGCACTGAAATAATAGTCATTTGCCACGTCAGATGGCTCTTTGGTCTAGGGGTATGATTCCTGCTTTGGGTGCAGGAGGTCCCGGGTTCAAATCCCGGACGAGCCCTAGCGTTTTGTGCAAACTGGTCGCACGTGAGTGGCTGAGTCGACGCAAAATGCTCGGCGTCAGTATCAAATGAAATTCATATTTGATGTGAGCAATTGACACTGATCTGACGTGTGAAGGCGATTACGAAGGTTTTTGGGTACAGATGGTAGCAGATGCATGTTAGTATGTCTTGTTTTTAATGATAAAAAAGTGTTTCCGCCCGGGATCGACACGGGGACCTTCTGCGTGTTAGGCAGACGTGATAACCGCTACACCACGGAAACTACTTGTGTGCGCCTTACATTAGAGACAACTCGTGCTGGTGTTGTCATCGTTACTAAGAAATTAAATAAATGCGCTACTTGCAGAACAAAGGTACATGCAGAAGATCCTCACATGTCGTGGCTCACTGGAGTACAATACGACATAGGCAGGAAAATACTGTTCCCGCCCGGGATCGAACCGGGGACCTTCTGCGTGTGAAGCAGACGTGATAACCGCTACACTACGGAAACTGCGAACGGGAGGAGTCCATCTCCGTTCACTCGCAATTACCTCAGCCTCTCTCCCGTCCGTGAATGCACACGCGACAGTTCTTTTGACAGCCTGGAAACCATCACAGCCAAGGGCTCAAGAAGTCTTCGGGGTGCTCGAGAAGGTGTCTGCCGTAGCACCCCTAACGAAATAGCGGCGTTTCCCGCAGTCGTGATTGCAAATCATAGCAGCAAAAGCAATCACTTTCTTAGCAGCAGGGAGTGCGAGCCCAGCGGCAGCTCTACATGAAGGTACCAATAGCCCAGGAAGGCCGCCGACCGCGGGAATTCGCGCCGCCCCCATCCCGCCAGCCTACACGAGACTTTCCAGAGCACCCTGGACCACATCGAGGGACCCAGTGCACTGAAATAATAGTCATCTGCCACGTCAGATGGCTCGTTGGTCTAGGGGTATGATTCCTGCTTTGGGTGCAGGAGGTCCCGGGTTCAAATCCCGGACGAGCCCTAGCGTTTTGTGCAAACTGGTCGCACGTGAGTGGCTGAGTCGACGCAAAATGCTCGGCGTCAGTATCAAATGAATTTCATATTTGATGTGAGCAATTGACACTGATCTGACGTGTGAAGGCGATTACGAAGGTTTTTGGGTACAGATGGTAGCAGATGCATGTTAGTATGTCTTGTTTTTAATGATAAAATAGTGTTTCCGCCCGGGATCGACACGGGGACCTTCTGCGTGTTAGGCAGACGTGATAACCGCTACACCACGGAAACTACTTGTGTGCGCCTTACATTAGAGACAACTCGTGCTGGTGTTGTCATCGTTACTAAGAAATTAAATAAATGCGCTACTTGCAGAACAAAGGTACATGCAGAAGATCCTCACATGTCGTGGCTCACTGGAGTACAATACGACATAGGCAGGAAAATACTGTTCCCTCCCGGGATCGAACCGGGGACCTTCTGCGTGTGAAGCAGACGTGATAACCGCTACACTACGGAAACTGCGAACGGGAGGAGTCCATCTCCGTTCACTCGCAATTACCTCAGCCTCTCTCCCGTCCGTGAATGCACACGCGACAGTTCTTTTGACAGCCTGGAAACCATCACAGCCAAGGGCTCAAGAAGTCTTCGGGGTGCTCGAGAAGGTGTCTGCCGTAGCACCGCTAACGAAATAGCGGCGTTTCCCGCAGTCGTGATTGCAAATCATAGCAGCAAAAGCAATCACTTTCTTAGCAGCAGGGTGTACCAGCCCAGCGGCAGCTCTACATGAAGGTACCAATAGCCCAGGAAGGCCGCCGACCGCGGGAATTCGCGCCGCCCCCATCCCGCCAGCCTACACGAGACTTTCCAGAGCACCCTGGACCACATCGAGGGACCCAGTGCACTGAAATAATAGTCATTTGCCACGTCAGATGGCTCGTTGGTCTAGGGGTATGATTCCTGCTTTGGGTGCAGGAGGTCCCGGGTTCAAATCCCGGATGAGCCCTAGCGTTTTGTGCAAACTGGTCGCACGTGAGTGGCTGAGTCGACGCAAAATGCTCGGCGTCAGTATCAAATGAAATTCATATTTGATGTGAGCAATTGACACTGATCTGACGTGTGAAGGCGATTACGAAGGTTTTTGGGTACAGATGGTAGCAGATGCATGTTAGTATGTCTTGTTTTTAATGATAAAAAAGTGTTTCCGCCCGGGATCGACACGGGGACCTTCTGCGTGTTAGGCAGACGTGATAACCGCTACACCACGGAAACTACTTGTGTGCGCCTTACATTAGAGACAACTCGTGCTGGTGTTGTCATCGTTACTAAGAAATTAAATAAATGCGATACTTGCAGAACAAAGGTACATGCAGAAGATCCTCACATGTCGTGGCTCACTGGAGTACAATACGACATAGGCAGGAAAATACTGTTCCCGCCCGGGATCGAACCGGGGACCTTCTGCGTGTGAAGCAGACGTGATAACCGCTACACTACGGAAACTGCGAACGGGAAGAGTCCATCTCCGTTCACTCGCAATTACCTCAGCCTCTCTCCCGTCCGTGAATGCACACGCGACAGTTCTTTTGACAGCCTGGAAACCATCACAGCCAAGGGCTCAAGAAGTCTTCGGGGTGCTCGAGAAGGTGTCTGCCGTAGCACCCCTAACGAAATAGCGGCGTTTCCCGCAGTCGTGATTGCAAATCATAGCAGCAAAAGCAATCACTTTCTTAGCAGCAGGGAGTGCGAGCCCAGCGGCAGCTCTACATGAAGGTACCAATAGCCCAGGAAGGCCGCCGACCGCGGGAATTCGCGCCGCCCCCATCCCGCCAGCCTACACGAGACTTTCCAGAGCACCCTGGACCACATCGAGGGACCCAGTGCACTGAAATAATAGTCATCTGCCACGTCAGATGGCTCGTTGGTCTAGGGGTATGATTCCTGCTTTGGGTGCAGGAGGTCCCGGGTTCAAATCCCGGACGAGCCCTAGCGTTTTGTGCAAACTGGTCGCACGTGAGTGGCTGAGTCGACGCAAAATGCTCGGCGTCAGTATCAAATGAATTTCATATTTGATGTGAGCAATTGACACTGATCTGACGTGTGAAGGCGATTACGAAGGTTTTTGGGTACAGATGGTAGCAGATGCATGTTAGTATGTCTTGTTTTTAATGATAAAATAGTGTTTCCGCCCGGGATCGACATGGGGACCTTCTGCGTGTTAGGCAGACGTGATAACCGCTACACCACGGAAACTACTTGTGTGCGCCTTACATTAGAGACAACTCGTGCTGGTGTTGTCATCGTAACTAAAAAATTAAATAAATGCGCTACTTGCAGAACAAAGGTACATGCAGAAGATCCTCACATGTCGTGGCTCACTGGAGAACAATACGACATAGGAAGGAAAATGATGTTTCCGCCCGGGATCGAACCGGGGACCTTCTGCGTGTGAAGCAGACGTGATAACCGCTACACTACGAAAACTGCGGACTTCAGGAGTCCATCTCCGTTCACTCGCAATTACCTCAGCCTCTCTCCCGTCTGTGAATGCACACGCGACAGTTCTTTTGACAGCCTGGAAACCATCACAGCCGAGGGCTCAAGAAGTCTTCGGGGTGCTCGAGAAGGTGTCTGCCGTAGCACCCCTAACGAGATAGCGGCGTTTCCCGCAGTCGTGATTGCAAATCATAGCAGCAAAAGCAATCACTTTCTTAGCAGCAGGGAGTACCAGCCCAGCGGCAGCTCTACATGAAGGTACCAATAGCCCAGGAAGGCCGCCGACCGCGGGAATTCGCGCCGCCCCCATCCCGCCAGCCTACACGAGACTTTCCAGAGCACCCTGGACCACATCGAGGGACCCAGTGCACTGAAATAATAGTCATTTGCCACGTCAGATGGCTCGTTGGTCTAGGGGTATGATTCCTGCTTTGGGTGCAGGAGGTCCCGGGTTCAAATCCCGGACGAGCCCTAGCGTTTTGTGCAAACTGGTCGCACGTGAGTGGCTGAGTCGACGCAAAATGCTCGGCGTCAGTATCAAATGAATTTCATATTTGATGTGAGCAATTGACACTGATCTGACGTGTGAAGGCGATCACGAAGGTTTTTGGGTACAGATGGTAGCAGATGCATGTTAGTATGTCTTGTTTTTAATGATAAAAAAGTGTTTCCGCCCGGGATCGACACGGGGACCTTCTGCGTGTTAGGCAGACGTGATAACCGCCACACCACGGAAACTACTTGTGTGCGCCTTACATTAGAGACAACTCGTGCTGGTGTTGTCATCGTTACTAAGAAATTAAATAAATGCGCTACTTGCAGAACAAAGGTACATGCAGAAGATCCTCACATGTCGTGGCTCACTGGAGTACAATACGACATAGGCAGGAAAATACTGTTCCCGCCCGGGATCGAACCGGGGACCTTCTGCGTGTGAAGCGGACGTGATAACCGCTACACTACGGAAACTGCGGACTTGAAGAGTCCATCTCCGTTCACTCGCAATTACCTCAGCCACTCTCCCGTCCGTGAATGCACACGCGACAGTTCTTTTGACAGCCTGGAAACCATCACAGCCGAGGGCTCAAGAAGTCTTCGGGGTGCTCGAGAAGGTGTCTGCCGTAGCACCCCTAACGAGATAGCGGCGTTTCCCGCAGTCGTGATTGCAAATCATAGCAGCAAAAGCAATCACTTTCTTAGCAGCAGGGTGTACCAGCCCAGCGGCAGCTCTACATGAAGGTACCAATAGCCCAGGAAGGCCGCCGACCGCGGGAATTCGCGCCGCCCCCATCCCGCCAGCCTACACGAGACTTTCCAGAGCACCCTGGACCACATCGAGGGACCCAGTGCACTGAAATATTAGTCATTTGCCAGGTCAGATGGCTCGTTGGTCTAGGGGTATGATTCCTGCTTTGGGTGCAGGAGGTCCCGGGTTCAAATCCCGGACGAGCCCTAGCGTTTTGTGCAAACTGGTCGCACGAGTGGCTGAGTCGACGCAAAATGCTCGGCGTCAGTATCAAATGAATTTCATATTTGATGTGAGCAATTGACACTGATCTGACGTGTGAAGGCGATCACGAAGGTTTTTGGGTACAGATGGTAGCAGATGCATGTTAGTATGTCTTGTTTTTAATGATAAAAAAGTGTTTCCGCCCGGGATCGACACGGGGACCTTCTGTGTGTTAGGCAGACGTGATAACCGCTACACCACGGAAACTACTTGTGTGCGCCTTACATTAGAGACAACTCGTGCTGGTGTTGTCATCGTAACTAAAAAATTAAATAAATGCTCTACTTGCAGAACAAAGGTACATGCAGAAGATCCTCACATGTCGTGGCTCACTGGAGAACAATACGACATAGGCAGGAAAATGATGTTTCCGCCCGGGATCGAACCGGGGACCTTCTGCGTGTGAAGCAGACGTGATAACCGCTACACTACGAAAACTGCGGACTTCAGGAGTCCATCTCCGTTCACTCGCAATTACCTCAGCCTCTCTCCCGTCCGTGAATGCACACGCGACAGTTCTTTTGACAGCCTGGAAACCATCACAGCCGAGGGCTCAAGAAGTCTTCGGGGTGCTCGAGAAGGTGTCTGCCGTAGCACCCCTAACGAGATAGCGGCGTTTCCCGCAGTCGTAATTGCAAATCATAGCAGCAAAAGCAATCACTTACTTAGCAGCAGGGAGTACCAGCCCAGCGGCAGCTCTACATGAAGGTACCAATAGCCCAGGAAGGCCGCCGACCGCGGGAATTCGCGCCGCCCCCATCCCGCCAGCCTACACGAGACTTTCCAGAGCACCCTGGACCACATCGAGGGACCCAGTGCACTGAAATAATAGTCATTTGCCACGTCAGATGGCTCGTTGGTCTAGGGGTATGATTCCTGCTTTGGCTGCAGGCGGTCCCGGGTTCAAATCCCGGACGAGCCCTAGCGTTTTGTGCAAACTGGTCGCACGTGAGTGGCTGAGTCGACGCAAAATGCTCGGCGTCAGTATCAAATGAATTTCATATTTGATGTGAGCAATTGACACTGATCTGACGTGTGAAGGCGATCACGAAGGTTTTTGGGTACAGATGGTAGCAGATGCATGTTAGTATGTCTTGTTTTTAATGATAAAAAAGTGTTGCCGCCCGGGATCGACACGGGGACCTTCTGCGTGTTAGGCAGAAGTGATAACCGCTACACCACGGAAACTACTTGTGTGCGCCTTACATTAGAGACAACTCGTGCTGGTGTTGTCATCGTTACTAAGAAATTAAATAAATGCGCTACTTGCAGAACAAAGGTACATGCAGAAAATCCTCACATGTCGTGGCTCACTGGAGTACAATACGACATAGGCAGGAAAATACTGTTCCCGCCCGGGATCGAACCGGGGACCTTCTGCGTGTGAAGCGGACGTGATAACCGCTACACTACGGAAACTGCGGACTTGAAGAGTCCATCTCCGTTCACTCGCAATTACCTCAGCCTCTCTCCCGTCCGTGAATGCACACGCGACAGTTCTTTTGACAGCCTGAAACCATCACAGCCAAGGGCTCAAGAAGTCTTCGGGGTGCTCGAGAAGGTGTCTGCCGTAGCACCCCTAACGAAATAGCGGCGTTTCCCGCAGTCGTGATTGCAAATCATAGCAGCAAAAGCAATCACTTTCTTAGCAGCAGGGAGTACCAGCCCAGCGGCAGCTCTACATGAAGGTACCAATAGCCCAGGAAGGCCGCCGACCGCGGGAATTCGCGCCGCCCCCATCCCGCCAGCCTACACGAGACTTTCCAGAGCACCCTGGACCACATCGAGGGACCCAGTGCACTGAAATAATAGTCATTTGCCACGTCAGATGGCTCGTTGGTCTAGGGGTATGATTCCTGCTTTGGGTGCAGGAGGTCCCGGGTTCAAATCCCGGACGAGGCCTAGCGTTTTGTGCAAACTGGTCGCACGTGAGTGGCTGAGTCGACGCAAAATGCTCGGCGTCAGTATCAAATGAATTTCATATTTGATGTGAGCAATTGACACTGATCTGACGTGTGAAGGCGATCACGAAGGTTTTTGGGTACAGATGGTAGCAGATGCATGTTAGTATGTCTTGTTTTTAATGATAAAAAAGTGTTTCCGCCCGGGATCGACACGGGGACCTTCTGCGTGTTAGGCAGACGTGATAACCGCTACACCACGGAAACTACTTGTGTGCGCCTTACATTAGAGACAACTCGTGCTGGTGTTGTCATCGTTACTAAGAAATTAAATAAATGCGCTACTTGCAGAACAAAGGTACATGCAGAAGATCCTCACATGTCGTGGCTCACTGGAGTACAATACGACATAGGCAGGAAATTACTGTTCCCGCCCGGGATCGAACCGGGGACCTTCTGCGTGTGAAGCGGACGTGATAACCGCTACACTACGGAAACTGCGGACTTGAAGAGTCCATCTCCGTTCACTCGCAATTACCTCAGCCACTCTCCCGTCCGTGAATGCACACGCGACAGTTCTTTTGACAGCCTGAAACCATCACAGCCAAGGGCTCAAGAAGTCTTCGGGGTGCTCGAGAAGGTGTCTGCCGTAGCACCCCTAACGAAATAGCGGCGTTTCCCGCAGTCGTGATTGCAAATCATAGCAGCAAAAGCAATCACTTTCTTAGCAGCAGGGAGTGCGAGCCCAGCGGCAGCTCTACATGAAGGTACCAATAGCCCAGGAAGGCCGCCGACCGCGGGAATTCGCGCCGCCCCCATCCCGCCAGCCTACACGAGACTTTCCAGAGCACCCTGGACCACATCGAGGGACCCAGTGCACTGAAATAATAGTCATTTGCCACGTCAGATGGCTCGTTGGTCTAGGGGTATGATTCCTGCTTTGGGTGCAGGAGGTCCCGGGTTCAAATCCCGGACGAGCCCTAGCGTTTTGTGCAAACTGGTCGCACGAGTGGCTGAGTCGACGCAAAATGCTCGGCGTCAGTATCAAATGAATTTCATATTTGATGTGAGCAATTGACACTGATCTGACGTGTGAAGGCGATCACGAAGGTTTTTGGGTACAGATGGTAGCAGATGCATGTTAGTATGTCTTGTTTTTAATGATAAAAAAGTGTTTCCGCCCGGGATCGACACGGGGACCTTCTGCGTGTTAGGCAGACGTGATAACCGCTACACCACGGAAACTACTTGTGTGCGCCTTACATTAGAGACAACTCGTGCTGGTGTTGTCATCGTAACTAAAAAATTAAATAAATGCTCTACTTGCAGAACAAAGGTACATGCAGAAGATCCTCACATGTCGTGGCTCACTGGAGAACAATACGACATAGGCAGGAAAATGATGTTTCCGCCCGGGATCGAACCGGGGACCTTCTGCGTGTGAAGCAGACGTGATAACCGCTACACTACGAAAACTGCGGACTTCAGGAGTCCATCTCCGTTCACTCGCAATTACCTCAGCCTCTCTCCCGTCCGTTAATGCACACGCGACAGTTCTTTTGACAGCCTGGAAACCATCACAGCCGAGGGCTCAAGAAGTCTTCGGGGTGCTCGAGAAGGTGTCTGCCGTAGCACCCCTAACGAGATAGCGGCGTTTCCCGCAGTCGTGATTGCAAATCATAGCAGCAAAAGCAATCACTTTCTTAGCAGCAGGGAGTACCAGCCCAGCGGCAGCTCTACATGAAGGTACCAATAGCCCAGGAAGGCCGCCGACCGCGGGAATTCGCGCCGCCCCCATCCCGCCAGCCTACACGAGACTTTCCAGAGCACCCTGGACCACATCGAGGGACCCAGTGCACTGAAATAATAGTCATTTGCCACGTCAGATGGCTCGTTGGTCTAGGGGTATGATTCCTGCTTTGGGTGCAGGAGGTCCCGGGTTCAAATCCCGGACGAGCCCTAGCGTTTTGTGCAAACTGGTCGCACGTGAGTGGCTGAGTCGACGCAAAATGCTCGGCGTCAGTATCAAATGAATTTCATATTTGATGTGAGCAATTGACACTGATCTGACGTGTGAAGGCGATCACGAAGGTTTTTGGGTACAGATGGTAGCAGATGCATGTTAGTATGTCTTGTTTTTAATGATAAAAAAGTGTTTCCGCCCGGGATCGACACGGGGACCTTCTGCGTGTTAGGCAGACGTGATAACCGCTACACCACGGAAACTACTTGTGTGCGCCTTACATTAGAGACAACTCGTGCTGGTGTTGTCATCGTTACTAAGAAATTAAATAAATGCGCTACTTGCAGAACAAAGGTACATGCAGAAGATCCTCACATGTCGTGGCTCACTGGAGTACAATACGACATAGGCAGGAAAATACTGTTCCCGCCCGGGATCGAACCGGGGACCTTCTGCGTGTGAAGCGGACGTGATAACCGCTACACTACGGAAACTGCGGACTTCAGGAGTCCATCTCCGTTCACTCGCAATTACCTCAGCCTCTCTCCCGTCCGTGAATGCACACGCGACAGTTCTTTTGACAGCCTGGAAACCATCACAGCCGAGGGCTCAAGAAGTCTTCGGGGTGCTCGAGAAGGTGTCTGCCGTAGCACCCCTAACGAGATAGCGGCGTTTCCCGCAGTCGTGATTGCAAATCATAGCAGCAAAAGCAATCACTTTCTTAGCAGCAGGGAGTACCAGCCCAGCGGCAGCTCTACATGAAGGTACCAATAGCCCAGGAAGGCCGCCGACCGCGGGAATTCGCGCCGCCCCCATCCCGCCAGCCTACACGAGACTTTCCAGAGCACCCTGGACCACATCGAGGGACCCAGTGCACTGAAATAATAGTCATTTGCCACGTCAGATGGCTCGTTGGTCTAGGGGTATGATTCCTGCTTTGGGTGCAGGAGGTCCCGGGTTCAAATCCCGGACGAGCCCTAGCGTTTTGTGCAAACTGGTCGCACGTGAGTGGCTGAGTCGACGCAAAATGCTCGGCGTCAGTATCAAATGAAATTCATATTTGATGTGAGCAATTGACACTGATCTGACGTGTGAAGGCGATTACGAAGGTTTTTGGGTACAGATGGTAGCAGATGCATGTTAGTATGTCTTGTTTTTAATGATAAAAAAGTGTTTCCGCCCGGGATCGACACGGGGACCTTCTGCGTGTTAGGCAGACGTGATAACCGCTACACCACGGAAACTACTTGTGTGCGCCTTACATTAGAGACAACTCGTGCTGGTGTTGTCATCGTAACTAAAAAATTAAATAAATGCTCTACTTGCAGAACAAAGGTACATGCAGAAGATCCTCACATGTCGTGGCTCACTGGAGAACAATACGACATAGGCAGGAAAATGATGTTTCCGCCCGGGATCGAACCGGGGACCTTCTGCGTGTGAAGCAGACGTGATAACCGCTACACTACGAAAACTGCGGACTTCAGGAGTCCATCTCCGTTCACTCGCAATTACCTCAGCCTCTCTCCCGTCCGTTAATGCACACGCGACAGTTCTTTTGACAGCCTGGAAACCATCACAGCCGAGGGCTCAAGAAGTCTTCGGGGTGCTCGAGAAGGTGTCTGCCGTAGCACCCCTAACGAGATAGCGGCGTTTCCCGCAGTCGTGATTGCAAATCATAGCAGCAAAAGCAATCACTTTCTTAGCAGCAGGGAGTACCAGCCCAGCGGCAGCTCTACATGAAGGTACCAATAGCCCAGGAAGGCCGCCGACCGCGGGAATTCGCGCCGCCCCCATCCCGCCAGCCTACACGAGACTTTCCAGAGCACCCTGGACCACATCGAGGGACCCAGTGCACTGAAATAATAGTCATTTGCCACGTCAGATGGCTCGTTGGTCTAGGGGTATGATTCCTGCTTTGGGTGCAGGAGGTCCCGGGTTCAAATCCCGGACGAGCCCTAGCGTTTTGTGCAAACTGGTCGCACGTGAGTGGCTGAGTCGACGCAAAATGCTCGGCGTCAGTATCAAATGAATTTCATATTTGATGTGAGCAATTGACACTGATCTGACGTGTGAAGGCGATCACGAAGGTTTTTGGGTACAGATGGTAGCAGATGCATGTTAGTATGTCTTGTTTTTAATGATAAAAAAGTGTTTCCGCCCGGGATCGACACGGGGACCTTCTGCGTGTTAGGCAGACGTGATAACCGCTACACCACGGAAACTACTTGTGTGCGCCTTACATTAGAGACAACTCGTGCTGGTGTTGTCATCGTTACTAAGAAATTAAATAAATGCGCTACTTGCAGAACAAAGGTACATGCAGAAGATCCTCACATGTCGTGGCTCACTGGAGTACAATACGACATAGGCAGGAAAATACTGTTCCCGCCCGGGATCGAACCGGGGACCTTCTGCGTGTGAAGCGGACGTGATAACCGCTACACTACGGAAACTGCGGACTTCAGGAGTCCATCTCCGTTCACTCGCAATTACCTCAGCCTCTCTCCCGTCCGTGAATGCACACGCGACAGTTCTTTTGACAGCCTGGAAACCATCACAGCCGAGGGCTCAAGAAGTCTTCGGGGTGCTCGAGAAGGTGTCTGCCGTAGCACCCCTAACGAGATAGCGGCGTTTCCCGCAGTCGTGATTGCAAATCATAGCAGCAAAAGCAATCACTTTCTTAGCAGCAGGGAGTACCAGCCCAGCGGCAGCTCTACATGAAGGTACCAATAGCCCAGGAAGGCCGCCGACCGCGGGAATTCGCGCCGCCCCCATCCCGCCAGCCTACACGAGACTTTCCAGAGCACCCTGGACCACATCGAGGGACCCAGTGCACTGAAATAATAGTCATTTGCCACGTCAGATGGCTCGTTGGTCTAGGGGTATGATTCCTGCTTTGGGTGCAGGAGGTCCCGGGTTCAAATCCCGGACGAGCCCTAGCGTTTTGTGCAAACTGGTCGCACGTGAGTGGCTGAGTCGACGCAAAATGCTCGGCGTCAGTATCAAATGAAATTCATATTTGATGTGAGCAATTGACACTGATCTGACGTGTGAAGGCGATTACGAAGGTTTTTGGGTACAGATGGTAGCAGATGCATGTTAGTATGTCTTGTTTTTAATGATAAAAAAGTGTTTCCGCCCGGGATCGACACGGGGACCTTCTGCGTGTTAGGCAGACGTGATAACCGCTACACCACGGAAACTACTTGTGTGCGCCTTACATTAGAGACAACTCGTGCTGGTGTTGTCATCGTTACTAAGAAATTAAATAAATGCGCTACTTGCAGAACAAAGGTACATGCAGAAGATCCTCACATGTCGTGGCTCACTGGAGTACAATACGACATAGGCAGGGAAATACTGTTCCCGCCCGGGATCGAACCGGGGACCTTCTGCGTGTGAAGCAGACGTGATAACCGCTACACTACGGAAACTGCGAACGGGAGGAGTCCATCTCCGTTCACTCGCAATTACCTCAGCCTCTCTCCCGTCCGTGAATGCACACGCGACAGTTCTTTTGACAGCCTGAAACCATCACAGCCAAGGGCTCAAGAAGTCTTCGGGGTGCTCGAGAAGGTGTCTGCCGTAGCACCCCTAACGAAATAGCGGCGTTTCCCGCAGTCGTGATTGCAAATCATAGCAGCAAAAGCAATCACTTTCTTAGCAGCAGGGAGTGCGAGCCCAGCGGCAGCTCTACATGAAGGTACCAATAGCCCAGGAAGGCCGCCGACCGCGGGAATTCGCGCCGCCCCCATCCCGCCAGCCTACACGAGACTTTCCAGAGCACCCTGGACCACATCGAGGGACCCAGTGCACTGAAATAATAGTCATTTGCCACGTCAGATGGCTCGTTGGTCTAGGGGTATGATTCCTGCTTTCGGGTGCAGGAGGTCCCGGGTTCAAATCCCGGACGAGCCCTAGCGTTTTTTGCAAACTGGTCGCACGAGTGGCTGAGTCGACGCAAAATGCTCGGCGTCAGTATCAAATGAATTTCATATTTGATGTGAGCAATTGACACTGATCTGACGTGTGAAGGCGATCACGAAGGTTTTTGGGTACAGATGGTAGCAGATGCATGTTAGTATGTCTTGTTTTTAATGATAAAAAAGTGTTTCCGCCCGGGATCGACACGGGGACCTTCTGCGTGTTAGGCAGACGTGATAACCGCTACACCACGGAAACTACTTGTGTGCGCCTTACATTAGAGACAACTCGTGCTGGTGTTGTCATCGTTACTAAGAAATTAAATAAATGCGCTACTTGCAGAACAAAGGTACATGCAGAAGATCCTCACATGTCGTGGCTCACTGGAGTACAATACGACATAGGCAGGAAAATACTGTTCCCGCCCGGCATCGAACCGGGGACCTTCTGCGTGTGAAGCAGACGTGATAACCGCTACACTACGGAAACTGCGGACTTGAAGAGTCCATCTCCGTTCACTCGCAATTACCTCAGCCTCTCTCCCGTCCGTGAATGCACACGCGACAGTTCTTTTGACAGCCTGAAACCATCACAGCCAAGGGCTCAAGAAGTCTTCGGGGTGCTCGAGAAGGTGTCTGCCGTAGCACCCCTAACGAAATAGCGGCGTTTCCCGCAGTCGTGATTGCAAATCATAGCAGCAAAAGCAATCACTTTCTTAGCAGCAGGGAGTACCAGCCCAGCGGCAGCTCTACATGAAGGTACCAATAGCCCAGGAAGGCCGCCGACCGCGGGAATTCGCGCCGCCCCCATCCCGCCAGCCTACACGAGACTTTCCAGAGCACCCTGGACCACATCGAGGGACCCAGTGCACTGAAATAATAGTCATTTGCCACGTCAGATGGCTCGTTGGTCTAGGGGTATGATTCCTGCTTTGGGTGCAGGAGGTCCCGGGTTCAAATCCCGGACGAGCCCTAGCGTTTTTTGCAAACTGGTCGCACGAGTGGCTGAGTCGACGCAAAATGCTCGGCGTCAGTATCAAATGAATTTCATATTTGATGTGAGCAATTGACACTGATCTGACGTGTGAAGGCGATCACGAAGGTTTTTGGGTACAGATGGTAGCAGATGCATGTTAGTATGTCTTGTTTTTAATGATAAAAAAGTGTTTCCGCCCGGGATCGACACGGGGACCTTCTGCGTGTTAGGCAGACGTGATAACCGCTACACCACGGAAACTACTTTTGTGCGCCTTACATTAGAGACAACTCGTGCTGGTGTTGTCATCGTTACTAAGAAATTAAATAAATGCGCTACTTGCAGAACAAAGGTACATGCAGAAGATCCTCACATGTCGTGGCTCACTGGAGTACAATACGACATAGGCAGGAAAATACTGTTCCCGCCCGGGATCGAACCAGGGACCTTCTGCGTGTGAAGCAGACGTGATAACCGCTACACTACGGAAACTGCGGACTTGAAGAGTCCATCTCCGTTCACTCGCAATTACCTCAGCCTCTCTCCCGTCCGTGAATGCACACGCGACAGTTCTTTTGACAGCCTGAAACCATCACAGCCAAGGGCTCAAGAAGTCTTCGGGGTGCTCGAGAAGGTGTCTGCCGTAGCACCCCTAACGAAATAGCGGCGTTTCCCGCAGTCGTGATTGCAAATCATAGCAGCAAAAGCAATCACTTTCTTAGCAGCAGGGAGTACCAGCCCAGCGGCAGCTCTACATGAAGGTACCAATAGCCCAGGAAGGCCGCCGACCGCGGGAATTCGCGCCGCCCCCATCCCGCCAGCCTACACGAGACTTTCCAGAGCACCCTGGACCACATCGAGGGACCCAGTGCACTGAAATAATAGTCATTTGCCACGTCAGATGGCTCGTTGGTCTAGGGGTATGATTCCTGCTTTGGGTGCAGGAGGTCCCGGGTTCAAATCCCGGACGAGCCCTAGCGTTTTTTGCAAACTGGTCGCACGAGTGGCTGAGTCGACGCAAAATGCTCGGCGTCAGTATCAAATGAATTTCATATTTGATGTGAGCAATTGACACTGATCTGACGTGTGAAGGCGATCACGAAGGTTTTTGGGTACAGATGGTAGCAGATGCATGTTAGTATGTCTTGTTTTTAATGATAAAAAAGTGTTTCCGCCCGGGATCGACACGGGGACCTTCTGCGTGTTAGGCAGACGTGATAACCGCTACACCACGGAAACTACTTTTGTGCGCCTTACATTAGAGACAACTCGTGCTGGTGTTGTCATCGTTACTAAGAAATTAAATAAATGCGCTACTTGCAGAACAAAGGTACATGCAGAAGATCCTCACATGTCGTGGCTCACTGGAGTACAATACGACATAGGCAGGAAAATACTGTTCCCGCCCGGGATCGAACCAGGGACCTTCTGCGTGTGAAGCAGACGTGATAACCGCTACACTACGGAAACTGCGGACTTGAAGAGTCCATCTCCGTTCACTCGCAATTACCTCAGCCTCTCTCCCGTCCGTGAATGCGCACGCGACAGTTCTTTTGACAGCCTGAAACCATCACAGCCAAGGGCTCAAGAAGTCTTCGGGGTGCTCGAGAAGGTGTCTGCCGTAGCACCCCTAACGAAATAGCGGCGTTTCCCGCAGTCGTGATTGCAAATCATAGCAGCAAAAGCAATCACTTTCTTAGCAGCAGGGAGTGCGAGCCCAGCGGCAGCTCTACATGAAGGTACCAATAGCCCAGGAAGGCCGCCGACCGCGGGAATTCGCGCCGCCCCCATCCCGCCAGCCTACACGAGACTTTCCAGAGCACCCTGGACCACATCGAGGGACCCAGTGCACTGAAATAATAGTCATTTGCCACGTCAGATGGCTCGTTGGTCTAGGGGTATGATTCCTGCTTTGGGTGCAGGAGGTCCCGGGTTCAAATCCCGGACGAGCCCTAGCGTTTTGTGCAAACTGGTCGCACGAGTGGCTGAGTCGACGCAAAATGCTCGGCGTCAGTATCAAATGAATTTCATATTTGATGTGAGCAATTGACACTGATCTGACGTGTGAAGGCGATCACGAAGGTTTTTGGGTACAGATGGTAGCAGATGCATGTTAGTATGTCTTGTTTTTAATGATAAAAAAGTGTTTCCGCCCGGGATCGACACGGGGACCTTCTGCGTGTTAGGCAGACGTGATAACCGCTACACCACGGAAACTACTTGTGTGCGCCTTACATTAGAGACAACTCGTGCTGGTGTTGTCATCGTTACTAAGAAATTAAATAAATGCGCTACTTGCAGAACAAAGGTACATGCAGAAGATCCTCACATGTCGTGGCTCACTGGAGTACAATACGACATAGGCAGGAAAATACTGTTCCCGCCCGGGATCGAACCGGGGACCTTCTGCGTGTGAAGCAGACGTGATAACCGCTACACTACGGAAACTGCGAACGGGAGGAGTCCATCTCCGTTCACTCGCAATTACCTCAGCCTCTCTCCCGTCCGTGAATGCACACGCGACAGTTCTTTTGACAGCCTGGAAACCATCACAGCCAAGGGCTCAAGAAGTCTTCGGGGTGCTCGAGAAGGTGTCTGCCGTAGCACCCCTAACGAAATAGCGGCGTTTCCCACAGTCGTGATTGCAAATCATAGCAGCAAAAGCAATCACTTTCTTAGCAGCAGGGAGTGCGAGCCCAGCGGCAGCTCTACATGAAGGTACCAATAGCCCAGGAAGGCCGCCGACCGCGGGAATTCGCGCCGCCCCCATCCCGCCAGCCTACACGAGACTTTCCAGAGCACCCTGGACCACATCGAGGGACCCAGTGCACTGAAATAATAGTCATTTGCCACGTCAGATGGCTCGTTGGTCTAGGGGTATGATTCCTGCTTTGGGTGCAGGAGGTCCCGGGTTCAAATCCCGGACGAGGCCCAGCGTTTTGTGCAAACTGGTCGCACGTGAGTGGCTGAGTCGACGCAAAGTGCTCGGCGTCAGTATCAAATGAATTTCATATTTGATGTGAGCAATTGACACTGATCTGACGTGTGAAGGCGATCACGAAGGTTTTTGGGTACAGATGGTAGCAGATGCATGTTAGTATGTCTTGTTTTTAATGATAAAAAAGTGTTTCCGCCCGGGATCGACACGGGGACCTTCTGCGTGTTAGGCAGACGTGATAACCGCTACACCACGGAAACTACTTGTGTGCGCCTTACATTAGAGACAACTCGTGCTGGTGTTGTCATCGTTACTAAGAAATTAAATAAATGCGCTACTTGCAGAACAAAGGTACATGCAGAAGATCCTCACATGTCGTGGCTCACTGGAGTACAATACGACATAGGCAGGAAAATACTGTTCCCGCCCGGCATCGAACCGGGGACCTTCTGCGTGTGAAGCAGACGTGATAACCGCTACACTACGGAAACTGCGAACGGGAGGAGTCCATCTCCGTTCACTCGCAATTACCTCAGCCTCTCTCCCGTCCGTGAATGCACACGCGACAGTTCTTTTGACAGCCTGGAAACCATCACAGCCAAGGGCTCAAGAAGTCTTCGGGGTGCTCGAGAAGGTGTCTGCCGTAGCACCCCTAACGAAATAGCGGCGTTTCCCACAGTCGTGATTGCAAATCATAGCAGCAAAAGCAATCACTTTCTTAGCAGCAGGGAGTACCAGCCCAGCGGCAGCTCTACATGAAGGTACCAATAGCCCAGGAAGGCCGCCGACCGCGGGAATTCGCGCCGCCCCCATCCCGCCAGCCTACACGAGACTTTCCAGAGCACCCTGGACCACATCGAGGGACCCAGTGCACTGAAATAATAGTCATTTGCCACGTCAGATGGCTCGTTGGTCTAGGGGTATGATTCCTGCTTTGGGTGCAGGAGGTCCCGGGTTCAAATCCCGGACGAGCCCTAGCGTTTTGTGCAAACTGGTCGCACGAGTGGCTGAGTCGACGCAAAATGCTCGGCGTCAGTATCAAATGAATTTCATATTTGATGTGAGCAATTGACACTGATCTGACGTGTGAAGGCGATCACGAAGGTTTTTGGGTACAGATGGTAGCAGATGCATGTTAGTATGTCTTGTTTTTAATGATAAAAAAGTGTTTCCGCCCGGGATCGACACGGGGACCTTCTGCTTGTTAGGCAGACGTGATAACCGCTACACCACGGAAACTACTTTTGTGCGCCTTACATTAGAGACAACTCGTGCTGGTGTTGTCATCGTTACTAAGAAATTAAATAAATGCGCTACTTGCAGAACAAAGGTACATGCAGAAGATCCTCACATGTCGTGGCTCACTGGAGTACAATACCACATAGGCAGGAAAATACTGTTCCCGCCCGGGATCGAACCAGGGACCTTCTGCGTGTGAAGCAGACGTGATAACCGCTACACTACGGAAACTGCGGACTTGAAGAGTCCATCTCCGTTCACTCGCAATTACCTCAGCCTCTCTCCCGTCCGTGAATGCACACGCGACAGTTCTTTTGACAGCCTGAAACCATCACAGCCAAGGGCTCAAGAAGTCTTCGGGGTGCTCGAGAAGGTGTCTGCCGTAGCACCCCTAACGAAATAGCGGCGTTTCCCGCAGTCGTGATTGCAAATCATAGCAGCAAAAGCAATCACTTTCTTAGCAGCAGGGAGTGCGAGCCCAGCGGCAGCTCTACATGAAGGTACCAATAGCCCAGGAAGGCCGCCGACCGCGGGAATTCGCGCCGCCCCCATCCCGCCAGCCTACACGAGACTTTCCAGAGCACCCTGGACCACATCGAGGGACCCAGTGCACTGAAATACGTGATAACCGCTACACCACGGAAACTACTTTTGTGCGCCTTACATTAGAGACAACTCGTGCTGGTGTTGTCATCGTTACTAAGAAATTAAATAAATGCGCTACTTGCAGAACAAAGGTACATGCAGAAGATCCTCACATGTCGTGGCTCACTGGAGTACAATACGACATAGGCAGGAAAATACTGTTCCCGCCCGGGATCGAACCAGGGACCTTCTGCGTGTGAAGCAGACGTGATAACCGCTACACTACGGAAACTGCGGACTTGAAGAGTCCATCTCCGTTCACTCGCAATTACCTCAGCCTCTCTCCCGTCCGTGAATGCACACGCGACAGTTCTTTTGACAGCCTGAAACCATCACAGCCAAGGGCTCAAGAAGTCTTCGGGGTGCTCGAGAAGGTGTCTGCCGTAGCACCCCTAACGAAATAGCGGCGTTTCCCGCAGTCGTGATTGCAAATCATAGCAGCAAAAGCAATCACTTTCTTAGCAGCAGGGAGTGCGAGCCCAGCGGCAGCTCTACATGAAGGTACCAATAGCCCAGGAAGGCCGCCGACCGCGGGAATTCGCGCCGCCCCCATCCCGCCAGCCTACACGAGACTTTCCAGAGCACCCTGGACCACATCGAGGGACCCAGTGCACTGAAATATTAGTCATTTGCCACGTCAGATGGCTCGTTGGTCTAGGGGTATGATTCCTGCTTTGGGTGCAGGAGGTCCCGGGTTCAAATCCCGGACGAGCCCTAGCGTTTTGTGCAAACTGGTCGCACGAGTGGCTGAGTCGACGCAAAATGCTCGGCGTCAGTATCAAATGAATTTCATATTTGATGTGAGCAATTGACACTGATCTGACGTGTGAAGGCGATCACGAAGGATTTTGGGTACAGATGGTAGCAGATGCATGTTAGTATGTCTTGTTTTTAATGATAAAAAAGTGTTTCCGCCCGGGATCGACACGGGGACCTTCTGCGTGTTAGGCAGACGTGATAACCGCTACACCACGGAAACTACTTGTGTGCGCCTTACATTAGAGACAACTCGTGCTGGTGTTGTCATCGTTACTAAGAAATTAAATAAATGCGCTACTTGCAGAACAAAGGTACATGCAGAAGATCCTCACATGTCGTGGCTCACTGGAGTACAATACGACATAGGCAGGAAAATACTGTTCCCGCCCGGGATCGAACCGGGGACCTTCTGCGTGTGAAGCAGACGTGATAACCGCTACACTACGGAAACTGCGAACGGGAGGAGTCCATCTCCGTTCACTCGCAATTACCTCAGCCTCTCTCCCGTCCGTGAATGCACACGCGACAGTTCTTTTGACAGCCTGGAAACCATCACAGCCAAGGGCTCAAGAAGTCTTCGGGGTGCTCGAGAAGGTGTCTGCCGTAGCACCCCTAACGAAATAGCGGCGTTTCCCACAGTCGTGATTGCAAATCATAGCAGCAAAAGCAATCACTTTCTTAGCAGCAGGGAGTGCGAGCCCAGCGGCAGCTCTACATGAAGGTACCAATAGCCCAGGAAGGCCGCCGACCGCGGGAATTCGCGCCGCCCCCATCCCGCCAGCCTACACGAGACTTTCCAGAGCACCCTGGACCACATCGAGGGACCCAGTGCACTGAAATAATAGTCATTTGCCACGTCAGATGGCTCGTTGGTCTAGGGGTATGATTCCTGCTTTGGGTGCAGGAGGTCCCGGGTTCAAATCCCGGACGAGGCCTAGCGTTTTGTGCAAACTGGTCGCACGTGAGTGGCTGAGTCGACGCAAAGTGCTCGGCGTCAGTATCAAATGAATTTCATATTTGATGTGAGCAATTGACACTGATCTGACGTGTGAAGGCGATCACGAAGGTTTTTGGGTACAGATGGTAGCAGATGCATGTTAGTATGTCTTGTTTTTAATGATAAAAAAGTGTTTCCGCCCGGGATCGACACGGGGACCTTCTGCGTGTTAGGCAGACGTGATAACCGCTACACCACGGAAACTACTTGTGTGCGCCTTACATTAGAGACAACTCGTGCTGGTGTTGTCATCGTTACTAAGAAATTAAATAAATGCGCTACTTGCAGAACAAAGGTACATGCAGAAGATCCTCACATGTCGTGGCTCACTGGAGTACAATACGACATAGGCAGGAAAATACTGTTCCCGCCCGGGATCGAACCGGGGACCTTCTGCGTGTGAAGCAGACGTGATAACCGCTACACTACGGAAACTGCGAACGGGAGGAGTCCATCTCCGTTCACTCGCAATTACCTCAGCCTCTCTCCCGTCCGTGAATGCACACGCGACAGTTCTTTTGACAGCCTGGAAACCATCACAGCCAAGGGCTCAAGAAGTCTTCGGGGTGCTCGAGAAGGTGTCTGCCGTAGCACCCCTAACGAAATAGCGGCGTTTCCCGCAGTCGTGATTGCAAATCATAGCAGCAAAAGCAATCACTTTCTTAGCAGCAGGGAGTGCGAGCCCAGCGGCAGCTCTACATGAAGGTACCAATAGCCCAGGAAGGCCGCCGACCGCGGGAATTCGCGCCGCCCCCATCCCGCCAGCCTACACGAGACTTTCCAGAGCACCCTGGACCACATCGAGGGACCCAGTGCACTGAAATAATAGTCATTTGCCACGTCAGATGGCTCGTTGGTCTAGGGGTATGATTCCTGCTTTGGGTGCAGGAGGTCCCGGGTTCAAATCCCGGACGAGCCCTAGCGTTTTGTGCAAACTGGTCGCACGTGAGTGGCTGAGTCGACGCAAAATGCTCGGCGTCAGTATCAAATGAAATTCATATTTGATGTGAGCAATTGACACTGATCTGACGTGTGAAGGCGATTACGAAGGTTTTTGGGTACAGATGGTAGCAGATGCATGTTAGTATGTCTTGTTTTTAATGATAAAAAAGTGTTTCCGCCCGGGATCGACACGGGGACCTTCTGCGTGTTAGGCAGACGTGATAACCGCTACACCACGGAAACTACTTGTGTGCGCCTTACATTAGAGACAACTCGTGCTGGTGTTGTCATCGTTACTAAGAAATTAAATAAATGCGCTACTTGCAGAACAAAGGTACATGCAGAAGATCCTCACATGTCGTGGCTCACTGGAGTACAATACGACATAGGCAGGAAAATACTGTTCCCGCCCGGGATCGAACCGGGGACCTTCTGCGTGTGAAGCAGACGTGATAACCGCTACACTACGGAAACTGCGAACGGGAGGAGTCCATCTCCGTTCACTCGCAATTACCTCAGCCTCTCTCCCGTCCGTGAATGCACACGCGACAGTTCTTTTGACAGCCTGGAAACCATCACAGCCAAGGGCTCAAGAAGTCTTCGGGGTGCTCGAGAAGGTGTCTGCCGTAGCACCCCTAACGAAATAGCGGCGTTTCCCGCAGTCGTGATTGCAAATCATAGCAGCAAAAGCAATCACTTTCTTAGCAGCAGGGAGTGCGAGCCCAGCGGCAGCTCTACATGAAGGTACCAATAGCCCAGGAAGGCCGCCGACCGCGGGAATTCGCGCCGCCCCCATCCCGCCAGCCTACACGAGACTTTCCAGAGCACCCTGGACCACATCGAGGGACCCAGTGCACTGAAATAATAGTCATTTGCCACGTCAGATGGCTCGTTGGTCTAGGGGTATGATTCCTGCTTTGGGTGCAGGAGGTCCCGGGTTCAAATCCCGGACGAGCCCTAGCGTTTTGTGCAAACTGGTCGCACGTGAGTGGCTGAGTCGACGCAAAATGCTCGGCGTCAGTATCAAATGAATTTCATATTTGATGTGAGCAATTGACACTGATCTGACGTGTGAAGGCGATTACGAAGGTTTTTGGGTACAGATGGTAGCAGATGCATGTTAGTATGTCTTGTTTTTAATGATAAAAAAGTGTTTCCGCCCGGGATCGACACGGGGACCTTCTGCGTGTTAGGCAGACGTGATAACCGCTACACCACGGAAACTACTTGTGTGCGCCTTACATTAGAGACAACTCGTGCTGGTGTTGTCATCGTTACTAAGAAATTAAATAAATGCGCTACTTGCAGAACAAAGGTACATGCAGAAGATCCTCACATGTCGTGGCTCACTGGAGTACAATACGACATAGGCAGGAAAATACTGTTCCCGCCCGGGATCGAACCGGGGACCTTCTGCGTGTGAAGCAGACGTGATAACCGCTACACTACGGAAACTGCGAACGGGAGGAGTCCATCTCCGTTCACTCGCAATTACCTCAGCCTCTCTCCCGTCCGTGAATGCACACGCGACAGTTCTTTTGACAGCCTGGAAACCATCACAGCCAAGGGCTCAAGAAGTCTTCGGGGTGCTCGAGAAGGTGTCTGCCGTAGCACCCCTAACGAAATAGCGGCGTTTCCCGCAGTCGTGATTGCAAATCATAGCAGCAAAAGCAATCACTTTCTTAGCAGCAGGGAGTGCGAGCCCAGCGGCAGCTCTACATGAAGGTACCAATAGCCCAGGAAGGCCGCCGACCGCGGGAATTCGCGCCGCCCCCATCCCGCCAGCCTACACGAGACTTTCCAGAGCACCCTGGACCACATCGAGGGACCCAGTGCACTGAAATAATAGTCATTTGCCACGTCAGATGGCTCGTTGGTCTAGGGGTATGATTCCTGCTTTGGGTGCAGGAGGTCCCGGGTTCAAATCCCGGACGAGCCCTAGCGTTTCGTGCAAACTGGTCGCACGTGAGTGGCTGAGTCGACGCAAAATGCTCGGCGTCAGTATCAAATGAAATTCATATTTGATGTGAGCAATTGACACTGATCTGACGTGTGAAGGCGATTACGAAGGTTTTTGGGTACAGATGGTAGCAGATGCATGTTAGTATGTCTTGTTTTTAATGATAAAAAAGTGTTTCCGCCCGGGATCGACACGGGGACCTTCTGCGTGTTAGGCAGACGTGATAACCGCTACACCACGGAAACTACTTGTGTGCGCCTTACATTAGAGACAACTCGTGCTGGTGTTGTCATCGTTACTAAGAAATTAAATAAATGCGCTACTTGCAGAACAAAGGTACATGCAGAAGATCCTCACATGTCGTGGCTCACTGGAGTACAATACGACATAGGCAGGAAAATACTGTTCCCGCCCGGGATCGAACCGGGGACCTTCTGCGTGTGAAGCAGACGTGATAACCGCTACACTACGGAAACTGCGAACGGGAGGAGTCCATCTCCGTTCACTCGCAATTACCTCAGCCTCTCTCCCGTCCGTGAATGCACACGCGACAGTTCTTTTGACAGCCTGGAAACCATCACAGCCAAGGGCTCAAGAAGTCTTCGGGGTGCTCGAGAAGGTGTCTGCCGTAGCACCCCTAACGAAATAGCGGCGTTTCCCGCAGTCGTGATTGCAAATCATAGCAGCAAAAGCAATCACTTTCTTAGCAGCAGGGAGTGCGAGCCCAGCGGCAGCTCTACATGAAGGTACCAATAGCCCAGGAAGGCCGCCGACCGCGGGAATTCGCGCCGCCCCCATCCCGCCAGCCTACACGAGACTTTCCAGAGCACCCTGGACCACATCGAGGGACCCAGTGCACTGAAATAATAGTCATTTGCCACGTCAGATGGCTCGTTGGTCTAGGGGTATGATTCCTGCTTTGGGTGCAGGAGGTCCCGGGTTCAAATCCCGGACGAGGCCTAGCGTTTTGTGCAAACTGGTCGCACGTGAGTGGCTGAGTCGACGCAAAATGCTCGGCGTCAGTATCAAATGAATTTCATATTTGATGTGAGCAATTGACACTGATCTGACGTGTGAAGGCGATCACGAAGGTTTTTGGGTACAGATGGTAGCAGATGCATGTTAGTATGTCTTGTTTTTAATGATAAAAAAGTGTTTCCGCCCGGGATCGACACGGGGACCTTCTGCGTGTTAGGCAGACGTGATAACCGCTACACCACGGAAACTACTTGTGTGCGCCTTACATTAGAGACAACTCGTGCTGGTGTTGTCATCGTTACTAAGAAATTAAATAAATGCGCTACTTGCAGAACAAAGGTACATGCAGAAGATCCTCACATGTCGTGGCTCACTGGAGTACAATACGACATAGGCAGGAAAATACTGTTCCCGCCCGGGATCGAACCGGGGACCTTCTGCGTGTGAAGCAGACGTGATAACCGCTACACTACGGAAACTGCGAACGGGAGGAGTCCATCTCCGTTCACTCGCAATTACCTCAGCCTCTCTCCCGTCCGTGAATGCACACGCGACAGTTCTTTTGACAGCCTGGAAACCATCACAGCCAAGGGCTCAAGAAGTCTTCGGGGTGCTCGAGAAGGTGTCTGCCGTAGCACCCCTAACGAAATAGCGGCGTTTCCCGCAGTCGTGATTGCAAATCATAGCAGCAAAAGCAATCACTTTCTTAGCAGCAGGGAGTGCGAGCCCAGCGGCAGCTCTACATGAAGGTACCAATAGCCCAGGAAGGCCGCCGACCGCGGGAATTCGCGCCGCCCCCATCCCGCCAGCCTACACGAGACTTTCCAGAGCACCCTGGACCACATCGAGGGACCCAGTGCACTGAAATAATAGTCATTTGCCACGTCAGATGGCTCGTTGGTCTAGGGGTATGATTCCTGCTTTGGGTGCAGGAGGTCCCGGGTTCAAATCCCGGACGAGCCCTAGCGTTTTGTGCAAACTGGTCGCACGTGAGTGGCTGAGTCGACGCAAAATGCTCGGCGTCAGTATCAAATGAATTTCATATTTGATGTGAGCAATTGACACTGATCTGACGTGTGAAGGCGATCACGAAGGTTTTTGGGTACAGATGGTAGCAGATGCATGTTAGTATGTCTTGTTTTTAATGATAAAAAAGTGTTTCCGCCCGGGATCGACACGGGGACCTTCTGCGTGTTAGGCAGACGTGATAACCGCTACACCACGGAAACTACTTGTGTGCGCCTTACATTAGAGACAACTCGTGCTGGTGTTGTCATCGTTACTAAGAAATTAAATAAATGCGCTACTTGCAGAACAAAGGTACATGCAGAAGATCCTCACATGTCGTGGCTCACTGGAGTACAATACGACATAGGCAGGAAAATACTGTTCCCGCCCGGGATCGAACCGGGGACCTTCTGCGTGTGAAGCAGACGTGATAACCGCTACACTACGGAAACTGCGGACTTGAAGAGTCCATCTCCGTTCACTCGCAATTACCTCAGCCTCTCTCCCGTCCGTGAATGCGCACGCGACAGTTCTTTTGACAGCCTGAAACCATCACAGCCAAGGGCTCAAGAAGTCTTCGGGGTGCTCGAGAAGGTGTCTGCCGTAGCACCCCTAACGAAATAGCGGCGTTTCCCGCAGTCGTGATTGCAAATCATAGCAGCAAAAGCAATCACTTTCTTAGCAGCAGGGAGTGCGAGCCCAGCGGCAGCTCTACATGAAGGTACCAATAGCCCAGGAAGGCCGCCGACCGCGGGAATTCGCGCCGCCCCCATCCCGCCAGCCTACACGAGACTTTCCAGAGCACCCTGGACCACATCGAGGGACCCAGTGCACTGAAATAATAGTCATTTGCCACGTCAGATGGCTCGTTGGTCTAGGGGTATGATTCCTGCTTTGGGTGCAGGAGGTCCCGGGTTCAAATCCCGGACGAGCCCTAGCGTTTTGTGCAAACTGGTCGCACGTGAGTGGCTGAGTCGACGCAAAATGCTCGGCGTCAGTATCAAATGAATTTCATATTTGATGTGAGCAATTGACACTGATCTGACGTGTGAAGGCGATTACGAAGGTTTTTGGGTACAGATGGTAGCAGATGCATGTTAGTATGTCTTGTTTTTAATGATAAAAAAGTGTTTCCGCCCGGGATCGACACGGGGACCTTCTGCGTGTTAGGCAGACGTGATAACCGCTACACCACGGAAACTACTTGTGTGCGCCTTACATTAGAGACAACTCGTGCTGGTGTTGTCATCGTTACTAAGAAATTAAATAAATGCGCTACTTGCAGAACAAAGGTACATGCAGAAGATCCTCACATGTCGTGGCTCACTGGAGTACAATACGACATAGGCAGGAAAATACTGTTCCCGCCCGGGATCGAACCGGGGACCTTCTGCGTGTGAAGCAGACGTGATAACCGCTACACTACGGAAACTGCGAACGGGAGGAGTCCATCTCCGTTCACTCGCAATTACCTCAGCCTCTCTCCCGTCCGTGAATGCACACGCGACAGTTCTTTTGACAGCCTGGAAACCATCACAGCCAAGGGCTCAAGAAGTCTTCGGGGTGCTCGAGAAGGTGTCTGCCGTAGCACCCCTAACGAAATAGCGGCGTTTCCCGCAGTCGTGATTGCAAATCATAGCAGCAAAAGCAATCACTTTCTTAGCAGCAGGGAGTGCGAGCCCAGCGGCAGCTCTACATGAAGGTACCAATAGCCCAGGAAGGCCGCCGACCGTGGGAATTCGCGCCGCCCCCATCCCGCCAGCCTACACGAGACTTTCCAGAGCACCCTGGACCACATCGAGGGACCCAGTGCACTGAAATAATAGTCATTTGCCACGTCAGATGGCTCGTTGGTCTAGGGGTATGATTCCTCCTTTGGGTGCAGGAGGTCCCGGGTTCAAATCCCGGACGAGCCCTAGCGTTTTGTGCAAACTGGTCGCACGTGTGTGGCTGAGTCGACGCAAAATGCTCGGCGTCAGTATCAAATGAATTTCATATTTGATGTGAGCAATTGACACTGATCTGACGTGTGAAGGCACACTAGATCGCGTGTTGGTACAGATGGTAGCAGATGCATGTTAGTATGTCTTGTTTTTAATGATAAAAAAGTGTTTCCGCCCGGGATCGACACGGGGACCTTCTGCGTGTTAGGCAGACGTGATAACCGCTACACCACGGAAACTACTTGCGTGCGCCTTACATTAGAGACAACTCGTGCTGGTGTTGTCATCGTAACTAAAAAATTAAATAAATGCGCTACTTGCAGAACAAAGGTACATGCAGAAGATCCTCACATGTCGTGGCTCACTGGAGAACAATACGACATAGGCAGGAAAATGATGTTTCCGCCCGGGATCGAACCGGGGACCTTCTGCGTGTGAAGCAGACGTGATAACCGCTACACTACGGAAACTGCGGACTTGAAGAGTCCAACTCCGTTCACTCGCATTTACCTCAGCCTCTCTCCCGTCCGTGAATGCACACGCGACAGTTCTTTTGACAGCCTGAAACCATCACAGCCAAGGGCTCAAGAAGTCTTCGGGGTGCTCGAGAAGGTGTCTGCCGTAGCACCCCTAACGAAATAGCGGCGTTTCCCGCAGTCGTGATTGCAAATCATAGCAGCAAAAGCAATCACTTTCTTAGCAGCAGGGAGTGCGAGCCCAGCGGCAGCTCTACATGAAGGTACCAATAGCCCAGGAAGGCCGCCGACCGCGGGGAATTCGCGCCGCCCCCATCCCGCCAGCCTACACGAGACTTTCCAGAGCACCCTGGACCACATCGAGGGACCCAGTGCACTGAAATAATAGTCATTTGCCACGTCAGATGGCTCGTTGGTCTAGGGGTATGATTCCTGCTTTGGGTGCAGGAGGTCCCGGGTTCAAATCCCGGACGAGCCCTAGCGTTTTGTGCAAACTGGTCGCACGAGTGGCTGAGTCGACGCAAAATGCTCGGCGTCAGTATCAAATGAATTTCATATTTGATGTGAGCAATTGACACTGATCTGACGTGTGAAGGCGATCACAAAGGTTTTTGGGTACAGATGGTAGCAGATGCATGTTAGTATGTCTTGTTTTTAATGATAAAAAAGTGTTTCCTCCCGGGATCGACACGGGGACCTTCTGCGTGTTAGGCAGACGTGATAACCGCTACACCACGGAAACTACTTGTGTGCGCCTTACATTAGAGACAACTCGTGCTGGTGTTGTCATCGTTACTAAGAAATTAAATAAATGCGCTACTTGCAGAACAAAGGTACATGCAGAAGATCCTCACATGTCGTGGCTCACTGGAGTACAATACGACATAGGCAGGAAAATACTGTTCCCGCCCGGGATCGAACCGGGGACCTTCTGCGTGTGAAGCAGACGTGATAACCGCTACACTACGGAAACTGCGGACTTGAAGAGTCCATCTCCGTTCACTTGCAATTACCTCAGCCTCTCTCCCGTCCGTGAATGCACACGCGACAGTTCTTTTGACAGCCTGAAACCATCACAGCCAAGGGCTCAAGAAGTCTTCGGGGTGCTCGAGAAGGTGTCTGCCGTAGCACCCCTAACGAAATAGCGGCGTTTCCCGCAGTCGTGATTGCAAATCATAGCAGCAAAAGCAATCACTTCTTAGCAGCAGGGAGTGCGAGCCCAGCGGCAGCTCTACATGAAGGTACCAATAGCCCAGGAAGGCCGCCGACCGCGGGAATTCGCGCCGCCCCCATCCGCCAGCCTACACGAGACTTTCCAGAGCACCCTGGACCACATCGAGGGACCCAGTGCACTGAAATAATAGTCATTTGCCACGTCAGATGGCTCGTTGGTCTAGGGGTATGATTCCTCCTTTGGGTGCAGGAGGTCCCGGGTTCAAATCCCGGACGAGCCCTAGCGTTTTGTGCAAACTGGTCGCACGTGTGTGGCTGAGTCGACGCAAAATGCTCGGCGTCAGTATCAAATGAAATTCATATTTGATGTGAGCAATTGACACTGATCTGACGTGTGAAGGCGATTACGAAGGTTTTTGGGTACAGATGGTAGCAGATGCATGTTAGTATGTCTTGTTTTTAATGATAAAAAAGTGTTTCCGCCCGGGATCGACACGGGGACCTTCTGCGTGTTAGGCAGACGTGATAACCGCTACACCACGGAAACTACTTGTGTGCGCCTTACATTAGAGACAACTCGTGCTGGTGTTGTCATCGTAACTAAAAAATTAAATAAATGCGCTACTTGCAGAACAAAGGTACATGCAGAAGATCCTCACATGTCGTGGCTCACTGGAGAACAATACGACATAGGCAGGAAAATGATGTTTCCGCCCGGGATCGAACCGGGGACCTTCTGCGTGTGAAGCAGACGTGATAACCGCTACACTACGGAAACTGCGGACTTGAAGAGTCCAACTCCGTTCACTCGCAATTACCTCAGCCTCTCTCCCGTCCGTGAATGCACACGCGACAGTTCTTTTGACAGCCTGAAACCATCACAGCCAAGGGCTCAAGAAGTCTTCGGGGTGCTCGAGAAGGTGTCTGCCGTAGCACCCCTAACGAAATAGCGGCGTTTCCCGCAGTCGTGATTGCAAATCATAGCAGCAAAAGCAATCACTTTCTTAGCAGCAGGGAGTGCGAGCCCAGCGGCAGCTCTACATGAAGGTACCAATAGCCCAGGAAGGCCGCCGACCGTGGGAATTCGCGCCGCCCCCATCCCGCCAGCCTACACGAGACTTTCCAGAGCACCCTGGACCACATCGAGGGACCCAGTGCACTGAAATAATAGTCATTTGCCACGTCAGATGGCTCGTTGGTCTAGGGGTATGATTCCTCCTTTGGGTGCAGGAGGTCCCGGGTTCAAATCCCGGACGAGCCCTAGCGTTTTGTGCAAACTGGTCGCACGTGTGTGGCTGAGTCGACGCAAAATGCTCGGCGTCAGTATCAAATGAATTTCATATTTGATGTGAGCAATTGACACTGATCTGACGTGTGAAGGCGATTACGAAGGTTTTTGGGTACAGATGGTAGCAGATGCATGTTAGTATGTCTTGTTTTTAATGATAAAAAAGTGTTTCCGCCCGGGATCGACACGGGGACCTTCTGCGTGTTAGGCAGACGTGATAACCGCTACACCACGGAAACTACTTGCGTGCGCCTTACATTAGAGACAACTCGTGCTGGTGTTGTCATCGTAACTAAAAAATTAAATAAATGCGCTACTTGCAGAACAAAGGTACATGCAGAAGATCCTCACATGTCGTGGCTCACTGGAGAACAATACGACATAGGCAGGAAAATGATGTTTCCGCCCGGGATCGAACCGGGGACCTTCTGCGTGTGAAGCAGACGTGATAACCGCTACACTACGGAAACTGCGGACTTGAAGAGTCCAACTCCGTTCACTCGCATTTACCTCAGCCTCTCTCCCGTCCGTGAATGCACACGCGACAGTTCTTTTGACAGCCTGAAACCATCACAGCCAAGGGCTCAAGAAGTCTTCGGGGTGCTCGAGAAGGTGTCTGCCGTAGCACCCCTAACGAAATAGCGGCGTTTCCCGCAGTCGTGATTGCAAATCATAGCAGCAAAAGCAATCACTTTCTTAGCAGCAGGGAGTGCGAGCCCAGCGGCAGCTCTACATGAAGGTACCAATAGCCCAGGAAGGCCGCCGACCGCGGGAATTCGCGCCGCCCCCATCCCGCCAGCCTACACGAGACTTTCCAGAGCACCCTGGACCACATCGAGGGACCCAGTGCACTGAAATAATAGTCATTTGCCACGTCAGATGGCTCGTTGGTCTAGGGGTATGATTCCTGCTTTGGGTGCAGGAGGTCCCGGGTTCAAATCCCGGACGAGCCCTAGCGTTTTGTGCAAACTGGTCGCACGAGTGGCTGAGTCGACGCAAAATGCTCGGCGTCAGTATCAAATGAATTTCATATTTGATGTGAGCAATTGACACTGATCTGACGTGTGAAGGCGATCACAAAGGTTTTTGGGTACAGATGGTAGCAGATGCATGTTAGTATGTCTTGTTTTTAATGATAAAAAAGTGTTTCCTCCCGGGATCGACACGGGGACCTTCTGCGTGTTAGGCAGACGTGATAACCGCTACACCACGGAAACTACTTGTGTGCGCCTTACATTAGAGACAACTCGTGCTGGTGTTGTCATCGTTACTAAGAAATTAAATAAATGCGTTACTTGCAGAACAAAGGTACATGCAGAAGATCCTCACATGTCGTGGCTCACTGGAGTACAATACGACATAGGCAGGAAAATACTGTTCCCGCCCGGGATCGAACCGGGGACCTTCTGCGTGTGAAGCAGACGTGATAACCGCTCCTCTACGGAAACTGCGAACGGGAGGAGTCCATCTCCGTTCACTCGCAATTACCTCAGCCTCTCTCCCGTCCGTGAATGCACACGCGACAGTTCTTTTGACAGCCTGGAAACCATCACAGCCAAGGGCTCAAGAAGTCTTCGGGGTGCTCGAGAAGGTGTCTGCCGTAGCACCCCTAACGAAATAGCGGCGTTTCCCGCAGTCGTGATTGCAAATCATAGCAGCAAAAGCAATCACTTTCTTAGCAGCAGGGAGTGCGAGCCCAGCGGCAGCTCTACATGAAGGTACCAATAGCCCAGGAAGGCCGCCGACCGCGGGAATTCGCGCCGCCCCCATCCCGCCAGCCTACACGAGACTTTCCAGAGCACCCTGGACCACATCGAGGGACCCAGTGCACTGAAATAATAGTCATTTGCCACGTCAGATGGCTCGTTGGTCTAGGGGTATGATTCCTGCTTTGGGTGCAGGAGGTCCCGGGTTCAAATCCCGGACGAGCCCTAGCGTTTTGTGCAAACTGGTCGCACGTGAGTGGCTGAGTCGACGCAAAATGCTCGGCGTCAGTATCAAATGAAATTCATATTTGATGTGAGCAATTGACACTGATCTGACGTGTGAAGGCGATTACGAAGGTTTTTGGGTACAGATGGTAGCAGATGCGTGTTAGTATGTCTTGTTTTTAATGATAAAATAGTGTTTCCGCCCGGGATCGACACGGGGACCTTCTGCGTGTTAGGCAGACGTGATAACCGCTACACCACGGAAACTACTTGTGTGCGCCTTACATTAGAGACAACTCGTGCTGGTGTTGTCATCGTTACTAAGAAATTAAATAAATGCGCTACTTGCAGAACAAAGGTACATGCAGAAGATCCTCACATGTCGTGGCTCACTGGAGTACAATACGACATAGGCAGGAAAATACTGTTCCCGCCCGGGATCGAACCGGGGACCTTCTGCGTGTGAAGCAGACGTGATAACCGCTACACTACGGAAACTGCGGACTTGAGGAGTCCATCTCCGTTCACTCGCAATTACCTCAGCCTCTCTCCCGTCCGTGAATGCACACGCGACAGTTGTTTTGACAGCCTGGAAACCATCACAGCCAAGGGCTCAAGAAGTCTTCGGGGTGCTCGAGAAGGTGTCTGCCGTAGCACCCCTAACGAAATAGCGGCGTTTCCCGCAGTCGTGATTGCAAATCATAGCAGCAAAAGCAATCACTTTCTTAGCAGCAGGGAGTGCGAGTCCAGCGGCAGCTCTACATGAAGGTACCAATAGCCCAGGAAGGCCGCCGACCGCGGGAATTCGCGCCGCCCCCATCCCGCCAGCCTACACGAGACTTTCCAGAGCACCCTGGACCACATCGAGGGACCCAGTGCACTGAAATAATAGTCATTTGCCACGTCAGATGGCTCGTTGGTCTAGGGGTATGATTCCTGCTTTGGGTGCAGGAGGTCCCGGGTTCAAATCCCGGACGAGCCCTAGCGTTTTGTGCAAACTGGTCGCACGTGAGTGGCTGAGTCGACGCAAAATGCTCGGCGTCAGTATCAAATGAAATTCATATTTGATGTGAGCAATTGACACTGATCTGACGTGTGAAGGCGATTACGAAGGTTTTTGGGTACAGATGGTAGCAGATGCATGTTAGTATGTCTTGTTTTTAATGATAAAAAAGTGTTTCCGCCCGGGATCGACACGGGGACCTCCTGCGTGTTAGGCAGACGTGATAACCGCTACACCACGGAAACTACTTGTGTGCGCCTTACATTAGAGACAACTCGTGCTGGTGTTGTCATCGTTACTAAGAAATTAAATAAATGCGCTACTTGCAGAACAAAGGTACATGCAGAAGATCCTCACATGTCGTGGCTCACTGGAGTACAATACGACATAGGCAGGAAAATACTGTTCCCGCCCGGGATCGAACCGGGGACCTTCTGCGTGTGAAGCAGACGTGATAACCGCTACACTACGGAAACTGCGAACGGGAGGAGTCCATCTCCGTTCACTCGCAATTACCTCAGCCTCTCTCCCGTCCGTGAATGCACACGCGACAGTTCTTTTGACAGCCTGGAAACCATCACAGCCAAGGGCTCAAGAAGTCTTCGGGGTGCTCGAGAAGGTGTCTGCCGTAGCACCCCTAACGAAATAGCGGCGTTTCCCGCAGTCGTGATTGCAAATCATAGCAGCAAAAGCAATCACTTTCTTAGCAGCAGGGAGTGCGAGCCCAGCGGCAGCTCTACATGAAGGTACCAATAGCCCAGGAAGGCCGCCGACCGCGGGAATTCGCGCCGCCCCCATCCCGCCAGCCTACACGAGACTTTCCAGAGCACCCTGGACCACATCGAGGGACCCAGTGCACTGAAATAATAGTCATTTGCCACGTCAGATGGCTCGTTGGTCTAGGGGTATGATTCCTGCTTTGGGTGCAGGAGGTCCCGGGTTCAAATCCCGGACGAGCCCTAGCGTTTTGTGCAAACTGGTCGCACGTGAGTGGCTGAGTCGACGCAAAATGCTCGGCGTCAGTATCAAATGAAATTCATATTTGATGTGAGCAATTGACACTGATCTGACGTGTGAAGGCGATTACGAAGGTTTTTGGGTACAGATGGTAGCAGATGCATGTTAGTATGTCTTGTTTTTAATGATAAAAAAGTGTTTCCGCCCGGGATCGACACGGGGACCTTCTGCGTGTTAGGCAGACGTGATAACCGCTACACCACGGAAACTACTTGTGTGCGCCTTACATTAGAGACAACTCGTGCTGGTGTTGTCATCGTTACTAAGAAATTAAATAAATGCGCTACTTGCAGAACAAAGGTACATGCAGAAGATCCTCACATGTCGTGGCTCACTGGAGTACAATACGACATAGGCAGGAAAATACTGTTCCCGCCCGGGATCGAACCGGGGACCTTCTGCGTGTGAAGCAGACGTGATAACCGCTACACTACGGAAACTGCGAACGGGAGGAGTCCATCTCCGTTCACTCGCAATTACCTCAGCCTCTCTCCCGTCCGTGAATGCACACGCGACAGTTCTTTTGACAGCCTGGAAACCATCACAGCCAAGGGCTCAAGAAGTCTTCGGGGTGCTCGAGAAGGTGTCTGCCGTAGCACCCCTAACGAAATAGCGGCGTTTCCCGCAGTCGTGATTGCAAATCATAGCAGCAAAAGCAATCACTTTCTTAGCAGCAGGGAGTGCGAGCCCAGCGGCAGCTCTACATGAAGGTACCAATAGCCCAGGAAGGCCGCCGACCGCGGGAATTCGCGCCGCCCCCATCCCGCCAGCCTACACGAGACTTTCCAGAGCACCCTGGACCACATCGAGGGACCCAGTGCACTGAAATAATAGTCATTTGCCACGTCAGATGGCTCGTTGGTCTAGGGGTATGATTCCTGCTTTGGGTGCAGGAGGTCCCGGGTTCAAATCCCGGACGAGCCCTAGCGTTTTGTGCAAACTGGTCGCACGTGAGTGGCTGAGTCGACGCAAAATGCTCGGCGTCAGTATCAAATGAAATTCATATTTGATGTGAGCAATTGACACTGATCTGACGTGTGAAGGCGATTACGAAGGTTTTTGGGTACAGATGGTAGCAGATGCATGTTAGTATGTCTTGTTTTTAATGATAAAAAAGTGTTTCCGCCCGGGATCGACACGGGGACCTTCTGCGTGTTAGGCAGACGTGATAACCGCTACACCACGGAAACTACTTGTGTGCGCCTTACATTAGAGACAACTCGTGCTGGTGTTGTCATCGTTACTAAGAAATTAAATAAATGCGCTACTTGCAGAACAAAGGTACATGCAGAAGATCCTCACATGTCGTGGCTCACTGGAGTACAATACGACATAGGCAGGAAAATACTGTTCCCGCCCGGGATCGAACCGGGGACCTTCTGCGTGTGAAGCAGACGTGATAACCGCTCCACTACGGAAACTGCGAACGGGAGGAGTCCATCTCCGTTCACTCGCAATTACCTCAGCCTCTCTCCCGTCCGTGAATGCACACGCGACAGTTCTTTTGACAGCCTGGAAACCATCACAGCCAAGGGCTCAAGAAGTCTTCGGGGTGCTCGAGAAGGTGTCTGCCGTAGCACCCCTAACGAAATAGCGGCGTTTCCCGCAGTCGTGATTGCAAATCATAGCAGCAAAAGCAATCACTTTCTTAGCAGCAGGGAGTGCGAGCCCAGCGGCAGCTCTACATGAAGGTACCAATAGCCCAGGAAGGCCGCCGACCGCGGGAATTCGCGCCGCCCCCATCCCGCCAGCCTACACGAGACTTTCCAGAGCACCCTGGACCACATCGAGGGACCCAGTGCACTGAAATAATAGTCATTTGCCACGTCAGATGGCTCGTTGGTCTAGGGGTATGATTCCTGCTTTGGGTGCAGGAGGTCCCGGGTTCAAATCCCGGACGAGCCCTAGCGTTTTGTGCAAACTGGTCGCACGTGAGTGGCTGAGTCGACGCAAAATGCTCGGCGTCAGTATCAAATGAAATTCATATTTGATGTGAGCAATTGACACTGATCTGACGTGTGAAGGCGATTACGAAGGTTTTTGGGTACAGATGGTAGCAGATGCATGTTAGTATGTCTTGTTTTTAATGATAAAAAAGTGTTTCCGCCCGGGATCGACACGGGGACCTTCTGCGTGTTAGGCAGACGTGATAACCGCTACACCACGGAAACTACTTGTGTGCGCCTTACATTAGAGACAACTCGTGCTGGTGTTGTCATCGTTACTAAGAAATTAAATAAATGCGCTACTTGCAGAACAAAGGTACATGCAGAAGATCCTCACATGTCGTGGCTCACTGGAGTACAATACGACATACGCAGGAAAATACTGTTCCCGCCCGGGATCGAACCGGGGACGTTCTGCGTGTGAAGCAGACGTGATAACCGCTCCACTACGGAAACTGCGGACTTGAGGAGACACTAGATCGCGTGTTGCAATTACCTCAGCCTCTCTCCCGTCCGTGAATGCACACGCGACAGTTCTTTTGACAGCCTGGAAACCATCACAGCCAAGGGCTCAAGAAGTCTTCGGGGTGCTCGAGAAGGTGTCTGCCGTAGCACCCCTAACGAAATAGCGGCGTTTCCCGCAGTCGTGATTGCAAATCATAGCAGCAAAAGCAATCACTTTCTTAGCAGCAGGGAGTGCGAGCCCAGCGGCAGCTCTACATGAAGGTACCAATAGCCCAGGAAGGCCGCCGACCGCGGGAATTCGCGCCGCCCCCATCCCGCCAGCCTACACGAGACTTTCCAGAGCACCCTGGACCACATCGAGGGACCCAGTGCACTGAAATAATAGTCATTTGCCACGTCAGATGGCTCGTTGGTCTAGGGGTATGATTCCTGCTTTGGGTGCAGGAGGTCCCGGGTTCAAATCCCGGACGAGCCCTAGCGTTTTGTGCAAACTGGTCGCACGTGAGTGGCTGAGTCGACGCAAAATGCTCGGCGTCAGTATCAAATGAAATTCATATTTGATGTGAGCAATTGACACTGATCTGACGTGTGAAGGCGATTACGAAGGTTTTTGGGTACAGATGGTAGCAGATGCATGTTAGTATGTCTTGTTTTTAATGATAAAAAAGTGTTTCCGCCCGGGATCGACACGGGGACCTTCTGCGTGTTAGGCAGACGTGATAACCGCTACACCACGGAAACTACTTGTGTGCGCCTTACATTAGAGACAACTCGTGCTGGTGTTGTCATCGTTACTAAGAAATTAAATAAATGCGCTACTTGCAGAACAAAGGTACATGCAGAAGATCCTCACATGTCGTGGCTCACTGGAGTACAATACGACATAGGCAGGAAAATACTGATCCCGCCCGGGATCGAACCGGGGACCTTCTGCGTGTGAAGCAGACGTGATAACCGCTCCACTACGGAAACTGCGAACGGGAGGAGTCCATCTCCGTTCACTCGCAATTACCTCAGCCTCTCTCCCGTCCGTGAATGCACACGCGACAGTTCTTTTGACAGCCTGGAAACCATCACAGCCAAGGGCTCAAGAAGTCTTCGGGGTGCTCGAGAAGGTGTCTGCCGTAGCACCCCTAACGAAATAGCGGCGTTTCCCGCAGTCGTGATTGCAAATCATAGCAGCAAAAGCAATCACTTTCTTAGCAGCAGGGAGTGCGAGCCCAGCGGCAGCTCTACATGAAGGTACCAATAGCCCAGGAAGGCCGCCGACCGCGGGAATTCGCGCCGCCCCCATCCCGCCAGCCTACACGAGACTTTCCAGAGCACCCTGGACCACATCGAGGGACCCAGTGCACTGAAATAATAGTCATTTGCCACGTCAGATGGCTCGTTGGTCTAGGGGTATGATTCCTGCTTTGGGTGCAGGAGGTCCCGGGTTCAAATCCCGGACGAGCCCTAGCGTTTTGTGCAAACTGGTCGCACGTGAGTGGCTGAGTCGACGCAAAATGCTCGGCGTCAGTATCAAATGAAATTCATATTTGATGTGAGCAATTGACACTGATCTGACGTGTGAAGGCGATTACGAAGGTTTTTGGGTACAGATGGTAGCAGATGCATGTTAGTATGTCTTGTTTTTAATGATAAAAAAGTGTTTCCGCCCGGGATCGACACGGGGACCTTCTGCGTGTTAGGCAGACGTGATAACCGCTACACCACGGAAACTACTTGTGTGCGCCTTACATTAGAGACAACTCGTGCTGGTGTTGTCATCGTTACTAAGAAATTAAATAAATGCGCTACTTGCAGAACAAAGGTACATGCAGAAGATCCTCACATGTCGTGGCTCACTGGAGTACAATACGACATAGGCAGGAAAATACTGTTCCCCGCCCGGGATCGAACCGGGGACCTTCTGCGTGTGAAGCAGACGTGATAACCGCTCCACTACGGAAACTGCGAACGGGAGGAGTCCATCTCCGTTCACTCGCAATTACCTCAGCCTCTCTCCCGTCCGTGAATGCACACGCGACAGTTCTTTTGACAGCCTGGAAACCATCACAGCCAAGGGCTCAAGAAGTCTTCGGGGTGCTCGAGAAGGTGTCTGCCGTAGCACCCCTAACGAAATAGCGGCGTTTCCCGCAGTCGTGATTGCAAATCATAGCAGCAAAAGCAATCACTTTCTTAGCAGCAGGGAGTGCGAGCCCAGCGGCAGCTCTACATGAAGGTACCAATAGCCCAGGAAGGCCGCCGACCGCGGGAATTCGCGCCGCCCCCATCCCGCCAGCCTACACGAGACTTTCCAGAGCACCCTGGACCACATCGAGGGACCCAGTGCACTGAAATAATAGTCATTTGCCACGTCAGATGGCTCGTTGGTCTAGGGGTATGATTCCTGCTTTGGGTGCAGGAGGTCCCGGGTTCAAATCCCGGACGAGCCCTAGCGTTTTGTGCAAACTGGTCGCACGTGAGTGGCTGAGTCGACGCAAAATGCTCGGCGTCAGTATCAAATGAAATTCATATTTGATGTGAGCAATTGACACTGATCTGACGTGTGAAGGCGATTACGAAGGTTTTTGGGTACAGATGGTAGCAGATGCATGTTAGTATGTCTTGTTTTTAATGATAAAAAAGTGTTTCCGCCCGGGATCGACACGGGGACCTTCTGCGTGTTAGGCAGACGTGATAACCGCTACACCACGGAAACTACTTGTGTGCGCCTTACATTAGAGACAACTCGTGCTGGTGTTGTCATCGTTACTAAGAAATTAAATAAATGCGCTACTTGCAGAACAAAGGTACATGCAGAAGATCCTCACATGTCGTGGCTCACTGGAGTACAATACGACATAGGCAGGAAAATACTGTTCCCGCCCGGGATCGAACCGGGGACCTTCTGCGTGTGAAGCAGACGTGATAACCGCTCCACTACGGAAACTGCGAACGGGAGGAGTCCATCTCCGTTCACTCGCAATTACCTCAGCCTCTCTCCCGTCCGTGAATGCACACGCGACAGTTCTTTTGACAGCCTGGAAACCATCACAGCCAAGGGCTCAAGAAGTCTTCGGGGTGCTCGAGAAGGTGTCTGCCGTAGCACCCCTAACGAAATAGCGGCGTTTCCCGCAGTCGTGATTGCAAATCATAGCAGCAAAAGCAATCACTTTCTTAGCAGCAGGGAGTGCGAGCCCAGCGGCAGCTCTACATGAAGGTACCAATAGCCCAGGAAGGCCGCCGACCGCGGGAATTCGCGCCGCCCCCATCCCGCCAGCCTACACGAGACTTTCCAGAGCACCCTGGACCACATCGAGGGACCCAGTGCACTGAAATAATAGTCATTTGCCACGTCAGATGGCTCGTTGGTCTAGGGGTATGATTCCTGCTTTGGGTGCAGGAGGTCCCGGGTTCAAATCCCGGACGAGCCCTAGCGTTTTGTGCAAACTGGTCGCACGTGAGTGGCTGAGTCGACGCAAAATGCTCGGCGTCAGTATCAAATGAAATTCATATTTGATGTGAGCAATTGACACTGATCTGACGTGTGAAGGCGATTACGAAGGTTTTTGGGTACAGATGGTAGCAGATGCATGTTAGTATGTCTTGTTTTTAATGATAAAAAAGTGTTTCCGCCCGGGATCGACACGGGGACCTTCTGCGTGTTAGGCAGACGTGATAACCGCTACACCACGGAAACTACTTGTGTGCGCCTTACATTAGAGACAACTCGTGTTGGTGTTGTCATCGTTACTAAGAAATTAAATAAATGCGCTACTTGCAGAACAAAGGTACATGCAGAAGATCCTCACATGTCGTGGCTCACTGGAGTACAATACGACATAGGCAGGAAAATACTGTTCCCGCCCGGGATCGAACCGGGGACCTTCTGCGTGTGAAGCAGACGTGATAACCGCTCCACTACGGAAACTGCGAACGGGAGGAGTCCATCTCCGTTCACTCGCAATTACCTCAGCCTCTCTCCCGTCCGTGAATGCACACGCGACAGTTCTTTTGACAGCCTGGAAACCATCACAGCCAAGGGCTCAAGAAGTCTTCGGGGTGCTCGAGAAGGTGTCTGCCGTAGCACCCCTAACGAAATAGCGGCGTTTCCCGCAGTCGTGATTGCAAATCATAGCAGCAAAAGCAATCACTTTCTTAGCAGCAGGGAGTGCGAGCCCAGCGGCAGCTCTACATGAAGGTACCAATAGCCCAGGAAGGCCGCCGACCGCGGGAATTCGCGCCGCCCCCATCCCGCCAGCCTACACGAGACTTTCCAGAGCACCCTGGACCACATCGAGGGACCCAGTGCACTGAAATAATAGTCGTCTGCCACGTCAGATGGCTCGTTGGTCTAGGGGTATGATTCCTGCTTTGGGTGCAGGAGGTCCCGGGTTCAAATCCCGGACGAGCACTAGCGTTTTGTGCAAACTGGTCGCACGTGAGTGGCTGAGTCGACGCAAAATGCTCGGCGTCAGTATCAAATGAATTTCATATTTGATGTGAGCAATTGACACTGATCTGACGTGTGAAGGCGATTACGAAGGTTTTTGGGTACAGATGGTAGCAGATGCATGTTAGTATGTCTTGTTTTTAATGATAAAAAAGTGTTTCCGCCCGGGATCGACACGGGGACCTTCTGCGTGTTAGGCAGACGTGATAACCGCTACACCACGGAAACTACTTGTGTGCGCCTTACATTAGAGACAACTCGTGCTGGTGTTGTCATCGTTACTAAGAAATTAAATAAATGCGCTACTTGCAGAACAAAGGTACATGCAGAAGATCCTCACATGTCGTGGCTCACTGGAGTACAATACGACATAGGCAGGAAAATACTGTTCCCGCCCGGGATCGAACCGGGGACCTTCTGCGTGTGAAGCAGACGTGATAACCGCTCCACTACGGAAACTGCGAACGGGAGGAGTCCATCTCCGTTCACTCGCAATTACCTCAGCCTCTCTCCCGTCCGTGAATGCACACGCGACAGTTCTTTTGACAGCCTGGAAACCATCACAGCCAAGGGCTCAAGAAGTCTTCGGGGTGCTCGAGAAGGTGTCTGCCGTAGCACCCCTAACGAAATAGCGGCGTTTCCCGCAGTCGTGATTGCAAATCATAGCAGCAAAAGCAATCACTTTCTTAGCAGCAGGGAGTGCGAGCCCAGCGGCAGCTCTACATGAAGGTACCAATAGCCCAGGAAGGCCGCCGACCGCGGGAATTCGCGCCGCCCCCATCCCGCCAGCCTACACGAGACTTTCCAGAGCACCCTGGACCACATCGAGGGACCCAGTGCACTGAAATAATAGTCATTTGCCACGTCAGATGGCTCGTTGGTCTAGGGGTATGATTCCTGCTTTGGGTGCAGGAGGTCCCGGGTTCAAATCCCGGACGAGCCCTAGCGTTTTGTGCAAACTGGTCGCACGTGAGTGGCTGAGTCGACGCAAAATGCTCGGCGTCAGTATCAAATGAAATTCATATTTGATGTGAGCAATTGACACTGATCTGACGTGTGAAGGCGATTACGAAGGTTTTTGGGTACAGATGGTAGCAGATGCATGTTAGTATGTCTTGTTTTTAATGATAAAAAAGTGTTTCCGCCCGGGATCGACACGGGGACCTTCTGCGTGTTAGGCAGACGTGATAACCGCTACACCACGGAAACTACTTGTGTGCGCCTTACATTAGAGACAACTCGTGCTGGTGTTGTCATCGTTACTAAGAAATTAAATAAATGCGCTACTTGCAGAACAAAGGTACATGCAGAAGATCCTCACATGTCGTGGCTCACTGGAGTACAATACGACATAGGCAGGAAAATACTGTTCCCGCCCGGGATCGAACCGGGGACCTTCTGCGTGTGAAGCAGACGTGATAACCGCTCCACTACGGAAACTGCGAACGGGAGGAGTCCATCTCCGTTCACTCGCAATTACCTCAGCCTCTCTCCCGTCCGTGAATGCACACGCGACAGTTCTTTTGACAGCCTGGAAACCATCACAGCCAAGGGCTCAAGAAGTCTTCGGGGTGCTCGAGAAGGTGTCTGCCGTAGCACCCCTAACGAAATAGCGGCGTTTCCCGCAGTCGTGATTGCAAATCATAGCAGCAAAAGCAATCACTTTCTTAGCAGCAGGGAGTGCGAGCCCAGCGGCAGCTCTACATGAAGGTACCAATAGCCCAGGAAGGCCGCCGACCGCGGGAATTCGCGCCGCCCCCATCCCGCCAGCCTACACGAGACTTTCCAGAGCACCCTGGACCACATCGAGGGACCCAGTGCACTGAAATAATAGTCATTTGCCACGTCAGATGGCTCGTTGGTCTAGGGGTATGATTCCTGCTTTGGGTGCAGGAGGTCCCGGGTTCAAATCCCGGACGAGCCCTAGCGTTTTGTGCAAACTGGTCGCACGTGAGTGGCTGAGTCGACGCAAAATGCTCGGCGTCAGTATCAAATGAAATTCATATTTGATGTGAGCAATTGACACTGATCTGACGTGTGAAGGCGATTACGAAGGTTTTTGGGTACAGATGGTAGCAGATGCATGTTAGTATGTCTTGTTTTTAATGATAAAAAAGTGTTTCCGCCCGGGATCGACACGGGGACCTTCTGCGTGTTAGGCAGACGTGATAACCGCTACACCACGGAAACTACTTGTGTGCGCCTTACATTAGAGACAACTCGTGCTGGTGTTGTCATCGTTACTAAGAAATTAAATAAATGCGCTACTTGCAGAACAAAGGTACATGCAGAAGATCCTCACATGTCGTGGCTCACTGGAGTACAATACGACATAGGCAGGAAAATACTGTTCCCGCCCGGGATCGAACCGGGGACCTTCTGCGTGTGAAGCAGACGTGATAACCGCTACACTACGGAAACTGCGAACGGGAGGAGTCCATCTCCGTTCACTCGCAATTACCTCAGCCTCTCTCCCGTCCGTGAATGCACACGCGACAGTTCTTTTGACAGCCTGGAAACCATCACAGCCAAGGGCTCAAGAAGTCTTCGGGGTGCTCGAGAAGGTGTCTGCCGTAGCACCCCTAACGAAATAGCGGCGTTTCCCGCAGTCGTGATTGCAAATCATAGCAGCAAAAGCAATCACTTTCTTAGCAGCAGGGAGTGCGAGCCCAGCGGCAGCTCTACATGAAGGTACCAATAGCCCAGGAAGGCCGCCGACCGCGGGAATTCGCGCCGCCCCCATCCCGCCAGCCTACACGAGACTTTCCAGAGCACCCTGGACCACATCGAGGGACCCAGTGCACTGAAATAATAGTCATTTGCCACGTCAGATGGCTCGTTGGTCTAGGGGTATGATTCCTGCTTTGGGTGCAGGAGGTCCCGGGTTCAAATCCCGGACGAGCCCTAGCGTTTTGTGCAAACTGGTCGCACGTGAGTGGCTGAGTCGACGCAAAATGCTCGGCGTCAGTATCAAATGAAATTCATATTTGATGTGAGCAATTGACACTGATCTGACGTGTGAAGGCGATTACGAAGGTTTTTGGGTACAGATGGTAGCAGATGCATGTTAGTATGTCTTGTTTTTAATGATAAAAAAGTGTTTCCGCCCGGGATCGACACGGGGACCTTCTGCGTGTTAGGCAGACGTGATAACCGCTACACCACGGAAACTACTTGTGTGCGCCTTACATTAGAGACAACTCGTGCTGGTGTTGTCATCGTTACTAAGAAATTAAATAAATGCGCTACTTGCAGAACAAAGGTACATGCAGAAGATCCTCACATGTCGTGGCTCACTGGAGTACAATACGACATAGGCAGGAAAATACTGTTCCCGCCCGGGATCGAACCGGGGACCTTCTGCGTGTGAAGCAGACGTGATAACCGCTCCACTACGGAAACTGCGAACGGGAGGAGTCCATCTCCGTTCACTCGCAATTACCTCAGCCTCTCTCCCGTCCGTGAATGCACACGCGACAGTTCTTTTGACAGCCTGGAAACCATCACAGCCAAGGGCTCAAGAAGTCTTCGGGGTGCTCGAGAAGGTGTCTGCCGTAGCACCCCTAACGAAATAGCGGCGTTTCCCGCAGTCGTGATTGCAAATCATAGCAGCAAAAGCAATCACTTTCTTAGCAGCAGGGAGTGCGAGCCCAGCGGCAGCTCTACATGAAGGTACCAATAGCCCAGGAAGGCCGCCGACCGCGGGAATTCGCGCCGCCCCCATCCCGCCAGCCTACACGAGACTTTCCAGAGCACCCTGGACCACATCGAGGGACCCAGTGCACTGAAATAATAGTCATTTGCCACGTCAGATGGCTCGTTGGTCTAGGGGTATGATTCCTGCTTTGGGTGCAGGAGGTCCCGGGTTCAAATCCCGGACGAGCCCTAGCATTTTGTGCAAACTGGTCGCACGTGAGTGGCTGAGTCGACGCAAAATGCTCGGCGTCAGTATCAAATGAAATTCATATTTGATGTGAGCAATTGACACTGATCTGACGTGTGAAGGCGATTACGAAGGTTTTTGGGTACAGATGGTAGCAGATGCATGTTAGTATGTCTTGTTTTTAATGATAAAAAAGTGTTTCCGCCCGGGATCGACACGGGGACCTTCTGCGTGTTAGGCAGACGTGATAACCGCTACACCACGGAAACTACTTGTGTGCGCCTTACATTAGAGACAACTCGTGCTGGTGTTGTCATCGTTACTAAGAAATTAAATAAATGCGCTACTTGCAGAACAAAGGTACATGCAGAAGATCCTCACATGTCGTGGCTCACTGGAGTACAATACGACATAGGCAGGAAAATACTGTTCCCGCCCGGGATCGAACCGGGGACCTTCTGCGTGTGAAGCAGACGTGATAACCGCTCCACTACGGAAACTGCGAACGGGAGGAGTCCATCTCCGTTCACTCGCAATTACCTCAGCCTCTCTCCCGTCCGTGAATGCACACGCGACAGTTCTTTTGACAGCCTGGAAACCATCACAGCCAAGGGCTCAAGAAGTCTTCGGGGTGCTCGAGAAGGTGTCTGCCGTAGCACCCCTAACGAAATAGCGGCGTTTCCCGCAGTCGTGATTGCAAATCATAGCAGCAAAAGCAATCACTTTCTTAGCAGCAGGGAGTGCGAGCCCAGCGGCAGCTCTACATGAAGGTACCAATAGCCCAGGAAGGCCGCCGACCGCGGGAATTCGCGCCGCCCCCATCCCGCCAGCCTACACGAGACTTTCTAGAGCACCCTGGACCACATCGAGGGACCCAGTGCACTGAAATAATAGTCATTTGCCACGTCAGATGGCTCGTTGGTCTAGGGGTATGATTCCTGCTTTGGGTGCAGGAGGTCCCGGGTTCAAATCCCGGACGAGCCCTAGCGTTTTGTGCAAACTGGTCGCACGTGAGTGGCTGAGTCGACGCAAAATGCTCGGCGTCAGTATCAAATGAAATTCATATTTGATGTGAGCAATTGACACTGATCTGACGTGTGAAGGCGATTACGAAGGTTTTTGGGTACAGATGGTAGCAGATGCATGTTAGTATGTCTTGTTTTTAATGATAAAAAAGTGTTTCCGCCCGGGATCGACACGGGGACCTTCTGCGTGTTAGGCAGACGTGATAACCGCTACACCACGGAAACTACTTGTGTGCGCCTTACATTAGAGACAACTCGTGCTGGTGTTGTCATCGTTACTAAGAAATTAAATAAATGCGCTACTTGCAGAACAAAGGTACATGCAGAAGATCCTCACATGTCGTGGCTCACTGGAGTACAATACGACATAGGCAGGAAAATACTGTTCCCGCCCGGGATCGAACCGGGGACCTTCTGCGTGTGAAGCAGACGTGATAACCGCTACACTACGGAAACTGCGAACGGGAGGAGTCCATCTCCGTTCACTCGCAATTACCTCAGCCTCTCTCCCGTCCGTGAATGCACACGCGACAGTTCTTTTGACAGCCTGGAAACCATCACAGCCAAGGGCTCAAGAAGTCTTCGGGGTGCTCGAGAAGGTGTCTGCCGTAGCACCCCTAACGAAATAGCGGCGTTTCCCGCAGTCGTGATTGCAAATCATAGCAGCAAAAGCAATCACTTTCTTAGCAGCAGGGAGTGCGAGCCCAGCGGCAGCTCTACATGAAGGTACCAATAGCCCAGGAAGGCCGCCGACCGCGGGAATTCGCGCCGCCCCCATCCCGCCAGCCTACACGAGACTTTCCAGAGCACCCTGGACCACATCGAGGGACCCAGTGCACTGAAATAATAGTCATTTGCCACGTCAGATGGCTCGTTGGTCTAGGGGTATGATTCCTGCTTTGGGTGCAGGAGGTCCCGGGTTCAAATCCCGGACGAGCCCTAGCGTTTTGTGCAAACTGGTCGCACGTGAGTGGCTGAGTCGACGCAAAATGCTCGGCGTCAGTATCAAATGAAATTCATATTTGATGTGAGCAATTGACACTGATCTGACGTGTGAAGGCGATTACGAAGGTTTTTGGGTACAGATGGTAGCAGATGCATGTTAGTATGTCTTGTTTTTAATGATAAAAAAGTGTTTCCGCCCGGGATCGACACGGGGACCTTCTGCGTGTTAGGCAGACATGATAACCGCTACACCACGGAAACTACTTGTGTGCGCCTTACATTAGAGACAACTCGTGCAGGTGTTGTCATCGTTACTAAGAAATTAAATAAATGCGCTACTTGCAGAACAAAGGTACATGCAGAAGATCCTCACATGTCGTGGCTCACTGGAGTACAATACGACATAGGCAGGAAAATACTGTTCCCGCCCGGGATCGAACCGGGGACCTTCTGCGTGTGAAGCAGACGTGATAACCGCTCCACTACGGAAACTGCGAACGGGAGGAGTCCATCTCCGTTCACTCGCAATTACCTCAGCCTCTCTCCCGTCCGTGAATGCACACGCGACAGTTCTTTTGACAGCCTGGAAACCATCACAGCCAAGGGCTCAAGAAGTCTTCGGGGTGCTCGAGAAGGTGTCTGCCGTAGCACCCCTAACGAAATAGCGGCGTTTCCCGCAGTCGTGATTGCAAATCATAGCAGCAAAAGCAATCACTTTCTTAGCAGCAGGGAGTGCGAGCCCAGCGGCAGCTCTACATGAAGGTACCAATAGCCCAGGAAGGCCGCCGACCGCGGGAATTCGCGCCGCCCCCATCCCGCCAGCCTACACGAGACTTTCCAGAGCACCCTGGACCACATCGAGGGACCCAGTGCACTGAAATAATAGTCATTTGCCACGTCAGATGGCTCGTTGGTCTAGGGGTATGATTCCTGCTTTGGGTGCAGGAGGTCCCGGGTTCAAATCCCGGACGAGCCCTAGCGTTTTGTGCAAACTGGTCGCACGTGAGTGGCTGAGTCGACGCAAAATGCTCGGCGTCAGTATCAAATGAAATTCATATTTGATGTGAGCAATTGACACTGATCTGACGTGTGAAGGCGATTACGAAGGTTTTTGGGTACAGATGGTAGCAGATGCATGTTAGTATGTCTTGTTTTTAATGATAAAAAAGTGTTTCCGCCCGGGATCGACACGGGGACCTTCTGCGTGTTAGGCAGACGTGATAACCGCTACACCACGGAAACTACTTGTGTGCGCCTTACATTAGAGACAACTCGTGCTGGTGTTGTCATCGTTACTAAGAAATTAAATAAATGCGCTACTTGCAGAACAAAGGTACATGCAGAAGATCCTCACATGTCGTGGCTCACTGGAGTACAATACGACATAGGCAGGAAAATACTGTTCCCGCCCGGGATCGAACCGGGGACCTTCTGCGTGTGAAGCAGACGTGATAACCGCTACACTACGGAAACTGCGAACGGGAGGAGTCCATCTCCGTTCACTCGCAATTACCTCAGCCTCTCTCCCGTCCGTGAATGCACACGCGACAGTTCTTTTGACAGCCTGGAAACCATCACAGCCAAGGGCTCAAGAAGTCTTCGGGGTGCTCGAGAAGGTGTCTGCCGTAGCACCCCTAACGAAATAGCGGCGTTTCCCGCAGTCGTGATTGCAAATCATAGCAGCAAAAGCAATCACTTTCTTAGCAGCAGGGAGTGCGAGCCCAGCGGCAGCTCTACATGAAGGTACCAATAGCCCAGGAAGGCCGCCGACCGCGGGAATTCGCGCCGCCCCCATCCCGCCAGCCTACACGAGACTTTCCAGAGCACCCTGGACCACATCGAGGGACCCAGTGCACTGAAATAATAGTCATTTGCCACGTCAGATGGCTCGTTGGTCTAGGGGTATGATTCCTGCTTTGGGTGCAGGAGGTCCCGGGTTCAAATCCCGGACGAGCCCTAGCGTTTTGTGCAAACTGGTCGCACGTGAGTGGCTGAGTCGACGCAAAATGCTCGGCGTCAGTATCAAATGAAATTCATACTTGATGTGAGCAATTGACACTGATCTGACGTGTGAAGGCGATTACGAAGGTTTTTGGGTACAGATGGTAGCAGATGCATGTTAGTATGTCTTGTTTTTAATGATAAAAAAGTGTTTCCGCCCGGGATCGACACGGGGACCTTCTGCGTGTTAGGCAGACGTGATAACCGCTACACCACGGAAACTACTTGTGTGCGCCTTACATTAGAGACAACTCGTGCTGGTGTTGTCATCGTTACTAAGAAATTAAATAAATGCGCTACTTGCAGAACAAAGGTACATGCAGAAGATCCTCACATGTCGTGGCTCACTGGAGTACAATACGACATAGGCAGGAAAATACTGATCCCGCCCGGGATCGAACCGGGGACCTTCTGCGTGTGAAGCAGACGTGATAACCGCTCCACTACGGAAACTGCGAACGGGAGGAGTCCATCTCCGTTCACTCGCAATTACCTCAGCCTCTCTCCCGTCCGTGAATGCACACGCGACAGTTCTTTTGACAGCCTGGAAACCATCACAGCCAAGGGCTCAAGAAGTCTTCGGGGTGCTCGAGAAGGTGTCTGCCGTAGCACCCCTAACGAAATAGCGGCGTTTCCCGCAGTCGTGATTGCAAATCATAGCAGCAAAAGCAATCACTTTCTTAGCAGCAGGGAGTGCGAGCCCAGCGGCAGCTCTACATGAAGGTACCAATAGCCCAGGAAGGCCGCCGACCGCGGGAATTCGCGCCGCCCCCATCCCGCCAGCCTACACGAGACTTTCCAGAGCACCCTGGACCACATCGAGGGACCCAGTGCACTGAAATAATAGTCATTTGCCACGTCAGATGGCTCGTTGGTCTAGGGGTATGATTCCTGCTTTGGGTGCAGGAGGTCCCGGGTTCAAATCCCGGACGAGCCCTAGCGTTTTGTGCAAACTGGTCGCACGTGAGTGGCTGAGTCGACGCAAAATGCTCGGCGTCAGTATCAAATGAAATTCATATTTGATGTGAGCAATTGACACTGATCTGACGTGTGAAGGCGATTACGAAGGTTTTTGGGTACAGATGGTAGCAGATGCATGTTAGTATGTCTTGTTTTTAATGATAAAAAAGTGTTTCCGCCCGGGATCGACACGGGGACCTTCTGCGTGTTAGGCAGACGTGATAACCGCTACACCACGGAAACTACTTGTGTGCGCCTTACATTAGAGACAACTCGTGCTGGTGTTGTCATCGTTACTAAGAAATTAAATAAATGCGCTACTTGCAGAACAAAGGTACATGCAGAAGATCCTCACATGTCGTGGCTCACTGGAGTACAATACGACATAGGCAGGAAAATACTGTTCCCGCCCGGGATCGAACCGGGGACCTTCTGCGTGTGAAGCAGACGTGATAACCGCTACACTACGGAAACTGCGAACGGGAGGAGTCCATCTCCGTTCACTCGCAATTACCTCAGCCTCTCTCCCGTCCGTGAATGCACACGCGACAGTTCTTTTGACAGCCTGGAAACCATCACAGCCAAGGGCTCAAGAAGTCTTCGGGGTGCTCGAGAAGGTGTCTGCCGTAGCACCCCTAACGAAATAGCGGCGTTTCCCGCAGTCGTGATTGCAAATCATAGCAGCAAAAGCAATCACTTTCTTAGCAGCAGGGAGTGCGAGCCCAGCGGCAGCTCTACATGAAGGTACCAATAGCCCAGGAAGGCCGCCGACCGCGGGAATTCGCGCCGCCCCCATCCCGCCAGCCCACACGAGACTTTCCAGAGCACCCTGGACCACATCGAGGGACCCAGTGCACTGAAATAATAGTCATTTGCCACGTCAGATGGCTCGTTGGTCTAGGGGTATGATTCCTGCTTTGGGTGCAGGAGGTCCCGGGTTCAAATCCCGGACGAGCCCTAGCGTTTTGTGCAAACTGGTCGCACGTGAGTGGCTGAGTCGACGCAAAATGCTCGGCGTCAGTATCAAATGAAATTCATACTTGATGTGAGCAATTGACACTGATCTGACGTGTGAAGGCGATTACGAAGGTTTTTGGGTACAGATGGTAGCAGATGCATGTTAGTATGTCTTGTTTTTAATGATAAAAAAGTGTTTCCGCCCGGGATCGACACGGGGACCTTCTGCGTGTTAGGCAGACGTGATAACCGCTACACCACGGAAACTACTTGTGTGCGCCTTACATTAGAGACAACTCGTGCTGGTGTTGTCATCGTTACTAAGAAATTAAATAAATGCGCTACTTGCAGAACAAAGGTACATGCAGAAGATCCTCACATGTCGTGGCTCACTGGAGTACAATACGACATAGGCAGGAAAATACTGATCCCGCCCGGGATCGAACCGGGGACCTTCTGCGTGTGAAGCAGACGTGATAACCGCTCCACTACGGAAACTGCGAACGGGAGGAGTCCATCTCCGTTCACTCGCAATTACCTCAGCCTCTCTCCCGTCCGTGAATGCACACGCGACAGTTCTTTTGACAGCCTGGAAACCATCACAGCCAAGGGCTCAAGAAGTCTTCGGGGTGCTCGAGAAGGTGTCTGCCGTAGCACCCCTAACGAAATAGCGGCGTTTCCCGCAGTCGTGATTGCAAATCATAGCAGCAAAAGCAATCACTTTCTTAGCAGCAGGGAGTGCGAGCCCAGCGGCAGCTCTACATGAAGGTACCAATAGCCCAGGAAGGCCGCCGACCGCGGGAATTCGCGCCGCCCCCATCCCGCCAGCCTACACGAGACTTTCCAGAGCACCCTGGACCACATCGAGGGACCCAGTGCACTGAAATAATAGTCATTTGCCACGTCAGATGGCTCGTTGGTCTAGGGGTATGATTCCTGCTTTGGGTGCAGGAGGTCCCGGGTTCAAATCCCGGACGAGCCCTAGCGTTTTGTGCAAACTGGTCGCACGTGAGTGGCTGAGTCGACGCAAAATGCTCGGCGTCAGTATCAAATGAAATTCATATTTGATGTGAGCAATTGACACTGATCTGACGTGTGAAGGCGATTACGAAGGTTTTTGGGTACAGATGGTAGCAGATGCATGTTAGTATGTCTTGTTTTTAATGATAAAAAAGTGTTTCCGCCCGGGATCGACACGGGGACCTTCTGCGTGTTAGGCAGACGTGATAACCGCTACACCACGGAAACTACTTGTGTGCGCCTTACATTAGAGACAACTCGTGCTGGTGTTGTCATCGTTACTAAGAAATTAAATAAATGCGCTACTTGCAGAACAAAGGTACATGCAGAAGATCCTCACATGTCGTGGCTCACTGGAGTACAATACGACATAGGCAGGAAAATACTGTTCCCGCCCGGGATCGAACCGGGGACCTTCTGCGTGTGAAGCAGACGTGATAACCGCTACACTACGGAAACTGCGAACGGGAGGAGTCCATCTCCGTTCACTCGCAATTACCTCAGCCTCTCTCCCGTCCGTGAATGCACACGCGACAGTTCTTTTGACAGCCTGGAAACCATCACAGCCAAGGGCTCAAGAAGTCTTCGGGGTGCTCGAGAAGGTGTCTGCCGTAGCACCCCTAACGAAATAGCGGCGTTTCCCGCAGTCGTGATTGCAAATCATAGCAGCAAAAGCAATCACTTTCTTAGCAGCAGGGAGTGCGAGCCCAGCGGCAGCTCTACATGAAGGTACCAATAGCCCAGGAAGGCCGCCGACCGCGGGAATTCGCGCCGCCCCCATCCCGCCAGCCCACACGAGACTTTCCAGAGCACCCTGGACCACATCGAGGGACCCAGTGCACTGAAATAATAGTCATTTGCCACGTCAGATGGCTCGTTGGTCTAGGGGTATGATTCCTGCTTTGGGTGCAGGAGGTCCCGGGTTCAAATCCCGGACGAGCCCTAGCGTTTTGTGCAAACTGGTCGCACGTGAGTGGCTGAGTCGACGCAAAATGCTCGGCGTCAGTATCAAATGAAATTCATATTTGATGTGAGCAATTGACACTGATCTGACGTGTGAAGGCGATTACGAAGGTTTTTGGGTACAGATGGTAGCAGATGCATGTTAGTATGTCTTGTTTTTAATGATAAAAAAGTGTTTCCGCCCGGGATCGACACGGGGACCTTCTGCGTGTTAGGCAGACGTGATAACCGCTACACCACGGAAACTACTTGTGTGCGCCTTACATTAGAGACAACTCGTGCTGGTGTTGTCATCGTTACTAAGAAATTAAATAAATGCGCTACTTGCAGAACAAAGGTACATGCAGAAGATCCTCACATGTCGTGGCTCACTGGAGTACAATACGACATAGGCAGGAAAATACTGATCCCGCCCGGGATCGAACCGGGGACCTTCTGCGTGTGAAGCAGACGTGATAACCGCTCCACTACGGAAACTGCGAACGGGAGGAGTCCATCTCCGTTCACTCGCAATTACCTCAGCCTCTCTCCCGTCCGTGAATGCACACGCGACAGTTCTTTTGACAGCCTGGAAACCATCACAGCCAAGGGCTCAAGAAGTCTTCGGGGTGCTCGAGAAGGTGTCTGCCGTAGCACCCCTAACGAAATAGCGGCGTTTCCCGCAGTCGTGATTGCAAATCATAGCAGCAAAAGCAATCACTTTCTTAGCAGCAGGGAGTGCGAGCCCAGCGGCAGCTCTACATGAAGGTACCAATAGCCCAGGAAGGCCGCCGACCGCGGGAATTCGCGCCGCCCCCATCCCGCCAGCCTACACGAGACTTTCCAGAGCACCCTGGACCACATCGAGGGACCCAGTGCACTGAAATAATAGTCATTTGCCACGTCAGATGGCTCGTTGGTCTAGGGGTATGATTCCTGCTTTGGGTGCAGGAGGTCCCGGGTTCAAATCCCGGACGAGCCCTAGCGTTTTGTGCAAACTGGTCGCACGTGAGTGGCTGAGTCGACGCAAAATGCTCGGCGTCAGTATCAAATGAAATTCATATTTGATGTGAGCAATTGACACTGATCTGACGTGTGAAGGCGATTACGAAGGTTTTTGGGTACAGATGGTAGCAGATGCATGTTAGTATGTCTTGTTTTTAATGATAAAAAAGTGTTTCCGCCCGGGATCGACACGGGGACCTTCTGCGTGTTAGGCAGACGTGATAACCGCTACACCACGGAAACTACTTGTGTGCGCCTTACATTAGAGACAACTCGTGCTGGTGTTGTCATCGTTACTAAGAAATTAAATAAATGCGCTACTTGCAGAACAAAGGTACATGCAGAAGATCCTCACATGTCGTGGCTCACTGGAGTACAATACGACATAGGCAGGAAAATACTGTTCCCGCCCGGGATCGAACCGGGGACCTTCTGCGTGTGAAGCAGACGTGATAACCGCTACACTGCGGAAACTGCGAACGGGAGGAGTCCATCTCCGTTCACTCGCAATTACCTCAGCCTCTCTCCCGTCCGTGAATGCACACGCGACAGTTCTTTTGACAGCCTGGAAACCATCACAGCCAAGGGCTCAAGAAGTCTTCGGGGTGCTCGAGAAGGTGTCTGCCGTAGCACCCCTAACGAAATAGCGGCGTTTCCCGCAGTCGTGATTGCAAATCATAGCAGCAAAAGCAATCACTTTCTTAGCAGCAGGGAGTGCGAGCCCAGCGGCAGCTCTACATGAAGGTACCAATAGCCCAGGAAGGCCGCCGACCGCGGGAATTCGCGCCGCCCCCATCCCGCCAGCCTACACGAGACTTTCCAGAGCACCCTGGACCACATCGAGGGACCCAGTGCACTGAAATAATAGTCATTTGCCACGTCAGATGGCTCGTTGGTCTAGGGGTATGATTCCTGCTTTGGGTGCAGGAGGTCCCGGGTTCAAATCCCGGACGAGCCCTAGCGTTTTGTGCAAACTGGTCGCACGTGAGTGGCTGAGTCGACGCAAAATGCTCGGCGTCAGTATCAAATGAAATTCATATTTGATGTGAGCAATTGACACTGATCTGACGTGTGAAGGCGATTACGAAGGTTTTTGGGTACAGATGGTAGCAGATGCATGTTAGTATGTCTTGTTTTTAATGATAAAAAAGTGTTTCCGCCCGGGATCGACACGGGGACCTTCTGCGTGTTAGGCAGACGTGATAACCGCTACACCACGGAAACTACTTGTGTGCGCCTTACATTAGAGACAACTCGTGCTGGTGTTGTCATCGTTACTAAGAAATTAAATAAATGCGCTACTTGCAGAACAAAGGTACATGCAGAAGATCCTCACATGTCGTGGCTCACTGGAGTACAATACGACATAGGCAGGAAAATACTGTTCCCGCCCGGGATCGAACCGGGGACCTTCTGCGTGTGAAGCAGACGTGATAACCGCTACACTGCGGAAACTGCGAACGGGAGGAGTCCATCTCCGTTCACTCGCAATTACCTCAGCCTCTCTCCCGTCCGTGAATGCACACGCGACAGTTCTTTTGACAGCCTGGAAACCATCACAGCCAAGGGCTCAAGAAGTCTTCGGGGTGCTCGAGAAGGTGTCTGCCGTAGCACCCCTAACGAAATAGCGGCGTTTCCCGCAGTCGTGATTGCAAATCATAGCAGCAAAAGCAATCACTTTCTTAGCAGCAGGGAGTGCGAGCCCAGCGGCAGCTCTACATGAAGGTACCAATAGCCCAGGAAGGCCGCCGACCGCGGGAATTCGCGCCGCCCCCATCCCGCCAGCCGACACGAGACTTTCCAGAGCACCCTGGACCACATCGAGGGACCCAGTGCACTGAAATAATAGTCATTTGCCACGTCAGATGGCTCGTTGGTCTAGGGGTATGATTCCTGCTTTGGGTGCAGGAGGTCCCGGGTTCAAATCCCGGACGAGCCCTAGCGTTTTGTGCAAACTGGTCGCACGTGAGTGGCTGAGTCGACGCAAAATGCTCGGCGTCAGTATCAAATGAAATTCATATTTGATGTGAGCAATTGACACTGATCTGACGTGTGAAGGCGATTACGAAGGTTTTTGGGTACAGATGGTAGCAGATGCATGTTAGTATGTCTTGTTTTTAATGATAAAAAAGTGTTTCCGCCCGGGATCGACACGGGGACCTTCTGCGTGTTAGGCAGACGTGATAACCGCTACACCACGGAAACTACTTGTGTGCGCCTTACATTAGAGACAACTCGTGCTGGTGTTGTCATCGTTACTAAGAAATTAAATAAATGCGCTACTTGCAGAACAAAGGTACATGCAGAAGATCCTCACATGTCGTGGCTCACTGGAGTACAATACGACATAGGCAGGAAAATACTGTTCCCGCCCGGGATCGAACCGGGGACCTTCTGCGTGTGAAGCAGACGTGATAACCGCTACACTACGGAAACTGCGAACGGGAGGAGTCCATCTCCGTTCACTCGCAATTACCTCAGCCTCTCTCCCGTCCGTGAATGCACACGCGACAGTTCTTTTGACAGCCTGGAAACCATCACAGCCAAGGGCTCAAGAAGTCTTCGGGGTGCTCGAGAAGGTGTCTGCCGTAGCACCCCTAACGAAATAGCGGCGTTTCCCGCAGTCGTGATTGCAAATCATAGCAGCAAAAGCAATCACTTTCTTAGCAGCAGGGAGTGCGAGCCCAGCGGCAGCTCTACATGAAGGTACCAATAGCCCAGGAAGGCCGCCGACCGCGGGAATTCGCGCCGCCCCCATCCCGCCAGCCCACACGAGACTTTCCAGAGCACCCTGGACCACATCGAGGGACCCAGTGCACTGAAATAATAGTCATTTGCCACGTCAGATGGCTCGTTGGTCTAGGGGTATGATTCCTGCTTTGGGTGCAGGAGGTCCCGGGTTCAAATCCCGGACGAGCCCTAGCGTTTTGTGCAAACTGGTCGCACGTGAGTGGCTGAGTCGACGCAAAATGCTCGGCGTCAGTATCAAATGAAATTCATATTTGATGTGAGCAATTGACACTGATCTGACGTGTGAAGGCGATTACGAAGGTTTTTGGGTACAGATGGTAGCAGATGCATGTTAGTATGTCTTGTTTTTAATGATAAAAAAGTGTTTCCGCCCGGGATCGACACGGGGACCTTCTGCGTGTTAGGCAGACGTGATAACCGCTACACCACGGAAACTACTTGTGTGCGCCTTACATTAGAGACAACTCGTGCTGGTGTTGTCATCGTTACTAAGAAATTAAATAAATGCGCTACTTGCAGAACAAAGGTACATGCAGAAGATCCTCACATGTCGTGGCTCACTGGAGTACAATACGACATAGGCAGGAAAATACTGATCCCGCCCGGGATCGAACCGGGGACCTTCTGCGTGTGAAGCAGACGTGATAACCGCTCCACTACGGAAACTGCGAACGGGAGGAGTCCATCTCCGTTCACTCGCAATTACCTCAGCCTCTCTCCCGTCCGTGAATGCACACGCGACAGTTCTTTTGACAGCCTGGAAACCATCACAGCCAAGGGCTCAAGAAGTCTTCGGGGTGCTCGAGAAGGTGTCTGCCGTAGCACCCCTAACGAAATAGCGGCGTTTCCCGCAGTCGTGATTGCAAATCATAGCAGCAAAAGCAATCACTTTCTTAGCAGCAGGGAGTGCGAGCCCAGCGGCAGCTCTACATGAAGGTACCAATAGCCCAGGAAGGCCGCCGACCGCGGGAATTCGCGCCGCCCCCATCCCGCCAGCCTACACGAGACTTTCCAGAGCACCCTGGACCACATCGAGGGACCCAGTGCACTGAAATAATAGTCATTTGCCACGTCAGATGGCTCGTTGGTCTAGGGGTATGATTCCTGCTTTGGGTGCAGGAGGTCCCGGGTTCAAATCCCGGACGAGCCCTAGCGTTTTGTGCAAACTGGTCGCACGTGAGTGGCTGAGTCGACGCAAAATGCTCGGCGTCAGTATCAAATGAAATTCATATTTGATGTGAGCAATTGACACTGATCTGACGTGTGAAGGCGATTACGAAGGTTTTTGGGTACAGATGGTAGCAGATGCATGTTAGTATGTCTTGTTTTTAATGATAAAAAAGTGTTTCCGCCCGGGATCGACACGGGGACCTTCTGCGTGTTAGGCAGACGTGATAACCGCTACACCACGGAAACTACTTGTGTGCGCCTTACATTAGAGACAACTCGTGCTGGTGTTGTCATCGTTACTAAGAAATTAAATAAATGCGCTACTTGCAGAACAAAGGTACATGCAGAAGATCCTCACATGTCGTGGCTCACTGGAGTACAATACGACATAGGCAGGAAAATACTGTTCCCGCCCGGGATCGAACCGGGGACCTTCTGCGTGTGAAGCAGACGTGATAACCGCTACACTGCGGAAACTGCGAACGGGAGGAGTCCATCTCCGTTCACTCGCAATTACCTCAGCCTCTCTCCCGTCCGTGAATGCACACGCGACAGTTCTTTTGACAGCCTGGAAACCATCACAGCCAAGGGCTCAAGAAGTCTTCGGGGTGCTCGAGAAGGTGTCTGCCGTAGCACCCCTAACGAAATAGCGGCGTTTCCCGCAGTCGTGATTGCAAATCATAGCAGCAAAAGCAATCACTTTCTTAGCAGCAGGGAGTGCGAGCCCAGCGGCAGCTCTACATGAAGGTACCAATAGCCCAGGAAGGCCGCCGACCGCGGGAATTCGCGCCGCCCCCATCCCGCCAGCCTACACGAGACTTTCCAGAGCACCCTGGACCACATCGAGGGACCCAGTGCACTGAAATAATAGTCATTTGCCACGTCAGATGGCTCGTTGGTCTAGGGGTATGATTCCTGCTTTGGGTGCAGGAGGTCCCGGGTTCAAATCCCGGACGAGCCCTAGCGTTTTGTGCAAACTGGTCGCACGTGAGTGGCTGAGTCGACGCAAAATGCTCGGCGTCAGTATCAAATGAAATTCATATTTGATGTGAGCAATTGACACTGATCTGACGTGTGAAGGCGATTACGAAGGTTTTTGGGTACAGATGGTAGCAGATGCATGTTAGTATGTCTTGTTTTTAATGATAAAAAAGTGTTTCCGCCCGGGATCGACACGGGGACCTTCTGCGTGTTAGGCAGACGTGATAACCGCTACACCACGGAAACTACTTGTGTGCGCCTTACATTAGAGACAACTCGTGCTGGTGTTGTCATCGTTACTAAGAAATTAAATAAATGCGCTACTTGCAGAACAAAGGTACATGCAGAAGATCCTCACATGTCGTGGCTCACTGGAGTACAATACGACATAGGCAGGAAAATACTGTTCCCGCCCGGGATCGAACCGGGGACCTTCTGCGTGTGAAGCAGACGTGATAACCGCTACACTGCGGAAACTGCGAACGGGAGGAGTCCATCTCCGTTCACTCGCAATTACCTCAGCCTCTCTCCCGTCCGTGAATGCACACGCGACAGTTCTTTTGACAGCCTGGAAACCATCACAGCCAAGGGCTCAAGAAGTCTTCGGGGTGCTCGAGAAGGTGTCTGCCGTAGCACCCCTAACGAAATAGCGGCGTTTCCCGCAGTCGTGATTGCAAATCATAGCAGCAAAAGCAATCACTTTCTTAGCAGCAGGGAGTGCGAGCCCAGCGGCAGCTCTACATGAAGGTACCAATAGCCCAGGAAGGCCGCCGACCGCGGGAATTCGCGCCGCCCCCATCCCGCCAGCCGACACGAGACTTTCCAGAGCACCCTGGACCACATCGAGGGACCCAGTGCACTGAAATAATAGTCATTTGCCACGTCAGATGGCTCGTTGGTCTAGGGGTATGATTCCTGCTTTGGGTGCAGGAGGTCCCGGGTTCAAATCCCGGACGAGCCCTAGCGTTTTGTGCAAACTGGTCGCACGTGAGTGGCTGAGTCGACGCAAAATGCTCGGCGTCAGTATCAAATGAAATTCATATTTGATGTGAGCAATTGACACTGATCTGACGTGTGAAGGCGATTACGAAGGTTTTTGGGTACAGATGGTAGCAGATGCATGTTAGTATGTCTTGTTTTTAATGATAAAAAAGTGTTTCCGCCCGGGATCGACACGGGGACCTTCTGCGTGTTAGGCAGACGTGATAACCGCTACACCACGGAAACTACTTGTGTGCGCCTTACATTAGAGACAACTCGTGCTGGTGTTGTCATCGTTACTAAGAAATTAAATAAATGCGCTACTTGCAGAACAAAGGTACATGCAGAAGATCCTCACATGTCGTGGCTCACTGGAGTACAATACGACATAGGCAGGAAAATACTGATCCCGCCCGGGATCGAACCGGGGACCTTCTGCGTGTGAAGCAGACGTGATAACCGCTCCACTACGGAAACTGCGAACGGGAGGAGTCCATCTCCGTTCACTCGCAATTACCTCAGCCTCTCTCCCGTCCGTGAATGCACACGCGACAGTTCTTTTGACAGCCTGGAAACCATCACAGCCAAGGGCTCAAGAAGTCTTTGGGGTGCTCGAGAAGGTGTCTGCCGTAGCACCCCTAACGAAATAGCGGCGTTTCCCGCAGTCGTGATTGCAAATCATAGCAGCAAAAGCAATCACTTTCTTAGCAGCAGGGAGTGCGAGCCCAGCGGCAGCTCTACATGAAGGTACCAATAGCCCAGGAAGGCCGCCGACCGCGGGAATTCACGCCGCCCCCATCCCGCCAGCCTACACGAGACTTTCCAGAGCACCCTGGACCACATCGAGGGAACCAGTGCACTGAAATAATAGTCATGTGCCACGTCAGATGGCTCGTTGGTCTAGGGGTATGATTCCTGCTTTGGGTGCAGGAGGTCCCGGGTTCAAATCCCGGACGAGCCCTAGCGTTTTGTGCAAACTGGTCGCACGTGAGTGGCTGAGTCGACGCAAAATGCTCGGCGTCAGTATCAAATGAAATTCATATTTGATGTGAGCAATTGACACTGATCTGACGTGTGAAGGCGATTACGAAGGTTTTTGGGTACAGATGGTAGCAGATGCATGTTAGTATGTCTTGTTTTTAATGATAAAAAAGTGTTTCCGCCCGGGATCGACACGGGGACCTTCTGCGTGTTAGGCAGACGTGATAACCGCTACACCACGGAAACTACTTGTGTGCGCCTTACATTAGAGACAACTCGTGCTGGTGTTGTCATCGTTACTAAGAAATTAAATAAATGCGCTACTTGCAGAACAAAGGTACATGCAGAAGATCCTCACATGTCGTGGCTCACTGGAGTACAATACGACATAGGCAGGAAAATACTGTTCCCGCCCGGGATCGAACCGGGGACCTTCTGCGTGTGAAGCAGACGTGATAACCGCTACACTGCGGAAACTGCGAACGGGAGGAGTCCATCTCCGTTCACTCGCAATTACCTCAGCCTCTCTCCCGTCCGTGAATGCACACGCGACAGTTCTTTTGACAGCCTGGAAACCATCACAGCCAAGGGCTCAAGAAGTCTTCGGGGTGCTCGAGAAGGTGTCTGCCGTAGCACCCCTAACGAAATAGCGGCGTTTCCCGCAGTCGTGATTGCAAATCATAGCAGCAAAAGCAATCACTTTCTTAGCAGCAGGGAGTGCGAGCCCAGCGGCAGCTCTACATGAAGGTACCAATAGCCCAGGAAGGCCGCCGACCGCGGGAATTCGCGCCGCCCCCATCCCGCCAGCCTACACGAGACTTTCCAGAGCACCCTGGACCACATCGAGGGACCCAGTGCACTGAAATAATAGTCATTTGCCACGTCAGATGGCTCGTTGGTCTAGGGGTATGATTCCTGCTTTGGGTGCAGGAGGTCCCGGGTTCAAATCCCGGACGAGCCCTAGCGTTTTGTGCAAACTGGTCGCACGTGAGTGGCTGAGTCGACGCAAAATGCTCGGCGTCAGTATCAAATGAAATTCATATTTGATGTGAGCAATTGACACTGATCTGACGTGTGAAGGCGATTACGAAGGTTTTTGGGTACAGATGGTAGCAGATGCATGTTAGTATGTCTTGTTTTTAATGATAAAAAAGTGTTTCCGCCCGGGATCGACACGGGGACCTTCTGCGTGTTAGGCAGACGTGATAACCGCTACACCACGGAAACTACTTGTGTGCGCCTTACATTAGAGACAACTCGTGCTGGTGTTGTCATCGTTACTAAGAAATTAAATAAATGCGCTACTTGCAGAACAAAGGTACATGCAGAAGATCCTCACATGTCGTGGCTCACTGGAGTACAATACGACATAGGCAGGAAAATACTGATCCCGCCCGGGATCGAACCGGGGACCTTCTGCGTGTGAAGCAGACGTGATAACCGCTCCACTACGGAAACTGCGAACGGGAGGAGTCCATCTCCGTTCACTCGCAATTACCTCAGCCTCTCTCCCGTCCGTGAATGCACACGCGACAGTTCTTTTGACAGCCTGGAAACCATCACAGCCAAGGGCTCAAGAAGTCTTCGGGGTGCTCGAGAAGGTGTCTGCCGTAGCACCCCTAACGAAATAGCGGCGTTTCCCGCAGTCGTGATTGCAAATCATAGCAGCAAAAGCAATCACTTTCTTAGCAGCAGGGAGTGCGAGCCCAGCGGCAGCTCTACATGAAGGTACCAATAGCCCAGGAAGGCCGCCGACCGCGGGAATTCGCGCCGCCCCCATCCCGCCAGCCTACACGAGACTTTCCAGAGCACCCTGGACCACATCGAGGGACCCAGTGCACTGAAATAATAGTCATTTGCCACGTCAGATGGCTCGTTGGTCTAGGGGTATGATTCCTGCTTTGGGTGCAGGAGGTCCCGGGTTCAAATCCCGGACGAGCCCTAGCGTTTTGTGCAAACTGGTCGCACGTGAGTGGCTGAGTCGACGCAAAATGCTCGGCGTCAGTATCAAATGAAATTCATATTTGATGTGAGCAATTGACACTGATCTGACGTGTGAAGGCGATTACGAAGGTTTTTGGGTACAGATGGTAGCAGATGCATGTTAGTATGTCTTGTTTTTAATGATAAAAAAGTGTTTCCGCCCGGGATCGACACGGGGACCTTCTGCGTGTTAGGCAGACGTGATAACCGCTACACCACGGAAACTACTTGTGTGCGCCTTACATTAGAGACAACTCGTGCTGGTGTTGTCATCGTTACTAAGAAATTAAATAAATGCGCTACTTGCAGAACAAAGGTACATGCAGAAGATCCTCACATGTCGTGGCTCACTGGAGTACAATACGACATAGGCAGGAAAACACTGTTCCCGCCCGGGATCGAACCGGGGACCTTCTGCGTGTGAAGCAGACGTGATAACCGCTCCACTACGGAAACTGCGAACGGGAGGAGTCCATCTCCGTTCACTCGCAATTACCTCAGCCTCTCTCCCGTCCGTGAATGCACACGCGACAGTTCTTTTGACAGCCTGGAAACCATCACAGCCAAGGGCTCAAGAAGTCTTCGGGGTGCTCGAGAAGGTGTCTGCCGTAGCACCCCTAACGAAATAGCGGCGTTTCCCGCAGTCGTGATTGCAAATCATAGCAGCAAAAGCAATCACTTTCTTAGCAGCAGGGAGTGCGAGCCCAGCGGCAGCTCTACATGAAGGTACCAATAGCCCAGGAAGGCCGCCGACCGCGGGAATTCGCGCCGCCCCCATCCCGCCAGCCTACACGAGACTTTCCAGAGCACCCTGGACCACATCGAGGGACCCAGTGCACTGAAATAATAGTCATTTGCCACGTCAGATGGCTCGTTGGTCTAGGGGTATGATTCCTGCTTTGGGTGCAGGAGGTCCCGGGTTCAAATCCCGGACGAGCCCTAGCGTTTTGTGCAAACTGGTCGCACGTGAGTGGCTGAGTCGACGCAAAATGCTCGGCGTCAGTATCAAATGAAATTCATATTTGATGTGAGCAATTGACACTGATCTGACGTGTGAAGGCGATTACGAAGGTTTTTGGGTACAGATGGTAGCAGATGCATGTTAGTATGTCTTGTTTTTAATGATAAAAAAGTGTTTCCGCCCGGGATCGACACGGGGACCTTCTGCGTGTTAGGCAGACGTGATAACCGCTACACCACGGAAACTACTTGTGTGCGCCTTACATTAGAGACAACTCGTGCTGGTGTTGTCATCGTTACTAAGAAATTAAATAAATGCGCTACTTGCAGAACAAAGGTACATGCAGAAGATCCTCACATGTCGTGGCTCACTGGAGTACAATACGACATAGGCAGGAAAATACTGTTCCCGCCCGGGATCGAACCGGGGACCTTCTGCGTGTGAAGCAGACGTGATAACCGCTCCACTACGGAAACTGCGAACGGGAGGAGTCCATCTCCGTTCACTCGCAATTACCTCAGCCTCTCTCCCGTCCGTGAATGCACACGCGACAGTTCTTTTGACAGCCTGGAAACCATCACAGCCAAGGGCTCAAGAAGTCTTCGGGGTGCTCGAGAAGGTGTCTGCCGTAGCACCCCTAACGAAATAGCGGCGTTTCCCGCAGTCGTGATTGCAAATCATAGCAGCAAAAGCAATCACTTTCTTAGCAGCAGGGAGTGCGAGCCCAGCGGCAGCTCTACATGAAGGTACCAATAGCCCAGGAAGGCCGCCGACCGCGGGAATTCGCGCCGCCCCCATCCCGCCAGCCTACACGAGACTTTCCAGAGCACCCTGGACCACATCGAGGGACCCAGTGCACTGAAATAATAGTCATTTGCCACGTCAGATGGCTCGTTGGTCTAGGGGTATGATTCCTGCTTTGGGTGCAGGAGGTCCCGGGTTCAAATCCCGGACGAGCCCTAGCGTTTTGTGCAAACTGGTCGCACGTGAGTGGCTGAGTCGACGCAAAATGCTCGGCGTCAGTATCAAATGAAATTCATACTTGATGTGAGCAATTGACACTGATCTGACGTGTGAAGGCGATTACGAAGGTTTTTGGGTACAGATGGTAGCAGATGCATGTTAGTATGTCTTGTTTTTAATGATAAAAAAGTGTTTCCGCCCGGGATCGACACGGGGACCTTCTGCGTGTTAGGCAGACGTGATAACCGCTACACCACGGAAACTACTTGTGTGCGCCTTACATTAGAGACAACTCGTGCTGGTGTTGTCATCGTTACTAAGAAATTAAATAAATGCGCTACTTGCAGAACAAAGGTACATGCAGAAGATCCTCACATGTCGTGGCTCACTGGAGTACAATACGACATAGGCAGGAAAATACTGTTCCCGCCCGGGATCGAACCGGGGACCTTCTGCGTGTGAAGCAGACGTGATAACCGCTACACTACGGAAACTGCGAACGGGAGGAGTCCATCACCGTTCACTCGCAATTACCTCAGCCTCTCTCCCGTCCGTGAATGCACACGCGACAGTTCTTTTGACAGCCTGGAAACCATCACAGCCAAGGGCTCAAGAAGTCTTTGGGGTGCTCGAGAAGGTGTCTGCCGTAGCACCCCTAACGAAATAGCGGCGTTTCCCGCAGTCGTGATTGCAAATCATAGCAGCAAAAGCAATCACTTTCTTAGCAGCAGGGAGTGCGAGCCCAGCGGCAGCTCTACATGAAGGTACCAATAGCCCAGGAAGGCCGCCGACCGCGGGAATTCACGCCGCCCCCATCCCGCCAGCCTACACGAGACTTTCCAGAGCACCCTGGACCACATCGAGGGAACCAGTGCACTGAAATAATAGTCATGTGCCACGTCAGATGGCTCGTTGGTCTAGGGGTATGATTCCTGCTTTGGGTGCAGGAGGTCCCGGGTTCAAATCCCGGACGAGCCCTAGCGTTTTGTGCAAACTGGTCGCACGTGAGTGGCTGAGTCGACGCAAAATGCTCGGCGTCAGTATCAAATGAAATTCATATTTGATGTGAGCAATTGACACTGATCTGACGTGTGAAGGCGATTACGAAGGTTTTTGGGTACAGATGGTAGCAGATGCATGTTAGTATGTCTTGTTTTTAATGATAAAAAAGTGTTTCCGCCCGGGATCGACACGGGGACCTTCTGCGTGTTAGGCAGACGTGATAACCGCTACACCACGGAAACTACTTGTGTGCGCCTTACATTAGAGACAACTCGTGCTGGTGTTGTCATCGTTACTAAGAAATTAAATAAATGCGCTACTTGCAGAACAAAGGTACATGCAGAAGATCCTCACATGTCGTGGCTCACTGGAGTACAATACGACATAGGCAGGAAAATACTGTTCCCGCCCGGGATCGAACCGGGGACCTTCTGCGTGTGAAGCAGACGTGATAACCGCTACACTACGGAAACTGCGAACGGGAGGAGTCCATCTCCGTTCACTCGCAATTACCTCAGCCTCTCTCCCGTCCGTGAATGCACACGCGACAGTTCTTTTGACAGACTGGAAACCATCACAGCCAAGGGCTCAAGAAGTCTTCGGGGTGCTCGAGAAGGTGTCTGCCGTAGCACCCCTAACGAAATAGCGGCGTTTCCCGCAGTCGTGATTGCAAATCATAGCAGCAAAAGCAATCACTTTCTTAGCAGCAGGGAGTGCGAGCCCAGCGGCAGCTCTACATGAAGGTACCAATAGCCCAGGAAGGCCGCCGACCGCGGGAATTCGCGCCGCCCCCATCCCGCCAGCCTACACGAGACTTTCCAGAGCACCCTGGACCACATCGAGGGACCCAGTGCACTGAAATAATAGTCATCTGCCACGTCAGATGGCTCGTTGGTCTAGGGGTATGATTCCTGCTTTGGGTGCAGGAGGTCCCGGGTTCAAATCCCGGACGAGCCCTAGCGTTTTGTGCAAACTGGTCGCACGTGAGTGGCTGAGTCGACGCAAAATGCTCGGCGTCAGTATCAAATGAAATTCATATTTGATGTGAGCAATTGACACTGATCTGACGTGTGAAGGCGATTACGAAGGTTTTTGGGTACAGATGGTAGCAGATGCATGTTAGTATGTCTTGTTTTTAATGATAAAAAAGTGTTTCCGCCCGGGATCGACACGGGGACCTTCTGCGTGTTAGGCAGACGTGATAACCGCTACACCACGGAAACTACTTGTGTGCGCCTTACATTAGAGACAACTCGTGCTGGTGTTGTCATCGTTACTAAGAAATTAAATAAATGCGCTACTTGCAGAACAAAGGTACATGCAGAAGATCCTCACATGTCGTGGCTCACTGGAGTACAATACGACATAGGCAGGAAAATACTGTTCCCGCCCGGAATCGAACCGGGGACCTTCTGCGTGTGAAGCAGACGTGATAACCGCTACACTACGGAAACAGCGAACGGGAGGAGTCCATCTCCGTTCACTCGCAATTACCTCAGCCTCTCTCCCGTCCGTGAATGCACACGCGACAGTTCTTTTGACAGCCTGGAAACCATCACAGCCAAGGGCTCAAGAAGTCTTCGGGGTGCTCGAGAAGGTGTCTGCCGTAGCACCCCTAACGAAATAGCGGCGTTTCCCGCAGTCGTGATTGCAAATCATAGCAGCAAAAGCAATCACTTTCTTAGCAGCAGGGAGTGCGAGCCCAGCGGCAGCTCTACATGAAGGTACCAATAGCCCAGGAAGGCCGCCGACCGCGGGAATTCGCGCCGCCCCCATCCCGCCAGCCTACACGAGACTTTCCAGAGCACCCTGGACCACATCGAGGGACCCAGTGCACTGAAATAATAGTCATTTGCCACGTCAGATGGCTCGTTGGTCTAGGGGTATGATTCCTGCTTTGGGTGCAGGAGGTCCCGGGTTCAAATCCCGGACGAGCCCTAGCGTTTTGTGCAAACTGGTCGCACGTGAGTGGCTGAGTCGACGCAAAATGCTCGGCGTCAGTATCAAATGAAATTCATACTTGATGTGAGCAATTGACACTGATCTGACGTGTGAAGGCGATTACGAAGGTTTTTGGGTACAGATGGTAGCAGATGCATGTTAGTATGTCTTGTTTTTAATGATAAAAAAGTGTTTCCGCCCGGGATCGACACGGGGACCTTCTGCGTGTTAGGCAGACGTGATAACCGCTACACCACGGAAACTACTTGTGTGCGCCTTACATTAGAGACAACTCGTGCTGGTGTTGTCATCGTTACTAAGAAATTAAATAAATGCGCTACTTGCAGAACAAAGGTACATGCAGAAGATCCTCACATGTCGTGGCTCACTGGAGTACAATACGACATAGGCAGGAAAATACTGTTCCCGCCCGGGATCGAACCGGGGACCTTCTGCGTGTGAAGCAGACGTGATAACCGCTACACTACGGAAACTGCGAACGGGAGGAGTCCATCTCCGTTCACTCGCAATTACCTCAGCCTCTCTCCCGTCCGTGAATGCACACGCGACAGTTCTTTTGACAGACTGGAAACCATCACAGCCAAGGGCTCAAGAAGTCTTCGGGGTGCTCGAGAAGGTGTCTGCCGTAGCACCCCTAACGAAATAGCGGCGTTTCCCGCAGTCGTGATTGCAAATCATAGCAGCAAAAGCAATCACTTTCTTAGCAGCAGGGAGTGCGAGCCCAGCAGCAGCTCTACATGAAGGTACCAATAGCCCAGGAAGGCCGCCGACCGCGGGAATTCGCGCCGCCCCCATCCCGCCAGCCTACACGAGACTTTCCAGAGCACCCTGGACCACATCGAGGGACCCAGTGCACTGAAATAATAGTCATCTGCCACGTCAGATGGCTCGTTGGTCTAGGGGTATGATTCCTGCTTTGGGTGCAGGAGGTCCCGGGTTCAAATCCCGGACGAGCCCTAGCGTTTTGTGCAAACTGGTCGCACGTGAGTGGCTGAGTCGACGCAAAATGCTCGGCGTCAGTATCAAATGAAATTCATATTTGATGTGAGCAATTGACACTGATCTGACGTGTGAAGGCGATTACGAAGGTTTTTGGGTACAGATGGTAGCAGATGCATGTTAGTATGTCTTGTTTTTAATGATAAAAAAGTGTTTCCGCCCGGGATCGACACGGGGACCTTCTGCGTGTTAGGCAGACGTGATAACCGCTACACCACGGAAACTACTTGTGTGCGCCTTACATTAGAGACAACTCGTGCTGGTGTTGTCATCGTTACTAAGAAATTAAATAAATGCGCTACTTGCAGAACAAAGGTACATGCAGAAGATCCTCACATGTCGTGGCTCACTGGAGTACAATACGACATAGGCAGGAAAATACTGTTCCCGCCCGGAATCGAACCGGGGACCTTCTGCGTGTGAAGCAGACGTGATAACCGCTACACTACGGAAACAGCGAACGGGAGGAGTCCATCTCCGTTCACTCGCAATTACCTCAGCCTCTCTCCCGTCCGTGAATGCACACGCGACGGTTCTTTTGACAGCCTGGAAACCATCACAGCCAAGGGCTCAAGAAGTCTTCGGGGTGCTCGAGAAGGTGTCTGCCGTAGCACCCCTAACGAAATAGCGGCGTTTCCCGCAGTCGTGATTGCAAATCATAGCAGCAAAAGCAATCACTTTCTTAGCAGCAGGGAGTGCGAGCCCAGCGGCAGCTCTACATGAAGGTACCAATAGCCCAGGAAGGCCGCCGACCGCGGGAATTCGCGCCGCCCCCATCCCGCCAGCCTACACGAGACTTTCCAGAGCACCCTGGACCACATCGAGGGACCCAGTGCACTGAAATAATAGTCATTTGCCACGTCAGATGGCTCGTTGGTCTAGGGGTATGATTCCTGCTTTGGGTGCAGGAGGTCCCGGGTTCAAATCCCGGACGAGCCCTAGCGTTTTGTGCAAACTGGTCGCACGTGAGTGGCTGAGTCGACGCAAAATGCTCGGCGTCAGTATCAAATGAAATTCATACTTGATGTGAGCAATTGACACTGATCTGACGTGTGAAGGCGATTACGAAGGTTTTTGGGTACAGATGGTAGCAGATGCATGTTAGTATGTCTTGTTTTTAATGATAAAAAAGTGTTTCCGCCCGGGATCGACACGGGGACCTTCTGCGTGTTAGGCAGACGTGATAACCGCTACACCACGGAAACTACTTGTGTGCGCCTTACATTAGAGACAACTCGTGCTGGTGTTGTCATCGTTACTAAGAAATTAAATAAATGCGCTACTTGCAGAACAAAGGTACATGCAGAAGATCCTCACATGTCGTGGCTCACTGGAGTACAATACGACATAGGCAGGAAAATACTGTTCCCGCCCGGGATCGAACCGGGGACCTTCTGCGTGTGAAGCAGACGTGATAACCGCTACACTACGGAAACAGCGAACGGGAGGAGTCCATCTCCGTTCACTCGCAATTACCTCAGCCTCTCTCCCGTCCGTGAATGCACACGCGACGGTTATTTTGACAGCCTGGAAACCATCACAGCCAAGGGCTCAAGAAGTCTTCGGGGTGCTCGAGAAGGTGTCTGCCGTAGCACCCCTAACGAAATAGCGGCGTTTCCCGCAGTCGTGATTGCAAATCATAGCAGCAAAAGCAATCACTTTCTTAGCAGCAGGGAGTGCGAGCCCAGCGGCAGCTCTACATGAAGGTACCAATAGCCCAGGAAGGCCGCCGACCGCGGGAATTCGCGCCGCCCCCATCCCGCCAGCCTACACGAGACTTTCCAGAGCACCCTGGACCACATCGAGGGACCCAGTGCACTGAAATAATAGTCATTTGCCACGTCAGATGGCTCGTTGGTCTAGGGGTATGATTCCTGCTTTGGGTGCAGGAGGTCCCGGGTTCAAATCCCGGACGAGCCCTAGCGTTTTGTGCAAACTGGTCGCACGTGAGTGGCTGAGTCGACGCAAAATGCTCGGCGTCAGTATCAAATGAAATTCATATTTGATGTGAGCAATTGACACTGATCTGACGTGTGAAGGCGATTACGAAGGTTTTTGGGTACAGATGGTAGCAGATGCATGTTAGTATGTCTTGTTTTTAATGATAAAAAAGTGTTTCCGCCCGGGATCGACACGGGGACCTTCTGCGTGTTAGGCAGACGTGATAACCGCTACACCACGGAAACTACTTGTGTGCGCCTTACATTAGAGACAACTCGTGCTGGTGTTGTCATCGTTACTAAGAAATTAAATAAATGCGCTACTTGCAGAACAAAGGTACATGCAGAAGATCCTCACATGTCGTGGCTCACTGGAGTACAATACGACATAGGCAGGAAAATACTGTTCCCGCCCGGGATCGAACCGGGGACCTTCTGCGTGTGAAGCAGACGTGATAACCGCTACACTACGGAAACAGCGAACGGGAGGAGTCCATCTCCGTTCACTCGCAATTACCTCAGCCTCTCTCCCGTCCGTGAATGCACACGCGACAGTTCTTTTGACAGCCTGGAAACCATCACAGCCAAGGGCTCAAGAAGTCTTCGGGGTGCTCGAGAAGGTGTCTGCCGTAGCACCCCTAACGAAATAGCGGCGTTTCCCGCAGTCGTGATTGCAAATCATAGCAGCAAAAGCAATCACTTTCTTAGCAGCAGGGAGTGCGAGCCCAGCGGCAGCTCTACATGAAGGTACCAATAGCCCAGGAAGGCCGCCGACCGCGGGAATTCGCGCCGCCCCCATCCCGCCAGCCTACACGAGACTTTCCAGAGCACCCTGGACCACATCGAGGGACCCAGTGCACTGAAATAATAGTCATTTGCCACGTCAGATGGCTCGTTGGTCTAGGGGTATGATTCCTGCTTTGGGTGCAGGAGGTCCCGGGTTCAAATCCCGGACGAGCCCTAGCGTTTTGTGCAAACTGGTCGCACGTGAGTGGCTGAGTCGACGCAAAATGCTCGGCGTCAGTATCAAATGAAATTCATATTTGATGTGAGCAATTGACACTGATCTGACGTGTGAAGGCGATTACGAAGGTTTTTGGGTACAGATGGTAGCAGATGCATGTTAGTATGTCTTGTTTTTAATGATAAAAAAGTGTTTCCGCCCGGGATCGACACGGGGACCTTCTGCGTGTTAGGCAGACGTGATAACCGCTACACCACGGAAACTACTTGTGTGCGCCTTACATTAGAGACAACTCGTGCTGGTGTTGTCATCGTTACTAAGAAATTAAATAAATGCGCTACTTGCAGAACAAAGGTACATGCAGAAGATCCTCACATGTCGTGGCTCACTGGAGTACAATACGACATAGGCAGGAAAATACTGTTCCCGCCCGGGATCGAACCGGGGACCTTCTGCGTGTGAAGCAGACGTGATAACCGCTACACTACGGAAACAGCGAACGGGAGGAGTCCATCTCCGTTCACTCGCAATTACCTCAGCCTCTCTCCCGTCCGTGAATGCACACGCGACGGTTCTTTTGACAGCCTGGAAACCATCACAGCCAAGGGCTCAAGAAGTCTTCGGGGTGCTCGAGAAGGTGTCTGCCGTAGCACCCCTAACGAAATAGCGGCGTTTCCCGCAGTCGTGATTGCAAATCATAGCAGCAAAAGCAATCACTTTCTTAGCAGCAGGGAGTGCGAGCCCAGCGGCAGCTCTACATGAAGGTACCAATAGCCCAGGAAGGCCGCCGACCGCGGGAATTCGCGCCGCCCCCATCCCGCCAGCCTACACGAGACTTTCCAGAGCACCCTGGACCACATCGAGGGACCCAGTGCACTGAAATAATAGTCATTTGCCACGTCAGATGGCTCGTTGGTCTAGGGGTATGATTCCTGCTTTGGGTGCAGGAGGTCCCGGGTTCAAATCCCGGACGAGCCCTAGCGTTTTGTGCAAACTGGTCGCACGTGAGTGGCTGAGTCGACGCAAAATGCTCGGCGTCAGTATCAAATGAAATTCATATTTGATGTGAGCAATTGACACTGATCTGACGTGTGAAGGCGATTACGAAGGTTTTTGGGTACAGATGGTAGCAGATGCATGTTAGTATGTCTTGGTTTTAATGATAAAAAAGTGTTTCCGCCCGGGATCGACACGGGGACCTTCTGCGTGTTAGGCAGACGTGATAACCGCTACACCACGGAAACTACTTGTGTGCGCCTTACATTAGAGACAACTCGTGCTGGTGTTGTCATCGTTACTAAGAAATTAAATAAATGCGCTACTTGCAGAACAAAGGTACATGCAGAAGATCCTCACATGTCGTGGCTCACTGGAGTACAATACGACATAGGCAGGAAAATACTGTTCCCGCCCGGGATCGAACCGGGGACCTTCTGCGTGTGAAGCAGACGTGATAACCGCTACACTACGGAAACAGCGAACGGGAGGAGTCCATCTCCGTTCACTCGCAATTACCTCAGCCTCTCTCCCGTCCGTGAATGCACACGCGACAGTTCTTTTGACAGCCTGGAAACCATCACAGCCAAGGGCTCAAGAAGTCTTCGGGGTGCTCGAGAAGGTGTCTGCCGTAGCACCCCTAACGAAATAGCGGCGTTTCCCGCAGTCGTGATTGCAAATCATAGCAGCAAAAGCAATCACTTTCTTAGCAGCAGGGAGTGCGAGCCCAGCGGCAGCTCTACATGAAGGTACCAATAGCCCAGGAAGGCCGCCGACCGCGGGAATTCGCGCCGCCCCCATCCCGCCAGCCTACACGAGACTTTCCAGAGCACCCTGGACCACATCGAGGGACCCAGTGCACTGAAATAATAGTCATTTGCCACGTCAGATGGCTCGTTGGTCTAGGGGTATGATTCCTGCTTTGGGTGCAGGAGGTCCCGGGTTCAAATCCCGGACGAGCCCTAGCGTTTTGTGCAAACTGGTCGCACGTGAGTGGCTGAGTCGACGCAAAATGCTCGGCGTCAGTATCAAATGAAATTCATATTTGATGTGAGCAATTGACACTGATCTGACGTGTGAAGGCGATTACGAAGGTTTTTGGGTACAGATGGTAGCAGATGCATGTTAGTATGTCTTGTTTTTAATGATAAAAAAGTGTTTCCGCCCGGGATCGACACGGGGACCTTCTGCGTGTTAGGCAGACGTGATAACCGCTACACCACGGAAACTACTTGTGTGCGCCTTACATTAGAGACAACTCGTGCTGGTGTTGTCATCGTTACTAAGAAATTAAATAAATGCGCTACTTGCAGAACAAAGGTACATGCAGAAGATCCTCACATGTCGTGGCTCACTGGAGTACAATACGACATAGGCAGGAAAATACTGTTCCCGCCCGGGATCGAACCGGGGACCTTCTGCGTGTGAAGCAGACGTGATAACCGCTACACTACGGAAACAGCGAACGGGAGGAGTCCATCTCCGTTCACTCGCAATTACCTGAGCCTCTCTCCCGTCCGTGAATGCACACGCGACAGTTCTTTTGACAGCCTGGAAACCATCACAGCCAAGGGCTCAAGAAGTCTTCGGGGTGCTCGAGAAGGTGTCTGCCGTAGCACCCCTAACGAAATAGCGGCGTTTCCCGCAGTCGTGATTGCAAATCATAGCAGCAAAAGCAATCACTTTCTTAGCAGCAGGGAGTGCGAGCCCAGCGGCAGCTCTACATGAAGGTACCAATAGCCCAGGAAGGCCGCCGACCGCGGGAATTCGCGCCGCCCCCATCCCGCCAGCCTACACGAGACTTTCCAGAGCACCCTGGACCACATCGAGGGACCCAGTGCACTGAAATAATAGTCATTTGCCACGTCAGATGGCTCGTTGGTCTAGGGGTATGATTCCTGCTTTGGGTGCAGGAGGTCCCGGGTTCAAATCCCGGACGAGCCCTAGCGTTTTGTGCAAACTGGTCGCACGTGAGTGGCTGAGTCGACGCAAAATGCTCGGCGTCAGTATCAAATGAAATTCATATTTGATGTGAGCAATTGACACTGATCTGACGTGTGAAGGCGATTACGAAGGTTTTTGGGTACAGATGGTAGCAGATGCATGTTAGTATGTCTTGTTTTTAATGATAAAAAAGTGTTTCCGCCCGGGATCGACACGGGGACCTTCTGCGTGTTAGGCAGACGTGATAACCGCTACACCACGGAAACTACTTGTGTGCGCCTTACATTAGAGACAACTCGTGCTGGTGTTGTCATCGTTACTAAGAAATTAAATAAATGCGCTACTTGCAGAACAAAGGTACATGCAGAAGATCCTCACATGTCGTGGCTCACTGGAGTACAATACGACATAGGCAGGAAAATACTGTTCCCGCCCGGGATCGAACCGGGGACCTTCTGCGTGTGAAGCAGACGTGATAACCGCTACACTACGGAAACAGCGAACGGGAGGAGTCCATCTCCGTTCACTCGCAATTACCTCAGCCTCTCTCCCGTCCGTGAATGCACACGCGACGGTTCTTTTGACAGCCTGGAAACCATCACAGCCAAGGGCTCAAGAAGTCTTCGGGGTGCTCGAGAAGGTGTCTGCCGTAGCACCCCTAACGAAATAGCGGCGTTTCCCGCAGTCGTGATTGCAAATCATAGCAGCAAAAGCAATCACTTTCTTAGCAGCAGGGAGTGCGAGCCCAGCGGCAGCTCTACATGAAGGTACCAATAGCCCAGGAAGGCCGCCGACCGCGGGAATTCGCGCCGCCCCCATCCCGCCAGCCTACACGAGACTTTCCAGAGCACCCTGGACCACATCGAGGGACCCAGTGCACTGAAATAATAGTCATTTGCCACGTCAGATGGCTCGTTGGTCTAGGGGTATGATTCCTGCTTTGGGTGCAGGAGGTCCCGGGTTCAAATCCCGGACGAGCCCTATCGTTTTGTGCAAACTGGTCGCACGTGAGTGGCTGAGTCGACGCAAAATGCTCGGCGTCAGTATCAAATGAAATTCATATTTGATGTGAGCAATTGACACTGATCTGACGTGTGAAGGCGATTACGAAGGTTTTTGGGTACAGATGGTAGCAGATGCATGTTAGTATGTCTTGTTTTTAATGATAAAAAAGTGTTTCCGCCCGGGATCGACACGGGGACCTTCTGCGTGTTAGGCAGACGTGATAACCGCTACACCACGGAAACTACTTGTGTGCGCCTTACATTAGAGACAACTCGTGCTGGTGTTGTCATCGTTACTAAGAAATTAAATAAATGCGCTACTTGCAGAACAAAGGTACATGCAGAAGATCCTCACATGTCGTGGCTCACTGGAGTACAATACGACATAGGCAGGAAAATACTGTTCCCGCCCGGGATCGAACCGGGGACCTTCTGCGTGTGAAGCAGACGTGATAACCGCTACACTACGGAAACAGCGAACGGGAGGAGTCCATCTCCGTTCACTCGCAATTACCTCAGCCTCTCTCCCGTCCGTGAATGCACACGCGACGGTTCTTTTGACAGCCTGGAAACCATCACAGCCAAGGGCTCAAGAAGTCTTCGGGGTGCTCGAGAAGGTGTCTGCCGTAGCACCCCTAACGAAATAGCGGCGTTTCCCGCAGTCGTGATTGCAAATCATAGCAGCAAAAGCAATCACTTTCTTAGCAGCAGGGAGTGCGAGCCCAGCGGCAGCTCTACATGAAGGTACCAATAGCCCAGGAAGGCCGCCGACCGCGGGAATTCGCGCCGCCCCCATCCCGCCAGCCTACACGAGACTTTCCAGAGCACCCTGGACCACATCGAGGGACCCAGTGCACTGAAATAATAGTCATTTGCCACGTCAGATGGCTCGTTGGTCTAGGGGTATGATTCCTGCTTTGGGTGCAGGAGGTCCCGGGTTCAAATCCCGGACGAGCCCTATCGTTTTGTGCAAACTGGTCGCACGTGAGTGGCTGAGTCGACGCAAAATGCTCGGCGTCAGTATCAAATGAAATTCATATTTGATGTGAGCAATTGACACTGATCTGACGTGTGAAGGCGATTACGAAGGTTTTTGGGTACAGATGGTAGCAGATGCATGTTAGTATGTCTTGTTTTTAATGATAAAAAAGTGTTTCCGCCCGGGATCGACACGGGGACCTTCTGCGTGTTAGGCAGACGTGATAACCGCTACACCACGGAAACTACTTGTGTGCGCCTTACATTAGAGACAACTCGTGCTGGTGTTGTCATCGTTACTAAGAAATTAAATAAATGCGCTACTTGCAGAACAAAGGTACATGCAGAAGATCCTCACATGTCGTGGCTCACTGGAGTACAATACGACATAGGCAGGAAAATACTGTTCCCGCCCGGGATCGAACCGGGGACCTTCTGCGTGTGAAGCAGACGTGATAACCGCTACACTACGGAAACAGCGAACGGGAGGAGTCCATCTCCGTTCACTCGCAATTACCTCAGCCTCTCTCCCGTCCGTGAATGCACACGCGACAGTTCTTTTGACAGCCTGGAAACCATCACAGCCAAGGGCTCAAGAAGTCTTCGGGGTGCTCGAGAAGGTGTCTGCCGTAGCACCCCTAACGAAATAGCGGCGTTTCCCGCAGTCGTGATTGCAAATCATAGCAGCAAAAGCAATCACTTTCTTAGCAGCAGGGAGTGCGAGCCCAGCGGCAGCTCTACATGAAGGTACCAATAGCCCAGGAAGGCCGCCGACCGCGGGAATTCGCGCCGCCCCCATCCCGCCAGCCTACACGAGACTTTCCAGAGCACCCTGGACCACATCGAGGGACCCAGTGCACTGAAATAATAGTCATTTGCCACGTCAGATGGCTCGTTGGTCTAGGGGTATGATTCCTGCTTTGGGTGCAGGAGGTCCCGGGTTCAAATCCCGGACGAGCCCTAGCGTTTTGTGCAAACTGGTCGCACGTGAGTGGCTGAGTCGACGCAAAATGCTCGGCGTCAGTATCAAATGAAATTCATATTTGATGTGAGCAATTGACACTGATCTGACGTGTGAAGGCGATTACGAAGGTTTTTGGGTACAGATGGTAGCAGATGCATGTTAGTATGTCTTGTTTTTAATGATAAAAAAGTGTTTCCGCCCGGGATCGACACGGGGACCTTCTGCGTGTTAGGCAGACGTGATAACCGCTACACCACGGAAACTGCTTGTGTGCGCCTTACATTAGAGACAACTCGTGCTGGTGTTGTCATCGTTACTAAGAAATTAAATAAATGCGCTACTTGCAGAACAAAGGTACATGCAGAAGATCCTCACATGTCGTGGCTCACTGGAGTACAATACGACATAGGCAGGAAAATACTGTTCCCGCCCGGGATCGAACCGGGGACCTTCTGCGTGTGAAGCAGACGTGATAACCGCTACACTACGGAAACAGCGAACGGGAGGAGTCCATCTCCGTTCACTCGCAATTACCTCAGCCTCTCTCCCGTCCGTGAATGCACACGCGACAGTTCTTTTGACAGCCTGGAAACCATCACAGCCAAGGGCTCAAGAAGTCTTCGGGGTGCTCGAGAAGGTGTCTGCCGTAGCACCCCTAACGAAATAGCGGCGTTTCCCGCAGTCGTGATTGCAAATCATAGCAGCAAAAGCAATCACTTTCTTAGCAGCAGGGAGTGCGAGCCCAGCGGCAGCTCTACATGAAGGTACCAATAGCCCAGGAAGGCCGCCGACCGCGGGAATTCGCGCCGCCCCCATCCCGCCAGCCTACACGAGACTTTCCAGAGCACCCTGGACCACATCGAGGGACCCAGTGCACTGAAATAATAGTCATTTGCCACGTCAGATGGCTCGTTGGTCTAGGGGTATGATTCCTGCTTTGGGTGCAGGAGGTCCCGGGTTCAAATCCCGGACGAGCCCTAGCGTTTTGTGCAAACTGGTCGCACGTGAGTGGCTGAGTCGACGCAAAATGCTCGGCGTCAGTATCAAATGAAATTCATACTTGATGTGAGCAATTGACACTGATCTGACGTGTGAAGGCGATTACGAAGGTTTTTGGGTACAGATGGTAGCAGATGCATGTTAGTATGTCTTGTTTTTAATGATAAAAAAGTGTTTCCGCCCGGGATCGACACGGGGACCTTCTGCGTGTTAGGCAGACGTGATAACCGCTACACCACGGAAACTACTTGTGTGCGCCTTACATTAGAGACAACTCGTGCTGGTGTTGTCATCGTTACTAAGAAATTAAATAAATGCGCTACTTGCAGAACAAAGGTACATGCAGAAGATCCTCACATGTCGTGGCTCACTGGAGTACAATACGACATAGGCAGGAAAATACTGTTCCCGCCCGGGATCGAACCGGGGACCTTCTGCGTGTGAAGCAGACGTGATAACCGCTACACTACGGAAACTGCGAACGGGAGGAGTCCATCTCCGTTCACTCGCAATTACCTCAGCCTCTCTCCCGTCCGTGAATGCACACGCGACAGTTCTTTTGACAGCCTGGAAACCATCACAGCCAAGGGCTCAAGAAGTCTTCGGGGTGCTCGAGAAGGTGTCTGCCGTAGCACCCCTAACGAAATAGCGGCGTTTCCCGCAGTCGTGATTGCAAATCATAGCAGCAAAAGCAATCACTTTCTTAGCAGCAGGGAGTGCGAGCCCAGCGGCAGCTCTACATGAAGGTACCAATAGCCCAGGAAGGCCGCCGACCGCGGGAATTCGCGCCGCCCCCATCCCGCCAGCCTACACGAGACTTTCCAGAGCACCCTGGACCACATCGAGGGACCCAGTGCACTGAAATAATAGTCATTTGCCACGTCAGATGGCTCGTTGGTCTAGGGGTATGATTCCTGCTTTGGGTGCAGGAGGTCCCGGGTTCAAATCCCGGACGAGCCCTAGCGTTTTGTACAAACTGGTCGCACGTGAGTGGCTGAGTCGACGCAAAATGCTCGGCGTCAGTATCAAATGAAATTCATACTTGATGTGAGCAATTGACACTGATCTGACGTGTGAAGGCGATTACGAAGGTTTTTGGGTACAGATGGTAGCAGATGCATGTTAGTATGTCTTGTTTTTAATGATAAAAAAAGTGTTTCCGCCCGGGATCGACACGGGGACCTTCTGCGTGTTAGGCAGACGTGATAACCGCTACACCACGGAAACTACTTGTGTGCGCCTTACATTAGAGACAACTCGTGCTGGTGTTGTCATCGTTACTAAGAAATTAAATAAATGCGCTACTTGCAGAACAAAGGTACATGCAGAAGATCCTCACATGTCGTGGCTCACTGGAGTACAATACGACATAGGAAGGAAAATACTGTTCCCGCCCGGGATCGAACCGGGGACCTTCTGCGTGTGAAGCAGACGTGATAACCGCTACACTACGGAAACTGCGAACGGGAGGAGTCCATCACCGTTCACTCGCAATTACCTCAGCCTCTCTCCCGTCCGTGAATGCACACGCCACAGTTCTTTTGACAGCCTGGAAACCATCACAGCCAAGGGCTCAAGAAGTCTTCGGGGTGCTCGAGAAGGTGTCTGCCGTAGCACCCCTAACGAAATAGCGGCGTTTCCCGCAGTCGTGATTGCAAATCATAGCAGCAAAAGCAATCACTTTCTTAGCAGCAGGGAGTGCGAGCCCAGCGGCAGCTCTACATGAAGGTACCAATAGCCCAGGAAGGCCGCCGACCGCGGGAATTCGCGCCGCCCCCATCCCGCCAGCCTACACGAGACTTTCCAGAGCACCCTGGACCACATCGAGGGACCCAGTGCACTGAAATAATAGTCATTTGCCACGTCAGATGGCTCGTTGGTCTAGGGGTATGATTCCTGCTTTGGGTGCAGGAGGTCCCGGGTTCAAATCCCGGACGAGCCCTAGCGTTTTGTGCAAACTGGTCGCACGTGAGTGGCTGAGTCGACGCAAAATGCTCGGCGTCAGTATCAAATGAAATTCATATTTGATGTGAGCAATTGACACTGATCTGACGTGTGAAGGCGATTACGAAGGTTTTTGGGTACAGATGGTAGCAGATGCATGTTAGTATGTCTTGTTTTTAATGATAAAAAAGTGTTTCCGCCCGGGATCGACACGGGGACCTTCTGCGTGTTAGGCAGACGTGATAACCGCTACACCACGGAAACTACTTGTGTGCGCCTTACATTAGAGACAACTCGTGCTGGTGTTGTCATCGTTACTAAGAAATTAAATAAATGCGCTACTTGCAGAACAAAGGTACATGCAGAAGATCCTCACATGTCGTGGCTCACTGGAGTACAATACGACATAGGCAGGAAAATACTGTTCCCGCCCGGGATCGAACCGGGGACCTTCTGCGTGTGAAGCAGACGTGATAACCGCTACACTACGGAAACTGCGAACGGGAGGAGTCCATCTCCGTTCACTCGCAATTACCTCAGCCTCTCTCCCGTCCGTGAATGCACACGCGACAGTTCTTTTGACAGCCTGGAAACCATCACAGCCAAGGGCTCAAGAAGTCTTCGGGGTGCTCGAGAAGGTGTCTGCCGTAGCACCCCTAACGAAATAGCGGCGTTTCCCGCAGTCGTGATTGCAAATCATAGCAGCAAAAGCAATCACTTTCTTAGCAGCAGGGAGTGCGAGCCCAGCGGCAGCTCTACATGAAGGTACCAATAGCCCAGGAAGGCCGCCGACCGCGGGAATTCGCGCCGCCCCCATCCCGCCAGCCTACACGAGACTTTCCAGAGCACCCTGGACCACATCGAGGGACCCAGTGCACTGAAATAATAGTCATTTGCCACGTCAGATGGCTCGTTGGTCTAGGGGTATGATTCCTGCTTTGGGTGCAGGAGGTCCCGGGTTCAAATCCCGGACGAGCCCTAGCGTTTTGTGCAAACTGGTCGCACGTGAGTGGCTGAGTCGACGCAAAATGCTCGGCGTCAGTATCAAATGAAATTCATACTTGATGTGAGCAATTGACACTGATCTGACGTGTGAAGGCGATTACGAAGGTTTTTGGGTACAGATGGTAGCAGATGCATGTTAGTATGTCTTGTTTTTAATGATAAAAAAGTGTTTCCGCCCGGGATCGACACGGGGACCTTCTGCGTGTTAGGCAGACGTGATAACCGCTACACCACGGAAACTACTTGTGTGCGCCTTACATTAGAGACAACTCGTGCTGGTGTTGTCATCGTTACTAAGAAATTAAATAAATGCGCTACTTGCAGAACAAAGGTACATGCAGAAGATCCTCACATGTCGTGGCTCACTGGAGTACAATACGACATAGGCAGGAAAATACTGTTCCCGCCCGGGATCGAACCGGGGACCTTCTGCGTGTGAAGCAGACGTGATAACCGCTACACTACGGAAACTGCGAACGGGAGGAGTCCATCACCGTTCACTCGCAAATACCTCAGCCTCTCTCCCGTCCGTGAATGCACACGCGACAGTTCTTTTGACAGCCTGGAAACCATCACAGCCAAGGGCTCAAGAAGTCTTCGGGGTGCTCGAGAAGGTGTCTGCCGTAGCACCCCTAACGAAATAGCGGCGTTTCCCGCAGTCGTGATTGCAAATCATAGCAGCAAAAGCAATCACTTTCTTAGCAGCAGGGAGTGCGAGCCCAGCGGCAGCTCTACATGAAGGTACCAATAGCCCAGGAAGGCCGCCGACCGCGGGAATTCACGCCGCCCCCATCCCGCCAGCCTACACGAGACTTTCCAGAGCACCCTGGACCACATCGAGGGAACCAGTGCACTGAAATAATAGTCATGTGCCACGTCAGATGGCTCGTTGGTCTAGGGGTATGATTCCTGCTTTGGGTGCAGGAGGTCCCGGGTTCAAATCCCGGACGAGCCCTAGCGTTTTGTGCAAACTGGTCGCACGTGAGTGGCTGAGTCGACGCAAAATGCTCGGCGTCAGTATCAAATGAAATTCATACTTGATGTGAGCAATTGACACTGATCTGACGTGTGAAGGCGATTACGAAGGTTTTTGGGTACAGATGGTAGCAGATGCATGTTAGTATGTCTTGTTTTTAATGATAAAAAAGTGTTTCCGCCCGGGATCGACACGGGGACCTTCTGCGTGTTAGGCAGACGTGATAACCGCTACACCACGGAAACTACTTGTGTGCGCCTTACATTAGAGACAACTCGTGCTGGTGTTGTCATCGTTACTAAGAAATTAAATAAATGCGCTACTTGCAGAACAAAGGTACATGCAGAAGATCCTCACATGTCGTGGCTCACTGGAGTACAATACGACATAGGCAGGAAAATACTGTTCCCGCCCGGGATCGAACCGGGGACCTTCTGCGTGTGAAGCAGACGTGATAACCGCTACACTACGGAAACAGCGAACGGGAGGAGTCCATCTCCGTTCACTCGCAATTACCTCAGCCTCTCTCCCGTCCGTGAATGCACACGCGACAGTTCTTTTGACAGCCTGGAAACCATCACAGCCAAGGGCTCAAGAAGTCTTCGGGGTGCTCGAGAAGGTGTCTGCCGTAGCACCCCTAACGAAATAGCGGCGTTTCCCGCAGTCGTGATTGCAAATCATAGCAGCAAAAGCAATCACTTTCTTAGCAGCAGGGAGTGCGAGCCCAGCGGCAGCTCTACATGAAGGTACCAATAGCCCAGGAAGGCCGCCGACCGCGGGAATTCGCGCCGCCCCCATCCCGCCAGCCTACACGAGACTTTCCAGAGCACCCTGGACCACATCGAGGGACCCAGTGCACTGAAATAATAGTCATTTGCCACGTCAGATGGCTCGTTGGTCTAGGGGTATGATTCCTGCTTTGGGTGCAGGAGGTCCCGGGTTCAAATCCCGGACGAGCCCTAGCGTTTTGTGCAAACTGGTCGCACGTGAGTGGCTGAGTCGACGCAAAATGCTCGGCGTCAGTATCAAATGAATTTCATATTTGATGTGAGCAATTGACACTGATCTGACGTGTGAAGGCGATTACGAAGGTTTTTGGGTACAGATGGTAGCAGATGCATGTTAGTATGTCTTGTTTTTAATGATAAAATAGTGTTTCCGCCCGGGATCGACACGGGGACCTTCTGCGTGTTAGGCAGACGTGATAACCGCTACACCACGGAAACTACTTGTGTGCGCCTTACATTAGAGACAACTCGTGCTGGTGTTGTCATCGTTACTAAGAAATTAAATAAATGCGCTACTTGCAGAACAAAGGTACATGCAGAAGATCCTCACATGTCGTGGCTCACTGGAGTACAATACGACATAGGCAGGAAAATACTGTTCCCGCCCGGGATCGAACCGGGGACCTTCTGCGTGTGAAGCAGACGTGATAACCGCTACACTACGGAAACTGCGAACGGGAGGAGTCCATCTCCGTTCACTCGCAATTACCTCAGCCTCTTTCCCGTCCGTGAATGCACACGCGACAGTTCTTTTGACAGCCTGGAAACCATCACAGCCAAGGGCTCAAGAAGTCTTCGGGGTGCTCGAGAAGGTGTCTGCCGTAGCACCCCTAACGAAATAGCGGCGTTTCCCGCAGTCGTGATTGCAAATCATAGCAGCAAAAGCAATCACTTTCTTAGCAGCAGGGAGTGCGAGCCCAGCGGCAGCTCTACATGAAGGTACCAATAGCCCAGGAAGGCCGCCGACCGCGGGAATTCGCGCCGCCCCCATCCCGCCAGCCTACACGAGACTTTCCAGAGCACCCTGGACCACATCGAGGGACCCAGTGCACTGAAATAATAGTCATTTGCCACGTCAGATGGCTCGTTGGTCTAGGGGTATGGTTCCTGCTTTGGGTGCAGGAGGTCCCGGGTTCAAATCCCGGATGAGCCCTAGCGTTTTGTGCAAACTGGTCGCACGTGAGTGGCTGAGTCGACGCAAAATGCTCGGCGTCAGTATCAAATGAAATTCATATTTGATGTGAGCAATTGACACTGATCTGACGTGTGAAGGCGATTACGAAGGTTTTTGGGTACAGATGGTAGCAGATGCATGTTAGTATGTCTTGTTTTTAATGATAAAAAAGTGTTTCCGCCCGGGATCGACACGGGGACCTTCTGCGTGTTAGGCAGACGTGATAACCGCTACACCACGGAAACTACTTGTGTGCGCCTTACATTAGAGACAACTCGTGCTGGTGTTGTCATCGTTACTAAGAAATTAAATAAATGCGCTACTTGCAGAACAAAGGTACATGCAGAAGATCCTCACATGTCGTGGCTCACTGGAGTACAATACGACATAGGCAGGAAAATACTGTTCCCGCCCGGGATCGAACCGGGGACCTTCTGCGTGTGAAGCAGACGTGATAACCGCTACACTACGGAAACTGCGAACGGGAGGAGTCCATCTCCGTTCACTCGCAATTACCTCAGCCTCTCTCCCGTCCGTGAATGCACACGCGACAGTTCTTTTGACAGCCTGGAAACCATCACAGCCAAGGGCTCAAGAAGTCTTCGGGGTGCTCGAGAAGGTGTCTGCCGTAGCACCCCTAACGAAATAGCGGCGTTTCCCGCAGTCGTGATTGCAAATCATAGCAGCAAAAGCAATCACTTTCTTAGCAGCAGGGAGTGCGAGCCCAGCGGCAGCTCTACATGAAGGTACCAATAGCCCAGGAAGGCCGCCGACCGCGGGAATTCGCGCCGCCCCCATCCCGCCAGCCTACACGAGACTTTCCAGAGCACCCTGGACCACATCGAGGGACCCAGTGCACTGAAATAATAGTCGTCTGCCACGTCAGATGGCTCGTTGGTCTAGGGGTATGATTCCTGCTTTGGGTGCAGGAGGTCCCGGGTTCAAATCCCGGATGAGCCCTTGCGTTTTGTGCAAACTGGTCGCACGTGAGTGGCTGAGTCGACGCAAAATGCTCGGCGTCAGTATCAAATGAAATTCATATTTGATGTGAGCAATTGACACTGATCTGACGTGTGAAGGCGATTACGAAGGTTTTTGGGTACAGATGGTAGCAGATGCATGTTAGTATGTCTTGTTTTTAATGATAAAAAAGTGTTTCCGCCCGGGATCGACACGGGGACCTTCTGCGTGTTAGGCAGACGTGATAACCGCTACACCACGGAAACTACTTGTGTGCGCCTTACATTAGAGACAACTCGTGCTGGTGTTGTCATCGTTACTAAGAAATTAAATAAATGCGCTACTTGCAGAACAAAGGTACATGCAGAAGATCCTCACATGTCGTGGCTCACTGGAGTACAATACGACATAGGCAGGAAAATACTGTTCCCGCCCGGGATCGAACCGGGGACCTTCTGCGTGTGAAGCAGACGTGATAACCGCTACACTACGGAAACTGCGAACGGGAGGAGTCCATCTCCGTTCACTCGCAATTACCTCAGCCTCTCTCCCGTCCGTGAATGCACACGCGACAGTTCTTTTGACAGCCTGGAAACCATCACAGCCAAGGGCTCAAGAAGTCTTCGGGGTGCTCGAGAAGGTGTCTGCCGTAGCACCCCTAACGAAATAGCGGCGTTTCCCGCAGTCGTGATTGCAAATCATAGCAGCAAAAGCAATCACTTTCTTAGCAGCAGGGAGTGCGAGCCCAGCGGCAGCTCTACATGAAGGTACCAATAGCCCAGGAAGGCCGCCGACCGCGGGAATTCGCGCCGCCCCCATCCCGCCAGCCTACACGAGACTTTCCAGAGCACCCTGGACCACATCGAGGGACCCAGTGCACTGAAATAATAGTCATTTGCCACGTCAGATGGCTCGTTGGTCTAGGGGTATGGTTCCTGCTTTGGGTGCAGGAGGTCCCGGGTTCAAATCCCGGATGAGCCCTAGCGTTTTGTGCAAACTGGTCGCACGTGAGTGGCTGAGTCGACGCAAAATGCTCGGCGTCAGTATCAAATGAAATTCATATTTGATGTGAGCAATTGACACTGATCTGACGTGTGAAGGCGATTACGAAGGTTTTTGGGTACAGATGGTAGCAGATGCATGTTAGTATGTCTTGTTTTTAATGATAAAAAAGTGTTTCCGCCCGGGATCGACACGGGGACCTTCTGCGTGTTAGGCAGACGTGATAACCGCTACACCACGGAAACTACTTGTGTGCGCCTTACATTAGAGACAACTCGTGCTGGTGTTGTCATCGTTACTAAGAAATTAAATAAATGCGCTACTTGCAGAACAAAGGTACATGCAGAAGATCCTCACATGTCGTGGCTCACTGGAGTACAATACGACATAGGCAGGAAAATACTGTTCCCGCCCGGGATCGAACCGGGGACCTTCTGCGTGTGAAGCAGACGTGATAACCGCTACACTACGGAAACTGCGAACGGGAGGAGTCCATCTCCGTTCACTCGCAATTACCTCAGCCTCTCTCCCGTCCGTGAATGCACACGCGACAGTTCTTTTGACAGCCTGGAAACCATCACAGCCAAGGGCTCAAGAAGTCTTCGGGGTGCTCGAGAAGGTGTCTGCCGTAGCACCCCTAACGAAATAGCGGCGTTTCCCGCAGTCGTGATTGCAAATCATAGCAGCAAAAGCAATCACTTTCTTAGCAGCAGGGAGTGCGAGCCCAGCGGCAGCTCTACATGAAGGTACCAATAGCCCAGGAAGGCCGCCGACCGCGGGAATTCGCGCCGCCCCCATCCCGCCAGCCTACACGAGACTTTCCAGAGCACCCTGGACCACATCGAGGGACCCAGTGCACTGAAATAATAGTCATTTGCCACGTCAGATGGCTCGTTGGTCTAGGGGTATGGTTCCTGCTTTGGGTGCAGGAGGTCCCGGGTTCAAATCCCGGATGAGCCCTAGCGTTTTGTGCAAACTGGTCGCACGTGAGTGGCTGAGTCGACGCAAAATGCTCGGCGTCAGTATCAAATGAAATTCATATTTGATGTGAGCAATTGACACTGATCTGACGTGTGAAGGCGATTACGAAGGTTTTTGGGTACAGATGGTAGCAGATGCATGTTAGTATGTCTTGTTTTTAATGATAAAAAAGTGTTTCCGCCCGGGATCGACACGGGGACCTTCTGCGTGTTAGGCAGACGTGATAACCGCTACACCACGGAAACTACTTGTGTGCGCCTTACATTAGAGACAACTCGTGCTGGTGTTGTCATCGTTACTAAGAAATTAAATAAATGCGCTACTCGCAGAACAAAGGTACATGCAGAAGATCCTCACATGTCGTGGCTCACTGGAGTACAATACGACATAGGCAGGAAAATACTGTTCCCGCCCGGGATCGAACCGGGGACCTTCTGCGTGTGAAGCAGACGTGATAACCGCTACACTACGGAAACTGCGAACGGGAGGAGTCCATCTCCGTTCACTCGCAATTACCTCAGCCTCTCTCCCGTCCGTGAATGCACACGCGACAGTTCTTTTGACAGCCTGGAAACCATCACAGCCAAGGGCTCAAGAAGTCTTCGGGGTGCTCGAGAAGGTGTCTGCCGTAGCACCCCTAACGAAATAGCGGCGTTTCCCGCAGTCGTGATTGCAAATCATAGCAGCAAAAGCAATCACTTTCTTAGCAGCAGGGAGTGCGAGCCCAGCGGCAGCTCTACATGAAGGTACCAATAGCCCAGGAAGGCCGCCGACCGCGGGAATTCGCGCCGCCCCCATCCCGCCAGCCTACACGAGACTTTCCAGAGCACCCTGGACCACATCGAGGGACCCAGTGCACTGAAATAATAGTCGTCTGCCACGTCAGATGGCTCGTTGGTCTAGGGGTATGATTCCTGCTTTGGGTGCAGGAGGTCCCGGGTTCAAATCCCGGATGAGCCCTTGCGTTTTGTGCAAACTGGTCGCACGTGAGTGGCTGAGTCGACGCAAAATGCTCGGCGTCAGTATCAAATGAAATTCATATTTGATGTGAGCAATTGACACTGATCTGACGTGTGAAGGCGATTACGAAGGTTTTTGGGTACAGATGGTAGCAGATGCATGTTAGTATGTCTTGTTTTTAATGATAAAAAAGTGTTTCCGCCCGGGATCGACACGGGGACCTTCTGCGTGTTAGGCAGACGTGATAACCGCTACACCACGGAAACTACTTGTGTGCGCCTTACATTAGAGACAACTCGTGCTGGTGTTGTCATCGTTACTAAGAAATTAAATAAATGCGCTACTTGCAGAACAAAGGTACATGCAGAAGATCCTCACATGTCGTGGCTCACTGGAGTACAATACGACATAGGCAGGAAAATACTGTTCCCGCCCGGGATCGAACCGGGGACCTTCTGCGTGTGAAGCAGACGTGATAACCGCTACACTACGGAAACTGCGAACGGGAGGAGTCCATCTCCGTTCACTCGCAATTACCTCAGCCTCTCTCCCGTCCGTGAATGCACACGCGACAGTTCTTTTGACAGCCTGGAAACCATCACAGCCAAGGGCTCAAGAAGTCTTCGGGGTGCTCGAGAAGGTGTCTGCCGTAGCACCCCTAACGAAATAGCGGCGTTTCCCGCAGTCGTGATTGCAAATCATAGCAGCAAAAGCAATCACTTTCTTAGCAGCAGGGAGTGCGAGCCCAGCGGCAGCTCTACATGAAGGTACCAATAGCCCAGGAAGGCCGCCGACCGCGGGAATTCGCGCCGCCCCCATCCCGCCAGCCTACACGAGACTTTCCAGAGCACCCTGGACCACATCGAGGGACCCAGTGCACTGAAATAATAGTCATTTGCCACGTCAGATGGCTCGTTGGTCTAGGGGTATGGTTCCTGCTTTGGGTGCAGGAGGTCCCGGGTTCAAATCCCGGATGAGCCCTAGCGTTTTGTGCAAACTGGTCGCACGTGAGTGGCTGAGTCGACGCAAAATGCTCGGCGTCAGTATCAAATGAAATTCATATTTGATGTGAGCAATTGACACTGATCTGACGTGTGAAGGCGATTACGAAGGTTTTTGGGTACAGATGGTAGCAGATGCATGTTAGTATGTCTTGTTTTTAATGATAAAAAAGTGTTTCCGCCCGGGATCGACACGGGGACCTTCTGCGTGTTAGGCAGACGTGATAACCGCTACACCACGGAAACTACTTGTGTGCGCCTTACATTAGAGACAACTCGTGCTGGTGTTGTCATCGTTACTAAGAAATTAAATAAATGCGCTACTTGCAGAACAAAGGTACATGCAGAAGATCCTCACATGTCGTGGCTCACTGGAGTACAATACGACATAGGCAGGAAAATACTGTTCCCGCCCGGGATCGAACCGGGGACCTTCTGCGTGTGAAGCAGACGTGATAACCGCTACACTACGGAAACTGCGAACGGGAGGAGTCCATCTCCGTTCACTCGCAATTACCTCAGCCTCTCTCCCGTCCGTGAATGCACACGCGACAGTTCTTTTGACAGCCTGGAAACCATCACAGCCAAGGGCTCAAGAAGTCTTCGGGGTGCTCGAGAAGGTGTCTGCCGTAGCACCCCTAACGAAATAGCGGCGTTTCCCGCAGTCGTGATTGCAAATCATAGCAGCAAAAGCAATCACTTTCTTAGCAGCAGGGAGTGCGAGCCCAGCGGCAGCTCTACATGAAGGTACCAATAGCCCAGGAAGGCCGCCGACCGCGGGAATTCGCGCCGCCCCCATCCCGCCAGCCTACACGAGACTTTCCAGAGCACCCTGGACCACATCGAGGGACCCAGTGCACTGAAATAATAGTCATTTGCCACGTCAGATGGCTCGTTGGTCTAGGGGTATGGTTCCTGCTTTGGGTGCAGGAGGTCCCGGGTTCAAATCCCGGATGAGCCCTAGCGTTTTGTGCAAACTGGTCGCACGTGAGTGGCTGAGTCGACGCAAAATGCTCGGCGTCAGTATCAAATGAAATTCATATTTGATGTGAGCAATTGACACTGATCTGACGTGTGAAGGCGATTACGAAGGTTTTTGGGTACAGATGGTAGCAGATGCATGTTAGTATGTCTTGTTTTTAATGATAAAAAAGTGTTTCCGCCCGGGATCGACACGGGGACCTTCTGCGTGTTAGGCAGACGTGATAACCGCTACACCACGGAAACTACTTGTGTGCGCCTTACATTAGAGACAACTCGTGCTGGTGTTGTCATCGTTACTAAGAAATTAAATAAATGCGCTACTCGCAGAACAAAGGTACATGCAGAAGATCCTCACATGTCGTGGCTCACTGGAGTACAATACGACATAGGCAGGAAAATACTGTTCCCGCCCGGGATCGAACCGGGGACCTTCTGCGTGTGAAGCAGACGTGATAACCGCTACACTACGGAAACTGCGAACGGGAGGAGTCCATCTCCGTTCACTCGCAATTACCTCAGCCTCTCTCCCGTCCGTGAATGCACACGCGACAGTTCTTTTGACAGCCTGGAAACCATCACAGCCAAGGGCTCAAGAAGTCTTCGGGGTGCTCGAGAAGGTGTCTGCCGTAGCACCCCTAACGAAATAGCGGCGTTTCCCGCAGTCGTGATTGCAAATCATAGCAGCAAAAGCAATCACTTTCTTAGCAGCAGGGAGTGCGAGCCCAGCGGCAGCTCTACATGAAGGTACCAATAGCCCAGGAAGGCCGCCGACCGCGGGAATTCGCGCCGCCCCCATCCCGCCAGCCTACACGAGACTTTCCAGAGCACCCTGGACCACATCGAGGGACCCAGTGCACTGAAATAATAGTCGTCTGCCACGTCAGATGGCTCGTTGGTCTAGGGGTATGATTCCTGCTTTGGGTGCAGGAGGTCCCGGGTTCAAATCCCGGATGAGCCCTTGCGTTTTGTGCAAACTGGTCGCACGTGAGTGGCTGAGTCGACGCAAAATGCTCGGCGTCAGTATCAAATGAAATTCATATTTGATGTGAGCAATTGACACTGATCTGACGTGTGAAGGCGATTACGAAGGTTTTTGGGTACAGATGGTAGCAGATGCATGTTAGTATGTCTTGTTTTTAATGATAAAAAAGTGTTTCCGCCCGGGATCGACACGGGGACCTTCTGCGTGTTAGGCAGACGTGATAACCGCTACACCACGGAAACTACTTGTGTGCGCCTTACATTAGAGACAACTCGTGCTGGTGTTGTCATCGTTACTAAGAAATTAAATAAATGCGCTACTTGCAGAACAAAGGTACATGCAGAAGATCCTCACATGTCGTGGCTCACTGGAGTACAATACGACATAGGCAGGAAAATACTGTTCCCGCCCGGGATCGAACCGGGGACCTTCTGCGTGTGAAGCAGACGTGATAACCGCTACACTACGGAAACTGCGAACGGGAGGAGTCCATCTCCGTTCACTCGCAATTACCTCAGCCTCTCTCCCGTCCGTGAATGCACACGCGACAGTTCTTTTGACAGCCTGGAAACCATCACAGCCAAGGGCTCAAGAAGTCTTCGGGGTGCTCGAGAAGGTGTCTGCCGTAGCACCCCTAACGAAATAGCGGCGTTTCCCGCAGTCGTGATTGCAAATCATAGCAGCAAAAGCAATCACTTTCTTAGCAGCAGGGAGTGCGAGCCCAGCGGCAGCTCTACATGAAGGTACCAATAGCCCAGGAAGGCCGCCGACCGCGGGAATTCGCGCCGCCCCCATCCCGCCAGCCTACACGAGACTTTCCAGAGCACCCTGGACCACATCGAGGGACCCAGTGCACTGAAATAATAGTCATTTGCCACGTCAGATGGCTCGTTGGTCTAGGGGTATGATTCCTGCTTTGGGTGCAGGAGGTCCCGGGTTCAAATCCCGGACGAGCCCTAGCGTTTTGTGCAAACTGGTCGCACGTGAGTGGCTGAGTCGACGCAAAATGCTCGGCGTCAGTATCAAATGAATTTCATATTTGATGTGAGCAATTGACACTGATCTGACGTGTGAAGGCGATTACGAAGGTTTTTGGGTACAGATGGTAGCAGATGCATGTTAGTATGTCTTGTTTTTAATGATAAAATAGTGTTTCCGCCCGGGATCGACACGGGGACCTTCTGCGTGTTAGGCAGACGTGATAACCGCTACACCACGGAAACTACTTGTGTGCGCCTTACATTAGAGACAACTCGTGCTGGTGTTGTCATCGTTACTAAGAAATTAAATAAATGCGCTACTTGCAGAACAAAGGTACATGCAGAAGATCCTCACATGTCGTGGCTCACTGGAGTACAATACGACATAGGCAGGAAAATACTGTTCCCGCCCGGGATCGAACCGGGGACCTTCTGCGTGTGAAGCAGACGTGATAACCGCTACACTACGGAAACTGCGAACGGGAGGAGTCCATCTCCGTTCACTCGCAATTACCTCAGCCTCTCTCCCGTCCGTGAATGCACACGCGACAGTTCTTTTGACAGCCTGGAAACCATCACAGCCAAGGGCTCAAGAAGTCTTCGGGGTGCTCGAGAAGGTGTCTGCCGTAGCACCCCTAACGAAATAGCGGCGTTTCCCGCAGTCGTGATTGCAAATCATAGCAGCAAAAGCAATCACTTTCTTAGCAGCAGGGAGTGCGAGCCCAGCGGCAGCTCTACATGAAGGTACCAATAGCCCAGGAAGGCCGCCGACCGCGGGAATTCGCGCCGCCCCCATCCCGCCAGCCTACACGAGACTTTCCAGAGCACCCTGGACCACATCGAGGGACCCAGTGCACTGAAATAATAGTCATTTGCCACGTCAGATGGCTCGTTGGTTTAGGGGTATGGTTCCTGCTTTGGGTGCAGGAGGTCCCGGGTTCAAATCCCGGATGAGCCCTAGCGTTTTGTGCAAACTGGTCGCACGTGAGTGGCTGAGTCGACGCAAAATGCTCGGCGTCAGTATCAAATGAAATTCATATTTGATGTGAGCAATTGACACTGATCTGACGTGTGAAGGCGATTACGAAGGTTTTTGGGTACAGATGGTAGCAGATGCATGTTAGTATGTCTTGTTTTTAATGATAAAAAAGTGTTTCCGCCCGGGATCGACACGGGGACCTTCTGCGTGTTAGGCAGACGTGATAACCGCTACACCACGGAAACTACTTGTGTGCGCCTTACATTAGAGACAACTCGTGCTGGTGTTGTCATCGTTACTAAGAAATTAAATAAATGCGCTACTCGCAGAACAAAGGTACATGCAGAAGATCCTCACATGTCGTGGCTCACTGGAGTACAATACGACATAGGCAGGAAAATACTGTTCCCGCCCGGGATCGAACCGGGGACCTTCTGCGTGTGAAGCAGACGTGATAACCGCTACACTACGGAAACTGCGAACGGGAGGAGTCCATCTCCGTTCACTCGCAATTACCTCAGCCTCTCTCCCGTCCGTGAATGCACACGCGACAGTTCTTTTGACAGCCTGGAAACCATCACAGCCAAGGGCTCAAGAAGTCTTCGGGGTGCTCGAGAAGGTGTCTGCCGTAGCACCCCTAACGAAATAGCGGCGTTTCCCGCAGTCGTGATTGCAAATCATAGCAGCAAAAGCAATCACTTTCTTAGCAGCAGGGAGTGCGAGCCCAGCGGCAGCTCTACATGAAGGTACCAATAGCCCAGGAAGGCCGCCGACCGCGGGAATTCGCGCCGCCCCCATCCCGCCAGCCTACACGAGACTTTCCAGAGCACCCTGGACCACATCGAGGGACCCAGTGCACTGAAATAATAGTCATCTGCCACGTCAGATGGCTCGTTGGTCTAGGGGTATGATTCCTGCTTTGGGTGCAGGAGGTCCCGGGTTCAAATCCCGGACGAGCACTAGCGTTTTGTGCAAACTGGTCGCACGTGAGTGGCTGAGTCGACGCAAAATGCTCGGCGTCAGTATCAAATGAAATTCATATTTGATGTGAGCAATTGACACTGATCTGACGTGTGAAGGCGATTACGAAGGTTTTTGGGTACAGATGGTAGCAGATGCATGTTAGTATGTCTTGTTTTTAATGATAAAAAAGTGTTTCCGCCCGGGATCGACACGGGGACCTTCTGCGTGTTAGGCAGACGTGATAACCGCTACACCACGGAAACTACTTGTGTGCGCCTTACATTAGAGACAACTCGTGCTGGTGTTGTCATCGTTACTAAGAAATTAAATAAATGCGCTACTTGCAGAACAAAGGTACATGCAGAAGATCCTCACATGTCGTGGCTCACTGGAGTACAATACGACATAGGCAGGAAAATACTGTTCCCGCCCGGGATCGAACCGGGGACCTTCTGCGTGTGAAGCAGACGTGATAACCGCTACACTACGGAAACTGCGAACGGGAGGAGTCCATCTCCGTTCACTCGCAATTACCTCAGCCTCTCTCCCGTCCGTGAATGCACACGCGACAGTTCTTTTGACAGCCTGGAAACCATCACAGCCAAGGGCTCAAGAAGTCTTCGGGGTGCTCGAGAAGGTGTCTGCCGTAGCACCCCTAACGAAATAGCGGCGTTTCCCGCAGTCGTGATTGCAAATCATAGCAGCAAAAGCAATCACTTTCTTAGCAGCAGGGAGTGCGAGCCCAGCGGCAGCTCTACATGAAGGTACCAATAGCCCAGGAAGGCCGCCGACCGCGGGAATTCGCGCCGCCCCCATCCCGCCAGCCTACACGAGACTTTCCAGAGCACCCTGGACCACATCGAGGGACCCAGTGCACTGAAATAATAGTCATTTGCCACGTCAGATGGCTCGTTGGTCTAGGGGTATGATTCCTGCTTTGGGTGCAGGAGGTCCCGGGTTCAAATCCCGGACGAGCCCTAGCGTTTTGTGCAAACTGGTCGCACGTGAGTGGCTGAGTCGACGCAAAATGCTCGGCGTCAGTATCAAATGAAATTCATATTTGATGTGAGCAATTGACACTGATCTGACGTGTGAAGGCGATTACGAAGGTTTTTGGGTACAGATGGTAGCAGATGCATGTTAGTATGTCTTGTTTTTAATGATAAAATAGTGTTTCCGCCCGGGATCGACACGGGGACCTTCTGCGTGTTAGGCAGACGTGATAACCGCTACACCACGGAAACTACTTGTGTGCGCCTTACATTAGAGACAACTCGTGCTGGTGTTGTCATCGTTACTAAGAAATTAAATAAATGCGCTACTTGCAGAACAAAGGTACATGCAGAAGATCCTCACATGTCGTGGCTCACTGGAGTACAATACGACATAGGCAGGAAAATACTGTTCCCGCCCGGGATCGAACCGGGGACCTTCTGCGTGTGAAGCAGACGTGATAACCGCTACACTACGGAAACTGCGAACGGGAGGAGTCCATCTCCGTTCACTCGCAATTACCTCAGCCTCTCTCCCGTCCGTGAATGCACACGCGACAGTTCTTTTGACAGCCTGGAAACCATCACAGCCAAGGGCTCAAGAAGTCTTCGGGGTGCTCGAGAAGGTGTCTGCCGTAGCACCCCTAACGAAATAGCGGCGTTTCCCGCAGTCGTGATTGCAAATCATAGCAGCAAAAGCAATCACTTTCTTAGCAGCAGGGAGTGCGAGCCCAGCGGCAGCTCTACATGAAGGTACCAATAGCCCAGGAAGGCCGCCGACCGCGGGAATTCGCGCCGCCCCCATCCCGCCAGCCTACACGAGACTTTCCAGAGCACCCTGGACCACATCGAGGGACCCAGTGCACTGAAATAATAGTCGTCTGCCACGTCAGATGGCTCGTTGGTCTAGGGGTATGATTCCTGCTTTGGGTGCAGGAGGTCCCGGGTTCAAATCCCGGACGAGCACTAGCGTTTTGTGCAAACTGGTCGCACGTGAGTGGCTGAGTCGACGCAAAATGCTCGGCGTCAGTATCAAATGAATTTCATATTTGATGTGAGCAATTGACACTGATCTGACGTGTGAAGGCGATTACGAAGGTTTTTGGGTACAGATGGTAGCAGATGCATGTTAGTATGTCTTGTTTTTAATGATAAAATAGTGTTTCCGCCCGGGATCGACACGGGGACCTTCTGCGTGTTAGGCAGACGTGATAACCGCTACACCACGGAAACTACTTGTGTGCGCCTTACATTAGAGACAACTCGTGCTGGTGTTGTCATCGTTACTAAGAAATTAAATAAATGCGCTACTTGCAGAACAAAGGTACATGCAGAAGATCCTCACATGTCGTGGCTCACTGGAGTACAATACGACATAGGCAGGAAAATACTGTTCCCGCCCGGGATCGAACCGGGGACCTTCTGCGTGTGAAGCAGACGTGATAACCGCTACACTACGGAAACTGCGAACGGGAGGAGTCCATCTCCGTTCACTCGCAATTACCTCAGCCTCTCTCCCGTCCGTGAATGCACACGCGACAGTTCTTTTGACAGCCTGGAAACCATCACAGCCAAGGGCTCAAGAAGTCTTCGGGGTGCTCGAGAAGGTGTCTGCCGTAGCACCCCTAACGAAATAGCGGCGTTTCCCGCAGTCGTGATTGCAAATCATAGCAGCAAAAGCAATCACTTTCTTAGCAGCAGGGAGTGCGAGCCCAGCGGCAGCTCTACATGAAGGTACCAATAGCCCAGGAAGGCCGCCGACCGCGGGAATTCGCGCCGCCCCCATCCCGCCAGCCTACACGAGACTTTCCAGAGCACCCTGGACCACATCGAGGGACCCAGTGCACTGAAATAATAGTCGTCTGCCACGTCAGATGGCTCGTTGGTCTAGGGGTATGATTCCTGCTTTGGGTGCAGGAGGTCCCGGGTTCAAATCCCGGACGAGCACTAGCGTTTTGTGCAAACTGGTCGCACGTGAGTGGCTGAGTCGACGCAAAATGCTCGGCGTCAGTATCAAATGAATTTCATATTTGATGTGAGCAATTGACACTGATCTGACGTGTGAAGGCGATTACGAAGGTTTTTGGGTACAGATGGTAGCAGATGCATGTTAGTATGTCTTGTTTTTAATGATAAAATAGTGTTTCCGCCCGGGATCGACACGGGGACCTTCTGCGTGTTAGGCAGACGTGATAACCGCTACACCACGGAAACTACTTGTGTGCGCCTTACATTAGAGACAACTCGTGCTGGTGTTGTCATCGTTACTAAGAAATTAAATAAATGCGCTACTTGCAGAACAAAGGTACATGCAGAAGATCCTCACATGTCGTGGCTCACTGGAGTACAATACGACATAGGCAGGAAAATACTGTTCCCGCCCGGGATCGAACCGGGGACCTTCTGCGTGTGAAGCAGACGTGATAACCGCTACACTACGGAAACTGCGAACGGGAGGAGTCCATCTCCGTTCACTCGCAATTACCTCAGCCTCTCTCCCGTCCGTGAATGCACACGCGACAGTTCTTTTGACAGCCTGGAAACCATCACAGCCAAGGGCTCAAGAAGTCTTCGGGGTGCTCGAGAAGGTGTCTGCCGTAGCACCCCTAACGAAATAGCGGCGTTTCCCGCAGTCGTGATTGCAAATCATAGCAGCAAAAGCAATCACTTTCTTAGCAGCAGGGAGTGCGAGCCCAGCGGCAGCTCTACATGAAGGTACCAATAGCCCAGGAAGGCCGCCGACCGCGGGAATTCGCGCCGCCCCCATCCCGCCAGCCTACACGAGACTTTCCAGAGCACCCTGGACCACATCGAGGGACCCAGTGCACTGAAATAATAGTCGTCTGCCACGTCAGATGGCTCGTTGGTCTAGGGGTATGATTCCTGCTTTGGGTGCAGGAGGTCCCGGGTTCAAATCCCGGACGAGCACTAGCGTTTTGTGCAAACTGGTCGCACGTGAGTGGCTGAGTCGACGCAAAATGCTCGGCGTCAGTATCAAATGAAATTCATATTTGATGTGAGCAATTGACGCTGATCTGACGTGTGAAGGCGATTACGAAGGTTTTTGGGTACAGATGGTAGCAGATGCATGTTAGTATGTCTTGTTTTTAATGATAAAAAAGTGTTTCCGCCCGGGATCGACACGGGGACCTTCTGCGTGTTAGGCAGACGTGATAACCGCTACACCACGGAAACTACTTGTGTGCGCCTTACATTAGAGACAACTCGTGCTGGTGTTGTCATCGTTACTAAGAAATTAAATAAATGCGCTACTTGCAGAACAAAGGTACATGCAGAAGATCCTCACATGTCGTGGCTCACTGGAGTACAATACGACATAGGCAGGAAAATACTGTTCCCGCCCGGGATCGAACCGGGGACCTTCTGCGTGTGAAGCAGACGTGATAACCGCTACACTACGGAAACTGCGAACGGGAGGAGTCCATCTCCGTTCACTCGCAATTACCTCAGCCTCTCTCCCGTCCGTGAATGCACACGCGACAGTTCTTTTGACAGCCTGGAAACCATCACAGCCAAGGGCTCAAGAAGTCTTCGGGGTGCTCGAGAAGGTGTCTGCCGTAGCACCCCTAACGAAATAGCGGCGTTTCCCGCAGTCGTGATTGCAAATCATAGCAGCAAAAGCAATCACTTTCTTAGCAGCAGGGAGTGCGAGCCCAGCGGCAGCTCTACATGAAGGTACCAATAGCCCAGGAAGGCCGCCGACCGCGGGAATTCGCGCCGCCCCCATCCCGCCAGCCTACACGAGACTTTCCAGAGCACCCTGGACCACATCGAGGGACCCAGTGCACTGAAATAATAGTCATTTGCCACGTCAGATGGCTCGTTGGTCTAGGGGTATGATTCCTGCTTTGGGTGCAGGAGGTCCCGGGTTCAAATCCCGGACGAGCCCTAGCGTTTTGTGCAAACTGGTCGCACGTGAGTGGCTGAGTCGACGCAAAATGCTCGGCGTCAGTATCAAATGAAATTCATATTTGATGTGAGCAATTGACACTGATCTGACGTGTGAAGGCGATTACGAAGGTTTTTGGGTACAGATGGTAGCAGATGCATGTTAGTATGTCTTGTTTTTAATGATAAAATAGTGTTTCCGCCCGGGATCGACACGGGGACCTTCTGCGTGTTAGGCAGACGTGATAACCGCTACACCACGGAAACTACTTGTGTGCGCCTTACATTAGAGACAACTCGTGCTGGTGTTGTCATCGTTACTAAGAAATTAAATAAATGCGCTACTTGCAGAACAAAGGTACATGCAGAAGATCCTCACATGTCGTGGCTCACTGGAGTACAATACGACATAGGCAGGAAAATACTGTTCCCGCCCGGGATCGAACCGGGGACCTTCTGCGTGTGAAGCAGACGTGATAACCGCTACACTACGGAAACTGCGAACGGGAGGAGTCCATCTCCGTTCACTCGCAATTACCTCAGCCTCTCTCCCGTCCGTGAATGCACACGCGACAGTTCTTTTGACAGCCTGGAAACCATCACAGCCAAGGGCTCAAGAAGTCTTCGGGGTGCTCGAGAAGGTGTCTGCCGTAGCACCCCTAACGAAATAGCGGCGTTTCCCGCAGTCGTGATTGCAAATCATAGCAGCAAAAGCAATCACTTTCTTAGCAGCAGGGAGTGCGAGCCCAGCGGCAGCTCTACATGAAGGTACCAATAGCCCAGGAAGGCCGCCGACCGCGGGAATTCGCGCCGCCCCCATCCCGCCAGCCTACACGAGACTTTCCAGAGCACCCTGGACCACATCGAGGGACCCAGTGCACTGAAATAATAGTCATTTGCCACGTCAGATGGCTCGTTGGTCTAGGGGTATGATTCCTGCTTTGGGTGCAGGAGGTCCCGGGTTCAAATCCCGGACGAGCCCTAGCGTTTTGTGCAAACTGGTCGCACGAGTGGCTGAGTCGACGCAAAATGCTCGGCGTCAGTATCAAATGAATTTCATATTTGATGTGAGCAATTGACACTGATCTGACGTGTGAAGGCGATCACGAAGGTTTTTGGGTACAGATGGTAGCAGATGCATGTTAGTATGTCTTGTTTTTAATGATAAAATAGTGTTTCCGCCCGGGATCGACACGGGGACCTTCTGCGTGTTAGGCAGACGTGATAACCGCTACACCACGGAAACTACTTGTGTGCGCCTTACATTAGAGACAACTCGTGCTGGTGTTGTCATCGTTACTAAGAAATTAAATAAATGCGCTACTTGCAGAACAAAGGTACATGCAGAAGATCCTCACATGTCGTGGCTCACTGGAGTACAATACGACATAGGCAGGAAAATACTGTTCCCGCCCGGGATCGAACCGGGGACCTTCTGCGTGTGAAGCAGACGTGATAACCGCTACACTACGGAAACTGCGAACGGGAGGAGTCCATCTCCGTTCACTCGCAATTACCTCAGCCTCTCTCCCGTCCGTGAATGCACACGCGACAGTTCTTTTGACAGCCTGGAAACCATCACAGCCAAGGGCTCAAGAAGTCTTCGGGGTGCTCGAGAAGGTGTCTGCCGTAGCACCCCTAACGAAATAGCGGCGTTTCCCGCAGTCGTGATTGCAAATCATAGCAGCAAAAGCAATCACTTTCTTAGCAGCAGGGAGTGCGAGCCCAGCGGCAGCTCTACATGAAGGTACCAATAGCCCAGGAAGGCCGCCGACCGCGGGAATTCGCGCCGCCCCCATCCCGCCAGCCTACACGAGACTTTCCAGAGCACCCTGGACCACATCGAGGGACCCAGTGCACTGAAATAATAGTCGTCTGCCACGTCAGATGGCTCGTTGGTCTAGGGGTATGATTCCTGCTTTGGGTGCAGGAGGTCCCGGGTTCAAATCCCGGACGAGCACTAGCGTTTTGTGCAAACTGGTCGCACGTGAGTGGCTGAGTCGACGCAAAATGCTCGGCGTCAGTATCAAATGAATTTCATATTTGATGTGAGCAATTGACACTGATCTGACGTGTGAAGGCGATTACGAAGGTTTTTGGGTACAGATGGTAGCAGATGCATGTTAGTATGTCTTGTTTTTAATGATAAAATAGTGTTTCCGCCCGGGATCGACACGGGGACCTTCTGCGTGTTAGGCAGACGTGATAACCGCTACACCACGGAAACTACTTGTGTGCGCCTTACATTAGAGACAACTCGTGCTGGTGTTGTCATCGTTACTAAGAAATTAAATAAATGCGCTACTTGCAGAACAAAGGTACATGCAGAAGATCCTCACATGTCGTGGCTCACTGGAGTACAATACGACATAGGCAGGAAAATACTGTTCCCGCCCGGGATCGAACCGGGGACCTTCTGCGTGTGAAGCAGACGTGATAACCGCTACACTACGGAAACTGCGAACGGGAGGAGTCCATCTCCGTTCACTCGCAATTACCTCAGCCTCTCTCCCGTCCGTGAATGCACACGCGACAGTTCTTTTGACAGCCTGGAAACCATCACAGCCAAGGGCTCAAGAAGTCTTCGGGGTGCTCGAGAAGGTGTCTGCCGTAGCACCCCTAACGAAATAGCGGCGTTTCCCGCAGTCGTGATTGCAAATCATAGCAGCAAAAGCAATCACTTTCTTAGCAGCAGGGAGTGCGAGCCCAGCGGCAGCTCTACATGAAGGTACCAATAGCCCAGGAAGGCCGCCGACCGCGGGAATTCGCGCCGCCCCCATCCCGCCAGCCTACACGAGACTTTCCAGAGCACCCTGGACCACATCGAGGGACCCAGTGCACTGAAATAATAGTCGTCTGCCACGTCAGATGGCTCGTTGGTCTAGGGGTATGATTCCTGCTTTGGGTGCAGGAGGTCCCGGGTTCAAATCCCGGATGAGCCCTTGCGTTTTGTGCAAACTGGTCGCACGTGAGTGGCTGAGTCGACGCAAAATGCTCGGCGTCAGTATCAAATGAAATTCATATTTGATGTGAGCAATTGACACTGATCTGACGTGTGAAGGCGATTACGAAGGTTTTTGGGTACAGATGGTAGCAGATGCATGTTAGTATGTCTTGTTTTTAATGATAAAAAAGTGTTTCCGCCCGGGATCGACACGGGGACCTTCTGCGTGTTAGGCAGACGTGATAACCGCTACACCACGGAAACTACTTGTGTGCGCCTTACATTAGAGACAACTCGTGCTGGTGTTGTCATCGTTACTAAGAAATTAAATAAATGCGCTACTTGCAGAACAAAGGTACATGCAGAAGATCCTCACATGTCGTGGCTCACTGGAGTACAATACGACATAGGCAGGAAAATACTGTTCCCGCCCGGGATCGAACCGGGGACCTTCTGCGTGTGAAGCAGACGTGATAACCGCTAAACTACGGAAACTGCGAACGGGAGGAGTCCATCTCCGTTCACTCGCAATTACCTCAGCCTCTCTCCCGTCCGTGAATGCACACGCGACAGTTCTTTTGACAGCCTGGAAACCATCACAGCCAAGGGCTCAAGAAGTCTTCGGGGTGCTCGAGAAGGTGTCTGCCGTAGCACCCCTAACGAAATAGCGGCGTTTCCCGCAGTCGTGATTGCAAATCATAGCAGCAAAAGCAATCACTTTCTTAGCAGCAGGGAGTGCGAGCCCAGCGGCAGCTCTACATGAAGGTACCAATAGCCCAGGAAGGCCGCCGACCGCGGGAATTCGCGCCGCCCCCATCCCGCCAGCCTACACGAGACTTTCCAGAGCACCCTGGACCACATCGAGGGACCCAGTGCACTGAAATAATAGTCGTCTGCCACGTCAGATGGCTCGTTGGTCTAGGGGTATGATTCCTGCTTTGGGTGCAGGAGGTCCCGGGTTCAAATCCCGGACGAGCACTAGCGTTTTGTGCAAACTGGTCGCACGTGAGTGGCTGAGTCGACGCAAAATGCTCGGCGTCAGTATCAAATGAATTTCATATTTGATGTGAGCAATTGACACTGATCTGATGTGTGAAGGCGATTACGAAGGTTTTTGGGTACAGATGGTAGCAGATGCATGTTAGTATGTCTTGTTTTTAATGATAAAATAGTGTTTCCGCCCGGGATCGACACGGGGACCTTCTGCGTGTTAGGCAGACGTGATAACCGCTACACCACGGAAACTACTTGTGTGCGCCTTACATTAGAGACAACTCGTGCTGGTGTTGTCATCGTTACTAAGAAATTAAATAAATGCGCTACTTGCAGAACAAAGGTACATGCAGAAGATCCTCACATGTCGTGGCTCACTGGAGTACAATACGACATAGGCAGGAAAATACTGTTCCCGCCCGGGATCGAACCGGGGACCTTCTGCGTGTGAAGCAGACGTGATAACCGCTACACTACGGAAACTGCGAACGGGAGGAGTCCATCTCCGTTCACTCGCAATTACCTCAGCCTCTCTCCCGTCCGTGAATGCACACGCGACAGTTCTTTTGACAGCCTGGAAACCATCACAGCCAAGGGCTCAAGAAGTCTTCGGGGTGCTCGAGAAGGTGTCTGCCGTAGCACCCCTAACGAAATAGCGGCGTTTCCCGCAGTCGTGATTGCAAATCATAGCAGCAAAAGCAATCACTTTCTTAGCAGCAGGGAGTGCGAGCCCAGCGGCAGCTCTACATGAAGGTACCAATAGCCCAGGAAGGCCGCCGACCGCGGGAATTCGCGCCGCCCCCATCCCGCCAGCCTACACGAGACTTTCCAGAGCACCCTGGACCACATCGAGGGACCCAGTGCACTGAAATAATAGTCATTTGCCACGTCAGATGGCTCGTTGGTCTAGGGGTATGGTTCCTGCTTTGGGTGCAGGAGGTCCCGGGTTCAAATCCCGGATGAGCCCTAGCGTTTTGTGCAAACTGGTCGCACGTGAGTGGCTGAGTCGACGCAAAATGCTCGGCGTCAGTATCAAATGAAATTCATATTTGATGTGAGCAATTGACACTGATCTGACGTGTGAAGGCGATTACGAAGGTTTTTGGGTACAGATGGTAGCAGATGCATGTTAGTATGTCTTGTTTTTAATGATAAAAAAGTGTTTCCGCCCGGGATCGACACGGGGACCTTCTGCGTGTTAGGCAGACGTGATAACCGCTACACCACGGAAACTACTTGTGTGCGCCTTACATTAGAGACAACTCGTGCTGGTGTTGTCATCGTTACTAAGAAATTAAATAAATGCGCTACTTGCAGAACAAAGGTACATGCAGAAGATCCTCACATGTCGTGGCTCACTGGAGTACAATACGACATAGGCAGGAAAATACTGTTCCCGCCCGGGATCGAACCGGGGACCTTCTGCGTGTGAAGCAGACGTGATAACCGCTACACTACGGAAACTGCGAACGGGAGGAGTCCATCTCCGTTCACTCGCAATTACCTCAGCCTCTCTCCCGTCCGTGAATGCACACGCGACAGTTCTTTTGACAGACTGGAAACCATCACAGCCAAGGGCTCAAGAAGTCTTCGGGGTGCTCGAGAAGGTGTCTGCCGTAGCACCCCTAACGAAATAGCGGCGTTTCCCGCAGTCGTGATTGAAAATCATAGCAGCAAAAGCAATCACTTTCTTAGCAGCAGGGAGTGCGAGCCCAGCGGCAGCTCTACATGAAGGTACCAATAGCCCAGGAAGGCCGCCGACCGCGGGAATTCGCGCCGCCCCCATCCCGCCAGCCTACACGAGACTTTCCAGAGCACCCTGGACCACATCGAGGGACCCAGTGCACTGAAATAATAGTCGTCTGCCACGTCAGATGGCTCGTTGGTCTAGGGGTATGATTCCTGCTTTGGGTGCAGGAGGTCCCGGGTTCAAATCCCGGATGAGCCCTTGCGTTTTGTGCAAACTGGTCGCACGTGAGTGGCTGAGTCGACGCAAAATGCTCGGCGTCAGTATCAAATGAAATTCATATTTGATGTGAGCAATTGACACTGATCTGACGTGTGAAGGCGATTACGAAGGTTTTTGGGTACAGATGGTAGCAGATGCATGTTAGTATGTCTTGTTTTTAATGATAAAAAAGTGTTTCCGCCCGGGATCGACACGGGGACCTTCTGCGTGTTAGGCAGACGTGATAACCGCTACACCACGGAAACTACTTGTGTGCGCCTTACATTAGAGACAACTCGTGCTGGTGTTGTCATCGTTACTAAGAAATTAAATAAATGCGCTACTTGCAGAACAAAGGTACATGCAGAAGATCCTCACATGTCGTGGCTCACTGGAGTACAATACGACATAGGCAGGAAAATACTGTTCCCGCCCGGGATCGAACCGGGGACCTTCTGCGTGTGAAGCAGACGTGATAACCGCTACACTACGGAAACTGCGAACGGGAGGAGTCCATCTCCGTTCACTCGCTATTACCTCAGCCTCTCTCCCGTCCGTGAATGCACACGCGACAGTTCTTTTGACAGCCTGGAAACCATCACAGCCAAGGGCTCAAGAAGTCTTCGGGGTGCTCGAGAAGGTGTCTGCCGTAGCACCCCTAACGAAATAGCGGCGTTTCCCGCAGTCGTGATTGCAAATCATAGCAGCAAAAGCAATCACTTTCTTAGCAGCAGGGAGTGCGAGCCCAGCGGCAGCTCTACATGAAGGTACCAATAGCCCAGGAAGGCCGCCGACCGCGGGAATTCGCGCCGCCCCCATCCCGCCAGCCTACACGAGACTTTCCAGAGCACCCTGGACCACATCGAGGGACCCAGTGCACTGAAATAATAGTCATTTGCCACGTCAGATGGCTCGTTGGTCTAGGGGTATGGTTCCTGCTTTGGGTGCAGGAGGTCCCGGGTTCAAATCCCGGATGAGCCCTAGCGTTTTGTGCAAACTGGTCGCACGTGAGTGGCTGAGTCGACGCAAAATGCTCGGCGTCAGTATCAAATGAAATTCATATTTGATGTGAGCAATTGACACTGATCTGACGTGTGAAGGCGATTACGAAGGTTTTTGGGTACAGATGGTAGCAGATGCATGTTAGTATGTCTTGTTTTTAATGATAAAAAAGTGTTTCCGCCCGGGATCGACACGGGGACCTTCTGCGTGTTAGGCAGACGTGATAACCGCTACACCACGGAAACTACTTGTGTGCGCCTTACATTAGAGACAACTCGTGCTGGTGTTGTCATCGTTACTAAGAAATTAAATAAATGCGCTACTTGCAGAACAAAGGTACATGCAGAAGATCCTCACATGTCGTGGCTCACTGGAGTACAATACGACATAGGCAGGAAAATACTGTTCCCGCCCGGGATCGAACCGGGGACCTTCTGCGTGTGAAGCAGACGTGATAACCGCTACACTACGGAAACTGCGAACGGGAGGAGTCCATCTCCGTTCACTCGCAATTACCTCAGCCTCTCTCCCGTCCGTGAATGCACACGCGACAGTTCTTTTGACAGACTGGAAACCATCACAGCCAAGGGCTCAAGAAGTCTTCGGGGTGCTCGAGAAGGTGTCTGCCGTAGCACCCCTAACGAAATAGCGGCGTTTCCCGCAGTCGTGATTGAAAATCATAGCAGCAAAAGCAATCACTTTCTTAGCAGCAGGGAGTGCGAGCCCAGCGGCAGCTCTACATGAAGGTACCAATAGCCCAGGAAGGCCGCCGACCGCGGGAATTCGCGCCGCCCCCATCCCGCCAGCCTACACGAGACTTTCCAGAGCACCCTGGACCACATCGAGGGACCCAGTGCACTGAAATAATAGTCGTCTGCCACGTCAGATGGCTCGTTGGTCTAGGGGTATGATTCCTGCTTTGGGTGCAGGAGGTCCCGGGTTCAAATCCCGCATGAGCCCTTGCGTTTTGTGCAAACTGGTCGCACGTGAGTGGCTGAGTCGACGCAAAATGCTCGGCGTCAGTATCAAATGAAATTCATATTTGATGTGAGCAATTGACACTGATCTGACGTGTGAAGGCGATTACGAAGGTTTTTGGGTACAGATGGTAGCAGATGCATGTTAGTATGTCTTGTTTTTAATGATAAAAAAGTGTTTCCGCCCGGGATCGACACGGGGACCTTCTGCGTGTTAGGCAGACGTGATAACCGCTACACCACGGAAACTACTTGTGTGCGCCTTACATTAGAGACAACTCGTGCTGGTGTTGTCATCGTTACTAAGAAATTAAATAAATGCGCTACTTGCAGAACAAAGGTACATGCAGAAGATCCTCACATGTCGTGGCTCACTGGAGTACAATACGACATAGGCAGGAAAATACTGTTCCCGCCCGGGATCGAACCGGGGACCTTCTGCGTGTGAAGCAGACGTGATAACCGCTACACTACGGAAACTGCGAACGGGAGGAGTCCATCTCCGTTCACTCGCAATTACCTCAGCCTCTCTCCCGTCCGTGAATGCACACGCGACAGTTCTTTTGACAGCCTGGAAACCATCACAGCCAAGGGCTCAAGAAGTCTTCGGGGTGCTCGAGAAGGTGTCTGCCGTAGCACCCCTAACGAAATAGCGGCGTTTCCCGCAGTCGTGATTGCAAATCATAGCAGCAAAAGCAATCACTTTCTTAGCAGCAGGGAGTGCGAGCCCAGCGGCAGCTCTACATGAAGGTACCAATAGCCCAGGAAGGCCGCCGACCGCGGGAATTCGCGCCGCCCCCATCCCGCCAGCCTACACGAGACTTTCCAGAGCACCCTGGACCACATCGAGGGACCCAGTGCACTGAAATAATAGTCATCTGCCACGTCAGATGGCTCGTTGGTCTAGGGGTATGATTCCTGCTTTGGGTGCAGGAGGTCCCGGGTTCAAATCCCGGACGAGCACTAGCGTTTTGTGCAAACTGGTCGCACGTGAGTGGCTGAGTCGACGCAAAATGCTCGGCGTCAGTATCAAATGAATTTCATATTTGATGTGAGCAATTGACACTGATCTGACGTGTGAAGGCGATTACGAAGGTTTTTGGGTACAGATGGTAGCAGATGCATGTTAGTATGTCTTGTTTTTAATGATAAAATAGTGTTTCCGCCCGGGATCGACACGGGGACCTTCTGCGTGTTAGGCAGACGTGATAACCGCTACACCACGGAAACTACTTGTGTGCGCCTTACATTAGAGACAACTCGTGCTGGTGTTGTCATCGTTACTAAGAAATTAAATAAATGCGCTACTTGCAGAACAAAGGTACATGCAGAAGATCCTCACATGTCGTGGCTCACTGGAGTACAATACGACATAGGCAGGAAAATACTGTTGCCGCCCGGGATCGAACCGGGGACCTTCTGCGTGTGAAGCAGACGTGATAACCGCTACACTACGGAAACTGCGAACGGGAGGAGTCCATCTCCGTTCACTCGCAATTACCTCAGCCTCTCTCCCGTCCGTGAATGCACACGCGACAGTTCTTTTGACAGACTGGAAACCATCACAGCCAAGGGCTCAAGAAGTCTTCGGGGTGCTCGAGAAGGTGTCTGCCGTAGCACCCCTAACGAAATAGCGGCGTTTCCCGCAGTCGTGATTGCAAATCATAGCAGCAAAAGCAATCACTTTCTTAGCAGCAGGGAGTGCGAGCCCAGCGGCAGCTCTACATGAAGGTACCAATAGCCCAGGAAGGCCGCCGACCGCGGGAATTCGCGCCGCCCCCATCCCGCCAGCCTACACGAGACTTTCCAGAGCACCCTGGACCACATCGAGGGACCCAGTGCACTGAAATAATAGTCGTCTGCCACGTCAGATGGCTCGTTGGTCTAGGGGTATGATTCCTGCTTTGGGTGCAGGAGGTCCCGGGTTCAAATCCCGGATGAGCCCTTGCGTTTTGTGCAAACTGGTCGCACGTGAGTGGCTGAGTCGACGCAAAATGCTCGGCGTCAGTATCAAATGAAATTCATATTTGATGTGAGCAATTGACACTGATCTGACGTGTGAAGGCGATTACGAAGGTTTTTGGGTACAGATGGTAGCAGATGCATGTTAGTATGTCTTGTTTTTAATGATAAAAAAGTGTTTCCGCCCGGGATCGACACGGGGACCTTCTGCGTGTTAGGCAGACGTGATAACCGCTACACCACGGAAACTACTTGTGTGCGCCTTACATTAGAGACAACTCGTGCTGGTGTTGTCATCGTTACTAAGAAATTAAATAAATGCGCTACTTGCAGAACAAAGGTACATGCAGAAGATCCTCACATGTCGTGGCTCACTGGAGTACAATACGACATAGGCAGGAAAATACTGTTCCCGCCCGGGATCGAACCGGGGACCTTCTGCGTGTGAAGCAGACGTGATAACCGCTACACTACGGAAACTGCGAACGGGAGGAGTCCATCTCCGTTCACTCGCAATTACCTCAGCCTCTCTCCCGTCCGTGAATGCACACGCGACAGTTCTTTTGACAGACTGGAAACCATCACAGCCAAGGGCTCAAGAAGTCTTCGGGGTGCTCGAGAAGGTGTCTGCCGTAGCACCCCTAACGAAATAGCGGCGTTTCCCGCAGTCGTGATTGAAAATCATAGCAGCAAAAGCAATCACTTTCTTAGCAGCAGGGAGTGCGAGCCCAGCGGCAGCTCTACATGAAGGTACCAATAGCCCAGGAAGGCCGCCGACCGCGGGAATTCGCGCCGCCCCCATCCCGCCAGCCTACACGAGACTTTCCAGAGCACCCTGGACCACATCGAGGGACCCAGTGCACTGAAATAATAGTCGTCTGCCACGTCAGATGGCTCGTTGGTCTAGGGGTATGATTCCTGCTTTGGGTGCAGGAGGTCCCGGGTTCAAATCCCGGATGAGCCCTTGCGTTTTGTGCAAACTGGTCGCACGTGAGTGGCTGAGTCGACGCAAAATGCTCGGCGTCAGTATCAAATGAAATTCATATTTGATGTGAGCAATTGACACTGATCTGACGTGTGAAGGCGATTACGAAGGTTTTTGGGTACAGATGGTAGCAGATGCATGTTAGTATGTCTTGTTTTTAATGATAAAAAAGTGTTTCCGCCCGGGATCGACACGGGGACCTTCTGCGTGTTAGGCAGACGTGATAACCGCTACACCACGGAAACTACTTGTGTGCGCCTTACATTAGAGACAACTCGTGCTGGTGTTGTCATCGTTACTAAGAAATTAAATAAATGCGCTACTTGCAGAACAAAGGTACATGCAGAAGATCCTCACATGTCGTGGCTCACTGGAGTACAATACGACATAGGCAGGAAAATACTGTTCCCGCCCGGGATCGAACCGGGGACCTTCTGCGTGTGAAGCAGACGTGATAACCGCTACACTACGGAAACTGCGAACGGGAGGAGTCCATCTCCGTTCACTCGCAATTACCTCAGCCTCTCTCCCGTCCGTGAATGCACACGCGACAGTTCTTTTGACAGCCTGGAAACCATCACAGCCAAGGGCTCAAGAAGTCTTCGGGGTGCTCGAGAAGGTGTCTGCCGTAGCACCCCTAACGAAATAGCGGCGTTTCCCGCAGTCGTGATTGCAAATCATAGCAGCAAAAGCAATCACTTTCTTAGCAGCAGGGAGTGCGAGCCCAGCGGCAGCTCTACATGAAGGTACCAATAGCCCAGGAAGGCCGCCGACCGCGGGAATTCGCGCCGCCCCCATCCCGCCAGCCTACACGAGACTTTCCAGAGCACCCTGGACCACATCGAGGGACCCAGTGCACTGAAATAATAGTCATTTGCCACGTCAGATGGCTCGTTGGTCTAGGGGTATGATTCCTGCTTTGGGTGCAGGAGGTCCCGGGTTCAAATCCCGGACGAGCCCTAGCGTTTTGTGCAAACTGGTCGCACGTGAGTGGCTGAGTCGACGCAAAATGCTCGGCGTCAGTATCAAATGAAATTCATATTTGATGTGAGCAATTGACACTGATCTGACGTGTGAAGGCGATTACGAAGGTTTTTGGGTACAGATGGTAGCAGATGCATGTTAGTATGTCTTGTTTTTAATGATAAAATAGTGTTTCCGCCCGGGATCGACACGGGGACCTTCTGCGTGTTAGGCAGACGTGATAACCGCTACACCACGGAAACTACTTGTGTGCGCCTTACATTAGAGACAACTCGTGCTGGTGTTGTCATCGTTACTAAGAAATTAAATAAATGCGCTACTTGCAGAACAAAGGTACATGCAGAAGATCCTCACATGTCGTGGCTCACTGGAGTACAATACGACATAGGCAGGAAAATACTGTTCCCGCCCGGGATCGAACCGGGGACCTTCTGCGTGTGAAGCAGACGTGATAACCGCTACACTACGGAAACTGCGAACGGGAGGAGTCCATCTCCGTTCACTCGCAATTACCTCAGCCTCTCTCCCGTCCGTGAATGCACACGCGACAGTTCTTTTGACAGCCTGGAAACCATCACAGCCAAGGGCTCAAGAAGTCTTCGGGGTGCTCGAGAAGGTGTCTGCCGTAGCACCCCTAACGAAATAGCGGCGTTTCCCGCAGTCGTGATTGCAAATCATAGCAGCAAAAGCAATCACTTTCTTAGCAGCAGGGAGTGCGAGCCCAGCGGCAGCTCTACATGAAGGTACCAATAGCCCAGGAAGGCCGCCGACCGCGGGAATTCGCGCCGCCCCCATCCCGCCAGCCTACACGAGACTTTCCAGAGCACCCTGGACCACATCGAGGGACCCAGTGCACTGAAATAATAGTCATCTGCCACGTCAGATGGCTCGTTGGTCTAGGGGTATGATTCCTGCTTTGGGTGCAGGAGGTCCCGGGTTCAAATCCCGGACGAGCCCTAGCGTTTTGTGCAAACTGGTCGCACGTGAGTGGCTGAGTCGACGCAAAATGCTCGGCGTCAGTATCAAATGAATTTCATATTTGATGTGAGCAATTGACACTGATCTGACGTGTGAAGGCGATTACGAAGGTTTTTGGGTACAGATGGTAGCAGATGCATGTTAGTATGTCTTGTTTTTAATGATAAAATAGTGTTTCCGCCCGGGATCGACACGGGGACCTTCTGCGTGTTAGGCAGACGTGATAACCGCTACACCACGGAAACTACTTGTGTGCGCCTTACATTAGAGACAACTCGTGCTGGTGTTGTCATCGTTACTAAGAAATTAAATAAATGCGCTACTTGCAGAACAAAGGTACATGCAGAAGATCCTCACATGTCGTGGCTCACTGGAGTACAATACGACATAGGCAGGAAAATACTGTTCCCGCCCGGGATCGAACCGGGGACCTTCTGCGTGTGAAGCAGACGTGATAACCGCTACACTACGGAAACTGCGAACGGGAGGAGTCCATCTCCGTTCACTCGCAATTACCTCAGCCTCTCTCCCGTCCGTGAATGCACACGCGACAGTTCTTTTGACAGACTGGAAACCATCACAGCCAAGGGCTCAAGAAGTCTTCGGGGTGCTCGAGAAGGTGTCTGCCGTAGCACCCCTAACGAAATAGCGGCGTTTCCCGCAGTCGTGATTGCAAATCATAGCAGCAAAAGCAATCACTTTCTTAGCAGCAGGGAGTGCGAGCCCAGCGGCAGCTCTACATGAAGGTACCAATAGCCCAGGAAGGCCGCCGACCGCGGGAATTCGCGCCGCCCCCATCCCGCCAGCCTACACGAGACTTTCCAGAGCACCCTGGACCACATCGAGGGACCCAGTGCACTGAAATAATAGTCATTTGCCACGTCAGATGGCTCGTTGGTCTAGGGGTATGATTCCTGCTTTGGGTGCAGGAGGTCCCGGGTTCAAATCCCGGACGAGCCCTAGCGTTTTGTGCAAACTGGTCGCACGTGAGTGGCTGAGTCGACGCAAAATGCTCGGCGTCAGTATCAAATGAAATTCATATTTGATGTGAGCAATTGACACTGATCTGACGTGTGAAGGCGATTACGAAGGTTTTTGGGTACAGATGGTAGCAGATGCATGTTAGTATGTCTTGTTTTTAATGATAAAATAGTGTTTCCGCCCGGGATCGACACGGGGACCTTCTGCGTGTTAGGCAGACGTGATAACCGCTACACCACGGAAACTACTTGTGTGCGCCTTACATTAGAGACAACTCGTGCTGGTGTTGTCATCGTTACTAAGAAATTAAATAAATGCGCTACTTGCAGAACAAAGGTACATGCAGAAGATCCTCACATGTCGTGGCTCACTGGAGTACAATACGACATAGGCAGGAAAATACTGTTCCCGCCCGGGATCGAACCGGGGACCTTCTGCGTGTGAAGCAGACGTGATAACCGCTACACTACGGAAACTGCGAACGGGAGGAGTCCATCTCCGTTCACTCGCAATTACCTCAGCCTCTCTCCCGTCCGTGAATGCACACGCGACAGTTCTTTTGACAGCCTGGAAACCATCACAGCCAAGGGCTCAAGAAGTCTTCGGGGTGCTCGAGAAGGTGTCTGCCGTAGCACCCCTAACGAAATAGCGGCGTTTCCCGCAGTCGTGATTGCAAATCATAGCAGCAAAAGCAATCACTTTCTTAGCAGCAGGGAGTGCGAGCCCAGCGGCAGCTCTACATGAAGGTACCAATAGCCCAGGAAGGCCGCCGACCGCGGGAATTCGCGCCGCCCCCATCCCGCCAGCCTACACGAGACTTTCCAGAGCACCCTGGACCACATCGAGGGACCCAGTGCACTGAAATAATAGTCGTCTGCCACGTCAGATGGCTCGTTGGTCTAGGGGTATGATTCCTGCTTTGGGTGCAGGAGGTCCCGGGTTCAAATCCCGGACGAGCACTAGCGTTTTGTGCAAACTGGTCGCACGTGAGTGGCTGAGTCGACGCAAAATGCTCGGCGTCAGTATCAAATGAATTTCATATTTGATGTGAGCAATTGACACTGATCTGACGTGTGAAGGCGATTACGAAGGTTTTTGGGTACAGATGGTAGCAGATGCATGTTAGTATGTCTTTTTTTTTAATGTTAAATTAGTGTTTCCGCCCGGGATCGACACGGGGACCTTCTGCGTGTTAGGCAGACGTGATAACCGCTACACCACGGAAACTACTTGTGTGCGCCTTACATTAGAGACAACTCGTGCTGGTGTTGTCATCGTTACTAAGAAATTAAATAAATGCGCTACTTGCAGAACAAAGGTACATGCAGAAGATCCTCACATGTCGTGGCTCACTGGAGTACAATACGACATAGGCAGGAAAATACTGTTCCCGCCCGGGATCGAACCGGGGACCTTCTGCGTGTGAAGCAGACGTGATAACCGCTACACTACGGAAACTGCGAACGGGAGGAGTCCATCTCCGTTCACTCGCAATTACCTCAGCCTCTCTCCCGTCCGTGAATGCACACGCGACAGTTCTTTTGACAGCCTGGAAACCATCACAGCCAAGGGCTCAAGAAGTCTTCGGGGTGCTCGAGAAGGTGTCTGCCGTAGCACCCCTAACGAAATAGCGGCGTTTCCCGCAGTCGTGATTGCAAATCATAGCAGCAAAAGCAATCACTTTCTTAGCAGCAGGGAGTGCGAGCCCAGCGGCAGCTCTACATGAAGGTACCAATAGCCCAGGAAGGCCGCCGACCGCGGGAATTCGCGCCGCCCCCATCCCGCCAGCCTACACGAGACTTTCCAGAGCACCCTGGACCACATCGAGGGACCCAGTGCACTGAAATAATAGTCATCTGCCACGTCAGATGGCTCGTTGGTCTAGGGGTATGATTCCTGCTTTGGGTGCAGGAGGTCCCGGGTTCAAATCCCGGACGAGCCCTAGCGTTTTGTGCAAACTGGTCGCACGTGAGTGGCTGAGTCGACGCAAAATGCTCGGCGTCAGTATCAAATGAATTTCATATTTGATGTGAGCAATTGACACTGATCTGACGTGTGAAGGCGATTACGAAGGTTTTTGGGTACAGATGGTAGCAGATGCATGTTAGTATGTCTTGTTTTTAATGATAAAATAGTGTTTCCGCCCGGGATCGACACGGGGACCTTCTGCGTGTTAGGCAGACGTGATAACCGCTACACCACGGAAACTACTTGTGTGCGCCTTACATTAGAGACAACTCGTGCTGATGTTGTCATCGTTACTAAGAAATTAAATAAATGCGCTACTTGCAGAACAAAGGTACATGCAGAAGATCCTCACATGTCGTGGCTCACTGGAGTACAATACGACATAGGCAGGAAAATACTGTTCCCGCCCGGGATCGAACCGGGGACCTTCTGCGTGTGAAGCAGACGTGATAACCGCTACACTACGGAAACTGCGAACGGGAGGAGTCCATCTCCGTTCACTCGCAATTACCTCAGCCTCTCTCCCGTCCGTGAATGCACACGCGACAGTTCTTTTGACAGCCTGGAAACCATCACAGCCAAGGGCTCAAGAAGTCTTCGGGGTGCTCGAGAAGGTGTCTGCCGTAGCACCCCTAACGAAATAGCGGCGTTTCCCGCAGTCGTGATTGCAAATCATAGCAGCAAAAGCAATCACTTTCTTAGCAGCAGGGAGTGCGAGCCCAGCGGCAGCTCTACATGAAGGTACCAATAGCCCAGGAAGGCCGCCGACCGCGGGAATTCGCGCCGCCCCCATCCCGCCAGCCTACACGAGACTTTCCAGAGCACCCTGGACCACATCGAGGGACCCAGTGCACTGAAATAATAGTCATTTGCCACGTCAGATGGCTCGTTGGTCTAGGGGTATGATTCCTGCTTTGGGTGCAGGAGGTCCCGGGTTCAAATCCCGGACGAGCCCTAGCGTTTTGTGCAAACTGGTCGCACGTGAGTGGCTGAGTCGACGCAAAATGCTCGGCGTCAGTATCAAATGAAATTCATATTTGATGTGAGCAATTGACACTGATCTGACGTGTGAAGGCGATTACGAAGGTTTTTGGGTACAGATGGTAGCAGATGCATGTTAGTATGTCTTGTTTTTAATGATAAAATAGTGTTTCCGCCCGGGATCGACACGGGGACCTTCTGCGTGTTAGGCAGACGTGATAACCGCTACACCACGGAAACTACTTGTGTGCGCCTTACATTAGAGACAACTCGTGCTGGTGTTGTCATCGTTACTAAGAAATTAAATAAATGCGCTACTTGCAGAACAAAGGTACATGCAGAAGATCCTCACATGTCGTGGCTCACTGGAGTACAATACGACATAGGCAGGAAAATACTGTTCCCGCCCGGGATCGAACCGGGGACCTTCTGCGTGTGAAGCAGACGTGATAACCGCTACACTACGGAAACTGCGAACGGGAGGAGTCCATCTCCGTTCACTCGCAATTACCTCAGCCTCTCTCCCGTCCGTGAATGCACACGCGACAGTTCTTTTGACAGCCTGGAAACCATCACAGCCAAGGGCTCAAGAAGTCTTCGGGGTGCTCGAGAAGGTGTCTGCCGTAGCACCCCTAACGAAATAGCGGCGTTTCCCGCAGTCGTGATTGCAAATCATAGCAGCAAAAGCAATCACTTTCTTAGCAGCAGGGAGTGCGAGCCCAGCGGCAGCTCTACATGAAGGTACCAATAGCCCAGGAAGGCCGCCGACCGCGGGAATTCGCGCCGCCCCCATCCCGCCAGCCTACACGAGACTTTCCAGAGCACCCTGGACCACATCGAGGGACCCAGTGCACTGAAATAATAGTCATCTGCCACGTCAGATGGCTCGTTGGTCTAGGGGTATGATTCCTGCTTTGGGTGCAGGAGGTCCCGGGTTCAAATCCCGGACGAGCCCTAGCGTTTTGTGCAAACTGGTCGCACGTGAGTGGCTGAGTCGACGCAAAATGCTCGGCGTCAGTATCAAATGAATTTCATATTTGATGTGAGCAATTGACACTGATCTGACGTGTGAAGGCGATTACGAAGGTTTTTGGGTACAGATGGTAGCAGATGCATGTTAGTATGTCTTGTTTTTAATGATAAAATAGTGTTTCCGCCCGGGATCGACACGGGGACCTTCTGCGTGTTAGGCAGACGTGATAACCGCTACACCACGGAAACTACTTGTGTGCGCCTTACATTAGAGACAACTCGTGCTGGTGTTGTCATCGTTACTAAGAAATTAAATAAATGCGCTACTTGCAGAACAAAGGTACATGCAGAAGATCCTCACATGTCGTGGCTCACTGGAGTACAATACGACATAGGCAGGAAAATACTGTTCCCGCCCGGGATCGAACCGGGGACCTTCTGCGTGTGAAGCAGACGTGATAACCGCTACACTACGGAAACTGCGAACGGGAGGAGTCCATCTCCGTTCACTCGCAATTACCTCAGCCTCTCTCCCGTCCGTGAATGCACACGCGACAGTTCTTTTGACAGACTGGAAACCATCACAGCCAAGGGCTCAAGAAGTCTTCGGGGTGCTCGAGAAGGTGTCTGCCGTAGCACCCCTAACGAAATAGCGGCGTTTCCCGCAGTCGTGATTGCAAATCATAGCAGCAAAAGCAATCACTTTCTTAGCAGCAGGGAGTGCGAGCCCAGCGGCAGCTCTACATGAAGGTACCAATAGCCCAGGAAGGCCGCCGACCGCGGGAATTCGCGCCGCCCCCATCCCGCCAGCCTACACGAGACTTTCCAGAGCACCCTGGACCACATCGAGGGACCCAGTGCACTGAAATAATAGTCATTTGCCACGTCAGATGGCTCGTTGGTCTAGGGGTATGATTCCTGCTTTGGGTGCAGGAGGTCCCGGGTTCAAATCCCGGACGAGCCCTAGCGTTTTGTGCAAACTGGTCGCACGTGAGTGGCTGAGTCGACGCAAAATGCTCGGCGTCAGTATCAAATGAAATTCATATTTGATGTGAGCAATTGACACTGATCTGACGTGTGAAGGCGATTACGAAGGTTTTTGGGTACAGATGGTAGCAGATGCATGTTAGTATGTCTTGTTTTTAATGATAAAATAGTGTTTCCGCCCGGGATCGACACGGGGACCTTCTGCGTGTTAGGCAGACGTGATAACCGCTACACCACGGAAACTACTTGTGTGCGCCTTACATTAGAGACAACTCGTGCTGGTGTTGTCATCGTTACTAAGAAATTAAATAAATGCGCTACTTGCAGAACAAAGGTACATGCAGAAGATCCTCACATGTCGTGGCTCACTGGAGTACAATACGACATAGGCAGGAAAATACTGTTCCCGCCCGGGATCGAACCGGGGACCTTCTGCGTGTGAAGCAGACGTGATAACCGCTACACTACGGAAACTGCGAACGGGAGGAGTCCATCTCCGTTCACTCGCAATTACCTCAGCCTCTCTCCCGTCCGTGAATGCACACGCGACAGTTCTTTTGACAGCCTGGAAACCATCACAGCCAAGGGCTCAAGAAGTCTTCGGGGTGCTCGAGAAGGTGTCTGCCGTAGCACCCCTAACGAAATAGCGGCGTTTCCCGCAGTCGTGATTGCAAATCATAGCAGCAAAAGCAATCACTTTCTTAGCAGCAGGGAGTGCGAGCCCAGCGGCAGCTCTACATGAAGGTACCAATAGCCCAGGAAGGCCGCCGACCGCGGGAATTCGCGCCGCCCCCATCCCGCCAGCCTACACGAGACTTTCCAGAGCACCCTGGACCACATCGAGGGACCCAGTGCACTGAAATAATAGTCGTCTGCCACGTCAGATGGCTCGTTGGTCTAGGGGTATGATTCCTGCTTTGGGTGCAGGAGGTCCCGGGTTCAAATCCCGGACGAGCACTAGCGTTTTGTGCAAACTGGTCGCACGTGAGTGGCTGAGTCGACGCAAAATGCTCGGCGTCAGTATCAAATGAATTTCATATTTGATGTGAGCAATTGACACTGATCTGACGTGTGAAGGCGATTACGAAGGTTTTTGGGTACAGATGGTAGCAGATGCATGTTAGTATGTCTTGTTTTTAATGATAAAATAGTGTTTCCGCCCGGGATCGACACGGGGACCTTCTGCGTGTTAGGCAGACGTGATAACCGCTACACCACGGAAACTACTTGTGTGCGCCTTACATTAGAGACAACTCGTGCTGGTGTTGTCATCGTTACTAAGAAATTAAATAAATGCGCTACTTGCAGAACAAAGGTACATGCAGAAGATCCTCACATGTCGTGGCTCACTGGAGTACAATACGACATAGGCAGGAAAATACTGTTCCCGCCCGGGATCGAACCGGGGACCTTCTACGTGTGAAGCAGACGTGATAACCGCTACACTACGGAAACTGCGAACGGGAGGAGTCCATCTCCGTTCACTCGCAATTACCTCAGCCTCTCTCCCGTCCGTGAATGCACACGCGACAGTTCTTTTGACAGCCTGGAAACCATCACAGCCAAGGGCTCAAGAAGTCTTCGGGGTGCTCGAGAAGGTGTCTGCCGTAGCACCCCTAACGAAATAGCGGCGTTTCCCGCAGTCGTGATTGCAAATCATAGCAGCAAAAGCAATCACTTTCTTAGCAGCAGGGAGTGCGAGCCCAGCGGCAGCTCTACATGAAGGTACCAATAGCCCAGGAAGGCCGCCGACCGCGGGAATTCGCGCCGCCCCCATCCCGCCAGCCTACACGAGACTTTCCAGAGCACCCTGGACCACATCGAGGGACCCAGTGCACTGAAATAATAGTCATCTGCCACGTCAGATGGCTCGTTGGTCTAGGGGTATGATTCCTGCTTTGGGTGCAGGAGGTCCCGGGTTCAAATCCCGGACGAGCCCTAGCGTTTTGTGCAAACTGGTCGCACGTGAGTGGCTGAGTCGACGCAAAATGCTCGGCGTCAGTATCAAATGAATTTCATATTTGATGTGAGCAATTGACACTGATCTGACGTGTGAAGGCGATTACGAAGGTTTTTGGGTACAGATGGTAGCAGATGCATGTTAGTATGTCTTGTTTTTAATGATAAAATAGTGTTTCCGCCCGGGATCGACACGGGGACCTTCTGCGTGTTAGGCAGACGTGATAACCGCTACACCACGGAAACTACTTGTGTGCGCCTTACATTAGAGACAACTCGTGCTGGTGTTGTCATCGTTACTAAGAAATTAAATAAATGCGCTACTTGCAGAACAAAGGTACATGCAGAAGATCCTCACATGTCGTGGCTCACTGGAGTACAATACGACATAGGCAGGAAAATACTGTTCCCGCCCGGGATCGAACCGGGGACCTTCTGCGTGTGAAGCAGACGTGATAACCGCTACACTACGGAAACTGCGAACGGGAGGAGTCCATCTCCGTTCACTCGCAATTACCTCAGCCTCTCTCCCGTCCGTGAATGCACACGCGACAGTTCTTTTGACAGCCTGGAAACCATCACAGCCAAGGGCTCAAGAAGTCTTCGGGGTGCTCGAGAAGGTGTCTGCCGTAGCACCCCTAACGAAATAGCGGCGTTTCCCGCAGTCGTGATTGCAAATCATAGCAGCAAAAGCAATCACTTTCTTAGCAGCAGGGAGTGCGAGCCCAGCGGCAGCTCTACATGAAGGTACCAATAGCCCAGGAAGGCCGCCGACCGCGGGAATTCGCGCCGCCCCCATCCCGCCAGCCTACACGAGACTTTCCAGAGCACCCTGGACCACATCGAGGGACCCAGTGCACTGAAATAATAGTCATTTGCCACGTCAGATGGCTCGTTGGTCTAGGGGTATGATTCCTGCTTTGGGTGCAGGAGGTCCCGGGTTCAAATCCCGGACGAGCCCTAGCGTTTTGTGCAAACTGGTCGCACGTGAGTGGCTGAGTCGACGCAAAATGCTCGGCGTCAGTATCAAATGAAATTCATATTTGATGTGAGCAATTGACACTGATCTGACGTGTGAAGGCGATTACGAAGGTTTTTGGGTACAGATGGTAGCAGATGCATGTTAGTATGTCTTGTTTTTAATGATAAAATAGTGTTTCCGCCCGGGATCGACACGGGGACCTTCTGCGTGTTAGGCAGACGTGATAACCGCTTCACCACGGAAACTACTTGTGTGCGCCTTACATTAGAGACAACTCGTGCTGGTGTTGTCATCGTTACTAAGAAATTAAATAAATGCGCTACTTGCAGAACAAAGGTACATGCAGAAGATCCTCACATGTCGTGGCTCACTGGAGTACAATACGACATAGGCAGGAAAATACTGTTCCCGCCCGGGATCGAACCGGGGACCTTCTGCGTGTGAAGCAGACGTGATAACCGCTCCACTACGGAAACTGCGAACGGGAGGAGTCCATCTCCGTTCACTCGCAATTACCTCAGCCTCTCTCCCGTCCGTGAATGCACACGCGACAGTTCTTTTGACAGCCTGGAAACCATCACAGCCAAGGGCTCAAGAAGTCTTCGGGGTGCTCGAGAAGGTGTCTGCCGTAGCACCCCTAACGAAATAGCGGCGTTTCCCGCAGTCGTGATTGCAAATCATAGCAGCAAAAGCAATCACTTTCTTAGCAGCAGGGAGTGCGAGCCCAGCGGCAGCTCTACATGAAGGTACCAATAGCCCAGGAAGGCCGCCGACCGCGGGAATTCGCGCCGCCCCCATCCCGCCAGCCTACACGAGACTTTCCAGAGCACCCTGGACCACATCGAGGGACCCAGTGCACTGAAATAATAGTCATTTGCCACGTCAGATGGCTCGTTGGTCTAGGGGTATGATTCCTGCTTTGGGTGCAGGAGGTCCCGGGTTCAAATCCCGGACGAGCCCTAGCGTTTTGTGCAAACTGGTCGCACGTGAGTGGCTGAGTCGACGCAAAATGCTCGGCGTCAGTATCAAATGAATTTCATATTTGATGTGAGCAATTGACACTGATCTGACGTGTGAAGGCGATTACGAAGGTTTTTGGGTACAGATGGTAGCAGATGCATGTTAGTATGTCTTGTTTTTAATGATAAAATAGTGTTTCCGCCCGGGATCGACACGGGGACCTTCTGCGTGTTAGGCAGACGTGATAACCGCTACACCACGGAAACTACTTGTGTGCGCCTTACATTAGAGACAACTCGTGCTGGTGTTGTCATCGTTACTAAGAAATTAAATAAATGCGCTACTTGCAGAACAAAGGTACATGCAGAAGATCCTCACATGTCGTGGCTCACTGGAGTACAATACGACATAGGCAGGAAAATACTGTTCCCGCCCGGGATCGAACCGGGGACCTTCTGCGTGTGAAGCAGACGTGATAACCGCTACACTACGGAAACTGCGAACGGGAGGAGTCCATCTCCGTTCACTCGCAATTACCTCAGCCTCTCTCCCGTCCGTGAATGCACACGCGACAGTTCTTTTGACAGCCTGGAAACCATCACAGCCAAGGGCTCAAGAAGTCTTCGGGGTGCTCGAGAAGGTGTCTGCCGTAGCACCCCTAACGAAATAGCGGCGTTTCCCGCAGTCGTGATTGCAAATCATAGCAGCAAAAGCAATCACTTTCTTAGCAGCAGGGAGTGCGAGCCCAGCGGCAGCTCTACATGAAGGTACCAATAGCCCAGGAAGGCCGCCGACCGCGGGAATTCGCGCCGCCCCCATCCCGCCAGCCTACACGAGACTTTCCAGAGCACCCTGGACCACATCGAGGGACCCAGTGCACTGAAATAATAGTCATTTGCCACGTCAGATGGCTCGTTGGTCTAGGGGTATGATTCCTGCTTTGGGTGCAGGAGGTCCCGGGTTCAAATCCCGGACGAGCCCTAGCGTTTTGTGCAAACTGGTCGCACGTGAGTGGCTGAGTCGACGCAAAATGCTCGGCGTCAGTATCAAATGAATTTCATATTTGATGTGAGCAATTGACACTGATCTGACGTGTGAAGGCGATTACGAAGGTTTTTGGGTACAGATGGTAGCAGATGCATGTTAGTATGTCTTGTTTTTAATGATAAAATAGTGTTTCCGCCCGGGATCGACACGGGGACCTTCTGCGTGTTAGGCAGACGTGATAACCGCTACACCACGGAAACTACTTGTGTGCGCCTTACATTAGAGACAACTCGTGCTGGTGTTGTCATCGTTACTAAGAAATTAAATAAATGCGCTACTTGCAGAACAAAGGTACATGCAGAAGATCCTCACATGTCGTGGCTCACTGGAGTACAATACGACATAGGCAGGAAAATACTGTTCCCGCCCGGGATCGAACCGGGGACCTTCTGCGTGTGAAGCAGACGTGATAACCGCTACACTACGGAAACTGCGAACGGGAGGAGTCCATCTCCGTTCACTCGCAATTACCTCAGCCTCTCTCCCGTCCGTGAATGCACACGCGACAGTTCTTTTGACAGCCTGGAAACCATCACAGCCAAGGGCTCAAGAAGTCTTCGGGGTGCTCGAGAAGGTGTCTGCCGTAGCACCCCTAACGAAATAGCGGCGTTTCCCGCAGTCGTGATTGCAAATCATAGCAGCAAAAGCAATCACTTTCTTAGCAGCAGGGAGTGCGAGCCCAGCGGCAGCTCTACATGAAGGTACCAATAGCCCAGGAAGGCCGCCGACCGCGGGAATTCGCGCCGCCCCCATCCCGCCAGCCTACACGAGACTTTCCAGAGCACCCTGGACCACATCGAGGGACCCAGTGCACTGAAATAATAGTCATCTGCCACGTCAGATGGCTCGTTGGTCTAGGGGTATGATTCCTGCTTTGGGTGCAGGAGGTCCCGGGTTCAAATCCCGGACGAGCCCTAGCGTTTTGTGCAAACTGGTCGCACGTGAGTGGCTGAGTCGACGCAAAATGCTCGGCGTCAGTATCAAATGAATTTCATATTTGATGTGAGCAATTGACACTGATCTGACGTGTGAAGGCGATTACGAAGGTTTTTGGGTACAGATGGTAGCAGATGCATGTTAGTATGTCTTGTTTTTAATGATAAAATAGTGTTTCCGCCCGGGATCGACACGGGGACCTTCTGCGTGTTAGGCAGACGTGATAACCGCTACACCACGGAAACTACTTGTGTGCGCCTTACATTAGAGACAACTCGTGCTGGTGTTGTCATCGTTACTAAGAAATTAAATAAATGCGCTACTTGCAGAACAAAGGTACATGCAGAAGATCCTCACATGTCGTGGCTCACTGGAGTACAATACGACATAGGCAGGAAAATACTGTTCCCGCCCGGGATCGAACCGGGGACCTTCTGCGTGTGAAGCAGACGTGATACACTAGATCGCGTGTTAACTGCGAACGGGAGGAGTCCATCTCCGTTCACTCGCAATTACCTCAGCCTCTCTCCCGTCCGTGAATGCACACGCGACAGTTCTTTTGACAGCCTGGAAACCATCACAGCCAAGGGCTCAAGAAGTCTTCGGGGTGCTCGAGAAGGTGTCTGCCGTAGCACCCCTAACGAAATAGCGGCGTTTCCCGCAGTCGTGATTGCAAATCATAGCAGCAAAAGCAATCACTTTCTTAGCAGCAGGGAGTGCGAGCCCAGCGGCAGCTCTACATGAAGGTACCAATAGCCCAGGAAGGCCGCCGACCGCGGGAATTCGCGCCGCCCCCATCCCGCCAGCCTACACGAGACTTTCCAGAGCACCCTGGACCACATCGAGGGACCCAGTGCACTGAAATAATAGTCATTTGCCACGTCAGATGGCTCGTTGGTCTAGGGGTATGATTCCTGCTTTGGGTGCAGGAGGTCCCGGGTTCAAATCCCGGACGAGCCCTAGCGTTTTGTGCAAACTGGTCGCACGTGAGTGGCTGAGTCGACGCAAAATGCTCGGCGTCAGTATCAAATGAATTTCATATTTGATGTGAGCAATTGACACTGATCTGACGTGTGAAGGCGATTACGAAGGTTTTTGGGTACAGATGGTAGCAGATGCATGTTAGTATGTCTTGTTTTTAATGATAAAATAGTGTTTCCGCCCGGGATCGACACGGGGACCTTCTGCGTGTTAGGCAGACGTGATAACCGCTACACCACGGAAACTACTTGTGTGCGCCTTACATTAGAGACAACTCGTGCTGGTGTTGTCATCGTTACTAAGAAATTAAATAAATGCGCTACTTGCAGAACAAAGGTACATGCAGAAGATCCTCACATGTCGTGGCTCACTGGAGTACAATACGACATAGGCAGGAAAATACTGTTCCCGCCCGGGATCGAACCGGGGACCTTCTGCGTGTGAAGCAGACGTGATAACCGCTACACTACGGAAACTGCGAACGGGAGGAGTCCATCTCCGTTCACTCGCAATTACCTCAGCCTCTCTCCCGTCCGTGAATGCACACGCGACAGTTCTTTTGACAGCCTGGAAACCATCACAGCCAAGGGCTCAAGAAGTCTTCGGGGTGCTCGAGAAGGTGTCTGCCGTAGCACCCCTAACGAAATAGCGGCGTTTCCCGCAGTCGTGATTGCAAATCATAGCAGCAAAAGCAATCACTTTCTTAGCAGCAGGGAGTGCGAGCCCAGCGGCAGCTCTACATGAAGGTACCAATAGCCCAGGAAGGCCGCCGACCGCGGGAATTCGCGCCGCCCCCATCCCGCCAGCCTACACGAGACTTTCCAGAGCACCCTGGACCACATCGAGGGACCCAGTGCACTGAAATAATAGTCATCTGCCACGTCAGATGGCTCGTTGGTCTAGGGGTATGATTCCTGCTTTGGGTGCAGGAGGTCCCGGGTTCAAATCCCGGACGAGCCCTAGCGTTTTGTGCAAACTGGTCGCACGTGAGTGGCTGAGTCGACGCAAAATGCTCGGCGTCAGTATCAAATGAATTTCATATTTGATGTGAGCAATTGACACTGATCTGACGTGTGAAGGCGATTACGAAGGTTTTTGGGTACAGATGGTAGCAGATGCATGTTAGTATGTCTTGTTTTTAATGATAAAATAGTGTTTCCGCCCGGGATCGACACGGGGACCTTCTGCGTGTTAGGCAGACGTGATAACCGCTACACCACGGAAACTACTTGTGTGCGCCTTACATTAGAGACAACTCGTGCTGGTGTTGTCATCGTTACTAAGAAATTAAATAAATGCGCTACTTGCAGAACAAAGGTACATGCAGAAGATCCTCACATGTCGTGGCTCACTGGAGTACAATACGACATAGGCAGGAAAATACTGTTCCCGCCCGGGATCGAACCGGGGACCTTCTGCGTGTGAAGCAGACGTGATAACCGCTACACTACGGAAACTGCGAACGGGAGGAGTCCATCTCCGTTCACTCGCAATTACCTCAGCCTCTCTCCCGTCCGTGAATGCACACGCGACAGTTCTTTTGACAGCCTGGAAACCATCACAGCCAAGGGCTCAAGAAGTCTTCGGGGTGCTCGAGAAGGTGTCTGCCGTAGCACCCCTAACGAAATAGCGGCGTTTCCCGCAGTCGTGATTGCAAATCATAGCAGCAAAAGCAATCACTTTCCTAGCAGCAGGGAGTGCGAGCCCAGCGGCAGCTCTACATGAAGGTACCAATAGCCCAGGAAGGCCGCCGACCGCGGGAATTCGCGCCGCCCCCATCCCGCCAGCCTACACGAGACTTTCCAGAGCACCCTGGACCACATCGAGGGACCCAGTGCACTGAAATAATAGTCATTTGCCACGTCAGATGGCTCGTTGGTCTAGGGGTATGGTTCCTGCTTTGGGTGCAGGAGGTCCCGGGTTCAAATCCCGGATGAGCCCTAGCGTTTTGTGCAAACTGGTCGCACGTGAGTGGCTGAGTCGACGCAAAATGCTCGGCGTCAGTATCAAATGAAATTCATATTTGATGTGAGCAATTGACACTGATCTGACGTGTGAAGGCGATTACGAAGGTTTTTGGGTACAGATGGTAGCAGATGCATGTTAGTATGTCTTGTTTTTAATGATAAAAAAGTGTTTCCGCCCGGGATCGACACGGGGACCTTCTGCGTGTTAGGCAGACGTGATAACCGCTACACCACGGAAACTACTTGTGTGCGCCTTACATTAGAGACAACTCGTGCTGGTGTTGTCATCGTTACTAAGAAATTAAATAAATGCGCTACTTGCAGAACAAAGGTACATGCAGAAGATCCTCACATGTCGTGGCTCACTGGAGTACAATACGACATAGGCAGGAAAATACTGTTCCCGCCCGGGATCGAACCGGGGACCTTCTGCGTGTGAAGCAGACGTGATAACCGCTACACTACGGAAACAGCGAACGGGAGGAGTCCATCTCCGTTCACTCGCAATTACCTCAACCTCTCTCCCGTCCGTGAATGCACACGCGACAGTTCTTTTGACAGACTGGAAACCATCACAGCCAAGGGCTCAAGAAGTCTTCGGGGTGCTCGAGAAGGTGTCTGCCGTAGCACCCCTAACGAAATAGCGGCGTTTCCCGCAGTCGTGATTGCAAATCATAGCAGCAAAAGCAATCACTTTCTTAGCAGCAGGGAGTGCGAGCCCAGCGGCAGCTCTACATGAAGGTACCAATAGCCCAGGAAGGCCGCCGACCGCGGGAATTCGCGCCGCCCCCATCCCGCCAGCCTACACGAGACTTTCCAGAGCACCCTGGACCACATCGAGGGACCCAGTGCACTGAAATAATAGTCATCTGCCACGTCAGATGGCTCGTTGGTCTAGGGGTATGATTCCTGCTTTGGGTGCAGGAGGTCCCGGGTTCAAATCCCGGATGAGCCCTTGCGTTTTGTGCAAACTGGTCGCACGTGAGTGGCTGAGTCGACGCAAAATGCTCGGCGTCAGTATCAAATGAAATTCATATTTGATGTGAGCAATTGACACTGATCTGACGTGTGAAGGCGATTACGAAGGTTTTTGGGTACAGATGGTAGCAGATGCATGTTAGTATGTCTTGTTTTTAATGATAAAAAAGTGTTTCCGCCCGGGATCGACACGGGGACCTTCTGCGTGTTAGGCAGACGTGATAACCGCTACACCACGGAAACTACTTGTGTGCGCCTTACATTAGAGACAACTCGTGCTGGTGTTGTCATCGTTACTAAGAAATTAAATAAATGCGCTACTTGCAGAACAAAGGTACATGCAGAAGATCCTCACATGTCGTGGCTCACTGGAGTACAATACGACATAGGCAGGAAAATACTGTTCCCGCCCGGGATCGAACCGGGGACCTTCTGCGTGTGAAGCAGACGTGATAACCGCTACACTACGGAAACTGCGAACGGGAGGAGTCCATCTCCGTTCACTCGCAATTACCTCAGCCTCTCTCCCGTCCGTGAATGCACACGCGACAGTTCTTTTGACAGACTGGAAACCATCACAGCCAAGGGCTCAAGAAGTCTTCGGGGTGCTCGAGAAGGTGTCTGCCGTAGCACCCCTAACGAAATAGCGGCGTTTCCCGCAGTCGTGATTGCAAATCATAGCAGCAAAAGCAATCACTTTCTTAGCAGCAGGGAGTGCGAGCCCAGCGGCAGCTCTACATGAAGGTACCAATAGCCCAGGAAGGCCGCCGACCGCGGGAATTCGCGCCGCCCCCATCCCGCCAGCCTACACGAGACTTTCCAGAGCACCCTGGACCACATCGAGGGACCCAGTGCACTGAAATAATAGTCGTCTGCCACGTCAGATGGCTCGTTGGTCTAGGGGTATGATTCCTGCTTTGGGTGCAGGAGGTCCCGGGTTCAAATCCCGGACGAGCACTAGCGTTTTGTGCAAACTGGTCGCACGTGAGTGGCTGAGTCGACGCAAAATGCTCGGCGTCAGTATCAAATGAATTTCATATTTGATGTGAGCAATTGACACTGATCTGACGTGTGAAGGCGATTACGAAGGTTTTTGGGTACAGATGGTAGCAGATGCATGTTAGTATGTCTTGTTTTTAATGATAAAATAGTGTTTCCGCCCGGGATCGACACGGGGACCTTCTGCGTGTTAGGCAGACGTGATAACCGCTACACCACGGAAACTACTTGTGTGCGCCTTACATTAGAGACAACTCGTGCTGGTGTTGTCATCGTTACTAAGAAATTAAATAAATGCGCTACTTGCAGAACAAAGGTACATGCAGAAGATCCTCACATGTCGTGGCTCACTGGAGTACAATACGACATAGGCAGGAAAATACTGTTCCCGCCCGGGATCGAACCGGGGACCTTCTGCGTGTGAAGCAGACGTGATAACCGCTACACTACGGAAACTGCGAACGGGAGGAGTTCATCTCCGTTCACTCGCAATTACCTCAGCCTCTCTCCCGTCCGTGAATGCACACGCGACAGTTCTTTTGACAGCCTGGAAACCATCACAGCCAAGGGCTCAAGAAGTCTTCGGGGTGCTCGAGAAGGTGTCTGCCGTAGCACCCCTAACGAAATAGCGGCGTTTCCCGCAGTCGTGATTGCAAATCATAGCAGCAAAAGCAATCACTTTCTTAGCAGCAGGGAGTGCGAGCCCAGCGGCAGCTCTACATGAAGGTACCAATAGCCCAGGAAGGCCGCCGACCACACTAGATCGCGTGTTCCCCATCCCGCCAGCCTACACGAGACTTTCCAGAGCACCCTGGACCACATCGAGGGACCCAGTGCACTGAAATAATAGTCATCTGCCACGTCAGATGGCTCGTTGGTCTAGGGGTATGATTCCTGCTTTGGGTGCAGGAGGTCCCGGGTTCAAATCCCGGACGAGCCCTAGCGTTTTGTGCAAACTGGTCGCACGTGAGTGGCTGAGTCGACGCAAAATGCTCGGCGTCAGTATCAAATGAATTTCATATTTGATGTGAGCAATTGACACTGATCTGACGTGTGAAGGCGATTACGAAGGTTTTTGGGTACAGATGGTAGCAGATGCATGTTAGTATGTCTTGTTTTTAATGATAAAATAGTGTTTCCGCCCGGGATCGACACGGGGACCTTCTGCGTGTTAGGCAGACGTGATAACCGCTACACCACGGAAACTACTTGTGTGCGCCTTACATTAGAGACAACTCGTGCTGGTGTTGTCATCGTTACTAAGAAATTAAATAAATGCGCTACTTGCAGAACAAAGGTACATGCAGAAGATCCTCACATGTCGTGGCTCACTGGAGTACAATACGACATAGGCAGGAAAATACTGTTCCCGCCCGGGATCGAACCGGGGACCTTCTGCGTGTGAAGCAGACGTGATAACCGCTACACTACGGAAACTGCGAACGGGAGGAGTCCATCTCCGTTCACTCGCAATTACCTCAGCCTCTCTCCCGTCCGTGAATGCACACGCGACAGTTCTTTTGACAGCCTGGAAACCATCACAGCCAAGGGCTCAAGAAGTCTTCGGGGTGCTCGAGAAGGTGTCTGCCGTAGCACCCCTAACGAAATAGCGGCGTTTCCCGCAGTCGTGATTGCAAATCATAGCAGCAAAAGCAATCACTTTCCTAGCAGCAGGGAGTGCGAGCCCAGCGGCAGCTCTACATGAAGGTACCAATAGCCCAGGAAGGCCGCCGACCGCGGGAATTCGCGCCGCCCCCATCCCGCCAGCCTACACGAGACTTTCCAGAGCACCCTGGACCACATCGAGGGACCCAGTGCACTGAAATAATAGTCATTTGCCACGTCAGATGGCTCGTTGGTCTAGGGGTATGGTTCCTGCTTTGGGTGCAGGAGGTCCCGGGTTCAAATCCCGGATGAGCCCTAGCGTTTTGTGCAAACTGGTCGCACGTGAGTGGCTGAGTCGACGCAAAATGCTCGGCGTCAGTATCAAATGAAATTCATATTTGATGTGAGCAATTGACACTGATCTGACGTGTGAAGGCGATTACGAAGGTTTTTGGGTACAGATGGTAGCAGATGCATGTTAGTATGTCTTGTTTTTAATGATAAAAAAGTGTTTCCGCCCGGGATCGACACGGGGACCTTCTGCGTGTTAGGCAGACGTGATAACCGCTACACCACGGAAACTACTTGTGTGCGCCTTACATTAGAGACAACTCGTGCTGGTGTTGTCATCGTTACTAAGAAATTAAATAAATGCGCTACTTGCAGAACAAAGGTACATGCAGAAGATCCTCACATGTCGTGGCTCACTGGAGTACAATACGACATAGGCAGGAAAATACTGTTCCCGCCCGGGATCGAACCGGGGACCTTCTGCGTGTGAAGCAGACGTGATAACCGCTACACTACGGAAACTGCGAACGGGAGGAGTCCATCTCCGTTCACTCGCAATTACCTCAGCCTCTCTCCCGTCCGTGAATGCACACGCGACAGTTCTTTTGACAGCCTGGAAACCATCACAGCCAAGGGCTCAAGAAGTCTTCGGGGTGCTCGAGAAGGTGTCTGCCGTAGCACCCCTAACGAAATAGCGGCGTTTCCCGCAGTCGTGATTGCAAATCATAGCAGCAAAAGCAATCACTTTCTTAGCAGCAGGGAGTGCGAGCCCAGCGGCAGCTCTACATGAAGGTACCAATAGCCCAGGAAGGCCGCCGACCGCGGGAATTCGCGCCGCCCCCATCCCGCCAGCCTACACGAGACTTTCCAGAGCACCCTGGACCACATCGAGGGGACCCAGTGCACTGAAATAATAGTCATCTGCCACGTCAGATGGCTCGTTGGTCTAGGGGTATGATTCCTGCTTTGGGTGCAGGAGGTCCCGGGTTCAAATCCCGGACGAGCCCTAGCGTTTTGTGCAAACTGGTCGCACGTGAGTGGCTGAGTCGACGCAAAATGCTCGGCGTCAGTATCAAATGAATTTCATATTTGATGTGAGCAATTGACACTGATCTGACGTGTGAAGGCGATTACGAAGGTTTTTGGGTACAGATGGTAGCAGATGCATGTTAGTATGTCTTGTTTTTAATGATAAAATAGTGTTTCCGCCCGGGATCGACACGGGGACCTTCTGCGTGTTAGGCAGACGTGATAACCGCTACACCACGGAAACTACTTGTGTGCGCCTTACATTAGAGACAACTCGTGCTGGTGTTGTCATCGTTACTAAGAAATTAAATAAATGCGCTACTTGCAGAACAAAGGTACATGCAGAAGATCCTCACATGTCGTGGCTCACTGGAGTACAATACGACATAGGCAGGAAAATACTGTTCCCGCCCGGGATCGAACCGGGGACCTTCTGCGTGTGAAGCAGACGTGATAACCGCTACACTACGGAAACTGCGAACGGGAGGAGTCCATCTCCGTTCACTCGCAATTACCTCAGCCTCTCTCCCGTCCGTGAATGCACACGCGACAGTTCTTTTGACAGCCTGGAAACCATCACAGCCAAGGGCTCAAGAAGTCTTCGGGTGCTCGAGAAGGTGTCTGCCGTAGCACCCCTAACGAAATAGCGGCGTTTCCCGCAGTCGTGATTGCAAATCATAGCAGCAAAAGCAATCACTTTCCTAGCAGCAGGGAGTGCGAGCCCAGCGGCAGCTCTACATGAAGGTACCAATAGCCCAGGAAGGCCGCCGACCGCGGGAATTCGCGCCGCCCCCATCCCGCCAGCCTACACGAGACTTTCCAGAGCACCCTGGACCACATCGAGGGACCCAGTGCACTGAAATAATAGTCATTTGCCACGTCAGATGGCTCGTTGGTCTAGGGGTATGGTTCCTGCTTTGGGTGCAGGAGGTCCCGGGTTCAAATCCCGGATGAGCCCTAGCGTTTTGTGCAAACTGGTCGCACGTGAGTGGCTGAGTCGACGCAAAATGCTCGGCGTCAGTATCAAATGAAATTCATATTTGATGTGAGCAATTGACACTGATCTGACGTGTGAAGGCGATTACGAAGGTTTTTGGGTACAGATGGTAGCAGATGCATGTTAGTATGTCTTGTTTTTAATGATAAAAAAGTGTTTCCGCCCGGGATCGACACGGGGACCTTCTGCGTGTTAGGCAGACGTGATAACCGCTACACCACGGAAACTACTTGTGTGCGCCTTACATTAGAGACAACTCGTGCTGGTGTTGTCATCGTTACTAAGAAATTAAATAAATGCGCTACTTGCAGAACAAAGGTACATGCAGAAGATCCTCACATGTCGTGGCTCACTGGAGTACAATACGACATAGGCAGGAAAATACTGTTCCCGCCCGGGATCGAACCGGGGACCTTCTGCGTGTGAAGCAGACGTGATAACCGCTACACTACGGAAACAGCGAACGGGAGGAGTCCATCTCCGTTCACTCGCAATTACCTCAACCTCTCTCCCGTCCGTGAATGCACACGCGACAGTTCTTTTGACAGACTGGAAACCATCACAGCCAAGGGCTCAAGAAGTCTTCGGGGTGCTCGAGAAGGTGTCTGCCGTAGCACCCCTAACGAAATAGCGGCGTTTCCCGCAGTCGTGATTGCAAATCATAGCAGCAAAAGCAATCACTTTCTTAGCAGCAGGGAGTGCGAGCCCAGCGGCAGCTCTACATGAAGGTACCAATAGCCCAGGAAGGCCGCCGACCGCGGGAATTCGCGCCGCCCCCATCCCGCCAGCCTACACGAGACTTTCCAGAGCACCCTGGACCACATCGAGGGACCCAGTGCACTGAAATAATAGTCATCTGCCACGTCAGATGGCTCGTTGGTCTAGGGGTATGATTCCTGCTTTGGGTGCAGGAGGTCCCGGGTTCAAATCCCGGATGAGCCCTTGCGTTTTGTGCAAACTGGTCGCACGTGAGTGGCTGAGTCGACGCAAAATGCTCGGCGTCAGTATCAAATGAAATTCATATTTGATGTGAGCAATTGACACTGATCTGACGTGTGAAGGCGATTACGAAGGTTTTTGGGTACAGATGGTAGCAGATGCATGTTAGTATGTCTTGTTTTTAATGATAAAAAAGTGTTTCCGCCCGGGATCGACACGGGGACCTTCTGCGTGTTAGGCAGACGTGATAACCGCTACACCACGGAAACTACTTGTGTGCGCCTTACATTAGAGACAACTCGTGCTGGTGTTGTCATCGTTACTAAGAAATTAAATAAATGCGCTACTTGCAGAACAAAGGTACATGCAGAAGATCCTCACATGTCGTGGCTCACTGGAGTACAATACGACATAGGCAGGAAAATACTGTTCCCGCCCGGGATCGAACCGGGGACCTTCTGCGTGTGAAGCAGACGTGATAACCGCTACACTACGGAAACTGCGAACGGGAGGAGTCCATCTCCGTTCACTCGCAATTACCTCAGCCTCTCTCCCGTCCGTGAATGCACACGCGACAGTTCTTTTGACAGACTGGAAACCATCACAGCCAAGGGCTCAAGAAGTCTTCGGGGTGCTCGAGAAGGTGTCTGCCGTAGCACCCCTAACGAAATAGCGGCGTTTCCCGCAGTCGTGATTGCAAATCATAGCAGCAAAAGCAATCACTTTCTTAGCAGCAGGGAGTGCGAGCCCAGCGGCAGCTCTACATGAAGGTACCAATAGCCCAGGAAGGCCGCCGACCGCGGGAATTCGCGCCGCCCCCATCCCGCCAGCCTACACGAGACTTTCCAGAGCACCCTGGACCACATCGAGGGACCCAGTGCACTGAAATAATAGTCGTCTGCCACGTCAGATGGCTCGTTGGTCTAGGGGTATGATTCCTGCTTTGGGTGCAGGAGGTCCCGGGTTCAAATCCCGGACGAGCACTAGCGTTTTGTGCAAACTGGTCGCACGTGAGTGGCTGAGTCGACGCAAAATGCTCGGCGTCAGTATCAAATGAATTTCATATTTGATGTGAGCAATTGACACTGATCTGACGTGTGAAGGCGATTACGAAGGTTTTTGGGTACAGATGGTAGCAGATGCATGTTAGTATGTCTTGTTTTTAATGATAAAATAGTGTTTCCGCCCGGGATCGACACGGGGACCTTCTGCGTGTTAGGCAGACGTGATAACCGCTACACCACGGAAACTACTTGTGTGCGCCTTACATTAGAGACAACTCGTGCTGGTGTTGTCATCGTTACTAAGAAATTAAATAAATGCGCTACTTGCAGAACAAAGGTACATGCAGAAGATCCTCACATGTCGTGGCTCACTGGAGTACAATACGACATAGGCAGGAAAATACTGTTCCCGCCCGGGATCGAACCGGGGACCTTCTGCGTGTGAAGCAGACGTGATAACCGCTACACTACGGAAACTGCGAACGGGAGGAGTTCATCTCCGTTCACTCGCAATTACCTCAGCCTCTCTCCCGTCCGTGAATGCACACGCGACAGTTCTTTTGACAGCCTGGAAACCATCACAGCCAAGGGCTCAAGAAGTCTTCGGGGTGCTCGAGAAGGTGTCTGCCGTAGCACCCCTAACGAAATAGCGGCGTTTCCCGCAGTCGTGATTGCAAATCATAGCAGCAAAAGCAATCACTTTCTTAGCAGCAGGGAGTGCGAGCCCAGCGGCAGCTCTACATGAAGGTACCAATAGCCCAGGAAGGCCGCCGACCGCGGGAATTCGCGCCGCCCCCATCCCGCCAGCCTACACGAGACTTTCCAGAGCACCCTGGACCACATCGAGGGACCCAGTGCACTGAAATAATAGTCATCTGCCACGTCAGATGGCTCGTTGGTCTAGGGGTATGATTCCTGCTTTGGGTGCAGGAGGTCCCGGGTTCAAATCCCGGACGAGCCCTAGCGTTTTGTGCAAACTGGTCGCACGTGAGTGGCTGAGTCGACGCAAAATGCTCGGCGTCAGTATCAAATGAATTTCATATTTGATGTGAGCAATTGACACTGATCTGACGTGTGAAGGCGATTACGAAGGTTTTTGGGTACAGATGGTAGCAGATGCATGTTAGTATGTCTTGTTTTTAATGATAAAATAGTGTTTCCGCCCGGGATCGACACGGGGACCTTCTGCGTGTTAGGCAGACGTGATAACCGCTACACCACGGAAACTACTTGTGTGCGCCTTACATTAGAGACAACTCGTGCTGGTGTTGTCATCGTTACTAAGAAATTAAATAAATGCGCTACTTGCAGAACAAAGGTACATGCAGAAGATCCTCACATGTCGTGGCTCACTGGAGTACAATACGACATAGGCAGGAAAATACTGTTCCCGCCCGGGATCGAACCGGGGACCTTCTGCGTGTGAAGCAGACGTGATAACCGCTACACTACGGAAACTGCGAACGGGAGGAGTCCATCTCCGTTCACTCGCAATTACCTCAGCCTCTCTCCCGTCCGTGAATGCACACGCGACAGTTCTTTTGACAGACTGGAAACCATCACAGCCAAGGGCTCAAGAAGTCTTCGGGGTGCTCGAGAAGGTGTCTGCCGTAGCACCCCTAACGAAATAGCGGCGTTTCCCGCAGTCGTGATTGCAAATCATAGCAGCAAAAGCAATCACTTTCTTAGCAGCAGGGAGTGCGAGCCCAGCGGCAGCTCTACATGAAGGTACCAATAGCCCAGGAAGGCCGCCGACCGCGGGAATTCGCGCCGCCCCCATCCCGCCAGCCTACACGAGACTTTCCAGAGCACCCTGGACCACATCGAGGGACCCAGTGCACTGAAATAATAGTCGTCTGCCACGTCAGATGGCTCGTTGGTCTAGGGGTATGATTCCTGCTTTGGGTGCAGGAGGTCCCGGGTTCAAATCCCGGACGAGCACTAGCGTTTTGTGCAAACTGGTCGCACGTGAGTGGCTGAGTCGACGCAAAATGCTCGGCGTCAGTATCAAATGAATTTCATATTTGATGTGAGCAATTGACACTGATCTGACGTGTGAAGGCGATTACGAAGGTTTTTGGGTACAGATGGTAGCAGATGCATGTTAGTATGTCTTGTTTTTAATGATAAAATAGTGTTTCCGCCCGGGATCGACACGGGGACCTTCTGCGTGTTAGGCAGACGTGATAACCGCTACACCACGGAAACTACTTGTGTGCGCCTTACATTAGAGACAACTCGTGCTGGTGTTGTCATCGTTACTAAGAAATTAAATAAATGCGCTACTTGCAGAACAAAGGTACATGCAGAAGATCCTCACATGTCGTGGCTCACTGGAGTACAATACGACATAGGCAGGAAAATACTGTTCCCGCCCGGGATCGAACCGGGGACCTTCTGCGTGTGAAGCAGACGTGATAACCGCTACACTACGGAAACTGCGAACGGGAGGAGTTCATCTCCGTTCACTCGCAATTACCTCAGCCTCTCTCCCGTCCGTGAATGCACACGCGACAGTTCTTTTGACAGCCTGGAAACCATCACAGCCAAGGGCTCAAGAAGTCTTCGGGGTGCTCGAGAAGGTGTCTGCCGTAGCACCCCTAACGAAATAGCGGCGTTTCCCGCAGTCGTGATTGCAAATCATAGCAGCAAAAGCAATCACTTTCTTAGCAGCAGGGAGTGCGAGCCCAGCGGCAGCTCTACATGAAGGTACCAATAGCCCAGGAAGGCCGCCGACCGCGGGAATTCGCGCCGCCCCCATCCCGCCAGCCTACACGAGACTTTCCAGAGCACCCTGGACCACATCGAGGGACCCAGTGCACTGAAATAATAGTCATCTGCCACGTCAGATGGCTCGTTGGTCTAGGGGTATGATTCCTGCTTTGGGTGCAGGAGGTCCCGGGTTCAAATCCCGGACGAGCCCTAGCGTTTTGTGCAAACTGGTCGCACGTGAGTGGCTGAGTCGACGCAAAATGCTCGGCGTCAGTATCAAATGAATTTCATATTTGATGTGAGCAATTGACACTGATCTGACGTGTGAAGGCGATTACGAAGGTTTTTGGGTACAGATGGTAGCAGATGCATGTTAGTATGTCTTGTTTTTAATGATAAAATAGTGTTTCCGCCCGGGATCGACACGGGGACCTTCTGCGTGTTAGGCAGACGTGATAACCGCTACACCACGGAAACTACTTGTGTGCGCCTTACATTAGAGACAACTCGTGCTGGTGTTGTCATCGTTACTAAGAAATTAAATAAATGCGCTACTTGCAGAACAAAGGTACATGCAGAAGATCCTCACATGTCGTGGCTCACTGGAGTACAATACGACATAGGCAGGAAAATACTGTTCCCGCCCGGGATCGAACCGGGGACCTTCTGCGTGTGAAGCAGACGTGATAACCGCTACACTACGGAAACTGCGAACGGGAGGAGTCCATCTCCGTTCACTCGCAATTACCTCAGCCTCTCTCCCGTCCGTGAATGCACACGCGACAGTTCTTTTGACAGCCTGGAAACCATCACAGCCAAGGGCTCAAGAAGTCTTCGGGGTGCTCGAGAAGGTGTCTGCCGTAGCACCCCTAACGAAATAGCGGCGTTTCCCGCAGTCGTGATTGCAAATCATAGCAGCAAAAGCAATCACTTTCTTAGCAGCAGGGAGTGCGAGCCCAGCGGCAGCTCTACATGAAGGTACCAATAGCCCAGGAAGGCCGCCGACCGCGGGAATTCGCGCCGCCCCCATCCCGCCAGCCTACACGAGACTTTCCAGAGCACCCTGGACCACATCGAGGGACCCAGTGCACTGAAATAATAGTCATTTGCCACGTCAGATGGCTCGTTGGTCTAGGGGTATGGTTCCTGCTTTGGGTGCAGGAGGTCCCGGGTTCAAATCCCGGATGAGCCCTAGCGTTTTGTGCAAACTGGTCGCACGTGAGTGGCTGAGTCGACGCAAAATGCTCGGCGTCAGTATCAAATGAAATTCATATTTGATGTGAGCAATTGACACTGATCTGACGTGTGAAGGCGATTACGAAGGTTTTTGGGTACAGATGGTAGCAGATGCATGTTAGTATGTCTTGTTTTTAATGATAAAAAAGTGTTTCCGCCCGGGATCGACACGGGGACCTTCTGCGTGTTAGGCAGACGTGATAACCGCTACACCACGGAAACTACTTGTGTGCGCCTTACATTAGAGACAACTCGTGCTGGTGTTGTCATCGTTACTAAGAAATTAAATAAATGCGCTACTTGCAGAACAAAGGTACATGCAGAAGATCCTCACATGTCGTGGCTCACTGGAGTACAATACGACATAGGCAGGAAAATACTGTTCCCGCCCGGGATCGAACCGGGGACCTTCTGCGTGTGAAGCAGACGTGATAACCGCTACACTACGGAAACTGCGAACGGGAGGAGTCCATCTCCGTTCACTCGCAATTACCTCAGCCTCTCTCCCGTCCGTGAATGCACACGCGACAGTTCTTTTGACAGACTGGAAACCATCACAGCCAAGGGCTCAAGAAGTCTTCGGGGTGCTCGAGAAGGTGTCTGCCGTAGCACCCCTAACGAAATAGCGGCGTTTCCCGCAGTCGTGATTGCAAATCATAGCAGCAAAAGCAATCACTTTCTTAGCAGCAGGGAGTGCGAGCCCAGCGGCAGCTCTACATGAAGGTACCAATAGCCCAGGAAGGCCGCCGACCGCGGGAATTCGCGCCGCCCCCATCCCGCCAGCCTACACGAGACTTTCCAGAGCACCCTGGACCACATCGAGGGACCCAGTGCACTGAAATAATAGTCATCTGCCACGTCAGATGGCTCGTTGGTCTAGGGGTATGATTCCTGCTTTGGGTGCAGGAGGTCCCGGGTTCAAATCCCGGATGAGCCCTTGCGTTTTGTGCAAACTGGTCGCACGTGAGTGGCTGAGTCGACGCAAAATGCTCGGCGTCAGTATCAAATGAAATTCATATTTGATGTGAGCAATTGACACTGATCTGACGTGTGAAGGCGATTACGAAGGTTTTTGGGTACAGATGGTAGCAGATGCATGTTAGTATGTCTTGTTTTTAATGATAAAAAAGTGTTTCCGCCCGGGATCGACACGGGGACCTTCTGCGTGTTAGGCAGACGTGATAACCGCTACACCACGGAAACTACTTGTGTGCGCCTTACATTAGAGACAACTCGTGCTGGTGTTGTCATCGTTACTAAGAAATTAAATAAATGCGCTACTTGCAGAACAAAGGTACATGCAGAAGATCCTCACATGTCGTGGCTCACTGGAGTACAATACGACATAGGCAGGAAAATACTGTTCCCGCCCGGGATCGAACCGGGGACCTTCTGCGTGTGAAGCAGACGTGATAACCGCTACACTACGGAAACTGCGAACGGGAGGAGTCCATCTCCGTTCACTCGCAATTACCTCAGCCTCTCTCCCGTCCGTGAATGCACACGCGACAGTTCTTTTGACAGACTGGAAACCATCACAGCCAAGGGCTCAAGAAGTCTTCGGGGTGCTCGAGAAGGTGTCTGCCGTAGCACCCCTAACGAAATAGCGGCGTTTCCCGCAGTCGTGATTGCAAATCATAGCAGCAAAAGCAATCACTTTCTTAGCAGCAGGGAGTGCGAGCCCAGCGGCAGCTCTACATGAAGGTACCAATAGCCCAGGAAGGCCGCCGACCGCGGGAATTCGCGCCGCCCCCATCCCGCCAGCCTACACGAGACTTTCCAGAGCACCCTGGACCACATCGAGGGACCCAGTGCACTGAAATAATAGTCATTTGCCACGTCAGATGGCTCGTTGGTCTAGGGGTATGGTTCCTGCTTTGGGTGCAGGAGGTCCCGGGTTCAAATCCCGGATGAGCCCTAGCGTTTTGTGCAAACTGGTCGCACGTGAGTGGCTGAGTCGACGCAAAATGCTCGGCGTCAGTATCAAATGAAATTCATATTTGATGTGAGCAATTGACACTGATCTGACGTGTGAAGGCGATTACGAAGGTTTTTGGGTACAGATGGTAGCAGATGCATGTTAGTATGTCTTGTTTTTAATGATAAAAAAGTGTTTCCGCCCGGGATCGACACGGGGACCTTCTGCGTGTTAGGCAGACGTGATAACCGCTACACCACGGAAACTACTTGTGTGCGCCTTACATTAGAGACAACTCGTGCTGGTGTTGTCATCGTTACTAAGAAATTAAATAAATGCGCTACTTGCAGAACAAAGGTACATGCAGAAGATCCTCACATGTCGTGGCTCACTGGAGTACAATACGACATAGGCAGGAAAATACTGTTCCCGCCCGGGATCGAACCGGGGACCTTCTGCGTGTGAAGCAGACGTGATAACCGCTACACTACGGAAACTGCGAACGGGAGGAGTCCATCTCCGTTCACTCGCAATTACCTCAGCCTCTCTCCCGTCCGTGAATGCACACGCGACAGTTCTTTTGACAGACTGGAAACCATCACAGCCAAGGGCTCAAGAAGTCTTCGGGGTGCTCGAGAAGGTGTCTGCCGTAGCACCCCTAACGAAATAGCGGCGTTTCCCGCAGTCGTGATTGCAAATCATAGCAGCAAAAGCAATCACTTTCTTAGCAGCAGGGAGTGCGAGCCCAGCGGCAGCTCTACATGAAGGTACCAATAGCCCAGGAAGGCCGCCGACCGCGGGAATTCGCGCCGCCCCCATCCCGCCAGCCTACACGAGACTTTCCAGAGCACCCTGGACCACATCGAGGGACCCAGTGCACTGAAATAATAGTCATCTGCCACGTCAGATGGCTCGTTGGTCTAGGGGTATGATTCCTGCTTTGGGTGCAGGAGGTCCCGGGTTCAAATCCCGGATGAGCCCTTGCGTTTTGTGCAAACTGGTCGCACGTGAGTGGCTGAGTCGACGCAAAATGCTCGGCGTCAGTATCAAATGAAATTCATATTTGATGTGAGCAATTGACACTGATCTGACGTGTGAAGGCGATTACGAAGGTTTTTGGGTACAGATGGTAGCAGATGCATGTTAGTATGTCTTGTTTTTAATGATAAAAAAGTGTTTCCGCCCGGGATCGACACGGGGACCTTCTGCGTGTTAGGCAGACGTGATAACCGCTACACCACGGAAACTACTTGTGTGCGCCTTACATTAGAGACAACTCGTGCTGGTGTTGTCATCGTTACTAAGAAATTAAATAAATGCGCTACTTGCAGAACAAAGGTACATGCAGAAGATCCTCACATGTCGTGGCTCACTGGAGTACAATACGACATAGGCAGGAAAATACTGTTCCCGCCCGGGATCGAACCGGGGACCTTCTGCGTGTGAAGCAGACGTGATAACCGCTACACTACGGAAACTGCGAACGGGAGGAGTCCATCTCCGTTCACTCGCAATTACCTCAGCCTCTCTCCCGTCCGTGAATGCACACGCGACAGTTCTTTTGACAGACTGGAAACCATCACAGCCAAGGGCTCAAGAAGTCTTCGGGGTGCTCGAGAAGGTGTCTGCCGTAGCACCCCTAACGAAATAGCGGCGTTTCCCGCAGTCGTGATTGCAAATCATAGCAGCAAAAGCAATCACTTTCTTAGCAGCAGGGAGTGCGAGCCCAGCGGCAGCTCTACATGAAGGTACCAATAGCCCAGGAAGGCCGCCGACCGCGGGAATTCGCGCCGCCCCCATCCCGCCAGCCTACACGAGACTTTCCAGAGCACCCTGGACCACATCGAGGGACCCAGTGCACTGAAATAATAGTCGTCTGCCACGTCAGATGGCTCGTTGGTCTAGGGGTATGATTCCTGCTTTGGGTGCAGGAGGTCCCGGGTTCAAATCCCGGACGAGCACTAGCGTTTTGTGCAAACTGGTCGCACGTGAGTGGCTGAGTCGACGCAAAATGCTCGGCGTCAGTATCAAATGAATTTCATATTTGATGTGAGCAATTGACACTGATCTGACGTGTGAAGGCGATTACGAAGGTTTTTGGGTACAGATGGTAGCAGATGCATGTTAGTATGTCTTGTTTTTAATGATAAAATAGTGTTTCCGCCCGGGATCGACACGGGGACCTTCTGCGTGTTAGGCAGACGTGATAACCGCTACACCACGGAAACTACTTGTGTGCGCCTTACATTAGAGACAACTCGTGCTGGTGTTGTCATCGTTACTAAGAAATTAAATAAATGCGCTACTTGCAGAACAAAGGTACATGCAGAAGATCCTCACATGTCGTGGCTCACTGGAGTACAATACGACATAGGCAGGAAAATACTGTTCCCGCCCGGGATCGAACCGGGGACCTTCTGCGTGTGAAGCAGACGTGATAACCGCTACACTACGGAAACTGCGAACGGGAGGAGTCCATCTCCGTTCACTCGCAATTACCTCAGCCTCTCTCCCGTCCGTGAATGCACACGCGACAGTTCTTTTGACAGCCTGGAAACCATCACAGCCAAGGGCTCAAGAAGTCTTCGGGGTGCTCGAGAAGGTGTCTGCCGTAGCACCCCTAACGAAATAGCGGCGTTTCCCGCAGTCGTGATTGCAAATCATAGCAGCAAAAGCAATCACTTTCTTAGCAGCAGGGAGTGCGAGCCCAGCGGCAGCTCTACATGAAGGTACCAATAGCCCAGGAAGGCCGCCGACCGCGGGAATTCGCGCCGCCCCCATCCCGCCAGCCTACACGAGACTTTCCAGAGCACCCTGGACCACATCGAGGGACCCAGTGCACTGAAATAATAGTCATCTGCCACGTCAGATGGCTCGTTAGTCTAGGGGTATGATTCCTGCTTTGGGTGCAGGAGGTCCCGGGTTCAAATCCCGGACGAGCCCTAGCGTTTTGTGCAAACTGGTCGCACGTGAGTGGCTGAGTCGACGCAAAATGCTCGGCGTCAGTATCAAATGAATTTCATATTTGATGTGAGCAATTGACACTGATCTGACGTGTGAAGGCGATTACGAAGGTTTTTGGGTACAGATGGTAGCAGATGCATGTTAGTATGTCTTGTTTTTAATGATAAAATAGTGTTTCCGCCCGGGATCGACACGGGGACCTTCTGCGTGTTAGGCAGACGTGATAACCGCTACACCACGGAAACTACTTGTGTGCGCCTTACATTAGAGACAACTCGTGCTGGTGTTGTCATCGTTACTAAGAAATTAAATAAATGCGCTACTTGCAGAACAAAGGTACATGCAGAAGATCCTCACATGTCGTGGCTCACTGGAGTACAATACGACATAGGCAGGAAAATACTGTTCCCGCCCGGGATCGAACCGGGGACCTTCTGCGTGTGAAGCAGACGTGATAACCGCTACACTACGGAAACTGCGAACGGGAGGAGTCCATCTCCGTTCACTCGCAATTACCTCAGCCTCTCTCCCGTCCGTGAATGCACACGCGACAGTTCTTTTGACAGCCTGGAAACCATCACAGCCAAGGGCTCAAGAAGTCTTCGGGGTGCTCGAGAAGGTGTCTGCCGTAGCACCCCTAACGAAATAGCGGCGTTTCCCGCAGTCGTGATTGCAAATCATAGCAGCAAAAGCAATCACTTTCTTAGCAGCAGGGAGTGCGAGCCCAGCGGCAGCTCTACATGAAGGTACCAATAGCCCAGGAAGGCCGCCGACCGCGGGAATTCGCGCCGCCCCCATCCCGCCAGCCTACACGAGACTTTCCAGAGCACCCTGGACCACATCGAGGGACCCAGTGCACTGAAATAATAGTCATTTGCCACGTCAGATGGCTCGTTGGTCTAGGGGTATGGTTCCTGCTTTGGGTGCAGGAGGTCCCGGGTTCAAATCCCGGATGAGCCCTAGCGTTTTGTGCAAACTGGTCGCACGTGAGTGGCTGAGTCGACGCAAAATGCTCGGCGTCAGTATCAAATGAAATTCATATTTGATGTGAGCAATTGACACTGATCTGACGTGTGAAGGCGATTACGAAGGTTTTTGGGTACAGATGGTAGCAGATGCATGTTAGTATGTCTTGTTTTTAATGATAAAAAAGTGTTTCCGCCCGGGATCGACACGGGGACCTTCTGCGTGTTAGGCAGACGTGATAACCGCTACACCACGGAAACTACTTGTGTGCGCCTTACATTAGAGACAACTCGTGCTGGTGTTGTCATCGTTACTAAGAAATTAAATAAATGCGCTACTTGCAGAACAAAGGTACATGCAGAAGATCCTCACATGTCGTGGCTCACTGGAGTACAATACGACATAGGCAGGAAAATACTGTTCCCGCCCGGGATCGAACCGGGGACCTTCTGCGTGTGAAGCAGACGTGATAACCGCTACACTACGGAAACTGCGAACGGGAGGAGTCCATCTCCGTTCACTCGCAATTACCTCAGCCTCTCTCCCGTCCGTGAATGCACACGCGACAGTTCTTTTGACAGACTGGAAACCATCACAGCCAAGGGCTCAAGAAGTCTTCGGGGTGCTCGAGAAGGTGTCTGCCGTAGCACCCCTAACGAAATAGCGGCGTTTCCCGCAGTCGTGATTGCAAATCATAGCAGCAAAAGCAATCACTTTCTTAGCAGCAGGGAGTGCGAGCCCAGCGGCAGCTCTACATGAAGGTACCAATAGCCCAGGAAGGCCGCCGACCGCGGGAATTCGCGCCGCCCCCATCCCGCCAGCCTACACGAGACTTTCCAGAGCACCCTGGACCACATCGAGGGACCCAGTGCACTGAAATAATAGTCATCTGCCACGTCAGATGGCTCGTTGGTCTAGGGGTATGATTCCTGCTTTGGGTGCAGGAGGTCCCGGGTTCAAATCCCGGATGAGCCCTTGCGTTTTGTGCAAACTGGTCGCACGTGAGTGGCTGAGTCGACGCAAAATGCTCGGCGTCAGTATCAAATGAAATTCATATTTGATGTGAGCAATTGACACTGATCTGACGTGTGAAGGCGATTACGAAGGTTTTTGGGTACAGATGGTAGCAGATGCATGTTAGTATGTCTTGTTTTTAATGATAAAAAAGTGTTTCCGCCCGGGATCGACACGGGGACCTTCTGCGTGTTAGGCAGACGTGATAACCGCTACACCACGGAAACTACTTGTGTGCGCCTTACATTAGAGACAACTCGTGCTGGTGTTGTCATCGTTACTAAGAAATTAAATAAATGCGCTACTTGCAGAACAAAGGTACATGCAGAAGATCCTCACATGTCGTGGCTCACTGGAGTACAATACGACATAGGCAGGAAAATACTGTTCCCGCCCGGGATCGAACCGGGGACCTTCTGCGTGTGAAGCAGACGTGATAACCGCTACACTACGGAAACTGCGAACGGGAGGAGTCCATCTCCGTTCACTCGCAATTACCTCAGCCTCTCTCCCGTCCGTGAATGCACACGCGACAGTTCTTTTGACAGCCTGGAAACCATCACAGCCAAGGGCTCAAGAAGTCTTCGGGGTGCTCGAGAAGGTGTCTGCCGTAGCACCCCTAACGAAATAGCGGCGTTTCCCGCAGTCGTGATTGCAAATCATAGCAGCAAAAGCAATCACTTTCTTAGCAGCAGGGAGTGCGAGCCCAGCGGCAGCTCTACATGAAGGTACCAATAGCCCAGGAAGGCCGCCGACCGCGGGAATTCGCGCCGCCCCCATCCCGCCAGCCTACACGAGACTTTCCAGAGCACCCTGGACCACATCGAGGGACCCAGTGCACTGAAATAATAGTCATTTGCCACGTCAGATGGCTCGTTGGTCTAGGGGTATGATTCCTGCATTGGGTGCAGGAGGTCCCGGGTTCAAATCCCGGATGAGCCCTAGCGTTTTGTGCAAACTGGTCGCACGTGAGTGGCTGAGTCGACGCAAAATGCTCGGCGTCAGTATCAAATGAAATTCATATTTGATGTGAGCAATTGACACTGATCTGACGTGTGAAGGCGATTACGAAGGTTTTTGGGTACAGATGGTAGCAGATGCATGTTAGTATGTCTTGTTTTTAATGATAAAAAAGTGTTTCCGCCCGGGATCGACACGGGGACCTTCTGCGTGTTAGGCAGACGTGATAACCGCTACACCACGGAAACTACTTGTGTGCGCCTTACATTAGAGACAACTCGTGCTGGTGTTGTCATCGTTACTAAGAAATTAAATAAATGCGCTACTTGCAGAACAAAGGTACATGCAGAAGATCCTCACATGTCGTGGCTCACTGGAGTACAATACGACATAGGCAGGAAAATACTGTTCCCGCCCGGGATCGAACCGGGGACCTTCTGCGTGTGAAGCAGACGTGATAACCGCTACACTACGGAAACTGCGAACGGGAGGAGTCCATCTCCGTTCACTCGCAATTACCTCAGCCTCTCTCCCGTCCGTGAATGCACACGCGACAGTTCTTTTGACAGACTGGAAACCATCACAGCCAAGGGCTCAAGAAGTCTTCGGGGTGCTCGAGAAGGTGTCTGCCGTAGCACCCCTAACGAAATAGCGGCGTTTCCCGCAGTCGTGATTGCAAATCATAGCAGCAAAAGCAATCACTTTCTTAGCAGCAGGGAGTGCGAGCCCAGCGGCAGCTCTACATGAAGGTACCAATAGCCCAGGAAGGCCGCCGACCGCGGGAATTCGCGCCGCCCCCATCCCGCCAGCCTACACGAGACTTTCCAGAGCACCCTGGACCACATCGAGGGACCCAGTGCACTGAAATAATAGTCATCTGCCACGTCAGATGGCTCGTTGGTCTAGGGGTATGATTCCTGCTTTGGGTGCAGGAGGTCCCGGGTTCAAATCCCGGATGAGCCCTTGCGTTTTGTGCAAACTGGTAGCACGTGAGTGGCTGAGTCGACGCAAAATGCTCGGCGTCAGTATCAAATGAAATTCATATTTGATGTGAGCAATTGACACTGATCTGACGTGTGAAGGCGATTACGAAGGTTTTTGGGTACAGATGGTAGCAGATGCATGTTAGTATGTCTTGTTTTTAATGATAAAAAAGTGTTTCCGCCCGGGATCGACACGGGGACCTTCTGCGTGTTAGGCAGACGTGATAACCGCTACACCACGGAAACTACTTGTGTGCGCCTTACATTAGAGACAACTCGTGCTGGTGTTGTCATCGTTACTAAGAAATTAAATAAATGCGCTACTTGCAGAACAAAGGTACATGCAGAAGATCCTCACATGTCGTGGCTCACTGGAGTACAATACGACATAGGCAGGAAAATACTGTTCCCGCCCGGGATCGAACCGGGGACCTTCTGCGTGTGAAGCAGACGTGATAACCGCTACACTACGGAAACTGCGAACGGGAGGAGTCCATCTCCGTTCACTCGCAATTACCTCAGCCTCTCTCCCGTCCGTGAATGCACACGCGACAGTTCTTTTGACAGCCTGGAAACCATCACAGCCAAGGGCTCAAGAAGTCTTCGGGGTGCTCGAGAAGGTGTCTGCCGTAGCACCCCTAACGAAATAGCGGCGTTTCCCGCAGTCGTGATTGCAAATCATAGCAGCAAAAGCAATCACTTTCTTAGCAGCAGGGAGTGCGAGCCCAGCGGCAGCTCTACATGAAGGTACCAATAGCCCAGGAAGGCCGCCGACCGCGGGAATTCGCGCCGCCCCCATCCCGCCAGCCTACACGAGACTTTCCAGAGCACCCTGGACCACATCGAGGGACCCAGTGCACTGAAATAATAGTCGTCTGCCACGTCAGATGGCTCGTTGGTCTAGGGGTATGATTCCTGCTTTGGGTGCAGGAGGTCCCGGGTTCAAATCCCGGACGAGCCCTAGCGTTTTGTGCAAACTGGTCGCACGTGAGTGGCTGAGTCGACGCAAAATGCTCGGCGTCAGTATCAAATGAATTTCATATTTGATGTGAGCAATTGACACTGATCTGACGTGTGAAGGCGATTACGAAGGTTTTTGGGTACAGATGGTAGCAGATGCATGTTAGTATGTCTTGTTTTTAATGATAAAAAAGTGTTTCCGCCCGGGATCGACACGGGGACCTTCTGCGTGTTAGGCAGACGTGATAACCGCTACACCACGGAAACTACTTGTGTGCGCCTTACATTAGAGACAACTCGTGCTGGTGTTGTCATCGTTACTAAGAAATTAAATAAATGCGCTACTTGCAGAACAAAGGTACATGCAGAAGATCCTCACATGTCGTGGCTCACTGGAGTACAATACGACATAGGCAGGAAAATACTGTTCCCGCCCGGGATCGAACCGGGGACCTTCTGCGTGTGAAGCAGACGTGATAACCGCTACACTACGGAAACTGCGAACGGGAGGAGTCCATCTCCGTTCACTCGCAATTACCTCAGCCTCTCTCCCGTCCGTGAATGCACACGCGACAGTTCTTTTGACAGCCTGGAAACCATCACAGCCAAGGGCTCAAGAAGTCTTCGGGGTGCTCGAGAAGGTGTCTGCCGTAGCACCCCTAACGAAATAGCGGCGTTTCCCGCAGTCGTGATTGCAAATCATAGCAGCAAAAGCAATCACTTTCTTAGCAGCAGGGAGTGCGAGCCCAGCGGCAGCTCTACATGAAGGTACCAATAGCCCAGGAAGGCCGCCGACCGCGGGAATTCGCGCCGCCCCCATCCCGCCAGCCTACACGAGACTTTCCAGAGCACCCTGGACCACATCGAGGGACCCAGTGCACTGAAATAATAGTCATCTGCCACGTCAGATGGCTCGTTGGTCTAGGGGTATGATTCCTGCTTTGGGTGCAGGAGGTCCCGGGTTCAAATCCCGGACGAGCACTAGCGTTTTGTGCAAACTGGTCGCACGTGAGTGGCTGAGTCGACGCAAAATGCTCGGCGTCAGTATCAAATGAATTTCATATTTGATGTGAGCAATTGACACTGATCTGACGTGTGAAGGCGATTACGAAGGTTTTTGGGTACAGATGGTAGCAGATGCATGTTAGTATGTCTTGTTTTTAATGATAAAAAAGTGTTTCCGCCCGGGATCGACACGGGGACCTTCTGCGTGTTAGGCAGACGTGATAACCGCTACACCACGGAAACTACTTGTGTGCGCCTTACATTAGAGACAACTCGTGCTGGTGTTGTCATCGTTACTAAGAAATTAAATAAATGCGCTACTTGCAGAACAAAGGTACATGCAGAAGATCCTCACATGTCGTGGCTCACTGGAGTACAATACGACATAGGCAGGAAAATACTGTTCCCGCCCGGGATCGAACCGGGGACCTTCTACGTGTGAAGCAGACGTGATAACCGCTACACTACGGAAACTGCGAACGGGAGGAGTCCATCTCCGTTCACTCGCAATTACCTCAGCCTCTCTCCCGTCCGTGAATGCACACGCGACAGTTCTTTTGACAGCCTGGAAACCATCACAGCCAAGGGCTCAAGAAGTCTTCGGGGTGCTCGAGAAGGTGTCTGCCGTAGCACCCCTAACGAAATAGCGGCGTTTCCCGCAGTCGTGATTGCAAATCATAGCAGCAAAAGCAATCACTTTCTTAGCAGCAGGGAGTGCGAGCCCAGCGGCAGCTCTACATGAAGGTACCAATAGCCCAGGAAGGCCGCCGACCGCGGGAATTCGCGCCGCCCCCATCCCGCCAGCCTACACGAGACTTTCCAGAGCACCCTGGACCACATCGAGGGACCCAGTGCACTGAAATAATAGTCATCTGCCACGTCAGATGGCTCGTTGGTCTAGGGGTATGATTCCTGCTTTGGGTGCAGGAGGTCCCGGGTTCAAATCCCGGACGAGCCCTAGCGTTTTGTGCAAACTGGTCGCACGTGAGTGGCTGAGTCGACGCAAAATGCTCGGCGTCAGTATCAAATGAATTTCATATTTGATGTGAGCAATTGACACTGATCTGACGTGTGAAGGCGATTACGAAGGTTTTTGGGTACAGATGGTAGCAGATGCATGTTAGTATGTCTTGTTTTTAATGATAAAATAGTGTTTCCGCCCGGGATCGACACGGGGACCTTCTGCGTGTTAGGCAGACGTGATAACCGCTACACCACGGAAACTACTTGTGTGCGCCTTACATTAGAGACAACTCGTGCTGGTGTTGTCATCGTTACTAAGAAATTAAATAAATGCGCTACTTGCAGAACAAAGGTACATGCAGAAGATCCTCACATGTCGTGGCTCACTGGAGTACAATACGACATAGGCAGGAAAATACTGTTCCCGCCCGGGATCGAACCGGGGACCTTCTGCGTGTGAAGCAGACGTGATAACCGCTACACTACGGAAACTGCGAACGGGAGGAGTCCATCTCCGTTCACTCGCAATTACCTCAGCCTCTCTCCCGTCCGTGAATGCACACGCGACAGTTCTTTTGACAGCCTGGAAACCATCACAGCCAAGGGCTCAAGAAGTCTTCGGGGTGCTCGAGAAGGTGTCTGCCGTAGCACCCCTAACGAAATAGCGGCGTTTCCCGCAGTCGTGATTGCAAATCATAGCAGCAAAAGCAATCACTTTCTTAGCAGCAGGGAGTGCGAGCCCAGCGGCAGCTCTACATGAAGGTACCAATAGCCCAGGAAGGCCGCCGACCGCGGGAATTCGCGCCGCCCCCATCCCGCCAGCCTACACGAGACTTTCCAGAGCACCCTGGACCACATCGAGGGACCCAGTGCACTGAAATAATAGTCATCTGCCACGTCAGATGGCTCGTTGGTCTAGGGGTATGATTCCTGCTTTGGGTGCAGGAGGTCCCGGGTTCAAATCCCGGACGAGCACTAGCGTTTTGTGCAAACTGGTCGCACGTGAGTGGCTGAGTCGACGCAAAATGCTCGGCGTCAGTATCAAATGAATTTCATATTTGATGTGAGCAATTGACACTGATCTGACGTGTGAAGGCGATTACGAAGGTTTTTGGGTACAGATGGTAGCAGATGCATGTTAGTATGTCTTGTTTTTAATGATAAAAAAGTGTTTCCGCCCGGGATCGACACGGGGACCTTCTGCGTGTTAGGCAGACGTGATAACCGCTACACCACGGAAACTACTTGTGTGCGCCTTACATTAGAGACAACTCGTGCTGGTGTTGTCATCGTTACTAAGAAATTAAATAAATGCGCTACTTGCAGAACAAAGGTACATGCAGAAGATCCTCACATGTCGTGGCTCACTGGAGTACAATACGACATAGGCAGGAAAATACTGTTCCCGCCCGGGATCGAACCGGGGACCTTCTACGTGTGAAGCAGACGTGATAACCGCTACACTACGGAAACTGCGAACGGGAGGAGTCCATCTCCGTTCACTCGCAATTACCTCAGCCTCTCTCCCGTCCGTGAATGCACACGCGACAGTTCTTTTGACAGCCTGGAAACCATCACAGCCAAGGGCTCAAGAAGTCTTCGGGGTGCTCGAGAAGGTGTCTGCCGTAGCACCCCTAACGAAATAGCGGCGTTTCCCGCAGTCGTGATTGCAAATCATAGCAGCAAAAGCAATCACTTTCTTAGCAGCAGGGAGTGCGAGCCCAGCGGCAGCTCTACATGAAGGTACCAATAGCCCAGGAAGGCCGCCGACCGCGGGAATTCGCGCCGCCCCCATCCCGCCAGCCTACACGAGACTTTCCAGAGCACCCTGGACCACATCGAGGGACCCAGTGCACTGAAATAATAGTCATCTGCCACGTCAGATGGCTCGTTGGTCTAGGGGTATGATTCCTGCTTTGGGTGCAGGAGGTCCCGGGTTCAAATCCCGGACGAGCCCTAGCGTTTTGTGCAAACTGGTCGCACGTGAGTGGCTGAGTCGACGCAAAATGCTCGGCGTCAGTATCAAATGAATTTCATATTTGATGTGAGCAATTGACACTGATCTGACGTGTGAAGGCGATTACGAAGGTTTTTGGGTACAGATGGTAGCAGATGCATGTTAGTATGTCTTGTTTTTAATGATAAAATAGTGTTTCCGCCCGGGATCGACACGGGGACCTTCTGCGTGTTAGGCAGACGTGATAACCGCTACACCACGGAAACTACTTGTGTGCGCCTTACATTAGAGACAACTCGTGCTGGTGTTGTCATCGTTACTAAGAAATTAAATAAATGCGCTACTTGCAGAACAAAGGTACATGCAGAAGATCCTCACATGTCGTGGCTCACTGGAGTACAATACGACATAGGCAGGAAAATACTGTTCCCGCCCGGGATCGAACCGGGGACCTTCTGCGTGTGAAGCAGACGTGATAACCGCTACACTACGGAAACTGCGAACGGGAGGAGTCCATCTCCGTTCACTCGCAATTACCTCAGCCTCTCTCCCGTCCGTGAATGCACACGCGACAGTTCTTTTGACAGCCTGGAAACCATCACAGCCAAGGGCTCAAGAAGTCTTCGGGGTGCTCGAGAAGGTGTCTGCCGTAGCACCCCTAACGAAATAGCGGCGTTTCCCGCAGTCGTGATTGCAAATCATAGCAGCAAAAGCAATCACTTTCTTAGCAGCAGGGAGTGCGAGCCCAGCGGCAGCTCTACATGAAGGTACCAATAGCCCAGGAAGGCCGCCGACCGCGGGAATTCGCGCCGCCCCCATCCCGCCAGCCTACACGAGACTTTCCAGAGCACCCTGGACCACATCGAGGGACCCAGTGCACTGAAATAATAGTCATCTGCCACGTCAGATGGCTCGTTGGTCTAGGGGTATGATTCCTGCTTTGGGTGCAGGAGGTCCCGGGTTCAAATCCCGGACGAGCCCTTGCGTTTTGTGCAAACTGGTCGCACGTGAGTGGCTGAGTCGACGCAAAATGCTCGGCGTCAGTATCAAATGAATTTCATATTTGATGTGAGCAATTGACACTGATCTGACGTGTGAAGGCGATTACGAAGGTTTTTGGGTACAGATGGTAGCAGATGCATGTTAGTATGTCTTGTTTTTAATGATAAAAAAGTGTTTCCGCCCGGGATCGACACGGGGACCTTCTGCGTGTTAGGCAGACGTGATAACCGCTACACCACGGAAACTACTTGTGTGCGCCTTACATTAGAGACAACTCGTGCTGGTGTTGTCATCGTTACTAAGAAATTAAATAAATGCGCTACTTGCAGAACAAAGGTACATGCAGAAGATCCTCACATGTCGTGGCTCACTGGAGTACAATACGACATAGGCAGGAAAATACTGTTCCCGCCCGGGATCGAACCGGGGACCTTCTACGTGTGAAGCAGACGTGATAACCGCTACACTACGGAAACTGCGAACGGGAGGAGTCCATCTCCGTTCACTCGCAATTACCTCAGCCTCTCTCCCGTCCGTGAATGCACACGCGACAGTTCTTTTGACAGCCTGGAAACCATCACAGCCAAGGGCTCAAGAAGTCTTCGGGGTGCTCGAGAAGGTGTCTGCCGTAGCACCCCTAACGAAATAGCGGCGTTTCCCGCAGTCGTGATTGCAAATCATAGCAGCAAAAGCAATCACTTTCTTAGCAGCAGGGAGTGCGAGCCCAGCGGCAGCTCTACATGAAGGTACCAATAGCCCAGGAAGGCCGCCGACCGCGGGAATTCGCGCCGCCCCCATCCCGCCAGCCTACACGAGACTTTCCAGAGCACCCTGGACCACATCGAGGGACCCAGTGCACTGAAATAATAGTCATCTGCCACGTCAGATGGCTCGTTGGTCTAGGGGTATGATTCCTGCTTTGGGTGCAGGAGGTCCCGGGTTCAAATCCCGGACGAGCCCTAGCGTTTTGTGCAAACTGGTCGCACGTGAGTGGCTGAGTCGACGCAAAATGCTCGGCGTCAGTATCAAATGAATTTCATATTTGATGTGAGCAATTGACACTGATCTGACGTGTGAAGGCGATTACGAAGGTTTTTGGGTACAGATGGTAGCAGATGCATGTTAGTATGTCTTGTTTTTAATGATAAAAAAGTGTTTCCGCCCGGGATCGACACGGGGACCTTCTGCGTGTTAGGCAGACGTGATAACCGCTACACCACGGAAACTACTTGTGTGCGCCTTACATTAGAGACAACTCGTGCTGGTGTTGTCATCGTTACTAAGAAATTAAATAAATGCGCTACTTGCAGAACAAAGGTACATGCAGAAGATCCTCACATGTCGTGGCTCACTGGAGTACAATACGACATAGGCAGGAAAATACTGTTCCCGCCCGGGATCGAACCGGGGACCTTCTGCGTGTGAAGCAGACGTGATAACCGCTACACTACGGAAACTGCGAACGGGAGGAGTCCATCTCCGTTCACTCGCAATTACCTCAGCCTCTCTCCCGTCCGTGAATGCACACGCGACAGTTCTTTTGACAGCCTGGAAACCATCACAGCCAAGGGCTCAAGAAGTCTTCGGGGTGCTCGAGAAGGTGTCTGCCGTAGCACCCCTAACGAAATAGCGGCGTTTCCCGCAGTCGTGATTGCAAATCATAGCAGCAAAAGCAATCACTTTCTTAGCAGCAGGGAGTGCGAGCCCAGCGGCAGCTCTACATGAAGGTACCAATAGCCCAGGAAGGCCGCCGACCGCGGGAATTCGCGCCGCCCCCATCCCGCCAGCCTACACGAGACTTTCCAGAGCACCCTGGACCACATCGAGGGTCCCAGTGCACTGAAATAATAGTCATTTGCCACGTCAGATGGCTCGTTGGTCTAGGGGTATGATTCCTGCTTTGGGTGCAGGAGGTCCCGGGTTCAAATCCCGGATGAGCCCTAGCGTTCTGTGCAAACTGGTCGCACGTGAGTGGCTGAGTCGACGCAAAATGCTCGGCGTCAGTATCAAATGAAATTCATATTTGATGTGAGCAATTGACACTGATCTGACGTGTGAAGGCGATTACGAAGGTTTTTGGGTACAGATGGTAGCAGATGCATGTTAGTATGTCTTGTTTTTAATGATAAAAAAGTGTTTCCGCCCGGGATCGACACGGGGACCTTCTGCGTGTTAGGCAGACGTGATAACCGCTACACCACGGAAACTACTTGTGTGCGCCTTACATTAGAGACAACTCGTGCTGGTGTTGTCATCGTTACTAAGAAATTAAATAAATGCGCTACTTGCAGAACAAAGGTACATGCAGAAGATCCTCACATGTCGTGGCTCACTGGAGTACAATACGACATAGGCAGGAAAATACTGTTCCCGCCCGGGATCGAACCGGGGACCTTCTGCGTGTGAAGCAGACGTGATAACCGCTACACTACGGAAACTGCGAACGGGAGGAGTCCATCTCCGTTCACTCGCAATTACCTCAGCCTCTCTCCCGTCCGTGAATGCACACGCGACAGTTCTTTTGACAGCCTGGAAACCATCACAGCCAAGGGCTCAAGAAGTCTTCGGGGTGCTCGAGAAGGTGTCTGCCGTAGCACCCCTAACGAAATAGCGGCGTTTCCCGCAGTCGTGATTGCAAATCATAGCAGCAAAAGCAATCACTTTCTTAGCAGCAGGGAGTGCGAGCCCAGCGGCAGCTGGTAGCAGATGCATGTTAGTATGTCTTGTTTTTAATGATAAAAAAGTGTTTCCGCCCGGGATCGACACGGGGACCTTCTGCGTGTTAGGCAGACGTGATAACCGCTACACCACGGAAACTACTTGTGTGCGCCTTACATTAGAGACAACTCGTGCTGGTGTTGTCATCGTTACTAAGAAATTAAATAAATGCGCTACTTGCAGAACAAAGGTACATGCAGAAGATCCTCACATGTCGTGGCTCACTGGAGTACAATACGACATAGGCAGGAAAATACTGTTCCCGCCCGGGATCGAACCGGGGACCTTCTGCGTGTGAAGCAGACGTGATAACCGCTACACTACGGAAACTGCGAACGGGAGGAGTCCATCTCCGTTCACTCGCAATTACCTCAGCCTCTCTCCCGTCCGTGAATGCACACGCGACAGTTCTTTTGACAGCCTGGAAACCATCACAGCCAAGGGCTCAAGAAGTCTTCGGGGTGCTCGAGAAGGTGTCTGCCGTAGCACCCCTAACGAAATAGCGGCGTTTCCCGCAGTCGTGATTGCAAATCATAGCAGCAAAAGCAATCACTTTCTTAGCAGCAGGGAGTGCGAGCCCAGCGGCAGCTCTACATGAAGGTACCAATAGCCCAGGAAGGCCGCCGACCGCGGGAATTCGCGCCGCCCCCATCCCGCCAGCCTACACGAGACTTTCCAGAGCACCCTGGACCACATCGAGGGACCCAGTGCACTGAAATAATAGTCATCTGCCACGTCAGATGGCTCGTTGGTCTAGGGGTATGATTCCTGCTTTGGGTGCAGGAGGTCCCGGGTTCAAATCCCGGACGAGCACTAGCGTTTTGTGCAAACTGGTCGCACGTGAGTGGCTGAGTCGACGCAAAATGCTCGGCGTCAGTATCAAATGAATTTCATATTTGATGTGAGCAATTGACACTGATCTGACGTGTGAAGGCGATTACGAAGGTTTTTGGGTACAGATGGTAGCAGATGCATGTTAGTATGTCTTGTTTTTAATGATAAAAAAGTGTTTCCGCCCGGGATCGACACGGGGACCTTCTGCGTGTTAGGCAGACGTGATAACCGCTACACCACGGAAACTACTTGTGTGCGCCTTACATTAGAGACAACTCGTGCTGGTGTTGTCATCGTTACTAAGAAATTAAATAAATGCGCTACTTGCAGAACAAAGGTACATGCAGAAGATCCTCACATGTCGTGGCTCACTGGAGTACAATACGACATAGGCAGGAAAATACTGTTCCCGCCCGGGATCGAACCGGGGACCTTCTACGTGTGAAGCAGACGTGATAACCGCTACACTACGGAAACTGCGAACGGGAGGAGTCCATCTCCGTTCACTCGCAATTACCTCAGCCTCTCTCCCGTCCGTGAATGCACACGCGACAGTTCTTTTGACAGCCTGGAAACCATCACAGCCAAGGGCTCAAGAAGTCTTCGGGGTGCTCGAGAAGGTGTCTGCCGTAGCACCCCTAACGAAATAGCGGCGTTTCCCGCAGTCGTGATTGCAAATCATAGCAGCAAAAGCAATCACTTTCTTAGCAGCAGGGAGTGCGAGCCCAGCGGCAGCTCTACATGAAGGTACCAATAGCCCAGGAAGGCCGCCGACCGCGGGAATTCGCGCCGCCCCCATCCCGCCAGCCTACACGAGACTTTCCAGAGCACCCTGGACCACATCGAGGGACCCAGTGCACTGAAATAATAGTCATCTGCCACGTCAGATGGCTCGTTGGTCTAGGGGTATGATTCCTGCTTTGGGTGCAGGAGGTCCCGGGTTCAAATCCCGGACGAGCCCTAGCGTTTTGTGCAAACTGGTCGCACGTGAGTGGCTGAGTCGACGCAAAATGCTCGGCGTCAGTATCAAATGAATTTCATATTTGATGTGAGCAATTGACACTGATCTGACGTGTGAAGGCGATTACGAAGGTTTTTGGGTACAGATGGTAGCAGATGCATGTTAGTATGTCTTGTTTTTAATGATAAAATAGTGTTTCCGCCCGGGATCGACACGGGGACCTTCTGCGTGTTAGGCAGACGTGATAACCGCTACACCACGGAAACTACTTGTGTGCGCCTTACATTAGAGACAACTCGTGCTGGTGTTGTCATCGTTACTAAGAAATTAAATAAATGCGCTACTTGCAGAACAAAGGTACATGCAGAAGATCCTCACATGTCGTGGCTCACTGGAGTACAATACGACATAGGCAGGAAAATACTGTTCCCGCCCGGGATCGAACCGGGGACCTTCTGCGTGTGAAGCAGACGTGATAACCGCTACACTACGGAAACTGCGAACGGGAGGAGTCCATCTCCGTTCACTCGCAATTACCTCAGCCTCTCTCCCGTCCGTGAATGCACACGCGACAGTTCTTTTGACAGCCTGGAAACCATCACAGCCAAGGGCTCAAGAAGTCTTCGGGGTGCTCGAGAAGGTGTCTGCCGTAGCACCCCTAACGAAATAGCGGCGTTTCCCGCAGTCGTGATTGCAAATCATAGCAGCAAAAGCAATCACTTTCTTAGCAGCAGGGAGTGCGAGCCCAGCGGCAGCTCTACATGAAGGTACCAATAGCCCAGGAAGGCCGCCGACCGCGGGAATTCGCGCCGCCCCCATCCCGCCAGCCTACACGAGACTTTCCAGAGCACCCTGGACCACATCGAGGGACCCAGTGCACTGAAATAATAGTCATCTGCCACGTCAGATGGCTCGTTGGTCTAGGGGTATGATTCCTGCTTTGGGTGCAGGAGGTCCCGGGTTCAAATCCCGGACGAGCACTAGCGTTTTGTGCAAACTGGTCGCACGTGAGTGGCTGAGTCGACGCAAAATGCTCGGCGTCAGTATCAAATGAATTTCATATTTGATGTGAGCAATTGACACTGATCTGACGTGTGAAGGCGATTACGAAGGTTTTTGGGTACAGATGGTAGCAGATGCATGTTAGTATGTCTTGTTTTTAATGATAAAAAAGTGTTTCCGCCCGGGATCGACACGGGGACCTTCTGCGTGTTAGGCAGACGTGATAACCGCTACACCACGGAAACTACTTGTGTGCGCCTTACATTAGAGACAACTCGTGCTGGTGTTGTCATCGTTACTAAGAAATTAAATAAATGCGCTACTTGCAGAACAAAGGTACATGCAGAAGATCCTCACATGTCGTGGCTCACTGGAGTACAATACGACATAGGCAGGAAAATACTGTTCCCGCCCGGGATCGAACCGGGGACCTTCTACGTGTGAAGCAGACGTGATAACCGCTACACTACGGAAACTGCGAACGGGAGGAGTCCATCTCCGTTCACTCGCAATTACCTCAGCCTCTCTCCCGTCCGTGAATGCACACGCGACAGTTCTTTTGACAGCCTGGAAACCATCACAGCCAAGGGCTCAAGAAGTCTTCGGGGTGCTCGAGAAGGTGTCTGCCGTAGCACCCCTAACGAAATAGCGGCGTTTCCCGCAGTCGTGATTGCAAATCATAGCAGCAAAAGCAATCACTTTCTTAGCAGCAGGGAGTGCGAGCCCAGCGGCAGCTCTACATGAAGGTACCAATAGCCCAGGAAGGCCGCCGACCGCGGGAATTCGCGCCGCCCCCATCCCGCCAGCCTACACGAGACTTTCCAGAGCACCCTGGACCACATCGAGGGACCCAGTGCACTGAAATAATAGTCATCTGCCACGTCAGATGGCTCGTTGGTCTAGGGGTATGATTCCTGCTTTGGGTGCAGGAGGTCCCGGGTTCAAATCCCGGACGAGCCCTAGCGTTTTGTGCAAACTGGTCGCACGTGAGTGGCTGAGTCGACGCAAAATGCTCGGCGTCAGTATCAAATGAATTTCATATTTGATGTGAGCAATTGACACTGATCTGACGTGTGAAGGCGATTACGAAGGTTTTTGGGTACAGATGGTAGCAGATGCATGTTAGTATGTCTTGTTTTTAATGATAAAATAGTGTTTCCGCCCGGGATCGACACGGGGACCTTCTGCGTGTTAGGCAGACGTGATAACCGCTACACCACGGAAACTACTTGTGTGCGCCTTACATTAGAGACAACTCGTGCTGGTGTTGTCATCGTTACTAAGAAATTAAATAAATGCGCTACTTGCAGAACAAAGGTACATGCAGAAGATCCTCACATGTCGTGGCTCACTGGAGTACAATACGACATAGGCAGGAAAATACTGTTCCCGCCCGGGATCGAACCGGGGACCTTCTGCGTGTGAAGCAGACGTGATAACCGCTACACTACGGAAACTGCGAACGGGAGGAGTCCATCTCCGTTCACTCGCAATTACCTCAGCCTCTCTCCCGTCCGTGAATGCACACGCGACAGTTCTTTTGACAGCCTGGAAACCATCACAGCCAAGGGCTCAAGAAGTCTTCGGGGTGCTCGAGAAGGTGTCTGCCGTAGCACCCCTAACGAAATAGCGGCGTTTCCCGCAGTCGTGATTGCAAATCATAGCAGCAAAAGCAATCACTTTCTTAGCAGCAGGGAGTGCGAGCCCAGCGGCAGCTCTACATGAAGGTACCAATAGCCCAGGAAGGCCGCCGACCGCGGGAATTCGCGCCGCCCCCATCCCGCCAGCCTACACGAGACTTTCCAGAGCACCCTGGACCACATCGAGGGACCCAGTGCACTGAAATAATAGTCATCTGCCACGTCAGATGGCTCGTTGGTCTAGGGGTATGATTCCTGCTTTGGGTGCAGGAGGTCCCGGGTTCAAATCCCGGACGAGCCCTTGCGTTTTGTGCAAACTGGTCGCACGTGAGTGGCTGAGTCGACGCAAAATGCTCGGCGTCAGTATCAAATGAATTTCATATTTGATGTGAGCAATTGACACTGATCTGACGTGTGAAGGCGATTACGAAGGTTTTTGGGTACAGATGGTAGCAGATGCATGTTAGTATGTCTTGTTTTTAATGATAAAAAAGTGTTTCCGCCCGGGATCGACACGGGGACCTTCTGCGTGTTAGGCAGACGTGATAACCGCTACACCACGGAAACTACTTGTGTGCGCCTTACATTAGAGACAACTCGTGCTGGTGTTGTCATCGTTACTAAGAAATTAAATAAATGCGCTACTTGCAGAACAAAGGTACATGCAGAAGATCCTCACATGTCGTGGCTCACTGGAGTACAATACGACATAGGCAGGAAAATACTGTTCCCGCCCGGGATCGAACCGGGGACCTTCTGCGTGTGAAGCAGACGTGATAACCGCTACACTACGGAAACTGCGAACGGGAGGAGTCCATCTCCGTTCACTCGCAATTACCTCAGCCTCTCTCCCGTCCGTGAATGCACACGCGACAGTTCTTTTGACAGCCTGGAAACCATCACAGCCAAGGGCTCAAGAAGTCTTCGGGGTGCTCGAGAAGGTGTCTGCCGTAGCACCCCTAACGAAATAGCGGCGTTTCCCGCAGTCGTGATTGCAAATCATAGCAGCAAAAGCAATCACTTTCTTAGCAGCAGGGAGTGCGAGCCCAGCGGCAGCTCTACATGAAGGTACCAATAGCCCAGGAAGGCCGCCGACCGCGGGAATTCGCGCCGCCCCCATCCCGCCAGCCTACACGAGACTTTCCAGAGCACCCTGGACCACATCGAGGGACCCAGTGCACTGAAATAATAGTCATCTGCCACGTCAGATGGCTCGTTGGTCTAGGGGTATGATTCCTGCTTTGGGTGCAGGAGGTCCCGGGTTCAAATCCCGGACGAGCACTAGCGTTTTGTGCAAACTGGTCGCACGTGAGTGGCTGAGTCGACGCAAAATGCTCGGCGTCAGTATCAAATGAATTTCATATTTGATGTGAGCAATTGACACTGATCTGACGTGTGAAGGCGATTACGAAGGTTTTTGGGTACAGATGGTAGCAGATGCATGTTAGTATGTCTTGTTTTTAATGATAAAAAAGTGTTTCCGCCCGGGATCGACACGGGGACCTTCTGCGTGTTAGGCAGACGTGATAACCGCTACACCACGGAAACTACTTGTGTGCGCCTTACATTAGAGACAACTCGTGCTGGTGTTGTCATCGTTACTAAGAAATTAAATAAATGCGCTACTTGCAGAACAAAGGTACATGCAGAAGATCCTCACATGTCGTGGCTCACTGGAGTACAATACGACATAGGCAGGAAAATACTGTTCCCGCCCGGGATCGAACCGGGGACCTTCTACGTGTGAAGCAGACGTGATAACCGCTACACTACGGAAACTGCGAACGGGAGGAGTCCATCTCCGTTCACTCGCAATTACCTCAGCCTCTCTCCCGTCCGTGAATGCACACGCGACAGTTCTTTTGACAGCCTGGAAACCATCACAGCCAAGGGCTCAAGAAGTCTTCGGGGTGCTCGAGAAGGTGTCTGCCGTAGCACCCCTAACGAAATAGCGGCGTTTCCCGCAGTCGTGATTGCAAATCATAGCAGCAAAAGCAATCACTTTCTTAGCAGCAGGGAGTGCGAGCCCAGCGGCAGCTCTACATGAAGGTACCAATAGCCCAGGAAGGCCGCCGACCGCGGGAATTCGCGCCGCCCCCATCCCGCCAGCCTACACGAGACTTTCCAGAGCACCCTGGACCACATCGAGGGACCCAGTGCACTGAAATAATAGTCATCTGCCACGTCAGATGGCTCGTTGGTCTAGGGGTATGATTCCTGCTTTGGGTGCAGGAGGTCCCGGGTTCAAATCCCGGACGAGCCCTAGCGTTTTGTGCAAACTGGTCGCACGTGAGTGGCTGAGTCGACGCAAAATGCTCGGCGTCAGTATCAAATGAATTTCATATTTGATGTGAGCAATTGACACTGATCTGACGTGTGAAGGCGATTACGAAGGTTTTTGGGTACAGATGGTAGCAGATGCATGTTAGTATGTCTTGTTTTTAATGATAAAATAGTGTTTCCGCCCGGGATCGACACGGGGACCTTCTGCGTGTTAGGCAGACGTGATAACCGCTACACCACGGAAACTACTTGTGTGCGCCTTACATTAGAGACAACTCGTGCTGGTGTTGTCATCGTTACTAAGAAATTAAATAAATGCGCTACTTGCAGAACAAAGGTACATGCAGAAGATCCTCACATGTCGTGGCTCACTGGAGTACAATACGACATAGGCAGGAAAATACTGTTCCCGCCCGGGATCGAACCGGGGACCTTCTGCGTGTGAAGCAGACGTGATAACCGCTACACTACGGAAACTGCGAACGGGAGGAGTCCATCTCCGTTCACTCGCAATTACCTCAGCCTCTCTCCCGTCCGTGAATGCACACGCGACAGTTCTTTTGACAGCCTGGAAACCATCACAGCCAAGGGCTCAAGAAGTCTTCGGGGTGCTCGAGAAGGTGTCTGCCGTAGCACCCCTAACGAAATAGCGGCGTTTCCCGCAGTCGTGATTGCAAATCATAGCAGCAAAAGCAATCACTTTCTTAGCAGCAGGGAGTGCGAGCCCAGCGGCAGCTCTACATGAAGGTACCAATAGCCCAGGAAGGCCGCCGACCGCGGGAATTCGCGCCGCCCCCATCCCGCCAGCCTACACGAGACTTTCCAGAGCACCCTGGACCACATCGAGGGACCCAGTGCACTGAAATAATAGTCATCTGCCACGTCAGATGGCTCGTTGGTCTAGGGGTATGATTCCTGCTTTGGGTGCAGGAGGTCCCGGGTTCAAATCCCGGACGAGCCCTTGCGTTTTGTGCAAACTGGTCGCACGTGAGTGGCTGAGTCGACGCAAAATGCTCGGCGTCAGTATCAAATGAATTTCATATTTGATGTGAGCAATTGACACTGATCTGACGTGTGAAGGCGATTACGAAGGTTTTTGGGTACAGATGGTAGCAGATGCATGTTAGTATGTCTTGTTTTTAATGATAAAAAAGTGTTTCCGCCCGGGATCGACACGGGGACCTTCTGCGTGTTAGGCAGACGTGATAACCGCTACACCACGGAAACTACTTGTGTGCGCCTTACATTAGAGACAACTCGTGCTGGTGTTGTCATCGTTACTAAGAAATTAAATAAATGCGCTACTTGCAGAACAAAGGTACATGCAGAAGATCCTCACATGTCGTGGCTCACTGGAGTACAATACGACATAGGCAGGAAAATACTGTTCCCGCCCGGGATCGAACCGGGGACCTTCTACGTGTGAAGCAGACGTGATAACCGCTACACTACGGAAACTGCGAACGGGAGGAGTCCATCTCCGTTCACTCGCAATTACCTCAGCCTCTCTCCCGTCCGTGAATGCACACGCGACAGTTCTTTTGACAGCCTGGAAACCATCACAGCCAAGGGCTCAAGAAGTCTTCGGGGTGCTCGAGAAGGTGTCTGCCGTAGCACCCCTAACGAAATAGCGGCGTTTCCCGCAGTCGTGATTGCAAATCATAGCAGCAAAAGCAATCACTTTCTTAGCAGCAGGGAGTGCGAGCCCAGCGGCAGCTCTACATGAAGGTACCAATAGCCCAGGAAGGCCGCCGACCGCGGGAATTCGCGCCGCCCCCATCCCGCCAGCCTACACGAGACTTTCCAGAGCACCCTGGACCACATCGAGGGACCCAGTGCACTGAAATAATAGTCATCTGCCACGTCAGATGGCTCGTTGGTCTAGGGGTATGATTCCTGCTTTGGGTGCAGGAGGTCCCGGGTTCAAATCCCGGACGAGCCCTAGCGTTTTGTGCAAACTGGTCGCACGTGAGTGGCTGAGTCGACGCAAAATGCTCGGCGTCAGTATCAAATGAATTTCATATTTGATGTGAGCAATTGACACTGATCTGACGTGTGAAGGCGATTACGAAGGTTTTTGGGTACAGATGGTAGCAGATGCATGTTAGTATGTCTTGTTTTTAATGATAAAAAAGTGTTTCCGCCCGGGATCGACACGGGGACCTTCTGCGTGTTAGGCAGACGTGATAACCGCTACACCACGGAAACTACTTGTGTGCGCCTTACATTAGAGACAACTCGTGCTGGTGTTGTCATCGTTACTAAGAAATTAAATAAATGCGCTACTTGCAGAACAAAGGTACATGCAGAAGATCCTCACATGTCGTGGCTCACTGGAGTACAATACGACATAGGCAGGAAAATACTGTTCCCGCCCGGGATCGAACCGGGGACCTTCTGCGTGTGAAGCAGACGTGATAACCGCTACACTACGGAAACTGCGAACGGGAGGAGTCCATCTCCGTTCACTCGCAATTACCTCAGCCTCTCTCCCGTCCGTGAATGCACACGCGACAGTTCTTTTGACAGCCTGGAAACCATCACAGCCAAGGGCTCAAGAAGTCTTCGGGGTGCTCGAGAAGGTGTCTGCCGTAGCACCCCTAACGAAATAGCGGCGTTTCCCGCAGTCGTGATTGCAAATCATAGCAGCAAAAGCAATCACTTTCTTAGCAGCAGGGAGTGCGAGCCCAGCGGCAGCTCTACATGAAGGTACCAATAGCCCAGGAAGGCCGCCGACCGCGGGAATTCGCGCCGCCCCCATCCCGCCAGCCTACACGAGACTTTCCAGAGCACCCTGGACCACATCGAGGGACCCAGTGCACTGAAATAATAGTCATTTGCCACGTCAGATGGCTCGTTGGTCTAGGGGTATGATTCCTGCTTTGGGTGCAGGAGGTCCCGGGTTCAAATCCCGGATGAGCCCTAGCGTTTTGTGCAAACTGGTCGCACGTGAGTGGCTGAGTCGACGCAAAATGCTCGGCGTCAGTATCAAATGAAATTCATATTTGATGTGAGCAATTGACACTGATCTGACGTGTGAAGGCGATTACGAAGGTTTTTGGGTACAGATGGTAGCAGATGCATGTTAGTATGTCTTGTTTTTAATGATAAAAAAGTGTTTCCGCCCGGGATCGACACGGGGACCTTCTGCGTGTTAGGCAGACGTGATAACCGCTACACCACGGAAACTACTTGTGTGCGCCTTACATTAGAGACAACTCGTGCTGGTGTTGTCATCGTTACTAAGAAATTAAATAAATGCGCTACTTGCAGAACAAAGGTACATGCAGAAGATCCTCACATGTCGTGGCTCACTGGAGTACAATACGACATAGGCAGGAAAATACTGTTCCCGCCCGGGATCGAACCGGGGACCTTCTGCGTGTGAAGCAGACGTGATAACCGCTACACTACGGAAACTGCGAACGGGAGGAGTCCATCTCCGTTCACTCGCAATTACCTCAGCCTCTCTCCCGTCCGTGAATGCACACGCGACAGTTCTTTTGACAGCCTGGAAACCATCACAGCCAAGGGCTCAAGAAGTCTTCGGGGTGCTCGAGAAGGTGTCTGCCGTAGCACCCCTAACGAAATAGCGGCGTTTCCCGCAGTCGTGATTGCAAATCATAGCAGCAAAAGCAATCACTTTCTTAGCAGCAGGGAGTGCGAGCCCAGCGGCAGCTGGTAGCAGATGCATGTTAGTATGTCTTGTTTTTAATGATAAAAAAGTGTTTCCGCCCGGGATCGACACGGGGACCTTCTGCGTGTTAGGCAGACGTGATAACCGCTACACCACGGAAACTACTTGTGTGCGCCTTACATTAGAGACAACTCGTGCTGGTGTTGTCATCGTTACTAAGAAATTAAATAAATGCGCTACTTGCAGAACAAAGGTACATGCAGAAGATCCTCACATGTCGTGGCTCACTGGAGTACAATACGACATAGGCAGGAAAATACTGTTCCCGCCCGGGATCGAACCGGGGACCTTCTGCGTGTGAAGCAGACGTGATAACCGCTACACTACGGAAACTGCGAACGGGAGGAGTCCATCTCCGTTCACTCGCAATTACCTCAGCCTCTCTCCCGTCCGTGAATGCACACGCGACAGTTCTTTTGACAGCCTGGAAACCATCACAGCCAAGGGCTCAAGAAGTCTTCGGGGTGCTCGAGAAGGTGTCTGCCGTAGCACCCCTAACGAAATAGCGGCGTTTCCCGCAGTCGTGATTGCAAATCATAGCAGCAAAAGCAATCACTTTCTTAGCAGCAGGGAGTGCGAGCCCAGCGGCAGCTCTACATGAAGGTACCAATAGCCCAGGAAGGCCGCCGACCGCGGGAATTCGCGCCGCCCCCATCCCGCCAGCCTACACGAGACTTTCCAGAGCACCCTGGACCACATCGAGGGACCCAGTGCACTGAAATAATAGTCATTTGCCACGTCAGATGGCTCGTTGGTCTAGGGGTATGATTCCTGCTTTGGGTGCAGGAGGTCCCGGGTTCAAATCCCGGATGAGCCCTAGCGTTTTGTGCAAACTGGTCGCACGTGAGTGGCTGAGTCGACGCAAAATGCTCGGCGTCAGTATCAAATGAAATTCATATTTGATGTGAGCAATTGACACTGATCTGACGTGTGAAGGCGATTACGAAGGTTTTTGGGTACAGATGGTAGCAGATGCATGTTAGTATGTCTTGTTTTTAATGATAAAAAAGTGTTTCCGCCCGGGATCGACACGGGGACCTTCTGCGTGTTAGGCAGACGTGATAACCGCTACACCACGGAAACTACTTGTGTGCGCCTTACATTAGAGACAACTCGTGCTGGTGTTGTCATCGTTACTAAGAAATTAAATAAATGCGCTACTTGCAGAACAAAGGTACATGCAGAAGATCCTCACATGTCGTGGCTCACTGGAGTACAATACGACATAGGCAGGAAAATACTGTTCCCGCCCGGGATCGAACCGGGGACCTTCTGCGTGTGAAGCAGACGTGATAACCGCTACACTACGGAAACTGCGAACGGGAGGAGTCCATCTCCGTTCACTCGCAATTACCTCAGCCTCTCTCCCGTCCGTGAATGCACACGCGACAGTTCTTTTGACAGCCTGGAAACCATCACAGCCAAGGGCTCAAGAAGTCTTCGGGGTGCTCGAGAAGGTGTCTGCCGTAGCACCCCTAACGAAATAGCGGCGTTTCCCGCAGTCGTGATTGCAAATCATAGCAGCAAAAGCAATCACTTTCTTAGCAGCAGGGAGTGCGAGCCCAGCGGCAGCTCTACATGAAGGTACCAATAGCCCAGGAAGGCCGCCGACCGCGGGAATTCGCGCCGCCCCCATCCCGCCAGCCTACACGAGACTTTCCAGAGCACCCTGGACCACATCGAGGGACCCAGTGCACTGAAATAATAGTCATCTGCCACGTCAGATGGCTCGTTGGTCTAGGGGTATGATTCCTGCTTTGGGTGCAGGAGGTCCCGGGTTCAAATCCCGGACGAGCCCTAGCGTTTTGTGCAAACTGGTCGCACGTGAGTGGCTGAGTCGACGCAAAATGCTCGGCGTCAGTATCAAATGAATTTCATATTTGATGTGAGCAATTGACACTGATCTGACGTGTGAAGGCGATTACGAAGGTTTTTGGGTACAGATGGTAGCAGATGCATGTTAGTATGTCTTGTTTTTAATGATAAAATAGTGTTTCCGCCCGGGATCGACACGGGGACCTTCTGCGTGTTAGGCAGACGTGATAACCGCTACACCACGGAAACTACTTGTGTGCGCCTTACATTAGAGACAACTCGTGCTGGTGTTGTCATCGTTACTAAGAAATTAAATAAATGCGCTACTTGCAGAACAAAGGTACATGCAGAAGATCCTCACATGTCGTGGCTCACTGGAGTACAATACGACATAGGCAGGAAAATACTGTTCCCGCCCGGGATCGAACCGGGGACCTTCTGCGTGTGAAGCAGACGTGATAACCGCTACACTACGGAAACTGCGAACGGGAGGAGTCCATCTCCGTTCACTCGCAATTACCTCAGCCTCTCTCCCGTCCGTGAATGCACACGCGACAGTTCTTTTGACAGCCTGGAAACCATCACAGCCAAGGGCTCAAGAAGTCTTCGGGGTGCTCGAGAAGGTGTCTGCCGTAGCACCCCTAACGAAATAGCGGCGTTTCCCGCAGTCGTGATTGCAAATCATAGCAGCAAAAGCAATCACTTTCTTAGCAGCAGGGAGTGCGAGCCCAGCGGCAGCTCTACATGAAGGTACCAATAGCCCAGGAAGGCCGCCGACCGCGGGAATTCGCGCCGCCCCCATCCCGCCAGCCTACACGAGACTTTCCAGAGCACCCTGGACCACATCGAGGGACCCAGTGCACTGAAATAATAGTCATTTGCCACGTCAGATGGCTCGTTGGTCTAGGGGTATGATTCCTGCTTTGGGTGCAGGAGGTCCCGGGTTCAAATCCCGGATGAGCCCTAGCGTTTTGTGCAAACTGGTCGCACGTGAGTGGCTGAGTCGACGCAAAATGCTCGGCGTCAGTATCAAATGAAATTCATATTTGATGTGAGCAATTGACACTGATCTGACGTGTGAAGGCGATTACGAAGGTTTTTGGGTACAGATGGTAGCAGATGCATGTTAGTATGTCTTGTTTTTAATGATAAAAAAGTGTTTCCGCCCGGGATCGACACGGGGACCTTCTGCGTGTTAGGCAGACGTGATAACCGCTACACCACGGAAACTACTTGTGTGCGCCTTACATTAGAGACAACTCGTGCTGGTGTTGTCATCGTTACTAAGAAATTAAATAAATGCGCTACTTGCAGAACAAAGGTACATGCAGAAGATCCTCACATGTCGTGGCTCACTGGAGTACAATACGACATAGGCAGGAAAATACTGTTCCCGCCCGGGATCGAACCGGGGACCTTCTGCGTGTGAAGCAGACGTGATAACCGCTACACTACGGAAACTGCGAACGGGAGGAGTCCATCTCCGTTCACTCGCAATTACCTCAGCCTCTCTCCCGTCCGTGAATGCACACGCGACAGTTCTTTTGACAGCCTGGAAACCATCACAGCCAAGGGCTCAAGAAGTCTTCGGGGTGCTCGAGAAGGTGTCTGCCGTAGCACCCCTAACGAAATAGCGGCGTTTCCCGCAGTCGTGATTGCAAATCATAGCAGCAAAAGCAATCACTTTCTTAGCAGCAGGGAGTGCGAGCCCAGCGGCAGCTGGTAGCAGATGCATGTTAGTATGTCTTGTTTTTAATGATAAAAAAGTGTTTCCGCCCGGGATCGACACGGGGACCTTCTGCGTGTTAGGCAGACGTGATAACCGCTACACCACGGAAACTACTTGTGTGCGCCTTACATTAGAGACAACTCGTGCTGGTGTTGTCATCGTTACTAAGAAATTAAATAAATGCGCTACTTGCAGAACAAAGGTACATGCAGAAGATCCTCACATGTCGTGGCTCACTGGAGTACAATACGACATAGGCAGGAAAATACTGTTCCCGCCCGGGATCGAACCGGGGACCTTCTGCGTGTGAAGCAGACGTGATAACCGCTACACTACGGAAACTGCGAACGGGAGGAGTCCATCTCCGTTCACTCGCAATTACCTCAGCCTCTCTCCCGTCCGTGAATGCACACGCGACAGTTCTTTTGACAGCCTGGAAACCATCACAGCCAAGGGCTCAAGAAGTCTTCGGGGTGCTCGAGAAGGTGTCTGCCGTAGCACCCCTAACGAAATAGCGGCGTTTCCCGCAGTCGTGATTGCAAATCATAGCAGCAAAAGCAATCACTTTCTTAGCAGCAGGGAGTGCGAGCCCAGCGGCAGCTCTACATGAAGGTACCAATAGCCCAGGAAGGCCGCCGACCGCGGGAATTCGCGCCGCCCCCATCCCGCCAGCCTACACGAGACTTTCCAGAGCACCCTGGACCACATCGAGGGACCCAGTGCACTGAAATAATAGTCATTTGCCACGTCAGATGGCTCGTTGGTCTAGGGGTATGATTCCTGCTTTGGGTGCAGGAGGTCCCGGGTTCAAATCCCGGATGAGCCCTAGCGTTTTGTGCAAACTGGTCGCACGTGAGTGGCTGAGTCGACGCAAAATGCTCGGCGTCAGTATCAAATGAAATTCATATTTGATGTGAGCAATTGACACTGATCTGACGTGTGAAGGCGATTACGAAGGTTTTTGGGTACAGATGGTAGCAGATGCATGTTAGTATGTCTTGTTTTTAATGATAAAAAAGTGTTTCCGCCCGGGATCGACACGGGGACCTTCTGCGTGTTAGGCAGACGTGATAACCGCTACACCACGGAAACTACTTGTGTGCGCCTTACATTAGAGACAACTCGTGCTGGTGTTGTCATCGTTACTAAGAAATTAAATAAATGCGCTACTTGCAGAACAAAGGTACATGCAGAAGATCCTCACATGTCGTGGCTCACTGGAGTACAATACGACATAGGCAGGAAAATACTGTTCCCGCCCGGGATCGAACCGGGGACCTTCTGCGTGTGAAGCAGACGTGATAACCGCTACACTACGGAAACTGCGAACGGGAGGAGTCCATCTCCGTTCACTCGCAATTACCTCAGCCTCTCTCCCGTCCGTGAATGCACACGCGACAGTTCTTTTGACAGCCTGGAAACCATCACAGCCAAGGGCTCAAGAAGTCTTCGGGGTGCTCGAGAAGGTGTCTGCCGTAGCACCCCTAACGAAATAGCGGCGTTTCCCGCAGTCGTGATTGCAAATCATAGCAGCAAAAGCAATCACTTTCTTAGCAGCAGGGAGTGCGAGCCCAGCGGCAGCTCTACATGAAGGTACCAATAGCCCAGGAAGGCCGCCGACCGCGGGAATTCGCGCCGCCCCCATCCCGCCAGCCTACACGAGACTTTCCAGAGCACCCTGGACCACATCGAGGGACCCAGTGCACTGAAATAATAGTCACTTGCCACGTCAGATGGCTCGTTGGTCTAGGGGTATGATTCCTGCTTTGGGTGCAGGAGGTCCCGGGTTCAAATCCCGGATGAGCCCTAGCGTTTTGTGCAAACTGGTCGCACGTGAGTGGCTGAGTCGACGCAAAATGCTCGGCGTCAGTATCAAATGAAATTCATATTTGATGTGAGCAATTGACACTGATCTGACGTGTGAAGGCGATTACGAAGGTTTTTGGGTACAGATGGTAGCAGATGCATGTTAGTATGTCTTGTTTTTAATGATAAAAAAGTGTTTCCGCCCGGGATCGACACGGGGACCTTCTGCGTGTTAGGCAGACGTGATAACCGCTACACCACGGAAACTACTTGTGTGCGCCTTACATTAGAGACAACTCGTGCTGGTGTTGTCATCGTTACTAAGAAATTAAATAAATGCGCTACTTGCAGAACAAAGGTACATGCAGAAGATCCTCACATGTCGTGGCTCACTGGAGTACAATACGACATAGGCAGGAAAATACTGTTCCCGCCCGGGATCGAACCGGGGACCTTCTGCGTGTGAAGCAGACGTGATAACCGCTACACTACGGAAACTGCGAACGGGAGGAGTCCATCTCCGTTCACTCGCAATTACCTCAGCCTCTCTCCCGTCCGTGAATGCACACGCGACAGTTCTTTTGACAGCCTGGAAACCATCACAGCCAAGGGCTCAAGAAGTCTTCGGGGTGCTCGAGAAGGTGTCTGCCGTAGCACCCCTAACGAAATAGCGGCGTTTCCCGCAGTCGTGATTGCAAATCATAGCAGCAAAAGCAATCACTTTCTTAGCAGCAGGGAGTGCGAGCCCAGCGGCAGCTCTACATGAAGGTACCAATAGCCCAGGAAGGCCGCCGACCGCGGGAATTCGCGCCGCCCCCATCCCGCCAGCCTACACGAGACTTTCCAGAGCACCCTGGACCACATCGAGGGACCCAGTGCACTGAAATAATAGTCATTTGCCACGTCAGATGGCTCGTTGGTCTAGGGGTATGATTCCTGCTTTGGGTGCAGGAGGTCCCGGGTTCAAATCCCGGATGAGCCCTAGCGTTTTGTGCAAACTGGTCGCACGTGAGTGGCTGAGTCGACGCAAAATGCTCGGCGTCAGTATCAAATGAAATTCATATTTGATGTGAGCAATTGACACTGATCTGACGTGTGAAGGCGATTACGAAGGTTTTTGGGTACAGATGGTAGCAGATGCATGTTAGTATGTCTTGTTTTTAATGATAAAAAAGTGTTTCCGCCCGGGATCGACACGGGGACCTTCTGCGTGTTAGGCAGACGTGATAACCGCTACACCACGGAAACTACTTGTGTGCGCCTTACATTAGAGACAACTCGTGCTGGTGTTGTCATCGTTACTAAGAAATTAAATAAATGCGCTACTTGCAGAACAAAGGTACATGCAGAAGATCCTCACATGTCGTGGCTCACTGGAGTACAATACGACATAGGCAGGAAAATACTGTTCCCGCCCGGGATCGAACCGGGGACCTTCTGCGTGTGAAGCAGACGTGATAACCGCTACACTACGGAAACTGCGAACGGGAGGAGTCCATCTCCGTTCACTCGCAATTACCTCAGCCTCTCTCCCGTCCGTGAATGCACACGCGACAGTTCTTTTGACAGCCTGGAAACCATCACAGCCAAGGGCTCAAGAAGTCTTCGGGGTGCTCGAGAAGGTGTCTGCCGTAGCACCCCTAACGAAATAGCGGCGTTTCCCGCAGTCGTGATTGCAAATCATAGCAGCAAAAGCAATCACTTTCTTAGCAGCAGGGAGTGCGAGCCCAGCGGCAGCTCTACATGAAGGTACCAATAGCCCAGGAAGGCCGCCGACCGCGGGAATTCGCGCCGCCCCCATCCCGCCAGCCTACACGAGACTTTCCAGAGCACCCTGGACCACATCGAGGGACCCAGTGCACTGAAATAATAGTCATTTGCCACGTCAGATGGCTCGTTGGTCTAGGGGTATGATTCCTGCTTTGGGTGCAGGAGGTCCCGGGTTCAAATCCCGGATGAGCCCTAGCGTTTTGTGCAAACTGGTCGCACGTGAGTGGCTGAGTCGACGCAAAATGCTCGGCGTCAGTATCAAATGAAATTCATATTTGATGTGAGCAATTGACACTGATCTGACGTGTGAAGGCGATTACGAAGGTTTTTGGGTACAGATGGTAGCAGATGCATGTTAGTATGTCTTGTTTTTAATGATAAAAAAGTGTTTCCGCCCGGGATCGACACGGGGACCTTCTGCGTGTTAGGCAGACGTGATAACCGCTACACCACGGAAACTACTTGTGTGCGCCTTACATTAGAGACAACTCGTGCTGGTGTTGTCATCGTTACTAAGAAATTAAATAAATGCGCTACTTGCAGAACAAAGGTACATGCAGAAGATCCTCACATGTCGTGGCTCACTGGAGTACAATACGACATAGGCAGGAAAATACTGTTCCCGCCCGGGATCGAACCGGGGACCTTCTGCGTGTGAAGCAGACGTGATAACCGCTACACTACGGAAACTGCGAACGGGAGGAGTCCATCTCCGTTCACTCGCAATTACCTCAGCCTCTCTCCCGTCCGTGAATGCACACGCGACAGTTCTTTTGACAGCCTGGAAACCATCACAGCCAAGGGCTCAAGAAGTCTTCGGGGTGCTCGAGAAGGTGTCTGCCGTAGCACCCCTAACGAAATAGCGGCGTTTCCCGCAGTCGTGATTGCAAATCATAGCAGCAAAAGCAATCACTTTCTTAGCAGCAGGGAGTGCGAGCCCAGCGGCAGCTCTACATGAAGGTACCAATAGCCCAGGAAGGCCGCCGACCGCGGGAATTCGCGCCGCCCCCATCCCGCCAGCCTACACGAGACTTTCCAGAGCACCCTGGACCACATCGAGGGACCCAGTGCACTGAAATAATAGTCATTTGCCACGTCAGATGGCTCGTTGGTCTAGGGGTATGATTCCTGCTTTGGGTGCAGGAGGTCCCGGGTTCAAATCCCGGATGAGCCCTAGCGTTTTGTGCAAACTGGTCGCACGTGAGTGGCTGAGTCGACGCAAAATGCTCGGCGTCAGTATCAAATGAAATTCATATTTGATGTGAGCAATTGACACTGATCTGACGTGTGAAGGCGATTACGAAGGTTTTTGGGTACAGATGGTAGCAGATGCATGTTAGTATGTCTTGTTTTTAATGATAAAAAAGTGTTTCCGCCCGGGATCGACACGGGGACCTTCTGCGTGTTAGGCAGACGTGATAACCGCTACACCACGGAAACTACTTGTGTGCGCCTTACATTAGAGACAACTCGTGCTGGTGTTGTCATCGTTACTAAGAAATTAAATAAATGCGCTACTTGCAGAACAAAGGTACATGCAGAAGATCCTCACATGTCGTGGCTCACTGGAGTACAATACGACATAGGCAGGAAAATACTGTTCCCGCCCGGGATCGAACCGGGGACCTTCTGCGTGTGAAGCAGACGTGATAACCGCTACACTACGGAAACTGCGAACGGGAGGAGTCCATCTCCGTTCACTCGCAATTACCTCAGCCTCTCTCCCGTCCGTGAATGCACACGCGACAGTTCTTTTGACAGCCTGGAAACCATCACAGCCAAGGGCTCAAGAAGTCTTCGGGGTGCTCGAGAAGGTGTCTGCCGTAGCACCCCTAACGAAATAGCGGCGTTTCCCGCAGTCGTGATTGCAAATCATAGCAGCAAAAGCAATCACTTTCTTAGCAGCAGGGAGTGCGAGCCCAGCGGCAGCTCTACATGAAGGTACCAATAGCCCAGGAAGGCCGCCGACCGCGGGAATTCGCGCCGCCCCCATCCCGCCAGCCTACACGAGACTTTCCAGAGCACCCTGGACCACATCGAGGGACCCAGTGCACTGAAATAATAGTCATTTGCCACGTCAGATGGCTCGTTGGTCTAGGGGTATGATTCCTGCTTTGGGTGCAGGAGGTCCCGGGTTCAAATCCCGGATGAGCCCTAGCGTTTTGTGCAAACTGGTCGCACGTGAGTGGCTGAGTCGACGCAAAATGCTCGGCGTCAGTATCAAATGAAATTCATATTTGATGTGAGCAATTGACACTGATCTGACGTGTGAAGGCGATTACGAAGGTTTTTGGGTACAGATGGTAGCAGATGCATGTTAGTATGTCTTGTTTTTAATGATAAAAAAGTGTTTCCGCCCGGGATCGACACGGGGACCTTCTGCGTGTTAGGCAGACGTGATAACCGCTACACCACGGAAACTACTTGTGTGCGCCTTACATTAGAGACAACTCGTGCTGGTGTTGTCATCGTTACTAAGAAATTAAATAAATGCGCTACTTGCAGAACAAAGGTACATGCAGAAGATCCTCACATGTCGTGGCTCACTGGAGTACAATACGACATAGGCAGGAAAATACTGTTCCCGCCCGGGATCGAACCGGGGACCTTCTGCGTGTGAAGCAGACGTGATAACCGCTACACTACGGAAACTGCGAACGGGAGGAGTCCATCTCCGTTCACTCGCAATTACCTCAGCCTCTCTCCCGTCCGTGAATGCACACGCGACAGTTCTTTTGACAGCCTGGAAACCATCACAGCCAAGGGCTCAAGAAGTCTTCGGGGTGCTCGAGAAGGTGTCTGCCGTAGCACCCCTAACGAAATAGCGGCGTTTCCCGCAGTCGTGATTGCAAATCATAGCAGCAAAAGCAATCACTTTCTTAGCAGCAGGGAGTGCGAGCCCAGCGGCAGCTCTACATGAAGGTACCAATAGCCCAGGAAGGCCGCCGACCGCGGGAATTCGCGCCGCCCCCATCCCGCCAGCCTACACGAGACTTTCCAGAGCACCCTGGACCACATCGAGGGACCCAGTGCACTGAAATAATAGTCATTTGCCACGTCAGATGGCTCGTTGGTCTAGGGGTATGATTCCTGCTTTGGGTGCAGGAGGTCCCGGGTTCAAATCCCGGATGAGCCCTAGCGTTTTGTGCAAACTGGTCGCACGTGAGTGGCTGAGTCGACGCAAAATGCTCGGCGTCAGTATCAAATGAAATTCATATTTGATGTGAGCAATTGACACTGATCTGACGTGTGAAGGCGATTACGAAGGTTTTTGGGTACAGATGGTAGCAGATGCATGTTAGTATGTCTTGTTTTTAATGATAAAAAAGTGTTTCCGCCCGGGATCGACACGGGGACCTTCTGCGTGTTAGGCAGACGTGATAACCGCTACACCACGGAAACTACTTGTGTGCGCCTTACATTAGAGACAACTCGTGCTGGTGTTGTCATCGTTACTAAGAAATTAAATAAATGCGCTACTTGCAGAACAAAGGTACATGCAGAAGATCCTCACATGTCGTGGCTCACTGGAGTACAATACGACATAGGCAGGAAAATACTGTTCCCGCCCGGGATCGAACCGGGGACCTTCTGCGTGTGAAGCAGACGTGATAACCGCTACACTACGGAAACTGCGAACGGGAGGAGTCCATCTCCGTTCACTCGCAATTACCTCAGCCTCTCTCCCGTCCGTGAATGCACACGCGACAGTTCTTTTGACAGCCTGGAAACCATCACAGCCAAGGGCTCAAGAAGTCTTCGGGGTGCTCGAGAAGGTGTCTGCCGTAGCACCCCTAACGAAATAGCGGCGTTTCCCGCAGTCGTGATTGCAAATCATAGCAGCAAAAGCAATCACTTTCTTAGCAGCAGGGAGTGCGAGCCCAGCGGCAGCTCTACATGAAGGTACCAATAGCCCAGGAAGGCCGCCGACCGCGGGAATTCGCGCCGCCCCCATCCCGCCAGCCTACACGAGACTTTCCAGAGCACCCTGGACCACATCGAGGGACCCAGTGCACTGAAATAATAGTCATTTGCCACGTCAGATGGCTCGTTGGTCTAGGGGTATGATTCCTGCTTTGGGTGCAGGAGGTCCCGGGTTCAAATCCCGGATGAGCCCTAGCGTTTTGTGCAAACTGGTCGCACGTGAGTGGCTGAGTCGACGCAAAATGCTCGGCGTCAGTATCAAATGAAATTCATATTTGATGTGAGCAATTGACACTGATCTGACGTGTGAAGGCGATTACGAAGGTTTTTGGGTACAGATGGTAGCAGATGCATGTTAGTATGTCTTGTTTTTAATGATAAAAAAGTGTTTCCGCCCGGGATCGACACGGGGACCTTCTGCGTGTTAGGCAGACGTGATAACCGCTACACCACGGAAACTACTTGTGTGCGCCTTACATTAGAGACAACTCGTGCTGGTGTTGTCATCGTTACTAAGAAATTAAATAAATGCGCTACTTGCAGAACAAAGGTACATGCAGAAGATCCTCACATGTCGTGGCTCACTGGAGTACAATACGACATAGGCAGGAAAATACTGTTCCCGCCCGGGATCGAACCGGGGACCTTCTGCGTGTGAAGCAGACGTGATAACCGCTACACTACGGAAACTGCGAACGGGAGGAGTCCATCTCCGTTCACTCGCAATTACCTCAGCCTCTCTCCCGTCCGTGAATGCACACGCGACAGTTCTTTTGACAGCCTGGAAACCATCACAGCCAAGGGCTCAAGAAGTCTTCGGGGTGCTCGAGAAGGTGTCTGCCGTAGCACCCCTAACGAAATAGCGGCGTTTCCCGCAGTCGTGATTGCAAATCATAGCAGCAAAAGCAATCACTTTCTTAGCAGCAGGGAGTGCGAGCCCAGCGGCAGCTGGTAGCAGATGCATGTTAGTATGTCTTGTTTTTAATGATAAAAAAGTGTTTCCGCCCGGGATCGACACGGGGACCTTCTGCGTGTTAGGCAGACGTGATAACCGCTACACCACGGAAACTACTTGTGTGCGCCTTACATTAGAGACAACTCGTGCTGGTGTTGTCATCGTTACTAAGAAATTAAATAAATGCGCTACTTGCAGAACAAAGGTACATGCAGAAGATCCTCACATGTCGTGGCTCACTGGAGTACAATACGACATAGGCAGGAAAATACTGTTCCCGCCCGGGATCGAACCGGGGACCTTCTGCGTGTGAAGCAGACGTGATAACCGCTACACTACGGAAACTGCGAACGGGAGGAGTCCATCTCCGTTCACTCGCAATTACCTCAGCCTCTCTCCCGTCCGTGAATGCACACGCGACAGTTCTTTTGACAGCCTGGAAACCATCACAGCCAAGGGCTCAAGAAGTCTTCGGGGTGCTCGAGAAGGTGTCTGCCGTAGCACCCCTAACGAAATAGCGGCGTTTCCCGCAGTCGTGATTGCAAATCATAGCAGCAAAAGCAATCACTTTCTTAGCAGCAGGGAGTGCGAGCCCAGCGGCAGCTCTACATGAAGGTACCAATAGCCCAGGAAGGCCGCCGACCGCGGGAATTCGCGCCGCCCCCATCCCGCCAGCCTACACGAGACTTTCCAGAGCACCCTGGACCACATCGAGGGACCCAGTGCACTGAAATAATAGTCATTTGCCAAGTCAGATGGCTCGTTGGTCTAGGGGTATGATTCCTGCTTTGGGTGCAGGAGGTCCCGGGTTCAAATCCCGGATGAGCCCTAGCGTTTTGTGCAAACTGGTCGCACGTGAGTGGCTGAGTCGACGCAAAATGCTCGGCGTCAGTATCAAATGAAATTCATATTTGATGTGAGCAATTGACACTGATCTGACGTGTGAAGGCGATTACGAAGGTTTTTGGGTACAGATGGTAGCAGATGCATGTTAGTATGTCTTGTTTTTAATGATAAAAAAGTGTTTCCGCCCGGGATCGACACGGGGACCTTCTGCGTGTTAGGCAGACGTGATAACCGCTACACCACGGAAACTACTTGTGTGCGCCTTACATTAGAGACAACTCGTGCTGGTGTTGTCATCGTTACTAAGAAATTAAATAAATGCGCTACTTGCAGAACAAAGGTACATGCAGAAGATCCTCACATGTCGTGGCTCACTGGAGTACAATACGACATAGGCAGGAAAATACTGTTCCCGCCCGGGATCGAACCGGGGACCTTCTGCGTGTGAAGCAGACGTGATAACCGCTACACTACGGAAACTGCGAACGGGAGGAGTCCATCTCCGTTCACTCGCAATTACCTCAGCCTCTCTCCCGTCCGTGAATGCACACGCGACAGTTCTTTTGACAGCCTGGAAACCATCACAGCCAAGGGCTCAAGAAGTCTTCGGGGTGCTCGAGAAGGTGTCTGCCGTAGCACCCCTAACGAAATAGCGGCGTTTCCCGCAGTCGTGATTGCAAATCATAGCAGCAAAAGCAATCACTTTCTTAGCAGCAGGGAGTGCGAGCCCAGCGGCAGCTCTACATGAAGGTACCAATAGCCCAGGAAGGCCGCCGACCGCGGGAATTCGCGCCGCCCCCATCCCGCCAGCCTACACGAGACTTTCCAGAGCACCCTGGACCACATCGAGGGACCCAGTGCACTGAAATAATAGTCATTTGCCACGTCAGATGGCTCGTTGGTCTAGGGGTATGATTCCTGCTTTGGGTGCAGGAGGTCCCGGGTTCAAATCCCGGATGAGCCCTAGCGTTTTGTGCAAACTGGTCGCACGTGAGTGGCTGAGTCGACGCAAAATGCTCGGCGTCAGTATCAAATGAAATTCATATTTGATGTGAGCAATTGACACTGATCTGACGTGTGAAGGCGATTACGAAGGTTTTTGGGTACAGATGGTAGCAGATGCATGTTAGTATGTCTTGTTTTTAATGATAAAAAAGTGTTTCCGCCCGGGATCGACACGGGGACCTTCTGCGTGTTAGGCAGACGTGATAACCGCTACACCACGGAAACTACTTGTGTGCGCCTTACATTAGAGACAACTCGTGCTGGTGTTGTCATCGTTACTAAGAAATTAAATAAATGCGCTACTTGCAGAACAAAGGTACATGCAGAAGATCCTCACATGTCGTGGCTCACTGGAGTACAATACGACATAGGCAGGAAAATACTGTTCCCGCCCGGGATCGAACCGGGGACCTTCTGCGTGTGAAGCAGACGTGATAACCGCTACACTACGGAAACTGCGAACGGGAGGAGTCCATCTCCGTTCACTCGCAATTACCTCAGCCTCTCTCCCGTCCGTGAATGCACACGCGACAGTTCTTTTGACAGCCTGGAAACCATCACAGCCAAGGGCTCAAGAAGTCTTCGGGGTGCTCGAGAAGGTGTCTGCCGTAGCACCCCTAACGAAATAGCGGCGTTTCCCGCAGTCGTGATTGCAAATCATAGCAGCAAAAGCAATCACTTTCTTAGCAGCAGGGAGTGCGAGCCCAGCGGCAGCTCTACATGAAGGTACCAATAGCCCAGGAAGGCCGCCGACCGCGGGAATTCGCGCCGCCCCCATCCCGCCAGCCTACACGAGACTTTCCAGAGCACCCTGGACCACATCGAGGGACCCAGTGCACTGAAATAATAGTCATTTGCCACGTCAGATGGCTCGTTGGTCTAGGGGTATGATTCCTGCTTTGGGTGCAGGAGGTCCCGGGTTCAAATCCCGGATGAGCCCTAGCGTTTTGTGCAAACTGGTCGCACGTGAGTGGCTGAGTCGACGCAAAATGCTCGGCGTCAGTATCAAATGAAATTCATATTTGATGTGAGCAATTGACACTGATCTGACGTGTGAAGGCGATTACGAAGGTTTTTGGGTACAGATGGTAGCAGATGCATGTTAGTATGTCTTGTTTTTAATGATAAAAAAGTGTTTCCGCCCGGGATCGACACGGGGACCTTCTGCGTGTTAGGCAGACGTGATAACCGCTACACCACGGAAACTACTTGTGTGCGCCTTACATTAGAGACAACTCGTGCTGGTGTTGTCATCGTTACTAAGAAATTAAATAAATGCGCTACTTGCAGAACAAAGGTACATGCAGAAGATCCTCACATGTCGTGGCTCACTGGAGTACAATACGACATAGGCAGGAAAATACTGTTCCCGCCCGGGATCGAACCGGGGACCTTCTGCGGGTGAAGCAGACGTGATAACCGCTACACTACGGAAACTGCGAACGGGAGGAGTCCATCTCCGTTCACTCGCAATTACCTCAGCCTCTCTCCCGTCCGTGAATGCACACGCGACAGTTCTTTTGACAGCCTGGAAACCATAACAGCCAAGGGCTCAAGAAGTCTTCGGGGTGCTCGAGAAGGTGTCTGCCGTAGCACCCCTAACGAAATAGCGGCGTTTCCCGCAGTCGTGATTGCAAATCATAGCAGCAAAAGCAATCACTTTCTTAGCAGCAGGGAGTGCGAGCCCAGCGGCAGCTCTACATGAAGGTACCAATAGCCCAGGAAGGCCGCCGACCGCGGGAATTCGCGCCGCCCCCATCCCGCCAGCCTACACGAGACTTTCCAGAGCACCCTGGACCACATCGAGGGACCCAGTGCACTGAAATAATAGTCATTTGCCACGTCAGATGGCTCGTTGGTCTAGGGGTATGATTCCTGCTTTGGGTGCAGGAGGTCCCGGGTTCAAATCCCGGATGAGCCCTAGCGTTTTGTGCAAACTGGTCGCACGTGAGTGGCTGAGTCGACGCAAAATGCTCGGCGTCAGTATCAAATGAAATTCATATTTGATGTGAGCAATTGACACTGATCTGACGTGTGAAGGCGATTACGAAGGTTTTTGGGTACAGATGGTAGCAGATGCATGTTAGTATGTCTTGTTTTTAATGATAAAAAAGTGTTTCCGCCCGGGATCGACACGGGGACCTTCTGCGTGTTAGGCAGACGTGATAACCGCTACACCACGGAAACTACTTGTGTGCGCCTTACATTAGAGACAACTCGTGCTGGTGTTGTCATCGTTACTAAGAAATTAAATAAATGCGCTACTTGCAGAACAAAGGTACATGCAGAAGATCCTCACATGTCGTGGCTCACTGGAGTACAATACGACATAGGCAGGAAAATACTGTTCCCGCCCGGGATCGAACCGGGGACCTTCTGCGTGTGAAGCAGACGTGATAACCGCTACACTACGGAAACTGCGAACGGGAGGAGTCCATCTCCGTTCACTCGCAATTACCTCAGCCTCTCTCCCGTCCGTGAATGCACACGCGACAGTTCTTTTGACAGCCTGGAAACCATCACAGCCAAGGGCTCAAGAAGTCTTCGGGGTGCTCGAGAAGGTGTCTGCCGTAGCACCCCTAACGAAATAGCGGCGTTTCCCGCAGTCGTGATTGCAAATCATAGCAGCAAAAGCAATCACTTTCTTAGCAGCAGGGAGTGCGAGCCCAGCGGCAGCTCTACATGAAGGTACCAATAGCCCAGGAAGGCCGCCGACCGCGGGAATTCGCGCCGCCCCCATCCCGCCAGCCTACACGAGACTTTCCAGAGCACCCTGGACCACATCGAGGGACCCAGTGCACTGAAATAATAGTCATTTGCCACGTCAGATGGCTCGTTGGTCTAGGGGTATGATTCCTGCTTTGGGTGCAGGAGGTCCCGGGTTCAAATCCCGGATGAGCCCTAGCGTTTTGTGCAAACTGGTCGCACGTGAGTGGCTGAGTCGACGCAAAATGCTCGGCGTCAGTATCAAATGAAATTCATATTTGATGTGAGCAATTGACACTGATCTGACGTGTGAAGGCGATTACGAAGGTTTTTGGGTACAGATGGTAGCAGATGCATGTTAGTATGTCTTGTTTTTAATGATAAAAAAGTGTTTCCGCCCGGGATCGACACGGGGACCTTCTGCGTGTTAGGCAGACGTGATAACCGCTACACCACGGAAACTACTTGTGTGCGCCTTACATTAGAGACAACTCGTGCTGGTGTTGTCATCGTTACTAAGAAATTAAATAAATGCGCTACTTGCAGAACAAAGGTACATGCAGAAGATCCTCACATGTCGTGGCTCACTGGAGTACAATACGACATAGGCAGGAAAATACTGTTCCCGCCCGGGATCGAACCGGGGACCTTCTGCGTGTGAAGCAGACGTGATAACCGCTACACTACGGAAACTGCGAACGGGAGGAGTCCATCTCCGTTCACTCGCAATTACCTCAGCCTCTCTCCCGTCCGTGAATGCACACGCGACAGTTCTTTTGACAGCCTGGAAACCATCACAGCCAAGGGCTCAAGAAGTCTTCGGGGTGCTCGAGAAGGTGTCTGCCGTAGCACCCCTAACGAAATAGCGGCGTTTCCCGCAGTCGTGATTGCAAATCATAGCAGCAAAAGCAATCACTTTCTTAGCAGCAGGGAGTGCGAGCCCAGCGGCAGCTCTACATGAAGGTACCAATAGCCCAGGAAGGCCGCCGACCGCGGGAATTCGCGCCGCCCCCATCCCGCCAGCCTACACGAGACTTTCCAGAGCACCCTGGACCACATCGAGGGACCCAGTGCACTGAAATAATAGTCATTTGCCACGTCAGATGGCTCGTTGGTCTAGGGGTATGATTCCTGCTTTGGGTGCAGGAGGTCCCGGGTTCAAATCCCGGATGAGCCCTAGCGTTTTGTGCAAACTGGTCGCACGTGAGTGGCTGAGTCGACGCAAAATGCTCGGCGTCAGTATCAAATGAAATTCATATTTGATGTGAGCAATTGACACTGATCTGACGTGTGAAGGCGATTACGAAGGTTTTTGGGTACAGATGGTAGCAGATGCATGTTAGTATGTCTTGTTTTTAATGATAAAAAAGTGTTTCCGCCCTGGATCGACACGGGGACCTTCTGCGTGTTAGGCAGACGTGATAACCGCTACACCACGGAAACTACTTGTGTGCGCCTTACATTAGAGACAACTCGTGCTGGTGTTGTCATCGTTACTAAGAAATTAAATAAATGCGCTACTTGCAGAACAAAGGTACATGCAGAAGATCCTCACATGTCGTGGCTCACTGGAGTACAATACGACATAGGCAGGAAAATAATGTTCCCGCCCGGGATCGAACCGGGGACCTTCTGCGGGTGAAGCAGACGTGATAACCGCTACACTACGGAAACTGCGAACGGGAGGAGTCCATCTCCGTTCACTCGCAATTACCTCAGCCTCTCTCCCGTCCGTGAATGCACACGCGACAGTTCTTTTGACAGCCTGGAAACCATAACAGCCAAGGGCTCAAGAAGTCTTCGGGGTGCTCGAGAAGGTGTCTGCCGTAGCACCCCTAACGAAATAGCGGCGTTTCCCGCAGTCGTGATTGCAAATCATAGCAGCAAAAGCAATCACTTTCTTAGCAGCAGGGAGTGCGAGCCCAGCGGCAGCTCTACATGAAGGTACCAATAGCCCAGGAAGGCCGCCGACCGCGGGAATTCGCGCCGCCCCCATCCCGCCAGCCTACACGAGACTTTCCAGAGCACCCTGGACCACATCGAGGGACCCAGTGCACTGAAATAATAGTCATTTGCCACGTCAGATGGCTCGTTGGTCTAGGGGTATGATTCCTGCTTTGGGTGCAGGAGGTCCCGGGTTCAAATCCCGGATGAGCCCTAGCGTTTTGTGCAAACTGGTCGCACGTGAGTGGCTGAGTCGACGCAAAATGCTCGGCGTCAGTATCAAATGAAATTCATATTTGATGTGAGCAATTGACACTGATCTGACGTGTGAAGGCGATTACGAAGGTTTTTGGGTACAGATGGTAGCAGATGCATGTTAGTATGTCTTGTTTTTAATGATAAAAAAGTGTTTCCGCCCGGGATCGACACGGGGACCTTCTGCGTGTTAGGCAGACGTGATAACCGCTACACCACGGAAACTACTTGTGTGCGCCTTACATTAGAGACAACTCGTGCTGGTGTTGTCATCGTTACTAAGAAATTAAATAAATGCGCTACTTGCAGAACAAAGGTACATGCAGAAGATCCTCACATGTCGTGGCTCACTGGAGTACAATACGACATAGGCAGGAAAATACTGTTCCCGCCCGGGATCGAACCGGGGACCTTCTGCGTGTGAAGCAGACGTGATAACCGCTACACTACGGAAACTGCGAACGGGAGGAGTCCATCTCCGTTCACTCGCAATTACCTCAGCCTCTCTCCCGTCCGTGAATGCACACGCGACAGTTCTTTTGACAGCCTGGAAACCATCACAGCCAAGGGCTCAAGAAGTCTTCGGGGTGCTCGAGAAGGTGTCTGCCGTAGCACCCCTAACGAAATAGCGGCGTTTCCCGCAGTCGTGATTGCAAATCATAGCAGCAAAAGCAATCACTTTCTTAGCAGCAGGGAGTGCGAGCCCAGCGGCAGCTCTACATGAAGGTACCAATAGCCCAGGAAGGCCGCCGACCGCGGGAATTCGCGCCGCCCCCATCCCGCCAGCCTACACGAGACTTTCCAGAGCACCCTGGACCACATCGAGGGACCCAGTGCACTGAAATAATAGTCATTTGCCACGTCAGATGGCTCGTTGGTCTAGGGGTATGATTCCTGCTTTGGGTGCAGGAGGTCCCGGGTTCAAATCCCGGATGAGCCCTAGCGTTTTGTGCAAACTGGTCGCACGTGAGTGGCTGAGTCGACGCAAAATGCTCGGCGTCAGTATCAAATGAAATTCATATTTGATGTGAGCAATTGACACTGATCTGACGTGTGAAGGCGATTACGAAGGTTTTTGGGTACAGATGGTAGCAGATGCATGTTAGTATGTCTTGTTTTTAATGATAAAAAAGTGTTTCCGCCCGGGATCGACACGGGGACCTTCTGCGTGTTAGGCAGACGTGATAACCGCTACACCACGGAAACTACTTGTGTGCGCCTTACATTAGAGACAACTCGTGCTGGTGTTGTCATCGTTACTAAGAAATTAAATAAATGCGCTACTTGCAGAACAAAGGTACATGCAGAAGATCCTCACATGTCGTGGCTCACTGGAGTACAATACGACATAGGCAGGAAAATACTGTTCCCGCCCGGGATCGAACCGGGGACCTTCTGCGTGTGAAGCAGACGTGATAACCGCTACACTACGGAAACTGCGAACGGGAGGAGTCCATCTCCGTTCACTCGCAATTACCTCAGCCTCTCTCCCGTCCGTGAATGCACACGCGACAGTTCTTTTGACAGCCTGGAAACCATCACAGCCAAGGGCTCAAGAAGTCTTCGGGGTGCTCGAGAAGGTGTCTGCCGTAGCACCCCTAACGAAATAGCGGCGTTTCCCGCAGTCGTGATTGCAAATCATAGCCAGCAAAAGCAATCACTTTCTTAGCAGCAGGGAGTGCGAGCCCAGCGGCAGCTCTACATGAAGGTACCAATAGCCCAGGAAGGCCGCCGACCGCGGGAATTCGCGCCGCCCCCATCCCGCCAGCCTACACGAGACTTTCCAGAGCACCCTGGACCACATCGAGGGACCCAGTGCACTGAAATAATAGTCATTTGCCACGTCAGATGGCTCGTTGGTCTAGGGGTATGATTCCTGCTTTGGGTGCAGGAGGTCCCGGGTTCAAATCCCGGATGAGCCCTAGCGTTTTGTGCAAACTGGTCGCACGTGAGTGGCTGAGTCGACGCAAAATGCTCGGCGTCAGTATCAAATGAAATTCATATTTGATGTGAGCAATTGACACTGATCTGACGTGTGAAGGCGATTACGAAGGTTTTTGGGTACAGATGGTAGCAGATGCATGTTAGTATGTCTTGTTTTTAATGATAAAAAAGTGTTTCCGCCCGGGATCGACACGGGGACCTTCTGCGTGTTAGGCAGACGTGATAACCGCTACACCACGGAAACTACTTGTGTGCGCCTTACATTAGAGACAACTCGTGCTGGTGTTGTCATCGTTACTAAGAAATTAAATAAATGCGCTACTTGCAGAACAAAGGTACATGCAGAAGATCCTCACATGTCGTGGCTCACTGGAGTACAATACGACATAGGCAGGAAAATACTGTTCCCGCCCGGGATCGAACCGGGGACCTTCTGCGTGTGAAGCAGACGTGATAACCGCTACACTACGGAAACTGCGAACGGGAGGAGTCCATCTCCGTTCACTCGCAATTACCTCAGCCTCTCTCCCGTCCGTGAATGCACACGCGACAGTTCTTTTGACAGCCTGGAAACCATCACAGCCAAGGGCTCAAGAAGTCTTCGGGGTGCTCGAGAAGGTGTCTGCCGTAGCACCCCTAACGAAATAGCGGCGTTTCCCGCAGTCGTGATTGCAAATCATAGCAGCAAAAGCAATCACTTTCTTAGCAGCAGGGAGTGCGAGCCCAGCGGCAGCTCTACATGAAGGTACCAATAGCCCAGGAAGGCCGCCGACCGCGGGAATTCGCGCCGCCCCCATCCCGCCAGCCTACACGAGACTTTCCAGAGCACCCTGGACCACATCGAGGGACCCAGTGCACTGAAATAATAGTCATTTGCCACGTCAGATGGCTCGTTGGTCTAGGGGTATGATTCCTGCTTTGGGTGCAGGAGGTCCCGGGTTCAAATCCCGGATGAGCCCTAGCGTTTTGTGCAAACTGGTCGCACGTGAGTGGCTGAGTCGACGCAAAATGCTCGGCGTCAGTATCAAATGAAATTCATATTTGATGTGAGCAATTGACACTGATCTGACGTGTGAAGGCGATTACGAAGGTTTTTGGGTACAGATGGTAGCAGATGCATGTTAGTATGTCTTGTTTTTAATGATAAAAAAGTGTTTCCGCCCGGGATCGACACGGGGACCTTCTGCGTGTTAGGCAGACGTGATAACCGCTACACCACGGAAACTACTTGTGTGCGCCTTACATTAGAGACAACTCGTGCTGGTGTTGTCATCGTTACTAAGAAATTAAATAAATGCGCTACTTGCAGAACAAAGGTACATGCAGAAGATCCTCACATGTCGTGGCTCACTGGAGTACAATACGACATAGGCAGGAAAATACTGTTCCCGCCCGGGATCGAACCGGGGACCTTCTGCGTGTGAAGCAGACGTGATAACCGCTACACTACGGAAACTGCGAACGGGAGGAGTCCATCTCCGTTCACTCGCAATTACCTCAGCCTCTCTCCCGTCCGTGAATGCACACGCGACAGTTCTTTTGACAGCCTGGAAACCATCACAGCCAAGGGCTCAAGAAGTCTTCGGGGTGCTCGAGAAGGTGTCTGCCGTAGCACCCCTAACGAAATAGCGGCGTTTCCCGCAGTCGTGATTGCAAATCATAGCAGCAAAAGCAATCACTTTCTTAGCAGCAGGGAGTGCGAGCCCAGCGGCAGCTCTACATGAAGGTACCAATAGCCCAGGAAGGCCGCCGACCGCGGGAATTCGCGCCGCCCCCATCCCGCCAGCCTACACGAGACTTTCCAGAGCACCCTGGACCACATCGAGGGACCCAGTGCACTGAAATAATAGTCATTTGCCACGTCAGATGGCTCGTTGGTCTAGGGGTATGATTCCTGCTTTGGGTGCAGGAGGTCCCGGGTTCAAATCCCGGATGAGCCCTAGCGTTTTGTGCAAACTGGTCGCACGTGAGTGGCTGAGTCGACGCAAAATGCTCGGCGTCAGTATCAAATGAAATTCATATTTGATGTGAGCAATTGACACTGATCTGACGTGTGAAGGCGATTACGAAGGTTTTTGGGTACAGATGGTAGCAGATGCATGTTAGTATGTCTTGTTTTTAATGATAAAAAAGTGTTTCCGCCCGGGATCGACACGGGGACCTTCTGCGTGTTAGGCAGACGTGATAACCGCTACACCACGGAAACTACTTGTGTGCGCCTTACATTAGAGACAACTCGTGCTGGTGTTGTCATCGTTACTAAGAAATTAAATAAATGCGCTACTTGCAGAACAAAGGTACATGCAGAAGATCCTCACATGTCGTGGCTCACTGGAGTACAATACGACATAGGCAGGAAAATACTGTTGCCGCCCGGGATCGAACCGGGGACCTTCTGCGTGTGAAGCAGACGTGATAACCGCTACACTACGGAAACTGCGAACGGGAGGAGTCCATCTCCGTTCACTCGCAATTACCTCAGCCTCTCTCCCGTCCGTGAATGCACACGCGACAGTTCTTTTGACAGCCTGGAAACCATCACAGCCAAGGGCTCAAGAAGTCTTCGGGGTGCTCGAGAAGGTGTCTGCCGTAGCACCCCTAACGAAATAGCGGCGTTTCCCGCAGTCGTGATTGCAAATCATAGCAGCAAAAGCAATCACTTTCTTAGCAGCAGGGAGTGCGAGCCCAGCGGCAGCTCTACATGAAGGTACCAATAGCCCAGGAAGGCCGCCGACCGCGGGAATTCGCGCCGCCCCCATCCCGCCAGCCTACACGAGACTTTCCAGAGCACCCTGGACCACATCGAGGGACCCAGTGCACTGAAATAATAGTCATTTGCCACGTCAGATGGCTCGTTGGTCTAGGGGTATGATTCCTGCATTGGGTGCAGGAGGTCCCGGGTTCAAATCCCGGATGAGCCCTAGCGTTTTGTGCAAACTGGTCGCACGTGAGTGGCTGAGTCGACGCAAAATGCTCGGCGTCAGTATCAAATGAAATTCATATTTGATGTGAGCAATTGACACTGATCTGACGTGTGAAGGCGATTACGAAGGTTTTTGGGTACAGATGGTAGCAGATGCATGTTAGTATGTCTTGTTTTTAATGATAAAAAAGTGTTTCCGCCCGGGATCGACACGGGGACCTTCTGCGTGTTAGGCAGACGTGATAACCGCTACACCACGGAAACTACTTGTGTGCGCCTTACATTAGAGACAACTCGTGCTGGTGTTGTCATCGTTACTAAGAAATTAAATAAATGCGCTACTTGCAGAACAAAGGTACATGCAGAAGATCCTCACATGTCGTGGCTCACTGGAGTACAATACGACATAGGCAGGAAAATACTGTTCCCGCCCGGGATCGAACCGGGGACCTTCTGCGTGTGAAGCAGACGTGATAACCGCTACACTACGGAAACTGCGAACGGGGGGAGTACATCTCCGTTCACTCGCAATTACCTCAGCCTCTCTTCCGTCCGTGAATGCACACGCGACAGTTCTTTTGACAGCCTGGAAACCATCACAGCCAAGGGCTCAAGAAGTCTTCGGGGTGCTCGAGAAGGTGTCTGCCGTAGCACCCCTAACGAAATAGCGGCGTTTCCCGCAGTCGTGATTGCAAATCATAGCAGCAAAAGCAATCACTTTCTTAGCAGCAGGGAGTGCGAGCCCAGCGGCAGCTCTACATGAAGGTACCAATAGCCCAGGAAGGCCGCCGACCGCGGGAATTCGCGCCGCCCCCATCCCGCCAGCCTACACGAGACTTTCCAGAGCACCCTGGACCACATCGAGGGACCCAGTGCACTGAAATAATAGTCATCTGCCACGTCAGATGGCTCGTTGGTCTAGGGGTATGATTCCTGCTTTGGGTGCAGGAGGTCCCGGGTTCAAATCCCGGATGAGCCCTAGCGTTTTGTGCAAACTGGTCGCACGTGAGTGGCTGAGTCGACGCAAAATGCTCGGCGTCAGTATCAAATGAAATTCATATTTGATGTGAGCAATTGACACTGATCTGACGTGTGAAGGCGATTACGAAGGTTTTTGGGTACAGATGGTAGCAGATGCATGTTAGTATGTCTTGTTTTTAATGATAAAAAAGTGTTTCCGCCCGGGATCGACACGGGGACCTTCTGCGTGTTAGGCAGACGTGATAACCGCTACACTACGGAAACTGCGAACGGGGGGAGTCCATCTCCGTTCACTCGCAATTACCTCAGCCTCTCTTCCGTCCGTGAATGCACACGTGACAGTTCTTTTGACAGCCTGGAAACCATCACAGCCAAGGGCTCAAGAAGTCTTCGGGGTGCTCGAGAAGGTGTCTGCCGTAGCACCCCTAACGAAATAGCGGCGTTTCCCGCAGTCGTGATTGCAAATCATAGCAGCAAAAGCAATCACTTTCTTAGCAGCAGGGAGTGCGAGCCCAGCGGCAGCTCTACATGAAGGTACCAATAGCCCAGGAAGGCCGCCGACCGCGGGAATTCGCGCCGCCCCCATCCCGCCAGCCTACACGAGACTTTCCAGAGCACCCTGGACCACATCGAGGGACCCAGTGCACTGAAATAATAGTCATCTGCCACGTCAGATGGCTCGTTGGTCTAGGGGTATGATTCCTGCTTTGGGTGCAGGAGGTCCCGGGTTCAAATCCCGGATGAGCCCTAGCGTTTTGTGCAAACTGGTCGCACGTGAGTGGCTGAGTCGACGCAAAATGCTCGGCGTCAGTATCAAATGAAATTCATATTTGATGTGAGCAATTGACACTGATCTGACGTGTGAAGGCGATTACGAAGGTTTTTGGGTACAGATGGTAGCAGATGCATGTTAGTATGTCTTGTTTTTAATGATAAAAAAGTGTTTCCGCCCTGGATCGACACGGGGACCTTCTGCGTGTTAGGCAGACGTGATAACCGCTACACCACGGAAACTACTTGTGTGCGCCTTACATTAGAGACAACTCGTGCTGGTGTTGTCATCGTTACTAAGAAATTAAATAAATGCGCTACTTGCAGAACAAAGGTACATGCAGAAGATCCTCACATGTCGTGGCTCACTGGAGTACAATACGACATAGGCAGGAAAATACTGTTCCCGCCCGGGATCGAACCGGGGACCTTCTGCGTGTGAAGCAGACGTGATAACCGCTACACTACGGAAACTGCGAACGGGGGGAGTACATCTCCGTTCACTCGCAATTACCTCAGCCTCTCTTCCGTCCGTGAATGCACACGCGACAGTTCTTTTGACAGCCTGGAAACCATCACAGCCAAGGGCTCAAGAAGTCTTCGGGGTGCTCGAGAAGGTGTCTGCCGTAGCACCCCTAACGAAATAGCGGCGTTTCCCGCAGTCGTGATTGCAAATCATAGCAGCAAAAGCAATCACTTTCTTAGCAGCAGGGAGTGCGAGCCCAGCGGCAGCTCTACATGAAGGTACCAATAGCCCAGGAAGGCCGCCGACCGCGGGAATTCGCGCCGCCCCCATCCCGCCAGCCTACACGAGACTTTCCAGAGCACCCTGGACCACATCGAGGGACCCAGTGCACTGAAATAATAGTCATCTGCCACGTCAGATGGCTCGTTGGTCTAGGGGTATGATTCCTGCTTTGGGTGCAGGAGGTCCCGGGTTCAAATCCCGGATGAGCCCTAGCGTTTTGTGCAAACTGGTCGCACGTGAGTGGCTGAGTCGACGCAAAATGCTCGGCGTCAGTATCAAATGAAATTCATATTTGATGTGAGCAATTGACACTGATCTGACGTGTGAAGGCGATTACGAAGGTTTTTGGGTACAGATGGTAGCAGATGCATGTTAGTATGTCTTGTTTTTAATGATAAAAAAGTGTTTCCGCCCGGGATCGACACGGGGACCTTCTGCGTGTTAGGCAGACGTGATAACCGCTACACTACGGAAACTGCGAACGGGGGGAGTCCATCTCCGTTCACTCGCAATTACCTCAGCCTCTCTTCCGTCCGTGAATGCACACGTGACAGTTCTTTTGACAGCCTGGAAACCATCACAGCCAAGGGCTCAAGAAGTCTTCGGGGTGCTCGAGAAGGTGTCTGCCGTAGCACCCCTAACGAAATAGCGGCGTTTCCCGCAGTCGTGATTGCAAATCATAGCAGCAAAAGCAATCACTTTCTTAGCAGCAGGGAGTGCGAGCCCAGCGGCAGCTCTACATGAAGGTACCAATAGCCCAGGAAGGCCGCCGACCGCGGGAATTCGCGCCGCCCCCATCCCGCCAGCCTACACGAGACTTTCCAGAGCACCCTGGACCACATCGAGGGACCCAGTGCACTGAAATAATAGTCATCTGCCACGTCAGATGGCTCGTTGGTCTAGGGGTATGATTCCTGCTTTGGGTGCAGGAGGTCCCGGGTTCAAATCCCGGATGAGCCCTAGCGTTTTGTGCAAACTGGTCGCACGTGAGTGGCTGAGTCGACGCAAAATGCTCGGCGTCAGTATCAAATGAAATTCATATTTGATGTGAGCAATTGACACTGATCTGACGTGTGAAGGCGATTACGAAGGTTTTTGGGTACAGATGGTAGCAGATGCATGTTAGTATGTCTTGTTTTTAATGATAAAAAAGTGTTTCCGCCCTGGATCGACACGGGGACCTTCTGCGTGTTAGGCAGACGTGATAACCGCTACACCACGGAAACTACTTGTGTGCGCCTTACATTAGAGACAACTCGTGCTGGTGTTGTCATCGTTACTAAGAAATTAAATAAATGCGCTACTTGCAGAACAAAGGTACATGCAGAAGATCCTCACATGTCGTGGCTCACTGGAGTACAATACGACATAGGCAGGAAAATACTGTTCCCGCCCGGGATCGAACCGGGGACCTTCTACGTGTGAAGCAGACGTGATAACCGCTACACTACGGAAACTGCGAACGGGAGGAGTCCATCTCCGTTCACTCGCAATTACCTCAGCCTCTCTCCCGTCCGTGAATGCACACGCGACAGTTCTTTTGACAGCCTGGAAACCATCACAGCCAAGGGCTCAAGAAGTCTTCGGGGTGCTCGAGAAGGTGTCTGCCGTAGCACCCCTAACGAAATAGCGGCGTTTCCCGCAGTCGTGATTGCAAATCATAGCAGCAAAAGCAATCACTTTCTTAGCAGCAGGGAGTGCGAGCCCAGCGGCAGCTCTACATGAAGGTACCAATAGCCCAGGAAGGCCGCCGACCGCGGGAATTCGCGCCGCCCCCATCCCGCCAGCCTACACGAGACTTTCCAGAGCACCCTGGACCACATCGAGGGACCCAGTGCACTGAAATAATAGTCATCTGCCACGTCAGATGGCTCGTTGGTCTAGGGGTATGATTCCTGCTTTGGGTGCAGGAGGTCCCGGGTTCAAATCCCGGATGAGCCCTAGCGTTTTGTGCAAACTGGTCGCACGTGAGTGGCTGAGTCGACGCAAAATGCTCGGCGTCAGTATCAAATGAAATTCATATTTGATGTGAGCAATTGACACTGATCTGACGTGTGAAGGCGATTACGAAGGTTTTTGGGTACAGATGGTAGCAGATGCATGTTAGTATGTCTTGTTTTTAATGATAAAAAAGTGTTTCCGCCCTGGATCGACACGGGGACCTTCTGCGTGTTAGGCAGACGTGATAACCGCTACACCACGGAAACTACTTGTGTGCGCCTTACATTAGAGACAACTCGTGCTGGTGTTGTCATCGTTACTAAGAAATTAAATAAATGCGCTACTTGCAGAACAAAGGTACATGCAGAAGATCCTCACATGTCGTGGCTCACTGGAGTACAATACGACATAGGCAGGAAAATACTGTTCCCGCCCGGGATCGAACCGGGGACCTTCTACGTGTGAAGCAGACGTGATAACCGCTACACTACGGAAACTGCGAACGGGAGGAGTCCATCTCCGTTCACTCGCAATTACCTCAGCCTCTCTCCCGTCCGTGAATGCACACGCGACAGTTCTTTTGACAGCCTGGAAACCATCACAGCCAAGGGCTCAAGAAGTCTTCGGGGTGCTCGAGAAGGTGTCTGCCGTAGCACCCCTAACGAAATAGCGGCGTTTCCCGCAGTCGTGATTGCAAATCATAGCAGCAAAAGCAATCACTTTCTTAGCAGCAGGGAGTGCGAGCCCAGCGGCAGCTCTACATGAAGGTACCAATAGCCCAGGAAGGCCGCCGACCGCGGGAATTCGCGCCGCCCCCATCCCGCCAGCCTACACGAGACTTTCCAGAGCACCCTGGACCACATCGAGGGACCCAGTGCACTGAAATAATAGTCATCTGCCACGTCAGATGGCTCGTTGGTCTAGGGGTATGATTCCTGCTTTGGGTGCAGGAGGTCCCGGGTTCAAATCCCGGACGAGCCCTAGCGTTTTGTGCAAACTGGTCGCACGTGAGTGGCTGAGTCGACGCAAAATGCTCGGCGTCAGTATCAAATGAATTTCATATTTGATGTGAGCAATTGACACTGATCTGACGTGTGAAGGCGATTACGAAGGTTTTTGGGTACAGATGGTAGCAGATGCATGTTAGTATGTCTTGTTTTTAATGATAAAAAAGTGTTTCCGCCCGGGATCGACACGGGGACCTTCTGCGTGTTAGGCAGACGTGATAACCGCTACACCACGGAAACTACTTGTGTGCGCCTTACATTAGAGACAACTCGTGCTGGTGTTGTCATCGTTACTAAGAAATTAAATAAATGCGCTACTTGCAGAACAAAGGTACATGCAGAAGATCCTCACATGTCGTGGCTCACTGGAGTACAATACGACATAGGCAGGAAAATACTGTTCCCGCCCGGGATCGAACCGGGGACCTTCTGCGTGTGAAGCAGACGTGATAACCGCTACACTACGGAAACTGCGAACGGGGGGAGTCCATCTCCGTTCACTCGCAATTACCTCAGCCTCTCTTCCGTCCGTGAATGCACACGCGACAGTTCTTTTGACAGCCTGGAAACCATCACAGCCAAGGGCTCAAGAAGTCTTCGGGGTGCTCGAGAAGGTGTCTGCCGTAGCACCCCTAACGAAATAGCGGCGTTTCCCGCAGTCGTGATTGCAAATCATAGCAGCAAAAGCAATCACTTTCTTAGCAGCAGGGAGTGCGAGCCCAGCGGCAGCTCTACATGAAGGTACCAATAGCCCAGGAAGGCCGCCGACCGCGGGAATTCGCGCCGCCCCCATCCCGCCAGCCTACACGAGACTTTCCAGAGCACCCTGGACCACATCGAGGGACCCAGTGCACTGAAATAATAGTCATCTGCCACGTCAGATGGCTCGTTGGTCTAGGGGTATGATTCCTGCTTTGGGTGCAGGAGGTCCCGGGTTCAAATCCCGGATGAGCCCTAGCGTTTTGTGCAAACTGGTCGCACGTGAGTGGCTGAGTCGACGCAAAATGCTCGGCGTCAGTATCAAATGAAATTCATATTTGATGTGAGCAATTGACACTGATCTGACGTGTGAAGGCGATTACGAAGGTTTTTGGGTACAGATGGTAGCAGATGCATGTTAGTATGTCTTGTTTTTAATGATAAAAAAGTGTTTCCGCCCTGGATCGACACGGGGACCTTCTGCGTGTTAGGCAGACGTGATAACCGCTACACCACGGAAACTACTTGTGTGCGCCTTACATTAGAGACAACTCGTGCTGGTGTTGTCATCGTTACTAAGAAATTAAATAAATGCGCTACTTGCAGAACAAAGGTACATGCAGAAGATCCTCACATGTCGTGGCTCACTGGAGTACAATACGACATAGGCAGGAAAATACTGTTCCCGCCCGGGATCGAACCGGGGACCTTCTACGTGTGAAGCAGACGTGATAACCGCTACACTACGGAAACTGCGAACGGGAGGAGTCCATCTCCGTTCACTCGCAATTACCTCAGCCTCTCTCCCGTCCGTGAATGCACACGCGACAGTTCTTTTGACAGCCTGGAAACCATCACAGCCAAGGGCTCAAGAAGTCTTCGGGGTGCTCGAGAAGGTGTCTGCCGTAGCACCCCTAACGAAATAGCGGCGTTTCCCGCAGTCGTGATTGCAAATCATAGCAGCAAAAGCAATCACTTTCTTAGCAGCAGGGAGTGCGAGCCCAGCGGCAGCTCTACATGAAGGTACCAATAGCCCAGGAAGGCCGCCGACCGCGGGAATTCGCGCCGCCCCCATCCCGCCAGCCTACACGAGACTTTCCAGAGCACCCTGGACCACATCGAGGGACCCAGTGCACTGAAATAATAGTCATCTGCCACGTCAGATGGCTCGTTGGTCTAGGGGTATGATTCCTGCTTTGGGTGCAGGAGGTCCCGGGTTCAAATCCCGGATGAGCCCTAGCGTTTTGTGCAAACTGGTCGCACGTGAGTGGCTGAGTCGACGCAAAATGCTCGGCGTCAGTATCAAATGAAATTCATATTTGATGTGAGCAATTGACACTGATCTGACGTGTGAAGGCGATTACGAAGGTTTTTGGGTACAGATGGTAGCAGATGCATGTTAGTATGTCTTGTTTTTAATGATAAAAAAGTGTTTCCGCCCTGGATCGACACGGGGACCTTCTGCGTGTTAGGCAGACGTGATAACCGCTACACCACGGAAACTACTTGTGTGCGCCTTACATTAGAGACAACTCGTGCTGGTGTTGTCATCGTTACTAAGAAATTAAATAAATGCGCTACTTGCAGAACAAAGGTACATGCAGAAGATCCTCACATGTCGTGGCTCACTGGAGTACAATACGACATAGGCAGGAAAATACTGTTCCCGCCCGGGATCGAACCGGGGACCTTCTACGTGTGAAGCAGACGTGATAACCGCTACACTACGGAAACTGCGAACGGGAGGAGTCTATCTCCGTTCACTCGCAATTACCTCAGCCTCTCTCCCGTCCGTGAATGCACACGCGACAGTTCTTTTGACAGCCTGGAAACCATCACAGCCAAGGGCTCAAGAAGTCTTCGGGGTGCTCGAGAAGGTGTCTGCCGTAGCACCCCTAACGAAATAGCGGCGTTTCCCGCAGTCGTGATTGCAAATCATAGCAGCAAAAGCAATCACTTTCTTAGCAGCAGGGAGTGCGAGCCCAGCGGCAGCTCTACATGAAGGTACCAATAGCCCAGGAAGGCCGCCGACCGCGGGAATTCGCGCCGCCCCCATCCCGCCAGCCTACACGAGACTTTCCAGAGCACCCTGGACCACATCGAGGGACCCAGTGCACTGAAATAATAGTCGTCTGCCACGTCAGATGGCTCGTTGGTCTAGGGGTATGATTCCTGCTTTGGGTGCAGGAGGTCCCGGGTTCAAATCCCGGACGAGCCCTAGCGTTTTGTGCAAACTGGTCGCACGTGAGTGGCTGAGTCGACGCAAAATGCTCGGCGTCAGTATCAAATGAATTTCATATTTGATGTGAGCAATTGACACTGATCTGACGTGTGAAGGCGATTACGAAGGTTTTTGGGTACAGATGGTAGCAGATGCATGTTAGTATGTCTTGTTTTTAATGATAAAAAAGTGTTTCCGCCCGGGATCGACACGGGGACCTTCTGCGTGTGAAGCAGACGTGATAACCGCTACACTACGGAAACTGCGGACTTGAGGAGTCCATCTCCGTTCACTCGCAATTACCTCCGCCTCTCTCCCGTCCGTGAATGCACACGCGACAGTTCTTTTGACAGCCTGGAAACCATCACAGCCAAGGGCTCAAGAAGTCTTCGGGGTGCTCGAGAAGGTGTCTGCCGTAGCACCCCTAACGAAATAGCGGCGTTTCCCGCAGTCGTGATTGCAAATCATAGCAGCAAAAGCAATCACTTTCTTAGCAGCAGGGAGTGCGAGCCCAGCGGCAGCTCTACATGAAGGTACCAATAGCCCAGGAAGGCCGCCGACCGCGGGAATTCGCGCCGCCCCCATCCCGCCAGCCTACACGAGACTTTCCAGAGCACCCTGGACCACATCGAGGGACCCAGTGCACTGAAATAATAGTCATTTGCCACGTCAGATGGCTCGTTGGTCTAGGGGTATGATTCCTGCTTTGGGTGCAGGAGGTCCCGGGTTCAAATCCCGGACGAGCCCTAGCGTTTTGTGCAAACTGGTCGCACGTGAGTGGCTGAGTCGACGCAAAATGCTCGGCGTCAGTATCAAATGAAATTCATATTTGATGTGAGCAATTGACACTGATCTGACGTGTGAAGGCGATTACGAAGGTTTTTGGGTACAGATGGTAGCAGATGCATGTTAGTATGTCTTGTTTTTAATGATAAAAAAGTGTTTCCGCCCGGGATCGACACGGGGACCTTCTGCGTGTTAGGCAGACGTGATAACCGCTACACCACGGAAACTACTTGTGTGCGCCTTACATTAGAGACAACTCGTGCTGGTGTTGTCATCGTTACTAAGAAATTAAATAAATGCGCTACTTGCAGAACAAAGGTACATGCAGAAGATCCTCACATGTCGTGGCTCACTGGAGTACAATACGACATAGGCAGGAAAATACTGTTCCCGCCCGGGATCGAACCGGGGACCTTCTGCGTGTGAAGCAGACGTGATAACCGCTACACTACGGAAACTGCGAACGGGGGGAGTCCATCTCCGTTCACTCGCAATTACCTCAGCCTCTCTTCCGTCCGTGAATGCACACGCGACAGTTCTTTTGACAGCCTGGAAACCATCACAGCCAAGGGCTCAAGAAGTCTTCGGGGTGCTCGAGAAGGTGTCTGCCGTAGCACCCCTAACGAAATAGCGGCGTTTCCCGCAGTCGTGATTGCAAATCATAGCAGCAAAAGCAATCACTTTCTTAGCAGCAGGGAGTGCGAGCCCAGCGGCAGCTCTACATGAAGGTACCAATAGCCCAGGAAGGCCGCCGACCGCGGGAATTCGCGCCGCCCCCATCCCGCCAGCCTACACGAGACTTTCCAGAGCACCCTGGACCACATCGAGGGACCCAGTGCACTGAAATAATAGTCATTTGCCACGTCAGATGGCTCGTTGGTCTAGGGGTATGATTCCTGCTTTGGGTGCAGGAGGTCCCGGGTTCAAATCCCGGACGAGCCCTAGCGTTTTGTGCAAACTGGTCGCACGTGAGTGGCTGAGTCGACGCAAAATGCTCGGCGTCAGTATCAAATGAAATTCATATTTGATGTGAGCAATTGACACTGATCTGACGTGTGAAGGCGATTACGAAGGTTTTTGGGTACAGATGGTAGCAGATGCATGTTAGTATGTCTTGTTTTTAATGATAAAAAAGTGTTTCCGCCCGGGATCGACACGGGGACCTTCTGCGTGTTAGGCAGACGTGATAACCGCTACACCACGGAAACTACTTGTGTGCGCCTTACATTAGAGACAACTCGTGCTGGTGTTGTCATCGTTACTAAGAAATTAAATAAATGCGCTACTTGCAGAACAAAGGTACATGCAGAAGATCCTCACATGTCGTGGCTCACTGGAGTACAATACGACATAGGCAGGAAAATACTGTTCCCGCCCGGGATCGAACCGGGGACCTTCTGCGTGTGAAGCAGACGTGATAACCGCTACACTACGGAAACTGCGAACGGGAGGAGTCCATCTCCGTTCACTCGCAATTACCTCAGCCTCTCTCCCGTCCGTGAATGCACACGCGACAGTTCTTTTGACAGCCTGGAAACCATCACAGCCAAGGGCTCAAGAAGTCTTCGGGGTGCTCGAGAAGGTGTCTGCCGTAGCACCCCTAACGAAATAGCGGCGTTTCCCGCAGTCGTGATTGCAAATCATAGCAGCAAAAGCAATCACTTTCGTAGCAGCAGGGAGTGCGAGCCCAGCGGCAGCTCTACATGAAGGTACCAATAGCCCAGGAAGGCCGCCGACCGCGGGAATTCGCGCCGCTCCCATCCCGCCAGCCTACACGAGACTTTCCAGAGCACCCTGGACCACATCGAGGGACCCAGTGCACTGAAATAATAGTCATTTGCCACGTCAGATGGCTCGTTGGTCTAGGGGTATGATTCCTGCTTTGGGTGCAGGAGGTCCCGGGTTCAAATCCCGGACGAGCCCTAGCGTTTTGTGCAAACTGGTCGCACGTGAGTGGCTGAGTCGACGCAAAATGCTCGGCGTCAGTATCAAATGAAATTCATATTTGATGTGAGCAATTGACACTGATCTGACGTGTGAAGGCGATTACGAAGGTTTTTGGGTACAGATGGTAGCAGATGCATGTTAGTATGTCTTGTTTTTAATGATAAAAAAGTGTTTCCGCCCGGGATCGACACGGGGACCTTCTGCGTGTTAGGCAGACGTGATAACCGCTACACCACGGAAACTACTTGTGTGCGCCTTACATTAGAGACAACTCGTGGTGGTGTTGTCATCGTTACTAAGAAATTAAATAAATGCGCTACTTGCAGAACAAAGGTACATGCAGAAGATCCTCACATGTCGTGGCTCACTGGAGTACAATACGACATAGGCAGGAAAATACTGTTCCCGCCCGGGATCGAACCAGGGACCTTCTGCGTGTGAAGCAGACGTGATAACCGCTACACTACGGAAACTGCGAACGGGGGGAGTCCATCTCCGTTCACTCGCAATTACCTCAGCCTCTCTTCCGTCCGTGAATGCACACGCGACAGTTCTTTTGACAGCCTGGAAACCATCACAGCCAAGGGCTCAAGAAGTCTTCGGGGTGCTCGAGAAGGTGTCTGCCGTAGCACCCCTAACGAAATAGCGGCGTTTCCCGCAGTCGTGATTGCAAATCATAGCAGCAAAAGCAATCACTTTCTTAGCAGCAGGGAGTGCGAGCCCAGCGGCAGCTCTACATGAAGGTACCAATAGCCCAGGAAGGCCGCCGACCGCGGGAATTCGCGCCGCCCCCATCCCGCCAGCCTACACGAGACTTTCCAGAGCACCCTGGACCACATCGAGGGACCCAGTGCACTGAAATAATAGTCATTTGCCACGTCAGATGGCTCGTTGGTCTAGGGGTATGATTCCTGCTTTGGGTGCAGGAGGTCCCGGGTTCAAATCCCGGACGAGCCCTAGCGTTTTGTGCAAACTGGTCGCACGTGAGTGGCTGAGTCGACGCAAAATGCTCGGCGTCAGTATCAAATGAAATTCATATTTGATGTGAGCAATTGACACTGATCTGACGTGTGAAGGCGATTACGAAGGTTTTTGGGTACAGATGGTAGCAGATGCATGTTAGTATGTCTTGTTTTTAATGATAAAAAAGTGTTTCCGCCCGGGATCGACACGGGGACCTTCTGCGTGTTAGGCAGACGTGATAACCGCTACACCACGGAAACTACTTGTGTGCGCCTTACATTAGAGACAACTCGTGCTGGTGTTGTCATCGTTACTAAGAAATTAAATAAATGCGCTACTTGCAGAACAAAGGTACATGCAGAAGATCCTCACATGTCGTGGCTCACTGGAGTACAATACGACATAGGCAGGAAAATACTGTTCCCGCCCGGGATCGAACCGGGGACCTTCTGCGTGTGAAGCAGACGTGATAACCGCTACACTACGGAAACTGCGAACGGGAGGAGTCCATCTCCGTTCACTCGCAATTACCTCAGCCTCTCTCCCGTCCGTGAATGCACACGCGACAGTTCTTTTGACAGCCTGGAAACCATCACAGCCAAGGGCTCAAGAAGTCTTCGGGGTGCTCGAGAAGGTGTCTGCCGTAGCACCCCTAACGAAATAGCGGCGTTTCCCGCAGTCGTGATTGCAAATCATAGCAGCAAAAGCAATCACTTTCGTAGCAGCAGGGAGTGCGAGCCCAGCGGCAGCTCTACATGAAGGTACCAATAGCCCAGGAAGGCCGCCGACCGCGGGAATTCGCGCCGCTCCCATCCCGCCAGCCTACACGAGACTTTCCAGAGCACCCTGGACCACATCGAGGGACCCAGTGCACTGAAATAATAGTCATTTGCCACGTCAGATGGCTCGTTGGTCTAGGGGTATGATTCCTGCTTTGGGTGCAGGAGGTCCCGGGTTCAAATCCCGGACGAGCCCTAGCGTTTTGTGCAAACTGGTCGCACGTGAGTGGCTGAGTCGACGCAAAATGCTCGGCGTCAGTATCAAATGAAATTCATATTTGATGTGAGCAATTGACACTGATCTGACGTGTGAAGGCGATTACGAAGGTTTTTGGGTACAGATGGTAGCAGATGCATGTTAGTATGTCTTGTTTTTAATGATAAAAAAGTGTTTCCGCCCGGGATCGAAACGGGGACCTTCTGCGTGTTAGGCAGACGTGATAACCGCTACACCACGGAAACTACTTGTGTGCGCCTTACATTAGAGACAACTCGTGGTGGTGTTGTCATCGTTACTAAGAAATTAAATAAATGCGCTACTTGCAGAACAAAGGTACATGCAGAAGATCCTCACATGTCGTGGCTCACTGGAGTACAATACGACATAGGCAGGAAAATACTGTTCCCGCCCGGGATCGAACCGGGGACCTTCTGCGTGTGAAGCAGACGTGATAACCGCTACACTACGGAAACTGCGAACGGGGGGAGTCCATCTCCGTTCACTCGCAATTACCTCAGCCTCTCTTCCGTCCGTGAATGCACACGCGACAGTTCTTTTGACAGCCTGGAAACCATCACAGCCAAGGGCTCAAGAAGTCTTCGGGGTGCTCGAGAAGGTGTCTGCCGTAGCACCCCTAACGAAATAGCGGCGTTTCCCGCAGTCGTGATTGCAAATCATAGCAGCAAAAGCAATCACTTTCTTAGCAGCAGGGAGTGCGAGCCCAGCGGCAGCTCTACATGAAGGTACCAATAGCCCAGGAAGGCCGCCGACCGCGGGAATTCGCGCCGCCCCCATCCCGCCAGCCTACACGAGACTTTCCAGAGCACCCTGGACCACATCGAGGGACCCAGTGCACTGAAATAATAGTCATTTGCCACGTCAGATGGCTCGTTGGTCTAGGGGTATGATTCCTGCTTTGGGTGCAGGAGGTCCCGGGTTCAAATCCCGGACGAGCCCTAGCGTTTTGTGCAAACTGGTCGCACGTGAGTGGCTGAGTCGACGCAAAATGCTCGGCGTCAGTATCAAATGAAATTCATATTTGATGTGAGCAATTGACACTGATCTGACGTGTGAAGGCGATTACGAAGGTTTTTGGGTACAGATGGTAGCAGATGCATGTTAGTATGTCTTGTTTTTAATGATAAAAAAGTGTTTCCGCCCGGGATCGACACGGGGACCTTCTGCGTGTTAGGCAGACGTGATAACCGCTACACCACGGAAACTACTTGTGTGCGCCTTACATTAGAGACAACTCGTGCTGGTGTTGTCATCGTTACTAAGAAATTAAATAAATGCGCTACTTGCAGAACAAAGGTACATGCAGAAGATCCTCACATGTCGTGGCTCACTGGAGTACAATACGACATAGGCAGGAAAATACTGTTCCCGCCCGGGATCGAACCGGGGACCTTCTGCGTGTGAAGCAGACGTGATAACCGCTACACTACGGAAACTGCGAACGGGAGGAGTCCATCTCCGTTCACTCGCAATTACCTCAGCCTCTCTCCCGTCCGTGAATGCACACGCGACAGTTCTTTTGACAGCCTGGAAACCATCACAGCCAAGGGCTCAAGAAGTCTTCGGGGTGCTCGAGAAGGTGTCTGCCGTAGCACCCCTAACGAAATAGCGGCGTTTCCCGCAGTCGTGATTGCAAATCATAGCAGCAAAAGCAATCACTTTCTTAGCAGCAGGGAGTGCGAGCACAGCGGCAGCTCTACATGAAGGTACCAATAGCCCAGGAAGGCCGCCGACCGCGGGAATTCGCGCCGCCCCCATCCCGCCAGCCTACACGAGACTTTCCAGAGCACCCTGGACCACATCGAGGGACCCAGTGCACTGAAATAATAGTCATTTGCCACGTCAGATGGCTCGTTGGTCTAGGGGTATGATTCCTGCTTTGGGTGCAGGAGGTCCCGGGTTCAAATCCCGGACGAGCCCTAGCGTTTTGTGCAAACTGGTCGCACGTGAGTGGCTGAGTCGACGCAAAATGCTCGGCGTCAGTATCAAATGAAATTCATATTTGATGTGAGCAATTGACACTGATCTGACGTGTGAAGGCGATTACGAAGGTTTTTGGGTACAGATGGTAGCAGATGCATGTTAGTATGTCTTGTTTTTAATGATAAAAAAGTGTTTCCGCCCGGGATCGACACGGGGACCTTCTGCGTGTTAGGCAGACGTGATAACCGCTACACCACGGAAACTACTTGTGTGCGCCTTACATTAGAGACAACTCGTGCTGGTGTTGTCATCGTTACTAAGAAATTAAATAAATGCGCTACTTGCAGAACAAAGGTACATGCAGAAGATCCTCACATGTCGTGGCTCACTGGAGTACAATACGACATAGGCAGGAAAATACTGTTCCCGCCCGGGATCGAACCGGGGACCTTCTGCGTGTGAAGCAGACGTGATAACCGCTACACTACGGAAACTGCGGACTTGAGGAGTCCATCTCCGTTCACTCGCAATTACCTCAGCCTCTCTCCCGTCCGTGAATGCACACGCGACAGTTCTTTTGACAGCCTGGAAACCATCACAGCCAAGGGCTCAAGAAGTCTTCGGGGTGCTCGAGAAGGTGTCTGCCGTAGCACCCCTAACGAAATAGCGGCGTTTCCCGCAGTCGTGATTGCAAATCATAGCAGCAAAAGCAATCACTTTCTTAGCAGCAGGGAGTGCGAGCCCAGCGGCAGCTCTACATGAAGGTACCAATAGCCCAGGAAGGCCGCCGACCGCGGGAATTCGCGCCGCCCCCATCCCGCCAGCCTACACGAGACTTTCAAGAGCACCCTGGACCACATCGAGGGACCCAGTGCACTGAAATAATAGTCATTTGCCACGTCAGATGGCTCGTTGGTCTAGGGGTATGATTCCTGCTTTGGGTGCAGGAGGTCCCGGGTTCAAATCCCGGACGAGCCCTAGCGTTTTGTGCAAACTGGTCGCACGTGAGTGGCTGAGTCGACGCAAAATGCTCGGCGTCAGTATCAAATGAAATTCATATTTGATGTGAGCAATTGACACTGATCTGACGTGTGAAGGCGATTACGAAGGTTTTTGGGTACAGATGGTAGCAGATGCATGTTAGTATGTCTTGTTTTTAATGATAAAAAAGTGTTTCCGCCCGGGATCGACACGGGGACCTTCTGCGTGTTAGGCAGACGTGATAACCGCTACACCACGGAAACTACTTGTGTGCGCCTTACATTAGAGACAACTCGTGCTGGTGTTGTCATCGTTACTAAGAAATTAAATAAATGCGCTACTTGCAGAACAAAGGTACATGCAGAAGATCCTCACATGTCGTGGCTCACTGGAGTACAATACGACATAGGCAGGAAAATACTGTTCCCGCCCGGGATCGAACCGGGGACCTTCTGCGTGTGAAGCAGACGTGATAACCGCTACACTACGGAAACTGCGGACTTGAGGAGTCCATCTCCGTTCACTCGCAATTACCTCAGCCTCTCTCCCGTCCGTGAATGCACACGCGACAGTTCTTTTGACAGCCTGGAAACCATCACAGCCAAGGGCTCAAGAAGTCTTCGGGGTGCTCGAGAAGGTGTCTGCCGTAGCACCCCTAACGAAATAGCGGCGTTTCCCGCAGTCGTGATTGCAAATCATAGCAGCAAAAGCAATCACTTTCTTAGCAGCAGGGAGTGCGAGCCCAGCGGCAGCTCTACATGAAGGTACCAATAGCCCAGGAAGGCCGCCGACCGCGGGAATTCGCGCCGCCCCCATCCCGCCAGCCTACACGAGACTTTCCAGAGCACCCTGGACCACATCGAGGGACCCAGTGCACTGAAATAATAGTCATTTGCCACGTCAGATGGCTCGTTGGTCTAGGGGTATGATTCCTGCTTTGGGTGCAGGAGGTCCCGGGTTCAAATCCCGGACGAGCCCTAGCGTTTTGTGCAAACTGGTCGCACGTGAGTGGCTGAGTCGACGCAAAATGCTCGGCGTCAGTATCAAATGAAATTCATATTTGATGTGAGCAATTGACACTGATCTGACGTGTGAAGGCGATTACGAAGGTTTTTGGGTACAGATGGTAGCAGATGCATGTTAGTATGTCTTGTTTTTAATGATAAAAAAGTGTTTCCGCCCGGGATCGACACGGGGACCTTCTGCGTGTTAGGCAGACGTGATAACCGCTACACCACGGAAACTACTTGTGTGCGCCTTACATTAGAGACAACTCGTGCTGGTGTTGTCATCGTTACTAAGAAATTAAATAAATGCGCTACTTGCAGAACAAAGGTACATGCAGAAGATCCTCACATGTCGTGGCTCACTGGAGTACAATACGACATAGGCAGGAAAATACTGTTCCCGCCCGGGATCGAACCGGGGACCTTCTGCGTGTGAAGCAGACGTGATAACCGCTACACTACGGAAACTGCGAACGGGAGGAGTCCATCTCCGTTCACTCGCAATTACCTCAGCCTCTCTCCCGTCCGTGAATGCACACGCGACAGTTCTTTTGACAGCCTGGAAACCATCACAGCCAAGGGCTCAAGAAGTCTTCGGGGTGCTCGAGAAGGTGTCTGCCGTAGCACCCCTAACGAAATAGCGGCGTTTCCCGCAGTCGTGATTGCAAATCATAGCAGCAAAAGCAATCACTTTCTTAGCAGCAGGGAGTGCGAGCCCAGCGGCAGCTCTACATGAAGGTACCAATAGCCCAGGAAGGCCGCCGACCGCGGGAATTCGCGCCGCCCCCATCCCGCCAGCCTACACGAGACTTTCCAGAGCACCCTGGACCACATCGAGGGACCCAGTGCACTGAAATAATAGTCATTTGCCACGTCAGATGGCTCGTTGGTCTAGGGGTATGATTCCTGCTTTGGGTGCAGGAGGTCCCGGGTTCAAATCCCGGACGAGCCCTAGCGTTTTGTGCAAACTGGTCGCACGTGAGTGGCTGAGTCGACGCAAAATGCTCGGCGTCAGTATCAAATGAAATTCATATTTGATGTGAGCAATTGACACTGATCTGACGTGTGAAGGCGATTACGAAGGTTTTTGGGTACAGATGGTAGCAGATGCATGTTAGTATGTCTTGTTTTTAATGATAAAAAAGTGTTTCCGCCCGGGATCGACACGGGGACCTTCTGCGTGTTAGGCAGACGTGATAACCGCTACACCACGGAAACTACTTGTGTGCGCCTTACATTAGAGACAACTCGTGCTGGTGTTGTCATCGTTACTAAGAAATTAAATAAATGCGCTACTTGCAGAACAAAGGTACATGCAGAAGATCCTCACATGTCGTGGCTCACTGGAGTACAATACGACATAGGCAGGAAAATACTGTTCCCGCCCGGGATCGAACCGGGGACCTTCTGCGTGTGAAGCAGACGTGATAACCGCTACACTACGGAAACTGCGGACTTGAGGAGTCCATCTCCGTTCACTCGCAATTACCTCAGCCTCTCTCCCGTCCGTGAATGCACACGCGACAGTTCTTTTGACAGCCTGGAAACCATCACAGCCAAGGGCTCAAGAAGTCTTCGGGGTGCTCGAGAAGGTGTCTGCCGTAGCACCCCTAACGAAATAGCGGCGTTTCCCGCAGTCGTGATTGCAAATCATAGCAGCAAAAGCAATCACTTTCTTAGCAGCAGGGAGTGCGAGCCCAGCGGCAGCTCTACATGAAGGTACCAATAGCCCAGGAAGGCCGCCGACCGCGGGAATTCGCGCCGCCCCCATCCCGCCAGCCTACACGAGACTTTCCAGAGCACCCTGGACCACATCGAGGGACCCAGTGCACTGAAATAATAGTCATTTGCCACGTCAGATGGCTCGTTGGTCTAGGGGTATGATTCCTGCTTTGGGTGCAGGAGGTCCCGGGTTCAAATCCCGGACGAGCCCTAGCGTTTTGTGCAAACTGGTCGCACGTGAGTGGCTGAGTCGACGCAAAATGCTCGGCGTCAGTATCAAATGAAATTCATATTTGATGTGAGCAATTGACACTGATCTGACGTGTGAAGGCGATTACGAAGGTTTTTGGGTACAGATGGTAGCAGATGCATGTTAGTATGTCTTGTTTTTAATGATAAAAAAGTGTTTCCGCCCGGGATCGACACGGGGACCTTCTGCGTGTTAGGCAGACGTGATAACCGCTACACCACGGAAACTACTTGTGTGCGCCTTACATTAGAGACAACTCGTGCTGGTGTTGTCATCGTTACTAAGAAATTAAATAAATGCGCTACTTGCAGAACAAAGGTACATGCAGAAGATCCTCACATGTCGTGGCTCACTGGAGTACAATACGACATAGGCAGGAAAATACTGTTCCCGCCCGGGATCGAACCGGGGACCTTCTGCGTGTGAAGCAGACGTGATAACCGCTACACTACGGAAACTGCGAACGGGAGGAGTCCATCTCCGTTCACTCGCAATTACCTCAGCCTCTCTCCCGTCCGTGAATGCACACGCGACAGTTCTTTTGACAGCCTGGAAACCATCACAGCCAAGGGCTCAAGAAGTCTTCGGGGTGCTCGAGAAGGTGTCTGCCGTAGCACCCCTAACGAAATAGCGGCGTTTCCCGCAGTCGTGATTGCAAATCATAGCAGCAAAAGCAATCACTTTCTTAGCAGCAGGGAGTGCGAGCCCAGCGGCAGCTCTACATGAAGGTACCAATAGCCCAGGAAGGCCGCCGACCGCGGGAATTCGCGCCGCCCCCATCCCGCCAGCCTACACGAGACTTTCCAGAGCACCCTGGACCACATCGAGGGACCCAGTGCACTGAAATAATAGTCATTTGCCACGTCAGATGGCTCGTTGGTCTAGGGGTATGATTCCTGCTTTGGGTGCAGGAGGTCCCGGGTTCAAATCCCGGACGAGCCCTAGCGTTTTGTGCAAACTGGTCGCACGTGAGTGGCTGAGTCGACGCAAAATGCTCGGCGTCAGTATCAAATGAAATTCATATTTGATGTGAGCAATTGACACTGATCTGACGTGTGAAGGCGATTACGAAGGTTTTTGGGTACAGATGGTAGCAGATGCATGTTAGTATGTCTTGTTTTTAATGATAAAAAAGTGTTTCCGCCCGGGATCGACACGGGGACCTTCTGCGTGTTAGGCAGACGTGATAACCGCTACACCACGGAAACTACTTGTGTGCGCCTTACATTAGAGACAACTCGTGCTGGTGTTGTCATCGTTACTAAGAAATTAAATAAATGCGCTACTTGCAGAACAAAGGTACATGCAGAAGATCCTCACATGTCGTGGCTCACTGGAGTACAATACGACATAGGCAGGAAAATACTGTTCCCGCCCGGGATCGAACCGGGGACCTTCTGCGTGTGAAGCAGACGTGATAACCGCTACACTACGGAAACTGCGGACTTGAGGAGTCCAACTCCGTTCACTCGCAATTACCTCAGCCTCTCTCCCGTCCGTGAATGCACACGCGACAGTTCTTTTGACAGCCTGGAAACCATAACAGCCAAGGGCTCAAGAAGTCTTCGGGGTGCTCGAGAAGGTGTCTGCCGTAGCACCCCTAACGAAATAGCGGCGTTTCCCGCATTCGTGATTGCAAATCATAGCAGCAAAAGCAATCACTTTCTTAGCAGCAGGGAGTGCCAGCCCAGCGGCAGCTCTACATGAAGGTACCAATAGCCCAGGAAGGCCGCCGACCGCGGGAATTCGCGCCGCCCCCATCCCGCCAGCCTACACGAGACTTTCCAGAGCACCCTGGACCACATCGAGGGACCCAGTGCACTGAAATAATAGTCATTTGCCACGTCAGATGGCTCGTTGGTCAAGGGGTATGATTCCTGCTTTGGGTGCAGGAGGTCCCGGGTTCAAATCCCGGACGAGCCCTAGCGTTTTGTGCAAACTGGTCGCACGTGAGTGGCTGAGTCGACGCAAAATGCTCGGCGTCAGTATCAAATGAAATTCATATTTGATGTGAGCAATTGACACTGATCTGACGTGTGAAGGCGATTACGAAGGTTTTTGGGTACAGATGGTAGCAGATGCATGTTAGTATGTCTTGTTTTTAATGATAAAAAAGTGTTTCCGCCCGGGATCGACACGGGGACCTTCTGCGTGTTAGGCAGACGTGATAACCGCTACACCACGGAAACTACTTGTGTGCGCCTTACATTAGAGACAACTCGTGCTGGTGTTGTCATCGTTACTAAGAAATTAAATAAATGCGCTACTTGCAGAACAAAGGTACATGCAGAAGATCCTCACATGTCGTGGCTCACTGGAGTACAATACGACATAGGCAGGAAAATACTGTTCCCGCCCGGGATCGAACCGGGGACCTTCTGCGTGTGAAGCAGACGTGATAACCGCTACACTACGGAAACTGCGGACTTGAGGAGTCCATCTCCGTTCACTCGCAATTACCTCAGCCTCTCTCCCGTCCGTGAATGCACACGCGACAGTTCTTTTGACAGCCTGGAAACCATCACAGCCAAGGGCTCAAGAAGTCTTCGGGGTGCTCGAGAAGGTGTCTGCCGTAGCACCCCTAACGAAATAGCGGCGTTTCCCGCAGTCGTGATTGCAAATCATAGCAGCAAAAGCAATCACTTTCTTAGCAGCAGGGAGTGCGAGCCCAGCGGCAGCTCTACATGAAGGTACCAATAGCCCAGGAAGGCCGCCGACCGCGGGAATTCGCGCCGCCCCCATCCCGCCAGCCTACACGAGACTTTCCAGAGCACCCTGGACCACATCGAGGGACCCAGTGCACTGAAATAATAGTCATTTGCCACGTCAGATGGCTCGTTGGTCTAGGGGTATGATTCCTGCTTTGGGTGCAGGAGGTCCCGGGTTCAAATCCCGGACGAGCCCTAGCGTTTTGTGCAAACTGGTCGCACGTGAGTGGCTGAGTCGACGCAAAATGCTCGGCGTCAGTATCAAATGAAAGTCATATTTGATGTGAGCAATTGACACTGATCTGACGTGTGAAGGCGATTACGAAGGTTTTTGGGTACAGATGGTAGCAGATGCATGTTAGTATGTCTTGTTTTTAATGATAAAAAAGTGTTTCCGCCCGGGATCGACACGGGGACCTTCTGCGTGTTAGGCAGACGTGATAACCGCTACACCACGGAAACTGCTTGTGTGCGCCTTACATTAGAGACAACTCGTGCTGGTGTTGTCATCGTTACTAAGAAATTAAATAAATGCGCTACTTGCAGAACAAAGGTACATGCAGAAGATCCTCACATGTCGTGGCTCACTGGAGTACAATACGACATAGGCAGGAAAATACTGTTCCCGCCCGGGATCGAACCGGGGACCTTCTGCGTGTGAAGCAGACGTGATAACCGCTACACTACGGAAACTGCGGACTTGAGGAGTCCATCTCCGTTCACTCGCAATTACCTCAGCCTCTCTCCCGTCCGTGAATGCACACGCGACAGTTCTTTTGACAGCCTGGAAACCATCACAGCCAAGGGCTCAAGAAGTCTTCGGGGTGCTCGAGAAGGTGTCTGCCGTAGCACCCCTAACGAAATAGCGGCGTTTCCCGCAGTCGTGATTGCAAATCATAGCAGCAAAAGCAATCACTTTCTTAGCAGCAGGGAGTGCGAGCCCAGCGGCAGCTCTACATGAAGGTACCAATAGCCCAGGAAGGCCGCCGACCGCGGGAATTCGCGCCGCCCCCATCCCGCCAGCCTACACGAGACTTTCCAGAGCACCCTGGACCACATCGAGGGACCCAGTGCACTGAAATAATAGTCATTTGCCACGTCAGATGGCTCGTTGGTCTAGGGGTATGATTCCTGCTTTGGGTGCAGGAGGTCCCGGGTTCAAATCCCGGACGAGCCCTAGCGTTTTGTGCAAACTGGTCGCACGTGAGTGGCTGAGTCGACGCAAAATGCTCGGCGTCAGTATCAAATGAAAGTCATATTTGATGTGAGCAATTGACACTGATCTGACGTGTGAAGGCGATTACGAAGGTTTTTGGGTACAGATGGTAGCAGATGCATGTTAGTATGTCTTGTTTTTAATGATAAAAAAGTGTTTCCGCCCGGGATCGACACGGGGACCTTCTGCGTGTTAGGCAGACGTGATAACCGCTACACCACGGAAACTACTTGTGTGCGCCTTACATTAGAGACAACTCGTGCTGGTGTTGTCATCGTTACTAAGAAATTAAATAAATGCGCTACTTGCAGAACAAAGGTACATGCAGAAGATCCTCACATGTCGTGGCTCACTGGAGTACAATACGACATAGGCAGGAAAATACTGTTCCCGCCCGGGATCGAACCGGGGACCTTCTGCGTGTGAAGCAGACGTGATAACCGCTACACTACGGAAACTGCGAACGGGAGGAGTCCATCTCCGTTCACTCGCAATTACCTCAGCCTCTCTCCCGTCCGTGAATGCACACGCGACAGTTCTTTTGACAGCCTGGAAACCATCACAGCCAAGGGCTCAAGAAGTCTTCGGGGTGCTCGAGAAGGTGTCTGCCGTAGCACCCCTAACGAAATAGCGGCGTTTCCCGCAGTCGTGATTGCAAATCATAGCAGCAAAAGCAATCACTTTCTTAGCAGCAGGGAGTGCGAGCCCAGCGGCAGCTCTACATGAAGGTACCAATAGCCCAGGAAGGCCGCCGACCGCGGGAATTCGCGCCGCCCCCATCCCGCCAGCCTACACGAGACTTTCCAGAGCACCCTGGACCACATCGAGGGACCCAGTGCACTGAAATAATAGTCATTTGCCACGTCAGATGGCTCGTTGGTCTAGGGGTATGATTCCTGCTTTGGGTGCAGGAGGTCCCGGGTTCAAATCCCGGACGAGCCCTAGCGTTTTGTGCAAACTGGTCGCACGTGAGTGGCTGAGTCGACGCAAAATGCTCGGCGTCAGTATCAAATGAAATTCATATTTGATGTGAGCAATTGACACTGATCTGACGTGTGAAGGCGATTACGAAGGTTTTTGGGTACAGATGGTAGCAGATGCATGTTAGTATGTCTTGTTTTTAATGATAAAAAAGTGTTTCCGCCCGGGATCGACACGGGGACCTTCTGCGTGTTAGGCAGACGTGATAACCGCTACACCACGGAAACTACTTGTGTGCGCCTTACATTAGAGACAACTCGTGCTGGTGTTGTCATCGTTACTAAGAAATTAAATAAATGCGCTACTTGCAGAACAAAGGTACATGCAGAAGATCCTCACATGTCGTGGCTCACTGGAGTACAATACGACATAGGCAGGAAAATACTGTTCCCGCCCGGGATCGAACCGGGGACCTTCTGCGTGTGAAGCAGACGTGATAACCGCTACACTACGGAAACTGCGGACTTGAGGAGTCCAACTCCGTTCACTCGCAATTACCTCAGCCTCTCTCCCGTCCGTGAATGCACACGCGACAGTTCTTTTGACAGCCTGGAAACCATAACAGCCAAGGGCTCAAGAAGTCTTCGGGGTGCTCGAGAAGGTGTCTGCCGTAGCACCCCTAACGAAATAGCGGCGTTTCCCGCATTCGTGATTGCAAATCATAGCAGCAAAAGCAATCACTTTCTTAGCAGCAGGGAGTGCCAGCCCAGCGGCAGCTCTACATGAAGGTACCAATAGCCCAGGAAGGCCGCCGACCGCGGGAATTCGCGCCGCCCCCATCCCGCCAGCCTACACGAGACTTTCCAGAGCACCCTGGACCACATCGAGGGACCCAGTGCACTGAAATAATAGTCATTTGCCACGTCAGATGGCTCGTTGGTCAAGGGGTATGATTCCTGCTTTGGGTGCAGGAGGTCCCGGGTTCAAATCCCGGACGAGCCCTAGCGTTTTGTGCAAACTGGTCGCACGTGAGTGGCTGAGTCGACGCAAAATGCTCGGCGTCAGTATCAAATGAAATTCATATTTGATGTGAGCAATTGACACTGATCTGACGTGTGAAGGCGATTACGAAGGTTTTTGGGTACAGATGGTAGCAGATGCATGTTAGTATGTCTTGTTTTTAATGATAAAAAAGTGTTTCCGCCCGGGATCGACACGGGGACCTTCTGCGTGTTAGGCAGACGTGATAACCGCTACACCACGGAAACTACTTGTGTGCGCCTTACATTAGAGACAACTCGTGCTGGTGTTGTCATCGTTACTAAGAAATTAAATAAATGCGCTACTTGCAGAACAAAGGTACATGCAGAAGATCCTCACATGTCGTGGCTCACTGGAGTACAATACGACATAGGCAGGAAAATACTGTTCCCGCCCGGGATCGAACCGGGGACCTTCTGCGTGTGAAGCAGACGTGATAACCGCTACACTACGGAAACTGCGGACTTGAGGAGTCCATCTCCGTTCACTCGCAATTACCTCAGCCTCTCTCCCGTCCGTGAATGCACACGCGACAGTTCTTTTGACAGCCTGGAAACCATCACAGCCAAGGGCTCAAGAAGTCTTCGGGGTGCTCGAGAAGGTGTCTGCCGTAGCACCCCTAACGAAATAGCGGCGTTTCCCGCAGTCGTGATTGCAAATCATAGCAGCAAAAGCAATCACTTTCTTAGCAGCAGGGAGTGCGAGCCCAGCGGCAGCTCTACATGAAGGTACCAATAGCCCAGGAAGGCCGCCGACCGCGGGAATTCGCGCCGCCCCCATCCCGCCAGCCTACACGAGACTTTCCAGAGCACCCTGGACCACATCGAGGGACCCAGTGCACTGAAATAATAGTCATTTGCCACGTCAGATGGCTCGTTGGTCTAGGGGTATGATTCCTGCTTTGGGTGCAGGAGGTCCCGGGTTCAAATCCCGGACGAGCCCTAGCGTTTTGTGCAAACTGGTCGCACGTGAGTGGCTGAGTCGACGCAAAATGCTCGGCGTCAGTATCAAATGAAAGTCATATTTGATGTGAGCAATTGACACTGATCTGACGTGTGAAGGCGATTACGAAGGTTTTTGGGTACAGATGGTAGCAGATGCATGTTAGTATGTCTTGTTTTTAATGATAAAAAAGTGTTTCCGCCCGGGATCGACACGGGGACCTTCTGCGTGTTAGGCAGACGTGATAACCGCTACACCACGGAAACTACTTGTGTGCGCCTTACATTAGAGACAACTCGTGCTGGTGTTGTCATCGTTACTAAGAAATTAAATAAATGCGCTACTTGCAGAACAAAGGTACATGCAGAAGATCCTCACATGTCGTGGCTCACTGGAGTACAATACGACATAGGCAGGAAAATACTGTTCCCGCCCGGGATCGAACCGGGGACCTTCTGCGTGTGAAGCAGACGTGATAACCGCTACACTACGGAAACTGCGGACTTCAGGAGTCCATCTCCGTTCACTCGCAATTACCTCAGCCTCTCTCCCGTCCGTGAATGCACACGCGACAGTTCTTTTGACAGCCTGGAAACCATCACAGCCAAGGGCTCAAGAAGTCTTCGGGGTGCTCGAGAAGGTGTCTGCCGTAGCACCCCTAACGAAATAGCGGCGTTTCCCGCAGTCGTGATTGCAAATCATAGCAGCAAAAGCAATCACTTTCTTAGCAGCAGGGAGTGCGAGCCCAGCGGCAGCTCTACATGAAGGTACCAATAGCCCAGGAAGGCCGCCGACCGCGGGAATTCGCGCCGCCCCCATCCCGCCAGCCTACACGAGACTTTCCAGAGCACCCTGGACCACATCGAGGGACCCAGTGCACTGAAATAATAGTCATTTGCCACGTCAGATGGCTCGTTGGTCTAGGGGTATGATTCCTGCTTTGGGTGCAGGAGGTCCCGGGTTCAAATCCCGGACGAGCCCTAGCGTTTTGTGCAAACTGGTCGCACGTGAGTGGCTGAGTCGACGCAAAATGCTCGGCGTCAGTATCAAATGAAAGTCATATTTGATGTGAGCAATTGACACTGATCTGACGTGTGAAGGCGATTACGAAGGTTTTTGGGTACAGATGGTAGCAGATGCATGTTAGTATGTCTTGTTTTTAATGATAAAAAAGTGTTTCCGCCCGGGATCGACACGGGGACCTTCTGCGTGTTAGGCAGACGTGATAACCGCTACACCACGGAAACTACTTGTGTGCGCCTTACATTAGAGACAACTCGTGCTGGTGTTGTCATCGTTACTAAGAAATTAAATAAATGCGCTACTTGCAGAACAAAGGTACATGCAGAAGATCCTCACATGTCGTGGCTCACTGGAGTACAATACGACATAGGCAGGAAAATACTGTTCCCGCCCGGGATCGAACCGGGGACCTTCTGCGTGTGAAGCAGACGTGATAACCGCTACACTACGGAAACTGCGGACTTGAGGAGTCCATCTCCGTTCACTCGCAATTACCTCAGCCTCTCTCCCGTCCGTGAATGCACACGCGACAGTTCTTTTGACAGCCTGGAAACCATCACAGCCAAGGGCTCAAGAAGTCTTCGGGGTGCTCGAGAAGGTGTCTGCCGTAGCACCCCTAACGAAATAGCGGCGTTTCCCGCAGTCGTGATTGCAAATCATAGCAGCAAAAGCAATCACTTTCTTAGCAGCAGGGAGTGCGAGCCCAGCGGCAGCTCTACATGAAGGTACCAATAGCCCAGGAAGGCCGCCGACCGCGGGAATTCGCGCCGCCCCCATCCCGCCAGCCTACACGAGACTTTCCAGAGCACCCTGGACCACATCGAGGGACCCAGTGCACTGAAATAATAGTCATTTGCCACGTCAGATGGCTCGTTGGTCTAGGGGTATGATTCCTGCTTTGGGTGCAGGAGGTCCCGGGTTCAAATCCCGGACGAGCCCTAGCGTTTTGTGCAAACTGGTCGCACGTGAGTGGCTGAGTCGACGCAAAATGCTCGGCGTCAGTATCAAATGAAATTCATATTTGATGTGAGCAATTGACACTGATCTGACGTGTGAAGGCGATTACGAAGGTTTTTGGGTACAGATGGTAGCAGATGCATGTTAGTATGTCTTGTTTTTAATGATAAAAAAGTGTTTCCGCCCGGGATCGACACGGGGACCTTCTGCGTGTTAGGCAGACGTGATAACCGCTACACCACGGAAACTACTTGTGTGCGCCTTACATTAGAGACAACTCGTGCTGGTGTTGTCATCGTTACTAAGAAATTAAATAAATGCGCTACTTGCAGAACAAAGGTACATGCAGAAGATCCTCACATGTCGTGGCTCACTGGAGTACAATACGACATAGGCAGGAAAATACTGTTCCCGCCCGGGATCGAACCGGGGACCTTCTGCGTGTGAAGCAGACGTGATAACCGCTACACTACGGAAACTGCGGACTTGAGGAGTCCATCTCCGTTCACTCGCAATTACCTCAGCCTCTCTCCCGTCCGTGAATGCACACGCGACAGTTCTTTTGACAGCCTGGAAACCATCACAGCCAAGGGCTCAAGAAGTCTTCGGGGTGCTCGAGAAGGTGTCTGCCGTAGCACCCCTAACGAAATAGCGGCGTTTCCCGCAGTCGTGATTGCAAATCATAGCAGCAAAAGCAATCACTTTCTTAGCAGCAGGGAGTGCGAGCCCAGCGGCAGCTCTACATGAAGGTACCAATAGCCCAGGAAGGCCGCCGACCGCGGGAATTCGCGCCGCCCCCATCCCGCCAGCCTACACGAGACTTTCCAGAGCACCCTGGACCACATCGAGGGACCCAGTGCACTGAAATAATAGTCATTTGCCACGTCAGATGGCTCGTTGGTCTAGGGGTATGATTCCTGCTTTGGGTGCAGGAGGTCCCGGGTTCAAATCCCGGACGAGCCCTAGCGTTTTGTGCAAACTGGTCGCACGTGAGTGGCTGAGTCGACGCAAAATGCTCGGCGTCAGTATCAAATGAAATTCATATTTGATGTGAGCAATTGACACTGATCTGACGTGTGAAGGCGATTACGAAGGTTTTTGGGTACAGATGGTAGCAGATGCATGTTAGTATGTCTTGTTTTTAATGATAAAAAAGTGTTTCCGCCCGGGATCGACACGGGGACCTTCTGCGTGTTAGGCAGACGTGATAACCGCTACACCACGGAAACTACTTGTGTGCGCCTTACATTAGAGACAACTCGTGCTGGTGTTGTCATCGTTACTAAGAAATTAAATAAATGCGCTACTTGCAGAACAAAGGTACATGCAGAAGATCCTCACATGTCGTGGCTCACTGGAGTACAATACGACATAGGCAGGAAAATACTGTTCCCGCCCGGGATCGAACCGGGGACCTTCTGCGTGTGAAGCAGACGTGATAACCGCTACACTACGGAAACTGCGGACTTGAGGAGTCCATCTCCGTTCACTCGCAATTACCTCAGCCTCTCTCCCGTCCGTGAATGCACACGCGACAGTTCTTTTGACAGCCTGGAAACCATCACAGCCAAGGGCTCAAGAAGTCTTCGGGGTGCTCGAGAAGGTGTCTGCCGTAGCACCCCTAACGAAATAGCGGCGTTTCCCGCAGTCGTGATTGCAAATCATAGCAGCAAAAGCAATCACTTTCTTAGCAGCAGGGAGTGCGAGCCCAGCGGCAGCTCTACATGAAGGTACCAATAGCCCAGGAAGGCCGCCGACCGCGGGAATTCGCGCCGCCCCCATCCCGCCAGCCTACACGAGACTTTCCAGAGCACCCTGGACCACATCGAGGGACCCAGTGCACTGAAATAATAGTCATTTGCCACGTCAGATGGCTCGTTGGTCTAGGGGTATGATTCCTGCTTTGGGTGCAGGAGGTCCCGGGTTCAAATCCCGGACGAGCCCTAGCGTTTTGTGCAAACTGGTCGCACGTGAGTGGCTGAGTCGACGCAAAATGCTCGGCGTCAGTATCAAATGAAATTCATATTTGATGTGAGCAATTGACACTGATCTGACGTGTGAAGGCGATTACGAAGGTTTTTGGGTACAGATGGTAGCAGATGCATGTTAGTATGTCTTGTTTTTAATGATAAAAAAGTGTTTCCGCCCGGGATCGACACGGGGACCTTCTGCGTGTTAGGCAGACGTGATAACCGCTACACCACGGAAACTACTTGTGTGCGCCTTACATTAGAGACAACTCGTGCTGGTGTTGTCATCGTTACTAAGAAATTAAATAAATGCGCTACTTGCAGAACAAAGGTACATGCAGAAGATCCTCACATGTCGTGGCTCACTGGAGTACAATACGACATAGGCAGGAAAATACTGTTCCCGCCCGGGATCGAACCGGGGACCTTCTGCGTGTGAAGCAGACGTGATAACCGCTACACTACGGAAACTGCGGACTTGAGGAGTCCATCTCCGTTCACTCGCAATTACCTCAGCCTCTCTCCCGTCCGTGAATGCACACGCGACAGTTCTTTTGACAGCCTGGAAACCATCACAGCCAAGGGCTCAAGAAGTCTTCGGGGTGCTCGAGAAGGTGTCTGCCGTAGCACCCCTAACGAAATAGCGGCGTTTCCCGCAGTCGTGATTGCAAATCATAGCAGCAAAAGCAATCACTTTCTTAGCAGCAGGGAGTGCGAGCCCAGCGGCAGCTCTACATGAAGGTACCAATAGCCCAGGAAGGCCGCCGACCGCGGGAATTCGCGCCGCCCCCATCCCGCCAGCCTACACGAGACTTTCCAGAGCACCCTGGACCACATCGAGGGACCCAGTGCACTGAAATAATAGTCATTTGCCACGTCAGATGGCTCGTTGGTCTAGGGGTATGATTCCTGCTTTGGGTGCAGGAGGTCCCGGGTTCAAATCCCGGACGAGCCCTAGCGTTTTGTGCAAACTGGTCGCACGTGAGTGGCTGAGTCGACGCAAAATGCTCGGCGTCAGTATCAAATGAAATTCATATTTGATGTGAGCAATTGACACTGATCTGACGTGTGAAGGCGATTACGAAGGTTTTTGGGTACAGATGGTAGCAGATGCATGTTAGTATGTCTTGTTTTTAATGATAAAAAAGTGTTTCCGCCCGGGATCGACACGGGGACCTTCTGCGTGTTAGGCAGACGTGATAACCGCTACACCACGGAAACTACTTGTGTGCGCCTTACATTAGAGACAACTCGTGCTGGTGTTGTCATCGTTACTAAGAAATTAAATAAATGCGCTACTTGCAGAACAAAGGTACATGCAGAAGATCCTCACATGTCGTGGCTCACTGGAGTACAATACGACATAGGCAGGAAAATACTGTTCCCGCCCGGGATCGAACCGGGGACCTTCTGCGTGTGAAGCAGACGTGATAACCGCTACACTACGGAAACTGCGGACTTGAGGAGTCCATCTCCGTTCACTCGCAATTACCTCAGCCTCTCTCCCGTCCGTGAATGCACACGCGACAGTTCTTTTGACAGCCTGGAAACCATCACAGCCAAGGGCTCAAGAAGTCTTCGGGGTGCTCGAGAAGGTGTCTGCCGTAGCACCCCTAACGAAATAGCGGCGTTTCCCGCAGTCGTGATTGCAAATCATAGCAGCAAAAGCAATCACTTTCTTAGCAGCAGGGAGTGCGAGCCCAGCGGCAGCTCTACATGAAGGTACCAATAGCCCAGGAAGGCCGCCGACCGCGGGAATTCGCGCCGCCCCCATCCCGCCAGCCTACACGAGACTTTCCAGAGCACCCTGGACCACATCGAGGGACCCAGTGCACTGAAATAATAGTCATTTGCCACGTCAGATGGCTCGTTGGTCTAGGGGTATGATTCCTGCTTTGGGTGCAGGAGGTCCCTGGTTCAAATCCCGGACGAGCCCTAGCGTTTTGTGCAAACTGGTCGCACGTGAGTGGCTGAGTCGACGCAAAATGCTCGGCGTCAGTATCAAATGAAATTCATATTTGATGTGAGCAATTGACACTGATCTGACGTGTGAAGGCGATTACGAAGGTTTTTGGGTACAGATGGTAGCAGATGCATGTTAGTATGTCTTGTTTTTAATGATAAAAAAGTGTTTCCGCCCGGGATCGACACGGGGACCTTCTGCGTGTTAGGCAGACGTGATAACCGCTACACCACGGAAACTACTTGTGTGCGCCTTACATTAGAGACAACTCGTGCTGGTGTTGTCATCGTTACTAAGAAATTAAATAAATGCGCTACTTGCAGAACAAAGGTACATGCAGAAGATCCTCACATGTCGTGGCTCACTGGAGTACAATACGACATAGGCAGGAAAATACTGTTCCCGCCCGGGATCGAACCGAGGACCTTCTGCGTGTGAAGCAGACGTGATAACCGCTACACTACGGAAACTGCGGACTTGAGGAGTCCATCTCCGTTCACTCGCAATTACCTCAGCCTCTCTCCCGTCCGTGAATGCACACGCGACAGTTCTTTTGACAGCCTGGAAACCATCACAGCCAAGGGCTCAAGAAGTCTTCGGGGTGCTCGAGAAGGTGTCTGCCGTAGCACCCCTAACGAAATAGCGGCGTTTCCCGCAGTCGTGATTGCAAATCATAGCAGCAAAAGCAATCACTTTCTTAGCAGCAGGGAGTGCGAGCCCAGCGGCAGCTCTACATGAAGGTACCAATAGCCCAGGAAGGCCGCCGACCGCGGGAATTCGCGCCGCCCCCATCCCGCCAGCCTACACGAGACTTTCCAGAGCACCCTGGACCACATCGAGGGACCCAGTGCACTGAAATAATAGTCATTTGCCACGTCAGATGGCTCGTTGGTCTAGGGGTATGATTCCTGCTTTGGGTGCAGGAGGTCCCGGGTTCAAATCCCGGACGAGCCCTAGCGTTTTGTGCAAACTGGTCGCACGTGAGTGGCTGAGTCGACGCAAAATGCTCGGCGTCAGTATCAAATGAAATTCATATTTGATGTGAGCAATTGACACTGATCTGACGTGTGAAGGCGATTACGAAGGTTTTTGGGTACAGATGGTAGCAGATGCATGTTAGTATGTCTTGTTTTTAATGATAAAAAAGTGTTTCCGCCCGGGATCGACACGGGGACCTTCTGCGTGTTAGGCAGACGTGATAACCGCTACACCACGGAAACTACTTGTGTGCGCCTTACATTAGAGACAACTCGTGCTGGTGTTGTCATCGTTACTAAGAAATTAAATAAATGCGCTACTTGCAGAACAAAGGTACATGCAGAAGATCCTCACATGTCGTGGCTCACTGGAGTACAATACGACATAGGCAGGAAAATACTGTTCCCGCCCGGGATCGAACCGGGGACCTTCTGCGTGTGAAGCAGACGTGATAACCGCTACACTACGGAAACTGCGGACTTGAGGAGTCCATCTCCGTTCACTCGCAATTACCTCAGCCTCTCTCCCGTCCGTGAATGCACACGCGACAGTTCTTTTGACAGCCTGGAAACCATCACAGCCAAGGGCTCAAGAAGTCTTCGGGGTGCTCGAGAAGGTGTCTGCCGTAGCACCCCTAACGAAATAGCGGCGTTTCCCGCAGTCGTGATTGCAAATCATAGCAGCAAAAGCAATCACTTTCTTAGCAGCAGGGAGTGCGAGCCCAGCGGCAGCTCTACATGAAGGTACCAATAGCCCAGGAAGGCCGCCGACCGCGGGAATTCGCGCCGCCCCCATCCCGCCAGCCTACACGAGACTTTCCAGAGCACCCTGGACCACATCGAGGGACCCAGTGCACTGAAATAATAGTCATTTGCCACGTCAGATGGCTCGTTGGTCTAGGGGTATGATTCCTGCTTTGGGTGCAGGAGGTCCCTGGTTCAAATCCCGGACGAGCCCTAGCGTTTTGTGCAAACTGGTCGCACGTGAGTGGCTGAGTCGACGCAAAATGCTCGGCGTCAGTATCAAATGAAATTCATATTTGATGTGAGCAATTGACACTGATCTGACGTGTGAAGGCGATTACGAAGGTTTTTGGGTACAGATGGTAGCAGATGCATGTTAGTATGTCTTGTTTTTAATGATAAAATAGTGTTTCCGCCCGGGATCGACACGGGGACCTTCTGCGTGTTAGGCAGACGTGATAACCGCTACACCACGGAAACTACTTGTGTGCGCCTTACATTAGAGACAACTCGTGCTGGTGTTGTCATCGTTACTAAGAAATTAAATAAATGCGCTACTTGCAGAACAAAGGTACATGCAGAAGATCCTCACATGTCGTGGCTCACTGGAGTACAATACGACATAGGCAGGAAAATACTGTTCCCGCCCGGGATCGAACCGGGGACCTTCTGCGTGTGAAGCAGACGTGATAACCGCTACACTACGGAAACTGCGGACTTGAGGAGTCCATCTCCGTTCACTCGCAATTACCTCAGCCTCTCTCCCGTCCGTGAATGCACACGCGACAGTTCTTTTGACAGCCTGGAAACCATCACAGCCAAGGGCTCAAGAAGTCTTCGGGGTGCTCGAGAAGGTGTCTGCCGTAGCACCCCTAACGAAATAGCGGCGTTTCCCGCAGTCGTGATTGCAAATCATAGCAGCAAAAGCAATCACTTTCTTAGCAGCAGGGAGTGCGAGCCCAGCGGCAGCTCTACATGAAGGTACCAATAGCCCAGGAAGGCCGCCGACCGCGGGAATTCGCGCCGCCCCCATCCCGCCAGCCTACACGAGACTTTCCAGAGCACCCTGGACCACATCGAGGGACCCAGTGCACTGAAATAATAGTCATTTGCCACGTCAGATGGCTCGTTGGTCTAGGGGTATGATTCCTGCTTTGGGTGCAGGAGGTCCCGGGTTCAAATCCCGGACGAGCCCTAGCGTTTTGTGCAAACTGGTCGCACGTGAGTGGCTGAGTCGACGCAAAATGCTCGGCGTCAGTATCAAATGAAATTCATATTTGATGTGAGCAATTGACACTGATCTGACGTGTGAAGGCGATTACGAAGGTTTTTGGGTACAGATGGTAGCAGATGCATGTTAGTATGTCTTGTTTTTAATGATAAAAAAGTGTTTCCGCCCGGGATCGACACGGGGACCTTCTGCGTGTTAGGCAGACGTGATAACCGCTACACCACGGAAACTACTTGTGTGCGCCTTACATTAGAGACAACTCGTGCTGGTGTTGTCATCGTTACTAAGAAATTAAATAAATGCGCTACTTGCAGAACAAAGGTACATGCAGAAGATCCTCACATGTCGTGGCTCACTGGAGTACAATACGACATAGGCAGGAAAATACTGTTCCCGCCCGGGATCGAACCGGGGACCTTCTGCGTGTGAAGCAGACGTGATAACCGCTACACTACGGAAACTGCGGACTTGAGGAGTCCATCTCCGTTCACTCGCAATTACCTCAGCCTCTCTCCCGTCCGTGAATGCACACGCGACAGTTCTTTTGACAGCCTGGAAACCATCACAGCCAAGGGCTCAAGAAGTCTTCGGGGTGCTCGAGAAGGTGTCTGCCGTAGCACCCCTAACGAAATAGCGGCGTTTCCCGCAGTCGTGATTGCAAATCATAGCAGCAAAAGCAATCACTTTCTTAGCAGCAGGGAGTGCGAGCCCAGCGGCAGCTCTACATGAAGGTACCAATAGCCCAGGAAGGCCGCCGACCGCGGGAATTCGCGCCGCCCCCATCCCGCCAGCCTACACGAGACTTTCCAGAGCACCCTGGACCACATCGAGGGACCCAGTGCACTGAAATAATAGTCATTTGCCACGTCAGATGGCTCGTTGGTCTAGGGGTATGATTCCTGCTTTGGGTGCAGGAGGTCCCGGGTTCAAATCCCGGAGGAGCCCTAGCGTTTTGTGCAAACTGGTCGCACGTGAGTGGCTGAGTCGACGCAAAATGCTCGGCGTCAGTATCAAATGAAATTCATATTTGATGTGAGCAATTGACACTGATCTGACGTGTGAAGGCGATTACGAAGGTTTTTGGGTACAGATGGTAGCAGATGCATGTTAGTATGTCTTGTTTTTAATGATAAAAAAGTGTTTCCGCCCGGGATCGACACGGGGACCTTCTGCGTGTTAGGCAGACGTGATAACCGCTACACCACGGAAACTACTTGTGTGCGCCTTACATTAGAGACAACTCGTGCTGGTGTTGTCATCGTTACTAAGAAATTAAATAAATGCGCTACTTGCAGAACAAAGGTACATGCAGAAGATCCTCACATGTCGTGGCTCACTGGAGTACAATACGACATAGGCAGGAAAATACTGTTCCCGCCCGGGATCGAACCGGGGACCTTCTGCGTGTGAAGCAGACGTGATAACCGCTACACTACGGAAACTGCGGACTTGAGGAGTCCATCTCCGTTCACTCGCAATTACCTCAGCCTCTCTCCCGTCCGTGAATGCACACGCGACAGTTCTTTTGACAGCCTGGAAACCATCACAGCCAAGGGCTCAAGAAGTCTTCGGGGTGCTCGAGAAGGTGTCTGCCGTAGCACCCCTAACGAAATAGCGGCGTTTCCCGCAGTCGTGATTGCAAATCATAGCAGCAAAAGCAATCACTTTCTTAGCAGCAGGGAGTGCGAGCCCAGCGGCAGCTCTACATGAAGGTACCAATAGCCCAGGAAGGCCGCCGACCGCGGGAATTCGCGCCGCCCCCATCCCGCCAGCCTACACGAGACTTTCCAGAGCACCCTGGACCACATCGAGGGACCCAGTGCACTGAAATAATAGTCATTTGCCACGTCAGATGGCTCGTTGGTCTAGGGGTATGATTCCTGCTTTGGGTGCAGGAGGTCCCTGGTTCAAATCCCGGACGAGCCCTAGCGTTTTGTGCAAACTGGTCGCACGTGAGTGGCTGAGTCGACGCAAAATGCTCGGCGTCAGTATCAAATGAAATTCATATTTGATGTGAGCAATTGACACTGATCTGACGTGTGAAGGCGATTACGAAGGTTTTTGGGTACAGATGGTAGCAGATGCATGTTAGAATGTCTTGTTTTTAATGATAAAAAAGTGTTTCCGCCCGGGATCGACACGGGGACCTTCTGCGTGTTAGGCAGACGTGATAACCGCTACACCACGGAAACTACTTGTGTGCGCCTTACATTAGAGACAACTCGTGCTGGTGTTGTCATCGTTACTAAGAAATTAAATAAATGCGCTACTTGCAGAACAAAGGTACATGCAGAAGATCCTCACATGTCGTGGCTCACTGGAGTACAATACGACATAGGCAGGAAAATACTGTTCCCGCCCGGGATCGAACCGGGGACCTTCTGCGTGTGAAGCAGACGTGATAACCGCTACACTACGGAAACTGCGGACTTGAGGAGTCCATCTCCGTTCACTCGCAATTACCTCAGCCTCTCTCCCGTCCGTGAATGCACACGCGACAGTTCTTTTGACAGCCTGGAAACCATCACAGCCAAGGGCTCAAGAAGTCTTTGGGGTGCTCGAGAAGGTGTCTGCCGTAGCACCCCTAACGAAATAGCGGCGTTTCCCGCAGTCGTGATTGCAAATCATAGCAGCAAAAGCAATCACTTTCTTAGCAGCAGGGAGTGCCAGCCCAGCGGCAGCTCTACTTGAAGGTACCAATAGCCCAGGAAGGCCGCCGACCGCGGGAATTCGCGCCGCCCCCATCCCGCCAGCCTACACGAGACTTTCCAGAGCACCCTGGACCACATCGAGGGACCCAGTGCACTGAAATAATAGTCATTTGCCACGTCAGATGGCTCGTTGGTCTAGGGGTATGATTCCTGCTTTGGGTGCAGGAGGTCCCGGGTTCAAATCCCGGACGAGCCCTAGCGTTTTGTGCAAACTGGTCGCACGTGAGTGGCTGAGTCGACGCAAAATGCTCGGCGTCAGTATCAAATGAAATTCATATTTGATGTGAGCAATTGACACTGATCTGACGTGTGAAGGCGATTACGAAGGTTTTTGGGTACAGATGGTAGCAGATGCATGTTAGTATGTCTTGTTTTTAATGATAAAAAAGTGTTTCCGCCCGGGATCGACACGGGGACCTTCTGCGTGTTAGGCAGACGTGATAACCGCTACACCACGGAAGCTACTTGTGTGCGCCTTACATTAGAGGCAACTCGTGCTGGTGTTGTCATCGTTACTAAGAAATTAAATAAATGCGCTACTTGCAGAACAAAGGTACATGCAGAAGATCCTCACATGTCGTGGCTCACTGGAGTACAATACGACATAGGCAGGAAAATACTGTTCCCGCCCGGGATCGAACCGGGGACCTTCTGCGTGTGAAGCACACGTGATAACCGCTACACTACGGAAACTGCGAACGGGAGGAGTCCATCTCCGTTCACTCGCAATTACCTCAGCCTCTCTCCCGTCCGTGAATGCACACGCGACAGTTCTTTTGACAGCCTGGAAACCATCACAGCCAAGGGCTCAAGAAGTCTTCGGGGTGCTCGAGAAGGTGTCTGCCGTAGCACCCCTAACGAAATAGCGGCGTTTCCCGCAGTCGTGATTGCAAATCATAGCAGCAAAAGCAATCACTTTCTTAGCAGCAGGGAGTGCGAGCCCAGCGGCAGCTCTACATGAAGGTACCAATAGCCCAGGAAGGCCGCCGACCGCGGGAATTCGCGCCGCCCCCATCCCGCCAGCCTACACGAGACTTTCCAGAGCACCCTGGACCACATCGAGGGACCCAGTGCACTGAAATAATAGTCATTTGCCACGTCAGATGGCTCGTTGGTCTAGGGGTATGATTCCTGCTTTGGGTGCAGGAGGTCCCGGGTTCAAATCCCGGACGAGCCCTAGCGTTTTGTGCAAACTGGTCGCACGTGAGTGGCTGAGTCGACGCAAAATGCTCGGCGTCAGTATCAAATGAAATTCATATTTGATGTGAGCAATTGACACTGATCTGACGTGTGAAGGCGATTACGAAGGTTTTTGGGTACAGATGGTAGCAGATGCATGTTAGTATGTCTTGTTTTTAATGATAAAAAAGTGTTTCCGCCCGGGATCGACACGGGGACCTTCTGCGTGTTAGGCAGACGTGATAACCGCTACACCACGGAAACTACTTGTGTGCGCCTTACATTAGAGACAACTCGTGCTGGTGTTGTCATCGTTACTAAGAAATTAAATAAATGCGCTACTTGCAGAACAAAGGTACATGCAGAAGATCCTCACATGTCGTGGCTCACTGGAGTACAATACGACATAGGCAGGAAAATACTGTTCCCGCCCGGGATCGAACCGGGGACCTTCTGCGTGTGAAGCAGACGTGATAACCGCTACACTACGGAAACTGCGAACGGGAGGAGTCCATCTCCGTTCACTCGTAATTACCTCAGCCTCTCTCCCGTCCGTGAATGCACACGCGACAGTTCTTTTGACAGCCTGGAAACCATCACAGCCAAGGGCTCAAGAAGTCTTCGGGGTGCTCGAGAAGGTGTCTGCCGTAGCACCCCTAACGAAATAGCGGCGTTTCCCGCAGTCGTGATTGCAAATCATAGCAGCAAAAGCAATCACTTTCTTAGCAGCAGGGAGTGCGAGCCCAGCGGCAGCTCTACATGAAGGTACCAATAGCCCAGGAAGGCCGCCGACCGCGGGAATTCGCGCCGCCCCCATCCCGCCAGCCTACACGAGACTTTCCAGAGCACCCTGGACCACATCGAGGGACCCAGTGCACTGAAATAATAGTCATCTGCCACGTCAGATGGCTCGTTGGTCTAGGGGTATGATTCCTGCTTTGGGTGCAGGAGGTCCCGGGTTCAAATCCCGGACGAGCCCTAGCGTTTTGTGCAAACTGGTCGCACGTGAGTGGCTGAGTCGACGCAAAATGCTCGGCGTCAGTATCAAATGAATTTCATATTTGATGTGAGCAATTGACACTGATCTGACGTGTGAAGGCGATTACGAAGGTTTTTGGGTACAGATGGTAGCAGATGCATGTTAGTATGTCTTGTTTTTAATGATAAAAAAGTGTTTCCGCCCGGGATCGACACGGGGACCTTCTGCGTGTTAGGCAGACGTGATAACCGCTACACCACGGAAACTACTTGTGTGCGCCTTACATTAGAGACAACTCGTGCTGGTGTTGTCATCGTTACTAAGAAATTAAATAAATGCGCTACTTGCAGAACAAAGGTACATGCAGAAGATCCTCACATGTCGTGGCTCACTGGAGTACAATACGACATAGGCAGGAAAATACTGTTCCCGCCCGGGATCGAACCGGGGACCTTCTGCGTGTGAAGCAGACGTGATAACCGCTACACTACGGAAACTGCGAACGGGAGGAGTCCATCTCCGTTCACTCGCAATTACCTCAGCCTCTCTCCCGTCCGTGAATGCACACGCGACAGTTCTTTTGACAGCCTGGAAACCATCACAGCCAAGGGCTCAAGAAGTCTTCGGGGTGCTCGAGAAGGTGTCTGCCGTAGCACCCCTAACGAAATAGCGGCGTTTCCCGCAGTCGTGATTGCAAATCATAGCAGCAAAAGCAATCACTTTCTTAGCAGCAGGGAGTGCGAGCCCAGCGGCAGCTCTACATGAAGGTACCAATAGCCCAGGAAGGCCGCCGACCGCGGGAATTCGCGCCGCCCCCATCCCGCCAGCCTACACGAGACTTTCCAGAGCACCCTGGACCACATCGAGGGACCCAGTGCACTGAAATAATAGTCATTTGCCACGTCAGATGGCTCGTTGGTCTAGGGGTATGATTCCTGCTTTGGGTGCAGGAGGTCCCGGGTTCAAATCCCGGACGAGCCCTAGCGTTTTGTGCAAACTGGTCGCACGTGAGTGGCTGAGTCGACGCAAAATGCTCGGCGTCAGTATCAAATGAAATTCATATTTGATGTGAGCAATTGACACTGATCTGACGTGTGAAGGCGATTACGAAGGTTTTTGGGTACAGATGGTAGCAGATGCATGTTAGTATGTCTTGTTTTTAATGATAAAAAAGTGTTTCCGCCCGGGATCGACACGGGGACCTTCTGCGTGTTAGGCAGACGTGATAACCGCTACACCACGGAAACTACTTGTGTGCGCCTTACATTAGAGACAACTCGTGCTGGTGTTGTCATCGTTACTAAGAAATTAAATAAATGCGCTACTTGCAGAACAAAGGTACATGCAGAAGATCCTCACATGTCGTGGCTCACTGGAGTACAATACGACATAGGCAGGAAAATGCTGTTCCCGCCCGGGATCGAACCGGGGACCTTCTGCGTGTGAAGCAGACGTGATAACCGCTACACTACGGAAACTGCGAACGGGAGGAGTCCATCTCCGTTCACTCGCAATTACCTCAGCCTCTCTCCCGTCCGTGAATGCACACGCGACAGTTCTTTTGACAGCCTGGAAACCATCACAGCCAAGGGCTCAAGAAGTCTTCGGGGTGCTCGAGAAGGTGTCTGCCGTAGCACCCCTAACGAAATAGCGGCGTTTCCCGCAGTCGTGATTGCAAATCATAGCAGCAAAAGCAATCACTTTCTTAGCAGCAGGGAGTGCGAGCCCAGCGGCAGCTCTACATGAAGGTACCAATAGCCCAGGAAGGCCGCCGACCGCGGGAATTCGCGCCGCCCCCATCCCGCCAGCCTACACGAGACTTTCCAGAGCACCCTGGACCACATCGAGGGACCCAGTGCACTGAAATAATAGTCATTTGCCACGTCAGATGGCTCGTTGGTCTAGGGGTATGATTCCTGCTTTGGGTGCAGGAGGTCCCGGGTTCAAATCCCGGACGAGCCCTAGCGTTTTGTGCAAACTGGTCGCACGTGAGTGGCTGAGTCGACGCAAAATGCTCGGCGTCAGTATCAAATGAAATTCATATTTGATGTGAGCAATTGACACTGATCTGACGTGTGAAGGCGATTACGAAGGTTTTTGGGTACAGATGGTAGCAGATGCATGTTAGTATGTCTTGTTTTTAATGATAAAAAAGTGTTTCCGCCCGGGATCGACACGGGGACCTTCTGCGTGTTAGGCAGACGTGATAACCGCTACACCACGGAAACTACTTGTGTGCGCCTTACATTAGAGACAACTCGTGCTGGTGTTGTCATCGTTACTAAGAAATTAAATAAATGCGCTACTTGCAGAACAAAGGTACATGCAGAAGATCCTCACATGTCGTGGCTCACTGGAGTACAATACGACATAGGCAGGAAAATACTGTTCCCGCCCGGGATCGAACCGGGGACCTTCTGCGTGTGAAGCAGACGTGATAACCGCTACACTACGGAAACTGCGAACGGGAGGAGTCCATCTCCGTTCACTCGCAATTACCTCAGCCTCTCTCCCGTCCGTGAATGCACACGCGACAGTTCTTTTGACAGCCTGGAAACCATCACAGCCAAGGGCTCAAGAAGTCTTCGGGGTGCTCGAGAAGGTGTCTGCCGTAGCACCCCTAACGAAATAGCGGCGTTTCCCGCAGTCGTGATTGCAAATCATAGCAGCAAAAGCAATCACTTTCTTAGCAGCAGGGAGTGCGAGCCCAGCGGCAGCTCTACATGAAGGTACCAATAGCCCAGGAAGGCCGCCGACCGCGGGAATTCGCGCCGCCCCCATCCCGCCAGCCTACACGAGACTTTCCAGAGCACCCTGGACCACATCGAGGGACCCAGTGCACTGAAATAATAGTCATTTGCCACGTCAGATGGCTCGTTGGTCTAGGGGTATGATTCCTGCTTTGGGTGCAGGAGGTCCCGGGTTCAAATCCCGGACGAGCCCTAGCGTTTTGTGCAAACTGGTCGCACGTGAGTGGCTGAGTCGACGCAAAATGCTCGGCGTCAGTATCAAATGAAATTCATATTTGATGTGAGCAATTGACACTGATCTGACGTGTGAAGGCGATTACGAAGGTTTTTGGGTACAGATGGTAGCAGATGCATGTTAGTATGTCTTGTTTTTAATGATAAAAAAGTGTTTCCGCCCGGGATCGACACGGGGACCTTCTGCGTGTTAGGCAGACGTGATAACCGCTACACCACGGAAACTACTTGTGTGCGCCTTACATTAGAGACAACTCGTGCTGGTGTTGTCATCGTTACTAAGAAATTAAATAAATGCGCTACTTGCAGAACAAAGGTACATGCAGAAGATCCTCACATGTCGTGGCTCACTGGAGTACAATACGACATAGGCAGGAAAATACTGTTCCCGCCCGGGATCGAACCGGGGACCTTCTGCGTGTGAAGCAGACGTGATAACCGCTACACTACGGAAACTGCGGACTTGAGGAGTCCATCTCCGTTCACTCGCAATTACCTCCGCCTCTCTCCCGTCCGTGAATGCACACGCGACAGTTCTTTTGACAGCCTGGAAACCATCACAGCCAAGGGCTCAAGAAGTCTTCGGGGTGCTCGAGAAGGTGTCTGCCGTAGCACCCCTAACGAAATAGCGGCGTTTCCCGCAGTCGTGATTGCAAATCATAGCAGCAAAAGCAATCACTTTCTTAGCAGCAGGGAGTGCGAGCCCAGCGGCAGCTCTACATGAAGGTACCAATAGCCCAGGAAGGCCGCCGACCGCGGGAATTCGCGCCGCCCCCATCCCGCCAGCCTACACGAGACTTTCCAGAGCACCCTGGACCACATCGAGGGACCCAGTGCACTGAAATAATAGTCATTTGCCACGTCAGATGGCTCGTTGGTCTAGGGGTATGATTCCTGCTTTGGGTGCAGGAGGTCCCGGGTTCAAATCCCGGACGAGCCCTAGCGTTTTGTGCAAACTGGTCGCACGTGAGTGGCTGAGTCGACGCAAAATGCTCGGCGTCAGTATCAAATGAAATTCATATTTGATGTGAGCAATTGACACTGATCTGACGTGTGAAGGCGATTACGAAGGTTTTTGGGTACAGATGGTAGCAGATGCATGTTAGTATGTCTTGTTTTTAATGATAAAAAAGTGTTTCCGCCCGGGATCGACACGGGGACCTTCTGCGTGTTAGGCAGACGTGATAACCGCTACACCACGGAAACTACTTGTGTGCGCCTTACATTAGAGACAACTCGTGCTGGTGTTGTCATCGTTACTAAGAAATTAAATAAATGCGCTACTTGCAGAACAAAGGTACATGCAGAAGATCCTCACATGTCGTGGCTCACTGGAGTACAATACGACATAGGCAGGAAAATACTGTTCCCGCCCGGGATCGAACCGGGGACCTTCTGCGTGTGAAGCAGACGTGATAACCGCTACACTACGGAAACTGCGAACGGGAGGAGTCCATCTCCGTTCACTCGCAATTACCTCAGCCTCTCTCCCGTCCGTGAATGCACACGCGACAGTTCTTTTGACAGCCTGGAAACCATCACAGCCAAGGGCTCAAGAAGTCTTCGGGGTGCTCGAGAAGGTGTCTGCCGTAGCACCCCTAACGAAATAGCGGCGTTTCCCGCAGTCGTGATTGCAAATCATAGCAGCAAAAGCAATCACTTTCTTAGCAGCAGGGAGTGCGAGCCCAGCGGCAGCTCTACATGAAGGTACCAATAGCCCAGGAAGGCCGCCGACCGCGGGAATTCGCGCCGCCCCCATCCCGCCAGCCTACACGAGACTTTCCAGAGCACCCTGGACCACATCGAGGGACCCAGTGCACTGAAATAATAGTCATTTGCCACGTCAGATGGCTCGTTGGTCTAGGGGTATGATTCCTGCTTTGGGTGCAGGAGGTCCCGGGTTCAAATCCCGGACGAGCCCTAGCGTTTTGTGCAAACTGGTCGCACGTGAGTGGCTGAGTCGACGCAAAATGCTCGGCGTCAGTATCAAATGAAATTCATATTTGATGTGAGCAATTGACACTGATCTGACGTGTGAAGGCGATTACGAAGGTTTTTGGGTACAGATGGTAGCAGATGCATGTTAGTATGTCTTGTTTTTAATGATAAAAAAGTGTTTCCGCCCGGGATCGACACGGGGACCTTCTGCGTGTTAGGCAGACGTGATAACCGCTACACCACGGAAACTACTTGTGTGCGCCTTACATTAGAGACAACTCGTGCTGGTGTTGTCATCGTTACTAAGAAATTAAATAAATGCGCTACTTGCAGAACAAAGGTACATGCAGAAGATCCTCACATGTCGTGGCTCACTGGAGTACAATACGACATAGGCAGGAAAATACTGTTCCCGCCCGGGATCGAACCGGGGACCTTCTGCGTGTGAAGCAGACGTGATAACCGCTACACTACGGAAACTGCGAACGGGAGTAGTCCATCTCCGTTCACTCGCAATTACCTCAGCCTCTCTCCCGTCCGTGAATGCACACGCGACAGTTCTTTTGACAGCCTGGAAACCATCACAGCCAAGGGCTCAAGAAGTCTTCGGGGTGCTCGAGAAGGTGTCTGCCGTAGCACCCCTAACGAAATAGCGGCGTTTCCCGCAGTCGTGATTGCAAATCATAGCAGCAAAAGCAATCACTTTCTTAGCAGCAGGGAGTGCGAGCCCAGCGGCAGCTCTACATGAAGGTACCAATAGCCCAGGAAGGCCGCCGACCGCGGGAATTCGCGCCGCCCCCATCCCGCCAGCCTACACGAGACTTTCCAGAGCACCCTGGACCACATCGAGGGACCCAGTGCACTGAAATAATAGTCATTTGCCACGTCAGATGGCTCGTTGGTCTAGGGGTATGATTCCTGCTTTGGGTGCAGGAGGTCCCGGGTTCAAATCCCGGACGAGCCCTAGCGTTTTGTGCAAACTGGTCGCACGTGAGTGGCTGAGTCGACGCAAAATGCTCGGCGTCAGTATCAAATGAAATTCATATTTGATGTGAGCAATTGACACTGATCTGACGTGTGAAGGCGATTACGAAGGTTTTTGGGTACAGATGGTAGCAGATGCATGTTAGTATGTCTTGTTTTTAATGATAAAAAAGTGTTTCCGCCCGGGATCGACACGGGGACCTTCTGCGTGTTAGGCAGACGTGATAACCGCTACACCACGGAAACTACTTGTGTGCGCCTTACATTAGAGACAACTCGTGCTGGTGTTGTCATCGTTACTAAGAAATTAAATAAATGCGCTACTTGCAGAACAAAGGTACATGCAGAAGATCCTCACATGTCGTGGCTCACTGGAGTACAATACGACATAGGCAGGAAAATACTGTTCCCGCCCGGGATCGAACCGGGGACCTTCTGCGTGTGAAGCAGACGTGATAACCGCTACACTACGGAAACTGCGAACGGGAGGAGTCCATCTCCGTTCACTCGCAATTACCTCAGCCTCTCTCCCGTCCGTGAATGCACACGCGACAGTTCTTTTGACAGCCTGGAAACCATCACAGCCAAGGGCTCAAGAAGTCTTCGGGGTGCTCGAGAAGGTGTCTGCCGTAGCACCCCTAACGAAATAGCGGCGTTTCCCGCAGTCGTGATTGCAAATCATAGCAGCAAAAGCAATCACTTTCTTAGCAGCAGGGAGTGCGAGCCCAGCGGCAGCTCTACATGAAGGTACCAATAGCCCAGGAAGGCCGCCGACCGCGGGAATTCGCGCCGCCCCCATCCCGCCAGCCTACACGAGACTTTCCAGAGCACCCTGGACCACATCGAGGGACCCAGTGCACTGAAATAATAGTCATTTGCCACGTCAGATGGCTCGTTGGTCTAGGGGTATGATTCCTGCTTTGGGTGCAGGAGGTCCCGGGTTCAAATCCCGGACGAGCCCTAGCGTTTTGTGCAAACTGGTCGCACGTGAGTGGCTGAGTCGACGCAAAATGCTCGGCGTCAGTATCAAATGAAATTCATATTTGATGTGAGCAATTGACACTGATCTGACGTGTGAAGGCGATTACGAAGGTTTTTGGGTACAGATGGTAGCAGATGCATGTTAGTATGTCTTGTTTTTAATGATAAAAAAGTGTTTCCGCCCGGGATCGACACGGGGACCTTCTGCGTGTTAGGCAGACGTGATAACCGCTACACCACGGAAACTACTTGTGTGCGCCTTACATTAGAGACAACTCGTGCTGGTGTTGTCATCGTTACTAAGAAATTAAATAAATGCGCTACTTGCAGAACAAAGGTACATGCAGAAGATCCTCACATGTCGTGGCTCACTGGAGTACAATACGACATAGGCAGGAAAATACTGTTCCCGCCCGGGATCGAACCGGGGACCTTCTGCGTGTGAAGCAGACGTGATAACCGCTACACTACGGAAACTGCGAACGGGAGGAGTCCATCTCCGTTCACTCGCAATTACCTCAGCCTCTCTCCCGTCCGTGAATGCACACGCGACAGTTCTTTTGACAGCCTGGAAACCATCACAGCCAAGGGCTCAAGAAGTCTTCGGGGTGCTCGAGAAGGTGTCTGCCGTAGCACCCCTAACGAAATAGCGGCGTTTCCCGCAGTCGTGATTGCAAATCATAGCAGCAAAAGCAATCACTTTCTTAGCAGCAGGGAGTGCGAGCCCAGCGGCAGCTCTACATGAAGGTACCAATAGCCCAGGAAGGCCGCCGACCGCGGGAATTCGCGCCGCCCCCATCCCGCCAGCCTACACGAGACTTTCCAGAGCACCCTGGACCACATCGAGGGACCCAGTGCACTGAAATAATAGTCATTTGCCACGTCAGATGGCTCGTTGGTCTAGGGGTATGATTCCTGCTTTGGGTGCAGGAGGTCCCGGGTTCAAATCCCGGACGAGCCCTAGCGTTTTGTGCAAACTGGTCGCACGTGAGTGGCTGAGTCGACGCAAAATGCTCGGCGTCAGTATCAAATGAAATTCATATTTGATGTGAGCAATTGACACTGATCTGACGTGTGAAGGCGATTACGAAGGTTTTTGGGTACAGATGGTAGCAGATGCATGTTAGTATGTCTTGTTTTTAATGATAAAAAAGTGTTTCCGCCCGGGATCGACACGGGGACCTTCTGCGTGTTAGGCAGACGTGATAACCGCTACACCACGGAAACTACTTGTGTGCGCCTTACATTAGAGACAACTCGTGCTGGTGTTGTCATCGTTACTAAGAAATTAAATAAATGCGCTACTTGCAGAACAAAGGTACATGCAGAAGATCCTCACATGTCGTGGCTCACTGGAGTACAATACGACATAGGCAGGAAAATACTGTTCCCGCCCGGGATCGAACCGGGGACCTTCTGCGTGTGAAGCAGACGTGATAACCGCTACACTACGGAAACTGCGGACTTGAGGAGTCCATCTCCGTTCACTCGCAATTACCTCAGCCTCTCTTCCGTCCGTGAATGCACACGCGACAGTTCTTTTGACAGCCTGGAAACCATCACAGCCAAGGGCTCAAGAAGTCTTCGGGGTGCTCGAGAAGGTGTCTGCCGTAGCACCCCTAACGAAATAGCGGCGTTTCCCGCAGTCGTGATTGCAAATCATAGCAGCAAAAGCAATCACTTTCTTAGCAGCAGGGAGTGCGAGCCCAGCGGCAGCTCTACATGAAGGTACCAATAGCCCAGGAAGGCCGCCGACCGCGGGAATTCGCGCCGCCCCCATCCCGCCAGCCTACACGAGACTTTCCAGAGCACCCTGGACCACATCGAGGGACCCAGTGCACTGAAATAATAGTCATTTGCCACGTCAGATGGCTCGTTGGTCTAGGGGTATGATTCCTGCTTTGGGTGCAGGAGGTCCCAGGTTCAAGTCCCGGACGAGCCCTAGCGTTTTGTGCAAACTGGTCGCACGTGAGTGGCTGAGTCGACGCAAAATGCTCGGCGTCAGTATCAAATGAAATTCATATTTGATGTGAGCAATTGACACTGATCTGACGTGTGAAGGCGATTACGAAGGTTTTTGGGTACAGATGGTAGCAGATGCATGTTAGTATGTCTTGTTTTTAATGATAAAAAAGTGTTTCCGCCCGGGATCGACACGGGGACCTTCTGCGTGTTAGGCAGACGTGATAACCGCTACACCACGGAAACTACTTGTGTGCGCCTTACATTAGAGACAACTCGTGCTGGTGTTGTCATCGTTACTAAGAAATTAAATAAATGCGCTACTTGCAGAACAAAGGTACATGCAGAAGATCCTCACATGTCGTGGCTCACTGGAGTACAATACGACATAGGCAGGAAAATACTGTTCCCGCCCGGGATCGAACCGGGGACCTTCTGCGTGTGAAGCAGACGAGATAACCGCTACACTACGGAAACTGCGAACGGGAAGAGTCCATCTCCGTTCACTCGCAATTACCTCAGCCTCTCTCCCGTCCGTGAATGCACACGCGACAGTTCTTTTGACAGCCTGGAAACCATCACAGCCAAGGGCTCAAGAAGTCTTCGGGGTGCTCGAGAAGGTGTCTGCCGTAGCACCCCTAACGAAATAGCGGCGTTTCCCGCAGTCGTGATTGCAAATCATAGCAGCAAAAGCAATCACTTTCTTAGCAGCAGGGAGTGCGAGCCCAGCGGCAGCTCTACATGAAGGTACCAATAGCCCAGGAAGGCCGCCGACCGCGGGAATTCGCGCCGCCCCCATCCCGCCAGCCTACACGAGACTTTCCAGAGCACCCTGGACCACATCGAGGGACCCAGTGCACTGAAATAATAGTCATTTGCCACGTCAGATGGCTCGTTGGTCTAGGGGTATGATTCCTGCTTTGGGTGCAGGAGGTCCCGGGTTCAAGTCCCGGACGAGCCCTAGCGTTTTGTGCAAACTGGTCGCACGTGAGTGGCTGAGTCGACGCAAAATGCTCGGCGTCAGTATCAAATGAAATTCATATTTGATGTGAGCAATTGACACTGATCTGACGTGTGAAGGCGATTACGAAGGTTTTTGGGTACAGATGGTAGCAGATGCATGTTAGTATGTCTTGTTTTTAATGATAAAAAAGTGTTTCCGCCCGGGATCGACACGGGGACCTTCTGCGTGTTAGGCAGACGTGATAACCGCTACACCACGGAAACTACTTGTGTGCGCCTTACATTAGAGACAACTCGTGCTGGTGTTGTCATCGTTACTAAGAAATTAAATAAATGCGCTACTTGCAGAACAAAGGTACATGCAGAAGATCCTCACATGTCGTGGCTCACTGGAGTACAATACGACATAGGCAGGAAAATACTGTTCCCGCCCGGGATCGAACCGGGGACCTTCTGCGTGTGAAGCAGACGTGATAACCGCTACACTACGGAAACTGCGAACGGGAGGAGTCCATCTCCGTTCACTCGCAATTACCTCAGCCTCTCTCCCGTCCGTGAATGCACACGCGACAGTTCTTTTGACAGCCTGGAAACCATCACAGCCAAGGGCTCAAGAAGTCTTCGGGGTGCTCGAGAAGGTGTCTGCCGTAGCACCCCTAACGAAATAGCGGCGTTTCCCGCAGTCGTGATTGCAAATCATAGCAGCAAAAGCAATCACTTTCTTAGCAGCAGGGAGTGCGAGCCCAGCGGCAGCTCTACATGAAGGTACCAATAGCCCAGGAAGGCCGCCGACCGCGGGAATTCGCGCCGCCCCCATCCCGCCAGCCTACACGAGACTTTCCAGAGCACCCTGGACCACATCGAGGGACCCAGTGCACTGAAATAATAGTCATTTGCCACGTCAGATGGCTCGTTGGTCTAGGGGTATGATTCCTGCTTTGGGTGCAGGAAGTCCCGGGTTCAAGTCCCGGACGAGCCCTAGCGTTTTGTGCAAACTGGTCGCACGTGAGTGGCTGAGTCGACGCAAAATGCTCGGCGTCAGTATCAAATGAAATTCATATTTGATGTGAGCAATTGACACTGATCTGACGTGTGAAGGCGATTACGAAGGTTTTTGGGTACAGATGGTAGCAGATGCATGTTAGTATGTCTTGTTTTTAATGATAAAAAAGTGTTTCCGCCCGGGATCGACACGGGGACCTTCTGCGTGTTAGGCAGACGTGATAACCGCTACACCACGGAAACTACTTGTGTGCGCCTTACATTAGAGACAACTCGTGCTGGTGTTGTCATCGTTACTAAGAAATTAAATAAATGCGCTACTTGCAGAACAAAGGTACATGCAGAAGATCCTCACATGTCGTGGCTCACTGGAGTACAATACGACATAGGCAGGAAAATACTGTTCCCGCCCGGGATCGAACCGGGGACCTTCTGCGTGTGAAGCAGACGTGATAACCGCTACACTACGGAAACTGCGAACGGGAGGAGTCCATCTCCGTTCACTCGCAATTACCTCAGCCTCTCTCCCGTCCGTGAATGCACACGCGACAGTTCTTTTGACAGCCTGGAAACCATCACAGCCAAGGGCTCAAGAAGTCTTCGGGGTGCTCGAGAAGGTGTCTGCCGTAGCACCCCTAACGAAATAGCGGCGTTTCCCGCAGTCGTGATTGCAAATCATAGCAGCAAAAGCAATCACTTTCTTAGCAGCAGGGAGTGCGAGCCCAGCGGCAGCTCTACATGAAGGTACCAATAGCCCAGGAAGGCCGCCGACCGCGGGAATTCGCGCCGCCCCCATCCCGCCAGCCTACACGAGACTTTCCAGAGCACCCTGGACCACATCGAGGGACCCAGTGCACTGAAATAATAGTCATTTGCCACGTCAGATGGCTCGTTGGTCTAGGGGTATGATTCCTGCTTTGGGTGCAGGAGGTCCCGGGTTCAAATCCCGGACGAGCCCTAGCGTTTTGTGCAAACTGGTCGCACGTGAGTGGCTGAGTCGACGCAAAATGCTCGGCGTCAGTATCAAATGAAATTCATATTTGATGTGAGCAATTGACACTGATCTGACGTGTGAAGGCGATTACGAAGGTTTTTGGGTACAGATGGTAGCAGATGCATGTTAGTATGTCTTGTTTTTAATGATAAAAAAGTGTTTCCGCCCGGGATCGACACGGGGACCTTCTGCGTGTTAGGCAGACGTGATAACCGCTACACCACGGAAACTACTTGTGTGCGCCTTACATTAGAGACAACTCGTGCTGGTGTTGTCATCGTTACTAAGAAATTAAATAAATGCGCTACTTGCAGAACAAAGGTACATGCAGAAGATCCTCACATGTCGTGGCTCACTGGAGTACAATACGACATAGGCAGGAAAATACTGTTCCCGCCCGGGATCGAACCGGGGACCTTCTGCGTGTGAAGCAGACGTGATAACCGCTACACTACGGAAACTGCGAACGGGAGGAGTCCATCTCCGTTCACTCGCAATTACCTCAGCCTCTCTCCCGTCCGTGAATGCACACGCGACAGTTCTTTTGACAGCCTGGAAACCATCACAGCCAAGGGCTCAAGAAGTCTTCGGGGTGCTCGAGAAGGTGTCTGCCGTAGCACCCCTAACGAAATAGCGGCGTTTCCCGCAGTCGTGATTGCAAATCATAGCAGCAAAAGCAATCACTTTCTTAGCAGCAGGGAGTGCGAGCCCAGCGGCAGCTCTACATGAAGGTACCAATAGCCCAGGAAGGCCGCCGACCGCGGGAATTCGCGCCGCCCCCATCCCGCCAGCCTACACGAGACTTTCCAGAGCACCCTGGACCACATCGAGGGACCCAGTGCACTGAAATAATAGTCATTCGCCACGTCAGATGGCTCGTTGGTCTAGGGGTATGATTCCTGCTTTGGGTGCAGGAGGTCTCGGGTTCAAATCCCGGACGAGCCCTAGCGTTTTGTGCAAACTGGTCGCACGTGAGTGGCTGAGTCGACGCAAAATGCTCGGCGTCAGTATCAAATGAAATTCATATTTGATGTGAGCAATTGACACTGATCTGACGTGTGAAGGCGATTACGAAGGTTTTTGGGTACAGATGGTAGCAGATGCATGTTAGTATGTCTTGTTTTTAATGATAAAAAAGTGTTTCCGCCCGGGATCGACACGGGGACCTTCTGCGTGTTAGGCAGACGTGATAACCGCTACACCACGGAAACTACTTGTGTGCGCCTTACATTAGAGACAACTCGTGCTGGTGTTGTCATCGTTACTAAGAAATTAAATAAATGCGCTACTTGCAGAACAAAGGTACATGCAGAAGATCCTCACATGTCGTGGCTCACTGGAGTACAATACGACATATTCAGGAAAATACTGTTCCCGCCCGGGATCGAACCGGGGACCTTCTGCGTGTGAAGCAGACGTGATAACCGCTACACTACGGAAACTGCGAACGGGAGGAGTCCATCTCCGTTCACTCGCAATTACCTGAGCCTCTCTCCCGTCCGTGAATGCACACGCGACAGTTCTTTTGACAGCCTGGAAACCATCACAGCCAAGGGCTCAAGAAGTCTTCGGGGTGCTCGAGAAGGTGTCTGCCGTAGCACCCCTAACGAAATAGCGGCGTTTCCCGCAGTCGTGATTGCAAATCATAGCAGCAAAAGCAATCACTTTCTTAGCAGCAGGGAGTGCGAGCCCAGCGGCAGCTCTACATGAAGGTACCAATAGCCCAGGAAGGCCGCCGACCGCGGGAATTCGCGCCGCCCCCATCCCGCCAGCCTACACGAGACTTTCCAGAGCACCCTGGACCACATCGAGGGACCCAGTGCACTGAAATAATAGTCATTTGCCACGTCAGATGGCTCGTTGGTCTAGGGGTATGATTCCTGCTTTGGGTGCAGGAGGTCCCGGGTTCAAATCCCGGACGAGCCCTAGCGTTTTGTGCAAACTGGTCGCACGTGAGTGGCTGAGTCGACGCAAAATGCTCGGCGTCAGTATCAAATGAAATTCATATTTGATGTGAGCAATTGACACTGATCTGACGTGTGAAGGCGATTACGAAGGTTTTTGGGTACAGATGGTAGCAGATGCATGTTAGTATGTCTTGTTTTTAATGATAAAAAAGTGTTTCCGCCCGGGATCGACACGGGGACCTTCTGCGTGTTAGGCAGACGTGATAACCGCTACACCACGGAAACTACTTGTGTGCGCCTTACATTAGAGACAACTCGTGCTGGTGTTGTCATCGTTACTAAGAAATTAAATAAATGCGCTACTTGCAGAACAAAGGTACATGCAGAAGATCCTCACATGTCGTGGCTCACTGGAGTACAATACGACATAGGCAGGAAAATACTGTTCCCGCCCGGGATCGAACCGGGGACCTTCTGCGTGTGAAGCAGACGTGATAACCGCTACACTACGGAAACTGCGAACGGGAGGAGTCCATCTCCGTTCACTCGCAATTACCTCAGCCTCTCTCCCGTCCGTGAATGCACACGCGACAGTTCTTTTGACAGCCTGGAAACCATCACAGCCAAGGGCTCAAGAAGTCTTCGGGGTGCTCGAGAAGGTGTCTGCCGTAGCACCCCTAACGAAATAGCGGCGTTTCCCGCAGTCGTGATTGCAAATCATAGCAGCAAAAGCAATCACTTTCTTAGCAGCAGGGAGTGCGAGCCCAGCGGCAGCTCTACATGAAGGTACCAATAGCCCAGGAAGGCCGCCGACCGCGGGAATTCGCGCCGCCCCCATCCCGCCAGCCTACACGAGACTTTCCAGAGCACCCTGGACCACATCGAGGGACCCAGTGCACTGAAATAATAGTCATTTGCCACGTCAGATGGCTCGTTGGTCTAGGGGTATGATTCCTGCTTTGGGTGCAGGAGGTCCCGGGTTCAAATCCCGGAGGAGCCCTAGCGTTTTGTGCAAACTGGTCGCACGTGAGTGGCTGAGTCGACGCAAAATGCTCGGCGTCAGTATCAAATGAAATTCATATTTGATGTGAGCAATTGACACTGATCTGACGTGTGAAGGCGATTACGAAGGTTTTTGGGTACAGATGGTAGCAGATGCATGTTAGTATGTCTTGTTTTTAATGATAAAAAAGTGTTTCCGCCCGGGATCGACACGGGGACCTTCTGCGTGTTAGGCAGACGTGATAACCGCTACACCACGGAAACTACTTGTGTGCGCCTTACATTAGAGACAACTCGTGCTGGTGTTGTCATCGTTACTAAGAAATTAAATAAATGCGCTACTTGCAGAACAAAGGTACATGCAGAAGATCCTCACATGTCGTGGCTCACTGGAGTACAATACGACATAGGCAGGAAAATACTGTTCCCGCCCGGGATCGAACCGGGGACCTTCTGCGTGTGAAGCAGACGTGATAACCGCTACACTACGGAAACTGCGAACGGGAGGAGTCCATCTCCGTTCACTCGCAATTACCTCAGCCTCTCTCCCGTCCGTGAATGCACACGCGACAGTTCTTTTGACAGCCTGGAAACCATCACAGCCAAGGGCTCAAGAAGTCTTCGGGGTGCTCGAGAAGGTGTCTGCCGTAGCACCCCTAACGAAATAGCGGCGTTTCCCGCAGTCGTGATTGCAAATCATAGCAGCAAAAGCAATCACTTTCTTAGCAGCAGGGAGTGCGAGCCCAGCGGCAGCTCTACATGAAGGTACCAATAGCCCAGGAAGGCCGCCGACCGCGGGAATTCGCGCCGCCCCCATCCCGCCAGCCTACACGAGACTTTCCAGAGCACCCTGGACCACATCGAGGGACCCAGTGCACTGAAATAATAGTCATTTGCCACGTCAGATGGCTCGTTGGTCTAGGGGTATGATTCCTGCTTTGGGTGCAGGAGGTCCCGGGTTCAAATCCCGGACGAGCCCTAGCGTTTTGTGCAAACTGGTCGCACGTGAGTGGCTGAGTCGACGCAAAATGCTCGGCGTCAGTATCAAATGAAATTCATATTTGATGTGAGCAATTGACACTGATCTGACGTGTGAAGGCGATTACGAAGGTTTTTGGGTACAGATGGTAGCAGATGCATGTTAGTATGTCTTGTTTTTAATGATAAAAAAGTGTTTCCGCCCGGGATCGACACGGGGACCTTCTGCGTGTTAGGCAGACGTGATAACCGCTACACCACGGAAACTACTTGTGTGCGCCTTACATTAGAGACAACTCGTGCTGGTGTTGTCATCGTTACTAAGAAATTAAATAAATGCGCTACTTGCAGAACAAAGGTACATGCAGAAGATCCTCACATGTCGTGGCTCACTGGAGTACAATACGACATAGGCAGGAAAATACTGTTCCCGCCCGGGATCGAACCGGGGACCTTCTGCGTGTGAAGCAGACGTGATAACCGCTACACTACGGAAACTGCGAACGGGAGGAGTCCATCTCCGTTCACTCGCAATTACCTCAGCCTCTCTCCCGTCCGTGAATGCACACGCGACAGTTCTTTTGACAGCCTGGAAACCATCACAGCCAAGGGCTCAAGAAGTCTTCGGGGTGCTCGAGAAGGTGTCTGCCGTAGCACCCCTAACGAAATAGCGGCGTTTCCCGCAGTCGTGATTGCAAATCATAGCAGCAAAAGCAATCACTTTCTTAGCAGCAGGGAGTGCGAGCCCAGCGGCAGCTCTACATGAAGGTACCAATAGCCCAGGAAGGCCGCCGACCGCGGGAATTCGCGCCGCCCCCATCCCGCCAGCCTACACGAGACTTTCCAGAGCACCCTGGACCACATCGAGGGACCCAGTGCACTGAAATAATAGTCATTCGCCACGTCAGATGGCTCGTTGGTCTAGGGGTATGATTCCTGCTTTGGGTGCAGGAGGTCCCGGGTTCAAATCCCGGACGAGCCCTAGCGTTTTGTGCAAACTGGTCGCACGTGAGTGGCTGAGTCGACGCAAAATGCTCGGCGTCAGTATCAAATGAAATTCATATTTGATGTGAGCAATTGACACTGATCTGACGTGTGAAGGCGATTACGAAGGTTTTTGGGTACAGATGGTAGCAGATGCATGTTAGTATGTCTTGTTTTTAATGATAAAAAAGTGTTTCCGCCCGGGATCGACACGGGGACCTTCTGCGTGTTAGGCAGACGTGATAACCGCTACACCACGGAAACTACTTGTGTGCGCCTTACATTAGAGACAACTCGTGCTGGTGTTGTCATCGTTACTAAGAAATTAAATAAATGCGCTACTTGCAGAACAAAGGTACATGCAGAAGATCCTCACATGTCGTGGCTCACTGGAGTACAATACGACATATTCAGGAAAATACTGTTCCCGCCCGGGATCGAACCGGGGACCTTCTGCGTGTGAAGCAGACGTGATAACCGCTACACTACGGAAACTGCGAACGGGAGGAGTCCATCTCCGTTCACTCGCAATTACCTGAGCCTCTCTCCCGTCCGTGAATGCACACGCGACAGTTCTTTTGACAGCCTGGAAACCATCACAGCCAAGGGCTCAAGAAGTCTTCGGGGTGCTCGAGAAGGTGTCTGCCGTAGCACCCCTAACGAAATAGCGGCGTTTCCCGCAGTCGTGATTGCAAATCATAGCAGCAAAAGCAATCACTTTCTTAGCAGCAGGGAGTGCGAGCCCAGCGGCAGCTCTACATGAAGGTACCAATAGCCCAGGAAGGCCGCCGACCGCGGGAATTCGCGCCGCCCCCATCCCGCCAGCCTACACGAGACTTTCCAGAGCACCCTGGACCACATCGAGGGACCCAGTGCACTGAAATAATAGTCATTTGCCACGTCAGATGGCTCGTTGGTCTAGGGGTATGATTCCTGCTTTGGGTGCAGGAGGTCCCGGGTTCAAATCCCGGACGAGCCCTAGCGTTTTGTGCAAACTGGTCGCACGTGAGTGGCTGAGTCGACGCAAAATGCTCGGCGTCAGTATCAAATGAAATTCATATTTGATGTGAGCAATTGACACTGATCTGACGTGTGAAGGCGATTACGAAGGTTTTTGGGTACAGATGGTAGCAGATGCATGTTAGTATGTCTTGTTTTTAATGATAAAAAAGTGTTTCCGCCCGGGATCGACACGGGGACCTTCTGCGTGTTAGGCAGACGTGATAACCGCTACACCACGGAAACTACTTGTGTGCGCCTTACATTAGAGACAACTCGTGCTGGTGTTGTCATCGTTACTAAGAAATTAAATAAATGCGCTACTTGCAGAACAAAGGTACATGCAGAAGATCCTCACATGTCGTGGCTCACTGGAGTACAATACGACATAGGCAGGAAAATACTGTTCCCGCCCGGGATCGAACCGGGGACCTTCTGCGTGTGAAGCAGACGTGATAACCGCTACACTACGGAAACTGCGAACGGGAGGAGTCCATCTCCGTTCACTCGCAATTACCTCAGCCTCTCTCCCGTCCGTGAATGCACACGCGACAGTTCTTTTGACAGCCTGGAAACCATCACAGCCAAGGGCTCAAGAAGTCTTCGGGGTGCTCGAGAAGGTGTCTGCCGTAGCACCCCTAACGAAATAGCGGCGTTTCCCGCAGTCGTGATTGCAAATCATAGCAGCAAAAGCAATCACTTTCTTAGCAGCAGGGAGTGCGAGCCCAGCGGCAGCTCTACATGAAGGTACCAATAGCCCAGGAAGGCCGCCGACCGCGGGAATTCGCGCCGCCCCCATCCCGCCAGCCTACACGAGACTTTCCAGAGCACCCTGGACCACATCGAGGGACCCAGTGCACTGAAATAATAGTCATTTGCCACGTCAGATGGCTCGTTGGTCTAGGGGTATGATTCCTGCTTTGGGTGCAGGAGGTCCCGGGTTCAAATCCCGGACGAGCCCTAGCGTTTTGTGCAAACTGGTCGCACGTGAGTGGCTGAGTCGACGCAAAATGCTCGGCGTCAGTATCAAATGAAATTCATATTTGATGTGAGCAATTGACACTGATCTGACGTGTGAAGGCGATTACGAAGGTTTTTGGGTACAGATGGTAGCAGATGCATGTTAGTATGTCTTGTTTTTAATGATAAAAAAGTGTTTCCGCCCGGGATCGACACGGGGACCTTCTGCGTGTTAGGCAGACGTGATAACCGCTACACCACGGAAACTACTTGTGTGCGCCTTACATTAGAGACAACTCGTGCTGGTGTTGTCATCGTTACTAAGAAATTAAATAAATGCGCTACTTGCAGAACAAAGGTACATGCAGAAGATCCTCACATGTCGTGGCTCACTGGAGTACAATACGACATAGGCAGGAAAATACTGTTCCCGCCCGGGATCGAACCGGGGACCTTCTGCGTGTGAAGCACACGTGATAACCGCTACACTACGGAAACTGCGAACGGGAGGAGTCCATCTCCGTTCACTCGCAATTACCTCAGCCTCTCTCCCGTCCGTGAATGCACACGCGACAGTTCTTTTGACAGCCTGGAAACCATCACAGCCAAGGGCTCAAGAAGTCTTCGGGGTGCTCGAGAAGGTGTCTGCCGTAGCACCCCTAACGAAATAGCGGCGTTTCCCGCAGTCGTGATTGCAAATCATAGCAGCAAAAGCAATCACTTTCTTAGCAGCAGGGAGTGCGAGCCCAGCGGCAGCTCTACATGAAGGTACCAATAGCCCAGGAAGGCCGCCGACCGCGGGAATTCGCGCCGCCCCCATCCCGCCAGCCTACACGAGACTTTCCAGAGCACCCTGGACCACATCGAGGGACCCAGTGCACTGAAATAATAGTCACTTGCCACGTCAGATGGCTCGTTGGTCTAGGGGTATGATTCCTGCTTTGGGTGCAGGAGGTCCCGGGTTCAAATCCCGGACGAGCCCTAGCGTTTTGTGCAAACTGGTCGCACGTGAGTGGCTGAGTCGACGCAAAATGCTCGGCGTCAGTATCAAATGAAATTCATATTTGATGTGAGCAATTGACACTGATCTGACGTGTGAAGGCGATTACGAAGGTTTTTGGGTACAGATGGTAGCAGATGCATGTTAGTATGTCTTGTTTTTAATGATAAAAAAGTGTTTCCGCCCGGGATCGACACGGGGACCTTCTGCGTGTTAGGCAGACGTGATAACCGCTACACCACGGAAACTACTTGTGTGCGCCTTACATTAGAGACAACTCGTGCTGGTGTTGTCATCGTTACTAAGAAATTAAATAAATGCGCTACTTGCAGAACAAAGGTACATGCAGAAGATCCTCACATGTCGTGGCTCACTGGAGTACAATACGACATAGGCAGGAAAATACTGTTCCCGCCCGGGATCGAACCGGGGACCTTCTGCGTGTGAAGCAGACGTGATAACCGCTACACTACGGAAACTGCGAACGGGAGGAGTCCATCTCCGTTCACTCGCAATTACCTCAGCCTATCTCCCGTCCGTGAATGCACACGCGACAGTTCTTTTGACAGCCTGGAAACCATCACAGCCAAGGGCTCAAGAAGTCTTCGGGGTGCTCGAGAAGGTGTCTGCCGTAGCACCCCTAACGAAATAGCGGCGTTTCCCGCAGTCGTGATTGCAAATCATAGCAGCAAAAGCAATCACTTTCTTAGCAGCAGGGAGTGCGAGCCCAGCGGCAGCTCTACATGAAGGTACCAATAGCCCAGGAAGGCCGCCGACCGCGGGAATTCGCGCCGCCCCCATCCCGCCAGCCTACACGAGACTTTCCAGAGCACCCTGGACCACATCGAGGGACCCAGTGCACTGAAATAATAGTCATTTGCCACGTCAGATGGCTCGTTGGTCTAGGGGTATGATTCCTGCTTTGGGTGCAGGAGGTCCCGGGTTCAAATCCCGGACGAGCCCTAGCGTTTTGTGCAAACTGGTCGCACGTGAGTGGCTGAGTCGACGCAAAATGCTCGGCGTCAGTATCAAATGAAATTCATATTTGATGTGAGCAATTGACACTGATCTGACGTGTGAAGGCGATTACGAAGGTTTTTGGGTACAGATGGTAGCAGATGCATGTTAGTATGTCTTGTTTTTAATGATAAAAAAGTGTTTCCGCCCGGGATCGACACGGGGACCTTCTGCGTGTTAGGCAGACGTGATAACCGCTACACCACGGAAACTACTTGTGTGCGCCTTACATTAGAGACAACTCGTGCTGGTGTTGTCATCGTTACTAAGAAATTAAATAAATGCGCTACTTGCAGAACAAAGGTACATGCAGAAGATCCTCACATGTCGTGGCTCACTGGAGTACAATACGACATAGGCAGGAAAATACTGTTCCCGCCCGGGATCGAACCGGGGACCTTCTGCGTGTGAAGCAGACGAGATAACCGCTACACTACGGAAACTGCGGACTTGAGGAGTACATCTCCGTTCACTCGCAATTACCTCAGCCTCTCTCCCGTCCGTGAATGCACACGCGACAGTTCTTTTGACAGCCTGGAAACCATCACAGCCAAGGGCTCAAGAAGTCTTCGGGGTGCTCGAGAAGGTGTCTGCCGTAGCACCCCTAACGAAATAGCGGCGTTTCCCGCAGTCGTGATTGCAAATCATAGCAGCAAAAGCAATCACTTTCTTAGCAGCAGGGAGTGCGAGCCCAGCGGCAGCTCTACATGAAGGTACCAATAGCCCAGGAAGGCCGCCGACCGCGGGAATTCGCGCCGCCCCCATCCCGCCAGCCTACACGAGACTTTCCAGAGCACCCTGGACCACATCGAGGGACCCAGTGCACTGAAATAATAGTCATTTGCCACGTCAGATGGCTCGTTGGTCTAGGGGTATGATTCCTGCTTTGGGTGCAGGAGGTCCCGGGTTCAAATCCCGGACGAGCCCTAGCGTTTTGTGCAAACTGGTCGCACGTGAGTGGCTGAGTCGACGCAAAATGCTCGGCGTCAGTATCAAATGAAATTCATATTTGATGTGAGCAATTGACACTGATCTGACGTGTGAAGGCGATTACGAAGGTTTTTGGGTACAGATGGTAGCAGATGCATGTTAGTATGTCTTGTTTTTAATGATAAAAAAGTGTTTCCGCCCGGGATCGACACGGGGACCTTCTGCGTGTTAGGCAGACGTGATAACCGCTACACCACGGAAACTACTTGTGTGCGCCTTACATTAGAGACAACTCGTGCTGGTGTTGTCATCGTTACTAAGAAATTAAATAAATGCGCTACTTGCAGAACAAAGGTACATGCAGAAGATCCTCACATGTCGTGGCTCACTGGAGTACAATACGACATAGGCAGGAAAATACTGTTCCCGCCCGGGATCGAACCGGGGACCTTCTGCGTGTGAAGCAGACGTGATAACCGCTACACTACGGAAACTGCGAACGGGAGGAGTCCATCTCCGTTCACTCGCAATTACCTCAGCCTCTCTCCCGTCCGTGAATGCACACGCGACAGTTCTTTTGACAGCCTGCAAACCATCACAGCCAAGGGCTCAAGAAGTCTTCGGGGTGCTCGAGAAGGTGTCTGCCGTAGCACCCCTAACGAAATAGCGGCGTTTCCCGCAGTCGTGATTGCAAATCATAGCAGCAAAAGCAATCACTTTCTTAGCAGCAGGGAGTGCGAGCCCAGCGGCAGCTCTACATGAAGGTACCAATAGCCCAGGAAGGCCGCCGACCGCGGGAATTCGCGCCGCCCCCATCCCGCCAGCCTACACGAGACTTTCCAGAGCACCCTGGACCACATCGAGGGACCCAGTGCACTGAAATAATAGTCATTTGCCACGTCAGATGGCTCGTTGGTCTAGGGGTATGATTCCTGCTTTGGGTGCAGGAGGTCCCGGGTTCAAATCCCGGACGAGCCCTAGCGTTTTGTGCAAACTGGTCGCACGTGAGTGGCTGAGTCGACGCAAAATGCTCGGCGTCAGTATCAAATGAAATTCATATTTGATGTGAGCAATTGACACTGATCTGACGTGTGAAGGCGATTACGAAGGTTTTTGGGTACAGATGGTAGCAGATGCATGTTAGTATGTCTTGTTTTTAATGATAAAAAAGTGTTTCCGCCCGGGATCGACACGGGGACCTTCTGCGTGTTAGGCAGACGTGATAACCGCTACACCACGGAAACTACTTGTGTGCGCCTTACATTAGAGACAACTCGTGCTGGTGTTGTCATCGTTACTAAGAAATTAAATAAATGCGCTACTTGCAGAACAAAGGTACATGCAGAAGATCCTCACATGTCGTGGCTCACTGGAGTACAATACGACATAGGCAGGAAAATACTGTTCCCGCCCGGGATCGAACCGGGGACCTTCTGCGTGTGAAGCAGACGTGATAACCGCTACACTACGGAAACTGCGAACGGGAGGAGTCCATCTCCGTTCACTCGCAATTACCTGAGCCTCTCTCCCGTCCGTGAATGCACACGCGACAGTTCTTTTGACAGCCTGGAAACCATCACAGCCAAGGGCTCAAGAAGTCTTCGGGGTGCTCGAGAAGGTGTCTGCCGTAGCACCCCTAACGAAATAGCGGCGTTTCCCGCAGTCGTGATTGCAAATCATAGCAGCAAAAGCAATCACTTTCTTAGCAGCAGGGAGTGCGAGCCCAGCGGCAGCTCTACATGAAGGTACCAATAGCCCAGGAAGGCCGCCGACCGCGGGAATTCGCGCCGCCCCCATCCCGCCAGCCTACACGAGACTTTCCAGAGCACCCTGGACCACATCGAGGGACCCAGTGCACTGAAATAATAGTCATTTGCCACGTCAGATGGCTCGTTGGTCTAGGGGTATGATTCCTGCTTTGGGTGCAGGAGGTCCCGGGTTCAAATCCCGGACGAGCCCTAGCGTTTTGTGCAAACTGGTCGCACGTGAGTGGCTGAGTCGACGCAAAATGCTCGGCGTCAGTATCAAATGAAATTCATATTTGATGTGAGCAATTGACACTGATCTGACGTGTGAAGGCGATTACGAAGGTTTTTGGGTACAGATGGTAGCAGATGCATGTTAGTATGTCTTGTTTTTAATGATAAAAAAGTGTTTCCGCCCGGGATCGACACGGGGACCTTCTGCGTGTTAGGCAGACGTGATAACCGCTACACCACGGAAACTACTTGTGTGCGCCTTACATTAGAGACAACTCGTGCTGGTGTTGTCATCGTTACTAAGAAATTAAATAAATGCGCTACTTGCAGAACAAAGGTACATGCAGAAGATCCTCACATGTCGTGGCTCACTGGAGTACAATACGACATAGGCAGGAAAATACTGTTCCCGCCCGGGATCGAACCGGGGACCTTCTGCGTGTGAAGCACACGTGATAACCGCTACACTACGGAAACTGCGAACGGGAGGAGTCCATCTCCGTTCACTCGCAATTACCTCAGCCTCTCTCCCGTCCGTGAATGCACACGCGACAGTTCTTTTGACAGCCTGGAAACCATCACAGCCAAGGGCTCAAGAAGTCTTCGGGGTGCTCGAGAAGGTGTCTGCCGTAGCACCCCTAACGAAATAGCGGCGTTTCCCGCAGTCGTGATTGCAAATCATAGCAGCAAAAGCAATCACTTTCTTAGCAGCAGGGAGTGCGAGCCCAGCGGCAGCTCTACATGAAGGTACCAATAGCCCAGGAAGGCCGCCGACCGCGGGAATTCGCGCCGCCCCCATCCCGCCAGCCTACACGAGACTTTCCAGAGCACCCTGGACCACATCGAGGGACCCAGTGCACTGAAATAATAGTCATTTGCCACGTCAGATGGCTCGTTGGTCTAGGGGTATGATTCCTGCTTTGGGTGCAGGAGGTCCCGGGTTCAAATCCCGGACGAGCCCTAGCGTTTTGTGCAAACTGGTCGCACGTGAGTGGCTGAGTCGACGCAAAATGCTCGGCGTCAGTATCAAATGAAATTCATATTTGATGTGAGCAATTGACACTGATCTGACGTGTGAAGGCGATTACGAAGGTTTTTGGGTACAGATGGTAGCAGATGCATGTTAGTATGTCTTGTTTTTAATGATAAAAAAGTGTTTCCGCCCGGGATCGACACGGGGACCTTCTGCGTGTTAGGCAGACGTGATAACCGCTACACCACGGAAACTACTTGTGTGCGCCTTACATTAGAGACAACTCGTGCTGGTGTTGTCATCGTTACTAAGAAATTAAATAAATGCGCTACTTGCAGAACAAAGGTACATGCAGAAGATCCTCACATGTCGTGGCTCACTGGAGTACAATACGACATAGGCAGGAAAATACTGTTCCCGCCCGGGATCGAACCGGGGACCTTCTGCGTGTGAAGCAGACGTGATAACCGCTACACTACGGAAACTGCGAACGGGAGGAGTCCATCTCCGTTCACTCGCAATTACCTCAGCCTATCTCCCGTCCGTGAATGCACACGCGACAGTTCTTTTGACAGCCTGGAAACCATCACAGCCAAGGGCTCAAGAAGTCTTCGGGGTGCTCGAGAAGGTGTCTGCCGTAGCACCCCTAACGAAATAGCGGCGTTTCCCGCAGTCGTGATTGCAAATCATAGCAGCAAAAGCAATCACTTTCTTAGCAGCAGGGAGTGCGAGCCCAGCGGCAGCTCTACATGAAGGTACCAATAGCCCAGGAAGGCCGCCGACCGCGGGAATTCGCGCCGCCCCCATCCCGCCAGCCTACACGAGACTTTCCAGAGCACCCTGGACCACATCGAGGGACCCAGTGCACTGAAATAATAGTCATTTGCCACGTCAGATGGCTCGTTGGTCTAGGGGTATGATTCCTGCTTTGGGTGCAGGAGGTCCCGGGTTCAAATCCCGGACGAGCCCTAGCGTTTTGTGCAAACTGGTCGCACGTGAGTGGCTGAGTCGACGCAAAATGCTCGGCGTCAGTATCAAATGAAATTCATATTTGATGTGAGCAATTGACACTGATCTGACGTGTGAAGGCGATTACGAAGGTTTTTGGGTACAGATGGTAGCAGATGCATGTTAGTATGTCTTGTTTTTAATGATAAAAAAGTGTTTCCGCCCGGGATCGACACGGGGACCTTCTGCGTGTTAGGCAGACGTGATAACCGCTACACCACGGAAACTACTTGTGTGCGCCTTACATTAGAGACAACTCGTGCTGGTGTTGTCATCGTTACTAAGAAATTAAATAAATGCGCTACTTGCAGAACAAAGGTACATGCAGAAGATCCTCACATGTCGTGGCTCACTGGAGTACAATACGACATAGGCAGGAAAATACTGTTCCCGCCCGGGATCGAACCGGGGACCTTCTGCGTGTGAAGCAGACGAGATAACCGCTACACTACGGAAACTGCGGACTTGAGGAGTCCATCTCCGTTCACTCGCAATTACCTCAGCCTCTCTCCCGTCCGTGAATGCACACGCGACAGTTCTTTTGACAGCCTGGAAACCATCACAGCCAAGGGCTCAAGAAGTCTTCGGGGTGCTCGAGAAGGTGTCTGCCGTAGCACCCCTAACGAAATAGCGGCGTTTCCCGCAGTCGTGATTGCAAATCATAGCAGCAAAAGCAATCACTTTCTTAGCAGCAGGGAGTGCGAGCCCAGCGGCAGCTCTACATGAAGGTACCAATAGCCCAGGAAGGCCGCCGACCGCGGGAATTCGCGCCGCCCCCATCCCGCCAGCCTACACGAGACTTTCCAGAGCACCCTGGACCACATCGAGGGACCCAGTGCACTGAAATAATAGTCATTTGCCACGTCAGATGGCTCGTTGGTCTAGGGGTATGATTCCTGCTTTGGGTGCAGGAGGTCCCGGGTTCAAATCCCGGACGAGCCCTAGCGTTTTGTGCAAACTGGTCGCACGTGAGTGGCTGAGTCGACGCAAAATGCTCGGCGTCAGTATCAAATGAAATTCATATTTGATGTGAGCAATTGACACTGATCTGACGTGTGAAGGCGATTACGAAGGTTTTTGGGTACAGATGGTAGCAGATGCATGTTAGTATGTCTTGTTTTTAATGATAAAAAAGTGTTTCCGCCCGGGATCGACACGGGGACCTTCTGCGTGTTAGGCAGACGTGATAACCGCTACACCACGGAAACTACTTGTGTGCGCCTTACATTAGAGACAACTCGTGCTGGTGTTGTCATCGTTACTAAGAAATTAAATAAATGCGCTACTTGCAGAACAAAGGTACATGCAGAAGATCCTCACATGTCGTGGCTCACTGGAGTACAATACGACATAGGCAGGAAAATACTGTTCCCGCCCGGGATCGAACCGGGGACCTTCTGCGTGTGAAGCAGACGTGATAACCGCTACACTACGGAAACTGCGAACGGGAGGAGTCCATCTCCGTTCACTCGCAATTACCTCAGCCTCTCTCCCGTCCGTGAATGCACACGCGACAGTTCTTTTGACAGCCTGGAAACCATCACAGCCAAGGGCTCAAGAAGTCTTCGGGGTGCTCGAGAAGGTGTCTGCCGTAGCACCCCTAACGAAATAGCGGCGTTTCCCGCAGTCGTGATTGCAAATCATAGCAGCAAAAGCAATCACTTTCTTAGCAGCAGGGAGTGCGAGCCCAGCGGCAGCTCTACATGAAGGTACCAATAGCCCAGGAAGGCCGCCGACCGCGGGAATTCGCGCCGCCCCCATCCCGCCAGCCTACACGAGACTTTCCAGAGCACCCTGGACCACATCGAGGGACCCAGTGCACTGAAATAATAGTCATTTGCCACGTCAGATGGCTCGTTGGTCTAGGGGTATGATTCCTGCTTTGGGTGCAGGAGGTCCCGGGTTCAAATCCCGGACGAGCCCTAGCGTTTTGTGCAAACTGGTCGCACGTGAGTGGCTGAGTCGACGCAAAATGCTCGGCGTCAGTATCAAATGAAATTCATATTTGATGTGAGCAATTGACACTGATCTGACGTGTGAAGGCGATTACGAAGGTTTTTGGGTACAGATGGTAGCAGATGCATGTTAGTATGTCTTGTTTTTAATGATAAAAAAGTGTTTCCGCCCGGGATCGACACGGGGACCTTCTGCGTGTTAAGCAGACGTGATAACCGCTACACCACGGAAACTACTTGTGTGCGCCTTACATTAGAGACAACTCGTGCTGGTGTTGTCATCGTTACTAAGAAATTAAATAAATGCGCTACTTGCAGAACAAAGGTACATGCAGAAGATCCTCACATGTCGTGGCTCACTGGAGTACAATACGACATAGGCAGGAAAATACTGTTCCCGCCCGGGATCGAACCGGGGACCTTCTGCGTGTGAAGCAGACGTGATAACCGCTACACTACGGAAACTGCGGACTTCAGGAGTCCATCTCCGTTCACTCGCAATTACCTCAGCCTCTCTCCCGTCCGTGAATGCACACGCGACAGTTCTTTTGACAGCCTGGAAACCATCACAGCCAAGGGCTCAAGAAGTCTTCGGGGTGCTCGAGAAGGTGTCTGCCGTAGCACCCCTAACGAAATAGCGGCGTTTCCCGCAGTCGTGATTGCAAATCATAGCAGCAAAAGCAATCACTTTCTTAGCAGCAGGGAGTGCGAGCCCAGCGGCAGCTCTACATGAAGGTACCAATAGCCCAGGAAGGCCGCCGACCGCGGGAATTCGCGCCGCCCCCATCCCGCCAGCCTACACGAGACTTTCCAGAGCACCCTGGACCACATCGAGGGACCCAGTGCACTGAAATAATAGTCATTTGCCACGTCAGATGGCTCGTTGGTCTAGGGGTATGATTCCTGCTTTGGGTGCAGGAGGTCCCGGGTTCAAATCCCGGACGAGCCCTAGCGTTTTGTGCAAACTGGTCGCACGTGAGTGGCTGAGTCGACGCAAAATGCTCGGCGTCAGTATCAAATGAAATTCATATTTGATGTGAGCAATTGACACTGATCTGACGTGTGAAGGCGATTACGAAGGTTTTTGGGTACAGATGGTAGCAGATGCATGTTAGTATGTCTTGTTTTTAATGATAAAAAAGTGTTTCCGCCCGGGATCGACACGGGGACCTTCTGCGTGTTAGGCAGACGTGATAACCGCTACACCACGGAAACTACTTGTGTGCGCCTTACATTAGAGACAACTCGTGCTGGTGTTGTCATCGTTACTAAGAAATTAAATAAATGCGCTACTTGCAGAACAAAGGTACATGCAGAAGATCCTCACATGTCGTGGCTCACTGGAGTACAATACGACATAGGCAGGAAAATACTGTTCCCGCCCGGGATCGAACGGGGGACCTTCTGCGTGTGAAGCACACGTGATAACCGCTACACTACGGAAACTGCGAACGGGAGGAGTCCATCTCCGTTCACTCGCAATTACCTCAGCCTCTCTCCCGTCCGTGAATGCACACGCGACAGTTCTTTTGACAGCCTGGAAACCATCACAGCCAAGGGCTCAAGAAGTCTTCGGGGTGCTCGAGAAGGTGTCTGCCGTAGCACCCCTAACGAAATAGCGGCGTTTCCCGCAGTCGTGATTGCAAATCATAGCAGCAAAAGCAATCACTTTCTTAGCAGCAGGGAGTGCGAGCCCAGCGGCAGCTCTACATGAAGGTACCAATAGCCCAGGAAGGCCGCCGACCGCGGGAATTCGCGCCGCCCCCATCCCGCCAGCCTACACGAGACTTTCCAGAGCACCCTGGACCACATCGAGGGACCCAGTGCACTGAAATAATAGTCATTTGCCACGTCAGATGGCTCGTTGGTCTAGGGGTATGATTCCTGCTTTGGGTGCAGGAGGTCCCGGGTTCAAATCCCGGACGAGCCCTAGCGTTTTGTGCAAACTGGTCGCACGTGAGTGGCTGAGTCGACGCAAAATGCTCGGCGTCAGTATCAAATGAAATTCATATTTGATGTGAGCAATTGACACTGATCTGACGTGTGAAGGCGATTACGAAGGTTTTTGGGTACAGATGGTAGCAGATGCATGTTAGTATGTCTTGTTTTTAATGATAAAAAAGTGTTTCCGCCCGGGATCGACACGGGGACCTTCTGCGTGTTAGGCAGACGTGATAACCGCTACACCACGGAAACTACTTGTGTGCGCCTTACATTAGAGACAACTCGTGCTGGTGTTGTCATCGTTACTAAGAAATTAAATAAATGCGCTACTTGCAGAACAAAGGTACATGCAGAAGATCCTCACATGTCGTGGCTCACTGGAGTACAATACGACATAGGCAGGAAAATACTGTTCCCGCCCGGGATCGAACCGGGGACCTTCTGCGTGTGAAGCAGACGTGATAACCGCTACACTACGGAAACTGCGAACGGGAGGAGTCCATCTCCGTTCACTCGCAATTACCTCAGCCTCTCTCCCGTCCGTGAATGCACACGCGACAGTTCTTTTGACAGCCTGGAAACCATCACAGCCAAGGGCTCAAGAAGTCTTCGGGGTGCTCGAGAAGGTGTCTGCCGTAGCACCCCTAACGAAATAGCGGCGTTTCCCGCAGTCGTGATTGCAAATCATAGCAGCAAAAGCAATCACTTTCTTAGCAGCAGGGAGTGCGAGCCCAGCGGCAGCTCTACATGAAGGTACCAATAGCCCAGGAAGGCCGCCGACCGCGGGAATTCGCGCCGCCCCCATCCCGCCAGCCTACACGAGACTTTCCAGAGCACCCTGGACCACATCGAGGGACCCAGTGCACTGAAATAATAGTCATTTGCCACGTCAGATGGCTCGTTGGTCTAGGGGTATGATTCCTGCTTTGGGTGCAGGAGGTCCCGGGTTCAAATCCCGGACGAGCCCTAGCGTTTTGTGCAAACTGGTCGCACGTGAGTGGCTGAGTCGACGCAAAATGCTCGGCGTCAGTATCAAATGAAATTCATATTTGATGTGAGCAATTGACACTGATCTGACGTGTGAAGGCGATTACGAAGGTTTTTGGGTACAGATGGTAGCAGATGCATGTTAGTATGTCTTGTTTTTAATGATAAAAAAGTGTTTCCGCCCGGGATCGACACGGGGACCTTCTGCGTGTTAGGCAGACGTGATAACCGCTACACCACGGAAACTACTTGTGTGCGCCTTACATTAGAGACAACTCGTGCTGGTGTTGTCATCGTTACTAAGAAATTAAATAAATGCGCTACTTGCAGAACAAAGGTACATGCAGAAGATCCTCACATGTCGTGGCTCACTGGAGTACAATACGACATAGGCAGGAAAATACTGTTCCCGCCCGGGATCGAACCGGGGACCTTCTGCGTGTGAAGCACACGTGATAACCGCTACACTACGGAAACTGCGAACGGGAGGAGTCCATCTCCGTTCACTCGCAATTACCTCAGCCTCTCTCCCGTCCGTGAATGCACACGCGACAGTTCTTTTGACAGCCTGGAAACCATCACAGCCAAGGGCTCAAGAAGTCTTCGGGGTGCTCGAGAAGGTGTCTGCCGTAGCACCCCTAACGAAATAGCGGCGTTTCCCGCAGTCGTGATTGCAAATCATAGCAGCAAAAGCAATCACTTTCTTAGCAGCAGGGAGTGCGAGCCCAGCGGCAGCTCTACATGAAGGTACCAATAGCCCAGGAAGGCCGCCGACCGCGGGAATTCGCGCCGCCCCCATCCCGCCAGCCTACACGAGACTTTCCAGAGCACCCTGGACCACATCGAGGGACCCAGTGCACTGAAATAATAGTCATTTGCCACGTCAGATGGCTCGTTGGTCTAGGGGTATGATTCCTGCTTTGGGTGCAGGAGGTCCCGGGTTCAAATCCCGGACGAGCCCTAGCGTTTTGTGCAAACTGGTCGCACGTGAGTGGCTGAGTCGACGCAAAATGCTCGGCGTCAGTATCAAATGAAATTCATATTTGATGTGAGCAATTGACACTGATCTGACGTGTGAAGGCGATTACGAAGGTTTTTGGGTACAGATGGTAGCAGATGCATGTTAGTATGTCTTGTTTTTAATGATAAAAAAGTGTTTCCGCCCGGGATCGACACGGGGACCTTCTGCGTGTTAGGCAGACGTGATAACCGCTACACCACGGAAACTACTTGTGTGCGCCTTACATTAGAGACAACTCGTGCTGGTGTTGTCATCGTTACTAAGAAATTAAATAAATGCGCTACTTGCAGAACAAAGGTACATGCAGAAGATCCTCACATGTCGTGGCTCACTGGAGTACAATACGACATAGGCAGGAAAATACTGTTCCCGCCCGGGATCGAACCGGGGACCTTCTGCGTGTGAAGCACACGTGATAACCGCTACACTACGGAAACTGCGAACGGGAGGAGTCCATCTCCGTTCACTCGCAATTACCTCAGCCTCTCTCCCGTCCGTGAATGCACACGCGACAGTTCTTTTGACAGCCTGGAAACCATCACAGCCAAGGGCTCAAGAAGTCTTCGGGGTGCTCGAGAAGGTGTCTGCCGTAGCACCCCTAACGAAATAGCGGCGTTTCCCGCAGTCGTGATTGCAAATCATAGCAGCAAAAGCAATCACTTTCTTAGCAGCAGGGAGTGCGAGCCCAGCGGCAGCTCTACATGAAGGTACCAATAGCCCAGGAAGGCCGCCGACCGCGGGAATTCGCGCCGCCCCCATCCCGCCAGCCTACACGAGACTTTCCAGAGCACCCTGGACCACATCGAGGGACCCAGTGCACTGAAATAATAGTCATTTGCCACGTCAGATGGCTCGTTGGTCTAGGGGTATGATTCCTGCTTTGGGTGCAGGAGGTCCCGGGTTCAAATCCCGGACGAGCCCTAGCGTTTTGTGCAAACTGGTCGCACGTGAGTGGCTGAGTCGACGCAAAATGCTCGGCGTCAGTATCAAATGAAATTCATATTTGATGTGAGCAATTGACACTGATCTGACGTGTGAAGGCGATTACGAAGGTTTTTGGGTACAGATGGTAGCAGATGCATGTTAGTATGTCTTGTTTTTAATGATAAAAAAGTGTTTCCGCCCGGGATCGACACGGGGACCTTCTGCGTGTTAGGCAGACGTGATAACCGCTACACCACGGAAACTACTTGTGTGCGCCTTACATTAGAGACAACTCGTGCTGGTGTTGTCATCGTTACTAAGAAATTAAATAAATGCGCTACTTGCAGAACAAAGGTACATGCAGAAGATCCTCACATGTCGTGGCTCACTGGAGTACAATACGACATAGGCAGGAAAATACTGTTCCCGCCCGGGATCGAACCGGGGACCTTCTGCGTGTGAAGCACACGTGATAACCGCTACACTACGGAAACTGCGAACGGGAGGAGTCCATCTCCGTTCACTCGCAATTACCTCAGCCTCTCTCCCGTCCGTGAATGCACACGCGACAGTTCTTTTGACAGCCTGGAAACCATCACAGCCAAGGGCTCAAGAAGTCTTCGGGGTGCTCGAGAAGGTGTCTGCCGTAGCACCCCTAACGAAATAGCGGCGTTTCCCGCAGTCGTGATTGCAAATCATAGCAGCAAAAGCAATCACTTTCTTAGCAGCAGGGAGTGCGAGCCCAGCGGCAGCTCTACATGAAGGTACCAATAGCCCAGGAAGGCCGCCGACCGCGGGAATTCGCGCCGCCCCCATCCCGCCAGCCTACACGAGACTTTCCAGAGCACCCTGGACCACATCGAGGGACCCAGTGCACTGAAATAATAGTCATTTGCCACGTCAGATGGCTCGTTGGTCTAGGGGTATGATTCCTGCTTTGGGTGCAGGAGGTCCCGGGTTCAAATCCCGGACGAGCCCTAGCGTTTTGTGCAAACTGGTCGCACGTGAGTGGCTGAGTCGACGCAAAATGCTCGGCGTCAGTATCAAATGAAATTCATATTTGATGTGAGCAATTGACACTGATCTGACGTGTGAAGGCGATTACGAAGGTTTTTGGGTACAGATGGTAGCAGATGCATGTTAGTATGTCTTGTTTTTAATGATAAAAAAGTGTTTCCGCCCGGGATCGACACGGGGACCTTCTGCGTGTTAGGCAGACGTGATAACCGCTACACCACGGAAACTACTTGTGTGCGCCTTACATTAGAGACAACTCGTGCTGGTGTTGTCATCGTTACTAAGAAATTAAATAAATGCGCTACTTGCAGAACAAAGGTACATGCAGAAGATCCTCACATGTCGTGGCTCACTGGAGTACAATACGACATAGGCAGGAAAATACTGTTCCCGCCCGGGATCGAACCGGGGACCTTCTGCGTGTGAAGCACACGTGATAACCGCTACACTACGGAAACTGCGAACGGGAGGAGTCCATCTCCGTTCACTCGCAATTACCTCAGCCTCTCTCCCGTCCGTGAATGCACACGCGACAGTTCTTTTGACAGCCTGGAAACCATCACAGCCAAGGGCTCAAGAAGTCTTCGGGGTGCTCGAGAAGGTGTCTGCCGTAGCACCCCTAACGAAATAGCGGCGTTTCCCGCAGTCGTGATTGCAAATCATAGCAGCAAAAGCAATCACTTTCTTAGCAGCAGGGAGTGCGAGCCCAGCGGCAGCTCTACATGAAGGTACCAATAGCCCAGGAAGGCCGCCGACCGCGGGAATTCGCGCCGCCCCCATCCCGCCAGCCTACACGAGACTTTCCAGAGCACCCTGGACCACATCGAGGGACCCAGTGCACTGAAATAATAGTCATTTGCCACGTCAGATGGCTCGTTGGTCTAGGGGTATGATTCCTGCTTTGGGTGCAGGAGGTCCCGGGTTCAAATCCCGGACGAGCCCTAGCGTTTTGTGCAAACTGGTCGCACGTGAGTGGCCGAGTCGACGCAAAATGCTCGGCGTCAGTATCAAATGAAATTCATATTTGATGTGAGCAATTGACACTGATCTGACGTGTGAAGGCGATTACGAAGGTTTTTGGGTACAGATGGTAGCAGATGCATGTTAGTATGTCTTGTTTTTAATGATAAAAAAGTGTTTCCGCCCGGGATCGACACGGGGACCTTCTGCGTGTTAGGCAGACGTGATAACCGCTACACCACGGAAACTACTTGTGTGCGCCTTACATTAGAGACAACTCGTGCTGGTGTTGTCATCGTTACTAAGAAATTAAATAAATGCGCTACTTGCAGAACAAAGGTACATGCAGAAGATCCTCACATGTCGTGGCTCACTGGAGTACAATACGACATAGGCAGGAAAATACTGTTCCCGCCCGGGATCGAACCGGGGACCTTCTGCGTGTGAAGCACACGTGATAACCGCTACACTACGGAAACTGCGAACGGGAGGAGTCCATCTCCGTTCACTCGCAATTACCTCAGCCTCTCTCCCGTCCGTGAATGCACACGCGACAGTTCTTTTGACAGCCTGGAAACCATCACAGCCAAGGGCTCAAGAAGTCTTCGGGGTGCTCGAGAAGGTGTCTGCCGTAGCACCCCTAACGAAATAGCGGCGTTTCCCGCAGTCGTGATTGCAAATCATAGCAGCAAAAGCAATCACTTTCTTAGCAGCAGGGAGTGCGAGCCCAGCGGCAGCTCTACATGAAGGTACCAATAGCCCAGGAAGGCCGCCGACCGCGGGAATTCGCGCCGCCCCCATCCCGCCAGCCTACACGAGACTTTCCAGAGCACCCTGGACCACATCGAGGGACCCAGTGCACTGAAATAATAGTCATTTGCCACGTCAGATGGCTCGTTGGTCTAGGGGTATGATTCCTGCTTTGGGTGCAGGAGGTCCCGGGTTCAAATCCCGGACGAGCCCTAGCGTTTTGTGCAAACTGGTCGCACGTGAGTGGCTGAGTCGACGCAAAATGCTCGGCGTCAGTATCAAATGAAATTCATATTTGATGTGAGCAATTGACACTGATCTGACGTGTGAAGGCGATTACGAAGGTTTTTGGGTACAGATGGTAGCAGATGCATGTTAGTATGTCTTGTTTTTAATGATAAAAAAGTGTTTCCGCCCGGGATCGACACGGGGACCTTCTGCGTGTTAGGCAGACGTGATAACCGCTACACCACGGAAACTACTTGTGTGCGCCTTACATTAGAGACAACTCGTGCTGGTGTTGTCATCGTTACTAAGAAATTAAATAAATGCGCTACTTGCAGAACAAAGGTACATGCAGAAGATCCTCACATGTCGTGGCTCACTGGAGTACAATACGACATAGGCAGGAAAATACTGTTCCCGCCCGGGATCGAACCGGGGACCTTCTGCGTGTGAAGCACACGTGATAACCGCTACACTACGGAAACTGCGAACGGGAGGAGTCCATCTCCGTTCACTCGCAATTACCTCAGCCTCTCTCCCGTCCGTGAATGCACACGCGACAGTTCTTTTGACAGCCTGGAAACCATCACAGCCAAGGGCTCAAGAAGTCTTCGGGGTGCTCGAGAAGGTGTCTGCCGTAGCACCCCTAACGAAATAGCGGCGTTTCCCGCAGTCGTGATTGCAAATCATAGCAGCAAAAGCAATCACTTTCTTAGCAGCAGGGAGTGCGAGCCCAGCGGCAGCTCTACATGAAGGTACCAATAGCCCAGGAAGGCCGCCGACCGCGGGAATTCGCGCCGCCCCCATCCCGCCAGCCTACACGAGACTTTCCAGAGCACCCTGGACCACATCGAGGGACCCAGTGCACTGAAATAATAGTCATTTGCCACGTCAGATGGCTCGTTGGTCTAGGGGTATGATTCCTGCTTTGGGTGCAGGAGGTCCCGGGTTCAAATCCCGGACGAGCCCTAGCGTTTTGTGCAAACTGGTCGCACGTGAGTGGCCGAGTCGACGCAAAATGCTCGGCGTCAGTATCAAATGAAATTCATATTTGATGTGAGCAATTGACACTGATCTGACGTGTGAAGGCGATTACGAAGGTTTTTGGGTACAGATGGTAGCAGATGCATGTTAGTATGTCTTGTTTTTAATGATAAAAAAGTGTTTCCGCCCGGGATCGACACGGGGACCTTCTGCGTGTTAGGCAGACGTGATAACCGCTACACCACGGAAACTACTTGTGTGCGCCTTACATTAGAGACAACTCGTGCTGGTGTTGTCATCGTTACTAAGAAATTAAATAAATGCGCTACTTGCAGAACAAAGGTACATGCAGAAGATCCTCACATGTCGTGGCTCACTGGAGTACAATACGACATAGGCAGGAAAATACTGTTCCCGCCCGGGATCGAACCGGGGACCTTCTGCGTGTGAAGCAGACGTGATAACCGCTACACTACGGAAACTGCGAACGGGAGGAGTCCATCTCCGTTCACTCGCAATTACCTCAGCCTCTCTCCCGTCCGTGAATGCACACGCGACAGTTCTTTTGACAGCCTGGAAACCATCACAGCCAAGGGCTTAAGAAGTCTTCGGGGTGCTCGAGAAGGTGTCTGCCGTAGCACCCCTAACGAAATAGCGGCGTTTCCCGCAGTCGTGATTGCAAATCATAGCAGCAAAAGCAATCACTTTCTTAGCAGCAGGGAGTGCGAGCCCAGCGGCAGCTCTACATGAAGGTACCAATAGCCCAGGAAGGCCGCCGACCGCGGGAATTCGCGCCGCCCCCATCCCGCCAGCCTACACGAGACTTTCCAGAGCACCCTGGACCACATCGAGGGACCCAGTGCACTGAAATAATAGTCATTCGCCACGTCAGATGGCTCGTTGGTCTAGGGGTATGATTCCTGCTTTGGGTGCAGGAGGTCCCGGGTTCAAATCCCGGACGAGCCCTAGCGTTTTGTGCAAACTGGTCGCACGTGAGTGGCTGAGTCGACGCAAAATGCTCGGCGTCAGTATCAAATGAAATTCATATTTGATGTGAGCAATTGACACTGATCTGACGTGTGAAGGCGATTACGAAGGTTTTTGGGTACAGATGGTAGCAGATGCATGTTAGTATGTCTTGTTTTTAATGATAAAAAAGTGTTTCCGCCCGGGATCGACACGGGGACCTTCTGCGTGTTAGGCAGACGTGATAACCGCTACACCACGGAAACTACTTGTGTGCGCCTTACATTAGAGACAACTCGTGCTGGTGTTGTCATCGTTACTAAGAAATTAAATAAATGCGCTACTTGCAGAACAAAGGTACATGCAGAAGATCCTCACATGTCGTGGCTCACTGGAGTACAATACGACATAGGCAGGAAAATACTGTTCCCGCCCGGGATCGAACCGGGGACCTTCTGCGTGTGAAGCACACGTGATAACCGCTACACTACGGAAACTGCGAACGGGAGGAGTCCATCTCCGTTCACTCGCAATTACCTCAGCCTCTCTCCCGTCCGTGAATGCACACGCGACAGTTCTTTTGACAGCCTGGAAACCATCACAGCCAAGGGCTCAAGAAGTCTTCGGGGTGCTCGAGAAGGTGTCTGCCGTAGCACCCCTAACGAAATAGCGGCGTTTCCCGCAGTCGTGATTGCAAATCATAGCAGCAAAAGCAATCACTTTCTTAGCAGCAGGGAGTGCGAGCCCAGCGGCAGCTCTACATGAAGGTACCAATAGCCCAGGAAGGCCGCCGACCGCGGGAATTCGCGCCGCCCCCATCCCGCCAGCCTACACGAGACTTTCCAGAGCACCCTGGACCACATCGAGGGACCCAGTGCACTGAAATAATAGTCATTTGCCACGTCAGATGGCTCGTTGGTCTAGGGGTATGATTCCTGCTTTGGGTGCAGGAGGTCCCGGGTTCAAATCCCGGACGAGCCCTAGCGTTTTGTGCAAACTGGTCGCACGTGAGTGGCTGAGTCGACGCAAAATGCTCGGCGTCAGTATCAAATGAAATTCATATTTGATGTGAGCAATTGACACTGATCTGACGTGTGAAGGCGATTACGAAGGTTTTTGGGTACAGATGGTAGCAGATGCATGTTAGTATGTCTTGTTTTTAATGATAAAAAAGTGTTTCCGCCCGGGATCGACACGGGGACCTTCTGCGTGTTAGGCAGACGTGATAACCGCTACACCACGGAAACTACTTGTGTGCGCCTTACATTAGAGACAACTCGTGCTGGTGTTGTCATCGTTACTAAGAAATTAAATAAATGCGCTACTTGCAGAACAAAGGTACATGCAGAAGATCCTCACATGTCGTGGCTCACTGGAGTACAATACGACATAGGCAGGAAAATACTGTTCCCGCCCGGGATCGAACCGGGGACCTTCTGCGTGTGAAGCACACGTGATAACCGCTACACTACGGAAACTGCGAACGGGAGGAGTCCATCTCCGTTCACTCGCAATTACCTCAGCCTCTCTCCCGTCCGTGAATGCACACGCGACAGTTCTTTTGACAGCCTGGAAACCATCACAGCCAAGGGCTCAAGAAGTCTTCGGGGTGCTCGAGAAGGTGTCTGCCGTAGCACCCCTAACGAAATAGCGGCGTTTCCCGCAGTCGTGATTGCAAATCATAGCAGCAAAAGCAATCACTTTCTTAGCAGCAGGGAGTGCGAGCCCAGCGGCAGCTCTACATGAAGGTACCAATAGCCCAGGAAGGCCGCCGACCGCGGGAATTCGCGCCGCCCCCATCCCGCCAGCCTACACGAGACTTTCCAGAGCACCCTGGACCACATCGAGGGACCCAGTGCACTGAAATAATAGTCATTCGCCACGTCAGATGGCTCGTTGGTCTAGGGGTATGATTCCTGCTTTGGGTGCAGGAGGTCCCGGGTTCAAATCCCGGACGAGCCCTAGCGTTTTGTGCAAACTGGTCGCACGTGAGTGGCTGAGTCGACGCAAAATGCTCGGCGTCAGTATCAAATGAAATTCATATTTGATGTGAGCAATTGACACTGATCTGACGTGTGAAGGCGATTACGAAGGTTTTTGGGTACAGATGGTAGCAGATGCATGTTAGTATGTCTTGTTTTTAATGATAAAAAAGTGTTTCCGCCCGGGATCGACACGGGGACCTTCTGCGTGTTAGGCAGACGTGATAACCGCTACACCACGGAAACTACTTGTGTGCGCCTTACATTAGAGACAACTCGTGCTGGTGTTGTCATCGTTACTAAGAAATTAAATAAATGCGCTACTTGCAGAACAAAGGTACATGCAGAAGATCCTCACATGTCGTGGCTCACTGGAGTACAATACGACATAGGCAGGAAAATACTGTTCCCGCCCGGGATCGAACCGGGGACCTTCTGCGTGTGAAGCAGACGTGATAACCGCTACACTACGGAAACTGCGAACGGGAGGAGTCCATCTCCGTTCACTCGCAATTACCTGAGCCTCTCTCCCGTCCGTGAATGCACACGCGACAGTTCTTTTGACAGCCTGGAAACCATCACAGCCAAGGGCTCAAGAAGTCTTCGGGGTGCTCGAGAAGGTGTCTGCCGTAGCACCCCTAACGAAATAGCGGCGTTTCCCGCAGTCGTGATTGCAAATCATAGCAGCAAAAGCAATCACTTTCTTAGCAGCAGGGAGTGCGAGCCCAGCGGCAGCTCTACATGAAGGTACCAATAGCCCAGGAAGGCCGCCGACCGCGGGAATTCGCGCCGCCCCCATCCCGCCAGCCTACACGAGACTTTCCAGAGCACCCTGGACCACATCGAGGGACCCAGTGCACTGAAATAATAGTCATTTGCCACGTCAGATGGCTCGTTGGTCTAGGGGTATGATTCCTGCTTTGGGTGCAGGAGGTCCCGGGTTCAAATCCCGGACGAGCCCTAGCGTTTTGTGCAAACTGGTCGCACGTGAGTGGCTGAGTCGACGCAAAATGCTCGGCGTCAGTATCAAATGAAATTCATATTTGATGTGAGCAATTGACACTGATCTGACGTGTGAAGGCGATTACGAAGGTTTTTGGGTACAGATGGTAGCAGATGCATGTTAGTATGTCTTGTTTTTAATGATAAAAAAGTGTTTCCGCCCGGGATCGACACGGGGACCTTCTGCGTGTTAGGCAGACGTGATAACCGCTACACCACGGAAACTACTTGTGTGCGCCTTACATTAGAGACAACTCGTGCTGGTGTTGTCATCGTTACTAAGAAATTAAATAAATGCGCTACTTGCAGAACAAAGGTACATGCAGAAGATCCTCACATGTCGTGGCTCACTGGAGTACAATACGACATAGGCAGGAAAATACTGTTCCCGCCCGGGATCGAACCGGGGACCTTCTGCGTGTGAAGCAGACGTGATAACCGCTACACTACGGAAACTGCGAACGGGAGGAGTCCATCTCCGTTCACTCGCAATTACCTGAGCCTCTCTCCCGTCCGTGAATGCACACGCGACAGTTCTTTTGACAGCCTGGAAACCATCACAGCCAAGGGCTCAAGAAGTCTTCGGGGTGCTCGAGAAGGTGTCTGCCGTAGCACCCCTAACGAAATAGCGGCGTTTCCCGCAGTCGTGATTGCAAATCATAGCAGCAAAAGCAATCACTTTCTTAGCAGCAGGGAGTGCGAGCCCAGCGGCAGCTCTACATGAAGGTACCAATAGCCCAGGAAGGCCGCCGACCGCGGGAATTCGCGCCGCCCCCATCCCGCCAGCCTACACGAGACTTTCCAGAGCACCCTGGACCACATCGAGGGACCCAGTGCACTGAAATAATAGTCATTTGCCACGTCAGATGGCTCGTTGGTCTAGGGGTATGATTCCTGCTTTGGGTGCAGGAGGTCCCGGGTTCAAATCCCGGACGAGCCCTAGCGTTTTGTGCAAACTGGTCGCACGTGAGTGGCTGAGTCGACGCAAAATGCTCGGCGTCAGTATCAAATGAAATTCATATTTGATGTGAGCAATTGACACTGATCTGACGTGTGAAGGCGATTACGAAGGTTTTTGGGTACAGATGGTAGCAGATGCATGTTAGTATGTCTTGTTTTTAATGATAAAAAAGTGTTTCCGCCCGGGATCGACACGGGGACCTTCTGCGTGTTAGGCAGACGTGATAACCGCTACACCACGGAAACTACTTGTGTGCGCCTTACATTAGAGACAACTCGTGCTGGTGTTGTCATCGTTACTAAGAAATTAAATAAATGCGCTACTTGCAGAACAAAGGTACATGCAGAAGATCCTCACATGTCGTGGCTCACTGGAGTACAATACGACATAGGCAGGAAAATACTGTTCCCGCCCGGGATCGAACCGGGGACCTTCTGCGTGTGAAGCAGACGTGATAACCGCTACACTACGGAAACTGCGGACTTGAGGAGTCCATCTCCGTTCACTCGCAATTACCTCAGCCTATCTCCCGTCCGTGAATGCACACGCGACAGTTCTTTTGACAGCCTGGAAACCATCACAGCCAAGGGCTCAAGAAGTCTTCGGGGTGCTCGAGAAGGTGTCTGCCGTAGCACCCCTAACGAAATAGCGGCGTTTCCCGCAGTCGTGATTGCAAATCATAGCAGCAAAAGCAATCACTTTCTTAGCAGCAGGGAGTGCGAGCCCAGCGGCAGCTCTACATGAAGGTACCAATAGCCCAGGAAGGCCGCCGACCGCGGGAATTCGCGCCGCCCCCATCCCGCCAGCCTACACGAGACTTTCCAGAGCACCCTGGACCACATCGAGGGACCCAGTGCACTGAAATAATAGTCATTTGCCACGTCAGATGGCTCGTTGGTCTAGGGGTATGATTCCTGCTTTGGGTGCAGGAGGTCCCGGGTTCAAATCCCGGACGAGCCCTAGCGTTTTGTGCAAACTGGTCGCACGTGAGTGGCTGAGTCGACGCAAAATGCTCGGCGTCAGTATCAAATGAAATTCATATTTGATGTGAGCAATTGACACTGATCTGACGTGTGAAGGCGATTACGAAGGTTTTTGGGTACAGATGGTAGCAGATGCATGTTAGTATGTCTTGTTTTTAATGATAAAAAAGTTTTTCCGCCCGGGATCGACACGGGGACCTTCTGCGTGTTAGGCAGACGTGATAACCGCTACACCACGGAAACTACTTGTGTGCGCCTTACATTAGAGACAACTCGTGCTGGTGTTGTCATCGTTACTAAGAAATTAAATAAATGCGCTACTTGCAGAACAAAGGTACATGCAGAAGATCCTCACATGTCGTGGCTCACTGGAGTACAATACGACATAGGCAGGAAAATACTGTTCCCGCCCGGGATCGAACCGGGGACCTTCTGCGTGTGAAGCAGACGTGATAACCGCTACACTACGGAAACTGCGGACTTGAGGAGTCCATCTCCGTTCACTCGCAATTACCTCAGCCTATCTCCCGTCCGTGAATGCACACGCGACAGTTCTTTTGACAGCCTGGAAACCATCACAGCCAAGGGCTCAAGAAGTCTTCGGGGTGCTCGAGAAGGTGTCTGCCGTAGCACCCCTAACGAAATAGCGGCGTTTCCCGCAGTCGTGATTGCAAATCATAGCAGCAAAAGCAATCACTTTCTTAGCAGCAGGGAGTGCGAGCCCAGCGGCAGCTCTACATGAAGGTACCAATAGCCCAGGAAGGCCGCCGACCGCGGGAATTCGCGCCGCCCCCATCCCGCCAGCCTACACGAGACTTTCCAGAGCACCCTGGACCACATCGAGGGACCCAGTGCACTGAAATAATAGTCATTCGCCACGTCAGATGGCTCGTTGGTCTAGGGGTATGATTCCTGCTTTGGGTGCAGGAGGTCCCGGGTTCAAATCCCGGACGAGCCCTAGCGTTTTGTGCAAACTGGTCGCACGTGAGTGGCTGAGTCGACGCAAAATGCTCGGCGTCAGTATCAAATGAAATTCATATTTGATGTGAGCAATTGACACTGATCTGACGTGTGAAGGCGATTACGAAGGTTTTTGGGTACAGATGGTAGCAGATGCATGTTAGTATGTCTTGTTTTTAATGATAAAAAAGTGTTTCCGCCCGGGATCGACACGGGGACCTTCTGCGTGTTAGGCAGACGTGATAACCGCTACACCACGGAAACTACTTGTGTGCGCCTTACATTAGAGACAACTCGTGCTGGTGTTGTCATCGTTACTAAGAAATTAAATAAATGCGCTACTTGCAGAACAAAGGTACATGCAGAAGATCCTCACATGTCGTGGCTCACTGGAGTACAATACGACATAGGCAGGAAAATACTGTTCCCGCCCGGGATCGAACCGGGGACCTTCTGCGTGTGAAGCAGACGTGATAACCGCTACACTACGGAAACTGCGAACGGGAGGAGTCCATCTCCGTTCACTCGCAATTACCTGAGCCTCTCTCCCGTCCGTGAATGCACACGCGACAGTTCTTTTGACAGCCTGGAAACCATCACAGCCAAGGGCTCAAGAAGTCTTCGGGGTGCTCGAGAAGGTGTCTGCCGTAGCACCCCTAACGAAATAGCGGCGTTTCCCGCAGTCGTGATTGCAAATCATAGCAGCAAAAGCAATCACTTTCTTAGCAGCAGGGAGTGCGAGCCCAGCGGCAGCTCTACATGAAGGTACCAATAGCCCAGGAAGGCCGCCGACCGCGGGAATTCGCGCCGCCCCCATCCCGCCAGCCTACACGAGACTTTCCAGAGCACCCTGGACCACATCGAGGGACCCAGTGCACTGAAATAATAGTCATTTGCCACGTCAGATGGCTCGTTGGTCTAGGGGTATGATTCCTGCTTTGGGTGCAGGAGGTCCCGGGTTCAAATCCCGGACGAGCCCTAGCGTTTTGTGCAAACTGGTCGCACGTGAGTGGCTGAGTCGACGCAAAATGCTCGGCGTCAGTATCAAATGAAATTCATATTTGATGTGAGCAATTGACACTGATCTGACGTGTGAAGGCGATTACGAAGGTTTTTGGGTACAGATGGTAGCAGATGCATGTTAGTATGTCTTGTTTTTAATGATAAAAAAGTGTTTCCGCCCGGGATCGACACGGGGACCTTCTGCGTGTTAGGCAGACGTGATAACCGCTACACCACGGAAACTACTTGTGTGCGCCTTACATTAGAGACAACTCGTGCTGGTGTTGTCATCGTTACTAAGAAATTAAATAAATGCGCTACTTGCAGAACAAAGGTACATGCAGAAGATCCTCACATGTCGTGGCTCACTGGAGTACAATACGACATAGGCAGGAAAATACTGTTCCCGCCCGGGATCGAACCGGGGACCTTCTGCGTGTGAAGCAGACGTGATAACCGCTACACTACGGAAACTGCGAACGGGAGGAGTCCATCTCCGTTCACTCGCAATTACCTGAGCCTCTCTCCCGTCCGTGAATGCACACGCGACAGTTCTTTTGACAGCCTGGAAACCATCACAGCCAAGGGCTCAAGAAGTCTTCGGGGTGCTCGAGAAGGTGTCTGCCGTAGCACCCCTAACGAAATAGCGGCGTTTCCCGCAGTCGTGATTGCAAATCATAGCAGCAAAAGCAATCACTTTCTTAGCAGCAGGGAGTGCGAGCCCAGCGGCAGCTCTACATGAAGGTACCAATAGCCCAGGAAGGCCGCCGACCGCGGGAATTCGCGCCGCCCCCATCCCGCCAGCCTACACGAGACTTTCCAGAGCACCCTGGACCACATCGAGGGACCCAGTGCACTGAAATAATAGTCATTTGCCACGTCAGATGGCTCGTTGGTCTAGGGGTATGATTCCTGCTTTGGGTGCAGGAGGTCCCGGGTTCAAATCCCGGACGAGCCCTAGCGTTTTGTGCAAACTGGTCGCACGTGAGTGGCTGAGTCGACGCAAAATGCTCGGCGTCAGTATCAAATGAAATTCATATTTGATGTGAGCAATTGACACTGATCTGACGTGTGAAGGCGATTACGAAGGTTTTTGGGTACAGATGGTAGCAGATGCATGTTAGTATGTCTTGTTTTTAATGATAAAAAAGTGTTTCCGCCCGGGATCGACACGGGGACCTTCTGCGTGTTAGGCAGACGTGATAACCGCTACACCACGGAAACTACTTGTGTGCGCCTTACATTAGAGACAACTCGTGCTGGTGTTGTCATCGTTACTAAGAAATTAAATAAATGCGCTACTTGCAGAACAAAGGTACATGCAGAAGATCCTCACATGTCGTGGCTCACTGGAGTACAATACGACATAGGCAGGAAAATACTGTTCCCGCCCGGGATCGAACCGGGGACCTTCTGCGTGTGAAGCAGACGTGATAACCGCTACACTACGGAAACTGCGAACGGGAGGAGTCCATCTCCGTTCACTCGCAATTACCTGAGCCTCTCTCCCGTCCGTGAATGCACACGCGACAGTTCTTTTGACAGCCTGGAAACCATCACAGCCAAGGGCTCAAGAAGTCTTCGGGGTGCTCGAGAAGGTGTCTGCCGTAGCACCCCTAACGAAATAGCGGCGTTTCCCGCAGTCGTGATTGCAAATCATAGCAGCAAAAGCAATCACTTTCTTAGCAGCAGGGAGTGCGAGCCCAGCGGCAGCTCTACATGAAGGTACCAATAGCCCAGGAAGGCCGCCGACCGCGGGAATTCGCGCCGCCCCCATCCCGCCAGCCTACACGAGACTTTCCAGAGCACCCTGGACCACATCGAGGGACCCAGTGCACTGAAATAATAGTCATTTGCCACGTCAGATGGCTCGTTGGTCTAGGGGTATGATTCCTGCTTTGGGTGCAGGAGGTCCCGGGTTCAAATCCCGGACGAGCCCTAGCGTTTTGTGCAAACTGGTCGCACGTGAGTGGCTGAGTCGACGCAAAATGCTCGGCGTCAGTATCAAATGAAATTCATATTTGATGTGAGCAATTGACACTGATCTGACGTGTGAAGGCGATTACGAAGGTTTTTGGGTACAGATGGTAGCAGATGCATGTTAGTATGTCTTGTTTTTAATGATAAAAAAGTGTTTCCGCCCGGGATCGACACGGGGACCTTCTGCGTGTTAGGCAGACGTGATAACCGCTACACCACGGAAACTACTTGTGTGCGCCTTACATTAGAGACAACTCGTGCTGGTGTTGTCATCGTTACTAAGAAATTAAATAAATGCGCTACTTGCAGAACAAAGGTACATGCAGAAGATCCTCACATGTCGTGGCTCACTGGAGTACAATACGACATAGGCAGGAAAATACTGTTCCCGCCCGGGATCGAACCGGGGACCTTCTGCGTGTGAAGCAGACGTGATAACCGCTACACTACGGAAACTGCGGACTTGAGGAGTCCATCTCCGTTCACTCGCAATTACCTCAGCCTATCTCCCGTCCGTGAATGCACACGCGACAGTTCTTTTGACAGCCTGGAAACCATCACAGCCAAGGGCTCAAGAAGTCTTCGGGGTGCTCGAGAAGGTGTCTGCCGTAGCACCCCTAACGAAATAGCGGCGTTTCCCGCAGTCGTGATTGCAAATCATAGCAGCAAAAGCAATCACTTTCTTAGCAGCAGGGAGTGCGAGCCCAGCGGCAGCTCTACATGAAGGTACCAATAGCCCAGGAAGGCCGCCGACCGCGGGAATTCGCGCCGCCCCCATCCCGCCAGCCTACACGAGACTTTCCAGAGCACCCTGGACCACATCGAGGGACCCAGTGCACTGAAATAATAGTCATTTGCCACGTCAGATGGCTCGTTGGTCTAGGGGTATGATTCCTGCTTTGGGTGCAGGAGGTCCCGGGTTCAAATCCCGGACGAGCCCTAGCGTTTTGTGCAAACTGGTCGCACGTGAGTGGCTGAGTCGACGCAAAATGCTCGGCGTCAGTATCAAATGAAATTCATATTTGATGTGAGCAATTGACACTGATCTGACGTGTGAAGGCGATTACGAAGGTTTTTGGGTACAGATGGTAGCAGATGCATGTTAGTATGTCTTGTTTTTAATGATAAAAAAGTGTTTCCGCCCGGGATCGACACGGGGACCTTCTGCGTGTTAGGCAGACGTGATAACCGCTACACCACGGAAACTACTTGTGTGCGCCTTACATTAGAGACAACTCGTGCTGGTGTTGTCATCGTTACTAAGAAATTAAATAAATGCGCTACTTGCAGAACAAAGGTACATGCAGAAGATCCTCACATGTCGTGGCTCACTGGAGTACAATACGACATAGGCAGGAAAATACTGTTCCCGCCCGGGATCGAACCGGGGACCTTCTGCGTGTGAAGCAGACGTGATAACCGCTACACTACGGAAACTGCGGACTTCAGGAGTCCATCTCCGTTCACTCGCAATTACCTCAGCCTATCTCCCGTCCGTGAATGCACACGCGACAGTTCTTTTGACAGCCTGGAAACCATCACAGCCAAGGGCTCAAGAAGTCTTCGGGGTGCTCGAGAAGGTGTCTGCCGTAGCACCCCTAACGAAATAGCGGCGTTTCCCGCAGTCGTGATTGCAAATCATAGCAGCAAAAGCAATCACTTTCTTAGCAGCAGGGAGTGCGAGCCCAGCGGCAGCTCTACATGAAGGTACCAATAGCCCAGGAAGGCCGCCGACCGCGGGAATTCGCGCCGCCCCCATCCCGCCAGCCTACACGAGACTTTCCAGAGCACCCTGGACCACATCGAGGGACCCAGTGCACTGAAATAATAGTCATTTGCCACGTCAGATGGCTCGTTGGTCTAGGGGTATGATTCCTGCTTTGGGTGCAGGAGGTCCCGGGTTCAAATCCCGGACGAGCCCTAGCGTTTTGTGCAAACTGGTCGCACGTGAGTGGCTGAGTCGACGCAAAATGCTCGGCGTCAGTATCAAATGAAATTCATATTTGATGTGAGCAATTGACACTGATCTGACGTGTGAAGGCGATTACGAAGGTTTTTGGGTACAGATGGTAGCAGATGCATGTTAGTATGTCTTGTTTTTAATGATAAAAAAGTGTTTCCGCCCGGGATCGACACGGGGACCTTCTGCGTGTTAGGCAGACGTGATAACCGCTACACCACGGAAACTACTTGTGTGCGCCTTACATTAGAGACAACTCGTGCTGGTGTTGTCATCGTTACTAAGAAATTAAATAAATGCGCTACTTGCAGAACAAAGGTACATGCAGAAGATCCTCACATGTCGTGGCTCACTGGAGTACAATACGACATAGGCAGGAAAATACTATTCCCGCCCGGGATCGAACCGGGGACCTTCTGCGTGTGAAGCAGACGAGATAACCGCTACACTACGGAAACTGCGGACTTGAGGAGTCCATCTCCGTTCACTCGCAATTACCTCAGCCTCTCTCCCGTCCGTGAATGCACACGCGACAGTTCTTTTGACAGCCTGGAAACCATCACAGCCAAGGGCTCAAGAAGTCTTCGGGGTGCTCGAGAAGGTGTCTGCCGTAGCACCCCTAACGAAATAGCGGCGTTTCCCGCAGTCGTGATTGCAAATCATAGCAGCAAAAGCAATCACTTTCTTAGCAGCAGGGAGTGCGAGCCCAGCGGCAGCTCTACATGAAGGTACCAATAGCCCAGGAAGGCCGCCGACCGCGGGAATTCGCGCCGCCCCCATCCCGCCAGCCTACACGAGACTTTCCAGAGCACCCTGGACCACATCGAGGGACCCAGTGCACTGAAATAATAGTCATTTGCCACGTCAGATGGCTCGTTGGTCTAGGGGTATGATTCCTGCTTTGGGTGCAGGAGGTCCCGGGTTCAAATCCCGGACGAGCCCTAGCGTTTTGTGCAAACAGGTCGCACGTGAGTGGCTGAGTCGACGCAAAATGCTCGGCGTCAGTATCAAATGAAATTCATATTTGATGTGAGCAATTGACACTGATCTGACGTGTGAAGGCGATTACGAAGGTTTTTGGGTACAGATGGTAGCAGATGCATGTTAGTATGTCTTGTTTTTAATGATAAAAAAGTGTTTCCGCCCGGGATCGACACGGGGACCTTCTGCGTGTTAGGCAGACGTGATAACCGCTACACCACGGAAACTACTTGTGTGCGCCTTACATTAGAGACAACTCGTGCTGGTGTTGTCATCGTTACTAAGAAATTAAATAAATGCGCTACTTGCAGAACAAAGGTACATGCAGAAGATCCTCACATGTCGTGGCTCACTGGAGTACAATACGACATAGGCAGGAAAATACTGTTCCCGCCCGGGATCGAACCGGGGACCTTCTGCGTGTGAAGCAGACGTGATAACCGCTACACTACGGAAACTGCGAACGGGAGGAGTCCATCTCCGTTCACTCGCAATTACCTCAGCCTCTCTCCCGTCCGTGAATGCACACGCGACAGTTCTTTTGACAGCCTGGAAACCATCACAGCCAAGGGCTCAAGAAGTCTTCGGGGTGCTCGAGAAGGTGTCTGCCGTAGCACCCCTAACGAAATAGCGGCGTTTCCCGCAGTCGTGATTGCAAATCATAGCAGCAAAAGCAATCACTTTCTTAGCAGCAGGGAGTGCGAGCCCAGCGGCAGCTCTACATGAAGGTACCAATAGCCCAGGAAGGCCGCCGACCGCGGGAATTCGCGCCGCCCCCATCCCGCCAGCCTACACGAGACTTTCCAGAGCACCCTGGACCACATCGAGGGACCCAGTGCACTGAAATAATAGTCATTTGCCACGTCAGATGGCTCGTTGGTCTAGGGGTATGATTCCTGCTTTGGGTGCAGGAGGTCCCGGGTTCAAATCCCGGACGAGCCCTAGCGTTTTGTGCAAACTGGTCGCACGTGAGTGGCTGAGTCGACGCAAAATGCTCGGCGTCAGTATCAAATGAAATTCATATTTGATGTGAGCAATTGACACTGATCTGACGTGTGAAGGCGATTACGAAGGTTTTTGGGTACAGATGGTAGCAGATGCATGTTAGTATGTCTTGTTTTTAATGATAAAAAAGTGTTTCCGCCCGGGATCGACACGGGGACCTTCTGCGTGTTAGGCAGACGTGATAACCGCTACACCACGGAAACTACTTGTGTGCGCCTTACATTAGAGACAACTCGTGCTGGTGTTGTCATCGTTACTAAGAAATTAAATAAATGCGCTACTTGCAGAACAAAGGTACATGCAGAAGATCCTCACATGTCGTGGCTCACTGGAGTACAATACGACATAGGCAGGAAAATACTGTTCCCGCCCGGGATCGAACCGGGGACCTTCTGCGTGTGAAGCACACGTGATAACCGCTACACTACGGAAACTGCGAACGGGAGGAGTCCATCTCCGTTCACTCGCAATTACCTCAGCCTCTCTCCCGTCCGTGAATGCACACGCGACAGTTCTTTTGACAGCCTGGAAACCATCACAGCCAAGGGCTCAAGAAGTCTTCGGGGTGCTCGAGAAGGTGTCTGCCGTAGCACCCCTAACGAAATAGCGGCGTTTCCCGCAGTCGTGATTGCAAATCATAGCAGCAAAAGCAATCACTTTCTTAGCAGCAGGGAGTGCGAGCCCAGCGGCAGCTCTACATGAAGGTACCAATAGCCCAGGAAGGCCGCCGACCGCGGGAATTCGCGCCGCCCCCATCCCGCCAGCCTACACGAGACTTTCCAGAGCACCCTGGACCACATCGAGGGACCCAGTGCACTGAAATAATAGTCATTTGCCACGTCAGATGGCTCGTTGGTCTAGGGGTATGATTCCTGCTTTGGGTGCAGGAGGTCCCGGGTTCAAATCCCGGACGAGCCCTAGCGTTTTGTGCAAACTGGTCGCACGTGAGTGGCTGAGTCGACGCAAAATGCTCGGCGTCAGTATCAAATGAAATTCATATTTGATGTGAGCAATTGACACTGATCTGACGTGTGAAGGCGATTACGAAGGTTTTTGGGTACAGATGGTAGCAGATGCATGTTAGTATGTCTTGTTTTTAATGATAAAAAAGTGTTTCCGCCCGGGATCGACACGGGGACCTTCTGCGTGTTAGGCAGACGTGATAACCGCTACACCACGGAAACTACTTGTGTGCGCCTTACATTAGAGACAACTCGTGCTGGTGTTGTCATCGTTACTAAGAAATTAAATAAATGCGCTACTTGCAGAACAAAGGTACATGCAGAAGATCCTCACATGTCGTGGCTCACTGGAGTACAATACGACATAGGCAGGAAAATACTGTTCCCGCCCGGGATCGAACCGGGGACCTTCTGCGTGTGAAGCACACGTGATAACCGCTACACTACGGAAACTGCGAACGGGAGGAGTCCATCTCCGTTCACTCGCAATTACCTCAGCCTCTCTCCCGTCCGTGAATGCACACGCGACAGTTCTTTTGACAGCCTGGAAACCATCACAGCCAAGGGCTCAAGAAGTCTTCGGGGTGCTCGAGAAGGTGTCTGCCGTAGCACCCCTAACGAAATAGCGGCGTTTCCCGCAGTCGTGATTGCAAATCATAGCAGCAAAAGCAATCACTTTCTTAGCAGCAGGGAGTGCGAGCCCAGCGGCAGCTCTACATGAAGGTACCAATAGCCCAGGAAGGCCGCCGACCGCGGGAATTCGCGCCGCCCCCATCCCGCCAGCCTACACGAGACTTTCCAGAGCACCCTGGACCACATCGAGGGACCCAGTGCACTGAAATAATAGTCATTTGCCACGTCAGATGGCTCGTTGGTCTAGGGGTATGATTCCTGCTTTGGGTGCAGGAGGTCCCGGGTTCAAATCCCGGACGAGCCCTAGCGTTTTGTGCAAACTGGTCGCACGTGAGTGGCTGAGTCGACGCAAAATGCTCGGCGTCAGTATCAAATGAAATTCATATTTGATGTGAGCAATTGACACTGATCTGACGTGTGAAGGCGATTACGAAGGTTTTTGGGTACAGATGGTAGCAGATGCATGTTAGTATGTCTTGTTTTTAATGATAAAAAAGTGTTTCCGCCCGGGATCGACACGGGGACCTTCTGCGTGTTAGGCAGACGTGATAACCGCTACACCACGGAAACTACTTGTGTGCGCCTTACATTAGAGACAACTCGTGCTGGTGTTGTCATCGTTACTAAGAAATTAAATAAATGCGCTACTTGCAGAACAAAGGTACATGCAGAAGATCCTCACATGTCGTGGCTCACTGGAGTACAATACGACATAGGCAGGAAAATACTGTTCCCGCCCGGGATCGAACCGGGGACCTTCTGCGTGTGAAGCACACGTGATAACCGCTACACTACGGAAACTGCGAACGGGAGGAGTCCATCTCCGTTCACTCGCAATTACCTCAGCCTCTCTCCCGTCCGTGAATGCACACGCGACAGTTCTTTTGACAGCCTGGAAACCATCACAGCCAAGGGCTCAAGAAGTCTTCGGGGTGCTCGAGAAGGTGTCTGCCGTAGCACCCCTAACGAAATAGCGGCGTTTCCCGCAGTCGTGATTGCAAATCATAGCAGCAAAAGCAATCACTTTCTTAGCAGCAGGGAGTGCGAGCCCAGCGGCAGCTCTACATGAAGGTACCAATAGCCCAGGAAGGCCGCCGACCGCGGGAATTCGCGCCGCCCCCATCCCGCCAGCCTACACGAGACTTTCCAGAGCACCCTGGACCACATCGAGGGACCCAGTGCACTGAAATAATAGTCATTTGCCACGTCAGATGGCTCGTTGGTCTAGGGGTATGATTCCTGCTTTGGGTGCAGGAGGTCCCGGGTTCAAATCCCGGACGAGCCCTAGCGTTTTGTGCAAACTGGTCGCACGTGAGTGGCTGAGTCGACGCAAAATGCTCGGCGTCAGTATCAAATGAAATTCATATTTGATGTGAGCAATTGACACTGATCTGACGTGTGAAGGCGATTACGAAGGTTTTTGGGTACAGATGGTAGCAGATGCATGTTAGTATGTCTTGTTTTTAATGATAAAACAGTGTTTCCGCCCGGGATCGACACGGGGACCTTCTGCGTGTTAGGCAGACGTGATAACCGCTACACCACGGAAACTACTTGTGTGCGCCTTACATTAGAGACAACTCGTGCTGGTGTTGTCATCGTTACTAAGAAATTAAATAAATGCGCTACTTGCAGAACAAAGGTACATGCAGAAGATCCTCACATGTCGTGGCTCACTGGAGTACAATACGACATAGGCAGGAAAATACTGTTCCCGCCCGGGATCGAACCGGGGACCTTCTGCGTGTGAAGCACACGTGATAACCGCTACACTACGGAAACTGCGAACGGGAGGAGTCCATCTCCGTTCACTCGCAATTACCTCAGCCTCTCTCCCGTCCGTGAATGCACACGCGACAGTTCTTTTGACAGCCTGGAAACCATCACAGCCAAGGGCTCAAGAAGTCTTCGGGGTGCTCGAGAAGGTGTCTGCCGTAGCACCCCTAACGAAATAGGCGGCGTTTCCCGCAGTCGTGATTGCAAATCATAGCAGCAAAAGCAATCACTTTCTTAGCAGCAGGGAGTGCGAGCCCAGCGGCAGCTCTACATGAAGGTACCAATAGCCCAGGAAGGCCGCCGACCGCGGGAATTCGCGCCGCCCCCATCCCGCCAGCCTACACGAGACTTTCCAGAGCACCCTGGACCACATCGAGGGACCCAGTGCACTGAAATAATAGTCATTTGCCACGTCAGATGGCTCGTTGGTCTAGGGGTATGATTCCTGCTTTGGGTGCAGGAGGTCCCGGGTTCAAATCCCGGACGAGCCCTAGCGTTTTGTGCAAACTGGTCGCACGTGAGTGGCTGAGTCGACGCAAAATGCTCGGCGTCAGTATCAAATGAAATTCATATTTGATGTGAGCAATTGACACTGATCTGACGTGTGAAGGCGATTACGAAGGTTTTTGGGTACAGATGGTAGCAGATGCATGTTAGTATGTCTTGTTTTTAATGATAAAAAAGTGTTTCCGCCCGGGATCGACACGGGGACCTTCTGCGTGTTAGGCAGACGTGATAACCGCTACACCACGGAAACTACTTGTGTGCGCCTTACATTAGAGACAACTCGTGCTGGTGTTGTCATCGTTACTAAGAAATTAAATAAATGCGCTACTTGCAGAACAAAGGTACATGCAGAAGATCCTCACATGTCGTGGCTCACTGGAGTACAATACGACATAGGCAGGAAAATACTGTTCCCGCCCGGGATCGAACCGGGGACCTTCTGCGTGTGAAGCAGACGTGATAACCGCTACACTACGGAAACTGCGAACGGGAGGAGTCCATCTCCGTTCACTCGCAATTACCTCAGCCTCTCTCCCGTCCGTGAATGCACACGCGACAGTTCTTTTGACAGCCTGGAAACCATCACAGCCAAGGGCTCAAGAAGTCTTCGGGGTGCTCGAGAAGGTGTCTGCCGTAGCACCCCTAACGAAATAGCGGCGTTTCCCGCAGTCGTGATTGCAAATCATAGCAGCAAAAGCAATCACTTTCTTAGCAGCAGGGAGTGCGAGCCCAGCGGCAGCTCTACATGAAGGTACCAATAGCCCAGGAAGGCCGCCGACCGCGGGAATTCGCGCCGCCCCCATCCCGCCAGCCTACACGAGACTTTCCAGAGCACCCTGGACCACATCGAGGGACCCAGTGCACTGAAATAATAGTCATTTGCCACGTCAGATGGCTCGTTGGTCTAGGGGTATGATTCCTGCTTTGGGTGCAGGAGGTCCCGGGTTCAAATCCCGGACGAGCCCTAGCGTTTTGTGCAAACTGGTCGCACGTGAGTGGCTGAGTCGACGCAAAATGCTCGGCGTCAGTATCAAATGAAATTCATATTTGATGTGAGCAATTGACACTGATCTGACGTGTGAAGGCGATTACGAAGGTTTTTGGGTACAGATGGTAGCAGATGCATGTTAGTATGTCTTGTTTTTAATGATAAAACAGTGTTTCCGCCCGGGATCGACACGGGGACCTTCTGCGTGTTAGGCAGACGTGATAACCGCTACACCACGGAAACTACTTGTGTGCGCCTTACATTAGAGACAACTCGTGCTGGTGTTGTCATCGTTACTAAGAAATTAAATAAATGCGCTACTTGCAGAACAAAGGTACATGCAGAAGATCCTCACATGTCGTGGCTCACTGGAGTACAATACGACATAGGCAGGAAAATACTGTTCCCGCCCGGGATCGAACCGGGGACCTTCTGCGTGTGAAGCACACGTGATAACCGCTACACTACGGAAACTGCGAACGGGAGGAGTCCATCTCCGTTCACTCGCAATTACCTCAGCCTCTCTCCCGTCCGTGAATGCACACGCGACAGTTCTTTTGACAGCCTGGAAACCATCACAGCCAAGGGCTCAAGAAGTCTTCGGGGTGCTCGAGAAGGTGTCTGCCGTAGCACCCCTAACGAAATAGGCGGCGTTTCCCGCAGTCGTGATTGCAAATCATAGCAGCAAAAGCAATCACTTTCTTAGCAGCAGGGAGTGCGAGCCCAGCGGCAGCTCTACATGAAGGTACCAATAGCCCAGGAAGGCCGCCGACCGCGGGAATTCGCGCCGCCCCCATCCCGCCAGCCTACACGAGACTTTCCAGAGCACCCTGGACCACATCGAGGGACCCAGTGCACTGAAATAATAGTCATTTGCCACGTCAGATGGCTCGTTGGTCTAGGGGTATGATTCCTGCTTTGGGTGCAGGAGGTCCCGGGTTCAAATCCCGGACGAGCCCTAGCGTTTTGTGCAAACTGGTCGCACGTGAGTGGCTGAGTCGACGCAAAATGCTCGGCGTCAGTATCAAATGAAATTCATATTTGATGTGAGCAATTGACACTGATCTGACGTGTGAAGGCGATTACGAAGGTTTTTGGGTACAGATGGTAGCAGATGCATGTTAGTATGTCTTGTTTTTAATGATAAAAAAGTGTTTCCGCCCGGGATCGACACGGGGACCTTCTGCGTGTTAGGCAGACGTGATAACCGCTACACCACGGAAACTACTTGTGTGCGCCTTACATTAGAGACAACTCGTGCTGGTGTTGTCATCGTTACTAAGAAATTAAATAAATGCGCTACTTGCAGAACAAAGGTACATGCAGAAGATCCTCACATGTCGTGGCTCACTGGAGTACAATACGACATAGGCAGGAAAATACTGTTCCCGCCCGGGATCGAACCGGGGACCTTCTGCGTGTGAAGCAGACGTGATAACCGCTACACTACGGAAACTGCGAACGGGAGGAGTCCATCTCCGTTCACTCGCAATTACCTGAGCCTCTCTCCCGTCCGTGAATGCACACGCGACAGTTCTTTTGACAGCCTGGAAACCATCACAGCCAAGGGCTCAAGAAGTCTTCGGGGTGCTCGAGAAGGTGTCTGCCGTAGCACCCCTAACGAAATAGCGGCGTTTCCCGCAGTCGTGATTGCAAATCATAGCAGCAAAAGCAATCACTTTCTTAGCAGCAGGGAGTGCGAGCCCAGCGGCAGCTCTACATGAAGGTACCAATAGCCCAGGAAGGCCGCCGACCGCGGGAATTCGCGCCGCCCCCATCCCGCCAGCCTACACGAGACTTTCCAGAGCACCCTGGACCACATCGAGGGACCCAGTGCACTGAAATAATAGTCATTTGCCACGTCAGATGGCTCGTTGGTCTAGGGGTATGATTCCTGCTTTGGGTGCAGGAGGTCCCGGGTTCAAATCCCGGACGAGCCCTAGCGTTTTGTGCAAACTGGTCGCACGTGAGTGGCTGAGTCGACGCAAAATGCTCGGCGTCAGTATCAAATGAAATTCATATTTGATGTGAGCAATTGACACTGATCTGACGTGTGAAGGCGATTACGAAGGTTTTTGGGTACAGATGGTAGCAGATGCATGTTAGTATGTCTTGTTTTTAATGATAAAAAAGTGTTTCCGCCCGGGATCGACACGGGGACCTTCTGCGTGTTAGGCAGACGTGATAACCGCTACACCACGGAAACTACTTGTGTGCGCCTTACATTAGAGACAACTCGTGCTGGTGTTGTCATCGTTACTAAGAAATTAAATAAATGCGCTACTTGCAGAACAAAGGTACATGCAGAAGATCCTCACATGTCGTGGCTCACTGGAGTACAATACGACATAGGCAGGAAAATACTGTTCCCGCCCGGGATCGAACCGGGGACCTTCTGCGTGTGAAGCAGACGTGATAACCGCTACACTACGGAAACTGCGAACGGGAGGAGTCCATCTCCGTTCACTCGCAATTACCTCAGCCTCTCTCCCGTCCGTGAATGCACACGCGACAGTTCTTTTGACAGCCTGGAAACCATCACAGCCAAGGGCTCAAGAAGTCTTCGGGGTGCTCGAGAAGGTGTCTGCCGTAGCACCCCTAACGAAATAGCGACGTTTCCCGCAGTCGTGATTGCAAATCATAGCAGCAAAAGCAATCACTTTCTTAGCAGCAGGGAGTGCGAGCCCAGCGGCAGCTCTACATGAAGGTACCAATAGCCCAGGAAGGCCGCCGACCGCGGGAATTCGCGCCGCCCCCATCCCGCCAGCCTACACGAGACTTTCCAGAGCACCCTGGACCACATCGAGGGACCCAGTGCACTGAAATAATAGTCATTTGCCACGTCAGATGGCTCGTTGGTCTAGGGGTATGATTCCTGCTTTGGGTGCAGGAGGTCCCGGGTTCAAATCCCGGACGAGCCCTAGCGTTTTGTGCAAACTGGTCGCACGTGAGTGGCTGAGTCGACGCAAAATGCTCGGCGTCAGTATCAAATGAAATTCATATTTGATGTGAGCAATTGACACTGATCTGACGTGTGAAGGCGATTACGAAGGTTTTTGGGTACAGATGGTAGCAGATGCATGTTAGTATGTCTTGTTTTTAATGATAAAACAGTGTTTCCGCCCGGGATCGACACGGGGACCTTCTGCGTGTTAGGCAGACGTGATAACCGCTACACCACGGAAACTACTTGTGTGCGCCTTACATTAGAGACAACTCGTGCTGGTGTTGTCATCGTTACTAAGAAATTAAATAAATGCGCTACTTGCAGAACAAAGGTACATGCAGAAGATCCTCACATGTCGTGGCTCACTGGAGTACAATACGACATAGGCAGGAAAATACTGTTCCCGCCCGGGATCGAACCGGGGACCTTCTGCGTGTGAAGCACACGTGATAACCGCTACACTACGGAAACTGCGAACGGGAGGAGTCCATCTCCGTTCACTCGCAATTACCTCAGCCTCTCTCCCGTCCGTGAATGCACACGCGACAGTTCTTTTGACAGCCTGGAAACCATCACAGCCAAGGGCTCAAGAAGTCTTCGGGGTGCTCGAGAAGGTGTCTGCCGTAGCACCCCTAACGAAATAGGCGGCGTTTCCCGCAGTCGTGATTGCAAATCATAGCAGCAAAAGCAATCACTTTCTTAGCAGCAGGGAGTGCGAGCCCAGCGGCAGCTCTACATGAAGGTACCAATAGCCCAGGAAGGCCGCCGACCGCGGGAATTCGCGCCGCCCCCATCCCGCCAGCCTACACGAGACTTTCCAGAGCACCCTGGACCACATCGAGGGACCCAGTGCACTGAAATAATAGTCATTTGCCACGTCAGATGGCTCGTTGGTCTAGGGGTATGATTCCTGCTTTGGGTGCAGGAGGTCCCGGGTTCAAATCCCGGACGAGCCCTAGCGTTTTGTGCAAACTGGTCGCACGTGAGTGGCTGAGTCGACGCAAAATGCTCGGCGTCAGTATCAAATGAAATTCATATTTGATGTGAGCAATTGACACTGATCTGACGTGTGAAGGCGATTACGAAGGTTTTTGGGTACAGATGGTAGCAGATGCATGTTAGTATGTCTTGTTTTTAATGATAAAAAAGTGTTTCCGCCCGGGATCGACACGGGGACCTTCTGCGTGTTAGGCAGACGTGATAACCGCTACACCACGGAAACTACTTGTGTGCGCCTTACATTAGAGACAACTCGTGCTGGTGTTGTCATCGTTACTAAGAAATTAAATAAATGCGCTACTTGCAGAACAAAGGTACATGCAGAAGATCCTCACATGTCGTGGCTCACTGGAGTACAATACGACATAGGCAGGAAAATACTGTTCCCGCCCGGGATCGAACCGGGGACCTTCTGCGTGTGAAGCAGACGTGATAACCGCTACACTACGGAAACTGCGAACGGGAGGAGTCCATCTCCGTTCACTCGCAATTACCTGAGCCTCTCTCCCGTCCGTGAATGCACACGCGACAGTTCTTTTGACAGCCTGGAAACCATCACAGCCAAGGGCTCAAGAAGTCTTCGGGGTGCTCGAGAAGGTGTCTGCCGTAGCACCCCTAACGAAATAGCGGCGTTTCCCGCAGTCGTGATTGCAAATCATAGCAGCAAAAGCAATCACTTTCTTAGCAGCAGGGAGTGCGAGCCCAGCGGCAGCTCTACATGAAGGTACCAATAGCCCAGGAAGGCCGCCGACCGCGGGAATTCGCGCCGCCCCCATCCCGCCAGCCTACACGAGACTTTCCAGAGCACCCTGGACCACATCGAGGGACCCAGTGCACTGAAATAATAGTCATTTGCCACGTCAGATGGCTCGTTGGTCTAGGGGTATGATTCCTGCTTTGGGTGCAGGAGGTCCCGGGTTCAAATCCCGGACGAGCCCTAGCGTTTTGTGCAAACTGGTCGCACGTGAGTGGCTGAGTCGACGCAAAATGCTCGGCGTCAGTATCAAATGAAATTCATATTTGATGTGAGCAATTGACACTGATCTGACGTGTGAAGGCGATTACGAAGGTTTTTGGGTACAGATGGTAGCAGATGCATGTTAGTATGTCTTGTTTTTAATGATAAAAAAGTGTTTCCGCCCGGGATCGACACGGGGACCTTCTGCGTGTTAGGCAGACGTGATAACCGCTACACCACGGAAACTACTTGTGTGCGCCTTACATTAGAGACAACTCGTGCTGGTGTTGTCATCGTTACTAAGAAATTAAATAAATGCGCTACTTGCAGAACAAAGGTACATGCAGAAGATCCTCACATGTCGTGGCTCACTGGAGTACAATACGACATAGGCAGGAAAATACTGTTCCCGCCCGGGATCGAACCGGGGACCTTCTGCGTGTGAAGCAGACGTGATAACCGCTACACTACGGAAACTGCGAACGGGAGGAGTCCATCTCCGTTCACTCGCAATTACCTCAGCCTCTCTCCCGTCCGTGAATGCACACGCGACAGTTCTTTTGACAGCCTGGAAACCATCACAGCCAAGGGCTCAAGAAGTCTTCGGGGTGCTCGAGAAGGTGTCTGCCGTAGCACCCCTAACGAAATAGCGACGTTTCCCGCAGTCGTGATTGCAAATCATAGCAGCAAAAGCAATCACTTTCTTAGCAGCAGGGAGTGCGAGCCCAGCGGCAGCTCTACATGAAGGTACCAATAGCCCAGGAAGGCCGCCGACCGCGGGAATTCGCGCCGCCCCCATCCCGCCAGCCTACACGAGACTTTCCAGAGCACCCTGGACCACATCGAGGGACCCAGTGCACTGAAATAATAGTCATTTGCCACGTCAGATGGCTCGTTGGTCTAGGGGTATGATTCCTGCTTTGGGTGCAGGAGGTCCCGGGTTCAAATCCCGGACGAGCCCTAGCGTTTTGTGCAAACTGGTCGCACGTGAGTGGCTGAGTCGACGCAAAATGCTCGGCGTCAGTATCAAATGAAATTCATATTTGATGTGAGCAATTGACACTGATCTGACGTGTGAAGGCGATTACGAAGGTTTTTGGGTACAGATGGTAGCAGATGCATGTTAGTATGTCTTGTTTTTAATGATAAAAAAGTGTTTCCGCCCGAGATCGACACGGGGACCTTCTGCGTGTTAGGCAGACGTGATAACCGCTACACCACGGAAACTACTTGTGTGCGCCTTACATTAGAGACAACTCGTGCTGGTGTTGTCATCGTTACTAAGAAATTAAATAAATGCGCTACTTGCAGAACAAAGGTACATGCAGAAGATCCTCACATGTCGTGGCTCACTGGAGTACAATACGACATAGGCAGGAAAATACTGTTCCCGCCCGGGATCGAACCGGGGACCTTCTGCGTGTGAAGCACACGTGATAACCGCTACACTACGGAAACTGCGAACGGGAGGAGTCCATCTCCGTTCACTCGCAATTACCTCAGCCTCTCTCCCGTCCGTGAATGCACACGCGACAGTTCTTTTGACAGCCTGGAAACCATCACAGCCAAGGGCTCAAGAAGTCTTCGGGGTGCTCGAGAAGGTGTCTGCCGTAGCACCCCTAACGAAATAGGCGGCGTTTCCCGCAGTCGTGATTGCAAATCATAGCAGCAAAAGCAATCACTTTCTTAGCAGCAGGGAGTGCGAGCCCAGCGGCAGCTCTACATGAAGGTACCAATAGCCCAGGAAGGCCGCCGACCGCGGGAATTCGCGCCGCCCCCATCCCGCCAGCCTACACGAGACTTTCCAGAGCACCCTGGACCACATCGAGGGACCCAGTGCACTGAAATAATAGTCATTTGCCACGTCAGATGGCTCGTTGGTCTAGGGGTATGATTCCTGCTTTGGGTGCAGGAGGTCCCGGGTTCAAATCCCGGACGAGCCCTAGCGTTTTGTGCAAACTGGTCGCACGTGAGTGGCTGAGTCGACGCAAAATGCTCGGCGTCAGTATCAAATGAAATTCATATTTGATGTGAGCAATTGACACTGATCTGACGTGTGAAGGCGATTACGAAGGTTTTTGGGTACAGATCGTAGCAGATGCATGTTAGTATGTCTTGTTTTTAATGATAAAAAAGTGTTTCCGCCCGGGATCGACACGGGGACCTTCTGCGTGTTAGGCAGACGTGATAACCGCTACACCACGGAAACTACTTGTGTGCGCCTTACATTAGAGACAACTCGTGCTGGTGTTGTCATCGTTACTAAGAAATTAAATAAATGCGCTACTTGCAGAACAAAGGTACATGCAGAAGATCCTCACATGTCGTGGCTCACTGGAGTACAATACGACATAGGCAGGAAAATACTGTTCCCGCCCGGGATCGAACCGGGGACCTTCTGCGTGTGAAGCAGACGTGATAACCGCTACACTACGGAAACTGCGAACGGGAGGAGTCCATCTCCGTTCACTCGCAATTACCTCAGCCTCTCTCCCGTCCGTGAATGCACACGCGACAGTTCTTTTGACAGCCTGGAAACCATCACAGCCAAGGGCTCAAGAAGTCTTCGGGGTGCTCGAGAAGGTGTCTGCCGTAGCACCCCTAACGAAATAGCGACGTTTCCCGCAGTCGTGATTGCAAATCATAGCAGCAAAAGCAATCACTTTCTTAGCAGCAGGGAGTGCGAGCCCAGCGGCAGCTCTACATGAAGGTACCAATAGCCCAGGAAGGCCGCCGACCGCGGGAATTCGCGCCGCCCCCATCCCGCCAGCCTACACGAGACTTTCCAGAGCACCCTGGACCACATCGAGGGACCCAGTGCACTGAAATAATAGTCATTTGCCACGTCAGATGGCTCGTTGGTCTAGGGGTATGATTCCTGCTTTGGGTGCAGGAGGTCCCGGGTTCAAATCCCGGACGAGCCCTAGCGTTTTGTGCAAACTGGTCGCACGTGAGTGGCTGAGTCGACGCAAAATGCTCGGCGTCAGTATCAAATGAAATTCATATTTGATGTGAGCAATTGACACTGATCTGACGTGTGAAGGCGATTACGAAGGTTTTTGGGTACAGATGGTAGCAGATGCATGTTAGTATGTCTTGTTTTTAATGATAAAAAAGTGTTTCCGCCCGAGATCGACACGGGGACCTTCTGCGTGTTAGGCAGACGTGATAACCGCTACACCACGGAAACTACTTGTGTGCGCCTTACATTAGAGACAACTCGTGCTGGTGTTGTCATCGTTACTAAGAAATTAAATAAATGCGCTACTTGCAGAACAAAGGTACATGCAGAAGATCCTCACATGTCGTGGCTCACTGGAGTACAATACGACATAGGCAGGAAAATACTGTTCCCGCCCGGGATCGAACCGGGGACCTTCTGCGTGTGAAGCACACGTGATAACCGCTACACTACGGAAACTGCGAACGGGAGGAGTCCATCTCCGTTCACTCGCAATTACCTCAGCCTCTCTCCCGTCCGTGAATGCACACGCGACAGTTCTTTTGACAGCCTGGAAACCATCACAGCCAAGGGCTCAAGAAGTCTTCGGGGTGCTCGAGAAGGTGTCTGCCGTAGCACCCCTAACGAAATAGGCGGCGTTTCCCGCAGTCGTGATTGCAAATCATAGCAGCAAAAGCAATCACTTTCTTAGCAGCAGGGAGTGCGAGCCCAGCGGCAGCTCTACATGAAGGTACCAATAGCCCAGGAAGGCCGCCGACCGCGGGAATTCGCGCCGCCCCCATCCCGCCAGCCTACACGAGACTTTCCAGAGCACCCTGGACCACATCGAGGGACCCAGTGCACTGAAATAATAGTCATTTGCCACGTCAGATGGCTCGTTGGTCTAGGGGTATGATTCCTGCTTTGGGTGCAGGAGGTCCCGGGTTCAAATCCCGGACGAGCCCTAGCGTTTTGTGCAAACTGGTCGCACGTGAGTGGCTGAGTCGACGCAAAATGCTCGGCGTCAGTATCAAATGAAATTCATATTTGATGTGAGCAATTGACACTGATCTGACGTGTGAAGGCGATTACGAAGGTTTTTGGGTACAGATGGTAGCAGATGCATGTTAGTATGTCTTGTTTTTAATGATAAAAAAGTGTTTCCGCCCGGGATCGACACGGGGACCTTCTGCGTGTTAGGCAGACGTGATAACCGCTACACCACGGAAACTACTTGTGTGCGCCTTACATTAGAGACAACTCGTGCTGGTGTTGTCATCGTTACTAAGAAATTAAATAAATGCGCTACTTGCAGAACAAAGGTACATGCAGAAGATCCTCACATGTCGTGGCTCACTGGAGTACAATACGACATAGGCAGGAAAATACTGTTCCCGCCCGGGATCGAACCGGGGACCTTCTGCGTGTGAAGCACACGTGATAACCGCTACACTACGGAAACTGCGAACGGGAGGAGTCCATCTCCGTTCACTCGCAATTACCTCAGCCTCTCTCCCGTCCGTGAATGCACACGCGACAGTTCTTTTGACAGCCTGGAAACCATCACAGCCAAGGGCTCAAGAAGTCTTCGGGGTGCTCGAGAAGGTGTCTGCCGTAGCACCCCTAACGAAATAGGCGGCGTTTCCCGCAGTCGTGATTGCAAATCATAGCAGCAAAAGCAATCACTTTCTTAGCAGCAGGGAGTGCGAGCCCAGCGGCAGCTCTACATGAAGGTACCAATAGCCCAGGAAGGCCGCCGACCGCGGGAATTCGCGCCGCCCCCATCCCGCCAGCCTACACGAGACTTTCCAGAGCACCCTGGACCACATCGAGGGACCCAGTGCACTGAAATAATAGTCATTTGCCACGTCAGATGGCTCGTTGGTCTAGGGGTATGATTCCTGCTTTGGGTGCAGGAGGTCCCGGGTTCAAATCCCGGACGAGCCCTAGCGTTTTGTGCAAACTGGTCGCACGTGAGTGGCTGAGTCGACGCAAAATGCTCGGCGTCAGTATCAAATGAAATTCATATTTGATGTGAGCAATTGACACTGATCTGACGTGTGAAGGCGATTACGAAGGTTTTTGGGTACAGATGGTAGCAGATGCATGTTAGTATGTCTTGTTTTTAATGATAAAAAAGTGTTTCCGCCCGGGATCGACACGGGGACCTTCTGCGTGTTAGGCAGACGTGATAACCGCTACACCACGGAAACTACTTGTGTGCGCCTTACATTAGAGACAACTCGTGCTGGTGTTGTCATCGTTACTAAGAAATTAAATAAATGCGCTACTTGCAGAACAAAGGTACATGCAGAAGATCCTCACATGTCGTGGCTCACTGGAGTACAATACGACATAGGCAGGAAAATACTGTTCCCGCCCGGGATCGAACCGGGGACCTTCTGCGTGTGAAGCACACGTGATAACCGCTACACTACGGAAACTGCGAACGGGAGGAGTCCATCTCCGTTCACTCGCAATTACCTCAGCCTCTCTCCCGTCCGTGAATGCACACGCGACAGTTCTTTTGACAGCCTGGAAACCATCACAGCCAAGGGCTCAAGAAGTCTTCGGGGTGCTCGAGAAGGTGTCTGCCGTAGCACCCCTAACGAAATAGCGGCGTTTCCCGCAGTCGTGATTGCAAATCATAGCAGCAAAAGCAATCACTTTCTTAGCAGCAGGGAGTGCGAGCCCAGCGGCAGCTCTACATGAAGGTACCAATAGCCCAGGAAGGCCGCCGACCGCGGGAATTCGCGCCGCCCCCATCCCGCCAGCCTACACGAGACTTTCCAGAGCACCCTGGACCACATCGAGGGACCCAGTGCACTGAAATAATAGTCATTTGCCACGTCAGATGGCTCGTTGGTCTAGGGGTATGATTCCTGCTTTGGGTGCAGGAGGTCCCGGGTTCAAATCCCGGACGAGCCCTAGCGTTTTGTGCAAACTGGTCGCACGTGAGTGGCTGAGTCGACGCAAAATGCTCGGCGTCAGTATCAAATGAAATTCATATTTGATGTGAGCAATTGACACTGATCTGACGTGTGAAGGCGATTACGAAGGTTTTTGGGTACAGATGGTAGCAGATGCATGTTAGTATGTCTTGTTTTTAATGATAAAAAAGTGTTTCCGCCCGGGATCGACACGGGGACCTTCTGCGTGTTAGGCAGACGTGATAACCGCTACACCACGGAAACTACTTGTGTGCGCCTTACATTAGAGACAACTCGTGCTGGTGTTGTCATCGTTACTAAGAAATTAAATAAATGCGCTACTTGCAGAACAAAGGTACATGCAGAAGATCCTCAGATGTCGTGGCTCACTGGAGTACAATACGACATAGGCAGGAAAATACTGTTCCCGCCCGGGATCGAACCGGGGACCTTCTGCGTGTGAAGCAGACGTGATAACCGCTACACTACGGAAACTGCGAACGGGAGGAGTCCATCTCCGTTCACTCGCAATTACCTCAGCCTCTCTCCCGTCCGTGAATGCACACGCGACAGTTCTTTTGACAGCCTGGAAACCATCACAGCCAAGGGCTCAAGAAGTCTTCGGGGTGCTCGAGAAGGTGTCTGCCGTAGCACCCCTAACGAAATAGCGGCGTTTCCCGCAGTCGTGATTGCAAATCATAGCAGCAAAAGCAATCACTTTCTTAGCAGCAGGGAGTGCGAGCCCAGCGGCAGCTCTACATGAAGGTACCAATAGCCCAGGAAGGCCGCCGACCGCGGGAATTCGCGCCGCCCCCATCCCGCCAGCCTACACGAGACTTTCCAGAGCACCCTGGACCACATCGAGGGACCCAGTGCACTGAAATAATAGTCATTTGCCACGTCAGATGGCTCGTTGGTCTAGGGGTATGATTCCTGCTTTGGGTGCAGGAGGTCCCGGGTTCAAATCCCGGACGAGCCCTAGCGTTTTGTGCAAACTGGTCGCACGTGAGTGGCTGAGTCGACGCAAAATGCTCGGCGTCAGTATCAAATGAAATTCATATTTGATGTGAGCAATTGACACTGATCTGACGTGTGAAGGCGATTACGAAGGTTTTTGGGTACAGATGGTAGCAGATGCATGTTAGTATGTCTTGTTTTTAATGATAAAAAAGTGTTTCCGCCCGGGATCGACACGGGGACCTTCTGCGTGTTAGGCAGACGTGATAACCGCTACACCACGGAAACTACTTGTGTGCGCCTTACATTAGAGACAACTCGTGCTGGTGTTGTCATCGTTACTAAGAAATTAAATAAATGCGCTACTTGCAGAACAAAGGTACATGCAGAAGATCCTCACATGTCGTGGCTCACTGGAGTACAATACGACATAGGCAGGAAAATACTGTTCCCGCCCGGGATCGAACCGGGGACCTTCTGCGTGTGAAGCAGACGTGATAACCGCTACACTACGGAAACTGCGAACGGGAGGAGTCCATCTCCGTTCACTCGCAATTACCTCAGCCTCTCTCCCGTCCGTGAATGCACACGCGACAGTTCTTTTGACAGCCTGGAAACCATCACAGCCAAGGGCTCAAGAAGTCTTCGGGGTGCTCGAGAAGGTGTCTGCCGTAGCACCCCTAACGAAATAGCGGCGTTTCCCGCAGTCGTGATTGCAAATCATAGCAGCAAAAGCAATCACTTTCTTAGCAGCAGGGAGTGCGAGCCCAGCGGCAGCTCTACATGAAGGTACCAATAGCCCAGGAAGGCCGCCGACCGCGGGAATTCGCGCCGCCCCCATCCCGCCAGCCTACACGAGACTTTCCAGAGCACCCTGGACCACATCGAGGGACCAAGTGCACTGAAATAATAGTCATTTGCCACGTCAGATGGCTCGTTGGGCTAGGGGTATGATTCCTGCTTTGGGTGCAGGAGGTCCCGGGTTCAAATCCCGGACGAGCCCTAGCGTTTTGTGCAAACTGGTCGCACGTGAGTGGCTGAGTCGACGCAAAATGCTCGGCGTCAGTATCAAATGAAATTCATATTTGATGTGAGCAATTGACACTGATCTGACGTGTGAAGGCGATTACGAAGGTTTTTGGGTACAGATGGTAGCAGATGCATGTTAGTATGTCTTGTTTTTAATGATAAAAAAGTGTTTCCGCCCGAGATCGACACGGGGACCTTCTGCGTGTTAGGCAGACGTGATAACCGCTACACCACGGAAACTACTTGTGTGCGCCTTACATTAGAGACAACTCGTGCTGGTGTTGTCATCGTTACTAAGAAATTAAATAAATGCGCTACTTGCAGAACAAAGGTACATGCAGAAGATCCTCACATGTCGTGGCTCACTGGAGTACAATACGACATAGGCAGGAAAATACTGTTCCCGCCCGGGATCGAACCGGGGACCTTCTGCGTGTGAAGCAGACGTGATAACCGCTACACTACGGAAACTGCGAACGGGAGGAGTCCATCTCCGTTCACTCGCAATTACCTCAGCCTCTCTCCCGTCCGTGAATGCACACGCGACAGTTCTTTTGACAGCCTGGAAACCATCACAGCCAAGGGCTCAAGAAGTCTTCGGGGTGCTCGAGAAGGTGTCTGCCGTAGCACCCCTAACGAAATAGCGGCGTTTCCCGCAGTCGTGATTGCAAATCATAGCAGCAAAAGCAATCACTTTCTTAGCAGCAGGGAGTGCGAGCCCAGCGGCAGCTCTACATGAAGGTACCAATAGCCCAGGAAGGCCGCCGACCGCGGGAATTCGCGCCGCCCCCATCCCGCCAGCCTACACGAGACTTTCCAGAGCACCCTGGACCACATCGAGGGACCCAGTGCACTGAAATAATAGTCATTTGCCACGTCAGATGGCTCGTTGGTCTAGGGGTATGATTCCTGCTTTGGGTGCAGGAGGTCCCGGGTTCAAATCCCGGACGAGCCCTAGCGTTTTGTGCAAACTGGTCGCACGTGAGTGGCTGAGTCGACGCAAAATGCTCGGCGTCAGTATCAAATGAAATTCATATTTGATGTGAGCAATTGACACTGATCTGACGTGTGAAGGCGATTACGAAGGTTTTTGGGTACAGATGGTAGCAGATGCATGTTAGTATGTCTTGTTTTTAATGATAAAAAAGTGTTTCCGCCCGGGATCGACACGGGGACCTTCTGCGTGTTAGGCAGACGTGATAACCGCTACACCACGGAAACTACTTGTGTGCGCCTTACATTAGAGACAACTCGTGCTGGTGTTGTCATCGTTACTAAGAAATTAAATAAATGCGCTACTTGCAGAACAAAGGTACATGCAGAAGATCCTCACATGTCGTGGCTCACTGGAGTACAATACGACATAGGCAGGAAAATACTGTTCCCGCCCGGGATCGAACCGGGGACCTTCTGCGTGTGAAGCAGACGTGATAACCGCTACACTACGGAAACTGCGAACGGGAGGAGTCCATCTCCGTTCACTCGCAATTACCTCAGCCTCTCTCCCGTCCGTGAATGCACACGCGACAGTTCTTTTGACAGCCTGGAAACCATCACAGCCAAGGGCTCAAGAAGTCTTCGGGGTGCTCGAGAAGGTGTCTGCCGTAGCACCCCTAACGAAATAGCGGCGTTTCCCGCAGTCGTGATTGCAAATCATAGCAGCAAAAGCAATCACTTTCTTAGCAGCAGGGAGTGCGAGCCCAGCGGCAGCTCTACATGAAGGTACCAATAGCCCAGGAAGGCCGCCGACCGCGGGAATTCGCGCCGCCCCCATCCCGCCAGCCTACACGAGACTTTCCAGAGCACCCTGGACCACATCGAGGGACCCAGTGCACTGAAATAATAGTCATTTGCCACGTCAGATGGCTCGTTGGTCTAGGGGTATGATTCCTGCTTTGGGTGCAGGAGGTCCCGGGTTCAAATCCCGGACGAGCCCTAGCGTTTTGTGCAAACTGGTCGCACGTGAGTGGCTGAGTCGACGCAAAATGCTCGGCGTCAGTATCAAATGAAATTCATATTTGATGTGAGCAATTGACACTGATCTGACGTGTGAAGGCGATTACGAAGGTTTTTGGGTACAGATGGTAGCAGATGCATGTTAGTATGTCTTGTTTTTAATGATAAAAAAGTGTTTCCGCCCGGGATCGACACGGGGACCTTCTGCGTGTTAGGCAGACGTGATAACCGCTACACCACGGAAACTACTTGTGTGCGCCTTACATTAGAGACAACTCGTGCTGGTGTTGTCATCGTTACTAAGAAATTAAATAAATGCGCTACTTGCAGAACAAAGGTACATGCAGAAGATCCTCACATGTCGTGGCTCACTGGAGTACAATACGACATAGGCAGGAAAATACTGTTCCCGCCCGGGATCGAACCGGGGACCTTCTGCGTGTGAAGCAGACGTGATAACCGCTACACTACGGAAACTGCGAACGGGAGGAGTCCATCTCCGTTCACTCGCAATTACCTCAGCCTCTCTCCCGTCCGTGAATGCACACGCGACAGTTCTTTTGACAGCCTGGAAACCATCACAGCCAAGGGCTCAAGAAGTCTTCGGGGTGCTCGAGAAGGTGTCTGCCGTAGCACCCCTAACGAAATAGCGGCGTTTCCCGCAGTCGTGATTGCAAATCATAGCAGCAAAAGCAATCACTTTCTTAGCAGCAGGGAGTGCGAGCCCAGCGGCAGCTCTACATGAAGGTACCAATAGCCCAGGAAGGCCGCCGACCGCGGGAATTCGCGCCGCCCCCATCCCGCCAGCCTACACGAGACTTTCCAGAGCACCCTGGACCACATCGAGGGACCAAGTGCACTGAAATAATAGTCATTTGCCACGTCAGATGGCTCGTTGGGCTAGGGGTATGATTCCTGCTTTGGGTGCAGGAGGTCCCGGGTTCAAATCCCGGACGAGCCCTAGCGTTTTGTGCAAACTGGTCGCACGTGAGTGGCTGAGTCGACGCAAAATGCTCGGCGTCAGTATCAAATGAAATTCATATTTGATGTGAGCAATTGACACTGATCTGACGTGTGAAGGCGATTACGAAGGTTTTTGGGTACAGATGGTAGCAGATGCATGTTAGTATGTCTTGTTTTTAATGATAAAAAAGTGTTTCCGCCCGAGATCGACACGGGGACCTTCTGCGTGTTAGGCAGACGTGATAACCGCTACACCACGGAAACTACTTGTGTGCGCCTTACATTAGAGACAACTCGTGCTGGTGTTGTCATCGTTACTAAGAAATTAAATAAATGCGCTACTTGCAGAACAAAGGTACATGCAGAAGATCCTCACATGTCGTGGCTCACTGGAGTACAATACGACATAGGCAGGAAAATACTGTTCCCGCCCGGGATCGAACCGGGGACCTTCTGCGTGTGAAGCAGACGTGATAACCGCTACACTACGGAAACTGCGAACGGGAGGAGTCCATCTCCGTTCACTCGCAATTACCTCAGCCTCTCTCCCGTCCGTGAATGCACACGCGACAGTTCTTTTGACAGCCTGGAAACCATCACAGCCAAGGGCTCAAGAAGTCTTCGGGGTGCTCGAGAAGGTGTCTGCCGTAGCACCCCTAACGAAATAGCGGCGTTTCCCGCAGTCGTGATTGCAAATCATAGCAGCAAAAGCAATCACTTTCTTAGCAGCAGGGAGTGCGAGCCCAGCGGCAGCTCTACATGAAGGTACCAATAGCCCAGGAAGGCCGCCGACCGCGGGAATTCGCGCCGCCCCCATCCCGCCAGCCTACACGAGACTTTCCAGAGCACCCTGGACCACATCGAGGGACCCAGTGCACTGAAATAATAGTCATTTGCCACGTCAGATGGCTCGTTGGTCTAGGGGTATGATTCCTGCTTTGGGTGCAGGAGGTCCCGGGTTCAAATCCCGGACGAGCCCTAGCGTTTTGTGCAAACTGGTCGCACGTGAGTGGCTGAGTCGACGCAAAATGCTCGGCGTCAGTATCAAATGAAATTCATATTTGATGTGAGCAATTGACACTGATCTGACGTGTGAAGGCGATTACGAAGGTTTTTGGGTACAGATGGTAGCAGATGCATGTTAGTATGTCTTGTTTTTAATGATAAAAAAGTGTTTCCGCCCGGGATCGACACGGGGACCTTTTGCGTGTTAGGCAGACGTGATAACCGCTACACCACGGAAACTACTTGTGTGCGCCTTACATTAGAGACAACTCGTGCTGGTGTTGTCATCGTTACTAAGAAATTAAATAAATGCGCTACTTGCAGAACAAAGGTACATGCAGAAGATCCTCAGATGTCGTGGCTCACTGGAGTACAATACGACATAGGCAGGAAAATACTGTTCCCGCCCGGGATCGAACCGGGGACCTTCTGCGTGTGAAGCAGACGTGATAACCGCTACACTACGGAAACTGCGAACGGGAGGAGTCCATCTCCGTTCACTCGCAATTACCTCAGCCTCTCTCCCGTCCGTGAATGCACACGCGACAGTTCTTTTGACAGCCTGGAAACCATCACAGCCAAGGGCTCAAGAAGTCTTCGGGGTGCTCGAGAAGGTGTCTGCCGTAGCACCCCTAACGAAATAGCGGCGTTTCCCGCAGTCGTGATTGCAAATCATAGCAGCAAAAGCAATCACTTTCTTAGCAGCAGGGAGTGCGAGCCCAGCGGCAGCTCTACATGAAGGTACCAATAGCCCAGGAAGGCCGCCGACCGCGGGAATTCGCGCCGCCCCCATCCCGCCAGCCTACACGAGACTTTCCAGAGCACCCTGGACCACATCGAGGGACCCAGTGCACTGAAATAATAGTCATTTGCCACGTCAGATGGCTCGTTGGTCTAGGGGTATGATTCCTGCTTTGGGTGCAGGAGGTCCCGGGTTCAAATCCCGGACGAGCCCTAGCGTTTTGTGCAAACTGGTCGCACGTGAGTGGCTGAGTCGACGCAAAATGCTCGGCGTCAGTATCAAATGAAATTCATATTTGATGTGAGCAATTGACACTGATCTGACGTGTGAAGGCGATTACGAAGGTTTTTGGGTACAGATGGTAGCAGATGCATGTTAGTATGTCTTGTTTTTAATGATAAAAAAGTGTTTCCGCCCGGGATCGACACGGGGACCTTCTGCGTGTTAGGCAGACGTGATAACCGCTACACCACGGAAACTACTTGTGTGCGCCTTACATTAGAGACAACTCGTGCTGGTGTTGTCATCGTTACTAAGAAATTAAATAAATGCGCTACTTGCAGAACAAAGGTACATGCAGAAGATCCTCACATGTCGTGGCTCACTGGAGTACAATACGACATAGGCAGGAAAATACTGTTCCCGCCCGGGATCGAACCGGGGACCTTCTGCGTGTGAAGCAGACGTGATAACCGCTACACTACGGAAACTGCGAACGGGAGGAGTCCATCTCCGTTCACTCGCAATTACCTCAGCCTCTCTCCCGTCCGTGAATGCACACGCGACAGTTCTTTTGACAGCCTGGAAACCATCACAGCCAAGGGCTCAAGAAGTCTTCGGGGTGCTCGAGAAGGTGTCTGCCGTAGCACCCCTAACGAAATAGCGGCGTTTCCCGCAGTCGTGATTGCAAATCATAGCAGCAAAAGCAATCACTTTCTTAGCAGCAGGGAGTGCGAGCCCAGCGGCAGCTCTACATGAAGGTACCAATAGCCCAGGAAGGCCGCCGACCGCGGGAATTCGCGCCGCCCCCATCCCGCCAGCCTACACGAGACTTTCCAGAGCACCCTGGACCACATCGAGGGACCCAGTGCACTGAAATAATAGTCATTTGCCACGTCAGATGGCTCGTTGGTCTAGGGGTATGATTCCTGCTTTGGGTGCAGGAGGTCCCGGGTTCAAATCCCGGACGAGCCCTAGCGTTTTGTGCAAACTGGTCGCACGTGAGTGGCTGAGTCGACGCAAAATGCTCGGCGTCAGTATCAAATGAAATTCATATTTGATGTGAGCAATTGACACTGATCTGACGTGTGAAGGCGATTACGAAGGTTTTTGGGTACAGATGGTAGCAGATGCATGTTAGTATGTCTTGTTTTTAATGATAAAAAAGTGTTTCCGCCCGGGATCGACACGGGGACCTTTTGCGTGTTAGGCAGACGTGATAACCGCTACACCACGGAAACTACTTGTGTGCGCCTTACATTAGAGACAACTCGTGCTGGTGTTGTCATCGTTACTAAGAAATTAAATAAATGCGCTACTTGCAGAACAAAGGTACATGCAGAAGATCCTCAGATGTCGTGGCTCACTGGAGTACAATACGACATAGGCAGGAAAATACTGTTCCCGCCCGGGATCGAACCGGGGACCTTCTGCGTGTGAAGCAGACGTGATAACCGCTACACTACGGAAACTGCGAACGGGAGGAGTCCATCTCCGTTCACTCGCAATTACCTCAGCCTCTCTCCCGTCCGTGAATGCACACGCGACAGTTCTTTTGACAGCCTGGAAACCATCACAGCCAAGGGCTCAAGAAGTCTTCGGGGTGCTCGAGAAGGTGTCTGCCGTAGCACCCCTAACGAAATAGCGGCGTTTCCCGCAGTCGTGATTGCAAATCATAGCAGCAAAAGCAATCACTTTCTTAGCAGCAGGGAGTGCGAGCCCAGCGGCAGCTCTACATGAAGGTACCAATAGCCCAGGAAGGCCGCCGACCGCGGGAATTCGCGCCGCCCCCATCCCGCCAGCCTACACGAGACTTTCCAGAGCACCCTGGACCACATCGAGGGACCCAGTGCACTGAAATAATAGTCATTTGCCACGTCAGATGGCTCGTTGGTCTAGGGGTATGATTCCTGCTTTGGGTGCAGGAGGTCCCGGGTTCAAATCCCGGACGAGCCCTAGCGTTTTGTGCAAACTGGTCGCACGTGAGTGGCTGAGTCGACGCAAAATGCTCGGCGTCAGTATCAAATGAAATTCATATTTGATGTGAGCAATTGACACTGATCTGACGTGTGAAGGCGATTACGAAGGTTTTTGGGTACAGATGGTAGCAGATGCATGTTAGTATGTCTTGTTTTTAATGATAAAAAAGTGTTTCCGCCCGGGATCGACACGGGGACCTTCTGCGTGTTAGGCAGACGTGATAACCGCTACACCACGGAAACTACTTGTGTGCGCCTTACATTAGAGACAACTCGTGCTGGTGTTGTCATCGTTACTAAGAAATTAAATAAATGCGCTACTTGCAGAACAAAGGTACATGCAGAAGATCCTCACATGTCGTGGCTCACTGGAGTACAATACGACATAGGCAGGAAAATACTGTTCCCGCCCGGGATCGAACCGGGGACCTTCTGCGTGTGAAGCAGACGTGATAACCGCTACACTACGGAAACTGCGAACGGGAGGAGTCCATCTCCGTTCACTCGCAATTACCTCAGCCTCTCTCCCGTCCGTGAATGCACACGCGACAGTTCTTTTGACAGCCTGGAAACCATCACAGCCAAGGGCTCAAGAAGTCTTCGGGGTGCTCGAGAAGGTGTCTGCCGTAGCACCCCTAACGAAATAGCGGCGTTTCCCGCAGTCGTGATTGCAAATCATAGCAGCAAAAGCAATCACTTTCTTAGCAGCAGGGAGTGCGAGCCCAGCGGCAGCTCTACATGAAGGTACCAATAGCCCAGGAAGGCCGCCGACCGCGGGAATTCGCGCCGCCCCCATCCCGCCAGCCTACACGAGACTTTCCAGAGCACCCTGGACCACATCGAGGGACCAAGTGCACTGAAATAATAGTCATTTGCCACGTCAGATGGCTCGTTGGGCTAGGGGTATGATTCCTGCTTTGGGTGCAGGAGGTCCCGGGTTCAAATCCCGGACGAGCCCTAGCGTTTTGTGCAAACTGGTCGCACGTGAGTGGCTGAGTCGACGCAAAATGCTCGGCGTCAGTATCAAATGAAATTCATATTTGATGTGAGCAATTGACACTGATCTGACGTGTGAAGGCGATTACGAAGGTTTTTGGGTACAGATGGTAGCAGATGCATGTTAGTATGTCTTGTTTTTAATGATAAAAAAGTGTTTCCGCCCGAGATCGACACGGGGACCTTCTGCGTGTTAGGCAGACGTGATAACCGCTACACCACGGAAACTACTTGTGTGCGCCTTACATTAGAGACAACTCGTGCTGGTGTTGTCATCGTTACTAAGAAATTAAATAAATGCGCTACTTGCAGAACAAAGGTACATGCAGAAGATCCTCACATGTCGTGGCTCACTGGAGTACAATACGACATAGGCAGGAAAATACTGTTCCCGCCCGGGATCGAACCGGGGACCTTCTGCGTGTGAAGCAGACGTGATAACCGCTACACTACGGAAACTGCGAACGGGAGGAGTCCATCTCCGTTCACTCGCAATTACCTCAGCCTCTCTCCCGTCCGTGAATGCACACGCGACAGTTCTTTTGACAGCCTGGAAACCATCACAGCCAAGGGCTCAAGAAGTCTTCGGGGTGCTCGAGAAGGTGTCTGCCGTAGCACCCCTAACGAAATAGCGGCGTTTCCCGCAGTCGTGATTGCAAATCATAGCAGCAAAAGCAATCACTTTCTTAGCAGCAGGGAGTGCGAGCCCAGCGGCAGCTCTACATGAAGGTACCAATAGCCCAGGAAGGCCGCCGACCGCGGGAATTCGCGCCGCCCCCATCCCGCCAGCCTACACGAGACTTTCCAGAGCACCCTGGACCACATCGAGGGACCAAGTGCACTGAAATAATAGTCATTTGCCACGTCAGATGGCTCGTTGGGCTAGGGGTATGATTCCTGCTTTGGGTGCAGGAGGTCCCGGGTGCAAATCCCGGACGAGCCCTAGCGTTTTGTGCAAACTGGTCGCACGTGAGTGGCTGAGTCGACGCAAAATGCTCGGCGTCAGTATCAAATGAAATTCATATTTGATGTGAGCAATTGACACTGATCTGACGTGTGAAGGCGATTACGAAGGTTTTTGGGTACAGATGGTAGCAGATGCATGTTAGTATGTCTTGTTTTTAATGATAAAAAAGTGTTTCCGCCCGAGATCGACACGGGGACCTTCTGCGTGTTAGGCAGACGTGATAACCGCTACACCACGGAAACTACTTGTGTGCGCCTTACATTAGAGACAACTCGTGCTGGTGTTGTCATCGTTACTAAGAAATTAAATAAATGCGCTACTTGCAGAACAAAGGTACATGCAGAAGATCCTCACATGTCGTGGCTCACTGGAGTACAATACGACATAGGCAGGAAAATACTGTTCCCGCCCGGGATCGAACCGGGGACCTTCTGCGTGTGAAGCAGACGTGATAACCGCTACACTACGGAAACTGCGAACGGGAGGAGTCCATCTCCGTTCACTCGCAATTACCTCAGCCTCTCTCCCGTCCGTGAATGCACACGCGACAGTTCTTTTGACAGCCTGGAAACCATCACAGCCAAGGGCTCAAGAAGTCTTCGGGGTGCTCGAGAAGGTGTCTGCCGTAGCACCCCTAACGAAATAGCGGCGTTTCCCGCAGTCGTGATTGCAAATCATAGCAGCAAAAGCAATCACTTTCTTAGCAGCAGGGAGTGCGAGCCCAGCGGCAGCTCTACATGAAGGTACCAATAGCCCAGGAAGGCCGCCGACCGCGGGAATTCGCGCCGCCCCCATCCCGCCAGCCTACACGAGACTTTCCAGAGCACCCTGGACCACATCGAGGGACCAAGTGCACTGAAATAATAGTCATTTGCCACGTCAGATGGCTCGTTGGGCTAGGGGTATGATTCCTGCTTTGGGTGCAGGAGGTCCCGGGTTCAAATCCCGGACGAGCCCTAGCGTTTTGTGCAAACTGGTCGCACGTGAGTGGCTGAGTCGACGCAAAATGCTCGGCGTCAGTATCAAATGAAATTCATATTTGATGTGAGCAATTGACACTGATCTGACGTGTGAAGGCGATTACGAAGGTTTTTGGGTACAGATGGTAGCAGATGCATGTTAGTATGTCTTGTTTTTAATGATAAAAAAGTGTTTCCGCCCGAGATCGACACGGGGACCTTCTGCGTGTTAGGCAGACGTGATAACCGCTACACCACGGAAACTACTTGTGTGCGCCTTACATTAGAGACAACTCGTGCTGGTGTTGTCATCGTTACTAAGAAATTAAATAAATGCGCTACTTGCAGAACAAAGGTACATGCAGAAGATCCTCACATGTCGTGGCTCACTGGAGTACAATACGACATAGGCAGGAAAATACTGTTCCCGCCCGGGATCGAACCGGGGACCTTCTGCGTGTGAAGCAGACGTGATAACCGCTACACTACGGAAACTGCGAACGGGAGGAGTCCATCTCCGTTCACTCGCAATTACCTCAGCCTCTCTCCCGTCCGTGAATGCACACGCGACAGTTCTTTTGACAGCCTGGAAACCATCACAGCCAAGGGCTCAAGAAGTCTTCGGGGTGCTCGAGAAGGTGTCTGCCGTAGCACCCCTAACGAAATAGCGGCGTTTCCCGCAGTCGTGATTGCAAATCATAGCAGCAAAAGCAATCACTTTCTTAGCAGCAGGGAGTGCGAGCCCAGCGGCAGCTCTACATGAAGGTACCAATAGCCCAGGAAGGCCGCCGACCGCGGGAATTCGCGCCGCCCCCATCCCGCCAGCCTACACGAGACTTTCCAGAGCACCCTGGACCACATCGAGGGACCCAGTGCACTGAAATAATAGTCATTTGCCACGTCAGATGGCTCGTTGGTCTAGGGGTATGATTCCTGCTTTGGGTGCAGGAGGTCCCGGGTTCAAATCCCGGACGAGCCCTAGCGTTTTGTGCAAACTGGTCGCACGTGAGTGGCTGAGTCGACGCAAAATGCTCGGCGTCAGTATCAAATGAAATTCATATTTGATGTGAGCAATTGACACTGATCTGACGTGTGAAGGCGATTACGAAGGTTTTTGGGTACAGATGGTAGCAGATGCATGTTAGTATGTCTTGTTTTTAATGATAAAAAAGTGTTTCCGCCCGGGATCGACACGGGGACCTTCTGCGTGTTAGGCAGACGTGATAACCGCTACACCACGGAAACTACTTGTGTGCGCCTTACATTAGAGACAACTCGTGCTGGTGTTGTCATCGTTACTAAGAAATTAAATAAATGCGCTACTTGCAGAACAAAGGTACATGCAGAAGATCCTCACATGTCGTGGCTCACTGGAGTACAATACGACATAGGCAGGAAAATACTGTTCCCGCCCGGGATCGAACCGGGGACCTTCTGCGTGTGAAGCAGACGTGATAACCGCTACACTACGGAAACTGCGAACGGGAGGAGTCCATCTCCGTTCACTCGCAATTACCTCAGCCTCTCTCCCGTCCGTGAATGCACACGCGACAGTTCTTTTGACAGCCTGGAAACCATCACAGCCAAGGGCTCAAGAAGTCTTCGGGGTGCTCGAGAAGGTGTCTGCCGTAGCACCCCTAACGAAATAGCGGCGTTTCCCGCAGTCGTGATTGCAAATCATAGCAGCAAAAGCAATCACTTTCTTAGCAGCAGGGAGTGCGAGCCCAGCGGCAGCTCTACATGAAGGTACCAATAGCCCAGGAAGGCCGCCGACCGCGGGAATTCGCGCCGCCCCCATCCCGCCAGCCTACACGAGACTTTCCAGAGCACCCTGGACCACATCGAGGGACCAAGTGCACTGAAATAATAGTCATTTGCCACGTCAGATGGCTCGTTGGGCTAGGGGTATGATTCCTGCTTTGGGTGCAGGAGGTCCCGGGTTCAAATCCCGGACGAGCCCTAGCGTTTTGTGCAAACTGGTCGCACGTGAGTGGCTGAGTCGACGCAAAATGCTCGGCGTCAGTATCAAATGAAATTCATATTTGATGTGAGCAATTGACACTGATCTGACGTGTGAAGGCGATTACGAAGGTTTTTGGGTACAGATGGTAGCAGATGCATGTTAGTATGTCTTGTTTTTAATGATAAAAAAGTGTTTCCGCCCGAGATCGACACGGGGACCTTCTGCGTGTTAGGCAGACGTGATAACCGCTACACCACGGAAACTACTTGTGTGCGCCTTACATTAGAGACAACTCGTGCTGGTGTTGTCATCGTTACTAAGAAATTAAATAAATGCGCTACTTGCAGAACAAAGGTACATGCAGAAGATCCTCACATGTCGTGGCTCACTGGAGTACAATACGACATAGGCAGGAAAATACTGTTCCCGCCCGGGATCGAACCGGGGACCTTCTGCGTGTGAAGCAGACGTGATAACCGCTACACTACGGAAACTGCGAACGGGAGGAGTCCATCTCCGTTCACTCGCAATTACCTCAGCCTCTCTCCCGTCCGTGAATGCACACGCGACAGTTCTTTTGACAGCCTGGAAACCATCACAGCCAAGGGCTCAAGAAGTCTTCGGGGTGCTCGAGAAGGTGTCTGCCGTAGCACCCCTAACGAAATAGCGGCGTTTCCCGCAGTCGTGATTGCAAATCATAGCAGCAAAAGCAATCACTTTCTTAGCAGCAGGGAGTGCGAGCCCAGCGGCAGCTCTACATGAAGGTACCAATAGCCCAGGAAGGCCGCCGACCGCGGGAATTCGCGCCGCCCCCATCCCGCCAGCCTACACGAGACTTTCCAGAGCACCCTGGACCACATCGAGGGACCCAGTGCACTGAAATAATAGTCATTTGCCACGTCAGATGGCTCGTTGGTCTAGGGGTATGATTCCTGCTTTGGGTGCAGGAGGTCCCGGGTTCAAATCCCGGACGAGCCCTAGCGTTTTGTGCAAACTGGTCGCACGTGAGTGGCTGAGTCGACGCAAAATGCTCGGCGTCAGTATCAAATGAAATTCATATTTGATGTGAGCAATTGACACTGATCTGACGTGTGAAGGCGATTACGAAGGTTTTTGGGTACAGATGGTAGCAGATGCATGTTAGTATGTCTTGTTTTTAATGATAAAAAAGTGTTTCCGCCCGGGATCGACACGGGGACCTTCTGCGTGTTAGGCAGACGTGATAACCGCTACACCACGGAAACTACTTGTGTGCGCCTTACATTAGAGACAACTCGTGCTGGTGTTGTCATCGTTACTAAGAAATTAAATAAATGCGCTACTTGCAGAACAAAGGTACATGCAGAAGATCCTCAGATGTCGTGGCTCACTGGAGTACAATACGACATAGGCAGGAAAATACTGTTCCCGCCCGGGATCGAACCGGGGACCTTCTGCGTGTGAAGCAGACGTGATAACCGCTACACTACGGAAACTGCGAACGGGAGGAGTCCATCTCCGTTCACTCGCAATTACCTCAGCCTCTCTCCCGTCCGTGAATGCACACGCGACAGTTCTTTTGACAGCCTGGAAACCATCACAGCCAAGGGCTCAAGAAGTCTTCGGGGTGCTCGAGAAGGTGTCTGCCGTAGCACCCCTAACGAAATAGCGGCGTTTCCCGCAGTCGTGATTGCAAATCATAGCAGCAAAAGCAATCACTTTCTTAGCAGCAGGGAGTGCGAGCCCAGCGGCAGCTCTACATGAAGGTACCAATAGCCCAGGAAGGCCGCCGACCGCGGGAATTCGCGCCGCCCCCATCCCGCCAGCCTACACGAGACTTTCCAGAGCACCCTGGACCACATCGAGGGACCCAGTGCACTGAAATAATAGTCATTTGCCACGTCAGATGGCTCGTTGGTCTAGGGGTATGATTCCTGCTTTGGGTGCAGGAGGTCCCGGGTTCAAATCCCGGACGAGCCCTAGCGTTTTGTGCAAACTGGTCGCACGTGAGTGGCTGAGTCGACGCAAAATGCTCGGCGTCAGTATCAAATGAAATTCATATTTGATGTGAGCAATTGACACTGATCTGACGTGTGAAGGCGATTACGAAGGTTTTTGGGTACAGATGGTAGCAGATGCATGTTAGTATGTCTTGTTTTTAATGATAAAAAAGTGTTTCCGCCCGGGATCGACACGGGGACCTTCTGCGTGTTAGGCAGACGTGATAACCGCTACACCACGGAAACTACTTGTGTGCGCCTTACATTAGAGACAACTCGTGCTGGTGTTGTCATCGTTACTAAGAAATTAAATAAATGCGCTACTTGCAGAACAAAGGTACATGCAGAAGATCCTCACATGTCGTGGCTCACTGGAGTACAATACGACATAGGCAGGAAAATACTGTTCCCGCCCGGGATCGAACCGGGGACCTTCTGCGTGTGAAGCAGACGTGATAACCGCTACACTACGGAAACTGCGAACGGGAGGAGTCCATCTCCGTTCACTCGCAATTACCTCAGCCTCTCTCCCGTCCGTGAATGCACACGCGACAGTTCTTTTGACAGCCTGGAAACCATCACAGCCAAGGGCTCAAGAAGTCTTCGGGGTGCTCGAGAAGGTGTCTGCCGTAGCACCCCTAACGAAATAGCGGCGTTTCCCGCAGTCGTGATTGCAAATCATAGCAGCAAAAGCAATCACTTTCTTAGCAGCAGGGAGTGCGAGCCCAGCGGCAGCTCTACATGAAGGTACCAATAGCCCAGGAAGGCCGCCGACCGCGGGAATTCGCGCCGCCCCCATCCCGCCAGCCTACACGAGACTTTCCAGAGCACCCTGGACCACATCGAGGGACCAAGTGCACTGAAATAATAGTCATTTGCCACGTCAGATGGCTCGTTGGGCTAGGGGTATGATTCCTGCTTTGGGTGCAGGAGGTCCCGGGTTCAAATCCCGGACGAGCCCTAGCGTTTTGTGCAAACTGGTCGCACGTGAGTGGCTGAGTCGACGCAAAATGCTCGGCGTCAGTATCAAATGAAATTCATATTTGATGTGAGCAATTGACACTGATCTGACGTGTGAAGGCGATTACGAAGGTTTTTGGGTACAGATGGTAGCAGATGCATGTTAGTATGTCTTGTTTTTAATGATAAAAAAGTGTTTCCGCCCGAGATCGACACGGGGACCTTCTGCGTGTTAGGCAGACGTGATAACCGCTACACCACGGAAACTACTTGTGTGCGCCTTACATTAGAGACAACTCGTGCTGGTGTTGTCATCGTTACTAAGAAATTAAATAAATGCGCTACTTGCAGAACAAAGGTACATGCAGAAGATCCTCACATGTCGTGGCTCACTGGAGTACAATACGACATAGGCAGGAAAATACTGTTCCCGCCCGGGATCGAACCGGGGACCTTCTGCGTGTGAAGCAGACGTGATAACCGCTACACTACGGAAACTGCGAACGGGAGGAGTCCATCTCCGTTCACTCGCAATTACCTCAGCCTCTCTCCCGTCCGTGAATGCACACGCGACAGTTCTTTTGACAGCCTGGAAACCATCACAGCCAAGGGCTCAAGAAGTCTTCGGGGTGCTCGAGAAGGTGTCTGCCGTAGCACCCCTAACGAAATAGCGGCGTTTCCCGCAGTCGTGATTGCAAATCATAGCAGCAAAAGCAATCACTTTCTTAGCAGCAGGGAGTGCGAGCCCAGCGGCAGCTCTACATGAAGGTACCAATAGCCCAGGAAGGCCGCCGACCGCGGGAATTCGCGCCGCCCCCATCCCGCCAGCCTACACGAGACTTTCCAGAGCACCCTGGACCACATCGAGGGACCCAGTGCACTGAAATAATAGTCATTTGCCACGTCAGATGGCTCGTTGGTCTAGGGGTATGATTCCTGCTTTGGGTGCAGGAGGTCCCGGGTTCAAATCCCGGACGAGCCCTAGCGTTTTGTGCAAACTGGTCGCACGTGAGTGGCTGAGTCGACGCAAAATGCTCGGCGTCAGTATCAAATGAAATTCGTATTTGATGTGAGCAATTGACACTGATCTGACGTGTGAAGGCGATTACGAAGGTTTTTGGGTACAGATGGTAGCAGATGCATGTTAGTATGTCTTGTTTTTAATGATAAAAAAGTGTTTCCGCCCGGGATCGACACGGGGACCTTCTGCGTGTTAGGCAGACGTGATAACCGCTACACCACGGAGACTACTTGTGTGCGCCTTACATTAGAGACAACTCGTGCTGGTGTTGTCATCGTTACTAAGAAATTAAATAAATGCGCTACTTGCAGAACAAAGGTACATGCAGAAGATCCTCACATGTCGTGGCTCACTGGAGTACAATACGACATAGGCAGGAAAATACTGTTCCCGCCCGGGATCGAACCGGGGACCTTCTGCGTGTGAAGCAGACGTGATAACCGCTACACTACGGAAACTGCGAACGGGAGGAGTCCATCTCCGTTCACTCGCAATTACCTCAGCCTCTCTCCCGTCCGTGAATGCACACGCGACAGTTCTTTTGACAGCCTGGAAACCATCACAGCCAAGGGCTCAAGAAGTCTTCGGGGTGCTCGAGAAGGTGTCTGCCGTAGCACCCCTAACGAAATAGGCGGCGTTTCCCGCAGTCGTGATTGCAAATCATATCAGCAAAAGCAATCACTTTCTTAGCAGCAGGGAGTGCGAGCCCAGCGGCAGCTCTACATGAAGGTACCAATAGCCCAGGAAGGCCGCCGACCGCGGGAATTCGCGCCGCCCCCATCCCGCCAGCCTACACGAGACTTTCCAGAGCACCCTGGACCACATCGAGGGACCCAGTGCACTGAAATAATAGTCATTTGCCACGTCAGATTGCTCGTTGGTCTAGGGGTATGATTCCTGCTTTGGGTGCAGGAGGTCCCGGGTTCAAATCCCGGACGAGCCCTAGCGTTTTGTGCAAACTGGTCGCACGTGAGTGGCTGAGTCGACGCAAAATGCTCGGCGTCAGTATCAAATGAAATTCATATTTGATGTGAGCAATTGACACTGATCTGACGTGTGAAGGCGATTACGAAGGTTTTTGGGTACAGATGGTAGCAGATGCATGTTAGTATGTCTTGTTTTTAATGATAAAAAAGTGTTTCCGCCCGGGATCGACACGGGGACCTTCTGCGTGTTAGGCAGACGTGATAACCGCTACACCACGGAAACTACTTGTGTGCGCCTTACATTAGAGACAACTCGTGCTGGTGTTGTCATCGTTACTAAGAAATTAAATAAATGCGCTACTTGCAGAACAAAGGTACATGCAGAAGATCCTCACATGTCGTGGCTCACTGGAGTACAATACGACATAGGCAGGAAAATACTGTTCCCGCCCGGGATCGAACAGGGGACCTTCTGCGTGTGAAGCAGACGTGATAACCGCTACACTACGGAAACTGCGAACGGGGGGAGTCCATCTCCGTTCACTCGCAATTACCTCAGCCTCTCTTCCGTCCGTGAATGCACACGCGACAGTTCTTTTGACAGCCTGGAAACCATCACAGCCAAGGGCTCAAGAAGTCTTCGGGGTGCTCGAGAAGGTGTCTGCCGTAACACCCCTAACGAAATAGCGGCGTTTCCCGCAGTCGTGATTGCAAATCATAGCAGCAAAAGCAATCACTTTCTTAGCAGCAGGGAGTGCGAGCCCAGCGGCAGCTCTACATGAAGGTACCAATAGCCCAGGAAGGCCGCCGACCGCGGGAATTCGCGCCGCCCCCATCCCGCCAGCCTACACGAGACTTTCCAGAGCACCCTGGACCACATCGAGGGACCCAGTGCACTGAAATAATAGTCATTTGCCACGTCAGATGGCTCGTTGGTCTAGGGGTATGATTCCTGCTTTGGGTGCAGGAGGTCCCGGGTTCAAATCCCGGACGAGCCCTAGCGTTTTGTGCAAACTGGTCGCACGTGAGTGGCTGAGTCGACGCAAAATGCTCGGCGTCAGTATCAAATGAAATTCATATTTGATGTGAGCAATTGACACTGATCTGACGTGTGAAGGCGATTACGAAGGTTTTTGGGTACAGATGGTAGCAGATGCATGTTAGTATGTCTTGTTTTTAATGATAAAAAAGTGTTTCCGCCCGGGATCGACACGGGGACCTTCTGCGTGTTAGGCAGACGTGATAACCGCTACACCACGGAAACTACTTGTGTGCGCCTTACATTAGAGACAACTCGTGCTGGTGTTGTCATCGTTACTAAGAAATTAAATAAATGCGCTACTTGCAGAACAAAGGTACATGCAGAAGATCCTCACATGTCGTGGCTCACTGGAGTACAATACGACATAGGCAGGAAAATACTGTTCCCGCCCGGGATCGAACCGGGGACCTTCTGCGTGTGAAGCAGACGTGATAACCGCTACACTACGGAAACTGCGAACGGGAGGAGTCCATCTCCGTTCACTCGCAATTACCTCAGCCTCTCTCCCGTCCGTGAATGCACACGCGACAGTTCTTTTGACAGCCTGGAAACCATCACAGCCAAGGGCTCAAGAAGTCTTCGGGGTGCTCGAGAAGGTGTCTGCCGTAGCACCCCTAACGAAATAGGCGGCGTTTCCCGCAGTCGTGATTGCAAATCATATCAGCAAAAGCAATCACTTTCTTAGCAGCAGGGAGTGCGAGCCCAGCGGCAGCTCTACATGAAGGTACCAATAGCCCAGGAAGGCCGCCGACCGCGGGAATTCGCGCCGCCCCCATCCCGCCAGCCTACACGAGACTTTCCAGAGCACCCTGGACCACATCGAGGGACCCAGTGCACTGAAATAATAGTCATTTGCCACGTCAGATGGCTCGTTGGTCTAGGGGTATGATTCCTGCTTTGGGTGCAGGAGGTCCCGGGTTCAAATCCCGGACGAGCCCTAGCGTTTTGTGCAAACTGGTCGCACGTGAGTGGCTGAGTCGACGCAAAATGCTCGGCGTCAGTATCAAATGAAATTCATATTTGATGTGAGCAATTGACACTGATCTGACGTGTGAAGGCGATTACGAAGGTTTTTGGGTACAGATGGTAGCAGATGCATGTTAGTATGTCTTGTTTTTAATGATAAAAAAGTGTTTCCGCCCGGGATCGACACGGGGACCTTCTGCGTGTTAGGCAGACGTGATAACCGCTACACCACGGAAACTACTTGTGTGCGCCTTACATTAGAGACAACTCGTGCTGGTGTTGTCATCGTTACTAAGAAATTAAATAAATGCGCTACTTGCAGAACAAAGGTACATGCAGAAGATCCTCACATGTCGTGGCTCACTGGAGTACAATACGACATAGGCAGGAAAATACTGTTCCCGCCCGGGATCGAACCGGGGACCTTCTGCGTGTGAAGCAGACGTGATAACCGCTACACTACGGAAACTGCGAACGGGAGGAGTCCATCTCCGTTCACTCGCAATTACCTCAGCCTCTCTCCCGTCCGTGAATGCACACGCGACAGTTCTTTTGACAGCCTGGAAACCATCACAGCCAAGGGCTCAAGAAGTCTTCGGGGTGCTCGAGAAGGTGTCTGCCGTAGCACCCCTAACGAAATAGCGGCGTTTCCCGCAGTCGTGATTGGAAATCATAGCAGCAAAAGCAATCACTTTCTTAGCAGCAGGGAGTGCGAGCCCAGCGGCAGCTCTACATGATGGTACCAATAGCCCAGGAAGGCCGCCGACCGCGGGAATTCGCGCCGCCCCCATCCCGCCAGCCTACACGAGACTTTCCAGAGCACCCTGGACCACATCGAGGGACCCAATGCACTGAAATAATAGTCATTTGCCACGTCAGATGGCTCGTTGGTCTAGGGGTATGATTCCTGCTTTGGGTGCAGGAGGTCCCGGGTTCAAATCCCGGACGAGCCCTAGCGTTTTGTGCAAACTGGTCGCACGTGAGTGGCTGAGTCGACGCAAAATGCTCGGCGTCAGTATCAAATGAAATTCATATTTGATGTGAGCAATTGACACTGATCTGACGTGTGAAGGCGATTACGAAGGTTTTTGGGTACAGATGGTAGCAGATGCATGTTAGTATGTCTTGTTTTTAATGATAAAAAAGTGTTTCCGCCCGGGATCGACACGGGGACCTTCTGCGTGTTAGGCAGACGTGATAACCGCTACACCACGGAAACTACTTGTGTGCGCCTTACATTAGAGACAACTCGTGCTGGTGTTGTCATCGTTACTAAGAAATTAAATAAATGCGCTACTTGCAGAACAAAGGTACATGCAGAAGATCCTCACATGTCGTGGCTCACTGGAGTACAATACTACATAGGCAGGAAAATACTGTTCCCGCCCGGGATCGAACCGGGGACCTTCTGCGTGTGAAGCAGACGAGATAACCGCTACACTACGGAAACTGCGGACTTGAGGAGTCCATCTCCGTTCACTCGCAATTACCTCAGCCTCTCTCCCGTCCGTGAATGCACACGCGACAGTTCTTTTGACAGCCTGGAAACCATCACAGCCAAGGGCTCAAGAAGTCTTCGGGGTGCTCGAGAAGGTGTCTGCCGTAGCACCCCTAACGAAATAGCGGCGTTTCCCGCAGTCGTGATTGCAAATCATAGCAGCAAAAGCAATCACTTTCTTAGCAGCAGGGAGTGCGAGCCCAGCGGCAGCTCTACATGAAGGTACCAATAGCCCAGGAAGGCCGCCGACCGCGGGAATTCGCGCCGCCCCCATCCCGCCAGCCTACACGAGACTTTCCAGAGCACCCTGGACCACATCGAGGGACCCAATGCACTGAAATAATAGTCATTTGCCACGTCAGATGGCTCGTTGGTCTAGGGGTATGATTCCTGCTTTGGGTGCAGGAGGTCCCGGGTTCAAATCCCGGACGAGCCCTAGCGTTTTGTGCAAACTGGTCGCACGTGAGTGGCTGAGTCGACGCAAAATGCTCGGCGTCAGTATCAAATGAAATTCATATTTGATGTGAGCAATTGACACTGATCTGACGTGTGAAGGCGATTACGAAGGTTTTTGGGTACAGATGGTAGCAGATGCATGTTAGTATGTCTTGTTTTTAATGATAAAAAAGTGTTTCCGCCCGGGATCGACACGGGGACCTTCTGCGTGTTAGGCAGACGTGATAACCGCTACACCACGGAAACTACTTGTGTGCGCCTTACATTAGAGACAACTCGTGCTGGTGTTGTCATCGTTACTAAGAAATTAAATAAATGCGCTACTTGCAGAACAAAGGTACATGCAGAAGATCCTCACATGTCGTGGCTCACTGGAGTACAATACGACATAGGCAGGAAAATACTGTTCCCGCCCGGGATCGAACCGGGGACCTTCTGCGTGTGAAGCAGACGTGATAACCGCTACACTACGGAAACTGCGAACGGGAGGAGTCCATCTCCGTTCACTCGCAATTACCTCAGCCTCTCTCCCGTCCGTGAATGCACACGCGACAGTTCTTTTGACAGCCTGGAAACCATCACAGCCAAGGGCTCAAGAAGTCTTCGGGGTGCTCGAGAAGGTGTCTGCCGTAGCACCCCTAACGAAATAGCGGCGTTTCCCGCAGTCGTGATTGCAAATCATAGCAGCAAAAGCAATCACTTTCTTAGCAGCAGGGAGTGCGAGCCCAGCGGCAGCTCTACATGAAGGTACCAATAGCCCAGGAAGGCCGCCGACCGCGGGAATTCGCGCCGCCCCCATCCCGCCAGCCTACACGAGACTTTCCAGAGCACCCTGGACCACATCGAGGGACCCAGTGCACTGAAATAATAGTCATTTGCCACGTCAGATGGCTCGTTGGTCTAGGGGTATGATTCCTGCTTTGGGTGCAGGAGGTCCCGGGTTCAAATCCCGGACGAGCCCTAGCGTTTTGTGCAAACTGGTCGCACGTGAGTGGCTGAGTCGACGCAAAATGCTCGGCGTCAGTATCAAATGAAATTCATATTTGATGTGAGCAATTGACACTGATCTGACGTGTGAAGGCGATTACGAAGGTTTTTGGGTACAGATGGTAGCAGATGCATGTTAGTATGTCTTGTTTTTAATGATAAAAAAGTGTTTCCGCCCGGGATCGACACGGGGACCTTCTGCGTGTTAGGCAGACGTGATAACCGCTACACCACGGAAACTACTTGTGTGCGCCTTACATTAGAGACAACTCGTGCTGGTGTTGTCATCGTTACTAAGAAATTAAATAAATGCGCTACTTGCAGAACAAAGGTACATGCAGAAGATCCTCACATGTCGTGGCTCACTGGAGTACAATACGACATAGGCAGGAAAATACTGTTCCCGCCCGGGATCGAACCGGGGACCTTCTGCGTGTGAAGCAGACGTGATAACCGCTACACTACGGAAACTGCGAACGGGAGGAGTCCATCTCCGTTCACTCGCAATTACCTCAGCCTCTCTCCCGTCCGTGAATGCACACGCGACAGTTCTTTTGACAGCCTGGAAACCATCACAGCCAAGGGCTCAAGAAGTCTTCGGGGTGCTCGAGAAGGTGTCTGCCGTAGCACCCCTAACGAAATAGCGGCGTTTCCCGCAGTCGTGATTGCAAATCATAGCAGCAAAAGCAATCACTTTCTTAGCAGCAGGGAGTGCGAGCCCAGCGGCAGCTCTACATGAAGGTACCAATAGCCCAGGAAGGCCGCCGACCGCGGGAATTCGCGCCGCCCCCATCCCGCCAGCCTACACGAGACTTTCCAGAGCACCCTGGACCACATCGAGGGACCCAATGCACTGAAATAATAGTCATTTGCCACGTCAGATGGCTCGTTGGTCTAGGGGTATGATTCCTGCTTTGGGTGCAGGAGGTCCCGGGTTCAAATCCCGGACGAGCCCTAGCGTTTTGTGCAAACTGGTCGCACGTGAGTGGCTGAGTCGACGCAAAATGCTCGGCGTCAGTATCAAATGAAATTCATATTTGATGTGAGCAATTGACACTGATCTGACGTGTGAAGGCGATTACGAAGGTTTTTGGGTACAGATGGTAGCAGATGCATGTTAGTATGTCTTGTTTTTAATGATAAAAAAGTGTTTCCGCCCGGGATCGACACGGGGACCTTCTGCGTGTTAGGCAGACGTGATAACCGCTACACCACGGAAACTACTTGTGTGCGCCTTACATTAGAGACAACTCGTGCTGGTGTTGTCATCGTTACTAAGAAATTAAATAAATGCGCTACTTGCAGAACAAAGGTACATGCAGAAGATCCTCACATGTCGTGGCTCACTGGAGTACAATACGACATAGGCAGGAAAATACTGTTCCCGCCCGGGATCGAACCGGGGACCTTCTGCGTGTGAAGCAGACGTGATAACCGCTACACTACGGAAACTGCGAACGGGAGGAGTCCATCTCCGTTCACTCGCAATTACCTCAGCCTCTCTCCCGTCCGTGAATGCACACGCGACAGTTCTTTTGACAGCCTGGAAACCATCACAGCCAAGGGCTCAAGAAGTCTTCGGGGTGCTCGAGAAGGTGTCTGCCGTAGCACCCCTAACGAAATAGCGGCGTTTCCCGCAGTCGTGATTGCAAATCATAGCAGCAAAAGCAATCACTTTCTTAGCAGCAGGGAGTGCGAGCCCAGCGGCAGCTCTACATGAAGGTACCAATAGCCCAGGAAGGCCGCCGACCGCGGGAATTCGCGCCGCCCCCATCCCGCCAGCCTACACGAGACTTTCCAGAGCACCCTGGACCACATCGAGGGACCCAGTGCACTGAAATAATAGTCATTTGCCACGTCAGATGGCTCGTTGGTCTAGGGGTATGATTCCTGCTTTGGGTGCAGGAGGTCCCGGGTTCAAATCCCGGACGAGCCCTAGCGTTTTGTGCAAACTGGTCGCACGTGAGTGGCTGAGTCGACGCAAAATGCTCGGCGTCAGTATCAAATGAAATTCATATTTGATGTGAGCAATTGACACTGATCTGACGTGTGAAGGCGATTACGAAGGTTTTTGGGTACAGATGGTAGCAGATGCATGTTAGTATGTCTTGTTTTTAATGATAAAAAAGTGTTTCCGCCCGGGATCGACACGGGGACCTTCTGCGTGTTAGGCAGACGTGATAACCGCTACACCACGGAAACTACTTGTGTGCGCCTTACATTAGAGACAACTCGTGCTGGTGTTGTCATCGTTACTAAGAAATTAAATAAATGCGCTACTTGCAGAACAAAGGTACATGCAGAAGATCCTCACATGTCGTGGCTCACTGGAGTACAATACGACATAGGCAGGAAAATACTGTTCCCGCCCGGGATCGAACCGGGGACCTTCTGCGTGTGAAGCAGACGTGATAACCGCTACACTACGGAAACTGCGAACGGGAGGAGTCCATCTCCGTTCACTCGCAATTACCTCAGCCTCTCTCCCGTCCGTGAATGCACACGCGACAGTTCTTTTGACAGCCTGGAAACCATCACAGCCAAGGGCTCAAGAAGTCTTCGGGGTGCTCGAGAAGGTGTCTGCCGTAGCACCCCTAACGAAATAGCGGCGTTTCCCGCAGTCGTGATTGCAAATCATAGCAGCAAAAGCAATCACTTTCTTAGCAGCAGGGAGTGCGAGCCCAGCGGCAGCTCTACATGAAGGTACCAATAGCCCAGGAAGGCCGCCGACCGCGGGAATTCGCGCCGCCCCCATCCCGCCAGCCTACACGAGACTTTCCAGAGCACCCTGGACCACATCGAGGGACCCAGTGCACTGAAATAATAGTCATTTGCCACGTCAGATGGCTCGTTGGTCTAGGGGTATGATTCCTGCTTTGGGTGCAGGAGGTCCCGGGTTCAAATCCCGGACGAGCCCTAGCGTTTTGTGCAAACTGGTCGCACGTGAGTGGCTAAGTCGACGCAAAATGCTCGGCGTCAGTATCAAATGAAATTCATATTTGATGTGAGCAATTGACACTGATCTGACGTGTGAAGGCGATTACGAAGGTTTTTGGGTACAGATGGTAGCAGATGCATGTTAGTATGTCTTGTTTTTAATGATAAAAAAGTGTTTCCGCCCGGGATCGACACGGGGACCTTCTGCGTGTTAGGAAGACGTGATAACCGCTACACCACGGAAACTACTTGTGTGCGCCTTACATTAGAGACAACTCGTGCTGGTGTTGTCATCGTTACTAAGAAATTAAATAAATGCGCTACTTGCAGAACAAAGGTACATGCAGAAGATCCTCACATGTCGTGGCTCACTGGAGTACAATACGACATAGGCAGGAAAATACTGTTCCCGCCCGGGATCGAACCGGGGACCTTCTGCGTGTGAAGCAGACGTGATAACCGCTACACTACGGAAACTGCGGACTTGAGGAGTCCATCTCCGTTCACTCGCAATTACCTCAGCCTCTCTCCCGTCCGTGAATGCACACGCGACAGTTCTTTTGACAGCCTGGAAACCATCACAGCCAAGGGCTCAAGAAGTCTTCGGGGTGCTCGAGAAGGTGTCTGCCGTAGCACCCCTAACGAAATAGCGGCGTTTCCCGCAGTCGTGATTGCAAATCATAGCAGCAAAAGCAATCACTTTCTTAGCAGCAGGGAGTGCGAGCCCAGCGGCAGCTCTACATGAAGGTACCAATAGCCCAGGAAGGCCGCCGACCGCGGGAATTCGCGCCGCCCCCATCCCGCCAGCCTACACGAGACTTTCCAGAGCACCCTGGACCACATCGAGGGACCCAGTGCACTGAAATAATAGTCATTTGCCACGTCAGATGGCTCGTTGGTCTAGGGGTATGATTCCTGCTTTGGGTGCAGGAGGTCCCGGGTTCAAATCCCGGACGAGCCCTAGCGTTTTGTGCAAACTGGTCGCACGTGAGTGGCTGAGTCGACGCAAAATGCTCGGCGTCAGTATCAAATGAAATTCATATTTGATGTGAGCAATTGACACTGATCTGACGTGTGAAGGCGATTACGAAGGTTTTTGGGTACAGATGGTAGCAGATGCATGTTAGTATGTCTTGTTTTTAATGATAAAAAAGTGTTTCCGCCCGGGATCGACACGGGGACCTTCTGCGTGTTAGGCAGACGTGATAACCGCTACACCACGGAAACTACTTGTGTGCGCCTTACATTAGAGACAACTCGTGCTGGTGTTGTCATCGTTACTAAGAAATTAAATAAATGCGCTACTTGCAGAACAAAGGTACATGCAGAAGATCCTCACATGTCGTGGCTCACTGGAGTACAATACGACATAGGCAGGAAAATACTGTTCCCGCCCGGGATCGAACCGGGGGCCTTCTGCGTGTGAAGCAGACGTGATAACCGCTACACTACGGAAACTGCGGACTTAAGGAGTCCATCTCCGTTCACTCGCAATTACCTCAGCCTCTCTCCCGTCCGTGAATGCACACGCGACAGTTCTTTTGACAGCCTGGAAACCATCACAGCCAAGGGCTCAAGAAGTCTTCGGGGTGCTCGAGAAGGTGTCTGCCGTAGCACCCCTAACGAAATAGCGGCGTTTCCCGCAGTCGTGATTGCAAATCATAGCAGCAAAAGCAATCACTTTCTTAGCAGCAGGGAGTGCGAGCCCAGCGGCAGCTCTACATGAAGGTACCAATAGCCCAGGAAGGCCGCCGACCGCGGGAATTCGCGCCGCCCCCATCCCGCCAGCCTACACGAGACTTTCCAGAGCACCCTGGACCACATCGAGGGACCCAGTGCACTGAAATAATAGTCATTTGCCACGTCAGATGGCTCGTTGGTCTAGGGGTATGATTCCTGCTTTGGGTGCAGGAGGTCCCGGGTTCAAATCCCGGACGAGCCCTAGCGTTTTGTGCAAACTGGTCGCACGTGAGTGGCTGAGTCGACGCAAAATGCTCGGCGTCAGTATCAAATGAAATTCATATTTGATGTGAGCAATTGACACTGATCTGACGTGTGAAGGCGATTACGAAGGTTTTTGGGTACAGATGGTAGCAGATGCATGTTAGTATGTCTTGTTTTTAATGATAAAAAAGTGTTTCCGCCCGGGATCGACACGGGGACCTTCTGCGTGTTAGGCAGACGTGATAACCGCTACACCACGGAAACTACTTGTGTGCGCCTTACATTAGAGACAACTCGTGCTGGTGTTGTCATCGTTACTAAGAAATTAAATAAATGCGCTACTTGCAGAACAAAGGTACATGCAGAAGATCCTCAGATGTCGTGGCTCACTGGAGTACAATACGACATAGGCAGGAAAATACTGTTCCCGCCCGGGATCGAACCGGGGACCTTCTGCGTGTGAAGCAGACGTGATAACCGCTACACTACGGAAACTGCGAACGGGAGGAGTCCATCTCCGTTCACTCGCAATTACCTCAGCCTCTCTCCCGTCCGTGAATGCACACGCGACAGTTCTTTTGACAGCCTGGAAACCATCACAGCCAAGGGCTCAAGAAGTCTTCGGGGTGCTCGAGAAGGTGTCTGCCGTAGCACCCCTAACGAAATAGCGGCGTTTCCCGCAGTCGTGATTGCAAATCATAGCAGCAAAAGCAATCACTTTCTTAGCAGCAGGGAGTGCGAGCCCAGCGGCAGCTCTACATGAAGGTACCAATAGCCCAGGAAGGCCGCCGACCGCGGGAATTCGCGCCGCCCCCATCCCGCCAGCCTACACGAGACTTTCCAGAGCACCCTGGACCACATCGAGGGACCCAGTGCACTGAAATAATAGTCATTTGCCACGTCAGATGGCTCGTTGGTCTAGGGGTATGATTCCTGCTTTGGGTGCAGGAGGTCCCGGGTTCAAATCCCGGACGAGCCCTAGCGTTTTGTGCAAACTGGTCGCACGTGAGTGGCTGAGTCGACGCAAAATGCTCGGCGTCAGTATCAAATGAAATTCATATTTGATGTGAGCAATTGACACTGATCTGACGTGTGAAGGCGATTACGAAGGTTTTTGGGTACAGATGGTAGCAGATGCATGTTAGTATGTCTTGTTTTTAATGATAAAAAAGTGTTTCCGCCCGGGATCGACACGGGGACCTTCTGCGTGTTAGGCAGACGTGATAACCGCTACACCACGGAAACTACTTGTGTGCGCCTTACATTAGAGACAACTCGTGCTGGTGTTGTCATCGTTACTAAGAAATTAAATAAATGCGCTACTTGCAGAACAAAGGTACATGCAGAAGATCCTCACATGTCGTGGCTCACTGGAGTACAATACGACATAGGCAGGAAAATACTGTTCCCGCCCGGGATCGAACCGGGGACCTTCTGCGTGTGAAGCAGACGTGATAACCGCTACACTACGGAAACTGCGGACTTCAAGAGCCCATCTCCGTTCACTCGCAATTACCTCAGCCTCTCTCCCGTCCGTGAATGCACACGCGACAGTTCTTTTGACAGCCTGGAAACCATCACAGCCAAGGGCTCAAGAAGTCTTCGGGGTGCTCGAGAAGGTGTCTGCCGTAGCACCCCTAACGAAATAGCGGCGTTTCCCGCAGTCGTGATTGCAAATCATAGCAGCAAAAGCAATCACTTTCTTAGCAGCAGGGAGTGCGAGCCCAGCGGCAGCTCTACATGAAGGTACCAATAGCCCAGGAAGGCCGCCGACCGCGGGAATTCGCGCCGCCCCCATCCCGCCAGCCTACACGAGACTTTCCAGAGCACCCTGGACCACATCGAGGGACCCAATGCACTGAAATAATAGTCATTTGCCACGTCAGATGGCTCGTTGGTCTAGGGGTATGATTCCTGCTTTGGGTGCAGGAGGTCCCGGGTTCAAATCCCGGACGAGCCCTAGCGTTTTGTGCAAACTGGTCGCACGTGAGTGGCTGAGTCGACGCAAAATGCTCGGCGTCAGTATCAAATGAAATTCATATTTGATGTGAGCAATTGACACTGATCTGACGTGTGAAGGCGATTACGAAGGTTTTTGGGTACAGATGGTAGCAGATGCATGTTAGTATGTCTTGTTTTTAATGATAAAAAAGTGTTTCCGCCCGGGATCGACACGGGGACCTTCTGCGTGTTAGGCAGACGTGATAACCGCTACACCACGGAAACTACTTGTGTGCGCCTTACATTAGAGACAACTCGTGCTGGTGTTGTCATCGTTACTAAGAAATTAAATAAATGCGCTACTTGCAGAACAAAGGTACATGCAGAAGATCCTCACATGTCGTGGCTCACTGGAGTACAATACGACATAGGCAGGAAAATACTGTTCCCGCCCGGGATCGAACCGGGGACCTTCTGCGTGTGAAGCAGACGTGATAACCGCTACACTACGGAAACTGCGGACTTGAGGAGTCCATCTCCGTTCACTCGCAATTACCTCAGCCTCTCTCCCGTCCGTGAATGCACACGCGACAGTTCTTTTGACAGCCTGGAAACCATCACAGCCAAGGGCTCAAGAAGTCTTCGGGGTGCTCGAGAAGGTGTCTGCCGTAGCACCCCTAACGAAATAGCGGCGTTTCCCGCAGTCGTGATTGCAAATCATAGCAGCAAAAGCAATCACTTTCTTAGCAGCAGGGAGTGCGAGCCCAGCGGCAGCTCTACATGAAGGTACCAATAGCCCAGGAAGGCCGCCGACCGCGGGAATTCGCGCCGCCCCCATCCCGCCAGCCTACACGAGACTTTCCAGAGCACCCTGGACCACATCGAGGGACCCAATGCACTGAAATAATAGTCATTTGCCACGTCAGATGGCTCGTTGGTCTAGGGGTATGATTCCTGCTTTGGGTGCAGGAGGTCCCGGGTTCAAATCCCGGACGAGCCCTAGCGTTTTGTGCAAACTGGTCGCACGTGAGTGGCTGAGTCGACGCAAAATGCTCGGCGTCAGTATCAAATGAAATTCATATTTGATGTGAGCAATTGACACTGATCTGACGTGTGAAGGCGATTACGAAGGTTTTTGGGTACAGATGGTAGCAGATGCATGTTAGTATGTCTTGTTTTTAATGATAAAAAAGTGTTTCCGCCCGGGATCGACACGGGGACCTTCTGCGTGTTAGGCAGACGTGATAACCGCTACACCACGGAAACTACTTGTGTGCGCCTTACATTAGAGACAACTCGTGCTGGTGTTGTCATCGTTACTAAGAAATTAAATAAATGCGCTACTTGCAGAACAAAGGTACATGCAGAAGATCCTCAGATGTCGTGGCTCACTGGAGTACAATACGACATAGGCAGGAAAATACTGTTCCCGCCCGGGATCGAACCGGGGACCTTCTGCGTGTGAAGCAGACGTGATAACCGCTACACTACGGAAACTGCGAACGGGAGGAGTCCATCTCCGTTCACTCGCAATTACCTCAGCCTCTCTCCCGTCCGTGAATGCACACGCGACAGTTCTTTTGACAGCCTGGAAACCATCACAGCCAATGGCTCAAGAAGTCTTAGGGTTCTCGAGAAGGTGTCTGCCGTAGCACCCCTAACGAAATAGCGGCGTTTCCCGCAGTCGTGATTGCAAATCATAGCAGCAAAAGCAATCACTTTCTTAGCAGCAGGGAGTGCGAGCCCAGCGGCAGCTCTACGTGAAGGTACCAATAGCCCAGGAAGGCCGCCGACCGCGGGAATTCGCGCCGCCCCCATCCCGCCAGCCTACACGAGACTTTCCAGAGCACCCTGGACCACATCGAGGGACCCAGTGCACTGAAATAATAGTCATTTGCCACGTCAGATGGCTCGTTGGTCTAGGGGTATGATTCCTGCTTTGGGTGCAGGAGGTCCCGGGTTCAAATCCCGGATGAGCCCTAGCGTTTTGTGCAAACTGGTCGCACGTGAGTGGCTGAGTCGACGCAAAATGCTCGGCGTCAGTATCAAATGAAATTCATATTTGATGTGAGCAATTGACACTGATCTGACGTGTGAAGGCGATTACGAAGGTTTTTGGGTACAGATGGTAGCAGATGCATGTTAGTATGTCTTGTTTTTAATGATAAAAAAGTGTTTCCGCCCGGGATCGACACGGGGACCTTCTGCGTGTTAGGCAGACGTGATAACCGCTACACCACGGAAACTACTTGTGTGCGCCTTACATTAGAGACAACTCGTGCTGGTGTTGTCATCGTTACTAAGAAATTAAATAAATGCGCTACTTGCAGAACAAAGGTACATGCAGAAGATCCTCACATGTCGTGGCTCACTGGAGTACAATACGACATAGGCAGGAAAATACTGTTCCCGCCCGGGATCGAACCGGGGACCTTCTGCGTGTGAAGCAGACGTGATAACCGCTACACTACGGAAACTGCGGACTTGAGGAGTCCATCTCCGTTCACTCGCAATTACCTCAGCCTCTCTCCCGTCCGTGAATGCACACGCGACAGTTCTTTTGACAGCCTGGAAACCATCACAGCCAAGGGCTCAAGAAGTCTTCGGGGTGCTCGAGAAGGTGTCTGCCGTAGCACCCCTAACGAAATAGCGGCGTTTCCCGCAGTCGTGATTGCAAATCATAGCAGCAAAAGCAATCACTTTCTTAGCAGCAGGGAGTGCGAGCCCAGCGGCAGCTCTACGTGAAGGTACCAATAGCCCAGGAAGGCCGCCGACCGCGGGAATTCGCGCCGCCCCCATCCCGCCAGCCTACACGAGACTTTCCAGAGCACCCTGGACCACATCGAGGGACACAGTGCACTGAAATAATAGTCATTTGCCACGTCAGATGGCTCGTTGGTCTAGGGGTATGATTCCTGCTTTGGGTGCAGGAGGTCCCGGGTTCAAATCCCGGACGAGCCCTAGCGTTTTGTGCAAACTGGTCGCACGTGAGTGGCTGAGTCGACGCAAAATGCTCGGCGTCAGTATCAAATGAAATTCATATTTGATGTGAGCAATTGACACTGATCTGACGTGTGAAGGCGATTACGAAGGTTTTTGGGTACAGATGGTAGCAGATGCATGTTAGTATGTCTTGTTTTTAATGATAAAAAAGTGTTACCGCCCTGGATCGACACGGGGACCTTCTGCGTGTTAGGCAGACGTGATAACCGCTACACCACGGAAACTACTTGTGTGCGCCTTACATTAGAGACAACTCGTGCTGGTGTTGTCATCGTTACTAAGAAATTAAATAAATGCGCTACTTGCAGAACAAAGGTACATGCAGAAGATCCTCAGATGTCGTGGCTCACTGGAGTACAATACGACATAGGCAGGAAAATACTGTTCCCGCCCGGGATCGAACCGGGGACCTTCTGCGTGTGAAGCAGACGTGATAACCGCTACACTACGGAAACTGCGAACGGGAGGAGTCCATCTCCGTTCACTCGCAATTACCTCAGCCTCTCTCCCGTCCGTGAATGCACACGCGACAGTTCTTTTGACAGCCTGGAAACCATCACAGCCAAGGGCTCAAGAAGTCTTCGGGGTGCTCGAGAAGGTGTCTGCCGTAGCACCCCTAACGAAATAGCGGCGTTTCCCGCAGTCGTGATTGCAAATCATAGCAGCAAAAGCAATCACTTTCTTAGCAGCAGGGAGTGCGAGCCCAGCGGCAGCTCTACGTGAAGGTACCAATAGCCCAGGAAGGCCGCCGACCGCGGGAATTCGCGCCGCCCCCATCCCGCCAGCCTACACGAGACTTTCCAGAGCACCCTGGACCACATCGAGGGACCCAGTGCACTGAAATAATAGTCATTTGCCACGTCAGATGGCTCGTTGGTCTAGGGGTATGATTCCTGCTTTGGGTGCAGGAGGTCCCGGGTTCAAATCCCGGACGAGCCCTAGCGTTTTGTGCAAACTGGTCGCACGTGAGTGGCTGAGTCGACGCAAAATGCTCGGCGTCAGTATCAAATGAAATTCATATTTGATGTGAGCAATTGACACTGATCTGACGTGTGAAGGCGATTACGAAGGTTTTTGGGTACAGATGGTAGCAGATGCATGTTAGTATGTCTTGTTTTTAATGATAAAAAAGTGTTTCCGCCCGGGATCGACACGGGGACCTTCTGCGTGTTAGGCAGACGTGATAACCGCTACACCACGGAAACTACTTGTGTGCGCCTTACATTAGAGACAACTCGTGCTGGTGTTGTCATCGTTACTAAGAAATTAAATAAATGCGCTACTTGCAGAACAAAGGTACATGCAGAAGATCCTCACATGTCGTGGCTCACTGGAGTACAATACGACATAGGCAGGAAAATACTGTTCCCGCCCGGGATCGAACCGGGGACCTTCTGCGTGTGAAGCAGACGTGATAACCGCTACACTACGGAAACTGCGAACGGGAGGAGTCCATCTCCGTTCACTCGCAATTACCTCAGCCTCTCTCCCGTCCGTGAATGCACACGCGACAGTTCTTTTGACAGCCTGGAAACCATCACAGCCAAGGGCTCAAGAAGTCTTCGGGGTGCTCGAGAAGGTGTCTGCCGTAGCACCCCTAACGAAATAGCGGCGTTTCCCGCAGTCGTGATTGCAAATCATAGCAGCAAAAGCAATCACTTTCTTAGCAGCAGGGAGTGCGAGCCCAGCGGCAGCTCTACATGAAGGTACCAATAGCCCAGGAAGGCCGCCGACCGCGGGAATTCGCGCCGCCCCCATCCCGCCAGCCTACACGAGACTTTCCAGAGCACCCTGGACCACATCGAGGGACCCAATGCACTGAAATAATAGTCATTTGCCACGTCAGATGGCTCGTTGGTCTAGGGGTATGATTCCTGCTTTGGGTGCAGGAGGTCCCGGGTTCAAATCCCGGACGAGCCCTAGCGTTTTGTGCAAACTGGTCGCACGTGAGTGGCTGAGTCGACGCAAAATGCTCGGCGTCAGTATCAAATGAAATTCATATTTGATGTGAGCAATTGACACTGATCTGACGTGTGAAGGCGATTACGAAGGTTTTTGGGTACAGATGGTAGCAGATGCATGTTAGTATGTCTTGTTTTTAATGATAAAAAAGTGTTTCCGCCCGGGATCGACACGGGGACCTTCTGCGTGTTAGGCAGACGTGATAACCGCTACACCACGGAAACTACTTGTGTGCGCCTTACATTAGAGACAACTCGTGCTGGTGTTGTCATCGTAACTAAAAAATTAAATAAATGCGCTACTTGCAGAACAAAGGTACATGCAGAAGATCCTCACATGTCGTGGCTCACTGGAGTACAATACGACATAGGCAGGAAAATACTGTTCCCGCCCGGGATCGAACCGGGGACCTTCTGCGTGTGAAGCAGACGTGATAACCGCTACACTACGGAAACTGCGAACGGGAGGAGTCCATCTCCGTTCACTCGCAATTACCTCAGCCTCTCTCCCGTCCGTGAATGCACACGCGACAGTTCTTTTGACAGCCTGGAAACCATCACAGCCAAGGGCTCAAGAAGTCTTCGGGGTGCTCGAGAAGGTGTCTGCCGTAGCACCCCTAACGAAATAGCGGCGTTTCCCGCAGTCGTGATTGCAAATCATAGCAGCAAAAGCAATCACTTTCTTAGCAGCAGGGAGTGCGAGCCCAGCGGCAGCTCTACATGAAGGTACCAATAGCCCAGGAAGGCCGCCGACCGCGGGAATTCGCGCCGCCCCCATCCCGCCAGCCTACACGAGACTTTCCAGAGCACCCTGGACCACATCGAGGGACCCAGTGCACTGAAATAATAGTCATTTGCCACGTCAGATGGCTCGTTGGTCTAGGGGTATGATTCCTGCTTTGGGTGCAGGAGGTCCCGGGTTCAAATCCCGGACGAGCCCTAGCGTTTTGTGCAAACTGGTCGCACGTGAGTGGCTGAGTCGACGCAAAATGCTCGGCGTCAGTATCAAATGAAATTCATATTTGATGTGAGCAATTGACACTGATCTGACGTGTGAAGGCGATTACGAAGGTTTTTGGGTACAGATGGTAGCAGATGCATGTTAGTATGTCTTGTTTTTAATGATAAAAAAGTGTTTCCGCCCTGGATCGACACGGGGACCTTCTGCGTGTTAGGCAGACGTGATAACCGCTACACCACGGAAACTACTTGTGTGCGCCTTACATTAGAGACAACTCGTGCTGGTGTTGTCATCGTTACTAAGAAATTAAATAAATGCGCTACTTGCAGAACAAAGGTACATGCAGAAGATCCTCACATGTCGTGGCTCACTGGAGTACAATACGACATAGGCAGGAAAATACTGTTCCCGCCCGGGATCGAACCGGGGACCTTCTGCGTGTGAAGCAGACGTGATAACCGCTACACTACGGAAACTGCGAACGGGAGGAGTCCATCTCCGTTCACTCGCAATTACCTCAGCCTCTCTCCCGTCCGTGAATGCACACGCGACAGTTCTTTTGACAGCCTGGAAACCATCACAGCCAAGGGCTCAAGAAGTCTTCGGGGTGCTCGAGAAGGTGTCTGCCGTAGCACCCCTAACGAAATAGCGGCGTTTCCCGCAGTCGTGATTGCAAATCATAGCAGCAAAAGCAATCACTTTCTTAGCAGCAGGGAGTGCGAGCCCAGCGGCAGCTCTACGTGAAGGTACCAATAGCCCAGGAAGGCCGCCGACCGCGGGAATTCGCGCCGCCCCCATCCCGCCAGCCTACACGAGACTTTCCAGAGCACCCTGGACCACATCGAGGGACCCAGTGCACTGAAATAATAGTCATTTGCCACGTCAGATGGCTCGTTGGTCTAGGGGTATGATTCCTGCTTTGGGTGCAGGAGGTCCCGGGTTCAAATCCCGGACGAGCCCTAGCGTTTTGTGCAAACTGGTCGCACGTGAGTGGCTGAGTCGACGCAAAATGCTCGGCGTCAGTATCAAATGAAATTCATATTTGATGTGAGCAATTGACACTGATCTGACGTGTGAAGGCGATTACGAAGGTTTTTGGGTACAGATGGTAGCAGATGCATGTTAGTATGTCTTGTTTTTAATGATAAAAAAGTGTTTCCGCCCGGGATCGACACGGGGACCTTCTGCGTGTTAGGCAGACGTGATAACCGCTACACCACGGAAACTACTTGTGTGCGCCTTACATTAGAGACAACTCGTGCTGGTGTTGTCATCGTTACTAAGAAATTAAATAAATGCGCTACTTGCAGAACAAAGGTACATGCAGAAGATCCTCACATGTCGTGGCTCACTGGAGTACAATACGACATAGGCAGGAAAATACTGTTCCCGCCCGGGATCGAACCGGGGACCTTCTGCGTGTGAAGCAGACGTGATAACCGCTACACTACGGAAACTGCGAACGGGAGGAGTCCATCTCCGTTCACTCGCAATTACCTCAGCCTCTCTCCCGTCCGTGAATGCACACGCGACAGTTCTTTTGACAGCCTGGAAACCATCACAGCCAAGGGCTCAAGAAGTCTTCGGGGTGCTCGAGAAGGTGTCTGCCGTAGCACCCCTAACGAAATAGCGGCGTTTCCCGCAGTCGTGATTGCAAATCATAGCAGCAAAAGCAATCACTTTCTTAGCAGCAGGGAGTGCGAGCCCAGCGGCAGCTCTACGTGAAGGTACCAATAGCCCAGGAAGGCCGCCGACCGCGGGAATTCGCGCCGCCCCCATCCCGCCAGCCTACACGAGACTTTCCAGAGCACCCTGGACCACATCGAGGGACACAGTGCACTGAAATAATAGTCATTTGCCACGTCAGATGGCTCGTTGGTCTAGGGGTATGATTCCTGCTTTGGGTGCAGGAGGTCCCGGGTTCAAATCCCGGACGAGCCCTAGCGTTTTGTGCAAACTGGTCGCACGTGAGTGGCTGAGTCGACGCAAAATGCTCGGCGTCAGTATCAAATGAAATTCATATTTGATGTGAGCAATTGACACTGATCTGACGTGTGAAGGCGATTACGAAGGTTTTTGGGTACAGATGGTAGCAGATGCATGTTAGTATGTCTTGTTTTTAATGATAAAAAAGTGTTTCCGCCCGGGATCGACACGGGGACCTTCTGCGTGTTAGGCAGACGTGATAACCGCTACACCACGGAAACTACTTGTGTGCGCCTTACATTAGAGACAACTCGTGCTGGTGTTGTCATCGTTACTAAGAAATTAAATAAATGCGCTACTTGCAGAACAAAGGTACATGCAGAAGATCCTCAGATGTCGTGGCTCACTGGAGTACAATACGACATAGGCAGGAAAATACTGTTCCCGCCCGGGATCGAACCGGGGACCTTCTGCGTGTGAAGCAGACGTGATAACCGCTACACTACGGAAACTGCGAACGGGAGGAGTCCATCTCCGTTCACTCGCAATTACCTCAGCCTCTCTCCCGTCCGTGAATGCACACGCGACAGTTCTTTTGACAGCCTGGAAACCATCACAGCCAAGGGCTCAAGAAGTCTTCGGGGTGCTCGAGAAGGTGTCTGCCGTAGCACCCCTAACGAAATAGCGGCGTTTCCCGCAGTCGTGATTGCAAATCATAGCAGCAAAAGCAATCACTTTCTTAGCAGCAGGGAGTGCGAGCCCAGCGGCAGCTCTACGTGAAGGTACCAATAGCCCAGGAAGGCCGCCGACCGCGGGAATTCGCGCCGCCCCCATCCCGCCAGCCTACACGAGACTTTCCAGAGCACCCTGGACCACATCGAGGGACACAGTGCACTGAAATAATAGTCATTTGCCACGTCAGATGGCTCGTTGGTCTAGGGGTATGATTCCTGCTTTGGGTGCAGGAGGTCCCGGGTTCAAATCCCGGACGAGCCCTAGCGTTTTGTGCAAACTGGTCGCACGTGAGTGGCTGAGTCGACGCAAAATGCTCGGCGTCAGTATCAAATGAAATTCATATTTGATGTGAGCAATTGACACTGATCTGACGTGTGAAGGCGATTACGAAGGTTTTTGGGTACAGATGGTAGCAGATGCATGTTAGTATGTCTTGTTTTTAATGATAAAAAAGTGTTTCCGCCCTGGATCGACACGGGGACCTTCTGCGTGTTAGGCAGACGTGATAACCGCTACACCACGGAAACTACTTGTGTGCGCCTTACATTAGAGACAACTCGTGCTGGTGTTGTCATCGTTACTAAGAAATTAAATAAATGCGCTACTTGCAGAACAAAGGTACATGCAGAAGATCCTCAGATGTCGTGGCTCACTGGAGTACAATACGACATAGGCAGGAAAATACTGTTCCCGCCCGGGATCGAACCGGGGACCTTCTGCGTGTGAAGCAGACGTGATAACCGCTACACTACGGAAACTGCGAACGGGAGGAGTCCATCTCCGTTCACTCGCAATTACCTCAGCCTCTCTCCCGTCCGTGAATGCACACGCGACAGTTCTTTTGACAGCCTGGAAACCATCACAGCCAAGGGCTCAAGAAGTCTTCGGGGTGCTCGAGAAGGTGTCTGCCGTAGCACCCCTAACGAAATAGCGGCGTTTCCCGCAGTCGTGATTGCAAATCATAGCAGCAAAAGCAATCACTTTCTTAGCAGCAGGGAGTGCGAGCCCAGCGGCAGCTCTACGTGAAGGTACCAATAGCCCAGGAAGGCCGCCGACCGCGGGAATTCGCGCCGCCCCCATCCCGCCAGCCTACACGAGACTTTCCAGAGCACCCAGGACCACATCGAGGGACCCAGTGCACTGAAATAATAGTCATTTGCCACGTCAGATGGCTCGTTGGTCTAGGGGTATGATTCCTGCTTTGGGTGCAGGAGGTCCCGGGTTCAAATCCCGGACGAGCCCTAGCGTTTTGTGCAAACTGGTCGCACGTGAGTGGCTGAGTCGACGCAAAATGCTCGGCGTCAGTATCAAATGAAACTCATATTTGATGTGAGCAATTGACACTGATCTGACGTGTGAAGGCGATTACGAAGGTTTTTGGGTACAGATGGTAGCAGATGCATGTTAGTATGTCTTGTTTTTAATGATAAAAAAGTGTTTCCGCCCGGGATCGACACGGGGACCTTCTGCGTGTTAGGCAGACGTGATAACCGCTACACCACGGAAACTACTTGTGTGCGCCTTACATTAGAGACAACTCGTGCTGGTGTTGTCATCGTTACTAAGAAATTAAATAAATGCGCTACTTGCAGAACAAAGGTACATGCAGAAGATCCTCACATGTCGTGGCTCACTGGAGTACAATACGACATAGGCAGGAAAATACTGTTTCCGCCCGGGATCGAACCGGGGACCTTCTGCGTGTGAAGCAGACGTGATAACCGCTACACTACGGAAACTGCGAACGGGAGGAGTTCATCTCCGTTCACTCGCAATTACCTCAGCCTCTCTCCCGTCCGTGAATGCACACGCGACAGTTCTTTTGACAGCCTGGAAACCATCACAGCCAAGGGCTCAAGAAGTCTTCGGGGTGCTCGAGAAGGTGTCTGCCGTAGCACCCCTAACGAAATAGCGGCGTTTCCCGCAGTCGTGATTGCAAATCATAGCAGCAAAAGCAATCACTTTCTTAGCAGCAGGGAGTGCGAGCCCAGCGGCAGCTCTACATGAAGGTACCAATAGCCCAGGAAGGCCGCCGACCGCGGGAATTCGCGCCGCCCCCATCCCGCCAGCCTACACGAGACTTTCCAGAGCACCCTGGACCACATCGAGGGACCCAATGCACTGAAATAATAGTCATTTGCCACGTCAGATGGCTCGTTGGTCTAGGGGTATGATTCCTGCTTTGGGTGCAGGAGGTCCCGGGTTCAAATCCCGGACGAGCCCTAGCGTTTTGTGCAAACTGGTCGCACGTGAGTGGCTGAGTCGACGCAAAATGCTCGGCGTCAGTATCAAATGAAATTCATATTTGATGTGAGCAATTGACACTGATCTGACGTGTGAAGGCGATTACGAAGGTTTTTGGGTACAGATGGTAGCAGATGCATGTTAGTATGTCTTGTTTTTAATGATAAAAAAGTGTTTCCGCCCTGGATCGACACGGGGACCTTCTGCGTGTTAGGCAGACGTGATAACCGCTACACCACGGAAACTACTTGTGTGCGCCTTACATTAGAGACAACTCGTGCTGGTGTTGTCATCGTTACTAAGAAATTAAATAAATGCGCTACTTGCAGAACAAAGGTACATGCAGAAGATCCTCAGATGTCGTGGCTCACTGGAGTACAATACGACATAGGCAGGAAAATACTGTTCCCGCCCGGGATCGAACCGGGGACCTTCTGCGTGTGAAGCAGACGTGATAACCGCTACACTACGGAAACTGCGAACGGGAGGAGTCCATCTCCGTTCACTCGCAATTACCTCAGCCTCTCTCCCGTCCGTGAATGCACACGCGACAGTTCTTTTGACAGCCTGGAAACCATCACAGCCAAGGGCTCAAGAAGTCTTCGGGGTGCTCGAGAAGGTGTCTGCCGTAGCACCCCTAACGAAATGGCGGCGTTTCCCGCAGTCGTGATTGCAAATCATAGCAGCAAAAGCAATCACTTTCTTAGCAGCAGGGAGTGCGAGCCCAGCGGCAGCTCTACATGAAGGTACCAATAGCCCAGGAAGGCCGCCGACCGCGGGAATTCGCGCCGCCCCCATCCCGCCAGCCTACACGAGACTTTCCAGAGCACCCTGGACCACATCGAGGGACCCAGTGCACTGAAATAATAGTCATTTGCCACGTCAGATGGCTCGTTGGTCTAGGGGTATGATTCCTGCTTTGGGTGCAGGAGGTCCCGGGTTCAAATCCCGGACGAGCCCTAGCGTTTTGTGCAAACTGGTCGCACGTGAGTGGCTGAGTCGACGCAAAATGCTCGGCGTCAGTATCAAATGAAATTCATATTTGATGTGAGCAATTGACACTGATCTGACGTGTGAAGGCGATTACGAAGGTTTTTGGGTACAGATGGTAGCAGATGCATGTTAGTATGTCTTGTTTTTAATGATAAAAAAGTGTTTCCGCCCGGGATCGACACGGGGACCTTCTGCGTGTTAGGCAGACGTGATAACCGCTACACCACGGAAACTACTTGTGTGCGCCTTACATTAGAGACAACTCGTGCTGGTGTTGTCATCGTTACTAAGAAATTAAATAAATGCGCTACTTGCAGAACAAAGGTACATGCAGAAGATCCTCACATGTCGTGGCTCACTGGAGTACAATACGACATAGGCAGGAAAATACTGTTCCCGCCCGGGATCGAACCGGGGACCTTCTGCGTGTGAAGCAGACGTGATAACCGCTACACTACGGAAACTGCGAACGGGAGGAGTCCATCTCCGTTCACTCGCAATTACCTCAGCCTCTCTCCCGTCCGTGAATGCACACGCGACAGTTCTTTTGACAGCCTGGAAACCATCACAGCCAAGGGCTCAAGAAGTCTTCGGGGTGCTCGAGAAGGTGTCTGCCGTAGCACCCCTAACGAAATAGCGGCGTTTCCCGCAGTCGTGATTGCAAATCATAGCAGCAAAAGCAATCACTTTCTTAGCAGCAGGGAGTGCGAGCCCAGCGGCAGCTCTACATGAAGGTACCAATAGCCCAGGAAGGCCGCCGACCGCGGGAATTCGCGCCGCCCCCATCCCGCCAGCCTACACGAGACTTTCCAGAGCACCCTGGACCACATCGAGGGACCCAGTGCACTGAAATAATAGTCATTTGCCACGTCAGATGGCTCGTTGGTCTAGGGGTATGATTCCTGCTTTGGGTGCAGGAGGTCCCGGGTTCAAATCCCGGACGAGCCCTAGCGTTTTGTGCAAACTGGTCGCACGTGAGTGGCTGAGTCGACGCAAAATGCTCGGCGTCAGTATCAAATGAAATTCATATTTGATGTGAGCAATTGACACTGATCTGACGTGTGAAGGCGATTACGAAGGTTTTTGGGTACAGATGGTAGCAGATGCATGTTAGTATGTCTTGTTTTTAATGATAAAAAAGTGTTTCCGCCCGGGATCGACACGGGGACCTTCTGCGTGTTAGGCAGACGTGATAACCGCTACACCACGGAAACTACTTGTGTGCGCCTTACATTAGAGACAACTCGTGCTGGTGTTGTCATCGTTACTAAGAAATTAAATAAATGCGCTACTTGCAGAACAAAGGTACATGCAGAAGATCCTCACATGTCGTGGCTCACTGGAGTACAATACGACATAGGCAGGAAAATACTGTTCCCGCCCGGGATCGAACCGGGGACCTTCTGCGTGTGAAGCAGACGTGATAACCGCTACACTACGGAAACTGCGAACGGGAGGAGTCCATCTCCGTTCACTCGCAATTACCTCAGCCTCTCTCCCGTCCGTGAATGCACACGCGACAGTTCTTTTGACAGCCTGGAAACCATCACAGCCAAGGGCTCAAGAAGTCTTCGGGGTGCTCGAGAAGGTGTCTGCCGTAGCACCCCTAACGAAATAGCGGCGTTTCCCGCAGTCGTGATTGCAAATCATAGCAGCAAAAGCAATCACTTTCTTAGCAGCAGGGAGTGCGAGCCCAGCGGCAGCTCTACGTGAAGGTACCAATAGCCCAGGAAGGCCGCCGACCGCGGGAATTCGCGCCGCCCCCATCCCGCCAGCCTACACGAGACTTTCCAGAGCACCCTGGACCACATCGAGGGACACAGTGCACTGAAATAATAGTCATTTGCCACGTCAGATGGCTCGTTGGTCTAGGGGTATGATTCCTGCTTTGGGTGCAGGAGGTCCCGGGTTCAAATCCCGGACGAGCCCTAGCGTTTTGTGCAAACTGGTCGCACGTGAGTGGCTGAGTCGACGCAAAATGCTCGGCGTCAGTATCAAATGAAATTCATATTTGATGTGAGCAATTGACACTGATCTGACGTGTGAAGGCGATTACGAAGGTTTTTGGGTACAGATGGTAGCAGATGCATGTTAGTATGTCTTGTTTTTAATGATAAAAAAGTGTTTCCGCCCGGGATCGACACGGGGACCTTCTGCGTGTTAGGCAGACGTGATAACCGCTACACCACGGAAACTACTTGTGTGCGCCTTACATTAGAGACAACTCGTGCTGGTGTTGTCATCGTTACTAAGAAATTAAATAAATGCGCTACTTGCAGAACAAAGGTACATGCAGAAGATCCTCACATGTCGTGGCTCACTGGAGTACAATACGACATAGGCAGGAAAATACTGTTCCCGCCCGGGATCGAACCGGGGACCTTCTGCGTGTGAAGCAGACGTGATAACCGCTACACTACGGAAACTGCGAACGGGAGGAGTCCATCTCCGTTCACTCGCAATTACCTCAGCCTCTCTCCCGTCCGTGAATGCACACGCGACAGTTCTTTTGACAGCCTGGAAACCATCACAGCCAAGGGCTCAAGAAGTCTTCGGGGTGCTCGAGAAGGTGTCTGCCGTAGCACCCCTAACGAAATAGCGGCGTTTCCCGCAGTCGTGATTGCAAATCATAGCAGCAAAAGCAATCACTTTCTTAGCAGCAGGGAGTGCGAGCCCAGCGGCAGCTCTACATGAAGGTACCAATAGCCCAGGAAGGCCGCCGACCGCGGGAATTCGCGCCGCCCCCATCCCGCCAGCCTACACGAGACTTTCCAGAGCACCCTGGACCACATCGAGGGACCCAATGCACTGAAATAATAGTCATTTGCCACGTCAGATGGCTCGTTGGTCTAGGGGTATGATTCCTGCTTTGGGTGCAGGAGGTCCCGGGTTCAAATCCCGGACGAGCCCTAGCGTTTTGTGCAAACTGGTCGCACGTGAGTGGCTGAGTCGACGCAAAATGCTCGGCGTCAGTATCAAATGAAATTCATATTTGATGTGAGCAATTGACACTGATCTGACGTGTGAAGGCGATTACGAAGGTTTTTGGGTACAGATGGTAGCAGATGCATGTTAGTATGTCTTGTTTTTAATGATAAAAAAGTGTTTCCGCCCTGGATCGACACGGGGACCTTCTGCGTGTTAGGCAGACGTGATAACCGCTACACCACGGAAACTACTTGTGTGCGCCTTACATTAGAGACAACTCGTGCTGGTGTTGTCATCGTTACTAAGAAATTAAATAAATGCGCTACTTGCAGAACAAAGGTACATGCAGAAGATCCTCAGATGTCGTGGCTCACTGGAGTACAATACGACATAGGCAGGAAAATACTGTTCCCGCCCGGGATCGAACCGGGGACCTTCTGCGTGTGAAGCAGACGTGATAACCGCTACACTACGGAAACTGCGAACGGGAGGAGTCCATCTCCGTTCACTCGCAATTACCTCAGCCTCTCTCCCGTCCGTGAATGCACACGCGACAGTTCTTTTGACAGCCTGGAAACCATCACAGCCAAGGGCTCAAGAAGTCTTCGGGGTGCTCGAGAAGGTGTCTGCCGTAGCACCCCTAACGAAATAGCGGCGTTTCCCGCAGTCGTGATTGCAAATCATAGCAGCAAAAGCAATCACTTTCTTAGCAGCAGGGAGTGCGAGCCCAGCGGCAGCTCTACATGAAGGTACCAATAGCCCAGGAAGGCCGCCGACCGCGGGAATTCGCGCCGCCCCCATCCCGCCAGCCTACACGAGACTTTCCAGAGCACCCTGGACCACATCGAGGGACCCAGTGCACTGAAATAATAGTCATTTGCCACGTCAGATGGCTCGTTGGTCTAGGGGTATGATTCCTGCTTTGGGTGCAGGAGGTCCCGGGTTCAAATCCCGGACGAGCCCTAGCGTTTTGTGCAAACTGGTCGCACGTGAGTGGCTGAGTCGACGCAAAATGCTCGGCGTCAGTATCAAATGAAATTCATATTTGATGTGAGCAATTGACACTGATCTGACGTGTGAAGGCGATTACGAAGGTTTTTGGGTACAGATGGTAGCAGATGCATGTTAGTATGTCTTGTTTTTAATGATAAAAAAGTGTTTCCGCCCGGGATCGACACGGGGACCTTCTGCGTGTTAGGCAGACGTGATAACCGCTACACCACGGAAACTACTTGTGTGCGCCTTACATTAGAGACAACTCGTGCTGGTGTTGTCATCGTAACTAAAAAATTAAATAAATGCGCTACTTGCAGAACAAAGGTACATGCAGAAGATCCTCACATGTCGTGGCTCACTGGAGTACAATACGACATAGGCAGGAAAATACTGTTCCCGCCCGGGATCGAACCGGGGACCTTCTGCGTGTGAAGCAGACGTGATAACCGCTACACTACGGAAACTGCGAACGGGAGGAGTCCATCTCCGTTCACTCGCAATTACCTCAGCCTCTCTCCCGTCCGTGAATGCACACGCGACAGTTCTTTTGACAGCCTGGAAACCATCACAGCCAAGGGCTCAAGAAGTCTTCGGGGTGCTCGAGAAGGTGTCTGCCGTAGCACCCCTAACGAAATAGCGGCGTTTCCCGCAGTCGTGATTGCAAATCATAGCAGCAAAAGCAATCACTTTCTTAGCAGCAGGGAGTGCGAGCCCAGCGGCAGCTCTACATGAAGGTACCAATAGCCCAGGAAGGCCGCCGACCGCGGGAATTCGCGCCGCCCCCATCCCGCCAGCCTACACGAGACTTTCCAGAGCACCCTGGACCACATCGAGGGACCCAATGCACTGAAATAATAGTCATTTGCCACGTCAGATGGCTCGTTGGTCTAGGGGTATGATTCCTGCTTTGGGTGCAGGAGGTCCCGGGTTCAAATCCCGGACGAGCCCTAGCGTTTTGTGCAAACTGGTCGCACGTGAGTGGCTGAGTCGACGCAAAATGCTCGGCGTCAGTATCAAATGAAATTCATATTTGATGTGAGCAATTGACACTGATCTGACGTGTGAAGGCGATTACGAAGGTTTTTGGGTACAGATGGTAGCAGATGCATGTTAGTATGTCTTGTTTTTAATGATAAAAAAGTGTTTCCGCCCGGGATCGACACGGGGACCTTCTGCGTGTTAGGCAGACGTGATAACCGCTACACCACGGAAACTACTTGTGTGCGCCTTACATTAGAGACAACTCGTGCTGGTGTTGTCATCGTTACTAAGAAATTAAATAAATGCGCTACTTGCAGAACAAAGGTACATGCAGAAGATCCTCGCATGTCGTGGCTCACTGGAGTACAATACGACATAGGCAGGAAAATACTGTTCCCGCCCGGGATCGAACCGGGGACCTTCTGCGTGTGAAGCAGACGTGATAACCGCTACACTACGGAAACTGCGAACGGGAGGAGTCCATCTCCGTTCACTCGCAATTACCTCAGCCTCTCTCCCGTCCGTGAATGCACACGCGACAGTTCTTTTGACAGCCTGGAAACCATCACAGCCAAGGGCTCAAGAAGTCTTCGGGGTGCTCGAGAAGGTGTCTGCCGTAGCACCCCTAACGAAATAGCGGCGTTTCCCGCAGTCGTGATTGCAAATCATAGCAGCAAAAGCAATCACTTTCTTAGCAGCAGGGAGTGCGAGCCCAGCGGCAGCTCTACGTGAAGGTACCAATAGCCCAGGAAGGCCGCCGACCGCGGGAATTCGCGCCGCCCCCATCCCGCCAGCCTACACGAGACTTTCCAGAGCACCCTGGACCACATCGAGGGACACAGTGCACTGAAATAATAGTCATTTGCCACGTCAGATGGCTCGTTGGTCTAGGGGTATGATTCCTGCTTTGGGTGCAGGAGGTCCCGGGTTCAAATCCCGGACGAGCCCTAGCGTTTTGTGCAAACTGGTCGCACGTGAGTGGCTGAGTCGACGCAAAATGCTCGGCGTCAGTATCAAATGAAATTCATATTTGATGTGAGCAATTGACACTGATCTGACGTGTGAAGGCGATTACGAAGGTTTTTGGGTACAGATGGTAGCAGATGCATGTTAGTATGTCTTGTTTTTAATGATAAAAAAGTGTTTCCGCCCTGGATCGACACGGGGACCTTCTGCGTGTTAGGCAGACGTGATAACCGCTACACCACGGAAACTACTTGTGTGCGCCTTACATTAGAGACAACTCGTGCTGGTGTTGTCATCGTTACTAAGAAATTAAATAAATGCGCTACTTGCAGAACAAAGGTACATGCAGAAGATCCTCAGATGTCGTGGCTCACTGGAGTACAATACGACATAGGCAGGAAAATACTGTTCCCGCCCGGGATCGAACCGGGGACCTTCTGCGTGTGAAGCAGACGTGATAACCGCTACACTACGGAAACTGCGAACGGGAGGAGTCCATCTCCGTTCACTCGCAATTACCTCAGCCTCTCTCCCGTCCGTGAATGCACACGCGACAGTTCTTTTGACAGCCTGGAAACCATCACAGCCAAGGGCTCAAGAAGTCTTCGGGGTGCTCGAGAAGGTGTCTGCCGTAGCACCCCTAACGAAATAGCGGCGTTTCCCGCAGTCGTGATTGCAAATCATAGCAGCAAAAGCAATCACTTTCTTAGCAGCAGGGAGTGCGAGCCCAGCGGCAGCTCTACATGAAGGTACCAATAGCCCAGGAAGGCCGCCGACCGCGGGAATTCGCGCCGCCCCCATCCCGCCAGCCTACACGAGACTTTCCAGAGCACCCTGGACCACATCGAGGGACCCAGTGCACTGAAATAATAGTCATTTGCCACGTCAGATGGCTCGTTGGTCTAGGGGTATGATTCCTGCTTTGGGTGCAGGAGGTCCCGGGTTCAAATCCCGGACGAGCCCTAGCGTTTTGTGCAAACTGGTCGCACGTGAGTGGCTGAGTCGACGCAAAATGCTCGGCGTCAGTATCAAATGAAATTCATATTTGATGTGAGCAATTGACACTGATCTGACGTGTGAAGGCGATTACGAAGGTTTTTGGGTACAGATGGTAGCAGATGCATGTTAGTATGTCTTGTTTTTAATGATAAAAAAGTGTTTCCGCCCGGGATCGACACGGGGACCTTCTGCGTGTTAGGCAGACGTGATAACCGCTACACCACGGAAACTACTTGTGTGCGCCTTACATTAGAGACAACTCGTGCTGGTGTTGTCATCGTTACTAAGAAATTAAATAAATGCGCTACTTGCAGAACAAAGGTACATGCAGAAGATCCTCACATGTCGTGGCTCACTGGAGTACAATACGACATAGGCAGGAAAATACTGTTCCCGCCCGGGATCGAACCGGGGACCTTCTGCGTGTGAAGCAGACGTGATAACCGCTACACTACGGAAACTGCGAACGGGAGGAGTCCATCTCCGTTCACTCGCAATTACCTCAGCCTCTCTCCCGTCCGTGAATGCACACGCGACAGTTCTTTTGACAGCCTGGAAACCATCACAGCCAAGGGCTCAAGAAGTCTTCGGGGTGCTCGAGAAGGTGTCTGCCGTAGCACCCCTAACGAAATAGCGGCGTTTCCCGCAGTCGTGATTGCAAATCATAGCAGCAAAAGCAATCACTTTCTTAGCAGCAGGGAGTGCGAGCCCAGCGGCAGCTCTACATGAAGGTACCAATAGCCCAGGAAGGCCGCCGACCGCGGGAATTCGCGCCGCCCCCATCCCGCCAGCCTACACGAGACTTTCCAGAGCACCCTGGACCACATCGAGGGACCCAGTGCACTGAAATAATAGTCATTTGCCACGTCAGATGGCTCGTTGGTCTAGGGGTATGATTCCTGCTTTGGGTGCAGGAGGTCCCGGGTTCAAATCCCGGACGAGCCCTAGCGTTTTGTGCAAACTGGTCGCACGTGAGTGGCTGAGTCGACGCAAAATGCTCGGCGTCAGTATCAAATGAAATTCATATTTGATGTGAGCAATTGACACTGATCTGACGTGTGAAGGCGATTACGAAGGTTTTTGGGTACAGATGGTAGCAGATGCATGTTAGTATGTCTTGTTTTTAATGATAAAAAAGTGTTTCCGCCCGGGATCGACACGGGGACCTTCTGCGTGTTAGGCAGACGTGATAACCGCTACACCACGGAAACTACTTGTGTGCGCCTTACATTAGAGACAACTCGTGCTGGTGTTGTCATCGTTACTAAGAAATTAAATAAATGCGCTACTTGCAGAACAAAGGTACATGCAGAAGATCCTCACATGTCGTGGCTCACTGGAGTACAATACGACATAGGCAGGAAAATACTGTTCCCGCCCGGGATCGAACCGGGGACCTTCTGCGTGTGAAGCAGACGTGATAACCGCTACACTACGGAAACTGCGAACGGGAGGAGTCCATCTCCGTTCACTCGCAATTACCTCAGCCTCTCTCCCGTCCGTGAATGCACACGCGACAGTTCTTTTGACAGCCTGGAAACCATCACAGCCAAGGGCTCAAGAAGTCTTCGGGGTGCTCGAGAAGGTGTCTGCCGTAGCACCCCTAACGAAATAGCGGCGTTTCCCGCAGTCGTGATTGCAAATCATAGCAGCAAAAGCAATCACTTTCTTAGCAGCAGGGAGTGCGAGCCCAGCGGCAGCTCTACATGAAGGTACCAATAGCCCAGGAAGGCCGCCGACCGCGGGAATTCGCGCCGCCCCCATCCCGCCAGCCTACACGAGACTTTCCAGAGCACCCTGGACCACATCGAGGGACCCAGTGCACTGAAATAATAGTCATTTGCCACGTCAGATGGCTCGTTGGTCTAGGGGTATGATTCCTGCTTTGGGTGCAGGAGGTCCCGGGTTCAAATCCCGGACGAGCCCTAGCGTTTTGTGCAAACTGGTCGCACGTGAGTGGCTGAGTCGACGCAAAATGCTCGGCGTCAGTATCAAATGAAATTCATATTTGATGTGAGCAATTGACACTGATCTGACGTGTGAAGGCGATTACGAAGGTTTTTGGGTACAGATGGTAGCAGATGCATGTTAGTATGTCTTGTTTTTAATGATAAAAAAGTGTTTCCGCCCGGGATCGACACGGGGACCTTCTGCGTGTTAGGCAGACGTGATAACCGCTACACCACGGAAACTACTTGTGTGCGCCTTACATTAGAGACAACTCGTGCTGGTGTTGTCATCGTAACTAAAAAATTAAATAAATGCGCTACTTGCAGAACAAAGGTACATGCAGAAGATCCTCACATGTCGTGGCTCACTGGAGTACAATACGACATAGGCAGGAAAATACTGTTCCCGCCCGGGATCGAACCGGGGACCTTCTGCGTGTGAAGCAGACGTGATAACCGCTACACTACGGAAACTGCGAACGGGAGGAGTCCATCTCCGTTCACTCGCAATTACCTCAGCCTCTCTCCCGTCCGTGAATGCACACGCGACAGTTCTTTTGACAGCCTGGAAACCATCACAGCCAAGGGCTCAAGAAGTCTTCGGGGTGCTCGAGAAGGTGTCTGCCGTAGCACCCCTAACGAAATAGCGGCGTTTCCCGCAGTCGTGATTGCAAATCATAGCAGCAAAAGCAATCACTTTCTTAGCAGCAGGGAGTGCGAGCCCAGCGGCAGCTCTACATGAAGGTACCAATAGCCCAGGAAGGCCGCCGACCGCGGGAATTCGCGCCGCCCCCATCCCGCCAGCCTACACGAGACTTTCCAGAGCACCCTGGACCACATCGAGGGACCCAATGCACTGAAATAATAGTCATTTGCCACGTCAGATGGCTCGTTGGTCTAGGGGTATGATTCCTGCTTTGGGTGCAGGAGGTCCCGGGTTCAAATCCCGGACGAGCCCTAGCGTTTTGTGCAAACTGGTCGCACGTGAGTGGCTGAGTCGACGCAAAATGCTCGGCGTCAGTATCAAATGAAATTCATATTTGATGTGAGCAATTGACACTGATCTGACGTGTGAAGGCGATTACGAAGGTTTTTGGGTACAGATGGTAGCAGATGCATGTTAGTATGTCTTGTTTTTAATGATAAAAAAGTGTTTCCGCCCGGGATCGACACGGGGACCTTCTGCGTGTTAGGCAGACGTGATAACCGCTACACCACGGAAACTACTTGTGTGCGCCTTACATTAGAGACAACTCGTGCTGGTGTTGTCATCGTTACTAAGAAATTAAATAAATGCGCTACTTGCAGAACAAAGGTACATGCAGAAGATCCTCGCATGTCGTGGCTCACTGGAGTACAATACGACATAGGCAGGAAAATACTGTTCCCGCCCGGGATCGAACCGGGGACCTTCTGCGTGTGAAGCAGACGTGATAACCGCTACACTACGGAAACTGCGAACGGGAGGAGTCCATCTCCGTTCACTCGCAATTACCTCAGCCTCTCTCCCGTCCGTGAATGCACACGCGACAGTTCTTTTGACAGCCTGGAAACCATCACAGCCAAGGGCTCAAGAAGTCTTCGGGGTGCTCGAGAAGGTGTCTGCCGTAGCACCCCTAACGAAATAGCGGCGTTTCCCGCAGTCGTGATTGCAAATCATAGCAGCAAAAGCAATCACTTTCTTAGCAGCAGGGAGTGCGAGCCCAGCGGCAGCTCTACGTGAAGGTACCAATAGCCCAGGAAGGCCGCCGACCGCGGGAATTCGCGCCGCCCCCATCCCGCCAGCCTACACGAGACTTTCCAGAGCACCCTGGACCACATCGAGGGACACAGTGCACTGAAATAATAGTCATTTGCCACGTCAGATGGCTCGTTGGTCTAGGGGTATGATTCCTGCTTTGGGTGCAGGAGGTCCCGGGTTCAAATCCCGGACGAGCCCTAGCGTTTTGTGCAAACTGGTCGCACGTGAGTGGCTGAGTCGACGCAAAATGCTCGGCGTCAGTATCAAATGAAATTCATATTTGATGTGAGCAATTGACACTGATCTGACGTGTGAAGGCGATTACGAAGGTTTTTGGGTACAGATGGTAGCAGATGCATGTTAGTATGTCTTGTTTTTAATGATAAAAAAGTGTTTCCGCCCGGGATCGACACGGGGACCTTCTGCGTGTTAGGCAGACGTGATAACCGCTACACCACGGAAACTACTTGTGTGCGCCTTACATTAGAGACAACTCGTGCTGGTGTTGTCATCGTTACTAAGAAATTAAATAAATGCGCTACTTGCAGAACAAAGGTACATGCAGAAGATCCTCGCATGTCGTGGCTCACTGGAGTACAATACGACATAGGCAGGAAAATACTGTTCCCGCCCGGGATCGAACCGGGGACCTTCTGCGTGTGAAGCAGACGTGATAACCGCTACACTACGGAAACTGCGAACGGGAGGAGTCCATCTCCGTTCACTCGCAATTACCTCAGCCTCTCTCCCGTCCGTGAATGCACACGCGACAGTTCTTTTGACAGCCTGGAAACCATCACAGCCAAGGGCTCAAGAAGTCTTCGGGGTGCTCGAGAAGGTGTCTGCCGTAGCACCCCTAACGAAATAGCGGCGTTTCCCGCAGTCGTGATTGCAAATCATAGCAGCAAAAGCAATCACTTTCTTAGCAGCAGGGAGTGCGAGCCCAGCGGCAGCTCTACGTGAAGGTACCAATAGCCCAGGAAGGCCGCCGACCGCGGGAATTCGCGCCGCCCCCATCCCGCCAGCCTACACGAGACTTTCCAGAGCACCCTGGACCACATCGAGGGACACAGTGCACTGAAATAATAGTCATTTGCCACGTCAGATGGCTCGTTGGTCTAGGGGTATGATTCCTGCTTTGGGTGCAGGAGGTCCCGGGTTCAAATCCCGGACGAGCCCTAGCGTTTTGTGCAAACTGGTCGCACGTGAGTGGCTGAGTCGACGCAAAATGCTCGGCGTCAGTATCAAATGAAATTCATATTTGATGTGAGCAATTGACACTGATCTGACGTGTGAAGGCGATTACGAAGGTTTTTGGGTACAGATGGTAGCAGATGCATGTTAGTATGTCTTGTTTTTAATGATAAAAAAGTGTTTCCGCCCTGGATCGACACGGGGACCTTCTGCGTGTTAGGCAGACGTGATAACCGCTACACCACGGAAACTACTTGTGTGCGCCTTACATTAGAGACAACTCGTGCTGGTGTTGTCATCGTTACTAAGAAATTAAATAAATGCGCTACTTGCAGAACAAAGGTACATGCAGAAGATCCTCAGATGTCGTGGCTCACTGGAGTACAATACGACATAGGCAGGAAAATACTGTTCCCGCCCGGGATCGAACCGGGGACCTTCTGCGTGTGAAGCAGACGTGATAACCGCTACACTACGGAAACTGCGAACGGGAGGAGTCCATCTCCGTTCACTCGCAATTACCTCAGCCTCTCTCCCGTCCGTGAATGCACACGCGACAGTTCTTTTGACAGCCTGGAAACCATCACAGCCAAGGGCTCAAGAAGTCTTCGGGGTGCTCGAGAAGGTGTCTGCCGTAGCACCCCTAACGAAATAGCGGCGTTTCCCGCAGTCGTGATTGCAAATCATAGCAGCAAAAGCAATCACTTTCTTAGCAGCAGGGAGTGCGAGCCCAGCGGCAGCTCTACATGAAGGTACCAATAGCCCAGGAAGGCCGCCGACCGCGGGAATTCGCGCCGCCCCCATCCCGCCAGCCTACACGAGACTTTCCAGAGCACCCTGGACCACATCGAGGGACCCAGTGCACTGAAATAATAGTCATTTGCCACGTCAGATGGCTCGTTGGTCTAGGGGTATGATTCCTGCTTTGGGTGCAGGAGGTCCCGGGTTCAAATCCCGGACGAGCCCTAGCGTTTTGTGCAAACTGGTCGCACGTGAGTGGCTGAGTCGACGCAAAATGCTCGGCGTCAGTATCAAATGAAATTCATATTTGATGTGAGCAATTGACACTGATCTGACGTGTGAAGGCGATTACGAAGGTTTTTGGGTACAGATGGTAGCAGATGCATGTTAGTATGTCTTGTTTTTAATGATAAAAAAGTGTTTCCGCCCGGGATCGACACGGGGACCTTCTGCGTGTTAGGCAGACGTGATAACCGCTACACCACGGAAACTACTTGTGTGCGCCTTACATTAGAGACAACTCGTGCTGGTGTTGTCATCGTTACTAAGAAATTAAATAAATGCGCTACTTGCAGAACAAAGGTACATGCAGAAGATCCTCACATGTCGTGGCTCACTGGAGTACAATACGACATAGGCAGGAAAATACTGTTCCCGCCCGGGATCGAACCGGGGACCTTCTGCGTGTGAAGCAGACGTGATAACCGCTACACTACGGAAACTGCGAACGGGAGGAGTCCATCTCCGTTCACTCGCAATTACCTCAGCCTCTCTCCCGTCCGTGAATGCACACGCGACAGTTCTTTTGACAGCCTGGAAACCATCACAGCCAAGGGCTCAAGAAGTCTTCGGGGTGCTCGAGAAGGTGTCTGCCGTAGCACCCCTAACGAAATAGCGGCGTTTCCCGCAGTCGTGATTGCAAATCATAGCAGCAAAAGCAATCACTTTCTTAGCAGCAGGGAGTGCGAGCCCAGCGGCAGCTCTACATGAAGGTACCAATAGCCCAGGAAGGCCGCCGACCGCGGGAATTCGCGCCGCCCCCATCCCGCCAGCCTACACGAGACTTTCCAGAGCACCCTGGACCACATCGAGGGACCCAATGCACTGAAATAATAGTCATTTGCCACGTCAGATGGCTCGTTGGTCTAGGGGTATGATTCCTGCTTTGGGTGCAGGAGGTCCCGGGTTCAAATCCCGGACGAGCCCTAGCGTTTTGTGCAAACTGGTCGCACGTGAGTGGCTGAGTCGACGCAAAATGCTCGGCGTCAGTATCAAATGAAATTCATATTTGATGTGAGCAATTGACACTGATCTGACGTGTGAAGGCGATTACGAAGGTTTTTGGGTACAGATGGTAGCAGATGCATGTTAGTATGTCTTGTTTTTAATGATAAAAAAGTGTTTCCGCCCGGGATCGACACGGGGACCTTCTGCGTGTTAGGCAGACGTGATAACCGCTACACCACGGAAACTACTTGTGTGCGCCTTACATTAGAGACAACTCGTGCTGGTGTTGTCATCGTTACTAAGAAATTAAATAAATGCGCTACTTGCAGAACAAAGGTACATGCAGAAGATCCTCACATGTCGTGGCTCACTGGAGTACAATACGACATAGGCAGGAAAATACTGTTCCCGCCCGGGATCGAACCGGGGACCTTCTGCGTGTGAAGCAGACGTGATAACCGCTACACTACGGAAACTGCGAACGGGAGGAGTCCATCTCCGTTCACTCGCAATTACCTCAGCCTCTCTCCCGTCCGTGAATGCACACGCGACAGTTCTTTTGACAGCCTGGAAACCATCACAGCCAAGGGCTCAAGAAGTCTTCGGGGTGCTCGAGAAGGTGTCTGCCGTAGCACCCCTAACGAAATAGCGGCGTTTCCCGCAGTCGTGATTGCAAATCATAGCAGCAAAAGCAATCACTTTCTTAGCAGCAGGGAGTGCGAGCCCAGCGGCAGCTCTACATGAAGGTACCAATAGCCCAGGAAGGCCGCCGACCGCGGGAATTCGCGCCGCCCCCATCCCGCCAGCCTACACGAGACTTTCCAAAGCACCCTGGACCACATCGAGGGACCCAATGCACTGAAATAATAGTCATTTGCCACGTCAGATGGCTCGTTGGTCTAGGGGTATGATTCCTGCTTTGGGTGCAGGAGGTCCCGGGTTCAAATCCCGGACGAGCCCTAGCGTTTTGTGCAAACTGGTCGCACGTGAGTGGCTGAGTCGACGCAAAATGCTCGGCGTCAGTATCAAATGAAATTCATATTTGATGTGAGCAATTGACACTGATCTGACGTGTGAAGGCGATTACGAAGGTTTTTGGGTACAGATGGTAGCAGATGCATGTTAGTATGTCTTGTTTTTAATGATAAAAAAGTGTTTCCGCCCGGGATCGACACGGGGACCTTCTGCGTGTTAGGCAGACGTGATAACCGCTACACCACGGAAACTACTTGTGTGCGCCTTACATTAGAGACAACTCGTGCTGGTGTTGTCATCGTTACTAAGAAATTAAATAAATGCGCTACTTGCAGAACAAAGGTACATGCAGAAGATCCTCGCATGTCGTGGCTCACTGGAGTACAATACGACATAGGCAGGAAAATACTGTTCCCGCCCGGGATCGAACCGGGGACCTTCTGCGTGTGAAGCACACGTGATAACCGCTACACTACGGAAACTGCGAACGGGAGGAGTCCATCTCCGTTCACTCGCAATTACCTCAGCCTCTCTCCCGTCCGTGAATGCACACGCGACAGTTCTTTTGACAGCCTGGAAACCATCACAGCCAAGGGCTCAAGAAGTCTTCGGGGTGCTCGAGAAGGTGTCTGCCGTAGCACCCCTAACGAAATAGCGGCGTTTCCCGCAGTCGTGATTGCAAATCATAGCAGCAAAAGCAATCACTTTCTTAGCAGCAGGGAGTGCGAGCCCAGCGGCAGCTCTACATGAAGGTACCAATAGCCCAGGAAGGCCGCCGACCGCGGGAATTCGCGCCGCCCCCATCCCGCCAGCCTACACGAGACTTTCCAGAGCACCCTGGACCACATCGAGGGACCCAGTGCACTGAAATAATAGTCATTTGCCACGTCAGATGGCTCGTTGGTCTAGGGGTATGATTCCTGCTTTGGGTGCAGGAGGTCCCGGGTTCAAATCCCGGACGAGCCCTAGCGTTTTGTGCAAACTGGTCGCACGTGAGTGGCCGAGTCGACGCAAAATGCTCGGCGTCAGTATCAAATGAAATTCATATTTGATGTGAGCAATTGACACTGATCTGACGTGTGAAGGCGATTACGAAGGTTTTTGGGTACAGATGGTAGCAGATGCATGTTAGTATGTCTTGTTTTTAATGATAAAAAAGTGTTCCCGCCCGGGATCGAACCGGGGACCTTCTGCGTGTGAAGCAGACGTGATAACCGCTACACTACGGAAACTGTGAACGGGAGGAGTCCATCTCCGTTCACTCGCAATTACCTCAGCCTCTCTCCCGTCCGTGAATGCACACGCGACAGTTCTTTTGACAGCCTGGAAACCATCACAGCCAAGGGCTCAAGAAGTCTTCGGGGTGCTCGAGAAGGTGTCTGCCGTAGCACCCCTAACGAAATAGCGGCGTTTCCCGCAGTCGTGATTGCAAATCATAGCAGCAAAAGCAATCACTTTCTTAGCAGCAGGGAGTGCGAGCCCAGCGGCAGCTCTACATGAAGGTACCAATAGCCCAGGAAGGCCGCCGACCGCGGGAATTCGCGCCGCCCCCATCCCGCCAGCCTACACGAGACTTTCCAGAGCACCCTGGACCACATCGAGGGACCCAATGCACTGAAATAATAGTCATTTGCCACGTCAGATGGCTCGTTGGTCTAGGGGTATGATTCCTGCTTTGGGTGCAGGAGGTCCCGGGTTCAAATCCCGGACGAGCCCTAGCGTTTTGTGCAAACTGGTCGCACGTGAGTGGCTGAGTCGACGCAAAATGCTCGGCGTCAGTATCAAATGAAATTCATATTTGATGTGAGCAATTGACACTGATCTGACGTGTGAAGGCGATTACGAAGGTTTTTGGGTACAGATGGTAGCAGATGCATGTTAGTATGTCTTGTTTTTAATGATAAAAAAGTGTTTCCGCCCGGGATCGACACGGGGACCTTCTGCGTGTTAGGCAGACGTGATAACCGCTACACCACGGAAACTACTTGTGTGCGCCTTACATTAGAGACAACTCGTGCTGGTGTTGTCATCGTTACTAAGAAATTAAATAAATGCGCTACTTGCAGAACAAAGGTACATGCAGAAGATCCTCGCATGTCGTGGCTCACTGGAGTACAATACGACATAGGCAGGAAAATACTGTTCCCGCCCGGGATCGAACCGGGGACCTTCTGCGTGTGAAGCAGTCGTGATAACCGCTACACTACGGAAACTGCGAACGGGAGGAGTCCATCTCCGTTCACTCGCAATTACCTCAGCCTCTCTCCCGTCCGTGAATGCACACGCGACAGTTCTTTTGACAGCCTGGAAACCATCACAGCCAAGGGCTCAAGAAGTCTTCGGGGTGCTCGAGAAGGTGTCTGCCGTAGCACCCCTAACGAAATAGCGGCGTTTCCCGCAGTCGTGATTGCAAATCATAGCAGCAAAAGCAATCACTTTCTTAGCAGCAGGGAGTGCGAGCCCAGCGGCAGCTCTACATGAAGGTACCAATAGCCCAGGAAGGCCGCCGACCGCGGGAATTCGCGCCGCCCCCATCCCGCCAGCCTACACGAGACTTTCCAGAGCACCCTGGACCACATCGAGGGACCCAATGCACTGAAATAATAGTCATTTGCCACGTCAGATGGCTCGTTGGTCTAGGGGTATGATTCCTGCTTTGGGTGCAGGAGGTCCCGGGTTCAAATCCCGGACGAGCCCTAGCGTTTTGTGCAAACTGGTCGCACGTGAGTGGCTGAGTCGACGCAAAATGCTCGGCGTCAGTATCAAATGAAATTCATATTTGATGTGAGCAATTGACACTGATCTGACGTGTGAAGGCGATTACGAAGGTTTTTGGGTACAGATGGTAGCAGATGCATGTTAGTATGTCTTGTTTTTAATGATAAAAAAGTGTTTCCGCCCGGGATCGACACGGGGACCTTCTGCGTGTTAGGCAGACGTGATAACCGCTACACCACGGAAACTACTTGTGTGCGCCTTACATTAGAGACAACTCGTGCTGGTGTTGTCATCGTTACTAAGAAATTAAATAAATGCGCTACTTGCAGAACAAAGGTACATGCAGAAGATCCTCGCATGTCGTGGCTCACTGGAGTACAATACGACATAGGCAGGAAAATACTGTTCCCGCCCGGGATCGAACCGGGGACCTTCTGCGTGTGAAGCACACGTGATAACCGCTACACTACGGAAACTGCGAACGGGAGGAGTCCATCTCCGTTCACTCGCAATTACCTCAGCCTCTCTCCCGTCCGTGAATGCACACGCGACAGTTCTTTTGACAGCCTGGAAACCATCACAGCCAAGGGCTCAAGAAGTCTTCGGGGTGCTCGAGAAGGTGTCTGCCGTAGCACCCCTAACGAAATAGCGGCGTTTCCCGCAGTCGTGATTGCAAATCATAGCAGCAAAAGCAATCACTTTCTTAGCAGCAGGGAGTGCGAGCCCAGCGGCAGCTCTACATGAAGGTACCAATAGCCCAGGAAGGCCGCCGACCGCGGGAATTCGCGCCGCCCCCATCCCGCCAGCCTACACGAGACTTTCCAGAGCACCCTGGACCACATCGAGGGACCCAGTGCACTGAAATAATAGTCATTTGCCACGTCAGATGGCTCGTTGGTCTAGGGGTATGATTCCTGCTTTGGGTGCAGGAGGTCCCGGGTTCAAATCCCGGACGAGCCCTAGCGTTTTGTGCAAACTGGTCGCACGTGAGTGGCCGAGTCGACGCAAAATGCTCGGCGTCAGTATCAAATGAAATTCATATTTGATGTGAGCAATTGACACTGATCTGACGTGTGAAGGCGATTACGAAGGTTTTTGGGTACAGATGGTAGCAGATGCATGTTAGTATGTCTTGTTTTTAATGATAAAAAAGTGTTCCCGCCCGGGATCGAACCGGGGACCTTCTGCGTGTGAAGCAGACGTGATAACCGCTACACTACGGAAACTGCGAACGGGAGGAGTCCATCTCCGTTCACTCGCAATTACCTCAGCCTCTCTCCCGTCCGTGAATGCACACGCGACAGTTCTTTTGACAGCCTGGAAACCATCACAGCCAAGGGCTCAAGAAGTCTTCGGGGTGCTCGAGAAGGTGTCTGCCGTAGCACCCCTAACGAAATAGCGGCGTTTCCCGCAGTCGTGATTGCAAATCATAGCAGCAAAAGCAATCACTTTCTTAGCAGCAGGGAGTGCGAGCCCAGCGGCAGCTCTACATGAAGGTACCAATAGCCCAGGAAGGCCGCCGACCGCGGGAATTCGCGCCGCCCCCATCCCGCCAGCCTACACGAGACTTTCCAGAGCACCCTGGACCACATCGAGGGACCCAGTGCACTGAAATAATAGTCATTTGCCACGTCAGATGGCTCGTTGGTCTAGAGGTATGATTCCTGCTTTGGGTGCAGGAGGTCCCGGGTTCAAATCCCGGACGAGCCCTAGCGTTTTGTGCAAACTGGTCGCACGTGAGTGGCTGAGTCGACGCAAAATGCTCGGCGTCAGTATCAAATGAAATTCATATTTGATGTGAGCAATTGACACTGATCTGACGTGTGAAGGCGATTACGAAGGTTTTTGGGTACAGATGGTAGCAGATGCATGTTAGTATGTCTTGTTTTTAATGATAAAAAAGTGTTTCCGCCCGGGATCGACACGGGGACCTTCTGCGTGTTAGGCAGACGTGATAACCGCTACACCACGGAAACTACTTGTGTGCGCCTTACATTAGAGACAACTCGTGCTGGTGTTGTCATCGTTACTAAGAAATTAAATAAATGCGCTACTTGCAGAACAAAGGTACATGCAGAAGATCCTCGCATGTCGTGGCTCACTGGAGTACAATACGACATAGGCAGGAAAATACTGTTCCCGCCCGGGATCGAACCGGGGACCTTCTGCGTGTGAAGCAGACGTGATAACCGCTACACTACGGAAACTGCGAACGGGAGGAGTCCATCTCCGTTCACTCGCAATTACCTCAGCCTCTCTCCCGTCCGTGAATGCACACGCGACAGTTCTTTTGACAGCCTGGAAACCATCACAGCCAAGGGCTCAAGAAGTCTTCGGGGTGCTCGAGAAGGTGTCTGCCGTAGCACCCCTAACGAAATAGCGGCGTTTCCCGCAGTCGTGATTGGAAATCATAGCAGCAAAAGCAATCACTTTCTTAGCAGCAGGGAGTGCGAGCCCAGCGGCAGCTCTACATGAAGGTACCAATAGCCCAGGAAGGCCGCCGACCGCGGGAATTCGCGCCGCCCCCATCCCGCCAGCCTACACGAGACTTTCCAGAGCACCCTGGACCACATCGAGGGACCCAATGCACTGAAATAATAGTCATTTGCCACGTCAGATGGCTCGTTGGTCTAGGGGTATGATTCCTGCTTTGGGTGCAGGAGGTCCCGGGTTCAAATCCCGGACGAGCCCTAGCGTTTTGTGCAAACTGGTCGCACGTGAGTGGCTGAGTCGACGCAAAATGCTCGGCGTCAGTATCAAATGAAATTCATATTTGATGTGAGCAATTGACACTGATCTGACGTGTGAAGGCGATTACGAAGGTTTTTGGGTACAGATGGTAGCAGATGCATGTTAGTATGTCTTGTTTTTAATGATAAAAAAGTGTTTCCGCCCGGGATCGACACGAGGACCTTCTGCGTGTTAGGCAGACGTGATAACCGCTACACCACGGAAACTACTTGTGTGCGCCTTACATTAGAGACAACTCGTGCTGGTGTTGTCATCGTTACTAAGAAATTAAATAAATGCGCTACTTGCAGAACAAAGGTACATGCAGAAGATCCTCGCATGTCGTGGCTCACTGGAGTACAATACGACATAGGCAGGAAAATACTGTTCCCGCCCGGGATCGAACCGGGGACCCTCTGCGTGTGAAGCAGACGTGATAACCGCTACACTACGGAAACTGCGAACGGGAGGAGTCCATCTCCGTTCACTCGCAATTACCTCAGCCTCTCTCCCGTCCGTGAATGCACACGCGACAGTTCTTTTGACAGCCTGGAAACCATCACAGCCAAGGGCTCAAGAAGTCTTCGGGGTGCTCGAGAAGGTGTCTGCCGTAGCACCCCTAACGAAATAGCGGCGTTTCCCGCAGTCGTGATTGCAAATCATAGCAGCAAAAGCAATCACTTTCTTAGCAGCAGGGAGTGCGAGCCCAGCGGCAGCTCTACATGAAGGTACCAATAGCCCAGGAAGGCCGCCGACCGCGGGAATTCGCGCCGCCCCCATCCCGCCAGCCTACACGAGACTTTCCAGAGCACCCTGGACCACATCGAGGGACCCAGTGCACTGAAATAATAGTCATTTGCCACGTCAGATGGCTCGTTGGTCTAGGGGTATGATTCCTGCTTTGGGTGCAGGAGGTCCCGGGTTCAAATCCCGGACGAGCCCTAGCGTTTTGTGCAAACTGGTCGCACGTGAGTGGCCGAGTCGACGCAAAATGCTCGGCGTCAGTATCAAATGAAATTCATATTTGATGTGAGCAATTGACACTGATCTGACGTGTGAAGGCGATTACGAAGGTTTTTGGGTACAGATGGTAGCAGATGCATGTTAGTATGTCTTGTTTTTAATGATAAAAAAGTGTTCCCGCCCGGGATCGAACCGGGGACCTTCTGCGTGTGAAGCAGACGTGATAACCGCTACACTACGGAAACTGCGAACGGGAGGAGTCCATCTCCGTTCACTCGCAATTACCTCAGCCTCTCTCCCGTCCGTGAATGCACACGCGACAGTTCTTTTGACAGCCTGGAAACCATCACAGCCAAGGGCTCAAGAAGTCTTCGGGGTGCTCGAGAAGGTGTCTGCCGTAGCACCCCTAACGAAATAGCGGCGTTTCCCGCAGTCGTGATTGCAAATCATAGCAGCAAAAGCAATCACTTTCTTAGCAGCAGGGAGTGCGAGCCCAGCGGCAGCTCTACATGAAGGTACCAATAGCCCAGGAAGGCCGCCGACCGCGGGAATTCGCGCCGCCCCCATCCCGCCAGCCTACACGAGACTTTCCAGAGCACCCTGGACCACATCGAGGGACCCAGTGCACTGAAATAATAGTCATTTGCCACGTCAGATGGCTCGTTGGTCTAGGGGTATGATTCCTGCTTTGGGTGCAGGAGGTCCCGGGTTCAAATCCCGGACGAGCCCTAGCGTTTTGTGCAAACTGGTCGCACGTGAGTGGCTGAGTCGACGCAAAATGCTCGGCGTCAGTATCAAATGAAATTCATATTTGATGTGAGCAATTGACACTGATCTGACGTGTGAAGGCGATTACGAAGGTTTTTGGGTACAGATGGTAGCAGATGCATGTTAGTATGTCTTGTTTTTAATGATAAAAAAGTGTTTCCGCCCGGGATCGACACGGGGACCTTCTGCGTGTTAGGCAGACGTGATAACCGCTACACCACGGAAACTACTTGTGTGCGCCTTACATTAGAGACAACTCGTGCTGGTGTTGTCATCGTTACTAAGAAATTAAATAAATGCGCTACTTGCAGAACAAAGGTACATGCAGAAGATCCTCGCATGTCGTGGCTCACTGGAGTACAATACGACATAGGCAGGAAAATACTGTTCCCGCCCGGGATCGAACCGGGGACCCTCTGCGTGTGAAGCAGACGTGATAACCGCTACACTACGGAAACTGCGAACGGGAGGAGTCCATCTCCGTTCACTCGCAATTACCTCAGCCTCTCTCCCGTCCGTGAATGCACACGCGACAGTTCTTTTGACAGCCTGGAAACCATCACAGCCAAGGGCTCAAGAAGTCTTCGGGGTGCTCGAGAAGGTGTCTGCCGTAGCACCCCTAACGAAATAGCGGCGTTTCCCGCAGTCGTGATTGCAAATCATAGCAGCAAAAGCAATCACTTTCTTAGCAGCAGGGAGTGCGAGCCCAGCGGCAGCTCTACATGAAGGTACCAATAGCCCAGGAAGGCCGCCGACCGCGGGAATTCGCGCCGCCCCCATCCCGCCAGCCTACACGAGACTTTCCAGAGCACCCTGGACCACATCGAGGGACCCAGTGCACTGAAATAATAGTCATTTGCCACGTCAGATGGCTCGTTGGTCTAGGGGTATGATTCCTGCTTTGGGTGCAGGAGGTCCCGGGTTCAAATCCCGGACGAGCCCTAGCGTTTTGTGCAAACTGGTCGCACGTGAGTGGCCGAGTCGACGCAAAATGCTCGGCGTCAGTATCAAATGAAATTCATATTTGATGTGAGCAATTGACACTGATCTGACGTGTGAAGGCGATTACGAAGGTTTTTGGGTACAGATGGTAGCAGATGCATGTTAGTATGTCTTGTTTTTAATGATAAAAAAGTGTTCCCGCCCGGGATCGAACCGGGGACCTTCTGCGTGTGAAGCAGACGTGATAACCGCTACACTACGGAAACTGCGAACGGGAGGAGTCCATCTCCGTTCACTCGCAATTACCTCAGCCTCTCTCCCGTCCGTGAATGCACACGCGACAGTTCTTTTGACAGCCTGGAAACCATCACAGCCAAGGGCTCAAGAAGTCTTCGGGGTGCTCGAGAAGGTGTCTGCCGTAGCACCCCTAACGAAATAGCGGCGTTTCCCGCAGTCGTGATTGCAAATCATAGCAGCAAAAGCAATCACTTTCTTAGCAGCAGGGAGTGCGAGCCCAGCGGCTGCTCTACATGAAGGTACCAATAGCCCAGGAAGGCCGCCGACCGCGGGAATTCGCGCCGCCCCCATCCCGCCAGCCTACACGAGACTTTCCAGAGCACCCTGGACCACATCGAGGGACCCAGTGCACTGAAATAATAGTCATTTGCCACGTCAGATGGCTCGTTGGTCTAGAGGTATGATTCCTGCTTTGGGTGCAGGAGGTCCCGGGTTCAAATCCCGGACGAGCCCTAGCGTTTTGTGCAAACTGGTCGCACGTGAGTGGCTGAGTCGACGCAAAATGCTCGGCGTCAGTATCAAATGAAATTCATATTTGATGTGAGCAATTGACACTGATCTGACGTGTGAAGGCGATTACGAAGGTTTTTGGGTACAGATGGTAGCAGATGCATGTTAGTATGTCTTGTTTTTAATGATAAAAAAGTGTTTCCGCCCGGGATCGACACGGGGACCTTCTGCGTGTTAGGCAGACGTGATAACCGCTACACCACGGAAACTACTTGTGTGCGCCTTACATTAGAGACAACTCGTGCTGGTGTTGTCATCGTTACTAAGAAATTAAATAAATGCGCTACTTGCAGAACAAAGGTACATGCAGAAGATCCTCGCATGTCGTGGCTCACTGGAGTACAATACGACATAGGCAGGAAAATACTGTTCCCGCCCGGGATCGAACCGGGGACCTTCTGCGTGTGAAGCAGACGTGATAACCGCTACACTACGGAAACTGCGAACGGGAGGAGTCCATCTCCGTTCACTCGCAATTACCTCAGCCTCTCTCCCGTCCGTGAATGCACACGCGACAGTTCTTTTGACAGCCTGGAAACCATCACAGCCAAGGGCTCAAGAAGTCTTCGGGGTGCTCGAGAAGGTGTCTGCCGTAGCACCCCTAACGAAATAGCGGCGTTTCCCGCAGTCGTGATTGCAAATCATAGCAGCAAAAGCAATCACTTTCTTAGCAGCAGGGAGTGCGAGCCCAGCGGCAGCTCTACATGAAGGTACCAATAGCCCAGGAAGGCCGCCGACCGCGGGAATTCGCGCCGCCCCCATCCCGCCAGCCTACACGAGACTTTCCAGAGCACCCTGGACCACATCGAGGGACCCAATGCACTGAAATAATAGTCATTTGCCACGTCAGATGGCTCGTTGGTCTAGGGGTATGATTCCTGCTTTGGGTGCAGGAGGTCCCGGGTTCAAATCCCGGACGAGCCCTAGCGTTTTGTGCAAACTGGTCGCACGTGAGTGGCTGAGTCGACGCAAAATGCTCGGCGTCAGTATCAAATGAAATTCATATTTGATGTGAGCAATTGACACTGATCTGACGTGTGAAGGCGATTACGAAGGTTTTTGGGTACAGATGGTAGCAGATGCATGTTAGTATGTCTTGTTTTTAATGATAAAAAAGTGTTTCCGCCCGGGATCGACACGGGGACCTTCTGCGTGTTAGGCAGACGTGATAACCGCTACACCACGGAAACTACTTGTGTGCGCCTTACATTAGAGACAACTCGTGCTGGTGTTGTCATCGTTACTAAGAAATTAAATAAATGCGCTACTTGCAGAACAAAGGTACATGCAGAAGATCCTCGCATGTCGTGGCTCACTGGAGTACAATACGACATAGGCAGGAAAATACTGTTCCCGCCCGGGATCGAACCGGGGACCCTCTGCGTGTGAAGCAGACGTGATAACCGCTACACTACGGAAACTGCGAACGGGAGGAGTCCATCTCCGTTCACTCGCAATTACCTCAGCCTCTCTCCCGTCCGTGAATGCACACGCGACAGTTCTTTTGACAGCCTGGAAACCATCACAGCCAAGGGCTCAAGAAGTCTTCGGGGTGCTCGAGAAGGTGTCTGCCGTAGCACCCCTAACGAAATAGCGGCGTTTCCCGCAGTCGTGATTGCAAATCATAGCAGCAAAAGCAATCACTTTCTTAGCAGCAGGGAGTGCGAGCCCAGCGGCAGCTCTACATGAAGGTACCAATAGCCCAGGAAGGCCGCCGACCGCGGGAATTCGCGCCGCCCCCATCCCGCCAGCCTACACGAGACTTTCCAGAGCACCCTGGACCACATCGAGGGACCCAATGCGCTGAAATAATAGTCATTTGCCACGTCAGATGGCTCGTTGGTCTAGGGGTATGATTCCTGCTTTGGGTGCAGGAGGTCCCGGGTTCAAATCCCGGACGAGCCCTAGCGTTTTGTGCAAACTGGTCGCACGTGAGTGGCTGAGTCGACGCAAAATGCTCGGCGTCAGTATCAAATGAAATTCATATTTGATGTGAGCAATTGACACTGATCTGACGTGTGAAGGCGATTACGAAGGTTTTTGGGTACAGATGGTAGCAGATGCATGTTAGTATGTCTTGTTTTTAATGATAAAAAAGTGTTTCCGCCCGGGATCGACACGGGGACCTTCTGCGTGTTAGGCAGACGTGATAACCGCTACACCACGGAAACTACTTGTGTGCGCCTTACATTAGAGACAACTCGTGCTGGTGTTGTCATCGTTACTAAGAAATTAAATAAATGCGCTACTTGCAGAACAAAGGTACATGCAGAAGATCCTCGCATGTCGTGGCTCACTGGAGTACAATACGACATAGGCAGGAAAATACTGTTCCCGCCCGGGATCGAACCGGGGACCCTCTGCGTGTGAAGCAGACGTGATAACCGCTACACTACGGAAACTGCGAACGGGAGGAGTCCATCTCCGTTCACTCGCAATTACCTCAGCCTCTCTCCCGTCCGTGAATGCACACGCGACAGTTCTTTTGACAGCCTGGAAACCATCACAGCCAAGGGCTCAAGAAGTCTTCGGGGTGCTCGAGAAGGTGTCTGCCGTAGCACCCCTAACGAAATAGCGGCGTTTCCCGCAGTCGTGATTGCAAATCATAGCAGCAAAAGCAATCACTTTCTTAGCAGCAGGGAGTGCGAGCCCAGCGGCAGCTCTACATGAAGGTACCAATAGCCCAGGAAGGCCGCCGACCGCGGGAATTCGCGCCGCCCCCATCCCGCCAGCCTACACGAGACTTTCCAGAGCACCCTGGACCACATCGAGGGACCCAATGCACTGAAATAATAGTCATTTGCCACGTCAGATGGCTCGTTGGTCTAGGGGTATGATTCCTGCTTTGGGTGCAGGAGGTCCCGGGTTCAAATCCCGGACGAGCCCTAGCGTTTTGTGCAAACTGGTCGCACGTGAGTGGCTGAGTCGACGCAAAATGCTCGGCGTCAGTATCAAATGAAATTCATATTTGATGTGAGCAATTGACACTGATCTGACGTGTGAAGGCGATTACGAAGGTTTTTGGGTACAGATGGTAGCAGATGCATGTTAGTATGTCTTGTTTTTAATGATAAAAAAGTGTTTCCGCCCGGGATCGACACGGGGACCTTCTGCGTGTTAGGCAGACGTGATAACCGCTACACCACGGAAACTACTTGTGTGCGCCTTACATTAGAGACAACTCGTGCTGGTGTTGTCATCGTTACTAAGAAATTAAATAAATGCGCTACTTGCAGAACAAAGGTACATGCAGAAGATCCTCGCATGTCGTGGCTCACTGGAGTACAATACGACATAGGCAGGAAAATACTGTTCCCGCCCGGGATCGAACCGGGGACCTTCTGCGTGTGAAGCAGACGTGATAACCGCTACACTACGGAAACTGCGAACGGGAGGAGTCCATCTCCGTTCACTCGCAATTACCTCAGCCTCTCTCCCGTCCGTGAATGCACACGCGACAGTTCTTTTGACAGCCTGGAAACCATCACAGCCAAGGGCTCAAGAAGTCTTCGGGGTGCTCGAGAAGGTGTCTGCCGTAGCACCCCTAACGAAATAGCGGCGTTTCCCGCAGTCGTGATTGCAAATCATAGCAGCAAAAGCAATCACTTTCTTAGCAGCAGGGAGTGCGAGCCCAGCGGCAGCTCTACATGAAGGTACCAATAGCCCAGGAAGGCCGCCGACCGCGGGAATTCGCGCCGCCCCCATCCCGCCAGCCTACACGAGACTTTCCAGAGCACCCTGGACCACATCGAGGGACCCAGTGCACTGAAATAATAGTCATTTGCCACGTCAGATGGCTCGTTGGTCTAGGGGTATGATTCCTGCTTTGGGTGCAGGAGGTCCCGGGTTCAAATCCCGGACGAGCCCTAGCGTTTTGTGCAAACTGGTCGCACGTGAGTGGCCGAGTCGACGCAAAATGCTCGGCGTCAGTATCAAATGAAATTCATATTTGATGTGAGCAATTGACACTGATCTGACGTGTGAAGGCGATTACGAAGGTTTTTGGGTACAGATGGTAGCAGATGCATGTTAGTATGTCTTGTTTTTAATGATAAAAAAGTGTTCCCGCCCGGGATCGAACCGGGGACCTTCTGCGTGTGAAGCAGACGTGATAACCGCTACACTACGGAAACTGCGAACGGGAGGAGTCCATCTCCGTTCACTCGCAATTACCTCAGCCTCTCTCCCGTCCGTGAATGCACACGCGACAGTTCTTTTGACAGCCTGGAAACCATCACAGCCAAGGGCTCAAGAAGTCTTCGGGGTGCTCGAGAAGGTGTCTGCCGTAGCACCCCTAACGAAATAGCGGCGTTTCCCGCAGTCGTGATTGCAAATCATAGCAGCAAAAGCAATCACTTTCTTAGCAGCAGGGAGTGCGAGCCCAGCGGCAGCTCTACATGAAGGTACCAATAGCCCAGGAAGGCCGCCGACCGCGGGAATTCGCGCCGCCCCCATCCCGCCAGCCTACACGAGACTTTCCAGAGCACCCTGGACCACATCGAGTGACCCAGTGCACTGAAATAATAGTCACTTGCCACGTCAGATGGCTCGTTGGTCTAGAGGTATGATTCCTGCTTTGGGTGCAGGAGGTCCCGGGTTCAAATCCCGGACGAGCCCTAGCGTTTTGTGCAAACTGGTCGCACGTGAGTGGCTGAGTCGACGCAAAATGCTCGGCGTCAGTATCAAATGAAATTCATATTTGATGTGAGCAATTGACACTGATCTGACGTGTGAAGGCGATTACGAAGGTTTTTGGGTACAGATGGTAGCAGATGCATGTTAGTATGTCTTGTTTTTAATGATAAAAAAGTGTTTCCGCCCGGGATCGACACGGGGACCTTCTGCGTGTTAGGCAGACGTGATAACCGCTACACCACGGAAACTACTTGTGTGCGCCTTACATTAGAGACAACTCGTGCTGGTGTTGTCATCGTTACTAAGAAATTAAATAAATGCGCTACTTCCAGAACAAAGGTACATGCAGAAGATCCTCGCATGTCGTGGCTCACTGGAGTACAATACGACATAGGCAGGAATATACTGTTCCCGCCCGGGATCGAACCGGGGACCTTCTGCGTGTGAAGCAGACGTGATAACCGCTACACTACGGAAACTGCGAACGGGAGGAGTCCATCTCCGTTCACTCGCAATTACCTCAGCCTCTCTCCCGTCCGTGAATGCGCACGCGACAGTTCTGTTGACAGCCTGGAAACCATCACAGCCAAGGGCTCAAGAAGTCTTCGGGGTGCTCGAGAAGGTGTCTGCCGTAGCACCCCTAACGAAATAGCGGCGTTTCCCGCAGTCGTGATTGCAAATCATAGCAGCAAAAGCAATCACTTTCTTAGCAGCAGGGAGTGCGAGCCCAGCGGCAGCTCTACATGAAGGTACCAATAGCCCAGGAAGGCCGCCGACCGCGGGAATTCGCGCCGCCCCCATCCCGCCAGCCTACACGAGAGTTTCCAGAGCACCCTGGACCACATCGAGGGACCCAGTGCACTGAAATAATAGTCATTTGCCACGTCAGATGGCTCGTTGGTCTAGGGGTATGATTCCTGCTTTGGGTGCAGGAGGTCCCGGGTTCAAATCCCGGACGAGCCCTAGCGTTTTGTGCAAACTGGTCGCACGTGAGTGGCTGAGTCGACGCAAAATGCTCGGCGTCAGTATCAAATGAATTTCATATTTGATGTGAGCAATTGACACTGATCTGACGTGTGAAGGCGATTACGAAGGTTTTTGGGTACAGATGGTAGCAGATGCATGTTAGTATGTCTTGTTTTTAATGATAAAAAAGTGTTTCCGCCCGGGATCGACACGGGGACCTTCTGCGTGTTAGGCAGACGTGATAACCGCTACACCACGGAAACTACTTGTGTGCGCCTTACATTAGAGACAACTCGTGCTGGTGTTGTCATCGTTACTAAGAAATTAAATAAATGCGCTACTTGCAGAACAAAGGTACATGCAGAAGATCCTCGCATGTCGTGGCTCACTGGAGTACAATACGACATAGGCAGGAAAATACTGTTCCCGCCCGGGATCGAACCGGGGACCTTCTGCGTGTGAAGCAGACGTGATAACCGCTACACTACGGAAACTGCGAACGGGAGGAGTCCATCTCCGTTCACTCGCAATTACCTCAGCCTCTCTCCCGTCCGTGAATGCACACGCGACAGTTCTTTTGACAGCCTGGAAACCATCACAGCCAAGGGCTCAAGAAGTCTTCGGGGTGCTCGAGAAGGTGTCTGCCGTAGCACCCCTAACGAAATAGCGGCGTTTCCCGCAGTCGTGATTGCAAATCATAGCAGCAAAAGCAATCACTTTCTTAGCAGCAGGGAGTGCGAGCCCAGCGGCAGCTCTACATGAAGGTACCAATAGCCCAGGAAGGCCGCCGACCGCGGGAATTCGCGCCGCCCCCATCCCGCCAGCCTACACGAGACTTTCCAGAGCACCCTGGACCACATCGAGGGACCCAATGCACTGAAATAATAGTCATTTGCCACGTCAGATGGCTCGTTGGTCTAGGGGTATGATTCCTGCTTTGGGTGCAGGAGGTCCCGGGTTCAAATCCCGGACGAGCCCTAGCGTTTTGTGCAAACTGGTCGCACGTGAGTGGCTGAGTCGACGCAAAATGCTCGGCGTCAGTATCAAATGAAATTCATATTTGATGTGAGCAATTGACACTGATCTGACGTGTGAAGGCGATTACGAAGGTTTTTGGGTACAGATGGTAGCAGATGCATGTTAGTATGTCTTGTTTTTAATGATAAAAAAGTGTTTCCGCCCGGGATCGACACGGGGACCTTCTGCGTGTTAGGCAGACGTGATAACCGCTACACCACGGAAACTACTTGTGTGCGCCTTACATTAGAGACAACTCGTGCTGGTGTTGTCATCGTTACTAAGAAATTAAATAAATGCGCTACTTGCAGAACAAAGGTACATGCAGAAGATCCTCGCATGTCGTGGCTCACTGGAGTACAATACGACATAGGCAGGAAAATACTGTTCCCGCCCGGGATCGAACCGGGGACCTTCTGCGTGTGAAGCAGACGTGATAACCGCTACACTACGGAAACTGCGAACGGGAGGAGTCCATCTCCGTTCACTCGCAATTACCTCAGCCTCTCTCCCGTCCGTGAATGCACACGCGACAGTTCTTTTGACAGCCTGGAAACCATCACAGCCAAGGTCTCAAGAAGTCTTCGGGGTGCTCGAGAAGGTGTCTGCCGTAGCACCCCTAACGAAATAGCGGCGTTTCCCGCAGTCGTGATTGCAAATCATAGCAGCAAAAGCAATCACTTTCTTAGCAGCAGGGAGTGCGAGCCCAGCGGCAGCTCTACGTGAAGGTACCAATAGCCCAGGAAGGCCGCCGACCGCGGGAATTCGCGCCGCCCCCATCCCGCCAGCCTACACGAGACTTTCCAGAGCACCCTGGACCACATCGAGGGACACAGTGCACTGAAATAATAGTCATTTGCCACGTCAGATGGCTCGTTGGTCTAGGGGTATGATTCCTGCTTTGGGTGCAGGAGGTCCCGGGTTCAAATCCCGGACGAGCCCTAGCGTTTTGTGCAAACTGGTCGCACGTGAGTGGCTGAGTCGACGCAAAATGCTCGGCGTCAGTATCAAATGAAATTCATATTTGATGTGAGCAATTGACACTGATCTGACGTGTGAAGGCGATTACGAAGGTTTTTGGGTACAGATGGTAGCAGATGCATGTTAGTATGTCTTGTTTTTAATGATAAAAAAGTGTTTCCGCCCTGGATCGACACGGGGACCTTCTGCGTGTTAGGCAGACGTGATAACCGCTACACCACGGAAACTACTTGTGTGCGCCTTACATTAGAGACAACTCGTGCTGGTGTTGTCATCGTTACTAAGAAATTAAATAAATGCGCTACTTGCAGAACAAAGGTACATGCAGAAGATCCTCACATGTCGTGGCTCACTGGAGTACAATACGACATAGGCAGGAAAATACTGTTCCCGCCCGGGATCGAACCGGGGACCTTCTGCGTGTGAAGCAGACGTGATAACCGCTACACTACGGAAACTGCGAACGGGAGGAGTCCATCTCCGTTCACTCGCAATTACCTCAGCCTCTCTCCCGTCCGTGAATGCACACGCGACAGTTCTTTTGACAGCCTGGAAACCATCACAGCCAAGGGCTCAAGAAGTCTTCGGGGTGCTCGAGAAGGTGTCTGCCGTAGCACCCCTAACGAAATAGCGGCGTTTCCCGCAGTCGTGATTGCAAATCATAGCAGCAAAAGCAATCACTTTCTTAGCAGCAGGGAGTGCGAGCCCAGCGGCAGCTCTACATGAAGGTACCAATAGCCCAGGAAGGCCGCCGACCGCGGGAATTCGCGCCGCCCCCATCCCGCCAGCCTACACGAGACTTTCCAGAGCACCCTGGACCACATCGAGGGACCCAGTGCACTGAAATAATAGTCATTTGCCACGTCAGATGGCTCGTTGGTCTAGGGGTATGATTCCTGCTTTGGGTGCAGGAGGTCCCGGGTTCAAATCCCGGACGAGCCCTAGCGTTTTGTGCAAACTGGTCGCACGTGAGTGGCTGAGTCGACGCAAAATGCTCGGCGTCAGTATCAAATGAAATTCATATTTGATGTGAGCAATTGACACTGATCTGACGTGTGAAGGCGATTACGAAGGTTTTTGGGTACAGATGGTAGCAGATGCATGTTAGTATGTCTTGTTTTTAATGATAAAAAAGTGTTTCCGCCCGGGATCGACATGGGGACCTTCTGCGTGTTAGGCAGACGTGATAACCGCTACACCACGGAAACTACTTGTGTGCGCCTTACATTAGAGACAACTCGTGCTGGTGTTATCATCGTTACTAAGAAATTAAATAAATGCGCTACTTGCAGAACAAAGGTACATGCAGAAGATCCTCACATGTCGTGGCTCACTGGAGTACAATACGACATAGGCAGGAAAATACTGTTCCCGCCCGGGATCGAACCGGGGACCTTCTGCGTGTGAAGCAGACGTGATAACCGCTACACTACGGAAACTGCGAACGGGAGGAGTCCATCTCCGTTCACTCGCAATTACCTCAGCCTCTCTCCCGTCCGTGAATGCACACGCGACAGTTCTTTTGACAGCCTGGAAACCATCACAGCCAAGGGCTCAAGAAGTCTTCGGGGTGCTCGAGAAGGTGTCTGCCGTAGCACCCCTAACGAAATAGCGGCGTTTCCCGCAGTCGTGATTGCAAATCATAGCAGCAAAAGCAATCACTTTCTTAGCAGCAGGGAGTGCGAGCCCAGCGGCAGCTCTACATGAAGGTACCAATAGCCCAGGAAGGCCGCCGACCGCGGGAATTCGCGCCGCCCCCATCCCGCCAGCCTACACGAGACTTTCCAGAGCACCCTGGACCACATCGAGGGACCCAGTGCACTGAAATAATAGTCATTTGCCACGTCAGATGGCTCGTTGGTCTAGGGGTATGATTCCTGCTTTGGGTGCAGGAGGTCCCGGGTTCAAATCCCGGACGAGCCCTAGCGTTTTGTGCAAACTGGTCGCACGTGAGTGGCCGAGTCGACGCAAAATGCTCGGCGTCAGTATCAAATGAAATTCATATTTGATGTGAGCAATTGACACTGATCTGACGTGTGAAGGCGATTACGAAGGTTTTTGGGTACAGATGGTAGCAGATGCATGTTAGTATGTCTTGTTTTTAATGATAAAAAAGTGTTTCCGCCCGGGATCGACACGGGGACCTTCTGCGTGTTAGGCAGACGTGATAACCGCTACACCACGGAAACTACTTGTGTGCGCCTTACATTAGAGACAACTCGTGCTGGTGTTGTCATCGTTACTAAGAAATTAAATAAATGCGCTACTTGCAGAACAAAGGTACATGCAGAAGATCCTCACATGTCGTGGCTCACTGGAGTACAATACGACATAGGCAGGAAAATACTGTTCCCGCCCGGGATCGAACCGAGGACCTTCTGCGTGTGAAGCAGACGAGATAACCGCTACACTACGGAAACTGCGGACTTCAAGAGCCCATCTCCGTTCACTCGCAATTACCTCAGCCTCTCTCCCGTCCGTGAATGCACACGCGACAGTTCTTTTGACAGCCTGGAAACCATCACAGCCAAGGGCTCAAGAAGTCTTCGGGGTGCTCGAGAAGGTGTCTGCCGTAGCACCCCTAACGAAATAGCGGCGTTTCCCGCAGTCGTGATTGCAAATCATAGCAGCAAAAGCAATCACTTTCTTAGCAGCAGGGAGTGCGAGCCCAGCGGCAGCTCTACATGAAGGTACCAATAGCCCAGGAAGGCCGCCGACCGCGGGAATTCGCGCCGCCCCCATCCCGCCAGCCTACACGAGACTTTCCAGAGCACCCTGGACCACATCGAGGGACCCAGTGCACTGAAATAATAGTCATTTGCCACGTCAGATGGCTCGTTGGTCTAGGGGTATGATTCCTGCTTTGGGTGCAGGAGGTCCCGGGTTCAAATCCCGGACGAGCCCTAGCGTTTTGTGCAAACTGGTCGCACGTGAGTGGCCGAGTCGACGCAAAATGCTCGGCGTCAGTATCAAATGAAATTCATATTTGATGTGAGCAATTGACACTGATCTGACGTGTGAAGGCGATTACGAAGGTTTTTGGGTACAGATGGTAGCAGATGCATGTTAGTATGTCTTGTTTTTAATGATAAAAAAGTGTTTCCGCCCGGGATCGACACGGGGACCTTCTGCGTGTTAGGCAGACGTGATAACCGCTACACCACGGAAACTACTTGTGTGCGCCTTACATTAGAGACAACTCGTGCTGGTGTTGTCATCGTTACTAAGAAATTAAATAAATGCGCTACTTGCAGAACAAAGGTACATGCAGAAGATCCTCACATGTCGTGGCTCACTGGAGTACAATACGACATAGGCAGGAAAATACTGTTCCCGCCCGGGATCGAACCGAGGACCTTCTGCGTGTGAAGCAGACGAGATAACCGCTACACTACGGAAACTGCGGACTTCAAGAGCCCATCTCCGTTCACTCGCAATTACCTCAGCCTCTCTCCCGTCCGTGAATGCACACGCGACAGTTCTTTTGACAGCCTGGAAACCATCACAGCCAAGGGCTCAAGAAGTCTTCGGGGTGCTCGAGAAGGTGTCTGCCGTAGCACCCCTAACGAAATAGCGGCGTTTCCCGCAGTCGTGATTGCAAATCATAGCAGCAAAAGCAATCACTTTCTTAGCAGCAGGGAGTGCGAGCCCAGCGGCAGCTCTACATGAAGGTACCAATAGCCCAGGAAGGCCGCCGACCGCGGGAATTCGCGCCGCCCCCATCCCGCCAGCCTACACGAGACTTTCCAGAGCACCCTGGACCACATCGAGGGACCCAGTGCACTGAAATAATAGTCATTTGCCACGTCAGATGGCTCGTTGGTCTAGGGGTATGATTCCTGCTTTGGGTGCAGGAGGTCCCGGGTTCAAATCCCGGACGAGCCCTAGCGTTTTGTGCAAACTGGTCGCACGTGAGTGGCCGAGTCGACGCAAAATGCTCGGCGTCAGTATCAAATGAAATTCATATTTGATGTGAGCAATTGACACTGATCTGACGTGTGAAGGCGATTACGAAGGTTTTTGGGTACAGATGGTAGCAGATGCATGTTAGTATGTCTTGTTTTTAATGATAAAAAAGTGTTTCCGCCCGGGATCGACACGGGGACCTTCTGCGTGTTAGGCAGACGTGATAACCGCTACACCACGGAAACTACTTGTGTGCGCCTTACATTAGAGACAACTCGTGCTGGTGTTGTCATCGTTACTAAGAAATTAAATAAATGCGCTACTTGCAGAACAAAGGTACATGCAGAAGATCCTCACATGTCGTGGCTCACTGGAGTACAATACGACATAGGCAGGAAAATACCGTTCCCGCCCGGGATCGAACCGGGGACCTTCTGCGTGTGAAGCAGACGTGATAACCGCTACACTACGGAAACTGCGAACGGGAGGAGTCCATCTCCGTTCACTCTCAATTACCTCAGCCTCTCTCCCGTCCGTGAATGCACACGCGACAGTTCTTTTGACAGCCTGGAAACCATCACAGCCAAGGGCTCAAGAAGTCTTCGGGGTGCTCGAGAAGGTGTCTGCCGTAGCACCCCTAACGAAATAGCGGCGTTTCCCGCAATCGTGATTGCAAATCATAGCAGCAAAAGCAATCACTTTCTTAGCAGCAGGGAGTGCGAGCCCAGCGGCAGCTCTACATGAAGGTACCAATAGCCCAGGAAGGCCGCCGACCGCGGGAATTCGCGCCGCCCCCATCCCGCCAGCCTACACGAGACTTTCCAGAGCACCCTGGACCACATCGAGGGACCCAGTGCACTGAAATAATAGTCATTTGCCACGTCAGATGGCTCGTTGGTCTAGGGGTATGATTCCTGCTTTGGGTGCAGGAGGTCCCGGGTTCAAATCCCGGACGAGCCCTAGCGTTTTGTGCAAACTGGTCGCACGTGAGTGGCTGAGTCGACGCAAAATGCTCGGCGTCAGTATCAAATGAAATTCATATTTGATGTGAGCAATTGACACTGATCTGACGTGTGAAGGCGATTACGAAGGTTTTTGGGTACAGATGGTAGCAGATGCATGTTAGTATGTCTTGTTTTTAATGATAAAAAAGTGTTTCCGCCCGGGATCGACACGGGGACCTTCTGCGTGTTAGGCAGACGTGATAACCGCTACACCACGGAAACTACTTGTGTGCGCCTTACATTAGAGACAACTCGTGCTGGTGTTGTCATCGTAACTAAAAAATTAAATAAATGCGCTACTTGCAGAACAAAGGTACATGCAGAAGATCCTCACATGTCGTGGCTCACTGGAGTACAATACGACATAGGCAGGAAAATACTGTTCCCGCCCGGGATCGAACCGGGGACCTTCTGCGTGTGAAGCAGACGTGATAACCGCTACACTACGGAAACTGCGAACGGGAGGAGTCCATCTCCGTTCACTCGCAATTACCTCAGCCTCTCTCCCGTCCGTGAATGCACACGCGACAGTTCTTTTGACAGCCTGGAAACCATCACAGCCAAGGGCTCAAGAAGTCTTCGGGGTGCTCGAGAAGGTGTCTGCCGTAGCACCCCTAACGAAATAGCGGCGTTTCCCGCAGTCGTGATTGCAAATCATAGCAGCAAAAGCAATCACTTTCTTAGCAGCAGGGAGTGCGAGCCCAGCGGCAGCTCTACATGAAGGTACCAATAGCCCAGGAAGGCCGCCGACCGCGGGAATTCGCGCCGCCCCCATCCCGCCAGCCTACACGAGACTTTCCAGAGCACCCTGGACCACATCGAGGGACCCAGTGCACTGAAATAATAGTCATTTGCCACGTCAGATGGCTCGTTGGTCTAGGGGTATGATTCCTGCTTTGGGTGCAGGAGGTCCCGGGTTCAAATCCCGGACGAGCCCTAGCGTTTTGTGCAAACTGGTCGCACGTGAGTGGCCGAGTCGACGCAAAATGCTCGGCGTCAGTATCAAATGAAATTCATATTTGATGTGAGCAATTGACACTGATCTGACGTGTGAAGGCGATTACGAAGGTTTTTGGGTACAGATGGTAGCAGATGCATGTTAGTATGTCTTGTTTTTAATGATAAAAAAGTGTTTCCGCCCGGGATCGACACGGGGACCTTCTGCGTGTTAGGCAGACGTGATAACCGCTACACCACGGAAACTACTTGTGTGCGCCTTACATTAGAGACAACTCGTGCTGGTGTTGTCATCGTTACTAAGAAATTAAATAAATGCGCTACTTGCAGAACAAAGGTACATGCAGAAGATCCTCACATGTCGTGGCTCACTGGAGTACAATACGACATAGGCAGGAAAATACTGTTCGCGCCCGGGATCGAACCGAGGACCTTCTGCGTGTGAAGCAGACGAGATAACCGCTACACTACGGAAACTGCGGACTTCAAGAGCCCATCTCCGTTCACTCGCAATTACCTCAGCCTCTCTCCCGTCCGTGAATGCACACGCGACAGTTCTTTTGACAGCCTGGAAACCATCACAGCCAAGGGCTCAAGAAGTCTTCGGGGTGCTCGAGAAGGTGTCTGCCGTAGCACCCCTAACGAAATAGCGGCGTTTCCCGCAGTCGTGATTGCAAATCATAGCAGCAAAAGCAATCACTTTCTTAGCAGCAGGGAGTGCGAGCCCAGCGGCAGCTCTACATGAAGGTACCAATAGCCCAGGAAGGCCGCCGACCGCGGGAATTCGCGCCGCCCCCATCCCGCCAGCCTACACGAGACTTTCCAGAGCACCCTGGACCACATCGAGGGACCCAGTGCACTGAAATAATAGTCATTTGCCACGTCAGATGGCTCGTTGGTCTAGGGGTATGATTCCTGCTTTGGGTGCAGGAGGTCCCGGGTTCAAATCCCGGACGAGCCCTAGCGTTTTGTGCAAACTGGTCGCACGTGAGTGGCCGAGTCGACGCAAAATGCTCGGCGTCAGTATCAAATGAAATTCATATTTGATGTGAGCAATTGACACTGATCTGACGTGTGAAGGCGATTACGAAGGTTTTTGGGTACAGATGGTAGCAGATGCATGTTAGTATGTCTTGTTTTTAATGATAAAAAAGTGTTTCCGCCCGGGATCGACACGGGGACCTTCTGCGTGTTAGGCAGACGTGATAACCGCTACACCACGGAAACTACTTGTGTGCGCCTTACATTAGAGACAACTCGTGCTGGTGTTGTCATCGTTACTAAGAAATTAAATAAATGCGCTACTTGCAGAACAAAGGTACATGCAGAAGATCCTCACATGTCGTGGCTCACTGGAGTACAATACGACATAGGCAGGAAAATACTGTTCCCGCCCGGGATCGAACCGAGGACCTTCTGCGTGTGAAGCAGACGAGTTAACCGCTACACTAGGGAAACTGCGGACTTCAGGAGCCCATCTCCGTTCACTCGCAATTACCTCAGCCTCTCTCCCGTCCGTGAATGCACACGCGACAGTTCTTTTGACAGCCTGGAAACCATCACAGCCAAGGGCTCAAGAAGTCTTCGGGGTGCTCGAGAAGGTGTCTGCCGTAGCACCCCTAACGAAATAGCGGCGTTTCCCGCAGTCGTGATTGCAAATCATAGCAGCAAAAGCAATCACTTTCTTAGCAGCAGGGAGTGCGAGCCCAGCGGCAGCTCTACATGAAGGTACCAATAGCCCAGGAAGGCCGCCGACCGCGGGAATTCGCGCCGCCCCCATCCCGCCAGCCTACACGAGACTTTCCAGAGCACCCTGGACCACATCGAGGGACCCAGTGCACTGAAATAATAGTCATTTGCCACGTCAGATGGCTCGTTGGTCTAGGGGTATGATTCCTGCTTTGGGTGCAGGAGGTCCCGGGTTCAAATCCCGGACGAGCCCTAGCGTTTTGTGCAAACTGGTCGCACGTGAGTGGCCGAGTCGACGCAAAATGCTCGGCGTCAGTATCAAATGAAATTCATATTTGATGTGAGCAATTGACACTGATCTGACGTGTGAAGGCGATTACGAAGGTTTTTGGGTACAGATGGTAGCAGATGCATGTTAGTATGTCTTGTTTTTAATGATAAAAAAGTGTTTCCGCCCGGGATCGACACGGGGACCTTCTGCGTGTTAGGCAGACGTGATAACCGCTACACCACGGAAACTACTTGTGTGCGCCTTACATTAGAGACAACTCGTGCTGGTGTTGTCATCGTTACTAAGAAATTAAATAAATGCGCTACTTGCAGAACAAAGGTACATGCAGAAGATCCTCACATGTCGTGGCTCACTGGAGTACAATACGACATAGGCAGGAAAATACTGTTCCCGCCCGGGATCGAACCGGGGACCTTCTGCGTGTGAAGCAGACGTGATAACCGCTACACTACGGAAACTGCGAACGGGAGGAGTCCATCTCTGTTCACTCGCAATTACCTCAGCCTCTCTCCCGTCCGTGAATGCACACGCGACAGTTCTTTTGACAGCCTGGAAACCATCACAGCCAAGGGCTCAAGAAGTCTTCGGGGTGCTCGAGAAGGTGTCTGCCGTAGCACCCCTAACGAAATAGCGGCGTTTCCCGCAATCGTGATTGCAAATCATAGCAGCAAAAGCAATCACTTTCTTAGCAGCAGGGAGTGCGAGCCCAGCGGCAGCTCTACATGAAGGTACCAATAGCCCAGGAAGGCCGCCGACCGCGGGAATTCGCGCCGCCCCCATCCCGCCAGCCTACACGAGACTTTCCAGAGCACCCTGGACCACATCGAGGGACCCAGTGCACTGAAATAATAGTCATTTGCCACGTCAGATGGCTCGTTGGTCTAGGGGTATGATTCCTGCTTTGGGTGCAGGAGGTCCCGGGTTCAAATCCCGGACGAGCCCTAGCGTTTTGTGCAAACTGGTCGCACGTGAGTGGCCGAGTCGACGCAAAATGCTCGGCGTCAGTATCAAATGAAATTCATATTTGATGTGAGCAATTGACACTGATCTGACGTGTGAAGGCGATTACGAAGGTTTTTGGGTACAGATGGTAGCAGATGCATGTTAGTATGTCTTGTTTTTAATGATAAAAAAGTGTTTCCGCCCGGGATCGACACGGGGACCTTCTGCGTGTTAGGCAGACGTGATAACCGCTACACCACGGAAACTACTTGTGTGCGCCTTACATTAGAGACAACTCGTGCTGGTGTTGTCATCGTAACTAAAAAATTAAATAAATGCGCTACTTGCAGAACAAAGGTACATGCAGAAGATCCTCACATGTCGTGGCTCACTGGAGTACAATGCGACATAGGCAGGAAAATACTGTTCCCGCCCGGGATCGAACCGGGGACCTTCTGCGTGTGAAGCAGACGTGATAACCGCTACACTACGGAAACTGCGAACGGGAGGAGTCCATCTCCGTTCACTCGCAATTACCTCAGCCTCTCTCCCGTCCGTGAATGCACACGCGACAGTTCTTTTGACAGCCTGGAAACCATCACAGCCAAGGGCTCAAGAAGTCTTCGGGGTGCTCGAGAAGGTGTCTGCCGTAGCACCCCTAACGAAATAGCGGCGTTTCCCGCAGTCGTGATTGCAAATCATAGCAGCAAAAGCAATCACTTTCTTAGCAGCAGGGAGTGCGAGCCCAGCGGCAGCTCTACATGAAGGTACCAATAGCCCAGGAAGGCCGCCGACCGCGGGAATTCGCGCCGCCCCCATCCCGCCAGCCTACACGAGACTTTCCAGAGCACCCTGGACCACATCGAGGGACCCAGTGCACTGAAATAATAGTCATTTGCCACGTCAGATGGCTCGTTGGTCTAGGGGTATGATTCCTGCTTTGGGTGCAGGAGGTCCCGGGTTCAAATCCCGGACGAGCCCTAGCGTTTTGTGCAAACTGGTCGCACGTGAGTGGCCGAGTCGACGCAAAATGCTCGGCGTCAGTATCAAATGAAATTCATATTTGATGTGAGCAATTGACACTGATCTGACGTGTGAAGGCGATTACGAAGGTTTTTGGGTACAGATGGTAGCAGATGCATGTTAGTATGTCTTGTTTTTAATGATAAAAAAGTGTTTCCGCCCGGGATCGACACGGGGACCTTCTGCGTGTTAGGCAGACGTGATAACCGCTACACCACGGAAACTACTTGTGTGCGCCTTACATTAGAGACAACTCGTGCTGGTGTTGTCATCGTTACTAAGAAATTAAATAAATGCGCTACTTGCAGAACAAAGGTACATGCAGAAGATCCTCACATGTCGTGGCTCACTGGAGTACAATACGACATAGGCAGGAAAATACTGTTCCCGCCCGGGATCGAACCGAGGACCTTCTGCGTGTGAAGCAGACGAGATAACCGCTACACTACGGAAACTGCGGACTTCAAGAGCCCATCTCCGTTCACTCGCAATTACCTCAGCCTCTCTCCCGTCCGTGAATGCACACGCGACAGTTCTTTTGACAGCCTGGAAACCATCACAGCCAAGGGCTCAAGAAGTCTTCGGGGTGCTCGAGAAGGTGTCTGCCGTAGCACCCCTAACGAAATAGCGGCGTTTCCCGCAGTCGTGATTGCAAATCATAGCAGCAAAAGCAATCACTTTCTTAGCAGCAGGGAGTGCGAGCCCAGCGGCAGCTCTACATGAAGGTACCAATAGCCCAGGAAGGCCGCCGACCGCGGGAATTCGCGCCGCCCCCATCCCGCCAGCCTACACGAGACTTTCCAGAGCACCCTGGACCACATCGAGGGACCCAGTGCACTGAAATAATAGTCATTTGCCACGTCAGATGGCTCGTTGGTCTAGGGGTATGATTCCTGCTTTGGGTGCAGGAGGTCCCGGGTTCAAATCCCGGACGAGCCCTAGCGTTTTGTGCAAACTGGTCGCACGTGAGTGGCCGAGTCGACGCAAAATGCTCGGCGTCAGTATCAAATGAAATTCATATTTGATGTGAGCAATTGACACTGATCTGACGTGTGAAGGCGATTACGAAGGTTTTTGGGTACAGATGGTAGCAGATGCATGTTAGTATGTCTTGTTTTTAATGATAAAAAAGTGTTTCCGCCCGGGATCGACACGGGGACCTTCTGCGTGTTAGGCAGACGTGATAACCGCTACACCACGGAAACTACTTGTGTGCGCCTTACATTAGAGACAACTCGTGCTGGTGTTGTCATCGTTACTAAGAAATTAAATAAATGCGCTACTTGCAGAACAAAGGTACATGCAGAAGATCCTCACATGTCGTGGCTCACTGGAGTACAATACGACATAGGCAGGAAAATACTGTTCCCGCCCGGGATCGAACCGAGGACCTTCTGCGTGTGAAGCAGACGAGATAACCGCTACACTACGGAAACTGCGGACTTCAGGAGCCCATCTCCGTTCACTCGCAATTACCTCAGCCTCTCTCCCGTCCGTGAATGCACACGCGACAGTTCTTTTGACAGCCTGGAAACCATCACAGCCAAGGGCTCAAGAAGTCTTCGGGGTGCTCGAGAAGGTGTCTGCCGTAGCACCCCTAACGAAATAGCGGCGTTTCCCGCAGTCGTGATTGCAAATCATAGCAGCAAAAGCAATCACTTTCTTAGCAGCAGGGAGTGCGAGCCCAGCGGCAGCTCTACATGAAGGTACCAATAGCCCAGGAAGGCCGCCGACCGCGGGAATTCGCGCCGCCCCCATCCCGCCAGCCTACACGAGACTTTCCAGAGCACCCTGGACCACATCGAGGGACCCAGTGCACTGAAATAATAGTCATTTGCCACGTCAGATGGCTCGTTGGTCTAGGGGTATGATTCCTGCTTTGGGTGCAGGAGGTCCCGGGTTCAAATCCCGGACGAGCCCTAGCGTTTTGTGCAAACTGGTCGCACGTGAGTGGCCGAGTCGACGCAAAATGCTCGGCGTCAGTATCAAATGAAATTCATATTTGATGTGAGCAATTGACACTGATCTGACGTGTGAAGGCGATTACGAAGGTTTTTGGGTACAGATGGTAGCAGATGCATGTTAGTATGTCTTGTTTTTAATGATAAAAAAGTGTTTCCGCCCGGGATCGACACGGGGACCTTCTGCGTGTTAGGCAGACGTGATAACCGCTACACCACGGAAACTACTTGTGTGCGCCTTACATTAGAGACAACTCGTGCTGGTGTTGTCATCGTAACTAAAAAATTAAATAAATGCGCTACTTGCAGAACAAAGGTACATGCAGAAGATCCTCACATGTCGTGGCTCACTGGAGTACAATACGACATAGGCAGGAAAATACTGTTCCCGCCCGGGATCGAACCGGGGACCTTCTGCGTGTGAAGCAGACGTGATAACCGCTACACTACGGAAACTGCGAACGGGAGGAGTCCATCTCCGTTCACTCGCAATTACCTCAGCCTCTCTCCCGTCCGTGAATGCACACGCGACAGTTCTTTTGACAGCCTGGAAACCATCACAGCCAAGGGCTCAAGAAGTCTTCGGGGTGCTCGAGAAGGTGTCTGCCGTAGCACCCCTAACGAAATAGCGGCGTTTCCCGCAGTCGTGATTGCAAATCATAGCAGCAAAAGCAATCACTTTCTTAGCAGCAGGGAGTGCGAGCCCAGCGGCAGCTCTACATGAAGGTACCAATAGCCCAGGAAGGCCGCCGACCGCGGGAATTCGCGCCGCCCCCATCCCGCCAGCCTACACGAGACTTTCCAGAGCACCCTGGACCACATCGAGGGACCCAGTGCACTGAAATAATAGTCATTTGCCACGTCAGATGGCTCGTTGGTCTAGGGGTATGATTCCTGCTTTGGGTGCAGGAGGTCCCGGGTTCAAATCCCGGACGAGCCCTAGCGTTTTGTGCAAACTGGTCGCACGTGAGTGGCCGAGTCGACGCAAAATGCTCGGCGTCAGTATCAAATGAAATTCATATTTGATGTGAGCAATTGACACTGATCTGACGTGTGAAGGCGATTACGAAGGTTTTTGGGTACAGATGGTAGCAGATGCATGTTAGTATGTCTTGTTTTTAATGATAAAAAAGTGTTTCCGCCCGGGATCGACACGGGGACCTTCTGCGTGTTAGGCAGACGTGATAACCGCTACACCACGGAAACTACTTGTGTGCGCCTTACATTAGAGACAACTCGTGCTGGTGTTGTCATCGTTACTAAGAAATTAAATAAATGCGCTACTTGCAGAACAAAGGTACATGCAGAAGATCCTCACATGTCGTGGCTCACTGGAGTACAATACGACATAGGCAGGAAAATACTGTTCCCGCCCGGGATCGAACCGAGGACCTTCTGCGTGTGAAGCAGACGAGATAACCGCTACACTACGGAAACTGCGGACTTCAAGAGCCCATCTCCGTTCACTCGCAATTACCTCAGCCTCTCTCCCGTCCGTGAATGCACACGCGACAGTTCTTTTGACAGCCTGGAAACCATCACAGCCAAGGGCTCAAGAAGTCTTCGGGGTGCTCGAGAAGGTGTCTGCCGTAGCACCCCTAACGAAATAGCGGCGTTTCCCGCAGTCGTGATTGCAAATCATAGCAGCAAAAGCAATCACTTTCTTAGCAGCAGGGAGTGCGAGCCCAGCGGCAGCTCTACATGAAGGTACCAATAGCCCAGGAAGGCCGCCGACCGCGGGAATTCGCGCCGCCCCCATCCCGCCAGCCTACACGAGACTTTCCAGAGCACCCTGGACCACATCGAGGGACCCAGTGCACTGAAATAATAGTCATTTGCCACGTCAGATGGCTCGTTGGTCTAGGGGTATGATTCCTGCTTTGGGTGCAGGAGGTCCCGGGTTCAAATCCCGGACGAGCCCTAGCGTTTTGTGCAAACTGGTCGCACGTGAGTGGCCGAGTCGACGCAAAATGCTCGGCGTCAGTATCAAATGAAATTCATATTTGATGTGAGCAATTGACACTGATCTGACGTGTGAAGGCGATTACGAAGGTTTTTGGGTACAGATGGTAGCAGATGCATGTTAGTATGTCTTGTTTTTAATGATAAAAAAGTGTTTCCGCCCGGGATCGACACGGGGACCTTCTGCGTGTTAGGCAGACGTGATAACCGCTACACCACGGAAACTACTTGTGTGCGCCTTACATTAGAGACAACTCGTGCTGGTGTTGTCATCGTTACTAAGAAATTAAATAAATGCGCTACTTGCAGAACAAAGGTACATGCAGAAGATCCTCACATGTCGTGGCTCACTGGAGTACAATACGACATAGGCAGGAAAATACTGTTCCCGCCCGGGATCGAACCGAGGACCTTCTGCGTGTGAAGCAGACGAGTTAACCGCTACACTAGGGAAACTGCGGACTTCAGGAGCCCATCTCCGTTCACTCGCAATTACCTCAGCCTCTCTCCCGTCCGTGAATGCACACGCGACAGTTCTTTTGACAGCCTGGAAACCATCACAGCCAAGGGCTCAAGAAGTCTTCGGGGTGCTCGAGAAGGTGTCTGCCGTAGCACCCCTAACGAAATAGCGGCGTTTCCCGCAGTCGTGATTGCAAATCATAGCAGCAAAAGCAATCACAACAAACACACGCGAGACAGATAGCCCAGCGGCAGCTCTACATGAAGGTACCAATAGCCCAGGAAGGCCGCCGACCGCGGGAATTCGCGCCGCCCCCATCCCGCCAGCCTACACGAGACTTTCCAGAGCACCCTGGACCACATCGAGGGACCCAGTGCACTGAAATAATAGTCATTTGCCACGTCAGATGGCTCGTTGGTCTAGGGGTATGATTCCTGCTTTGGGTGCAGGAGGTCCCGGGTTCAAATCCCGGACGAGCCCTAGCGTTTTGTGCAAACTGGTCGCACGTGAGTGGCCGAGTCGACGCAAAATGCTCGGCGTCAGTATCAAATGAAATTCATATTTGATGTGAGCAATTGACACTGATCTGACGTGTGAAGGCGATTACGAAGGTTTTTGGGTACAGATGGTAGCAGATGCATGTTAGTATGTCTTGTTTTTAATGATAAAAAAGTGTTTCCGCCCGGGATCGACACGGGGACCTTCTGCGTGTTAGGCAGACGTGATAACCGCTACACCACGGAAACTACTTGTGTGCGCCTTACATTAGAGACAACTCGTGCTGGTGTTGTCATCGTTACTAAGAAATTAAATAAATGCGCTACTTGCAGAACAAAGGTACATGCAGAAGATCCTCACATGTCGTGGCTCACTGGAGTACAATACGACATAGGCAGGAAAATACTGTTCCCGCCCGGGATCGAACCGAGGACCTTCTGCGTGTGAAGCAGACGTGATAACCGCTACACTACGGAAACTGCGAACGGGAGGAGTCCATCTCTGTTCACTCGCAATTACCTCAGCCTCTCTCCCGTCCGTGAATGCACACGCGACAGTTCTTTTGACAGCCTGGAAACCATCACAGCCAAGGGCTCAAGAAGTCTTCGGGGTGCTCGAGAAGGTGTCTGCCGTAGCACCCCTAACGAAATAGCGGCGTTTCCCGCAATCGTGATTGCAAATCATAGCAGCAAAAGCAATCACTTTCTTAGCAGCAGGGAGTGCGAGCCCAGCGGCAGCTCTACATGAAGGTACCAATAGCCCAGGAAGGCCGCCGACCGCGGGAATTCGCGCCGCCCCCATCCCGCCAGCCTACACGAGACTTTCCAGAGCACCCTGGACCACATCGAGGGACCCAGTGCACTGAAATAATAGTCATTTGCCACGTCAGATGGCTCGTTGGTCTAGGGGTATGATTCCTGCTTTGGGTGCAGGAGGTCCCGGGTTCAAATCCCGGACGAGCCCTAGCGTTTTGTGCAAACTGGTCGCACGTGAGTGGCCGAGTCGACGCAAAATGCTCGGCGTCAGTATCAAATGAAATTCATATTTGATGTGAGCAATTGACACTGATCTGACGTGTGAAGGCGATTACGAAGGTTTTTGGGTACAGATGGTAGCAGATGCATGTTAGTATGTCTTGTTTTTAATGATAAAAAAGTGTTTCCGCCCGGGATCGACACGGGGACCTTCTGCGTGTTAGGCAGACGTGATAACCGCTACACCACGGAAACTACTTGTGTGCGCCTTACATTAGAGACAACTCGTGCTGGTGTTGTCATCGTAACTAAAAAATTAAATAAATGCGCTACTTGCAGAACAAAGGTACATGCAGAAGATCCTCACATGTCGTGGCTCACTGGAGTACAATACGACATAGGCAGGAAAATACTGTTCCCGCCCGGGATCGAACCGGGGACCTTCTGCGTGTGAAGCAGACGTGATAACCGCTACACTACGGAAACTGCGAACGGGAGGAGTCCATCTCCGTTCACTCGCAATTACCTCAGCCTCTCTCCCGTCCGTGAATGCACACGCGACAGTTCTTTTGACAGCCTGGAAACCATCACAGCCAAGGGCTCAAGAAGTCTTCGGGGTGCTCGAGAAGGTGTCTGCCGTAGCACCCCTAACGAAATAGCGGCGTTTCCCGCAGTCGTGATTGCAAATCATAGCAGCAAAAGCAATCACTTTCTTAGCAGCAGGGAGTGCGAGCCCAGCGGCAGCTCTACATGAAGGTACCAATAGCCCAGGAAGGCCGCCGACCGCGGGAATTCGCGCCGCCCCCATCCCGCCAGCCTACACGAGACTTTCCAGAGCACCCTGGACCACATCGAGGGACCCAGTGCACTGAAATAATAGTCATTTGCCACGTCAGATGGCTCGTTGGTCTAGGGGTATGATTCCTGCTTTGGGTGCAGGAGGTCCCGGGTTCAAATCCCGGACGAGCCCTAGCGTTTTGTGCAAACTGGTCGCACGTGAGTGGCCGAGTCGACGCAAAATGCTCGGCGTCAGTATCAAATGAAATTCATATTTGATGTGAGCAATTGACACTGATCTGACGTGTGAAGGCGATTACGAAGGTTTTTGGGTACAGATGGTAGCAGATGCATGTTAGTATGTCTTGTTTTTAATGATAAAAAAGTGTTTCCGCCCGGGATCGACACGGGGACCTTCTGCGTGTTAGGCAGACGTGATAACCGCTACACCACGGAAACTACTTGTGTGCGCCTTACATTAGAGACAACTCGTGCTGGTGTTGTCATCGTTACTAAGAAATTAAATAAATGCGCTACTTGCAGAACAAAGGTACATGCAGAAGATCCTCACATGTCGTGGCTCACTGGAGTACAATACGACATAGGCAGGAAAATACTGTTCCCGCCCGGGATCGAACCGAGGACCTTCTGCGTGTGAAGCAGACGAGATAACCGCTACACTACGGAAACTGCGGACTTCAAGAGCCCATCTCCGTTCACTCGCAATTACCTCAGCCTCTCTCCCGTCCGTGAATGCACACGCGACAGTTCTTTTGACAGCCTGGAAACCATCACAGCCAAGGGCTCAAGAAGTCTTCGGGGTGCTCGAGAAGGTGTCTGCCGTAGCACCCCTAACGAAATAGCGGCGTTTCCCGCAGTCGTGATTGCAAATCATAGCAGCAAAAGCAATCACTTTCTTAGCAGCAGGGAGTGCGAGCCCAGCGGCAGCTCTACATGAAGGTACCAATAGCCCAGGAAGGCCGCCGACCGCGGGAATTCGCGCCGCCCCCATCCCGCCAGCCTACACGAGACTTTCCAGAGCACCCTGGACCACATCGAGGGACCCAGTGCACTGAAATAATAGTCATTTGCCACGTCAGATGGCTCGTTGGTCTAGGGGTATGATTCCTGCTTTGGGTGCAGGAGGTCCCGGGTTCAAATCCCGGACGAGCCCTAGCGTTTTGTGCAAACTGGTCGCACGTGAGTGGCCGAGTCGACGCAAAATGCTCGGCGTCAGTATCAAATGAAATTCATATTTGATGTGAGCAATTGACACTGATCTGACGTGTGAAGGCGATTACGAAGGTTTTTGGGTACAGATGGTAGCAGATGCATGTTAGTATGTCTTGTTTTTAATGATAAAAAAGTGTTTCCGCCCGGGATCGACACGGGGACCTTCTGCGTGTTAGGCAGACGTGATAACCGCTACACCACGGAAACTACTTGTGTGCGCCTTACATTAGAGACAACTCGTGCTGGTGTTGTCATCGTTACTAAGAAATTAAATAAATGCGCTACTTGCAGAACAAAGGTACATGCAGAAGATCCTCACATGTCGTGGCTCACTGGAGTACAATACGACATAGGCAGGAAAATACTGTTCCCGCCCGGGATCGAACCGAGGACCTTCTGCGTGTGAAGCAGACGAGATAACCGCTACACTACGGAAACTGCGGACTTCAGGAGCCCATCTCCGTTCACTCGCAATTACCTCAGCCTCTCTCCCGTCCGTGAATGCACACGCGACAGTTCTTTTGACAGCCTGGAAACCATCACAGCCAAGGGCTCAAGAAGTCTTCGGGGTGCTCGAGAAGGTGTCTGCCGTAGCACCCCTAACGAAATAGCGGCGTTTCCCGCAGTCGTGATTGCAAATCATAGCAGCAAAAGCAATCACTTTCTTAGCAGCAGGGAGTGCGAGCCCAGCGGCAGCTCTACATGAAGGTACCAATAGCCCAGGAAGGCCGCCGACCGCGGGAATTCGCGCCGCCCCCATCCCGCCAGCCTACACGAGACTTTCCAGAGCACCCTGGACCACATCGAGGGACCCAGTGCACTGAAATAATAGTCATTTGCCACGTCAGATGGCTCGTTGGTCTAGGGGTATGATTCCTGCTTTGGGTGCAGGAGGTCCCGGGTTCAAATCCCGGACGAGCCCTAGCGTTTTGTGCAAACTGGTCGCACGTGAGTGGCCGAGTCGACGCAAAATGCTCGGCGTCAGTATCAAATGAAATTCATATTTGATGTGAGCAATTGACACTGATCTGACGTGTGAAGGCGATTACGAAGGTTTTTGGGTACAGATGGTAGCAGATGCATGTTAGTATGTCTTGTTTTTAATGATAAAAAAGTGTTTCCGCCCGGGATCGACACGGGGACCTTCTGCGTGTTAGGCAGACGTGATAACCGCTACACCACGGAAACTACTTGTGTGCGCCTTACATTAGAGACAACTCGTGCTGGTGTTGTCATCGTAACTAAAAAATTAAATAAATGCGCTACTTGCAGAACAAAGGTACATGCAGAAGATCCTCACATGTCGTGGCTCACTGGAGTACAATACGACATAGGCAGGAAAATACTGTTCCCGCCCGGGATCGAACCGGGGACCTTCTGCGTGTGAAGCAGACGTGATAACCGCTACACTACGGAAACTGCGAACGGGAGGAGTCCATCTCCGTTCACTCGCAATTACCTCAGCCTCTCTCCCGTCCGTGAATGCACACGCGACAGTTCTTTTGACAGCCTGGAAACCATCACAGCCAAGGGCTCAAGAAGTCTTCGGGGTGCTCGAGAAGGTGTCTGCCGTAGCACCCCTAACGAAATAGCGGCGTTTCCCGCAGTCGTGATTGCAAATCATAGCAGCAAAAGCAATCACTTTCTTAGCAGCAGGGAGTGCGAGCCCAGCGGCAGCTCTACATGAAGGTACCAATAGCCCAGGAAGGCCGCCGACCGCGGGAATTCGCGCCGCCCCCATCCCGCCAGCCTACACGAGACTTTCCAGAGCACCCTGGACCACATCGAGGGACCCAGTGCACTGAAATAATAGTCATTTGCCACGTCAGATGGCTCGTTGGTCTAGGGGTATGATTCCTGCTTTGGGTGCAGGAGGTCCCGGGTTCAAATCCCGGACGAGCCCTAGCGTTTTGTGCAAACTGGTCGCACGTGAGTGGCCGAGTCGACGCAAAATGCTCGGCGTCAGTATCAAATGAAATTCATATTTGATGTGAGCAATTGACACTGATCTGACGTGTGAAGGCGATTACGAAGGTTTTTGGGTACAGATGGTAGCAGATGCATGTTAGTATGTCTTGTTTTTAATGATAAAAAAGTGTTTCCGCCCGGGATCGACACGGGGACCTTCTGCGTGTTAGGCAGACGTGATAACCGCTACACCACGGAAACTACTTGTGTGCGCCTTACATTAGAGACAACTCGTGCTGGTGTTGTCATCGTTACTAAGAAATTAAATAAATGCGCTACTTGCAGAACAAAGGTACATGCAGAAGATCCTCACATGTCGTGGCTCACTGGAGTACAATACGACATAGGCAGGAAAATACTGTTCCCGCCCGGGATCGAACCGAGGACCTTCTGCGTGTGAAGCAGACGAGATAACCGCTACACTACGGAAACTGCGGACTTCAAGAGCCCATCTCCGTTCACTCGCAATTACCTCAGCCTCTCTCCCGTCCGTGAATGCACACGCGACAGTTCTTTTGACAGCCTGGAAACCATCACAGCCAAGGGCTCAAGAAGTCTTCGGGGTGCTCGAGAAGGTGTCTGCCGTAGCACCCCTAACGAAATAGCGGCGTTTCCCGCAGTCGTGATTGCAAATCATAGCAGCAAAAGCAATCACTTTCTTAGCAGCAGGGAGTGCGAGCCCAGCGGCAGCTCTACATGAAGGTACCAATAGCCCAGGAAGGCCGCCGACCGCGGGAATTCGCGCCGCCCCCATCCCGCCAGCCTACACGAGACTTTCCAGAGCACCCTGGACCACATCGAGGGACCCAGTGCACTGAAATAATAGTCATTTGCCACGTCAGATGGCTCGTTGGTCTAGGGGTATGATTCCTGCTTTGGGTGCAGGAGGTCCCGGGTTCAAATCCCGGACGAGCCCTAGCGTTTTGTGCAAACTGGTCGCACGTGAGTGGCCGAGTCGACGCAAAATGCTCGGCGTCAGTATCAAATGAAATTCATATTTGATGTGAGCAATTGACACTGATCTGACGTGTGAAGGCGATTACGAAGGTTTTTGGGTACAGATGGTAGCAGATGCATGTTAGTATGTCTTGTTTTTAATGATAAAAAAGTGTTTCCGCCCGGGATCGACACGGGGACCTTCTGCGTGTTAGGCAGACGTGATAACCGCTACACCACGGAAACTACTTGTGTGCGCCTTACATTAGAGACAACTCGTGCTGGTGTTGTCATCGTTACTAAGAAATTAAATAAATGCGCTACTTGCAGAACAAAGGTACATGCAGAAGATCCTCACATGTCGTGGCTCACTGGAGTACAATACGACATAGGCAGGAAAATACTGTTCCCGCCCGGGATCGAACCGAGGACCTTCTGCGTGTGAAGCAGACGAGATAACCGCTACACTACGGAAACTGCGGACTTCAGGAGCCCATCTCCGTTCACTCGCAATTACCTCAGCCTCTCTCCCGTCCGTGAATGCACACGCGACAGTTCTTTTGACAGCCTGGAAACCATCACAGCCAAGGGCTCAAGAAGTCTTCGGGGTGCTCGAGAAGGTGTCTGCCGTAGCACCCCTAACGAAATAGCGGCGTTTCCCGCAGTCGTGATTGCAAATCATAGCAGCAAAAGCAATCACTTTCTTAGCAGCAGGGAGTGCGAGCCCAGCGGCAGCTCTACATGAAGGTACCAATAGCCCAGGAAGGCCGCCGACCGCGGGAATTCGCGCCGCCCCCATCCCGCCAGCCTACACGAGACTTTCCAGAGCACCCTGGACCACATCGAGGGACCCAGTGCACTGAAATAATAGTCATTTGCCACGTCAGATGGCTCGTTGGTCTAGGGGTATGATTCCTGCTTTGGGTGCAGGAGGTCCCGGGTTCAAATCCCGGACGAGCCCTAGCGTTTTGTGCAAACTGGTCGCACGTGAGTGGCCGAGTCGACGCAAAATGCTCGGCGTCAGTATCAAATGAAATTCATATTTGATGTGAGCAATTGACACTGATCTGACGTGTGAAGGCGATTACGAAGGTTTTTGGGTACAGATGGTAGCAGATGCATGTTAGTATGTCTTGTTTTTAATGATAAAAAAGTGTTTCCGCCCGGGATCGACACGGGGACCTTCTGCGTGTTAGGCAGACGTGATAACCGCTACACCACGGAAACTACTTGTGTGCGCCTTACATTAGAGACAACTCGTGCTGGTGTTGTCATCGTAACTAAAAAATTAAATAAATGCGCTACTTGCAGAACAAAGGTACATGCAGAAGATCCTCACATGTCGTGGCTCACTGGAGTACAATACGACATAGGCAGGAAAATACTGTTCCCGCCCGGGATCGAACCGGGGACCTTCTGCGTGTGAAGCAGACGTGATAACCGCTACACTACGGAAACTGCGAACGGGAGGAGTCCATCTCCGTTCACTCGCAATTACCTCAGCCTCTCTCCCGTCCGTGAATGCACACGCGACAGTTCTTTTGACAGCCTGGAAACCATCACAGCCAAGGGCTCAAGAAGTCTTCGGGGTGCTCGAGAAGGTGTCTGCCGTAGCACCCCTAACGAAATAGCGGCGTTTCCCGCAGTCGTGATTGCAAATCATAGCAGCAAAAGCAATCACTTTCTTAGCAGCAGGGAGTGCGAGCCCAGCGGCAGCTCTACATGAAGGTACCAATAGCCCAGGAAGGCCGCCGACCGCGGGAATTCGCGCCGCCCCCATCCCGCCAGCCTACACGAGACTTTCCAGAGCACCCTGGACCACATCGAGGGACCCAGTGCACTGAAATAATAGTCATTTGCCACGTCAGATGGCTCGTTGGTCTAGGGGTATGATTCCTGCTTTGGGTGCAGGAGGTCCCGGGTTCAAATCCCGGACGAGCCCTAGCGTTTTGTGCAAACTGGTCGCACGTGAGTGGCCGAGTCGACGCAAAATGCTCGGCGTCAGTATCAAATGAAATTCATATTTGATGTGAGCAATTGACACTGATCTGACGTGTGAAGGCGATTACGAAGGTTTTTGGGTACAGATGGTAGCAGATGCATGTTAGTATGTCTTGTTTTTAATGATAAAAAAGTGTTTCCGCCCGGGATCGACACGGGGACCTTCTGCGTGTTAGGCAGACGTGATAACCGCTACACCACGGAAACTACTTGTGTGCGCCTTACATTAGAGACAACTCGTGCTGGTGTTGTCATCGTTACTAAGAAATTAAATAAATGCGCTACTTGCAGAACAAAGGTACATGCAGAAGATCCTCACATGTCGTGGCTCACTGGAGTACAATACGACATAGGCAGGAAAATACTGTTCCCGCCCGGGATCGAACCGAGGACCTTCTGCGTGTGAAGCAGACGAGATAACCGCTACACTACGGAAACTGCGGACTTCAAGAGCCCATCTCCGTTCACTCGCAATTACCTCAGCCTCTCTCCCGTCCGTGAATGCACACGCGACAGTTCTTTTGACAGCCTGGAAACCATCACAGCCAAGGGCTCAAGAAGTCTTCGGGGTGCTCGAGAAGGTGTCTGCCGTAGCACCCCTAACGAAATAGCGGCGTTTCCCGCAGTCGTGATTGCAAATCATAGCAGCAAAAGCAATCACTTTCTTAGCAGCAGGGAGTGCGAGCCCAGCGGCAGCTCTACATGAAGGTACCAATAGCCCAGGAAGGCCGCCGACCGCGGGAATTCGCGCCGCCCCCATCCCGCCAGCCTACACGAGACTTTCCAGAGCACCCTGGACCACATCGAGGGACCCAGTGCACTGAAATAATAGTCATTTGCCACGTCAGATGGCTCGTTGGTCTAGGGGTATGATTCCTGCTTTGGGTGCAGGAGGTCCAGGGTTCAAATCCCGGACGAGCCCTAGCGTTTTGTGCAAACTGGTCGCACGTGAGTGGCCGAGTCGACGCAAAATGCTCGGCGTCAGTATCAAATGAAATTCATATTTGATGTGAGCTATTGACACTGATCTGACGTGTGAAGGCGATTACGAAGGTTTTTGGGTACAGATGGTAGCAGATGCATGTTAGTATGTCTTGTTTTTAATGATAAAAAAGTGTTTCCGCCCGGGATCGACACGGGGACCTTCTGCGTGTTAGGCAGACGTGATAACCGCTACACCACGGAAACTACTTGTGTGCGCCTTACATTAGAGACAACTCGTGCTGGTGTTGTCATCGTTACTAAGAAATTAAATAAATGCGCTACTTGCAGAACAAAGGTACATGCAGAAGATCCTCACATGTCGTGGCTCACTGGAGTACAATACGACATAGGCAGGAAAATACTGTTCCCGCCCGGGATCGAACCGAGGACCTTCTGCGTGTGAAGCAGACGAGATAACCGCTACACTACGGAAACTGCGGACTTCAGGAGCCCATCTCCGTTCACTCGCAATTACCTCAGCCTCTCTCCCGTCCGTGAATGCACACGCGACAGTTCTTTTGACAGCCTGGAAACCATCACAGCCAAGGGCTCAAGAAGTCTTCGGGGTGCTCGAGAAGGTGTCTGCCGTAGCACCCCTAACGAAATAGCGGCGTTTCCCGCAATCGTGATTGCAAATCATAGCAGCAAAAGCAATCACTTTCTTAGCAGCAGGGAGTGCGAGCCCAGCGGCAGCTCTACATGAAGGTACCAATAGCCCAGGAAGGCCGCCGACCGCGGGAATTCGCGCCGCCCCCATCCCGCCAGCCTACACGAGACTTTCCAGAGCTCCCTGGACCACATCGAGGGACCCAGTGCACTGAAATAATAGTCATTTGCCACGTCAGATGGCTCGTTGGTCTAGGGGTATGATTCCTGCTTTGGGTGCAGGAGGTCCCGGGTTCAAATCCCGGACGAGCCCTAGCGTTTTGTGCAAACTGGTCGCACGTGAGTGGCCGAGTCGACGCAAAATGCTCGGCGTCAGTATCAAATGAAATTCATATTTGATGTGAGCAATTGACACTGATCTGACGTGTGAAGGCGATTACGAAGGTTTTTGGGTACAGATGGTAGCAGATGCATGTTAGTATGTCTTGTTTTTAATGATAAAAAAGTGTTTCCGCCCGGGATCGACACGGGGACCTTCTGCGTGTTAGGCAGACGTGATAACCGCTACACCACGGAAACTACTTGTGTGCGCCTTACATTAGAGACAACTCGTGCTGGTGTTGTCATCGTTACTAAGAAATTAAATAAATGCGCTACTTGCAGAACAAAGGTACATGCAGAAGATCCTCACATGTCGTGGCTCACTGGAGTACAATACGACATAGGCAGGAAAATACTGTTCCCGCCCGGGATCGAACCGGGGACCTTCTGCGTGTGAAGCAGACGTGATAACCGCTACACTACGGAAACTGCGAACGGGAGGAGTCCATCTCCGTTCACTCGCAATTACCTCAGCCTCTCTCCCGTCCGTGAATGCACACGCGACAGTTCTTTTGACAGCCTGGAAACCATCACAGCCAAGGGCTCAAGAAGTCTTCGGGGTGCTCGAGAAGGTGTCTGCCGTAGCACCCCTAACGAAATAGCGGCGTTTCCCGCAGTCGTGATTGCAAATCATAGCAGCAAAAGCAATCACTTTCTTAGCAGCAGGGAGTGCGAGCCCAGCGGCAGCTCTACATGAAGGTACCAATAGCCCAGGAAGGCCGCCGACCGCGGGAATTCGCGCCGCCCCCATCCCGCCAGCCTACACGAGACTTTCCAGAGCACCCTGGACCACATCGAGGGACCCAATGCACTGAAATAATAGTCATTTGCCACGTCAGATGGCTCGTTGGTCTAGGGGTATGATTCCTGCTTTGGGTGCAGGAGGTCCCGGGTTCAAATCCCGGACGAGCCCTAGCGTTTTGTGCAAACTGGTCGCACGTGAGTGGCCGAGTCGACGCAAAATGCTCGGCGTCAGTATCAAATGAAATTCATATTTGATGTGAGCAATTGACACTGATCTGACGTGTGAAGGCGATTACGAAGGTTTTTGGGTACAGATGGTAGCAGATGCATGTTAGTATGTCTTGTTTTTAATGATAAAAAAGTGTTTCCGCCCGGGATCGACACGGGGACCTTCTGCGTGTTAGGCAGACGTGATAACCGCTACACCACGGAAACTACTTGTGTGCGCCTTACATTAGAGACAACTCGTGCTGGTGTTGTCATCGTTACTAAGAAATTAAATAAATGCGCTACTTGCAGAACAAAGGTACATGCAGAAGATCCTCACATGTCGTGGCTCACTGGAGTACAATACGACATAGGCAGGAAAATACTGTTCCCGCCCGGGATCGAACCGGGGACCTTCTGCGTGTGAAGCAGACGTGATAACCGCTCCACTACGGAAACTGCGAACGGGAGGAGTCCATCTCCGTTCACTCGCAATTACCTCAGCCTCTCTCCCGTCCGTGAATGCACACGCGACAGTTCTTTTGACAGCCTGGAAACCATCACAGCCAAGGGCTCAAGAAGTCTTCGGGGTGCTCGAGAAGGTGTCTGCCGTAGCACCCCTAACGAAATAGCGGCGTTTCCCGCAGTCGTGATTGCAAATCATAGCAGCAAAAGCAATCACTTTCTTAGCAGCAGGGAGTGCGAGCCCAGCGGCAGCTCTACATGAAGGTACCAATAGCCCAGGAAGGCCGCCGACCGCGGGAATTCGCGCCGCCCCCATCCCGCCAGCCTACACGAGACTTTCCAGAGCACCCTGGACCACATCGAGGGACCCAATGCACTGAAATAATAGTCATTTGCCACGTCAGATGGCTCGTTGGTCTAGGGGTATGATTCCTGCTTTGGGTGCAGGAGGTCCCGGGTTCAAATCCCGGACGAGCCCTAGCGTTTTGTGCAAACTGGTCGCACGTGAGTGGCCGAGTCGACGCAAAATGCTCGGCGTCAGTATCAAATGAAATTCATATTTGATGTGAGCAATTGACACTGATCTGACGTGTGAAGGCGATTACGAAGGTTTTTGGGTACAGATGGTAGCAGATGCATGTTAGTATGTCTTGTTTTTAATGATAAAAAAGTGTTTCCGCCCGGGATCGACACGGGGACCTTCTGCGTGTTAGGCAGACGTGATAACCGCTACACCACGGAAACTACTTGTGTGCGCCTTACATTAGAGACAACTCGTGCTGGTGTTGTCATCGTTACTAAGAAATTAAATAAATGCGCTACTTGCAGAACAAAGGTACATGCAGAAGATCCTCACATGTCGTGGCTCACTGGAGTACAATACGACATAGGCAGGAAAATACTGTTCCCGCCCGGGATCGAACCGGGGACCTTCTGCGTGTGAAGCAGACGTGATAACCGCTACACTACGGAAACTGCGAACGGGAGGAGTCCATCTCCGTTCACTCGCAATTACCTCAGCCTCTCTCCCGTCCGTGAATGCACACGCGACAGTTCTTTTGACAGCCTGGAAACCATCACAGCCAAGGGCTCAAGAAGTCTTCGGGGTGCTCGAGAAGGTGTCTGCCGTAGCACCCCTAACGAAATAGCGGCGTTTCCCGCAGTCGTGATTGCAAATCATAGCAGCAAAAGCAATCACTTTCTTAGCAGCAGGGAGTGCGAGCCCAGCGGCAGCTCTACATGAAGGTACCAATAGCCCAGGAAGGCCGCCGACCGCGGGAATTCGCGCCGCCCCCATCCCGCCAGCCTACACGAGACTTTCCAGAGCACCCTGGACCACATCGAGGGACCCAGTGCACTGAAATAATAGTCATTTGCCACGTCAGATGGCTCGTTGGTCTAGGGGTATGATTCCTGCTTTGGGTGCAGGCGGTCCCGGGTTCAAATCCCGGACGAGCCCTAGCGTTTTGTGCAAACTGGTCGCACGTGAGTGGCCGAGTCGACGCAAAATGCTCGGCGTCAGTATCAAATGAAATTCATATTTGATGTGAGCAATTGACACTGATCTGACGTGTGAAGGCGATTACGAAGGTTTTTGGGTACAGATGGTAGCAGATGCATGTTAGTATGTCTTGTTTTTAATGATAAAAAAGTGTTTCCGCCCGGGATCGACACGGGGACCTTCTGCGTGTTAGGCAGACGTGATAACCGCTACACCACGGAAACTACTTGTGTGCGCCTTACATTAGAGACAACTCGTGCTGGTGTTGTCATCGTTACTAAGAAATTAAATAAATGCGCTACTTGCAGAACAAAGGTACATGCAGAAGATCCTCACATGTCGTGGCTCACTGGAGTACAATACGACATAGGCAGGAAAATACTGTTCCCGCCCGGGATCGAACCGAGGACCTTCTGCGTGTGAAGCAGACGAGATAACCGCTACATTACGGAAACTGCGAACGGGAGGAGTCCATCTCCGTTCACTCGCAATTACCTCAGCCTCTCTCCCGTCCGTGAATGCACACGCGACAGTTCTTTTGACAGCCTGGAAACCATCACAGCCAAGGGCTCAAGAAGTCTTCGGGGTGCTCGAGAAGGTGTCTGCCGTAGCACCCCTAACGAAATAGCGGCGTTTCCCGCAATCGTGATTGCAAATCATAGCAGCAAAAGCAATCACTTTCTTAGCAGCAGGGAGTGCGAGCCCAGCGGCAGCTCTACATGAAGGTACCAATAGCCCAGGAAGGCCGCCGACCGCGGGAATTCGCGCCGCCCCCATCCCGCCAGCCTACACGAGACTTTCCAGAGCACCCTGGACCACATCGAGGGACCCAGTGCACTGAAATAATAGTCATTTGCCACGTCAGATGGCTCGTTGGTCTAGGGGTATGATTCCTGCTTTGGGTGCAGGAGGTCCCGGGTTCAAATCCCGGACGAGCCCTAGCGTTTTGTGCAAACTGGTCGCACGTGAGTGGCCGAGTCGACGCAAAATGCTCGGCGTCAGTATCAAATGAAATTCATATTTGATGTGAGCAATTGACACTGATCTGACGTGTGAAGGCGATTACGAAGGTTTTTGGGTACAGATGGTAGCAGATGCATGTTAGTATGTCTTGTTTTTAATGATAAAAAAGTGTTTCCGCCCGGGATCGACACGGGGACCTTCTGCGTGTTAGGCAGACGTGATAACCGCTACACCACGGAAACTACTTGTGTGCGCCTTACATTAGAGACAACTCGTGCTGGTGTTGTCATCGTTACTAAGAAATTAAATAAATGCGCTACTTGCAGAACAAAGGTACATGCAGAAGATCCTCACATGTCGTGGCTCACTGGAGTACAATACGACAAAGGCAGGAAAATACTGTTCCCGCCCGGGATCGAACCGAGGACCTTCTGCGTGTGAAGCAGACGAGATAACCGCTACACTACGGAAACTGCGGACTTCAGGAGCCCATCTCCGTTCACTCGCAATTACCTCAGCCTCTCTCCCGTCCGTGAATGCACACGCGACAGTTCTTTTGACAGCCTGGAAACCATCACAGCCAAGGGCTCAAGAAGTCTTCGGGGTGCTCGAGAAGGTGTCTGCCGTAGCACCCCTAACGAAATAGCGGCGTTTCCCGCAATCGTGATTGCAAATCATAGCAGCAAAAGCAATCACTTTCTTAGCAGCAGGGAGTGCGAGCCCAGCGGCAGCTCTACATGAAGGTACCAATAGCCCAGGAAGGCCGCCGACCGCGGGAATTCGCGCCGCCCCCATCCCGCCAGCCTACACGAGACTTTCCAGAGCACCCTGGACCACATCGAGGGACCCAGTGCACTGAAATAATAGTCATTTGCCACGTCAGATGGCTCGTTGGTCTAGGGGTATGATTCCTGCTTTGGGTGCAGGAGGTCCCGGGTTCAAATCCCGGACGAGCCCTAGCGTTTTGTGCAAACTGGTCGCACGTGAGTGGCTGAGTCGACGCAAAATGCTCGGCGTCAGTATCAAATGAAATTCATATTTGATGTGAGCAATTGACACTGATCTGACGTGTGAAGGCGATTACAAAGGTTTTTGGGTACAGATGGTAGCAGATGCATGTTAGTATGTCTTGTTTTTAATGATAAAAAAGTGTTTCCGCCCGGGATCGACATGGGGACCTTCTGCGTGTTAGGCAGACGTGATAACCGCTACACCACGGAAACTACTTGTGTGCGCCTTACATTAGAGACAACTCGTGCTGGTGTTGTCATCGTAACTAAAAAATTAAATAAATGCGCTACTTGCAGAACAAAGGTACATGCAGAAGATCCTCACATGTCGTGGCTCACTGGAGTACAATACGACATAGGCAGGAAAATACTGTTCCCGCCCGGGATCGAACCGGGGACCTTCTGCGTGTGAAGCAGTCGTGATAACCGCTACACTACGGAAACTGCGAACGGGAGGAGTCCATCTCCGTTCACTCGCAATTACCTCAGCCTCTCTCCCGTCCGTGAATGCACACGCGACAGTTCTTTTGACAGCCTGGAAACCATCACAGCCAAGGGCTCAAGAAGTCTTCGGGGTGCTCGAGAAGGTGTCTGCCGTAGCACCCCTAACGAAATAGCGGCGTTTCCCGCAATCGTGATTGCAAATCATAGCAGCAAAAGCAATCACTTTCTTAGCAGCAGGGAGTGCGAGCCCAGCGGCAGCTCTACATGAAGGTACCAATAGCCCAGGAAGGCCGCCGACCGCGGGAATTCGCGCCGCCCCCATCCCGCCAGCCTACACGAGACTTTCCAGAGCACCCTGGACCACATCGAGGGACCCAGTGCACTGAAATAATAGTCATTTGCCACGTCAGATGGCTCGTTGGTCTAGGGGTATGATTCCTGCTTTGGGTGCAGGAGGTCCCGGGTTCAAATCCCGGACGAGCCCTAGCGTTTTGTGCAAACTGGTCGCACGTGAGTGGCTGAGTCGACGCAAAATGCTCGGCGTCAGTATCAAATGAAATTCATATTTGATGTGAGCAATTGACACTGATCTGACGTGTGAAGGCGATTACGAAGGTTTTTGGGTACAGATGGTAGCAGATGCATGTTAGTATGTCTTGTTTTTAATGATAAAAAAGTGTTTCCGCCCGGGATCGACATGGGGACCTTCTGCGTGTTAGGCAGACGTGATAACCGCTACACCACGGAAACTACTTGTGTGCGCCTTACATTAGAGACAACTCGTGCTGGTGTTGTCATCGTAACTAAAAAATTAAATAAATGCGCTACTTGCAGAACAAAGGTACATGCAGAAGATCCTCACATGTCGTGGCTCACTGGAGTACAATACGACATAGGCAGGAAAATACTGTTCCCGCCCGGGATCGAACCGGGGACCTTCTGCGTGTGAAGCAGACGTGATAACCGCTACACTACGGAAACTGCGAACGGGAGGAGTCCATCTCCGTTCACTCGCAATTACCTCAGCCTCTCTCCCGTCCGTGAATGCACACGCGACAGTTCTTTTGACAGCCTGGAAACCATCACAGCCAAGGGCTCAAGAAGTCTTCGGGGTGCTCGAGAAGGTGTCTGCCGTAGCACCCCTAACGAAATAGCGGCGTTTCCCGCAATCGTGATTGCAAATCATAGCAGCAAAAGCAATCACTTTCTTAGCAGCAGGGAGTGCGAGCCCAGCGGCAGCTCTACATGAAGGTACCAATAGCCCAGGAAGGCCGCCGACCGCGGGAATTCGCGCCGCCCCCATCCCGCCAGCCTACACGAGACTTTCCAGAGCACCCTGGACCACATCGAGGGACCCAGTCCACTGAAATAATAGTCATTTGCCACGTCAGATGGCTCGTTGGTCTAGGGGTATGATTCCTGCTTTGGGTGCAGGAGGTCCCGGGTTCAAATCCCGGACGAGCCCTAGCGTTTTGTGCAAACTGGTCGCACGTGAGTGGCTGAGTCGACGCAAAATGCTCGGCGTCAGTATCAAATGAAATTCATATTTGATGTGAGCAATTGACACTGATCTGACGTGTGAAGGCGATTACGAAGGTTTTTGGGTACAGATGGTAGCAGATGCATGTTAGTATGTCTTGTTTTTAATGATAAAAAAGTGTTTCCGCCCGGGATCGACACGGGGACCTTCTGCGTGTTAGGCAGACGTGATAACCGCTACACCACGGAAACTACTTGTGTGCGCCTTACATTAGAGACAACTCGTGCTGGTGTTGTCATCGTAACTAAAAAATTAAATAAATGCGCTACTTGCAGAACAAAGGTACATGCAGAAGATCCTCACATGTCGTGGCTCACTGGAGTACAATACGACATAGGCAGGAAAATACTGTTCCCGCCCGGGATCGAACCGGGGACCTTCTGCGTGTGAAGCAGACGTGATAACCGCTACACTACGGAAACTGCGAACGGGAGGAGTCCATCTCCGTTCACTCGCAATTACCTCAGCCTCTCTCCCGTCCGTGAATGCACACGCGACAGTTCTTTTGACAGCCTGGAAACCATCACAGCCAAGGGCTCAAGAAGTCTTCGGGGTGCTCGAGAAGGTGTCTGCCGTAGCACCCCTAACGAAATAGCGGCGTTTCCCGCAATCGTGATTGCAAATCATAGCAGCAAAAGCAATCACTTTCTTAGCAGCAGGGAGTGCGAGCCCAGCGGCAGCTCTACATGAAGGTACCAATAGCCCAGGAAGGCCGCCGACCGCGGGAATTCGCGCCGCCCCCATCCCGCCAGCCTACACGAGACTTTCCAGAGCACCCTGGACCACATCGAGGGACCCAGTGCACTGAAATAATAGTCATTTGCCACGTCAGATGGCTCGTTGGTCTAGGGGTATGATTCCTGCTTTGGGTGCAGGAGGTCCCGGGTTCAAATCCCGGACGAGCCCTAGCGTTTTGTGCAAACTGGTCGCACGTGAGTGGCTGAGTCGACGCAAAATGCTCGGCGTCAGTATCAAATGAAATTCATATTTGATGTGAGCAATTGACACTGATCTGACGTGTGAAGGCGATTACGAAGGTTTTTGGGTACAGATGGTAGCAGATGCATGTTAGTATGTCTTGTTTTTAATGATAAAAAAGTGTTTCCGCCCGGGATCGACACGGGGACCTTCTGCGTGTTAGGCAGACGTGATAACCGCTACACCACGGAAACTACTTGTGTGCGCCTTACATTAGAGACAACTCGTGCTGGTGTTGTCATCGTAACTAAAAAATTAAATAAATGCGCTACTTGCAGAACAAAGGTACATGCAGAAGATCCTCACATGTCGTGGCTCACTGGAGTACAATACGACATAGGCAGGAAAATACTGTTCCCGCCCGGGATCGAACCGGGGACCTTCTGCGTGTGAAGCAGACGTGATAACCGCTACACTACGGAAACTGCGAACGGGAGGAGTCCATCTCCGTTCACTAGCAATTACCTCAGCCTCTCTCCCATCCGTGAATGCACACGCGACAGTTCTTTTGACAGCCTGGAAACCATCACAGCCAAGGGCTCAAGAAGTCTTCGGGGTGCTCGAGAAGGTGTCTGCCGTAGCACCCCTAACGAAATAGCGGCGTTTCCCGCAGTCGTGATTGCAAATCATAGCAGCAAAAGCAATCACTTTCTTAGCAGCAGGGAGTGCGAGCCCAGCGGCAGCTCTACATGAAGGTACCAATAGCCCAGGAAGGCCGCCGACCGCGGGAATTCGCGCCGCCCCCATCCCGCCAGCCTACACGAGACTTTCCAGAGCACCCTGGACCACATCGAGGGACCCAGTGCACTGAAATAATAGTCATTTGCCACGTCAGATGGCTCGTTGGTCTAGGGGTATGATTCCTGCTTTGGGTGCAGGCGGTCCCGGGTTCAAATCCCGGACGAGCCCTAGCGTTTTGTGCAAACTGGTCGCACGTGAGTGGCCGAGTCGACGCAAAATGCTCGGCGTCAGTATCAAATGAAATTCATATTTGATGTGAGCAATTGACACTGATCTGACGTGTGAAGGCGATTACGAAGGTTTTTGGGTACAGATGGTAGCAGATGCATGTTAGTATGTCTTGTTTTTAATGATAAAAAAGTGTTTCCGCCCGGGATCGACACGGGGACCTTCTGCGTGTTAGGCAGACGTGATAACCGCTACACCACGGAAACTACTTGTGTGCGCCTTACATTAGAGACAACTCGTGCTGGTGTTGTCATCGTTACTAAGAAATTAAATAAATGCGCTACTTGCAGAACAAAGGTACATGCAGAAGATCCTCACATGTCGTGGCTCACTGGAGTACAATACGACAAAGGCAGGAAAATACTGTTCCCGCCCGGGATCGAACCGAGGACCTTCTGCGTGTGAAGCAGACGAGATAACCGCTACACTACGGAAACTGCGGACTTCAGGAGCCCATCTCCGTTCACTCGCAATTACCTCAGCCTCTCTCCCGTCCGTGAATGCACACGCGACAGTTCTTTTGACAGCCTGGAAACCATCACAGCCAAGGGCTCAAGAAGTCTTCGGGGTGCTCGAGAAGGTGTCTGCCGTAGCACCCCTAACGAAATAGCGGCGTTTCCCGCAGTCGTGATTGCAAATCATAGCAGCAAAACCAATCACTTTCTTAGCAGCAGGGAGTGCGAGCCCAGCGGCAGCTCTACATGAAGGTACCAATAGCGCAGGAAGGCCGCCGACCGCGGGAATTCGCGCCGCCCCCATCCCGCCAGCCTACACGAGACTTTCCAGAGCACCCTGGACCACATCGAGGGACCCAGTGCACTGAAATAATAGTCATTTGCCACGTCAGATGGCTCGTTGGTCTAGGGATATGATTCCTGCTTTGGGTGCAGGAGGTCCCGGGTTCAAATCCCGGACGAGCCCTAGCGTTTTGTGCAAACTGGTCGCACGTGAGTGGCTGAGTCGACGCAAAATGCTCGGCGTCAGTATCAAATGAAATTCATATTTGATGTGAGCAATTGACACTGATCTGACGTGTGAAGGCGATTACGAAGGTTTTTGGGTACAGATGGTAGCAGATGCATGTTAGTATGTCTTGTTTTTAATGATAAAAAAGTGTTTCCGCCCGGGATCGACATGGGGACCTTCTGCGTGTTAGGCAGACGTGATAACCGCTACACCACGGAAACTACTTGTGTGCGCCTTACATTAGAGACAACTCGTGCTGGTGTTGTCATCGTAACTAAAAAATTAAATAAATGCGCTACTTGCAGAACAAAGGTACATGCAGAAGATCCTCACATGTCGTGGCTCACTGGAGTACAATACGACATAGGCAGGAAAATACTGTTCCCGCCCGGGATCGAACCGGGGACCTTCTGCGTGTGAAGCAGACGTGATAACCGCTACACTACGGAAACTGCGAACGGGAGGAGTCCATCTCCGTTCACTCGCAATTACCTCAGCCTCTCTCCCGTCCGTGAATGCACACGCGACAGTTCTTTTGACAGCCTGGAAACCATCACAGCCAAGGGCTCAAGAAGTCTTCGGGGTGCTCGAGAAGGTGTCTGCCGTAGCACCCCTAACGAAATAGCGGCGTTTCCCGCAATCGTGATTGCAAATCATAGCAGCAAAAGCAATCACTTTCTTAGCAGCAGGGAGTGCGAGCCCAGCGGCAGCTCTACATGAAGGTACCAATAGCCCAGGAAGGCCGCCGACCGCGGGAATTCGCGCCGCCCCCATCCCGCCAGCCTACACGAGACTTTCCAGAGCACCCTGGACCACATCGAGGGACCCAGTGCACTGAAATAATAGTCATTTGCCACGTCAGATGGCTCGTTGGTCTAGGGGTATGATTCCTGCTTTGGGTGCAGGAGGTCCCGGGTTCAAATCCCGGACGAGCCCTAGCGTTTTGTGCAAACTGGTCGCACGTGAGTGGCTGAGTCGACGCAAAATGCTCGGCGTCAGTATCAAAGGAAATTCATATTTGATGTGAGCAATTGACACTGATCTGACGTGTGAAGGCGATTACGAAGGTTTTTGGGTACAGATGGTATCAGATGCATGTTAGTATGTCTTGTTTTTAATGATAAAAAAGTGTTTCCGCCCGGGATCGACATGGGGACCTTCTGCGTGTTAGGCAGACGTGATAACCGCTACACCACGGAAACTACTTGTGTGCGCCTTACATTAGAGACAACTCGTGCTGGTGTTGTCATCGTAACTAAAAAATTAAATAAATGCGCTACTTGCAGAACAAAGGTACATGCAGAAGATCCTCACATGTCGTGGCTCACTGGAGTACAATACGACATAGGCAGGAAAATACTGTTCCCGCCCGGGATCGAACCGGGGACCTTCTGCGTGTGAAGCAGTCGTGATAACCGCTACACTACGGAAACTGCGAACGGGAGGAGTCCATCTCCGTTCACTCGCAATTACCTCAGCCTCTCTCCCGTCCGTGAATGCACACGCGACAGTTCTTTTGACAGCCTGGAAACCATCACAGCCAAGGGCTCAAGAAGTCTTCGGGGTGCTCGAGAAGGTGTCTGCCGTAGCACCCCTAACGAAATAGCGGCGTTTCCCGCAATCGTGATTGCAAATCATAGCAGCAAAAGCAATCACTTTCTTAGCAGCAGGGAGTGCGAGCCCAGCGGCAGCTCTACATGAAGGTACCAATAGCCCAGGAAGGCCGCCGACCGCGGGAATTCGCGCCGCCCCCATCCCGCCAGCCTACACGAGACTTTCCAGAGCACCCTGGACCACATCGAGGGACCCAGTGCACTGAAATAATAGTCATTTGCCACGTCAGATGGCTCGTTGGTCTAGGGGTATGATTCCTGCTTTGGGTGCAGGAGGTCCCGGGTTCAAATCCCGGACGAGCCCTAGCGTTTTGTGCAAACTGGTCGCACGTGAGTGGCTGAGTCGACGCAAAATGCTCGGCGTCAGTATCAAATGAAATTCATATTTGATGTGAGCAATTGACACTGATCTGACGTGTGAAGGCGATTACGAAGGTTTTTGGGTACAGATGGTAGCAGATGCATGTTAGTATGTCTTGTTTTTAATGATAAAAAAGTGTTTCCGCCCGGGATCGACATGGGGACCTTCTGCGTGTTAGGCAGACGTGATAACCGCTACACCACGGAAACTACTTGTGTGCGCCTTACATTAGAGACAACTCGTGCTGGTGTTGTCATCGTAACTAAAAAATTAAATAAATGCGCTACTTGCAGAACAAAGGTACATGCAGAAGATCCTCACATGTCGTGGCTCACTGGAGTACAATACGACATAGGCAGGAAAATACTGTTCCCGCCCGGGATCGAACCGGGGACCTTCTGCGTGTGAAGCAGTCGTGATAACCGCTACACTACGGAAACTGCGAACGGGAGGAGTCCATCTCCGTTCACTCGCAATTACCTCAGCCTCTCTCCCGTCCGTGAATGCACACGCGACAGTTCTTTTGACAGCCTGGAAACCATCACAGCCAAGGGCTCAAGAAGTCTTCGGGGTGCTCGAGAAGGTGTCTGCCGTAGCACCCCTAACGAAATAGCGGCGTTTCCCGCAATCGTGATTGCAAATCATAGCAGCAAAAGCAATCACTTTCTTAGCAGCAGGGAGTGCGAGCCCAGCGGCAGCTCTACATGAAGGTACCAATAGCCCAGGAAGGCCGCCGACCGCGGGAATTCGCGCCGCCCCCATCCCGCCAGCCTACACGAGACTTTCCAGAGCACCCTGGACCACATCGAGGGACCCAGTGCACTGAAATAATAGTCATTTGCCACGTCAGATGGCTCGTTGGTCTAGGGGTATGATTCCTGCTTTGGGTGCAGGAGGTCCCGGGTTCAAATCCCGGACGAGCCCTAGCGTTTTGTGCAAACTGGTCGCACGTGAGTGGCTGAGTCGACGCAAAATGCTCGGCGTCAGTATCAAATGAAATTCATATTTGATGTGAGCAATTGACACTGATCTGACGTGTGAAGGCGATTACGAAGGTTTTTGGGTACAGATGGTAGCAGATGCATGTTAGTATGTCTTGTTTTTAATGATAAAAAAGTGTTTCCGCCCGGGATCGACATGGGGACCTTCTGCGTGTTAGGCAGACGTGATAACCGCTACACCACGGAAACTACTTGTGTGCGCCTTACATTAGAGACAACTCGTGCTGGTGTTGTCATCGTAACTAAAAAATTAAATAAATGCGCTACTTGCAGAACAAAGGTACATGCAGAAGATCCTCACATGTCGTGGCTCACTGGAGTACAATACGACATAGGCAGGAAAATACTGTTCCCGCCCGGGATCGAACCGGGGACCTTCTGCGTGTGAAGCAGTCGTGATAACCGCTACACTACGGAAACTGCGAACGGGAGGAGTCCATCTCCGTTCACTCGCAATTACCTCAGCCTCTCTCCCGTCCGTGAATGCACACGCGACAGTTCTTTTGACAGCCTGGAAACCATCACAGCCAAGGGCTCAAGAAGTCTTCGGGGTGCTCGAGAAGGTGTCTGCCGTAGCACCCCTAACGAAATAGCGGCGTTTCCCGCAATCGTGATTGCAAATCATAGCAGCAAAAGCAATCACTTTCTTAGCAGCAGGGAGTGCGAGCCCAGCGGCAGCTCTACATGAAGGTACCAATAGCCCAGGAAGGCCGCCGACCGCGGGAATTCGCGCCGCCCCCATCCCGCCAGCCTACACGAGACTTTCCAGAGCACCCTGGACCACATCGAGGGACCCAGTGCACTGAAATAATAGTCATTTGCCACGTCAGATGGCTCGTTGGTCTAGGGGTATGATTCCTGCTTTGGGTGCAGGAGGTCCCGGGTTCAAATCCCGGACGAGCCCTAGCGTTTTGTGCAAACTGGTCGCACGTGAGTGGCTGAGTCGACGCAAAATGCTCGGCGTCAGTATCAAATGAAATTCATATTTGATGTGAGCAATTGACACTGATCTGACGTGTGAAGGCGATTACGAAGGTTTTTGGGTACAGATGGTATCAGATGCATGTTAGTATGTCTTGTTTTTAATGATAAAAAAGTGTTTCCGCCCGGGATCGACATGGGGACCTTCTGCGTGTTAGGCAGACGTGATAACCGCTACACCACGGAAACTACTTGTGTGCGCCTTACATTAGAGACAACTCGTGCTGGTGTTGTCATCGTAACTAAAAAATTAAATAAATGCGCTACTTGCAGAACAAAGGTACATGCAGAAGATCCTCACATGTCGTGGCTCACTGGAGTACAATACGACATAGGCAGGAAAATACTGTTCCCGCCCGGGATCGAACCGGGGACCTTCTGCGTGTGAAGCAGTCGTGATAACCGCTACACTACGGAAACTGCGAACGGGAGGAGTCCATCTCCGTTCACTCGCAATTACCTCAGCCTCTCTCCCGTCCGTGAATGCACACGCGACAGTTCTTTTGACAGCCTGGAAACCATCACAGCCAAGGGCTCAAGAAGTCTTCGGGGTGCTCGAGAAGGTGTCTGCCGTAGCACCCCTAACGAAATAGCGGCGTTTCCCGCAATCGTGATTGCAAATCATAGCAGCAAAAGCAATCACTTTCTTAGCAGCAGGGAGTGCGAGCCCAGCGGCAGCTCTACATGAAGGTACCAATAGCCCAGGAAGGCCGCCGACCGCGGGAATTCGCGCCGCCCCCATCCCGCCAGCCTACACGAGACTTTCCAGAGCACCCTGGACCACATCGAGGGACCCAGTGCACTGAAATAATAGTCATTTGCCACGTCAGATGGCTCGTTGGTCTAGGGGTATGATTCCTGCTTTGGGTGCAGGAGGTCCCGGGTTCAAATCCCGGACGAGCCCTAGCGTTTTGTGCAAACTGGTCGCACGTGAGTGGCTGAGTCGACGCAAAATGCTCGGCGTCAGTATCAAATGAAATTCATATTTGATGTGAGCAATTGACACTGATCTGACGTGTGAAGGCGATTACGAAGGTTTTTGGGTACAGATGGTAGCAGATGCATGTTAGTATGTCTTGTTTTTAATGATAAAAAAGTGTTTCCGCCCGGGATCGACACGGGGACCTTCTGCGTGTTAGGCAGACGTGATAACCGCTACACCACGGAAACTACTTGTGTGCGCCTTACATTAGAGACAACTCGTGCTGGTGTTGTCATCGTAACTAAAAAATTAAATAAATGCGCTACTTGCAGAACAAAGGTACATGCAGAAGATCCTCACATGTCGTGGCTCACTGGAGTACAATACGACATAGGCAGGAAAATACTGTTCCCGCCCGGGATCGAACCGGGGACCTTCTGCGTGTGAAGCAGACGTGATAACCGCTACACTACGGAAACTGCGAACGGGAGGAGTCCATCTCCGTTCACTCGCAATTACCTCAGCCTCTCTCCCGTCCGTGAATGCACACGCGACAGTTCTTTTGACAGCCTGGAAACCATCACAGCCAAGGGCTCAAGAAGTCTTCGGGGTGCTCGAGAAGGTGTCTGCCGTAGCACCCCTAACGAAATAGCGGCGTTTCCCGCAATCGTGATTGCAAATCATAGCAGCAAAAGCAATCACTTTCTTAGCAGCAGGGAGTGCGAGCCCAGCGGCAGCTCTACATGAAGGTACCAATAGCCCAGGAAGGCCGCCGACCGCGGGAATTCGCGCCGCCCCCATCCCGCCAGCCTACACGAGACTTTCCAGAGCACCCTGGACCACATCGAGGGACCCAGTGCACTGAAATAATAGTCATTTGCCACGTCAGATGGCTCGTTGGTCTAGGGGTATGATTCCTGCTTTGGGTGCAGGAGGTCCCGGGTTCAAATCCCGGACGAGCCCTAGCGTTTTGTGCAAACTGGTCGCACGTGAGTGGCTGAGTCGACGCAAAATGCTCGGCGTCAGTATCAAATGAAATTCATATTTGATGTGAGCAATTGACACTGATCTGACGTGTGAAGGCGATTACGAAGGTTTTTGGGTACAGATGGTAGCAGATGCATGTTAGTATGTCTTGTTTTTAATGATAAAAAAGTGTTTCCGCCCGGGATCGACACGGGGACCTTCTGCGTGTTAGGCAGACGTGATAACCGCTACACCACGGAAACTACTTGTGTGCGCCTTACATTAGAGACAACTCGTGCTGGTGTTGTCATCGTAACTAAAAAATTAAATAAATGCGCTACTTGCAGAACAAAGGTACATGCAGAAGATCCTCACATGTCGTGGCTCACTGGAGTACAATACGACATAGGCAGGAAAATACTGTTCCCGCCCGGGATCGAACCGGGGACCTTCTGCGTGTGAAGCAGTCGTGATAACCGCTACACTACGGAAACTGCGAACGGGAGGAGTCCATCTCCGTTCACTCGCAATTACCTCAGCCTCTCTCCCGTCCGTGAATGCACACGCGACAGTTCTTTTGACAGCCTGGAAACCATCACAGCCAAGGGCTCAAGAAGTCTTCGGGGTGCTCGAGAAGGTGTCTGCCGTAGCACCCCTAACGAAATAGCGGCGTTTCCCGCAATCGTGATTGCAAATCATAGCAGCAAAAGCAATCACTTTCTTAGCAGCAGGGAGTGCGAGCCCAGCGGCAGCTCTACATGAAGGTACCAATAGCCCAGGAAGGCCGCCGACCGCGGGAATTCGCGCCGCCCCCATCCCGCCAGCCTACACGAGACTTTCCAGAGCACCCTGGACCACATCGAGGGACCCAGTGCACTGAAATAATAGTCATTTGCCACGTCAGATGGCTCGTTGGTCTCGGGGTATGATTCCTGCTTTGGGTGCAGGAGGTCCCGGGTTCAAATCCCGGACGAGCCCTAGCGTTTTGTGCAAACTGGTCGCACGTGAGTGGCTGAGTCGACGCAAAATGCTCGGCGTCAGTATCAAATGAAATTCATATTTGATGTGAGCAATTGACACTGATCTGACGTGTGAAGGCGATTACGAAGGTTTTTGGGTACAGATGGTATCAGATGCATGTTAGTATGTCTTGTTTTTAATGATAAAAAAGTGTTTCCGCCCGGGATCGACATGGGGACCTTCTGCGTGTTAGGCAGACGTGATAACCGCTACACCACGGAAACTACTTGTGTGCGCCTTACATTAGAGACAACTCGTGCTGGTGTTGTCATCGTAACTAAAAAATTAAATAAATGCGCTACTTGCAGAACAAAGGTACATGCAGAAGATCCTCACATGTCGTGGCTCACTGGAGTACAATACGACATAGGCAGGAAAATACTGTTCCCGCCCGGGATCGAACCGGGGACCTTCTGCGTGTGAAGCAGTCGTGATAACCGCTACACTACGGAAACTGCGAACGGGAGGAGTCCATCTCCGTTCACTCGCAATTACCTCAGCCTCTCTCCCGTCCGTGAATGCACACGCGACAGTTCTTTTGACAGCCTGGAAACCATCACAGCCAAGGGCTCAAGAAGTCTTCGGGGTGCTCGAGAAGGTGTCTGCCGTAGCACCCCTAACGAAATAGCGGCGTTTCCCGCAATCGTGATTGCAAATCATAGCAGCAAAAGCAATCACTTTCTTAGCAGCAGGGAGTGCGAGCCCAGCGGCAGCTCTACATGAAGGTACCAATAGCCCAGGAAGGCCGCCGACCGCGGGAATTCGCGCCGCCCCCATCCCGCCAGCCTACACGAGACTTTCCAGAGCACCCTGGACCACATCGAGGGACCCAGTGCACTGAAATAATAGTCATTTGCCACGTCAGATGGCTCGTTGGTCTAGGGGTATGATTCCTGCTTTGGGTGCAGGAGGTCCCGGGTTCAAATCCCGGACGAGCCCTAGCGTTTTGTGCAAACTGGTCGCACGTGAGTGGCTGAGTCGACGCAAAATGCTCGGCGTCAGTATCAAATGAAATTCATATTTGATGTGAGCAATTGACACTGATCTGACGTGTGAAGGCGATTACGAAGGTTTTTGGGTACAGATGGTAGCAGATGCATGTTAGTATGTCTTGTTTTTAATGATAAAAAAGTGTTTCCGCCCGGGATCGACATGGGGACCTTCTGCGTGTTAGGCAGACGTGATAACCGCTACACCACGGAAACTACTTGTGTGCGCCTTACATTAGAGACAACTCGTGCTGGTGTTGTCATCGTAACTAAAAAATTAAATAAATGCGCTACTTGCAGAACAAAGGTACATGCAGAAGATCCTCACATGTCGTGGCTCACTGGAGTACAATACGACATAGGCAGGAAAATACTGTTCCCGCCCGGGATCGAACCGGGGACCTTCTGCGTGTGAAGCAGACGTGATAACCGCTACACTACGGAAACTGCGAACGGGAGGAGTCCATCTCCGTTCACTCGCAATTACCTCAGCCTCTCTCCCGTCCGTGAATGCACACGCGACAGTTCTTTTGACAGCCTGGAAACCATCACAGCCAAGGGCTCAAGAAGTCTTCGGGGTGCTCGAGAAGGTGTCTGCCGTAGCACCCCTAACGAAATAGCGGCGTTTCCCGCAATCGTGATTGCAAATCATAGCAGCAAAAGCAATCACTTTCTTAGCAGCAGGGAGTGCGAGCCCAGCGGCAGCTCTACATGAAGGTACCAATAGCCCAGGAAGGCCGCCGACCGCGGGAATTCGCGCCGCCCCCATCCCGCCAGCCTACACGAGACTTTCCAGAGCACCCTGGACCACATCGAGGGACCCAGTGCACTGAAATAATAGTCATTTGCCACGTCAGATGGCTCGTTGGTCTAGGGGTATGATTCCTGCTTTGGGTGCAGGAGGTCCCGGGTTCAAATCCCGGACGAGCCCTAGCGTTTTGTGCAAACTGGTCGCACGTGAGTGGCTGAGTCGACGCAAAATGCTCGGCGTCAGTATCAAATGAAATTCATATTTGATGTGAGCAATTGACACTGATCTGACGTGTGAAGGCGATTACGAAGGTTTTTGGGTACAGATGGTAGCAGATGCATGTTAGTATGTCTTGTTTTTAATGATAAAAAAGTGTTTCCGCCCGGGATCGACACGGGGACCTTCTGCGTGTTAGGCAGACGTGATAACCGCTACACCACGGAAACTACTTGTGTGCGCCTTACATTAGAGACAACTCGTGCTGGTGTTGTCATCGTAACTAAAAAATTAAATAAATGCGCTACTTGCAGAACAAAGGTACATGCAGAAGATCCTCACATGTCGTGGCTCACTGGAGTACAATACGACATAGGCAGGAAAATACTGTTCCCGCCCGGGATCGAACCGGGGACCTTCTGCGTATGAAGCAGTCGTGATAACCGCTACACTACGGAAACTGCGAACGGGAGGAGTCCATCTCCGTTCACTCGCAATTACCTCAGCCTCTCTCCCGTCCGTGAATGCACACGCGACAGTTCTTTTGACAGCCTGGAAACCATCACAGCCAAGGGCTCAAGAAGTCTTCGGGGTGCTCGAGAAGGTGTCTGCCGTAGCACCCCTAACGAAATAGCGGCGTTTCCCGCAATCGTGATTGCAAATCATAGCAGCAAAAGCAATCACTTTCTTAGCAGCAGGGAGTGCGAGCCCAGCGGCAGCTCTACATGAAGGTACCAATAGCCCAGGAAGGCCGCCGACCGCGGGAATTCGCGCCGCCCCCATCCCGCCAGCCTACACGAGACTTTCCAGAGCACCCTGGACCACATCGAGGGACCCAGTGCACTGAAATAATAGTCATTTGCCACGTCAGATGGCTCGTTGGTCTAGGGGTATGATTCCTGCTTTGGGTGCAGGAGGTCCCGGGTTCAAATCCCGGACGAGCCCTAGCGTTTTGTGCAAACTGGTCGCACGTGAGTGGCTGAGTCGACGCAAAATGCTCGGCGTCAGTATCAAATGAAATTCATATTTGATGTGAGCAATTGACACTGATCTGACGTGTGAAGGCGATTACGAAGGTTTTTGGGTACAGATGGTATCAGATGCATGTTAGTATGTCTTGTTTTTAATGATAAAAAAGTGTTTCCGCCCGGGATCGACATGGGGACCTTCTGCGTGTTAGGCAGACGTGATAACCGCTACACCACGGAAACTACTTGTGTGCGCCTTACATTAGAGACAACTCGTGCTGGTGTTGTCATCGTAACTAAAAAATTAAATAAATGCGCTACTTGCAGAACAAAGGTACATGCAGAAGATCCTCACATGTCGTGGCTCACTGGAGTACAATACGACATAGGCAGGAAAATACTGTTCCCGCCCGGGATCGAACCGGGGACCTTCTGCGTGTGAAGCAGTCGTGATAACCGCTACACTACGGAAACTGCGAACGGGAGGAGTCCATCTCCGTTCACTCGCAATTACCTCAGCCTCTCTCCCGTCCGTGAATGCACACGCGACAGTTCTTTTGACAGCCTGGAAACCATCACAGCCAAGGGCTCAAGAAGTCTTCGGGGTGCTCGAGAAGGTGTCTGCCGTAGCACCCCTAACGAAATAGCGGCGTTTCCCGCAATCGTGATTGCAAATCATAGCAGCAAAAGCAATCACTTTCTTAGCAGCAGGGAGTGCGAGCCCAGCGGCAGCTCTACATGAAGGTACCAATAGCCCAGGAAGGCCGCCGACCGCGGGAATTCGCGCCGCCCCCATCCCGCCAGCCTACACGAGACTTTCCAGAGCACCCTGGACCACATCGAGGGACCCAGTGCACTGAAATAATAGTCATTTGCCACGTCAGATGGCTCGTTGGTCTAGGGGTATGATTCCTGCTTTGGGTGCAGGAGGTCCCGGGTTCAAATCCCGGACGAGCCCTAGCGTTTTGTGCAAACTGGTCGCACGTGAGTGGCTGAGTCGACGCAAAATGCTCGGCGTCAGTATCAAATGAAATTCATATTTGATGTGAGCAATTGACACTGATCTGACGTGTGAAGGCGATTACGAAGGTTTTTGGGTACAGATGGTAGCAGATGCATGTTAGTATGTCTTGTTTTTAATGATAAAAAAGTGTTTCCGCCCGGGATCGACATGGGGACCTTCTGCGTGTTAGGCAGACGTGATAACCGCTACACCACGGAAACTACTTGTGTGCGCCTTACATTAGAGACAACTCGTGCTGGTGTTGTCATCGTAACTAAAAAATTAAATAAATGCGCTACTTGCAGAACAAAGGTACATGCAGAAGATCCTCACATGTCGTGGCTCACTGGAGTACAATACGACATAGGCAGGAAAATACTGTTCCCGCCCGGGATCGAACCGGGGACCTTCTGCGTGTGAAGCAGACGTGATAACCGCTACACTACGGAAACTGCGAACGGGAGGAGTCCATCTCCGTTCACTCGCAATTACCTCAGCCTCTCTCCCGTCCGTGAATGCACACGCGACAGTTCTTTTGACAGCCTGGAAACCATCACAGCCAAGGGCTCAAGAAGTCTTCGGGGTGCTCGAGAAGGTGTCTGCCGTAGCACCCCTAACGAAATAGCGGCGTTTCCCGCAGTCGTGATTGCAAATCATAGCAGCAAAAGCAATCACTTTCTTAGCAGCAGGGAGTGCGAGCCCAGCGGCAGCTCTACATGAAGGTACCAATAGCCCAGGAAGGCCGCCGACCGCGGGAATTCGCGCCGCCCCCATCCCGCCAGCCTACACGAGACTTTCCAGAGCACCCTGGACCACATCGAGGGACCCAGTGCACTGAAATAATAGTCATTTGCCACGTCAGATGGCTCGTTGGTCTAGGGGTATGATTCCTGCTTTGGGTGCAGGAGGTCCCGGGTTCAAATCCCGGACGAGCCCTAGCGTTTTGTGCAAACTGGTCGCACGTGAGTGGCTGAGTCGACGCAAAATGCTCGGCGTCAGTATCAAATGAAATTCATATTTGATGTGAGCAATTGACACTGATCTGACGTGTGAAGGCGATTACGAAGGTTTTTGGGTACAGATGGTAGCAGATGCATGTTAGTATGTCTTGTTTTTAATGATAAAAAAGTGTTTCCGCCCGGGATCGACACGGGGACCTTCTGCGTGTTAGGCAGACGTGATAACCGCTACACCACGGAAACTACTTGTGTGCGCCTTACATTAGAGACAACTCGTGCTGGTGTTGTCATCGTAACTAAAAAATTAAATAAATGCGCTACTTGCAGAACAAAGGTACATGCAGAAGATCCTCACATGTCGTGGCTCACTGGAGTACAATACGACATAGGCAGGAAAATACTGTTCCCGCCCGGGATCGAACCGGGGACCTTCTGCGTGTGAAGCAGACGTGATAACCGCTACACTACGGAAACTGCGAACGGGAGGAGTCCATCTCCGTTCACTCGCAATTACCTCAGCCTCTCTCCCGTCCGTGAATGCACACGCGACAGTTCTTTTGACAGCCTGGAAACCATCACAGCCAAGGGCTCAAGAAGTCTTCGGGGTGCTCGAGAAGGTGTCTGCCGTAGCACCCCTAACGAAATAGCGGCGTTTCCCGCAATCGTGATTGCAAATCATAGCAGCAAAAGCAATCACTTTCTTAGCAGCAGGGAGTGCGAGCCCAGCGGCAGCTCTACATGAAGGTACCAATAGCCCAGGAAGGCCGCCGACCGCGGGAATTCGCGCCGCCCCCATCCCGCCAGCCTACACGAGACTTTCCAGAGCACCCTGGACCACATCGAGGGACCCAGTGCACTGAAATAATAGTCATTTGCCACGTCAGATGGCTCGTTGGTCTAGGGGTATGATTCCTGCTTTGGGTGCAGGAGGTCCCGGGTTCAAATCCCGGACGAGCCCTAGCGTTTTGTGCAAACTGGTCGCACGTGAGTGGCTGAGTCGACGCAAAATGCTCGGCGTCAGTATCAAATGAAATTCATATTTGATGTGAGCAATTGACACTGATCTGACGTGTGAAGGCGATTACGAAGGTTTTTGGGTACAGATGGTAGCAGATGCATGTTAGTATGTCTTGTTTTTAATGATAAAAAAGTGTTTCCGCCCGGGATCGACACGGGGACCTTCTGCGTGTTAGGCAGACGTGATAACCGCTACACCACGGAAACTACTTGTGTGCGCCTTACATTAGAGACAACTCGTGCTGGTGTTGTCATCGTAACTAAAAAATTAAATAAATGCGCTACTTGCAGAACAAAGGTACATGCAGAAGATCCTCACATGTCGTGGGTCACTGGAGTACAATACGACATAGGCAGGAAAATACTGTTCCCGCCCGGGATCGAACCGGGGACCTTCTGCGTGTGAAGCAGACGTGATAACCGCTACACTACGGAAACTGCGAACGGGAGGAGTCCATCTCCGTTCACTCGCAATTACCTCAGCCTCTCTCCCGTCCGTGAATGCACACGCGACAGTTCTTTTGACAGCCTGGAAACCATCACAGCCAAGGGCTCAAGAAGTCTTCGGGGTGCTCGAGAAGGTGTCTGCCGTAGCACCCCTAACGAAATAGCGGCGTTTCCCGCAATCGTGATTGCAAATCATAGCAGCAAAAGCAATCACTTTCTTAGCAGCAGGGAGTGCGAGCCCAGCGGCAGCTCTACATGAAGGTACCAATAGCCCAGGAAGGCCGCCGACCGCGGGAATTCGCGCCGCCCCCATCCCGCCAGCCTACACGAGACTTTCCAGAGCACCCTGGACCACATCGAGGGACCCAGTGCACTGAAATAATAGTCATTTGCCACGTCAGATGGCTCGTTGGTCTAGGGGTATGATTCCTGCTTTGGGTGCAGGAGGTCCCGGGTTCAAATCCCGGACGAGCCCTAGCGTTTTGTGCAAACTGGTCGCACGTGAGTGGCTGAGTCGACGCAAAATGCTCGGCGTCAGTATCAAATGAAATTCATATTTGATGTGAGCAATTGACACTGATCTGACGTGTGAAGGCGATTACGAAGGTTTTTGGGTACAGATGGTAGCAGATGCATGTTAGTATGTCTTGTTTTTAATGATAAAAAAGTGTTTCCGCCCGGGATCGACACGGGGACCTTCTGCGTGTTAGGCAGACGTGATAACCGCTACACCACGGAAACTACTTGTGTGCGCCTTACATTAGAGACAACTCGTGCTGGTGTTGTCATCGTTACTAAGAAATTAAATAAATGCGCTACTTGCAGAACAAAGGTACATGCAGAAGATCCTCACATGTCGTGGCTCACTGGAGTACAATACGACATAGGCAGGAAAATACTGTTCCCGCCCGGGATCGAACCGAGGACCTTCTGCGTGTGAAGCAGACGAGATAACCGCTACACTACGGAAACTGCGGACTTCAGGAGCCCATCTCCGTTCACTCGCAATTACCTCAGCCTCTCTCCCGTCCGTGAATGCACACGCGACAGTTCTTTTGACAGCCTGGAAACCATCACAGCCAAGGGCTCAAGAAGTCTTCGGGGTGCTCGAGAAGGTGTCTGCCGTAGCACCCCTAACGAAATAGCGGCGTTTCCCGCAATCGTGATTGCAAATCATAGCAGCAAAAGCAATCACTTTCTTAGCAGCAGGGAGTGCGAGCCCAGCGGCAGCTCTACATGAAGGTACCAATAGCCCAGGAAGGCCGCCGACCGCGGGAATTCGCGCCGCCCCCATCCCGCCAGCCTACACGAGACTTTCCAGAGCACCCTGGACCACATCGAGGGACCCAGTGCACTGAAATAATAGTCATTTGCCACGTCAGATGGCTCGTTGGTCTAGGGGTATGATTCCTGCTTTGGGTGCAGGAGGTCCCGGGTTCAAATCCCGGACGAGCCCTAGCGTTTTGTGCAAACTGGTCGCACGTGAGTGGCTGAGTCGACGCAAAATGCTCGGCGTCAGTATCAAATGAAATTCATATTTGATGTGAGCAATTGACACTGATCTGACGTGTGAAGGCGATTACGAAGGTTTTTGGGTACAGATGGTAGCAGATGCATGTTAGTATGTCTTGTTTTTAATGATAAAAAAGTGTTTCCGCCCGGGATCGACATGGGGACCTTCTGCGTGTTAGGCAGACGTGATAACCGCTACACCACGGAAACTACTTGTGTGCGCCTTACATTAGAGACAACTCGTGCTGGTGTTGTCATCGTAACTAAAAAATTAAATAAATGCGCTACTTGCAGAACAAAGGTACATGCAGAAGATCCTCACATGTCGTGGCTCACTGGAGTACAATACGACATAGGCAGGAAAATACTGTTCCCGCCCGGGATCGAACCGGGGACCTTCTGCGTGTGAAGCAGTCGTGATAACCGCTACACTACGGAAACTGCGAACGGGAGGAGTCCATCTCCGTTCACTCGCAATTACCTCAGCCTCTCTCCCGTCCGTGAATGCACACGCGACAGTTCTTTTGACAGCCTGGAAACCATCACAGCCAAGGGCTCAAGAAGTCTTCGGGGTGCTCGAGAAGGTGTCTGCCGTAGCACCCCTAACGAAATAGCGGCGTTTCCCGCAATCGTGATTGCAAATCATAGCAGCAAAAGCAATCACTTTCTTAGCAGCAGGGAGTGCGAGCCCAGCGGCAGCTCTACATGAAGGTACCAATAGCCCAGGAAGGCCGCCGACCGCGGGAATTCGCGCCGCCCCCATCCCGCCAGCCTACACGAGACTTTCCAGAGCACCCTGGACCACATCGAGGGACCCAGTGCACTGAAATAATAGTCATTTGCCACGTCAGATGGCTCGTTGGTCTAGGGGTATGATTCCTGCTTTGGGTGCAGGAGGTCCCGGGTTCAAATCCCGGACGAGCCCTAGCGTTTTGTGCAAACTGGTCGCACGTGAGTGGCTGAGTCGACGCAAAATGCTCGGCGTCAGTATCAAATGAAATTCATATTTGATGTGAGCAATTGACACTGATCTGACGTGTGAAGGCGATTACGAAGGTTTTTGGGTACAGATGGTAGCAGATGCATGTTAGTATGTCTTGTTTTTAATGATAAAAAAGTGTTTCCGCCCGGGATCGACATGGGGACCTTCTGCGTGTTAGGCAGACGTGATAACCGCTACACCACGGAAACTACTTGTGTGCGCCTTACATTAGAGACAACTCGTGCTGGTGTTGTCATCGTAACTAAAAAATTAAATAAATGCGCTACTTGCAGAACAAAGGTACATGCAGAAGATCCTCACATGTCGTGGCTCACTGGAGTACAATACGACATAGGCAGGGAAAATACTGTTCCCGCCCGGGATCGAACCGGGGACCTTCTGCGTGTGAAGCAGACGTGATAACCGCTACACTACGGAAACTGCGAACGGGAGGAGTCCATCTCCGTTCACTCGCAATTACCTCAGCCTCTCTCCCGTCCGTGAATGCACACGCGACAGTTCTTTTGACAGCCTGGAAACCATCACAGCCAAGGGCTCAAGAAGTCTTCGGGGTGCTCGAGAAGGTGTCTGCCGTAGCACCCCTAACGAAATAGCGGCGTTTCCCGCAATCGTGATTGCAAATCATAGCAGCAAAAGCAATCACTTTCTTAGCAGCAGGGAGTGCGAGCCCAGCGGCAGCTCTACATGAAGGTACCAATAGCCCAGGAAGGCCGCCGACCGCGGGAATTCGCGCCGCCCCCATCCCGCCAGCCTACACGAGACTTTCCAGAGCACCCTGGACCACATCGAGGGACCCAGTGCACTGAAATAATAGTCATTTGCCACGTCAGATGGCTCGTTGGTCTAGGGGTATGATTCCTGCTTTGGGTGCAGGAGGTCCCGGGTTCAAATCCCGGACGAGCCCTAGCGTTTTGTGCAAACTGGTCGCACGTGAGTGGCTGAGTCGACGCAAAATGCTCGGCGTCAGTATCAAATGAAATTCATATTTGATGTGAGCAATTGACACTGATCTGACGTGTGAAGGCGATTACGAAGGTTTTTGGGTACAGATGGTAGCAGATGCATGTTAGTATGTCTTGTTTTTAATGATAAAAAAGTGTTTCCGCCCGGGATCGACATGGGGACCTTCTGCGTGTTAGGCAGACGTGATAACCGCTACACCACGGAAACTACTTGTGTGCGCCTTACATTAGAGACAACTCGTGCTGGTGTTGTCATCGTAACTAAAAAATTAAATAAATGCGCTACTTGCAGAACAAAGGTACATGCAGATGATCCTCACATGTCGTGGCTCACTGGAGTACAATACGACATAGGCAGGAAAATACTGTTCCCGCCCGGGATCGAACCGGGGACCTTCTGCGTGTGAAGCAGTCGTGATAACCGCTACACTACGGAAACTGCGAACGGGAGGAGTCCATCTCCGTTCACTCGCAATTACCTCAGCCTCTCTCCCGTCCGTGAATGCACACGCGACAGTTCTTTTGACAGCCTGGAAACCATCACAGCCAAGGGCTCAAGAAGTCTTCGGGGTGCTCGAGAAGGTGTCTGCCGTAGCACCCCTAACGAAATAGCGGCGTTTCCCGCAATCGTGATTGCAAATCATAGCAGCAAAAGCAATCACTTTCTTAGCAGCAGGGAGTGCGAGCCCAGCGGCAGCTCTACATGAAGGTACCAATAGCCCAGGAAGGCCGCCGACCGCGGGAATTCGCGCCGCCCCCATCCCGCCAGCCTACACGAGACTTTCCAGAGCACCCTGGACCACATCGAGGGACCCAGTGCACTGAAATAATAGTCATTTGCCACGTCAGATGGCTCGTTGGTCTAGGGGTATGATTCCTGCTTTGGGTGCAGGAGGTCCCGGGTTCAAATCCCGGACGAGCCCTAGCGTTTTGTGCAAACTGGTCGCACGTGAGTGGCTGAGTCGACGCAAAATGCTCGGCGTCAGTATCAAATGAAATTCATATTTGATGTGAGCAATTGACACTGATCTGACGTGTGAAGGCGATTACGAAGGTTTTTGGGTACAGATGGTAGCAGATGCATGTTAGTATGTCTTGTTTTTAATGATAAAAAAGTGTTTCCGCCCGGGATCGACACGGGGACCTTCTGCGTGTTAGGCAGACGTGATAACCGCTACACCACGGAAACTACTTGTGTGCGCCTTACATTAGAGACAACTCGTGCTGGTGTTGTCATCGTAACTAAAAAATTAAATAAATGCGCTACTTGCAGAACAAAGGTACATGCAGAAGATCCTCACATGTCGTGGCTCACTGGAGTACAATACGACATAGGCAGGAAAATACTGTTCCCGCCCGGGATCGAACCGGGGACCTTCTGCGTGTGAAGCAGACGTGATAACCGCTACACTACGGAAACTGCGAACGGGAGGAGTCCATCTCCGTTCACTCGCAATTACCTCAGCCTCTCTCCCGTCCGTGAATGCACACGCGACAGTTCTTTTGACAGCCTGGAAACCATCACAGCCAAGGGCTCAAGAAGTCTTCGGGGTGCTCGAGAAGGTGTCTGCCGTAGCACCCCTAACGAAATAGCGGCGTTTCCCGCAATCGTGATTGCAAATCATAGCAGCAAAAGCAATCACTTTCTTAGCAGCAGGGAGTGCGAGCCCAGCGGCAGCTCTACATGAAGGTACCAATAGCCCAGGAAGGCCGCCGACCGCGGGAATTCGCGCCGCCCCCATCCCGCCAGCCTACACGAGACTTTCCAGAGCACCCTGGACCACATCGAGGGACCCAGTGCACTGAAATAATAGTCATTTGCCACGTCAGATGGCTCGTTGGTCTAGGGGTATGATTCCTGCTTTGGGTGCAGGAGGTCCCGGGTTCAAATCCCGGACGAGCCCTAGCGTTTTGTGCAAACTGGTCGCACGTGAGTGGCTGAGTCGACGCAAAATGCTCGGCGTCAGTATCAAATGAAATTCATATTTGATGTGAGCAATTGACACTGATCTGACGTGTGAAGGCGATTACGAAGGTTTTTGGGTACAGATGGTAGCAGATGCATGTTAGTATGTCTTGTTTTTAATGATAAAAAAGTGTTTCCGCCCGGGATCGACACGGGGACCTTCTGCGTGTTAGGCAGACGTGATAACCGCTACACCACGGAAACTACTTGTGTGCGCCTTACATTAGAGACAACTCGTGCTGGTGTTGTCATCGTAACTAAAAAATTAAATAAATGCGCTACTTGCAGAACAAAGGTACATGCAGAAGATCCTCACATGTCGTGGCTCACTGGAGTACAATACGACATAGGCAGGAAAATACTGTTCCCGCCCGGGATCGAACCGGGGACCTTCTGCGTGTGAAGCAGTCGTGATAACCGCTACACTACGGAAACTGCGAACGGGAGGAGTCCATCTCCGTTCACTCGCAATTACCTCAGCCTCTCTCCCGTCCGTGAATGCACACGCGACAGTTCTTTTGACAGCCTGGAAACCATCACAGCCAAGGGCTCAAGAAGTCTTCGGGGTGCTCGAGAAGGTGTCTGCCGTAGCACCCCTAACGAAATAGCGGCGTTTCCCGCAATCGTGATTGCAAATCATAGCAGCAAAAGCAATCACTTTCTTAGCAGCAGGGAGTGCGAGCCCAGCGGCAGCTCTACATGAAGGTACCAATAGCCCAGGAAGGCCGCCGACCGCGGGAATTCGCGCCGCCCCCATCCCGCCAGCCTACACGAGACTTTCCAGAGCACCCTGGACCACATCGAGGGACCCAGTGCACTGAAATAATAGTCATTTGCCACGTCAGATGGCTCGTTGGTCTAGGGGTATGATTCCTGCTTTGGGTGCAGGAGGTCCCGGGTTCAAATCCCGGACGAGCCCTAGCGTTTTGTGCAAACTGGTCGCACGTGAGTGGCTGAGTCGACGCAAAATGCTCGGCGTCAGTATCAAATGAAATTCATATTTGATGTGAGCAATTGACACTGATCTGACGTGTGAAGGCGATTACGAAGGTTTTTGGGTACAGATGGTAGCAGATGCATGTTAGTATGTCTTGTTTTTAATGATAAAAAAGTGTTTCCGCCCGGGATCGACATGGGGACCTTCTGCGTGTTAGGCAGACGCGATAACCGCTACACCACGGAAACTACTTGTGTGCGCCTTACATTAGAGACAACTCGTGCTGGTGTTGTCATCGTAACTAAAAAATTAAATAAATGCGCTACTTGCAGAACAAAGGTACATGCAGAAGATCCTCACATGTCGTGGCTCACTGGAGTACAATACGACATAGGCAGGAAAATACTGTTCCCGCCCGGGATCGAACCGGGGACCTTCTGCGTGTGAAGCAGTCGTGATAACCGCTACACTACGGAAACTGCGAACGGGAGGAGTCCATCTCCGTTCACTCGCAATTACCTCAGCCTCTCTCCCGTCCGTGAATGCACACGCGACAGTTCTTTTGACAGCCTGGAAACCATCACAGCCAAGGGCTCAAGAAGTCTTCGGGGTGCTCGAGAAGGTGTCTGCCGTAGCACCCCTAACGAAATAGCGGCGTTTCCCGCAATCGTGATTGCAAATCATAGCAGCAAAAGCAATCACTTTCTTAGCAGCAGGGAGTGCGAGCCCAGCGGCAGCTCTACATGAAGGTACCAATAGCCCAGGAAGGCCGCCGACCGCGGGAATTCGCGCCGCCCCCATCCCGCCAGCCTACACGAGACTTTCCAGAGCACCCTGGACCACATCGAGGGACCCAGTGCACTGAAATAATAGTCATTTGCCACGTCAGATGGCTCGTTGGTCTAGGGGTATGATTCCTGCTTTGGGTGCAGGAGGTCCCGGGTTCAAATCCCGGACGAGCCCTAGCGTTTTGTGCAAACTGGTCGCACGTGAGTGGCTGAGTCGACGCAAAATGCTCGGCGTCAGTATCAAATGAAATTCATATTTGATGTGAGCAATTGACACTGATCTGACGTGTGAAGGCGATTACGAAGGTTTTTGGGTACAGATGGTAGCAGATGCATGTTAGTATGTCTTGTTTTTAATGATAAAAAAGTGTTTCCGCCCGGGATCGACATGGGGACCTTCTGCGTGTTAGGCAGACGTGATAACCGCTACACCACGGAAACTACTTGTGTGCGCCTTACATTAGAGACAACTCGTGCTGGTGTTGTCATCGTAACTAAAAAATTAAATAAATGCGCTACTTGCAGAACAAAGGTACATGCAGAAGATCCTCACATGTCGTGGCTCACTGGAGTACAATACGACATAGGCAGGAAAATACTGTTCCCTCCCGGGATCGAACCGGGGACCTTCTGCGTGTGAAGCAGACGTGATAACCGCTACACTACGGAAACTGCGAACGGGAGGAGTCCATCTCCGTTCACTCGCAATTACCTCAGCCTCTCTCCCGTCCGTGAATGCACACGCGACAGTTCTTTTGACAGCCTGGAAACCATCACAGCCAAGGGCTCAAGAAGTCTTCGGGGTGCTCGAGAAGGTGTCTGCCGTAGCACCCCTAACGAAATAGCGGCGTTTCCCGCAATCGTGATTGCAAATCATAGCAGCAAAAGCAATCACTTTCTTAGCAGCAGGGAGTGCGAGCCCAGCGGCAGCTCTACATGAAGGTACCAATAGCCCAGGAAGGCCGCCGACCGCGGGAATTCGCGCCGCCCCCATCCCGCCAGCCTACACGAGACTTTCCAGAGCACCCTGGACCACATCGAGGGACCCAGTGCACTGAAATAATAGTCATTTGCCACGTCAGATGGCTCGTTGGTCTAGGGGTATGATTCCTGCTTTGGGTGCAGGAGGTCCCGGGTTCAAATCCCGGACGAGCCCTAGCGTTTTGTGCAAACTGGTCGCACGTGAGTGGCTGAGTCGACGCAAAATGCTCGGCGTCAGTATCAAATGAAATTCATATTTGATGTGAGCAATTGACACTGATCTGACGTGTGAAGGCGATTACGAAGGTTTTTGGGTACAGATGGTAGCAGATGCATGTTAGTATGTCTTGTTTTTAATGATAAAAAAGTGTTTCCGCCCGGGATCGACATGGGGACCTTCTGCGTGTTAGGCAGACGTGATAACCGCTACACCACGGAAACTACTTGTGTGCGCCTTACATTAGAGACAACTCGTGCTGGTGTTGTCATCGTAACTAAAAAATTAAATAAATGCGCTACTTGCAGAACAAAGGTACATGCAGAAGATCCTCACATGTCGTGGCTCACTGGAGTACAATACGACATAGGCAGGAAAATACTGTTCCCGCCCGGGATCGAACCGGGGACCTTCTGCGTGTGAAGCAGTCGTGATAACCGCTACACTACGGAAACTGCGAACGGGAGGAGTCCATCTCCGTTCACTCGCAATTACCTCAGCCTCTCTCCCGTCCGTGAATGCACACGCGACAGTTCTTTTGACAGCCTGGAAACCATCACAGCCAAGGGCTCAAGAAGTCTTCGGGGTGCTCGAGAAGGTGTCTGCCGTAGCACCCCTAACGAAATAGCGGCGTTTCCCGCAATCGTGATTGCAAATCATAGCAGCAAAAGCAATCACTTTCTTAGCAGCAGGGAGTGCGAGCCCAGCGGCAGCTCTACATGAAGGTACCAATAGCCCAGGAAGGCCGCCGACCGCGGGAATTCGCGCCGCCCCCATCCCGCCAGCCTACACGAGACTTTCCAGAGCACCCTGGACCACATCGAGGGACCCAGTGCACTGAAATAATAGTCATTTGCCACGTCAGATGGCTCGTTGGTCTAGGGGTATGATTCCTGCTTTGGGTGCAGGAGGTCCCGGGTTCAAATCCCGGACGAGCCCTAGCGTTTTGTGCAAACTGGTCGCACGTGAGTGGCTGAGTCGACGCAAAATGCTCGGCGTCAGTATCAAATGAAATTCATATTTGATGTGAGCAATTGACACTGATCTGACGTGTGAAGGCGATTACGAAGGTTTTTGGGTACAGATGGTAGCAGATGCATGTTAGTATGTCTTGTTTTTAATGATAAAAAAGTGTTTCCGCCCGGGATCGACACGGGGACCTTCTGCGTGTTAGGCAGACGTGATAACCGCTACACCACGGAAACTACTTGTGTGCGCCTTACATTAGAGACAACTCGTGCTGGTGTTGTCATCGTAAATAAAAAATTAAATAAATGCGCTACTTGCAGAACAAAGGTACATGCAGAAGATCCTCACATGTCGTGGCTCACTGGAGTACAATACGACATAGGCAGGAAAATACTGTTCCCGCCCGGGATCGAACCGGGGACCTTCTGCGTGTGAAGCAGACGTGATAACCGCTACACTACGGAAAGTGCGAACGGGAGGAGTCCATCTCCGTTCACTCGCAATTACCTCAGCCTCTCTCCCGTCCGTGAATGCACACGCGACAGTTCTTTTGACAGCCTGGAAACCATCACAGCCAAGGGCTCAAGAAGTCTTCGGGGTGCTCGAGAAGGTGTCTGCCGTAGCACCCCTAACGAAATAGCGGCGTTTCCCGCAATCGTGATTGCAAATCATAGCAGCAAAAGCAATCACTTTCTTAGCAGCAGGGAGTGCGAGCCCAGCGGCAGCTCTACATGAAGGTACCAATAGCCCAGGAAGGCCGCCGACCGCGGGAATTCGCGCCGCCCCCATCCCGCCAGCCTACACGAGACTTTCCAGAGCACCCTGGACCACATCGAGGGACCCAGTGCACTGAAATAATAGTCATTTGCCACGTCAGATGGCTCGTTGGTCTAGGGGTATGATTCCTGCTTTGGGTGCAGGAGGTCCCGGGTTCAAATCCCGGACGAGCCCTAGCGTTTTGTGCAAACTGGTCGCACGTGAGTGGCTGAGTCGACGCAAAATGCTCGGCGTCAGTATCAAATGAAATTCATATTTGATGTGAGCAATTGACACTGATCTGACGTGTGAAGGCGATTACGAAGGTTTTTGGGTACAGATGGTAGCAGATGCATGTTAGTATGTCTTGTTTTTAATGATAAAAAAGTGTTTCCGCCCGGGATCGACACGGGGACCTTCTGCGTGTTAGGCAGACGTGATAACCGCTACACCACGGAAACTACTTGTGTGCGCCTTACATTAGAGACAACTCGTGCTGGTGTTGTCATCGTTACTAAGAAATTAAATAAATGCGCTACTTGCAGAACAAAGGTACATGCAGAAGATCCTCACATGTCGTGGCTCACTGGAGTACAATACGACATAGGCAGGAAAATACTGTTCCCGCCCGGGATCGAACCGAGGACCTTCTGCGTGTGAAGCAGACGAGATAACCGCTACACTACGGGAACTGCGAACGGGAGGAGTCCATCTCCGTTCACTCGCAATTACCTCAGCCTCTCTCCCGTCCGTGAATGCACACGCGACAGTTCTTTTGACAGCCTGGAAACCATCACAGCCAAGGGCTCAAGAAGTCTTCGGGGTGCTCGAGAAGGTGTCTGCCGTAGCACCCCTAACGAAATAGCGGCGTTTCCCGCAGTCGTGATTGCAAATCATAGCAGCAAAAGCAATCACTTTCTTAGCAGCAGGGAGTGCGAGCCCAGCGGCAGCTCTACATGAAGGTACCAATAGCCCAGGAAGGCCGCCGACCGCGGGAATTCGCGCCGCCCCCATCCCGCCAGCCTACACGAGACTTTCCAGAGCACCCTGGACCACATCGAGGGACCCAGTGCACTGAAATAATAGTCATTTGCCACGTCAGATGGCTCGTTGGTCTAGGGGTATGATTCCTGCTTTGGGTGCAGGCGGTCCCGGGTTCAAATCCCGGACGAGCCCTAGCGTTTTGTGCAAACTGGTCGCACGTGAGTGGCCGAGTCGACGCAAAATGCTCGGCGTCAGTATCAAATGAAATTCATATTTGATGTGAGCAATTGACACTGATCTGACGTGTGAAGGCGATTACGAAGGTTTTTGGGTACAGATGGTAGCAGATGCATGTTAGTATGTCTTGTTTTTAATGATAAAAAAGTGTTTCCGCCCGGGATCGACACGGGGACCTTCTGCGTGTTAGGCAGACGTGATAACCGCTACACCACGGAAACTACTTGTGTGCGCCTTACATTAGAGACAACTCGTGCTGGTGTTGTCATCGTTACTAAGAAATTAAATAAATGCGCTACTTGCAGAACAAAGGTACATGCAGAAGATCCTCACATGTCGTGGCTCACTGGAGTACAATACGACATAGGCAGGAAAATACTGTTCCCGCCCGGGATCGAACCGAGGACCTTCTGCGTGTGAAGCAGACGAGATAACCGCTACACTACGGAAACTGCGGACTTCAGGAGCCCATCTCCGTTCACTCGCAATTACCTCAGCCTCTCTCCCGTCCGTGAATGCACACGCGACAGTTCTTTTGACAGCCTGGAAACCATCACAGCCAAGGGCTCAAGAAGTCTTCGGGGTGCTCGAGAAGGTGTCTGCCGTAGCACCCCTAACGAAATAGCGGCGTTTCCCGCAATCGTGATTGCAAATCATAGCAGCAAAAGCAATCACTTTCTTAGCAGCAGGGAGTGCGAGCCCAGCGGCAGCTCTACATGAAGGTACCAATAGCCCAGGAAGGCCGCCGACCGCGGGAATTCGCGCCGCCCCCATCCCGCCAGCCTACACGAGACTTTCCAGAGCACCCTGGACCACATCGAGGGACCCAGTGCACTGAAATAATAGTCATTTGCCACGTCAGATGGCTCGTTGGTCTAGGGGTATGATTCCTGCTTTGGGTGCAGGAGGTCCCGGGTTCAAATCCCGGACGAGCCCTAGCGTTTTGTGCAAACTGGTCGCACGTGAGTGGCTGAGTCGACGCAAAATGCTCGGCGTCAGTATCAAATGAAATTCATATTTGATGTGAGCAATTGACACTGATCTGACGTGTGAAGGCGATTACGAAGGTTTTTGGGTACAGATGGTAGCAGATGCATGTTAGTATGTCTTGTTTTTAATGATAAAAAAGTGTTTCCGCCCGGGATCGACACGGGGACCTTCTGCGTGTTAGGCAGACGTGATAACCGCTACACCACGGAAACTACTTGTGTGCGCCTTACATTAGAGACAACTCGTGCTGGTGTTGTCATCGTAACTAAAAAATTAAATAAATGCGCTACTTGCAGAACAAAGGTACATGCAGAAGATCCTCACATGTCGTGGCTCACTGGAGTACAATACGACATAGGCAGGAAAATACTGTTCCCGCCCGGGATCGAACCGGGGACCTTCTGCGTGTGAAGCAGACGTGATAACCGCTACACTACGGAAACTGCGAACGGGAGGAGTCCATCTCCGTTCACTCGCAATTACCTCAGCCTCTCTCCCGTCCGTGAATGCACACGCGACAGTTCTTTTGACAGCCTGGAAACCATCACAGCCAAGGGCTCAAGAAGTCTTCGGGGTGCTCGAGAAGGTGTCTGCCGTAGCACCCCTAACGAAATAGCGGCGTTTCCCGCAGTCGTGATTGCAAATCATAGCAGCAAAAGCAATCACTTTCTTAGCAGCAGGGAGTGCGAGCCCAGCGGCAGCTCTACATGAAGGTACCAATAGCCCAGGAAGGCCGCCGACCGCGGGAATTCGCGCCGCCCCCATCCCGCCAGCCTACACGAGACTTTCCAGAGCACCCTGGACCACATCGAGGGACCCAGTGCACTGAAATAATAGTCATTTGCCACGTCAGATGGCTCGTTGGTCTAGGGGTATGATTCCTGCTTTGGGTGCGGGCGGTCCCGGGTTCAAATCCCGGACGAGCCCTAGCGTTTTGTGCAAACTGGTCGCACGTGAGTGGCCGAGTCGACGCAAAATGCTCGGCGTCAGTATCAAATGAAATTCATATTTGATGTGAGCAATTGACACTGATCTGACGTGTGAAGGCGATTACGAAGGTTTTTGGGTACAGATGGTAGCAGATGCATGTTAGTATGTCTTGTTTTTAATGATAAAAAAGTGTTTCCGCCCGGGATCGACACGGGGACCTTCTGCGTGTTAGGCAGACGTGATAACCGCTACACCACGGAAACTACTTGTGTGCGCCTTACATTAGAGACAACTCGTGCTGGTGTTGTCATCGTTACTAAGAAATTAAATAAATGCGCTACTTGCAGAACAAAGGTACATGCAGAAGATCCTCACATGTCGTGGCTCACTGGAGTACAATACGACATAGGCAGGAAAATACTGTTCCCGCCCGGGATCGAACCGTGGACCTTCTGCGTGTGAAGCACACGAGATAACCGCTACACTACGGAAACTGCGGACTTCAGGAGCCCATCTCCGTTCACTCGCAATTACCTCAGCCTCTCTCCCGTCCGTGAATGCACACGCGACAGTTCTTTTGACAGCCTGGAAACCATCACAGCCAAGGGCTCAAGAAGTCTTCGGGGTGCTCGAGAAGGTGTCTGCCGTAGCACCCCTAACGAAATAGCGGCGTTTCCCGCAGTCGTGATTGCAAATCATAGCAGCAAAAGCAATCACTTTCTTAGCAGCAGGGAGTGCGAGCCCAGCGGCAGCTCTACATGAAGGTACCAATAGCCCAGGAAGGCCGCCGACCGCGGGAATTCGCGCCGCCCCCATCCCGCCAGCCTACACGAGACTTTCCAGAGCACCCTGGACCACATCGAGGGACCCAGTGCACTGAAATAATAGTCATTTGCCACGTCAGATGGCTCGTTGGTCTAGGGGTATGATTCCTGCTTTGGGTGCAGGCGGTCCCGGGTTCAAATCCCGGACGAGCCCTAGCGTTTTGTGCAAACTGGTCGCACGTGAGTGGCCGAGTCGACGCAAAATGCTCGGCGTCAGTATCAAATGAAATTCATATTTGATGTGAGCAATTGACACTGATCTGACGTGTGAAGGCGATTACGAAGGTTTTTGGGTACAGATGGTAGCAGATGCATGTTAGTATGTCTTGTTTTTAATGATAAAAAAGTGTTTCCGCCCGGGATCGACACGGGGACCTTCTGCGTGTTAGGCAGACGTGATAACCGCTACACCACGGAAACTACTTGTGTGCGCCTTACATTAGAGACAACTCGTGCTGGTGTTGTCATCGTTACAAAGAAATTAAATAAATGCGCTACTTGCAGAACAAAGGTACATGCAGAAGATCCTCACATGTCGTGGCTCACTGGAGTACAATACGACATAGGCAGGAAAATACTGTTCCCGCCCGGGATCGAACCGAGGACCTTCTGCGTGTGAAGCAGACGAGATAACCGCTACACTACGGAAACTGCGGACTTCAGGAGCCCATCTCCGTTCACTCGCAATTACCTCAGCCTCTCTCCCGTCCGTGAATGCACACGCGACAGTTCTTTTGACAGCCTGGAAACCATCACAGCCAAGGGCTCAAGAAGTCTTCGGGGTGCTCGAGAAGGTGTCTGCCGTAGCACCCCTAACGAAATAGCGGCGTTTCCCGCAGTCGTGATTGCAAATCATAGCAGCAAAAGCAATCACTTTCTTAGCAGCAGGGAGTGCGAGCCCAGCGGCAGCTCTACATGAAGGTACCAATAGCCCAGGAAGGCCGCCGACCGCGGGAATTCGCGCCGCCCCCATCCCGCCAGCCTACACGAGACTTTCCAGAGCACCCTGGACCACATCGAGGGACCCAGTGCACTGAAATAATAGTCATTTGCCACGTCAGATGGCTCGTTGGTCTAGGGGTATGATTCCTGCTTTGGGTGCAGGCGGTCCCGGGTTCAAATCCCGGACAAGCCCTAGCGTTTTGTGCAAACTGGTCGCACGTGAGTGGCCGAGTCGACGCAAAATGCTCGGCGTCAGTATCAAATGAAATTCATATTTGATGTGAGCAATTGACACTGATCTGACGTGTGAAGGCGATTACGAAGGTTTTTGGGTACAGATGGTAGCAGATGCATGTTAGTATGTCTTGTTTTTAATGATAAAAAAGTGTTTCCGCCCGGGATCGACACGGGGACCTTCTGCGTGTTAGGCAGACGTGATAACCGCTACACCACGGAAACTACTTGTGTGCGCCTTACATTAGAGACAACTCGTGCTGGTGTTGTCATCGTTACTAAGAAATTAAATAAATGCGCTACTTGCAGAACAAAGGTACATGCAGAAGATCCTCACATGTCGTGGCTCACTGGAGTACAATACGACATAGGCAGGAAAATACTGTTCCCGCCCGGGATCGAACCGAGGACCTTCTGCGTGTGAAGCACACGAGATAACCGCTACACTACGGAAACTGCGAACGGGAGGAGTCCATCTCCGTTCACTCGCAATTACCTCAGCCTCTCTCCCGTCCGTGAATGCACACGCGACAGTTCTTTTGACAGCCTGGAAACCATCACAGCCAAGGGCTCAAGAAGTCTTCGGGGTGCTCGAGAAGGTGTCTGCCGTAGCACCCCTAACGAAATAGCGGCGTTTCCCGCAGTCGTGATTGCAAATCATAGCAGCAAAAGCAATCACTTTCTTAGCAGCAGGGAGTGCGAGCCCAGCGGCAGCTCTACATGAAGGTACCAATAGCCCAGGAAGGCCGCCGACCGCGGGAATTCGCGCCGCCCCCATCCCGCCAGCCTACACGAGACTTTCCAGAGCACCCTGGACCACATCGAGGGACCCAGTGCACTGAAATAATAGTCATTTGCCACGTCAGATGGCTCGTTGGTCTAGGGGTATGATTCCTGCTTTGGGTGCAGGCGGTCCCGGGTTCAAATCCCGGACGAGCCCTAGCGTTTTGTGCAAACTGGTCGCACGTGAGTGGCCGAGTCGACGCAAAATGCTCGGCGTCAGTATCAAATGAAATTCATATTTGATGTGAGCAATTGACACTGATCTGACGTGTGAAGGCGATTACGAAGGTTTTTGGGTACAGATGGTAGCAGATGCATGTTAGTATGTCTTGTTTTTAATGATAAAAAAGTGTTTCCGCCCGGGATCGACACGGGGACCTTCTGCGTGTTAGGCAGACGTGATAACCGCTACACCACGGAAACTACTTGTGTGCGCCTTACATTAGAGACAACTCGTGCTGGTGTTGTCATCGTTACTAAGAAATTAAATAAATGCGCTACTTGCAGAACAAAGGTACATGCAGAAGATCCTCACATGTCGTGGCTCACTGGAGTACAATACGACATAGGCAGGAAAATACTGTTCCCGCCCGGGATCGAACCGAGGACCTTCTGCGTGTGAAGCACACGAGATAACCGCTACACTACGGAAACTGCGAACGGGAGGAGTCCATCTCCGTTCACTCGCAATTACCTCAGCCTCTCTCCCGTCCGTGAATGCACACGCGACAGTTCTTTTGACAGCCTGGAAACCATCACAGCCAAGGGCTCAAGAAGTCTTCGGGGTGCTCGAGAAGGTGTCTGCCGTAGCACCCCTAACGAAATAGCGGCGTTTCCCGCAGTCGTGATTGCAAATCATAGCAGCAAAAGCAATCACTTTCTTAGCAGCAGGGAGTGCGAGCCCAGCGGCAGCTCTACATGAAGGTACCAATAGCCCAGGAAGGCCGCCGACCGCGGGAATTCGCGCCGCCCCCATCCCGCCAGCCTACACGAGACTTTCCAGAGCACCCTGGACCACATCGAGGGACCCAGTGCACTGAAATAATAGTCATTTGCCACGTCAGATGGCTCGTTGGTCTAGGGGTATGATTCCTGCTTTGGGTGCAGGCGGTCCCGGGTTCAAATCCCGGACGAGCCCTAGCGTTTTGTGCAAACTGGTCGCACGTGAGTGGCCGAGTCGACGCAAAATGCTCGGCGTCAGTATCAAATGAAATTCATATTTGATGTGAGCAATTGACACTGATCTGACGTGTGAAGGCGATTACGAAGGTTTTTGGGTACAGATGGTAGCAGATGCATGTTAGTATGTCTTGTTTTTAATGATAAAAAAGTGTTTCCGCCCGGGATCGACACGGGGACCTTCTGCGTGTTAGGCAGACGTGATAACCGCTACACCACGGAAACTACTTGTGTGCGCCTTACATTAGAGACAACTCGTGCTGGTGTTGTCATCGTTACTAAGAAATTAAATAAATGCGCTACTTGCAGAACAAAGGTACATGCAGAAGATCCTCACATGTCGTGGCTCACTGGAGTACAATACGACATAGGCAGGAAAATACTGTTCCCGCCCGGGATCGAACCGAGGACCTTCTGCGTGTGAAGCAGACGAGATAACCGCTACACTACGGAAACTGCGGACTTCAGGAGCCCATCTCCGTTCACTCGCAATTACCTCAGCCTCTCTCCCGTCCGTGAATGCACACGCGACAGTTCTTTTGACAGCCTGGAAACCATCACAGCCAAGGGCTCAAGAAGTCTTCGGGGTGCTCGAGAAGGTGTCTGCCGTAGCACCCCTAACGAAATAGCGGCGTTTCCCGCAGTCGTGATTGCAAATCATAGCAGCAAAAGCAATCACTTTCTTAGCAGCAGGGAGTGCGAGCCCAGCGGCAGCTCTACATGAAGGTACCAATAGCCCAGGAAGGCCGCCGACCGCGGGAATTCGCGCCGCCCCCATCCCGCCAGCCTACACGAGACTTTCCAGAGCACCCTGGACCACATCGAGGGACCCAGTGCACTGAAATAATAGTCATTTGCCACGTCAGATGGCTCGTTGGTCTAGGGGTATGATTCCTGCTTTGGGTGCGGGCGGTCCCGGGTTCAAATCCCGGACGAGCCCTAGCGTTTTGTGCAAACTGGTCGCACGTGAGTGGCCGAGTCGACGCAAAATGCTCGGCGTCAGTATCAAATGAAATTCATATTTGATGTGAGCAATTGACACTGATCTGACGTGTGAAGGCGATTACGAAGGTTTTTGGGTACAGATGGTAGCAGATGCATGTTAGTATGTCTTGTTTTTAATGATAAAAAAGTGTTTCCGCCCGGGATCGACACGGGGACCTTCTGCGTGTTAGGCAGACGTGATAACCGCTACACCACGGAAACTACTTGTGTGCGCCTTACATTAGAGACAACTCGTGCTGGTGTTGTCATCGTTACTAAGAAATTAAATAAATGCGCTACTTGCAGAACAAAGGTACATGCAGAAGATCCTCACATGTCGTGGCTCACTGGAGTACAATACGACATAGGCAGGAAAATACTGTTCCCGCCCGGGATCGAACCGAGGACCTTCTGCGTGTGAAGCACACGAGATAACCGCTACACTACGGAAACTGCGGACTTCAGGAGCCCATCTCCGTTCACTCGCAATTACCTCAGCCTCTCTCCCGTCCGTGAATGCACACGCGACAGTTCTTTTGACAGCCTGGAAACCATCACAGCCAAGGGCTCAAGAAGTCTTCGGGGTGCTCGAGAAGGTGTCTGCCGTAGCACCCCTAACGAAATAGCGGCGTTTCCCGCAGTCGTGATTGCAAATCATAGCAGCAAAAGCAATCACTTTCTTAGCAGCAGGGAGTGCGAGCCCAGCGGCAGCTCTACATGAAGGTACCAATAGCCCAGGAAGGCCGCCGACCGCGGGAATTCGCGCCGCCCCCATCCCGCCAGCCTACACGAGACTTTCCAGAGCACCCTGGACCACATCGAGGGACCCAGTGCACTGAAATAATAGTCATTTGCCACGTCAGATGGCTCGTTGGTCTAGGGGTATGATTCCTGCTTTGGGTGCAGGCGGTCCCGGGTTCAAATCCCGGACGAGCCCTAGCGTTTTGTGCAAACTGGTCGCACGTGAGTGGCCGAGTCGACGCAAAATGCTCGGCGTCAGTATCAAATGAAATTCATATTTGATGTGAGCAATTGACACTGATCTGACGTGTGAAGGCGATTACGAAGGTTTTTGGGTACAGATGGTAGCAGATGCATGTTAGTATGTCTTGTTTTTAATGATAAAAAAGTGTTTCCGCCCGGGATCGACACGGGGACCTTCTGCGTGTTAGGCAGACGTGATAACCGCTACACCACGGAAACTACTTGTGTGCGCCTTACATTAGAGACAACTCGTGCTGGTGTTGTCATCGTTACTAAGAAATTAAATAAATGCGCTACTTGCAGAACAAAGGTACATGCAGAAGATCCTCACATGTCGTGGCTCACTGGAGTACAATACGACATAGGCAGGAAAATACTGTTCCCGCCCGGGATCGAACCGAGGACCTTCTGCGTGTGAAGCAGACGAGATAACCGCTACACTACGGAAACTGCGGACTTCAGGAGCCCATCTCCGTTCACTCGCAATTACCTCAGCCTCTCTCCCGTCCGTGAATGCACACGCGACAGTTCTTTTGACAGCCTGGAAACCATCACAGCCAAGGGCTCAAGAAGTCTTCGGGGTGCTCGAGAAGGTGTCTGCCGTAGCACCCCTAACGAAATAGCGGCGTTTCCCGCAGTCGTGATTGCAAATCATAGCAGCAAAAGCAATCACTTTCTTAGCAGCAGGGAGTGCGAGCCCAGCGGCAGCTCTACATGAAGGTACCAATAGCCCAGGAAGGCCGCCGACCGCGGGAATTCGCGCCGCCCCCATCCCGCCAGCCTACACGAGACTTTCCAGAGCACCCTGGACCACATCGAGGGACCCAGTGCACTGAAATAATAGTCATTTGCCACGTCAGATGGCTCGTTGGTCTAGGGGTATGATTCCTGCTTTGGGTGCAGGCGGTCCCGGGTTCAAATCCCGGACGAGCCCTAGCGTTTTGTGCAAACTGGTCGCACGTGAGTGGCCGAGTCGACGCAAAATGCTCGGCGTCAGTATCAAATGAAATTCATATTTGATGTGAGCAATTGACACTGATCTGACGTGTGAAGGCGATTACGAAGGTTTTTGGGTACAGATGGTAGCAGATGCATGTTAGTATGTCTTGTTTTTAATGATAAAAAAGTGTTTCCGCCCGGGATCGACACGGGGACCTTCTGCGTGTTAGGCAGACGTGATAACCGCTACACCACGGAAACTACTTGTGTGCGCCTTACATTAGAGACAACTCGTGCTGGTGTTGTCATCGTTACTAAGAAATTAAATAAATGCGCTACTTGCAGAACAAAGGTACATGCAGAAGATCCTCACATGTCGTGGCTCACTGGAGTACAATACGACATAGGCAGGAAAATACTGTTCCCGCCCGGGATCGAACCGAGGACCTTCTGCGTGTGAAGCACACGAGATAACCGCTACACTACGGAAACTGCGGACTTCAGGAGCCCATCTCCGTTCACTCGCAATTACCTCAGCCTCTCTCCCGTCCGTGAATGCACACGCGACAGTTCTTTTGACAGCCTGGAAACCATCACAGCCAAGGGCTCAAGAAGTCTTCGGGGTGCTCGAGAAGGTGTCTGCCGTAGCACCCCTAACGAAATAGCGGCGTTTCCCGCAGTCGTGATTGCAAATCATAGCAGCAAAAGCAATCACTTTCTTAGCAGCAGGGAGTGCGAGCCCAGCGGCAGCTCTACATGAAGGTACCAATAGCCCAGGAAGGCCGCCGACCGCGGGAATTCGCGCCGCCCCCATCCCGCCAGCCTACACGAGACTTTCCAGAGCACCCTGGACCACATCGAGGGACCCAGTGCACTGAAATAATAGTCATTTGCCACGTCAGATGGCTCGTTGGTCTAGGGGTATGATTCCTGCTTTGGGTGCAGGCGGTCCCGGGTTCAAATCCCGGACGAGCCCTAGCGTTTTGTGCAAACTGGTCGCACGTGAGTGGCCGAGTCGACGCAAAATGCTCGGCGTCAGTATCAAATGAAATTCATATTTGATGTGAGCAATTGACACTGATCTGACGTGTGAAGGCGATTACGAAGGTTTTTGGGTACAGATGGTAGCAGATGCATGTTAGTATGTCTTGTTTTTAATGATAAAAAAGTGTTTCCGCCCGGGATCGACACGGGGACCTTCTGCGTGTTAGGCAGACGTGATAACCGCTACACCACGGAAACTACTTGTGTGCGCCTTACATTAGAGACAACTCGTGCTGGTGTTGTCATCGTTACTAAGAAATTAAATAAATGCGCTACTTGCAGAACAAAGGTACATGCAGAAGATCCTCACATTTCGTGGCTCACTGGAGTACAATACGACATAGGCAGGAAAATACTGTTCCCGCCCGGGATCGAACCGAGGACCTTCTGCGTGTGAAGCAGACGAGATAACCGCTACACTACGGAAACTGCGGACTTCAGGAGCCCATCTCCGTTCACTCGCAATTACCTCAGCCTCTCTCCCGTCCGTGAATGCACACGCGACAGTTCTTTTGACAGCCTGGAAACCATCACAGCCAAGGGCTCAAGAAGTCTTCGGGGTGCTCGAGAAGGTGTCTGCCGTAGCACCCCTAACGAAATAGCGGCGTTTCCCGCAGTCGTGATTGCAAATCATAGCAGCAAAAGCAATCACTTTCTTAGCAGCAGGGAGTGCGAGCCCAGCGGCAGCTCTACATGAAGGTACCAATAGCCCAGGAAGGCCGCCGACCGCGGGAATTCGCGCCGCCCCCATCCCGCCAGCCTACACGAGACTTTCCAGAGCACCCTGGACCACATCGAGGGACCCAGTGCACTGAAATAATAGTCATTTGCCACGTCAGATGGCTCGTTGGTCTAGGGGTATGATTCCTGCTTTGGGTGCAGGCGGTCCCGGGTTCAAATCCCGGACGAGCCCTAGCGTTTTGTGCAAACTGGTCGCACGTGAGTGGCCGAGTCGACGCAAAATGCTCGGCGTCAGTATCAAATGAAATTCATATTTGATGTGAGCAATTGACACTGATCTGACGTGTGAAGGCGATTACGAAGGTTTTTGGGTACAGATGGTAGCAGATGCATGTTAGTATGTCTTGTTTTTAATGATAAAAAAGTGTTTCCGCCCGGGATCGACACGGGGACCTTCTGCGTGTTAGGCAGACGTGATAACCGCTACACCACGGAAACTACTTGTGTGCGCCTTACATTAGAGACAACTCGTGCTGGTGTTGTCATCGTTACTAAGAAATTAAATAAATGCGCTACTTGCAGAACAAAGGTACATGCAGAAGATCCTCACATGTCGTGGCTCACTGGAGTACAATACGACATAGGCAGGAAAATACTGTTCCCGCCCGGGATCGAACCGAGGACCTTCTGCGTGTGAAGCAGACGAGATAACCGCTACACTACGGAAACTGCGGACTTCCGGAGCCCATCTCCGTTCACTCGCAATTACCTCAGCCTCTCTCCCGTCCGTGAATGCACACGCGACAGTTCTTTTGACAGCCTGGAAACCATCACAGCCAAGGGCTCAAGAAGTCTTCGGGGTGCTCGAGAAGGTGTCTGCCGTAGCACCCCTAACGAAATAGCGGCGTTTCCCGCAGTCGTGATTGCAAATCATAGCAGCAAAAGCAATCACTTTCTTAGCAGCAGGGAGTGCGAGCCCAGCGGCAGCTCTACATGAAGGTACCAATAGCCCAGGAAGGCCGCCGACCGCGGGAATTCGCGCCGCCCCCATCCCGCCAGCCTACACGAGACTTTCCAGAGCACCCTGGACCACATCGAGGGACCCAGTGCACTGAAATAATAGTCATTTGCCACGTCAGATGGCTCGTTGGTCTAGGGGTATGATTCCTGCTTTGGGTGCAGGCGGTCCCGGGTTCAAATCCCGGACGAGCCCTAGCGTTTTGTGCAAACTGGTCGCACGTGAGTGGCCGAGTCGACGCAAAATGCTCGGCGTCAGTATCAAATGAAATTCATATTTGATGTGAGCAATTGACACTGATCTGACGTGTGAAGGCGATTACGAAGGTTTTTGGGTACAGATGGTAGCAGATGCATGTTAGTATGTCTTGTTTTTAATGATAAAAAAGTGTTTCCGCCCGGGATCGACACGGGGACCTTCTGCGTGTTAGGCAGACGTGATAACCGCTACACCACGGAAACTACTTGTGTGCGCCTTACATTAGAGACAACTCGTGCTGGTGTTGTCATCGTTACTAAGAAATTAAATAAATGCGCTACTTGCAGAACAAAGGTACATGCAGAAGATCCTCACATGTCGTGGCTCACTGGAGTACAATACGACATAGGCAGGAAAATACTGTTCCCGCCCGGGATCGAACCGAGGACCTTCTGCGTGTGAAGCAGACGAGATAACCGCTACACTACGGAAACTGCGGACTTCAGGAGCCCATCTCCGTTCACTCGCAATTACCTCAGCCTCTCTCCCGTCCGTGAATGCACACGCGACAGTTCTTTTGACAGCCTGGAAACCATCACAGCCAAGGGCTCAAGAAGTCTTCGGGGTGCTCGAGAAGGTGTCTGCCGTAGCACCCCTAACGAAATAGCGGCGTTTCCCGCAGTCGTGATTGCAAATCATAGCAGCAAAAGCAATCACTTTCTTAGCAGCAGGGAGTGCGAGCCCAGCGGCAGCTCTACATGAAGGTACCAATAGCCCAGGAAGGCCGCCGACCGCGGGAATTCGCGCCGCCCCCATCCCGCCAGCCTACACGAGACTTTCCAGAGCACCCTGGACCACATCGAGGGACCCAGTGCACTGAAATAATAGTCATTTGCCACGTCAGATGGCTCGTTGGTCTAGGGGTATGATTCCTGCTTTGGGTGCAGGCGGTCCCGGGTTCAAATCCCGGACGAGCCCTAGCGTTTTGTGCAAACTGGTCGCACGTGAGTGGCCGAGTCGACGCAAAATGCTCGGCGTCAGTATCAAATGAAATTCATATTTGATGTGAGCAATTGACACTGATCTGACGTGTGAAGGCGATTACGAAGGTTTTTGGGTACAGATGGTAGCAGATGCATGTTAGTATGTCTTGTTTTTAATGATAAAAAAGTGTTTCCGCCCGGGATCGACACGGGGACCTTCTGCGTGTTAGGCAGACGTGATAACCGCTACACCACGGAAACTACTTGTGTGCGCCTTACATTAGAGACAACTCGTGCTGGTGTTGTCATCGTTACTAAGAAATTAAATAAATGCGCTACTTGCAGAACAAAGGTACATGCAGAAGATCCTCACATGTCGTGGCTCACTGGAGTACAATACGACATAGGCAGGAAAATACTGTTCCCGCCCGGGATCGAACCGAGGACCTTCTGCGTGTGAAGCAGACGAGATAACCGCTACACTACGGAAACTGCGGACTTCAGGAGCCCATCTCCGTTCACTCGCAATTACCTCAGCCTCTCTCCCGTCCGTGAATGCACACGCGACAGTTCTTTTGACAGCCTGGAAACCATCACAGCCAAGGGCTCAAGAAGTCTTCGGGGTGCTCGAGAAGGTGTCTGCCGTAGCACCCCTAACGAAATAGCGGCGTTTCCCGCAGTCGTGATTGCAAATCATAGCAGCAAAAGCAATCACTTTCTTAGCAGCAGGGAGTGCGAGCCCAGCGGCAGCTCTACATGAAGGTACCAATAGCCCAGGAAGGCCGCCGACCGCGGGAATTCGCGCCGCCCCCATCCCGCCAGCCTACACGAGACTTTCCAGAGCACCCTGGACCACATCGAGGGACCCAGTGCACTGAAATAATAGTCATTTGCCACGTCAGATGGCTCGTTGGTCTAGGGGTATGATTCCTGCTTTGGGTGCAGGCGGTCCCGGGTTCAAATCCCGGACGAGCCCTAGCGTTTTGTGCAAACTGGTCGCACGTGAGTGGCCGAGTCGACGCAAAATGCTCGGCGTCAGTATCAAATGAAATTCATATTTGATGTGAGCAATTGACACTGATCTGACGTGTGAAGGCGATTACGAAGGTTTTTGGGTACAGATGGTAGCAGATGCATGTTAGTATGTCTTGTTTTTAATGATAAAAAAGTGTTTCCGCCCGGGATCGACACGGGGACCTTCTGCGTGTTAGGCAGACGTGATAACCGCTACACCACGGAAACTACTTGTGTGCGCCTTACATTAGAGACAACTCGTGCTGGTGTTGTCATCGTTACTAAGAAATTAAATAAATGCGCTACTTGCAGAACAAAGGTACATGCAGAAGATCCTCACATGTCGTGGCTCACTGGAGTACAATACGACATAGGCAGGAAAATACTGTTCCCGCCCGGGATCGAACCGAGGACCTTCTGCGTGTGAAGCAGACGAGATAACCGCTACACTACGGAAACTGCGGACTTCAGGAGCCCATCTCCGTTCACTCGCAATTACCTCAGCCTCTCTCCCGTCCGTGAATGCACACGCGACAGTTCTTTTGACAGCCTGGAAACCATCACAGCCAAGGGCTCAAGAAGTCTTCGGGGTGCTCGAGAAGGTGTCTGCCGTAGCACCCCTAACGAAATAGCGGCGTTTCCCGCAGTCGTGATTGCAAATCATAGCAGCAAAAGCAATCACTTTCTTAGCAGCAGGGAGTGCGAGCCCAGCGGCAGCTCTACATGAAGGTACCAATAGCCCAGGAAGGCCGCCGACCGCGGGAATTCGCGCCGCCCCCATCCCGCCAGCCTACACGAGACTTTCCAGAGCACCCTGGACCACATCGAGGGACCCAGTGCACTGAAATAATAGTCATTTGCCACGTCAGATGGCTCGTTGGTCTAGGGGTATGATTCCTGCTTTGGGTGCAGGAGGTCCCGGGTTCAAATCCCGGACGAGCCCTAGCGTTTTGTGCAAACTGGTCGCACGTGAGTGGCCGAGTCGACGCAAAATGCTCGGCGTCAGTATCAAATGAAATTCATATTTGATGTGAGCAATTGACACTGATCTGACGTGTGAAGGCGATTACGAAGGTTTTTGGGTACAGATGGTAGCAGATGCATGTTAGTATGTCTTGTTTTTAATGATAAAAAAGTGTTTCCGCCCGGGATCGACACGGGGACCTTCTGCGTGTTAGGCAGACGTGATAACCGCTACACCACGGAAACTACTTGTGTGCGCCTTACATTAGAGACAACTCGTGCTGGTGTTGTCATCGTTACTAAGAAATTAAATAAATGCGCTACTTGCAGAACAAAGGTACATGCAGAAGATCCTCACATGTCGTGGCTCACTGGAGTACAATACGACAAAGGCAGGAAAATACTGTTCCCGCCCGGGATCGAACCGAGGACCTTCTGCGTGTGAAGCAGACGAGATAACCGCTACACTACGGAAACTGCGGACTTCAGGAGCCCATCTCCGTTCACTCGCAATTACCTCAGCCTCTCTCCCGTCCGTGAATGCACACGCGACAGTTCTTTTGACAGCCTGGAAACCATCACAGCCAAGGGCTCAAGAAGTCTTCGGGGTGCTCGAGAAGGTGTCTGCCGTAGCACCCCTAACGAAATAGCGGCGTTTCCCGCAATCGTGATTGCAAATCATAGCAGCAAAAGCAATCACTTTCTTAGCAGCAGGGAGTGCGAGCCCAGCGGCAGCTCTACATGAAGGTACCAATAGCCCAGGAAGGCCGCCGACCGCGGGAATTCGCGCCGCCCCCATCCCGCCAGCCTACACGAGACTTTCCAGAGCACCCTGGACCACATCGAGGGACCCAGTGCACTGAAATAATAGTCATTTGCCACGTCAGATGGCTCGTTGGTCTAGGGGTATGATTCCTGCTTTGGGTGCAGGAGGTCCCGGGTTCAAATCCCGGACGAGCCCTAGCGTTTTGTGCAAACTGGTCGCACGTGAGTGGCTGAGTCGACGCAAAATGCTCGGCGTCAGTATCAAATGAAATTCATATTTGATGTGAGCAATTGACACTGATCTGACGTGTGAAGGCGATTACGAAGGTTTTTGGGTACAGATGGTAGCAGATGCATGTTAGTATGTCTTGTTTTTAATGATAAAAAAGTGTTTCCGCCCGGGATCGACACGGGGACCTTCTGCGTGTTAGGCAGACGTGATAACCGCTACACCACGGAAACTACTTGTGTGCGCCTTACATTAGAGACAACTCGTGCTGGTGTTGTCATCGTTACTAAGAAATTAAATAAATGCGCTACTTGCAGAACAAAGGTACATGCAGAAGATCCTCACATGTCGTGGCTCACTGGAGTACAATACGACATAGGCAGGAAAATACTGTTCCCGCCCGGGATCGAACCGAGGACCTTCTGCGTGTGAAGCACACGAGATAACCGCTACACTACGGAAACTGCGGACTTCAGGAGCCCATCTCCGTTCACTCGCAATTACCTCAGCCTCTCTCCCGTCCGTGAATGCACACGCGACAGTTCTTTTGACAGCCTGGAAACCATCACAGCCAAGGGCTCAAGAAGTCTTCGGGGTGCTCGAGAAGGTGTCTGCCGTAGCACCCCTAACGAAATAGCGGCGTTTCCCGCAGTCGTGATTGCAAATCATAGCAGCAAAAGCAATCACTTTCTTAGCAGCAGGGAGTGCGAGCCCAGCGGCAGCTCTACATGAAGGTACCAATAGCCCAGGAAGGCCGCCGACCGCGGGAATTCGCGCCGCCCCCATCCCGCCAGCCTACACGAGACTTTCCAGAGCACCCTGGACCACATCGAGGGACCCAGTGCACTGAAATAATAGTCATTTGCCACGTCAGATGGCTCGTTGGTCTAGGGGTATGATTCCTGCTTTGGGTGCAGGCGGTCCCGGGTTCAAATCCCGGACGAGCCCTAGCGTTTTGTGCAAACTGGTCGCACGTGAGTGGCCGAGTCGACGCAAAATGCTCGGCGTCAGTATCAAATGAAATTCATATTTGATGTGAGCAATTGACACTGATCTGACGTGTGAAGGCGATTACGAAGGTTTTTGGGTACAGATGGTAGCAGATGCATGTTAGTATGTCTTGTTTTTAATGATAAAAAAGTGTTTCCGCCCGGGATCGACACGGGGACCTTCTGCGTGTTAGGCAGACGTGATAACCGCTACACCACGGAAACTACTTGTGTGCGCCTTACATTAGAGACAACTCGTGCTGGTGTTGTCATCGTTACTAAGAAATTAAATAAATGCGCTACTTGCAGAACAAAGGTACATGCAGAAGATCCTCACATGTCGTGGCTCACTGGAGTACAATACGACATAGGCAGGAAAATACTGTTCCCGCCCGGGATCGAACCGAGGACCTTCTGCGTGTGAAGCAGACGAGATAACCGCTACACTACGGAAACTGCGGACTTCAGGAGCCCATCTCCGTTCACTCGCAATTACCTCAGCCTCTCTCCCGTCCGTGAATGCACACGCGACAGTTCTTTTGACAGCCTGGAAACCATCACAGCCAAGGGCTCAAGAAGTCTTCGGGGTGCTCGAGAAGGTGTCTGCCGTAGCACCCCTAACGAAATAGCGGCGTTTCCCGCAGTCGTGATTGCAAATCATAGCAGCAAAAGCAATCACTTTCTTAGCAGCAGGGAGTGCGAGCCCAGCGGCAGCTCTACATGAAGGTACCAATAGCCCAGGAAGGCCGCCGACCGCGGGAATTCGCGCCGCCCCCATCCCGCCAGCCTACACGAGACTTTCCAGAGCACCCTGGACCACATCGAGGGACCCAGTGCACTGAAATAATAGTCATTTGCCACGTCAGATGGCTCGTTGGTCTAGGGGTATGATTCCTGCTTTGGGTGCAGGAGGTCCCGGGTTCAAATCCCGGACGAGCCCTAGCGTTTTGTGCAAACTGGTCGCACGTGAGTGGCCGAGTCGACGCAAAATGCTCGGCGTCAGTATCAAATGAAATTCATATTTGATGTGAGCAATTGACACTGATCTGACGTGTGAAGGCGATTACGAAGGTTTTTGGGTACAGATGGTAGCAGATGCATGTTAGTATGTCTTGTTTTTAATGATAAAAAAGTGTTTCCGCCCGGGATCGACACGGGGACCTTCTGCGTGTTAGGCAGACGTGATAACCGCTACACCACGGAAACTACTTGTGTGCGCCTTACATTAGAGACAACTCGTGCTGGTGTTGTCATCGTTACTAAGAAATTAAATAAATGCGCTACTTGCAGAACAAAGGTACATGCAGAAGATCCTCACATGTCGTGGCTCACTGGAGTACAATACGACAAAGGCAGGAAAATACTGTTCCCGCCCGGGATCGAACCGAGGACCTTCTGCGTGTGAAGCAGACGAGATAACCGCTACACTACGGAAACTGCGGACTTCAGGAGCCCATCTCCGTTCACTCGCAATTACCTCAGCCTCTCTCCCGTCCGTGAATGCACACGCGACAGTTCTTTTGACAGCCTGGAAACCATCACAGCCAAGGGCTCAAGAAGTCTTCGGGGTGCTCGAGAAGGTGTCTGCCGTAGCACCCCTAACGAAATAGCGGCGTTTCCCGCAATCGTGATTGCAAATCATAGCAGCAAAAGCAATCACTTTCTTAGCAGCAGGGAGTGCGAGCCCAGCGGCAGCTCTACATGAAGGTACCAATAGCCCAGGAAGGCCGCCGACCGCGGGAATTCGCGCCGCCCCCATCCCGCCAGCCTACACGAGACTTTCCAGAGCACCCTGGACCACATCGAGGGACCCAGTGCACTGAAATAATAGTCATTTGCCACGTCAGATGGCTCGTTGGTCTAGGGGTATGATTCCTGCTTTGGGTGCAGGAGGTCCCGGGTTCAAATCCCGGACGAGCCCTAGCGTTTTGTGCAAACTGGTCGCACGTGAGTGGCTGAGTCGACGCAAAATGCTCGGCGTCAGTATCAAATGAAATTCATATTTGATGTGAGCAATTGACACTGATCTGACGTGTGAAGGCGATTACGAAGGTTTTTGGGTACAGATGGTAGCAGATGCATGTTAGTATGTCTTGTTTTTAATGATAAAAAAGTGTTTCCGCCCGGGATCGACACGGGGACCTTCTGCGTGTTAGGCAGACGTGATAACCGCTACACCACGGAAACTACTTGTGTGCGCCTTACATTAGAGACAACTCGTGCTGGTGTTGTCATCGTTACTAAGAAATTAAATAAATGCGCTACTTGCAGAACAAAGGTACATGCAGAAGATCCTCACATGTCGTGGCTCACTGGAGTACAATACGACATAGGCAGGAAAATACTGTTCCCGCCCGGGATCGAACCGAGGACCTTCTGCGTGTGAAGCACACGAGATAACCGCTACACTACGGAAACTGCGGACTTCAGGAGCCCATCTCCGTTCACTCGCAATTACCTCAGCCTCTCTCCCGTCCGTGAATGCACACGCGACAGTTCTTTTGACAGCCTGGAAACCATCACAGCCAAGGGCTCAAGAAGTCTTCGGGGTGCTCGAGAAGGTGTCTGCCGTAGCACCCCTAACGAAATAGCGGCGTTTCCCGCAGTCGTGATTGCAAATCATAGCAGCAAAAGCAATCACTTTCTTAGCAGCAGGGAGTGCGAGCCCAGCGGCAGCTCTACATGAAGGTACCAATAGCCCAGGAAGGCCGCCGACCGCGGGAATTCGCGCCGCCCCCATCCCGCCAGCCTACACGAGACTTTCCAGAGCACCCTGGACCACATCGAGGGACCCAGTGCACTGAAATAATAGTCATTTGCCACGTCAGATGGCTCGTTGGTCTAGGGGTATGATTCCTGCTTTGGGTGCAGGCGGTCCCGGGTTCAAATCCCGGACGAGCCCTAGCGTTTTGTGCAAACTGGTCGCACGTGAGTGGCCGAGTCGACGCAAAATGCTCGGCGTCAGTATCAAATGAAATTCATATTTGATGTGAGCAATTGACACTGATCTGACGTGTGAAGGCGATTACGAAGGTTTTTGGGTACAGATGGTAGCAGATGCATGTTAGTATGTCTTGTTTTTAATGATAAAAAAGTGTTTCCGCCCGGGATCGACACGGGGACCTTCTGCGTGTTAGGCAGACGTGATAACCGCTACACCACGGAAACTACTTGTGTGCGCCTTACATTAGAGACAACTCGTGCTGGTGTTGTCATCGTTACTAAGAAATTAAATAAATGCGCTACTTGCAGAACAAAGGTACATGCAGAAGATCCTCACATGTCGTGGCTCACTGGAGTACAATACGACATAGGCAGGAAAATACTGTTCCCGCCCGGGATCGAACCGAGGACCTTCTGCGTGTGAAGCAGACGAGATAACCGCTACACTACGGAAACTGCGGACTTCAGGAGCCCATCTCCGTTCACTCGCAATTACCTCAGCCTCTCTCCCGTCCGTGAATGCACACGCGACAGTTCTTTTGACAGCCTGGAAACCATCACAGCCAAGGGCTCAAGAAGTCTTCGGGGTGCTCGAGAAGGTGTCTGCCGTAGCACCCCTAACGAAATAGCGGCGTTTCCCGCAGTCGTGATTGCAAATCATAGCAGCAAAAGCAATCACTTTCTTAGCAGCAGGGAGTGCGAGCCCAGCGGCAGCTCTACATGAAGGTACCAATAGCCCAGGAAGGCCGCCGACCGCGGGAATTCGCGCCGCCCCCATCCCGCCAGCCTACACGAGACTTTCCAGAGCACCCTGGACCACATCGAGGGACCCAGTGCACTGAAATAATAGTCATTTGCCACGTCAGATGGCTCGTTGGTCTAGGGGTATGATTCCTGCTTTGGGTGCAGGAGGTCCCGGGTTCAAATCCCGGACGAGCCCTAGCGTTTTGTGCAAACTGGTCGCACGTGAGTGGCCGAGTCGACGCAAAATGCTCGGCGTCAGTATCAAATGAAATTCATATTTGATGTGAGCAATTGACACTGATCTGACGTGTGAAGGCGATTACGAAGGTTTTTGGGTACAGATGGTAGCAGATGCATGTTAGTATGTCTTGTTTTTAATGATAAAAAAGTGTTTCCGCCCGGGATCGACACGGGGACCTTCTGCGTGTTAGGCAGACGTGATAACCGCTACACCACGGAAACTACTTGTGTGCGCCTTACATTAGAGACAACTCGTGCTGGTGTTGTCATCGTTACTAAGAAATTAAATAAATGCGCTACTTGCAGAACAAAGGTACATGCAGAAGATCCTCACATGTCGTGGCTCACTGGAGTACAATACGACAAAGGCAGGAAAATACTGTTCCCGCCCGGGATCGAACCGAGGACCTTCTGCGTGTGAAGCAGACGAGATAACCGCTACACTACGGAAACTGCGGACTTCAGGAGCCCATCTCCGTTCACTCGCAATTACCTCAGCCTCTCTCCCGTCCGTGAATGCACACGCGACAGTTCTTTTGACAGCCTGGAAACCATCACAGCCAAGGGCTCAAGAAGTCTTCGGGGTGCTCGAGAAGGTGTCTGCCGTAGCACCCCTAACGAAATAGCGGCGTTTCCCGCAATCGTGATTGCAAATCATAGCAGCAAAAGCAATCACTTTCTTAGCAGCAGGGAGTGCGAGCCCAGCGGCAGCTCTACATGAAGGTACCAATAGCCCAGGAAGGCCGCCGACCGCGGGAATTCGCGCCGCCCCCATCCCGCCAGCCTACACGAGACTTTCCAGAGCACCCTGGACCACATCGAGGGACCCAGTGCACTGAAATAATAGTCATTTGCCACGTCAGATGGCTCGTTGGTCTAGGGGTATGATTCCTGCTTTGGGTGCAGGAGGTCCCGGGTTCAAATCCCGGACGAGCCCTAGCGTTTTGTGCAAACTGGTCGCACGTGAGTGGCTGAGTCGACGCAAAATGCTCGGCGTCAGTATCAAATGAAATTCATATTTGATGTGAGCAATTGACACTGATCTGACGTGTGAAGGCGATTACGAAGGTTTTTGGGTACAGATGGTAGCAGATGCATGTTAGTATGTCTTGTTTTTAATGATAAAAAAGTGTTTCCGCCCGGGATCGACACGGGGACCTTCTGCGTGTTAGGCAGACGTGATAACCGCTACACCACGGAAACTACTTGTGTGCGCCTTACATTAGAGACAACTCGTGCTGGTGTTGTCATCGTAACTAAAAAATTAAATAAATGCGCTACTTGCAGAACAAAGGTACATGCAGAAGATCCTCACATGTCGTGGCTCACTGGAGTACAATACGACATAGGCAGGAAAATACTGTTCCCGCCCGGGATCGAACCGGGGACCTTCTGCGTGTGAAGCAGACGTGATAACCGCTACACTACGGAAACTGCGGACTTGAGGAGTCCATCTCCGTTCACTCGCAATTACCTCAGCCTCTCTCCCGTCCGTGAATGCACACGCGACAGTTCTTTTGACAGCCTGGAAACCATCACAGCCAAGGGCTCAAGAAGTCTTCGGGGTGCTCGAGAAGGTGTCTGCCGTAGCACCCCTAACGAAATAGCGGCGTTTCCCGCAGTCGTGATTGCAAATCATAGCAGCAAAAGCAATCACTTTCTTAGCAGCAGGGAGTGCGAGCCCAGCGGCAGCTCTACATGAAGGTACCAATAGCCCAGGAAGGCCGCCGACCGCGGGAATTCGCGCCGCCCCCATCCCGCCAGCCTACACGAGACTTTCCAGAGCACCCTGGACCACATCGAGGGACCCAGTGCACTGAAATAATAGTCATTTGCCACGTCAGATGGCTCGTTGGTCTAGGGGTATGATTCCTGCTTTGGGTGCAGGAGGTCCCGGGTTCAAATCCCGGACGAGCCCTAGCGTTTTGTGCAAACTGGTCGCACGTGAATGGCCGAGTCGACGCAAAATGCTCGGCGTCAGTATCAAATGAAATTCATATTTGATGTGAGCAATTGACACTGATCTGACGTGTGAAGGCGATTACGAAGGTTTTTGGGTACAGATGGTAGCAGATGCATGTTAGTATGTCTTGTTTTTAATGATAAAAAAGTGTTTCCGCCCGGGATCGACACGGGGACCTTCTGCGTGTTAGGCAGACGTGATAACCGCTACACCACGGAAACTACTTGTGTGCGCCTTACATTAGAGACAACTCGTGCTGGTGTTGTCATCGTTACTAAGAAATTAAATAAATGCGCTACTTGCAGAACAAAGGTACATGCAGAAGATCCTCACATGTCGTGGCTCACTGGAGTACAATACGACATAGGCAGGAAAATACTGTTCCCGCCCGGGATCGAACCGAGGACCTTCTGCGTGTGAAGCAGACGAGATAACCGCTACACTACGGAAACTGCGGACTTCAGGAGCCCATCTCCGTTCACTCGCAATTACCTCAGCCTCTCTCCCGTCCGTGAATGCACACGCGACAGTTCTTTTGACAGCCTGGAAACCATCACAGCCAAGGGCTCAAGAAGTCTTCGGGGTGCTCGAGAAGGTGTCTGCCGTAGCACCCCTAACGAAATAGCGGCGTTTCCCGCAGTCGTGATTGCAAATCATAGCAGCAAAAGCAATCACTTTCTTAGCAGCAGGGAGTGCGAGCCCAGCGGCAGCTCTACATGAAGGTACCAATAGCCCAGGAAGGCCGCCGACCGCGGGAATTCGCGCCGCCCCCATCCCGCCAGCCTACACGAGACTTTCCAGAGCACCCTGGACCACATCGAGGGACCCAGTGCACTGAAATAATAGTCATTTGCCACGTCAGATGGCTCGTTGGTCTAGGGGTATGATTCCTGCTTTGGGTGCAGGAGGTCCCGGGTTCAAATCCCGGACGAGCCCTAGCGTTTTGTGCAAACTGGTCGCACGTGAGTGGCCGAGTCGACGCAAAATGCTCGGCGTCAGTATCAAATGAAATTCATATTTGATGTGAGCAATTGACACTGATCTGACGTGTGAAGGCGATTACGAAGGTTTTTGGGTACAGATGGTAGCAGATGCATGTTAGTATGTCTTGTTTTTAATGATAAAAAAGTGTTTCCGCCCGGGATCGACACGGGGACCTTCTGCGTGTTAGGCAGACGTGATAACCGCTACACCACGGAAACTACTTGTGTGCGCCTTACATTAGAGACAACTCGTGCTGGTGTTGTCATCGTTACTAAGAAATTAAATAAATGCGCTACTTGCAGAACAAAGGTACATGCAGAAGATCCTCACATGTCGTGGCTCACTGGAGTAAAATACGACATAGGCAGGAAAATACTGTTCCCGCCCGGGATCGAACCGAGGACCTTCTGCGTGTGAAGCAGACGAGATAACCGCTACACTACGGAAACTGCGGACTTCAGGAGCCCATCTCCGTTCACTCGCAATTACCTCAGCCTCTCTCCCGTCCGTGAATGCACACGCGACAGTTCTTTTGACAGCCTGGAAACCATCACAGCCAAGGGCTCAAGAAGTCTTCGGGGTGCTCGAGAAGGTGTCTGCCGTAGCACCCCTAACGAAATAGCGGCGTTTCCCGCAGTCGTGATTGCAAATCATAGCAGCAAAAGCAATCACTTTCTTAGCAGCAGGGAGTGCGAGCCCAGCGGCAGCTCTACATGAAGGTACCAATAGCCCAGGAAGGCCGCCGACCGCGGGAATTCGCGCCGCCCCCATCCCGCCAGCCTACACGAGACTTTCCAGAGCACCCTGGACCACATCGAGGGACCCAGTGCACTGAAATAATAGTCATTTGCCACGTCAGATGGCTCGTTGGTCTAGGGGTATGATTCCTGCTTAGGGTGCAGGAGGTCCCGGGTTCAAATCCCGGACGAGCCCTAGCGTTTTGTGCAAACTGGTCGCACGTGAGTGGCCGAGTCGACGCAAAATGCTCGGCGTCAGTATCAAATGAAATTCATATTTGATGTGAGCAATTGACACTGATCTGACGTGTGAAGGCGATTACGAAGGTTTTTGGGTACAGATGGTAGCAGATGCATGTTAGTATGTCTTGTTTTTAATGATAAAAAAGTGTTTCCGCCCGGGATCGACACGGGGACCTTCTGCGTGTTAGGCAGACGTGATAACCGCTACACCACGGAAACTACTTGTGTGCGCCTTACATTAGAGACAACTCGTGCTGGTGTTGTCATCGTCACTAAGAAATTAAATAAATGCGCTACTTGCAGAACAAAGGTACATGCAGAAGATCCTCACATGTCGTGGCTCACTGGAGTACAATACGACATAGGCAGGAAAATACTGTTCCCGCCCGGGATCGAACCGAGGACCTTCTGCGTGTGAAGCAGACGAGATAACCGCTACACTACGGAAACTGCGGACTTCAGGAGCCCATCTCCGTTCACTCGCAATTACCTCAGCCTCTCTCCCGTCCGTGAATGCACACGCGACAGTTCTTTTGACAGCCTGGAAACCATCACAGCCAAGGGCTCAAGAAGTCTTCGGGGTGCTCGAGAAGGTGTCTGCCGTAGCACCCCTAACGAAATAGCGGCGTTTCCCGCAGTCGTGATTGCAAATCATAGCAGCAAAAGCAATCACTTTCTTAGCAGCAGGGAGTGCGAGCCCAGCGGCAGCTCTACATGAAGGTACCAATAGCCCAGGAAGGCCGCCGACCGCGGGAATTCGCGCCGCCCCCATCCCGCCAGCCTACACGAGACTTTCCAGAGCACCCTGGACCACATCGAGGGACCCAGTGCACTGAAATAATAGTCATTTGCCACGTCAGATGGCTCGTTGGTCTAGGGGTATGATTCCTGCTTTGGGTGCAGGAGGTCCCGGGTTCAAATCCCGGACGAGCCCTAGCGTTTTGTGCAAACTGGTCGCACGTGAGTGGCCGAGTCGACGCAAAATGCTCGGCGTCAGTATCAAATGAAATTCATATTTGATGTGAGCAATTGACACTGATCTGACGTGTGAAGGCGATTACGAAGGTTTTTGGGTACAGATGGTAGCAGATGCATGTTAGTATGTCTTGTTTTTAATGATAAAAAAGTGTTTCCGCCCGGGATCGACACGGGGACCTTCTGCGTGTTAGGCAGACGTGATAACCGCTACACCACGGAAACTACTTGTGTGCGCCTTACATTAGAGACAACTCGTGCTGGTGTTGTCATCGTTACTAAGAAATTAAATAAATGCGCTACTTGCAGAACAAAGGTACATGCAGAAGATCCTCACATGTCGTGGCTCACTGGAGTAAAATACGACATAGGCAGGAAAATACTGTTCCCGCCCGGGATCGAACCGAGGACCTTCTGCGTGTGAAGCAGACGAGATAACCGCTACACTACGGAAACTGCGGACTTCAGGAGCCCATCTCCGTTCACTCGCAATTACCTCAGCCTCTCTCCCGTCCGTGAATGCACACGCGACAGTTCTTTTGACAGCCTGGAAACCATCACAGCCAAGGGCTCAAGAAGTCTTCGGGGTGCTCGAGAAGGTGTCTGCCGTAGCACCCCTAACGAAATAGCGGCGTTTCCCGCAGTCGTGATTGCAAATCATAGCAGCAAAAGCAATCACTTTCTTAGCAGCAGGGAGTGCGAGCCCAGCGGCAGCTCTACATGAAGGTACCAATAGCCCAGGAAGGCCGCCGACCGCGGGAATTCGCGCCGCCCCCATCCCGCCAGCCTACACGAGACTTTCCAGAGCACCCTGGACCACATCGAGGGACCCAGTGCACTGAAATAATAGTCATTTGCCACGTCAGATGGCTCGTTGGTCTAGGGGTATGATTCCTGCTTAGGGTGCAGGAGGTCCCGGGTTCAAATCCCGGACGAGCCCTAGCGTTTTGTGCAAACTGGTCGCACGTGAGTGGCCGAGTCGACGCAAAATGCTCGGCGTCAGTATCAAATGAAATTCATATTTGATGTGAGCAATTGACACTGATCTGACGTGTGAAGGCGATTACGAAGGTTTTTGGGTACAGATGGTAGCAGATGCATGTTAGTATGTCTTGTTTTTAATGATAAAAAAGTGTTTCCGCCCGGGATCGACACGGGGACCTTCTGCGTGTTAGGCAGACGTGATAACCGCTACACCACGGAAACTACTTGTGTGCGCCTTACATTAGAGACAACTCGTGCTGGTGTTGTCATCGTCACTAAGAAATTAAATAAATGCGCTACTTGCAGAACAAAGGTACATGCAGAAGATCCTCACATGTCGTGGCTCACTGGAGTACAATACGACATAGGCAGGAAAATACTGTTCCCGCCCGGGATCGAACCGAGGACCTTCTGCGTGTGAAGCAGACGAGATAACCGCTACACTACGGAAACTGCGGACTTCAGGAGCCCATCTCCGTTCACTCGCAATTACCTCAGCCTCTCTCCCGTCCGTGAATGCACACGCGACAGTTCTTTTGACAGCCTGGAAACCATCACAGCCAAGGGCTCAAGAAGTCTTCGGGGTGCTCGAGAAGGTGTCTGCCGTAGCACCCCTAACGAAATAGCGGCGTTTCCCGCAGTCGTGATTGCAAATCATAGCAGCAAAAGCAATCACTTTCTTAGCAGCAGGGAGTGCGAGCCCAGCGGCAGCTCTACATGAAGGTACCAATAGCCCAGGAAGGCCGCCGACCGCGGGAATTCGCGCCGCCCCCATCCCGCCAGCCTACACGAGACTTTCCAGAGCACCCTGGACCACATCGAGGGACCCAGTGCACTGAAATAATAGTCATTTGCCACGTCAGATGGCTCGTTGGTCTAGGGGTATGATTCCTGCTTTGGGTGCAGGAGGTCCCGGGTTCAAATCCCGGACGAGCCCTAGCGTTTTGTGCAAACTGGTCGCACGTGAGTGGCCGAGTCGACGCAAAATGCTCGGCGTCAGTATCAAATGAAATTCATATTTGATGTGAGCAATTGACACTGATCTGACGTGTGAAGGCGATTACGAAGGTTTTTGGGTACAGATGGTAGCAGATGCATGTTAGTATGTCTTGTTTTTAATGATAAAAAAGTGTTTCCGCCCGGGATCGACACGGGGACCTTCTGCGTGTTAGGCAGACGTGATAACCGCTACACCACGGAAACTACTTGTGTGCGCCTTACATTAGAGACAACTCGTGCTGGTGTTGTCATCGTTACTAAGAAATTAAATAAATGCGCTACTTGCAGAACAAAGGTACATGCAGAAGATCCTCACATGTCGTGGCTCACTGGAGTAAAATACGACATAGGCAGGAAAATACTGTTCCCGCCCGGGATCGAACCGAGGACCTTCTGCGTGTGAAGCAGACGAGATAACCGCTACACTACGGAAACTGCGGACTTCAGGAGCCCATCTCCGTTCACTCGCAATTACCTCAGCCTCTCTCCCGTCCGTGAATGCACACGCGACAGTTCTTTTGACAGCCTGGAAACCATCACAGCCAAGGGCTCAAGAAGTCTTCGGGGTGCTCGAGAAGGTGTCTGCCGTAGCACCCCTAACGAAATAGCGGCGTTTCCCGCAGTCGTGATTGCAAATCATAGCAGCAAAAGCAATCACTTTCTTAGCAGCAGGGAGTGCGAGCCCAGCGGCAGCTCTACATGAAGGTACCAATAGCCCAGGAAGGCCGCCGACCGCGGGAATTCGCGCCGCCCCCATCCCGCCAGCCTACACGAGACTTTCCAGAGCACCCTGGACCACATCGAGGGACCCAGTGCACTGAAATAATAGTCATTTGCCACGTCAGATGGCTCGTTGGTCTAGGGGTATGATTCCTGCTTAGGGTGCAGGAGGTCCCGGGTTCAAATCCCGGACGAGCCCTAGCGTTTTGTGCAAACTGGTCGCACGTGAGTGGCCGAGTCGACGCAAAATGCTCGGCGTCAGTATCAAATGAAATTCATATTTGATGTGAGCAATTGACACTGATCTGACGTGTGAAGGCGATTACGAAGGTTTTTGGGTACAGATGGTAGCAGATGCATGTTAGTATGTCTTGTTTTTAATGATAAAAAAGTGTTTCCGCCCGGGATCGACACGGGGACCTTCTGCGTGTTAGGCAGACGTGATAACCGCTACACCACGGAAACTACTTGTGTGCGCCTTACATTAGAGACAACTCGTGCTGGTGTTGTCATCGTCACTAAGAAATTAAATAAATGCGCTACTTGCAGAACAAAGGTACATGCAGAAGATCCTCACATGTCGTGGCTCACTGGAGTACAATACGACATAGGCAGGAAAATACTGTTCCCGCCCGGGATCGAACCGGGGACCTTCTGCGTGTGAAGCAGACGTGATAACCGCTACACTACGGAAACTGCGGACTTGAGGAGTCCATCTCCGTTCACTCGCAATTACCTCAGCCTCTCTCCCGTCCGTGAATGCACACGCGACAGTTCTTTTGACAGCCTGGAAACCATCACAGCCAAGGGCTCAAGAAGTCTTCGGGGTGCTCGAGAAGGTGTCTGCCGTAGCACCCCTAACGAAATAGCGGCGTTTCCCGCAGTCGTGATTGCAAATCATAGCAGCAAAAGCAATCACTTTCTTAGCAGCAGGGAGTGCGAGCCCAGCGGCAGCTCTACGTGAAGGTACCAATAGCCCAGGAAGTCCGCCGACCGCGGGAATTCGCGCCGCCCCCATCCCGCCAGCCTACACGAGACTTTCCAGAGCACCCTGGACCACATCGAGGGACCCAGTGCACTGAAATAATAGTCATTTGCCACGTCAGATGGCTCGTTGGTCTAGGGGTATGATTCCTGCTTTGGGTGCAGGAGGTCCCGGGTTCAAATCCCGGACGAGCCCTAGCGTTTTGTGCAAACTGGTCGCACGTGAGTGGCCGAGTCGACGCAAAATGCTCGGCGTCAGTATCAAATGAAATTCATATTTGATGTGAGCAATTGACACTGATCTGACGTGTGAAGGCGATTACGAAGGTTTTTGGGTACAGATGGTAGCAGATGCATGTTAGTATGTCTTGTTTTTAATGATAAAAAAGTGTTTCCGCCCGGGATCGACACGGGGACCTTCTGCGTGTTAGGCAGACGTGATAACCGCTACACCACGGAAACTACTTGTGTGCGCCTTACATTAGAGACAACTCGTGCTGGTGTTGTCATCGTAACTAAAAAATTAAATAAATGCGCTACTTGCAGAACAAAGGTACATGCAGAAGATCCTCACATGTCGTGGCTCACTGGAGTACAATACGACATAGGCAGGAAAGTACTGTTCCCGCCCGGGATCGAACCGGGGACCTTCTGCGTGTGAAGCAGACGTGATAACCGCTACACTACGGAAACTGCGGACTTGAGGAGTCCATCTCCGTTCACTCGCAATTACCTCAGCCTCTCTCCCGTCCGTGAATGCACACGCGACAGTTCTTTTGACAGCCTGGAAACCATCACAGCCAAGGGCTCAAGAAGTCTTCGGGGTGCTCGAGAAGGTGTCTGCCGTAGCACCCCTAACGAAATAGCGGCGTTTCCCGCAGTCGTGATTGCAAATCATAGCAGCAAAAGCAATCACTTTCTTAGCAGCAGGGAGTGCGAGCCCAGCGGCAGCTCTACATGAAGGTACCAATAGCCCAGGAAGGCCGCCGACCGCGGGAATTCGCGCCGCCCCCATCCCGCCAGCCTACACGAGACTTTCCAGAGCACCCTGGACCACATCGAGGGACCCAGTGCACTGAAATAATAGTCATTTGCCACGTCAGATGGCTCGTTGGTCTAGGGGTATGATTCCTGCTTTGGGTGCAGGCGGTCCCGGGTTCAAATCCCGGACGAGCCCTAGCGTTTTGTGCAAACTGGTCGCACGTGAGTGGCCGAGTCGACGCAAAATGCTCGGCGTCAGTATCAAATGAAATTCATATTTGATGTGAGCAATTGACACTGATCTGACGTGTGAAGGCGATTACGAAGGTTTTTGGGTACAGATGGTAGCAGATGCATGTTAGTATGTCTTGTTTTTAATGATAAAAAAGTGTTTCCGCCCGGGATCGACACGGGGACCTTCTGCGTGTTAGGCAGACGTGATAACCGCTACACCACGGAAACTACTTGTGTGCGCCTTACATTAGAGACAACTCGTGCTGGTGTTGTCATCGTTACTAAGAAATTAAATAAATGCGCTACTTGCAGAACAAAGGTACATGCAGAAGATCCTCACATGTCGTGGCTCACTGGAGTACAATACGACATAGGCAGGAAAATACTGTTCCCGCCCGGGATCGAACCGAGGACCTTCTGCGTGTGAAGCAGACGAGATAACCGCTACACTACGGAAACTGCGGACTTCAGGAGCCCATCTCCGTTCACTCGCAATTACCTCAGCCTCTCTCCCGTCCGTGAATGCACACGCGACAGTTCTTTTGACAGCCTGGAAACCATCACAGCCAAGGGCTCAAGAAGTCTTCGGGGTGCTCGAGAAGGTGTCTGCCGTAGCACCCCTAACGAAATAGCGGCGTTTCCCGCAGTCGTGATTGCAAATCATAGCAGCAAAAGCAATCACTTTCTTAGCAGCAGGGAGTGCGAGCCCAGCGGCAGCTCTACGTGAAGGTACCAATAGCCCAGGAAGTCCGCCGACCGCGGGAATTCGCGCCGCCCCCATCCCGCCAGCCTACACGAGACTTTCCAGAGCACCCTGGACCACATCGAGGGACCCAGTGCACTGAAATAATAGTCATTTGCCACGTCAGATGGCTCGTTGGTCTAGGGGTATGATTCCTGCTTTGGGTGCAGGAGGTCCCGGGTTCAAATCCCGGACGAGCCCTAGCGTTTTGTGCAAACTGGTCGCACGTGAGTGGCCGAGTCGACGCAAAATGCTCGGCGTCAGTATCAAATGAAATTCATATTTGATGTGAGCAATTGACACTGATCTGACGTGTGAAGGCGATTACGAAGGTTTTTGGGTACAGATGGTAGCAGATGCATGTTAGTATGTCTTGTTTTTAATGATAAAAAAGTGTTTCCGCCCGGGATCGACACGGGGACCTTCTGCGTGTTAGGCAGACGTGATAACCGCTACACCACGGAAACTACTTGTGTGCGCCTTACATTAGAGACAACTCGTGCTGGTGTTGTCATCGTAACTAAAAAATTAAATAAATGCGCTACTTGCAGAACAAAGGTACATGCAGAAGATCCTCACATGTCGTGGCTCACTGGAGTACAATACGACATAGGCAGGAAAGTACTGTTCCCGCCCGGGATCGAACCGGGGACCTTCTGCGTGTGAAGCAGACGTGATAACCGCTACACTACGGAAACTGCGGACTTGAGGAGTCCATCTCCGTTCACTCGCAATTACCTCAGCCTCTCTCCCGTCCGTGAATGCACACGCGACAGTTCTTTTGACAGCCTGGAAACCATCACAGCCAAGGGCTCAAGAAGTCTTCGGGGTGCTCGAGAAGGTGTCTGCCGTAGCACCCCTAACGAAATAGCGGCGTTTCCCGCAGTCGTGATTGCAAATCATAGCAGCAAAAGCAATCACTTTCTTAGCAGCAGGGAGTGCGAGCCCAGCGGCAGCTCTACATGAAGGTACCAATAGCCCAGGAAGGCCGCCGACCGCGGGAATTCGCGCCGCCCCCATCCCGCCAGCCTACACGAGACTTTCCAGAGCACCCTGGACCACATCGAGGGACCCAGTGCACTGAAATAATAGTCATTTGCCACGTCAGATGGCTCGTTGGTCTAGGGGTATGATTCCTGCTTTGGGTGCAGGAGGTCCCGGGTTCAAATCCCGGACGAGCCCTAGCGTTTTGTGCAAACTGGTCGCACGTGAGTGGCCGAGTCGACGCAAAATGCTCGGCGTCAGTATCAAATGAAATTCATATTTGATGTGAGCAATTGACACTGATCTGACGTGTGAAGGCGATTACGAAGGTTTTTGGGTACAGATGGTAGCAGATGCATGTTAGTATGTCTTGTTTTTAATGATAAAAAAGTGTTTCCGCCCGGGATCGACACGGGGACCTTCTGCGTGTTAGGCAGACGTGATAACCGCTACACCACGGAAACTACTTGTGTGCGCCTTACATTAGAGACAACTCGTGCTGGTGTTGTCATCGTTACTAAGAAATTAAATAAATGCGCTACTTGCAGAACAAAGGTACATGCAGAAGATCCTCACATGTCGTGGCTCACTGGAGTACAATACGACATAGGCAGGAAAATACTGTTCCCGCCCGGGATCGAACCGAGGACCTTCTGCGTGTGAAGCAGACGAGATAACCGCTACACTACGGAAACTGCGGACTTCAGGAGCCCATCTCCGTTCACTCGCAATTACCTCAGCCTCTCTCCCGTCCGTGAATGCACACGCGACAGTTCTTTTGACAGCCTGGAAACCATCACAGCCAAGGGCTCAAGAAGTCTTCGGGGTGCTCGAGAAGGTGTCTGCCGTAGCACCCCTAACGAAATAGCGGCGTTTCCCGCAGTCGTGATTGCAAATCATAGCAGCAAAAGCAATCACTTTCTTAGCAGCAGGGAGTGCGAGCCCAGCGGCAGCTCTACATGAAGGTACCAATAGCCCAGGAAGGCCGCCGACCGCGGGAATTCGCGCCGCCCCCATCCCGCCAGCCTACACGAGACTTTCCAGAGCACCCTGGACCACATCGAGGGACCCAGTGCACTGAAATAATAGTCATTTGCCACGTTAGATGGCTCGTTGGTCTAGGGGTATGATTCCTGCTTTGGGTGCAGGAGGTCCCGGGTTCAAATCCCGGACGAGCCCTAGCGTTTTGTGCAAACTGGTCGCACGTGAGTGGCCGAGTCGACGCAAAATGCTCGGCGTCAGTATCAAATGAAATTCATATTTGATGTGAGCAATTGACACTGATCTGACGTGTGAAGGCGATTACGAAGGTTTTTGGGTACAGATGGTAGCAGATGCATGTTAGTATGTCTTGTTTTTAATGATAAAAAAGTGTTTCCGCCCGGGATCGACACGGGGACCTTCTGCGTGTTAGGCAGACGTGATAACCGCTACACCACGGAAACTACTTGTGTGCGCCTTACATTAGAGACAACTCGTGCTGGTGTTGTCATCGTTACTAAGAAATTAAATAAATGCGCTACTTGCAGAACAAAGGTACATGCAGAAGATCCTCACATGTCGTGGCTCACTGGAGTACAATACGACAAAGGCAGGAAAATACTGTTCCCGCCCGGGATCGAACCGAGGACCTTCTGCGTGTGAAGCAGACGAGATAACCGCTACACTACGGAAACTGCGGACTTCAGGAGCCCATCTCCGTTCACTCGCAATTACCTCAGCCTCTCTCCCGTCCGTGAATGCACACGCGACAGTTCTTTTGACAGCCTGGAAACCATCACAGCCAAGGGCTCAAGAAGTCTTCGGGGTGCTCGAGAAGGTGTCTGCCGTAGCACCCCTAACGAAATAGCGGCGTTTCCCGCAGTCGTGATTGCAAATCATAGCAGCAAAACCAATCACTTTCTTAGCAGCAGGGAGTGCGAGCCCAGCGGCAGCTCTACATGAAGGTACCAATAGCCCAGGAAGGCCGCCGACCGCGGGAATTCGCGCCGCCCCCATCCCGCCAGCCTACACGAGACTTTCCAGAGCACCCTGGACCACATCGAGGGACCCAGTGCACTGAAATTATAGTCATTCGCCATGTCAGGTGGCTTGTTGGTCTAGGGGTATGATTCCTGCTTAGGGTGCAGGAGGTCCCGGGTTCAAATCCCGGACGAGCCCTAGCGTTTTGTGCAAACTGATCGCACGTGAGTGGCTGAGTCGACGCAAAATGCTCGGCGGCAGTATCAAATGAATTTCATATTTGATGTGAGCAATTGACACTCTGATCCGACGTGTGAAGGCGATTACGAAGGTTTTTGGGTACAGATGGAAGCAGATGCATGTTACTATGTCTTGTTTTTAATGATGAAAAAGTGTTTCCGCCCGGGATCGAACCGGGGACCTTCTGCGTGTTAGGCAGACGTGATAACCGCTACACCACGGAAACTACTTGTGTGCGCCTTACCTTAGAGGCAACTCGTGCTGATGTTGTCATCGTAACTAAAAAATTAAATAAATGCGCTACTTGCATAAAAAAGGTACATGCAGAAGATCCTCACATGTCGTGGCTCACTGGAGTACAATACGACATATTCAGGAAAATACTGTTCCCGCCCGGGATCGAACCGGGGACCTTCTGCGTGTGAAGCAGACGTGATAACCGCTACACTACGGAAACTGCGGACGTGAGGAGTCCATCCCCGTTCCCTCGAAATTACCTCAGCCTGTCTCCCGTCCGCGAATGCACACGCGACGGTTCTTTTGACAGCCTGGAAACCATTACAGCCGAGGGCACAAGAAGTCTTCGGGTGCTCGAGAGTTTGTCTGCCGTAGCACCCCTAACGAGATAGCGGTTTTTCCCGCAGTCGTGATTGTAAGTCATAGCAGCAAAAGCAATCACTTTCTTAGCAGCAGGGAGTGCGAGCCCAGCGGCAGCTCTACATGAAGGTACCAATAGCCCAGGAAGGCCGCCGACCGCGGGAATTCGCGCCGCCCCCATCCCGCCAGCCTACACGAGACTTTCCAGAGCACCCTGGACCACATCGAGGGACCCAGTGCACTGAAATAATAGTCATTTGCCACGTCAGATGGCTCGTTGGTCTATGGGTATGATTCCTGCTTTGGGTGCAGGAGGTCCCGGGTTCAAATCCCGGACGAGCCCTAGCGTTTTGTGCAAACTGGTCGCACGTGAGTGGCCGAGTCGACGCAAAATGCTCGGCGTCAGTATCAAATGAAATTCATATTTGATGTGAGCAATTGACACTGATCTGACGTGTGAAGGCGATTACGAAGGTTTTTGGGTACAGATGGTAGCAGATGCATGTTAGTATGTCTTGTTTTTAATGATAAAAAAGTGTTTCCGCCCGGGATCGACACGGGGACCTTCTGCGTGTTAGGCAGACGTGATAACCGCTACACCACGGAAACTACTTGTGTGCGCCTTACATTAGAGACAACTCGTGCTGGTGTTGTCATCGTAACTAAAAAATTAAATAAATGCGCTACTTGCAGAACAAAGGTACATGCAGAAGATCCTCACATGTCGTGGCTCACTGGAGTACAATACGACATAGGCAGGAAAATACTGTTCCCGCCCGGGATCGAACCGGGGACCTTCTGCGTGTGAAGCAGACGTGATAACCGCTACACTACGGAAACTGCGGACTTGAGGAGTCCATCTCCGTTCACTCGCAATTACCTCAGCCTCTCTCCCGTCCGTGAATGCACACGCGACAGTTCTTTTGACAGCCTGGAAACCATCACAGCCAAGGGCTCAAGAAGTCTTCGGGGTGCTCGAGAAGGTGTCTGCCGTAGCACCCCTAACGAAATAGCGGCGTTTCCCGCAGTCGTGATTGCAAATCATAGCAGCAAAAGCAATCACTTTCTTAGCAGCAGGGAGTGCGAGCCCAGCGGCAGCTCTACATGAAGGTACCAATAGCCCAGGAAGGCCGCCGACCGCGGGAATTCGCGCCGCCCCCATCCCGCCAGCCTACACGAGACTTTCCAGAGCACCCTGGACCACATCGAGGGACCCAGTGCACTGAAATAATAGTCATTTGCCACGTCAGATGGCTCGTTGGTCTAGGGGTATGATTCCTGCTTTGGGTGCAGGAGGTCCCGGGTTCAAATCCCGGACGAGCCCTAGCGTTTTGTGCAAACTGGTCGCACGTGAGTGGCCGAGTCGACGCAAAATGCTCGGCGTCAGTATCAAATGAAATTCATATTTGATGTGAGCAATTGACACTGATCTGACGTGTGAAGGCGATTACGAAGGTTTTTGGGTACAGATGGTAGCAGATGCATGTTAGTATGTCTTGTTTTTAATGATAAAAAAGTGTTTCCGCCCGGGATCGACACGGGGACCTTCTGCGTGTTAGGCAGACGTGATAACCGCTACACCACGGAAACTACTTGTGTGCGCCTTACATTAGAGACAACTCGTGCTGGTGTTGTCATCGTTACTAAGAAATTAAATAAATGCGCTACTTGCAGAACAAAGGTACATGCAGAAGATCCTCAGATGTCGTGGCTCACTGGAGTACAATACGACATAGGCAGGAAAATACTGTTCCCGCCCGGGATCGAACCGAGGACCTTCTGCGTGTGAAGCAGACGAGATAACCGCTACACTACGGAAACTGCGGACTTCCGGAGCCCATCTCCGTTCACTCGCAATTACCTCAGCCTCTCTCCCGTCCGTGAATGCACACGCGACAGTTCTTTTGACAGCCTGGAAACCATCACAGCCAAGGGCTCAAGAAGTCTTCGGGGTGCTCGAGAAGGTGTCTGCCGTAGCACCCCTAACGAAATAGCGGCGTTTCCCGCAGTCGTGATTGCAAATCATAGCAGCAAAAGCAATCACTTTCTTAGCAGCAGGGAGTGCGAGCCCAGCGGCAGCTCTACATGAAGGTACCAATAGCCCAGGAAGGCCGCCGACCGCGGGAATTCGCGCCGCCCCCATCCCGCCAGCCTACACGAGACTTTCCAGAGCACCCTGGACCACATCGAGGGACCCAGTGCACTGAAATAATAGTCATTTGCCACGTCAGATGGCTCGTTGGTCTAGGGGTATGATTCCTGCTTTGGGTGCAGGAGGTCCCGGGTTCAAATCCCGGACGAGCCCTAGCGTTTTGTGCAAACTGGTCGCACGTGAGTGGCCGAGTCGACGCAAAATGCTCGGCGTCAGTATCAAATGAAATTCATATTTGATGTGAGCAATTGACACTGATCTGACGTGTGAAGCGATTACGAAGGTTTTTGGGTACAGATGGTAGCAGATGCATGTTAGTATGTCTTGTTTTTAATGATAAAAAAGTGTTTCCGCCCGGGATCGACACGGGGACCTTCTGCGTGTTAGGCAGACGTGATAACCGCTACACCACGGAAACTACTTGTGTGCGCCTTACATTAGAGACAACTCGTGCTGGTGTTGTCATCGTTACTAAGAAATTAAATAAATGCGCTACTTGCAGAACAAAGGTACATGCAGAAGATCCTCACATGTCGTGGCTCACTGGAGTACAATACGACATATTCAGGAAAATACTGTTCCCGCCCGGGATCGAACCGGGGACCTTCTGCGTGTGAAGCAGACGTGATAACCGCTACACTACGGAAACTGCGGACGTGAGGAGTCCATCCCCGTTCCCTCGAAATTACCTCAGCCTGTCTCCCGTCCGCGAATGCACACGCGACGGTTCTTTTGACAGCCTGGAAACCATTACAGCCGAGGGCACAAGAAGTCTTCGGGTGCTCGAGAGTTTGTCTGCCGTAGCACCCCTAACGAGATAGCGGTTTTTCCCGCAGTCGTGATTGTAAGTCATAGCAGCAAAAGCAATCACTTTCTTAGCAGCAGGGAGTGCGAGCCCAGCGGCAGCTCTACATGAAGGTACCAATAGCCCAGGAAGGCCGCCGACCGCGGGAATTCGCGCCGCCCCCATCCCGCCAGCCTACACGAGACTTTCCAGAGCACCCTGGACCACATCGAGGGACCCAGTGCACTGAAATAATAGTCATTTGCCACGTCAGATGGCTCGTTGGTCTAGGGGTATGATTCCTGCTTTGGGTGCAGGAGGTCCCGGGTTCAAATCCCGGACGAGCCCTAGCGTTTTGTGCAAACTGGTCGCACGTGAGTGGCCGAGTCGACGCAAAATGCTCGGCGTCAGTATCAAATGAAATTCATATTTGATGTGAGCAATTGACACTGATCTGACGTGTGAAGGCGATTACGAAGGTTTTTGGGTACAGATGGTAGCAGATGCATGTTAGTATGTCTTGTTTTTAATGATAAAAAAGTGTTTCCGCCCGGGATCGACACGGGGACCTTCTGCGTGTTAGGCAGACGTGATAACCGCTACACCACGGAAACTACTTGTGTGCGCCTTACATTAGAGACAACTCGTGCTGGTGTTGTCATCGTTACTAAGAAATTAAATAAATGCGCTACTTGCAGAACAAAGGTACATGCAGAAGATCCTCACATGTCGTGGCTCACTGGAGTACAATACGACATAGGCAGGAAAATACTGTTCCCGCCCGGGATCGAACCGAGGACCTTCTGCGTGTGAAGCAGACGAGATAACCGCTACACTACGGAAACTGCGGACTTCCGGAGCCCATCTCCGTTCACTCGCAATTACCTCAGCCTCTCTCCCGTCCGTGAATGCACACGCGACAGTTCTTTTGACAGCCTGGAAACCATCACAGCCAAGGGCTCAAGAAGTCTTCGGGGTGCTCGAGAAGGTGTCTGCCGTAGCACCCCTAACGAAATAGCGGCGTTTCCCGCAGTCGTGATTGCAAATCATAGCAGCAAAAGCAATCACTTTCTTAGCAGCAGGGAGTGCGAGCCCAGCGGCAGCTCTACATGAAGGTACCAATAGCCCAGGAAGGCCGCCGACCGCGGGAATTCGCGCCGCCCCCATCCCGCCAGCCTACACGAGACTTTCCAGAGCACCCTGGACCACATCGAGGGACCCAGTGCACTGAAATAATAGTCATTTGCCACGTCAGATGGCTCGTTGGTCTAGGGGTATGATTCCTGCTTTGGGTGCAGGAGGTCCCGGGTTCTAATCCCGGACGAGCCCTAGCGTTTTGTGCAAACTGGTCGCACGTGAGTGGCCGAGTCGACGCAAAATGCTCGGCGTCAGTATCAAATGAAATTCATATTTGATGTGAGCAATTGACACTGATCTGACGTGTGAAGGCGATTACGAAGGTTTTTGGGTACAGATGGTAGCAGATGCATGTTAGTATGTCTTGTTTTTAATGATAAAAAAGTGTTTCCGCCCGGGATCGACACGGGGACCTTCTGCGTGTTAGGCAGACGTGATAACCGCTACACCACGGAAACTACTTGTGTGCGCCTTACATTAGAGACAACTCGTGCTGGTGTTGTCATCGTTACTAAGAAATTAAATAAATGCGCTACTTGCAGAACAAAGGTACATGCAGAAGATCCTCACATGTCGTGGCTCACTGGAGTACAATACGACATAGGCAGGAAAATACTGTTCCCGCCCGGGATCGAACCGAGGACCTTCTGCGTGTGAAGCAGACGAGATAACCGCTACACTACGGAAACTGCGGACTTCCGGAGCCCATCTCCGTTCACTCGCAATTACCTCAGCCTCTCTCCCGTCCGTGAATGCACACGCGACAGTTCTTTTGACAGCCTGGAAACCATCACAGCCAAGGGCTCAAGAAGTCTTCGGGGTGCTCGAGAAGGTGTCTGCCGTAGCACCCCTAACGAAATAGCGGCGTTTCCCGCAGTCGTGATTGCAAATCATAGCAGCAAAAGCAATCACTTTCTTAGCAGCAGGGAGTGCGAGCCCAGCGGCAGCTCTACATGAAGGTACCAATAGCCCAGGAAGGCCGCCGACCGCGGGAATTCGCGCCGCCCCCATCCCGCCAGCCTACACGAGACTTTCCAGAGCACCCTGGACCACATCGAGGGACCCAGTGCACTGAAATAATAGTCATTTGCCACGTCAGATGGCTCGTTGGTCTAGGGGTATGATTCCTGCTTTGGGTGCAGGAGGTCCCGGGTTCAAATCCCGGACGAGCCCTAGCGTTTTGTGCAAACTGGTCGCACGTGAGTGGCCGAGTCGACGCAAAATGCTCGGCGTCAGTATCAAATGAAATTCATATTTGATGTGAGCAATTGACACTGATCTGACGTGTGAAGGCGATTACGAAGGTTTTTGGGTACAGATGGTAGCAGATGCATGTTAGTATGTCTTGTTTTTAATGATAAAAAAGTGTTTCCGCCCGGGATCGACACGGGGACCTTCTGCGTGTTAGGCAGACGTGATAACCGCTACACCACGGAAACTACTTGTGTGCGCCTTACATTAGAGACAACTCGTGCTGGTGTTGTCATCGTTACTAAGAAATTAAATAAATGCGCTACTTGCATAACAAAGGTACATGCAGAAGATCCTCACATGTCGTGGCTCACTGGAGTACAATACGACATATTCAGGAAAATACTGTTCCCGCCCGGGATCGAACCGGGGACCTTCTGCGTGTGAAGCAGACGTGATAACCGCTACACTACGGAAACTGCGGACGTGAGGAGTCCATCCCCGTTCCCTCGAAATTACCTCAGCCTGTCTCCCGTCCGCGAATGCACACGCGACGGTTCTTTTGACAGCCTGGAAACCATTACAGCCGAGGGCACAAGAAGTCTTCGGGTGCTCGAGAGTTTGTCTGCCGTAGCACCCCTAACGAGATAGCGGTTTTTCCCGCAGTCGTGATTGTAAGTCATAGCAGCAAAAGCAATCACTTTCTTAGCAGCAGGGAGTGCGAGCCCAGCGGCAGCTCTACATGAAGGTACCAATAGCCCAGGAAGGCCGCCGACCGCGGGAATTCGCGCCGCCCCCATCCCGCCAGCCTACACGAGACTTTCCAGAGCACCCTGGACCACATCGAGGGACCCAGTGCACTGAAATTATAGTCATTCGCCATGTCAGGTGGCTCGTTGGGCTAGGGGTATGCCGGCACGGTAGCTCAGCGTGTTCGGTCAAAGGGTTATCTGCTCTCTGTAATAAAAAAATCTGAGTTAATCGATCAACAACTAACTTATATGGATGTCTTTCGACGTCCGCCTCGAGCAGATGCACCGAACGAAAGCGAACAAAATAAGATTAAAAAAAAAAGTTTAAAAAAAAAAAAAAGGGGGTATGATTCCTGCTTAGGGTGCAGGAGGTCCCGGGTTCAAATCCCGGACGAGCCCTAGCGTTTTGTGCAAACTGATCGCACGTGAGTGGCTGAGTCGACGCAAAATGCTCGGCGGCAGTATCAAATGAATTTCATATTTGATGTGAGCAATTGACACTCTGATCCGACGTGTGAAGGCGATTACGAAGGTTTTTGGGTACAGATGGAAGCAGATGTATGTTACTATGTCTTGTTTTTAATGATGAAAAAGCGTTTCCGCCCGGGATCGAACCGGGGACCTTCTGCGTGTTAGGCAGACGTGATAACCGCTACACCACGGAAACTACTTGTGTGCGCCTTACCTTAGAGGCAACTCGTGCTGATGTTGTCATCGTAACTAAAAAATTAAATAAATGCGCTACTTGCATAACAAAGGTACATGCAGAAGATCCTCAAGTGTCGTGGCTCACTGGAGTACAATACGACATATTCAGGAAAATACTGTTCCCGCCCGGGATCGAACCGGGGACCTTCTGCGTGTGAAGCAGACGTGATAACCGCTACACTACGGAAACTGCGGACGTGAGGAGTCCATCCCCGTTCCCTCGAAATTACCTCAGCCTGTCTCCCGTCCGCGAATGCACACGCGACGGTTCTTTTGACAGCCTGGAAACCATTACAGCCGAGGGCACAAGAAGTCTTCGGGTGCTCGAGAGTTTGTCTGCCGTAGCACCCCTAACGAGATAGCGGTTTTTCCCGCAGTCGTGATTGTAAGTCATAGCAGCAAAAGCAATCACTTTCTTAGCAGCAGGGAGTGCGAGCCCAGCGGCAGCTCTACATGAAGGTACCAATAGCCCAGGAAGGCCGCCGACCGCGGGAATTCGCGCCGCCCCCATCCCGCCAGCCTACACGAGACTTTCCAGAGCACCCTGGACCACATCGAGGGACCCAGTGCACTGAAATTATAGTCATTCGCCATGTCAGGTGGCTCGTTGGTCTAGGGGTATAATTCCTGCTTAGGGTGCAGGAGGTCCCGGGTTCAAATCCCGGACGAGCCCTAGCGTTTTGTGCAAACTGATCGCACGTGAGTGGCTGAGTCGACGCAAAATGCTCGGCGGCAGTATCAAATGAATTTCATATTTGATGTGAGCAATTGACACTCTGATCCGACGTGTGAAGGCGATTACGAAGGTTTTTGGGTACAGATGGAAGCAGATGCATGTTACTATGTCTTGTTTTTAATGATGAAAAAGTGTTTCCGCCCGGGATCGAATCGGGGACCTTCTGCGTGTTAGGCAGACGTGATAACCGCTACACCACGGAAACTACTTGTGTGCGCCTTACCTTAGAGGCAACTCGTGCTGATGTTGTCATCGTAACTAAAAAATTAAATAAATGCGCTACTTGCATAACAAAGGTACATGCAGAAGATCCTCACATGTCGTGGCTCACTGGAGTACAATACGACATATTCAGGAAAATACTGTTCCCGCCCGGGATCGAACCGGGGACCTTCTGCGTGTGAAGCAGACGTGATAACCGCTACACGACGGAAACTGCGGACGTGAGGAGTCCATCCCCGTTCCCTCGAAATTACCTCAGCCTGTCTCCCGTCCGCGAATGCACACGCGACGGTTCTTTTGACAGCCTGGAAACCATTACAGCCGAGGGCACAAGATGTCTTCGGGTGCTCGAGAGTTTGTCTGCCGTAGCACCCCTAACGAGATAGCGGTTTTTCCCGCAGTCGTGATTGTAAGTCATAGCAGCAAAAGCAATCACTTTCTTAGCAGCAGGGAGTGCGAGCCCAGCGGCAGCTCTACATGAAGGTACCAATAGCCCAGGAAGGCCGCCGACCGCGGGAATTCGCGCCGCCCCCATCCCGCCAGCCTACACGAGACTTTCCAGAGCACCCTGGACCACATCGAGGGACCCAGTGCACTGAAATTATAGTCATTCGCCATGTCAGGTGGCTCGTTGGTCTAGGGGTATGATTCCTGCTTAGGGTGCAGGAGGTCCCGGGTTCAAATCCCGGACGAGCCCTAGCGTTTTGTGCAAACTGATCGCACGTGAGTGGCTGAGTCGACGCAAAATGCTCGGCGGCAGTATCAAATGAATTTCATATTTGATGTGAGCAATTGACACTCTGATCCGACGTGTGAAGGCGATTACGAAGGTTTTTGGGTACAGATGGAAGCAGATGTATGTTACTATGTCTTGTTTTTAATGATGAAAAAGTGTTTCCGCCCGGGATCGAACCGGGGACCTTCTGCGTGTTAGGCAGACGTGATAACCGCTACACCACGGAAACTACTTGTGTGCGCCTTACCTTAGAGGCAACTCGTGCTGATGTTGTCATCGTAACTAAAAAATTAAATAAATGCGCTACTTGCATAACAAAGGTACATGCAGAAGATCCTCACGTGTCGTGGCTCACTGGAGTACAATACGACATATTCAGGAAAATACTGTTCCCGCCCGGGATCGAACCGGGGACCTTCTGCGTGTGAAGCAGACGTGATAACCGCTACACTACGGAAACTGCGGACGTGAGGAGTCCATCCCCGTTCCCTCGAAATTACCTCAGCCTGTCTCCCGTCCGCGAATGCACACGCGACGGTTCTTTTGACAGCCTGGAAACCATTACAGCCGAGGGCACAAGAAGTCTTCGGGTGCTCGAGAGTTTGTCTGCCGTAGCACCCCTAACGAGATAGCGGTTTTTCCCGCAGTCGTGATTGTAAGTCATAGCAGCAAAAGCAATCACTTTCTTAGCAGCAGGGAGTGCGAGCCCAGCGGCAGCTCTACATGAAGGTACCAATAGCCCAGGAAGGCCGCCGACCGCGGGAATTCGCGCCGCCCCCATCCCGCCAGCCTACACGAGACTTTCCAGAGCACCCTGGACCACATCGAGGGACCCAGTGCACTGAAATTATAGTCATTCGCCATGTCAGGTGGCTCGTTGGTCTAGGGGTATGATTCCTGCTTAGGGTGCAGGAGGTCCCGGGTTCAAATCCCGGACGAGCCCTAGCGTTTTGTGCAAACTGATCGCACGTGAGTGGCTGAGTCGACGCAAAATGCTCGGCGGCAGTATCAAATGAATTTCATATTTGATGTGAGCAATTGACACTCTGATCCGACGTGTGAAGGCGATTACGAAGGTTTTTGGGTACAGATGGAAGCAGATGCATGTTACTATGTCTTGTTTTTAATGATGAAAAAGTGTTTCCGCCCGGGATCGAACCGGGGACCTTCTGCGTGTTAGGCAGACGTGATAACCGCTACACCACGGAAACTACTTGTGTGCGCCTTACCTTAGAGGCAACTCGTGCTGATGTTGTCATCGTAACTAAAAAATTAAATAAATGCGCTACTTGCATAACAAAGGTACATGCAGAAGATCCTCACATGTCGTGGCTCACTGGAGTACAATACGACATATTCAGGAAAATACTGTTCCCGCCCGGGATCGAACCGGGGACCTTCTGCGTGTGAAGCAGACGTGATAACCACTACACTACGGAAACTACGGACGTGAGGAGTCCATCCCCGTTCCCTCGAAATTACCTCAGCCTGTCTCCCGTCCGCGAATGCACACGCGACGGTTCTTTTGACAGCCTGGAAACCATTACAGCCGAGGGCACAAGAAGTCTTCGGGTGCTCGAGAGTTTGTCTGCCGTAGCACCCCTAACGAGATAGCGGTTTTTCCCGCAGTCGTGATTGTAAGTCATAGCAGCAAAAGCAATCACTTTCTTAGCAGCAGGGAGTGCGAGCCCAGCGGCAGCTCTACATGAAGGTACCAATAGCCCAGGAAGGCCGCCGACCGCGGGAATTCGCGCCGCCCCCATCCCGCCAGCCTACACGAGACTTTCCAGAGCACCCTGGACCACATCGAGGGACCCAGTGCACTGAAATTATAGTCATTCGCCATGTCAGGTGGCTCGTTGGGCTAGGGGTATGCCGGCACGGTAGCTCAGCGTGTTCGGTCAAAGGGTTATCTGCTCTCTGTAATAAAAAAATCTGAGTTAATCGATCAACAACTAACTTATATGGATGTCTTTCGACGTCCGCCTCGAGCAGATGCACCGAACGAAAGCGAACAAAATAAGATTAAAAAAAAAAGTTTAAAAAAAAAAAAAAAGGGGGTATGATTCCTGCTTAGGGTGCAGGAGGTCCCGGGTTCAAATCCCGGACGAGCCCTAGCGTTTTGTGCAAACTGATCGCACGTGAGTGGCTGAGTCGACGCAAAATGCTCGGCGGCAGTATCAAATGAATTTCATATTTGATGTGAGCAATTGACACTCTGATCCGACGTGTGAAGGCGATTACGAAGGTTTTTGGGTACAGATGGAAGCAGATGTATGTTACTATGTCTTGTTTTTAATGATGAAAAAGCGTTTCCGCCCGGGATCGAACCGGGGACCTTCTGCGTGTTAGGCAGACGTGATAACCGCTACACCACGGAAACTACTTGTGTGCGCCTTACCTTAGAGGCAACTCGTGCTGATGTTGTCATCGTAACTAAAAAATTAAATAAATGCGCTACTTGCATAACAAAGGTACATGCAGAAGATCCTCACGTGTCGTGGCTCACTGGAGTACAATACGACATATTCAGGAAAATACTGTTCCCGCCCGGGATCGAACCGGGGACCTTCTGCGTGTGAAGCAGACGTGATAACCGCTACACTACGGAAACTGCGGACGTGAGGAGTCCATCCCCGTTCCCTCGAAATTACCTCAGCCTGTCTCCCGTCCGCGAATGCACACGCGACGGTTCTTTTGACAGCCTGGAAACCATTACAGCCGAGGGCACAAGAAGTCTTCGGGTGCTCGAGAGTTTGTCTGCCGTAGCACCCCTAACGAGATAGCGGTTTTTCCCGCAGTCGTGATTGTAAGTCATAGCAGCAAAAGCAATCACTTTCTTAGCAGCAGGGAGTGCGAGCCCAGCGGCAGCTCTACATGAAGGTACCAATAGCCCAGGAAGGCCGCCGACCGCGGGAATTCGCGCCGCCCCCATCCCGCCAGCCTACACGAGACTTTCCAGAGCACCCTGGACCACATCGAGGGACCCAGTGCACTGAAATTATAGTCATTCGCCATGTCAGGTGGCTCGTTGGTCTAGGGGTATAATTCCTGCTTAGGGTGCAGGAGGTCCCGGGTTCAAATCCCGGACGAGCCCTAGCGTTTTGTGCAAACTGATCGCACGTGAGTGGCTGAGTCGACGCAAAATGCTCGGCGGCAGTATCAAATGAATTTCATATTTGATGTGAGCAATTGACACTCTGATCCGACGTGTGAAGGCGATTACGAAGGTTTTTGGGTACAGATGGAAGCAGATGCATGTTACTATGTCTTGTTTTTAATGATGAAAAAGTGTTTCCACACTAGATCGCGTGTTGACCTTCTGCGTGTTAGGCAGACGTGATAACCGCTACACCACGGAAACTACTTGTGTGCGCCTTACCTTAGAGGCAACTCGTGCTGATGTTGTCATCGTAACTAAAAAATTAAATAAATGCGCTACTTGCATAACAAAGGTACATGCAGAAGATCCTCACATGTCGTGGCTCACTGGAGTACACATACGACATATTCAGGAAAATACTGTTCCCGCCCGGGATCGAACCGGGGACCTTCTGCGTGTGAAGCAGACGTGATAACCGCTACACGACGGAAACTGCGGGACGTGAGGAGTCCATCCCCGTTCCCTCGAAATTACCTCAGCCTGTCTCCCGTCCGCGAATGCACACGCGACGGTTCTTTTGACAGCCTGGAAACCATTACAGCCGAGGGCACAAGAAGTCTTCGGGTGCTCGAGAGTTTGTCTGCCGTAGCACCCCTAACGAGATAGCGGTTTTTCCCGCAGTCGTGATTGTAAGTCATAGCAGCAAAAGCAATCACTTTCTTAGCAGCAGGGAGTGCGAGCCCCAGCGGCAGCTCTACATGAAGGTACCAATAGCCCAGGAGGCCGCCGACCGCGGGAATTCGCGCCGCCCCCATCCCGCCAGCCTACACGAGACTTTCCAGAGCACCCTGGACCACATCGAGGGACCCAGTGCACTGAAATTATAGTCATTCGCCATGTCAGGTGGCTCGTTGGTCTAGGGGTATGATTCCTGCTTAGGGTGCAGGAGGTCCCGGGTTCAAATCCCGGACGAGCCCTAGCGTTTTGTGCAACTGATCGCACGTGAGTGGCTGAGTCGACGCAAAATGCTCGGCGGCAGTATCAAATGAATTTCATATTTGATGTGAGCAATTGACACTCTGATCCGACGTGTGAAGGCGATTACGAAGGTTTTTGGGTACAGATGGAAGCAGATGCATGTTACTATGTCTTGTTTTTAATGATGAAAAAGTGTTTCCGCCCGGGATCGAACCGGGGACCTTCTGCGTGTTAGGCAGACGTGATAACCGCTACACCACGGAAACTACTTGTGTGCGCCTTACCTTAGAGGCAACTCGTGCTGATGTTGTCATCGTAACTAAAAAATTAAATAAATGCGCTACTTGCATAACAAAGGTACATGCAGAAGATCCTCACATGTCGTGGCTCACTGGAGTACAATACGACATATTCAGGAAAATACTGTTCCCGCCCGGGATCGAACCGGGGACCTTCTGCGTGTGAAGCAGACGTGATAACCACTACACTACGGAAACTACGGACGTGAGGAGTCCATCCCCGTTCCCTCGAAATTACCTCAGCCTGTCTCCCGTCCGCGAATGCACACGCGACGGTTCTTTTGACAGCCTGGAAACCATTACAGCCGAGGGCACAAGAAGTCTTCGGGTGCTCGAGAGTTTGTCTGCCGTAGCACCCCTAACGAGATAGCGGTTTTTCCCGCAGTCGTGATTGTAAGTCATAGCAGCAAAAGCAATCACTTTCTTAGCAGCAGGGAGTGCGAGCCCAGCGGCAGCTCTACATGAAGGTACCAATAGCCCAGGAAGGCCGCCGACCGCGGGAATTCGCGCCGCCCCCATCCCGCCAGCCTACACGAGACTTTCCAGAGCACCCTGGACCACATCGAGGGACCCAGTGCACTGAAATTATAGTCATTCGCCATGTCAGGTGGCTCGTTGGTCTAGGGGTATGATTCCTGCTTAGGGTGCAGGAGGTCCCGGGTTCAAATCCCGGACGAGCCCTAGCGTTTTGTGCAAACTGATCGCACGTGAGTGGCTGAGTCGACGCAAAATGCTCGGCGGCAGTATCAAATGAATTTCATATTTGATGTGAGCAATTGACACTCTGATCCGACGTGTGAAGGCGATTACGAAGGTTTTTGGGTACAGATGGAAGCAGATGCATGTTACTATGTCTTGTTTTTAATGATGAAAAAGTGTTTCCGCCCGGGATCGAACCGGGGACCTTCTGCGTGTTAGGCAGACGTGATAACCGCTACACCACGGAAACTACTTGTGTGCGCCTTACCTTAGAGGCAACTCGTGCTGATGTTGTCATCGTAACTAAAAAATTAAATAAATGCGCTACTTGCATAACAAAGGTACATGCAGAAGATCCTCACATGTCGTGGCTCACTGGAGTACAATACGACATATTCAGGAAAATACTGTTCCCGCCCGGGATCGAACCGGGGACCTTCTGCGTGTGAAGCAGACGTGATAACCGCTACACGACGGAAACTGCGGACGTGAGGAGTCCATCCCCGTTCCCTCGAAATTACCTCAGCCTGTCTCCCGTCCGCGAATGCACACGCGTCGGTTCTTTTGACAGCCTGGAAACCATTACAGCCGAGGGCACAAGAAGTCTTCGGGTGCTCGAGAGTTTGTCTGCCGTAGCACCCCTAACGAGATAGCGGTTTTTCCCGCAGTCGTGATTGTAAGTCATAGCAGCAAAAGCAATCACTTTCTTAGCAGCAGGGAGTGCGAGCCCAGCGGCAGCTCTACATGAAGGTACCAATAGCCCAGGAAGGCCGCCGACCGCGGGAATTCGCGCCGCCCCCATCCCGCCAGCCTACACGAGACTTTCCAGAGCACCCTGGACCACATCGAGGGACCCAGTGCACTGAAATTATAGTCATTCGCCATGTCAGGTGGCTCGTTGGTCTAGGGGTATGATTCCTGCTTAGGGTGCAGGAGGTCCCGGGTTCAAATCCCGGACGAGCCCTAGCGTTTTGTGCAAACTGATCGCACGTGAGTGGCTGAGTCGACGCAAAATGCTCGGCGGCAGTATCAAATGAATTTCATATTTGATGTGAGCAATTGACACTCTGATCCGACGTGTGAAGGCGATTACGAAGGTTTTTGGGTACAGATGGAAGCAGATGCATGTTACTATGTCTTGTTTTTAATGATGAAAAAGTGTTTCCGCCCGGGATCGAACCGGGGACCTTCTGCGTGTTAGGCAGACGTGATAACCGCTACACCACGGAAACTACTAGTGTGCGCCTTACCTTAGAGGCAACTCGTGCTGATGTTGTCATCGTAACTAAAAAATTAAATAAATGCGCTACTTGCATAACAAAGGTACATGCAGAAGATCCTCACATGTCGTGGCTCACTGGAGTACAATACGACATATTCAGGAAAATACTGTTCCCGCCCGGGATCGAACCGGGGACCTTCTGCGTGTGAAGCAGACGTGATAACCGCTACACGACGGAAACTGCGGACGTGAGGAGTCCATCCCCGTTCCCTCGAAATTACCTCAGCCTGTCTCCCGTCCGCGAATGCACACGCGACGGTTCTTTTGACAGCCTGGAAACCATTACAGCCGAGGGCACAAGAAGTCTTCGGGTGCTCGAGAGTTTGTCTGCCGTAGCACCCCTAACGAGATAGCGGTTTTTCCCGCAGTCGTGATTGTAAGTCATAGCAGCAAAAGCAATCACTTTCTTAGCAGCAGGGAGTGCGAGCCCAGCGGCAGCTCTACATGAAGGTACCAATAGCCCAGGAAGGCCGCCGACCGCGGGAATTCGCGCCGCCCCCATCCCGCCAGCCTACACGAGACTTTCCAGAGCACCCTGGACCACATCGAGGGACCCAGTGCACTGAAATTATAGTCATTCGCCATGTCAGGTGGCTCGTTGGTCTAGGGGTATGATTCCTGCTTAGGGTGCAGGAGGTCCCGGGTTCAAATCCCGGACGAGCCCTAGCGTTTTGTGCAAACTGATCGCACGTGAGTGGCTGAGTCGACGCAAAATGCTCGGCGGCAGTATCAAATGAATTTCATATTTGATGTGAGCAATTGACACTCTGATCCGACGTGTGAAGGCGATTACGAAGGTTTTTGGGTACAGATGGAAGCAGATGTATGTTACTATGTCTTGTTTTTAATGATGAAAAAGTGTTTCCGCCCGGGATCGAACCGGAGACCTTCTGCGTGTTAGGCAGACGTGATAACCGCTACACCACGGAAACTACTTGTGTGCGCCTTACCTTAGAGGCAACTCGTGCTGATGTTGTCATCGTAACTAAAAAATTAAATAAATGCGCTACTTGCATAACAAAGGTACATGCAGAAGATCCTCACGTGTCGTGGCTCACTGGAGTACAATACGACATATTCAGGAAAATACTGTTCCCGCCCGGGATCGAACCGGGGACCTTCTGCGTGTGAAGCAGACGTGATAACCGCTACACTACGGAAACTGCGGACGTGAGGAGTCCATCCCCGTTCCCTCGAAATTACCTCAGCCTGTCTCCCGTCCGCGAATGCACACGCGACGGTTCTTTTGACAGCCTGGAAACCATTACAGCCGAGGGCACAAGAAGTCTTCGGGTGCTCGAGAGTTTGTCTGCCGTAGCACCCCTAACGAGATAGCGGTTTTTCCCGCAGTCGTGATTGTAAGTCATAGCAGCAAAAGCAATCACTTTCTTAGCAGCAGGGAGTGCGAGCCCAGCGGCAGCTCTACATGAAGGTACCAATAGCCCAGGAAGGCCGCCGACCGCGGGAATTCGCGCCGCCCCCATCCCGCCAGCCTACACGAGACTTTCCATAGCACCCTGGACCACATCGAGGGACCCAGTGCACTGAAATTATAGTCATTCGCCATGTCAGGTGGCTCGTTGGTCTAGGGGTATGATTCCTGCTTAGAGTGCAGGAGGTCCCGGGTTCAAATCCCGGACGAGCCCTAGCGTTTTGTGCAAACTGATCGCACGTGAGTGGCTGAGTCGACGCAAAATGCTCGGCGGCAGTATCAAATGAATTTCATATTTGATGTGAGCAATTGACACTCTGATCCGACGTGTGAAGGCGATTACGAAGGTTTTTGGGTACAGATGGAAGCAGATGCATGTTACTATGTCTTGTTTTTAATGATGAAAAAGTGTTTCCGCCCGGGATCGAACCGGGGACCTTCTGCGTGTTAGGCAGACGTGATAACCGCTACACCACGGAAACTACTTGTGTGCGCCTTACCTTAGAGGCAACTCGTGCTGATGTTGTCATCGTAACTAAAAAATTAAATAAATGCGCTACTTGCATAACAAAGGTACATGCAGAAGATCCTCACATGTCGTGGCTCACTGGAGTACAATACGACATATTCAGGAAAATACTGTTCCCGCCCGGGATCGAACCGGGGACCTTCTGCGTGTGAAGCAGACGTGATAACCGCTACACGACGGAAACTGCGGACGTGAGGAGTCCATCCCCGTTCCCTCGAAATTACCTCAGCCTGTCTCCCGTCCGCGAATGCACACGCGACGGTTCTTTTGACAGCCTGGAAACCATTACAGCCGAGGGCACAAGAAGTCTTCGGGTGCTCGAGAGTTTGTCTGCCGTAGCACCCCTAACGAGATAGCGGTTTTTCCCGCAGTCGTGATTGTAAGTCATAGCAGCAAAAGCAATCACTTTCTTAGCAGCAGGGAGTGCGAGCCCAGCGGCAGCTCTACATGAAGGTACCAATAGCCCAGGAAGGCCGCCGACCGCGGGAATTCGCGCCGCCCCCATCCCGCCAGCCTACACGAGACTTTCCAGAGCACCCTGGACCACATCGAGGGACCCAGTGCACTGAAATTATAGTCATTCGCCATGTCAGGTGGCTCGTTGGTCTAGGGGTATGATTCCTGCTTAGGGTGCAGGAGGTCCCGGGTTCAAATCCCGGACGAGCCCTAGCGTTTTGTGCAAACTGATCGCACGTGAGTGGCTGAGTCGACGCAAAATGCTCGGCGGCAGTATCAAATGAATTTCATATTTGATGTGAGCAATTGACACTCTGATCCGACGTGTGAAGGCGATTACGAAGGTTTTTGGGTACAGATGGAAGCAGATGTATGTTACTATGTCTTGTTTTTAATGATGAAAAAGTGTTTCCGCCCGGGATCGAACCGGAGACCTTCTGCGTGTTAGGCAGACGTGATAACCGCTACACCACGGAAACTACTTGTGTGCGCCTTACCTTAGAGGCAACTCGTGCTGATGTTGTCATCGTAACTAAAAAATTAAATAAATGCGCTACTTGCATAACAAAGGTACATGCAGAAGATCCTCACGTGTCGTGGCTCACTGGAGTACAATACGACATATTCAGGAAAATACTGTTCCCGCCCGGGATCGAACCGGGGACCTTCTGCGTGTGAAGCAGACGTGATAACCGCTACACTACGGAAACTGCGGACGTGAGGAGTCCATCCCCGTTCCCTCGAAATTACCTCAGCCTGTCTCCCGTCCGCGAATGCACACGCGACGGTTCTTTTGACAGCCTGGAAACCATTACAGCCGAGGGCACAAGAAGTCTTCGGGTGCTCGAGAGTTTGTCTGCCGTAGCACCCCTAACGAGATAGCGGTTTTTCCCGCAGTCGTGATTGTAAGTCATAGCAGCAAAAGCAATCACTTTCTTAGCAGCAGGGAGTGCGAGCCCAGCGGCAGCTCTACATGAAGGTACCAATAGCCCAGGAAGGCCGCCGACCGCGGGAATTCGCGCCGCCCCCATCCCGCCAGCCTACACGAGACTTTCCAGAGCACCCTGGACCACATCGAGAGACCCAGTGCACTGAAATTATAGTCATTCGCCATGTCAGGTGGCTCGTTGGTCTAGGGGTATGATTCCTGCTTAGGGTGCAGGAGGTCCCGGGTTCAAATCCCGGACGAGCCCTAGCGTTTTGTGCAAACTGATCGCACGTGAGTGGCTGAGTCGACGCAAAATGCTCGGCGGCAGTATCAAATGAATTTCATATTTGATGTGAGCAATTGACACTCTGATCCGACGTGTGAAGGCGATTACGAAGGTTTTTGGGTACAGATGGAAGCAGATGTATGTTACTATGTCTTGTTTTTAATGATGAAAAAGTGTTTCCGCCCGGGATCGAACCGGAGACCTTCTGCGTGTTAGGCAGACGTGATAACCGCTACACCACGGAAACTACTTGTGTGCGCCTTACCTTAGAGGCAACTCGTGCTGATGTTGTCATCGTAACTAAAAAATTAAATAAATGCGCTACTTGCATAACAAAGGTACATGCAGAAGATCCTCACGTGTCGTGGCTCACTGGAGTACAATACGACATATTCAGGAAAATACTGTTCCCGCCCGGGATCGAACCGGGGACCTTCTGCGTGTGAAGCAGACGTGATAACCGCTACACTACGGAAACTGCGGACGTGAGGAGTCCATCCCCGTTCCCTCGAAATTACCTCAGCCTGTCTCCCGTCCGCGAATGCACACGCGACGGTTCTTTTGACAGCCTGGAAACCATTACAGCCGAGGGCACAAGAAGTCTTCGGGTGCTCGAGAGTTTGTCTGCCGTAGCACCCCTAACGAGATAGCGGTTTTTCCCGCAGTCTTGATTGTAAGTCATAGCAGCAAAAGCAATCACTTTCTTAGCAGCAGGGAGTGCGAGCCCAGCGGCAGCTCTACATGAAGGTACCAATAGCCCAGGAAGGCCGCCGACCGCGGGAATTCGCGCCGCCCCCATCCCGCCAGCCTACACGAGACTTTCCAGAGCACCCTGGACCACATCGAGGGACCCAGTGCACTGAAATTATAGTCATTCGCCATGTCAGGTGGCTCGTTGGTCTAGGGGTATGATTCCTGCTTAGGGTGCAGGAGGTCCCGGGTTCAAATCCCGGACGAGCCCTAGCGTTTTGTGCAAACTGATCGCACGTGAGTGGCTGAGTCGACGCAAAATGCTCGGCGGCAGTATCAAATGAATTTCATATTTGATGTGAGCAATTGACACTCTGATCCGACGTGTGAAGGCGATTACGAAGGTTTTTGGGTACAGATGGAAGCAGATGCATGTTACTATGTCTTGTTTTTAATGATGAAAAAGTGTTTCCGCCCGGGATCGAACCGGGGACCTTCTGCGTGTTAGGCAGACGTGATAACCGCTACACCACGGAAACTACTTGTGTGCGCCTTACCTTAGAGGCAACTCGTGCTGATGTTGTCATCGTAACTAAAAAATTAAATAAATGCGCTACTTGCATAACAAAGGTACATGCAGAAGATCCTCACATGTCGTGGCTCACTGGAGTACAATACGACATATTCAGGAAAATACTGTTCCCGCCCGGGATCGAACCGGGGACCTTCTGCGTGTGAAGCAGACGTGATAACCGCTACACGACGGAAACTGCGGACGTGAGGAGTCCATCCCCGTTCCCTCGAAGTTACCTCAGCCTGTCTCCCGTCCGCGAATGCACACGCGACGGTTCTTTTGACAGCCTGGAAACCATTACAGCCGAGGGCACAAGAAGTCTTCGGGTGCTCGAGAGTTTGTCTGCCGTAGCACCCCTAACGAGATAGCGGTTTTTCCCGCAGTCGTGATTGTAAGTCATAGCAGCAAAAGCAATCACTTTCTTAGCAGCAGGGAGTGCGAGCCCAGCGGCAGCTCTACATGAAGGTACCAATAGCCCAGGAAGGCCGCCGACCGCGGGAATTCGCGCCGCCCCCATCCCGCCAGCCTACACGAGACTTTCCAGAGCACCCTGGACCACATCGAGGGACCCAGTGCACTGAAATTATAGTCATTCGCCATGTCAGGTGGCTCGTTGGTCTAGGGGTATGATTCCTGCTTAGGGTGCAGGAGGTCCCGGGTTCAAATCCCGGACGAGCCCTAGCGTTTTGTGCAAACTGATCGCACGTGAGTGGCTGAGTCGACGCAAAATGCTCGGCGGCAGTATCAAATGAATTTCATATTTGATGTGAGCAATTGACACTCTGATCCGACGTGTGAAGGCGATTACGAAGGTTTTTGGGTACAGATGGAAGCAGATGCATGTTACTATGTCTTGTTTTTAATGATGAAAAAGTGTTTCCGCCCGGGATCGAACCGGGGACCTTCTGCGTGTTAGGCAGACGTGATAACCGCTACACCACGGAAACTACTTGTGTGCGCCTTACCTTAGAGGCAACTCGTGCTGATGTTGTCATCGTAACTAAAAAATTAAATAAATGCGCTACTTGCATAACAAAGGTACATGCAGAAGATCCTCACATGTCGTGGCTCACTGGAGTACAATACGACATATTCAGGAAAATACTGTTCCCGCCCGGGATCGAACCGGGGACCTTCTGCGTGTGAAGCAGACGTGATAACCGCTACACGACGGAAACTGCGGACGTGAGGAGTCCATCCCCGTTCCCTCGAAGTTACCTCAGCCTGTCTCCCGTCCGCGAATGCACACGCGACGGTTCTTTTGACAGCCTGGAAACCATTACAGCCGAGGGCACAAGAAGTCTTCGGGTGCTCGAGAGTTTGTCTGCCGTAGCACCCCTAACGAGATAGCGGTTTTTCCCGCAGTCGTGATTGTAAGTCATAGCAGCAAAAGCAATCACTTTCTTAGCAGCAGGGAGTGCGAGCCCAGCGGCAGCTCTACATGAAGGTACCAATAGCCCAGGAAGGCCGCCGACCGCGGGAATTCGCGCCGCCCCCATCCCGCCAGCCTACACGAGACTTTCCAGAGCACCCTGGACCACATCGAGGGACCCAGTGCACTGAAATTATAGTCATTCGCCATGTCAGGTGGCTCGTTGGTCTAGGGGTATGATTCCTGCTTAGGGTGCAGGAGGTCCCGGGTTCAAATCCCGGACGAGCCCTAGCGTTTTGTGCAAACTGATCGCACGTGAGTGGCTGAGTCGACGCAAAATGCTCGGCGGCAGTATCAAATGAATTTCATATTTGATGTGAGCAATTGACACTCTGATCCGACGTGTGAAGGCGATTACGAAGGTTTTTGGGTACAGATGGAAGCAGATGTATGTTACTATGTCTTGTTTTTAATGATGAAAAAGTGTTTCCGCCCGGGATCGAACCGGGGACCTTCTGCGTGTTAGGCAGACGTGATAACCGCTACACCACGGAAACTACTTGTGTGCGCCTTACCTTAGAGGCAACTCGTGCTGATGTTGTCATCGTAACTAAAAAATTAAATAAATTCGCTACTTGCATAACAAAGGTACATGCAGAAGATCCTCACGTGTCGTGGCTCACTGGAGTACAATACGACGTATTCAGGAAAATACTGTTCCCGCCCGGGATCGAACCGGGGACCTTCTGCGTGTGAAGCAGACGTGATAACCGCTACACTACGGAAACTGCGGACGTGAGGAGTCCATCCCCGTTCCCTCGAAATTACCTCAGCCTGTCTCCCGTCCGCGAATGCACACGCGACGGTTCTTTTGACAGCCTGGAAACCATTACAGCCGAGGGCACAAGAAGTCTTCGGGTGCTCGAGAGTTTGTCTGCCGTAGCACCCCTAACGAGATAGCGGTTTTTCCCGCAGTCGTGATTGTAAGTCATAGCAGCAAAAGCAATCACTTTCTTAGCAGCAGGGAGTGCGAGCCCAGCGGCAGCTCTACATGAAGGTACCAATAGCCCAGGAAGGCCGCCGACCGCGGGAATTCGCGCCGCCCCCATCCCGCCAGCCTACACGAGACTTTCCAGAGCACCCTGGACCACATCGAGGGACCCAGTGCACTGAAATTATAGTCATTCGCCATGTCAGGTGGCTCGTTGGTCTAGGGGTATGATTCCTGCTTAGGGTGCAGGAGGTCCCGGGTTCAAATCCCGGACGAGCCCTAGCGTTTTGTGCAAACTGATCGCACGTGAGTGGCTGAGTCGACGCAAAATGCTCGGCGGCAGTATCAAATGAATTTCATATTTGATGTGAGCAATTGACACTCTGATCCGACGTGTGAAGGCGATTACGAAGGTTTTTGGGTACAGATGGAAGCAGATGTATGTTACTATGTCTTGTTTTTAATGATGAAAAAGTGTTTCCGCCCGGGATCGAACCGGAGACCTTCTGCGTGTTAGGCAGACGTGATAACCGCTACACCACGGAAACTACTTGTGTGCGCCTTACCTTAGAGGCAACTCGTGCTGATGTTGTCATCGTAACTAAAAAATTAAATAAATGCGCTACTTGCATAACAAAGGTACATGCAGAAGATCCTCACGTGTCGTGGCTCACCGGAGTACAATACGACATATTCAGGAAAATACTGTTCCCGCCCGGGATCGAACCGGGGACCTTCTGCGTGTGAAGCAGACGTGATAACCGCTACACTACGGAAACTGCGGACGTGAGGAGTCCATCCCCGTTCCCTCGAAATTACCTCAGCCTGTCTCCCGTCCGCGAATGCACACGCGACGGTTCTTTTGACAGCCTGGAAACCATTACAGCCGAGGGCACAAGAAGTCTTCGGGTGCTCGAGAGTTTGTCTGCCGTAGCACCCCTAACGAGATAGCGGTTTTTCCCGCAGTCGTGATTGTAAGTCATAGCAGCAAAAGCAATCACTTTCTTAGCAGCAGGGAGTGCGAGCCCAGCGGCAGCTCTACATGAAGGTACCAATAGCCCAGGAAGGCCGCCGACCGCGGGAATTCGCGCCGCCCCCATCCCGCCAGCCTACACGAGACTTTCCAGAGCACCCTGGACCACATCGAGGGACCCAGTGCACTGAAATTATAGTCATTCGCCATGTCAGGTGGCTCGTTGGTCTAGGGGTATGATTCCTGCTTAGGGTGCAGGAGGTCCCGGGTTCAAATCCCGGACGAGCCCTAGCGTTTTGTGCAAACTGATCGCACGTGAGTGGCTGAGTCGACGCAAAATGCTCGGCGGCAGTATCAAATGAATTTCATATTTGATGTGAGCAATTGACACTCTGATCCGACGTGTGAAGGCGATTACGAAGGTTTTTGGGTACAGATGGAAGCAGATGCATGTTACTATGTCTTGTTTTTAATGATGAAAAAGTGTTTCCGCCCGGGATCGAACCGGGGACCTTCTGCGTGTTAGGCAGACGTGATAACCGCTACACCACGGAAACTACTTGTGTGCGCCTTACCTTAGAGGCAACTCGTGCTGATGTTGTCATCGTAACTAAAAAATTAAATAAATGCGCTACTTGCATAACAAAGGTACATGCAGAAGATCCTCACATGTCGTGGCTCACTGGAGTACAATACGACATATTCAGGAAAATACTGTTCCCGCCCGGGATCGAACCGGGGACCTTCTGCGTGTGAAGCAGACGTGATAACCGCTACACGACGGAAACTGCGGACGTGAGGAGTCCATCCCCGTTCCCTCGAAATTACCTCAGCCTGTCTCCCGTCCGCGAATGCACACGCGACGGTTCTTTTGACAGCCTGGAAACCATTACAGCCGAGGGCACAAGAAGTCTTCGGGTGCTCGAGAGTTTGTCTGCCGTAGCACCCCTAACGAGATAGCGGTTTTTCCCGCAGTCGTGATTGTAAGTCATAGCAGCAAAAGCAATCACTTTCTTAGCAGCAGGGAGTGCGAGCCCAGCGGCAGCTCTACATGAAGGTACCAATAGCCCAGGAAGGCCGCCGACCGCGGGAATTCGCGCCGCCCCCATCCCGCCAGCCTACACGAGACTTTCCAGAGCACCCTGGACCACATCGAGGGACCCAGTGCACTGAAATTATAGTCATTCGCCATGTCAGGTGGCTCGTTGGTCTAGGGGTATGATTCCTGCTTAGGGTGCAGGAGGTCCCGGGTTCAAATCCCGGACGAGCCCTAGCGTTTTGTGCAAACTGATCGCACGTGAGTGGCTGAGTCGACGCAAAATGCTCGGCGGCAGTATCAAATGAATTTCATATTTGATGTGAGCAATTGACACTCTGATCCGACGTGTGAAGGCGATTACGAAGGTTTTTGGGTACAGATGGAAGCAGATGCATGTTACTATGTCTTGTTTTTAATGATGAAAAAGTGTTTCCGCCCGGGATCGAACCGGGGACCTTCTGCGTGTTAGGCAGACGTGATAACCGCTACACCACGGAAACTACTTGTGTGCGCCTTACCTTAGAGGCAACTCGTGCTGATGTTGTCATCGTAACTAAAAAATTAAATAAATGCGCTACTTGCATAACAAAGGTACATGCAGAAGATCCTCACATGTCGTGGCTCACTGGAGTACAATACGACATATTCAGGAAAATACTGTTCCCGCCCGGGATCGAACCGGGGACCTTCTGCGTGTGAAGCAGACGTGATAACCACTACACTACGGAAACTACGGACGTGAGGAGTCCATCCCCGTTCCCTCGAAATTACCTCAGCCTGTCTCCCGTCCGGGAATGCACACGCGACGGTTCTTTTGACAGCCTGGAAACCATTACAGCCGAGGGCACAAGAAGTCTTCGGGTGCTCGAGAGTTTGTCTGCCGTAGCACCCCTAACGAGATAGCGGTTTTTCCCGCAGTCGTGATTGTAAGTCATAGCAGCAAAAGCAATCACTTTCTTAGCAGCAGGGAGTGCGAGCCCAGCGGCAGCTCTACATGAAGGTACCAATAGCCCAGGAAGGCCGCCGACCGCGGGAATTCGCGCCGCCCCCATCCCGCCAGCCTACACGAGACTTTCCAGAGCACCCTGGACCACATCGAGGGACCCAGTGCACTGAAATTATAGTCATTCGCCATGTCAGGTGGCTCGTTGGTCTAGGGGTATGATTCCTGCTTAGGGTGCAGGAGGTCCCGGGTTCAAATCCCGGACGAGCCCTAGCGTTTTGTGCAAACTGATCGCACGTGAGTGGCTGAGTCGACGCAAAATGCTCGGCGGCAGTATCAAATGAATTTCATATTTGATGTGAGCAATTGACACTCTGATCCGACGTGTGAAGGCGATTACGAAGGTTTTTGGGTACAGATGGAAGCAGATGCATGTTACTATGTCTTGTTTTTAATGATGAAAAAGTGTTTCCGCCCGGGATCGAACCGGGGACCTTCTGCGTGTTAGGCAGACGTGATAACCGCTACACCACGGAAACTACTTGTGTGCGCCTTACCTTAGAGGCAACTCGTGCTGATGTTGTCATCGTAACTAAAAAATTAAATAAATGCGCTACTTGCATAACAAAGGTACATGCAGAAGATCCTCACATGTCGTGGCTCACTGGAGTACAATACGACATATTCAGGAAAATACTGTTCCCGCCCGGGATCGAACCGGGGACCTTCTGCGTGTGAAGCAGACGTGATAACCGCTACACGACGGAAACTGCGGACGTGAGGAGTCCATCCCCGTTCCCTCGAAATTACCTCAGCCTGTCTCCCGTCCGCGAATGCACACGCGACGGTTCTTTTGACAGCCTGGAAACCATTACAGCCGAGGGCACAAGAAGTCTTCGGGTGCTCGAGAGTTTGTCTGCCGTAGCACCCCTAACGAGATAGCGGTTTTTCCCGCAGTCGTGATTGTAAGTCATAGCAGCAAAAGCAATCACTTTCTTAGCAGCAGGGAGTGCGAGCCCAGCGGCAGCTCTACATGAAGGTACCAATAGCCCAGGAAGGCCGCCGACCGCGGGAATTCGCGCCGCCCCCATCCCGCCAGCCTACACGAGACTTTCCAGAGCACCCTGGACCACATCGAGGGACCCAGTGCACTGAAATTATAGTCATTCGCCATGTCAGGTGGCTCGTTGGTCTAGGGGTATGATTCCTGCTTAGGGTGCAGGAGGTCCCGGGTTCAAATCCCGGACGAGCCCTAGCGTTTTGTGCAAACTGATCGCACGTGAGTGGCTGAGTCGACGCAAAATGCTCGGCGGCAGTATCAAATGAATTTCATATTTGATGTGAGCAATTGACACTCTGATCCGACGTGTGAAGGCGATTACGAAGGTTTTTGGGTACAGATGGAAGCAGATGTATGTTACTATGTCTTGTTTTTAATGATGAAAAAGTGTTTCCGCCCGGGATCGAACCGGGGACCTTCTGCGTGTTAGGCAGACGTGATAACCGCTACACCACGGAAACTACTTGTGTGCGCCTTCCCTTAGAGGCAACTCGTGCTGATGTTGTCATCGTAACTAAAAAATTAAATAAATGCGCTACTTGCATAACAAAGGTACATGCAGAAGATCCTCACGTGTCGTGGCTCACTGGAGTACAATACGACATATTCAGGAAAATACTGTTCCCGCCCGGGATCGAACCGGGGACCTTCTGCGTGTGAAGCAGACGTGATAACCGCTACACTACGGAAACTGCGGACGTGAGGAGTCCATCCCCGTTCCCTCGAAATTACCTCAGCCTGTCTCCCGTCCGCGAATGCACACGCGACGGTTCTTTTGACAGCCTGGAAACCATTACAGCCGAGGGCACAAGAAGTCTTCGGGTGCTCGAGAGTTTGTCTGCCGTAGCACCCCTAACGAGATAGCGGTTTTTCCCGCAGTCGTGATTGTAAGTCATAGCAGCAAAAGCAATCACTTTCTTAGCAGCAGGGAGTGCGAGCCCAGCGGCAGCTCTACATGAAGGTACCAATAGCCCAGGAAGGCCGCCGACCGCGGGAATTCGCGCCGCCCCCATCCCGCCAGCCTACACGAGACTTTCCAGAGCACCCTGGACCACATCGAGGGACCCAGTGCACTGAAATTATAGTCATTCGCCATGTCAGGTGGCTCGTTGGTCTAGGGGTATGATTCCTGCTTAGGGTGCAGGAGGTCCCGGGTTCAAATCCCGGACGAGCCCTAGCGTTTTGTGCAAACTGATCGCACGTGAGTGGCTGAGTCGACGCAAAATGCTCGGCGGCAGTATCAAATGAATTTCATATTTGATGTGAGCAATTGACACTCTGATCCGACGTGTGAAGGCGATTACGAAGGTTTTTGGGTACAGATGGAAGCAGATGCATGTTACTATGTCTTGTTTTTAATGATGAAAAAGTGTTTCCGCCCGGGATCGAACCGGGGACCTTCTGCGTGTTAGGCAGACGTGATAACCGCTACACCACGGAAACTACTTGTGTGCGCCTTACCTTAGAGGCAACTCGTGCTGATGTTGTCATCGTAACTAAAAAATTAAATAAATGCGCTACTTGCATAACAAAGGTACATGCAGAAGATCCTCACATGTCGTGGCTCACTGGAGTACAATACGACATATTCAGGAAAATACTGTTCCCGCCCGGGATCGAACCGGGGACCTTCTGCGTGTGAAGCAGACGTGATAACCGCTACACGACGGAAACTGCGGACGTGAGGAGTCCATCCCCGTTCCCTCGAAATTACCTCAGCCTGTCTCCCGTCCGCGAATGCACACGCGACGGTTCTTTTGACAGCCTGGAAACCATTACAGCCGAGGGCACAAGAAGTCTTCGGGTGCTCGAGAGTTTGTCTGCCGTAGCACCCCTAACGAGATAGCGGTTTTTCCCGCAGTCGTGATTGTAAGTCATAGCAGCAAAAGCAATCACTTTCTTAGCAGCAGGGAGTGCGAGCCCAGCGGCAGCTCTACATGAAGGTACCAATAGCCCAGGAAGGCCGCCGACCGCGGGAATTCGCGCCGCCCCCATCCCGCCAGCCTACACGAGACTTTCCAGAGCACCCTGGACCACATCGAGGGACCCAGTGCACTGAAATTATAGTCATTCGCCATGTCAGGTGGCTCGTTGGTCTAGGGGTATGATTCCTGCTTAGGGTGCAGGAGGTCCCGGGTTCAAATCCCGGACGAGCCCTAGCGTTTTGTGCAAACTGATCGCACGTGAGTGGCTGAGTCGACGCAAAATGCTCGGCGGCAGTATCAAATGAATTTCATATTTGATGTGAGCAATTGACACTCTGATCCGACGTGTGAAGGCGATTACGAAGGTTTTTGGGTACAGATGGAAGCAGATGCATGTTACTATGTCTTGTTTTTAATGATGAAAAAGTGTTTCCGCCCGGGATCGAACCGGGGACCTTCTGCGTGTTAGGCAGACGTGATAACCGCTACACCACGGAAACTACTTGTGTGCGCCTTACCTTAGAGGCAACTCGTGCTGATGTTGTCATCGTAACTAAAAAATTAAATAAATGCGCTACTTGCATAACAAAGGTACATGCAGAAGATCCTCACATGTCGTGGCTCACTGGAGTACAATACGACATATTCAGGAAAATACTGTTCCCGCCCGGGATCGATCCGGGGACCTTCTGCGTGTGAAGCAGACGTGATAACCACTACACTACGGAAACTACGGACGTGAGGAGTCCATCCCCGTTCCCTCGAAATTACCTCAGCCTGTCTCCCGTCCGCGAATGCACACGCGACGGTTCTTTTGACAGCCTGGAAACCATTACAGCCGAGGGCACAAGAAGTCTTCGGGTGCTCGAGAGTTTGTCTGCCGTAGCACCCCTAACGAGATAGCGGTTTTTCCCGCAGTCGTGATTGTAAGTCATAGCAGCAAAAGCAATCACTTTCTTAGCAGCAGGGAGTGCGAGCCCAGCGGCAGCTCTACATGAAGGTACCAATAGCCCAGGAAGGCCGCCGACCGCGGGAATTCGCGCCGCCCCCATCCCGCCAGCCTACACGAGACTTTCCAGAGCACCCTGGACCACATCGAGGGACCCAGTGCACTGAAATTATAGTCATTCGCCATGTCAGGTGGCTCGTTGGTCTAGGGGTATGATTCCTGCTTAGGGTGCAGGAGGTCCCGGGTTCAAATCCCGGACGAGCCCTAGCGTTTTGTGCAAACTGATCGCACGTGAGTGGCTGAGTCGACGCAAAATGCTCGGCGGCAGTATCAAATGAATTTCATATTTGATGTGAGCAATTGACACTCTGATCCGACGTGTGAAGGCGATTACGAAGGTTTTTGGGTACAGATGGAAGCAGATGCATGTTACTATGTCTTGTTTTTAATGATGAAAAAGTGTTTCCGCCCGGGATCGAACCGGGGACCTTCTGCGTGTTAGGCAGACGTGATAACCGCTACACCACGGAAACTACTTGTGTGCGCCTTACCTTAGAGGCAACTCGTGCTGATGTTGTCATCGTAACTAAAAATTAAATAAATGCGCTACTTGCATAACAAAGGTACATGCAGAAGATCCTCACATGTCGTGGCTCACTGGAGTACAATACGACATATTCAGGAAAATACTGTTCCCGCCCGGGATCGAACCGGGGACCTTCTGCGTGTGAAGCAGACGTGATAACCGCTACACGACGGAAACTGCGGACGTGAGGAGTCCATCCCCGTTCCCTCGAAATTACCTCAGCCTGTCTCCCGTCCGCGAATGCACACGCGACGGTTCTTTTGACAGCCTGGAAACCATTACAGCCGAGGGCACAAGAAGTCTTCGGGTGCTCGAGAGTTTGTCTGCCGTAGCACCCCTAACGAGATAGCGGTTTTTCCCGCAGTCGTGATTGTAAGTCATAGCAGCAAAAGCAATCACTTTCTTAGCAGCAGGGAGTGCGAGCCCAGCGGCAGCTCTACATGAAGGTACCAATAGCCCAGGAAGGCCGCCGACCGCGGGAATTCGCGCCGCCCCCATCCCGCCAGCCTACACGAGACTTTCCAGAGCACCCTGGACCACATCGAGGGACCCAGTGCACTGAAATTATAGTCATTCGCCATGTCAGGTGGCTCGTTGGTCTAGGGGTATGATTCCTGCTTAGGGTGCAGGAGGTCCCGGGTTCAAATCCCGGACGAGCCCTAGCGTTTTGTGCAAACTGATCGCACGTGAGTGGCTGAGTCGACGCAAAATGCTCGGCGGCAGTATCAAATGAATTTCATATTTGATGTGAGCAATTGACACTCTGATCCGACGTGTGAAGGCGATTACGAAGGTTTTTGGGTACAGATGGAAGCAGATGTATGTTACTATGTCTTGTTTTTAATGATGAAAAAGTGTTTCCGCCCGGGATCGAACCGGGGACCTTCTGCGTGTTAGGCAGACGTGATAACCGCTACACCACGGAAACTACTTGTGTGCGCCTTACCTTAGAGGCAACTCGTGCTGATGTTGTCATCGTAACTAAAAAATTAAATAAATGCGCTACTTGCATAACAAAGGTACATGCAGAAGATCCTCACGTGTCGTGGCTCACTGGAGTACAATACGACATATTCAGGAAAATACTGTTCCCGCCCGGGATCGAACCAGGGACCTTCTGCGTGTGAAGCAGACGTGATAACCGCTACACTACGGAAACTGCGGACGTGAGGAGTCCATCCCCGTTCCCTCGAAATTACCTCAGCCTGTCTCCCGTCCGCGAATGCACACGCGACGGTTCTTTTGACAGCCTGGAAACCATTACAGCCGAGGGCACAAGAAGTCTTCGGGTGCTCGAGAGTTTGTCTGCCGTAGCACCCCTAACGAGATAGCGGTTTTTCCCGCAGTCGTGATTGTAAGTCATAGCAGCAAAAGCAATCACTTTCTTAGCAGCAGGGAGTGCGAGCCCAGCGGCAGCTCTACATGAAGGTACCAATAGCCCAGGAAGGCCGCCGACCGCGGGAATTCGCGCCGCCCCCATCCCGCCAGCCTACACGAGACTTTCCAGAGCACCCTGGACCACATCGAGGGACCCAGTGCACTGAAATTATAGTCATTCGCCATGTCAGGTGGCTCGTTGGTCTAGGGGTATGATTCCTGCTTAGGGTGCAGGAGGTCCCGGGTTCAAATCCCGGACGAGCCCTAGCGTTTTGTGCAATCTGATCGCACGTGAGTGGCTGAGTCGACGCAAAATGCTCGGCGGCAGTATCAAATGAATTTCATATTTGATGTGAGCAATTGACACTCTGATCCGACGTGTGAAGGCGATTACGAAGGTTTTTGGGTACAGATGGAAGCAGATGTATGTTACTATGTCTTGTTTTTAATGATGAAAAAGTGTTTCCGCCCGGGATCGAACCGGGGACCTTCTGCGTGTTAGGCAGACGTGATAACCGCTACACCACGGAAACTACTTGTGTGCGCCTTACCTTAGAGGCAACTCGTGCTGATGTTGTCATCGTAACTAAAAAATTAAATAAATGCGCTACTTGCATAACAAAGGTACATGCAGAAGATCCTCACATGTCGTGGCTCACTGGAGTACAATACGACATATTCAGGAAAATACTGTTCCCGCCCGGGATCGAACCGGGGACCTTCTGCGTGTGAAGCAGACGTGATAACCACTACACTACGGAAACTACGGACGTGAGGAGTCCATCCCCGTTCCCTCGAAATTACCTCAGCCTGTCTCCCGTCCGCGAATGCACACGCGACGGTTCTTTTGACAGCCTGGAAACCATTACAGCCGAGGGCACAAGAAGTCTTCGGGTGCTCGAGAGTTTGTCTGCCGTAGCACCCCTAACGAGATAGCGGTTTTTCCCGCAGTCGTGATTGTAAGTCATAGCAGCAAAAGCAATCACTTTCTTAGCAGCAGGGAGTGCGAGCCCAGCGGCAGCTCTACATGAAGGTACCAATAGCCCAGGAAGGCCGCCGACCGCGGGAATTCGCGCCGCCCCCATCCCGCCAGCCTACACGAGACTTTCCAGAGCACCCTGGACCACATCGAGGGACCCAGTGCACTGAAATTATAGTCATTCGCCATGTCAGGTGGCTCGTTGGTCTAGGGGTATGATTCCTGCTTAGGGTGCAGGAGGTCCCGGGTTCAAATCCCGGACGAGCCCTAGCGTTTTGTGCAAACTGATCGCACGTGAGTGGCTGAGTCGACGCAAAATGCTCGGCGGCAGTATCAAATGAATTTCATATTTGATGTGAGCAATTGACACTCTGATCCGACGTGTGAAGGCGATTACGAAGGTTTTTGGGTACAGATGGAAGCAGATGCATGTTACTATGTCTTGTTTTTAATGATGAAAAAGTGTTTCCGCCCGGGATCGAACCGGGGACCTTCTGCGTGTTAGGCAGACGTGATAACCGCTACACCACGGAAACTACTTGTGTGCGCCTTACCTTAGAGGCAACTCGTGCTGATGTTGTCATCGTAACTAAAAAATTAAATAAATGCGCTACTTGCATAACAAAGGTACATGCAGAAGATCCTCACATGTCGTGGCTCACTGGAGTACAATACGACATATTCAGGAAAATACTGTTCCCGCCCGGGATCGAACCGGGGACCTTCTGCGTGTGAAGCAGACGTGATAACCGCTACACGACGGAAACTGCGGACGTGAGGAGTCCATCCCCGTTCCCTCGAAATTACCTCAGCCTGTCTCCCGTCCGCGAATGCACACGCGACGGTTCTTTTGACAGCCTGGAAACCATTACAGCCGAGGGCACAAGAAGTCTTCGGGTGCTCGAGAGTTTGTCTGCCGTAGCACCCCTAACGAGATAGCGGTTTTTCCCGCAGTCGTGATTGTAAGTCATAGCAGCAAAAGCAATCACTTTCTTAGCAGCAGGGAGTGCGAGCCCAGCGGCAGCTCTACATGAAGGTACCAATAGCCCAGGAAGGCCGCCGACCGCGGGAATTCGCGCCGCCCCCATCCCGCCAGCCTACACGAGACTTTCCAGAGCACCCTGGACCACATCGAGGGACCCAGTGCACTGAAATTATAGTCATTCGCCATGTCAGGTGGCTCGTTGGTCTAGGGGTATGATTCCTGCTTAGGGTGCAGGAGGTCCCGGGTTCAAATCCCGGACGAGCCCTAGCGTTTTGTGCAAACTGATCGCACGTGAGTGGCTGAGTCGACGCAAAATGCTCGGCGGCAGTATCAAATGAATTTCATATTTGATGTGAGCAATTGACACTCTGATCCGACGTGTGAAGGCGATTACGAAGGTTTTTGGGTACAGATGGAAGCAGATGCATGTTACTATGTCTTGTTTTTAATGATGAAAAAGTGTTTCCGCCCGGGATCGAACCGGGGACCTTCTGCGTGTTAGGCAGACGTGATAACCGCTACACCACGGAAACTACTTGTGTGCGCCTTACCTTAGAGGCAACTCGTGCTGATGTTGTCATCGTAACTAAAAAATTAAATAAATGCGCTACTTGCATAACAAAGGTACATGCAGAAGATCCTCACATGTCGTGGCTCACTGGAGTACAATACGACATATTCAGGAAAATACTGTTCCCGCCCGGGATCGAACCGGGGACCTTCTGCGTGTGAAGCAGACGTGATAACCGCTACACGACGGAAACTGCGGACGTGAGGAGTCCATCCCCGTTCCCTCGAAATTACCTCAGCCTGTCTCCCGTCCGCGAATGCACACGCGACGGTTCTTTTGACAGCCTGGAAACCATTACAGCCGAGGGCACAAGAAGTCTTCGGGTGCTCGAGAGTTTGTCTGCCGTAGCACCCCTAACGAGATAGCGGTTTTTCCCGCAGTCGTGATTGTAAGTCATAGCAGCAAAAGCAATCACTTTCTTAGCAGCAGGGAGTGCGAGCCCAGCGGCAGCTCTACATGAAGGTACCAATAGCCCAGGAAGGCCGCCGACCGCGGGAATTCGCGCCGCCCCCATCCCGCCAGCCTACACGAGACTTTCCAGAGCACCCTGGACCACATCGAGGGACCCAGTGCACTGAAATTATAGTCATTCGCCATGTCAGGTGGCTCGTTGGTCTAGGGGTATGATTCCTGCTTAGGGTGCAGGAGGTCCCGGGTTCAAATCCCGGACGAGCCCTAGCGTTTTGTGCAAACTGATCGCACGTGAGTGGCTGAGTCGACGCAAAATGCTCGGCGGCAGTATCAAATGAATTTCATATTTGATGTGAGCAATTGACACTCTGATCCGACGTGTGAAGGCGATTACGAAGGTTTTTGGGTACAGATGGAAGCAGATGCATGTTACTATGTCTTGTTTTTAATGATGAAAAAGTGTTTCCGCCCGGGATCGAACCGGGGACCTTCTGCGTGTTAGGCAGACGTGATAACCGCTACACCACGGAAACTACTTGTGTGCGCCTTACCTTAGAGGCAACTCGTGCTGATGTTGTCATCGTAACTAAAAAATTAAATAAATGCGCTACTTGCATAACAAAGGTACATGCAGAAGATCCTCACATGTCGTGGCTCACTGGAGTACAATACGACATATTCAGGAAAATACTGTTCCCGCCCGGGATCGAACCGGGGACCTTCTGCGTGTGAAGCAGACGTGATAACCGCTACACGACGGAAACTGCGGACGTGAGGAGTCCATCCCCGTTCCCTCGAAATTACCTCAGCCTGTCTCCCGTCCGCGAATGCACACGCGACGGTTCTTTTGACAGCCTGGAAACCATTACAGCCGAGGGCACAAGAAGTCTTCGGGTGCTCGAGAGTTTGTCTGCCGTAGCACCCCTAACGAGATAGCGGTTTTTCCCGCAGTCGTGATTGTAAGTCATAGCAGCAAAAGCAATCACTTTCTTAGCAGCAGGGAGTGCGAGCCCAGCGGCAGCTCTACATGAAGGTACCAATAGCCCAGGAAGGCCGCCGACCGCGGGAATTCGCGCCGCCCCCATCCCGCCAGCCTACACGAGACTTTCCAGAGCACCCTGGACCACATCGAGGGACCCAGTGCACTGAAATTATAGTCATTCGCCATGTCAGGTGGCTCGTTGGTCTAGGGGTATGATTCCTGCTTAGGGTGCAGGAGGTCCCGGGTTCAAATCCCGGACGAGCCCTAGCGTTTTGTGCAAACTGATCGCACGTGAGTGGCTGAGTCGACGCAAAATGCTCGGCGGCAGTATCAAATGAATTTCATATTTGATGTGAGCAATTGACACTCTGATCCGACGTGTGAAGGCGATTACGAAGGTTTTTGGGTACAGATGGAAGCAGATGCATGTTACTATGTCTTGTTTTTAATGATGAAAAAGTGTTTCCGCCCGGGATCGAACCGGGGACCTTCTGCGTGTTAGGCAGACGTGATAACCGCTACACCACGGAAACTACTTGTGTGGCCCTTCCCTTAGAGGCAACTCGTGCTGATGTTGTCATCGTAACTAAAAATTAAATAAATGCGCTACTTGCATAACAAAGGTACATGCAGAAGATCCTCACATGTCGTGGCTCACTGGAGTACAATACGACATATTCAGGAAAATACTGTTCCCGCCCGGGATCGAACCGGGGACCTTCTGCGTGTGAAGCAGACGTGATAACCGCTACACGACGGAAACTGCGGACGTGAGGAGTCCATCCCCGTTCCCTCGAAATTACCTCAGCCTGTCTCCCGTCCGCGAATGCACACGCGACGGTTCTTTTGACAGCCTGGAAACCATTACAGCCGAGGGCACAAGAAGTCTTCGGGTGCTCGAGAGTTTGTCTGCCGTAGCACCCCTAACGAGATAGCGGTTTTTCCCGCAGTCGTGATTGTAAGTCATAGCAGCAAAAGCAATCACTTTCTTAGCAGCAGGGAGTGCGAGCCCAGCGGCAGCTCTACATGAAGGTACCAATAGCCCAGGAAGGCCGCCGACCGCGGGAATTCGCGCCGCCCCCATCCCGCCAGCCTACACGAGACTTTCCAGAGCACCCTGGACCACATCGAGGGACCCAGTGCACTGAAATTATAGTCATTCGCCATGTCAGGTGGCTCGTTGGTCTAGGGGTATGATTCCTGCTTAGGGTGCAGGAGGTCCCGGGTTCAAATCCCGGACGAGCCCTAGCGTTTTGTGCAAACTGATCGCACGTGAGTGGCTGAGTCGACGCAAAATGCTCGGCGGCAGTATCAAATGAATTTCATATTTGATGTGAGCAATTGACACTCTGATCCGACGTGTGAAGGCGATTACGAAGGTTTTTGGGTACAGATGGAAGCAGATGCATGTTACTATGTCTTGTTTTTAATGATGAAAAAGTGTTTCCGCCCGGGATCGAACCGGGGACCTTCTGCGTGTTAGGCAGACGTGATAACCGCTACACCACGGAAACTACTTGTGTGCGCCTTACCTTAGAGGCAACTCGTGCTGATGTTGTCATCGTAACTAAAAAATTAAATAAATGCGCTACTTGCATAACAAAGGTACATGCAGAAGATCCTCACATGTCGTGGCTCACTGGAGTACAATACGACATATTCAGGAAAATACTGTTCCCGCCCGGGATCGAACCGGGGACCTTCTGCGTGTGAAGCAGACGTGATAACCGCTACACGACGGAAACTGCGGACGTGAGGAGTCCATCCCCGTTCCCTCGAAATTACCTCAGCCTGTCTCCCGTCCGCGAATGCACACGCGACGGTTCTTTTGACAGCCTGGAAACCATTACAGCCGAGGGCACAAGAAGTCTTCGGGTGCTCGAGAGTTTGTCTGCCGTAGCACCCCTAACGAGATAGCGGTTTTTCCCGCAGTCGTGATTGTAAGTCATAGCAGCAGCAGGGAGTGCGAGCCCAGCGGCAGCTCTACATGAAGGTACCAATAGCCCAGGAAGGCCGCCGACCGCGGGAATTCGCGCCGCCCCCATCCCGCCAGCCTACACGAGACTTTCCAGAGCACCCTGGACCACATCGAGGGACCCAGTGCACTGAAATTATAGTCATTCGCCATGTCAGGTGGCTCGTTGGTCTAGGGGTATGATTCCTGCTTAGGGTGCAGGAGGTCCCGGGTTCAAATCCCGGACGAGCCCTAGCGTTTCGTGCAAACTGATCGCACGTGAGTGGCTGAGTCGACGCAAAATGCTCGGCGGCAGTATCAAATGAATTTCATATTTGATGTGAGCAATTGACACTCTGATCCGACGTGTGAAGGCGATTACGAAGGTTTTTGGGTACAGATGGAAGCAGATGCATATTACTATGTCTTGTTTTTAATGATGAAAAAGTGTTTCCGCCCGGGATCGAACCGGGGACCTTCTGCGTGTTAGGCAGACGTGATAACCGCTACACCACGGAAACTACTTGTGTGCGCCTTACCTTAGAGGCAACTCGTGCTGATGTTGTCATCGTAACTAAAAAATTAAATAAATGCGCTACTTGCATAACAAAGGTACATGCAGAAGATCCTCACGTGTCGTGGCTCACTGGAGTACAATACGACATATTCAGGAAAATACTGTTCCCCCCCGGGATCGAACCGGGGACCTTCTGCGTGTGAAGCAGACGTGATAACCGCTACACTACGGAAACTGCGGACGTGAGGAGTCCATCCCCGTTCCCTCGAAATTACCTCAGCCTGTCTCCCGTCCGCGAATGCACACGCGACGGTTCTTTTGACAGCCTGGAAACCATTACAGCCGAGGGCACAAGAAGTCTTCGGGTGCTCGAGAGTTTGTCTGCCGTAGCACCCCTAACGAGATAGCGGTTTTTCCCGCAGTCGTGATTGTAAGTCATAGCAGCAGCAGGGAGTGCGAGCCCAGCGGCAGCTCTACATGAAGGTACCAATAGCCCAGGAAGGCCGCCGACCGCGGGAATTCGCGCCGCCCCCATCCCGCCAGCCTACACGAGACTTTCCAGAGCACCCTGGACCACATCGAGGGACCCAGTGCACTGAAATTATAGTCATTCGCCATGTCAGGTGGCTCGTTGGTCTAGGGGTATGATTCCTGCTTAGGGTGCAGGAGGTCCCGGGTTCAAATCCCGGACGAGCCCTAGCGTTTTGTGCAAACTGATCGCACGTGAGTGGCTGAGTCGACGCAAAATGCTCGGCGGCAGTATCAAATGAATTTCATATTTGATGTGAGCAATTGACACTCTGATCCGACGTGTGAAGGCGATTACGAAGGTTTTTGGGTACAGATGGAAGCAGATGCATGTTACTATGTCTTGTTTTTAATGATGAAAAAGTGTTTCCGCCCGGGATCGAACCGGGGACCTTCTGCGTGTTAGGCAGACGTGATAACCGCTACACCACGGAAACTACTTGTGTGCGCCTTACCTTAGAGGCAACTCGTGCTGATGTTGTCATCGTAACTAAAAAATTAAATAAATGCGCTACTTGCATAACAAAGGTACATGCAGAAGATCCTCACATGTCGTGGCTCACTGGAGTACAATACGACATATTCAGGAAAATACTGTTCCCGCCCGGGATCGAACCGGGGACCTTCTGCGTGTGAAGCAGACGTGATAACCGCTACACTACGGAAACTGCGGACGTGAGGAGTCCATCCCCGTTCCCTCGAAATTACCTCAGCCTGTCTCCCGTCCGCGAATGCACACGCGACGGTTCTTTTGACAGCCTGGAAACCATTACAGCCGAGGGCACAAGAAGTCTTCGGGTGCTCGAGAGTTTGTCTGCCGTAGCACCCCTAACGAGATAGCGGTTTTTCCCGCAGTCGTGATTGTAAGTCATAGCAGCAGCAGGGAGTGCGAGCCCAGCGGCAGCTCTACATGAAGGTACCAATAGCCCAGGAAGGCCGCCGACCGCGGGAATTCGCGCCGCCCCCATCCCGCCAGCCTACACGAGACTTTCCAGAGCACCCTGGACCACATCGAGGGACCCAGTGCACTGAAATTATAGTCATTCGCCATGTCAGGTGGCTCGTTGGTCTAGGGGTATGATTCCTGCTTAGGGTGCAGGAGGTCCCGGGTTCAAATCCCGGACGAGCCCTAGCGTTTTGTGCAAACTGATCGCACGTGAGTGGCTGAGTCGACGCAAAATGCTCGGCGGCAGTATCAAATGAATTTCATATTTGATGTGAGCAATTGACACTCTGATCCGACGTGTGAAGGCGATTACCAAGGTTTTTGGGTACAGATGGAAGCAGATGCATGTTACTATGTCTTGTTTTTAATGATGAAAAAGTGTTTCCGCCCGGGATCGAACAGGGGACCTTCTGCGTGTTAGGCAGACGTGATAACCGCTACACCACGGAAACTACTTGTGTGCGCCTTACCTTAGAGGCAACTCGTGCTGATGTTGTCATCGTAACTAAAAAATTAAATAAATGCGCTACTTGCATAACAAAGGTACATGCAGAAGATCCTCACATGTCGTGGCTCACTGGAGTACAATACGACATATTCAGGAAAATACTGTTCCCGCCCGGGATCGAACCGGGGACCTTCTGCGTGTGAAGCAGACGTGATAACCGCTACACTACGGAAACTGCGGACGTGAGGAGTCCATCCCCGTTCCCTCGAAATTACCTCAGCCTGTCTCCCGTCCGCGAATGCACACGCGACGGTTCTTTTGACAGCCTGGAAACCATTACAGCCGAGGGCACAAGAAGTCTTCGGGTGCTCGAGAGTTTGTCTGCCGTAGCACCCCTAACGAGATAGCGGTTTTTCCCGCAGTCGTGATTGTAAGTCATAGCAGCAGCAGGGAGTGCGAGCCCAGCGGCAGCTCTACATGAAGGTACCAATAGCCCAGGAAGGCCGCCGACCGCGGGAATTCGCGCCGCCCCCATCCCGCCAGCCTACACGAGACTTTCCAGAGCACCCTGGACCACATCGAGGGACCCAGTGCACTGAAATTATAGTCATTCGCCATGTCAGGTGGCTCGTTGGTCTAGGGGTATGATTCCTGCTTAGGGTGCAGGAGGTCCCGGGTTCAAATCCCGGACGAGCCCTAGCGTTTTGTGCAAACTGATCGCACGTGAGTGGCTGAGTCGACGCAAAATGCTCGGCGGCAGTATCAAATGAATTTCATATTTGATGTGAGCAATTGACACTCTGATCCGACGTGTGAAGGCGATTACGAAGGTTTTTGGGTACAGATGGAAGCAGATGCATATTACTATGTCTTGTTTTTAATGATGAAAAAGTGTTTCCGCCCGGGATCGAACCGGGGACCTTCTGCGTGTTAGGCAGACGTGATAACCGCTACACCACGGAAACTACTTGTGTGCGCCTTACCTTAGAGGCAACTCGTGCTGATGTTGTCATCGTAACTAAAAAATTAAATAAATGCGCTACTTGCATAACAAAGGTACATGCAGAAGATCCTCACGTGTCGTGGCTCACTGGAGTACAATACGACATATTCAGGAAAATACTGTTCCCGCCCGGGATCGAACCGGGGACCTTCTGCGTGTGAAGCAGACGTGATAACCGCTACACTACGGAAACTGCGGACGTGAGGAGTCCATCCCCGTTCCCTCGAAATTACCTCAGCCTGTCTCCCGTCCGCGAATGCACACGCGACGGTTCTTTTGACAGCCTGGAAACCATTACAGCCGAGGGCACAAGAAGTCTTCGGGTGCTCGAGAGTTTGTCTGCCGTAGCACCCCTAACGAGATAGCGGTTTTTCCCGCAGTCGTGATTGTAAGTCATAGCAGCAAAAGCAATCACTTTCTTAGCAGCAGGGAGTGCGAGCCCAGCGGCAGCTCTACATGAAGGTACCAATAGCCCAGGAAGGCCGCCGACCGCGGGAATTCGCGCCGCCCCCATCCCGCCAGCCTACACGAGACTTTCCAGAGCACCCTGGACCACATCGAGGGACCCAGTGCACTGAAATTATAGTCATTCGCCATGTCAGGTGGCTCGTTGGTCTAGGGGTATGATTCCTGCTTAGGGTGCAGGAGGTCCCGGGTTCAAATCCCGGACGAGCCCTAGCGTTTTGTGCAAACTGATCGCACGTGAGTGGCTGAGTCGACGCAAAATGCTCGGCGGCAGTATCAAATGAATTTCATATTTGATGTGAGCAATTGACACTCTGATCCGACGTGTGAAGGCGATTACGAAGGTTTTTGGGTACAGATGGAAGCAGATGCATGTTACTATGTCTTGTTTTTAATGATGAAAAAGTGTTTCCGCCCGGGATCGAACCGGGGACCTTCTGCGTGTTAGGCAGACGTGATAACCGCTACACCACGGAAACTACTTGTGTGCGCCTTACCTTAGAGGCAACTCGTGCTGATGTTGTCATCGTAACTAAAAAATTAAATAAATGCGCTACTTGCATAACAAAGGTACATGCAGAAGATCCTCACATGTCGTGGCTCACTGGAGTACAATACGACATATTCAGGAAAATACTGTTCCCGCCCGGGATCGAACCGGGGACCTTCTGCGTGTGAAGCAGACGTGATAACCGCTACACGACGGAAACTGCGGACGTGAGGAGTCCATCCCCGTTCCCTCGAAATTACCTCAGCCTGTCTCCCGTCCGCGAATGCACACGCGACGGTTCTTTTGACAGCCTGGAAACCATTACAGCCGAGGGCACAAGAAGTCTTCGGGTGCTCGAGAGTTTGTCTGCCGTAGCACCCCTAACGAGATAGCGGTTTTTCCCGCAGTCGTGATTGTAAGTCATAGCAGCAGCAGGGAGTGCGAGCCCAGCGGCAGCTCTACATGAAGGTACCAATAGCCCAGGAAGGCCGCCGACCGCGGGAATTCGCGCCGCCCCCATCCCGCCAGCCTACACGAGACTTTCCAGAGCACCCTGGACCACATCGAGGGACCCAGTGCACTGAAATTATAGTCATTCGCCATGTCAGGTGGCTCGTTGGTCTAGGGGTATGATTCCTGCTTAGGGTGCAGGAGGTCCCGGGTTCAAATCCCGGACGAGCCCTAGCGTTTCGTGCAAACTGATCGCACGTGAGTGGCTGAGTCGACGCAAAATGCTCGGCGGCAGTATCAAATGAATTTCATATTTGATGTGAGCAATTGACACTCTGATCCGACGTGTGAAGGCGATTACGAAGGTTTTTGGGTACAGATGGAAGCAGATGCATATTACTATGTCTTGTTTTTAATGATGAAAAAGTGTTTCCGCCCGGGATCGAACCGGGGACCTTCTGCGTGTTAGGCAGACGTGATAACCGCTACACCACGGAAACTACTTGTGTGCGCCTTACCTTAGAGGCAACTCGTGCTGATGTTGTCATCGTAACTAAAAAATTAAATAAATGCGCTACTTGCATAACAAAGGTACATGCAGAAGATCCTCACGTGTCGTGGCTCACTGGAGTACAATACGACATATTCAGGAAAATACTGTTCCCCCCCGGGATCGAACCGGGGACCTTCTGCGTGTGAAGCAGACGTGATAACCGCTACACTACGGAAACTGCGGACGTGAGGAGTCCATCCCCGTTCCCTCGAAATTACCTCAGCCTGTCTCCCGTCCGCGAATGCACACGCGACGGTTCTTTTGACAGCCTGGAAACCATTACAGCCGAGGGCACAAGAAGTCTTCGGGTGCTCGAGAGTTTGTCTGCCGTAGCACCCCTAACGAGATAGCGGTTTTTCCCGCAGTCGTGATTGTAAGTCATAGCAGCAGCAGGGAGTGCGAGCCCAGCGGCAGCTCTACATGAAGGTACCAATAGCCCAGGAAGGCCGCCGACCGCGGGAATTCGCGCCGCCCCCATCCCGCCAGCCTACACGAGACTTTCCAGAGCACCCTGGACCACATCGAGGGACCCAGTGCACTGAAATTATAGTCATTCGCCATGTCAGGTGGCTCGTTGGTCTAGGGGTATGATTCCTGCTTAGGGTGCAGGAGGTCCCGGGTTCAAATCCCGGACGAGCCCTAGCGTTTTGTGCAAACTGATCGCACGTGAGTGGCTGAGTCGACGCAAAATGCTCGGCGGCAGTATCAAATGAATTTCATATTTGATGTGAGCAATTGACACTCTGATCCGACGTGTGAAGGCGATTACGAAGGTTTTTGGGTACAGATGGAAGCAGATGCATGTTACTATGTCTTGTTTTTAATGATGAAAAAGTGTTTCCGCCCGGGATCGAACCGGGGACCTTCTGCGTGTTAGGCAGACGTGATAACCGCTACACCACGGAAACTACTTGTGTGCGCCTTACCTTAGAGGCAACTCGTGCTGATGTTGTCATCGTAACTAAAAAATTAAATAAATGCGCTACTTGCATAACAAAGGTACATGCAGAAGATCCTCACATGTCGTGGCTCACTGGAGTACAATACGACATATTCAGGAAAATACTGTTCCCGCCCGGGATCGAACCGGGGACCTTCTGCGTGTGAAGCAGACGTGATAACCGCTACACTACGGAAACTGCGGACGTGAGGAGTCCATCCCCGTTCCCTCGAAATTACCTCAGCCTGTCTCCCGTCCGCGAATGCACACGCGACGGTTCTTTTGACAGCCTGGAAACCATTACAGCCGAGGGCACAAGAAGTCTTCGGGTGCTCGAGAGTTTGTCTGCCGTAGCACCCCTAACGAGATAGCGGTTTTTCCCGCAGTCGTGATTGTAAGTCATAGCAGCAGCAGGGAGTGCGAGCCCAGCGGCAGCTCTACATGAAGGTACCAATAGCCCAGGAAGGCCGCCGACCGCGGGAATTCGCGCCGCCCCCATCCCGCCAGCCTACACGAGACTTTCCAGAGCACCCTGGACCACATCGAGGGACCCAGTGCACTGAAATTATAGTCATTCGCCATGTCAGGTGGCTCGTTGGTCTAGGGGTATGATTCCTGCTTAGGGTGCAGGAGGTCCCGGGTTCAAATCCCGGACGAGCCCTAGCGTTTTGTGCAAACTGATCGCACGTGAGTGGCTGAGTCGACGCAGAATGCTCGGCGGCAGTATCAAATGAATTTCATATTTGATGTGAGCAATTGACACTCTGATCCGACGTGTGAAGGCGATTACCAAGGTTTTTGGGTACAGATGGAAGCAGATGCATGTTACTATGTCTTGTTTTTAATGATGAAAAAGTGTTTCCGCCCGGGATCGAACCGGGGACCTTCTGCGTGTTAGGCAGACGTGATAACCGCTACACCACGGAAACTACTTGTGTGCGCCTTACCTTAGAGGCAACTCGTGCTGATGTTGTCATCGTAACTAAAAAATTAAATAAATGCGCTACTTGCATAACAAAGGTACATGCAGAAGATCCTCACATGTCGTGGCTCACTGGAGTACAATACGACATATTCAGGAAAATACTGTTCCCGCCCGGGATCGAACCGGGGACCTTCTGCGTGTGAAGCAGACGTGATAACCGCTACACTACGGAAACTGCGGACGTGAGGAGTCCATCCCCGTTCCCTCGAAATTACCTCAGCCTGTCTCCCGTCCGCGAATGCACACGCGACGGTTCTTTTGACAGCCTGGAAACCATTACAGCCGAGGGCACAAGAAGTCTTCGGGTGCTCGAGAGTTTGTCTGCCGTAGCACCCCTAACGAGATAGCGGTTTTTCCCGCAGTCGTGATTGTAAGTCATAGCAGCAGCAGGGAGTGCGAGCCCAGCGGCAGCTCTACATGAAGGTACCAATAGCCCAGGAAGGCCGCCGACCGCGGGAATTCGCGCCGCCCCCATCCCGCCAGCCTACACGAGACTTTCCAGAGCACCCTGGACCACATCGAGGGACCCAGTGCACTGAAATTATAGTCATTCGCCATGTCAGGTGGCTCGTTGGTCTAGGGGTATGATTCCTGCTTAGGGTGCAGGAGGTCCCGGGTTCAAATCCCGGACGAGCCCTAGCGTTTTGTGCAAACTGATCGCACGTGAGTGGCTGAGTCGACGCAAAATGCTCGGCGGCAGTATCAAATGAATTTCATATTTGATGTGAGCAATTGACACTCTGATCCGACGTGTGAAGGCGATTACGAAGGTTTTTGGGTACAGATGGAAGCAGATGCATATTACTATGTCTTGTTTTTAATGATGAAAAAGTGTTTCCGCCCGGGATCGAACCGGGGACCTTCTGCGTGTTAGGCAGACGTGATAACCGCTACACCACGGAAACTACTTGTGTGCGCCTTACCTTAGAGGCAACTCGTGCTGATGTTGTCATCGTAACTAAAAAATTAAATAAATGCGCTACTTGCATAACAAAGGTACATGCAGAAGATCCTCACGTGTCGTGGCTCACTGGAGTACAATACGACATATTCAGGAAAATACTGTTCCCGCCCGGGATCGAACCGGGGACCTTCTGCGTGTGAAGCAGACGTGATAACCGCTACACTACGGAAACTGCGGACGTGAGGAGTCCATCCCCGTTCCCTCGAAATTACCTCAGCCTGTCTCCCGTCCGCGAATGCACACGCGACGGTTCTTTTGACAGCCTGGAAACCATTACAGCCGAGGGCACAAGAAGTCTTCGGGTGCTCGAGAGTTTGTCTGCCGTAGCACCCCTAACGAGATAGCGGTTTTTCCCGCAGTCGTGATTGTAAGTCATAGCAGCAAAAGCAATCACTTTCTTAGCAGCAGGGAGTGCGAGCCCAGCGGCAGCTCTACATGAAGGTACCAATAGCCCAGGAAGGCCGCCGACCGCGGGAATTCGCGCCGCCCCCATCCCGCCAGCCTACACGAGACTTTCCAGAGCACCCTGGACCACATCGAGGGACCCAGTGCACTGAAATTATAGTCATTCGCCATGTCAGGTGGCTCGTTGGTCTAGGGGTATGATTCCTGCTTAGGGTGCAGGAGGTCCCGGGTTCAAATCCCGGACGAGCCCTAGCGTTTTGTGCAAACTGATCGCACGTGAGTGGCTGAGTCGACGCAAAATGCTCGGCGGCAGTATCAAATGAATTTCATATTTGATGTGAGCAATTGACACTCTGATCCGACGTGTGAAGGCGATTACGAAGGTTTTTGGGTACAGATGGAAGCAGATGCATATTACTATGTCTTGTTTTTAATGATGAAAAAGTGTTTCCGCCCGGGATCGAACCGGGGACCTTCTGCGTGTTAGGCAGACGTGATAACCGCTACACCACGGAAACTACTTGTGTGCGCCTTACCTTAGAGGCAACTCGTGCTGATGTTGTCATCGTAACTAAAAAATTAAATAAATGCGCTACTTGCATAACAAAGGTACATGCAGAAGATCCTCACGTGTCGTGGCTCACTGGAGTACAATACGACATATTCAGGAAAATACTGTTCCCGCCCGGGATCGAACCGGGGACCTTCTGCGTGTGAAGCAGACGTGATAACCGCTACACTACGGAAACTGCGGACGTGAGGAGTCCATCCCCGTTCCCTCGAAATTACCTCAGCCTGTCTCCCGTCCGCGAATGCACACGCGACGGTTCTTTTGACAGCCTGGAAACCATTACAGCCGAGGGCACAAGAAGTCTTCGGGTGCTCGAGAGTTTGTCTGCCGTAGCACCCCTAACGAGATAGCGGTTTTTCCCGCAGTCGTGATTGTAAGTCATAGCAGCAAAAGCAATCACTTTCTTAGCAGCAGGGAGTGCGAGCCCAGCGGCAGCTCTACATGAAGGTACCAATAGCCCAGGAAGGCCGCCGACCGCGGGAATTCGCGCCGCCCCCATCCCGCCAGCCTACACGAGACTTTCCAGAGCACCCTGGACCACATCGAGGGACCCAGTGCACTGAAATTATAGTCATTCGCCTTGTCAGGTGGCTCGTTGGTCTAGGGGTATGATTCCTGCTTAGGGTGCAGGAGGTCCCGGGTTCAAATCCCGGACGAGCCCTAGCGTTTTGTGCAAACTGATCGCACGTGAGTGGCTGAGTCGACGCAAAATGCTCGGCGGCAGTATCAAATGAATTTCATATTTGATGTGAGCAATTGACACTCTGATCCGACGTGTGAAGGCGATTACGAAGGTTTTTGGGTACAGATGGAAGCAGATGCATGTTACTATGTCTTGTTTTTAATGATGAAAAAGTGTTTCCGCCCGGGATCGAACCGGGGACCTTCTGCGTGTTAGGCAGACGTGATAACCGCTACACCACGGAAACTACTTGTGTGCGCCTTACCTTAGAGGCAACTCGTGCTGATGTTGTCATCGTAACTAAAAAATTAAATAAATGCGCTACTTGCATAACAAAGGTACATGCAGAAGATCCTCACATGTCGTGGCTCACTGGAGTACAATACGACATATTCAGGAAAATACTGTTCCCGCCCGGGATCGAACCGGGGACCTTCTGCGTGTGAAGCAGACGTGATAACCGCTACACTACGGAAACTGCGGACGTGAGGAGTCCATCCCCGTTCCCTCGAAATTACCTCAGCCTGTCTCCCGTCCGCGAATGCACACGCGACGGTTCTTTTGACAGCCTGGAAACCATTACAGCCGAGGGCACAAGAAGTCTTCGGGTGCTCGAGAGTTTGTCTGCCGTAGCACCCCTAACGAGATAGCGGTTTTTCCCGCAGTCGTGATTGTAAGTCATAGCAGCAGCAGGGAGTGCGAGCCCAGCGGCAGCTCTACATGAAGGTACCAATAGCCCAGGAAGGCCGCCGACCGCGGGAATTCGCGCCGCCCCCATCCCGCCAGCCTACACGAGACTTTCCAGAGCACCCTGGACCACATCGAGGGACCCAGTGCACTGAAATTATAGTCATTCGCCATGTCAGGTGGCTCGTTGGTCTAGGGGTATGATTCCTGCTTAGGGTGCAGGAGGTCCCGGGTTCAAATCCCGGACGAGCCCTAGCGTTTTGTGCAAACTGATCGCACGTGAGTGGCTGAGTCGACGCAAAATGCTCGGCGGCAGTATCAAATGAATTTCATATTTGATGTGAGCAATTGACACTCTGATCCGACGTGTGAAGGCGATTACGAAGGTTTTTGGGTACAGATGGAAGCAGATGCATGTTACTATGTCTTGTTTTTAATGATGAAAAAGTGTTTCCGCCCGGGATCGAACCGGGGACCTTCTGCGTGTTAGGCAGACGTGATAACCGCTACACCACGGAAACTACTTGTGTGCGCCTTACCTTAGAGGCAACTCGTGCTGATGTTGTCATCGTAACTAAAAAATTAAATAAATGCGCTACTTGCATAACAAAGGTACATGCAGAAGATCCTCACATGTCGTGGCTCACTGGAGTACAATACGACATATTCAGGAAAATACTGTTCCCGCCCGGGATCGAACCGGGGACCTTCTGCGTGTGAAGCAGACGTGATAACCGCTACACTACGGAAACTGCGGACGTGAGGAGTCCATCCCCGTTCCCTCGAAATTACCTCAGCCTGTCTCCCGTCCGCGAATGCACACGCGACGGTTCTTTTGACAGCCTGGAAACCATTACAGCCGAGGGCACAAGAAGTCTTCGGGTGCTCGAGAGTTTGTCTGCCGTAGCACCCCTAACGAGATAGCGGTTTTTCCCGCAGTCGTGATTGTAAGTCATAGCAGCAGCAGGGAGTGCGAGCCCAGCGGCAGCTCTACATGAAGGTACCAATAGCCCAGGAAGGCCGCCGACCGCGGGAATTCGCGCCGCCCCCATCCCGCCAGCCTACACGAGACTTTCCAGAGCACCCTGGACCACATCGAGGGACCCAGTGCACTGAAATTATAGTCATTCGCCATGTCAGGTGGCTCGTTGGTCTAGGGGTATGATTCCTGCTTAGGGTGCAGGAGGTCCCGGGTTCAAATCCCGGACGAGCCCTAGCGTTTTGTGCAAACTGATCGCACGTGAGTGGCTGAGTCGACGCAAAATGCTCGGCGGCAGTATCAAATGAATTTCATATTTGATGTGAGCAATTGACACTCTGATCCGACGTGTGATGGCGATTACGAAGGTTTTTGGGTACAGATGGAAGCAGATGCATGTTACTATGTCTTGTTTTTAATGATGAAAAAGTGTTTCCGCCCGGGATCGAACCGGGGACCTTCTGCGTGTTAGGCAGACGTGATAACCGCTACACCACGGAAACTACTTGTGTGCGCCTTACCTTAGAGGCAACTCGTGCTGATGTTGTCATCGTAACTAAAAAATTAAATAAATGCGCTACTTGCATAACAAAGGTACATGCAGAAGATCCTCACATGTCGTGGCTCACTGGAGTACAATACGACATATTCAGGAAAATACTGTTCCCGCCCGGGATCGAACCGGGGACCTTCTGCGTGTGAAGCAGACGTGATAACCGTTACACTACGGAAACTGGGGACGTGAGGAGTCCATCCCCGTTCCCTCGAAATTACCTCAGCCTGTCTCCCGTCCGCGAATGCACACGCGACGGTTCTTTTGACAGCCTGGAAACCATTACAGCCGAGGGCACAAGAAGTCTTCGGGTGCTCGAGAGTTTGTCTGCCGTAGCACCCCTAACGAGATAGCGGTTTTTCCCGCAGTCGTGATTGTAAGTCATAGCAGCAGCAGGGAGTGCGAGCCCAGCGGCAGCTCTACATGAAGGTACCAATAGCCCAGGAAGGCCGCCGACCGCGGGAATTCGCGCCGCCCCCATCCCGCCAGCCTACACGAGACTTTCCAGAGCACCCTGGACCACATCGAGGGACCCAGTGCACTGAAATTATAGTCATTCGCCATGTCAGGTGGCTCGTTGGTCTAGGGGTATGATTCCTGCTTAGGGTGCAGGAGGTCCCGGGTTCAAATGCCGGACGAGCCCTAGCGTTTTGTGCAAACTGATCGCACGTGAGTGGCTGAGTCGACGCAAAATGCTCGGCGGCAGTATCAAATGAATTTCATATTTGATGTGAGCAATTGACACTCTGATCCGACGTGTGAAGGCGATTACGAAGGTTTTTGGGTACAGATGGAAGCAGATGCATGTTACTATGTCTTGTTTTTAATGATGAAAAAGTGTTTCCTTCCGGGATCGAACCGGGGACCTTCTGCGTGTTAGGCAGACGTGATAACCGCTACACCACGGAAACTACTTGTGTGCGCCTTACCTTAGAGGCAACTCGTGCTGGTGTTGTCATCGTAACTAAAAAATTAAATAAATGCGCTACTTGCATAACAAAGGTACATGCAGAAGATCCAAACATGTCGTGGCTCACTGGAGTACAATACGACATATTCAGGAAAATACTGTTCCCGCCCGGGATCGAACCGGGGACCTTCTGCGTGTGAAGCAGACGTGATAACCGCTACACTACGGAAACTGCGGACGTGAGGAGTCCATCCCCGTTCCCTCGAAATTACCTCAGCCTGTCTCCCGTCCGCGAATGCACACGCGACGGTTCTTTTGACAGCCTGGAAACCATTACAGCCGAGGGCACAAGAAGTCTTCGGGTGCTCGAGAGTTTGTCTGCCGTAGCACCCCTAACGAGATAGCGGTTTTTCCCGCAGTCGTGATTGTAAGTCATAGCAGCAGCAGGGAGTGCGAGCCCAGCGGCAGCTCTACATGAAGGTACCAATAGCCCAGGAAGGCCGCCGACCGCGGGAATTCGCGCCGCCCCCATCCCGCCAGCCTACACGAGACTTTCCAGAGCACCCTGGACCACATCGAGGGACCCAGTGCACTGAAATTATAGTCATTCGCCATGTCAGGTGGCTCGTTGGTCTAGGGGTATGATTCCTGCTTAGGGTGCAGGAGGTCCCGGGTTCAAATCCCGGACGAGCCCTAGCGTTTTGTGCAAACTGATCGCACGTGAGTGGCTGAGTCGACGCAAAATGCTCGGCGGCAGTATCAAATGAATTTCATATTTGATGTGAGCAATTGACACTCTGATCCGACGTGTGAAGGCGATTACGAAGGTTTTTGGGTACAGATGGAAGCAGATGCATGTTACTATGTCTTGTTTTTAATGATGAAAAAGTGTTTCCGCCCGGGATCGAACCGGGGACCTTCTGCGTGTTAGGCAGACGTGATAACCGCTACACCACGGAAACTACTTGTGTGCGCCTTACCTTAGAGGCAACTCGTGCTGATGTTGTCATCGTAACTAAAAAATTAAATAAATGCGCTACTTGCATAACAAAGGTACATGCAGAAGATCCTCACATGTCGTGGCTCACTGGAGTACAATACGACATATTCAGGAAAATACTGTTCCCGCCCGGGATCGAACCGGGGACCTTCTGCGTGTGAAGCAGACGTGATAACCGCTACACTACGGAAACTGCGGACGTGAGGAGTCCATCCCCGTTCCCTCGAAATTACCTCAGCCTGTCTCCCGTCCGCGAATGCACACGCGACGGTTCTTTTGACAGCCTGGAAACCATTACAGCCGAGGGCACAAGAAGTCTTCGGGTGCTCGAGAGTTTGTCTGCCGTAGCACCCCTAACGAGATAGCGGTTTTTCCCGCAGTCGTGATTGTAAGTCATAGCAGCAAAAGCAATCACTTTCTTAGCAGCAGGGAGTGCGAGCCCAGCGGCAGCTCTACATGAAGGTACCAATAGCCCAGGAAGGCCGCCGACCGCGGGAATTCGCGCCGCCCCCATCCCGCCAGCCTACACGAGACTTTCCAGTGCACCCTGGACCACATCGAGGGACCCAGTGCACTGAAATTATAGTCATTCGCCATGTCAGGTGGCTCGTTGGTCTAGGGGTATGATTCCTGCTTAGGGTGCAGGAGGTCCCGGGTTCAAATCCCGGACGAGCCCTAGCGTTTTGTGCAAACTGATCGCACGTGAGTGGCTGAGTCGACGCAAAATGCTCGGCGGCAGTATCAAATAAATTTCATATTTGATGTGAGCAATTGACACTCTGATCCGACGTGTGAAGGCGATTACGAAGGTTTTTGGGTACAGATGGAAGCAGATGCATGTTACTATGTCTTGTTTTTAATGATGAAAAAGTGTTTCCGCCCGGGATCGAACCGGGGACCTTCTGCGTGTTAGGCAGACGTGATAACCGCTACACCACGGAAACTACTTGTGTGCGCCTTACCTTAGAGGCAACTCGTGCTGATGTTGTCATCGTAACTAAAAAATTAAATAAATGCGCTACTTGCATAACAAAGGTACATGCAGAAGATCCTCACATGTCGTGGCTCACTGGAGTACAATACGACATATTCAGGAAAATACTGTTCCCGCCCGGTATCGAACCGGGGACCTACTGCGTGTGAAGCAGACGTGATAACCGCTACACTACGGAAACTGCGGACGTGAGGAGTCCATCCCCGTTCCCTCGAAATTACCTCAGCCTGTCTCCCGTCCGCGAATGCACACGCGACGGTTCTTTTGACAGCCTGGAAACCATTACAGCCGAGGGCACAAGAAGTCTTCGGGTGCTCGAGAGTTTGTCTGCCGTAGCACCCCTAACGAGATAGCGGTTTTTCCCGCAGTCGTGATTGTAAGTCATAGCAGCAGCAGGGAGTGCGAGCCCAGCGGCAGCTCTACATGAAGGTACCAATAGCCCAGGAAGGCCGCCGACCGCGGGAATTCGCGCCGCCCCCATCCCGCCAGCCTACACGAGACTTTCCAGAGCACCCTGGACCACATCGAGGGACCCAGTGCACTGAAATTATAGTCATTCGCCCTGTCAGGTGGCTCGTTGGTCTAGGGGTATGATTCCTGCTTAGGGTGCAGGAGGTCCCGGGTTCAAATCCCGGACGAGCCCTAGCGTTTTGTGCAAACTGATCGCACGTGAGTGGCTGAGTCGACGCAAAATGCTCGGCGGCAGTATCAAATGAATTTCATATTTGATGTGAGCAATTGACACTCTGATCCGACGTGTGAAGGCGATTACGAAGGTTTTTGGGTACAGATGGAAGCAGATGCATGTTACTATGTCTTGTTTTTAATGATGAAAAAGTGTTTCCGCCCGGGATCGAACCGGGGACCTTCTGCGTGTTAGGCAGACGTGATAACCGCTACACCACGGAAACTACTTGTGTGCGCCTTACCTTAGAGGCAACTCGTGCTGATGTTGTCATCGTAACTAAAAAATTAAATAAATGCGCTACTTGCATAACAAAGGTACATGCAGAAGATCCTCACATGTCGTGGCTCACTGGAGTACAATACGACATATTCAGGAAAATACTGTTCCCGCCCGGGATCGAACCGGGGACCTTCTGCGTGTGAAGCAGACGTGATAACCGCTACACTACGGAAACTGCGGACGTGAGGAGTCCATCCCCGTTCCCTCGAAATTACCTCAGCCTGTCTCCCGTCCGCGAATGCACACGCGACGGTTCTTTTGACAGCCTGGAAACCATTACAGCCGAGGGCACAAGAAGTCTTCGGGTGCTCGAGAGTTTGTCTGCCGTAGCACCCCTAACGAGATAGCGGTTTTTCCCGCAGTCGTGATTGTAAGTCATAGCAGCAAAAGCAATCACTTTCTTAGCAGCAGGGAGTGCGAGCCCAGCGGCAGCTCTACATGAAGGTACCAATAGCCCAGGAAGGCCGCCGACCGCGGGAATTCGCGCCGCCCCCATCCCGCCAGCCTACACGAGACTTTCCAGAGCACCCTGGACCACATCGAGGGACCCAGTGCACTGAAATTATAGTCATTCGCCATGTCAGGTGGCTCGTTGGTCTAGGGGTATGATTCCTGCTTAGGGTGCAGGAGGTCCCGGGTTCAAATCCCGGACGAGCCCTAGCGTTTTGTGCAAACTGATCGCACGTGAGTGGCTGAGTCGACGCAAAATGCTCGGCGGCAGTATCAAATGAATTTCATATTTGATGTGAGCAATTGACACTCTGATCCGACGTGTGAAGGCGATTACGAAGGTTTTTGGGTACAGATGGAAGCAGATGCATGTTACTATGTCTTGTTTTTAATGATGAAAAAGTGTTTCCGCCCGGGATCGAACCGGGGACCTTCTGCGTGTTAGGCAGACGTGATAACCGCTACACCACGGAAACTACTTGTGTGCGCCTTACCTTAGAGGCAACTCGTGCTGATGTTGTCATCGTAACTAAAAAATTAAATAAATGCGCTACTTGCATAACAAAGGTACATGCAGAAGATCCTCACATGTCGTGGCTCACTGGAGTACAATACGACATATTCAGGAAAATACTGTTCCCGCCCGGGATCGAACCGGGGACCTTCTGCGTGTGAAGCAGACGTGATAACCACTACACTACGGAAACTACGGACGTGAGGAGTCCATCCCCGTTCCCTCGAAATTACCTCAGCCTGTCTCCCGTCCGCGAATGCACACGCGACGGTTCTTTTGACAGCCTGGAAACCATTACAGCCGAGGGCACAAGAAGTCTTCGGGTGCTCGAGAGTTTGTCTGCCGTAGCACCCCTAACGAGATAGCGGTTTTTCCCGCAGTCGTGATTGTAAGTCATAGCAGCAAAAGCAATCACTTTCTTAGCAGCAGGGAGTGCGAGCCCAGCGGCAGCTCTACATGAAGGTACCAATAGCCCAGGAAGGCCGCCGACCGCGGGAATTCGCGCCGCCCCCATCCCGCCAGCCTACACGAGACTTTCCAGAGCACCCTGGACCACATCGAGGGACCCAGTGCACTGAAATTATAGTCATTCGCCATGTCAGGTGGCTCGTTGGTCTAGGGGTATGATTCCTGCTTAGGGTGCAGGAGGTCCCAGGTTCAAATCCCGGACGAGCCCTAGCGTTTTGTGCAAACTGATCGCACGTGAGTGGCTGAGTCGACGCAAAATGCTCGGCGGCAGTATCAAATGAATTTCATATTTGATGTGAGCAATTGACACTCTGATCCGACGTGTGAAGGCGATTACGAAGGTTTTTGGGTACAGATGGAAGCAGATGCATGTTACTATGTCTTGTTTTTAATGATGAAAAAGTGTTTCCGCCCGGGATCGAACCGGGGACCTTCTGCGTGTTAGGCAGACGTGATAACCGCTACACCACGGAAACTACTTGTGTGCGCCTTACCTTAGAGGCAACTCGTGCTGATGTTGTCATCGTAACTAAAAAATTAAATAAATGCGCTACTTGCATAACAAAGGTACATGCAGAAGATCCTCACATGTCGTGGCTCACTGGAGTACAATACGACATATTCAGGAAAATACTGTTCCCGCCCGGGATCGAACCGGGGACCTTCTGCGTGTGAAGCAGACGTGATAACCGCTACACTACGGAAACTGCGGACGTGAGGAGTCCATCCCCGTTCCCTCGAAATTACCTCAGCCTGTCTCCCGTCCGCGAATGCACACGCGACGGTTCTTTTGACAGCCTGGAAACCGTTGCAGCCGAGGGCACAAGAAGTCTTCGGGTGCTCGAGAGTTTGTCTGCCGTAGCACCCCTAACGAGATAGCGGTTTTTCCCGCAGTCGTGATTGTAAGTCATAGCAGCAAAAGCAATCACTTTCTTAGCAGCAGGGAGTGCGAGCCCAGCGGCAGCTCTACATGAAGGTACCAATAGCCCAGGAAGGCCGCCGACCGCGGGAATTCGCGCCGCCCCCATCCCGCCAGCCTACACGAGACTTTCCAGAGCACCCTGGACCACATCGAGGGACCCAGTGCACTGAAATTATAGTCATTCGCCATGTCAGGTGGCTCGTTGGTCTAGGGGTATGATTCCTGCTTAGGGTGCAGGAGGTCCCGGGTTCAAATCCCGGACGAGCCCTAGCGTTTTGTGCAAACTGATCGCACGTGAGTGGCTGAGTCGACGCAAAATGCTCGGCGGCAGTATCAAATGAATTTCATATTTGATGTGAGCAATTGACACTCTGATCCGACGTGTGAAGGCGATTACGAAGGTTTTTGGGTACAGATGGAAGCAGATGCATGTTACTATGTCTTGTTTTTAATGATGAAAAAGTGTTTCCGCCCGGGATCGAACCGGGGACCTTCTGCGTGTTAGGCAGACGTGATAACCGCTACACCACGGAAACTACTTGTGTGCGCCTTACCTTAGAGGCAACTCGTGCTGATGTTGTCATCGTAACTAAAAAATTAAATAAATGCGCTACTTGCATAACAAAGGTACATGCAGAAGATCCTCACATGTCGTGGCTCACTGGAGTACAATACGACATATTCAGGAAAATACTGTTCCCGCCCGGGATCGAACCGGGGACCTTCTGCGTGTGAAGCAGACGTGATAACCGCTACACTACGGAAACTGCGGACGTGAGGAGTCCATCCCCGTTCCCTCGAAATTACCTCAGCCTGTCTCCCGTCCGCGAATGCACACGCGACGGTTCTTTTGACAGCCTGGAAACCGTTGCAGCCGAGGGCACAAGAAGTCTTCGGGTGCTCGAGAGTTTGTCTGCCGTAGCACCCCTAACGAGATAGCGGTTTTTCCCGCAGTCGTGATTGTAAGTCATAGCAGCAAAAGCAATCACTTTCTTAGCAGCAGGGAGTGCGAGCCCAGCGGCAGCTCTACATGAAGGTACCAATAGCCCAGGAAGGCCGCCGACCGCGGGAATTCGCGCCGCCCCCATCCCGCCAGCCTACACGAGACTTTCCAGAGCACCCTGGACCACATCGAGGGACCCAGTGCACTGAAATTATAGTCATTCGCCATGTCAGGTGGCTCGTTGGTCTAGGGGTATGATTCCTGCTTAGGGTGCAGGAGGTCCCGGGTTCAAATCCCGGACGAGCCCTAGCGTTTTGTGCAAACTGATCGCACGTGAGTGGCTGAGTCGACGCAAAATGCTCGGCGGCAGTATCAAATGAATTTCATATTTGATGTGAGCAATTGACACTCTGATCCGACGTGTGAAGGCGATTACGAAGGTTTTTGGGTACAGATGGAAGCAGATGCATGTTACTATGTCTTGTTTTTAATGATGAAAAAGTGTTTCCGCCCGGGATCGAACCGGGGACCTTCTGCGTGTTAGGCAGACGTGATAACCGCTACACCACGGAAACTACTTGTGTGCGCCTTACCTTAGAGGCAACTCGTGCTGATGTTGTCATCGTAACTAAAAAATTAAATAAATGCGCTACTTGCATAACAAAGGTACATGCAGAAGATCCTCACATGTCGTGGCTCACTGGAGTACAATACGACATATTCAGGAAAATACTGTTCCCGCCCGGGATCGAACCGGGGACCTTCTGCGTGTGAAGCAGACGTGATAACCACTACACTACGGAAACTACGGACGTGAGGAGTCCATCCCCGTTCCCTCGAAATTACCTCAGCCTGTCTCCCGTCCGCGAATGCACACGCGACGGTTCTTTTGACAGCCTGGAAACCATTACAGCCGAGGGCACAAGAAGTCTTCGGGTGCTCGAGAGTTTGTCTGCCGTAGCACCCCTAACGAGATAGCGGTTTTTCCCGCAGTCGTGATTGTAAGTCATAGCAGCAAAAGCAATCACTTTCTTAGCAGCAGGGAGTGCGAGCCCAGCGGCAGCTCTACATGAAGGTACCAATAGCCCAGGAAGGCCGCCGACCGCGGGAATTCGCGCCGCCCCCATCCCGCCAGCCTACACGAGACTTTCCAGAGCACCCTGGACCACATCGAGGGACCCAGTGCACTGAAATTATAGTCATTCGCCATGTCAGGTGGCTCGTTGGTCTAGGGGTATGATTCCTGCTTAGGGTGCAGGAGGTCCCAGGTTCAAATCCCGGACGAGCCCTAGCGTTTTGTGCAAACTGATCGCACGTGAGTGGCTGAGTCGACGCAAAATGCTCGGCGGCAGTATCAAATGAATTTCATATTTGATGTGAGCAATTGACACTCTGATCCGACGTGTGAAGGCGATTACGAAGGTTTTTGGGTACAGATGGAAGCAGATGCATGTTACTATGTCTTGTTTTTAATGATGAAAAAGTGTTTCCGCCCGGGATCGAACCGGGGACCTTCTGCGTGTTAGGCAGACGTGATAACCGCTACACCACGGAAACTACTTGTGTGCGCCTTACCTTAGAGGCAACTCGTGCTGATGTTGTCATCGTAACTAAAAAATTAAATAAATGCGCTACTTGCATAACAAAGGTACATGCAGAAGATCCTCACATGTCGTGGCTCACTGGAGTACAATACGACATATTCAGGAAAATACTGTTCCCGCCCGGGATCGAACCGGGGACCTTCTGCGTGTGAAGCAGACGTGATAACCGCTACACTACGGAAACTGCGGACGTGAGGAGTCCATCCCCGTTCCCTCGAAATTACCTCAGCCTGTCTCCCGTCCGCGAATGCACACGCGACGGTTCTTTTGACAGCCTGGAAACCATTACAGCCGAGGGCACAAGAAGTCTTCGGGTGCTCGAGAGTTTGTCTGCCGTAGCACCCCTAACGAGATAGCGGTTTTTCCCGCAGTCGTGATTGTAAGTCATAGCAGCAAAAGCAATCACTTTCTTAGCAGCAGGGAGTGCGAGCCCAGCGGCAGCTCTACATGAAGGTACCAATAGCCCAGGAAGGCCGCCGACCGCGGGAATTCGCGCCGCCCCCATCCCGCCAGCCTACACGAGACTTTCCAGAGCACCCTGGACCACATCGAGGGACCCAGTGCACTGAAATTATAGTCATTCGCCATGTCAGGTGGCTCGTTGGTCTAGGGGTATGATTCCTGCTTAGGGTGCAGGAGGTCCCAGGTTCAAATCCCGGACGAGCCCTAGCGTTTTGTGCAAACTGATCGCACGTGAGTGGCTGAGTCGACGCAAAATGCTCGGCGGCAGTATCAAATGAATTTCATATTTGATGTGAGCAATTGACACTCTGATCCGACGTGTGAAGGCGATTACGAAGGTTTTTGGGTACAGATGGAAGCAGATGCATGTTACTATGTCTTGTTTTTAATGATGAAAAAGTGTTTCCGCCCGGGATCGAACCGGGGACCTTCTGCGTGTTAGGCAGACGTGATAACCGCTACACCACGGAAACTACTTGTGTGCGCCTTACCTTAGAGGCAACTCGTGCTGATGTTGTCATCGTAACTAAAAAATTAAATAAATGCGCTACTTGCATAACAAAGGTACATGCAGAAGATCCTCACATGTCGTGGCTCACTGGAGTACAATACGACATATTCAGGAAAATACTGTTCCCGCCCGGGATCGAACCGGGGACCTTCTGCGTGTGAAGCAGACGTGATAACCGCTACACTACGGAAACTGCGGACGTGAGGAGTCCATCCCCGTTCCCTCGAAATTACCTCAGCCTGTCTCCCGTCCGCGAATGCACACGCGACGGTTCTTTTGACAGCCTGGAAACCATTACAGCCGAGGGCACAAGAAGTCTTCGGGTGCTCGAGAGTTTGTCTGCCGTAGCACCCCTAACGAGATAGCGGTTTTTCCCGCAGTCGTGATTGTAAGTCATAGCAGCAGCAGGGAGTGCGAGCCCAGCGGCAGCTCTACATGAAGGTACCAATAGCCCAGGAAGGCCGCCGACCGCGGGAATTCGCGCCGCCCCCATCCCGCCAGCCTACACGAGACTTTCCAGAGCATCCTGGACCACATCGAGGGACCCAGTGCACTGAAATTATAGTCATTCGCCATGTCAGGTGGCTCGTTGGTCTAGGGGTATGATTCCTGCTTAGGGTGCAGGAGGTCCCGGGTTCAAATCCCGGACGAGCCCTAGCGTTTTGTGCAAACTGATCGCACGTGAGTGGCTGAGTCGACGCAAAATGCTCGGCGGCAGTATCAAATGAATTTCATATTTGATGTGAGCAATTGACACTCTGATCCGACGTGTGAAGGCGATTACGAAGGTTTTTGGGTACAGATGGAAGCAGATGCATGTTACTATGTCTTGTTTTTAATGATGAAAAAGTGTTTCCGCCCGGGATCGAACAGGGGACCTTCTGCGTGTTAGGCAGACGTGATAACCGCTACACCACGGAAACTACTTGTGTGCGCCTTACCTTAGAGGCAACTCGTGCTGATGTTGTCATCGTAACTAAAAAATTAAATAAATGCGCTACTTGCATAACAAAGGTACATGCAGAAGATCCTCACATGTCGTGGCTCACTGGAGTACAATACGACATATTCAGGAAAATACTGTTCCCGCCCGGGATCGAACCGGGGACCTTCTGCGTGTGAAGCAGACGTGATAACCGCTACACTACGGAAACTGCGGACGTGAGGAGTCCATCCCCGTTCCCTCGAAATTACCTCAGCCTGTCTCCCGTCCGCGAATGCACACGCGACGGTTCTTTTGACAGCCTGGAAACCATTACAGCCGAGGGCACAAGAAGTCTTCGGGTGCTCGAGAGTTTGTCTGCCGTAGCACCCCTAACGAGATAGCGGTTTTTCCCGCAGTCGTGATTGTAAGTCATAGCAGCAAAAGCAATCACTTTCTTAGCAGCAGGGAGTGCGAGCCCAGCGGCAGCTCTACATGAAGGTACCAATAGCCCAGGAAGGCCGCCGACCGCGGGAATTCGCGCCGCCCCCATCCCGCCAGCCTACACGAGACTTTCCAGAGCACCCTGGACCACATCGAGGGACCCAGTGCACTGAAATTATAGTCATTCGCCATGTCAGGTGGCTCGTTGGTCTAGGGGTATGATTCCTGCTTAGGGTGCAGGAGGTCCCGGGTTCAAATCCCGGACGAGCCCTAGCGTTTTGTGCAAACTGATCGCACGTGAGTGGCTGAGTCGACGCAAAATGCTCGGCGGCAGTATCAAATGAATTTCATATTTGATGTGAGCAATGACACTCTGATCCGACGTGTGAAGGCGATTACGAAGGTTTTTGGGTACAGATGGAAGCAGATGCATGTTACTATGTCTTGTTTTTAATGATGAAAAAGTGTTTCCGCCCGGGATCGAACCGGGGACCTTCTGCGTGTTAGGCAGACGTGATAACCGCTACACCACGGAAACTACTTGTGTGCGCCTTACCTTAGAGGCAACTCGTGCTGATGTTGTCATCGTAACTAAAAAATTAAATAAATGCGCTACTTGCATAACAAAGGTACATGCAGAAGATCCTCACATGTCGTGGCTCACTGGAGTACAATACGACATATTCAGGAAAATACTGTTCCCGCCCGGGATCGAACCGGGGACCTTCTGCGTGTGAAGCAGACGTGATAACCGCTACACTACGGAAACTGCGGACGTGAGGAGTCCATCCCCGTTCCCTCGAAATTACCTCAGCCTGTCTCCCGTCCGCGAATGCACACGCGACGGTTCTTTTGACAGCCTGGAAACCATTACAGCCGAGGGCACAAGAAGTCTTCGGGTGCTCGAGAGTTTGTCTGCCGTAGCACCCCTAACGAGATAGCGGTTTTTCCCGCAGTCGTGATTGTAAGTCATAGCAGCAAAAGCAATCACTTTCTTAGCAGCAGGGAGTGCGAGCCCAGCGGCAGCTCTACATGAAGGTACCAATAGCCCAGGAAGGCCGCCGACCGCGGGAATTCGCGCCGCCCCCATCCCGCCAGCCTACACGAGACTTTCCAGAGCACCCTGGACCACATCGAGGGACCCAGTGCACTGAAATTATAGTCATTCGCCATGTCAGGTGGCTCGTTGGTCTAGGGGTATGATTCCTGCTTAGGGTGCAGGAGGTCCCGGGTTCAAATCCCGGACGAGCCCTAGCGTTTTGTGCAAACTGATCGCACGTGAGTGGCTGAGTCGACGCAAAATGCTCGGCGGCAGTATCAAATGAATTTCATATTTGATGTGAGCAATTGACACTCTGATCCGACGTGTGAAGGCGATTACGAAGGTTTTTGGGTACAGATGGAAGCAGATGCATGTTACTATGTCTTGTTTTTAATGATGAAAAAGTGTTTCCGCCCGGGATCGAACCGGGGACCTTCTGCGTGTTAGGCAGACGTGATAACCGCTACACCACGGAAACTACTTGTGTGCGCCTTACCTTAGAGGCAACTCGTGCTGATGTTGTCATCGTAACTAAAAAATTAAATAAATGCGCTACTTGCATAACAAAGGTACATGCAGAAGATCCTCACATGTCGTGGCTCACTGGAGTACAATACGACATATTCAGGAAAATACTGTTCCCGCCCGGGATCGAACCGGGGACCTTCTGCGTGTGAAGCAGACGTGATAACCGCTACACTACGGAAACTGCGGACGTGAGGAGTCCATCCCCGTTCCCTCGAAATTACCTCAGCCTGTCTCCCGTCCGCGAATGCACACGCGACGGTTCTTTTGACAGCCTGGAAACCATTACAGCCGAGGGCACAAGAAGTCTTCGGGTGCTCGAGAGTTTGTCTGCCGTAGCACCCCTAACGAGATAGCGGTTTTTCCCGCAGTCGTGATTGTAAGTCATAGCAGCAGCAGGGAGTGCGAGCCCAGCGGCAGCTCTACATGAAGGTACCAATAGCCCAGGAAGGCCGCCGACCGCGGGAATTCGCGCCGCCCCCATCCCGCCAGCCTACACGAGACTTTCCAGAGCACCCTGGACCACATCGAGGGACCCAGTGCACTGAAATTATAGTCATTCGCCATGTCAGGTGGCTCGTTGGTCTAGGGGTATGATTCCTGCTTAGGGTGCAGGAGGTCCCGGGTTCAAATCCCGGACGAGCCCTAGCGTTTTGTGCAAACTGATCGCACGTGAGTGGCTGAGTCGACGCAAAATGCTCGGCGGCAGTATCAAATGAATTTCATATTTGATGTGAGCAATTGACACTCTGATCCGACGTGTGAAGGCGATTACGAAGGTTTTTGGGTACAGATGGAAGCAGATGCATGTTACTATGTCTTGTTTTTAATGATGAAAAAGTGTTTCCGCCCGGGATCGAACCGGGGACCTTCTGCGTGTTAGGCAGACGTGATAACCGCTACACCACGGAAACTACTTGTGTGCGCCTTACCTTAGAGGCAACTCGTGCTGATGTTGTCATCGTAACTAAAAAATTAAATAAATGCGCTACTTGCATAACAAAGGTACATGCAGAAGATCCTCACATGTCGTGGCTCACTGGAGTACAATACGACATATTCAGGAAAATACTGTTCCCACCCGGGATCGAACCGGTGACCTTCTGCGTGTGAAGCAGACGTGATAACCGCTACACTACGGAAACTGCGGACGTGAGGAGTCCATCCCCGTTCCCTCGAAATTACCTCAGCCTGTCTCCCGTCCGCGAATGCACACGCGACGGTTCTTTTGACAGCCTGGAAACCATTACAGCCGAGGGCACAAGAAGTCTTCGGGTGCTCGAGAGTTTGTCTGCCGTAGCACCCCTAACGAGATAGCGGTTTTTCCCGCAGTCGTGATTGTAAGTCATAGCAGCAGCAGGGAGTGCGAGCCCAGCGGCAGCTCTACATGAAGGTACCAATAGCCCAGGAAGGCCGCCGACCGCGGGAATTCGCGCCGCCCCCATCCCGCCAGCCTACACGAGACTTTCCAGAGCACCCTGGACCACATCGAGGGACCCAGTGCACTGAAATTATAGTCATTCGCCATGTCAGGTGGCTCGTTGGTCTAGGGGTATGATTCCTGCTTAGGGTGCAGGAGGTCCCGGGTTCAAATCCCGGACGAGCCCTAGCGTTTTGTGCAAACTGATCGCACGTGAGTGGCTGAGTCGACGCAAAATCCTCGGCGGCAGTATCAAATGAATTTCATATTTGATGTGAGCAATTGACACTCTGATCCGACGTGTGAAGGCGATTACGAAGGTTTTTGGGTACAGATGGAAGCAGATGCATGCTACTATGTCTTGTTTTTAATGATGAAAAAGTGTTTCCGCCCGGGATCGAACCGGGGACCTTCTGCGTGTTAGGCAGACGTGATAACCGCTACACCACGGAAACTACTTGTGTGCGCCTTACCTTAGAGGCAACTCGTGCTGATGTTGTCATCGTAACTAAAAAATTAAATAAATGCGCTACTTGCATAACAAAGGTACATGCAGAAGATCCTCACATGTCGTGGCTCACTGGAGTACAATACGACATATTCAGGAAAATACTGTTCCCGCCCGGGATCGAACCGGGGACCTTCTGCGTGTGAAGCAGACGTGATAACCGCTACACTACGGAAACTGCGGACGTGAGGAGTCCATCCCCGTTCCCTCGAAATTACCTCAGCCTGTCTCCCGTCCGCGAATGCACACGCGACGGTTCTTTTGACAGCCTGGAAACCATTACAGCCGAGGGCACAAGAAGTCTTCGGGTGCTCGAGAGTATGTCTGCCGTAGCACCCCTAACGAGATAGCGGTTTTTCCCGCAGTCGTGATTGTAAGTCATAGCAGCAGCAGGGAGTGCGAGCCCAGCGGCAGCTCTACATGAAGGTACCAATAGCCCAGGAAGGCCGCCGACCGCGGGAATTCGCGCCGCCCCCATCCCGCCAGCCTACACGAGACTTTCCAGAGCACCCTGGACCACATCGAGGGACCCAGTGCACTGAAATTATAGTCATTCGCCATGTCAGGTGGCTCGTTGGTCTAGGTGTATGATTCCTGCTTAGGGTGCAGGAGGTCCCGGGTTCAAATCCCGGACGAGCCCTAGCGTTTTGTGCAAACTGATCGCACGTGAGTGGCTGAGTCGACGCAAAATGCTCGGCGGCAGTATCAAATGAATTTCATATTTGATGTGAGCAATTGACACTCTGATCCGACGTGTGAAGGCGATTACGAAGGTTTTTGGGTACAGATGGAAGCAGATGCATGTTACTATGTCTTGTTTTTAATGATGAAAAAGTGTTTCCGCCCGGGATCGAACCGGGGATCTTCTGCGTGTTAGGCAGACGTGATAACCGCTACACCACGGAAACTACTTGTGTGCGCCTTACCTTAGAGGCAACTCGTGCTGATGTTGTCATCGTAACTAAAAAATTAAATAAATGCGCTACTTGCATAACAAAGGTACATGCAGAAGATCCTCACATGTCGTGGCTCACTGGAGTACAATACGACATATTCAGGAAAATACTGTTCCCGCCCGGGATCGAACCGGGGACCTTCTGCGTGTGAAGCAGACGTGATAACCGCTACACTACGGAAACTGCGGACGTGAGGAGTCCATCCCCGTTCCCTCGAAATTACCTCAGCCTGTCTCCCGTCCGCGAATGCACACGCGACGGTTCTTTTGACAGCCTGGAAACCATTACAGCCGAGGGCACAAGAAGTCTTCGGGTGCTCGAGAGTTTGTCTGCCGTAGCACCCCTAACGAGATAGCGGTTTTTCCCGCAGTCGTGATTGTAAGTCATAGCAGCAGCAGGGAGTGCGAGCCCAGCGGCAGCTCTACATGAAGGTACCAATAGCCCAGGAAGGCCGCCGACCGCGGGAATTCGCGCCGCCCCCATCCCGCCAGCCTACACGAGACTTTCCAGAGCACCCTGGACCACATCGAGGGACCCAGTGCACTGAAATTATAGTCATTCGCCATGTCAGGTGGCTCGTTGGTCTAGGGGTATGATTCCTGCTTAGGGTGCAGGAGGTCCCGGGTTCAAATCCCGGACGAGCCCTAGCGTTTTGTGCAAACTGATCGCACGTGAGTGGCTGAGTCGACGCAAAATGCTCGGCGGCAGTATCAAATGAATTTCATATTTGATGTGAGCAATTGACACTCTGATCCGACGTGTGAAGGCGATTACGAAGGTTTTTGGGTACAGATGGAAGCAGATGCATGTTACTATGTCTTGTTTTTAATGATGAAAAAGTGTTTCCGCCCGGGATCGAACCGGGGACCTTCTGCGTGTTAGGCAGACGTGATAACCGCTACACCACGGAAACTACTTGTGTGCGCCTTACCTTAGAGGCAACTCGTGCTGATGTTGTCATCGTAACTAAAAAATTAAATAAATGCGCTACTTGCATAACAAAGGTACATGCAGAAGATCCTCACATGTCGTGGCTCACTGGAGTACAATACGACATATTCAGGAAAATACTGTTCCCGCCCGGGATCGAACCGGGGACCTTCTGCGTGTGAAGCAGACGTGATAACCGCTACACTACGGAAACTGCGGACGTGAGGAGTCCATCCCCGTTCCCTCGAAATTACCTCAGCCTGTCTCCCGTCCGCGAATGCACACGCGACGGTTCTTTTGACAGCCTGGAAACCATTACAGCCGAGGGCACAAGAAGTCTTCGGGTGCTCGAGAGTTTGTCTGCCGTAGCACCCCTAACGAGATAGCGGTTTTTCCCGCAATCGTGATTGTAAGTCATAGCAGCAGCAGGGAGTGCGAGCCCAGCGGCAGCTCTACATGAAGGTACCAATAGCCCAGGAAGGCCGCCGACCGCGGGAATTCGCGCCGCCCCCATCCCGCCAGCCTACACGAGACTTTCCAGAGCACCCTGGACCACATCGAGGGACCCAGTGCACTGAAATTATAGTCATTCGCCATGTCAGGTGGCTCGTTGGTCTAGGGGTATGATTCCTGCTTAGGGTGCAGGAGGTCCCGGGTTCAAATCCCGGACGAGCCCTAGCGTTTTGTGCAAACTGATCGCACGTGAGTGGCTGAGTCGACGCAAAATCCTCGGCGGCAGTATCAAATGAATTTCATATTTGATGTGAGCAATTGACACTCTGATCCGACGTGTGAAGGCGATTACGAAGGTTTTTGGGTACAGATGGAAGCAGATGCATGTTACTATGTCTTGTTTTTAATGATGAAAAAGTGTTTCCGCCCGGGATCGAACCGGGGACCTTCTGCGTGTTAGGCAGACGTGATAACCGCTACACCACGGAAACTACTTGTGTGCGCCTTACCTTAGAGGCAACTCGTGCTGATGTTGTCATCGTAACTAAAAAATTAAATAAATGCGCTACTTGCATAACAAAGGTACATGCAGAAGATCCTCACATGTCGTGGCTCACTGGAGTACAATACGACATATTCAGGAAAATACTGTTCCCGCCCGGGATCGAACCGGGGACCTTCTGCGTGTGAAGCAGACGTGATAACCGCTACACTACGGAAACTGCGGACGTGAGGAGTCCATCCCCGTTCCCTCGAAATTACCTCAGCCTGTCTCCCGTCCGCGAATGCACACGCGACGGTTCTTTTGACAGCCTGGAAACCATTACAGCCGAGGGCACAAGAAGTCTTCGGGTGCTCGAGAGTTTGTCTGCCGTAGCACCCCTAACGAGATAGCGGTTTTTCCCGCAATCGTGATTGTAAGTCATAGCAGCAGCAGGGAGTGCGAGCCCAGCGGCAGCTCTACATGAAGGTACCAATAGCCCAGGAAGGCCGCCGACCGCGGGAATTCGCGCCGCCCCCATCCCGCCAGCCTACACGAGACTTTCCAGAGCACCCTGGACCACATCGAGGGACCCAGTGCACTGAAATTATAGTCATTCGCCATGTCAGGTGGCTCGTTGGTCTAGGGGTATGATTCCTGCTTAGGGTGCAGGAGGTCCCGGGTTCAAATCCCGGACGAGCCCTAGCGTTTTGTGCAAACTGATCGCACGTGAGTGGCTGAGTCGACGCAAAATGCTCGGCGGCAGTATCAAATGAATTTCATATTTGATGTGAGCAATTGACACTCTGATCCGACGTGTGAAGGCGATTACGAAGGTTTTTGGGTACAGATGGAAGCAGATGCATGTTACTATGTCTTGTTTTTAATGATGAAAAAGTGTTTCCGCCCGGGATCGAACCGGGGACCTTCTGCGTGTTAGGCAGACGTGATAACCGCTACACCACGGAAACTACTTGTGTGCGCATTACCTTAGAGGCAACTCGTGCTGATGTTGTCATCGTAACTAAAAAATTAAATAAATGCGCTACTTGCATAACAAAGGTACATGCAGAAGATCCTCACATGTCGTGGCTCACTGGAGTACAATACGACATATTCAGGAAAATACTGTTCCCGCCCGGGATCGAACCGGGGACCTTCTGCGTGTGAAGCAGACGTGATAACCGCTACACTACGGAAACTGCGGACGTGAGGAGTCCATCCCCGTTCCCTCGAAATTACCTCAGCCTGTCTCCCGTCCGCGAATGCACACGCGACGGTTCTTTTGACAGCCTGGAAACCATTACAGCCGAGGGCACAAGAAGTCTTCGGGTGCTCGAGAGTTTGTCTGCCGTAGCACCCCTAACGAGATAGCGGTTTTTCCCGCAGTCGTGATTGTAAGTCATAGCAGCAGCAGGGAGTGCGAGCCCAGCGGCAGCTCTACATGAAGGTACCAATAGCCCAGGAAGGCCGCCGACCGCGGGAATTCGCGCCGCCCCCATCCCGCCAGCCTACACGAGACTTTCCAGAGCACCCTGGACCACATCGAGGGACCCAGTGCACTGAAATTATAGTCATTCGCCATGTCAGGTGGCTCGTTGGTCTAGGGGTATGATTCCTGCTTAGGGTGCAGGAGGTCCCGGGTTCAAATCCCGGACGAGCCCTAGCGTTTTGTGCAAACTGATCGCACGTGAGTGGCTGAGTCGACGCAAAATGCTCGGCGGCAGTATCAAATGAATTTCATATTTGATGTGAGCAATTGACACTCTGATCCGACGTGTGAAGGCGATTACGAAGGTTTTTGGGTACAGATGGAAGCAGATGCATGTTACTATGTCTTGTTTTTAATGATGAAAAAGTGTTTCCGCCCGGGATCGAACCGGGGACCTTCTGCGTGTTAGGCAGACGTGATAACCGCTACACCACGGAAACTACTTGTGTGCGCCTTACCTTAGAGGCAACTCGTGCTGATGTTGTCATCGTAACTAAAAAATTAAATAAATGCGCTACTTGCATAACAAAGGTACATGCAGAAGATCCTCACATGTCGTGGCTCACTGGAGTACAATACGACATATTCAGGAAAATACTGTTCCCGCCCGGGATCGAACCGGGGACCTTCTGCGTGTGAAGCAGACGTGATAACCGCTACACTACGGAAACTGCGGACGTGAGGAGTCCATCCCCGTTCCCTCGAAATTACCTCAGCCTGTCTCCCGTCCGCGAATGCACACGCGACGGTTCTTTTGACAGCCTGGAAACCATTACAGCCGAGGGCACAAGAAGTCTTCGGGTGCTCGAGAGTTTGTCTGCCGTAGCACCCCTAACGAGATAGCGGTTTTTCCCGCAGTCGTGATTGTAAGTCATAGCAGCAGCAGGGAGTGCGAGCCCAGCGGCAGCTCTACATGAAGGTACCAATAGCCCAGGAAGGCCGCCGACCGCGGGAATTCGCGCCGCCCCCATCCCGCCAGCCTACACGAGACTTTCCAGAGCACCCTGGACCACATCGAGGGACCCAGTGCACTGAAATTATAGTCATTCGCCATGTCAGGTGGCTCGTTGGTCTAGGGGTATGATTCCTGCTTAGGGTGCAGGAGGTCCCGGGTTCAAATCCCGGACGAGCCCTAGCGTTTTGTGCAAACTGATCGCACGTGAGTGGCTGAGTCGACGCAAAATGCTCGGCGGCAGTATCAAATGAATTTCATATTTGATGTGAGCAATTGACACTCTGATCCGACGTGTGAAGGCGATTACGAAGGTTTTTGGGTACAGATGGAAGCAGATGCATGTTACTATGTCTTGTTTTTAATGATGAAAAAGTGTTTCCGCCCGGGATCGAACAGGGGACCTTCTGCGTGTTAGGCAGACGTGATAACCGCTACACCACGGAAACTACTTGTGTGCGCCTTACCTTAGAGGCAACTCGTGCTGATGTTGTCATCGTAACTAAAAAATTAAATAAATGCGCTACTTGCATAACAAAGGTACATGCAGAAGATCCTCACATGTCGTGGCTCACTGGAGTACAATACGACATATTCAGGAAAATACTGTTCCCGCCCGGGATCGAACCGGGGACCTTCTGCGTGTGAAGCAGACGTGATAACCGCTACACTACGGAAACTGCGGACGTGAGGAGTCCATCCCCGTTCCCTCGAAATTACCTCAGCCTGTCTCCCGTCCGCGAATGCACACGCGACGGTTCTTTTGACAGCCTGGAAACCATTACAGCCGAGGGCACAAGAAGTCTTCGGGTGCTCGAGAGTTTGTCTGCCGTAGCACCCCTAACGAGATAGCGGTTTTTCCCGCAGTCGTGATTGTAAGTCATAGCAGCAAAAGCAATCACTTTCTTAGCAGCAGGGAGTGCGAGCCCAGCGGCAGCTCTACATGAAGGTACCAATAGCCCAGGAAGGCCGCCGACCGCGGGAATTCGCGCCGCCCCCATCCCGCCAGCCTACACGAGACTTTCCAGAGCACCCTGGACCACATCGAGGGACCCAGTGCACTGAAATTATAGTCATTCGCCATGTCAGGTGGCTCGTTGGTCTAGGGGTATGATTCCTGCTTAGGGTGCAGGAGGTCCCGGGTTCAAATCCCGGACGAGCCCTAGCGTTTTGTGCAAACTGATCGCACGTGAGTGGCTGAGTCGACGCAAAATGCTCGGCGGCAGTATCAAATGAATTTCATATTTGATGTGAGCAATTGACACTCTGATCCGACGTGTGAAGGCGATTACGAAGGTTTTTGGGTACAGATGGAAGCAGATGCATGTTACTATGTCTTGTTTTTAATGATGAAAAAGTGTTTCCGCCCGGGATCGAACCGGGGACCTTCTGCGTGTTAGGCAGACGTGATAACCGCTACACCACGGAAACTACTTGTGTGCGCCTTACCTTAGAGGCAACTCGTGCTGATGTTGTCATCGTAACTAAAAAATTAAATAAATGCGCTACTTGCATAACAAAGGTACATGCAGAAGATCCTCACATGTCGTGGCTCACTGGAGTACAATACGACATATTCAGGAAAATACTGTTCCCGCCCGGGATCGAACCGGGGACCTTCTGCGTGTGAAGCAGACGTGATAACCGCTACACTACGGAAACTGCGGACGTGAGGAGTCCATCCCCGTTCCCTCGAAATTACCTCAGCCTGTCTCCCGTCCGCGAATGCACACGCGACGGTTCTTTTGACAGCCTGGAAACCATTACAGCCGAGGGCACAAGAAGTCTTCGGGTGCTCGAGAGTTTGTCTGCCGTAGCACCCCTAACGAGATAGCGGTTTTTCCAGCAGTCGTGATTGTAAGTCATAGCAGCAGCAGGGAGTGCGAGCCCAGCGGCAGCTCTACATGAAGGTACCAATAGCCCAGGAAGGCCGCCGACCGCGGGAATTCGCGCCGCCCCCATCCCGCCAGCCTACACGAGACTTTCCAGAGCACCCTGGACCACATCGAGGGACCCAGTGCACTGAAATAATAGTCATTCGCCATGTCAGGTGGCTCGTTGGTCTAGGGGTATGATTCCTGCTTAGGGTGCAGGAGGTCCTGGGTTCAAATCCCGGACGAGCCCTAGCGTTTTGTGCAAACTGATCGCACGTGAGTGGCTGAGTCGACGCAAAATGCTCGGCGGCAGTATCAAATGAATTTCATATTTGATGTGAGCAATTGACACTCTGATCCGACGTGTGAAGGCGATTACGAAGGTTTTTGGGTACAGATGGAAGCAGATGCATGTTACTATGTCTTGTTTTTAATGATGAAAAAGTGTTTCCGCCCGGGATCGAACCGGGGACCTTCTGCGTGTTAGGCAGACGTGATAACCGCTACACCACGGAAACTACTTGTGTGCGCCTTACCTTAGAGGCAACTCGTGCTGATGTTGTCATCGTAACTAAAAAATTAAATAAATGCGCTACTTGCATAACAAAGGTACATGCAGAAGATCCTCACATGTCGTGGCTCACTGGAGTACAATACGACATATTCAGGAAAATACTGTTCCCGCCCGGGATCGAACCGGGGACCTTCTGCGTGTGAAGCAGACGTGATAACCGCTACACTACGGAAACTGCGGACGTGAGGAGTCCATCCCCGTTCCCTCGAAATTACCTCAGCCTGTCTCCCGTCCGCGAATGCACACGCGACGGTTCTTTTGACAGCCTGGAAAGCATTACAGCCGAGGGCACAAGAAGTCTTCGGGTGCTCGAGAGTTTGTCTGCCGTAGCACCCCTAACGAGATAGCGGTTTTTCCCGCAGTCGTGATTGTAAGTCATAGCAGCAAAAGCAATCACTTTCTTAGCAGCAGGGAGTGCGAGCCCAGCGGCAGCTCTACATGAAGGTACCAATAGCCCAGGAAGGCCGCCGACCGCGGGAATTCGCGCCGCCCCCATCCCGCCAGCCTACACGAGACTTTCCAGAGCACCCTGGACCACATCGAGGGACCCAGTGCACTGAAATTATAGTCATTCGCCATGTCAGGTGGCTCGTTGGTCTAGGGGTATGATTCCTGCTTAGGGTGCAGGAGGTCCCAGGTTCAAATCCCGGACGAGCCCTAGCGTTTTGTGCAAACTGATCGCACGTGAGTGGCTGAGTCGACGCAAAATGCTCGGCGGCAGTATCAAATGAATTTCATATTTGATGTGAGCAATTGACACTCTGATCCGACGTGTGAAGGCGATTACGAAGGTTTTTGGGTACAGATGGAAGCAGATGCATGTTACTATGTCTTGTTTTTAATGATGAAAAAGTGTTTCCGCCCGGGATCGAACCGGGGACCTTCTGCGTGTTAGGCAGACGTGATAACCGCTACACCACGGAAACTACTTGTGTGCGCCTTACCTTAGAGGCAACTCGTGCTGATGTTGTCATCGTAACTAAAAAATTAAATAAATGCGCTACTTGCATAACAAAGGTACATGCAGAAGATCCTCACATGTCGTGGCTCACTGGAGTACAATACGACATATTCAGGAAAATACTGTTCCCGCCCGGGATCGAACCGAGGACCTTCTGCGTGTGAAGCAGACGTGATAACCGCTACACTACGGAAACTGCGGACGTGAGGAGTCCATCCCCGTTCCCTCGAAATTACCTCAGCCTGTCTCCCGTCCGCGAATGCACACGCGACGGTTCTTTTGACAGCCTGGAAACCATTACAGCCGAGGGCACAAGAAGTCTTCGGGTGCTCGAGAGTTTGTCTGCCGTAGCACCCCTAACGAGATAGCGGTTTTTCCCGCAGTCGTGATTGTAAGTCATAGCAGCAGCAGGGAGTGCGAGCCCAGCGGCAGCTCTACATGAAGGTACCAATAGCCCAGGAAGGCCGCCGACCGCGGGAATTCGCGCCGCCCCCATCCCGCCAGCCTACACGAGACTTTCCAGAGCACCCTGGACCACATCGAGGGACCCAGTGCACTGAAATTATAGTCATTCGCCATGTCAGGTGGCTCGTTGGTCTAGGGGTATGATTCCTGCTTAGGGTGCAGGAGGTCCCGGGTTCAAATCCCGGACGAGCCCTAGCGTTTTGTGCAAACTGATCGCACGTGAGTGGCTGAGTCGACGCAAAATGCTCGGCGGCAGTATCAAATGAATTTCATATTTGATGTGAGCAATTGACACTCTGATCCGACGTGTGAAGGCGATTACGAAGGTTTTTGGGTACAGATGGAAGCAGATGCATGTTACTATGTCTTGTTTTTAATGATGAAAAAGTGTTTCCGCCCGGGATCGAACCGGGGACCTTCTGCGTGTTAGGCAGACGTGATAACCGCTACACCACGGAAACTACTTGTGTGCGCCTTACCTTAGAGGCAACTCGTGCTGATGTTGTCATCGTAACTAAAAAATTAAATAAATGCGCTACTTGCATAACAAAGGTACATGCAGAAGATCCTCACATGTCGTGGCTCACTGGAGTACAATACGACATATTCAGGAAAATACTGTTCCCGCCCGGGATCGAACCGGGGACCTTCTGCGTGTGAAGCAGACGTGATAACCGCTACACTACGGAAACTGCGGACGTGAGGAGTCCATCCCCGTTCCCTCGAAATTACCTCAGCCTGTCTCCCGTCCGCGAATGCACACGCGACGGTTCTTTTGACAGCCTGGAAACCATTACAGCCGAGGGCACAAGAAGTCTTCGGGTGCTCGAGAGTTTGTCTGCCGTAGCACCCCTAACGAGATAGCGGTTTTTCCCGCAGTCGTGATTGTAAGTCATAGCAGCAAAAGCAATCACTTTCTTAGCAGCAGGGAGTGCGAGCCCAGCGGCAGCTCTACATGAAGGTACCAATAGCCCAGGAAGGCCGCCGACCGCGGGAATTCGCGCCGCCCCCATCCCGCCAGCCTACACGAGACTTTCCAGAGCACCCTGGACCACATCGAGGGACCCAGTGCACTGAAATTATAGTCATTCGCCATGTCAGGTGGCTCGTTGGTCTAGGGGTATGATTCCTGCTTAGGGTGCAGGAGGTCCCGGGTTCAAACCCCGGACGAGCCCTAGCGTTTTGTGCAAACTGATCGCACGTGAGTGGCTGAGTCGACGCAAAATGCTCGGCGGCAGTATCAAATGAATTTCATATTTGATGTGAGCAATTGACACTCTGATCCGACGTGTGAAGGCGATTACGAAGGTTTTTGGGTACAGATGGAAGCAGATGCATGTTACTATGTCTTGTTTTTAATGATGAAAAAGTGTTTCCGCCCGGGATCGAACCGGGGACCTTCTGCGTGTTAGGCAGACGTGATAACCGCTACACCACGGAAACTACTTGTGTGCGCCTTACCTTAGAGGCAACTCGTGCTGATGTTGTCATCGTAACTAAAAAATTAAATAAATGCGCTACTTGCATAACAAAGGTACATGCAGAAGATCCTCACATGTCGTGGCTCACTGGAGTACAATACGACATATTCAGGAAAATACTGTTCCCGCCCGGGATCGAACCGGGGACCTTCTGCGTGTGAAGCAGACGTGATAACCGCTACACTACGGAAACTGCGGACGTGAGGAGTCCATCCCCGTTCCCTCGAAATTACCTCAGCCTGTCTCCCGTCCGCGAATGCACACGCGACGGTTCTTTTGACAGCCTGGAAACCATTACAGCCGAGGGCACAAGAAGTCTTCGGGTGCTCGAGAGTTTGTCTGCCGTAGCACCCCTAACGAGATAGCGGTTTTTCCCGCAGTCGTGATTGTAAGTCATAGCAGCAGCAGGGAGTGCGAGCCCAGCGGCAGCTCTACATGAAGGTACCAATAGCCCAGGAAGGCCGCCGACCGCGGGAATTCGCGCCGCCCCCATCCCGCCAGCCTACACGAGACTTTCCAGAGCACCCTGGACCACATCGAGGGACCCAGTGCACTGAAATTATAGTCATTCGCCATGTCAGGTGGCTCGTTGGTCTAGGGGTATGATTCCTGCTTAGGGTGCAGGAGGTCCCGGGTTCAAATCCCGGACGAGCCCTAGCGTTTTGTGCAAACTGATCGCACGTGAGTGGCTGAGTCGACGCAAAATGCTCGGCGGCAGTATCAAATGAATTTCATATTTGATGTGAGCAATTGACACTCTGATCCGACGTGTGAAGGCGATTACGAAGGTTTTTGGGTACAGATGGAAGCAGATGCATGTTACTATGTCTTGTTTTTAATGATGAAAAAGTGTTTCCGCCCGGGATCGAACCGGGGACCTTCTGCGTGTTAGGCAGACGTGATAACCGCTACACCACGGAAACTACTTGTGTGCGCCTTACCTTAGAGGCAACTCGTGCTGATGTTGTCATCGTAACTAAAAAATTAAATAAATGCGCTACTTGCATAACAAAGGTACATGCAGAAGATCCTCACATGTCGTGGCTCACTGGAGTACAATACGACATATTCAGGAAAATACTGTTCCCGCCCGGGATCGAACCGGGGACCTTCTGCGTGTGAAGCAGACGTGATAACCGCTACACTACGGAAACTGCGGACGTGAGGAGTCCATCCCCGTTCCCTCGAAATTACCTCAGCCTGTCTCCCGTCCGCGAATGCACACGCGACGGTTCTTTTGACAGCCTGGAAACCATTACAGCCGAGGGCACAAGAAGTCTTCGGGTGCTCGAGAGTTTGTCTGCCGTAGCACCCCTAACGAGATAGCGGTTTTTCCAGCAGTCGTGATTGTAAGTCATAGCAGCAGCAGGGAGTGCGAGCCCAGCGGCAGCTCTACATGAAGGTACCAATAGCCCAGGAAGGCCGCCGACCGCGGGAATTCGCGCCGCCCCCATCCCGCCAGCCTACACGAGACTTTCCAGAGCACCCTGGACCACATCGAGGGACCCAGTGCACTGAAATAATAGTCATTCGCCATGTCAGGTGGCTCGTTGGTCTAGGGGTATGATTCCTGCTTAGGGTGCAGGAGGTCCTGGGTTCAAATCCCGGACGAGCCCTAGCGTTTTGTGCAAACTGATCGCACGTGAGTGGCTGAGTCGACGCAAAATGCTCGGCGGCAGTATCAAATGAATTTCATATTTGATGTGAGCAATTGACACTCTGATCCGACGTGTGAAGGCGATTACGAAGGTTTTTGGGTACAGATGGAAGCAGATGCATGTTACTATGTCTTGTTTTTAATGATGAAAAAGTGTTTCCGCCCGGGATCGAACCGGGGACCTTCTGCGTGTTAGGCAGACGTGATAACCGCTACACCACGGAAACTACTTGTGTGCGCCTTACCTTAGAGGCAACTCGTGCTGATGTTGTCATCGTAACTAAAAAATTAAATAAATGCGCTACTTGCATAACAAAGGTACATGCAGAAGATCCTCACATGTCGTGGCTCACTGGAGTACAATACGACATATTCAGGAAAATACTGTTCCCGCCCGGGATCGAACCGGGGACCTTCTGCGTGTGAAGCAGACGTGATAACCGCTACACTACGGAAACTGCGGACGTGAGGAGTCCATCCCCGTTCCCTCGAAATTACCTCAGCCTGTCTCCCGTCCGCGAATGCACACGCGACGGTTCTTTTGACAGCCTGGAAAGCATTACAGCCGAGGGCACAAGAAGTCTTCGGGTGCTCGAGAGTTTGTCTGCCGTAGCACCCCTAACGAGATAGCGGTTTTTCCCGCAGTCGTGATTGTAAGTCATAGCAGCAAAAGCAATCACTTTCTTAGCAGCAGGGAGTGCGAGCCCAGCGGCAGCTCTACATGAAGGTACCAATAGCCCAGGAAGGCCGCCGACCGCGGGAATTCGCGCCGCCCCCATCCCGCCAGCCTACACGAGACTTTCCAGAGCACCCTGGACCACATCGAGGGACCCAGTGCACTGAAATTATAGTCATTCGCCATGTCAGGTGGCTCGTTGGTCTAGGGGTATGATTCCTGCTTAGGGTGCAGGAGGTCCCAGGTTCAAATCCCGGACGAGCCCTAGCGTTTTGTGCAAACTGATCGCACGTGAGTGGCTGAGTCGACGCAAAATGCTCGGCGGCAGTATCAAATGAATTTCATATTTGATGTGAGCAATTGACACTCTGATCCGACGTGTGAAGGCGATTACGAAGGTTTTTGGGTACAGATGGAAGCAGATGCATGTTACTATGTCTTGTTTTTAATGATGAAAAAGTGTTTCCGCCCGGGATCGAACCGGGGACCTTCTGCGTGTTAGGCAGACGTGATAACCGCTACACCACGGAAACTACTTGTGTGCGCCTTACCTTAGAGGCAACTCGTGCTGATGTTGTCATCGTAACTAAAAAATTAAATAAATGCGCTACTTGCATAACAAAGGTACATGCAGAAGATCCTCACATGTCGTGGCTCACTGGAGTACAATACGACATATTCAGGAAAATACTGTTCCCGCCCGGGATCGAACCGAGGACCTTCTGCGTGTGAAGCAGACGTGATAACCGCTACACTACGGAAACTGCGGACGTGAGGAGTCCATCCCCGTTCCCTCGAAATTACCTCAGCCTGTCTCCCGTCCGCGAATGCACACGCGACGGTTCTTTTGACAGCCTGGAAACCATTACAGCCGAGGGCACAAGAAGTCTTCGGGTGCTCGAGAGTTTGTCTGCCGTAGCACCCCTAACGAGATAGCGGTTTTTCCCGCAGTCGTGATTGTAAGTCATAGCAGCAGCAGGGAGTGCGAGCCCAGCGGCAGCTCTACATGAAGGTACCAATAGCCCAGGAAGGCCGCCGACCGCGGGAATTCGCGCCGCCCCCATCCCGCCAGCCTACACGAGACTTTCCAGAGCACCCTGGACCACATCGAGGGACCCAGTGCACTGAAATTATAGTCATTCGCCATGTCAGGTGGCTCGTTGGTCTAGGGGTATGATTCCTGCTTAGGGTGCAGGAGGTCCCGGGTTCAAATCCCGGACGAGCCCTAGCGTTTTGTGCAAACTGATCGCACGTGAGTGGCTGAGTCGACGCAAAATGCTCGGCGGCAGTATCAAATGAATTTCATATTTGATGTGAGCAATTGACACTCTGATCCGACGTGTGAAGGCGATTACGAAGGTTTTTGGGTACAGATGGAAGCAGATGCATGTTACTATGTCTTGTTTTTAATGATGAAAAAGTGTTTCCGCCCGGGATCGAACCGGGGACCTTCTGCGTGTTAGGCAGACGTGATAACCGCTACACCACGGAAACTACTTGTGTGCGCCTTACCTTAGAGGCAACTCGTGCTGATGTTGTCATCGTAACTAAAAAATTAAATAAATGCGCTACTTGCATAACAAAGGTACATGCAGAAGATCCTCACATGTCGTGGCTCACTGGAGTACAATACGACATATTCAGGAAAATACTGTTCCCGCCCGGGATCGAACCGGGGACCTTCTGCGTGTGAAGCAGACGTGATAACCGCTACACTACGGAAACTGCGGACGTGAGGAGTCCATCCCCGTTCCCTCGAAATTACCTCAGCCTGTCTCCCGTCCGCGAATGCACACGCGACGGTTCTTTTGACAGCCTGGAAACCATTACAGCCGAGGGCACAAGAAGTCTTCGGGTGCTCGAGAGTTTGTCTGCCGTAGCACCCCTAACGAGATAGCGGTTTTTCCCGCAGTCGTGATTGTAAGTCATAGCAGCAAAAGCAATCACTTTCTTAGCAGCAGGGAGTGCGAGCCCAGCGGCAGCTCTACATGAAGGTACCAATAGCCCAGGAAGGCCGCCGACCGCGGGAATTCGCGCCGCCCCCATCCCGCCAGCCTACACGAGACTTTCCAGAGCACCCTGGACCACATCGAGGGACCCAGTGCACTGAAATTATAGTCATTCGCCATGTCAGGTGGCTCGTTGGTCTAGGGGTATGATTCCTGCTTAGGGTGCAGGAGGTCCCGGGTTCAAACCCCGGACGAGCCCTAGCGTTTTGTGCAAACTGATCGCACGTGAGTGGCTGAGTCGACGCAAAATGCTCGGCGGCAGTATCAAATGAATTTCATATTTGATGTGAGCAATTGACACTCTGATCCGACGTGTGAAGGCGATTACGAAGGTTTTTGGGTACAGATGGAAGCAGATGCATGTTACTATGTCTTGTTTTTAATGATGAAAAAGTGTTTCCGCCCGGGATCGAACCGGGGACCTTCTGCGTGTTAGGCAGACGTGATAACCGCTACACCACGGAAACTACTTGTGTGCGCCTTACCTTAGAGGCAACTCGTGCTGATGTTGTCATCGTAACTAAAAAATTAAATAAATGCGCTACTTGCATAACAAAGGTACATGCAGAAGATCCTCACATGTCGTGGCTCACTGGAGTACAATACGACATATTCAGGAAAATACTGTTCCCGCCCGGGATCGAACCGGGGACCTTCTGCGTGTGAAGCAGACGTGATAACCGCTACACTACGGAAACTGCGGACGTGAGGAGTCCATCCCCGTTCCCTCGAAATTACCTCAGCCTGTCTCCCGTCCGCGAATGCACACGCGACGGTTCTTTTGACAGCCTGGAAACCATTACAGCCGAGGGCACAAGAAGTCTTCGGGTGCTCGAGAGTTTGTCTGCCGTAGCACCCCTAACGAGATAGCGGTTTTTCCCGCAGTCGTGATTGTAAGTCATAGCAGCAGCAGGGAGTGCGAGCCCAGCGGCAGCTCTACATGAAGGTACCAATAGCCCAGGAAGGCCGCCGACCGCGGGAATTCGCGCCGCCCCCATCCCGCCAGCCTACACGAGACTTTCCAGAGCACCCTGGACCACATCGAGGGACCCAGTGCACTGAAATTATAGTCATTCGCCATGTCAGGTGGCTCGTTGGTCTAGGGGTATGATTCCTGCTTAGGGTGCAGGAGGTCCCGGGTTCAAATCCCGGACGAGCCCTAGCGTTTTGTGCAAACTGATCGCACGTGAGTGGCTGAGTCGACGCAAAATCCTCGGCGGCAGTATCAAATGAATTTCATATTTGATGTGAGCAATTGACACTCTGATCCGACGTGTGAAGGCGATTACGAAGGTTTTTGGGTACAGATGGAAGCAGATGCATGTTACTATGTCTTGTTTTTAATGATGAAAAAGTGTTTCCGCCCGGGATCGAACCGGGGACCTTCTGCGTGTTAGGCAGACGTGATAACCGCTACACCACGGAAACTACTTGTGTGCGCCTTACCTTAGAGGCAACTCGTGCTGATGTTGTCATCGTAACTAAAAAATTAAATAAATGCGCTACTTGCATAACAAAGGTACATGCAGAAGATCCTCACATGTCGTGGCTCACTGGAGTACAATACGACATATTCAGGAAAATACTGTTCCCGCCCGGGATCGAACCGGGGACCTTCTGCGTGTGAAGCAGACGTGATAACCGCTACACTACGGAAACTGCGGACGTGAGGAGTCCATCCCCGTTCCCTCGAAATTACCTCAGCCTGTCTCCCGTCCGCGAATGCACACGCGACGGTTCTTTTGACAGCCTGGAAACCATTACAGCCGAGGGCACAAGAAGTCTTCGGGTGCTCGAGAGTTTGTCTGCCGTAGCACCCCTAACGAGATAGCGGTTTTTCCCGCAGTCGTGATTGTAAGTCATAGCAGCAAAAGCAATCACTTTCTTAGCAGCAGGGAGTGCGAGCCCAGCGGCAGCTCTACATGAAGGTACCAATAGCCCAGGAAGGCCGCCGACCGCGGGAATTCGCGCCGCCCCCATCCCGCCAGCCTACACGAGACTTTCCAGAGCACCCTGGACCACATCGAGGGACCCAGTGCACTGAAATTATAGTCATTCGCCATGTCAGGTGGCTCGTTGGTCTAGGGGTATGATTCCTGCTTAGGGTGCAGGAGGTCCCGGGTTCAAATCCCGGACGAGCCCTAGCGTTTTGTGCAAACTGATCGCACGTGAGTGGCTGAGTCGACGCAAAATGCTCGGCGGCAGTATCAAATGAATTTCATATTTGATGTGAGCAATTGACACTCTGATCCGACGTGTGAAGGCGATTACGAAGGTTTTTGGGTACAGATGGAAGCAGATGCATGTTACTATGTCTTGTTTTTAATGATGAAAAAGTGTTTCCGCCCGGGATCGAACCGGGGACCTTCTGCGTGTTAGGCAGACGTGATAACCGCTACACCACGGAAACTACTTGTGTGCGCCTTACCTTAGAGGCAACTCGTGCTGATGTTGTCATCGTAACTAAAAAATTAAATAAATGCGCTACTTGCATAACAAAGGTACATGCAGAAGATCCTCACATGTCGTGGCTCACTGGAGTACAATACGACATATTCAGGAAAATACTGTTCCCGCCCGGGATCGAACCGGGGACCTTCTGCGTGTGAAGCAGACGTGATAACCGCTACACTACGGAAACTGCGGACGTGAGGAGTCCATCCCCGTTCCCTCGAAATTACCTCAGCCTGTCTCCCGTCCGCGAATGCACACGCGACGGTTCTTTTGACAGCCTGGAAACCATTACAGCCGAGGGCACAAGAAGTCTTCGGGTGCTCGAGAGTTTGTCTGCCGTAGCACCCCTAACGAGATAGCGGTTTTTCCCGCAGTCGTGATTGTAAGTCATAGCAGCAGCAGGGAGTGCGAGCCCAGCGGCAGCTCTACATGAAGGTACCAATAGCCCAGGAAGGCCGCCGACCGCGGGAATTCGCGCCGCCCCCATCCCGCCAGCCTACACGAGACTTTCCAGAGCACCCTGGACCACATCGAGGGACCCAGTGCACTGAAATTATAGTCATTCGCCATGTCAGGTGGCTCGTTGGTCTAGGGGTATGATTCCTGCTTAGGGTGCAGGAGGTCCCGGGTTCAAATCCCGGACGAGCCCTAGCGTTTTGTGCAAACTGATCGCACGTGAGTGGCTGAGTCGACGCAAAATGCTCGGCGGCAGTATCAAATGAATTTCATATTTGATGTGAGCAATTGACACTCTGATCCGACGTGTGAAGGCGATTACGAAGGTTTTTGGGTACAGATGGAAGCAGATGCATGTTACTATGTCTTGTTTTTAATGATGAAAAAGTGTTTCCGCCCGGGATCGAACCGGGGACCTTCTGCGTGTTAGGCAGACGTGATAACCGCTACACCACGGAAACTACTTGTGTGCGCCTTACCTTAGAGGCAACTCGTGCTGATGTTGTCATCGTAACTAAAAAATTAAATAAATGCGCTACTTGCATAACAAAGGTACATGCAGAAGATCCTCACATGTCGTGGCTCACTGGAGTACAATACGACATATTCAGGAAAATACTGTTCCCGCCCGGGATCGAACCGGGGACCTTCTGCGTGTGAAGCAGACGTGATAACCGCTACACTACGGAAACTGCGGACGTGAGGAGTCCATCCCCGTTCCCTCGAAATTACCTCAGCCTGTCTCCCGTCCGCGAATGCACACGCGACGGTTCTTTTGACAGCCTGGAAACCATTACAGCCGAGGGCACAAGAAGTCTTCGGGTGCTCGAGAGTTTGTCTGCCGTAGCACCCCTAACGAGATAGCGGTTTTTCCCGCAGTCGTGATTGTAAGTCATAGCAGCAGCAGGGAGTGCGAGCCCAGCGGCAGCTCTACATGAAGGTACCAATAGCCCAGGAAGGCCGCCGACCGCGGGAATTCGCGCCGCCCCCATCCCGCCAGCCTACACGAGACTTTCCAGAGCACCCTGGACCACATCGAGGGACCCAGTGCACTGAAATTATAGTCATTCGCCATGTCAGGTGGCTCGTTGGTCTAGGGGTATGATTCCTGCTTAGGGTGCAGGAGGTCCCGTGTTCAAATCCCGGACGAGCCCTAGCGTTTTGTGCAAACTGATCGCACGTGAGTGGCTGAGTCGACGCAAAATGCTCGGCGGCAGTATCAAATGAATTTCATATTTGATGTGAGCAATTGACACTCTGATCCGACGTGTGAAGGCGATTACGAAGGTTTTTGGGTACAGATGGAAGCAGATGCATGTTACTATGTCTTGTTTTTAATGATGAAAAAGTGTTTCCGCCCGGGATCGAACCGGGGACCTTCTGCGTGTTAGGCAGACGTGATAACCGCTACACCACGGAAACTACTTGTGTGCGCCTTACCTTAGAGGCAACTCGTGCTGATGTTGTCATCGTAACTAAAAAATTAAATAAATGCGCTACTTGCATAACAAAGGTACATGCAGAAGATCCTCACATGTCGTGGCTCACTGGAGTACAATACGACATATTCAGGAAAATACTGTTCCCGCCCGGGATCGAACCGGGGACCTTCTGCGTGTGAAGCAGACGTGATAACCGCTACACTACGGAAACTGCGGACGTGAGGAGTCTATCCCCGTTCCCTCGAAATTACCTCAGCCTGTCTCCCGTCCGCGAATGCACACGCGACGGTTCTTTTGACAGCCTGGAAACCATTACAGCCGAGGGCACAAGAAGTCTTCGGGTGCTCGAGAGTTTGTCTGCCGTAGCACCCCTAACGAGATAGCGGTTTTTCCCGCAGTCGTGATTGTAAGTCATAGCAGCAGCAGGGAGTGCGAGCCCAGCGGCAGCTCTACATGAAGGTACCAATAGCCCAGGAAGGCCGCCGACCGCGGGAATTCGCGCCGCCCCCATCCCGCCAGCCTACACGAGACTTTCCAGAGCACCCTGGACCACATCGAGGGACCCAGTGCACTGAAATTATAGTCATTCGCCATGTCAGGTGGCTCGTTGGTCTAGGGGTATGATTCCTGCTTAGGGTGCAGGAGGTCCTGGGTTCAAATCCCGGACGAGCCCTAGCGTTTTGTGCAAACTGATCGCACGTGAGTGGCTGAGTCGACGCAAAATGCTCGGCGGCAGTATCAAATGAATTTCATATTTGATGTGAGCAATTGACACTCTGATCCGACGTGTGAAGGCGATTACGAAGGTTTTTGGGTACAGATGGAAGCAGATGCATGTTACTATGTCTTGTTTTTAATGATGAAAAAGTGTTTCCGCCCGGGGTCGAACCGGGGACCTTCTGCGTGTTAGGCAGACGTGATAACCGCTACACCACGGAAACTACTTGTGTGCGCCTTACCTTAGAGGCAACTCGTGCTGATGTTGTCATCGTAACTAAAAAATTAAATAAATGCGCTACTTGCATAACAAAGGTACATGCAGAAGATCCTCACATGTCGTGGCTCACTGGAGTACAATACGACATATTCAGGAAAATACTGTTCCCGCCCGGGATCGAACCGGGGACCTTCTGCGTGTGAAGCAGACGTGATAACCGCTACACTACGGAAACTGCGGACGTGAGGAGTCCATCCCCGTTCCCTCGAAATTACCTCAGCCTGTCTCCCGTCCGCGAATGCACACGCGACGGTTCTTTTGACAGCCTGGAAACCATTACAGCCGAGGGCACAAGAAGTCTTCGGGTGCTCGAGAGTTTGTCTGCCGTAGCACCCCTAACGAGATAGCGGTTTTTCCCGCAGTCGTGATTGTAAGTCATAGCAGCAAAAGCAATCACTTTCTTAGCAGCAGGGAGTGCGAGCCCAGCGGCAGCTCTACATGAAGGTACCAATAGCCCAGGAAGGCCGCCGACCGCGGGAATTCGCGCCGCCCCCATCCCGCCAGCCTACACGAGACTTTCCAGAGCACCCTGGACCACATCGAGGGACCCAGTGCACTGAAATTATAGTCATTCGCCATGTCAGGTGGCTCGTTGGTCTAGGGGTATGATTCCTGCTTAGGGTGCAGGAGGTCCCGGGTTCAAATCCCGGACGAGCCCTAGCGTTTTGTGCAAACTGATCGCACGTGAGTGGCTGAGTCGACGCAAAATGCTCGGCGGCAGTATCAAATGAATTTCATATTTGATGTGAGCAATTGACACTCTGATCCGACGTGTGAAGGCGATTACGAAGGTTTTTGGGTACAGATGGAAGCAGATGCATGTTACTATGTCTTGTTTTTAATGATGAAAAAGTGTTTCCGCCCGGGATCGAACCGGGGACCTTCTGCGTGTTAGGCAGACGTGATAACCGCTACACCACGGAAACTACTTGTGTGCGCCTTACCTTAGAGGCAACTCGTGCTGATGTTGTCATCGTAACTAAAAAATTAAATAAATGCGCTACTTGCATAACAAAGGTACATGCAGAAGATCCTCACATGTCGTGGCTCACTGGAGTACAATACGACATATTCAGGAAAATACTGTTCCCGCCCGGGATCGAACCGGGGACCTTCTGCGTGTGAAGCAGACGTGATAACCGCTACACTACGGAAACTGCGGACGTGAGGAGTCCATCCCCGTTCCCTCGAAATTACCTCAGCCTGTCTCCCGTCCGCGAATGCACACGCGACGGTTCTTTTGACAGCCTGGAAACCATTACAGCCGAGGGCACAAGAAGTCTTCGGGTGCTCGAGAGTTTGTCTGCCGTAGCACCCCTAACAAGATAGCGGTTTTTCCCGCAGTCGTGATTGTAAGTCATAGCAGCAAAAGCAATCACTTTCTTAGCAGCAGGGAGTGCGAGCCCAGCGGCAGCTCTACATGAAGGTACCAATAGCCCAGGAAGGCCGCCGACCGCGGGAATTCGCGCCGCCCCCATCCCGCCAGCCTACACGAGACTTTCCAGAGCACCCTGGACCACATCGAGGGACCCAGTGCACTGAAATTATAGTCATTCGCCATGTCAGGTGGCTCGTTGGTCTAGGGGTATGATTCCTGCTTAGGGTGCAGGAGGTCCCGTGTTCAAATCCCGGACGAGCCCTAGCGTTTTGTGCAAACTGATCGCACGTGAGTGGCTGAGTCGACGCAAAATGCTCGGCGGCAGTATCAAATGAATTTCATATTTGATGTGAGCAATTGACACTCTGATCCGACGTGTGAAGGCGATTACGAAGGTTTTTGGGTACAGATGGAAGCAGATGCATGTTACTATGTCTTGTTTTTAATGATGAAAAAGTGTTTCCGCCCGGGATCGAACCGGGGACCTTCTGCGTGTTAGGCAGACGTGATAACCGCTACACCACGGAAACTACTTGTGTGCGCCTTACCTTAGAGGCAACTCGTGCTGATGTTGTCATCGTAACTAAAAAATTAAATAAATGCGCTACTTGCATAACAAAGGTACATGCAGAAGATCCTCACATGTCGTGGCTCACTGGAGTACAATACGACATATTCAGGAAAATACTGTTCCCGCCCGGGATCGAACCGGGGACCTTCTGCGTGTGAAGCAGACGTGATAACCGCTACACTACGGAAACTGCGGACGTGAGGAGTCTATCCCCGTTCCCTCGAAATTACCTCAGCCTGTCTCCCGTCCGCGAATGCACACGCGACGGTTCTTTTGACAGCCTGGAAACCATTACAGCCGAGGGCACAAGAAGTCTTCGGGTGCTCGAGAGTTTGTCTGCCGTAGCACCCCTAACGAGATAGCGGTTTTTCCCGCAGTCGTGATTGTAAGTCATAGCAGCAGCAGGGAGTGCGAGCCCAGCGGCAGCTCTACATGAAGGTACCAATAGCCCAGGAAGGCCGCCGACCGCGGGAATTCGCGCCGCCCCCATCCCGCCAGCCTACACGAGACTTTCCAGAGCACCCTGGACCACATCGAGGGACCCAGTGCACTGAAATTATAGTCATTCGCCATGTCAGGTGGCTCGTTGGTCTAGGGGTATGATTCCTGCTTAGGGTGCAGGAGGTCCTGGGTTCAAATCCCGGACGAGCCCTAGCGTTTTGTGCAAACTGATCGCACGTGAGTGGCTGAGTCGACGCAAAATGCTCGGCGGCAGTATCAAATGAATTTCATATTTGATGTGAGCAATTGACACTCTGATCCGACGTGTGAAGGCGATTACGAAGGTTTTTGGGTACAGATGGAAGCAGATGCATGTTACTATGTCTTGTTTTTAATGATGAAAAAGTGTTTCCGCCCGGGATCGAACCGGGGACCTTCTGCGTGTTAGGCAGACGTGATAACCGCTACACCACGGAAACTACTTGTGTGCGCCTTACCTTAGAGGCAACTCGTGCTGATGTTGTCATCGTAACTAAAAAATTAAATAAATGCGCTACTTGCATAACAAAGGTACATGCAGAAGATCCTCACATGTCGTGGCTCACTGGAGTACAATACGACATATTCAGGAAAATACTGTTCCCGCCCGGGATCGAACCGGGGACCTTCTGCGTGTGAAGCAGACGTGATAACCGCTACACTACGGAAACTGCGGACGTGAGGAGTCCATCCCCGTTCCCTCGAAATTACCTCAGCCTGTCTCCCGTCCGCGAATGCACACGCGACGGTTCTTTTGACAGCCTGGAAACCATTACAGCCGAGGGCACAAGAAGTCTTCGGGTGCTCGAGAGTTTGTCTGCCGTAGCACCCCTAACGAGATAGCGGTTTTTCCCGCAGTCGTGATTGTAAGTCATAGCAGCAAAAGCAATCACTTTCTTAGCAGCAGGGAGTGCGAGCCCAGCGGCAGCTCTACATGAAGGTACCAATAGCCCAGGAAGGCCGCCGACCGTGGGAATTCGCGCCGCCCCCATCCCGCCAGCCTACACGAGACTTTCCAGAGCACCCTGGACCACATCGAGGGACCCAGTGCACTGAAATTATAGTCATTCGCCATGTCAGGTGGCTCGTTGGTCTAGGGGTATGATTCCTGCTTAGGGTGCAGGAGGTCCCGTGTTCAAATCCCGGACGAGCCCTAGCGTTTTGTGCAAACTGATCGCACGTGAGTGGCTGAGTCGACGCAAAATGCTCGGCGGCAGTATCAAATGAATTTCATATTTGATGTGAGCAATTGACACTCTGATCCGACGTGTGAAGGCGATTACGAAGGTTTTTGGGTACAGATGGAAGCAGATGCATGTTACTATGTCTTGTTTTTAATGATGAAAAAGTGTTTCCGCCCGGGATCGAACCGGGGACCTTCTGCGTGTTAGGCAGACGTGATAACCGCTACACCACGGAAACTACTTGTGTGCGCCTTACCTTAGAGGCAACTCGTGCTGATGTTGTCATCGTAACTAAAAAATTAAATAAATGCGCTACTTGCATAACAAAGGTACATGCAGAAGATCCTCACATGTCGTGGCTCACTGGAGTACAATACGACATATTCAGGAAAATACTGTTCCCGCCCGGGATCGAACCGGGGACCTTCTGCGTGTGAAGCAGACGTGATAACCGCTACACTACGGAAACTGCGGACGTGAGGAGTCCATCCCCGTTCCCTCGAAATTACCTCAGCCTGTCTCCCGTCCGCGAATGCACACGCGACGGTTCTTTTGACAGCCTGGAAACCATTACAGCCGAGGGCACAAGAAGTCTTCGGGTGCTCGAGAGTTTGTCTGCCGTAGCACCCCTAACGAGATAGCGGTTTTTCCCGCAGTCGTGATTGTAAGTCATAGCAGCAAAAGCAATCACTTTCTTAGCAGCAGGGAGTGCGAGCCCAGCGGCAGCTCTACATGAAGGTACCAATAGCCCAGGAAGGCCGCCGACCGCGGGAATTCGCGCCGCCCCCATCCCGCCAGCCTACACGAGACTTTCCAGAGCACCCTGGACCACATCGAGGGACCCAGTGCACTGAAATTATAGTCATTCGCCATGTCAGGTGGCTCGTTGGTCTAGGGGTATGATTCCTGCTTAGGGTGCAGGAGGTCCCGTGTTCAAATCCCGGACGAGCCCTAGCGTTTTGTGCAAACTGATCGCACGTGAGTGGCTGAGTCGACGCAAAATGCTCGGCGGCAGTATCAAATGAATTTCATATTTGATGTGAGCAATTGACACTCTGATCCGACGTGTGAAGGCGATTACGAAGGTTTTTGGGTACAGATGGAAGCAGATGCATGTTACTATGTCTTGTTTTTAATGATGAAAAAGTGTTTCCGCCCGGGATCGAACCGGGGACCTTCTGCGTGTTAGGCAGACGTGATAACCGCTACACCACGGAAACTACTTGTGTGCGCCTTACCTTAGAGGCAACTCGTGCTGATGTTGTCATCGTAACTAAAAAATTAAATAAATGCGCTACTTGCATAACAAAGGTACATGCAGAAGATCCTCACATGTCGTGGCTCACTGGAGTACAATACGACATATTCAGGAAAATACTGTTCCCGCCCGGGATCGAACCGGGGACCTTCTGCGTGTGAAGCAGACGTGATAACCGCTACACTACGGAAACTGCGGACGTGGGGAGTCTATCCCCGTTCCCTCGAAATTACCTCAGCCTGTCTCCCGTCCGCGAATGCACACGCGACGGTTCTTTTGACAGCCTGGAAACCATTACAGCCGAGGGCACAAGAAGTCTTCGGGTGCTCGAGAGTTTGTCTGCCGTAGCACCCCTAACGAGATAGCGGTTTTTCCCGCAGTCGTGATTGTAAGTCATAGCAGCAGCAGGGAGTGCGAGCCCAGCGGCAGCTCTACATGAAGGTACCAATAGCCCAGGAAGGCCGCCGACCGCGGGAATTCGCGCCGCCCCCATCCCGCCAGCCTACACGAGACTTTCCAGAGCACCCTGGACCACATCGAGGGACCCAGTGCACTGAAATTATAGTCATTCGCCATGTCAGGTGGCTCGTTGGTCTAGGGGTATGATTCCTGCTTAGGGTGCAGGAGGTCCTGGGTTCAAATCCCGGACGAGCCCTAGCGTTTTGTGCAAACTGATCGCACGTGAGTGGCTGAGTCGACGCAAAATGCTCGGCGGCAGTATCAAATGAATTTCATATTTGATGTGAGCAATTGACACTCTGATCCGACGTGTGAAGGCGATTACGAAGGTTTTTGGGTACAGATGGAAGCAGATGCATGTTACTATGTCTTGTTTTTAATGATGAAAAAGTGTTTCCGCCCGGGATCGAACCGGGGACCTTCTGCGTGTTAGGCAGACGTGATAACCGCTACACCACGGAAACTACTTGTGTGCGCCTTACCTTAGAGGCAACTCGTGCTGATGTTGTCATCGTAACTAAAAAATTAAATAAATGCGCTACTTGCATAACAAAGGTACATGCAGAAGATCCTCACATGTCGTGGCTCACTGGAGTACAATACGACATATTCAGGAAAATACTGTTCCCGCCCGGGATCGAACCGGGGACCTTCTGCGTGTGAAGCAGACGTGATAACCGCTACACTACGGAAACTGCGGACGTGAGGAGTCTATCCCCGTTCCCTCGAAATTACCTCAGCCTGTCTCCCGTCCGCGAATGCACACGCGACGGTTCTTTTGACAGCCTGGAAACCATTACAGCCGAGGGCACAAGAAGTCTTCGGGTGCTCGAGAGTTTGTCTGCCGTAGCACCCCTAACGAGATAGCGGTTTTTCCCGCAGTCGTGATTGTAAGTCATAGCAGCAGCAGGGAGTGCGAGCCCAGCGGCAGCTCTACATGAAGGTACCAATAGCCCAGGAAGGCCGCCGACCGCGGGAATTCGCGCCGCCCCCATCCCGCCAGCCTACACGAGACTTTCCAGAGCACCCTGGACCACATCGAGGGACCCAGTGCACTGAAATTATAGTCATTCGCCATGTCAGGTGGCTCGTTGGTCTAGGGGTATGATTCCTGCTTAGGGTGCAGGAGGTCCTGGGTTCAAATCCCGGACGAGCCCTAGCGTTTTGTGCAAACTGATCGCACGTGAGTGGCTGAGTCGACGCAAAATGCTCGGCGGCAGTATCAAATGAATTTCATATTTGATGTGAGCAATTGACACTCTGATCCGACGTGTGAAGGCGATTACGAAGGTTTTTGGGTACAGATGGAAGCAGATGCATGTTACTATGTCTTGTTTTTAATGATGAAAAAGTGTTTCCGCCCGGGATCGAACCGGGGACCTTCTGCGTGTTAGGCAGACGTGATAACCGCTACACCACGGAAACTACTTGTGTGCGCCTTACCTTAGAGGCAACTCGTGCTGATGTTGTCATCGTAACTAAAAAATTAAATAAATGCGCTACTTGCATAACAAAGGTACATGCAGAAGATCCTCACATGTCGTGGCTCACTGGAGTACAATACGACATATTCAGGAAAATACTGTTCCCGCCCGGGATCGAACCGGGGACCTTCTGCGTGTGAAGCAGACGTGATAACCGCTACACTACGGAAACTGCGGACGTGAGGAGTCCATCCCCGTTCCCTCGAAATTACCTCAGCCTCTCTCCCGTCCGCGAATGCACACGCGACGGTTCTTTTGACAGCCTGGAAACCATTACAGCCGAGGGCACAAGAAGTCTTCGGGTGCTCGAGAGTTTGTCTGCCGTAGCACCCCTAACGAGATAGCGGTTTTTCCCGCAGTCGTGATTGTAAGTCATAGCAGCAAAAGCAATCACTTTCTTAGCAGCAGGGAGTGCGAGCCCAGCGGCAGCTCTACATGAAGGTACCAATAGCCCAGGAAGGCCGCCGACCGCGGGAATTCGCGCCGCCCCCATCCCGCCAGCCTACACGAGACTTTCCAGAGCACCCTGGACCACATCGAGGGACCCAGTGCACTGAAATTATAGTCATTCGCCATGTCAGGTGGCTCGTTGGTCTAGGGGTATGATTCCTGCTTAGGGTGCAGGAGGTCCCGTGTTCAAATCCCGGACGAGCCCTAGCGTTTTGTGCAAACTGATCGCACGTGAGTGGCTGAGTCGACGCAAAATGCTCGGCGGCAGTATCAAATGAATTTCATATTTGATGTGAGCAATTGACACTCTGATCCGACGTGTGAAGGCGATTACGAAGGTTTTTGGGTACAGATGGAAGCAGATGCATGTTACTATGTCTTGTTTTTAATGATGAAAAAGTGTTTCCGCCCGGGATCGAACCGGGGACCTTCTGCGTGTTAGGCAGACGTGATAACCGCTACACCACGGAAACTACTTGTGTGCGCCTTACCTTAGAGGCAACTCGTGCTGATGTTGTCATCGTAACTAAAAAATTAAATAAATGCGCTACTTGCATAACAAAGGTACATGCAGAAGATCCTCACATGTCGTGGCTCACTGGAGTACAATACGACATATTCAGGAAAATACTGTTCCCGCCCGGGATCGAACCGGGGACCTTCTGCGTGTGAAGCAGACGTGATAACCGCTACACTACGGAAACTGCGGACGTGAGGAGTCTATCCCCGTTCCCTCGAAATTACCTCAGCCTGTCTCCCGTCCGCGAATGCACACGCGACGGTTCTTTTGACAGCCTGGAAACCATTACAGCCGAGGGCACAAGAAGTCTTCGGGTGCTCGAGAGTTTGTCTGCCGTAGCACCCCTAACGAGATAGCGGTTTTTCCCGCAGTCGTGATTGTAAGTCATAGCAGCAGCAGGGAGTGCGAGCCCAGCGGCAGCTCTACATGAAGGTACCAATAGCCCAGGAAGGCCGCCGACCGCGGGAATTCGCGCCGCCCCCATCCCGCCAGCCTACACGAGACTTTCCAGAGCACCCTGGACCACATCGAGGGACCCAGTGCACTGAAATTATATTCATTCGCCATGTCAGGTGGCTCGTTGGTCTAGGGGTATGATTCCTGCTTAGTGTGCAGGAGGTCCTGGGTTCAAATCCCGGACGAGCCCTAGCGTTTTGTGCAAACTGATCGCACGTGAGTGGCTGAGTCGACGCAAAATGCTCGGCGGCAGTATCAAATGAATTTCATATTTGATGTGAGCAATTGACACTCTGATCCGACGTGTGAAGGCGATTACGAAGGTTTTTGGGTACAGATGGAAGCAGATGCATGTTACTATGTCTTGTTTTTAATGATGAAAAAGTGTTTCCGCCCGGGATCGAACCGGGGACCTTCTGCGTGTTAGGCAGACGTGATAACCGCTACACCACGGAAACTACTTGTGTGCGCCTTACCTTAGAGGCAACTCGTGCTGATGTTGTCATCGTAACTAAAAAATTAAATAAATGCGCTACTTGCATAACAAAGGTACATGCAGAAGATCCTCACATGTCGTGGCTCACTGGAGTACAATACGACATATTCAGGAAAATACTGTTCCCGCCCGGGATCGAACCGGGGACCTTCTGCGTGTGAAGCAGACGTGATAACCGCTACACTACGGAAACTGCGGACGTGAGGAGTCCATCCCCGTTCCCTCGAAATTACCTCAGCCTGTCTCCCGTCCGCGAATGCACACGCGACGGTTCTTTTGACAGCCTGGAAACCATTACAGCCGAGGGCACAAGAAGTCTTCGGGTGCTCGAGCGTTTGTCTGCCGTAGCACCCCTAACGAGATAGCGGTTTTTCCCGCAGTCGTGATTGTAAGTCATAGCAGCAAAAGCAATCACTTTCTTAGCAGCAGGGAGTGCGAGCCCAGCGGCAGCTCTACATGAAGGTACCAATAGCCCAGGAAGGCCGCCGACCGCGGGAATTCGCGCCGCCCCCATCCCGCCAGCCTACACGAGACTTTCCAGAGCACCCTGGACCACATCGAGGGACCCAGTGCACTGAAATTATAGTCATTCGCCATGTCACGTGGCTCGTTGGTCTAGGGGTATGATTCCTGCTTAGGGTGCAGGAGGTCCCGGGTTCAAATCCCGGACGAGCCCTAGCGTTTTGTGCAAACTGATCGCACGTGAGTGGCTGAGTCGACGCAAAATGCTCGGCGGCAGTATCAAATGAATTTCATATTTGATGTGAGCAATTGACACTCTGATCCGACGTGTGAAGGCGATTACGAAGGTTTTTGGGTACAGATGGAAGCAGATGCATGTTACTATGTCTTGTTTTTAATGATGAAAAAGTGTTTCCGCCCGGGATCGAACCGGGGACCTTCTGCGTGTTAGGCAGACGTGATAACCGCTACACCACGGAAACTACTTGTGTGCGCCTTACCTTAGAGGCAACTCGTGCTGATGTTGTCATCGTAACTAAAAAATTAAATAAATGCGCTACTTGCATAACAAAGGTACATGCAGAAGATCCTCACATGTCGTGGCTCACTGGAGTACAATACGACATATTCAGGAAAATACTGTTCCCGCCCGGGATCGAACCGGGGACCTTCTGCGTGTGAAGCAGACGTGATAACCGCTACACTACGGAAACTGCGGACGTGAGGAGTCCATCCCCGTTCCCTCGAAATTACCTCAGCCTGTCTCCCGTCCGCGAATGCACACGCGACGGTTCTTTTGACAGCCTGGAAACCATTACAGCCGAGGGCACAAGAAGTCTTCGGGTGCTCGAGAGTTTGTCTGCCGTAGCACCCCTAACGAGATAGCGGTTTTTCCCGCAGTCGTGATTGTAAGTCATAGCAGCAGCAGGGAGTGCGAGCCCAGCGGCAGCTCTACATGAAGGTACCAATAGCCCAGGAAGGCCGCCGACCGCGGGAATTCGCGCCGCCCCCATCCCGCCAGCCTACACGAGACTTTCCAGAGCACCCTGGACCACATCGAGGGACCCAGTGCACTGAAATTATAGTCATTCGCCATGTCAGGTGGCTCGTTGGTCTAGGGGTATGATTCCTGCTTAGGGTGCAGGAGGTCCCGGGTTCAAATCCCGGACGAGCCCTAGCGTTTTGTGCAAACTGATCGCACGTGAGTGGCTGAGTCGACGCAAAATGCTCGGCGGCAGTATCAAATGAATTTCATATTTGATGTGAGCAATTGACACTCTGATCCGACGTGTGAAGGCGATTACGAAGGTTTTTGGGTACAGATGGAAGCAGATGCATGTTACTATGTCTTGTTTTTAATGATGAAAAAGTGTTTCCGCCCGGGATCGAACCGGGGACCTTCTGCGTGTTAGGCAGACGTGATAACCGCTACACCACGGAAACTACTTGTGTGCGCCTTACCTTAGAGGCAACTCGTGCTGATGTTGTCATCGTAACTAAAAAATTAAATAAATGCGCTACTTGCATAACAAAGGTACATGCAGAAGATCCTCACATGTCGTGGCTCACTGGAGTACAATACGACATATTCAGGAAAATACTGTTCCCGCCCGGGATCGAACCGGGGACCTTCTGCGTGTGAAGCAGACGTGATAACCGCTACACTACGGAAACTGCGGACGTGAGGAGTCCATCCCCGTTCCCTCGAAATTACCTCAGCCTGTCTCCCGTCCGCGAATGCACACGCGACGGTTCTTTTGACAGCCTGGAAACCATTACAGCCGAGGGCACAAGAAGTCTTCGGGTGCTCGAGAGTTTGTCTGCCGTAGCACCCCTAACGAGATAGCGGTTTTTCCCGCAGTCGTGATTGTAAGTCATAGCAGCAAAAGCAATCACTTTCTTAGCAGCAGGGAGTGCGAGCCCAGCGGCAGCTCTACATGAAGGTACCAATAGCCCAGGAAGGCCGCCGACCGCGGGAATTCGCGCCGCCCCCATCCCGCCAGCCTACACGAGACTTTCCAGAGCACCCTGGACCACATCGAGGGACCCAGTGCACTGAAATTATAGTCATTCGCCATGTCAGGTGGCTCGTTGGTCTAGGGGTATGATTCCTGCTTAGGGTGCAGGAGGTCCTGGGTTCAAATCCCGGACGAGCCCTAGCGTTTTGTGCAAACTGATCGCACGTGAGTGGCTGAGTCGACGCAAAATGCTCGGCGGCAGTATCAAATGAATTTCATATTTGATGTGAGCAATTGACACTCTGATCCGACGTGTGAAGGCGATTACGAAGGTTTTTGGGTACAGATGGAAGCAGATGCATGTTACTATGTCTTGTTTTTAATGATGAAAAAGTGTTTCCGCCCGGGATCGAACCGGGGACCTTCTGCGTGTTAGGCAGACGTGATAACCGCTACACCACGGAAACTACTTGTGTGCGCCTTACCTTAGAGGCAACTCGTGCTGATGTTGTCATCGTAACTAAAAAATTAAATAAATGCGCTACTTGCATAACAAAGGTACATGCAGAAGATCCTCACATGTCGTGGCTCACTGGAGTACAATACGACATATTCAGGAAAATACTGTTCCCGCCCGGGATCGAACCGGGGACCTTCTGCGTGTGAAGCAGACGTGATAACCGCTACACTACGGAAACTGCGGACGTGAGGAGTCCATCCCCGTTCCCTCGAAATTACCTCAGCCTGTCTCCCGTCCGCGAATGCACACGCGACGGTTCTTTTGACAGCCTGGAAACCATTACAGCCGAGGGCACAAGAAGTCTTCGGGTGCTCGAGCGTTTGTCTGCCGTAGCACCCCTAACGAGATAGCGGTTTTTCCCGCAGTCGTGATTGTAAGTCATAGCAGCAAAAGCAATCACTTTCTTAGCAGCAGGGAGTGCGAGCCCAGCGGCAGCTCTACATGAAGGTACCAATAGCCCAGGAAGGCCGCCGACCGCGGGAATTCGCGCCGCCCCCATCCCGCCAGCCTACACGAGACTTTCCAGAGCACCCTGGACCACATCGAGGGACCCAGTGCACTGAAATTATAGTCATTCGCCATGTCAGGTGGCTCGTTGGTCTAGGGGTATGATTCCTGCTTAGGGTGCAGGAGGTCCCGTGTTCAAATCCCGGACGAGCCCTAGCGTTTTGTGCAAACTGATCGCACGTGAGTGGCTGAGTCGACGCAAAATGCTCGGCGGCAGTATCAAATGAATTTCATATTTGATGTGAGCAATTGACACTCTGATCCGACGTGTGAAGGCGATTACGAAGGTTTTTGGGTACAGATGGAAGCAGATGCATGTTACTATGTCTTGTTTTTAATGATGAAAAAGTGTTTCCGCCCGGGATCGAACCGGGGACCTTCTGCGTGTTAGGCAGACGTGATAACCGCTACACCACGGAAACTACTTGTGTGCGCCTTACCTTAGAGGCAACTCGTGCTGATGTTGTCATCGTAACTAAAAAATTAAATAAATGCGCTACTTGCATAACAAAGGTACATGCAGAAGATCCTCACATGTCGTGGCTCACTGGAGTACAATACGACATATTCAGGAAAATACTGTTCCCGCCCGGGATCGAACCGGGGACCTTCTGCGTGTGAAGCAGACGTGATAACCGCTACACTACGGAAACTGCGGACGTGAGGAGTCTATCCCCGTTCCCTCGAAATTACCTCAGCCTGTCTCCCGTCCGCGAATGCACACGCGACGGTTCTTTTGACAGCCTGGAAACCATTACAGCCGAGGGCACAAGAAGTCTTCGGGTGCTCGAGAGTTTGTCTGCCGTAGCACCCCTAACGAGATAGCGGTTTTTCCCGCAGTCGTGATTGTAAGTCATAGCAGCAGCAGGGAGTGCGAGCCCAGCGGCAGCTCTACATGAAGGTACCAATAGCCCAGGAAGGCCGCCGACCGCGGGAATTCGCGCCGCCCCCATCCCGCCAGCCTACACGAGACTTTCCAGAGCACCCTGGACCACATCGAGGGACCCAGTGCACTGAAATTATAGTCATTCGCCATGTCAGGTGGCTCGTTGGTCTAGGGGTATGATTCCTGCTTAGGGTGCAGGAGGTCCTGGGTTCAAATCCCGGACGAGCCCTAGCGTTTTGTGCAAACTGATCGCACGTGAGTGGCTGAGTCGACGCAAAATGCTCGGCGGCAGTATCAAATGAATTTCATATTTGATGTGAGCAATTGACACTCTGATCCGACGTGTGAAGGCGATTACGAAGGTTTTTGGGTACAGATGGAAGCAGATGCATGTTACTATGTCTTGTTTTTAATGATGAAAAAGTGTTTCCGCCCGGGATCGAACCGGGGACCTTCTGCGTGTTAGGCAGACGTGATAACCGCTACACCACGGAAACTACTTGTGTGCGCCTTACCTTAGAGGCAACTCGTGCTGATGTTGTCATCGTAACTAAAAAATTAAATAAATGCGCTACTTGCATAACAAAGGTACATGCAGAAGATCCTCACATGTCGTGGCTCACTGGAGTACAATACGACATATTCAGGAAAATACTGTTCCCGCCCGGGATCGAACCGGGGACCTTCTGCGTGTGAAGCAGACGTGATAACCGCTACACTACGGAAACTGCGGACGTGAGGAGTCCATCCCCGTTCCCTCGAAATTACCTCAGCCTGTCTCCCGTCCGCGAATGCACACGCGACGGTTCTTTTGACAGCCTGGAAACCATTACAGCCGAGGGCACAAGAAGTCTTCGGGTGCTCGAGCGTTTGTCTGCCGTAGCACCCCTAACGAGATAGCGGTTTTTCCCGCAGTCGTGATTGTAAGTCATAGCAGCAAAAGCAATCACTTTCTTAGCAGCAGGGAGTGCGAGCCCAGCGGCAGCTCTACATGAAGGTACCAATAGCCCAGGAAGGCCGCCGACCGCGGGAATTCGCGCCGCCCCCATCCCGCCAGCCTACACGAGACTTTCCAGAGCACCCTGGACCACATCGAGGGACCCAGTGCACTGAAATTATAGTCATTCGCCATGTCAGGTGGCTCGTTGGTCTAGGGGTATGATTCCTGCTTAGGGTGCAGGAGGTCCCGGGTTCAAATCCCGGACGAGCCCTAGCGTTTTGTGCAAACTGATCGCACGTGAGTGGCTGAGTCGACGCAAAATGCTCGGCGGCAGTATCAAATGAATTTCATATTTGATGTGAGCAATTGACACTCTGATCCGACGTGTGAAGGCGATTACGAAGGTTTTTGGGTACAGATGGAAGCAGATGCATGTTACTATGTCTTGTTTTTAATGATGAAAAAGTGTTTCCGCCCGGGATCGAACCGGGGACCTTCTGCGTGTTAGGCAGACGTGATAACCGCTACACCACGGAAACTACTTGTGTGCGCCTTACCTTAGAGGCAACTCGTGCTGATGTTGTCATCGTAACTAAAAAATTAAATAAATGCGCTACTTGCATAACAAAGGTACATGCAGAAGATCCTCACATGTCGTGGCTCACTGGAGTACAATACGACATATTCAGGAAAATACTGTTCCCGCCCGGGATCGAACCGGGGACCTTCTGCGTGTGAAGCAGACGTGATAATCGCTACACTACGGAAACTGCGGACGTGAGGAGTCCATCCCCGTTCCCTCGAAATTACCTCAGCCTGTCTCCCGTCCGCGAATGCACACGCGACGGTTCTTTTGACAGCCTGGAAACCATTACAGCCGAGGGCACAAGAAGTCTTCGGGTGCTCGAGAGTTTGTCTGCCGTAGCACCCCTAACGAGATAGCGGTTTTTCCCGCAGTCGTGATTGTAAGTCATAGCAGCAGCAGGGAGTGCGAGCCCAGCGGCAGCTCTACATGAAGGTACCAATAGCCCAGGAAGGCCGCCGACCGCGGGAATTCGCGCCGCCCCCATCCCGCCAGCCTACACGAGACTTTCCAGAGCACCCTGGACCACATCGAGGGACCCAGTGCACTGAAATTATAGTCATTCGCCATGTCAGGTGGCTCGTTGGTCTAGGGGTATGATTCCTGCTTAGGGTGCAGGAGGTCCCGGGTTCAAATCCCGGACGAGCCCTAGCGTTTTGTGCAAACTGATCGCACGTGAGTGGCTGAGTCGACGCAAAATGCTCGGCGGCAGTATCAAATGAATTTCATATTTGATGTGAGCAATTGACACTCTGATCCGACGTGTGAAGGCGATTACGAAGGTTTTTGGGTACAGATGGAAGCAGATGCATGTTACTATGTCTTGTTTTTAATGATGAAAAAGTGTTTCCGCCCGGGATCGAACCGGGGACCTTCTGCGTGTTAGGCAGACGTGATAACCGCTACACCACGGAAACTACTTGTGTGCGCCTTACCTTAGAGGCAACTCGTGCTGATGTTGTCATCGTAACTAAAAAATTAAATAAATGCGCTACTTGCATAACAAAGGTACATGCAGAAGATCCTCACATGTCGTGGCTCACTGGAGTACAATACGACATATTCAGGAAAATACTGTTCCCGCCCGGGATCGAACCGGGGACCTTCTGCGTGTGAAGCAGACGTGATAACCGCTACACTACGGAAACTGCGGACGTGAGGAGTCCATCCCCGTTCCCTCGAAATTACCTCAGCCTGTCTCCCGTCCGCGAATGCACACGCGACGGTTCTTTTGACAGCCTGGAAACCATTACAGCCGAGGGCACAAGAAGTCTTCGGGTGCTCGAGCGTTTGTCTGCCGTAGCACCCCTAACGAGATAGCGGTTTTTCCCGCAGTCGTGATTGTAAGTCATAGCAGCAAAAGCAATCACTTTCTTAGCAGCAGGGAGTGCGAGCCCAGCGGCAGCTCTACATGAAGGTACCAATAGCCCAGGAAGGCCGCCGACCGCGGGAATTCGCGCCGCCCCCATCCCGCCAGCCTACACGAGACTTTCCAGAGCACCCTGGACCACATCGAGGGACCCAGTGCACTGAAATTATAGTCATTTGCCATGTCAGGTGGCTCGTTGGTCTAGGGGTATGATTCCTGCTTAGGGTGCAGGAGGTCCCGGGTTCAAATCCCGGACGAGCCCTAGCGTTTTGTGCAAACTGATCGCACGTGAGTGGCTGAGTCGACGCAAAATGCTCGGCGGCAGTATCAAATGAATTTCATATTTGATGTGAGCAATTGACACTCTGATCCGACGTGTGAAGGCGATTACGAAGGTTTTTGGGTACAGATGGAAGCAGATGCATGTTACTATGTCTTGTTTTTAATGATGAAAAAGTGTTTCCGCCCGGGATCGAACCGGGGACCTTCTGCGTGTTAGGCAGACGTGATAACCGCTACACCACGGAAACTACTTGTGTGCGCCTTACCTTAGAGGCAACTCGTGCTGATGTTGTCATCGTAACTAAAAAATTAAATAAATGCGCTACTTGCATAACAAAGGTACATGCAGAAGATCCTCACATGTCGTGGCTCACTGGAGTACAATACGACATATTCAGGAAAATACTGTTCCCGCCCGGGATCGAACCGGGGACCTTCTGCGTGTGAAGCAGACGTGATAACCGCTACACTACGGAAACTGCGGACGTGAGGAGTCCATCCCCGTTCCCTCGAAATTACCTCAGCCTGTCTCCCGTCCGCGAATGCACACGCGACGGTTCTTTTGACAGCCTGGAAACCATTACAGCCGAGGGCACAAGAAGTCTTCGGGTGCTCGAGAGTTTGTCTGCCGTAGCACCCCTAACGAGATAGCGGTTTTTCCCGCAGTCGTGATTGTAAGTCATAGCAGCAGCAGGGAGTGCGAGCCCAGCGGCAGCTCTACATGAAGGTACCAATAGCCCAGGAAGGCCGCCGACCGCGGGAATTCGCGCCGCCCCCATCCCGCCAGCCTACACGAGACTTTCCAGAGCACCCTGGACCACATCGAGGGACCCAGTGCACTGAAATTATAGTCATTCGCCATGTCAGGTGGCTCGTTGGTCTAGGGGTATGATTCCTGCTTAGGGTGCAGGAGGTCCCGGGTTCAAATCCCGGACGAGCCCTAGCGTTTTGTGCAAACTGATCGCACGTGAGTGGCTGAGTCGACGCAAAATGCTCGGCGGCAGTATCAAATGAATTTCATATTTGATGTGAGCAATTGACACTCTGATCCGACGTGTGAAGGCGATTACGAAGGTTTTTGGGTACAGATGGAAGCAGATGCATGTTACTATGTCTTGTTTTTAATGATGAAAAAGTGTTTCCGCCCGGGATCGAACCGGGGACCTTCTGCGTGTTAGGCAGACGTGATAACCGCTACACCACGGAAACTACTTGTGTGCGCCTTACCTTAGAGGCAACTCGTGCTGATGTTGTCATCGTAACTAAAAAATTAAATAAATGCGCTACTTGCATAACAAAGGTACATGCAGAAGATCCTCACATGTCGTGGCTCACTGGAGTACAATACGACATATTCAGGAAAATACTGTTCCCGCCCGGGATCGAACCGGGGACCTTCTGCGTGTGAAGCAGACGTGATAACCGCTACACTACGGAAACTGCGGACGTGAGGAGTCCATCCCCGTTCCCTCGAAATTACCTCAGCCTGTCTCCCGTCCGCGAATGCACACGCGACGGTTCTTTTGACAGCCTGGAAACCATTACAGCCGAGGGCACAAGAAGTCTTCGGGTGCTCGAGAGTTTGTCTGCCGTAGCACCCCTAACGAGATAGCGGTTTTTCCCGCAGTCGTGATTGTAAGTCATAGCAGCAAAAGCAATCACTTTCTTAGCAGCAGGGAGTGCGAGCCCAGCGGCAGCTCTACATGAAGGTACCAATAGCCCAGGAAGGCCGCCGACCGCGGGAATTCGCGCCGCCCCCATCCCGCCAGCCTACACGAGACTTTCCAGAGCACCCTGGACCACATCGAGGGACCCAGTGCACTGAAATTATAGTCATTCGCCATGTCAGGTGGCTCGTTGGTCTAGGGGTATGATTCCTGCTTAGGGTGCAGGAGGTCCCGTGTTCAAATCCCGGACGAGCCCTAGCGTTTTGTGCAAACTGATCGCACGTGAGTGGCTGAGTCGACGCAAAATGCTCGGCGGCAGTATCAAATGAATTTCATATTTGATGTGAGCAATTGACACTCTGATCCGACGTGTGAAGGCGATTACGAAGGTTTTTGGGTACAGATGGAAGCAGATGCATGTTACTATGTCTTGTTTTTAATGATGAAAAAGTGTTTCCGCCCGGGATCGAACCGGGGACCTTCTGCGTGTTAGGCAGACGTGATAACCGCTACACCACGGAAACTACTTGTGTGCGCCTTACCTTAGAGGCAACTCGTGCTGATGTTGTCATCGTAACTAAAAAATTAAATAAATGCGCTACTTGCATAACAAAGGTACATGCAGAAGATCCTCACATGTCGTGGCTCACTGGAGTACAATACGACATATTCAGGAAAATACTGTTCCCGCCCGGGATCGAACCGGGGACCTTCTGCGTGTGAAGCAGACGTGATAACCGCTACACTACGGAAACTGCGGACGTGAGGAGTCCATCCCCGTTCCCTCGAAATTACCTCAGCCTGTCTCCCGTCCGCGAATGCACACGCGACGGTTCTTTTGACAGCCTGGAAACCATTACAGCCGAGGGCACAAGAAGTCTTCGGGTGCTCGAGAGTTTGTCTGCCGTAGCACCCCTAACGAGATAGCGGTTTTTCCCGCAGTCGTGATTGTAAGTCATAGCAGCAGCAGGGAGTGCGAGCCCAGCGGCAGCTCTACATGAAGGTACCAATAGCCCAGGAAGGCCGCCGACCGCGGGAATTCGCGCCGCCCCCATCCCGCCAGCCTACACGAGACTTTCCAGAGCACCCTGGACCACATCGAGGGACCCAGTGCACTGAAATTATAGTCATTCGCCATGTCACGTGGCTCGTTGGTCTAGGGGTATGATTCCTGCTTAGGGTGCAGGAGGTCCCGGGTTCAAATCCCGGACGAGCCCTAGCGTTTTGTGCAAACTGATCGCACGTGAGTGGCTGAGTCGACGCAAAATGCTCGGCGGCAGTATCAAATGAATTTCATATTTGATGTGAGCAATTGACACTCTGATCCGACGTGTGAAGGCGATTACGAAGGTTTTTGGGTACAGATGGAAGCAGATGCATGTTACTATGTCTTGTTTTTAATGATGAAAAAGTGTTTCCGCCCGGGATCGAACAGGGGACCTTCTGCGTGTTAGGCAGACGTGATAACCGCTACACCACGGAAACTACTTGTGTGCGCCTTACCTTAGAGGCAACTCGTGCTGATGTTGTCATCGTAACTAAAAAATTAAATAAATGCGCTACTTGCATAACAAAGGTACATGCAGAAGATCCTCACATGTCGTGGCTCACTGGAGTACAATACGACATATTCAGGAAAATACTGTTCCCGCCCGGGATCGAACCGGGGACCTTCTGCGTGTGAAGCAGACGTGATAACCGCTACACTACGGAAACTGCGGACGTGAGGAGTCCATCCCCGTTCCCTCGAAATTACCTCAGCCTGTCTCCCGTCCGCGAATGCACACGCGACGGTTCTTTTGACAGCCTGGAAACCATTACAGCCGAGGGCACAAGAAGTCTTCGGGTGCTCGAGAGTTTGTCTGCCGTAGCACCCCTAACGAGATAGCGGTTTTTCCCGCAGTCGTGATTGTAAGTCATAGCAGCAAAAGCAATCACTTTCTTAGCAGCAGGGAGTGCGAGCCCAGCGGCAGCTCTACATGAAGGTACCAATAGCCCAGGAAGGCCGCCGACCGCGGGAATTCGCGCCGCCCCCATCCCGCCAGCCTACACGAGACTTTCCAGAGCACCCTGGACCACATCGAGGGACCCAGTGCACTGAAATTATAGTCATTCGCCATGTCAGGTGGCTCGTTGGTCTAGGGGTATGATTCCTGCTTAGGGTGCAGGAGGTCCCGGGTTCAAATCCCGGACGAGCCCTAGCGTTTTGTGCAAACTGATCGCACGTGAGTGGCTGAGTCGACGCAAAATGCTCGGCGGCAGTATCAAATGAATTTCATATTTGATGTGAGCAATTGACACTCTGATCCGACGTGTGAAGGCGATTACGAAGGTTTTTGGGTACAGATGGAAGCAGATGCATGTTACTATGTCTTGTTTTTAATGATGAAAAAGTGTTTCCGCCCGGGATCGAACCGGGGACCTTCTGCGTGTTAGGCAGACGTGATAACCGCTACACCACGGAAACTACTTGTGTGCGCCTTACCTTAGAGGCAACTCGTGCTGATGTTGTCATCGTAACTAAAAAATTAAATAAATGCGCTACTTGCATAACAAAGGTACATGCAGAAGATCCTCACATGTCGTGGCTCACTGGAGTACAATACGACATATTCAGGAAAATACTGTTCCCGCCCGGGATCGAACCGGGGACCTTCTGCGTGTGAAGCAGACGTGATAACCGCTACACTACGGAAACTGCGGACGTGAGGAGTCCATCCCCGTTCCCTCGAAATTACCTCAGCCTGTCTCCCGTCCGCGAATGCACACGCGACGGTTCTTTTGACAGCCTGGAAACCATTACAGCCGAGGGCACAAGAAGTCTTCGGGTGCTCGAGAGTTTGTCTGCCGTAGCACCCCTAACGAGATAGCGGTTTTTCCCGCAGTCGTGATTGTAAGTCATAGCAGCAGCAGGGAGTGCGAGCCCAGCGGCAGCTCTACATGAAGGTACCAATAGCCCAGGAAGGCCGCCGACCGCGGGAATTCGCGCCGCCCCCATCCCGCCAGCCTACACGAGACTTTCCAGAGCACCCTGGACCACATCGAGGGACCCAGTGCACTGAAATTATAGTCATTCGCCATGTCAGGTGGCTCGTTGGTCTAGGGGTATGATTCCTGCTTAGGGTGCAGGAGGTCCCGGGTTCAAATCCCGGACGAGCCCTAGCGTTTTGTGCAAACTGATCGCACGTGAGTGGCTGAGTCGACGCAAAATGCTCGGCGGCAGTATCAAATGAATTTCATATTTGATGTGAGCAATTGACACTCTGATCCGACGTGTGAAGGCGATTACGAAGGTTTTTGGGTACAGATGGAAGCAGATGCATGTTACTATGTCTTGTTTTTAATGATGAAAAAGTGTTTCCGCCCGGGATCGAACAGGGGACCTTCTGCGTGTTAGGCAGACGTGATAACCGCTACACCACGGAAACTACTTGTGTGCGCCTTACCTTAGAGGCAACTCGTGCTGATGTTGTCATCGTAACTAAAAAATTAAATAAATGCGCTACTTGCATAACAAAGGTACATGCAGAAGATCCTCACATGTCGTGGCTCACTGGAGTACAATACGACATATTCAGGAAAATACTGTTCCCGCCCGGGATCGAACCGGGGACCTTCTGCGTGTGAAGCAGACGTGATAACCGCTACACTACGGAAACTGCGGACGTGAGGAGTCCATCCCCGTTCCCTCGAAATTACCTCAGCCTGTCTCCCGTCCGCGAATGCACACGCGACGGTTCTTTTGACAGCCTGGAAACCATTACAGCCGAGGGCACAAGAAGTCTTCGGGTGCTCGAGAGTTTGTCTGCCGTAGCACCCCTAACGAGATAGCGGTTTTTCCCGCAGTCGTGATTGTAAGTCATAGCAGCAGCAGGGAGTGCGAGCCCAGCGGCAGCTCTACATGAAGGTACCAATAGCCCAGGAAGGCCGCCGACCGCGGGAATTCGCGCCGCCCCCATCCCGCCAGCCTACACGAGACTTTCCAGAGCACCCTGGACCACATCGAGGGACCCAGTGCACTGAAATTATAGTCATTCGCCATGTCAGGTGGCTCGTTGGTCTAGGGGTATGATTCCTGCTTAGGGTGCAGGAGGTCCCGGGTTCAAATCCCGGACGAGCCCTAGCGTTTTGTGCAAACTGATCGCACGTGAGTGGCTGAGTCGACGCAAAATGCTCGGCGGCAGTATCAAATGAATTTCATATTTGATGTGAGCAATTGACACTCTGATCCGACGTGTGAAGGCGATTACGAAGGTTTTTGGGTACAGATGGAAGCAGATGCATGTTACTATGTCTTGTTTTTAATGATGAAAAAGTGTTTCCGCCCGGGATCGAACCGGGGACCTTCTGCGTGTTAGGCAGACGTGATAACCGCTACACCACGGAAACTACTTGTGTGCGCCTTACCTTAGAGGCAACTCGTGCTGATGTTGTCATCGTAACTAAAAAATTAAATAAATGCGCTACTTGCATAACAAAGGTACATGCAGAAGATCCTCACATGTCGTGGCTCACTGGAGTACAATACGACATATTCAGGAAAATACTGTTCCCGCCCGGGATCGAACCGGGGACCTTCTGCGTGTGAAGCAGACGTGATAACCGCTACACTACGGAAACTGCGGACGTGAGGAGTCCATCCCCGTTCCCTCGAAATTACCTCAGCCTGTCTCCCGTCCGCGAATGCACACGCGACGGTTCTTTTGACAGCCTGGAAACCATTACAGCCGAGGGCACAAGAAGTCTTCGGGTGCTCGAGAGTTTGTCTGCCGTAGCACCCCTAACGAGATAGCGGTTTTTCCCGCAGTCGTGATTGTAAGTCATAGCAGCAAAAGCAATCACTTTCTTAGCAGCAGGGAGTGCGAGCCCAGCGGCAGCTCTACATGAAGGTACCAATAGCCCAGGAAGGCCGCCGACCGCGGGAATTCGCGCCGCCCCCATCCCGCCAGCCTACACGAGACTTTCCAGAGCACCCTGGACCACATCGAGGGACCCAGTGCACTGAAATTATAGTCATTCGCCATGTCAGGTGGCTCGTTGGTCTAGGGGTATGATTCCTGCTTAGGGTGCAGGAGGTCCCGTGTTCAAATCCCGGACGAGCCCTAGCGTTTTGTGCAAACTGATCGCACGTGAGTGGCTGAGTCGACGCAAAATGCTCGGCGGCAGTATCAAATGAATTTCATATTTGATGTGAGCAATTGACACTCTGATCCGACGTGTGAAGGCGATTACGAAGGTTTTTGGGTACAGATGGAAGCAGATGCATGTTACTATGTCTTGTTTTTAATGATGAAAAAGTGTTTCCGCCCGGGATCGAACCGGGGACCTTCTGCGTGTTAGGCAGACGTGATAACCGCTACACCACGGAAACTACTTGTGTGCGCCTTACCTTAGAGGCAACTCGTGCTGATGTTGTCATCGTAACTAAAAAATTAAATAAATGCGCTACTTGCATAACAAAGGTACATGCAGAAGATCCTCACATGTCGTGGCTCACTGGAGTACAATACGACATATTCAGGAAAATACTGTTCCCGCCCGGGATCGAACCGGGGACCTTCTGCGTGTGAAGCAGACGTGATAACCGCTACACTACGGAAACTGCGGACGTGAGGAGTCCATCCCCGTTCCCTCGAAATTACCTCAGCCTGTCTCCCGTCCGCGAATGCACACGCGACGGTTCTTTTGACAGCCTGGAAACCATTACAGCCGAGGGCACAAGAAGTCTTCGGGTGCTCGAGAGTTTGTCTGCCGTAGCACCCCTAACGAGATAGCGGTTTTTCCCGCAGTCGTGATTGTAAGTCATAGCAGCAGCAGGGAGTGCGAGCCCAGCGGCAGCTCTACATGAAGGTACCAATAGCCCAGGAAGGCCGCCGACCGCGGGAATTCGCGCCGCCCCCATCCCGCCAGCCTACACGAGACTTTCCAGAGCACCCTGGACCACATCGAGGGACCCAGTGCACTGAAATTATAGTCATTCGCCATGTCAGGTGGCTCGTTGGTCTAGGGGTATGATTCCTGCTTAGGGTGCAGGAGGTCCTGGGTTCAAATCCCGGACGAGCCCTAGCGTTTTGTGCAAACTGATCGCACGTGAGTGGCTGAGTCGACGCAAAATGCTCGGCGGCAGTATCAAATGAATTTCATATTTGATGTGAGCAATTGACACTCTGATCCGACGTGTGAAGGCGATTACGAAGGTTTTTGGGTACAGATGGAAGCAGATGCATGTTACTATGTCTTGTTTTTAATGATGAAAAAGTGTTTCCGCCCGGGATCGAACCGGGGACCTTCTGCGTGTTAGGCAGACGTGATAACCGCTACACCACGGAAACTACTTGTGTGCGCCTTACCTTAGAGGCAACTCGTGCTGATGTTGTCATCGTAACTAAAAAATTAAATAAATGCGCTACTTGCATAACAAAGGTACATGCAGAAGATCCTCACATGTCGTGGCTCACTGGAGTACAATACGACATATTCAGGAAAATACTGTTCCCGCCCGGGATCGAACCGGGGACCTTCTGCGTGTGAAGCAGACGTGATAACCGCTACACTACGGAAACTGCGGACGTGAGGAGTCCATCCCCGTTCCCTCGAAATTACCTCAGCCTGTCTCCCGTCCGCGAATGCACACGCGACGGTTCTTTTGACAGCCTGGAAACCATTACAGCCGAGGGCACAAGAAGTCTTCGGGTGCTCGAGAGTTTGTCTGCCGTAGCACCCCTAACGAGATAGCGGTTTTTCCCGCAGTCGTGATTGTAAGTCATAGCAGCAAAAGCAATCACTTTCTTAGCAGCAGGGAGTGCGAGCCCAGCGGCAGCTCTACATGAAGGTACCAATAGCCCAGGAAGGCCGCCGACCGCGGGAATTCGCGCCGCCCCCATCCCGCCAGCCTACACGAGACTTTCCAGAGCACCCTGGACCACATCGAGGGACCCAGTGCACTGAAATTATAGTCATTCGCCATGTCAGGTGGCTCGTTGGTCTAGGGGTATGATTCCTGCTTAGGGTGCAGGAGGTCCCGGGTTCAAATCCCGGACGAGCCCTAGCGTTTTGTGCAAACTGATCGCACGTGAGTGGCTGAGTCGACGCAAAATGCTCGGCGGCAGTATCAAATGAATTTCATATTTGATGTGAGCAATTGACACTCTGATCCGACGTGTGAAGGCGATTACGAAGGTTTTTGGGTACAGATGGAAGCAGATGCATGTTACTATGTCTTGTTTTTAATGATGAAAAAGTGTTTCCGCCCGGGATCGAACCGGGGACCTTCTGCGTGTTAGGCAGACGTGATAACCGCTACACCACGGAAACTACTTGTGTGCGCCTTACCTTAGAGGCAACTCGTGCTGATGTTGTCATCGTAACTAAAAAATTAAATAAATGCGCTACTTGCATAACAAAGGTACATGCAGAAGATCCTCACATGTCGTGGCTCACTGGAGTACAATACGACATATTCAGGAAAATACTGTTCCCGCCCGGGATCGAACCGGGGACCTTCTGCGTGTGAAGCAGACGTGATAACCGCTACACTACGGAAACTGCGGACGTGAGGAGTCCATCCCCGTTCCCTCGAAATTACCTCAGCCTGTCTCCCGTCCGCGAATGCACACGCGACGGTTCTTTTGACAGCCTGGAAACCATTACAGCCGAGGGCACAAGAAGTCTTCGGGTGCTCGAGAGTTTGTCTGCCGTAGCACCCCTAACGAGATAGCGGTTTTTCCCGCAGTCGTGATTGTAAGTCATAGCAGCAAAAGCAATCACTTTCTTAGCAGCAGGGAGTGCGAGCCCAGCGGCAGCTCTACATGAAGGTACCAATAGCCCAGGAAGGCCGCCGACCGCGGGAATTCGCGCCGCCCCCATCCCGCCAGCCTACACGAGACTTTCCAGAGCACCCTGGACCACATCGAGGGACCCAGTGCACTGAAATTATAGTCATTCGCCATGTCAGGTGGCTCGTTGGTCTAGGGGTATGATTCCTGCTTAGGGTGCAGGAGGTCCCGGGTTCAAATCCCGGACGAGCCCTAGCGTTTTGTGCAAACTGATCGCACGTGAGTGGCTGAGTCGACGCAAAATGCTCGGCGGCAGTATCAAATGAATTTCATATTTGATGTGAGCAATTGACACTCTGATCCGACGTGTGAAGGCGATTACGAAGGTTTTTGGGTACAGATGGAAGCAGATGCATGTTACTATGTCTTGTTTTTAATGATGAAAAAGTGTTTCCGCCCGGGATCGAACCGGGGACCTTCTGCGTGTTAGGCAGACGTGATAACCGCTACACCACGGAAACTACTTGTGTGCGCCTTACCTTAGAGGCAACTCGTGCTGATGTTGTCATCGTAACTAAAAAATTAAATAAATGCGCTACTTGCATAACAAAGGTACATGCAGAAGATCCTCACATGTCGTGGCTCACTGGAGTACAATACGACATATTCAGGAAAATACTGTTCCCGCCCGGGATCGAACCGGGGACCTTCTGCGTGTGAAGCAGACGTGATAACCGCTACACTACGGAAACTGCGGACGTGAGGAGTCCATCCCCGTTCCCTCGAAATTACCTCAGCCTGTCTCCCGTCCGCGAATGCACACGCGACGGTTCTTTTGACAGCCTGGAAACCATTACAGCCGAGGGCACAAGAAGTCTTCGGGTGCTCGAGAGTTTGTCTGCCGTAGCACCCCTAACGAGATAGCGGTTTTTCCCGCAGTCGTGATTGTAAGTCATAGCAGCAGCAGGGAGTGCGAGCCCAGCGGCAGCTCTACATGAAGGTACCAATAGCCCAGGAAGGCCGCCGACCGCGGGAATTCGCGCCGCCCCCGTCCCGCCAGCCTACACGAGACTTTCCAGAGCACCCTGGACCACATCGAGGGACCCAGTGCACTGAAATTATAGTCATTCGCCATGTCAGGTGGCTCGTTGGTCTAGGGGTATGATTCCTGCTTAGGGTGCAGGAGGTCCCGGGTTCAAATCCCGGACGAGCCCTAGCGTTTTGTGCAAACTGATCGCACGTGAGTGGCTGAGTCGACGCAAAATGCTCGGCGGCAGTATCAAATGAATTTCATATTTGATGTGAGCAATTGACACTCTGATCCGACGTGTGAAGGCGATTACGAAGGTTTTTGGGTACAGATGGAAGCAGATGCATGTTACTATGTCTTGTTTTTAATGATGAAAAAGTGTTTCCGCCCGGGATCGAACCGGGGACCTTCTGCGTGTTAGGCAGACGTGATAACCGCTACACCACGGAAACTACTTGTGTGCGCCTTACCTTAGAGGCAACTCGTGCTGATGTTGTCATCGTAACTAAAAAATTAAATAAATGCGCTACTTGCATAACAAAGGTACATGCAGAAGATCCTCACATGTCGTGGCTCACTGGAGTACAATACGACATATTCAGGAAAATACTGTTCCCGCCCGGGATCGAACCGGGGACCTTCTGCGTGTGAAGCAGACGTGATAACCGCTACACTACGGAAACTGCGGACGTGAGGAGTCCATCCCCGTTCCCTCGAAATTACCTCAGCCTGTCTCCCGTCCGCGAATGCACACGCGACGGTTCTTTTGACAGCCTGGAAACCATTACAGCCGAGGGCACAAGAAGTCTTCGGGTGCTCGAGAGTTTGTCTGCCGTAGCACCCCTAACGAGATAGCTGTTTTTCCCGCAGTCGTGATTGTAAGTCATAGCAGCAAAAGCAATCACTTTCTTAGCAGCAGGGAGTGCGAGCCCAGCGGCAGCTCTACATGAAGGTACCAATAGCCCAGGAAGGCCGCCGACCGCGGGAATTCGCGCCGCCCCCATCCCGCCAGCCTACACGAGACTTTCCAGAGCACCCTGGACCACATCGAGGGACCCAGTGCACTGAAATTATAGTCATTCGCCATGTCAGGTGGCTCGTTGGTCTAGGGGTATGATTCCTGCTTAGGGTGCAGGAGGTCCCGGGTTCAAATGCCGGACGAGCCCTAGCGTTTTGTGCAAACTGATCGCACGTGAGTGGCTGAGTCGACGCAAAATGCTCGGCGGCAGTATCAAATGAATTTCATATTTGATGTGAGCAATTGACACTCTGATCCGACGTGTGAAGGCGATTACGAAGGTTTTTGGGTACAGATGGAAGCAGATGCATGTTACTATGTCTTGTTTTTAATGATGAAAAAGTGTTTCCGCCCGGGATCGAACCGGGGACCTTCTGCGTGTTAGGCAGACGTGATAACCGCTACACCACGGAAACTACTTGTGTGCGCCTTACCTTAGAGGCAACTCGTGCTGATGTTGTCATCGTAACTAAAAAATTAAATAAATGCGCTACTTGCATAACAAAGGTACATGCAGAAGATCCTCACATGTCGTGGCTCACTGGAGTACAATACGACATATTCAGGAAAATACTGTTCCCGCCCGGGATCGAACCGGGGACCTTCTGCGTGTGAAGCAGACGTGATAACCGCTACACTACGGAAACTGCGGACGTGAGGAGTCCATCCCCGTTCCCTCGAAATTACCTCAGCCTGTCTCCCGTCCGCGAATGCACACGCGACGGTTCTTTTGACAGCCTGGAAATCATTACAGCCGAGGGCACAAGAAGTCTTCGGGTGCTCGAGAGTTTGTCTGCCGTAGCACCCCTAACGAGATAGCGGTTTTTCCCGCAGTCGTGATTGTAAGTCATAGCAGCAAAAGCAATCACTTTCTTAGCAGCAGGGAGTGCGAGCCCAGCGGCAGCTCTACATGAAGGTACCAATAGCCCAGGAAGGCCGCCGACCGCGGGAATTCGCGCCGCCCCCATCCCGCCAGCCTACACGAGACTTTCCAGAGCACCCTGGACCACATCGAGGGACCCAGTGCACTGAAATTATAGTCATTCGCCATGTCAGGTGGCTCGTTGGTCTAGGGGTATGATTCCTGCTTAGGGTGCAGGAGGTCCCGGGTTCAAATGCCGGACGAGCCCTAGCGTTTTGTGCAAACTGATCGCACGTGAGTGGCTGAGTCGACGCAAAATGCTCGGCGGCAGTATCAAATGAATTTCATATTTGATGTGAGCAATTGACACTCTGATCCGACGTGTGAAGGCGATTACGAAGGTTTTTGGGTACAGATGGAAGCAGATGCATGTTACTATGTCTTGTTTTTAATGATGAAAAAGTGTTTCCGCCCGGGATCGAACCGGGGACCTTCTGCGTGTTAGGCAGACGTGATAACCGCTACACCACGGAAACTACTTGTGTGCGCCTTACCTTAGAGGCAACTCGTGCTGATGTTGTCATCGTAACTAAAAAATTAAATAAATGCGCTACTTGCATAACAAAGGTACATGCAGAAGATCCTCACATGTCGTGGCTCACTGGAGTACAATACGACATATTCAGGAAAATACTGTTCCCGCCCGGGATCGAACCGGGGACCTTCTGCGTGTGAAGCAGACGTGATAACCGCTACACTACGGAAACTGCGGACGTGAGGAGTCCATCCCCGTTCCCTCGAAATTACCTCAGCCTGTCTCCCGTCCGCGAATGCACACGCGACGGTTCTTTTGACAGCCTGGAAACCATTACAGCCGAGGGCACAAGAAGTCTTCGGGTGCTCGAGAGTTTGTCTGCCGTAGCACCCCTAACGAGATAGCGGTTTTTCCCGCAGTCGTGATTGTAAGTCATAGCAGCAAAAGCAATCACTTTCTTAGCAGCAGGGAGTGCGAGCCCAGCGGCAGCTCTACATGAAGGTACCAATAGCCCAGGAAGGCCGCCGACCGCGGGAATTCGCGCCGCCCCCATCCCGCCAGCCTACACGAGACTTTCCAGAGCACCCTGGACCACATCGAGGGACCCAGTGCACTGAAAATATAGTCATTCGCCATGTCAGGTGGCTCGTTGGTCTAGGGGTATGATTCCTGCTTAGGGTGCAGGAGGTCCCGGGTTCAAATCCCGGACGAGCCCTAGCGTTTTGTGCAAACTGATCGCACGTGAGTGGCTGAGTCGACGCAAAATGCTCGGCGGCAGTATCAAATGAATTTCATATTTGATGTGAGCAATTGACACTCTGATCCGACGTGTGAAGGCGATTACGAAGGTTTTTGGGTACAGATGGAAGCAGATGCATGTTACTATGTCTTGTTTTTAATGATGAAAAAGTGTTTCCGCCCGGGATCGAACCGGGGACCTTCTGCGTGTTAGGCAGACGTGATAACCGCTACACCACGGAAACTACTTGTGTGCGCCTTACCTTAGAGGCAACTCGTGCTGATGTTGTCATCGTAACTAAAAAATTAAATAAATGCGCTACTTGCATAACAAAGGTACATGCAGAAGATCCTCACATGTCGTGGCTCACTGGAGTACAATACGACATATTCAGGAAAATACTGTTCCCGCCCGGGATCGAACCGGGGACCTTCTGCGTGTGAAGCAGACGTGATAACCGCTACACTACGGAAACTGCGGACGTGAGGAGTCCATCCCCGTTCCCTCGAAATTACCTCAGCCTGTCTCCCGTCCGCGAATGCACACGCGACGGTTCTTTTGACAGCCTGGAAACCATTACAGCCGAGGGCACAAGAAGTCTTCGGGTGCTCGAGAGTTTGTCTGCCGTAGCACCCCTAACGAGATAGCGGTTTTTCCCGCAGTCGTGATTGTAAGTCATAGCAGCAGCAGGGAGTGCGAGCCCAGCGGCAGCTCTACATGAAGGTACCAATAGCCCAGGAAGGCCGCCGACCGCGGGAATTCGCGCCGCCCCCATCCCGCCAGCCTACACGAGACTTTCCAGAGCACCCTGGACCACATCGAGGGACCCAGTGCACTGAAATTATAGTCATTCGCCATGTCAGGTGGCTCGTTGGTCTAGGGGTATGATTCCTGCTTAGGGTGCAGGAGGTCCCGGGTTCAAATCCCGGACGAGCCCTAGCGTTTTGTGCAAACTGATCGCACGTGAGTGGCTGAGTCGACGCAAAATGCTCGGCGGCAGTATCAAATGAATTTCATATTTGATGTGAGCAATTGACACTCTGATCCGACGTGTGAAGGCGATTACGAAGGTTTTTGGGTACAGATGGAAGCAGATGCATGTTACTATGTCTTGTTTTTAATGATGAAAAAGTGTTTCCGCCCGGGATCGAACCGGGGACCTTCTGCGTGTTAGGCAGACGTGATAACCGCTACACCACGGAAACTACTTGTGTGCGCCTTACCTTAGAGGCAACTCGTGCTGATGTTGTCATCGTAACTAAAAAATTAAATAAATGCGCTACTTGCATAACAAAGGTACATGCAGAAGATCCTCACATGTCGTGGCTCACTGGAGTACAATACGACATATTCAGGAAAATACTGTTCCCGCCCGGGATCGAACCGGGGACCTTCTGCGTGTGAAGCAGACGTGATAACCGCTACACTACGGAAACTGCGGACGTGAGGAGTCCATCCCCGTTCCCTCGAAATTACCTCAGCCTCTCTCCCGTCCGCGAATGCACACGCGACGGTTCTTTTGACAGCCTGGAAACCATTACAGCCGAGGGCACAAGAAGTCTTCGGGTGCTCGAGAGTTTGTCTGCCGTAGCACCCCTAACGAGATAGCGGTTTTTCCCGCAGTCGTGATTGTAAGTCATAGCAGCAAAAGCAATCACTTTCTTAGCAGCAGGGAGTGCGAGCCCAGCGGCAGCTCTACATGAAGGTACCAATAGCCCAGGAAGGCCGCCGACCGCGGGAATTCGCGCCGCCCCCATCCCGCCAGCCTACACGAGACTTTCCAGAGCACCCTGGACCACATCGAGGGACCCAGTGCACTGAAATTATAGTCATTCGCCATGTCAGGTGGCTCGTTGGTCTAGGGGTATGATTCCTGCTTAGGGTGCAGGAGGTCCCGGGTTCAAATGCCGGACGAGCCCTAGCGTTTTGTGCAAACTGATCGCACGTGAGTGGCTGAGTCGACGCAAAATGCTCGGCGGCAGTATCAAATGAATTTCATATTTGATGTGAGCAATTGACACTCTGATCCGACGTGTGAAGGCGATTACGAAGGTTTTTGGGTACAGATGGAAGCAGATGCATGTTACTATGTCTTGTTTTTAATGATGAAAAAGTGTTTCCGCCCGGGATCGAACCGGGGACCTTCTGCGTGTTAGGCAGACGTGATAACCGCTACACCACGGAAACTACTTGTGTGCGCCTTACCTTAGAGGCAACTCGTGCTGATGTTGTCATCGTAACTAAAAAATTAAATAAATGCGCTACTTGCATAACAAAGGTACATGCAGAAGATCCTCACATGTCGTGGCTCACTGGAGTACAATACGACATATTCAGGAAAATACTGTTCCCGCCCGGGATCGAACCGGGGACCTTCTGCGTGTGAAGCAGACGTGATAACCGCTACACTACGGAAACTGCGCACGTGAGGAGTCCATCCCCGTTCCCTCGAAATTACCTCAGCCTGTCTCCCGTCCGCGAATGCACACGCGACGGTTCTTTTGACAGCCTGGAAACCATTACAGCCGAGGGCACAAGAAGTCTTCGGGTGCTCGAGAGTTTGTCTGCCGTAGCACCCCTAACGAGATAGCGGTTTTTCCCGCAGTCGTGATTGTAAGTCATAGCAGCAAAAGCAATCACTTTCTTAGCAGCAGGGAGTGCGAGCCCAGCGGCAGCTCTACATGAAGGTACCAATAGCCCAGGAAGGCCGCCGACCGCGGGAATTCGCGCCGCCCCCATCCCGCCAGCCTACACGAGACTTTCCAGAGCACCCTGGACCACATCGAGGGACCCAGTGCACTGAAATTATAGTCATTCGCCATGTCAGGTGGCTCGTTGGTCTAGGGGTATGATTCCTGCGTAGGGTGCAGGAGGTCCCGGGTTCAAATCCCGGACGAGCCCTAGCGTTTTGTGCAAACTGATCGCACGTGAGTGGCTGAGTCGACGCAAAATGCTCGGCGGCAGTATCAAATGAATTTCATATTTGATGTGAGCAATTGACACTCTGATCCGACGTGTGAAGGCGATTACGAAGGTTTTTGGGTACAGATGGAAGCAGATGCATGTTACTATGTCTTGTTTTTAATGATGAAAAAGTGTTTCCGCCCGGGATCGAACCGGGGACCTTCTGCGTGTTAGGCAGACGTGATAACCGCTACACCACGGAAACTACTTGTGTGCGCCTTACCTTAGAGGCAACTCGTGCTGATGTTGTCATCGTAACTAAAAAATTAAATAAATGCGCTACTTGCATAACAAAGGTACATGCAGAAGATCCTCACATGTCGTGGCTCACTGGAGTACAATACGACATATTCAGGAAAATACTGTTCCCGCCCGGGATCGAACCGGGGACCTTCTGCGTGTGAAGCAGACGTGATAACCGCTACACTACGGAAACTGCGGACGTGAGGAGTCCATCCCCGTTCCCTCGAAATTACCTCAGCCTGTCTCCCGTCCGCGAATGCACACGCGACGGTTCTTTTGACAGCCTGGAAACCATTACAGCCGAGGGCACAAGAAGTCTTCGGGTGCTCGAGAGTTTGTCTGCCGTAGCACCCCTAACGAGATAGCGGTTTTTCCCGCAGTCGTGATTGTAAGTCATAGCAGCAAAAGCAATCACTTTCTTAGCAGCAGGGAGTGCGAGCCCAGCGGCAGCTCTACATGAAGGTACCAATAGCCCAGGAAGGCCGCCGACCGCGGGAATTCGCGCCGCCCCCATCCCGCCAGCCTACACGAGACTTTCCAGAGCACCCTGGACCACATCGAGGGACCCAGTGCACTGAAATTATAGTCATTCGCCATGTCAGGTGGCTCGTTGGTCTAGGGGTATGATTCCTGCTTAGGGTGCAGGAGGTCCCGGGTTCAAATCCCGGACGAGCCCTAGCGTTTTGTGCAAACTGATCGCACGTGAGTGGCTGAGTCGACGCAAAATGCTCGGCGGCAGTATCAAATGAATTTCATATTTGATGTGAGCAATTGACACTCTGATCCGACGTGTGAAGGCGATTACGAAGGTTTTTGGGTACAGATGGAAGCAGATGCATGTTACTATGTCTTGTTTTTAATGATGAAAAAGTGTTTCCGCCCGGGATCGAACCGGGGACCTTCTGCGTGTTAGGCAGACGTGATAACCGCTACACCACAGAAACTACTTGTGTGCGCCTTACCTTAGAGGCAACTCGTGCTGATGTTGTCATCGTAACTAAAAAATTAAATAAATGCGCTACTTGCATAACAAAGGTACATGCAGAAGATCCTCACATGTCGTGGCTCACTGGAGTACAATACGACATATTCAGGAAAATACTGTTCCCGCCCGGGATCGAACCGGGGACCTTCTGCGTGTGAAGCAGACGTGATAACCGCTACACTACGGAAACTGCGGACGTGAGGAGTCCATCCCCGTTCCCTCGAAATTACCTCAGCCTGTCTCCCGTCCGCGAATGCACACGCGACGGTTCTTTTGACAGCCTGGAAACCATTACAGCCGAGGGCACAAGAAGTCTTCGGGTGCTCGAGAGTTTGTCTGCCGTAGCACCCCTAACGAGATAGCGGTTTTTCCCGCAGTCGTGATTGTAAGTCATAGCAGCAGCAGGGAGTGCGAGCCCAGCGGCAGCTCTACATGAAGGTACCAATAGCCCAGGAAGGCCGCCGACCGCGGGAATTCGCGCCGCCCCCATCCCGCCAGCCTACACGAGACTTTCCAGAGCACCCTGGACCACATCGAGGGACCCAGTGCACTGAAATTATAGTCATTCGCCATGTCAGGTGGCTCGTTGGTCTAGGGGTATGATTCCTGCTTAGGGTGCAGGAGGTCCCGTGTTCAAATCCCGGACGAGCCCTAGCGTTTTGTGCAAACTGATCGCACGTGAGTGGCTGAGTCGACGCAAAATGCTCGGCGGCAGTATCAAATGAATTTCATATTTGATGTGAGCAATTGACACTCTGATCCGACGTGTGAAGGCGATTACGAAGGTTTTTGGGTACAGATGGAAGCAGATGCATGTTACTATGTCTTGTTTTTAATGATGAAAAAGTGTTTCCGCCCGGGATCGAACCGGGGACCTTCTGCGTGTTAGGCAGACGTGATAACCGCTACACCACGGAAACTACTTGTGTGCGCCTTACCTTAGAGGCAACTCGTGCTGATGTTGTCATCGTAACTAAAAAATTAAATAAATGCGCTACTTGCATAACAAAGGTACATGCAGAAGATCCTCACATGTCGTGGCTCACTGGAGTACAATACGACATATTCAGGAAAATACTGTTCCCGCCCGGGATCGAACCGGGGACCTTCTGCGTGTGAAGCAGACGTGATAACCGCTACACTACGGAAACTGCGGACGTGAGGAGTCCATCCCCGTTCCCTCGAAATTACCTCAGCCTGTCTCCCGTCCGCGAATGCACACGCGACGGTTCTTTTGACAGCCTGGAAACCATTACAGCCGAGGGCACAAGAAGTCTTCGGGTGCTCGAGAGTTTGTCTGCCGTAGCACCCCTAACGAGATAGCGGTTTTTCCCGCAGTCGTGATTGTAAGTCATAGCAGCAAAAGCAATCACTTTCTTAGCAGCAGGGAGTGCGAGCCCAGCGGCAGCTGTACATGAAGGTACCAATAGCCCAGGAAGGCCGCCGACCGCGGGAATTCGCGCCGCCCCCATCCCGCCAGCCTACACGAGACTTTCCAGAGCACCCTGGACCACATCGAGGGACCCAGTGCACTGAAATTATAGTCATTCGCCATGTCACGTGGCTCGTTGGTCTAGGGGTATGATTCCTGCTTAGGGTGCAGGAAGTCCCGGGTTCAAATCCCGGACGAGCCCTAGCGTTTTGTGCAAACTGATCGCACGTGAGTGGCTGAGTCGACGCAAAATGCTCGGCGGCAGTATCAAATGAATTTCATATTTGATGTGAGCAATTGACACTCTGATCCGACGTGTGAAGGCGATTACGAAGGTTTTTGGGTACAGATGGAAGCAGATGCATGTTACTATGTCTTGTTTTTAATGATGAAAAAGTGTTTCCGCCCGGGATCGAACCGGGGACCTTCTGCGTGTTAGGCAGACGTGATAACCGCTACACCACGGAAACTACTTGTGTGCGCCTTACCTTAGAGGCAACTCGTGCTGATGTTGTCATCGTAACTAAAAAATTAAATAAATGCGCTACTTGCATAACAAAGGTACATGCAGAAGATCCTCACATGTCGTGGCTCACTGGAGTACAATACGACATATTCAGGAAAATACTGTTCCCGCCCGGGATCGAACCGGGGACCTTCTGCGTGTGAAGCAGACGTGATAACCGCTACACTACGGAAACTGCGGACGTGAGGAGTCCATCCCCGTTCCCTCGAAATTACCTCAGCCTGTCTCCCGTCCGCGAATGCACACGCGACGGTTCTTTTGACAGCCTGGAAACCATTACAGCCGAGGGCACAAGAAGTCTTCGGGTGCTCGAGAGTTTGTCTGCCGTAGCACCCCTAACGAGATAGCGGTTTTTCCCGCAGTCGTGATTGTAAGTCATAGCAGCAGCAGGGAGTGCGAGCCCAGCGGCAGCTCTACATGAAGGTACCAATAGCCCAGGAAGGCCGCCGACCGCGGGAATTCGCGCCGCCCCCATCCCGCCAGCCTACACGAGACTTTCCAGAGCACCCTGGACCACATCGAGGGACCCAGTGCACTGAAATTATAGTCATTCGCCATGTCAGGTGGCTCGTTGGTCTAGGGGTATGATTCCTGCTTAGGGTGCAGGAGGTCCCGGGTTCAAATCCCGGACGAGCCCTAGCGTTTTGTGCAAACTGATCGCACGTGAGTGGCTGAGTCGACGCAAAATGCTCGGCGGCAGTATCAAATGAATTTCATATTTGATGTGAGCAATTGACACTCTGATCCGACGTGTGAAGGCGATTACGAAGGTTTTTGGGTACAGATGGAAGCAGATGCATGTTACTATGTCTTGTTTTTAATGATGAAAAAGTGTTTCCGCCCGGGATCGAACCGGGGACCTTCTGCGTGTTAGGCAGACGTGATAACCGCTACACCACGGAAACTATTTGTGTGCGCCTTACCTTAGAGGCAACTCGTGCTGATGTTGTCATCGTAACTAAAAAATTAAATAAATGCGCTACTTGCATAACAAAGGTACATGCAGAAGATCCTCACATGTCGTGGCTCACTGGAGTACAATACGACATATTCAGGAAAATACTGTTCCCGCCCGGGATCGAACCGGGGACCTTCTGCGTGTGAAGCAGACGTGATAACCGCTACACTACGGAAACTGCGGACGTGAGGAGTCCATCCCCGTTCCCTCGAAATTACCTCAGCCTGTCTCCCGTCCGCGAATGCACACGCGACGGTTCTTTTGACAGCCTGGAAACCATTACAGCCGAGGGCACAAGAAGTCTTCGGGTGCTCGAGAGTTTGTCTGCCGTAGCACCCCTAACGAGATAGCGGTTTTTCCCGCAGTCGTGATTGTAAGTCATAGCAGCAGCAGGGAGTGCGAGCCCAGCGGCAGCTCTACATGAAGGTACCAATAGCCCAGGAAGGCCGCCGACCGCGGGAATTCGCGCCGCCCCCATCCCGCCAGCCTACACGAGACTTTCCAGAGCACCCTGGACCACATCGAGGGACCCAGTGCACTGAAATTATAGTCATTCGCCATGTCAGGTGGCTCGTTGGTCTAGGGGTATGATTCCTGCTTAGGGTGCAGGAGGTCCCGTGTTCAAATCCCGGACGAGCCCTAGCGTTTTGTGCAAACTGATCGCACGTGAGTGGCTGAGTCGACGCAAAATGCTCGGCGGCAGTATCAAATGAATTTCATATTTGATGTGAGCAATTGACACTCTGATCCGACGTGTGAAGGCGATTACGAAGGTTTTTGGGTACAGATGGAAGCAGATGCATGTTACTATGTCTTGTTTTTAATGATGAAAAAGTGTTTCCGCCCGGGATCGAACCGGGGACCTTCTGCGTGTTAGGCAGACGTGATAACCGCTACACCACGGAAACTACTTGTGTGCGCCTTACCTTAGAGGCAACTCGTGCTGATGTTGTCATCGTAACTAAAAAATTAAATAAATGCGCTACTTGCATAACAAAGGTACATGCAGAAGATCCTCACATGTCGTGGCTCACTGGAGTACAATACGACATATTCAGGAAAATACTGTTCCCGCCCGGGATCGAACCGGGGACCTTCTGCGTGTGAAGCAGACGTGATAACCGCTACACTACGGAAACTGCGGACGTGAGGAGTCCATCCCCGTTCCCTCGAAATTACCTCAGCCTGTCTCCCGTCCGCGAATGCACACGCGACGGTTCTTTTGACAGCCTGGAAACCATTACAGCCGAGGGCACAAGAAGTCTTCGGGTGCTCGAGAGTTTGTCTGCCGTAGCACCCCTAACGAGATAGCGGTTTTTCCCGCAGTCGTGATTGTAAGTCATAGCAGCAGCAGGGAGTGCGAGCCCAGCGGCAGCTCTACATGAAGGTACCAATAGCCCAGGAAGGCCGCCGACCGCGGGAATTCGCGCCGCCCCCATCCCGCCAGCCTACACGAGACTTTCCAGAGCACCCTGGACCACATCGAGGGACCCAGTGCACTGAAATTATAGTCATTCGCCATGTCAGGTGGCTCGTTGGTCTAGGGGTATGATTCCTGCTTAGGGTGCAGGAGGTCCCGGGTTCAAATCCCGGACGAGCCCTAGCGTTTTGTGCAAACTGATCGCACGTGAGTGGCTGAGTCGACGCAAAATGCTCGGCGGCAGTATCAAATGAATTTCATATTTGATGTGAGCAATTGACACTCTGATCCGACGTGTGAAGGCGATTACGAAGGTTTTTGGGTACAGATGGAAGCAGATGCATGTTACTATGTCTTGTTTTTAATGATGAAAAAGTGTTTCCGCCCGGGATCGAACCGGGGACCTTCTGCGTGTTAGGCAGACGTGATAACCGCTACACCACGGAAACTATTTGTGTGCGCCTTACCTTAGAGGCAACTCGTGCTGATGTTGTCATCGTAACTAAAAAATTAAATAAATGCGCTACTTGCATAACAAAGGTACATGCAGAAGATCCTCACATGTCGTGGCTCACTGGAGTACAATACGACATATTCAGGAAAATACTGTTCCCGCCCGGGATCGAACCGGGGACCTTCTGCGTGTGAAGCAGACGTGATAACCGCTACACTACGGAAACTGCGGACGTGAGGAGTCCATCCCCGTTCCCTCGAAATTACCTCAGCCTGTCTCCCGTCCGCGAATGCACACGCGACGGTTCTTTTGACAGCCTGGAAACCATTACAGCCGAGGGCACAAGAAGTCTTCGGGTGCTCGAGAGTTTGTCTGCCGTAGCACCCCTAACGAGATAGCGGTTTTTCCCGCAGTCGTGATTGTAAGTCATAGCAGCAAAAGCAATCACTTTCTTAGCAGCAGGGAGTGCGAGCCCAGCGGCAGCTCTACATGAAGGTACCAATAGCCCAGGAAGGCCGCCGACCGCGGGAATTCGCGCCGCCCCCATCCCGCCAGCCTACACGAGACTTTCCAGAGCACCCTGGACCACATCGAGGGACCCAGTGCACTGAAATTATAGTCATTCGCCATGTCAGGTGGCTCGTTGGTCTAGGGGTATGATTCCTGCTTAGGGTGCAGGAGGTCCCGGGTTCAAATCCCGGACGAGCCCTAGCGTTTTGTGCAAACTGATCGCACGTGAGTGGCTGAGTCGACGCAAAATGCTCGGCGGCAGTATCAAATGAATTTCATATTTGATGTGAGCAATTGACACTCTGATCCGACGTGTGAAGGCGATTACGAAGGTTTTTGGGTACAGATGGAAGCAGATGCATGTTACTATGTCTTGTTTTTAATGATGAAAAAGTGTTTCCGCCCGGGATCGAACCGGGGACCTTCTGCGTGTTAGGCAGACGTGATAACCGCTACACCACGGAAACTACTTGTGTGCGCCTTACCTTAGAGGCAACTCGTGCTGATGTTGTCATCGTAACTAAAAAATTAAATAAATGCGCTACTTGCATAACAAAGGTACATGCAGAAGATCCTCACATGTCGTGGCTCACTGGAGTACAATACGACATATTCAGGAAAATACTGTTCCCGCCCGGGATCGAACCGGGGACCTTCTGCGTGTGAAGCAGACGTGATAACCGCTACACTACGGAAACTGCGCACGTGAGGAGTCCATCCCCGTTCCCTCGAAATTACCTCAGCCTGTCTCCCGTCCGCGAATGCACACGCGACGGTTCTTTTGACAGCCTGGAAACCATTACAGCCGAGGGCACAAGAAGTCTTCGGGTGCTCGAGAGTTTGTCTGCCGTAGCACCCCTAACGAGATAGCGGTTTTTCCCGCAGTCGTGATTGTAAGTCATAGCAGCAAAAGCAATCACTTTCTTAGCAGCAGGGAGTGCGAGCCCAGCGGCAGCTCTACATGAAGGTACCAATAGCCCAGGAAGGCCGCCGACCGCGGGAATTCGCGCCGCCCCCATCCCGCCAGCCTACACGAGACTTTCCAGAGCACCCTGGACCACATCGAGGGACCCAGTGCACTGAAATTATAGTCATTCGCCATGTCAGGTGGCTCGTTGGTCTAGGGGTATGATTCCTGCGTAGGGTGCAGGAGGTCCCGGGTTCAAATCCCGGACGAGCCCTAGCGTTTTGTGCAAACTGATCGCACGTGAGTGGCTGAGTCGACGCAAAATGCTCGGCGGCAGTATCAAATGAATTTCATATTTGATGTGAGCAATTGACACTCTGATCCGACGTGTGAAGGCGATTACGAAGGTTTTTGGGTACAGATGGAAGCAGATGCATGTTACTATGTCTTGTTTTTAATGATGAAAAAGTGTTTCCGCCCGGGATCGAACCGGGGACCTTCTGCGTGTTAGGCAGACGTGATAACCGCTACACCACGGAAACTACTTGTGTGCGCCTTACCTTAGAGGCAACTCGTGCTGATGTTGTCATCGTAACTAAAAAATTAAATAAATGCGCTACTTGCATAACAAAGGTACATGCAGAAGATCCTCACATGTCGTGGCTCACTGGAGTACAATACGACATATTCAGGAAAATACTGTTCCCGCCCGGGATCGAACCGGGGACCTTCTGCGTGTGAAGCAGACGTGATAACCGCTACACTACGGAAACTGCGGACGTGAGGAGTCCATCCCCGTTCCCTCGAAATTACCTCAGCCTGTCTCCCGTCCGCGAATGCACACGCGACGGTTCTTTTGACAGCCTGGAAACCATTACAGCCGAGGGCACAAGAAGTCTTCGGGTGCTCGAGAGTTTGTCTGCCGTAGCACCCCTAACGAGATAGCGGTTTTTCCCGCAGTCGTGATTGTAAGTCATAGCAGCAAAAGCAATCACTTTCTTAGCAGCAGGGAGTGCGAGCCCAGCGGCAGCTCTACATGAAGGTACCAATAGCCCAGGAAGGCCGCCGACCGCGGGAATTCGCGCCGCCCCCATCCCGCCAGCCTACACGAGACTTTCCAGAGCACCCTGGACCACATCGAGGGACCCAGTGCACTGAAATTATAGTCATTCGCCATGTCAGGTGGCTCGTTGGTCTAGGGGTATGATTCCTGCTTAGGGTGCAGGAGGTCCCGGGTTCAAATCCCGGACGAGCCCTAGCGTTTTGTGCAAACTGATCGCACGTGAGTGGCTGAGTCGACGCAAAATGCTCGGCGGCAGTATCAAATGAATTTCATATTTGATGTGAGCAATTGACACTCTGATCCGACGTGTGAAGGCGATTACGAAGGTTTTTGGGTACAGATGGAAGCAGATGCATGTTACTATGTCTTGTTTTTAATGATGAAAAAGTGTTTCCGCCCGGGATCGAACCGGGGACCTTCTGCGTGTTAGGCAGACGTGATAACCGCTACACCACGGAAACTACTTGTGTGCGCCTTACCTTAGAGGCAACTCGTGCTGATGTTGTCATCGTAACTAAAAAATTAAATAAATGCGCTACTTGCATAACAAAGGTACATGCAGAAGATCCTCACATGTCGTGGCTCACTGGAGTACAATACGACATATTCAGGAAAATACTGTTCCCGCCCGGGATCGAACCGGGGACCTTCTGCGTGTGAAGCAGACGTGATAACCGCTACACTACGGAAACTGCGGACGTGAGGAGTCCATCCCCGTTCCCTCGAAATTACCTCAGCCTGTCTCCCGTCCGCGAATGCACACGCGACGGTTCTTTTGACAGCCTGGAAACCATTACAGCCGAGGGCACAAGAAGTCTTCGGGTGCTCGAGAGTTTGTCTGCCGTAGCACCCCTAACGAGATAGCGGTTTTTCCCGCAGTCGTGATTGTAAGTCATAGCAGCAAAAGCAATCACTTTCTTAGCAGCAGGGAGTGCGAGCCCAGCGGCAGCTCTACATGAAGGTACCAATAGCCCAGGAAGGCCGCCGACCGCGGGAATTCGCGCCGCCCCCATCCCGCCAGCCTACACGAGACTTTCCAGAGCACCCTGGACCACATCGAGGGACCCAGTGCACTGAAATTATAGTCATTCGCCATGTCAGGTGGCTCGTTGGTCTAGGGGTATGATTCCTGCTTAGGGTGCAGGAGGTCCCGGGTTCAAATCCCGGACGAGCCCTAGCGTTTTGTGCAAACTGATCGCACGTGAGTGGCTGAGTCGACGCAAAATGCTCGGCGGCAGTATCAAATGAATTTCATATTTGATGTGAGCAATTGACACTCTGATCCGACGTGTGAAGGCGATTACGAAGGTTTTTGGGTACAGATGGAAGCAGATGCATGTTACTATGTCTTGTTTTTAATGATGAAAAAGTGTTTCCGCCCGGGATCGAACCGGGGACCTTCTGCGTGTTAGGCAGACGTGATAACCGCTACACCACGGAAACTACTTGTGTGCGCCTTACCTTAGAGGCAACTCGTGCTGATGTTGTCATCGTAACTAAAAAATTAAATAAATGCGCTACTTGCATAACAAAGGTACATGCAGAAGATCCTCACATGTCGTGGCTCACTGGAGTACAATACGACATATTCAGGAAAATACTGTTCCCGCCCGGGATCGAACCGGGGACCTTCTGCGTGTGAAGCAGACGTGATAACCGCTACACTACGGAAACTGCGGACGTGAGGAGTCCATCCCCGTTCCCTCGAAATTACCTCAGCCTGTCTCCCGTCCGCGAATGCACACGCGACGGTTCTTTTGACAGCCTGGAAACCATTACAGCCGAGGGCACAAGAAGTCTTCGGGTGCTCGAGAGTTTGTCTGCCGTAGCACCCCTAACGAGATAGCGGTTTTTCCCGCAGTCGTGATTGTAAGTCATAGCAGCAGCAGGGAGTGCGAGCCCAGCGGCAGCTCTACATGAAGGTACCAATAGCCCAGGAAGGCCGCCGACCGCGGGAATTCGCGCCGCCCCCATCCCGCCAGCCTACACGAGACTTTCCAGAGCACCCTGGACCACATCGAGGGACCCAGTGCACTGAAATTATAGTCATTCGCCATGTCAGGTGGCTCGTTGGTCTAGGGGTATGATTCCTGCTTAGGGTGCAGGAGGTCCCGTGTTCAAATCCCGGACGAGCCCTAGCGTTTTGTGCAAACTGATCGCACGTGAGTGGCTGAGTCGACGCAAAATGCTCGGCGGCAGTATCAAATGAATTTCATATTTGATGTGAGCAATTGACACTCTGATCCGACGTGTGAAGGCGATTACGAAGGTTTTTGGGTACAGATGGAAGCAGATGCATGTTACTATGTCTTGTTTTTAATGATGAAAAAGTGTTTCCGCCCGGGATCGAACCGGGGACCTTCTGCGTGTTAGGCAGACGTGATAACCGCTACACCACGGAAACTACTTGTGTGCGCCTTACCTTAGAGGCAACTCGTGCTGATGTTGTCATCGTAACTAAAAAATTAAATAAATGCGCTACTTGCATAACAAAGGTACATGCAGAAGATCCTCACATGTCGTGGCTCACTGGAGTACAATACGACATATTCAGGAAAATACTGTTCCCGCCCGGGATCGAACCGGGGACCTTCTGCGTGTGAAGCAGACGTGATAACCGCTACACTACGGAAACTGCGGACGTGAGAAGTCCATCCCCGTTCCCTCGAAATTACCTCAGCCTGTCTCCCGTCCGCGAATGCACACGCGACGGTTCTTTTGACAGCCTGGAAACCATTACAGCCGAGGGCACAAGAAGTCTTCGGGTGCTCGAGAGTTTGTCTGCCGTAGCACCCCTAACGAGATAGCGGTTTTTCCCGCAGTCGTGATTGTAAGTCATAGCAGCAAAAGCAATCACTTTCTTAGCAGCAGGGAGTGCGAGCCCAGCGGCAGCTCTACATGAAGGTACCAATAGCCCAGGAAGGCCGCCGACCGCGGGAATTCGCGCCGCCCCCATCCCGCCAGCCTACACGAGACTTTCCAGAGCACCCTGGACCACATCGAGGGACCCAGTGCACTGAAATTATAGTCATTCGCCATGTCACGTGGCTCGTTGGTCTAGGGGTATGATTCCTGCTTAGGGTGCAGGAAGTCCCGGGTTCAAATCCCGGACGAGCCCTAGCGTTTTGTGCAAACTGATCGCACGTGAGTGGCTGAGTCGACGCAAAATGCTCGGCGGCAGTATCAAATGAATTTCATATTTGATGTGAGCAATTGACACTCTGATCCGACGTGTGAAGGCGATTACGAAGGTTTTTGGGTACAGATGGAAGCAGATGCATGTTACTATGTCTTGTTTTTAATGATGAAAAAGTGTTTCCGCCCGGGATCGAACCGGGGACCTTCTGCGTGTTAGGCAGACGTGATAACCGCTACACCACGGAAACTACTTGTGTGCGCCTTACCTTAGAGGCAACTCGTGCTGATGTTGTCATCGTAACTAAAAAATTAAATAAATGCGCTACTTGCATAACAAAGGTACATGCAGAAGATCCTCACATGTCGTGGCTCACTGGAGTACAATACGACATATTCAGGAAAATACTGTTCCCGCCCGGGATCGAACCGGGGACCTTCTGCGTGTGAAGCAGACGTGATAACCGCTACACTACGGAAACTGCGGACGTGAGGAGTCCATCCCCGTTCCCTCGAAATTACCTCAGCCTGCCTCCCGTCCGCGAATGCACACGCGACGGTTCTTTTGACAGCCTGGAAACCATTACAGCCGAGGGCACAAGAAGTCTTCGGGTGCTCGAGAGTTTGTCTGCCGTAGCACCCCTAACGAGATAGCGGTTTTTCCCGCAGTCGTGATTGTAAGTCATAGCAGCAGCAGGGAGTGCGAGCCCAGCGGCAGCTCTACATGAAGGTACCAATAGCCCAGGAAGGCCGCCGACCGCGGGAATTCGCGCCGCCCCCATCCCGCCAGCCTACACGAGACTTTCCAGAGCACCCTGGACCACATCGAGGGACCCAGTGCACTGAAATTATAGTCATTCGCCATGTCAGGTGGCTCGTTGGTCTAGGGGTATGATTCCTGCTTAGGGTGCAGGAGGTCCCGGGTTCAAATCCCGGACGAGCCCTAGCGTTTTGTGCAAACTGATCGCACGTGAGTGGCTGAGTCGACGCAAAATGCTCGGCGGCAGTATCAAATGAATTTCATATTTGATGTGAGCAATTGACACTCTGATCCGACGTGTGAAGGCGATTACGAAGGTTTTTGGGTACAGATGGAAGCAGATGCATGTTACTATGTCTTGTTTTTAATGATGAAAAAGTGTTTCCGCCCGGGATCGAACCGGGGACCTTCTGCGTGTTAGGCAGACGTGATAACCGCTACACCACGGAAACTACTTGTGTGCGCCTTACCTTAGAGGCAACTCGTGCTGATGTTGTCATCGTAACTAAAAAATTAAATAAATGCGCTACTTGCATAACAAAGGTACATGCAGAAGATCCTCACATGTCGTGGCTCACTGGAGTACAATACGACATATTCAGGAAAATACTGTTCCCGCCCGGGATCGAACCGGGGACCTTCTGCGTGTGAAGCAGACGTGATAACCGCTACACTACGGAAACTGCGGACGTGAGGAGTCCATCCCCGTTCCCTCGAAATTACCTCAGCCTGTCTCCCGTCCGCGAATGCACACGCGACGGTTCTTTTGACAGCCTGGAAACCATTACAGCCGAGGGCACAAGAAGTCTTCGGGTGCTCGAGAGTTTGTCTGCCGTAGCACCCCTAACGAGATAGCGGTTTTTCCCGCAGTCGTGATTGTAAGTCATAGCAGCAGCAGGGAGTGCGAGCCCAGCGGCAGCTCTACATGAAGGTACCAATAGCCCAGGAAGGCCGCCGACCGCGGGAATTCGCGCCGCCCCCATCCCGCCAGCCTACACGAGACTTTCCAGAGCACCCTGGACCACATCGAGGGACCCAGTGCACTGAAATTATAGTCATTCGCCATGTCAGGTGGCTCGTTGGTCTAGGGGTATGATTCCTGCTTAGGGTGCAGGAGGTCCCGGGTTCAAATCCCGGACGAGCCCTAGCGTTTTGTGCAAACTGATCGCACGTGAGTGGCTGAGTCGACGCAAAATGCTCGGCGGCAGTATCAAATGAATTTCATATTTGATGTGAGCAATTGACACTCTGATCCGACGTGTGAAGGCGATTACGAAGGTTTTTGGGTACAGATGGAAGCAGATGCATGTTACTATGTCTTGTTTTTAATGATGAAAAAGTGTTTCCGCCCGGGATCGAACCGGGGACCTTCTGCGTGTTAGGCAGACGTGATAACCGCTACACCACGGAAACTATTTGTGTGCGCCTTACCTTAGAGGCAACTCGTGCTGATGTTGTCATCGTAACTAAAAAATTAAATAAATGCGCTACTTGCATAACAAAGGTACATGCAGAAGATCCTCACATGTCGTGGCTCACTGGAGTACAATACGACATATTCAGGAAAATACTGTTCCCGCCCGGGATCGAACCGGGGACCTTCTGCGTGTGAAGCAGACGTGATAACCGCTACACTACGGAAACTGCGGACGTGAGGAGTCCATCCCCGTTCCCTCGAAATTACCTCAGCCTGTCTCCCGTCCGCGAATGCACACGCGACGGTTCTTTTGACAGCCTGGAAACCATTACAGCCGAGGGCACAAGAAGTCTTCGGGTGCTCGAGAGTTTGTCTGCCGTAGCACCCCTAACGAGATAGCGGTTTTTCCCGCAGTCGTGATTGTAAGTCATAGCAGCAAAAGCAATCACTTTCTTAGCAGCAGGGAGTGCGAGCCCAGCGGCAGCTCTACATGAAGGTACCAATAGCCCAGGAAGGCCGCCGACCGCGGGAATTCGCGCCGCCCCCATCCCGCCAGCCTACACGAGACTTTCCAGAGCACCCTGGACCACATCGAGGGACCCAGTGCACTGAAATTATAGTCATTCGCCATGTCAGGTGGCTCGTTGGTCTAGGGGTATGATTCCTGCTTAGGGTGCAGGAGGTCCCGGGTTCAAATCCCGGACGAGCCCTAGCGTTTTGTGCAAACTGATCGCACGTGAGTGGCTGAGTCGACGCAAAATGCTCGGCGGCAGTATCAAATGAATTTCATATTTGATGTGAGCAATTGACACTCTGATCCGACGTGTGAAGGCGATTACGAAGGTTTTTGGGTACAGATGGAAGCAGATGCATGTTACTATGTCTTGTTTTTAATGATGAAAAAGTGTTTCCGCCCGGGATCGAACCGGGGACCTTCTGCGTGTTAGGCAGACGTGATAACCGCTACACCACGGAAACTACTTGTGTGCGCCTTACCTTAGAGGCAACTCGTGCTGATGTTGTCATCGTAACTAAAAAATTAAATAAATGCGCTACTTGCATAACAAAGGTACATGCAGAAGATCCTCACATGTCGTGGCTCACTGGAGTACAATACGACATATTCAGGAAAATACTGTTCCCGCCCGGGATCGAACCGGGGACCTTCTGCGTGTGAAGCAGACGTGATAACCGCTACACTACGGAAACTGCGGACGTGAGGAGTCCATCCCCGTTCCCTCGAAATTACCTCAGCCTGTCTCCCGTCCGCGAATGCACACGCGACGGTTCTTTTGACAGCCTGGAAACCATTACAGCCGAGGGCACAAGAAGTCTTCGGGTGCTCGAGAGTTTGTCTGCCGTAGCACCCCTAACGAGATAGCGGTTTTTCCCGCAGTCGTGATTGTAAGTCATAGCAGCAGCAGGGAGTGCGAGCCCAGCGGCAGCTCTACATGAAGGTACCAATAGCCCAGGAAGGCCGCCGACCGCGGGAATTCGCGCCGCCCCCATCCCGCCAGCCTACACGAGACTTTCCAGAGCACCCTGGACCACATCGAGGGACCCAGTGCACTGAAATTATAGTCATTCGCCATGTCAGGTGGCTCGTTGGTCTAGGGGTATGATTCCTGCTTAGGGTGCAGGAGGTCCCGGGTTCAAATCCCGGACGAGCCCTAGCGTTTTGTGCAAACTGATCGCACGTGAGTGGCTGAGTCGACGCAAAATGCTCGGCGGCAGTATCAAATGAATTTCATATTTGATGTGAGCAATTGACACTCTGATCCGACGTGTGAAGGCGATTACGAAGGTTTTTGGGTACAGATGGAAGCAGATGCATGTTACTATGTCTTGTTTTTAATGATGAAAAAGTGTTTCCGCCCGGGATCGAACCGGGGACCTTCTGCGTGTTAGGCAGACGTGATAACCGCTACACCACGGAAACTATTTGTGTGCGCCTTACCTTAGAGGCAACTCGTGCTGATGTTGTCATCGTAACTAAAAAATTAAATAAATGCGCTACTTGCATAACAAAGGTACATGCAGAAGATCCTCACATGTCGTGGCTCACTGGAGTACAATACGACATATTCAGGAAAATACTGTTCCCGCCCGGGATCGAACCGGGGACCTTCTGCGTGTGAAGCAGACGTGATAACCGCTACACTACGGAAACTGCGGACGTGAGGAGTCCATCCCCGTTCCCTCGAAATTACCTCAGCCTGTCTCCCGTCCGCGAATGCACACGCGACGGTTCTTTTGACAGCCTGGAAACCATTACAGCCGAGGGCACAAGAAGTCTTCGGGTGCTCGAGAGTTTGTCTGCCGTAGCACCCCTAACGAGATAGCGGTTTTTCCCGCAGTCGTGATTGTAAGTCATAGCAGCAGCAGGGAGTGCGAGCCCAGCGGCAGCTCTACATGAAGGTACCAATAGCCCAGGAAGGCCGCCGACCGCGGGAATTCGCGCCGCCCCCATCCCGCCAGCCTACACGAGACTTTCCAGAGCACCCTGGACCACATCGAGGGACCCAGTGCACTGAAATTATAGTCATTCGCCATGTCAGGTGGCTCGTTGGTCTAGGGGTATGATTCCTGCTTAGGGTGCAGGAGGTCCCGTGTTCAAATCCCGGACGAGCCCTAGCGTTTTGTGCAAACTGATCGCACGTGAGTGGCTGAGTCGACGCAAAATGCTCGGCGGCAGTATCAAATGAATTTCATATTTGATGTGAGCAATTGACACTCTGATCCGACGTGTGAAGGCGATTACGAAGGTTTTTGGGTACAGATGGAAGCAGATGCATGTTACTATGTCTTGTTTTTAATGATGAAAAAGTGTTTCCGCCCGGGATCGAACCGGGGACCTTCTGCGTGTTAGGCAGACGTGATAACCGCTACACCACGGAAACTACTTGTGTGCGCCTTACCTTAGAGGCAACTCGTGCTGATGTTGTCATCGTAACTAAAAAATTAAATAAATGCGCTACTTGCATAACAAAGGTACATGCAGAAGATCCTCACATGTCGTGGCTCACTGGAGTACAATACGACATATTCAGGAAAATACTGTTCCCGCCCGGGATCGAACCGGGGACCTTCTGCGTGTGAAGCAGACGTGATAACCGCTACACTACGGAAACTGCGGACGTGAGGAGTCCATCCCCGTTCCCTCGAAATTACCTCAGCCTGTCTCCCGTCCGCGAATGCACACGCGACGGTTCTTTTGACAGCCTGGAAACCATTACAGCCGAGGGCACAAGAAGTCTTCGGGTGCTCGAGAGTTTGTCTGCCGTAGCACCCCTAACGAGATAGCGGTTTTTCCCGCAGTCGTGATTGTAAGTCATAGCAGCAAAAGCAATCACTTTCTTAGCAGCAGGGAGTGCGAGCCCAGCGGCAGCTCTACATGAAGGTACCAATAGCCCAGGAAGGCCGCCGACCGCGGGAATTCGCGCCGCCCCCATCCCGCCAGCCTACACGAGACTTTCCAGAGCACCCTGGACCACATCGAGGGACCCAGTGCACTGAAATTATAGTCATTCGCCATGTCAGGTGGCTCGTTGGTCTAGGGGTATGATTCCTGCTTAGGGTGCAGGAGGTCCCGGGTTCAAATCCCGGACGAGCCCTAGCGTTTTGTGCAAACTGATCGCACGTGAGTGGCTGAGTCGACGCAAAATGCTCGGCGGCAGTATCAAATGAATTTCATATTTGATGTGAGCAATTGACACTCTGATCCGACGTGTGAAGGCGATTACGAAGGTTTTTGGGTACAGATGGAAGCAGATGCATGTTACTATGTCTTGTTTTTAATGATGAAAAAGTGTTTCCGCCCGGGATCGAACCGGGGACCTTCTGCGTGTTAGGCAGACGTGATAACCGCTACACCACGGAAACTATTTGTGTGCGCCTTACCTTAGAGGCAACTCGTGCTGATGTTGTCATCGTAACTAAAAAATTAAATAAATGCGCTACTTGCATAACAAAGGTACATGCAGAAGATCCTCACATGTCGTGGCTCACTGGAGTACAATACGACATATTCAGGAAAATACTGTTCCCGCCCGGGATCGAACCGGGGACCTTCTGCGTGTGAAGCAGACGTGATAACCGCTACACTACGGAAACTGCGGACGTGAGGAGTCCATCCCCGTTCCCTCGAAATTACCTCAGCCTGTCTCCCGTCCGCGAATGCACACGCGACGGTTCTTTTGACAGCCTGGAAACCATTACAGCCGAGGGCACAAGAAGTCTTCGGGTGCTCGAGAGTTTGTCTGCCGTAGCACCCCTAACGAGATAGCGGTTTTTCCCGCAGTCGTGATTGTAAGTCATAGCAGCAGCAGGGAGTGCGAGCCCAGCGGCAGCTCTACATGAAGGTACCAATAGCCCAGGAAGGCCGCCGACCGCGGGAATTCGCGCCGCCCCCATCCCGCCAGCCTACACGAGACTTTCCAGAGCACCCTGGACCACATCGAGGGACCCAGTGCACTGAAATTATAGTCATTCGCCATGTCAGGTGGCTCGTTGGTCTAGGGGTATGATTCCTGCTTAGGGTGCAGGAGGTCCCGGGTTCAAATCCCGGACGAGCCCTAGCGTTTTGTGCAAACTGATCGCACGTGAGTGGCTGAGTCGACGCAAAATGCTCGGCGGCAGTATCAAATGAATTTCATATTTGATGTGAGCAATTGACACTCTGATCCGACGTGTGAAGGCGATTACGAAGGTTTTTGGGTACAGATGGAAGCAGATGCATGTTACTATGTCTTGTTTTTAATGATGAAAAAGTGTTTCCGCCCGGGATCGAACCGGGGACCTTCTGCGTGTTAGGCAGACGTGATAACCGCTACACCACGGAAACTATTTGTGTGCGCCTTACCTTAGAGGCAACTCGTGCTGATGTTGTCATCGTAACTAAAAAATTAAATAAATGCGCTACTTGCATAACAAAGGTACATGCAGAAGATCCTCACATGTCGTGGCTCACTGGAGTACAATACGACATATTCAGGAAAATACTGTTCCCGCCCGGGATCGAACCGGGGACCTTCTGCGTGTGAAGCAGACGTGATAACCGCTACACTACGGAAACTGCGGACGTGAGGAGTCCATCCCCGTTCCCTCGAAATTACCTCAGCCTGTCTCCCGTCCGCGAATGCACACGCGACGGTTCTTTTGACAGCCTGGAAACCATTACAGCCGAGGGCACAAGAAGTCTTCGGGTGCTCGAGAGTTTGTCTGCCGTAGCACCCCTAACGAGATAGCGGTTTTTCCCGCAGTCGTGATTGTAAGTCATAGCAGCAAAAGCAATCACTTTCTTAGCAGCAGGGAGTGCGAGCCCAGCGGCAGCTCTACATGAAGGTACCAATAGCCCAGGAAGGCCGCCGACCGCGGGAATTCGCGCCGCCCCCATCCCGCCAGCCTACACGAGACTTTCCAGAGCACCCTGGACCACATCGAGGGACCCAGTGCACTGAAATTATAGTCATTCGCCATGTCAGGTGGCTCGTTGGTCTAGGGGTATGATTCCTGCTTAGGGTGCAGGAGGTCCCGGGTTCAAATCCCGGACGAGCCCTAGCGTTTTGTGCAAACTGATCGCACGTGAGTGGCTGAGTCGACGCAAAATGCTCGGCGGCAGTATCAAATGAATTTCATATTTGATGTGAGCAATTGACACTCTGATCCGACGTGTGAAGGCGATTACGAAGGTTTTTGGGTACAGATGGAAGCAGATGCATGTTACTATGTCTTGTTTTTAATGATGAAAAAGTGTTTCCGCCCGGGATCGAACCGGGGACCTTCTGCGTGTTAGGCAGACGTGATAACCGCTACACCACGGAAACTACTTGTGTGCGCCTTACCTTAGAGGCAACTCGTGCTGATGTTGTCATCGTAACTAAAAAATTAAATAAATGCGCTACTTGCATAACAAAGGTACATGCAGAAGATCCTCACATGTCGTGGCTCACTGGAGTACAATACGACATATTCAGGAAAATACTGTTCCCGCCCGGGATCGAACCGGGGACCTTCTGCGTGTGAAGCAGACGTGATAACCGCTACACTACGGAAACTGCGGACGTGAGGAGTCCATCTCCGTTCCCTCGAAATTACCTCAGCCTGTCTCCCGTCCGCGAATGCACACGCGACGGTTCTTTTGACAGCCTGGAAACCATTACAGCCGAGGGCACAAGAAGTCTTCGGGTGCTCGAGAGTTTGTCTGCCGTAGCACCCCTAACGAGATAGCGGTTTTTCCCGCAGTCGTGATTGTAAGTCATAGCAGCAAAAGCAATCACTTTCTTAGCAGCAGGGAGTGCGAGCCCAGCGGCAGCACTACATGAAGGTACCAATAGCCCAGGAAGGCCGCCGACCGCGGGAATTCGCGCCGCCCCCATCCCGCCAGCCTACACGAGACTTTCCAGAGCACCCTGGACCACATCGAGGGACCCAGTGCACTGAAATTATAGTCATTCGCCATGTCAGGTGGCTCGTTGGTCTAGGGGCAGTCTGCCTGCGGCAGCGGTGGTGAGCGGACCTCCAGGGCCAGCGCGCTGCGGCAGGAAGTGTTTACGTCAGGCGGTGAGTCGCGTGCTTACAGCGTCTGCTTATTAGTATTCGTTCCGTTCTGTAGGATCTGATATGGAATTATGAATCCGACTAACAGGAAAGATACCTTGAAGTTTACCTTTGATAGGAACTTTTCGAAACCAAATTCGTTTGAAGTTGAAGCATGGTTAGAGGAAACAGCTAAGATTACTTTTGATGACATTGTAGGGATAAATTTCTCTATCGTGACTAGTGTTGTTTATGTGAAATTAACGTCCTCTGAACTGTGTGATAGAATTGTAGAGTCCAGTGGAGGTGTACTGAAGTTTAAACATAGCGATGGTACCGTCAGTGACGTCAGCATTACGCATGCTGGACTGGGCATCCGGACGGCACGTATTTTCGAACTCCCGTTTGAAATAACAGCCGCGCAAATAAATTCTGCATTGACACCTTACGGGAGGGTCATTAACAATTTTGCGGAGCGTTGGTCCAAAGCCCACAAATTTCCGGTGCTTAACGGCGTCAGGCAGGTTAAGATCGATATACAGAAGCACATACCTTCATATATTTACGTAGGTGGACATCGCGGAATTGTCATATATGATGGGCAGCCAAAAACGTGTGCCGGCTGTGGTGCGCCCGGCCACGTGCGCTCTGAATGTATACAAAGACGGGTGACGCAGATACCTGTCGGTGAAGCCGCTAGCCCCCCTGTGACGACGGCACTGCCACTGACATACGCTGTCGCGGCTTCTGGTCTTCCACCCGCGACCCCGCCTGTAGATGCCCCTCGTTTGAATGATGTTTTGGCCGATAACGTCAAAGAACCGAGTGCTGACGCGGCACCGCCGCTACCACACTCAGAGATGGAGGTAACGACGGATGACTCCCCAGTGGTTGATGCCACTGGTACTGAGGATGAAGCAGACGCTGTGTTCCCGGCGGATCAACCCCAGAGTCAACAGTCCACTTCGGATGTTGATGATACTGCGAACCCTAACAGGAAGCCTTCCAAAAAGAAGCGGAGACTTGCACATCAAGGAGCCAATCAGCTCGCCCCACAGCTCCGCGACAAAGCGAAACGAATAAGCAGCCAAATGTGTCAGAACACTTCTGAACCCTCTGAAGTTGGTCTCCCTGCGTCTGGTCGAATGGACATTGATCCTGTAGTGTCTCCCCCTGTGAATCCACGACGGGTGGAAGATAGTGATACCTCGAGTAGAGTCGTTTTGCCGGATACCCACGCTCAAGGAAACGCAGGATCGCTTTTGTCAGAGGCCACTCTCACTGGGAATTGGGCACAGGAAATGGAAGTATTGGATGCGAGCAATGATGCGGCTGTCATGCGGACCATTGAGACGGAATCTTCGGCACCCCCCACAGAGCAGCATACACCAACCGTACCGGGAACTACAGGAACTCCGACTGACGCGCTTGGCCTCAATTTCGTTAGCCATCCTTCTAAGACTGTTTAATTAATAGTATGTGCCTTCTCCCATGAACGAGCCCCAAGCCTATAAAATTGCCACGTTAAACATCAATAAGATACAGTCGTACTGGCGGCTCCGTAATTTACAAGATTTTGTATACGCAGCGGATATCGATATTCTGTTACTTCAAGAAGTCGCTGCGATTGAACTTGACCGAATAACTGGTTATACTACTCTCTCCAATTCCGGGAGCGGTGCGAATTTAGGGACAGCGATTCTGTTAAAAGAAGGGATTGTAGCGACCGACGCAGAAAAACTGCCTGATCATAGAGGGATCGCTGTCACTTTCCATCGGACACGCATAATCAATGTTTACGCCCCGTCCGGCAGTAGCAATAGGCGTGCTAGGGCTGAGTTCTTCACAAGCGCCATAGTCCCACTTTTTAGGGGAACCTACGATCGTATAATTTTTGCGGGTGACTTCAATTGTGTCTTAAGTCCAAAAGACCAGACGCCTAATTTTAACAAATCTGGAGAACTAGAACGTATCGTCCAAGAAATGAACCTCATTGACACATGGGAGCACACGCACGGAGCGGCACCTGGGTTCACTCATGTCACGAACCACTCTGCAAGCCGGCTAGACAGAATCTATGTATCGGCGTGTATGAAGACTCAAGTCCTCCAATCCGAAGTTTGGCCCACAATTTTTTCCGATCATGCCGCATATATTTGTACTGTTAACATGGTCAAGCAAGGCACATTTCGCGGCAGAGGTTTCTGGAAACTTAACAATGCTCTCCTTAACGATGTTGACTGTCACCGTGTCTTTAACGAAACATGGGAGGCATGTGAACGACGGGTTGCACAGTATGCCTCCGTTACTGAATGGTGGATAACACATGCCAAACCAACTTTATCAAAAATGTTTAAACGCTACGCTCGGGACAAATCCTGGTGGCAACGGCAAACGTCTGAGTTTTATTTTACTTGTCTCAGGGAGCTTTACCAGTCCGATGTGACTGTACCTGAAAATTTTATGCAGATTAAAAAAATTAAGGCAAAATTATTAAAACTTCAGCGGCAGCAGGCAGAAGGCTTTCAAATAAGGTCCAGGCCCCAGAATGTGATAGACGACGAAATGACATCCATGTTTCACGTCATTCGTGAAAATAAGAGGGGGCGGCGGAGATTAATAACTCGTCTTCAGTTGAGTGAAGGCGTTGCGCTCACGCGGCAACAAGACATACGGAACGCACTTCACAATCACTTGGCAGGTCTCCTGACAACGACACATACCGACGATGGAACTCACGATGAATTACTCAATAACTTGCAAAGGACTTTGGGTGCTGCTGAAGTCGAAACTCTCATGCGAGAAATTGATGAAGACGAATTGGATTCTGCGCTATCACGAAGTCCGAAAAATAAATCGCCGGGACCCGACGGTCTCACTGCCAAATTTTATCTTACTTTCTGCGACAAATTAAAGCCCAAGTTGTTGAGTATGTTTAATGAAATTTTACGGCCAGATTTTAATGTTCCTCAGGCTCTCGTGGAAGGCATCGTGGTTTTAATCCCTAAACGCCCAATGTGCAGTTCTGTTGACGATTTTCGGCCGCTTACTTTACTGAACAGTGACTACAAAATTTTAGCACGTATTATTTCTAATAGATTGAAAATGTTGATGAATACTGTCATTGGTCAGTACCAGACCAGTGTAGGTGTCGGTAGGACGATCTTCCAAAATTTGTCTCAATACAGGGACGTTATAGCCATTGCAGATGCGTGTAAGATACGGTGTGCGCTAGTTTCCCTTGACTTTTCAAAGGCATTCGACAGAGTAAACCATCAGTTTCTCATCCGGACGATGCATGCCATGGGATTTCCACTACGTTTTATCAATCTTATACATGAGCTCCTTCGTAAAGGAGTAACTCGACTCATGGTGAATGGCCAGCTGAGCGCATCAATTAATATTACTAATTCAGTGCGACAGGGATGCCCTATGTCGATGGCCTTGTTTGCCATTGCCATTGAGCCTTTGCTTGTCACCTTGACACAGCGTCTACAAGGATTAACCATCCACGGCATTAAGATTGTTTGTACTGCATATGCGGATGACGTCGGATTTTTGGTCATGGACGAAGGTGAAGTCGAGGAAGCCCTTCAGATCGTCAAAAACTACGAACTTGTTGCGGGTGCGAAGTTGAATGCCAGGAAATCTGGCATTATGAACATAGGACGCGGCATCTCGCTGCACCATCACGGTCAGTTGCAACTAATTTCTAAAATGAAATGCCTTGGTATTGAGTACAGGAGCAACATACAGCACACAATTGCGGTGAACTATAGGAATCTCCTGGCAAGTATGCGTGCTTGCATGCAGACCCACTACCTAAGAAGCCTTGATGAACTGCAGAAAGTCACCTTCGCTAATGTCTACCTCACCTCAAAGATTAACTACGTTGCACAAGTACTGCCCATGCCACAGGAGACAGCGAAGCGTATGATGTCCGCTCTAGGCCATTTTGTCACACGTGGACACATTTTTAAAGTCAAGTACGATACGCTCACTCTCTCCACGACCGATGGAGGCTTAAATTTAACAGATGTTCGTTCCAAGTCACGAGCTTTGTACGTATGCACCACCTACAAACGGTGGAGGTCGTTACCGAACAGTCTAACGGCTCACTTGTTAACCGAAATAGCGCCGGCCTGCCTGCAGCCTCCTGTCTCTGTTCAACATATTCCGCCTGCGCTGACTCACTTTAAGAGCTTTTTCATTGAGTTCAGTTACGTACGGTCAACTCTCCCAGAAAATGAGCTTTCCGTGGTGAAGTTAGTTTATAATAAACTACTGGCAACCAAGAACAGGAACAACATCGAACACAAATACCCCAATCATCGCTGGCCAGTGATATGGAAAAACATACATAGCCGTGATTTACCAACGTCAGTGAAAGCCTCTTGGTACAGGGTCGTGAACCGTAAAATAAGTACCAATTCACGACTTCATGCTCTACATTTGGCTGACTCACCTTTGTGCCTAACGTGCAACTTGCCTGATACTGATGAACATCGTTTTCTGTGCACCACTGTCCAAGCAGTTTGGCCATGCATTCGCCGAAAACTGGCTACGATTATGAGGACTTCCCAGCTTTGTATTAAACCTGAAGATTTCCTGTATCCGGATTCAGTGCCGTACCCGAACACCAAACGGAACTCTGTCAATTGGTTGAAGGGTCATTATGTTCATTATTTACAGACGCAAGAACCCAAGAGTGAGGCGGCGTTCTGTCTTTACCTGGCATTACAGTTTCACATACTTTCACAGACGAGACATTACAGGAAACGATATGCGAATTTTTTAGAAGTCGTTCTTCGATGAAAGAAGTATTTTTTTCTTTCCTTCATTCTACATTGCTTTGTTTTTTCTCTTTTCTTCTTCAAATGTCACAGTGACGTATACTGAACAGTGTTACGACAAGGACTATTTTATTTTCTTCTGTTTTTCTAGCGGACCAGAGTTCCTTTTTCATTTTCTATTAAAAAAAAAAAATATATATATTCTACTTTGTCACCATTGCGGGACTATGCAATAGGTTTAGAAGTATCTTTGGTTTGGAAATCGGAATAGTTCAGAAGAATAAGTACTTCAGAAATCATGGCAGATGAAGCCGACGCCGACGAAGGCGATTTATGGCGAGCGCAAGGCGGGGCTGAAGGGGAGGAAGGAGGCCCTAAAAAAAAAAAAAAAAAAAAAAAAAAAAAAAAAAAAAAAAGGGGTATGATTCCTGCTTAGGGTGCAGGAGGTCCCGGGTTCAAATCCCGGACGAGCCCTAGCGTTTTGTGCAAACTGATCGCACGTGAGTGGCTGAGTCGACGCAAAATGCTCGGCGGCAGTATCAAATGAATTTCATATTTGATGTGAGCAATTGACACTCTGATCCGACGTGTGAAGGCGATTACGAAGGTTTTTGGGTACAGATGGAAGCAGATGCATGTTACTATGTCTTGTTTTTAATGATGAAAAAGTGTTTCCGCCCGGGATCGAACCGGGGACCTTCTGCGTGTTAGGCAGACGTGATAACCGCTACACCACGGAAACTACTTGTGTGCGCCTTACCTTAGAGGCAACTCGTGCTGATGTTGTCGTCGTAACTAAAAAATTAAATAAATGCGCTACTTGCATAACAAAGGTACATGCAGAAGATCCTCACATGTCGTGGCTCACTGGAGTACAATACGACATATTCAGGAAAATACTGTTCCCGCCCGGGATCGAACCGGGGACCTTCTGCGTGTGAAGCAGACGTGATAACCGCTACACTACGGAAACTGCGGACGTGAGGAGTCCATCCCCGTTCCCTCGAAATTACCTCAGCCTGTCTCCCGTCCGCGAATGCACACGCGACGGTTCTTTTGACAGCCTGGAAACCATTACAGCCGAGGGCACAAGAAGTCTTCGGGTGCTCGAGAGTTTGTCTGCCGTAGCACCCCTAACGAGATAGCGGTTTTTCCCGCAGTCGTGATTGTAAGTCATAGCAGCAAAAGCAATCACTTTCTTAGCAGCAGGGAGTGCGAGCCCAGCGGCAGCTGTACATGAAGGTACCAATAGCCCAGGAAGGCCGCCGACCGCGGGAATTCGCGCCGCCCCCATCCCGCCAGCCTACACGAGACTTTCCAGAGCACCCTGGACCACATCGAGGGACCCAGTGCACTGAAATTATAGTCATTCGCCATGTCAGGTGGCTCGTTGGTCTAGGGGTATGATTCCTGCTTAGGGTGCAGGAGGTCCCGGGTTCAAATCCCGGACGAGCCCTAGCGTTTTGTGCAAACTGATCGCACGTGAGTGGCTGAGTCGACGCAAAATGCTCGGCGGCAGTATCAAATGAGTTTCATATTTGATGTGAGCAATTGACACTCTGATCCGACGTGTGAAGGCGATTACGAAGGTTTTTGGGTACAGATGGAAGCAGATGCATGTTACTATGTCTTGTTTTTAATGATGAAAAAGTGTTTCCGCCCGGGATCGAACCGGGGACCTTCTGCGTGTTAGGCAGACGTGATAACCGCTACACCACGGAAACTACTTGTGTGCGCCTTACCTTAGAGGCAACTCGTGCTGATGTTGTCATCGTAACTAAAAAATTAAATAAATGCGCTACTTGCATAACAAAGGTACATGCAGAAGATCCTCACATGTCGTGGCTCACTGGAGTACAATACGACATATTCAGGAAAATACTGTTCCCGCCCGGGATCGAACCGGGGACCTTCTGCGTGTGAAGCAGACGTGATAACCGCTACACTACGGAAACTGCGGACGTGAGGAGTCCATCTCCGTTCCCTCGAAATTACCTCAGCCTGTCTCCCGTCCGCGAATGCACACGCGACGGTTCTTTTGACAGCCTGGAAACCATTACAGCCGAGGGCACAAGAAGTCTTCGGGTGCTCGAGAGTTTGTCTGCCGTAGCACCCCTAACGAGATAGCGGTTTTTCCCGCAGTCGTGATTGTAAGTCATAGCAGCAAAAGCAATCACTTTCTTAGCAGCAGGGAGTGCGAGCCCAGCGGCAGCACTACATGAAGGTACCAATAGCCCAGGAAGGCCGCCGACCGCGGGAATTCGCGCCGCCCCCATCCCGCCAGCCTACACGAGACTTTCCAGAGCACCCTGGACCACATCGAGGGACCCAGTGCACTGAAATTATAGTCATTCGCCATGTCAGGTGGCTCGTTGGTCTAGGGGCAGTCTGCCTGCGGCAGCGGTGGTGAGCGGACCTCCAGGGCCAGCGCGCTGTGGCAGGAAGTGTTTACGTCAGGCGGTGAGTCGCGTGCTTACAGCGTCTGCTTATTAGTATTCGTTCCGTTCTGTAGGATCTGATATGGAATTATGAATCCGACTAACAGGAAAGATACCTTGAAGTTTACCTTTGATAGGAACTTTTCGAAACCAAATTCGTTTGAAGTTGAAGCATGGTTAGAGGAAACAGCTAAGATTACTTTTGATGACATTGTAGGGATAAATTTCTCTATCGTGACTAGTGTTGTTTATGTGAAATTAACGTCCTCTGAACTGTGTGATAGAATTGTAGAGTCCAGTGGAGGTGTACTGAAGTTTAAACATAGCGATGGTACCGTCAGTGACGTCAGCATTACGCATGCTGGACTGGGCATCCGGACGGCACGTATTTTCGAACTCCCGTTTGAAATAACAGCCGCGCAAATAAATTCTGCATTGACACCTTACGGGAGGGTCATTAACAATTTTGCGGAGCGTTGGTCCAAAGCCCACAAATTTCCGGTGCTTAACGGCGTCAGGCAGGTTAAGATCGATATACAGAAGCACATACCTTCATATATTTACGTAGGTGGACATCGCGGAATTGTCATATATGATGGGCAGCCAAAAACGTGTGCCGGCTGTGGTGCGCCCGGCCACGTGCGCTCTGAATGTATACAAAGACGGGTGACGCAGATACCTGTCGGTGAAGCCGCTAGCCCCCCTGTGACGACGGCACTGCCACTGACATACGCTGTCGCGGCTTCTGGTCTTCCACCCGCGACCCCGCCTGTAGATGCCCCTCGTTTGAATGATGTTTTGGCCGATAACGTCAAAGAACCGAGTGCTGACGCGGCACCGCCGCTACCACACTCAGAGATGGAGGTAACGACGGATGACTCCCCAGTGGTTGATGCCACTGGTACTGAGGATGAAGCAGACGCTGTGTTCCCGGCGGATCAACCCCAGAGTCAACAGTCCACTTCGGATGTTGATGATACTGCGAACCCTAACAGGAAGCCTTCCAAAAAGAAGCGGAGACTTGCACATCAAGGAGCCAATCAGCTCGCCCCACAGCTCCGCGACAAAGCGAAACGAATAAGCAGCCAAATGTGTCAGAACACTTCTGAACCCTCTGAAGTTGGTCTCCCTGCGTCTGGTCGAATGGACATTGATCCTGTAGTGTCTCCCCCTGTGAATCCACGACGGGTGGAAGATAGTGATACCTCGAGTAGAGTCGTTTTGCCGGATACCCACGCTCAAGGAAACGCAGGATCGCTTTTGTCAGAGGCCACTCTCACTGGGAATTGGGCACAGGAAATGGAAGTATTGGATGCGAGCAATGATGCGGCTGTCATGCGGACCATTGAGACGGAATCTTCGGCACCCCCCACAGAGCAGCATACACCAACCGTACCGGGAACTACAGGAACTCCGACTGACGCGCTTGGCCTCAATTTCGTTAGCCATCCTTCTAAGACTGTTTAATTAATAGTATGTGCCTTCTCCCATGAACGAGCCCCAAGCCTATAAAATTGCCACGTTAAACATCAATAAGATACAGTCGTACTGGCGGCTCCGTAATTTACAAGATTTTGTATACGCAGCGGATATCGATATTCTGTTACTTCAAGAAGTCGCTGCGATTGAACTTGACCGAATAACTGGTTATACTACTCTCTCCAATTCCGGGAGCGGTGCGAATTTAGGGACAGCGATTCTGTTAAAAGAAGGGATTGTAGCGACCGACGCAGAAAAACTGCCTGATCATAGAGGGATCGCTGTCACTTTCCATCGGACACGCATAATCAATGTTTACGCCCCGTCCGGCAGTAGCAATAGGCGTGCTAGGGCTGAGTTCTTCACAAGCGCCATAGTCCCACTTTTTAGGGGAACCTACGATCGTATAATTTTTGCGGGTGACTTCAATTGTGTCTTAAGTCCAAAAGACCAGACGCCTAATTTTAACAAATCTGGAGAACTAGAACGTATCGTCCAAGAAATGAACCTCATTGACACATGGGAGCACACGCACGGAGCGGCACCTGGGTTCACTCATGTCACGAACCACTCTGCAAGCCGGCTAGACAGAATCTATGTATCGGCGTGTATGAAGACTCAAGTCCTCCAATCCGAAGTTTGGCCCACAATTTTTTCCGATCATGCCGCATATATTTGTACTGTTAACATGGTCAAGCAAGGCACATTTCGCGGCAGAGGTTTCTGGAAACTTAACAATGCTCTCCTTAACGATGTTGACTGTCACCGTGTCTTTAACGAAACATGGGAGGCATGTGAACGACGGGTTGCACAGTATGCCTCCGTTACTGAATGGTGGATAACACATGCCAAACCAACTTTATCAAAAATGTTTAAACGCTACGCTCGGGACAAATCCTGGTGGCAACGGCAAACGTCTGAGTTTTATTTTACTTGTCTCAGGGAGCTTTACCAGTCCGATGTGACTGTACCTGAAAATTTTATGCAGATTAAAAAAATTAAGGCAAAATTATTAAAACTTCAGCGGCAGCAGGCAGAAGGCTTTCAAATAAGGTCCAGGCCCCAGAATGTGATAGACGACGAAATGACATCCATGTTTCACGTCATTCGTGAAAATAAGAGGGGGCGGCGGAGATTAATAACTCGTCTTCAGTTGAGTGAAGGCGTTGCGCTCACGCGGCAACAAGACATACGGAACGCACTTCACAATCACTTGGCAGGTCTCCTGACAACGACACATACCGACGATGGAACTCACGATGAATTACTCAATAACTTGCAAAGGACTTTGGGTGCTGCTGAAGTCGAAACTCTCATGCGAGAAATTGATGAAGACGAATTGGATTCTGCGCTATCACGAAGTCCGAAAAATAAATCGCCGGGACCCGACGGTCTCACTGCCGAATTTTATCTTACTTTCTGCGACAAATTAAAGCCCAAGTTGTTGAGTATGTTTAATGAAATTTTACGGCCAGATTTTAATGTTCCTCAGGCTCTCGTGGAAGGCATCGTGGTTTTAATCCCTAAACGCCCAATGTGCAGTTCTGTTGACGATTTTCGGCCGCTTACTTTACTGAACAGTGACTACAAAATTTTAGCACGTATTATTTCTAATAGATTGAAAATGTTGATGAATACTGTCATTGGTCAGTACCAGACCAGTGTAGGTGTCGGTAGGACGATCTTCCAAAATTTGTCTCAATACAGGGACGTTATAGCCATTGCAGATGCGTGTAAGATACGGTGTGCGCTAGTTTCCCTTGACTTTTCAAAGGCATTCGACAGAGTAAACCATCAGTTTCTCATCCGGACGATGCATGCCATGGGATTTCCACTACGTTTTATCAATCTTATACATGAGCTCCTTCGTAAAGGAGTAACTCGACTCATGGTGAATGGCCAGCTGAGCGCATCAATTAATATTACTAATTCAGTGCGACAGGGATGCCCTATGTCGATGGCCTTGTTTGCCATTGCCATTGAGCCTTTGCTTGTCACCTTGACACAGCGTCTACAAGGATTAACCATCCACGGCATTAAGATTGTTTGTACTGCATATGCGGATGACGTCGGATTTTTGGTCATGGACGAAGGTGAAGTCGAGGAAGCCCTTCAGATCGTCAAAAACTACGAACTTGTTGCGGGTGCGAAGTTGAATGCCAGGAAATCTGGCATTATGAACATAGGACGCGGCATCTCGCTGCACCATCACGGTCAGTTGCAACTAATTTCTAAAATGAAATGCCTTGGTATTGAGTACAGGAGCAACATACAGCACACAATTGCGGTGAACTATAGGAATCTCCTGGCAAGTATGCGTGCTTGCATGCAGACCCACTACCTAAGAAGCCTTGATGAACTGCAGAAAGTCACCTTCGCTAATGTCTACCTCACCTCAAAGATTAACTACGTTGCACAAGTACTGCCCATGCCACAGGAGACAGCGAAGCGTATGATGTCCGCTCTAGGCCATTTTGTCACACGTGGACACATTTTTAAAGTCAAGTACGATACGCTCACTCTCTCCACGACCGATGGAGGCTTAAATTTAACAGATGTTCGTTCCAAGTCACGAGCTTTGTACGTATGCACCACCTACAAACGGTGGAGGTCGTTACCGAACAGTCTAACGGCTCACTTGTTAACCGAAATAGCGCCGGCCTGCCTGCAGCCTCCTGTCTCTGTTCAACATATTCCGCCTGCGCTGACTCACTTTAAGAGCTTTTTCATTGAGTTCAGTTACGTACGGTCAACTCTCCCAGAAAATGAGCTTTCCGTGGTGAAGTTAGTTTATAATAAACTACTGGCAACCAAGAACAGGAACAACATCGAACACAAATACCCCAATCATCGCTGGCCAGTGATATGGAAAAACATACATAGCCGTGATTTACCAACGTCAGTGAAAGCCTCTTGGTACAGGGTCGTGAACCGTAAAATAAGTACCAATTCACGACTTCATGCTCTACATTTGGCTGACTCACCTTTGTGCCTAACGTGCAACTTGCCTGATACTGATGAACATCGTTTTCTGTGCACCACTGTCCAAGCAGTTTGGCCATGCATTCGCCGAAAACTGGCTACGATTATGAGGACTTCCCAGCTTTGTATTAAACCTGAAGATTTCCTGTATCCGGATTCAGTGCCGTACCCGAACACCAAACGGAACTCTGTCAATTGGTTGAAGGGTCATTATGTTCATTATTTACAGACGCAAGAACCCAAGAGTGAGGCGGCGTTCTGTCTTTACCTGGCATTACAGTTTCACATACTTTCACAGACGAGACATTACAGGAAACGATATGCGAATTTTTTAGAAGTCGTTCTTCGATGAAAGAAGTATTTTTTTCTTTCCTTCATTCTACATTGCTTTGTTTTTTCTCTTTTCTTCTTCAAATGTCACAGTGACGTATACTGAACAGTGTTACGACAAGGACTATTTTATTTTCTTCTGTTTTTCTAGCGGACCAGAGTTCCTTTTTCATTTTCTATTAAAAAAAAAAAAATATATATATTCTACTTTGTCACCATTGCGGGACTATGCAATAGGTTTAGAAGTATCTTTGGTTTGGAAATCGGAATAGTTCAGAAGAATAAGTACTTCAGAAATCATGGCAGATGAAGCCGACGCCGACGAAGGCGATTTATGGCGAGCGCAAGGCGGGGCTGAAGGGGAGGAAGGAGGCCCTAAAAAAAAAAAAAAAAAAAAAAAAAAAAAAAAAAAAAAAAAAAAAAAAAAAAGGGGTATGATTCCTGCTTAGGGTGCAGGAGGTCCCGGGTTCAAATCCCGGACGAGCCCTAGCGTTTTGTGCAAACTGATCGCACGTGAGTGGCTGAGTCGACGCAAAATGCTCGGCGGCAGTATCAAATGAATTTCATATTTGATGTGAGCAATTGACACTCTGATCCGACGTGTGAAGGCGATTACGAAGGTTTTTGGGTACAGATGGAAGCAGATGCATGTTACTATGTCTTGTTTTTAATGATGAAAAAGTGTTTCCGCCCGGGATCGAACCGGGGACCTTCTGCGTGTTAGGCAGACGTGATAACCGCTACACCACGGAAACTACTTGTGTGCGCCTTACCTTAGAGGCAACTCGTGCTGATGTTGTCGTCGTAACTAAAAAATTAAATAAATGCGCTACTTGCATAACAAAGGTACATGCAGAAGATCCTCACATGTCGTGGCTCACTGGAGTACAATACGACATATTCAGGAAAATACTGTTCCCGCCCGGGATCGAACCGGGGACCTTCTGCGTGTGAAGCAGACGTGATAACCGCTACACTACGGAAACTGCGGACGTGAGGAGTCCATCCCCGTTCCCTCGAAATTACCTCAGCCTGTCTCCCGTCCGCGAATGCACACGCGACGGTTCTTTTGACAGCCTGGAAACCATTACAGCCGAGGGCACAAGAAGTCTTCGGGTGCTCGAGAGTTTGTCTGCCGTAGCACCCCTAACGAGATAGCGGTTTTTCCCGCAGTCGTGATTGTAAGTCATAGCAGCAAAAGCAATCACTTTCTTAGCAGCAGGGAGTGCGAGCCCAGCGGCAGCTGTACATGAAGGTACCAATAGCCCAGGAAGGCCGCCGACCGCGGGAATTCGCGCCGCCCCCATCCCGCCAGCCTACACGAGACTTTCCAGAGCACCCTGGACCACATCGAGGGACCCAGTGCACTGAAATTATAGTCATTCGCCATGTCAGGTGGCTCGTTGGTCTAGGGGTATGATTCCTGCTTAGGGTGCAGGAGGTCCCGGGTTCAAATCCCGGACGAGCCCTAGCGTTTTGTGCAAACTGATCGCACGTGAGTGGCTGAGTCGACGCAAAATGCTCGGCGGCAGTATCAAATGAGTTTCATATTTGATGTGAGCAATTGACACTCTGATCCGACGTGTGAAGGCGATTACGAAGGTTTTTGGGTACAGATGGAAGCAGATGCATGTTACTATGTCTTGTTTTTAATGATGAAAAAGTGTTTCCGCCCGGGATCGAACCGGGGACCTTCTGCGTGTTAGGCAGACGTGATAACCGCTACACCACGGAAACTACTTGTGTGCGCCTTACCTTAGAGGCAACTCGTGCTGATGTTGTCATCGTAACTAAAAAATTAAATAAATGCGCTACTTGCATAACAAAGGTACATGCAGAAGATCCTCACATGTCGTGGCTCACTGGAGTACAATACGACATATTCAGGAAAATACTGTTCCCGCCCGGGATCGAACCGGGGACCTTCTGCGTGTGAAGCAGACGTGATAACCGCTACACTACGGAAACTGCGGACGTGAGGAGTCCATCTCCGTTCCCTCGAAATTACCTCAGCCTGTCTCCCGTCCGCGAATGCACACGCGACGGTTCTTTTGACAGCCTGGAAACCATTACAGCCGAGGGCACAAGAAGTCTTCGGGTGCTCGAGAGTTTGTCTGCCGTAGCACCCCTAACGAGATAGCGGTTTTTCCCGCAGTCGTGATTGTAAGTCATAGCAGCAAAAGCAATCACTTTCTTAGCAGCAGGGAGTGCGAGCCCAGCGGCAGCTCTACATGAAGGTACCAATAGCCCAGGAAGGCCGCCGACCGCGGGAATTCGCGCCGCCCCCATCCCGCCAGCCTACACGAGACTTTCCAGAGCACCCTGGACCACATCGAGGGACCCAGTGCACTGAAATTATAGTCATTCGCCATGTCAGGTGGCTCGTTGGTCTAGGGGTATGATTCCTGCTTAGGGTGCAGGAGGTTCCGTGTTCAAATCCCGGACGAGCCCTAGCGTTTTGTGCAAACTGATCGCACGTGAGTGGCTGAGTCGACGCAAAATGCTCGGCGGTAGTATCAAATGAATTTCATATTTGATGTGAGCAATTGACACTCTGATCCGACGTGTGAAGGCGATTACGAAGGTTTTTGGGTACAGATGGAAGCAGATGCATGTTACTATGTCTTGTTTTTAATGATGAAAAAGTGTTTCCGCCCGGGATCGAACCGGGGACCTTCTGCGTGTTAGGCAGACGTGATAACCGCTACACCACGGAAACTACTTGTGTGCACCTTACCTTAGAGGCAACTCGTGCTGATGTTGTCATCGTAACTAAAAAATTAAATAAATGCGCTACTTGCATAACAAAGGTACATGCAGAAGATCCTCACATGTCGTGGCTCACTGGAGTACAATACGACATATTCAGGAAAATACTGTTCCCGCCCGGGATCGAACCGGGGACCTTCTGCGTGTGAAGCAGACGTGATAACCGCTACACTACGGAAACTGCGGACGTGAGGAGTCCATCCCCGTTCCCTCGAAATTACCTCAGCCTGTCTCCCGTCCGCGAATGCACACGCGACGGTTCTTTTGACAGCCTGGAAACCATTACAGCCGAGGGCACAAGAAGTCTTCGGGTGCTCGAGAGTTTGTCTGCCGTAGCACCCCTAACGAGATAGCGGTTTTTCCCGCAGTCGTGATTGTAAGTCATAGCAGCAGCAGGGAGTGCGAGCCCAGCGGCAGCTCTACATGAAGGTACCAATAGCCCAGGAAGGCCGCCGACCGCGGGAATTCGCGCCGCCCCCATCCCGCCAGCCTACACGAGACTTTCCAGAGCACCCTGGACCACATCGAGGGACCCAGTGCACTGAAATTATAGTCATTCGCCATGTCAGGTGGCTCGTTGGTCTAGGGGTATGATTCCTGCTTAGGGTGCAGGAGGTCCCGGGTTCAAATCCCGGACGAGCCCTAGCGTTTTGTGCAAATTGATCGCACGTGAGTGGCTGAGTCGACGCAAAATGCTCGGCGGCAGTATCAAATGAATTTCATATTTGATGTGAGCAATTGACACTCTGATCCGACGTGTGAAGGCGATTACGAAGGTTTTTGGGTACAGATGGAAGCAGATGCATGTTACTATGTCTTGTTTTTAATGATGAAAAAGTGTTTCCGCCCGGGATCGAACCGGGGACCTTCTGCGTGTTAGGCAGACGTGATAACCGCTACACCACGGAAACTACTTGTGTGCGCCTTACCTTAGAGGCAACTCGTGCTGATGTTGTCATCGTAACTAAAAAATTAAATAAATGCGCTACTTGCATAACAAAGGTACATGCAGAAGATCCTCACATGTCGTGGCTCACTGGAGTACAATACGACATATTCAGGAAAATACTGTTCCCGCCCGGGATCGAACCGGGGACCTTCTGCGTGTGAAGCAGACGTGATAACCGCTACACTACGGAAACTGCGGACGTGAGGAGTCCATCCCCGTTCCCTCGAAATTACCTCAGCCTGTCTCCCGTCCGCGAATGCACACGCGACGGTTCTTTTGACAGCCTGGAAACCATTACAGCCGAGGGCACAAGAAGTCTTCGGGTGCTCGAGAGTTTGTCTGCCGTAGCACCCCTAACGAGATAGCGGTTTTTCCCGCAGTCGTGATTGTAAGTCATAGCAGCAAAAGCAATCACTTTCTTAGCAGCAGGGAGTGCGAGCCCAGCGGCAGCGACGTGAGGAGTCCATCCCCGTTCCCTCGAAATTACCTCAGCCTGTCTCCCGTCCGCGAATGCACACGCGACGGTTCTTTTGACAGCCTGGAAACCATTACAGCCGAGGGCACAAGAAGTCTTCGGGTGCTCGAGAGTTTGTCTGCCGTAGCACCCCTAACGAGATAGCGGTTTTTCCCGCAGTCGTGATTGTAAGTCATAGCAGCAAAAGCAATCACTTTCTTAGCAGCAGGGAGTGCGAGCCCAGCGGCAGCTCTACATGAAGGTACCAATAGCCCAGGAAGGCCGCCGACCGCGGGAATTCGCGCCGCCCCCATCCCGCCAGCCTACACGAGACTTTCCAGAGCACCCTGGACCACATCGAGGGACCCAGTGCACTGAAATTATAGTCATTCGCCATGTCAGGTGGCTCGTTGGTCTAGGGGTATGATTCCTGCTTAGGGTGCAGGAGTTCCCGTGTTCAAATCCCGGACGAGCCCTAGCGTTTTGTGCAAACTGATCGCACGTGAGTGGCTGAGTCGACGCAAAATGCTCGGCGGCAGTATCAAATGAATTTCATATTTGATGTGAGCAATTGACACTCTGATCCGACGTGTGAAGGCGATTACGAAGGTTTTTGGGTACAGATGGAAGCAGATGCATGTTACTATGTCTTGTTTTTAATGATGAAAAAGTGTTTCCGCCCGGGATCGAACCGGGGACCTTCTGCGTGTTAGGCAGACGTGATAACCGCTACACCACGGAAACTACTTGTGTGCGCCTTAACTTAGAGGCAACTCGTGCTGATGTTGTCATCGTAACTAAAAAATTAAATAAATGCGCTACTTGCATAACAAAGGTACATGCAGAAGATCCTCACATGTCGTGGCTCACTGGAGTACAATACGACATATTCAGGAAAATACTGTTCCCGCCCGGGATCGAACCGGGGACCTTCTGCGTGTGAAGCAGACGTGATAACCGCTACACTACGGAAACTGCGGACGTGAGGAGTCCATCCCCGTTCCCTCGAAATTACCTCAGCCTGTCTCCCGTCCGCGAATGCACACGCGACGGTTCTTTTGACAGCCTGGAAACCATTACAGCCGAGGGCACAAGAAGTCTTCGGGTGCTCGAGAGTTTGTCTGCCGTAGCACCCCTAACGAGATAGCGGTTTTTCCCGCAGTCGTGATTGTAAGTCATAGCAGCAAAAGCAATCACTTTCTTAGCAGCAGGGAGTGCGAGCCCAGCGGCAGCTCTACATGAAGGTACCAATAGCCCAGGAAGGCCGCCGACCGCGGGAATTCGCGCCGCCCCCATCCCGCCAGCCTACACGAGACTTTCCAGAGCACCCTGGACAACATCGAGGGACCCAGTGCACTGAAATTATAGTCATTCGCCATGTCAGGTGGCTCGTTGGTCTAGGGGTATGATTCCTGCTTAGGGTGCAGGAGGTCCCGTGTTCAAATCCCGGACGAGCCCTAGCGTTTTGTGCAAACTGATCGCACGTGAGTGGCTGAGTCGACGCAAAATGCTCGGCGGCAGTATCAAATGAATTTCATATTTGATGTGAGCAATTGACACTCTGATCCGACGTGTGAAGGCGATTACGAAGGTTTTTGGGTACAGATGGAAGCAGATGCATGTTACTATGTCTTGTTTTTAATGATGAAAAAGTGTTTCCGCCCGGGATCGAACCGGGGACCTTCTGCGTGTTAGGCAGACGTGATAACCGCTACACCACGGAAACTACTTGTGTGCACCTTACCTTAGAGGCAACTCGTGCTGATGTTGTCATCGTAACTAAAAAATTAAATAAATGCGCTACTTGCATAACAAAGGTACATGCAGAAGATCCTCACATGTCGTGGCTCACTGGAGTACAATACGACATATTCAGGAAAATACTGTTCCCGCCCGGGATCGAACCGGGGACCTTCTGCGTGTGAAGCAGACGTGATAACCGCTACACTACGGAAACTGCGGACGTGAGGAGTCCATCCCCGTTCCCTCGAAATTACCTCAGCCTGTCTCCCGTCCGCGAATGCACACGCGACGGTTCTTTTGACAGCCTGGAAACCATTACAGCCGAGGGCACAAGAAGTCTTCGGGTGCTCGAGAGTTTGTCTGCCGTAGCACCCCTAACGAGATAGCGGTTTTTCCCGCAGTCGTGATTGTAAGTCATAGCAGCAAAAGCAATCACTTTCTTAGCAGCAGGGAGTGCGAGCCCAGCGGCAGCTCTACATGAAGGTACCAATAGCCCAGGAAGGCCGCCGACCGCGGGAATTCGCGCCGCCCCCATCCCGCCAGCCTACACGAGACTTTCCAGAGCACCCTGGACCACATCGAGGGACCCAGTGCACTGAAATTATAGTCATTCGCCATGTCAGGTGGCTCGTTGGTCTAGGGGTATGATTCCTGCTTAGGGTGCAGGAGGTCCCGTGTTCAAATCCCGGACGAGCCCTAGCGTTTTGTGCAAACTGATCGCACGTGAGTGGCTGAGTCGACGCAAAATGCTCGGCGGCAGTATCAAATGAATTTCATATTTGATGTGAGCAATTGACACTCTGATCCGACGTGTGAAGGCGATTACGAAGGTTTTTGGGTACAGATGGAAGCAGATGCATGTTACTATGTCTTGTTTTTAATGATGAAAAAGTGTTTCCGCCCGGGATCGAACCGGGGACCTTCTGCGTGTTAGGCAGACGTGATAACCGCTACACCACGGAAACTACTTGTGTGCGCCTTACCTTAGAGGCAACTCGTGCTGATGTTGTCATCGTAACTAAAAATTAAATAAATGCGCTACTTGCATAACAAAGGTACATGCAGAAGATCCTCACATGTCGTGGCTCACTGGAGTACAATACGACATATTCAGGAAAATACTGTTCCCGCCCGGGATCGAACCGGGGACCTTCTGCGTGTGAAGCAGACGTGATAACCGCTACACTACGGAAACTGCGGACGTGAGGAGTCCATCCCCGTTCCCTCGAAATTACCTCAGCCTGTCTCCCGTCCGCGAATGCACACGCGACGGTTCTTTTGACAGCCTGGAAACCATTACAGCCGAGGGCACAAGAAGTCTTCGGGTGCTCGAGAGTTTGTCTGCCGTAGCACCCCTAACGAGATAGCGGTTTTTCCCGCAGTCGTGATTGTAAGTCATAGCAGCAGCAGGGAGTGCGAGCCCAGCGGCAGCTCTACATGAAGGTACCAATAGCCCAGGAAGGCCGCCGACCGCGGGAATTCGCGCCGCCCCCATCCCGCCAGCCTACACGAGACTTTCCAGAGCACCCTGGACCACATCGAGGGACCCAGTGCACTGAAATTATAGTCATTCGCCATGTCAGGTGGCTCGTTGGTCTAGGGGTATGATTCCTGCTTAGGGTGCAGGAGGTCCCGGGTTCAAATCCCGGACGAGCCCTAGCGTTTTGTGCAAACTGATCGCACGTGAGTGGCTGAGTCGACGCAAAATGCTCGGCGGCAGTATCAAATGAATTTCATATTTGATGTGAGCAATTGACACTCTGATCCGACGTGTGAAGGCGATTACGAAGGTTTTTGGGTACAGATGGAAGCAGATGCATGTTACTATGTCTTGTTTTTAATGATGAAAAAGTGTTTCCGCCCGGGATCGAACCGGGGACCTTCTGCGTGTTAGGCAGACGTGATAACCGCTACACCACGGAAACTACTTGTGTGCGCCTTACCTTAGAGGCAACTCGTGCTGATGTTGTCATCGTAACTAAAAAATTAAATAAATGCGCTACTTGCATAACAAAGGTACATGCAGAAGATCCTCACATGTCGTGGCTCACTGGAGTACAATACGACATATTCAGGAAAATACTGTTCCCGCCCGGGATCGAACCGGGGACCTTCTGCGTGTGAAGCAGACGTGATAACCGCTACACTACGGAAACTGCGGACGTGAGGAGTCCATCCCCGTTCCCTCGAAATTACCTCAGCCTGTCTCCCGTGCGCGAATGCACACGCGACGGTTCTTTTGACAGCCTGGAAACCATTACAGCCGAGGGCACAAGAAGTCTTCCGGTGCTCGAGAGTTTGTCTGCCGTAGCACCCCTAACGAGATAGCGGTTTTTCCCGCAGTCGTGATTGTAAGTCATAGCAGCAGCAGGGAGTGCGAGCCCAGCGGCAGCTCTACATGAAGGTACCAATAGCCCAGGAAGGCCGCCGACCGCGGGAATTCGCGCCGCCCCCATCCCGCCAGCCTACACGAGACTTTCCAGAGCACCCTGGACCACATCGAGGGACCCAGTGCACTGAAATTATAGTCATTCGCCATGTCAGGTGGCTCGTTGGTCTAGGGGTATGATTCCTGCTTAGGGTGCAGGAGGTCCCGGGTTCAAATCCCGGACGAGCCCTAGCGTTTTGTGCAAACTGATCGCACGTGAGTGGCTGAGTCGACGCAAAATGCTCGGCGGCAGTATCAAATGAATTTCATATTTGATGTGAGCAATTGACACTCTGATCCGACGTGTGAAGGCGATTACGAAGGTTTTTGGGTACAGATGGAAGCAGATGCATGTTACTATGTCTTGTTTTTAATGATGAAAAAGTGTTTCCGCCCGGGATCGAACCGGGGACCTTCTGCGTGTTAGGCAGACGTGATAACCGCTACACCACGGAAACTACTTGTGTGCGCCTTACCTTAGAGGCAACTCGTGCTGATGTTGTCATCGTAACTAAAAAATTAAATAAATGCGCTACTTGCATAACAAAGGTACATGCAGAAGATCCTCACATGTCGTGGCTCACTGGAGTACAATACGACATATTCAGGAAAATACTGTTCCCGCCCGGGATCGAACCGGGGACCTTCTGCGTGTGAAGCAGACGTGATAACCGCTACACTACGGAAACTGCGGACGTGAGGAGTCCATCCCCGTTCCCTCGAAATTACCTCAGCCTGTCTCCCGTGCGCGAATGCACACGCGACGGTTCTTTTGACAGCCTGGAAACCATTACAGCCGAGGGCACAAGAAGTCTTCGGGTGCTCGAGAGTTTGTCTGCCGTAGCACCCCTAACGAGATAGCGGTTTTTCCCGCAGTCGTGATTGTAAGTCATAGCAGCAAAAGCAATCACTTTCTTAGCAGCAGGGAGTGCGAGCCCAGCGGCAGCTGTACATGAAGGTACCAATAGCCCAGGAAGGCCGCCGACCGCGGGAATTCGCGCCGCCCCCATCCCGCCAGCCTACACGAGACTTTCCAGAGCACCCTGGACCACATCGAGGGACCCAGTGCACTGAAATTATAGTGATTCGCCATGTCAGGTGGCTCGTTGGTCTATGGGTATGATTCCTGCTTAGGGTGCAGGAGGTCCCGGGTTCAAATCCCGGACGAGCCCTAGCGTTTTGTGCAAACTGATCGCACGTGAGTGGCTGAGTCGACGCAAAATGCTCGGCGGCAGTATCAAATGAATTTCATATTTGATGTGAGCAATTGACACTCTGATCCGACGTGTGAAGGCGATTACGAAGGTTTTTGGGTACAGATGGAAGCAGATGCATGTTACTATGTCTTGTTTTTAATGATGAAAAAGTGTTTCCGCCCGGGATCGAACCGGGGACCTTCTGCGTGTTAGGCAGACGTGATAACCGCTACACCACGGAAACTACTTGTGTGCGCCTTACCTTAGAGGCAACTCGTGCTGATGTTGTCATCGTAACTAAAAAATTAAATAAATGCGCTACTTGCATAACAAAGGTACATGCAGAAGATCCTCACATGTCGTGGCTCACTGGAGTACAATACGACATATTCAGGAAAATACTGTTCCCGCCCGGGATCGAACCGGGGACCTTCTGCGTGTGAAGCAGACGTGATAACCGCTACACTACGGAAACTGCGGACGTGAGGAGTCCATCCCCGTTCCCTCGAAATTACCTCAGCCTGTCTCCCGTGCGCGAATGCACACGCGACGGTTCTTTTGACAGCCTGGAAACCATTACAGCCGAGGGCACAAGAAGTCTTCGGGTGCTCGAGAGTTTGTCTGCCGTAGCACCCCTAACGAGATAGCGGTTTTTCCCGCAGTCGTGATTGTAAGTCATAGCAGCAAAAGCAATCACTTTCTTAGCAGCAGGGAGTGCGAGCCCAGCGGCAGCTGTACATGAAGGTACCAATAGCCCAGGAAGGCCGCCGACCGCGGGAATTCGCGCCGCCCCCATCCCGCCAGCCTACACGAGACTTTCCAGAGCACCCTGGACCACATCGAGGGACCCAGTGCACTGAAATTATAGTCATTCGCCATGTCAGGTGGCTCGTTGGTCTAGGGGTATGATTCCTGCTTAGGGTGCAGGAGGTCCCGGGTTCAAATCCCGGACGAGCCCTAGCGTTTTGTGCAAACTGATCGCACGTGAGTGGCTGAGTCGACGCAAAATGCTCGGCGGCAGTATCAAATGAATTTCATATTTGATGTGAGCAATTGACACTCTGATCCGACGTGTGAAGGAGATTACGAAGGTTTTTGGGTACAGATGGAAGCAGATGCATGTTACTATGTCTTGTTTTTAATGATGAAAAAGTGTTTCCGCCCGGGATCGAACCGGGGACCTTCTGCGTGTTAGGCAGACGTGATAACCGCTACACCACGGAAACTACTTGTGTGCGCCTTACCTTAGAGGCAACTCGTGCTGATGTAGTCATCGTAACTAAAAAATTAAATAAATGCGCTACTTGCATAACAAAGGTACATGCAGAAGATCCTCACATGTCGTGGCTCACTGGAGTACAATACGACATATTCAGGAAAATACTGTTCCCGCCCGGGATCGAACCGGGGACCTTCTGCGTGTGAAGCAGACGTGATAACCGCTACACTACGGAAACTGCGGACGTGAGGAGTCCATCCCCGTTCCCTCGAAATTACCTCAGCCTGTCTCCCGTCCGCGAATGCACACGCGACGGTTCTTTTGACAGCCTGGAAACCATTACAGCCGAGGGCACAAGAAGTCTTCGGGTGCTCGAGAGTTTGTCTGCCGTAGCACCCCTAACGAGATAGCGGTTTTTCCCGCAGTCGTGATTGTAAGTCATAGCAGCAGCAGGGAGTGCGAGCCCAGCGGCAGCTCTACATGAAGGTACCAATAGCCCAGGAAGGCCGCCGACCGCGGGAATTCGCGCCGCCCCCATCCCGCCAGCCTACACGAGACTTTCCAGAGCACCCTGGACCACATCGAGGGACCCAGTGCACTGAAATAATAGTCATTCGCCATGTCAGGTGGCTCGTTGGTCTAGGGGTATGATTCCTGCTTAGGGTGCAGGAGGTCCCGGGTTCAAATCCCGGACGAGCACTAGCGTTTTGTGCAAACTGATCGCACGTGAGTGGCTGAGTCGACGCAAAATGCTCGGCGGCAGTATCAAATGAATTTCATATTTGATGTGAGCAATTGACACTCTGATCCGACGTGTGAAGGCGATTACGAAGGTTTTTGGGTACAGATGGAAGCAGATGCATGTTACTATGTCTTGTTTTTAATGATGAAAAAAGATGGAAGCAGATGCATGTTACTATGTCTTGTTTTTAATGATGAAAAAGTGTTTCCGCCCGGGATCGAACCGGGGACCTTCTGCGTGTTAGGCAGACGTGATAACCGCTACACCACGGAAACTACTTGTGTGCGCCTTACCTTAGAGGCAACTCGTGCTGATGTTGTCATCGTAACTAAAAAATTAAATAAATGCGCTACTTGCATAACAAAGGTACATGCAGAAGATCCTCACATGTCGTGGCTCACTGGAGTACAATACGACATATTCAGGAAAATACTGTTCCCGCCCGGGATCGAACCGGGGACCTTCTGCGTGTGAAGCAGACGTGATAACCGCTACACTACGGAAACTGCGGACGTGAGGAGTCCATCCCCGTTCCCTCGAAATTACCTCAGCCTGTCTCCCGTCCGCGAATGCACACGCGACGGTTCTTTTGACAGCCTGGAAACCATTACAGCCGAGGGCACAAGAAGTCTTCGGGTGCTCGAGAGTTTGTCTGCCGTAGCACCCCTAACGAGATAGCGGTTTTTCCCGCAGTCGTGATTGTAAGTCATAGCAGCAAAAGCAATCACTTTCTTAGCAGCAGGGAGTGCGAGCCCAGCGGCAGCTGTACATGAAGGTACCAATAGCCCAGGAAGGCCGCCGACCGCGGGAATTCGCGCCGCCCCCATCCCGCCAGCCTACACGAGACTTTCCAGAGCACCCTGGACCACATCGAGGGACCCAGTGCACTGAAATTATAGTCATTTGCCATGTCAGGTGGCTCGTTGGTCTAGGGGTATGATTCCTGCTTAGGGTGCAGGAGGTCCCGGGTTCAAATCCCGGACGAGCCCTAGCGTTTTGTGCAAACTGATCGCACGTGAGTGGCTGAGTCGACGCAAAATGCTCGGCGGCAGTATCAAATGAATTTCATATTTGATGTGAGCAATTGACACTCTGATCCGACGTGTGAAGGCGATTACGAAGGTTTTTGGGTACAGATGGAAGCAGATGCATGTTACTATGTCTTGTTTTTAATGATGAAAAAGTGTTTCCGCCCGGGATCGAACCGGGGACCTTCTGCGTGATAGGCAGACGTGATAACCGCTACACCACGGAAACTACTTGTGTGCGCCTTAACTTAGAGGCAACTCGTGCTGATGTTGTCATCGTAACTAAAAAATTAAATAAATGCGCTACTTGCATAACAAAGATACATGCAGAAGATCCTCACATGTCGTGGCTCACTGGAGTACAATACGACATATTCAGGAAAATACTGTTCCCGCCCGGGATCGAACCGGGGACCTTCTGCGTGTGAAGCAGACGTGATAACCGCTACACTACGGAAACTGCGGACGTGAGGAGTCCATCCCCGTTCCCTCGAAATTACCTCAGCCTGTCTCCCGTCCGCGAATGCACACGCGACGGTTCTTTTGACAGCCTGGAAACCATTACAGCCGAGGGCACAAGAAGTCTTCGGGTGCTCGAGAGTTTGTCTGCCGTAGCACCCCTAACGAGATAGCGGTTTTTCCCGCAGTCGTGATTGTAAGTCATAGCAGCAAAAGCAATCACTTTCTTAGCAGCAGGGAGTGCGAGCCCAGCGGCAGCTGTACATGAAGGTACCAATAGCCCAGGAAGGCCGCCGACCGCGGGAATTCGCGCCGCCCCCATCCCGCCAGCCTACAGGAGACTTTCCAGAGCACCCTGGACCACATCGAGGGAACCAGTGCACTGAAATTATAGTCATTCGCCATGTCAGGTGGCTCGTTGGTCTAGGGGTATGATTCCTGCTTAGGGTGCAGGAGGTCCCGTGTTCAAATCCCGGACGAGCCCTAGCGTTTTGTGCAAACTGATCGCACGTGAGTGGCTGAGTCGACGCAAAATGCTCGGCGGCAGTATCAAATGAATTTCATATTTGATGTGAGCAATTGACACTCTGATCCGACGTGTGAAGGCGATTACGAAGGTTTTTGGGTACAGATGGAAGCAGATGCATGTTACTATGTCTTGTTTTTAATGATGAAAAAGTGTTTCCGCCCGGGATCGAACCGGGGACCTTCTGCGTGTTAGGCAGACGTGATAACCGCTACACCACGGAAACTACTTGTGTGCGCCTTACCTTAGAGGCAACTCGTGCTGATGTTGTCATCGTAACTAAAAAATTAAATAAATGCGCTACTTGCATAACAAAGGTACATGCAGAAGATCCTCACATGTCGTGGCTCACTGGAGTACAATACGACATATTCAGGAAAATACTGTTCCCGCCCGGGATCGAACCGGGGACCTTCTGCGTGTGAAGCAGACGCGATAACCGCTACACTACGGAAACTGCGGACGTGAGGAGTCCATCCCCGTTCCCTCGAAATTACCTCAGCCTGTCTCCCGTCCGCGAATGCACACGCGACGGTTCTTTTGACAGCCTGGAAACCATTACAGCCGAGGGCACAAGAAGTCTTCGGGTGCTCGAGAGTTTGTCTGCCGTAGCACCCCTAACGAGATAGCGGTTTTTCCCGCAGTCGTGATTGTAAGTCATAGCAGCAAAAGCAATCACTTTCTTAGCAGCAGGGAGTGCGAGCCCAGCGGCAGCTCTACATGAAGGTACCAATAGCCCAGGAAGGCCGCCGACCGCGGGAATTCGCGCCGCCCCCATCCCGCCAGCCTACACGAGACTTTCCAGAGCACCCTGGACCACATCGAGGGACCCAGTGCACTGAAATTATAGTCATTCGCCATGTCAGGTGGCTCGTTGGTCTAGGGGTATGATTCCTGCTTAGGGTGCAGGAGGTCCCGTGTTCAAATCCCGGACGAGCCCTAGCGTTTTGTGCAAACTGATCGCACGTGAGTGGCTGAGTCGACGCAAAATGCTCGGCGGCAGTATCAAATGAATTTCATATTTGATGTGAGCAATTGACACTCTGATCCGACGTGTGAAGGCGATTACGAAGGTTTTTGGGTACAGATGGAAGCAGATGCATGTTACTATGTCTTGTTTTTAATGATGAAAAAGTGTTTCCGCCCGGGATCGAACCGGGGACCTTCTGCGTGTTAGGCAGACGTGATAACCGCTACACCACGGAAACTACTTGTGTGCGCCTTACCTTAGAGGCAACTCGTGCTGATGTTGTCATCGTAACTAAAAATTAAATAAATGCGCTACTTGCATAACAAAGGTACATGCAGAAGATCCTCACATGTCGTGGCTCACTGGAGTACAATACGACATATTCAGGAAAATACTGTTCCCGCCCGGGATCGAACCGGGGACCTTCTGCGTGTGAAGCAGAAGTGATAACCGCTACACTACGGAAACTGCGGACGTGAGGAGTCCATCCCCGTTCCCTCGAAATTACCTCAGCCTGTCTCCCGTCCGCGAATGCACACGCGACGGTTCTTTTGACAGCCTGGAAACCATTACAGCCGAGGGCACAAGAAGTCTTCGGGTGCTCGAGAGTTTGTCTGCCGTAGCACCCCTAACGAGATAGCGGTTTTTCCCGCAGTCGTGATTGTAAGTCATAGCAGCAGCAGGGAGTGCGAGCCCAGCGGCAGCTCTACATGAAGGTACCAATAGCCCAGGAAGGCCGCCGACCGCGGGAATTCGCGCCGCCCCCATCCCGCCAGCCTACACGAGACTTTCCAGAGCACCCTGGACCACATCGAGGGACCCAGTGCACTGAAATTATAGTCATTCGCCATGTCAGGTGGCTCGTTGGTCTAGGGGTATGATTCCTGCTTAGGGTGCAGGAGGTCCCGGCTTCAAATCCAGGACGAGCCCTAGCGTTTTGTGCAAACTGATCGCACGTGAGTGGCTGAGTCGACGCAAAATGCTCGGCGGCAGTATCAAATGAATTTCATATTTGATGTGAGCAATTGACACTCTGATCCGACGTGTGAAGGCGATTACGAAGGTTTTTGGGTACAGATGGAAGCAGATGCATGTTACTATGTCTTGTTTTTAATGATGAAAAAGTGTTTCCGCCCGGGATCGAACCGGGGACCTTCTGCGTGTTAGGCAGACGTGATAACCGCTACACCACGGAAACTACTTGTGTGCGCCTTACCTTAGAGGCAACTCGTGCTGATGTTGTCATCGTAACTAAAAATTAAATAAATGCGCTACTTGCATAACAAAGGTACATGCAGAAGATCCTCACATGTCGTGGCTCACTGGAGTACAATACGACATATTCAGGAAAATACTGTTCCCGCCCGGGATCGAACCGGGGACCTTCTGCGTGTGAAGCAGACGTGATAACCGCTACACTACGGAAACTGCGGACGTGAGGAGTCCATCCCCGTTCCCTCGAAATTACCTCAGCCTGTCTCCCGTCCGCGAATGCACACGCGACGGTTCTTTTGACAGCCTGGAAACCATTACAGCCGAGGGCACAAGAAGTCTTCGGGTGCTCGAGAGTTTGTCTGCCGTAGCACCCCTAACGAGATAGCGGTTTTTCCCGCAGTCGTGATTGTAAGTCATAGCAGCAGCAGGGAGTGCGAGCCCAGCGGCAGCTCTACATGAAGGTACCAATAGCCCAGGAAGGCCGCCGACCGCGGGAATTCGCGCCGCCCCCATCCCGCCAGCCTACACGAGACTTTCCAGAGCACCCTGGACCACATCGAGGGACCCAGTGCACTGAAATTATAGTCATTCGCCATGTCAGGTGGCTCGTTGGTCTAGGGGTATGATTCCTGCTTAGGGTGCAGGAGGTCCCGGGTTCAAATCCCGGACGAGCCCTAGCGTTTTGTGCAAACTGATCGCACGTGAGTGGCTGAGTCGACGCAAAATGCTCGGCGGCAGTATCAAATGAATTTCATATTTGATGTGAGCAATTGACACTCTGATCCGACGTGTGAAGGCGATTACGAAGGTTTTTGGGTACAGATGGAAGCAGATGCATGTTACTATGTCTTGTTTTTAATGATGAAAAAGTGTTTCCGCCCGGGATCGAACCGGGGACCTTCTGCGTGTTAGGCAGACGTGATAACCGCTACACCACGGAAACTACTTGTGTGCGCCTTACCTTAGAGGCAACTCGTGCTGATGTTGTCATCGTAACTAAAAAATTAAATAAATGCGCTACTTGCATAACAAAGGTACATGCAGAAGATCCTCACATGTCGTGGCTCACTGGAGTACAATACGACATATTCAGGAAAATACTGTTCCCGCCCGGGAACGAACCGGGGACCTTCTGCGTGTGAAGCAGACGTGATAACCGCTACACTACGGAAACTGCGGACGTGAGGAGTCCATCCCCGTTCCCTCGAAATTACCTCAGCCTGTCTCCCGTCCGCGAATGCACACGCGACGGTTCTTTTGACAGCCTGGAAACCATTACAGCCGAGGGCACAAGAAGTCTTCGGGTGCTCGAGAGTTTGTCTGCCGTAGCACCCCTAACGAGATAGCGGTTTTTCCCGCAGTCGTGATTGTAAGTCATAGCAGCAAAAGCAATCACTTTCTTAGCAGCAGGGAGTGCGAGCCCAGCGGCAGCTCTACATGAAGGTACCAATAGCCCAGGAAGGCCGCCGACCGCGGGAATTCGCGCCGCCCCCATCCCGCCAGCCTACACGAGACTTTCCAGAGCACCCTGGACCACATCGAGGGACCCAGTGCACTGAAATTATAGTCATTCGCCATGTCAGGTGGCTCGTTGGTCTAGGGGTATGATTCCTGCTTAGGGTGCAGGAGGTCCCGGCTTCAAATCCCGGACGAGCCCTAGCGTTTTGTGCAAACTGATCGCACGTGAGTGGCTGAGTCGACGCAAAATGCTCGGCGGCAGTATCAAATGAATTTCATATTTGATGTGAGCAATTGACACTCTGATCCGACGTGTGAAGGCGATTACGAAGGTTTTTGGGTACAGATGGAAGCAGATGCATGTTACTATGTCTTGTTTTTAATGATGAAAAAGTGTTTCCGCCCGGGATCGAACCGGGGACCTTCTGCGTGTTAGGCAGACGTGATAACCGCTACACCACGGAAACTACTTGTATGCGCCTTACCTTAGAGGCAACTCGTGCTGATGTTGTCATCGTAACTAAAAAATTAAATAAATGCGCTACTTGCATAACAAAGGTACATGCAGAAGATCCTCACATGTCGTGGCTCACTGGAGTACAATACGACATATTCAGGAAAATACTGTTCCCGCCCGGGATCGAACCGGGGACCTTCTGCGTGTGAAGCAGACGTGATAACCGCTACACTACGGAAACTGTGGACGTGAGGAGTCCATCCCCGTTCCCTCGAAATTACCTCAGCCTGTCTCCCGTCCGCGAATGCACACGCGACGGTTCTTTTGACAGCCTGGAAACCATTACAGCCGAGGGCACAAGAAGTCTTCGGGTGCTCGAGAGTTTGTCTGCCGTAGCACCCCTAACGAGATAGCGGTTTTTCCCGCAGTCGTGATTGTAAGTCATAGCAGCAGCAGGGAGTGCGAGCCCAGCGGCAGCTCTACATGAAGGTACCAATAGCCCAGGAAGGCCGCCGACCGCGGGAATTCGCGCCGCCCCCATCCCGCCAGCCTACACGAGACTTTCCAGAGCACCCTGGACCACATCGAGGGACCCAGTGCACTGAAATTATAGTCATTCGCCATGTCAGGTGGCTCGTTGGTCTAGGGGTATGATTCCTGCTTAGGGTGCAGGAGGTCCCGGCTTCAAATCCCGGACGAGCCCTAGCGTTTTGTGCAAACTGATCGCACGTGAGTGGCTGAGTCGACGCAAAATGCTCGGCGGCAGTATCAAATGAATTTCATATTTGATGTGAGCAATTGACACTCTGATCCGACGTGTGAAGGCGATTACGAAGGTTTTTGGGTACAGATGGAAGCAGATGCATGTTACTATGTCTTGTTTTTAATGATGAAAAAGTGTTTCCGCCCGGGATCGAACCGGGGACCTTCTGCGTGTTAGGCAGACGTGATAACCGCTACACCACGGAAACTACTTGTGTGCGCCTTACCTTAGAGGCAACTCGTGCTGATGTTGTCATCGTAACTAAAAATTAAATAAATGCGCTACTTGCATAACAAAGGTACATGCAGAAGATCCTCACATGTCGTGGCTCACTGGAGTACAATACGACATATTCAGGAAAATACTGTTCCCGCCCGGGATCGAACCGGGGACCTTCTGCGTGTGAAGCAGACGTGATAACCGCTACACTACGGAAACTGCGGACGTGAGGAGTCCATCCCCGTTCCCTCGAAATTACCTCAGCCTGTCTCCCGTCCGCGAATGCACACGCGACGGTTCTTTTGACAGCCTGGAAACCATTACAGCCGAGGGCACAAGAAGTCTTCGGGTGCTCGAGAGTTTGTCTGCCGTAGCACCCCTAACGAGATAGCGGTTTTTCCCGCAGTCGTGATTGTAAGTCATAGCAGCAGCAGGGAGTGCGAGCCCAGCGGCAGCTCTACATGAAGGTACCAATAGCCCAGGAAGGCCGCCGACCGCGGGAATTCGCGCCGCCCCCATCCCGCTAGCCTACACGAGACTTTCCAGAGCACCCTGGACCACATCGAGGGACCCAGTGCACTGAAATTATAGTCATTCGCCATGTCAGGTGGCTCGTTGGTCTAGGGGTATGATTCCTGCTTAGGGTGCAGGAGGTCCCGGGTTCAAATCCCGGACGAGCCCTAGCGTTTTGTGCAAACTGATCGCACGTGAGTGGCTGAGTCGACGCAAAATGCTCGGCGGCAGTATCAAATGAATTTCATATTTGATGTGAGCAATTGACACTCTGATCCGACGTGTGAAGGCGATTACGAAGGTTTTTGGGTACAGATGGAAGCAGATGCATGTTACTATGTCTTGTTTTTAATGATGAAAAAGTGTTTCCGCCCGGGATCGAACCGGGGACCTTCTGCGTGTTAGGCAGACGTGATAACCGCTACACCACGGAAACTACTTGTGTGCGCCTTACCTTAGAGGCAACTCGTGGTGATGTTGTCATCGTAACTAAAAAATTAAATAAATGCGCTACTTGCATAACAAAGGTACATGCAGAAGATCCTCACATGTCGTGGCTCACTGGAGTACAATACGACATATTCAGGAAAATACTGTTCCCGCCCGGGATCGAACCGGGGACCTTCTGCGTGTGAAGCAGACGTGATAACCGCTACACTACGGAAACTGCGGACGTGAGGAGTCCATCCCCGTTCCCTCGAAATTACCTCAGCCTGTCTCCCGTCCGCGAATGCACACGCGACGGTTCTTTTGACAGCCTGGAAACCATTACAGCCGAGGGCACAAGAAGTCTTCGGGTGCTCGAGAGTTTGTCTGCCGTAGCACCCCTAACGAGATAGCGGTTTTTCCCGCAGTCGTGATTGTAAGTCATAGCAGCAAAAGCAATCACTTTCTTAGCAGCAGGGAGTGCGAGCCCAGCGGCAGCTCTACATGAAGGTACCAATAGCCCAGGAAGGCCGCCGACCGCGGGAATTCGCGCCGCCCCCATCCCGCCAGCCTACACGAGACTTTCCAGAGCACCCTGGACCACATCGAGGGACCCAGTGCACTGAAATTATAGTCATTCGCCATGTCAGGTGGCTCGTTGGTCTAGGGGTATGATTCCTGCTTAGGGTGCAGGAGTTCCCGTGTTCAAATCCCGGACGAGCCCTAGCGTTTTGTGCAAACTGATCGCACGTGAGTGGCTGAGTCGACGCAAAATGCTCGGCGGCAGTATCAAATGAATTTCATATTTGATGTGAGCAATTGACACTCTGATCCGACGTGTGAAGGCGATTACGAAGGTTTTTGGGTACAGATGGAAGCAGATGCATGTTACTATGTCTTGTTTTTAATGATGAAAAAGTGTTTCCGCCCGGGATCGAACCGGGGACCTTCTGCGTGTTAGGCAGACGTGATAACCGCTACACCACGGAAACTACTTGTGTGCGCCTTACCTTAGAGGCAACTCGTGCTGATGTTGTCATCGTAACTAAAAATTAAATAAATGCGCTACTTGCATAACAAAGGTACATGCAGAAGATCCTCACATGTCGTGGCTCACTGGAGTACAATACGACATATTCAGGAAAATACTGTTCCCGCCCGGGATCGAACCGGGGACCTTCTGCGTGTGAAGCAGACGTGATAACCGCTACACTACGGAAACTGCGGACGTGAGGAGTCCATCCCCGTTCCCTCGAAATTACCTCAGCCTGTCTCCCGTCCGCGAATGCACACGCGACGGTTCTTTTGACAGCCTGGAAACCATTACAGCCGAGGGCACAAGAAGTCTTCGGGTGCTCGAGAGTTTGTCTGCCGTAGCACCCCTAACGAGATAGCGGTTTTTCCCGCAGTCGTGATTGTAAGTCATAGCAGCAGCAGGGAGTGCGAGCCCAGCGGCAGCTCTACATGAAGGTACCAATAGCCCAGGAAGGCCGCCGACCGCGGGAATTCGCGCCGCCCCCATCCCGCTAGCCTACACGAGACTTTCCAGAGCACCCTGGACCACATCGAGGGACCCAGTGCACTGAAATTATAGTCATTCGCCATGTCAGGTGGCTCGTTGGTCTAGGGGTATGATTCCTGCTTAGGGTGCAGGAGGTCCCGGGTTCAAATCCCGGACGAGCCCTAGCGTTTTGTGCAAACTGATCGCACGTGAGTGGCTGAGTCGACGCAAAATGCTCGGCGGCAGTATCAAATGAATTTCATATTTGATGTGAGCAATTGACACTCTGATCCGACGTGTGAAGGCGATTACGAAGGTTTTTGGGTACAGATGGAAGCAGATGCATGTTACTATGTCTTGTTTTTAATGATGAAAAAGTGTTTCCGCCCGGGATCGAACCGGGGACCTTCTGCGTGTTAGGCAGACGTGATAACCGCTACACCACGGAAACTACTTGTGTGCGCCTTACCTTAGAGGCAACTCGTGCTGATGTTGTCATCGTAACTAAAAAATTAAATAAATGCGCTACTTGCATAACAAAGGTACATGCAGAAGATCCTCACATGTCGTGGCTCACTGGAGTACAATACGACATATTCAGGAAAATACTGTTCCCGCCCGGGATCGAACCGGGGACCTTCTGCGTGTGAAGCAGACGTGATAACCGCTACACTACGGAAACTGCGGACGTGAGGAGTCCATCCCCGTTCCCTCGAAATTACCTCAGCCTGTCTCCCGTCCGCGAATGCACACGCGACGGTTCTTTTGACAGCCTGGAAACCATTACAGCCGAGGGCACAAGAAGTCTTCGGGTGCTCGAGAGTTTGTCTGCCGTAGCACCCCTAACGAGATAGCGGTTTTTCCCGCAGTCGTGATTGTAAGTCATAGCAGCAAAAGCAATCACTTTCTTAGCAGCAGGGAGTGCGAGCCCAGCGGCAGCTCTACATGAAGGTACCAATAGCCCAGGAAGGCCGCCGACCGCGGGAATTCGCGCCGCCCCCATCCCGCCAGCCTACACGAGACTTTCCAGAGCACCCTGGACCACATCGAGGGACCCAGTGCACTGAAATTATAGTCATTCGCCATGTCAGGTGGCTCGTTGGTCTAGGGGTATGATTCCTGCTTAGGGTGCAGGAGTTCCCGTGTTCAAATCCCGGACGAGCCCTAGCGTTTTGTGCAAACTGATCGCACGTGAGTGGCTGAGTCGACGCAAAATGCTCGGCGGCAGTATCAAATGAATTTCATATTTGATGTGAGCAATTGACACTCTGATCCGACGTGTGAAGGCGATTACGAAGGTTTTTGGGTACAGATGGAAGCAGATGCATGTTACTATGTCTTGTTTTTAATGATGAAAAAGTGTTTCCGCCCGGGATCGAACCGGGGACCTTCTGCGTGTTAGGCAGACGTGATAACCGCTACACCACGGAAACTACTTGTGTGCACCTTACCTTAGAGGCAACTCGTGCTGATGTTGTCATCGTAACTAAAAAATTAAATAAATGCGCTACTTGCATAGCAAAGGTACATGCAGAAGATCCTCACATGTCGTGGCTCACTGGAGTACAATACGACATATTCAAGAAAATACTGTTCCCGCCCGGCATCGAACCGGGGACCTTCTGCGTGTGAAGCAGACGTGATAACCGCTACACTACGGAAACTGCGGACGTGAGGAATCCATCCCCGTTCCCTCGAAATTACCTCAGCCTGTCTCCCGTCCGCGAATGCACACGCGACGGTTCTTTTGACAGCCTGGAAACCATTACAGCCGAGGGCACAAGAAGTCTTCGGGTGCTCGAGAGTTTGTCTGCCGTAGCACCCCTAACGAGATAGCGGTTTTTCCCGCAGTCGTGATTGTAAGTCATAGCAGCAAAAGCAATCACTTTCTTAGCAGCAGGGAGTGCGAGCCCAGCGGCAGCTCTACATGAAGGTACCAATAGCCCAGGAAGGCCGCCGACCGCGGGAATTCACGCCGCCCCCATCCCGCCAGCCTACACGAGACTTTCCAGAGCACCCTGGACCACATCGAGGGACCCAGTGCACTGAAATTATAGTCATTCGCCATGTCAGGTGGCTCGTTGGTCTAGGGGTATGATTCCTGCTTAGGGTGCAGGAGGTCCCGGGTTCAAATCCCGGACGAGCCCTAGCGTTTTGTGCAAACTGATCGCACGTGAGTGGCTGAGTCGACGCAAAATGCTCGGCGGCAGTATCAAATGAATTTCATATTTGATGTGAGCAATTGACACTCTGATCCGACGTGTGAAGGCGATTACGAAGGTTTTTGGGTACAGATGGAAGCAGATGCATGTTACTATGTCTTGTTTTTAATGATGAAAAAGTGTTTCCGCCCGGGATCGAACCGGGGACCTTCTGCGTGTTAGGCAGACGTGATAACCGCTACACCACGGAAACTACTTGTGTGCGCCTTACCTTAGAGGCAACTCGTGCTGATGTTGTCATCGTAACTAAAAAATTAAATAAATGCGCTACTTGCATAACAAAGGTACATGCAGAAGATCCTCACATGTCGTGGCTCACTGGAGTACAATACGACATATTCAGGAAAATACTGTTCCCGCCCGGGATCGAACCGGGGACCTTCTGCGTGTGAAGCAGACGTGATAACCGCTACACTACGGAAACTGCGGACGTGAGGAGTCCATCCCCGTTCCCTCGAAATTACCTCAGCCTGTCTCCCGTCCGCGAATGCACACGCGACGGTTCTTTTGACAGCCTGGAAACCATTACAGCCGAGGGCACAAGAAGTCTTCGGGTGCTCGAGAGTTTGTCTGCCGTAGCACCCCTAACGAGATAGCGGTTTTTCCCGCAGTCGTGATTGTAAGTCATAGCAGCAAAAGCAATCACTTTCTTAGCAGCAGGGAGTGCGAGCCCAGCGGCAGCTCTACATGAAGGTACCAATAGCCCAGGAAGGCCGCCGACCGCGGGAATTCGCGCCGCCCCCATCCCGCCAGCCTACACGAGACTTTCCAGAGCACCCTGGACCACATCGAGGGACCCAGTGCACTGAAATTATAGTCATTCGCCATGTCAGGTGGCTCGTTGGTCTAGGGGTATGATTCCTGCTTAGGGTGCAGGAGGTCCCGTGTTCAAATCCCGGACGAGCCCTAGCGTTTTGTGCAAACTGATCGCACGTGAGTGGCTGAGTCGACGCAAAATGCTCGGCGGCAGTATCAAATGAATTTCATATTTGATGTGAGCAATTGACACTCTGATCCGACGTGTGAAGGCGATTACGAAGGTTTTTGGGTACAGATGGAAGCAGATGCATGTTACTATGTCTTGTTTTTAATGATGAAAAAGTGTTTCCGCCCGGGATCGAACCGGGGACCTTCTGCGTGTTAGGCAGACGTGATAACCGCTACACCACGGAAACTACTTGTGTGCACCTTACCTTAGAGGCAACTCGTGCTGATGTTGTCATCGTAACTAAAAAATTAAATAAATGCGCTACTTGCATAACAAAGGTACATGCAGAAGATCCTCACATGTCGTGGCTCACTGGAGTACAATACGACATATTCAAGAAAATACTGTTCCCGCCCGGCATCGAACCGGGGACCTTCTGCGTGTGAAGCAGACGTGATAACCGCTACACTACGGAAACTGCGGACGTGAGGAATCCATCCCCGTTCCCTCGAAATTACCTCAGCCTGTCTCCCGTCCGCGAATGCACACGCGACGGTTCTTTTGACAGCCTGGAAACCATTACAGCCGAGGGCACAAGAAGTCTTCGGGTGCTCGAGAGTTTGTCTGCCGTAGCACCCCTAACGAGATAGCGGTTTTTCCCGCAGTCGTGATTGTAAGTCATAGCAGCAAAAGCAATCACTTTCTTAGCAGCAGGGAGTGCGAGCCCAGCGGCAGCTCTACATGAAGGTACCAATAGCCCAGGAAGGCCGCCGACCGCGGGAATTCGCGCCGCCCCCATCCCGCCAGCCTACACGAGACTTTCCAGAGCACCCTGGACCACATCGAGGGACCCAGTGCACTGAAATTATAGTCATTCGCCATGTCAGGTGGCTCGTTGGTCTAGGGGTATGATTCCTGCTTAGGGTGCAGGAGGTCCCGGGTTCAAATCCCGGACGAGCCCTAGCGTTTTGTGCAAACTGATCGCACGTGAGTGGCTGAGTCGACGCAAAATGCTCGGCGGCAGTATCAAATGAATTTCATATTTGATGTGAGCAATTGACACTCTGATCCGACGTGTGAAGGCGATTACGAAGGTTTTTGGGTACAGATGGAAGCAGATGCATGTTACTATGTCTTGTTTTTAATGATGAAAAAGTGTTTCCGCCCGGGATCGAACCGGGGACCTTCTGCGTGTTAGGCAGACGTGATAACCGCTACACCACGGAAACTACTTGTGTGCGCCTTACCTTAGAGGCAACTCGTGCTGATGTTGTCATCGTAACTAAAAAATTAAATAAATGCGCTACTTGCATAACAAAGGTACATGCAGAAGATCCTCACATGTCGTGGCTCACTGGAGTACAATACGACATATTCAGGAAAATACTGTTCCCGCCCGGGATCGAACCGGGGACCTTCTGCGTGTGAAGCAGACGTGATAACCGCTACACTACGGAAACTGCGGACGTGAGGAGTCCATCCCCGTTCCCTCGAAATTACCTCAGCCTGTCTCCCGTCCGCGAATGCACACGCGACGGTTCTTTTGACAGCCTGGAAACCATTACAGCCGAGGGCACAAGAAGTCTTCGGGTGCTCGAGAGTTTGTCTGCCGTAGCACCCCTAACGAGATAGCGGTTTTTCCCGCAGTCGTGATTGTAAGTCATAGCAGCAGCAGGGAGTGCGAGCCCAGCGGCAGCTCTACATGAAGGTACCAATAGCCCAGGAAGGCCGCCGACCGCGGGAATTCGCGCCGCCCCCATCCCGCCAGCCTACACGAGACTTTCCAGAGCACCCTGGACCACATCGAGGGACCCAGTGCACTGAAATTATAGTCATTCGCCATGTCAGGTGGCTCGTTGGTCTAGGGGTATGATTCCTGCTTAGGGTGCAGGAGGTCCCGGGTTCAAATCCCGGACGAGCCCTAGCGTTTTGTGCAAACTGATCGCACGTGAGTGGCTGAGTCGACGCAAAATGCTCGGCGGCAGTATCAAATGAATTTCATATTTGATGTGAGCAATTGACACTCTGATCCGACGTGTGAAGGCGATTACGAAGGTTTTTGGGTACAGATGGAAGCAGATGCATGTTACTATGTCTTGTTTTTAATGATGAAAAAGTGTTTCCGCCCGGGATCGAACCGGGGACCTTCTGCGTGTTAGGCAGACGTGATAACCGCTACACCACGGAAACTACTTGTGTGCGCCTTACCTTAGAGGCAACTCGTGGTGATGTTGTCATCGTAACTAAAAAATTAAATAAATGCGCTACTTGCATAACAAAGGTACATGCAGAAGATCCTCACATGTCGTGGCTCACTGGAGTACAATACGACATATTCAGGAAAATACTGTTCCCGCCCGGGATCGAACCGGGGACCTTCTGCGTGTGAAGCAGACGTGATAACCGCTACACTACGGAAACTGCGGACGTGAGGAGTCCATCCCCGTTCCCTCGAAATTACCTCAGGCTGTCTCCCGTCCGCGAATGCACACGCGACGGTTCTTTTGACAGCCTGGAAACCATTACAGCCGAGGGCACAAGAAGTCTTCGGGTGCTCGAGAGTTTGTCTGCCGTAGCACCCCTAACGAGATAGCGGTTTTTCCCGCAGTCGTGATTGTAAGTCATAGCAGCAAAAGCAATCACTTTCTTAGCAGCAGGGAGTGCGAGCCCAGCGGCAGCTCTACATGAAGGTACCAATAGCCCAGGAAGGCCGCCGACCGCGGGAATTCGCGCCGCCCCCATCCCGCCAGCCTACACGAGACTTTCCAGAGCACCCTGGACCACATCGAGGGACCCAGTGCACTGAAATTATAGTCATTCGCCATGTCAGGTGGCTCGTTGGTCTAGGGGTATGATTCCTGCTTAGGGTGCAGGAGGTCCCGTGTTCAAATCCCGGACGAGCCCTAGCGTTTTGTGCAAACTGATCGCACGTGAGTGGCTGAGTCGACGCAAAATGCTCGGCGGCAGTATCAAATGAATTTCATATTTGATGTGAGCAATTGACACTCTGATCCGACGTGTGAAGGCGATTACGAAGGTTTTTGGGTACAGATGGAAGCAGATGCATGTTACTATGTCTTGTTTTTAATGATGAAAAAGTGTTTCCGCCCGGGATCGAACCGGGGACCTTCTGCGTGTTAGGCAGACGTGATAACCGCTACACCACGGAAACTACTTGTGTGCACCTTACCTTAGAGGCAACTCGTGCTGATGTTGTCATCGTAACTAAAAAATTAAATAAATGCGCTACTTGCATAACAAAGGTACATGCAGAAGATCCTCACATGTCGTGGCTCACTGGAGTACAATACGACATATTCAAGAAAATACTGTTCCCGCCCGGGATCGAACCGGGGACCTTCTGCGTGTGAAGCAGACGTGATAACCGCTACACTACGGAAACTGCGGACGTGAGGAATCCATCCCCGTTCCCTCGAAATTACCTCAGCCTGTCTCCCGTCCGCGAATGCACACGCGACGGTTCTTTTGACAGCCTGGAAACCATTACAGCCGAGGGCACAAGAAGTCTTCGGGTGCTCGAGAGTTTGTCTGCCGTAGCACCCCTAACGAGATAGCGGTTTTTCCCGCAGTCGTGATTGTAAGTCATAGCAGCAAAAGCAATCACTTTCTTAGCAGCAGGGAGTGCGAGCCCAGCGGCAGCTCTACATGAAGGTACCAATAGCCCAGGAAGGCCGCCGACCGCGGGAATTCGCGCCGCCCCCATCCCGCCAGCCTACACGAGACTTTCCAGAGCACCCTGGACCACATCGAGGGACCCAGTGCACTGAAATTATAGTCATTCGCCATGTCAGGTGGCTCGTTGGTCTAGGGGTATGATTCCTGCTTAGGGTGCAGGAGGTCCCGGCTTCAAATCCCGGACGAGCCCTAGCGTTTTGTGCAAACTGATCGCACGTGAGTGGCTGAGTCGACGCAAAATGCTCGGCGGCAGTATCAAATGAATTTCATATTTGATGTGAGCAATTGACACTCTGATCCGACGTGTGAAGGCGATTACGAAGGTTTTTGGGTACAGATGGAAGCAGATGCATGTTACTATGTCTTGTTTTTAATGATGAAAAAGTGTTTCCGCCCGGGATCGAACCGGGGACCTTCTGCGTGTTAGGCAGACGTGATAACCGCTACACCACGGAAACTACTTGTGTGCGCCTTACCTTAGAGGCAACTCGTGCTGATGTTGTCATCGTAACTAAAAAATTAAATAAATGCGCTACTTGCATAACAAAGGTACATGCAGAAGATCCTCACATGTCGTGGCTCACTGGAGTACAATACGACATATTCAGGAAAATACTGTTCCCGCCCGGGATCGAACCGGGGACCTTCTGCGTGTGAAGCAGACGTGATAACCGCTACACTACGGAAACTGCGGACGTGAGGAGTCCATCCCCGTTCCCTCGAAATTACCTCAGCCTGTCTCCCGTCCGCGAATGCACACGCGACGGTTCTTTTGACAGCCTGGAAACCATTACAGCCGAGGGCACAAGAAGTCTTCGGGTGCTCGAGAGTTTGTCTGCCGTAGCACCCCTAACGAGATAGCGGTTTTTCCCGCAGTCGTGATTGTAAGTCATAGCAGCAGCAGGGAGTGCGAGCCCAGCGGCAGCTCTACATGAAGGTACCAATAGCCCAGGAAGGCCGCCGACCGCGGGAATTCGCGCCGCCCCCATCCCGCCAGCCTACACGAGACTTTCCAGAGCACCCTGGACCACATCGAGGGACCCAGTGCACTGAAATTATAGTCATTCGCCATGTCAGGTGGCTCGTTGGTCTAGGGGTATGATTCCTGCTTAGGGTGCAGGAGGTCCCGGGTTCAAATCCCGGACGAGCCCTAGCGTTTTGTGCAAACTGATCGCACGTGAGTGGCTGAGTCGACGCAAAATGCTCGGCGGCAGTATCAAATGAATTTCATATTTGATGTGAGCAATTGACACTCTGATCCGACGTGTGAAGGCGATTACGAAGGTTTTTGGGTACAGATGGAAGCAGATGCATGTTACTATGTCTTGTTTTTAATGATGAAAAAGTGTTTCCGCCCGGGATCGAACCGGGGACCTTCTGCGTGTTAGGCAGACGTGATAACCGCTACACCACGGAAACTACTTGTGTGCGCCTTACCTTAGAGGCAACTCGTGCTGATGTTGTCATCGTAACTAAAAAATTAAATAAATGCGCTACTTGCATAACAAAGGTACATGCAGAAGATCCTCACATGTCGTGGCTCACTGGAGTACAATACGACATATTCAAGAAAATACTGTTCCCCCCCGGGATCGAACCGGGGACCTTCTGCGTGTGAAGCAGACGTGATAACCGCTACACTACGGAAACTGCGGACGTGAGGAATCCATCACCGTTCCCTCGAAATTACCTCAGCCTGTCTCCCGTCCGCGAATGCACACGCGACAGTTCTTTTGACAGCCTGGAAACCATTACAGCCGAGGGCACAAGAAGTCTTCGGGTGCTCGAGAGTTTGTCTGCCGTAGCACCCCTAACGAGATAGCGGTTTTTCCCGCAGTCGTGATTGTAAGTCATAGCAGCAAAAGCAATCACTTTCTTAGCAGCAGGGAGTGCGAGCCCAGCGGCAGCTCTACATGAAGGTACCAATAGCCCAGGAAGGCCGCCGACCGCGGGAATTCGCGCCGCCCCCATCCCGCCAGCCTACACGAGACTTTCCAGAGCACCCTGGACCACATCGAGGGACCCAGTGCACTGAAATTATAGTCATTCGCCATGTCAGGTGGCTCGTTGGTCTAGGGGTATGATTCCTGCTTAGGGTGCAGGAGGTCCCGGGTTCAAATCCCGGACGAGCCCTAGCGTTTTGTGCAAACTGATCGCACGTGAGTGGCTGAGTCGACGCAAAATGCTCGGCGGCAGTATCAAATGAATTTCATATTTGATGTGAGCAATTGACACTCTGATCCGACGTGTGAAGGCGATTACGAAGGTTTTTGGGTACAGATGGAAGCAGATGCATGTTACTATGTCTTGTTTTTAATGATGAAAAAGTGTTTCCGCCCGGGATCGAACCGGGGACCTTCTGCGTGTTAGGCAGACGTGATAACCGCTACACCACGGAAACTACTTGTGTGCGCCTTACCTTAGAGGCAACTCATGCTGATGTTGTCATCGTAACTAAAAAATTAAATAAATGCGCTACTTGCATAACAAAGGTACATGCAGAAGATCCTCACATGTCGTGGCTCACTGGAGTACAATACGACATATTCAGGAAAATACTGTTCCCGCCCGGGATCGAACCGGGGACCTTCTGCGTGTGAAGCAGACGTGATAACCGCTACACTACGGAAACTGCGGACGTGAGGAGTCCATCCCCGTTCCCTCGAAATTACCTCAGCCTGTCTCCCGTCCGCGAATGCACACGCAACGGTTCTTTTGACAGCCTGGAAACCATTACAGCCGAGGGCACAAGAAGTCTTCGGGTGCTCGAGAGTTTGTCTGCCGTAGCACCCCTAACGAGATAGCGGTTTTTCCCGCAGTCGTGATTGTAAGTCATAGCAGCAGCAGGGAGTGCGAGCCCAGCGGCAGCTCTACATGAAGGTACCAATAGCCCAGGAAGGCCGCCGACCGCGGGAATTCGCGCCGCCCCCATCCCGCCAGCCTACACGAGACTTTCCAGAGCACCCTGGACCACATCGAGGGACCCAGTGCACTGAAATTATAGTCATTCGCCATGTCAGGTGGCTCGTTGGTCTAGGGGTATGATTCCTGCTTAGGGTGCAGGAGGTCCCGGGTTCAAATCCCGGACGAGCCCTAGCGTTTTGTGCAAACTGATCGCACGTGAGTGGCTGAGTCGACGCAAAATGCTCGGCGGCAGTATCAAATGAATTTCATATTTGATGTGAGCAATTGACACTCTGATCCGACGTGTGAAGGCGATTACGAAGGTTTTTGGGTACAGATTGAAGCAGATGCATGTTACTATGTCTTGTTTTTAATGATGAAAAAGTGTTTCCGCCCGGGATCGAACCGGGGACCTTCTGCGTGTTAGGCAGACGTGATAACCACTACACCACGGAAACTACTTGTGTGCGCCTTACCTTAGAGGCAACTCGTGCTGATGTTGTCATCGTAACTAAAAAATTAAATAAATGCGCTACTTGCATAACAAAGGTACATGCAGAAGATCCTCACATGTCGTGGCTCACTGGAGTACAATACGACATATTCAGGAAAATACTGTTCCCGCCCGGGATCGAACCGGGGACCTTCTGCGTGTGAAGCAGACGTGATAACCGCTACACTACGGAAACTGCGGACGTGAGGAATCCATCCCCGTTCCCTCGAAATTACCTCAGCCTGTCTCCCGTCCGCGAATGCACACGCGACGGTTCTTTTGACAGCCGGGAAACCATTACAGCCGAGGGCACAAGAAGTCTTCGGGTGCTCGAGAGTTTGTCTGCCGTAGCACCCCTAACGAGATAGCGGTTTTTCCCGCAGTCGTGATTGTAAGTCATAGCAGCAAAAGCAATCACTTTCTTAGCAGCAGGGAGTGCGAGCCCAGCGGCAGCTCTACATGAAGGTACCAATAGCCCAGGAAGGCCGCCGACCGCGGGAATTCGCGCCGCCCCCATCCCGCCAGCCTACACGAGACTTTCCAGAGCACCCTGGACCACATCGAGGGACCCAGTGCACTGAAATTATAGTCATTCGCCATGTCAGGTGGCTCGTTGGTCTAGGGGTATGATTCCTGCTTAGGGTGCAGGAGGTCCCGGGTTCAAATCCCGGACGAGCCCTAGCGTTTTGTGCAAACTGATCGCACGTGAGTGGCTGAGTCGACGCAAAATGCTCGGCGGCAGTATCAAATGAATTTCATATTTGATGTGAGCAATTGACACTCTGATCCGACGTGTGAAGGCGATTACGAAGGTTTTTGGGTACAGATGGAAGCAGATGCATGTTACTATGTCTTGTTTTTAATGATGAAAAAGTGTTTCCGCCCGGGATCGAACCGGGGACCTTCTGCGTGTTAGGCAGACGTGATAACCGCTACACCACGGAAACTACTTGTGTGCGCCTTACCTTAGAGGCAACTCGTGCTGATGTTGTCATCGTAACTAAAAAATTAAATAAATGCGCTACTTGCATAACAAAGGTACATGCAGAAGATCCTCACATGTCGTGGCTCACTGGAGTACAATACGACATATTCAGGAAAATACTGTTCCCGCCCGGGATCGAACCGCGGACCTTCTGCGTGTGAAGCAGACGTGATAACCGCTACACTACGGAAACTGCGGACGTGAGGAGTCCATCCCCGTTCCCTCGAAATTACCTCAGCCTGTCTCCCGTCCGCGAATGCACACGCGACGGTTCTTTTGACAGCCTGGAAACCATTACAGCCGAGGGCACAAGAAGTCTTCGGGTGCTCGAGAGTTTGTCTGCCGTAGCACCCCTAACGAGATAGCGGTTTTTCCCGCAGCCGTGATTGTAAGTCATAGCAGCAAAAGCAATCACTTTCTTAGCAGCAGGGAGTGCGAGCCCAGCGGCAGCTCTACATGAAGGTACCAATAGCCCAGGAAGGCCGCCGACCGCGGGAATTCGCGCCGCCCCCATCCCGCCAGCCTACACGAGACTTTCCAGAGCACCCTGGACCACATCGAGGGACCCAGTGCACTGAAATTATAGTCATTCGCCATGTCAGGTGGCTCGTTGGTCTAGGGGTATGATTCCTGCTTAGGGTGCAGGAGGTCCCGGGTTCAAATCCCGGACGAGCCCTAGCGTTTTGTGCAAACTGATCGCACGTGAGTGGCTGAGTCGACGCAAAATGCTCGGCGGCAGTATCAAATGAATTTCATATTTGATGTGAGCAATTGACACTCTGATCCGACGTGTGAAGGCGATTACGAAGGTTTTTGGGTACAGATGGAAGCAGATGCATGTTACTATGTCTTGTTTTTAATGATGAAAAAGTGTTTCCGCCCGGGATCGAACCGGGGACCTTCTGCGTGTTAGGCAGACGTGATAACCGCTACACCACGGAAACTACTTGTGTGCGCCTTACCTTAGAGGCAACTCGTGCTGATGTTGTCATCGTAACTAAAAAATTAAATAAATGCGCTACTTGCATAACAAAGGTACATGCAGAAGATCCTCACATGTCGTGGCTCACTGGAGTACAATACGACATATTCAGGAAAATACTGTGCCCGCCCGGGATCGAACCGGGGACCTTCTGCGAGTGAAGCAGACGTGATAACCGCTACACTACGGAAACTGCGGACGTGAGGAGTCCATCCCCGTTCCCTCGAAATTACCTCAGCCTGTCTCCCGTCCGCGAATGCACACGCGACGGTTCTTTTGACAGCCTGGAAACCATTACAGCCGAGGGCACAAGAAGTCTTCGGGTGCTCGAGAGTTTGTCTGCCGTAGCACCCCTAACGAGATAGCGGTTTTTCCCGCAGTCGTGATTGTAAGTCATAGCAGCAGCAGGGAGTGCGAGCCCAGCGGCAGCTCTACATGAAGGTACCAATAGCCCAGGAAGGCCGCCGACCGCGGGAATTCGCGCCGCCCCCATCCCGCCAGCCTATACGAGACTTTCCAGAGCACCCTGGACCACATCGAGGGACCCAGTGCACTGAAATTATAGTCATTCGCCATGTCAGGTGGCTCGTTGGTCTAGGGGTATGATTCCTGCTTAGGGTGCAGGAGGTCCCGGGTTCAAATCCCGGACGAGCCCTAGCGTTTTGTGCAAACTGATCGCACGTGAGTGGCTGAGTCGACGCAAAATGCTCGGCGGCAGTATCAAATGAATTTCATATTTGATGTGAGCAATTGACACTCTGATCCGACGTGTGAAGGCGATTACGAAGGTTTTTGGGTACAGATTGAAGCAGATGCATGTTACTATGTCTTGTTTTTAATGATGAAAAAGTGTTTCCGCCCGGGATCGAACCGGGGACCTTCTGCGTGTTAGGCAGACGTGATAACCGCTACACCACGGAAACTACTTGTGTGCGCCTTACCTTAGAGGCAACTCGTGCTGATGTTGTCATCGTAACTAAAAAATTAAATAAATGCGCTACTTGCATAACAAAGGTACATGCAGAAGATCCTCACATGTCGTGGCTCACTGGAGTACAATACGACATATTCAGGAAAATACTGTTCCCGCCCGGGATCGAACCGGGGACCTTCTGCGTGTGAAGCAGACGTGATAACCGCTACACTACGGAAACTGCGGACGTGAGGAGTCCATCCCCGTTCCCTCGAAATTACCTCAGCCTGTCTCCCGTCCGCGAATGCACACGCGACGGTTCTTTTGACAGCCTGGAAACCATTACAGCCGAGGGCACAAGAAGTCTTCGGGTGCTCGAGAGTTTGTCTGCCGTAGCACCCCTAACGAGATAGCGGTTTTTCCCGCAGTCGTGATTGTAAGTCATAGCAGCAAAAGCAATCACTTTCTTAGCAGCAGGGAGTGCGAGCCCAGCGGCAGCTCTACATGAAGGTACCAATAGCCCAGGAAGGCCGCCGACCGCGGGAATTCGCGCCGCCCCCATCCCGCCAGCCTACACGAGACTTTCCAGAGCACCCTGGACCACATCGAGGGACCCAGTGCACTGAAATTATAGTCATTCGCCATGTCAGGTGGCTCGTTGGTCTAGGGGTATGATTCCTGCTTAGGGTGCAGGAGGTCCCGGGTTCAAATCCCGGACGAGCCCTAGCGTTTTGTGCAAACTGATCGCACGTGAGTGGCTGAGTCGACGCAAAATGCTCGGCGGCAGTATCAAATGAATTTCATATTTGATGTGAGCAATTGACACTCTGATCCGACGTGTGAAGGCGATTACGAAGGTTTTTGGGTACAGATGGAAGCAGATGCATGTTACTATGTCTTGTTTTTAATGATGAAAAAGTGTTTCCGCCCGGGATCGAACCGGGGACCTTCTGCGTGTTAGGCAGACGTGATAACCGCTACACCACGGAAACTACTTGTGTGCGCCTTACCTTAGAGGCAACTCGTGCTGATGTTGTCATCGTAACTAAAAAATTAAATAAATGCGCTACTTGCATAACAAAGGTACATGCAGAAGATCCTCACATGTCGTGGCTCACTGGAGTACAATACGACATATTCAGGAAAATACTGTTCCCGCCCGGGATCGAACCGGGGACCTTCTGCGAGTGAAGCAGACGTGATAACCGCTACACTACGGAAACTGCGGACGTGAGGAGTCCATCCCCGTTCCCTCGAAATTACCTCAGCCTGTCTCCCGTCCGCGAATGCACACGCGACGGTTCTTTTGACAGCCTGGAAACCATTACAGCCGAGGGCACAAGAAGTCTTCGGGTGCTCGAGAGTTTGTCTGCCGTAGCACCCCTAACGAGATAGCGGTTTTTCCCGCAGTCGTGATTGTAAGTCATAGCAGCAAAAGCAATCACTTTCTTAGCAGCAGGGAGTGCGAGCCCAGCGGCAGCTCTACATGAAGGTACCAATAGCCCAGGAAGGCCGCCGACCGCGGGAATTCGCGCCGCCCCCATCCCGCCAGCCTACACGAGACTTTCCAGAGCACCCTGGACCACATCGAGGGACCCAGTGCACTGAAATTATAGTCATTCGCCATGTCAGGTGGCTCGTTGGTCTAGGGGTATGATTCCTGCTTAGGGTGCAGGAGGTCCCGGGTTCAAATCCCGGACGAGCCCTAGCGTTTTGTGCAAACTGATCGCACGTGAGTGGCTGAGTCGACGCAAAATGCTCGGCGGCAGTATCAAATGAATTTCATATTTGATGTGAGCAATTGACACTCTGATCCGACGTGTGAAGGCGATTACGAAGGTTTTTGGGTACAGATGGAAGCAGATGCATGTTACTATGTCTTGTTTTTAATGATGAAAAAGTGTTTCCGCCCGGGATCGAACCGGGGACCTTCTGCGTGTTAGGCAGACGTGATAACCGCTACACCACGGAAACTACTTGTGTGCGCCTTACCTTAGAGGCAACTCGTGCTGATGTTGTCATCGTAACTAAAAAATTAAATAAATGCGCTACTTGCATAACAAAGGTACATGCAGAAGATCCTCACATGTCGTGGCTCACTGGAGTACAATACGACATATTCAGGAAAATACTGTTCCCGCCCGGGATCGAACCGGGGACCTTCTGCGTGTGAAGCAGACGTGATAACCGCTACACTACGGAAACTGCGGACGTGAGGAGTCCATCCCCGTTCCCTCGAAATTACCTCAGCCTGTCTCCCGTCCGCGAATGCACACGCGACGGTTCTTTTGACAGCCTGGAAACCATTACAGCCGAGGGCACAAGAAGTCTTCGGGTGCTCGAGAGTTTGTCTGCCGTAGCACCCCTAACGAGATAGCGGTTTTTCCCGCAGCCGTGATTGTAAGTCATAGCAGCAAAAGCAATCACTTTCTTAGCAGCAGGGAGTGCGAGCCCAGCGGCAGCTCTACATGAAGGTACCAATAGCCCAGGAAGGCCGCCGACCGCGGGAATTCGCGCCGCCCCCATCCCGCCAGCCTACACGAGACTTTCCAGAGCACCCTGGACCACATCGAGGGACCCAGTGCACTGAAATTATAGTCATTCGCCATGTCAGGTGGCTCGTTGGTCTAGGGGTATGATTCCTGCTTAGGGTGCAGGAGGTCCCGGGTTCAAATCCCGGACGAGCCCTAGCGTTTTGTGCAAACTGATCGCACGTGAGTGGCTGAGTCGACGCAAAATGCTCGGCGGCAGTATCAAATGAATTTCATATTTGATGTGAGCAATTGACACTCTGATCCGACGTGTGAAGGCGATTACGAAGGTTTTTGGGTACAGATGGAAGCAGATGCATGTTACTATGTCTTGTTTTTAATGATGAAAAAGTGTTTCCGCCCGGGATCGAACCGGGGACCTTCTGCGTGTTAGGCAGACGTGATAACCGCTACACCACGGAAACTACTTGTGTGCGCCTTACCTTAGAGGCAACTCGTGCTGATGTTGTCATCGTAACTAAAAAATTAAATAAATGCGCTACTTGCATAACAAAGGTACATGCAGAAGATCCTCACATGTCGTGGCTCACTGGAGTACAATACGACATATTCAGGAAAATACTGTTCCCGCCCGGGATCGAACCGGGGACCTTCTGCGAGTGAAGCAGACGTGATAACCGCTACACTACGGAAACTGCGGACGTGAGGAGTCCATCCCCGTTCCCTCGAAATTACCTCAGCCTGTCTCCCGTCCGCGAATGCACACGCGACGGTTCTTTTGACAGCCTGGAAACCATTACAGCCGAGGGCACAAGAAGTCTTCGGGTGCTCGAGAGTTTGTCTGCCGTAGCACCCCTAACGAGATAGCGGTTTTTCCCGCAGTCGTGATTGTAAGTCATAGCAGCAGCAGGGAGTGCGAGCCCAGCGGCAGCTCTACATGAAGGTACCAATAGCCCAGGAAGGCCGCCGACCGCGGGAATTCGCGCCGCCCCCATCCCGCCAGCCTACACGAGACTTTCCAGAGCACCCTGGACCACATCGAGGGACCCAGTGCACTGAAATTATAGTCATTCGCCATGTCAGGTGGCTCGTTGGTCTAGGGGTATGATTCCTGCTTAGGGTGCAGGAGGTCCCGGGTTCAAATCCCGGACGAGCCCTAGCGTTTTGTGCAAACTGATCGCACGTGAGTGGCTGAGTCGACGCAAAATGCTCGGCGGCAGTATCAAATGAATTTCATATTTGATGTGAGCAATTGACACTCTGATCCGACGTGTGAAGGCGATTACGAAGGTTTTTGGGTACAGATTGAAGCAGATGCATGTTACTATGTCTTGTTTTTAATGATGAAAAAGTGTTTCCGCCCGGGATCGAACCGGGGACCTTCTGCGTGTTAGGCAGACGTGATAACCGCTACACCACGGAAACTACTTGTGTGCACCTTACCTTAGAGGCAACTCGTACTGATGTTGTCATCGTAACTAAAAAATTAAATAAATGCGCTACTTGCATAACAAAGGTACATGCAGAAGATCCTCACATGTCGTGGCTCACTGGAGTACAATACGACATATTCAGGAAAATACTGTTCCCGCCCGGGATCGAACCGGGGACCTTCTGCGAGTGAAGCAGACGTGATAACCGCTACACTACGGACACTGCGGACGTGAGGAGTCCATCCCCGTTCCCTCGAAATTACCTCAGCCTGTCTCCCGTCCGCGAATGCACACGCGACGGTTCTTTTGACAGCCTGGAAACCATTACAGCCGAGGGCACAAGAAGTCTTCGGGTGCTCGAGAGTTTGTCTGCCGTAGCACCCCTAACGAGATAGCGGTTTTTCCCGCAGTCGTGATTGTAAGTCATAGCAGCAAAAGCAATCACTTTCTTAGCAGCAGGGAGTGCGAGCCCAGCGGCAGCTCTACATGAAGGTACCAATAGCCCAGGAAGGCCGCCGACCGCGGGAATTCGCGCCGCCCCCATCCCGCCAGCCTACACGAGACTTTCCAGAGCACCCTGGACCACATCGAGGGACCCAGTGCACTGAAATTATAGTCATTCGCCATGTCAGGTGGCTCGTTGGTCTAGGGGTATGATTCCTGCTTAGGGTGCAGGAGGTCCCGGGTTCAAATCCCGGACGAGCCCTAGCGTTTTGTGCAAACTGATCGCACGTGAGTGGCTGAGTCGACGCAAAATGCTCGGCGGCAGTATCAAATGAATTTCATATTTGATGTGAGCAATTGACACTCTGATCCGACGTGTGAAGGCGATTACGAAGGTTTTTGGGTACAGATGGAAGCAGATGCATGTTACTATGTCTTGTTTTTAATGATGAAAAAGTGTTTCCGCCCGGGATCGAACCGGGGACCTTCTGCGTGTTAGGCAGACGTGATAACCGCTACACCACGGAAACTACTTGTGTGCGCCTTACCTTAGAGGCAACTCGTGCTGATGTTGTCATCGTAACTAAAAAATTAAATAAACGCGCTACTTGCATAACAAAGGTACATGCAGAAGATCCTCACATGTCGTGGCTCACTGGAGTACAATACGACATATTCAGGAAAATACTGTTCCCGCCCGGGATCGAACCGGGGACCTTCTGCGTGTGAAGCAGACGTGATAACCGCTACACTACGGAAACTGCGGACGTGAGGAGTCCATCCCCGTTCCCTCGAAATTACCTCAGCCTGTTTCCCGTCCGCGAATGCACACGCGACGGTTCTTTTGACAGCCTGGAAACCATTATAGCCGAGGGCACAAGAAGTCTTCGGGTGCTCGAGAGTTTGTCTGCCGTAGCACCCCTAACGAGATAGCGGTTTTTCCCGCAGTCGTGATTGTAAGTCATAGCAGCAAAAGCAATCACTTTCTTAGCAGCAGGGAGTGCGAGCCCAGCGGCAGCTCTACATGAAGGTACCAATAGCCCAGGAAGGCCGCCGACCGCGGGAATTCGCGCCGCCCCCATCCCGCCAGCCTACACGAGACTTTCCAGAGCACCCTGGACCACATCGAGGGACCCAGTGCACTGAAATTATAGTCATTCGCCATGTCAGGTGGCTCGTTGGTCTAGGGGTATGATTCCTGCTTAGGGTGCAGGAGGTCCCGGGTTCAAATCCCGGACGAGCCCTAGCGTTTTGTGCAAACTGATCGCACGTGAGTGGCTGAGTCGACGCAAAATGCTCGGCGGCAGTATCAAATGAATTTCATATTTGATGTGAGCAATTGACACTCTGATCCGACGTGTGAAGGCGATTACGAAGGTTGTTGGGTACAGATGGAAGCAGATGCATGTTACTATGTCTTGTTATTAATGATGAAAAAGTGTTTCCGCCCGGGATCGAACCGGGGACCTTCTGCGTGTGAAGCAGACGTGATAACCGCTACACTACGGAAACTGCGGACGTGAGGAATCCATCCCCGTTCCCTCGAAATTACCTCAGCCTGTCTCCCGTCCGCGAATGCACACGCGACGGTTCTTTTGACAGCCTGGAAACCATTACAGCCGAGGGCACAAGAAGTCTTCGGGTGCTCGAGAGTTTGTCTGCCGTAGCACCCCTAACGAGATAGCGGTTTTTCCCGCAGTCGTGATTGTAAGTCATAGCAGCAAAAGCAATCACTTTCTTAGCAGCAGGGAGTGCGAGCCCAGCGGCAGCTCTACATGAAGGTACCAATAGCCCAGGAAGGCCGCCGACCGCGGGAATTCGCGCCGCCCCCATCCCGCCAGCCTACACGAGACTTTCCAGAGCACCCTGGACCACATCGAGGGACCCAGTGCACTGAAATTATAGTCATTCGCCATGTCAGGTGGCTCGTTGGTCTAGGGGTATGATTCCTGCTTAGGGTGCAGGAGGTCCCGGGTTCAAATCCCGGACGAGCCCTAGCGTTTTGTGCAAACTGATCGCACGTGAGTGGCTGAGTCGACGCAAAATGCTCGGCGGCAGTATCAAATGAATTTCATATTTGATGTGAGCAATTGACACTCTGATCCGACGTGTGAAGGCGATTACGAAGGTTTTTGGGTACAGATTGAAGCAGATGCATGTTACTATGTCTTGTTTTTAATGATGAAAAAGTGTTTCCGCCCGGGATCGAACCGGGGACCTTCTGCGTGTTAGGCAGACGTGATAACCGCTACACCACGGAAACTACTTGTGTGCGCCTTACCTTAGAGGCAACTCGTGCTGATGTTGTCATCGTAACTAAAAAATTAAATAAATGCGCTACTTGCATAACAAAGGTACATGCAGAAGATCCTCACATGTCGTGGCTCACTGGAGTACAATACGACATATTCAGGAAAATACTGTTCCCGCCCGGGATCGAACCGGGGACCTTCTGCGTGTGAAGCAGACGTGATAACCGCTACACTACGGAAACTGCGGACGTGAGGAGTCCATCCCCGTTCCCTCGAAATTACCTCAGCCTGTCTCCCGTCCGCGAATGCACACGCGACGGTTCTTTTGACAGCCTGGAAACCATTACAGCCGAGGGCACAAGAAGTCTTCGGGTGCTCGAGAGTTTGTCTGCCGTAGCACCCCTAACGAGATAGCGGTTTTTCCCGCAGTCGTGATTGTAAGTCATAGCAGCAAAAGCAATCACTTTCTTAGCAGCAGGGAGTGCGAGCCCAGCGGCAGCTCTACATGAAGGTACCAATAGCCCAGGAAGGCCGCCGACCGCGGGAATTCGCGCCGCCCCCATCCCGCCAGCCTACACGAGACTTTCCAGAGCACCCTGGACCACATCGAGGGACCCAGTGCACTGAAATTATAGTCATTCGCCATGTCAGGTGGCTCGTTGGTCTAGGGGTATGATTCCTGCTTAGGGTGCAGGAGGTCCCGGGTTCAAATCCCGGACGAGCCCTAGCGTTTTGTGCAAACTGATCGCACGTGAGTGGCTGAGTCGACGCAAAATGCTCGGCGGCAGTATCAAATGAATTTCATATTTGATGTGAGCAATTGACACTCTGATCCGACGTGTGAAGGCGATTACGAAGGTTTTTGGGTACAGATGGAAGCAGATGCATGTTACTATGTCTTGTTTTTAATGATGAAAAAGTGTTTCCGCCCGGGATCGAACCGGGGACCTTCTGCGTGTTAGGCAGACGTGATAACCGCTACACCACGGAAACTACTTGTGTGCGCCTTACCTTAGAGGCAACTCGTGCTGATGTTGTCATCGTAACTAAAAAATTAAATAAATGCGCTACTTGCATAACAAAGGTACATGCAGAAGATCCTCACATGTCGTGGCTCACTGGAGTACAATACGACATATTCAGGAAAATACTGTTCCCGCCCGGGATCGAACCGGGGACCTTCTGCGAGTGAAGCAGACGTGATAACCGCTACACTACGGAAACTGCGGACGTGAGGAGTCCATCCCCGTTCCCTCGAAATTACCTCAGCCTGTCTCCCGTCCGCGAATGCACACGCGACGGTTCTTTTGACAGCCTGGAAACCATTACAGCCGAGGGCACAAGAAGTCTTCGGGTGCTCGAGAGTTTGTCTGCCGTAGCACCCCTAACGAGATAGCGGTTTTTCCCGCAGCCGTGATTGTAAGTCATAGCAGCAAAAGCAATCACTTTCTTAGCAGCAGGGAGTGCGAGCCCAGCGGCAGCTCTACATGAAGGTACCAATAGCCCAGGAAGGCCGCCGACCGCGGGAATTCGCGCCGCCCCCATCCCGCCAGCCTACACGAGACTTTCCAGAGCACCCTGGACCACATCGAGGGACCCAGTGCACTGAAATTATAGTCATTCGCCATGTCAGGTGGCTCGTTGGTCTAGGGGTATGATTCCTGCTTAGGGTGCAGGAGGTCCCGGGTTCAAATCCCGGACGAGCCCTAGCGTTTTGTGCAAACTGATCGCACGTGAGTGGCTGAGTCGACGCAAAATGCTCGGCGGCAGTATCAAATGAATTTCATATTTGATGTGAGCAATTGACACTCTGATCCGACGTGTGAAGGCGATTACGAAGGTTTTTGGGTACAGATGGAAGCAGATGCATGTTACTATGTCTTGTTTTTAATGATGAAAAAGTGTTTCCGCCCGGGATCGAACCGGGGACCTTCTGCGTGTTAGGCAGACGTGATAACCGCTACACCACGGAAACTACTTGTGTGCGCCTTACCTTAGAGGCAACTCGTGCTGATGTTGTCATCGTAACTAAAAAATTAAATAAATGCGCTACTTGCATAACAAAGGTACATGCAGAAGATCCTCACATGTCGTGGCTCACTGGAGTACAATACGACATATTCAGGAAAATACTGTTCCCGCCCGGGATCGAACCGGGGACCTTCTGCGAGTGAAGCAGACGTGATAACCGCTACACTACGGAAACTGCGGACGTGAGGAGTCCATCCCCGTTCCCTCGAAATTACCTCAGCCTGTCTCCCGTCCGCGAATGCACACGCGACGGTTCTTTTGACAGCCTGGAAACCATTACAGCCGAGGGCACAAGAAGTCTTCGGGTGCTCGAGAGTTTGTCTGCCGTAGCACCCCTAACGAGATAGCGGTTTTTCCCGCAGTCGTGATTGTAAGTCATAGCAGCAAAAGCAATCACTTTCTTAGCAGCAGGGAGTGCGAGCCCAGCGGCAGCTCTACATGAAGGTACCAATAGCCCAGGAAGGCCGCCGACCGCGGGAATTCGCGCCGCCCCCATCCCGCCAGCCTACACGAGACTTTCCAGAGCACCCTGGACCACATCGAGGGACCCAGTGCACTGAAATTATAGTCATTCGCCATGTCAGGTGGCTCGTTGGTCTAGGGGTATGATTCCTGCTTAGGGTGCAGGAGGTCCCGGGTTCAAACCCCGGACGAGCCCTAGCGTTTTGTGCAAACTGATCGCACGTGAGTGGCTGAGTCGACGCAAAATGCTCGGCGGCAGTATCAAATGAATTTCATATTTGATGTGAGCAATTGACACTCTGATCCGACGTGTGAAGGCGATTACGAAGGTTTTTGGGTACAGATGGAAGCAGATGCATGTTACTATGTCTTGTTTTTAATGATGAAAAAGTGTTTCCGCCCGGGATCGAACCGGGGACCTTCTGCGTGTTAGGCAGACGTGATAACCGCTACACCACGGAAACTACTTGTGTGCGCCTTACCTTAGAGGCAACTCGTGCTGATGTTGTCATCGTAACTAAAAAATTAAATAAACGCGCTACTTGCATAACAAAGGTACATGCAGAAGATCCTCACATGTCGTGGCTCACTGGAGTACAATACGACATATTCAGGAAAATACTGTTCCCGCCCGGGATCGAACCGGGGACCTTCTGCGTGTGAAACAGACGTGATAACCGCTACACTACGGAAACTGCGGACGTGAGGAGTCCATCCCCGTTCCCTCGAAATTACCTCAGCCTGTCTCCCGTCCGCGAATGCACACGCGACGGTTCTTTTGACAGCCTGGAAACCATTACAGCCGAGGGCACAAGAAGTCTTCGGGTGCTCGAGAGTTTGTCTGCCGTAGCACCCCTAACGAGATAGCGGTTTTTCCCGCAGTCGTGATTGTAAGTCATAGCAGCAAAAGCAATCACTTTCTTAGCAGCAGGGAGTGCGAGCCCAGCGGCAGCTCTACATGAAGGTACCAATAGCCCAGGAAGGCCGCCGACCGCGGGAATTCGCGCCGCCCCCATCCCGCCAGCCTACACGAGACTTTCCAGAGCACCCTGGACCACATCGAGGGACCCAGTGCACTGAAATTATAGTCATTCGCCATGTCAGGTGGCTCGTTGGTCTAGGGGTATGATTCCTGCTTAGGGTGCAGGAGGTCCCGGTTTCAAATCCCGGACGAGCCCTAGCGTTTTGTGCAAACTGATCGCACGTGAGTGGCTGAGTCGACGCAAAATGCTCGGCGGCAGTATCAAATGAATTTCATATTTGATGTGAGCAATTGACACTCTGATCCGACGTGTGAAGGCGATTACGAAGGTTGTTGGGTACAGATGGAAGCAGATGCATGTTACTATGTCTTGTTTTTAATGATGAAAAAGTGTTTCCGCCCGGGATCGAACCGGGGACCTTCTGCGTGTGAAGCAGACGTGATAACCGCTACACTACGGAAACTGCGGACGTGAGGAATCCATCCCCGTTCCCTCGAAATTACCTCAGCCTGTCTCCCGTCCGCGAATGCACACGCGACGGTTCTTTTGACAGCCTGGAAACCATTACAGCCGAGGGCACAAGAAGTCTTCGGGTGCTCGAGAGTTTGTCTGCCGTAGCACCCCTAACGAGATAGCGGTTTTTCCCGCAGTCGTGATTGTAAGTCATAGCAGCAAAAGCAATCACTTTCTTAGCAGCAGGGAGTGCGAGCCCAGCGGCAGCTCTACATGAAGGTACCAATAGCCCAGGAAGGCCGCCGACCGCGGGAATTCGCGCCGCCCCCATCCCGCCAGCCTACACGAGACTTTCCAGAGCACCCTGGACCACATCGAGGGACCCAGTGCACTGAAATTATAGTCATTCGCCATGTCAGGTGGCTCGTTGGTCTAGGGGTATGATTCCTGCTTAGGGTGCAGGAGGTCCCGGGTTCAAATCCCGGACGAGCCCTAGCGTTTTGTGCAAACTGATCGCACGTGAGTGGCTGAGTCGACGCAAAATGCTCGGCGGCAGTATCAAATGAATTTCATATTTGATGTGAGCAATTGACACTCTGATCCGACGTGTGAAGGCGATTACGAAGGTTTTTGGGTACAGATGGAAGCAGATGCATGTTACTATGTCTTGTTTTTAATGATGAAAAAGTGTTTCCGCCCGGGATCGAACCGGGGACCTTCTGCGTGTTAGGCAGACGTGATAACCGCTACACCACGGAAACTACTTGTGTGCGCCTTACCTTAGAGGCAACTCGTGCTGATGTTGTCATCGTAACTAAAAAATTAAATAAATGCGCTACTTGCATAACAAAGGTACATGCAGAAGATCCTCACATGTCGTGGCTCACTGGAGTACAATACGACATATTCAGGAAAATACTGTTCCCGCCCGGGATCGAACCGGGGACCTTATGCGTGTGAAGCAGACGTGATAACCGCTACACTACGGAAACTGCGGACGTGAGGAGTCCATCCCCGTTCCCTCGAAATTACCTCAGCCTGTCTCCCGTCCGCGAATGCACACGCGACGGTTCTTTTGACAGCCTGGAAACCATTACAGCCGAGGGCACAAGAAGTCTTCGGGTGCTCGAGAGTTTGTCTGCCATAGCACCCCTAACGAGATAGCGGTTTTTCCCGCAGTCGTGATTGTAAGTCATAGCAGCAGCAGGGAGTGCGAGCCCAGCGGCAGCTCTACATGAAGGTACCAATAGCCCAGGAAGGCCGCCGACCGCGGGAATTCGCGCCGCCCCCATCCCGCCAGCCTACACGAGACTTTCCAGAGCACCCTGGACCACATCGAGGGACCCAGTGCACTGAAATTATAGTCATTCGCCATGTCAGGTGGCTCGTTGGTCTAGGGGTATGATTCCTGCTTAGGGTGCAGGAGGTCCCGGGTTCAAATCCCGGACGAGCCCTAGCGTTTTGTGCAAACTGATCGCACGTGAGTGGCTGAGTCGACGCAAAATGCTCGGCGGCAGTATCAAATGAATTTCATATTTGATGTGAGCAATTGACACTCTGATCCGACGTGTGAAGGCGATTACGAAGGTTTTTGGGTACAGATGGAAGCAGATGCATGTTACTATGTCTTGTTTTTAATGATGAAAAAGTGTTTCCGCCCGGGATCGAACCGGGGACCTTCTGCGTGTTAGGCAGACGTGATAACCGCTACACCACGGAAACTACTTGTGTGCGCCTTACCTTAGAGGCAACTCGTGCTGATGTTGTCATCGTAACTAAAAAATTAAATAAATGCGCTACTTGCATAACAAAGGTACATGCAGAAGATCCTCACATGTCGTGGCTCACTGGAGTACAATACGACATATTCAGGAAAATACTGTTCCCGCCCGGGATCGAACCGGGGACCTTCTGCGAGTGAAGCAGACGTGATAACCGCTACACTACGGAAACTGCGGACGTGAGGAGTCCATCCCCGTTCCCTCGAAATTACCTCAGCCTGTCTCCCGTCCGCGAATGCACACGCGACGGTTCTTTTGACAGCCTGGAAACCATTACAGCCGAGGGCACAAGAAGTCTTCGGGTGCTCGAGAGTTTGTCTGCCGTAGCACCCCTAACGAGATAGCGGTTTTTCCCGCAGTCGTGATTGTAAGTCATAGCAGCAAAAGCAATCACTTTCTTAGCAGCAGGGAGTGCGAGCCCAGCGGCAGCTCTACATGAAGGTACCAATAGCCCAGGAAGGCCGCCGACCGCGGGAATTCGCGCCGCCCCCATCCCGCCAGCCTACACGAGACTTTCCAGAGCACCCTGGACCACATCGAGGGACCCAGTGCACTGAAATTATAGTCATTCGCCATGTCAGGTGGCTCGTTGGTCTAGGGGTATGATTCCTGCTTAGGGTGCAGGAGGTCCCGGGTTCAAATCCCGGACGAGCCCTAGCGTTTTGTGCAAACTGATCGCACGTGAGTGGCTGAGTCGACGCAAAATGCTCGGCGGCAGTATCAAATGAATTTCATATTTGATGTGAGCAATTGACACTCTGATCCGACGTGTGAAGGCGATTACGAAGGTTTTTGGGTACAGATGGAAGCAGATGCATGTTACTATGTCTTGTTTTTAATGATGAAAAAGTGTTTCCGCCCGGGATCGAACCGGGGACCTTCTGCGTGTTAGGCAGACGTGATAACCGCTACACCACGGAAACTACTTGTGTGCGCCTTACCTTAGAGGCAACTCGTGCTGATGTTGTCATCGTAACTAAAAAATTAAATAAACGCGCTACTTGCATAACAAAGGTACATGCAGAAGATCCTCACATGTCGTGGCTCACTGGAGTACAATACGACATATTCAGGAAAATACTGTTCCCGCCCGGGATCGAACCGGGGACCTTCTGCGTGTGAAGCAGACGTGATAACCGCTACACTACGGAAACTGCGGACGTGAGGAGTCCATCCCCGTTCCCTCGAAATTACCTCAGCCTGTCTCCCGTCCGCGAATGCACACGCGACGGTTCTTTTGACAGCCTGGAAACCATTACAGCCGAGGGCACAAGAAGTCTTCGGGTGCTCGAGAGTTTGTCTGCCGTAGCACCCCTAACGAGATAGCGGTTTTTCCCGCAGTCGTGATTGTAAGTCATAGCAGCAAAAGCAATCACTTTCTTAGCAGCAGGGAGTGCGAGCCCAGCGGCAGCTCTACATGAAGGTACCAATAGCCCAGGAAGGCCGCCGACCGCGGGAATTCGCGCCGCCCCCATCCCGCCAGCCTACACGAGACTTTCCAGAGCACCCTGGACCACATCGAGGGACCCAGTGCACTGAAATTATAGTCATTCGCCATGTCAGGTGGCTCGTTGGTCTAGGGGTATGATTCCTGCTTAGGGTGCAGGAGGTCCCGGGTTCAAATCCCGGACGAGCCCTAGCGTTTTGTGCAAACTGATTGCACGTGAGTGGCTGAGTCGACGCAAAATGCTCGGCGGCAGTATCAAATGAATTTCATATTTGATGTGAGCAATTGACACTCTGATCCGACGTGTGAAGGCGAATACGAAGGTTGTTGGGTACAGATGGAAGCAGATGCATGTTACTATGTCTTGTTTTTAATGATGAAAAAGTGTTTCCGCCCGGGATCGAACCGGGGACCTTCTGCGTGTGAAGCAGACGTGATAACCGCTACACTACGGAAACTGCGGACGTGAGGAATCCATCCCCGTTCCCTCGAAATTACCTCAGCCTGTCTCCCGTCCGCGAATGCACACGCGACGGTTCTTTTGACAGCCTGAAAACCATTACAGCCGAGGGCACAAGAAGTCTTCGGGTGCTCGAGAGTTTGTCTGCCGTAGCACCCCTAACGAGATAGCGGTTTTTCCCGCAGTCGTGATTGTAAGTCATAGCAGCAAAAGCAATCACTTTCTTAGCAGCAGGGAGTGCGAGCCCAGCGGCAGCTCTACATGAAGGTACCAATAGCCCAGGAAGGCCGCCGACCGCGGGAATTCGCGCCGCCCCCATCCCGCCAGCCTACACGAGACTTTCCAGAGCACCCTGGACCACATCGAGGGACCCAGTGCACTGAAATTATAGTCATTCGCCATGTCAGGTGGCTCGTTGGTCTAGGGGTATGATTCCTGCTTAGGGTGCAGGAGGTCCCGGGTTCAAATCCCGGACGAGCCCTAGCGTTTTGTGCAAACTGATCGCACGTGAGTGGCTGAGTCGACGCAAAATGCTCGGCGGCAGTATCAAATGAATTTCATATTTGATGTGAGCAATTGACACTCTGATCCGACGTGTGAAGGCGATTACGAAGGTTTTTGGGTACAGATGGAAGCAGATGCATGTTACTATGTCTTGTTTTTAATGATGAAAAAGTGTTTCCGCCCGGGATCGAACCGGGGACCTTCTGCGTGTTAGGCAGACGTGATAACCGCTACACCACGGAAACTACTTGTGTGCGCCTTACCTTAGAGGCAACTCGTGCTGATGTTGTAATCGTAACTAAAAAATTAAATAAATGCGCTACTTGCATAACAAAGGTACATGCAGAAGATCCTCACATGTCGTGGCTCACTGGAGTACAATACGACATATTCAGGAAAATACTGTTCCCGCCCGGGATCGAACCGGGGACCTTATGCGTGTGAAGCAGACGTGATAACCGCTACACTACGGAAACTGCGGACGTGAGGAGTCCATCCCCGTTCCCTCGAAATTACCTCAGCCTGTCTCCCGTCCGCGAATGCACACGCGACGGTTCTTTTGACAGCCTGGAAACCATTACAGCCGAGGGCACAAGAAGTCTTCGGGTGCTCGAGAGTTTGTCTGCCGTAGCACCCCTAACGAGATAGCGGTTTTTCCCGCAGTCGTGATTGTAAGTCATAGCAGCAGCAGGGAGTGCGAGCCCAGCGGCAGCTCTACATGAAGGTACCAATAGCCCAGGAAGGCCGCCGACCGCGGGAATTCGCGCCGCCCCCATCCCGCCAGCCTACACGAGACTTTCCAGAGCACCCTGGACCACATCGAGGGACCCAGTGCACTGAAATTATAGTCATTCGCCATGTCAGGTGGCTCGTTGGTCTAGGGGTATGATTCCTGCTTAGGGTGCAGGAGGTCCCGGGTTCAAATCCCGGACGAGCCCTAGCGTTTTGTGCAAACTGATCGCACGTGAGTGGCTGAGTCGACGCAAAATGCTCGGCGGCAGTATCAAATGAATTTCATATTTGATGTGAGCAATTGACACTCTGATCCGACGTGTGAAGGCGATTACGAAGGTTTTTGGGTACAGATGGAAGCAGATGCATGTTACTATGTCTTGTTTTTAATGATGAAAAAGTGTTTCCGCCCGGGATCGAACCGGGGACCTTCTGCGTGTTAGGCAGACGTGATAACCGCTACACCACGGAAACTACTTGTGTGCGCCTTACCTTAGAGGCAACTCGTGCTGATGTTGTCATCGTAACTAAAAAATTAAATAAATGCGCTACTTGCATAACAAAGGTACATGCAGAAGATCCTCACATGTCGTGGCTCACTGGAGTACAATACGACATATTCAGGAAAATACTGTTCCCGCCCGGGATCGAACCGGGGACCTTCTGCGTGTGAAGCAGACGTGATAACCGCTACACTACGGAAACTGCGGACGTGAGGAGTCCATCCCCGTTCCCTCGAAATTACCTCAGCCTGTCTCCCGTCCGCGAATGCACACGCGACGGTTCTTTTGACAGCCTGGAAACCATTACAGCCGAGGGCACAAGAAGTCTTCGGGTGCTCGAGAGTTTGTCTGCCGTAGCACCCCTAACGAGATAGCGGTTTTTCCCGCAGTCGTGATTGTAAGTCATAGCAGCAAAAGCAATCACTTTCTTAGCAGCAGGGAGTGCGAGCCCAGCGGCAGCTCTACATGAAGGTACCAATAGCCCAGGAAGGCCGCCGACCGCGGGAATTCGCGCCGCCCCCATCCCGCCAGCCTACACGAGACTTTCCAGAGCACCCTGGACCACATCGAGGGACCCAGTGCACTGAAATTATAGTCATTCGCCATGTCAGGTGGCTCGTTGGTCTAGGGGTATGATTCCTGCTTAGGGTGCAGGAGGTCCCGGGTTCAAATCCCGGACGAGCCCTAGCGTTTTGTGCAAACTGATCGCACGTGAGTGGCTGAGTCGACGCAAAATGCTCGGCGGCAGTATCAAATGAATTTCATATTTGATGTGAGCAATTGACACTCTGATCCGACGTGTGAAGGCGATTACGAAGGTTTTTGGGTACAGATGGAAGCAGATGCATGTTACTATGTCTTGTTTTTAATGATGAAAAAGTGTTTCCGCCCGGGATCGAACCGGGGACCTTCTGCGTGTTAGGCAGACGTGATAACCGCTACACCACGGAAACTACTTGTGTGCGCCTTACCTTAGAGGCAACTCGTGCTGATGTTGTCATCGTAACTAAAAAATTAAATAAATGCGCTACTTGCATAACAAAGGTACATGCAGAAGATCCTCACATGTCGTGGCTCACTGGAGTACAATACGACATATTCAGGAAAATACTGTTCCCGCCCGGGATCGAACCGGGGACCTTCTGCGTGTGAAGCAGACGTGATAACCGCTACACTACGGAAACTGCGGACGTGAGGAGTCCATCCCCGTTCCCTCGAAATTACCTCAGCCTGTCTCCCGTCCGCGAATGCACACGCGACGGTTCTTTTGACAGCCTGGAAACCATTACAGCCGAGGGCACAAGAAGTCTTCGGGTGCTCGAGAGTTTGTCTGCCGTAGCACCCCTAACGAGATAGCGGTTTTTCCCGCAGTCGTGATTGTAAGTCATAGCAGCAAAAGCAATCACTTTCTTAGCAGCAGGGAGTGCGAGCCCAGCGGCAGCTCTACATGAAGGTACCAATAGCCCAGGAAGGCCGCCGACCGCGGGAATTCGCGCCGCCCCCATCCCGCCAGCCTACACGAGACTTTCCAGAGCACCCTGGACCACATCGAGGGACCCAGTGCACTGAAATTATAGTCATTCGCCATGTCAGGTGGCTCGTTGGTCTAGGGGTATGATTCCTGCTTAGGGTGCAGGAGGTCCCGGGTTCAAATCCCGGACGAGCCCTAGCGTTTTGTGCAAACTGATCGCACGTGAGTGGCTGAGTCGACGCAAAATGCTCGGCGGCAGTATCAAATGAATTTCATATTTGATGTGAGCAATTGACACTCTGATCCGACGTGTGAAGGCGATTACGAAGGTTTTTGGGTACAGATGGAAGCAGATGCATGTTACTATGTCTTGTTTTTAATGATGAAAAAGTGTTTCCGCCCGGGATCGAACCGGGGACCTTCTGCGTGTTAGGCAGACGTGATAACCGCTACACCACGGAAACTACTTGTGTGCGCCTTACCTTAGAGGCAACTCGTGCTGATGTTGTCATCGTAACTAAAAAATTAAATAAATGCGCTACTTGCATAACAAAGGTACATGCAGAAGATCCTCACATGTCGTGGCTCACTGGAGTACAATACGACATATTCAGGAAAATACTGTTCCCGCCCGGGATCGAACCGGGGACCTTCTGCGAGTGAAGCAGACGTGATAACCGCTACACTACGGAAACTGCGGACGTGAGGAGTCCATCCCCGTTCCCTCGAAATTACCTCAGCCTGTCTCCCGTCCGCGAATGCACACGCGACGGTTCTTTTGACAGCCTGGAAACCATTACAGCCGAGGGCACAAGAAGTCTTCGGGTGCTCGAGAGTTTGTCTGCCGTAGCACCCCTAACGAGATAGCGGTTTTTCCCGCAGTCGTGATTGTAAGTCATAGCAGCAAAAGCAATCACTTTCTTAGCAGCAGGGAGTGCGAGCCCAGCGGCAGCTCTACATGAAGGTACCAATAGCCCAGGAAGGCCGCCGACCGCGGGAATTCGCGCCGCCCCCATCCCGCCAGCCTACACGAGACTTTCCAGAGCACCCTGGACCACATCGAGGGACCCAGTGCACTGAAATTATAGTCATTCGCCATGTCAGGTGGCTCGTTGGTCTAGGGGTATGATTCCTGCTTAGGGTGCAGGAGGTCCCGGGTTCAAATCCCGGACGAGCCCTAGCGTTTTGTGCAAACTGATCGCACGTGAGTGGCTGAGTCGACGCAAAATGCTCGGCGGCAGTATCAAATGAATTTCATATTTGATGTGAGCAATTGACACTCTGATCCGACGTGTGAAGGCGATTACGAAGGTTTTTGGGTACAGATGGAAGCAGATGCATGTTACTATGTCTTGTTTTTAATGATGAAAAAGTGTTTCCGCCCGGGATCGAACCGGGGACCTTCTGCGTGTTAGGCAGACGTGATAACCGCTACACCACGGAAACTACTTGTGTGCGCCTTACCTTAGAGGCAACTCGTGCTGATGTTGTCATCGTAACTAAAAAATTAAATAAATGCGCTACTTGCATAACAAAGGTACATGCAGAAGATCCTCACATGTCGTGGCTCACTGGAGTACAATACGACATATTCAGGAAAATACTGTTCCCGCCCGGGATCGAACCGGGGACCTTCTGCGAGTGAAGCAGACGTGATAACCGCTACACTACGGAAACTGCGGACGTGAGGAGTCCATCCCCGTTCCCTCGAAATTACCTCAGCCTGTCTCCCGTCCGCGAATGCACACGCGACGGTTCTTTTGACAGCCTGGAAACCATTACAGCCGAGGGCACAAGAAGTCTTCGGGTGCTCGAGAGTTTGTCTGCCGTAGCACCCCTAACGAGATAGCGGTTTTTCCCGCAGTCGTGATTGTAAGTCATAGCAGCAAAAGCAATCACTTTCTTAGCAGCAGGGAGTGCGAGCCCAGCGGCAGCTCTACATGAAGGTACCAATAGCCCAGGAAGGCCGCCGACCGCGGGAATTCGCGCCGCCCCCATCCCGCCAGCCTACACGAGACTTTCCAGAGCACCCTGGACCACATCGAGGGACCCAGTGCACTGAAATTATAGTCATTCGCCATGTCAGGTGGCTCGTTGGTCTAGGGGTATGATTCCTGCTTAGGGTGCAGGAGGTCCCGGGTTCAAATCCCGGACGAGCCCTAGCGTTTTGTGCAAACTGATCGCACGTGAGTGGCTGAGTCGACGCAAAATGCTCGGCGGCAGTATCAAATGAATTTCATATTTGATGTGAGCAATTGACACTCTGATCCGACGTGTGAAGGCGATTACGAAGGTTTTTGGGTACAGATGGAAGCAGATGCATGTTACTATGTCTTGTTTTTAATGATGAAAAAGTGTTTCCGCCCGGGGACCTTCTGCGTGTTAGGCAGACGTGATAACCGCTACACCACGGAAACTACTTGTGTGCGCCTTACCTTAGAGGCAACTCGTGCTGATGTTGTCATCGTAACTAAAAAATTAAATAAATGCGCTACTTGCATAACAAAGGTACATGCAGAAGATCCTCACATGTCGTGGCTCACTGGAGTACAATACGACATATTCAGGAAAGTACTGTTCCCGCCCGGGATCGAACCGGGGACCTTCTGCGAGTGAAGCAGACGTGATAACCGCTACACTACGGAAACTGCGGACGTGAGGAGTCCATCCCCGTTCCCTCGAAATTACCTCAGCCTGTCTCCCGTCCGCGAATGCACACGCGACGGTTCTTTTGACAGCCTGGAAACCATTACAGCCGAGGGCACAAGAAGTCTTCGGGTGCTCGAGAGTTTGTCTGCCGTAGCACCCCTAACGAGATAGCGGTTTTTCCCGCAGTCGTGATTGTAAGTCATAGCAGCAAAAGCAATCACTTTCTTAGCAGCAGGGAGTGCGAGCCCAGCGGCAGCTCTACATGAAGGTACCAATAGCCCAGGAAGGCCGCCGACCGCGGGAATTCGCGCCGCCCCCATCCCGCCAGCCTACACGAGACTTTCCAGAGCACCCTGGACCACATCGAGGGACCCAGTGCACTGAAATTATAGTCATTCGCCATGTCAGGTGGCTCGTTGGTCTAGGGGTATGATTCCTGCTTAGGGTGCAGGAGGTCCCGGGTTCAAATCCCGGACGAGCCCTAGCGTTTTGTGCAAACTGATCGCACGTGAGTGGCTGAGTCGACGCAAAATGCTCGGCGGCAGTATCAAATGAATTTCATATTTGATGTGAGCAATTGACACTCTGATCCGACGTGTGAAGGCGATTACGAAGGTTTTTGGGTACAGATGGAAGCAGATGCATGTTACTATGTCTTGTTTTTAATGATGAAAAAGTGTTTCCGCCCGGGATCGAACCGGGGACCTTCTGCGTGTTAGGCAGACGTGATAACCGCTACACCACGGAAACTACTTGTGTGCGCCTTACCTTAGAGGCAACTCGTGCTGATGTTGTCATCGTAACTAAAAAATTAAATAAACGCGCTACTTGCATAACAAAGGTACATGCAGAAGATCCTCACATGTCGTGGCTCACTGGAGTACAATACGACATATTCAGGAAAATACTGTTCCCGCCCGGGATCGAACCGGGGACCTTCTGCGTGTGAAGCAGACGTGATAACCGCTACACTACGGAAACTGCGGACGTGAGGAGTCCATCCCCGTTCCCTCGAAATTACCTCAGCCTGTCTCCCGTCCGCGAATGCACACGCGACGGTTCTTTTGACAGCCTGGAAACCATTACAGCCGAGGGCACAAGAAGTCTTCGGGTGCTCGAGAGTTTGTCTGCCGTAGCACCCCTAACGAGATAGCGGTTTTTCCCGCAGTCGTGATTGTAAGTCATAGCAGCAAAAGCAATCACTTTCTTAGCAGCAGGGAGTGCGAGCCCAGCGGCAGCTCTACATGAAGGTACCAATAGCCCAGGAAGGCCGCCGACCGCGGGAATTCGCGCCGCCCCCATCCCGCCAGCCTACACGAGACTTTCCAGAGCACCCTGGACCACATCGAGGGACCCAGTGCACTGAAATTATAGTCATTCGCCATGTCAGGTGGCTCGTTGGTCTAGGGGTATGATTCCTGCTTAGGGTGCAGGAGGTCCCGGGTTCAAATCCCGGACGAGCCCTAGCGTTTTGTGCAAACTGATCGCACGTGAGTGGCTGAGTCGACGCAAAATGCTCGGCGGCAGTATCAAATGAATTTCATATTTGATGTGAGCAATTGACACTCTGATCCGACGTGTGAAGGCGATTACGAAGGTTTTTGGGTACAGATGGAAGCAGATGCATGTTACTATGTCTTGTTTTTAATGATGAAAAAGTGTTTCCGCCCGGGATCGAACCGGGGACCTTCTGCGTGTTAGGCAGACGTGATAACCGCTACACCACGGAAACTACTTGTGTGCGCCTTACCTTAGAGGCAACTCGTGCTGATGTTGTCATCGTAACTAAAAAATTAAATAAATGCGCTACTTGCATAACAAAGGTACATGCAGAAGATCCTCACATGTCGTGGCTCACTGGAGTACAATACGACATATTCAGGAAAATACTGTTCCCGCCCGGGATCGAACCGGGGACCTTCTGCGTGTGAAGCAGACGTGATAACCGCTACACTACGGAAACTGCGGACGTGAGGAGTCCATCCCCGTTCCCTCGAAATTACCTCAGCCTGTCTCCCGTCCGCGAATGCACACGCGACGGTTCTTTTGACAGCCTGGAAACCATTACAGCCGAGGGCACAAGAAGTCTTCGGGTGCTCGAGAGTTTGTCTGCCGTAGCACCCCTAACGAGATAGCGGTTTTTCCCGCAGTCGTGATTGTAAGTCATAGCAGCAAAAGCAATCACTTTCTTAGCAGCAGGGAGTGCGAGCCCAGCGGCAGCTCTACATGAAGGTACCAATAGCCCAGGAAGGCCGCCGACCGCGGGAATTCGCGCCGCCCCCATCCCGCCAGCCTACACGAGACTTTCCAGAGCACCCTGGACCACATCGAGGGACCCAGTGCACTGAAATTATAGTCATTCGCCATGTCAGGTGGCTCGTTGGTCTAGGGGTATGATTCCTGCTTAGGGTGCAGGAGGTCCCGGGTTCAAATCCCGGACGAGCCCTAGCGTTTTGTGCAAACTGATCGCACGTGAGTGGCTGAGTCGACGCAAAATGCTCGGCGGCAGTATCAAATGAATTTCATATTTGATGTGAGCAATTGACACTCTGATCCGACGTGTGAAGGCGATTACGAAGGTTTTTGGGTACAGATGGAAGCAGATGCATGTTACTATGTCTTGTTTTTAATGATGAAAAAGTGTTTCCGCCCGGGATCGAACCGGGGACCTTCTGCGTGTTAGGCAGACGTGATAACCGCTACACCACGGAAACTACTTGTGTGCGCCTTACCTTAGAGGCAACTCGTGCTGATGTTGTCATCGTAACTAAAAAATTAAATAAATGCGCTACTTGCATAACAAAGGTACATGCAGAAGATCCTCACATGTCGTGGCTCACTGGAGTACAATACGACATATTCAGGAAAATACTGTTCCCGCCCGGGATCGAACCGGGGACCTTCTGCGTGTGAAGCAGACGTGATAACCGCTACACTACGGAAACTGCGGACGTGAGGAGTCCATCCCCGTTCCCTCGAAATTACCTCAGCCTGTCTCCCGTCCGCGAATGCACACGCGACGGTTCTTTTGACAGCCTGGAAACCATTACAGCCGAGGGCACAAGAAGTCTTCGGGTGCTCGAGAGTTTGTCTGCCGTAGCACCCCTAACGAGATAGCGGTTTTTCCCGCAGTCGTGATTGTAAGTCATAGCAGCAAAAGCAATCACTTTCTTAGCAGCAGGGAGTGCGAGCCCAGCGGCAGCTCTACATGAAGGTACCAATAGCCCAGGAAGGCCGCCGACCGCGGGAATTCGCGCCGCCCCCATCCCGCCAGCCTACACGAGACTTTCCAGAGCACCCTGGACCACATCGAGGGACCCAGTGCACTGAAATTATAGTCATTCGCCATGTCAGGTGGCTCGTTGGTCTAGGGGTATGATTCCTGCTTAGGGTGCAGGAGGTCCCGGGTTCAAATCCCGGACGAGCCCTAGCGTTTTGTGCAAACTGATCGCACGTGAGTGGCTGAGTCGACGCAAAATGCTCGGCGGCAGTATCAAATGAATTTCATATTTGATGTGAGCAATTGACACTCTGATCCGACGTGTGAAGGCGATTACGAAGGTTTTTGGGTACAGATGGAAGCAGATGCATGTTACTATGTCTTGTTTTTAATGATGAAAAAGTGTTTCCGCCCGGGATCGAACCGGGGACCTTCTGCGTGTTAGGCAGACGTGATAACCGCTACACCACGGAAACTACTTGTGTGCGCCTTACCTTAGAGGCAACTCGTGCTGATGTTGTCATCGTAACTAAAAAATTAAATAAACGCGCTACTTGCATAACAAAGGTACATGCAGAAGATCCTCACATGTCGTGGCTCACTGGAGTACAATACGACATATTCAGGAAAATACTGTTCCCGCCCGGGATCGAACCGGGGACCTTCTGCGTGTGAAGCAGACGTGATAACCGCTACACTACGGAAACTGCGGACGTGAGGAGTCCATCCCCGTTCCCTCGAAATTACCTCAGCCTGTCTCCCGTCCGCGAATGCACACGCGACGGTTCTTTTGACAGCCTGGAAACCATTACAGCCGAGGGCACAAGAAGTCTTCGGGTGCTCGAGAGTTTGTCTGCCGTAGCACCCCTAACGAGATAGCGGTTTTTCCCGCAGTCGTGATTGTAAGTCATAGCAGCAAAAGCAATCACTTTCTTAGCAGCAGGGAGTGCGAGCCCAGCGGCAGCTCTACATGAAGGTACCAATAGCCCAGGAAGGCCGCCGACCGCGGGAATTCGCGCCGCCCCCATCCCGCCAGCCTACACGAGACTTTCCAGAGCACCCTGGACCACATCGAGGGACCCAGTGCACTGAAATTATAGTCATTCGCCATGTCAGGTGGCTCGTTGGTCTAGGGGTATGATTCCTGCTTAGGGTGCAGGAGGTCCCGGGTTCAAATCCCGGACGAGCCCTAGCGTTTTGTGCAAACTGATCGCACGTGAGTGGCTGAGTCGACGCAAAATGCTCGGCGGCAGTATCAAATGAATTTCATATTTGATGTGAGCAATTGACACTCTGATCCGACGTGTGAAGGCGATTACGAAGGTTTTTGGGTACAGATGGAAGCAGATGCATGTTACTATGTCTTGTTTTTAATGATGAAAAAGTGTTTCCGCCCGGGATCGAACCGGGGACCTTCTGCGTGTTAGGCAGACGTGATAACCGCTACACCACGGAAACTACTTGTGTGCGCCTTACCTTAGAGGCAACTCGTGCTGATGTTGTCATCGTAACTAAAAAATTAAATAAACGCGCTACTTGCATAACAAAGGTACATGCAGAAGATCCTCACATGTCGTGGCTCACTGGAGTACAATACGACATATTCAGGAAAATACTGTTCCCGCCCGGGATCGAACCGGGGACCTTCTGCGTGTGAAGCAGACGTGATAACCGCTACACTACGGAAACTGCGGACGTGAGGAGTCCATCCCCGTTCCCTCGAAATTACCTCAGCCTGTCTCCCGTCCGCGAATGCACACGCGACGGTTCTTTTGACAGCCTGGAAACCATTACAGCCGAGGGCACAAGAAGTCTTCGGGTGCTCGAGAGTTTGTCTGCCGTAGCACCCCTAACGAGATAGCGGTTTTTCCCGCAGTCGTGATTGTAAGTCATAGCAGCAAAAGCAATCACTTTCTTAGCAGCAGGGAGTGCGAGCCCAGCGGCAGCTCTACATGAAGGTACCAATAGCCCAGGAAGGCCGCCGACCGCGGGAATTCGCGCCGCCCCCATCCCGCCAGCCTACACGAGACTTTCCAGAGCACCCTGGACCACATCGAGGGACCCAGTGCACTGAAATTATAGTCATTCGCCATGTCAGGTGGCTCGTTGGTCTAGGGGTATGATTCCTGCTTAGGGTGCAGGAGGTCCCGGGTTCAAATCCCGGACGAGCCCTAGCGTTTTGTGCAAACTGATCGCACGTGAGTGGCTGAGTCGACGCAAAATGCTCGGCGGCAGTATCAAATGAATTTCATATTTGATGTGAGCAATTGACACTCTGATCCGACGTGTGAAGGCGCTTACGAAGGTTGTTGGGTACAGATGGAAGCAGATGCATGTTACTATGTCTTGTTTTTAATGATGAAAAAGTGTTTCCGCCCGGTATCGAACCGGGGACCTTCTGCGTGTTAGGCAGACGTGATAACCGCTACACCACGGAAACTACTTGTGTGCGCCTTACCTTAGAGGCAACTCGTGCTGATGTTGTCATCGTAACTAAAAAATTAAATAAATGCGCTACTTGCATAACAAAGGTACATGCAGAAGATCCTCACATGTCGTGGCTCACTGGAGTACAATACGACATATTCAGGAAAATACTGTTCCCGCCCGGGATCGAACCGGGGACCTTCTGCGTGTGAAGCAGACGTGATAACCGCTACACTACGGAAACTGCGGACGTGAGGAGTCCATCCCCGTTCCCTCGAAATTACCTCAGCCTGTCTCCCGTCCGCGAATGCACACGCGACGGTTCTTTTGACAGCCTGGAAACCATTACAGCCGAGGGCACAAGAAGTCTTCGGGTGCTCGAGAGTTTGTCTGCCGTAGCACCCCTAACGAGATAGCGGTTTTTCCCGCAGTCGTGATTGTAAGTCATAGCAGCAAAAGCAATCACTTTCTTAGCAGCAGGGAGTGCGAGCCCAGCGGCAGCTCTACATGAAGGTACCAATAGCCCAGGAAGGCCGCCGACCGCGGGAATTCGCGCCGCCCCCATCCCGCCAGCCTACACGAGACTTTCCAGAGCACCCTGGACCACATCGAGGGACCCAGTGCACTGAAATTATAGTCATTCGCCATGTCAGGTGGCTCGTTGGTCTAGGGGTATGATTCCTGCTTAGGGTGCAGGAGGTCCCGGGTTCAAATCCCGGACGAGCCCTAGCGTTTTGTGCAAACTGATCGCACGTGAGTGGCTGAGTCGACGCAAAATGCTCGGCGGCAGTATCAAATGAATTTCATATTTGATGTGAGCAATTGACACTCTGATCCGACGTGTGAAGGCGATTACGAAGGTTTTTGGGTACAGATGGAAGCAGATGCATGTTACTATGTCTTGTTTTTAATGATGAAAAAGTGTTTCCGCCCGGGACCGAACCGGGGACCTTCTGCGTGTTAGGCAGACGTGATAACCGCTACACCACGGAAACTACTTGTATGCGCCTTACCTTAGAGGCAACTCGTGCTGATGTTGTCATCGTAACTAAAAAATTAAATAAATGCGCTACTTGCATTACAAAGGTACATGCAGAAGATCCTCACATGTCGTGGCTCACTGGAGTACAATACGACATATTCAGGAAAGTACTGTTCCCGCCCGGGATCGAACCGGGGACCTTCTGCGTGTGAAGCAGACGTGATAACCGCTACACTACGGAAACTGCGGACGTCAGCAGTCCATCCCCGTTCCCTCGAAATTACCTCAGCCTGTCTCCCGTCCGCGAATGCACACGCGACGGTTCTTTTGACAGCCTGGAAACCATTACAGCCGAGGGCACAAGAAGTCTTCGGGTGCTCGAGAGTTTGTCTGCCGTAGCACCCCTAACGAGATAGCGGTTTTTCCCGCAGTCGTGATTGTAAGTCATAGCAGCAAAAGCAATCACTTTCTTAGCAGCAGGGAGTGCGAGCCCAGCGGCAGCTCTACATGAAGGTACCAATAGCCCAGGAAGGCCGCCGACCGCGGGAATTCGCGCCGCCCCCATCCCGCCAGCCTACACGAGACTTTCCAGAGCACCCTGGACCACATCGAGGGACCCAGTGCACTGAAATTATAGTCATTCGCCATGTCAGGTGGCTCGTTGGTCTAGGGGTATGATTCCTGCTTAGGGTGCAGGAGGTCCCGGGTTCAAATCCCGGACGAGCTCTAGCGTTTTGTGCAAACTGATCGCACGTGAGTGGCTGAGTCGACGCAAAATGCTCGGCGGCAGTATCAAATGAATTTCATATTTGATGTGAGCAATTGACACTCTGATCCGACGTGTGAAGGCGATTACGAAGGTTGTTGGGTACAGATGGAAGCAGATGCATGTTACTATGTCTTGTTTTTAATGATGAAAAAGTGTTTCCGCCCGGGATCGAACCGGGGACCTTCTGCGTGTTAGGCAGACGTGATAACCGCTACACAACGGAAACTACTTGTGTGCGCCTTACCTTAGAGGCAACTCGTGCTGATGTTGTCATCGTAACTAAAAAATTAAATAAATGCGCTACTTGCATAACAAAGGTACATGCAGAAGATCCTCACATGTCGTGGCTCACTGGAGTACAATACGACATATTCAGGAAAATACTGTTCCCGCCCGGGATCGAACCGGGGACCTTCTGCGTGTGAAGCAGACGTGATAACCGCTACACTACGGAAACTGCGGACGTGAGGAGTCCATCCCCGTTCCCTCGAAATTACCTCAGCCTGTCTCCCGTCCGCGAATGCACACGCGACGGTTCTTTTGACAGCCTGGAAACCATTACAGCCGAGGGCACAAGAAGTCTTCGGGTGCTCGAGAGTTTGTCTGCCGTAGCACCCCTAACGAGATAGCGGTTTTTCCCGCAGTCGTGATTGTAAGTCATAGCAGCAAAAGCAATCACTTTCTTAGCAGCAGGGAGTGCGAGCCCAGCGGCAGCTCTACATGAAGGTACCAATAGCCCAGGAAGGCCGCCGACCGCGGGAATTCGCGCCGCCCCCATCCCGCCAGCCTACACGAGACTTTCCAGAGCACCCTGGACCACATCGAGGGACCCAGTGCACTGAAATTATAGTCATTCGCCATGTCAGGTGGCTCGTTGGTCTAGGGGTATGATTCCTGCTTAGGGTGCAGGAGGTCCCGGGTTCAAATCCCGGACGAGCCCTAGCGTTTTGTGCAAACTGATCGCACGTGAGTGGCTGAGTCGATTCAAAATGCTCGGCGGCAGTATCAAATGAATTTCATATTTGATGTGAGCAATTGACACTCTGATCCGACGTGTGAAGGCGATTACGAAGGTTTTTGGGTACAGATGGAAGCAGATGCATGTTACTATGTCTTGTTTTTAATGATGAAAAAGTGTTTCCGCCCGGGATCGAACCGGGGACCTTCTGCGTGTTAGGCAGACGTGATAACCGCTACACCACGGAAACTACTTGTGTGCGCCTTACCTTAGAGGCAACTCGTGCTGATGTTGTCATCGTAACTAAAAAATTAAATAAATGCGCTACTTGCATAACAAAGGTACATGCAGAAGATCCTCACATGTCGTGGCTCACTGGAGTACAATACGACATATTCAGGAAAATACTGTTCCCGCCCGGGATCGAACCGGGGACCTTCTGCGTGTGAAGCAGACGTGATAACCGCTACACTATGGAAACTGCGGACGTGAGGAGTCCATCCCCGTTCCCTCGAAATTACCTCAGCCTGTCTCCCGTCCGCGAATGCACACGCGACGGTTCTTTTGACAGCCTGGAAACCATTACAGCCGAGGGCACAAGAAGTCTTCGGGTGCTCGAGAGTTTGTCTGCCGTAGCACCCCTAACGAGATAGCGGTTTTTCCCGCAGTCGTGATTGTAAGTCATAGCAGCAAAAGCAATCACTTTCTTAGCAGCAGGGAGTGCGAGCCCAGCGGCAGCTCTACATGAAGGTACCAATAGCCCAGGAAGGCCGCCGACCGCGGGAATTCGCGCCGCCCCCATCCCGCCAGCCTACACGAGACTTTCCAGAGCACCCTGGACCACATCGAGGGACCCAGTGCACTGAAATTATAGTCATTCGCCATGTCAGGTGGCTCGTTGGTCTAGGGGTATGATTCCTGCTTAGGGTGCAGGAGGTCCCGGGTTCAAATCCCGGACGAGCCCTAGCGTTTTGTGCAAACTGATCGCACGTGAGTGGCTGAGTCGACGCAAAATGCTCGGCGGCAGTATCAAATGAATTTCATATTTGATGTGAGCAACTGACACTCTGATCCGACGTGTGAAGGCGATTACGAAGGTTTTTGGGTACAGATGGAAGCAGATGCATGTTACTATGTCTTGTTTTTAATGATGAAAAAGTGTTTCCGCCCGGGACCGAACCGGGGACCTTCTGCGTGTTAGGCAGACGTGATAACCGCTACACCACGGAAACTACTTGTATGCGCCTTACCTTAGAGGCAACTCGTGCTGATGTTGTCATCGTAACTAAAAAATTAAATAAATGCGCTACTTGCATTACAAAGGTACATGCAGAAGATCCTCACATGTCGTGGCTCACTGGAGTACAATACGACATATTCAGGAAAATACTGTTCCCGCCCGGGATCGAACCGGGGACCTTCTGCGTGTGAAGCAGACGTGATAACCGCTACACTACGGAAACTGCGGACGTGAGGAGTCCATCCCCGTTCCCTCGAAATTACCTCAGCCTGTCTCCCGTCCGCGAATGCACACGCGACGGTTCTTTTGACAGCCTGGAAACCATTACAGCCGAGGGCACAAGAAGTCTTCGGGTGCTCGAGAGTTTGTCTGCCGTAGCACCCCTAACGAGATAGCGGTTTTTCCCGCAGTCGTGATTGTAAGTCATAGCAGAAAAAGCAATCACTTTCTTAGCAGCAGGGAGTGCGAGCCCAGCGGCAGCTCTACATGAAGGTACCAATAGCCCAGGAAGGCCGCCGACCGCGGGAATTCGCGCCGCCCCCATCCCGCCAGCCTACACGAGACTTTCCAGAGCACCCTGGACCACATCGAGGGACCCAGTGCACTGAAATTATAGTCATTCGCCATGTCAGGTGGCTCGTTGGTCTAGGGGTATGATTCCTGCTTAGGGTGCAGGAGGTCCCGGGTTCAAATCCCGGACGAGCCCTAGCGTTTTGTGCAAACTGATCGCACGTGAGTGGCTGAGTCGACGCAAAATGCTCGGCGGCAGTATCAAATGAATTTCATATTTGATGTGAGCAACTGACACTCTGATCCGACGTGTGAAGGCGATTACGAAGGTTTTTGGGTACAGATGGAAGCAGATGCATGTTACTATGTCTTGTTTTTAATGATGAAAAAGTGTTTCCGCCCGGGACCGAACCGGGGACCTTCTGCGTGTTAGGCAGACGTGATAACCGCTACACCACGGAAACTACTTGTATGCGCCTTACCTTAGAGGCAACTCGTGCTGATGTTGTCATCGTAACTAAAAAATTAAATAAATGCGCTACTTGCATTACAAAGGTACATGCAGAAGATCCTCACATGTCGTGGCTCACTGGAGTACAATACGACATATTCAGGAAAATACTGTTCCCGCCCGGGATCGAACCGGGGACCTTCTGCGTGTGAAGCAGACGAGATAACCGCTACACTACGGAAACTGCGGACGTGAGGAGTCCATCTTCGTTCCCTCGAAATTACCTCAGCCTGTCTCCCGTCCGCGAATGCACACGCGACGGTTCTTTTGACAGCCTGGAAACCATTACAGCCGAGGGCACAAGAAGTCTTCGGGTGCTCGAGAGTTTGTCTGCCGTAGCACCCCTAACGAGATAGCGGTTTTTCCCGCAGTCGTGATTGTAAGTCATAGCAGCAAAAGCAATCACTTTCTTAGCAGCAGGGAGTGCGAGCCCAGCGGCAGCTCTACATGAAGGTACCAATAGCCCAGGAAGGCCGCCGACCGCGGGAATTCGCGCCGCCCCCATCCCGCCAGCCTACACGAGACTTTCCAGAGCACCCTGGACCACATCGAGGGACCCAGTGCACTGAAATTATAGTCAGTCGCCATGTCAGGTGGCTCGTTGGTCTAGGGGTATGATTCCTGCTTAGGGTGCAGGAGGTCCCGGGTTCAAATCCCGGACGAGCCCTAGCGTTTTGTGCAAACTGATCGCACGTGAGTGGCTGAGTCGACGCAAAATGCTCGGCGGCAGTATCAAATGAATTTCATATTTGATGTGAGCAATTGACACTCTGATCCGACGTGTGAAGGCGATTACGAAGGTTTTTGGGTACAGATGGAAGCAGATGCATGTTACTATGTCTTGTTTTTAATGATGAAAAAGTGTTTCCGCCCGGGATCGAACCGGGGACCTTCTGCGTGTTAGGCAGACGTGATAACCGCTACACCACGGAAACTACTTGTGTGCGCCTTACCTTAGAGGCAACTCGTGCTGATGTTGTCATCGTAACTAAAAAATTAAATAAATGCGCTACTTGCATAACAAAGGTACATGCAGAAGATCCTCACATGTCGTGGCTCACTGGAGTACAATACGACATATTCAGGAAAATACTGTTCCCGCCCGGGATCGAACCGGGGACCTTCTGCGTGTGAAGCAGACGTGATAACCGCTACACTACGGAAACTGCGGACGTGAGGAGTCCATCCCCGTTCCCTCGAAATTACCTCAGCCTGTCTCCCGTCCGCGAATGCACACGCGACGGTTCTTTTGACAGCCTGGAAACCATTACAGCCGAGGGCACAAGAAGTCTTCGGGTGCTCGAGAGTTTGTCTGCCGTAGCACCCCTAACGAGATAGCGGTTTTTCCCGCAGTCGTGATTGTAAGTCATAGCAGCAAAAGCAATCACTTTCTTAGCAGCAGGGAGTGCGAGCCCAGCGGCAGCTCTACATGAAGGTACCAATAGCCCAGGAAGGCCGCCGACCGCGGGAATTCGCGCCGCCCCCATCCCGCCAGCCTACACGAGACTTTCCAGAGCACCCTGGACCACATCGAGGGACCCAGTGCACTGAAATTATAGTCATTCGCCATGTCAGGTGGCTCGTTGGTCTAGGGGTATGATTCCTGCTTAGGGTGCAGGAGGTCCCGGGTTCAAATCCCGGACGAGCCCTAGCGTTTTGTGCAAACTGATCGCACGTGAGTGGCTGAGTCGACGCAAAATGCTCGGCGGCAGTATCAAATGAATTTCATATTTGATGTGAGCAATTGACACTCTGATCCGACGTGTGAAGGCGATTACGAAGGTTTTTGGGTACAGATGGAAGCAGATGCATGTTACTATGTCTTGTTTTTAATGATGAAAAAGTGTTTCCGCCCGGGATCGAACCGGGGACCTTCTGCGTGTTAGGCAGACGTGATAACCGCTACACCACGGAAACTACTTGTGTGCGCCTTACCTTAGAGGCAACTCGTGGTGATGTTGTCATCGTAACTAAAAAATTAAATAAATGCGCTACTTGCATAACAAAGGTACATGCAGAAGATCCTCACATGTCGTGGCTCACTGGAGTACAATACGACATATTCAGGAAAGTACTGTTCCCGCCCGGGATCGAACCGGGGACCTTCTGCGTGTGAAGCAGACGTGATAACCGCTACACTACGGAAACTGCGGACGTGAGGAGTCCATCCCCGTTCCCTCGAAATTACCTCAGCCTGTCTCCCGTCCGCGAATGCACACGCGACGGTTCTTTTGACAGCCTGGAAACCATTACAGCCGAGGGCACAAGAAGTCTTCGGGTGCTCGAGAGTTTGTCTGCCGTAGCACCCCTAACGAGATAGCGGTTTTTCCCGCAGTCGTGATTGTAAGTCATAGCAGCAAAAGCAATCACTTTCTTAGCAGCAGGGAGTGCGAGCCCAGCGGCAGCTCTACATGAAGGTACCAATAGCCCAGGAAGGCCGCCGACCGCGGGAATTCGCGCCGCCCCCATCCCGCCAGCCTACACGAGACTTTCCAGAGCACCCTGGACCACATCGAGGGACCCAGTGCACTGAAATTATAGTCATTCGCCATGTCAGGTGGCTCGTTGGTCTAGGGGTATGATTCCTGCTTAGGGTGCAGGAGGTCCCGGGTTCAAATCCCGGACGAGCCCTAGCGTTTTGTGCAAACTGATCGCACGTGAGTGGCTGAGTCGACGCAAAATGCTCGGCGGCAGTATCAAATGAATTTCATATTTGATGTGAGCAATTGACACTCTGATCCGACGTGTGAAGGCGATTACGAAGGTTTTTGGGTACAGATGGAAGCAGATGCATGTTACTATGTCTTGTTTTTAATGATGAAAAAGTGTTTCCGCCCGGGATCGAACCGGGGACCTTCTGCGTGTTAGGCAGACGTGATAACCGCTACACCACGGAAACTACTTGTGTGCGCCTTACCTTAGAGGCAACTCGTGCTGATGTTGTCATCGTAACTAAAAAATTAAATAAATGCGCTACTTGCATAACAAAGGTACATGCAGAAGATCCTCACATGTCGTGGCTCACTGGAGTACAATACGACATATTCAGGAAAATACTGTTCCCGCCCGGGATCGAACCGGGGACCTTCTGCGTGTGAAGCAGACGTGATAACCGCTACACTACGGAAACTGCGGACGTGAGGAGTCCATCCCCGTTACCTCGAAATTACCTCAGCCTGTCTCCCGTCCGCGAATGCACACGCGACGGTTCTTTTGACAGCCTGGAAACCATTACAGCCGAGGGCACAAGAAGTCTTCGGGTGCTCGAGAGTTTGTCTGCCGTAGCACCCCTAACGAGATAGCGGTTTTTCCCGCAGTCGTGATTGTAAGTCATAGCAGCAAAAGCAATCACTTTCTTAGCAGCAGGGAGTGCGAGCCCAGCGGCAGCTCTACATGAAGGTATCAATAGCCCAGGAAGGCCGCCGACCGCGGGAATTCGCGCCGCCCCCATCCCGCCAGCCTACACGAGACTTTCCAGAGCACCCTGGACCACATCGAGGGACCCAGTGCACTGAAATTATAGTCATTCGCCATGTCAGGTGGCTCGTTGGTCTAGGGGTATGATTCCTGCTTAGGGTGCAGGAGGTCCCGGGTTCAAATCCCGGACGAGCCCTAGCGTTTTGTGCAAACTGATCGCACGTGAGTGGCTGAGTCGACGCAAAATGCTCGGCGGCAGTATCAAATGAATTTCATATTTGATGTGAGCAATTGACACTCTGATCCGACGTGTGAAGGCGATTACGAAGGTTTTTGGGTACAGATGGAAGCAGATGCATGTTACTATGTCTTGTTTTTAATGATGAAAAAGTGTTTCCGCCCGGGATCGAACCGGGGACCTTCTGCGTGTTAGGCAGACGTGATAACCGCTACACCACGGAAACTACTTGTGTGCGCCTTACCTTAGAGGCAACTCGTGCTGATGTTGTCATCGTAACTAAAAAATTAAATAAATGCGCTACTTGCATAACAAAGGTACATGCAGAAGATCCTCACATGTCGTGGCTCACTGGAGTACAATACGACATATTCAGGAAAATACTGTTCCCGCCCGGGATCGAACCGGGGACCTTCTGCGTGTGAAGCAGACGTGATAACCGCTACACTACGGAAACTGCGGACGTGAGGAGTCCATCCCCGTTCCCTCGAAATTACCTCAGCCTGTCTCCCGTCCGCGAATGCACACGCGACGGTTCTTTTGACAGCCTGGAAACCATTACAGCCGAGGGCACAAGAAGTCTTCGGGTGCTCGAGAGTTTGTCTGCCGTAGCACCCCTAACGAGATAGCGGTTTTTCCCGCAGTCGTGATTGTAAGTCATAGCAGCAAAAGCAATCACTTTCTTAGCAGCAGGGAGTGCGAGCCCAGCGGCAGCTGTACATGAAGGTACCAATAGCCCAGGAAGGCCGCCGACCGCGGGAATTCGCGCCGCCCCCATCCCGCCAGCCTACACGAGACTTTCCAGAGCACCCTGGACCACATTGAGGGACCCAGTGCACTGAAATTATAGTCATTCGCCATGTCAGGTGGCTCGTTGGTCTAGGGGTATGATTCCTGCTTAGGGTGCAGGAGGTCCCGGGTTCAAATCCCGGACGAGCCCTAGCGTTTTGTGCAAACTGATCGCACGTGAGTGGCTGAGTCGACGCAAAATGCTCGGCGGCAGTATCAAATGAATTTCATATTTGATGTGAGCAATTGACACTCTGATCCGACGTGTGAAGGCGATTACGAAGGTTTTTGGGTACAGATGGAAGCAGATGCATGTTACTATGTCTTGTTTTTAATGATGAAAAAGTGTTTCCGCCCGGGATCGAACCGGGGACCTTCTGCGTGTTAGGCAGACGTGATAACCGCTACACCACGGAAACTACTTGTGTGCGCCTTACCTTAGAGGCAACTCGTGCTGATGTTGTCATCGTAACTAAAAAATTAAATAAATGCGCTACTTGCATAACAAAGGTACATGCAGAAGATCCTCACATGTCGTGGCTCACTGGAGTACAATACGACATATTCAGGAAAATACTGTTCCCGCCCGGGATCGAACCGGGGACCTTCTGCGTGTGAAGCAGACGTGATAACCGCTACACTACGGAAACTGCGGACGTGAGGAGTCCATCCCCGTTACCTCGAAATTACCTCAGCCTGTCTCCCGTCCGCGAATGCACACGCGACGGTTCTTTTGACAGCCTGGAAACCATTACAGCCGAGGGCACAAGAAGTCTTCGGGTGCTCGAGAGTTTGTCTGCCGTAGCACCCCTAACGAGATAGCGGTTTTTCCCGCAGTCGTGATTGTAAGTCATAGCAGCAAGAGCAATCACTTTCTTAGCAGCAGGGAGTGCGAGCCCAGCGGCAGCTGTACATGAAGGTACCAATAGCCCAGGAAGGCCGCCGACCGCGGGAATTCGCGCCGCCCCCATCCCGCCAGCCTACACGAGACTTTCCAGAGCACCCTGGACCACATCGAGGGACCCAGTGCACTGAAATTATAGTCATTCGCCATGTTAGATGGCTCGTTGGTCTAGGGGTATGATTCCTGCTTAGGGTGCAGGAGGTCCCGGGTTCAAATCCCGGACGAGCCCTAGCGTTTTGTGCAAACTGATCGCACGTGAGTGGCTGAGTCGACGCAAAATGCTCGGCGGCAGTATCAAATGAATTTCATATTTGATGTGAGCAATTGACACTCTGATCCGACGTGTGAAGGCGATTACGAAGGTTTTTGGGTACAGATGGAAGCAGATGCATGTTACTATGTCTTGTTTTTAATGATGAAAAAGTGTTTCCGCCCGGGATCGAACCGGGGACCTTCTGCGTGTTAGGCAGACGTGATAACCGCTACACCACGGAAACTACTTGTGTGCGCCTTACCTTAGAGGCAACTCGTGCTGATGTTGTCATCGTAACTAAAAAATTAAATAAATGCGCTACTTGCATAACAAAGGTACATGCAGAAGATCCTCACATGTCGTGGCTCACTGGAGTACAATACGACATATTCAGGAAAATACTGTTCCCGCCCGGGATCGAACCGGGGACCTTCTGCGTGTGAAGCAGACGTGATAACCGCTACACTACGGAAACTGCGGACGTGAGGAGTCCATCCCCGTTCCCTCGAAATTACCTCAGCCTGTCTCCCGTCCGCGAATGCACACGCGACGGTTCTTTTGACAGCCTGGAAACCATTACAGCCGAGGGCACAAGAAGTCTTCGGGTGCTCGAGAGTTTGTCTGCCGTAGCACCCCTAACGAGATAGCGGTTTTTCCCGCAGTCGTGATTGTATGTCATAGCAGCAAAAGCAATCACTTTCTTAGCAGCAGGGAGTGCGAGCCCAGCGGCAGCTCTACATGAAGGTATCAATAGCCCAGGAAGGCCGCCGACCGCGGGAATTCGCGCCGCCCCCATCCCGCCAGCCTACACGAGACTTTCCAGAGCACCCTGGACCACATCGAGGGACCCAGTGCACTGAAATTATAGTCATTCGCCATGTCAGGTGGCTCGTTGGTCTAGGGGTATGATTCCTGCTTAGGGTGCAGGAGGTCCCGGGTTCAAATCCCGGACGAGCCCTAGCGTTTTGTGCAAACTGATCGCACGTGAGTGGCTGAGTCGACGCAAAATGCTCGGCGGCAGTATCAAATGAATTTCATATTTGATGTGAGCAACTGACACTCTGATCCGACGTGTGAAGGCGATTACGAAGGTTTTTGGGTACAGATGGAAGCAGATGCATGTTACTATGTCTTGTTTTTAATGATGAAAAAGTGTTTCCGCCCGGGATCGAACCGGGGACCTTCTGCGTGTTAGGCAGACGTGATAACCGCTACACCACGGAAACTACTTGTGTGCGCCTTACCTTAGAGGCAACTCGTGCTGATGTTGTCATCGTAACTAAAAAATTAAATAAATGCGCTACTTGCATAACAAAGGTACATGCAGAAGATCCTCACATGTCGTGGCTCACTGGAGTACAATACGACATATTCAGGAAAATACTGTTCCCGCCCGGGATCGAACCGGGGACCTTCTGCGTGTGAAGCAGACGTGATAACCGCTACACTACGGAAACTGCGGACGTGAGGAGTCCATCCCCGTTCCCTCGAAATTACCTCAGCCTGTCTCCCGTCTGCGAATGCACACGCGACGGTTCTTTTGACAGCCTGGAAACCATTACAGCCGAGGGCACAAGAAGTCTTCGGGTGCTCGAGAGTTTGTCTGCCGTAGCACCCCTAACGAGATAGCGGTTTTTCCCGCAGTCGTGATTGTAAGTCATAGCAGCAAAAGCAATCACTTTCTTAGCAGCAGGGAGTGCGAGCCCAGCGGCAGCTCTACATGAAGGTATCAATAGCCCAGGAAGGCCGCCGACCGCGGGAATTCGCGCCGCCCCCATCCCGCCAGCCTACACGAGACTTTCCAGAGCACCCTGGACCACATCGAGGGACCCAGTGCACTGAAATTATAGTCATTCGCCATGTCAGGTGGCTCGTTGGTCTAGGGGTATGATTCCTGCTTAGGGTGCAGGAGGTCCCGGGTTCAAATCCCGGACGAGCCCTAGCGTTTTGTGCAAACTGATCGCACGTGAGTGGCTGAGTCGACGCAAAATGCTCGGCGGCAGTATCAAATGAATTTCATATTTGATGTGAGCAATTGACACTCTGATCCGACGTGTGAAGGCGATTACGAAGGTTTTTGGGTACAGATGGAAGCAGATGCATGTTACTATGTCTTGTTTTTAATGATGAAAAAGTGTTTCCGCCCGGGATCGAACCGGGGACCTTCTGCGAGTTAGGCAGACGTGATAACCGCTACACCACGGAAACTACTTGTGTGCGCCTTACCTTAGAGGCAACTCGTGCTGATGTTGTCATCGTAACTAAAAAATTAAATAAATGCGCTACTTGCATAACAAAGGTACATGCAGAAGATCCTCACATGTCGTGGCTCACTGGAGTACAATACGACATATTCAGGAAAATACTGTTCCCGCCCGGGATCGAACCGGGGACCTTCTGCGTGTGAAGCAGACGTGATAACCGCTACACTACGGAAACTGCGGACGTGAGGAGTCCATCCCCGTTCCCTCGAAATTACCTCAGCCTGTCTCCCGTCCGCGAATGCACACGCGACGGTTCTTTTGACAGCCTGGAAACCATTACAGCCGAGGGCACAAGAAGTCTTCGGGTGCTCGAGAGTTTGTCTGCCGTAGCACCCCTAACGAGATAGCGGTTTTTCCCGCAGTCGTGATTGTAAGTCATAGCAGCAAAAGCAATCACTTTCTTAGCAGCAGGGAGTGCGAGCCCAGCGGCAGCTGTACATGAAGGTACCAATAGCCCAGGAAGGCCGCCGACCGCGGGAATTCGCGCCGCCCCCATCCCGCCAGCCTACACGAGACTTTCCAGAGCACCCTGGACCACATCGAGGGACCCAGTGCACTGAAATTATAGTCATTCGCCATGTTAGGTGGCTCGTTGGTCTAGGGGTATGATTCCTGCTTAGGGTGCAGGAGGTCCCGGGTTCAAATCCCGGACGAGCCCTAGCGTTTTGTGCAAACTGATCGCACGTGAGTGGCTGAGTCGACGCAAAATGCTCGGCGGCAGTATCAAATGAATTTCATATTTGATGTGAGCAATTGACACTCTGATCCGACGTGTGAAGGCGATTACGAAGGTTTTTGGGTACAGATGGAAGCAGATGCATGTTACTATGTCTTGTTTTTAATGATGAAAAAGTGTTTCCGCCCGGGATCGAACCGGGGACCTTCTGCGTGTTAGGCAGACGTGATAACCGCTACACCACGGAAACTACTTGTGTGCGCCTTACCTTAGAGGCAACTCGTGCTGATGTTGTCATCGTAACTAAAAAATTAAATAAATGCGCTACTTGCATAACAAAGGTACATGCAGAAGATCCTCACATGTCGTGGCTCACTGGAGTACAATACGACATATTCAGGAAAATACTGTTCCCGCCCGGGATCGAACCGGGGACCTTCTGCGTGTGAAGCAGACGTGATAACCGCTACACTACGGAAACTGCGGACGTGAGGAGTCCATCCCCGTTCCCTCGAAATTACCTCAGCCTGTCTCCCGTCCGCGAATGCACACGCGACGGTTCTTTTGACAGCCTGGAAACCATTACAGCCGAGGGCACAAGAAGTCTTCGGGTGCTCGAGAGTTTGTCTGCCGTAGCACCCCTAACGAGATAGCGGTTTTTCCCGCAGTCGTGATTGTAAGTCATAGCAGCAAAAGCAATCACTTTCTTAGCAGCAGGGAGTGCGAGCCCAGCGGCAGCTCTACATGAAGGTATCAATAGCCCAGGAAGGCCGCCGACCGCGGGAATTCGCGCCGCCCCCATCCCGCCAGCCTACACGAGACTTTCCAGAGCACCCTGGACCACATCGAGGGACCCAGTGCACTGAAATTATAGTCATTCGCCATGTCAGGTGGCTCGTTGGTCTAGGGGTATGATTCCTGCTTAGGGTGCAGGAGGTCCCGGGTTCAAATCCCGGACGAGCCCTAGCGTTTTGTGCAAACTGATCGCACGTGAGTGGCTGAGTCGACGCAAAATGCTCGGCGGCAGTATCAAATGAATTTCATATTTGATGTGAGCAATTGACACTCTGATCCGACGTGTGAAGGCGATTACGAAGGTTTTTGGGTACAGATGGAAGCAGATGCATGTTACTATGTCTTGTTTTTAATGATGAAAAAGTGTTTCCGCCCGGGATCGAACCGGGGACCTTCTGCGTGTTAGGCAGACGTGATAACCGCTACACCACGGAAACTACTTGTGTGCGCCTTACCTTAGAGGCAACTCGTGCTGATGTTGTCATCGTAACTAAAAAATTAAATAAATGCGCTACTTGCATAACAAAGGTACATGCAGAAGATCCTCACATGTCGTGGCTCACTGGAGTACAATACGACATATTCAGGAAAATACTGTTCCCGCCCGGGATCGAACCGGGGACCTTCTGCGTGTGAAGCAGACGTGATAACCGCTACACTACGGAAACTGCGGACGTGAGGAGTCCCTCCCCGTTCCCTCGAAATTACCTCAGCCTGTCTCCCGTCCGCGAATGCACACGCGACGGTTCTTTTGACAGCCTGGAAACCATTACAGCCGAGGGCACAAGAAGTCTTCGGGTGCTCGAGAGTTTGTCTGCCGTAGCACCCCTAACGAGATAGCGGTTTTTCCCGCAGTCGTGATTGTAAGTCATAGCAGCAAAAGCAATCACTTTCTTAGCAGCAGGGAGTGCGAGCCCAGCGGCAGCTCTACATGAAGGTATCAATAGCCCAGGAAGGCCGCCGACCGCGGGAATTCGCGCCGCCCCCATCCCGCCAGCCTACACGAGACTTTCCAGAGCACCCTGGACCACATCGAGGGACCCAGTGCACTGAAATTATAGTCATTCGCCATGTCAGGTGGCTCGTTGGTCTAGGGGTATGATTCCTGCTTAGGGTGCAGGAGGTCCCGGGTTCAAATCCCGGACGAGCCCTAGCGTTTTGTGCAAACTGATCGCACGTGAGTGGCTGAGTCGACGCAAAATGCTCGGCGGCAGTATCAAATGAATTTCATATTTGATGTGAGCAATTGACACTCTGATCCGACGTGTGAAGGCGATTACGAAGGTTTTTGGGTACAGATGGAAGCAGATGCATGTTACTATGTCTTGTTTTTAATGATGAAAAAGTGTTTCCGCCCGGGATCGAACCGGGGACCTTCTGCGTGTTAGGCAGACGTGATAACCGCTACACCACGGAAACTACTTGTGTGCGCCTTACCTTAGAGGCAACTCGTGCTGATGTTGTCATCGTAACTAAAAAATTAAATAAATGCGCTACTTGCATAACAAAGGTACATGCAGAAGATCCTCACATGTCGTGGCTCACTGGAGTACAATACGACATATTCAGGAAAATACTGTTCCCGCCCGGGATCGAACCGGGGACCTTCTGCGTGTGAAGCAGACGTGATAACCGCTACACTACGGAAACTGCGGACGTGAGGAGTCCATCCCCGTTCCCTCGAAATTACCTCAGCCTGTCTCCCGTCCGCGAATGCACACGCGACGGTTCTTTTGACAGCCTGGAAACCATTACAGCCGAGGGCACAAGAAGTCTTCGGGTGCTCGAGAGTTTGTCTGCCGTAGCACCCCTAACGAGATAGCGGTTTTTCCCGCAGTCGTGATTGTAAGTCATAGCAGCAAAAGCAATCACTTTCTTAGCAGCAGGGAGTGCGAGCCCAGCGGCAGCTCTACATGAAGGTACCAATAGCCCAGGAAGGCCGCCGACCGCGGGAATTCGCGCCGCCCCCATCCCGCCAGCCTACACGAGACTTTCCAGAGCACCCTGGACCACATCGAGGGACCCAGTGCACTGAAATTATAGTCATTTGCCATGTCAGGTGGCTCGTTGGTCTAGGGGTATGATTCCTGCTTAGGGTGCAGGAGGTCCCGGGTTCAAATCCCGGACGAGCCCTAGCGTTTTGTGCAAACTGATCGCACGTGAGTGGCTGAGTCGACGCAAAATGCTCGGCGGCAGTATCAAATGAATTTCATATTTGATGTGAGCAATTGACACTCTGATCCGACGTGTGAAGGCGATTACGAAGGTTTTTGGGTACAGATGGAAGCAGATGCATGTTACTATGTCTTGTTTTTAATGATGAAAAAGTGTTTCCGCCCGGGATCGAACCGGGGACCTTCTGCGTGTTAGGCAGACGTGATAACCGCTACACCACGGAAACTACTTGTGTGCGCCTTACCTTAGAGGCAACTCGTGCTGATGTTGTCATCGTAACAAAAAAATTAAATAAATGCGCTACTTGCATAACAAAGGTACATGCAGAAGATCCTCACATGTCGTGGCTCACTGGAGTACAATACGACATATTCAGGAAAATACTGTTCCCGCCCGGGATCGAACCGGGGACCTTCTGCGTGTGAAACAGACGTGATAACCGCTACACTACGGAAACTGCGGACGTGAGGAGTCCATCCCCGTTCCCTCGAAATTACCTCAGCCTGCCTCCCGTCCGCGAATGCACACGCGACGGTTCTTTTGACAGCCTGGAAACCATTACAGCCGAGGGCACAAGAAGTCTTCGGGTGCTCGAGAGTTTGTCTGCCGTAGCACCCCTAACGAGATAGCGGTTTTTCCCGCAGTCGTGATTGTAAGTCATAGCAGCAAAAGCAATCACTTTCTTAGCAGCAGGGAGTGCGAGCCCAGCGGCAGCTCTACATGAAGGTATCAATAGCCCAGGAAGGCCGCCGACCGCGGGAATTCGCGCCGCCCCCATCCCGCCAGCCTACACGAGACTTTCCAGAGCACCCTGGACCACATCGAGGGACCCAGTGCACTGAAATTATAGTCATTCGCCGTGTCAGGTGGCTCGTTGGTCTAGGGGTATGATTCCTGCTTAGGGTGCAGGAGGTCCCGGGTTCAAATCCCGGACGAGCCCTAGCGTTTTGTGCAAACTGATCGCACGTGAGTGGCTGAGTCGACGCAAAATGCTCGGCGGCAGTATCAAATGAATTTCATATTTGATGTGAGCAATTGACACTCTGATCCGACGTGTGAAGGCGATTACGAAGGTTTTTGGGTACAGATGGAAGCAGATGCATGTTACTATGTCTTGTTTTTAATGATGAAAAAGTGTTTCCGCCCGGGATCGAACCGGGGACCTTCTGCGTGTTAGGCAGACGTGATAACCGCTACACCACGGAAACTACTTGTGTGCGCCTTACCTTAGAGGCAACTCGTGCTGATGTTGTCATCGTAACTAAAAAATTAAATAAATGCGCTACTTGCATAACAAAGGTACATGCAGAAGATCCTCACATGTCGTGGCTCACTGGAGTACAATACGACATATTCAGGAAAATACTGTTCCCGCCCGGGATCGAACCGGGGACCTTCTGCGTGTGAAGCAGACGTGATAACCGCTACACTACGGAAACTGCGGACGTGAGGAGTCCATCCCCGTTCCCTCGAAATTACCTCAGCCTGTCTCCCGTCCGCGAATGCACACGCGACGGTTCTTTTGACAGCCTGAAAACCATTACAGCCGAGGGCACAAGAAGTCTTCGGGTGCTCGAGAGTTTGTCTGCCGTAGCACCCCTAACGAGATAGCGGTTTTTCCCGCAGTCGTGATTGTAAGTCATAGCAGCAAAAGCAATCACTTTCTTAGCAGCAGGGAGTGCGAGCCCAGCGGCAGCTCTACATGAAGGTACCAATAGCCCAGGAAGGCCGCCGACCGCGGGAATTCGCGCCGCCCCCATCCCGCCAGCCTACACGAGACTTTCCAGAGCACCCTGGACCACATCGAGGGACCCAGTGCACTGAAATTATAGTCATTCGCCATGTCAGGTGGCTCGTTGGTCTAGGGGTATGATTCCTGCTTAGGGTGCAGGAGGTCCCGGGTTCAAATCCCGGACGAGCCCTAGCGTTTTGTGCAAACTGATCGCACGTGAGTGGCTGAGTCGACGCAAAATGCTCGGCGGCAGTATCAAATGAATTTCATATTTGATGTGAGCAATTGACACTCTGATCCGACGTGTGAAGGCGATTACGAAGGTTTTTGGGTACAGATGGAAGCAGATGCATGTTACTATGTCTTGTTTTTAATGATGAAAAAGTGTTTCCGCCCGGGATCGAACCGGGGACCTTCTGCGTGTTAGGCAGACGTGATAACCGCTACACCACGGAAACTACTTGTGTGCGCCTTACCTTAGAGGCAACTCGTGCTGATGTTGTCATCGTAACTAAAAAATTAAATAAATGCGCTACTTGCATAACAAAGGTACATGCAGAAGATCCTCACATGTCGTGGCTCACTGGAGTACAATACGACATATTCAGGAAAATACTGTTCCCGCCCGGGATCGAACCGGGGACCTTCTGCGTGTGAAGCAGACGTGATAACCGCTACACTACGGAAACTGCGGACGTGAGGAGTCCATCCCCGTTCCCTCGAAATTACCTCAGCCTGTCTCCCGTCCGCGAATGCACACGCGACGGTTCTTTTGACAGCCTGGAAACCATTACAGCCGAGGGCACAAGAAGTCTTCGGGTGCTCGAGAGTTTGTCTGCCGTAGCACCCCTAACGAGATAGCGGTTTTTCCCGCAGTCGTGATTGTAAGTCATAGCAGCAAAAGCAATCACTTTCTTAGCAGCAGGGAGTGCGAGCCCAGCGGCAGCTCTACATGAAGGTATCAATAGCCCAGGAAGGCCGCCGACCGCGGGAATTCGCGCCGCCCCCATCCCGCCAGCCTACACGAGACTTTCCAGAGCACCCTGGACCACATCGAGGGACCCAGTGCACTGAAATTATAGTCATTCGCCATGTCAGGTGGCTCGTTGGTCTAGGGGTATGATTCCTGCTTAGGGTGCAGGAGGTCCCGGGTTCAAATCCCGGACGAGCCCTAGCGTTTTGTGCAAACTGATCGCACGTGAGTGGCTGAGTCGACGCAAAATGCTCGGCGGCAGTATCAAATGAATTTCATATTTGATGTGAGCAATTGACACTCTGATCCGACGTGTGAAGGCGATTACGAAGGTTTTTGGGTACAGATGGAAGCAGATGCATGTTACTATGTCTTGTTTTTAATGATGAAAAAGTGTTTCCGCCCGGGATCGAACCGGGGACCTTCTGCGTGTTAGGCAGACGTGATAACCGCTACACCACGGAAACTACTTGTGTGCGCCTTACCTTAGAGGCAACTCGTGCTGATGTTGTCATCGTAACTAAAAAATTAAATAAATGCGCTACTTGCATAACAAAGGTACATGCAGAAGATCCTCACATGTCGTGGCTCACTGGAGTACAATACGACATATTCAGGAAAATACTGTTCCCGCCCGGGATCGAACCGGGGACCTTCTGCGTGTGAAGCAGACGTGATAACCGCTACACTACGGAAACTGCGGACGTGAGGAGTCCATCCCCGTTCCCTCGAAATTACCTCAGCCTGTCTCCCGTCCGCGAATGCACACGCGACGGTTCTTTTGACAGCCTGGAAACCATTACAGCCGAGGGCACAAGAAGTCTTCGGGTGCTCGAGAGTTTGTCTGCCGTAGCACCCCTAACGAGATAGCGGTTTTTCCCGCAGTCGTGATTGTAAGTCATAGCAGCAAAAGCAATCACTTTCTTAGCAGCAGGGAGTGCGAGCCCAGCGGCAGCTCTACATGAAGGTATCAATAGCCCAGGAAGGCCGCCGACCGCGGGAATTCGCGCCGCCCCCATCCCGCCAGCCTACACGAGACTTTCCAGAGCACCCTGGACCACATCGAGGGACCCAGTGCACTGAAATTATAGTCATTCGCCATGTCAGGTGGCTCGTTGGTCTAGGGGTATGATTCCTGCTTAGGGTGCAGGAGGTCCCGGGTTCAAATCCCGGACGAGCCCTAGCGTTTTGTGCAAACTGATCGCACGTGAGTGGCTGAGTCGACGCAAAATGCTCGGCGGCAGTATCAAATGAATTTCATATTTGATGTGAGCAATTGACACTCTGATCCGACGTGTGAAGGCGATTACGAAGGTTTTTGGGTACAGATGGAAGCAGATGCATGTTACTATGTCTTGTTTTTAATGATGAAAAAGTGTTTCCGCCCGGGATCGAACCGGGGACCTTCTGCGTGTTAGGCAGACGTGATAACCGCTACACCACGGAAACTACTTGTGTGCGCCTTACCTTAGAGGCAACTCGTGCTGATGTTGTCATCGTAACTAAAAAATTAAATAAATGCGCTACTTGCATAACAAAGGTACATGCAGAAGATCCTCACATGTCGTGGCTCACTGGAGTACAATACGACATATTCAGGAAAATACTGTTCCCGCCCGGGATCGAACCGGGGACCTTCTGCGTGTGAAGCAGACGTGATAACCGCTACACTACGGAAACTGCGGACGTGAGGAGTCCATCCCCGTTCCCTCGAAATTACCTCAGCCTGTCTCCCGTCCGCGAATGCACACGCGACGGTTCTTTTGACAGCCTGGAAACCATTACAGCCGAGGGCACAAGAAGTCTTCGGGTGCTCGAGAGTTTGTCTGCCGTAGCACCCCTAACGAGATAACGGTTTTTCCCGCAGTCGTGATTGTAAGTCATAGCAGCAAAAGCAATCACTTTCTTAGCAGCAGGGAGTGCGAGCCCAGCGGCAGCTCTACATGAAGGTACCAATAGCCCAGGAAGGCCGCCGACCGCGGGAATTCGCGCCGCCCCCATCCCGCCAGCCTACACGAGACTTTCCAGAGCACCCTGGACCACATCGAGGGACCCAGTGCACTGAAATTATAGTCATTCGCCATGTCAGGTGGCTCGTTGGTCTAGGGGTATGATTCCTGCTTAGGGTGCAGGAGGTCCCGGGTTCAAATCCCGGACGAGCCCTAGCGTTTTGTGCAAACTGATTGCACGTGAGTGGCTGAGTCGACGCAAAATGCTCGGCGGCAGTATCAAATGAATTTCATATTTGATGTGAGCAATTGACACTCTGATCCGACGTGTGAAGGCGATTACGAAGGTTTTTGGGTACAGATGGAAGCAGATGCATGTTACTATGTCTTGTTTTTAATGATGAAAAAGTGTTTCCGCCCGGGATCGAACCGGGGACCTTCTGCGTGTTAGGCAGACGTGATAACCGCTACACCACGGAAACTACTTCTGTGCGCCTTACCTTAGAGGCAACTCGTGCTGATGTTGTCATCGTAACTAAAAAATTAAATAAATGCGCTACTTGCATAACAAAGGTACATGCAGAAGATCCTCACATGTCGTGGCTCACTGGAGTACAATACGACATATTCAGGAAAATACTGTTCCCGCCCGGGATCGAACCGGGGACCTTCTGCGTGTGAAGCAGACGTGATAACCGCTACACTACGGAAACTGCGGACGTGAGGAGTCCATCCCCGTTCCCTCGAAATTACCTCAGCCTGTCTCCCGTCCGCGAATGCACACGCGACGGTTCTTTTGACAGCCTGGAAACCATTACAGCCGAGGGCACAAGAAGTCTTCGGGTGCTCGAGAGTTTGTCTGCCGTAGCACCCCTAACGAGATAGCGGTTTTTCCCGCAGTCGTGATTGTAAGTCATAGCAGCAAAAGCAATCACTTTCTTAGCAGCAGGGAGTGCGAGCCCAGCGGCAGCTCTACATGAAGGTATCAATAGCCCAGGAAGGCCGCCGACCGCGGGAATTCGCGCCGCCCCCATCCCGCCAGCCTACACGAGACTTTCCAGAGCACCCTGGACCACATCGAGGGACCCAGTGCACTGAAATTATAGTCATTCGCCATGTCAGGTGGCTCGTTGGTCTAGGGGTATGATTCCTGCTTAGGGTGCAGGAGGTCCCGGGTTCAAATCCCGGACGAGCCCTAGCGTTTTGTGCAAACTGATCGCACGTGAGTGGCTGAGTCGACGCAAAATGCTCGGCGGCAGTATCAAATGAATTTCATATTTGATGTGAGCAATTGACACTCTGATCCGACGTGTGAAGGCGATTACGAAGGTTTTTGGGTACAGATGGAAGCAGATGCATGTTACTATGTCTTGTTTTTAATGATGAAAAAGTGTTTCCGCCCGGGATCGAACCGGGGACCTTCTGCGTGTTAGGCAGACGTGATAACCGCTACACCACGGAAACTACTTGTGTGCGCCTTACCTTAGAGGCAACTCGTGCTGATGTTGTCATCGTAACTAAAAAATTAAATAAATGCGCTACTTGCATAACAAAGGTACATGCAGAAGATCCTCACATGTCGTGGCTCACTGGAGTACAATACGACATATTCAGGAAAATACTGTTCCCGCCCGGGATCGAACCGGGGACCTTCTGCGTGTGAAGCAGACGTGATAACCGCTACACTACGGAAACTGCGGACGTGAGGAGTCCATCCCCGTTACCTCGAAATTACCTCAGCCTGTCTCCCGTCCGCGAATGCACACGCGACGGTTCTTTTGACAGCCTGGAAACCATTACAGCCGAGGGCACAAGAAGTCTTCGGGTGCTCGAGAGTTTGTCTGCCGTAGCACCCCTAACGAGATAGCGGTTTTTCCCGCAGTCGTGATTGTAAGTCATAGCAGCAAAAGCAATCACTTTCTTAGCAGCAGGGAGTGCGAGCCCAGCGGCAGCTCTACATGAAGGTACCAATAGCCCAGGAAGGCCGCCGACCGCGGGAATTCGCGCCGCCCCCATCCCGCCAGCCTACACGAGACTTTCCAGAGCACCCTGGACCACATCGAGGGACCCAGTGCACTGAAATTATAGTCATTCGCCATGTCAGGTGGCTCGTTGGTCTAGGGGTATGATTCCTGCTTAGGGTGCAGGAGGTCCCGGGTTCAAATCCCGGACGAGCCCTAGCGTTTTGTGCAAACTGATCGCACGTGAGTGGCTGAGTCGACGCAAAATGCTCGGCGGCAGTATCAAATGAATTTCATATTTGATGTGAGCAATTGACACTCTGATCCGACGTGTGAAGGCGATTACGAAGGTTTTTGGGTACAGATGGAAGCAGATGCATGTTACTATGTCTTGTTTTTAATGATGAAAAAGTGTTTCCGCCCGGGATCGAACCGGGGACCTTCTGCGTGTTAGGCAGACGTGATAACCGCTACACCACGGAAACTACTTGTGTGCGCCTTACCTTAGAGGCAACTCGTGCTGATGTTGTCATCGTAACTAAAAAATTAAATAAATGCGCTACTTGCATAACAAAGGTACATGCAGAAGATCCTCACATGTCGTGGCTCACTGGAGTACAATACGACATATTCAGGAAAATACTGTTCCCGCCCGGGATCGAACCGGGGACCTTCTGCGTGTGAAGCAGACGTGATAACCGCTACACTACGGAAACTGCGGACGTGAGGAGTCCATCCCCGTTCCCTCGAAATTACCTCAGCCTGTCTCCCGTCCGCGAATGCACACGCGACGGGTCTTTTGACAGCCTGGAAACCATTACAGCCGAGGGCACAAGAAGTCTTCGGGTGCTCGAGAGTTTGTCTGCCGTAGCACCCCTAACGAGATAGCGGTTTTTCCCGCAGTCGTGATTGTAAGTCATAGCAGCAAAAGCAATCACTTTCTTAGCAGCAGGGAGTGCGAGCCCAGCGGCAGCTGTACATGAATGTACCAATAGCCCAGGAAGGCCGCCGACCGCGGGAATTCGCGCCGCCCCCATCCCGCCAGCCTACACGAGACTTTCCAGAGCACCCTGGACCACATCGAGGGACCCAGTGCACTGAAATTATAGTCATTCGCCATGTCAGGTGGCTCGTTGGTCTAGGGGTATGATTCCTGCTTAGGGTGCAGGAGGTCCCGGGTTCAAATCCCGGACGAGCCCTAGCGTTTTGTGCAAACTGATCGCACGTGAGTGGCTGAGTCGACGCAAAATGCTCGGCGGCAGTATCAAATGAATTTCATATTTGATGTGAGCAATTGACACTCTGATCCGACGTGTGAAGGCGATTACGAAGGTTTTTGGGTACAGATGGAAGCAGATGCATGTTACTATGTCTTGTTTTTAATGATGAAAAAGTGTTTCCGCCCGGGATCGAACCGGGGACCTTCTGCGTGTTAGGCAGACGTGATAACCGCTACACCACGGAAACTACTTGTGTGCGCCTTACCTTAGAGGCAACTCGTGCTGATGTTGTCATCGTAACTAAAAAATTAAATAAATGCGCTACTTGCATAACAAAGGTACATGCAGAAGATCCTCACATGTCGTGGCTCACTGGAGTACAATACGACATATTCAGGAAAATACTGTTCCCGCCCGGGATCGAACCGGGGACCTTCAGCGTGTGAAGCAGACGTGATAACCGCTACACTACGGAAACTGCGGACGTGAGGAGTCCATCCCCGTTCCCTCGAAATTACCTCAGCCTGTCTCCCGTCCGCGAATGCACACGCGACGGTTCTTTTGACAGCCTGGAAACCATTACAGCCGAGGGCACAAGAAGTCTTCGGGTGCTCGAGAGTTTGTCTGCCGTAGCACCCCTAACGAGATAGCGGTTTTTCCCGCAGTCGTGATTGTAAGTCATAGCAGCAAAAGCAATCACTTTCTTAGCAGCAGGGAGTGCGAGCCCAGCGGCAGCTCTACATGAAGGTACCAATAGCCCAGGAAGGCCGCCGACCGCGGGAATTCGCGCCGCCCCCATCCCGCCAGCCTACACGAGACTTTCCAGAGCACCCTGGACCACATCGAGGGACCAAGTGCACTGAAATTATAGTCATTCGCCATGTCAGGTGGCTCGTTGGTCTAGGGGTATGATTCCTGCTTAGGGTGCAGGAGGTCCCGGGTTCAAACCCCGGACGAGCCCTAGCGTTTTGTGCAAACTGATCGCACGTGAGTGGCTGAGTCGACGCAAAATGCTCGGCGGCAGTATCAAATGAATTTCATATTTGATGTGAGCAATTGACACTCTGATCCGACGTGTGAAGGCGATTACGAAGGTTTTTGGGTACAGATGGAAGCAGATGCATGTTACTATGTCTTGTTTTTAATGATGAAAAAGTGTTTCCGCCCGGGACCGAACCGGGGACCTTCTGCGTGTTAGGCAGACGTGATAACCGCTACACCACGGAAACTACTTGTGTGCGCCTTACCTTAGAGGCAACTCGTGCTGATGTTGTCATCGTAACTAAAAAATTAAATAAATGCGCTACTTGCATAACAAAGGTACATGCAGAAGATCCTCACATGTCGTGGCTCACTGGAGTACAATACGACATATTCAGGAAAATACTGTTCCCGCCCGGGATCGAACCGGGCACCTTCTGCGTGTGAAGCAGACGTGATAACCGCTACACTACGGAAACTGCGGACGTGAGGAGTCCATCCCCGTTCCCTCGAAATTACCTCAGCCTGTCTCCCGTCCGCGAATGCACACGCGACGGTTCTTTTGACAGCCTGGAAACCATTACAGCCGAGGGCACAAGAAGTCTTCGGGTGCTCGAGAGTTTGTCTGCCGTAGCACCCCTAACGAGATAGCGGTTTTTCCCGCAGTCGTGATTGTAAGTCATAGCAGCAAAAGCAATCACTTTCTTAGCAGCAGGGAGTGCGAGCCCAGCGGCAGCTCTACATGAAGGTACCAATAGCCCAGGAAGGCCGCCGACCGCGGGAATTCGCGCCGCCCCCATCCCGCCAGCCTACACGAGACTTTCCAGAGCACCCTGGACCACATCGAGGGACCCAGTGCACTGAAATTATAGTCATGCGCCATGTCAGGTGGCTCGTTGGTCTAGGGGTATGATTCCTGCTTAGGGTGCAGGAGGTCCCGGGTTCAAATCCCGGACGAGCCCTAGCGTTTTGTGCAAACTGATCGCACGTGAGTGGCTGAGTCGACGTAAAATGCTCGGCGGCAGTATCAAATGAATTTCATATTTGATGTGAGCAATTGACACTCTGATCCGACGTGTGAAGGCGATTACGAAGGTTTTTGGGTACAGATGGAAGCAGATGCATGTTACTATGTCTTGTTTTTAATGATGAAAAAGTGTTTCCGCCCGGGATCGAACCGGGGACCTTCTGCGTGTTAGGCAGACGTGATAACCGCTACACCACGGAAACTACTTGTGTGCGCCTTACCTTAGAGGCAACTCGTGCTGATGTTGTCATCGTAACTAAAAAATTAAATAAATGCGCTACTTGCATAACAAAGGTACATGCAGAAGATCCTCACATGTCGTGGCTCACTGGAGTACAATACGACATATTCAGGAAAATACTGTTCCCGCCCGGGATCGAACCGGGGACCTTCTGCGTGTGAAGCAGACGTGATAACCGCTACACTACGGAAACTGCGGACGTGAGGAGTCCATCCCCGTTCCCTCGAAATTACCTCAGCCTGTCTCCCGTCCGCGAATGCACACGCGACGGTTCTTTTGACAGCCTGGAAACCATTACAGCCGAGGGCACAAGAAGTCTTCGGGTGCTCGAGAGTTTGTCTGCCGTAGCACCCCTAACGAGATAGCGGTTTTTCCCGCAGTCGTGATTGTAAGTCATAGCAGCAAAAGCAATCACTTTCTTAGCAGCAGGGAGTGCGAGCCCAGCGGCAGCTCTACATGAAGGTACCAATAGCCCAGGAAGGCCGCCGACCGCGGGAATTCGCGCCGCCCCCATCCCGCCAGCCTACACGAGACTTTCCAGAGCACCCTGGACCACATCGAGGGACCAAGTGCACTGAAATTATAGTCATTCGCCATGTCAGGTGGCTCGTTGGTCTAGGGGTATGATTCCTGCTTAGGGTGCAGGAGGTCCCGGGTTCAAATCCCGGACGAGCCCTAGCGTTTTGTGCAAACTGATCGCACGTGAGTGGCTGAGTCGACGCAAAATGCTCGGCGGCAGTATCAAATGAATTTCATATTTGATGTGAGCAATTGACACTCTGATCCGACGTGTGAAGGCGATTACGAAGGTTTTTGGGTACAGATGGAAGCAGATGCATGTTACTATGTCTTGTTTTTAATGATGAAAAAGTGTTTCCGCCCGGGACCGAACCGGGGACCTTCTGCGTGTTAGGCAGACGTGATAACCGCTACACCACGGAAACTACTTGTGTGCGCCTTACCTTAGAGGCAACTCGTGCTGATGTTGTCATCGTAACTAAAAAATTAAATAAATGCGCTACTTGCATAACAAAGGTACATGCAGAAGATCCTCACATGTCGTGGCTCACTGGAGTACAATACGACATATTCAGGAAAATACTGTTCCCGCCCGGGATCGAACCGGGCACCTTCTGCGTGTGAAGCAGACGTGATAACCGCTACACTACGGAAACTGCGGACGTGAGGAGTCCATCCCCGTTCCCTCGAAATTACCTCAGCCTGTCTCCCGTCCGCGAATGCACACGCGACGGTTCTTTTGACAGCCTGGAAACCATTACAGCCGAGGGCACAAGAAGTCTTCGGGTGCTCGAGAGTTTGTCTGCCGTAGCACCCCTAACGAGATAGCGGTTTTTCCCGCAGTCGTGATTGTAAGTCATAGCAGCAAAAGCAATCACTTTCTTAGCAGCAGGGAGTGCGAGCCCAGCGGCAGCTCTACATGAAGGTACCAATAGCCCAGGAAGGCCGCCGACCGCGGGAATTCGCGCCGCCCCCATCCCGCCAGCCTACACGAGACTTTCCAGAGCACCCTGGACCACATCGAGGGACCCAGTGCACTGAAATTATAGTCATGCGCCATGTCAGGTGGCTCGTTGGTCTAGGGGTATGATTCCTGCTTAGGGTGCAGGAGGTCCCGGGTTCAAATCCCGGACGAGCCCTAGCGTTTTGTGCAAACTGATCGCACGTGAGTGGCTGAGTCGACGTAAAATGCTCGGCGGCAGTATCAAATGAATTTCATATTTGATGTGAGCAATTGACACTCTGATCCGACGTGTGAAGGCGATTACGAAGGTTTTTGGGTACAGATGGAAGCAGATGCATGTTACTATGTCTTGTTTTTAATGATGAAAAAGTGTTTCCGCCCGGGATCGAACCGGGGACCTTCTGCGTGTTAGGCAGACGTGATAACCGCTACACCACGGAAACTACTTGTGTGCGCCTTACCTTAGAGGCAACTCGTGCTGATGTTGTCATCGTAACTACAAAATTAAATAAATGCGCTACTTGCATAACAAAGGTACATGCAGAAGATCCTCACATGTCGTGGCTCACTGGAGTACAATACGACATATTCAGGAAAATACTGTTCCCGCCCGGGATCGAACCGGGGACCTTCTGCGTGTGAAGCAGACGTGATAACCGCTACACTACGGAAACTGCGGACGTGAGGAGTCCATCCCCGTTCCCTCGAAATTACCTCAGCCTGTCTCCCGTCCGCGAATGCACACGCGACGGTTCTTTTGACAGCCTGGAAACCATTACAGCCGAGGGCACAAGAAGTCTTCGGGTGCTCGAGAGTTTGTCTGCCGTAGCACCCCTAACGAGATAGCGGTTTTTCCCGCAGTCGTGATTGTAAGTCATAGCAGCAAAAGCAATCACTTTCTTAGCAGCAGGGAGTGCGAGCCCAGCGGCAGCTCTACATGAAGGTACCAATAGCCCAGGAAGGCCGCCGACCGCGGGAATTCGCGCCGCCCCCATCCCGCCAGCCTACACGAGACTTTCCAGAGCACCCTGGACCACATCGAGGGACCCAGTGCACTGAAATTATAGTCAGTCGCCATGTCAGGTGGCTCGTTGGTCTAGGGGTATGATTCCTGCTTAGGGTGCAGGAGGTCCCGGGTTCAAATCCCGGACGAGCCCTAGCGTTTTGTGCAAACTGATCGCACGTGAGTGGCTGAGTCGACGCAAAATGCTCGGCGGCAGTATCAAATGAATTTCATATTTGATGTGAGCAATTGACACTCTGATCCGACGTGTGAAGGCGATTACGAAGGTTTTTGGGTACAGGTGGAAGCAGATGCATGTTACTATGTCTTGTTTTTAATGATGAAAAAGTGTTTCCGCCCGGGACCGAACCGGGGACCTTCTGCGTGTTAGGCAGACGTGATAACCGCTACACCACGGAAACTACTTGTATGCGCCTTACCTTAGAGGCAACTCGTGCTGATGTTGTCATCGTAACTAAAAAATTAAATAAATGCGCTACTTGCATAACAAAGGTACATGCAGAAGATCCTCACATGTCGTGGCTCACTGGAGTACAATACGACATATTCAGGAAAATACTGTTCCCGCCCGGGATCGAACCGGGCACCTTCTGCGTGTGAAGCAGACGTGATAACCGCTACACTACGGAAACTGCGGACGTGAGGAGTCCATCCCCGTTCCCTCGAAATTACCTCAGCCTGTCTCCCGTCCGCGAATGCACACGCGACGGTTCTTTTGACAGCCTGGAAACCATTACAGCCGAGGGCACAAGAAGTCTTCGGGTGCTCGAGAGTTTGTCTGCCGTAGCACCCCTAACGAGATAGCGGTTTTTCCCGCAGTCGTGATTGTAAGTCATAGCAGCAAAAGCAATCACTTTCTTAGCAGCAGGGAGTGCGAGCCCAGCGGCAGCTCTACATGAAGGTACCAATAGCCCAGGAAGGCCGCCGACCGCGGGAATTCGCGCCGCCCCCATCCCGCCAGCCTACACGAGACTTTCCAGAGCACCCTGGACCACATCGAGGGACCCAGTGCACTGAAATTATAGTCATGCGCCATGTCAGGTGGCTCGTTGGACTAGGGGTATGATTCCTGCTTAGGGTGCAGGAGGTCCCGGGTTCAAATCCCGGACGAGCCCTAGCGTTTTATGCAACCTATTCGCACGTGAGTGGCTGAGTCGACGCAAAATCCTCGGCGGCAGTATCAACACTAGATCGCGTGTTATGTGAGCAATTGACACTCTGATCCGACGTGTGAAGGCGATTACGAAGGTTTTTGGGTACAGATGGAAGCAGATGCATGTTACTATGTCTTGTTTTTAATGATGAAAAAGTGTTTCCGCCCGGGATCGAACCGGGGACCTTCTGCGTGTTAGGCAGACGTGATAACCGCTACACCACGGAAACTACTTGTGTGCGCCTTACCTTAGAGGCAACTCGTGCTGATGTTGTCATCGTAACTAAAAAATTAAATAAATGCGCTACTTGCATAACAAAGGTACATGCAGAAGATCCTCACATGTCGTGGCTCACTGGAGTACAATACGACATATTCAGGAAAATACTGTTCCCGCCCGGGATCGAACCGGGGACCTTCTGCGTGTGAAGCAGACGTGATAACCGCTACACTACGGAAACTGCGGACGTGAGGAGTCCATCCCCGTTCCCTCGAAATTACCTCAGCCTGTCTCCCGTCCGCGAATGCACACGCGACGGTTCTTTTGACAGCCTGGAAACCATTACAGCCGAGGGCACAAGAAGTCTTCGGGTGCTCGAGAGTTTGTCTGCCGTAGCACCCCTAACGAGATAGCGGTTTTTCCCGCAGTCGTGATTGTAAGTCATAGCAGCAAAAGCAATCACTTTCTTAGCAGCAGGGAGTGCGAGCCCAGCGGCAGCTCTACATGAAGGTACCAATAGCCCAGGAAGGCCGCCGACCGCGGGAATTCGCGCCGCCCCCATCCCGCCAGCCTACACGAGACTTTCCAGAGCACCCTGGACCACATCGAGGGACCCAGTGCACTGAAATTATAGTCATTCGCCCTGTCAGGTGGCTCGTTGGTCTAGGGGTATGATTCCTGCTTAGGGTGCAGGAGGTCCCGGGTTCAAATCCCGGACGAGCCCTAGCGTTTTGTGCAAACTGATCGCACGTGAGTGGCTGAGTCGACGCAAAATGCTCGGCGGCAGTATCAAATGAATTTCATATTTGATGTGAGCAATTGACACTCTGATCCGACGTGTGAAGGCGATTACGAAGGTTTTTGGGTACAGGTGGAAGCAGATGCATGTTACTATGTCTTGTTTTTAATGATGAAAAAGTGTTTCCGCCCGGGACCGAACCGGGGACCTTCTGCGTGTTAGGCAGACGTGATAACCGCTACACCACGGAAACTACTTGTATGCGCCTTACCTTAGAGGCAACTCGTGCTGATGTTGTCATCGTAACTAAAAAATTAAATAAATGCGCTACTTGCATAACAAAGGTACATGCAGAAGATCCTCACATGTCGTGGCTCACTGGAGTACAATACGACATATTCAGGAAAATACTGTTCCCGCCCGGGATCGAACCGGGCACCTTCTGCGTGTGAAGCAGACGTGATAACCGCTACACTACGGAAACTGCGGACGTGAGGAGTCCATCCCCGTTCCCTCGAAATTACCTCAGCCTGTCTCCCGTCCGCGAATGCACACGCGACGGTTCTTTTGACAGCCTGGAAACCATTACAGCCGAGGGCACAAGAAGTCTTCGGGTGCTCGAGAGTTTGTCTGCCGTAGCACCCCTAACGAGATAGCGGTTTTTCCCGCAGTCGTGATTGTAAGTCATAGCAGCAAAAGCAATCACTTTCTTAGCAGCAGGGAGTGCGAGCCCAGCGGCAGCTCTACATGAAGGTACCAATAGCCCAGGAAGGCCGCCGACCGCGGGAATTCGCGCCGCCCCCATCCCGCCAGCCTACACGAGACTTTCCAGAGCACCCTGGACCACATCGAGGGACCCAGTGCACTGAAATTATAGTCATGCGCCATGTCAGGTGGCTCGTTGGACTAGGGGTATGATTCCTGCTTAGGGTGCAGGAGGTCCCGGGTTCAAATCCCGGACGAGCCCTAGCGTTTTATGCAACCTATTCGCACGTGAGTGGCTGAGTCGACGCAAAATGCTCGGCGGCAGTATCAAATGAATTTCATATTTGATGTGAGCAATTGACACTCTGATCCGACGTGTGAAGGCGATTACGAAGGTTTTTGGGTACAGATGGAAGCAGATGCATGTTACTATGTCTTGTTTTTAATGATGAAAAAGTGTTTCCGCCCGGGATCGAACCGGGGACCTTCTGCGTGTTAGGCAGACGTGATAACCGCTACACCACGGAAACTACTTGTGTGCGCCTTACCTTAGAGGCAACTCGTGCTGATGTTGTCATCGTAACTAAAAAATTAAATAAATGCGCTACTTGCATAACAAAGGTACATGCAGAAGATCCTCACATGTCGTGGCTCACTGGAGTACAATACGACATATTCAGGAAAATACTGTTCCCGCCCGGGATCGAACCGGGGACCTTCTGCGTGTGAAGCAGACGTGATAACCGCTACACTACGGAAACTGCGGACGTGAGGAGTCCATCCCCGTTCCCTCGAAATTACCTCAGCCTGTCTCCCGTCCGCGAATGCACACGCGACGGTTCTTTTGACAGCCTGGAAACCATTACAGCCGAGGGCACAAGAAGTCTTCGGGTGCTCGAGAGTTTGTCTGCCGTAGCACCCCTAACGAGATAGCGGTTTTTCCCGCAGTCGTGATTGTAAGTCATAGCAGCAAAAGCAATCACTTTCGTAGCAGCAGGGAGTGCGAGCCCAGCGGCAGCTCTACATGAAGGTACCAATAGCCCAGGAAGGCCGCCGACCGCGGGAATTCGCGCCGCCCCCATCCCGCCAGCCTACACGAGACTTTCCAGAGCACCCTGGACCACATCGAGGGACCCAGTGCACTGAAATTATAGTCATGCGCCATGTCAGGTGGCTCGTTGGTCTAGGGGTATGATTCCTGCTTAGGGTGCAGGAGGTCCCGGGTTCAAATCCCGGACGAGCCCTAGCGTTTTGTGCAAACTGATCGCACGTGAGTGGCTGAGTCGACGCAAAATGCTCGGCGGCAGTATCAAATGAATTTCATATTTGATGTGAGCAATTGACACTCTGATCCGACGTGTGAAGGCGATTACGAAGGTTTTTGGGTACAGATGGAAGCAGATGCATGTTACTATGTCTTGTTTTTAATGATGAAAAAGTGTTTCCGCCCGGGATCGAACCGGGGACCTTCTGCGTGTTAGGCAGACGTGATAACCGCTACACCACGGAAACTACTTGTGTGCGCCTTACCTTAGAGGCAACTCGTGCTGATGTTGTCATCGTAACTAAAAAATTAAATAAATGCGCTACTTGCATAACAAAGGTACATGCAGAAGATCCTCACATGTCGTGGCTCACTGGAGTACAATACGACATATTCAGGAAAATACTGTTCCCGCCCGGGATCGAACCGGGGACCTTCTGCGTGTGAAGCAGACGTGATAACCGCTACACTACGGAAACTCCGGACGTGAGGAGTCCATCCCCGTTCCCTCGAAATTACCTCAGCCTGTCTCCCGTCCGCGAATGCACACGCGACGGTTCTTTTGACAGCCTGGAAACCATTACAGCCGAGGGCACAAGAAGTCTTCGGGTGCTCGAGAGTTTGTCTGCCGTAGCACCCCTAACGAGATAGCGGTTTTTCCCGCAGTCGTGATTGTAAGTCATAGCAGCAAAAGCAATCACTTTCTTAGCAGCAGGGAGTGCGAGCCCAGCGGCAGCTCTACATGAAGGTACCAATAGCCCAGGAAGGCCGCCGACCGCGGGAATTCGCGCCGCCCCCATCCCGCCAGCCTACACGAGACTTTCCAGAGCACCCTGGACCACATCGAGGGACCCAGTGCACTGAAATTATAGTCATTCGCCATGTCAGGTGGCTCGTTGGTCTAGGGGTATGATTCCTGCTTAGGGTGCAGGAGGTCCCGGGTTCAAATCCCGGACGAGCCCTAGCGTTTTGTGCAAACTGATCGCACGTGAGTGGCTGAGTCGACGCAAAATGCTCGGCGGCAGTATCAAATGAATTTCATATTTGATGTGAGCAATTGACACTCTGATCCGACGTGTGAAGGCGATTACGAAGGTTTTTGGGTACAGATGGAAGCAGATGCATGTTACTATGTCTTGTTTTTAATGATGAAAAAGTGTTTCCGCCCGGGATCGAACCGGGGACCTTCTGCGTGTTAGGCAGACGTGATAACCGCTACACCACGGAAACTACTTGTGTGCGCCTTACCTAGGCAACTCGTGCTGATGTTGTCATCGTAACTAAAAAATTAAATAAATGCGCTACTTGCATAACAAAGGTACATGCAGAAGATCCTCACATGTCGTGGCTCACTGGAGTACAATACGACATATTCAGGAAAATACTGTTCCCGCCCGGGATCGAACCGGGGACCTTCTGCGTGTGAAGCAGACGTGATAACCGCTACACTACGGAAACTGCGGACGTGAGGAGTCCATCCCCGTTCCCTCGAAATTACCTCAGCCTGTCTCCCGTCCGCGAATGCACACGCGACGGTTCTTTTGACAGCCTGGAAACCATTACAGCCGAGGGCACAAGAAGTCTTCGGGTGCTCGAGAGTTTGTCTGCCGTAGCACCCCTAACGAGATAGCGGTTTTTCCCGCAGTCGTGATTGTAAGTCATAGCAGCAAAAGCAATCACTTTCTTAGCAGCAGGGAGTGCGAGCCCAGCGGCAGCTCTACATGAAGGTACCAATAGCCCAGGAAGGCCGCCGACCGCGGGAATTCGCGCCGCCCCCATCCCGCCAGCCTACACGAGACTTTCCAGAGCACCCTGGACCACATCGAGGGACCCAGTGCACTGAAATTATAGTCATTCGCCATGTCAGGTGGCTCGTTGGTCTAGGGGTATGATTCCTGCTTAGGGTGCAGGAGGTCCCGGGTTCAAATCCCGGACGAGCCCTAGCGTTTTGTGCAAACTGATCGCACGTGAGTGGCTGAGTCGACGCAAAATGCTCGGCGGCAGTATCAAATGAATTTCATATTTGATGTGAGCAATTGACACTCTGATCCGACGTGTGAAGGCGATTACGAAGGTTTTTGGGTACAGATGGAAGCAGATGCATGTTACTATGTCTTGTTTTTAATGATGAAAAAGTGTTTCCGCCCGGGATCGAACCGGGGACCTTCTGCGTGTTAGGCAGACGTGATAACCGCTACACCACGGAAACTACTTGTGTGCGCCTTACCTTAGAGGCAACTCGTGCTGATGTTGTCATCGTAACTAAAAAATTAAATAAATGCGCTACTTGCATAACAAAGGTACATGCAGAAGATCCTCACATGTCGTGGCTCACTGGAGTACAATACGACATATTCAGGAAAATACTGTTCCCGCCCGGGATCGAACCGGGGACCTTCTGCGTGTGAAGCAGACGTGATAACCGCTACACTACGGAAACTGCGGACGTGAGGAGTCCATCCCCGTTCCCTCGAAATTACCTCAGCCTGTCTCCCGTCCGCGAATGCACACGCGACGGTTCTTTTGACAGCCTGGAAACCATTACAGCCGAGGGCACAAGAAGTCTTCGGGTGCTCGAGAGTTTGTCTGCCGTAGCACCCCTAACGAGATAGCGGTTTTTCCCGCAGTCGTGATTGTAAGTCATAGCAGCAAAAGCAATCACTTTCTTAGCAGCAGGGAGTGCGAGCCCAGCGGCAGCTCTACATGAAGGTACCAATAGCCCAGGAAGGCCGCCGACCGCGGGAATTCGCGCCGCCCCCATCCCGCCAGCCTACACGAGACTTTCCAGAGCACCCTGGACCACATCGAGGGACCCAGTGCACTGAAATTATAGTCATTCGCCATGTCAGGTGGCTCGTTGGTCTAGGGGTATGATTCCTGCTTAGGGTGCAGGAGGTCCCGGGTTCAAATCCCGGACGAGCCCTAGCGTTTTGTGCAAACTGATCGCACGTGAGTGGCTGAGTCGACGCAAAATGCTCGGCGGCAGTATCAAATGAATTTCATATTTGATGTGAGCAATTGACACTCTGATCCGACGTGTGAAGGCGATTACGAAGGTTTTTGGGTACAGATGGAAGCAGATGCATGTTACTATGTCTTGTTTTTAATGATGAAAAAGTGTTTCCGCCCGGGATCGAACCGGGGACCTTCTGCGTGTTAGGCAGACGTGATAACCGCTACACCACGGAAACTACTTGTGTGCGCCTTACCTTAGAGGCAACTCGTGCTGATGTTGTCATCGTAACTAAAAAATTAAATAAATGCGCTACTTGCATAACAAAGGTACATGCAGAAGATCCTCACATGTCGTGGCTCACTGGAGTACAATACGACATATTCAGGAAAATACTGTTCCCGCCCGGGATCGAACCGGGGACCTTCTGCGTGTGAAGCAGACGTGATAACCGCTACACTACGGAAACTGCGGACGTGAGGAGTCCATCCCCGTTCCCTCGAAATTACCTCAGCCTGTCTCCCGTCCGCGAATGCACACGCGACGGTTCTTTTGACAGCCTGGAAACCATTACAGCCGAGGGCACAAGAAGTCTTCGGGTGCTCGAGAGTTTGTCTGCCGTAGCACCCCTAACGAGATAGCGGTTTTTCCCGCAGTCGTGATTGTAAGTCATAGCAGCAAAAGCAATCACTTTCTTAGCAGCAGGGAGTGCGAGCCCAGCGGCAGCTCTACATGAAGGTACCAATAGCCCAGGAAGGCCGCCGACCGCGGGAATTCGCGCCGCCCCCATCCCGCCAGCCTACACGAGACTTTCCAGAGCACCCTGGACCACATCGAGGGACCCAGTGCACTGAAATTATAGTCATTCGCCATGTCAGGTGGCTCGTTGGTCTAGGGGTATGATTCCTGCTTAGGGTGCAGGAGGTCCCGTGTTCAAATCCCGGACGAGCCCTAGCGTTTTGTGCAAACTGATCGCACGTGAGTGGCTGAGTCGACGCAAAATGCTCGGCGGCAGTATCAAATGAATTTCATATTTGATGTGAGCAATTGACACTCTGATCCGACGTGTGAAGGCGATTACGAAGGTTTTTGGGTACAGATGGAAGCAGATGCATGTTACTATGTCTTGTTTTTAATGATGAAAAAGTGTTTCCGCCCGGGATCGAACCGGGGACCTTCTGCGTGTTAGGCAGACGTGATAACCGCTACACCACGGAAACTACTTGTGTGCGCCTTACCTTAGAGGCAACTCGTGCTGATGTTGTCATCGTAACTAAAAAATTAAATAAATGCGCTACTTGCATAACAAAGGTACATGCAGAAGATCCTCACATGTCGTGGCTCACTGGAGTACAATACGACATATTCAGGAAAATACTGTTCCCGCCCGGGATCGAACCGGGGACCTTCTGCGTGTGAAGCAGACGTGATAACCGCTACACTACGGAAACTGCGGACGTGAGGAGTCCATCCCCGTTCCCTCGAAATTACCTCAGCCTGTCTCCCGTCCGCGAATGCACACGCGACGGTTCTTTTGACAGCCTGGAAACCATTACAGCCGAGGGCACAAGAAGTCTTCGGGTGCTCGAGAGTTTGTCTGCCGTAGCACCCCTAACGAGATAGCGGTTTTTCCCGCAGTCGTGATTGTAAGTCATAGCAGCAAAAGCAATCACTTTCTTAGCAGCAGGGAGTGCGAGCCCAGCGGCAGCTCTACATGAAGGTACCAATAGCCCAGGAAGGCCGCCGACCGCGGGAATTCGCGCCGCCCCCATCCCGCCAGCCTACACGAGACTTTCCAGAGCACCCTGGACCACATCGAGGGACCCAGTGCACTGAAATTATAGTCATTCGCCATGTCAGGTGGCTCGTTGGTCTAGGGGTATGATTCCTGCTTAGGGTGCAGGAGGTCCCGGGTTCAAATCCCGGACGAGCCCTAGCGTTTTGTGCAAACTGATCGCACGTGAGTGGCTGAGTCGACGCAAAATGCTCGGCGGCAGTATCAAATGAATTTCATATTTGATGTGAGCAATTGACACTCTGATCCGACGTGTGAAGGCGATTACGAAGGTTTTTGGGTACAGATGGAAGCAGATGCATGTTACTATGTCTTGTTTTTAATGATGAAAAAGTGTTTCCGCCCGGGATCGAACCGGGGACCTTCTGCGTGTTAGGCAGACGTGATAACCGCTACACCACGGAAACTACTTGTGTGCGCCTTACCTTAGAGGCAACTCGTGCTGATGTTGTCATCGTAACTAAAAAATTAAATAAATGCGCTACTTGCATAACAAAGGTACATGCAGAAGATCCTCACATGTCGTGGCTCACTGGAGTACAATACGACATATTCAGGAAAATACTGTTCCCGCCCGGGATCGAACCGGGGACCTTCTGCGTGTGAAGCAGACGTGATAACCGCTACACTACGGAAACTGCGGACGTGAGGAGTCCATCCCCGTTCCCTCGAAATTACCTCAGCCTGTCTCCCGTCCGCGAATGCACACGCGACGGTTCTTTTGACAGCCTGGAAACCATTACAGCCGAGGGCACAAGAAGTCTTCGGGTGCTCGAGAGTTTGTCTGCCGTAGCACCCCTAACGAGATAGCGGTTTTTCCCGCAGTCGTGATTGTAAGTCATAGCAGCAAAAGCAATCACTTTCTTAGCAGCAGGGAGTGCGAGCCCAGCGGCAGCTCTACATGAAGGTACCAATAGCCCAGGAAGGCCGCCGACCGCGGGAATTCGCGCCGCCCCCATCCCGCCAGCCTACACGAGACTTTCCAGAGCACCCTGGACCACATCGAGGGACCCAGTGCACTGAAATTATAGTGATTCGCCATGTCAGGTGGCTCGTTGGTCTAGGGGTATGATTCCTGCTTAGGGTGCAGGAGGTCCCGTGTTCAAATCCCGGACGAGCCCTAGCGTTTTGTGCAAACTGATCGCACGTGAGTGGCTGAGTCGACGCAAAATGCTCGGCGGCAGTATCAAATGAATTTCATATTTGATGTGAGCAATTGACACTCTGATCCGACGTGTGAAGGCGATTACGAAGGTTTTTGGGTACAGATGGAAGCAGATGCATGTTACTATGTCTTGTTTTTAATGATGAAAAAGTGTTTCCGCCCGGGATCGAACCGGGGACCTTCTGCGTGTTAGGCAGACGTGATAACCGCTACACCACGGAAACTACTTGTGTGCGCCTTACCTTAGAGGCAACTCGTGCTGATGTTGTCATCGTAACTAAAAAATTAAATAAATGCGCTACTTGCATAACAAAGGTACATGCAGAAGATCCTCACATGTCGTGGCTCACTGGAGTACAATACGACATATTCAGGAAAATACTGTTCCCGCCCGGGATCGAACCGGGGACCTTCTGCGTGTGAAGCAGACGTGATAACCGCTACACTACGGAAACTGCGGACGTGAGGAGTCCATCCCCGTTCCCTCGAAATTACCTCAGCCTGTCTCCCGTCCGCGAATGCACACGCGACGGTTCTTTTGACAGCCTGGAAACCATTACAGCCGAGGGCACAAGAAGTCTTCGGGTGCTCGAGAGTTTGTCTGCCGTAGCACCCCTAACGAGATAGCGGTTTTTCCCGCAGTCGTGATTGTAAGTCATAGCAGCAAAAGCAATCACTTTCTTAGCAGCAGGGAGTGCGAGCCCAGCGGCAGCTCTACATGAAGGTACCAATAGCCCAGGAAGGCCGCCGACCGCGGGAATTCGCGCCGCCCCCATCCCGCCAGCCTACACGAGACTTTCCAGAGCACCCTGGACCACATCGAGGGACCCAGTGCACTGAAATTATAGTCATTCGCCATGTCAGGTGGCTCGTTGGTCTAGGGGTATGATTCCTGCTTAGGGTGCAGGAGGTCCCGGGTTCAAATCCCGGACGAGCCCTAGCGTTTTGTGCAAACTGATCGCACGTGAGTGGCTGAGTCGACGCAAAATGCTCGGCGGCAGTATCAAATGAATTTCATATTTGATGTGAGCAATTGACACTCTGATCCGACGTGTGAAGGCGATTACGAAGGTTTTTGGGTACAGATGGAAGCAGATGCATGTTACTATGTCTTGTTTTTAATGATGAAAAAGTGTTTCCGCCCGGGATCGAACCGGGGACCTTCTGCGTGTTAGGCAGACGTGATAACCGCTACACCACGGAAACTACTTGTGTGCGCCTTACCTTAGAGGCAACTCGTGCTGATGTTGTCATCGTAACTAAAAAATTAAATAAATGCGCTACTTGCATAACAAAGGTACATGCAGAAGATCCTCACATGTCGTGGCTCACTGGAGTACAATACGACATATTCAGGAAAATACTGTTCCCGCCCGGGATCGAACCGGGGACCTTCTGCGTGTGAAGCAGACGTGATAACCGCTACACTACGGAAACTGCGGACGTGAGGAGTCCATCCCCGTTCCCTCGAAATTACCTCAGCCTGTCTCCCGTCCGCGAATGCACACGCGACGGTTCTTTTGACAGCCTGGAAACCATTACAGCCGAGGGCACAAGAAGTCTTCGGGTGCTCGAGAGTTTGTCTGCCGTAGCACCCCTAACGAGATAGCGGTTTTTCCCGCAGTCGTGATTGTAAGTCATAGCAGCAAAAGCAATCACTTTCTTAGCAGCAGGGAGTGCGAGCCCAGCGGCAGCTCTACATGAAGGTACCAATAGCCCAGGAAGGCCGCCGACCGCGGGAATTCGCGCCGCCCCCATCCCGCCAGCCTACACGAGACTTTCCAGAGCACCCTGGACCACATCGAGGGACCCAGTGCACTGAAATTATAGTGATTCGCCATGTCAGGTGGCTCGTTGGTCTAGGGGTATGATTCCTGCTTAGGGTGCAGGAGGTCCCGTGTTCAAATCCCGGACGAGCCCTAGCGTTTTGTGCAAACTGATCGCACGTGAGTGGCTGAGTCGACGCAAAATGCTCGGCGGCAGTATCAAATGAATTTCATATTTGATGTGAGCAATTGACACTCTGATCCGACGTGTGAAGGCGATTACGAAGGTTTTTGGGTACAGATGGAAGCAGATGCATGTTACTATGTCTTGTTTTTAATGATGAAAAAGTGTTTCCGCCCGGGATCGAACCGGGGACCTTCTGCGTGTTAGGCAGACGTGATAACCGCTACACCACGGAAACTACTTGTGTGCGCCTTACCTTAGAGGCAACTCGTGCTGATGTTGTCATCGTAACTAAAAAATTAAATAAATGCGCTACTTGCATAACAAAGGTACATGCAGAAGATCCTCACATGTCGTGGCTCACTGGAGTACAATACGACATATTCAGGAAAATACTGTTCCCGCCCGGGATCGAACCGGGGACCTTCTGCGTGTGAAGCAGACGTGATAACCGCTACACTACGGAAACTGCGGACGTGAGGAGTCCATCCCCGTTCCCTCGAAATTACCTCAGCCTGTCTCCCGTCCGCGAATGCACACGCGACGGTTCTTTTGACAGCCTGGAAACCATTACAGCCGAGGGCACAAGAAGTCTTCGGGTGCTCGAGAGTTTGTCTGCCGTAGCACCCCTAACGAGATAGCGGTTTTTCCCGCAGTCGTGATTGTAAGTCATAGCAGCAAAAGCAATCACTTTCTTAGCAGCAGGGAGTGCGAGCCCAGCGGCAGCTCTACATGAAGGTACCAATAGCCCAGGAAGGCCGCCGACCGCGGGAATTCGCGCCGCCCCCATCCCGCCAGCCTACACGAGACTTTCCAGAGCACCCTGGACCACATCGAGGGACCCAGTGCACTGAAATTATAGTCATTCGCCATGTCAGGTGGCTCGTTGGTCTAGGGGTATGATTCCTGCTTAGGGTGCAGGAGGTCCCGTGTTCAAATCCCGGACGAGCCCTAGCGTTTTGTGCAAACTGATCGCACGTGAGTGGCTGAGTCGACGCAAAATGCTCGGCGGCAGTATCAAATGAATTTCATATTTGATGTGAGCAATTGACACTCTGATCCGACGTGTGAAGGCGATTACGAAGGTTTTTGGGTACAGATGGAAGCAGATGCATGTTACTATGTCTTGTTTTTAATGATGAAAAAGTGTTTCCGCCCGGGATCGAACCGGGGACCTTCTGCGTGTTAGGCAGACGTGATAACCGCTACACCACGGAAACTACTTGTGTGCGCCTTACCTTAGAGGCAACTCGTGCTGATGTTGTCATCGTAACTAAAAAATTAAATAAATGCGCTACTTGCATAACAAAGGTACATGCAGAAGATCCTCACATGTCGTGGCTCACTGGAGTACAATACGACATATTCAGGAAAATACTGTTCCCGCCCGGGATCGAACCGGGGACCTTCTGCGTGTGAAGCAGACGTGATAACCGCTACACTACGGAAACTGCGGACGTGAGGAGTCCATCCCCGTTCCCTCGAAATTACCTCAGCCTGTCTCCCGTCCGCGAATGCACACGCGACGGTTCTTTTGACAGCCTGGAAACCATTACAGCCGAGGGCACAAGAAGTCTTCGGGTGCTCGAGAGTTTGTCTGCCGTAGCACCCCTAACGAGATAGCGGTTTTTCCCGCAGTCGTGATTGTAAGTCATAGCAGCAAAAGCAATCACTTTCTTAGCAGCAGGGAGTGCGAGCCCAGCGGCAGCTCTACATGAAGGTACCAATAGCCCAGGAAGGCCGCCGACCGCGGGAATTCGCGCCGCCCCCATCCCGCCAGCCTACACGAGACTTTCCAGAGCACCCTGGACCACATCGAGGGACCCAGTGCACTGAAATTATAGTCATTCGCCATGTCAGGTGGCTCGTTGGTCTAGGGGTGTGATTCCTGCTTAGGGTGCAGGAGGTCCCGGGTTCAAATCCCGGACGAGCCCCAGCGTTTTGTGCAAACTGATCGCACGTGAGTGGCTGAGTCGACGCAAAATGCTCGGCGGCAGTATCAAATGAATTTCATATTTGATGTGAGCAATTGACACTCTGATCCGACGTGTGAAGGCGATTACGAAGGTTTTTGGGTACAGATGGAAGCAGATGCATGTTACTATGTCTTGTTTTTAATGATGAAAAAGTGTTTCCGCCCGGGATCGAACCGGGGACCTTCTGCGTGTTAGGCAGACGTGATAACCGCTACACCACGGAAACTACTTGTGTGCGCCTTACCTTAGAGGCAACTCGTGCTGATGTTGTCATCGTAACTAAAAAATTAAATAAATGCGCTACTTGCATAACAAAGGTACATGCAGAAGATCCTCACATGTCGTGGCTCACTGGAGTACAATACGACATATTCAGGAAAATACTGTTCCCGCCCGGGATCGAACCGGGGACCTTCTGCGTGTGAAGCAGACGTGATAACCGCTACACTACGGAAACTGCGGACGTGAGGAGTCCATCCCCGTTCCCTCGAAATTACCTCAGCCTGTCTCCCGTCCGCGAATGCACACGCGACGGTTCTTTTGACAGCCTGGAAACCATTACAGCCGAGGGCACAAGAAGTCTTCGGGTGCTCGAGAGTTTGTCTGCCGTAGCACCCCTAACGAGATAGCGGTTTTTCCCGCAGTCGTGATTGTAAGTCATAGCAGCAAAAGCAATCACTTTCTTAGCAGCAGGGAGTGCGAGCCCAGCGGCAGCTCTACATGAAGGTACCAATAGCCCAGGAAGGCCGCCGACCGCGGGAATTCGCGCCGCCCCCATCCCGCCAGCCTACACGAGACTTTCCAGAGCACCCTGGACCACATCGAGGGACCCAGTGCACTGAAATTATAGTCATTCGCCATGTCAGGTGGCTCGTTGGTCTAGGGGTATGATTCCTGCTTAGGGTGCAGGAGTTCCCGGGTTCAAATCCCGGACGAGCCCTAGCGTTTTGTGCAAACTGATCGCACGTGAGTGGCTGAGTCGACGCAAAATGCTCGGCGGCAGTATCAAATGAATTTCATATTTGATGTGAGCAATTGACACTCTGATCCGACGTGTGAAGGCGATTACGAAGGTTTTTGGGTACAGATGGAAGCAGATGCATGTTACTATGTCTTGTTTTTAATGATGAAAAAGTGTTTCCGCCCGGGATCGAACCGGGGACCTTCTGCGTGTTAGGCAGACGTGATAACCGCTACACCACGGAAACTACTTGTGTGCGCCTTACCTTAGAGGCAACTCGTGCTGATGTTGTCATCGTAACTAAAAAATTAAATAAATGCGCTACTTGCATAACAAAGGTACATGCAGAAGATCCTCACATGTCGTGGCTCACTGGAGTACAATACGACATATTCAGGAAAATACTGTTCCCGCCCGGGATCGAACCGGGGACCTTCTGCGTGTGAAGCAGACGTGATAACCGCTACACTACGGAAACTGCGGACGTGAGGAGTCCATCCCCGTTCCCTCGAAATTACCTCAGCCTGTCTCCCGTCCGCGAATGCACACGCGACGGTTCTTTTGACAGCCTGGAAACCATTACAGCCGAGGGCACAAGAAGTCTTCGGGTGCTCGAGAGTTTGTCTGCCGTAGCACCCCTAACGAGATAGCGGTTTTTCCCGCAGTCGTGATTGTAAGTCATAGCAGCAAAAGCAATCACTTTCTTAGCAGCAGGGAGTGCGAGCCCAGCGGCAGCTCTACATGAAGGTACCAATAGCCCAGGAAGGCCGCCGACCGCGGGAATTCGCGCCGCCCCCATCCCGCCAGCCTACACGAGACTTTCCAGAGCACCCTGGACCACATCGAGGGACCCAGTGCACTGAAATTATAGTCATTCGCCATGTCAGGTGGCTCGTTGGTCTAGGGGTATGATTCCTGCTTAGGGTGCAGGAGGTCCCGGGTTCAAATCCCGGACGAGCCCCAGCGTTTTGTGCAAACTGATCGCACGTGAGTGGCTGAGTCGACGCAAAATGCTCGGCGGCAGTATCAAATGAATTTCATATTTGATGTGAGCAATTGACACTCTGATCCGACGTGTGAAGGCGATTACGAAGGTTTTTGGGTACAGATGGAAGCAGATGCATGTTACTATGTCTTGTTTTTAATGATGAAAAAGTGTTTCCGCCCGGGATCGAACCGGGGACCTTCTGCGTGTTAGGCAGACGTGATAACCGCTACACCACGGAAACTACTTGTGTGCGCCTTACCTTAGAGGCAACTCGTGCTGATGTTGTCATCGTAACTAAAAAATTAAATAAATGCGCTACTTGCATAACAAAGGTACATGCAGAAGATCCTCACATGTCGTGGCTCACTGGAGTACAATACGACATATTCAGGAAAATACTGTTCCCGCCCGGGATCGAACCGGGGACCTTCTGCGTGTGAAGCAGACGTGATAACCGCTACACTACGGAAACTGCGGACGTGAGGAGTCCATCCCCGTTCCCTCGAAATTACCTCAGCCTGTCTCCCGTCCGCGAATGCACACGCGACGGTTCTTTTGACAGCCTGGAAACCATTACAGCCGAGGGCACAAGAAGTCTTCGGGTGCTCGAGAGTTTGTCTGCCGTAGCACCCCTAACGAGATAGCGGTTTTTCCCGCAGTCGTGATTGTAAGTCATAGCAGCAAAAGCAATCACTTTCTTAGCAGCAGGGAGTGCGAGCCCAGCGGCAGCTCTACATGAAGGTACCAATAGCCCAGGAAGGCCGCCGACCGCGGGAATTCGCGCCGCCCCCATCCCGCCAGCCTACACGAGACTTTCCAGAGCACCCTGGACCACATCGAGGGACCCAGTGCACTGAAATTATAGTCATTCGCCATGTCAGGTGGCTCGTTGGTCTAGGGGTATGATTCCTGCTTAGGGTGCAGGAGGTCCCGTGTTCAAATCCCGGACGAGCCCTAGCGTTTTGTGCAAACTGATCGCACGTGAGTGGCTGAGTCGACGCAAAATGCTCGGCGGCAGTATCAAATGAATTTCATATTTGATGTGAGCAATTGACACTCTGATCCGACGTGTGAAGGCGATTACGAAGGTTTTTGGGTACAGATGGAAGCAGATGCATGTTACTATGTCTTGTTTTTAATGATGAAAAAGTGTTTCCGCCCGGGATCGAACCGGGGACCTTCTGCGTGTTAGGCAGACGTGATTACCGCTACACCACGGAAACTACTTGTGTGCGCCTTACCTTAGAGGCAACTCGTGCTGATGTTGTCATCGTAACTAAAAAATTAAATAAATGCGCTACTTGCATAACAAAGGTACATGCAGAAGATCCTCACATGTCGTGGCTCACTGGAGTACAATACGACATATTCAGGAAAATACTGTTCCCGCCCGGGATCGAACCGGGGACCTTCTGCGTGTGAAGCAGACGTGATAACCGCTACACTACGGAAACTGCGGACGTGAGGAGTCCATCCCCGTTCCCTCGAAATTACCTCAGCCTGTCTCCCGTCCGCGAATGCACACGCGACGGTTCTTTTGACAGCCTGGAAACCATTACAGCCGAGGGCACAAGAAGTCTTCGGGTGCTCGAGAGTTTGTCTGCCGTAGCACCCCTAACGAGACAGCGGTTTTTCCCGCAGTCGTGATTGTAAGTCATAGCAGCAAAAGCAATCACTTTCTTAGCAGCAGGGAGTGCGAGCCCAGCGGCAGCTCTACATGAAGGTACCAATAGCCCAGGAAGGCCGCCGACCGCGGGAATTCGCGCCGCCCCCATCCCGCCAGCCTACACGAGACTTTCCAGAGCACCCTGGACCACATCGAGGGACCCAGTGCACTGAAATTATAGTCATTCGCCATGTCAGGTGGCTCGTTGGTCTAGGGGTATGATTCCTGCTTAGGGTGCAGGAGGTCCCGTGTTCAAATCCCGGACGAGCCCTAGCGTTTTGTGCAAACTGATCGCACGTGAGTGGCTGAGTCGACGCAAAATGCTCGGCGGCAGTATCAAATGAATTTCATATTTGATGTGAGCAATTGACACTCTGATCCGACGTGTGAAGGCGATTACGAAGGTTTTTGGGTACAGATGGAAGCAGATGCATGTTACTATGTCTTGTTTTTAATGATGAAAAAGTGTTTCCGCCCGGGATCGAACCGGGGACCTTCTGCGTGTTAGGCAGACGTGATAACCGCTACACCACGGAAACTACTTGTGTGCGCCTTACCTTAGAGGCAACTCGTGCTGATGTTGTCATCGTAACTAAAAAATTAAATAAATGCGCTACTTGCATAACAAAGGTACATGCAGAAGATCCTCACATGTCGTGGCTCACTGGAGTACAATACGACATATTCAGGAAAATACTGTTCCCGCCCGGGATCGAACCGGGGACCTTCTGCGTGTGAAGCAGACGTGATAACCGCTACACTACGGAAACTGCGGACGTGAGGAGTCCATCCCCGTTCCCTCGAAATTACCTCAGCCTGTCTCCCGTCCGCGAATGCACACGCGACGGTTCTTTTGACAGCCTGGAAACCATTACAGCCGAGGGCACAAGAAGTCTTCGGGTGCTCGAGAGTTTGTCTGCCGTAGCACCCCTAACGAGACAGCGGTTTTTCCCGCAGTCGTGATTGTAAGTCATAGCAGCAAAAGCAATCACTTTCTTAGCAGCAGGGAGTGCGAGCCCAGCGGCAGCTCTACATGAAGGTACCAATAGCCCAGGAAGGCCGCCGACCGCGGGAATTCGCGCCGCCCCCATCCCGCCAGCCTACACGAGACTTTCCAGAGCACCCTGGACCACATCGAGGGACCCAGTGCACTGAAATTATAGTCATTCGCCATGTCAGGTGGCTCGTTGGTCTAGGGGTATGATTCCTGCTTAGGGTGCAGGAGGTCCCGGGTTCAAATCCCGGACGAGCCCTAGCGTTTTGTGCAAACTGATCGCACGTGAGTGGCTGAGTCGACGCAAAATGCTCGGCGGCAGTATCAAATGAATTTCATATTTGATGTGAGCAATTGACACTCTGATCCGACGTGTGAAGGCGATTACGAAGGTTTTTGGGTACAGATGGAAGCAGATGCATGTTACTATGTCTTGTTTTTAATGATGAAAAAGTGTTTCCGCCCGGGATCGAACCGGGGACCTTCTGCGTGTTAGGCAGACGTGATAACCGCTACACCACGGAAACTACTTGTGTGCGCCTTACCTTAGAGGCAACTCGTGCTGATGTTGTCATCGTAACTAAAAAATTAAATAAATGCGCTACTTGCATAACAAAGGTACATGCAGAAGATCCTCACATGTCGTGGCTCACTGGAGTACAATACGACATATTCAGGAAAATACTGTTCCCGCCCGGGATCGAACCGGGGACCTTCTGCGTGTGAAGCAGACGTGATAACCGCTACACTACGGAAACTGCGGACGTGAGGAGTCCATCCCCGTTCCCTCGAAATTACCTCAGCCTGTCTCCCGTCCGCGAATGCACACGCGACGGTTCTTTTGACAGCCTGGAAACCATTACAGCCGAGGGCACAAGAAGTCTTCGGGTGCTCGAGAGTTTGTCTGCCGTAGCACCCCTAACGAGATAGCGGTTTTTCCCGCAGTCGTGATTGTAAGTCATAGCAGCAAAAGCAATCACTTTCTTAGCAGCAGGGAGTGCGAGCCCAGCGGCAGCTCTACATGAAGGTACCAATAGCCCAGGAAGGCCGCCGACCGCGGGAATTCGCGCCGCCCCCATCCCGCCAGCCTACACGAGACTTTCCAGAGCACCCTGGACCACATCGAGGGACCCAGTGCACTGAAATTATAGTCATTCGCCATGTCAGGTGGCTCGTTGGTCTAGGGGTATGATTCCTGCTTAGGGTGCAGGAGGTCCCGGGTTCAAATCCCGGAGGAGCCCCAGCGTTTTGTGCAAACTGATCGCACGTGAGTGGCTGAGTCGACGCAAAATGCTCGGCGGCAGTATCAAATGAATTTCATATTTGATGTGAGCAATTGACACTCTGATCCGACGTGTGAAGGCGATTACGAAGGTTTTTGGGTACAGATGGAAGCAGATGCATGTTACTATGTCTTGTTTTTAATGATGAAAAAGTGTTTCCGCCCGGGATCGAACCGGGGACCTTCTGCGTGTTAGGCAGACGTGATAACCGCTACACCACGGAAACTACTTGTGTGCGCCTTACCTTAGAGGCAACTCGTGCTGATGTTGTCATCGTAACTAAAAAATTAAATAAATGCGCTACTTGCATAACAAAGGTACATGCAGAAGATCCTCACATGTCGTGGCTCACTGGAGTACAATACGACATATTCAGGAAAATACTGTTCCCGCCCGGGATCGAACCGGGGACCTTCTGCGTGTGAAGCAGACGTGATAACCGCTACACTACGGAAACTGCGGACGTGAGGAGTCCATCCCCGTTCCCTCGAAATTACCTCAGCCTGTCTCCCGTCCGCGAATGCACACGCGACGGTTCTTTTGACAGCCTGGAAACCATTACAGCCGAGGGCACAAGAAGTCTTCGGGTGCTCGAGAGTTTGTCTGCCGTAGCACCCCTAACGAGATAGCGGTTTTTCCCGCAGTCGTGATTGTAAGTCATAGCAGCAAAAGCAATCACTTTCTTAGCAGCAGGGAGTGCGAGCCCAGCGGCAGCTCTACATGAAGGTACCAATAGCCCAGGAAGGCCGCCGACCGCGGGAATTCGCGCCGCCCCCATCCCGCCAGCCTACACGAGACTTTCCAGAGCACCCTGGACCACATCGAGGGACCCAGTGCACTGAAATTATAGTCATTCGCCATGTCAGGTGGCTCGTTGGTCTAGGGGTATGATTCCTGCTTAGGGTGCAGGAGGTCCCGGGTTCAAATCCCGGACGAGCCCCAGCGTTTTGTGCAAACTGATCGCACGTGAGTGGCTGAGTCGACGCAAAATGCTCGGCGGCAGTATCAAATGAATTTCATATTTGATGTGAGCAATTGACACTCTGATCCGACGTGTGAAGGCGATTACGAAGGTTTTTGGGTACAGATGGAAGCAGATGCATGTTACTATGTCTTGTTTTTAATGATGAAAAAGTGTTTCCGCCCGGGATCGAACCGGGGACCTTCTGCGTGTTAGGCAGACGTGATAACCGCTACACCACGGAAACTACTTGTGTGCGCCTTACCTTAGAGGCAACTCGTGCTGATGTTGTCATCGTAACTAAAAAATTAAATAAATGCGCTACTTGCATAACAAAGGTACATGCAGAAGATCCTCACATGTCGTGGCTCACTGGAGTACAATACGACATATTCAGGAAAATACTGTTCCCGCCCGGGATCGAACCGGGGACCTTCTGCGTGTGAAGCAGACGTGATAACCGCTACACTACGGAAACTGCGGACGTGAGGAGTCCATCCCCGTTCCCTCGAAATTACCTCAGCCTGTCTCCCGTCCGCGAATGCACACGCGACGGTTCTTTTGACAGCCTGGAAACCATTACAGCCGAGGGCACAAGAAGTCTTCGGGTGCTCGAGAGTTTGTCTGCCGTAGCACCCCTAACGAGATAGCGGTTTTTCCCGCAGTCGTGATTGTAAGTCATAGCAGCAAAAGCAATCACTTTCTTAGCAGCAGGGAGTGCGAGCCCAGCGGCAGCTCTACATGAAGGTACCAATAGCCCAGGAAGGCCGCCGACCGCGGGAATTCGCGCCGCCCCCATCCCGCCAGCCTACACGAGACTTTCCAGAGCACCCTGGACCACATCGAGGGACCCAGTGCACTGAAATTATAGTCATTCGCCATGTCAGGTGGCTCGTTGGTCTAGGGGTATGATTCCTGCTTAGGGTGCAGGAGGTCCCGGGTTCAAATCCCGGACGAGCCCTAGCGTTTTGTGCAAACTGATCGCACGTGAGTGGCTGAGTCGACGCAAAATGCTCGGCGGCAGTATCAAATGAATTTCATATTTGATGTGAGCAATTGACACTCTGATCCGACGTGTGAAGGCGATTACGAAGGTTTTTGGGTACAGATGGAAGCAGATGCATGTTACTATGTCTTGTTTTTAATGATGAAAAAGTGTTTCCGCCCGGGATCGAACCGGGGACCTTCTGCGTGTTAGGCAGACGTGATAACCGCTACACCACGGAAACTACTTGTGTGCGCCTTACCTTAGAGGCAACTCGTGCTGATGTTGTCATCGTAACTAAAAAATTAAATAAATGCGCTACTTGCATAACAAAGGTACATGCAGAAGATCCTCACATGTCGTGGCTCACTGGAGTACAATACGACATATTCAGGAAAATACTGTTCCCGCCCGGGATCGAACCGGGGACCTTCTGCGTGTGAAGCAGACGTGATAACCGCTACACTACGGAAACTGCGGACGTGAGGAGTCCATCCCCGTTCCCTCGAAATTACCTCAGCCTGTCTCCCGTCCGCGAATGCACACGCGACGGTTCTTTTGACAGCCTGGAAACCATTACAGCCGAGGGCACAAGAAGTCTTCGGGTGCTCGAGAGTTTGTCTGCCGTAGCACCCCTAACGAGACAGCGGTTTTTCCCGCAGTCGTGATTGTAAGTCATAGCAGCAAAAGCAATCACTTTCTTAGCAGCAGGGAGTGCGAGCCCAGCGGCAGCTCTACATGAAGGTACCAATAGCCCAGGAAGGCCGCCGACCGCGGGAATTCGCGCCGCCCCCATCCCGCCAGCCTACACGAGACTTTCCAGAGCACCCTGGACCACATCGAGGGACCCAGTGCACTGAAATTATAGTCATTCGCCATGTCAGGTGGCTCGTTGGTCTAGGGGTATGATTCCTGCTTAGGGTGCAGGAGGTCCCGGGTTCAAATCCCGGACGAGCCCTAGCGTTTTGTGCAAACTGATCGCACGTGAGTGGCTGAGTCGACGCAAAATGCTCGGCGGCAGTATCAAATGAATTTCATATTTGATGTGAGCAATTGACACTCTGATCCGACGTGTGAAGGCGATTACGAAGGTTTTTGGGTACAGATGGAAGCAGATGCATGTTACTATGTCTTGTTTTTAATGATGAAAAAGTGTTTCCGCCCGGGATCGAACCGGGGACCTTCTGCGTGTTAGGCAGACGTGATAACCGCTACACCACGGAAACTACTTGTGTGCGCCTTACCTTAGAGGCAACTCGTGCTGATGTTGTCATCGTAACTAAAAAATTAAATAAATGCGCTACTTGCATAACAAAGGTACATGCAGAAGATCCTCACATGTCGTGGCTCACTGGAGTACAATACGACATATTCAGGAAAATACTGTTCCCGCCCGGGATCGAACCGGGGACCTTCTGCGTGTGAAGCAGACGTGATAACCGCTACACTACGGAAACTGCGGACGTGAGGAGTCCATCCCCGTTCCCTCGAAATTACCTCAGCCTGTCTCCCGTCCGCGAATGCACACGCGACGGTTCTTTTGACAGCCTGGAAACCATTACAGCCGAGGGCACAAGAAGTCTTCGGGTGCTCGAGAGTTTGTCTGCCGTAGCACCCCTAACGAGATAGCGGTTTTTCCCGCAGTCGTGATTGTAAGTCATAGCAGCAAAAGCAATCACTTTCTTAGCAGCAGGGAGTGCGAGCCCAGCGGCAGCTCTACATGAAGGTACCAATAGCCCAGGAAGGCCGCCGACCGCGGGAATTCGCGCCGCCCCCATCCCGCCAGCCTACACGAGACTTTCCAGAGCACCCTGGACCACATCGAGGGACCCAGTGCACTGAAATTATAGTCATTCGCCATGTCAGGTGGCTCGTTGGTCTAGGGGTATGATTCCTGCTTAGGGTGCAGGAGGTCCCGGGTTCAAATCCCGGACGAGCCCCAGCGTTTTGTGCAAACTGATCGCACGTGAGTGGCTGAGTCGACGCAAAATGCTCGGCGGCAGTATCAAATGAATTTCATATTTGATGTGAGCAATTGACACTCTGATCCGACGTGTGAAGGCGATTACGAAGGTTTTTGGGTACAGATGGAAGCAGATGCATGTTACTATGTCTTGTTTTTAATGATGAAAAAGTGTTTCCGCCCGGGATCGAACCGGGGACCTTCTGCGTGTTAGGCAGACGTGATAACCGCTACACCACGGAAACTACTTGTGTGCGCCTTACCTTAGAGGCAACTCGTGCTGATGTTGTCATCGTAACTAAAAAATTAAATAAATGCGCTACTTGCATAACAAAGGTACATGCAGAAGATCCTCACATGTCGTGGCTCACTGGAGTACAATACGACATATTCAGGAAAATACTGTTCCCGCCCGGGATCGAACCGGGGACCTTCTGCGTGTGAAGCAGACGTGATAACCGCTACACTACGGAAACTGCGGACGTGAGGAGTCCATCCCCGTTCCCTCGAAATTACCTCAGCCTGTCTCCCGTCCGCGAATGCACACGCGACGGTTCTTTTGACAGCCTGGAAACCATTACAGCCGAGGGCACAAGAAGTCTTCGGGTGCTCGAGAGTTTGTCTGCCGTAGCACCCCTAACGAGATAGCGGTTTTTCCCGCAGTCGTGATTGTAAGTCATAGCAGCAAAAGCAATCACTTTCTTAGCAGCAGGGAGTGCGAGCCCAGCGGCAGCTCTACATGAAGGTACCAATAGCCCAGGAAGGCCGCCGACCGCGGGAATTCGCGCCGCCCCCATCCCGCCAGCCTACACGAGACTTTCCAGAGCACCCTGGACCACATCGAGGGACCCAGTGCACTGAAATTATAGTCATTCGCCATGTCAGGTGGCTCGTTGGTCTAGGGGTATGATTCCTGCTTAGGGTGCAGGAGGTCCCGGGTTCAAATCCCGGACGAGCCCTAGCGTTTTGTGCAAACTGATCGCACGTGAGTGGCTGAGTCGACGCAAAATGCTCGGCGGCAGTATCAAATGAATTTCATATTTGATGTGAGCAATTGACACTCTGATCCGACGTGTGAAGGCGATTACGAAGGTTTTTGGGTACAGATGGAAGCAGATGCATGTTACTATGTCTTGTTTTTAATGATGAAAAAGTGTTTCCGCCCGGGATCGAACCGGGGACCTTCTGCGTGTTAGGCAGACGTGATAACCGCTACACCACGGAAACTACTTGTGTGCGCCTTACCTTAGAGGCAACTCGTGCTGATGTTGTCATCGTAACTAAAAAATTAAATAAATGCGCTACTTGCATAACAAAGGTACATGCAGAAGATCCTCACATGTCGTGGCTCACTGGAGTACAATACGACATATTCAGGAAAATACTGTTCCCGCCCGGGATCGAACCGGGGACCTTCTGCGTGTGAAGCAGACGTGATAACCGCTACACTACGGAAACTGCGGACGTGAGGAGTCCATCCCCGTTCCCTCGAAATTACCTCAGCCTGTCTCCCGTCCGCGAATGCACACGCGACGGTTCTTTTGACAGCCTGGAAACCATTACAGCCGAGGGCACAAGAAGTCTTCGGGTGCTCGAGAGTTTGTCTGCCGTAGCACCCCTAACGAGATAGCGGTTTTTCCCGCAGTCGTGATTGTAAGTCATAGCAGCAAAAGCAATCACTTTCTTAGCAGCAGGGAGTGCGAGCCCAGCGGCAGCTCTACATGAAGGTACCAATAGCCCAGGAAGGCCGCCGACCGCGGGAATTCGCGCCGCCCCCATCCCGCCAGCCTACACGAGACTTTCCAGAGCACCCTGGACCACATCGAGGGACCCAGTGCACTGAAATTATAGTCATTCGCCATGTCAGGTGGCTCGTTGGTCTAGGGGTATGATTCCTGCTTAGGGTGCAGGAGGTCCCGGGTTCAAATCCCGGACGAGCCCCAGCGTTTTGTGCAAACTGATCGCACGTGAGTGGCTGAGTCGACGCAAAATGCTCGGCGGCAGTATCAAATGAATTTCATATTTGATGTGAGCAATTGACACTCTGATCCGACGTGTGAAGGCGATTACGAAGGTTTTTGGGTACAGATGGAAGCAGATGCATGTTACTATGTCTTGTTTTTAATGATGAAAAAGTGTTTCCGCCCGGGATCGAACCGGGGACCTTCTGCGTGTTAGGCAGACGTGATAACCGCTACACCACGGAAACTACTTGTGTGCGCCTTACCTTAGAGGCAACTCGTGCTGATGTTGTCATCGTAACTAAAAAATTAAATAAATGCGCTACTTGCATAACAAAGGTACATGCAGAAGATCCTCACATGTCGTGGCTCACTGGAGTACAATACGACATATTCAGGAAAATACTGTTCCCGCCCGGGATCGAACCGGGGACCTTCTGCGTGTGAAGCAGACGTGATAACCGCTACACTACGGAAACTGCGGACGTGAGGAGTCCATCCCCGTTCCCTCGAAATTACCTCAGCCTGTCTCCCGTCCGCGAATGCACACGCGACGGTTCTTTTGACAGCCTGGAAACCATTACAGCCGAGGGCACAAGAAGTCTTCGGGTGCTCGAGAGTTTGTCTGCCGTAGCACCCCTAACGAGATAGCGGTTTTTCCCGCAGTCGTGATTGTAAGTCATAGCAGCAAAAGCAATCACTTTCTTAGCAGCAGGGAGTGCGAGCCCAGCGGCAGCTCTACATGAAGGTACCAATAGCCCAGGAAGGCCGCCGACCGCGGGAATTCGCGCCGCCCCCATCCCGCCAGCCTACACGAGACTTTCCAGAGCACCCTGGACCACATCGAGGGACCCAGTGCACTGAAATTATAGTCATTCGCCATGTCAGGTGGCTCGTTGGTCTAGGGGTATGATTCCTGCTTAGGGTGCAGGAGGTCCCGGGTTCAAATCCCGGACGAGCCCCAGCGTTTTGTGCAAACTGATCGCACGTGAGTGGCTGAGTCGACGCAAAATGCTCGGCGGCAGTATCAAATGAATTTCATATTTGATGTGAGCAATTGACACTCTGATCCGACGTGTGAAGGCGATTACGAAGGTTTTTGGGTACAGATGGAAGCAGATGCATGTTACTATGTCTTGTTTTTAATGATGAAAAAGTGTTTCCGCCCGGGATCGAACCGGGGACCTTCTGCGTGTTAGGCAGACGTGATAACCGCTACACCACGGAAACTACTTGTGTGCGCCTTACCTTAGAGGCAACTCGTGCTGATGTTGTCATCGTAACTAAAAAATTAAATAAATGTGCTACTTGCATAACAAAGGTACATGCAGAAGATCCTCACATGTCGTGGCTCACTGGAGTACAATACGACATATTCAGGAAAATACTGTTCCCGCCCGGGATCGAACCGGGGACCTTCTGCGTGTGAAGCAGACGTGATAACCGCTACACTACGGAAACCGCGGACGTGAGGAGTCCATCCCCGTTCCCTCGAAATTACCTCAGCCTGTCTCCCGTCCGCGAATGCACACGCGACGGTTCTTTTGACAGCCTGGAAACCATTACAGCCGAGGGCACAAGAAGTCTTCGGGTGCTCGAGAGTTTGTCTGCCGTAGCACCCCTAACGAGATAGCGGTTTTTCCCGCAGTCGTGATTGTAAGTCATAGCAGCAAAAGCAATCACTTTCTTAGCAGCAGGGAGTGCGAGCCCAGCGGCAGCTCTACATGAAGGTACCAATAGCCCAGGAAGGCCGCCGACCGCGGGAATTCGCGCCGCCCCCATCCCGCCAGCCTACACGAGACTTTCCAGAGCACCCTGGACCACATCGAGGGACCCAGTGCACTGAAATTATAGTCATTCGCCATGTCAGGTGGCTCGTTGGTCTAGGGGTATGATTCCTGCTTAGGGTGCAGGAGGTCCCGGGTTCAAATCCCGGAAGAGCCCTACCGTTTTGTGCAAACTGATCGCACGTGAGTGGCTGAGTCGACGCAAAATGCTCGGCGGCAGTATCAAATGAATTTCATATTTGATGTGAGCAATTGACACTGATCTGACGTGTGAAGGCGATTACGAAGGTTTTTGGGTACAGATGGTAGCAGATGCATGTTACTATGTCTTGTTTTTAATGATGAAAAAGTGTTTCCGCCCGGGATCGAACCGGGGACCTTCTGCGTGTTAGGCAGACGTGATAACCGCTACACCACGGAAACTACTTGTGTGCGCCTTACTTTAGAGACAAGTCGTGCTGGTGTTGTCATCGTTACTAAAAAATTAAATAAATGCGCTACTTGCATAACAAAGGTACATGCAGAAGATCCTCACATGTCGTGGCTCACTGGAGTACAATAAGACACATTCAGGAAAATACTGTTCCCGCCCGGGATCGAACCGGGGACCTTCTGCGTGTGAAGCAGACGTGATAACCGCTACACTACGGTAACTGCGCACGTGAGGAGTCCATCTCCGTTCACTCGAAATTACCTCAGCCTCACTCCCGTCCGCGAATTCACTCGCGACGGTTCTTTTGACAGCCTGGAAACCATCACAGCCGAGGGCTCAAGAAGTCTTCGGGGTGCTCGAGAGGGTGTCTGCCGTAGCACCCCTAACGGGATAGCGGCGTTTCCTGCAGTCGTGATTGCAAGTCATAGCAGCAAAAGCAATCACTTTCTTAGCAGCAGGGAGTGCGAGCCCAGCGGCAGCTCTACATGAAGGTACCAATAGCCCAGGAAGGCCGCCGACCGCGGGAATTCGCGCCGCCCCCATCCCGCCAGCCTACACGAGACTTTCCAGAGCACCCTGGACCACATCGAGGGACCCAGTGCACTGAAATAATAGTCATTAGACACGTCAGATGGCTCGTTGGTTTAGGGGTATAATTCCTGCTTTGGGTGCAGGAGGTCCCGGCTTCAAATCCCGGACGAGCGCTAGCGTTTTGTGCAAACTGATCGCACGTGAGTGGCTGAGTCGACGCAAAATGCTCGGCGTCAGTATCAAATGAATTTCATATTTGATGTGAGCAATTGACACTGATCTGACGTGTGAAGGCGATTACGAAGGTTTTTGGGTACAGATGGTAGCAGATGCATGTTACTATGTCTTGTTTTTAATGATAAAAAAGTGTTTCCGCCCGGGATCGAAACGGGGAGGTTCTGCGTGTCAGGCAGACGTGATAACCGCTACACCACGGAAACTACTTACGTGCGCCTTACTTTAGAGACAACTCGTGCTGGTGTTGTCATCGTTACTAAAAAATTAAATAAATGCGCTACTTGCATAACAAAGGTACACGCAGAAGATCCTCACATGTCGTGGCTCACTGGAGTACAATAAGAAACATTCAGGAAAATACTGTTCCCGCCCGGGATCGAACCGGGGACCTTCTGCGTGTGAAGCAGACGTGATAACCGCTACACTACGGTAACTGCGCACGTGAGGAGTCCATCCCCGTTCACTCGAAATTACCTCAGCCTCTCTCCGTGCGCGAATTCACACGCGACGGTTCCTTTGACAGCCTGGAAACCATCACAGCCGAGGGCTCAAGAAGTCTTCGGGTGCTCGAGAGGGTGTCTGCCGTAGCACCCCTAACGAGATAGCGGCGTTTCCCGCAGTCGTGATTGCAAATCATAGCAGCAAAAGCAATCACTTTCTTAGCAGCAGGGAGTGCGAGCCCAGCGGCAGCTCTACATGAAGGTACCAATAGCCCAGGAAGGCCGCCGACCGCGGGAATTCGCGCCGCCCCCATCCCGCCAGCCTACACGAGACTTTCCAGAGCACCCTGGACCACATCGAGGGACCCAGTGCACTGAAATAATAGTCATTTGCCACGTCAGATGGCTCGTTGGTCTAGGGGTATGATTCTTGCTTTGGGTGCAGGAGTTCCCGGGTTCAAATCCCGGAAGAGCCCTACCGTTTTGTGCAAACTGATCGCACGTGAGTGGCTGAGTCGACGCAAAATGCTCGGCGTCAGTATCAAATGAATTTCATATTTGATGTGAGCAATTGACACTGATCTGACGTGTGAAGGCGATTACGAAGGTTTTTGGGTACAGATGGTAGCAGATGCATGTTACTATGTCTTGTTTTTAATGATAAAAAAGTGTTTCCGCCCGGGATCGAAACGGGGAGGTTCTGCGTGTCAGGCAGACGTGTTAACCGCTACACCACGGAAACTACTTACGTGCGCCTTACTTTAGAGACAACTCGTGGTGGTGTTGTCATCGTTACTAAAAAATTAAATAAATGCGCTATTTGCATAACAAAGGTACATGCAGAAGATCCTCACATGTCGTGGCTCACTGGAGTACAATACGACATATTCAGGAAAATACTGTTCCCGCCCGGGATGGAACCGGGGACCTTGTGCGTGTGAAGCAGACGTGATAACCGCTACACTACGGTAACTGCGCACGTGAGGAGTCCATCCCCGTTCACTCGAAATTACCTCAGCCTCTCTCCGTGCGCGAATTCACACGCGACGGTTCCTTTGACAGCCTGGAAACCATCACAGCCGAGGGCTCAAGAAGTCTTCGGGTGCTCGAGAGGGTGTCTGCCGTAGCACCCCTAACGAGATAGCGGCGTTTCCCGCAGTCGTGATTGCAAATCATAGCAGCAAAAGCAATCACTTTCTTAGCAGCAGGGAGTGCGAGCCCAGCGGCAGCTCTACATGAAGGTACCAATAGCCCAGGAAGGCCGCCGACCGCGGGAATTCGCGCCGCCCCCATCCCGCCAGCCTACACGAGACTTTCCAGAGCACCCTGGACCACATCGAGGGACCCAGTGCACTGAAATAATGGTCATTAGACACGTCAGATGGCTCGTTGGTTTAGGGGTATAAATCCTGCTTTGGGTGCAGGAGGTCCCGGCTTCAAATCCCGGACGAGCGCTAGCGTTTTGTGCAAACTGATCGCACGTGAGTGGCTGAGTCGACGCAAAATGCTCGGCGTCAGTATCAAATGAATTTCATATTTGATGTGAGCAATTGACACTGATCTGACGTGTGAAGGCGATTACGAAGGTTTTTGGGTACAGATGGTAGCAGATGCATGTTACTATGCCTTGTTTTTAATGATAAAAAAGTGTTTCCGCCCGGGATCGAAACGGGGAGGTTCTGCGTGTCAGGCAGACGTGATAACCGCTACACCACGGAAACTACTTACGTGCGCCTTACTTTAGAGACAACTCGTGCTGGTGTTGTCATCGTTACTAAAAAATTAAATAAATGCGCTACTTGCATAACAAAGGTACACGCAGAAGATCCTCACATGTCGTGGCTCACTGGAGTACAATAAGAAACATTCAGGAAAATACTGTTCCCGCCCGGGATCGAACCGGGGACCTTCTGCGTGTGAAGCAGACGTGATAACCGCTACACTACGGTAACTGCGCACGTGAGGAGTCCATCCCCGTTCACTCGAAATTACCTCAGCCTCTCTCCGTGCGCGAATTCACACGCGACGGTTCCTTTGACAGCCTGGAAACCATCACAGCCGAGGGCTCAAGAAGTCTTCGGGTGCTCGAGAGGGTGTCTGCCGTAGCACCCCTAACGAGATAGCGGCGTTTCCCGCAGTCGTGATTGCAAATCATAGCAGCAAAAGCAATCACTTTCTTAGCAGCAGGGAGTGCGAGCCCAGCGGCAGCTCTACATGAAGGTACCAATAGCCCAGGAAGGCCGCCGACCGCGGGAATTCGCGCCGCCCCCATCCCGCCAGCCTACACGAGACTTTCCAGAGCACCCTGGACCACATCGAGGGACCCAGTGCACTGAAATAATAGTCATTAGACACGTCAGATGGCTCGTTGGTTTAGGTGTATAATTCCTGCTTTGGGTGCAGGAGGTCCCGGCTTCAAATCCCGGACGAGCGCTAGCGTTTTGTGCAAACTGATCGCACGTGAGTGGCTGAGTCGACGCAAAATGCTCGGCGTCAGTATCAAATGAATTTCATATTTGATGTGAGCAATTGACACTGATCTGACGTGTGAAGGCGATTACGAAGGTTTTTGGGTACAGATGGTAGCAGATGCATGTTACTATGTCTTGTTTTTAATGATAAAAAAGTGTTTCCGCCCGGGATCGAAACGGGGAGGTTCTGCGTGTCAGGCAGACGTGATAACCGCTACACCACGGAAACTACTTACGTGCGCCTTACTTTAGAGACAACTCGTGCTGGTGTTGTCATCGTTACTAAAAAATTAAATAAATGCGCTACTTGCATAACAAAGGTACACGCAGAAGATCCTCACATGTCGTGGCTCACTGGAGTACAATAAGACACATTCAGGAAAATACTGTTCCCGCCCGGGATCGAACCGGGGACCTTCTGCGTGTGAAGCAGACGTGATAACCGCTACACTACGGTAACTGCGCACGTGAGGAGTCCATCCCCGTTCACTCGAAATTACCTCAGCCTCTCTCCGTGCGCGAATTCACACGCGACGGTTCCTTTGACAGCCTGGAAACCATCACAGCCGAGGGATCAAGAAGTCTTCGGGTGCTCGAGAGGGTGTCTGCCGTAGCACCCCTAACGAGATAGCGGCGTTTCCCGCAGTCGTGATTGCAAATCATAGCAGCAAAAGCAATCACTTTCTTAGCAGCAGGGAGTGCGAGCCCAGCGGCAGCTCTACATGAAGGTACCAATAGCCCAGGAAGGCCGCCGACCGCGGGAATTCGCGCCGCCCCCATCCCGCCAGCCTACACGAGACTTTCCAGAGCACCCTGGACCACATCGAGGGACCCAGTGCACTGAAATAATAGTCATTAGACACGTCAGATGGCTCGTTGGTTTAGGGGTATAATTCCTGCTTTGGGTGCAGGAGGTCCCGGCTTCAAATCCCGGACGAGCGCTAGCGTTTTGTGCAAACTGATCGCACGTGAGTGGCTGAGTCGACGCAAAATGCTCGGCGTCAGTATCAAATGAATTTCATATTTGATGTGAGCAATTGACACTGATCTGACGTGTGAAGGCGATTACGAAGGTTTTTGGGTACAGATGGTAGCAGATGCATGTTACTATGTCTTGTTTTTAATGATAAAAAAGTGTTTCCGCCCGGGATCGAAACGGGGAGGTTCTGCGTGTCAGGCAGACGTGATAACCGCTACACCACGGAAACTACTTACGTGCGCCTTACTTTAGAGACAACTCGTGCTGGTGTTGTCATCGTTACTAAAAAATTAAATAAATGCGCTACTTGCATAACAAAGGTACACGCAGAAGATCCTCACATGTCGTGGCTCACTGGAGTACAATAAGAAACATTCAGGAAAATACTGTTCCCGCCCGGGATCGAACCGGGGACCTTCTGCGTGTGAAGCAGACGTGATAACCGCTGCACTACGGTAACTGCGCACGTGAGGAGTCCATCCCCGTTCACTCGAAATTACCTCAGCCTCTCTCCGTGCGCGAATTCACACGCGACGGTTCCTTTGACAGCCTGGAAACCATCACAGCCGAGGGCTCAAGAAGTCTTCGGGTGCTCGAGAGGGTGTCTGCCGTAGCACCCCTAACGAGATAGCGGCGTTTCCCGCAGTCGTGATTGCAAATCATAGCAGCAAAAGCAATCACTTTCTTAGCAGCAGGGAGTGCGAGCCCAGCGGCAGCTCTACATGAAGGTACCAATAGCCCAGGAAGGCCGCCGACCGCGGGAATTCGCGCCGCCCCCATCCCGCCAGCCTACACGAGACTTTCCAGAGCACCCTGGACCACATCGAGGGACCCAGTGCACTGAAATAATAGTCATTTGCCACGTCAGATGGCTCGTTGGTCTAGGGGTATGATTCTTGCTTTGGGTGCAGGAGTTCCCGGGTTCAAATCCCGGAAGAGCCCTACCGTTTTGTGCAAACTGATCGCACGTGAGTGGCTGAGTCGACGCAAAATGCTCGGCGTCAGTATCAAATGAATTTCATATTTGATGTGAGCAATTGACACTGATCTGACGTGTGAAGGCGATTACGAAGGTTTTTGGGTACAGATGGTAGCAGATGCATGTTACGATGTCTTGTTTTTAATGATAAAAAAGTGTTTCCGCCCGGGATCGAAACGGGGAGGTTCTGCGTGTCAGGCAGACGTGTTAACCGCTACACCACGGAAACTACTTACGTGCGCCTTACTTTAGAGACAACTCGTGCTGGTGTTGTCATCGTTACTAAAAAATTAAATAAATGCGCTATTTGCATAACAAAGGTACATGCAGAAGATCCTCACATGTCGTGGCTCACTGGAGTACAATACGACATATTCAGGAAAATACTATTCCCGCCCGGGATGGAACCGGGGACCTTGTGCGTGTGAAGCAGACGTGATAACCGCTACACTACGGTAACTGCGCACGTGAGGAGTCCATCCCCGTTCACTCGAAATTACCTCAGCCTCTCTCCGTGCGCGAATTCACACGCGACGGTTCCTTTGACAGCCTGGAAACCATCACAGCCGAGGGCTCAAGAAGTCTTCGGGTGCTCGAGAGGGTGTCTGCCGTAGCACCCCTAACGAGATAGCGGCGTTTCCCGCAGTCGTGATTGCAAATCATAGCAGCAAAAGCAATCACTTTCTTAGCAGCAGGGAGTGCGAGCCCAGCGGCAGCTCTACATGAAGGTACCAATAGCCCAGGAAGGCCGCCGACCGCGGGAATTCGCGCCGCCCCCATCCCGCCAGCCTACACGAGACTTTCCAGAGCACCCTGGACCACATCGAGGGACCCAGTGCACTGAAATAATAGTCATTTGCCACGTCAGATGGCTCGTTGGTCTAGGGGTATGATTCTTGCTTTGGGTGCAGGAGTTCCCGGGTTCAAATCCCGGAAGAGCCCTACCGTTTTGTGCAAACTGATCGCACGTGAGTGGCTGAGTCGACGCAAAATGCTCGGCGTCAGTATCAAATGAATTTCATATTTGATGTGAGCAATTGACACTGATCTGACGTGTGAAGGCGATTACGAAGGTTTTTGGGTACAGATGGTAGCAGATGCATGTTACTATGTCTTGTTTTTAATGATTAAAAAGTGTTTCCGCCCGGGATCGAAACGGGGAGGTTCTGCGTGTCAGGCAGACGTGATAACCGCTACACCACGGAAACTACTTACGTGCGCCTTACTTTAGAGACAACTCGTGCTGGTGTTGTCATCGTTACTAAAAAATTAAATAAATGCGCTACTTGCATAACAAAGGTACACGCAGAAGATCCTCACATGTCGTGGCTCACTGGAGTACAATAAGAAACATTCAGGAAAATACTGTTCCCGCCCGGGATCGAACCGGGGACCTTCTGCGTGTGAAGCAGACGTGATAACCGCTACACTACGGTAACTGCGCACGTGAGGAGTCCATCCCCGTTCACTCGAACTTACCTCAGCCTCTCTCCGTGCGCGAATTCACACGCGACGGTTCCTTTGACAGCCTGGAAACCATCACAGCCGAGGGCTCAAGAAGTCTTCGGGTGCTCGAGAGGGTGTCTGCCGTAGCACCCCTAACGAGATAGCGGCGTTTCCCGCAGTCGTGATTGCAAATCATAGCAGCAAAAGCAATCACTTTCTTAGCAGCAGGGAGTGCGAGCCCAGCGGCAGCTCTACATGAAGGTACCAATAGCCCAGGAAGGCCGCCAACCGCGGGAATTCGCGCCGCCCCCATCCCGCCAGCCTACACGAGACTTTCCAGAGCACCCTGGACCACATCGAGGGACCCAGTGCACTGAAATAATAGTCATTAGACACGTCAGATTGCTCGTTGGTTTAGGGGTATAATTCCTGCTTTGGGTGCAGGAGGTCCCGGCTTCAAATCCCGGACGAGCGCTAGCGTTTTGTGCAAACTGATCGCACGTGAGTGGCTGAGTCGACGCAAAATGCTCGGCGTCAGTATCAAATGAATTTCATATTTGATGTGAGCAATTGATACTGATCTGACGTGTGAAGGCGATTACGAAGGTTTTTGGGTACAGATGGTAGCAGATGCATGTTAGTATGTCTTGTTTTTAATGATAAAAAAGTGTTTCCGCCCGGGATCGAAACGGGGACCTTCTGCGTGTTAGGCAGACGTGATAACCGCTACACTACGGTAACTGCGCACGTGAGAAGTCCATCCCCGTTCACTCGAAATTACCTCAGCTTCTCTCCGTGCGCGAATTCACACGCGACGGTTCCTTTGACAGCCTGGAAACCATCACAGCCGAGGGCTCAAGAAGTCTTCGGGGTGCTCGAGAGGGTGTCTGCCGTAGCACCCCTAACGAGATAGCGGCGTTTCCCGCAGTCGTGATTGCAAGTCATAGCAGCAAAAGCAATCACTTTCTTAGCAGCAGGGAGTGCGAGCCCAGCGTCAGTATCAAATGAATTTCATATTTGATGTGAGCAATTGACACTGATCTGACGTGTGAAGGCGATTACGAAGGTTTTTGGGTACAGATGGTAGCAGATGCATGTTAGTATGTCTTGTTTTTAATGATAAAAAAAAGTGTTTCCGCCCGGGATCGAAACGGGGACCTTCTGCGTGTTAGGCAGACGTGATAACCGCTACACCACGGAAACTACTTGTGTGCGCCTTACTTTAGAGACAACTCGTGCTGGTGTTGTCATCGTAACTAAAAAATTAAATAAATGCGCTACTTGCAGAACAAAGGTACATGCAGAAGATCCTCACATGACGTGGCTCACTGGAGTACAATGCGACACAGGCAAGAAAATACTGTTCCCGCCCGGGATCGAACCGGGGACCTTCTGCGTGTAAAGCAGACGTGATAACCGCTACACTACGGAAACTGCGGACGGGAGGAGTCCATCCCCGTTCACTCGAAATTACCTCAGCCTCTCTCCCGTCCGCGAATGCACACGCGACGGTTCTTTTGACAGCCTGGAAACCATTACAGCCGAGGGCTCAAGAAGTCTTCGGGGTGCTCGAGAGGGTGTCTGCCGTAGCACCCCTAACGAGATAGCGGCGTTTCCCGCAGTCGTGATTGCAAGTCATAGCAGCAAATGCAATCACTTTCTTAGCAGCAGGGAGTGCGAGCCCAGCGTCAGTATCAAATGAATTTCATATTTGATGTGAGCAATTGACACTGATCTGACGTGTGAAGGCGATTACGAAGGTTTTTGGGTACAGATGGTAGCAGATGCATGTTAGTATGTCTTGTTTTTAATGATAAAAAAAAGTGTTTCCGCCCGGGATCGAAACGGGGACCTTCTGCGTGTTAGGCAGACGTGATAACCGCTACACCACGGAAACTACTTGTGTGCGCCTTACTTTAGAGACAACTCGTGCTGGTGTTGTCATCGTAACTAAAAAATTAAATAAATGCGCTACTTGCACAACAAAGGTACATGCAGAAAATCCTCACATGACGTGGCTCACTGGAGTACAATGCGACACAGGCAAGAAAATACTGTTCCCGCCCGGGATCGAACCGGGGACCTTCAGCGTGTAAAGCAGACGTGATAACCGCTACACTACGGAAACTGCAGACGGGAGGAGTCCATCCCCGTTCACTCGAAATTATCTCAGCCTCTCTACCGTCCGCGAATGCACACGCGACGGTTCTTTTGACAGCCTGGAAACCATTACAGCCGAGGGCTCAAGAAGTCTTCGGGGTGCTCGAGAGGGTGTCTGCCGTAGCACCCCTAACGAGATAGTGGCGTTTCCCGCAGTCGTGATTGCAAGTCATAGCAGCAAAAGCAATCACTTTCTTAGCAGCAGGGAGTGCGAGCCCAGCGTCAGTATCAAATGAATTTCATATTTGATGTGAGCAATTGACACTGATCTGACGTGTGAAGGCGATTACGAAGGTTTTTGGGTACAGATGGTAGCAGATGCATGTTAGTATGTCTTGTTTTTAATGATAAAAAAAAGTGTTTCCGCCCGGGATCGAAACAGGGACCTTCTGCGTGTTAGGCAGACGTGATAACCGCTACACCACGGAAACTACTTGTGTGCGCCTTACTTTAGAGACAACTCGTGCTGGTGTTGTCATCGTAACTAAAAAATTAAATAAATGCGCTACTTGCAGAACAAAGAAAGGTACATGCAGAAGATCCTCACATGACGTGGCTCACTGGAGTACAATGCGACACAGGCAAGAAAATACTGTTCCCGCCCGGGATCGAACCGGGGACCTTCTGCGTGTAAAGCAGACGTGATAACCGCTACACTACGGAAACTGCGGACGGGAGGAGTCCATCCCCGTTCACTCGAAATTACCTCAGCCTCTCTCCCGTCCGCGAATGCACACGCGACGGTTCTTTTGACAGCCTGGAAACCATTACAGCCGAGGGCTCAAGAAGTCTTCGGGGTGCTCGAGAGGGTGTCTGCCGTAGCACCCCTAACGAGATAGCGGCGTTTCCCGCAGTCGTGATTGCAAGTCATAGCAGCAAAAGCAATCACTTTCTTAGCAGCAGGGAGTGCGAGCCCAGCGTCAGTATCAAATGAATTTCATATTTGATGTGAGCAATTGACACTGATCTGACGTGTGAAGGCGATTACGAAGGTTTTTGGGTACAGATGGTAGCAGATGCATGTTAGTATGTCTTGTTTTTAATGATAAAAAGAAGTGTTTCCGCCCGGGATCGAAACGGGGACCTTCTGCGTGTTAGGCAGACGTGATAACCGCTACACCACGGAAACTACTTGTGTGCGCCTTACTTTAGAGACAACTCGTGCTGGTGTTGTCATCGTAACTAAAAAATTAAATAAATGCGCTACTTGCACAACAAAGGTACAAGCAGAAGATCCTCACATGACGTGGCTCACTGGAGTACAATGCGACACAGGCAAGAAAATACTGTTCCCGCCCGGGATCGAACCGGGGACCTTCTGCGTGTAAAGCAGACGTGATAACCGCTACACTACGGAAACTGCGGACGGGAGGAGTCCATCCCCGTTCACTCGAAATTATCTCAGCCTCTCTCCCGTCCGCGAATGCACACGCGACGGTTCTTTTGACAGCCTGGAAACCATTACAGCCGAGGGCTCAAGAAGTCTTCGGGGTGCTCGAGAGGGTGTCTGCCGTAGCACCCCTAACGAGATAGCGGCGTTTCCCGCAGTCGTGATTGCAAGTCATAGCAGCAAAAGCAATCACTTTCTTAGCAGCAGGGAGTGCGAGCCCAGCGTCAGTATCAAATGAATTTCATATTTGATGTGAGCAATTGACACTGATCTGACGTGTGAAGGCGATTACGAAGGTTTTTGGGTACAGATGGTAGCAGATGCATGTTAGTATGTCTTGTTTTTAATGATAAAAAAAAGTGTTTCCGCCCGGGATCGAAACGGGGACCTTCTGCGTGTTAGGCAGACGTGATAACCGCTACACCACGGAAACTACTTGTGTGCGCCTTACTTTAGAGACAACTCGTGCTGGTGTTGTCATCGTAACTAAAAAATTAAATAAATGCGCTACTTGCAGAACAAAGGTACATGCAGAAGATCCTCACATGACGTGGCTCACTGGAGTACAATGCGACACAGGCAAGAAAATACTGTTCCCGCCCGGGATCGAACCGGGGACCTTCTGCGTGTAAAGCAGACGTGATAACCGCTACACTACGGAAACTGCGGACGGGAGGAGTCCATCCCCGTTCACTCGAAATTATCTCAGCCTCTCTCCCGTCCGCGAATGCACACGCGACGGTTCTTTTGACAGCCTGGAAACCATTACAGCCGAGGGCTCAAGAAGTCTTCGGGGTGCTCGAGAGGGTGTCTGCCGTAGCACCCCTAACGAGATAGCGGCGTTTCCCGCAGTCGTGATTGCAAGTCATAGCAGCAAAAGCAATCACTTTCTTAGCAGCAGGGAGTGCGAGCCCAGCGTCAGTATCAAATGAATTTCATATTTGATGTGAGCAATTGACACTGATCTGACGTGTGAAGGCGATTACGAAGGTTTTTGGGTACAGATGGTAGCAGATGCATGTTAGTATGTCTTGTTTTTAATGATAAAAAAAAGTGTTTCCGCCCGGGATCGAAACGGGGACCTTCTGCGTGTTAGGCAGACGTGATAACCGCTACACCACGGAAACTACTTGTGTGCGCCTTACTTTAGAGACAACTCGTGCTGGTGTTGTCATCGTAACTAAAAAATTAAATAAATGCGCTACTTGCAGAACAAAGGTACATGCAGAAGATCCTCACATGACGTGGCTCACTGGAGTACAATGCGACACAGGCAAGAAAATACTGTTCCCGCCCGGGATCGAACCGGGGACCTTCTGCGTGTAAAGCAGACGTGATAACCGCTACACTACGGAAACTGCGGACGGGAGGAGTCCATCCCCGTTCACTCGAAATTACCTCAGCCTCTCTCCCGTCCGCGAATGCACACGCGACGGTTCTTTTGACAGCCTGGAAACCATTACAGCCGAGGGCTCAAGAAGTCTTCGGGGTGCTCGAGAGGGTGTCTGCCGTAGCACCCCTAACGAGATAGCGGCGTTTCCCGCAGTCGTGATTGCAAGTCATAGCAGCAAAAGCAATCACTTTCTTAGCAGCAGGGAGTGCGAGCCCAGCGTCAGTATCAAATGAATTTCATATTTGATGTGAGCAATTGACACTGATCTGACGTGTGAAGGCGATTACGAAGGTTTTTGGGTACAGATGGTAGCAGATGCATGTTAGTATGTCTTGTTTTTAATGATAAAAAAAAGTGTTTCCGCCCGGGATCGAAACGGGGACCTTCTGCGTGTTAGGCAGACGTGATAACCGCTACACCACGGAAACTACTTGTGTGCGCCTTACTTTAGAGACAACTCGTGCTGGTGTTGTCATCGTAACTAAAAAATTAAATAAATGCGCTACTTGCAGAACAAAGGTACATGCAGAAAATCCTCACATGACGTGGCTCACTGGAGTACAATGCGACACAGGCAAGAAAATACTGTTCCCGCCCGGGATCGAACCGGGGACCTTCTGCGTGTAAAGCAGACGTGATAACCGCTACACTACGGAAACTGCGGACGGGAGGAGTCCATCCCCGTTCACTCGAAATTATCTCAGCCTCTCTCCCGTCCGCGAATGCACACGCGACGGTTCTTTTGACAGCCTGGAAACCATTACAGCCGAGGGCTCAAGAAGTCTTCGGGGTGCTCGAGAGGGTGTCTGCCGTAGCACCCCTAACGAGATAGTGGCGTTTCCCGCAGTCGTGATTGCAAGTCATAGCAGCAAAAGCAATCACTTTCTTAGCAGCAGGGAGTGCGAGCCCAGCGTCAGTATCAAATGAATTTCATATTTGATGTGAGCAATTGACACTGATCTGACGTGTGAAGGCGATTACGAAGGTTTTTGGGTACAGATGGTAGCAGATGCATGTTAGTATGTCTTGTTTTTAATGATAAAAAAAAGTGTTTCCGCCCGGGATCGAAACGGGGACCTTCTGCGTGTTAGGCAGACGTGATAACCGCTACACCACGGAAACTACTTGTGTGCGCCTTACTTTAGAGACAACTCGTGCTGGTGTTGTCATCGTAACTAAAAAATTAAATAAATGCGCTACTTGCAGAACAAAGGTACATGCAGAAGATCCTCACATGACGTGGCTCACTGGAGTACAATGCGACACAGGCAAGAAAATACTGTTCCCGCCCGGGATCGAACCGGGGACCTTCTGCGTGTAAAGCAGACGTGATAACCGCTACACTACGGAAACTGCGGACGGGAAGAGTCCATCCCCGTTCACTCGAAATTACCTCAGCCTCTCTCCCGTCCGCGAATGCACACGCGACGGTTCTTTTGACAGCCTGGAAACCATTACAGCCGAGGGCTCAAGAAGTCTTCGGGGTGCTCGAGAGGGTGTCTGCCGTAGCACCCCTAACGAGATAGCGGCGTTTCCCGCAGTCGTGATTGCAAGTCATAGCAGCAAAAGCAATCACTTTCTTAGCAGCAGGGAGTGCGAGCCCAGCGTCAGTATCAAATGAATTTCATATTTGATGTGAGCAATTGACACTGATCTGACGTGTGAAGGCGATTACGAAGGTTTTTGGGTACAGATGGTAGCAGATGCATGTTAGTATGTCTTGTTTTTAATGATAAAAAAAAGTGTTTCCGCCCGGGATCGAAACAGAGACCTTCTGCGTGTTAGGCAGACGTGATAACCGCTACACCACGGAAACTACTTGTGTGCGCCTTACTTTAGAGACAACTCGTGCTGGTGTTGTCATCGTAACTAAAAAATTAAATAAATGCGCTACTTGCAGAACAAAGGTACATGCAGAAGATCCTCACATGACGTGGCTCACTGGAGTACAATGCGACACAGGCAAGAAAATACTGTTCCCGCCCGGGATCGAACCGGGGACCTTCTGCGTGTAAAGCAGACGTGATAACCGCTACACTACGGAAACTGCGGACGGGAGGAGTCCATCCCCGTTCACTCGAAATTATCTCAGCCTCTCTCCCGTCCGCGAATGCACACGCGACGGTTCTTTTGACAGCCTGGAAACCATTACAGCCGAGGGCTCAAGAAGTCTTCGGGGTGCTCGAGAGGGTGTCTGCCGTAGCACCCCTAACGAGATAGCGGCGTTTCCCGCAGTCGTGATTGCAAGTCATAGCAGCAAAAGCAATCACTTTCTTAGCAGCAGGGAGTGCGAGCCCAGCGTCAGTATCAAATGAATTTCATATTTGATGTGAGCAATTGACACTGATCTGACGTGTGAAGGCGATTACGAAGGTTTTTGGGTACAGATGGTAGCAGATGCATGTTAGTATGTCTTGTTTTTAATGATAAAAAAAAGTGTTTCCGCCCGGGATCGAAACGGGGACCTTCTGCGTGTTAGGCAGACGTGATAACCGCTACACCACGGAAACTACTTGTGTGCGCCTTACTTTAGAGACAACTCGTGCTGGTGTTGTCATCGTAACTAAAAAATTAAATAAATGCGCTACTTGCAGAACAAAGGTACATGCAGAAGATCCTCACATGACGTGGCTCACTGGAGTACAATGCGACACAGGCAAGAAAATACTGTTCCCGCCCGGGATCGAACCGGGGACCTTCTGCGTGTAAAGCAGACGTGATAACCGCTACACTACGGAAACTGCGGACGGGAGGAGTCCATCCCCGTTCACTCGAAATTACCTCAGCCTCTCTCCCGTCCGCGAATGCACACGCGACGGTTCTTTTGACAGCCTGGAAACCATTACAGCCGAGGGCTCAAGAAGTCTTCGGGGTGCTCGAGAGGGTGTCTGCCGTAGCACCCCTAACGAGATAGCGGCGTTTCCCGCAGTCGTGATTGCAAGTCATAGCAGCAAAAGCAATCACTTTCTTAGCAGCAGGGAGTGCGAGCCCAGCGTCAGTATCAAATGAATTTCATATTTGATGTGAGCAATTGACACTGATCTGACGTGTGAAGGCGATTACGAAGGTTTTTGGGTACAGATGGTAGCAGATGCATGTTAGTATGTCTTGTTTTTAATGATAAAAAAAAGTGTTTCCGCCCGGGATCGAAACGGGGACCTTCTGCGTGTTAGGCAGACGTGATAACCGCTACACCACGGAAACTACTTGTGTGCGCCTTACTTTAGAGACAACTCGTGCTGGTGTTGTCATCGTAACTAAAAAATTAAATAAATGCGCTACTTGCAGAACAAAGGTACATGCAGAAAATCCTCACATGACGTGGCTCACTGGAGTACAATGCGACACAGGCAAGAAAATACTGTTCCCGCCCGGGATCGAACCGGGGACCTTCTGCGTGTAAAGCAGACGTGATAACCGCTACACTACGGAAACTGCGGACGGGAGGAGTCCATCCCCGTTCACTCGAAATTATCTCAGCCTCTCTCCCGTCCGCGAATGCACACGCGACGGTTCTTTTGACAGCCTGGAAACCATTACAGCCGAGGGCTCAAGAAGTCTTCGGGGTGCTCGAGAGGGTGTCTGCCGTAGCACCCCTAACGAGATAGTGGCGTTTCCCGCAGTCGTGATTGCAAGTCATAGCAGCAAAAGCAATCACTTTCTTAGCAGCAGGGAGTGCGAGCCCAGCGTCAGTATCAAATGAATTTCATATTTGATGTGAGCAATTGACACTGATCTGACGTGTGAAGGCGATTACGAAGGTTTTTGGGTACAGATGGTAGCAGATGCATGTTAGTATGTCTTGTTTTTAATGATAAAAAAAAGTGTTTCCGCCCGGGATCGAAACGGGGACCTTCTGCGTGTTAGGCAGACGTGATAACCGCTACACCACGGAAACTACTTGTGTGCGCCTTACTTTAGAGACAACTCGTGCTGGTGTTGTCATCGTAACTAAAAAATTAAATAAATGCGCTACTTGCAGAACAAAGGTACATGCAGAAGATCCTCACATGACGTGGCTCACTGGAGTACAATGCGACACAGGCAAGAAAATACTGTTCCCGCCCGGGATCGAACCGGGGACCTTCTGCGTGTAAAGCAGACGTGATAACCGCTACACTACGGAAACTGCGGACGGGAAGAGTCCATCCCCGTTCACTCGAAATTACCTCAGCCTCTCTCCCGTCCGCGAATGCACACGCGACGGTTCTTTTGACAGCCTGGAAACCATTACAGCCGAGGGCTCAAGAAGTCTTCGGGGTGCTCGAGAGGGTGTCTGCCGTAGCACCCCTAACGAGATAGCGGCGTTTCCCGCAGTCGTGATTGCAAGTCATAGCAGCAAAAGCAATCACTTTCTTAGCAGCAGGGAGTGCGAGCCCAGCGTCAGTATCAAATGAATTTCATATTTGATGTGAGCAATTGACACTGATCTGACGTGTGAAGGCGATTACGAAGGTTTTTGGGTACAGATGGTAGCAGATGCATGTTAGTATGTCTTGTTTTTAATGATAAAAAAAAGTGTTTCCGCCCGGGATCGAAACGGGGACCTTCTGCGTGTTAGGCAGACGTGATAACCGCTACACCACGGAAACTACTTGTGTGCGCCTTACTTTAGAGACAACTCGTGCTGGTGTTGTCATCGTAACTAAAAAATTAAATAAATGCGCTACTTGCAGAACAAAGGTACATGCAGAAGATCCTCACATGACGTGGCTCACTGGAGTACAATGCGACACAGGCAAGAAAATACTGTTCCCGCCCGGGATCGAACCGGGGACCTTCTGCGTGTAAAGCAGACGTGATAACCGCTACACTACGGAAACTGCGGACGGGAGGAGTCCATCCCCGTTCACTCGAAATTATCTCAGCCTCTCTCCCGTCCGCGAATGCACACGCGACGGTTCTTTTGACAGCCTGGAAACCATTACAGCCGAGGGCTCAAGAAGTCTTCGGGGTGCTCGAGAGGGTGTCTGCCGTAGCACCCCTAACGAGATAGCGGCGTTTCCCACAGTCGTGATTGCAAGTCATAGCAGCAAAAGCAATCACTTTCTTAGCAGCAGGGAGTGCGAGCCCAGCGTCAGTATCAAATGAATTTCATATTTGATGTGAGCAATTGACACTGATCTGACGTGTGAAGGCGATTACGAAGGTTTTTGGGTACAGATGGTAGCAGATGCATGTTAGTATGTCTTGTTTTTAATGAAAAAAAAAAGTGTTTCCGCCCGGGATCGAAACGGGGACCTTCTGCGTGTTAGGCAGACGTGATAACCGCTACACCACGGAAACTACTTGTGTGCGCATTACTTTAGAGACAACTCGTGCTGGTGTTGTCATCGTAACTAAAAAATTAAATAAATGCGCTACTTGCAGAACAAAGGTACATGCAGAAGATCCTCACATGACGTGGCTCACTGGAGTACAATGCGACACAGGCAAGAAAATACTGTTCCCGCCCGGGATCGAACCGGGGACCTTCTGCGTGTAAAGCAGACGTGATAACCGCTACACTACGGAAACTGCGGACGGGAGGAGTCCATCCCCGTTCACTCGAAATTACCTCAGCCTCTCTCCCGTCCGCGAATGCACACGCGACGGTTCTTTTGACAGCCTGGAAACCATTACAGCCGAGGGCTCAAGAAGTCTTCGGGGTGCTCGAGAGGGTGTCTGCCGTAGCACCCCTAACGAGATAGCGGCGTTTCCCGCAGTCGTGATTGCAAGTCATAGCAGCAAAAGCAATCACTTTCTTAGCAGCAGGGAGTGCGAGCCCAGCGTCAGTATCAAATGAATTTCATATTTGATGTGAGCAATTGACACTGATCTGACGTGTGAAGGCGATTACGAAGGTTTTTGGGTACAGATGGTAGCAGATGCATGTTAGTATGTCTTGTTTTTAATGATAAAAAAAAGTGTTTCCGCCCGGGATCGAAACGGGGACCTTCTGCGTGTTAGGCAGACGTGATAACCGCTACACCACGGAAACTACTTGTGTGCGCCTTACTTTAGAGACAACTCGTGCTGGTGTTGTCATCGTAACTAAAAAATTAAATAAATGCGCTACTTGCAGAACAAAGGTACATGCAGAAGATCCTCACATGACGTGGCTCACTGGAGTACAATGCGACACAGGCAAGAAAATACTGTTCCCGCCCGGGATCGAACCGGGGACCTTCTGCGTGTAAAGCAGACGTGATAACCGCTACACTACGGAAACTGCGGACGGGAGGAGTCCATCCCCGTTCACTCGAAATTATCTCAGCCTCTCTCCCGTCCGCGAATGCACACGCGACGGTTCTTTTGACAGCCTGGAAACCATTACAGCCGAGGGCTCAAGAAGTCTTCGGGGTGCTCGAGAGGGTGTCTGCCGTAGCACCCCTAACGAGATAGCGGCGTTTCCCGCAGTCGTGATTGCAAGTCATAGCAGCAAAAGCAATCACTTTCTTAGCAGCAGGGAGTGCGAGCCCAGCGTCAGTATCAAATGAATTTCATATTTGATGTGAGCAATTGACACTGATCTGACGTGTGAAGGCGATTACGAAGGTTTTTGGGTACAGATAGTAGCAGATGCATGTTAGTATGTCTTGTTTTTAATGATAAAAAAAAGTGTTTCCGCCCGGGATCGAAACGGGGACCTTCTGCGTGTTAGGCAGACGTGATAACCGCTACACCACGGAAACTACTTGTGTGCGCCTTACTTTAGAGACAACTCGTGCTGGTGTTGTCATCGTAACTAAAAAATTAAATAAATGCGCTACTTGCAGAACAAAGGTACATGCAGAAGATCCTCACATGACGTGGCTCACTGGAGTACAATGCGACACAGGCAAGAAAATACTGTTCCCGCCCGGGATCGAACCGGGGACCTTCTGCGTGTAAAGCAGACGTGATAACCGCTACACTACGGAAACTGCGGACGGGAGGAGTCCATCCCCGTTCACTCGAAATTACCTCAGCCTCTCTCCCGTCCGCGAATGCACACGCGACGGTTCTTTTGACAGCCTGGAAACCATTACAGCCGAGGGCTCAAGAAGTCTTCGGGGTGCTCGAGAGGGTGTCTGCCGTAGCACCCCTAACGAGATAGCGGCGTTTCCCGCAGTCGTGATTGCAAGTCATAGCAGCAAAAGCAATCACTTTCTTAGCAGCAGGGAGTGCGAGCCCAGCGTCAGTATCATATGAATTTCATATTTGATGTGAGCAATTGACACTGATCTGACGTGTGAAGGCGATTACGAAGGTTTTTGGGTACAGATGGTAGCAGATGCATGTTAGTATGTCTTGTTTTTAATGATAAAAAAAAGTGTTTCCGCCCGGGATCGAAACGGGGACCTTCTGCGTGTTAGGCAGACGTGATAACCGCTACACCACGGAAACTACTTGTGTGCGCCTTACTTCAGAGACAACTCGTGCTGGTGTTGTCATCGTAACTAAAAAATTAAATAAATGCGCTACTTGCAGAACAAAGGTACATGCAGAAGATCCTCACATGACGTGGCTCACTGGAGTACAATGCGACACAGGCAAGAAAATACTGTTCCCGCCCGGGATCGAACCGGGGACCTTCTGCGTGTAAAGCAGACGTGATAACCGCTACACTACGGAAACTGCGGACGGGAGGAGTCCATCCCCGTTCACTCGAAATTACCTCAGCCTCTCTCCCGTCCGCGAATGCACACGCGACGGTTCTTTTGACAGCCTGGAAACCATTACAGCCGAGGGCTCAAGAAGTCTTCGGGGTGCTCGAGAGGGTGTCTGCCGTAGCACCCCTAACGAGATAGCGGCGTTTCCCGCAGTCGTGATTGCAAGTCATAGCAGCAAAAGCAATCACTTTCTTAGCAGCAGGGAGTGCGAGCCCAGCGTCAGTATCAAATGAATTTCATATTTGATGTGAGCAATTGACACTCTGATCCGACGTGTGAAGGCGATTACGAAGGATTTTGGGTACAGATGGAAGCAGATGCATGTTACTATGTCTTGTTTTTAATGATGAAAAAGTGTTTCCACCCGGGATCGAACCGGGGACCTTCTGCGTGTTAGGCAGACGTGATAACCGCTACACCACGGAAACTACTTGTGTGCGCCATACCTTAGAGACAATTCGTGCTGATGTTGACATCGTAACTAAAAAATTAAATAAATGCGCTTCTTGCATAACAAAGGTACATGCAGAAGATCCTCACATGACGTGGCTCACTGGAGTACAATGCGACACAGGCAAGAAAATACTGCTCCCGCCCGGGATCGAACCGGGGACCTTCTGCGTGTAAAGCAGACGTGATAACCGCTACACTACGGAAACTGCGGACGGGAGGAGTCCATCCCCGTTCACTCGAAATTACCTCAGCCTCTCTCCGTGCGCGAATTCACACGCGACGGTTCCTTTGACAGCCTGGAAACCATCACAGCCGAGGGCTCAAGAAGTCTTCGGGTGCTCGAGAGGATGTCTGCCGTAGCACCCCTAACGAGATAGCGGCGTTTCCCGCAGTCGTGATTGCAAGTCATAGCAGCAAAAGCAATCACTTTCTTAGCAGCAGGGAGTGCGAGCCCAGCGTCAGTATCAAATGAATTTCATATTTGATGTGAGCAATTGACACTGATCTGACGTGTGAAGGCGATTACGAAGGTTTTTGGGTACAGATGGTAGCAGATGCATGTTAGTATGTCTTGTTTTTAATGATAAAAAAAAGTGTTTCCGCCCGGGATCGAAACGGGGACCTTCTGCGTGTTAGGCAGACGTGATAACCGCTACACCACGGAAACTACTTGTGTGCGCCTTACTTTAGAGACAACTCGTGCTGGTGTTGTCATCGTAACTAAAAAATTAAATAAATGCGCTACTTGCAGAACAAAGGTACATGCAGAAGATCCTCACATGACGTGGCTCACTGGAGTACAATGCGACACAGGCAAGAAAATACTGTTCCCGCCCGGGATCGAACCGGGGACCTTCTGCGTGTAAAGCAGACGTGATAACCGCTACACTACGGAAACTGCGGACGGGAAGAGTCCATCCCCGTTCACTCGAAATTACCTCAGCCTCTCTCCCGTCCGCGAATGCACACGCGACGGTTCTTTTGACAGCCTGGAAACCATTACAGCCGAGGGCTCAAGAAGTCTTCGGGGTGCTCGAGAGGGTGTCTGCCGTAGCACCCCTAACGAGATAGCGGCGTTTCCCGCAGTCGTGATTGCAAGTCATAGCAGCAAAAGCAATCACTTTCTTAGCAGCAGGGAGTGCGAGCCCAGCGTCAGTATCAAATGAATTTCATATTTGATGTGAGCAATTGACACTGATCTGACGTGTGAAGGCGATTACGAAGGTTTTTGGGTACAGATGGTAGCAGATGCATGTTAGTATGTCTTGTTTTTAATGATAAAAAAAAGTGTTTCCGCCCGGGATCGAAACGGGGACCTTCTGCGTGTTAGGCAGACGTGATAACCGCTACACCACGGAAACTACTTGTGTGCGCCTTACTTTAGAGACAACTCGTGCTGGTGTTGTCATCGTAACTAAAAAATTAAATAAATGCGCTACTTGCAGAACAAAGGTACATGCAGAAGATCCTCACATGACGTGGCTCACTGGAGTACAATGCGACACAGGCAAGAAAATACTGTTCCCGCCCGGGATCGAACCGGGGACCTTCTGCGTGTAAAGCAGACGTGATAACCGCTACACTACGGAAACTGCGGACGGGAGGAGTCCATCCCCGTTCACTCGAAATTATCTCAGCCTCTCTCCCGTCCGCGAATGCACACGCGACGGTTCTTTTGACAGCCTGGAAACCATTACAGCCGAGGGCTCAAGAAGTCTTCGGGGTGCTCGAGAGGGTGTCTGCCGTAGCACCCCTAACGAGATAGCGGCGTTTCCCGCAGTCGTGATTGCAAGTCATAGCAGCAAAAGCAATCACTTTCTTAGCAGCAGGGAGTGCGAGCCCAGCGTCAGTATCAAATGAATTTCATATTTGATGTGAGCAATTGACACTGATCTGACGTGTGAAGGCGATTACGAAGGTTTTTGGGTACAGATGGTAGCAGATGCATGTTAGTATGTCTTGTTTTTAATGAAAAAAAAAAGTGTTTCCGCCCGGGATCGAAACGGGGACCTTCTGCGTGTTAGGCAGACGTGATAACCGCTACACCACGGAAACTACTTGTGTGCGCATTACTTTAGAGACAACTCGTGCTGGTGTTGTCATCGTAACTAAAAAATTAAATAAATGCGCTACTTGCAGAACAAAGGTACATGCAGAAGATCCTCACATGACGTGGCTCACTGGAGTACAATGCGACACAGGCAAGAAAATACTGTTCCCGCCCGGGATCGAACCGGGGACCTTCTGCGTGTAAAGCAGACGTGATAACCGCTACACTACGGAAACTGCGGACGGGAGGAGTCCATCCCCGTTCACTCGAAATTACCTCAGCCTCTCTCCCGTCCGCGAATGCACACGCGACGGTTCTTTTGACAGCCTGGAAACCATTACAGCCGAGGGCTCAAGAAGTCTTCGGGGTGCTCGAGAGGGTGTCTGCCGTAGCACACCTAACGAGATAGCGGCGTTTCCCGCAGTCGTGATTGCAAGTCATAGCAGCAAAAGCAATCACTTTCTTAGCAGCAGGGAGTGCGAGCCCAGCGTCAGTATCAAATGAATTTCATATTTGATGTGAGCAATTGACACTGATCTGACGTGTGAAGGCGATTACGAAGGTTTTTGGGTACAGATGGTAGCAGATGCATGTTAGTATGTCTTGTTTTTAATGATAAAAAAAAGTGTTTCCGCCCGGGATCGAAACGGGGACCTTCTGCGTGTTAGGCAGACGTGATAACCGCTACACCACGGAAACTACTTGTGTGCGCCTTACTTTAGAGACAACTCGTGCTGGTGTTGTCATCGTAACTAAAAAATTAAATAAATGCGCTACTTGCAGAACAAAGGTACATGCAGAAGATCCTCACATGACGTGGCTCACTGGAGTACAATGCGACACAGGCAAGAAAATACTGTTCCCGCCCGGGATCGAACCGGGGACCTTCTGCGTGTAAAGCAGACGTGATAACCGCTACACTACGGAAACTGCGGACGGGAGGAGTCCATCCCCGTTCACTCGAAATTATCTCAGCCTCTCTCCCGTCCGCGAATGCACACGCGACGGTTCCTTTGACAGCCTGGAAACCATTACAGCCGAGGGCTCAAGAAGTCTTCGGGGTGCTCGAGAGGGTGTCTGCCGTAGCACCCCTAACGAGATAGCGGCGTTTCCCGCAGTCGTGATTGCAAGTCATAGCAGCAAAAGCAATCACTTTCTTAGCAGCAGGGAGTGCGAGCCCAGCGTCAGTATCAAATGAATTTCATATTTGATGTGAGCAATTGACACTGATCTGACGTGTGAAGGCGATTACGAAGGTTTTTGGGTACAGATAGTAGCAGATGCATGTTAGTATGTCTTGTTTTTAATGATAAAAAAAAGTGTTTCCGCCCGGGATCGAAACGGGGACCTTCTGCGTGTTAGGCAGACGTGATAACCGCTACACCACGGAAACTACTTGTGTGCGCCTTACTTTAGAGACAACTCGTGCTGGTGTTGTCATCGTAACTAAAAAATTAAATAAATGCGCTACTTGCAGAACAAAGGTACATGCAGAAGATCCTCACATGACGTGGCTCACTGGAGTACAATGCGACACAGGCAAGAAAATACTGTTCCCGCCCGGGATCGAACCGGGGACCTTCTGCGTGTAAAGCAGACGTGATAACCGCTACACTACGGAAACTGCGGACGGGAGGAGTCCATCCCCGTTCACTCGAAATTACCTCAGCCTCTCTCCCGTCCGCGAATGCACACGCGACGGTTCTTTTGACAGCCTGGAAACCATTACAGCCGAGGGCTCAAGAAGTCTTCGGGGTGCTCGAGAGGGTGTCTGCCGTAGCACCCCTAACGAGATAGCGGCGTTTCCCGCAGTCGTGATTGCAAGTCATAGCAGCAAAAGCAATCACTTTCTTAGCAGCAGGGAGTGCGAGCCCAGCGTCAGTATCAAATGAATTTCATATTTGATGTGAGCAATTGACACTCTGATCCGACGTGTGAAGGCGATTACGAAGGATTTTGGGTACAGATGGAAGCAGATGCATGTTACTATGTCTTGTTTTTAATGATGAAAAAGTGTTTCCACCCGGGATCGAACCGGGGACCTTCTGCGTGTTAGGCAGACGTGATAACCGCTACACCACGGAAACTACTTGTGTGCGCCATACCTTAGAGACAATTCGTGCTGATGTTGACATCGTAACTAAAAAATTAAATAAATGCGCTTCTTGCATAACAAAGGTACATGCAGAAGATCCTCACATGACGTGGCTCACTGGAGTACAATGCGACACAGGCAAGAAAATACTGCTCCCGCCCGGGATCGAACCGGGGACCTTCTGCGTGTAAAGCAGACGTGATAACCGCTACACTACGGAAACTGCGGACGGGAGGAGTCCATCCCCGTTCACTCGAAATTACCTCAGCCTCTCTCCGTGCGCGAATTCACACGCGACGGTTCCTTTGACAGCCTGGAAACCATCACAGCCGAGGGCTCAAGAAGTCTTCGGGTGCTCGAGAGGATGTCTGCCGTAGCACCCCTAACGAGATAGCGGCGTTTCCCGCAGTCGTGATTGCAAGTCATAGCAGCAAAAGCAATCACTTTCTTAGCAGCAGGGAGTGCGAGCCCAGCGTCAGTATCAAATGAATTTCATATTTGATGTGAGCAATTGACACTGATCTGACGTGTGAAGGCGATTACGAAGGTTTTTGGGTACAGATGGTAACAGATGCATGTTAGTATGTCTTGTTTTTAATGATAAAAAAAAGTGTTTCCGCCCGGGATCGAAACGGGGACCTTCTGCGTGTTAGGCAGACGTGATAACCGCTACACCACGGAAACTACTTGTGTGCGCCTTACTTTAGAGACAACTCGTGCTGGTGTTGTCATCGTAACTAAAAAATTAAATAAATGCGCTACTTGCAGAACAAAGGTACATGCAGAAGATCCTCACATGACGTGGCTCACTGGAGTACAATGCGACACAGGCAAGAAAATACTGTTCCCGCCCGGGATCGAACCGGGGACCTTCTGCGTGTAAAGCAGACGTGATAACCGCTACACTACGGAAACTGCGGACGGGAGGAGTCCATCCCCGTTCACTCGAAATTACCTCAGCCTCTCTCCCGTCCGCGAATGCACACGCGACGGTTCTTTTGACAGCCTGGAAACCATTACAGCCGAGGGCTCAAGAAGTCTTCGGGGTGCTCGAGAGGGTGTCTGCCGTAGCACCCCTAACGAGATAGCGGCGTTTCCCGCAGTCGTGATTGCAAGTCATAGCAGCAAAAGCAATCACTTTCTTAGCAGCAGGGAGTGCGAGCCCAGCGTCAGTATCAAATGAATTTCATATTTGATGTGAGCAATTGACACTGATCTGACGTGTGAAGGCGATTACGAAGGTTTTTGGGTACAGATGGTAGCAGATGCATGTTAGTATGTCTTGTTTTTAATGATAAAAAAAAGTGTTTCCGCCCGGGATCGAAACGGGGACCTTCTGCGTGTTAGGCAGACGTGATAACCGCTACACCACGGAAACTACTTGTGTGCGCCTTACTTTAGAGACAACTCGTGCTGGTGTTGTCATCGTAACTAAAAAATTAAATAAATGCGCTACTTGCAGAACAAAGGTACATGCAGAAGATCCTCACATGACGTGGCTCACTGGAGTACAATGCGACACAGGCAAGAAAATACTGTTCCCGCCCGGGATCGAACCGGGGACCTTCTGCGTGTAAAGCAGACGTGATAACCGCTACACTACGGAAACTGCGGACGGGAGGAGTCCATCCCCGTTCACTCGAAATTATCTCAGCCTCTCTCCCGTCCGCGAATGCACACGCGACGGTTCTTTTGACAGCCTGGAAACCATTACAGCCGAGGGCTCAAGAAGTCTTCGGGGTGCTCGAGAGGGTGTCTGCCGTAGCACCCCTAACGAGATAGCGGCGTTTCCCGCAGTCGTGATTGCAAGTCATAGCAGCAAAAGCAATCACTTTCTTAGCAGCAGGGAGTGCGAGCCCAGCGTCAGTATCAAATGAATTTCATATTTGATGTGAGCAATTGACACTGATCTGACGTGTGAAGGCGATTACGAAGGTTTTTGGGTACAGATGGTAGCAGATGCATGTTAGTATGTCTTGTTTTTAATGATAAAAAAAAGTGTTTCCGCCCGGGATCGAAACGGGGACCTTCTGCGTGTTTTTTTTTTTTTTTTTTTTAATTCTTTTTATTTTTTACTTTTTTTTTTTTTTTTTTCTTTTTTTTTTTTTTTTTTTTTGGGCCTCCCTTCTCCCCACACAGCCCATCCATTCGCTCTCCTTTTATGCCTTCTTCGGCGAGCTTCTATGCTATATCGACTGATTTTTTTTCAAATTTACTGTGACAGTTAGGGAAATGAAATGATGTTTGGCTTCTTCGCCATGTGAGGCTTCTCCTCCGTAGAACTGAAAATTGAAAAATTAAGGCTTCTTGGGAATTAATAAATTGTCACTCTTGCTTCATACTGAAAAAATTAAACAAAAATAGAAAGATTGTAACTGAGGAACACGTGCAAGAAGCTTCCACTGCATTGTGTGCAACGAAACCACCTTTCGATATTACCGAGATCCTGGAAAATCATCATAGATGAAAGTAGTTGCTGGAGATATGGGGTTCATCCAGCAGTAAGTGTGAAGCCGCAGTGCCGTTTCGGGGTTCTGTCCGAGGCCTTCACGGCTACCGTAGCGGCCCTGGGGCACACGAAGTCCCCACCGTACTTCACCCTCAACAGCGATCCCCTACTTTGGCCTGTGACTACATTTTTCGTAGACGAGGGCTATTAAGATGTTTATCCAATCCCTTGTCTCTGAAACAGAATGTGTAACATGTTACCAAAAGTTTTTTTGTGGTCCCTGTGCGTACATATCTGATAATATTTTGCTCGTTCGTATAATTCGTATTCTAAAACACGGTCATTGCCGTGTTCAGAGATAACGTAATGTACATAATTGCCAAACAACCACAACACAGCATTGGTTTTCTGGACAGGGAAGAAAACACCATCGGGGAAGAGTAATTTTTCAACATTGATCTCAGTACTAACAGTTCTGGTTATAAAGGCTACCCGCCGTTGGAGTCCCCTCCATATTTCGGCGTATCCGCCACAGAGAAAGCGGTGGATCAATGTGTCAACTGCGTCACATCGGGTGCACACAATCGTGTCACTAAGACCAATGGAGTGCAACTTTTCGTTAGTGGAAACTACGTTATTAACAACTCGGTACCAGGTTGCCTGAATGTCGGAAGACAGTTCACGATTACTAATATTTTTCCAAATTCTTTTCCAGTCTTTGTCGGGATATCTGCACTCCATTTTGTTGACATGTTCTTTCGTTGTTAAGAGTTCCATTAATTTCCTGCAATTCCTTGATTGTGGATTCGTGACAATACTGTCCATGTAGCTAATCTCTAAAAAGAACTGGCGAATATATTTCAATTTATAATTAATTCCGCCTATATTTATGGGTGGACGTAAATTTTCTGGCTGTAGGAGTCGATACAGCCTGGCTGTAATACTATGTGGATGTTTTTCTATAATTTGTAGGGTCCTCTTTATATATAACGCCGTAGTCTTCCGCCATATATCTGTTAAACCTAGGCCACCTTCAGCGGAAGGTAACGTAACTGTATCGACTGCTACTCTAAAAATATTCCCTGTCCATATAAATCGGCAAATGATACTCATTATACGTTTGGCAATGGGTTTCGAAACTGGCAATATTTGACCTATATATATAGCTTTTGATAAAATGGAACAGTTAATTATTCTGATTCGTTGTTTAATGTTCAGATGTCTGGTCTGATTGAGTATTGTGGCTCCTCTGATTGTATCCAGTACTTTCTTCCAATTGTAGGTCATGGTCTGAAGCGGACATCGGTAAAAGGTGACACCCAGAGCGGTGTGACGATCGACGGAGCGTGCCCATTCCAAACGGACATCTTGAAGACCTTTAAGATTTAAAAACGAACTCTTCACCTCGTTAACCCTAGCGCCTGTAGCTTCACAAAAGATCTGAATATTCGTAGTTAATTTCTCTAAATCTTCGTTACTACGAATAACCACTCCAACGTCATCAGCATATGCATTGGTGACGTTGTTAACGCCAGATATCGTGATGCCCTCAAGATCGACATCGAGTCTCCTTAGTAAAGGCTCCAGTGCAACAACATACAGGAGCATTGACAAAGGACTTCCCTGCGGGACGCCGTTGCGAATTTCAATGGGTGGAGTGAAATGCCCATTTACAGACACTTGTGTTTGGATGCCTTCAACAATGTTAATTAAAACTTGCACAAAATGTTGACTAAAACCCACATAGGTCAACGTTCTGAACAAAAATAAGTGGTTGACCCTGTCAAAAGCCTTTGAGAAGTCGATAAAGGCAAGGCCTCCTGGTGAGGATGACGTTGCAAAAATTGCAGAGACATCCCTATATTCACAAACAGTTTTAAAAATATTCCGCCCCGAGAGACAGGTTTGGTGGTCACCTATGATCTTCTCCATTAGAGGTCTCAGTCTTTCCTTCAGTACACGTGCAATTATTTTATAATCCGAGTTCATCAAACATATTGGTCTCAATTGATTGAGATCTTTAACTGTCGCGTTCCTTCCCTTTGGTATTAGCACAGTTACGCTTTCTTTGAACTCGCGTGGAACAGTAACACCTTGCAACACTTCATTTATCACTTCTGTGAATTGATTACCGATGAGAGGCCAAAATTTACAATAAAACTCTACAGGCAAGCCATCAGGCCCTGGGGACTTACGGGTAGGCGAATATTTAAGTATATCAAACACCTCCTCACATGTGATCGCAGTGGTAAGGGACACATTGTCCTCGTCATTGATAACGTTGTCGATACCTGTAGTTCGTAGCAAATCGTTCGCACAGTCTAGATTATACCGGGTATCAGTATATAACGTACGATAAAATCCATAAACTGCATTTAAAATGTCAGAGTGTTCCGTCAGCACCCGGTTATCGCCCACTCTAAGACAAGCAATAAACGCTCGTCTTCTATTTCTTTCATGTTCGAGTAAGTGGTACAGCGATGCGTTTTCGTCCTCCACCGTTGTCGGGACACGAGATTTAATTTTTAAACCCTCCAGCTGTTGTCGCTTGAGACTTATGAGGTGAGCCTTGATCTTCTTTATTTCAATGAAAACCTCATCAGTCATCTGCTGAGCTGATAGTTCCCTTAAGCATGTATAGTAAAATTCAACGGTATTGCGAGACCACATCGCTCGCTCCCTCCCGTAAGCTATTAGGGATGATCTCAATTTCTTTTTAGCACATGATGTCCACCACGCAAGGCGAGAGCTGTATTTATGGCGCATACGTAGAGCAGCCTGCCATACCTCCGCTACTGTTCTTGATAGGGCACCCTCGAACAACATATGGGTATTCAGCTTCCATAAGGGGCGACCCCAATACGTTCCTTGCTTCTGAAACCGAATGCTGCATTTCACTGCGAGATGGTCCGAAAAGGTAGTGGGAATTACTTCGATACTACTGATTTTATTTTCCAGGTTTGCTGTGACGTATATTCTGTCTATTCTGCTTTGCGAGCGACTACTGATGTACGTAAATTTGACTAACGTGGGGTATTTGCTTTCCCACACGTCTGTCCACTTCATGTTTGTCACCAAAGCCGCCAGTTCCCTGGAGAAGTTAAAATTTGGTCGCTGATCCTTTTTGTGAAGTACACAATTAAAGTCACCACCGATTAAAGCTTCCGCCGGATTCCCCTTAAGTAAATAGACCATATCGTTCTTAAAAAAATTAGCCCTATCATCTCTAGCGTTGTTACCAGAGGGGACATATACATTTAAAACAGTAGTAGTAAAAATTTTACAACTGATGCCCCTCCCATTTTCTAACAGACAGATATCCTTCACATCAATACCATCTTTGACAAGGATCGCAGTCCCACATGTGGCTTCCGGTGCAATATTTAAAATCTCTTGAAAACCTGGGACATAAAAGTTGTGGACATTAAATTCCTGTAGGAGGGCTATATCAGTATCCGACTGGTAAAGGAAATCTTTTAAAGAAGCGACTTTCGTTTCACTGCGAATCCGATTTATATTGATCGTGGTCACATTATATGTCAGTTCCGTTGGCATAGGTGCAGGTAAAAGAAATTGGCTAATGAAGTATACCCCATGCAGAGTCACGTCTGTACCATTCCATTCTGTCTGTCAGAAAGAAAAATAGACATTAAAAAAAAAAAAATTAAATGCCACTAGCATGTGTCAGGTCCATCTCCATTCCGTGGTCGGTGCGATCTTCTTGGGCATCGGCCCAATCAAGTCCTTTTCCTGAGACAGTTCGGTCTAAATCCATAGTAGTGCCGGTCTGCAAACCTGCGACGCCAAGCGGTGCGCGAGGTTGTTGTTGAAGATCATCTGCATCGGCACGACTCATCTCCGCTTCAGTACACTCGTTAACTCGTGCTACTGGGCATTGTTCTCGTAGTCGTTCATTATCCCTTAAATGTTTTAACTTTTCCCGCAATGCAGGAGCTAAACTCTCTGCTGCTTTGTGTGCCAATCTCCTCTTCTTGCCTTTCTTCGAAGATCTCTTCGGCGATCTAGCAGGAGATGAAGTTTGCGACCTGTCAGGAGAAGTACCGGATGATACGTCTGACGTCGCCTGTTCCTTTTTTCGGACAAAAGTCCGCGTATCGCATTCCACAACGGCAGAAGGAGGCGCATCTTTTTCCATGGCTCCCACTGGTAGCAACCCAGTCTCCAATTCTACACTATCGCTCGTTGTGGTTTCCTTGACGCAAGTGTCTTCTGTGGGCGCCAACGTGAAACCAATGTCCAGATTGCTATCTTCGTTCATAGTTCCCGCAGAGTGGATGCCTGGAGCGTCCACTCCTCGGAAGCTAGTGGCAATATCCTCACGTTGGTGGGAATCCTGACGACGCAAGGAAACCTCCGTTGCGGGTATTTGGGGATCTTCGGCCGAGTCCGCGGAAGAACGAGCAACCACAGTGGGAGAGTTGGAAAAAGTTGGCGTCGGCATAGATTCGAGGGGCGCGGAGCTGATCGGCAGACCATCCGCAAATCTAGAGCTTGAAGCCGGAGTATCATCGACAACCGCCCGCGAGGCAGCAGGCTCCCCGCGCACAGGCGGCACCGACTCGCCTCGGCTGCGGAAGTCAGCAGCGGCAGCGTATGACAACTTCATACCAACAACAGGGCCGGAGCTCGGCATCTCGTCACGCGGTAACTGCGGGACACGCCTCCGTGAACATTCTGCACGAATGTGTTCCGTGGAATTGCATAAAGCGCAAGTCCGCGGTTGCCCATCATAGATAATCAAAGCACGATACCCACAAATATTAAGATAAGAGGGGACATGCTTCTGTAATTCAATCTTAATTTGCCTTACGCCGTTCAAGACAGGAAACATATGAGCTTCAGACCACCTTTCTGCCATATTGGAAATAATTCTGCCATAAGGCCGAAGGGCAACATTAAGTTCTTCGGGCGGAATTTCAAAAGGGAGCTCAAACACTCTGATCGTACGAATCCCGTACCCAGCATGACTAACAGCAACGTCACTCACATTCCCATCAGAATGATTAAACTTCACGCTACCTCCGCAACGATCCACAATGGAACTACATAATTCTGGACTTTTCATCTTCAGATACACAGCATTTGTCACAAACGAGAGATAAACTCCGACAACATCATCACCGTTAATCAATACTTTTTCGATAAACCATGCTTTAATTTCAAATGCTTTAGGTCGAACGAAATTTCGATCGAAAGTAAACTTGATTGTGTCTTTCCTCAAATAATTCGACCTATTCATTCTAGAACTTCATGAATACAAGTGCAACACGAATAGCGGCTTAGCAGCACCACTAACCTCAAACGCAGCGACTCAGCCTATGTTTACTACAGCCAGACGTCCAGCTCCGCCACACGTCCGTCCCGCTCGGCGGCTGACTCGCAACTGTGTTAGGCAGACGTGATAACCGCTACACCACGGAAACTACTTGTGTGCGCCTTACTTTAGAGACAACTCGTGCTGGTGTTGTCATCGTAACTAAAAAATTAAATAAATGCGCTACTTGCAGAACAAAGGTACATGCAGAAGATCCTCACATGACGTGGCTCACTGGAGTACAATGCGACACAGGCAAGAAAATACTGTTCCCGCCCGGGATCGAACCGGGGACCTTCTGCGTGTAAAGCAGACGTGATAACCGCTACACTACGGAAACTGCGGACGGGAGGAGTCCATCCCCGTTCACTCGAAATTACCTCAGCCTCTCTCCCGTCCGCGAATGCACACGCGACGGTTCTTTTGACAGCCTGGAAACCATTACAGCCGAGGGCTCAAGAAGTCTTCGGGGTGCTCGAGAGGGTGTCTGCCGTAGCACCCCTAACGAGATAGCGGCGTTTCCCGCAGTCGTGATTGCAAGTCATAGCAGCAAAAGCAATCACTTTCTTAGCAGCAGGGAGTGCGAGCCCAGCGTCAGTATCAAATGAATTTCATATTTGATGTGAGCAATTGACACTGATCTGACGTGTGAAGGCGATTACGAAGGTTTTTGGGTACAGATGGTAGCAGATGCATGTTAGTATGTCTTGTTTTTAATGATAAAAAAAAGTGTTTCCGCCCGGGATCGAAACGAGGACCTTCTGCGTGTTAGGCAGACGTGATAACCGCTACACCACGGAAACTACTTGTGTGCGCCTTACTTTAGAGACAACTCGTGCTGGTGTTGTCATCGTAACTAAAAAATTAAATAAATGCGCTACTTGCACAACAAAGGTACATGCAGAAGATCCTCACATGACGTGGCTCACTGGAGTACAATGCGACACAGGCAAGAAAATACTGTTCCCACCCGGGATCGAACCGGGGACCTTCTGCGTGTAAAGCAGACGTGATAACCGCTACACTACGTTAACTGCGGACGGGAGGAGTCCATCCCCGTTCACTCGAAATTATCTCAGCCTCTCTCCCGTCCGCGAATGCACACGCGACGGTTCTTTTGACAGCCTGGAAACCATTACAGCCGAGGGCTCAAGAAGTCTTCGGGGTGCTCGAGAGGGTGTCTGCCGTAGCACCCCTAACGAGATAGCGGCGTTTCCCGCAGTCGTGATTGCAAGTCATAGCAGCAAAAGCAATCACTTTCTTAGCAGCAGGGAGTGCGAGCCCAGCGTCAGTATCAAATGAATTTCATATTTGATGTGAGCAATTGACACTGATCTGTCGTGTGAAGGCGATTACGAAGGTTTTTGGGTACAGATGGTAGCAGATGCATGTTAGTATGTCTTGTTTTTAATGATAAAAAAAAGTGTTTCCGCCCGGGATCGAAACGGGGACCTTCTGCGTGTTAGGCAGACGTGATAACCGCTACACCACGGAAACTACTTGTGTGCGCCTTACTTTAGAGACAACTCGTACTGGTGTTGTCATCGTAACTAAAAAATTAAATAAATGCGCTACTTGCAGAACAAAGGTACATGCAGAAGATCCTCACATGACGTGGCTCACTGGAGTACAATGCGACACAGGCAAGAAAATACTGTTCCCGCCCGGGATCGAACCGGGGACCTTCTGCGTGTAAAGCAGACGTGATAACCGCTACACTACGGAAACTGCGGACGGGAAGAGTCCATCCCCGTTCACTCGAAATTACCTCAGCCTCTCTCCCGTCCGCGAATGCACACGCGACGGTTCTTTTGACAGCCTGGAAACCATTACAGCCGAGGGCTCAAGAAGTCTTCGGGGTGCTCGAGAGGGTGTCTGCCGTAGCACCCCTAACGAGATAGCGGCGTTTCCCGCAGTCGTGATTGCAAGTCATAGCAGCAAAAGCAATCACTTTCTTAGCAGCAGGGAGTGCGAGCCCAGCGGCAGCTCTACATGAAGGTACCAATAGCCCAGGAAGGCCGCCGACCGCGGGAATTCGCGCCGCCCCCATCCCGCCAGCCTACACGAGACTTTCCAGAGCACCCTGGACCACATCGAGGCACCCAGTGCACTGAAATAATAGTCATTCGCCATGTCAGATGGCTCGTTGGTCTAGGGGTATGATTCCTGCTTCGGGTGCAGGAGGTCCCGGGTTCAAATCCCGGATGAGCCCCAGCGTTTTGTGCAAACTGATCGCACATGAGTGGCTGAGTCGATGCAAAATGCTCGGCGGCAGTATCAAATGAATTTCATATTTGATGTGAGCAATTGACACTCTGATCCGACGTGTGAAGGCGATTACGAAGGTTTTTGGGTACAGATGGAAGCAGATGCATGTTACTATGTCTTGTTTTTAATGATGAAAAAGTGTTTCCGCCCGGGATCGAACCGAGGACCTTCTGCGTGTTAGGCAGACGTGATAACCGCTACACCACGGAAACTACTTGTGTGCGCCATACCTTAGAGACAACTCGTGCTGATGTTGACATCGTAACTAAAAAATTAAATAAATGCGCTTCTTGCATAACAAAGGTACATGCAGAAGATCCTCACATGACGTGGCTCACTGGAGTACAATGCGACACAGGCAAGAAAATACTGCTCCCGCCCGGGATCGAACCGGGGACCTTCTGCGTGTAAAGCAGACGTGATAACCGCTACACTACGGAAACTGCGGACGGGAGGAGTCCATCCCCGTTCACTCGAAATTACCTCAGCCTCTCTCCGTGCGCGAATTCACACGCGACGGTTCCTTTGACAGCCTGGAAACCATCACAGCCGAGGGCTCAAGAAGTCTTCGGGTGCTCGAGAGGATGTCTGCCGTAGCACCCCTAACGAGATAGCGGCGTTTCCCGCAGTCGTGATTGCAAGTCATAGCAGCAAAAGCAATCACTTTCTTAGCAGCAGGGAGTGCGAGCCCAGCGTCAGTATCAAATGAATTTCATATTTGATGTGAGCAATTGACACTGATCTGACGTGTGAAGGCGATTACGAAGGTTTTTGGGTACAGATGGTAGCAGATGCATGTTAGTATGTCTTGTTTTTAATGATAAAAAAAAGTGTTTCCGCCCGGGATCGAAACGGGGACCTTCTGCGTGTTAGGCAGACGTGATAACCGCTACACCACGGAAACTACTTGTGTGCGCCTTACTTTAGAGACAACTCGTGCTGGTGTTGTCATCGTAACTAAAAAATTAAATAAATGCGCTACTTGCAGAACAAAGGTACATGCAGAAGATCCTCACATGACGTGGCTCACTGGAGTACAATGCGACACAGGCAAGAAAATACTGTTCCCGCCCGGGATCGAACCGGGGACCTTCTGCGTGTAAAGCAGACGTGATAACCGCTACACTACGGAAACTGCGGACGGGAGGAGTCCATCCCCGTTCACTCGAAATTACCTCAGCCTCTCTCCCGTCCGCGAATGCACACGCGACGGTTCTTTTGACAGCCTGGAAACCATTACAGCCGAGGGCTCAAGAAGTCTTCGGGGTGCTCGAGAGGGTGTCTGCCGTAGCACCCCTAACGAGATAGCGGCGTTTCCCGCAGTCGTGATTGCAAGTCATAGCAGCAAAAGCAATCACTTTCTTAGCAGCAGGGAGTGCGAGCCCAGCGTCAGTATCAAATGAATTTCATATTTGATGTGAGCAATTGACACTGATCTGACGTGTGAAGGCGATTACGAAGGTTTTTGGGTACAGATGGTAGCAGATGCATGTTAGTATGTCTTGTTTTTAATGATAAAAAAAAGTGTTTCCGCCCAGGATCGAAACGGGGACCTTCTGCGTGTTAGGCAGACATGATAACAGCTACACCACGGAAACTACTTGTGTGCGCCTTACTTTAGAGACAACTCGTGCTGGTGTTGTCATCGTAACTAAAAAATTAAATAAATGCGCTACTTGCAGAACAAAGGTACATGCAGAAGATCCTCACATGACGTGGCTCACTGGAGTACAATGCGACACAGGCAAGAAAATACTGTTCCCGCCCGGGATCGAACCGGGGACCTTCTGCGTGTAAAGCAGACGTGATAACCGCTACACTACGGAAACTGCGGACGGGAGGAGTCCATCCCCGTTCACTCGAAATTATCTCAGCCTCTCTCCCGTCCGCGAATGCACACGCGACGGTTCTTTTGACAGCCTGGAAACCATTACAGCCGAGGGCTCAAGAAGTCTTCGGGGTGCTCGAGAGGGTGTCTGCCGTAGCACCCCTAACGAGATAGCGGCGTTTCCCGCAGTCGTGATTGCAAGTCATAGCAGCAAAAGCAATCACTTTCTTAGCAGCAGGGAGTGCGAGCCCAGCGTCAGTATCAAATGAATTTCATATTTGATGTGAGCAATTGACACTGATCTGACGTGTGAAGGCGATTACGAAGGTTTTTGGGTACAGATGGTAGCAGATGCATGTTAGTATGTCTTGTTTTTAATGATAAAAAAAAGTGTTTCCGCCCAGGATCGAAACGGGGACCTTCTGCGTGTTAGGCAGACGTGATAACCGCTACACCACGGAAACTACTTGTGTGCGCCTTACTTTAGAGACAACTCGTGCTGGTGTTGTCATCGTAACTAAAAAATTAAATAAATGCGCTACTTGCAGAACAAAGGTACATGCAGAAGATCCTCACATGACGTGGCTCACTGGAGTACAATGCGACACAGGCAAGAAAATACTGTTCCCGCCCGGGATCGAACCGGGGACCTTCTGCGTGTAAAGCAGACGTGATAACCGCTACACTACGGAAACTGCGGACGGGAGGAGTCCATCCCCGTTCACTCGAAATTATCTCAGCCTCTCTCCCGTCCGCGAATGCACACGCGACGGTTCTTTTGACAGCCTGGAAACCATTACAGCCGAGGGCTCAAGAAGTCTTCGGGGTGCTCGAGAGGGTGTCTGCCGTAGCACCCCTAACGAGATAGTGGCGTTTCCCGCAGTCGTGATTGCAAGTCATAGCAGCAAAAGCAATCACTTTCTTAGCAGCAGGGAGTGCGAGCCCAGCGTCAGTATCAAATGAATTTCATATTTGATGTGAGCAATTGACACTGATCTGACGTGTGAAGGCGATTACGAAGGTTTTTGGGTACAGATGGTAGCAGATGCATGTTAGTATGTCTTGTTTTTAATGATAAAAAAAAGTGTTTCCGCCCGGGATCGAAACGGGGACCTTCTGCGTGTTAGGCAGACGTGATAACCGCTACACCACGGAAACTACTTGTGTGCGCCTTACTTTAGAGACAACTCGTGCTGGTGTTGTCATCGTAACTAAAAAATTAAATAAATGCGCTACTTGCAGAACAAAGGTACATGCAGAAGATCCTCACATGACGTGGCTCACTGGAGTACAATGCGACACAGGCAAGAAAATACTGTTCCCGCCCGGGATCGAACCGGGGACCTTCTGCGTGTAAAGCAGACGTGATAACCGCTACACTACGTTAACTGCGGACGGGAGGAGTCCATCCCCGTTCACTCGAAGTTATCTCAGCCTCTCTCCCGTCCGCGAATGCACACGCGACGGTTCTTTTGACAGCCTGGAAACCATTACAGCCGAGGGCTCAAGAAGTCTTCGGGGTGCTCGAGAGGGTGTCTGCCGTAGCACCCCTAACGAGATAGCGGCGTTTCCCGCAGTCGTGATTGCAAGTCATAGCAGCAAAAGCAATCACTTTCTTAGCAGCAGGGAGTGCGAGCCCAGCGGCAGCTCTACATGAAGGTACCAATAGCCCAGGAAGGCCGCCGACCGCGGGAATTCGCGCCGCCCCCATCCCGCCAGCCTACACGAGACTTTCCAGAGCACCCTGGACCACATCGAGGCACCCAGTGCACTGAAATAATAGTCATTCGCCATGTCAGATGGCTCGTTGGTCTAGGGCTATGATTCCTGCTTCGGGTGCAGGAGGTCCCGGGTTCAAATCCCGGACGAGCCCTAGCGTTTTGTGCAAACTGATCGCACATGAGTGGCTGAGTCGATGCAAAATGCTCGGCGGCAGTATCAAATGAATTTCATATTTGATGTGAGCAATTGACACTCTGATCCGACGTGTGAAGGCGATTACGAAGGTTTTTGGGTACAGATGGAAGCAGATGCATGTTACTATGTCTTGTTTTTAATGATGAAAAAGTGTTTCCGCCCGGGATCGAACCGGGGACCTTCTGCGTGTTAGGCAGACGTGATAACCGCTACACCACGGAAACTACTTGTGTGCGCCATACCTTAGAGACAACTCGTGCTGATGTTGACATCGTAACTAAAAAATTAAATAAATGCGCTTCTTGCATAACAAAGGTACATGCAGAAGATCCTCACATGACGTGGCTCACTGGAGTACAATGCGACACAGGCAAGAAAATACTGCTCCCGCCCGGGATCGAACCGGGGACCTTCTGCGTGTAAAGCAGACGTCATAACCGCTACACTACGGAAACTGCGGACGGGAGGAGTCCATCCCCGTTCACTCGAAATTACCTCAGCCTCTCTCCGTGCGCGAATTCACACGCGACGGTTCCTTTGACAGCCTGGAAACCATCACAGCCGAGGGCTCAAGAAGTCTTCGGGTGCTCGAGAGGATGTCTGCCGTAGCACCCCTAACGAGATAGCGGCGTTTCCCGCAGTCGTGATTGCAAATCATAGCAGCAAAAGCAATCACTTTCTTAGCAGCAGGGAGTGCAAGCCCAGCGGCAGCTCTACATGAAGGTACCAATAGCCCAGGAAGGCCGCCGACCGCGGGAATTCGCGCCGCCCCCATCCCGCCAGCCTACACGAGACTTTCCAGAGCACCCTGGACCACATCGAGGGACCCAGTGCACTGAAGTAATAGTCATTCGCCACGTCAGATGGCTCGTTGGTCTAGGGGTGTGATTCTTGCTTTGGGTGCAGGAGGTCTCGGGTTCAAATCCCGGACGAGCCCTACCGTTTTGTGCAAACTGATCGCACGTGAGTGGCCGAGTCGACGCAAAATGCTCGGCGTCAGTATCAAATGAATTTCATATTTGATGCGACCAATTGACACTGATCTGACGTGTGAAGGCGATTACGAAGGTTTTTGGGTACAGATGGTAGCAGATGCATGTTAGTATGTCTTGTTTTTAATGATAAAAAAAAGTGTTTCCGCCCGGGATCGAAACGGGGACCTTCTGCGTGTTAGGCAGACGTGATAACCGCTACACCACGGAAACTACTTGTGTGCGCCTTACTTTAGAGACAACTCGTGCTGGTGTTGTCATCGTAACTAAAAAGTTAAATAAATGCGCTACTTGCAGAACAAAGGTACATGCAGAAGATCCCCACATGACGTGGCTCACTGGAGTACAATGCGACACAGGCAAGAAAATACTGTTCCCGCCCGGGATCGAACCGGGGACCTTCTGCGTGTAAAGCAGACGTGATAACCGCTACACTACGGAAACTGCGGACGGGAGGAGTCCATCCCCGTTCACTCGAAATTACCTCAGCCTCTCTCCCGTCCGCGAATGCACACGCGACGGTTCTTTTGACAGCCTGGAAACCATTACAGCCGAGGGCTCAAGAAGTCTTCGGGGTGCTCGAGAGGGTGTCTGCCGTAGCACCCCTAACGAGATAGCGGCGTTTCCCGCAGTCGTGATTGCAAGTCATAGCAGCAAAAGCAATCACTTTCTTAGCAGCAGGGAGTGCGAGCCCAGCGTCAGTATCAAATGAATTTCATATTTGATGTGAGCAATTGACACTGATCTGACGTGTGAAGGCGATTACGAAGGTTTTTGGGTACAGATGGTAGCAGATGCATGTTAGTATGTCTTGTTTTTAATGATAAAAAAAAGTGTTTCCGCCCGGGATCGAAACGGGGACCTTCTGCGTGTTAGGCAGACGTGATAACCGCTACACCACGGAAACTACTTGTGTGCGCCATACCTTAGAGACAACTCGTGCTGATGTTGACATCGTAACTAAAAAATTAAATAAATGCGCTTCTTGCATAACAAAGGTACATGCAGAAGATCCTCACATGACGTGGCTCACTGGAGTACAATGCGACACAGGCAAGAAAATACTGTTCCCGCCCGGGATCGAACCGGGGACCTTTTGCGTGTAAAGCAGACGTGATAACCGCTACACTACGGAAACTGCGGACGGGAGGAGTCCATCCCCGTTCACTCGAAATTACCTCAGCCTCTCTCCCGTCCGCGAATGCACACGCGACGGTTCTTTTGACAGCCTGGAAACCATTACAGCCGAGGGCTCAAGAAGTCTTCGGGGTGCTCGAGAGGGTGTCTGCCGTAGCACCCCTAACGAGATAGCGGCGTTTCCCGCAGTCGTGATTGCAAGTCATAGCAGCAAAAGCAATCACTTTCTTAGCAGCAGGGAGTGCGAGCCCAGCGGCAGCTCTACATGAAGGTACCAATAGCCCAGGAAGGCCGCCGACCGCGGGAATTCGCGCCGCCCCCATCCCGCCAGCCTACACGAGACTTTCCAGAGCACCCTGGACCACATCGAGGCACCCAGTGCACTGAAATAATAGTCATTCGCCATGTCAGATGGCTCGTTGGTCTAGGGGTATGATTCCTGATTCGGGTGCAGGAGGTCCCGGGTTCAAATCCCGGACGAGCCCTAGCGTTTTGTGCAAACTGATCGCACATGAGTGGCTGAGTCGATGCAAAATGCTCGGCGGCAGTATCAAATGAATTTCATATTTGATGTGAGCAATTGACACTCTGATCCGACGTGTGAAGGCGATTACGAAGGTTTTTGGGTACAGATGGAAGCAGATGCATGTTACTATGTCTTGTTTTTAATGATGAAAAAGTGTTTCCGCCCGGGATCGAACCGGGGACCTTCTGCGTGTTAGGCAGACGTGATAACCGCTACACCACGGAAACTACTTGTGTGCGCCATACCTTAGAGACAACTCGTGCTGATGTTGACATCGTAACTAAAAAATTAAATAAATGCGCTTCTTGCATAACAAAGGTACATGCAGAAGATCCTCACATGACGTGGCTCACTGGAGTACAATGCGACACAGGCAAGAAAATACTGTTCCCGCCCGGGATCGAACCGGGGACCTTCTGCGTGTAAAGCAGACGTGATAACCGCTACACTACGGAAACTGCGGACTTGAGGAGTCCATCCCCGTTCACTCGAAATTACCTCAGCCTCTCTCCCGTCCGCGAATGCACACGCGACGGTTCTTTTGACAGCCTGGAAACCATTACAGCCGAGGGCTCAAGAAGTCTTCGGGGTGCTCGAGAGGGTGTCTGCCGTAGCACCCCTAACGAGATAGCGGCGTTTCCCGCAGTCGTGATTGCAAGTCATAGCAGCAAAAGCAATCACTTTCTTAGCAGCAGGGAGTGCGAGCCCAGCGGCAGCTCTACATGAAGGTACCAATAGCCCAGGAAGGCCGCCGACCGCGGGAATTCGCGCCGCCCCCATCCCGCCAGCCTACACGAGACTTTCCAGAGCACCCTGGACCTCATCGAGGCACCCAGTGCACTGAAATAATAGTCATTCGCCATGTCAGATGGCTCGTTGGTCTAGGGGTATGATTCCTGCTTCGGGTGCAGGAGGTCCCGGGTTCAAATCCCGGACGAGCCCTAGCGTTTTGTGCAAACTGATCGCACATGAGTGGCTGAGTCGATGCAAAATGCTCGGCGGCAGTATCAAATGAATTTCATATTTGATGTGAGCAATTGACACTCTGATCCGACGTGTGAAGGCGATTACGAAGGTTTTTGGGTACAGATGGAAGCAGATGCATGTTACTATGTCTTGTTTTTAATGATGAAAAAGTGTTTCCGCCCGGGATCGAACCGGGGACCTTCTGCGTGTTAGGCAGACGTGATAACCGCTACACCACGGAAACTACTTGTGTGCGCCATACCTTAGAGACAACTCGTGCTGATGTTGACATCGTAACTAAAAAATTAAATAAATGCGCTTCTTGCATAACAAAGGTACATGCAGAAGATCCTCACATGACGTGGCTCACTGGAGTACAATGCGACACAGGCAAGAAAATACTGTTCCCGCCCGGGATCGAACCGGGGACCTTCTGCGTGTAAAGCAGACGTGATAACCGCTACACTACGGAAACTGCGGACGGGAGGAGTCCATCCCCGTTCACTCGAAATTACCTCAGCCTCTCTCCCGTCCGCGAATGCACACGCGACGGTTCTTTTGACAGCCTGGAAACCATTGCAGCCGAGGGCTCAAGAAGTCTTCGGGGTGCTCGAGAGGGTGTCTGCCGTAGCACCCCTAACGAGATAGCGGCGTTTCCCGCAGTCGTGATTGCAAGTCATAGCAGCAAAAGCAATCACTTTCTTAGCAGCAGGGAGTGCGAGCCCAGCGGCAGCTCTACATGAAGGTACCAATAGCCCAGGAAGGCCGCCGACCGCGGGAATTCGCGCCGCCCCCATCCCGCCAGCCTACACGAGACTTTCCAGAGCACCCTGGACCACATCGAGGCACCCAGTGCACTGAAATAATAGTCATTCGCCATGTCAGATGGCTCGTTGGTCTAGGGGTATGATTCCTGCTTCGGGTGCAGGAGGTCCCGGGTTCAAATCGCGGACGAGCCCTAGCGTTTTGTGCAAACTGATCGCACGTGAGTGGCCAAGTCGACGCAAAATGCTCGGCGTCAGTATCAAATGAATTTCATATTTGGTGTGAGCAATTGACACTGATCTGACGTGTGCAGGCGATTACGAAGGTTTTTGGGTACAGATGGTAGCAGATGCATGTTAGTATGTCTTGTTTTTAATTATAAAAAAGTGTTTCCGCCCGGGATCGAAACGGGGACCTTCTGCGTGTTAGGCAGACGTGATAACCGCTACACTACGGTAACTGCGCACGTGAGGAGTCCATCCCCGCTCACTCGAAATTACCTCAGCCTCTCTCCGTGCGCGAATTCACACGCGACGGTTCCTTTGACAGCCTGGAAACCATCACAGCCGAGGGCTCAAGAAGTCTTCGGGTGCTCGAGAGGGTGTCTGCCGTAGCACCCCTAACGAGATAGCGGCGTTTCCCGCAGTCGTGATTGCAAATCATAGCAGCAAAAGCAATCACTTTCTTAGCAGCAGGGAGTGCGAGCCCAGCGGCAGCTCTACATGAAGGTACCAATAGCCCAGGAAGGCCGCCGACCGCGGGAATTCGCGCCGCCCCCATCCCGCCAGCCTACACGAGACTTTCCAGAGCACCCTGGACCACATCGAGGGACCCAGTGCACTGAAGTAATAGTCATTCGCCACGTCAGATGGCTCGTTGGTCTAGGGGTGTGATTCTTGCTTTGGGTGCAGGAGGTCTCGGGTTCAAATCCCGGACGAGCCCTACCGTTTTGTGCAAACTGATCGCACGTGAGTGGCCGAGTCGACGCAAAATGCTCGGCGTCAGTATCAAATGAATTTCATATTTGATGCGACCAATTGACACTGATCTGACGTGTGAAGGCGATTACGAAGGTTTTTGGGTACAGATGGTAGCAGATGCATGTTAGTATGTCTTGTTTTTAATGATAAAAATGTGTTTCCGCCCGGGATCGAAACGGGGACCTTCTGCGTGTTAGGCAGACGTGATAACCGCTACACCACGGAAACTACTTGTGTGCGCCTTACTTTAGAGACAACTCGTGCTGGTGTTGTCATCGTAACAAAAAAATTAAATAAATGCGCTACTTGCAGAACAAAGGTACATGCAGAAGATCCTCACATGTCGTGGCACACTGGAGAACAATACGACATAGGCAGGAAATTGATGTTCCCGCCCGGGATCGAACCGGGGACCTTCTGCGTGTGAAGCAGACGTGATAACCGCTACACTACGGAAACTGCGGACTTGAGGAGTCCATCTCCGTTCACTCGAAATTACCTCAGCCTCACTCCCGTCCGCGAATTCACTCGCGACGGTTCTTTTGACAGCCTGGAAACCATCACAGCCGAGTGCTCAAGAAGTCTTCGGGGTGCTCGAGAGGGTGTCTGCCGTAGCACCCCTAACGGGATAGCGGCGTTTCCTGCAGTCGTGATTGCAAGTCATAGCAGCAAAAGCAATCACTTTCTTAGCAGCAGGGAGTGCGAGCCCAGCGGCAGCTCTACATGAAGGTACCAATAGCCCAGGAAGGCCTCCGACCGCGGGAATTCGCGCCGCCCCCATCCCGCCAGCCTACACGAGACTTTCCAGAGCACCCTGGACCACATCGAGGGACCCAGTGCACTGAAATAATAGTCATTTGCCACGTCAGATGGCTCGTTGGTCTAGGGGTATGATTCTTGCTTTGGGTGCAGGAGGTCCCGGGTTCAAATCCCGGACGAGCCCTACCGTTTTGTGCAAACTGATCGCACGTGAGTGGCCAAGTCGACGCAAAATGCTCGGCGTCAGTATCAAATGAATTTCATATTTGATGTGAGCAATTGACACTGATCTGACGTGTGCAGGCGATTACGAAGGTTTTTGGGTACAGATGGTAGCAGATGCATGTTAGTATGTCTTGTTTTTAATGATAAAAAAGTGTTTCCGCCCGGGATCGAAACGGGGACCTTCTGCGTGTTAGGCAGACGTGATAACCGCTACACCACGGAAACTACTTTTGTGCGCCATACCTTAGAGACAACTCGTGCTGATGTTGACATCGTAACTAAAAAATTAAATAAATGCGCTTCTTGCATAACAAAGGTACATGCAGAAGATCCTCACATGACGTGGCTCACTGGAGTACAATGCGACACAGGCAAGAAAATACTGTTCCCGCCCGGGATCGAACCGGGGACCTTCTGCGTGTAAAGCAGACGTGATAACCGCTACACTACGGAAACTGCGGACGGGAGGAGTCCATCCCCGTTCACTCGAAATTATCTCAGCCTCTCTCCCGTCCGCGAATGCACACGCGACGGTTCTTTTGACAGCCTGGAAACCATTACAGCCGAGGGCTCAAGAAGTCTTCGGGGTGCTCGAGAGGGTGTCTGCCGTAGCACCCCTAACGAGATAGCGGCGTTTCCCGCAGTCGTGATTGCAAGTCATAGCAGCAAAAGCAATCACTTTCTTAGCAGCAGGGAGTGCGAGCCCAGCGGCAGCTCTACATGAAGGTACCAATAGCCCAGGAAGGCCGCCGACCGCGGGAATTCGCGCCGCCCCCATCCCGCCAGCCTACACGAGACTTTCCAGAGCACCCTGGACCACATCGAGGCACCCAGTGCACTGAAATAATAGTCATTCGCCATGTCAGATGGCTCGTTGGTCTAGGGGTATGATTCCTGCTTCGGGTGCAGGAGGTCCCGGGTTCAAATCCCGGACGAGCCCTAGCGTTTTGTGCAAACTGATCGCACATGAGTGGCTGAGTCGATGCAAAATGCTCGGCGGCAGTATCAAATGAATTTCATATTTGATGTGAGCAATTGACACTCTGATCCGACGTGTGAAGGCGATTACGAAGGTTTTTGGGTACAGATGGAAGCAGATGCATGTTACTATGTCTTGTTTTTAATGATGAAAAAGTGTTTCCGCCCGGGATCGAACTGGGGACCTTCTGCGTGTTAGGCAGACGTGATAACCGCTACACCACGGAAACTACTTGTGTGCGCCATACCTTAGAGACAACTCGTGCTGATGTTGACATCGTAACTAAAAAATTAAATAAATGCGCTTCTTGCATAACAAAGGTACATGCAGAAGATCCTCACATGACGTGGCTCACTGGAGTACAATGCGACACAGGCAAGAAAATACTGTTCCCGCCCGGGATCGAACCGGGGACCTTCTGCGTGTAAATCAGACGTGATAAACGCTACACTACGGAAACTGCGGACGGGAGGAGTCCATCCCCGTTCACTCGAAATTACCTCAGCCTCTCTCCCGTCCGCGAATGCACACGCGACGGTTCTTTTGACAGCCTGGAAACCATTACAGCCGAGGGCTCAAGAAGTCTTCGGGGTGCTCGAGAGGGTGTCTGCCGTAGCACCCCTAACGAGATAGCGGCGTTTCCCGCAGTCGTGATTGCAAGTCATAGCAGCAAAAGCAATCACTTTCTTAGCAGCAGGGAGTGCGAGCCCAGCGGCAGCTCTACATGAAGGTACCAATAGCCCAGGAAGGCCGCCGACCGCGGGAATTCGCGCCGCCCCCATCCCGCCAGCCTACACGAGACTTTCCAGAGCACCCTGGACCACATCGAGGCACCCAGTGCACTGAAATAATAGTCATTCGCCATGTCAGATGGCTCGTTGGTCTAGGGGTATGATTCCTGCTTCGGGTGCAGGAGGTCCCGGGTTCAAATCCCGGACGAGCCCTAGCGTTTTGTGCAAACTGATCGCACATGAGTGGCTGAGTCGATGCAAAATGCTCGGCGGCAGTATCAAATGAATTTCATATTTGATGTGAGCAATTGACACTCTGATCCGACGTGTGAAGGCGATTACGAAGGTTTTTGGGTACAGATGGAAGCAGATGCATGTTACTATGTCTTGTTTTTAATGATGAAAAAGTGTTTCCGCCCGGGATCGAACCGGGGACCTTCTGCGTGTTAGGCAGACGTGATAACCGCTACACCACGGAAACTACTTGTGTGCGCCATACCTTAGAGACAACTCGTGCTGATGTTGACATCGTAACTAAAAAATTAAATAAATGCGCTTCTTGCATAACAAAGGTACATGCAGAAGATCCTCACATGACGTGGCTCACTGGAGTACAATGCGACACAGGCAAGAAAATACTGTTCCCGCCCGGGATCGAACCGGGGACCTTCTGCGTGTAAAGCAGACGTGATAACCGCTACACTACGGAAACTGCGGACGGGAGGAGTCCATCCCCGTTCACTCGAAATTACCTCAGCCTCTCTCCCGTCCGCGAATGCACACGCGACGGTTCTTTTGACAGCCTGGAAACCATTACAGCCGAGGGCTCAAGAAGTCTTCGGGGTGCTCGAGAGGGTGTCTGCCGTAGCACCCCTAACGAGATAGCGGCGTTTCCCGCAGTCGTGATTGCAAGTCATAGCAGCAAAAGCAATCACTTTCTTAGCAGCAGGGAGTGCGAGCCCAGCGGCAGCTCTACATGAAGGTACCAATAGCCCAGGAAGGCCGCCGACCGCGGGAATTCGCGCCGCCCCCATCCCGCCAGCCTACACGAGACTTTCCAGAGCACCCTGGACCACATCGAGGCACCCAGTGCACTGAAATAATAGTCATTCGCCATGTCAGATGGCTCGTTGGTCTAGGGGTATGATTCCTGCTTCGGGTGCAGGAGGTCCCGGGTTCAAATCCCGGACGAGCCCTAGCGTTTTGTGCAAACTGATCGCACATGAGTGGCTGAGTCGATGCAAAATGCTCGGCGGCAGTATCAAATGAATTTCATATTTGATGTGAGCAATTGACACTCTGATCCGACGTGTGAAGGCGATTACGAAGGTTTTTGGGTACAGATGGAAGCAGATGCATGTTACTATGTCTTGTTTTTAATGATGAAAAAGTGTTTCCGCCCGGGATCGAACCGGGGACCGTCTGCGTGTTAGGCAGACGTGATAACCGCTACACCACGGAAACTACTTGTGTGCGCCATACTTTAGAGACAACTCGTGCTGATGTTGACATCGTAACTAAAAAATTAAATAAATGCGCTTCTTGCATAACAAAGGTACATGCAGAAGATCCTCACATGACGTGGCTCACTGGAGTACAATGCGACACAGGCAAGAAAATACTGTTCCCGCCCGGGATCGAACCGGGGACCTTTTGCGTGTAAAGCAGACGTGATAACCGCTACACTACGGAAACTGCGGACGGGAGGAGTCCATCCCCGTTCACTCGAAATTACCTCAGCCTCTCTCCCGTCCGCGAATGCACACGCGACGGTTCTTTTGACAGCCTGGAAACCATTACAGCCGAGGGCTCAAGAAGTCTTCGGGGTGCTCGAGAGGGTGTCTGCCGTAGCACCCCTAACGAGATAGCGGCGTTTCCCGCAGTCGTGATTGCAAGTCATAGCAGCAAAAGCAATCACTTTCTTAGCAGCAGGGAGTGCGAGCCCAGCGGCAGCTCTACATGAAGGTACCAATAGCCCAGGAAGGCCGCCGACCGCGGGAATTCGCGCCGCCCCCATCCCGCCAGCCTACACGAGACTTTCCAGAGCACCCTGGACCACATCGAGGCACCCAGTGCACTGAAATAATAGTCATTCGCCATGTCAGATGGCTCGTTGGTCTAGGGGTATGATTCCTGCTTCGGGTGCAGGAGGTCCCGGGTTCAAATCCCGGACGAGCCCTAGCGTTTTGTGCAAACTGATCGCACATGAGTGGCTGAGTCGATGCAAAATGCTCGGCGGCAGTATCAAATGAATTTCATATTTGATGTGAGCAATTGACACTCTGATCCGACGTGTGAAGGCGATTACGAAGGTTTTTGGGTACAGATGGAAGCAGATGCATGTTACTATGTCTTGTTTTTAATGATGAAAAAGTGTTTCCGCCCGGGATCGAACCGGGGACCTTCTGCGTGTTAGGCAGACGTGATAACCGCTACACCACGGAAACTACTTGTGTGCGCCATACCTTAGAGACAACTCGTGCTGATGTTGTCATCGTAACTAAAAAATTAAATAAATGCGCTACTTGCATAACAAAGGTACATGCAGAAGATCCTCACATGACGTGGCTAACTGGAGTACAATACGACATAGGCAAGAAAATACTGTTCCCGCCCGGGATCGAACCGGGGACCTTCTGCGTGTAAAGCAGACGTGATAACCGCTACACTACGGAAACTGCGGACGGGAGGAGTCCATCCCCGTTCACTCGAAATTACCTCAGCCTCTCTCCCGTCCGCGAATGCACACGCGACGGTTCTTTTGACAGCCTGGAAACCATTACAGCCGAGGGCTCAAGAAGTCTTCGGGGTGCTCGAGAGGGTGTCTGCCGTAGCACCCCTAACGAGATAGCGGCGTTTCCCGCAGTCGTGATTGCAAGTCATAGCAGCAAAAGCAATCACTTTCTTAGCAGCAGGGAGTGCGAGCCCAGCGGCAGCTCTACATGAAGGTACCAATAGCCCAGGAAGGCCGCCGACCGCGGGAATTCGCGCCGCCCCCATCCCGCCAGCCTACACGAGACTTTCCAGAGCACCCTGGACCACATCGAGGCACCCAGTGCACTGAAATAATAGTCATCCGCCATGTCAGATGGCTCGTTGGTCTAGGGGTATGATTCCTGCTTCGGGTGCAGGAGGTCCCGGGTTCAAATCCCGGACGAGCCCTAGCGTTTTGTGCAAACTGATCGCACATGAGTGGCTGAGTCGATGCAAAATGCTCGGCGGCAGTATCAAATGAATTTCATATTTGATGTGAGCAATTGACACTCTGATCCGACGTGTGAAGGCGATTACGAAGGTTTTTGGGTACAGATGGAAGCAGATGCATGTTACTATGTCTTGTTTTTAATGATGAAAAAGTGTTTCCGCCCGGGATCGAACCGGGGACCTTCTGCGTGTTAGGCAGACGTGATAACCGCTACACCACGGAAACTACTTGTGTGCGCCATACTTTAGAGACAACTCGTGCTGATGTTGACATCGTAACTAAAAAATTAAATAAATGCGCTTCTTGCATAACAAAGGTACATGCAGAAGATCCTCACATGACGTGGCTCACTGGAGTACAATGCGACACAGGCAAGAAAATACTGTTCCCGCCCGGGATCGAACCGGGGACCTTCTGCGTGTAAAGCAGACGTGATAACCGCTACACTACGGAAACTGCGGACGGGAGGAGTCCATCCCCGTTCACTCGAAATTACCTCAGCCTCTCTCCCGTCCGCGAATGCACACGCGACGGTTCTTTTGACAGCCTGGAAACCATTGCAGCCGAGGGCTCAAGAAGTCTTCGGGGTGCTCGAGAGGGTGTCTGCCGTAGCACCCCTAACGAGATAGCGGCGTTTCCCGCAGTCGTGATTGCAAGTCATAGCAGCAAAAGCAATCACTTTCTTAGCAGCAGGGAGTGCGAGCCCAGCGGCAGCTCTACATGAAGGTACCAATAGCCCAGGAAGGCCGCCGACCGCGGGAATTCGCGCCGCCCCCATCCCGCCAGCCTACACGAGACTTTCCAGAGCACCCTGGACCACATCGAGGCACCCAGTGCACTGAAATAATAGTCATTCGCCATGTCAGATGGCTCGTTGGTCTAGGGGTATGATTCCTGCTTCGGGTGCAGGAGGTCCCGGGTTCAAATCCCGGACGAGCCCTAGCGTTTTGTGCAAACTGATCGCACGTGAGTGGCCAAGTCGACGCAAAATGCTCGGCGTCAGTATCAAATGAATTTCATATTTGGTGTGAGCAATTGACACTGATCTGACGTGTGCAGGCGATTACGAAGGTTTTTGGGTACAGATGGTAGCAGATGCATGTTAGTATGTCTTGTTTTTAATTATAAAAAAGTGTTTCCGCCCGGGATCGAAACGGGGACCTTCTGCGTGTTAGGCAGACGTGATAACCGCTACACTACGGTAACTGCGCACGTGAGGAGTCCATCCCCGCTCACTCGAAATTACCTCAGCCTCTCTCCGTGCGCGAATTCACACGCGACGGTTCCTTTGACAGCCTGGAAACCATCACAGCCGAGGGCTCAAGAAGTCTTCGGGTGCTCGAGAGGGTGTCTGCCGTAGCACCCCTAACGAGATAGCGGCGTTTCCCGCAGTCGTGATTGCAAATCATAGCAGCAAAAGCAATCACTTTCTTAGCAGCAGGGAGTGCGAGCCCAGCGGCAGCTCTACATGAAGGTACCAATAGCCCAGGAAGGCCGCCGACCGCGGGAATTCGCGCCGCCCCCATCCCGCCAGCCTACACGAGACTTTCCAGAGCACCCTGGACCACATCGAGGGACCCAGTGCACTGAAGTAATAGTCATTCGCCACGTCAGATGGCTCGTTGGTCTAGGGGTGTGATTCTTGCTTTGGGTGCAGGAGGTCTCGGGTTCAAATCCCGGACGAGCCCTACCGTTTTGTGCAAACTGATCGCACGTGAGTGGCCGAGTCGACGCAAAATGCTCGGCGTCAGTATCAAATGAATTTCATATTTGATGCGACCAATTGACACTGATCTGACGTGTGAAGGCGATTACGAAGGTTTTTGGGTACAGATGGTAGCAGATGCATGTTAGTATGTCTTGTTTTTAATGATAAAAATGTGTTTCCGCCCGGGATCGAAACGGGGACCTTCTGCGTGTTAGGCAGACGTGATAACCGCTACACCACGGAAACTACTTGTGTGCGCCTTACTTTAGAGACAACTCGTGCTGGTGTTGTCATCGTAACAAAAAAATTAAATAAATGCGCTACTTGCAGAACAAAGGTACATGCAGAAGATCCTCACATGTCGTGGCACACTGGAGAACAATACGACATAGGCAGGAAATTGATGTTCCCGCCCGGGATCGAACCGGGGACCTTCTGCGTGTGAAGCAGACGTGATAACCGCTACACTACGGAAACTGCGGACTTGAGGAGTCCATCTCCGTTCACTCGAAATTACCTCAGCCTCACTCCCGTCCGCGAATTCACTCGCGACGGTTCTTTTGACAGCCTGGAAACCATCACAGCCGAGTGCTCAAGAAGTCTTCGGGGTGCTCGAGAGGGTGTCTGCCGTAGCACCCCTAACGGGATAGCGGCGTTTCCTGCAGTCGTGATTGCAAGTCATAGCAGCAAAAGCAATCACTTTCTTAGCAGCAGGGAGTGCGAGCCCAGCGGCAGCTCTACATGAAGGTACCAATAGCCCAGGAAGGCCTCCGACCGCGGGAATTCGCGCCGCCCCCATCCCGCCAGCCTACACGAGACTTTCCAGAGCACCCTGGACCACATCGAGGGACCCAGTGCACTGAAATAATAGTCATTTGCCACGTCAGATGGCTCGTTGGTCTAGGGGTATGATTCTTGCTTTGGGTGCAGGAGGTCCCGGGTTCAAATCCCGGACGAGCCCTACCGTTTTGTGCAAACTGATCGCACGTGAGTGGCCAAGTCGACGCAAAATGCTCGGCGTCAGTATCAAATGAATTTCATATTTGATGTGAGCAATTGACACTGATCTGACGTGTGCAGGCGATTACGAAGGTTTTTGGGTACAGATGGTAGCAGATGCATGTTAGTATGTCTTGTTTTTAATGATAAAAAAGTGTTTCCGCCCGGGATCGAAACGGGGACCTTCTGCGTGTTAGGCAGACGTGATAACCGCTACACCACGGAAACTACTTTTGTGCGCCATACCTTAGAGACAACTCGTGCTGATGTTGACATCGTAACTAAAAAATTAAATAAATGCGCTTCTTGCATAACAAAGGTACATGCAGAAGATCCTCACATGACGTGGCTCACTGGAGTACAATGCGACACAGGCAAGAAAATACTGTTCCCGCCCGGGATCGAACCGGGGACCTTCTGCGTGTAAAGCAGACGTGATAACCGCTACACTACGGAAACTGCGGACGGGAGGAGTCCATCCCCGTTCACTCGAAATTACCTCAGCCTCTCTCCCGTCCGCGAATGCACACGCGACGGTTCTTTTGACAGCCTGGAAACCATTACAGCCGAGGGCTCAAGAAGTCTTCGGGGTGCTCGAGAGGGTGTCTGCCGTAGCACCCCTAACGAGATAGCGGCGTTTCCCGCAGTCGTGATTGCAAGTCATAGCAGCAAAAGCAATCACTTTCTTAGCAGCAGGGAGTGCGAGCCCAGCGGCAGCTCTACATGAAGGTACCAATAGCCCAGGAAGGCCGCCGACCGCGGGAATTCGCGCCGCCCCCATCCCGCCAGCCTACACGAGACTTTCCAGAGCACCCTGGACCACATCGAGGCACCCAGTGCACTGAAATAATAGTCATTCGCCATGTCAGATGGCTCGTTGGTCTAGGGGTATGATTCCTGCTTCGGGTGCAGGAGGTCCCGGGTTCAAATCCCGGACGAGCCCTAGCGTTTTGTGCAAACTGATCGCACATGAGTGGCTGAGTCGATGCAAAATGCTCGGCGGCAGTATCAAATGAATTTCATATTTGATGTGAGCAATTGACACTCTGATCCGACGTGTGAAGGCGATTACGAAGGTTTTTGGGTACAGATGGAAGCAGATGCATGTTACTATGTCTTGTTTTTAATGATGAAAAAGTGTTTCCGCCCGGGATCGAACCGGGGACCTTCTGCGTGTTAGGCAGACGTGATAACCGCTACACCACGGAAACTACTTGTGTGCGCCATACCTTAGAGACAACTCGTGCTGATGTTGACATCGTAACTAAAAAATTAAATAAATGCGCTTCTTGCATAACAAAGGTACATGCAGAAGATCCTCACATGACGTGGCTCACTGGAGTACAATGCGACACAGGCAAGAAAATACTGTTCCCGCCCGGGATCGAACCGGGGACCTTCTGCGTGTAAAGCAGACGTGATAACCGCTACACTACGGAAACTGCGGACGGGAGGAGTCCATCCCCGTTCACTCGAAATTACCTCAGCCTCTCTCCCGTCCGCGAATGCACACGCGACGGTTCTTTTGACAGCCTGGAAACCATTACAGCCGAGGGCTCAAGAAGTCTTCGGGGTGCTCGAGAGGGTGTCTGCCGTAGCACCCCTAACGAGATAGCGGCGTTTCCCGCAGTCGTGATTGCAAGTCATAGCAGCAAAAGCAATCACTTTCTTAGCAGCAGGGAGTGCGAGCCCAGCGGCAGCTCTACATGAAGGTACCAATAGCCCAGGAAGGCCGCCGACCGCGGGAATTCGCGCCGCCCCCATCCCGCCAGCCTACACGAGACTTTCCAGAGCACCCTGGACCACATCGAGGCACCCAGTGCACTGAAATAATAGTCATTCGCCATGTCAGATGGCTCGTTGGTCTAGGGGTATGATTCCTGCTTCGGGTGCAGGAGGTCCCGGGTTCAAATCCCGGACGAGCCCTAGCGTTTTGTGCAAACTGATCGCACATGAGTGGCTGAGTCGATGCAAAATGCTCGGCGGCAGTATCAAATGAATTTCATATTTGATGTGAGCAATTGACACTCTGATCCGACGTGTGAAGGCGATTACGAAGGTTTTTGGGTACAGATGGAAGCAGATGCATGTTACTATGTCTTGTTTTTAATGATGAAAAAGTGTTTCCGCCCGGGATCGAACCGGGGACCGTCTGCGTGTTAGGCAGACGTGATAACCGCTACACCACGGAAACTACTTGTGTGCGCCATACTTTAGAGACAACTCGTGCTGATGTTGACATCGTAACTAAAAAATTAAATAAATGCGCTTCTTGCATAACAAAGGTACATGCAGAAGATCCTCACATGACGTGGCTCACTGGAGTACAATGCGACACAGGCAAGAAAATACTGTTCCCGCCCGGGATCGAACCGGGGACCTTTTGCGTGTAAAGCAGACGTGATAACCGCTACACTACGGAAACTGCGGACGGGAGGAGTCCATCCCCGTTCACTCGAAATTACCTCAGCCTCTCTCCCGTCCGCGAATGCACACGCGACGGTTCTTTTGACAGCCTGGAAACCATTACAGCCGAGGGCTCAAGAAGTCTTCGGGGTGCTCGAGAGGGTGTCTGCCGTAGCACCCCTAACGAGATAGCGGCGTTTCCCGCAGTCGTGATTGCAAGTCATAGCAGCAAAAGCAATCACTTTCTTAGCAGCAGGGAGTGCGAGCCCAGCGGCAGCTCTACATGAAGGTACCAATAGCCCAGGAAGGCCGCCGACCGCGGGAATTCGCGCCGCCCCCATCCCGCCAGCCTACACGAGACTTTCCAGAGCACCCTGGACCACATCGAGGCACCCAGTGCACTGAAATAATAGTCATTCGCCATGTCAGATGGCTCGTTGGTCTAGGGGTATGATTCCTGCTTCGGGTGCAGGAGGTCCCGGGTTCAAATCCCGGACGAGCCCTAGCGTTTTGTGCAAACTGATCGCACATGAGTGGCTGAGTCGATGCAAAATGCTCGGCGGCAGTATCAAATGAATTTCATATTTGATGTGAGCAATTGACACTCTGATCCGACGTGTGAAGGCGATTACGAAGGTTTTTGGGTACAGATGGAAGCAGATGCATGTTACTATGTCTTGTTTTTAATGATGAAAAAGTGTTTCCGCCCGGGATCGAACCGGGGACCTTCTGCGTGTTAGGCAGACGTGATAACCGCTACACCACGGAAACTACTTGTGTGCGCCATACCTTAGAGACAACTCGTGCTGATGTTGTCATCGTAACTAAAAAATTAAATAAATGCGCTACTTGCATAACAAAGGTACATGCAGAAGATCCTCACATGACGTGGCTAACTGGAGTACAATACGACATAGGCAAGAAAATACTGTTCCCGCCCGGGATCGAACCGGGGACCTTCTGCGTGTAAAGCAGACGTGATAACCGCTACACTACGGAAACTGCGGACGGGAGGAGTCCATCCCCGTTCACTCGAAATTACCTCAGCCTCTCTCCCGTCCGCGAATGCACACGCGACGGTTCTTTTGACAGCCTGGAAACCATTACAGCCGAGGGCTCAAGAAGTCTTCGGGGTGCTCGAGAGGGTGTCTGCCGTAGCACCCCTAACGAGATAGCGGCGTTTCCCGCAGTCGTGATTGCAAGTCATAGCAGCAAAAGCAATCACTTTCTTAGCAGCAGGGAGTGCGAGCCCAGCGGCAGCTCTACATGAAGGTACCAATAGCCCAGGAAGGCCGCCGACCGCGGGAATTCGCGCCGCCCCCATCCCGCCAGCCTACACGAGACTTTCCAGAGCACCCTGGACCACATCGAGGCACCCAGTGCACTGAAATAATAGTCATCCGCCATGTCAGATGGCTCGTTGGTCTAGGGGTATGATTCCTGCTTCGGGTGCAGGAGGTCCCGGGTTCAAATCCCGGACGAGCCCTAGCGTTTTGTGCAAACTGATCGCACATGAGTGGCTGAGTCGATGCAAAATGCTCGGCGGCAGTATCAAATGAATTTCATATTTGATGTGAGCAATTGACACTCTGATCCGACGTGTGAAGGCGATTACGAAGGTTTTTGGGTACAGATGGAAGCAGATGCATGTTACTATGTCTTGTTTTTAATGATGAAAAAGTGTTTCCGCCCGGGATCGAACCGGGGACCTTCTGCGTGTTAGGCAGACGTGATAACCGCTACACCACGGAAACTACTTGTGTGCGCCATACTTTAGAGACAACTCGTGCTGATGTTGACATCGTAACTAAAAAATTAAATAAATGCGCTTCTTGCATAACAAAGGTACATGCAGAAGATCCTCACATGACGTGGCTCACTGGAGTACAATGCGACACAGGCAAGAAAATACTGTTCCCGCCCGGGATCGAACCGGGGACCTTTTGCGTGTAAAGCAGACGTGATAACCGCTACACTACGGAAACTGCGGACGGGAGGAGTCCATCCCCGTTCACTCGAAATTACCTCAGCCTCTCTCCCGTCCGCGAATGCACACGCGACGGTTCTTTTGACAGCCTGGAAACCATTACAGCCGAGGGCTCAAGAAGTCTTCGGGGTGCTCGAGAGGGTGTCTGCCGTAGCACCCCTAACGAGATAGCGGCGTTTCCCGCAGTCGTGATTGCAAGTCATAGCAGCAAAAGCAATCACTTTCTTAGCAGCAGGGAGTGCGAGCCCAGCGGCAGCTCTACATGAAGGTACCAATAGCCCAGGAAGGCCGCCGACCGCGGGAATTCGCGCCGCCCCCATCCCGCCAGCCTACACGAGACTTTCCAGAGCACCCTGGACCACATCGAGGCACCCAGTGCACTGAAATAATAGTCATTCGCCATGTCAGATGGCTCGTTGGTCTAGGGGTATGATTCCTGCTTCGGGTGCAGGAGGTCCCGGGTTCAAATCCCGGACGAGCCCTAGCGTTTTGTGCAAACTGATCGCACATGAGTGGCTGAGTCGATGCAAAATGCTCGGCGGCAGTATCAAATGAATTTCATATTTGATGTGAGCAATTGACACTCTGATCCGACGTGTGAAGGCGATTACGAAGGTTTTTGGGTACAGATGGAAGCAGATGCATGTTACTATGTCTTGTTTTTAATGATGAAAAAGTGTTTCCGCCCGGGATCGAACCGGGGACCTTCTGCGTGTTAGGCAGACGTGATAACCGCTACACCACGGAAACTACTTGTGTGCGCCATACCTTAGAGACAACTCGTGCTGATGTTGTCATCGTAACTAAAAAATTAAATAAATGCGCTACTTGCATAACAAAGGTACATGCAGAAGATCCTCACATGACGTGGCTAACTGGAGTACAATACGACATAGGCAAGAAAATACTGTTCCCGCCCGGGATCGAACCGGGGACCTTCTGCGTGTAAAGCAGACGTGATAACCGCTACACTACGGAAACTGCGGACGGGAGGAGTCCATCCCCGTTCACTCGAAATTACCTCAGCCTCTCTCCCGTCCGCGAATGCACACGCGACGGTTCTTTTGACAGCCTGGAAACCATTACAGCCGAGGGCTCAAGAAGTCTTCGGGGTGCTCGAGAGGGTGTCTGCCGTAGCACCCCTAACGAGATAGCGGCGTTTCCCGCAGTCGTGATTGCAAGTCATAGCAGCAAAAGCAATCACTTTCTTAGCAGCAGGGAGTGCGAGCCCAGCGGCAGCTCTACATGAAGGTACCAATAGCCCAGGAAGGCCGCCGACCGCGGGAATTCGCGCCGCCCCCATCCCGCCAGCCTACACGAGACTTTCCAGAGCACCCTGGACCACATCGAGGCACCCAGTGCACTGAAATAATAGTCATCCGCCATGTCAGATGGCTCGTTGGTCTAGGGGCATTCCGCCGCCAGCAGCCGTGCTGTGCGGACGTGCGGTGCGGCTGTTGCGGTGTTTACATCGTCGCTGCGAGCGGCCGGCGCTGTGTGGTGAGTGCGCGCCTTCTGCGTTAGTCATAGTTCACGATAACATTTTTAGATTGACATAATGGATCAGACAACGCGACGCGATACTTTGAAGTTGATTTTCGATCCGAACTACACCCGACCGAAATCTTACGAAGTTGAGGCATTTATCGAAGAAACTTTTCAGATCAAAGTGGATGAATTGATTGGAATACACCTGTCGATTGTCAGTCCGACTGTGTTCCTTAAGTTATCCAGTTCTGACAAGTGCGACCAAATTGTAGAAGCATGTGGTGGGGTGGCAAAATTCAAACATTCAGACGGACACATAGGGCAGGTCACGGTTTCGCGTGCCGGAATGGGAATACGAACGGTTCGAATCTTTGAGCTCCCCTTTGAAATAACGCCCGAGGAGATTAACAACAAACTGAGAGACTATGGCACCATTATCAGCAATGTCGCCGAAAAATGGTCTAGCTTGCACAAGTATCCAGTATTAAATGGAGTCAGGCAAGTTAAGATTGACATGCTGAAACATATCCCGTCGTATCTCTGGATTGGTGGATATAGAGCGATCATCATTTACCATGGCCAGCCGAGAACCTGCTCGGGCTGTGGTTCTACGCAACACGTCCGCGCGCAGTGTGTTCAACGGCGTGCGACGCAACTGCCGACTGGGGAGCGAGACCCGCCTAGTCAAATGGCCACGCTACCCGTGACGTACGCCGCCGCACTACGCAGTGAGGTCGCCCCAGACATGTGTATCGACACGGCGGTAGTTGCTTATGCCGACGTTCCCGATGGTAGCGTAGCCATGGATACTAGCAGCACAGAAGCTACAGGTCCAGCACACTCACAATACGAGGAAACTGACAGGCGTGGAGAACAAGACCAGGCTAAGACGGCAGAAGAAGGCATGTGCAAATCACTCGAAGAAGTCGGGCAACACAAAGAAGATACGGTTGCCACGTCGGAGGATAATGACCAGCAGCCTATAACTGTTTCACCAAAGAAACGGAAGAAACGTCGAATAGCCCGTCAGGGAGCAGCAGAAGCCGCGCCAATTCTGCGCGAAAAGGCGAAACAAATAGGCCAAGAACTGGCGGAGACGACACAGGCAACTCCTCTGGAAGATCGAACAATAAAAAAGAAGACTCGAAATGAGGACACTGACCCCGACCGTGGAATCCACATTGAAGACGGTACAGCTAGTCTGAAGGACCTTCCACCTATACCCAACACGTACACGCGGGAAGTTACGTGCACGCGAGACTGGGCGGATGACATGGAGGAGCAAAGCCATGATGCAGAGATGGCTGACATAGCACAACGTTCAGGGCGAACGGCACCCGACCGTCGACAGGATGTGTCCACCCGGCAACAAACCACCATCAAAGATATTCGTGCGGCAGATGATGATGCCGACTTCTTCTAAGTGGAGCAAGCATCCACTTCCCTTGGCAAACAGTACCCCACCTGACACGGTATAGTCGACATGACGGCTTTACAGGCGTACAGAATTGCAACCTTGAATATAAATAAAATTAGCAGCACCCTCAATCTGAGAAATCTCCAAGATTTTCTGTACGCCGCTGATATTGACATCTTAATGCTGCAAGAAGTAACGGCTATCCGTTTGGACGACATCACTGGCTACAACGCCGTCATCAATCCTGGCAATGACAATAGCCTCGGCACAGCGATTATGACTAAAGAGGGGATCCTACTTACAGACGTGGCGCAACTGCCTAACAGTAGAGGTCTCGCTGTCACGATAAACAACACCAGGTTTATCAACATATATGCCCCGTCAGGAACCGGAAACAAGCGCCGCAGGGCCGAATTTTTCAAAGAGGACATCGCCCCCCTTTTCGCGGTGCGATTTGACCAAATAATTTTTGCGGGTGACTTTAATTGCGTGCTGAGTCCCAAGGATCAGACGCCAAATTTTAACAAATCTCTGGAGCTGGAGGACATCGTCAGAGACTTCCAACTGTTTGATACTTGGGAACTAAAACACGGTGATAGGCTAGGTTTCACCTATATCACCAGCCATTCTGCCAGTCGTATCGACAGAATTTACGCAACATCCAATTTAAGGAGACACGTTTTACAGTCTGAGCTATGGCCCACGATTTTCTCTGATCATATCGCGTACATATGTACGATAAATTTAGAGAAACAAGGCACTTACAGGGCGAGAGGTCAGTGGAAGCTAAACGTTACTCATCTTTCGGATCCTGGATGTCACGCCGCCTTCCACACCACTTGGGCAGAATGTGAAAGGAAGTTCCACTTGTACGGCACGGCGCTGAATTGGTGGCTAAACTGCGCGAAGCCCGCAATAATAAAGACAATGAAAACTTACTCCCGTGAAAAAGTCGCCTGGCGGAAGCGGACAGTAGAGTTTTACTTCAGCTGTCTGAGAGACTTGTGCGTTCGTGATGCTACAGTCATAACAAATTATGGGCAAATCAACAGAATAAAAGCAAAATTGCTCAACCTGCAGAGACACCATCTCGAAGGCTGTAAAATACGAACGCGTTTGCAGAACGGTACACGAGAAGAAACAACATCGATGTACCACATTCTCCAAGAGAACAAAAGACAAAAACTTAAAATTCTGACGGAACTCAAAACTTCAGACCGGAGATTCTTGACAGATCAAGCTGCAATACGAGACGAGATCCATCGACACTTTAGTGAATTGCTGGCCAATACACAGACAGATGAAACGGCGCAGCAAGCTCTCACTGCTAGGACGACAGAGCGACTCACTCCAGAAGAAGCTGATGTGCTCGCAGCGAGAATAACGGACGAAGACGTCGAAGATGCCATCTCGAAGAGCCCAAAGAACAAATCACCTGGACCAGATGGGCTACCCGCTGAATTTTATCAAACTTTTCGCGAACAAATAATTGCTAAATTGACACTCGTATGCAATGAAATACTAACTGCGGACACTGACCTTCCGAAGGAATTCTGTGAAGGTACAGTGGTCTTAGTCCCCAAAACACCAGGAGGCAAAACCGTGGAGAATCTTCGACCCATAACACTTCTCAATAGTGATTATAAAATCTTCGCCCGTATCATGATGCAAAGGTTCAATTCTGTTATTCGTACAGTGACAGGAGCCTACCAGACAAGTGTGGGAAAGAACAGAACGATATTTCAGACCTTATGCGACTACAGAGACATTATAGCGATATCGGAAGCCTGCAACATTCGCTGTGCTCTGATGTCGCTTGACTTTGAAAAAGCTTTTGATAAAGTTAATCATTCGTACCTGCTCCGGTGTATGACATCCATGCACTTCCCCCAGAAAATTATAGCCTCCGTGAAAAACATACTGACGAATAGCACGTCAAGAATCAGTGTCAACGGACAACTCAGTCACCCGATCAATATTCAGAGTTCGGTAAGACAAGGTTGCCCAATGTCCATGACGCTTTTCGCGATTGCGCTTGAACCTCTCTTAGTATCTCTGACTCGGCAACTCCGTGGATTACATATACACGGACAGAAGATCATATGTCAAGCCTACGCGGACGATGTAGGGGTACTTGTGACTGACGAAAGAGAGGTGGAAACAGTACTTGAAGTTGTGGCGACCTACGAAATGGCGTCAGGAGCTAAACTCAACCGCAATAAATCTGGTATTATGAATCTTGGTCGGGGTATAGAGATCAGAGCCGCTGGAAGTATCAACACTGTGGAAAAAATCAAATGCCTTGGAATAGAATATACGAGTAATATCCGCCGCACGGCCGCTCTCAATTATCGAAAATTACTTGCCACCTTACGGGCAAGCATAAAACAACACAGCTTGCGTAATTTAAACGTAATACAAAAAGTGCAACTGGCCAATACATACATCACTTCCAAAGTGAACTATGTTGCTCAAGTGCTGCCTCTGCCACGAACCATTGCACACCAAATGCAAGCAGCGCTTGGTTATTTTGTCAGCAGAGGTCAGATATTTAAGGTTTCATATGATACCTTGACGCTACCGACACGCAATGGAGGGCTACAACTGACGGACATCTACCTTAAAGCGCAAGCGCTATACGTTAGCAAAACTTATAAACAGTGGCAACGATCACCGCGGACCTTAGTGGCTCATCTCTTACGTGAAATCACCCCAGTCAGCAGAGATCCACCAATCGATGTGCATCACATCTCCCACGAGCTGTACCACTATAAACACTTTCTGGTGGAATACAGCTATGTACGCCATAGAATACCGGAGAAGGACATATATCGGGTTAAGGAGGTTTACAACACCTTGCTGGAAGGAAAATTGCGCAATCGAATAGAAAACAAGTTTCGACATTATAATTGGAAAAACATATGGGACAACATATCTGACCCCCATCTACCATCCAATGTGCGATCGACGTGGTACCTCGCAGTCAACAGAAAAATCCCAACCAACTCCAAACTGCACGCGATACGTCTGGCACACACACCAAACTGTTCCAGCTGCAATGTCGTCGACACTGCAGAACATCGCTTCGTCTGTGAAGATGTGAAAGACGTGTGGAATCTCTTCAGGCAAAAACTAGCACATGTGCTACGTACGTCACCTAACACAATTTCACCGACACACGTCCTTCTGCCTGATGACGCGCCATATCCTAACACTAAAAGAAGGTCAGCCAACTGTCTCAAAGGACTGACAGTCCATGACATCTCAACGGCTATGACGAAAAGTGAAGCAGATTATTGGATGTACCTGATGACAGAACATCAAAAGCTCAAACGACAAATGAAATACAAAGACAACTACGCAAATTTTTTGAACCGAACATTGTCTCACCGACAGAGCTGAAGAACGATCAAACGACATGTTGTTCAACCTCAGAATTCCTTTTTTTTTCCTTTATGAAATTATCTATTAAGCTTCTCATTCATTTTACGCCAACAAGGTGGCTATTTCGTTTACCCTTCGCCCTCGTGTCGCAGCACTAATAGGTTGCTGACACACCCATGAGAAGCCATCAGGCTGAAGTAAGCCTGGCTCTAATATAAAAATCGCTCCAACTCAATGATGGAAGAATGTTGCGGAACTATTTCCTTTCCATAACCCCAAAAGAAGGGATTTTATTTACTTGTATACATTTACTTCGTCACTCACCTATCTCATATGGACCACACATAGCACAGAAGCTAGCCGAAGAAGGCACAAATGGCGAGCGGAAGGACGGGCTGTAGGGGAGGAAGGAGGCCCGATTTAAAAAAAAAAAAAAAAAAAGAGAAGAAAAAAAAAAGAAAAAAAAAGAAAAAAAAAAAGGGGTATGATTCCTGCTTCGGGTGCAGGAGGTCCCGGGTTCAAATCCCGGACGAGCCCTAGCGTTTTGTGCAAACTGATCGCACATGAGTGGCTGAGTCGATGCAAAATGCTCGGCGGCAGTATCAAATGAATTTCATATTTGATGTGAGCAATTGACACTCTGATCCGACGTGTGAAGGCGATTACGAAGGTTTTTGGGTACAGATGGAAGCAGATGCATGTTACTATGTCTTGTTTTTAATGATGAAAAAGTGTTTCCGCCCGGGATCGAACCGGGGACCTTCTGCGTGTTAGGCAGACGTGATAACCGCTACACCACGGAAACTACTTGTGTGCGCCATACTTTAGAGACAACTCGTGCTGATGTTGACATCGTAACTAAAAAATTAAATAAATGCGCTTCTTGCATAACAAAGGTACATGCAGAAGATCCTCACATGACGTGGCTCACTGGAGTACAATGCGACACAGGCAAGAAAATACTGTTCCCGCCCGGGATCGAACCGGGGACCTTTTGCGTGTAAAGCAGACGTGATAACCGCTACACTACGGAAACTGCGGACGGGAGGAGTCCATCCCCGTTCACTCGAAATTACCTCAGCCTCTCTCCCGTCCGCGAATGCACACGCGACGGTTCTTTTGACAGCCTGGAAACCATTACAGCCGAGGGCTCAAGAAGTCTTCGGGGTGCTCGAGAGGGTGTCTGCCGTAGCACCCCTAACGAGATAGCGGCGTTTCCCGCAGTCGTGATTGCAAGTCATAGCAGCAAAAGCAATCACTTTCTTAGCAGCAGGGAGTGCGAGCCCAGCGGCAGCTCTACATGAAGGTACCAATAGCCCAGGAAGGCCGCCGACCGCGGGAATTCGCGCCGCCCCCATCCCGCCAGCCTACACGAGACTTTCCAGAGCACCCTGGACCACATCGAGGCACCCAGTGCACTGAAATAATAGTCATTCGCCATGTCAGATGGCTCGTTGGTCTAGGGGTATGATTCCTGCTTCGGGTGCAGGAGGTCCCGGGTTCAAATCCCGGACGAGCCCTAGCGTTTTGTGCAAACTGATCGCACATGAGTGGCTGAGTCGATGCAAAATGCTCGGCGGCAGTATCAAATGAATTTCATATTTGATGTGAGCAATTGACACTCTGATCCGACGTGTGAAGGCGATTACGAAGGTTTTTGGGTACAGATGGAAGCAGATGCATGTTACTATGTCTTGTTTTTAATGATGAAAAAGTGTTTCCGCCCGGGATCGAACCGGGGACCTTCTGCGTGTTAGGCAGACGTGATAACCGCTACACCACGGAAACTACTTGTGTGCGCCATACCTTAGAGACAACTCGTGCTGATGTTGACATCGTAACTAAAAAATTAAATAAATGCGCTTCTTGCATAACAAAGGTACATGCAGAAGATCCTCACATGACGTGGCTCACTGGAGTACAATGCGACACAGGCAAGAAAATACTGTTCCCGCCCGGGATCGAACCGGGGACCTTCTGCGTGTAAAGCAGACGTGATAACCGCTACACTACGGAAACTGCGGACGGTAGGAGTCCATCCCCGTTCACTCGAAATTACCTCAGCCTCTCTCCCGTCCGCGAATGCACACGCGACGGTTCTTTTGACAGCCTGGAAACCATTACAGCCGAGGGCTCAAGAAGTCTTCGGGGTGCTCGAGAGGGTGTCTGCCGTAGCACCCCTAACGAGATAGCGGCGTTTCCCGCAGTCGTGATTGCAAGTCATAGCAGCAAAAGCAATCACTTTCTTAGCAGCAGGGAGTGCGAGCCCAGCGGCAGCTCTACATGAAGGTACCAATAGCCCAGGAAGGCCGCCGACCGCGGGAATTGGCGCCGCCCCCATCCCGCCAGCCTACACGAGACTTTCCAGAGCACCCTGGACCACATCGAGGCACCCAGTGCACTGAAATAATAGTCATTCGCCATGTCAGATGGCTCGTTGGTCTAGGGGTATGATTGCTGCTTCGGGTGCAGGAGGTCCCGGGTTCAAATCCCGGACGAGCCCTAGCGTTTTGTGCAAACTGATCGCACATGAGTGGCTGAGTCGATGCAAAATGCTCGGCGGCAGTATCAAATGAATTTCATATTTGATGTGAGCAATTGACACTCTGATCCGACGTGTGAAGGCGATTACGAAGGTTTTTGGGTACAGATGGAAGCAGATGCATGTTACTATGTCTTGTTTTTAATGATGAAAAAGTGTTTCCGCCCGGGATCGAACCGGGGACCTTCTGCGTGTTAGGCAGACGTGATAACCGCTACACCACGGAAACTACTTGTGTGCGCCATACCTTAGAGACAACTCGTGCTGATGTTGACATCGTAACTAAAAAATTAAATAAATGCGCTTCTTGCATAACAAAGGTACATGCAGAAGATCCTCACATGACGTGGCTCACTGGAGTACAATGCGACACAGGCAAGAAAATACTGTTCCCGCCCGGGATCGAACCGGGGACCTTCTGCGTGTAAAGCAGACGTGATAACCGCTACACTACGGAAACTGCGGACGGGAGGAGTCCATCCCCGTTCACTCGAAATTACCTCAGCCTCTCTCCCGTCCGCGAATGCACACGCGACGGTTCTTTTGACAGCCTGGAAACCATTACAGCCGAGGGCTCAAGAAGTCTTCGGGGTGCTCGAGAGGGTGTCTGCCGTAGCACCCCTAACGAGATAGCGGCGTTTCCCGCAGTCGTGATTGCAAGTCATAGCAGCAAAAGCAATCACTTTCTTAGCAGCAGGGAGTGCGAGCCCAGCGGCAGCTCTACATGAAGGTACCAATAGCCCAGGAAGGCCGCCGACCGCGGGAATTCGCGCCGCCCCCATCCCGCCAGCCTACACGAGACTTTCCAGAGCACCCTGGACCACATCGAGGCACCCAGTGCACTGAAATAATAGTCATTCGCCATGTCAGATGGCTCGTTGGTCTAGGGGTATGATTCCTGCTTCGGGTGCAGGAGGTCCCGGGTTCAAATCCCGGACGAGCCCTAGCGTTTTGTGCAAACTGATCGCACATGAGTGGCTGAGTCGATGCAAAATGCTCGGCGGCAGTATCAAATGAATTTCATATTTGATGTGAGCAATTGACACTCTGATCCGACGTGTGAAGGCGATTACGAAGGTTTTTGGGTACAGATGGAAGCAGATGCATGTTACTATGTCTTGTTTTTAATGATGAAAAAGTGTTTCCGCCCGGGATCGAACCGGGGACCTTCTGCGTGTTAGGCAGACGTGATAACCGCTACACCACGGAAACTACTTGTGTGCGCCATACCTTAGAGACAACTCGTGCTGATGTTGACATCGTAACTAAAAAATTAAATAAATGCGCTTCTTGCATAACAAAGGTACATGCAGAAGATCCTCACATGACGTGGCTCACTGGAGTACAATGCGACACAGGCAAGAAAATACTGTTCCCGCCCGGGATCGAACCGGGGACCTTCTGCGTGTAAAGCAGACGTGATAACCGCTACACTACGGAAACTGCGGACGGGAGGAGTCCATCCCCGTTCACTCGAAATTACCTCAGCCTCTCTCCCGTCCGCGAATGCACACGCGACGGTTCTTTTGACAGCCTGGAAACCATTACAGCCGAGGGCTCAAGAAGTCTTCGGGGTGCTCGAGAGGGTGTCTGCCGTAGCACCCCTAACGAGATAGCGGCGTTTCCCGCAGTCGTGATTGCAAGTCATAGCAGCAAAAGCAATCACTTTCGTAGCAGCAGGGAGTGCGAGCCCAGCGGCAGCTCTACATGAAGGTACCAATAGCCCAGGAAGGCCGCCGACCGCGGGAATTCGCGCCGCCCCCATCCCGCCAGCCTACACGAGACTTTCCAGAGCACCCTGGACCACATCGAGGCACCCAGTGCACTGAAATAATAGTCATTTTCCATGTCAGATGGCTCGTTGGTCTAGGGGTATGATTCCTGCTTCGGGTGCAGGAGGTCCCGGGTTCAAATCCCGGACGAGCCCTAGCGTTTTGTGCAAACTGATCGCACATGAGTGGCTGAGTCGATGCAAAATGCTCGGCGGCAGTATCAAATGAATTTCATATTTGATGTGAGCAATTGACACTCTGATCCGACGTGTGAAGGCGATTACGAAGGTTTTTGGGTACAGATGGAAGCAGATGCATGTTACTATGTCTTGTTTTTAATGATGAAAAAGTGTTTCCGCCCGGGATCGAACCGGGGACCTTCTGCGTGTTAGGCAGACGTGATAACCGCTACACCACGGAAACTACTTGTGTGCGCCATACCTTAGAGACAACTCGTGCTGATGTTGACATCGTAACTAAAAAATTAAATAAATGCGCTTCTTGCATAACAAAGGTACATGCAGAAGATCCTCACATGACGTGGCTCACTGGAGTACAATGCGACACAGGCAAGAAAATACTGTTCCCGCCCGGGATCGAACCGGGGACCTTCTGCGTGTAAAGCAGACGTGATAACCGCTACACTACGGAAACTGCGGACGGGAGGAGTCCATCCCCGTTCACTCGAAATTACCTCAGCCTCTCTCCCGTCCGCGAATGCACACGCGACGGTTCTTTTGACAGCCTGGAAACCATTACAGCCGAGGGCTCAAGAAGTCTTCGGGGTGCTCGAGAGGGTGTCTGCCGTAGCACCCCTAACGAGATAGCGGCGTTTCCCGCAGTCGTGATTGCAAGTCATAGCAGCAAAAGCAATCACTTTCGTAGCAGCAGGGAGTGCGAGCCCAGCGGCAGCTCTACATGAAGGTACCAATAGCCCAGGAAGGCCGCCGACCGCGGGAATTCGCGCCGCCCCCATCCCGCCAGCCTACACGAGACTTTCCAGAGCACCCGGGACCACATCGAGGCACCCAGTGCACTGAAATAATAGTCATTCGCCATGTCAGATGGCTCGTTGGTCTAGGGGTATGATTCCTGCTTCGGGTGCAGGAGGTCCCGGGTTCAAATCCCGGACGAGCCCTAGCGTTTTGTGCAAACTGATCGCACATGAGTGGCTGAGTCGATGCAAAATGCTCGGCGGCAGTATCAAATGAATTTCATATTTGATGTGAGCAATTGACACTCTGATCCGACGTGTGAAGGCGATTACGAAGGTTTTTGGGTACAGATGGAAGCAGATGCATGTTACTATGTCTTGTTTTTAATGATGAAAAAGTGTTTCCGCCCGGGATCGAACCGGGGACCTTCTGCGTGTTAGGCAGACGTGATAACCGCTACACCACGGAAACTACTTGTGTGCGCCATACCTTAGAGACAACTCGTGCTGATGTTGACATCGTAACTAAAAAATTAAATAAATGCGCTTCTTGCATAACAAAGGTACATGCAGAAGATCCTCACATGACGTGGCTCACTGGAGTACAATGCGACACAGGCAAGAAAATACTGTTCCCGCCCGGGATCGAACCGGGGACCTTCTGCGTGTAAAGCAGACGTGATAACCGCTACACTACGGAAACTGCGGACGGGAGGAGTCCATCCCCGTTCACTCGAAATTACCTCAGCCTCTCTCCCGTCCGCGAATGCACACGCGACGGTTCTTTTGACAGCCTGGAAACCATTACAGCCGAGGGCTCAAGAAGTCTTCGGGGTGCTCGAGAGGGTGTCTGCCGTAGCACCCCTAACGAGATAGCGGCGTTTCCCGCAGTCGTGATTGCAAGTCATAGCAGCAAAAGCAATCACTTTCGTAGCAGCAGGGAGTGCGAGCCCAGCGGCAGCTCTACATGAAGGTACCAATAGCCCAGGAAGGCCGCCGACCGCGGGAATTCGCGCCGCCCCCATCCCGCCAGCCTACACGAGACTTTCCAGAGCACCCTGGACCACATCGAGGCACCCAGTGCACTGAAATAATAGTCATTTTCCATGTCAGATGGCTCGTTGGTCTAGGGGTATGATTCCTGCTTCGGGTGCAGGAGGTCCCGGGTTCAAATCCCGGACGAGCCCTAGCGTTTTGTGCAAACTGATCGCACATGAGTGGCTGAGTCGATGCAAAATGCTCGGCGGCAGTATCAAATGAATTTCATATTTGATGTGAGCAATTGACACTCTGATCCGACGTGTGAAGGCGATTACGAAGGTTTTTGGGTACAGATGGAAGCAGATGCATGTTACTATGTCTTGTTTTTAATGATGAAAAAGTGTTTCCGCCCGGGATCGAACCGGGGACCTTCTGCGTGTTAGGCAGACGTGATGACCGCTACACCACGGAAACTACTTGCGTGCGCCATACCTTAGAGACAACTCGTGCTGATGTTGACATCGTAACTAAAAAATTAAATAAATGCGCTTCTTGCATAACAAAGGTACATGCAGAAGATCCTCACATGACGTGGCTCACTGGAGTACAATGCGACACAGGCAAGAAAATACTGTTCCCGCCCGGGATCGAACCGGGGACCTTCTGCGTGTAAAGCAGACGTGATAACCGCTACACTACGGAAACTGCGGACGGGAGGAGTCCATCCCCGTTCACTCGAAATTACCTCAGCCTCTCTCCCGTCCGCGAATGCACACGCGACGGTTCTTTTGACAGCCTGGAAACCATTACAGCCGAGGGCTCAAGAAGTCTTCGGGGTGCTCGAGAGGGTGTCTGCCGTAGCACCCCTAACGAGATAGCGGCGTTTCCCGCAGTCGTGATTGCAAGTCATAGCAGCAAAAGCAATCACTTTCTTAGCAGCAGGGAGTGCGAGCCCAGCGGCAGCTCTACATGAAGGTACCAATAGCCCAGGAAGGCCGCCGACCGCGGGAATTCGCGCCGCCCCCATCCCGCCAGCCTACACGAGACTTTCCAGAGCACCCTGGACCACATCGAGGCACCCAGTGCACTGAAATAATAGTCATTCGCCATGTCAGATGGCTCGTTGGTCTAGGGGTATGATTCCTGCTTCGGGTGCAGGAGGTCCCGGGTTCAAATCCCGGACGAGCCCTAGCGTTTTGTGCAAACTGATCGCACATGAGTGGCTGAGTCGATGCAAAATGCTCGGCGGCAGTATCAAATGAATTTCATATTTGATGTGAGCAATTGACACTCTGATCCGACGTGTGAAGGCGATTACGAAGGTTTTTGGGTACAGATGGAAGCAGATGCATGTTACTATGTCTTGTTTTTAATGATGAAAAAGTGTTTCCGCCCGGGATCGAACCGGGGACCTTCTGCGTGTTAGGCAGACGTGATAACCGCTACACCACGGAAACTACTTGTGTGCGCCATACTTTAGAGACAACTCGTGCTGATGTTGACATCGTAACTAAAAAATTAAATAAATGCGCTACTTGCATAACAAAGGTACATGCAGAAGATCCTCACATGACGTGGCTCACTGGAGTACAATGCGACACAGGCAAGAAAATACTGTTCCCGCCCGGGATCGAACCGGGGACCTTTTGCGTGTAAAGCAGACGTGATAACCGCTACACTACGGAAACTGCGGACGGGAGGAGTCCATCCCCGTTCACTCGAAATTACCTCAGCCTCTCTCCCGTCCGCGAATGCACACGCGACGGTTCTTTTGACAGCCTGGAAACCATTACAGCCGAGGGCTCAAGAAGTCTTCGGGGTGCTCGAGAGGGTGTCTGCCGTAGCACCCCTAACGAGATAGCGGCGTTTCCCGCAGTCGTGATTGCAAGTCATAGCAGCAAAAGCAATCACTTTCTTAGCAGCAGGGAGTGCGAGCCCAGCGGCAGCTCTACATGAAGGTACCAATAGCCCAGGAAGGCCGCCGACCGCGGGAATTCGCGCCGCCCCCATCCCGCCAGCCTACACGAGACTTTCCAGAGCACCCTGGACCACATCGAGGCACCCAGTGCACTGAAATAATAGTCATTCGCCATGTCAGATGGCTCGTTGGTCTAGGGGTATGATTCCTGCTTCGGGTGCAGGAGGTCCCGGGTTCAAATCCCGGACGAGCCCTAGCGTTTTGTGCAAACTGATCGCACATGAGTGGCTGAGTCGATGCAAAATGCTCGGCGGCAGTATCAAATGAATTTCATATTTGATGTGAGCAATTGACACTCTGATCCGACGTGTGAAGGCGATTACGAAGGTTTTTGGGTACAGATGGAAGCAGATGCATGTTACTATGTCTTGTTTTTAATGATGAAAAAGTGTTTCCGCCCGGGATCGAACCGGGGACCTTCTGCGTGTTAGGCAGACGTGATAACCGCTACACCACGGAAACTACTTGTGTGCGCCATACCTTAGAGACAACTCGTGCTGATGTTGACATCGTAACTAAAAAATTAAATAAATGCGCTTCTTGCATAACAAAGGTACATGCAGAAGATCCTCACATGACGTGGCTCACTGGAGTACAATGCGACACAGGCAAGAAAATACTGTTCCCGCCCGGGATCGAACCGGGGACCTTCTGCGTGTAAAGCAGACGTGATAACCGCTACACTACGGAAACTGCGGACGGGAGGAGTCCATCCCCGTTCACTCGAAATTACCTCAGCCTCTCTCCCGTCCGCGAATGCACACGCGACGGTTCTTTTGACAGCCTGGAAACCATTACAGCCGAGGGCTCAAGAAGTCTTCGGGGTGCTCGAGAGGGTGTCTGCCGTAGCACCCCTAACGAGATAGCGGCGTTTCCCGCAGTCGTGATTGCAAGTCATAGCAGCAAAAGCAATCACTTTCTTAGCAGCAGGGAGTGCGAGCCCAGCGGCAGCTCTACATGAAGGTACCAATAGCCCAGGAAGGCCGCCGACCGCGGGAATTCGCGCCGCCCCCATCCCGCCAGCCTACACGAGACTTTCCAGAGCACCCTGGACCACATCGAGGCACCCAGTGCACTGAAATAATAGTCATTCGCCATGTCAGATGGCTCGTTGGTTTAGGGGTATGATTCCTGCTTCGGGTGCAGGAGGTCCCGGGTTCAAATCCCGGACGAGCCCTAGCGTTTTGTGCAAACTGATCGCACATGAGTGGCTGAGTCGATGCAAAATGCTCGGCGGCAGTATCAAATGAATTTCATATTTGATGTGAGCAATTGACACTCTGATCCGACGTGTGAAGGCGATTACGAAGGTTTTTGGGTACAGATGGAAGCAGATGCATGTTACTATGTCTTGTTTTTAATGATGAAAAAGTGTTTCCGCCCGGGATCGAACCGGGGACCTTCTGCGTGTTAGGCAGACGTGATAACCGCTACACCACGGAAACTACTTGTGTGCGCCATACCTTAGAGACAACTCGTGCTGATGTTGACATCGTAACTAAAAAATTAAATAAATGCGCTTCTTGCATAACAAAGGTACATGCAGAAGATCCTCACATGACGTGGCTCACTGGAGTACAATGCGACACAGGCAAGAAAATACTGTTCCCGCCCGGGATCGAACCGGGGACCTTTTGCGTGTAAAGCAGACGTGATAACCGCTACACTACGGAAACTGCGGACGGGAGGAGTCCATCCCCGTTCACTCGAAATTACCTCAGCCTCTCTCCCGTCCGCGAATGCACACGCGACGGTTCTTTTGACAGCCTGGAAACCATTACAGCCGAGGGCTCAAGAAGTCTTCGGGGTGCTCGAGAGGGTGTCTGCCGTAGCACCCCTAACGAGATAGCGGCGTTTCCCGCAGTCGTGATTGCAAGTCATAGCAGCAAAAGCAATCACTTTCTTAGCAGCAGGGAGTGCGAGCCCAGCGGCAGCTCTACATGAAGGTACCAATAGCCCAGGAAGGCCGCCGACCGCGGGAATTCGCGCCGCCCCCATCCCGCCAGCCTACACGAGACTTTCCAGAGCACCCTGGACCACATCTAGGCACCCAGTGCACTGAAATAATAGTCATTCGACATGTCAGATGGCTCGTTGGTCTAGGGGTATGATTCCTGCTTCGGGTGCAGGAGGTCCCGGGTTCAAATCCCGGACGAGCCCTAGCGTTTTGTGCAAACTGATCGCACATGAGTGGCTGAGTCGATGCAAAATGCTCGGCGGCAGTATCAAATGAATTTCATATTTGATGTGAGCAATTGACACTCTGATCCGACGTGTGAAGGCGATTACGAAGGTTTTTGGGTACAGATGGAAGCAGATGCATGTTACTATGTCTTGTTTTTAATGATGAAAAAGTGTTTCCGCCCGGGATCGAACCGGGGACCTTCTGCGTGTTAGGCAGACGTGATAACCGCTACACCACGGAAACTACTTGTGTGCGCCATACCTTAGAGACAACTCGTGCTGATGTTGACATCGTAACTAAAAAATTAAATAAATGCGCTTCTTGCATAACAAAGGTACATGCAGAAGATCCTCACATGACGTGGCTCACTGGAGTACAATGCGACACAGGCAAGAAAATACTGTTCCCGCCCGGGATCGAACCGGGGACCTTCTGCGTGTAAAGCAGACGTGATAACCGCTACACTACGGAAACTGCGGACGGGAGGAGTCCATCCCCGTTCACTCGAAATTACCTCAGCCTCTCTCCCGTCCGCGAATGCACACGCGACGGTTCTTTTGACAGCCTGGAAACCATTACAGCCGAGGGCTCAAGAAGTCTTCGGGGTGCTCGAGAGGGTGTCTGCCGTAGCACCCCTAACGAGATAGCGGCGTTTCCCGCAGTCGTGATTGCAAGTCATAGCAGCAAAAGCAATCACTTTCTTAGCAACAGGGAGTGCGAGCCCAGCGGCAGCTCTACATGAAGGTACCAATAGCCCAGGAAGGCCGCCGACCGCGGGAATTCGCGCCGCCCCCATCCCGCCAGCCTACACGAGACTTTCCAGAGCACCCTGGACCACATCGAGGCACCCAGTGCACTGAAATAATAGTCATTCGCCATGTCAGATGGCTCGTTGGTCTGGGGGTATGATTCCTGCTTCGGGTGCAGGAGGTCCCGGGTTCAAATCCCGGACGAGCCCTAGCGTTTTGTGCAAACTGATCGCACATGAGTGGCTGAGTCGATGCAAAATGCTCGGCGGCAGTATCAAATGAATTTCATATTTGATGTGAGCAATTGACACTCTGATCCGACGTGTGAAGGCGATTACGAAGGTTTTTGGGTACAGATGGAAGCAGATGCATGTTACTATGTCTTGTTTTTAATGATGAAAAAGTGTTTCCGCCCGGGATCGAACCGGGGACCTTCTGCGTGTTAGGCAGACGTGATAACCGCTACACCACGGAAACTACTTGTGTGCGCCATACCTTAGAGACAACTCGTGCTGATGTTGACATCGTAACTAAAAAATTAAATAAATGCGCTTCTTGCATAACAAAGGTACATGCAGAAGATCCTCACATGACGTGGCTCACTGGAGTACAATGCGACACAGGCAAGAAAATACTGTTCCCGCCCGGGATCGAACCGGGGACCTTTTGCGTGTAAAGCAGACGTGATAACCGCTACACTACGGAAACTGCGGACGGGAAGAGTCCATCCCCGTTCACTCGAAATTACCTCAGCCTCTCTCCCGTCCGCGAATGCACACGCGACGGTTCTTTTGACAGCCTGGAAACCATTACAGCCGAGGGCTCAAGAAGTCTTCGGGGTGCTCGAGAGGGTGTCTGCCGTAGCACCCCTAACGAGATAGCGGCGTTTCCCGCAGTCGTGATTGCAAGTCATAGCAGCAAAAGCAATCACTTTCTTAGCAGCAGGGAGTGCGAGCCCAGCGGCAGCTCTACATGAAGGTACCAATAGCCCAGGAAGGCCGCCGACCGCGGGAATTCGCGCCGCCCCCATCCCGCCAGCCTACACGAGACTTTCCAGAGCACCCTGGACCACATCGAGGCACCCAGTGCACTGAAATAATAGTCATTCGCCATGTCAGATGGCTCGTTGGTCTAGGGGTATGATTCCTGCTTCGGGTGCAGGAGGTCCCGGGTTCAAATCCCGGACGAGCCCTAGCGTTTTGTGCAAACTGATCGCACATGAGTGGCTGAGTCGATGCAAAATGCTCGGCGGCAGTATCAAATGAATTTCATATTTGATGTGAGCAATTGACACTCTGATCCGACGTGTGAAGGCGATTACGAAGGTTTTTGGGTACAGATGGAAGCAGATGCATGTTACTATGTCTTGTTTTTAATGATGAAAAAGTGTTTCCGCCCGGGATCGAACCGGGGACCTTCTGCGTGTTAGGCAGACGTGATAACCGCTACACCACGGAAACTACTTGTGTGCGCCATACCTTAGAGACAACTCGTGCTGATGTTGACATCGTAACTAAAAAATTAAATAAATGCGCTTCTTGCATAACAAAGGTACATGCAGAAGATCCTCACATGACGTGGCTCACTGGAGTACAATGCGACACAGGCAAGAAAATACTGTTCCCGCCCGGGATCGAACCGGGGACCTTTTGCGTGTAAAGCAGACGTGATAACCGCTACACTACGGAAACCGCGGACGGGAGGAGTCCATCCCCGTTCACTCGAAATTACCTCAGCCTCTCTCCCGTCCGCGAATGCACACGCGACGGTTCTTTTGACAGCCTGGAAACCATTACAGCCGAGGGCTCAAGAAGTCTTCGGGGTGCTCGAGAGGGTGTCTGCCGTAGCACCCCTAACGAGATAGCGGCGTTTCCCGCAGTCGTGATTGCAAGTCATAGCAGCAAAAGCAATCACTTTCTTAGCAGCAGGGAGTGCGAGCCCAGCGGCAGCTCTACATGAAGGTACCAATAGCCCAGGAAGGCCGCCGACCGCGGGAATTCGCGCCGCCCCCATCCCGCCAGCCTACACGAGACTTTCCAGAGCACCCTGGACCACATCGAGGCACCCAGTGCACTGAAATAATAGTCATTCGCCATGTCAGATGGCTCGTTGGTCTGGGGGTATGATTCCTGCTTCGGGTGCAGGAGGTCCCGGGTTCAAATCCCGGACGAGCCCTAGCGTTTTGTGCAAACTGATCGCACATGAGTGGCTGAGTCGATGCAAAATGCTCGGCGGCAGTATCAAATGAATTTCATATTTGATGTGAGCAATTGACACTCTGATCCGACGTGTGAAGGCGATTACGAAGGTTTTTGGGTACAGATGGAAGCAGATGCATGTTACTATGTCTTGTTTTTAATGATGAAAAAGTGTTTCCGCCCGGGATCGAACCGGGGACCTTCTGCGTGTTAGGCAGACGTGATAACCGCTACACCACGGAAACTACTTGTGTGCGCCATACCTTAGAGACAACTCGTGTTGATGTTGACATCGTAACTAAAAAATTAAATAAATGCGCTTCTTGCATAACAAAGGTACATGCAGAAGATCCTCAAATGACGTGGCTCACTGGAGTACAATGCGACACAGGCAAGAAAATACTGTTCCCGCCCGGGATCGAACCGGGGACCTTCTGCGTGTAAAGCAGACGTGATAACCGCTACACTACGGAAACTGCGGACGGGAGGAGTCCATCCCCGTTCACTCGAAATTACCTCAGCCTCTCTCCCGTCCGCGAATGCACACGCGACGGTTCTTTTGACAGCCTGGAAACCATTACAGCCGAGGGCTCAAGAAGTCTTCGGGGTGCTCGAGAGGGTGTCTGCCGTAGCACCCCTAACGAGATAGCGGCGTTTCCCGCAGTCGTGATTGCAAGTCATAGCAGCAAAAGCAATCACTTTCTTAGCAGCAGGGAGTGCGAGCCCAGCGGCAGCTCTACATGAAGGTACCAATAGCCCAGGAAGGCCGCCGACCGCGGGAATTCGCGCCGCCCCCATCCCGCCAGCCTACACGAGACTTTCCAGAGCACCCTGGACCACATCGAGGCACCCAGTGCACTGAAATAATAGTCATTCGCCATGTCAGATGGCTCGTTGGTCTAGGGGTATGATTCCTGCTTCGGGTGCAGGAGGTCCCGGGTTCAAATCCCGGACGAGCCCTAGCGTTTTGTGCAAACTGATCGCACATGAGTGGCTGAGTCGATGCAAAATGCTCGGCGGCAGTATCAAATGAATTTCATATTTGATGTGAGCAATTGACACTCTGATCCGACGTGTGAAGGCGATTACGAAGGTTTTTGGGTACAGATGGAAGCAGATGCATGTTACTATGTCTTGTTTTTAATGATGAAAAAGTGTTTCCGCCCGGGATCGAACCGGGGACCTTCTGCGTGTTAGGCAGACGTGATAACCGCTACACCACGGAAACTACTTGTGTGCGCCATACCTTAGAGACAACTCGTGTTGATGTTGACATCGTAACTAAAAAATTAAATAAATGCGCTTCTTGCATAACAAAGGTACATGCAGAAGATCCTCAAATGACGTGGCTCACTGGAGTACAATGCGACACAGGCAAGAAAATACTGTTCCCGCCCGGGATCGAACCGGGGACCTTCTGCGTGTAAAGCAGACGTGATAACCGCTACACTACGGAAACTGCGGACGGGAGGAGTCCATCCCCGTTCACTCGAAATTACCTCAGCCTCTCTCCCGTCCGCGAATGCACACGCGACGGTTCTTTTGACAGCCTGGAAACCATTACAGCCGAGGGCTCAAGAAGTCTTCGGGGTGCTCGAGAGGGTGTCTGCCGTAGCACCCCTAACGAGATAGCGGCGTTTCCCGCAGTCGTGATTGCAAGTCATAGCAGCAAAAGCAATCACTTTCTTAGCAGCAGGGAGTGCGAGCCCAGCGGCAGCTCTACATGAAGGTACCAATAGCCCAGGAAGGCCGCCGACCGCGGGAATTCGCGCCGCCCCCATCCCGCCAGCCTACACGAGACTTTCCAGAGCACCCTGGACCACATCGAGGCACCCAGTGCACTGAAATAATAGTCATTCGCCATGTCAGATGGCTCGTTGGTCTAGGGGTATGATTCCTGCTTCGGGTGCAGGAGGTCCCGGGTTCAAATCCCGGACGAGCCCTACCGTTTTGTGCAAACTGATCGCACATGAGTGGCTGAGTCGATGCAAAATGCTCGGCGGCAGTATCAAATGAATTTCATATTTGATGTGAGCAATTGACACTCTGATCCGACGTGTGAAGGCGATTACGAAGGTTTTTGGGTACAGATGGAAGCAGATGCATGTTACTATGTCTTGTTTTTAATGATGAAAAAGTGTTTCCGCCCGGGATCGAACCGGGGACCTTCTGCGTGTTAGGCAGACGTGATAACCGCTACACCACGGAAACTACTTGTGTGCGCCATACCTTAGAGACAACTCGTGCTGATGTTGACATCGTAACTAAAAAATTAAATAAATGCGCTTCTTGCATAACAAAGGTACATGCAGAAGATCCTCACATGACGTGGCTCACTGGAGTACAATGCGACACAGGCAAGAAAATACTGTTCCCGCCCGGGATCGAACCGGGGACCTTCTGCGTGTAAAGCAGACGTGATAACCGCTACACTACGGAAACTGCGGACGGGAGGAGTCCATCCCCGTTCACTCGAAATTACCTCAGCCTCTCTCCCGTCCGCGAATGCACACGCGACGGTTCTTTTGACAGCCTGGAAACCATTACAGCCGAGGGCTCAAGAAGTCTTCGGGGTGCTCGAGAGGGTGTCTGCCGTAGCACCCCTAACGAGATAGCGGCGTTTCCCGCAGTCGTGATTGCAAGTCATAGCAGCAAAAGCAATCACTTTCTTAGCAGCAGGGAGTGCGAGCCCAGCGGCAGCTCTACATGAAGGTACCAATAGCCCAGGAAGGCCGCCGACCGCGGGAATTCGCGCCGCCCCCATCCCGCCAGCCTACACGAGACTTTCCAGAGCACCCTGGACCACATCGAGGCACCCAGTGCACTGAAATAATAGTCATTCGCCATGTCAGATGGCTCGTTGGTCTAGGGGTATGATTCCTGCTTCGGGTGCAGGAGGTCCCGGGTTCAAATCCCGGACGAGCCCTAGCGTTTTGTGCAAACTGATCGCACATGAGTGGCTGAGTCGATGCAAAATGCTCGGCGGCAGTATCAAATGAATTTCATATTTGATGTGAGCAATTGACACTCTGATCCGACGTGTGAAGGCGATTACGAAGGTTTTTGGGTACAGATGGAAGCAGATGCATGTTACTATGTCTTGTTTTTAATGATGAAAAAGTGTTTCCGCCCGGGATCGAACCGGGGACCTTTTGCGTGTTAGGCAGACGTGATAACCGCTACACCACGGAAACTACTTGTGTGCGCCATACCTTAGAGACAACTCGTGCTGATGTTGACATCGTAACTAAAAAATTAAATAAATGCGCTTCTTGCATAACAAAGGTACATGCAGAAGATCCTCACATGACGTGGCTCACTGGAGTACAATGCGACACAGGCAAGAAAATACTGTTCCCGCCCGGGATCGAACCGGGGACCTTCTGCGTGTAAAGCAGACGTGATAACCGCTACACTACGGAAACCGCGGACGGGAGGAGTCCATCCCCGTTCACTCGAAATTACCTCAGCCTCTCTCCCGTCTGCGAATGCACACGCGACGGTTCTTTTGACAGCCTGGAAACCATTACAGCCGAGGGCTCAAGAAGTCTTCGGGGTGCTCGAGAGGGTGTCTGCCGTAGCACCCCTAACGAGATAGCGGCGTTTCCCGCAGTCGTGATTGCAAGTCATAGCAGCAAAAGCAATCACTTTCTTAGCAGCAGGGAGTGCGAGCCCAGCGGCAGCTCTACATGAAGGTACCAATAGCCCAGGAAGGCCGCCGACCGCGGGAATTCGCGCCGCCCCCATCCCGCCAGCCTACACGAGACTTTCCAGAGCACCCTGGACCACATCGAGGCACCCAGTGCACTGAAATAATAGTCATTCGCCATGTCAGATGGCTCGTTGGTCTAGGGGTATGATTCCTGCTTCGGGTGCAGGAGGTCCCGGGTTCAAATCCCGGACGAGCCCTAGCGTTTTGTGCAAACTGATCGCACATGAGTGGCTGAGTCGATGCAAAATGCTCGGCGGCAGTATCAAATGAATTTCATATTTGATGTGAGCAATTGACACTCTGATCCGACGTGTGAAGGCGATTACGAAGGTTTTTGGGTACAGATGGAAGCAGATGCATGTTACTATGTCTTGTTTTTAATGATGAAAAAGTGTTTCCGCCCGGGATCGAACCGGGGACCTTTTGCGTGTTAGGCAGACGTGATAACCGCTACACCACGGAAACTACTTGTGTGCGCCATACCTTAGAGACAACTCGTGCTGATGTTGACATCGTAACTAAAAAATTAAATAAATGCGCTTCTTGCATAACAAAGGTACATGCAGAAGATCCTCACATGACGTGGCTCACTGGAGTACAATGCGACACAGGCAAGAAAATACTGTTCCCGCCCGGGATCGAACCGGGGACCTTCTGCGTGTAAAGCAGACGTGATAACCGCTACACTACGGAAACCGCGGACGGGAGGAGTCCATCCCCGTTCACTAGAAATTACCTCAGCCTCTCTCCCGTCTGCGAATGCACACGCGACGGTTCTTTTGACAGCCTGGAAACCATTACAGCCGAGGGCTCAAGAAGTCTTCGGGGTGCTCGAGAGGGTGTCTGCCGTAGCACCCCTAACGAGATAGCGGCGTTTCCCGCAGTCGTGATTGCAAGTCATAGCAGCAAAAGCAATCACTTTCTTAGCAGCAGGGAGTGCGAGCCCAGCGGCAGCTCTACATGAAGGTACCAATAGCCCAGGAAGGCCGCCGACCGCGGGAATTCGCGCCGCCCCCATCCCGCCAGCCTACACGAGACTTTCCAGAGCACCCTGGACCACATCGAGGCACCCAGTGCACTGAAATAATAGTCATTCGCCATGTCAGATGGCTCGTTGGTCTAGGGGTATGATTCCTGCTTCGGGTGCAGGAGGTCCCGAGTTCAAATCCCGGACGAGCCCTAGCGTTTTGTGCAAACTGATCGCACATGAGTGGCTGAGTCGATGCAAAATGCTCGGCGGCAGTATCAAATGAATTTCATATTTGATGTGAGCAATTGACACTCTGATCCGACGTGTGAAGGCGATTACGAAGGTTTTTGGGTACAGATGGAAGCAGATGCATGTTACTATGTCTTGTTTTTAATGATGAAAAAGTGTTTCCGCCCGGGATCGAACCGGGGACCTTCTGCGTGTTAGGCAGACGTGATAACCGCTACACCACGGAAACTACTTGTGTGCGCCATACCTTAGAGACAACTCGTGCTGATGTTGACATCGTAACTAAAAAATTAAATAAATGCGCTTCTTGCATAACAAAGGTACATGCAGAAGATCCTCACATGACGTGGCTCACTGGAGTACAATGCGACACAGGCAAGAAAATACTGTTCCCGCCCGGGATCGAACCGGGGACCTTCTGCGTGTAATGCAGACGTGATAACCGCTACACTACGGAAACCGCGGACGGGAGGAGTCCATCCCCGTTCACTCGAAATTACCTCAGCCTCTCTCCCGTCCGCGAATGCACACGCGACGGTTCTTTTGACAGCCTGGAAACCATTACAGCCGAGGGCTCAAGAAGTCTTCGGGGTGCTCGAGAGGGTGTCTGCCGTAGCACCCCTAACGAGATAGCGGCGTTTCCCGCAGTCGTGATTGCAAGTCATAGCAGCAAAAGCAATCACTTTCTTAGCAGCAGGGAGTGCGAGCCCAGCGGCAGCTCTACATGAAGGTACCAATAGCCCAGGAAGGCCGCCGACCGCGGGAATTCGCGCCGCCCCCATCCCGCCAGCCTACACGAGACTTTCCAGAGCACCCTGGACCACATCGAGGCACCCAGTGCACTGAAATAATAGTCATTCGCCATGTCAGATGGCTCGTTGGTCTAGGGGTATGATTCCTGCTTCGGGTGCAGGAGGTCCCGGGTTCAAATCCCGGACGAGCCCTAGCGTTTTGTGCAAACTGATCGCACATGAGTGGCTGAGTCGATGCAAAATGCTCGGCGGCAGTATCAAATGAATTTCATATTTGATGTGAGCAATTGACACTCTGATCCGACGTGTGAAGGCGATTACGAAGGTTTTTGGGTACAGATGGAAGCAGATGCATGTTACTATGTCTTGTTTTTAATGATGAAAAAGTGTTTCCGCCCGGGATCGAACCGGGGACCTTCTGCGTGTTAGGCAGACGTGATAACCGCTACACCACGGAAACTACTTGTGTGCGCCATACCTTAGAGACAACTCGTGTTGATGTTGACATCGTAACTAAAAAATTAAATAAATGCGCTTCTTGCATAACAAAGGTACATGCAGAAGATCCTCACATGACGTGGCTCACTGGAGTACAATGCGACACAGGCAAGAAAATACTGTTCCCGCCCGGGATCGAACCGGGGACCTTTTGCGTGTAAAGCAGACGTGATAACCGTTACACTACGGAAACTGCGGACGGGAGGAGTCCATCCCCGTTCACTCGAAATTACCTCAGCCTCTCTCCCGTCCGCGAATGCACACGCGACGGTTCTTTTGACAGCCTGGAAACCATTACAGCCGAGGGCTCAAGAAGTCTTCGGGGTGCTCGAGAGGGTGTCTGCCGTAGCACCCCTAACGAGATAGCGGCGTTTCCCGCAGTCGTGATTGCAAGTCATAGCAGCAAAAGCAATCACTTTCTTAGCAGCAGGGAGTGCGAGCCCAGCGGCAGCTCTACATGAAGGTACCAATAGCCCAGGAAGGCCGCCGACCGCGGGAATTGGCGCCGCCCCCATCCCGCCAGCCTACACGAGACTTTCCAGAGCACCCTGGACCACATCGAGGCACCCAGTGCACTGAAATAATAGTCATTCGCCATGTCAGATGGCTCGTTGGTCTAGGGGTATGATTCCTGCTTCGGGTGCAGGAGGTCCCGGGTTCAAATCCCGGACGAGCCCTAGCGTTTTGTGCAAACTGATCGCACATGAGTGGCTGAGTCGATGCAAAATGCTCGGCGGCAGTATCAAATGAATTTCATATTTGATGTGAGCAATTGACACTCTGATCCGACGTGTGAAGGCGATTACGAAGGTTTTTGGGTACAGATGGAAGCAGATGCATGTTACTATGTCTTGTTTTTAATGATGAAAAAGTGTTTCCGCCCGGGATCGAACCGGGGACCTTCTGCGTGTTAGGCAGACGTGATAACCGCTACACCACGGAAACTACTTGTGTGCGCCATACCTTAGAGACAACTCGTGCTGATGTTGACATCGTAACTAAAAAATTAAATAAATGCGCTTCTTGCATAACAAAGGTACATGCAGAAGATCCTCACATGACGTGGCTCACTGGAGTACAATGCGACACAGGCAAGAAAATACTGTTCCCGCCCGGGATCGAACCGGGGACCTTCTGCGTGTAAAGCAGACGTGATAACCGCTACACTACGGAAACTGCGGACGGGAGGAGTCCATCCCCGTTCACTCGAAATTACCTCAGCCTCTCTCCCGTCCGCGAATGCACACGCGACGGTTCTTTTGACAGCCTGGAAACCATTACAGCCGAGGGCTCAAGAAGTCTTCGGGGTGCTCGAGAGGGTGTCTGCCGTAGCACCCCTAACGAGATAGCGGCGTTTCCCGCAGTCGTGATTGCAAGTCATAGCAGCAAAAGCAATCACTTTCTTAGCAGCAGGGAGTGCGAGCCCAGCGGCAGCTCTACATGAAGGTACCAATAGCCCAGGAAGGCCGCCGACCGCGGGAATTCGCGCCGCCCCCATCCCGCCAGCCTACACGAGACTTTCCAGAGCACCCTGGACCACATCGAGGCACCCAGTGCACTGAAATAATAGTCATTCGCCATGTCAGATGGCTCGTTGGTCTAGGGGTATGATTCCTGCTTCGGGTGCAGGAGGTCCCGGGTTCAAATCCCGGACGAGCCCTAGCGTTTTGTGCAAACTGATCGCACATGAGTGGCTGAGTCGATGCAAAATGCTCGGCGGCAGTATCAAATGAATTTCATATTTGATGTGAGCAATTGACACTCTGATCCGACGTGTGAAGGCGATTACGAAGGTTTTTGGGTACAGATGGAAGCAGATGCATGTTACTATGTCTTGTTTTTAATGATGAAAAAGTGTTTCCGCCCGGGATCGAACCGGGGACCTTCTGCGTGTTAGGCAGACGTGATAACCGCTACACCACGGAAACTACTTGTGTGCGCCATACCTTAGAGACAACTCGTGCTGATGTTGACATCGTAACTAAAAAATTAAATAAATGCGCTTCTTGCATAACAAAGGTACATGCAGAAGATCCTCACATGACGTGGCTCACTGGAGTACAATGCGACACAGGCAAGAAAATACTGTTCCCGCCCGGGATCGAACCGGGGACCTTCTGCGTGTAAAGCAGACGTGATAACCGCTACACTACGGAAACTGCGGACGGGAGGAGTCCATCCCCGTTCACTCGAAATTACCTCAGCCTCTCTCCCGTCCGCGAATGCACACGCGACGGTTCTTTTGACAGCCTGGAAACCATTACAGCCGAGGGCTCAAGAAGTCTTCGGGGTGCTCGAGAGGGTGTCTGCCGTAGCACCCCTAACGAGATAGCGGCGTTTCCCGCAGTCGTGATTGCAAGTCATAGCAGCAAAAGCAATCACTTTCTTAGCAGCAGGGAGTGCGAGCCCAGCGGCAGCTCTACATGAAGGTACCAATAGCCCAGGAAGGCCGCCGACCGCGGGAATTGGCGCCGCCCCCATCCCGCCAGCCTACACGAGACTTTCCAGAGCACCCTGGACCACATCGAGGCACCCAGTGCACTGAAATAATAGTCATTCGCCATGTCAGATGGCTCGTTGGTCTAGGGGTATGATTCCTGCTTCGGGTGCAGGAGGTCCCGGGTTCAAATCCCGGACGAGCCCTAGCGTTTTGTGCAAACTGATCGCACATGAGTGGCTGAGTCGATGCAAAATGCTCGGCGGCAGTATCAAATGAATTTCATATTTGATGTGAGCAATTGACACTCTGATCCGACGTGTGAAGGCGATTACGAAGGTTTTTGGGTACAGATGGAAGCAGATGCATGTTACTATGTCTTGTTTTTAATGATGAAAAAGTGTTTCCGCCCGGGATCGAACCGGGGACCTTCTGCGTGTTAGGCAGACGTGATAACCGCTACACCACGGAAACTACTTGTGTGCGCCATACCTTAGAGACAACTCGTGCTGATGTTGACATCGTAACTAAAAAATTAAATAAATGCGCTTCTTGCATAACAAAGGTACATGCAGAAGATCCTCACATGACGTGGCTCACTGGAGTACAATGCGACACAGGCAAGAAAATACTGTTCCCGCCCGGGATCGAACCGGGGACCTTCTGCGTGTAATGCAGACGTGATAACCGCTACACTACGGAAACCGCGGACGGGAGGAGTCCATCCCCGTTCACTCGAAATTACCTCAGCCTCTCTCCCGTCCGCGAATGCACACGCGACGGTTCTTTTGACAGCCTGGAAACCATTACAGCCGAGGGCTCAAGAAGTCTTCGGGGTGCTCGAGAGGGTGTCTGCCGTAGCACCCCTAACGAGATAGCGGCGTTTCCCGCAGTCGTGATTGCAAGTCATAGCAGCAAAAGCAATCACTTTCTTAGCAGCAGGGAGTGCGAGCCCAGCGGCAGCTCTACATGAAGGTACCAATAGCCCAGGAAGGCCGCCGACCGCGGGAATTCGCGCCGCCCCCATCCCGCCAGCCTACACGAGACTTTCCAGAGCACCCTGGACCACATCGAGGCACCCAGTGCACTGAAATAATAGTCATTCGCCATGTCAGATGGCTCGTTGGTCTAGGGGTATGATTCCTGCTTCGGGTGCAGGAGGTCCCGGGTTCAAATCCCGGACGAGCCCTAGCGTTTTGTGCAAACTGATCGCACATGAGTGGCTGAGTCGATGCAAAATGATCGGCGGCAGTATCAAATGAATTTCATATTTGATGTGAGCAATTGACACTCTGATCCGACGTGTGAAGGCGATTACGAAGGTTTTTGGGTACAGATGGAAGCAGATGCATGTTACTATGTCTTGTTTTTAATGATGAAAAAGTGTTTCCGCCCGGGATCGAACCGGGGACCTTCTGCGTGTTAGGCAGACGTGATAACCGCTACACCACGGAAACTACTTGTGTGCGCCATACCTTAGAGACAACTCGTGCTGATGTTGACATCGTAACTAAAAAATTAAATAAATGCGCTTCTTGCATAACAAAGGTACATGCAGAAGATCCTCACATGACGTGGCTCACTGGAGTACAATGCGACACAGGCAAGAAAATACTGTTCCCGCCCGGGATCGAACCGGGGACCTTCTGCGTGTAATGCAGACGTGATAACCGCTACACTACGGAAACCGCGGACGGGAGGAGTCTATCCCCGTTCACTCGAAATTACCTCAGCCTCTCTCCCGTCCGCGAATGCACACGCGACGGTTCTTTTGACAGCCTGGAAACCATTACAGCCGAGGGCTCAAGAAGTCTTCGGGGTGCTCGAGAGGGTGTCTGCCGTAGCACCCCTAACGAGATAGCGGCGTTTCCCGCAGTCGTGATTGCAAGTCATAGCAGCAAAAGCAATCACTTTCTTAGCAGCAGGGAGTGCGAGCCCAGCGGCAGCTCTACATGAAGGTACCAATAGCCCAGGAAGGCCGCCGACCGCGGGAATTCGCGCCGCCCCCATCCCGCCAGCCTACACGAGACTTTCCAGAGCACCCTGGACCACATCGAGGCACCCAGTGCACTGAAATAATAGTCATTCGCCATGTCAGATGGCTCGTTGGTCTAGGGGTATGATTCCTGCTTCGGGTGCAGGAGGTCCCGGGTTCAAATCCCGGACGAGCCCTAGCGTTTTGTGCAAACTGATCGCACATGAGTGGCTGAGTCGATGCAAAATGATCGGCGGCAGTATCAAATGAATTTCATATTTGATGTGAGCAATTGACACTCTGATCCGACGTGTGAAGGCGATTACGAAGGTTTTTGGGTACAGATGGAAGCAGATGCATGTTACTATGTCTTGTTTTTAATGATGAAAAAGTGTTTCCGCCCGGGATCGAACCGGGGACCTTCTGCGTGTTAGGCAGACGTGATAACCGCTACACCACGGAAACTACTTGTGTGCGCCATACCTTAGAGACAACTCGTGCTGATGTTGACATCGTAACTAAAAAATTAAATAAATGCGCTTCTTGCATAACAAAGGTACATGCAGAAGATCCTCACATGACGTGGCTCACTGGAGTACAATGCGACACAGGCAAGAAAATACTGTTCCCGCCCGGGATCGAACCGGGGACCTTCTGCGTGTAATGCAGACGTGATAACCGCTACACTACGGAAACCGCGGACGGGAGGAGTCCATCCCCGTTCACTCGAAATTACCTCAGCCTCTCTCCCGTCCGCGAATGCACACGCGACGGTTCTTTTGACAGCCTGGAAACCATTACAGCCGAGGGCTCAAGAAGTCTTCGGGGTGCTCGAGAGGGTGTCTGCCGTAGCACCCCTAACGAGATAGCGGCGTTTCCCGCAGTCGTGATTGCAAGTCATAGCAGCAAAAGCAATCACTTTCTTAGCAGCAGGGAGTGCGAGCCCAGCGGCAGCTCTACATGAAGGTACCAATAGCCCAGGAAGGCCGCCGACCGCGGGAATTCGCGCCGCCCCCATCCCGCCAGCCTACACGAGACTTTCCAGAGCACCCTGGACCACATCGAGGCACCCAGTGCACTGAAATAATAGTCATTCGCCATGTCAGATGGCTCGTTGGTCTAGGGGTATGATTCCTGCTTCGGGTGCAGGAGGTCCCGGGTTCAAATCCCGGACGAGCCCTAGCGTTTTGTGCAAACTGATCGCACATGAGTGGCTGAGTCGATGCAAAATGCTCGGCGGCAGTATCAAATGAATTTCATATTTGATGTGAGCAATTGACACTCTGATCCGACGTGTGAAGGCGATTACGAAGGTTTTTGGGTACAGATGGAAGCAGATGCATGTTACTATGTCTTGTTTTTAATGATGAAAAAGTGTTTCCGCCCGGGATCGAACCGGGGACCTTCTGCGTGTTAGGCAGACGTGATAACCGCTACACCACGGAAACTACTTGTGTGCGCCATACCTTAGAGACAACTCGTGCTGATGTTGACATCGTAACTAAAAAATTAAATAAATGCGCTTCTTGCATAACAAAGGTACATGCAGAAGATCCTCACATGACGTGGCTCACTGGAGTACAATGCGACACAGGCAAGAAAATACTGTTCCCGCCCGGGATCGAACCGGGGACCTTCTGCGTGTAAAGCAGACGTGATAACCGCTACACTACGGAAACTGCGGACGGGAGGAGTCCATCCCCGTTCACTCGAAATTACCTCAGCCTCTCTCCCGTCCGCGAATGCACACGCGACGGTTCTTTTGACAGCCTGGAAACCATTACAGCCGAGGGCTCAAGAAGTCTTCGGGGTGCTCGAGAGGGTGTCTGCCGTAGCACCCCTAACGAGATAGCGGCGTTTCCCGCAGTCGTGATTGCAAGTCATAGCAGCAAAAGCAATCACTTTCTTAGCAGCAGGGAGTGCGAGCCCAGCGGTACATGCAGAAGATCCTCACATGACGTGGCTCACTGGAGTACAATGCGACACAGGCAAGAAAATACTGTTCCCGCCCGGGATCGAACCGGGGACCTTCTGCGTGTAAAGCAGACGTGATAACCGCTACACTACGGAAACTGCGGACGGGAGGAGTCCATCCCCGTTCACTCGAAATTACCTCAGCCTCTCTCCCGTCCGCGAATGCACACGCGACTGTTCTTTTGACAGCCTGGAAACCATTACAGCCGAGGGCTCAAGAAGTCTTCGGGGTGCTCGAGAGGGTGTCTGCCGTAGCACCCCTAACGAGATAGCGGCGTTTCCCGCAGTCGTGATTGCAAGTCATAGCAGCAAAAGCAATCACTTTCTTAGCAGCAGGGAGTGCGAGCCCAGCGGCAGCTCTACATGAAGGTACCAATAGCCCAGGAAGGCCGCCGACCGCGGGAATTCGCGCCGCCCCCATCCCGCCAGCCTACACGAGACTTTCCAGAGCACCCTGGACCACATCGAGGCACCCAGTGCACTGAAATAATAGTCATTCGCCATGTCAGATGGCTCGTTGGTCTAGGGGTATGATTCCTGCTTCGGGTGCAGGAGGTCCCGGGTTCAAATCCCGGACGAGCCCTAGCGTTTTGTGCAAACTGATCGCACATGAGTGGCTGAGTCGATGCAAAATGATCGGCGGCAGTATCAAATGAATTTCATATTTGATGTGAGCAATTGACACTCTGATCCGACGTGTGAAGGCGATTACGAAGGTTTTTGGGTACAGATGGAAGCAGATGCATGTTACTATGTCTTGTTTTTAATGATGAAAAAGTGTTTCCGCCCGGGATCGAACCGGGGACCTTCTGCGTGTTAGGCAGACGTGATAACCGCTACACCACGGAAACTACTTGTGTGCGCCATACCTTAGAGACAACTCGTGCTGATGTTGACATCGTAACTAAAAAATTAAATAAATGCGCTTCTTGCATAACAAAGGTACATGCAGAAGATCCTCACATGACGTGGCTCACTGGAGTACAATGCGACACAGGCAAGAAAATACTGTTCCCGCCCGGGATCGAACCGGGGACCTTCTGCGTGTAAAGCAGACGTGATAACCGCTACACTACGGAAACCGCGGACGGGAGGAGTCCATCCCCGTTCACTCGAAATTACCTCAGCCTCTCTCCCGTCTGCGAATGCACACGCGACGGTTCTTTTGACAGCCTGGAAACCATTACAGCCGAGGGCTCAAGAAGTCTTCGGGGTGCTCGAGAGGGTGTCTGCCGTAGCACCCCTAACGAGATAGCGGCGTTTCCCGCAGTCGTGATTGCAAGTCATAGCAGCAAAAGCAATCACTTTCTTAGCAGCAGGGAGTGCGAGCCCAGCGGCAGCTCTACATGAAGGTACCAATAGCCCAGGAAGGCCGCCGACCGCGGGAATTCGCGCCGCCCCCATCCCGCCAGCCTACACGAGACTTTCCAGAGCACCCTGGACCACATCGAGGCACCCAGTGCACTGAAATAATAGTCATTCGCCATGTCAGATGGCTCGTTGGTCTAGGGGTATGATTCCTGCTTCGGGTGCAGGAGGTCCCGGGTTCAAATCCCGGACGAGCCCTAGCGTTTTGTGCAAACTGATCGCACATGAGTGGCTGAGTCGATGCAAAATGCTCGGCGGCAGTATCAAATGAATTTCATATTTGATGTGAGCAATTGACACTCTGATCCGACGTGTGAAGGCGATTACGAAGGTTTTTGGGTACAGATGGAAGCAGATGCATGTTACTATGTCTTGTTTTTAATGATGAAAAAGTGTTTCCGCCCGGGATCGAACCGGGGACCTTCTGCGTGTTAGGCAGACGTGATAACCGCTACACCACGGAAACTACTTGTGTGCGCCATACCTTAGAGACAACTCGTGCTGATGTTGACATCGTAACTAAAAAATTAAATAAATGCGCTTCTTGCATAACAAAGGTACATGCAGAAGATCCTCACATGACGTGGCTCACTGGAGTACAATGCGACACAGGCAAGAAAATACTGTTCCCGCCCGGGATCGAACCGGGGACCTTCTGCGTGTAAAGCAGACGTGATAACCGCTACACTACGGAAACCGCGGACGGGAGGAGTCCATCCCCGTTCACTCGAAATTACCTCAGCCTCTCTCCCGTCCGCGAATGCACACGCGACGGTTCTTTTGACAGCCTGGAAACCATTACAGCCGAGGGCTCAAGAAGTCTTCGGGGTGCTCGAGAGGGTGTCTGCCGTAGCACCCCTAACGAGATAGCGGCGTTTCCCGCAGTCGTGATTGCAAGTCATAGTAGCAAAAGCAATCACTTTCTTAGCAGCAGGGAGTGCGAGCCCAGCGGCAGCTCTACATGAAGGTACCAATAGCCCAGGAAGGCCGCCGACCGCGGGAATTCGCGCCGCCCCCATCCCGCCAGCCTACACGAGACTTTCCAGAGCACCCTGGACCACATCGAGGCACCCAGTGCACTGAAATAATAGTCATTCGCCATGTCAGATGGCTCGTTGGTCTAGGGGTATGATTCCTGCTTCGGGTGCAGGAGGTCCCGGGTTCAAATCCCGGACGAGCCCTAGCGTTTTGTGCAAACTGATCGCACATGAGTGGCTGAGTCGATGCAAAATGCTCGGCGGCAGTATCAAATGAATTTCATATTTGATGTGAGCAATTGACACTCTGATCCGACGTGTGAAGGCGATTACGAAGGTTTTTGGGTACAGATGGAAGCAGATGCATGTTACTATGTCTTGTTTTTAATGATGAAAAAGTGTTTCCGCCCGGGATCGAACCGGGGACCTTCTGCGTGTTAGGCAGACGTGATAACCGCTACACCACGGAAACTACTTGTGTGCGCCATACCTTAGAGACAACTCGTGCTGATGTTGACATCGTAACTAAAAAATTAAATAAATGCGCTTCTTGCATAACAAAGGTACATGCAGAAGATCCTCACATGACGTGGCTCACTGGAGTACAATGCGACACAGGCAAGAAAATACTGTTCCCGCCCGGGATCGAACCGGGGACCTTCTGCGTGTAAAGCAGACGTGATAACCGCTACACTACGGAAACCGCGGACGGGAGGAGTCCATCCCCGTTCACTCGAAATTACCTCAGCCTCTCTCCCGTCTGCGAATGCACACGCGACGGTTCTTTTGACAGCCTGGAAACCATTACAGCCGAGGGCTCAAGAAGTCTTCGGGGTGCTCGAGAGGGTGTCTGCCGTAGCACCCCTAACGAGATAGCGGCGTTTCCCGCAGTCGTGATTGCAAGTCATAGCAGCAAAAGCAATCACTTTCTTAGCAGCAGGGAGTGCGAGCCCAGCGGCAGCTCTACATGAAGGTACCAATAGCCCAGGAAGGCCGCCGACCGCGGGAATTCGCGCCGCCCCCATCCCGCCAGCCTACACGAGACTTTCCAGAGCACCCTGGACCACATCGAGGCACCCAGTGCACTGAAATAATAGTCATTCGCCATGTCAGATGGCTCGTTGGTCTAGGGGTATGATTCCTGCTTCGGGTGCAGGAGGTCCCGGGTTCAAATCCCGGACGAGCCCTAGCGTTTTGTGCAAACTGATCGCACATGAGTGGCTGAGTCGATGCAAAATGCTCGGCGGCAGTATCAAATGAATTTCATATTTGATGTGAGCAATTGACACTCTGATCCGACGTGTGAAGGCGATTACGAAGGTTTTTGGGTACAGATGGAAGCAGATGCATGTTACTATGTCTTGTTTTTAATGATGAAAAAGTGTTTCCGCCCGGGATCGAACCGGGGACCTTCTGCGTGTTAGGCAGACGTGATAACCGCTACACCACGGAAACTACTTGTGTGCGCCATACCTTAGAGACAACTCGTGCTGATGTTGACATCGTAACTAAAAAATTAAATAAATGCGCTTCTTGCATAACAAAGGTACATGCAGAAGATCCTCACATGACGTGGCTCACTGGAGTACAATGCGACACAGGCAAGAAAATACTGTTCCCGCCCGGGATCGAACCGGGGACCTTCTGCGTGTAAAGCAGACGTGATAACCGCTACACTACGGAAACCGCGGACGGGAGGAGTCCATCCCCGTTCACTCGAAATTACCTCAGCCTCTCTCCTGTCTGCGAATGCACACGCGACGGTTCTTTTGACAGCCTGGAAACCATTACAGCCGAGGGCTCAAGAAGTCTTCGGGGTGCTCGAGAGGGTGTCTGCCGTAGCACCCCTAACGAGATAGCGGCGTTTCCCGCAGTCGTGATTGCAAGTCATAGCAGCAAAAGCAATCACTTTCTTAGCAGCAGGGAGTGCGAGCCCAGCGGCAGCTCTACATGAAGGTACCAATAGCCCAGGAAGGCCGCCGACCGCGGGAATTCGCGCCGCCCCCATCCCGCCAGCCTACACGAGACTTTCCAGAGCACCCTGGACCACATCGAGGCACCCAGTGCACTGAAATAATAGTCATTCGCCATGTCAGATGGCTCGTTGGTCTAGGGGTATGATTCCTGCTTCGGGTGCAGGAGGTCCCGGGTTCAAATCCCGGACGAGCCCTAGCGTTTTGTGCAAACTGATCGCACATGAGTGGCTGAGTCGATGCAAAATGCTCGGCGGCAGTATCAAATGAATTTCATATTTGATGTGAGCAATTGACACTCTGATCCGACGTGTGAAGGCGATTACGAAGGTTTTTGGGTACAGATGGAAGCAGATGCATGTTACTATGTCTTGTTTTTAATGATGAAAAAGTGTTTCCGCCCGGGATCGAACCGGGGACCTTCTGCGTGTTAGGCAGACGTGATAACCGCTACACCACGGAAACTACTTGCGTGCGCCATACCTTAGAGACAACTCGTGCTGATGTTGACATCGTAACTAAAAAATTAAATAAATGCGCTTCTTGCATAACAAAGGTACATGCAGAAGATCCTCACATGACGTGGCTCACTGGAGTACAATGCGACACAGGCAAGAAAATACTGTTCCCGCCCGGGATCGAACCGGGGACCTTCTGCGTGTAAAGCAGACGTGATAACCGCTACACTACGGAAACCGCGGACGGGAGGAGTCCATCCCCGTTCACTCGAAATTACCTCAGCCTCTCTCCCGTCCGCGAATGCACACGCGACGGTTCTTTTGACAGCCTGGAAACCATTACAGCCGAGGGCTCAAGAAGTCTTCGGGGTGCTCGAGAGGGTGTCTGCCGTAGCACCCCTAACGAGATAGCGGCGTTTCCCGCAGTCGTGATTGCAAGTCATAGCAGCAAAAGCAATCACTTTCTTAGCAGCAGGGAGTGCGAGCCCAGCGGCAGCTCTACATGAAGGTACCAATAGCCCAGGAAGGCCGCCGACCGCGGGAATTCGCGCCGCCCCCATCCCGCCAGCCTACACGAGACTTTCCAGAGCACCCTGGACCACATCGAGGCACCCAGTGCACTGAAATAATAGTCATTCGCCATGTCAGATGGCTCGTTGGTCTAGGGGTATGATTCCTGCTTCGGGTGCAGGAGGTCCCGGGTTCAAATCCCGGACGAGCCCTAGCGTTTTGTGCAAACTGATCGCACATGAGTGGCTGAGTCGATGCAAAATGCTCGGCGGCAGTATCAAATGAATTTCATATTTGATGTGAGCAATTGACACTCTGATCCGACGTGTGAAGGCGATTACGAAGGTTTTTGGGTACAGATGGAAGCAGATGCATGTTACTATGTCTTGTTTTTAATGATGAAAAAGTGTTTCCGCCCGGGATCGAACCGGGGACCTTCTGCGTGTTAGGCAGACGTGATAACCGCTACACCACGGAAACTACTTGTGTGCGCCATACCTTAGAGACAACTCGTGCTGATGTTGACATCGTAACTAAAAAATTAAATAAATGCGCTTCTTGCATAACAAAGGTACATGCAGAAGATCCTCACATGACGTGGCTCACTGGAGTACAATGCGACACAGGCAAGAAAATACTGTTCCCGCCCGGGATCGAACCGGGGACCTTCTGCGTGTAAAGCAGACGTGATAACCGCTACACTACGGAAACTGCGGACGGGAGGAGTCCATCCCCGTTCACTCGAAATTACCTCAGCCTCTCTCCCGTCCGCGAATGCACACGCGACGGTTCTTTTGACAGCCTGGAAACCATTACAGCCGAGGGCTCAAGAAGTCTTCGGGGTGCTCGAGAGGGTGTCTGCCGTAGCACCCCTAACGAGATAGCGGCGTTTCCCGCAGTCGTGATTGCAAGTCATAGCAGCAAAAGCAATCACTTTCTAAGCAGCAGGGAGTGCGAGCCCAGCGGTACATGCAGAAGATCCTCACATGACGTGGCTCACTGGAGTACAATGCGACACAGGCAAGAAAATACTGTTCCCGCCCGGGATCGAACCGGGGACCTTCTGCGTGTAAAGCAGACGTGATAACCGCTACACTACGGAAACCGCGGACGGGAGGAGTCCATCCCCGTTCACTCGAAATTACCTCAGCCTCTCTCCCGTCCGCGAATGCACACGCGACGGTTCTTTTGACAGCCTGGAAACCATTACAGCCGAGGGCTCAAGAAGTCTTCGGGGTGCTCGAGAGGGTGTCTGCCGTAGCACCCCTAACGAGATAGCGGCGTTTCCCGCAGTCGTGATTGCAAGTCATAGCAGCAAAAGCAATCACTTTCTTAGCAGCAGGGAGTGCGAGCCCAGCGGCAGCTCTACATGAAGGTACCAATAGCCCAGGAAGGCCGCCGACCGCGGGAATTCGCGCCGCCCCCATCCCGCCAGCCTACACGAGACTTTCCAGAGCACCCTGGACCACATCGAGGCACCCAGTGCACTGAAATAATAGTCATTCGCCATGTCAGATGGCTCGTTGGTCTAGGGGTATGATTCCTGCTTCGGGTGCAGGAGGTCCCGGGTTCAAATCCCGGACGAGCCCTAGCGTTTTGTGCAAACTGATCGCACATGAGTGGCTGAGTCGATGCAAAATGCTCGGCGGCAGTATCAAATGAATTTCATATTTGATGTGAGCAATTGACACTCTGATCCGACGTGTGAAGGCGATTACGAAGGTTTTTGGGTACAGATGGAAGCAGATGCATGTTACTATGTCTTGTTTTTAATGATGAAAAAGTGTTTCCGCCCGGGATCGAACCGGGGACCTTCTGCGTGTTAGGCAGACGTGATAACCGCTACACCACGGAAACTACTTGTGTGCGCCATACCTTAGAGACAACTCGTGCTGATGTTGACATCGTAACTAAAAAATTAAATAAATGCGCTTCTTGCATAACAAAGGTACATGCAGAAGATCCTCACATGACGTGGCTCACTGGAGTACAATGCGACACAGGCAAGAAAATACTGTTCCCGCCCGGGATCGAACCGGGGACCTTCTGCGTGTAAAGCAGACGTGATAACCGCTACACTACGGAAACTGCGGACGGGAGGAGTCCATCCCCGTTCACTCGAAATTACCTCAGCCTCTCTCCCGTCCGCGAATGCACACGCGACGGTTCTTTTGACAGCCTGGAAACCATTACAGCCGAGGGCTCAAGAAGTCTTCGGGGTGCTCGAGAGGGTGTCTGCCGTAGCACCCCTAACGAGATAGCGGCGTTTCCCGCAGTCGTGATTGCAAGTCATAGCAGCAAAAGCAATCACTTTCTAAGCAGCAGGGAGTGCGAGCCCAGCGGTACATGCAGAAGATCCTCACATGACGTGGCTCACTGGAGTACAATGCGACACAGGCAAGAAAATACTGTTCCCGCCCGGGATCGAACCGGGGACCTTCTGCGTGTAAAGCAGACGTGATAACCGCTACACTACGGAAACCGCGGACGGGAGGAGTCCATCCCCGTTCACTCGAAATTACCTCAGCCTCTCTCCCGTCCGCGAATGCACACGCGACGGTTCTTTTGACAGCCTGGAAACCATTACAGCCGAGGGCTCAAGAAGTCTTCGGGGTGCTCGAGAGGGTGTCTGCCGTAGCACCCCTAACGAGATAGCGGCGTTTCCCGCAGTCGTGATTGCAAGTCATAGCAGCAAAAGCAATCACTTTCTTAGCAGCAGGGAGTGCGAGCCCAGCGGCAGCTCTACATGAAGGTACCAATAGCCCAGGAAGGCCGCCGACCGCGGGAATTCGCGCCGCCCCCATCCCGCCAGCCTACACGAGACTTTCCAGAGCACCCTGGACCACATCGAGGCACCCAGTGCACTGAAATAATAGTCATTCGCCATGTCAGATGGCTCGTTGGTCTAGGGGTATGATTCCTGCTTCGGGTGCAGGAGGTCCCGGGTTCAAATCCCGGACGAGCCCTAGCGTTTTGTGCAAACTGATCGCACATGAGTGGCTGAGTCGATGCAAAATGCTCGGCGGCAGTATCAAATGAATTTCATATTTGATGTGAGCAATTGACACTCTGATCCGACGTGTGAAGGCGATTACGAAGGTTTTTGGGTACAGATGGAAGCAGATGCATGTTACTATGTCTTGTTTTTAATGATGAAAAAGTGTTTCCGCCCGGGATCGAACCGGGGACCTTCTGCGTGCTAGGCAGACGTGATAACCGCTACACCACGGAAACTACTTGTGTGCGCCATACCTTAGAGACAACTCGTGCTGATGTTGACATCGTAACTAAAAAATTAAATAAATGCGCTTCTTGCATAACAAAGGTACATGCAGAAGATCCTCACATGACGTGGCTCACTGGAGTACAATGCGACACAGGCAAGAAAATACTGTTCCCGCCCGGGATCGAACCGGGGACCTTCTGCGTGTAAAGCAGACGTGATAACCGCTACACTACGGAAACTGCGGACGGGAGGAGTCCATCCCCGTTCACTCGAAATTACCTCAGCCTCTCTCCCGTCCGCGAATGCACACGCGACGGTTCTTTTGACAGCCTGGAAACCATTACAGCCGAGGGCTCAAGAAGTCTTCGGGGTGCTCGAGAGGGTGTCTGCCGTAGCACCCCTAACGAGATAGCGGCGTTTCCCGCAGTCGTGATTGCAAGTCATAGCAGCAAAAGCAATCACTTTCTTAGCAGCAGGGAGTGCGAGCCCAGCGGCAGCTCTACATGAAGGTACCAATAGCCCAGGAAGGCCGCCGACCGCGGGAATTCGCGCCGCCCCCATCCCGCCAGCCTACACGAGACTTTCCAGAGCACCCTGGACCACATCGAGGCACCCAGTGCACTGAAATAATAGTCATTCGCCATGTCAGATGGCTCGTTGGTCTAGGGGTATGATTCCTGCTTCGGGTGCAGGAGGTCCCGGGTTCAAATCCCGGACGAGCCCTAGCGTTTTGTGCAAACTGATCGCACATGAGTGGCTGAGTCGATGCAAAATGCTCGGCGGCAGTATCAAATGAATTTCATATTTGATGTGAGCAATTGACACTCTGATCCGACGTGTGAAGGCGATTACGAAGGTTTTTGGGTACAGATGGAAGCAGATGCATGTTACTATGTCTTGTTTTTAATGATGAAAAAGTGTTTCCGCCCGGGATCGAACCGGGGACCTTCTGCGTGTTAGGCAGACGTGATAACCGCTACACCACGGAAACTACTTGTGTGCGCCATACCTTAGAGACAACTCGTGCTGATGTTGACATCGTAACTAAAAAATTAAATAAATGCGCTTCTTGCATAACAAAGGTACATGCAGAAGATCCTCACATGACGTGGCTCACTGGAGTACAATGCGACACAGGCAAGAAAATACTGTTCCCGCCCGGGATCGAACCGGTGACCTTCTGCGTGTAAAGCAGACGTGATAACCGCTACACTACGGAAACTGCGGACGGGAGGAGTCCATCCCCGTTCACTCGAAATTACCTCAGCCTCTCTCCCGTCCGCGAATGCACACGCGACGGTTCTTTTGACAGCCTGGAAACCATTACAGCCGAGGGCTCAAGAAGTCTTCGGGGTGCTCGAGAGGGTGTCTGCCGTAGCACCCCTAACGAGATAGCGGCGTTTCCCGCAGTCGTGATTGCAAGTCATAGCAGCAAAAGCAATCACTTTCTTAGCAGCAGGGAGTGCGAGCCCAGCGGCAGCTCTACATGAAGGTACCAATAGCCCAGGAAGGCCGCCGACCGCGGGAATTCGCGCCGCCCCCATCCCGCCAGCCTACACGAGACTTTCCAGAGCACCCTGGACCACATCGAGGCACCCAGTGCACTGAAATAATAGTCATTCGCCATGTCAGATGGCTCGTTGGTCTAGGGGTATGATTCCTGCTTCAGGTGCAGGAGGTCCCGGGTTCAAATCCCGGACGAGCCCTAGCGTTTTGTGCAAACTGATCGCACATGAGTGGCTGAGTCGATGCAAAATGCTCGGCGGCAGTATCAAATGAATTTCATATTTGATGTGAGCAATTGACACTCTGATCCGACGTGTGAAGGCGATTACGAAGGTTTTTGGGTACAGATGGAAGCAGATGCATGTTACTATGTCTTGTTTTTAATGATGAAAAAGTGTTTCCGCCCGGGATCGAACCGGGGACCTTCTGCGTGTTAGGCAGACGTGATAACCGCTACACCACGGAAACTACTTGTGTGCGCCATACCTTAGAGACAACTCGTGCTGATGTTGACATCGTAACTAAAAAATTAAATAAATGCGCTTCTTGCATAACAAAGGTACATGCAGAAGATCCTCACATGACGTGGCTCACTGGAGTACAATGCGACACAGGCAAGAAAATACTGTTCCCGCCCGGGATCGAACCGGGGACCTTCTGCGTGTAAAGCAGACGTGATAACCGCTACACTACGGAAACTGCGGACGGGAGGAGTCCATCCCCGTTCACTCGAAATTACCTCAGCCTCTCTCCCGTCCGCGAATGCACACGCGACGGTTCTTTTGACAGCCTGGAAACCATTACAGCCGAGGGCTCAAGAAGTCTTCGGGGTGCTCGAGAGGGTGTCTGCCGTAGCACCCCTAACGAGATAGCGGCGTTTCCCGCAGTCGTGATTGCAAGTCATAGCAGCAAAAGCAATCACTTTCTTAGCAGCAGGGAGTGCGAGCCCAGCGGCAGCTCTACATGAAGGTACCAATAGCCCAGGAAGGCCGCCGACCGCGGGAATTCGCGCCGCCCCCATCCCGCCAGCCTACACGAGACTTTCCAGAGCACCCTGGACCACATCGAGGCACCCAGTGCACTGAAATAATAGTCATTCGCCAGGTCAGATGGCTCGTTGGTCTAGGGGTATGATTCCTGCTTCGGGTGCAGGAGGTCCCGGGTTCAAATCCCGGACGAGCCCTAGCGTTTTGTGCAAACTGATCGCACATGAGTGGCTGAGTCGATGCAAAATGCTCGGCGGCAGTATCAAATGAATTTCATATTTGATGTGAGCAATTGACACTCTGATCCGACGTGTGAAGGCGATTACGAAGGTTTTTGGGTACAGATGGAAGCAGATGCATGTTACTATGTCTTGTTTTTAATGATGAAAAAGTGTTTCCGCCCGGGATCGAACCGGGGACCTTCTGCGTGTTAGGCAGACGTGATAACCGCTACACCACGGAAACTACTTGTGTGCGCCATACCTTAGAGACAACTCGTGCTGATGTTGACATCGTAACTAAAAAATTAAATAAATGCGCTTCTTGCATAACAAAGGTACATGCAGAAGATCCTCACATGACGTGGCTCACTGGAGTACAATGCGACACAGGCAAGAAAATACTGTTCCCGCCCGGGATCGAACCGGGGACCTTCTGCGTGTAAAACAGACGTGATAACCGCTACACTACGGAAACTGCGGACGGGAGGAGTCCATCCCCGTTCACTCGAAATTACCTCAGCCTCTCTCCCGTCCGCGAATGCACACGCGACGGTTCTTTTGACAGCCTGGAAACCATTACAGCCGAGGGCTCAAGAAGTCTTCGGGGTGCTCGAGAGGGTGTCTGCCGTAGCACCCCTAACGAGATAGCGGCGTTTCCCGCAGTCGTGATTGCAAGTCATAGCAGCAAAAGCAATCACTTTCTTAGCAGCAGGGAGTGCGAGCCCAGCGGTACATGCAGAAGATCCTCACATGACGTGGCTCACTGGAGTACAATGCGACACAGGCAAGAAAATACTGTTCCCGCCCGGGATCGAACCGGGGACCTTCTGCGTGTAAAGCAGACGTGATAACCGCTACACTACGGAAACTGCGGACGGGAGGAGTCCATCCCCGTTCACTCGAAATTACCTCAGCCTCTCTCCCGTCCGCGAATGCACACGCGACGGTTCTTTTGACAGCCTGGAAACCATTACAGCCGAGGGCTCAAGAAGTCTTCGGGGTGCTCGAGAGGGTGTCTGCCGTAGCACCCCTAACGAGATAGCGGCGTTTCCCGCAGTCGTGATTGCAAGTCATAGCAGCAAAAGCAATCACTTTCTTAGCAGCAGGGAGTGCGAGCCCAGCGGCAGCTCTACATGAAGGTACCAATAGCCCAGGAAGGCCGCCGACCGCGGGAATTCGCGCCGCCCCCATCCCGCCAGCCTACACGAGACTTTCCAGAGCACCCTGGACCACATCGAGGCACCCAGTGCACTGAAATAATAGTCATTCGCCATGTCAGATGGCTCGTTGGTCTAGGGGTATGATTCCTGCTTCGGGTGCAGGAGGTCCCGGGTTCAAATCCCGGACGAGCCCTAGCGTTTTGTGCAAACTGATCGCACATGAGTGGCTGAGTCGATGCAAAATGCTCGGCGGCAGTATCAAATGAATTTCATATTTGATGTGAGCAATTGACACTCTGATCCGACGTGTGAAGGCGATTACGAAGGTTTTTGGGTACAGATGGAAGCAGATGCATGTTACTATGTCTTGTTTTTAATGATGAAAAAGTGTTTCCGCCCGGGATCGAACCGGGGACCTTCTGCGTGTTAGGCAGACGTGATAACCGCTACACCACGGAAACTACTTGTGTGCGCCATACCTTAGAGACAACTCGTGCTGATGTTGACATCGTAACTAAAAAATTAAATAAATGCGCTTCTTGCATAACAAAGGTACATGCAGAAGATCCTCACATGACGTGGCTCACTGGAGTACAATGCGACACAGGCAAGAAAATACTGTTCCCGCCCGGGATCGAACCGGGGACCTTCTGCGTGTAAAGCAGACGTGATAACCGCTACACTACGGAAACTGCGGACGGGAGGAGTCCATCCCCGTTCACTCGAAATTACCTCAGCCTCTCTCCCGTCCGCGAATGCACACGCGACGGTTCTTTTGACAGCCTGGAAACCATTACAGCCGAGGGCTCAAGAAGTCTTCGGGGTGCTCGAGAGGGTGTCTGCCGTAGCACCCCTAACGAGATAGCGGCGTTTCCCGCAGTCGTGATTGCAAGTCATAGCAGCAAAAGCAATCACTTTCTTAGCAGCAGGGAGTGCGAGCCCAGCGGCAGCTCTACATGAAGGTACCAATAGCCCAGGAAGGCCGCCGACCGCGGGAATTCGCGCCGCCCCCATCCCGCCAGCCTACACGAGACTTTCCAGAGCACCCTGGACCACATCGAGGCACCCAGTGCACTGAAATAATAGTCATTCGCCATGTCAGATGGCTCGTTGGTCTAGGGGTATGATTCCTGCTTCGGGTGCAGGAGGTCCCGGGTTCAAATCCCGGACGAGCCCTAGCGTTTTGTGCAAACTGATCGCACATGAGTGGCTGAGTCGATGCAAAATGCTCGGCGGCAGTATCAAATGAATTTCATATTTGATGTGAGCAATTGACACTCTGATCCGACGTGTGAAGGCGATTACGAAGGTTTTTGGGTACAGATGGAAGCAGATGCATGTTACTATGTCTTGTTTTTAATGATGAAAAAGTGTTTCCGCCCGGGATCGAACCGGGGACCTTCTGCGTGTTAGGCAGACGTGATAACCGCTACACCACGGAAACTACTTGTGTGCGCCATACCTTAGAGACAACTCGTGCTGATGTTGACATCGTAACTAAAAAATTAAATAAATGCGCTTCTTGCATAACAAAGGTACATGCAGAAGATCCTCACATGACGTGGCTCACTGGAGTACAATGCGACACAGGCAAGAAAATACTGTTCCCGCCCGGGATCGAACCGGGGACCTTCTGCGTGTAAAGCAGACGTGATAACCGCTACACTACGGAAACTGCGGACGGGAGGAGTCCATCCCCGTTCACTCGAAATTACCTCAGCCTCTCTCCCGTCCGCGAATGCACACGCGACGGTTCTTTTGACAGCCTGGAAACCATTACAGCCGAGGGCTCAAGAAGTCTTCGGGGTGCTCGAGAGGGTGTCTGCCGTAGCACCCCTAACGAGATAGCGGCGTTTCCCGCAGTCGTGATTGCAAGTCATAGCAGCAAAAGCAATCACTTTCTTAGCAGCAGGGAGTGCGAGCCCAGCGGCAGCTCTACATGAAGGTACCAATAGCCCAGGAAGGCCGCCGACCGCGGGAATTCGCGCCGCCCCCATCCCGCCAGCCTACACGAGACTTTCCAGAGCACCCTGGACCACATCGAGGCACCCAGTGCACTGAAATAATAGTCATTCGCCATGTCAGATGGCTCGTTGGTCTAGGGGTATGATTCCTGCTTCGGGTGCAGGAGGTCCCGGGTTCAAATCCCGGACGAGCCCTAGCGTTTTGTGCAAACTGATCGCACATGAGTGGCTGAGTCGATGCAAAATGCTCGGCGGCAGTATCAAATGAATTTCATATTTGATGTGAGCAATTGACACTCTGATCCGACGTGTGAAGGCGATTACGAAGGTTTTTGGGTACAGATGGAAGCAGATGCATGTTACTATGTCTTGTTTTTAATGATGAAAAAGTGTTTCCGCCCGGGATCGAACCGGGGACCTTCTGCGTGTTAGGCAGACGTGATAACCGCTACACCACGGAAACTACTTGTGTGCGCCATACCTTAGAGACAACTCGTGCTGATGTTGACATCGTAACTAAAAAATTAAATAAATGCGCTTCTTGCATAACAAAGGTACATGCAGAAGATCCTCACATGACGTGGCTCACTGGAGTACAATGCGACACAGGCAAGAAAATACTGTTCCCGCCCGGGATCGAACCGGGGACCTTCTGCGTGTAAAGCAGACGTGATAACCGCTACACTACGGAAACTGCGGACGGGAGGAGTCCATCCCCGTTCACTCGAAATTACCTCAGCCTCTCTCCCGTCCGCGAATGCACACGCGACGGTTCTTTTGACAGCCTGGAAACCATTACAGCCGAGGGCTCAAGAAGTCTTCGGGGTGCTCGAGAGGGTGTCTGCCGTAGCACCCCTAACGAGATAGCGGCGTTTCCCGCAGTCGTGATTGCAAGTCATAGCAGCAAAAGCAATCACTTTCTTAGCAGCAGGGAGTGCGAGCCCAGCGGCAGCTCTACATGAAGGTACCAATAGCCCAGGAAGGCCGCCGACCGCGGGAATTCGCGCCGCCCCCATCCCGCCAGCCTACACGAGACTTTCCAGAGCACCCTGGACCACATCGAGGCACCCAGTGCACTGAAATAATAGTCATTCGCCAGGTCAGATGGCTCGTTGGTCTAGGGGTATGATTCCTGCTTCGGGTGCAGGAGGTCCCGGGTTCAAATCCCGGACGAGCCCTAGCGTTTTGTGCAAACTGATCGCACATGAGTGGCTGAGTCGATGCAAAATGCTCGGCGGCAGTATCAAATGAATTTCATATTTGATGTGAGCAATTGACACTCTGATCCGACGTGTGAAGGCGATTACGAAGGTTTTTGGGTACAGATGGAAGCAGATGCATGTTACTATGTCTTGTTTTTAATGATGAAAAAGTGTTTCCGCCCGGGATCGAACCGGGGACCTTCTGCGTGTTAGGCAGACGTGATAACCGCTACACCACGGAAACTACTTGTGTGCGCCATACCTTAGAGACAACTCGTGCTGATGTTGACATCGTAACTAAAAAATTAAATAAATGCGCTTCTTGCATAACAAAGGTACATGCAGAAGATCCTCACATGACGTGGCTCACTGGAGTACAATGCGACACAGGCAAGAAAATACTGTTCCCGCCCGGGATCGAACCGGGGACCTTCTGCGTGTAAAGCAGACGTGATAACCGCTACACTACGGAAACTGCGGACGGGAGGAGTCCATCCCCGTTCACTCGAAATTACCTCAGCCTCTCTCCCGTCCGCGAATGCACACGCGACGGTTCTTTTGACAGCCTGGAAACCATTACAGCCGAGGGCTCAAGAAGTCTTCGGGGTGCTCGAGAGGGTGTCTGCCGTAGCACCCCTAACGAGATAGCGGCGTTTCCCGCAGTCGTGATTGCAAGTCATAGCAGCAAAAGCAATCACTTTCTTAGCAGCAGGGAGTGCGAGCCCAGCGGCAGCTCTACATGAAGGTACCAATAGCCCAGGAAGGCCGCCGACCGCGGGAATTCGCGCCGCCCCCATCCCGCCAGCCTACACGAGACTTTCCAGAGCACCCTGGACCACATCGAGGCACCCAGTGCACTGAAATAATAGTCATTCGCCATGTCAGATGGCTCGTTGGTCTAGGGGTATGATTCCTGCTTCGGGTGCAGGAGGTCCCGGGTTCAAATCCCGGACGAGCCCTAGCGTTTTGTGCAAACTGATCGCACATGAGTGGCTGAGTCGATGCAAAATGCTCGGCGGCAGTATCAAATGAATTTCATATTTGATGTGAGCAATTGACACTCTGATCCGACGTGTGAAGGCGATTACGAAGGTTTTTGGGTACAGATGGAAGCAGATGCATGTTACTATGTCTTGTTTTTAATGATGAAAAAGTGTTTCCGCCCGGGATCGAACCGGGGACCTTCTGCGTGTTAGGCAGACGTGATAACCGCTACACCACGGAAACTACTTGTGTGCGCCATACCTTAGAGACAACTCGTGCTGATGTTGACATCGTAACTAAAAAATTAAATAAATGCGCTTCTTGCATAACAAAGGTACATGCAGAAGATCCTCACATGACGTGGCTCACTGGAGTACAATGCGACACAGGCAAGAAAATACTGTTCCCGCCCGGGATCGAACCGGGGACCTTCTGCGTGTAAAGCAGACGTGATAACCGCTACACTACGGAAACTGCGGACGGGAGGAGTCCATCCCCGTTCACTCGAAATTACCTCAGCCTCTCTCCCGTCCGCGAATGCACACGCGACGGTTCTTTTGACAGCCTGGAAACCATTACAGCCGAGGGCTCAAGAAGTCTTCGGGGTGCTCGAGAGGGTGTCTGCCGTAGCACCCCTAACGAGATAGCGGCGTTTCCCGCAGTCGTGATTGCAAGTCATAGCAGCAAAAGCAATCACTTTCTTAGCAGCAGGGAGTGCGAGCCCAGCGGCAGCTCTACATGAAGGTACCAATAGCCCAGGAAGGCCGCCGACCGCGGGAATTCGCGCCGCCCCCATCCCGCCAGCCTACACGAGACTTTCCAGAGCACCCTGGACCACATCGAGGCACCCAGTGCACTGAAATAATAGTCATTCGCCATGTCAGATGGCTCGTTGGTCTAGGGGTATGATTCCTGCTTCGGGTGCAGGAGGTCCCGGGTTCAAATCCCGGACGAGCCCTAGCGTTTTGTGCAAACTGATCGCACATGAGTGGCTGAGTCGATGCAAAATGCTCGGCGGCAGTATCAAATGAATTTCATATTTGATGTGAGCAATTGACACTCTGATCCGACGTGTGAAGGCGATTACGAAGGTTTTTGGGTACAGATGGAAGCAGATGCATGTTACTATGTCTTGTTTTTAATGATGAAAAAGTGTTTCCGCCCGGGATCGAACCGGGGACCTTCTGCGTGTTAGGCAGACGTGATAACCGCTACACCACGGAAACTACTTATGTGCGCCATACCTTAGAGACAACTCGTGCTGATGTTGACATCGTAACTAAAAAATTAAATAAATGCGCTTCTTGCATAACAAAGGTACATGCAGAAGATCCTCACATGACGTGGCTCACTGGAGTACAATGCGACACAGGCAAGAAAATACTGTTCCCGCCCGGGATCGAACCGGGGACCTTCTGCGTGTAAAGCAGACGTGATAACCGCTACACTACGGAAACTGCGGACGGGAGGAGTCCATCCCCGTTCACTCGAAATTACCTCAGCCTCTCTCCCGTCCGCGAATGCACACGCGACGGTTCTTTTGACAGCCTGGAAACCATTACAGCCGAGGGCTCAAGAAGTCTTCGGGGTGCTCGAGAGGGTGTCTGCCGTAGCACCCCTAACGAGATAGCGGCGTTTCCCGCAGTCGTGATTGCAAGTCATAGCAGCAAAAGCAATCACTTTCTTAGCAGCAGGGAGTGCGAGCCCAGCGGCAGCTCTACATGAAGGTACCAATAGCCCAGGAAGGCCGCCGACCGCGGGAATTCGCGCCGCCCCCATCCCGCCAGCCTACACGAGACTTTCCAGAGCACCCTGGACCACATCGAGGCACCCAGTGCACTGAAATAATAGTCATTCGCCAGGTCAGATGGCTCGTTGGTCTAGGGGTATGATTCCTGCTTCGGGTGCAGGAGGTCCCGGGTTCAAATCCCGGACGAGCCCTAGCGTTTTGTGCAAACTGATCGCACATGAGTGGCTGAGTCGATGCAAAATGCTCGGCGGCAGTATCAAATGAATTTCATATTTGATGTGAGCAATTGACACTCTGATCCGACGTGTGAAGGCGATTACGAAGGTTTTTGGGTACAGATGGAAGCAGATGCATGTTACTATGTCTTGTTTTTAATGATGAAAAAGTGTTTCCGCCCGGGATCGAACCGGGGACCTTCTGCGTGTTAGGCAGACGTGATAACCGCTACACCACGGAAACTACTTGTGTGCGCCATACCTTAGAGACAACTCGTGCTGATGTTGACATCGTAACTAAAAAATTAAATAAATGCGCTTCTTGCATAACAAAGGTACATGCAGAAGATCCTCACATGACGTGGCTCACTGGAGTACAATGCGACACAGGCAAGAAAATACTGTTCCCGCCCGGGATCGAACCGGGGACCTTCTGCGTGTAAAACAGACGTGATAACCGCTACACTACGGAAACTGCGGACGGGAGGAGTCCATCCCCGTTCACTCGAAATTACCTCAGCCTCTCTCCCGTCCGCGAATGCACACGCGACGGTTCTTTTGACAGCCTGGAAACCATTACAGCCGAGGGCTCAAGAAGTCTTCGGGGTGCTCGAGAGGGTGTCTGCCGTAGCACCCCTAACGAGATAGCGGCGTTTCCCGCAGTCGTGATTGCAAGTCATAGCAGCAAAAGCAATCACTTTCTTAGCAGCAGGGAGTGCGAGCCCAGCGGTACATGCAGAAGATCCTCACATGACGTGGCTCACTGGAGTACAATGCGACACAGGCAAGAAAATACTGTTCCCGCCCGGGATCGAACCGGGGACCTTCTGCGTGTAAAGCAGACGTGATAACCGCTACACTACGGAAACTGCGGACGGGAGGAGTCCATCCCCGTTCACTCGAAATTACCTCAGCCTCTCTCCCGTCCGCGAATGCACACGCGACGGTTCTTTTGACAGCCTGGAAACCATTACAGCCGAGGGCTCAAGAAGTCTTCGGGGTGCTCGAGAGGGTGTCTGCCGTAGCACCCCTAACGAGATAGCGGCGTTTCCCGCAGTCGTGATTGCAAGTCATAGCAGCAAAAGCAATCACTTTCTTAGCAGCAGGGAGTGCGAGCCCAGCGGCAGCTCTACATGAAGGTACCAATAGCCCAGGAAGGCCGCCGACCGCGGGAATTCGCGCCGCCCCCATCCCGCCAGCCTACACGAGACTTTCCAGAGCACCCTGGACCACATCGAGGCACCCAGTGCACTGAAATAATAGTCATTCGCCATGTCAGATGGCTCGTTGGTCTAGGGGTATGATTCCTGCTTCGGGTGCAGGAGGTCCCGGGTTCAAATCCCGGACGAGCCCTAGCGTTTTGTGCAAACTGATCGCACATGAGTGGCTGAGTCGATGCAAAATGCTCGGCGGCAGTATCAAATGAATTTCATATTTGATGTGAGCAATTGACACTCTGATCCGACGTGTGAAGGCGATTACGAAGGTTTTTGGGTACAGATGGAAGCAGATGCATGTTACTATGTCTTGTTTTTAATGATGAAAAAGTGTTTCCGCCCGGGATCGAACCGGGGACCTTCTGCGTGTTAGGCAGACGTGATAACCGCTACACCACGGAAACTACTTGTGTGCGCCATACCTTAGAGACAACTCGTGCTGATGTTGACATCGTAACTAAAAAATTAAATAAATGCGCTTCTTGCATAACAAAGGTACATGCAGAAGATCCTCACATGACGTGGCTCACTGGAGTACAATGCGACACAGGCAAGAAAATACTGTTCCCGCCCGGGATCGAACCGGGGACCTTCTGCGTGTAAAGCAGACGTGATAACCGCTACACTACGGAAACTGCGGACGGGAGGAGTCCATCCCCGTTCACTCGAAATTACCTCAGCCTCTCTCCCGTCCGCGAATGCACACGCGACGGTTCTTTTGACAGCCTGGAAACCATTACAGCCGAGGGCTCAAGAAGTCTTCGGGGTGCTCGAGAGGGTGTCTGCCGTAGCACCCCTAACGAGATAGCGGCGTTTCCCGCAGTCGTGATTGCAAGTCATAGCAGCAAAAGCAATCACTTTCTTAGCAGCAGGGAGTGCGAGCCCAGCGGCAGCTCTACATGAAGGTACCAATAGCCCAGGAAGGCCGCCGACCGCGGGAATTCGCGCCGCCCCCATCCCGCCAGCCTACACGAGACTTTCCAGAGCACCCTGGACCACATCGAGGCACCCAGTGCACTGAAATAATAGTCATTCGCCATGTCAGATGGCTCGTTGGTCTAGGGGTATGATTCCTGCTTCGGGTGCAGGAGGTCCCGGGTTCAAATCCCGGACGAGCCCTAGCGTTTTGTGCAAACTGATCGCACATGAGTGGCTGAGTCGATGCAAAATGCTCGGCGGCAGTATCAAATGAATTTCATATTTGATGTGAGCAATTGACACTCTGATCCGACGTGTGAAGGCGATTACGAAGGTTTTTGGGTACAGATGGAAGCAGATGCATGTTACTATGTCTTGTTTTTAATGATGAAAAAGTGTTTCCGCCCGGGATCGAACCGGGGACCTTCTGCGTGTTAGGCAGACGTGATAACCGCTACACCACGGAAACTACTTGTGTGCGCCATACCTTAGAGACAACTCGTGCTGATGTTGACATCGTAACTAAAAAATTAAATAAATGCGCTTCTTGCATAACAAAGGTACATGCAGAAGATCCTCACATGACGTGGCTCACTGGAGTACAATGCGACACAGGCAAGAAAATACTGTTCCCGCCCGGGATCGAACCGGGGACCTTCTGCGTGTAAAGCAGACGTGATAACCGCTACACTACGGAAACTGCGGACGGGAGGAGTCCATCCCCGTTCACTCGAAATTACCTCAGCCTCTCTCCCGTCCGCGAATGCACACGCGACGGTTCTTTTGACAGCCTGGAAACCATTACAGCCGAGGGCTCAAGAAGTCTTCGGGGTGCTCGAGAGGGTGTCTGCCGTAGCACCCCTAACGAGATAGCGGCGTTTCCCGCAGTCGTGATTGCAAGTCATAGCAGCAAAAGCAATCACTTTCTTAGCAGCAGGGAGTGCGAGCCCAGCGGCAGCTCTACATGAAGGTACCAATAGCCCAGGAAGGCCGCCGACCGCGGGAATTCGCGCCGCCCCCATCCCGCCAGCCTACACGAGACTTTCCAGAGCACCCTGGACCACATCGAGGCACCCAGTGCACTGAAATAATAGTCATTCGCCATGTCAGATGGCTCGTTGGTCTAGGGGTATGATTCCTGCTTCGGGTGCAGGAGGTCCCGGGTTCAAATCCCGGACGAGCCCTAGCGTTTTGTGCAAACTGATCGCACATGAGTGGCTGAGTCGATGCAAAATGCTCGGCGGCAGTATCAAATGAATTTCATATTTGATGTGAGCAATTGACACTCTGATCCGACGTGTGAAGGCGATTACGAAGGTTTTTGGGTACAGATGGAAGCAGATGCATGTTACTATGTCTTGTTTTTAATGATGAAAAAGTGTTTCCGCCCGGGATCGAACCGGGGACCTTTTGCGTGTTAGGCAGACGTGATAACCGCTACACCACGGAAACTACTTGTGTGCGCCATACCTTAGAGACAACTCGTGCTGATGTTGACATCGTAACTAAAAAATTAAATAAATGCGCTTCTTGCATAACAAAGGTACATGCAGAAGATCCTCACATGACGTGGCTCACTGGAGTACAATGCGACACAGGCAAGAAAATACTGTTCCCGCCCGGGATCGAACCGGGGACCTTCTGCGTGTAAAGCAGACGTGATAACCGCTACACTACGGAAACTGCGGACGGGAGGAGTCCATCCCCGTTCACTCGAAATTACCTCAGCCTCTCTCCCGTCCGCGAATGCACACGCGACGGTTCTTTTGACAGCCTGGAAACCATTACAGCCGAGGGCTCAAGAAGTCTTCGGGGTGCTCGAGAGGGTGTCTGCCGTAGCACCCCTAACGAGATAGCGGCGTTTCCCGCAGTCGTGATTGCAAGTCATAGCAGCAAAAGCAATCACTTTCTTAGCAGCAGGGAGTGCGAGCCCAGCGGCAGCTCTACATGAAGGTACCAATAGCCCAGGAAGGCCGCCGACCGCGGGAATTCGCGCCGCCCCCATCCCGCCAGCCTACACGAGACTTTCCAGAGCACCCTGGACCACATCGAGGCACCCAGTGCACTGAAATAATAGTCATTCGCCAGGTCAGATGGCTCGTTGGTCTAGGGGTATGATTCCTGCTTCGGGTGCAGGAGGTCCCGGGTTCAAATCCCGGACGAGCCCTAGCGTTTTGTGCAAACTGATCGCACATGAGTGGCTGAGTCGATGCAAAATGCTCGGCGGCAGTATCAAATGAATTTCATATTTGATGTGAGCAATTGACACTCTGATCCGACGTGTGAAGGCGATTACGAAGGTTTTTGGGTACAGATGGAAGCAGATGCATGTTACTATGTCTTGTTTTTAATGATGAAAAAGTGTTTCCGCCCGGGATCGAACCGGGGACCTTCTGCGTGTTAGGCAGACGTGATAACCGCTACACCACGGAAACTACTTGTGTGCGCCATACCTTAGAGACAACTCGTGCTGATGTTGACATCGTAACTAAAAAATTAAATAAATGCGCTTCTTGCATAACAAAGGTACATGCAGAAGATCCTCACATGACGTGGCTCACTGGAGTACAATGCGACACAGGCAAGAAAATACTGTTCCCGCCCGGGATCGAACCGGGGACCTTCTGCGTGTAAAACAGACGTGATAACCGCTACACTACGGAAACTGCGGACGGGAGGAGTCCATCCCCGTTCACTCGAAATTACCTCAGCCTCTCTCCCGTCCGCGAATGCACACGCGACGGTTCTTTTGACAGCCTGGAAACCATTACAGCCGAGGGCTCAAGAAGTCTTCGGGGTGCTCGAGAGGGTGTCTGCCGTAGCACCCCTAACGAGATAGCGGCGTTTCCCGCAGTCGTGATTGCAAGTCATAGCAGCAAAAGCAATCACTTTCTTAGCAGCAGGGAGTGCGAGCCCAGCGGTACATGCAGAAGATCCTCACATGACGTGGCTCACTGGAGTACAATGCGACACAGGCAAGAAAATACTGTTCCCGCCCGGGATCGAACCGGGGACCTTCTGCGTGTAAAGCAGACGTGATAACCGCTACACTATGGAAACTGCGGACGGGAGGAGTCCATCCCCGTTCACTCGAAATTACCTCAGCCTCTCTCCCGTCCGCGAATGCACACGCGACGGTTCTTTTGACAGCCTGGAAACCATTACAGCCGAGGGCTCAAGAAGTCTTCGGGGTGCTCGAGAGGGTGTCTGCCGTAGCACCCCTAACGAGATAGCGGCGTTTCCCGCAGTCGTGATTGCAAGTCATAGCAGCAAAAGCAATCACTTTCTTAGCAGCAGGGAGTGCGAGCCCAGCGGCAGCTCTACATGAAGGTACCAATAGCCCAGGAAGGCCGCCGACCGCGGGAATTCGCGCCGCCCCCATCCCGCCAGCCTACACGAGACTTTCCAGAGCACCCTGGACCACATCGAGGCACCCAGTGCACTGAAATAATAGTCATTCGCCATGTCAGATGGCTCGTTGGTCTAGGGGTATGATTCCTGCTTCGGGTGCAGGAGGTCCCGGGTTCAAATCCCGGACGAGCCCTAGCGTTTTGTGCAAACTGATCGCACATGAGTGGCTGAGTCGATGCAAAATGCTCGGCGGCAGTATCAAATGAATTTCATATTTGATGTGAGCAATTGACACTCTGATCCGACGTGTGAAGGCGATTACGAAGGTTTTTGGGTACAGATGGAAGCAGATGCATGTTACTATGTCTTGTTTTTAATGATGAAAAAGTGTTTCCGCCCGGGATCGAACCGGGGACCTTCTGCGTGTTAGGCAGACGTGATAACCGCTACACCACGGAAACTACTTGTGTGCGCCATACCTTAGAGACAACTCGTGCTGATGTTGACATCGTAACTAAAAAATTAAATAAATGCGCTTCTTGCATAACAAAGGTACATGCAGAAGATCCTCACATGACGTGGCTCACTGGAGTACAATGCGACACAGGCAAGAAAATACTGTTCCCGCCCGGGATCGAACCGGGGACCTTCTGCGTGTAAAGCAGACGTGATAACCGCTACACTACGGAAACTGCGGACGGGAGGAGTCCATCCCCGTTCACTCGAAATTACCTCAGCCTCTCTCCCGTCCGCGAATGCACACGCGACGGTTCTTTTGACAGCCTGGAAACCATTACAGCCGAGGGCTCAAGAAGTCTTCGGGGTGCTCGAGAGGGTGTCTGCCGTAGCACCCCTAACGAGATAGCGGCGTTTCCCGCAGTCGTGATTGCAAGTCATAGCAGCAAAAGCAATCACTTTCTTAGCAGCAGGGAGTGCGAGCCCAGCGGCAGCTCTACATGAAGGTACCAATAGCCCAGGAAGGCCGCCGACCGCGGGAATTCGCGCCGCCCCCATCCCGCCAGCCTACACGAGACTTTCCAGAGCACCCTGGACCACATCGAGGCACCCAGTGCACTGAAATAATAGTCATTCGCCATGTCAGATGGCTCGTTGGTCTAGGGGTATGATTCCTGCTTCGGGTGCAGGAGGTCCCGGGTTCAAATCCCGGACGAGCCCTAGCGTTTTGTGCAAACTGATCGCACATGAGTGGCTGAGTCGATGCAAAATGCTCGGCGGCAGTATCAAATGAATTTCATATTTGATGTGAGCAATTGACACTCTGATCCGACGTGTGAAGGCGATTACGAAGGTTTTTGGGTACAGATGGAAGCAGATGCATGTTACTATGTCTTGTTTTTAATGATGAAAAAGTGTTTCCGCCCGGGATCGAACCGGGGACCTTCTGCGTGTTAGGCAGACGTGATAACCGCTACACCACGGAAACTACTTGTGTGCGCCATACCTTAGAGACAACTCGTGCTGATGTTGACATCGTAACTAAAAAATTAAATAAATGCGCTTCTTGCATAACAAAGGTACATGCAGAAGATCCTCACATGACGTGGCTCACTGGAGTACAATGCGACACAGGCAAGAAAATACTGTTCCCGCCCGGGATCGAACCGGGGACCTTCTGCGTGTAAAGCAGACGTGATAACCGCTACACTACGGAAACTGCGGACGGGAGGAGTCCATCCCCGTTCACTCGAAATTACCTCAGCCTCTCTCCCGTCCGCGAATGCACACGCGACGGTTCTTTTGACAGCCTGGAAACCATTACAGCCGAGGGCTCAAGAAGTCTTCGGGGTGCTCGAGAGGGTGTCTGCCGTAGCACCCCTAACGAGATAGCGGCGTTTCCCGCAGTCGTGATTGCAAGTCATAGCAGCAAAAGCAATCACTTTCTTAGCAGCAGGGAGTGCGAGCCCAGCGGCAGCTCTACATGAAGGTACCAATAGCCCAGGAAGGCCGCCGACCGCGGGAATTCGCGCCGCCCCCATCCCGCCAGCCTACACGAGACTTTCCAGAGCACCCTGGACCACATCGAGGCACCCAGTGCACTGAAATAATAGTCATTCGCCATGTCAGATGGCTCGTTGGTCTAGGGGTATGATTCCTGCTTCGGGTGCAGGAGGTCCCGGGTTCAAATCCCGGACGAGCCCTAGCGTTTTGTGCAAACTGATCGCACATGAGTGGCTGAGTCGATGCAAAATGCTCGGCGGCAGTATCAAATGAATTTCATATTTGATGTGAGCAATTGACACTCTGATCCGACGTGTGAAGGCGATTACGAAGGTTTTTGGGTACAGATGGAAGCAGATGCATGTTACTATGTCTTGTTTTTAATGATGAAAAAGTGTTTCCGCCCGGGATCGAACCGGGGACCTTCTGCGTGTTAGGCAGACGTGATAACCGCTACACCACGGAAACTACTTGTGTGCGCCATACCTTAGAGACAACTCGTGCTGATGTTGACATCGTAACTAAAAAATTAAATAAATGCGCTTCTTGCATAACAAAGGTACATGCAGAAGATCCTCACATGACGTGGCTCACTGGAGTACAATGCGACACAGGCAAGAAAATACTGTTCCCGCCCGGGATCGAACCGGGGACCTTCTGCGTGTAAAGCAGACGTGATAACCGCTACACTACGGAAACTGCGGACGGGAGGAGTCCATCCCCGTTCACTCGAAATTACCTCAGCCTCTCTCCCGTCCGCGAATGCACACGCGACGGTTCTTTTGACAGCCTGGAAACCATTACAGCCGAGGGCTCAAGAAGTCTTCGGGGTGCTCGAGAGGGTGTCTGCCGTAGCACCCCTAACGAGATAGCGGCGTTTCCCGCAGTCGTGATTGCAAGTCATAGCAGCAAAAGCAATCACTTTCTTAGCAGCAGGGAGTGCGAGCCCAGCGGCAGCTCTACATGAAGGTACCAATAGCCCAGGAAGGCCGCCGACCGCGGGAATTCGCGCCGCCCCCATCCCGCCAGCCTACACGAGACTTTCCAGAGCACCCTGGACCACATCGAGGCACCCAGTGCACTGAAATAATAGTCATTCGCCAGGTCAGATGGCTCGTTGGTCTAGGGGTATGATTCCTGCTTCGGGTGCAGGAGGTCCCGGGTTCAAATCCCGGACGAGCCCTAGCGTTTTGTGCAAACTGATCGCACATGAGTGGCTGAGTCGATGCAAAATGCTCGGCGGCAGTATCAAATGAATTTCATATTTGATGTGAGCAATTGACACTCTGATCCGACGTGTGAAGGCGATTACGAAGGTTTTTGGGTACAGATGGAAGCAGATGCATGTTACTATGTCTTGTTTTTAATGATGAAAAAGTGTTTCCGCCCGGGATCGAACCGGGGACCTTCTGCGTGTTAGGCAGACGTGATAACCGCTACACCACGGAAACTACTTGTGTGCGCCATACCTTAGAGACAACTCGTGCTGATGTTGACATCGTAACTAAAAAATTAAATAAATGCGCTTCTTGCATAACAAAGGTACATGCAGAAGATCCTCACATGACGTGGCTCACTGGAGTACAATGCGACACAGGCAAGAAAATACTGTTCCCGCCCGGGATCGAACCGGGGACCTTCTGCGTGTAAAACAGACGTGATAACCGCTACACTACGGAAACTGCGGACGGGAGGAGTCCATCCCCGTTCACTCGAAATTACCTCAGCCTCTCTCCCGTCCGCGAATGCACACGCGACGGTTCTTTTGACAGCCTGGAAACCATTACAGCCGAGGGCTCAAGAAGTCTTCGGGGTGCTCGAGAGGGTGTCTGCCGTAGCACCCCTAACGAGATAGCGGCGTTTCCCGCAGTCGTGATTGCAAGTCATAGCAGCAAAAGCAATCACTTTCTTAGCAGCAGGGAGTGCGAGCCCAGCGGTACATGCAGAAGATCCTCACATGACGTGGCTCACTGGAGTACAATGCGACACAGGCAAGAAAATACTGTTCCCGCCCGGGATCGAACCGGGGACCTTCTGCGTGTAAAGCAGACGTGATAACCGCTACACTACGGAAACTGCGGACGGGAGGAGTCCATCCCCGTTCACTCGAAATTACCTCAGCCTCTCTCCCGTCCGCGAATGCACACGCGACGGTTCTTTTGACAGCCTGGAAACCATTACAGCCGAGGGCTCAAGAAGTCTTCGGGGTGCTCGAGAGGGTGTCTGCCGTAGCACCCCTAACGAGATAGCGGCGTTTCCCGCAGTCGTGATTGCAAGTCATAGCAGCAAAAGCAATCACTTTCTTAGCAGCAGGGAGTGCGAGCCCAGCGGCAGCTCTACATGAAGGTACCAATAGCCCAGGAAGGCCGCCGACCGCGGGAATTCGCGCCGCCCCCATCCCGCCAGCCTACACGAGACTTTCCAGAGCACCCTGGACCACATCGAGGCACCCAGTGCACTGAAATAATAGTCATTCGCCATGTCAGATGGCTCGTTGGTCTAGGGGTATGATTCCTGCTTCGGGTGCAGGAGGTCCCGGGTTCAAATCCCGGACGAGCCCTAGCGTTTTGTGCAAACTGATCGCACATGAGTGGCTGAGTCGATGCAAAATGCTCGGCGGCAGTATCAAATGAATTTCATATTTGATGTGAGCAATTGACACTCTGATCCGACGTGTGAAGGCGATTACGAAGGTTTTTGGGTACAGATGGAAGCAGATGCATGTTACTATGTCTTGTTTTTAATGATGAAAAAGTGTTTCCGCCCGGGATCGAACCGGGGACCTTCTGCGTGTTAGGCAGACGTGATAACCGCTACACCACGGAAACTACTTGTGTGCGCCATACCTTAGAGACAACTCGTGCTGATGTTGACATCGTAACTAAAAAATTAAATAAATGCGCTTCTTGCATAACAAAGGTACATGCAGAAGATCCTCACATGACGTGGCTCACTGGAGTACAATGCGACACAGGCAAGAAAATACTGTTCCCGCCCGGGATCGAACCGGGGACCTTCTGCGTGTAAAGCAGACGTGATAACCGCTACACTACGGAAACTGCGGACGGGAGGAGTCCATCCCCGTTCACTCGAAATTACCTCAGCCTCTCTCCCGTCCGCGAATGCACACGCGACGGTTCTTTTGACAGCCTGGAAACCATTACAGCCGAGGGCTCAAGAAGTCTTCGGGGTGCTCGAGAGGGTGTCTGCCGTAGCACCCCTAACGAGATAGCGGCGTTTCCCGCAGTCGTGATTGCAAGTCATAGCAGCAAAAGCAATCACTTTCTTAGCAGCAGGGAGTGCGAGCCCAGCGGCAGCTCTACATGAAGGTACCAATAGCCCAGGAAGGCCGCCGACCGCGGGAATTCGCGCCGCCCCCATCCCGCCAGCCTACACGAGACTTTCCAGAGCACCCTGGACCACATCGAGGCACCCAGTGCACTGAAATAATAGTCATTCGCCATGTCAGATGGCTCGTTGGTCTAGGGGTATGATTCCTGCTTCGGGTGCAGGAGGTCCCGGGTTCAAATCCCGGACGAGCCCTAGCGTTTTGTGCAAACTGATCGCACATGAGTGGCTGAGTCGATGCAAAATGCTCGGCGGCAGTATCAAATGAATTTCATATTTGATGTGAGCAATTGACACTCTGATCCGACGTGTGAAGGCGATTACGAAGGTTTTTGGGTACAGATGGAAGCAGATGCATGTTACTATGTCTTGTTTTTAATGATGAAAAAGTGTTTCCGCCCGGGATCGAACCGGGGACCTTCTGCGTGTTAGGCAGACGTGATAACCGCTACACCACGGAAACTACTTGTGTGCGCCATACCTTAGAGACAACTCGTGCTGATGTTGACATCGTAACTAAAAAATTAAATAAATGCGCTTCTTGCATAACAAAGGTACATGCAGAAGATCCTCACATGACGTGGCTCACTGGAGTACAATGCGACACAGGCAAGAAAATACTGTTCCCGCCCGGGATCGAACCGGGGACCTTCTGCGTGTAAAGCAGACGTGATAACCGCTACACTACGGAAACTGCGGACGGGAGGAGTCCATCCCCGTTCACTCGAAATTACCTCAGCCTCTCTCCCGTCCGCGAATGCACACGCGACGGTTCTTTTGACAGCCTGGAAACCATTACAGCCGAGGGCTCAAGAAGTCTTCGGGGTGCTCGAGAGGGTGTCTGCCGTAGCACCCCTAACGAGATAGCGGCGTTTCCCGCAGTCGTGATTGCAAGTCATAGCAGCAAAAGCAATCACTTTCTTAGCAGCAGGGAGTGCGAGCCCAGCGGCAGCTCTACATGAAGGTACCAATAGCCCAGGAAGGCCGCCGACCGCGGGAATTCGCGCCGCCCCCATCCCGCCAGCCTACACGAGACTTTCCAGAGCACCCTGGACCACATCGAGGCACCCAGTGCACTGAAATAATAGTCATTCGCCATGTCAGATGGCTCGTTGGTCTAGGGGTATGATTCCTGCTTCGGGTGCAGGAGGTCCCGGGTTCAAATCCCGGACGAGCCCTAGCGTTTTGTGCAAACTGATCGCACATGAGTGGCTGAGTCGATGCAAAATGCTCGGCGGCAGTATCAAATGAATTTCATATTTGATGTGAGCAATTGACACTCTGATCCGACGTGTGAAGGCGATTACGAAGGTTTTTGGGTACAGATGGAAGCAGATGCATGTTACTATGTCTTGTTTTTAATGATGAAAAAGTGTTTCCGCCCGGGATCGAACCGGGGACCTTCTGCGTGTTAGGCAGACGTGATAACCGCTACACCACGGAAACTACTTGTGTGCGCCATACCTTAGAGACAACTCGTGCTGATGTTGACATCGTAACTAAAAAATTAAATAAATGCGCTTCTTGCATAACAAAGGTACATGCAGAAGATCCTCACATGACGTGGCTCACTGGAGTACAATGCGACACAGGCAAGAAAATACTGTTCCCGCCCGGGATCGAACCGGGGACCTTCTGCGTGTAAAGCAGACGTGATAACCGCTACACTACGGAAACTGCGGACGGGAGGAGTCCATCCCCGTTCACTCGAAATTACCTCAGCCTCTCTCCCGTCCGCGAATGCACACGCGACGGTTCTTTTGACAGCCTGGAAACCATTACAGCCGAGGGCTCAAGAAGTCTTCGGGGTGCTCGAGAGGGTGTCTGCCGTAGCACCCCTAACGAGATAGCGGCGTTTCCCGCAGTCGTGATTGCAAGTCATAGCAGCAAAAGCAATCACTTTCTTAGCAGCAGGGAGTGCGAGCCCAGCGGCAGCTCTACATGAAGGTACCAATAGCCCAGGAAGGCCGCCGACCGCGGGAATTCGCGCCGCCCCCATCCCGCCAGCCTACACGAGACTTTCCAGAGCACCCTGGACCACATCGAGGCACCCAGTGCACTGAAATAATAGTCATTCGCCATGTCAGATGGCTCGTTGGTCTAGGGGTATGATTCCTGCTTCGGGTGCAGGAGGTCCCGGGTTCAAATCCCGGACGAGCCCTAGCGTTTTGTGCAAACTGATCGCACATGAGTGGCTGAGTCGATGCAAAATGCTCGGCGGCAGTATCAAATGAATTTCATATTTGATGTGAGCAATTGACACTCTGATCCGACGTGTGAAGGCGATTACGAAGGTTTTTGGGTACAGATGGAAGCAGATGCATGTTACTATGTCTTGTTTTTAATGATGAAAAAGTGTTTCCGCCCGGGATCGAACCGGGGACCTTCTGCGTGTTAGGCAGACGTGATAACCGCTACACCACGGAAACTACTTGTGTGCGCCATACCTTAGAGACAACTCGTGCTGATGTTGACATCGTAACTAAAAAATTAAATAAATGCGCTTCTTGCATAACAAAGGTACATGCAGAAGATCCTCACATGACGTGGCTCACTGGAGTACAATGCGACACAGGCAAGAAAATACTGTTCCCGCCCGGGATCGAACCGGGGACCTTCTGCGTGTAAAGCAGACGTGATAACCGCTACACTACGGAAACTGCGGACGGGAGGAGTCCATCCCCGTTCACTCGAAATTACCTCAGCCTCTCTCCCGTCCGCGAATGCACACGCGACGGTTCTTTTGACAGCCTGGAAACCATTACAGCCGAGGGCTCAAGAAGTCTTCGGGGTGCTCGAGAGGGTGTCTGCCGTAGCACCCCTAACGAGATAGCGGCGTTTCCCGCAGTCGTGATTGCAAGTCATAGCAGCAAAAGCAATCACTTTCTTAGCAGCAGGGAGTGCGAGCCCAGCGGCAGCTCTACATGAAGGTACCAATAGCCCAGGAAGGCCGCCGACCGCGGGAATTCGCGCCGCCCCCATCCCGCCAGCCTACACGAGACTTTCCAGAGCACCCTGGACCACATCGAGGCACCCAGTGCACTGAAATAATAGTCATTCGCCATGTCAGATGGCTCGTTGGTCTAGGGGTATGATTCCTGCTTCGGGTGCAGGAGGTCCCGGGTTCAAATCCCGGACGAGCCCTAGCGTTTTGTGCAAACTGATCGCACATGAGTGGCTGAGTCGATGCAAAATGCTCGGCGGCAGTATCAAATGAATTTCATATTTGATGTGAGCAATTGACACTCTGATCCGACGTGTGAAGGCGATTACGAAGGTTTTTGGGTACAGATGGAAGCAGATGCATGTTACTATGTCTTGTTTTTAATGATGAAAAAGTGTTTCCGCCCGGGATCGAACCGGGGACCTTCTGCGTGTTAGGCAGACGTGATAACCGCTACACCACGGAAACTACTTGTGTGCGCCATACCTTAGACACAACTCGTGCTGATGTTGACATCGTAACTAAAAAATTAAATAAATGCGCTTCTTGCATAACAAAGGTACATGCAGAAGATCCTCACATGACGTGGCTCACTGGAGTACAATGCGACACAGGCAAGAAAATACTGTTCCCGCCCGGGATCGAACCGGGGACCTTCTGCGTGTAAAGCAGACGTGATAACCGCTACACTACGGAAACTGCGGACGGGAGGAGTCCATCCCCGTTCACTCGAAATTACCTCAGCCTCTCTCCCGTCCGCGAATGCACACGCGACGGTTCTTTTGACAGCCTGGAAACCATTACAGCCGAGGGCTCAAGAAGTCTTCGGGGTGCTCGAGAGGGTGTCTGCCGTAGCACCCCTAACGAGATAGCGGCGTTTCCCGCAGTCGTGATTGCAAGTCATAGCAGCAAAAGCAATCACTTTCTTAGCAGCAGGGAGTGCGAGCCCAGCGGCAGCTCTACATGAAGGTACCAATAGCCCAGGAAGGCCGCCGACCGCGGGAATTCGCGCCGCCCCCATCCCGCCAGCCTACACGAGACTTTCCAGAGCACCCTGGACCACATCGAGGCACCCAGTGCACTGAAATAATAGTCATTCGCCATGTCAGATGGCTCGTTGGTCTAGGGGTATGATTCCTGCTTCGGGTGCAGGAGGTCCCGGGTTCAAATCCCGGACGAGCCCTAGCGTTTTGTGCAAACTGATCGCACATGAGTGGCTGAGTCGATGCAAAATGCTCGGCGGCAGTATCAAATGAATTTCATATTTGATGTGAGCAATTGACACTCTGATCCGACGTGTGAAGGCGATTACGAAGGTTTTTGGGTACAGATGGAAGCAGATGCATGTTACTATGTCTTGTTTTTAATGATGAAAAAGTGTTTCCGCCCGGGATCGAACCGGGGACCTTCTGCGTGTTAGGCAGACGTGATAACCGCTACACCACGGAAACTACTTGTGTGCGCCATACCTTAGAGACAACTCGTGCTGATGTTGACATCGTAACTAAAAAATTAAATAAATGCGCTTCTTGCATAACAAAGGTACATGCAGAAGATCCTCACATGACGTGGCTCACTGGAGTACAATGCGACACAGGCAAGAAAATACTGTTCCCGCCCGGGATCGAACCGGGGACCTTCTGCGTGTAAAGCAGACGTGATAACCGCTACACTACGGAAACTGCGGACGGGAGGAGTCCATCCCCGTTCACTCGAAATTACCTCAGCCTCTCTCCCGTCCGCGAATGCACACGCGACGGTTCTTTTGACAGCCTGGAAACCATTACAGCCGAGGGCTCAAGAAGTCTTCGGGGTGCTCGAGAGGGTGTCTGCCGTAGCACCCCTAACGAGATAGCGGCGTTTCCCGCAGTCGTGATTGCAAGTCATAGCAGCAAAAGCAATCACTTTCTTAGCAGCAGGGAGTGCGAGCCCAGCGGCAGCTCTACATGAAGGTACCAATAGCCCAGGAAGGCCGCCGACCGCGGGAATTCGCGCCGCCCCCATCCCGCCAGCCTACACGAGACTTTCCAGAGCACCCTGGACCACATCGAGGCACCCAGTGCACTGAAATAATAGTCATTCGCCATGTCAGATGGCTCGTTGGTCTAGGGGTATGATTCCTGCTTCGGGTGCAGGAGGTCCCGGGTTCAAATCCCGGACGAGCCCTAGCGTTTTGTGCAAACTGATCGCACATGAGTGGCTGAGTCGATGCAAAATGCTCGGCGGCAGTATCAAATGAATTTCATATTTGATGTGAGCAATTGACACTCTGATCCGACGTGTGAAGGCGATTACGAAGGTTTTTGGGTACAGATGGAAGCAGATGCATGTTACTATGTCTTGTTTTTAATGATGAAAAAGTGTTGCCGCCCGGGATCGAACCGGGGACCTTCTGCGTGTTAGGCAGACGTGATAACCGCTACACCACGGAAACTACTTGTGTGCGCCATACCTTAGACACAACTCGTGCTGATGTTGACATCGTAACTAAAAAATTAAATAAATGCGCTTCTTGCATAACAAAGGTACATGCAGAAGATCCTCACATGACGTGGCTCACTGGAGTACAATGCGACACAGGCAAGAAAATACTGTTCCCGCCCGGGATCGAACCGGGGACCTTCTGCGTGTAAAGCAGACGTGATAACCGCTACACTACGGAAACTGCGGACGGGAGGAGTCCATCCCCGTTCACTCGAAATTACCTCAGCCTCTCTCCCGTCCGCGAATGCACACGCGACGGTTCTTTTGACAGCCTGGAAACCATTACAGCCGAGGGCTCAAGAAGTCTTCGGGGTGCTCGAGAGGGTGTCTGCCGTAGCACCCCTAACGAGATAGCGGCGTTTCCCGCAGTCGTGATTGCAAGTCATAGCAGCAAAAGCAATCACTTTCTTAGCAGCAGGGAGTGCGAGCCCAGCGGCAGCTCTACATGAAGGTACCAATAGCCCAGGAAGGCCGCCGACCGCGGGAATTCGCGCCGCCCCCATCCCGCCAGCCTACACGAGACTTTCCAGAGCACCCTGGACCACATCGAGGCACCCAGTGCACTGAAATAATAGTCATTCGCCATGTCAGATGGCTCGTTGGTCTAGGGGTATGATTCCTGCTTCGGGTGCAGGAGGTCCCGGGTTCAAATCCCGGACGAGCCCTAGCGTTTTGTGCAAACTGATCGCACATGAGTGGCTGAGTCGATGCAAAATGCTCGGCGGCAGTATCAAATGAATTTCATATTTGATGTGAGCAATTGACACTCTGATCCGACGTGTGAAGGCGATTACGAAGGTTTTTGGGTACAGATGGAAGCAGATGCATGTTACTATGTCTTGTTTTTAATGATGAAAAAGTGTTTCCGCCCGGGATCGAACCGGGGACCTTCTGCGTGTTAGGCAGACGTGATAACCGCTACACCACGGAAACTACTTGTGTGCGCCATACCTTAGAGACAACTCGTGCTGATGTTGACATCGTAACTAAAAAATTAAATAAATGCGCTTCTTGCATAACAAAGGTACATGCAGAAGATCCTCACATGACGTGGCTCACTGGAGTACAATGCGACACAGGCAAGAAAATACTGTTCCCGCCCGGGATCGAACCGGGGACCTTCTGCGTGTAAAGCAGACGTGATAACCGCTACACTACGGAAACTGCGGACGGGAGGAGTCCATCCCCGTTCACTCGAAATTACCTCAGCCTCTCTCCCGTCCGCGAATGCACACGCGACGGTTCTTTTGACAGCCTGGAAACCATTACAGCCGAGGGCTCAAGAAGTCTTCGGGGTGCTCGAGAGGGTGTCTGCCGTAGCACCCCTAACGAGATAGCGGCGTTTCCCGCAGTCGTGATTGCAAGTCATAGCAGCAAAAGCAATCACTTTCTTAGCAGCAGGGAGTGCGAGCCCAGCGGCAGCTCTACATGAAGGTACCAATAGCCCAGGAAGGCCGCCGACCGCGGGAATTCGCGCCGCCCCCATCCCGCCAGCCTACACGAGACTTTCCAGAGCACCCTGGACCACATCGAGGCACCCAGTGCACTGAAATAATAGTCATTCGCCATGTCAGATGGCTCGTTGGTCTAGGGGTATGATTCCTGCTTCGGGTGCAGGAGGTCCCGGGTTCAAATCCCGGACGAGCCCTAGCGTTTTGTGCAAACTGATCGCACACGAGTGGCTGAGTCGATGCAAAATGCTCGGCGGCAGTATCAAATGAATTTCATATTTGATGTGAGCAATTGACACTCTGATCCGACGTGTGAAGGCGATTACGAAGGTTTTTGGGTACAGATGGAAGCAGATGCATGTTACTATGTCTTGTTTTTAATGATGAAAAAGTGTTTCCGCCCGGCATCGAACCGGGGACCTTCTGCGTGTTAGGCAGACGTGATAACCGCTACACCACGGAAACTACTTGTGTGCGCCATACCTTAGAGACAACTCGTGCTGATGTTGACATCGTAACTAAAAAATTAAATAAATGCGCTTCTTGCATAACAAAGGTACATGCAGAAGATCCTCACATGACGTGGCTCACTGGAGTACAATGCGACACAGGCAAGAAAATACTGTTCCCGCCCGGGATCGAACCGGGGACCTTCTGCGTGTAAAGCAGACGTGATAACCGCTACACTACGGAAACTGCGGACGGGAGGAGTCCATCCCCGTTCACTCGAAATTACCTCAGCCTCTCTCCCGTCCGCGAATGCACACGCGACGGTTCTTTTGACAGCCTGGAAACCATTACAGCCGAGGGCTCAAGAAGTCTTCGGGGTGCTCGAGAGGGTGTCTGCCGTAGCACCCCTAACGAGATAGCGGCGTTTCCCGCAGTCGTGATTGCAAGTCATAGCAGCAAAAGCAATCACTTTCTTAGCAGCAGGGAGTGCGAGCCCAGCGGCAGCTCTACATGAAGGTACCAATAGCCCAGGAAGGCCGCCGACCGCGGGAATTCGCGCCGCCCCCATCCCGCCAGCCTACACGAGACTTTCCAGAGCACCCTGGACCACATCGAGGCACCCAGTGCACTGAAATAATAGTCATTCGCCATGTCAGATGGCTCGTTGGTCTAGGGGTATGATTCCTGCTTCGGGTGCAGGAGGTCCCGGGTTCAAATCCCGGACGAGCCCTAGCGTTTTGTGCAAACTGATCGCACATGAGTGGCTGAGTCGATGCAAAATGCTCGGCGGCAGTATCAAATGAATTTCATATTTGATGTGAGCAATTGACACTCTGATCCGACGTGTGAAGGCGATTACGAAGGTTTTTGGGTACAGATGGAAGCAGATGCATGTTACTATGTCTTGTTTTTAATGATGAAAAAGTGTTTCCGCCCGGGATCGAACCGGGGACCTTCTGCGTGTTAGGCAGACGTGATAACCGCTACACCACGGAAACTACTTGTGTGCGCCATACCTTAGACACAACTCGTGCTGATGTTGACATCGTAACTAAAAAATTAAATAAATGCGCTTCCTGCATAACAAAGGTACATGCAGAAGATCCTCACATGACGTGGCTCACTGGAGTACAATGCGACACAGGCAAGAAAATACTGTTCCCGCCCGGGATCGAACCGGGGACCTTCTGCGTGTAAAGCAGACGTGATAACCGCTACACTACGGAAACTGCGGACGGGAGGAGTCCATCCCCGTTCACTCGAAATTACCTCAGCCTCTCTCCCGTCCGCGAATGCACACGCGACGGTTCTTTTGACAGCCTGGAAACCATTACAGCCGAGGGCTCAAGAAGTCTTCGGGGTGCTCGAGAGGGTGTCTGCCGTAGCACCCCTAACGAGATAGCGGCGTTTCCCGCAGTCGTGATTGCAAGTCATAGCAGCAAAAGCAATCACTTTCTTAGCAGCAGGGAGTGCGAGCCCAGCGGCAGCTCTACATGAAGGTACCAATAGCCCAGGAAGGCCGCCGACCGCGGGAATTCGCGCCGCCCCCATCCCGCCAGCCTACACGAGACTTTCCAGAGCACCCTGGACCACATCGAGGCACCCAGTGCACTGAAATAATAGTCATTCGCCATGTCAGATGGCTCGTTGGTCTAGGGGTATGATTCCTGCTTCGGGTGCAGGAGGTCCCGGGTTCAAATCCCGGACGAGCCCTAGCGTTTTGTGCAAACTGATCGCACATGAGTGGCTGAGTCGATGCAAAATGCTCGGCGGCAGTATCAAATGAATTTCATATTTGATGTGAGCAATTGACACTCTGATCCGACGTGTGAAGGCGATTACGAAGGTTTTTGGGTACAGATGGAAGCAGATGCATGTTACTATGTCTTGTTTTTAATGATGAAAAAGTGTTTCCGCCCGGGATCGAACCGGGGACCTTCTGCGTGTTAGGCAGACGTGATAACCGCTACACCACGGAAACTACTTGTGTGCGCCATACCTTAGAGACAACTCGTGCTGATGTTGACATCGTAACTAAAAAATTAAATAAATGCGCTTCTTGCATAACAAAGGTACATGCAGAAGATCCTCACATGACGTGGCTCACTGGAGTACAATGCGACACAGGCAAGAAAATACTGTTCCCGCCCGGGATCGAACCGGGGACCTTCTGCGTGTAAAGCAGACGTGATAACCGCTACACTACGGAAACTGCGGACGGGAGTAGTCCATCCCCGTTCACTCGAAATTACCTCAGCCTCTCTCCCGTCCGCGAATGCACACGCGACGGTTCTTTTGACAGCCTGGAAACCATTACAGCCGAGGGCTCAAGAAGTCTTCGGGGTGCTCGAGAGGGTGTCTGCCGTAGCACCCCTAACGAGATAGCGGCGTTTCCCGCAGTCGTGATTGCAAGTCATAGCAGCAAAAGCAATCACTTTCTTAGCAGCAGGGAGTGCGAGCCCAGCGGCAGCTCTACATGAAGGTACCAATAGCCCAGGAAGGCCGCCGACCGCGGGAATTCGCGCCGCCCCCATCCCGCCAGCCTACACGAGACTTTCCAGAGCACCCTGGACCACATCGAGGCACCCAGTGCACTGAAATAATAGTCATTCGCCATGTCAGATGGCTCGTTGGTGTAGGGGTATGATTCCTGCTTCGTGTGCAGGAGGTCCCGGGTTCAAATCCCGGACGAGCCCTAGCGTTTTGTGCAAACTGATCGCACATGAGTGGCTGAGTCGATGCAAAATGCTCGGCGGCAGTATCAAATGAATTTCATATTTGATGTGAGCAATTGACACTCTGATCCGACGTGTGAAGGCGATTACGAAGGTTTTTGGGTACAGATGGAAGCAGATGCATGTTACTATGTCTTGTTTTTAATGATGAAAAAGTGTTTCCGCCCGGGATCGAACCGGGGACCTTCTGCGTGTTAGGCAGACGTGATAACCGCTACACCACGGAAACTACTTGTGTGCGCCATACCTTAGAGACAACTCGTGCTGATGTTGACATCGTAACTAAAAAATTAAATAAATGCGCTTCTTGCATAACAAAGGTACATGCAGAAGATCCTCACATGACGTGGCTCACTGGAGTACAATGCGACACAGGCAAGAAAATACTGTTCCCGCCCGGGATCGAACCGGGGACCTTCTGCGTGTAAAGCAGACGTGATAACCGCTACACTACGGAAACTGCGGACGGGAGGAGTCCATCCCCGTTCACTCGAAATTACCTCAGCCTCTCTCCCGTCCGCGAATGCACACGCGACGGTTCTTTTGACAGCCTGGAAACCATTACAGCCGAGGGCTCAAGAAGTCTTCGGGGTGCTCGAGAGGGTGTCTGCCGTAGCACCCCTAACGAGATAGCGGCGTTTCCCGCAGTCGTGATTGCAAGTCATAGCAGCAAAAGCAATCACTTTCTTAGCAGCAGGGAGTGCGAGCCCAGCGGCAGCTCTACATGAAGGTACCAATAGCCCAGGAAGGCCGCCGACCGCGGGAATTCGCGCCGCCCCCATCCCGCCAGCCTACACGAGACTTTCCAGAGCACCCTGGACCACATCGAGGCACCCAGTGCACTGAAATAATAGTCATTCGCCATGTCAGATGGCTCGTTGGTCTAGGGGTATGACTCCTGCTTCGGGTGCAGGAGGTCCCGTGTTCAAATCCCGGACGAGCCCTAGCGTTTTGTGCAAACTGATCGCACATGAGTGGCTGAGTCGATGCAAAATGCTCGGCGGCAGTATCAAATGAATTTCATATTTGATGTGAGCAATTGACACTCTGATCCGACGTGTGAAGGCGATTACGAAGGTTTTTGGGTACAGATGGAAGCAGATGCATGTTACTATGTCTTGTTTTTAATGATGAAAAAGTGTTTCCGCCCGGGATCGAACCGGGGACCTTCTGCGTGTTAGGCAGACGTGATAACCGCTACACCACGGAAACTACTTGTGTGCGCCATACCTTAGAGACAACTCGTGCTGATGTTGACATCGTAACTAAAAAATTAAATAAATGCGCTTCTTGCATAACAAAGGTACATGCAGAAGATCCTCACATGACGTGGCTCACTGGAGTACAATGCGACACAGGCAAGAAAATACTGTTCCCGCCCGGGATCGAACCGGGGACCTTCTGCGTGTAAAGCAGACGTGATAACCGCTACACTACGGAAACTGCGGACGGGAGGAGTCCATCCCCGTTCACTCGAAATTACCTCAGCCTCTCTCCCGTCCGCGAATGCACACGCGACGGTTCTTTTGACAGCCTGGAAACCATTACAGCCGAGGGCTCAAGAAGTCTTCGGGGTGCTCGAGAGGGTGTCTGCCGTAGCACCCCTAACGAGATAGCGGCGTTTCCCGCAGTCGTGATTGCAAGTCATAGCAGCAAAAGCAATCACTTTCTTAGCAGCAGGGAGTGCGAGCCCAGCGGCAGCTCTACATGAAGGTACCAATAGCCCAGGAAGGCCGCCGACCGCGGGAATTCGCGCCGCCCCCATCCCGCCAGCCTACACGAGACTTTCCAGAGCACCCTGGACCACATCGAGGCACCCAGTGCACTGAAATAATAGTCATTCGCCATGTCAGATGGCTCGTTGGTCTAGGGGTATGATTCCTGCTTCGGGTGCAGGAGGTCCCGGGTTCAAATCCCGGACGAGCCCTAGCGTTTTGTGCAAACTGATCGCACATGAGTGGCTGAGTCGATGCAAAATGCTCGGCGGCAGTATCAAATGAATTTCATATTTGATGTGAGCAATTGACACTCTGATCCGACGTGTGAAGGCGATTACGAAGGTTTTTGGGTACAGATGGAAGCAGATGCATGTTACTATGTCTTGTTTTTAATGATGAAAAAGTGTTTCCGCCCGGGATCGAACCGGGGACCTTCTGCGTGTTAGGCAGACGTGATAACCGCTACACCACGGAAACTACTTGTGTGCGCCATACCTTAGACACAACTCGTGCTGATGTTGACATCGTAACTAAAAAATTAAATAAATGCGCTTCTTGCATAACAAAGGTACATGCAGAAGATCCTCACATGACGTGGCTCACTGGAGTACAATGCGACACAGGCAAGAAAATACTGTTCCCGCCCGGGATCGAACCGGGGACCTTCTGCGTGTAAAGCAGACGTGATAACCGCTACACTACGGAAACTGCGGACGGGAGGAGTCCATCCCCGTTCACTCGAAATTACCTCAGCCTCTCTCCCGTCCGCGAATGCACACGCGACGGTTCTTTTGACAGCCTGGAAACCATTACAGCCGAGGGCTCAAGAAGTCTTCGGGGTGCTCGAGAGGGTGTCTGCCGTAGCACCCCTAACGAGATAGCGGCGTTTCCCGCAGTCGTGATTGCAAGTCATAGCAGCAAAAGCAATCACTTTCTTAGCAGCAGGGAGTGCGAGCCCAGCGGCAGCTCTACATGAAGGTACCAATAGCCCAGGAAGGCCGCCGACCGCGGGAATTCGCGCCGCCCCCATCCCGCCAGCCTACACGAGACTTTCCAGAGCACCCTGGACCACATCGAGGCACCCAGTGCACTGAAATAATAGTCATTCGCCATGTCAGATGGCTCGTTGGTCTAGGGGTATGATTCCTGCTTTGGGTGCAGGAGGTCCCGGGTTCAAATCCCGGACGAGCCCTAGCGTTTTGTGCAAACTGATCGCACATGAGTGGCTGATTCGATGCAAAATGCTCGGCGGCAGTATCAAATGAATTTCATATTTGATGTGAGCAATTGACACTCTGATCCGACGTGTGAAGGCGATTACGAAGGTTTTTGGGTACAGATGGAAGCAGATGCATGTTACTATGTCTTGTTTTTAATGATGAAAAAGTGTTTCCGCCCGGGATCGAACCGGGGACCTTCTGCGTGTTAGGCAGACGTGATAACCGCTACACCACGGAAACTACTTGTGTGCGCCATACCTTAGAGACAACTCGTGCTGATGTTGACATCGTAACTAAAAAATTAAATAAATGCGCTTCTTGCATAACAAAGGTACATGCAGAAGATCCTCACATGACGTGGCTCACTGGAGTACAATGCGACACAGGCAAGAAAATACTGTTCCCGCCCGGGATCGAACCGGGGACCTTCTGCGTGTAAAGCAGACGTGATAACCACTACACTACGGAAACTGCGGACGGGAGGAGTCCATCCCCGTTCACTCGAAATTACCTCAGCCTCTCTCCCGTCCGCGAATGCACACGCGACGGTTCTTTTGACAGCCTGGAAACCATTACAGCCGAGGGCTCAAGAAGTCTTCGGGGTGCTCGAGAGGGTGTCTGCCGTAGCACCCCTAACGAGATAGCGGCGTTTCCCGCAGTCGTGATTGCAAGTCATAGCAGCAAAAGCAATCACTTTCTTAGCAGCAGGGAGTGCGAGCCCAGCGGCAGCTCTACATGAAGGTACCAATAGCCCAGGAAGGCCGCCGACCGCGGGAATTCGCGCCGCCCCCATCCCGCCAGCCTACACGAGACTTTCCAGAGCACCCTGGACCACATCGAGGGACCCAGTGCACTGAAATAATAGTCATTCGCCATGTCAGATGGCTCGTTGGTCTAGGGGTATGATTCCTGCTTCGGGTGCAGGAGGTCCCGGGTTCAAATCCCGGACGAGCCCTAGCGTTTTGTGCAAACTGATCGCACATGAGTGGCTGAGTCGATGCAAAATGCTCGGCGGCAGTATCAAATGAATTTCATATTTGATGTGAGCAATTGACACTCTGATCCGACGTGTGAAGGCGATTACGAAGGTTTTTGGGTACAGATGGAAGCAGATGCATGTTACTATGTCTTGTTTTTAATGATGAAAAAGTGTTTCCGCCCGGGATCGAACCGGGGACCTTCTGCGTATTAGGCAGACGTGATAACCGCTACACCACGGAAACTACTTGTGTGCGCCATACCTTAGACACAACTCGTGCTGATGTTGACATCGTAACTAAAAAATTAAATAAATGCGCTTCTTGCATAACAAAGGTACATGCAGAAGATCCTCACATGACGTGGCTCACTGGAGTACAATGCGACACAGGCAAGAAAATACTGTTCCCGCCCGGGATCGAACCGGGGACCTTCTGCGTGTAAAGCAGACGTGATAACCGCTACACTACGGAAACTGCGGACGGGAGGAGTCCATCCCCGTTCACTCGAAATTACCTCAGCCTCTCTCCCGTCCGCGAATGCACACGCGACGGTTCTTTTGACAGCCTGGAAACCATTACAGCCGAGGGCTCAAGAAGTCTTCGGGGTGCTCGAGAGGGTGTCTGCCGTAGCACCCCTAACGAGATAGCGGCGTTTCCCGCAGTCGTGATTGCAAGTCATAGCAGCAAAAGCAATCACTTTCTTAGCAGCAGGGAGTGCGAGCCCAGCGGCAGCTCTACATGAAGGTACCAATAGCCCAGGAAGGCCGCCGACCGCGGGAATTCGCGCCGCCCCCATCCCGCCAGCCTACACGAGACTTTCCAGAGCACCCTGGACCACATCGAGGCACCCAGTGCACTGAAATAATAGTCATTCGCCATGTCAGATGGCTCGTTGGTCTAGGGGTATGATTCCTGCTTCGGGTGCAGGAGGTCCCGGGTTCAAACCCCGGACGAGCCCTAGCGTTTTGTGCAAACTGATCGCACATGAGTGGCTGAGTCGATGCAAAATGCTCGGCGGCAGTATCAAATGAATTTCATATTTGATGTGAGCAATTGACACTCTGATCCGACGTGTGAAGGCGATTACGAAGGTTTTTGGGTACAGATGGAAGCAGATGCATGTTACTATGTCTTGTTTTTAATGATGAAAAAGTGTTTCCGCCCGGGATCGAACCGGGGACCTTCTGCGTGTTAGGCAGACGTGATAACCGCTACACCACGGAAACTACTTGTGTGCGCCATACCTTAGAGACAACTCGTGCTGATGTTGACATCGTAACTAAAAAATTAAATAAATGCGCTTCTTGCATAACAAAGGTACATGCAGAAGATCCTCACATGACGTGGCTCACTGGAGTACAATGCGACACAGGCAAGAAAATACTGTTCCCGCCGGGATCGAAACGGGGACCTTCTGCGTGTAAAGCAGACGTGATAACCGCTACACTACGGAAACTGCGGACGGGAGGAGTCCATCCCCGTTCACTCGAACTTACCTCAGCCTCTCTCCCGTCCGCGAATGCACACGCGACGGTTCTTTTGACAGCCTGGAAACCATTACAGCCGAGGGCTCAAGAAGTCTTCGGGGTGCTCGAGAGGGTGTCTGCCGTAGCACCCCTAACGAGATAGCGGCGTTTCCCGCAGTCGTGATTGCAAGTCATAGCAGCAAAAGCAATCACTTTCTTAGCAGCAGGGAGTGCGAGCCCAGCGGCAGCTCTACATGAAGGTACCAATAGCCCAGGAAGGCCGCCGACCGCGGGAATTCGCGCCGCCCCCATCCCGCCAGCCTACACGAGACTTTCCAGAGCACCCTGGACCACATCGAGGCACCCAGTGCACTGAAATAATAGTCATTCGCCATGTCAGATGGCTCGTTGGTCTAGGGGTATGATTCCTGCTTTGGGTGCAGGAGGTCCCGGGTTCAAATCCCGGACGAGCCCTAGCGTTTTGTGCAAACTGATCGCACATGAGTGGCTGATTCGATGCAAAATGCTCGGCGGCAGTATCAAATGAATTTCATATTTGATGTGAGCAATTGACACTCTGATCCGACGTGTGAAGGCGATTACGAAGGTTTTTGGGTACAGATGGAAGCAGATGCATGTTACTATGTCTTGTTTTTAATGATGAAAAAGTGTTTCCGCCCGGGATCGAACCGGGGACCTTCTGCGTGTTAGGCAGACGTGATAACCGCTACACCACGGAAACTACTTGTGTGCGCCATACCTTAGAGACAACTCGTGCTGATGTTGACATCGTAACTAAAAAATTAAATAAATGCGCTTCTTGCATAACAAAGGTACATGCAGAAGATCCTCACATGACGTGGCTCACTGGAGTACAATGCGACACAGGCAAGAAAATACTGTTCCCGCCCGGGATCGAACCGGGGACCTTCTGCGTGTAAAGCAGACGTGATAACCACTACACTACGGAAACTGCGGACGGGAGGAGTCCATCCCCGTTCACTCGAAATTACCTCAGCCTCTCTCCCGTCCGCGAATGCACACGCGACGGTTCTTTTGACAGCCTGGAAACCATTACAGCCGAGGGCTCAAGAAGTCTTCGGGGTGCTCGAGAGGGTGTCTGCCGTAGCACCCCTAACGAGATAGCGGCGTTTCCCGCAGTCGTGATTGCAAGTCATAGCAGCAAAAGCAATCACTTTCTTAGCAGCAGGGAGTGCGAGCCCAGCGGCAGCTCTACATGAAGGTACCAATAGCCCAGGAAGGCCGCCGACCGCGGGAATTCGCGCCGCCCCCATCCCGCCAGCCTACACGAGACTTTCCAGAGCACCCTGGACCACATCGAGGGACCCAGTGCACTGAAATAATAGTCATTCGCCATGTCAGATGGCTCGTTGGTCTAGGGGTATGATTCCTGCTTCGGGTGCAGGAGGTCCCGGGTTCAAATCCCGGACGAGCCCTAGCGTTTTGTGCAAACTGATCGCACATGAGTGGCTGAGTCGATGCAAAATGCTCGGCGGCAGTATCAAATGAATTTCATATTTGATGTGAGCAATTGACACTCTGATCCGACGTGTGAAGGCGATTACGAAGGTTTTTGGGTACAGATGGAAGCAGATGCATGTTACTATGTCTTGTTTTTAATGATGAAAAAGTGTTTCCGCCCGGGATCGAACCGGGGACCTTCTGCGTATTAGGCAGACGTGATAACCGCTACACCACGGAAACTACTTGTGTGCGCCATACCTTAGACACAACTCGTGCTGATGTTGACATCGTAACTAAAAAATTAAATAAATGCGCTTCTTGCATAACAAAGGTACATGCAGAAGATCCTCACATGACGTGGCTCACTGGAGTACAATGCGACACAGGCAAGAAAATACTGTTCCCGCCCGGGATCGAACCGGGGACCTTCTGCGTGTAAAGCAGACGTGATAACCGCTACACTACGGAAACTGCGGACGGGAGGAGTCCATCCCCGTTCACTCGAAATTACCTCAGCCTCTCTCCCGTCCGCGAATGCACACGCGACGGTTCTTTTGACAGCCTGGAAACCATTACAGCCGAGGGCTCAAGAAGTCTTCGGGGTGCTCGAGAGGGTGTCTGCCGTAGCACCCCTAACGAGATAGCGGCGTTTCCCGCAGTCGTGATTGCAAGTCATAGCAGCAAAAGCAATCACTTTCTTAGCAGCAGGGAGTGCGAGCCCAGCGGCAGCTCTACATGAAGGTACCAATAGCCCAGGAAGGCCGCCGACCGCGGGAATTCGCGCCGCCCCCATCCCGCCAGCCTACACGAGACTTTCCAGAGCACCCTGGACCACATCGAGGCACCCAGTGCACTGAAATAATAGTCATTCGCCATGTCAGATGGCTCGTTGGTCTAGGGGTATGATTCCTGCTTCGGGTGCAGGAGGTCCCGGGTTCAAACCCCGGACGAGCCCTAGCGTTTTGTGCAAACTGATCGCACATGAGTGGCTGAGTCGATGCAAAATGCTCGGCGGCAGTATCAAATGAATTTCATATTTGATGTGAGCAATTGACACTCTGATCCGACGTGTGAAGGCGATTACGAAGGTTTTTGGGTACAGATGGAAGCAGATGCATGTTACTATGTCTTGTTTTTAATGATGAAAAAGTGTTTCCGCCCGGGATCGAACCGGGGACCTTCTGCGTGTTAGGCAGACGTGATAACCGCTACACCACGGAAACTACTTGTGTGCGCCATACCTTAGAGACAACTCGTGCTGATGTTGACATCGTAACTAAAAAATTAAATAAATGCGCTTCTTGCATAACAAAGGTACATGCAGAAGATCCTCATATGACGTGGCTCACTGGAGTACAATGCGACACAGGCAAGAAAATACTGTTCCCGCCGGGATCGAAACGGGGACCTTCTGCGTGTAAAGCAGACGTGATAACCGCTACACTACGGAAACTGCGGACGGGAGGAGTCCATCCCCGTTCACTCGAACTTACCTCAGCCTCTCTCCCGTCCGCGAATGCACACGCGACGGTTCTTTTGACAGCCTGGAAACCATTACAGCCGAGGGCTCAAGAAGTCTTCGGGGTGCTCGAGAGGGTGTCTGCCGTAGCACCCCTAACGAGATAGCGGCGTTTCCCGCAGTCGTGATTGCAAGTCATAGCAGCAAAAGCAATCACTTTCTTAGCAGCAGGGAGTGCGAGCCCAGCGGCAGCTCTACATGAAGGTACCAATAGCCCAGGAAGGCCGCCGACCGCGGGAATTCGCGCCGCCCCCATCCCGCCAGCCTACACGAGACTTTCCAGAGCACCCTGGACCACATCGAGGCACCCAGTGCACTGAAATAATAGTCATTCGCCATGTCAGATGGCTCGTTGGTCTAGGGGTATGATTCCTGCTTCGGGTGCAGGAGGTCCCGGGTTCAAATCCCGGACGAGCCCTAGCGTTTTGTGCAAACTGATCGCACATGAGTGGCTGAGTCGATGCAAAATGCTCGGCGGCAGTATCAAATGAATTTCATATTTGATGTGAGCAATTGACACTCTGATCCGACGTGTGAAGGCGATTACGAAGGTTTTTGGGTACAGATGGAAGCAGATGCATGTTACTATGTCTTGTTTTTAATGATGAAAAAGTGTTTCCGCCCGGGATCGAACCGGGGACCTTCTGCGTGTTAGGCAGACGTGATAACCGCTACACCACGGAAACTACTTGTGTGCGCCATACCTTAGAGACAACTCGTGCTGATGTTGACATCGTAACTAAAAAATTAAATAAATGCGCTTCTTGCATAACAAAGGTACATGCAGAAGATCCTCACATGACGTGGCTCACTGGAGTACAATGCGACACAGGCAAGAAAATACTGTTCCCGCCCGGGATCGAACCGGGGACCTTCTGCGTGTAAAGCAGACGTGATAACCGCTACACTACGGAAACTGCGGACGGGAGGAGTCCATCCCCGTTCACTCGAAATTACCTCAGCCTCTCTCCCGTCCGCGAATGCACACGCGACGGTTCTTTTGACAGCCTGGAAACCATTACAGCCGAGGGCTCAAGAAGTCTTCGGGGTGCTCGAGAGGGTGTCTGCCGTAGCACCCCTAACGAGATAGCGGCGTTTCCCGCAGTCGTGATTGCAAGTCATAGCAGCAAAAGCAATCACTTTCTTAGCAGCAGGGAGTGCGAGCCCAGCGGCAGCTCTACATGAAGGTACCAATAGCCCAGGAAGGCCGCCGACCGCGGGAATTCGCGCCGCCCCCATCCCGCCAGCCTACACGAGACTTTCCAGAGCACCCTGGACCACATCGAGGCACCCAGTGCACTGAAATAATAGTCATTCGCCATGTCAGATGGCTCGTTGGTCTAGGGGTATGATTCCTGCTTCGGGTGCAGGAGGTCCCGGGTTCAAATCCCGGACGAGCCCTAGCGTTTTGTGCAAACTGATCGCACATGAGTGGCTGAGTCGATGCAAAATGCTCGGCGGCAGTATCAAATGAATTTCATATTTGATGTGAGCAATTGACACTCTGATCCGACGTGTGAAGGCGATTACGAAGGTTTTTGGGTACAGATGGAAGCAGATGCATGTTACTATGTCTTGTTTTTAATGATGAAAAAGTGTTTCCGCCCGGGATCGAACCGGGGACCTTCTGCGTGTTAGGCAGACGTGATAACCGCTACACCACGGAAACTACTTGTGTGCGCCATACCTTAGAGACAACTCGTGCTGATGTTGACATCGTAACTAAAAAATTAAATAAATGCGCTTCTTGCATAACAAAGGTACATGCAGAAGATCCTCACATGACGTGGCTCACTGGAGTACAATGCGACACAGGCAAGAAAATACTGTTCCCGCCCGGGATCGAACCGGGGACCTTCTGCGTGTAAAGCAGACGTGATAACCGCTACACTACGGAAACTGCGGACGGGAGGAGTCCATCCCCGTTCACTCGAAATTACCTCAGCCTCTCTCCCGTCCGCGAATGCACACGCGACGGTTCTTTTGACAGCCTGGAAACCATTACAGCCGAGGGCTCAAGAAGTCTTCGGGGTGCTCGAGAGGGTGTCTGCCGTAGCACCCCTAACGAGATAGCGGCGTTTCCCGCAGTCGTGATTGCAAGTCATAGCAGCAAAAGCAATCACTTTCTTAGCAGCAGGGAGTGCGAGCCCAGCGGCAGCTCTACATGAAGGTACCAATAGCCCAGGAAGGCCGCCGACCGCGGGAATTCGCGCCGCCCCCATCCCGCCAGCCTACACGAGACTTTCCAGAGCACCCTGGACCACATCGAGGCACCCAGTGCACTGAAATAATAGTCATTCGCCATGTCAGATGGCTCGTTGGTCTAGGGGTATGATTCCTGCTTCGGGTGCAGGAGGTCCCGGGTTCAAATCCCGGACGAGCCCTAGCGTTTTGTGCAAACTGATCGCACATGAGTGGCTGAGTCGATGCAAAATGCTCGGCGGCAGTATCAAATGAATTTCATATTTGATGTGAGCAATTGACACTCTGATCCGACGTGTGAAGGCGATTACGAAGGTTTTTGGGTACAGATGGAAGCAGATGCATGTTACTATGTCTTGTTTTTAATGATGAAAAAGTGTTTCCGCCCGGGATCGAACCGGGGACCTTCTGCGTGTTAGGCAGACGTGATAACCGCTACACCACGGAAACTACTTGTGTGCGCCATACCTTAGAGACAACTCGTGCTGATGTTGAGATCGTAACTAAAAAATTAAATAAATGCGCTTCTTGCATAACAAAGGTACATGCAGAAGATCCTCACATGACGTGGCTCACTGGAGTACAATGCGACACAGGCAAGAAAATACTGTTCCCGCCCGGGATCGAACCGGGGACCTTCTGCGTGTAAAGCAGACGTGATAACCGCTACACTACGGAAACTGCGGACGGGAGGAGTCCATCCCCGTTCACTCGAAATTACCTCAGCCTCTCTCCCGTCCGCGAATGCACACGCGACGGTTCTTTTGACAGCCTGGAAACCATTACAGCCGAGGGCTCAAGAAGTCTTCGGGGTGCTCGAGAGGGTGTCTGCCGTAGCACCCCTAACGAGATAGCGGCGTTTCCCGCAGTCGTGATTGCAAGTCATAGCAGCAAAAGCAATCACTTTCTTAGCAGCAGGGAGTGCGAGCCCAGCGGCAGCTCTACATGAAGGTACCAATAGCCCAGGAAGGCCGCCGACCGCGGGAATTCGCGCCGCCCCCATCCCGCCAGCCTACACGAGACTTTCCAGAGCACCCTGGACCACATCGAGGCACCCAGTGCACTGAAATAATAGTCATTCGCCATGTCAGATGGCTCGTTGGTCTAGGGGTATGATTCCTGCTTCGGGTGCAGGAGGTCCCGGGTTCAAATCCCGGACGAGCCCTAGCGTTTTGTGCAAACTGATCGCACATGAGTGGCTGAGTCGATGCAAAATGCTCGGCGGCAGTATCAAATGAATTTCATATTTGATGTGAGCAATTGACACTCTGATCCGACGTGTGAAGGCGATTACGAAGGTTTTTGGGTACAGATGGAAGCAGATGCATGTTACTATGTCTTGTTTTTAATGATGAAAAAGTGTTTCCGCCCGGGATCGAACCGGGGACCTTCTGCGTGTTAGGCAGACGTGATAACCGCTACACCACGGAAACTACTTGTGTGCGCCATACCTTAGAGACAACTCGTGCTGATGTTGACATCGTAACTAAAAAATTAAATAAATGCGCTTCTTGCATAACAAAGGTACATGCAGAAGATCCTCACATGACGTGGCTCACTGGAGTACAATGCGACACAGGCAAGAAAATACTGTTCCCGCCCGGGATCGAACCGGGGACCTTCTGCGTGTAAAGCAGACGTGATAACCGCTACACTACGGAAACTGCGGACGGGAGGAGTCCATCCCCGTTCACTCGAAATTACCTCAGCCTCTCTCCCGTCCGCGAATGCACACGCGACGGTTCTTTTGACAGCCTGGAAACCATTACAGCCGAGGGCTCAAGAAGTCTTCGGGGTGCTCGAGAGGGTGTCTGCCGTAGCACCCCTAACGAGATAGCGGCGTTTCCCGCAGTCGTGATTGCAAGTCATAGCAGCAAAAGCAATCACTTTCTTAGCAGCAGGGAGTGCGAGCCCAGCGGCAGCTCTACATGAAGGTACCAATAGCCCAGGAAGGCCGCCGACCGCGGGAATTCGCGCCGCCCCCATCCCGCCAGCCTACACGAGACTTTCCAGAGCACCCTGGACCACATCGAGGCACCCAGTGCACTGAAATAATAGTCATTCGCCATGTCAGATGGCTCGTTGGTCTAGGGGTATGATTCCTGCTTCGGGTGCAGGAGGTCCCGGGTTCAAATCCCGGACGAGCCCTAGCGTTTTGTGCAAACTGATCGCACATGAGTGGCTGAGTCGATGCAAAATGCTCGGCGGCAGTATCAAATGAATTTCATATTTGATGTGAGCAATTGACACTCTGATCCGACGTGTGAAGGCGATTACGAAGGTTTTTGGGTACAGATGGAAGCAGATGCATGTTACTATGTCTTGTTTTTAATGATGAAAAAGTGTTTCCGCCCGGGATCGAACCGGGGACCTTCTGCGTGTTAGGCAGACGTGATAACCGCTACACCACGGAAACTACTTGTGTGCGCCATACCTTAGACACAACTCGTGCTGATGTTGACATCGTAACTAAAAAATTAAATAAATGCGCTTCTTGCATAACAAAGGTACATGCAGAAGATCCTCACATGACGTGGCTCACTGGAGTACAATGCGACACAGGCAAGAAAATACTGTTCCCGCCCGGGATCGAACCGGGGACCTTCTGCGTGTAAAGCAGACGTGATAACCGCTACACTACGGAAACTGCGGACGGGAGGAGTCCATCCCCGTTCACTCGAAATTACCTCAGCCTCTCTCCCGTCCGCGAATGCACACGCGACGGTTCTTTTGACAGCCTGGAAACCATTACAGCCGAGGGCTCAAGAAGTCTTCGGGGTGCTCGAGAGGGTGTCTGCCGTAGCACCCCTAACGAGATAGCGGCGTTTCCCGCAGTCGTGATTGCAAGTCATAGCAGCAAAAGCAATCACTTTCTTAGCAGCAGGGAGTGCGAGCCCAGCGGCAGCTCTACATGAAGGTACCAATAGCCCAGGAAGGCCGCCGACCGCGGGAATTCGCGCCGCCCCCATCCCGCCAGCCTACACGAGACTTTCCAGAGCACCCTGGACCACATCGAGGCACCCAGTGCACTGAAATAATAGTCATTCGCCATGTCAGATGGCTCGTTGGTCTAGGGGTATGATTCCTGCTTCGGGTGCAGGAGGTCCCGGGTTCAAATCCCGGACGAGCCCTAGCGTTTTGTGCAAACTGATCGCACATGAGTGGCTGAGTCGATGCAAAATGCTCGGCGGCAGTATCAAATGAATTTCATATTTGATGTGAGCAATTGACACTCTGATCCGACGTGTGAAGGCGATTACGAAGGTTTTTGGGTACAGATGGAAGCAGATGCATGTTACTATGTCTTGTTTTTAATGATGAAAAAGTGTTTCCGCCCGGGATCGAACCGGGGACCTTCTGCGTGTTAGGCAGACGTGATAACCGCTACACCACGGAAACTACTTGTGTGCGCCATACCTTAGAGACAACTCGTGCTGATGTTGACATCGTAACTAAAAAATTAAATAAATGCGCTTCTTGCATAACAAAGGTACATGCAGAAGATCCTCACATGACGTGGCTCACTGGAGTACAATGCGACACAGGCAAGAAAATACTGTTCCCGCCCGGGATCGAACCGGGGACCTTCTGCGTGTAAAGCAGACGTGATAACCGCTACACTACGGAAACTGCGGACGGGAGGAGTCCATCCGCGTTCACTCGAAATTACCTCAGCCTCTCTCCCGTCCGCGAATGCACACGCGACGGTTCTTTTGACAGCCTGGAAACCATTACAGCCGAGGGCTCAAGAAGTCTTCGGGGTGCTCGAGAGGGTGTCTGCCGTAGCACCCCTAACGAGATAGCGGCGTTTCCCGCAGTCGTGATTGCAAGTCATAGCAGCAAAAGCAATCACTTTCTTAGCAGCAGGGAGTGCGAGCCCAGCGGCAGCTCTACATGAAGGTACCAATAGCCCAGGAAGGCCGCCGACCGCGGGAATTCGCGCCGCCCCCATCCCGCCAGCCTACACGAGACTTTCCAGAGCACCCTGGACCACATCGAGGCACCCAGTGCACTGAAATAATAGTCATTCGCCATGTCAGATGGCTCGTTGGTCTAGGGGTATGATTCCTGCTTCGGGTGCAGGAGGTCCCGGGTTCAAATCCCGGACGAGCCCTAGCGTTTTGTGCAAACTGATCGCACATGAGTGGCTGAGTCGATGCAAAATGCTCGGCGGCAGTATCAAATGAATTTCATATTTGATGTGAGCAATTGACACTCTGATCCGACGTGTGAAGGCGATTACGAAGGTTTTTGGGTACAGATGGAAGCAGATGCATGTTACTATGTCTTGTTTTTAATGATGAAAAAGTGTTTCCGCCCGGGATCGAACCGGGGACCTTCTGCGTGTTAGGCAGACGTGATAACCGCTACACCACGGAAACTACTTGTGTGCGCCATACCTTAGACACAACTCGTGCTGATGTTGACATCGTAACTAAAAAATTAAATAAATGCGCTTCCTGCATAACAAAGGTACATGCAGAAGATCCTCACATGACGTGGCTCACTGGAGTACAATGCGACACAGGCAAGAAAATACTGTTCCCGCCCGGGATCGAACCGGGGACCTTCTGCGTGTAAAGCAGACGTGATAACCGCTACACTACGGAAACTGCGGACGGGAGGAGTCCATCCCCGTTCACTCGAAATTACCTCAGCCTCTCTCCCGTCCGCGAATGCACACGCGACGGTTCTTTTGACAGCCTGGAAACCATTACAGCCGAGGGCTCAAGAAGTCTTCGGGGTGCTCGAGAGGGTGTCTGCCGTAGCACCCCTAACGAGATAGCGGCGTTTCCCGCAGTCGTGATTGCAAGTCATAGCAGCAAAAGCAATCACTTTCTTAGCAGCAGGGAGTGCGAGCCCAGCGGCAGCTCTACATGAAGGTACCAATAGCCCAGGAAGGCCGCCGACCGCGGGAATTCGCGCCGCCCCCATCCCGCCAGCCTACACGAGACTTTCCAGAGCACCCTGGACCACATCGAGGCACCCAGTGCACTGAAATAATAGTCATTCGCCATGTCAGATGGCTCGTTGGTCTAGGGGTATGATTCCTGCTTCGGGTGCAGGAGGTCCCGGGTTCAAATCCCGGACGAGCCCTAGCGTTTTGTGCAAACTGATCGCACATGAGTGGCTGAGTCGATGCAAAATGCTCGGCGGCAGTATCAAATGAATTTCATATTTGATGTGAGCAATTGACACTCTGATCCGACGTGTGAAGGCGATTACGAAGGTTTTTGGGTACAGATGGAAGCAGATGCATGTTACTATGTCTTGTTTTTAATGATGAAAAAGTGTTTCCGCCCGGGATCGAACCGGGGACCTTCTGCGTGTTAGGCAGACGTGATAACCGCTACACCACGGAAACTACTTGTGTGCGCCATACCTTAGAGACAACTCGTGCTGATGTTGACATCGTAACTAAAAAATTAAATAAATGCGCTTCTTGCATAACAAAGGTACATGCAGAAGATCCTCACATGACGTGGCTCACTGGAGTACAATGCGACACAGGCAAGAAAATACTGTTCCCGCCCGGGATCGAACCGGGGACCTTCTGCGTGTAAAGCAGACGTGATAACCGCTACACTACGGAAACTGCGGACGGGAGGAGTCCATCCCCGTTCACTCGAAATTACCTCAGCCTCTCTCCCGTCCGCGAATGCACACGCGACGGTTCTTTTGACAGCCTGGAAACCATTACAGCCGAGGGCTCAAGAAGTCTTCGGGGTGCTCGAGAGGGTGTCTGCCGTAGCACCCCTAACGAGATAGCGGCGTTTCCCGCAGTCGTGATTGCAAGTCATAGCAGCAAAAGCAATCACTTTCTTAGCAGCAGGGAGTGCGAGCCCAGCGGCAGCTCTACATGAAGGTACCAATAGCCCAGGAAGGCCGCCGACCGCGGGAATTCGCGCCGCCCCCATCCCGCCAGCCTACACGAGACTTTCCAGAGCACCCTGGACCACATCGAGGCACCCAGTGCACTGAAATAATAGTCATTCGCCATGTCAGATGGCTCGTTGGTCTAGGGGTATGACTCCTGCTTCGGGTGCAGGAGGTCCCGTGTTCAAATCCCGGACGAGCCCTAGCGTTTTGTGCAAACTGATCGCACATGAGTGGCTGAGTCGATGCAAAATGCTCGGCGGCAGTATCAAATGAATTTCATATTTGATGTGAGCAATTGACACTCTGATCCGACGTGTGAAGGCGATTACGAAGGTTTTTGGGTACAGATGGAAGCAGATGCATGTTACTATGTCTTGTTTTTAATGATGAAAAAGTGTTTCCGCCCGGGATCGAACCGGGGACCTTCTGCGTGTTAGGCAGACGTGATAACCGCTACACCACGGAAACTACTTGTGTGCGCCATACCTTAGAGACAACTCGTGCTGATGTTGACATCGTAACTAAAAAATTAAATAAATGCGCTTCTTGCATAACAAAGGTACATGCAGAAGATCCTCACATGACGTGGCTCACTGGAGTACAATGCGACACAGGCAAGAAAATACTGTTCCCGCCCGGGATCGAACCGGGGACCTTCTGCGTGTAAAGCAGACGTGATAACCGCTACACTACGGAAACTGCGGACGGGAGGAGTCCATCCCCGTTCACTCGAAATTACCTCAGCCTCTCTCCCGTCCGCGAATGCACACGCGACGGTTCTTTTGACAGCCTGGAAACCATTACAGCCGAGGGCTCAAGAAGTCTTCGGGGTGCTCGAGAGGGTGTCTGCCGTAGCACCCCTAACGAGATAGCGGCGTTTCCCGCAGTCGTGATTGCAAGTCATAGCAGCAAAAGCAATCACTTTCTTAGCAGCAGGGAGTGCGAGCCCAGCGGCAGCTCTACATGAAGGTACCAATAGCCCAGGAAGGCCGCCGACCGCGGGAATTCGCGCCGCCCCCATCCCGCCAGCCTACACGAGACTTTCCAGAGCACCCTGGACCACATCGAGGCACCCAGTGCACTGAAATAATAGTCATTCGCCATGTCAGATGGCTCGTTGGTCTAGGGGTATGATTCCTGCTTCGGGTGCAGGAGGTCCCGGGTTCAAATCCCGGACGAGCCCTAGCGTTTTGTGCAAACTGATCGCACATGAGTGGCTGAGTCGATGCAAAATGCTCGGCGGCAGTATCAAATGAATTTCATATTTGATGTGAGCAATTGACACTCTGATCCGACGTGTGAAGGCGATTACGAAGGTTTTTGGGTACAGATGGAAGCAGATGCATGTTACTATGTCTTGTTTTTAATGATGAAAAAGTGTTTCCGCCCGGGATCGAACCGGGGACCTTCTGCGTGTTAGGCAGACGTGATAACCGCTACACCACGGAAACTACTTGTGTGCGCCATACCTTAGAGACAACTCGTGCTGATGTTGACATCGTAACTAAAAAATTAAATAAATGCGCTTCTTGCATAACAAAGGTACATGCAGAAGATCCTCACATGACGTGGCTCACTGGAGTACAATGCGACACAGGCAAGAAAATACTGTTCCCGCCCGGGATCGAACCGGGGACCTTCTGCGTGTAAAGCAGACGTGATAACCGCTACACTACGGAAACTGCGGACGGGAGGAGTCCATCCCCGTTCACTCGAAATTACCTCAGCCTCTCTCCCGTCCGCGAATGCACACGCGACGGTTCTTTTGACAGCCTGGAAACCATTACAGCCGAGGGCTCAAGAAGTCTTCGGGGTGCTCGAGAGGGTGTCTGCCGTAGCACCCCTAACGAGATAGCGGCGTTTCCCGCAGTCGTGATTGCAAGTCATAGCAGCAAAAGCAATCACTTTCTTAGCAGCAGGGAGTGCGAGCCCAGCGGCAGCTCTACATGAAGGTACCAATAGCCCAGGAAGGCCGCCGACCGCGGGAATTCGCGCCGCCCCCATCCCGCCAGCCTACACGAGACTTTCCAGAGCACCCTGGACCACATCGAGGCACCCAGTGCACTGAAATAATAGTCATTCGCCATGTCAGATGGCTCGTTGGTCTAGGGGTATGATTCCTGCTTTGGGTGCAGGAGGTCCCGGGTTCAAATCCCGGACGAGCCCTAGCGTTTTGTGCAAACTGATCGCACATGAGTGGCTGATTCGATGCAAAATGCTCGGCGGCAGTATCAAATGAATTTCATATTTGATGTGAGCAATTGACACTCTGATCCGACGTGTGAAGGCGATTACGAAGGTTTTTGGGTACAGATGGAAGCAGATGCATGTTACTATGTCTTGTTTTTAATGATGAAAAAGTGTTTCCGCCCGGGATCGAACCGGGGACCTTCTGCGTGTTAGGCAGACGTGATAACCGCTACACCACGGAAACTACTTGTGTGCGCCATACGTTAGAGACAACTCGTGCTGATGTTGACATCGTAACTAAAAAATTAAATAAATGCGCTTCTTGCATAACAAAGGTACATGCAGAAGATCCTCACATGACGTGGCTCACTGGAGTACAATGCGACACAGGCAAGAAAATACTGTTCCCGCCCGGGATCGAACCGGGGACCTTCTGCGTGTAAAGCAGACGTGATAACCGCTACACTACGGAAACTGCGGACGGGAGGAGTCCATCCCCGTTCACTCGAAATTACCTCAGCCTCTCTCCCGTCCGCGAATGCACACGCGACGGTTCTTTTGACAGCCTGGAAACCATTACAGCCGAGGGCTCAAGAAGTCTTCGGGGTGCTCGAGAGGGTGTCTGCCGTAGCACCCCTAACGAGATAGCGGCGTTTCCCGCAGTCGTGATTGCAAGTCATAGCAGCAAAAGCAATCACTTTCTTAGCAGCAGGGAGTGCGAGCCCAGCGGCAGCTCTACATGAAGGTACCAATAGCCCAGGAAGGCCGCCGACCGCGGGAATTCGCGCCGCCCCCATCCCGCCAGCCTACACGAGACTTTCCAGAGCACCCTGGACCACATCGAGGGACCCAGTGCACTGAAATAATAGTCATTCGCCATGTCAGATGGCTCGTTGGTCTAGGGGTATGATTCCTGCTTCGGGTGCAGGAGGTCCCGGGTTCAAATCCCGGACGAGCCCTAGCGTTTTGTGCAAACTGATCGCACATGAGTGGCTGAGTCGATGCAAAATGCTCGGCGGCAGTATCAAATGAATTTCATATTTGATGTGAGCAATTGACACTCTGATCCGACGTGTGAAGGCGATTACGAAGGTTTTTGGGTACAGATGGAAGCAGATGCATGTTACTATGTCTTGTTTTTAATGATGAAAAAGTGTTTCCGCCCGGGATCGAACCGGGGACCTTCTGCGTATTAGGCAGACGTGATAACCGCTACACCACGGAAACTACTTGTGTGCGCCATACCTTAGACACAACTCGTGCTGATGTTGACATCGTAACTAAAAAATTAAATAAATGCGCTTCTTGCATAACAAAGGTACATGCAGAAGATCCTCACATGACGTGGCTCACTGGAGTACAATGCGACACAGGCAAGAAAATACTGTTCCCGCCCGGGATCGAACCGGGGACCTTCTGCGTGTAAAGCAGACGTGATAACCGCTACACTACGGAAACTGCGGACGGGAGGAGTCCATCCCCGTTCACTCGAAATTACCTCAGCCTCTCTCCCGTCCGCGAATGCACACGCGACGGTTCTTTTGACAGCCTGGAAACCATTACAGCCGAGGGCTCAAGAAGTCTTCGGGGTGCTCGAGAGGGTGTCTGCCGTAGCACCCCTAACGAGATAGCGGCGTTTCCCGCAGTCGTGATTGCAAGTCATAGCAGCAAAAGCAATCACTTTCTTAGCAGCAGGGAGTGCGAGCCCAGCGGCAGCTCTACATGAAGGTACCAATAGCCCAGGAAGGCCGCCGACCGCGGGAATTCGCGCCGCCCCCATCCCGCCAGCCTACACGAGACTTTCCAGAGCACCCTGGACCACATCGAGGCACCCAGTGCACTGAAATAATAGTCATTCGCCATGTCAGATGGCTCGTTGGTCTAGGGGTATGATTCCTGCTTCGGGTGCAGGAGGTCCCGGGTTCAAACCCCGGACGAGCCCTAGCGTTTTGTGCAAACTGATCGCACATGAGTGGCTGAGTCGATGCAAAATGCTCGGCGGCAGTATCAAATGAATTTCATATTTGATGTGAGCAATTGACACTCTGATCCGACGTGTGAAGGCGATTACGAAGGTTTTTGGGTACAGATGGAAGCAGATGCATGTTACTATGTCTTGTTTTTAATGATGAAAAAGTGTTTCCGCCCGGGATCGAACCGGGGACCTTCTGCGTGTTAGGCAGACGTGATAACCGCTACACCACGGAAACTACTTGTGTGCGCCATACCTTAGAGACAACTCGTGCTGATGTTGACATCGTAACTAAAAAATTAAATAAATGCGCTTCTTGCATAACAAAGGTACATGCAGAAGATCCTCACATGACGTGGCTCACTGGAGTACAATGCGACACAGGCAAGAAAATACTGTTCCCGCCGGGATCGAAACGGGGACCTTCTGCGTGTAAAGCAGACGTGATAACCGCTACACTACGGAAACTGCGGACGGGAGGAGTCCATCCCCGTTCACTCGAACTTACCTCAGCCTCTCTCCCGTCCGCGAATGCACACGCGACGGTTCTTTTGACAGCCTGGAAACCATTACAGCCGAGGGCTCAAGAAGTCTTCGGGGTGCTCGAGAGGGTGTCTGCCGTAGCACCCCTAACGAGATAGCGGCGTTTCCCGCAGTCGTGATTGCAAGTCATAGCAGCAAAAGCAATCACTTTCTTAGCAGCAGGGAGTGCGAGCCCAGCGGCAGCTCTACATGAAGGTACCAATAGCCCAGGAAGGCCGCCGACCGCGGGAATTCGCGCCGCCCCCATCCCGCCAGCCTACACGAGACTTTCCAGAGCACCCTGGACCACATCGAGGCACCCAGTGCACTGAAATAATAGTCATTCGCCATGTCAGATGGCTCGTTGGTCTAGGGGTATGATTCCTGCTTCGGGTGCAGGAGGTCCCGGGTTCAAATCCCGGACGAGCCCTAGCGTTTTGTGCAAACTGATCGCACATGAGTGGCTGAGTCGATGCAAAATGCTCGGCGGCAGTATCAAATGAATTTCATATTTGATGTGAGCAATTGACACTCTGATCCGACGTGTGAAGGCGATTACGAAGGTTTTTGGGTACAGATGGAAGCAGATGCATGTTACTATGTCTTGTTTTTAATGATGAAAAAGTGTTTCCGCCCGGGATCGAACCGGGGACCTTCTGCGTGTTAGGCAGACGTGATAACCGCTACACCACGGAAACTACTTGTGTGCGCCATACCTTAGAGACAACTCGTGCTGATGTTGACATCGTAACTAAAAAATTAAATAAATGCGCTTCTTGCATAACAAAGGTACATGCAGAAGATCCTCACATGACGTGGCTCACTGGAGTACAATGCGACACAGGCAAGACAATACTGTTCCCGCCCGGGATCGAACCGGGGACCTTCTGCGTGTAAAGCAGACGTGATAACCGCTACACTACGGAAACTGCGGACGGGAGGAGTCCATCCCCGTTCACTCGAAATTACCTCAGCCTCTCTCCCGTCCGCGAATGCACACGCGACGGTTCTTTTGACAGCCTGGAAACCATTACAGCCGAGGGCTCAAGAAGTCTTCGGGGTGCTCGAGAGGGTGTCTGCCGTAGCACCCCTAACGAGATAGCGGCGTTTCCCGCAGTCGTGATTGCAAGTCATAGCAGCAAAAGCAATCACTTTCTTAGCAGCAGGGAGTGCGAGCCCAGCGGCAGCTCTACATGAAGGTACCAATAGCCCAGGAAGGCCGCCGACCGCGGGAATTCGCGCCGCCCCCATCCCGCCAGCCTACACGAGACTTTCCAGAGCACCCTGGACCACATCGAGGCACCCAGTGCACTGAAATAATAGTCATTCGCCATGTCAGATGGCTCGTTGGTCTAGGGGTATGATTCCTGCTTCGGGTGCAGGAGGTCCCGCGTTCAAATCCCGGACGAGCCCCAGCGTTTTGTGCAAACTGATCGCACATGAGTGGCTGAGTCGATGCAAAATGCTCGGCGGCAGTATCAAATGAATTTCATATTTGATGTGAGCAATTGACACTCTGATCCGACGTGTGAAGGCGATTACGAAGGTTTTTGGGTACAGATGGAAGCAGATGCATGTTACTATGTCTTGTTTTTAATGATGAAAAAGTGTTTCCGCCCGGGATCGAACCGGGGACCTTCTGCGTGTTAGGCAGACGTGATAACCGCTACACCACGGAAACTACTTGTGTGCGCCATACCTTAGAGACAACTCGTGCTGATGTTGACATCGTAACTAAAAAATTAAATAAATGCGCTTCTTGCATAACAAAGGTACATGCAGAAGATCCTCACATGACGTGGCTCACTGGAGTACAATGCGACACAGGCAAGAAAATACTGTTCCCGCCCGGGATCGAGCCGGGGACCTTCTGCGTGTAAAGCAGACGTGATAACCGCTACACTACGGAAACTGCGGACGGGAGGAGTCCATCCCCGTTCACTCGAAATTACCTCAGCCTCTCTCCCGTCCGCGAATGCACACGCGACGGTTCTTTTGACAGCCTGGAAACCATTACAGCCGAGGGCTCAAGAAGTCTTCGGGGTGCTCGAGAGGGTGTCTGCCGTAGCACCCCTAATGAGATAGCGGCGTTTCCCGCAGTCGTGATTGCAAGTCATAGCAGCAAAAGCAATCACTTTCTTAGCAGCAGGGAGTGCGAGCCCAGCGGCAGCTCTACATGAAGGTACCAATAGCCCAGGAAGGCCGCCGACCGCGGGAATTCGCGCCGCCCCCATCCCGCCAGCCTACACGAGACTTTCCAGAGCACCCTGGACCACATCGAGGCACCCAGTGCACTGAAATAATAGTCATTCGCCATGTCAGATGGCTCGTTGGTCTAGGGGTATGATTCCTGCTTCGGGTGCAGGAGGTCCCGGGTTCAAATCCCGGACGAGCCCTAGCGTTTTGTGCAAACTGATCGCACATGAGTGGCTGAGTCGATGCAAAATGCTCGGCGGCAGTATCAAATGAATTTCATATTTGATGTGAGCAATTGACACTCTGATCCGACGTGTGAAGGCGATTACGAAGGTTTTTGGGTACAGATGGAAGCAGATGCATGTTACTATGTCTTGTTTTTAATGATGAAAAAGTGTTTCCGCCCGGGATCGAACCGGGGACCTTCTGCGTGTTAGGCAGACGTGATAACCGCTACACCACGGAAACTACTTGTGTGCGCCATACCTTAGAGACAACTCGTGCTGATGTTGACATCGTAACTAAAAAATTAAATAAATGCGCTTCTTGCATAACAAAGGTACATGCAGAAGATCCTCACATGACGTGGCTCACTGGAGTACAATGCGACACAGGCAAGAAAATACTGTTCCCGCCCGGGATCGAACCGGGGACCTTCTGCGTGTAAAGCAGACGTGATAACCGCTACACTACGGAAACTGCGGACGGGAGGAGTCCATCCCCGTTCACTCGAAATTACCTCAGCCTCTCTCCCGTCCGCGAATGCACACGCGACGGTTCTTTTGACAGCCTGGAAACCATTACAGCCGAGGGCTCAAGAAGTCTTCGGGGTGCTCGAGAGGGTGTCTGCCGTAGCACCCCTAACGAGATAGCGGCGTTTCCCGCAGTCGTGATTGCAAGTCATAGCAGCAAAAGCAATCACTTTCTTAGCAGCAGGGAGTGCGAGCCCAGCGGCAGCTCTACATGAAGGTACCAATAGCCCAGGAAGGCCGCCGACCGCGGGAATTCGCGCCGCCCCCATCCCGCCAGCCTACACGAGACTTTCCAGAGCACCCTGGACCACATCGAGGCACCCAGTGCACTGAAATAATAGTCATTCGCCATGTCAGATGGCTCGTTGGTCTAGGGGTATGATTCCTGCTTCGGGTGCAGGAGGTACCGGGTTCAAATCCCGGACGAGCCCTAGCGTTTTGTGCAAACTGATCGCACATGAGTGGCTGAGTCGATGCAAAATGCTCGGCGGCAGTATCAAATGAATTTCATATTTGATGTGAGCAATTGACACTCTGATCCGACGTGTGAAGGCGATTACGAAGGTTTTTGGGTACAGATGGAAGCAGATGCATGTTACTATGTCTTGTTTTTAATGATGAAAAAGTGTTTCCGCCCGGGATCGAACCGGGGACCTTCTGCGTGTTAGGCAGACGTGATAACCGCTACACCACGGAAACTACTTGTGTGCGCCATACCTTAGAGACAACTCGTGCTGATGTTGACATCGTAACTAAAAAATTAAATAAATGCGCTTCTTGCATAACAAAGGTACATGCAGAAGATCCTCACATGACGTGGCTCACTGGAGTACAATGCGACACAGGCAAGAAAATACTGTTCCCGCCCGGGATCGAACCGGGGACCTTCTGCGTGTAAAGCAGACGTGATAACCGCTACACTACGGAAACTGCGGACGGGAGGAGTCCATCCCCGTTCACTCGAAATTACCTCAGCCTCTCTCCCGTCCGCGAATGCACACGCGACGGTTCTTTTGACAGCCTGGAAACCATTACAGCCGAGGGCTCAAGAAGTCTTCGGGGTGCTCGAGAGGGTGTCTGCCGTAGCACCCCTAACGAGATAGCGGCGTTTCCCGCAGTCGTGATTGCAAGTCATAGCAGCAAAAGCAATCACTTTCTTAGCAGCAGGGAGTGCGAGCCCAGCGGCAGCTCTACATGAAGGTACCAATAGCCCAGGAAGGCCGCCGACCGCGGGAATTCGCGCCGCCCCCATCCCGCCAGCCTACACGAGACTTTCCAGAGCACCCTGGACCACATCGAGGCACCCAGTGCACTGAAATAATAGTCATTCGCCATGTCAAATGGCTCGTTGGTCTAGGGGTATGATTCCTGCTTCGGGTGCAGGAGGTCTCGGGTTCAAATCCCGGACGAGCCCTAGCGTTTTGTGCAAACTGATCGCACATGAGTGGCTGAGTCGATGCAATATGCTCGGCGGCAGTATCAAATGAATTTCATATTTGATGTGAGCAATTGACACTCTGATCCGACGTGTGAAGGCGATTACGAAGGTTTTTGGGTACAGATGGAAGCAGATGCATGTTACTATGTCTTGTTTTTAATGATGAAAAAGTGTTTCCGCCCGGGATCGAACCGGGGACCTTCTGCGTGTTAGGCAGACGTGATAACCGCTACACCACGGAAACTACTTGTGTGCGCCATACCTTAGAGACAACTCGTGCTGATGTTGACATCGTAACTAAAAAATTAAATAAATGCGCTTCTTGCATAACAAAGGTACATGCAGAAGATCCTCACATGACGTGGCTCACTGGAGTACAATGCGACACAGGCAAGAAAATACTGTTCCCGCCCGGGATCGAGCCGGGGACCTTCTGCGTGTAAAGCAGACGTGATAACCGCTACACTACGGAAACTGCGGACGGGAGGAGTCCATCCCCGTTCACTCGAAATTACCTCAGCCTCTCTCCCGTCCGCGAATGCACACGCGACGGTTCTTTTGACAGCCTGGAAACCATTACAGCCGAGGGCTCAAGAAGTCTTCGGGGTGCTCGAGAGGGTGTCTGCCGTAGCACCCCTAACGAGATAGCGGCGTTTCCCGCAGTCGTGATTGCAAGTCATAGCAGCAAAAGCAATCACTTTCTTAGCAGCAGGGAGTGCGAGCCCAGCGGCAGCTCTACATGAAGGTACCAATAGCCCAGGAAGGCCGCCGACCGCGGGAATTCGCGCCGCCCCCATCCCGCCAGCCTACACGAGACTTTCCAGAGCACCCTGGACCACATCGAGGCACCCAGTGCACTGAAATAATAGTCATTCGCCATGTCAGATGGCTCGTTGGTCTAGGGGTATGATTCCTGCTTCGGGTGCAGGAGGTCCCGGGTTCAAATCCCGGACGAGCCCTAGCGTTTTGTGCAAACTGATCGCACATGAGTGGCTGAGTCGATGCAAAATGCTCGGCGGCAGTATCAAATGAATTTCATATTTGATGTGAGCAATTGACACTCTGATCCGACGTGTGAAGGCGATTACGAAGGTTTTTGGGTACAGATGGAAGCAGATGCATGTTACTATGTCTTGTTTTTAATGATGAAAAAGTGTTTCCGCCCGGGATCGAACCGGGGACCTTCTGCGTGTTAGGCAGACGTGATAACCGCTACACCACGGAAACTACTTGTGTGCGCCATACCTTAGAGACAACTCGTGCTGATGTTGACATCGTAACTAAAAAATTAAATAAATGCGCTTCTTGCATAACAAAGGTACATGCAGAAGATCCTCACATGACGTGGCTCACTGGAGTACAATGCGACACAGGCAAGAAAATACTGTTCCCGCCCGGGATCGAACCGGGGACCTTCTGCGTGTAAAGCAGACGTGATAACCGCTACACTACGGAAACTGCGGACGGGAGGAGTCCATCCCCGTTCACTCGAAATTACCTCAGCCTCTCTCCCGTCCGCGAATGCACACGCGACGGTTCTTTTGACAGCCTGGAAACCATTACAGCCGAGGGCTCAAGAAGTCTTCGGGGTGCTCGAGAGGGTGTCTGCCGTAGCACCCCTAACGAGATAGCGGCGTTTCCCGCAGTCGTGATTGCAAGTCATAGCAGCAAAAGCAATCACTTTCTTAGCAGCAGGGAGTGCGAGCCCAGCGGCAGCTCTACATGAAGGTACCAATAGCCCAGGAAGGCCGCCGACCGCGGGAATTCGCGCCGCCCCCATCCCGCCAGCCTACACGAGACTTTCCAGAGCACCCTGGACCACATCGAGGCACCCAGTGCACTGAAATAATAGTCATTCGCCATGTCAGATGGCTCGTTGGTCTAGGGGTATGATTCCTGCTTCGGGTGCAGGAGGTCCCGGGTTCAAATCCCGGACGAGCCCTAGCGTTTTGTGCAAACTGATCGCACATGAGTGGCTGAGTCGATGCAAAATGCTCGGCGGCAGTATCAAATGAATTTCATATTTGATGTGAGCAATTGACACTCTGATCCGACGTGTGAAGGCGATTACGAAGGTTTTTGGGTACAGATGGAAGCAGATGCATGTTACTATGTCTTGTTTTTAATGATGAAAAAGTGTTTCCGCCCGGGATCGAACCGGGGACCTTCTGCGTGTTAGGCAGACGTGATAACCGCTACACCACGGAAACTACTTGTGTGCGCCATACCTTAGAGACAACTCGTGCTGATGTTGACATCGTAACTAAAAAATTAAATAAATGCGCTTCTTGCATAACAAAGGTACATGCAGAAGATCCTCACATGACGTGGCTCACTGGAGTACAATGCGACACAGGCAAGAAAATACTGTTCCCGCCCGGGATCGAACCGGGGACCTTCTGCGTGTAAAGCAGACGTGATAACCGCTACACTACGGAAACTGCGGACGGGAGGAGTCCATCCCCGTTCACTCGAAATTACCTCAGCCTCTCTCCCGTCCGCGAATGCACACGCGACGGTTCTTTTGACAGCCTGGAAACCATTACAGCCGAGGGCTCAAGAAGTCTTCGGGGTGCTCGAGAGGGTGTCTGCCGTAGCACCCCTAACGAGATAGCGGCGTTTCCCGCAGTCGTGATTGCAAGTCATAGCAGCAAAAGCAATCACTTTCTTAGCAGCAGGGAGTGCGAGCCCAGCGGCAGCTCTACATGAAGGTACCAATAGCCCAGGAAGGCCGCCGACCGCGGGAATTCGCGCCGCCCCCATCCCGCCAGCCTACACGAGACTTTCCAGAGCACCCTGGACCACATCGAGGCACCCAGTGCACTGAAATAATAGTCATTCGCCATGTCAGATGGCTCGTTGGTCTAGGGGTATGATTCCTGCTTCGGGTGCAGGAGGTCCCGGGTTCAAATCCCGGACGAGCCCTAGCGTTTTGTGCAAACTGATCGCACATGAGTGGCTGAGTCGATGCAAAATGCTCGGCGGCAGTATCAAATGAATTTCATATTTGATGTGAGCAATTGACACTCTGATCCGACGTGTGAAGGCGATTACGAAGGTTTTTGGGTACAGATGGAAGCAGATGCATGTTACTATGTCTTGTTTTTAATGATGAAAAAGTGTTTCCGCCCGGGATCGAACCGGGGACCTTCTGCGTGTTAGGCAGACGTGATAACCGCTACACCACGGAAACTACTTGTGTGCGCCATACCTTAGAGACAACTCGTGCTGATGTTGACATCGTAACTAAAAAATTAAATAAATGCGCTTCTTGCATAACAAAGGTACATGCAGAAGATCCTCACATGACGTAGCTCACTGGAGTACAATGCGACACAGGCAAGAAAATACTGTTCCCGCCCGGGATCGAACCGGGGACCTTCTGCGTGTAAAGCAGACGTGATAACCGCTACACTACGGAAACTGCGGACGGGAGGAGTCCATCCCCGTTCACTCGAAATTACCTCAGCCTCTCTCCCGTCCGCGAATGCACACGCGACGGTTCTTTTGACAGCCTGGAAACCATTACAGCCGAGGGCTCAAGAAGTCTTCGGGGTGCTCGAGAGGGTGTCTGCCGTAGCACCCCTAACGAGATAGCGGCGTTTCCCGCAGTCGTGATTGCAAGTCATAGCAGCAAAAGCAATCACTTTCTTAGCAGCAGGGAGTGCGAGCCCAGCGGCAGCTCTACATGAAGGTACCAATAGCCCAGGAAGGCCGCCGACCGCGGGAATTCGCGCCGCCCCCATCCCGCCAGCCTACACGAGACTTTCCAGAGCACCCTGGACCACATCGAGGCACCCAGTGCACTGAAATAATAGTCATTCGCCATGTCAAATGGCTCGTTGGTCTAGGGGTATGATTCCTGCTTCGGGTGCAGGAGGTCCCGGGTTCAAATCCCGGACGAGCCCTAGCGTTTTGTGCAAACTGATCGCACATGAGTGGCTGAGTCGATGCAATATGCTCGGCGGCAGTATCAAATGAATTTCATATTTGATGTGAGCAATTGACACTCTGATCCGACGTGTGAAGGCGATTACGAAGGTTTTTGGGTACAGATGGAAGCAGATGCATGTTACTATGTCTTGTTTTTAATGATGAAAAAGTGTTTCCGCCCGGGATCGAACCGGGGACCTTCTGCGTGTTAGGCAGACGTGATAACAGCTACACCACGGAAACTACTTGTGTGCGCCATACCTTAGAGACAACTCGTGCTGATGTTGACATCGTAACTAAAAAATTAAATAAATGCGCTTCTTGCATAACAAAGGTACATGCAGAAGATCCTCACATGACGTGGCTCACTGGAGTACAATGCGACACAGGCAAGAAAATACTGTTCCCGCCCGGGATCGAGCCGGGGACCTTCTGCGTGTAAAGCAGACGTGATAACCGCTACACTACGGAAACTGCGGACGGGAGGAGTCCATCCCCGTTCACTCGAAATTACCTCAGCCTCTCTCCCGTCCGCGAATGCACACGCGACGGTTCTTTTGACAGCCTGGAAACCATTACAGCCGAGGGCTCAAGAAGTCTTCGGGGTGCTCGAGAGGGTGTCTGCCGTAGCACCCCTAACGAGATAGCGGCGTTTCCCGCAGTCGTGATTGCAAGTCATAGCAGCAAAAGCAATCACTTTCTTAGCAGCAGGGAGTGCGAGCCCAGCGGCAGCTCTACATGAAGGTACCAATAGCCCAGGAAGGCCGCCGACCGCGGGAATTCGCGCCACCCCCATCCCGCCAGCCTACACGAGACTTTCCAGAGCACCCTGGACCACATCGAGGCACCCAGTGCACTGAAATAATAGTCATTCGCCATGTCAGATGGCTCGTTGGTCTAGGGGTATGATTCCTGCTTCGGGTGCAGGAGGTCCCGGGTTCAAATCCCGGACGAGCCCTAGCGTTTTGTGCAAACTGATCGCACATGAGTGGCTGAGTCGATGCAAAATGCTCGGCGGCAGTATCAAATGAATTTCATATTTGATGTGAGCAATTGACACTCTGATCCGACGTGTGAAGGCGATTACGAAGGTTTTTGGGTACAGATGGAAGCAGATGCATGTTACTATGTCTTGTTTTTAATGATGAAAAAGTGTTTCCGCCCGGGATCGAACCGGGGACCTTCTGCGTGTTAGGCAGACGTGATAACCGCTACACCACGGAAACTACTTGTGTGCGCCATACCTTAGAGACAACTCGTGCTGATGTTGACATCGTAACTAAAAAATTAAATAAATGCGCTTCTTGCATAACAAAGGTACATGCAGAAGATCCTCACATGACGTGGCTCACTGGAGTACAATGCGACACAGGCAAGAAAATACTGTTCCCGCCCGGGATCGAACCGGGGACCTTCTGCGTGTAAAGCAGACGTGATAACCGCTACACTACGGAAACCGCGGACGGGCGGAGTCCATCCCCGTTCACTCGAAATTACCTCAGCCTCTCTCCCGTCCGCGAATGCACACGCGACGGTTCTTTTGACAGCCTGGAAACCATTACAGCCGAGGGCTCAAGAAGTCTTCGGGGTGCTCGAGAGGGTGTCTGCCGTAGCACCCCTAACGAGATAGCGGCGTTTCCCGCAGTCGTGATTGCAAGTCATAGCAGCAAAAGCAATCACTTTCTTAGCAGCAGGGAGTGCGAGCCCAGCGGCAGCTCTACATGAAGGTACCAATAGCCCAGGAAGGCCGCCGACCGCGGGAATTCGCGCCACCCCCATCCCGCCAGCCTACACGAGACTTTCCAGAGCACCCTGGACCACATCGAGGCACCCAGTGCACTGAAATAATAGTCATTCGCCATGTCAGATGGCTCGTCAAGTCGCGAGTCAGCCGCCGAGCGGGACGGACGTGTGGCGGAGCTGGACGTCTGGCTGTAGTAAACACAGGCTGAGTCGCTGCGTTTGAGGTTAGTGGTGCTGCTACGCCGCTATTCGTGTTGCACTTGTATTCATGAAGTTCTAGAATGAATAGGTCGAATTATTTGAGGAAAGACACAATCAAGTTTACTTTCGATCGAAATTTCGTTCGACCTAAAGCATTTGAAATTAAAGCATGGTTTATCGAAAAAGTATTGATTAACGGTGATGATGTTGTCGGAGTTTATCTCTCGTTTGTGACAAATGCTGTGTATCTGAAGATGAAAAGTCCAGAATTATGTAGTTCCATTGTGGATCGTTGCGGAGGTAGCGTGAAGTTTAATCATTCTGATGGGAATGTGAGTGACGTTGCTGTTAGCCATGCTGGGTACGGGATTCGTACGATCAGAGTGTTTGAGCTCCCTTTTGAAATTCCGCCCGAAGAACTTAATGTTGCCCTTCGGCCTTATGGCAGAATTATTTCCAATGTGGCAGAAAGGTGGTCTGAAGCTCATATGTTTCCTGTCTTGAACGGCGTAAGGCAAATTAAGATTGAATTACAGAAGCATGTCCCCTCTTATCTTAATATTTGTGGGTATCGTGCTTTGATTATCTATGATGGGCAACCGCGGACTTGCGCTTTATGCAATTCCACGGAACACATTCGTGCAGAATGTTCACGGAGGCGTGTCCCGCAGTTACCGCGTGACGAGATGCCGAGTTCCGGCCCTGTTGTTGGTATGAAGTTGTCATACGCTGCCGCTGCTGACTTCCGCAGCCGAGGCGAGTCGGTGCCGCCTGTGCGCGGGGAGCCTGCTGCCTCGCGGGCGGTTGTCGATGATACTCCGGCTTCAAGCTCTAGATTTGTGGATGGTCTGCCGATCAGCTCCGCGCCCCTCGAATCTATGCCGACGCCAACTTTTTCCAACTCTCCCACTGTGGTTGCTCGTTCTTCCGCGGACTCGGCCGAAGATCCCCAAATACCCGCAACGGAGGTTTCCTTGCGTCGTCAGGATTCCCACCAACGTGAGGATATTGCCACTAGCTTCCGAGGAGTGGACGCTCCAGGCATCCACTCTGCGGGAACTATGAACGAAGATAGCAATCTGGACATTGGTTTCACGTTGGCGCCCACAGAAGACACTTGCGTCAAGGAAACCACAACGAGCGATAGTGTAGAATTGGAGACTGGGTTGCTACCAGTGGGAGCCATGGAAAAAGATGCGCCTCCTTCTGCCGTTGTGGAATGCGATACGCGGACTTTTGTCCGAAAAAAGGAACAGGCGACGTCAGACGTATCATCCGGTACTTCTCCTGACAGGTCGCAAACTTCATCTCCTGCTAGATCGCCGAAGAGATCTTCGAAGAAAGGCAAGAAGAGGAGATTGGCACACAAAGCAGCAGAGAGTTTAGCTCCTGCATTGCGGGAAAAGTTAAAACATTTAAGGGATAATGAACGACTACGAGAACAATGCCCAGTAGCACGAGTTAACGAGTGTACTGAAGCGGAGATGAGTCGTGCCGATGCAGATGATCTTCAACAACAACCTCGCGCACCGCTTGGCGTCGCAGGTTTGCAGACCGGCACTACTATGGATTTAGACCGAACTGTCTCAGGAAAAGGACTTGATTGGGCCGATGCCCAAGAAGATCGCACCGACCACGGAATGGAGATGGACCTGACACATGCTAGTGGCATTTAATTTTTTTTTTAATGTCTATTTTTCTTTCTGACAGACAGAATGGAATGGTACAGACGTGACTCTGCATGGGGTATACTTCATTAGCCAATTTCTTTTACCTGCACCTATGCCAACGGAACTGACATATAATGTGACCACGATCAATATAAATCGGATTCGCAGTGAAACGAAAGTCGCTTCTTTAAAAGATTTCCTTTACCAGTCGGATACTGATATAGCCCTCCTACAGGAATTTAATGTCCACAACTTTTATGTCCCAGGTTTTCAAGAGATTTTAAATATTGCACCGGAAGCCACATGTGGGACTGCGATCCTTGTCAAAGATGGTATTGATGTGAAGGATATCTGTCTGTTAGAAAATGGGAGGGGCATCAGTTGTAAAATTTTTACTACTACTGTTTTAAATGTATATGTCCCCTCTGGTAACAACGCTAGAGATGATAGGGCTAATTTTTTTAAGAACGATATGGTCTATTTACTTAAGGGGAATCCGGCGGAAGCTTTAATCGGTGGTGACTTTAATTGTGTACTTCACGAAAAGGATCAGCGACCAAATTTTAACTTCTCCAGGGAACTGGCGGCTTTGGTGACAAATATGAAGTGGACAGACGTGTGGGAAAGCAAATACCCCACGTTAGTCAAATTTACGTACATCAGTAGTCGCTCGCAAAGCAGAATAGACAGAATATACGTCACAGCAAACCTGGAAAATAAAATCAGTAGTATCGAAGTAATTCCCACTACCTTTTCGGACCATCTCGCAGTGAAATGCAGCATTCGGTTTCAGAAGCAAGGAACGTATTGGGGTCGCCCCTTATGGAAGCTGAATACCCATATGTTGTTCGAGGGTGCCCTATCAAGAACAGTAGCGGAGGTATGGCAGGCTGCTCTACGTATGCGCCATAAATACAGCTCTCGCCTTGCGTGGTGGACCTCATGTGCTAAAAAGAAATTGAGATCATCCCTAATAGCTTACGGGAGGGAGCGAGCGATGTGGTCTCGCAATACCGTTGAATTTTACTATACATGCTTAAGGGAACTATCAGCTCAGCAGATGACTGATGAGGTTTTCATTGAAATAAAGAAGATCAAGGCTCACCTCATAAGTCTCAAGCGACAACAGCTGGAGGGTTTAAAAATTAAATCTCGTGTCCCGACAACGGTGGAGGACGAAAACGCATCGCTGTACCACTTACTCGAACATGAAAGAAATAGAAGACGAGCGTTTATTGCTTGTCTTAGAGTGGGCGATAACCGGGTGCTGACGGAACACTCTGACATTTTAAATGCAGTTTATGGATTTTATCGTACGTTATATACTGATACCCGGTATAATCTAGACTGTGCGAACGATTTGCTACGAACTACAGGTATCGACAACGTTATCAATGACGAGGACAATGTGTCCCTTACCACTGCGATCACATGTGAGGAGGTGTTTGATATACTTAAATATTCGCCTACCCGTAAGTCCCCAGGGCCTGATGGCTTGCCTGTAGAGTTTTATTGTAAATTTTGGCCTCTCATCGGTAATCAATTCACAGAAGTGATAAATGAAGTGTTGCAAGGTGTTACTGTTCCACGCGAGTTCAAAGAAAGCGTAACTGTGCTAATACCAAAGGGAAGGAACGCGACAGTTAAAGATCTCAATCAATTGAGACCAATATGTTTGATGAACTCGGATTATAAAATAATTGCACGTGTACTGAAGGAAAGACTGAGACCTCTAATGGAGAAGATCATAGGTGACCACCAAACCTGTCTCTCGGGGCGGAATATTTTTAAAACTGTTTGTGAATATAGGGATGTCTCTGCAATTTTTGCAACGTCATCCTCACCAGGAGGCCTTGCCTTTATCGACTTCTCAAAGGCTTTTGACAGGGTCAACCACTTATTTTTGTTCAGAACGTTGACCTATGTGGGTTTTAGTCAACATTTTGTGCAAGTTTTAATTAACATTGTTGAAGGCATCCAAACACAAGTGTCTGTAAATGGGCATTTCACTCCACCCATTGAAATTCGCAACGGCGTCCCGCAGGGAAGTCCTTTGTCAATGCTCCTGTATGTTGTTGCACTGGAGCCTTTACTAAGGAGACTCGATGTCGATCTTGAGGGCATCACGATATCTGGCGTTAACAACGTCACCAATGCATATGCTGATGACGTTGGAGTGGTTATTCGTAGTAACGAAGATTTAGAGAAATTAACTACGAATATTCAGATCTTTTGTGAAGCTACAGGCGCTAGGGTTAACGAGGTGAAGAGTTCGTTTTTAAATCTTAAAGGTCTTCAAGATGTCCGTTTGGAATGGGCACGCTCCGTCGATCGTCACACCGCTCTGGGTGTCACCTTTTACCGATGTCCGCTTCAGACCATGACCTACAATTGGAAGAAAGTACTGGATACAATCAGAGGAGCCACAATACTCAATCAGACCAGACATCTGAACATTAAACAACGAATCAGAATAATTAATTGGTCCATTTTATCAAAAGCTATATATATAGGTCAAATATTGCCAGTTTCGAAACCCATTGCCAAACGTATAATGAGTATCATTTGCCGATTTATATGGACAGGGAATATTTTTAGAGTAGCAGTCGGTACAGTTACGTTACCTTCCGCTGAAGGTGGCCTAGGTTTAACAGATATATGGCGGAAGACTACGGCGTTATATATAAAGAGGACCCTACAAATTATAGAAAAACATCCACATAGTATTACAGCCAGGCTGTATCGACTCCTACAGCCAGAAAATTTACGTCCACCCATAAATATAGGCGGAATTAATTATAAATTGAAATATATTCGCCAGTTCTTTTTAGAGATTAGCTACATGGACAGTATTGTCACGAATCCACAATCAAGGAATTGCAGGAAATTAATGGAACTCTTAACAACGAAAGAACATGTCAACAAAATGGAGTGCAGATATCCCGACAAAGACTGGAAAAGAATTTGGAAAAATATTAGTAATCGTGAACTGTCTTCCGACATTCAGGCAACCTGGTACCGAGTTGTTAATAACGTAGTTTCCACTAACGAAAAGTTGCACTCCATTGGTCTTAGTGACACGATTGTGTGCACCCGATGTGACGCAGTTGACACATTGATCCACCGCTTTCTCTGTGGCGGATACGCCGAAATATGGAGGGGACTCCAACGGCGGGTAGCCTTTATAACCAGAACTGTTAGTACTGAGATCAATGTTGAAAAATTACTCTTCCCCGATGGTGTTTTCTTCCCTGTCCAGAAAACCAATGCTGTGTTGTGGTTGTTTGGCAATTATGTACATTACGTTATATCTGAACACGGCAATGACCGTGTTTTAGAATACGAATTATACGAACGAGCAAAATATTATCAGATATGTACGCGCAGGGACCACAAAAAAACTTTTGGTAACATGTTACACATTCTGTTTCAGAGACAAGGGATTGGATAAACATCTTAATAGCCCTCGTCTACGAAAAATGTAGTCACAGGCCAAAGTAGGGGATCGCTGTTGAGGGTGAAGTACGGTGGGGACTTCGTGTGCCCCAGGGCCGCTACGGTAGCCGTGAAGGCCTCGGACAGAACCCCGAAACGGCACTGCGGCTTCACACTTACTGCTGGATGAACCCCATATCTCCAGCAACTACTTTCATCTATGATGATTTTCCAGGATCTCGGTAATATCGGAAGGTGGTTTCGTTGCACACAATGCAGTGGAAGCTTCTTGCACGTGTTCCTCAGTTACAATCTTTCTATTTTTGTTAAATTTTTTTCAGTATGAAGCAAGAGTGACAATTTATTAATTCCCAAGAAGCCTTAATTTTTCAATTTTCAGTTCTACGGAGGAGAAGCCTCACATGGCGAAGAAGCCAAACATCATTTCATTTCCCTAACTGTCACAGTAAATTTGAAAAAAAATCAGTCGATATAGCATAGAAGCTCGCCGAAGAAGGCATAAAAGGAGAGCGAATGGATGGGCTGTGTGGGGAGAAGGGAGGCCCAAAAATACAAAAAAAAAAAAAAAAAAAAAAAAAAAAAGTTGGTCTAGGGGTATGATTCCTGCTTCGGGTGCAGGAGGTCCCGGGTTCAAATCCCGGACGAGCCCTAGCGTTTTGTGCAAACTGATCGCACATGAGTGGCTGAGTCGATGCAAAATGCTCGGCGGCAGTATCAAATGAATTTCATATTTGATGTGAGCAATTGACACTCTGATCCGACGTGTGAAGGCGATTACGAAGGTTTTTGGGTACAGATGGAAGCAGATGCATGTTACTATGTCTTGTTTTTAATGATGAAAAAGTGTTTCCGCCCGGGATCGAACCGGGGACCTTCTGCGTGTTAGGCAGACGTGATAACCGCTACACCACGGAAACTACTTGTGTGCGCCATACCTTAGAGACAACTCGTGCTGATGTTGTCATCGTAACTAAAAAATTAAATAAATGCGCTACTTGCATAACAAAGGTACATGCAGAAGATCCTCACATGACGTGGCTCACTGGAGTACAATACGACATAGGCAAGAAAATACTGTTCCCGCCCGGGATCGAACCGGGGACCTTCTGCGTGTAAAGCAGACGTGATAACCGCTACACTACGGAAACTGCGGACGGGAGGAGTCCATACCCGTTCACTCGAAATTACCTCAGCCTCTCTCCCGTCCGCGAATGCACACGCGACGGTTCTTTTGACAGCCTGGAAACCATTACAGCCGAGGGCTCAAGAAGTCTTCGGGGTGCTCGAGAGGGTGTCTGCCGTAGCACCCCTAACGAGATAGCGGCGTTTCCCGCAGTCGTGATTGCAAGTCATAGCAGCAAAAGCAATCACTTTCTTAGCAGCAGGGAGTGCGAGCCCAGCGGCAGCTCTACATGAAGGTACCAATAGCCCAGGAAGGCCGCCGACCGCGGGAATTCGCGCCGCCCCCATCCCGCCAGCCTACACGAGACTTTCCAGAGCACCCTGGACCACATCGAGGCACCCAGTGCACTGAAATAATAGTCATTCGCCATGTCAGATGGCTCGTTGGTCTAGGGGTATGATTCCTGCTTCGGGTGCAGGAGGTCCCGGGTTCAAATCCCGGACGAGCCCTAGCGTTTTGTGCAAACTGATCGCACATGAGTGGCTGAGTCGATGCAAAATGCTCGGCGGCAGTATCAAATGAATTTCATATTTGATGTGAGCAATTGACACTCTGATCCGACGTGTGAAGGCGATTACGAAGGTTTTTGGGTACAGATGGAAGCAGATGCATGTTACTATGTCTTGTTTTTAATGATGAAAAAGTGTTTCCGCCCGGGATCGAACCGGGGACCTTCTGCGTGTTAGGCAGACGTGATAACCGCTACACCACGGAAACTACTTGTGTGCGCCATACCTTAGAGACAACTCGTGCTGATGTTGTCATCGTAACTAAAAAATTAAATAAATGCGCTACTTGCATAACAAAGGTACATGCAGAAGATCCTCACATGACGTGGCTCACTGGAGTACAATACGACATAGGCAAGAAAATACTGTTCCCGCCCGGGATCGAACCGGGGACCTTCTGCGTGTAAAGCAGACGTGATAACCGCTACACTACGGAAACTGCGGACGGGAGGAGTCCATACCCGTTCACTCGAAATTACCTCAGCCTCTCTCCCGTCCGCGAATGCACACGCGACGGTTCTTTTGACAGCCTGGAAACCATTACAGCCGAGGGCTCAAGAAGTCTTCGGGGTGCTCGAGAGGGTGTCTGCCGTAGCACCCCTAACGAGATAGCGGCGTTTCCCGCAGTCGTGATTGCAAGTCATAGCAGCAAAAGCAATCACTTTCTTAGCAGCAGGGAGTGCGAGCCCAGCGGCAGCTCTACATGAAGGTACCAATAGCCCAGGAAGGCCGCCGACCGCGGGAATTCGCGCCGCCCCCATCCCGCCAGCCTACACGAGACTTTCCAGAGCACCCTGGACCACATCGAGGCACCCAGTGCACTGAAATAATAGTCATTCGCCATGTCAGATGGCTCGTTGGTCTAGGGGTATGATTCCTGCTTCGGGTGCAGGAGGTCCCGGGTTCAAATCCCGGACGAGCCCTAGCGTTTTGTGCAAACTGATCGCACATGAGTGGCTGAGTCGATGCAAAATGCTCGGCGGCAGTATCAAATGAATTTCATATTTGATGTGAGCAATTGACACTCTGATCCGACGTGTGAAGGCGATTACGAAGGTTTTTGGGTACAGATGGAAGCAGATGCATGTTACTATGTCTTGTTTTTAATGATGAAAAAGTGTTTCCGCCCGGGATCGAACCGGGGACCTTCTGCGTGTTAGGCAGACGTGATAACCGCTACACCACGGAAACTACTTGTGTGCGCCATACCTTAGAGACAACTCGTGCTGATGTTGTCATCGTAACTAAAAAATTAAATAAATGCGCTACTTGCATAACAAAGGTACATGCAGAAGATCCTCACATGACGTGGCTCACTGGAGTACAATACGACATAGGCAAGAAAATACTGTTCCCGCCCGGGATCGAACCGGGGACCTTCTGCGTGTAAAGCAGACGTGATAACCGCTACACTACGGAAACTGCGGACGGGAGGAGTCCATCCCCGTTCACTCGAAATTACCTCAGCCTCTCTCCCGTCCGCGAATGCACACGCGACGGTTCTTTTGACAGCCTGGAAACCATTACAGCCGAGGGCTCAAGAAGTCTTCGGGGTGCTCGAGAGGGTGTCTGCCGTAGCACCCCTAACGAGATAGCGGCGTTTCCCGCAGTCGTGATTGCAAGTCATAGCAGCAAAAGCAATCACTTTCTTAGCAGCAGGGAGTGCGAGCCCAGCGGCAGCTCTACATGAAGGTACCAATAGCCCAGGAAGGCCGCCGACCGCGGGAATTCGCGCCGCCCCCATCCCGCCAGCCTACACGAGACTTTCCAGAGCACCCTGGACCACATCGAGGCACCCAGTGCACTGAAATAATAGTCATTCGCCATGTCAGATGGCTCGTTGGTCTAGGGGTATGATTCCTGCTTCGGGTGCAGGAGGTCCCGGGTTCAAATCCCGGACGAGCCCTAGCGTTTTGTGCAAACTGATCGCACATGAGTGGCTGAGTCGATGCAAAATGCTCGGCGGCAGTATCAAATGAATTTCATATTTGATGTGAGCAATTGACACTCTGATCCGACGTGTGAAGGCGATTACGAAGGTTTTTGGGTACAGATGGAAGCAGATGCATGTTACTATGTCTTGTTTTTAATGATGAAAAAGTGTTTCCGCCCGGGATCGAACCGGGGACCTTCTGCGTGTTAGGCAGACGTGATAACCGCTACACCACGGAAACTACTTGTGTGCGCCATACCTTAGAGACAACTCGTGCTGATGTTGTCATCGTAACTAAAAAATTAAATAAATGCGCTACTTGCATAACAAAGGTACATGCAGAAGATCCTCACATGACGTGGCTCACTGGAGTACAATACGACATAGGCAAGAAAATACTGTTCCCGCCCGGGATCGAACCGGGGACCTTCTGCGTGTAAAGCAGACGTGATAACCGCTACACTACGGAAACTGCGGACGGGAGGAGTCCATCCCCGTTCACTCGAAATTACCTCAGCCTCTCTCCCGTCCGCGAATGCACACGCGACGGTTCTTTTGACAGCCTGGAAACCATTACAGCCGAGGGCTCAAGAAGTCTTCGGGGTGCTCGAGAGGGTGTCTGCCGTAGCACCCCTAACGAGATAGCGGCGTTTCCCGCAGTCGTGATTGCAAGTCATAGCAGCAAAAGCAATCACTTTCTTAGCAGCAGGGAGTGCGAGCCCAGCGGCAGCTCTACATGAAGGTACCAATAGCCCAGGAAGGCCGCCGACCGCGGGAATTCGCGCCGCCCCCATCCCGCCAGCCTACACGAGACTTTCCAGAGCACCCTGGACCACATCGAGGCACCCAGTGCACTGAAATAATAGTCATTCGCCATGTCAGATGGCTCGTTGGTCTAGGGGTATGATTCCTGCTTTGGGTGCAGGAGGTCCCGGGTTCAAATCCCGGACGAGCCCTAGCGTTTTGTGCAAACTGATCGCACATGAGTGGCTGAGTCGATGCAAAATGCTCGGCGGCAGTATCAAATGAATTTCATATTTGATGTGAGCAATTGACACTCTGATCCGACGTGTGAAGGCGATTACGAAGGTTTTTGGGTACAGATGGAAGCAGATGCATGTTACTATGTCCTGTTTTTAATGATGAAAAAGTGTTTCCGCCCGGGATCGAACCGGGGACCTTCTGCGTGTTAGGCAGACGTGATAACCGCTACACCACGGAAACTACTTGTGTGCGCCATACCTTAGAGACAACTCGTGCTGATGTTGACATCGTAACTAAAAAATTAAATAAATGCGCTTCTTGCATAACAAAGGTACATGCAGAAGATCCTCACATGACGTAGCTCACTGTAGTACAATGCGACACAGGCAAGAAAATACTGTTCCCGCCCGGGATCGAACCGGGGACCTTCTGCGTGTAAAGCAGACGTGATAACCGCTACACTACGGAAACTGCGGACGGGAGGAGTCCATCCCCGTTCACTCGAAATTACCTCAGCCTCTCTCCCGTCCGCGAATGCACACGCGACGGTTCTTTTGACAGCCTGGAAACCATTACAGCCGAGGGCTCAAGAAGTCTTCGGGGTGCTCGAGAGGGTGTCTGCCGTAGCACCCCTAACGAGATAGCGGCGTTTCCCGCAGTCGTGATTGCAAGTCATAGCAGCAAAAGCAATCACTTTCTTAGCAGCAGGGAGTGCGAGCCCAGCGGCAGCTCTACATGAAGGTACCAATAGCCCAGGAAGGCCGCCGACCGCGGGAATTCGCGCCGCCCCCATCCCGCCAGCCTACACGAGACTTTCCAGAGCACCCTGGACCACATCGAGGCACCCAGTGCACTGAAATAATAGTCATTCGCCATGTCAGATGGCTCGTTGGTCTAGGGGTATGATTCCTGCTTCGGGTGCAGGAGGTCCCGGGTTCAAATCCCGGACGAGCCCTAGCGTTTTGTGCAAACTGATCGCACATGAGTGGCTGAGTCGATGCAAAATGCTCGGCGGCAGTATCAAATGAATTTCATATTTGATGTGAGCAATTGACACTCTGATCCGACGTGTGAAGGCGATTACGAAGGTTTTTGGGTACAGATGGAAGCAGATGCATGTTACTATGTCTTGTTTTTAATGATGAAAAAGTGTTTCCGCCCGGGATCGAACCGGGGACCTTCTGCGTGTTAGGCAGACGTGATAACCGCTACACCACGGAAACTACTTGTGTGCGCCATACCTTAGAGACAACTCGTGCTGATGTTGACATCGTAACTAAAAAATTAAATAAATGCGCTTCTTGCATAACAAAGGTACATGCAGAAGATCCTCACATGACGTAGCTCACTGTAGTACAATGCGACACAGGCAAGAAAATACTGTTCCCGCCCGGGATCGAACCGGGGACCTTCTGCGTGTAAAGCAGACGTGATAACCGCTACACTACGGAAACTGCGGACGGGAGGAGTCCATCCCCGTTCACTCGAAATTACCTCAGCCTCTCTCCCGTCCGCGAATGCACACGCGACGGTTCTTTTGACAGCCTGGAAACCATTACAGCCGAGGGCTCAAGAAGTCTTCGGGGTGCTCGAGAGGGTGTCTGCCGTAGCACCCCTAACGAGATAGCGGCGTTTCCCGCAGTCGTGATTGCAAGTCATAGCAGCAAAAGCAATCACTTTCTTAGCAGCAGGGAGTGCGAGCCCAGCGGCAGCTCTACATGAAGGTACCAATAGCCCAGGAAGGCCGCCGACCGCGGGAATTCGCGCCGCCCCCATCCCGCCAGCCTACACGAGACTTTCCAGAGCACCCTGGACCACATCGAGGCACCCAGTGCACTGAAATAATAGTCATTCGCCATGTCAGATGGCTCGTTGGTCTAGGGGTATGATTCCTGCTTCGGGTGCAGGAGGTCCCGGGTTCAAATCCCGGACGAGCCCTAGCGTTTTGTGCAAACTGATCGCACATGAGTGGCTGAGTCGATGCAAAATGCTCGGCGGCAGTATCAAATGAATTTCATATTTGATGTGAGCAATTGACACTCTGATCCGACGTGTGAAGGCGATTACGAAGGTTTTTGGGTACAGATGGAAGCAGATGCATGTTACTATGTCTTGTTTTTAATGATGAAAAAGTGTTTCCGCCCGGGATCGAACCGGGGACCTTCTGCGTGTTAGGCAGACGTGATAACCGCTACACCACGGAAACTACTTGTGTGCGCCATACCTTAGAGACAACTCGTGCTGATGTTGTCATCGTAACTAAAAAATTAAATAAATGCGCTACTTGCATAACAAAGGTACATGCAGAAGATCCTCACATGACATGGCTCACTGGAGTACAATACGACATAGGCAAGAAAATACTGTTCCCGCCCGGGATCGAACCGGGGACCTTCTGCGTGTAAAGCAGACGTGATAACCGCTACACTACGGAAACTGCGGACGGGAGGAGTCCATCCCCGTTCACTCGAAATTACCTCAGCCTCTCTCCCGTCCGCGAATGCACACGCGACGGTTCTTTTGACAGCCTGGAAACCATTACAGCCGAGGGCTCAAGAAGTCTTCGGGGTGCTCGAGAGGGTGTCTGCCGTAGCACCCCTAACGAGATAGCGGCGTTTCCCGCAGTCGTGATTGCAAGTCATAGCAGCAAAAGCAATCACTTTCTTAGCAGCAGGGAGTGCGAGCCCAGCGGCAGCTCTACATGAAGGTACCAATAGCCCAGGAAGGCCGCCGACCGCGGGAATTCGCGCCGCCCCCATCCCGCCAGCCTACACGAGACTTTCCAGAGCACCCTGGACCACATCGAGGCACCCAGTGCACTGAAATAATAGTCATTCGCCATGTCAGATGGCTCGTTGGTCTAGGGGTATGATTCCTGCTTCGGGTGCAGGAGGTCCCGGGTTCAAATCCCGGACGAGCCCTAGCGTTTTGTGCAAACTGATCGCACATGAGTGGCTGAGTCGATGCAAAATGCTCGGCGGCAGTATCAAATGAATTTCATATTTGATGTGAGCAATTGACACTCTGATCCGACGTGTGAAGGCGATTACGAAGGTTTTTGGGTACAGATGGAAGCAGATGCATGTTACTATGTCTTGTTTTTAATGATGAAAAAGTGTTTCCGCCCGGGATCGAACCGGGGACCTTCTGCGTGTTAGGCAGACGTGATAACCGCTACACCACGGAAACTACTTGTGTGCGCCATACCTTAGAGACAACTCGTGCTGATGTTGACATCGTAACTAAAAAATTAAATAAATGCGCTTCTTGCATAACAAAGGTACATGCAGAAGATCCTCACATGACGTAGCTCACTGTAGTACAATGCGACACAGGCAAGAAAATACTGTTCCCGCCCGGGATCGAACCGGGGACCTTCTGCGTGTAAAGCAGACGTGATAACCGCTACACTACGGAAACTGCGGACGGGAGGAGTCCATCCCCGTTCACTCGAAATTACCTCAGCCTCTCTCCCGTCCGCGAATGCACACGCGACGGTTCTTTTGACAGCCTGGAAACCATTACAGCCGAGGGCTCAAGAAGTCTTCGGGGTGCTCGAGAGGGTGTCTGCCGTAGCACCCCTAACGAGATAGCGGCGTTTCCCGCAGTCGTGATTGCAAGTCATAGCAGCAAAAGCAATCACTTTCTTAGCAGCAGGGAGTGCGAGCCCAGCGGCAGCTCTACATGAAGGTACCAATAGCCCAGGAAGGCCGCCGACCGCGGGAATTCGCGCCGCCCCCATCCCGCCAGCCTACACGAGACTTTCCAGAGCACCCTGGACCACATCGAGGCACCCAGTGCACTGAAATAATAGTCATTCGCCATGTCAGATGGCTCGTTGGTCTAGGGGTATGATTCCTGCTTCGGGTGCAGGAGGTCCCGGGTTCAAATCCCGGACGAGCCCTAGCGTTTTGTGCAAACTGATCGCACATGAGTGGCTGAGTCGATGCAAAATGCTCGGCGGCAGTATCAAATGAATTTCATATTTGATGTGAGCAATTGACACTCTGATCCGACGTGTGAAGGCGATTACGAAGGTTTTTGGGTACAGATGGAAGCAGATGCATGTTACTATGTCTTGTTTTTAATGATGAAAAAGTGTTTCCGCCCGGGATCGAACCGGGGACCTTCTGCGTGTTAGGCAGACGTGATAACCGCTACACCACGGAAACTACTTGTGTGCGCCATACCTTAGAGACAACTCGTGCTGATGTTGTCATCGTAACTAAAAAATTAAATAAATGCGCTACTTGCATAACAAAGGTACATGCAGAAGATCCTCACATGACATGGCTCACTGGAGTACAATACGACATAGGCAAGAAAATACTGTTCCCGCCCGGGATCGAACCGGGGACCTTCTGCGTGTAAAGCAGACGTGATAACCGCTACACTACGGAAACTGCGGACGGGAGGAGTCCATCCCCGTTCACTCGAAATTACCTCAGCCTCTCTCCCGTCCGCGAATGCACACGCGACGGTTCTTTTGACAGCCTGGAAACCATTACAGCCGAGGGCTCAAGAAGTCTTCGGGGTGCTCGAGAGGGTGTCTGCCGTAGCACCCCTAACGAGATAGCGGCGTTTCCCGCAGTCGTGATTGCAAGTCATAGCAGCAAAAGCAATCACTTTCTTAGCAGCAGGGAGTGCGAGCCCAGCGGCAGCTCTACATGAAGGTACCAATAGCCCAGGAAGGCCGCCGACCGCGGGAATTCGCGCCGCCCCCATCCCGCCAGCCTACACGAGACTTTCCAGAGCACCCTGGACCACATCGAGGCACCCAGTGCACTGAAATAATAGTCATTCGCCATGTCAGATGGCTCGTTGGTCTAGGGGTATGATTCCTGCTTCGGGTGCAGGAGGTCCCGGGTTCAAATCCCGGACGAGCCCTAGCGTTTTGTGCAAACTGATCGCACATGAGTGGCTGAGTCGATGCAAAATGCTCGGCGGCAGTATCAAATGAATTTCATATTTGATGTGAGCAATTGACACTCTGATCCGACGTGTGAAGGCGATTACGAAGGTTTTTGGGTACAGATGGAAGCAGATGCATGTTACTATGTCCTGTTTTTAATGATGAAAAAGTGTTTCCGCCCGGGATCGAACCGGGGACCTTCTGCGTGTTAGGCAGACGTGATAACCGCTACACCACGGAAACTACTTGTGTGCGCCATACCTTAGAGACAACTCGTGCTGATGTTGACATCGTAACTAAAAAATTAAATAAATGCGCTTCTTGCATAACAAAGGTACATGCAGAAGATCCTCACATGACGTAGCTCACTGTAGTACAATGCGACACAGGCAAGAAAATACTGTTCCCGCCCGGGATCGAACCGGGGACCTTCTGCGTGTAAAGCAGACGTGATAACCGCTACACTACGGAAACTGCGGACGGGAGGAGTCCATCCCCGTTCACTCGAAATTACCTCAGCCTCTCTCCCGTCCGCGAATGCACACGCGACGGTTCTTTTGACAGCCTGGAAACCATTACAGCCGAGGGCTCAAGAAGTCTTCGGGGTGCTCGAGAGGGTGTCTGCCGTAGCACCCCTAACGAGATAGCGGCGTTTCCCGCAGTCGTGATTGCAAGTCATAGCAGCAAAAGCAATCACTTTCTTAGCAGCAGGGAGTGCGAGCCCAGCGGCAGCTCTACATGAAGGTACCAATAGCCCAGGAAGGCCGCCGACCGCGGGAATTCGCGCCGCCCCCATCCCGCCAGCCTACACGAGACTTTCCAGAGCACCCTGGACCACATCGAGGCACCCAGTGCACTGAAATAATAGTCATTCGCCATGTCAGATGGCTCGTTGGTCTAGGGGTATGATTCCTGCTTCAGGTGCAGGAGGTCCCGGGTTCAAATCCCGGACGAGCCCTAGCGTTTTGTGCAAACTGATCGCACATGAGTGGCTGAGTCGATGCAAAATGCTCGGCGGCAGTATCAAATGAATTTCATATTTGATGTGAGCAATTGACACTCTGATCCGACGTGTGAAGGCGATTACGAAGGTTTTTGGGTACAGATGGAAGCAGATGCATGTTACTATGTCTTGTTTTTAATGATGAAAAAGTGTTTCCGCCCGGGATCGAACCGGGGACCTTCTGCGTGTTAGGCAGACGTGATAACCGCTACACCACGGAAACTACTTGTGTGCGCCATACCTTAGAGACAACTCGTGCTGATGTTGTCATCGTAACTAAAAAATTAAATAAATGCGCTACTTGCATAACAAAGGTACATGCAGAAGATCCTCACATGACATGGCTCACTGGAGTACAATACGACATAGGCAAGAAAATACTGTTCCCGCCCGGGATCGAACCGGGGACCTTCTGCGTGTAAAGCAGACGTGATAACCGCTACACTACGGAAACTGCGGACGGGAGGAGTCCATCCCCGTTCACTCGAAATTACCTCAGCCTCTCTCCCGTCCGCGAATGCACACGCGACGGTTCTTTTGACAGCCTGGAAACCATTACAGCCGAGGGCTCAAGAAGTCTTCGGGGTGCTCGAGAGGGTGTCTGCCGTAGCACCCCTAACGAGATAGCGGCGTTTCCCGCAGTCGTGATTGCAAGTCATAGCAGCAAAAGCAATCACTTTCTTAGCAGCAGGGAGTGCGAGCCCAGCGGCAGCTCTACATGAAGGTACCAATAGCCCAGGAAGGCCGCCGACCGCGGGAATTCGCGCCGCCCCCATCCCGCCAGCCTACACGAGACTTTCCAGAGCACCCTGGACCACATCGAGGCACCCAGTGCACTGAAATAATAGTCATTCGCCATGTCAGATGGCTCGTTGGTCTAGGGGTATGATTCCTGCTTCGGGTGCAGGAGGTCCCGGGTTCAAATCCCGGACGAGCCCTAGCGTTTTGTGCAAACTGATCGCACATGAGTGGCTGAGTCGATGCAAAATGCTCGGCGGCAGTATCAAATGAATTTCATATTTGATGTGAGCAATTGACACTCTGATCCGACGTGTGAAGGCGATTACGAAGGTTTTTGGGTACAGATGGAAGCAGATGCATGTTACTATGTCCTGTTTTTAATGATGAAAAAGTGTTTCCGCCCGGGATCGAACCGGGGACCTTCTGCGTGTTAGGCAGACGTGATAACCGCTACACCACGGAAACTACTTGTGTGCGCCATACCTTAGAGACAACTCGTGCTGATGTTGACATCGTAACTAAAAAATTAAATAAATGCGCTTCTTGCATAACAAAGGTACATGCAGAAGATCCTCACATGACGTAGCTCACTGTAGTACAATGCGACACAGGCAAGAAAATACTGTTCCCGCCCGGGATCGAACCGGGGACCTTCTGCGTGTAAAGCAGACGTGATAACCGCTACACTACGGAAACTGCGGACGGGAGGAGTCCATCCCCGTTCACTCGAAATTACCTCAGCCTCTCTCCCGTCCGCGAATGCACACGCGACGGTTCTTTTGACAGCCTGGAAACCATTACAGCCGAGGGCTCAAGAAGTCTTCGGGGTGCTCGAGAGGGTGTCTGCCGTAGCACCCCTAACGAGATAGCGGCGTTTCCCGCAGTCGTGATTGCAAGTCATAGCAGCAAAAGCAATCACTTTCTTAGCAGCAGGGAGTGCGAGCCCAGCGGCAGCTCTACATGAAGGTACCAATAGCCCAGGAAGGCCGCCGACCGCGGGAATTCGCGCCGCCCCCATCCCGCCAGCCTACACGAGACTTTCCAGAGCACCCTGGACCACATCGAGGCACCCAGTGCACTGAAATAATAGTCATTCGCCATGTCAGATGGCTCGTTGGTCTAGGGGTATGATTCCTGCTTTGGGTGCAGGAGGTCCCGGGTTCAAATCCCGGACGAGCCCTAGCGTTTTGTGCAAACTGATCGCACATGAGTGGCTGAGTCGATGCAAAATGCTCGGCGGCAGTATCAAATGAATTTCATATTTGATGTGAGCAATTGACACTCTGATCCGACGTGTGAAGGCGATTACGAAGGTTTTTGGGTACAGATGGAAGCAGATGCATGTTACTATGTCCTGTTTTTAATGATGAAAAAGTGTTTCCGCCCGGGATCGAACCGGGGACCTTCTGCGTGTTAGGCAGACGTGATAACCGCTACACCACGGAAACTACTTGTGTGCGCCATACCTTAGAGACAACTCGTGCTGATGTTGTCATCGTAACTAAAAAATTAAATAAATGCCCTACTTGCATAACAAAGGTACATGCAGAAGATCCTCACATGACATGGCTCACTGGAGTACAATACGACATAGGCAAGAAAATACTGTTCCCGCCCGGGATCGAACCGGGGACCTTCTGCGTGTAAAGCAGACGTGATAACCGCTACACTACGGAAACTGCGGACGGGAGGAGTCCATCCCCGTTCACTCGAAATTACCTCAGCCTCTCTCCCGTCCGCGAATGCACACGCGACGGTTCTTTTGACAGCCTGGAAACCATTACAGCCGAGGGCTCAAGAAGTCTTCGGGGTGCTCGAGAGGGTGTCTGCCGTAGCACCCCTAACGAGATAGCGGCGTTTCCCGCAGTCGTGATTGCAAGTCATAGCAGCAAAAGCAATCACTTTCTTAGCAGCAGGGAGTGCGAGCCCAGCGGCAGCTCTACATGAAGGTACCAATAGCCCAGGAAGGCCGCCGACCGCGGGAATTCGCGCCGCCCCCATCCCGCCAGCCTACACGAGACTTTCCAGAGCACCCTGGACCACATCGAGGCACCCAGTGCACTGAAATAATAGTCATTCGCCATGTCAGATGGCTCGTTGGTCTAGGGGTATGATTCCTGCTTCGGGTGCAGGAGGTCCCGGGTTCAAATCCCGGACGAGCCCTAGCGTTTTGTGCAAACTGATCGCACATGAGTGGCTGAGTCGATGCAAAATGCTCGGCGGCAGTATCAAATGAATTTCATATTTGATGTGAGCAATTGACACTCTGATCCGACGTGTGAAGGCGATTACGAAGGTTTTTGGGTACAGATGGAAGCAGATGCATGTTACTATGTCCTGTTTTTAATGATGAAAAAGTGTTTCCGCCCGGGATCGAACCGGGGACCTTCTGCGTGTTAGGCAGACGTGATAACCGCTACACCACGGAAACTACTTGTGTGCGCCATACCTTAGAGACAACTCGTGCTGATGTTGACATCGTAACTAAAAAATTAAATAAATGCGCTTCTTGCATAACAAAGGTACATGCAGAAGATCCTCACATGACGTAGCTCACTGTAGTACAATGCGACACAGGCAAGAAAATACTGTTCCCGCCCGGGATCGAACCGGGGACCTTCTGCGTGTAAAGCAGACGTGATAACCGCTACACTACGGAAACTGCGGACGGGAGGAGTCCATCCCCGTTCACTCGAAATTACCTCAGCCTCTCTCCCGTCCGCGAATGCACACGCGACGGTTCTTTTGACAGCCTGGAAACCATTACAGCCGAGGGCTCAAGAAGTCTTCGGGGTGCTCGAGAGGGTGTCTGCCGTAGCACCCCTAACGAGATAGCGGCGTTTCCCGCAGTCGTGATTGCAAGTCATAGCAGCAAAAGCAATCACTTTCTTAGCAGCAGGGAGTGCGAGCCCAGCGGCAGCTCTACATGAAGGTACCAATAGCCCAGGAAGGCCGCCGACCGCGGGAATTCGCGCCGCCCCCATCCCGCCAGCCTACACGAGACTTTCCAGAGCACCCTGGACCACATCGAGGCACCCAGTGCACTGAAATAATAGTCATTCGCCATGTCAGATGGCTCGTTGGTCTAGGGGTATGATTCCTGCTTTGGGTGCAGGAGGTCCCGGGTTCAAATCCCGGACGAGCCCTAGCGTTTTGTGCAAACTGATCGCACATGAGTGGCTGAGTCGATGCAAAATGCTCGGCGGCAGTATCAAATGAATTTCATATTTGATGTGAGCAATTGACACTCTGATCCGACGTGTGAAGGCGATTACGAAGGTTTTTGGGTACAGATGGAAGCAGATGCATGTTACTATGTCCTGTTTTTAATGATGAAAAAGTGTTTCCGCCCGGGATCGAACCGGGGACCTTCTGCGTGTTAGGCAGACGTGATAACCGCTACACCACGGAAACTACTTGTGTGCGCCATACCTTAGAGACAACTCGTGCTGATGTTGACATCGTAACTAAAAAATTAAATAAATGCGCTTCTTGCATAACAAAGGTACATGCAGAAGATCCTCACATGACGTAGCTCACTGTAGTACAATGCGACACAGGCAAGAAAATACTGTTCCCGCCCGGGATCGAACCGGGGACCTTCTGCGTGTAAAGCAGACGTGATAACCGCTACACTACGGAAACTGCGGACGGGAGGAGTCCATCCCCGTTCACTCGAAATTACCTCAGCCTCTCTCCCGTCCGCGAATGCACACGCGACGGTTCTTTTGACAGCCTGGAAACCATTACAGCCGAGGGCTCAAGAAGTCTTCGGGGTGCTCGAGAGGGTGTCTGCCGTAGCACCCCTAACGAGATAGCGGCGTTTCCCGCAGTCGTGATTGCAAGTCATAGCAGCAAAAGCAATCACTTTCTTAGCAGCAGGGAGTGCGAGCCCAGCGGCAGCTCTACATGAAGGTACCAATAGCCCAGGAAGGCCGCCGACCGCGGGAATTCGCGCCGCCCCCATCCCGCCAGCCTACACGAGACTTTCCAGAGCACCCTGGACCACATCGAGGCACCCAGTGCACTGAAATAATAGTCATTCGCCATGTCAGATGGCTCGTTGGTCTAGGGGTATGATTCCTGCTTCGGGTGCAGGAGGTCCCGGGTTCAAATCCCGGACGAGCCCTAGCGTTTTGTGCAAACTGATCGCACATGAGTGGCTGAGTCGATGCAAAATGCTCGGCGGCAGTATCAAATGAATTTCATATTTGATGTGAGCAATTGACACTCTGATCCGACGTGTGAAGGCGATTACGAAGGTTTTTGGGTACAGATGGAAGCAGATGCATGTTACTATGTCCTGTTTTTAATGATGAAAAAGTGTTTCCGCCCGGGATCGAACCGGGGACCTTCTGCGTGTTAGGCAGACGTGATAACCGCTACACCACGGAAACTACTTGTGTGCGCCATACCTTAGAGACAACTCGTGCTGATGTTGACATCGTAACTAAAAAATTAAATAAATGCGCTTCTTGCATAACAAAGGTACATGCAGAAGATCCTCACATGACGTAGCTCACTGTAGTACAATGCGACACAGGCAAGAAAATACTGTTCCCGCCCGGGATCGAACCGGGGACCTTCTGCGTGTAAAGCAGACGTGATAACCGCTACACTACGGAAACTGCGGACGGGAGGAGTCCATCCCCGTTCACTCGAAATTACCTCAGCCTCTCTCCCGTCCGCGAATGCACACGCGACGGTTCTTTTGACAGCCTGGAAACCATTACAGCCGAGGGCTCAAGAAGTCTTCGGGGTGCTCGAGAGGGTGTCTGCCGTAGCACCCCTAACGAGATAGCGGCGTTTCCCGCAGTCGTGATTGCAAGTCATAGCAGCAAAAGCAATCACTTTCTTAGCAGCAGGGAGTGCGAGCCCAGCGGCAGCTCTACATGAAGGTACCAATAGCCCAGGAAGGCCGCCGACCGCGGGAATTCGCGCCGCCCCCATCCCGCCAGCCTACACGAGACTTTCCAGAGCACCCTGGACCACATCGAGGCACCCAGTGCACTGAAATAATAGTCATTCGCCATGTCAGATGGCTCGTTGGTCTAGGGGTATGATTCCTGCTTTGGGTGCAGGAGGTCCCGGGTTCAAATCCCGGACGAGCCCTAGCGTTTTGTGCAAACTGATCGCACATGAGTGGCTGAGTCGATGCAAAATGCTCGGCGGCAGTATCAAATGAATTTCATATTTGATGTGAGCAATTGACACTCTGATCCGACGTGTGAAGGCGATTACGAAGGTTTTTGGGTACAGATGGAAGCAGATGCATGTTACTATGTCCTGTTTTTAATGATGAAAAAGGGTTTCCGCCCGGGATCGAACCGGGGACCTTCTGCGTGTTAGGCAGACGTGATAACCGCTACACCACGGAAACTACTTGTGTGCGCCATACCTTAGAGACAACTCGTGCTGATGTTGACATCGTAACTAAAAAATTAAATAAATGCGCTTCTTGCATAACAAAGGTACATGCAGAAGATCCTCACATGACGTAGCTCACTGTAGTACAATGCGACACAGGCAAGAAAATACTGTTCCCGCCCGGGATCGAACCGGGGACCTTCTGCGTGTAAAGCAGACGTGATAACCGCTACACTACGGAAACTGCGGACGGGAGGAGTCCATCCCCGTTCACTCGAAATTACCTCAGCCTCTCTCCCGTCCGCGAATGCACACGCGACGGTTCTTTTGACAGCCTGGAAACCATTACAGCCGAGGGCTCAAGAAGTCTTCGGGGTGCTCGAGAGGGTGTCTGCCGTAGCACCCCTAACGAGATAGCGGCGTTTCCCGCAGTCGTGATTGCAAGTCATAGCAGCAAAAGCAATCACTTTCTTAGCAGCAGGGAGTGCGAGCCCAGCGGCAGCTCTACATGAAGGTACCAATAGCCCAGGAAGGCCGCCGACCGCGGGAATTCGCGCCGCCCCCATCCCGCCAGCCTACACGAGACTTTCCAGAGCACCCTGGACCACATCGAGGCACCCAGTGCACTGAAATAATAGTCATTCGCCATGTCAGATGGCTCGTTGGTCTAGGGGTATGATTCCTGCTTTGGGTGCAGGAGGTCCCGGGTTCAAATCCCGGACGAGCCCTAGCGTTTTGTGCAAACTGATCGCACATGAGTGGCTGAGTCGATGCAAAATGCTCGGCGGCAGTATCAAATGAATTTCATATTTGATGTGAGCAATTGACACTCTGATCCGACGTGTGAAGGCGATTACGAAGGTTTTTGGGTACAGATGGAAGCAGATGCATGTTACTATGTCCTGTTTTTAATGATGAAAAAGTGTTTCCGCCCGGGATCGAACCGGGGACCTTCTGCGTGTTAGGCAGACGTGATAACCGCTACACCACGGAAACTACTTGTGTGCGCCATACCTTAGAGACAACTCGTGCTGATGTTGACATCGTAACTAAAAAATTAAATAAATGCGCTTCTTGCATAACAAAGGTACATGCAGAAGATCCTCACATGACGTAGCTCACTGTAGTACAATGCGACACAGGCAAGAAAATACTGTTCCCGCCCGGGATCGAACCGGGGACCTTCTGCGTGTAAAGCAGACGTGATAACCGCTACACTACGGAAACTGCGGACGGGAGGAGTCCATCCCCGTTCACTCGAAATTACCTCAGCCTCTCTCCCGTCCGCGAATGCACACGCGACGGTTCTTTTGACAGCCTGGAAACCATTACAGCCGAGGGCTCAAGAAGTCTTCGGGGTGCTCGAGAGGGTGTCTGCCGTAGCACCCCTAACGAGATAGCGGCGTTTCCCGCAGTCGTGATTGCAAGTCATAGCAGCAAAAGCAATCACTTTCTTAGCAGCAGGGAGTGCGAGCCCAGCGGCAGCTCTACATGAAGGTACCAATAGCCCAGGAAGGCCGCCGACCGCGGGAATTCGCGCCGCCCCCATCCCGCCAGCCTACACGAGACTTTCCAGAGCACCCTGGACCACATCGAGGCACCCAGTGCACTGAAATAATAGTCATTCGCCATGTCAGATGGCTCGTTGGTCTAGGGGTATGATTCCTGCTTTGGGTGCAGGAGGTCCCGGGTTCAAATCCCGGACGAGCCCTAGCGTTTTGTGCAAACTGATCGCACATGAGTGGCTGAGTCGATGCAAAATGCTCGGCGGCAGTATCAAATGAATTTCATATTTGATGTGAGCAATTGACACTCTGATCCGACGTGTGAAGGCGATTACGAAGGTTTTTGGGTACAGATGGAAGCAGATGCATGTTACTATGTCCTGTTTTTAATGATGAAAAAGTGTTTCCGCCCGGGATCGAACCGGGGACCTTCTGCGTGTTAGGCAGACGTGATAACCGCTACACCACGGAAACTACTTGTGTGCGCCATACCTTAGAGACAACTCGTGCTGATGTTGACATCGTAACTAAAAAATTAAATAAATGCGCTTCTTGCATAACAAAGGTACATGCAGAAGATCCTCACATGACGTAGCTCACTGTAGTACAATGCGACACAGGCAAGAAAATACTGTTCCCGCCCGGGATCGAACCGGGGACCTTCTGCGTGTAAAGCAGACGTGATAACCGCTACACTACGGAAACTGCGGACGGGAGGAGTCCATCCCCGTTCACTCGAAATTACCTCAGCCTCTCTCCCGTCCGCGAATGCACACGCGACGGTTCTTTTGACAGCCTGGAAACCATTACAGCCGAGGGCTCAAGAAGTCTTCGGGGTGCTCGAGAGGGTGTCTGCCGTAGCACCCCTAACGAGATAGCGGCGTTTCCCGCAGTCGTGATTGCAAGTCATAGCAGCAAAAGCAATCACTTTCTTAGCAGCAGGGAGTGCGAGCCCAGCGGCAGCAGTCGTGATTGCAAGTCATAGCAGCAAAAGCAATCACTTTCTTAGCAGCAGGGAGTGCGAGCCCAGCGGCAGCTCTACATGAAGGTACCAATAGCCCAGGAAGGCCGCCGACCGCGGGAATTCGCGCCGCCCCCATCCCGCCAGCCTACACGAGACTTTCCAGAGCACCCTGGACCACATCGAGGCACCCAGTGCACTGAAATAATAGTCATTCGCCATGTCAGATGGCTCGTTGGTCTAGGGGTATGATTCCTGCTTTGGGTGCAGGAGGTCCCGGGTTCAAATCCCGGACGAGCCCTAGCGTTTTGTGCAAACTGATCGCACATGAGTGGCTGAGTCGATGCAAAATGCTCGGCGGCAGTATCAAATGAATTTCATATTTGATGTGAGCAATTGACACTCTGATCCGACGTGTGAAGGCGATTACGAAGGTTTTTGGGTACAGATGGAAGCAGATGCATGTTACTATGTCCTGTTTTTAATGATGAAAAAGTGTTTCCGCCCGGGATCGAACCGGGGACCTTCTGCGTGTTAGGCAGACGTGATAACCGCTACACCACGGAAACTACTTGTGTGCGCCATACCTTAGAGACAACTCGTGCTGATGTTGACATCGTAACTAAAAAATTAAATAAATGCGCTTCTTGCATAACAAAGGTACATGCAGAAGATCCTCACATGACGTAGCTCACTGTAGTACAATGCGACACAGGCAAGAAAATACTGTTCCCGCCCGGGATCGAACCGGGGACCTTCTGCGTGTAAAGCAGACGTGATAACCGCTACACTACGGAAACTGCGGACGGGAGGAGTCCATCCCCGTTCACTCGAAATTACCTCAGCCTCTCTCCCGTCCGCGAATGCACACGCGACGGTTCTTTTGACAGCCTGGAAACCATTACAGCCGAGGGCTCAAGAAGTCTTCGGGGTGCTCGAGAGGGTGTCTGCCGTAGCACCCCTAACGAGATAGCGGCGTTTCCCGCAGTCGTGATTGCAAGTCATAGCAGCAAAAGCAATCACTTTCTTAGCAGCAGGGAGTGCGAGCCCAGCGGCAGCTCTACATGAAGGTACCAATAGCCCAGGAAGGCCGCCGACCGCGGGAATTCGCGCCGCCCCCATCCCGCCAGCCTACACGAGACTTTCCAGAGCACCCTGGACCACATCGAGGCACCCAGTGCACTGAAATAATAGTCATTCGCCATGTCAGATGGCTCGTTGGTCTAGGGGTATGATTCCTGCTTTGGGTGCAGGAGGTCCCGGGTTCAAATCCCGGACGAGCCCTAGCGTTTTGTGCAAACTGATCGCACATGAGTGGCTGAGTCGATGCAAAATGCTCGGCGGCAGTATCAAATGAATTTCATATTTGATGTGAGCAATTGACACTCTGATCCGACGTGTGAAGGCGATTACGAAGGTTTTTGGGTACAGATGGAAGCAGATGCATGTTACTATGTCCTGTTTTTAATGATGAAAAAGTGTTTCCGCCCGGGATCGAACCGGGGACCTTCTGCGTGTTAGGCAGACGTGATAACCGCTACACCACGGAAACTACTTGTGTGCGCCATACCTTAGAGACAACTCGTGCTGATGTTGACATCGTAACTAAAAAAATAAATAAATGCGCTTCTTGCATAACAAAGGTACATGCAGAAGATCCTCACATGACGTAGCTCACTGTAGTACAATGCGACACAGGCAAGAAAATACTGTTCCCGCCCGGGATCGAACCGGGGACCTTCTGCGTGTAAAGCAGACGTGATAACCGCTACACTACGGAAACTGCGGACGGGAGGAGTCCATCCCCGTTCACTCGAAATTACCTCAGCCTCTCTCCCGTCCGCGAATGCACACGCGACGGTTCTTTTGACAGCCTGGAAACCATTACAGCCGAGGGCTCAAGAAGTCTTCGGGGTGCTCGAGAGGGTGTCTGCCGTAGCACCCCTAACGAGATAGCGGCGTTTCCCGCAGTCGTGATTGCAAGTCATAGCAGCAAAAGCAATCACTTTCTTAGCAGCAGGGAGTGCGAGCCCAGCGGCAGCTCTACATGAAGGTACCAATAGCCCAGGAAGGCCGCCGACCGCGGGAATTCGCGCCGCCCCCATCCCGCCAGCCTACACGAGACTTTCCAGAGCACCCTGGACCACATCGAGGCACCCAGTGCACTGAAATAATAGTCATTCGCCATGTCAGATGGCTCGTTGGTCTAGGGGTATGATTCCTGCTTCGGGTGCAGGAGGTCCCGGGTTCAAATCCCGGACGAGCCCTAGCGTTTTGTGCAAACTGATCGCACATGAGTGGCTGAGTCGATGCAAAATGCTCGGCGGCAGTATCAAATGAATTTCATATTTGATGTGAGCAATTGACACTCTGATCCGACGTGTGAAGGCGATTACGAAGGTTTTTGGGTACAGATGGAAGCAGATGCATGTTACTATGTCTTGTTTTTAATGATGAAAAAGTGTTTCCGCCCGGGATCGAACCGGGGACCTTCTGCGTGTTAGGCAGACGTGATAACCGCTACACCACGGAAACTACTTGTGTGCGCCATACCTTAGAGACAACTCGTGGTGATGTTGACATCGTAACTAAAAAATTAAATAAATGCGCTTCTTGCATAACAAAGGTACATGCAGAAGATCCTCACATGACGTAGCTCACTGTAGTACAATGCGACACAGGCAAGAAAATACTGTTCCCGCCCGGGATCGAACCGGGGACCTTCTGCGTGTAAAGCAGACGTGATAACCGCTACACTACGGAAACTGCGGACGGGAGGAGTCCATCCCCGTTCACTCGAAATTACCTCAGCCTCTCTCCCGTCCGCGAATGCACACGCGACGGTTCTTTTGACAGCCTGGAAACCATTACAGCCGAGGGCTCAAGAAGTCTTCGGGGTGCTCGAGAGGGTGTCTGCCGTAGCACCCCTAACGAGATAGCGGCGTTTCCCGCAGTCGTGATTGCAAGTCATAGCAGCAAAAGCAATCACTTTCTTAGCAGCAGGGAGTGCGAGCCCAGCGGCAGCTCTACATGAAGGTACCAATAGCCCAGGAAGGCCGCCGACCGCGGGAATTCGCGCCGCCCCCATCCCGCCAGCCTACACGAGACTTTCCAGAGCACCCTGGACCACATCGAGGCACCCAGTGCACTGAAATAATAGTCATTCGCCATGTCAGATGGCTCGTTGGTCTAGGGGTATGATTCCTGCTTCGGGTGCAGGAGGTCCCGGGTTCAAATCCCGGACGAGCCCTAGCGTTTTGTGCAAACTGATCGCACATGAGTGGCTGAGTCGATGCAAAATGCTCGGCGGCAGTATCAAATGAATTTCATATTTGATGTGAGCAATTGACACTCTGATCCGACGTGTGAAGGCGATTACGAAGGTTTTTGGGTACAGATGGAAGCAGATGCATGTTACTATGTCCTGTTTTTAATGATGAAAAAGTGTTTCCGCCCGGGATCGAACCGGGGACCTTCTGCGTGTTAGGCAGACGTGATAACCGCTACACCACGGAAACTACTTGTGTGCGCCATACCTTAGAGACAACTCGTGCTGATGTTGACATCGTAACTAAAAAATTAAATAAATGCGCTTCTTGCATAACAAAGGTACATGCAGAAGATCCTCACATGACGTAGCTCACTGTAGTACAATGCGACACAGGCAAGAAAATACTGTTCCCGCCCGGGATCGAACCGGGGACCTTCTGCGTGTAAAGCAGACGTGATAACCGCTACACTACGGAAACTGCGGACGGGAGGAGTCCATCCCCGTTCACTCGAAATTACCTCAGCCTCTCTCCCGTCCGCGAATGCACACGCGACGGTTCTTTTGACAGCCTGGAAACCATTACAGCCGAGGGCTCAAGAAGTCTTCGGGGTGCTCGCGAGGGTGTCTGCCGTAGCACCCCTAACGAGATAGCGGCGTTTCCCGCAGTCGTGATTGCAAGTCATAGCAGCAAAAGCAATCACTTTCTTAGCAGCAGGGAGTGCGAGCCCAGCGGCAGCTCTACATGAAGGTACCAATAGCCCAGGAAGGCCGCCGACCGCGGGAATTCGCGCCGCCCCCATCCCGCCAGCCTACACGAGACTTTCCAGAGCACCCTGGACCACATCGAGGCACCCAGTGCACTGAAATAATAGTCATTCGCCATGTCAGATGGCTCGTTGGTCTAGGGGTATGATTCCTGCTTTGGGTGCAGGAGGTCCCGGGTTCAAATCCCGGACGAGCCCTAGCGTTTTGTGCAAACTGATCGCACATGAGTGGCTGAGTCGATGCAAAATGCTCGGCGGCAGTATCAAATGAATTTCATATTTGATGTGAGCAATTGACACTCTGATCCGACGTGTGAAGGCGATTACGAAGGTTTTTGGGTACAGATGGAAGCAGATGCATGTTACTATGTCCTGTTTTTAATGATGAAAAAGTGTTTCCGCCCGGGATCGAACCGGGGACCTTCTGCGTGTTAGGCAGACGTGATAACCGCTACACCACGGAAACTACTTGTGTGCGCCATACCTTAGAGACAACTCGTGCTGATGTTGACATCGTAACTAAAAAATTAAATAAATGCGCTTCTTGCATAACAAAGGTACATGCAGAAGATCCTCACATGACGTAGCTCACTGTAGTACAATGCGACACAGGCAAGAAAATACTGTTCCCGCCCGGGATCGAACCGGGGACCTTCTGCGTGTAAAGCAGACGTGATAACCGCTACACTACGGAAACTGCGGACGGGAGGAGTCCATCCCCGTTCACTCGAAATTACCTCAGCCTCTCTCCCGTCCGCGAATGCACACGCGACGGTTCTTTTGACAGCCTGGAAACCATTACAGCCGAGGGCTCAAGAAGTCTTCGGGGTGCTCGAGAGGGTGTCTGCCGTAGCACCCCTAACGAGATAGCGGCGTTTCCCGCAGTCGTGATTGCAAGTCATAGCAGCAAAAGCAATCACTTTCTTAGCAGCAGGGAGTGCGAGCCCAGCGGCAGCTCTACATGAAGGTACCAATAGCCCAGGAAGGCCGCCGACCGCGGGAATTCGCGCCGCCCCCATCCCGCCAGCCTACACGAGACTTTCCAGAGCACCCTGGACCACATCGAGGCACCCAGTGCACTGAAATAATAGTCATTCGCCATGTCAGATGGCTCGTTGGTTTAGGGGTATGATTCCTGCTTCGGGTGCAGGAGGTCCCGGGTTCAAATCCCGGACGAGCCCTAGCGTTTTGTGCAAACTGATCGCACATGAGTGGCTGAGTCGATGCAAAATGCTCGGCGGCAGTATCAAATGAATTTCATATTTGATGTGAGCAATTGACACTCTGATCCGACGTGTGAAGGCGATTACGAAGGTTTTTGGGTACAGATGGAAGCAGATGCATGTTACTATGTCTTGTTTTTAATGATGAAAAAGTGTTTCCGCCCGGGATCGAACCGGGGACCTTCTGCGTGTTAGGCAGACGTGATAACCGCTACACCACGGAAACTACTTGTGTGCGCCATACCTTAGAGACAACTCGTGCTGATGTTGACATCGTAACTAAAAAATTAAATAAATGCGCTTCTTGCATAACAAAGGTACATGCAGAAGATCCTCACATGACGTAGCTCACTGTAGTACAATGCGACACAGGCAAGAAAATACTGTTCCCGCCCGGGATCGAACCGGGGACCTTCTGCGTGTAAAGCAGACGTGATAACCGCTACACTACGGAAACTGCGGACGGGAGGAGTCCATCCCCGTTCACTCGAAATTACCTCAGCCTCTCTCCCGTCCGCGAATGCACACGCGACGGTTCTTTTGACAGCCTGGAAACCATTACAGCCGAGGGCTCAAGAAGTCTTCGGGGTGCTCGAGAGGGTGTCTGCCGTAGCACCCCTAACGAGATAGCGGCGTTTCCCGCAGTCGTGATTGCAAGTCATAGCAGCAAAAGCAATCACTTTCTTAGCAGCAGGGAGTGCGAGCCCAGCGGCAGCTCTACATGAAGGTACCAATAGCCCAGGAAGGCCGCCGACCGCGGGAATTCGCGCCGCCCCCATCCCGCCAGCCTACACGAGACTTTCCAGAGCACCCTGGACCACATCGAGGCACCCAGTGCACTGAAATAATAGTCATTCGCCATGTCAGATGGCTCGTTGGTCTAGGGGTATGATTCCTGCTTTGGGTGCAGGAGGTCCCGGGTTCAAATCCCGGACGAGCCCTAGCGTTTTGTGCAAACTGATCGCACATGAGTGGCTGAGTCGATGCAAAATGCTCGGCGGCAGTATCAAATGAATTTCATATTTGATGTGAGCAATTGACACTCTGATCCGACGTGTGAAGGCGATTACGAAGGTTTTTGGGTACAGATGGAAGCAGATGCATGTTACTATGTCCTGTTTTTAATGATGAAAAAGTGTTTCCGCCCGGGATCGAACCGGGGACCTTCTGCGTGTTAGGCAGACGTGATAACCGCTACACCACGGAAACTACTTGTGTGCGCCATACCTTAGAGACAACTCGTGCTGATGTTGACATCGTAACTAAAAAATTAAATAAATGCGCTTCTTGCATAACAAAGGTACATGCAGAAGATCCTCACATGACGTAGCTCACTGTAGTACAATGCGACACAGGCAAGAAAATACTGTTCCCGCCCGGAATCGAACCGGGGACCTTCTGCGTGTAAAGCAGACGTGATAACCGCTACACTACGGAAACTGCGGACGGGAGGAGTCCATCCCCGTTCACTCGAAATTACCTCAGCCTCTCTCCCGTCCGCGAATGCACACGCGACGGTTCTTTTGACAGCCTGGAAACCATTACAGCCGAGGGCTCAAGAAGTCTTCGGGGTGCTCGAGAGGGTGTCTGCCGTAGCACCCCTAACGAGATAGCGGCGTTTCCCGCAGTCGTGATTGCAAGTCATAGCAGCAAAAGCAATCACTTTCTTAGCAGCAGGGAGTGCGAGCCCAGCGGCAGCTCTACATGAAGGTACCAATAGCCCAGGAAGGCCGCCGACCGCGGGAATTCGCGCCGCCCCCATCCCGCCAGCCTACACGAGACTTTCCAGAGCACCCTGGACCACATCGAGGCACCCAGTGCACTGAAATAATAGTCATTCGCCATGTCAGATGGCTCGTTGGTCTAGGGGTATGATTCCTGCTTCGGGTGCAGGAGGTCCCGGGTTCAAATCCCGGACGAGCCCTAGCGATTTGTGCAAACTGATCGCACATGAGTGGCTGAGTCGATGCAAAATGCTCGGCGGCAGTATCAAATGAATTTCATATTTGATGTGAGCAATTGACACTCTGATCCGACGTGTGAAGGCGATTACGAAGGTTTTTGGGTACAGATGGAAGCAGATGCATGTTACTATGTCTTGTTTTTAATGATGAAAAAGTGTTTCCGCCCGGGATCGAACCGGGGACCTTCTGCGTGTTAGGCAGACGTGATAACCGCTACACCACGGAAACTACTTGTGTGCGCCATACCTTAGAGACAACTCGTGCTGATGTTGACATCGTAACTAAAAAATTAAATAAATGCGCTTCTTGCATAACAAAGGTACATGCAGAAGATCCTCACATGACGTAGCTCACTGTAGTACAATGCGACACAGGCAAGAAAATACTGTTCCCGCCCGGGATCGAACCGGGGACCTTCTGCGTGTAAAGCAGACGTGATAACCGCTACACTACGGAAACTGCGGACGGGAGGAGTCCATCCCCGTTCACTCGAAATTACCTCAGCCTCTCTCCCGTCCGCGAATGCACACGCGACGGTTCTTTTGACAGCCTGGAAACCATTACAGCCGAGGGCTCAAGAAGTCTTCGGGGTGCTCGAGAGGGTGTCTGCCGTAGCACCCCTAACGAGATAGCGGCGTTTCCCGCAGTCGTGATTGCAAGTCATAGCAGCAAAAGCAATCACTTTCTTAGCAGCAGGGAGTGCGAGCCCAGCGGCAGCTCTACATGAAGGTACCAATAGCCCAGGAAGGCCGCCGACCGCGGGAATTCGCGCCGCCCCCATCCCGCCAGCCTACACGAGACTTTCCAGAGCACCCTGGACCACATCGAGGCACCCAGTGCACTGAAATAATAGTCATTCGCCATGTCAGATGGCTCGTTGGTCTAGGGGTATGATTCCTGCTTCGGGTGCAGGAGGTCCCGGGTTCAAATCCCGGACGAGCCCTAGCGTTTTGTGCAAACTGATCGCACATGAGTGGCTGAGTCGATGCAAAATGCTCGGCGGCAGTATCAAATGAATTTCATATTTGATGTGAGCAATTGACACTCTGATCCGACGTGTGAAGGCGATTACGAAGGTTTTTGGGTACAGATGGAAGCAGATGCATGTTACTATGTCTTGTTTTTAATGATGAAAAAGTGTTTCCGCCCGGGATCGAACAGGGGACCTTCTGCGTGTTAGGCAGACGTGATAACCGCTACACCACGGAAACTACTTGTGTGCGCCATACCTTAGAGACAACTCGTGCTGATGTTGTCATCGTAACTAAAAAATTAAATAAATGCGCTACTTGCATAACAAAGGTACATGCAGAAGATCCTCACATGACGTGGCTCACTGGAGTACAATACGACATAGGCAAGAAAATACTGTTCCCGCCCGGGATCGAACCGGGGACCTTCTGCGTGTAAAGCAGACGTGATAACCGCTACACTACGGAAACTGCGGACGGGAGGAGTCCATCCCCGTTCACTCGAAATTACCTCAGCCTCTCTCCCGTCCGCGAATGCACACGCGACGGTTCTTTTGACAGCCTGGAAACCATTACAGCCGAGGGCTCAAGAAGTCTTCGGGGTGCTCGAGAGGGTGTCTGCCGTAGCACCCCTAACGAGATAGCGGCGTTTCCCGCAGTCGTGATTGCAAGTCATAGCAGCAAAAGCAATCACTTTCTTAGCAGCAGGGAGTGCGAGCCCAGCGGCAGCTCTACATGAAGGTACCAATAGCCCAGGAAGGCCGCCGACCGCGGGAATTCGCGCCGCCCCCATCCCGCCAGCCTACACGAGACTTTCCAGAGCACCCTGGACCACATCGAGGCACCCAGTGCACTGAAATAATAGTCATTCGCCATGTCAGATGGCTCGTTGGTCTAGGGGTATGATTCCTGCTTCGGGTGCAGGAGGTCCCGGGTTCAAATCCCGGACGAGCCCTAGCGTTTTGTGCAAACTGATCGCACATGAGTGGCTGAGTCGATGCAAAATGCTCGGCGGCAGTATCAAATGAATTTCATATTTGATGTGAGCAATTGACACTCTGATCCGACGTGTGAAGGCGATTACGAAGGTTTTTGGGTACAGATGGAAGCAGATGCATGTTACTATGTCTTGTTTTTAATGATGAAAAAGTGTTTCCGCCCGGGATCGAACCGGGGACCTTCTGCGTGTTAGGCAGACGTGATAACCGCTACACCACGGAAACTACTTGTGTGCGCCATACCTTAGAGACAACTCGTGCTGATGTTGTCATCGTAACTAAAAAATTAAATAAATGCGCTACTTGCATAACAAAGGTACATGCAGAAGATCCTCACATGACGTGGCTCACTGGAGTACAATACGACATAGGCAAGAAAATACTGTTCCCGCCCGGGATCGAACCGGGGACCTTCTGCGTGTAAAGCAGACGTGATAACCGCTACACTACGGAAACTGCGGACGGGAGGAGTCCATCCCCGTTCACTCGAAATTACCTCAGCCTCTCTCCCGTCCGCGAATGCACACACGACGGTTCTTTTGACAGCCTGGAAACCATTACAGCCGAGGGCTCAAGAAGTCTTCGGGGTGCTCGAGAGGGTGTCTGCCGTAGCACCCCTAACGAGATAGCGGCGTTTCCCGCAGTCGTGATTGCAAGTCATAGCAGCAAAAGCAATCACTTTCTTAGCAGCAGGGAGTGCGAGCCCAGCGGCATCTCTACATGAAGGTACCAATAGCCCAGGAAGGCCGCCGACCGCGGGAATTCGCGCCGCCCCCATCCCGCCAGCCTACACGAGACTTTCCAGAGCACCCTGGACCACATCGAGGCACCCAGTGCACTGAAATAATAGTCATTCGCCATGTCAGATGGCTCGTTGGTCTAGGGGTATGATTCCTGCTTCGGGTGCAGGAGGTCCCGGGTTCAAATCCCGGACGAGCCCTAGCGTTTTGTGCAAACTGATCGCACATGAGTGGCTGAGTCGATGCAAAATGCTCGGCGGCAGTATCAAATGAATTTCATATTTGATGTGAGCAATTGACACTCTGATCCGACGTGTGAAGGCGATTACGAAGGTTTTTGGGTACAGATGGAAGCAGATGCATGTTACTATGTCTTGTTTTTAATGATGAAAAAGTGTTTCCGCCCGGGATCGAACCGGGGACCTTCTGCGTGTTAGGCAGACGCGATAACCGCTACACCACGGAAACTACTTGTGTGCGCCATACCTTAGAGACAACTCGTGCTGATGTTGTCATCGTAACTAAAAAATTAAATAAATGCGCTACTTGCATAACAAAGGTACATGCAGAAGATCCTCACATGACGTGGCTCACTGGAGTACAATACGACATAGGCAAGAAAATACTGTTCCCGCCCGGGATCGAACCGGGGACCTTCTGCGTGGAAAGCAGACGTGATAACCGCTACACTACGGAAACTGCGGACGGGAGGAGTCCATCCCCGTTCACTCGAAATTACCTCAGCCTCTCTCCCGTCCGCGAATGCACACGCGACGGTTCTTTTGACAGCCTGGAAACCATTACAGCCGAGGGCTCAAGAAGTCTTCGGGGTGCTCGAGAGGGTGTCTGCCGTAGCACCCCTAACGAGATAGCGGCGTTTCCCGCAGTCGTGATTGCAAGTCATAGCAGCAAAAGCAATCACTTTCTTAGCAGCAGGGAGTGCGAGCCCAGCGGCAGCTCTACATGAAGGTACCAATAGCCCAGGAAGGCCGCCGACCGCGGGAATTCGCGCCGCCCCCATCCCGCCAGCCTACACGAGACTTTCCAGAGCACCCTGGACCACATCGAGGCACCCAGTGCACTGAAATAATAGTCATTCGCCATGTCAGATGGCTCGTTGGTCTAGGGGTATGATTCCTGCTTCGGGTGCAGGAGGTCCCGGGTTCAAATCCCGGACGAGCCCTAGCGTTTTGTGCAAACTGATCGCACATGAGTGGCTGAGTCGATGCAAAATGCTCGGCGGCAGTATCAAATGAATTTCATATTTGATGTGAGCAATTGACACTCTGATCCGACGTGTGAAGGCGATTACGAAGGTTTTTGGGTACAGATGGAAGCAGATGCATGTTACTATGTCTTGTTTTTAATGATGAAAAAGTGTTTCCGCCCGGGATCGAACCGGGGACCTTCTGCGTGTTAGGCAGACGTGATAACCGCTACACCACGGAAACTACTTGTGTGCGCCATACCTTAGAGACAACTCGTGCTGATGTTGTCATCGTAACTAAAAAATTAAATAAATGCGCTACTTGCATAACAAAGGTACATGCAGAAGATCCTCACATGACGTGGCTCACTGGAGTACAATACGACATAGGCAAGAAAATACTGTTCCCGCCCGGGATCGAACCGGGGACCTTCTGCGTGTAAAGCAGACGTGATAACCGCTACACTACGGAAACTGCGGACGGGAGGAGTCCATCCCCGTTCACTCGAAATTACCTCAGCCTCTCTCCCGTCCGCGAATGCACACGCGACGGTTCTTTTGACAGCCTGGAAACCATTACAGCCGAGGGCTCAAGAAGTCTTCGGGGTGCTCGAGAGGGTGTCTGCCGTAGCACCCCTAACGAGATAGCGGCGTTTCCCGCAGTCGTGATTGCAAGTCATAGCAGCAAAAGCAATCACTTTCTTAGCAGCAGGGAGTGCGAGCCCAGCGGCAGCTCTACATGAAGGTACCAATAGCCCAGGAAGGCCGCCGACCGCGGGAATTCGCGCCGCCCCCATCCCGCCAGCCTACACGAGACTTTCCAGAGCACCCTGGACCACATCGAGGCACCCAGTGCACTGAAATAATAGTCATTCGCCATGTCAGATGGCTCGTTGGTCTAGGGGTATGATTCCTGCTTCGGGTGCAGGAGGTCCCGGGTTCAAATCCCGGACGAGCCCTAGCGTTTTGTGCAAACTGATCGCACATGAGTGGCTGAGTCGATGCAAAATGCTCGGCGGCAGTATCAAATGAATTTCATATTTGATGTGAGCAATTGACACTCTGATCCGACGTGTGAAGGCGATTACGAAGGTTTTTGGGTACAGATGGAAGCAGATGCATGTTACTATGTCTTGTTTTTAATGATGAAAAAGTGTTTCCGCCCGGGATCGAACCGGGGACCTTCTGCGTGTTAGGCAGACGTGATAACCGCTACACCACGGAAACTACTTGTGTGCGCCATACCTTAGAGACAACTCGTGCTGATGTTGTCATCGTAACTAAAAAATTAAATAAATGCGCTACTTGCATAACAAAGGTACATGCAGAAGATCCTCACATGACGTGGCTCACTGGAGTACAATACGACATAGGCAAGAAAATACTGTTCCCGCCCGGGATCGAACCGGGGACCTTCTGCGTGTAAAGCAGACGTGATAACCGCTACACTACGGAAACTGCGGACGGGAGGAGTCCATCCCCGTTCACTCGAAATTACCTCAGCCTCTCTCCCGTCCGCGAATGCACACACGACGGTTCTTTTGACAGCCTGGAAACCATTACAGCCGAGGGCTCAAGAAGTCTTCGGGGTGCTCGAGAGGGTGTCTGCCGTAGCACCCCTAACGAGATAGCGGCGTTTCCCGCAGTCGTGATTGCAAGTCATAGCAGCAAAAGCAATCACTTTCTTAGCAGCAGGGAGTGCGAGCCCAGCGGCAGCTCTACATGAAGGTACCAATAGCCCAGGAAGGCCGCCGACCGCGGGAATTCGCGCCGCCCCCATCCCGCCAGCCTACACGAGACTTTCCAGAGCACCCTGGACCACATCGAGGCACCCAGTGCACTGAAATAATAGTCATTCGCTATGTCAGATGGCTCGTTGGTCTAGGGGTATGATTCCTGCTTCGGGTGCAGGAGGTCCCGGGTTCAAATCCCGGACGAGCCCTAGCGTTTTGTGCAAACTGATCGCACATGAGTGGCTGAGTCGATGCAAAATGCTCGGCGGCAGTATCAAATGAATTTCATATTTGATGTGAGCAATTGACACTCTGATCCGACGTGTGAAGGCGATTACGAAGGTTTTTGGGTACAGATGGAAGCAGATGCATGTTACTATGTCTTGTTTTTAATGATGAAAAAGTGTTTCCGCCCGGGATCGAACCGGGGACCTTCTGCGTGTTAGGCAGACGTGATAACCGCTACACCACGGAAACTACTTGTGTGCGCCATACCTTAGAGACAACTCGTGCTGATGTTGTCATCGTAACTAAAAAATTAAATAAATGCGCTACTTGCATAACAAAGGTACATGCAGAAGATCCTCACATGACGTGGCTCACTGGAGTACAATACGACATAGGCAAGAAAATACTGTTCCCGCCCGGGATCGAACCGGGGACCTTCTGCGTGTAAAGCAGACGTGATAACCGCTACACTACGGAAACTGCGGACGGGAGGAGTCCATCCCCGTTCACTCGAAATTACCTCAGCCTCTCTCCCGTCCGCGAATGCACACGCGACGGTTCTTTTGACAGCCTGGAAACCATTACAGCCGAGGGCTCAAGAAGTCTTCGGGGTGCTCGAGAGGGTGTCTGCCGTAGCACCCCTAACGAGATAGCGGCGTTTCCCGCAGTCGTGATTGCAAGTCATAGCAGCAAAAGCAATCACTTTCTTAGCAGCAGGGAGTGCGAGCCCAGCGGCAGCTCTACATGAAGGTACCAATAGCCCAGGAAGGCCGCCGACCGCGGGAATTCGCGCCGCCCCCATCCCGCCAGCCTACACGAGACTTTCCAGAGCACCCTGGACCACATCGAGGCACCCAGTGCACTGAAATAATAGTCATTCGCCATGTCAGATGGCTCGTTGGTCTAGGGGTATGATTCCTGCTTCGGGTGCAGGAGGTCCCGGGTTCAAATCCCGGACGAGCCCTAGCGTTTTGTGCAAACTGATCGCACATGAGTGGCTGAGTCGATGCAAAATGCTCGGCGGCAGTATCAAATGAATTTCATATTTGATGTGAGCAATTGACACTCTGATCCGACGTGTGAAGGCGATTACGAAGGTTTTTGGGTACAGATGGAAGCAGATGCATGTTACTATGTCTTGTTTTTAATGATGAAAAAGTGTTTCCGCCCGGGATCGAACCGGGGACCTTCTGCGTGTTAGGCAGACGTGATAACCGCTACACCACGGAAACTACTTGTGTGCGCCATACCTTAGAGACAACTCGTGCTGATGTTGTCATCGTAACTAAAAAATTAAATAAATGCGCTACTTGCATAACAAAGGTACATGCAGAAGATCCTCACATGACGTGGCTCACTGGAGTACAATACGACATAGGCAAGAAAATACTGTTCCCGCCCGGGATCGAACCGGGGACCTTCTGCGTGTAAAGCAGACGTGATAACCGCTACACTACGGAAACTGCGGACGGGAGGAGTCCATCCCCGTTCACTCGAAATTACCTCAGCCTCTCTCCCGTCCGCGAATGCACACACGACGGTTCTTTTGACAGCCTGGAAACCATTACAGCCGAGGGCTCAAGAAGTCTTCGGGGTGCTCGAGAGGGTGTCTGCCGTAGCACCCCTAACGAGATAGCGGCGTTTCCCGCAGTCGTGATTGCAAGTCATAGCAGCAAAAGCAATCACTTTCTTAGCAGCAGGGAGTGCGAGCCCAGCGGCATCTCTACATGAAGGTACCAATAGCCCAGGAAGGCCGCCGACCGCGGGAATTCGCGCCGCCCCCATCCCGCCAGCCTACACGAGACTTTCCAGAGCACCCTGGACCACATCGAGGCACCCAGTGCACTGAAATAATAGTCATTCGCCATGTCAGATGGCTCGTTGGTCTAGGGGTATGATTCCTGCTTCGGGTGCAGGAGGTCCCGGGTTCAAATCCCGGACGAGCCCTAGCGTTTTGTGCAAACTGATCGCACATGAGTGGCTGAGTCGATGCAAAATGCTCGGCGGCAGTATCAAATGAATTTCATATTTGATGTGAGCAATTGACACTCTGATCCGACGTGTGAAGGCGATTACGAAGGTTTTTGGGTACAGATGGAAGCAGATGCATGTTACTATGTCTTGTTTTTAATGATGAAAAAGTGTTTCCGCCCGGGATCGAACCGGGGACCTTCTGCGTGTTAGGCAGACGTGATAACCGCTACACCACGGAAACTACTTGTGTGCGCCATACCTTAGAGACAACTCGTGCTGATGTTGTCATCGTAACTAAAAAATTAAATAAATGCGCTACTTGCATAACAAAGGTACATGCAGAAGATCCTCACATGACGTGGCTCACTGGAGTACAATACGACATAGGCAAGAAAATACTGTTCCCGCCCGGGATCGAACCGGGGACCTTCTGCGTGTAAAGCAGACGTGATAACCGCTACACTACGGAAACTGCGGACGGGAGGAGTCCATCCCCGTTCACTCGAAATTACCTCAGCCTCTCTCCCGTCCGCGAATGCACACGCGACGGTTCTTTTGACAGCCTGGAAACCATTACAGCCGAGGGCTCAAGAAGTCTTCGGGGTGCTCGAGAGGGTGTCTGCCGTAGCACCCCTAACGAGATAGCGGCGTTTCCCGCAGTCGTGATTGCAAGTCATAGCAGCAAAAGCAATCACTTTCTTAGCAGCAGGGAGTGCGAGCCCAGCGGCAGCTCTACATGAAGGTACCAATAGCCCAGGAAGGCCGCCGACCGCGGGAATTCGCGCCGCCCCCATCCCGCCAGCCTACACGAGACTTTCCAGAGCACCCTGGACCACATCGAGGCACCCAGTGCACTGAAATAATAGTCATTCGCCATGTCAGATGGCTCGTTGGTCTAGGGGTATGATTCCTGCTTCGGGTGCAGGAGGTCCCGGGTTCAAATCCCGGACGAGCCCTAGCGTTTTGTGCAAACTGATCGCACATGAGTGGCTGAGTCGATGCAAAATGCTCGGCGGCAGTATCAAATGAATTTCATATTTGATGTGAGCAATTGACACTCTGATCCGACGTGTGAAGGCGATTACGAAGGTTTTTGGGTACAGATGGAAGCAGATGCATGTTACTATGTCTTGTTTTTAATGATGAAAAAGTGTTTCCGCCCGGGATCGAACCGGGGACCTTCTGCGTGTTAGGCAGACGTGATAACCGCTACACCACGGAAACTACTTGTGTGCGCCATACCTTAGAGACAACTCGTGCTGATGTTGTCATCGTAACTAAAAAATTAAATAAATGCGCTACTTGCATAACAAAGGTACATGCAGAAGATCCTCACATGACGTGGCTCACTGGAGTACAATACGACATAGGCAAGAAAATACTGTTCCCGCCCGGGATCGAACCGGGGACCTTCTGCGTGTAAAGCAGACGTGATAACCGCTACACTACGGAAACTGCGGACGGGAGGAGTCCATCCCCGTTCACTCGAAATTACCTCAGCCTCTCTCCCGTCCGCGAATGCACACGCGACGGTTCTTTTGACAGCCTGGAAACCATTACAGCCGAGGGCTCAAGAAGTCTTCGGGGTGCTCGAGAGGGTGTCTGCCGTAGCACCCCTAACGAGATAGCGGCGTTTCCCGCAGTCGTGATTGCAAGTCATAGCAGCAAAAGCAATCACTTTCTTAGCAGCAGGGAGTGCGAGCCCAGCGGCAGCTCTACATGAAGGTACCAATAGCCCAGGAAGGCCGCCGACCGCGGGAATTCGCGCCGCCCCCATCCCGCCAGCCTACACGAGACTTTCCAGAGCACCCTGGACCACATCGAGGCACCCAGTGCACTGAAATAATAGTCATTCGCCATGTCAGATGGCTCGTTGGTCTAGGGGTATGATTCCTGCTTCGGGTGCAGGAGGTCCCGGGTTCAAATCCCGGACGAGCCCTAGCGTTTTGTGCAAACTGATCGCACATGAGTGGCTGAGTCGATGCAAAATGCTCGGCGGCAGTATCAAATGAATTTCATATTTGATGTGAGCAATTGACACTCTGATCCGACGTGTGAAGGCGATTACGAAGGTTTTTGGGTACAGATGGAAGCAGATGCATGTTACTATGTCTTGTTTTTAATGATGAAAAAGTGTTTCCGCCCGGGATCGAACCGGGGACCTTCTGCGTGTTAGGCAGACGTGATAACCGCTACACCACGGAAACTACTTGTGTGCGCCATACCTTAGAGACAACTCGTGCTGATGTTGTCATCGTAACTAAAAAATTAAATAAATGCGCTACTTGCATAACAAAGGTACATGCAGAAGATCCTCACATGACGTGGCTCACTGGAGTACAATACGACATAGGCAAGAAAATACTGTTCCCGCCCGGGATCGAACCGGGGACCTTCTGCGTGTAAAGCAGACGTGATAACCGCTACACTACGGAAACTGCGGACGGGAGGAGTCCATCCCCGTTCACTCGAAATTACCTCAGCCTCTCTCCCGTCCGCGAATGCACACACGACGGTTCTTTTGACAGCCTGGAAACCATTACAGCCGAGGGCTCAAGAAGTCTTCGGGGTGCTCGAGAGGGTGTCTGCCGTAGCACCCCTAACGAGATAGCGGCGTTTCCCGCAGTCGTGATTGCAAGTCATAGCAGCAAAAGCAATCACTTTCTTAGCAGCAGGGAGTGCGAGCCCAGCGGCATCTCTACATGAAGGTACCAATAGCCCAGGAAGGCCGCCGACCGCGGGAATTCGCGCCGCCCCCATCCCGCCAGCCTACACGAGACTTTCCAGAGCACCCTGGACCACATCGAGGCACCCAGTGCACTGAAATAATAGTCATTCGCCATGTCAGATGGCTCGTTGGTCTAGGGGTATGATTCCTGCTTCGGGTGCAGGAGGTCCCGGGTTCAAATCCCGGACGAGCCCTAGCGTTTTGTGCAAACTGATCGCACATGAGTGGCTGAGTCGATGCAAAATGCTCGGCGGCAGTATCAAATGAATTTCATATTTGATGTGAGCAATTGACACTCTGATCCGACGTGTGAAGGCGATTACGAAGGTTTTTGGGTACAGATGGAAGCAGATGCATGTTACTATGTCTTGTTTTTAATGATGAAAAAGTGTTTCCGCCCGGGATCGAACCGGGGACCTTCTGCGTGTTAGACAGACGTGATAACCGCTACACCACGGAAACTACTTGTGTGCGCCATACCTTAGAGACAACTCGTGCTGATGTTGTCATCGTAACTAAAAAATTAAATAAATGCGCTACTTGCATAACAAAGGTACATGCAGAAGATCCTCACATGACGTGGCTCACTGGAGTACAATACGACATAGGCAAGAAAATACTGTTCCCGCCCGGGATCGAACCGGGGACCTTCTGCGTGTAAAGCAGACGTGATAACCGCTACACTACGGAAACTGCGGACGGGAGGAGTCCATCCCCGTTCACTCGAAATTACCTCAGCCTCTCTCCCGTCCGCGAATGCACACACGACGGTTCTTTTGACAGCCTGGAAACCATTACAGCCGAGGGCTCAAGAAGTCTTCGGGGTGCTCGAGAGGGTGTCTGCCGTAGCACCCCTAACGAGATAGCGGCGTTTCCCGCAGTCGTGATTGCAAGTCATAGCAGCAAAAGCAATCACTTTCTTAGCAGCAGGGAGTGCGAGCCCAGCGGCATCTCTACATGAAGGTACCAATAGCCCAGGAAGGCCGCCGACCGCGGGAATTCGCGCCGCCCCCATCCCGCCAGCCTACACGAGACTTTCCAGAGCACCCTGGACCACATCGAGGCACCCAGTGCACTGAAATAATAGTCATTCGCCATGTCAGATGGCTCGTTGGTCTAGGGGTATGATTCCTGCTTCGGGTGCAGGAGGTCCCGGGTTCAAATCCCGGACGAGCCCTAGCGTTTTGTGCAAACTGATCGCACATGAGTGGCTGAGTCGATGCAAAATGCTCGGCGGCAGTATCAAATGAATTTCATATTTGATGTGAGCAATTGACACTCTGATCCGACGTGTGAAGGCGATTACGAAGGTTTTTGGGTACAGATGGAAGCAGATGCATGTTACTATGTCTTGTTTTTAATGATGAAAAAGTGTTTCCGCCCGGGATCGAACCGGGGACCTTCTGCGTGTTAGGCAGACGTGATAACCGCTACACCACGGAAACTACTTGTGTGCGCCATACCTTAGAGACAACTCGTGCTGATGTTGTCATCGTAACTAAAAAATTAAATAAATGCGCTACTTGCATAACAAAGGTACATGCAGAAGATCCTCACATGACGTGGCTCACTGGAGTACAATACGACATAGGCAAGAAAATACTGTTCCCGCCCGGGATCGAACCGGGGACCTTCTGCGTGTAAAGCAGACGTGATAACCGCTACACTACGGAAACTGCGGACGGGAGGAGTCCATCCCCGTTCACTCGAAATTACCTCAGCCTCTCTCCCGTCCGCGAATGCACACGCGACGGTTCTTTTGACAGCCTGGAAACCATTACAGCCGAGGGCTCAAGAAGTCTTCGGGGTGCTCGAGAGGGTGTCTGCCGTAGCACCCCTAACGAGATAGCGGCGTTTCCCGCAGTCGTGATTGCAAGTCATAGCAGCAAAAGCAATCACTTTCTTAGCAGCAGGGAGTGCGAGCCCAGCGGCAGCTCTACATGAAGGTACCAATAGCCCAGGAAGGCCGCCGACCGCGGGAATTCGCGCCGCCCCCATCCCGCCAGCCTACACGAGACTTTCCAGAGCACCCTGGACCACATCGAGGCACCCAGTGCACTGAAATAATAGTCATTCGCCATGTCAGATGGCTCGTTGGTCTAGGGGTATGATTCCTGCTTCGGGTGCAGGAGGTCCCGGGTTCAAATCCCGGACGAGCCCTAGCGTTTTGTGCAAACTGATCGCACATGAGTGGCTGAGTCGATGCAAAATGCTCGGCGGCAGTATCAAATGAATTTCATATTTGATGTGAGCAATTGACACTCTGATCCGACGTGTGAAGGCGATTACGAAGGTTTTTGGGTACAGATGGAAGCAGATGCATGTTACTATGTCTTGTTTTTAATGATGAAAAAGTGTTTCCGCCCGGGATCGAACCGGGGACCTTCTGCGTGTTAGGCAGACGTGATAACCGCTACACCACGGAAACTACTTGTGTGCGCCATACCTTAGAGACAACTCGTGCTGATGTTGTCATCGTAACTAAAAAATTAAATAAATGCGCTACTTGCATAACAAAGGTACATGCAGAAGATCCTCACATGACGTGGCTCACTGGAGTACAATACGACATAGGCAAGAAAATACTGTTCCCGCCCGGGATCGAACCGGGGACCTTCTGCGTGTAAAGCAGACGTGATAACCGCTACACTACGGAAACTGCGGACGGGAGGAGTCCATCCCCGTTCACTCGAAATTACCTCAGCCTCTCTCCCGTCCGCGAATGCACACGCGACGGTTCTTTTGACAGCCTGGAAACCATTACAGCCGAGGGCTCAAGAAGTCTTCGGGGTGCTCGAGAGGGTGTCTGCCGTAGCACCCCTAACGAGATAGCGGCGTTTCCCGCAGTCGTGATTGCAAGTCATAGCAGCAAAAGCAATCACTTTCTTAGCAGCAGGGAGTGCGAGCCCAGCGGCAGCTCTACATGAAGGTACCAATAGCCCAGGAAGGCCGCCGACCGCGGGAATTCGCGCCGCCCCCATCCCGCCAGCCTACACGAGACTTTCCAGAGCACCCTGGACCACATCGAGGCACCCAGTGCACTGAAATAATAGTCATTCGCCATGTCAGATGGCTCGTTGGTCTAGGGGTATGATTCCTGCTTCGGGTGCAGGAGGTCCCGGGTTCAAATCCCGGACGAGCCCTAGCGTTTTGTGCAAACTGATCGCACATGAGTGGCTGAGTCGATGCAAAATGCTCGGCGGCAGTATCAAATGAATTTCATATTTGATGTGAGCAATTGACACTCTGATCCGACGTGTGAAGGCGATTACGAAGGTTTTTGGGTACAGATGGAAGCAGATGCATGTTACTATGTCTTGTTTTTAATGATGAAAAAGTGTTTCCGCCCGGGATCGAACCGGGGACCTTCTGCGTGTTAGGCAGACGTGATAACCGCTACACCACGGAAACTACTTGTGTGCGCCATACCTTAGAGACAACTCGTGCTGATGTTGTCATCGTAACTAAAAAATTAAATAAATGCGCTACTTGCATAACAAAGGTACATGCAGAAGATCCTCACATGACGTGGCTCACTGGAGTACAATACGACATAGGCAAGAAAATACTGTTCCCGCCCGGGATCGAACCGGGGACCTTCTGCGTGTAAAGCAGACGTGATAACCGCTACACTACGGAAACTGCGGACGGGAGGAGTCCATCCCCGTTCACTCGAAATTACCTCAGCCTCTCTCCCGTCCGCGAATGCACACACGACGGTTCTTTTGACAGCCTGGAAACCATTACAGCCGAGGGCTCAAGAAGTCTTCGGGGTGCTCGAGAGGGTGTCTGCCGTAGCACCCCTAACGAGATAGCGGCGTTTCCCGCAGTCGTGATTGCAAGTCATAGCAGCAAAAGCAATCACTTTCTTAGCAGCAGGGAGTGCGAGCCCAGCGGCAGCTCTACATGAAGGTACCAATAGCCCAGGAAGGCCGCCGACCGCGGGAATTCGCGCCGCCCCCATCCCGCCAGCCTACACGAGACTTTCCAGAGCACCCTGGACCACATCGAGGCACCCAGTGCACTGAAATAATAGTCATTCGCCATGTCAGATGGCTCGTTGGTCTAGGGGTATGATTCCTGCTTCGGGTGCAGGAGGTCCCGGGTTCAAATCCCGGACGAGCCCTAGCGTTTTGTGCAAACTGATCGCACATGAGTGGCTGAGTCGATGCAAAATGCTCGGCGGCAGTATCAAATGAATTTCATATTTGATGTGAGCAATTGACACTCTGATCCGACGTGTGAAGGCGATTACGAAGGTTTTTGGGTACAGATGGAAGCAGATGCATGTTACTATGTCTTGTTTTTAATGATGAAAAAGTGTTTCCGCCCGGGATCGAACCGGGGACCTTCTGCGTGTTAGACAGACGTGATAACCGCTACACCACGGAAACTACTTGTGTGCGCCATACCTTAGAGACAACTCGTGCTGATGTTGTCATCGTAACTAAAAAATTAAATAAATGCGCTACTTGCATAACAAAGGTACATGCAGAAGATCCTCACATGACGTGGCTCACTGGAGTACAATACGACATAGGCAAGAAAATACTGTTCCCGCCCGGGATCGAAGCGGGGACCTTCTGCGTGTAAAGCAGACGTGATAACCGCTACACTACGGAAACTGCGGACGGGAGGAGTCCATCCCCGTTCACTCGAAATTACCTCAGCCTCTCTCCCGTCCGCGAATGCACACACGACGGTTCTTTTGACAGCCTGGAAACCATTACAGCCGAGGGCTCAAGAAGTCTTCGGGGTGCTCGAGAGGGTGTCTGCCGTAGCACCCCTAACGAGATAGCGGCGTTTCCCGCAGTCGTGATTGCAAGTCATAGCAGCAAAAGCAATCACTTTCTTAGCAGCAGGGAGTGCGAGCCCAGCGGCAGCTCTACATGAAGGTACCAATAGCCCAGGAAGGCCGCCGACCGCGGGAATTCGCGCCGCCCCCATCCCGCCAGCCTACACGAGACTTTCCAGAGCACCCTGGACCACATCGAGGCACCCAGTGCACTGAAATAATAGTCATTCGCCATGTCAGATGGCTCGTTGGTCTAGGGGTATGATTCCTGCTTCGGGTGCAGGAGGTCCCGGGTTCAAATCCCGGACGAGCCCTAGCGTTTTGTGCAAACTGATCGCACATGAGTGGCTGAGTCGATGCAAAATGCTCGGCGGCAGTATCAAATGAATTTCATATTTGATGTGAGCAATTGACACTCTGATCCGACGTGTGAAGGCGATTACGAAGGTTTTTGGGTACAGATGGAAGCAGATGCATGTTACTATGTCTTGTTTTTAATGATGAAAAAGTGTTTCCGCCCGGGATCGAACCGGGGACCTTCTGCGTGTTAGGCAGACGTGATAACCGCTACACCACGGAAACTACTTGTGTGCGCCATACCTTAGAGACAACTCGTGCTGATGTTGTCATCGTAACTAAAAAATTAAATAAATGCGCTACTTGCATAACAAAGGTACATGCAGAAGATCCTCACATGACGTGGCTCACTGGAGTACAATACGACATAGGCAAGAAAATACTGTTCCCGCCCGGGATCGAACCGGGGACCTTCTGCGTGTAAAGCAGACGTGATAACCGCTACACTACGGAAACTGCGGACGGGAGGAGTCCATCCCCGTTCACTCGAAATTACCTCAGCCTCTCTCCCGTCCGCGAATGCACACGCGACGGTTCTTTTGACAGCCTGGAAACCATTACAGCCGAGGGCTCAAGAAGTCTTCGGGGTGCTCGAGAGGGTGTCTGCCGTAGCACCCCTAACGAGATAGCGGCGTTTCCCGCAGTCGTGATTGCAAGTCATAGCAGCAAAAGCAATCACTTTCTTAGCAGCAGGGAGTGCGAGCCCAGCGGCAGCTCTACATGAAGGTACCAATAGCCCAGGAAGGCCGCCGACCGCGGGAATTCGCGCCGCCCCCATCCCGCCAGCCTACACGAGACTTTCCAGAGCACCCTGGACCACATCGAGGCACCCAGTGCACTGAAATAATAGTCATTCGCCATGTCAGATGGCTCGTTGGTCTAGGGGTATGATTCCTGCTTCGGGTGCAGGAGGTCCCGGGTTCAAATCCCGGACGAGCCCTAGCGTTTTGTGCAAACTGATCGCACATGAGTGGCTGAGTCGATGCAAAATGCTCGGCGGCAGTATCAAATGAATTTCATATTTGATGTGAGCAATTGACACTCTGATCCGACGTGTGAAGGCGATTACGAAGGTTTTTGGGTACAGATGGAAGCAGATGCATGTTACTATGTCTTGTTTTTAATGATGAAAAAGTGTTTCCGCCCGGGATCGAACCGGGGACCTTCTGCGTGTTAGACAGACGTGATAACCGCTACACCACGGAAACTACTTGTGTGCGCCATACCTTAGAGACAACTCGTGCTGATGTTGTCATCGTAACTAAAAAATTAAATAAATGCGCTACTTGCATAACAAAGGTACATGCAGAAGATCCTCACATGACGTGGCTCACTGGAGTACAATACGACATAGGCAAGAAAATACTGTTCCCGCCCGGGATCGAACCGGGGACCTTCTGCGTGTAAAGCAGACGTGATAACCGCTACACTACGGAAACTGCGGACGGGAGGAGTCCATCCCCGTTCACTCGAAATTACCTCAGCCTCTCTCCCGTCCGCGAATGCACACACGACGGTTCTTTTGACAGCCTGGAAACCATTACAGCCGAGGGCTCAAGAAGTCTTCGGGGTGCTCGAGAGGGTGTCTGCCGTAGCACCCCTAACGAGATAGCGGCGTTTCCCGCAGTCGTGATTGCAAGTCATAGCAGCAAAAGCAATCACTTTCTTAGCAGCAGGGAGTGCGAGCCCAGCGGCAGCTCTACATGAAGGTACCAATAGCCCAGGAAGGCCGCCGACCGCGGGAATTCGCGCCGCCCCCATCCCGCCAGCCTACACGAGACTTTCCAGAGCACCCTGGACCACATCGAGGCACCCAGTGCACTGAAATAATAGTCATTCGCCATGTCAGATGGCTCGTTGGTCTAGGGGTATGATTCCTGCTTCGGGTGCAGGAGGTCCCGGGTTCAAATCCCGGACGAGCCCTAGCGTTTTGTGCAAACTGATCGCACATGAGTGGCTGAGTCGATGCAAAATGCTCGGCGGCAGTATCAAATGAATTTCATATTTGATGTGAGCAATTGACACTCTGATCCGACGTGTGAAGGCGATTACGAAGGTTTTTGGGTACAGATGGAAGCAGATGCATGTTACTATGTCTTGTTTTTAATGATGAAAAAGTGTTTCCGCCCGGGATCGAACCGGGGACCTTCTGCGTGTTAGACAGACGTGATAACCGCTACACCACGGAAACTACTTGTGTGCGCCATACCTTAGAGACAACTCGTGCTGATGTTGTCATCGTAACTAAAAAATTAAATAAATGCGCTACTTGCATAACAAAGGTACATGCAGAAGATCCTCACATGACGTGGCTCACTGGAGTACAATACGACATAGGCAAGAAAATACTGTTCCCGCCCGGGATCGAACCGGGGACCTTCTGCGTGTAAAGCAGACGTGATAACCGCTACACTACGGAAACTGCGGACGGGAGGAGTCCATCCCCGTTCACTCGAAATTACCTCAGCCTCTCTCCCGTCCGCGAATGCACACACGACGGTTCTTTTGACAGCCTGGAAACCATTACAGCCGAGGGCTCAAGAAGTCTTCGGGGTGCTCGAGAGGGTGTCTGCCGTAGCACCCCTAACGAGATAGCGGCGTTTCCCGCAGTCGTGATTGCAAGTCATAGCAGCAAAAGCAATCACTTTCTTAGCAGCAGGGAGTGCGAGCCCAGCGGCATCTCTACATGAAGGTACCAATAGCCCAGGAAGGCCGCCGACCGCGGGAATTCGCGCCGCCCCCATCCCGCCAGCCTACACGAGACTTTCCAGAGCACCCTGGACCACATCGAGGCACCCAGTGCACTGAAATAATAGTCATTCGCCATGTCAGATGGCTCGTTGGTCTAGGGGTATGATTCCTGCTTCGGGTGCAGGAGGTCCCGGGTTCAAATCCCGGACGAGCCCTAGCGTTTTGTGCAAACTGATCGCACATGAGTGGCTGAGTCGATGCAAAATGCTCGGCGGCAGTATCAAATGAATTTCATATTTGATGTGAGCAATTGACACTCTGATCCGACGTGTGAAGGCGATTACGAAGGTTTTTGGGTACAGATGGAAGCACATGCATGTTACTATGTCTTGTTTTTAATGATGAAAAAGTGTTTCCGCCCGGGATCGAACCGGGGACCTTCTGCGTGTTAGGCAGACGTGATAACCGCTACACCACGGAAACTACTTGTGTGCGCCATACCTTAGAGACAACTCGTGCTGATGTTGTCATCGTAACTAAAAAATTAAATAAATGCGCTACTTGCATAACAAAGGTACATGCAGAAGATCCTCACATGACGTGGCTCACTGGAGTACAATACGACATAGGCAAGAAAATACTGTTCCCGCCCGGGATCGAACCGGGGACCTTCTGCGTGTAAAGCAGACGTGATAACCGCTACACTACGGAAACTGCGGACGGGAGGAGTCCATCCCCGTTCACTCGAAATTACCTCAGCCTCTCTCCCGTCCGCGAATGCACACGCGACGGTTCTTTTGACAGCCTGGAAACCATTACAGCCGAGGGCTCAAGAAGTCTTCGGGGTGCTCGAGAGGGTGTCTGCCGTAGCACCCCTAACGAGATAGCGGCGTTTCCCGCAGTCGTGATTGCAAGTCATAGCAGCAAAAGCAATCACTTTCTTAGCAGCAGGGAGTGCGAGCCCAGCGGCAGCTCTACATGAAGGTACCAATAGCCCAGGAAGGCCGCCGACCGCGGGAATTCGCGCCGCCCCCATCCCGCCAGCCTACACGAGACTTTCCAGAGCACCCTGGACCACATCGAGGCACCCAGTGCACTGAAATAATAGTCATTCGCCATGTCAGATGGCTCGTTGGTCTAGGGGTATGATTCCTGCTTCGGGTGCAGGAGGTCCCGGGTTCAAATCCCGGACGAGCCCTAGCGTTTTGTGCAAACTGATCGCACATGAGTGGCTGAGTCGATGCAAAATGCTCGGCGGCAGTATCAAATGAATTTCATATTTGATGTGAGCAATTGACACTCTGATCCGACGTGTGAAGGCGATTACGAAGGTTTTTGGGTACAGATGGAAGCAGATGCATGTTACTATGTCTTGTTTTTAATGATGAAAAAGTGTTTCCGCCCGGGATCGAACCGGGGACCTTCTGCGTGTTAGGCAGACGTGATAACCGCTACACCACGGAAACTACTTGTGTGCGCCATACCTTAGAGACAACTCGTGCTGATGTTGTCATCGTAACTAAAAAATTAAATAAATTGCGCTACTTGCATAACAAAGGTACATGCAGAAGATCCTCACATGACGTGGCTCACTGGAGAACACGCGATCTAGTGT